>NC_084800.1:140922396-145922396 GCF_963169125.1 Humulus lupulus | reverse complement strand
TATTAGATATATATGAAAATAAATAATGATCCTGTATAAGTTTCCTAACAAAAGCCCCTTGATTACGATCCGCCATTATCTTTGCAAGTTGGCCAAGTTGTGTTTCTAAGCTTCGAATGGAGGATCTAGTTTTTGTCATAAATTGGCTCAATGAATCAGCGGATACCTTTGGTTTAGTCATTTGAGGCGGTGGTTGTTGATTTCTGACATTTGTGGCCTTTGAGTATCATAAATGGGTCTTGGGTTTAGCCCATAAGATGGTCTATGTGGGGGATATTGAGGTGGATTTGGATGATACTTTGGTTTGTGCCCTTGATTATTACTCCACGACAAATTTGGATGGTTCTTATATGTTGGAGTACAAATGTTAGGGTATGAGATTTTATTTGGTTGCCTTGGGAAATTACCAATGGCTTGAACTTGTTCAAGTGGGATATCATCTACCAAATAAGAACTCGTTGCTGGACATTGCTGAAAATTATGAGGGCCTCCACATGTGTCATAACTGATAGGAGCGGATTTTAGTTGCATCGCTTGAGCTGAAATGTTGTTTTGTTAGCGAAGGAATTTGAGCAATGAGCATAGCAACAGGATCAACTTCTAGAACTCTTGCCACCTTCTTATTTTCTCGCTCAGATGGCCAATTACAATTATTCATGGCCATCTACTCTAAAATCTCGTAAGCTTCATTAACACTTTTTCTCATAAATGCTCCACCTGTTGCTACATCTATTATAGTCCTTGTGTTTCTCCTCAGTCGATTATAAGAAGTGTGCACCAACATCCATTTCACTATACCATGATGTGGACATTTTTGAAGCAGCTCATATAACGATTCCCCCTCAAATTGACAGAAATTATTTATTTCACCTCTAATCCGTGCTGATTTAGCGGGAGGACAATAGTTAGCGAGAAATTTTTGAGCAAGGTCTTCCCATGTCACAATGGAATTGTCTTCCAGCGAAATTAACCAACTTTTAGCTCTGTCTCTCAATGAAAATGGAAATACCCTTAAACGGATTGCATCATTACTTACTCTATTCATTTTGAAAGTATCACATAGCTCTAAAAAGTTGGAAATATTGAGGTTCGGATCCTTATTAGGTAGCCTCCCAAACTGAATGCAATTCTGAACCATTTGGATAATCAAAGGCTTGATCTAAATATTTTTTGCCTCCACAGTAGGTGGGCGAATACTAGAATGTACCCCTGTAACAGTAGGGAGTACATAGTCCCTCAGGGGTAACTCAGCCTCAGTTGTAGCATTCCCTGCATTACCCTAATTCAGATTGTTATTAGCAACATTATTAATGTTCTGGGCCATCTTTTCCAGTCCTTACCAATTTCTTTCTCTTTTGCGGGTCTTCTCAATCTCAGGATCAACAAGTACGAGTATCTTTTAACCCTTACGTTGCATTAAAATAGGTCACCTGAAATTGAGAAATTTAAAAGCAACTCGATTTAGAAAACGTTAAATTAAAACCAAAGTAGATTAAAAAAAATTATATTTGATATTGATTATTTGTCCTAGGCAACGGCGCCAAAAACTTGATCGCTTAAATATGTACACAAGTTTACGTAGTCGTGTCAAGTAATAAAGTTTGTAAGAACAGAGATCGTCCCACAGAGACAATTACCAATTACCAATAATCATTTTTCACTATCTATTTGGTGATTAAAATAAAGATGAATTATTCTAAACTATGAACACAATTTAAATAACTGTAAACTGACTAATAAATCAACGAATTAACAATCAATAATAAAAAGCCTAGGAATTAATTTCATCAAATTTTCATTCTATTAATTTTACTAATCTATTCTAAATCTATTCTTACTATTCTAATAGTCGGTTAACATAATTAATTCCTATTTTTTTTCAAGATATAAGATCTCATCCTATATGCAAGTTTTATACATTTATGTGATAAACTTAAACATATAGAAGGCATTAAGAATGGAAACCTAATTACTACACAAGTCATACAGGTACTTTCGTCCAATATGCAACCTATGCCTATATAATTATAGCATATTCAATTCTAATCTTTTGAATTTTGAATCAAACCCATTAAATCAAGTAAATAGTGATCAAGTATTTACTACCATTAAGAAAACATTATATAAAATAGAATAGAGAAGAAATATTGTAATGCCCCAAAATCCCTAATGCAGTTTAATGATTGGATTTGGAGGCCAGGATGGCCATAGTTTATTTATTATGCCATTAAATTATTATATGCATGTTCATGTGAATTATATTATAATATGATGTTAAATGCATGCATGTGGGTCCACATTATATATTTGTATGCATGTTAGTGAACAATTGTTGAGGCCACATTATAATGTGGATTTGTTCGAGCCATTCGGCGTGAGACGATCTTTGAGTGCTAGTTAGCGGTTTGGTCATAATGGGATTATGTTCGGGGCTCAGGGTGAGTCTCGGGGTAATTTGGTGATTAGAAAGTTTCCGGGAATTAAAGGGTAATGGGATATGAATTATTTGTATTTGATAATATTGGGAATAACGGGAATTGGAGGGTGTTAATTATGATAAACGGAATAGGAGGGAAATGACGGTTTTAACCTTGGGAGCCTTTAGAAGTCTTTAAATAGCCTAGGGGAAATTTAGTATTTTCACCCTAGGATATGTATAAGCCATCAAAGGTTGTAGAAGCTTAGCCAAAATAGAGTAAGTTCTTTCTCTCCCGTACATCTTTCTTCCTCATTTTCTCTTCATTTTCTTCTTGGATTTTTGAGCTCTTTTTGAGGATTTAAGCGAGGGAAGTGGACCTTGAGGGCTTAGGATTGTGTTCCACCATTGAAGAGGGTTCTAAACTGAGCTTGAGGTAAGTTTCTAGCCATTAAAAAATCTAGTTTGCTCTATTTTCATTTTGGATTTCAGCTTGGGTTTCTAGGTTGGATTATGGGAATTGATTGGATTTTTTGGCTAGGGTTACATGGGTTATGGTGCCTAGGACATGTGCAGATGGTTTTTGGGTTCATTTGGGACATAAGATGAGGTTTGGAAGCTTGTTATTCAGGTTGGAAATGGTGGTGTCGAAGGATGGGAAAACCAGGGTTGAAAACCCTGGTTGTAGCACTACAGCACCCATCACTGGGCGCTACGGCGCTAGGTAGGCAACAATCTTCTCTGCCAAGGGTGCTGGGCCGCTAGGGGGTTAGCGCTACCCTATTTTTCTAGAATCTTGTTTTGGGCATTTTTAAGGGTTTTTGCCTCGAGGTTTCTATTCCTAAGGCTCGGGATTGAATCTACTCACCGTTTGGATAAAATTCGAGGTCCCTGGAGTGAGGTTTAGGTCAAGACCCTTTTATTGATGATTTTCATTAATGGAGGTTATAATTTGTTATGACCAGGTAATTGATGAGGACTCAAAAGGTCGATCGTTCTTTTACTATTTCTCGCTCGAACCAAATGTTAGGAAATTGCACCCCATATCTGACATACATGGCTATCATTGAGGCATGTTGAGTGTTTAAATGTAGACATTGATTGCATATCAAATTCTTAGCAAATCTTGGTTACTTGTGAATGACAATGACTAACTAGTCAGAATTTGCAATGGTATCACTATTAACTATGAGGATGTGACTCACTTGTCATGTTCGGCAGTAGTACTCAGAACTGGTCATATATTACTTGCTTAAGAGTCAAGAGCGGACTTAGCGTGTCAAACGCAAGCTGAAAAGATTAGATCTAATCCACATCTGCATTGAATGACTCATCATGAGCATTAATGCCAGACCGACCTCAAGTTCGATGAAAACTAAAAGCCCTTGTCTAGCCTATGGTTAGTCACTTAGAGCCAGGGCCAGAAGTGCCAGGTGACTGCATTTGCACATGGCTATGGGTGTTGAGCCCCGTAGTGACTTACTTATCAGTCACTCATCTATTTAAGCTAGTGACTTACTCATCAGTCACACATCTGGTTTTCGCTAGTGACTTACTCATCAGTCACTCATCTGGTTTACGTTAGTGACTTGCTCATCAGTCATTCGTCTGATTAGGCCTATAAGCCCCATCATGGTTAAACATAACCTTAAAGTGTCATTCACTCATCTGCTTAGGGATATTAGCTCTTTATGATTATCATGATAAGCATTTGATATTATTTACATGCAGTAATGAGTTTTATTGCTGGGCTTTGGCTCATGGGTGCTATGTGGTGCAGGTAAAGGGAAAGAAAAGGTCACCCAGCCTTGAGTGGAGAGCTTAGGTGGTGATGTGTACATATGCGGCCGTTTGACCACTACATCCAAGGAGTTTGTCGGAGGAACTAGGGTATTAACCCAATTTTTGTCACTTAGGACGGCAGGTTGTAATTTTTACACTATAATGAAAATAACTTGTAAGCGTTTTTATGGGCCCATGAACTATTTTATGTTTTAAATAAAATATATCATTTCCTTTTGATTGGTTTTTCACCTTAGCATGTTAATAACACTTAGATGCATGTTTATAACCAAAGGACTCAATTAGCGAGTTAAGCACGGTTCAAAGCTCACAATAACGGTCTTGGAGTAACAAGGGTGTTATAACTTGGTATCAGAGCGTGCCAAGGTTTAAGGTTCCTGTAGACTGGCTGGGCATGTACACTCACCACTGAAGACAAGCTCGACTTATGGTTTCGTAACTATTTATGTGGTTATATATTTAATTGCTTAAATATTGTATAAATGCTTTACCTATCTACATGAGATAACTTCATAAGGTTGTTCCTTGAATACTGCATCATCAGTAAGAATGTGCTTATTAGTACTGATATTGCTGGAACATGCTTATTAGTATTGTTCACTGTGAATTATTATTTTGATACATGTTAAATGCTAAATGCTATAATCATATATCCATCTGTATACTTGTATAACTGTGGAATATGGTAATTATCTTCTTGTTCTTGGACCGTGAGGTGACAAGAGGTTTAGTTATCACTACCTAACTGGCCATATTGACTGTTGCAGCAAGGTTTAAGTTGTAAGAATGATTCCAAGATAGACAGATTCATCAGCTGGTCAGGAAGATAAAGGCCAGAATAACAGGAACAGTCAGAAGAATGACCATAATCAAGTTCCACAACCAACTTCTGAGAACTGGTAGTATTTGCTTAATGATTTGCAGGCTACAGTATTAAGGCAAGGAGAAGAAATTTACCTACTGAGACAACAGCAGGTTCCTGTAGTAGCCAGTGTACCTGAGGCACCCTCTATATTGGTGCCAACAGTTGAGCAACTGCCAAAGGTTGGAAATAAATGGGAGCCTCTTTATGAAAGGTTCAGGAAGCAACAACCTTCAGCGTTTGAAGGTGGTGCAGATCCTGGTAAAGCTGAGTAGTGGATGAGCATGATTACAACTATCCTTGACTTCATGAGGGTGACTTGTAATGAGAGGGTGGCCTTTGCAACGTATATGTTTCGGGAGGATGCCAGAATTTTGTGGAAGGTTATATTCCAGACCAGAAACATCAATGCCCTGAGATGGGAAAAGTTTTAGACTATATTCAATGAGAAGTACTACATGATGCCAATAAGGCTGCAAAAGTTGATGAGTTTATCAAGCTACTTCAGGGAAGTTTATCAGTGACTGAGTATGCCCTTAAGTTTGATCGGTTGGCAAAGTTTCCCATGGAGCTGGTGCCCAATGACGGGACCAGAAGGGAGAGGTTTCTCTAGGGGCTACAGCCTAAACTAGCCTGGGACGTTCGTATTACCACTGAAGCAAGGGTTACAACCTTTGCACAGGTGGTTGAGAAGGCACTCACAGCTGAGACTGCAGAGAACAAGATCTGGCTAGACAATGCAGCCAGAAAGGAGTTCAGAGAACAAGATCTAGCGAGACAATGCAGCCAGAAAGGAGTTCAGGAGGATAGGTTCTCCATTTGTGGGATCTGATAGGGGTGGACATCCCAGTGATCGGAAGAGGAAAGTTCCTGACACCTTCTCAGCTCTAGATCCTGATAGGCGACCCCGTGGTATTTCAATGGGTTGTTAGGGTTATAGTGAAGCATGGAAGACTCGTCCTGAATGCCCTAGGTGCAAGTGGCATCATTTGGGAGAGTGTAGTGCAAAGGCCTGATTCTTGTGTGAAGCAGTGGGTCATTTCAAGAAAGATTGCCCTAAGGCAACAAAGGAAGAACCTAGAAAAGCGGACAGCTCGGCCCTAGCTCGAGTGTTTGCATTGACACAAACAGAAGCTAAGGCTTCACCCTCAGTATTTACAGGTCAGCTTCTTAGTGCTGGAACCCCTTATAATTTTTTGATTGATTCTGGTGCTACACATTCTTTTTTTGCTAGTAGAATTATTGATAGACTGTGTATATGGCTGGGCATGGGTTGGGTTGGGGGTGTTTGAATGAGCCAACCCAATTACATTGGCCTAGAAAATTCTAACCCATTTAAAACATTTTTAATATATAACCCAACCCTACTAATTACCCTAAGGGATGGGTTGGGTTATAACCCATTTAAAAAAATCTTTTCAAAATCTAAACAATAATGTAGAAAATATGATAAAATTAAAATCTAAAATGAAGAAAATAATGTATTAGTAGTTTTTACTACTAGTTAGTACTTAACAACTCAAATATTACAGTCATCCAAATTTGAAACACAAGTCTTAAAATCATTACAATCATCCTTGAAAGTACGTAGATAGTTCATAGAAATTTAAATAGAGTAAAAAAAAGCTTGAATCCATCAATGAAAAATGGCGATGGGTGCATTGGTCTTCTCTTTTGTTGTCGCTTTGTCCTTAAGTTTGTTGTCTACAATTCAAAGGCAATTACTTGTTTCACCACTAATTTTAATTTATTTAAGCAAATATCAAAATATTTCAACACTTGTATTGTATAATTTTGAGCAAATATCATAATATTTAACACTTACCTCAGCACTTAACAAATAAACAAATATATGCACAAATAATCACATATTTCAACAACCAATATGTTCGTAAATCATCATCAAAAGCAAAACACTATTAATCAAATAATTATAGAAAAAATATACCTATCTATTCCTTGAGATTTAACACTTTGACAACAATATTTCTCCTCATTCTTTAGGCTTTGACTGACAGTACCAATCAGATCCTCCTAGTGTATAAAAATAACATAGTTTAGCAATAATATAAAATACAATTAACAATTTTAATAAAAGAAATCATATGACAGAATATAACGAGCATTTTTAGTTAGTTTGAAAAAATCAAAATAATAATACAAATTGCATATATATATATAATTCAGAGTTTGTCGTGTCTATATATATTATATGTTAGTTTTATATATATACTAATAGTTATAAATATATATACATAATTTATATATTCAGATAATACGTTAGTTATATATATATACTTATATATATTCAAATAATATATATATATTCCTTCGTTTGATATATATATACTTATATATATTAAGATAATATATTACATAATATATATATTGCCCGCCTAGTCTAGAGTTGGAGCTTCGTGCCGAGGAGCTTCGTCGTGTCAGCTTCACCGACGACAACGTGAGCTCGCCTGCTGGACTGGAGCCACCTGGAGTGGACTGACGTGAGCTCTGGTCTGGAGTGCTGGTGGTGCAGCCGTTGAGAAGAAAAGGCAAGGCAGGGGGTAATGTGTTATCTGTTATGTATGTAATATGTATTGTACTTTTAGTGTTTAGTTTAGGGTGGGTAGTCGGTCCGAGTTGGGTAGTATGGGTTAGGAATATATTGGGCCATGGCTGGCCCAATTAAATCTGGGTTATTATATTAAAGGATCGAATGGGCTTCGGCCTGCAATTGTTAGGCTTGGTCGGCCCATTTTCAGGTTGGGTGCCCGATTTGGTCAGTGCAATCTCAAAAATGCCCAGCCCTAACTGTGACCATGTGATTATTATGTTGTGGAATTTGGAACCTTGTTACCCACAGGGGAGTTGGTAGCATCCAGGACATGAGTTAGATCTTTACCAGTGTTAGTGGAGGGCAAAGAGTTGTCAATGGATTTGATAATGTTAGTTATGACTGACTTTGATATGATTCTGGGTATGGATTGGTTAGCAAAGTATGGGGCAACCATTGATTGCAGAAGGAAGATGGTCACCTTTGAGCATGGGGGTGAGGTTCCTTTGTGTTTGTTCGTACTGTGCATGGACCCCATATACCTATGATTTCTATTATGAGGGATAGAGATCTATTGCAAGGAGGTTGCATAGGATTCTTAGCCAGTGTGGTGGATACCACTCAGGTCATGCCAGTGAGACCAGAAGAGACCTGATTAGTTTGTGAGTTCCTAGATGTGTTTCCAGAAGATTTTCCAGCATTTCCACCACACAGAGAGATTGAGTTCGTGATAGAACTGGCACCAGGGACGGAGGCAGTGTCTAGAGCACCTTACAGAATGGCCCCAGCTGAGTTAAAAGAACTGAAAGTACAGTTACAAGAGCTGCTGGATTTGGGTTTTATCAGATCTAGTTTCTCACCTTGGGGTGCGCCAGTTCTTTTTGTGAAGAAGAAAGATGGTTCTCTGAGGATGCGCAATCATTACAGAGAACTGAATAAGCTAACAATTAAGAAAAAGTATCATCTGCCAAGGATAGATGAGTTGTTTGATCAGTTGCAAGGTAAAAGGGTGTTCTCAAAGATAGACCTTTGTTCTAGTTATCATCAGTTGAGGGTCAAGGAGGGAGACATACCAAAGACTTTTTTTTGCACTAGGTATGGGCATTTTGAGTTGTTAGTCATGTCTTTTCGATTGACTAATGCCCCAGCTGCTTTTATGGATTTGATTAACAGAGTGTTCAAGGATTATCTGGACCAGTTTGTGATCATCTTCATAGATGATATCCTGGTATATTCTTAGTCACATTAAGAGCATGAGCAGCATTTGAGGTTGGTTCTATAGAGACTGAGGGAACACAAACTGTTTGCAAAGTTCAAGAAATGTGAGTTTTGGCTATCTCAGGTATCTTTTCTAGGGCACATTGTCAGTAAGGAGGGGATTAAAGTAGATTAAGCTAAGATCGAGGCAATCAGAGATTGCCCAAGGCCAAAGAATGCTTCTGAGGTGAGAAGTTTCCTTGGATTGGCTGGTTATTATAGGTGTTTCGTGGAAGGGTTCTCTAAGATTGCTACTTCATTGACTGAGCTGACACGCAAGAATCAAAGGTTTGTGTGGTCCGACAGGTGTGAGAACAGCTTCCAGGAACTGAAGCACAGATTGAATACAGCTTCGGTTCTGAGTCTTCCAACAGATCAGGAGAAGTTTGTAATTTATTGTGATGCTTCACATTAGGGTTTGGGTTGTGTTCTGATGCAGCCAGGGAAGGTGATTGCTTATGCCTCATGTCAGTTGAAGGAGTATGAACAGAGATATCCTACTGATGATTTAGAATTGGTGTTTGTGCTCTTTGCTTTAAAGGTATGGACGCATTACCTTTATTGGGAGAAGTGTGAGATCTACACTAACCATAAGAGCCTGAAATACTTCTTCACGCAGAAAGACCTGAATATGCGACAAAGGCATTGGCTGGAGTTAGTGAAGGATTATGATTGTGAGATCTTGTACCATCCAGGAAAAGCCACCGTGGTAGCTAATGCTTTAAGCCTCAAGGGTTTGGGACAGATTTATAGTGTGAGGCTGACAGCCAGAGAGTTAGCAGATGATATGACCAGAGCTGGTATTGAATTGTTGGTGGACTAGCTGGTCAATATTATGCTGCAGTCTACACTGTTGGAATGAATCAAGGAGGGTCAGTTGAGTGATCCACAACTGATCAAGATTAGAGAAGATGTTTTGGCTAGAGTATCCGGAGATTATTCAGTATCTTATTTGGGCTTTTTGATACAAGTGTCGGATATGTGTTCCGTTAGACACTGCTTTGAGTTGAGAGATTCTGGATGAATCTCATAGTATACCTTATTCTTTGCATTCAGGCACCACAAAGATGTATCAGGATGTGAGATCATTGTATTGATGGCCTTGATGAAGAGGGATGCAGAGGAGTATGTGGCTAAGTGCTTGACATGTCAACAGGTCAAGGCTGAGCATCAGAGGATAGCAAGGTTATTGCAGCCTCTGGATATCCCATAGTGGAAATGGGAGGACAACACGATGGATTTCTTGGTGGGGTTACCCAGGATTGTTGGTTAGCATGATTCTATTTGGGTTATTGTGGATCGCTACTCCAAGTTAGCTCACTTCTTGCTAGTGAGGACTACATATACGCTTGACCAGTATGCAGATCACTACGTGAGAGAGATCGTGCACCTCCATGGAACTCCAAGGTCGATCGTGTAAAATCAGGACCCCACTCTTACTTCTATGTTTTGGGGGAGTTTACAGAAAGCCATGGGAAAAAAGTTGAAGTTCAGTACTGCTTATCATCCTTAGACAGATGGACAATCTAAGAGGACGATCCACATATTAGAAGACATGCTCAGAGCATGTGTGCTGGACTTTGGTGGATCCTGGAGTAAGTATCAACTTTTGATATAGTTTTCCTAGAACAATAGTTATCAGTCTACCATTGGGGTTGCACCTTATGAGATGTTGTATGGTAAGAAATGCAGATCTCCCATTCATTAGGATGAGATAGGTGAAAGGAGATACTTGGGTCCTAAGGCAGTTCGGAGGACCACTGAGGCCATTAAGAAGATTAGAGCTTGAATGCTTGCTTCTCACAGTCGAAAGAAAAGTTATGCAGATCCCAAGTGCAGAAAAGTGGAGTTCCAGGTGGGAGACTCTGTTTTCCTTAGAGTCTCGCCATGGAAAGGGGTGAGGAGATTTGGGAAGAAGGGCAAGCTGAGCCCTAGATTTGTAGGTCCATTTAAGATCCTGGAGAGGATTGGTCAGGTGGCTTACAGGTTAGCTTTACCACCGACATTATCAGCCGTGCATAACGTGTTTCACGTTTCTGTTCTTTGGTGGTATGTATCTGATGTGACTCATGTTTTGAGATTTGAAGATCTGGAGCTTGAGGCAAATCTCTCCTTTGAGGAATGGCCAGTCCAGATACTTAACAAAAAGGACAAGGTCCCCAGGAATAAGACGATACCTTTGGTTAAGGTATTGTGGAGGAACAGCAAGATCGAGGAAGCAACCTGGGAGCTGGAGTCAGGCATGCAGAATCAGTATCCCAAGCTGTTCAGGTAAATTTCAAGGACGAATATTCCGTAAGGAAGGGATAGTTGTAATGCCCAAAAATCCCTAATGTTGTGTAATGGTTGAATTTGGAGGCCTGGAGGGCGATAATTGATTTATTATGCTATTAAATTATTATATGCATGTCTATGTGAATTATATTATCTATATTTGGGTCCACATTTCATCATAGGGGCATTTTGGTAATATTTCCCGTTGAGGGCGTAATTGTATAGTTGTATGCGTGTCAATGAACTATTGTTGAGGCCACATTATAATGTGGATTTGTTCGAGCCATTTGGCATGAGACGATCTTTTAGTACTAGTTAACGGTTTAGTCATAACGGGATTAAGTTCGGGGCTCGGGGTGAGTCTCAAGGAAATTAGGTGATTAGAACTTTGCCGGGAATTAAAGGGTAATAGTATGTGAATTAATGGTATTTGAGAATATTGGGAATAACGGGAATGGGAGGGTGTTAATTATGATTAACAAAATAGGCGGGAAAGGACAGTTTTATCATTGGGAGCCTTTAGAAGACTTTAAATAACCTAGGGGCAATTTAGTCTTTTTACCCTAGGATATGTATAAACCATTGAAGGCTGTAGAAGCTTAGCCAAAATAGAGTAAGTTCTTTCTCCCCCGTACATTTTTCCTCCTCATTTTCTCTTCATTTTCGTCTTGGATTT
The DNA here is from genome assembly GCF_963169125.1 of Humulus lupulus. Taxonomy (NCBI): domain Eukaryota; kingdom Viridiplantae; phylum Streptophyta; class Magnoliopsida; order Rosales; family Cannabaceae; genus Humulus; species Humulus lupulus. The sequence continues at coordinate 145,910,557 of NC_084800.1, read as the reverse complement.
TTGAGCTCCTTTTGAGGATTAAAGTTAGGGATGTGGACATTGAGGGATTAGGATTTTGTTCCACCATTGAAGAGGGTTCTAAACTGAGCTTGAGGTAAGTTTCTAGCCATTAAAAACTCTGGTTTGCTCTATTTTCGTTTTGGATTTGAGCTTGGATTTCTAGGTTGGACAATGGGAATTGATGGGAGTTTTAGGCTAGGGTTACTTGGGTTATGATGCCTAGGACATGTGTAGATAATTTTTGGGTATTTTTGGGACTTAAAATGAGGTTTGGAAGCTTGTTATTCAGGTTGGAAATGGTGGTGTTGAAGGATGGGAAAACCACGTTTGAAAACCGTGGTTGTAGCACTACAACGCCCATCACTGGGCTCTACAACGCTAGCCAGGCGAAAATCTTCTCTACGAAGGGTGTTGAGGCGCTAAGGGGATAGCACTACCTTGTTTTTCCTGAATCCTGTTTTGGGCATTTTTAAGGGTTTGTTGCTCGGGGTTTCATTTCTTAAGGCTCGGGATCGAATCTACTAACCGTTGGGGTACAATTCGGGGTCCCGGGTGTGAGGTTTAGGTCAAGACCCTCTTATTGTGGATTTTCATTAATGGAAGTTATAATTGGTTATGACTAGGTAAACGCTAAGGAATCAAAAGGTCGATTGTTCTCAAGGGTCGTTTTTTTACTATTTCTCGCTCGAACCAAAGGTAAGGAAACTGTAGCCCATATGTGACATACATGGCTATCATTGAGGCATGTTGAGTGTTTAAATGTGGACATTGATTGCATATCAAAGTATTATCAAATCTCGCTTACTTGTGAATGGCACTGACTAACTAGTCAGAATTTGCAATGGTGTCAGTATTAACTGTGAAGCTGTGACTCACTTGTCAAGTTTGGCAGTAGTATTGAGCACTGGTCATATAGTATTGGCTTAAGAGTTAAGAACGGAATTAGCATGTTTAACGCAAGCCGAAAAGATTAGAACTAATCACATCTGCATTGAATGACTCATCATGAGCATTAATTTCGGACCGACCTCAAGTTCGATAAAAACTAAAATCGCTTGTCTAGCCTATGGCTAGTCACTTAGAGCCAGGGCCAGAAGGCCCAGGTGATAGCATCGTCAAATGGCTATGGGTGTTGTGCCCAGTAGTGACTTACTCATCAGTCACTCATCTGTTTAAGCTAGTGACTTACTCATCAGTCACTCATCTGGTTTACGCTAGTGACTTACTCATCAGTCACTCATCTGGTTTACGTTTGTGACTTGCTCATCTATCATTCATCTGATTAGGGCTTAAGCCCCATCATGGTTAAACAGAACCTGAAAGTGTTATTTACTCGTCTTTCAGAGTTATAAGCTTTGTATGATTATCATTTGATATTATTTACATGCAGTAATGAGTTTTCTTTCTAGGCTTTGGTTCATGGGTTCTATGTGGTGCAGGTAAAGGGAAAGAAAAACTCACCCATCCTTGAGTGGAGAGATTAGGTGGTGATGTGTACATATGTGGTCGCTTGACCACCACGGCCAAGGAGTTTCTCGGAGGAACTAGGAGGTTAACCCTATTTTTGCCGCTTAGGTCGGCGAGTTGTAATTTTTACACTGTAATGACCATTTGGTTTTGTAAATAACTTGTAAGCGTTTTTATTGGCACATGAACAGTTTTATGTTTTAAATAAAATATATCATTTCCTTTTGAATAGTTTTTCACCTTAGCCTGTTAATAACACCTAGATGCACGTTTATAACCAAAGGACTCGATTAGCAAGTTAAGCATGGTTCAAAGCTCACAGTAACAGTCTTGGAGTAACCAGGGCGTTACAAGTATCAATATAACATCTTAGTAAAATTAAATTAAAATTCAAGTGACTACATTAATCCCTAGATAAATATTTGGTTCATAGCTAACATTATGAAAATAAAATTCAAATAATTATTCATAGAAAATAACCTAAAAAATTCAGATGAAGAAGAAATCTAGAAAGTAATAAACCAGAAAAAGAAATCTAATTACAGCAGTCTTTTCTGGATCTAGGGTTTATACAACTAAAACTGCCTGCTAAATTCGCAAAATAATGTCCTTTAAATAGTTTTCCAATGCTCCCAATTGAAAAGACCATTTTGTCCTTCTAAAAGTGGTTAAAAAAATCTCAAAACCGTGTCGATAGCGTTGTAGCGCTAGGTTTTGGGCGTTGTAGTGCCATTAACAAAATCAAATTGCATCAAAAATTGAGGTACGAGTACTGTAGCTAGTATTGTAGCGCTACGACGCTACTCTTCAGAACCTTCAGGCGCTGTGGCGCTTGTTTTGTAGCACTAGGACGCTATTGACAGAAACAAAAGATTTAAGATCGCCTTTCTAGTGCTGTAGCGCCACTATGATAGCATTGTAGCACTATCCACAGAAACAGTACTCGGACCTATTTCTCCTGAAAGACTCGATTTCTTCCAAAATAACTCACTTCATTCCACTCTTTTCACCATCTTAGCATCAAAAACCTAAAACATGAACAAACAAGCATAATTCTGCAATAAAATAGCCCTAAACTAATGAAAACTTTCCCAAAAACTAGACCATATACGAGCCCAAAACTCGTTTATCAGACTCATGTATTGAAGTATGAGGACATAGAAATATGGACATATTTGTCTTATGAGGAGCGACTGGTTCATGTCTTAGATAGAAAAGACAAGGTTCTACGGAACAAGACGATTCCTCTAGTCAAAGTGATATGGAGGAATAGCAAGGTCGAGGAAGTGACCTAGGAGCTTGAGTCAGCGATGTGAGATTAGTATCCCAAGTTATTCAAGTAAATTTCAAGGACGAAATTCTCAGTAGGAGGGGATAGTTGTAACGACCCAAAATCACTATAAGGCTTTAGGGCCTTGATTAGCGTGTCGGGAGGGCATAATTGGTATATGGGTGATTTAAATGGTTAGATGCATGATTATGTGGCATGTATGATTAATATGATTATATGACTTTGTGACATTCATGTTTGTGAGTATTATATATGCATGTGGGCCCGTTATAGCTTATAAGGGGCATATTTGTAATTTTGGCCCGTTGAGGGCGTAAATGTGATTATATGTGATAAATTGTTGAGGCCACATTATCATGTTGATATATTTGCAGAGTATGGCTCGAGACGGTCCTAGTGAGCGGATTAGCGAAATAGTCACAACGATGATTAATACCCGGCTCGGGGGAGCCTGAGGGTATTTTTGAGAATTTAGAAGATATTTTAGGATTTATTAGATATTGGATGAATAATTATAATTAATTGGATGATGGGATTAATTGGTAAATATTAGGAACATTTTAGGAATTAGCGGGAACTGGGGGTAATGACCATTTTACCCTTAGAGTAATTAAAGCGCTAAGTATTATATGGGAGGGCAAAATAGTCTTTTTAGGGATTTAATGATATACTCCCTTTAATTCTAGACTTAGCCAGAAGAAACACTGAAACATTCAAATCACTCTCATCTCTCTCTCACTCATGTTTCTTCCTCACTCTCTCTAGAAAGAACTGAAGCAATTTGGAGAATTGAAGGAGCTTAGGCTGGGGTAATTGAGTTGGACGTTGAAGTAAAGCACATGAGGAAAAGCTAAGGGAAAATAAACTGATTTCTGGCTGGGTTAGGCTGAGGAATTAAGCTGAATTTGTGCAAGGATACTGTTGGGAAACAGGGCTACAATTGGAGGTAAGAACTCTAGATTTATTCTCTGAATTCAGCTGGGTTTGTGTTAAGAGTTTTGGTTTGCATTGGCGTGAGTTTTCTGATTAGTTTTGAGTGCTATGATCGATTGGTTTGGGTCCTTTAGTGATGAATTATGACTCATGAATTGGGATAGTGAGTTTTGGTATAATTGCTAAGGTTTTGGTGTCTAAAATGTGTGATTTAATCTTGAATTCATAGCTAGTTTGATGTTGAATTGGGGAGATTTGTTTACGTAAAATTCTAGGTTAAGGTATTGAGGTTCATGGATGGGAGAATCATGTGGAAACACAGATTTTCTGGGTTCGAAGGGGGCACGTCGCAACTCAACCCTTGGGCACTGCGGTGTGTGGGGCCTGTTTGGCCTGGGTTGCTCTCTGACTTAGGGGTAAGTCACGACCCACTAAGCCAGACCCGCCTAGGGATTTTAGCCTTATAATTGTTTCTAGAATTGTTAAAGCTTGGCGGTTCGAACCTAGGCACTCGAGACAATTTCTATTACTCGGTTTAGTAGAAATTGAGGTACCGGAGGCCATTTGCAGTCTCCTAAGTATTTATTTGGATTGGAAGTAAACAATTAGCCATTGTACATTGCGACTAGTTTTATCGCCAAGGCTCGGGGCTGAGGATCGTGCTTGGAACCATTTCATTTTCTCCATTTAGAATTAAAGGTAAGAAAATTGCACCCTTGTGTGGTTATGTTGGGACTGAGATTCCCTGCATTTGAATACATAAGTTGTATAATTGTGATAATGCCATGCGAGCATGAAATGAACAGCCTAAGAGTGTCGGGGCTGAAGGACTTGGCCACTGTGAGCTGGGGTCAGCAAGAGAAACACTGGACTCGGCCTAAGCGAGCCAGAGTTAGTGGGTTAAACAGAGGGTGAAACCTAAGGGCATTGACCCAGAATATTGTATGATGATTGTGATAAACTATTCAATATAAATATGTTTTCTGTTGTTAAACTAATGCTTATGCCTAGTTAAATATCTCGATGATTGACTTGTGATTTATTGAATGTCATCACTGATTATGTGTCTACTATGCTATTACAATTTTTTTGCTGGGCCTTGGCTCATGAGTACTACATGGTGTAGGTAAAGGCAAGGGTAAGATGGATCAACCATGAGTTGAAGAGCTTTGGGGGCGAGGTGTACATTGTCAGCTACTCGTCCGCCACTGTCGAGGGATTGTTCAGGGACAGAAACCTAAAATGTGTATTTTTCCATTAGAATGGTCTTGGAAGTTTGTAAATTTGTCCTTTAAACCCTATTTTTGGGATCCCATGTGCTAAACATTTATTTTGATAAAAATTGTCCGTTTATGACCAAAATTATAACGCCCTAGATAAACAAGACCGTTACACTGTATGTTTATAAAGGGGAAAGACTTGCTAATCAAGTCATTTAGTTAAAAATATGACACTAAAACTATAATCGAACTAGGGTTAAAAGATCTTGGTCATAAAAGATAAATTTCATTTATGTAAACGTTTGATACATGGGATCCCAAAAACAGGGTTAAAGAACAGTTTACGAAATTTCAAAGGTTATGTACAACCACAGGCCACTCTAATGGCAAAATAGGAATTTTAGGTTCTCCTGTCCCTGTATCATCCCTTGGCCGTGGCTGCCGAGCAGTTGACTATGTACATTTCACCCCCAGAGCTCTCCAATTGAGTGTTGGTCTAGCTTACCCTGCCTTTACCTGCACCACGTAGCACCCGTGAGTCAAGGCCCAGCAAGAAGACCATAATACAGAGTGTAACTAGTAACAATAATTCAATAACTCACAAAGCATTAACCAGATATTTAGTAGACCCTAGCATTCATACAAACAGTGATATCAATCAACGAATCAATAATCTATCATCTAGGTAATCAACATGCCATAATCATTAGATTAACAACAGTAAACATATCATGCAATGTCCAGGGTCGGCGCCCTTAGGCCGCACCCTTTGTTTATCCCACTGACTCCAGCTCACTTAGGCCGAGCTTAGTGATTATATAGTTAACATCCTGTACGCAAATATCAATTCCGGCACTCTTAGGCCATTCATTTCATGCTCACATGGCATAACACAATCATAAAACATAATATACAAATATAGGGAACCCTTAGTCCCAACATAGCCACACAAACGGGTGCAGTTTTCTTACCTTTGACTCCGAGCGAAGAAAGTGGACAGGTTCCGAGCACGATCCCTAGCCTCGAGCCTTGGCGATAAACCTAGTCACAATGGCCATTGATATCTATCAACTTCCACTCAGAAATAAAATACCTAGGGAATAAAACTAGCCTCCGGGACCTCAATTTCTACTAAACCGAGTAGTAGAAATTGTCCCGAGTCCCTAGGTTCAAACCCCCGAGCTCTAACAATTCTTAAAACACTTCCAAGACCACACTTCCTAGGCAGGTCGCGAAGTTAGAGTGCACCTCCCAAGGTAAAGGGGAGGCGGGTTGCGACTTGGCCAAGCAAGTCGCAGCGCACCCCCAAGTCAGAAAGCTGCCTAGCCTAGAAGGGCCACACGAGCCGCAACGCCCCCAGGTTGGGTCGCGGCGCGCTCTGCGAACCCAGAGAAAACCTGGGTTTTCTCCTCCTTCTCCAGGCCAAGAACATCCAAGTTCTACCTAGAATTTTCCCCCAAAACCTCCACAAATTAAACACCACTCAACAACAGACTCAAAGCTCAATTATACATTTTCATCACCCAATAGCTTAGTTACAAAACAGAATATATATCTCTTAATTCACTAGCGACAATAACTTCATAGACTCGGTCCAACACAACATGATTTCTCAAACTCAAGAGCCTAAAGTTTACCTAGAACAAACCATTAAAATTCAGAGATTAAGGTTCAAATTCTTACCTCACTTTGGGTGCTCAAACAGCTGTTGAATCTTCACACTAACTCAATCCCAAAACGTTGGCTTTTCCTCGTATTTCCAGCCACAATTCAAGCTTAGCTTCCCATCAACTTCTTCTATTTCCTCACAAACTTTTAGCTCAACCCCAAGAGATAAAAAGGAGAAATCATTAGAGAGAGAGAGAACTAAATTCTGCTTTTCTTTCTCAATCTACAACCTTTTGCTTAATTCTATAATATAGTTTGAGTATATCCTTAGTCCTAGGAAATGACCATTTTACCCTCCCAAAATAAAGTTAACCTTTTACTTAGTCTAGGGGTATAATTATCATTTGCTCCCAATTCCCACTAATTCCTCAAGTGTTCCTAATATTTATCACTTAAATCCCATAATCCAATTAATCACAAATTATTTACCAAATGTCTAATACACTGCAATATATTTCCTAAATTCCAAAAAATACCCCCAGGCTCCCCCAAGCCGAGTATAAATCCCCGCTGTTACTATTTCGCCTAAATCGCTCACTAGGATCATCTCGAGTCATATGTTGCAAATATATCCACATAATAATGTGGTCTCAACAATTTACCACAAGTAATCACATTTATGCCCTCAATGGGACAAAATTACAAATATGCCCTTACAAGCTAAACAGGGCACACATGCATATTAATACTCATATACATGCATTTCACTTATCCATATAATCAAATAAGCATGTTTTTAACATAATCAAGCATTTAATCTTTTAAATCACACATAAATCAATTATGCCCTCCCGGCACACTAATAAAGACCCTTAAGCCTTATTTGTTATTTTGGGTCGTTAAAAAAATATTTTAACCCTAACTTGATTATGACTTCAGGATCACATCTTTATTCAAATGACTTGATTATCAAGCCTTTCACTATTTTAAACACACAGTGTAACGATCTTGGTTATCCAAGGCGTTACAAGACCTATCCTTGTCCAATGCAGAAATGGATTGTCTTGCGGACACAATTAAGGAACTTGAGGAACAACTTGGTGATGCCAATCTCAAGTTGAAGATAGCCATGTTAAAGGCCTCATCTTCGGGCAAAAGGAAGAAGAGAGTGGAAGCCCACCTGAAGTGTTGTGGGAGAGGATCACTCTTCTGGAGGTCGATGTGACATAGGTTGAATATAAGTACGTGGAGCACACCTTTTATGGTATATGGAGGTAGAATCTTGGTTTCAACTTCTCCTCCTTTGGTGATCATGTTGTTGGCAAGACAGCTGAGTGGAGTGCTCGTCGTGGGAGGCCTTCAAATTATCTTTCTACAACTTTTATTTTTCTACTTCGATTTGGTTGTATTATTATCCAAACATTATTATGCCTGAGGGGTTTCTTCAGGTCTTTTGCTTTTTCCTTCAGGAAATTTTATAAGTCCTATTACTTTTGGTGCTGGTTTTATTTTGGAACATTATCATGCCTCTCTTTTTCCTTATTATATACATGATCTTTTGTTATCGTTTTTTTTTATGTTTAAGGCCCTTATGAGCCTGCTCTTGTATGTAGTAGAAAAAGGGGTTGGATAGGTCTCTCTTTTTTGATAACTTGCTGATGTTTTATCTAGACTGGTAGTGACAGTCTCTTTGGTGCTCCATGACTGCATTTGTAAGGATGTGTTAACTTCTTGGGTTATTTAGTAACGTCTTATTTTTTTTCTTTTGGGCGCGCTTGTTATTTTTGCAAGAAGTGTCCTTCTCGTCATTATGCATAGTACTATTTTTGGAAGGGTCTCCTTTAGGACCCTTTTTGGCTAGACGACTTGACTACAACTCTAGACTTATTGATGGACGTTCTCCTTGAGGCCCTACCCCTCATGGAGGTACCATTCTTTTCTATGAGGTTGTCTTTTTCTATCCGCTTGGATCCCTTATCATCCACAAGGGTAATTACTCCTCATGAGTTCAGGGAATGCTCTTGGCTTATTACTGGGTATCTTCATTGAGACCTTGTTCTTTGTGGAGGTCTTTGTTGCGAAGTTACCCGTGTAGAACCTCTTGACTCTCCTGATATTCATAAGGGTAGCTAATCATCATTAATTCAAGAGATGCCTTGCAAGGCTTTCTTTTCTATTGTATACCTTCCTTATAGTTCAATTGACATCCATAAGGGTAGCTAATCCTTATGAATATAAAGGACGCCTTGCGAGGTTCTTTATAATTTTTTTTTTGTTTCCCTATGTACCCTGCCCTCCAAGTGGTTGGTGGGATTTATCTTATTGAGAACTTTGGTCTTTTTATTCCAAAAATGTGTGCATATCTGTTATATGGGTGCTTTCATGGGAAAAGAATGTAACAACCGGAAAAGGAAATGATCTAGTTAAACATAGGTAGATTACAAAGGAGCCCATGGCAGTATTGCATCTAATGAGGTTTTTGAGACAACCTCTTTGATTTTTAACTACTTAACTTGACATAGCATAAACAAACAAAGTAAAGACATTCTTGCCTCCAATATGGAGGTCTTACTGATAATATCTTTTTAGGTCTTTTGCGTTCCACACTCGGGGTACCATGGTATCATCCAAACGAGTCAAGTTTTAGGTGTTAGGGAGCACCACCTGGGTGAACTTGTAGGGTCCCTCCTAGTTTTCTCCCAACACACCCAATCCTGGGTTGCGAGTGATTGGCAGGACCTACCTCAACACGAGATCTCTTACCATGAATGCCCTTTCTTGCACCCTAGAGTTTTATTACCTTGTGGCCAGTTGTTGGTACGTTTCCAATCTCAGCTGTGCCTTTTTTCATCTTGCCTCCAACAGGTCCAAATTTTCAGCCATCGTTGTGTGGTTAGCTTGATCATCATATGTTTGTACTCGAAAAGAATTAAATTTCATCTCTATTGGAAGAACAACCTTCCACCCATAGGCTAAGGCGAAATGTGTTTCTCCAGTACTAGAACAGGGGGTGGTCCTGTAGGCCTAGCGCACATTAGGTAGTTCTTCAACCCAAGATCCCTTCAGTTTTTCCAATTTCATTTTCAAGTTCTTCTTGAAGATCTTGTTGATGGCTTCCACTTGTCCATTGTCTTGTGGGTGTTCTACAGCAGAAAAGCTTCTCTTAATCAACCTTTCTCTGCAATATTCTTCGAACAATCCTCCTTCAATCTGGGTTCTGTTGTCAAATTATCTTGTAGGGCACCCCATATCTTTAGACGATAGACTTGTTGAAAAAGGTGGTGACTTGTTTGGCCGTTATATTGACCAGAGGCTCTTCTTCAACCCACTAGGTAAAGTAATCCACTGCTACAACCACATACTTTCCAACCCCTCTACCTGTGGGTAATGCGCCAATCAAGTCGATCCCCAACACAACAAAGGGCCATGGACTGGTCATGCTCACCAGCTAATTTGGTGACTGTCTGGGGTAGTTTGCATGCTGTTGGCACTTGTTGTACATTCTCGTGAAGTCACTCACGTCCATTTCCATGGTAGGCCAGTAATACCCCTATCGCATGGCCTTCTCTGCCTCAGATTTCTCCAAGCATAATCTCCACATTCTCCTTCATGTATCTCTCGTATAACCTTCAAAGCTTTCTCCTTGTTAATACATCGTAGCACCGGGGTGGATAAGCTCCTTTTATACAAGACTCCATCCACTAGGGTGTATCAGGCGTCTTTATAAACCAATTTGCGGGCTTCCTTTTTGTCTAATGGCAACGTTCCATCACGTAAGCAACTCATGACGGGGTTGGTCCACAAATCCTCGAGGATGCTGACCATGTGAACTTCTAACTCTGTGATACTTGGTTTGGACAGGTATTCCATGAGGATGGACTCAAGTGTGTCTCGATCTTAGGTGGAGGCGAGCTTTGCGAGAGCATCGGCATTCATGCTTTGCTCTCTTGGGATTTGTTCTATGGTATATTGTTCAAACTAGTCAAAATACCCCTTTAATTTTGTCAAGTATGCAACAATCTTTGGAACTCTCACCTGATATTCACCTTTCACCTAAAATACAACCAATTGTGAATCCCTAAAAACATGCAAATTTGTTACCTTCAGCTCCTTGGCTAGTCGCATGCCAACTAAGACTGCGTCATACTCCACTACTTTATTTGAAGCCTCAAATTTGATTGTTATTGCACAATACATTTTTTGCCCCCCAGGTCCAGTCATTACTATGCCAGCTCCTGCCCCTCCTTAGTTGGATGCTCCATTCACATGAAGGGCTGCATTCTTCAGGTTTCTTTTCTTCTCCCTTGTAAGTCGATTCATTTTCTTCAATTTCACCTTCTTCATGGGTTCGGTAGGCAAACTCAACTATAAAGTTTACAAGTACCTGTCCGCAGATTGAGACTCTTAGGGTATAGGTGATATCGAATTGACTTTATTCAATCGACCATTTTAGCAACCTTCTTGAAATTTCTAGTTTATGCAAGACTTGTCATAAAAGGGTGTTGGTGCGCACTTCAATAGCATGATCGTGAAAATAGGGCCTTAATGTTTGTGAGGCCACTACCAAAGCGTATGCTAATTTCTCTATTTCTTTGTTCTGGGTTTCTCCATCTACCAATCGCTTGCTGACATAGTATACAGATTGTTGGTGCTTCTTTTCCCATTTGACTAAGGTGATTCTAATGGTGTGTTCTGACACTGCGAAGTGTAGGTACAACCTTTCCCCTTGTTTTGGCTTAGCCAGAAGGGGGTGTTTCCCAAGGCATTCCTTTAGCTTAGCAAAGGCCTCCTGACAATCTTTATCCCAAGCAAACTTTTTGCTCCCTCTTAGGATGTTGAAGAATGGGAGACACTTGTCGATGGATCATGAAATGAACCTATTGAGTGGTGCCACCCTCCCTGTCAAACATTTCACCTCCTTTTTGTTTCTCGTTGGGGTCATCTCCAATAATGCTCTGATTTTATAAGGATTGTGCTCAATGCCCCGGGAGTTTACCATAAAACCGAGGAATTTTCTGACAAAACTCAAAAGGTGCACTTGAGCGAGTTCAACTTCATTCTGAATTTTTGGAGGGTGTCAAACATTTCACCAAGATCATTTGTGAGCTCTTGTGCCCTCTTAGTTTGCACCAATATATCATCCACATATACTTCCATATTTCTTCCTATTTGATTTGCAAAAATTCTATTTACAATCCTTTGATAAGTAGCGCCTGCATTCTTTAACCCAAAAGGGATTACCTTATCCATTATAAATGAATTATGCTCCTCATCAGCTGGGTTCATGGATATTTGGTTGTACCCATAATAGGCATCCATGAGGCTAAGTAGCTCGTGCCCAGCCATTGCGTCTACTAACTGAGCTATCCTAGGAAATAGGAAGCTATCCTTGGGGCAGGCTTTATTGATGTTAGTAAAGTCCACACAAGTCCTCCATTTCCTTTTAGGCTTTGGGACTAGGACAGGGTTGGATACCCATACATGGTAGAATGCATATCGGATGAATCCATTTCCCTTTAACTTGTTGACTTCTTCCTTCAGGGATACGTATCTTTTTGGGTCTAGCGCCCTCTCTTTCTGCCTCTTTAAGGTCGATGCTTAAGTGATGGCCCTTGACTGATGCATCTATCCACACCATGTCCTCATGACTCCAGGCGAATACATTAAGGTTGTCCCTCAAAAATTCTATCAACTTCTCTTTTGCGTTATCCTGAAGGGTTTTTCCTACCTTCAATTTCCTCATTGGTTCATTCATAACTGCGACTTCTTCCAATTCTTCTATCAACTCGGCCTTGGATTCCTCTGCGACTCGGGGGTCTAACTCATGCGGGTTTACGCTTCCACACACTACCAGTTCCATGGTTAGTGACAGTTTTGTGGTTGTGTGGAGGGATGTTTTATAACATTCCCTCACTTCCTTTTATTCTCCCTTCACCCTCGCTATCCCCCCCCAAGGAGTTGGGTATTTTATGGCCAAGTGGTATATTGAGCTAATTGCCTTCAATTCTCTTAGGAAGGGTCTTCCTAATACCGCATTGAAGCCTGAGGCACAATCTACTACGACAAAGTTTGTCATTACAGTGGTTTGTATGGGTTGCTCTCCCATGGTGAGGGCTAACTTGATTGTCCCTAGGGGTTGTATTGAGTCCCTAGCAAAACCATAAAGGGAGGTATTGCAGGGCTTTATGTTCCTAAGGCCCAGTCCCATCTTCTCTAAGGCGGGGAGATATAAGATGCCTACGGAACACCCATTGTATACAAGGATCCGATGCACCCTCCTGTTAGCTAGCTATACTGTCAGTACCAAGGGGTCATTGTGTGGAAAAGGTACACCTCGTGCCTCCTCCTAGGTGGATGTTATTGAATCGTTTTCTCCCTTAAAGATTTTTGGGGGTCGTTGTTCCAAGCTCAGGATGCATGGGAGTGGACTTTGCCTGACCTCCCTAGCATATCTATCTCGCCCCTTCCTTGATTCTCCTTCGAATCTTGGTCTTCCATAGATGGTCCTCATCTCTCCTTAAACTTCCCAGGCTACATCTCGTGCCCATGGCGAGGCTGGTATATCTTTTGGTCTTTGATTTTCTCTTCGAACGTATCTATCAAAGTGCCCCCTATGTATGAGTTCTTTGATTTCCTCCTTTAAATGAGTGCATTACGCCGTGTTGTGGCCAATGTCCTTATGGTACGGACAATACTTACTCAGATCTCTTTTCGATCGGTCTCTCTTCAATGGCAGGGGTCTCCGGAAGTGGACCTGATTCTCATTCGTGACGTAGATATGTTCCCTAGTATGTGTTAGGTCAATATAAAAGATGTATGGGGCTTGCCTGAGTACACCCACACGTTTGGGTTTCCTCGAATGATCGTCACTCGGCCCTTCGTTGGCCCTCTTTTTCTTTGCGCTATTTAGGCCTTCATGGGTTGAAGGTTTTAGGTAACGTCCAAAATTACCTAATAAGGCTTAGGACCTTGATTAGGGAACCAGGATGGAAATTTACAGAAATTATATGTTTGTGTGATATATATATATATGCGTGCAATTATGTGATTATGTGAGTTATATTATAATATAACAAGATATGCATGTTGAGGTGTATTAAATATTCATGTGCGTCCATTTCTTATTAGAAAGGAAATTTTCATAATTTGGCCTGTTATGGGTATAATTGGCATATATGTGATATATGTGTGAGGCCACATTATTATGTGGATATATTTGGGTTACTTAGCATGAATGATCATAGGGAGCAAGGTTGCAGGAAAGTAACAACGGGACCTAATACCCCACTCGGGGCGAGTCAAGGGGTATTTTGGGTATCTGGTACATTAACGGGTTATCGGGTAACGGGAATAAATATTTGTGGATATAATTTGAGTAAGTGAGATTAGGAGGGAATGTCGGGGATTTTGACAGTTTTGCACTCGGGGACGTTTTCGTTACCCCGAGCCTCGAATTTTCTTAAGGTTACTTGAACCTTAAGTAAGCCACGCAAAAACAAAATACTCAGAAAACACTTAAACACTCAACTCTCTCTCTTTCTCTCCCAACCTACTCTCTCACTCTCTCTCAACTTCGGTGAGGATTTCTTGAATAATATAAGGGAATTGAAGTCTTGGGTTAGGACTTAAATTTGTTGCAGCTAGGAGGTCATTAAACACAACTAGGGTAAGCTTTAGTCCATGTTTTAAGTTGAATTCTGTCATGATTTTCTAGAGTTCATGAGGTGTTCTTGAGCTTTGTGGCTCAAGTGGTTGATTGTGAGTTTTGATGAGTTTTTAGTCAAGTTTTAGGTTGAGTTTTTTTGTTGGTATTATGCTGATGTTGTTCTGAGGATTGAATTGTGGTTCTAGGAATCATTCGGGAGGATTTTGTTGGGTTTTGGGGTAAGGAAAAACAGAGGAATTCTTGGTTCGTAGGGTTGGGTCGTGGCCCTATTCATGAGGCATCGCGACCCATGTGAACCTAGAGCAAGGTAGGGTTTCTATCTCAGAGGTGCGCCGTGACCCTTAGGGGCAAGTCGTGGCCTGTGTCTATATTTCTAGATAGAGGGCATTCTGTTCTGGGAGCGCTCCGCAACCCTTAGGGGCAAGTTGCGGCCCACCTGGGCAACTTTCGCCACCTTAGGTTTCTAGTGACGAGAACTTAAAGCAAAGGGCTCGGGATCGATTCTACTTCCTGGTTTAGTAGAGTTTGATGTCCCGGAGGCTAGGACACTATTTGGAAGCCTTTCTTTGATCATTATTGATGGGATCCTATATTATGGTTGCGACTAGGTTATCGCTAGGGGCTTGGAATCGGGATCATGCTTGAGGATTGTTCTTATTGTACTTTGCACTTGGACCTGAGGTAAGAATACTCCACCCAATACGTGATATATGTATTTAGGGCTTGGCCTGGTTGTTGATTATAACTATGAATATGGCTCGGCCCCAGGGAATGAATGTGGTTTAGGTTATGCTTGAATGTTCTATGTTTGGATAACTTTTTAATGAATGCTTGCCATGTTTGCATAGGTAGGGCTCGACCTCGTTAAGGAACATAGTTATAACTTTGTTTGTGTGAGGTTGGATAAGATACCATGATTTAAATGTATGCATACTTGTATTTTCTGAGGTATGCTTATTTGTATCTATATCTGATTATCTGGTTATCTGAATGGCTGACTAAAGCCTTGACTTATTAGTCAAGGGCGGCAATAGCGCACTATTCAAGAGGCTTAGTCCCAATCAGGAACGCATTATTACGTTGGTCGACCCTATGGTCGTTGGAAAACAAAGCGCTTGGCTAGCTCTATGGTTGGTTACTCAGAGTTAAGGGCAAGGGCGATAGGTGACTCTATCATCAAATAGCTAGGGCATAGGGCCTCAGGTTGACTCTATGGTCATCTATTCAGGGTAGCGGACCCCAGAATGATCCAATGATCATTTATTTTTATTGTATGCATGCATGAGTAGGTTATTACTGTTGAGCATGCTAGATATGTATTTGGAATATGTATTTATTGTTCATGCACATGTTTAACTTTTCTTGTTGAGCCTTGGCTCACCAATGCTATGTGGTGCAAGTAAGGGAAAAGGAAAGCTAGACTAGCCATGAGTTGGAGAGCTTCGGTGGTGACATGTACATATGCAGTTTTCATCCACCACTGTCGATGATATTATAGGGGAACTAGGGTCGTAACCTTTATTTTGCCACTTAGGCCGACCGGCACACGGGGCACACAGGGTTGGGAAAGGTGTGAGACGGGGCACACGAGGTCGGGCAAGATGCTTGGCACAAGGCGAGGCTCCATATGTGAGGTTGTACCTTGCGAGACCTGCAAGGTGCGAGATGAGGCACACGGGGTAGCCTCGCGAGACGCTTGGTGAGAAACGAGGCTCCGTAGGCAAGGTTGTGTGTCACTAGACCTACAAGGTGCGAGATTGGAGGTTTTTCATGGCCTTCTGAGACCTTTGACGCGAGCACGCCATCATGGGCAAGGTGTGCACCCCCACGGGACCCTCAGCATGAAACCCGAAGCCAGTTGCAAGGGGTGACCTCGTGAGACCCTTGGCACGAGGTGAGGCATGTGCCTCGCGAGACCTTCGGCACAAGGCCAGGTTTTGGTTTTTCCATCCCATGTTTATCTTTTGAGGGACATGAGGTGGGGGCCATTTTAAATGAAATTTTGGCATCCACACAGATCTTGCTCGTGGGTTACCTTAATTAGGTAAGAAATCTGCAGGAAAATGTGAACCATATCTGTTGGGAAAACAATTAAAAATTTATCACAAAGTTGTGACAGGAATTAATACTTTGAATGTTCTTGAACTCCTGCACATGGATCTTATGGGTCCTATATGGTGGAAAGTATTAATTGCAAAATATACATTTTTGTGTGTGTGGATTATTTTTCTCGCTTTACTTGGGTTGAGAAAATCCAGACACGTTTTGATGCTCATAAAAGTCCGTGCATAAAATTAAGAGTTGAAAAGGATTGCAACATAGGTAAAATGTGAGAATCAGGAGTGATCATGGTAAGGAATTTGATAATACTGTTTATGATGATTTTTTAAAAAATCTTTATGTATTTCTCATGATTTTTCTGAGCGAAACGATGTCGTTGAAAGAAAAAACATAACTCTTCATGAAATGGCGAGAGTAATGTTGAACAGCGAAAATCTCTGAAAACGATTGTGGGCAAAAGAAATAAATAATACTTGTTACACAATCAATCATTTGTTTTTACGACTAGGTACTACCAAAACTCCATACGAAATCCGGGAAGTTAAAAAACCAAATGTATTTTATTTTCATATTTTTGGGTGTATTAGTTATATACTTAGAGGTCGTGAAAATATTGGAAAGTTTGACACCAAAAGTGATGTAGGAGTATTTCTTGGATATTGCACCAACATTAGATCCTATCGTGTTTATAACATGAGAACTCAAAATGTAATAGGGTCTTAAAATGTTGTTGTTGATGACTAGGAAGATTATTCTAAATATTACAATGAAGGAGAAATTGACAAGTAGATTAATGAAAGTACACATATAGAACAACCTGATATGACCATAAGTGATTCTAATTTCACTCTTTCGGAAAAAGTTGTAATAGAAGTTGAATCTGTTCCAACAACCTCTAGAAAAATAGTCAAGGAAGGTTCAGAAATTGTCTCAGATTCAATTCAAAGAGAACCTTCTACCATAGTAAAAAAGAATCACTCTACTAACCACATTCTTGGTAATATTATGGAATGTATGGTCACAAGAAGTAGATATGTGAATGTTGTCCAATTTGTCTGTTTTACCTCTTCTTTTGAGCCGAAATATATTAAAGAGGCTTTATGTGATGAATCCTAAATTAATGCATTGCAAGAAAAGTTGGAAAAATTTACCCGAAATGATGTTTGGACTCTTGTACCTAGGCATAATCATACCAACGTTGTTCGTACCAAATTAACTTTTAAAAACGAAACTGTTGAATTCTATACAATAATAAGAAATAAGGCTAGGTTGATGGCACAAGGTTAGATGCAAGTAGAATGAGTAAATTTTGATGAACCATTTGCCCCTCTTGCTAAAACTAAGTTGATTACGCTATTGTTAGTTGTGGCTTGCATTGTTGGTTTCAAACATTACCAAATGGATGTCAAATACGTGTTTTTGAATAGTATCTTGAATGAAGAGGCGTTTGTTGAACAACCAAAGGGATTCGTAGATCCTCATTTCCTAATCAACTTTTTCAACTCACAAAAGCCCTCTTTGGTTTGAACCAAGCCCCTAGAGCCTGGTATGAAAGGTTAACTGAAGTCCTTGTTTTAAAAGGGTATAGAAGAGGTGGAGTGATAAACTCTGTTCATTAAAAACATTGATTCTAACATTATTATTACTCAAATGTATGTTGATGATATTGTTTTTGGATCAACTTCTAACTCTCAAATGCATGAATTTGTCAAGAAAATGACAGATGAGTTTGAAAATTTTGGTTAAAAGGAATGGATGTTTAATTGAAAAAAATATTAAACTGTACATGGGATCCCATAATAACGTTATAAAGTTGTTTATGGTTCCAAAGTAGTCAAGACAATTCAAAAGTTACAATCCACTGACCTAAGCGGAAAAAATAAGGTTAAACCCTAGTTCCTCTTAGAAACCTTGGCCGTGGTGGTCAAGCGACCGCATATATACATGTCGCTGCCTAAGCTCTCCAACTCATGGCTAGTCCAGTTTTTCTTTTCCTTTACCTGCACCACATAGCACCTGTGAGCAAAGGCCCGGTAAGAAAACTTAATACAAGTACATGAACAATATATACAGATGCTGTAACAACCCTGTTGACCCTCGTTTTGGTCAACTGACACGGAGTCAAATGCTTGATGTGATAGAGAGTATTGAAATAAATCTAATGGAAAGAAAAGTAAATGACACAACAAATTATAGTGGTTCGGCCCCACGAATTGGTAATGACATACGTCCACTTAAGTTGTTATTGATATTGATTCTCAAAGGAGTGATCAAAGAACTAGGGTTTTTCGAGTTTCACAAGCCTCAGAGGGATAAATAATACAACCAAAAGATAATAGCTATTATTCTCTTCTAAAGCATAAACTAAAATCAGCCAAAAGTCCCTCCCTTGAGCTATTTCTTCTCTATTTATAGGCTCATGGAGGATTACATGAATTAGTTGTAGATAATATTTCCTAAATAATCGGATCATCAGGTATCATGGGAGATAATCTCGGATATGATTACAATTGTACACAAGTATCTCAAAATATACGGAGTACACGACCAAGAGGGTCGTATATAAAACCCAAATGTTGTGTCAGAGGAATCTTCCTCGTCGATGGTCGAACAGAACCTCTGCCAGGTGTCAGCCACGTGTTAAAAATGTTTGCCATGTCATCCATACCTGCTTTTTGGATAACATTTGCCCCCCAAGTTTATTTATTACGACCATCAATAAGTAAACTTTTAAGAAAATGACCCTTCGATTACCCCACCAAATCTGTCAGAGTAATTTGTGCCTCCTTAGAAAAAGTGACCTACCCATGTCCAATCATATCTTTTGGTTCCCAAACAAACCTATGACGGCTATCACTCTTCCCCATACTTCGAAAAAGGGGAACTTATGATTACCTCTTTTTTTCATATCTCAGGCAATATATATAGCTTACAGAATTTCCTTTTCACTTTTTACAATCTATTTTTCTGTCAAAAACTCTTCCAAGAACCCCCAAGTCTGAACCCAGAATCTCTACGAAGACCATCCTTCGTTGTTCCAGGAATCGGCTGTTCGCACACCTACACTTGGAATTTCTCCAGGACTTCACAATCTCCGTCTAGGTAAGCTTTAGAACTTTTGCACCCTTTATTTTGCTGTGCATGCCGATTTAAGCTAGAGATGCATGAGAATAGGGTATTTGTCGAGTGATGCTAGATATGGTAGTGTATATTTGCCTTTTAAGGGTTATGAAAAAGTTTGATAGTTGAGATCTTAAATTTATGACGTAAAATCGAAGTAAAAATTTGATTTTTAGGCTAGTTGAAAAACTGGGTTTTTCCCGCCCTTACTGAAGTTGAAAAAGCTTTTTCAGAAAAAACTTTTTACTTTCACTTTTTGATCTGCTTTTCAAACTGTTCGTATGAAAAATTTAGTTTTTGTTAGAATGCTGTTGTATAAAAGTTAGACTTTTATACACGAGAATCGTTATTCTAACCAACTTTTTAGGCTCTTCATCCACCTCCCCCTTTTTTCTGTTCGCAGCTTTTAATGCCAGATTTGTTGGGAGGTGAGAGGCCGATAGACAATGATCTACTTTCACAGCTGCTCGAAGGCAAAGAACAGCCAGCTCAGTGCATCCACGAGATTCCTTTCTCTAGAATTTCTCCTCCAAGACCTCAACCAACTCCAGTTAGAATGGGTCGTGTTAAGTCCACCGCCCAAAAGAAGAAAAATCCTAAAAACCCTTCAAATCCTCCATCCTAGCCTGACTCGCAGGCTGGGATTCCCTCGAACAGTGGTCGAGAAAATATTGTTCCTGACCCTCACATCCAAGTTAGGGCCCATCCTCGACATTCAGTTCTTCCCGACATCGAGTGGTATCTTTCCCCACTCAGCCAAGTAACCCCTAGGATGCTAGCCAACTACTTCAAAAAGTACGGCCTTTCTGGGGTAACCCTTAAAATTCCTACTGCGGATGAGCAGGCAAATTTTCCTGGAGGCGTTTACAGCGCCTGGTCGAGATATCACATAGAGGCAGGGGCTACCCTTCCTCTCCATCCATTCTTCCAGGGGGTGGCAAACAACTTTGGAGTCTCCCCCTTCCAAATTACACCAAACGGATATAGAATGCTTGTTGCACTCTATATCCTTTATAACCACAAGAACTGGCCAGAGCCTACCTCCCATGAGGTCAATTTCCTTTTTGACCTTAAGTCCAACCCCCAACAATCTGGTACGGGGTTCTTTCACTTTTGTCACCAGGAAACCAACCGAACCTTCCTGAGTGACACAACACACATTTCCAACGTGGGGAAATACAGTCATGAGTATTTCCTCACGCCTGACATGGTCGCGAATAACTTGGCCTTCACTCGAGGAGGTAAAAGTCTTTTTCCACTGGTCATTGTTTTTACTTAGCAATTTTCCTTGCATTTTTCTAAAACTTCTTGTGTTTCTCAGGCCCATGGTTGCGGCCAGACCCAACACTAGACATGGTGTTGAGGTCTGCCATGTTGGGCAGCATGACGGACGTTGAGAAGAGCGTCAAGTCCCTGGTCACCGAGGCCAACTTGAGGCTAGCTGGCCTCCTGGCCCCTCACCAGGATGTGAGGGAACCTGCGGCAGGAAGTGCTGCTACCGAGGAAAATCCTGACCAGCAACAACCAGCGTCTCCTCCTCGATGGAGACTGACTGGGGTTACAATCAGGGAACCCGTTGGCACTCCCCCAGCAGAAAGGTCTTCTGCCCCCCAAGGAAAGGGAAAACAAAAGGCAGTCGAGCGTGTCATAGACTTAGATGAGTCCTCTGATGAAAACGGTATAGTTATTTCACTCTTAGATAACTTGCCAATTCCCTGTCATTTATTCGACGGGGACGACAATTTTACATATGCTCCAAACCTAGGGCCAGACTTCTTCATGCCAGAGAGTGAATGTATGACTAGTAGAGTCAATAGTATAGTGACCAGTAGTAATAGCTTGGGTATTTGACTTTGTAATTTTCTTTATTTCTTTTCTGATACAACATAACTTGTTATCTATTTTTAGCTTACTGTCCGCATGTTTACCTCTTTTACAGAAATGGCTTCTACAAACGTCTTCGATCTCTACAGCACTCAAGAGGAAGAAGAAGTTCCTTTGGTCCGAAAGAAGAGATTGACCAGGAAACATGACAGGGAGCCCAGTCAGATCCCTTCGGCCAAGAAGAACCGAGCCACTGATCCTTCAAAGGATGGGCCCTCCGGTTAAACATCTGCCCAGCCTCCTGCTCCTCTCGAGAAGGAAATTCTGCCTCCACCTGCTCCTACTGCCATGACTCCTTCACCTACAGCCCTGCTAGACAGACTCAACAAGCTGAGGGTGTTCCTTCTGGGGCTAAACTATCGGGCCGCTCCTTACGGTCAGCCAAGGATCGCCTTGCTCACATTCTTATGCATGAGTGCTGCAAAGATGCCATGGCTAAAGCAGAAACAATGGGGGTCGACCAGATCCTCAATAGAGCCCTCAATGAAGTGGCCAGTGTAAGTAATCTTCCTCTTCTTTTAAGCTCATGGTCTCGATTTTCCTTTTTGAAGTCAGTCTAACTCTTATTCTTTGATTACAGGCAATGCTGACCATGACGGCTACTCGTGCCCGCGCGGGTGCAGGCATCGAGCAGTCCTGTGTTAGGGAGACAAAGCTAATGGAGGAGCTTCGAGCCGCGGAGGCGAGGCACGCGGGAGACTGGAGGTGGTGACCCAGCAGAAGGATTCTTTGGCTGCGGATCTGGTGGAGAAATAGGCCTCTTTGGAAAATGCTAGAAAACAGAGAGATGAATACCAGGAGGCCAGCCGAATCCATTGGCGCGAAGTTAAAAAGCTCCAGGATGAAAATCTTGCGAACGACAAGAGCATTGCCATCCTCAAGAGCCAAGTGAAGCAACTCAAGCTCACGAAATCCAAGGACCTGGAAAGGTACAAGAATGCGACACTTTGATGTTTCAACGACTTCTGGAAACATAATCAAAGTGCCAATTTCGGCTACCTTCCAGAGGATGCCAGGAAAGCCGAGTTGGCTAGCTGTGCTGCTCGAATGGCTTCCGAAGAAAGGGCCAGAGTTCCTGCCTCCCCCGAGATTTCACTGGCCATGGGAATGGATGGAGGGTAAGCCACAGAAGATGTAGTTAACCAAGATGCTCCCCAAGATCCTCCCGCTGCTCCTTAGCTTGTTTTCTTTTTACTTGTTTTATTTTCTTTTTCTTACATGACCCACCGGTCATGATGTTAAAACAATATTTATTTTCTTATTGCTGCATGGGAAGCTTTTCCTTTTAACTTAACATTTACATCCGAGCAGTACTGCTTGCGGTGTAAAAGAATTCCTTCGATATTATAATATTTTTGCTTTATCATAACATCTGTTCGCATGACCGAACTTAGCATAGTACTTTGGCTTGATTTAAAAAAATATAAATTTTGAAAAATACTCTAAGTACCGTAGCATGCTTTCACTTATTTTGCTCATGTGTTTACATACCTCTTGGTATGCTTTGCTTTCTATGTACTTTAAATGCCCCCCAAGTGATCGAGGAGCTTTAGGTCCTTGGTCACTTGCCTTGAACATAACTTGTACGAACATTACTGCTCGATATACAATGGAAAACTTATAATACAACAAAACAACACACGTAATGAACAAATACTTGTAAAAAATTACAAAGTTTGGCAAGAATGACTGGCTGCGCACAATCCCTTATAATTCTCGTATTTAAATCGACTAAACATGTCTTTACGAGTGAACTTTGAAAGATCTTACACTTATAAGCGATTAGCCATATAACATGACTAACCCTTTTTCAAAACTTGTAAAAAGTAAAAATTAATACAAGCCAGTCCTTCAAGAAGGACTGTTGACTGATAATACTTGCGTAGGTGTTCTCCATTCCAATAACACGGAACGAGATCTCCATTTAAGCGTGCAAGTTTGTAAGTGCCTAGATGAAGGACTTCTTCAATCTGGTAAGGTCCTTCCCAATTTGGTCTGAGTACTCCAGTATCTTGGTCGCAGGTGTTTAAGTAAACTCTTCGAAGTACTAAGTCTCCGGCGTTGAACTTTCTTTCTTTTACTTTGGAGTTAAAATATCGAGCAACTTTTTGCTGTTACACAGCTACTCGGAGTTAGGCTTTCTCTCGTTTCTCCTCGATCAGGTCTAGGGACTCCATCAACAGTTGGCTATTTTGGTCTTGGTTGTATGTGAATCTGCGATGCGAGGGCGAATCTAACTCGACAGGCAACATAGCTTCATACCCGTATGCTAAGGAAAATTTGGTATGACCTGTTGCTGTTCGGTGAGACGTTCTATACGACCAGAGGAATTCAGGCAGCTGCTGTGGCCTTGCTCCTTTAGCTTCCTCGAGCCTTTTCTTCAGGGTATCTTTCAATGTCTTATTTACTACTTCGACTTGCCCATTTTCTTGCGGATGAGCAACTGAAGAAAAGCTCTTGATGATACCATGCCTTTCGCAGAAGTCTGTGAACATGTCACTATCAAACTGGGCGCCATTTTCTGAGACAATCTTCCTTGGCAATCCATATCGACAAACAATGTTTTTGATGACAAAATCAAGTACTTTCTTCGTCCTTATGGTTGCGAGTGGCTCAGCCTCAGCCCATTTGGTGAAGTAGTCGACCGCCACCACTGCGTATTTCACCCCACCTTTTCCTATCGGCAAGGACCCTATTAAATCTATACCCCATACTGCGAAGGGCCATGGACTTTGCATTTGCTTTAACTCATTAGGAGCTGCCTGTAGGATCTTGAAAAACCTCTGACACTTATCACATCTTCGCACAAACTCCATCGAGTATTCATTCATGGTCGGCCAGAAATAACCCTGCCTTAGAATCTTCTTTGATAAGCTCTGCCCCCCAACGTGGTCTCCACATGAGCCTTCATGTACTTCCTTCATCAGCTCTTTATCCTTTTCTGGTGTAACACACCGGAGCAGTGGCATTAAGTATCCTCTTCGGTATAGAATACCATCGACTAGATATACCTAGCAGCCTGTCTCTGAAGGGTCCTGGCTTTGTTTCTATCTGCTGGTAGTATACCGCTCGTGAGATACTCCAAGTATGGTGCCATCTATGTAGCCGCTCAACTGGCACTATATTTAAAGTGTCAGCATCCTTTGCACTCGCGAGTTTGGCTAAGGCATCTATGTTTGAATTCTGATCTCGAGGTATTTGCTAGAGGGTATATTTCTCAAATTGTGCCAACAGATCTTTTGTTTTGTTCAGATAGGCCACCATTTTTAGGCCTCATGCTTGATACTCCCCTAAGACCTGATTCACTACCAGCTGTGAATCACTGTAAATATCCAGCACTTTTATGTTCATGTCTTTGGCTAACCTTAACCCAGCGAGTAAGGCTTCATACTCGGCTTCGTTGTTCGAAGCGGCAAAATCAAACTTAATTGCGCACTGAAATTGATGCCCTTCTGGCGTTATCCATATCACTCCTGCTCCTGCGTGAGATTCGTTGGATGATCCGTCTGTGAATAGCTTCCACGAAGGAGCTTCAACTTGAGGCTCAGGCGCACTAGGCTTTTCACCCTTCTCTCTGTCTGGGAGTTCAGTGAATTCAACAATGAAATCAACCAAGACTTGTCCTTTTATTGCTGCTCGCGGTGAGTATGTTATATCAAACTGCTCAAGTTCGACTGCCCATTTCAACAAATGACCAGCAACCTCTGGCTTTTGCAAAACTTGCCGAAGGGGCTGATCAGTCAAGACTGTGATTGGATGGGCTTGGAAGTAAGGATGTCACTTCCTTGAGGCCAAAATTAGGCAATAGGCTAATCTTTTAATGGGAGGATATCTAATTTTGGCTCTGATTAATGTCTTGCTCACATAATACACCACCTTTTGTATGCCTTCTTCTTCTCTCACTAACACCGCACTAGCAGCATATTCGGTGATCGCCAGGTATATGAACAAAGTTTCCCCATCTACAGGCTTTGATAAGACGGGAGGCTTCGCCATGTGGGGTTTTAAGGCTTGGAAAGCCTATTCGCAACCTTCAGTCCACTTGAACTACTTGTTGCCCCAAAGTAGATTAAAGAAAGGGACGCACTTATCTTTTGATTTTGAAATAAATCTACTGAGCGCGGCAATCCTTCCAGTCAAACTTTGCACATCTTTGATCTTTACTTCATATCGATCAGGGCCTCGATCTTTTCGGGATTAGCCTTGATTCCTCTCGAATTAACGATGAACCCCAAGAACTTCCTTGATCCTACTCCGAAGGAACATTTAAGAGGATTTAGCTTCATTTGATATTTGTTTAGAACATTGAAACACTCTTGCAAATCCTTCACATGTCCTTCTACCTTTTCCGACTTCACCATCATGTCATCAATGTAGACCTCCATGTTTACCCCGATCAAATCCTTAAACATGTGGTTAACTAGTTGCTGGTAAGTCGCACTAGCATTTTTCAATTCGAAGGGCATTACTTTGTAACATTATAGCCCTGTATCGGTCTGAAAGCTAGTGTGATCCTCGTCGGGGGGATGCATAATAATCTGATTATACGCTGAGTATGCATCCATGAAGGAGAGGATCTCACGGCCTGTAGTTGTGTCGACCTGCTGGTTGATCCTTGGGAGTGGGAAGCAATCTTTAGGGCAGGCTTTATAAAGGCCTGTGAAATCTAGACAGGTCCGCCATTTTCCATTCAGCTTGGGAACCAGTACTGGATTAGAGACCCATGATGGATAAAACGCCACCCTGATGAACCCATTTTACTTCAATCTTTCAACTTCTTCCTTTAAGGCTTTTGATCTGTCTTTATCGAGCAGGCGCCTTTTCTGTTGCACGGGTGGAAAGCTTTTGTCAATGTTCAGGACATGGCTGATGACTGTAGGATCTATCCCAACCATGTCTTTATGTGACCAGGCGAAAACTTCCTGGTTCTTCCTAAAAAATTCCACCAGTGCGTGTTTGGTTGTTGTTTCTAAATTTTTGCCAACCCTTACAACTATGGTCGGAAACTCTTCGTCAAGCTGGACCTCCTCAAGGTCCTCGACAGGTCCTATATCTTCTTCAAAACCCCCAAAGCGAGGATCTAAGTCTCTATCCTCACTTTGGGCAAAAACCTATTTGGTGACTTCATCACCTGATTGGGCTTGTACATCAATGGCCATCTGCAACTTTTCTGGAGGGGCGCTTCTCAACATACCCTTCTTGGCCTTAGTGATCGAGGCATTGTAGCACTCCCTTGCTTCCCTCTGGTTTCCCAATACACGTCCCACCCTTGCGTCTGTTGGGAATTTCATGGCTAAGTGCCATATAGAGGTGACGTCTTGAAGGTCGACCAGTATTGGCCTTCCTATTACAGCATTGTAGGCCGAAGGAAAATCAACTACTATGAAAGTAGTGAGTAATGCCCTGGTTGCGGGCTAAGTACCTGCTATTACTGGAAGCCTGATTGACCCTGTTGGAGCGAGTCCCTCACCAGAGAAACCATAAATTGTTTGGTTGCAGGGCTCCAAGTCCTTGATGGACAACATCATCCGTTCCAGCGAAGACTTATACAGGATGTTAACTGAACTTCCTGTATCGACCAGTACTCTTTCCACCATCATGTTGGCAATCTGAACATCCACGGCCAACGGATCAAAATGTGGGAACCGAACATGCTGGGCATCACAATCGGAGAAAGTTATTGCACCGTCCTCATTTCGAGCCTTCTTTGATGCCCAATCCTCCACAGTCATCATCTCGATGTCCTGGTCATGACGTAGGGTCCGAGCGTATCGTTCCCTTGCCTTTCCGCTGTTTCCCGCAAGGTGCGGGCCTCCGCAGATGGTGAGTAAGGTCCAGCCACGGGGTCAAGCTGTAGAGGTGGTGAGCGTTGGCGTGTAGGCGCCTGCTCATTGCCACCTGGAGCCTCTCGTTGCGAAGCTCCCGTGGCCTGCACGTATCTCCTCAAGTGTCCTTGTCTAATAAGAAACTCAATTTCATCCTTCAGTTAGTTACACTCGTTTGTACGTGTCCGTAATCGTTGTGAAAATGACAGAACTTGGTTGCATTCCTTTTTGAAATATCCATTCGAATGGGAGCAGGTCTTTTGTAGGGGACATTGGAACTTTTGGCCTGATACACCTCTGCTCAAGATTCGACAAGGGCGGTGTAGTTGGTGAACCTTGGCTCATAATGATTGCCCTTAGCGTGCTTACTGTCGGAGGTAGAGGGTTCATTATGGGGCCTCTTCCCCCCATTCTTTCCATTGCCTTTATCGTTTCCATTGGGATATGACCCATTGACAGCTTTGGCGGGGTCTTCAGTCCCGTTATCTTTATTTGGGGTCTTTCCCTCGCTAGCAATTGCATCCTCGAGCTTGATGTATCGATCAGGTCGATCCGAAAATTCTTCGATGGTTTTAACCCCATGCTTCCTGAGGCTACTCCAAAGAGGCATATGGCACCTAACTCCTGCAGTTAGGCCATCATTTTTCCTTTGTCTCCCACTTGCCCCAGCCGATGCTCGCATGAAACGCTGGACATAGTCTTTCAGTGGTTCTCCTTCTTGCTGTCGTATCTCGACCAGCTGGTTTGCCTCAGTTGGGTGCACACGACTCGCGTAGAATTTTCCATAAAAATCATTTACGAACATCTCCCAAGATACAATACTTGCAGGAGGGAACTTAAAGAACCACTCCTGTGCCACATCAGAAAGTGTTGCAGGGAAGATCCTGCATCGAGCGTCTTCGGACACCTTCTGAATGTCCATTTGTATCTCAAATTTGTTGACATGAGATACCGGGTCACCATACCCATCAATGTTCGGAAGTGTGGACATCTTAAACTTACTAGGGGTTTCAGCCATTGCGATCCTTTGTATGAAAGGAGTGCCCCTTCTCCTGTCGTACTCGATATGAGACGTTCTTCCCCCGACCAGCTGTTGCACTACTTGGTTCAGGGCATCTATTTGGGCCTGAACAGCCTCAGGAATTGCTGGGGCTTCTGGTGCCGAAAGAATGTACTCATCGTGTCGTTCTCGGCGGTCATTAAGTACATCCCTTAGATCGTCATCCCTTCGCCGCTGGTCGCTGGCTCCGAGTCGGCAAAAGGCGTTGTTTTGTCGGGGCTGCCCCCCACCATTATGTCCTTCATGACGATTTTATCTAGGTGGGGGAATTCTGCTTCCACCTCTCTCCTCGTTCCTCCGTCCAGCGTTCGCTCTGCCTGAGTCGGCCTCATTGTAGCCGTGGCCATCTCTGAACCTCGATTGGCTATGGTGAGACCGACTGTTTCCTCGGTTGCCTCCTTGGGCTAGAACTTCCCGAGCATCAGGGGGAGGCCTGCGCTGGTCGGTAGATCCCCATGCATTATCATGCTGT
Source organism: Humulus lupulus (assembly GCF_963169125.1). Taxonomy (NCBI): domain Eukaryota; kingdom Viridiplantae; phylum Streptophyta; class Magnoliopsida; order Rosales; family Cannabaceae; genus Humulus; species Humulus lupulus. The sequence goes on along the minus strand of NC_084800.1, from coordinate 145,881,950 downwards.
GGGGGGCCCCTGACCAAAAAGCCTGTCTCTGAGTTCCTTCTGTTGCCAGAAGCACACTGTCCCTTGCTCGGTGGGTTCGTCTCTTCATCCCTCGGGCGTCTAGGGATGCAGGGCTGTTGCCCAACCCTATTCTGCCTTGGATGTGGGGGATTGCCTCAACCAGCCTGGGATGGAGGCTGCGTCTCAGGGTCCCTAGGTGGGACATCATCCTGAGGCATTGGTGGCTGCTCTGGCGTTTGAGGGCTTATTGGCTGGAGCGGAGGGCTATGATTGGGACCTCTTTGAGGTGGCCCATTTGGGGGTTGGTTAGGCTGCGAGGCAAGCGCAGCCTGATTCCTAGCTAATTGGAGGGCTGCCATGGCATCCCTCTGATGACGGTCCATCTCTGCCTGTCTTTCACTAAGCTCTTGGCGCTGGCGCTCTATTTCTTGCTGTTGTCGAGCCATGGTCTCCGCAGCACTTTCTTGACTGGCCCTCAGATTGGCCAATTCATCTTGCAATACTCCCATAGTAGTTCTCAGCATTTCGGAGTCCAGTTCCTCCTCATCAAACTCCAAGTGTGGCTCATTCTCAGCCATGTTCGGAGGAGGAGGTTGAGATGGTGCAGCATCAGTAGCCTGCCCAATCTTCCTTGTTGCCTTTGCCATTAGTACTTCAACAACCTCGTCTCAAGCTCTCAATGAAAGCACCAGAATGTTGACCCTCATTTTGGTCAACTGACACAGAGTCAAATGATTGATGTGATAGAAAGTATTGAAATAAATCTAATGGAAAGAAAAGTAGACGACACAACAAATTATAGTGGTTCGGCCCCACGAATTGGTAATGACCTACATCCACTTAAGCTATTATTGATATTGATTCTCATAGGAGGGATCAAAGAACTAGGGTTCTTCGAGTTTCACAAACCTCAGAGGGATAAATAATACAACCAAAAGATAATAGCTAAAATTCTCTTCTAAAGCATAAACTAAAATCAGCCAAAAGTCCCTCCCTTGAGATATTTCTTCTCTATTTATAGGCTCAAGGAGGATTACATGAATTAGTTACAAATGTTCTTTCCTAAATAATCGAATCATCAGGTGTCATGGGAGATAATCTCGGATATGATTACAATTGTACACGATTATCTCAAAATATACGGAGTACATGACCAAGCTGGTCGTATATAAAACCCAAATATTGTGTCAGGGGAATCTACCTGGTCGATGGTCGAACAGAACCTCTGCCAGGTGTCAGCCACATGTTAAAAATGTTTGCCACGTCATCCATACCTGCTTTTTGGATAACAGTCCTGAATTTACTGTTAAGGCTAAGTGCCTGGACTACACTGTCTAGGGAGCATAATACGATATACATGAAAAATTAATTGATTAAATGCATGAGTACGTGGCATGCAAAATTTATATGATAATATGAATATATTTATATGCATGTATTAAATATGCATGTGGGCCCATTCTTGTTTATAAGGGCATACTTGTAATTTTGTTCCGTTGAAGGCATAAATGTGATTATATGTATTAAATGATTGAGACAACATTATTATGTGGATATATTTGCAATATTTGGCTTAAGGCGATCCTAGTGAGCGGGTTAGCGGAATAGTCACAACGGAGCCCAATACTCGGTTCAAGGCGAGCCTAGGGGTATATTCGAGACTTACTGCATATTTAGGATTTATTGGTTAATGTGTAATTATTTGGTGATTAATTGGAATTTTGGGATTAATTGGGAATTTATATGACTATAGCAGGATTAGTGGGAAATGGGACACAAAGGTTGTTTTGCCCTTGAGGGGCTTTAATAAGAGATTGTAAGGGAGCGATATGGTGGTCATTTGGCTAGAGGATAGACTTAATACCATAGAAGCCTTTAGAAGCTAGAACACTCAGTCCTCCCTTCTCTCCCATCCAACCCTCTCTTTTTCTCTCTCTATTTGGTGGAATTTTTAAGGAAGCTAAGCGGAATTTCTCTCTGAACCTTAAGTTAACTTTTGGTGGAATTTCTCTCTTATTTTGGTTAGGGGGATCTCTGACCTAGGAGGCGCTCCGTGGCCCTTAGGGACAAGTCGTGGCCTGCCTATTCAATTTTAGGCTACTTCAGGTTTTCATGACGGGAACATTAACTGAAGCACTCGAAACAAATTTGTAACAACCAAAAATTGCTAATAAGACTTAAGGGCCTTGATTAGCGTTCTGGGAGGGCATAATTGGTAATTATGTGAATTAATGATAAAATGCATGATTTTGTGGCATGCCTGATTTTATGATTAAGTGAAAATTATTAAATGCATGTTTATGAGTATTAAATATGAATGTGTGCCCTGTGTAGCTTTCAAGGGCATATTTCTAATTTTGCCTCGTTGAGGGCATAGATGTAATTATGTGTGATAAATTTTTGAGACAACATTATTATGTGGATATATTTGCAGCATATGGCTCGAGACAGTCCTGGCGAACGGATTGGCGAAAGAATCACGGCGGGGATTTATACCCGGCTCGGGGGAGCCTGGGGTATTTTTGGGAATTTAGAACATATATCGGGGATTATTAGACATTTGGGTAAATAATTGGTGATTAATTGGATTAAGGGATTTAATTGGTAAATATTATGATCACTTGAAGAATTAGCGGGAATTGAGGTTAAATGACTATTTTGACCCTTAGATTGACTAAAGGATTAATTATATGTGAAGGGGCAAGTTGGTCTTTTCCATAGAGGGGATATACTCTGATTTATTTAGGAACAAAACAGAAGAAAGTAGAACTTCCCCTTACTCATGTCTCTCACGTGTTCATCTCTCTCTCTCTCTCGTTCTCTATTACACTTTGGAAGCTAAGGAAAGGGCAGAAGGAATCGGGCTAAGGCTGGGGTTTTCTTGGAGGGAATTCAGCTGGGAAATTGAGTTGTAAATTGAGGTAAAAATATGGCATTAATTTTTGTATTTTGTTGTTGAGTAGGTTAGGTTGATCTTGAGTTCTTGAGTATAGATTGAGTGATGAATTTGGTTGATGGTTTGAGTAGGAAATTTCAGTGGATATTACTGTCATTCTTGTGGTTGAATTGAGGTGTTGGTTTCTATTTATATTACTGAGAATTATAGGATAAGAATATGTGATTATGGGTCCAAATTTGTGGTTGGTTTAGTGTTGAATTGAGGGGAGAATTCTGGGTATGTTTGAATGTTCTTGGCTCGGAGAAGGAGCAGAAACCCAGGTTTTCTCTGGGCTCGCAGGGCACGCCGCAACCGAGCCTAGAGGCGCTGCAGCGCATGTGGCCCTTCTGGCTTGGGATGCTGCCTAACTTGGGGGCGTGCCGCGACTTTCTAGGCCAAGTCATGACCCACCTCCCCTTTAGCTTGGGAGCTTGCGCTCTGTCTTGAAGCAAGTCGCAACTTGCTGAGCCAAGTTGCGACCCTCATTGGAATTTTTGCTTTAGATTTATTTCTAGAATTGGTTTGGTTCGGGGATTCGAACCTAGGTGCCCAGGACAATTTCTATTTCCCAGTTTAGTAGAGATGGAGGTCTCAGAGGCTAGTTTCTGTTTCCTAGGTATGTTATTTTGATTGGAAGTTGATAGATATAAATTGCCCTTGGGACTAGGTTTATCGACAAGGGTCGAGGCTAAGGACCGTGCTTGGAACCAGATCTTCTTCTCCGCTCAGAATCAAAGGTAAGAAAATTGCACCCTTTTGTGTGGCTGTGTTGGGACTATGATTCCCTATATTTGTATACTATCCTAAGTGTCGTTCTTATTTAGAGCTTCCATTCTTCTATCATAGCTTTCTTCCACTGAAGATGATTGAGGGCTTCTTTCAAATCTGTCCCCCCTTCGTTGGGTCGTGCTTCTGTGAGGGGTGTGCCACCAGAAATCAAGATTTAAGCTCTCGCCTTACCAAGGAGCCAGCAGTTTATGGCTATTGTATGATTGTGTTATGCCATGTCAGCATGAAATAAACGTCCTAAGGGTGGCAGAATTTGTATTTGCGCACAGGCCGCAGCTCGGCCACTAGTAGCTGAGGTTAATTAAATAATCACTGAGAAATGGGTTAAATGTTGGGCTCGGCCTAAGTGAGTCGGAGATAGTGGGTTAAACAGATGGTGCGGCCTAAAGGCGTCCACCCTGAGTAATGTATGATATGTTTACGATTATTAATTTGATGATTATGTCATGTTCAATACCTAGACGATAGATTGTTGTTTTGTCAAATTGTTATCACTAATTATCTGAATACTAAGGATAGATGAATATCTGGTGAATGTTTTATGAATTATTTGTTTATCGATATTGATTATGCTATGATGTTATGGTTTTCTTGCTGGGCCTCGGCTCACGAGTGCTAGGCCGTGCAGGTGAAGGCGAGGGTAAGATGGATCAACCATGGGTTGGAGAGATCCGAGGGCGAGGTGTACATTGTCAGCTGCTCAGCTGCCACGGTCGAGGGATTGTACACGGACGGAAACCTAAAATGTGTATTTTTCCATTAGAGTGGCCTTGACTATTTTAAACTTTTGGAAATTTTGTAAATATGTCCTTTAAACCTTGTTTTGGGATCTTATGTACTAAACATTCATTTTAATGAAAACGACTTGTTATGACCAAAATCTTTTAATCCTAACCTATGTAAGACTTTAGATTCACATTTTAATATAAATGACTTGATTAGCAAGCCTTACACTATTTTAAACACACAGTGTAACAGTCTTGGTTATCCAGGGCGTTACAACTTGCTATCAGAGTTTTCTAGGTTTAAGGGTTCCTGAAGACTGGCTGGACATGTGCACTTGCCGCTAAAGACAAGCTCGACTCAGGGTTTTGTAATTGAATATATGAGATTATATGCTTTAGTGTTTGAATGAAAATATGAATGTATTAAGTGGTACGATTAATAGGAAGCTTGAGATAATGATAGGGCCTGGCCCTTGACTGTTATGTGGTGATATTGAGGCGTGCTTATTAGCATTGCTATTGTATGTGGATGAATATTTGGATAATGGTTTGTATATTGATTACATGTAGTGAATTGTTTAAATTGAACTTATATGCTTTATCTGCTTGTTGGGTTATGAAAGCATGGTAAGTATGAATGTATATGGTAGGAATGAAAATGAATAAATAATAGATTGGTGTTCGTTATGCTTTATGTGTGCATGATTATTGTGCTTGTTTAGATCAGGCCGTGGAATGGTTCTGGGTATGAACATCTGGGATGAGGGGTTTAGTCGGTGATGACAGATTAATTCAGATTGTTTATGCTCAAAATGGTTAATTAGACCTAGTATCATTCTAGTGAGGATTGTGGACGATAGCTAGGGTTGGAATCCTCCATCTGCCCCTGAAAGTCATAGTAAATGTTCGCGAGTATGTGAGTAAAGCAGTGAGTTCTGATAGAGGAGATTAGACGGGTGAAACAGTGGATTTTGCCGGAGAAAGAGCTGCTTTGTATATTTTGTTAGTAGGGGCACCAATGTTGATGTAACTTGAAGATATAAATAGATAAGAGTACTATATGGAAGGCATAGAAGGCATTATCCTCTGGTTTTGAAGAAGGTTTGGATTTCCTAAAAATTGATAAGTGAATGGGAATAACTAATCCCATCCTTGATTACCTGAAGATGATAGGTCCTGACAGAGTGGTTGCGCTAAGTAGTTGTGGTAGAAGGATGCCCGGAAGTGGTACTCAGACCCAAAGATATTGTCATGACGAGTTGGGAGGCATTCAGGCATCGATTTGATAAAAGAGATTATTATGGCGTAGTTTGAACTGTGGGGGAGTAATAATTTAATGAACTTGGTTTAGAATGGTAAGACAATGAAAATGTATGTCAATAAGTTTGGTGGGTTGACTAATCTGCTTTAAAAAGTTGATACAAGCGGATGTAGCCGGAAAGGATGACACTTTTAAGGATTAAACTCTAGAATTGCCCACAGCATCAAGGATGCATCAGTGTATGAGATTTTCATCTGTGCTTGGGCAGCAGGGAATGCCATGTTATTTAAGATATAAAGAATGAGGCATGGAGCACTATTTGAATACGAGATCTTGAGATAACAATAGAATTATTTTTGAAAGAAATATCAAAACCTTGTTCATGCAACATAGGAACAGAAATTATGTTTCTAGTAAATCCAGGATTAAAATAAACTTTTTCCAAAACAAGAAAATTATTTTTATCAAATTCTATAAAGGCTAGAACTAAGAAACTTGTAAAGAACAGCAAACATGGTTATTGGCACCAGAATCAACAATCCAGGATGATGTATCATCTTCCACTAAGCAGGCTTCTAAAACAAGTAAATCATATTTACCTATCTTCTTCTCTTTTGGTCTAAGAGAAAAATAGGGCAGATCCTCTTCCATTGACCTCAACTCCACAATGAAAGCATGTCCCTTTTGGTTACTTTTTCATGAAAGTTTTGTTATCCTTATTCTCTTTATTTTTCTTGCCTTTTGATGATTTTTTAGGCTTGTTTTCCAGATTGGATTTCTTTCTCTTCTTATTTTTCCCTTTTAAAGAGGAAGGTTTAGAATCAACAACAATTGTTTCTTCTACTTTTGAATTACTCTTATTTAGTGATTGAAAAGTCTGAATCTCATTTAACAGCCGATTCATATTATACTCCAACTTGTTCATAACATAGTTGGTAGTAAATGTTTAAAAAATGGTGTGAATGATTCAAGTATCAGGCTAACTTGAGTCCTCTCATCAATAGTTTCTCCATGAACTTCTGCATCATGCATTGTATTGATCATGTTTAGAACATTTTCTCTGACATAAACTTCCTTCTTCATTTTCAAGTACATATAGGATTTAGTACTGTAATGTCCTGAATTCACTATTAAGGTCAAGTGCATTGATTATTGTGCCAGGAGGGCATAATCAGATTTATGTGTAATTAATTGAATATATGTGTGATTATGCAGTATACATAATTTATATGGTAATGTAAATAATTATGCAGGTTTATGGGTATTAAATGTGCTTGTGGGCCCATTTTTGTAAATTGGGGCATATTTATAATTTTTTATTTGTTGAGGGTATATTTGTATTATGTATGTGTTAAGAGTGAGACCCCATAGTTATGGGGATACATTTGAGATGTGTAGTCTGAGGTTATCCTAGTGAGCGGATTAGCGGAATAGTCACAACGGAGTTAAATACTCGACTCGGGTGAGCCTAGGGGTATTTTGGGAAACCTAGTGAGTATTCGAGATTATTAGGTAACAGGTAGTTATTTGGTGATTAATTCGGTATGCCAGGATTAATAGTGCAATTTGAGGATTAGCTGGAAATGTGCTAATGAATGTTTTACCCTCTAGGGCATTTAAGGGGGAACACTTGGATAAGTGGCATGAATATCATTTCCCTGGCCATGGACTACCTTAGTCTTCTAGGGGCCTTAGGAGGTTTAGGAATCAAGCAGGAAAGGGAAGAAGCACCTAGACTATTCACTCTCTCTCTCTATTTCACGTATTTCTCCCTCCCTTGAGAATTAGTTCGGGTCTAAGGCATTTTGAAGGAATATGTCTTAGGAAATTGAAGGCTGGAGCTGGGATTGATGAAAGTTCAGTTCAGGTGTAACACCTCAATCTGCTAATAAGGTTTAGGACCTTGATTAGCGTGCCTGGACGGCAATAAATGAGTTAACATGCTAATATATGAATTTGAATGAATATGTGATTAGAATGCATGTTTAGGTGGTATAAATATGCATGTGGACCCCGTTTGTATGCTAGGGGTAAATTGGAAATTTTAGCCTGCTGAGGGCATAAATGTGATAATTGCGTTATGTGATTTGTACCACGAGAGTATGGAGATATTATTGTGATGCACGTGCCGAGACGGTCCTAGGGAGCCAGTTAACTTAAAAGTCACAATGGGATTTCATACCCGGCTCAGGAGGAGCCTAGGGGTACTTTGGAGAATTTTGTGACTTGAGTTGAGAATTTGTGATTAAGGGTTATTGGTGATTGAGTAACCTGGGTAACCATTAGTAACTGCTAAGCGTAACAAGTTTGGATGGAAAAATGGTAGAAATGTAATATAGGTGAAAGGACAAGAGTGCCCTTGTGGTTTAGCTAGGAGAGGATAATTATGGGAGGATAGAATAGTAATTTGGCAGGGATTTAGATCACTTCAGCTGAGGGAAAAGGATTATTTACATTATTTCATTTGGGCATGTTTTGTTTATGCTGAAATTGGGAGAAACCTAGAGGAAAAGAGAAGAAAAGGAAGGAAGCTGAGTTTGAAACCTAGAAGGAGGAATCAAGGTGGGTTCAAGTAGTTAGAGCCAAGCAGGGATCAAGATTTGGTCAGAGGTAAGTTTCATCTCTGAATTTCTGTGTTTAGTATGTTTCTGTAGAATTCAGGATGAAATTGAAAGATGGTTTGTGGCTGGTTTGCTTGGGAATTCAGCTTGTGAAATTGGAAGGCTTAGCTTGGAGTTGGAGGCAAGGGAGCTTAAGGTTGGATTCTCCATTTAAGGTTAGGATTCTGTGCAATTATAAGGTTTATCACTGTTATGGTTTAAGGATTTGAAGTATGGTTTAGGTTTGGGTCTAAGTTTCTAACTTTCTGGTTTGAACTATTGAGGCATGAAATCAAAGTGTGATTTATGAGAGTGATTGTGTAATTGAGCTGGGTTATGATGTTTATAGGTTGTTCAATGGTTTATGTGGGGTTTTAAATTGATTTTGGGGCTTAGGTATGTGTTTTGGATGAAATGTGAGTGTTTTGGCTCGGGGAAAATGCAGGGGAAAACCCAGATTTCTGGGTTCGTCAAGGAGCGCCGCGACCCTGTTCTTTGGCGCCGCGGCGCAAGGCTGCTTCAGGGTTGGGGAATGCTCTCTGACTTGCTGGGTGTCGCGGCCCTCTAGGGCAGCGCCGCGGCGCTAGGATATTTTAAGAACAAGGAATTTTGCAATTTTGAGCTTTTGCTCCTGGGGTTCGGGGGATGTTTCCGATGTATTGTTTTAGGAATTTGGGGATTCCGAGAGTGTGGGATTGGTCCCGGGTAGTGGTTTTGGATTGGTTAGTATTAAAGGGTGTTTTATATGTGTTGTGACTAGATCATCGGAGAGGCTCAGGTTAGAGGACCGTGCTCGCGGGCTTGGTGCATCAGAAAGCTCGGGATACAGGTAAGGAAACTGTAGCACCCGTAGAGCAGGGCTTGGGCCCATAGTATTTTTGCAGGGCGCGACCCTAGATTGTATCATTGCTAGGATGTATCTTTAAATGAATGATATATATATATATTTGAATGTTACTTGAGAATGCTAAATGTGGTAATAGCAGTGTGAACAAGAAAAGGGCCGGGAACGGCAAAGGGTCGAGAACGGCGAAGGCCGAGAATGGCAGTGGGGCCAGAAATACCGCTTAGCACATGGAGTGTTTGTGGTTAGGGTTAGACCCTGATGGATACATGGGATATCCTTATGGTGTAGACCGAGATCCCAGGCTTTCGTAACGCCTCTGGGATGGCATGGCCTTACCTGTGTTTAAATCTTATGACTAGATATAAGTTATCTGCTATAGTGATTGTATGATATGCATATTTTATGTGTTGTATGAGTTTTCTTGCTGGGATTCGGCTCACGGGTGCTCTGTGTTGCAGGTAAGGGCAAAGAGAAAGTCAACCAGCCATGAGTACGGAGAGCGTGGCGGCGGCACGTACATGTTTGGCCTACTCGACTTCTTTGGTTGGGGGAATTTTTGAGAAATGGTTGTACTAAACTCTATTTTTGGTAATTTGTCAACTGTAAATCTATTCTGAGTTGTAAATAGTTTACAAACCTCGTTTTGGGATCCCAAATGTTAAACTATTGGAAGTTTTAGCGAAATGGAATACTTTTAAAGATTACTGCCTTGACTTTTTGTTTAATCACACTCTTATTTTTAAAACCTCGTTTAGCGAGTTGATTGCACATTTTAAACCCACTTAGTAACAGCTCTAAGGTAGTAGGGCGTTACATCAGGGGTCATTATTCTCAAGGAGGTATGTTTTAATTCTGCTATTGATTAGGTTTTTATTAGTATATTTTGGTGCTCTTGAGTTTTGAACTCAAGGGGTGAGTTTTAGTTGTAATGGAGTTTTAATTTAGTTATTGTTGTGATTTTGTTGGCTTAGGTGTAGTATTACCTTTGTTTATGGGTGAGATATTGGGGTTCAATAGTGGTTTTGGTTCATGTTTGGAGTGAAGTTTGATGATTTTGGCTAGGAGAAATTGCAGGAAAAGTTCTGGGAATTCGGTGTCCGCAGGGTCGCGCCAGAGCGTTGTTCTTGGAGCACCGCAGCCCGCATGAACACAAAAGCCTAAGGGTTTTGTAAACTTCCTTAGTGCTATGGCACTGCCACCACGGTGTGTGTCTAGGGAAATGAGGGCTCGGGTGCTCTGACTTGTAGAGGGCCGCTGCACTTGCTAGGGGCGATAGTGTGGACAAGTCGTATTTGGACCGATTGAGAATGTTTTGGACTACTTTCGGTTAAAAAGAGAATAAGAGTAATACTTGTGTTGATACTACTGAGGCTGAGGAAGCGGGGATTATAGGTATGGTTCCGAAGGGGATAAGTTCTGATTTCTCCAGATGATATTCAAGGTCACACTATGGGAAGTGATGGGATTTTGTTTGATTTAGATAAGATCGAAGTCATAAGGAAATTGCTAAAGGAACAACTTAGGGGTGAGAAGGACGGTGAGACTGGTAAAACACATCGACTTTTACTTGAAGCACCTTTGAGAACTGCCATAACCTTGACTGAAGCAATGTAAAGACCTAAAGTTTGTCTGAATGTATAGTCGCTTACTGGAATTTTAGAAATTGACTTAAAGGTTGATTAGCACGCCATGATATTAGAATATGCAAGTGATGGACTAATATAAGAGGACAGTTCGGTGGACACTCTCCTTGCTTAAAATGTGGAGTTATAGTGCGGTGCGTCAAGTGGACAAAGGAATAAGAATATAAATGTTCTACATGGGACTTTGAGTTGTCAATAATGTCAGATTGCTACGATCGGAATAAGGTGACGACATTTATGGAAAAGAAGTTCGTGCACTAGTATAAAAGTTAACTAGTTTTGTCACCCATAGGGGGGTTGACCATGAGACAAAGGCCCTAGTGGGAACTAGTTAAGGACCCACATTGAAATCCTTTATTACTTAGAGAACACTAACATGGAGGCTGACATCTTGAGTTAGAAAGGTTTGTACCAGTTCTATGATTCACGATTGATTACAGTAAAGTCAAATAAGGTATCGACAAGGATTGGTAGAGAATCTGTGATTTATAATGGGAAGATATACCTCTATGAACAATGAAATACAGAAAGAAGATCTTGTAGGAATGGTTAAGAATCCTACCATTTTAACATGGATAGGTTAAGACACGAGATCGGATGAGTGGTCTGATGGATGCTGGCATCGAGGGGGAAATTCTGGATGAGTCTTATGTTACCCTTTATAATTGTTGTATCTAGGAAGTTTGAGAGATGATAATCAAAAGCCACAAAGGCTATTATGACTCTAGGGTATCCTGGAGTTAGTATGGAGGGATATAGTTATAAACTGTATGGGAAGATCATCTCAGATTGCAGGTAAGACGAACGAATACGAGAAGTTGCGACTCAACAGCTTAGGTTAGCACACTCTAGGTTGTGTGAGCGAGTTATCATAAGAATGAGTATGTGCAAAGGGAGACCATATGTCTCCATGGGACATCGAAGTCGATTGGGTTGGATTGGGACCCTTTATTTCCCAAGCTCTGAAAAGGGCCGTAGAGGGCAATGAGTATAAGATTGGGATTTGGAATTATTGGTTACTTCAAACAGACTGATAACCTGAAGGAATGACTCAGACATTAAGAATTTTACCTCGAATGTGTAAGTTTTCAAGACATCGAGGCTATTATGGTCCTTTGATTAGATTGTCATGGTGATGAATACCGGTCGACGTCTAGAGTGATTCTAAATAAGATATTGTGATATAGGAAACAAGAATTACTTATTCTGGGGAAAATACATGAGGGACAGGAAGTATCCTAGTTCAGAATCGGTTCAGAGGACCAACGAAGTTATTAAGGATTTTTAGGGCATGAGTGTCTGCTTATTTGAAAGGACATAAGAGTTCGCAAATTTAAACATTGGAATGAGGAGTTCCATGATTGGAGACTTTTTACTTCTCCGAGTATTGTGGACTAAAAAGGATAAGATAGTTTTGGAAAGAAGAGGAGTTTTGACTTTAGATTTGATATAGACTTGTGAGATTCTAATAAGGATTAGGTCAGGGGCCTAAAGATTAGCCTTACCCCAGCATGGGTAGAGGCTCATAAGGCGTTAGTGGTGCCAATGTCCAGGAAATAGGTGTTGAGTACTACCCATGATTGGGTGAAGAGACCCTGGAATTTCAGTGGGATTTATTGTCCAATGGAAAGCCCATGGAATTCTGGATGAATGAGAAAAAGTATTACATAATAAGACAATCACTTTAGTGAGGGTGTTACAAAGAGATCGCAAGGTAAAGGACTAGACTATGAAGCTATAGTCAGATTTCCAAGATTAGTATCTCGAGATGTTTGAATAAATTTCGAGGACGAAAGTTCGATAAGGAGGGGATACTTGTAATGTCCAAAATTTGCTATTTCTATGCCAGGAGAGCATAATCAGATTTATATGTGGAATCAATTGAATATATGTGTGATTATGCAGTATAAATGATTTAAATGGTAATGTGAATAATTATGCATGTTTATGTGTATTAAACATGCATCTAGGATCGTTTTTTGCTAATTGGGGTATATTTGTAATTTTTGACCAGTTGATGGTATATTTGTATTATGCATGCGTTAAGAGTGAGATCCCAGTGTTATGGGGATACATTTGAGATGTGTGGTCCAAGGCAATCCTAATGAGCAGATTAGTGGGATAGTCACAACGGGGTTAAATACCTGGCTCGGGGTGAGCCTCGGAGTATTTTGGGAAACCTAGTGAGTATTCGAGATTTATCGGGTAACGGATAGTTATTTGGTTATTAATTGGGTATGCCGGGATTAATCTGGGATTTATTGCCTTTGCAATTTGAGGATTAGCTAGAAATGCGTCTAATGGTTGTTTTACGATTGAGGACTTTGCAGGGGGAACTCTTTGATAAGGGGCATTAAGGTCATTTCATTTTCCTTGGACTACCTTAGTCCTATAAGAACCTTAGGATGTTTAGGAATCAGGCAGAAAAGGGAAGAAGCACCTAGACTATTCAGTCTATCTCTTACACACGTTTCTTCTCCCCCCCTTGAGACTTAGTTGGAGTTTGATACATTTTGGAGGAGTTTGGCTTAGGAAATTGAAGGCTGGAGCTGGGATTGATTGAGGTTCAGTTCAGGGGTCATGATTCTAAAGGAGGTAAGCTTCAATTATGTTGTTGATTAGGTTTTGATTTGTTTATTTTGGTGCTCTTGAGTTTTGAACTCAAGGGGTGAATTTTGAGTTGTAATGGAGTTTTAGTTCAGTTATTGCTGTGATTGGGTTACAATAAGTGTAATATTGAGGTATTAGGGTTTAATTGTAGTTTTGGTTTACGTTTGGAGTGAAGTTTGATGATTTTTTCTTGGAGGAAACACAAGAAAAGTGCTAGGAATTCTCAGTTTACAAGTTCGCGCTACAGCGCTGTTCTTGGAGCGTCGCGACCCACATGAACTCAGAAGCCTAAGGGGTTCTGTAAACTGCCTTAGTGTCGCAACGGTGGGTGGGTTGCACCGCGGCGTGTGTCTATGGAAATGAGGGCTCGAGCACTTTGACTTGTAAAGGGTTGGAATGCTTGCTAGGGGTGCCGTGAATCAAATAGAGAACGTTGGCCAATTAAGGCTTTTAAGCTCGGGAACTCAAACCTAAAGGATCAGAAAGGATTCTACTACCCGGTTTAGTAGCATTCGAGATCCCAAAAGCTAGAAATATATCTTGAAATGCTTTAATAGTCTAAGTAATCGGTGGTTATCCATTATTATGTTGTGAGTAGGTTATACCGCTAAGGATCGAGAAATGGAATCGTGCTCGGGATTGCCATACGATATTTGCTCGGGACTCGAGGTAAGAAAACTGCACCAAGGTTATGATCGGGCCTCAGAACCCTGTTAATAAATATGAGTATTACTAAGACTATATGTGAGAAAATGGATATAACTGTATTTGAGAATATTTGGATGTGCATACTTGTATAAGTTGCAACGAATTGCGCGTTGTGCAATATATATGTGATTATATCTATTATTAAGGTTGGCCTAAGGGCACCGGGGATAATAGCAAGCGTGGAAAATGCAGCCCAGCCTAAGCGTGCCATGGTTTGCTATAAGACCAGAGGACTCAGCCTAAGGGCACCGGGCTTGAACATTATACAAATAAACAGAATTGTTGATTGCACTTAACTAACTATATTGATTGTTGAGATTGGATTATGTGTTTGATTGAGAAGGTTGTTACTGTTAAGCTTATTGCGTATATCCCATTGTTGAATGAATTTATCGATCTAAGCTTACTTTTTATATACAGTTACTCATTTGTACCTGTTGATTTAAGTTTTCTTGCTGAATCTTGCTCACGGGTGCTATGTGGTGCAGGTAAGGGAAATGTAGAGTTGGACCAGCCATGATTTGGTGAGCTTTAGGGGTGGTGTGTACATATGCAGCCTACTCGACCGCCACGACCAGGATAGCTTGGGAGGGACTAGGGTTGAACCCTGTTTTGTCGCTTAGGATGACTAATTTGTATTCTATTTTTCTTTTTATCAGTCTGTAACCACTTTTTAGGATCTCGTGTATAAACTTAATTTTTTAATGAAAAATAATAATAATTACTTCTTTGACCAAAATTTTTAATACTTAACCTTGATTTAGTCTTTAACTATACATTTAAGTCCAAATGACTCGCTTAGTGAGTTAAACACTATTTTAAACATGTAGTGTAATGATCTTGGCTAACCAGGGCATTACAAGTACCTAATGTCTGCATTGATCTAACTCCTGTCCAAACATGGCTTGAAGAGACTTCCTTATTTGATATGCAGTCTCCATGTCTTCATGCTTCTTTCTGAGTACTTCACTCTTACTACCAAGCATGTAGAATTTAGCCTTGTTCTTGGATAAAATCAAAGCATTATACTTCTCCCTAGTAGTTTTGGGAGTAGTGTTAGCAGGGACCTCAGGACATTCCTCAGTAAAGACAAACTTGTGGTTCTCACAAATCAACACAATGTTCATGTTTGATATTCATTTCATAAAATCATCACCAGTAGTTTTTCAATTGCAAGTAAAACAGTAACAGGGTTTGAGTTATTCATAATTGTTGAAATAAATAAATAAAATGACAAAATTAATTCAGCATATATTATGAATATCAAAAAAAATTTGAATAGAAATATGATTCATGAATGCAACAAATTTAAATAACACATAAAAAAATTATTACTAATTTGGCAATAGATTATTTTTAAAAACTATTGGACCAACCTTTGGGTAGGTCAGACTAATCTCAAATTAATTTTGAGACACTTCTTAAATCCTTAAGTGAGAACTTAAAATCAACTATTTTCTCTTTTGACTTACAAACAACTGCTAGTTTGGTTAAGATTAACTAGTCCACTCGAAAGCCTAGTTAACATTTGTGAATGTAACCCATTATTTTAGATTAATGACTTAACTCAATAGCCAGCCTTAGGGTGAGTCAAATTTGAAATACATCATCCAATCATATTCTTTAAATAAGTTAACTTTAAATAATAGCATAGTCAGAAACCTTCCCTAGGGGACGCAAACAATGACGCCTCTAGGCCCATTCCATGAAACATCAATGTTAACTAATAATAGAGACCATGGGAGTTATTGTTATGACTCTTGCTCCCACTCACTATTTTAGAATATGTGTTTTCTCAAAATATTCTACTCTTTTTAATCAATTAAATAAATCAAATTAATTTAGCAAGTGATATTCTAACAATTAATAATCTAATTAAGCATCTAATTATTAAACAAGATTTAATAAAACTACTAAATAGGCCCTTAAACTATCTATTAAGAATATCATTTGCCTTTCTAATAAAATTAATTATCAAATACATCTTGAAATTAACACTTAAAATCAATTAACCACTTTGTTCTAGATTATTCTAGATTAATTATATTATTCATTAAATGCATATAATCAAATTGGATATTCCTAATCAAAACATGTTTCTACTCAAGATGAAATGCATTCTTAAATTAGTTATTGTGTGGGTAATATGTATGACATGTTATAATGCTTCACAATGTTATTAAGCATATTTAATAAATTCAAACATTTAAATAAATAAATACAATAAATTAATTAATAAATGCGAGTAGGGTGTATTTGGTATTTCTAGAAAAATTACAACACTTGCAATAAATTACACAATAAAATAAAATAAAACCATGGCTTCATGTAGAATCTCCATCTCCATCTTTTGGGACTTCTATAATTTTTATGTCATCAAACCAAATTTTAATTATAAATGAATTCGATAATATTTAAAGAATATTTTAAAATATTGAACTTTGCTAATTAAAGCCAAATAGGTCATTTAGGTCTATTATGAACTTGTGCCACTTAATTCAAAATTTAATTAGAATTTTAAAATTCCAATTTACAATTTGGGAAAGCCCACAAATTCAAGGAAAACACTAACCACCCTAGGGCTCGGGTAAGGAGTCAAATGGTGATGTTTTGTAATAAGGGGCTCAGCTTGGGGTGGCTCAAAGAGCGACCAACACACCAAGGCGCAAAGGCTAGGGCGTGGCGAAGGGGGTGAGCCAAGCGTGCAACTATGGGCTACGCGCGCAGCACACAGGGCGCAGCTGGTTGGGCACAAAGGGGCGCACAACTTGTTGGGCACGAAGGGGTGCCGAATGGCTGGGCAAGCAGGGCCGTGTGATTTGTTGCGCTTGTGCTTCCACTGGGGTCGAGCAGGTGGTGTTGAGAAAGTCTCGTCACCCTTGAGGCTTGAGGCTTGGGATTTTAAACTTTTTCAAATAATTATCCTAATGTCAAAATTAAATAACAAAAAATCCAATGCCCCATATGGCTTACAATATTGTAAAACTATAATAGATAAGAACAACTCCTAAACCCAAAACACCATATAATTAACGACTCTTAAGAGCACATGTTCATCAAACCAAACATTCATCAATTCATCACATATTACAATAATATAAGAATGCATATCATACCCACACAAAAATTAATATATGCAGAGATTAATGATTGCTCGGTACGAATTGTTGGTAACTGTTTTACCATATGCGCAATGGAAAGTACGGGGAAGTGGGCTTAGAGATTTCAAAAATAAATTATTTAAATAATCTTTAAATAACCGGATCCTTTAATATGCAAAACATTAATCAAATAGAAAGATAAAGATGAGGATTTACCAATTGTAGAACAATCAAGAATCATTGCTAGATTTTAGAAACTCCAACAAACATATAATTTAAAACATCCTTGTGATTACTCAAACCAAGATCTTCTAAGATGTATCTCTACACCTCAACACATGTGTGGGCTCGTAGAGTAATGGTAGGAAATTTTCTAATTCATAAGATGTTCTCAACTCATGAGATTTTAGAATATTAGGTCTGATACAATTTTAAGGGATACGAAAAATATTGCAATATATTTTTCTCTCTGTGAAAAGCTTAGAATTTTCGCTCTAGAATATTCTCTCACTCAAGCGTATCTTGAAAGAGTTTCTATTTGATCCATTGATAAAAAAAAAAAATTGAATTTAACATTCAAAATTCAAATTATAATCAAATTATTAAATAAATAAAATAAATATCAAGATCTATTCTTGGATCTCTATTACACGCCCACTACATTGCAGACACTGTCGTTGGCATGTAACACATGCCTGATTTCAGGGATGTATTCACACCACTTTTATTTTATAATTATTTATTAAAAAACATCCAAATCTGGTAACTTATCGTATAGATTAATTAAAGAGTAAATATCATTTCAAATTCAAATCCAATTTGAATTATTAGAAATATATTTTTACATTATTTAAATAAATAAAACTACATAACTCAAAATTAACCATATTAATTATTTAAATGCACATTTTATTTAAAAAATTATTTTCGAAAATTATATTAATTAATTTGTTAATTTATAAAATTAATATATTAATTAATTAATCTGTCTCAATTACATATTTGTCCCTGAAAAATAAATTTCTTCTAAATGTGTCATTTCCTTGATTATTTTCAATTTCAACTATTACCTTGAATAGTGTTGATAGAGCCATCTTGGGAACCTAGGGACCTATTAATATAATAAAATTAATTTATTAATCTTAATATTATTACACTAAAAATATGAGACTTTACTCTTGTAATAATAGACATTTATTTATTGAGTACTTTTAAGTATAAAAAAATGTCCATCGATTTAATCATTTCATACAACTCAATCTTCTATTAGAGGTTCATAATTAAAGTAGGAATTAATTAACTTTTAACCTCTTTGATTATATCTTGTTTACTTAAGTACCATTAATTTTTCTAGTAAAGGTTAATTCATAAATTGATTTATGAATTTGAACTCAATAACTTTTCAGTTCCAAAAGCTAATCCTTAAGAGAGTCTTTATTCTATTCCACTCGAAAAGGTATAGATTTCATATCTGTATATTATGTCCCCAGCCATTTACATACATGAGTTCCTAAAACAAAAGTTTTCAGCTTGATCATTTTGACAAACCATAACGAGTGAATCCAAGAACTCATATGATATAAAAAGTAGTTCATAATGACTTCAAGATTACGATCAATTTATATATGATCATCTTAATAATATATTTAATTAATACTTATAAAATAAACAATATTATTTAGTATTAATAACATATCAAGCTTCGTTCATGTATAACCACTTTATACAAAGTACCTCCACTAAGATGTCCTAGTACATCAGTAATTCGGATCTAGATTACATGTATTCATAATACTAGTGAACCGTACTTACACTATTTAATCCAAAGATTCCTTATAACTTTGTCTTACAACGTACTATTTAAATTTGTTCCTTACAATCTTAATCCTCTCGTACAAATATAAGATTGTAGTCACAATAACGAACTTGAGAATTTTCAAATATTCATATAATATTATTCTATCAATAACAATAACAAATAAATATATGCCAAAAAAAATCATTTCAATTATTTATTTCATAAAACATTGTTCGATACATATGTTTTAAAGGTCAATAATCCCAACATATATTTATGATCCCAACAATAAAAATTAAAAACTTACCTTCGAATGCTTGGATTGGACCTCAAAATCGCTCTCCAATGGTGAAAATCACACCTCAAGAGAACCCATATTTCTCTAATTATAAACCCTAGAAAATCAATTTCTCCCCATAATCACATTATACACTATTACTTAAACATAACGCAAACGATAGTAATTATAACTTTCCATCTAGTGCTTGGATTAGAACTCAAAATTGTTCTCCAGTGGTGAAATCATACCTTGTCTCTCGCTGATTTTCTCTCTGCTCCTACATGCCTAAAGGAAATGAAGCTATGGTTTTTTATAAATGAAATCGTACCTTTTCCTGTCCATTCAAAGTAGACGAGACATGTGGATATCAAATCCCTTCTTATGGGACGTGATATCCACGTGGGTCATGGAGCACCACTTTCCATGTCCCTTTAGATGAGTCATGAAAAGTCACCTTTAAAAAAATACGTGGGAGATAGAAAGGCACACAATAACTGTCAGTCTTTTATAAAAAAAAATTATATTTGTTTCACGTTCCATTATATGGGTCATGAAAAGCCACTTTTCATGGGACGTGATATGGTGAGAAGTTGTTCGAAAATAATTTTAGATTTCATGTCCCACTAAGATAGACTTAGTAAAATAAATTTCATGACCCAAAAAAAAGGACACGAAATAAATTCTAAACTTTTCAATGATCCACTTTTAATTATGAATCATGAAAAAGAGTCATGTATTTATATATCATAGTAGTGAAAGTATGTAGGCTTGTTAAATCATTATATAGTTTAAAACTAGCACCTAAACAATGACATGAGAAGTTAGGTAAAGTCATTGTCTGGGATAGGTTGAGATATAATATAAGTGTTTATATTATAAGACTTATGATGACTATATCATTCTAGTGTGTCTATATGTTGATGATATGTTGTTAGTAAGTAATGACATGAAAGACATATTAGACACAAAGTTGTCATCTTCTACTTTTAAGATGCATGACCTTGGAGAGGTTGATACCATACTAGGTATCAAAGTTAGAAGAAATGTGTATGGATATGCCTTAGGTCAAGCTCACTATATTGAGGAGATGATTGACAAAGTTGGTTATCTTAATATCAAAGAGACAAATACACCCTTTGAATCAAACCAAAAGCTCGAAAAAGATTGAAGGGAGAGCGGTGGCTCAATTAGAATACGCAAGTGCAATAGAAACTTTAATGTATGCCACATATTGTACAAGAGAAAATATTGCATTCATGAATAGTAAACTAAGTAGGTTTACTAGCAATCCTAGTCACAAACATTGGAAGGCCATAGAAAGAGAATTTGGATACCATAAAGGACCAAAGATATGTACCTTCGATATTCAATGTTCCCAAAGATGGTTTAAACATATTTTGACACTAGTTGGATATCTGGTGTAGGAGATAATCTCACAACAACTAGTTGGGTATTCACCCTTGGTGGGGGTGTGGTTTCATAAGGAATTAGATCCCCATTTAGAATAGTTAATGTTTATCTCTATTGGACATGAGTGTTAAGCCATATGTTTTTAATGAAATTCAGTTAAGAGCAAAAAGAATCTCTAAAGTTGGCAAAGATAATGTAAGAATTTCACCTATATTAACCTAGAGGTAGAGCTGCCTCTAAAGAGAGTAACAGTTTTCTCTCCAGATGATTCATGAATGGATGAGCACAAGACCATAGTATTGAGAACAGAAAGTGGGAACACATGAGTAATCTGGTAGAGGTATGCGAGATAATACAAATTTTATCACTAGGAATGTTCGGTTCAATACATTAAGAATACTTAGCATTTCGATAAAGCTTTGTAATATTTTAACTAAGATAGAGTTTAAACCAAAATGTACTTTATTTTAAGCACTAATATATTTTAGGCTAGAGATGGAGGATCTATTTAACCAAATGAGGATCATTAGGATTGGATAAATACATAGTGAAATTAGTTATGCACAAAGAGGTACAAAAACAATAATGATTTTACTAAAGTCAACATGACTGGGTTGACCTTTGTTGTAGGCACTTAGAAATTATCTTTTTGGGTCCAAAGTATTTCTTTCGAGTATATAAGAGTACCCAAAAAGTTTTGAGGAATTTGGTGATGTTTTGAGATGATGTACGAGGTGAAAAGTCAGTAGAAGGGGCATTTCATTGCTTATTGAAAGGTTATGCATTGCCTGTCTTACGATAGCCCACACAGTTGACGCATCGCGTGGGAAATCCATAGAGACCATTACAGTTACATTTTTTGGCTCCAAAACTTATTTTAAAAAGCTCTAATATTATTGGCTAACATTAATGACGATTCTTAAATTGTTTAATGGGTTCATTTGAAATTTTTGCGATTTAAGCAGTCTCCACTCTCTCTCTCTCTCTCTCTCTCCAACTCACAAAGATTACTAGTTCTCTCCAAGATATTCATCAAGAAAGCTTGAATTGATTTAAGACCAAAGCTTGTAAATCCCAAACTCATTCCACCATTGTAGTAGCTTAAAGTAATTTCTTCTGGAAGTCTAGGAATATAGTTTTTTCAACAACAATTCTATTGTGTCTATCCTTCTTGTTCATCTCCATTGATTTATTACATAAAATCATAAACTTATGATTTTATGTAACTATGGTTTCTCTCTTCAATGGTCCTCTCTTCCTCTTGATTCAAGTGGTGTTATTCTTTCGTATTTTATGTGATTATGTAGTGTTTAATTCTTTTGAATTACGATATTATTTTGTGATAATAAGATATTATCTCAACATCACGCTATCTCAAAGTGATATAGGGGTGGACATTCTTGAGAGACTTGAGATTCTTTTTACTGATGTTCTTTTTGTTTGACCTTTAGATTTCTTTTTCGAGGTTCAATTATTTGTGGTCATCTTCACGTCGTGCTTCCATGTCTCGTTGTAGATCGCTTGAAGCCTGAGGTTAGCCGAGGAGGGATGCCATCCACCTCGCAATAGTGGAGGAGTCAGATTCTTCTCGTAGCGCTGACAAAGCCGAGGTCATCAAACATGCGCCTAATCCCATCATCATTCGATTGAGGGGAAGTCAGTGTTTCCCCATTCAGATATGAATGAGCTACACATGAAGATTATGATCAAGCATCATGGGTTGTATGAAAAACTTCTTATTCTCGACGAACGACACATCCATCCTCCTAAAGGTTTGAAAGCTTGGAGTTCCTAACGCTATGACCTCGAGGTGTTTCCTCCCTCGCATGACTATTTGCTCAGCGTCACTAATTATTTCATAGTGGCACCTTTAAAGCTAGTTCCAAATGACTTCCAGATGGTCATGTGGTTGAATATCTTATAATAGAGCATAGGGTGGGAGCCTCTGATCCCTTTCACGATCCATTTGCTCTTACGCCTCCAAATCAATAACAAAATGGAGAGGGATTTTTACCACCTTCATTTGTGGCACGGTGTTCCCAACATGGATGTCATCAAGAAGTAAAATACCGACGATTATCCCATAAGATATTATTTCACCAAGGACATCCAAGCCTCTCACAATTTCTTCAATAAATTCTGCAAGTTACTTGTCTTTAGGAATCCGAGCGTCGTCGCCAATCACCATAGGTGACGGCAAACTTGTAATGAAATGTTAATAATTCTTTTTAAGGCACCCTTCCTCATCCTAAGACGCTCCCTGTTTACAAGAAGTGCATTATTTATCTTAAGACTAAAGTTAAAGTAGAGTACAAGATCGCCTACTAGTTGATAACCGATGAAAAATTGTAATCATACGGGTTCATGGTTGAATATCATTCGCAAACCGCGACATGCCCCCACCTCCTACTAGTTAAGTAACCCCTAGGGGTCTGTCTTCTAATCGAGTAGTGGTTGTGAGAGTTGTCGATACCATCTGCGATCATAAGCAAGGGCCATGATGAGGTGACATGGTCAATGAGGACGGGACTAGTGAGAATGAAGTTTGTGATGATGCAGATAAAGGGGAGACGACCAGGGAGTATGAGGTTTTCTACGATACGAGTGGTGAGGACCCAATCGGCGATGATGAAGTCAGGCCTTGTTCTTGTCCTCCTAGTTGGAATCTGTCCCCAAGTGGTCGGGGGGAGCCTTCGGTTTCTAACTTCTCTTGCTCATCCAACCACGTGGCCACCGATTAGGTAGCCATATAGTAAGAGGATGATTTACTTTGTAATTTACCCTTGATAATTTGGGGGGCCTTCCTCGCCTACCACAGAACACCTTTCAGCTTCACACATCTATAGTCCTCTCCCAACCAGGCCTTTTGTAATGCCCTAATTTAAGTTTGAAATTGTTGACGCGGTTCTTCGGCAACAGATAGTTATATGAAAAAGGAGAGGGATTAGTGCTAAATAATGAACCGTAATAGATGAATGATCTCAAAGTAAAATTATAACTCGAATACATTTTTAGGTGGTTCAAAGGTTAAATTCCTTCTAGTCCACCAGCCAATATTATTGATATATCTCTGATATTCCTTACAGGGTATTTCTTTACAACTTAGAAGCCAACCCTTTGCAACTCCCAGGGTCTCCATATTTATAGGGAGAGGACACCTGGGTGTTGGTAAAGGAGGTCATCCTGTGACCTTCTTACCCATCATGTCACTTCTGCGACATTCATGATTAATTCCTAAAACCTGACAATGAAGTGTGGTCTAATCAATAGGTAAGGGGGATAATGGGCCGCATCGCCCAACCCAGTCGTGGGTGCCTGAACACGCACGTTTATGCTGCGTGTCTGAGAATTCAAGAATGGAGCAGACACGTGATGTCTGATATATGCACGTTTACCTTGCGTGGTTGACTTTATAAAAGGTCAGAGGTGTCAACTCAAGCTCGTACCCCGAGCTTGGTGTCCACACTGCTGACCCGATGCCTTGGTAATCGCACTAAACCTTTGGTTATCTCGAACTAAAGAGGTAGAGCCTTGTAACAGCTGCTCCGGATAGGTGGCTTCCACGTGGCTGATAGAATTATGCCCTTTTCCAGCTTGCTAATAACCCATGGATATTTAGGGCGTACATTTTCCCCCCAAGCCCTTGCTCGTGGCATATGATGTCACCTGGGGCCACAGTGGGGGCATTTAGGCTTCTTTGTGGACTCTTCATATTCCGCCCATTATGCTGGTATCGGATACGTGGAGCAACATGGTTGGTGACGGTCCATCTTCCGAGAACCGCATTAAATGGCCTATCCTATCTTCGGCCGTTGTTTCGTCTTTCGAGTAGTGATCCTCGTATCCCACATCAAGACAATTGAACGACCCTCATCCTTTGGCCTTTTACGTATATATATGGCTGGCCACCCTTCGCATGAACCACCCTTTTATTTGAATTTTTTCTCATCTTCTTCCTTCTCAGTCTCAAAACCCTTTCTTTCTTCCGGTCACTGTTCCCAACGTTCCTGAGGTTCAAATACGAGGGCTCTTTCGTGACTTCGGTAGCAGCGATTCCAACAGGACTTCGACCCAGACGCTCCTTTCAGTTTTTACACAACAAAAAATTTATGTAAATCCGTTTGTTGCATGCTTTAAATGTTTTCCCTTTCTCTTTCTTAGGTAAACTTTCTCTTTAGCCGCATGTAGTAAGTTGTTTGTCTTTTGTTCTTCTTTGCTGGTATTTTATGCGTAGGTTTTTATCCTAGGGTTATCAACCATAGGAAAAAGTGTTTAGGAGCACGACTCATAGGATGCAACTCTGGGGTGATTTTCTAGGTAAATTTTTTTATGCTTGTTTGGAACAAGAAGTTTTTAGGGTACAAAAACCGGGTAGCTCAGGGGACATGCTTCACAGGCGGTTTTGCCTTTTGAAACTTTCCTTCCAAGGAAAACCTTTATTCTGACTCTCCTGACACACGGATTCTGAGTAATCGGGGACCCGTTGGGAGCACAGGCGCGTGTTCATAGAACCGCGTGGTCTCACTCACCGTGGGCTGAGATTACCTCAGCTCGTGTAAAGGAAACCCTTCGCGCTAGATCCTTTCTTATGCTTAGGTCGCCTTTTCTAAATTTTCTTCTTTGTTCGTTAGGCGACCAGATGGGACCCAAGAAGAGCGCATCCAAGAAGAGTGCTGGCAGCTCGTCTTCCCAGCAAACTAGTAAGGGGAAAGAGGTGGCCACAGACTTCCTGATCCCCAACTTTATTTCAATTTATTTACATGTTTTTGCCCCGACCTTATGGTTACTTCTCTTCTATGCATTTGGTGATAACTTAGTTTTTTTTGGTGTTGTGATTGACATCTTACGCTTTTCTAGGAAAAAACATGTTAATCAACTTAAACCAACTTCTAAGACTTAAGTCCAGGTTTTATCCAGGACATTAATTTGAAAAATTAGTTCATGTTAATCCTTTATCGATATCTCGTGCTTTTTAAGAAAAACATCGATCAACCAATTTGAAATAACTTCTAAGTTTTAGGACCTGGATGTATCCAGGAGATTAATTTGAAAACTTAGTTCGTGTTAATCCTTTATCGATATCTCGTGCTTTTTAAGAAAAACATCGATCAACCAATTTGAAATAACTTCTAAGTTTTAGGACCTGGTTGTATCCAGGACATTAATTTGAAAACTTAGTTCGTGTTAATCCTTTATCGATATCTCATGCTTTTTAAGAAAAACATCGATCAACCAATTTGAAATAACTTCTAAGTTTTAGGACTTGGTTGTATCCAGGACATTAATTTGAAAACTTAGTTCGTGTTAATCCTTTATCGATATCTCGTGTTTTTTAAGAAAAACACCGATCAACCAATTTGAACTAACTTCTAAGTTTTTAGGACGACCTAGTTATATCCAGGATACAACTTAGTTCGTGTTAATCCTTTATCGATATCTCATGTTTTTTTTTAAAAAAACATCGATCAGCCAATTTGAATTAACTTCTAAGTTTTTAGGATGACCTGGTTATATCCAGAACATATGCCCCCAAGTACTTAGGAAAGGGTCTTTCGTGGTTACTTGACGTTACATCCACAAATGTACACAATAATGTAAAATGATTTCATTCTCATTACTTAATAACAAAAGATGGCTTTTCTGATTATGCCTTACAAAGGTATCATTGATAATATTTCTTCAAATGGATAGCGTTCCAAATTCGTGGGACTGCTTCTCCATTAAGCCGAGCTAACTTGTAGGTTCCTTCTTTTATGACCTCGGTTATTTGGTAGGGCCCTTCCCAGTTCGGTCCCAATACTCCGTCCTTGGGATCCTTACTGGCTAGGAAGACTCTTCGAAGGACCAGGTCACCAATGCTAAAGGCGGGTTTCCTGACCTTTGAGTTGAAATAACGAGTGATCTTTTGTTGATAATGTGGGAGCTGTAGCTGTGAATCTTCTCCTCTTTTGTCAATCTGGTCGAGGGATGCGCAGAGTAATTCGTCATTGCGGTCTTGGTCAAATGCCTGGACTCTATGTGAGGCTACCTTTACTTCAACGAGAAGGACTGCCTCACTCCCGAAAGCCAGGGAGAAAGGAGTATTACCCATCGGCGTTCAATGCGAGGTCCAGTATGCCCACAGTACCTGGGGGAGCTATTCTGGCCAGACTCCCTTGGCTTCGTCCAGTCTTTTCTTAAGGCTTGCCTTTTGCGTCTTATTGACGGCCTCGACATGCCCATTTTCCTAGGGATAGGCCACGGAGGAGAAGCTCTTAACAATGTCGTGCCTCTAACATAATTCGGTGAAGAGATCGCTATCGAACTGCGTTCCATTATCTGACACGATCTTCTTTGGCAACCCAAATCGGCAGATAATGATTTTGACCACGAAGTCGAGGACTCTTTTTGAAGTGATCGTTGCCAGGGGCTCTGCTTCTGCCCACTTGGTGAAGTAGTCGATAGCCACCACCGCATAACGGACTCCTCCTTTTCCAGTAGGGAGGGCACCAACCAAGTCAATTCCCCAGACTGTGAATGGCCACGGGGACGAGATCCTCTTAAGCTCGACCGGGGGAGCTCGGGCAACTGTGGCAAATCACTGGCACTTATCACATTTTTTGATGTAGGAGATCGAGTCCTTTGATAGAGTGGGCAAGTAATATCCTTGCCTTAATATCTTCATGACCAGGCTTTGCCCCCCAGCATGATCTCCGCAGAAACCCTCGTGCACCTCCTACAAAATGGTCTTCGCCTCGCCTGGAAGAACACATCGTAGGAGAGGAAGAGAGTGCCCACGCCAGTATAAGATCCCATCTATCACTGTATACCTTGGAACCGTGTAAAGTACCCACCTTGCATCATTTCGTTCTTCAGGTAACTTTCCTGCTGTGAGATATTCAAGGATGGGGGTCATCCAGGTCGGTATGGCGTCGATCATCAGGACCTCCGCCCCAATTTCCTCTATGCTTGGTTTCTCCAAGAACTCTATCGGCACTAACCCCAAAGTCTCTGCCTCCTCGGAGGTAGCGAGCTTTGCGAGGGCGTCCGTGTTGGCATTCTACTCCCGAGGTATCTGCTCGATTGAGCCGCGCTCAAATGCAGACAGTTATTTCTTTACCTTGGCCAAGTAAGCAGCCATCTTGGTTCCCCGTGCTTGCTATTCCCCTATCACTTGGTTTACCACGAGCTGGGAATCGCTGTGACACTGAACGGAGCTGGCCTTCAGCTCCTGGGCCACCCTTAGCCCGGCCAATAAAGCTTCGTATTCAGCATTGTTCCTGGACGCTTTGAATCTGAATCTCAATGCCGAGTGGAATCGATGTCCTTCTAAGGATATCAATATGATTCCAGCCTCAGAGCCGATCTCGTTAGACGAGCCATCTACGAAGACCTTCCATGAGGCCGGGGCTAAGGAGGCCTGTGCTGAATCTTCTACAGGATCTTGTCAGAATCCTGTGCACTCTGCCACAAAATCAGCCAGGGCCTGGCTTTTTATTGTAGTTCGCGGTATGTACAAAATCTCAAATTGGCTGAGTTCAATAGCCCACTTCAATAGACGTCCCGATGCTTCAAGTTTTTGTAAAACCTGCCTTAAAGGCTGATCGGTTATGACATGCATTGAGTGGGACTGGAAATACGACCTGAGCTTTTGGGAGGCCGTAATGAGACAGAAAGCCATCTTCTCCATCAACAAGTACCGGGACTCAGCTCTGAGAAGCCTCTTGCTGATGTAATAAACTGGCTTTTGAGATCGATCCTCTTCTCGGACTAATACGGCCCTAGCTGCATCTTCCGTGACAACTAGGTATAGGAAAAGAGGCTCTCCTGCCATTGGTTTGGATAATACGGGCGGCTCGGCTAAATGTGCCTTCAGGTCAAGGAAGGCACGTTCGCATTCCTCGGTCCACTCGAATTTCTTATTCCCCGGAGCAAGTTGTAGAATTGCAGACACTTGTCGGTAGATTTAGAAATAAACCGATTAAGGGCAGCCACCCTACCTATCAGACTTTGAACGTCCTTTCGCGACCAGGGTGAGAGCATCTCGAGAAGTGACCTAATCTTATCGAGGTTTGCTTTGATTCCCCTGGTATTAACAATGAAACCTAGGAATTTTCCTGACGCGACCCCGAAAGTACATTTTTGAGGGTTGGGCCTCCTGCCGTATTCTCTCAATATCTTAAAGCATTCTTGCAGATCGGAAACATGGTTATTGGCAGTTTTCGACTTGACCAACATGTCGTCAACATACACTTCCATGTTCTTCCTGATCTGGTTGGCAAACATCCTATTTACCACCTCTGGTATGTAGCTTTGGCGTTCTTCAGCCTGAAGGGCATGACCTTTTAACAATAAATGTTAGTTGGGGTCATGAAGCTAGTGTGTTCCTGGTCTGCTGGATTCATGGCGATCTGATTATAGCCCATATATGCATCCATAAAAGACATGAGCTCATGCCCTGCCGTGGCGTCTACCAATTGGTCGATCTTTGGCAAGAGGAAGCAGTCTTTCGGGCAAGCTTTGTTCAGATCAGAGAAGTCGATGCAGGTCCGCCATTTTCCTTTGGGCTTTGGGACCAACACAGGATTGGCGACCTATATCGGGAACTTGGCCTCACAGATAAAGCCGCACTTTAAGAGCCGGGCTACTTCCTCTTCTAGGGCCTTAGCTCGGGTTATTCCTAGGCGCCTTTGTTTCTGGGATTTCACGGGCACGCTTTTATCCAAGTGGAGGGTGTGCATGATGACACTCGGACTGATACCTACCATGTCTTCATGAGACCAGGTGAACACGTCTAGACTCTCCTGCAGAAACTTAATCAGCTCCACCTTCCTTTCGCTACATAGATTTTTCCCGAGCTTCACCACCTTCGAGGGATCTCGTGGATCAATGTTTACCTCCTCGAGCTCTTCGATGGCCTGGAGCTCTGATCTATCCTCGCCTACTCTGGGGTCGATATCATTATTTAAGGTGATATTCTCCCCTTTGGCACTCTGAGGTTTTTCAATCTCAGGATTAGGCACAAGTTCCTGAGATTCCTCATTTCCACCATGGATGGAAATCATTACCTGCCTGAGTTTTGATTTTCCCTTCATAGAAATGCTGTAGCATTCCCTGGCAGCAAGCTGATCACCTCAGACCGTGCCTATCCCCGAGGAAGAGGGGAATTTTAGTGCGAGGTGGCGGATAGAGGTTATGGCTTCAAACGCTATCAATGTAGGTCAGCCCAAAATAGCATTGTACGTGGCGGGACAATCGATGACCACAAACTCTAGGAGTTTCGAGACTGTCCGAGGTCTCTCTCCCAAGATGATCACCAGCTCGATCGTTCCTATTCCCGCCGATACTTCTCCAGAGAATCTGTATAGCATCATGGAGGTGGCTTTCAGCTCGGTGACAGATAAACCCATCTTTTCCAGTGTAGACCGGAACAGTAGGTTTACCGAGCTCCCATTATCGACTAGTACTCTCCTAACCCTCCGGTTGGCAAGCTAAACGGCTATGACCAGAGGGTCGTTGTGAGGGAACTGGACGTGGCTGGCATCTTTCTTGGTGAATATGATTGGTTGCCTCTCCAATCGTTGTTGTTTTGGTAGACGCTGCTCAGGGATGAACTCCACTCCATTATGAGCCCTAAGTTCGTTGACAAATATTTTTTGGGCACCCCTGCTTGTGCCAGCCAGGTGGGGACCTCCGGAGATCGTGGAGATCTCTCCTCCTATCATGGGAGGAGGGATGTCCTGATCTACCCGAGACCCGGGCTGACTCATCGGGACTTCCGGAGCTGGATGGCCGGTGGGAACTCTATTCCGTGCATGCTGAGCCAAGGGTCCGGCTCTGATGAGAGTCTCGATCTCATCCTTCAGGTGCCTACAATCATCAGTGTTGTGGCCAATGTCGTTGTGGAACCGACAAAACTTGGAAGGGTCTCGCTTACCCTTCTAGTGCTTCAACGATTCCGGCTTCTTCCAGGGGAGGCGAGCAGATTTTTCTAGGAAAATGTTCTCCCTAGTGTGGGTGAGCTCGATATAAGTCGCGTAGACCGGCTTAAATTTTTCTACGGACTTGTTCTTCTTTGGGCAGTGCTGACCGCCCTCGCTGCTCCCTTTTCTCTTGCCTCTACCAAACTGGTTATTCTGTGTAACGGTCTGTGTTGCTGCCATGACATCTGTTCCCACTCCAGCGGGCTGCTCAGGGACCTGGCTGGTTCCCGCGGCTGATGCTCGCGCCTCCTCCAGGTTGATCCATTCCTGGGCCTTATTTAGGAATTCGTTTACGGTGCTGACTCCCTTCCTCTGTATCTCTTCCCAGAGTCCACCTCCGACGAGGATCCCAGTCCTCAAGGCCATGAGCTTGGAGCTGTCATCTGCGTCTCTAGCCCGAGCAGCGACGTTCACAAATCTACTCAGGTAAGCCTTCAGAGACTCGTCGGGCTACTGCCTTACATTCGCCAGGGTATCGGCCTTGACACAGGCAGTCTGAGAAGCTCGGAATGCCCTTTTAAAGTCAGCAGAGAAGGTTTTCCAATAGCTGATTGATTTCTTTTTACTCTGCTTGAACCATTGCCTGGTCGGCCCGGTCAAGGTGGAAGGAAATATTAAACATCTCAACTCGGGACCAATGTTGTGGGCCATCATCAAGGTGTTGAACATACCCAGATGATTTGACGGGTCCCCGTCTCCATTGAACTTGGACAAGTGAGGCATACGCAAACCAGGTGGATACTTCGTTGCTGCTATGCTAGGGGTGAAGAGCTCAAGTTCATCCCCTGAATCATACTCATCTTTTTCTTTTTCTGACAAGAGCTTCCTCATCAGCTCCTCCATCTGAGCCAGACGCTCAAGGGTTTGGTCCTGACTTCCTTGGTTTTTCCGGGGCTGTTCAACAGCTCCGGTTCCATGGTACGTGTTATGCGGGTTATTGCCCCTCCTATCTTGAGATAGGTTATATGGGACGTTCCTGCTGTCACGTACTTCAGACAGGCCTTCCCCTTGGCAAGCACGACTTCCATTTCCAATTGGCTCTCCTCTCTGAGAGTTTAGGCGATCTCGGAGGTTGCCCCTCGGGGCGGCCTGAGGACTTTGCGCCGAGCTCAAGCGTTGGCGCAGGTCTCCGCCGGAGAGGTCACTTTAACAGATTTCGGTCCAATAGATTCCATTTGAGAGGTGTGGAGCCCGCCGCAGGGGATGAGGATCCGAGACTTCTCTGGGCGCCCGG
Organism: Humulus lupulus; assembly: GCF_963169125.1. Classification (NCBI taxonomy): domain Eukaryota; kingdom Viridiplantae; phylum Streptophyta; class Magnoliopsida; order Rosales; family Cannabaceae; genus Humulus; species Humulus lupulus. The sequence continues at coordinate 145,850,044 of NC_084800.1, read as the reverse complement.
CTACGATGGGAAGGTCCGACGGAAGGAGGATTTCTCCTGCTCCTCCCATTAGCCGGAATGTCTCGGACTGGACGGGGAGGAGACGGGTATATTATCGGTGAAGGAGGATGCCTGACCGGGGACACGATCCTAGTCCCATCAAGACAGATCAAGCTAGGTCGCAGCCGCTCCGCTCTACCATCCTCCGCGTCCTGTGCTCGGTGATCTGAGCGAGGTGCAGGACGGCTGGCCGGGGCAGGCTATCGTCGCGAGCCCTCCCTGGATCTCTTTCGTGAGGTTCCATGAGCCCTCCTGGGTGCGCTCGAGGGTGAAAGTGAGTTGGGAGTTGAGGTCCAAACTGATCGGCTGAACTGTTGCTCGGCCCTAGGAAGTTCCTCAAATGTGGTTTCCCTGTGGTGCGACGTGGGAGTAGAATTTGATGTTGGGGGTCTGACCGACCGACTGGGCCTGGACCAATTACCCCGGTGGGAATTATGAGTCTCGCCATGCCTCTTTCCGACGTTAGCGTCAGTTGTAAGAGGGGGTAGTCGGGCCAACACCACTTGAATCTGCTGGTTTACTTTCGCCAGGTGACTCCTCAACTGTGCATTTTCCATTTCTACCGCCGTGTAGAAATCCAGGTTCGGATTGAGCGGCCGGGGAGCCAAACTTCCAGTGTCGTCTTGGGCTATTGGCTGCTTGCCCGACCGCTGCTGAACCTCATGGTTCTGATCATCGGACATGGCGGCATGGTGGGCCTCCTGCCCATCACGTTGGTCCACCTTGTTACCGTGTCTCGAGCGAGTGACTACCATGGTTGGGTATTTTCGATAGCACCAATCTAACAGCTCTCAATGAAAGCACCAAACTTTTGACGCGGTTCTTCGGCAACAGATAATTATATGAAAAAGGAGAGGGATTAGTGCTAAATAATGAACCGTGATAGATGAATGATCTCAAAGTAAAATTATAACTCGAATACTTTTTTAGGTGGTTCAAAGGTTACAATCCTTCTAGTCCACCAGCCAATATTATTGATATATCTTTGATATTCCTTATAGGGTATTTCTTTACAAATTAGAAGCCAACCCTTTGCAACTCCCAGGGTCTCCATATTTATAGGGAGAGGACACCTGGGTGTTGGCAAAGGAGGTCATCCCGTGACCTTCTTACCCATCATGTCACTTCTGCGATATTCATGATTAATTCATAAAACCTGACAATGAAGTGTGGTCTAATCAATAGGTAAGGGGGATAATGGGCCGCATGGCCCAACCCAGTCGTGGCTGCCTCAACACGCACGTTTATGCTGCGTGTCCGAGAATTCAGGAATGGAGTAGACATGTGATGTCTGATATATGCATGTTTACCTTGCGTGGTTGACTTTATAAAAGGTCAGAGGTGTCAACTCAAGCTCGTACCCCGAGCTTGATGTAGTCTCAGCTCGTGGTGTCCACACTGCTGACCCGATGCCTTGGTAATCGCACTAAACCTTTGGTTATCTCGAACTAAAGAGGTAGAGCCTTGTAACAGCAGCTCCAGGTAGGTGGCTTCCACGTGGCTGATAGAATTATGCCCTTTTCCAGCTCGCTAATGACCCATGGTTATTTCGGGCGTACAGAAATAATTCATAATAAAATGCTAGTTTTGTCAATATCACATTACTAATAAAACAATGTTGAAAATACTAGATCCAAATTTAAGAAAAAATATTTAAAGCAACATATTCGTGAATTTAAAATCGTAAATATATTTCCAAAATGATACTGAACTTTTTTAAAGAATACTAAAAAATAAAAAAATCATTGCGTTCTTGATCCTTTTCTGGTTCATATGACCCCCACAGTATACCACTTCCTCTGGATAGGCCACAACTCGTCACACCCATAAGTAATTAACAAATACCTACAAGTGGAGGGAAAGTTAGGGGTGAGCTTGAAGGGAACAGTAAGGAAGTACATTCATTCAACAAAAATTTAAAAGTCAAGACATAAATCGAAACTAGCATAAAAACAAAAACATAATTACTATGGATATAGCCAAGACATTTACAATAACTTCAAAACATCATGTACATCTTTATCCTTATAGTTGAAACTTTAAATATAACATCATAAATCTATACATAACCTCAACTAGGCATGCACTTTCATTCAACAATTTCATGACCTATTATTAACTATTCACAATTTAACATCATTCTATTCATAGTATAGGTGTCATAATAACTACTTTAACATACATACTCACATTCATAAAATATTGAAGGCAACAAGTAAATATGGAATAGAAGTTCAATGAGGAAAGTTTCCTCATGGGACAACATTGGTCATGTTTAGGGACACGTCTGCCAAATATTCAAACATGATAGCTCATCTAACCAAATTATTTGTGCCTGAAATCATTATAACACAACATAACAATCACACAACATATCACAAAGAAAACTAAATAACTTCCTTACCTCGAGATTAAGAAACTGAAGACAACCTCATGAAATAAAAAATCACAGTTATTTCGTACATGGGCAATATTTACAAAATTGTTACCACAAACCAACCTTAGTTCCATACAATACACTCAAAATCTAGCATAACCAACCATATGATTATAATTGAAATTTATTTTTACGCATCGAAACTCACTTGCATGGAACATTCACACGTAAAATCCTCATAAACCCTAGGTTGAAACCCATATAGCCAATATTATTGAATTTTCAAAATCCCTCTCCTATTCCCTCTCATCATAGATTTCAATTCTTTTATATATATATATAAACCCACATCCCATCGTACATATATCACCATGACTTATAATGTTATCTGAAAAAAAAATTGGTCAAAACGATAGCATGCTTCTAACACTACTAACATCAACATATGAAAATTTATTATCCTTGGTGAGAGGTGGTCGAACCTATAAGCTCCCTCTTTTCCTTATTGTGTCTCAAAATCTTTCAATAAAAATGACAATCTTTTTGGATTATGCACTATAATAACAAACCATCAAAAGAACCATATAATCACAAAAACTTACCAGTATATATCATCTTCTTTTCCTTTTTCTTCTTCTCTTTCTCTTGTTTTGGCCTTCTATCTCTTCTTCTCCTTCTTCTCCCTTGTTTTGGCCTCCCCTCTCTTCTTCTCCTTCTTCTCTTTCAAGAATTTGAGAAAATGAAGTGCTCAACTCATTCTTATATAACCCCTTGGCCGAACCCTACAGAGAGCTAAAGGAAGCATCCCATTTTTTCTAATTACCTTTATTCTCCTCTTAAAGAATTGAATGGAAAATATTCTAAAAATGGAAAGTCTCCTCTCTTCCTTTCCTCGCTTTCCCACACACAACTCTTCTATTTATTTCTCTATTTTCTTCTATTTCATTTCCTTTTTAATTATAATCTTCTAATTCAAGTCTTCCCATAACAAACTATTGGAAAATCTCTAGAAAGCTACCAGTTTTATTTCTATCGTTATGGTAATTCCATTTTACATTTAAATAATAAAGAAAATCAAATTTCTTTTATAGAATTATTAAAGACTTCTTTTATAATTAAAGGCAATATCGTCAAATGCCCTTTACCTAATATGCTCGTATTTTCCAAATATGACAATTTTCCAAGATCTTATCTCTTGACCAAAATCAAGATCACCATCATCATCTTTTCTCTATGACACATGCCCAAGGAGGTTGTTCACACACACACACAAGGAAAAATTCACGATATTAAAATAAAATAGGAAAAATAAATAAAATAACAAATAAACATGTAGTTAAATAAATAAACAGAAAAATAAATAAAACTAAATTATTAAGAAAATAATAACACAACCAAATAATTTACAAGCTATCTGTACTAGAAAATACACATTCTTACCCTCGGTGTTGTATCCCAAACAAGGATTAATCTAATGAATCCTCTTAAGGTAGTTGGGCTAACGTCGCCTTAGAGGACGATCCCTTGGAGATTCTGAACGACTTCGATCATGAGGAGACACTCGCTACTTAGGCCTTGTTTAATTGAAACCTTTAACTTTTCACTACTTGTCTTCCCTTAGGGATTTTCCTTACTTTGCACACATATATAAATTTATGGCTTATTGACTAGTTATGTGTTACTTTGCATGGTTGGTTGATTCTTCATCGTACTTGGTTCGACCACTGAATGTTCATGTTGAACCTGCCAAACATAAATGCATGGCCCCTCAAGACAAGGAAAATAAGAAATCGAAGAGAGATAAGATTCAGGGTCCATCCAATGGACACAACGATCCATCTTCATCATGACCTCCATTTGTAATGGCTTCATTGCCACAAGCATCGACACTTACAAACATCATTTTAGAGCCCCTTTTGACAGCTATTGGTGTTGGATTTTATGCCCGTATAAAACCATGTCGGACATGTAACACGATTTCATATTGTCAATAAAAGTAGTAGAAATCATTTAGTTTGACAACCGTGTTGCTTGCTTGTTTTATGAAAAGATTATAGAAATAATACAAACATTTATAAAATCCCGAAGATATGGATAGTTACAATTATAGTGACTAGGTCACAGTGGATTTTAATTGTAATTATATGTTCAAAAGAACAAGTCCTAAGATTAGATCAATGCATTGCATTTTCACTAATAAGGCAAATTACGATATGATCTACTTACACATTCGGGGTGTGATGTCTTGTCCAAACCATTGACCAAGTAGATAAGATCGGATGTATTTGGTTACATCAAACTAGGATCGATATTGATTCTTGATTGATAAATAAGTTTCGTTGTTATCAAATCCAATCAATGTCACAACGTTGACCATAGGTTAAGTCAATCTTAATTCTGAGTGATAATATTCTGCTAATTATATTATTTAAATCTTTTGACTTGATCATTTACCAGCTTACCCTACGGTCTAGCCCATACTTACACCTTGGAGATTTAATAGTGTAATTGAGTGGGAGTATTATTCATAGATATGAAATCTATAACTTCTGTATGAGAAGTGAAAATATGATTTCCTTAATGGCTTTGTTCAAAAGGTTAAATGATTGAGCTCTCATTTTTGTGATTAAGTTCACAGAAATAACATTTATACGGAACTTAGTGGGAGTTAAGGATAAAATACTGATCAGGGGTAAAACAGTAATTGCACCAAGCTTGTTAGTAAGTCATCAATAGAGGATTTACTGACGGTAATGGTTATAACAATGGATAACGTATTTATGGTTTGGAAAATACATTCTATGAATTCAAAAGTTCAATTCTGAGTCTGTAGTTGAGTCATGAGGAATTAATAAGGTAGTGAAAGTATTCGTAAATTAATTCACGATAACTTATTGGAGCTTGATTTCATGAATTCATGGTCCTCACATCACCTTTGAGTAAATTATCTAGAATGTCTCCATTAATTGATTTAATTATCAATTAGGATTTTTAAAGTTGACTAGGTTAGTTTTGGAAAATTTACAGAGATATGAGATTTAATTATCAATTAGGATTTTTAAAGTTGACTAGGTTAGTTTGGGAAAATTTACAGATATATGAGATTTAGAGAATAAAAGAGAATCTTTGGGTAAATTTATTAATATTGATAATTTGGTATCATTATAAATAAATAATATTAAATCAAGTTTCAAATTATAATTAGTTAATCTGAATAAGGATTTAATTAATTAATTCAAAAATAAATAAATAAATGATTTTGAATTTACGCCCAGTTGAGATTTAAATTCAAAACCCTAAATTCGAAACAAAGAGATTGGACACAAGTCCATTTTTGGCAGCCCAAGGCTTTTATTTTTTGTTTATTATTTTTAATTAATTTAAATTTAAATTTAGGTAAAACCCAATAAGTTCCCCCATATAAGGAATATGATATCTAGGGCTTTCATAAAGAAGTCAGTTTCAGTTGATTCATTGGGTAAGTGAAAGCCTAGACAGTCTAACCTTTCTTGGGCACCACTTTTCTTCTTCTCTTCAAGATCTCTATCTCATGTGTTGAGAACCAGCCCACACTACTTCTACGTTGATCAAAGACTTGGTGATGAAGATTATGTTGCTGTTCTCATTCAATCTCTTGACAATACTATGCTACAGAAAGGAATAAAGGGTTAGAGAGATTGAATGAAGGAGTTGTTCCAGTTCAACTACATAATGTAAGTTTTTACTTTATTCTGTATTTATATCAATTTCATCGGAGCATGTTCTAGGAATTTGCATGTTTGTTTGATAATATGTAAATTGCATTAAAATAAATAAAGATCCTGCAATAAGTATTTCCTACAATTGGCCTCATAGCCATAGGCTGCTAGTTTATTTTTATGAATGAACATGTATGAAATTAATTGATATGTTAGGTATTAATTGGATGGTACATGTTATTAGTCCATGTTAATATTTTCATATGTAAATTTAGCAATAATTTGGTTGTTTTTGGCTTGTTTTGGGATTGAAAAACATAACATAGTTTTAAAAAAAAAAATTGACTGATTGGGAAGTGTGTGTGTGTTGGGCACACATGAAAGAGCCACCGAGACCCCGACCGTACCCTGCGGTGGAACTTTTTCGCAAAAAAAAAATAAAAAAATTTAAATTGGATATTTTTGTTTAGTTAAGTTTAAAATATTTAAAATTGATTATCTGATTATTTTAGATATTTTAGCTTTTTAAAATATTCTGAATTGGTTATGTGATAATCAGGATATTTTAAGATTTTTTTTTTATTTTGTTATAAATGAAATATTAAAATTTGTTATCTGATTATTCAAGATATTTTTATTATTTAAAATATTTATAATTAGTTATCTGAAAATTCTAGATATTTTAAATTTGGTTAAAAGATATTTTAATATTTTAGCATTGGTTAAAATATTTAAAAATATAATATCTTGGAATTCCTGACAACTTAACAGCCTTGGTTAAATTAATTATTTGAAATTGAATTTTCTTTGATAAATTATATTTTAATTAATTTAATATTTTGCAACTTGTTTAATTAATTATATGAATTTTTTTTATGAATTCTATGTTAATTTGCAAAATAGTATATTGTTATGGTATATTTGCATACTTTAATAATACATGCTTATAGACTAACATGTTAGGCCCATCCAATTATTAACATATCAAGTATCATTATTAAGATATTTTTTTGCAATTGGGCTTTAAATAAGTATAATGATGGCCCAATTTTTGTGTTTGAAAAATGTGGGAAAACTCAAATAAAACTTTCATAAAATGTTAGGTTTTATTTGGCCCCAATTGAACATGTGAACTTTAAATTGCTCTCTTGCGGGTGGTTCCACTTGTGAAGGTCTGTTTTCTTTGCATTACTTGATTGGGCATCCTCAATTGAATAACAATTAATAGAACAAAGGTTCAAATTCCTGTCTTTTGGGGCTTTGTGTGGAAGTTAGGGAGCCTTAGTAGTGGGTCTGACATATTGAACCTTGCTCTCCTCCATGCAAGCATGAATTGTTAAGGCTCATTTACCTAAGTTGGACTTAATTATATTTGGTTATATTTTTTATGTTGACTTAATAATTGATTAGAAACAGATTAATTCTATTTTTTGAATGAATTTTCAATGGTAATTTTTGAATTAATGGAAAAATTATAAACTATGACTTATTAATTATTTTATTCATTTGGCAAACCTAAGTTGTTTTAATATTTATTTTAATAATTTGGCAAACCAAAGTTGGTTTATTAATTATTTTAATAATTTGGCGAACCTAAGTTTGTTTATTCATTATTTTAATAATTTGGCAAACCTAAGTTTATATTTTTCAAAAAGAACAAAATACTAAAATATTTAATAATGAGTTTTAAAAATTTGAATTTGATCTCCGTCGTTGATTTAACAAGGTTAGAGTTCAGTGCGGTCTCATGGCGCTTCGATTTCATCTCCCTACGGAAGGTGTTCACTGGACTTCTTAACATGGTTACATTTCTTAGGAGAGATGGTTACATATGGACCTTCTATAGACTCATCCCTACGGTACCTATAGGAATTAAGTCTATAATAATCAAAACTGTGGGTCCAACTCATAAAGTAAGAAATATTTGTGACTCTCACCTACCGCGACACATGAGTTTTCGTTACTTTGATCGGATGGAATAAATAGTTAATAAAAGTCTATGACGTATTGTTAATTAAGATGTTTCTCTATTTAACTAAGTGAATATTTGTGACTCTCTCCTATCGAGACACGTGGGTTCATGTCTAGTTAAAGTACCTAAGAAATAGAAGATAAGTGTTTTAGTATTTTGCGTATCTCAAAACATTTTGCATGTTGTGCTATTTCTAAAAATTAAATGAATAAATGATTGTCAAGAAATGCGTTGATCGTAGCTCTAGGCTTTCCACCTCATACTCTCTCTAATCTCTAAAAGGTTACTCTATGGTGAGAAACTCACGAAATGTTTGTCCAACATCAACATGGTTTTGATTATGGACAACATCGAGTTCGTGATAATCAAAGATATTCCTATTTTTCTTTTGCTACGATCACCAAATCCTTCAAAAGTGGATTGTTGATGGTGGTTCAAGCAAACGAAACGATGCAAATACTACTAAACAAGCTCAAGGAGAAGCTGCTTTAAGCTTCTTCTTCGAAGAGCAAATAAGGTAGAAATTCAAACAAAAAGAATAAGAAATCCACTGGCAAGGCACCAAATCTTGTAAAGCATCTTGAAGAAATGCCTGATTATAAGTACAATAAAGGGGAGTGTTTCCAATTGCAAGGAGACTGGGAATTGTAACAAGATTGTCCGGCACTCAAGGCATATGGAACCCAAGATAATTAAATTTGTCTTGGATGCATGTGATTTTGGAGGATGATACTTCGGCTTTGGATCGCTGAATAAAGATCTACTAAACATGCACGTATTTTTTTTATACCTTTTTAGCATTGGGAAAGCCATGAAGGATAAAAAGCCACAACTTGGAATCCATCAATATCAAACAAGGCAAAAGGATAAGCTTGAATGAATTTTTGGAAATAAATATATTGGTTTAAGAAAATTTTAATTTTATTCCGATTTTCAATGGACATTTTTAATTTTAGTTTTTCTTATTACATTAACAACAATTCGTAGTTACTTTCACAAGTAATAAAATCCTATTTCTTTAAATGGGTGTGAATTGAGGGGTGGATGTATGAAAAATGGGCTATACCTATTGCAACTAAACGAACCCTATGTCTAAATAATGAGTTGTTTAAGATAGCTAAATCTAGGATCGTTAAATGACAAAAGGCAATAACATTAGAAATGACGTACCTTTGGCATTTTTGCTTTGGTCATATTTTCTATGATAGGATTCAAAGACTTACAAAGGCTAGGACTTTGAGGGAACTCACCTAGGGTAACCTACCTATTTGTGAATCTATTCTCGAGAGCAGAATGACAAAGCGTCCATTCTCTATGATAGGAGAAAGGGCCAAAAAACCACTAGGGCTAGTATGTTCAAATGTCTGGGGACTTATGAATGTTCAAGTGAGGGGTGGTTATGAGTATTTCGTGACCTTCATCAGCGATTTCTCTAGATACTCATGTAAGTACCTAAAGCATAGGAATTTTGCAAATTTGTTAAGAAGTTCAAAGAATTCATTGCTATGGATTTAAAACCATATTAGGTAAAATGTTATAGATCTTGCGATCTGCCAGGGTGGAGGATATTTGGATTTTCATAACCAATATCATTTAATTGAACTTGGAGAATTGTCTAAAGCAACTATCCCAAGGACTTCGCAACAGAACAGTGTTGCCGAGCAATGTGAATCACACGTTTATGAAAATGTGTGTTCTTTGATAAGATATTAAATTCTACCAACTTCTTACCTAGATCTTTTCTGGAGACATACTACCTAGACCGCATGAGAGATTTTTTAAATGATGTGCTGTCTCAAAAGATGTCTCCAAGACACCACTAGAATTATGAAATTGCCGTGAACCTAGTTTACATCATTATGGAAATTAGGGGTGTCATGTTTGTGTCCTGAGGACAAAGGTAAGAAAGCTAGAACAATGAACTGAGGTTTGTTTGTTTGATGGCAATTCTAAAAGTACTCAGGGTGGTCTTTTTTATAGTCAAGTAGACAAGAATGTGTTTGGCTCTACAAATGCTAATTTTCTGGATAACGACTACATAATGAATTTCAAGTCTCATAGCAAAATAGTATTAGATGGAAAAATGATAAACTATTGTTCCTTCCTCACCGATGCAAGTCGATGAAAACAAGGTAGATTTAGAAACCACTAATCCAAGTCAGGAAGATACAATGCCTCGTCATAGTGGGAGGGTTTCTCTGGACCCAATAACTATTAAATGGATAGTGAAACCCACAAGTTGGTTAGGGACACAAGTAACAATGATCTGTTAGCCTTTACACAAACAATGGGTAAGTCTGAAAGGGATATTTGACTCGAAGTCAGGTAGTAGGAAATAGAGTCTAAGTACTCTTAATTTTTCTGAGATCTTGTTGATCTACCATTAGACTTTAGGCCCAACGGGTGCAAGTGGATCTATAAGAAGAAGATAGGAGCAGATGGAGAGGTCGAGACATTAAAGGCTTGACTCGTGGCAAGAAGTGAAACTTGACTTAGAGAAAACTTTTTCTCCGGTAGCCATGTTTAAATTCATTTAGTATACTCTTATCAATAGCCACAACCCTTGATTGAGAGATAAGTAAAATGGACATCAATGAAGCATTTTTAATTGCTATCTTGATGAGACCATTAAAATGGATCAATCATAAGGATTTAAAGCAGTTGGAAAAGAAATTCGGCAAGTTGAGTAGGTCAATATATGGACTAAAACAAGCTTCGCGCTACTGGAACTTAAGGTTAAATGGAAACATTAAGACCTTTGGTTTTGAACAAATTGTAGTCGACCCTTGTGTTTAAAACTTAGGGAAAAAAACATTGTGGTATTCTTAATCCTTTATATAGATGACATCTTACTCATTGGAAATAAGGTAAAAAATTATCACACATAAAGAACTAGCAGGAAATGAAATTCTAGATTTCATTGTAAGCAAGTCATGTTCTTTGTATACAGAACATCAGGGATAGAAATAACTGAATTTCAGCTTTAACTCAAGCTACCTACTTAGGTGAGCTGCTAGGTCGTTACTCTATAACAAATTCCAAGAAATGATGTTTAGTGTCTTTACATGGCATTTATTTTTCTAAGCAGCAGTCTCCACAGACTCCTCAAGAGAAAGAAAAGATGTAACGAATTCCTTATGCATTTGCAATTAGAAGTGTAATGCATACTATGTTTTATGTTGTGACTGGAGATCTGCTATGCAGTGGGAGTGGTGAGAAAGTGTCAGTAAAACCTTAGAAATGAACAATTGGTGGAGGTCAGTATCTTTCATGGACTAGAGACTATATGTTAGTCTTTTCAGGTGGATCTTTGTGTTGCTGTTTTCGTTCAATCTCTTGACAATACTATGCTATAGAAAGGAATCAAGGGTTAGAGAGATTGAAGGAAGGAGTTGTTCTAGTTCCGCTACGTAATGTAAGTTTTTACTTTATTCTGTATTTATATCAATTGCATAAGAGCGTGTTTGTTTGATATTATGTAAATTTCATTAAAATAAATAGAGATACTGCAATAAGTATTTCCTAATGTTGGCTCAACCAAGGGTATTTTGGATGTTGCCATTACGAGCCCCATGTGCTTCATACTTGGCCCACAAAATAATTGGTTCCATCCTTAACCTTTTCATACAATAGTCGGTGACCATCACCTTGGTAAGTTCCTTATTCGCCTTTTTTTTATCTCATCTTTTTAATTGCCCCCACTATTGACCTAATTTGTTCTTTTCGCTGGCGGCCTTAACCACAATTAGAGTTCTACATCAGCTAGAGCGAGAGGCCAAGAGCCTCAGTGAAGCACTTAAGCAGAGGGAATCTTCCAAAAAAAATATTTGAAGGCAAACTAGCAATGGTCGGAGGCCAAGATGCTGCTCAAGAAAATGGTGAAGGACCTTGAGGCAGCCCAACGGGGGGCCACCGCTTGGAAGACAAAGCATGAAACTGCTGAGGTGATCCACAAGGAGGAGTGTGGTAAGCTCCAAAATTAGGTTGAGAAGGCAGAGATGACTGGAAGCGATAAGACCAACAACATGTTGTTCTCTATTTGGAATTTCAACCCCGACATCGACTTCACCTTCTTGTGTGAGTAGGTCCATACTGAAATCATCAGTTCCTGTGAGAAGTGCCTCGCTACAGAGGCTTCTGTTGTCAAGGATATTGACAGACAAGGGGGTGAGGAGGATGGCTTAGAGCATACCACTTCTGACCTTCATGTTGTGGTTGAGGCACTGGATTTCCATGACGAGGGATATGATACCATCGGCGATGGGGTCAGCGAGGTCCTCACTAGAGAACTTCCTTCCACCGAGTCCAAGCCATTCTCCTCATTGGTTTTTTCGAGAGACCCTCCTTTTTTTTAATTATTGGTGACAACCCACTGTTTTAGATTTTCTATTATGGGTCTTGATCCTTCGATTGTAGAATATGGTATTTGCAAACCTATCCTCATTGACGAGGGAACCTTCTGCACACTTATCTTTATATGATATGCTTTGTATGTGTTCGTATGCTTTACTTTATGCACACTTATCTTATATTCACCCTTAGTGACTAAGGAAGCGGGGGTGCTTGGTCACTTAAGTGGTGACCATCCCTCTATCTCCTATGATGGCTCATATGGATTAAAGACATACTATAGTGTTTGCCTTGCTTCCTATAATGGCTCTTATGTTTCTACGATAAGAAATAGGATCCTATCGCATCCCCTTGTGAACTTGTAAAATTTTCACTTTTTTTTTGTTCTTTGAATGACCCTATTAGTGGCTGTTGCCCATCGTCATTATGATAGAATGATATATAACATAACAATATAGAGAAAATACAATGATTTTGAGGACGTTTCTTTTAATTTTTAGTGATTGATGGCCTGAAGGCACTTACGTAATAGTCACTTAAAACTGACTCGAAACTCAAAATAATTACATTAAGAGTGACCACTTAAATGTTGGTCTTCGATTACAAAAGTTTAGCTATGACATGTTCATTGACAGAACTTTCTTAGCTGCTCGTCGTTCCAATATTGTTGCATGGCCTCCCCATTTATCCTGGCTAGTTTGTAGGTTTCCAGAGCAATACTTCTTCAATCAGGTAAGGTCCTTCCAAATTTGTACCCAAAACACTCGGCGTAGGACTAGGTAACCAAAAACAAAATTTCTATATTTGCCTCAGGAGTTGAAGTAGCAAGCCACTCATTGCAACTATGCCGCTACCTTCACACTTGCGTGCTCCTTTTTTTTTCATCAACGAGGTCGAGAGACTAGGAGAATAGGGCCTCATTTAGCTATGACCCATAGTTAAGTTGTCTATGTAAAGGGATATCTACTTCGAATAGTAGCATTTCTTCGTACCCATAGGTTAGCAATAATGGGGTGTGCCAAGTAGAAGTTTTTATTGTTGTCCTGTATGACCATAACACTTCGAGAGTTCGCCTGTCCAAGCACCCTTCGTCTCTTACAAGTAATTCTTAAGCATGTCTTTTTGACTTCCTCAACTTGTCTGATAGATTGAGGATGTTGGACGGACGAAAAGCTTTTAACAACTCCTGTGCAGCCCAGTGTTGCTGCAGGTGCTTGTTTTCCCAAAAAAATGGTAATCCAGCGTTGCATCAACCTACGGTTGCCTGCTGCTGAACCTTGCAAGTGAATTTTGGGTAGGAACCTCAAGGTTGGTAATGGAACATGGATAGCAAGGTACCTACGAGAGTAGCGAGGTACTTGTGCTGCTGACGAGATCCTTGGAAGCTGGCAAGCTACTTTAAAGTTGAAGATTTTTCCACTCAAGGGGTGATGCCCCAGAATGAGTTGTGGGATCCCATTTGTTGGTATTAAATAAAAAAAAACATGGTCCTAGAAAAATTGGTGGTGGTTCTAAATATAATTAATCCCAGGTTTAATACATATATTTATACATTGAACCAATGCACGAAATATGAATAGAAGAATACATGTTGTTATCGACTTAATGCTTGTGATAATGATTGCTTCTTTTTAACCTAAAGAAAATAAAATAATTTTCTATCTTTAATTCAAAATTGATCAGCCAATGATATTTAATTTAACTATTTATTTTGATCAAATTAAAATAATAATTAAATAAACATATAACATTTGAATTTAAATAATTCAAATTCAAATCTCAGGCACATGTGGCAATGCTCGTGTGGCGCCACTTAGTGTGCATGTAGAGTGAGTGACGTGTGGCACATTCCACTATCCCTAATTTTTTTGATTCGTTTATTTAATTAAAATTAAGATAATATATTTATTCAAAAAATAATATAAATATTATTTCAAATATAAATATCAATTAATTCAAAATTAACTTTATCTTAAATTATAAAATTTAAATAATTATCTTATTCTAAGACAATGTTATACTCTCTTTAATATTAACCCAAAAGGTGATTAATATAAATTTCAACTTATATAAAGTTTTTAAAAAAAACTAATTAATCAAATAATTAATTAATTACACATAATTATCACATAGTCCTTGAAAATTAATTCCATTGCACTTTAATCATTTTCTCATTTAATCTTGCTTATGACATCTTTACCCTTGACAGTGTAAATGACCAAATCAAAAGTACGCAGCGGAATATATGGACCCATTTTAATAAATATTAATACCAGCAATGATCATACATATATATATAAATATTAAATCACACACAAATAGAACAGGGATTACCTCTTGTCGCCTATCAAGTGTCCTTGAGACTTTTTGTATAAATCAACAATCTTCCTCTCCAGTGTTCTGAGATCTCACACCCTGATCTTCCAGACCAATCCTCAAACACACAAGGACGTGTGTGGTTACGTAGGATTGAATACATGAGATCTAAAGAGTTTTGACATAGAGAAGGTTTAGAATAGTTTTCAGGTTTAGAGAAAACTTATCGCTTTAGAAAGAGAGTCTATCTTTTGATTTTTCAAAATAATAATAAAGTCTTATTCTGAAAGTTACCTACTATCAGACTTATAAAGATATTTAATCTAATTAAATAATTTTTATTTAATTCAAATATAATTCAAATTAAAATTGATTATATATTTTCAATTAATTAAATATGTAAATGTTATTTAAAAAGAATAATTTAATAAATGATTAAACAAACTTATTTGAAATTCAAAATTTAAATCCCACGGACTAAATCCCTGATGCTAGGCGCCACACACTGTACAATATAATGTGTGTTGACAGTAAGAACTCGTCAACTAAGTTAGATCAAGAACTTCGTGAGTTGTAAAAGAAGTAGATTCAAATCAAATGAACTTCAAATACACTTTCTTATGAGTTCAAGAGCACAAAATCTACATGCCAGAATGAAAAATAGAGAGAATGAAGAGTGTTTATTTCGATTAACAATGAGTGGTTACAAAATTTTCCAAAAAATCTCCCCCCCCCCCCTTCCTTTCTCAAATGAAAGGAGGTCATATTTATAGTAGAGC
Source organism: Humulus lupulus (assembly GCF_963169125.1). Taxonomy (NCBI): domain Eukaryota; kingdom Viridiplantae; phylum Streptophyta; class Magnoliopsida; order Rosales; family Cannabaceae; genus Humulus; species Humulus lupulus. Next base: position 145,834,513 of record NC_084800.1, on the reverse strand, counting down.
ACTGATGACTCTTAGTACATTGTGGTCCCTGGGGACACGACCCTGCATATCCCGTTTATAGGTAGGAGTGGTGCCAGGAGCATGGTGGTCAGTTCTAATACATGCCGAGGGCTTGTTGGAGCATCTCACCTTCACTACCTGGACGTACCTCCACCACTTGTTTAGTACGAGTATCAGAGATTGGCTGATGAGGACCACACCAGGTACCTTACTCGTACGACCACTACTTTTCTGGCGTGGATATCGTGTCCGTACTCCAACTCCTCTTGGTTTGCAGGTGCATTTTGTATCTCTTCTGACTTTATATCGAGTCATTGTGAGGCCTTCTCTGACCTTCCTCGAATGCATGTTCAAGAAGCCCTTGACTCTACATCTCATGAGACCCACAGGGAAAGAGGTGCCTCCTTGGTGGCCCTTCTCTCAGAGTGAGAGATAAGGCCTCTTCAACGAGGCCTGCTGCGTATGCTATGAGGCATGATGCCGACATGTGAGATGAGGGTTTCACTTCACAAGACTATTACCCTAAGGTATTCATACACGAGACCCTCATGGCCGAAACGCTAGGCGCGAGGACCTCCTGGCCAAGATGCTAGGCGCGAGGCCCTCATGGCTGAGACACCAGGCGCGAGGCCCTCCTGGCCGGGATGCCAGGCTCGAGGCTCTCCTGGCCGAGATCCCAGCCAGGAGGCCCTCCTAACCGAGAAATAGGCGCGAGGCCCACCTAGCTGAGACACGAGGCTCTCATGGCCGAGACGCCAGGCACGAGGCCCTCCTAGCCAAGATGCTAGGCACGAGGTACCTCAGCTGAATGCGAGGCAGTGGTTTCGCGAGGCCCAGGTGTGTGATGTCTGGGCGCGATGGGTTCTAGTCTTCATCGAGGCACAAGGGTGCATGGCACCTGGGCACAGGGCGACTTGGTCTTCAGCGAGATGGAACCTCGTGAGCCACATGGGAGCATGACTCCTATGAACTTGGCACTCAGGTCTCCAACCAGGCAAGTGTCTTGCGAGGCACATGGCCGCCTGACACATAGGCGCGAGGAAAGGGCCTCGCAAGGCCCAGAGGCGCGAGACACACAATGGTGTCATGAGCCTTCAAATATTCAGCAAGGTAGAGTCCTACGGGGCACTTGGGAGTGTTATCTAGAACGTGGTCTCGTGAAACCTATAGGCTCAAGCTCGATAGCATTACTAAGTGACCCTTAGCCATGTATTCCAACTAGGGACTAGAGATTTTTTATTGGGTGGATTTTAGGTATCCACACTTGCCCCCCAGTCTACAAGAGGGCCTTTAGGTGCTCCGATAGAATTTTCGGTACACGTTGGACGTGGTGATCCTTGTGATTCCTTGAGATTGAATGTGTGCCTATCATTTGGCTTTGCGGATCCCAATGTAGGTGTTTGGCTTTATTTTTTACCATAGATCAAGAATTGGATTCAACGACTAAGATGAGTCTGAGCTTCTTATAAATAGACGTTCACCTCAAACATAATAACTACACTTTCTTTTCTTAGCTTGTGTCTTCACATCCTATAAGAGGTAAGGGGTTCCATTCCTCACAAGGTCATTTTAGCTTTCTATCCTCTTTATTATTCAAATTTCTTTTATTTTATGTAAACGTCTATATAGGTTCTAGGAGACTAAATCACCTTTCTCATTTTTGCAGACACGTACTTTCAACCCTTTGCATTCCTTTGACTGCGACGATGCTTTTGACCTTTTGCATTCCTTCGACCACAACGGTTCTTAATTTTACCTACTAAAGGTTTACTTTTTTCCTTTACTATGTTCAATGGGTTTAAATTAGCATTACTTGGGATGGGTTGCCTTGATTGAAGCTCCTCGTGAGATAATCCACACACATGCCCTTGCTTGCACATATACACGTCCTTGTACCCCGTAGTTGGTCATTTCGAGCACTTGTGTTTAGAGGTTTTGAGCTTATTCCTTTGTGTTTTGTAGCACCCTTTCCACCTACATTTGCACCCCTATTACCAACAAGGCGAGGTTTCATGGCATGTGAGGGATCGTCTAGCATTCCTCTGGGGTTCGAGTTTGTAGCCTTATCTTCAAACTCGGGGTCCCTCGAGAACAACCCTTACCAAGACTATGACACCTTGAGGAGGGCTCGTATATGCCACCTTGAGCGCATGGCCGAGCTTAGGCATAAAATCTGGGTGGTGGAGAGCGAGATAGATTCATTTTTGAGGGATGATGGAGTCCCTTTCCCCTTTGGCCTTAATGACCACATTGCAAACCATAGAGTGAGCCTTTTTGATCTACAAATGGAGTTGGAGTTCATTGAGGGAAACCTCCCTCCTAAACCTGCTGCCCCGTTCTCTCCCAATAGTAACCCTGAGGTCACCCCGGGGTTCCCCTCAACCCTTGTTTTCAATCCACCCGTGTTCGATGCTTCCACACTCAATGACTCGGTGGAAAACTCTAGCAAGAAGGAAAAAATGGAGGGTAAAGTGCCCTATTTTGACCTCACCTTTTTTCTTGGGTTTTGCAGATATGTCAAAGAGAATGCAACGACAGGTGGCTCTCGAGAAGCCAGATTATGGTCCTCTATTGGCGTCCCCTATCGTTCCAACGTGTCAGAAAACCGATTGCCAAAATTATCCGAAAAGTATCATATTGGCAAAGAGTACAAGCTATACGTACCCTCCAACAAGTGTCAGGCCGATAATCCCCCACAGGGCTACGTGGCCATGAGGGAGCACATCTTGAAAGCGGGTGAGACCATTCCCTTACACTCGTTTTTCATCATGGTCAACCACTTCGACCTTGCTCTACTTCAGCTGGCACCTAACAGATGGCTGACTTTGAGCTGCCTATATATTGTGTTTGTGGAGCTTAACGGTCGTGCTTCTACGACCCAAGAGGTGCATTATATGTACAACCTCATGCCCACCCCTAAAACTAAAGACTTCTATTTCCTGCAAAAAGCCAATTCTCAGGTCTCCCTGATAGAGGGTTCCGTGTCCAACCCAGGTTCCTGGAAGTAGGACTTTTTCTTTGTGAAAGGTCCCCTTTCCGTCCAGGAACATTTTGGGTCATCCCTAAGTAAGTACTTCAAGCTTTTTCCTTTTACATTGAATTTGCTATTTTGGAACTTATACTCATATTGATAACTGTGTTGATTGTTCAGAGAGCTCCAGTATCCCCGATGTTCCTGAGTCAAAGGCAGCACGAGTAGATGTCTTTCTCGATGCCGACCCTACTATAAAAATGGTCACCCGTCTCTTCAATGTGGCCAACCTTAACTATTATGGTTTATCCGGGGTTTCGAAGCCTGACCTGCTGTAGCATATTTTTGAGCGAAAGAAGAAGGCAAGTCTAGTCGAGCCTCACTCGGACAAGGATGATCCGGAATGGGTGCCTGGGGAGGTTTCTCCAAACTCTAAGCATCCAGCCCGGTCATCTCCGTCCTCCAGGGGGTGCCCTCCTTTTTTCCCTATGGACCGCGACACGACCTCTAATTCTCGTGGTCCACAGACCATGCCTTTCTCAGAGGACTATGATAATCTTCCTTGCGCTTCCGCTAATCATGACCATTCGAGACACCCTTATTATGATGTTCCTGCACCTCCTCCTCCCTAGGTGAGTGGGTCATCTGTCCCCTCTCACCTGGACGCTCCTGATTTGGAGGGGTCATCTTCGGTGAGTCGCACGTCAGCTCCTTACGTGCAAAGGTATACCCGAGTTTCCGAATGTATTCTTGAGACCGGGTGGAGAGGTCTCAAGAGTTTTTCCATATCGGCGCTCGGGGGGACCCTTGTGCATTCACCCACTTGGGTGAGTTCATGCGTCTTACATTGATCTTTCTTTTTTTTTGTTGGGGGCGGGGGGGGGGGGGGGGTGTTCTTTGTTTGCTCGTATTTTTTTGTTTTTTTATCTTCCTTGCAGGCCTCTTTGGTGGCTCAACACTTTGCAGACTCGGCATAGGACCTCTCTTCATCGAATGCTGAAAGGGACCGTCTAGCGGTCAAAGTTCTTGAGCTCGAGGGACAATTTACGTACACCATGCTTAAGCTGGAGAAGCCCTGGGGAAGGCCTCTTCGTCGTCAAATAAGAAGAGGAGAGTGGAAGCCAAGGTTGCAATGTTGCAGGAGAGGGTCACTCTCCTGGAGGCTAATTATGGGAGAGCAGAGGCCAAGGCTGCGATGTTGCCGGAGAGGGTCACTCTCCTAGGGGCTAATTTGGCTGAGGTCGAGTACAAGTCCATAGAGCGCACCCTCTATGGAATGTGGGGGCGGAATCCTAGCTTCGATTTCTCCTCCTTTGGTGACCATGTCGTTGCCAAGGTGGCCGAGTGGAATGCTCGCAGTGGGAGGCCTTGAGACTTTGCTTCTACAACTTTTACCTTTTAATTCGATTTGGTTGTATGCTCATTTGAACCAAATTTTTTTCGGGACTTTTCTATGTCCTGCTATGGCTGATGACGATTTTATCTTGCAACATTATGTCACCGTTTTTTTTTAATATATATATATATATATGTGATCATTTGTTTTTGTTTCTTTATGCTTGAGGTCCTTTTGAGCCCACTCATGTATGCAGGAGCCAAAGGGATTCGATAGGTCTCTCTTTTTCTAATAACTAGTTGATACTTTATTTGGACCAGTAGTGATGGTCTCTTTGGTGCACCTTGATTGTATTTGTAAGGATGTGTTGACCCTTTGGGCTCTAGCCATCCTTTTATATATTTTTGCGTGCGCTTGTTATTTCTTGGAAGAAGCGTCCTTCTTGTCACTATGCATAGTACTATTTTTGCAAAGGTCTATTTTAGGACCCTTTTTGGCTAGACGGCTTGGTGGCCGCTCTAGGCTTATTGGTGGATGCTCTTCCTGAGGCCTTTCCTCTCGTGGAGGTATCAGCCATTATTAGGAGGCTCTTCCTGTAGGACCTTTTGACCCTCTTGATGTTCATAAGGGTAGCTAATCCTTGTGAATATGAGAGATGCCTTGCAAGGTTTTCTCCCTTATTTCCTTTTTTTTATATAAGGGTCTCTCTTAGGACCCTTTTTGGCTGTGGACTCTACTCCCCAAGTGGTTGGCGAGATTTATCTTGTCGAGAACTTTGATCATTTTGTTCATGCACTTTGATAATTCCAATTGGTGATAGGTACACAAGAGTTAGATATGTGCTCACATAAATGAGAAAGGTGTCATGCCAATAAAAAACATATTCATTAAAAATAATTAGAGTACATAGGAAACATTGTTCTTACTACATATTAGGGCATCTAGGTTACCCCTCCAATCTATAGCTGCTTTTGAGGGGAGGACTCACAACTATGTTGGGGGGCTAACTATGGTAACCCTATTGATTTATCGCACTAAAAGTGGAGCTTTACCTAATGCTCCCTCTCAGGCGCGTACGCACACCATCGATTTTGATCTCCTTAGTAACTTTGGGATTGAACTCACGCGGGTTTGTGTTCCCATGCACTACCATCGCCATTGGTTCTGGCGATTTCATGACTATGTGGAGGGAAATGTTATAACATTCCCTTGCTTCTTTCTGTTCCCCTTTCATGCTCGCTACTCCCCCAGTTGTTGGGAATTTTATGGCCAAGTGGTATACCAAGGTTGTCGCCTTCAATTCTCTCAAGGAGGGTCTCCCTAATACCGTGTTGAAGGCAGAGGAATAGCTTAGTACGAGAAAGTTTGTCATTACAATGGTCAGTCTGGGCAGCTCTCCCATGGTGAAGGCCAACTGGATTTTACCCAAGGGATGTATCGAGTCTCTTGTAAATCCATATAGGGAGGTATTGCAGGGCTTTTGGTGCCTAATGTTTAGTCCCATCTTTTCTAAAGTTAGGCAGTACAAGATGTCTATGGAGCTTCCATTGTCAACCAAGACCTGGTGCATCCCCATGTTAGCAAGTTGTACAGTCACACCAAAGGATCGTTGTGAGGAAAATGCATACCCCGTGCGTCTTCTTCGGTGAAGGTTATTGCGTCGTTCTCCCCTTTAAAATTATTTGGGAGGCATTGCTCCAAACTTAAGATGCACGGAGGTGGACTTCACTTGGCCTCCCTTGGGTACTTGTCTTGTCCTTTCCTCGATTCTCCTCTTAACCCTTGCCCTCCGAAGATGGTCCTAACTTCTCCTTGCACCTCTGGGGCTACATCTCGTGCCCATGGTGAGGGTACTCCTTCCTCCGGTCCTTGGTTATCTTTGTCGACGTACCTACCCAAGTGTCCCCTACGTATAAGCTCTTCGATTTCTATCATCAAATGAGTGTGTTATGCGGTGGTGTGGCCAATGTCTTTATGAACTGACAATACTTTTCGAGGTCTCTCTTTGACCTATCTCTCTTCATTGTCGGGGGTCTCAAGAAGGGAACCTAATTCTCGTTTGCTACATAGAAGGTGTGGGATGTTTGCCTTGGATCACCTCCATGTGTTGTGCTTCCTTTGGTGGTCATCTCTTGGGCCTTCGTACACCCTTTTCTTTTTTGCGTCATTCGAACCTTCAGGGGTTGAGGACTTGACAATTGATGCCTTCAGGTTCTCATGGTCGTCTTTGACACGAATGTACTTTTGTGCTCGTTCGTAAAAATTGTCTAAATCAGTGACTTCCCTTATGAGCATATTATCCCAAAGCTTACTGCCTGGGTGCACTCTAGCCGTGATTGTTGTCTTGAGTTCTCCCCTGGTCAGGCTTCCCACTATAGCCGCCTCCATGTTGAACCTATGGATGTAGCTCTTCAAGCTCTCTCCTTCACCTTTCTTTATATTAGCGAGGCTAGTGCCCGGCATGGTATAATTGCATACGACATGATGTTGTTGGAGAAACTCGTTGGAAAATTGTTGCCATGACCTAATGGTCCCCGACCTCAGCCTCTTGAACCACTTGTAACCAGGGCTGTAACGCCCTACTACCTTAGAGTTGTTACTTAGTGAGTTTAAAATAGAAATCGTGCTTTTGACTGACTATAAGTGGTTTCTAAAACCAAAAGTGTCGATAAATCAGAATTTAAGGCTGTACTCTTTTAAAATGTTTAACTTCATTGAAAACGTTATGTATAAAACATCTGGGATCCCAAAATAAGGTTTACAAAATATTTACAACTCAAAAATAGATTTACACTTGATCAGTTATCAAAAGAATGGTTTAATACAGCCATATACAAAATGCCCCCAACCAAAGCAGTCGGGCAGGCCGAACATGTACGTGTCTCCCCCACGCTCTCCATACTCATGGCCGGTTGACTGACTCCTTGCTTTTACCAGCCACACGGAGCACCCGTGAGCCGAAGCCCAGCAAGAAAACCCAAATAGTACTTAACATATGAAAATCATATAGCTGGCATAATTCATTGATAAATAGGAAAACCATCATAATAAACAAGTACGGCCATGCCGCCCCAGAGGCCTTACCAAAGCCTGGGGTTTCAGTTCTCACCGCAAGGATAACTCATGTATCCCTTGGGTCCCACCCTGAATATAAGCATCCCATGTGCTGTGTGTTACTTTCGGCCCCACGGCCGTACCCGGCCTACGCCGCACTCGGCCCTTGCCGTTCATTTCATTGTAATCACGCATATAGTACATTCGAAATAATCATTCACACACATCATGATTCATTTAAGGTTAAACATTTGCACATAATAAAATCTGGGGCCATGCCCTGCAATCACACAGTGGGGCCATGCCCTATTCTTGGGTGTTACGGTTTTCTTACCTTTAGACTAAGTAGCCTTGATCAACCTGATTCCTTGAGCATGATCTTACCCGAGCCCTAGCGCCTACCTAAGCAAAATCCACAAGTCAAAGTCATCACCAATCCTCATGTCCAAAACCTAGCCTCGGGACTAATCCCGAGCCCCCCGGGAAGTCCTAGATCCCCAAAACAAAGTGGCGGAATCAAGCCCCGAACCCTAGGTCAAAATCCCTTCACAAAAGCCCAAAAATCCCCTCTGTGAACAGTGCAGCGCTACAGCGCTCAAAAGAGGGCGCTGTAGCGCTACAAGCAGAACCACCCTCACTAGAACAGGGCCAGCGCTACAGCACCCCCTGACTAGCGCTGTAGCGCTAGTTGCAGCAGACCAAAACCAAAAATCGCATCTTGCGATTTTCTTCTCCCATTTCAACTCCAATCTTGCCCAAACCTCTTCCAAACATAAAAACACACATAACCACACCTCACACTCATCCCAAGCACCCCATTAACTCAACCCCAAGCTCAAGCAACCCACAACTCAAAATCTAACTCAATGAACCCAAAAACCAGAAAATCACCCAAACAACAAGGATAGGGTCTTAGAAATCATACCGTGGGTGGAATTTCGACCTTGAACTGAACCCTAGGCCTCCTTGGCTTGCACCTTCACAACCTTGACCTGTTTTCCCCAAAAACTCCATCCATTTAGCTCAAAAACACAGCTCAAAACCAGATAAACCCTAAAACCGAAAACCTCAAGAACTTACCTCAAATCTCTGATGTGATCTTGCTAACCCCTTGCCAATCCTCAAGCCTAGGTTAGGATCCTTGATGCTCAGCTAACCCTAGCTTTCCACTGAGCTTAACCTCAAGAAAAATCAAGGGAAATGGTTGGGAGAACCACATACCGAATCTTCAAAGCCAAACCCTTCAGATTTCCCTCTCTTTTCTTTTCTCTTCTTTCTTTCTTTCTTTTCAGCCTATAACTTTTCTCTACTAAATCCACTAAGTGTAAAGACTTTCTTTATTTTATCTCTTGCAAGCCTAATGACCAAAATTCCCTCCCTTACTAATTCTAAACCTTTATGTCCATAAAGGGGCATTTTAGTCATATTACCCAAATTCCCACTAATTCCTCAAGTGTTCCTAATAATTCTCGCTCGTACCCAATACCCGATTAATCATCGAATATATTCCCAGATTCTCAATTAAACTCCCCAGGCTTAACCTAAGCTGGGTATAGGTTCCCGCTTTGACTTTCCGCTAACCCGCTCATTCTAGGATCGTCTCGAGTCATAGATCACAGGTATCAACACAGTCAGGCCCAACATGGCCAAATTACAAATATGCTCAATCAGGTCTACATGCATACTAATTCACATAGTCATGCATCACAATTAATCAAAATGTCATATAACGTGCATTAAATCATATTCATGCATTAAACTCATAAAAGTCACACACAGAATCCCATTATGCCCTCCAGGCACACTACTCTAGGCCCTTAAGCCTTAATACTGAATTTGGGGTCATTACAACTATCCCCTCCTCATGAAAATTTCGTCCTCGAAATTTACATGAACAACTCAGGATACCGCTCTCGCATATCCGACTCCAGTTCCCATGTCGCTTCTTCGACCTTGCTATTCCTCCACACTATCTTAACCAAAGCGATGGTTTTGCTCCTCAAGACCTTGTCCTTTCTATCCAGGATCTAAACAGGCTTTTCTTCGTACGATAAATCCCGATCCAATTCCAATTTCTCATAGCTCAACACATGAGTAGTGTCCGAAACATACTTCCGAAGCATGGATACATGAAACACGTCATGAACCCCTGATAGAGCTGGAGGTATCGCTAACCTGTAAGCCACCTCCCCAACTCGTTCCAGAACCTCAAAGGGGCCAACAAACCTGGGACTCAGCTTGCCTCGAACGCCAAATCGTTTTAATCCTCTCAGGGGTGAAACCCTGAGGAATACATGATCACCAACCTGAAATTTCACGCTCCTGCGTTTCTGATCTGAATAACTCTTCTGGCGACTCTGGGAGGCGAGCATACGAGTTCCAATTTTCTCAAGTGCCTCATTGGTCCTCTGAACCATCTCAGGACCTAAATACCTTCTCTCACCTGCCTCATCCCAATGAATCGGTGATTTGCACTTTCTTCCATACAGCATCTCATACGGAGCCACTCCGATAGTCGCCTGATAACTATTATTGTACGAGAACTCAATCAGAGGGAGATACCTACTCCAAGATCCCTCAAAATCCAACACACAAGCTCGTAACATGTCCTCCAGTATCTGAATTGTCCTCTCAGACTGCCCATCCGTCTGAGGATGATAAGCGGTACTAAACCGAAGCTATGTGCCCATTGCCTCCTGTAGGATCTTCCAAAACTTGGAAGTGAAAGTGGGGTCTCTGTCGGATACTATCGACCTCGGAGCCCCATGAAGTCGAACAATCTCCTTTACATAAAGCTCTGCATACTGATCCACACTATAAGTCCTCTTCACAGGTAAGAAGTGGGCGGACTTCGTATACCTGTCCACAATCACCCATACCGAGTCATGCTGACCCACGGTCTTTGGCAATCCAACCACAAAGTCCATGGCAATATCTTCCCATTTCCACTCGGGAATCCCTAAAGGCTGTAATAATCCTGCTGGCCTCTGATGTTCCGCCTCAATCTGCTGACAGGCTAAGCATCTAGCCACATAGTCCACCACGTCCCTCTTCATGCCTGACCACCAATACAAACCCTTCAGGTCATGGTACATCTTCGTAGAGCCTGGGTGCAAAGAGTAGGGAGTGGTATGAGACTCGTTCAGAATCTCTCGCCGAATGTCTGGATCAATCGGAACACAAATCCGTCCTTTGTACTTTAATAAACCCATCTCAGAAATAGAGAAGTCCTTAGCTGCTCCAGTTAGGACATTCTCTCTACGTTCAACTAACTGGGGGTCCCTTCCCTGTGCTTCCTTAATCCTCTCGAGGAGCGTTGACTGAAGAGTAATGTTGGCTAACCTGCCAACCACTAGTTCTATACCTGCTCTGGTCATCTCTCCTGCTAGTCTGTCAGATATCTGCCTCGAACTATACAACTGTCCTGGGCCCCTCCGGCTTAATGCATCAGCCACTACATTAGCCTTCCCAGGATGGTACAAGATATCACAATCGTAATCCTTTACCAGCTCTAGCCACCGTCTCTGGCGCATATTCAAGTCCTTCTGGGTAAAGAAATACTTTAGACTTTTGTGATCAGTGTATATCTCGCACCTCTCTCCATACAGATAGTGTCTCCAAACTTTAAGTGTGAATACCACTGCAACTAACTCCAGGTCGTGCGTGGGATATCTCTGCTCGTACTCCTTTAATTGCCTTGATACGTACGCTATCACCTTCCCAGCCTGCATCCACACGCATCCCAGACCCTGTCTGGAAGCGTCACAGTAGACCACAAACTTCTCATCATCTGTTGGCAGGCTCAGCACTGGTGCAGTAATCAACCGTCGCTTCAGCTCTTTAAAGTTATTCTCACATCGATTTGTCCACACATACTTGGTCTTCATCCTTGTCAGTTCTGTCAACGGAGTAGCAATTCTGGAGAACCCCTCTACAAACCGCCGGTAGTAACGTGCTAGTCCAAGGAAACTTCTAACTTCAGGAACACTGCTGGGTCTAGGCCAATCTCTCACTGCTTCCGTCTTGCTTGGGTCGACCAGTAAACCATCCTTACTAATAATATGGCCTAGAAATGAAACTTGCGATAACCAAAACTCGCATTTGCTAAACTTAGCATATAACTTATGCTCTCTTAACCGTTGCAACACCAGGCGCAGATGATGCTCATGCTCTGACTCTGACTGGGAGTATACTAGGATATCATCAATAAACACAATCACGAACTTATCCAGATAATCCTTGAAAATTTTGTTCATCAAATCCATAAATGCCGATGGGGCATTGGTTAACCCAAAGGACATAACCAAAAATTCATAATGCCCATACCGTGTCCGAAATGCAGTCTTTGGTATGTCCTCTTCTCTGATCCTCAACTGATAGTAGCTTGATCGGAGATCAATCTTCGAAAACACTGTACTCCCTTGAAGCTGATCAAATAAATCGTCGATCCTAGGCAATGGATACTTGTTCTTGATGGTCAACTTATTCAACTCTCTGTAATCGATGCACATCCTGAGCGATCCATCCTTTTTCTTAACAAATAAAACTGGAGCACCCCACGGCGAGAAACTCGGTCTGAAAAACCCCAAATCAAGTAGTTCCTGCAGCTGAATCTTCAATTCCTTTAATTCTGCTGGAGCCATTCTGTAAGGTGCCTTGGATACTGGCTCTGCTCCCAGAACTAACTCTATGCCGAACTCAATCTCTCGCTGCGGTGGTAATCCCGGCAGATCTGAAGGAAACAAGTCTGGAAACTCACAGACCACTCTAGTTTCATTCGGTCGCACTATCGCCACCTTGGAGGAATCTACTATACTCGCTAGGAATCCTATGCAACCCTCGTGCGTCAGGTCTCGAGCCTTCAGTGCTGAGATCAGAGGCACCCGTGGTCCATTCACCGTCCCCACAAACACAAAGGGTGCCTCGCCGTCCGGTTCAAAGGTCACCATTCGTCGCCTACAATCAATTGTTGCTCCATACCGCGTCAACCAATCCATTCCTAGTATTATATCCAAATCATCCATCTCTAGTTCAATCAAGTCAACAAACAATTCTCTACCGTCTACCACTACTGGTAAGGCCCTAACCCACCTCCTAGAGACTACCAGCTCTCCTGTAGGCAATAAAGTCTGAAAACCTCTAGCATACAAAATACTAGGTCTACACAGCTGATCAATCACCCTAGCAGAAACAAATGAGTGCGTAGCACCAGAATCAATCAATGCAGTAAACAAGGATCCAGCGCTAGAAATCTGACCTGTGACCACTGATGGACTGGCCTCTGCCTCAGTCTGAGTCAAGGTGAAAACCCTAGCAGGGGCGAGGCTGTCACCCTGCCTTGGTTCCTCCTTCTTAGCCTGCGGGCAATCTTTCTTCAAGTGACTGGTGCTTCCACAAACAAAGCATGCCCTGGACCGACACTCGCCCTGATGCCGTCGCCTGCATCGAGGACACAATGGAGAGCCCCTCCAGCTGTCATTTCCGCCCTGGCGGCCACCCACAGAACCGCGAACCCTCCTGTCAGAACTATAGGGAGTAAATGAGTCTGGTACTCTCCTCTTCTGCTCACTGGGGTCGCTGCCCCGACTAGGCCCAGAAGAAGAAGGCACTACCCTCCTGGTATCACGCCTAGCAGCGTTATCCTTCCAGATCTGGTCCTCAGCCCTCTCAGCAGTGAGGGCCTTGTCTACCACTTGCGCATAGGTAGTCTCTGGAGCCATTGTAATACTCACGTCACGGGTGATCATTACATTTAATCCCCGTACAAACCTGTCCCTTCTGGCCGTATCAGTCGGCACTAGCTCTGGCGCAAACTTCGCCAATCTGTCAAATACCAGGGCGTACTCAGTGACAGATAACCTGCCCTGAGTCAGGTTGTTGAACTCATCCGCCTTTGCGGCTCGAACGGCTACGCTGTAGTATTTTTCGTTAAAAATGCTCTTGAATTCTTCCCAAGTCATAGTTGCAGTATCCCTTGGCTGCCCTACTACCTCCCACCATATACGTGCATCATTTCTAAGCATATAACTGGCACAATCAACCCTATCCCTTCCTTCAACCCTCATGAAGTCCAGGATCACAGACATTGTACTCATCCACTGCTCCGCCTGCAGTGGGTCTGCTCCGCCCTCAAAGGTAGGAGGTTGCTGTTTTCTAAATCTTTCATACAGAGGTTCCAACCTGTTCCCAGTCATAGGTTGAACCGGAGCTGGTACCACACTAGGCGGTGGTGGTATCACCGTGGCTGGTGGAGGAGCTGGTTGCCTCAACTGACTAAGCTCTTCCTCTATTTTCTTCAACCTAGCCTCCATCTCGGCTAAGATCTACTGCCAGTTCCGAGGAGCAGGTGGAGGGTCCTGCCCCTGGTTATCATCCTCGGCCTGAATGCCGCGGAGTCTCGATGATTGACGAGGCATTAGAACTAATTGCCTGCAATCAGTGACACCGCTCATTAGGCATGATAACAAGGTCCAATTTCCACCTCTCAATCTCAACAACAACCATGATCAATCGACCAAAATGACATGCAAATATCATACAGCATACAACGGGCCCTGCCCTAGCATCATGCATATGTTATTTCAATCATCATGCTCATAACAATTTAGGCAGGCACACAAAGCATTAAACGCATATTCATGAATATATCAATCGACCATACCAAACCACCCTGAGTCGAGCTTTTCAATGGCAGCGTGCGTACATGTTCGGTCAATCTCCAGAACCAATAAACCTTGGCTCGCTCTGATACCAAGTTGTAACGCCCTACTACCTTAGAGCCGTTACTTAGTGAGTTTAATATAGAAATCGTGCTTTTGACTGACTATAAGTGGTTTCTAAAACCAAAAGTGTCGATAAATCAGAATTTAAGGCTGTACTCTTTTAAAATGTTTAACTTCATTGAAAACGTTATGTATAAAACATCTGGGATCCCAAAATAAGGTTTACAAAATATTTACAACTCAAAAATAGATTTACACTTGATCAGTTATCAAAAGAATGGTTTAATACAGCCATATACAAAATGCCCCCAACCAAAGCAGTCGGGCAGGCCGAACATGTACGCGTCGCCCCCACACTCTCCATATTCATGGCCGGTTGACTGACTCCTTGCTTTTACCTGCCACACGGAGCACCCGTGAGCCGAAGCCCAGCAAGAAAACCCAAATAGTACTTAACATATGCAAATCATATAGCTGGCATAATTCACTGATAAATAGGAAAACCATCATAATAAACAGTACGGCCATGCCGCCCCAGAGGCCTTACCAAAGCCTGGGGTTTCGGTTCTCACCACGAGGATAACTCATGTATCCCTTGGGTCCCACCCTGAATATAAGCATCCCATGTGCTGTGTGTTACTTTCGGCCCCACGGCCGTACCCGGCCTACGCTGCACTCGGCCCTTGCCGTTCATTTCATTGTAATCACGCATATAGTACATTCGAAATAATCATTCACACACATCATGATTCATTTAAGGTTAAACATTTGCACATAATACAATCTGGGGCCATGCCCTGCAATCACATAGTGGGGCCATGCCCTATTCTTGGGTGTTACGGTTTTCTTACCTTTAGACTCAGTAGCCTTGATCAACCTGACTCCTTGAGCACGATCTTACCCGAGCCCTAGCGCCTACCTAAGAAAAATCCACAAGTCAAAGTCATCACCAATCCTCATGTCCAAAACCTAGCCTCGGGACTAATCCTGAGCCCCCCGGGAAGTCCTAGATCCCCAAAACAAAGTGGCGGAATTAAGCCCCGAACCCTAGGTCCAAATCCCTTCACAAAAGCCCAAAAATCCCCTCTGTGAACAGTGCAGCGCTACAGCGCTCAAAAGAGGGCGCTGTAGCGCTACAAGGAGAACCACCCTCACCAGAACAGGGCTAGCGCTACAGCGCCCCCTGACTAGCGCTGTAGCGCTAGTTGCAGCAGACCAAAACCAAAAATCGCATCTTGCGATTTTCTTCTCTCATTTCAACTCCAATCTTGCCCAAACCTCTTCCAAACATAAAAACACACATAACCACACCTCACACTCATCCCAAGCACCCCATGAACTCAACCCCAAGCTCAAGCAACCCACAACTCAAAATCTAACTCAATGAACCCAAAAACCAGAAAATCACCCAAACAACAAGGATAGGGTCTTAGAAATCATACCGTGGGTGGAATTTCGACCTTGAACTGAACCCTAGGCCTCCTTGGCCTGCACCTTCACAACCTTGACCTGTTTTCCCCAAAAACCCCATCCATTTAGCTCAAAAACACAGCTCAAAACCAGATAAACCCTAAAACCGAAAACCTCAAGAACTTACCTCAAATCTCTGATGTGATCTTGCTAACCCCTTGCCAATCCTCAAGCCTAGCTTAGGATCCTTGATGCTCAGCTAACCCTAGCTTTCCACTGAGCTTAACCTCAAGAAAAATCAAGGGAAATGGTTGGGAGAGCCACAAACCGAATCTTCAAAGCCAAACCCTTCAGCTTTCCCTCTCTTTTCTTTTCTCTTCTTTCTTTCTTTCTTTTCAGCCTATAACTTTTCTCTACTAAATCCACTAATTGTAAAGACCTTCTTTACTTTATCTCTTGCAAGCCTAATGACCAAAATTCCCTCCTTTACTAATTCTAAACCTTTATGTCCATAAAGGGGCATTTTAGTCATATTACCCAAATTCCCACTAATTCCTCAAGTGTTCCTAATAATTCTCGCTCGTACCCAATACCCGATTAATCATCGAATATATTCCCAGATTCTCAATTAAACTCCCCAAGCTGGGTATAGGTTCCCGCTTTGAATTTCCGCTAACCCGCTCATTCTAGGATCGTCTCGAGTCATAGATCACAGGTATCAACACAGTCAGGCCCAACATGGCCAAATTACAAATATGCTCAATCAGGTCTACATGCATACTAATTCACATAGTCATGCATCACAATTAATCAAAATGTCATATAACGTGCATTAAATCATATTCATGCATTAAACTCATAAAAGTCACACACAGAATCCCATTATGCCCTCCAGGCACACTACTCCAGGCCCTTAAGCCTTAATACTAAATTTGGGGTCGTTACAAGGGCCCTTTAGTGTGACCATGAAACATTGACACCTTGCTCTACTATTGATTCCTCTAAGCTTCATTAAATTTTTAAAGGTGTCCAAGTGGTACTTTGGGTCCGAGGTGCCCTCATATTGCGTCATATGAGGTTCTTTAAAGTTAGCCGAGAGCCATTCCAACTAGATTTCTCACATGAAGGGTGGCTCGTAGTCGAACTCTTCATCGGTAATGTGCCCCCCAGACGCCGTGATAATCTTGTTGTGAAGGCTCCTCATCTCGGTGTCTAGCTCCTGTCCCCTCCTTTCATAGAGTCCCTCAGCTCGGTAGGGTTGGCCTTTCTCTTCTCTCTACCCTTCGGAGGGGCCACAGGAGGTATCATCCTTACTTCTGACCTTTTTCCATTGAGCTTTTCTCTTAAGTCATGTGGTGTGTCCATAGAAGTGACTTCAGCTTCATTATGAGGGTTAATGTTGCTCTTCTGCTCTAGCCTCTGGGGCTGCTTGGCCTGTTCGAGACATGCACGCTGCTTCGCTTTAGGGGTGTTACTTGTGGAGAGTCGAGTCCTCGTATCATCGATAGGGACTGTGGTTTCTACAACCTCCTAGCCTTTCTCATTTCGTTTAGGACGAGGAATGCTTAATTTTCCTCGCAACAGGCCATTCAACACCTCTAGCATATTCTCCAAGGTGGTTTCTAACCTATGGTTCTTCCGCTGTACGTATCTCTTCTTCGTAAAATCGAGACCTAAAGCTCGAGCTTATGGAATGTACTCGGGGACTCTTGTCTAACCTGCGTGTTGATGGACCCGGATTTTGCCAGCCGGAGTTTGGCACCTGCGGTGGCCTTGGGGGCGAAAAGTCTCTGGCATCAATCACAGGAGCAGTCGATGGTCTAGAATGGTTCTAATCAAGCAAGACAGCTAGGGATGAAGCCTCCCTTTCATCTCCAGAAGCCATGGGCTCTACAGTGCATCCACATTTTCAGGTGGCGGAGGATTGTTCATGGAGGCCTTCAGTTGATCTCTGTCGAGGTGGACCTCAACCTCTCGTGGTTCTCTCAATCACTTAGAGATTCTCGGCATCTTTCTCTGCCATAATCATTGGAAGAACAGTGGCATGGAACTAATCTTGTAACACCCTGGATAGCCAAGATCGTTACACTGTGTACTTATAAAGGTGCAGGACTTGCTAATCAAGTCATTAATCTGAAAACGTGTCACTAAACATGTAAAATCTAACGTTAAAAAGTTTTGGTCTCAAAAGACTCATTTCATTTATTTAAACTGTAGTAGACGTGGGATCCCATACGAAAACAAAGATAGAATAAGTTTACAGACTCGCGAAAGTACATAAGTATCCACTAGCCATACTAAGGCAAAACAGACAGTCTTTAGGTTCCACGTCCTTGCTTAGATCTCAACCGTGGCGGTCGAGCACCTGGCTATGTACATTCTGCTCACTGAGCTCTCCAATCAGGGCTGATCTAACTTGCCCTTGCCTTTACCTACACCACGTAGCACCCGTGAGCCAAGGCCCAGCAAGAAAACATCATAAACAACTCAAACAATAATAACAGACAATTAGCTCAATACGCATGTATCCTCATCAAATAATCCTCAATAGACATTCAGCATATACAATCCAATTCAAAATACATTCTACCACATATAACGTTCATATCACATAATATTCAGGGCCGACGACTTAGGCTGCACCCTCTATTTAACCCACTTACTCCGGCCCGCTTAAACCGAGCTCAGTGCATAATAAGCTGTCCTCGGCTACCAGTGGCCGAGCCGCGCCCTGTGCGCTAGTGAAACCCTTGGCACCCTTAGGTCGTTGGTTCACCAATGGCTTGCATGGCATAATACCACCTTTTCAAGCATTTACAATAGGGAGCCCTTAGTCGCGTCACATATGTTAAACGAGGTGCAGTTTTCTTACCTTTAGTCTGTACAGTTATTGATTACAAGCAACGCCCCTCAAGCACGATCTGTTCCCGGGCCTAAGCCTTTATCACCTAGTCACAACCAAAGTATAAGGTTCCATTAATACTTGGATATAGGTTTCTGGTTATAAAACTAACTTTCGGGAATCCAAATTCCACCAAGCACGGTGGTGAAACCAATCCCGAGCACACTAGACCACCTTCCCATGCCTAAAATCCTCAAAAACTCATGTGTGCAACCAAGGGCTGCGGCCCCCAAAGCCTAGCCGCGGCCGTTGCCTCAAAACAAAACCACACCCACGTTGAACCACACACGCACCGCGGCGCCCTCCCTTGGTTGAGCCTCCTCGGCTCCTTTTCATGCTAGGGCCGCAGCGCTCTAGAACAGAGCCGCGGCCCTCCCCTTAGAACCCAGAATTTACACCATTTCTAAGCCTGAAACCTCACCTTGAACCACCCCAAAGCTCCCCAACTCCTAACCAATTAATCCCAACTCCTATAACATGATCTAAACAACATAATTCCACAGAAAACACAACCTAGCACACTCTAATCTTCTCCTTCCAATTTCTGAAACCCAAGAGCTATAAACACTTAAACCAGCCATTCAAACCCAATTTAAAACCTCTAAACCATGAGTTAAAGCTTACCTTTCCTGTTGAGTCACCTTACCAAGCTATAGCCGAGCTAAGTCCCCAAGTTTCCTTCTTAATTCTGCCTTAAAACATTAAAACCATATTTGCTTCAACACTTAGCCAAAATCCAGCTAGAACTCATAATTTAACCACAAAAAAGAAGGTTAGATGCTTACCTTAATCCCTGTTTTAGTTCTTGATTTACTCCTGAGCTAGACTTCCAAATCCACACCACAAATCTCAGAAATTCCAGCTTGTTCCCCCTTAAGTTTTCTGTGTTTTTTTTTTCTTTCCTTCCCTTTTGTTTTCCTTTGAGCATAAAAGAGAGCTGAGGTAGAAGTTTTTAGTCTGTTTATGTTTTTCTTCTAAAAGCTTCCTTATGTCTAACTTACCCATTAAGTTAATCCCGAGGCTCGGGGTGCCGGAACCGTCCCTGAGGCCAAAATGGTAAAATCCCCCAATATTCCCGCCTAGACATCCTAACCTCAAATATATCTCCATATATTTATTTTCATGACCCAATAGTCCAAATCGCTACCCGCTATCTAAAAGTACCCCCAACTTATCCAAAGTGATATCTTAAGCCCCGTTGTGACTTTTCCCGCTATCTGAACCTAGAATCGTCTTGAGTCGTGCTCTGCAAACCTATCCACATAATAATGTGGTTCTCACATATATCACATATTTATTCCATATCATATTACCATTAATTATCATATAAACATTGCTAAACATATAATTATTCATTAAATCACAATTATTCCATTAATGCCCTCCTGGCACACTAATCAAGGCCCTTAAGCCTTATTAGCAATTTTGGGTCGTTACAACTATCCCCTCCTAATGCGAATTTCGTCCTTGAAATTTACCTGAATAGCTCAGGATACTGATCCCGCATCGCCGTCTCTAACTCCCAGGTCGCTTCCTCGACCTTGCTATTCCTCCATAATACTTTCACAAACGGAATCGTCTTATTTCGCAGAACTTTATCCTTCTGATCCAAAATTTGAACTGGTCTCTCCTCATAGGAAAAGTCTGTCTGCAGCACCAAGTCTTCATATTTCACTGCATGTGTTGTATCAGAGACATACTTCCGCAACATAGAGACATGGAACATGTTATGTATTCCTGATAGAGACAGTGGCAGGGCTAGCCTATAAGCCTCCTACCCAACCCTCTATAGGATCTGAAAGGGTCCAACAAATCGAGGGCTCAGCTTGACCTTCACTCCAAACCTCCTCACACCCCTCAACGGTGAAACTCGCAGAAACACATGGTCTCCAACCTGGAACTCCACATTCCTACGCTTAGGATCAGCGTAGCTCTTCTGTCTACTTTGTGAGGCAAGCATCCTGGCTTGAATCTTCTCAATGGCCTCATTAGTCTTCTGAACAATATCTGGCCCCAAATATCTTCTCTGACCCATCTCATCCCAGTGAATGGGCGATCTGCACCTCCTTCCATATAACATCCCATAAGGAGCCACTCCAATCGTGGACTGATAACTGTTGTTATATGAAAACTCGATCAATGGGAGATACTTACTCCACGAACCCTCAAAGTCAATCACACATGCCCTAAGCATCTCCTCCAATACCTAAATCATCCTCTCAGGCTGCCCATCAGTCTGAGGATGAAAAGTTGTGCTAAACTTCAACTGAGTCCCCATGGCTCTCTACAGAGCTCCCCAGAACTTAGAGGTAAAGATAGGGTCTCGATCAGATACAATAGACATTGGAACCCCATGAAGACGAACTATCTCCCTCACATACAGCTCTTCATACTGTTCCACGGTATAAGTTGACCTCATTGGTAGAAAATGAGCTGACTTGGTGTATCTGTCCACTATCACCCACACCGAGTCATGAAGTCCAACCGTCCTGGGTAATCCTCCCACGAAATCCATCGTAACATCTTCCCATTTCCACTCTGGAATTCCTAAAGGTTGAAGCAATCCCGCTGGTCGCTAATGCTCAGCTTTAACCTGCTGACAGGTTAAACATCTAGATACATACTAACTACATCCTTCTTCATCTCGGGCCACCAGTATAATGTCCGTAGATCTTGATACATTTTCGTGGTACCCGGATGAAGTTAGTATGGCGTAGTGTGGGACTCATCCAAGATCTCACGCCTAATCCCCTCATCCGCCGGAACACATATTCGTCCCTGATATCGGAGCAAACCTGTCTCTAAAACTGATTAATCCTTAGCTGTCCCCGCTAAGGCATGTTGCCTACTGTCCTGCAACTGCACATCTTTCAACTGGCCCTCCTTGACCCGCTCTAACAGGGTTGACCGCAAAGTGATATTGGCTAACTGGCCCACCACCAGTTCTATCTTTGCCCTGACCAGCTCATCAGCCAATTCTCTTGAGATCTGAGTAGAACTATACAACTGTCCTGGGCCCCTCCGGCTCAACACATCTGCCACCACGTTGGCTTTCCCAGGGTGGTAAAGGATATCGCAATCATAATCCTTAACCAACTCTAGCCAACATCTCTGTCTCATATTCAGATCCTTCTGAGTGAAGAAATACTTCAGACTCTTATGGTCGGTGTATATCTCGCACTTCTCTCCATACAGATAATGACGTCACACCTTCAGTGCAAATACCACTGTCGCTAACTCCAAATCATGAGTCGGATACCTCTGTTCGCACTCTTTCAGCTGTCGAGATGCATAAGCTATAACTTTCTCGTTCTGCATCAGCACACATCCTAAAACCAACCTTGATGCATCACAGTAAACTACAAACTTCCCTTCCTCTGAAGGAAGACTCAACACAGGCGCAGAAATAAGACGTCGCTTCAACTCCTGAAAGCTATTCTCACACTTCTCTGACCAGATGAACTTCTGATTCTTTCTTGGCAACTCTGTCATCGGTGAAGAAATCTTTGAGAACCCCTCTGCAAACCGCCTGTAGTAACCAGCTAACCCAAGGAAACTCCGCACTTCCGAGGCATTCCTCGGCCTCGGCCAATCTCTAACTGCATCTACCTTGGACGAATCAACCTTAATCCTTTCTGCCTCAACTATATGTCCAAGGAAGGTCACCTCTGGTAGCCAGAACTCACACTTCTTAAACTTGGCGTACAACTGATGCTCCCTTAACCCCTGTAAAACCTGTCGAAGATGCTGCTCATGCTCTGCCTCTGAACTGGAGTACACCAAGATGTCGTCGATGAAGACAATGACGAACTGGTCCAAAAAGTCCTTGAACACCCTGTTCATCAAATCCATAAAAGCTACTGGGGCATTGGTCAGACCAAAAGACATGACCAGGAACTCATAATGGCCATAACGCGTCCAGAAAGCCGTCTTTGGTATATCCTCATCTTTGATCCTCAGCTAGTGATAACCAGATCGAAGATCAATCTTTGTGAACACCGTCTTACCTTGCAACTAATTGAACAAGTCGTCAATCCTTGGAAGAGGGTACTTGTTCTTTATAGTTAACTTGTTCAATTCTCTATAATCGATGCACATCCTCAAAGTCCCGTCTTTTTTCTTAACCAACAACACTGGAGCGCCCCATGGAGAGTAACTAGGCCTAATAAACCCCAAATCCAGAAGTTCTTGCAACTGTATTTTCAACTCTTTCAGTTCTGCTGGTGCCATCCTGTACGATGTCCTTGACACTGGTTCTGTCCCCGGTGCCAACTCAATCTCAAACTGTATTTCCCTATGCGGCAGCAACCCTGGTAAATCCTTAGGAAAAACATCCAAGAACTCACACGCCGATCTGGTCTAACCCGGCCCTGCCGGCATAACTCTGGTGGTATCCACCACACTAGCCAGAAAGCCTATGCATCCCCCCTGCAACAAGTCCCTGGCTTTCAATGCCGAAATCATAGGTACACGGGGTCCAGACAACGCACCCACAAAGACAAAAGGGACCTCGCCCTCAGGGTCAAAGGTAACCATCTTCTTCCTACAATCAATTGTAGCCCCATACAAAGGTAACCATCTTCTTCCTACAATCAATCGTAGCCCCATACCTAGCCAGCCAATCCATTCCTAGAATCATATCAAAGTCTCCCAAATCTAATTCAATCAAATCCACCGAGAGTTCCCTACCATCAACTATAACTGGCAGTGCCCTAATCCACCTCCTAGAGACTACCAGCTCCCCTGTAGGCAACAAAGTCCCAAACCCCGCAGTCCGATACTCACTAGGTCTACACAGTCTGTCAATCACTCTACTAGAAACAAAAGAATGCGTAGCACCAAAATCAATCAATACTGAAAAAGGAAAGCCAGCACTAGAAAGCTGACCTATCACTACTGAGGGACTAGCCTCAGCCTCCGCCTGTGTCAAGGTTAATACTCGAGTTGGAATCAAGCTATCTACCTTTCCCGCTTCTCCTTTCTTCACCATTGGGTAGTCTTTCCTGAGATGCCCCACTGCCCCACACACAAAACATGCCTTGGCCCGACACTCGCCCAGATGGAGTCTTCTACACCTTGGACTCTCTGGATAGGTCTGCCATGCCTCACCGCCACCCTGATGGCCACCCCGACCCCTCCTATCAGGACCAGGAGCGGTCGAAGTATCAGGGGTCTTCCTCTTGAAGTCACTGGGGCCTCCGCCCCTACCTGCCCCTGAGTAAGGAGGCACCACCCTGCGGCCCTCACACCTTACCGCCCTCTCAATGGCCTGGGCATAAGTTGTTCCTCCAGGTACCGTCGTAATCCTGACATCCTGGGCAATCATAGCATTAAGCCCCCTGATAAAACAATCTTGCCTAGCAGCATCAATAGGCACAAGATCCGGTGCAAACTTCGCGAGCCTATCAAATTTCCGGGCATACTCAGTAATAGTCATATTGCCCTGTACCAAACTCACAAACTCATTGACCTTTGCTGCCCTGACAGCAACATTGTAGTACTTCTGGCCAAAAAAATCCTTAAAACCTTCCCAAGTTAAAGTGGCAATATCTCTAGTCTGCGATGCCACCTCCCACCAAATGCGGGCATCCTCCCTTAACATATAAGTGGCACGGGCCACTCTATCCTGTCCCTCAATTCTCATAAAATCCAGAATTATTGTAATCATAGTTAGCCACTGCTCGGCTTTCAACGGATCCTATCCACCCTAAAAAACTAGGGGATGCTGCTTCCTGAACCGCTCATATAACGGTTCCCACTTGTTAACAACTTCCCCAGGCTGCACAGCTGGTACCACTACAGGTGGTACTATAGGGGCAGCACTCCCTGATGGAGCCTGCTGTCGTAGAATACGAATCTGCTCATCCTGACTCAGTAGTCAAGCCTGCATCTCTGCCATTAACTGCTGCCAGTTCTCAGGGACTGGCGGGGGAGTCTGGCCCTGATCGTCACTACCGGTCCCGGACCTAATGCCGGCTAGTCGTGTGGATTTTCTCGGACGCATAGCTGTCCAAGTCAATCTGCAAATAACGACTCGGCGGTCAGACCATGGTGACAGGGTAAAAGCTTCTCCAAAACCCATCAATAGAGCATAATCAACCACAGGTAACCAACGCATATAAGCATCCATGCACCATATACAATTAATCATCCATACACTCATTTACATGCATGGCAATGTTAATAAACATGCCTCAATATTTTCACACAGCAGTCAAGGGCCACGCCCTATCAATATCTCATGCTCCCTAATAATCCAATTAATAACAGCAATAATAACTCATCTCAGGCACGTAAGCACATAAACATACATATACACATTACCAAACCCTGACTTGAGCATGTCTCCAGGAGCGAATGTACATGCCCAGGCTGTCTTCAGGAACCCTTAAACCTAGTACGCTCTGATACCAAGTTGTAACGCCCTGGATGGCGAAGATCGTTACACTGTGTACTTATAAAGGTGCAGGACTTGCTAATCAAGTCATTAATTTGAAAACATGTCACTAAACATGTAAAAGCTAAGGTTAAAAAGTTTTGGTCTCAAAAGACTCATTTCATTTATTTAAATTGTAGTAGACATGGGATCACATACGAAAACAAAGTTAGAATAAGTTTACAGACTCTCGAAAGTACATAAGTATCCACTAGCCATACTAAGGCAAAACATATAGTCTTTAGGTTCCACGTCCTTGCTTAGATCTCAACCATGGCGGTCGAGCACCTGGCTATGTACATTCTGCTCGCTGAGCTCTCCAATCAGGGCTGATCTAACTTGCCATTGCCTTTACCTGCACCACGTAGAACCCGTGAGCCAAGGCCCAGCAAGAAAACATCATAAACAACTCAAACAATAATAACAGACAATTAGCTCAATACGCATGTATCCTCATCAGATAATCCTCAACAGACATTCAGCATATACAATCCAATTCAAAATACATTCTACCACATATAATGTTCATATCACATAATATTCAGGGCCGAAGACTTAGGCCGCACCCTCTGTTCAACCCACTGACTCCGGCCCGCTTAAACCGAGCTCAGTGCATAATAAGCTGTCCTCGGCTACCAGTGGCCGAGCCGCTCCTTGTGCGCTAGTGAAACCCTTGGCACCCTTAGGTCGTTGGTTCACCAATGGCTTGCATGGAATAATACTACCTTTTCAAGCATTTACAACAGGGAGCCCTTAGTCCCGTCACATATGTTCAACCAGGTGCAGTTTTCTTACCTTTAGTCTGTACAGTTATTGATTACGAGCAACGCCCCTCAAGCACGATCTGTTCCTGGGCCTAAGCCTTTATCACCTAGTCACAACCAAAGTATAAGGTTCCATTAATACTTGGATATAGGTTTCTGGTTATAAAACTAACTTCCGGGAATCTGAATTCCACCAAGCACGGTGGTGAAACCAATCCCGAGCACACTAGACCACCTTCCCATGCCTAAAATCCTAAAAAACTCATGTGTGCAACCAAGGGCTTAGCCCATAAAGCCTAGCCGCGGCCGTTGCCTAAAAACAGAACCACACCCACGTTGAACCACACATTCGCCGCGACCCTTGCATTGGGCACCGCGGCGCCCTCCCTTTGTCCGAGCCTCCTTGGCACCTATGCATGCTAGGGCCGTAGCGCTCTAGAACAGAGTCGCGGCCCTCCCCTTCGAACCTAGAATTTACACCATTTCTAAGCCTGAAACCTCACCTTAAACAACCCCAAAGCTCCCCAACTCCTAACCAATTAATCCCAACTCCTTTAACATCATCTAAACAACATAATTCCACAGAAAATACAACCTAGCACGCTCTAATCTTCTCCTTCCAATTTCTGAAACCCAAGAGCTATAAACACTTAAACCAGCCATTCAAACGCAATTTAAAACCTCTAAAACAGGAGTTAAAGCTTACCTTTCCTGTTGAGTCACCTCACCAAGATATAGTCGAGCTAAGTCCCCAAGTTTCCTTCTGAATTCTGCCTTTAAACATTAAAACCATATTTGCTTCAACACTTAGCCAAAACCCAGCTAGAACTCATAATTCAACCACAAAAAAGAAGGTTAGATGCTTACCTTAATCCCTATTTTAGTTCTTGATTTACTCCTGAGCTAGACCTCCAAATCCACACCACAAATCTCAGAAATTCCAGCTTGTTCCCCCTTAAGTTTTCTGTGTTTTTTTTTCTTTCCTTCCCTTTTGTTTTCCTTTGAGCGTAAAAGAGAGCTGAGGTAGAAGTTTTTAGTCGATTTATGTTTTTCTTCTAAAAGATTCCTTATGTCTAACTTACCCGTTAAATTAATCCCGAGGCTCGAGGTGCCAGAACCGTCCCCGAGGCCAAAATGGTAAAATCCCCCAATATTCCCGCCTAGACATCCTAACCTCAAATATATCTCCATATATTTATTTTCATGACCCGATAGTCCAAATCGCAACCCGCTATCTAAAAGTAACCCCGACTTATCCAAAGTGATATCTTAAGCCCCGTTGTGACTTTTCCCGCTATCTGATCCTGGAATCGTCTTGAGTCGTGCTCTGCGAACCTGTCCACATAATAATGTGGTTCTCACATATATCACATATTTATTCCATATCATATTACCACATAATACCATCAATTATCATATAAACATTGCTAAACATATAATTACTCATTAAATCACAATTATTCCATTATTGCCCTCCTGGCACACTAATCAAGGCCCTTAAGCCTTATTAGCAATTTTGGGTCGTTACAAATCCTTCCCACAGACGTTCCGAAACTGTTGAAGGTAAGAACTTGTCAACTAAATTAGATCAAGAACTTCGTGAGTTGTAAAAGAAGTACATTAAAATAAAATGAACTTCAAGTACACTTTCTTATGATTTCAAGAACACAAAATTTAACTGCTAAAATTTTAGAATGAAAAATAGAGAGAATGTAGAGTGTCTATTTCAAATAAAAATGAGTGTTTACAAAATTCTCCAAAAATCTCGCCCCCCCCCCCCCCCCTTTCTCAGATGAAAGGATGTCATATTTGTAGTATAGCACTAATGACTCTTAGTACATTGTGTTCTCTGGGGACACGACCCTGCATATGTAGTTTATAGGTGGTAGTGGTGCTAAGAGTGTGGTGGTCGGTTCTAGAACATGTTGAGGGCTTGTTGGAGCATCTCAACTTCAGTATTTGGATGTACCATCACCACATGTTTAGTACGAGTGTCAGAGATTGGCTGATGAGGATCACACAAGGTACCTTACTCATACGACCACTACTTGTCTGGCAAGGACATCGTGTTCGTACTCCAGCTCCCCTTGGTTTGCAGGTGCATTCCGTATCTCTTCTGACTTTATATCAAGTCATTGTGAGGCCTTCTCTGACCTTCCTCAAATGCGTGTTCAAGAGGCCCTTGACTCTACATCTCATGAGACGCACAGGGAAAGTGGTGCCTCATTGGTGTCACTTATCTCAGGGAGAGAGATAAGGCCTCGTCAATGAGGCCTGCTGTGTATGCTATGAGATATGATGCCCACATGTGAGATGAGGGTCTCACTTCACAAGACCATTACCCTGAGGTATTCATGCATGAGACCATCATGGCCGAGACACTAGGCACGTGGCCCTCCTGGCTGAGATGGTAGGCGCTAGGCCCTCTGGCTTAGACGCTAGGCGCGAGGCCCTCCTAGTCGAGATGCTAGGTGCGAGGCTCTCCTGGGCGAGACGCCATATGCGAAGCCCTCTTAGCCAAGATGCCAAGCGCGAGGCCCTCCTGACCGAGATGCTAGGCGCCAGGCCCTCCTGGCTTAGACGCTAGGCTTGAGGCTCTCATGGCCGAGACACCAGGCGTGAGGCCCTCCTGGCCAAGACGCTAGGTGCGAGGCACCTTGACTGATTGCGAGGCAGTGGCTTCGTGAGGCCCAGGTGCGTGGCCTTTTCGGCGTGAAGGATTCTTGTCTCCATCAAGGCACAAGGCTGTGTGGCACCTGGGCGCAAGAAGACTTGGTCTTCAGTGAGGTGGGGGCATCATGAGTCGCATGGAAGCATGACTCCTAAGCACTTGGCACTCAGGTCTCCATCCAAACAAGTGTCTTGCGAGGCACATGGGCACCTGACACATGAACACAAGGCGGAAGCCTCGCAAGGCTCAGGGGTGCGAGACACACAAGGGTGTCGAGCCTTCGAATCTTCAACAAGGTAGAGACCTGCAGGGCACTTGGGAGTGTTGTCTAGAACGTGGTCTCATGAGACTTATAGGCTTGAGCCCAATATCATGACTATGTGACCCTTAGCCATGTTTTACAACCAGGGACCTAAGATACCTTCCTTGGTGGATTTTTGGCATCCACAGTGTGTGTTCCCCAAGCTTGTATCAAGTTTCCCTGATTTTTTTATTTGTTTGTTTAATCAATCTCTAAGGAAATATATTTATGCCAACATAAGTATCAGTTAACTCAAAATTAACTTTATCTTAAAATATCTGTTTTAAATTAAATAAATAAATATCATATTATAAATAAGATATTTTTTAGTCTCTCTTTATTTTAATCCAAACAAGATTAATGTTAATTTTAACCAATAATTTTTCAAAATATAAACTATATGGTTAAATAATTAAATAATTCACAATTAATTAATTACCCATAATTATTTCCTTGCCATGGAAAATTAATTCATTTGCAATTTAGTCACTTCTCTTTACAAATCTTTCTTTTGACATCCTTATCCCTGACAGTGTACAACAGAGGAGATATGGGGACCATGGACTTATAATACGACGGTCTAATAAACTAGATTATTAATAAAACTCTTTAATTGAATAATCTTATTTATTAATTCCATGTTTAATCCACTATAAATATGGAATTCAAATCTAAGTATTTATAGAATTATATTTACAGAGTTATCTCTAGTAGTCCATTGATATAATAAATATATGTAGTTATGTCCTCCATTATTGGTACGTTAATTAGAGCTGGTCAAAATTACCGTTTTACCCTTCTAATTACATCTTGATCCTTAAGTACCATTAATTCACTAATGAATAATTAATCTATAATCTAATTATAGATTTGAGCTCAATAACTATTCAGTTCCAAAATCAATCCTTAAGAGAACCAATATTCGATCCCTTAGGAAAGCATGGATTCTATTACTGAAATTCATGTTCCTAGCCATCAACAATCACTACAAGAAAAAATGTTTTTAATAACACCGAAAATGTGTTATCAAAACATACCATAACACTTTTTGATGTGTTAAGACCGACTATGTTATCGTAGGTCAGGGTACTTTACATAACACTTTATCAGTGTTATACAGATGTGTTATTATACTGTCAACGATAGCACACTTTCTGTGTTATTTTAATATATAGATAAGTGTTGAATTATGTTATTTATAGTCGATTATATAACACATTTCAATACTTATAAATTTGTGTTATACTACACTTTAGTATAACACTTTTTTTGTGTTATAGTACACTTTAGTATAACACATGTGTTATACTACACTTTAGTATAACACATGTGTTATATTAGCTTAGAGAAACATAATCTTTTTTTACTTGCACAAAACTAGGAAAACAAATATGAAAATTGAAGCCAAATAAGGTAACATAAATAGATTTTTATTAATTACTCAAATGTAATTACAATATTTAGTCTACTAGTCTAGGCTTAAGAAATCATATTACAACATAATTTATGCCCAATTCAGATTCCTTTATCACTAAATACAAAACAAGAAATGTATACAAAAATTAGTGAAATACATTCTTCCATTCTAAAGGCCTCAACTACAAATATTGTCAAGAATTGCTCCAAAGAAATCATCTCAATATACCTGCACATTGTAAAAAAAAAAAAGTCCTTTTATTATTAAGAACATAAGACTTAAGCTAGTTTCTACTTGTAAACATATAAAGTTTAAATTAAATTTGTGAAGCAACAAAACATGCAACTTAAAACAAGGCTTGTGAAATGTATCAAGATAACAAGTATATCTATAAGAGCAACACAGACTAACATCAACATTTAGAAATGGTCAAAGAGAGAGAGAGAGTGAAAGAAAGGACCTATAACAACTGTTATGCTGGCAGTGATCACTACTAAGATACCAAAATGAATTAAAAAAAAATCTGAAGCTTGAGAAGATGAGATTTTCAGATAACCAATACTAGACTAGTTAGAATCTCACATCCATTACTGAAGGAAGAAACCTAAATAATTAAATAATTAACAAGAAACTAAGATATACCATAAACAACATGACACAGGCATTATTTGAAGAAAAAATTGCTCATGAAACATTACCCATGGCTGGCTATAACAACAGGCATATTCATATAACAACAGAAGAAAAAGAAATCCCAGACCAGATGCAATATTCATATATTTCATAAAATTATGCATAAAACAATATGAATCTACTTTCTCTAGTATAAGTATAGCTGTAATATCACAAAGATATCTTTCAAGTATAGCTGTAACAATGACTCTGTACATGAATATTAATGCTTTCTTTAGTTTCTTCTTCTTTAGACTATAAGTATCTAACTTTAAAATGTTTCTATATCTTGGTTCCCAAAGGTATCATGCCCAGGTAGTACAGAGAAATGTTTGCTCTTCTAATGAGTTAGCCATTTACTTAAAGATTATCTAAGTTAATTCTGTTTGATCATCCAGAAATAGTCTTGTACATTTTTGTGACAGTAGAGTATAAATGTTTTTTTGTTTTATTCAACCTTTTTCAGTTTGTTTAATGAGAAAGGACAATAGTTATTATTAGAGCTTCTGGATAGTTAAAAGCCTCACCTTCTCTAGTACTAGTCAAGCACAAAATAATGACAGAGTAAAGAAATTTTTGAACTTTTCTATCCTAAAGTTTACAGTATATGAACTAGTTACCCATTGGAATAAAATTAGTGCAAGTAAAATATATCAAAGAGAGCATAGTTACCAATGTCTCTTTTATTCCACAGCTAAATTCTCAATAGAAATTTAAAAGAATAAATGACAAACACGAGATCACTTCACATGAGTATATGTAGAAAGCATAAGCTTAGATATGACCACGAAATATGACTTTAGATCATTAAGAAAACATGTAAACAAAACTAGAGAACTATATAAATGATATTAGAATGTCAAACTAGGAATGCATTGCAAGAGAAGGAAAGCATATAGATTACCCCTAATAATGTGACCAAGATACGAGCTCCACTGCATCCTAATGGGTGTCCCAATGATACAGCCCCACCATGTACGTTAAGGCTTTCCTGAGATATTTGGAAATTGGAAGAGTAAAAAAATGTAGATAAGGATAGTGACAAAATGGAGCAAAGCTGAAATGCATTGTGGACAGATGAATGACTATACAAATTGCAGAAAATGGAAGAGTGATCACATTTAAAATAGCATAAATTTCAGACTTAAGAGTAAATCAACTTGAAAGAAATCATCTAGTTTTCTCCAAACTCACAGGATTAAGACCAAGCAGCTTTTGATTGGCTAGAGCTACAACCTAGAGAGAAGAAGGAAACATATAAATGAATGAAAAAAAATGCTTACGAAATCAGGAACAGTATAGGGATTACAAGAACTAAAATCTTGCAGAAAACGCTTCATTTATTTCATAGAAATCAATCTGAGAAGCATCTAAACCAGCATTTGAAATAGCTTTTGGTATCACAAGGGCTGGAGCAGTTGTAAAGAATTCAGGTGCCTGCAAAAGATAAACCAGCATTTGAAATAGCTTTCTTAATTTAGCAGCATCAAACTATGAAGAGAGACAAAAACAAATTAAAAGTACTGAAGCAAATATTGAAAAATCTGACTTAAAATCTACTTTTAACTAGAAAACCTTACTATGACAGAAGCAAAAAACCAGAGTTTGCAAGCAGAAGCTACTAATGTCAAATGCAAACTAAAATCTTTGAATAGACTCCCAATCTTCAAAACTTAGTATCATCGCTACCCTTTAAATAAGCATGGAAATGAGTAGCATTTTTGGTACAATAATAACTTACCCGGAAAATAGCAGCAGACCTTGACAGAAATGGCAGATGTTCTGGATATCGCATGTAATATGAACATTCTTTCTCACCCTGCGATATAAACCACATAAGATGACCACAAGCAACTATTGCAGCTTTTATATGTTGAAAGGTTAAAATATAGACAGAACAATGATGTTATACCACTCAGATTGGAAGACCAACAAAGTTAAACTCTAGAACTGGTGCTACTGGTGCTGCAGAAGTCTTTCCTCTAGTGTGGTTATATTTACACGCTTTTCCAAATTTACATCCCCCTGACCTCAAATAATATTGCATGAAGCTCAAGATTTTATAGCACCATAAATCTATTATTTGTCCAAAAGACACATTGCAGTCAAATATGTGGTATTAAAAGAGAGTAAAAAAATATGCTGAAATCTTATAATACATAACTTTTAGTAGAGTACATCATGAGTAGAAGAATGGACTTAGTCAGAGAGCATGAGGGAAATAGTAAAAAAAAGAGAATCAGAACTTTCTGGAAAAATCTCTATTTCTCTTCTGAACTATAAGTGCTATAATAATGACTCAAAATCTCTATTTCCTAAACTACTATCTAGCTCTAGAAGACAAACAAGCTTCTAAAAATAAGCTCAGAAACTATACATACTCAATAAACTGACCCTGCATTTCCTAAAGTTTCATGAAAAGTTTAAGAGAAACAGTCAAGAATAGACATAAAAAGGAAGTGAGGAAAATAAGAGAAGCTTACATGACAGAGGTGGAGCCATTATAGCCAACCACAAACAAAAACCTCATGTGGCAGCAAGGTCTAGAGACTAGCTTAAACTTAAACTCTCCAGGCCATTTCTTTTTTTTTTTCTTCAGAATTTTCACATAAATGTAGTCAAAGCTCAAAGGCCAAACATAAGGAATATCACCACAAATAGAATATAGATTAATATGAGGAAAGCATCAAAGGATTTAAACAAAAATTGAGTCACGGCTTGATTATCACAATTTCCAAGTCCGAGAGCTAAAACTAAGAAACAAGCAAAACAAAAGCCCAAAGTTGGAGGTCAGCCAAAGCCACATTCAAGATGCTAAGATATATTAGAGCTTTGTTTTGTTTGAAGAAAAACAAGCACTTTCAACTTACAAGCATCTTAAATCTAGGCTTCCTTGGCAATATTTTTATCATATAAGGAATATTTCAGCCACTACTTAAACCTCTGTTTCGAAAACGCTAAATGTGATTGAGGCTAAATGTGTTACAGTTGAGAACAACAACAAAAGGCTAGCTACTATAGAGTGGAAAAGAAAATGCTACCAGCAAGAACCATCCCACTGTGGCATTGTGCTTGTTTAACGTTTTGTAGGTTTTCCAGATAAAGCATCTGTGGTTTTAACCTGAAAATAAGTGATAGAAGTCAAGGGATTTGAATTCTGAAGGCACTCAGAAAAAAATAAATGCAAAATCATTTCTAAAACAATGATAATAAACTAACACGTCTTGTTATTGAACAAATAATTCAAAACTTTTGCATGCAACTTGTAATTAATACCAATTAGTTTTATGATGATTGACCTTAAATTAAACCACATAAAAGAGTTTCGAAGAAATAGAAGGATCAACACTAATTTTTAAACATAAAACAAGAGAAACATATCCCGTTTTCATCTGCATAGTGAATAAATAAAATAAGAAAATAAGCTAAAATGACAATGATATCATAAACTAAACTCACTCGATAAAATTAACATGATATTGAAAAAAACAGTCAAATTTGGAAACAATATTGAAATTCCTTCTGTTTCCTTCTGTTTGAAATTCCTTCTGTTTGAAAATGAAAAAGGCATTCAAATCTTTATTGTTTGTTCCTATGTGGACTTTATCTTTTTTGTTTTACAAACGGTTCCATCATCATTTATGTAAAATCCTTAGATATGCTAGTCATATTTGCTAGTCACCATGAACATCATATGTAGACCACAATTCAACAAAACAGGTAGAAGTAAAGTTTAAAATTATAAAAATCTGACAAAAAACTTACCAACTAGTAAGGACTGTCTACTCAAAACAGGTTTAATTAATTAGAATTTGTAAAAGTAATGTCCCCACAAAATTGAGCTTCAATCAAAACATTTAAAATTATGATTATTTTAGCACTAGACATATATATCCTTGAAGTCATAATGCAATTAAGAAAAATACAAATTTTGAAATAAAAAAAGTAATATGAACACTTACAAAAAAAATTGTAACATGAACAACTAACACAGAAACAAAATCAAAACATAGTAGTCATTTGAGATAAAGCCCTCAGTTCTTTTAGACATACACATATTAAAAACATATTAAAATGGAGCCTTTTTTATACTCAAGCACATAACCATGATTTTCATTAAAACCAGTTTGCATCTTCACCAATCTAGAGAGAGAATGCAAAGAAAAAAAAAAGATCATCTTGTTACCATCTAAAGATGGAAACGGATATGATGAAAAACCATGGACCTATTTGAAACTACTACTATTTTCATTATTGGGCTAATGAAACTACAATCCTCAACATTAAAACAAGAACATAGACAAATACATTTTACTAAGCTATACACAGATTGAATTTAGTTCAACAATTCAACTCATTCACTTGTTCAGAACAATTCACATGAAATAAGATTTTACAATTCTCCTGATTCAAGTAATGAATTTTTCATGTCAATCGATGATAAAACATAAAGGGAGTTAATGCAGTACACTGAGGAACATATTAACATACAACAGTACATGTAACATATAATAGTTATTAAAAGCCCTCAGATCTCATAGCTAAATCAGATCATTAACAAAATAACCACTGACTTTTCATCAACGCCAATCTACATCTTCAATAACCTCGTAAGAGAGAGAGGATAAAAAAGAAGAAGAGGATGAAGATGAAGATGATGGGGCCAAAAAGACGTAGCGGCTCATGATGAAAAGCCAAGGCATTGTTTTCAACATTGAGTTTTTCCATCACAGAGCAAAGGATACTACCATTTGTAAGACCCGCTAACATTAAAAAGGAAAATACAGTAAGATCAACTTTACAGCTTACAAATAAAAAATCAATACATAAGTTATATTGTAGACATCATTAGTTACTAATCATGGATTAAGTTCAATTCGACATTACATATGATTTTTCAAGAGTATAGGAGTGAGGAAGAGAGCATAAGGATTGCGACCAGGAACCATCTCAGTGAAGATGTTGACATTGTAAAAATGTCATCACAAATCAGCAACTCAAGATATACATGATCTAAGGATCCGTAATGGATGTGAACAACCTTTGAGGAAACACAAATTCATTGTAGAAGTAACAAGAGCAACCCATTAAATGTAACAAATGTATTATTAGAGAGCCCTCAGATCTCATAGCTATATCAGATCATTAACAATATTAACCACTGATTATTTTCAAAGCCCATTTACATCTTCACTCACCGCGTAAGAGATAGAGTAGTAGTAGTAGTAGTAGTAGTAGTAGTAGTAGTAGTAAAGAAGGAATGAAAGAGAGATAGATAGATATGATGGTAGTGGTGGCGATAATGAGGCGGCAAAGATGTAAAGGGCAATTATGAAAAACCAAGGAGAATTTGTTTCCAATAATGAGTTTTTCCATCACAGGGCAGAAATACTATTATACATGATATAATCATCACTAGAAGTCAATTGAAAAGATCAGTGAACAATACAATGCAGAAATAAACATAAAAATGAAGTGAAAGTTCCTCCCTTTAAGTGGGTAGGTTCATATAAAGCGTTTTAGGCTGCATGTCCATCAATTAACGCAGCAAAAAAACTACTCATAAAATTTTTCCATCATCTATTAAAGAACCCATTAACATACCAAACCAGAACAACAAAATAAACATTGTGTGAGAAAAATGCAAAGAAAAAAGCTCAAACTAGAGCCATAATCATAGAGATTGAGTTCAGTTGGAAATTAAATATGATTTTACAAGAGAATGCGAGTGAGGACGAGAGCTTAAGGATTGCAAAACATAGGTAGAGCGAGAGTATGAGAGACAATTAAATTTGCAATACAAACAACCAGAAACTAACTTATTGATGTTATTTAGAAGATGTAAACAACTGGGAATGGGACAAGTTAAAATATCGTCACAAATGAGAAACTCAAAGTTAGACGTGATCTAAGGATACGGTACAAAGTAACAGATGTGATCATCCACTGATGAAACAAACAGGCATTAGAGAAGTAACAAGAAAAACCCATTAAATGTAATCACTGTATTATTAGAAAGCCCTCAGATCTCATAGCTATATCAGATCATTAACCTTGTTAACCACAGATTTTTCTTCGAAGCCCATTTACAACTTCACCCACCAGTGCTCATAGATAATTATCCAAAAGAGAAAAGGCAACTTTGAGACCATAAGATTACTTTTATTAATAACGTAGTAGAGCGCATAAGATTACTTTTATTACTATATCACAATGAAAACATATTAGTTCATAGACACTGAAAAAATATATAAGAATCAATAAATACATATATCCAAGATATAATATCCAAAGAGATATTAATGCAACAAATTTTTTTGAGATGAAATTTCAAAACATGTACAAGTTAGATTCCAGGTACTTTAGTAAAAGGATAGAAATTAACAACTTGTACTATCTAAATAATGGTAGTTATAATTAGGACTATAAAAGCATAACCTATCTTTAAAGTTTGTCCCATTGGTTTTCAATGTCCAACTCCATAACTTGTACTTGTAATGTGTTGCTTACAATACCAAATTAAAGAACAATAATACTTAGCTTTACTCAACCTCATGTATTCATCTGGATTAATATGTAAATACCTACAATACCAGAGAGCTTTCAGCTTTGCTTGATCAGTATAACAAATTCAATGATCGATATTAATATGTAAATACCTAGCAGCATCACAAGTGCTTCGAGTTTCTACCCTTGTACTGAAATACAGATGCAAAAAGAAAGCAAGACAAGAAAACAAAACAAAATGAACCAAGCAAAACCAAAAGGAGAGAGACTAGAAATAGAAAAAAAAAAAAGGAACAAGGCAGTCAAGCACCAGCTTCACAGAACAATCTTTTAAACATATATTATTAAATTAAACCTATAAATATATATGTGTGTGGTTCTTGGAAACAGACATACCTAAATGGCTACTGGCTAACCACTCAAAAATATTATTTTATATGAACCAAGTAAATATATCAAAGTCAGTCAAAAGTTGGAAATCTACCAAAAACAAAATGCTAATAATTAACCAAATCAAAGAGATGGGAAGTTATATATATGATCACTAGAATCCAAAGAAAGCGAGAGAGCTTTGAATTGACACTCGACCCTTTGAAGAAAAAACATGGCTTCCTTAAAGGTTTTGAGAGCTCTTGCTTGTACTTGGTCAACATCTCGTAGTATGCCTCCATGAACTGATCCAAAGTCGGATCTTCGCCGAGCCAGCCGGTGCTCATGTGGCCCATTGCGGCTGCTGATGAGCAAGCTTCTTCCAGTCTAGCAATCACCTCAGGCGGTGTTCCAACCTTTGTATATACACATATTATTGAATCTATCAGTGTATATATATATTAAAAAATTATTTGTAAGAACATGTATATATAACAACATAAGAATAGCAAAAGAATCAAATCATGTTGCTTTCGTTGCAAAATCTTTAAACAAGTGAAGAATTCTCCCCCAGTTTCTCAACAAACAAACAAGGCCTTAAACCACAAACAATACCTCTGTTTGTTTCCTAAGCAAATTAATAAAAAAAACCAAAACAATAATCACTCATTTTATGGTTCCAAGAAACCAATCAATCCAGGTAATTACCTGTCTCAATGCAAAAGTGCACAGGCTATTTTGATTAATTAATCTAATCCTTTGAAAAGGAATCAACTAAGAGGCCGCGACATGCCTAAAATATGAAAGAGAGTATCCAACCACAAACTAATAAATACTTGTCTCAATGCAAAAGTGCACAGGCTAGATAGTTGAAGAATATATACATGATCATTGGAGATCATTGGCTTCACATCCTACCGAAAAAAAATGTATGTATGTCATTTACTCCAATCAACTACAGAAAAAATATTAACATAAAGAAATTAGCTCATCATTTCATAGCTTTTCTCAAAAGGAAACTTGTGCCAGGAAAAGTTCCAAGATAACATGCAGTAAAACTACTTTTACTAGGATGAAAAATAACCTTCTATAACACTGCTATCCATTGTCATCAATATAAGCAATAAGTCAATAAAACAAAAGAGCACCATCTGTAATAGCCCATTAAAGGCTTCATGTATGACATATATGCAAATCAAGCATAGAAATCCTTCCATGATAACATAATAATTCATATAATTTAGAGGAAAAGAAATAGTGATTTTTAATTGTTTCTACAACTAGTAAAAGAAACCAGACTATTTAATTTAAAAGATAGCAAAAGTACTAGCTAGTAATGAACTAATAAGAGCAAACTAGCAAATCAGATACTACATTTATACGCCAAATGCAGAGTTCCAAGATATATATATATAACAAAAATAGAAAAGACGAACACTCACCTGTAAGGACCTCAAGCCATGCATAACCACTGTTTCAAAACAAAAGCATAACGACTTCTCAGAATAGCAAATAAAAAGGTTAGTAATACAACAAACGAAAGAAAATTGACCTTTTATTAGAGTCAAAAGAATAATTTTCACTCACATATTCCATTTAAATTCTAGAAAAGGAGAATGTCATATGTTCAAGGTTTGATTCCGAAACATCTATAAGCACAAGAAATAGTTCCTCCAGGAGTCTAGACAGAATAGACTAAATGTTCTCTCAACTTCGAAAACAAGTAGAAAAAACATTTTATTTTCTTTCTCCATTCAGCAACTACCAAAGTTTATTGCCTATATTTGAACCATCCAATTGTGAAATGGCATGATATACTTTCTCATTGAACAAATGATGATTGTCCTAATTTTTCTTTTATATGAAACATGCTGACAGAATTAAATAATAACAATGAAAATACACAAGTTAATTGTAAGCCATAGATTAGTCATAAGTTCTTGTGCAAGATTCTCCTTCTCAATTTTCTGAAATTACAAAGATTATACAGAAACAGTAAGAAAACAATAACTACAGTAAACTTGGAAAAACAAAGAATAACAAGTATGCTAATTTATCAAACACATAATGTAAGAATCCCACAATCTAATTTAACACTTTAAGGCATTTTAACAAGCTTCCAACACTCTTCAAGGCATTTTGTCGAACACATGGTTTGCAACAAAGACAAAGTCCTCCAAATACATTGACCAAGTACTCTCATATGGTTTCGGTCATTTAAATTGGCAAAAGAATCCCACAATCTAGTAGTTTGGTCGACCAAAAGACTTACATGACATTTGAAAGAAACTTCACGGCTGTATATTGACTAAAGATTCAGCCTTTACGTGACTTTTCTATTCTTTCTTTCTTTATTTATATACTTTTAATACTTTCGGATCCTCAGATTCAGCTTCATGCTTTATTACTCAAATTTATATTAAATTAGAGAAAGAAAAAAAAAACATGATATCGATCTCCGTGTTAAAATTTCAATCACCAAAACCACAAACAATAGATAAAACTTTACATATATACATATGATATTTATGAAGTATAGACTAACCTGTTAAAGATGATGGAAAGTGTCTCGAAATTTTCAGGGCCCTCCAAGAAGAACTTCAACTCGGAAGCTCTCTTGGCGGAATTAAACCTCACAACCGGTGCTTTGGTCATGTCGTCCCTCAACAACACGCTGGTAGCCCCACCAGACAAATGGATAGCCTTGCAACCTCTGTTTGTACTCGCAATCAAACAACCCTCCGTAGTCACCATCGTCACCGAATACTCGAACCCATCGAGCAACAATGGAACCGCGATCCCCACCGGAATCTAGATGTACCCAACAGGCATTTCGTAGCACTACCCCAAAATAGTTCGTAATCGAACCCTTCCAATGTTCTTAGACCAAAACCGTCGTTGCTGAACCGGCCGGAGCTAGCTGGTCTCACGCAGGGAAGAAGAAGGCTTGGCCGAACACAAGGAAGAGGAGAAGAAGAGCTGGTCTCTGGTGTCGTGTAAGGGCTTGGGCCCGAGTGGTCGAAGCTTCGATGGGTCTGGTGGGAGAAAGAGATCCGAGAGAGAGGAGAGAGAATGATGAGGAAAAAGGAGAAAGAATTGAAGGGAATGAATTGGGTCTCTCAGGTCTCACAAATGAAAAGAAAAAAAAAATGCTAAGTGTGGCAGGATGGTGGAATTATTACCGCCCTTTTTGATAAAGTGGCCCAATATATTACTCTAGCATAACATTTTTTTATTAGTATTATATTCGTGTGTTATGGAAATGGGTATTTGGTGTGGTGAATATTGAATCTCCAAAACAAAAGTCATTAGCATCATTATTCTAAGAGACCGTAATGAGTGAATTAAAAGATCCAATAAACATAAACAGGAGTACGTGAATACTCAGGATTTTGACTGATTTACAAATGATCATCTATTATGATAAGAATTAAATCTTTAATTCAAACGACAAGTTTATAAACATAATTAATTCTCATCTCATCGGTCTTGTCATGTATAATCTCTATTATATACAACACATTTACTAAGATGTCTATCCACATCGGTAATCTGAATCTAGATTACTTGCATCTCGTATGCTTAGCAAACCGTACTATTAATCATTTATCAAAGATTCCTTACTTTAATATGTTACTGGTTATTTTATTCATTATATATGATCTTATTTCTCTCGTACTAATACAAGATCATATTATCATGAATGAATATGAAATTTTCTTGATATTAATATATAATTTATTCAAACAATAATTATAACATTCAAATATAATAAAATTGTACTTTTATTTAAAACCAATAAAATGTCTTTACATGCTTTTAGGGCATTAATCCTAACACCATAGACCTATAATATTAATCTTCAATAAGCCAGACTCTTAATTAAACTCTTTAATTAAATAATCTTATTTATTAATTCTATTATTACTCCACTATAAATATGGAATTGTACTCTTAGTAATTATAGAATTATATTTACGGAGTAATCTCTTGTAGTCAATTAATATGATCAATATATGTAGTTTTGTCCTCCATTTATTGGTTCATTAATAAGACCTCGTCAAGCTTTAACGTTTTACCCTTATAATCACTTCTTGTTTCTTAAGTACCATTAATTCACCAGTGAATAATTAATTATAAATTGAAGCTCAATAACTATTCAGTCCCAGAATTAACCCTTAAGAGAACCAATATTCGATCCATTAGCAAATCATAGATACCATTATTGTAAAATCATTTTCCCAGCAATTCAAGCTACTGAATCTAAAACACAAAAGTCCCTAGCCTCATTATATTAAGAGACCTTAAAGAATGAATCAAAAGATCCAATAGATGTGAACAGGAGTTCATGACTACTCAGGATTTAAACCGATATACAAATGATCATCTTTTGAGATATGAATTAAATTTTTATGGCAAATAGTAAGTTTATACAGAAATTAATTCACATCGGTTCTGTCATATATAATCATAATTATAAAAAGTGCCTTCACTAAGAAGTCTATCCACATTAGTAATCCGAATCTATATTACTTGCATCCATTCATATGCTTTATTAGTAAATTGTACGTGCAACCATTCATTAAAGACTCAATACTTTAATATGATGATCACTATTTTATTCATTATATATGATCTTAATTCTCTTGTACGCATACAAGATCGTATTCTCATAATTGAATATGGAATCCATGATATTTATGTATAAATTATTCAAACAATAATTTTGATAATCAAATATAATAATATTGTACTTTTATTTAAATAAATAAAAATGTATTTTCACATGCTTTTAGGGCATCGACATAAGTTAGTATTAGGGACGTCTTACCGCCACTAATAAACGTGGATATTTTCTCAAAGTTTTGTTAAAAAAAAGTGGAAAAGTTTGCGGTTTATTTTTTAGGGTGTCGAAACTTAATTGGCGGCGACTTTACCAATTTTTGTTTTAATTTAATCTATCCAGTGTCGTTTAGTTTATTAGTGGTGGCCTTATTTAATATTAGTGGGGACACGTGTCACCAATAATAGTCTTGTTATATATAGATTTGTGCATTGTCTTCCCTATTTCGACCCAACGATCCCAAAAGAGGTATCGAGTTCTCTGCCAGAAATTGTTGAGATTGGTTAAATATAAATGTTAAGTAGTATCACAAAAGGTCGTGTAAAGCACTTAATGATTGTTCACTTAAGTTGAAGTGAAAATATGAGTTTTTATTGCAGACATCTCCAAAGGGCTGCAGATGTCACGCAAGTGCGTGCAAAGGATGTTTGAGAGCCTCGCACCGAACACCCGTCAAGGGTTTCGCTATGCGAGGCCTTGGGATACACTGAAGGGTCGCATGAGTGCGTTTTAGGGAAGCTTGTGGACCTCGCGCCGAAACACAAAGCACACGAGTTAAGGGGCTCGCTCTGCGAGGCCTAGGGGTACATCGAAGGGTCGCAGATGCGCGTCCCTAGATGCCGCCAATGAGTTACGGAGATTACACCAAGCACAAAAGTATGGCATTATGAATAAGAGTCTTGTTATGCAAGGCTTGGCACCCTTCTACGCATCAAGGACACCCATACTATCCCCATTGAGGAATCCATAAGTCACTCAACAGTTAGCAAAATATAAAGATGTTCGAAAAAAAATGTGTCTTGGA
The DNA here is from genome assembly GCF_963169125.1 of Humulus lupulus. Lineage (NCBI taxonomy): Eukaryota > Viridiplantae > Streptophyta > Magnoliopsida > Rosales > Cannabaceae > Humulus > Humulus lupulus. The sequence goes on along the minus strand of NC_084800.1, from coordinate 145,791,333 downwards.
AATCTAAGAAAGACCAACAGGCACGAGGCATGCATACGCCTATAGGATGTAAGATCCTAAAAAAGACAAAGGCATGACTATGACATTCACATCTGACAAGTAGTGGTTGTACAAACCTGTATTAATATTTAAGGCACTAGAATTAACAAGCTCCCACTTTTTAATTTCAAAATGGTGTTCCATCAAAAACCTTCCCAGGTCAGACCACATGCACATATCCACAAGCAAACTCTGACACTCACTGCTCCACTTTGCTTTTTCACTTAATTACAACATGAAACAACGTGGTAAGCGAAAATGCTTAGTAAGAATAGCCTTACACACAAGTATACTAAGACCCAGCAATGTGTCGACCTAAGGTAGACATAACTACCAATCACTAGGGTATGGGATAAGTCCCAATCCTACCATACAATATTTCAAGTAATAAACGTAACAAATATGAACACTTTCATTGCACTCAACAACTAAATTGTTATATAACATAAATAATATGCACTCCGAAAATTCCTAGAACATACAATATATCACTCATATCATAATATCCTTCACTCAGAAGATTCTCAGAATATTCAAGATATATTTAAAACACATCATGACTACGCAATTAAATTATCAGCAAGGGATATGGGCCTCAACCCAGTTCCAGCATTTATGTCCTGGCTTAAACCCGGACTATATTACCATTGTCCTAGCTCCAACTCGGACTATATTTTTACCATTTCCTAGTTTCAACTTGGACTATATTACACTAGGGTTCTAACTCTAACCTGAACCTACTTACCATTTATCCGCATAATGCAAAAGCATTGCAAGAGTAAGCATTAAGCATACCCTAGTATTAATGACTCAAAGAAAACTAGTGTAATCTACTACTACAAGCACACACTAGCATATTCATGTTGCAGCAAAGAAAGAGAAAAGCTAACTTACTTGGAGTCGTTAATCCCCAGCTGGATCTTTAACACTACTATTTGTTGTTCCTTTCCCGGTTACTGTAATTAATACAGTTTACTCGGAATAAACTATTTCATACTTTTATAGCTAATATTCTATGATAGTTACATGCAATAAAGTTCTCTTAGAGACTCTATATTATAGCCTCTTGTACACATTATGGGGTATTTGTAACGCCCTGGTTACCCCAAAACAGTTATGGTGAACAGTGAACCGGAAATTTGACTCATTGCCTGAGTCCTTTGGTTAAAAATGTGTTCTAATTGTTATTACCAGGTTAAGGTAAAAGCCAATAAAAAGGAAAGGGTATGTTTTATTGATACATAAAACTGTTCATAGGCCCACAAGAACATTTACAGGTTATTTACAACTCAAAAAGGTAATTACTGTTCCAAAATTTCAAACCCCGCCGACCTAAGCATCAAAAATAGGGTAAACCCCCTAGTTCCTCTGAGAACTCCTTGGCCGTGGTGATCAAGCGGCCGCATATGTACACATCACCACCTAAGCTCTCCACTCAAGGCTGGGTGAGCTTTTCTTTTCCTTTACCTGCACCACATAGCACCCATGAGCCAAAGCCCAGAAAGAAAACGTAGCATTATATGTAAACACTATCAAATGATTATCATTATAATCACACAGAGCTCATAGCTTTCAAACAGATGAGTGAATATCACTTGAGGTTCGGGTAAACCATACTGAGTGACTGACAAGCAAGTCACTAATTCAAATGGAAGAGTGGCTGCTAGGTAAGCCACTAGCCTTCAACAGGTTCTGGTAAACCATACTGAGTAACTGACAAGTAAGTCACTAATTCAAATGGAAGAGTGGCTGATGGGTAAGCCACTAGCCTTCAAGCGCTTATAATATTCCTCTAACTTGAGGTCAGTCCGGCATTAATGCTCTTTGAGTCATTCAATGTAGAAAGTCAATTAGATATAATCTTTAGTGGCTCGCGTTGAACACGCCAAGTCCGTCCTAACTAATGAGTCAGCGCAATGTGATCAGTGCCTAGTACCACTGCCGAACTTGACTAATGAGTCACAGCTTCACAGTTGATACTAGCACCTTTGCCAAATCTGACTAATGAGTCAGTACCATGCACAAGTGAGCAACATTTGCTAAGTATTCCACAATCAATTCATGTCCACATTCATACAACCAACATGCCTAATGAATAACCATGCATGTCATATTTGGGGTGCAGTTTTCTTACCTCTGATTCGAGATAGAATGAACAAAAGAACGACCCTTTAGAATGGTTTAGCTTTTAGTCCTTTAGCGGTTACCTAATCATAACACATTATAGGATACCATCAATAACATGATAATCAAAGGTTCTCAAACCAAGATTTAGCCTCTGAGACATCAATCCTCACTAATCCGGGTAGTAGGAGTGATCTCGAGGCCTAAAACCAAGATCTCGGGGTCAAAACATGCAAATGGGCTCAACCCTGGACATGAGCCGCGGCCCTGGCACCTTGTGCCGCGGCCCCCATAAAATATAGAGGCAAGCACCGCGGCGCCCAACCCAAGGGTCGCGGCGCCCAGCGCAAACTGAATCTCCTCCCTCAACCTCGAGCTAGGGCAGCAGCCCCCAACCCTAGACAATTCCCAAACGCATTTTCAACTTCTCAAAACCTCCAAAATCATACCTAAACATTCCTAAATCATCAAAACAAGGTTCCCAAGCTTCCAAATACATCAAAATCCGCAAAACTCAAGGTTCAAATGGATCGAAAACTAACAATTCACAAAGTCCAATTCAAAGCTTAGAAACTCTAAAAACTCACAACTTTAAACTTAGATTACATTTGATTAGGTTGTTTTCTATCAAATCCTTCGGTCAAGAAGCTTCTAATCTTTCCTAGGATCGCTATGCCTCAATCCTCACTTGATTCTGATTCCTATTACTCAAGATTTCTTCAAATATGCTTCGGGTGGAAAAAATGAACTAACGAAGGAGAACGAGAGGTTTTCTAATCGTACGTTCTATCTGACAGCTACTTCAAGCTTAAGTAACCTCAAATAAAACCTAATGCTCGGGGTCCCGAAAACACCCCTCGGGACATTATAGTCAAAACTTTCAGAATTTCACCCTGATCTCAAATATTCCCAATTTATCATCAAATAAACACTCCTATTACCGCAAAATTGACCGCGTTATGATAAAACCGCTAGTCCACTAAAAATGACCGTCTCATGCCGAATAGCTCGAATATATCTCCATAATAATGGAATCTCATTCACAAATTACATCATGCACCCAAATACACAAATTACCCTCAATGGGCCAAATTATCAAAACATCATAATATATCAAATGTGGACCCACATGCATGCATATGACATCATATTATAATATAATTCACATAAACATGCATATATTCATTTAATGGCGTAATTAAACAATTACGACCCTCCCGGCCAACTAAACCGCCACTAAACCACATCGGAGAATTCGGGGCATTACAACTATCCCCTCCTTACTAAAATGTTGTCCCCGAAATTTACCTGAACTGCTCAGGATACTGACTCTCCATATCTGACTCCAGCTCCCAAGTCGCTTCCTCGACCTTGCTATTCCTCCATAATACCTTAACCAAAGGTATCGTCTTATTCCTGAGGACCTTGTCCTTTCTGTCAAGTATTTGAACTGGCTACTCCTCAAAGGAGAGATCTGGCTCAAGCTCCAGATCTTCATAACTCAAAATATGGCCCACATGTGATACATACCTCCGAAGAGCTGATACATGGAATACATTATGCACGGCAGATAATGCCAGAGGCAAGGCCAATCTGTAAGCCACCTGACCAATCCTCTCCAGAATCTCAAATGGACCTACAAACCTAGGAATCAACTTGCCTTTCTTCCTAAACCTTCTCACCCCTTTCCATGTTGAGACTCTAAGGAAAACATAGTCTCCTACCTGGAACTCCACGTTCCTGTGCTTGGGATCTGCATATCTCTTCTGTCTACTCTGAGAAGCAAGAATTCGAGCTCTAATCTTCTCAATAGCCTCACTGGTCCTCTGAACTGCATCAGGACCTAAGTATCTCCTTTCACCTGTCTCATCCCAATGAATGGGAGATCTGAACTTCCTACCATACATCATCTCATAAGGTGCAACTCCAATGGTAGATTGATAACTGTTGTTGTAGGAGAATTCTATCAAAGGCAGATACTTACTCCAAGATCCACCAAAGTCCAGCACACATGCTCTCAGCATGTCTTCCAGAATCTGAATTGTCCTCTCAGATTGCCCATCTGTCTGAGGATGATAAGCTATACTGAACTTCAACTGTGTCCCCATGGCTTTCTACAAACTTCCCCAGAACTTGGAAGTAAAAGTGGGGTCCCGATCTGACACGATCGACCTTGGTCCACCATGGAGCCGCACGATCTCTCTCACATAGAGATATGCATACTGATCAACTGTATAGGTGGTCCTCACTAGCAGAAAGCGAGCTAATTTGGTCTAGCAATCCACTATCACCCAAATAGAATCATGCTGACCAGTAGTCCTGGGTAAGCCCACCACAAAATCCATTGTGATATCTTCCCACTTCCACTCTAGGATATGCAGAGGCTGCAATGAACCTGCCGGCCTCTAATGCTCAACCTTGACCTGTTGACATGTCAAGCACTTAGCCACATACTCTACTACATCTCTCTTCATCCCCGACCACCAATATAGCGATCTCACATCCTGATACATCTTCGTGGTGCCTGGATGCAAAGAGTAAGGTGTAGTATGAGATTCATCCAGAATCTCTCGCCTCAATGCAGTGTCTAACGGAACACATATCCGCCCCATGTATCTCAACAAGGCTAACTCAAACACTGTATAATCTCTGGATGCTCCAGCCAGAACATCCTCTCTAATCTTGATCAGCTGTGGATCACTCAACTGACCTTCTGTGATTCTCTCCAACAACATAGACTGTAGCGTAATGTTAGCCAACTGGCCCACCAGCAATTCTATACCAGCTCTGGTCATGTCATCTGCTAACTCTCTAGCTATCAGCCTCATACCATGAATCTGCCCCGGACCCTTCCGGCTCAAAGCATCAGCTACCACGTTGGCTTTTCCTGGATGATACAGGATCTCATAGTCATAATCTTTTACTAACTCCATCCAACGCCATTGCCTCATGTTCAGGTTTTTTGGGTGAAGAAGTACTTCAAGCTCTTGTGGTCTATATAGATCACGCACTTTTCTCCATAGAGATATTGCCTCCATATCTACAAAGAAAAAACCACAGCCGCCAACTCTAAATCATGAGTGGGATACCGTTTCTCATACTCCTTCAACTGACGAGAAGCATAAGCTATTACCTTTTCTGATTGCATCAAAACACAGCCCAAACCCTGATGAGAAGCATCACAGTAAATCACAAACTTCTCCAGGTCTATTGGGAGACTCGGAATTAGAGCTGTAATCAATCTCTGCTTCAGTTCCTGGAAGCTATTCTCACATTTATCTGACCACACAAATTTCTGACTCTTGCGTGTCAGTTTAGTCAAAGCAATGGCAATCTTCGAGAACTCTTCCACGAAACGCCTGTAATAACCCACCAATCCAAGGAAACTTCTAACCTCAGAAGCATTCTTTGGCCTTGGCCAATCTCTAACCGCTTCAATCTTTGCTGGATCTACCTTAATCCCCTCCTTACTGACAATGTGTCCAAGAAAGGATACCTGAGACAACCAGAACTCACAAATCTTGAATTTAGCAAACAGCCTGTGTTCTCTCAGTCTCTGTAGAACCAACCTCAGATGCTGCTCATGATCGAACTCAGTCTGAGAATATACCAGAATATCATCGATGAAGACGATCACAAACTGGTCTAAATAATCCTTGAAGAATCTGTTCATCAGATCCATAAAAGCAGCAGGGGCATTAGTCAATCCAAATGACATAACTAGAAACTCATAATGCCCATACCTGGTATGAAAGGCAGTCTTCGGTATGTCTCCAACCTTGACCCTCAACTGATGATAACCAGAATGAAGGTCAATCTTTGAGAATACCTTCTTACCTTGCAACTGATCGAACAGGTCATCTATCCTTGGCAAAGGATATTTATTCTTAATTGTCAACTTGTTCAGTTCTCTATAATCTATACACATTCTCAGAGAACCATCCTTCTTTTTCACAAACAGAACTGGCGCACCCCAAGGTGAGAAACTAGGTCTAATAAATCCAAAGTCTAAAAGCTCTTGCAACTGCACCTTCAATTCTTTCAATTCAGTTGGGGCCATTCTGTATGGTGCTCTAGACACTGGCTCCGTCCCTGGTGCCAGTTCTGTAACGAACTCAATTTCCCTGTGTGGTGGCAATCCTGGCAAATCTTCTGGAAACACATCCAGGAATTCACATACAAGTCTAGTATCCTCTGGTCTCACTGGCATGACCTGAGTGGTATCCACCACGCTGGCTAAGAATCCAATGCACGCTCTTTACAACAGATCCCTGGCCCTCAACACAGAAATCATAGGAATGTGAGGTCCATGCACAATACCAACAAACACAAAAGGATCCTCACCTTCAGGCTCAAAGGTGACCATCTTCCTTCTGCAATCAATAGTTGCCCCATACTTTGCCAACCAATCCATCCCCAGTATCATATCAAAGTCAGTCATAACTAACTCTATTAAGTCCACTGACAACTCTCTGCCCTCCACTGTCACTAGCAAAGAACTGACCCACCTTCTGGATACCACTAACTCTCCAGTGGGTAACAAAGTACCAAATCCCACAGCATAGAAATCAAAAGGTCTACACAATCTATCAATAATGCTACTAGCAACAAAAGAATGTGTAGCACCAGAATCAATCAACACGTTATAAGGGATTCCAGCACTAAGAAGCTGACCTATAACAACTGAGGGGGAAGCCTCAGCTTCTGCTTGTGTCAACGTGAACACTCGAGCTGGGGCCAAGCTGTCCACCTTCCTGGGTTCTTCTTTCCCTACCTGCGGGCAATCTTTCTTAAGATGACCCACTGCTCCACACAAGTAGCAGGCCTATGCCCTACACTCTCCCAAATGGCAACTCTTGCATCTAGGGCATTCAAGACGAGTCTTCCAGGCTTCACTACCCCTAGGACTACCCATTGTAATACCACAGGGTCTCCTGTCAGGACCTGGAACTGGGAAGGTGTCAAGAACCTTCCTTTTCTTATCACTGGGGCCAACACCCCTACCAGAACCCACAAATGGAGGAACTGTCCTCCTGAAATCCTTTTTGGCCGCACTGTCACGCCAGATCTTGGTTTCTGCACTCTCAGCTGTGAGTGCCTTCTCAACCACCTGTGCGTAGGTAGTAACTCCTGCCATAGTGGTGATACGTACATCACGGGCTAACCTGGGCTGTAGCCCCTGGAGGAATCACTCTCTCCTGGTCCCATCAATGGGCACCAGTTCCTTGGCAAACTTTGCCAAATGATCAAATTTTAAGGCATACTCAGTAACTGTTAAACTTCCTTGAAGTAGCCTAATGAATTCCTCAGCTTTAGCTGCCCTGATGGCATCATTGTAATATTTTTCATTAAACAAGGTCTGAAACTCATCCCAGCTCAGGGCATTAACATTCTTGGTCTGGGTAATCACTTCCCACCAAATACGGGCATCCTCCTGAAACATATAGGTAGCACAAGCCACCCTCTCATTACTAGTTACCCTCATAAAGTCAAGGATAGTGGTAATCATGCTCATCCATTGTTCTTCCGTGGCAGGATCTGCACTGCCCTAAAAAACAGGAGGTTGTTGCTTTCTGAACCTTTCATAAAGAGGTTCCCATTTGTTTCCTACCTCAGGCAGCTGCCCAGCTACTGGCACCGACACAGGAGGTGCCTTTGATACACCAACCACCGCAGGCACTTGTCGCTGTCTCAGGAGATGAAGCTCCTCTCCTTGTTTCAACACTGTTGCCTGTAAGTCATTAAACAACTGTTGCCAGTTTGCAGGAGCTGGCTGTGGAATCTGAAACTGGTCATTTTCCTGACCCTGACTGTTATTGTTATTCTGACCCTGATCACTTTGGCCAGCTGTAGTATCTGTCTGTTCTGGATTCATTCTTATCTGATACCTTGCTGAAACATTGATCAATACAGCCAGTCAGGTAGTAATAACTAAACCTCTTGCCGCCTCACGGTCCAAGAACAAGCAGACAATTATCATATTCCACAGTCATTCAACATTCACAAGCAGATACATGTTTATGGCACTCAGCACTCAGCATGTATCACAAAACAAATTCATAATATTTCAGGGGCACAAGTTCAACATAGTTTCTCAAGCATACAAGTAAAGCATATGCACCACATTTAGGCAGTTATGCACATAACTACATAAATAGTTACCAAACCATGAGTCGAGCTTGACTTCAGTGATGTGTGTACATGCCCAGCAAGTCTACAGGAACCTTAACCTTCGCATTGCTCTGATACCAAGTTGTAACGCCCTGGTTACCCCATAACAGTTATAGTGACGGTGAACCAGAAATATGACTCATTGCCTGAGTCCTTTGGTTAAAAATATGTTCTAAGTGTTATTACCAGGTTAAGGTAAAAGCCAATAAAAAGTAAAGGATATGTTTTATTGATACATAAAACTGTTCATGGGCCCACAAGAACATTTACAGGTTATTTACAACTCAAAAAGGTAATTACTGTTCCAAAATTTCAAACCCCGCCGACCTAAGCGGCAAAAATAGGGTAAACCCCCTAGTTCCTCTAAGAACTCCTTGGCCGTGGTGGTCAAGCGGCCGCATATGTACACATCACCACCTAAGCTCTCCACTCCAGGCTGGTTGAGCTTTTCTTTTCCTTTACCTACACCACATAGCACCCATGAGCCAAAGCCCAGCAAGAAAACATAGCATTATATGTAAACACTATCAAATGATTAACATTATAATCACACAGAGCTCATAGCTTTCAAACAGATGGGTGAATATCACTTGAGGTTCTGGTAAACCATACTGAGTGACTGACAAGCAAGTCACTAATTCAAATAGAAGAGTGGCTGCTAGGTAAGCTACTAGCCTTCAATAGGTTCTGGTAAACCATACTGAGTGACTGACAAGTAAGTCACTAATTCAAATGGAAGAGTGGCTGATGGGTAAGCCACTAGCCTTCAAGTGCTTATAATATTCCTCGAACTTGAGGTCAATCCGGCATTAATGCTCTTTGAGTCATTCAATGCAGAAAGTTGATTAGATCTAATCTTTACTGGCTCGCGTTGAACACGCCAAGTCTGTCCTGACTAATGAGTCAGTTTAATTTGACCAGTGCCCAGTACCACTACCGAACCTGACTAATGAGTCACAGCTTCACAGTTGATACTAGCACCTTTGCCAAATCTGACTAATGAGTTAGTACCATGCACAAGTGAGCAACATTTGTTAAGTATTCCACAATCAATTCATGTCCACATTCATACAACCAACATGCCTCATGAATAACCATGCATGTCACATTTGGGGTGCAGTATTCTTACCTCTGATTCGAGCTAGAATGAACAAAAGAACGACCCTTGAGAACGGTTTAGCTTTTAGTCCTTTAACGGTTAGAGGATACCATCAATAACATGATAATCATAACACATTAGAGGATACCATCAATAACATGATAATCAAAGATTCTCAAACCAAGATTTAGCCTCTGAGACATCAATCCTCACTAATCTGGGTAGTAGGAGTGATCCTGAGGCCTAAAACAAAGATCCCGGGGTCAAAACATGCAAATGGGCTCAACCCTGCACATGAGCCGTGGCCCTGGCACCTTGTGCCGCGGCCCCCAGAAAATCCAGATGCAAGCGCTGCGGCGCCCAACCTAAGGGCCGCGGCACCCAACGCAAATAGAACCTCCTCCCTCAACCTCGAGCTAGGGCCGCGACGCCCAAGAACAGGGCCGTGGCCCCCAACCCTGGTCCATTCCCTAACGCGTTTTCAACTTCTCAAAACCTCCAAAATCATACCTAAACATTCCCCAATCATCAAAACAAGGTTCCCGAGCTTCCCAATACATCAAAACCCTAAAAACCCAAGGTTCAAATGGATCGAAAACTCAACAATTCACAAAGTCCAATTCAAAGCTTAGAAACTCTAAAAACTCAAAACTTTAAACTTAGATTACCTTTGATTAGGTTGTTTTCTGTCAAATCCTTCGGTCAAGAAGCTTCTAATCTTTCCTAGGATCGCTATGCCTCAATCCTCACTTGATTCTGATTCCTAGAACTCAAGATTTCTTCAAATATGCTTCGGGTGGCAAAAATAAACTAACGAAGGAGAACGAGAGGTTTTCTAATCGTACGTTCTATCTGACAGCTACTTCAAGCTTAAGTAACCTCAAATAAAACCTAATGCTCGGGGTCCCGAAAACACCCCCCGGGACATTATAGTCAAAACTTTCAGAATTTCACCCTGATCTCAAATATTCCCAATTTATCATCAAATAAACACTCCTATTACCGCAAAATTGACCCCGTTATGATAAAACCGCTAGTCCACTAAAAATGACCGTCTCATGCGGAATAGCTCGAATATATCTCCATAATACTGGAATCTCATTCACAAATCACATCATGCACCCATATACACAAATTACCCTCAATGGGCCAAATTATCAAAACATCATAATATATCAAATGTGGACCCACATGCATGCATATGACATCATATTATAATATAATTCACATAAAATGCATATATTCATTTAACTGCCACTAAATTACATCACAGAATTCGGGGCATTACAGTATTAGGCCGGATTTCGTTTCAGTCTTTACACTATCATGAGAAAATCGGCCTAACCGGAACACGCTCTCCATGTCGCGCATCTTAATATTCTTTAACTAAAGAACTCTCTTATCAGATAACTTGTATTTTGGTGTTATAAAAAAGGATTTCTACTCAACAAATATCTTTAGAAAAATACCAACTTGTCGTCCTCTTACAATTAATATCTTAAAAGGATATCTCGTTCTCTTAAAGGTTCTACAAAATCCAAACTCCCATTTTTACCATTTTTATGCATAACCTAGGATCTCTTTTTGTGTTATTTGTTAAAAGTAGGAAAATCTGACCCTTTACTTATTACATGGCAAAATCAACTTTTAAATTAACTCAAGCTGTTTTGGGATTGGTTAAATCTCCAAATCCTTAGTTATCTTTTACAAATGATTATTTCTTTTCATTTCCAAAACTTTAATGTCATTATATGTTTTAAAATGATAAAGACCCGTATTTAAGCTTTTTCCCTAAATTGAGTTTTTTAACCTAAACCCTTGAACTATTGTTCACATATTCTGTGTCTTAAGGACAGGAACTAGATGAAAGTCTCGCATCAGGCTTTAGGGAAAATTTAGAAAATTATTTATCTTAAACCATGACACAGTTTTCTCTAAAATTTCACAGGTTTCCTTATACACAACTTAACTAATTGTTTTCAAAATTTCATAGTTTTTGGGATGGCAAAACCCATTCAAATATTTAAAGTAATTTGTGCATTACTTGCTGCCTATAAGCTTTTTCCAGATTTTAAGGTATATTGGAAATTTTATTTCTCTTACACCGTAGAAAAGTTATTTCTAAAAATTTATAGAGATCTTTATACATGTTGAAATTGGTGTCCTTCAAATTTCATTATTTTTGGAATAACAAACTCATCAAAATGTTTAAAGCAATTTGGGCAGTGCTTGCTGCCGAGTAGTTTTGTTTACAGAGTTTAGAGAAATTTTGAAAAATAATATCTCTTATACCTTAACACATTTTTCTCTAAAATTTTGTAGTAATACGTATACATGTTTGAAATAACACCCTACCCAAATTCATACCTTTTAGATTAGGAAAACCCATTAAGAAGTCAAAACAATCTGGACAGTGCATGCTGCCCATAAATTTTCCAAATTTACATCGAAATACCAATCCTATAATCAATTACTCACAATGAACTATGCAACTAGACAAATATTCTTCACAAACAAAGGCAGTAGAATGCGATCTGACCCATTGGAAGCCAGACTATGAAATTTTGGCAACGTGCATTTTTACACATCCTAACAATAATAAGGATTTCTAGCATAATCCTAGCCGCATGCATGAATGAAAATCACACAATCCCAACCTGAAGCATAAAATAAAATACAAAAACTATTAAAATAACCTATACAACTAGATCTATCAACATAAATCACAAAACTCAAGAAGAACCATAAATTTCTACCTTTGATAGTTCTAGCTTGGAGATGTGTTTTCTATAGCTTCTCAAACTCCCCCTTGTGCTATACACTATCAAACCAAGCCAAAAAATCCCACATGAAGATTTTTAAGAGAGTGTTAGGGTAGAAAGACTTAGATGAGGGAGAAAACATGCAAACTACCAAGATCTCTTACCTTGCTTTACCTTGATCACCAAAGTGTTAAATCCTTGAGATCCTACTCGTACAAGCTTCTCTTGAACCCTAGAACACAAGATCAATACCATGCATGGCTACAAGATCACATGCATGCATAATAACCCTCATGGTTTTTAGATGAAAGGAGGAGAAAATATGAAGTATGTTTTAAAACTTACGCTACACAAATGTTATCTTGAGCTTCTCCCTTCTTCAATGGGGAAATGAGTGTGCTTAGATCAGGGAGAGAAATAATTATAGCAATGGAGAGTAGAGGGACTTAGGGTTTTGCTTTTGGTTTTGGGGAAAAGATATGGAAAAGAGAATTTTTCTTGAGGGAAAAGAAATTTTGAGAAAATGATTAGAAGTGTAGGAGAGCAATGATTAGGGTTTAGCTTGTGAGTGGGATAAGGCTCTTGCTCTTCCCCTAGGGTAGGTGTCCTCGGCTCTTGAGAACCCTAGGCATAGCCTTGCTGCCCACCCCTCTCTCTCTCCTCCCTTGGAAAAGACCTTTATGCCCTTGCTCCTTTTTACCTCTCTCCTTAGACACTCAAGGGCCCTTTGGTAATTTTACTTTTCTAAAATTCCCTAAAATTTTACCCTATAATTTTTAAATATCTCAAAGCTTAATTAATTAAATTAAATGTGACCAAAAAATAAAATTTGTCACATATCACATAATTTTGGTAATTTTATCAAATTGACCAAAATGTCCTTAAAGGCCCGAGCAAGAAATTCTCATTCCTAAGACCGGTTGATTGGAATTCAAACCTCAATAAATTTTTCTTAAAATTATTGGTTTGACTACAAAATCCCAATTCCCAGACAAAATTAATATTTTTATGCCTTTCTATTTTATTTAATCTGATATTTTTCTTCCATTAGGGTTTATTCCTTAGCCTGAGACCAAACTTTCTTTGTATAAAGCTAGATACTTTATCGAATCATTACAGCAGCTATAAAATTTACTAATCATCACAATTTCATATAATATAATTTATCAAAATAATATTCCACATAATTCTTCACCGACTCCAACCGACTACTAATGGGTGTTCAAAACATGGGATGTTACAATACCTAAAATTTATAAAAGTTTTGTCTCCGAATCTCAAAGCTGATGGGGATAACACTTTCGCATCTTGGCTTCCATCTCCCAGGTTACCACTTCAATGTCTTGTTTACACCATTGCACCTTTACCAAAGGTATTGTTTGTTTCTTAACACCTTGTCTTTCTGATCCAATATTGTACCAGTTTTTCCTCATATGTCTGTGCTAAGTTCATCGTAACTTAGCACGTGAGTGGGTTCATTCACATACTTCCTTAAGGTTGATACATGGAACACATCGTGAAATCTAGAGAATGTGGGTGGAAGGACTACTCGGTACACCACCTTTCCAGTGCGTTCTAGAACCACGAACGGTCCTATGTACCTAGGGCACAACTTACCCTTTTTCCCGAACCTCAGAGCTTGTGGAGATATCTTTAACAATAACTTGTCCCTAACTTAATGTTCTAAAGGTCTATGTCGATGATCGACATACATGCATTGGAAATCTACAGAGGTCTGAAGCCTCTGACGAATCGACATAATGTCCTCCGAACTTGGTCCACCTCTTATGTTCTCAAGAATTTCCTCTCACCAATCTCATGCCAATGGATTGGAGATCAACATTTTCTTCCATATAGTGCCTCATACGGAGCCATTTTTATTGAGTCATGAGAGCTATTGTTGTAGGTGAACTCAATTAATCAAAGTTTTACACTCTACGAACCTTGAAAATCTAGCACGCAAGCATGAAACATACTTTCCAAGGTCTTAATTGTTCGTTCGCTCTAGCCATCCATCTATGGGTTTAAAGAAGTACTAAACTTGAGTTTAGTTCCCAATCCCATTTGCATTCTCTTCCAGAACGTGGAGGTAAATAGCTCATCATGATCAGACACTATAGACATGGGAACCCCATGTAATCACACTATCTCAGCAATGTACAAGTATGCCAACTTATCCACGCAGTATTTTGTCTTATTGGATAAGAAATGATTGAATTTTGTCAGTCTATCCACGATAACCTAGATTGCATTGTGCCCCTTCAGAGTGTGTGGTAACCCGGTAACAAAGTCCATGGTGACCATTTCCCATTTCCACTTAGGTATCTCTAGCGGCTACAATAACCTTGCGGGTCGATGATGTTCCGCCTTGGTTTGTTGACACGTCAAATAGTGTGCTATGTAATCCGCTAATCTCTCTTCATTCCTACCCACCAAAAGTATCTTTTGAGAGCCTGATACATCTTAGTGGTTCCCGGGTGCATAGCGTAAGGAGTATTATGGGCTTCATAAAAAAATTGTTTTTTAATCTCCTTTCATCAGGCACGCATAATCTACACTTGAAACCCAACACTTCATCTTCCGAGAAGTAAAACCCCAGTCGCATGTATTTACTAGTCTCATGCACTAGTCGATGGATCAACAGATCTGCGAGTTGTACCCCTAGGATTGCTTCCATGATTGTGGGTTGCGCGGATAGCTTTGCCAATCTTCACACTACTATCTCCAAATCCAATTTGGAGATATCAGTTTGTAGTTCTTGGGGTATTTCTTTCACCAAAATTACATAAGCCAGTTTTTGCCGACTCAATGCGTCAGCTACTTTATTAGCCTTGCCTGGGTGGTACAGTATATCGCAATCGTAATTGTTGAACAATTGTAACCACCTCCGTTTTCTCATGTTTAACTCTTTCTTGGTAAAGAAATATTTCAAACTCTTGTGATCCGTGTATATGTCGCAGTGGATTCCATAGAGATAGTGTCTCCAAATCTTCAATGCGAACACTACTACTGCTAGCTCCAAGTCGTGTGTTGGATAGTTTCTCTCGTAGTTTTTCAATTGTTGAGAGGCATACACAATCACTTTCTTATGTTGCATTAGTAAGACTCCAAGTCCTTGACCTGATGATTCGCTATAAATAGCATATCCCTCGTACCCTTTGGAATAGTGAGTACGGGAGCAATTGTTAATCTTGTTTTTAGCTCTTGAAAAGTATGTTCCCACCTGTCCGTCCACTAAAAATTGACATCCTTTTGTGTTAGCGCAGTCATAGACATTGCTATTTTGGAAAAACCTTCAACAAAGAGCCTATAATACCCTGCCAAACCCAAGAAACTGCGAACTTCTTGTGTGTTCTTTGGGACCTTTCATTGTTTCACTGCTTTGATTTTGGCTGGACCGACTGCAATTCCATCTCTTGACACCACGTGCCCTAAGAAACTTACTTGCGTTAGCCAAAATTCACACTTGGAGAATTTGGGGTACAACTTTTTTCTCGCATAATCGTTGTAAGATAAGCACTAGGTGCTTGGCGTGTTCTTCCTGGTTTTGCGAGTGTACGAGTATATCGTCTATAAAAATGATCATGAATTTGTCTTGATACTCACCCAGTACCCTATCCATAAGATCCATGAATGTCGTAGGCACATTGGTGAGTCCAAAAGACATCACCACAAACTTGTAGTGGCCATACCGAGTTTGGAATGTGGTCTTGGGAATATCTAATTCCTTGACCTTCGACTGGTGGTATCTGGATCTCAAATCGATCTTCGAGAATACCGATGCTCCCCATAGTTGATCAAATAGATCATCAATTCTGGGCAATGGGTATCGGTTCTTGATCATCACTTTGTTGAGCTCGCAGTAGTCTATACACATTCACATGGAGTCGTCTTTATTTTTCATGAATCACGGTAGTCTATACACATTCTAATGCGCCCATTTCCAAATGACACGTCGATGTTGTTGATCGTACTCGAAGGGCCGAGGATTCTCACTGTTAAAGAGTCTATAATAGTCGATCCTAAGCGTAGGGATCATGGGTAGGTTTCCTATCACAAGGTCACCTGTCTCAGGTATATCGGCCATAATCTACAATTTATAGAATTGAGGTAAATAAAAGAAAGAAAAGGAAATAGATATGAAAAGATAGTCCTTACAGTGATTGTCGGTCTATCTTACAGAATGTACATGTGGGTTTGTCTACGGAATCGACTCAACTCGAGCTCTAATACCACTTGTAACAACCCTCAAAACATAAAAGACAAAAAACATGTAGAAATCTAAACTTTTACTTGAAATCATTGTACCAAAAATCCATATAAAAAAACTTTTAGAAAGGTCGTGTGCACAGACTTTTTGTTTACCAAACGGAATTACAACTACTCTTCCACAGAGTTATAGCAAAAAAAAATATATAAAAGAAATAACAAGCTCCCAGCTTTTTCTTTTCAAAATGGTGTTCCATCAAAAACCTCCCCAGGTCCACCGACATGTACATATCCACAAACAGATTGTGGCGCTCACTGCTCCACATTGCTTTTGCACTTATCAACAACATGAAACAACTATGTAAGCAAAACTCTTAGTAAGAATAGCCTTACAAACAAGTATACTAAGACCTAGCAACGGGTCGACCTAAGGTAGATATAACTACAAATCACTAGGGAATGGGACAAGTCCTAACCCTACCATAAAATTTTGCAGGTAATAAATATAACAGATATCAACAGTTTGGTGGCACTCAACAACCAATTTGTTACATAAAATAAATAACCTGCACTCAGAAAATTCCTAGAAAATACAATGTATAACTCATATGGTAATATCCTGCACTCAAAAGATTCTCATAATATTCAAGATATATTTAACACACATCATGACTAAGAAATTAAATTATTAGCAAGGGATACAAGCCTCAACCTGCTTTTCGCATTTCTGTCTTGGCTCCAACCTGACTAACTTTTTACCATGTCCTATCTTCAAACTAGAATATATTATGCTAGGGTTCTGGCCCCAACCAGAACGTACTTACCATTTAGCCGCAGAATGCAAAAGCATTGCAAGAGTAAGCATTAAGCATACACTAGTCTTAATAACCCAAAGAAAAATAGTGTAATCTACTACTACAAGAACACACTAGTATATTCATGTTGTAGCCATGAAAGAGAAAGGCTAACTTACTTGGAGTCCTTAGTCCCCAGCTGGATGTTTAACACCACTATTTGTTTTCCCTTTCGCGGTTACTTTAATTACTATTTTTTACTCAGATTAAACTATGCCATGCTCCTACAGCTAATACTCTACCACAGCTACATGTAATAATTTTCTCTTAGAGACTTTATACTATAGCCTCTTATACACCTTATAGTGTATAAGGCCGAATTTTGTTTCACTCTTTACACTATCATGAGAAAATCAGCCTCACCACAACACGCTCTATGCGCCGTGCATCTTAATATTCCTTAACTAAATAACTCTATTATAGTATAACTCGTATTTTGGTTTTAGGAAAAAGGAGTTTTACTGAACTCATATCTTTAGAGAAATACCAACTTGTCGTCCTCTTACGAAAGTTTGCCATTTTCTATCATTTACTAAAGTATCACTTTTTGACCCTTTTATAAATAATATCTGAAAATGATATCCCATTGTAAAGCCCTAGGTAATCAAGACTGTTACACTGTGTGTTTAAAATAGTGCAAGACTTGCTAACCAAGTTGTTTGAATATAAATGTGATTGTAACGTCAACTGTCAGATTAGGATTAAATGATTTTGATCATAAACGGTTAATTGTCATTGAAATAAATGTTTGATACATGGGATCCCAAAAATAATATTTACATGGCAGAAAACAACCCTAAAAAACCAGTACAAGAAAAGCGAGTCTAACGACAAAATATGGTTTAGAGCTCTAATTCCTGTAAAATCCCTCGGTTGTGGCGGTTGAGCAGGTGACGATGTACACTCCGCCCCCAAAACTCTCCAACTCATGGTTGGTCCAGTTTCACTTTGCCTTTACCTACACCATGTTGCACCCATGATCCAAGGCCCAGCAAGAAAACTATGATCAACAAGCATAGACAGCAACAAGAGTATATAATAAACTTCAATCCAATTAATTCAATTAATAAGCGGAGTACAAGTATTAAGATAAACAACGGTAAACATATATTCTCAAGCCTATATCTCGATCAGTAATACAAATGTTCAGGTGTCGACGCCCTTAGGCCGAGCTCTCTGTTTATCTAGCTGATCCCGGCTCGATTAGGCCGAGCTGCATTCAATACACTTATCATCAGCCCCGACACCCTTAGGTCATTCTTCCATATTACACATTACAGTCATATATAATTTACAGAACACACATACGTTCAATTATAGGGAATCTTAGTCCCGTTCACAACCACATGGGTGGAGTTTTCTTACCTCGAGTCCCAAGCGATAGATAAAGAGTAGTCCCAAGTACGATCCTCAGTCCTAAGCCTTAACGGTAATCCTAGGTACAAGCAACAGTGGATAACTATCAAATTAGAATCCAATAAATAACTTCAGAATATTAATCTAGCCTTCTGGACCTTAGATTCTACCAATCCAGGTAGTAGGATCCTTACTGAGCCTTAACATTTGGGTTCCCGAACTTAAAACCCTCAAACAGCCTTAACATTGCATTTCAGTTGCGGCCATCCCCTTAATGGCCGTGAGGCACTCAAGTCAGAGGCAAAAATGCCTCTCTGTTGAAGGACATGGGTCGCGGCGTGCTACACCTTGCGCAACGGTGCGCCTAGATAGAACAAAGGCCTTCCAGCCTCCTCAAGCACACGGGCCGCAGAGCCTGAAGAACAGGGCCGCGGCCCGAGCCCCCAAACCCAGAAAAGCAACATTTTCCTGCATTTTTCCTCGAGCCTAAACCTTAAAATTCAACCCAATCATCAGCCAAACTCATAACTAATCTTAGAATCCTTAACCTTACACCCTAATCATCATAACCAACCTATAAACAATTCTTTAAACTTGTCAAATACCCAAAACCAGTATTGAAATCCCTCTTCATGCAAACTCTAAATTCTAACTATAATAAAGCAGAATTCAACAATCAAAACTTGAAACCTTACCTCAGCTTTCATCTTAGATCCTCAACAAATTCTTGGTTGCCCAAGCTCAATTCCCATTTCCCTTCAGTTCAATTCTCAGCTTGTTTTCCTAAGTTTCTCCTTTAAAACTCAGAGTTTCCGTTAGGTTCTAGAAAGATTAGGATAGAAAATGTGTATATGAGGGAATGAGAGAGATCAAGTGTGTTCCTCCTAACTCTGATGGTTTTCTAAACCTCAGTTGATCCTCCACCTTAGCCAAAAAGTCTAAAGTAACCCTCAAGATGACTCAACCCTCTAATTGTTCTAAGGGTAACATGGTCCTTTTCCAATTCCCATTAATTCGTCAAGTCATCCTACCATTTGCCAATTAATCTCGTCATGCCCAACTAATTACCAAATACTTTTCATTACTCAATAAACCCCAAAATATATTATAAGTTCCCAAAATACCTCTAAGCTCACCCCGAGCCGAGTATGATTCCCTGCTGCGACTATTCTGCTCACTAGGATCGCCTCGAGCCATATACTTCAAATATATCCACATAATAATGTGGTCTCAACCATTTAACACATATAATCACATTTATGCCCTTAACAGACCAAAATTACAAATATGCCCGTATAAACAATAAAAGGCCCACATGCATATCTAATACTCATAAACATGCATATAATATATTCACATCATCATATATGTCATGCATACCACATAGTCACGCATTTTTTAATCACATAATCACATACATATCCAATTATGCCTTCCTGACATGCTAATCACGGTACTAAAACCTATTAGCATTTTTGGGTCATTACACCCATTCTCTTAAAGGCCCTACAAAACCCAAACTCCCATTTTTACCATTTTTATCCATAACCAATGATCTCTTTTTATGTTTTTTTTAATAGAACGGCAATTGGACTCTTAACATATAAAATGGGAAAAATAAACTTTTAAATTAGCTCAAGTTTATTTAGGATTGTTTAGATCTCCAAATCCTTAGTTATCTTTCCAAATGATTATTTATTTTAATTTCATACAATTTAATGTCATTATATGTTTTAAAGTGATAATGACCCATTTTTAAGCTTTTGCCCTCAATGGTGTATTTTAACCAAAACCCTTAAACTATATTTCACGTATTATGTGTCTTAAGGACGGGAACTAGAGGAATGTCTCGCATCAAAATTTATTTTAGATTAGGAGAACTAACCTGCCAAAAATCATTTTTCGTTAAGGTTAAAAATCACTACCTTTCAGGTTTTAGGGCAAATTTAGAAAATTATTTCTCTTAAACTGTGAAACTTTTTTCTCTAAAATTTTACAGGACTCCTTATACACATCATCACTAATTCCCTTATGTTGACCTGTGGAATTGGCCAACAGTCGTATGTATGATATATGACACCTTTCTAAAGATATAAATGTAAAAATATGATATGGTACAAATATCTAAAAAAAACAAAGAAATTTATAGTGGTTCAGCCCTGTTCTGATGAATAGTAATAACCTAATCCACTTAGTCTTTAGTATTGAATCACTTGATTGAAAATTACAAAGATAAACTAAATAGTTCACTTGTCAAAGATTTTTCCATAAATTAATCAAATGATCGATCCAAAAGTCTCTCCAAAAAGATATGACCCCCTTATATGAAGCCCTGGGTTCTTTATTTATAGTACCCAAGAGTTGTTACCTTGTTAGCAAGACTGGGGATCGTGGTATGGTACACGAGCATTGGGTAGGGGAGACGCATGTCCACCTCCCCATGATTATGAGATCGTGGGTCTTCTCATTGTTTCTCTGGATTGTGTTTGACAATACACGATTGAAACCTTCGTGAAAACGCTAAGTCTTGGTTGGTCTTGAGAGTTAGGTGCTAGGCCCGATGACCTATTAAAGCTTTGGTGCTAGGCCTGTGGATCTTCTTGGTGCTAGGCTTGTTGATTTCAGCTTGAACGAGCAAGAACTATATCCAGCGAAGTGCGTTTGTGAGTTTAGCCAGACCACCCTATGAATAATAGGGTAGGCCGACCACCCCATGTAGTTCTTAAGCATGCTAGGCTTACCACCCCCAAGAGTTGGGGTCAGGTCGACCACCCCTAGGGGCTAGGGCAAGGTTGACCACCCTCAGGGGGTTTAGGCCTTGTCGACTTCTTTATAGGTCCTGGACCTATCCATCTTTATTCATAGGTCTTTTTCAATACTTTGTGATGCCACGTGCCGCTTTCTCATTCACCATGTCATCTCTTGAATTTTGAGGGATAACATTTGCACACCAAGTTTATCGTACTATGTTCAACATTATGATAAACTTGATCTGGCCCGAGAAACATATCATAGCAATACTCTAATAGAAAAGTCCCTCGGGACACTACGTAGTACTTTTATCAACTATCGATAATTTTCTCAACACATATTTTTCAAGGATTCTAATCCTAAAAATAGCTGCATTTTTCAAAGAATTCGACTCCTAAAAACATAATCTATTTTCAAGGAATTTTTTTAATTCTTAAAAATGATAACATTTTTCAAAGAATTTTGAATTCCTAAAAATATAATATATTTTCAAGGAATTTTAATTCCTAAAAATATAAGATACTTTTCAAGGATATTAATTCCTAAACATACAAGATATTTTTCAAGGAATTTGAATTCCTAAAATTATGTTTAGCCTGAGAGGATATAAGTAGGGATGCACTCATCATATCCCTGACCTATGTGCACACTTCAGGAAAGTTTTGAGCAGTGATATTCTCCAATTCTTCATCAAATTTGTGTATCTTCTCTTGTGTAAGTATTCTCTCACAATCTTTACATCTTTGATGAATTTGTCTGAATATCTGAATCTCCTTGCTTTGCTCTATTTTGATTTAAAACAACAAACTTGTTTGAATAAAAAAACTGGTTTTTAATCAAATATTGGCTTTATCCTTGTTTCTTTTTGCGTGATACTTTAGGATTTAGAGGTAAATAGGCTTACCACCCATAGATTTTCCTTAGCCTTGGCGATTTCCAGGCTTACAAGTCCATCACCGGCTGAGCACCCTAGGTTTCCCTGACTTGTGCAATTTCCAGGCCTACAATTCAAATCATAGGCTAGCCACCCCTAGGGTTTCGCTAACCTATGCGATTTCAAGGCCTACATATTTTATCATGGGTCGAGCACCCTTAGGGCTTCCTTAGCCTGGGCAATTTCCAAGCATATAAATTTCACCATGGCTCTACCACCCCTAGGGTTTCCATTGCATGGGCGATTTGTAGGCCTGCAAATCTCATCATGGGCCGAGCACTGCTAGGGCATCCTTAGCTTGGGAAAATTCGTGGCTTATAGACCCTATGATTGGGCAATTTCTAGGGTTTCGGATCAAGGCATAGGCGCTTTCCATGGTTACAAATCAAGTCTAGACTACATTTCCCATCTCCTCGGCGATATACTTTTTTTCCTTTCATTGTTGTAGAAGTCCACCTCCTCTTCATCTAACTAGTCTTTGAGCGAGCGTACTTCCCAAGAGCTATTGGAAAGGGTGAAAATGACTCTCCCTCGTTCCGCTCTATATTTATTCAGTGAGGAATATTTCTTGAGAAGGTATAGCCCAATGGTGAGAGTAAAATTAACAACTCGGCAAATTACCAAAGGTGATCCTCGCATTTCGAAGATGAACATTTCATTAGGATCATAACCACGAGCTACTTAGTGCATCCCTTGATCTAATCAAATAAAAATGAGAGGCATCACAATTACAGCTCGCCCATTATCTACAGAGATCGCTCCTTATTTCAATTCGAAGGTTAAGGGGCACAAACTCGGATTAGGCTATCTGGTTCTCTGAAGGGTCTTTTTAGCAAGTAAAGATCTCAAGGACAGTGTGTTAGGGGTGACTGGAAGGACTATATCAGATCGTGGAGGTCCTGTGCAAAGGAACTTTCAAGCTAGCCTGGTTAATCAGAGAAATAGTCACATGGACCTGAAATGCCCTACACTTCAAAAAGTATTATCAATAATCTTGATGTCTTTAATGTTTTCGGAGTTACCATTTATGTAAGACTTGTTTATAAAAGTCATTTTAGTTTAATAATAGTTGGATTATTAAGTAACCAATTTTAACATTTTGTTATCACAAGCTCACTTTGTTAAAGCAACAAAGAACATTTATACGTTCTAGTTGCTTGAGGGTCACATACCGTAAGAGAGCTTTTAAAAGAGTTCAGCTTATTCGGATAAAGATTAAAACTTAGAGTTTGGAAAGATTGATTATTCAACGACCTTTTAAAGCTCAAATTTTCAAAATTCTGAACGCAAACTAAGTTTGGGAAACAAAAACCCTAGCTATAACCAGGTCCAAGGCATGATTCTTAACAGGTACAATGTTATTAAGCCTACTTAAATCCCCGGATATGACCAGGTCCAAGGCCTAATTCCTAACAGGTATAATGCTATTAAGCTTATTAAAATACCCTGGGTGTGACCAGGTCCACAGCCAGACTCTTAATAGGTATGAGGTAATTAAGCGAGAAAAATCTTACATACAACTAAAATATCGATAAAATCTATCCCGATTTAAAGTCAACCCCTAAGATTTCGAATGTACAAGAATCTAAGGATATTCAAAAGCATGAGAAAAAAATAAACTAAGGGGAACACGAATAGATCACAAGTTAGACATATATATTAAAAAATATATTATCATCTCGAGGAGGAAAAACCTCACCCTGAGCCCGAAGGCAATTGTTTTGGTCCCAAGGGACTTAATTACAGAAGCATAAAGATAAAAATAAAAACAAAAATAATAAATGACTTGGGTCCATCAACTCCCTCCAGAAAGGACAACTCCTCGCCATCTCCCTCAATAGCTTCAGAAGCTTCGGTGGTCTCCCAGGGTTCTTGTCAGAACCGAATCTTGAACTTGGCATCATATGGTTTCCACAGCTCGGGTTGCATAAAGGAGAAGTTCGCGTTCTGGTTGAAAGCCCAACAATGGTAAAACATCTCCTCCATCTGAGTTGATGACTCTGCAGCTTCCTCTTTGGCCTTGGCCTCAACTTCATTCAACTTCTTCTTGAGTCCTTCATTTTTGGCCTGCAGCTGGTCCACGCGGCAGCTCACCTCCACGACCTAATCCTGAGAGGCAGATAGAGAGACCTTTGCAAACCGCTCGCTCTCCAGGGAGAAAACCAGGGCAGCTTTGGCAGTCTGTTCTCCCTATAAAGCGACGCTCAGGGCAGCTCGGAGCTCCTCTTCACTAGCTTTAACCCTAGCAATTCCTCTAAATTAAGCCAGGACAGGAGGCAAGTCAAGAATAATTAAAAAACACTAAGGAAGAAAAAGAAAAAGAAAAATTTAGAAGAGTGAGAAGGACTCACGATGAGGTTCATCCCCATAACATATTCGAGGACGTCCTCAGGAGTACGCTCCACTATAGCACTCAAGTCTTTGGCGTTGGCTTTGTAGGCATGACCAACCATATGGCTCGCTATCTCGTACACAGTACCCTGAAACGCCTCATGGATCTTGGCCAGGTCGAGTGGCTTGATGGGGATCTGGATGGTGGGAGCCTCGTCTTGGATCACCTGAAGAATTAAGGGAGATACATGTCAAGGAAAAGGAGGAGCTTGGTGAACTGTGAGTGTTTCTATTGGAGCTGGGTGTAGTTTCTTTTGTGGCTGATCCTGGGTGGAGCTGGAACTTTGTCATTAGCCAAAGACTTGGTGGTAGCCCTTGGGAGCTTGTCTCCTTGTCAGTCTGGCCCTCTTCACCACAGGACCAGCTCCGGTCCCACCAGCCTTAAAAGCACCCCTCAAACTGGGGCACTTGCAGCTCCATCTCTTCACCTAAAAAAGAACGAGCAGAAGGTTCAGGTTTAAGAAATAATTATTCAAAGTAATATAAACATAAGAAACAAAGCAAGAACCTTACCCTCCAAGCTAGGGGAGGAATCTACTACGATCAGCTCAGGGTTATAAACTAGGCTAGGCACAACCTCTTACTCTTGCATTAACGGAGGTAGGAGAGAATCTAAAATTATGACCTTCTGTGTCCTAGGGGGTTCAGGTCCTTCTCCGAGGCTGGACCCATCTATGTATTTCCTAAAACCAGGGGCATAACCACCCTGACGCAAGGAAGTCTAGGTCCTACAGTTTGTCCCATACTCTTCAAAAATGGTGTACCTAAAATTGAAAGTGTTTTCAACAACAATGGTACCTTTGGGATAGTTGCGCTCCTAGCGTACAACCAAATGGTCCACACAGTGAAGGAGGGTTATGTATAGGTTCGGATCCATAGGATGATGAATAACGAGCTTGTTAGGGTTGAAGCGAAGTAGCCTAAAACTGGCAGCAGTCGGATCTAACTCTCTATATGGGTTATCTTGGCCGGAGGGGCTGGCTGCTGCCTCGAACGCAGCTCGCTCTGGATCAGGCCCCTGATTGTCTTTAGGAGCTCGCCTTTTACGCACCAACGGTGCCATGTTCTCTTCCTCCTCGATGTCTTCATTGGCTGGCAAGGCTTCTTGAGGAGAGGGAGCTCAAGGATGATAGGAAGAGGAACTCGGGTCCAGAGAGCCAACATCTGGATCTTGCTGATCAGGTTGCAGGTCACCATGGTGGCATCATTCACAACCTAACAGTAGTCTTTCTCCTTCAGAGGAAGACTAGACAAAGTTTCATATTGATCCCCGAGGGTCTCAGACTTCTCTGTCCTCGCGAATATAGCTGCATAAAGAATGAACTCAGTTAGAATACTTAAACACACAGAAAAGTGTGAAAGCGATAAGAAAGTTCACCTGCTGAATTCATTTAGATAAAGGACTTGCGAGGGTGGTTTTAGTATTAGTGATCACAGTTCTTGAACCCATTTGACGTAAAGAATAATTCTTTCTAGTCATTTGGGTGGCTAGGGTGGTGGATGACAAAGGTTGAGATGGGAAAACAAGTGATTTAGTAGAAACTGCCTCCTCACCCCTTCTGGTCGGTACTGGCCTTAAGGCAAAAGAAATACATAATCTCTGCCGGAGGGGGACCTCCCACTCGTGCCTCAGAAACAGTTACTTTAACCCTGCAAAAAGAATGTATAAGTTTGGCAGGAGCTGGAACGAAGCCAGTTTGATGTAGTTCAGGAAGTCTACAAAATATTAGTCCAGTGGGAGGAAGGAACCTGCCTTCAGGTGCTCATCAATCCAAGCCCCGTTGTCATCTTGGAGTGGGGTACAGCTCAGCTCCCCTTCCAACAAAGGTTGGGAAAGGAGGCCATCAGCTCCCATCTTAATCCCATGACTCAATAGGATCTTGTTAACTTTCCCCTAACTCGTGATCTGGGATACTATGTGCTTGGCCTAGAAGAACGCGTTGGGCCGACTACGAGTTCCCTCTCCACCAAAGGCCCGAAATTAGGAATGGGGGAGTCAGAGGCGACCTGCTTGCCCTTATCCATAACATGAAATATTCTGATAAAGTATATATAAAATGGTGCAAGGATATCCAAAAGAAGCACCATGTTTTATGGCAACGAGACTATACAAAATAAAAAAATTAACAAAAAAAAATGAGCACACCATTGGTTCTGTTTTATTACAACGTGGATGAGAAAAAAAAAACAAAAACTTCACTTAAAAAAATGAGCACACCACGTCACAAATCCTTCATTCTTGTCTTCTCTTTCGTATTAGTAGGAAGATTTGCCACTTTCTAGTTTGGATTTTCAGCTCTCCAATCATCTTGGACATGGATCTAGGTAGTCTATAAGGCATAGAAGATGATGATGATGTGCTTGCATCTTTGGTAATCACCTACAAAAACAATGGAATAACATGGTTAAATCTTGATTATTGGCAGCCATCATACTTAAGGAAAAGACAAAATGGTAAAAAAAAAAAACATAGTGTCCGACCTTCTACTTAATACATGATTTTCCAATCTCACCTTTAGTTGTTTTCTTCTATTATATGTCTTAACATTATGAGCCACCTCCTCACATTGACAAAAAGTGATTTTAATAGTGGTGGCTTCTTGGAAGGGGAACCTCATCAATAGATTTTATTCTTAACTTTTTCGGCCTGCCAGGTTGATTAAGATGTGGTGGAGGCTTCAAAGAGTATAATATAGATTTATACCCATATTGTTCCTTCCTTATGTTAGGGTTTTTTGCTAAAAGGATGCTAAAATATAAATTTTTTATTTAAATAAAAGTACATTTTATTATATTTGAATGTTATAAATGCTGTTTATATAATTTATAAAAATATCAGAAAATTTCATATTCATTTATGAGAACATGATCTTGTATGCGTATGAGAAAATCAAGATCATATATTATGAATAAAATAGTCAGCAACGTATTAAAGTACGAAATCTTTAATGAGTTGTTGCTAGTACAATTTACTAAGCATGTGGGATGCGAGTAGTCTAAATTCGGATTACTGGCGTGGATAGACATCTTAGTAAAGGTATTGTATATAATGGCAATTATATATGACAGGACCGATGTGAATTAATTATCATTATAAACTTACCGTTTGTTATAAAGAGTTAATTCATATCTTAATAGATGATCATTTGTAGATTAGTCTAAATCCTGAGTTATCATGAATTCCTATTCATGTTTATTGGATCTATAGATTCGCTTGTTAAGGTCTCTTGATATAATGAGGCTAGTGAGTTTTTTTTTAAAGATTAAATATCATGAATGGCTGGGAACATGATTTTACAATAATAGAATTCACACTGTCCTAACGGAATGAATATTGGTTCCTTTAAGGGTTAATTTTGTGACTGAAGAGTTATTGAGCTCAAATCTATAATATAATTATATATTAATTATTCATTGTCGAATTAATGGTGCTTAATGAACAAGAGGTAATTAGAAGGGTACAACAGTATTTCTTGACCGGCTCTAATTAGCGAACCAATAAATGGAGGACGAACTACATTTATTGATTACATCAGTGGACAATAAGAGAAAACTCTGTAAATATAATTCTATAATTACTTATTATGCAATTCCATATTTATAGTTGAGTAATAGTTGAATTAATAAATTAGATTATTGAATTAAAGAGTTTAAATAATAATATTGTTTATTAGAGCTTCGTATTATAGGCTCATGGTCCTCGAGTCGCTTCTAACCTACACTATCAAGGGTAAAGATGTCATGAGTAAGATTAATGGAGAAAATGACTAAATTGCAAATGAATTAATTTTCTAGGAAAAAATGATAATTATATGTACTTAATTAATTATGAATTAACTAATTAGTTTTTATTTGAAAAACTTTATACTAGTTAAAATAAATATAAATTAGTGTTCTGATTAACATTTGAGAGAGATAATTGTTGTCTTATTATAAGATAATTATTCAAACTGAATGTTTTTAAGAGAAGGTTAACTTTGAATTAACTGATATTTATTGTGGAAATAAATATATTTTCTTAAAATTAATTAAACAAACAAATGAGAAAAATTAGGGAAGCTATAGGGTGGCGCCACTATGGTGCCACATCCTCCCTGTGATTTGAATTTTGAATTCCAAACTAATTTGTTTAATTAATTATTTAATTATAAATTTTATATTTGATTTAAATAAATAATTAAATTAATTATTAACTGATCAGTTTTGAATTAATTAATTTAAAGAAAAATAAAATTATTGTATATATCTTTATAAACCTAAAAAAAAAAAGCGATTCTTTTAGTTCAGTTGTTATCTTTATTATCAGACTCTCTTAGAAAAGTATCGATCTAATTTTCTATACTTGAAAATTCTATAACTTTCTAAAAGCCTTCATTCTTCTCCAAACCCTCTTTATCTCATGTGTTGAGAACATCTAGAGTGCCTGAATAATCAACCTGTGAATCCTAAGTTTAGGGTGTGAATCTCTATTGGATATAAAGATCATTGATTATACTAAAAGACTCATGGAATCTTGATAGACTCCAAGAGGTAATCTCTATTTACTTGTATGTGTTCATTTAATGTATAAATATGTATATTGATTCTAGCTAGTATTAATTATTTTTTTTAAATCCCCCGCCCCACCATCTGTTGTGTCCCTGATTATATTCAATTTGATACCAACACCTTATCCCATGTAAAACATGTTCATAAGTTTGTATATGTGTTGACTTTAATTAACAACTATCAACATAATATTTAGTTTGTTTGCGTTCATCAAAAATGGTAGCTACAACATGTTCACATGGTAAGCATGTTAAATCCCATCTCTTCCAAATGTATGTTTTACCAATTAAGTTAACAACAGCAACAGAGATATTATTCATCAAAATTTAATATTCACCTTCCCCACACCATTGGGGGTTGATAATTACCACCATTTTCCTTAGCTTTCTCAAGAAATAAATGAACTCGAGGACCAATATCTCCAAACCATTTGTCTATGTACTTTCTTCTATTACTCCATCTCCTTGTAAGCTTTAATCGAATTGCCTCTAGCATGGAAAATGAAATTTCGTATTTTAATATTACGAAGTGATTTAAAATAAACAACTTAATCAAATGTGGAATACTGATTAAGTTTTTTGGACAGATTTCAGTTTTTTCACACTACTTATGTAACTGTTTAAACAGAAACGAAAAAACATGTAAAAATTCAACACGAGAATTTTTACATGGTTCAAAAATCCTTTCAGATAACCTACATCCACAGGGCCACACCCAGAGAATAAACCAATTAGTGAAGAAACAATGTGTACAAAAGTATTGACTTAAACAATGTAAGACTTCCTCTTAAACTATTGCTGCAATCTTGTTGTACTCTTCTCTACGAATCTAGTTTTGATGAAACTTTGATTCTCTTGAAATCCCTTCAAAGAATAGTGAGTTCTCACTTCCTCCCAAAGTGAGACTTAGATAGAATCCTCTCTCGAAGATCCTTATGAACACGTTCACAATAGACACTACCTGTTTACAAGGGATTAGAAAGATATCCACAAGTACACTCAGCACTCTCACAAAGATTAAAGTGAACAAACATAATCTTTACAAATAAAATACTCATCAAAATAACATAATGTTTACAAATTTTCAAATGGAAGAGATATCATTTCCAAGGACCTTGGCAAGGTATTTATAGGAAAAGAAATCGTCCAAGGCCATCAGTTTCTGAGATATTTGTAATCAATTTGCAAATTCCTTTGATTTAGGAAATCAGCCAGCCATATAAATTCTGTGTCGACAAAAAATGATACTGATGAGTCAGCAACGCCATCAATTTTATCTGGCAGAACGAACATAGTCATTTCTTTTGACCATGTTCATTTTCGAAACCATCTTTATTCCAGAATGAACATAATCCTTGAAAATCTTCTCAAGATAATTGAAATACATATTTTTACCAAATAATGTTTATTTGTGATAAATATGGTAAAAAAATGTATTTACACTAAAAGATATTTTCACACTAAAAATCACCTGAATAATTTGATAATCAAATCTTGAATCAATAAGGATATGCTACTAGTTTTTCTCAATAACTTTAAAATATTTTGTCTAAATTAAAGTTTCCATAAAGGGTTTTACAATCTCCCCCCTTTGGTAACTTGATAGACAAAAATATTTTAAGACTTTATTTGAAAGACCCTACAAAAAATAAAGTGGTTAGAACAAGAAGGTAATGCAATTACTCCCCCTGTGATAGTCATCTCAATAACAACAATAACAACACAAACAAGATAATCAATTTTCACAATGACAAAATAAACATAAAAATGTCTCCCCCTTGCTGTCTATCAATAAGCCAAAGGAGAAAAACAACACATAAACAAAGCCAGATGACATCATGTGGAAGGACCATCAGGCAGGCGAGAGAAAATGGTACGCTGAAACTGCTCAATTGCCAAGAGACAGTTCTGAAGGTTGCTCACTTCTATATGAACATTTCCCAAGGTAGATTTGACAACAGCAAGATCAGTGAGAGCAGAATCAAGAACATCAGACTTTAGATCAAGTCCTTTGGTCTTCTTGGCAGTAGACGACTCCTCTTTCACCTTGTAGTTCGGACCAATAGCTGCAGGGGTCAATGTTTCATACTCCAATTTGAGAGGTTGTTGAGAATCAAGTAACTTGTAGATCAAATGAGAAAAGAACAAATATTGACCCTTTGCCTTGGCATTGCCTAAATCAGTAATTTGATCAAAAATAAGAGAAGAAAGGTCAATTTTCACCCCAGCCCCGATCTTGAACAGAAAGAAGGTTGTGTCATAGGGAATGATGGATGTATGAGTAGTTGGTACCCAATTGTTGATGGAAAACTTGTGAAGAACGACATAGTAATGAGTAAAGTCAGTTACTTTGAGAGTAGTATTGGGCTCCCAAACCATGGTTTGACCAACTAATTCGGAGAGGACCTGATCTTTGGCAAAATCAATGGAATCATTTTGAACAATAAGGGGAAGTTTGAGGATTTTTGCAATCTTAGTGGGGATAAATGAGTACCGATGCCCAGGAACATATACCTTTTTAAACATGATGGAGTTTTTCTCAAATAGCTCATCATTAAGATCTTTAACCACCCTTGAAACAAAACCATCATAATCAGTAAGAGTACCCAACCATCCCCTCTCCTCGATATTTTGCAGTACTCCAAACACACGATGAGCAAAAAAAGAAAAGTATTTCTCACAAATAACTTTCCTATGAAGACAATGTTACATATTTTTCTCATTGCCATTGAAGCAAAAATTCTGAGAGTGAGCTTTGAAAGCAAAACCTGACTTGGGCTGAGAGGTAACAGCCTTCTTTGACAACAAATTGAGGAATTCCATACCTTTATCGACCTTTGATGAAACAGGAATTTCCTCAGATGGCTTAGACTCAGTATCTGTCAAATCTTCCAACTCTGCCTCAGCCACTTCATCATCATCCTCGGCTTTGTCTTCATCTTTGGAAGGCTCATATTCCTCCTCAGGTTCTTCTTAAGAGGAGGTGCAAGCTGGAGGAGTAATTTTTTCCTTCTTCATAAATATTGACAAAGGTGTAGAATCAGTAGGAAAAGAAATCTCACGGCTACCTTTTCCTTTTGGAGTCCCTCGAGATGCACTGACTTGAAACCAACCCTTTGATTTTTTTCTTAGGGACCAAAATGTCATCAAATTCAGAGGAGACGGATTTGTCTTTAGAAGAAGCTTTTGCAGTGTTGGACCTGGATGGTTCAAGAGAAGCCGAGACTTTCTTAGATGCAGCAGGCGTAGATGCCGGAGGAGACGACATGCTTGGGCAATTGGTTGAGGCTTCAGCGAGTGAAACTATCGATAGAGAGAGATTGGGAACCACCTGATGTGGAAAGTACAGACTTGCGTGCCTTTCTTTTAGGAACACCACTTGCAGAGGTCGTGAGACTAGGAGGAGTGGACTTTGAGAGAGCACTAGACCCACGGGTCTTCATTTTTTGCTACTGAGAAAGCTAGGAAAAATGGATGAGAAAATAAGGTGTTCTCGGCAAGGAAGGAAGAAGGAAACAAAAATGATGGTGATGCGATATGATGTGACCAACTTAAAGAGAGGGATTTGATAGCCTTTTTCCTTTTTATATATGATTGCAATAAAACGAAAACCTAACACAATCCCACCAAAACACAAAACGGGTAACTACCCATAATGGCACAAAAATAGGGAAACTATAAGAAAAGGAAACATTTGAGAGTCAAAAAATATATTAGGAACACAAAATTGATTGACAAACATTCTCACCACCCCACACGATCAAAAAAATAATTTAATGATGATTATTATATTTTTTTATTTATAAAAAATATATATTGTTAATTTTTTTTTAATGAAAAAAGAATCCCAAAATATCCCTTTAAATAAGCTCCAAAATTGTG
This sequence comes from Humulus lupulus, assembly GCF_963169125.1. Lineage (NCBI taxonomy): Eukaryota > Viridiplantae > Streptophyta > Magnoliopsida > Rosales > Cannabaceae > Humulus > Humulus lupulus. Next base: position 145,758,214 of record NC_084800.1, on the reverse strand, counting down.
ACCTATAATAAGAGAAAGAAACCAACATTATTTTACACAAGAATTTTTCTACAAGGTTAAAAAGTATATTTAGCTGATTTTGATTTTGTATAATCAAGAAAAAAACTTACAAAAGTTTGAGTCCAATCACAAATAATATTTTAATTAAATCAATAGTGTGTGTGAGACTTACAAAATATTTCTTCAAAGCAATCTCAAGCATTTGTGTGTGATTGTGAAAGCAAGGGTCATTACCCTGTGGAATTTAAAAAAAAAAAATTAATTAGCCTTTTTCTCAAATAAGAAAAATGTACCCAATTTAGACGCTTTTACACTATACCGAAGGTAGCCCTTTTCAGTGGTAGCGTATCATCTACATAATTTTAGTTACATAGTTCCAACTTACTCAAAGACGACTTTCACACAACAGTATAGGTAACTCTATTCTAAATGGAGCTTAAGATATACTATTTTAAAATATTCTCACACAAGTTATGCACTGCTGATAAAAAAAATATTTAACAGATGGAATGAAACTTTTGGGTTTAATCGTAATAATACAAAAAATATATATACAAACTATAAAATCTAACCTAAAAAAAACTGATAAAAATGATGTTTGGAGAATTCCTCTTAGCACGAGATCAAGAAGATAAAGGAGCAACACAACAAACAGGGATAGGGCAAAACAACATATCTTTAATTTGAACAAACCCCCAATGATTTTCAGAGGGAATCAAATATGATTGTATCAAGGGCTTTCGTGAAAATATCTCCAATTTTTTTGTTAGTCTCAATATATTCTATGACCAAAGTTTTTTTTTCAACAAGTTTCTTTGTGCGACGTGACACATCATCAACACAAAAATATTTTTCATGGGAAATTTTCAAATATTTTCCCAATCGACATGGTTCACATTTACCAAAAGAACATTTACTTAAATTCGGTATATCATGAACATGACTCACACTTCCAATTTTGCTCAAATTTTCAAAATCCACATGATCATGTTTTTCATGACACAAATTAGTATCACTACTTGTGTTGTGACAACTGTGTGATTGAGATAACGTGTCACAATTATCAATAGATTTACAACCCTTCAAAACATAATTCCCATCATGGTCAAGCACAAAACAATTATCATGAGAAAAATTTACAAACAAGTCTTGGTTACAAATTTGACTTTTACTAATTAGATTAGTTTTAAGTTCATCAACAAAAAGAACATTTTGCAACTTTGGTAGTCCTTCCTAATTTAGAGTGCCACTACCAAGTACCTTACAAGACTTACCATATCCAAATGTGACTTCCCCATTTTTCAAAGTCTTAAAGTCAGCGATTATGCTTTTGTTACCTGTTATATACCTAGAACAACCACTATCAAAAAACCAAGAGTTAGAAGAACATGTTCTAAGACAAGTAAAGGCAGCAAGACATTTGAATTTATTTTTCTTCACCCAAACTTTCTTAGGTGGAGTCCTTTTCTTCAACAGCATTTGTCTCAAATTACCATGATGATTAATGTAATTTTTTTGAAGAAAATTCATCAAGGTAAAACATTTAGGTCAAATATGACCTTTCACTCCACAGAAATGGCAAATTGGAATAAAAGGACCAGTTTTTTTTATTCTGGAAATGCATGGTGTGATTCTCATGTGTTGTGACAGATTGAGAAGATGAGGCCACATAAGTCTGAGTAGATCCTGCAGAAGGGTCAATCGTTGAAACAACAGGAAGATTTCCATAAATTAAAAAAAAAATCCTTTAGGTTTAGAACCATTTGATCCTAACCTAGAATAATCCTAAGTTTTTTCACCTGCAAGCAGAACATCATCCAAAACAATAGATCTATGAATAAGCATTTTGACACATTTCACAATTTGATCAACTTCATTAGACAAACGTTTGGTTTCAGAATCTTTAGCAACAATATTAATTTCATATTTTTTAACAAGAGAGTCAAGTTCTTCATTTCTCTTCTTGAGAACATTGTTATTGTTTTCCATCAAACGATTATCTGAACACACTTTCTGTTAGGAAAACTTATACAGGATCTTTATTTATTTTCATGTATATCTAATATTAAACAAATTAATACGAGATAGCATAAAACATGTTTCTAAACTTGAATTCAAAGAGAAACAAAGATTAGAATACTTACAATATACACAGCGGAATTAAAGAGTCCTTCCTTCAGTTTCTCTAACTCTTGTATCCTCTCTGCCACATAGTATTATCAAGAAACTGAACCGATCTTCTATTTTCTTCACAGCCTTCCAATGTATCCTTAGAATCACCTATACTAGTGTGGAAAATTCTCAACACATGAGATAGATACAGAGAAGAAGAAGAGAAAATAATCAAAGAGGCTTAGAAAAGGACTTGTGTTTGGAGAGAATCTAAATCTATCAGAAAACCAGTGATTAAACTTATGTTTTGACTTCTCTCTAAGCAATCCTTTTATAGACTCAATAAGGCCATTTAATTTAATTAAAAAATCAATAAAAAATAGCCATTTTAAAGCCCAAGGTTGAAATTATCATGGGCTTTAGGCCCGTGAAATTTCCTATGTGATTAAAAGCCCATTGGACTTAAAATCAAGGCCTGTATTATTTTCTATTAATTTAATTATTTAAATCATTTATCAAATTAATTATTTATAATTTGAACCTTGATTTAAACTTATTTATTAATTTAGATACCAATTTATCTTAATTAATAAATCTGCCATAATTTCTCTTTTCTCTTAAAAGTACACAACTCTGTGAAACTATCCAAAATTGACCTTGTCAACTTTGATAATTCTAATTGATAATTAAATCAATTAATTGAGACTATCTAGATGATTTTATCCAAGGTACAATGGGGACCATGGGCCTATGAAATCAAGCTCCAATAAGTTATCATAAATCTAACAAATAAATTTACTAACTTATTAATTCCTCGTGACTCCACTATAGACTCGGAATTGCACTCTTGAATTCATAGAATGCTCTATAACAATAGTGATACGCTATTAATTATCCATTGTTACAACCACAATTATCACGCAATCCTCTATAGATGGTCTACAATGAGATAGGACTAAAATATTGTTTTACCCCTCATTGTATTTTATCCTTAAAACACTTAGTTCCTTGTAAATGATATATCGGTAAACTAATTTAATTACTGAAATGAGATCTCTATCATTTAACACCTTGAACCAAACTGAAAGGAAACCATCGTTTCACTTCTTCATCAGAAGCTATAGATGTTCATATCTATGATTAACACTCCCACGCAATTATACTACCGAGTTCCCAAGATGTAAGTATGGGCTAGTGCGTAGGGTAATCTAAGAACGAAAAAGTCAAAGAACTCAAATAATACAATAGGATAGAATACTAACCACTCATAATTGAGATTGAATTGACTTATGGTCAACTATATGATATGACTAGAATAGATAATAACGGTATGTTTACTTATCTTATCAACTGTCAATATCGGTCCTGTCCGATGTAACAAATACATCCGATCTTATCTACTTTGCTAATGTTCTGGAAAGAACATAACACTGTAATGTGTAAGTAGATCATATCTTAGATTGGCAAGTCAGTGTCAATCCGGCGCACTGACTAATCTTAGGACTAACTTATTTTGAACATATAATCATATTTATATTCCACTGTGATTACGTCACTATAAATAAGATTAGCTATATGCTCGGGATTTAATAGAAGTTTATATTAAACAAATAATCATGAAAATAAAACATGTGAGCAAAGTGATTAACTGAGTCAAAAAATGATTTCTATTCTTTTATTGATAATAAAATGAGATTACAAAGAATTTGGGTTTTAATTTGGGCATAAAACCCCAAGAATTTCAACCATTGATCATACATGATTTTGTATGATTCTTTCAAGGAATCCACATCCAAATCAGATTCATCTGAATCACCATGGGAACCCTCATCTGTTGAAATAGTATTATTTAAACAAACAAGGTTCTCATTCACCTGTACAGAAAGTGGTAAGCAAGAAAAAACAGAAGTTAAGGAAAGATTAGAATTTTCTTCCTCATCACTACTTTCAGATCCCTTGTCACTTCAAGTGGCTGCCAAGACCTTATGTTTCTTCAAGGTATTGGCACATTCGGATTGAATATGTCCAAAACCTTCACACTCCCTCCATTGAATACCTTTTGTATTAGTAGATTCAAAAGGTTTGAAAAAATTATTACCTTTGGAGGATTTAGACATGTTTTTCTTGTTACCAATCTTTCTCATAAACTTCTTAAAAAAAAATTTATAACAGGATCATTTTATCATCATCTTCCTCATCTGAGCTTTCCATTTTCTCTTTGGAAGACTTCAAGGCAATCTATTTCTCCTTCACAACAATTGGTTTCTCTTGATGGCAGATCTTTTGATTAAGTTCAAAAGTTTGAAGAGATCCCATCAATTCCTCAACTTTCAAAGTGTCAAGGTTCTTTACCTCCTCAATGGCTGTGATCTTGGATTGAAACCTGTCAGGAAGAGATCTAATAATTTTCCTAACCAAATCAGAGTCAGATAAATTTTCTCCTAAATCAAAATATTCATTAGTAATGTCAGACAATTCTTCATAAAACTCAGTGAGTGTTTTTCTTTCAGACATGCGAAGGTTTTCAAATCTTGTGCCTTACCTAATTTCGAATCTGTCTTGACAGGTGGTGTCCAACCGGTCAATATTGATCTCCATGCCCTTTCATCAAGAGAATTGATAAAAGCTTTCATCCTTACTTTCCAGTATGGATAGTTTGTATCATTCAGCAATGGAGGGTGGGTTATAGATCCACCTTCTGCAAAGAAAGACATTTCATAAAGCTCAAAATAAACAGAAAAATACAAGATCTCACTAAGAGTTTAGTGACCTGCTCTGATACCAATTGAAATTCCATATTTTAATATTACCAAGTGATTTAAAATAACAACTTAATTAAATGTGGAATAGTGATTAAGTTGTTTAGACAGATTTCAGTTTTGTTCATACTACTTATGCAACTGTTTAAACAGAAACAGAATACCAGGTAAAAATTCAACACACGAGAATTTTTACGTGGTTCAGAAATCCTTTCAGATAACCTACATCCATGGGGCCACGCCCAGAGAATAAACCAATTAGTAAAGAAACAATGTGTACAAAAGCATTGACTTAAAAAATGTAAGACTCCCTCTTAAACTATTGGTGCAATCTTGTTGTACTCTTCTCTACGAATATGGTTTTGATGAAATGTTGATTCTCTTGAAATCCCTTCAAAGAATAGTGAGTGCTCACTTCCTCCCGAAGTGAGACTTAGATAGAATCCTCTCTCAAAGATCCTTATGAACACGTTCACAATAGACACTACATGTTTACAAGGGACTAGATAGATATGCAAAAGTACACTCAGCACTTTCGCGCCTCCTCTAGGTTTATCCATCTCTGGACCTTATTTAAGAATTTTTCCACGGTGCTGACACCTTTTCTCTGTATCTCTTTCCAGCGTCCGCCTCCAAGGAGGATCCCAGTCCTCAAGGCCATAAGCTTGGAACTATCATCTGCGTCCCTGGCTCGAGCCGTGACGTTTGCAAATCTGCTCAGGTAAGCTTTCAAAGGTTCCTCAGGCTGCTGGTTTACGCTTGCCAGGGTGTCGACTTTGACACGGACAGCCTGAGAAGCTTGGAATGCCCTCTTGAAGTCAGCAGAAAAGGTTTTCCATGAGCTGATGGACTACTTTTGATTCTGCTTGAACCATTGCCTGGCCGGCCCAGTCAAGGTGGAAGGAAATATCAAACACCTTAGCTCGGGACCGATGTTGTGGGCCATCATTAGGGTGTTGAACATACCCAAATGATCTGATGGGTCTCCGTCCCCATCGAATTTGGACAAGTGGGGCATATGGAAACCAGGTGGATATGATGTGGCTGCTATGCTGGGGGCGAAGAGCTCGAGTTCGTCCCCCGAGTCGTACTCATCTTTTTTCTTTTCCGATAAGAGCTTCTTCATCAGCTCCTCCATCTGAGCTAGACGCTCTAGGGTTTGGTCCTTACTTCCTTGGTTGTTCTGGGGCTGTTCAACAGTGTTCAACAGCTCCAGTTCCATTGTAAGCATTAGGCGAGTGATTGTCCCTCCAAGCTTGAGCTAGGTTAGGCGGGACATTCCCACTGTCACGTACTTCCGACAGACACTCCCCTCAGTGAGCACGACTACCATTTCTAGCTGGATCTCCTCTCTGAGAGTTGAGGCGGTCTCGAAGGTCGACCCTCGGGGTGGGCCGAGGGCTTTGAGCCGAACTCAAACAATGGCGCAGGTCTTCGCCAGACATGCCACTTCGATGACTCTTGGTCTAGTAACTTCCGTTTGAAAAACTCGGAGCCCACCGCTGAGGGTGAGGATCTGGGATTTCCCCGTGCACTCGGCTGCGATGGGAAGGACCGGTAGAATGAGGATTTCTCCTGCTACTCCCATGAGCTGGAATGTCTCGGACTGGACAAGGAGGAGATGGGTATCTTATTGGGGACGGGGGATGCCTAACTGGTGACGCAATCCTAGTCCCGTCTCGGCTAATTAAGCTAGGTCGCAGCCTCTCCACTCTACCATTCCCCACGTCCTGCGCTCAGCGGTCTGACCGTGGTGCAGGACGGCTGGCCGGGGCTGGCTGTCATCACGAGCCCTCCCCGGATGTCCTCTGCAAGCTGCCTCGGGCCCTCCTGGGTGCGCTCGAGGGTGGAATCAAGCTAGGATTTGAGGTCCGGACCGATCGGCTGAATTGCTGATCGACCCTAGGAAGTTCCTCGAATACAGTTTCCTGGCAGTGGTGCAACATGGGAGTAGAATTCGGAGTCGAGGTTCTGACCGATCGGCTGGGCCTGGACCGGTCATCCCGACGGGACTTATGAGTCCCACTATGCCTCTTTCCGACGTTAGCGTCGGTTGTAAGAGGGGGTAACCGGGCCAAGATCTCTTAGATTTGCTTGTTTGCTTTTGACGGATGACTCCTCAACTGTGTGTTTTCCATCTCTATCGCCGTGTAGAAATCCAGGTTCGGATTTGGCGGTCGGGGAGCCGAACTTCCGGTGTCGCCCTGGCCCATTGGCTGCTTTCCTGGTCACTGCTGAACCTCGGGGTTTTGTTCATCGGACATGGCGGCATGGTGGGCCTCCTGCCCATCACGTTGATCCACTTCATTACCATGCTTCGAGCGAGTAACCACCATGGTTGGGTTTCTACAATAGCACCAATCTAAATTCTCTCAATGAAAGGACCAAACTGTTGACGCGATTCTTCGCCAACAGATAATTATACGAATAAACGGGATGGATTAGTGCTTAATAATGAATTGTAATATGTAAATACTTATATTCCAAACTGGTGAAATTAGTATGGTGGGAAGGTTATCACTCCCTTCCTTTTAGGTGGTTTGAAGGTTAAAATCCCTCTAGTCCACCAGTCTATCTTATTGATATTTCTCGAGTATTCCTTACAGAGTGTTTCTTTACAATCAAAACGCCAACCCCTTGCAACGCCCAGGGTCTCCATATTTATAGGGAGAGGGTACCTGGGTGTTGGTAAAGGGGGTCATCCCGTGACCTTCTTACCCATCTTGTCACCTCTGTGACACTTATGATTAATTCCTAAAACCTGACAATGAAGTATTGTCTAATCAATAAGTAAGGGGGATAATGGGCCGCATGGCGCAAACCAGTCGTGGGGTGCCTGAACATGCACGTTTATGCTGCGTGTCCGAGAATTCAGGAATGGAATAGACACGTGATGTCTGATATACGCACGTTTACATTGCGTGGTTGACTTCACAAATGGTCGGGGATGTCAGATCTATGCCGCACCTCGAGCTTGATGTAGCGCCAGCTCGTGATATCCATACTGCTGACCCGTTGCCTTCGAGTATACTTGCTAACTCTTTGATTAGCTCGGGCTAAAGAGGTGGATACTCGTAACAAAAGCTCCGGGTAGACGGTTTCCACATGGTGGATTGAATTATGCCATTTTCCAGCTCGCTAATAACTCGTGGATATTTAGGGCATACACATTGCCACTTAGGGGGAAAATAATACAAAAATTCATAAAAATCAAAGACAAATAAGCTAATTGTTCTCAAAATAATTAAGTAAACAAACAAGGATCTATTAACAATCTATATGACACCTCACCTTACTATTCGGTGCCCATCCAAGACTTTTTATATTATTATATGTATATATAAAATTGACAATCTTTTTTGAGTTATACCTATATATATGTGCATATATTTTTTGGGGGTGATTTGTCATATATATGGCTTTTATACCATTACTGTGCAAATAAATGGGGAATTTACTTTTCCTAAATTTTATGGAAAAATTTAAAAAAAAAACTTGAGAATGTATGGGAAACACATGCTAACTAACTAAATAAGGAAACAACATTTGGAAAGAAACACGGTAGGAAACATAGGCGTACAATTAAAATTATTGTTTCGATTAACTCCTCAAACACAATCTTGACATTCACGAACTGATCGCCAGAAAATTGTGAACCTCTGATCACCCCTCCAACGAGAGAATTCATGAAACTTCGATCCTCATCACCAGAAATCAAACTATTGTAGCAATATGTGAATTTGTGATCCTCATCCCTAGAAATTAGACCACTACCAGCATATTTGGGAACCTTCAATCACTTCTGCTGCAAGTTCCTAAAGATCTGGCAACCTGCATCTCCAGAAATCGGTCATGAAACAAGGTCTACAATATTGTTCTCTCTTCATTCTATTCTATTCACCTTTCTTCTCTCTTCGTACTATTTATTTCCTTATCGACTAACACCCTACTAATTCCTAATTATTGTCAAAATTTGTAGATATGGAAAACACAACTTCATTGGTTCAATATGGGGGAAAATGGAATGAAAACAATTAGTACCAAGGTGTTATCCTTCAAAATTCAAGAGATGACGTGGCAAATGAGAAAGCAGCAAGTGGCATCACAAGTCATGGAAAAAACAACAAAGTATTGAAAAAGATAGATGAACAAATATGGATAGGTTCATGACCTATAGGGAAGTCGACCAGGCCTAAACCCCATAGGGGTGGTTAACCTGTCCCTAGTCCCCTAGGGGTGGTCGGCCTAATCCCAACCCCTAGGGGTGGTCGACCGAGCATGCCTAAGAACCACATGGGGTGGTCGGCCTAAACTCCCAAATACACTTCGCTGGATAAAGTTCACATTTTTTCAAGCTGAAATCACGGGCCTAACACCTAGAAGATCAACAAGCCTAGCACCCAAAAGATCAACAGGCCAAGCATCCAAGCTCTGAAGTTTCATCGGGCCTAGCACCTCAGTCTCATAGACCAACCAAGACTTAGCATTTTCCCAAAGGTTTCAATTGTGCATCGTCAACCACAATCTAGAGAAATGACGAAAAGACCCACGATCTCATAATCATGGGAAGGTGGACACGAATCTCCACTCCCAGTGATCGTGTACCAAACCAAGATCCCCAGTCATGTTGATCATGTAACAACCCCTGGGTACTATAAATAAAAGACCCAGGGCTTCATTTAAAAGAGGGGAGATTGAGAGACTTTCGGATCAATCATTTGAATTAACTTCTGGGAAAATCTATGATGAGTGAACTCTTCAGTTCATCTTGGTAATTGTCAATTGTGTGATTCAATACTAAATACTGTGTGGATTAGGTTACTACTGTTCATCAGAACAAGGCTAAACCACTATAAATTTCTGTGTGTTTTGTTTAGATATTTGTACTTTGTCGTATATTTACATTTATATCGTTCAAAAGGTGTCGTATATCATACATACGACCATTGGCCAATTTCACAGGTGAACATTTTGGTGCTTTCATTGAGACTACGAAATCAAAAAACACACTTTCATCGGTTTTACTATGCCTCCAAAACCCAGTCAGACGAAGAAGACAACTCCCAAGGATTCCACCACTCAGGATCTCGTCAATCCCATTAACAAACTTCAGGTGGTGGTTGAAGATCAACCTAATGTGAAGAATCCACAGGACCCTCACCATGAGGAGATGGCGCGATTTCTGGCGAGGCAGGAGGCATTTCCTGCAATAATTTCCCTCCAGAGAGCGACTATGGAATGGCAATGGTGGGAGATAGATGGGAAGATCCAGAGGATTATCAAGAGGGAGCACAAAGATGACCGAAAGCACCAGGAGGTTATTGTGGCCCTAGAGGTGGCTAACGCTAAAGCTGCTACTCAAGCACTGAGGGAGGCTTAGGCCAAAGCAGTAGGAATGTGTGATAGCAATAAGCCCAAGGACGCTCTCAGAGCCTCTTTTCCATAGACAGGATGCAGAGGTGCAGTCCAAGACTGCCTCCTCTATGACTAAGAAGAATAATACTTCCTCTGGGAGTAAGAGTGTTACCAACCCCAAGGCCCCCTCCCAGGGGGACAGACAAAATGGCAAAGGAGAGGAAGGTCAGACATCTGAGAGGCGTGAAAGGATCGGAAATGGTCTCTCAAAGTCTCAAAGTCATGTAGGAGAAAAGGCTCGGGGCCAGGATTGCACCAGCAAGAGCAAGGCAGACCTACCACCCCTACACCCTTCAGTCTTGCAAGGGAGAGGAACCAATGAACAACACCAATATCGTGTTCGATAGGCTCAGGAAAGATGCACAACCTCAGGATATGAGGGAAGTCATCAATAGGAGAAGCAACGCTCAAGAAGGGATACCAAGGACGTCTACCCCACCTGGAGCAGTGATCCAACCAATAGTGCAGGCTCAGATAGATGCACTCACCACGGATGTTCAGGTCCTGACAATGAAACCTTTCGATATCGAGCTGGCTCATAAAAGTATGAGTCCCTTCAGTTCCAAGATCCAAGCTGCGCAACCACCACTGAGGTAAAAGACCCCGAAACATCCAACATACACTAAGAAGGAGAACCCAGTGTGACACATTGGAAAGTTCAAGGATCAGATGGAGTTACTCAGGGTGGAGCATGATTATAGGTGCAGGGTATTCCCTACCACTCTCTATGACTCAAATCAGGAATGGTATTGGAAATTCAAACCTAGATCCATCACTTCCTGGGAGCAATTCAGGAAGGATTTTTGCAAGGTGTTCAGTGCTGGATGGATTCAACCAATTTATGCCAATCAGCTAGCTAACATCAAGCAATGGAATGATGAATCCATGAAGGACTACATCCAAAGATTCATGAGAGAAGCAAACCGAGCATCCATGGTAGGAAATGAAGGGAAGTCTGTTGCCATCTCGACAGGATTCATTTATCGTAGTCCCTTGTGGGATAGCATCCACTAGAACCCCATCAACACCTTGCAAAAGTTCCTGGACCGAGCAGACAAATACATGAAGCTAGATGACACTATCATGAAGGAAGAAAAAGGCATAAACCATCCGACCACTATCAAGGCAGGAAAGAATGTTGCAAACCCTCAAGGCAGCAAAGGGGGCAATGGTAAGAAGAGGAGTACCTCAGGGGACGAGCAGAGTGGCGAAAAGAAGGCTAAGTCAGCACCAACCGACAAACAGCCTAAGCACCAGCCTTACTAGTCCATGTTCACCAACTATATTATCTTGACTGCAACAAGGGCTGAGATTTACTTGGCAATATACCAGGAGGTACCATACCGAAAGCCACCACTCTTGCACCCGAAAGGAAAGAGTGACAAGAACAAGTTTTTTCGATTCCATAATGATTATGGGCACAACAAAAATTAGTACAAACAGCTGAATGATGAGATAGAGTTTCTCCTCCGATCAGGAAAACTCTTGAGGTACCGAGTCAAAACCGAACCCCAAGCAAGAATCCAGAGTTCTGTAGGAAAAGGAGTCCAGCAAGCAACCGTGGACTTCACATTGGACACCATATGTGGGGGCCTCACATAGCAGGTAATAGTAACAACGTTCGTGAGCAATATGCAAGGACCCTAAGACATGAGGTAGGGGAGCCTTCCCAGTGCATGGCAATCCTGTCTCCAAAAAATCCGAAGTATGTGTAACACCCTAAATTGCTAAATAAGGTTTAGGACCTTGATTAGCGTGCCTGGAGGGCAATAAGTGAATTAAATGTGATAATTATGTTATGTGACTTGTACCACGTGGATGTGGTGATATTAATATGATGCACGTGTCGAGACGGTCCTAGAGAGCTAAATAACTCAAAAGTCACAACGGGATTTTATACCCGGCTCGGGAGGGGCCTAGGGGTATTTTGGGGATTTTGTAATTTAGTTATTGATAGAAAATGGTAACTGGTAATTTGGTAACTTGTGTAACTGTTAGTAACCGCTAAGAGTAACAGGTTTTGATGGAGAAATGGTAGAATTGTAATGGATAAGAAAAGACAAGAGAGCCCTTGAGGTTTAGTTAGGAAAGGATATGTAAGGAAGGGTAAAATGGTCAATTGGTTAGGGATAGATAAGCTTGAGCTGAAGGGAAAGGGTGGTTCACGTATAATACTTGGTGATAGTGGTTTATGCTGAATTTTGAGACCTAGAAATAGAGCAAAAGAAAAGTAGAAGAAGGAAGCTGAATTTGAGTCTTGGAAGGAGAATGAAGGGGCTTGAAGTAATCAAGATCAAGCTTAGGCCAAGGTTATTCAGAGGTAAGGATTAGAACTTTTCTTTGTTGAATTTAAGTTTGAATTTTTAGAGATTGAATGTGGAAATTCAAGAATAGTTATGGCTGTTTTGTGGGAATTCAGCTTGTGGGGTTATAAGGCTTGACTTGGAGCTCAAAGCAAGGAAGCTAGAGGTTGGACTCTTCATCCAAGGTAAGGATTCTGTGTAATTGTAAAGTTCATTTCTATTATGAATTAGGGAACTTGAAGTGTGGTTTGGGTTTAGGTTTAAGCTTTTAACTTTCTGGTTTGAATTACTAAGGCATGAAACTCAAGAATGGATTTTTGGGTGTGATTGAGTAATTGAGCTAGGTTATGATGTTTATAGATTTTTGAAGGGTCTATTTGGGGTTTTGAATTGGTTTTGGGGCTTAGGTGTGAGTTTGGGTTGATTTGGGAGTGTTTTGGCTCGGGGAAATGCAGGGGAAAAACCCAGATTTCTGGGTTCACGAAGGTGCGCCGCGGCCCTGTTCTTGGGCGCCACGGCACGAGGATGTTTTTGGGAAAAGGAGGCTCTCTGACTTGCTGGCCGCCGCGGCGCTAGGCCATTTTCAGAACACAAGATTTCGCAATTTTGAGCCTTTGCTCCGGGGGTTCGAGGGATGTCTTCGATGTATTGTTTTAAGGATTTGGGAGTTCCGAGAGTGTGGGATTGGTTCCGGGAAGTGGTTTTAGATTGGTTAGTGATAAAGGATGTTTCATGTGTGTTGTGACTAGGTCTTTGGAGAGGCTAGGGGTAGAGGGTCGTGCTCGCAGCTTTGGGGCATCGAAAGCTCGGGATACAGGTAAGAGAACTATATCACCCGTGTTGCATGGCTTGGGCCCATTGAATTGTTGCAGGGCGCGGCCCTAGATTATATTTTTGCTAGGCTATAGCTCTAAATGTACCATTATATGTTTGATTGTTGAATGCGAATGCTATATGTAGTTATAGCTGAAAGAACGGTGAAAGGCCGAGAACGGCAGTGGGGCCGAGAATACCACTTAGCACATGGAGTGCTCGTGGTTAGGGTGAGACCCAGTGGATACCTGGGATATCCATATGGTGTAGACTGAGATCCCAGGCTTTGATAACGCTTCTGGGACGGCATGGCCGTATATGTGTTAAATTATATGGACTGTCTTACTAGATTTGAGATAACTGCTGTAGTGACTGAATATTATGCATATGTTATGTACTGTTTGAGTTCTCTTGCTGGGCTTCGACTCACGGGTGCTCTGTGTTGCAGATAAGGGAAAAGAGAAGGTCAACCAGCCATGAGTACGGAGAGCATGGGGGTGGCGCATACATGTTCGGTCTGCCCAACTACTTTGGTTGGGAATATTTTTGAGAAATGGCTGAATAAACCCTAGTTTTGATGGTTAATTACTTCTAAACTTGTTTTGAGTTGTAAATATTTTATAAACTGAACTATGGGATCCTGAATGTTAAACTCTCGAACTTTTAATGGAATAGGGTAACTTTTTTTAAAGATTACAGCCTAGACTTTCACTTAATCACACTTTTGTTTTAAAAACCTCGTTTAGCGAGTTGGTTGCACATTTTAACTTCACTTAGTAACGGCTCTAAGGTAGTAGGGCGTTACAGTATGAAAGTGAAAATCTCACTTTTACGGAGGATGACGCCAAGCACGTGAGGTACCCCCACAATGATCCTCTAGTCCTTACCATTCAAATCGCAAATGCTCAAGTGAAGAGGTGCTTGGTGGATACGGGAAGCTCAGTAGATATCATCTACCAATCATCCCTCGAGACAATGAAGGTCACGTGCAAAGGCCTGACACCTTGCTCCCAAGTGATATATGGGTTCACAGGAGAATGCCTAACACTAGCAGGAACTATCAAATTATCGGTCACGGTGGGGGATTCCCCTAGGCACGAGACTATGATGACAGATATCCTGGTGGTAGATTGCTCATCGGCTTACAACGTAGTGCTCAATAATGGTGAAGATCTAAACAAAATTTACTGGAATGGCGAACACCTTCGCTGGTACTATTAGTGAAGTTGTTTAGCAGCGACAGAAATTTTAATTTCAAAATGTATTATTTTCAAATTATCTATGTAACAACCATTGCGCTAATGATGAATGCTTGAATTTAATTTCTTAAGTTTTGTTTAATTCTTTAATTTCTTTTCAATAAGGGACTTTTCACTTTAGACATGTCAACCCCATTGGATCATGTTCGATTCTAGTCCTTGAGGGACCTATCGACCCATAAGATCTAAACAAGAGACTGGTCCAAGGACCTGTCGCCATTATGGATCATGTTTTATCTTGGTTCTTGAAGAGCCTATCGACCCATACGATCCAAAAGAGACACTGGTCCTAGGACCTTGTGAACAAAGTATTTGATCATGTTTGATCCTGGTTCTTGAGGAACCTATAGACCCACATGATCAACAAGAGAGACTGGTCCTAGGACCTTGTCAACAAATTATTTGATCATGTTCGATCCTGGTTCTTGAGGAACCTATCGACCCACACGATCAACAAGAGAGACTGGTACAAGACCTTGTCACCAAATTATTTGATCATGTATGATCCTGGTTCTTGAGGAACCTATCAACCCATACGATCAACAAAAGAGACTAGTTCAAGGACCAGTCGCCATTATTTGATAATGTTCGATCATGGTTCTTAAGGAACCTATCGACCCATATGATCAAAAAAGAGACTGGTCCGAAGACCAGTCGCCATCATCATATCATAATCAAATCTAGTTTTTAAGGGACTGATTGATAATTTGATCTAAGACTCGTTGTAGGTTCAATAAGCCCATCAAGACCCAATTGGTCCAACTTAGACACTTTTGTCTACAATCATTATAGTGAGTAAACGAGAGATTATGAAGATCATGATCAACACTTTCTACACAATATGCATCTATGTATATGTATCATTACTACTAAGTATTAAACCATCACCCGACTACTAATGAGGGACAAGCATTTGCTGCTTGCATCATTGGGTGAAAAGGATAATATTATGTGTTTAAACGTTCAAAGCAGGGCAGGTCAAGTATTGAGTGACCAAGGCTTTCAAACCCATGATCACTTGGGCGGGCATATAGTACATAACGATCAGGGTATACACAAGCAATGAGGACGTGACCCTAAGTACTAAGCAAGCTCAAGTTTTTCTAGAACATTTGTTCAACACGTGTTCCGAAAGCGCAAAAAACAAAAACTAAAAGGGCATTGGTAGGGAGACTCCTAGCCATGTCCCTTATAGGTTGGTCGACCAGACCATTAACCCTATAGGATGGTCGACCTATCACCCATGGGGTGGTCGACCTAGGCGTTTGATTCGTGGTACTTGGTGAAGTATCATACAACTCACTATACCATGGATTTTAGCATGAAAAAAGTAAAGGAGTAAGGTTAGTATGGCACGTTAAATACATGTGTTCAGAGTGTACTAAAACCTGAACCAATGAGGGTTATGAGCTTATATACTTAGTAAGCATTGGAAATAAAATATTTCAATCAATTCATTGAGTACTCATAACAAAAAAACATAAAGGCATAAAATGTCATGTAAAAACGGTCATGTACAAGGTGCCCCACCAATGGCACAAAAGGAAAGACAAAGAATAAAATACCAAAAGAAGACTAACAAGGGTGAGGAGTATCATCTGAAAGATCACCATAAGCCTCATGAGCCTCATGAGCCAGACACTTCTTAAGCTCCTTCGCTCGCATCTTCTCGGGGAGAAAATTCAAGTTCAGATTTTTCTTGGACTTCCAAATCAAGGAGAAGCATGATAAGGCAGTCTTTGAATACTCCTTTTGTGCCTTGTCCCGGGCAGCCTTGACTTCTTGCTCCTTCAGCAATCAGCTTCTCTATCTTGGCTTCAGATTGTTTAAGATGATCGGCAAGTTTCCCCTCCACCTAGGTTACCCTGAGGGTCAACTCGGCCACTTCCTGTTGTTTGAGCTCTACGGTACTGTGAGGAGTGCTGATCTATTCATCTTTCAAAGCAATGTCCAGTACCTCCTAGAAGACAGCTTTAAACTCAAAGCGAAGGTTAGAAAACATAGAGGTATACTCCACAAACCTATTACGGACATGGGAAACCAACATCAGCGACTGTAAAAAAAAAAGTGCTAGATAACATCAACACACAAGCTCAAGTCCTCATTCTTAATCCCATTAAAGGTCATTTTTGTCTACTCCAGATGGGATGCTTGGTCCATAATGGCACCTAAATTATTACACACTGGTGTGGCTCAGATTATGGAGCAGGCACAGAGGAGGAGGCACCTACATCAGTGATACTAGGAGAAACTAGCATGAGCAATGATGTCTCTACCTCTACGATAGGACAAGACTACAATGGAGTCGAAGGAGGTGCCTCGAAAGGGACCTCCATTATCGACTCAGGCTCAACCCCAGCCCTCTTGGCTGCTCGAACGAAAGGGCTAGTCTCGGTTGGATTCAAACTTTGTTGGGTGTGAACAAAGCCGAAAATATATGAACCTGGAAAAGAAGATGAAATATTAGTAGGATATCAAACACAGATGAAACATAAATGATAAAAGTGTCAAACCTTTTGAATGAGATTCGGGTTCAAACATGGCTTCATCAAGTCATCTGAAGCAAGCGGTGAGTGCGCAAATGCACCAACCTCATCACCCTCCTGTCCAACTAACATGGGCAAAGAGGGTACCTCTTCAATATGAATAGGCGCTGAGGAGCCTATGGCGTTTACGGGCTCAATACCATTTTCATTCCGAACATTGGCAATAGTAGAAGGAAACAACCCGACCTTCCTATGGTTCTCTGAAGTAACAAGAACCTTGATCTTCTTCTCCTCAGGGGTCATGAAAATCAATGCTTTGGCCCTAACAATCATGGCATGGGTCGGGAGCGATCTATAAAAAGGCCTGACATGCTTGAACATGGACTAGTTGGCCTCTGCATCTTTACTAAAGTTATAGTTGTTGGCATATCTAAATGCCTTGCTGTTTCCAAAAATCTCTCCCAAGAAGGTGTCGGTACCCTCGCTCGTATAATGGTGGTAGTGGAAGTACCACGAGTTGCATTGAGAAGGTTTTGTCTTCTAATCAAATAAGTAGTGGTTCTCATTAGGTACTGGACAAGCCCGTTTTCTACAATGATAGATAATGTACAACGTAGATAACGCCAATATAGCGTTAGGAGCCAACTAAGAGGGACTAAAGCCAAAATAATCTGCCACACTCCAGAAATACGGATTAAGAGGAAGTAGGGCACCAGACTTAATTGTAGAGCATGTCCAAGCGCACATACCCAAAGGGGGGTCCTCAGCTTTGTCATCCGAGCCAAGGATAATGATGGAAACACCAGAAAGGTCAGAGGCCTTCCTTAAGTTCTTTAAATTCTTATCAATCATGTCAAAGTCAACCCCTTTGAACCAAACCACCTCGTAATCAGCAGGGTGAGGCTTCTCAACCGGTTTCCATATGATCACTCTAGCAAAGGTAGCCCCAAAATCTTATGGATGGAACTGTATCTGTCGTCTCTTCTTCTGTTGCACAGCTAGTGAGACTATCTTGCTCTTGGGAGAAGTACGAGCCACCTTAGGGCGGAACATGTGAATAGAACGCTTCTGAGGGTGAGTAGAAGAGTGATGGGAAACTTGACTGGTATCCCGATGAGAAAGGCATTGCGAGGAGTGTCGTTGACTAGAAAAACTCCGCTGAGAATAATGACCTCGATAAGATGTGCCCTAAGAGCCACGGGGACTACTATGCTAAGAAGAGATATGAGAAGAGACAGGCGAAGAGCCCTGAGTGATGTGCCTGGCAATGTGAGGATCATCTTCGGAAGGTTACAGAGTTTTCTGTTTTACTCTCGCCATTGGGCTATACCTTTTCAAGAAATCTTCTTCACTGAATAAATATAGAGCAAAATGAGGAAGAATCCTTTTCAACCTTTCCAACAACTCTTGAGGAGTACGCTCGCTCAAAGACTTGTCAGATGAAGAGGAGATGGACATCTGCAACAAAGAAAAGATAAAAATTAAAGTTAGTATATTGATGTAATGAAGCTCCCTACCATGAACCAGATAGGCCAGTAGTTGGGGGCATATCTGTAACTAAGGAGCAAAAGTGAAGAAATCAATGGAAAATTTGATCAAAGTTACAAAGGACGGTCGGCCTCAGCCATAAGCTTACAAAACGGGAACGAAATGTCTATGGTGGTCGGCCTATGCTAAGGTTTGGGCTGACCACCCAGGCCTGGGAACCCTCATAATCACCCAAGGCATAGGAAATGCTACCTAGGCTTGGATTTGTAACCTTGGAAATCACCTATGCCTGGATCTGAAACCCTGAAAGCACCCAAGGCATAGGAAATGTTGCCTAGGCTTGGATTTGTAAGCCTAAAATCGCCTATGCCTGATCTGAAACCCTGGGAATCACCCAATCATAGGGTTTATAAGCCTGGAAATCACTCAGGCTAGGAAAAGCCTAGGGGTAGTCGGCCTGTCCCTTAATCCCTTAAGCCTAGAAATTGACCAGCTAGGGAAACCCTAGGGTGGTCGGTCTATGAGGAGATTTGTAGACCTAGAAATTTCCCAGGCTAGGTAAACCCTAGGAGTGGTCGGCCTATGATGGGATTTGTATGTAATGACCCACTAATCTAGACTAATTGGACCATTATCGAAACTATACATAAAAACTTACATTTTACGAAAATACCATAATTTATTGAGTAACTTGAAAATAAGAGTTATTTACAAAAAAAACGAATACTAAGAAGGATTTTGGGATCCCATTGTCTTTAAAACAAAATAAGATTTAAAATAAAAGACATTACATAATAATGCGGAAAATACATGTAAAACCATAAAAAAACATAAAAGGAGACTACATCCTCGAATCGATAACGCTCGGCCCCTTGACTCCATTCATCATCGATACACATTCTCCAAGCGTCACGAATCTTTCCGCCTCTAAACTTATTTTCCTGCACATAAACAGAAAGGAGTGAGCCTAATGCCCAGTAAGGAAAATCTAACACAAAGTCACATACATAATTTCATAAGGAAACATAAAGACTTAACATCATACATATAACATACACTTATTATAATGGCCATTATTACTTGGTGTCCCATAGACTAAACAAGCATATGCCCATGGGGTTAATGGGGTCCTACTAGCTAAGTAGGTCATATGCCCATAACCCATTTGGGGTCTTGTTAGTCATATGGGTCATATGCCCAAGCCTACATACACATATACATATCATAACACTTTTAATAACATAAACATATAGATAACATATAACATATTAATTCTAGCCTATTTTCCTTACCAAAGTTACCGGGATAAAATGGACTGAGTTAGGACTTTTGGAACACTCCTAAAACCACAATGAACAAGGGTGAGTCTAAAGGAAGGAGATGAAATGAAAGAGAATAGGAAGACTAAACCATTAAACGAAAATATGCTTACCACCACTTAAGTGCTTAAGAACTTGGATTCCCTAACCAAAAATAAGAATAAGGTTAGGGGACCGAGTAGAAGGTTTTGAGAAAAGAAATAACATAGAATACAGAAAGGACTAGAGTTTTGGGTTTACCTCAAAGATTGCAAGATCAATCTAACATCCACCGAAATACTATAGCACTCACTTACTTCCCAAGTGTTTGATAAGCTTATGATGTTTAAGCTTATAGTTTTTCCCCAAACCAAGTGTTTACACTCTCTCACTCACTTAACACTAGCAGCCTCTGAACTTAGAGCAAATGGTGAATAATGGCTGGGTACTAGGTCCTATTTATAGAGTTTGGGAATGAAAATATCTTGATTTTACTTGAATAAAAATAATGGCTTTTTAGGTGAAAATCATTTGAATAATCGTTCAGCAGAGGCTGAAGACTCGTTCAGAAGATGCTGGACTGTTGAAGGAGTTTGAATGGCTGAAGGGAAAAGAATTCAAATGAATTTGAAAACATTCTGGTGGAGGCGATATATCGCCCCCTATAGGCGATATATCGCCTGGACCTTTGTTCCCGAGGCGACCGTGCATCGATTCGTGTTTTCCGTATCTACGTGCTGCGACATATCGCCCCCTATAGCTGCGATATATCGGCATACGCAGAATATTTAAACACGAGTTTACACATTTTTAGCTAAGTTTGAATGGACTAAACAGCCTTGACTAAGCCCTCAACGTGCTCAAAGCTGCTGACTGACCCTATACATTCAAACTTTTACCCTTATTTAATTTAATCCTCAAAAATACTTAATCCTTAATTACCATTCAAAACATGTGCTTAAAATCCTATTGGTTGATGTCTAAACCTTATAATATACTAATATAATCCTTAATATCAGTCACATTAATCAAACCTTAGGTTATACTTAATATTCTTAAACTATAGGTTAAACTTAGAAAATCTATAAGTACTACTATGAGTGTCCAAATAACTCCCGGTCTGAAACAAAAATCCAAAGTAACAATGATAACACTAAACATACTATAATACTACTAAACAATTAGTTAAGTAAAGTTCTTGGACTCTACATTGTAGGACTAGAAATTTCCCAGGCTTGGGATACCCTAGGGGTGGTCGGCCTATGATGAGATTTGTTGGCCTGGAAATTGCCCAGGCTATGGAAACCCTAGGGTGG
Organism: Humulus lupulus; assembly: GCF_963169125.1. Classification (NCBI taxonomy): domain Eukaryota; kingdom Viridiplantae; phylum Streptophyta; class Magnoliopsida; order Rosales; family Cannabaceae; genus Humulus; species Humulus lupulus. The sequence goes on along the minus strand of NC_084800.1, from coordinate 145,736,965 downwards.
TCACCAATGATGGGAATTGTAGGCCTGGAAATCGCCCAGGCTAAGGAAAATCTAAGGGTGTTCGGTCTACATACCTCTAAAGCCTAAATCATCACGCAAAAAGAAACAAGGATCAAGCCAATATTTGATTGAAAATAAGTTTTTTAATTCAAACAAGTTAGTTGTTTAAAATCAAAATAGATCAAAGCAAGGAAATTCAGACAGTTTCATCAAAGACGTAAAGATTGGGTGAGAATACTTACCCAAGATAAGATATGTAGAGTTGATGAAGCGTTGGAGAATTTCACAACTCAGAATTTCCCTGAAGTAGGCACATGGGTCAGGGATTTGATGAGTGAGTCCCTACTTATAGCCTCTTAGGCTAGCCATATTTTTATGAATTCAAATTCCTTGAAAAATATTTTGTATTTATAGGGATTAATATCCTTGAAAAATATATTATATTTTTTGGAATTCAAAATTCCTTGAAAAATCTATTAGATTTTTAGGAGATTAAATTTCCTTGAAAAATATGTTTATATTTAGGAATTACAATTTCTTATCATTTTTAAGAATAAAAAAAATTCCTTGAAAAAATATTATGTTTTTAGGAGTTGAAATTCTTTGAAAAATGTAGCTATTTTTAGGATCAGAATCCTTAAAAAATACGTGCTGAGACAATTATCGATAGTTGATAAAGTGTTACGTAAGGTCTCGAGGGACTTTGCTGTAGGAGTACTACTAAGATATGTTTATCAGGCTAGATTAAGTTTACCGTAATGTTGGACACAGTACGATAAACTTGGGGGGTAAATGTTAACCCTCAAAATTCAAGAGATGATGTGGAGAATGAGAAAGCACCATGTGGTATTACATGTCATGGAAAAAGATCGATAAACAAGGATTGATAGGTCCAGAACTATAGGGAAGTGGACCAGGCCCAAACCCCTAGGGGTGGTCGACCTAGCCATAGCCCCCTAGGGGTGTTCGGCCTGACCCCAACCCCTAGGGGTGATCGGCCTAGCATGCCTAAGAACCACATGGGTTGGTCGGCCCACCCTATTCTTCATAGGGTGGTCGGCCTAAACTCCCAAATACAATTCGCTGGATAAAGTTCATGCTCGTTCAAGATGAAATCAACAGGCCTAACACATAGAATATCAATAGGCCTAGCACCCAGAAGATCAACAAGCCTAGCACCCAAGCTCTAAAGGGTCATTGGGCCTAGCACCTAATTCTCATAGACCAACCAAGACTAAGTGTTTTCCCAAAGTTTTCAATCATGCCTCATCAACCATGATTCAGAGAAACGACGAGAAGACCCACAATCTCATAATCATGGGAAGGTGGACACGTATCTCTGCTTCAAGTGATCGTGTACCAAACCAAGATCCCCAGTCTTGCTGATCATTACCACTATGTGATTGTCATTCAAGAATCATGCAATGAAAATCAGTCTTCTTCTATTAGCAAATCAAGCTTCTATCAATGAACAAATATTACTTGAAGAATGAATGTAAAGCACAATCAATGAGGGCAATAATGCCTGTACATACCTAATCTTACTAAAGAAGTAGTAGATTTCATAATTATATATAATACAAAAAGGCAAAAGAAGTTGGAGGAAACCCGAATAGTAATAACAAATTACATGGTCAACAAAATAGAGATATGGAAAGTTTACAAGGACAAGAACACAATCAAATCAGCACTTAGCTACTATGCTTTGCTTCACAACTTCCAGTTCAAAACAAAAAGAGCAGAACCAAGAGAGTACTTGGTTACATATGTAGATGACAAATGCAGCTGGTTTGTGAGAGCATCTAAGTATAGATGTTTGGTTGTGATAATTTCATATTTTGTGATGTATATAATTACATGGGAGTGCAATTTTAGTGTTGGTTTCATGTTTGGAAGAGTTTTAAATCGATTTGGGTTAAATTTGAAATTATGAAAAATGTAGAGACAGCTATCTGACTTACGCCAGTCAGCCGTCCTCGGGTACCCAGTCAACTGGCATGCGGTTTAGGGCAGGCTTGGCCATTTTTGCAAGGCCATCGACCGGCCCATGCTGACAACCATGTTTTAGGGTTTTTTCATATCGTTTTCAGTGGGTAACCTTAGGGGATCAAAAGCTAAAGTTCCTAGGAAATTTTGGGGCATGTTTAAAGTGTATTAGGAGCTTATTGAGACTTATAGAAAGTTATGGTAGGTAATGGTTATGTAAAAGCTAAACCTACATTACATCATTGTGATTAGGGTTTCTAAGGGGCTCGGGAGAGGATCTCACTTAAGGTCGCTCTGCTTTCAGCACAGGACTCGAGGAAAGAAAAGTAGACATTGCACGTAGAGCAAACATTGGCCCTATTGTATCTAGAAATAGTCATAACCATATAATATTGAAATGAGCTAGGGTTGTGTATCATTATTGCATACTTTGGTTGTTGTGCTTATTAGTAATTGATTGATTGTGAGGAAGTGGTTACTACCATAAGCCTAGTGTCGGAAGACACACTCTACTAGGCATCAGCCATACAGATGGTTGTTGTGACGTGTATTTACTTGGTATAGTTTATATTGAATGCTAATATGATTATTGAATATATGTGGGTATGAGTTATGAGTTATGCGAATTGTTATTTGTTCATGTTGTGGTTATTATGTATGTCTTGTGGAACTTTTCTTATTGGGCCTTGGCTCATGGCTGCTCTATGGTGCAGGTAAGGGCAAGGGTAAGGTCAATCATCCATGAGTTGGAGGGCTTTTGAGCGATGTGTACATGTTTGGCCAGCATGGCCATCGGGGATATTTTGAGGGACTTAGAGCAGAAGTTCATTTTGTCGCTTAGGCCAACTATTTGTGTACCTTGGATTGTAATGAAATTTGTTTAAACTCTTTTTGGGACCCCTTGTATTTGTTTAAAGTTTTAATGAATAATTTTATATCCTTTGACAAAAAAATTTAATACAAAAACCTTTACATAATTCGTAATCACACTTTTAAGTCCAAATAACTCGCTTAACAAGTTAAGAACTATTTTAAAAACAAAGTGTAATGATACTGGATTATTAGGGCGTTACAACTTGGTATCAAAGCGGCCAAGGCTTTATGGTTCTTGAAGATTGGTTGAACATGTATGCTCGCTGTTAAGACATACTTGACTCACGATTCGATGGGTAGTGTGTTGAATACGTGTTTATCTACTGAAGTGGACTATATGCCTTATCTGTGTGCCAGAATAGGGAACATGAAATATATTGATAGGGTCTGGCCCTTTACTGCTATGTGAATATGATAGATGTGCTTATTATCATTATTGTCGAATATAAGTTTGATAAAAATGCTTATTAGCATTGTTGTGGCACGTTAATGTCGTATTGGTTTGGTTTTTACCGTGGGATAGTTTCTTGATATTGTTATCATGCCTGATAAGTCGAGTCAATGATTACAAATGTACTTGGAAGTTATGCATCCAAGGCATTCAATCAGACTAGGCAGCCTTAATATTGAGGTCGGAGATCATAACCTGGGCCAGAATCCACCTCCTATCGCTCAGAATTGGCAGTAGATGTTTGTAGATATGCAAGTGAGACTTCAGAGATAGGAGGATGAGATCAGATTATTCAGGTAGGGAACATTGCACCTTATGTTCCAAGCAACAGTTTTTGCATAGCCTAAGGTTGAAAATACATGGAATCGTTGTATGAGAGGTTTAGGAAGCAACACCCTCTGACCTTTGAGGGAGGCTCACATCCACTCAGAGTTGAGCATTGGATGAGCATGATTAGTTCCATCCTAGATTTTATGAGAGTTGTAGGCCTGCACCACTTGTATGTTGTGGGATGACGATCGGACTTGGTGGGAGATGGCATCTTAGACTCGAAACGTCACTATTATGGGCTGGGAGGAATTTAGGCAGTTGTTCGATGATAAGTATTATAATGAAGAAGTTTGAACTGTAAAGGAGAATGGATTTATCAATTTGGTTCAAGGCAATATGACAGTGACAAAGTATGATCTGAAATTTGATTGCTTGGCCAAGTTCGCTTTTCACTTAGTGCTAACCGATTCGGCTCGAGAGGAACGATTTGTTTAGGGATAGAATTTCAAGATAGCCTAGAGTGTCAGAATTGCTCAAGTACCTGGGGTTTCTACATATTCTCAAGTAGTAAAGAAGGCCCTTATTGCTGAGATATGGAGAGAAAGAGAGCCACAAGGCGTGATGCTTAGAGGATGGTACCTTCGTTTACGGGATTTAGTAGGGGCGGACGCCCCGATTATCAGACAATGAAGACTCCAGATGTAGTTAGAACCCTGGTTCAGCTAAGAGACCTCGAGATACTCCAAGTGGCCACCAGGGTGGAAATGAGAGCTGGAGGAGTTATCCTAAGTGTGCCAGGTGCAGGCGAAGCCACTTGGGAGGGTGTCATGTTTAGGCATGTTTCACATGTAGAATAGTGGGTCATCTCAACAAAGATTGCCCACAATTGGAGAAAAAGGGGCCTGAGGATGGCAGCAACTTGGTTCCAGCTCATGTAGTTGCTTTGACCAGACGGAGATTAAGGCTAGTCCCTCCATGGTGACAAGTCAGGTTTCTAGCAATGGCTATATATATACAGTATTGATTTATTTTGGTGCTATGCATTGGATTGTTTCTAGTAAGGTTATAGATGGATTTCGCAAATTTTATGATGTATATGATGTGGGGTTGGAACTTTGTTACCTGCTAAAGAACTTGTAATTCCTAGCATGTGGGTTAGAGCTTTACTGATAGATGTGAATAGTAGAGAATTATGTGCGGATTTATTTGGGTTAGAAAAGGAATACTTTGATATATTGTGGGTTATGGATTAGTTAGCCAAGTGAGAGGCAACCATAGATTATAAAAGATAAAAAAATAAAAAGGAAGAGAGGGTAATTTTGAGAAAGAGGGAGAGGCCCCCTTTGTGATTGTGGGTGCTATAGTTGGACCCTGCATTCTGACGATCAATGTGATTGAAGGTTAGAGATCTCTTACAGAAATTGTTTGACTAGATGAGACCACATTTGTTTGAGAGTTTTGAATGTGTTTTGAAAATGATATGTCTAAGTTATTGTCGCATCAAGAGACTGAGTCTATTATAGATTTGACGCCTGGGAATAGAACCAATATCGAAGGAACCTTAAAGAATGACATCGACAGATTTAAAAGAATTGAAGGTTCAATTACAAGAGCTACAAGACTTGGGATACATCAGACCTAGTTTCTCTCTGTGGGGTGTGTCAGTGTTATTTGTTAAGAAGAAAGATGGGTGGTTAAGGGTAAGATAGTGTTCTCGAAGATTGATCTTCTATCTGGTTATCACTAGCTAAGGATCAAAGTGGAAGATTTTTTTAAGACAGCCATTCCCACGAGGAGCGTTCATTACAAGCTTTGGTTATGTCTTTTGGACTGACCAATGCCCCAATATCGTTCATGGATCTCATGAATAGGGTGTTCAAAGATTATTTGGACAATTTCATGGTTGTGTTCATTGACTAGATACAAATATACTCCCAATCAGAGATAGAACATGAACAACATCTTCGTTTGGTATTACAGAGGCTAAGGGAACACATGCTACATTCCAAGTTCAAGAAGTGTGAGTTCTGGTTACCTCATGTGGCATTTCTTGGTCATATTGTTAGTAAGGACGGGATTATGGTAGATCTAACAAAGATATAGGCAGTGAAAGATTGGCCAAGGCCAAGAGTGCTTAAGAAATTAGGAAGTTCTTTGGATTGGTTGGGTACTACCAGCGTTTCATTGAAGGATTCTCAAAGATTGCAATACCCTTGACTAATTCAATGCATAAGACTTAAAGCTTGTGTGGACTAATAAATAAAAGCAAAGTTTCTAAGGGTTGAAATAGATATTGATTGCTACACTAGTGCTTAGTTTGCTGTTTGAGAATGTGAAACTCGTGGTGTTTTGTGATGCATCACGATTGAGACTAAGATGTGTTCTTATGCAAGCTGGGAAAGTCATAACTTATGCTTAGAGACAGCTGAAAGAATATCAACAGATATATCCTACATGTGACCTTGGGTTAGAAGCAGTGGTGTTTGCACTTAAGGTGTGGCGACACTACTTATATAGGGAGAAGTGTGAGATATATATTGATATAAGAGTTTAAAGTGTCAGTTACCCAAAAGGATTTGAATATGAGATAGAGATGTTGATGAGAACTGATGAAGCATTGTGACTGTAACCCTTTATCAACTAGGAAAAGCCAACGTGGTAGCAAATGCTTTGAGTCAGAGAGGTCCGAGACAATGGTTGAGCTCGAAGCAGATATATGGGAAGTTGGCAGAGAATATGACTAGAGTAGGGATAGAATTTATTGTGGGCCTATTGACCAACATTACTCTACAGTCTACACTTCTTCAGAGGATAAAAAATGCTTAGATGGGTAATCCTCAATTGGTGAAGTATCGAGAAAATGTCCTAGTTGGAGTGGCTAAGGACTTTACGGTCTCTGAGACCGATATGTTGAGGTATAAGGATGGAATATGTGATTCGATGGATGTTGGTATCAGGCGAGAGATTCTAAATGAGTCTCATACCACTCCATACTCGCTACATCCAAGCACCACGAAGATGTCTCAAGATCTAAAATATTTGTATTGGTGGTCAGCGATGAGGAAAGATGTGGTCGAATATGTGGCTAAGTGCCTAGCTTGTCAACAAGTGAAGACTGAACACCAGAGGCCAGCAGGGTTATTACAGTCATTGGGTATTCACGAGTGGAAATGGGAGGACATAACCATGGATTTTTTTGTGGGATTGCCTAGGACTGTGAAGAAATAGGATTCTGTATGAGTGATAGTTGATCGATATATCAAGTTAGCGTAGTTTTTATTTGTGCGAATGAACTATACTGTGGATTAGTATGTTAAGTTATATATGAAGGAGATTGTACGTCTTCGTATGGCACTAAAGTTTATAGTGCCAGATTGAGATCATACATTTGCTTCCAAGTTTGGAAAGGCCTGTACAAAGGTGATGGGTACAAGGCTGAGATTTAGTACTGCTTATCAACATGACAAATGGGCAATCTAAGAGGACCAGTGAAGCAATTAAGAAAATTAGAGCACGAATTCTCGGTTCATAAAGTAAATTTAAAAGCTACGCGTATTTTAAGCGTGGGAACATGAAGTCCCAAGTGGGAGGGACTACGTTTTTCTCCGACTCTTGCGTATGAAAGGAGTAAAACAGTTTGGGAAGAAAGGGAAGTTAAGTCCTAGGCGGTTGGATGTTTTGTGATCTTGGAAGGGATTAGGAATATGGCTTATAAATTAGCCTTGATCCTAAGGAAATATGTGTTTTTTATCACACATGTATTGAGCTATGAAACCCTGGAAGTATAGCAGGATTTATCTTGTAAAGAGAAGCCAATAGAGGTTACGGATAGAAAGGATAAGTCTTATGAAATAAGACAGTCACTTTAGTGAAATTGTGATGAAGGAACAACAAAATAGAGGAAGCAGCTTTGAAGTTACAGTCAGATTTGTGGGATCAATATCCCGAGTTGTTCAGAGAAATTTCAAGGACGAAATTTCTATTAGGAGGGGATAGTTGTAGCGTCCCAAAACTCCTAGTAAGGTTAAGAACTTTCATTAATGTATCAGAGGACACGTGGGGTAATTAAGTGAATTGTGTGAGTTATATTATTATATGATTGCTTTTGCATGACTATGTGTATTAAATGTGTTTAAAGACCCGCTTTTGTTAAAGAGGGGTATTTTCGTAATTTTGACCCATTGAGGGTATATTTGTGATTTATGTGCTATGTGCTTGAGACGACATTATTATGTGGATATATTTGTGATATTCGGCATGAGTGGAACCTTTCAAGCATTTCAGTGGAAAAGTCATAACGGGGATAAATGTCAGGCTCGGGTCGAGCCAATGGGTATTTTGGGAATTTTAATGATTTGTTGGTCAGGAGTTAAATGGGTGAAGTAATTGTGTTGGATGAGTTTAGTTGGTAATTTGATGATTATAAGAATTATGAAGTTTAGTGGGAATAATAGGCAATGACCAATAAATAGATAAAAGTTATAAGGAAATATTAGCAGTCAACATACACGTTCAAGACAACTCTCCTCCTTCTAACTTCTTCTTGAAACTCATTCACCAACACCAAGCATGAGCTTAGTGCAAGATATTTGTTTGTGGGGATTCTTAAGAGAAATTCAAGTTGTCTAGTGGCACTGGGAGTTGCTAGAGTGTCCATCAATCAGCTGGGAATTTCAAATTTCATTAAAGAGGTAAGCCTTATTTGATGTACATCACCATGTTCTTCATTATTGTTGAAGGGTTTTGAGTTTTAAGTTGAATTTTGAAATTGGTTGACTCTATAGTGTTTAGATGAGTGATTTAGGTAAGGAAACATGTTTATAAACTATTTTGATGTTTGAATTGTTATTGAAAACCATAAGTTTGAATTTTAAGTTAGAAATTGAAATTGGATGTTTTGTTGTGATAATTTGATGTTGTGTGATGTATATAACTTCTTGGGAGTGCAATTTTGATGTTGGTTGCAGGTTTGGGAGAGTTTAAATAGATTTTGGTAAAGTTTAAAATTCTGAAAAATGCAGAGATAGCTCTCTAACTTGCGTCGATCGACCAGCCTTGTGTACCCAGTTGACCGGCCTGCGTTTTAGGGCAGGCTTGGACATTTTGGCTACGTGTCGACCGGCCTGTGCCAAGACAGATAACCATGTTTTAGGGTTGTTTTCTATGGGTTTCAGTGGGTAACCTTAGGGGATCAAAATCTAAGGTTCCTAGGATATTTTGGAGCATGTTTAAAGTGTATTAGGAACTTAGTGAGACTTATAGAAAGTTATGGTAGGTTATAGTTATGGAAAAACTAAACCTACAATACATCATTGTGACTAAGGTTTCCAAGGGGCTCAGGAGAGGATCACACTTGAGGTCGCCCCATTTTCAACATAGGACTCGAGGTAAGAAAATTTGACAATGCACGTAGAGCGGCCATTGGCCTTATGTAGCTAGAAACAGTCATAACTGTATAATATTGAAATGAGCTAGGGTTTCGTATCAATATTGCATACTTTGGTTGTTGTGCTTGTTAGTAATTTATTGATTGTAAGTATTATGGGGTTATTACCGTAAGCCTAGTGACGGAAGACACACTCTACTAGGACCGTACATATGGTGTTGGGGATGCGAATTATGCAGTTATTACTGTATGCCTAGTGTCGGGAGACGCACTCTACTAGGTATCGACCGTACAGATGGTGGTTGTGACACGAATTTTTACTTAGTATAGTTGATATAGAATGCTAATATGATTATTAAATATATGTGGCTATCACTTATGAGTTATGTGAATTATTATTTGTATGAATTTTTATCTATTCATGTTGTGGTTATTATGTATGTCTTGTGGAACTTTTCTTGTTGGGTCTTGGCTCAGGGGAGCTCTATGGTGCAGACAAGGGCAAGGGAAACGTCAACCAGCCATAAGTTGGAGGGCTTTGGAGTGGTGTGTACAAGTTTGGCTGACTTGGCCTCCGCGGTCAAGATATTTTTATGGACTTAGAGCCTGTGTCCATTTTGTCGCTTAGGCCGACTATTTGTGTACCTAGGATTGTAATTATACTTTTTTAAACTCTTTTTGGGATCCCTTGAATACATTTAAAGTTTTAATGAAGAAGTTTATATCCTTTGACTGAAATTTTTGATACATAGACATTTACGTAATTTTTAATCACACTTTCGAGTCAAAATTACTTGCTTAACGAGTTAAGAGTTATTTTAAACACATAGTGTAACAGTCATGGAGTTTTAGGGCGTTATAGTTACCCTCCCGAAAAATAGTCATCAATTTAATCCTAAAATAAAAACAACGACAATAACAAAATGGGAAACATAGTTGAGCTAATAAAATAAAACATTGAGATGCATTAAGAAGTGTTAGCATGCACAGAATCTTCACACCCTACACCCCCATTATCATTAGTTGCAGGCATAGATGCCTTAATATCGTTAAAAAAATTTATAACATTTGCAAAATGAGCTGCGAAAGATTTCTTCAAATCAAAAATTTCAAGCATTATGCACTTTTGGGAATCTTGCACTTCAAATAATTTTTATTCTATGGCAATAAGTTCCTAGCGAAAATCTGATGTATCGTCATCATCAACAGGTGGATTTGTTGGCAAAAATATACTGTCAAAAGACAACCCTCTCAAAAAAGGCAGTTTCGTTTCTTCATTGGTAGGAATCGTGATATTAACATCATAATGCAACAATGAAACAAAATAAAATAAACAAACTGCAACAATATTTGTAATAGGTAACCAATCACCCAAATAAAAACGAAAATAATGAAAAATAATACAAGAAAAAAAACTAAAAAAATAAAAGGAAATTGATACCTTTTCCTCCAAAAGCACTTTATTAAGCAAAAAATGTTATGACACATTTCTCTTGCTTCTCTAATTTAAAATCCTTGGAAACAAAGAATCCACCCTCTGACATAAAGATACATAACAAGAAGGAATGATCTCATAAATCAATATTAGGAAAGAAATGGGGAAACCATAACACTTATAACTATTGTTATCGAGTGACCCATCTGCTTGGTAGGAACAATATCATAAATGACACTCCTATCTTTCAAGACTGATCGCATGACACACCTAGTCTGCTGCAACAAAAATTTGCAAAATGCAAACTTTTTCAACTAAGCAAAATCAGTATCAACCATAGAAAAAAAAAAAAAAAGAGTCATCAACCTGAGTTTCAAGTTGTCTCCAAAACAAATAACTACCTCGCAAATGAACAATGGTCAACTTAACAACAACCTCATCTCCCTTCTTCTGCAGTACCTTGTCGTTGAAAGCAAAACCTCATATTTCCTAACTTTCTCTTATTTCCTAGGTTTACCATCACACAAAGGAAAAAGAAACTTCCAAAGACCCAGAGCAGCCTCTTCAAACATGCTAAAATCAACACTACCCACACATTTCAGACAATGAGGGCAAACTCGTTAATTAAAAAACCTAACTACTTTACCACCCAACTTAAGCCAAAACATAAATTCTTCATTTTTTTTTCTGAACCTCCCTCATCAAAACACTGTGAAATAACTGTGCCTGAAATGTAATATCAGACAAATCTAAGAAATGTTCAAAAGATGTTCTTCTAAACATAGATTTTTGTCTCGAAGTTAGAACTTAGCTAATATCACTTATAACACTAGTCCTATTCCATTGTTTCATTTTACTCCCAAATCGCCTCTCAAGTTTAATTCTAAAATGGGCATCCTGGAAAAAAAATATGGCAATTTGTTATACAAAAAAAAAGTACACTAGAACAAACTATTATATTATATATTATTTTATATAATATAATGTTATATTAAATAATGTGACAAATGTGATTTGTCACACCTTGTAACATATTATTGAGAGTTACAAGATTAGGCACATGTGTGTGTCAAAATTTAATATATTTTGGAGTTACAAATTTTTAACTCCCAAATATTACCCAATAATGTGTAGATTGAGAGTTACATATTTTTGTTTGAATTTCATAGAGCCATTATGTAATATGGTTGTTAAAGAGATATTTTTAACTCTCATTAGGTGTATGGAGGTTACAAAATCATGTTGGGAAAGGGTTTGAGACGTTTAGGAAAAATTCAAAATTGGAAGGTTTAAATAGCCTGGTGACTGCAGCCACAAGTGTCCCAGGTTGCGGCCTGGAGTCAGTAGCCAGCGGCCGCGGCCAGGCATGTCCCATGATGCAGCCTGGGGTGCTGACAATCAATTCCAATTTTCATTATTTTCCAATTTGAATGGTTCTAACATCCTAAGTAACTCCCTGATCTTCATTTTAATTTCACAAACATCCAATTAAACATTGATAACAGCCACGGGGGTTGGTGGAATTTGAAATTGAAATTGTATCGTAAAACTCTATTTTCTAATGCTCAAGTTGGTGATCCCCACTAAAGCAGCCTAATGCTCACTTGTAAGACACACTATTTTCTATCCACAAAGCACTTGGCTGGAAAATACACCATAGATGCTTCACAATTCTAGAGAGTTATTTCCTTTTGAGATCTCTTAGTGCTTAGAGAATAGGGGAAATAAGCTTTTGGACAAAATTCTTGAACCTTATTCAAGTTGGTGATCCTCACTACTCTACACTTTGGCTATGTGAGAGTTTGTGTTCTTTCTATTGTTTCTGCTTTATTCTTTTGTTCTTCTTGTTCTTTACATCTTTTGTTTCATTTCTTTCTTAGTTTATATATTTGTATTATTCATGCTCTAAGCTTGTAATCTTCGTCTCTTCTAGTACTTCTCACATCTATTTACTTGTAATTTTAACAATTGAGTTTTTAACATCTATTTTAGTAAACACCTTGTCTATTGTATTTCTTACTTAGAGTTTTATCTTGGTTTCTATTCATTCCATTGAATATTATATTCTCAAACAATCAAACACTTAATCTTTCATCTTCAATGGAAGGAGAAACCATAGAGATCTTGTGAGGATCTAACTTTAAAAGGTGGTAAGATAAGGTAATGTTATTATTTGTTTTTCTTAGAAGATCTAATGGCTTTCATATGGTGATAGAAATGAGAAGAAGAAAATTATATAAATGAGGTTCATTATTTTTTTCTAATCTCCTTTGCTTTTACAAATATAGTGGTTAGATTATAAGATATTTCAACATCTTAGGTTTTATCCTATATCATTGTTGGTATGTGATGAATTAACATTTATCTAGTAAATAATTAAAAGTTATTTCAGAATTTTAAATTTCTCATTTAATAGATGAGCATTTCATTTTATGAGAAATGAAAAGATGATCCAAAAGGGGTTACATCTTTTAATGGTTGTGTCTTGCTATTGCAATAATAAATCAAAGTGGATCCAAATTTTTGAGATAATATATTGTCCAATAGACTTGGAGTCTAAAGTGTGGGGATATGAAAAATATTTGAGAATTATTTAGTGAAAAAAATTCTTAAATATTCCATGTCTCAATGAAGAGACATTACAAAATTGGAGAAGCAACTTTGAATCTTTACGCTAGTGGTGAATAGATTGAAGATAATTTTATTTATTTTTGGTTAAAGATGTTGGTATGTTTAAATTAATCTCAATGAGGAGATAATTTTAAACTAAAGCATGGGAAATCAAAGTGTTTAAATATATCAATAAGGGTTTATTTTCTTTAAATTATAGTGTTCAAAATTGACATCTTCAAATTGATTTTGATGAGAAAGTCAATGGATGTCAAAATTGTGTTTTCAAAAGAATCACAAAGAGACTCTTAGAAAATGCACAAAAGTTGTTTAAGTGATTTTGAGATTATTTATACAACTTAAAGCAAAAATTAGTGATTATTTTCTTGAGAAATTTTTACATGGTATTTGTGTTCACATATTACATTTTGTGAAATATAAAATAAAGTAACCAAGTGAAGGTTGCTTTCAATGGGGTGTGTCTTGCTTTTGCAAGTAAATAAATAAAAATAAACTAACATTGAGGTTTTGTTTATCCTAATCTATTGAGAGTTTATCTTGTGGCTTAACGACTCATGAACTTTGGGAATTATAAGTCTAGATTTATCTTCAAGGATAAAGGACTCAATAGAAATAAAGAGATTTCAATTTTAAAAATGTGATATTTTATTATCACTTTAAGTGAGAAATGTGGGGGTGGTGCTCCAAAGTTAATCAATTTATTTTATTGATAATGATTGATTAATTTGGTCATCCTATCAAATATGTGATTTAGAATTCCACATTCTAAATTACCTTAGCTATATAGAATAAATACATCTAGACATGCTTGATGTCTAAAGTTCTTGTTTGTAAGATATTTGGTTCAAGAATGAATCAATTTAAAACATAAGGGGAGGTTTATAAACAAAGAGGTTTCTAGAATTAATATTCAAGAAAATATGTTTATCTTGAATATTGAAGTATAAAATAGTAGGGGTGATGACTATGATCAAACTCACTATTTTGATAAAGGTGTAACTATTTTAATCAAACTATATCTAGCACAAGGTTTGAATAGAATAGTGAGATAGTGATTAAGTTTGGATACAGGAGAAAAGAAATGACTCAAATGGAATCATTTCTACATCACAAAGGATGGGACTTAGACTCCCTAAAAATATTCACGGTTGAATAGAATGTGCACATGGAAATTATGTTGGGGGATAGTGAGATAACACCACCTCAATATTAAGAATCTACACAAAAAATGAATTGACAGAGACTAAATAAAAATTGAGAATGATTATGCACACCCAAGTTGGTATATGGTCTTCTTCAACCTTGATGAACCTTCAAAACCCTAGTAGAACCACGACTTTAAGCAAATCCTTATAACAATGCAAAATCACAACAGCAAAGCTATTACACGTTTCTTAACGATGTCCTAATACTCTATTTACTAGCCACCATGGATGCTTGAGGTCTTTCAAGGAGGAAATAAGGACTGAGATTGAATAAGCCTTAAACTCACAAAGTCAAACACTTTCTTTTTGAGTTGGAGAAAACTTGAGATTCTTGAAGCTAGAGAGAGAGAGATTGGAGAGACTAATCAAATCTTCCAAAACTCTATTTTGACCCTTATATAGAATAGGCACTGTCATTAGGTCTAACAAATAATATTAGACTTGGAAAACATGTCATTTAGAGTAATTTATGTAACTTTTATGTACTCCAATAGGCGAAGCGTCGCTTGGATGCAAGCGACGTATCACCTGTCGTCGACTGCATGCAGGCGCTGCATCCCCTGTTAGGATTTTTTGTAATCCTAAGCATCAGGCGATGCTACGCCACTTAGGTGGGGATGCATCGCCACTCTCTCTATTTTTGGACACTTCCAAAGGTCCTAAAAATGCTCCAAATGCTACCAATTTTTTTGGGAACCCTCAGATACCATGCATCACTTTGAACCCAATAATGCATTTTTAAAGTGCCTACAATTGAAGCTCAAATTTCACATTTGGTTAATACCTAGCTTTTATTTTACCACTTATCTTTTTGTATTTAACTAATCATAACAATCCCCCACTTTGTTAAATACAAGCCTCAATCTTTACCTTAAACGATTTTGGTGCATAAAATAATGTACCTTTCGGTTTGAACATTACCTTAGTGAAAACACCACAAAGTCTTATTGAAATCATTAGTTGCTTAAAATGTTGAACCAAGGATTCCATATGATAAAATTGGTGATACTTCAGACACCTCCACCACATCTTTTTTTCCCACTTTCTCGCCTAGCACTATCATGGCCATGTTCTCATCTCTTCATGAACTTTCCGGAGAGAAACTCCAACTCCCCTGAGAGGTCGCACCACCTCTAATCCACATAGCTGAAGTTACTACAACATCTTTTCTACCTTTGTAGATGCTTGTTACACCCAATTGAACTTCATTAAAAGTCCTACGCTTAACCCTAACTCGGTAGCAACAAACACTAACCATCTCGGATGGGATTCACCATAAGTTTTAGTGTTAAAACTATTCACTTATCAATGACTTGTTCTTACCCATTGAACTCTTTTCCTTGATTTTACAAGTTGAGAGTTGGGTTGCCATCATTGGTGAATCTATTATTCTAGGAGTTTAAATCCCATCCCTTTTGAAGTGGAACTTACTAACCTTCTCACAAAAGGTTTTGTAAATGGATCCGCTAAGTTCTTACTAACCTTAACATATGGGATCGATATGATTCCACCTTGAATTAATTGTCTAACATATTCATTGTCTTAGACTAATATGTCTAGACTTTCCAGTATACACGTTATTATATGCTCTAGCAAGTGCAGATTGGCTATCGCAATGTATTGAAATTGTTGATATTATATATGTGGTTAAAGGAATATCCATAATGAGTTTCCTAAGCCACTCGACCTCTTTGTCGGTTGTCGCTAAAGCAATAAACTTTGCTTCCATGGTTGAGTGTGATTTACATGCTTGCTTCTTGGAGCCCGATGAGATTACACCTCCTCCAAGAGTAAACACCCAACCGATGGTGGAGAGATTATCTCCAACTCCAGATATTCAATTAGCATCAGAATATCCTTCAAGTATCTTCGGAAAGTTTGTTTAGTGAAGACTCTCTTTGGTACCCTTAAGATAACCAAGTATTCTCTCAATAGCTTTCCATTGCTTGATACTTAGATTGCTAGTAAACCTACTAAGTTTACTAATTGCATATGCAATATCCACTCTTGTGCAATGAGCGGCGTATATTAAGCTACCTATTGCACTTGCATATTCTAATTGAGCCACCGCTCCTCCTTCATTCTTTTCAAACTTCGTTTTTGAATCAAATGGTGTATGTGCCTCTTTGATTTTAAGATGACTAAATGTTTCGAGCATTTTCTCAACATAGTGGGTTTGACTCAACACAAGACCCCCACTATTCATGCTAACTTTGATACATAGAATGGTATCCACCTTTCCAAGGTCTTTTAGTTTAAAGTTAGAAGACATAATCATCTTTGTTTCTATTATTCCTTTCATGCCATTACTCAAAATCAACATATCATCTACATATAGGCATTCAAGTATGACAAAGTCACCACAAGTCTAAAGTATAAGCACTTATCCACATTGTTGTGTCTAAATCCATTAGAAACAATGACTTTATCAAACTTCTCATGCCATGTTTTGGAGCTTGTTTCAAACCATATAATTATTTGATATGTCTACACACTTTATGCTCATTTCCTTGAAGAACAAAACCTTTCGGTTGTTCCATATAGATCTCCTCCTCGAGATCCCCATTTAGGAATGTCATTTTGACATCCATTTGGTGAACATAGAGGTTGTATATAGATGATAAGGCAAAAAAAATTTTTATATAAGTAGCCCTTGCTACCAATGCATATGTGTCAAAGTAATCTATTCCCTCTCTTTGTTTGAAACCATTGGCTACTAGTCTAGCCTTGAAGGTTTGTATGGTGCCATTTGTATGGTATTTCTTTCTAAATACTCATTTGCACCCATTTGGTTTGGACCCTTTTGGAAGGTCAACCTTCAAAGTAGTGAGCAAGAATATAATCTTGTCTTGCCAATGTACAAAGTTAGTCCCATCCAACCAATCAAATCTTACACAGTCTTGAGTCATTAATTTCAATGCCGAAAAAGAGTTAGAATCTTCCATGATATGCTATCTCAAATTATAGAGTATTAGAATGTTGGGGGAGAGTGAGATAACACCACCTCAATATTTAGAATCTACACAAAAAATATATTGACAGAGACTAAATAAAGATTGAGAAAGATTTTTCAAACCGAAGTTGGTGAATGGTCTTCTTCAACCTTGATGAACCTTCAAAACCCTAGTAGAACCGCCACTTTGAGCAAATCCTTAGAACAATGCAAAATCACAAAACCAAGGCTTATACATGTTTCTTAACGCTATCCTAATACTCTATTTTCTAGCCACCATGGATGCTTGAGGCCTTTCAAGGAGGAAATGAAGTTTGAGATTGAACAAGTCTTAAACTCACAAAGTCAAGCACTTTCTTTATGAGTTCTTGGAGAAAACTTGAGATTCTTGGAGGTAGAGAGAGAGAGAGGGTAGAGATAGAACGGAGAAAGTGATCAAATCCTCCAAAACTCTATTTTGACCCTTATATAGAGTATGTCTCATCATTAAGTCTAACCAATAGGATTAGACTTGGAAAACACGCCATTTAGAGTAGTTTACATAACTTGTTCATACTCCAATTGGCGATGCATAGCCTGGATGCAGATGACGTATCATTTTCCCTCGCCTGCATGCAATCGATGCATTTCCTATTGAGGTTTTTTGTAACCCTAAGCAGCAGGCAATGCTACGCCACTTGGGTGGCAACGCATCGCCACTGTCTCAGTTTTTGGACACTTTGAAATGTCCTAAAAATGTTCCAGATGCTACCAAAATTTTTGGGTACCCTTAGATACATTCATGCATCACTTTTGACTCTAAAACACATTTTTAAAGTGCCTATAATTGAACCCCAAATTTCACATCTTCACTATGTGAAATTTACCAAGTGTTTATACCTAGCTTGTATTTTAACAATTATCTTTTTGTATTTAAGGAATCATAGCACATTAACGATGCAAAAGCAAGACATTGTAGTCTCAAGTGAACATAGAAAATATGTGTGTGTTATCACCGGTTTGTTATCAAGGAATAGTGGTTCAATGCTTTGGCAACCGAAATTTCAACAAACTTTGTGATGATTATATTAAGATAAAATTCAAGTCAAAAGATATTTTACTTTATGCACCAATTCAATGGTTCTTATAGAGTGTAATTATTTAATCAACTGGGAGAATATTACATTTTAATATGATGTTTGATTTATTAAATAAGTGTTACAGAATGTGTATTTAATCTAAGTGGGGGAATGTTATATTATTTCATATAATATAATGTTAGATTAAATAATGTGACAAATGTGATTCGTCACACAAATGTGATTTATCACACCTTGTAACATATTATTGAGGGTTAAAAGATTTGATACATGTTTGTGTCTAAATGTAACATATTTTGGAGTTACAAAATTAGTTACAAATTTGTAACTCCCAAATATTACCCAATAATGTGTAGATTGAGAGTTACACGTTTGTGTTTGAATTTCATAGAATCATTATGTAATATGGTTGTTGAAGACATGCTTTTAACTCCCATTAGATATATGGAGGTTACAAAACCATGTGGGAAAGGTTTGAGACATGTTGGTGTCAGTAGCCAGCGGCCGCGGAAAAACATGTCCCAAGCCGCAGCCTGGGGTGCTGACAACCAATTCTAATTTTTCAATTTTTTCCAATTTGAACGGTTCCAACATCCAAGGTAACTCTTTGATCTTCATTTTAATTCCATAAACATCCATCCAATTAAACATTGATAACAGTCATGAGGGTTGGTGGAATTTTAAATTCAAAGGGTATCTCAAAAACTCTATAAATAGGAGCTTAATGCTCACTTCTAAGACACGTCATTTTCTTTCCATAAAGTACTTGGTTGGAAAATACACCAGAGATGCTTGATAATTCGAGAGAGTTATTTCCTTGTGAGATCTCTTAGTACTTAGAGAATAGGGGAAATAAATTTTTGGATAAAGGTCTTAAACCTTGTTCAAGTTGGTGATCCCCACTACTCTACACTTTGGTTGTGTGAGAGTTTGTGTTCTTTCTATTGTTCCTACTTTATTCTTTTGTTATTCTTGTTCTTTACATCTTTTGTTTTATATCTTTCTTAGTTTATATATTTGTATTATTCATGCTTTGAGTTTGTAATCTTCTTCTCTTCTACTACTTCTCAAATCTATTTACTTGTATTTTTAGTAATTGAGTTTGTAACATCCATTTTAGTAAACACCTTGTCTATTGTATTTATTGCTTAGAGTTGTATCTTGATTTCTATTCATTCCATTGAATATTATATTCTCTGTCATCATCAACAACAACAAATAAAGAAAGCAAAACCAATATAATAAAGTCTTTTTTTAATATAAAAGTAATCAATTACCTTAACTGAAAAACGAGAAAGCATATAAAACAGAACAATAGTTAGTAACTGGTTACTTGTAGTTGAAAAGGCATAGATAAACATAGAAAACCATATCAAAGTAACATTCATGTATTTCAAGTTTTTAGTTTATTGTTTTTACTTATAAATCAAACGCATAAATTTCTAATACACATAAAAAACCAAGCAAACCTAATGAATTTAAAACAAACTACTTCATAAGAACTAAATACTAAAAACAGAGTTAAAAAAGACAAACTCCAAATAGAGATATATAAAAAAATATCAAAATGCAAATGGGTTAATAACACACCCACCCCAAAAAAATGTAACTGGCAAGTCAAAATGCAAAAAAAATAACCAAGGAACAATATGGTTATGACATTACAGAGAGTATGTCCAAAGCAAAAAAAAAAATAAACAAAGTACAACATTAAACTAAATACTAAAACAGAGATACCAATGAAAAAATCCAAACAATAGATCGAACAATACCTCAAAATCCAATCATATGGAACAATTGGTCACTCTCAAATGTATGTGAAACCGGAAAAAAAAAATAATGAACAATAGAGTAAGGGCATTACAAAGAGTATCATGGAACGGAAAGAAGAAAAAAACTAAATGCTCCACCTCCACCCTACGCAATCCGATCCTCAAACCTTTGCAACTTTAAGACCAATAAAACTGACTAAGGATGGACAAAGAAAATGAAGATGCCGAGAAAGGAAAATGGAGAGTGTAAACAAGATAGACTTACTTCCGCCGTGAACAATGTAGACGACGACACACTCATTCGTTCACCACAACATCGTCACCGTCCTCTCGCCGAGATAGCAGAAATAGAAAGAGCAAAAACCAAAAAATTAAGAAAATGACTAGTAACAATGAAAGAGTAAGTGTGAAATTGGTCAAGTTAATCTGAAATAAAATAGGTCAAAAATGATTTATAATATTGTAAAATAATTATAAAATAATAGTAAATTACATAAATACCTATACAATTAAACAAAACCAAATTAATAGTAAGATTATGACATAATTATGATTTATTACGATATGGGAAAATAAAACAATATAATTGATAATGGTTTAAAAAAAGCCATAATTAACTATTTTGAAAAGAAGAAAAGCATAAGTCCATATAATATGTAAGTTTTACCATATATTTATATATTTATATGAATGTGACACTAATTTTATATGAATGTGACACTAATTGGGGTCCATGTGACTTAGACTTTAAATTTCCTAAAAATATATTATTTTAATAAGTAGGAAACATGATAAAGGAAAAAAAAAGAAAGAAAAAGCATGAAACTGCTTTTTAATGCTGGGTTTGTATACATAAAGTTTATGAATGTGTACTAAAAGAAGCATGGTTAGGAGTACTGGTCCAAATTGAATTTTATGGCATTTGACTTTGCAATTTTTCCTTGTCGTTTAGTTTTGTGGAGGTGATTATATTAGAAACCGATCGGTCAATATATATTGCAATACCTTTATTAAACCAAAAGACGTTACGTTGTCAACTAAAATATTCTCTACCCGCTTTAGCTCTTATGTTCTGTGTTTGGACACTATCAGAAAGTGAAATAAAAATGTGCCGACAGTCTGCTTCTGCATCGATCTTCTTTTATATATAATATATATATTATATATTATATCTTTTCTTTCCTTTTTCTTTTTCCTTTCAAAATTGATCAGAAGAGAAGCGTGTAATGCACGTGAGAATGTGAAAAAAAATGAAGAAAGAGTTAACTCTAGACGCGTTTTTATTGCTGGCATTCTGAAAAGTAAAAGAAAAGAAAGATTATGCTAGGTATATAATTAACGAACTGGCAATCATAAACTGAAGATTAGATTGATAGTTAATACAATTATTGGGTGTTTCAATGGTAGGGGTGTTCCCGAACCGAACATAATTTTTGGCGCTATTTTTTTTTATGACAATTTATATTATAGTTATTTAGATAATTTTAAAATTTTATAAAAGTTTTGAATAATTTACAGTGTCGAAAATAAAGTTTAAATATGTTGTTTTTCATGCAGATAAAAAAATTAGTCATACATGTAATAACCTATGAATCTAGTTTTTGGCTCTGTAAATTATTTAAAATTTTCTAAAAATTTACAGGATACTCTAAGTAACTACAATATATACGGTCATAAAAAAAATTACATTGAAAATTATTCACGGGTCAAGAACACGGAAGAACAACAACGATAGGGCTCTTTTTCTAATCCCTACCATAAAAATTATCTATAATTATTATATAATTACTATGTGAATGGTCTTTTCCTCGTATATATTTTTAAAATTAATAAAATATTTAATTTTGTTTATTAATAATGTGATCTGATAGATAAATATCTCTTCTATATTAATAATGTGTATTTAACCGTTTTTCTTAATTTTAATGGTTTATTTTGTTAACTTTATTAAAATATATCTTTGAAACCAATTAAAATTAAATATTTATTAATTATATTAATATAAATCTAAATATTATTATTATAATAATATTTAATACAAAACTAAATATTTAATAATTATATTAATATAAATTCAATTATTATAATATATCATGATTATAATAATATATAATACATAATCTTAATTTTAATCAAAAAATTAACATTTATATTTTTAAAAAACATGTTATTTTTTCATTACTTAATCTAACTTAAATAAATAATAACAGACATTATAAATAGATTATATATAGGTGTTGTGTGTGTATAAATAGTATAGTTATTGTTGTACCCTAATTTCAGCCCGAGTGCATTCACCCAGCTCAGGTACAGCTGACAATTAAATATACGGAGACGTAGCATGGGAGTGATATCTGATTATGCACGTGGACAGCTCACCCATGATGTTAGGTGCCCTAGGTCTAACTCGAGCAAGGGATACAAAGGTCGTAAAGCGCGAGCTCAGTATATTAAAATAGTTGTCTAAGCACAAGCTTAGAGAAGACATCCAGCTCGTGATAATTCTAATATATTGCATAGTCGCGGATCCCCAACGACTTGAGTGCTTTTATACGTTTATATATGACCAGGCTATCATATTTAATGTCTCATATATTATGAGAACATTTACTTTGTGATCAAATCATATCCCAATATAAATGGGAATTATTTGTATTAAATGTAATAATTATGTAAATGCGTGATTGACTCACGCAGTTACCCAAACCTATCTATGGAATTCCCTTATAAATACTGGGAATATTGGACAAGGAACAAGACAATTGTTCTGTAATACCAAAACTCTGCCAAAATAGAGAGAGAAACAACAATAATTTAGACTCGTGGACTAGGTGGATTTTAACTACTGAACCATGTAAAAGATTTTTTTTCTTGTGAATTTATTTCATTTTTTATTACGGTTTATTACTTAGCACTAATCTACCTTATTATTTCTTAATACACTGTTGGCAAAAAACTGCGTCAACAGTTTGGTGCTTTCATTGAGAAGAAAATTAGTGCTTTATCAAAATTCCTGTCGAATCTCATCATGGTGCTCACTCACTCAATGCACGAAAATAAGATAGAACAGCCCGGTGGGCAGGAAGCCCATCACACCGCTGTTTCGAACGAGCATGGCCCTGAAGTCCAGCAACGTCCGGGAAAACAACCGGCGGGTCACAATGACACTAGGAGTTCGACGTCATTACCATCGAATCCAAACCCAAGCTACTTAACAGCCTTTGAGATGGAAAACATGCAATTAAGAAGTCATCTCACTAAGGCAAATAGGAAAATTGGGGAGGCTTTGGCTCGGTTACCCCTTCTTGCAACCGACGTTAATGTCATAAAGAGGAAAAGTGGGTCTCATAAATCCCACAAGAATAACCGATCTAAACCAGGTCGGTCAGTCAGAATTGCTACCCTAAGTTATGTGCCTACAGGGCGAGACCGCCAGAATGCTCATCCCAGTGGCCCTCATCGGTATCATCAGCATATCAGTCGATCGGTTAGAACCGTAACCCCAAGTCCGGTGCCTCCTTCACAAGCACCTAGGAATACCCATGGCAATCTATGAGGAGGGGCTGGGACAGGCTCACAGAGACAAAATATTCCAGCAAACCGTCCTACATCACGATCGGATCGTCAGGCGCAGAGAGCTAGAAATAATGGGGCAGAGTAGAGGCGGGCTAATCTAGTTCGCCCTGATGGGACAAGGATTGTCTCACCAATAAGGCATCCCCCATCACCTATTAGACATCCAACACCACCTCTTCCTATGCGGGACATTCCAGCTTATGGAGACAGTAGGAGAAATCCTCCTCTGTCTGCCCATACCTACGTCCCACGGACCCGTGTTGAACATCCAGATCCTCAGCCTCAACTGCGAGCTGTAAGCTTCACAAATGGAAGTTACTGGACTGAAATTCGTTGAAGTGGTAGGTCTGAGGGTGATCTGAGAAATCAATTGAGTTCGACACAAAGCCCTCGGTACGATTCACAACCTGATTTGCGTGATCATCTGAATTTGCAGAGAAGGAATCTAGCTCGGAATAAGAATGTTAGTTATACTTGACAATAGGGAGGTCCTTCCATAGTACGTGATAATGGGAATTCCCCACTAAACCAAGCTCGAGCTTGGAGGGACAATAACCCATCAAACGTGTACGATACAATGGGAGTTGTTGAACAGCCCCTAGATAACCTAGGGACCAGAGACAAAACCCTTAAGACGCTAGCTCTGATGGAAGAGCAAAAGAAGAGGCTTTTATCTGGAAAAGATAAAGATGATTTCGACTCAGAGGATGAGCTCGAGCCTTTCACTCCAAATACTGCGGCGGCCACATATCCGATAGGCTTCAGAATGCCTCACTTCTAATAGTTTGATGGAGATGGAGATCCTTCAGACCACCTCAGAATGTTTAACACCATGATGATGGCCCACAATGTCGGACTCGATCTAAGGTGCATTTTATTCCCTTCAACTCTAATCGAGCCAGCCAAGCAATGGTTTAAGCAATACAAGAGGCATTCTTTAAGTTCGTGGAAGAAGTTTTCTTCTGACTTCAAAAAAGCATTTCGGGCTTCCCAGACAGCTTGGGTTAAGGCTGATTCATTAGCCAATGTAAAGCAGCAACCTGGCAAAACATTGAAGGCATATCTATGTAGATTTTCCAATGTCGCTGCGCGAGCTAGGGATGCCGATGATAGCTCCAAGCTCATGGCAATGAGGACGGGAATCCTTATTGGGGGCGACTTGTGGCAAGAATTATAGAGAAAAGGAGATAATAGTTTGGACGAGTTCTTGGCACGAGCTTAAAGATGGATTAACCTGGAAGAGGCGCGAGCTTCCGTCACAGGAACCAACCAGATCCATATCCAGCCCGTTGGAGCGATAACGAACGTTGCATCAATGGCTCAAACCGTTACCCAGAATAACCAAGGGGGGAGTAACAAAAGGAAGGGAAATGGTGAGGGAAACCATAGCTAAACAAAGAAAAATAAGTCTAGGGAGAAATTCAAGCCTATTTACGCCACTTATACCGACCTTAGGGATACTAGGGAGCGCATCTTACAGGAAAATTCTACTCGCCTTCCATGGAAGAAGCCTGAACCGTTGAAAAACCAAAGAGCGAAGAGAGATCCTTCGAAGTTCTATCGATTTCATAATGATATCGGTCGTAACATTGATGATTGTCGACAGCTGAAGGATGAGATCGAAACTCTCATTAAAGCGGGACCTTTGGCCCAGTACGCCCGAAATCGGGTGGTCCCTTATTAGCCTGTTGGACCAAACCCTCTGTCAGCCCCCGAAGCTCCAGTAAGTCAAACCGAAGCTCAAGTGAATCAGGACGATCCTCCTCTGATAATATGGGGAGATATAGCCACCATTTCAGGAGGACCTCATCTGGCAGGCACGAGCAGGGCCCATAAGAGGTACATTAACAAACTGAAATCCCATAACGGAGTGGAGTTCGTCCTGGAAAAGCAGTTATCAAAACAACAACGATTGGAAAAATAACCAATCATTTTTATAGAATTGGATGCTAGCCACGTCCAATTCCCACATAACGATCCCTTGGTCATAACCGTTATGCTTGCTAACCGAAGGGTCCGGAGGACACTAGTAGATAACGGGAGTTCTGTGAATCTACTTTTTAGGTCCACCTTGGAAAAAATGGGGTTGTCTATAGCAGAATTGAAGGCGACCTCAATGACTCTGTACAAGTTTTCTGGTGAATAGTCAGCAGCCATCAGGACGATAGAATTAGTGGTAACATCGGGAGAAGGTTCACGAACTGTCTCTAAGCTACTTGAGTTCGTGGTAATTGACTGTCCAGCTGCATACAATGCGATTTTGGGGCGACCTACGTTGATGGCATTTGAAGCCATAACCTCTATCCGCCACCTAGCAATAAAATTCCCCTCAACTGCGAGAATATGCACCGTCAGAGGTGATCAGCTCGCTGTCAGAGAATGCTATAGCATTTTTATGAAGGGAAAATCACAACCCGGGCAGCAAGCTATGGTCATAAATGACGGAGGCGAGGAATCTCGGGAAGTAAAAATTACTTGTGGGATAGAAGAACCTCAGCAAAAAGAGGACAGTAACGATGCCCAACACGATGACATTGACCCACGGATAGGCAAAGATAGGTCAGAACTACAGGCTATAGAGGAGCTCGAGGAGGTAAAATTGATCCCAATGAAGCTTCAAGAGTTGTAAAGATTGGGAAGAAACTTAATGATAAAAGGAAGAAGGAGCTGGTCAATTTCTTACAAGAGAATTTGGACATTTTCGTCTGGTCACATGAAGACATGGTGGAAATAAGCCCGAGTGTAATCATGAACACTTTAAATTTGGACAAGAACGTGCCTGCAAAATCCTAAAAATGGAGACGCTTGGGAACAGTCCGAGCTGAAGCTCTTGAAGAAGAAGTAGATCAACTATTAAAGTGTGGGTTTATTCGTGAAGCAAAATACCCGATCTGGGTTGCCAATCTTGTGCTGATCCCAAAGCCAAATGGGAAATGGAGGACATGCATCGACTTTTCCGACCTGAACAAAGCTTGTCCCAAGGATTGCTTTCCATTACTAAGGATTGATCAGTTGGTAGATGCCACGGCAGGTCACGAGCTCATGTCCTTCATGGATGCGTATTCTGGATATAACAAGATCGCGATGAATCCTACATACTAGGAACATACTAGCTTCATGACCCCAAATAACGTATATTGTTATAAAGCCATGCCCTTCGGACTAAAGAACGCCGAAGCTATATATCAACGCCTAGTCAACAAAATGTTCGCTAATCAGATCGGGAGAAGTATGGAAGTGTATGTCGATGATATGCTTGTCAAGTCAAAGACTGTCGATAACCATGTATTCGATCTAGAAAATGTTTTGGAATCTTAAGGAGGTATGACATGAAGCTGAATCCTCAGAAGTGCACGTTCGGAGTGGCATCTCGAAAATTTCTGGGTTTCATAGTCAACACTAGAGGAATAGAAGCAATTCCCGAGAAAATCAGGTCGTTGTTAGAAATGCCCTCACCCAGGTCGCGTAAAGAAGTTCAAAGCCTGACTGGAAAGGTGGCAGCTTTAAATCATTTTATTTCAAAATCTACTGACAAGTGCCTGCCATTTTACAACTTGCTCAGGGGAAACAAAAAATTTGAATGGACTGAGGAGTGCCAACATGCATTACTCGACCTAAAAATGCACCTGGCCGAGCCCCCAGTGTTATCTAAGCCTATGACTGGAGAACCCCTGTTCCTTTATTTGGCAGTGACAGAAAATGCAGTCAGTGCCGTGTTAATCCGAGAAGAAGACCTTGCCCAAAAACCAGTATATTATATAAGAAATAGACTTCTCGGAGCTGAGTCACGATACCCACTGATAGATAAGTTGGTGTTCTATCTGATATTAGCTTCCAGGAAGCTCCGACCATATTTCCAGTCTCATTCAAACAATTTCATGACCGACCAACCTTTAAGGTAGGTATTGCAAAAACCTGAAACATCGAGACGTCTTTTGAAATGAGCTATCGAGCTTAGCCAGTTTGAGATATTGTACATGCCACGGACCTTAATCAAAAGTCAGGCCCTTGCTAATTTTGTGGCTAAATGCACTAGATTTCCAGAGGAGCTTTTGAAGGAACCGGTGCAAGAATTATGGAAAATCTTCGTGGATGGATTATCAAACGAGAACGGATCGGGAGCAGGGATCATCTTAATTTCCCCAGAAGGACATCGATTCCATACAGCTCTGAGATTCAGATTTGAAGTATCCAACAACGAAGTCGAATATGAGGCTTTATTAGCTGGATTGAGAGTGGCAAGGGAGCTCAAGGAAAAAGTCGTCCAATGCTATAGTGATTCTTAGCTCGTGCTTAATCAAGTGTTGGGAGAATATCTAGCTCGTGGTACCAACATGGCGGCCTACCTAGCTAAGGTGAAGAGAGAGTTGTTCGAATTTGAGTACAGTAATGTTGAACAGATACCTCGCGAGCAGAATTCTAATTCTGACGCTTTGGCAAGGCTTGCCACCACCAAAGAAGCTGAAACATTGAATGTAGTGCTAGTGGAGTTCTTGGAGAATCTAAGTGTAATAGAAATGGTAGAAGTCAAAATGATCGACACAAGAATGACCTGGATGACTCCCATAATGGAATACCTCACAAGAGGAAGGCTACCTGGTGATAGAAAGGATGCAAGAAAAATACTACATCAAGCTCTGCAGTATGTTATTGTGGATAGGACATTGTACCGACGTGGTCATTCATTGCCTCTCCTGCAATGTATTCTACCCGAGGAAGCTAAAACCATTTGACAAGAAGTGCGCGAAGGCTTTTGTAACGACCCAAATTTGCTAATAAGGCTTAAGGGCCTTGATTAGCATGCCTGGAGGGCATAATGGGAAGTATGCGTGAATTTAATGATTAAGACGCAGGATTATGATTTTAAGCATGTTATATGACTATTTGAGTATTTGAGATGCATGATTATGTGTACTATGGTATGTGATAATTCTAGCCCGTTGAGGGCATACGTGTGATAATTATGTGATGTGATTTGTACCACATGGGTGTGGTGATATTAATGCGATGCACGTGCCGAGACGGTCCTAGAGAGCAAGATAACTCAAAAGTCACAACGGGATTTCATACCCGGCTCGGGAGGAGCCTAGGGGTATTTTGGGGATTTTGTAGTTTAGTTCTTGTGAGATATTGGTAACCGGTGGTTTGGTAACTTGTGTAGCTGTTAGTAACCATAGAGGGTAACAAGATTGGTTAAAAGAAGTGGTAGAATTGTAAGGAAGTAGGAATGACAAGAAGGGCCTTGAGGTTTAGTTGGAATGGGAGTTAGATGGAAGGGTAAAATGGTCATTAGGCAAGGATTAGGATTACTTCAGCTGTAGGAAAAGGGAATACGTATTATACTTTGTTATATTTTGGTTTATGCTAAATTTGAAAGAAAGGGCTAGAAAGAAAAGGGAAATGAAGAAGGGGCTGAACTTGGGACCTAGGAGGAGACTCAAAGGGAGTTTGAGGCAATCAAAACCAGGTTTAAGCTAGGATTTCTCAAAGGTAAGAATTGTGCTCTGTTTAAGTTGAATTTAAGTCTGAATTTTCAGAGATTAAGTGAGAAAACTCAAAGGGAATATGGCTGGTTTTACTTTGAAATTCAATTAGGGTAATCAAGAGCAAAGAGGTTGGGAGCTGGAATTGGGAGGAGTTCAAGCTGAGTTTGATTGAGGTAAGAATCTTTAGCATGTTTAATTTCGTAATTGGTGTGGCTTAAGACTTTTGAAGCATGATTTGTAGTTTTGGAAGCCATGGTTAAAGTTTTAGGAATTTGAAACTCAAGATAGGATTTTGGGGTGTGTTTGTGTGATTGGGGTTGTTTGTGATGTTTATAGGTTGTTAAAGGGGTTCATTTGGGGTTCTGAATTGATTTTGAGGCTTAGGTATAAGTTTGGAGTGTTTTGGGTTCGGGAAAACGCAGGGGAAAAACCCAGAATTCTGGGCTCGCGAAGGAGCGCCGCGGCGCTGTTCTAGCGCGCCGCGGCGCAAGGCTGTTTCTGGGCGGTGCGTGTGCTCTCTGACTTGCTGGGCGCCGCGGCGCTGTTCTAGCGCGCCGCGGCGCAAGGCTGTTTCTGGGCGGTGCGTGTGCTCTCTGACTTGCTGGGCGCCGCGGCCCTATAGGGCAGCGCCGCAGCGCTAGGCCATTTCCAGAATGTGATATTTTGCAGTTTTGAGCTTTTGCTTCGGGGATTCAGGGGATGTCTTTGGTGCATTGTTTTAGGGATTTGGGGCATTCAGAGAGTGTGGGATTGGTTCTGGGAAGTAGATTTGGATTGGTTAGTGATAAAGGATGTTTTGCTTGTGTTGTGACTAGGTCTTTGGTGAGGCTCGGGATAGAGGACCGTGCTCGCGGCGTTGGGGCATCGGACGCTCGGGATACAGGTAAGAAAGCTGCACCTGAGTATGTGGTTAGGTTGGGACTAAGTGTTCCCTATGTTTGTATGCATTATTATGTGAATGTGATTAACCATGTGGTCACGATGGGACTAAGAGTTCCCAATATTTGTATATCATGTCATGAGATGGTGTTATTACGCCATGGGACATGCGATTACCGGCCTAAGGGTGTCAGAATCATTATTTGCGCACTGGGGCGCGGCTCAGCCACTGGGAGCTGAGGCAGCTTATTTATCACTGGGCTCGGTTAAGCTGGCCGGAGTCAGTGAGTATTACACTGGGGGCGGCCCTATTGAGCCGAAGACAGTGTGTTAAATAGAGGGTGCGACTAAGGGCGCCAACCCTGAATGTTATTTAATGGATATGACAATCTATTAGTTATGAACGTGAATATTGTGCTATGAATATAGTTGATTGACTGTCTGGATGACAATTGTTATCACTACGTGGATAGGTGTTATGAACTGATGAATTTCTGATTATGCACTGTGGAATATTTGATTATTGATGTTAATCTTGCTATGTTATTATGCTTTCTTGCTGGGCCCTGGCTCACGGGTGCTACGTGGTGCAGGTAAAGGCAAGGGTAGGCTGAATCAACCATGAGTTGGAGAGCTCTGGGGGCGAGGTGTACATTGTCAGCTGCTTGGCCGCCACGGTCGACACATTGTACAGGACGGAAACCTAAAATGTATATTTTGCCATTAGAGTGGCTTGAACTATTTGTAACTTCTAGAATTTGTTGTAATTTAGACATCTAAACCCTATTTCGAGTCTCCATGTATTAAATCGTCATTTTTAATGAAAATAGCCCGTTTAAATTAAATCTTTTTATTCCTACTCTGATAATGGTATAGAGTTTACACTTTGTCTGAATGACTTGATTAGTAAGTCTTGCACTATTTTAAACACACAGTGTAACGGTCTTGGTTATCCAGGGCGTTACAGCTTTTGTGGAGATCATGTTGGGGGGCAAAACCTAGCACTGAAAATATTGAGGCAGGGCATTTTTCGGCCCACTCTAACAAAAGATTCAATCTCGTATGTCCAGAAGTGCGAAAAATGCCAATGTTTCGCCATAATTTCCCGAGCTGCTCCAGTTGAGCTAACGATGATCTCATCCCCGTGGCCATTCGTGGTATGGGGAATCGACCTAATAGGGTCCCTGCCTATGGGAAAGGGAGGAGTTCGTTACGCGGTGGTGGCGATCGATTATTTCACGAAGTGGGTAGAAGGCAAACCTCAGGCAACCATCACTTCAAAGAGAATCCTAGACTTCGTGGTGAAGAGTATTATATGTCGATTTGAGCTTCCTAAAAAGATCGTGTTAGACAATTGGACACAATTCGACAGTGATCTCTTCACTGACTTCTGTGAAAAATACGACATTATTAAGGTTTTCTCCTCAGTAGCGTATCCGTAGGCCAATGGAGAGGTCGAGACTGTGAACAAAACCCTAAAGGTGAGCCTAAAGAAGAGGTTAGACAAGGCCAAATGATTTTGGCCCAAACAGCTCCTGCAAGTACTTTGGGCATACCAAACTTCTCACAGAACCTCCATGGGACATACTCATTTTTCCATAACTTTTGGAAGCGAGGCCGTCTTTCCAGTCGAAGCGATGGTAGCCACTCACAAGCAAAGGACATTCAACCAAGAGCAGAATGAGGTACTTCTTAATGCATCCCTCGATTTGATTGAAGAAAAATGAGAAGAGTTGCAGTTACAGCTCGCCCATTACCAACAAAAAATCACTTGCTATTTTAATTCTAAAGTTAAGGCGCGTAGATTTGGATTGGGCGACCTGGTTCTCCGAAGGGTATTTCTAGCAAATAAAGATCCCAAGAATGGTGTTTTAGGCCAGAATTGGGAGGGACCATATCAGGTCGTTGAGGTTTTGTGAGAAAGAACTTTGAAGATAGCTCGACTGAATGGGGAAGTAGTCCCACGGGCCTGGAACGCCCTACATTTGAAAAAATATTATCAGTAAAACCACCATCAATGTAAGGCTTATTTATAAAAGCCATTTTATTAAATAATAGGTGGATTATTAAATAATTTTTAAGATTGTATGAGTTCGTGTTCTAGTGTCGTAAAAGCAACTAAGAAAGTTTCTACATTCTAGTTGCTTGGGGGGCATATAACCCGAGATTGGAAAAATTAGGCTTGCTTGATAAGTTCAAATCATTAAAATCCCTGAATACAACCAGGTTCAAAACTTAGAGGCTTAGAAAAATTGATTATTATACAACTTTTTAAGAGCTCGAGTTTTCAATAAACCTAGCGTGAACTAAGTTGAAATCATTTAAAATCTTGGACGTAACCAGGTCCGAAATTTAGAGGCTTGGAAAAATTGATTATTTGATGTCTTTTTAAGAGCTCAACTTTTCAATGAACCTAGCGCGAACTAAATTGAAATCATTTAAAATCCTGGACGTAACTAGGTCCGAAATTTAGAAGCTTAGAAATATTGATTATTCAATGGCTTTTTTAAAGTTTGAGTTATCAATAAACCTAACACGAACTAAGTTGAAATCATTTAAAATCCTGGACGCAACTAGGTCTGAAACATGGAAAGTTGGGAAAATTGTTTAATATCAATGGCTTGTTAAAGCTCGAGTTATCAATAAACCTAACATGAACTAAGTTTAAATTATTAAGAACCTCGGATATAACCAAGTTCAAGGCCTGATTCTTAACAGGTATGATACAAATCAGCACACAAAACTTGGATATAACAAAGCTTGATAAATTTTATCCCGATCTAAAAATCAATTCCTAAAATCTAGAATGTACAAGTCTAAGGATTCATAAACATAAGAGATAATAAAGGAAAGATAAGTGGATCAAAAAGTTAGATGTATATTGAAATAAAGTAGGGAAATTATCCCGAGGAGAAAAATCTCGAACTGAGCCCGAAGGCAATTGTTTAATAAAAAAATTGTTAAACAATTACAGAAAAATAGAAAAGAGCTATCATTGAGCTCCACCAATTCGCCCCGCCGAGATGACCCCCTCGCCATCTCCCTCAGCTGCTCTGAAAGCCTCACCAGTCTCTAATGGTTCTTGCAAGAGTCGAGCCTTGAATCTTGCAAGGTACAGATCCCACAGCTTAGTCCCCATGAAAGAGAAGTTCCCATCTGGGTTGAAGGCCCAACACTAGTATAGCATATCTTCCATGGATGACGATGAGGCCACCTTTTCTTCATTGACTGCGGCCTTGGCCTTGAGTAGTTTTGCTTTGGCTTTATCAACCTCGCCCTGAAGTTGTGCAATTTGAGCTTGGAGGGCAAACAATGCAGTCTTTGCAGCCTGCTCGCTTTCCTGGGATGAGACGAGAGGAGCCTTGGCATCATGCTCACTCTTTTGAGCAGTCGCCAAGGCAGCTTTGGTGGCCTGCTCGCCTTCTTGAGCGACAGTCAGAGCAGTGTTGGCAGCATTCAGGTCAGCTCGGAGCTCATCGTTTCTAGCCCTAGCATGGGCTATGCTGCGATACTAGGCTAAGACAGACTGTAAAATAACAAAACAAGCCAGAGATATACCCTTGATCACAATAAGAAAAAAAAATTCACCAAGGAAAGACAACTTACAGTGAGATTCATCCCCATAGCTGATTCCATGACATTCTCCGGGCTGCACTCCTCGATGGTCCTCAGATCCCTCGAGCTGGCCTTATAGGCGTGCCCCACCATCTGGCTCAGAGTCTCATAAATGATACCCCGAAAGGCTTCAGGGATCTTCTCCAGGTCCTGAGGATCTACTGGTATTCGAACAGTAGGAGCTGGGGGCTCAGCTTGTGTCACTTGAGCCTGGGGAGGTACGAATCGAGGTGGAGGAGGAGGGGGAACCTTATCGGTAACATAACTCACCGGAACTTATTCCCGAGTTGAGCTCCTATCTTTCCCCTTGGTAGGGGATCTTGAGGTGTTTCCTGCTGCAGGAGGGGTTTTCTTCGTGATCCTGAGCCTCTTTACGACGGGGCCCAATCCAGCTTTCTTAATATGGAAAGCAATTCGGATGTTAGGAGCTCTGGGTTGTTCCATCTCTTCACCTAAAAAGAACAAAAAGGAATTAGTTCAAAAATAAGGTTGTTAGAAATATATATAAAGAGAGAAAATAAACAAAGATCCTACCCTCCAGGCTGGGGGAGGAGTCTATTATCACGACCTCTGGCTTTGGAACTAATGGAGGAGAGGGGGATTCTACAACTAATATTTTTGGGATCCTAAGGGGTTAAGGTTCAGGTCCTTCCTCAGGGATGGATTCCTCTACATACTGTCAAAATCCATGGGCAAACGCACCCTGGAGCAGAGAAGGCCTGGTCCTACGATTAGTCCCATACTCTTCAAAAATGGTAGATCTAAAGTTTAAAGTATTATCTACTATGACTGTGCCCATGGGATAACTATTGTCACGATGTACCACTAGGTGGTCTACGCACTGGAGCAGTGGACGAGCTGATTTGGGTTAAATCAAACTAACCTAAAATCGGCAACAACCCTATCTAACTCCCTATAAGGGTATGGGTTACCTAGGCCGGAGGGGCCGGCTGCTGCCCCTGACGCAACTCGTTCTATATCAGGTTCTCGAACAGCCTCAGGAACCTGCCTTTTCGCATAAGAGGCACCTCGTCCTCTCTTCCTCTTCCTCCTCCTCACCTTCAGTGGCTGGCAATGCCTCCTCTTGAGAGGATGAGAGCTCGTGGATAACCAGAAGGGTAGCCCAAGTCCTTAAGGCCAACATTTGACCTTCGCTAATCAACTTGCACGCCAGTATCGTGACGTCATTCATGACCTGGCGGTAGTCCTTCTCACTGGGTGGAAGCCCAGACAACTTCTCATACTGACCCCTGAGGGTCATGGATATTTTTGTCCTCGCAAATATGGCTACACAAAAAAAATAAATCATTTAAGACTTGGGAAATAAAAATATATATAAATTCACGAGCTGAATTCCCCAAGATGGAAGACTTACGAGGTCGGTTGAAATATCGGTGTTCACAGTTTCGAAATCCATTCGACATAAAGAACAAGTCCTTGTAGTCGTTTGGATGACTGAGAAGTTCGATGACGGAGGCCGAGTTAGGGAATCGCGTGAGGTAGTAGAATCTGTCACCGCGTCCCCTCTGCTCCGGGCTAGCTTTGAGGCAGAAAAAGTGTAGTATATCTGCCAGGGTAGGGACCTCCCACTTATGCTTCAAAAAAAATTTATTTCAGCCCCGCCAAAAGTCTATAAGAAATTGGTGGGAGCTAAAATGGAGCCAACTTCACTTAATTTAAAAAGTCTGCGAAGTATTGGTCTAGGGGAAGGAAGGCCCCAGCCTTCAGATGCTCATCACTCCAAGCCGCGAAGTCATCTTGGAGAAAGGAGCAGCTTTGTTCCCCTTCAAACGTAGGTCGGGCAAGGAGAGTTCCGGTCCTGACCTCTATGTTGTGGCTCAACATGATTTTATTCACCATCCCCTGGGTCGTGATCTTTGATACGATACGATCAGCCTCGAAGTGGGCCCAACCACCAGCTCCTTCTCCACCACCGGACCGAAGTGCGGGATGGGAGACTCTGGGGAGATCTGCTTCCCCTTGTTCTTCTGCTGAGCAGATGAGCATGATGCATTCTTCTTGGGGGCGATTTTCTTTTGAGGAGCCATCAGATCGCTTAACGAGCAGAATGACCTAGTTAGTAGGCAACCTAAGAGGATTTAAAAACTATGACGCGGAAGTACGAAGGGGGGAATGGTTTACTTTTGTTATACAAGCTGAGGTTAGCCTCAGCCCCATCGCGTGATGCCACATGATACCCTAAGTTACGCGCCTTGGTTTCCTAACAGACCCCTGATATTTAGGGAACCATATGTCAGACTGCCAGACCACTACTTTCCTTGGGAGGTGGCTTAGTGAAAAACCATCCAAGAATCGTAACCTCTAAGCTATCCGGTTTGAAACCTAAGAACCCTTCATCTCCTTTATCTCAAATGGGTATTCTTTAAATTAATTCACCATTAAGATTACCCTGATTTATCTAGAAATTTCCCGGTTTTATGAATGTCTTATTTCTACAGCTATTTTTGGACTCACCCGTTGAACCTAAGTCGAAACCTATTCCCTAAAAACATTTAAAAATAGTCTAACAATGACTACAATGAATATTGCGGATGAACATGGCGAAGAACAAAAAGTTAATTTAAAAAATAAAAAAATATTCAAACCAAAGAATTTGATACTTACAGTGTGTTCTTTGTCGGTAAGATATGGACTTTGCAAAGGGCAGTTCCTGGAAAACTTCTGAGTGACTGGGTATAGTGAATGATTTTTGGGGATTTTTGGGAAAGAAAAAAGGCTCGGAAGTGCAGAAGAGGAAATTTTTTAAATGAAAGGTGGTGAAGTCTGAAACTTGGCCATCCCTTTTATACGTAAATTGTGTAAATTAATATGGGCCATTAATTTGGATTAGTTCAAGATCCAAGGGCCAAGCTTAAATAAACCAAACAACAACAAAAATGTGACAAGACAATTATTGCAGTCCTCGAAACTCGATGTGGTATACCACGTGTCCAGTACTCAAGTAATGGGCAGACGTGGTTTTATGCAACAGAAGTATAAAAGCCCCTACTGTGTAGGTTAGAAAGTGCTGACGTCATACACGAGCAGGGGCTTAGGGGGAAAATGTTGTACCCTAATTTCAGCCCAAGTTCATTCACCCAGCTCGAGTACAACTGGCAAAAAATATACGAAGATGTAGCATGGGAGTGATAACTGATTGTTATGCATGTGGACTGCTCGGGTTTCGTGTGGTCACCCATGGTGTTAGGCGCCCTGGGTCTAACCTGAGCAAGGGATACGAAGGTCGTGAAGCGCGAGCTCAGTATATTAAAATAGCTGTCCAAGCACGAGCTTGGAGGAGACATTCAACTCGTGATAATTCTAATATATTGCATATCCGCAAATCCCCAATGACTCGGGTCCGTTTATACGATTATATATGACCAGGCTGTCATATTTAATTTCTCAGATATTAGGAGAATATTTACTTTGTGATCAAATCATATACCAATATAAATGTGAATTATTTGTATTAAATGTAATAATTATGTAAATGTGTGATTGACTCACCAAGTTACCCAAACCTGTCTGTGGAATTCCCTTATAAATACTGGGAATATTGGACAAGGAAGGGGAAGATTATTCTATAATACCAAAACTCTGCCAAAATAGAGAGAGAAACAACAATAATATAGACTCGTGGACTAGGTGGATTTTAAGCACCGAACCACGTAAAAGATTTGTGTTCTTGTGAATTTATTTCATTTTTCATTGCACTTTATTACTTAGCACTAATCTACCTTATTATATCTTAATACACTGTTGGCGAAAAACCACGTCAACAACTATGTAACTACATAAGAAATTAAAATAACATTTCTATTCTATGAATAAATAAGTTTCTTCTCCAATCATTGAAGTATGTTAATATTATGAATGTTTTGTACATTACATAAGGTAGTTTGTGATCTAAAAGGCTATTATATTATTATATTTTAAAGAAAAATCAATAGACAATGGTTTGGTTTAATTTTTCTTTTAATATGTTTATGTCATTCTTTTATATATAATATTGTTTATTTATTTAAATTTTTATGACAATCATGCAAATTAGTATTTGTAGTTGTCTTGTGTATGAAAATAATAAATATATGTATATGGGTGCACTTTTAATGGTTACTACTTATGGATAATTACTTTAATATTAACCATTGGATTAAGATCAATTGTCCATATTTATAGTTGTTAATTAATATTTCTAAAAATAAATTTTGATTTTTTTAAATTTTTGGACGGGTTGCCTGATGAAAAACGCGTTGTTATTATGAAAATATAATATTGTAAGCTTTTCTTTTTTCAAATGTATGTCAATTTCTAAATATAGCTAGTGTCTCTCATTGGTTGGAAACAACATTAATTATGACAAAAAAAAACTAAATTCAAAATTAATGTAGAAAATAAAATATTTACCTGTTGGTGACTTGTTATACCATGTCACTATGTTGCAACATTATCATAATTGTTAGTACCCATCTATGAGTAGTAACCATTGAAAAATCTTCCATATGTATATACATTAAAATCTCTATATTGTAATAAAGTTGGGACCAACATATTTTTATTCCTACGAAGAGATTATAACTTAATATAATTATATCTGTAAAATGTTGAGAATATACACATTTAAATCTAAATTAAACAATAAATGATGAAATATATATGTCCAATTCAGTGTATAAACATTGATATATGAAAATGACATGAATGTATAGCTACAATGTACATATCTATATAATGTTGAAAATATCTCAAATTATTTTAGAAGACTAAATTGATAATTAATTTTCTCAAATAATTCTATTATGTATAAGATGTATATATAAATTAAGACAAATATTACTATGTAGAGAGGCGTGATTAAGAAATATTATAACTTATTACAATGTAGAGTTTATTCCTATTTATAAGTGGTCCTAAATTGGAAGTAAAACTTTTTATGACTATATCAGAGTTATTCTAATATAGATTAATACTTTATGGAGGTTTCACTCTATATATATTTAGGTCATGTTTTGAAACAACTGTGTAATTACTAGGATAGTAATTATACCATATTTAAATATACAAAGTGTGTTTAGATGTCAAGTGTGAATTACTTATAAATTCTTATTATCATGTTTGTCAAAATAGTTAGTACTAAAAAAAATAATATTATGTAATAAATGTTATTTAAAATTTATAGCTTTTAGTAATTACATAGTATAATTACGC
Organism: Humulus lupulus; assembly: GCF_963169125.1. Taxonomy (NCBI): domain Eukaryota; kingdom Viridiplantae; phylum Streptophyta; class Magnoliopsida; order Rosales; family Cannabaceae; genus Humulus; species Humulus lupulus. The sequence continues at coordinate 145,698,157 of NC_084800.1, read as the reverse complement.
TCAATTCTCATGGGGGACTATGAGAATTGGAGAGTGTAATTGGGACCCTCAATTACCTCCAATTACATAGTTATCCCTATTTCGGGCGTTGAGGCTGTCCCGGAGGTCTGATTGGTCCATCCTCTTGGGTTCATGCCTGAAAGCCTTGTCACAGCGAGCATTTAGGTCGTCTCATAGGTCAGTCTGGCCTCAGAATGCACCACTACCTTCAGGGTATGCTACTTCTGTTTCCCCGTCAGACTCATTCTTTTCATTGTTAACTGAGATGTTGATGTCGCGTTCTCAGTTATCGAAGATGTTTCGCCTATTGGCTCCTTGGCCATTGCTCATGTGGTGTTGGAGAGGTGCTTAGAGGACACCACCTCCAGGCCTTGTGCGATCTGTATTGGCGAGCATGGGCGAACGCCATGGGCTCCACGGACGCTCACAGCCTGGCGGTGTCCTCAGGCACCTAGGCTTTTACCTTTACTAGTTTCTTCCAGGGCTTGGCTGTCTTTGGGGTTCCGACAAGCCTTCTTTCACTTGGGAGCAGGGTTGTCGTCGACCTTACCCTTGCCACGATCTTGTGGCACGGGTGGGGCTCCAACTCCTGCTGGGTGCACTGGGGGCACACCAGCCCTTGGGCCGGGAGGCACACTGGCTGGGGCTTACGCCACATCAATCGGGATCTCGCACCATGGGGGGCACGCCAGCCCTTAGGCTAGGAGGCACACCGGCTGAGTCAACATGTGGCACTCCAGCTAGGTGCACAGGCGGCACGCCATCTGGATGCCTAGTTGGTACTTCGCCATGCAGGTCCACTCACATCCCTTGGGCTACCAGCATGACCCTCATGGCGTTAACCATCTCTTGTAGGGCGGCGATATTAACCTCCTGGGTGTCGAGCTTTTGCTACTGAGTGACCACCTGATCGCAAAGCGCCACCACTTCTGGCACCTCCTTCACGTCCATGGGCTGAGAATATTCCTCCTCATAATACTAGTCGTCTATGCTGTCGTATTCGGCGTTTTCGTCATAGTCTTCCACCTTCTCAGGGAGGTCCTGCGGTGGTGGATGACTATTTTCTCCTCCCTCAACTCCAGCTGGAGGAGCTGCATCGTCTGGTGTGTTTCTCCAAGTGGTCACCATGGCTACATTGATATTGTACTGCGATATAGAGTTTCTCTCTCTCTCAAAATCCCAACTCTCTACAAGAAGATACCCCATCCCTATTTATAGAGGCTGGGGTCATTAATATTAATCATCTGTCATTAATATAAACTCTCCCATTCTGGGGTTTTAATGTTGAATTAATACAAAAATGGTTGCACTAAATAGAGACTATGTGTAACGATCCGAATTCGCTAATCGGGCTTAGGGCCCTGATTAGTGTGCCTAGAGGGCAATAAGTGGTTTAATATGCTTATATGTGGATTTATGTGTATATATGATTGTGATGCATATTTAGTTAAGTTAAATACGCATGTGGACCCCATCTGGATATTAGGGGTATAAATGTGATAAATGTTATATATATGTGATATGTCTGTGCAGCACGATCCGAGACAGTCTTGGGGAGAGCTTAGCCAGAGAGTCACAACGGGGTTGGGATTCGGACTCGGGTTGAGTCGAGGGGTAATTTGGGTACTAGATGTTATGGGATTATAGGGACACGGAAATAAATATTTGGAGATATATTTGAGGATAGAATGTCTAGGCGGGAATATTAGGGAAAATTTACCATTTTGCCATCGGGGACGTTTTGGTACCTCGAGCCTTGAGGTAACCCTTTAGGTTTAAGTCAAATAAAACAAAAAGGGGAATTACTTAGAAACTCTAGGGAAACCGACTTACTCTCTTTTCTTTCAGCTGAGGATAGTTTTATCTCTTCCTTTCTCATTCACCCTCTAAGATAAACACAAGGGAAACTTAAGGGAAATTAACTTAAAGCTAAGGGATTTCAGCTGGGGAAATCTAAGGGAACTTAAAGCTTGAAGATTGAAGCTTAGGGGGGACTGGTTCAGAAGCTTAATTCAGCAAGAGGTAAGTTCTAGCTATTAAGGTTTGGTCTTGAATTTCTGCTGGTTTTGTGGATTGCATGTTAGTCAAGATTGGTTTACTTATTGAGAATTTTGGCTGAGTTTTGAAGTAGGATTCAATGGGGTTTTGGAGCTGTTTCTAAGCTAAAACAATTGTGTTAGTTATCTGGGTTTAATAGATGAGTTTTGGGTGAATTGGCTTGAGGAAAGGGGTGGAAAATGGTGGAAAAAATCTGGGTTTAGAGGTGAGGGCCGCGGCCCTAGGAGGGGTGTGCGCGCGGCCCGTGTGCATGCGCCGCCATGGGAGGCCGAGAAGGTCATGCGCGTCGCGGCGCTTAGTGGGCGCGCCGCGGCCCGTGTGGGGGTCAGTGTGGTGCTAGCCTCTATTTCGAGGCTAGCCGCGGCTCTTGTGGGTGGGGCCGCAACCCTTAGTGTCAATCTGAGTTTTTAAGGGTATTTAGGCTTGGGAACTTAATGGGTAAGGCTCGGGATGGATTTTATCACCCGGATTGATAGAATTCAAGGTCCCGGAGGTTAGGGTTATGGCTCGAAGTTATTTATTGGATTAGAATTTGATGGATGGACATTGTTAATGTGTTGTGACTAGGGTTTCGGTGAGGCTCACGTTAGAGGACTGTGCTCGGGGCATCGGTGCTCAGAAAGCTCGGAACTCAGGTAAGAAAACCCTTGTTCCCATAGAGCTTGTGTGCAGGGCTGAGCTCAATGTATTTGAATAGAATTGATATGCAGGGCCGAGCCCAATATGTTAGAACTGCGGGGTGTAGCCCTTTAACTTAATATGCTAGAATTCTATACTTGCTTGTTATGCTATGTATATTATGATGTGAATGGTTTTCTTGAACTGGGAACGGTGTAGACCGAGAACGACGAAGGGCCGGGAACGACATTGGGCACGTTGAGTGCAAGGCCGAGAGCGGCAAGGGGTCGGGAGCAGCGTTGAGCACGTGGAGTGCGAGTTGCCAGGGCGAGTCCCTAGAAGGATACCTGGGATATCCTCACGGGGTGGTTCATGAACCCAGGGCTTGGTAAACGCCTAGGACGGCTAGGCCGTATGTGTTTAGCCATTGATCGCCTGTTTATATGCTTAATATATGTGTGGCATATGTTATATATTTGTGGGTTTTCTTGCTGGGCTTCGGCTCACAGATGCTCTGTGGTGCAGGTAAGGGTAAAGAGAAAATCAACCAACCATGAGTACAGCAGGCGTGAGGCGGCATGTACATGTTTGGCCAGCCTGGCTGCCACAGCCAGAGTATTTTGGGAGATGCTTGTAAATGAACTTAGATTTTGTCGTTTAGCCGACTTAGTACAGTTTTTATGTTGTAAATATTTATAAACCGTATTTTGGGATCCCAGGTGTCAAACTTTTACGATCTTCAATGATATGGAGTTAATTCTATATTTTCCCTCTGTTTATGGCTTAATTACACTGTCTGATTTAAAACCTCGATTAGCGAGTTGAAAGCACATTTTTTTAAACTCACTTAGTAACGGCTCTAAGGAAGTAGGGCGTTACACTATGGCCCAGGCAGATTGCACGGGGCCCATTGTAGAAAGTCGCATACCAACTTTATGGGGAACATGTCTCTGACTGTCAGGATGCAACAAACGTTTGCCCATGTCAAGCGACGTTGTGGGAAATGTCGATTGTCGAGGGTACGAACTCGACACCACTAATCAAGGCTCACCAAAAGTTGTCAGATGATCTTCTAGTGGTCCATACACCCAGTGACTGACACCTGTCATCTACTCCAAGTTCGAGGACCAGAATCCTAGACCTGAGAGATGGGCGAGTGAAGAGAGCCTCTTAGGATGTGACCTCATTTGGAGACATGCTCGCCTCAAGGACGAACCTCGGGGTGCAGCCTCTCTTGGAGACATCAATGACTTGGAGATTGGTTCAGGACGTGCTCGGGACGTCGCCTCATTTGGAGACATCCTCCCCTCGAGGACAGACCTCGAGGCGTGGCCTCACTTAGAAACATCCACCACATGGCCAGATTGGGCTTTCTGGAAGAGTTCACACTTTGAGAACCTCATGACTTGCTTTGTCGCTAATTACTCCTAATTACCTCGTGTCAGGTGGTGAAAATACAAATAACAAGTCAAATTACCAAATGATTTTTTCCTATGGATAAGAAGCCTAAATTTAAAGTTTTTGGAGTCAGAAAATCCGTCCATTAATTTGATTCTTGTTGCGACTTTGGAAATATACCAATGCTATGTGTCATTGTCAAGATAGAATTTTACTTGTTAAAAGTATATATGTTGAAATTTCCTTAATATATTCAATTTCCAATTTCCTTATGTCAATTTTTGTCTACCTCTTGTTAATTTTTTTTTCTTCCACTTGCCACATGGTTATGTTTACATCTTTATTTTCCTTAAAATTCAATGCAATTGATGCCTTTGACCTTGGAATTCCTTGATCTCAACTCTTAAGTCGTGAACATTAATTCCTATGATATAAATGAGCAAAAATTATATAAATACGTAAGTGATCAAGCTCAAGACTCAAGAGAGCTAAGTAATTTGACATGAAACTTTTAATATTAATTACTATATATTGTATATATTACCAAAGTGCTCACAAATCGAGAATAAAACATTTCGAATGTATTTGATGGATAGTATTATGTCGTATTGTAAATATAATATTTTCATAAAAATTAATATTATATTTATAATATTTTAATAAAAATCAATATCAAACATATTGTAATATTAAAATATATTATAAAATACAATTTATTATAATACAATATTAAGACGTAATTAAGTATACCTAATATATTGATAATTAATTAATTAAAAGAAATCAAATGTCCTTTAATTATTTAAAGTTCGCCTGATATCGTTACCAAACAACATATTATCATAATTATATTTCATGATCACTTTATTGGATATTTTCCAAACTATGAGTATCTTTTTTTCTCGGTCTCATATTTTCCGCAATTAGAGGTTAATTAATTACTAGTGTATATATATAAATAAATATTATTAATTATTAAGTTTAAATAACACTGATGATATGATATATCAAGTCCAAAGAGGTTCCCATGTGGTGCCCAAAGTGTTGTCGTCTAGAAAACAGCTAGTGTCGACGTACGGCGGCTGTTGCTGGGAATTGGGGTCTTGCAACTGTGTAACGTCCATACAAATCAAAGCAATTAGATTGGCCTGTTGGCACTGCATGTTGACAAGCTCAGCCTGCGCCTTAGCCAGTTGTCCCTGCAGCTCGCTCACTTGCTTCTGCAGCTGACATATAGCCCCCGCACATCCGTACACTGGATCTCTTATTCTTGCATTTGCTTCGTACACCATGCTACTCACTGCATCTGTTCTCTGACTTTCAGGAATTTCCTGAATTAATTCATATTTTCTCCTTCAATCTCAATGAATAATTAATACTACCACAACTAATTGTTTAAATATTAATATATAATGTGCTCATTATGCACGTGCATCCATCTTTTTCAATATTAATATTAAGAATAATAATATGTATAAAAATATTATACCAATTAACATGTGACTTTTTTTAAAATAATGAGTCTAGTTTAAAATAAATTTAATTAGCTAAATAAAATTATTATGTTAATTATTGGAATAATTTAGTGCATAATTTTGTTACATATATCATTTCTCGTTGATATTAATTAACGATATGTAATCAAAATTGTCTAGAAGACTTTGAGAATCTAGACTTGTAATTGTTGTACACTGTTGATTTTATTCCAAAGCAAACACCTAACTCTTGACTCTAAATTCCGACCAATAGATACGTAATAATAGAAACACTTGTAATTATAAAAAGCAATTCCATAAATATAGATATATATGATTTTTCAGAGAGTTGCATCTGATTGGACATGCCCCAACGATCTGTCAAAAATAATAATCATCCTCGATTCTAATATACGAACTGTTATATATAGTAAGAAGACATAAACAACTATTAATAATTACTTTCTTAAAATTTAAAAGTCAAGAGAAAATAATTAAAGAAAAAGCAGAACCATAATCAACATACAATACATTCCAATCAATCATTTGACTTACTACCACCCTAGTCCTTTCTTTTACTCCCAATTTCTCACCATTTATTTACTTAATTAAACAAACCCCGTGAATTCTGTATATTTATAAAACTTACCCCAAATGAGAACATATGAAAAAAAGTAAAATTGAAGAAAATGGTTTGAACCGAAGGTTAATACAGTCGATTGATTTTATAAATATATCTTATTTATTTATTTTTAACAGTCACACGTCTTAATTATAGGATTAATTAATACTTAAATTGTCAGAAGTTAATATACCTGCAAGAACTTGATGATATTGCTAGCGCCAAAGACTCTATGAGCAATGGTGAACTTAAGAGGCTCGGTTGGCGGGAAATACGGCGCTAAAACGCACTTGTCGACGCACCGCCGGCGAAGGATTTTGCAGGCAGCACAGGGGCTCATAACGATAGCCGGTGGTGGCGGTGGTGGTGGCGGAGGAGTTGGATTAACATTAGTAGTACTGGTGGGAGAAGATTGAGACGTGGGTGGAGACGGAGATGGAAAAGAGGAGGCCGGAGAAGATAACTGAGAGGAATTGAGAGTAGGAGAGGAAGAGGAAGAATTATTTGGAGAGTATTGTAGTGGTACTGATAATGAGAATGGTGTAGGAACAGTTAGTCTTGGCGGCGTTTGAGCTTTGGGTTTGAATTCCATATTTTCTGTATGGAAAGAGAGGGTAATTGTTTTGGGGAAGAAGAAGAAGTAGTGTGAATTTAGCTTATAGAAAGCGGTACAAGGGATAGGTGTATATATATAGAGAGAGCCCGTGATTCCGTGAAGGACTGACTCTTGTGAAGTCATCACAGGTCAGCAAATCCGTAGATGACGTACGTATAAATTCATATGAATATATTTATATATATACAGGGGCACTTCAAAGCATTTTATTTTATTATCACACCATTTAATATTTATTTCGGCACTGAATAATTATAATTCTAATTTTTTTTATATGATATTGTATATTATAGTTATCTAGAATATTCTATAAATTTTAAGAAATTTTAAATAAATTAAGGTACCAAAACAGGGTTTAAACTATCTGTTGCATGCGTGCCTATTTTTTATGTATTTGTGTAAAATTTGACAGTTTGAACTCTGTTTTTGGCTTCGTAAACTATTCAGAATTTCTTGAAAATTTGTAGCATATTCTAATTACCTACAATGTACACCGTCATATAAAAAAATTATGATTAAATTTATCCAGGTACCGAAAATATAAAAAGGATGCACCGGTGTTGCAAAAAAAAATGAATGCGTTGTAGTCGTTTCCTATATATATATATATAGTTAATTCACATGAAAAAATAAAATTAGCATTACAGTCCTAAACTGTACCTTTATTTAGCAAACTGGTCCTAAATTACAAAATGTAGCAACTAAGTCCCTATTCTTATTAATCAATTGTAATTTTATTATATAATTGTTAACAAAAAAGTTCAGGTAGTATTGTCAAAGTAGCAAATGACAAAAATATAAAGTTCAATTCATCACCCCAAGTAATTAACATCCCAAATAATTAGACGAAAAACCACATAGAAAGACTTATTAGTTGTTGTTGTAATGAGATTAGTAACTTAATGGGAAATTTGCGGCAATTATACCAATGTAGTTTTAGAGTTGTTACACATAAATGCCTATGTAAAAAATTTGGCGGCAATAATGTCTACCGTTACAAATTTGGTGCAGTCGTCGGTCCCTGACCGTTAAGTTTAATCAGAGATCTACGTGCCAGCCACGTGACTGCACCTAATTTGTCTATTTTTTTAAATTAATAAATATTTTAAAAATTATTTTTAAATTTTTAATAATTAATTTTAAATAGTAAATAATTCAATAAATTAATTAAAATCAATTAAAAAAGTAAAAATCTAAAATTTAACATCTAACATCTAAGAAAAATAAAAATGATGAATCTATAGACATGAACACTAGAACACAAACTCAAACCTAGAAAATTCCATCAAAATACAAAACCCGAATTTGTGTTTTTTTTTCTCTCAAACTTGTGTTCTTTCAAAATAAACCAGATTAGTGTCTCTTCAAAGAACAAAATAAACTAGATAATTTTTTTTTCAAATCGACATTCACCCATAACCAAATAAACTAGATCTGAAATCATCAATGTCATCTTCAACAGAAGACTTTGCCCAAAAATTTGACTCAAATCGCTACCTTCATGTCAGCAACCTCATACCGAGACTTTGCCCAAAAATTTGGTTCAAACACTGCTACCTTCATGTAGAAGCTCGCCTGGGCTGGGTGGGTTGGGTTGACGTCGGGGGAGGTCGAACAGATGGGTATTTGGGAAGAAGAGGGGAAAAATGATTGGTGTTATCCCTAAAAAAAAATCCACGGATAACGTGGCGAATGAGAAAGCAGCACATGACATCACAAATCAGGGGAAAATGATGAAGTATTGAAAAAAGATCGACGGGCACAAAAGATAAGTCTAAGACCTATAGGGAAGTCGACTAGGCCTAAACCCCCTAGGGGTGGTTAGCCTGGCCTTAGCCCCCTAGGGGTGATCGACCTGGCATGCTCAAGGACTGCATGACTTGGTCGGCCCACCCTATTCCTCATAGGGTGGTTGGCCTAAACTCCCTAATACACTTCGCTGGATAAAGTTCACGCTCGTTCAAGTTGAAATCATTAGGCCTAGCACCCAAAAGGTCATCAGGCCTAGCACCCAGAAGATCAGAAGACTTAGCACCCAGAGGGTCATCAGGCCTAACACCCAAGTTCTAAATGGGCATCAGGCCTAGCACCTAAGTCTCATAGACCAACCAAGACTTAACGTTTTCCCGAAGGTTTCAATCGTGCATCGTTAACCACGATCCAGAGAAATAACGAGAAGACCCACGATCTCATCATCATGGGGAGGTGGACACGTATCTCCACTACCCAATAATTGTGTACCAAACCACGATCTCCAGTATTATTGATCATGTAATAGCCCCTGGGTACTATAAATAAAGGACCCAGGGCTTCATAAACCAGACTTTTGGTTCTTTCTTGGAATGATTTTGAGGGAGATATTTTCTGGGGAAAAACGTTGGGCAAATTGGTGACGAGTGAGTACTTCAATTCATCCATGTAATTTTCTATTGGGTGATTCAATACCAAAAACTAAGTGGATTAGGTTATTACTGTTCATCAGAATAGGGCTGATCCACTATATATAAAATTTTTGTGTGTTTATTTAAGATATTTTTACTCTGTCATATATTATATTTTATCCGTTCAATATGTGTCGTATAATGTACATACGATCGTTGGACAATTTCACATGTCAACATTTTTGTGCTTTCATTGAGAGTGCGACATCAAGAAACACACTTCATCAGTTTTACGATGCCTCCAAAACCCATTCAGAAAAAGAAGACGGCTCCCAGGGATTCCACCACTCAGGATCCCATTGATATCGTTAACGAACCTCAAGAGGAGGTTGGAGATCAACTTGATGCGGAAGATCCGCAAGATGCTCACCAGGAGGAGATGGCTCAATTTCTGGCGAGGCAGGAGGCCTTTGCTGCAAAAATTGCCCTCCAAAGGGCGACTATGGAATGACAACAGCAAGAGATGGACGAGCAGGTCCAGCGGATGATCCAGAGGGAGTAGGAAGCTGACCGAAGGCACCAGGAGGCTGATGTGGCCCTGGAGGCGGCTACCCAGTTAGCCCGAGCTAATGCTGAAGCTACTGCTCAGGCGGTGAGGGAGGCTCAGGCCAAAGCAGCAGGGATGTGAGACATCAATAACAGGGAGTCCCAGGGAAAGAGTCGAACCCCAAGGACGCTCTCAGAGCCACTTTCCTAGAGATAGGATGAAGAGGTGCAATCTAAGACTGGCTCCTCCATGACGAAGAAGAATAATACTTCCTCTCGAAGTAAGAGTGTTACCAACCTGAAGGCCCCCTCCCAGGGGGACAGACGAAACTGCACAGAAGAGGAAGGTCAGACATCTGAGAGGCATTATAGGAATGGAAACAACCACTCAAAGTCTCAAAGTCATCTAGGAGGAGAGGCTCGGGGGCAGGATCGCACCGGAAAGGGCAAGGCAATCACCGAGCATGCAATCAACGTTGTTTTGGTGAAAGAAGAGAACAGGGTACAAGACCCTGTGTACTATATTAGTAAAAGGCTAGTAGGTGCGGAGTCTAGGTATCCCCCTCTGGGAAAGCTAGCCTACTGTTTAGTAATCACCTCTTGAAAGTTGCGTCCATACTTCCAAGCTCACTCGATCCAAGTCCTAACCGATCAACCGCTAAGACAAGTTCTTCAGAAACCAGAGGCCTCGGGAAGATTAATCAAATGGGCAGTGGAACTTGGATAGTTTGATATCACTTATCATTTGAGGATGGCGATAAAAGGACAAGTATTGGCAGACTTCATAGTCGAAGGCACCATCCTTGAAGACTCTGCCTAACAATCGGAGAATGGAAATACCGAGAAGGAAGGAAATACTCTTGCATGGAAGTTATATGTTGATGGAGCATCCAATGAACACAATTCAGGCACAGGAATCATATTGATTACTCCGGAGAATCATCGAATCCACTGCGCTTTCAAATTTGGATTCAACGTTTCATACAACGAAGTTGAGTACGAGGCATTATTAGCAGGATTACGCTTGTCTCGGGATGTGCACGCACAGTCCCTGGAGATATTCAGTGATTCCCAGCTAGTGGTGTACTAGGTACTGGGGGAGTATCAAGCTAAGGGACATAGGATGATGCAGCACATAAACAAGGTGAAGGACTTGTTGACACAATTCAAGAGATACTAGAATACACAAGTCTCAAAGGGGAAGAATGCCAATGCTGATGCCTTAACCAAGCTAGCCAGTGCCAAAGATGAGGACACCCTGAATGTTGTTCCCGTCGAATACTAGGTGGAAAGAAGCATAACCGAGCAGGAAGCACTACCTGTTGAGTTAGGAGATACATGGATGACCCCTATTATTAACTATCTCAACCAAGGAGTGGTACCTAGTGATCGGAAGAAAGAAAGAAAGTTGGTGAGACAAGCTGCACGATATATGATAGCTGAAGGGGTCCTGTACCGATGAGAGTACTCCATACCACTGCTAAGGTGCGTTACACCCGACCAGTCAAAGATGTTAATGATTGAGGTACACGAGGGGTTTTGTGGATATCACACTGGGGGGCAGAGCTAATAAAAGAAAATCCTAAGACAAGGATAATTTTGGCCAACGATGAACGAAGACTCGATGGAGTATGTTAGAAGATGCCACAAGTGTCAGATGTTCTCCAAGATACCCCAGGCGGCACCTAATGAATTAACACAAATGCAAAGCCCTTGGCCCTTTGCTGTATGGGGAATCGACCTGATCGGAAAGCTACCCACGGGAGGGGAGGAGTCCAATTTACTGTTGTAGTGGTAGACAACTTCACCAAATGGACTGAAGCAGAACTGCTCACCACCATCACCTCGAAGAAAGTCTTAGACTTTATGGTGAAAATATCATATGTCGATTTAGTCTGCCAAAGAAGATAGTCTCGGACAATGGGATTCAATTCGACAGTGATATGTTCACCAACTTTTGTACGAGGCATGGAATCACAAAGAGCTTTTCCTCTGTAGCACACCCCCAAGCTAATGGTCAAGTAAAAGCAGTGAACAAGACTATCAAAGACACTCTGAAGAAACACCTTGAACAAGACAAAAGAGCCTAGCCAGAATTACTTCCGAAGGTCGTATGGTCACATCAAACGATGGCTCGAATGGCGACAACCATGTTGCCAGTAGAACTCACCCACCCCCCAACCCCCCCTCCCCCCGATCGCATAGACGAGAGACTTATGATCAAGGGAGGAACCATCAATTAATAGAAGAGTCGCTCGATTTAGTCGAAGAAAGACGAGAAAAGGCAAGTCTCAGAGTAGCAGCACATCAACAAAAAGTGGCTAGATACTTCAACTCCAGAGTCAAAGATAAAAAATTCCAAGTTGGAGACTTAGTACTCAATAGGGTGTTCCTAAACACTAAGGACACTACAGCAGGGGTACTAGGACCTAATTGGGAAGGGTCATACCTTGTGGAGGAGGTGATCCCACCAGGGACGTACAAGATAGCTCGACTAAATAGAAAACTAATAAAAAAATACTGGAATGGCGAACACCTCCGTCGGCACTATCAGTGAAGCTGTTCAGCAGGAACACGAGTTTTAATTTGCAAATGTATTATTTTCAAATTATCTATGTAACAGCCATTGTGCTTCAATGAATGAATTTAATTTCTTAAGTTTCTCTTAATTCTTTAAATTACGTTCAACAAGAGACAGGTCCCAAGACCTTATCACCAAATTAATGGATCATGTTCGATCTTGGTTCTTGAGGATCCTATCGACCCATACGATCCAAAAGATAGGCAGGTCCTAGGACCTTGTCACCAAATTAATGAATCATGTTCGATCTTGGTTCTTGAGGAGCCTATCGACCCATACGATCCAAAAGAGAGAGAGGTCCTAGGACCTTGTCACCAAATTAATGGATTATGTTCGATCTTGGTTCTTGAGGAGCTTATCGACCTATATGATCCAAAAGAGAGACAAGTCCTAGGACCTTATCGCCAAATTATTTGATCTTGGTTCTTGAGGAGCCTATCAACCCATACGATCCAATATTTGTTTTACCACCAACTAGGAATCGCTATGGACTTCATTGTTTTCTGCCCCCATTTCTCGAGCCAAGTGTAATTCGACCAACATGGCCTCGTGCAAAGCCTCATTGTTTGATGCTACAAACAAGAAGCGTAGGGCACTTTGCAATTGGTGACCTTGGGGGGATATTATGATAATCCCGGCCCCAGCCCCATTCTCATTGGAGGCTCTGTCAACAAAAATTTTCTAAATGGCACTACAGGATCAATTGGCTCTTCGTCCTGAGTGATCCCAGTACATTCTACGAGGAAGTAGGCTAGGGCCTGTCCCTTGATGGAGATTTTGGGAACGTAGGTGATATCAATCTGGCTCAACATCATGGTCCACTTCAAAAGTCTTCCTGATGATTCTGGTTTTTGCAATACTTGTCATAGAGGATGTTTCGTTAGTACCTTGATGGCATGAGCCTGAAATTAAGGTCTTAACTTCCTTGAAGTGGTCAGTAAGAAAAATGTCAGTTTCTCGATCAACGGGTATCTAGACTCCGCGCCCAGCAACCTTTTCCTTACGTAATAGACTGGGAGTTAGACCTTTCCCTCTTCTCACACTAAAGCAGCGCTTATGTCATGTTCTAATACGACCAAATATAGGTACAGTGGTTCCTTATTCACTGGCTTCGACAAGTGCTTGAGCTAAATGTTCTTTCAATTTTTGGAAAGCCTCTTCACACTCGGCTGTCCATTTGAACCTGTGGTTTCTGCAAAGTATGTTGAAAAATGGGATGCACTTGTCTGTGGACTTTGACACAAAGCAGCTATTCTTCTTGTCAAGGTTTGAACGTCTTTGTGTTTCCGTGGCGATGGCACGTCGATCAAAGCTCTGATCTTATCCAGGTTGTCTTCTATTCCTCTCGAGCTTACTATAATGCTTAGAAACTTTCTAGATGCCATGCCAAAAGTGCACTTTTTGGGATTTAGCTTCATCCTGTACTTCTGGATAATTGCGAATGCTTTCACTAGGTCGTCTGCATGTTAGGTCGATGTCTTATACTTGACCAACATGTTGTTTATGTAGACTTCCATGTTCTTTCCGTGTAGGTCCCGTAACATTCTGTTAACGAGCCTTTGATACGTGGCTTCGACATTCTATAGCCCGAAAGACATGACCATATAGCAGTATACACCCTTGTCCGTTTTGAAGCGGCTGAGTTCCTGGTCTGCTACATGCATCGAAATTTTATTGTAGCTGGAGTAGGCATCCATGAAGCTTAGAAACTCGTATGAAGAAGCGGTGTCCACCATCTTGTCTATCTGGGGCAGTGGGAAGCAATCCTTTGGACACACTTTGTTGAGGTTTGTGAAATCTATACAATTTCTCCATGTTCTGTTTGGCTTTGTCACCAACACCGAATTTTCCATCCATACAGTATATAGTGCTTCCCGGATGAAGTTGATCAAGGAAAACTTTTCGATTTCTAATTTGAGGGCCTCTGCTTGTTCCGTGCCCAATGAATTTCACTTTTGTCGGATTGGAGTTGCGTTCTCATCGATGTTCAGGGCATGACATATAATTTTACGGTTAATCCCTGTAATATTCTCTTAGGACCAGGCAAGGACGTCCTGGTTTCCTTTTACTCGAGTGACTATGGCAGCCCTGACCTCCGGATTCAAATTTCTTCCTCCATTGGTTCTAATGCTATGTCCACCTCTATTCGGGGATCTAATTCTTCATCTTCCCGGACCACCCCCCGTGTTGTTTGTGGTTGTGGGACTAGAGCGACATCCTCCTCTTCCGAAGGCTTTTCACAGACAATGAAAATTGGTCTAGCGAACACGTGATAACACTTCTGGGCACTATTCTGATCTCCTCGTACTTTCCCTACTCCACCGTTATCACAAGGGAACTTTAAGCGTATGTGGCGGATTGAGGTAATGACACCAAAGTCGACTAGAGCGGGACAACCAAAAATCACATTATATGCAATGGGAGAATCCACCACCATGAATGTCCAGTATTTGAAAGTGTTTTGAGCATCATTTCCCAATGTAACTGGGAGCGGTATCTTGCCCATCGGAAGCAATGAATCCCTATTGAAGCCGTATATCTGCATTGGACACGAGGCTAGGTCCGCTCAGTTAAGCCGATTCCTGTGAAGGCTGGCTTGAACAAGACATTGACAAAACTTCCATTGTCTACCAACACTCGGGATAATCAGATTCTCAATCTTGTCCTTCAGCTAACGACATTATTCAGTTGTATGACCTATTTCCTTGTGATAGGCACATCTTTTACTTCCGTCCCTTGGATTCTTCCCCCTGCCCCCTTTTAAACAAGGGGCTTGGTTTCCGGTAATGAACTACGTTGCCTGTTGCAAGGTAGATATTTTCCTAGGTATCCACCGAGTTAGTGTATTCTGTGTGTTGGTGAACGTAACCCCTCTTTCCCTTTTTCTTGGACTCGGTACGACTTTGATTCTTACTTGAAAATTTTCCCAGGGAATGATTTATGCTAGCTTTTACTGCTTCCGTTTAGGATGGTTAAATAGCTCCTGAGCGACACTAAATTTGGTTTGTTCCACTCTGTACCCAGAAAAGAGTCTGAATATGTTGAAGTATATTCTGATTAAGTGGGCCCATAGATAGGGTCATGAACTGCATCCCGAGAGTTCAAGTGGTTCCGGACATTTCTGGTGGTGCCGCATAAGCTTTTGAGTGTCCTGTATCCAGGAATGGTGTGTGTACGCCCTGGTTACTCAAGGACAATTACTATGGACTTTAAACATCGCTTAACTCACTAAACGAGTCATTGGATTATAAATGTGCATCTAGGTGTTATTAATAGGCCAGGGTGAACATCTTGTTAAAAAGGAATGAATATATTTTATTTAAAATATTAAGCTGTACATGGGACCATAAAAGTGTTTACAAAGTTATTTATAATCCAAAATGGTCATACAGTGTAAAAATTACAACCCGCCGACCTAAGCGGCAAAAATAGGGTTAACCCCTAGTTCCTCTGAGAAACACCTTGGCCGTGGTGGTCAAGCGGCCGCATATGTACACATCGCCACCTAAGCTCTCCACTTAAGGCTGGGTAAGTTTTTCTTTCCCTTTACCTGCACCACATAGCATCTGTGATCCAAGGCTCAACAAGAAAACTTATTACTGGATGTATACAATATCAATAAATGATTTTGGTAATCATTTCGGGGCTTGCAGCCCTAATCAGATAGCGAGTCACACTTTAGGGCTCCACACCCTAATCAGATAGGTGATTAAAGAGTCACAATCTGGGGCACCTCACCCTAATCAGATAGATGACTATTAGGTCTATTTCTAGGGATCCACTCCCTGAATATATGACTAATAAGTCTATCTCTGGGGCTCTGCACTCTAAGACATGTGACGTTTTAGTCACCTGAGCCTTTTGGTCTTGGCTCTAAGTAACTAGCCTTTAGACCAGACAAGCGCTTTTAGTTTTCTTCGAACTTGGGGTCGGTCAAGCATTTCATGCTCATGGTGATTAGATCTAATCATTTCAGCCTGTGTTAAACACATTAATGACGTTCTTGACTCTTAAGTCAATACCATACGACCAGTGCTCAGTGTCACCGCTGAACTTGACTGATAAGTCACAGCTTCACGATCAATACTAAAGACCATAGCCTTTTCCTTACTAATAAGTCAGTGCCATACACAGATAAGCAAAGCTGCTATGCAATCAATGTCAATAAATAGAGCACTCAACATGCTTCATCAATAACCATGCATGTCACATACGGGGTCCAGTTTTCTTACCTCTGTTTCGAGCGAGAAATAATAAAAGAACGACCTTTGAGAATGATTGGTCCCTAGGTCCCTTAGCAGTCACCTAGTCATAACCAAATATGAAATCCCATCAATAAAATGAGTAATAAAAGGTTCCCGGACCAAGACCTAGCCTCCAGAACGTCGAATCCTACTAAATCGAGTAGAAGGAACGATCTTGAGGCCTAAGGTTTGAGTTCCCATGATTAAAACAAAATTTTTGGTCCAACCTACCCTTAAGCGCCACGACCACACACCTCCGAGCTGCGGCCCACCTCAAAACACAAACGCCAACTACAATTTGCCTGCACCACGTGCCAAAACCTGCCTCCCAGGCGCTACGGCCCCAACGCCCTTCCGCCTCTTCTCTCATATTCACTAAGCTTGGGCTGCGACGCCCAAGAACAGGGCAGCGGCCCCACTTGGACCTCAGCCAAAAACCTTCATTTTTCCCCTTTTAAAATCCTCCAAAAACCTATCCAAATCCCAAAACAAATTTCCCAAACATCTCAATTATCCAAAACCATCAAAACACGAGGCTCAAACAACTCAAAAACTCATCAACACATAAAATCCAATTCAAAACTTAGAAACTCAAAAACTTAAAACTTGGATTACCTCTGATTGAGTTGTTTCTCGCTAAATCCTTCGGTTAAAAAGCTTCTAATCTTCCCTAGAATCGCTATAACTCAATCCTCACTTAAACTAGAGTCCTAAAACTTAAGTTTCCATCGAAAAATATGACGAACAGTAAAAAGGAATAACAGAAGAAAGGGAAAAAGTGTTTGAACATATTTTCCTTCTGACAAGTTGCTTCAAGCTTAAGTAACCTCAAGTAAATCCTAATGCTCGGGGTCCCAAAAATGCCCCCGGAGGTAAAATAGTCAAAATTCCCAGAATTTCCTCCTAATCTCACTAACTCCCAATATATCATAAAATTATCATTCTCATTACCCAATATCTCGATAATTGACCCCGTTATGACAAAACTGCTAACTTGCATTCTAGGATCGTCTCATGCCGAATAGTTCGAACATATCCATATAATAATGTGGTCTTACCCATAAATCACAAATATGCACATAAATATACAATTATGCTTTCAATGTCCAAATTTACGAAAATGCCCTTCTAATGATGTTTGGACCTACATGCTTGCAATTATCATCATATCATCATATAATTCATATAATCATTAATTTAGTCATATAATTTCGTAATAAATCAATTATAGTCCTCCTAGCCTCCTAATCTAGACATTAAGCCACATTAGGGAATTTGGATCGCTACAGTGTGTGTTGTCGTCTGTGGTGCCAGAGACCGTCCAAAAGCTTGCATTCGAGTTTCTTCTCAGTTGATGAAGCCTTGAGCTCTTCTTATAAAATCTTCTAGATTGTTTGCCTTATTGCGTTGCATGTCCTCCGAGAGAGGGGATCCAATTCTGATTCCAGATTGGAGGTGTAACGCCATGGATAGCCAAGACCGCTACACTGTGTACTTATAAAGGTGCATGACTTGCTAATCAAGTCATTTAGTGAAAAACGTGATATAGAAACCACTAATGAACTAGGGTTAAAAGGTTTTGGTCTCAAAAGGGTACATTTCATATAACTAAACATTTTTACACATGGGATCCCAACAAGGAACAACGTTCAAAAGTCAGTTTACAAAATTTCCAGAGTTCAAACAACCATTAGCCACTCTAAGGGCAAAACAGACGTTTCTGGTTCTCCTGTTCCTGTCTCCCTCTCAACCGTGGCGGCTGAGTAGCTGATCATGTACATTTTGCTCTCAGAGCTCTCCGAATCAGGGTTGATCAAGCTTGCCCTTGCCTTTACCTACACCACGAAGCACCCGTGAGCCAAGGTCCAGCAAGAAAACATATCATATTACATAACAAGCAATAATAACATTAGGATAACCCTTTAAGCATATTCATACACTTAACATTCCACAGTTTTCACAAAGCATGAGGATTCAACTAATCATCACCCAGCTATACAGCATAATAATCCACCAATCAATAATAACAAACAGTTCACATAATAATCAGGGTCGACACCTTAGGTCGCGCCCTCTGTTTACCCCCACTGACTTCGGCCCGCTTAAACCGAGCTTAGTGCATAATAAGCTGTCCTCAGCTACCAGTGGCTGAGCCACGCCCTGTGTGCTAGTGTAAACTTCGGCACTCTTAGGCTGTTGGTTTACCATTTACATGGCATAATACCATCCTTTACAAAGCATACAAAATAGGGAACCCTTAGTCCCATTATAAATCCACAACCAGGTGCAGTTTTCTTACCTTTAGTTTCCAAATAAACTGATCACGAGCGATGCTTCTTGAGCACGATTCGATTCCTGAGCCCTAGCTTAGTACCTAGTCACAACCAAGATAAGGAATACCATCAATAATTGTAAAGAAGGGATTCTAGACAAAGTTATAATCTCTGAAACCTCGAATACCACCAAGCACGGTAGTAGATTCGATCCCGAGCACCCTAAGTTAAATTCCCATGCTTAAAATCCCAAAATCCCAAATTCCCTTAAGGGCCGCGGCTCAAGCCTCCCATGCCACGGCATGGCCCCAACAAGAGGCTCCCCCACGCCCAAAACCAGACATGGGTCGCGGCCCTACAAGCCCCATGCCGCAACCCACCCTCCTTCCTCAGCATGCATCAGCTTCAAAGGGCCACGACTCACCAAGAACTATGCTGCGGCCCAACCCCTTTGTACCCAGAAAAACCTCCATTTTTGACTCTTAAACCTCACTCAAAACCATCCAAAACTATCCCAATTCCACAACTCAATTATCACAAAACTTCTAACACAATTCCAGCTACACAACCCAGCAAAACTTAGCCTAGAGACTCACCAAAATATCACTTCAATATCTGAAACTCAAAAGCTTAAAACATCAAAACCAGCCATGGAAACACTAAAGTTCAGCCATTAAACCATAAATTCGAGCTTACCTTCACTGCAGAATCAATTCTTTAAGAAGTTTCTGAGCTAACTTCCAAGTTCATAGCTTCAATTTAGTCTTCAAATTAAAAACCCAAAAACCTCTTGGAACTCAATCAAAACCACAGAATTTTAACAACAAAAAGTGTGATTCAATCCTTACCTCAGTCTTGGTTGAATTCCTTTTCTAAAATTGAGCTAATCCCTCAAAAATCTAGCTCAAATCACAGAGTTTCCAGCCGAGTTTCCCTTGGATTCCAATGGTTTCCTTAGAGAGAGAAAGAGGATAGGAGAGAGGGTCGGTTCCTTAATGTTCCACCAAATTTTGTGATTTACTTAGTCTATTGTTAGGCAATTAAATTAATCCCGAGGCTCGGGGTACCGGAAATGTTCCCGAGGGCAAAATGGTAAAATTCCCCAGTATTCCCACCTAGACTTCCTAACCTCAAATATATCTCCAATTATTTATTTCCATAGCCCGATAACCTAAATAACCATCCAATACTTAAAATACCCCTTGACTTACCCAAAGTCAAGTATTAAGCCCCGTTGTGACTTTCCCGCTAACTAGCTCCCTAGAATCGCCTCAAGTCGCTTGCTGCAGATTTACCCACATAATAATGTGGTTCTCACAATTAAAGCATATAATCACATTTATATTCATATAACCATACGTTAAGTCAATAAATTCATGCATAAACCAATTATGCCCTCCTGACACACTAATCAAGGCCCTTAAGCCTTATTAGTGATTCTGGGTCGTTACAGGAGGGCCACTAAATGTTGCCCATCGTCCACCTTAGTCTTTGAAGCTTCCTCTATGAAGCACTAGATGTAAGCCCTAAGGGTCTCACTTGGATGTTGGTTGATGTTTGCCAGTGCACTGGCCTCCATCTCAATTTTCCTGGCAGCCATGAATTATTTACGGAAGGCTGACTACAAACCAAACCAAGGCTGGATTGATCATGTCTTGAGCCTTTTCCACCATTCTTCAGCGGATTCGGCCAACATGATCGAAAAACACATGCATTTGTCGTTGTCGCAGACATGGGCTACAGTCATTAGGCAATTGTAGCGGGATATATGGTCTCTAGGGTCGGTGGTCCTGGTGTAGGTGGGTATATCCAGCATCTTGAAGACCTTGGGTAATACAACATCCAGGATGTGTTTTGCACATGGTTCCTTTTCTTCGTCTTCTGAATCGAAACCTCCTCCTTCTTGTTTTCAAACCAAGCAGTTCGTGACCTTTTTGAGATCGGCCAGCTGCTCCATGAATCTCTTGGCCATTCTATAATCAATGGGAAATTTCTCGTTTCTTCTGTCGTTAATGTTATTCCTCAAGTCGCCACCCCGAGGGTGAATCTTCTCTCTATGATCCTGCCCCTTTTGGTCATTCAGGCCATCTTACAAATCTATGTGGGATGTGTCATCTCATGAACTAACAATTTCTAGCTCCTCCCTTTGCTTATGTACCTCATGATCCTTTTTCACGGATGCACTGGGATAAAAATGTCTACCCTAGGCATAGTGTCCTTGAGCATTCCGAGGCCTGGTACCTACCGGTGTTTCCCCTGTGGATTGTTAGGGTGATTCCATCCTAGGACAGGATTCTCTTGTTCTTTCCTAGGGACACACCTAGGGTCCACCCTAGTCTTTGGAGCAGGAGGAGTCTTTTTTTGCGGGTTTTCTTTTTCTACGGGATCGGCCGCTTTGGCCTTCCCTTTGTCTTGAATTGGGTGAGAAGGACTGACTCCAGGATGATTGGATCTTCTCGGAGCTCGCCCCCAGAGCTCTCCAACCCATGGCGAACTAGCATTACCTGCACCACGTAGCACCCATGAGCCGAGGCCCAGCAAGAAAACATAACATCATAACATAACAGTAACATCAGCTAAACAGTTCGTTGAGCATAATCCAAATAATTACAAGGCATTAATCAGTTACCAGCAAATCATAAAATACACTCAAGGCAGCACACTGGTCAATAACCAATAATTCAACTCCAGATACCGATCAAGTCATACACCATAATCAACAATAGAACCTATATCAAGCAATAACTAGGGTTAATGCCCATAGGCCGCACCCTCTGTTTAATTCACTGTCTTTGGCTCGCTTAGGCCAAGCCCAGTGACATACCCACTGACTCCGGCCAGCTTAACCAAGCTCAGTGATTAATAAGCTGTCCTCGGATACCAGTGTCTGAGTCGCGCCATGTGCGCAAGTATTGATTTCGGCACCCTTAGGCCGCTTATCACATGTCCCAGTGGCAAAATACCACCTCATGACACTCATATAATTATAGGGAACTCTTAGTCCCAACATGTTCACATAGAAACACAATCACATAAAGGGAACATTTAGTCCTATCCTATCCACCTACATAGGTGTGGTTTTCTTACCTTAGTTCCAAGTGCTTTAAATAAGAAGGACGATCCCCGAGCACGATCCGTTTCCCGAGCCCTAGCTTATCACCTGGTCACAACCAAGATAATGGATTCCATTAATATTCAAATAAAGATCGCCGGGTATAACACTAACTTTTGGGACATCAGATTCCACCAAGCACGGTGGGGAATTCGTTCCCGAGCACTCTAGGCTAGATTCCCGAGCTGAAAAACCTCAAATGTTCAAGTACACACATAAGGGCTGTGGTCCTTGAAGTCTAGCCACGGCCTTGCCCTAAAAAAGAACCAAGGTCACCCCTGGAAGAAGACATGCACCGCGGCCCTTGCCTTGGGCGCCGCGACGCTCACACTTGGCCGAGCCCTCCTAGCTCATCTTCAACCTAGGGCCGCAACGCTCCAGAACAAAGCCGCGGCCCTTCCCATCGAGCCTAGAATTTCCACCATTTCCAACCTCTAAACCTTACCCAAAATCATCCCAAATCTCCCTATTTCAATATCAATCATTCTCAACACTTTTAAGACAACTTTAACAACATAATTCAACAGGAAACCCAACCTAAAACTCATTGCAATCCATGTTTCAATCTCTGAAACTCAAGAACTTCAAACACTAAAACCAACCATACAAAACTCAAATTTAAGCTTCTAAATCATAAATTAAAGTTTACCTCTTCAGCTGAACCCCTTCTCTAAGCAGAATCCCAGCTAGTTCCCAAGTTTCTAACTTCAATTCAACATTAAACATCAAAATTACAATTATCTTACTAATCAGAAAAACTCAGAGTTTCTAACCTCAAAAACACAGTTTGATTCTCACCTTGGCTTTGATTAAATGTTCCTTGGATAATCCTTGAGCTAAGCTTTTAAATCCCCACTGAAACCCTCTGAAATTCTAGCCCAAATCCTCCCAATTTCCTCTGTTTTCCTTGTGTTTTTCCTAGTTTCCTTGAGAGAGAAGAGGGAGAGAGAAAAAGAGTCGGTCTAATCTTATTTTTCCACTAACTTCTATTTTAACTAAGTCTATCCTTTGTCCCATTAAGTCAATCCCGAGGCTCGAGGTGCCGGAAACATCCCCAGGGGAAAAATGGTAAAATTCCCCATTATTCCCGCCTAGACATCCTAACCTCAAATATATCTCCATATATTTATTTTCATAACCCGATAGTCTATATAACTACCCGATACCTATAATACCCCTGACTTATGCAAAGTCAACTATTAAGCCCCATTGTGACTTGCTCTCTAGGATCGCCTCGTGCCGAAAGCTACAAATACGCACATATATACATATATATATCTACCCATCCACATAATAATGTGGCTCAACGATTTATCACACACAATCACATTTATGCCCTAACGGGCCAAAATTACGATTAAGCCCTTACCAACCAAACAGGGACCGCCTGCTTATCCAGTAACCATATTCATACTTTCTTACCATTAATTCTCTTAACCTCCAATTATGCCCTCCCGGCACACTAATCAAGGCCCTTAAACCTTATTAGTAATTTTGGGTTGTTACATAGGGGCCCGTTATAAGGTATATCCTCTGGTTAGTCTTGAAGAAGTTGCTGGTCTTGCAATGGTTCTCCATTGTCTTGTTGCTGCTGTTGTTGAGCGAGATCAAACACAGTGTGTCTAGTATTCACCATCTTCGTAGATGACAAAGAATTGTTCAAGCTTTCTTCTGGTTCTCAATGAAAGCACCAAAATGTTTACAGATTTTTTCAGAAATTATAAATATATTTAGAAATCAGAGCAAATAAGAAAGGAAAGAAATAAACAAGGCCAATGTTTGTATGTGGTTGAGGTGTTAATGAGCCTTATTCCACGAGTCAATTGTATTGAGCTTTAGAGAGTTTAACAATGGAGGTTTTCAGCAAGTTCAGCAGCATTTTTGCATGCATGAAAAAGTCATATCCTTGCTACAGTGCATCAGTGGACCTATTTATTGGTGGCCATGTAGTTTGGGTGGACTAATCCGGGCCCAATAAAGATATAATCATACTTACCCTCTAATGGAGCTATAATACCAGTGGAGAATGTGATTAAAGAATATTTAATCTGGGCCCACTAGGCTGACTTATGCGTGGTTGAGCACTATAGCTTTCCCTTGTGCGTTGATACAGACTGGTGCGTGTGAGCTGTCAGGGGGATTCTAGGGATAGGATCTGTCAGAGTAGAGCTAGTACCTATCCATAGGAACATTGTATGTTTCGTTCGTATCCCTTTCGCAGGTTAGTTGAGGAGGCCAACTTTCAGATTTCTCAAGGACACATCAGCTAGATGACATATTGGTCTTGTTCTACCAGGACATATGGTCCGGGTTCATTTACCAAGGCAGACATCAGTTAATGATGACAGATCAAAGGTATATCCTGGGAGCGAGTTGAAATGTGAGGATGGACCCATAATCTCCATCCGAATCCCACATGGTGGGATTCGTCCCTTGTACTGGACCGTCCACCATAATGATCTACATCCCAGAGGATGGTGATTGTGTGCACTCATGAAATTGGTTAGGGCCTTCATCTCAGGTCCGGGTTCTCGTTATACTTGGGTTATTTGCTAGTTATTGAACCTAGGATGGGTTTGGGCCATCATGGCTTTGGTTGCTCATTGTTCTCTAGGCCTTGGTTGTGCTCAGGCCTCTCCTCAGAGTTCATGAAGCCCATTTGATAATGCCACGTGTTCTTGGTGGAAAATATGAACAACATTCTCATAAATGAATATGGAATTTTCTCATATTTATATAAATTATTCGAACAGTAATTATAACATTAAAATATAATACAATTGTATTTTTATTTAAATCAATAAAATATATTTTTACATGCTTTAAAGGCATAAATCCTAACCATCTCCCACTTGCCCTCAAAGCAACCGAGGAATCTCCCTTAATCTCATATTGCATACATGACTCATAAACGACTTTGTAGAAAGTATCTTGGTGAATGAGTCTGCCAGGTTTTAATCTGATGCTATCTTCATAACTGCCACATCACCTCAGTGCACAATTTCTCTTACGAGATGGTATTTCCTTTAAATATTTTCCCCTATTGTGACTTCTAGGATCTTTAGATTTAGCTACTGCCCCACTGTTATCACAGTAAATGATTAATGGCTTCTTCATATCTAGAATTACTTCCAAATCAGTGTAGAACTTCCTAAGCCAAATTGCTTCCATAGCTGCTTCAGAATATACTTGACTTCCATGGTTGAATTTGTAATGTTGGAGTGCTTAATACTTCTTCAGACCACAACTCCTCCACCATGAGTAAACACTGACCCAGACGTCAACATATGACTGTCTTTGTCTGATTAGAAATCAGAATCAATGTATCCAGTAGGGTTTAACTCACTCCGTAAATATACAAGCACATAATCTCTCGTTCTCTATAGATACTTGAGAATGTTCTTTATTGCAATCTAGTACTCCAAACTAGGATTTGATTGATAATGACTTACAATCCCAACTGCTGAAGTATAATGATACTACTCTCTCATGTCCTAATCTTCCCGAGGTGTCTTTGGACATTACTCTTTCGAAAGAGTAATTCCATGTCTGGTCGGTAATTGACATTTCTTGGAATTCTCCATAGAGAACCATTCAAGCACCTTATCTATATAATTAGCTTGAGACAGTGTCAAGAACTTGTTCTTCCTATCCCCTAGGATTTGGATTCCCAGAACATATCTCGATTCGCCCAAATTTTTCATTATGAACTTTCCAACTAACTACTTCTTCACATTTGACAGTGTCTTGACATCGTTTACAATGAGAAGAATTTCATCCACATAAAGTACTAAGAAAACCACCACTTTAACTTTGACCTATTTATACACACATGCTTCATCGAAAATCTCTTCAAAGCCATATGCTTTCATTGTCTCATCAAAGGTGATGTTCCAAGATCTAGATGCTTGCTTCAATCCATAAGTGGAGTTTAGCAACTTACTCATCTTATGATCTTCCCCTTTGTTCCTGAACCCTTCTGGTTGTACCATATAGATACTTTCATCAAGATAGCCATTAAGGAAAGTTGTCTTGACGTCCATTTGCCATATCTCATAATAATAGGTGGCAGCTATGGATAAGATGATGCATATGGACTTTAGCATGGCCACTTGAGAACTTTTTTCTTCATAATCAACACCCTCTCTGAGTGTAACCTTTGGATACATGCCTTGCTTTGAAAGTCTCTACTTTCCCATCTACAACTCTTTTCCTCTTGAAGATCCATTTGTACCCAATGGGCCAACCATCTTCAGGTAGGTCTACAAGTTCCCAGACATAATTGGAATACATCGATTCCATTTCTTGTTTCGTAGCCTCTTGCAATTATACCTTTTCATGATCTTTCAATGCCTATTTAAAGGCCAATGGGTATCCTTTGTCTGTGTCAGAAACAGTGATATGTGCCTCATGTTCATAGCGAACATGTTATCTCACAATCCCCCCTCTACTATGTTGCATTGAGGCTTCCCTTTCAGAAATAGTGGTTTCCTCAGTTTTTCTTTTATCACTTAATGATGATGAGGATGGTGATGGAATTTTATCAGTTGTGAGTTCCTCCAAAACCGCCTTTCTTCGAGGTCTATAGTTAGTCATATAGTCATGTTCAAGGAAGGTCGCATTTATGGAAACAAATACCTTTTGGTACTAGTGACTATAAAAGTGACAACCTCGAGTCTCTGGAGCATAGCCCATGAAAAATGCACACTTCAGACCTTGAGTAAAATGTCCCTGACTTAGGTCTAAGAACATGAGCTGGACAACCCCAAATGCAAAAATGGCGCAAACTAGGTTTGTTACCATTTCACAGTTCCACTGGCGTCTTTCTTAGGGTATTAGATGGGACTACATTCAAAATGTAAGTCATCATTTGAAGTGCATATCCCCAGAATGAGACACGATGAGCTGAGTAGCTTAACATAGACCTAACCATGTCCAACAAGGTCCTACTTCTTCTTTTTGAAACACAATTTTGTTGTGGCGTTCCAGGTGCTATGAGTTCAGATACAATACTATGCTCCAGCATAAAATCATTGAATTCTAAATCAAAATATTCAACACCTCGATCTGATCAAAGTGTTTTAAGAGTCTTTCCTAACTAATTCTCAGCCTCAACTTTGAAGTCCTGAAACTTGCCAAAAGTTTCTGAATTCCTAAGCATTAGGTAAGTATGACCATATCTTGAGTAATTATCAATGAAAATGATGAAGTACACATAACCCCCTCTAGCGTGTACATTTATTGGACCACAAACATCGCTGTGTACAAGCTCTAATGACTCTTTGATTCTATTGGTTTTTATTGAGAAAGGGTGTTTGGTCATTTTCCCTTCTAGATAAGACTCATAAACTAGAAGAGTTCCAACATTTAGTTCCCTCAATGGTCCATCTTTTGTTTACCAGTTTATTTTGTCTAGCCGAATATGATCTAGTCTAAGATGCCATAGATATGTATCATCCTCATTTGAAACTTTTTGTCTTTTGTTACCTTTCGGTTTAGCTGCTTTAAATAAATAAGAGTTATTTAGCGATTGTTCATTATATGAAAGTGTTTACAGTCTGAACATTCAATTGCATGTTTATTTAAAGAAAATTAAAAATAATCATTACATAACTAAAAATAATCAAATGTCAATATATGCAACGAAAGTAAATTAAAATACTAAAAGAAACAAACTAAAATTCTCAATACAAAAAATATTGTTTTCTTTCAATAAAATAAAAAGCCAAAACTAAATGAATTGTCTTCAGTGATTTCTTGAACTAGACACGTTTTCTTTCTCTGTTTTCAAGAAATTCATCAGCAACCTTCCATGAATCATAAGATTCAACTTTCTACACAAAAGAATAAACATTGTTAGTGGACTCTGAGTATAATATCTAGGATGACAAATCATACTTATTTATAAGAATGAATAAATCATATTTACCTTTCTTATTCTTCATAATTTAAGTGATTGTTTCATGCTTGGCCGGTGGGATTTAATTCTTATAAAACCACTTATCATATTTGTGTTCATATAACGCATGTATCAAACCTAAAATACATCACTCTTTCCTATCTTCGTAAGAAGTCAACCTTGATATTAATATAACCAGAAACCTTCCTTAGGGGGACGAAAACAAAGTTTTCTTGAGGTCCAAATCATATTTCACGGTGTTGTACTAATAATGGAAGACCATAGGTCACATTGAGATGTTAACCTTCTTCCACTTACTATTTTAGAATATATATATTTATATGTTTTTATTAAACTAATAAATTAATTCTAAATTAATTACTAGTTTGTTCATAACCATATGAATGTAATTAATTACAAAAATCATATTATTATAAAAAAATATTTTCTACAATTAAAGTGATCTAAATAATTACCTGTTACATTCATCTAACTTTAGTAAATCACTTTTTAAAAAAACAAATAAAGTTAGTTATTCTAAAAAGGCCTATAATAACTTATTGACGGTGAGAACTCGTCAACTAAGTTAAGTTGGAAAAATTATCAAATCAAGATTGCTAATTGGAAAGCTGTAAAAACAAAAACTCCAGAACAATGATGGAACAATAATGGAGAATTCAGTCTTTCATTCACACTCAAAACTCTGCTACAGTAAGATTTCCAACCCCTTTTCAGGTGGTCTTAGAGTTCATTTTATAGTAGGCTCTAATGGCCTTAGGTACATAGTGGTCCAAGGGACCAAGTGGTACATACGTACTGTGTCAGGGGAGTGGCTTCAGAGGTCGTGGTTGTACAACCTGTACAGGAGCAGGTGTCAGGAGGATGTCTCCACTACTTGTCTGTACCCATGTCTGAAGCGTGGTGGCAGGCGTAGTGGCGCAGGAGGTAGTGGTGTCGGCTCTGACCTATGGCCGTAGACGTACGGACCATGATCCTTACCCCAGCAATCTCACTGGCACTGGTATCCGTACTTAGTACTTGGTCATACAAATATGTCCCATTCGACTCGTATTGGATCTCCTAAGCATAGGGATCTCGAGGTGTAAGGAATGGGACCCTTGGTGTGAGGTGGAGATCTTGGGTCCTTGGTATGGGGTATCCGAAACCTCCTGAGGTCACTCATGAGTCTGAGCGATAGGCATGTGGCCCTGGAAGATGTCTAAGGATGCGTGGCGAGACTCTCTCCTTGCGACCCCCTTAAGGGCGTGGCTCCCTAGCCATTCACAAGGTCGAGTGCATTGTGGATGTGGCCCTCATGAGGCCAGGGGCGCCGAGACTCGCGAGGCCACTTGGGAGGCGTGGCCTAGGCATCTCGCGAGGCCACTTGTGTGGCGTGGCTGAGACCTCTTGCGAGGCCACTTGAGGGGTGTGGCCTAGGCATCTCGCGAGGCCCCTTGGGTGGCGTGGCCGAGACATCTTGCGAGGCCACTTGGGAGGCGTGGTCTAGGCATCTCGCGAGGCCACTTGGGTGGCGTGGCCTAGACATCTCGCGAGGGCACTTGGGAGGTGTGGCCTAGGCATCTTGCGAGGCCACTTGGGAGGCATGGCCTAGGCATCTCGCGAGGCCACTTGGGTGGCGTGGCCTAGACATCTCGTGAGGCCACTTGGGTGGCGTGGTCTAGGCATCTCGCGAGGCCACTTGGGTGGTGTGGCCTAGACATCTCGCGAGGCCACTTGGGTGGCGTGGCCTAGACATCTTGTGAGGCTACTTGAGAGGTGTGGCCTAGGCTTCTCGCGAGGCCACTTGGGAGGCGTGGCCTAGGCATCTCGCGAGGCCACTTGGGTGGCGTGGTCTAGGCATCTCGTGAGGCCACTTGGGAGGCGTGGTCTAAGCATCTCGCGAGGCCACTTGGGAGGCGTGGTCTACACATCTCGCGAGGCCATGGGGCCGAGGGCATAGGCGAGGCCGTGGGGCCGAGTGCGTGGGCGAGATGGGTCTCGCGAGGCTACTGAGCCTTGGCACTTATGCCTTGCCAACGTGGGGCACTTGGCATCGACTCCACGAGAACCGAACCCAGACTTGTGTTGTGATGGCGTGATGGCTTCCCGAGACGACGGTGGCCTAGGGGCCTTGCCTCGGCCTCATACTTTCTATTGATGAGATTATGAGCATCAACATAACTATTGCCTTTATTATGGTGTGATTTACCAAGTGTTAACTAATTTAAGACTTAGCAGTTTACATGAAATTGATTTTACGAAAAAAATTCATATAAACAATTAAGACAATCCTACAAAATCATGTTTCTAAAAGATGCATGATTAATCAAAACTGTGTGGGGTTTCATGTATGGCATGTACTAGACTAATGCAAGGTCATGTTATCAATCAAACATCAATTAACATTTATTTAAATAAATACAATAAATGATGAATCGAGTACTATTGGATATTTCTAAATTTACAACCCTTGAAAAATAAATATTTAAATTATAAAATGGGCTTCAACTTTTTTTTTTCAAGACTCCAAACTGATTCTCTCATCATATAGGCGCACCTTCATTATTCTTAGAAATCCATTAGGACCAAACAATTAATTAGAAACTAATTTTATAATTAAATTATTTAATTAAAACTAATGTTTAATTAAATAACAATTCTTGTTATCCTTATAATTTAGTTTAATTTAAATAATTAAAAAAATCAAATTCAAATAATTATTTAAACTTGAGATAAGATCTTAACCAACTAAAAGACATTTTATTTTTCCAATAAAAAAATAATATAATTAATTTTTCAAATTCAAATAATTTAAGGAATTAATTAAATAAAAGATAAATGCTAAAAAATAGGGATTTGTTGGGCACCATGGAATGGGGCCCTAGGGTTAGGGCCTGTGCATAGGGCAAGCCCCAATGGGACTCGATATGCTTGGAAGGACGATGGGGCTAGTGGCACTGCTGGCTAGGCAGGTCATGAGGCGAGGGGACCATGCAGGTGGATGTGCGCCAGGCAGGTCCACGGGTGCGGGCGAGCTCGTGGGTGCGCAGGGGCGCAAGAGGCCTTGGGGCATTTGCTCTTGTGGCTTGGGCAGTTGGCGCAAAGGGCTCGAGCGATGTCCCTAAGGTGCATGGCTTGGGTCCCTCAAATTTTTGTTCTCCTCTTTGTGACCAGAATTTTTACAACCAAATTTAAAAAATAAAATTACAAAAATTCCTATGCCCCATAATGGCTTCCAACAAGATCAAAGAAAAATAAAAAACAATTCCTAACCAAATAGTATTATACAATTAACGATCTATCATTCAAACATACATTCAAAAAACATAACCATCCATTCAATATACATATCAAGAGAAAAATAAGAAATGCAAGAAACCCGCACAACATATAATATATATATATATTTAAACTGCTCTGGTACAAATTGTTTTATTAAATAGAAAAATATCAAAATACGCCGCGGAAGGTAGGGGAAGGGATTTTTAAAATTATTAATATTAGCCAGGATCATACATATATACATTTATTAAATGAACACATACAAGGATTTAGAGATTACCTCTCATAATCTATCAAGTGTCCTTGAGCTTTTTAGGAAAAATCAAAGATCTTCCTATCCTTGTGAAAGCTCACACCTTAGCCTTCCAATTCGTTCTTCTAACACACAAGGACATGTGTGGGAACGTAAGATTCACAAGTTAATTTTTAGGCTCTCTAGATGTACTCAACATATGAAATCTAGAGAGGTTTGAGAAGAGAAAGGGCTATGGAAACTTCTAGAATTTCAGGTATAGAAAATTCGATTGTTTTTTTTAGAGAGTCTGATAAGCTGGAAACAACTGAATTAGAAAAGAATCAATAACTGATCAATTATATCCAATTAATTATTTAATTTAAGTCATATGTAAAAAAGAATAATAAAGTAATTAAATAAAAAAATTAATTTGTAATTCAAAATTCAAATTCCAGGGATGTGGCGCAGTGTGTGGCGCCACTCACTGTCTGGCATAGTGAGTGTCGTGTCCCACATATTATGTTGTAATGTCCTGAATTTGTTATTAAGGCTGAGTGCCTTGATTACTGTGCCCGGAGGGCCTAATTGGAATTATATGTGTGATTATGTGATATAAATAATTTGTGCGGTAATGTGACTAGATATGCATGTTTACGTGCATTAAATATGCACGTGGGCCCATTTCTATAAATTGGGGCACGTTTGTAATTTTTGTGTGTTGAGGGCATAAATGTAATTGTGTATGTGTTGGGAGTGAGACCTTAGTGTTATGGGGATATATTTGAGATGTGTGTTCCAAGACGATCCTAGTGGGCGGATTAGCAGAATAGTCACAACGGAGTCAAATACCCGGCTTGGGGTGAGCCCAGGGGTATTTTGGGAATGTTGTATGTATTCGAGGTTGAACAGGTAACGAGTAATTATTTAACGATTATTTGGGTATGTCGGGATTAATTTTTAATTTATAGGACTATTCGAGGAATTAGCGGGAATGTGGCAATGACGAGATCACCCTTGGAGGCATTAAGTGGCTAGAGATATTCTAGTCATTTTTTTTAAGATAAAGATAAGCTTGATAAGTTCAAGACACCGGCTAGACACTTAGGAAGGAAAGAAAGAAGAAAAGAAAAAAAAAACATTGATTTCTGAGCCCTCACTCTCTCCCTTACATATTTCACTCTCTCTCTCCCTTAGGTTGATGCTTACTTCCATGTAAATTTATGGTGAGAAAGGGGACTTGGGAATTTAAGGTTGGAAGTGCTTCACAGCAGCTAAAGGTCGGATTTGTTGTTGAGGTAAGGTTATTTCTGTGTTGCTTTTGGTAAATTTGTGATGAGATTGAAGTTTAGCTAAGTCTTAGGCTTAGGTTAAGTTTGATCTAAATTGGGGGGAATTAGCTAGCTTTCTAGGGTATTTATATTGGTGATGTTGCTTTGATATGAATTATGGACATAATTTTGGGTTAAATATTGAATTGGGTGGATTTAGATCCAGAAAACGCAAGAGAAAAATTGGGTTTGCAGGCCCGAGCCGTGGCCCTGTTCTTCAAGCGCTGTGACCTGTATGAACCCAGGAGGCTTGGGAACCCTTGAAACCGTCTAGGCACCGTGCGCGCAGGTTGAGGTGCGCCGCGACCCGTGTCCCCTAGAAGAGAGCCCTAACACTCTGACTTGTAACGCGTCGTGACCCTAGGGGGCGGGCCACGACCCAAATTAGGGGAAATGACCAATATATGATTTTAAGCTCGAGAACCCATACTTGAGGGCTCTGGAAGGATTCTACTACCCAGTTTAGTAGAATTCGAGGTCTCAAAGGCTAGAATATTATCCAGAAGTCTTTATTTGGCTTAGGGCTTGATGGATTAGAATTCAAGGTATCGAAAGAAGATTATGTTCCCAGATAGCTCTTTCCCTACCTTGACAACCCTGGTCGGGTAATTTGGGTCAAGTGGGACCTCTTCTAATTCTTCGACTGGACCTACCCCTATATCAGTATCCCCAAAATGAGGGTCTATGTCATCTCCCCTACTTTGGGTTGCATCCTATTTCTGCTGACTGGGCCCTGCAGGCTGGGCAGTATAGACTGCCCTGCCCACGTTTTTGATTGATGAATTATCTCTGGCCACAAGTTTGTTCCTCTTACGACATCCTACACCTACTCGGGTTGGGAATTTGAATAATAAGTGGAAAACCGAGGTGATTGCTCAGAGGTCATACAAGGCCGGTCGGCCTATCATGGCGTTGTACGAAGAGGGCATGTCAATTACCACGAACAAAGCCATTACCGTGTTTCTTTTAGGTGTCGTTCCTACTATTAAGGGCAACCTTATGCTTCCTACGGGAGCCATACCATTCCCAGTAAACCCATACAGCAGCTGCTCACATGGTTCCAAGAATCTAATGCTTAAATTCATCCTCTCTAGGGTATTCTTGAGTAGAATGTTGGAAAACGAGCCGTGATCAATCTTCGTTTGAGCTACGATCATGTTGACGATTTGCACCTCTACCACCAAAGGGTCATTATGTGGATGATGTACGTGACTTGTGTCTTCCTCACTGAATGTGATGGGTTCACATTCATATCGAGGTTGTTTGGGAGTACGGTTCTGGACAACCAGTACATCTTCCTCTCGCTCGTGTCTAAGGGAACAGGTGTATCTTTCTCGGGCCTTGCTATTGTTACCGGCCAAATATGGTCCTCCACAGGTCATATCTCACCGGCTAGAAACTGTTGGTGGTAGGAGTGGTTCATTGCTTTGATACTGTTGGGGAGGTTGTTGCTGAGGAGGTTGTTGAAGCTATGGGTCGGTGGTCGGTCGTACATACCTCTTTAGAAGAGCATTATTCTGCCGAATGAGGAATTCTATTTCCTCTTTTAGGTCATTTCACTTGTTGACGGTGAGAACTCATCAACGATGTTAGGTCAGAAAACACAAAGATTAGTAAGATAATAACTAAATGAGAATTTAGAATAGACTTGAGGAAGGATATATGCGTATCAACAATGGAGTAAAAACCTGTATATTGTTTAATAACCTCTGTATACAATGAATTTTCCAACCCCCTCAATGATGAAGTGAGACCCTATTTATAGGTTAGCTCTAATGGCTCTTGGTACATTGCGGTCTAGAAGACACAAGGAGCTGCATATTCAAGTTGTAGGTGGTAGTGGTATTGGAGGAGTGGTGGTCGACTCTAGTATATGTCAGGGGTCTATAAAAGTACTCCTGCCTTGGTACCATGTCATACTCCACTACATGTTGGGTACGGAGGTCAGAGTCATGCCTCTGTCCTCCTCAAGGTTGTACATCCCGTACTCGTGGGCATGCCTTGTACCTGATGGTTCTTTTTCCTTTTTCAAAGATATACATTTTCACCAGGCTTTCTTACATTTAGTTAAGTGTTGTAGAACTTATGGGTTGTCATGGAAGATATGGCGAGGCAAGGTGCCTTTTGCGGATCTTTATCCCGGCAAGATGTGGGGTCTCAAAAGGACCCTTGAGCACAAGGCATGGCATCTAGCGTGACAAGGCTTGCAGGCCTATGGAGAAGCATGTCCGCTGGACTTGGTGCGAGGAACTATTGCGCGGCCGAGGTGGTGGGTCCGCAGAACCTAGCGCGAGGCACTACTGCATGTTCAAGGTGGTGGGTCCCCAGGACCTGGTGCGCGTCTGAGGTGGTGGGTTTGTGGGACCTGGCTCGGGGCACTACTGCGCGGCCGAGGTGGTGGGTCTGCGGGACCTCGCGCAAGGTGCTGCTGCGCGGCCGAGGTGGTAGGTCTGGGGGACCTGGCGCGAGGCGTTGCTGTGTGGCCGAGGTGGTGGGTCTGCAGACCTGGCGCAAGGCGCTGCTGCACGGCCGAAGTGGTGGATCTGCGGGACCTGGTGCGAGGTACTGCTCCGTGGCCAAGGTGGTGGGTCCGTGGGAATTGGTGCAAGGCGCTACTACACGACCTACCTGGCGCAAGGCGCTGCTGCGCGGATGAGGTGGTGGGTTCGCGGGACTTGGCGTGAGGAGATGCTGCGGGGCGGAGGTGGTGGGTTCGCGGGACCTCGCGCGAGGCGCTCCTGTGATGCCGAGGAGGTGGGTCTGCGGGACCTTGTGCGAGGCGATGCTACGCAGTTGAGGTGGTGGGTCTCCAAAAGC
Source organism: Humulus lupulus (assembly GCF_963169125.1). Lineage (NCBI taxonomy): Eukaryota > Viridiplantae > Streptophyta > Magnoliopsida > Rosales > Cannabaceae > Humulus > Humulus lupulus. The sequence goes on along the minus strand of NC_084800.1, from coordinate 145,662,672 downwards.
TGGCATGAGGTTATGTTGCGTGGCTGACGCTGCTGCGCGGCTGAGGTGATTGTCCGCGAGACCTAGCACGAGGCGCTACTACGTGTCTGAGGTGGTGAGTTCGTGAGACCTAGCGCGAGGCGCTACTGTGCGACCGAGGTGGTGGGTCCATGGGACATGGCGCGAGGTGCCTCTACATAGCCAAGGTGGTGGGTCCGCGGGACCTGGCGCGAGACGCTGCTGTTCGGCCAAGGTGGTGGGTCCGCGGGACCTGGCATAAGGTGTTGCTACGCGACCGAGGTGGTGGGTCCGCGGGACCTTGCACAAGGTGCTGCTGCGTGGCCGAGGTGGTGGGACCACAAGACCTACTGCAAGGTGATGCTGTGTAACCAAGGTGGTCGGTCCACTGGACCTGGCGCGAGGTGCTACTGCGCGGTGAGGTGGTGGGTCTGCGGGACCTGGCACGAGGCTTTGCTGCGCGGCCGAGGTGGAGTTCGCGGGACCTAGCGTGTGGCGCTACTGCGTGGTAGAGGTGGGGTCTGCAGGACCTGACGCGAGACGTTACTGCATAGCCGAGGAGGTGGGCTCTGCGGTACCTGGTGCGAGGCGCTACGGCACAGCCGAGGAGGTAGGGTTTGAGGGACCTGGCGTGAGGCGTTGCTGCGCAACCGAGGTGGTGGGTTCGCTAGACTTTGCGTGAGGTTCTGCTGTGTGAGCAAAGTGGGGTCTGCGGGACCTAGCGTGAGGCGCTAGGGTTCGTGGCACCTGGACCCGAGTGGTTCTAGTCTTCAGTGAGGCGGAGGCCTCGTGACTTGCATGGCAACTTGAATCCGAAGAGCTTGGCACTCAGATCTCTAACCACACAAGGGTCCCGCGAGGCACATGGATGCCCGACACATGGGCTTGAGGCGTGGGCCTCGCAACGCCTAGGGGCGCGAGATGTGGCATGTTGCCCCTTTGGCACACCCACATGGGGCCATTTTCTAAGTGAGCATGCCTTGGTACTTGATCATTAGTCAAGCCTTGCACCAAGCAACCTCATGGGGTAGGGTAGTGGCAATTTTGTAATTATGCATATGTCTCCCCGACAAAAATCATATAGGTTACTGGGAAGACCTTGTATCCCTAGAAGGCTCCTTAGGGGGAGGTGATATGGTGACTTAGGGAAGCACCATGGCCACCAGAAGATAAAGGCCAAAGTTATGTACTCCCTTGCCCTATCAAGGCTATATATTAAACAAATGATGTTTATCCATACTTGCCCTTGTATGCTTCCTTATTGGCTATGTGTTACATTTTTGTCGTATTCGTTGGGCCATCGCATGCCACTTGCCTTGTTGTGTGCTTTGTGTTGTGTGGACGTTCCAAGAAATGACTTTCTTTGTGCTTGCTCGTACTTCGTTATTGCCCGTTGCATGTCCGAGATGTGTTTGTGGCTAACCACTGAGTTTGTTTGCTCGCAGGTGTGTGTTGTAGGCTGACTTGCTAGCTTGGAGTGTCCGCAAGCGCCGCACGTTCTGTCTTCTTGGAGTACCCAAATAGTTGGCCCGTGACAGTTGGTATCAGAACTAGGTTAGAGAATATAACACCCTCACTTATTTTAGTTAAAACCATATCTGAGGTGTTATGTTTTAAAACTATATCGTAATTACTTTCACCGGAAGTCTGGATTTTTTTTTTGTAGAAAACTTATTTCACATTATTTATATTAAACATAAAGTATGCCTCAACATATTATACATAAGTATTAAATAACCAAATTTATTTTCAAAACATAACTTCACACTTTATTACAAACATTGCACTGATAACTGAAATAACCCACAAAAGGTCGATATGTTCATATGTACAAATCAGGGTCAGGACCATTCTTCAGTTCTCCTTATGTCATTCACTCATTTCTCTCTCTACTTGCAACACAAGACAACCGTGAGCCTAAAGCTCGGTAAGCAAAGTAATGCATGCAATGCTAATGATTACCCAATGTCAATGGACATACACAACTTCTTTTTAAATTTTTGGCCCCTTAATATTGTGCACACTGTTTGATTAGGCCAATGCCTGCAGTGCTTGTTACACATATAATATAAAATCCCATGGGTTCTCCTCTGGCTAGCCATCACCACAGTAGGGCACATTAAAAACCTTATTCCATCGTTGCCCCATCGGGCTCAAGAGTTAAGGCGGCCAGATCTATCTTCACCTACTCGCGGATCAATGTCATCCCATTGGATGACGTTGTCATCTTCTTCTCGAGGTTCTTCCGTCCCACGGGTAGCTTCCATTACTCAGGACTCCTCATCTCCTTCACTTATGACCATCGCTTGTTGCCCGGGCTGTGATTTTCCCTTCATAGCAACGCTGTAGCATTCTCTGGCAGCGAGCTGGTCTCCTCTTACTGTGCATATCCTCGAGGTTGACGGGAACTTTATTGCCAAGTGTCGAATCGAGGTGATGGCCTCAAAAGCTATCAGTGCACGTGGTCCCAAAATTACGTTATACACGACCGAATAATCGATTACCAGGAACTCAAGTATTTTAGAGACAATTCGTGCCTCTTTCCCTAATCGGTTATGGAAAATCCCATCTTTTATAAGGTTGACCTAAAAAGCACATTTACAAAACTTCCATTATCCACTAGTATCCTCCGCACCCTTCGGTTAGCGAGCCGCACCGTTACCACCAGCGGGTCATTATGCAGGAATTGAAAGTGGCTAGCATCCTCTTCCATGCAAATGATTGGTTGTTTTTCCAAATGTTATTGTTTCGATAACCACTACTTCGGGCAAATTCCACACTGTTATGAGTTTTCAACTCATTAATTTACCTCTTTTGGGCCCCGCTGCTCGTGCCTGCCAAATGAGGTCCTCCGACAATAATAATTATATCTCCTCCTACTATCGAGGGAGGGTCGACCTGATTCATATGAGTTCCAGGATGACCTGTCGGGGCTTCCAGAGCTGGATGAGGATTCTGCCCAGCAGGTTGATTAGGAACTACCCAATTTTGGGCATATTGGGCTAATGATCTAGCCCGAGTGAGAGTCTCAATCTCATCCTTCAGCTGTCGGCAATCATCAGTGTTATGACCGATGTCATTATGGAATCGACAAAACTTTGAGGGGTCTCTCTTCGCCCTCTTATGCCTTAAAGGCTCTGGCTTCTTCCACGGGAGGCGATTAGAATTCTCCAGGAAGATATGCTCTCGGGTGTCTGTTAGGTCAGTGTAGGTGGCATAAACGGGCTTGAATTCCTCCACAGACTTGTTCTTCTTCATGTCGTTCTGGTCACCCTCACCATTCTCCTTCCTCTTATTGTTTTTTGCTTGGTTATTCTGGGTAATAGGTTGAATCGTATCTGCGACCTCTGTCACTGCTTCAGTGGGTTGGATAAGGGCCTGGCTGGTTCCTGCGACAACAGATTGCACCTCATCTAGGTTTATCCACTCCTGAGCTTGGGCCAAGAACTCATCTATACTTTTAACTACTTTTCATTGGAGTTCTTGCCATAGGTCGCCTCCCACCAAGGTTCCTGTCCTCATCGCCATGATCTTGGAGCTATCATCAACATCCCTAGCTTGTGCTGCAACATTGGCAAATCTGCTCAGATATGCTTTCAGTGATTCACCAGGTTGCTATTTTACATTGGCCAATGAATCGACCTCTACGTGAGCTGCCTATGAAGCTCAGAATGCTCTCTTAAAATAAAAGTAGAACTTCTTCCACGAGCTTATGGAATGATTCTTGTATTATTTAAACCATTGTCTAGCAAGTGCGACCATAGTCACGGGGAACAAGATACATCTTGGATCGAGCCCGACATTGTGGGCCATCATCATTGTGTTGAATATCCCGAGGTGATCAGATGGATCTGTGTTTCCATCAAATGTCAGCATGTTCGATATCCTAAAGCCAATAGGATATGTAGCTGCTACAATGTTTGGGGCGAAAGGTTCGAGCTCTTCATCTGAGTCGCAATCATCCGCCATTTTTCCAGATAAGAGCCTCTTCATTTGTTCATCCATCAAGGCCGATCGCTCAAGGGTTAAGTCCTTGGTCTCAAGGTTAGCTGGAGGCTATTCAACGGCTCCCATCCTATTGTACGCGTTTGATGGGTTGTTGTCCCTCCAAGTTCGAGCTTGGTTCGGTGGGACATTCCCATTGTCGCCTACGATATACTGACCTCCCTCATGTCGAGTATAACTAACATCCTCATTACGAGCTGGATACCTTCTTTGGGAATTCAAATGATCGCGCAAGTCGGGCTATGGATCATACCGAAGACTTTATGCTAAGCTCAGATGATTTCTCAGGTCCCTCTCATACCTGCCTCCATGTTGGCTCCGTGTCTAGTAACTTCCATTTGTAAAACATACGGCCCGTGACTGAGATTGAGGACCTGGATTCTCAGCATGTGCCTGTGGGACATAAGTATCTACTGACGGGGGAGGATTTCTCCTACTGTTCCCATGAGCTAGAGCATCTCGTTGTGGGCAAAGTGGTGTAGGATGTCTAACAGGTGATGGTGGATGCCTTATTGGCAAGGCTATCCTTGTCCCATCGGGAAAAACTAAATTAGCCCACCTCGACTCTACCCCAATGTCCTGAGTTCTCTGTCCTAGGGTTTTGATCATGGCACATGAGGATTCAATGGACCATTTTGCCTCCGTGAACTTGTCCTAGCCTGCCCTGGTGGGTTGTTGTGGGCACTCTGTGGAATCTGTTAAGAAGGCATGGAGCTGGGGGTCGCAGTTCTGACCGACCGACTGACATGCTGATGATGACTCCTATGATGTCCAGTGGGCTGAGCACCTCGGTGGTTTTGCTCTAAAGGTACGGAGCTCAGAGTGGCGGTCCTGAAAGAAGGACTAGATTTAGACCGGTTATTCCTATGGGTCTTATGAGACCCACATCGCCTCTTTCTGAAATTAACATCGGTTGCAAGAGGGGGTAACCGATCCAAAACCTCCTCAATCTGTCTATTTTCCCTAGCAAGATGGCTCCTTAACTGGGTGTTTTCCATCTCGATGGCAGTCAAATATCATGGATTAGGATTTGGTGGGAGTGACCTTGAACTCCTAGCGTCGTCCTGACTGTAACGACCCAAAATCGCTAATAAGGCTTAAGAGCCTTGATTAGTGTGCCTGGAGGGCATAATGGGATTTATGTGTGATTTTCATGAGTAAATGCGTGATTATGATTTAAAGCATGTTATATGACTAATTGAACATTCGAGATGCATGACTATGTGGTTAGTATGCATGTTAGGTGAAATAAATATGCATGTGGACCCCGTTTGCATGATAGGGGTAAATTGGTAATTTTAGCCTGCTGAGGGCATATATGTGATAATTGTATTATGTGATTTTTACCACGTGAGTGTGGTGTTATTATTGTGATGCACGTGCCGAGACGGTCCTAGAGAGCTAGTTTACTCAAAAGTCACAACGGGATTTTATACCCGGCTCGGGAGGAGCCTAGGGGTACCTTGGGAATTGTTATGGTTAAATTGAGACTTAGCGGGTAATGGTTATTGGTGATTGAGTAACCTGGGTAACCATTAGTTACTGCTGTGGGTAACAAGTTTAGTTGGAAAATGGTAGAATTGAAATATAAGTGAAAAGACTAGAGTGCCCTTGATGGCTTACTTAGGAAAGGATTATTTGGAGGGGTAACATGGTCATTTGGCAGAGGGTTTAGACAATTTTCAGCTGGGATTATAGGGTACACGGTTTAGGCATTGGCATATATGTTGGTTTTGATAGAAATGGAAGAGAGGAAAAGCTAGAGGGAAAGCTAGGGCAATGAGAGGAAGAAGAGAAGAAGGGAGCTGAAACTTGAGGAATCTAGGAGGAGGATCAAGGGGTGGGAGGCAATTAAACTTGATCATAAGCCGAGACTTTCTGAGGTAAGGATTTATCACTTCTTTGTTAAGTTTCTAAGCTTGATTTTTCTCTTAGAATGTTAGTATGAAGATTGAAAGTTGATGTGTGGCCAATGGGTGAATTGGGGATTTGATTGTGTGTTTGGGTTTCTTTGATGATGTTTCTGAGTTGTTAGATGGTTTATGTGGGGTTTTGAGTAGATTTTGGGACATGGGTACCTGCTTGGGATGATTTGGAGTGGTGTTAACTCGGGGAAAACGCAGGGAAAAACCCAGAATTCTGGGTTCGCGAAGGAGCGCCGCGGCCCTGTTCTTGGGCGCCGCGGCGCGAGGCTGTTTACAGTCAGGGGAACTTTCTGACTTCGCTGGGCGCCGCGGTGCTACGCCTTTTTCAGGATGGGAAATTTTGCAATTTTGGGCATTTGTCCCGGGGGCTCGGGGGATGTTTCCAATGATTTGTTTTAGGAATTTGGGAGTCCCGAGAGTGTGGAATTGGTTCCGGGAAGTGATTTTTGAATTGATTAGTATTAAAGGATGTTTTGTATGTGTTGTGACTAGGTCTTTGTGAAGCTCGGGTTAGAGGACCGTGCTCGCGGCTTTAGTGCATCAGGAAGCTCAGAATACAGGTAAGAAAACTGTAGCACCCGAGAATAGGGCATGGGCCCATAGTGTTATTGCAGGGCATGGCCCTAGATTGTATTATGTGCTAATGTATAACCTTAAGTGAATTATTATATGTGTGAATGGTTATTTGGAAATGTATTATATGTGTGATTATAGTGCAATGAGCGGCTAAGGCTGAGAGCGGCAAGGCCGAGAACGACAATGGAGCCGAGAACGGCAGTGGGGCCGGAAGTACCACTTAGCACATGGGATGCTTACAGTCAGGGTAGGACCCAATGGATACATGAGATATCCTTACGGTGAGGACCGAGACCCCAGGCTTTGGTAAGGCTTCTGGGGCGGCATGGCCGTGTTTTCTTAGTCTAATGGTTGACCTGTTTATCTGTGGACTATCTGATATGATTAACTGTATAATTTGCATATGTTATGAGCTGCATGAGTTTTCTTGCTGGGCTTCGGCTCACGGGTGCTCTGTGTTGCAGGTAAGGGTAAAGATTGAGTCAACCAGCCATGAGTACGGAGAGCGTGAAGTGACGCGTACATGTTTGGCCTGCCCGACTGCTTTGGTTGGGGGTTTACTCGAGAAATGGCTGTAATAATCTTTGATTTTTATAACTAATCAACTGTAAACTTATTTCAAGATGTAAACAGTTTTCAAACCTTATTTTGGGATCCCAAATGTTTAATACTAGAAGTTTTTAATGAAACAACACATTTTTTTTAACACTACTAAGTATACCTAAGTCTCAACATGCTTCATACAAGCCAATAAACATATATTAGATATGAATTTAATTCAAACAATTAACCACATACACTCAATATGTAAACCATTATCCCAATATTCATCCACATGCATAATAATGTTATTCAGCACGCTTTAATCTCAACATGCAATAGTCAAGGGCCCAGCCCCAACAGTATCTCATGCATATGTCAACTGATTCCTCATGCTCCATATAAATAAGCAGGCAAACAGGGCATTCAAACATATGTTCAAGCATGTCAATCATTCATACCAACCAACCCTGAGTCGAGCTTGTCACTGACAGTGAGTGTGCATGTTCGGTCGATCTCCAGAACCAATAAACCTAGGCTTGCTCTGATACCAAGTTGTAACGCCCTACTACCTTAGAGTCGTTACTAAGTGAGTTTTAAAAGAAACTTTGTGTAATGAACTCGCTAACCGAGGTTTTTAAAACAAAAGTGTGACTAAGCAAAAGTTACGGCTGTAATCTTTAAAAAAAAATGTGTTGTTTCATTGATAACTTTTAGTATTTAACATTTGGGATCCCAAAATAGGGTTTGAAAACTATTTACAACTTAAAAATAAGCTTACAGTTGATTAGTTATTAAAATCATAGATTATTACAGCCATTTCTCGAAAATACCCCCAACCAAAGCAGTCGGGTAGGCCAAACATGTACGCGTCGCCTCATGCTCTCCGTACTCATGGCTGGTTGACTCAATCTTTGCCCTTACCTGCAACACAGAGCACCCGTGGGCCGAAGCCCAGCAAGAAAACTCAAACAACATATAACATATGCGAATTATATAGTTAACATATCAAATAATCCATAGAAAAAAAATGTCCCATCAGACCAAACAAACACGGCCATGCCGTCCCAGAGGCATTACCAGAGCCTGGGGCCTCGGTCCTCACCGTAAGGATATCACATGTATCCGTTGGCGTCCCACCCTGACTACAAGCACTTCACGTGCTCGGTGTTACTTCCGGCCCCACTGCCGTTCTCGGCCTTTCGCCGTTCTCGGCTCCTCGCTGTTTCGTTATACTATAATCACAAATATCTAACTCAAATAATATTCAAACATATATCTGTTCAATTAAGTTTGCACCCTAACATGTAATGCAATATAGGGTCGTGCCCTGCAATCACACTATCGGCCCATGCCCTGTCCTACGGGTGCTATAGTTTTCTTACCTGTCAATTTGATAGCTTTGATCACTTGACTCCTTGAGCACGATCCCACTCGAGCCCTAGCGCACACCTAAACACAACCATAGGTAAAAGTCATCACCAAACCTCAAGTCCAAAACCTAGCCTCGGGACCAATCCCGAGCCCCCCGGGAAGTCCTAGTTCCACAAAACAAGGTGGTGGAATTGAACCCCGAACCCTAGGTAAAAATACCTCAAAATAACCAAAAAGCCCATTTCTGGGAACAGGGCAGCGCTACAGCGCTCTAAAGAGGGTGCTATAGCGCTACAAGCAGAACTGACATCCCCAGAAATAGGGCCTAGCGCTACAGCGCCCAAAGACTAGCGATGTAGCGCTAGTTGCAGGCAGGCAATCCTCATTTTCTTTTTTCTGCGATTTCTTTGAGCCAATCTCAACCCAAACTTCCCCAAATCTTTACCAAACTCAAAATCAAGCTTATAAACACTCTCCACTCATCCCAAGCATCCCAAATCCTCAAAACCCAAGCACATTCATCCCAAATCTCAAAATTTACCACGATTAACCCTAAACCCATAAATTCAGTCAAACATCAAAGTTAAAGGCTTAGAATTCATACCGTTGATGCAATTTCGACCTTGATTCAAGTCCTAGACCTCCTTAGCTTGCTCTTCCTCAAAGCTTGCCCAGAAATTCCCCTAAAGTTCCCATCATTCAGCTTAATTACACAGCTTAAACCAGCCAAACCCAAAAACTGAAAACTCTAAAAACTTACCTCAAAAGTTGATGTGTTCTTGCTAATCCCTTGCCAAATCTTCAAGTCTAACTTAGGATCCTTTATGCTCAGCCTATCCTAGCTCTCCTCTGAGCTTTGCTCCAAGAAAAAAAGAAGAGAAATGGTGCTAGAATCCACAAACCGCCCCTTTTTGGAAAAACCCCTCTGTTTCCTCTCTTTTTCTTTTTCTTCCTTTTTCTTTCTTTTCCACAGCCATCTAACTCTCTCTATCAATCCCACTAAGTATATAAAGCCTCAATAAACTTATCTCTAAGAAGCCAATTGACCAAAATGCCCTCCCTATTAATTCTAAACCCTTTTGTCCATGTAGGGCCATTTTAGTCATTTTACCCAATTCCCGCTAATTCCTCAAGTGTCTATAATGTTTTCCCGCTTGCTTCCCAATACCTGATTAATCACCAATAATATTCCTCGATATCAAAATAAACCCCAATATACTTACTAAATTCCTATTCATACCCCCAGGCTCGCCCCGAGTCGGGCATAAATTTCCGCCTTGACTTCCCGCTAATCTGCTCTCTAGGATCGTCTCGAGTCACAAATCACAATTACATCCACATAACAATGCGGTCTCGAAAAATCATCACATATCATTATAGTTATGCCCAAAATGGCCAAAATTACTATTATGCCCTTCTATCACAATCAGGGCCTACATGCATACTAATACACATAGTCATGCATCTCAAATATTCAAATAGTCATATAACATGCTTTAAATCATAATCATGCATTTTACTCATTAAACGCACACATAAATCCCAATATGCCCTCCAGGCACACTAATCAAGGCCCTTAAGCCTTATTAGCGAATTTGGGTCGTTAGAACTATCCCCTCCTCATAAAAATTTCGTCCTCGAAATTTACCCAAACACATCAGTCAGTAAACCCGCAACCCTGAACATGATTTCCAAGGTCCACCACCTTTACTTTGCTTCTCAACAACACTTTTACAAGAGTAACAATCTTGCCCCACAAGATCTTGTCCCACAAGATCTTGTCTAATAGCCATACTCTCGTTAGCCCCTCGTTTACACCGTAACCCTGCTGAAGCTTCAGGGTCTGCTTAGATTACAACGACCACTTCATTGTCTTATTCCTGATTCCAGAGATACCCAAAAGTCATCACCTCTACTAGGTGGGATCAATTGGTAGGCCCCGCTGGCCTAACCCTTGGTACAACTTCATAATTTATGTTGAATCAAGAATCAGAACTCTCCCTATTTTCTCTAAACACTGTACAAATCCTCGTCTGTTATTACATAGAGAGAGACAAATCTTTCCTTCCGGAACTTTATTTTTCTCAAAATTTAACAATTTACAAGCTCTTTTATTCTTCCAGATAGGCAGACACTCCTGCCTTAAGAATTCCAACAACCTCTTTTGGCTTTCTCTCTGAACCAATGCCAAATCGTAGTATTCACTATCTTTCACCTCTTACCATGTCCTATGTCATGTTACTTTAACAAGACGCCAGTATTTTCCACCATGACTAACTTATCAGGGATTACACTTCTCTTAATATCCCAAGTATTCGCATAGTCAACGCTTAATTCTTTAAGATATCTGATTGCTTTCAGACTGCTATTCCACTTGCAATCAACCGATAATTCCAGATTCCCTCTCTGTTCTCTTCGTTCTCTAGATCCTCTCCAAAATTTAAAATACTATAGGGTCTGAATTCAGTATCATCGACGTTCTACCCTGAAACCAGTTCACTTGACCCAACTACATTAACTCCATCAACTGAGTTAAAACTTTTCATGTCTGAACACCTTACTTAAGGTCTAATGTGGTCTGTTCCACGATACACCACTACATCACTTAACCCCTCAGTGTTCAAAAGAAATCACTAAATTTCGTCACTTGGTCAACCCTCCCAGTACAACGTACCCTAGGAGGTGGAATGATATCCATTCAAAATTCTCATTCATAAACCAAATTCTAATTGGATCCTTCACTCGATCCTGGTATCCTAACTTGTACCACCTTGGCAGGGTCCTTCCCTGCTTCAACCAAAGCCAACACTTTGGATTCCATAGTTCAGTGACACTCACCAGCTAATCATTACCTACTATCGTTATGCCAATCTCAGTCGTTGCCTTGTCCACTCCATTACAATCTATGGCATTATTCCTTGACTGACACACGCCTCTCAGTTAGGAGTTCCGCCTCCAATTAATTTTCCCCTCGTTCAATCAAGGATTTTAAACATCGATCATCCGTCTGTTACTTTTCACCACATCTGGGTCTCAACGTTATCTTTCTTACTAATACCCATCACTCAAGTACCTTATAATATGCATAACTGTCAACTTAATGTTCCAAGTATATCAACCATGTTCCATTCTTTCACCTCCCGCAAGGTTCGATCCATCCTCGTGTCAATTTGTGCCTGGGCATGCCCAATCCGTGATGCACTCCCACATTTCCATATCCTCATCATAGATCAGGTCCTTTAGGATACCCCTCTATACTTAACTATAACACACTCACAAATCTGCATCACCAGGTACCAATCAACTCCTACCTTATCTCCTGAGCTCCGATTTAAGACCATTCATTCTATCTAACCTCAAGTTTTACTGTTCTCCCCATCTCTGATGTAGTTATCCGTAGAGATACTAATGTGATAGATGACGTGCTTACCACTCCTGTTATGCTTTCTATTCTTCATTAGCTCCTTTGTGGCTTCAGATCAAATCTCCTCATACATGTCCTTTCTTCTTGTAGCTCTACTCTGAGTACTCTTAACGAAACCCAAACTGATTCTTCGTATAGCATTACTTGTGACCCTGCTCCCTTAGTACTAACATCTTCCGCATAATAGTCATTTGCTCTCCCTTTCCATCTGGGAGTAATCCACACATACTGCTTGTGAACTTGAAGGGGACTTGCCTATACCATTCTTGTATTCTCCTTTTTAAGAACTTACCTGTGCTGTTGTAGCTTAAACCAATCTAGAATCTTTGTTACCAACTCCTCACACCCTACCCGGTGCAAAATAAAAATTCATGAAATGTCTCTATCCTTGGTTTCCAGCTGGTAATAACCAGGTCATAGATCAACTCCGGGAGACATCGTCCCATCTTGTATCCAACATTGTACTTTTCATTCTAACCCGACGATGCTAACAATCCCCGCAGTATAATGCTCTGGCTACTCCAGGGTCAAATTCCTTCGATTGCTTCAATAGATTTTTCTGTCAGCCAATACCATCTTTTACAACATTCCTGATACCCATCCTATCTGTAGTCCGACCTTGAAGTACCCCCAATCTTTCTTTACATACCCATATAATTTTCCCACTGGTCAGCTCAGTTCCACTCAGTCTCATTAACATACTCCATATGATATCCTCTACAATCCATGATTATCCCTTAACTGATTAACTCTCTCACTATGACTCATGTTGAGGCTTCCTTAAGACAAACTCTGTTGTTATTACTATGAACTTCTTGATCACTTGTATCCCAATCCATCTGCTAGAAGTTTCTAATTCCTCCTCAATAAGTATTACTACCTTCAGCCTCTCATATAGCACCCATGAGGAAAACTCTCTATGTCTAACTCCTTCTCGGAACATTCTCGACACCGAGTTCATCCAGATCGTTACATGACTGAAGAATAAACCATTGAGTTGAATACTCATCCTCGAGGAATCAGCCTTGAACTTCGAATGTAGTGAGGCATTCTAGTTTTCTGTTCCCTCACCATGGGAAGTCCATCCTAACATATCGAGTCATTCTATGTAGAAGTCATGCCTTCACCTGACCTCTTCCCAGGTGGCATCTCCTGCCTCTGATGTATAGCAGATAACTTCATCGATTTCCATCACTATCCTGACGGCTATCTAGTCAATCAGGTTTTCCCCCTTTCTGGCAAAAGTAAGAGCTATCAAGCTTTTTGGGGTTCTTCTGCTTTGATTACCGAAAATCTATCCTTACTATAATCCATCAAAAGAAGCACTGCTATTTGCAGCTCTAGCACTCATGCTCTATACATCATTCATCAGTTCTTCGAACCACATGGCCCTCTCCACTATCCCCATACAGATGGTGAGTACACACATCAAAGAGGCACAAATACTTTAGACTATTCCAGATTTTAAATCCTTACATGGGTCATCATCATTTTCAACTGCATCCGTCCGTATCAATTTCCCGAAATGAATTACTCAATTCGCAAAGCCCATAAATTTACATTGTTGCTACTTTATCATTCCAAACCAATCTTATAAGGCCTCCATTCTCCACAGTCCAGATCACGTTTTTATAACCTCTTCTATCAATTCATCATCTAGGTTCTTTCCAACCCATCACGCCAATGCCTCAGCCCAAGTGCCGTTTCCAGGCATCCCTTTAGCACAATACTTAACACAACCCTTTAGTCATGGGCTCTCATCCCCTTATAACCAAGGGTGGAATTAACTTTGCCCATCCACTGATAAATTCTTTGTCAACCCGAACTTTCCTCAAAACCAGAGGATAACACCCTTTAAGCCTTTCATATAATACCCTTATCTGTCCATACCCTCACAGTAAACCAACACTGGTAACCTTACTGTTAAAACATATAAATCAGCTATTTTCCCAGAGAAGTCCGCTGTTCTTCTGTTCCATCTCAACTAATAAACTCCACAGCTTACTCACACACTAGTGACCCTCTGCTGCTGCTTTCAGGGATAAATGGAGATCTCTAACTCCAACTTTTATCTAGAATCCCCCTTCAACACAATGTCAGGTCCACTTAACCATTCTAGGAATAAACAATTTGAGTTCATCTGCCAATACTGACCAAACTCCTGAGCTCTGTGGTTCATACTCTGAACTAAACCACAACTAGATCCAAATAACCACAGTTATCATGCATACACAAAGCATATTTAGGCCAAATCCACAATGATATACATTTAGCTTCCAAATTTTAACACTACTAAGTATACCTAAGTCTCAACATGCTTCATACAAGCCAATAAACATATATTAGATATGAATTTAATTCAAACAATTAACCACATACACTCAATATGTAAACCATTATCCCAATATTCATCCACATGCATAATAATGTTATTCAGCACGCTTTAATCTCAACATGCAATAGTCAAGGGCCCAGCCCCAACAGTATCTCATGCATATGTCAACTGATTCCTCATGCTCCATATAAATAAGCAGGCAAACAGGGCATTCAAACATATGTTCAAGCATGTCAATCATTCATACCAACCAACCCTGAGTCGAGCTTGTCACTGACAGTGAGCGTGCATGTTCGGTCGATCTCCAGAACCAATAAACCTAGGCTTGCTCTGATACCAAGTTGTAACGCCCTACTACCTTAGAGTCGTTACTAAGTGAGTTTTAAAAGAAACTTTGTGTAATGAACTCGCTAACCGAGGTTTTTAAAACAAAAGTGTGACTAAGCAAAAGTTACGGCTGTAATCTTTAAAAAAAAATGTGTTGTTTCATTGATAACTTTTAGTATTTAACATTTGGGATCCCAAAATAGGGTTTGAAAACTATTTACAACTTAAAAATAAGCTTACAGTTGATTAGTTATTAAAATCATAGATTATTACAGCCATTTCTCGAAAATACCCCCAACCAAAGCAGTCGGGTAGGCCAAACATGTACGCGTCGCCTCATGCTCTCCGTACTCATGGCTGGTTGACTCAATCTTTGCCCTTACCTGCAACACAGAGCACCCGTGGGCCGAAGCCCAGCAAGAAAACTCAAACAACATATAACATATGCGAATTATATAGTTAACATATCAAATAATCCATAGAAAACAAATGTCCCATCAGACCAAACAAACACGGCCATGCCGTCCCAGAGGCATTACCAGAGCCTGGGGCCTCGGTCCTCACCGTAAGGATATCACATGTATCCGTTGGCGTCCCACCCTGACTACAAGCACTTCACGTGCTCGGTGTTACTTCCGGCCCCACTGCCGTTCTCGGCCTTTCGCCGTTCTCGGCTCCTCGCTGTTTCGTTATACTATAATCACAAATATCTAACTCAAATAATATTCAAACATATATCTGTTCAATTAAGTTTGCACCCTAACATGTAATGCAATATAGGGCCGTGCCCTGCAATCACACTATCGGCCCATGCCCTGTCCTACGGGTGCTATAGTTTTCTTACCTGTCAATTTGATAGCTTTGATCACTTGACTCCTTGAGCACGATCCCACTCGAGCCCTAGCGCACACCTAAACACAACCATAGGTAAAAGTCATCACCAAACCTCAAGTCCAAAACCTAGCCTCGGGACCAATCCCGAGCCCCCCGGGAAGTCCTAGTTCCACAAAACAAGGTGGTGGAATTGAACCCCGAACCCTAGGTAAAAATACCTCAAAATAACCAAAAAGCCCATTTCTGGGAACAGGGCAGCGCTACAGCGCTCTAAAGAGGGTGCTATAGCGCTACAAGCAGAACTGACATCCCCAGAAATAGGGCCTAGCGCTACAGCGCCCAAAGACTAGCGATGTAGCGCTAGTTGCAGGCAGGCAATCCTCATTTTCTTTTTTCTGCGATTTCTTTGAGCCAATCTCAACCCAAACTTCCCCAAATCTTTACCAAACTCAAAATCAAGCTTATAAACACTCTCCACTCATCCCAAGCATCCCAAATCCTCAAAACCCAAGCACATTCATCCCAAATCTCAAAATTTACCACGATTAACCCTAAACCCATAAATTCAGTCAAACATCAAAGTTAAAGGCTTAGAATTCATACCGTTGATGCAATTTCGACCTTGATTCAATTCCTAGACCTCCTTAGCTTGCTCTTCCTCAAAGCTTGCCCAGAAATTCCCCTAAAGTTCCCATCATTCAGCTTAATTACACAGCTTAAACCAGCCAAACCCAAAAACTGAAAACTCTAAAAACTTACCTCAAAAGTTGATGTGTTCTTGCTAATCCCTTGCCAAATCTTCAAGTCTAACTTAGGATCCTTTATGCTCAGCCTATCCTAGCTCTCCTCTGAGCTTTGCTCCAAGAAAAAAAGAAGAGAAATGGTGCTAGAATCCACAAACCGCCCCTTTTTGGAAAAACCCCTCTGTTTCCTCTCTTTTTCTTTTTCTTCCTTTTTCTTTCTTTTCCACAGCCATCTAACTCTCTCTATCAATCCCACTAAGTATATAAAGCCTCAATAAACTTATCTCTAAGAAGCCAATTGACCAAAATGCCCTCCCTATTAATTCTAAACCCTTTTGTCCATGTAGGGCCATTTTAGTCATTTTACCCAATTCCCGCTAATTCCTCAAGTGTCTATAATGTTTTCCCGCTTGCTTCCCAATACCTGATTAATCACCAATAATATTCCTCGATATCAAAATAAACCCCAATATACATACTAAATTCCTATTCATACCCCCAGGCTCGCCCCGAGTCGGGCATAAATTTCCGCCTTGACTTCCCGCTAATCTGCTCTCTAGGATCGTCTCGAGTCACAAATCACAGTTACATCCACATAACAATGCGGTCTCGACAAATCATCACATATCAATATAGTTATGCCCAAAATGGCCAAAATTACTATTATGCCCTTCTAACACAATCAGGGCCTACATGCATACTAATACACATAGTCATGCATCTCAAATATTCAAATAGTCATATAACATGCTTTAAATCATAATCATGCATTTTACTCATTAAACGCACACATAAATCCCAATATGCCCTCCAGACACACTAATCAAGGCCCTTAGCCTTATTAGCGAATTTGGGTCGTTACACTTGTGGTCAGTCAAGCATTAGTTGTAATGCCCCGAATTTCCTAATAAGGGTTAGGACCTTGATTAGGAGTCCGGGAGGGCCATAATTGAATTATGATGCTATTTAATGATCATATGCATGTTTACGTGAATTATATTATTATATGATGGTAAATGCACACATATGGGAGTATTTATAATTATGAGGGTATTTTAGTAATTTGGCCGTTGTGAGCGTAATTGTGTAATTTGGGTGCATGCTTGTGATTAATTATTATAGCCACATTATAAGGTGGATTGGTTTGAGCTAGTCGGCATGAGACGATCATGGAATGCGAGTTTTCGGTCTAGTCATAACGGGTTTAAGTTTGGGGCTCAGGGTGAGTCTCGGGGTGAATTTAATGATTATAGCATTACCGGGAATTAAAGGGTAATGGGATATGGATTATTGGTGTTTGAGGTTATTGAGAATAGCGGGAATTGGAGGGTGTTAATTGTGATTAATGAAATAGGTGCGAAAGGACGGTTTTGCCCTTGGTGGCTGTTAAGGTTTCATTTTAGACCTAAGGGTATTTAGGTCCTTTCCCCTCAAAGGATATATATAAGCCATTAAGGCTGTAGAAGAGTAACAAAAATAGAGTCTCTCCTCTTTCTCTCCTGATAGATTTTCTTCCTCTTTTCTCTTTGGATTTTCAAGCTCAGTTTGAGGAATTAAGCCAAGGAACCAAGCTTAGCCAAGCTAGGGTTATGCTCCACCATTGAAGAGGGTGTGTTGCCGAGATTAAGGTGAGTTTCTAGCCACTAGAACTCTTGAATTTGCTCTGTTTTCTAAGTTAAGTTTCAGCTGGTTTTTGGGTTGGAAACTTGGGAATTGTTTGGAGTTTTGGCTAGGGTTCTTGGGGTTGTGGTCCCTAGGACATGTGGAGGTGGTATTTGGGTTCATTTGGGAGTTAATTTGATGTTTGGAAGCTTTTGTATTGGGTTAGAAATGGTAGAATCGAAAGAAGGAAAATCTGGGAATTGGCTGGCTGAAGGTAGCGCTACAACGCCCAGTGTAGGGTGCTACAGCGCTACCTGCAGGGAGGTTGGGCGGTTTGTGGTTCTGTCTTGAGCGCTGGGGCGCTAGAAGCGCAGCACTGTAGCGCTACCCTGTTCCTTCAGAACCCTATTTTGGGTGTTTTTAAGGGCTTTTGGCTTGGGGTTTCAATCCTTAAGGCCCGGGATCGAATCTACTCACTGTGTGGGCATGTTTCGAGGTCCCGAGAGTGGGGTTTAGGTTAAGACCCTATCTTTGGTAATTTTCATTAATTGGAGGTTGTTTTGGTTATGACTAGGTGACCGTTAAAGGATTAAGGACCGATCGTTCTCAGGGGTCATTCTTGTTCTAATTCTCACTTGAACTGGAGGTAAGAAAACTGCACCCTGTGTATATGAGACATGCATGGTTATTCTTGATGCATGTTGGTTGACTATTGAACGTGACATGCATGGCTATTATTGATGCATGTTGGATTACTGAGTATGACGCATGTGATGCACGAGAAACATGTGATTAGGACATGCTTTGTATTCTGAGTATGATATCGCTCAGAGCTTGAGCCTCTGAGTTTATGCATGATCCTAATTGTACTGGTACCTGTTAAGTAAGCGTGCTGAATGCCTTGTTTATGGATATTGGATATGTGATATATGTTTGGTGGCATGGCTTACCTGTGTATGGCGCTGACTTATTAGTCAGAATCGGCAATGGTGTCAGATCCGTCTGTGAAGCTGTGACTTATTAGTTAAGTTCACAACGGGCTGAGCACTGGTCGTGTTTCACCGACCCAAGAGTCAGAAGTGGCAGTGCGTTGTGAACGTTGGGCCAAATGAAGATTAGATCTAATCAGGGTTGGCATTGAATAACCCATATAAGGTATAAATGCTGGACCGACCAGAAGGTCAATGCGAACTATAAGCGCTTTCCTGGTCTAGGACCAGATGATTTCAGCCAAGGTATATGACCCCAGTGACTATTTGTCACATGGCTGGGGGACGCTGTCCTTAGTTACGACTCTAGAGTCGGGAGGATGGTTATGTTGGTGACTATCACCATGCACCTATCCTGATCAAGCTTATGAAGGAACCACCTATCAATTGGGTTATCTGTTGATATTATATCATGTTACCTGATGATATTACATCATGTTATCTGTTGATATTATATCATGTTACCTGATGATATTACATCATGTTATCTGTTGATGTTATATCATGTTACCTGATGATATTACATCATGTTATCTGTTGATATTATATCATGTTAACTGATGACATTACATCATGTTATCTGTTGATGTTACATCATGTTATCTGTTGATATCATATCATGTTATATGGTGTTTTCTTGCTGGGCTTCGGCTCACGGGTGCTACGTGGTGCAGGTAAAGGCAAGAGGAAGCTAGACCATCCTTGAGTTGGAGAGTTTAGGTGATGACGTGTACATATGCAGCTGCTCGTCCGCCACGGCCGAGGTTTAAAGAGGAACTAGGGTTAAACCCTGTTTTGCCGCTTAGAACGGCCTGTTGTAAATATTCTCTGTAATAGACTTTGAAACTATATTTTCGGGATCCCAATGTATATATTAAAAGTTCTAGTGAAACGTTACATCTTGACCAAAATTTTTAATCCCTAAACCGCTAATCATACTTAGTTCACGTCTTTGGCCAAATGACTCGATTAGCGAGTTTAGCACTGTTTACAAGGCACACCGTAACGGTCCATGGAGTTGGGGCGTTACATTAATGTTCTTGATGAATCATTCAATGCTTATGTCGAGTAGTTCTAATCTTTTCGGCTTGCGTTAAACACGCTAATACCGTCTTGACTCTTAAGCCAATACCATACGACCAGTGCTTAGTACTACTGCTGAACTTGACTAATAAGTCATAGCTTCACAGTTAATACTGACACCATTTCCAATTCCTGACTCATAGGTCAGTTCCATTCACAAGTAAGCAATGCAACCAGGCATATATCATATGTCAAATGTCCAAAAGTAGGGCATTCAACATCCTTACTTAACAATCACTAGCATAAATATGATCATGCACATTTACAGAGACTCTAGCTCTGATCAATCTCATATTCAATATTCATTTCATGCCCTAATCACATGTATCTTATGCATCACATGCATCACATACTGGGTGCAGTTTTCTTACCTCTGGTTTGAGCGAGAAATAACAAATGAAATAGAATTGAGAAAGATCAATCCTTTGATTCCTTAGCGATCCCCTATTCATAACCAAATATGGAATCCAATTAATGATATCAACAATAAAATATTCTTGACCTAAACCTCACTCTTAGGACCTTGAATCGTACTCAAACTGTTAGTAGATTTGATCCCGAACCTTAGGAATTGAAACCCCGAGCCAAAATCCCTCAAAAGTGCCCAAAATATGAATCAGGAAAAGCAGGGTAGCGCTTGTTAGAAAATATATTTTATTGCTCAATGGAAAAGTGGAAAAACCAATTTACAACGCTATGCAAAAATTACAATAAACAAGGTAATTGATTAAATAAATATTACAACTCAATTGCTCAAAATACAAGTAACTAGAAAGATGTAGAAGAAGAAGATTACAAACTCAATACTATAATAATACAAGTAAATAAGAAGAACAAAGGAATGAAAACACAAACAAACTCTCACACAACCAAAGTTAGAGTAATGGGGATCACCAACTTAAACAAGGTTCAAGACCTTTGTCCAAAAGCTTATTTCCCCCTATTCTCTAAGCACTAAGGGATCTCTTAAGGAAATAGCTCTCTAGAATAATCAAGCCTCAAGGTGTATTTTTCAGCCAAGTACTTTGTGGATGAAAAATGGTGTGTCTTACAAGTGAGCATTAGGCTCCTATTTATAGAGTTTTGAGACACCTTTTGAATTTAAAATTCCACCAACCCCATGGTTGTTACCAATGATTAATTGGATGTTTTATGGAATTAAAATAGAGATTTTGGAGTTACTTGGCTGTTGGAAACGTTCAAAATTGGTTAAAAACCGAATTTTTATGAAGTTGTCAGCCACTAGACAAGCGCCGCGGCCCTTGGTCATTTTCAGCAACCAATATTTTTAGTTTTTTCCAAAACGTTCCAATTTATTCCCACTTGATTTTGTAACTTCCATACACAATATGAGAGTTAAGATCACATCTCTATCAGTCATTTCTCATATGGCTTTATGAAATCCAATCTCAAATGTGTAACACATAATATACACATTATTGGGTAATATTTGGGAGATACAAATTTGTAACTCCAAAATATGTAACATTTAGGCACACACATGTGTCCAATTTTGTGACTCTCAATAATATGCTACAAGGTGTGACAAATCACATTTGTCACATTATTTAATATAATATTATATTATATGAAATAATATAACATTCCCCCACTAGATTAAATAATCACTTTTGTAACACTTATTTAATCAATCAAACATTATATTAAAATATAATATTCCCCCACTTGATTAAATAATTACTCTCTATAGAAACCTTTGCATTGGTGCATAAAGTAAAATGTCTTTTGACTTGAATTTTACCTTAGTGTAATTATCACAAAGTTTGTTGAAATTTTGGTTGCCGAAGCATTGAACCACTATCCCTTGATAACAAACCGGGTATAACACACACACCTTTGCTATGTTCACTTGAGACCTCAATGTCTCGCTTTTGCACCGTTAATGGCCATGTGCACATTCCATTCAGAAACTTTTCTTGAGAATGACTCCCAATTCTCATGAGGGGCGGCACCACCCCTAGGTCTATATAGGTAGAACTCTTACAATATTTTGTTACCCTAAAATACTTGTCTTTTCAAGACTGAGTTCTATTGAAAAACCTTTCGGTTTTAACCCTCATTTTGGTAACACACTAGTACTCATATCTCAGATGGGACAAAATTTGAGTACTATTATCTATTCACTTGATTGACTTGTTATTACCTATTGAATCTAATACTAGTTTGGTTACTAGTATTAAGATAGGTTACCATTAACCGTGAATCTCTTTAGGGAGTCTAAGTCTCATCTCTTGAGATGTAAAATTGATTCCATTTGAATCATTTCTTTTCTCATGTATGCATACTTAGACACTCTCATTATTTTATTCAAACTTTGTTGCTAGCCATAGTTTGATTAAAATAGTTACCCCTTTAAAATAGTGATTTTGACTATACTCAACACCCCCATTATTTTATAGTTTAATATCCAACATAAACATTTGAATATTAATTCTAGAAATCTCTTTGTTTCTAAACTTCTCCTTTATGTTTTAAATTGATTCCTTCTTGAATCAAAATATTACAAACAGTAACTTTAGACACCAAGCATGTCTAGATTTATCCATTCTATACACATATAGCCAATGTGATTTAAAATGTGGAATTCCAAATCACCTATTTGATAGGATGACCAAATTAATCAATTGATTAATAACAAAATAAATTGATTAACTTTGGAGCATCACCCCCACATTTATCACATAGTGATAATAAAATATCACTTTAAAATAGAAATCTCTTCATTTCTAATAAGTCATTTATCCTCAAAGATAAATCTAGACCTATGATTCTCAAAGTTCATCATGAGTCCTCTATGCCACATGATAAACTCTCAAGATAATACCTCAATGTTTATCTTGATTTATTTACTTGCTAAAGCAAGACACACTTATTTGCAAGTAACTTTCACTTGGTTGGTTTCTTTTATATCTTTCACAAAATTAAATTTGAACACAAATGTAATGTGAGAATTTCTCAAACAAATAATCACAAATTTTCATTTTTAGTTGTCTAAATAATCTCAAAATCACTTAAACAACTTTTGTGTATTTCTTAAGAGTCTCATTGAGATTCTTTTGAAAACATCAATTTGACATCCATTGATTTTCTCATCAAAATCAAAATGAAAATGTCAATTTTTTAAACACATTAAAAGAAAATAAACCCTCATTGATTTATTTAAACATTTTGATTTCTTATGTTTTTTGTTTAAAATTATCTTCTCATTGAGATTAATTTAAACATATCGCAATCTTTAACCAAAATGAATAAAGTTATCCTTTATTAACAATTGGTGTAAAGATTCAAAATTGCTTCTCCAATTTTGAAATGTCTCCTCATTGAATATTTAAGAATTATTGTCACTAAATAATTCTCAAATATATTTCATTTGACCACACTCTAGACTATAAGTCTATTGAGTTAATATGTCATCCCACAATTTTGAATCCACTTTGATCCATTTTTTCTTGCAATGGAAAGACACTTATCAAAAGATGTAACCCCCTTAGGTTCATCTTTTCTTATCTCATAATTGAGATGCTCAAAACTTTAAATGAGAATTTTAATTTCCAAATAATACACTTTATTCACCAAATAAATGGTAACTTATTACATTCTAATGAAATAGGATAAAACATATTATCATCTCACAAATATTTGAAATATAATCTCACATTGTTGTCAACATACATGACTAATATCATACTAATATGGCTCTTTATTAATATGAAAACTTGAATTACATAAATCATACACATATGATTTCACATTTCTATTGATTCACAAAATCAATATATTTATACATGTCATATAAAAAACTCATATAGTTGTCATTCTAATAATTTCCCATTAACATAATTATATGACATGCTAGCATATATTACACAATAATCTAGTAAATTATTTACACATTAATCACATATCATAAAACTCAAGATATTAAATTATCTTCTAATCTAACCACTAAAAAACAAAGGAGATTAGAAAACAATGAATCTCATTTATAACATTTTCTTCTTCTCATTTCTATCACTATAAGAAAACCATTAGATCTTCTAAGAAAACCAAACAAGAACATTACCTTATCTTACCATCTTTTGATCCTCACAACATCTCTATGGTTTCTCCTTCTATTTAAAAGGAAAAATTAAGCTTTTGATTGTTAGAGAATATATTTTATTGTTCAATGGAAAAGTGGAAAAACCAATATACAACTCTATGCAAAATTTACAATAGACAAGGTAATTGATTAAATAAATAGTACAACTCAATTTCTCAAAATACAAGTAACTAGAAAGATGTAGAAGAAGAAGATTACAAACTCAATACTATAATAATACAAGTAAATAAGAAGAACAAAAGAATGAAAACACAAACAAACTCTCACACAACTAAAGTGTAGAGTAATGGGGATCACCAACTTGAACAAGGTTCAAGACCTTTGTCCAAAAGCTTATTTCCCCCTATTCTCTAAGCACTAAGGGATCTCTTAAGGAAATAACTCTCTAGAATAATCAAGCCTCAAGGTGTATTTTTCAGCCAAGTGCTTTGTGGATGAAAAATGGTGTGTCTTACAAGTGAGCATTAGGCTCCTATTTATAGAGTTTTGAGACACCCTTTGAAGTTCAAATTTCACCAACCCCATGGCTGTTACCAATGATTAATTGGATGTTTTATGGAATTAAAATAGAGATTTGGGAGTTACTTGGCTGTTGGAAACGTTCAAAATTGGTTAAAAACCGAATTTGTATGAAGCTGTTAGCCACTAGACAAGCGCCGCGGCCCTTGGTCATTTTCAGCAACCAATTTTTTTAGTTTTTTCCAAAACGTTCCAATTTATTCCCACTTGATTTTGTAACTTCCATACACAATATGGGAGTTAAAATCACATCTCTATCAGCCATTTCTCATATGGCTTTATGAAATCCAATCTCAAATGTGTAACATATAATATACACATTATTGGGTAATATTTGGGAGTTACAAATTTGTAACTGATTTTGTAACTCCAAAATATGTCACATTTAGGCACACACATGTGTCCAATTTTGTGACTCTCAATAATATGTTTCAAGGTGTGACAAATCACATTTTGTCACATTATTTAATCTAATATTATATTATATGAAATAATATAACAGCGCTACAGTGCTGCCCCCCTAGCACCCCATCGCTACAACCAGAGTTGTCTGGCCCTGGACAGCGCTGTAGCGCCCTCCCTTAGGCAGTATAGCGCTAGGATTAGGCTGAAACAACCCTGGTTCTTCCTCCTTCGATTTTTCTAATTTAAACCTTCAAGAATTGATCCCAAACCTCATCCAAACTTCCAAATGAATCCAAATACCCAACATACAAGTCCTAGGCATCATAACCCAATCAACCTTTGCCAAAAACTCCCATCAATTCTCCATTTTCAACTTCAAAATTCCAACTGAAATTCAATAAGAAAATAGAGTAAAACCAGAGTTCTAATGGCTAGAAACTTACCTCAAGCTCAGAATCATACCCTCTTCAATGGTAGAACATAACCCTAGACCATCAAGGTTCAACTTCCTAGCTTGGTTCCTCAAATGGAGCTTCAAAATTCAAAGAGAAAAGAAGAGAAGAAGATGATCGGGAGAGGAAGAAATGGTGCTCTGTTTTTCTTAGCTTTCTACAACCTTCTCAATGGTTATATCTATCCTTAGGTGAAAAGAATAAAATACCCCTAGGCTTAAGTAAAACCCTTAACAGCCACCAAGGGAAAAACCGTCATTTCTCCTCTAATCCCGCTAATCATAATTAACGCCTTGAAATTCCCGTTATTCCCAATATTCTCAAATGCTAAAAATCATATCCCATTACACTTTAATTCCCGGTAATGTACTAATCCTCAAATTGCCCCGAGACTCACCCCGAGACCCAAAATTAACCCTGTCATGACCAAACCGATAACTTGCATTTAAATATCATCTCATGCCGAATGGCTCGAACAAATTCACATTATGATGTGGTCTTACTCATAATTCACCAACATGCATGAAAATATACAAATGTGCCCTCAACGAGCCAAATTACCAAAATGCCCTTATAATGAAAAATGAACCCATATGCATGCATTTATCATCATATAATAATATAATTCACATAAACATGCATATAATTATTTAATAATATAACAAATCAATTATGGCCCTCCCGACCTCCTAATCAAGGTCCTAAATCTTATTAGGAAATTTTGGTCATTACAAGTAACATATTAAAGTATGGAATCTTTAATGAATGATTACTAGTGTGGTTTACTAAGCATACGAGAAGCAAGTGATCTAGATTCGGATTACTGATGTGGATAGAGATCTTAGTAAATGTGTTGTATATAATAGAAATTATTTATGGCAGGACCGATGAGAATTAATTATCTTTATAAACTTGTTGTTTGACATAAAGATTTAATTCTTATCATAATAGATGATCATATGTAGATGAGTCTAAATCCTGAGTATTCATGAACTCCTGTTTGTATTTATTGGATCTTTTGATTCACTCGTTGAAAACTTTTGCCCTTTTCAACCAAAAAGACTAATTAGCTAACTTAAGCTTTCATATGTTAAAAGTACCCTACAATATTCAACTACCTAGCTTCTTATACTACCATAGTCTACACTAAATAATAGTAGTCAACTTTTCTTAAGTACATTTCTTAAATCAAATCAACTATGAAGTCAAGTACCTGGTTACTTAAACAGATTTAGAAAAAAAAAACCAAGAAAAATCAAATATGAAGTCAAGTACCTGGTTACTTAAACAGATTTAGAAAGAAAAAAAAACCCAGAAAAATCAAATATGAAATTCAAAATCAGATGTAAAAAAGAAGAAAACTAGATTTGAAGAAAGAAAAAGAAGAATAAAAAAGACCAAATAAGAAGAAGAAGAAGAAAGAAAGAAGACGAAGAAAAAGAAGAAAGAAAGAAAGAAGAAGAAGAAGAAGAAGAAGAAGAAGAAGAAGAAGAAGAAGAAGAAGAAAATCAGTTCGTCGCCGTTCGTCGTCGCCGTCGGAGTCGGAGGAGGAGGCAGCAGCGGAGGTAGGATCGCTAGAAAAAATCTGAGATGGCCATTGAATTGGGGAAGAGAAAGAAAGAAATGAGAAGAGAGAGAGATCGTGAGGTGAGGAGATCGTGAGGTGAGGAGAGAAGAGAAAATATGGGAATTAAGTTTATGGTAATTTATTTACCATATTTTAAACTTTTTTTTCCAAAACTTACCATATTTTGTACAATTATTTTTTTTCCCATAAATTTAGAAACTATATATATTTTTCCCATATTTATGTAAACATCTCTTAAATATTTAGGGCCCACAACCCATCACGAGCTCGATAGAAACCTCTTGGACCTCAACAAATTAGCGAAAAAACTTGTACATCCCACTCTCTACCACGTCTACTACTAATCGTTGGGAGTATAACTTATGATCACAAAAATAATATTGTAATTCAAAAGAATTAAACACAATATAATCACATAAAAAATAAAAGAAGAACACAACTTGAATCAAGAGGAAGATATGACCTTTGTAGAGAGAAATTGTAGTTACATAAAATCATTAGTTTATGCTTTTATGTGATAAATCAATGGAGATGAAATAAAATGATTGGCACATTAGAATTATTGTCCAAAAAGCTATATTCCTAGCCTCCCATAAGAGAAATCTTGAAGCTACTAAAATGGTGGAATAAGTTTGAGATTAACAAGCCTTGGTATTTAAACAAGTCAAGCTTTCTTGATGAAGATCTTAGAGAAAACTAGTTATCTTCGTGAGTGGGAGAGAGAGGAGAGTAATCAATTCATAAAAATGTCAAATGTACGAACTGTCATTGCTTTTAACCAATGAGATTAGAGTATTTCAAAATGAGTTTTGGAGTGAAAACATGTATTTGTACAGATCCATATGGATGGCCCACACGACGCATCGCCTGTAGGTAATAGATTACTAGGTGCCCAGTGGAATGCATGGTGGTGAGCCCAGGGAATAACAAAAATTTAGTTTATTTAAAACGACTTCTAAAGAGCATATCAATTAATATACATGCATTAATTCAAACACACATAGACGAAAAAGAAGGAACCTACCAGTTGAAGCCTATCAAGTGTCATTGCTTACTTCTCGTATAATTAAACAAACATCTAATCCAAGAGCTTTGGTAGAAACTCAAACAAAGATCTTTTGTACCGTTCTCTACACTTCAAAATGTGTGTGGGCAAGTAGAGAAACTATGTGTGTTTTTTATGATTCGCAAGATGTTTTAAATACATAAGATCTTGGAATACGCTTTGATAAAATAAGTTTTCATGTTAGAGAAACTAATACTATATATTTTTTTCTCTGTGAAAAATATGAGAAAAGCTATTATAAACTTTGTATAACTTAATATTTATATTAATGAATGAAATAAAATTTAAAACATTGATTATAATTATTAAGATAATATTCAAATAAATAAAACAACCAAAGACTGAGTCATGCACTCAGTTACACGGGCACTGTGATTGGCGTGTGACACATGTCAATTCTAAGGCATATGTCTTAACAAATTTTTATTTATTAATTATATTTAATATTCATTTTATTCAAAATTAATATTTCATAAAGTATCTAATAACTGATAAGCAATCTTATGAAAAATTAATTATATTTAATAATTAATGATTTGAATAAATATCTGAATCAATTCAAATCCAATTTGAATTATCGAGTTTTTCTTTCACATTTAAATAAATAATACATAATTAATTTAAAAAATTATATTTAAAATGAAGAAATAATTATTTAATTAATTAATCTAAATTATCATATAATTACATATTTTTCCGAAGAACAATTTTCTTACAAATATGCCCTTTCACAATTTTAACCATGTTTCAACTCTTATCTTGAACAATGTTAATAGAGCTGGTTAGGAGACCTGTGGACCTATAATTCCAAGATCCAGTAAATTTAGATTATTAATTAAAATTCTTTAATATAATAATCTTATTTATTAATCTCAATATTATTCTACTAAAAATATGAGATTGAACTCTTGCAATTATAGACAATTCATTTACTGAGTACTTTCTAAGAAAACATCCATTGATATAATCACTACATACAATTTAATCATCTGTTAATTGTTCATAATTAAAGCAAGGATAAGTTGATCGTTCGACATCTTTAATTATCTCTTAATATCCTTCAGTGCCATTGATGGTTAATTAATAAATTAAATTTTGAATTTGAGCTCTTTAACCATTTAGTTCCAAAAGTCAACCCTTAAGGGAATTATTATTCAATTCCATATAAGAAAGATATAGATTCCATATCTGTATACTATGTCCCCAACCATCTACATCAATGAGTCCCCAAAACAAAACTTTTCAGCCAGAACATTTTGACAAACCATAACGAGTGAATTAAATGACTCAAATGATATAAACATGAGTTCATAGTAACTTAAAGATTTAGATCAATTTGTATATGACCATATATTGATATCTTTTATTAATAATTTTTGATGAACCAACATTAAATAAATATTAATAACATATCAAGTCCAGTTCTATATAAACATATTATATAAAGCACCTCCACTAAGATGTTTTGCCACTTCAGTAATCTAAATCTAGATTACATGTATTCATAATACTAGTGAACTGTACTAATAACATTTATACTAAAGATTCCATATAACTTTGCTAACTGTTAACTATTTAAATTCATTTCCCTCAATCTTAATCCTCTCGTACTAGTACAAGATTGATGTCACATTGATGAATTTGGAATTGTTTTGATATTTGTATAATAATATTCAAACATTCAATATATGCAAAAAAAAAAAAAAAAATTTCGTTTATTTATATCATGAAAACATTTTTCATTACATATGCATTAAGGGCACTATTCCCAACATAGTCTGCATCCAGGTGATGCGTCGCCTGTTTGGGCTATCAAGAAACAGGCGATGTATCGCCTCTCAATAGGTGATGCAATTCAACCCGCTTATGTTTACTTTAGTTAAATTATTATGCTTTTTGCACATTTTTGTACACAACCAACTTTACTATGTATTTAACAAATCTTAATATTAAGCCGATTACAACTTGCCACACCGGTTGTTGAGCCCTCGACACTGTGAAGGTGCACACGACACTTGAGTGATTGAATTACCATAGTGCTTGTCATCTGTGATTGGATCACCATAGTACTTGTGATTCCTAATGTCATTTGTAAGTGTGATTGAATCGTCAAGGTGTGCATGTGAATCTTGTAAGAGTGATTAAAACGCCATAGCACTCATAATTTCTAAGGTCATATATTACTATGATTGAATCGCCAAAATGCCCGTGATGGTTGTAAATATGATTGAATTCCCATACTCATAATTTGTTATAAGACATTTATAAGTGCGATTTAATCACGATCCCGGAAAGAAAATTAAGGGCTGAGTTCCAAGTATAATAAGGATAAAGTCCTCACTGTGCATGCATGAGCAACTTTCTCTCATT
Organism: Humulus lupulus; assembly: GCF_963169125.1. NCBI lineage: Eukaryota > Viridiplantae > Streptophyta > Magnoliopsida > Rosales > Cannabaceae > Humulus > Humulus lupulus. The sequence continues at coordinate 145,632,395 of NC_084800.1, read as the reverse complement.
CCTAGTTAATAACTTCTTAAAAAATCATCTACAAAAATTATTATATCTATCAGGTACGGCAATATGTTATATATTTGTAAATATTAAGTTTGTATGTATATGTATATAGGACAACTTTTTTATAGGGCTTCACTTTAAGCTTTATTGGTGAGACTCTTTACTATTTTTGACTCGTGAACAGTTTTCAACGCGATTTTTTTATAACTGCGTATATTGTAGCTGTTTAGAGCATCCTGCAAATTTTCAGAAAATTCCGAATAGTTTACAGTACCGAAAGCAAGGTTCAAACATGTTGTTTTTCACGTGCATAAAAAAATTAATCACTCGTGCAACAACATGTTTGAACCTAGTTTTCAGTACTGTAAACTATTCAGATTTTTCTAAAAATTGCGCTAATGCTCTAAATAGCTATAATATACACAGTCATAAAAAAAATCACGCTGAAAACTGTTCAAAGGTCGAGAATACTGAGAGGCCTACCGGTACGGCTTAAAGTGAAGCCCCTATAGGAGAATTGTCCTATGTGTATATATATATATATATTTGAAATTGACTTATTCTACTGTAGATATTTAAGATGTTTAGGATTTTCCTAATCAATACGTGAAGCAAGTCTAGGAGAAGAATTATATATAACTAAAGCAATTATTGAAAGAATAAATTGGGGCAAAAGTTTTGCCAATTAATCTAATAAACATCAATTAATTTAGTACCGTCGGATACCGACTTTTCTTTTGAATATAATAGATATTTAATATGATCAACTGCATGCTGCCACAATAGAGACAGCATATTCTTACAACAACCATGCACACAACTAACAGGTGATATGGCCGATCAAGACAGCGACTCCACCCTGTCCATCACTCCCCCTAGCCGACACACTAGGACCCATCGTGGGCCACCGCTTCCACAACGAACCGGTCTATATAGGATAGGGCTCGTTGGAAGCAAGAAAATTATATATTTTTATATATATATATTTTGTGTTTTGCAAAAAGTTACTCATTGGAGCTTTTCTTTTATAAACGACAATTTGGATCCATGTTTTGTAAAATATTGAACAAAATAGATCATAGGCCAGATTTTTGTTAACTAATTTTTCAATATGACCAAAATATCTCTAATTTAATAAATAAGTTTATTTAATAAAATAAAAATTAATATAAAATTTAAAAAATTATTTAAAAAAATCATATTTTAATTAATTAAAACTTTAAAATAGTTATATAAAATATTTAAACCTAAACACTAAACTTAAAACCTAAAGCTCATCATTAACTAATAACATTAACAAAATTAATCAAAATTCATCAAAATCAAAACAAAAAAATATGTTCTTGAGTTCATCCTTCTAGTCCATAATCAACATCAATAAAACAAACTCACTTTTACAAACAAATTCGGATAAAAAAATCAATCAATAATTTCAACAATACATAAAAAAATAAACTTATTCTTTTTTCTTTTTATTCTTCTTGAAACATAAAACTTAGTATTCTCGGTTGGTAAGTAACCCAGATCGAGTCACCCTCCGATCAACAACCTTCGCCAGTCATCACACCCCAAAATTTCCTCATCGCGCCTTGGACTCAGACATCCCCATTGACTTCAGGCCTCGCTAGTTCTTGGACTTTAGATCTGGCCTCACCAGTCACACAAGTGCACCAGATCTCAGTTGTGGCAGGGACAAAGCTCCTTGACCCTGGGCGTTCACAAACCTGGATCTTCTATGTTGGGAGGAACAAGGCTCCTCGAAGTCGACCCTTCAGAAACTCAGATCTCAATTGCAACAACAGAGCACTTCAAATCTCGTCTTTGTGAAAAACAAGGAGAAAGAAGTTGGAGTAGGAAGAAGAAGGAGAGGAGGGTGAAGAACATTTCAGAGGTTTGTTTTTTTTTTTTGACAAATAATGTTTCTGGATTTTTTTTGTATGTAACGAGTTTAAAATTAATATATTTTTTTGCTTTTATATTTTAGTGAAATTAGATTTAGGGTTTAGTTTTATTTATATTGGATTTAATCAAAAAATATTTTAGTTTGTTTAATAAAATTATGTTATTTGTATTTAATTAAATATATTTAAAAAAAATTATCATATTAATATTTTATTGATTTTCAATTCAATTTTTTAATTAATTAATATACTAAAGAATGGTATTTTGGTCATATTGAAAATTTATTTGACCAAAATTATGTTCAGGGTATTATTTTGTTCTATTTTGCAAAATACAAAGTCCAAATTGTCATTTAACAAAATAGATAGTCCAATCGGTAAATTTTGCACAATACAGACTCCAAAATATTATTTAGCTTATATAATATTTATATCATATAGACTAAAAATTAAGAGACTTGTGTGCATGCCTATGTAAATTATTTTCTACGCCTAAAATTCGTTCTTTTCTCACGAGTTTGAAGAAAATTGGAGTCATATAACACGCATGAATAAATTGTAGTTGTATTAGTGTATTTTTCTACCTAACTTATAACTTAGATTTATTCATTTCTAAGCGTGATTTGTACTTTTGTTATTCAATGTCCTTAAATCCATCTCTCCCTAATAAGTGACGTTTAGTCTAGCCAACTACACTCTGTCTAGATTAATGCTGCATGTGTGTACAAGTTTTGTACTTACATTGACCACTTTGAAGAGAATTATGAAGCCTATAATGAAGAAAATACAAGAATATATATATATATATATATTATGTATAATATAGGTTGGTTTTTATTCATGTTGAAATCATGAGAGTGTGATTACAAGGAGATTACACTTATTTATTTTTCTTTTGTGTAAGAAGATTAGAATATTTATACATATAACGGAATTGTGTATATTGTCAAGGAAAGTACTCATGATTTAGTTATCATTTGATTATGCACTAATTTAGGTTACACTAGAATATTACATACAACGACTTTTTTATTTTATTTAATTATTGCATTATCTATGAATTGGGACGATCTTGACTAAACGAATGTCGTGGATCTTTAACTAAGGAAATCCATCATTTTCAAAATTTCTACAGAGAGCAACAGTTTTCGTCAGTAATGAAGTTTGTCACCAATCCTAAATATTCAAGTCTCTAAAGGGCCAAGTTGATTATTATGGCACAATTTTAAACTGGACTAGCTAAGGTCTCCGTCAAAACTTTGAAAAATATTAGTATTATGCATACTCCAATATGAACTAGTCGATTATTTCTGTGGAAGCTTCTTATAAATTAATGTATTAAATATGTATCAAATAAATATCATTTATTTCAGACCACAACATTCATATTAATATATATAGAAGTTGTTTATATAAATATATAAGAAAATTTAGGGCATAAATACTTATATTGTTACACTTAAATATTTATAAATTTTTGGCAGCCAAACTCCATATTATTACTGTTTTGGTGTAGCCATAAGTCTCTCGTCGTTAAGTCATTCCAAAAATCTAAGTGGCAACCATTTGGCTGCACCTAATTGGTGAAAATAATTTTAATTTTTTTGATATTAAAAATATATTTTGAAAATAATTAAAAATGTAATCTTTAATTTAAAATCAAATTAAGAATTTCACCAAGTGACATGTGGCACACATTGAGAGTAATTAAGACTGCATGGAAGCTAATTAAGTCCCCTGGAGCTTGTCTTGAGCTCCACGGGAGGTAAGACTTGCCTTCAGTCATAGTTCACCACCAGCAGAGGAGTATGTCCTTGTGGAAACGTTACTTCTTGAGGACCATGTTCTAGGACAATGCTCCAAGTTTCATTACAAGACTGTCTCATCCATTCATTTCCTTCTGATCTGTGAGAAGCCTCTTCCGGACATGGAGAAGGGTTTTCAGGTGTCAATCATAGTAACCCTGACAGGAAGCAGCCATTTAACACTTACTGTTTCACTTATCGTGGTGTCGATCCCATACAAGCGACAAGCAGAATGTCTTACGACGCCACCTGATATGGGAAAACATGCCGCTACCCTCCTGACACTATCAGGAGAGTGTTGTCCAATAAAGTAGTAGGCTAGTATACCTAGTATTGGATCCACTAAGATACGTAGGGGCCCACTAGCTCATTTATTAGGGAATTACTATTTATTGTGTATTTAAGCTCCTATTAGAGGAGGAAAATTGTAATTAAGCCTCATTAGGGAATTAATTGCCCCGACCGTTTATAAATAGAATGTCTTTGATTGATACAAAGTGTAAAGGATCTTTGATTGATTTCATATTTTCAGAGCACGCCTTTACACTGCCTAAAAACCTCCATAGGAGCTTAACATTTGCAAGTTCTTTACATCCTAAATACAAGTGACTCGTGGACTAGGGTTGATTCACAATCGGAACCACCAAGTAAAATCCTGTGTCTCAATCTCTAATTCTTTAAGCTTTATTTTAATTGCTTGTTAGCGACAGAGAAGACACCACAAATTGTGGCACTCAAGGGCCAAATTGTCTCCAAGCAATGGGTGATGGGGGCTCGAAAAGGTAACATCGCCGCCTTACAAGAGGTGGTTAACGCCATAAAGGACACTTTGGCGGCTCAAGGGCTGCAAGTGTATCATCAGGTTGAAGTACCACCTGGGTCGCCAATTTTCGTACCACATGCGTACTAAATGAAGTTCCACCAGTGCAACCAGTGAGCCTGCCACCTATGCTCCCTAGTGACGCGGCACAAGAACAGCTAGCTGGCGTGCCACCTGTGCACCTAGCTAGAGTACCACCCATGCCTCCAGCCTATTTGGGAGATAAGGCTAAGGCTACCCACACATAGAAGAGGACTCGTGAAGCTTCCTAGCCCCTCGATGTCTCGAGAAGGACATATGACCCCAAGGAAGTTCACAGTTTCCAAGGAAACTGCCACGCCCACAATGTCCGTGGAGCCCAGGACATTCCTTTCCAGGCGTGCTACGACTTATCATGCCAGACCTGGAGGACGAGAGCCTTTTATTCCACAACATCCCGGAGGAAACCCCAGGTGATGAGCCAATAGTAGAGAAGTCTCTATGAACCAAGGACATCAAATCAGTGTTTCGGTAAACAATGATAACATAAAGTTTGACTGGGAGACAGAAGTAGGATTCCCCAAGGGTGGCTTCCATAGGAGTGAAAAAGCCTAATTTGTGAGACATTCTGAGTGCTCGCGAGAATAGGGCAGCTCCCGGGGACTTCCCTAGCGATACCCACAACCACACCTCCAAGATAATCTCAATTCTTAGAGTTGAGAAGCAATGCCCGACCAGGGGGAATACCTGGCATAAAGTGTCAACAATTATCCTCTTTGTGCAAAATTTGTTTGTCGAAAAATGATAATGTTGAAGATGGTCAAGAGAAAGGGCCAAGACTCCGATTCAGAAGATAAAGAAGGGGAGTCATGTGCTCCACACATTGTTGAAGCCCTATTACCTTGAGGCTTCAAAATGCCAGACATTACTCCTTACAGTGGAGTTACAGACCCTTTTTCCCATCTATCTAAGTTCAACTGCCTTATGTCCATGGACTTCGTCTTCGAGGACGCCAGATGCCATTGCTTCCCGTTAACTTTAACAAGACCAACTGATGAGTGGTTCAAGAAACATAGATCGGGCTCCTTACACTCTTAGTCCCAACTATCCTCCACCTTCTTAAGACATTTTATAGTAACTAGGAAGATAAGGATCGAAGTCAACACATTGGCTAACATCAAACAAAGGTCGTTTGAGATCCTCAAGGTGGATATTAAATGCTTTAAGGAAGAACTGCAAGGACCAGGAGGGTCGATGATGGCCAACAGTTGATGGCCTTACAAGCTGGTATCTGAACATGTTCTGCATTGTAGGATGATCTACAAAGACGCGAATGCCATGGTCTCAATGATTTCATTCGCCGGGCCTAAGAATATATCCATTGGGAAAATGCCCAAATTGGACCTTTTAGAGGACCAATCTTCGTCCCAACTCCTATTGTCCCTGTGGCTGCAACTCCTAGATGGGTATAGAGTAGCCCCCAGTAGATTTAGGGCTAATCAATGTGCTTTCAGTGCTGGAACAGCTACTCCCTTCCAGTCAACCGCCCCTAGTGAGGGACCAAGTGGGAGTAAACATGGGGGTAAAGGCAAATCAAATAAGAAACCGAAGAGAACTGGTGCTCCCAAGGAGATGTACACTCGTCAATACTCCGAGTACATCGATCTTGTCGATACTCGAGAGTTTACAATCACAAAACAACAAATTCGCTACAAGAGGCCACAACCCATAAGTCAAGAAAGGGAAAGGAGAGACACAACCAATTTTTGCAAGTTTCACAATGATGTTGGTCATCATACCAATGAATACAAACAACTTTGTGATGACATAGAGAATCTCATTAAATTGGAGCATCTTTACCAGCATCCTAGGGTCGAAGCACTCCCAGCTCAAGCTCTTGCGGGAGCTCAGCCCCAAAACTAGTGCCTCCACAAGTTCAAGGACACGTGTCGGTTGCTCCGCAGCCAATGACCCAAGGACCTCATCTGATCAACGGATGAGTAGGGACCATTTTTGGAGGACTCCATCTGGGGGAACATCGAGAAGCTCGCAGAGCCAGTGTACGTGGGCCCTGATCATGACGACGAAGTGTGTGTTAAGGTTTTATGCCCTAATTAAAATCCAATTTCTTTGTGATCTCATTTATTATCAATAAAAGAATAGAAATCATTTTTTGACTTGTTCAATCACTTTTCTCACATGTTTTATTTTCATGATTATTTTTTTAATATAAACTTCTATTAAATCCCGAGCATATAGCTAATCGTATTTATAGTGGCGTAATCATAGTGGAATATAAATATGATTATATGTTCAAAATAATTTAGTCCTAAGATTAGTTAGTGCACAGGATTTACACTGACTTGCCAATCTACGATATGATCTACTTACACATTGTAGTGTTATGTTCTTTCCAGAACATTAGCAAAGTTGATAAGATTGGATGTATTTGTTACATCAGACTGGACAAATATTGACAGTTCATAGGATAAGTAAACATACCGCTATTATCTATTCTGGTCATATCTTATAGTTGACCATAGGTCAATTCAATCTCAATTCTAAGCGATTAATATTCTAAATGATTGTATCATTTGAGTTCTTTGACTTGTTCGTTATCAACTTACCCTACGGACTAGCCCATACTTATATCTTGGGAACTCGGTAATTGAGTGGGAGTGTTAATCATATATATGAACTTCTATAGCTTCTGATGAAGAAGTGAAACGATGGTTTCCTTTTAGTTTGGTTCAAGGTGTTATATGATAGAGCTCTCATTTCACTAATTAATATTAGTTTAATGAAATATCATTTATAAGGAACTAAGTGTTTTAAGGATAAAATACAATGAGGGGTAAAATAGTATTTTAGTCCCATCCATTGTAGACCATCTAGAAAGGATTGAGTGAAAATTATGGTTGTAACAATGGATAAGTAATAATGTATCTATATTTGTTATAAAGCGTTCTATGAATTTAGGAGTGCATTTCCGAGTCTTTAGTGGAGTCACAAGGAATTAATAAGTCTATAAATTTATTTGTTAAATTTATGAAAACTTATTGGAGCTTGATTTCATAAGCTGATGGTCCCCACTGTACATTGGATAAAATTATCTAGATAGTCTCAATTAATTGATTTAATTATCAAATTTGACCAGGTCAATTTTGGATAGTTTCACAGAATTATACAATTTAGAGAAGAAAAAAGAAATTAAGGCAGATTTATTAATTAAGATAATTTGATATCTAATTAACAAATAAGTTTAAATTAATGTTCAAATTATAAATAATAAATTTAATAAAGGAATTCAATAGTTATTTAATTAATTAAATCAATAGAAAATAATACGGGCCTTGATTCCAACGGGCTTAATAATCAAATGGGAAATTTCGACCTAGGGCTGTTAATTGACTATTATTTTATTGATTTTTAAATAAATAAATGACCTAAATGAATTATTAAATGGAATGTTAAGTGAGAGTTGAAATGAAAGGATAGATATTGATTTTCTGATAGGTTTTAGATTCTCTCTAAACATAAGCCATTTTCTAAGCCTTATTCTCTTCTTTTCTCTGTATCTATCTCATGTGTTGAGAATTGTCCACTCTAGTCTAGGTGAGTCTAAGAATACTTTGGAAGGTTGTGAAGAAAATTGAAGATCGATTAAGTTTCTTGGTAATACTCTGCGACAGAAAGGATACAAGGGTTAGAGAATCTGAATGATGGACTCCATTATTCCGCTGCGTATAATGTAAGTATGCTTTTCAATTCTATTTTAGAAACATGTTATAAATTGTCTCATATTAACTTGTTTAATATTAGATCAACATAAAAATAAATAAAGATCTTGTATAAGTTTCCTAACAACTGGCCTCAAAGCCTTTGGTTATCTTTATTTTCATGCATGAACATGTTAAAAATTGAATTATTTGATGTGTTTGAATAATTTGATGGATTTCATGATTTTATGAAGCATATTGAATTTTATGTGATTATTAGCAATTTCAAGTTATTTTGATATATATGCTTTATTTTGAGTAAAATATGTTAAAAATTATTTATAAAATGGTTTTGGTTTGAAAAATTGCTCAAAAAAATTTTCTGAATTTTTTTTGCTTGGGTGCCTCACATGCGCGTGCATACCTGAGCGCGCATTCGCACCCGCACCTGCCACCTTCATGCGTCTCCTCAGCAGCCAGCAGCCACACGATGAACAGTACCTGTGGTACTGTTCATCAAAAAAAAAAAATTGTTTTTTTAAATTAAAGAAATTAAAATGTGAAAATTTATTAAATAATAATCGAAGCCATAAATATCAGATTTGTTTTATAATTTAAAAATATTTTTTAAAATAAGATATTTTTGTTGGTTGAGATTTAAATAATTAGATATGTTTACAAAGATTCAATTCAAATTTAAAATTAGACTAACAACTTAATTTTAAATATTTTAATATATTATAATATTAGAATTAAGATATTAGATATTTAAGATATTTTATTTTAAATACTTGTTATTTTTATTAAATCTTTATTTGAAAATATAGATATATATTTATTCTATAGTTTTTAATATTTAAATTATTTAAAATTTGAAATTTGTTATTTAGATATTTTCATGGATATTTGAATTTGTTCAACTGTTTAGAGATATTTTAGGGTTGTTATAACTATTAATAATTTTTTTTAATGGTTAATATATTAGCTTATAGTTGTAACAACACAAGATACTTTTTGAAAAATAGTTAAGATATTGATTTTAAAATTTAAAATTGTTAAATTTTGAAAAATATCATTTTTCAACCAATTAGTAAAATATATATTTTTTAATAAATGGGATTAAAATTAACTTTGGTTAATTGTCGATAAATCATATTTAAATTAAATTCTTATTTTTTTAAATTAACCTAAACCAAGTTGATTGTTGATAAATGAAATTTAAATTAACTATTGTTCATTGTTGATAAATTTCATTTAAATTGACTTATTTTTGTAAAAATTTAATTAATTCGAATTTTTGATAAATTCTAGATAATTAATTGTGATATTTTTTCAAATGAAATAAATTGTTGTATTTTTGCATAAATTTATAGACTTGCACATATAGTAACATGATTAGGCCCATCCAATTATAACATGTTTGTTTACACTATATGTAGTATTTTTGCAATTGGACTTAGATGCATACAGTGACCCATATGTTTGTTAGATATATTGAATTTGCCAGATAAAATATTCATAAAAGGATAGGTTTTATTTGGGTCCATTAGAAAATGTAGAGTTTAAATTCATCTCTTGTGGGTGACTCCACTTGTGAATGCCCAATTGCTTTGCATGACTATAGTAGGCCTAATAAATTTATAACAATTAATAAAATGAAGGTTTAAATTCCTGTCTTTTGGACCTTGTATGAAAGTTTGGGGGCCTTAGTAGTGGGAACAACATACTGAACCCAACCCTCCTTCATAAAAGCCTAATTTTTAAGGCTCATTTACCTGAGTTGGACTTAATTGTATAGGTTCATTATATTAGTTAAACCTAAATATTGATTAAATACAAATTAATTGAATTTGTTTCAATGTGACACTTTAGAACTAATAGGAAATTATAGGACTTTGGTTTTAAAAATTTAATTTTTTTAATTTTTTGGAGAACCATAGTCATTAAATTTCTAAAAATAAATAATAAAAATACTATTTTTAATTTTATAATGAACTTATTTTAAGAATTATATTCGATCTCAACTGTTGGTTTAACAACGTCAATAGCTTAATGGGGCTTCGAGACGCTTTGATTCGCCCCCCTACGGAAGGTGTTTATTATTTCTTTTGACAATGTTAGATTTCGAAAGATAGATAATTATAGGTCAAATTCTTCTAGACTCACCCCTAAGATGACTACTAGGGTTAAATCTGTGATTATCGAAACCGCGGGTCTAGCTTATAAAATAAGAGATTTTGTTTTCTTATTTTGATTGAATAGTAGGTTGTTAATAATGGTTTCCATTATTAAATAATTTTACAACTTTATTTAACTAGTGATATTTTTGAATTTCGCCAATCGAGACAAGGATATCATAGATTTTTTAAAAACCTAAAGAAATAGAGATATGATTATTTTTGTATTTTTTCTCATATCTTACACATTTTGGTATATGTTGTCCTATTTCTGGAATTTTGTGTGAATATGAGTTTTATTGAGCAAATGTGATTAATTTCTATTTAATTGATAATTTGTAGTTTTAAGTATGTCTGTGTCTACTCCCATCCTTTCTCAACTTTCGATGGAGAAACTCACTGGAGAAAACTTCCCTAAATTGAAGTAGAACATCAACAGAATGTTGATTGGTGACAACTCTGAATTCATCATGACTGAGGAATCCCCAGAATGAGCACCGTCTCTGCACGTTCGTGATGGTAAATGTTGGGATGGCACCTTCTCAACATGTCCGCGATCATCTGATCAAAATGACAAACTACTTTCAAGAAGTTGAACTGCATGGAGCAACAATAGATGAGGAAACTCAAGTTGGCTTAATCCTCAACAATCTTTCTCCAGCTTTCCTGCCGCTCACCACCAACTATGTGTTGAATAAACTCAACTATGGTCTAACGCAGCTCATGAAAGAGCTTTAGAATTTTGAGCCTATCATTGGTGGACCTAGTATAGGAGGAGAAAATAAGACTACTATTGTTGCTGCTGATCTAGGTAAGGCTGAAGCTAACCAAGCTTCATCTTCGAAAGATGGAAACACGAGGAAAGGTGGACAAAACAACAACCCCAAGCCTGCAAAGGCTGCAAAGATGAGTGCACAACCAAATGCACAGACGCCTAAGGGGAAGAACAAGCAAAACAAGAAAGGTAAAGGTAAGTGTTTTCACTACAAAGAGAAGGGGCATTGGACAGGATTGCCCCAAGCTTCTAGCAGTGAAAAACAAAGGTAATGATAATAGTTCATTTATCTTAGAAACATGTGTTTTAGAGAATGATAAATCCGTTTGTATTATTGATTCTGGATCTACCAACCATGTTTGCAACTCTTTACAGCTTCTTGAATCGTGGGAGGAAGTGGACGAACGTGGCTTAAAGCTTATAGTTGGGAACAGAGCGTTCGTTGCGGTCCAAGCTAGAGGAATAGCTTGTCTGAAGTTCGGAAATAAATACTTAATTTTAAATGATGTCTTCTTTATTCTAGATTTTAGTAAAAATTTAATTTCAGTTTCCATGTTGCAATTAGAACAATTTGTTATAACTTTCACAAGTTCTAATATATCTATTTCTTTCAATTGATCACAATTGTGTATTGCATGTTTAGAAAACGGGCTTTATATTTTGCGACCTAACGAACCCCTCGCTCTTAACAATGATTTATTCAAAGTAGCTAAACCTAGGACCAATAAACGTCAAAAGACCGATAACGATAATATGACGTATTTATGGCACTTGACTAGGTCACATTGGCTATGATAGGATTCAAAGACTAACAAAGGACGGGCCTTTGAGGGAACTCACCTTAGGTGCATTACCTGTCTGTGAATCTTGTCTAGAAGGCAAAATGACCAAGCGTCCATTCTCTCCAAAGGGTGATAGGGCCAAAGAACCCCTTGGACTTGTGCATGCAGATGTTTGTGGACCAGTGGCCCTTGCATTGATTTCTCTAACCTCAACAAGACCTGCCCAACGAATTTCTTCTCCCTACCAAAATTTTTCAAGATGGTGGATGCCACCTCTAGGTATGAGCTCCTCACGTTCATGGATTCATATTAAGGGAAAAATAAATCTCCATGCATGTCATGAACTAGGAACATACTAATTTTCAAATAGACAAAGGCGTCTACTGCTATAAAGTGATTCCCTTCGGTTTTTGAAGAATGCAAGGGCCACTTACCAAAGGTTAGTGAACAAAAAGTTCAAGAATCAGCTTGGTCGGAACATGGAAGGGTATGTGTACAACATGCTAGTGAAGTCCAGGACAGCCCCAGATCATGTGAAAGATTTGGCAGAAGCATTGTAATGCCCCAAATTTCCTAATAAGGTTTAGGACCTTGATTAGGAGGTCGAGAGGGTCATAATTGCTTTATTTTGCTATTTAATGATAATATGCATGCTTATGTGTATTAAATATGCATGTGAACCCATTTGTGATTAATTGGGCGATTTTCATATTTTGGCCATTTCGGGCATTTTTGGCATATATGTGAAATGGGCGTGGTGCTTTGTTATTATTTGGTTATGCCAGGGTTACCCAGCACAAGACGATCCTAGGAGGTAAGCTAGTGGGAAAGTGACAACGGGATTTAAACTTGACTTGGAGTAAGTCAAGGGGTATTTAGAGCATTACCGGGTTATTGGGTAATGGGAATTAATATTTGGTGATAAGTTGGGAGATAGTAAGATCAGGGGGAAATTCTGGAAGTTGTGACTATAATGTCCTCGGGGGTGTTTTCGGGACCCCAAGCATTAGGTTTTATTGGAAGCTACTTAAGCTTGAAGTAACCTTTTAAGAAAATAAAAAGAATGTTCTGTACGTTCTCTCTCCCTAAAAGTTCCCTTTTCGTCTCCCGATTGCGTTTTCAAAGATAACTTGAGTTCTAGGACTCGGATTCAAGCGAGGATCGAGGCATAGCAATCCTAAGGAGAATTAGAAGCTTATTAGCCGGAGGATTTAGTTGGAAACAACTCAATCGGAGGTAATCCAAGTTTAAGTTTTAAGTTTTTAAGCTTGAATTGGACTTTGTGAATCGTTGAGTTTTTAGTTCGTTTGAGCCTCAGGTTTTGGTGGTTTTGGACCATTGGGGAGTTTGGGAACTTTGATTTGATGATTTGGGAATGTTTAGACATGTTTTTGGGAGGTTTTAAAAGGTTAAAAATGAAGGAAAATGGCTACCTCAAAGTTGGGTCGCGACCCTGTTCTTGGGTGTCGCGGCCCTTGCTCGATGAAGCTGGTGCATGAATTTGTTCCTGCTGGGCGCCGCGACCCTATGCATTGGGCGCCGCAGCCCTTGCTTCAGAGTTGGCTGGGGGCCGCGACTCAAGGTTTCAGAGCCGCGGCTCAGGCAGGCTTTTGAGTCCGTTTGCGTGTTTTAACCCCGGGAACATGGTTTTAGGCCTCGGGATCATTCCTACTACCCGGATTTGTGAGGATTGATGTCTTGGAGGCTAAGTTTTAGTTCAAGGATTGGTTTTAGTACTTGAACTCATTGGGTCACCATTTGTGGTTGTGACTAGGTTATCACTTGAGGCTTGGAATCAGGATCGTGCTTGTGGCTCATTTGTTGGTAACTTGTGCTTGGACCGAAGGTAAGAAAACTGCACCCCATATGTGACATGCATGGTTATGTTTGATGCATGTTGGATGTTTAAATGTAAACATTGATAGCATAATGAATGCTTGGCAATTTTTCCCATCTGCATATGATTATTATTGAGGCATGCTGGATGATTAAGTGTGATGCAAGTGATGCACGAGAAACATGTGATTAGGGCATGCCATGAATGATGAATATGAGATTGGTCAGAGCTTGAGTCTCTGTGTTTGTGCATGATCATTATTATGCTCACAATTGTTAAGTAAGCATGTTGAATGCCTCATCTTTGGATGTGTGACATATGATATATGTTTGGTAGCAATGCTTACTTGTGCATGGTACTGACTCATTAGTCAGAATTGGCAAAGGTGTTAGTATCAACTGTGAAGCTATGACTCATTAGTCAAGTTCGGCAGTGGTGCTAGGCACTGGTCACATTGCTCTGACTCATTAGTCAGGATGGCCTTAGTGTGTTCCACGCAAGCCAACAAAGATTAGATCTAATTGACATCTGCATTGAATGACTCAAATGAGCATTAATGCCGGATCGACCTCAAGTTCGATGAATATTAAAAAGTACTTTTCTAGCCAAGGGCTAGCCATTTAGAGCCAGGGCCAGCGAGCCCCGTGACTGTTACGTCACATGGCTATGGGCACCGGCCCCACAGTGACGTGCTTGTCAATCACTCAGTATGGTTTACCAGAACCTGAAGTGATATTCACTCATCTGATCAGAGCTATGATCTCTGTATGATCATTTTGATCATCATATGCATGGCCTTGGGTGCTGAGCCTCATAGTGTCTTGCTTGTTGATCACTCAACATGGTTTACCAGAACCTCAAGTGTTAAAACACTCATCTGATTAGGATTGACTTGATAGTCCTCCAATCAGAAGGGCAGGATTTCTTATCCTGGATACCCCAGCATTTTTTGAATTCATTTGCATGCTTGAATAAAGCTATGTTTGCTAGGCAAGCCAGATATGATTTGATATCGTGATATGACTGTTCATGAGCATATGAGTTTTCTTGTTGGGCTTCGGCTCACGGGTGCTTTGTGGTGCAGGTAAAGGCAAAAGGAAGCTGGACCATCCTTGAGTTGGAGAGCTTTGGTGATGACGTGTACATATGCAGCTGCTCGACCAATACTTGGGCGAGGTTTGAAAGAGGAACTAGGGTTAAACCCTGTTTTGCCGCTTAGAACGGCCTGCTGTAAATACTCTCTTGTAATAGACTCTGAAATTATATTTTTGAGATCCCAATGTATACAAAATACGTTCTAGTGAAACGTTATACCTTAACCAAAATTCTTAACCCCTAAACTGCAAATCATACTTAGTTACACGTTTATGGCCAAACGACTCGATTAGCGAGTTTAGCACTGTTTGCAATGTGCATTGTAGCGGTCCTTGGAGTTGGGGCGTTACAAGCATTCTATATCCTCTGCAAGTTTGGGATGATGTTGAACCCCAAAAAGTGCACATTTAGGGTAGCCTTTGGGAAGTTCCTCAAATTTATATTGAGTGCTGGAGGAATTGAAGAAAATATCGAGAAGATCAGAGCCTTGATAGAGATGTCGTCTCCCATGGAGCACAAAGATGTGCAAAGTTAGACTAGTTGAATAACAACTTTCAGCTGTCAAAGGCTACTGACAAGTGCATCCAATTTTTTAACACCCTCCCAGGTGGTTAAAAAATTAAATGGACATTGGAATGTGAGCAAGTTTTCGAGCAGCTCAAGGCACACATGTCGAATCCTCAAATTTTTTCAAAGCTCGTGGACGGAGAGACCCTACTCCTCAACATGGCCATCATGGAGAACACCATCAGTGCAGCCCTAGTACGCGAGGAAGGTCGCTCCCAACATCCTATCTACTATGTGAGTAAGAGACTCCTCGAAGCAAAGTCCAGATATCCACTCATGGAATAGCTAACTTTTTGCTTGATGATAGCTTCTTGGAAACTCAGACCCCACTTCTAGGCACATCCTATTAAAGTTCTCACCAACCAGCCTCTTAGGAAAATCCTCCAAAAGCTAGATTCTTCTGGGAGACTCCTTAAGAGGCCACTAGAACTTAGCCAGTTCGATATTTGTTACCACCTGAGGACTACCATAAAGGGACAAGCACTGATGGAGTTCATCGTAGAGTGCACCAGAATGTATGAAAAGGCCTGAGGATTCCCAACCTGCTGGGCCCGTGTGGAAGCTGTATGTGGAGGGGTTCTCCAATTAAAATGAGGCCAGAGAAGGATTAATCTTGATGTCCCCCGAAGGACATAGATTTCACAATCCCCTAAGATTCGGTTTTGATGCCTCGAACAATGAGGTGAGTATGAGACCCTTATAGTCGGATTGCTAGTTACCCTAGAGCTTAAAGCTGAGGGACTTGAAATATACAACATTTCTCAGCTGGTTGTGAACCAAGTCATCGGAGAGTACCAAGATCAAGGAACCAAGATGACTGCATACTTGGACAAGACCCATGAAATGCTACAAAATTTCAAGAGATTTACCATTGGACAAGTTCCACGGGGACAAAAGTCCAACGCTGATGCTTTGGCCAATGTAGCTACCACCAAAGACATCGAGATGCTCGATGTAGTCTCAATTGACTACTTGGCTTCTCCAAGCATCGTAGTGCTTGAGGAAATGGAAATTTTCTAGCCCTTTGACAACTGGATGGAGCCAATAACAAAGTACCTTGTCTTCAGAGACCTAACACAAGACAAGAAAGTGGCTCAGAAGCTACTTTATCAAGCTCATCGGTACGTGATCATTGACAACAAATTGTCTAGGCAAGGATATTCACTGCTGTTACTTAGGTGTGTTTCTGACCAGGAAGCCAAATTTATCCTTTGATAAGTGCATGAGGGCTTCGGTGGTGACCACGTTGGGGGGTAAAAATCTTGATCCTTCGCAGTGTTGGCCATTGACTTAATAGGCTCCTTGCCCACGAGAAAGGGAGGAGTAAAGTATGCGATTGTGGTAGTTAACTACTTCACAAAGTGGGTTTAGGCCGAGCCTCTCACTAAGATCACCTCCACGAACGTGCTGGACTTCGTCATCAAAAATATTGTTTGACGGTACGGGTTCCCGAGGAAGATAGTTTCCGAAAACGACCTACAATTCGATAGTGAGTTGTTTAATGACTTTTTGTGAAAAACATGGAGTCATGAAGAGTTTCTCCTTTGTAGCCCATGCTAAGGAAAATGTACATGTGGAAGCGGTCAACATGACGCTTATCCCTCCATGACAAAGGAAAAAAAAGCCAGCAATTACCATCGTAGTGGAGTACCAGAAGGTTGCGAGGTGGGAAGCCTCATTATTGCTCCCAAACTACAGAAAGCTATGAGAAGTCATCTTGCATATCGTAGAGCTTATTCCATAGAGAAGCTCCGTCGTTATTGGAGCAATGAGATTGGTAAGCTTCTAAAAAAAAATGCTTTCCAACTCGACCTTGACAATTAGAGACATTAGAGGTCTGCCCTCCGAAGGCTTGTACTGGTAGATGTACTAGGCTAGTGCATGGTAAGTCTTGTTGTCATCCTCCAGATGGGCGTTGAAGTGCTCCACCATTGTGTTGTACTTGGCAAGATCATACTCATCATAATTTTTTGGATATATTAATAACTGGGGGATCTCGATGTATGGGTTCTCCGCCCCTTTGGGAACTCTAGCAATTTGAAGGACTTCGCTTGCCCTGGAAGTCCTCGCTTAAGTAGTGGGAGAACCACCCGAGGATAGATTAATGATGAGTGGATTCTCCACCCAAGGCCCCTCAACTTGAACTACGAGCCCTTTAACTTGAACCACGAGCTCCTCGGCTTGAGCTGATATCTCCGTATGCTGTTTCTTAGTGGTACAGATTGCTTCAGCCAATTCCATTTGGAATGCAAGGAGAAACAACAAGTTTTAGCACTTATAAATGACAAGGAGAAGAAGGTTAATAAATTATAAATAATGGTAGTATCGAGATAATGTGGACTTCCCAGGAAGCCCCACCACTAGATGGTTCCTCTGGGTGAAGCATTGAATGCGCAGACTTCCTTACGAGCTTCCCCATCTCTTGAGTGGTGTTAACCTCATACTGGAAAAACAAGTGTGCGTGGAAAGATGCCATATCATCCAAAGGCAAGACCTCCGAGGAGGCATCCATTTCATCGGGTTGAATAAATAAGGGTCAGTCGTATCTTGGTAATCCTCATATTCCTCCTAGGCCAGTGATGATCAACAGTGAGGCCACACTATAGAAGTGACGGAGAAGCCCACACGTGCTCATAAGTAGCCCCCATCTCCTACAAGTTTAGCATTATAAACTATAATGGGGGGTTTAACTTGAACATGGGATGAGGATTCCATGCCTGTCTGGAGCTCCTTCTCGAGTTCCTGGTTCAAAGAGCATCTTGGGATGCCTTATCGTTCTTGAACTGCTCCTCCAATAGCCACTGGTTATAGTAGGAGTGGGCTATTCCATCAATGTAACTTATCTGGACTGCAACCATCACCTGAGAATTGGAAGAATTCCTGAAGCGAGTCAGGTCTAGGTTGTTGATGTGCTTCCCCTTCTTCAGGAGTCCAACTTCAATGAGGTTGGCCTCAGTAACCAACTGGCTCAGCTCCAGCTGCATCTCTCGCCTCATGACAATACTCCACTACCCGAGTAAGCATTCAGACTTTTATTTGTCCTTGAAAAGAACCTTCAACTTTGGTATTGGTTGTGTTCTTTGCTTTCAGGCTGCTATTATGTGCCGCACCTGGGGGACGTCATGACTATTAGGTCCTTGGAGCTGAAGCAACGTTAGGAGGAGTTGGTTGTGGTAAGGGCCCGTCAAGGAGTCCCTCCTGAGGAGCTAAAGCGTGTCAACAAAAATTTGGAGAGGAGGAGGCTCGCACTCGCAAGATGGAGAAGTAGTTGAAGGAGGAGCGGACTTGGGCCCGAGCACACAAAAGAGACTTCGACCAAGGCGAGCGAAGATGATAAGGCCCATTCCAAAACTGTAACACCCTACTACCCTAGAGTCGTTACCATTTTGTTTTACAATGTGTATTTGACTAGCTAATCGATGTGTTAGACCCAAAGTGTGAATTAAACTAAAGTAAAGACTCATTTAATAAAATTTCCACATGAAAAGGGTTAAACATTCATTAAGTTCATAGGATAGTTACATTGAGATCCCAAAATGTTGTCTAAGGCACATTTACATCTCCCCAATCATTGTACAGTCGACCTAAGAGACAAGATCATGCATTTATGTTGCGTTCCTTGAAAACACCCTAGTCGTGACGGCTAAGTAGGCCAAACATGTATGTATCGCTCCATGCCCTAACACCCATGCTTAGTTGGCTTTTCCCTTGCCTTTACCTGCACCATAGATCACTCGTAAGCTAAGGCCCAGCAAGAAAACTTCAAGAACATGGGATTTAACAATTCATTTCAATAAGAGCATTACTAAACGAACACAACAGACAATTCACATGCATCCATTACAACTCACAATAGCGAGTGAAGCCGGTCAAGGTGTGTTACCAGGTACTTAGTTCATGAGATTACCCGAGCGGGTGAGAACAACACCCTAAGATGGCCATGCCATGGCAGTCTGCATTCTACTTGCTTATTTCTGACTCTGACCCTTGCCGGTCCTGGCCCTTGCTACTTTGTCACAAACACATATATGACATAATAGTCACAAACAATTACACATAACACTAAGGAAAATACAAGCACAGATTGTCGGGCCATGCCCTGCTCTACTTGCACAAACATTTTTCTTACATTGAGTCCCAAGCTGACAGTATAAGGTGATCCTAAGAACGATCCCTAATCTTGAGCCTTAGCATTATTACCTAGTCATAACGTAATAATGAATAATCACCAAAACATGAACCAATTAAAAGCTTCGGAAAAAATATATTAGCCTCTAGGACCTCGAATTCTACTAAACTGGGTAGTAGAATTCTTCTTGAGCCCTTAAGTTGAGTTTCTGAGCATAATAACATGTTTTGGCTATTTTTCTCAGTTAGAGTCGCGGCTAGGTCCATAGGGCACCAACGCTTTACAAGTCAGGGAGCTTAGGGCTCTTTCCTTGGAGACACTGGCCGCGGCGTGCTCCAGTTAGCGCCAGGGTACTTAGGCAATTTTAGAAATCACCCATGCCATTTCGCGCACGCAGGCCACAGGGCATAAAGCACAGTGCCTCGACACAAACCTGAAAACAGAAATTCTGCAGCCTTTTCCCCGAGCAAAACCCAATAGTATTTACCCTAAAGTGGCGTCAAGCCCTTAATTCAGTCTCAAAACATCTTTAATACTTCTAGAGCAGTAAATACCCACAAACTCAACCGAAAACCTCATCACAAGCCCAACCTAATTCCTTAAGTTCAAAACTCAAAATACTTCAAAAAAAACAAACTAGACCAGAGCTTACTCAAAATAAGGTTTAGAGCTTACCTGAACTATGAATTATGACCCTGAACAGTTTCCTACTCCAATCCCAGCTTCAATCCCCAAATTTCCAAGCTTCTTCCTTCCCAAAGATCAAAACGCTCCAAGGCATCAAGAGGAGAAGAGAAAAATGAGAGAGAGAGAGAGAGAGAGAGAGAGAGAGAGAGAGAGAGAGAGAGAGAGAGAGAGAGAGAGAGAGAGAGAGAGAGAGAGAGAGTGCTGAGCTGAGTTCTTGAATATTTTCCTTTGTTCTGAAAAGTTCCAAGTGACTAAGTCACTTAAGCTGGGTAAAAGACCAAGCTACCCCTTTCTAGAGCCTTACTCACCAAATGCCCCTAAGGACAAATCCGTCTTTTGCCACATTTCCCGCTAATTGTCAAGTAGTCCTATAAATTCTCAATTAATCTCGGCATGCCCAATTAATCATCAAATAACTACACGTTACCAGATAAACCCTGAATGCACACTACATTCCCAAAATACCCCTTGGTCACCCCGAGACGGGTATTCAACCTCATTGTGACTATTTCGCTAATCTTCTCACTAGGAGCACCTCGAGCCTAATATCGTAAATATATCCACATGATAAGGTGGTCTTAATCATTTAACACACATAATTACATTTAAGCCCTTAATGGGCCAAAATTACAAATATTCCTTTATTAACAAGAACGAACCCACATGCATATATATTAGTATTACCATATAAGTCACGTATACCACATAATCACACATATGTTTAATTAATTTCATATATAAATCCAATTATGCCCAGCTAGCACACTAATCAAGGCACTAAGCCTTATTAGCAAATTTGGAATGTTACAACTTTCTTCTCCTTATAGAAATTGTCCTCAAAATTTACCTGAATAGTTCGGGATACCAATGCCACATATCTGCCCCAAGCTCTTAAGTTTCCTATTCTACTTTGTTGTTTCTCCACAGCACTTTCACTAAGGCAATGGTCTTGTTCCACAAGACTTTGTCCTTTTTGTCTAGGATCTGAACTGGTTTCTCCTCATAAGACAAATCTTGATGAAACTCCAAGTTTTCATAACTCAACACATGTGCAGGATCTAATACGTACTTCGGGAGCATAGACACATGGAGTACATTGTTAACTACTGATAAAGTTGGAGGCATAGCTAATCTGTAAGCCACCTCTCCAACTCATTTTAGAATATCAAAGGGGCGACAAACCTAGGACTTAATTTTCCTTTCACTCCAAATCGTTTCACTCCTCTCAAAGGAAAAACTCTGAGAAACATATAATCACCTACTTCAAACTCTACATCTCTACATTTCAAGTATGAGTAACTCTTCTGTCTACTCTGGGAGGCAAGCATTTGAGCTCTAATCTTCTTAATTGCCTCATTAGTACTTTAAACTACCTCAGGACCTAAATAATTTCTCTCACTTGTCCCAATGAATGGGTGATATGCATTTCCTCCCATACAACATTTCATATGGGGCCACTCCGATAGTTGCCTGGTAACTGTTATTATAAGAAAACTCAATCAAAGGGAGATACTTACTCTAAGATCCCCAAAAATCTAACACATACGACCGCAACATATCCTCGAGCATTTGAATCGTCCTCTCAGACTATCCAGCCGTCTGAGGATGATAGGCTGTACTGAATCTGAATTGCATGCTTATAGCCTTCTCCAAGCTTTCTAAAAACATAGAGGTGGATGTGGGGTTCTTGTATGACAATCTCTTTGACTTCGGAGCCCCATGGAGACGCACAATCTCTTTAATGTACAATTCAGCATACTACTCCACTGTATAATTTGTTTTAACGGGCAGAAAGTGGGCCGATTTGGTATACCTATCTACGATCACCCACACAGAAGCATGTTGCCCCACTATTCTCAGTAGTCCAATTGCGAAGTCCATTGTAATATATTCCCACTTCAACTATGGAATTCTTAAAGGCTGCAACAACCCTGCTGGCCTTTGGTGTTTAACCTTCACCTACTGACAGGTTAAACACTTGGCCACATAATCCACCACATCCTTCTTCATTCCTAGCCACCAATACAAGACCTTTAGATATTGGTACATATTCATTGTACCAGGATCTAGGGAATAAGGAGTGGTATGAGACTTATCCAGAATCTCTCGCCTGATACTAGAATCCATCGGAACGCAAATCCCATTTTTATATCTCAACAACTCTGCCTCTGAAATAGTAAAGTCTCTAGCCAAACTAGCTAAGATATTCTCCCTGTGTTTCTTCACCTGAGGATCCCTTCTTCTGCGCTTCTTTGGTTCTCTCAAGAAGTGTGGAGTGAAGGGTAATGTTGTCTAGCTGACCAACTACTAGTTCGATTCCCGCTCTCATCATTTCTTTAGCTAACTTTTGCTGATTTATGTCTTGCACTAAATAACTACCCTGGACGCCTCCGACTCAATGCGTCAGCCACCACACTGGCCTACCCTAGAGTGAGGAAATATTTCAAACTTTTATGATCAGTGTATATTTCACACTTTTCTCCATACAGGTAGTGCCTCCATACCTTTAGTGAGAATAACACTGCTGCGAGTTCCAAGTCATGAGTGGGATACCTCTATTCATACTCCTTCAACTGTCTAGAATCATAGGCTATCACCTTTCCAACTGGCATCAATACACAACCCAAACAATACCTCAAAGCATCATAGTAGACCACAAACTTTTCCTAGTTTGATTGAAGACTCAGTACCAGAGCAGTAATCAGTCGTCGCTTCAACTCCTTGAAACTGTTCTCACATCTATTTGTCAAAATAAACTTTTTCTTCTTACGTGTTAACTTCGTCAATGGTGTTGCTATTCTTGAGAATCCCTCAAAAAATCGCCGATAGCATCCTGCTAACCCCAGGAAGCTTCTAAACCCTGGTACACTACTTGGTCTCGGCCAATCTCTCACTGCCCCTATCTTGGCTGGGTCCACCAGAATCCCCTCCTTACTCACAATATGGCCATGAAATGTTAATTGGGGTGACCAGAATTCACACTTACTAAACTTAGCATACAACTTATGCTCCCCCATCCTCTGTAATACTAAACGACGATGTCGCCCGTGTTGTGTTTCTAATTTGGTGTACACTAGTATATTATTAATGAACACAATTACAAACTTATCCAAATAATCCCTGAATACCCTATTCATTAAGTCCATAAAGGCTGCTGGGGCATTGGTTAACCCAAACAACATGACCAAGAATTCATAATGTCCATACCTCGTACAAAACATGGTCTTTGATATGACCTCTTCCTTAATCCTCAACTGATGGTAGCCAGACCGGAGGTCAATCTTGTAAAATAATGTCTTTCATTGTAACTAATCAAATAAGTCGTCAATCGTGTGCAGTGGGTACTTATTCTTAATAGTCAACTTATTTAGCTCTTAATAATTGATACACATTCTTAAGGACCCGTCCTTCTTCTTTACAAACAGCACTGGAGCACCCCATAGTGAAAAGCTGGTTCTAATGAATCCTAGATCCAGTAATTCTTGCAACTAAATCTGCAATTCCTTTAACTCTACTGGAGCCATTCTATAAGGTGTCCTCGATACTGGTTCCATTCCTTGTGTCAATTCTATGACAAATTCGATTCCTCGGTGTGGGGAAAACCGTGGCAGGTCTTCTAGAAACACATCAGGAAACTCATACACCAACCTGGTCTCACCAGGTCCAGCTGAAAAAACCTTAGAGGTATCTACTATGTTTCCTAGGAATCCTATGCAACCTTCTTGCAACAGGTTTCCAGCTCTCAATGCAGAGATCATAGGTACTCATGGTCCACTCACCATCCCCACAAACACAAAGGATTCCTCTTTTTTAGGTTCAAAAGTTACCATCCTTCGTTTGCAGTTTATCATCTCCCCATACTTTGCAAACAAATCCATCCCCAAAATCATCCATCATCAATTGAATCAGATCCATAGATAACTCGGTACTTTCTATCTCCACTGGTAGTGCTCTAAACCACCTTCTAAAGACTACCAGTTCCCTAATTGGCAACAAAATTCTATATCCCCTAGCATACAGATCACAAGGTCTACACAAATGGTCTATCAGTCTAGCAGATACAAATGAATGAGTAGCTCTTGAATTAATCAATACAGTAAATGAAGAACCAACAATAGAAATCTGACCTGTCACCACCGAGGGACTAGCCTAAGCTTCAGTCTGGGTCAAGGTATACTTTGTGCTGGAGTGAGGCTGTCTCTTGTCTTTTGTTCCTCTTTCTTGGCTTGTGGATAGCTTTTCATCAAATAACTGACATTCCCACAGATGAAACATGCTCTGACTCTGCACTCTCCCAAATGGCATCGCCTGCACAAAGCACACTCTAGGAAGCTTCTCCAGTTATCTCACCCACCTTGAAGGCCACCAAAGGCACCTCGTGCCCTACTATTTGGACCAAGAGGAACAAAAGCATTTGGGCCTTTCTCTTCTGCTCACTGGGGCCACTACCTTAGACAGAACCAGTGAAGGGAGGCACCATCCTCTGAGCATCAGGCCTTATGGACCCTTCCTTCCATATCTGTGTTAGAAAACATATACATGATCTTTATTTATTTTCATGTAGATCTAATATTAAACAAGTTAATGTGAGACAACCTAGAACATGTTTCTAAAATTGAATTCTAAGAGAAATAATGATAAGAACACTTACATTATACGCCACGGAATGAATGAGTCCTTCCTTCAGTTTCTCTAACCCTTGTATCCCTTCTCTCACAGAGTATTACCAAGAAACTGAACCGTTCTTCAATTTTCTTCACAACCTTCCAAAGTATCCTTAGAATCACCTAGACTAGGGTGAGAAATTCTGAACACATGAGATAGATACAGAGAGAAGAAGAATAGAAGAGAAAAATTGAGGCTTAGAAAAGGACTTATGCAGTATAGAGAATCTAAAACCTAATAGATCTTCTAATCTTCTCAGATTCTTGTGATTCAACTTATGTTTTCAACTCTCACTAAGCACTCATTTTATAGACTCAATTAGGCCATTTAATTTAATTAAAAAATCAATTAAATAGTAGATCATATCAGCCCTAGTTCAAAATTATCATGGCCTTTAGGCCCGTGAAAATTCCCAATTAATTATAAGCCCGTTGGACTTAAAATCAAGGCCTGCATTATTTTCTATTAATTTAATTAATTAAATTATTATTTAAATCCTTTATCAAATTAATTATTTATAATTTGAACCTTGATTTAAACTTATTTATTAATTTAGATACCAATTTATCTTAATTAATAATTCTATCATAATTTAGCTTTTCTTCTCTAAATTACATAACTCTGTGAAACTATCCGAAATTGACCTGGTCAACTTTGATAATTCTAATTGATAATTAAATCAATTAATTGAGACTATATGGATGATTTTATCCAAGGTACAGTGGGGACCATGGGCCTATGAAATCAAGCTCCAATAAGTTATCATAAATCTAACAAATAAATTTACTAACTTGTTAATTCCTCGTGACTCCAGTAAAGACTCAATATTGCAGTCTTGAGTTTATTGAACACTCTATAAGCAATATAGATACGTTCTTAATTATCCATTGTTGAATCCATAATTGTCACTCAATCCTCTATAGACGGTCTACAATGAGATGGGACTAAAATACCGTTTTACCCCTCATTGTATTTTATCCTTAAAACACTTAGTTCCTTGTAAATGATATTTCAGTAAATTAATATTAATTACTGAAATGAGATCTCTATCACTTAGCACCTTGAACCAAACTAAAAGGAAACCATCGTTTCACTTCTTCATCAGAAGCCATAGATGTTCATATCTATGATTAACACTCCCACTCAATTATACTACCGAGTTCCCAAGATGTAAGTATGGGCTAGTCCGTAGGGTAAGTTGGTAACGAACAAGTCAAAGAACTCAAATAATACAATCAGTTAGAATACTAACCACTCAGAATTGAGATTGAATTGACCTATGGTCAACTACATGATATGACTAGAATAGATAATAATGGTATGTTTACTTATCCTATCAACTGTCAATATCGGTCTAGTCTGATGTAACAAATACATCCGATCTTATCTACTTTGCTAATGTTCTCGAAAGAACATAACACTACGATGTGTAAGTAGATCATATCATAGATTGGCAAGTCAGTGTAAATCCTGTGCACTGACTAATCTTAGGACTAACTTTTATTTAAACATATAATCATATTTTTATTACACTGTGATTACTTCACTATAAATATGATTAGCTATATGCTCGGGATTTAATAGAAGTTTATATTAAACAAATAATCATGAAAATAAAACATGTGAGCAAAGTGATTGACCGAGTGAAAACATGATTTCTATTCTTTTATTAATAATAAATGAGATTACAAAGAAATTGGGTTTTAATTTGGGCATAAAAACCCAACAAAATCCCACTTGCACTAATTGAACCTAATGTCTTAATTCTACTAATCCTATTTCTTTGATATGCTTAACAAATTTAGCTTCTGGTAGTGTCTTTATAAATGGATCTGCAAGATTGTCTTCAGATGCAATCTTCATAACCTTCACATCTCCCTTAGCCACATATTCCCGAATCTTGTGACTACAAGGTTCTTTTGAGTTGGCTATCACTCTTGTATTGTCACAAAACAACATAAGCAGTTTATCCATATCTAGAATACACTAGGATCCAAATAGAACTTCTTTACCTAGAATATTTCCTTATGATTTTGACGCAACTATGTATTCAGCCTCCATGGTGGAATCTGAGATCACAGACTGCTTTATGCTTCTCCATATCACAGCTCCACCCCCAAGAGTAAACAAAATTTCAGAAGTAGACTTCCTGTCATCGACATCAGTCTGAAAATCTGAATTGGTGTAGCCTACAGGGTTCAGAACACCACCCTTGTAGACTAACATATAATCCCTAGTCCGCCTTAAATACTTCTATATATGCTTACTACTCCCATTGCATACCAGATATATGGTCTAGTACACAACATAGCATACATCAGACATCCAACTACATATGCATAAGGAACTTTTCTCATTGCATCTTCCTTTTTAGGAGTCTGGGGAAACTGCTTCTTTGAAAGATGAATTCCATGGCGGGACAGTAAACATCATTTCTTGGAATTTGTCGTTAAGAAGCGTTCAAGAAATTTATCTATGTAAGCTACTTGAGATAGAACTAAGAGTTTGTTCTTTCTATCCCTTATGACCTGGATACCTAGAACATAACTTGTTTCACCCAAATCCTTCAACTAGAATTGAGTGTTCAACCAATTCTTCACATCTGACAATTTCTTAACATTGTTTCCAATTAGTAAGATATCATCTACATAAAGAACCAAGAATATCACTATTTGATCTGCCTTCAGTTGGTCAACACAAGGCTCATCAATATTTTGTTCAAAGCCATAAGTTTTGATTATTTCATCAATCCTAAGGTTCCAGGAATGAGAAGTTTGCTTAACTCCATAAATAGACATATTCAACTTGCAAACTTTTCTTTCTTGTCCAGCTACTTAAAATCCTTCTAGATGATACATATAAATGATTTTGTCAAGCTTTCCATTAAGAAAAGCTGTTTTGGCGACCATTTGCCAGATCTCATAGTCGAGAGGAGCTGATACGGATAGGAGGATGCGAATGGACTTGAGCATGGCTATCGAACTAAAAGTTTCATCATAGTCCACGCCTTGTCTTTGGGTATAACCCTTTTCCACTAATCGAGCTTTATAAGTTTCAATATTTCCATCAACACCTCATTTATTCTTGTAGATCCACTTGCACCCAATGGCCCTAAATCACTAGGTGCTTCCACAAGATCCGAGACAGAATTTGATTACATGGACTCCATTTCCTGTTTCATGGCTTCAAGCCATAGTTCCATTTCACGGCTAGCCATTGCCAGTTTGAAAGACAATAGATCATCATCACTAGTGTCACCAACAACCATATTGGTTTCACCATCCAAACCATAGTGAACTGGGTTCCTAGAAACCCTTCAACTACGATGATGCTCCGTGACTGTTTGCTAAGGAATACTGGTTCTACCTTCATTTAAATCGACTTGCGTTAGTTGGACATGAAGATTGGGAATTTCATCATCAACTCGCGTTGATGATGATGGAACATTGGTTGGAATCAATTCTTAAACCATCTCCTCTAAAACTACTTTGCTGCGTGGTTTGAAGTTTTAGACATAGTCATTTTCTAGAAAAGTATAATTCATAGAAGTAAGCACTTTCTTTTCTGAATGACTATAGAAAAGTTCTCCTCGAGTACCTTTAGGATAGCCAACAGACATGCAAACTTCAGTTCATAGTTCTAGCTTTCCCTCCTTTTTCCTCAAGACGTGGGTGGGACACCCCCAGATTCTATAATGGCATAAACTAGGTTCACGACCATTCCAATGTTCTAAAGGTGTTTTGGGGATTATTTCGAAAGCACAACATTGAGAATGTCGTTTACGATTTCAATTGCATGTCCCCAGAATGAAGTTGGTAGAGTTGAGTAACTAAGCATGCATCTAAAAATTTCCAATAAAGTTCTGTTCTGGTGTACCGCTACACCATTTTGTTGCGGAGTACGTGGGGCAGTAAGTTGTGATAAAATCCAAAGTTCAGTTAAATGATCTTGGAATTGTATATCCAAATATTCTCCAACCCTATCAGATCGCAAGATCTTTAACGTTTTACCTAATTGGTTATGAGCCATAGCTAAGAATTCCTAATACTTCGAAAAGATTTCTAGTTTCTTATGCATTATGTAAAGTCATAAGTATCTAGAGTAGTCGTCAATGTAGTCGTCAATGAAAGTGACAAAATACTCAAAATCACCCCTGGCTTGTACATTCAAAGGTCCACAAACATCTGAATGCACAAGTCCAAATGGTTCTTTGGCCCTATCACCGTTTGCAGAGAATGGACGCTTGGTAACCTTGCCTTCTAGACAAGATTCATAGGAAGGTAATTCTCTTAAGGTGAGTTCCCTCAAAGGCCCGTCTTTTGTATGTCTTTGAATTTTATCATAGCATAATGTGACCTAGTCTCAAATGCCATAAATATGCCATGCTGTCATTTTTGGTCTTTTGCGTTTATTGGTCCTAGGTTTAGCTACTTTGAATAAATCATTGTTAAGAGCGAGGGGTTCGTTAGGTCACATAATATAAAGCCCGTTTTCCAAACATGCAATACACAATTGTGATCCATTGAAAGAAATAGATATATTAGAACTTGTGAAAGACACAACAAATTGTTCTAATTGCAACATGGAAAGTGAAATAAAATTTTGACTAAAATCTGGAAGAAAAAATACATCATTTAAAATTAATTTTTATTTTCGAACATCAGATGAGCTCTTTCTCTAGCTTGGACTGCAACGAACACTCCATTCCCAACTCTAAGCTTTAAGACGCCTTCGTCCACTTCCTCCCACGATTCAAGAAGATTTGTTTTTAGCTGCTTGAAACTTTGGGCGATCCTGTTTCCAATGCCCCGTCTCTTTGAAGTGAAAACACTTACCTTTACGTTTCTTGTTTTTCTTGTTCTTTCCCTTAGGCATCTGTGAATTTGGTTGTGCAATCATCTTTGCAGGCTTGGAGTTGTAGTTTTGTCCACCTTTGCTCTTGTTTCCAGCTTTCGAAGATGAAGATTGGTTAGCTTCAGCCTTAGCTAGATCAGTAGCAGTAGTAGTAGTTGTCTTCTTTTATCCTTCCTTACATTGTCTACCCATGATAGACTCAAAATTCTGAAGCTCGTTCATGAGCTGTGTCAGACCATAGTGGAGTTGATCACGAACATGTGGAGATGGTGCCATCCGAGTATTGGCATATTTATTGGTGGCCTCAAAACAAGTCTGCGTTGACTTGGCACCAAATTTGTCTTGGAGCCGATCCATGATTTCGTAGGCAGTCTTGACAGTCTCCATCTTCTTCTTGAGAGTGTCGACCATGCTAGTCAACATGTAGTACCGCGCCTTGTTGTTAGCCGCCTATCAACACTCATATTTATCTCTTACAGACTTGGAAGCTCCTTCAGCTGGAACTTCTGGGGATTCCTCAGTTATGACGAACTCACCACTGTCTCGGCTCTCAGAGTTCATCTTATTTTCACTGAAGTCTAGCTTGCATCTCTGCGAACATCTGTTGCAAGTTTTGTGGGGTAGGTGGATGGTCCTGACCCTAGTTGTTATCTTCGGTCATATTGCCTCAGAATCAGTATGATCGCTGAGGCATAACTTCAATATGCCTAGAATAAATGACACCGTACATCAAGCATGACAACAACATCCAAAGAAACCACCCCTAGTTCAATCGATCAAACACAAATATCAAACCAGCACAATTACACATAACATAATCATAAAACAATCAAAGAAACCATGCCCTAGCATTAAATAAACATCATGCTTTATATATCAATCAGGAAAATAGGGCAATTCAGATAAGCATTTAAACAAATATTTTACTTAATACCGACCAACCTTAAGTCGAGCTTATCTTTGGCAATGAGCGTACATGTTCAGTCAATCTACAGGAACCATAAACCTTGGCACGTTCTAATACCAAGTTGTAACACCCTACTACCATAGAGCCATTACCATGTGGATTTAAAATGTGTATTTGACTTGTTAATTGAGGTATTAGACCCAAAGCGTGAATTAAATTAAAGTAAAGATCCACTTAATAAAATTTCCACATAAAAGGTTTACGAATTCATTAAGTTCATAGAAAAGTTACATTGGGATCCCAAAATGTTGTTTAATACTTATTTACAACTCCCTAGTCATTGTACATTTGACCTAAGAGAAAAAATCATACATTTATGCTGCGTTCCTCAATAACACCCCAGCTGTGACGGCCAAGTAGGCCAAACATGTATGCAATGCTCCATGCCCTCCAACTCATGCTTGGTTGGCCTTTCCCTTTCCCTTACCTACACCATTAAGCACTCGTGAAAACTTCACAAGCATGGCATATAACAATTCATTTCAATAAGTGCATAACTAAACAAACACAACAAACAATTCACATGCATCCATTACAACTCACAACAACGACCTAAGCTAGTCAAGTTGCGTTACCAGGTACCAAGTTCACGGTCCTAATCGAGCGATTGAGTACAGCAACCATAAGTGGCCATGCAATGGTGGCCAGCATTCAACATTCTTATTGTCAATTCTGGCCCTTACCGATCCCAACCCTTGCCGCTCAGTCACAAACACATATATGACATAATAGTTACAAACATTTACACATAACACTAAGCACAATACAAGCACAGATAGTCGGGCCATGCCGTTCTCTACCTGCACAAACAATTTTCTTACCTTAAGTCCCGAGCTGACAATATAAGGCAATCCCGAGCATGATTCCTAATCCCAAGCCTTAGTGGTATAACCTAGTCACAATGTAATAATAAATAACCATCGAAACCTAAACAATTTACAAGCTTCAAAGTAATGTATTATCCTCTAGGACATCAAATTCTACTAAAACAGGTGGTAGAATCCTTCCCGAGCCCTTAAGTTGAGTTCCTGAGCATAAAAACTTATTTTGGCTATTTTTCTCAATTAGGGGCGCGACTCAGCCCATAGGGCCACAGCGCTCTACAAGTCAGAGAGCTCGAGGCTCTCTCCTTGGAGACACAGGCCACGACGCACCCCAACTAGTGCCGCGACGCTTAGCGAATTTTAGAAACCGCCCAAGCCATTTCACACATGCGGGCCACGGCTCATGAAGCACAGCATTGTGGCTCGAACCCGAATCCCAGAAATTCCCCAGCCTTTTCCACGAGCAAAATCCACTAGAATTTACCCTAAAGTGGCATCAAGCACCAAATTCAGCCTCAAAACATCTGTAATACTTCCAAAGCAGTAAATATACCCACAAACTAAACCAAAAACCTCATCAGAAGCCCAACCTATGTTATGAATTAAAATAAGGTTTAGATTACCTCAGCTATGAATTATGACCCTGAATAGTTTCCTACTCCAGTCCCAGCTTCAATCCCAAAATTTCCAAGCTTCTTCCATCCCAAAGATCAAAATGCACCAAGGCATCAGGAGGAGAAGAGAAAAATGTGTGTGAGAGAGAGAGAGAGAAAGTCCTGAGCTGAGTTCCTTAACATTTTCCTTTGTTCTGAAAAGATCCAAGTGACTAAGTCACTTAAGCTTGGTAAAATACCAAGCTACCCCTTGCTTGAGCCTTACTCACCAAATGCCCCTAAGTGAAAATCTGTCTTTCGCCACGTTTCTCGCTTATCCTCAAGTAGTCCTATAAATTCCCAATTAATCTCGACATACCCAATTAATTACCAAATAACTACTTGTTACCCTATAAACCTCGAATGTGCACTACGTTCGTAAAATACCCTTAGGCTCACCGTTGAGCTGGGTATTGTTGTGACTCTTCCACTAATCTGCTCACTAGGACTGCCTCGGGCCTAATATCGCAAATATATCCACATGATAATGTGGCCTCAATCATTTAACACACATAATTACATTTATGCCCTTATTAACAAGAACGGGCCCACATGCATATTTAAGACACATAAACATGCATATATATTCATATTACCATATAAGTCACATATACCACATAATCACACATATGTTTAATTATTTTCACATATAAATCCATTTATGCCCTCTTGCACACTAATCAAGGCACTAAGCCTTATTAGCAAATTTAGGACGTTAAAAAAGCCCTCGAGGAAGTCTTGGCCAAAGCGACCGAAGAGACAAGGGTAGCCTGGGAGGAGGCCAGGGTTGCCCAAGAGGAGACAAAAGCAGCTCTAGAGGAGGCCGTTAAGCCTTGAAGGAAGCCTCACTTTCTGCGGATGAGGCAACGAAGTCTTGAAGGGAGGCCAATGTGGCAGTTGGGAGTGTTTGAAAAGCTGTGTCCGAAGTGGAGTCTCTTCGGTGTGAAGATGAGGAGTTGAATAAGGAAGATGATGTGCTTGCCAAGGACACCCTCTACGTCGCCTGGTTGAGAAAGCGCAAAATGGACTTGGCCTTCACCGATGATCCCAACACGAGGCCGCTCTTCGAGGAACGTCTTCGCACTAATGAGGTTTTCGTCAATAATGTCAGGGCTGCAAAGGAGGCAGGCCAAGCTCCGGAGGCTGACCCCATCATTGACGCATTGAGCAGGTTCTTCTCGGGGAGATTTAGGACACTTTTTTTATATAATTTATTTTAGTAGTTAGGCCTGCGTGCCACTTTTCCTTGGGGTACAGACAATATACTGCTCGAGCCCCCGAGCACGGTTGTACACACAATATTTTCTTTTCTCTTACTCTAATTACTTGCCTTCTTTTCCATTTTACTTAACACATGTTAACACAGCGTTTAGTAATAATGCAAATTGGACATAAAATGTACAAGATTTTTCTCAAAATTTTAACGTAATGTAATATCACGAAAAATTCAATTTGTATAACCTTGTTTATTCCACCATGCGTGGACCTTAGTCTTAATGGACTCATGTCTTGAATGCCTTAGTTTGTGCATTTTGGGACTTGAGCCAGAGTATTGGCGACTCGGGTCTTGCAAGCGCAATTTTTTTTCTTCTGAGTACTTAGTGTCTCTTCGCGGGAACTTGCTCTCCGGGAAGTAACTTTAAGTTTTTATTAAAGTTTAGACAACTTGGGACTTTTTCTCGAGTCTAGGTGACTCGGGTCTTGGAAGCCCAAAACCATTTAGGTTCTCGGGGACTTAGTGTTAATTCACAGACACTCAGTCCTCGGAAAGTAACTTTGAATTCCTTAGCTTGCGTGCCTAGTCTAGGAGACTAAGGTTGTTTTTTCTTAAGTTAAGGAACGTAAGTTCGTCTAAGTTTACACAACTTTAGACTTGTGCTCGAGTATAGGCTACTTGGGTCTTGTTTGCTTAAGTGTTAGGAAACTTGAGGCTTAGGTTCGAGTGTAGGTGACTCAGATCTTAGACCCTTTTACAATTTTGGAATTCAAGAACTTAGTATTGCTTCATTGGTGCTTAGTCGCCGTGAAATAACTTGAGTTTTCCGCCTGTAGGCAATTAAGGTTTAGGCTTGTGCCTGAGTACAAGCGACTTGGTTCTTATTAACCTTTAGTCCTTTTGGAAATCAGGAGATGAATGTTGCTTCACGGGCGCTTAGTCCTTGGGTATTGACTCGAGTTCTTAGCCCTTAGGATCCTTAGGTTAATATACGACACTAGGTTTACTCTCAGGTGCCCATACAAGCTCCTTAAATAGAGTTCCCTAGGTCATTTTTCATGAATTCTCGCAAGCTTTGACAATAGGTTTACTCCGCTCATAATAGCCTTAGTGTCGTAGGTCATGCTCCACAAGCGGTAACCTCATAAAGCGACCTAGCAATTCCCCCCCACGTGATTGGAGACTAGTCTGCGTTCACTTGTCCAGACCAGCGAGGCCACAATGATTACAAAATTTAGAACATACAAAATTGGTTATATTATTGGTAATACTGGAGAAGGTGCTCGGCATTCCTGGAATGCAGCACCAACACCCTGTTTACTCGAGCCAACTTGTATGTTCCAGTTTACATGATGCTCTTGACTTGGGATAAATCTTCCCAGTTAGGGCCCAACACTCTAGCACTTGGATATTGGGTTGCCAGGAAAGCTCTTCACAACACCAAGTCTCTAATTTTGAATTTTCATTCCTTCATTTTAGAATTGAATTACTTGGTCATTTTTTGTTTGTGCGATGCTACACGAAGCTGTGAAGCTTCTCGGAGCTCCTCAAAGAGGTCTAGTGATTCTTGAAGTAAAGCATGATTCGTGGTCGGGTCGTAAGTGTCTCGTCAGAGCGTGGAGATTGCTCCCTAAACTGGGAGCATTTCTTCATACACGTAGGCCATGGGGAATGGAGAATGGCCAGTGGAGGTCCTAGCAGTGGTTCTATAACTCCATAATTCCTTAGGTAGCTCCTCGGGCCAAACCTCTTTCACCTGTTATAGCCTTTTCTTAAAAGTGGCCTTATGCATCTTGTTGACTGCTTCCACTTCTTTGTTTGAATGAGAATGATCTACAGAGGAGAAACACTTCATGACTCCATGTATTTCAGAGATGTCAGTGAAAAACTCACGTCAAAATAGAGGCCATTGTTGGAGGACAGAGAATGCTTTCGCCAAATATTTCACGTGGTCGGTTGTAGTTCTGGACTTCATCAGCATGTCATCACATACACTTCCATGCTCCTTCTGAGATGATTCTTCAACATCTTGTTGACCAGCCTTTGGTACGTGGGTTCAAGCCAAAGGGCATCATTTCGTAGTAGTAGACTCATTTGTATGTTTTGAAGCTGGTGTGCTCCTAATCGATGACATTCATGGACATCTAGTTATAACCCGAGTATGCATCCATGATGGTGAGGAGCTCATACCTATAGGTGGCATCCACCATCAGATCAATAAGCAATCCTTAGGGAAAGACTGGTTGAGGTTCGATAAGTTCAGCTGTTGTTATCTTTCAGGACCAACACCGTATTAGACAACCACTTGGGGTATTGGGCCTCTCGAATGAAAGCATTTATGAGGAACTTGTCAACCTTCGCTTTCAAGGCCTTTTCCTTTGTTGGGTCTATCGTCCTAATTTTATGTTGCACTAGGGAAACGTATGGATCTATGTTCCAGGCTTGGAAGATTATGTTGGGGTCGATCCCTGTCATGTCCGCGTAGGACTAGGCAAAGATGTCCTACTTCATATAAAGAAAGCTCACCAAAGTTTCTCAGACCTTCGCCTTAAGGTTCTTCCCAACCTTGGTTTTCCTGTCTGTGTTGGAGTCGTCAAGGATGACTTCTTCAACCTCCTCTATTCCATCAATAGCCCTATCATCTCTAACCCTGGGGTCCAACTCGTTGGACTCCCTCTCATCAAGAACAGCTTGGACCTTCATGACCAATAAAGGAGGCTTCTTGGGGGCTGGCTCTACAATCACCATCACCATTGGCGGGCCTCTTTCTGGTGCCCGTGAATTGTTCTAATTCCTGCCTCTGTGGCATGCAGTTCTTAAAGGCTTGGCGAGGAACTTCTTCAAGTGTCATTCATAGCTTATTCTGCCCCATAGGAATCCAACCCTCACCTGAGAACCCGTAAAGCGTTGGGGTGCACGGGGAGAGGTTGCTTGGAGTCAACCTTATTTTGTCGAAAGCTATTTATGAACAGGATGTTCACTAAACTCTTGTTGTCGACCAGGTTCCAAGCTACCATCTTGTTGGAAATCTTGCTCTCGATTACCTATGGATCGTGGTCGAGGAAGTTAAATCTCCGAGCATCATCTTTAGAGAAAACTATAATCTGGTCAGTAATCCGAGGAATCTGCGTTGAAAGCTGGGGCAATGCCACCACTTCATCATCATGATTTAGGGTCTGCACATATTGATTATGTGAGTCTCTTTATGTACCCCCAGGTGAGGTCCTATAGAGATATTCCCCAATGTTTCATTCATCTGAGGAGGTCCATGGGCTATCAGCTGCTGAGCAGTTGGTACTTGGCCTTGAGCCTATGAAGGTGCCATCTTCTGCTGAGGGGGATAGGCTACGGCCGGAGCATACGCAAGGCGTGCTCCAGCCCTAGCATACTGGTGGAGATGCCCTAACTTGATGATATTCTCAATCAAATCGTGAAGTTCCCAACACTCGTTTGTGGGGTGTCCAACGTCATTATGGAACTTGCAAAACTTCCAAGTGTCCCTTCATTCCCTGTCCCTCCAGGTTGGCTGGGGTCTCCATTAGTGGAATTTATGCTCCATGGCAATCAAAATGTTCTCTTGAGAATCAACCAGGTCAGTGTACTCTGAGTACTGATGAGTGTACTTCTCATTCGGAGCGTCATTTCTTTTGGGCTTGTTTTGCTTGCCCTTTCCCCATGTGTGCTTTCCTTGGGTCCTTCGCAGGGCACTACTGACTGGGTGGGAGCTATTGTTCCAGAACTTAAAGCAAGTTGAAAAACACTGAATCTAGTGGGAGATGCTCTATACTCGGTATAGCTGCACTATAGCTAGCTTGGTGAATTGCTAGACTGAATTGTGGAGCACTCATTACACTCGTTTGAGATGGAGTATAAGGAAAGAACCGGGGTCTAGGAGCTGTAGAAGATGGGACTGTTGGCATTGGAAATTAAATCTGTCATTCGAAGGCTCCAATCTGGGCATCCTCTTAGTGAATGTATTCTTAGGCTCGACGAAGAAGTCATTGAGTTTGTGGCTTCCGTGCCTCTGTAGGTCATCCCATAGAGGAGAACCTGGTCGGATGCCAGCTTTTAGGCCCATCACTGTTGTCCATTGTCGACCTTCTTGCTTCTTGCAGCTTCCTCCTTGAAGCATCTTATGTATGCCTTAAGGGTCTTGAAAGGCCTTTGCTTGATGTTGGCCAACACATTGACCTCGAAGTGCACCTTCTTAGCAACTATGACTTGTCTACGAAAGGCAGCGGAGAGTTGGTGCCAGGAATGGATTTATTTAGGTCAGTGCTTCTTGAACCACTCGTCGACTTGTCCGGTGAAGGTTAATGGGAAAATGAGGCACCTTGCATCCTTGGAGACTAGATGCACGGACATCAAGCGATTAATCTTGGATAAGTAGTTGGAAGGGTCCATGAATGCATTGTAGGGAGTGATGAATTGCATCTTGAAGCCTCGAGGTAACTGGGCTTCGACAATGTGTAAGGAACATGGCTCCCCATTTATATCCTTAGAGTCAGAGTTTTGTCCCTACCTCCTACCCATCTTTAGCAATATTTTCTTTAGGCTCTCCAACACTGCGTTGAGAGGGTTGTTGTTGGCGTTTTGTGACAGATTTGCCCCTTGCTCGGCATGGCTTCTCTCGTTCGAGCATTGAGATTTTCTTGGTGGTCCGGTTGTGGTTGTCTCCCGGGGAAGTCCATGGGAGCTGTTCTATTCCTGCGAGCACTCAAGTTGTCTCCTAGATCGGGCTACGCATTGCAACAACAGCTACCCTCGAGGAATCCTACTTCTGTTTCCCCTTTTGAATGTACGTTATCATCGTTAACCGAGTCACTAATTCCTTGTCCTCGGTTCATGAACACTTCTCTCATGTTGGTTCCTCACGTGGGGTTTGCCCGAGGCTGGCAAGGTATTGAGAGAACTCCTCCTCTAGGCATGATGTGGTTTGTTGCAGTGTGCCTGGGCGGAAGGCCCTAGGCTCCATGGATGTTGTTGCCCTGGCGGTTTCCATAGAACCTGTGAGTTTCAGGGCCATTGGCCCTCCTCGAGACGTCGTTGTGCTCGAGAGCCTGACAAGTCCTCTTTCTTTTGGGAAAGTTCATCCTTATCCCTCCCACGAGTATGAGGCGCAGGTGGTGCTCTAGCTAGGTGCACAGGTTGCACGCCAGCTGGCTACTTTTGCGCCACATCAATGGGGTGCTTGAGAGGCACTCCCACTGGTTGGACAAATGGCACTCCAGCTAGGTGTTTAGGTGGCATGCCACCTGGCTGCCTAGGTGGCATGCTAGCTGGTTAAGTATCCTTCATGGCATTAACCACCTCTTGTAAGGCGGTGATACTACCCTCTTGATCTCTATTTTCTTCTGTTGGAAGGAAATTTGGCTTCAAATGGCCACCAATTCTGGTTGCTCATTTGCGTGAACAACTGGGAGTACACCCTCTGATAATAATCGTCTTTGCCCTCGACATCGTAGCCTTCTTTTTCCTTGTCGTCAGAGGCCACCTACAAATCAGCTGGTGGAGGTGGTCGGCTTGGTTCTCCTCCCAACTGCAGTGGTGGAAGGAGGAATTTCTTCTGCAATGTTTCTTCTGGTCTTCACCATGGCTGTGACTCAAAGCTTTCGTAAATGAAAGCACCAAAATGTTGATTAGATGTTCCGCTAACAACTAATTAAAATATACTTAAAGAAATAAAGAAAGAGGCACAAGGGATTAACGTGGTTCGGTTTATTAATTAACCCCAGTCCACGAGTCACTTGTATTAGGATGAGAGATGTTTAGAGGTTTCAAGCTTATTTGGATTTTCCATTAGCATTTTGGCAATGCTCTGAATACAAAAATCTGGGATAATTTACATTGTGTGCCCTAGAGCTATTTATAGATGGATGAGGGAAATTAATTCCCTAATGAAAGTTAATTAAAATTATTCTCCCTTAATGTGGCATTAAATGAATAATCAATGATACATTCTACAAGTTAATATGCTGGGGGGCCCAAGCGTATCTCAGTGGGCCAATTATGAGGTTTCAACCCATTACTTTTTGGGGTTGCACGTACCTAATAGTGTCAGGGAGTAGCTGCATGGTTTCTCATGTCAAGCGGTGTTGTGAGACATACTGTTTCTCACTTGTATGAGGTCGACAAAATATTTGTGCAATAGTGAATGTTAGACAGATGCTTGTTGTCCAAGGCTACTATGCTTGACACCTGGCACTGTACTCTAGACCCAGAGGAGAAATCTTACAGGACCGGGGGACTTGAATATAGGAGATGTGATTTGGAGAGGACATTCTGCACGCAGTTCTGAGGAAGTAGCCTTCATCACAGACATACCTCACCAAAGGTGATAAATGGGGAATAAAAGGCAAGGCTTTCCTCTCAGAGATCCCTAGGTGAGCTCTAAGGGACTTAGTCAGCTTCTATGAAGGCTTAATTACTCTTAACGTATGCTACATGTGACTTTGTGAAAATATAGACAACACTAGAAAAACCTACTAAGTATTGGGAGTATAGCTTATGATCACAAAAATAATATTGTAATTCAAAAGAATGACACACAATATAATCATATAAACAATGGAAGAATAACAAAACTTGAATCAAGAGGAAGAGACAACATTTGAAGAGAGAAACCCTTGTATGTAATGAATCAATGGAGATGAACAATGAGGCTTGACACAATAGAATTGTTGTCCAAAAAACTCTATTCCTAGCCACCCATAAGATATTACTTGAAGCTACTACAATGGTGGAATGAGTTTGGGATTTACAAGTCTTGGTCTTCAAACAAGTCAACCTTTCTTGATGAATATCTTGGACAAAACTAGTAATCTTTGTGAGTTAGAGAAAGAGAGTGGTGAGTGATCAATTCACCAAAATCTTAAATGAAACCCTTATATAGTGTAGGAACCGTCATAAGTTTTGGAGCCAAAATACGTAATTGTAAGGTTTCGTACGAACAGCCCATGCGACATGTGTCTTGGTAGGTGATGCACCGCCCTCTTGCAGGTGATGCGTTGCCTGTTTGGGATATTGTAAGTCATGAGATGCATAACCTCTCAACAGGCGACACAACGCCCCTTCTACTGACTTTTAACGCCATACATTGACCCAAAACATCTTATAATTCCTCCAAATTGTACTTTTATATACTAAAAAAGAAGACTTTGGATCTAATTTTTTTTTTAAGGACCAACAACAAATGTCAATTCGCTCATGTTCACTTTAGTGAAATCGTTATAGTTTTTGCACCACTTTTTGCTTAACTAATTTTACAATGTATTTAACCAATCCTAACAATCGCCCACTTGGTTAAATACTCAAATGATATTAGTGCATAAAAGAAAATACCTTAAAGTTTGAACTCAATCTTAGTGAAAACACTACAATGCTTTATTGAAATGCTAACTATTATTAATAGATTGAACCGAACATTCCTAGTTATAAAACTTGTAGTATCTCACACACCTCTACCTGATTACTCATGTGTTCATACTTTGTGTGCTCAGCAAAATTATGTTCTTTTGCTCATCCATTATTGAACCGTCCGGAGAGAAAACTCTCACTCTCTTGAGGGGTAACTCCACCCCTAGGTTCATATAGGTGAAGTTCTTACAATAACTTTGCTACCATTAGAGATTCTTGTTGCTCTTCAATTGAATTTCATTAAAAGCCCTTCACTTAACCTTCATGTTAGGTAGAAACCAACACTAACTTATTCTAGATGTGACTCTAGTTTGTTAATGTTGTCAACTATTCACTTATCAACAACTTGTTCTTACCCTTCAAACTCTACACTTGATGTATACAAGCTTTAATTGGGTTGCCATCATTGGGAAATCTATTTGTCAATGATTTTTAGTCCTTTCCCTCTATTTGTAGAACTAACCAAAGCGCTTCCTAGAGGTTTATTAAATGGATCCGCTAAGTTCTTACATGATTTGACATACGATATTGATATGACTTTGTTATCTATCAACTCTTTCATGCATTCATGTCTTAGAATTATATTTCTAGACTTCCCATTGTATATTTTATAGTAAGTTCGAATCAACGTGCCTTGATTATCACAATCTATAGAAATCGTCGATACATCAAATGCAGTTAAAGGTATCTCCATCATGATATCTCTAAGCCACTTGGCCTATTTCTGGTTGTCACTAGAGTGACAAACTCAGACTCCATGGTTGAGTGACATATACAAGTTTGTTTCTTAGATCCCCAAGAAAATTCACCCCCACAAAGGGGTAACACCTAACCGATTATGGAGAGATTATCTCATACATCAGATATCCAATAAACATCAAAATATTCTTCAAGTATCATTGGAAACTTTGAATATTGGCAGTGTAGATCTTTGGACCTTTTGAGGTATACACAGATTCTTTCTATGACCTTCCAATATTTGATACTTGGATTGCTGGGAAACCTACTTAGTTTACTAACCACAAATGCAATATCCGCTCTTGTACAATGTGCGACATACATTGAACTCCCTATTGCACTTCTGTACTCTAATTAAGCCTCTGCTCTCCTTTCACTTTTTTCAAGTTTTTGGCTTGAATCAAATGGCGTGTTTGTCTCTTTGATGTTAAGATGACCAAATTTTCAAGCATCTTCTTAATATAGTGAGCTTGACCTAAGGCATATCCTTGCACATTTTTTCTAACTTTGATACCTAGTGTGGTATCAAACTCTCAAAGGTCATTCATCTTAAAAGTAGAAGATATAAACCTCTTTCTTTCTACTATGCCTTTCATGTTATTACTTTATATTAACATATCATCAACATATAGACACACTAGAATGACATAGTCATCACAAGTCGTAGAGGATAAACACTTGTCTGCGCTATTGTGTCTAAATCCATCCGTGCTAATGAATTCATTAAACTTGCCATGACATTGTTTAGGTGCTTGTTTTAAACTATATAATGA
Source organism: Humulus lupulus (assembly GCF_963169125.1). NCBI lineage: Eukaryota > Viridiplantae > Streptophyta > Magnoliopsida > Rosales > Cannabaceae > Humulus > Humulus lupulus. The sequence goes on along the minus strand of NC_084800.1, from coordinate 145,590,019 downwards.
TTTAACGAGTCCTTTTTGTTGTTCCATGTAAACCTCCTCATCGAGATACCATTTAGGAATGTCATTTTTACATCCATTTGATGAACATATATTTCCTAGTTCTTTCGCAAAAATTCTACCAGTGCATGCTTTGTGGTTGCTTCTAAGTTTTTCCCGACCTTCACAACTCTGGTCGGGTCTTTCTCGTCAAGTTGGACCTCTTCCAAGTCCTTGACGGGTCCAAAATCTTCTTCAAAATCCCCAAAGCAAGGATCTAAGTCCCTATCCTCACTTTGGGAAACACCTTATTTGGTGACTCCATCACCGGATTGGGCTTGTGTATCAATTGCCATCTGCAACCTATCTGGGGGAGTGCTTTTCGAAGTTCCCTTCTTCGCCTTTGTAACTGAGGCGTTGTATCACTCCCTTGCTTCTCTCTGATTTCCCAACACGCGTCCTACCCCTGCGTCTGTTAGGAATTTCATGGCCAAGTGCCATACTGAGGTGACGGCCCGAAGATCAACCAGTATGGGCCTTCCAATGACAACATTGTACGCCGAAGGACAATCGACTACTATAAAAGTAGCGAGTAATGTCCTGGTAGCAGGCGTTGTAACAGTTGTGACTAGAAGTCTGATTGACCCTACTAGGGCGAGTCCCTCGCTAGAGAAGCCGTAAATTGTCTGGTTGCAGGGCTCCAAGTCCTTAATGGACAGCTTCATGCGTTCCAATGAAGATTTGTACAGGATGTTCACTGAACTTCTTGTATCGACCAATACTCTCTTCGCCATCATGTTGGCGATTTGAACGTCTACGACCAGCGGATCGGAATGTGGGAACCGGACATGCTGGGCGTCGCTATTAGAGTAGATTATCTCACCATCCTCTGACCTAGCCTTCTTTGATGCCTTGTCCTCCACAATCATCATCTCGATATCCTGGTCGTGATGTAGGGTCTGAGCATATCGTTCCCTTGCCTTTCCACTGCTTCCCGCGAGGTACGAGCCTCCACAGATGGTGAGTAAAGTGCCAACTGCAGGGTCAAGCTGCAAAGGTGGTGAGCATTGGTGTGTGGGTGCATGCTCGTTCCCACCTGGAGCCTCTCGTTGGGAATTTCCTGAGGCCCGTACATATCTTCTCAAGTGTCCTTGTCTAATAAGGAACTCGATTTCATCCTTTAGCTGGTTCCACTCATTTGTATCATGTCCATAGTCGTTATGATAACGACAAAACTTGGTAGTGTCACTCTTCGAAATATCTTTTCGAATGGGAGCAGGTTTTTTATAAGGCACACTAGAACTTGTGGCCTGATACACCTCTCCCCGAGACTCAATTAGGGCAGTGTAATTAGTGAACCGTGGTTCATAACGATTGCCATTGGCTCGTTTATTGTCAGAGGTGGAAGGCTCATTATGTGGCCGTTTCCCCCTATTCTTGCCATTGTCATTGCCGTTCCCTTTGCCGTTGGGTTTTGACCCATTGGCTGCTTTGGCGGGCTCGGCAGTCCCCTTATCCTTGCCTGGGGTCTTCCCTTCACTGGCGATGGCATCGTCGAGCTTGATGTATCGATCAGCTCGATCCAAAATTTCCTGGGTAGTCCTGACTCCATGCTTTCTGAGGCTGTTCCAAAGAGGCGTGCGGCGCTTAACTCCTTCAGTTATGGCCATCATCTTGCCTTCGTCTCCCACTATTTTGGCTCCACCAGCTGCTCGCATAAAACGCTGGACGTAATCCTTTAGTGGCTCTCCGTCTTGCTGGCGTATTTCGACCAGCTGATTTGCCTCAGTTAGGTGCACACGACCCGCATAGAATTGTCCATAAAATTCCTTTACGAAGATCTCCCGAGAGACGATACTCGCAGGAGGGAATTTGAAAAATCACTCCCGTGCAGCATCAGAAAGTGTTGCAAGAAAGATCCTGCACCGAGCATCTTCAGATACTTTCTGAATGTCCATTTGTATCACAAATTTGTTGACGTGAGATACCGGGTCACCATACCCGTCAAAGTTTGGAAGCGTAGGCATCTTAAACTTGCTAGGAGTTTCTGCCATAGCTATCCTCTGAACGAAAGGAGTGCCCTTTCTCCTATCGTGATCGATATAAGACGTTCTTCCCCGGACCAGCTGTTGCATTGCCTGGTTGAGGGCATCTATTTGGGCTTGCACGGCGCCAGGAATCGCTGGGGCCTCTGCTGCTGGAGGAATGTACTCATCGTGCCGTTCCCTATGATCGTTGAGTACATCTCTTAAATCCTCGTCTCTTCTCCACTGCTTGCTAGCTCCGAGCCGGTTGAAGACATTATTTTGTCTGGGCTGCCCCCCAGCGTCACGTCTTTCGGGTTGGTCATCCCTAGGTGGTGGGCTTCTGCCCCCACCTCTCTCTCCATTTCTCCGACCGACATTTCCTCTGCCTGAGTCGGTCTCATTGTAACCATGGCCATCTCAGAATCTCGATTGGCTATGGTGGGATTGACTATTCCCTCGGTTGCCTCCACGGGCTGGAACCTCCCTAGCGTTAAAGGGTGGCTTGCGTTGGTTGATAGGTCCCCGTGCATTATCATGCAGTGGGGGGGCCCAGATCGCAGAGCTTATCTCTGAGTTCCTTCTGTTACCAGAAGGACGCTGTCCTCTGCTTGGAGGGTTCGGATCTTTGCCCCTATGGCGTCTAGGATTGCGAGGTTGTTGCCTGGCCCTATTCTGCCTTGGCTATGGGGGAATGGCATGACTAACCTGAGATGGAGGCTGTGCTTTAGGATCCCTTAGAGGGACATCGTCCTGAGGCATTGGTGGCTGCTCGGGCCTTTGGGGGCTGGATAGGCGGGCTAGGATTAGGGCCCCTTTGGGGTGGCCCATTCGTAGGCTGATCAGGCTGTGAGGTAGGTGCAGCCTGATTCCTAGCCAACTGTAAGGCTGCTTTGAGGGCTGCCATGGCCTCCCTCCGGTGGCGGTCCATCACCGCCTGCCTCTCACTCAACTCCTGGCACTGTCGCTCAATTTCTTGTTGCTGCCACGCCATAATCTCAGTAGCGCTTTCCTAGATGGCCGTCAGATTGGCCAGTTCATCCTGTAATACCCCAAAGGTATTCCTCAGCATCTCAGAATCTAGTTCTTCCTCATCGAATTCCAAATGTTGCTCATCTTCGGTCAAGTTTGGAGGAGGAGGCGGTTGAGATGGTGCAGCGCCAGCCGCCTGTCCAGTCTTCTTTGTTGTTTTCGTCAATGATACTTCAACAATATTATATCAAGCTCTCAATGAAAGCACCAGAATGTTGACCCTGATTTCGGTCAACTGACACGGAGTAAAAAATGCTTGATGTGGACAGATATGTTAGAATGAATATATTGACGAAAACAGTAAAGCACACACGAATTTATAGTGGTTTGGCCCCAGAATCTGGTAATAACCTACGTCCACTTGAGCTATTATTGATGTAATATTTCAAAGGAGTGATCAAAGAACTAGGGTTCAATGAGTTTCACCAACCTATGAAGAACAAAACAATATATTAAATGTGATAGCTCTAATTCACTCGTAAATCTCTAATCTCCAGTAATTAGAAAGCCAAAAGTTCAAAAGTCCCTTCCTTGACCCGTTTTTCTCTATTTATAGGCTCAAGGAAGATTACATTAATTTGTTACAGATATTCTTTCCTAAATAATCGGATACTCAGGAAATCATGGGAGATAATTTTGGATATGATCATAACTGCATAAGATTTTCTCCAAATATAACGAGTATACGACCAAGCTGGTCGTATATAACAATTGAGCGTTGCGTCATGGAAATCTTTCTGGTCGATGGTCAAACAAGCCTTCTGCCAGATGTCAGCCATGTGTTCCAAATGTCTGCCATGTCATCCATGCCTGTTTTTTGGATAACACCTATCAAGTGTCCTCGAATCTTTTTGTATAAAATTAACGTTCTTCCTATCCAAGTTCTGAAAGCTCCCACCTTGATCTTCCAGAAAATTCCTCAAACACATGAGGACTTTTGTGGGCACATAGGTTTCAAAAGGTTTGATTTATGACTCACTAGATGTCCTCAACACATGAGATCTAGAGAGGTTTGATAGAGAGAAGAGGAATTGAATAGTATTCAGGTTTAGGAAAACTATTGCATATGTTTTAGAGAGATAGTCTGACAGTAATTGAAAAAAAATAACTTCTTAAAAGTATCACTTCTTTTTAGGTTTATAGAGATAATTAACTAATTTAATTAATATTTATTATATTAAAAAAAAACTAATCAGTTATAAACTCATTTAATTATTTAATTTAAATCATATTTAAAAAAGAATAATCAAATTTAAATAATTAAATAAAACAAATTATTTGAAATTCAAAATTCAATTCCCAATGATAGAAAATCCCTATGTGTGACACCACACTCACTGGACAGTGAGTGTGTCGACCACACCATTAGGGTTATCCTTAATTTTCTCATTTTTTATTTAATTAATATTTAAGACTATATTTATCTCAAAATAAATATAAGTTAATTCAAAATTAACTTTATCTTAAAATATCGGTATAAAATAAATAAATATCTTACTCTAAATAAGATAATTATTAATCTCTCTTTATATATTAATCCAAAAAAGATTAATATGTGTTTTAACCTATAGTTTTCAAAATAAAAACTATATATTTAAATAATTAAATAATTCGTAATTAATCTATTGCCTATAATTATCACATATTTATTTCCTTGCCCTCAAAAATTAATTCCTTTGTAATTAAGTCCTCTCTACAAATATTTCTTTTTTGCATCCTTACCCTTGACAGTGTAGGATAGAGGTGATCTGAGAACCATTGACCTATAATACGAAGCTCCAATAAACCAGATTAATTAAACTATTTAATCCAATTATCGTATTTATTAATTCTATGATTACTCCACTATAAATATTGAATTGCACTCTAAGTATTTGTCAAATTATATTTATAGAGTTTTTTCTTGCAGTCCATTGATATAATCAATAATTGTAGTTATGTCCTCCATTTATTGGTTCTTTAATTAGAGTTTGTCAAAATTACCATTTTACCATTATAATTACCTCTTGATCCTTAAGTACCATTAATTCACTAGCGAATAATTAATCTATAATAAGATTATAGATTTGTGCTCAATAACTATTTAGTTCCAGAATTAACCCTTAAGTGAACCAATATTTGATCTGGTAGGAAAGTATGGATTCCATTACTGTAATTCACGTTTTCAGCCATTCATGATATTGAATCTCCAAAATGAGTGAATCAAAACATCCAATAAACTGAAACAGGAGTTCATGAATACTCATGATTTAGACTGATCTACAAATGATCATCTATTATGATAAGAATCAAATCTTTATGTCAAAGAGCAAGTTTATAAAGATAATTAATTCTTATTGGTCCTGTCATATATAATATCTATTATATACAACACATTTACTAAGATGTCTATCCACATCAGTAATCTAAATCTAGACCACTTGCATCCCGTATGCTTAGAAAATCACACTAGTAACTATTCATTAATGATTCCATACTTTAATATGTTACTAACTATTTTATTCATTATATATTATCTTAATTCTCTCGTACTAATACAAGGTCATATTCTCATGAATGAATAAGGAATTTTCTTGATATTATCATATAATTAATTCAAACAATAATTATAATATTCAAATATAATAAAATTGATCTCTTTATTTAATTTAATAAAAAGTCTTTACATGCTTTTAGGGCATTATTCCTATCAATCTCCCACTTTCCCTCAAACCATGTGAGACATCTCCCTTAATCTCATGTTGCATACATAACCCATAAACGACTTTGCAAAAAGTGTCTTGGTAAATTGTTCAGCCAAGTTCTGTTCCGGTGCTGTCTTCATAACAATCACATAACCTTGGTGCACAATCTCTCTAACTAGATGGTATTTCACTTCTATATGCTTTCCTCTCTTGTGGCTTCTTAGTTCCTTGGAGTTGGCTACTACTCCACTATTATCACAGTATAGGATTAGTAGCTTATCCATATATGGAACTACTTCCAGATCAGTGTAGAACTTTCTCAACCAAACCGCCTCCTTAGCCTCTTCACAAGTCGCTATGTATTCGACTTCCATGGTTGAATCTGCTATGTTTTATTGTTTAATACTCCTCCAGACCACAACTCATTCACCAAGAGTGAACACTGACCCAGACATCGACTTACGACTGTCATTGTCTTATTGGAAATCAAAATCAGTGTATATAGTAGGGTTTAACTCACCCCTTGAATATATATGCATATAATCTCTTGTTCTCCTAAGATACTTGAGAACGTGCTTTACTGCAATCCAATGTTCCAAACCAAGATTAACGACTCACAATCCCTACTACATAGGATTTGTCAGATCTTGTACACAACATGGCATACATTAGACTCCCAAATGTTGAAGCCTAGGGATACTGTCTCATATCCCCTTTCTCCTGAGGTGTCTTAGGACAACGTTCCTTGGAGAGAGTAATTCCATGTCTGGTCGATAACTGACCTTTCTTGGAATTCTCCACAGAGAACCTTCCAAGCACCTTATCGATATTATTAGACTGATAAAGTGCCAAGAGCTTGTTCTTCGTATCCCTTAAAATTTGTATTCCCAGAGCATAGCTCGCCTCTCCCAAATATTTCATTTGGAGATTTTCGACTAACCACTTCTTCACTTTTGACAATGCCTCTACATTGTTTTCAATGAGGAGAATGTCATACACATAAAGAACTAGGAAAACCATTACTTTTCCTTACATGTATTTGTACACACATGCTTTGTAACGACCCAAAATTGCTAATAAGGCTTAAGGGCCATGATTAGCGTGCCTGGAGGGCATAATTGGTATTTATGTATGATTTACTGTTTAAATGCTTGATTATATGATTATGTGTGAATAAATGATTAAATGCATGTCTTTTAGTATTAATTATGCATGTGTGCCCTGATTAATTAGGAAGGGCATATTTGTAATTTTAACCCGTTGAGGGTATGATTTGAGTTATGTGCGGTGTTTCTGGCATAATGTGATCCTGTTCCGTGGTACTAGTTGAGAGTCACGATGGTGGTAAGTGATATTTAGTTGAGGTTTGTAACAATCAGTAACCTTAGTGTTAATGGTATTAGTGAAATAAGAAAGGAAGAGTGGATTTCTGTTAGAGTGGTGAAATGACCTAGCTACCCTTGAGGTTTAGTGTTTGCCTCAGTTTAAGGAGGGGTAGGATGGTATTTTGGTATTAAAATTAGAAACCTAGAGCTGAGGGAAAAGTCTCTCACGTGTTAGACTTTTTCAGACTTTTTCCTTGGGTCATTTGGTTCACTTCTGAAGAAAAGAGAAACAGATCACAAGTCATGAGAGTTGGGTTTTGAAGGAGTTAAAGGGTGAAATTAATTTGAAGAAGGGATTAGCAACCATCCACAGTTAGAAATTTTGAATTCGGGAAGAAGGTACGAATTTCATTTTTCTGGTTTTAGGTTCTCACTTGTTCTTGTAATTTCTAAGTTTAATTTTGGAAAACTGGGTTGTTGGGATGAAGTTTAAGGAACACTAGCTTGGGAGTTGAGGGTTGGAGCTTGGAGTAGCATTGGAGGCAGCCTAGGGCTGAATTCCTTTCTAAGGTAATGACTTTTGACCCTTGATTATCTTGAGCATTTTGGTTTTCAGTTAGGGTTCTTGAGCTTCAAAGCTCAATTTTGTTTGCTGTGTTTGATGAGGTTGTTAGCTAAGTTGTAGTGTTATTATGTTTTATTGGGTGCGCTATAGTGGTTTGTTGGCTCAATTTTGTGTTTGGTGGATAATTGGGAAGGATTTTTGGGCTTTTGGCTCGGGGAAGTTCGAGGAGAGAAACCCAGAAATTTATATTTCTGGTACTAGCGTTATAGCGCTAGGTTGGGAGTGCTAGGCTGCATTTTTGGGGGGCTAAAGCCTCTGACTTTAGTGCTATAGCGCCCATCTGGTAGCTCTATAGCGCTACTCAATTTTCAGAACCTGATTTTTGGGACTTTTCAGGGTGTTCGCTTGGGGGCTTGGGGGACGGTTTCACCACTTCGTTTGGTGGAATCAGAGGTCCCGAGAGCGCGAGTTTGGTCCCAGGATTGTCCTTTGGAATTTAAACTCATCGAAGTATGATTTATGGATTGTGACTAGGTGTACGCTCAGGCTCGGAATGGGATCGTGCTCAAGGGTCATTCATAGTAACTAAAGCACTCAGAATTAAAGGTAAGAAAACTGCACCCTTATGTGACTGTGTGGGACTGAGATTCCCTGTACTTGAATGCAAAAATTGTATTATTGTGATATGTCATGTGAGCATGAAATAAACGGCCTAAGAGTGTCGGGACTAATATTTACGCACATAATGTAGCTTGACCATTGGTAGCTAAGGACAGCTAAGTAATCACTGAGCACAGCTTAAGCGGGCGGGAGTCAGTGGGTTAAACACTGGGCTCGGCCTAAGTGAGCCGAAGACAGTGGGTTAAATAGAGGGTGCAGCCTGAGGGCGTCGATCCTGAGTATTGTATGATGAACATTGATATGTTATCATTATTTTCTGTTGTTTATAGCCTATTTAATACTGAGATGAATGGCTTATGAATAATTGATTGACCTCTCTGATTAGATGACTGTTATGGCATGCTAAATACATGGTTAACAACTTTATGGATTATTTGACTGTCTGTATTGTTTATGCTCTGCATTATGGTTTTCTTGCTATGCCTTGGCTCATGGGTGCTACATGGTGCAAGTAAAGGCAAGGGCAAGGTTGACCAATCTTGAGTTGGAGAGCTGTAGGGCAGAATGTACATAAACAGCTGCTCGTCCGCCACGGCTAAGGGATAGTGCAGGGATAGGAAAACTTAAAATGCATATTTTTCCATTAGAGTGGCTTGTGGTTGTATATAACTTTTAAATTTTGTAATTTAAAACTTGTTTTTGGGATCCCATGTACTAAACGTTTATTTGAATGAGAAATTTCTCGTTTATGACCAAAATCTTTTAACCCTAACCTGATTATGACTTTAGAATCACGTTTTCAACTATATGACTTGATTAGCAAGTCTTGCACATTTATAATCACACTGTGTAACAACCTCGATTATCTAGGGTGTTACAACTTGGTATCAGAATGTCCTAGGTTTAAGGGTGCCTGAAGACTGGTTGGACATGTACATTCACCGCTAAAGACAAGCTCGACTCAGGGTTGGGTAATTGTATATTCATGTTTATATGTTTAAGTGTTTGAAAGGAATATGAATGCTTTAATTTATTTGATTAATAGGAAGCATGAGTAACTAATAGAGCCTGACCCTTGACTGCTGTGCGATGATGTTGGGGCGTGTTTATTAGCATTGCTATTGCATGTGGATGAATATTTGGATAAACTGTTAGATCTTGATTTCTTGTAATTGGTTGTGTTAGCCAAGACCGCTAGACTGTGTACTTATAAAGGTGCAGGACTTGCTAATCAAGTCATTTAGTGAAAAATGTGATACAGAAACCACTATTGAACTAGGGTTAAAAGGTTTTGGTTTCAAAAGGTGCATTTCATATAACTAAATATTTTTACATATGGGATCCCAAAAAGGAACAACGTTCAAAAGTCAGTTTACAAAATTTCCAGAGTTCAAACAACCATTAGCCACTCTAAGGCAAAACAGATGTTTCTGGTTCTCCTATTCCTATCTCCCTCTCAACCGTGGTGGCTGAGCAGTTGATCATGTACATTTTTCTCTTAGAGCTCTCCAAATCAGGGCTGATCAAGCTTGCCCTTGCCTTTACCTGCACCACGAAGCACCCGTGAGCCAAGGCCCAGCAGACAAACATATCATATTACATAACAAGCAATAATAACATTTGGACAACCCCTTAAGCATGTTCATACACTTAACATACCACAATAATTTCAAAGCATGAAGATTCAACTAATCAACACCCAGCTATACAGCATAACAATCCACCAATCAATAAAAACATTCAAATCACATGATAATCAGGGTCGACATCTTAGGTCGCACCCTTTGTTTATCCCACTGACTCCGGCCCGCTTAAACCGAGCTCAGTGCAAAATAAGCTGTCCTCAGCTACTAGTGGCCGTGCCGCACACCGCACCCTGTGCGCTAGTGTAAACTTCGGCACTCTTAGGTCGTTTTCTTACTATTTACATGGCATAATACCATCCTTCACAATGCATCCAAAATAGGGAACCCTTAGTCCCATTATAAATCCACAACCGGGTGCAGTTTTCTTACCTTTAGTTTCTAAATGTACTGGACACACGAGATGCCCCTTGAGCACGATCCGTTTCCAGAGTCCCTAGCTTATACCTAGTCACAACAAGGATAAGGGATACCATTAATAATTGTAAAGAAGGGCGTCTAGACAAAGTTCTAATCTTCAGAACATCGAATTCCACCAAGCACGGTAGTAGATTTGATCCCGAGCCCCCTAGGCTAAATTCCCATGCTTAAAATCCCAAATTCCCTTAAGGGTTGCAGCTCAAGCCTCCCATACCATGGCATGGTCCTAACCAAAGGCTCCCCCACGCCCAAAACCAGACACAGGCCGCGGCCCGACCCCTTCAAACCCAGAAAAACCTCCATTTTTAACTCACAAACTTCACTCAAAACCATCCAATACTATCCCAATTCCACAACTCAATTTTCACAAAACTTCTAACACGATTCCAGCAACATAATATAGCGAAAACCTAGCTTAAAAACTCATCAAAATCCCACTTCAATATCTGAAACTCAAAAACTCAAGAACACTAAAACCATCCATGAAAACATCAGAATTCAAATATTAAACCATAAATTCGAGATTACCTTCACGGCAGAATCAATTCTTTAAGTAATTTCTGAGCTAACCTCCAAGTTCCTAGCTGTAATTCAGTCTTTAGTTTCAAAACCCAAAAACCTCTTAGAACTCAATCAAAACCATAGAATTTCAACAACAAAAAGTGTCATTCAATCCTTACTACAGTCTTGGTTGAATTCCTTTGCTAAAACTGAGCTAATCCCTCAAAACTCTAGTTCGAATCACAGAGTTTCCAGCTAAGTTTTCCTTAGGTTCTAGTGGTTTTCCTTTGAGAGAGAAAGAGAAAAAGGGAAGAAGGTCGGTTCCTAATGTTCCGCCGAATTCTGTGATTTACTTAGTCTATTCTTAGGCAATTAAGTTAAACCTGAGGCTCGGGGTACCGGAAATGTCCCTAAGGGAAAAATGGTAAAATTCCTCAGCATTCCCACCCAGACTTCCTAACCTCAAATATATCTCCAATTATTTATTTCCATAACTCGATAACCTAAATAACCACCCAATACCTGAAATACCTCTTGACTTGCCCGAAGTCAAGTATTAAGCCCCGTTGTGACTTTCCCGCTAACTAGCTTCCTAGGATTGCCTCATGTTGCATGCTGCAGATTTACCCACATAATAATGTGGTTCTCACAATTATAGCATATAATCACATTTATGTTCGTATAAACATACTAGCATGCTTATCATATAATCACGCATTAAACTTAATAAATTCACACGTAAACCAATTGTGCCCTCTTGGCACACTAATAAAGGCCCTTAAGCCTTATTAGTGATTTTGGGTTGTTACAACTATCCCCTCCTACTGAGAATTTCGTCCTTGAAATTTACCTGAATAGCTCGGGATATTGATCCCGCATCACCGTCTCTAGCTCCCAGGTCGCTTCCTCGACCTTGATATTTCTTCACAACACTTCCGGTCCAAAATCTGAAACGGTCGCTCCTCATAGGACAAATCTGTCTGTAACTCTAAGTCCTCATACTTCAATACATGCATCGAATTTGAGACATACTTCCGTAACTAAGAGACATGGAATACATTGTGAAATCCCGACAACGACGATGGCAAGGCCAACCCGTAAGCCACCTGTCCAATCCTTTCTAAAATCTCGAAAGGTCCAACAAACCGAGGGCTCAGCATGCCCTTCATTCCAAATCTCCTCACCCATCGCAGTGGTGAAACTCGCAGAAACACGTGGTCTCCAACTTGAAACTCCACGTCTCTATGCTTAGGATCAGCGTAGCTTTTCTGTCTACTCTGTGAAGCAAGCATCCTGGCTCGGATCTTCTCAATAGCTTCACTTGTTTTCTGAACCATGTCTTGCCCCATATACTTTCTCTTACCCATCTCGTCCCAATGAATGGGTGACCTACACTTCCTTCCATATAGCAATTCATAAAAATCCATTCCAATCGTGGACTGGTAACTATTGTTATACAAAAATTCAATCAACGGGAGATACTTACCCCAAGATCCCTCGAAATCAATCACACAGGCCCTAAGAAAATCCTCCAACACTTGAATCATCCTCTCAGACTGTCCATCAATCTGAGGATGAAAGGCTATGCTAAACTTCAACTAAGTCCCCATGGCTCTCTGCGAAGCTCCCCAGAACTTGGAGGTAAAGATAGGGTCTCGATTAGATACAATGGACTTAGGACCCCCATGGAGACGAACTATCTCCCTCACCCACGAAGAAAATGAGTTGACTTGGTGTATCTGTCCACTATCACCCACACCAAGTCATAAAGTCCCACTGTCCTGTGTAGACCTCCCATGTAATGCCCCGGATTCCCTATTATGGTTAATGGCTGGATTAGTAGGCCGGGAGGGCCATAACTGTTTAATTATGCCATTAAATGTGTTTATGCATGTTTATGAGAATTATATTATAATATGATGTTAAATGCATGCATGTGAGTCCACATTTTTTTACAGGGGTATTTTCGTAATTTGGCCCGTTGAGGGTATAATTGTATATTTGTATGTGCGATAATGATATATTGTGAGACCACATTATAATGTGGATTGGCTCGAGTATTTCGACATGAGACGATCTTTAAACGTGATTTAACGGTTTGGTCATAACAGGTTTGAGATCGGGGCTCGGGGTGAGACTCGGGGTGTTATTAATGACTATAGCGTTACCGGGGATTTTAGGGTAACGGGATGTGAATTATTGGTGTTTGAGGATATTGAGATTAGCGGGAATTGGGAAGCGTTAATTATAATTAACGGGTTAAGCGGGAAGTACCAATTTTGCCCTTGGGTAGGTTTAAAAGGCTTAGGATGACACAAGGGTATTTTGGTCTTTTTGGGAGGATATATGTGACATAAGTGGATTGGAAGGCTGTGGAATAAACAGAGTAAAAACAGGGGTTTGCCTCCTTCATTCCCGTACCTTCTCCTAGCTTCATCTTCTCCATTGCTTTCTTTGAGAGTTTTGAGTTCTAGGTGAGATATCAAGCTAAGGAACTTCAAGGCTGAGTTAGTAGACTTGGTTCTACTTGTGTGGGAGTTCAAAACAGGTTTTGAGGTAAGTTTTGATCACTGAACTTAAGCTATGCTCTGTTTTCGTTTTAGCTTTTCAGTCATGGGTTTTGATGTGGAAAGTGTGAATCAAAGGGGGTTTTAATGTTAGTTTGATTGGGGTTTGATGTGAGTGAGCTAAGGGAGTTGTTTGGGGGTTTAATTGTGTGTTAGGAAGAGGTTCTATGAGGGTTTGAAGGTCTGGTTTGAGAGGGAATTGCACAAGGAGAAAAACTGGTTCGTGTGGCCGACTTAGCCATTCTGGGCTGAGCGCCGCGGCCCTTGGCGTTTGGCAGGCAGGGAGCCTCTCTGTTTGGAGGCGCGCCGCGGCGCAGCAGAGGGGGGCCGCGGCCCTTAAGGCCAATTTTGCTAAAATGTGGTTTTTAGCTTAGGGATTCAAACCATAGGCCTCGGGGTTGAACCTAGTACCCGATTGAGTAGTATTTGAGGTCTCGGGGGGCCGGGATTTGGTTTGGGAACCCTCGGTTATCATTTTTATTGATAAATTCTATAATTTGGTTATGACCAGGTGACCGTCAAGGATTTTAAAGGTTGATCGTTCTCAGGGGTCGTTCATATAACATTTTCACTCGAGTCAGAGGTAAGAAAACAGTGTATGAGTACAGTTGCACCCTGTATAGATATATGGCATGTTTGGTTTGATATTTGAGGCATGCTGGTTGATATGTGTGGACATGGATTGCATATTAAATGCTATTGAACGTTGATTACCAGCTTGAGACACTGACTAGTCAGGGACCGACTCTAAAGTCGAGAATCATGCATTGAATGGCTCTATAGCATTAATGCCAGACCGATCCTAGGGTCAAGAAACTTACAAGCGCTTGCCTGGTCTACGACCAGATGATTATAGCCAAGGTATATGACCCCGGTGACTGTTTGTCACGTGGCTAAGGGACGTTGTCCATAGTTTCGACTCTAGAGTCGTGAGGAAGGTTATGTTGGTGACCAATCACCATGCACCTGTCCTGAACAAGCTTATGAAAGAATCACCTATCAGTTAAGCCCTGGTGACCCTATCGTCACATGGCTAGAGGGAGCGATGCTCATTACTGTGACTTTTGGCTATTGTCTCCTATTTGTGGGACTGATAGTCCTGAATGGTCATTACGATATTTGTTGATATTATATCATGTTTTATTATGTTTTCTTGCTGGGCCTTGGCTCATGGGTGCTATGTGGTGCAGGTAAAGGAAAGGAAAAGCTTGGCCAGCCTTGAGTGGAGAGCTTGGGCGATGTAATGTACATACAGGGCCGCTTGACTGCCACGGTCAAGGAGTTCTCAGAGGGACTAGGGGTTTACCCTATTTTTGCCGCTTAGGCTGGCGAGGATTGTAAATTTGGAACTGTAGCGACTCTTTTGTATTACGAACTACTTGTAAACATTTTAAAAGGCTCATGAGCAGTTTATTTACTTAATGAAATGTACCCTTTCCTTTTTATTGGTTTTTCACCTTACCCTGTTAATGGTACCTAGATCACATTTTTAACCAAAGGACTCGGGTAGCGAGTCAAATTTCCGGTTCACCATTCACCGTAACTGTTCTGGGGTAACCAGGGCGTTACAACTTGGTATCAGAGCAATGCCAAGGTGAGGGTTCCTGTAGACTGGCTGGGTATGTACACACATCGTCGAAGACAAGCTCGACTAACGGTTTGGCAACTATTTACGTGGATACATGAATAATTGCTTGAACGTGATATATATGTGTTACCTGCGTGCATGAGATATCATTTCAAGCCTTTACAATAGGGAACCCTTAGTCCCGTCACATATAATCAACCAGGTGCAGTTTTCTTACCTTTAGTTTGTACGGTTATTGATTACGAGCAACGCCCCTCAAGCACAATCCATTCCTGAGCCTAAGCCTCTATCACCTAGTCACAAAAAACTATATGGTTCCATTAATATTCATAACCCAATAGTATAAATAGCTACCCGATACCTAAAATACCCCTGACTTGTCCAAAGTCATATTTTAAGTCCCGTTGTGACTTTTCCTGCTATCAGACCCTAGGATCGTCTTGAGTCGTGCTTCCCGGACCTGCCCATATAATAATGTGGTTCTTACATATATCACATATTTATTTCATATTATCATAAAAACATTACTAAACATATAATTACACATTTAAATCACATAATAATCAAATATTGCCCTCCTGGCACACTAATCAAGGCCCTTAAGCCTTATTAGTAAATTTGGCTCGTTACACTTTCTCTTGAAATCACTGGGGCCTCTGCCCCTTCCTGACCCAGAATAAGGAGGCACCACTCTGCGGCCCTTTCGCCTTACTGCACTTTCCCTCCAGATCGTATTCTCTGCTTCCTCAGCGGTAAGAGCCTTCTCCACAACCTGGGCATAAGTTGTCCCCCTAGGAACTGTCGTAATCCTCAAATCTCGGGCTATCATAGCATTAAGCCCTCTGATAAATCTATCCTGCCTAGCTGCATCTGTAGGCACAAGGTCTGGCGCAAACTTTGCGAGTCTATCAAACTTCAGGGCATACTCAGTAATTGTCATACTACCCTGAATCAACCCTACAAACTCATTCACCTTTGCTGCCCTGATGACAACATTATAGTATTTTTGACTGAAAAATTCTTTAAATCCTTCCCAACTCAAAGCAGTGATGTCCCTGGTCTGTGAAGCCACTTCCTACCAGATGCGGGCATCCTCTCTCAACATATATATGGCACAAGCCACTCTGTCATGCCCCTCTATCCTCATAAAATCCAGAGTAGTAGTAATCATAGTCAGCCATTTCTCGACCTTCAATGGTTCTGGTCCACCCTCAAAGATTGGGGGTTGCTGCTTCCTGAACCGCTCATATAATGGCTCCCACCTGTTCCCAACCTCTCCTGGCTATACAACTGGTACCACTGCAGGTGGTACAATAAAATAGCACTCCCTGATGGAGCCTGCTGTCGCAGCAAATGAATCTATTCGTCTTGGCTCTGTAACTGCGCTAGCATATCTGCCATGAGTTGCTGCCAGTTCTCAGGAACTGGCAGAGGAATCTGGCCCTGATGGAGACAGCACCCTCCAACCTTCGAGGGAGGACCTGACCCACTGAAGGCCGAATAGTGGATGAGTATGGTTACCTCTATCCTAGATTTCATGAGGGTAGAAGGTAATGACCGGGTTACTTGTGCCACATACATGCTGAGAAAGGATGCCCGTATCTTGTGGGAAATGGCCTCCCAGATGAGAGATGTTACTTCTCTAGGTTGGGATGGATTCAAGGATTTGTTCAGTCAAAAGTACTATAACGTTGCTATCAGGGCAGCGAAAGTGAATGAATTTGTGGGGTTGGTACAGGGCAATATGACTATTATAGAGTACGCCCTGATGTTTGACCGACTTACGAAGTTCACACCAGACCTTGTGCCTACTGATGCAACTAGGCAAGACAGATTCATCAGAGGGCTTAATGCTATGATATCATGAGATGTAAGAATTAAAATAGAACTTGGGGGGACAACTTATGCCTAGGCTGTTGAGAAGGCTCTTACCGCTAAGGAAGCGAAAAACAAGATTTGGAGGGAGAACGCTACGAGATGGGATGTTCACAGGCTAGCGCCACTATATTCAGGATCTGGTAGGGGTGGGGGCGCCAGTGATTTGAAGAGGAAGACCCCTGACACTTCGACCACTGCCAATCCTAGTAGGAGGGGTCGGGGTGTTCAGGGTGGCCGCTAGGGAGGCGGTGACACATGGAGGAGTTATCCAGAGTGCACGAGGTGCAGAAGACGCCATACAGACAAATGTCAGGCCAAGGTCTGTTCTATGTGCGGGGTTGTGGGACACCTCAAGAAGGACTGCCCAACAGTGATGAAAGGGGAAGCAGGGACGGTGGACAGTTTGACTCCAGCTCGAGTGTTCACCTTGACACAGGCAGAGGCCGAGGCTAGTCCCTCAGTGGTGACAGGTCAACTTTCTAGCGCTGGATCTCCTTTTACTGTGTTGATTGACTCTGGTGGTATGCATTCTTTTGTTTCTAGTAAGGTGATTGATAGGTTATGTAGACCTAGTGAGTTCTGTACTACGGGGTTCAGAACTATATTGCCTATAGGGGAACTGGTAGTTTCTAGGAGATGGATTAGAGCGCTGCAAGTGACAGTTGATGGCAGGGAGTTATTACTAGACTTGATTGAGAAAGGTATGGAAGATTTTTATATGATTTCAGGGATGGACTGGCTAGTTAGATATGGGGCTACCATCGATTGCAGGAAGAAGATGGTGACCTTTGAACCTGAGGGAGAATATCCCTTCATCTTCATGGGTGCGGTATGTGGACCCCGCATACCCATGATATCACTGCTGAGAGCCAGGGACCTATTATAGGGAGGATGTATAGGTTTCCTAACTAGTGTGGTGGATAGTACCAGAGTGTTGCCAACAGGGCTAGGAGAGGCTAAATTGGTTCGTGAATTCTTGGATGTATTCCCTGAGGACCTACCAGAGTTGCCGCTGCACAGGGAGATTCTATTCGTCATTGAGTTGGCACCGGGGACAGAGCCAGTGTCAAGGGCACCATATAAGATGGAACTGGCAGAACTGAAGGAATTGAAGATACAACTATAGGAACTTCTAGATTTAGGTTTTATCAGGCCTAGCTACAGAGAATTGAACAAATTGACCATCAAGAATATGTACCCTCTACCAAGGATTGATGACTTGTTTGATCAGCTGTAGGGAAAGACGGTAATCTCAAAGATTGATCTTCGATTTAGTTATCACCAGCTGAGGATCAAGGACGAGGATATACCGAAGACGGCCTTCTGAACGAGGTATGGGCACTATGATTTTTTGGTCATGTCATTTTGTTTGACCAATGCCCTAGCAGCCTTCATGGACTTAATGAACAGGGTGTTCAACGAATTCTTGGATCAATTTATGATTGTCTTCATCAACGACATCTTAGTGTACTCCAGTTCGAAAGTAGTGCATGAGCAACATCCTCGACAGGTCTTGCAGAGATTAAGAGAGCATCAGTTGTACGCCAAATTTAAGAAGTGTGAGTTTTGGCTACCAGAAGTGACGTTCCTTGAATATATCGTTGGTGAGGATGGGATTAAGGTGGATCCATCTAAGGTGGAGGCAATGAGATATTGGCCAAGGCCAAGGAACGCCTCAGAGGTTAGAAGTTTCCTCGGGTTAGCAGGTTACTACAGACGATTTGTGGAAGGGTTCTCAAAGATTGCTGCACTGATGATGGAGCTGACACGGAGGAATTGGAAGTTTGTCTGGTCAGAAAAGTGTGAGAACAATTTTCAAGAATTGAAGCGACGACTTATTACAATGCCTGTGCTGAGTCTTCCTTTTGAGGAAGGAAAGTTTATGGTGTATTGTGATGCGTCAAGGCTGGGTTTGGGCTATGTGTTGATGCAGAATGGAAAGGTTATAGCTTATGCTTCACGACAGCTGAAGGAGTATGAGCAGCGGTACCCTACCCATGATTTAAATTTGGCCGCGGTGGTATTCGCACTGAAGGTGTGGCGACATTATCCGTATGGAGAGAAGTGTGAAATATACACTGATCACAAGAGTTTGAAGTACTTGTTCACCTAGAAGGACCTGAACATGAAGCAGAGGCATTTTTTGTAGTTGGTAAAAGACTATGACTGTGATATTCTTTACCACCCAGGGAAAGCCAATGTAGTGGTGGATGCATTGAGCCGGAAGGACCTGAGGCAGTTATTTAGTTCTTCTTAAATATCAAGGGAGTTGGCTGATGAGATGTCCAGAGTGAGGATAGAGTTGGTGGTGGGCCGGTTAGCCAACATTACTTTGCAGTCGACCCTACTAGAACGGATTCAGGAGGATTAGTTAGTGGATGCAAAGTTACAGGAGTTTAGAGAGAAAGTCTTAGCGGGAGCGGCTAAGGACTATTCCATTTCTAAGGTTGGTTTGCTACGATATCAGGGCCGGATCTGTGTTCCGGCTAATGTGGAGATTAGAAGCGAGATACTGGATGAATCCCATACTACGTCGTACTCACTTCATCCAGGCACCACGAAAATGTATCAGGATCTATGGACATTGTATTGGTGGCCCGGTGTTTAACTTGTCAACAAGCGAAAGTTGAGCATCAGTGACTAGCGGGGTTGCTTCAGCCTTTGGGTGTTCCTAAGTGGAAATGGGAGGATGTTACAATGTACTTTGTGGGAGGTTTACCCAGGACAGTGGGGCTTCACAACTTGGTGTGGGTGATAGTGGACAGATACACCAAGTCAGCTCATTTTCTTCCAATGAAGACGACTTATACAGTGGATCAGTATCCAGAGTTGTATGTGAGGGAGATCGTGCGTCTCCATGGGGTTTCTAAGTCTATTGTATCAAACCAGGATCCTATCTTTACCTCCATGTTTTGGGATAGTTTGCAGAAAGCCATGGAAACACAATTGAAGTTTAGCATAACCTTTCATCCTTAGACTGATGGACAGTCTGAGAGAACGATTCAGGTGTTGGAGGATATGCTTAGGGCATGTGTGATCGAATTTGAGGGATCTTGGAGTACGTATCTCCCATTGATCAAGTTTTCATATAACAACAGCTATCAGTTAATGATTGGAATGGCTCCATATGAGATGTTATATGGGAGGAGATGTAGATCACTCATTCATTGGGATGAGATGGGTGAAAGGAATTACTTGGGGCCGGATATGGTTTAGAAGACTAGTGAAGCTGTTAAGAAGAACCGATCTAGAATGCTTGCTTCACAGGGTAGATAGAACAACTATGGTGACCCTAAGTGTAGGGACGTGGAGTTCCAGGTTGGGGACCATGTATTTTTGCGAGTTTCACCACTGTGAGAGTTGAGAAGATTTGGGAAGAAGGGCAAGCTAAGCCCTTAATTCATTGGACCTTTTAAGATCTTAGAGAGGATCAGACAGGTGGCTTACAGGTTGGCTTTGCCACCATCGTTGTCGGGAGTTCATGATGTATTCCATGTATCTATGCTTCGGAAGTACGTCTCAGATACAATGCATGTGTTGAAGTATGAAGACATGGAATTACATACATATTTGTCTTATGAGGAGCGACCGGTTCAGGTTTCAGACATGAAAGATAAGATTCTACGGAACAAGATAATGCCTCTATTTAAAGTGTTATGGAGGAATAGCAAGGTCGAGGAAGCAACCTAGGAGCTTGAGTTATTTAGGTAAATTTCAAGGACGAAATTCTCAGTAGGATGGGATAGTTGTAACGACCCAAAATTGCTAATAAGGCTTAAGGGCCTTAATTAGCGTGTTGGGAGGGCATAATTAGTATTTATGTATGATTTAATGTTTAAATGCATGATTATATGATTATGTGTGAATAAATGATTAAATGCACGTTTTTAGTATTAATTATGCATGTGTGCCTTGATTACTTCGGAAGGGCATATTTGTAATTTCAACCTGTTGAGGGTATGATTTGAGTTATGTGTTGTGTTTCCGGCATGAGGTGATCTTGTTCTGCAGTACTAGTTGAGAGTCACGATGGTGGTAAGTTATATTTAGTTGAGGTTGGTAACCATCAGTAACCTTAGTGTTAGTGGTATTAGCGAAATAAGAAAGGAAAAGTGATATCTCTGTTATAGTGGTCAAATGACCTAGCTACCCTTGAGGTTTAGTGTTTGGCTCAATTTGAGGAGGGTTAGGATGGTCTTTTGGTATTAAAATTAGAAACCCACAGTTGAGGGAAAAGACTCTCACGTGTTAGACTTTTCCAAACTTTTTCCTTGGGTCATTTGGTTCAATTATGAAGGAAAGAGCAACAAAGCAAAAGTCATGAGAACTAGGTTTTGAAGGAGTTAAAGGGTGAAATCAATTTGAAGAAGGGATTAGCAGCCATCCACAGTTAGAAATTTCGAATTTGGGAACAAGGTAAGAATTTCATTTTTCTGGTTTTAGGTTCTCACTTGTTCTTGTAAGTTCTAAGTTTACTTTTGGAAAACTGGGTTGTTGGGATGAAGTTTGAGGAACACTAGCTTGGGAGTTGATGGTTGGAGCTTGGAGTAGAATTGGAGGTAGGCTAGGGTCGATTTTTTTTTCTAAGGTAATGACTTTTGACCTTTGATTATCTTGAGTTTTCTGGTTTTCAGTTAGGGTTCTTGAGCTTCAAAGCTCAATTTTATTTTTTGTGTTTGATGAGGTTGTTAGTTAAGTTGTAGTGTTATTATGTTGTATTGGGTGAGCTATAGTTTTTTATGGGCCCAAATTTGTGTTTGGTGGATAATTGTGAAGGATTTTTGGGGTTTTGGCTCAGGGAAGTTCGAGGAGAGAAACCCAGAAATTTGTATTTCTGGTACTAGTGATATAGCACTAGGTTTGGAGCACTACAGCGCTAGGATGAATTTCTGGGGGGGCAAAAGTCTCTAACTTTATCGCTATAGCGCCCATCTGGTAGCGATGTAGCGCTACTCAATTTTCAGAACCTGATTTTTGGGGTACTTTTTAGGGTGTTTGCTTGGGGGCTCAGGGGACGGTTTCACCACTTCGTTTGGTGGAATTAAAGGTCCCGAGGGCGCGAGTTTGGTCCCAAGATTGTTCTTTGGAGTTTAAACTCATCAAGTACCATTTATGGATTGTGACTAGGTATACACTAGGGCTCAGAACGGGATCGTGTGCGAGGGTCTTTCGTAGTAACTAAAGCACTCAGAATTAAAGGTAAGAAAATTGCACCCTTATGTGATTGTGTGGGACTAAGATTCCCTGTATTTGAATGCATATGTTGTGTGATTGTGATATGCCATGTGAGCATCACATAAAAGACCTAAGAGTGTCGGGACTGACATTTGCGCACAGGATGCGGCTCGGCCATTGGTAGCTGAGGACAACTAAATAATCATTGAGCTCGGCTTGAGTGGGCCGGAGTCAGTGGGTTAAACACTGCGCTCAGCCTAAGTGAGCTGAAGACAGTGGGTTAAATAGAGGATGCGGCCTGAGGGCATTGACCCTGATTATTGTATGATGAATATTAATATGTTATCATTGTTGTATGTTGTTTATAGCTTGTTTAATACTGAGATGAATCGCTTATGAATAATTGATTGACCTCTCTGATTAGATGATTGTTATAGCATGCCAAATACCTGGTTAACCGCTTTATGGATTATTTTATTTTCTGTATTGTTTATGCTCTGCATTATGGTTTTCTTGTTGGACAAGGGCAAGGTGGACCAATCTTGAGTTGGAGAGCTCTGGGGCAGAATGTACATAGTGAGCTGCTCGCCCGCCACGTCCGAGGGATAGTGCAGGGACAAGAAAATCTGAAATGCGTACTTTGCCTTCAGAGTGGCTTTTGGTTGTATATAACTTCTAAATTTTGTAAACCATCCTTTAAAACTTGTTTTTGGGATCCCATGTACTAAATATTTATTTAAATGAGAAATTTCCCGTTTATGACCAAAATCTTTTAACCCTAAACTGATTATGACTGTAGAATCACGTTTTCAACTATATGACTTGATTAGCAAGTCTTGCACATTTATAATCACATTGTGTAACAACCTTGGTTGTGCAGGGTGTTACATGCTTTGTCGATATTCTGTTCAAAGCCATATGTTTTAATTATTTCATCAAAGGTGATAATCCAAGATATAGATGCTTGCATTAATCCATAAATGGATTTTAGCAACTTACACACATTTGTATCTTCCCCATTCTTGATGAACCCTTTTGGTTGTACATATAGATACTTTTATCAAGATATCCATTTAGGAGGGTTGTCTTGACGTCCATTTTCCGTATCTCATAGTCATAGGTGGCAACTATGGATAAGGGGATGTGAATGGATTTCAACGTGGCCATAGGCGAAAATGATTCTTCATAATCAATACCTTCTCTTTGAGTGTAGCCTTTGGCTACTAGACTTGCTTTGAAAATCTCCACTTTCCCATCTACAACATTGTTCTTCTTGTATATCCATTTGCACCCAATGGGCCTGACATCTTCTGGTTGATGTACAAGTTCCCAGGCAGAATTAGAATACATAGATTCCAATTCTTGGTTCATGGATTCTTTCCAATTTTCCTTTTCAGGATCATCCATTACCTCTTTGAATGTTAATGGATCATCCTTGTCTATATCAGAAACAAGGACATGTGCCTCATGTTCATAGCGAACAGGTTGTCTCACAATCCTCCCACTACGACATTGCATCGAGGTTTTCTTTTTCAGGAATAGTGGTTTCCTCAATTTGTCTTTTATCATTTAATGATGAAGATGATGGTGATGGAATTTTATCAGCTGTGAGTTCCTCCAAAACTACTTTGCTCCTAGGTTATTAGTTATTCGAATTGTCGTGTTCAAGGAAGGTTGCATCTGTGGAAACAAATAACTTTTGATCCCTGGGACAATAGAAGTAACTGCCTCTTGTCTCTGGAGCGTAGCCCACAAAAATGCACACTTCAGACCTTGAATCAAGTTTCTCTTATTTAGGTCTAAGAACATGAGCAGGAAAACCCAAAATATGGACATGGTGCAAACTAGGTTTGTTTCCATTCCACAGTTCTAATGGCATTTTACATGTGGTCTTAGATGGGACTACATTCAAAATATAAGTCGTTGTTTGAAGTGCATATCCCCAGAATGATAGAGGAAGTGAAGAGTAGCTTAACATGGACCTGAATATGTCTAACAAAGTTCTCTTTCTTCTTTCAGAAACACCATTTTGCTGTGGCGTTGCCGGTGTTGTATGTTGGGATAGAATACCATGCTCTAGCAAGAAATCTTTGAATTCTAAATCAAAACATTCTCCACCTCGATCAGATCGAAGTGTCTTAAAAGTCTTACCTAATTTCTTCTCAGCCTCAGCTTTGAATTCTTGAAACTTACCAATAGTTTTAGATTTCCTAATATGTAAGTATTACTATATCTTGAGTAATCGTCAATAAAAGTGACGAAGTACTCATACCCACCTCTTTCTTGTACATTGATTTGACCACAGACATCGTTGTGTTCAAGCTCCAAAGGTTCTTTAGCTCTATTGCCTTTCGCTGAGAAAGGGCGTTTGGTCATTTTCCTTCTAGATAAGATTCATAAACCCGAAGAGTCCCAACTCTTAATTTTCTCAAAGTTCCATCTTTTGTTAACCTATTTATCCTGTCTAAACCTATTTGACAAAGTCTAAGATGCAAAAGATGTGTCATCCTCATTTGAAACTTTTTGCCTTTTGTTTCCTTGCATTTTTTCTACTTTAAATAATTCTAAGTTGTTAAGTGTTTGTTCATTAGGTTTGAGCATATACAATCTGTTTGTATGTTCTTCTCAACAAATTTTTGAACCATTCTTCAAAATAAAAATTGGATTATTATTAAAAGAAATATCAAAAAATTGTTTATGAAACATAGATAAAGAAACTAAATTTCTAGAAAATCCACGAATAAAATAAACATTGTTCAAAACAAGATAATTGTTCCCAAAATGTAAACGGATTGTTCCCTTTGCTCTAGATGAAACAAGCTCTCCACTTCCAACTCGCATGGTCACCTCGCCATCAACTACCTCCCTTGATGACTCAAGTATCTGCATAGAAGAACAAACATGGTTAGTGGCTCCTGAATCTAAAATCCAGGATGTCATATCGACTTCCACTACACAAGCGTCATTACAAGTAAATCAAATTTACTTTTCTTTTACGCCTTTGAGAGATACTTTTTACAATTTCCCTTCCAGTGACATTCAACTCCATAGTAGAAATAATTTCCTTTTGGTTCTTTCTTTTTAGAGTTATTTTCATTCTTGTTCTTCCTGGTTTTTGGTGCCTTCTTGATTTTCTTTGACTTCTTTCACTTTCCATTGTCCTTTTCATTGTTCTTCTTCCTCTTCTTGGATATATCCTCAGAGGTTGAAGGTTTCTCCTCTACCACATTTTTCTCAGCCCCTTTTGCAATGGATTTGTTAAGAGACTCAAATGTGTGTAGTTCATTCAATAGTTGGGTCATGTTGAATTCCAGCTTAGTCACGATATAGATGGTGGTGAACGTAGAAAAGGTGGGAGTGGGCTTTACAAGTATGATGCTTACTTGGGTACACTCATCACTGATGGCCCCATGTATTTCTGCTTTATGCATCACGTTATTCATGCTCAAGAATAGTTCACGTAAAGAAACATATTTCTTCATCTTAGTAGTCATGTAGGTTCTAGTAGCCTCATGTCTACTTTGATCAAATTGCTGCCCAAAAAGACTCCATTATCTCAAACGCAGTTTCCATGAGTTCATGCTTTGTTCTCAAAACATCATTCATGCTCACAAGTATGTAACACTTTGCCTTGTTGTTAGATTGAACTTAGGCATCATACTTGTCGCGAACATTTTTTGGGGTCGTGGCGGCGTGCTCTTCAAGACATTCCTCAGTTATGACAATTTTATGGTTCTTAAAGATTAACATAAGATTCAGGTTTGATTTCCATCTTATAAAATTCTCACCATTAACTTTTTCAAGTGAAAGTAAATCAGTTATAGGATCGCCACCGTTCAACATTACTGAAAGAAATAAACTACAATAATATTACTATTTGAAAAATATCAATTATTCGAAATGTAAATATGATGGATGAATAAAACAATTAAAACACACAACTAAACATTTACTATTCCACAATAAAACTACCCAACAAATAATGTGTTGCCTTATGTTCGGTCAATTTAAATTCAGATAGCTTATAAGAAAATCTTATCTTTAATATTTAAATCTCAAAATAACTCTTTATTTTCTCTTTTAAATATAAAATACATCTAGTTTGGTCAAGATGCAATTATCCACTGCAAAAGATTAATTGCATCTTTGTAAGATAATTAATATTTTAAATTCGAATGATTTAAAAATTAATTAAATAAAAGATAATAGCACAAAAATAGGATCTAACTTGGGCACAAAGAATGGTGTCTTATATCACTAGGGTTGGGGAGCCACAGGTGTAGCGCAAGCATGGAGCAGGAGCTCGGCCACGGCAGTCACGCAGGTCCTGCGTGCGCATGGAGCAGGAGTTTGTCCAGGGTAGGCAGGCATGCAGGTGTTGTGCGCGCATGGAGTAGGAGCTCAGCAAGGGCAGGCACACGCGAGGGGCGCAGTGTAGCAGGAAGCCTTGGGGTCGCGGCTAGGTCGGCAGCAGCGAGGCATGGGGCGTGCATGGGTGGGGAGGCTTGGGACAGTGCGTGTGGCTAGGGAGGGCTCGAGTCGCTGGCTTGGCTATTTGCTCGGGTTCTCCTCTTTTCTTTGTGTACAGATTTTAAAAATACATATTTAAAAAAATATATATATTTTACAGAAATCCTACGCCTTTATGGCTGACACAAGATCTAGAAAATCAAATTCCTAACCCAATGGCACCATATAATTGACGATACATCATTCAACCATACATTTAAAAAATATATCATTCTATTCAATATACATTTCAACATACATATAATAAATGCAAGAAACTCACACGACATTTAATATATATATGTAGACTGCTCTTGTACCAATTGTTGTTATTAAAAGAGCAAATCAAAGATACGTAGCGGGGAATGGGCCCTTTTTAATAATTATTAATAATAGCCGAGATCATACACATACATATTAAATAACATATAATAAAATAAGAGATTACCTCTTGTAGCCTATCAAGTGTCCTCGAATCTTTTTTGTACAAAATCAACAATCTTCTTATCCAAGTTCTGAAAGCTCAAACCTTGATCTTCCATACCAATGCTCAAACACACAAGGACGTGTGTGGGAACGAAGGATTCGAAAGGTTTATTTATGACTCTCGTGATGTACACAACACATGAGATCTAGAGAGGTCTGATTGAGAGAAGAGGAATTGAACATGTTTAGGAAAACTATTGCTTCCGTCTTAGAGAGAGAGTCTATTTTTAATCACATCAAAAACATTTTTTTTAAATATATCTCTATCAGTTTTTATAAAGATAATTTAATCTAATTAATTAATCTTTATTTTATTAAGATAGAATTTAAATTAAAACTGATATGTTATTGCTATTGAATTATTTAATTTAAATCATATTTAAAAGGAATAATTAAATAACTGATCAAACAACTAATTTGAAATTGAAAATTCAAATCACAGGGATCATGGAATCTTTGTGTGTGGGATAGAGGTGATCTGGGGACCATGGACCTATAATATGAAGCTCCAATAAACCAGATTATTAATTAAACTCTTTATTCCAATAATCTTATTTATTAATTCCATAATTACTCCACTATAAATATGGAATTTCACTCTAAGTATTTATAGAATTATATTTATGAAGTTTTCTCTTGTAGGCCATTGATATAATCAATAAATGTAGTTATGCCCTCCATTTATTAATTCGTTAATTATAGCTAGTCAATATTACCGTTGTACCCTTCTAATAACCTGTCGATCCTTAAGTACCATTAATTCACTAGCGAATAATTAATCTATAATCAAATTATAGATTTGAGCTCAATAACTATTCGGTTCCAGAATTAAGCCTTAAGGGAACCAATATTCAATCTATTAGGAAAGTAATAATTTCATTATTGTAATTCATGTTTCCAGTCATTCATGATATTGAATCTCCAAAACAAAAGTCATTATCCTTTTTATACTAAAAACCTTAACGAGTGAATCAAAAGATCCAATAAACACAAACGTGAGTTCATGAATACTCAGGATTTGGACTGATCTATTATGATAAGAATCAAATCTTTATGTTCAACGGCAAGTTTATAAAGATAATTAATTCTTATCGGTCATGTCATATATAATCTCTATTATATACAACACATTTACTAAGAAGCCTATCCACATCAGTAATTCGAATCTGGATCACTTGCATTCTGTATGCTTAGTAGACCACACTAGTAACCATTCAATAAAAATTTCATACTTTAATATATTACTGATTATTTTATTCATTATATATGATCTTAATTCTCTCGTACTAATACAAGATCATATTTTCATGAATGAATAAGGAATTTTCTTGATATTATCATTTAATTAATTCAAAGAATAATTATAATATTCCAATATAATAAAATTGTTCTTTAATTTAATTCAATAAAATGTCTTTATATGCTTTTAGGACATTAATCCTTACACTTGCATATCTGTAGAAGTCCTTTGGCGAGTAGTTTGCTTTACTCTTGCCATATCTGGAGGATAAAAAGCAACAATTATAGCTTGTTCAACTATTGAAGCCCTGCTCGTTGCTCTCCCACTGGTCAGGAACTGGGAGAGTGTCAACATAATCAGGATGGAGAATTTAGGTCCAGTCCTTTAGAATCAATTTCCTAATTCCTTTGTGCCATTCGTCAACCTAACGAAGATGGTCTTGGTCGAGATTAAAATGGAAGTGATTTTGAACCTTTGGTTGAGACGATGGTTCAAGAGTATCTTGGTTGGAATTGGTGTCTAGTCGATTATGATCAAAGTCATTGATCAACATATCGAGTAAGTCAGGGTCTATGGAATAATCACTTTCGCAGTGATCTCGTGCATACATCTGGTAAAAATAAAGGAGAAGTGGGTTATTCGACCATCATATGTGTGCCTAAAGAAGTGTTTTATTTGAATAAACATAATATTGTATTCGATCAAGTCTAAAAGTGGATCTAAAAGGCAGTTTAAAAGATATTTTACAAACCTTTCGACTCACCTTTTGGAGGGAATTTTCCCACCATTTTTCTAGAACTCGAAAATTGAATTTTCCTTCGATTTTGTGAATTTTCCAGCGTATAGCATAAAGTCAAGCATACCCGACATCTAGAATGCATTTTCCTACTTCTCAAACACTATTTTTCCTTGAAAACCAACTTTAACTAGAAAAAATTCTATAGGTTCTATTGTTTACGCAAGAACATGAAGAACGATGAGAACGATTTCAGGGTTTATGGAAAAATTGACAAGAAACAATGAAAATAGTCACAAGTATAGGCTCAAAAACTTACTTGAGTGACGATTTTGATTATAAATCTGTAAAAAATGCTTCACGGATTATTGAATTTGAGAAAGAAACTTTGGGATTTTTCCTGATTCTTGGGGATTTCTTGGATGAAAGAGAAAATTAAAGAAAAATATGTGGGAACGTAGAAAGAAAAAGAAGGGAGGACATGGTTATATATAGCCTTACCCGAATGCGAGGAGTCATGGCGTCATCAGAAAAGAGGGGTCATCATTATTCCCAAGAGAATGTGACATCGGCTGCATAGGAGGTCTTCCCATGAGATCTCTCAAAGTCATTATTTTCCCAAGAGAATCTTTTTCTTTTGATCTTGAGTCTGAGATCTCCTTTTTGTCATGTTGTTAGCATAATATATAAATTTTTTAGAAATAAATTTGTGAGTTTTGTTGGTATAATATTTTTCAAGTCAGTGTATGTATTTTGTGGTATGGTATATTATTTTTTTTAGATGATATTTCGGTTCTGTCTTGTTATATGTAATGGTGATATATAATTTTGTAAGCCTGATATATTCATTTTAATGGTGGTATATATAATTTTGTTAGCATGGTATATCCATTTTTGTAGTAATAATTTTTTTTTGTTGGTATATTATTTTCCAACTCAGTATATATATTTTTTGTGGTATAATATATCATTATTTTTGTAGATGATATTTAGTTTTTATCTAGTTATATATAATAGTGGTATATAATTTTTTTATCATTGTATAGATATTTTAATAGTGGTATATATAATTTTGTTAGTGTTGACCACGATTTTGGCCAACGACGAGTAGACGTCAAAATGATAGTAAGGCTTAAATAGAAAGTAACGACACAAATAATTTTATAGTGGTTTAGCCCCAATTTGTTGGTAATAGCCTAATCCACTTGGAGTTGTGATATATGTAGCCTACACTTAAGATCAGATGAACCTGAGCCAACTAAGTTTCTTAAGTGTAAGTAGAAAAATACAAAGTTTTTCCCTCTAAAGAATACAAGCTTTCTCTCTGTAAGCTCGCTCAGAAAATGCCCCAATAATGCCCCAAATCCCAGTTCCCAACGTCTCAAAATTAAAGAGTTTCAAAGTCCCCAAAAGAACAAAAAAGAAAAGGTCCCATTAAAGTGATGCCATGAGCTCTTTATTTATAGGCTCATGGATTGCACAAGAACGATCCCCCGAATTAGGAGAATATCTAGTTGTTTTTACCCACTCTAACTAATAAGCAAAATTTAAAATATAACGATATGGCTATTACTTCGGGATATCTGAGAGATTCTCGTTATAGTACGTGTGATTATGGTTGAAGTCATTATTGAGGTTCTTTAAAAAAGTCACTGGGCAGTTAAACCCTGAGATTCTGACATATCCGGTCAACTACAATCCTCAATCTGACATAGCTGGTCGGCTAAATCTTTCTTATGATGAAGTTGGTCGGGTGAAACCCCTTGATAATGTATCTGGTCGAGTGAAACCCCTTTTCTGATGTAACTGGTCGGGTGAAACCCCTTTCTGATGTAACTGGTCGGGTGAAACACTCCCTAACCAGTTAAATTCTTTCCTGGTTGGGCATATAACTTCTTGACCAGGTACACCCATCTTCTCAGCCAATGTTCTCCAACCAGTGATATCACAACTCCGTAGGTCCTTTTCTAACCTTTGTACTTCCCTTGGTCAACCTATTTCTTGACCATTAACATGCCACTTGACAACCATGCATTGCCACTTATCACTTCTGATTTCCATGTCATTGATCTAAAATTTTAGGAATAACATTTGCCCCCCAAGTTTATTAAATGATTTACTCATATGATAAACTTTTTCTCTAGCTAAATGTTATTGAAGTCGTCCAAAAGCTTCTACTCGGTTAGTAACAGTAACTTTAATATTTTTTGTGTTCCAAAATTCAAAAAAATGACTTTCTATATTCTTCCGCCTTCTCAAGTAAACCAACGACTAAACGTTTCAGGCCATGAGAATGGCACTTATTAGTTCCCAATCATGGGAAAGAAAATACTAAGAGTTTTTAGGGTAATTGAAAATTTCCTCCTTTCCCTTTAAATAGGCCCACGCATGCCTATCCCTCACAAGCAACAAATACATCACAAAAAGAAATTCCTCTTGTCTTGGCCAATTCTCCTTCAAAGCTCCAAGGTGCTTCGCTTCCTTCAAGCAGATCGAAGGCTTCTTCGAGAAATCAAGTGTTTTCCCTTCCATTTGGGTAAGCTCTTCCTCCTTTGGCTTTATTTTTAAGCATTTTGTCCTTTAAAATTATGCCCAAATATGGAGTAGAATAGGTGAATGCCGAAACCCACTTTTGATATGGTCTCCTTGGAATATTGTGATGAATATTTATAGGATAGTGCTTTTCTGGTTGTTTTGATGTAGATTAGGCTTTGGGTTATCCAATATCACTTTCAATTTCTTGAAATTTTGAAGTAAAAATAGTATCACATCCTCCATTGCATATTCGGGTTCATGGGTTTGTATGAACTTTGAAGTTTTCTTGAAACTGTTTGAAACCCTTGAAATTCCCCCTTTGATCTTGTTGTTGTGCTCCATGAATAGGAAAACGTGTTTGTGCCCTATGTTTTGGAGTGAACTCATGCTTTCTAAGTGATGATATTTAAAAAAAAAAAAAAAAATCACTGCTCCTATTCTTCGTGTGTGTGACCGATCGGGTAGGCATTCTATCACTTGGACTGGCTTGCTCAGATATTTTTCAAATGCTCAGATACCTCCTTAATCAATCAGAACCATCCAAGCTACTCAGTTGATCTTTCATTTGCTGGATCTTAGTATTCACATTGTTGGGTTTATCCCGATCGGATGTAGCTTGTGTTGCTTGAAAATTTCCTAGCTCCTTGTAAATCACCTTAGCCGATCAAAAATCACCTTGCGGTGTCTTGGGTCCTCACGAATTCCTAGCTGATAGGGTAGCTCCTACTTGGTCATACTTTAGCCGATTGGATATGTTTTCCCCTCGAAATTTTGGGCCCTCAAGATTCTTCCAAACTGCTCAGATACATCCTTAGTCGTTCGAATAATTTGGTTGCTCGAATAGTATTAGTCGCTCGGGCAGCTCAATACCATGCCTAGCCGATCGGACATCCATGCCCAATAAGCACAAAAACATTTAAATCTTATGCCCCAAAAAACATGGTACCAAAAAATTTCCTTTTCTCTTGTGAATTATTTGAAATTGCCACCATTGCTCTCATACATTTTTATGTGGGCAGTAAAATATGTTTATTTTGCATTCATTTTCTGTTTTGTTTACTCACCTCCACACATTTTTTGTAGATGAATAGTTTTGACTACAAGGGAGGTGACAACCAAACAGACTATGACTCCTCATCTCCCACTTCAAGTGATACCCCTTCGACCAGCGATTCTTCTTCCAAATCTCCAAGCAAAATAACTCCGGAAGACTGTCTTCGTTGTCTCAAGAAAATCCTTTGGCGATCAGCTTTATACTTCCTTCATGAAGACCAGCTCCTTAAGTAACAATTTTAGAACTAACTGATGAGGATGAAAAAGTTCAATCGACTCCCTCAGGAACAAGATCCCCAAGTAGCTCGTAGAGCAACGAAAAAGGTGGTGGAACGAGTGCCCTTTGTGGGAGAAAATTTATTAGAATAAGTTAAGACTGAAGCCTCTTCAAAGACTCCTCGCCAAGCTTGAAAAGCTAGTAAACCCAAGGGAAAGGTTACCCAGACTTTTGCCACAGAAATCCAACAAACTGCTACACTCAAACCGACGAAAGAAGAAGATCGCGTACCTTCATGATTTGTAGCTAAGGCTTCTAAGCTAAACTCCAAAATGCTCGATAAACACATTCAGAATTTGGGGCTTGAAGGAGTGAATGTGATATGTCCACACCCACACCAGAGAGTCAATAATTCTATTGAAGCCTATTATGCCTGGTCTAGGTATCACATTTATGCAGGAGTTATTATCCCTTTGCATCCTTTCTTTAGGTCAATAGCGGATTACTTTAATGTTTCTCCCTTCAAGATTGCTCCAAATGGGGTACAAGCTCTGTCTGCTCTATACATTCTCTACCACTTCCTGGGTTGGAACCCACCTACCCCTCATGAGGTACATTATTTTTTTCGATTTTAGGACCAACCCCAACCACAAGAATACAGGTTTTTCCACCTTTTTCTTAGGAAAAAAGGGGTTAATTATCTACATGGTATTGCCCATAAATCGAATCCTAGAAATTATTATACGGAATACTTATTACTCCAGACATTAAATCCAATAACCTGGCTTTTAGGCATGTAGGTCTTTTTGATCAACCTCTCACAACCAGGGAAATGCATTCCGGGGCAGACGATCTCACTAACATGCCCATTGGAGAAGGATGTTGAGTGGTGGGTCAACTTGGTGAATCTCCAATTGGTGGGGTTGTTACAAAACAACCAAGATATTGTTGTGGCAGCACAACTGATGAAGCATATATGACTAATTAGTCTAATGCTGATAGCAAAGTAGTGACTCACCAGTTTTCTCCTGAACCATCTCCTCAGCCACGCCGACCAGGTGGTCTTATCATTAGAGAGCCTCTTCTTGAAAATCCTCACTGACCCACCATCCCTACCAGGCCTGAAAAAGGCAAAAGCATTGAGCTCCTTCGAGAAGACAACTCATCATTGGAAGACGAGGACGAGATTTTTGATGAAATTCAGAACTTAGGTTTTGCTAACAATAACCATAATTACTTTTTGAGAATGATTGTGATGAAAGTCTGTAGAATTTTCATTTTCACCTATGTTCATTTATTGTTTCCACTAACCATGTTTTTGCTTTACTTTTTATGCAGATCCAACCATGTTCAAGCAGTTCAACACTCCCTCAGCCCAAAAGAGAAAAACTGGTGAAGGTAGCAGCTTGAATCCTCCAAGCAAGGTCATGAGGACTACACCACCCAACTAGGGGAGACCATCTGATGAGTCAGTCACTATCCCACGCTTGACTCCTCTATCAATTCCTTCTTCTGCCAGCCTAAAAACTATTTGGTCAACCTACTTAAGTGAGCCCCTTCGCATGGCTGATGAGTATGACCAAGAGTTACTAGACCATACTCTCCACCACTCAATGACAACTCAGACCTTTAAGACTCTTCCCTAGCAAAGCGTTGAAGTTGTCCTTTCACAAAGGCCTTGCTCAAATTATGGTGTAAGCATCTTTTGAGAAACACTCACTTTCTTATTGATTGTTCTTATTCTGAATACTTTTCTAGTTATTTACTCCAGGGACTCATCACTATTAGTCATGCTCAACGCCAAGCAGACGACTATAAGGAGCTGGTCAAGGTCTTGAATGATCAATCGGTGGAAGCCCAAACATAGATTGAAACTCTGAGTAAATCTGAGAAAGTACTCCAAGAGAAGACTAGGCAGGTAGAGAAAATAATTGTCGACCGGGACAAATCTCTAAGGGGGTTGGCTAATGAAAATAACAAGCAAATCAAGGCCAACAAGATATTGACTAACCAGCTAGAGAAAATGACTCAAGAGAATGAAGAGTTGAAACAAGACAAGGAAGATGATCTGGCTCGCTATGAAGAGATCTCCTTCAACTGCTTCTATCAGATATGGAAGCTAAACAAGCCTCTTAACCTCGACTTTCTTTCTGAAGAGGCAAGGGCAGAAGAGATTGCCAAATGTGAAGCAAAGGGCGGCGAGGAGGCAGCCATTCCAGCTGGTGTTGTGCCTGCCTCTCCTGTGTTGACGACGGTGTTGACCAGCTAGGGATCAGTTTACCCAACCGACCAGGGAGCCTCTTACTTGACCAGTAAAAACTTTGTACCTCGCCAGTAATTTACTTGTTTTTCTTATACTTTTGTGGAGACAATTTCTCCTTACAAACTTTGATAGTTTGCATGTATGGTTGAGCTGTTGGCGTTTATACTTTAATTTTTTTTTTTAACTTAAAACATTTTAAGTCTTTTTAGAATTTAAACATTATAATTTTTATATATGGTAAAATCACTCTGATTTATTCCTTATATATTTTTTCAAGAGTACTTAGTTTTCTAACTTAGAAATTATAGACATTTTATAAGTCCCTACTATGTATACTTTCTCACACTCTTATTTCTCTAACGTTTTATGAGCAAAATGTTTATTTTAAGATGAATATGTGCTTCCAAGTTACTTAATCTTTGTCAAATAAGTTAGCTTAATGGCATTTTTTTACTTCAAAAATTTACAAGTCAGCCTAAAAACAAATATCTTAACTCATGCTCTTATTGCTTGTGTTAAATTATATAACAGTATACCCCATGTGCCCCCCAAGTGATCGAGGGATGAAATATTCTTGGTCACTTTCTACTTGACTGAATTTGTTCGAGCAGTTAATTACTCGTGATACACATAATATATGGAAAATATTCGAGCAGTTGAACATTGCTTGAACATACTGACCAGTTGAACACTATCTGATTTTACCGACAAGTTGAACATTATTCGAATAATTAACACACATGCATATTTGTAGCAAGAATTGACCACGCTGCGCGTAGTCTCTTTTATTACCCGTAATATAAAAGAGACAAAACGTGTCTAAAAACGAGTCTTAACCAAAAAATAGGTGACCAGTCGGCTAATGATCAGCCCCTCGACAAACTTAAATAACAAGTTAAACACTCGAAACAAAGCTACCACTTTGAAAGTGGTATTTATTGATAATGTACCCTCAAATGCTTGTCATTCCAGTAGTTCCTGATCAATGTATGTTCAACCAAGAAAGTTAGCAAGTGTCGGAGGAGAAAATTGCTTGATTTGGTAAGGTCCCTCCCAATTTGGTCCTAGCACTCCAGCTGCTGGGTCTTTGACGAATACCTTTCTCATGATCAAATCGTAGACCTGGAATTTTTTATCTTTCACCCTGAAATTAAAGTAGCGAGAAACTTTATTTACCAATATACTCTATGTGCCCCCCAAGTGATCAAAGGTTCATTACTCATGAAACACATGGGAATATATGGAAAATTATTGAGCAGTTGAACACTACTTAATTTTACAGACCAGGTGAACACTAATCGGATCTACGCACTAGTTGAACACTGTTCAAGTATGTTGAGCAGTTGAACACTACTTGATTTACCGACCAATTGAACACTGCTTGATTTTATCGACCAGTTCAACACTGTTCGAGTATGTTGAACACTACTTGATTTTACCGACCAGTTGAACACTGCCCAATTTTACCGACCAGTGAAACTTGCCCAATTTTACCGACCAGTGAACACTGCCCAATTTTACCGACCAGTTGAACATTACCCGATTTTACCAACTAGTTGAAAACTGTCCAACTTTACTAACTAGTAGAACACTGCTCGATTTTATCGACCAGTTGAACACTGCTCGATTTTACTAAAAGGGCTAACATTCCTATGGTCGATGCCATCCAACCTAGCAGATCAATTTGTCAAGCTCTACACCGCGGTCGTCAGTGCGCCAAGATGAGCTTGAATAACTAGTTGGGCATTCCTATCCCATGTACTTGCGTCAAGTATTTCTACTTGATCGTCAAGGTGGACAGGACCTTGCTCTTCGACTAGGGGGATCTTCTTTTTGTTGCTGATGACATCTCACAAATCTCTCCAAGCAGCATGTCCTCTTAGCCAGTCAAACGCTATATTTTTTTATTTTTCCTTATCAGACATTTTATTGCGCGGGACCAGCTATTTTCCACTACATTGTTGGTCAGGATGTAGTGGCAATTTTTTAGGGCGAACTAGGTGGTCTTCTCCTCCTTCTTATTGGTCGGTACCCTCTTTTTCCTTTGACCGGTCGGTTTGATGACTGTCAGCCTCATCCCAACCATATCCATCTTTATATTGTGGAGTTTTCTTATCTCGAGGAGCTCTAGTTTGGTTATTCCCTGGCCGAGTCTTCTTACTACCAAACCGGTGACTTCCCGATCAAGAAGATTCTGACTGGTGGCTTTTGGAAGGGGTTCTAGAATTCTCCTCTTGTGTCGACGCAATCTTAGAAAATTGGCTATGCCTGCAGGGGACATCTGACCCGCATTATTGTTTCTTGATCCCTGGGCAACTGCTCATGTCGTGGCTTGGGCATTGGCTTGAGCCAATTGAGTAGCTGCTTCTAGAGAAATTGCTGCCTCGCGATGTCGCTGGTCGGCCTCCTCCTACCGTTGTCTAATTTCTTCGCTTCTGACATCCATATCCCATCATTGTTGCTCGAATGCAGCCTTCTGCCTTGCCATTTCCTCAGCGAAAGACTCCTGCCGAGCATTGAATTGCATCATCTCTTCCTGGAAAGCCCCCATGGCTTCCTTGAGTTGTTTGACCTCTAGAGTTATCTCCTAGAGAAAGACCCTGGGCTTAGTGTCAGGGTTCTTAGGTCCAGGACCTTTTGGTATAATAGTTTCTTTTGAAATTGACGTACCGAGCTTCTTAGGTGACATATTGGTAGGATAGTAGTGTGTTTCTTCTATTTAGGCTCTCAATGAAAGCACCAAAAATGTTGAGCATGATTTTGGCCAACGACGAGTAGATGTCAAAATGACAGTAAGCCTTAAATAGAAAGTAACAACACAAATAATTTTATAGTGGTTTAGCCACAATTTGTGGTATTAGCCTAGTCCACTCGGAGTTGTGATATATGTAGCCTACTGTTGTACCCTGATTTCAGCACGAGTCCTTCATTCAACTCGGTACAGCTGGCAAATAAATACATGGAGAAATAACCAAGGAAATGATCTGTTTATTATCCACATAAGCAACTTTGGTGTTAGGCATCCTGGGTTTAACCTGAGCTACAGATGAAGGTTGTGAAGCACGAGCTTATGATATTCAAATAGTTGCCGATGTACGAGCTCGGAGAGTTATCCAACTCATGATTATTCAAATATACTACGTACCTGGGGATCCCCAAAAACTTGGGTACTTTTATACGCTTATTTATGAACAGCCTGTCATATTTAATGTCCTAGATATTAGGAGAGCATTTATTTTATGATCAAATCATATCCATTATTAATGGGAATGGTTTGTATTAAATGTAATAAATATGTAAATCCTTGATTGACTCACGCGGTTACCATAACCTGTCCATGGAATTTCTCTATAAATACTGAGAATATTGGGCAGGGAAAAGAGGACGATTATTCTGTAATATTGAAACTCTGCCAAAATAGAGAGAGAAACAACAATAATATAGACTCGTGGACTAGGTAGATTTTAACCACTGAACCACATAAAAATATTTGTGTTCTTTTGATTTCATTTCAT
Organism: Humulus lupulus; assembly: GCF_963169125.1. Taxonomy (NCBI): domain Eukaryota; kingdom Viridiplantae; phylum Streptophyta; class Magnoliopsida; order Rosales; family Cannabaceae; genus Humulus; species Humulus lupulus. The sequence continues at coordinate 145,551,466 of NC_084800.1, read as the reverse complement.
ATTTTGGTTTATTATTAAGCACTAATTCAACCTTATTTTTTCTTCAATACACTATCGACGAAAAACCGCGTCAACAGTTTGGTACTTTCATTGAGAGGTCGGAATTAGTGCTTTCATCATAATCCCCATCAAATCTCATCATGGTGGTCACTCGCTCAATGCACGACAATGAGATAGAACAGCCTGGTGGGCAGAACGCCCATCATACCACCATTTCAAATGAGCATGCCCTGAATTTCAGCAACGTTCGGGAAAGCAACAGGCAGGTCACGGTGATGCTAGGAGTTTGGCATCATTGCCACCGAATACAAAAGCAGAATACTTTATTGCAGTTGAGTTGGAAAATATACAGTTTGTAACACCCTGGTTACCCCAGAACAGTTACGATGATCGATGAACCGAAAATTTGACCTGCTACCCGAGTCCTTTGGTAAAAACGTGTTCTAAGTGTTATTAACAGGTTAAGGTAAAGAACAATAAAGAGGAAAGGATATATTTTATTATGTATATAAACTGCTCATGAGCTATTCAAAACATTTACAAGTTGTTTATTATACAACATGGCCATTACTATCTCAAAATTTACAACCCCGCCGACCTAAGCGACAAAAATAGGGTAAACCCCTTAGTTCCTCTGAGAACTCCTTGGCCGTGGTGGTCAAGCGGCCGCATATGTACACATCACCACCTAAGCTCTCCACTCAAGGCTGAGTGAGCTTTTATTTCCCTTTACCTGCACCACATAGCACCCATGAGCCAAGGCCCAGCAAGAAAACATAATAAAGCATGATATAATATCAACAATGATCATAATAATCATTCAGGACTATCAATCCAAAATAGATAGGTGACAGTCGCAAAAGTCACTAAATTGGGAATAACTCCCTTTAGCCTTGTGACGATAGGGTCATCGGCGCTCAACAGGTAAGTAAACCTTTCATTAGCTTAAGCAGGATAGGTGCATGGTGACTGGTCACCAACATAACCTTCCTCATGACCATGGAGTCATAACCCTGGAACATCGTTCCCTAGCCATGTGACAAGCAGTCACCTGGGCCTTATGCCCTGGCTCTCAGTAACTAGTCTTAGACTAGTCAAGCGCTCATAAGATTCATCGACCTTAGGTTCAGTCCAACATTAATGCCTTAGAGCCATTCAATGCTGATATCGATTAGATCTAATCTCCATTTGGCTCGGCGTTCATGACGCTATGCCATTTCTAACTCTTAGGTCAGTATCCCTGACTAGTCAGTACATATACAAGTATACAACATTCACCAGCATTTAATAGGCAGTCCATGTCCACATTTATCAATCAACATGCCTCAATACAATCACGCATGTCACATATACACAGGGTGCAGTTTTCTTACCTCAGGTTCGAGCGAGAAATATTATAAGAACGACTCCTGAGAACGATCGATCGATCTTTTGGTTCCTTAGCGGTTACCAAATCACAACCAATTATAACCTCCATTAATGAGAATCAACATGGATAGGGTCTTAACCTAAGCACCACTCTCAGGACCTCGAAACATGACCACACGGTGAGTATATTCGATCCCGGGTCTTAAGGATTGAAACCCCAAGTCAAAAACCCTTAAAAACACTCAAAACGAGACTTTGAAGGAACAGGGTAGCGCTACAGCGCTGACCCCTAGCACCCCAGCACTATTCTCAGAACCTCCAACACGCCCAGATGCCCCTTGAGTAGCGCTGTAGCGCCCTAGGGTGGGCGCTATAGCGCTACCTCCAGACCAGGAACCCCCTGAAACCTCCTCCTTCATCTCATTCGATTCTAACCTATTTCCAATGCTTCCAAATCCTATTTTTGATGCTAGACGAAACCCAAAACCATCTCAACATACCCCAAATATCCCAACCATAGGAACCCTAGCCAAAACTCCCAACAAAATCAAGATCTCAACCTAGAAATCACAACTATAAAACAGAACTAAAATAGGGCAAACCAGGGATTTCTATGGTTAGAAACTTACCCAAAGCTCAGCTTGTGATCCTCTTCAATGGAGGAACACACTCCCAAGCTCCCAAGGCTTGCTTCCCAAGCTTGAATCCTCATGAATGGTTCAAAAATCACAAAGAAAGCTGAAGGAGAAAGAAGATACGGGAAGGCTTAGAAACTTACTCTATTTTTCTACCTCCTCAGCCAAAATGGTTATATCTATCCTAGGGGTGAAATGACCATTATACCCCTAGGTTAATTTAAGGTTTCTAAAGGCTCCCAAGGGAAAAATTAGTATTTTCCACCTATCTCGTTAATCATAATTAACGCTCTCCAATTCCCGCTATTCTCAATAATCTCAAACACCAATAATTCATATCCTGTTACCCATTAATTCCCGGTAACGCTATAATCATTAAAATCACCCCGAGACTCATCTCGAGCCTCGAACTTAAACCTGCTATGACTAGACCACTAATCAATAATCCAAGATCGTCTCATGTCGAATAGCTCGAACCAACCCACATTATAATGTGGTCTCAACATATATCACCGACATGCATACAAATATACAATTATACCCTCAACGGGCCAAATTTCCATCACACCCCTGTAATTTTAATGTGGACCCACATGCATGCATTTAACATCATATTATAATATAATTCACATATACATGCATAATATCATTTAATGGCATAATTAAACAAGTATGGCCCTCCCGGCCTACTATTCCCGCCATTAAACCACACCAGAGAATTCGAGGCATTACACAATTAAGAAGCTATCTTGCTAAGGCAAACATACAAATCGAGGAGGTTTTGGCTCGGTTACCCCCTCATGCAACCGACGTTAGTGTCGGAAAGAGGAAAAGTGGGTCTCATAAGTCCCGTAGGAATAATCGATCCAAACCAAGTCGGTCAGTCTAAACTGCCACCCCGAGTTCTGTGCCAAAAGCGCAAGATCGTCAAAATGCTTAACCTAGTGGCCCTCATAGGGGTCATTAGTACGTCAGTCGATGAGTTAGAACTACGACCCCAAGTTCGATTCCTCCTTCACATGCACCTAGGAATACCCATGGCAACCCACGAGGAGGGGCTGGGATAGGCTCACAGAGACAGAATCGAACCCTCCTGCGTCACGGTCGAATCATCAAGCGCACAGAGCTAGAAATAGGGGCAGAACAAAGGCGGGCTAATTTAGTTCGCCCTGATGGGACAAGGATTGCTTCACCAGTAAGGCATCCCCCATCACCTATTAGACATCCAACACCACCTCGACCTACGCGGGACATTCCTAATTATGGAGACAGTAGGAGAAATCCTCCTCTGTCTGTCGATACCTATGTCCTACAGACACGCGTTGAAAATATAGATCCTAGGCCTCAACCACGAGCTGTAAGCTTCACAAATGGAAGTTATTAGACTGAGAGTCATTGAAGTGGTAGGTTCGAGGGAAATCTAAAAAAATCATCTAAGTTCGGTACAAAGCCCTCGATACGATCCACAGCCTGATCTGCGTGATCGCCTGATTTCGCAGAGAAGAAATTCAGCTCGAGAAAAGGGTGTTAGTTATACTCGTCAAGAGGGAGGTCCTTCCATAGTATGAGAAAATAGGAATGCCCCACCAATCCAAGCTCGATATTGGAGGGACAACAACCCATCAAACACGTACGATGGGATCAGAGATGTTAAACAACCCCAAAATAACCTAGGGACTAAGGACTAAACCCTTGAGAGGTTAGCTCAGATGGAGGAGCAAATGAAGAAGCTTCCATATGAAAAAGATAAAGAGCTCGAGCTTTTTGCTCCAAGTATTGCAGCGACCACATATTCGGCGGGCTTCAAAATGCCACACTTGTCAAAGATTGACGGAGATGGGGATCCATCTGATTATCTTGGGATGTTTAACACCATGATGATGCCCCATAACGTCGGACCCGATCTAAGGTGTATTTTATTCCCCTCAACTCTGATTGGTCCATCTAGGCAATGGTTTAAACAATACAAGAGGCATTCCATTAGCTCGTGGAAGAATTTTTCTGCTGATTTCAAGAGAGCATTCAGGGCTACCCAGACTGTTCGGATTAAGGCTGATTCATTGGCTAAAGTAAAGAACCAACCTGGTGAACTATTGAAGGCATATCTAAGAAGGTTTACCAATGTCGCTGATCGAGCTAGAGAAGCAGATGATAGCTCCAAACTCATGGCAATGAGGACAGGAATCCTTGTTGGAGGCGATTTGTGGCAATAATTACAGAGAAAAGGAGTTAATGGAAAGGGAAATGGTGAAGGCGACCAGAGCAGAACAAAGAAAAATATGTCCGGGGAAAAGTTCAAGCCTATTTACGCAACCTATACCAACCTCACGGATACAAGGGAGCGCATCTTCCTAGCCAATTCTACTTGCCTTCCATGGAAGAAACCAAAACCACTGAAAAATCAAAGAGCGAAGAGAGATCCTTCGAAGTTCTACCAATTTCACAATGATATCTGTCACAACACCGATGACTGTAGACAGCTGAAGGATGAGATCGAGACCCTTATCATGGTAGGACCTTTGCCCCAATATGCCCGAAATCAAGTGCTCCCTAGTCAGCCCGTCGGACAAAACCCTCCGTCAACCCCTGGAGCTCCAATGAATCAAGCTAGAGTTCAAGGGAATCAGGATGACCCTCCTCTGATAACAGGGGGAGATATAGCTACCATTTTGGGAGGACCCCATCTGGCAGACACGAGCAAAGGTGCCTAGAAGAGACACATTAACAAACTAAAATCCCAAAATGAAGTGGAGTTCATCTCGGAATAGGGGTTATCAAAGAAACAACAATTGGAAAAACAACCAATTATATTTATAGAAGAGGATGCTAGTCACGTCCAGTTCCGACATAATGATCCTTTGGTCAAAACCGTTCAGCTCGCCAACCAAAGAGTACGGAGGACACTAGTAGATAACGACAGTTCTGTGAATCTACTTTTCAAGTCTACCTTAGAAAAGATGGGGTTTTCTGTAACAGAACTGAAGAAGACCTCAATGATTCTGTACCGATTTTATGGCAAAGGATCAGCAGCCATTGGGATGATTGAGTTAGTTGTAACATTGAGAGAAGGCTCACGAACTGTCTCCAAGTTATTCGAGTTCGTTGTGATCGACTGTCCAGTTACATACAGTGCAATTTTGGGCCGACCTGCGTTGATGTCATTTGTAGCTATAACCTCTATCCGCCACCTAACAATCAAGTTCCCCTCAGCTGTGGGGATATGAATCATCAGAGGTGATCAGCTCGCTACCAGGGAATGCTATAGCATTTCTATGAAGGGAAAATCACAACCCAGGCAGCAAGCTATGGGCATAAGTGACGGAGGTGAGGATCCTAGGAAGTGGAAGACACTTGTGGGATGGAAGAACCTCATGAAGCAAAGGACAGCGACACCATCCCACATGATGACATTGACCAATGAATGGGCGAGGACAGATCAGAGCTCCAGGCCATTGACGAGCTCGAGGAAGTATGTATAGATCTCAAAGAGGCTTCAAGAGTTGTTAAGATTGGAAAAAATCTTGATGATGAAAGGAAGAAGGAACTGATCAATTTCTTACAAGAGAATCTGGACGTCTTCGCCTCGTCACATGAAGACCTGGTGGGAGTAAGCCTGAGTGTAATCATGCACACTCTAAACTTGGACAAGAACGTGCTTGCAAAATCCCAAAAACAAAGGCGTTTGGGAACAGTCCGAGCTGAAGCACTGGAGGAAGAAGTAACCCGATTGTTATTCGTGAAGCAAAATACCCGATCTAGGTCGCCAATCCCATGCTGGTCCCAAAGCCAAATGGGAAATGGAGGACCTGCATCGATTTCTTCGACCTGAACAAAGCTTGCCCCAAGGACTGCTTCCCACTACCAAGGATTGATCAGTTGGTAGATGCCACGACAGGTCACGAGCTCATGTTCTTTACCGATGCGTATTCTGGATATAACCAGATCGTGATGAATCTTGCAAACCAAGAACATACTAGCTTTATGACCCCAACTAATGTATATTCTTATAAAGTGATGTCCTTCGGGCTGAAGAATGCCAAAGCTACCTATCAGCGATTAGTCAATAAAATTTTTGTTGATTAGATAGGGAGGAATATGGAAGTGTATGTCGACAATATGCTTGTGAAATCCAAGATTGTCGGCAACAATATATCCGATCTGAAGGAATGTTTTGAAATCTTAAGGAGGTATGGTATGAGGCTGAATCCCCAGAAGTGTACTTTTAGAGTAGCATCGAGAAAATTTATGGGGTTCATAGTCAATACGAGGGGGATAGAGGCGAATCCTGATAAAATTTGTAACGACCCAAATTCACTATTAAGGCTTAAGGGCCTTGAGTAGTGTGCCTGGAGGGCATAATGGGATTTTGTGTGTGACTTTAATGAGTTTAATGCATGATTATGATTTAATGCACGTTATATGACTATTTGATTATTTGAGATGCACGACTATGTGAATTAGTATGCATGTAGACCTGATTATCTTAGAAAGAGCATATTGGTAATTTGGCCATTTTGGGCATGACGGTGTTGATATTCGTGATCTGTGACTCGAGACGATCCTAGAATGAGCGGGTTAGCGAAAAAGTCAAAGCGGGAATCTATACTCGGCTTGGGTTAAGCCTGGGGAGTTTAAATGAGAATTTGGAAATATATTGAGGTTAATCTTGATGATGAGGAATGTATAATTGATGATTAATCAGGTATTGGGTAGCGAGCGGGAATTATTAGGAACACTTGAGGAATTAGTGGAATTTGGGTAATAGGACTAAAATGTCCCTGCATGGGCAAAAAGGTTTAGAATTATTAAGGAGGGCATTTTGGTCTTTAGGCTTGTTAGAGATAAGTTAAAGGAGGCTTTATACTTAGTGGAATTATTAGAAAAAAGAGTCAAGGCTGAAAAAGAAAGAAAGAAGGAAGAAAAAGGAAAAGAGAGAAAACAGAAGGGTTTTGTTCCAAAAGAATCGGTTTGTGGCTCTCCCACCATTTCCCTTCATTTTTCTTGGAGTCAAGCTCAGTGGAGAGCTAGGGTAGGCTGAGCATCAAGGATCCTAAGCTAGACTTGAGGATTGGCAAGGGATTAGCAAGATCACATCAGAAATTTGAGGTAAGTTCTTAGAGATTTCAGTTTTAGGGTTTGACTGGTTTGGGCTGTGTATTTGAGCTAAATAGATGGGGATTTTTGGGAAATCAGGCCAAGATTGAGAAGGAGCAAGCTAAGGAGGTCTAGGGTTCAACTCAAGGTCGAAATTCCATCCACGGTATGATTTCTAAGACCTTATCTTTGATGTTTGAATGAATTTCTTGTGTTAGGGTTCATTATGGTAGATCTTGAGTTTTGGGTTGCTTGAGCTTGGGGTATGAGTTCTTGGGATGCTTGGGATGAGTGTGAGGTGTTGATAAGTTTGTTTTTGGGTTTGGAAGGTTTGGGTAAGTTTGGGGTTGAAATGGTTGAAGGAAAATCGCACAAACGATTTTTGGGTGTGGTCTGGTTGCAACTAGCGCTACAGCGCTAGTCCCTGTTTCTGGGGGGTGTGGTTCTGCTTATGGCGCTACAGCGCCCTCTTTAGAGCGCTGCACTGTTCACAGAAAGGGATTTTTGGGCTTTTGTTGAGGGATTTTGACCTAGGGTTTGGGGCTCGATTCCACCACTTTGTTTTGGGGATCTATGACTTCCCGGGGGCTCGGGATTGGTCCCGAGGCTAGGTTTTGGACTTGAGGTTTGGTGATGACTTTGACTTATGAATTTTGTTTAGGTGACCGCTAGGGCTCGAGTAGGATCGTGCTCGAGGAGTCAGGTGATCAAGGCTATCGAATTGAAAGGTAAGAAAAACCGTAACACCCGAGGACAGGGCATGGGCCCACAGGGTTATTTCAGGGCATGGCCCTAGATTGTATTATGTGCGAATGTATAACCTTAAATAAATTATTATATGTTGGAATGATTATATCGAAATGTACTATATGTATGAATATAATGAAATGAACGGCTAAGGCCGAGAGCGGCGGAGGCCGAGAACGGCCTTGGGGCTAGAAGTAACACTTAGCACATGGAGTGCTTATAGCCAGGGTGGGACCCAATGGATACATGAGTTATCCTTACCGTAAGGACCGAGACCCCAGGCTTAGGTAAGGCCTCTGGGGCGGCATGGCCGTGCTTGTTCAGTCTGATGGTTTTCTTATTTATCAGTGGATTATATGTCAGCTATATTCTATGCATATGTTACATACTGCATGAGTTTTCTTGCTGGGCTTCGGCTCACGGGTGCTCTGTGTGGCAGGTAAAAGCAAGGAGTCAGTCAACCGGCCATGAGTATGGAGAGCGTGGGGGCGGCGCGTACATGTTTGGCCTGCCCGATTGCTTTGGTTGGGGGCATTTTGTATATGGTTGTATTAACTTATTCTTTTGATAGTTAACCTGGTGTAAATCTATTTTTGAGTTGTAAATATTTTGTAAACCTTATTTTTGGGATCCCAGATGTTTGATACTGAATGTTTTTAATGAAACTAAACATTTTCAAAGAGTACAGCCTTAAACTCTGGTTTAGTCACGCTTTTGGTTTTAGAAACCTCGTAGAGTCTGTTAGTTGCACAATTTCCATTTTCAAACTCACTTAGTAACGGCTCTAAGGTAGTAGGGTGTTACAAAATTAGATCACTGTTAGAAATGCCCTCTCCCAGGTCGTGCAAAGAAGTTCAAAACCTAACTGGAAGGGTAGTAGCTTTAAATCGTTTTATTTCGAAATCTTCCGACAAGTGCTTGCCATTATACTACTTGCTAAGAGGAAACAAGAAATTTGAATGGACTGAGGAGTGTGAGCAGGCATTCCTCGACCTAAAAACACACTTGGATGAGCCCCCAGTATTGTCCAAGCCTATGTCTAGAGATCCTCTATTCTTTTATTTGGCCGTAACAAAAAATGCAGTTAGTGTCGTGTTAGTTCAAGAAGAAGACCGTGCTCTAAAACTAGTGTATTATATAAGTAAGAGACTTCTCAGAGCTGAATCATGATATCCACTGATAGAAACGCTGGCATTCTATCTGATATTGGCTCCCAAGAAGCTCTGATCATATTTCCAGCCTCATTTAATCAACGTCATGATTGACCAACCTTTAAGGCAGGTATTGCAAAATCCTGAAAAATCGGGACGTCTCCTAAAATGGGCAGTTGAACTCAGCTAGTTTGAGATATTGTACGTGCCACAGACCTCAATCAAAAGTCAGGCCCTTGCTGATTTTTTGGCTGAATGCACCGGATTTCAAGAGGGGCTTTTGAAGGAACCGGTGCAAGAGTTCTGGAAAATATTCGTAGATGGATCATCGAACAAGAACCGATCAGGAGCTGGGATCATATTAATCTCCCCAGAAGGACTTTGATTTCATACAACTCTGAGATTCAGATTCGAAGCATCTAACAACGAAGTTGAATATGAGATCTTACTGGTTTGACTGAGTGTGTCAAAGGAGCTCAAAGGAAAGGTCATCCAGTGTTATAGAACTTCTCAGCTCATGATTAATCAGGTGTTGGGGGAATATCAAGCTCGAGGCACCAAGATGGCGGCTTACCTAGCTAAGGTGAAGGGGGAATTATCTGAATTTGAGTACAGTATTGTTGAACAGATACCTCGCGAGCAGAACTCAAATGTTGACGCTTTGGCAAGGCTGGCCATCACCAAGTAAACTGAAACTTTGAATTTAGTGCTAGTAGAATTCTTGGAGAGTGCAAGCATAACAGAAAAAATGATAGAGGTCAAGATGATCGACACAAGACCAACTTGGATGACCCCCATAATGGAATACCTCACAATGGGAAGGCTACCTAAGGAAACAAAGGATGCAAGAAAAGTACTTTATCAAGCTCCGAGGTATGTCATAGTGGATGGTACATTATACCGACGTGGTCATTCATTGCCTCTCCCATGGTGTGTTCTACCCGGGGAGGCTAAAACCATTTTGCATGAAGTACATGAAGGCTTCTGTGGAGATCATTCTGGGAGGCAAAACCTAGCACTGAAAATATTGAGCCAGGGCTATTTTTTGCCCACTTTAACAAAAGACTCCATCTCGTATGTTCAGAAATGTGACAAATGCCAGCACTTCGCCATAGTTTCCCGAGCTTCTCCAGTCAAGCTAATGATGATCTTATCCCCGTGGCCATTTGTGGTGTGGGGAATCGACCTAATACGATCCCTACCAATGGGCAAAGGATGAGTTCGTTAAGCGATGGTGGCATTCGACTATTTCATGAAGTGGGTAGAGATCGAGCCTTTGGCAACCATCACTTCAAAGAGAGTCCTGGACTTTGTGAAGAATATTTTATATCGGTTGAGGCTTCCTAAAAAGATTGTGTCGGACAATGGGACCCAATTCGACAGTGATCTCTTCACTAACTTCTGTGAAAAATACGGCGTTATTAAGAGTTTCTCCTTGGTAGCATATCCTCAGGCCAATGGGCAGGTCGAGGCTGTGACCAACACCCTCAAGATATCCTTAAGAAGAGGTTAGATGAGGTGAAAGGAGTATGGCCTGAATAGCTCCCGAAAGTGCTTTGGGCATATCGAACTTCTCACTGAACCTCCACGGGACACACGCCATTCTCCTTAACTTTTGGAAGCGAGGTCGTCCTTCCAATTGAAGCTATGGTAACCACTCACAGGAAAAAGACATTTAGCCAAGAATAGAATGACGAATTACTTAACGCATCTCTCGACCTGATTGATGAGAAACAAGAGGATTCGCCGTTATAGCTTGCCCATTATCAACAAAAAATCACTCATTACTTTAAGTCTAAAGTCAAGAGATGAATTTTTGGATTATGCGACTTGGTTCTCCGAAGGGTTTTTATAGCGAATAAGGATCCTAAGGACGGTGTTTTAGCACCAAACTGGGAAGGACCATATCAGATTATGGAAGTTTTTTGTGAAGGAACCTTCAAGATAGCTTGGCTGAATGGGGAGATAGTCCCACGGACCTGGAATTCCATGCATTTATTATCAATAGTATAGTCATCAATGTAAGGCTTAATTATAAAAGTCATTTACTTAAATAACAGATGGATTAAATAAATTTTCTTGTTAAAATGGTTTTAAATAATTTTTCTTATTAACGTTGTATTAGCTAGTGTATTGATGTTGGTAAAAGCAACCAAGAAAGTCTCTACATTCTGGTTACTTGCGGGGCATATAACCCGAGGTGGATCAGAGTAAGATCGCTGGATAAGTTTAAATTACTTAAAACCCCGAATACAACCAGGTATAAAACTACCATGGATACAACCAGGTCAGAAACATAGAAGCTTGGAAAATTGATTATTCGACGGCCTTTTAAGAGCTCGAGATGTCAATAAACCTAGAATAAACTAAGTTTAAATCATTTAAAACAATAGATCCAACCAGGTCCAAAACTTAGAGGCTTGGAAAATTGAATATTTGATGGCTTTTAGGAGCTCGAGGTGTCAATAAACCTAGCATAAACTTAGTTTTAATCATTTATAACCCTGGAAACAACCAGGTAAAAAACTTGGAAAGTTGGGAAAATTGTTTAAAATGAAGGGCTTTTTGAAGCTCGTATTATCAATAAACCTAACACGAACTAACTTTAAGATATTTAAAATCCCAAATATAACTGGGTCCAAGGCTTGATTCTTAACAGGTATGATATAAATCAACACATAAAGTTTGGATATAACCGAGCTTAAAATATCTACCCCGATCTAAAAATTGATTCCTAAAATCTCGAGTGTACAAGTCTAAGGAGTCATAAACATGAGAGATAATAAAGGAAAGATTGAATAGATAAAAGAGATTAGATATATAAATTGAAAATAAAATTGTATCGAGGAGAAAAACCTCGAACGGAGCCCAAGGGAAATTGTTTACAAACAAATATAAAAAAAACAAGAAAAAGATTGTCACTGAGCTCCTCCAAGCTACTCTGAGGATGTGACCTCCTCGCCTTCCTGCTCACTTTCCATAGAAGCATCCCCCGTTTCTGACGGTTCTAGCAAGATTCGAGCCTTGAATTTTTCAAGGTACAGTTCCCATAGCACGGAATCCATGAAAGAAAAGTTGCCATCCTAGTTAAAAGCCCAGCAATGGTACAACATATCTTCCATGGAGGACAATGAGGCCACCTTTTCTTCTTTGATTGCAGCCTCGGCCTCGAGCAGTTTTGCCTTGGCCTGGAGCTATGCAGCCTAGGCCTGAAGAGTAGCCAAGGCAATCTTTGCAACCTGCTCTCTTTCCTGGGACGAGGCAAGGGAAAAACTTGCCATCGTACTCGCTCTTTTGAGCAGCCGCAAAGGCAGATTTGGCAGCCTTCTCGCCTTCTTGAGCAGGGGTCAAGGCAGTCTTGGCGACATTGATTTCGGCCTGGAGCTCATCATTTCTAGTCCTAGCCCGGGCTATGCTGTGATGTTGAGCCAAGGCATACTGCAAAATAACAAGGCAAGTTATATGTATCTTTTGACACGATAAAGAGAAACACCAAGGAATGATAACTTACTGTGCAGGCCATCCCCAAGGCTGACTCCACGACGTTTTCCAGGCTTCGCTCCTCGATCTTCCTCAAGTCCCTCGAGCAGGTCTTATAAGCGTGCCCCACCATGTGGCTCGCCGTCTCGTACAGGATCCCTTGAAAAGCTTCAGGGATCCTCTCTAGATCCTGGGGATCCACTAGTATTCGAACGGTCGTAGCTAGGGCTGGAGGATCAGCTTGTATTACTTAATTCTAAGAAGGTGTGAACCGAGGTGGAGGTGGTGGAGGAGGAATCCTCCTCCGAGTAATGGAAGATACCGGAGCTGTCAAGCTCATGCCTTTCCCCTTAGCAGGGGATTTTGAGACATTTCCTGCTGGCAGAGGGGCCTTCTTCGTAAATCGGGGCCTCTTCACAACAGGACCTGAGCCAGTTTTCGCGGCCTAAAAAGCGGTACGGAGGTCAGGATCTCTAGCATGTTCCATCTCTTCACTTGAAAAGAACAAGAGGTGATTAGTTCTGAAATAAAGTAAAAAACAAACAGAAAGAAAATAAATAAAGATCCTACCCTCTGGGCTGGGGGAGGAGTCTATTATCACGACCTTCGGCCTTAGGGTTACTGGAGGAGAAGGAGAGTCTACGACTAATATTTCTTGGATCCTAGGAGGTTTAGGCTCCAGTTCTACCTCAGGACTGGACTCATCTACATACTGCCTAAATCCAGGGGCAAAGGCACCCTAGAGCAGAGAAGGCCAAGTCCTACGGTTGGTCCCGTACTCCTCAATGATGGCGGACTTAAAATTTAAGGTATTATCGACAACAATGGTGCCCTTGGGGTAATTACTATCATGACGCACCACCAAGTGGTTTACACACTAGAGTAGGGTGATATTACGGTCTGGGTTGTTAGGATGACGATGGACGAGCTGATTTGGGTTAAATCTAACTAACCTAAAATCGTCAACATCCCTATCTAGTTCCCTATAAGGATATGGGTTACCTTGGCTGGAGAGGCTGGCTGGTGCCCCTGACGTAGCTTGCTCTAAATTAGGTTTCTTAACAGCCTCAGGAACCTGCCTCTTTCGCACAAGAGGCACGTTGTCCCATTCCTCATCCTCGCCTTCGATGGCCAGCAAGGCATTTTCATGAGAGGGTGGGAGCTCGTGGATTATTGGGAGGGTAGCCCGGGTCCGTAAGGCCAACGTCTGGCCTTCACCAATCAATTGGCATGCCAGCATCTTGATGTCATTCACGATCTAGCGGTAATCCTTCTCACTGGTGGGCGGCCCAAATAATTTCTCGTACTGACCCCCCAGGGTCACGGACTTTGCCGTCCTCGCAAATATGTCTACACAAATAATAAACTCAATTAATACATGTATAATGGAAATATCTTGAAAAGAATAAAATTTCTCGAGCTGAGGTCAGAGAATAAAGAACTTACGAGGATGGTTGAAGTATATGTATTCATAATTTTTGAACCCGTTCGACATAAAGAACAAGTCTTTATAGTCATTAGGGTGGCTTGGGAGCTCGATGACCGGAGCAGAATTGGGGAACCTGGCGAGGTAGTAGAATCTGTCACCTCGACCTTTTTGTTCTGGGCTGGCTTTGACGAAGAAAAAGTATAATATATCTGCCGGAGTGGGGAACTCCCACTCATGCTTCAAAAATAAGTACTTCAGCCCCGCCAAAAGCCTATAAGAGTTTGGTTGGAGCATAAATGGAGCCAACTTCACGAAATTCAGAAAATCTGTGAAGTACTGGTCCAAGGGAAGGAAGGCCCCTACCTTCAAGTGTTCGTCACTCCAGGCACAAAATCGTCCTGGAGAGGGGAGCAGCTCCTTTCCCCTTCGTAAGTAGGTCGAGCGGTGAGAACTCCGGTCCTCACCTCGTTATTATGGATCAGCATAATCTTGTTCACCCTCCCTTGAGTGGTGATCTTGGACACGATTCTTTCTGCCTCGAAGAAGGCGTTGGGGTTTACCACCACTTTTTTCTCCACCACTGGACCGAAGTGGGGAATAGGAGACTCACGAGCGACCTCCTTCCCTTTGTTCTTTTGTTGAGCTGACGAGCTGGGTGCGCTCTTCTTCGGTGCATTCTTCTTGGGAGCCATCAGATCGACTAACGAATAAAATGATATAATTAGCGAGCGACCTAAGAGTCTTTAAAGGTTATAGCGTAGAAGTACAAAGGGGAATGATTAACTTTTGATGTACGAGCTGAGTTAGCCTCGGCCCAATCGCATGATGTCCCGCGCTTCCCTAAGTTACATGCCTCGGTTTCCTAATAGACCGCTGATATTTAGGGTTCCGTGTGTCGAAATGTCACGCCACTACTTTACTTGGGAAGCGGTTTAGTGCAAAACCACCCAAGAAACGTGACCCCTATACAACCTAGCTTGGACCCTAAAAACTTTTCATCTTCTATATCCCGAATTGGTATTTTTTAAATTCACTATGGGTTACCCAACTTTACCCAGAAATTACCCAGTTTTATGAATGTCGTAGTTCCAAGGATGTTTTAGGACCTACTCATTAAATCTAAGTTGAAGCCTATTTGCTAAAAACATTTGGGAAACAACCTAATGTTGACTACAGTGAAGTGCGGATGAGCATGGTAAAAAAAAAAAGAAGACTAGTAAAAGAAAAAATTTCTTCAAAACCAAAAGATGAAGCACTTACAGTATGTTCTTCGATAAAAAAAAGTAGACTTTGCATGGGACAGTTCCTATAACACTACTGATTTGCTGGGTGCAACGAACGGTTTTTGGGTTTTTCTGAGAAGGAGGAAGGATTCGAAATTGCAAAAGAGAGAAAATGTAGAAAGATTTCAAAAGAAAGGTGGTGAACCGTGAAAATTGCCTACCCTATTTATACGCAAACGACATAAATTAATTTGGGTCATCCGATTCGGTTAGTACAAGATCCAAGGGCCATGGTTCAAAAGACAAAACGGCGGCAAAAATGTGATAAGACAATTATTGTAAGCCTCGAAACCCGAACAGACGTCAATTGTGATATAGCACGTGTCCAATACTTGAGTAGTGTGCAGACAAGGTTTAATGCAATAGAAGTCTAAAAGTCCCTTTGTGTAGGTCAAAAGGTGATGACATGAACCATGAGAAGGGACTTGGGGGACAAATGTTGTACACTAATTTCAGCACGAGTCCTTCATTCAGCTCGGGTATAGCTAGCAAATAAATACACGGAGAAATAACCAAGGAAATGATCTGTTTATTATCCACATAAGCAACTTCGGTGTTAGGCATCCTGGGTTTAACCTGAGCTACAGATATGAAGGTTGTGAAGCACGAGCTCATGATATTCAAACGGCTGCCGAAGTACGAGGTCGGAGAGATATCCAGCTCATGATTATTCAAATATACTACGTACCCGCGGATCCCCAAAAACTCGGGTACTTTTATACGCCTATTTATGAACAGCCTGTCATATTTAATGTCCCAGATATTAGGAGACCATTTATTTATGATCAAATCATATCCCAGTATAAATGGAAATTGCTTGTACTAAATGTAATAAATATGTAAATCTGTGATTGACTCATGTGGTTACCCTAACCTGTCCAGAAATTTCTCTATAAATACTGAGAATATTGGGCAGGGAAAAGGGGACAATTATTCTGTAATACTGAAATCTGCCAAAATAGAGAGGGAAATAGTAATAATATAGACTCGTGGACTAGGTGGATTTTAACCACTGAACCACATAAAAAGATTTGTGTTTTTATGAATTCATTTCATATTTTGGTATATTATTAAGCAGTAATTCAACCTTTTTATTTCTTCAATACAGTGTTGGCGAAAATCCACGTCAACACCTATACTTAAGATCAGATGAACCTGAGCCAACTGAGTTTCTTAAGTGTAACTAGAAAAATAGAAAGTTTCTCCCTCTAAAGAATACAAGCTTTCTCTCTCTAAGCTCTCTCAAAAAAGGCCCCAATAATGCCCCAAGTCGTAGTTCCCAAAGTCTCAGAATTAAAGAGTTTCATAGTCCCCAAAAGATCAAAAAAGAAAAAGGCTCATTAAAGTGATGCCATGAGCTCTTTATTTTTAAGCCAATGGATCGCACAAGAACAATCCTCCGAATTAGGTGAATATCTAGTTGTTTTTACCAACTCTAACTAATAAAAGAATTTAAAATATAACGATATGGCTATTACTTCAAGAGATCTGAGAGATTCTTGTGGTAGTTACAGGTGATTATGGTTTAAGTCGTTATTAAGGTTCTTTAAAAAAGTCACTGGGCAGTTAAACCTTGAGATTCTGACACATCTGGTCGGCTACACTCCTTAATTCGACATAGCTTGTTGGCTAAATCTTTCTTATGATGAAGCTGGTCGGGTGAAACCCCTTTGTGATGTAGCTGGTCAGGTGTAATCCCTTTTCTGATGTAACTATTCTGGTGAAACCCCTTTCTGATGTAACTGGTCGGGTGAAACACTCCCTGATCAGTTAAATTCTTTCCTTGTCGGGCATAAACCTTCCTGACCAGGTACACCCATCTTCTCAGCCAATGTTCTTCCAACCAGTGATATCACAACTCCGCAGGTCCTTTTCTAACATTTGCACTTCCCTTGGTCAACCTTTTTCTTGACCATTAATATGCCACTTGACGATCAAGCATTGCCACTTGTCACTATTGATTGTCACGTCATTGAACTGAAATTTTAGGGATAACAATTAGCATTGTATATATATTTTAATAGTGCTATATTATTTTGTTAGCATGTTATATATATATATATATATTCATTTTTTAATGGTTAGTATATTATTTTCCAACTCAGTATATTTTTTTTTGTTGTATGATATATCATTTTTTTTGTAAATGACATTTAGTTTCTATTTTATTATATATAATGGTGATATATAATTTTTTTAGTATAATATATTCATTTTAATTGTTATATATAGTCTTGTTAGCGTGATATATATATGTTTTTGAGTTATAATATACTAATTTGTATTTTTTTTTAATTTTATATGGTATATAATTTTATTATCATGGTATATTGATGTTTTGTGTTACAATATATAAAATACTATGGTATATATGTTTAATAGCATGATACATCTATTTGTTGCCATGTAGCATATCAAATTAATATATCATGCTGGTAAACTTATATACTATATATTTTTTTTTAAAAAACAAACAAAATCAATTGATATGATATATCAATAACAAAATGTTATATTATAAAAAATAATATAATGTTAGATTAAATAATGTGACATAATATGATTTGTCACACCGTGTAACATATTATTGAGAGTCACTAAATTGGACACATGTATGTGCCCAAATGTGACATATTTTTTAGTTACAAAAGCAGTTTCAAATTTTTAACTCCCAAATATTACCTAATAATGTGTAGATTTGATATTACACATATTGATTTGAATTTCTCAAAGCCATAAGAGATATGGTTGTTAGAGATGTGATTTTAACCCCCATAATGTGTATGGAAGTTGCAAAATCAAGTGGGAATGAATTTGGAACATTTTGGAAAATTTAGAAAATTGGTAACTAAAAAAACATCTTGGGTCGTGGCCAGAGAGCTATTTCCTTGAGACATCCCTTAGTGCTTAGAGAATAGGGGAAATAAGATTTTGGACAAAGGACTTGAACCTTGTTCAAGTTGGTGATCCTTACTACTCTACACTTTGGTTGTATGAGAGTTTGTGTTCTTTTTATTGTTCTTTTCATTCTTTTGATCTTTTTGTTCTTATTTAATTGTATTATTATTGTTTTGAGTTTGTGACCTTCCTCTTCTAAATGTATTTTTAGCAATAGAGTTGTAACACTTATTTAAATATTACCTTGTCTATTGTATTTTTTTGCATAGAGTTGTATTTTGGTTTTACCATTTCCATGGAGCAATATAATATATTCTCTATCAATCAAAAGCTTAATTTCCTTTCCAATAGAAGGAGAAAACATAGAGATCTTGTGAGGATCCAACTTTGAAAAGATGGTAAGATAAGGTAATGTTCTTCTTTAGTTTTCTTAGAAGATTTAATGACTTTCATATAGTGATAGAAATGAGAAAGAAGAAAATTTTATAAATGAGATTCATTGTTTTCTAATATCCTTTGCTTTTGCAAATATAGTGGTTAGAATAGAAGATAATTCAACATCTTGAGTTGTTGCTATATGCGATTAATTAACATATTGTGTAAATAATCTAGTAGATTATTGGGTAATATGCTAGCATGTTATATAATTGTTTTATTATGTGATAATGAGAAATTATTAGAATGACAATATTATGAGTTTTATATGACATATATAAATATATTGATTTTATGAATCAATAGAAATGTGAAATCATATGTGTATTATATTTGTAATTTATGTTTATATATTAATAAAGAGTCATGTTAGTATGCAAATATTTGTTAGATGTTAATAGGTTTTGTCCTATATTATTGTTAGTATGTGATTTGTGAATAAAAGAAATATTTGAGAATTTAAAATTTTCTCATTTAAAAGATGAGCATCTCATTTTATGAGATAAGAAAAGATGAACCTAAGGGGGTTACATCTTTTAATGGTTGTGTCTTGCTATTGCAAGAAAAATGGATCAAGGTGGATTAAAAAAAATTGTGGGATGACATATTGACTCAATAAACTTGAAGTCTAGAGTGTGGTCAAATGAAATGTATTTGAGAATTAATTAGTGACAATAATTCTTAAATATTCAATGTATCAATGAGGAGACATTATAAAATTGGAGAAACAATTTTGAATCTTTACACCAATAGCGAATAGATTAAAGAGAACTTTATTTATTTTGGTTAAAGATGGTGATATGTTTAAATTAATCTCAAAGAGGAGATAATTTTAAACTAAAACATAAGAAATTAAAGTGTTTAAATAAATCAATGAGGGTTTATTTGATTCGATTTGATGTGTTTAAAATATTGACATCTTCAATTTGATTTTGATGATAAATCAATGGATGTAAAATTGATGTTTTCAAAAGAATCTCAAAGAGACTCTTAAGAAATACACAAAAGTTGTTTAAGTGATTTTGAGATTATTTAGACAGCTAAAAGTGAAAATTAGTGATTATTTGTTTGAGAAAATTTCACATAACATTTGTGTTCACGTATTTTATTTTGTGAAATATATATAAGAAAACAACCAAGTGAAAGTTACTTTCAAAGAAATGTGTCTTGCTTTTGCAAGTAAATTACTCAAAATAAACCAACATTGCAGATTTGTTTATTTTGATCTATTGTGAGTTTATCATGTGGCTTGAGGACTCATGATGAACTTTGAGAATTATAAGTCTAGATTTTTCTTGGAGGATAAATGACTTAATAGAAATTAAGAGATTTCTATTTTAAAGTGATATTTTATTATCACTAAGTGAGAAATGTGGGGATAATGCTCCAAAGGTAATCAATTTATTTTGTTGATAATGATTGATTAATTTGGTCATCCTATCAAATAGATGATTTGGTATTCCACATTCTAAATCACTTTGATTATATATGTATAGAATGAATAAATCTAGACATGCTTGGTGTATAAAGTTATTGTTTGTAATATTTTGATTCAAGAAAGAATCAACTAAAAATATAAAGGAGAATTTTAGAAACAAATAAGTTTATAGAATTAATATTCAAGGAAAATATTAATCTTGGATATTGAAGTATAAAATAGTAAGGGTGTTGACTATGGTCAAACTCACTATTTTAAAGGGGTAAATATTTTAATCAAACTATAGCTAGCAACAAAGTTTGAATAAAATAATGAGAGTGTTTAAGTATGCATACAAGAGAAAAGAAATGACTCAAATAGAATCATTTCTACATCTCAAGGGGTGGATTTAGACTCCCTAAAGAGATTCACGGATGGATGGTAACCTATCTTAATACTAGTAACCAAACTAGCATTACGTTCAATAGGTAATAACAAGTCAATCAAGTGAATAATAGTAGTACTCAAATTTTCTCCCATCAGAGATATGAGTACTAGTGTGTTACCAAAATGAGGGTTAAAACCGAAATATTTTTTAATAGAGCTCGGTCATGAAAAGACAAGTATTTTAGGGTAACAAAATGCTATAAGAGCTCTACCTATATAGACCTAGGGGTGGTGCCGCCCCTCATGAGAATTGGAAGTCATTTTTAAGAAAATTTTATGAATGGAATATGCATATGGCCATTATCGGTGCAAAAGCGAGACATTGAGGTCTCAAGTTAACATAGTAAAGGTGTGTGTGTTATCACCGGTTTGCTATAAAGGGATAGTGGTTCAATGCTTCGGCAACCAAAATTTTCACAAACTTTGTCGTAATTACACTATGGTAAAATTCAAGTCGAAAGACATTTTACTTTATGCCCCAATGCGAAGGTTTCTATACAAAGTGATTATTTGATCAAGTGGGGGAATATTATATTTTAATATAATATTTTGATTGATTAAATAAGTGTTACAAAAAGTGATTATTTAATCTATGTGGGGGAATGTTATATTATTTAAATAATATAATGTCAGATTAAATAATATGACATAATGTGATTTGTCACATAAATGTGATTTGTTAGACCTTGCAACATATTATTGAGAGTCACAAAATTGGACACATGTATGTGTCCAAAAGTGATATATTTTGGAGTTACAAAAACAATTACAAATTTGTAACTCCCAAATATTACCCAATAATGTGTACATTTGATATTACACATTTTGATTTAAATTTCTCAAAGCCATAAGAGATATGGCTGTTAGAGATGTGATTTCAACTTCAATAATGTGTATGGAAGTTACAAAATCAAGAGGGAATGAATTTGGAACGTTTTGGAAAATTTGGAAAATTGGTAGCTGAAAAAACGTCTTGGGTCACAGCCAGTGTTTTTCAGGCCGTGACCCAAGAGGCAGAAAAACATCGTGGGCCACGACCAGTGTTTTTTAGGCCGCGGCCAGAGTTGCTGACATCATTTTCCAAACTTTCAGTCTTATCCAATTTTGAATGTTTCCAACAGTCAAGTAACTCTCAAATCTCTATTTTAATTCTATAAAATATCCTATTAATCATTGGTAACAGCCATGAGGGTTTGTGGAATTTAAAATTCAAAGGGTGTCTCAAAAAACTATAAATAAGAGTCTAATGATCACTTGTATGACACACAATTTTCTATCCACAAAGTATATGACTGAAAAATACACCATAGAAGCTTGATAATTCTAGAGAGTTATTTTCTTGAGAGATCCCTTAGTGGTTAGAGAATATGAGGAAATAAGTTTTTGGACAAAAGTCTTGAACTTTTTTCAAGTTGGCGATCCCCACTACTCTACACTTTGGTTGTGTGAGAGTTTGTGTTCTTTTTATTGTTCTTTTCATTCTTTTGATATTGTTGTCTTACTTATCGTCTTGAGTTTGTGATCTTCCTCTTTTAAATCTTTCTATTTATTTGTATTTTGAGCAATAAAGTTGTAATACTTGTTTAAATATTATATTGTTTATTGATTTTTTTGCAAAAAATTGTATTTTGGATTTACCATTTCCGTCGAGCAATATAATATATTCTCTAACACAAAAATTGATATACTATAATATAAAAATAGATATATCATGTTAACAGTAATTAAAAAATATATATAATCTTTATATAATATTAACCATACAAATTTGATAAACTATCCCACAAAAAATATATACACAAATTGGAAAATGATATACCAACAACTCTTAAAAAATAGAAATATAATCAATATAACTTTAGAATAAAAACTAATTAAACAAAAAATATATATACATATACCATGATACTAAAATATTTAGAACGTAATAATAATAATTAATTTGTTAAATAGTATATTTGGTAATATATAATATTAAGAAAGTAATTGGATTATTTTTCAACAAAATTAAAAATATAGATATTTACTTACTTCTTACACTGTTAATGTTCATTTTACATCAAATCCCTATTTCTTTTTTTTTTTTTTGACATTTTCAAAGAATTATTGAAAGTTTGATTTATCACGTAATCCTTGCATCAAATTGTTAATTAATTAATAATAACTATAACGTAGCTACGTTAGATATTGATGAAGAACAATCTACAAAGGTACGAACAAGAATTTTCAAGACCCCAATTAATTGGCACAATTGCTGGAATAAACATATTATTCAAACTCAATCTGACTTATTAAGAAACACATTAAATAATTGGCTAGTTATTAATGAAATATTTAAGATTCGGGGGAACTAGACAAAAATGAAGACGTGCTCTTATTCTTTATTGGACATTAGAAAGTTGTCCATTATAATTAAATTCAAATGGAATTTAACAAACTGTCATCCATTTATAGACGTCAAAACCAAAACAAGGTCCACGCGTTGCTTTGTTGGACTTGGTTTGTAGGGTTTTCTCACACGGTTTCTTCCATTACATAAATATATATATATATATATAATTAGAATTGTCCTACAATTACATATATATATATATATTAATCATATTGTGTTTCCCAAAATTAATGTTTTAAAAATTTTCCTTTTATGGAAATAAAAGGGGACCAAAAAAAGTGATCATATTCCAGTTGATTGGACTTTTAAAAAATATATATTCATTAGATTATTAGTACGGTTATGATAAAACATGTTTATTAATTGCCATCATCAGCTACTCCTCTTTAATTTTTAAAATACATTGGAGCAAATCAGGGATTTCCAAAATAGCTATTTTAGAGAGATTCCTTTGGAAAAACTACGCTCGAGCAGTCCCAACTGCACAAAACATTTGATAAAATTAGCCTTTTAGCTAATGATTAGACGATATTTTAGCTTTTCTTCTACTCTAAACGTAACCTCGTTGTCCTCGCTATTATAAAATAAGAATTGTTAAGGGGTATTATTGGTGCCCAACACCACAAGAAGATAACATACCGTGATTGGTGCAATCTAATATCGAGTCCGACATATTTTAATTTAATATTTATTATAAGGTATCGTTAACTATAGAATATCTCTTCATGTGGTGTTGGATACCTAAAAATGTCATATAGCAACACTCTATAATAATTTACTTTTGAACTAGCCAAATATAGCTACCTTGAAAGACTAGCTAAATTGTTTATTGTTTTGATAATAAAAATTAGTAATGAAGGGACATATAGACAAAGATGGCAAGAGGTTTATTCTCTACAAATACAAAATTTAATATAATAATTAATTATGAAAATTATTAAAATAATCATCTCTTTATTATATAGAGAGCATGGTTTGAAGAACTTAAAAAAATGAGTAGATATAGTAGTCTTTTTTTTTACTATTTTGGCTAAAATTTAGGTATTAATTGGCTAATGTTGTTGGAGATGCTAAAATATAGATCATTTTGACAAATCATAACGAGTGAATCAAATGACTCAAATGACATAAACAGGAGTTCCTCGTAACTTCAGGATTAAGATCAATTTGTATATGATAATCTTATTGATATGTTTATAATAAATATTTATAAAAAATGGTATTCAGTTAAGTATTAATAACATATCGTGTCCAGTTCTTGTATAACAACATTATACAAAGTATATTCACTAAGATGTCTTTCTACATTAGTAATCCGAATATAGATTATATGTATTCATAATACTAGTGAACTGTACTGACAATATTTAATCCAAATATAATATTCCATATAAATTTGTTTTATTGTTAACTATTTAAATTTGTTCCCTACGATCTTAATCATCTTTTATCAATACAAGATTGTAGTCACAATAACGAATTTAGAAATTTTATGATATTTATATTATAATAATAATCAATCAATATATGCAAAAATTCATCTTAATTATTTATTTCATAAATACATTGTCTAATACATATGATTTCAAGGGCATCACTCCTATTTCACATGTGTATATAATATGACCTTCTTTGCTTTTAAGCACATTGAGAAATTATATCTCAATTTTCTTCAAAAAACATTTTACTTTTACTTTTGTTCTGTTTCGTTCACCTGCTCATATCTTAGAGTCTGTTTGTTGCTAAGGACCTGGTGGTTGATTAAAAACTGAATTAATTTCAACGAATAGTAGTTATTTTCTTAACTCTCCCCTATTGGTCGTAGATTCTCACTTCTGCTTCTTCTTCTCAGATATTCATGCATGATCCCTGGGAGGTGAGAGGCCAATAGATGAAGATCTTCTAAATTTACTGTCTGTAGACTCCGAAAAGCCCATTTTAACCATTCCACAAAATCCAGCATAACCAATACCATCAATTAGCCATCCTACTTCAAATCCATCTATGGCCTTAGTAAAGCTTGTTTCTCAGAGAAAGAAAAATATCCCTGACCTTCACATTGGTCAGGATGCGACAAATGTTGAGGGTTTTTCGACTACCAACCAACCCTTCACAACTGATTAGCCTCCCTAGCTTCTCATTTCCCATGTTCTTGTAAGAGAAGTCACAAAAAAGGATGTACCCTGGTACATCACCCCTCCTAGAAGTATATCGAACAGGATGATGGCCAAGTATCCTAAGAAATATGGCCTTCCTGGGATTACTTTATTCAAGCCAACCCCTGACCAGAGGGCAAACGTGCCTGGTGGTACCTATAGTGTCTGGTTGAGGTATAACATCAAGGCAGGGGCGACCTTACCTCTGTTATATTATTTTATAATATAATGTAATATTATATTATTTTATAATATAATGTTTTAGATTAAATAAATGTGACATAGAGTGTCACATATTGTAACATATAATAGAGAGTTACATTATTTGGATATATGTAAAATATCCAAACATGTAACATATTTGGTGTAACAAATTCATCACAAATTTGTAACTCCTAAATATCACCCATTACTGTGTAGATTTGTTGTTACACAATATTGAGATGAATTTCTTAAAGCCATATGAGAAATGGCTGATAGAGATGTGATTTTAACTCCCATATTGTGTATGGAAGTTACAAAATCAAGTGGGAATAAATTGGAACGTTTTGAAAAAACTGAAAAAAATCGTTGCTAGAACTGACTGGTTGCTGTTTCCTGAACCGCTCATAAAGAGGTTCCAATCTGTTTTCAACCCCAGGCTGTTGCCCAATAACTGGCACTGACACAGAAGGTGCCTCTGGTACATTAACCACTGCAGGCACTTGCTGCTGCCTCAGGAGACGAAGCTCCTCTCCCTGTTTCAACACTATAGCCTGCAAATCAGTAAACAACTGCTGCCAGTTTGCAGGTGCTGGATGTGGAATCTGGGATTGGTCATTCTCTTGACCTTGGCTGTTATTATTATTCTGGTCCAGACCACTCTGGCCAGCTGTAGTGTCTGTCTGTTACGGGTTCATTCTATCACTGATACCTTACTGAAACAATAATCAATACGGCCAGTCAGGTAGTAATAACTAAACCTCCTGCCGCCTCACGGTCCAAGAACAAGCAGACAATTATCATATGCCACAGTCATTCAATATTCACAAACAGATACATATTTATGGCACTCAGCACTCAGCATGTATCACATAGCAATCCATAATATTTCAGGGGCACAAGGCCAACACAGTGACTCATGCATGCAGGTAAAGCATTTGCACCACATTTAGGCAGTTATGCACATAACTACATGAAGAGTTACCAAACCAAGAGTCGAGCTTGACTTCAGTGATGTGTGTACATGCCCAGCCAGTCTACAGGAACCTTAACCTTGGCATTGCTCTGATACCAAGTTGTAACGCCCTGGTTGCCCCAGAACAGTTACGGTGAACGGTGGACCGGAAATTTGACTCGTTACCCGAGTCCTTTGGTCAAAAACGTGCTCTACGTGTAATTAACAGGTTAAGGTATAAAACCAGTAAAAAGGAAATGGAGATTTTCATTACAAACTGCTCTGCAGAGCTAAACAAAACATTTACAAGTGGTTCTCAGTACAAAATGGTTATTACTGTTTTAAATTTACAATCCCGCTGACCTAAGCGGCAAAAATAGGGTAAACCCCCTAGTTCCTCTGAGAACTCCTTGACCGTGGTGGTCAAGTGGCCGCATATGTACACAACACCACATTAGCTCTCTACTCAAGGCTAGGTGAGCTTTTCTTTCCCTTTACCTGCACCACATAGCACCCATGAGCCAAAGCCCAGCAAGAAAACATAACACTTTTCATAAACATTATCAAATGATTATCATTATAATCACACTGAGCATAAAGCTTTCAAACAAGTGAGTGAATATCACTTCAGGTTCTGATAAACCATACTGGGTGATTGACTAGCATGTCACTAATTCAAATGGAAGAGTGGCTGCTAGGTAAGCCACTAGCCTTCAACAGGTTCTAATAAACCATACTGAGTGACTATCAAGCATGTCACTGTTTCAAGTGGGAGAGTGGCTGCTAGGTTAGCCACTAGCCTCCAAGCGCTTATTTCATTCATCGACCCTCTGGGTCGAACTGACATTAATGCTCTTTGAGTCATTCATTGCTGATCGTCGATTAGATCCAATCTCTGTTGGCTTGCGTGATACACGCTAAGGCCGTCCTGACTAATGAGTCAGTGCAATGTGACCAATGCCCAATACCACTGCCGAACCTGACTAATAAGTCACAGCTTCACAGTTGATACTAGTACCTTTGCCAAAACTGACTAATGAGTCAGTACCATGCGTAAGTGAGCAACATATGCTAAACATTCTTTATTCAATCCAAGTCCATATTAACACAACCAACATGCCTCATGAATATCCATGCATGTCATACTTGGGGTGCATTTTTCTTACCTCTGGTTCGAGCGAGAATGAATTTGAAAAACAACCCTGAGAACGATCAACCTTTAGATTCCTTAGAGGTTACCTAATCATAACCAATTATAATCCATTAATAAAATAAATTAATAAATGGTTTACAATCTAAAACCACACTCCCGGGATCAATCCCCCACTCTCGGGATTCTTAAAATACTCAAACGGGGCAAAGGAACCAAACCCCGAACCTTAAGGATCATTCCGAGCCCTAAAACGGATTTGCTGAAAAATGGACTAGCGATGCAGCCCCATCAGATGGCGCTGCAGCCCTGTGAGTGGCGCTGCAGCCCTAATAAATGGCGCTGCAGTCCTATTTCCAAGTCAGAGAGCCCATCTCTGAGCCCTGAATAGCGCTGCTGCGCCCCAAGTGGCGCTGCTGCGCCAATAACAGACCAGAAACTTTCTGGTTCATCTTCTTTGCGATTTTTCTTGAAACCAAACCCTCCAAACCAATCCAAAACCTTACCAAACACCCAATTCAACCCCTAAACTTCATCTACATCATACCCTCATCAAAACCCAATCAATCTTACACAAAAACTCCCATTGATTCTAGCTATCCACACCAAAACTATAAGCTGAAAACTATAAAGTAAAACAGAGTATGGCTTGTTTTTCACGGATGAATTCTTACCTCAAATGGAATTAAAGTCCTTTTCAATGGGTGAACCGAGTCTACAACTCCCAAGCTTTGATTTCCTAGCTTGTATCTTCAAGTTGGGACCAAAAACTTCAAAGAATGATAGAGAGGAAATGATGTACGGGAAGGTGATGAAGTTGCTCTGTTTTTCTGTTCTGTTTCTACAGCCATCCAAAGCCATATAAATCCAAACCCAAATGACTAAAATACCCCTAGGTCTTTAAAAGCTTCTAAAGCCTTCCAAGGGCAAAGTTGGTATTTTCGAACCTATACCGTTAATCATAATTAACGTTTCCCAATTCCCGCTATTCTCAAAATTCCCAAACACCAATAATTCATGTCCCGTTACCCTTTTTCTCCCGGCGACGTTCTAATCATTAAAACATCCCGAGACTCACCCCGAGCCTCGAACTTATTCCCGTTATGACTAAACCGCTACTTTAACACTTAAAGATCGTCTCATGCCAAATAGCTCGAACAAATCCACATTATAATGTGGCCTTAACAATATATCACCAACATGCATCCAAATGAACAATTTACCCTCAACGGGCCAAATTTCCATCACACCCCTGTAATTAAAAAAAATATGGACTCACATGCATGCATTTCACATCATATCATAATATAATCAACATATACATGCATTTTATCAATTAATAACACAATTAAGCAAGTATGGCCCTCCCGGCCTACTATTCACGCCGTTAAACATATTGGGGAAATCGGGGCTTTACAGATAATCTCCTTTGTAGGGGTCATATCCTCAACGCCCTATCCGATAGGCTCTATGACCTATACACTGAGACCAAATCGACCAAGGAGATATGGGATGCACTTGAGAAAAAGTTTAAGGCGGAAGAGGAAGGTACCAAAAAGTTTTTGATATCTCAATACTTCGATTTCAAATTTTTTGGTGATAAACATATTCTTCCTCAAATTCATGAATTGCAAATTATTGTTAATAAATTGAAAGTGTTAAAGATTGAGCTTCCCGAGGCCTTTCAAGTTGGTGCTATAGTGGCTAAATTACCACCAACTTGGAAGACCTATAGGAAAATAATCCTTCATAAAAATGAGGATTATTCTTTGGAGGAGATCCAAAAACATATTCGAATCGAAGAGGAATCGATATGTAGAGATAAACTTGTTGAGGGGTCTAATGGAGAGACTTCCAAAGCAAATGCGATGTCACAACCAAAACATCCCAAAAACAAAGGGAAAAAGGGTAATGAGAAACCTTTGGGGTCCAAAAACCAATCCAAACAAGTTTAAGGGCGAGAAAGGTCCTTGTTTCGTGTGTGGGAAAAAGGGTCACTATGCTAGAGAGTGTAGGCATAGAAAAGACCAACAAGGACCTAAGGTGAATGCAACTCAAGAGGAAAACATAGTTGCTACCCTTAGTGAGGTGAATGCGGTCCAAGGCAAGGTGAAAGGGTGGTGGTATGATACTTGTGCCACCGTCCATGTCACCTATGACAAACCATTGTTCAAGACCTTTGAAGAGTAAAAGGGAAACCATGAGATACAAATGGGCAATGAGGGAAAATCCAAGGTACTTGGCAAAGGTACTATTGAAGTCTACTTCACCTCCGGCAAGAAAGTTACATTAGTGAATGTACTTTATGTTCCCAAAATGAGTAGAAACTTGGTAAGTGGTGATTTGCTTGGCAAGCCCGGCATTAAAGCCGTTCTTGATTCTGGTAAACTTATACTTACCAAATCAAATGTATTCTTGGGAAAGGGGTACTCTTGTGAGGGTATGGTTAAATTGTGCACCAATGATGTAACTTTCAATGTTATCAATAAAAATGCTAATTCCGCCTATATTGTTGAGTATGATTCTTTATTTTTGTGGCATCTTAGACTATCGCATATAGGTTTTTCTACCATAAAAAGAGTAGTAAAATGTGGTATGATTGCATGCAATATTAAAAACTATGGTAAATGTGAAACATGTGTTAAGGCGAAAATGATTAAGAAACCATTTCCTAGTGTAGAAAGATCATCTAATTTACTAGATTTAATCCATAGTGATCTTTGTGAATTAAATGGTGTTTTAACTAGAGATGGTAAAAGGTATTTTCTTACTTTTATAGATGATTTTAGTAGATATACCTATGTGTTTCTTTTAAAGCATAAAGATGAGACTTTTGATGCTTTTAAATTGTATAAATTAGAAGTTGAAAATCAACTAAATAGAAAGATTAAGGTGCTAAGAAGTGATAGAGGAGGAGAACTTCTCTAATGAATTCAATACTTTTTGTGAAGAAAATGGTATAATTCATGAGTGCAGTGCACCTTATACACCACAACACAATGGTGTTGCCGAAAGGAAAAATAGGACTTATCTAGAGATGATAAATTCTATGTTGGTGTTTTCTAAGTTGAACTTCAACTTATTGGGTGAAGCGCTTTTAACCGCTTGTCACATTCTTAATCGAATACCGATGAAGAAAAATGAGATATCTCCATATGAGTTATGGAAAGGAAGAAAACCCAACATAGGGTACTTCAAAGTGTGGGGGTGTCTTGCATATTGCAAGAAAACCGAACCTAATAGAACAAAGTTAGGTTCAAGAGCCATAAAGTGTGCTTTTGTTGGTTATGCCAACAATAGTAAAGCTTATAGGCTATTAGACTTAGAGTCTAATATTGTGATTGAATCTAGAGAAGTTGAATTCTTTGAGAATATGTTATGTGACAACAATTCTCAAGCTTCAACATCTCTATAGGAGAATTTGTTATATGAGAACAATTCTGAAGCTTCTACATCCAAAGTTGATTCTCAAGGGGAGAATTCTCAAAAGGATGTAAAGCAGCCCTTTGAACCTAGAAGAAGTCAAAGGCTTAAAAATCATAAAAGTCTAGTAGTGGATGAGATAGATTCTCAACAAATTTCATTCTACATGGTAGAAGGAAATAGAGAGTAAGTCATTAGGAAAATTCCTATTGTACTTCTCGTTGAGAATGATCCTAAGACTTATAGAGAAGCTATGCAATCGAGAGATAGTGCATTTTGGAAAGAATCCATCAATGATTAGATGGATTCCATTCTTTCCAATAACACTTGGGAATTGGTAGATCTCCCACCGGGGTCTAAGCCAATTGGGTGTAAGTGGGTATTTAGGAAAAAATACCACACTGACGGCACTATCCAAACCTTTAAAGCTAGATTAGTAGCTAAAGGGTTTAGGCAAAAGGAAGGTATCGATTATTTCGATACCTATGCGCCTGTTGCAAGAACAACTTTTATAAGAATTTTGTTCGCTTTAGCTTCTATACACAACTTGTATGTTCATCAAATGGATGTCAAAACAACATTCCTTAATGGTAACCTCAATGAGGAGGTCTATATGGAACAACCCGAAGGGTTTGTCCTACCAAAATATGAACATAAAGTTTGTAGACTTGTAAAATCCTTATACGGATTGAAACAAGCTCCTAAGCAATGGCATGAGAAATTTGATCAAGCCATTATGTCTGATGGGTTTAGACATAACAATGGAGACAAGTGTTTGTATTCCAAAACTTGTAAGGGATATGTGATCATTGTTTGCTTATATGTGGATGACATGCTTATTCTAAGTAATAACATGGAAGGGATAGAAGAAACGAAGAGGTTTCTATCATCAACCTTCATGATGAAAGATCTTGGAGAAGTTGATACCATACTCGGTATCAAAGTAAAGAAACATAGTGGGGGTTTTGCGCTAGGGAAAGCCCACTACGTTGAGAAAGTATTGAACAAATTTAACCATCTCAAGGTTAAAGATGCCAATACTCCATTCGATCATAGTGTAAAACTAGAGAAGAATGAAGGAAGAGCGGTGGCTCAATTGGAGTACGCTAGTGCTATAGGGAGTCTAATGTACGCTGCCTAGTGTACTAGACCTGATATAGCATTTGCGGTAAGTAAACTTAGTAGGTTTACAAGTAATCCAAGTGTGGGTCCCTGGAAGGCAATTGGAAGAGTCCTAGGTTATCTCAAGAAAACCAAAGGACTAAGTCTTCACTACTCCAAATTTCCTTCGATATTAGAAGGATATACAGATGCAAGTTGGAAATCCCATCTTGGGGACAACTTGTCAACAACTGGTTGGGTATTTACACTTGGTGGAGGTGCAATTTCTTGGGGTTCCAAGAAACGAACCTGTATATCTCATTCCACTATGGAAGCAGAGTTCATAGCTCTAGCTACTACCGGCAATGAGGCCGAATGGTTAAGGAATCTGTTGATAGAGAGTCCCCTAATCAAAGAGAATGTATCTACTATATCGATACATTGTGATAGCCAAGCGACATTGGTTAGAGCATACAACGGAGTGTACAATGGGAAGTCTAGACCCATTAGTCTAAGACATGGATATGTAAGAGAATTGATTCAAAGAGGAGTCATCTCAATATCCTATGTGAGAACAAGTGAAAATCTGGAGGATCCTCTCACTAAGCCACTAACGAGGGATTTAGTGGCTGCGTCATCTCGAGGGATGGGACTTAAACTCCCTAAAGAGATTCACGATTGATGGTAACCTATCTTAACACTAGTTATTCAACTAGTGTTAGGTTCAATAGGTAATAACAAGTCAATCAAGTGAATATTAGTTGTACTCAAAACAAGTCCCATCTGAGATATTGAGTACTTGTGTGTTACCAAGTGGAGGGTTAAACTGAAAGGTTTTTTAATAGAATTCAGTCTTGTAAAGACAAGTATTTTTGGTAACAAAATACTGTAAGAATTCTACCTATATGGACCTAGGGGTGGTGCCGCCTCTCATGAGAATTGGGAGTATTCTCAAGAACGTCCATGAATGGAAAGTGCACATGGCCATTAACGGTGCAAAGCGAGACATAGAGGTCTCACGTGAACATCGCAAAGGTGTGTGTATTATCACCGATTTGCCATCATGAAAAGATGGTTCAATGCCTAGTGCAACCAAATTTTCGACAAATTTTGTAATAATTATACTATAGTAAAGTTCAAGTTGAAAAACACTTTACTTTATGCATCAATGCAATGACTCCTATAAGAGAGAGTTTTTATTTAATCAAGTGGGGGATATGTTATATTTTTAAATATAATGATTGATTAAATAAAGTGTTACAATAGATGACTATTTAATCTAGTGGGGGAATGTTATATTATTTTATAATATAATGTAATATTATATTATTTTATAATATAATGTAATATTATATTATTTTATAATATAATGTTTTAGATTAAATAAATGTGACATAGAGTGTCACATATTGTAACATATAATAGAGAGTTACATTATTTGGATATATGTAAAATATCCAAACATGTAACATATTTGGTGTTACAAATTCATCACAAATTTGTAACTCCTAAATATCACCCATTATTGTGTAGATTTGTTGTTACACAATATTGAGATGAATTTCTTAAAGCCATATGAGAAATGGCTGATAGAGATGTGATTTTAACTCCCATATTGTGTATGGAAGTTACAAAATCAAGTGGGAATAAATTGAAACGTTTTGAAAAAACTGAAAAAAATCGTTGCTAGAACTGACTGAGGGCCGCGGCGCCTGGTAGCAAGCGTCGCGGCCCTAGTGCCTGACAGCCTCTTCCAACTTTGGTTTTTATCCAATTTTGAACGTTTCCAAAAGCCAAGTAACTCCCAAATCTCTATTTTAATTCCATAAAACATCCAATTAATCATTGGTAACAGCCATGGGGGTTGGTGGAATTTGAAATTCAAAGGGTGTCTCTAAACTCTATAAATAGGGGCCTAATGCTCACTTGTAAGACACAACATTTCTATCCATTAGAGCACTTGGCTAGAAACACCTCGAGGCTTGATAATTCCAGAAAGCTTTTCCAATATCTGAGAGAGATCCCTTAGTGCTTGAGTTAGGGGGAAATAAGCTTTTGGACAAAGGTTTTAAACCTTGTTCAAGTTGGTGATCCCCAACCCTCTTCACTTAGGTTGTGTAAGTGAGAGTTTACTTGTGTTTCTATTCTTCTTTTTATTCTATTGTTCTTCTTCTTATTCTCTTGTTCTATTTACTTGTATATTTTGTTTAAGAGTTGTAATCTTTTCATTTGGTCCAAACACTTTATTTTATTTGTAACCTTTTGCTTTGAGTTGTATTTTACTATTCTCTTCTTCTTTATCATCTTCTTCATTTCCTTTGCTTTATTTGTATTTTCAGTTATAGAGTTGTAACACTTTATTTAATCAACCTTGTTCATTGTAATTTTTTGCATAGAGTTTTAATATTATAATCATTTCCATTGAGGCAAAACAATATTTTCCTTTGACAACACGAAAAAAAAACCATTGTTCAACTCTTTGACAACATGAAAAAACCAAAAGCTCGGCCCTCCCTCTCTATCTATCCAAGGGATGGAAGGGCAGAGGCCTTTGGTGTCCCCTCCAGTCAAGAATTGGGGTGGGGCCTCACAATCACTAGCCGATATGATTTTCTCTCATGCCTTTCTTCGTTCTTTCTAAGGAGTAGTGAACTATTTTTAAATTTATCCATTCCAAATTACACCGAATAGGTTTAGAGTGTTATCGGTGCTCTTTATTCTTTACCACCACTAGAAATGTTCTGTACCCACTCCCCATGAAATTAACTACCTGTTCGATCTTAAACCCAACCCCAACCAAAATAACACGGGGTTTTTCCATTTCTATCATCAAGAATCTTCTCGTACATTCTTGACCAATAAAACCTATAAGTCCAATGTGGGTAAATAATTCAAAGAGTATTTCCTCACCACCGATCTCGTAGAAGACAACTTATCATTTACTTGGGGAGGTAATTTTTCTTTCTGAATTTGCTCAAAATTCTAGTCATTTATTTCTCCTTTGTCTTAGTTTACTTGGTTGAATATAGGTCCATGGTTTCGACCAGAGCCTACCCAATGCATGGTAGAAAGGGTTGTTGCCCTAGCCAGCATGACCTCTACAGAAAATAGTGTCAAGGATCTGGTAACCGGTTACAATTTATGGTTGGTCAACCTATTGGAGCCTCACCAAGATGTGAAAGAAACAACTGTTGGGAGTGCCACAAGAGAAGGTACTGATGATGTCTCTTAACCACAGGATTTTTCCCAACCCCCGGGTGCCATTCGACGACGGTAACCATCGGGGAACCAGTCTCCAATCCTCGACCAAAGCTTATTCCTCCTTCCCATAGGAAGGGCAAACAAAAACTGCTCGATCATCCTGGTCGGGTATATGACTTGTCTGAGGACGAAAATGGTATGGTTTTTTTTGAAGTCTTTTAAATACATTGCCCATTCTTAATAGTATGTTTGACAGGAATGACAGCTTTATTTTTCCAACAAGTAGCTTTAATCTAGATTTCTTCGTGGAGGATAATGTTTGTAGCAGTAATAACATAGATAACATAGCGACCAATATCTTTAGTTCTGGTATAATCCTTAGAATTTTTCCTTGTCAATCTTTATAAATTATTGTGGAAACTTTAACTAATTTGTTCACCCTTCTTTTTAGTCATGCAGGCACACAATGCTTTGGACATTTACGCCTTGAAAGGTAGAACCACTAGCTCAAAGAATTCGAGCAAGAGAGAGGTTGGAGGCACCAACGGGGCATCTCTGAGTAATAAGTCTTGATCACCGAAGACTCCTCTTCCTACCAAGTCCATTACTCCTCCTCCCTCCTCTCAACCTCAATCTTCCCCTGAGTAGGTGGGGATCCTTCTGTGAATGAGATGTTGACCAATGCCTCATGCTCGACAATAGATAAGTTGCAAAAAGTTTCCAAACATCGACTTAGAAAACAGGCCTTTGCCTCTATTCCTTCGTTAAAAATCGACCAGGGAACTTTTATGCTGCTCGCAAGCTCTCCTGACCATGAATAACGGGTGACACCGTGCTGAAGAAGATGGCTCCAAATTTGCTCAGGAGCGAAAAGTGGCGGAGGACCAGAACAAGGCCCTCAACAAGGAGGTAAGAAAAAGCAAGGAGGACTAAGACAAGGCCATATATTTAAAAGAAAAATAAAAGGTTGCATCCAAGGCACCCCATGATGAAGTAGTCAAGCTTCAGGATGACCTGGTCGCTATTGAGAAGGAGGCTGATGAGTTGGAGGAAAAGGTGAAACATCTGTATCATCCTTCGCCTGCTGCTATGTGTTCTTAAAAAACAATCAAGGTGTAAACTTTGATTATCTTCCTTAATAGATAAGGGAGTTTGAGCTTGCTCAATGCGCTGCTCGACTAGAGGAGGAGAAAAATGCCACTGCATCTCCTGAGATTTCTTTGGCCACAGAGATTAATGTAAAAGAGGAGGTTGGAGCGATTGTCACTAGCAGCCCCATCAAAACCCTCCTGCTTAGTGAATTTATTTATTTCCTTCATTTTTATAATTATAACATCAGATCAACTTGTTTGTGGTGTCGAAATAATTTACTACTATGCGATACTTTTTCTTTTGATATTATAACTACTATTATAACATCTGCTCGCATGACCGAACTTAGCATAACACTTTATACTTTTTGCGCAAAATCTAAGAAATTTTGAAAAATATTCTTAGTGTTGTTGTATGCTTTCCCTTATTTTGCTTGTATGTTTACATATTGTCGTATGTTTTGTGTAATGCCCCAAAATCCTTAATGCGGTTTAATGGTTGGATTAGATGGTCGGGAGGGCCATAATTGATTTATTATGCCATTATATGATTATGTGCATATTTATGTGAATTATATTATTATATGGTGTTAAATGCATGCATGTGGGTCCACATTTCATTGTAGGGGCATTTTGATAATTTGGCTCGTTGAGGGCGTAATTGTATATTATCATGCATGTTGATGAACTATTGATGAGGCCACATTATAATGTGGATTTGTTCGAGCCATTCGGCATGAGACGATCTTTGAGTGCAAGTTAGCGGTTTGGTCATAACGGGGTTGAATTCGGGGCTCGGGGTAAGTCTCGGGGTAATTTGGAGATTAGAACATTTCCGGGAATTAAATGGTAATGGGATATGATTTATTAGCATTTGAGAATATTGGAAATAACCGCAATTGGAGAGCGTTAATTATGATTAACGAGATAGGCAGGAAAGGATGATTTTGCCCTTGGAGGATGTTTAGGGTTTTAATTAAGCTCAGGGGCAATATGGTCTTTTCACCCTAAGGATAGATATAGCCATTTGAAGGCTGTAGAAGCTTCTGTAAAATAGAGCATAGTTCTTCTTCTCCCGTACGCCATTTTCCTTCCTTTTCTCTTTGGATTTTTGAGCTTCTTTTGAGGATTCAAGTTAGGGAAGTGAGTCTTCGGGGCTTTGGGTTGTGTTCCACCATTGAAGAGGATTCAATACTGAGCTTGAGGTAAGGTTCTAGCAATTAAAACTCTTGTTTTGCTATGTTTTTTTATTGGATTTCTAGATTGAATATTGAGGATTGATGGGAGTTTTTGGCAAGGGTTGCTCGGGTTACGATGCCTAGGACTTGTGTATAAGGTTTTGGGGTTCATTGGAGAGTTTAAATGAGGTTTGGAAGCTTGTTTTTTAGATTGGAAATGGAGTCAAAGGAGGAAAAACTAGGGTTGAAAACCCTAGTTGTAGCGCTACAGCGCCCAGCTATGAGTGCTACAACGCTAGAATCCCCTGCTTGTAGTGCTAGGGTGCTAGGGGGGCAGCGCTGTAGCGCTACCTTGCTTTTCCAGATTCCTGTTTCGGGCACTTTTGAGGGTTTTTGGCTCGGGGTTTCAATTCCTAAGGCTCGAGATCGAATCTACTCACCGTTTGGGTAAAATTCGGGGTCTCGGGAGTGAGGTTTAGGTAAAGAACCTTTCATGGTTGATTTTCATTAATGGAGGTTATATTTGGTTATGACTAGGTGACCGCTAAGGATTCAAAGGGTTGATCATTCTTGAAGGTCATTCTTGTATTATTTCTCGCTCAAACCAGAGGTAAGAAAACTGCACCCCATATGTGACATGCATGGTTATTCATGAGGCATGTTAAGTGACATATATGTTGACATTGATTGTGTATCAAATGCTTAGCAAATCTTGCTTGCTTGTGAATGGCACTAACTTATTACTCAGAATCATTAATGGTGTCGGTATTAACTGTGAAGCTGTGACTCATTAGTCAAGTTCAGCAGTAGTACTAACCACTGGTCGTATGGTATTGGCTTATGAGTCAAGAACGGTATTAGCATGTTTAATACAAGCCAAAAAGATTAGATCTAGTAGACATAAGCATTGAATGACTCATCATGTGCATTAATGCTTGACCGACCTCAACTTTGATGAAAATTAAAAGCTCTTGTCTAGTCTAATGGCTAGTCACTCAGAGGGGCCAGAAGGCCCAGGTGACTACATCATCACATGGCTAAGGGTGCAGACACATTAGTGACTCCATGGTCACTCATTTGGTTTACATTAGTGACTCACTCATTAGTTACTCATCTGGTTTAAGCTAATGACTCAATGGTCACTCATTTGCTAAGGGTGCGGAACCCAGATTAGTGACTTACACATCAGTCACTCATCTGTTTAAGGCTATAAGCTTTGGATGATTATCATAATCATCATCTGAAATTATATACATGCAGTAATGAGTTTTCTTGCTGAACCTTGGCTAATGGGTGCTATGCGGTGTAGGTAAAGGGAAAGAAAAGCTCACCCAGCATTGAGTGGAGAGCTTAGATGGCGATGTGTACATATGCGGCCGCTTGACCACCACGGCCAAGGAGTTTCTCAGAGGAACTAGGGGTTAACCTTATTTTTGCCGCTTAGGTCAGCGGGTTGTAATTTTACACTTTAATAGCCATTTTGGATTATAAATAACTTGTAAACGCTTTTATGGGCCCATGAACAGTTTTATGTTTTGAATAAAATATATCCTTTCCTTTTTTATCGAGTTTTTCACCTTAGCCTGTTAATAATACCTAGATTCATGTTTATAACCAAATGACTCGATTAGCGAGGTAAGCACGATTAAAAGCTCACAGTAACTGTCTTGGAGTAACCAGGGTGTTACAACTTGGTATCAGAGCGTGCCAAGGTTTAGGGTTCCTATAGACTGGCAGGGCATGTACACTCGCCATTAAAGACAATCTCGACTCATGGTTTGGTAACTATTTATGTTGTTATTTATTTAACGGCTTAAATAATGTATAAATGCTTTACCTGTCTACATGAGATACCTTGATAAGGTTGTGCCTTGACTATTGCGTCATCAGCAAGAATGTGCTTATTAGTACTGATATTGCTAGAACATGCTTAGTAGTATTGTTCATTGTGGATTATCAATTGATACGTGTTAAATTGTAGTGTCCTAGAATATTTATTTAGCTAGCTAGATAGTAGTAGTAGTTAGTATTAGTTTGTAGTATGTTAGATTCTATGGATTTTGGTTTAAGCCGAGACCTAGTTGGATACTCATAGCAACAGTTAGGGATTTTATAAGTTTAACCTATAGTTTAAGAATATTAATTTTAACATAAGGTTTGACTAATATTGCTAGTCATAGAAATATATTTATTATAACCTAAGGTTTAGTTAGAACCATTAAGAGCATGACACTTGTCATAATCATGTTTATTAAGGAATTAAGTATTTTGATATATAGTTTAATAAAAGAAAGATCTAGAAGCTCTAGAACCTTTCAGAAACTTTTAGGATCGTATTATGACTCAGTCAAAGATGTTTATCCAATTCAAAATATGTTGAAAAAGTGCAAATACGTGTTTGATATATTAGCGTATGCCGATATATCGCAGTTATAGGGGCAAATATATTGCCTACGGAAGATACGGAAAACACGTCGACTTTGCACGAACGCACGAACGAGGCTCGGGAATTTGGGGGAGGCGATATATCGCCTATGGGGGGCGATATCTCAGCTCCAAGGCATGATTTTAGAATGTTGACAATTTTTAAATTTAAAAATAGCCTTAACAACTTAGTCCTGCCTAAGAACGATTTTGACCGAGTTCTGGGTGTCTGTTCAACGAAAATTCAAATATTAGCCAATGACACGGTGTCAAGAATACGACAGGATATAGAACGATACTTGAAAAGATAATCTAATGGAAAGGGAAAAAACACCAAGGAATTATACTGGTTCAGCCCCAGTGATTGGTAATGACCTACGTCCACTTAGTGATATTGTTAATATTGAATCTTAAAGTCGTTATCAAAGAACTAGGGTTCTTGAGTTTCACAAACCTTAGACGTAATACAATAAGATGGTAACAACTCACTTTAGGTCTTTTTCTCTCAATCTTAAGCAAAAAAGCTAATGAATCCAAAAGTCCCTTCCTTGAGCTATGTCATGCATATTTATAGGTGTTTACCGAGTTTTTCGGAAACGAATAACTAACAGAATAATAAAAAGATAAGAACTGTAGAAATACTGAAATGTAACTAAACAAACAGTGTTTTTACGTGGTTCAGGCGTTAACAAGCCCTAGTCCACGAGTCGATGTTATTATACTTGGAAAAGATTACAGTAAGATGGCTGGTGCATAAGAACTTCACACGCTCACAATGTTTCTCTCGGGTTCTCTTGAAGAAGATGAAGCTAGAGAGATTTTAGTAGAGTTTTTGCTATATGATTTGTTCGTCCCTCCTCTTGTAAAATGAAGGGGTCTTTATAGCTAGGGTTTTGGATTAGGGTTTTTCTCTACGTACATGAGTTTTAATTACACCAGCCATAAATAGGGATACAATTACTGTAGTAGCATGGCTACAAGACTCTATGTAGGTATATTTACGTGAAAGTATGGGGAACACACAAAGTCAGCCGTCTTTTCCAAGTTGTCAGCGGAACAGTAGGCGAAAAGGTACCCTTAGGCGTGCTGGGATGTGTGCGGCTTTGACCTGACGGGCGTGTCAGGCGGGATCCTGTGTCAGGCGGATATCATTCCAAATATGCCTCCTCCAGGACTCGACCGTTTGGCTTTGTTCCGTGCGAGGCACGGAACTGCTTCCGCGGAGACCACTCGAAGAGCTTCTCCTGGAAGGAGCTTCCCCGATGGATACTCCTTCGGGAGCTCCGGGAGAGTTGACGAGTTTCCGTATGGTGTTTGCTTGGAAGAGTAATCCGGACTCCAAGCGGGAGAGGTGAAGCCTTTCTGTATATCCGCGAGCTCTGGTCACCTATCGTGAAAGACATCGATAATTCTGTTTCCCCGAGGCCATCAATCTAAACGCTATCCGGAAATCTGGATAACATTTACCCCCCAAGGTCACGGAGCTTTGGGGGATCCGGGAGCTTGTACAATCGGTTTCTTAGATTAGGCGAGGGGGCACCTTCTGTGTTCCCGGAAGGGTTCCTTTTTCCCGCCTGAGTGTTAGTATGGAAAAGAAAGAGAATTTCTTCTGTTTGAGATCAAGTACTCAAGTGCGGCAAGGACCACGTGTCATTCTGGGAATGGTTCTGCGACCAAGACGTGTGCGTGAGGCGACTGGTTGAGTATGCGTGCGTCAGTCATCTGACTAATGATTTGACGGTTTTTAATGGTACTCCGGGCCCGAGGTGGTGTAATGATGGGAAATAAATACTTTATTCCCATCCGAGGAGTCATAAATAGGATCGTCGCTTCCTCTCCAGCCGTTGGATCTGATGCACACGGAATGGGAAGATCGGGACCGTCCACTTGAGGAATTCGAAACGGCCTCTTCCCTGCTATAAAAACGAGGGAAAGGACCTTTCTTCCTCTTTACGCTTTTAGATTCTCCATCTTTAGGATTTTCAGATTTCCAAACCTTCGAACTCTCAGGCTTCCCAGCTTACGTTCCCCCGAACTTGCCATTTCTTTTGGTAAGTATCTGGAAACTTTTCTTTTTGATTTGGCAGTGGGTTTATTCCCGAAGTTCCTGGTTTGAATCGCCGTTCGTCTTTGCAGCTTTTACTTCTCGCGATCGTGCTGTGCAGTGATCCAGTTACTCCCTCAACCTCCAACTACCCGAACATCAGTAAGTATTTCTACTTTGCTCTTTCCTCCCAAACCTTAGGTTGTTGGTAGTTGTTAGAGTAGAGGTTTCTGCCATTATTGCTTATGTGCATTTGTGAATAGGGCTTTGGTAGGCATGTGATTGATTGTGAGTCGATAAGTAGCCTTTTCTGCATGTTTTGGCGATTTGCGTTTGGAAAGTCGTCCCGTGTTTTGCTGTTTTAGGGCATAAGCATGAACGCCTTTAGGGTGTCTTTCTCTGGAAAAACACTTCTTTTGGTGGGCTTAGGCTCGGGGTCTGAGTCTGGTTCCTTGCTGTCCTTCGGGTGGCATGGTGCCAATCCCTCGGTAAGCTCGGTGGGAGCCTCTCCAAGCAGTTTTCGAGGAGGGTCTCCCCGACGCCTTTGATACCACTAGGGTATGACAAGGGTGCTGACTGCTTAGAGTGTTTTCTTCTTTCTTTTCTTTTGTCCAGTGACGAACATCTCGAAGGAACAACTCCTTGCTGCGGGGGAGGCTGATTCTGCCCAAGAGAAGGGCTCTCCTGTCGCTGGTGGAAAGGGGAAAGGAAAAGCGAAAGCGGTCGCGGCTAGCCCACCAACCTCCAATAGTTCCATCTGGGAGATGGACCAAAAACCGAACCTTTTCAGGAATTATGGCATGCTAGAGCTGTATTCCTCTGAGGCAGGCCTGAAGAACATCCCAGGTCTGATGTGGCACCGTCTGTCGGTGCTGGGCGAGTCAGCTAGCCAGAGCCACGAGGGCTTTGGTGC
This sequence comes from Humulus lupulus, assembly GCF_963169125.1. Classification (NCBI taxonomy): domain Eukaryota; kingdom Viridiplantae; phylum Streptophyta; class Magnoliopsida; order Rosales; family Cannabaceae; genus Humulus; species Humulus lupulus. The sequence goes on along the minus strand of NC_084800.1, from coordinate 145,508,853 downwards.
CTGGAGTTGGGCACACATAGTGTGCGGAGCGCACTTGCCCCTAAGGAGTTACTTCGCCAATTTCTGTGTGAAGGCGGGGATTGCCCCCTTCCAGTTAATTCCTCCCAGTTACAAGCTCTTAGCGGGGTGGTTCATCTTTTGCAAGTCCCGGAGACTGGAAGCTCCTACCCCGGAGGAGGTGCTGTACTTTTATGGGTTGAAGTCTCAGCCTATGAGGGGTCACTCAGACAAGGTGGGGTTTTACAGGCTAGAAAGGCACCCGGATGTGATGTGCCCCACTTGTCATACCGCGAGGGTTCCAGACCTCCGGGAATACTGGTTCCTGACGACTGGCTTCCCGCTGAAGAGGGTGCCAGCTCTATCTTTGGATTTCAAAATCCCTGGTAAGTGTTTCCTCTTTTCCTTTTCAGCTTTGTTTCTTTGTGTTTGATTTGCCTTTTGGGAGGATCTCTAACGCTTGTATTTGATTTTTGCAGAAGTCGTTCCGCGGACACCTCGCTGCGCGGAGATGATAAGGAGGTCCAAGTTCTACGAAGGGCTTTCCGAGGAAGAGTTGAGAGTGGAGGGACTTGTGACCTCCGAATCGTTGAGGGAGTATGGGTTACTCGCCTCCTTCCAAAATATCGAGCCAGTAAGTGGTAGGGGGCAGACTCAGGTGTCGGCTGACATCCGGGAGCAGATTGCCCTGGAGCTGTCTAAGGTGATCACCCAAGCCGCTCGGGACGAAAATACTCTATCTCCTAGTTGGGAGGAGAGGTTCCCCGACCCCCAGCCGGAGGGAGAGGAGATCGAGGCTCGCCACGCCGCGGCTTACCCTAACGAAGGGGCTCCGGGGGCTAGTTCCTCCGGGAGAGGTAAGACTAGTTTTCGATTGATCCACACCCCCAGCCTGTCTGAAGTTTCCCAAACCTCTCAGATGGGGTTTGATCCTCGTTTCCTTAGGCTAGATCCGCGTAGGATACCTTTCGACAGGTACTGTGATAGGGTAGATGAGCTCCTCTGGTGTCTGAGTGATGGTAGTCTGCCAGAAGGTGTCATCATGGTTGACCCTTCTTCTCTCAGCATGTTCTTCCCAGACTTCAAGGAGTACGGGAGCTTCCTGGAGCAGGAAGCGATGTTTTGTTTTGCTCGGGGAAGGCCATCCACGTTTCTCGTGCATGGTCGTCCCTTTCAAACTTTTCTTTTTCTTGTTTCTTGTTCCCTGCTGGCGGGCTTGCTTGTACTTTTATGTTGCTGATTGTCTTGTCTTCCGCTTATCTTCTTTCTCATTTCTTGTTGGTTCGTTAACCTTGCTTTGTACGTTTCTTGCAGAGTATCCCGAAGCCAAGATGTTGGGGAGGGTTACTTTGCTTATTAAGAAGGCTGCCACCAGCCAGGACCCGCCCACGGGGAAAGGACGGAAGCCCAAGGCTGGTAGGGGAGGTAAGGCTGCCTCCCCCAAGAAGACAAGTGGCGAGGCGCAAGCGTCCCCGAGGGTAGAGAAGTCCCCTGCTGAAGGGCCTTCCGAGACTATGATGGTCTCGAGTAGCAGTAGCGACGGGGAAGGGCTTGTGTTCCCCGTGAGGACAACTGGGGTGAGCAAGCGTCCCGGAGGAGATGCTGAGGGTGCTAAGAACAAACGCCTTAGACACTCTTCTCCCGGTCGAAGGCAACAACAACAGCAACGACAGCAATCACAACTACAACAACAGCAGCAACAGGAACAAGAGAGACAATCACCAACGCCGCAGCAGCAGCAACAGCAACATCCAAACCAGCAGCAGCAACAAGGGCAATTACTTCTGCTACCGCAGCAGCAAAAGCAACAGACCGGTGCCTTAATATCCCGGCTGCCTCCTCCTCCAGTCCAAAGGGGGTCCACCCTTCCGGGGTCTCCGTCTTCTCAGACAACCAATCTTCCCCTGCCTGGCCTGAAGTTCCACTTTCCGCGGAAGCCGACCAGTTTTCCCGCTGCCCTCCTGGAGGGTGTAAGACGGGCCGATAGTTTTTTGAAGAGGCGGCTAGAGGCGGAGAAGGCCGTTACTCAGGGAAGGGCAGATAACTTGTCTGCCGTGAAGAGGGCTGAGCTGGCCGAGGGGGTGAGATCTCCTCACCCGGCCGGAGCGGTTCTGGATGGTCCAGCCTTGGAGAAGAGGCTGGTGCCTAGGCTTGGACGTGCATTGGCGCCGTTCGGAGCTGAGATGATGGAGGACATGGCCCTGAGCTTATGCGAGCTCAATTCTGAGAAATGGGCCATCAGTAGCAGCAAGGATCCGCTGTTGCTGACACACGCTGTGAAGCAGCAACTGTCCGGGGTAAGCCGTCAGTTGTTATTTTTTTGGGATCACCTCTCTTTTGGTCCGGCTTTAGCTCATTCGGTTGTCTTTCCTTGCAGGCCTCTATGATCGCGGAACGCTCGTTCCGGGAGGTTGGTGCAGCTCTGGTTCAGCTGGAGGAGAGCCAGCTGGCTCGCCAGGCCTTGGAGGCGGAGAAACAGAAGCTGACCCAACAGGCCTTGGGGGCTTCGGAGAAGATTGATCAGGCCCGGCGCACGGCTGAAGAAGAGGCGGAGAAGAAATATCTTGCCAAATATCAAGAGTACCGGGCCAAGGCAGAGAATGAGTTTAGACAGCGGTCGGATGGGATTAAGACCGAAAACTCCAAGCTCCGGGAAGAGCTGTCCCAAGCCAAGGTGGAGAAAGATACCCTGGAAGCCCGCTTGCAATCAAAGAACGATCTCCTCCTTAAGCGGCAAGAGGAATATTCCACTCTTCAGAGTAAGCTGCACGACGAGGAGCAACTCCATAAGAGGAGCAGGGATCTCGTGTCTATGCTTCAGTTGGGGCTCGCCGAGAAGGATAAAGAGATCGGGGCTTTGCAATTCACTGCCAGGGGGCATGTGACCGAGAAGCAATCCGTGCTGAACCAAAATAGGGAGCAGCGCAAGGCGATTGATTCTCTTAAGGGGGAGCGGGATGCCTCCAAGGCCGAAATGGAAAAATTGAGGGCCCAACTAACTGCCGCGGAAGCACAGCTGGCAACCTCCGAGGCGGAGCGGTTGAAGGAGAAGGAGGATGCTGAGGTGATACTGAACAGGACTATTAATATATCGCATGTGGTCCTCATGCATCAACTCTGGAAAGTGAACCCGGAGGTGTTAGGCTATCTGGGAGATGATGCCGAAGCCATGAGGGAGAAGCTACTCGTGTGGGATCAGGGCCCAGAGGCGTATGTCCAAACTTATAACATTGACGATCGTGCTGAAGCTCCTGAGGCGGGATATCCCGGAGAGGCGGGGACTTCTGAACCTTCTCATGACCAAATTCCTCCTTCCAATGAGCCGACTCCGCCAGCCTCAGCTGAAACAGATGCCCCCGAAGCTGCGGTCGTGGACGCTGTAGTTACCCCCAATGCTTGAAGGGGTTTTATCTTTAATTATTTTTCATTTTGAGTTTTTCATTGCGGACATTTTTACCATAATCATAGCATTCTCCTTTCTTTTCTGCCGAGTTCTTTATTTATCCTTGCGCTTAGGGTAGACATTTATACGGTAGAAACTGTTGTAGGGGCGTATGGGGTTTTGGTTCCAACGGCCAAAACCTATGCACTTCCCACTTGAAGCTTTAACGGATGATGTCTTTTTCCCATGTAGTTTCTAGGTTACGAAGGTTTCCTGGTTCCAACGGCCAGGCTCCTTTCACCGCACTTTATCTTTCCTGAGGCAAATAACCAATCCAGGGACTTGTAGTTATACTGTTCGCTGGGATTGCTAAGGTGAGTCGTTCCATTGTTTGGAACGGGAGTTCTTTTGGTGAGCGTCGCTAGACTTAAGGTTAGATCTTTGCGAAGCAAAACTAACTGTTGTTGCGAACCTCATTGTGGCTGACTTCAGGGACCTGGCATGGAGCCCTGCGAGGCAAGGCTTATTGCTGTTGGGGAAATCGCCACGCCCACCAGGTGTGATCCTGGAGCAGGGGCTTTGCGAAGCAAAGCCGGCTGTGAGTGGGGGGATCAAGTATGTCTGCTTCTGGAGCTGAAACTTGCAATGGCCATGGAGCTTGCCATGCATTATTTTGTGAGATCCGGAGTTGGAGCCTGCGAAGCAAGGCTTACAACCGTCGCGGATCTTGCCATCTTTCGCCTCGCTGGACCCGGAGCTGGAGCTTGCGAAGCAACGCTCTACAGCGCTCGCGGATCTTGCCATCTTTCGCCTTGCGGGATCCGGAGCTGGAGCTTGCGAAGCAAAGCTCTACAGCGCTCGCGGATCTTGCCATCTTTCGCCTTGCGGGACCCGGAGCTGGAGCTTGCGAAGCAAAGCTCTACAGCGATCGCGGAGAATTCTGCAAAGGACTTGTCAGGGAGTTGGGGGTGTTTTGGCGTAGCTCTATGAACGTGCCTCGACCCCCAGTCCCGTCCATCGCTGGGCTACACAGGAGATAATACTTATGATACATAATGGCAGGCATTTCCATGGCAATTTTCACATAAGCACATATGACACGTAATGCAAGCATGTTCATGGCAACAAATAAACCTAAGCTCAACAATTTAAACATTTCAAACAATTTAAAAATTTCAAACACAATGCTAGCACATAAGTGGTGTTCTGTGTACGTTTTGTTCAAGGGGCGTATGGTTATGCCTTAGCCATATGCCTTAGCCATGTATACCCCCCAAGTGAGCGTGGGGTCCGGACGTCTCCGGACCGCGTGGTCACTTGTTAAAACGCAGCTTTGAACACAGGGATAAAAAGTGCAGTAAAAGCGGAGTGAATCTCTCCGTGTTTCCTTGAATTAGCCTGCTAGGCGTGAGTTTTACAACAGGGAGGATTATTTCCACATTTTTCACTTTTGTTATTTTCACCAAGGACTTCCGACTGGATGGTCCGGGGCCTACTGGTAGTAACGGCGGAGGTGCTCCGCGTTCCAGGCGCGCGGGACTTTAGATCCGTTGAGTCTCTTTAAGTGATACGTCCCATGGCCCACTTTTTGTTGGACTTCGTAGGGGCCTTCCCAGTTGGGTCCGAGGACTCCTACTCCCGGGTCCTGCGTAGCAGGAAATACTCTCCGTAGGACAAGATCTCCAACTTCGAATGTACGGCTCTGGACTCTCATGTTAAAGTGTCGGGCTATCTTGCCTTGGTACATTTTTAGTTGGACCTGCGACTGCTCCCGGAGCTCCTCGATCATGTCCAAGGACTCCTGGAGGAGGGCATGGTTCCGGGTAGGATCGTAGGTGTCTTGCCTGTGAGAGGGGATCATAGCTTCTACTGGGATGACGGCCTCGCAACCGAAGGTCATGGAATAAGGCGTGTGCCCCGTCGAAGTTCTCTCTGTTGTGCGATAAGCCCAAAGTACTCGCGGAAGTTCTTCCGGCCAGTGAGCCTTGCAGGCTTGGAGTTTTTTCTTCAACGTGGTCTTTAATATTTTGTTTACAGCTTCCACTTGTCCATTAGCCTGTGGTCTGGCGACTGCGGAAAAGCTTTTGATAATTCCATGCGAAGCACAGAAGTTCGTGAAGTGTTCACTGTCAAACTGCTTTCCGTTGTCGGACACAATTTTCCGTGGAAGCCCAAAACGACACACTATATTCCTGATGACAAAATCCAGTGCTTTTTTAGATGTGACCGTGTTCATAGGTTCAGCTTCAGCCCATTTGGTGAAGTAGTCTACCGCGACTATGGCGTACTTCACTCCACCCTTTCCAGTGGGGAGGGAACCTACTAGGTCAATGCCCCAAACGGCGAACGGCCAGGGGCTGGTCATTAGGGTAATTTCCGTAGGCGGCGCTCGCGGAACCTTGGCGTACCTCTGGCACTGCTCACACTTCCTGACATAATCCACACAATCCTTCTTCATGGTGGGCCAGAAGTATCCTTGTCGAAGGATTTTTTTGGAGAGGCTCAGCCCGGAGGTATGATCGCCACAGAAGCCTCCGTGAATCTCATGGATGATGGTGCTGACTTCGGTTCCGGCAACACACCTAAGGAAGGGTATGGACAACCCCCTGCGGTAAAGCTTTCCATCCATAACCACGTATCGGGGAGCTTGATACTGGAGCTTCCTTGCGTCCGCTTTATCGGTGGGGAGTTCTCCGGTGGTGAGAAATCTGAGGATGGGTCCTATCCAGGAGTGGGAATGGTCGATGATGGCGTTTATCCTTCGCGTCTCAGTACTGGGGGCTTCTAAGTGCCCGATGGGGACTAAGCCATACTGTTCAATCTCCGGGTCCGTTGCAAGCTTGGCCAGCGTGTCCGCAAGTGAGTTCTGGTCCCGGGGGACCTGGCGGATTTTGTAGCCTTTGAAATGCTGCAGTAGGCCGCGGGAGAGAGACACGTAGGCAGCCATCCTTTCGCCTTTCGTCTGGTATTCCCCGGATATTTGGTTTACCACAAGCAGGGAGTCGCTGTACACTTCGATTTTTTGGGCTCCGACTTCTCTGGCCAGTCGTAACCCAGCTAACATGGCTTCGTGTTCTGCCTCGTTGTTGGATGCTGGGAATGCGAAACGGAGGGCGCTCTGGAGCTGATGCCCTTGGGGAGATATTAGGATAACCCCCGCTCCAGCTCCTTTTTCATTTGAGGCTCCGTCTACGTAGACCTTCCAGGTGGGAAGTTCCGGGACAGGATCTTCTGGGAGGTCATTCATTCCCGAGCACTCCACAATAAAGTCCGCGAGAGCTTGACCTTTTATGGAAACACGCGGTTGGTAGTGGACGTCGAACTGGCTTAGTTCCATGGCCCACTTAAGCAATCTGCCAGAAGACTCGGGCTTCTGCAGGACTTGTCGGAGAGGGTGGTTGGTGAGTACTTTGATGGTGTGCGCCTGGAAATATGGCCTCAGCTTCCGTGAAGCGATCAGCAAGCAGAGGGAGAGTTTCTCGATCATCGAATATCTGGACTCAGCGTCCAATAACCTCTTGCTTACGTAATACACAGGGAGCTGGATACGGCCATCTTCCCGGACGAGAGCGGCACTTACTGCGTGCTCAGTCACAGCTAGGTACAAGAACAACGCCTCTCCTTCGACCGGTTTGGACAAAATGGGGGCTCGGGTTAAATGTTCTTTGAGGTGTTGGAAGGCCGCTTCGCATTCGGGGGTCCACTCGAACTTCTTGTTCCCTCGCAGAACATTGAAGAAGGGGATACACTTGTCGGTGGCCTTGGATACGAAGCGACTGAGAGCAGCTATCCTTCCGGTAACGCTCTGGACATCCTTATGCTTCCGGGGGGAAGGCATATCTATGAACGCCTTTATTTTTTCAGGGTTGGCTTCCACGCCGCGGGAGCTGACAATAAAACCGAGGAACTTTCCAGACGAGACCCCGAAAGTACATTTCTTTGGATTTAGCTTCATCCCGTACTTTCGGATCACGGCGAAAGCTTCCTCAAGGTCGTTACTGTGGTCCCCGGAGGCCTTGGACTTTACCAACATGTCGTCCACGTACACCTCCATGTTCCTCCCCAGTTGGTCCTTGAACATTCTGTTTACCAGACGCTGGTAAGTCGCCCCAGCATTCTTCAAACCGAAAGGCATGACCACGTAACAGTAGACACCCTTATCCGTGAGGAAGCTGGTGTGTTCCTGGTCCGCGACATGCATCTTGATCTGGTTGTATCCGGAGTACGCATCCATGAAGGATAAGAGTTCGTACCCGGAAGTAGCGTCCACCATCTGATCGATTCGCGGGAGAGGGAAACAATCTTTCGGGCAGGCCCTGTTTAGGTCCGTGAAGTCAATGCACATTCTCCAGGACCCATCGGGTTTCGGGACCAGAACTGGGTTGGCCAACCACACGGGATAGTGCGACTCCTGGAGAAAGCCTATGGACATTAATTTGTCCACTTCAGCTTTGACGGCTTCGGCTCTCACTGGGTCCAGCGGCCTCCTCTTTTGGCGAATTGGAGTTGCAGCTGGGTCTATGTTGAGTGCGTGGCACGCAACATTGGGATTAATCCCCGTCATATCTGCGTGGCACCATGCCAGGATATCCTGGTTATCCTTCACAGTGGCCACGATCTTATCTCGAACGGCCGACGGCAGGTTTTTCCCCACCTGAATGACCTTGGTGGGCTCTCCCGGGTTGAGGATCACCTCTTCGACTTCCTCCATCGGCTCTATTGCCTTCTCGATTCCCACTCTTGGGTCGAGTTCGTCAAAGTAGGCTTCCTGAGCACCCCCAGTTTCTGGCAATTCTTCCGCCAAAGGAATGGCAGCAAACGTCTCTTGGACCGTGTAGACGGATCGGACGGAGACGTTATAACAGCTCCGTGCACTTCTTTGGTCTCCTCGGAGGGTGCCAATACGCCCATCGTCGCATGGAAACTTCAAACATAAGTGGCGTATCGAGGTTATGGCCCCACAATCGATCAGGACTGGTCGGCCTAAGATGGCATTATACGCCGTGGGGCAGTCGACCACCACGAATGTGCTATGCTTGAAGGCACAAGCGTCGCTTTCTCCTCTGAGGGTGACTGGAAGTTGAATTTTGCCTAATGGCATGAGTGCGTCCCCATTGAAACCTTGAAGCTGGATGGGGCATGGGGCCAGGTCCGTCTCGGTCAATCCGATCGCGTGGAAGGCCGCTTTGAAGAGGATGTTCACGGAGCTTCCGTTATCGATCAAGATCCGTGAGACCTTCTTATTGGCAATCTGGGCTTCCACTACGAGGGGATCGTTGTGGGGGAAGTGCACGTGTCGAGCATCGTCCTCCGTGAAGGTGATGGGAAGATCCATCATTCGGGGACGTTGAGCAGGTGATTGGACCAAAGCGCACATCTCCTCGGCGTGCTCCAACTCCTTCAAGTACCTCTTCTGGGAGTTGCGGGTACTTCCGGCAAGGTGTGGTCCTCCAGAAATGGTGGCGACGTGTCCGTCAACGGGTGGCGGAGCAAGGCCGGGCGGATATGGGTTGCCTGGTCCTGGAGCCAACAAGGAAATGGGCGCCGGAGCGGGTGGAGCAGGAAGTGCTGGGAACTGAGACCCGGGAGCTTGGGGGTGACCGGCTCCAGGAGCGCTAGCGGCCCCCCTCTGTCCCGGTGAATATGCAGCTCCGTGAACTACCCCCTGTCCGGGATAGATTATGGGTATTCTCACCCACTGACCGAGGTGTCCCGCTCTTGCCAGGGACTCGATCTCATCCTTCAGCTGAAGGCACTCATTCGTGGTGTGCCCCACGTCTCCGTGGAACTCACACCTCTTATTGGAGTCTCGCGGACGCCTTCCTCCGTGAGACACTTTCGGGGGCTTCCTGTAGTTGACCATATTACAGGTCGCCCGATAGACATTCTCTCGCGAGTCTATCAAACTGGTGTATTCCGTGAACTTGGGCTCATAATCCTTTCGGGGTTTCTTTGAATGGTCTCCCCGGTTGGAGTTTTTTCCGCTTCGTTTGCTCCGCGATTGGCTCAAACTTCGTTCCGGGGCTTCCGCTTGCGGCTGCGGCATGCTAGGAGCGATACTACATCCGGTTTGTACCGCTCCATACCCAGAGAAATGGGTTTGACCCGGCGTCTGAGCAGACGCGGAAGGCCCATACACACTCGGAGTGAATCGGGCTCCTGGAAGCGTGAGGACTGGTGCGGGAGCTTGCGAAGCAAAGCTCGGCGCAGTCACGGAAGGGGTTGGAGCCGGGGGAACTCCAAAGGCTTGCTGGTAGGCATCCTCAAGGTTGATGATTCCCTGAGCTTTTGACATGAATTCGGACAGGGTTTCTGCCCGTCTCCTTTGCATTTCCCCCCATAGCAGGGAGCCGACAGTAAGGCCCGATTGAAGGGCGATCAGCTTCATGTCATCGCTGACCTTGGTTTTCGCAGCAGCTTCCATCATTCTCTGAATGAAAGCTTTGAGGTTCTCAGTGGGTTGCTGTTTGATGTTGGTTAAGGAACCAACCTCCATATCGTGGTCGCGGGCAGCAATAAACTGCCTCCTAAACGCGGACTGTAGCTCCTTCCAACTGTGGATTGATCCGGGAGCTAATCTTTTCCACCAGTCCTCCGCAGACTTGGTAAGGGTGAGTGAGAAGCACATGCATTTGGCGTCCTCACTGACGCGCGCCACTTGCATCATTTTATTGTATTTAGCTAGGTGGGTACGCGGGTCCGTCCTCCCATCATATAATTCTATGTGAGGCATTTTGAAGTTATCCGGGAGGGACGTTTCCGCGATCCTCCTAATACATGGTTCCGGGTCTTCCTCCTCAGAATCTGACAGGGCCCCACTTTGCTTCCGGACCAGCTTGGTCAAGGCGGCAATCTGTTCCTCGAGCCTCTTCGTATCACTTTCCGGGAGGTCACGTCCCCGGAGCTTGTCATTAATATGATTTCGGAGGTCATCTCCGCGAGGTCGGGCTTTTTCCCCTTTGGCCTTCTCATACTTGGCCTCCAACCTTCTTCTTAGGTCCACCGTGGACCAGCTATCTTCGGAGTGCGAGTTCGCAGCCCGACCGTCCTGATTGACGGAATCACTGGGGCGGTTGTTCCTTCCCCTAGGCCTGGGTGCCTTAGCACCGGGCCCTTTAGGCACAGAGTGCCCCCTTGGGGCTGAAGGGCGTCTGGGCTTAGGAGCGCCAGAGACCTTCTGCGCGCGGGGGGGCAGTCGGCCTGGTGATTCACGCCTTTAGGAGGTGCAGGGGCGTCAGCGCGCACAGGCTCCCCAACTTTTTCTTTGCCCTTGTTAGGGGCGGCTTTGGATGGTCCAGCAGCGGCTGGATCCGGCATGGGGGCATCAGCACCACCTCGAACAGAGGTATCCTCGTCCGAGTCGCCTAGATCTCCGAACTTACTTTGGAGGCGTTCCATCATGCGTTGCATTCTTTCGGAGACGCGCTCCTGCTCAGCAAGCTTGGCCTTAGTGGCCACCAGTTCTTCGGCTACTTGGACCAGTTCTGGGTCCTTCTCATAGTAGCAGCCGTCCTTGTAATAACCGTCTTGGACATACTCTTCTTCGTCTTCTAAGTATGTTGTATCTTCGGTACTGACCTGATCCTGGCGGGATGTCGGGTCTTCACCTTGGTAGTCTAAGGGTTCGCTCTGCACCACATCTTCCATCACGGTATCGGGGTTGACCGTAGCATTTTTGTCAACAGCAGATTTTCGCGTAGTCACCATCTCTTTAGTACGAAGTGAATACAAAAAACGTACACAGAAAAAGAGCTGACTAAGAACTTCCTACAGCTCTCAATGAAAGCACCAAAATGTTTACCGAGTTTTTCGGAAACGAATAACTAACAGAATAATAAAAAGATAAGAACTGTAGAAATACTGAAATGTAACTAAACAAACAGTGTTTTTACGTGGTTCAGGCGTTAACAAGCCCTAGTCCACGAGTCGATGTTATTATACTTGGAAAAGATTACAGTAAGATGGCTGGTGCATAAGAACTTCACACGCTCACAATGTTTCTCTCGGGTTCTCTTGAAGAAGATGAAGCTAGAGAGATTTTAGTAGAGTTTTTGCTATATGATTTGTTCGTCCCTCCTCTTGTAAAATGAAGGGGTCTTTATAGCTAGGGTTTTGGATTAGGGTTTTTCTCTACGTACATGAGTTTTAATTACACCAGCCATAAATAGGGATACAATTACTGTAGTAGCATGGCTACAAGACTCTATGTAGGTATATTTACGTGAAAGTATGGGGAACACACAAAGTCAGCCGTCTTTTCCAAGTTGTCAGCGGAACAGTAGGCGAAAAGGTACCCTTAGGCGTGCTGGGATGTGTGCGGCTTTGACCTGACGGGCGTGTCAGGCGGGATCCTGTGTCAGGCGGATATCATTCCAAATATGCCTCCTCCAGGACTCGACCGTTTGGCTTTGTTCCGTGCGAGGCACGGAACTGCTTCCGCGGAGACCACTCGAAGAGCTTCTCCTGGAAGGAGCTTCCCCGATGGATACTCCTTCGGGAGCTCCGGGAGAGTTGACGAGTTTCCGTATGGTGTTTGCTTGGAAGAGTAATCCGGACTCCAAGCGGGAGAGGTGAAGCCTTTCTGTATATCCGCGAGCTCTGGTCACCTATCGTGAAAGACATCGATAATTCTGTTTCCCCGAGGCCATCAATCTAAACGCTATCCGGAAATCTGGATAACAATAGGCTCAAGGAGGGTTACACATGCTAACGTGTCCTATCTTTCCTTAATAATCGCGTATCGAGGATCATTATGAAGAAATATTAAAATGCAGTTAATATTAGATTACAACTTAAGAAGGAAATAAATCAGGCTTCACGACCATCCTGGTCGTACCAAAAATTAACACTGACGATGAGGCGCGCTTCTGGTCGATAGTCGAACAGCACCTTTGCCCTTTAATTCCGCCATGTGTCAATCCATGTGTAAATAATCTTTGCCACATCATCAAAAACTATTTTTGGGTAAACATTTGCCCCCCAAGTTTACTTATTGCGACCAGTAATAAGTAATCTGAGGAAACCGACTCTTCGAATACCCCACAAAATCTGTCAGAACCGCCCATGCCTTCTCGAAAAATGTGACCAATCATGTCTAATCAGGTCCTTTCAGTTTCCCAAGAATGTGTCCGACGACTATCATGCTTCCCCACTCCTTGAAAAATTACCTTTAATGATTATCTTGGTAACTGCTCCTCGGCTAGTATAAATGACCCTTCAGAATCATTTTTCACATTTTACATACTTTTGCCTTCCTTAAGAACATTGAAGAACTCGTGTTCCAGAGCCCATAAATTCTCAAACATCTACACGTTGACGTTTAAAGGCTTTCACCTTTAGACTTCACTCTTTACATGAGTAAGTTTTACAAACTTTCTTGTTTTTTAAGTTACCATATTTAACCGCTTCATGCTTGCCTTCATCTCTGAACCCTTTCGTGTTCTTGGCTGAAAATGTATGGGGAATGTTTGCATGTTGACAGATGATTAATAGGGTAGTGAAATATTGTTCCATAGGAGTTAGGAGCCAGTTTGGTAGTCAAGATTGTAGATTTAGGGCGTAAAATCGAAGTGAGAATTTGATTTTTCAGCTAGGTGAAAAACTGGGTTTTTCCCGCCCCTTCGGAGTCAAAAAAGTTTTTTCCCAAAAGCTTTTTACTTCCGCTTTTCAAACTGCTCGTATAGAACTTAATGTTTATGTTAGAATGTTGCTGGTCGTGTACGCAACCAACATTATTCCAACTTTCAACACAAGCTTTTAAGCTTTACATCTTATCTCCCCCTTTCTCTGTTCGCAGCTTTCATGCAAGATCCGTGGGGAGGAGAAAGACCCATCGACGATGACTTATTGGCCCAGTTGCTTGAGGACGAGGAGCAACCGTCATCGCTAATACCTGACATCCCTTTTTCTCGTGCCACTTCAAATATTCCATCTACCCTTATTCAAAATATGGCTCGAGCAAAAACTACAGCCCAGAAAAAAAAAACTCCCAATCCTTCAAATCAACCTGCTCCTCGAGCTGAAATTTCGTCGACCAGAAAATACTCTTGACCTTAATATCCAAACTCATGCTCAGCCCAAAAATGCCATTCAACCAGATGTTGAATGGTATGTTGTCTCTGAGATCCGGGTGACGATCAGGATGATCGCCAACTACATTAGGAAATATGGACTCTCAGGGTGACATTAGTTCGACCCAACCAAGACCAACGGGCGAACTTTCCTGGAGGTGCCTTCAGCACCTGGTCGAGATACCATATTGAGGCAGGGGCTACCTTGCCTCTTCGTCCATTCTTCCAAGGGGTGGTCAACTACTTTGGGGTCGCCCCTTTCCGAATAACCCCCAATGGGTATAGAATGCTTGCAGCACTCTATATCCTGTACAGCCACAAAAAATGGCCTGTGCCAACACCGCCATGAGGTTAATTACATGTTTGACCTCAAGTCTAACCCCAACCAAGAAGGTACGGGGTTCTTTCATTTTTATCATTAGGAAACAGGGCGCACCTTCCTGATCGACACCACCCACATATCGAATGTGGGGAGGTACTACCAGGAGTACTTCCTCACAACCGACATGGTCGCGAACAACCTGGCCTTCACGCAAGGAGGTAAGGCCTTTGTACCATTGGTTGTCAGTTTTTCTTTAATTTTTTCTTCTACATCTTCTTAGATTTTTAATGCCTTTCAGGCCATGGTTGCGACCAGACCCCACTCCAGACATGGAGTTAAGATCAGCCCTCTTGGCCAGTATGAATGACGTGGAGAAAAGCGTCAAGCATCTGGTCACAGAGGCTAGCCTTAGGCTAGTCGGCCTTTTAGCCCCTCATCAGGATGTGAGGGAGTCAACAGCGGGGAGTGCTACCGGCGAAGAGGTTCCTGAGCAGCACCCAGCCATGGAACAACCTCTTCCAAGGAGGGCCACTGAAGTAACAATCAGGGAACCTTCTAGCACTCCGCAGGCTGCTGCTCCCCTCGCCCCAAAGGGAAAAGGAAAAAAGAAGGCCACTGAACCCCCCGCTCCCATCGATGAGTCTTCAGATGAGAACTGTACTGATCTTTTGCTTTTAGATAGTTTACCAATTCCCTATCATCTATTTGACGAGGACGGCAACTTTAAGTATACTCCAATCTTAAGTTCAGATTTCTTCCAGGCAATAAGTAGTTCAGTAAGCAATGTAGCGACCAGTAGTTGTAGCGCGGGTACTCTACTTATAATCTCTTCTTTCATTTTTTAGCTCCATATAAATATCTTGTCTCATTGCTCGTGTTGTTTCCTTTTGTGCAGATATGGACTCTGAGGACGTGTTTGAACATTACAAGGTTGATGCCGCATCTTCTGGCAAGAAAAAGGACAGCAAGAGGGCTCGAGGGGAGAGCAGTAAAACTGCCTCGAAGAAGGCTCAAACCGATGACCCTCCAGCCACAGTCCCTTCGAAGGAGAACACACCACCTCCCTCACCACTCGAGCAGCCGGCCTCAACTTCTCTGGTCGACCAACATTCTAATCCTCCAACACTCGTCGACCAGCAACCTACTCATAAGGCCCCTAGCTGCCAAACACAGCATAATCAGCCGAAGGCTCCCTGTCCAGCATCATGGTCAGCTCAGCCAGGGAGAGGATATACAAGCTCTCCAAACATAAACGCAGTCAGGAGGCTATTACTGAAACCATTTCCATGGAGCCTGACCAAATACTCAACCGAGGGCTGAACGAGATAGTTAGCGTAAGTCACTTCCTGATGCCGGATAATTTATTTTTGATTCTCTGCCATCACTTTATCCTTTTTTATCTGATTACAGGGACTACTAACCATAATTGCTGGCTGGCGCCGTGCTGGGGCTATGGTGTCTCGAGCCAAAAATTTCGACACCAGGCTCGCCGAGGCTAAGAAAGCACTCGAAGAGAAAAACGCTGAGTTGCTCGAGAGGAACAACGAGCTAACTAAATAGAACGACGAGTTTCTTGAGAAGAATACGAAGTTGTCTAAGCAGAAAGAGGAACTGCTCGAGCAAAAATCCACTCTGACTGAGGAGCTGCTGGAGGTTCGGGACGGCCTGAAGAAATCCAACGAAGACAAGGAAAAATTCAGGGAAAGTGCCAAACTCAACTACCAACAGTCCGTACAGGTCGAACTTGATTTGATTGCGAGCAGGCAGGAGACGAAGAAGCTGGAAAAGCGCATGAAGGAGCTTGAGGAAGCTGAAGCCAAGAACTTGAAGAAGTACAAGGAAGCCACTCATCTTTGCTTCTAAGAGTTCTAGAAGCACAACCAGGAGGCTAACTTCAACTATCTGTCAGAACACCTGAGGCAGACTCTAATGTCTCAGTGCGCCATTCGCCTGGAGGAAGAAGAGAGGGCTAAAGTACCTGCTTCCCCGGAGATTTCTCTGGCAACAGGGATAGATGGTGCAGACAATGAAGGTAGCGCAGCTATCAATGAGGACGTTCCCCAAGACCCTCCAACCCCTTAGTCTTTTTCCCCTTTTTCTTTTAATATTTTAAATACACGACCTACTGGTCGTGATGTAAAGACACTAATTTTTTATTGCTGCGCGGGCAGCTATTTTCCTTTTAATCAGACAATTACATCCGAGCAGTACTGCTCGCGGTGTAAAGTAATTCGTTTTTTATATTATAACATCTTTTTATTTTATTATAATATCTTGTTTGCATGACCGAACTTAGCGTAGCACTTTGGTTTGATTTAACAAAATAACAAAATTTTGAAAAATACTCTAAGTACCCTAGCATGCTTTCACTTATTTTGCTCATGTGTTTACATACCTTTTAACGATATGCTTTGCTTACTTGTACCTTATATGCCCCCCAAGTGATTGAGGAGCTTTAGGTCCTGGGTCACTTGCCTTGACCGGAACCTGTTCGAACATTACTGCTCGTAGCAATATAATTAGAATTATAATACAGCAAAACAACACACGTAATGAGTAAATACTTGTAATAAATACAATAATTGGCAAGAAATGACTGGATGCGCACAGTCCCTTATATTTCTCGTAATAAATGGACGAAACATGTCTGTATGAGTGATCAATAAGATCTTACACTTATAAGCGATCGGTCACATAAAATGACCAACCCTTTTTCAAAACTTGTAAAATGTAAAATTAATACAAGACAATTCTTTAAGAAGAATTGTTTATTGGTAATACTTGCGCAGGTGTTCTCCATTCCAATAGCGAGGAACGAGATCTCCATTTAAGCAAGCAAGTTTATAGATGTCCGGGGGAAGGACTTCTTCAATCTGGTATGGCCCTTCCCAGTTAGGTCCGAGTACTCCAGCAACTTGGTCGCAGGTGTTTAGAAAAACCCTTCGGAGTACAAGATCTCCAATGCTGAACTTTCTTTCTCGCACTTTAGAGTTGAAATACCAGGCGACTTTCTACTGGTACGTAGCTACTCGAATTTGGGCTTGTTCACTCGAAGGCGGATCTAACTCAACATGCAACATAGCTTCATATCCATAAGCCAAAGAGAATGGAGTGTGACCCGTTGCAGTTCGGTGGGAAGTTGTGTATGACCAAAGTACTTCAGGAAAATGTTCTGGTCACGCCCCCTTAGCTTCTTCTAGCCTTTTCTTCAATGTATCCTTCAGTGTTCTGTTGACTGCTTCAACTTGTCCATTCGCTTGGGGATGAGCAACTGAAGAGAAGCTCTTGATAATACCTCGCAGAAATCCGTGAATAAATCACTGTCAAACTGGGTGCCATTATCCAAGACGATCTTCCTTGGAAATCCATAGCGACAAATGATGTTTTTGATCACAAAATCCAGCACCTTCTTGGTCGTTATGGTTGCAAGTGGTTCAGCTTCGGCCCATTTGGTGAAGTAGTCGACGACAACCACAACATATTTGACGCCGCCTTTTCCCGTGGGCAAAGATCTGATTAAGTCAATACCCCAAACTGCAAACGGCCATGGGCTTTGCATCTGTTTAAGCTCATTAGGGGCTACTCATGGGATTTTGGAGAATCTCTGGCATTTATCACACTTTCGCACGAATTCCATCGAGTCTTCATTCATCGTTGGCCAGAAATATCCTTGCCTTAGGATCTTTTTTGACAAACTCTGCCCCCCAGCGTGGTCTCCACAAAAACCTTCATGTACCTCTTTCATTAATTCTTTGGCCTTCTCCTTTGTAATACATCTGAGGAGTGGCATTGAGTATCCCCTTCGGTACAAGATTCCATCGACCAGGAGATACCTAGCAGCTTGCCGTTGAAGGGTCCTGGCTTTATGTAACGACCCAAATTCGCTAATAAGGCTTAAGGGCCTTGATTAGTGTGCCAGGAGGGCATGTTGGGATTTATGTGTGATTTTATGAGTTAAATGCATGGTTATGATTTAAAGCGTGTTATGTGACTATTTGATTATTTGAGATGCATGACTATGTATATTAGTATGCATGTAGGCCCGGATTGCGTTAGAAGGGCATAATTGTAATTTTGGCCATGTTGGGCATAACTGTATTAATATGTGATGATTGTTGAGACCACAGTGGTATGTGGGTATATCCGTGATGTGTAACTTTCGGCACGAGGCGATCCTAGAGCTGGATAGCGGGGAAAAGTCACAACGGGGCATTATGTTTGACTTTGAGCGAGTCAAGGAGTATTTTTGATGTTGGGTTATGGAAATAAATAATTGGAGATATATTTGAGGTTAGGATGTCTAGGCGGGAATACTGGGGGATTTTACCATTTTTTGCCTCGGGGATATTTTGGTACCCCGAACCTTGAGGTAACCAGCTTAAGTTATAAAAACAAAACAAATAAACCATTTGGAGACTTAGAGAAACCGACCCAGCCTCCACCCTCTCTTCTTCTTCTTTCTTTCCTCTTTCTTTCATGAATCCACAGAAATCTTAGGAGAAATCAAGCTTGAATTTCTGAAAATTGATTGTGGGATTTGGAGGTTTAGCTCAAGAGTTAATCAAGAACAAATCAGGGTAAAGGTAAGCAATTAATTCTTTTTCTCAAGTTAAATTTCTGAGATTTTGTTGGGTTGTGAATGTTTATGGATTTTGATGTTCAAGGTGGAGTTTGAGGCTTGAAACTTTGAAGATAGGTCATGGGATCCTTTGGGAAATGATTCTACAACTGAGGTAAGGTTTAAATTAAAGTTTGATGGTTGAAATTGAGAATTTCCATGGTTGGTTTTGAGTTTTAGGTTTGAAATTTCAGAAATTTGGAATTGGGATCTTGGTGAGTGTTAGGTTGGATTTTTGGTGGAATTGTGTTGTTTAAACCATCCTAATGTTGTGATTATTAATTGGTTTTGATTTGGGAGCTTTGGGATGGCTTAAGGTGAGGTTTTAAGCTTGAAAATGGTGGGTTTTTCTGGGTTCGAAGGGTCGGGCCGCGGCATGGTTCTTGGAGGGCCGCGGCCCTTGAAGGCTTAGTTGTGCTGAGGATGGAGGGCGGGCCGCGGCATGGTCCATGTAGGGCCGCGGCCCTTACCTGTTTCTGGGCATTTTGTGGCTCTGTTTGGGGGCCATGCCGCGGCGCTTAAGGAATTTTGGGATTTTGAGAATTTGGGCTTGGGAATTTAACCTAGGGTGCTCGGGGTTGAGTCTTTTACAATGTTTGGTGAATTTCAACGTTCCGAGTACTAGAACTTGGTTTAGAAACTCATTTGAGATTAATCTTATTGGTATCCATTATCTTGGTTGTGACTAGGTGTTAAGCTAGTGCTCGGGAAGTGGATCGTGCTCGGGGGCCGTCATTTTCTATTTAAAGCATTTGGAACTAAGGTAAGAAAACTATAACACCCGTAGGATAGGGCATGGGCCCATAGTGTGATTGCCGGGCATGGCCCTATATTGCATGTTGCATGATGAGATGATTGCAGGGCATGGCCCCAGATTGTGTTGTGTGCAAATGTTTAACCTTAAATGAATCATGATGTGTGAATGATTATTTTGAATGTACTATATGTGTAATTATGATGAAATGAACGGCAAGTGCCGAGAACGGCGTAGGCCGGGGCGGCCGTGGGCCGAAAGTAACACCTAGCACATGGGATGCTATATTCAGGGTGGGACCCAAGGGATACATGAGTTATCCTCGCGGTGAGAACCGATACCCCAGGGCTTTGGTAAGGCTCTGGGGCGGCATGGCCGTGTTTGCTTAGTCTATTGATTGACTTGTTTATCTGTGGATTATCTGTTATGATAAACTGTATTAACTGCATATGTTATGTTCTGCATGAGTTTTCTTGCTGGGCTTCGGCTCACGGGTGCTCCGTGTTGCAGGTAGGGCAAAGACTGAGTCAACCAACCATGAGTACGGAGAGCGTGAAGCGACGCGTACATGTTTGGCCTGCCCGACTGCTTTGGTTGGGGGTTTATTTGAAATTGGCTGTAATAATCTATGATTTTATAACTGATCAACTGTAAACTTACTTCAAGATGAAAATGGTTTTCAAACCTTATTTTTGGGATCCCAATTGTTTAAAACTAGAAGTTTTTATTGAGTCAACGCATTTTCAAGGATTACAGCCTTAACTTTTATTAGTCACACTTTTGCCTCAAAACCTCGGTTAGCGAGTTCATTGCACTGTTTTGTCTTAAAAATTCACTTAGTAACGGCTCTAAGGGAGTAGGGCGTTACACTTTATTTCTGTCTGTTGGTAACACGTCGTGCGTTAGATACTCTACATATGGCGCCATCCACGTATATGCCATCTGGATTACCAGAGTGGTCTCCTCTGCTTGGATGCTTGGTACAGATATTCGTTCGACTGGCACTATGTTCAGAGTATCAACATCCTTCGCACTTGCTAATTTGGTCAAAGCGTCCGCGTTGGAATTCTTATCGCGAGGTACTTGCTAGAGACTGTATTTGTCAAACTGAGCCAATAAATCCTTTGTTTGTTTTAGATAGGCAATCATCTTTAAACCTCACACCTAGTACTCTCCCATGACTTGATTCACCACCAGCTGAGAATCACTGTAGATGTCGAGTACTTTTATATTCATATCCTTGGCTAACCGCAATCCAGCAAGTAGTGCTTCATACTCGGCCTCATTGTTAGAAGCAGTGAAGTCGAATCTGATTGCACAGTGAAATCGATGCCCTTATGGTGTTATCAATATCACTCCTGCCCCAGCGTGGCACTCGTTAGAAGAACCGTCTGTAAATAATTTCCACGTGGGTGCTTGGATCTGATATTCAGGCTCATTAGACTCTTCAGTCTACTCGCCATTCGTAAGTTCAGTGAATTCCGCAATGAAGTCAGCCAAGGCTTGTCCTTTTATCGCTGCTCGTGGTAAGTAAGATATGTCAAACTGCCCAAGTTCGACTGCCCATTTTAGCAATCTACCAGTAGCCTCTGGTTTTTGTAAGACTTGCCGAAGAGGCTGATCAGTCAAGACCGTAATTAGATGAGCTTGAAAGTAAGGCCGCAGCTTCCTAGAGGCTAAAACTAGGCAATAGGCTAGTTTTTCAATGGGCAGGTACTGTTGTTCTACTCCAATCAGCCTTTTGCTTATGTAGTAGACAACCTTCTACATGCCTTCTTTTTCCCTTACTAAAACGGCACTAGCAGCGTATTTTGTGATTGCCAGGTAGATGAGCAAAGTTTCTTTATTGATCGGCTTTGACAGGATGGGTGGTTGCGCCATATGTGTTTTTAGTGCTTGAAAGGCCCGTTTGCACTCCTCTATCCATTCAAACTTCTTACTGTCTCTAAGTAGATTGAAGAATGGGACGCACTTATCTATTGACTTTGAAATAAATCTACTAAGAGCGGCAATTCTTCCGGTTAAGCTCTGAACATCCTTAACCTTTGCTGGCGACTTCATATCGATCAGGGCATTAATTTTCTTAGGATCGGCTTCAATTCCTCTCGAGTTAAATATAAATCCCAAAAACTTCCCTGATCCCACTCCAAAGGAGCCTTTAAGGGAATTTAACTTCATCCGATATTTATTCAAGACGTTGAAGAATTCCTGCAAATCCCTTACATGCCCTTTTTCTTTCTGCGACTTGACTAGCATGTCGTCGACAAAGACCTCCACGTTTGTGCTGATCAGCTCCTTAAACATGTGGTTGACGAGTCTCTGGTAATTCGCACCAGTGTTTTTCAGATCGAAGGGCATCACTTTGTAACCGTAGAGCCCTGTATCAGTCTCAAAGCTAGTGTGATCCTCATCAGGGGGATGCATATTAATTTGGTTATACCTGGAGTATGCATCCATGAATGAGAGGATCTCATGTCCTACAGTGGCATCGACCAGCTGGTCGATCCTTGGGAGTGGAAAACAATCTTTGGGGCAGGCTTTATTTAGGTCTGTAAAATCCATGCACGTATGCCATTTTCCATTCGGCTTGGGCACCAGTACTAGATTAGAGACCCACGATGGATAAAACGCCACCTTGATAAATCCATTCTCCTTGAGCTTCTCGACTTCCTCTTTCAAGGCCCTCGATCTATCTTTGTCGAGAGGCCTTCTTTTTTGTTGTACTGGTGGAAAACTCTTGTCGATGTTTAGGACATGGCTAATGACTGCAGGATCTATCCCGACCATGTCTTTGTGCGACCAGGCAAAGACCTCCTGGTTCCTCCTTAAAACTCCACCAATGCTTGTTTTGTTGTTGTCTCTAAGTTTTTGCCGACTTTCACAACCCTGGTCGGATTTTCTTCATCGAGTTGGACCTCTTCAAGGTCCTCGATGGGCCCTAATTCTTCTTCAAAATCCCCAAAAGTGAGGATCTAAGTCCCTATCCTCACTTTGGGCAACGCCCTATATGGTGACATTATCACCTGAGTGGGCCTGAACATCAATCGCCATTTGCAACTCCTTTCCAGTAGCGTCTCTCGATACACCCTTCTTCGCCTTGGTGATCGAGGTGTTGTAGCACTCCCTCGCTTCCCTCTGGTTCCCTAATACGCAACCTATCCCTGCGTCTGTTGGGAATTTCATGGCAAGGTGCCATATCGAGTTGACGGCTCATAGGTTGACTAAAATTGGCCTCCCGATTACAGTGTTGTATACCGAAGGGCAATCAACTATTATAAAAGTAGTGAGTAATGTCCTATTAGCAGGTGCAGTGCCTGCTGTAATTGGGAGTCTAATCGACCCTGTTGGGGCGAGCCCTTCTCCAGAGAAACCATAAATGGTTTGATTGCATGGCTCCAGGTCCTTCACGGACAACTTCATCCTTTCCAGCGAAGACTTGTATATGATGTTGCCGAACTTCCTGTATCGACCAACACCCTTTTCACCATCATGTTTGCAATCTGTACGTCCATGACCAGCGGATCAGAGTGTGACAATCGCACGTGTTGAGCATCGTCGTCAGAGAAGGCTATCAGCTCCTCCTCTGTTCGAGCGTTTTTTGGTGCTCGATCCTCGACACTCATCATCTCGATGTCGTGGTCGTGGCGTAGGGTTCTAGCGTATCGTTCCCTTGCCTTCCCACTATCTCCAGCAAGATGTGGGCCTTCGCAGATGGTGAGCAGAGTGCCTGCCACATGAGCTGGCTGTAAAGGTGGCGAGCGTTGGCGTGCAAGCGCCAGCTCGTTTCCACCTTGAGCCTCTCGCAGCTCGCACATATCTTCTTAAATGTCCCTGTCTTATCAGGAACTTAATTTCGTCCTTCAGCTGGTTACACTTGTTAGTGTCGTGCCCGTAGTCGTTGTGAAAACGACAAAACTTCATGGTATCTCTCTTGGAGATATCTTTCCTTATAGGTGCGGGTCGTTTGTAGGGAACGCTTGAGCTGGTGGCCTAGTAGACCTCAGCTCAGCTTTCAACAAGGGCAGTGTAGTTGGTGAATCTCGGTTCATATCGATTGCCTTTGGGGCGCTTACTCTCAGAGGTCGAGCGCTCATTGTTCGCTTCCTTTCCACCATTTCTACCATTGCCAATCCCGTTGCCCTTGCCATTGGATTTTTCCAACCCATTGGCGGCTTTGGAGGGTTCTTCCTTGGGCCCCTTGTCTTTTGATGGCGATTTCCCTTCATTGGCAATCATGTCTTCGAGCTTGATGTACCGATTAGCTCGATCTAAGAACTCTTGGGTGCTTCTTGCCCCATTCTTTCTAAGGCTGCTCCAAAGGGGTGAATGGCGTCTAACCCCTGCAGTTAGGGCCATCATCTTACCTTCATCGACCACATTCTTGGCTCCAGCTGCAGCTCGCATGAAGCGCTGAACATACTCCTTCAAGGGCTCTCCCTCTTTCTGGCGTATCTCGACCAGTTGGTTTGCCTCAGTGGGGTGCACGCGACCCACATAGAATTATCCGTAAAACTCCTTTACGAACATTTCCCATGGTACTATACTAGCAGGACGGAACTTAAAGAACCACTCCTGGGCGGTGTTAGACAGTGTTGCCGGGAAGATGCGGTAGTGGGCATCTTCTGACACCTTTTGTATATCCATTTGTATCTCAAACTTATTAACGTGAGATACCGGGTCTCCATACCCGTCGAAATTTGGCAGTGCTGGCTTCTTGAATTTACTGAGGGTTTCAGCCACAACAATCCTCTGTACAAAGAGGGTGCCTCTCCTCTGATCGTACTCAATGTAGGATGTTCGCCCCCCGACCAGCTGTTGCACTGCCTGGTTCAGGGCATCGATTTGAGCCTGAATAGCTTCTGGGATTGCCAAGGCCACTGGTGTCGGGGGAACGTACTCATCGTTCCTTTCACAGCGGTCGTTAAGCATGTCCCTCAGATCATCGTCTCTTTGTCGCTGCTCGTTGGCTCCCAGCCGACTAAAGACGTTCTGCTGCCTGGGCTGCCCCCCAGCGTTATGGCCCACTGGCCAGTCCTCTCTAGGTGGGGGGCTCCTGCCTCCACCTCTTTCTTCGTTCCTCCGACCAACATTTCTTCTACCAAAATCAGCTTTATTATACTCGTGGCCATCTCTGAATTGTGGCTGACTATGGAGTGACCGGATATTCACTTTGTTGCCTCCTCAGGCTTGCATTTCCCGAGCGTCAGGTGGAGGCTTGCACTGGTCGGTGGGTCCCCGTGCATTGTTATTCTGTGGGGGGCCCCTGACCGCAGAGCCTGTCTCAGAGTTCCTTCTATTGGCAGAAGGACGTTGCCCCCTGCTCGGTGGATGTGGCTCTTCATCCCCTGGGCGTCTAGGGCTGCGGGGCAGTTTCCCGGCCCTATTCTGCCTCGGGTGCTGGGGATTGCCTCCACCAGTCTAAGATGGAGGCTGCTGCTCGATCCCTAGGCGGGACA
Source organism: Humulus lupulus (assembly GCF_963169125.1). Taxonomy (NCBI): domain Eukaryota; kingdom Viridiplantae; phylum Streptophyta; class Magnoliopsida; order Rosales; family Cannabaceae; genus Humulus; species Humulus lupulus. The sequence goes on along the minus strand of NC_084800.1, from coordinate 145,484,254 downwards.
TCATCCTGAGCCACAGGAGGCTGCTCCGGCCTTTGAGGGCTGCTCCGGCCTTTGAGGGCTTACAGGCTGGAGCGGAGGACTAGGATTGGGACCCCTTTGAGGCGGCCCGTTTGGTGGTTGATCTGGCTGGGAGGCTGGCGCAGCCTGATTCCTAGCCAGTTGGCTGGCTGCTTCAAGGGCGGCCATGGCATCCCTCTGGCGACAATCCATCTCAGCTTGCCACTCGCTCAGCTCCTGATGCTGACGCTCTATTTCTCTTTGCTGCGACGCCATTATCTCCGCAACATTCTCTTGATTGGCCCTCAAATTGGCCAACTCATCCTGCAACATCCCCAACGTTACCTTCAAGGTTTCAGAATCTAATTCTTCCTCCTCAAATTCCAAGCGTGGTTCGTCCTCAGCCACATTTGGAGGAGGAGGCTGGGATGATGCAGCGCCAGCGGCCTGTCCTCTCCTCTTAGATGTTTTCGCCATTAGATTCTTTCACAAGCTCTCAATGAAAGCACCAGAATGTTGACCCTTGAACTAGCCAATGACTCGGAATCAAGAATACGATAGGATATAGAACGACACTTGAAAAGATAATCTAATGGAAAGGGAAAAAACACCAAGGAATTATAGTGGTTCGGCCCCAGTGATTGGTAATGACCTACGTCCACTTAGTGATATTGTTAATAATGAATCTTAAAGTCGTGATCAAAGAACTAGGGTTTTTAGTTTCACAAACCTTAGACGTAATACAATAAGATGGTAACAACTCACTTTAGGTCTTTTTCTCTCAATCTTAAGCAAAAAAGCTAATGAATCCAAAAGTCACTTCCTTGAGTTATGTCATGCATATTTATAGGCTCAAGGAGGGTTACACATGCTAACGTGTCCTATCTTTCCTTAATAATCGCGTATCAAGGATCATTATGAAGAAATATTAAAATGCAGTTAATATTAGATTACAACTTAAGAAGGAAATAAATCGGGCTTCATGACCAACCTGGTCATACCAAAAGTTAACACTGACGATGAGACGCGCTTCTGGTCAATAGTCGAACAACACCTTTGCCCTTTAATTCTACCACGTGTCAATCAATGTGTAAATAATCTTTGGCATGTCATCAAAAACCATTTTTGGGTAAACAGAGAGATACACTTGGGTTTTGGATTAAAGCTTTTATCATTCTAAGTTTTTCTAAACACTTGGGAAGTGAGATATAGTAAGATTTCGGTATTGAGGTTTAAATCAATTCATAAGATCATTCAAGTTATTCTTATTCCTAAGTTCAGTTCTTTATGGTTATTTAGTTTTCTTTAGTTTTCTTTTATTCAGATCCTAACTCTTGTTTATGATTCTTGATTAGGTATTTAAGTTTCTTGAAACTTAAGGTTCTTCTTGGTAAGTTACTTCTTGATGGTTTAGTTTTCATTTCATCTTTATTCTTTAGAGATACTCACCCTTTTTACTGTTGGCTTATAGGAGTGTTCTAATCCCATTCTCGTTCCCAAATATCCCGGCTCTTGGTAAGGAAAATAGGATAGATTTTATGTACTTATATGTTTATGTTATTATATGTTTTATGTTACGACTTATAGTTGCTTAGATAGCAAACCCCAAGAATATTTATCATTTTCATTGTTTAGAGTTATGATTTACCCTACCTCGACTAGTAGAGGACCTAGATGGGTTATCATATACTACCATGTGATCTAATCTACCTCGATTAGTAGACAGAGGACCTAGATGGTTTATCACATGCCATGTTAATGAGTTAATGGCCATTAATTTTGTAATCCTATATGATATATATTTGTATAGTCATATGTTTTTATAGTCTTATGTTTATGATTTATGATGTATGTTTTCCTTTATTTTTAGTGTGATGCAAGAAAATAAATATGGAAGGCAGAAGGATTCTTGGTAGCTTATCTTGTGTGCTGAGGATGAATGGATTGCGTGTCGATCGAGGATGACGTTATTTATCTTAAGTCTTTTAAATCATGTTTTGATGTAATTCCACCAATAGTAGTTAAACAAATTTAAAGTTTATGTTTTATGTTTTATAAACAATGGGATCCCATACCATATTACATTTTATTTTATATTTTTACCTTATTTTGTATTTGATACAATATTTTGGGTTTTTAATAAAGATATGTTATTTCTTATGTTTGTATCAAAATAGTAGCTATATCTAGTAGTTTTAATTGTCCAAGGTCTTAGAAATAGTTGGGTCATTACATAAATGCTAAATGCTATGATCATGTATCCATTTGTATATTTGTATAACTGTGGAATATGGGTGACTATCTGCTTGTTCTTGGATCATGAGGCAGCAAGAGGTTTAGTTATCACTGCCTATCTCGTCGTATTGACTATTGCGGCAAGGTTTAAGTTGTAAGAATGATTCCAAGATAGATAGATTCAACACCTGGCCAAGAATATCAAGGCCAGAATAACAGGCAGGGTCAAGAAAATGACCAGAGTCAGATTCCACAGCCAGCTCCTGATATCTGGCAGCAGTTGTTTAATGACCTGCAGGCCAAAGTTTTGAGGCAGGAAGAAGAAATCCGCTTCCTGAGACAACAGCAAGTCCCTGCAGGAACTAGTGTACTAGAGGCACCACCTGTATCGATGCCAGCAGTTGAGCAGCTACTTGAGGTTGGAAATAAATGGGAGCCTCTTTATGAACGGTTTAGGAAGTAGCAACCTCCAATATTTGAGGGCAGTGCAGACCTACTAAAGCTGAGCAATGGATGAGTATGATTACCACCATTCTTGACTATATGAGGGTGATTGGTAATGTGAGGGTGTCCTGTGCCACGTATATGTTTCGAGAGAATGCCTAAATTTTGTGGGAAGTTATATCCCAGACTAGAAAAATCAATGCCCTGAGTTGGGAAGACTTTCAGACTCTATTCAACGAGAAGTACTGCAATGATGCCATCAGGGTTGTAAAAGCTGAAGAGTTTATTAGATAACTTTAGGGGAGTTTATCAGCAACTGAATATGCTCTGAAGTTTGATAGACTGGCAAAGTTTGCGATGGTGCTGGTGCCCACTAATGGGACCAGAAGGGAGAGGTTTCTCCAGGGGCTACAGCCTAGACTAGCCCGGGATGTTCGTATTACCACTATGGCAGGAGTTACTACTTATGCATAGGTGGTGGAGAAGGCGCTCACTGCTGAGAGCACAGAGAACAAGATCTTGCAAGACAATGCAGCCAGAAGAGAGTTTAGGGGGACATGACCTACATTCGTGGGTTCCGGTAGGGGTGGAGGCCCCAGTGTTCAGAAGAGGAAGGTTCTTGATACCCTCCCAGTTCTAGGTCATGACAGGCGACCACGAGGTACTACAATTGGTCGTCAGGGTGGCAATGAGGCCTGGAAGACTTATCCTGAGTGCCCTAGGTGCAAGAGGCGCCATTTGGGAGAGTGTAGGGAAAAATCCTTCTTCTTATGTGGGGCAGTGGGTCATCTCAAGAAAGATTGTCCTAAAGCAAGAAAGGAAGAACCTAGAAAAGCGGACAACTTGGCCCAAACTTGAGTGTTCGCATTAACACAAGCAAAGGCTGAGGCTTCACCCTCAGTAGTTACATGTCAGCTTCTTAGTGCTGGAACCCCTTATTTTGTTTTGATTGATTCTGGTGCTACACATTCTTTTGTTGCTAGTAGAATTATTGATAGACTGTGTAGACCATGTGATTATTATGCTATAGGGTTTGGAACCTTTTTACCCACTGGGGAGTTAGTGGTATCCAAGAGATGGGTTAGATCTTTGCCATTGACAGTGGAGGGCGGAGAATTGTTAGTGGATTTGATAGAGTTAGTTATGACTAACTTTGACATAATTCTGGGGATGGACTGGTTACTGAAGTATGGGGAAACCATAGATCGCAAAAGGAGATGATCACCTTTGAGCCTGAAAGTGAGGATCCTTTTGTGTTTGTTGGAACTGTTCATGGACCTCGTGTACCTATGATTTCTATTTTGAGGGATAGAAATCTATTGCAAGGAGGTTGCAATGGATTCTTAGCCAGTGAGATGGATACCACTCAGGTCATGCCAGTGAGACCATAAGAGACCAGACTAGTCTGTGAGTTTCTGAATGTGTTTCCAGAAGATTTACCAGGGTTACCACCACACAGAGAGATTGAGTTTGTGATAGAACTGGCACCAGGAATGGAGCCAGTGTTTAAAGCCCCTTACAAAATGGCCCCAGCTGAGTTGAAAGAATTAAAAGTACAATTGTAAGAGTTGTTGGATTTGGGTATTATCAGACCTAGTTTCTCACCTTGGGGTGCGCTAGTATAGTTTGTAAAGAAGAAAGATGGTTCTTTGAGGATGTGCATTGATTACAAAGAACTGAATAAATTAACAAGTATCCTCTGCCAATGATAGATGATTTGTTTGATCAGTTGCAAGGGAAAAGGGTATTTTCAAAGATAGACCTTCGTTCTGGTTATCATCAGTTGAGGGTCAAGGAGGGAGACAAACCAAAGACTGTTTTTCGCACTAGATATGGGCATTATGAGTTCTTGGTCATGTATTTTGGATTGACTAATGCCCCAGCTACTTTTATGGATTTGATGAACAGAGTGTTCAAAGATTATTTGGACCAGTTTGTGATCATCTTCATCGATGATATTCTGGTTTATTCTCAGTCTGTAACGCCCTGGATAGCCAAGACCGTTACACTGTGTGTTTATAAAGTGCCAGACTTGCTAACCAAGTCATTTAAATAAAATTGTGTTATTGAAACTACTAAGGAACTAGGGTTAAAAGCGTTTTGGTTTCAAAAGCCACATTTTCATTAAAAGAAAACGTTGTTTACTTACACGGGATCCAAAAAATATCAGTTTAAAGGCCGTTTACAAAAGTTACAAGGTTCAAATACATTAACCAACCATACTAAGGCCAAACGAGCAGTTAGGTAGATCCATGTCCTGACTCACTCCTCGACCATGGTGATCGAACAGCAGGCTATGTACATTTCACCTCGGAGCTCTCCATCTCAGGCTTGGTCCAGCTTGCCCTTGCCTTTACCTGCACCACGTAGCACCCGTGAGCCAAGGCCCAGCAAGAAAACACAACAACAACAGAGCATGAACAATTAACAGACAAATCAACATCTCACATTGCATCACATATATTCAGATATATCATCAGTCAGTATAATCAAGTATTCCACATACTAGGCATTTCAGTTCATAATATTCACAATTCACAAACGATAACCAGGGCTAGCGCCCTCAGGCCGCTCCCTCCGTTATCCCGTTGTTCTTGGCTCCTAGTGGCCAATTCGCACCCTGTGCGCTAAAATCATGTACGGCACTCTTAGACCGCTTTTACATGTCGCATGGCATAATACCAACGTTGACACGATATATCTTTCGAGAGCACTTAGTCCCATCACAATCATTCAACCGGGTGCAGTTTTCTTACCTTTCAATTCATTAGTTCCCGATGCCTCGAAGCCGCGAGCACGGTCCTCTACCCCGAGCCTCCCCAAAGACCTAATCACAACACAAATGAAACTTCCTTTGTCACTAATCAATCCAAAACTATTTCCCGGAACCAATTCCACACTCTCGGAACTCCCAAATCCCTAAAACAATGCACCGAAGGCATCCCCCGAACCCCTGGAGCAAAGGCTCAAAATTGCAAATTCCCATGTCCTGAAATTAGCATAGAGTCGCGGCGCTGCCCTATAGGGCCGCGGCGCTCCTTCGCGAACCCAGATTTCTGGGTTTTTCCTTACGTTTTTCCCGAACCCAAATCATTCCAATCCATCCCAAATTCATACCTAAGCCCCAAAACCCACTCAAAACCCCTAATAGTACTCACAACAACCTAGAAACGTCATATCCTAGCTCAATTACACAATCATTCACAAAATTCACCCTTGAGTTCCATGCTTTAACAACTAAAACCAGAAAGTTAAAAACTCAAACCTAAACCCAAACCACACTTCAAATTCTCTAATTCATAACAGAGATAAGCTTTACAATCACACAGAACCCTTACCTTGAATGGAGAGTCCAACCTCTAGCGTCAAACCACCTTCTCCTTTTGATTATTACAACTCTGAATTTATGCAAAACCAGCCACCAACTTGTTTCAATTCATGCTTATCTTCTAAAAACCAGACTTTGAAACTTAAACAAATCATAACTAATTCCTTACCTCTGAATATTCTTGGCCTAGGCTTGATTGATAACTTCAACCCCCCTTGATTCTCCTTCCAAGAGCCAAATTCAGCTTCCTTCCTCTATCTCTCTTTTGCTCTATTTCTAGGTCTCCAAAATTTAGCATAAATCAATTTCCCAAAGTATTATACGTAATTGTATTTTCCTTCAGCTGAAACTCACTTATTCACTGCCAAAAGACCACTCTATCCCTCCATAAATATCCCTTTCTAACTAAACCTCAAGGGCACACTTGTCCTTTTACTAACATTGCAATTCTACCACTTTTCCAATAAAACATGTTACTCTCTATGGTTACTAACAGTTACGCAGGTTACCAAATCACCAGTTACCATTATCTAGCTTTCTAGGACCGTCTCGGCACGTGCATCACATTGATATCACCACACCCACGTGGTACAAATCACATAGCATAATTATCACATAACATAATACACATAGTCATATAACATGCTTAAAATCATAATCATGCATCTTAATCATTAAAACCACACATAATTCCCATTATGCCCTCCAAGCACACTAATCAAGGCCCTTAAGCCTTATTAGTGAATTTGGGTTGTTACAACTATCCCCTCCTAATGAGAATTTCGCCCTGGAAATTTACCTGAACAACTCCGGATACTGACCCCGCATAGATGTCTCAAGCTCCCAGGTCGCCTCCTCGACCTTACTATTCCTCCACAGCACTTTAACCAGAGGAATCGTCTTATTCCGCAACACCTTATCTTTTCGATCCAAGATCTGAACTGGTTGCTCTTCATAAGAAAAATCTTCCTGTAACTCCAAATCTTCATGCCTCAATACATGAGTCACATCTGAGACATACTTCTGAAGCATGGAGACATGGAACACATCATGAACTCCAGACAACGATGGCGGCAAAGCTAACCTGTAAGCCACCTGCCCAATCCTTTCCAGGATCTTAAATGGTCCAATGAATCTAGGGCTTAGCTTGCCCTTCTTACCAAACCTCCTCACCCCTCGCAGAGGTGAAACTCGAAGAAAGACGTGGTCACCAACCTGAAACTCCACGTCCCTACGTTTAGGATCAGCGTAGCTCTTCTGCCTACTCTGAGACACGAGCATCCTAGCCCGGATCTTCTCTATGGCCTCACTTGTCTTCTGTACCATATCTGGCCCCAAATATCTCCTCTCACCCATCTCATCCCAATGAATGGGTGATCTACACTTCCTCCCATATAACATCTCATAGGGAGCCACTCCAATCGTTGACTGATAACTATTGTTGTACGAGAATTCAATCAACGGAAGGTACTTACTCCATGAACCCTCAAAATCAATCACACACGCTCTGAGCATATCCTCCAACACCTGGATCGTCCTCTCAGACTGTCCATCAGTCTGAGGATGAAAGGTTGTACTGAACTTCAACTGAGTTCCCAAAGCTCTCTGTAAACTACCCCAAAACTTGGAAGTGAAGATAGGATCCCGGTCTGACACTATGGACTTAGGAACCCCATGGAGTCGTACAATCTCCCCCACGTACAACTCAGCATACCGATCCACAGTATATGTCGACCTCACAGGAAGGAAATGGGCTGACTTGGTGTATCTATCTACTATCACCCATACGAAATCATGAAGTCCTACTGTCCTGGGTAAACCTCCCACAAAATCCATAGTAATGTCCTCCCGTTTCCATTAAGGAATACCCAAAGGCTGAAGCAACCCTACTGGTCGCTGATGCTCAGCTTTCACCTGCTGACAAGTTAGGCATCTGGCAACGTACTCAACCACATCCCTCTTCATCCCGGGCCACCAATACAAAGTCCGTAGATCCTGATACATCTTCGTGGTACCTGGATGAAGTGAGTACGGCGTCGTATGAGACTCATCTAGTATCTCTCGTCTGATCCCCTCATCCGCTGGAACACAAATCCGTCCCTAATACCGAAGTAAACCAACCTCAGAAACTGAATAGTCCTTAACTATTCCCGCTAAGACATCCTCTCTAACCCTCTGTAACTAAGCATCTGTCAACTGCCCCTCTCTGATCCGCTCTAGCAGGGTCGACCGTAGAGTAATATTAGCCAACCGGCCCACCACCAACTCTATCCCCGCTCTAACCATCTCATCAACTAACTTCCTCGAAATCTGGACAGAACTATATAACTGACCTGGACCTCTGCGGCTCAATGCATCAGCCACCACATTGGCTTTCCCTGGATGGTAAAGAATATCACAATCATAATCCTTTACCAGCTCCAGCCAACGCCTCTGTCTCATATTCAGGTCCTTCTGTGTAAAGAAATACTTCAGGCTCTTAAGATCAGTGTACACCTCACACTTCTCTCCATAGAGATAATGCCGCCAAATCTTCAAGGCAAAAACCACTGCTGCCAACTCCAAGTCATGAGTAGGATACCGTTGCTCATACTCCTTCAGCTGTCATGATGCATAAGCTATAACCTTTTCATTATGCATCAACACCCAGCCTAAGCCCAATCTTGATGCATCGCAATAAACAACAAACTTCCCTTCCCCCGAAGGAAGGCTCAACACTGGCACTGTAATAAGTCGTCGCTTCAATTCCTGAAAACTTTCCTCACACTTGTCTGACCAAATAAACTTCAGGTTCTTTCTTGTCAATTCTGTCATGGGTGCTGCTATCTTCGAGAAGCCCTCTACAAACCGCCTGTAGTACCCTGCTAATCCCAGAAAACTCCGCACCTCCGAGGCATTCCTTGGCCTCGGCCAATCCCTAACTGCCTCTATCTTAGGCGGATCCACCTTAATCCCATCTGCACCAACAATGTGTCCAAGGAATGTCACTTCAGGTAACCAGAACTCACACTTCTTAAACTTAGCATACAACTGATGCTCCCTCAACCTCTGGAGAACCTATCGAAGATGGAACTCGTGCCCTGCCTCTCAGCTGGAATACACCAGGATGTCATCGATGACGACTATAACAAACTGATCTAGAAAATCTTTGAACACCCTGTTCATTAAATCCATGAAGGCTGTTGGGGCAATGGTCAAACCAAAAGACATGACCAAGAACTCATAATGCCCATACAGCGTCCGGAAGGCCGTCTTAGGTATGTCCTCATCCTTGATTCTCAGCTGGTGATAACCAGATCGAAGATCAATCTTTGAGAACACCGTCTTACCCTGCAGCTGATCAAACAAGTCATCAATTCTTGGTAGGGGATACTTATTCTTAATAGTTAACTTGTTCAATTCTCGATAGTCAATACACATCCTCAGAGTCCCATCCTTCTTCTTAACAAACAAAACTGGAGCACCCCACGGCAAGTAACTAGGTCTGATGAACCCCAAATCTAGAAGCTCCTGCAGTTGTATCTTTAACCCTTCCAATTCCGCCGGTGCCATCCTATATGGTGCCCTCGACACTGGCTCTGTCCTTGGTTCCAACTCAATAACAAACTCAATCTCCCTACGCGGCGGCAATCCAAGCAAATCCTCAGGGAACACATCCAAGAACTCACAAACCAATCTGGTGTCCTCCGGTCCAACTGGTGAAACTCTGGTGGTATCCACCACACTAGCCAAGAAGCCTATACATCCACCCTGCAATAGATCTCTGGCTCTCAATGCAGATATCCTGGGTACGCGGGGTCGATGCACCGCTCCCACAAAAACAAAGGGATCCTCGCCCTCTGGCTCAAAGGTTACCATCTTCTTCCTACAGTCAGTGGTAGCTCCATACCTAGCTAGCCAATCCATACCTAAAATCATATCAAAATCTTCCATACTCAACTCAATCAAGTCTACTGACAACTCCCTACCATCAACTAACACTGGCAGTGCTCTAATCCACCTCCTAGATACTACCAATTCTCCTGTAGGCAATATAGTCCCAAACCCTGAAGCACTATACTCACTAGGCCTACACAGTCTATCAATCACCTTATCAGATACAAACGAATGCGTAGCACCAGAATCAATCAAAACAGTAAAGGGAGTGCCAGCACTAGAAAGCTGACCTGTCACTACCGAGGGACTAGCCTCAGCCTCCGCCTGCGTCAGGGTGAACACTCGAGCTGGAGTCAAGCTGTCCACCTTTCCTGTCTCTCCCTTCTTCACCATCGGGCAATCTTTCCTGAGGTGTCCCACCACCCCACACACATAGCAGGCCTTAGCCCGACACTCGCCCGGATGGCGTCTCCTGCACCTCGTGCATTCTGGATAAGTCCTCCATGAATCACCGCCTCCCTGACGGCCACCCTGAGTACCCCAACCTCCCCTATCAAACCTAGGAGCGATTGGAGCATCAGGAGTCTTTCTTTTCAAATCATTGGGGCCTCCGCCCCTACTAGAACCAGAATATGGAGGCACCGCCCTGCGACCCTCTCTTCTTGCTGCACTATCTCTCCATATCCTATTCTCCGCTTCCTCAGCGGTCAGAGCCCTCTCCACAGCCTGGGCATAAGTAGTCACTCCAGGAACTGTGGTAATTCTTACATCTCGAGCTATCATAACATTCAGCCCTCTAACAAATCTGTCCTGCCTGGCTGCACCAGTAGGCACAATATCTGGTGCGAACTTCGCAAGTCTGTCAAACTTCAAGGCATATTCTGTAACCGTCATACTGCCCTGAACCAGTCCCACGAACTCATTCATTTTCACTTCCCTGATGGCAACGTTATAATACTTCTGATTGAACAAATCCTTAAATCCTTCCCAAGTCAATGCAACAACCTCTCTAGTCTGTGATGCCACCTCCCACCAGATTCGGGCATCATCCCTCAGCATATAAGTGGCATAGTCCACCCTGTCATGTCCTTCCACTCTCATAAAATCAAGAATGGTAGTAATCAAAGTCATCCACTGTTCAGCTTTCAGTGGATCTGGTCCACCCTCAAAGATCGGGGGTTGTTGCTTCCTGAACCGCTCATACAACGGTTCCATTCTGTTCCCAACATCAACTGGCGGTACCACAGGTACTATTTCCGGTGGCACAGTAAGGGAAATACTCCCAGATGGAGCTTGCTGCAAAATTCGGATCTGTTCATCTTGGCTCTGAAGCATAGCTTGCATTTCTACCATTAACTGCTACCAGTTCTCAGGAACTGGTGGAGGGGTCGGGCCCTGGTCATCATCTCTAGCCCCTGGCCTGCCGGCTAGTCGTGTGGATTTCCTTGAACGCATAACTATTCAAGTCAATCTACAATCAACGACTCGGCAATTAGGCTATAATAACAAGGTAATAATCTTTCCATAATCCATCACTGAAACTCCACTCATTCACAAGCAATCAAAGTATAGCAATTTATCCAGATATTCACCCACATGCACAGCAATGCCAATAAGCACGCCTTAATAACATCATGCAATAGTCAAGGGCCAAGCCCTATCAGTATCTCATGGTCCCTATTCATCAAACAGATATCAGCAATCATATCTCACTCAAATCACTTAAGCACTCAAACATGTATACACAATTACCAAACCCTGAGTTGAGCTTGTCTCCCGCAGCGAATGTACACATCCAGCCAGTCTTCAGGATCCATAAACCTAGGACGCTCTGATACCAAGTTGTAACGCCCTGGATAGCCAAGACCGTTACACTGTGTGTTTATAAAGTGCCGGACTTGCTAACCAAGTCATTTAAATAAAATCGTGTTATTGAAACTACTAAGGAACTAGGGTTAAAAGCGTTTTGGTTTCAAAAGCCATATTTTCATTAAAAGAAAACGTTGTTTATTTACACGAGATCCCAAAAATATCAGTTTAAAGGCCGTTTACAAAAGTTACAAGGTTCAAATACATTAACCAACCATACTAAGGCAAAACGAGCAGTTAGGTAGATCCCTGTCCTGACTCACTCCTCGACCATGGTGATCGAACAGCTAGCTATGTACATTTCACCTCGGAGCTCTCCACCTCAGGCTTGGTCCAACTTGCCCTTGCCTTTATCTGCACCACGTAGCACCCGTGAGCCAAGGCCCAGCAAGAAAACACAACAACAACAGAGCATGAACAATTAACAGACAAGTCAACATCTCACATTGCATCACATATATTCAGATATATCATCAGTTAGTATAATCAAGTATTCCACATACTAGGCATTTTAGTTCATAATATTCACAATTCACAAACGATAACCAGAGCTAGCGCCCTCACGCCGCTCCCTCCGTTATCCCGTTGTTCTTGGCTCCTAGTGGCCAATTCGCGCCCTGTGCGCTAAAATCATGTACGGCACTCTTAGACCGCTTTTACATGTCCCATGGTATAATACCAACTTTGACACAATATATCTTTCGGGAGCACTTAGTCCCATCACAATCATTCAACCGGGTGCAGTTTTCTTACCTTTCAATTCACTAGTTCCCGATGCCTCGAAGCCGCGAGCACGGTCCTCTACCCCGAGCCTCCCCAAAGACCTAATCACAACACAAATGAAACTTCCTTTGTCACTAATCAATCCAAAACTATTTCCCGGAACCAATTACACACTCTTGAAACTCCCAAATCCCTAAAACAATGCACCGAAGGCATCCCCCGAACCCCTGGAGCAAAGGCTCAAAATTACAAATTCCCATGTCCTAAAATTAGCCTAGCGCCGCGGCACTGCCCTATAGGGCCGCGGTGCCCAGCAAGTCAGAGAGCACACTCTGCCCAGAAACAGCCTTGCGCCACGGTGCCCAAGAACAGGGCTGCGGCGCTCCTTCGCGAACCCAGATTTCTGGGTTTTTCCTTACATTTTTCCTGAACCCAAATCATTCCAAACCATCCCAAATTCATACCTAAGCCCCAAAACCAACTCAAAACCCCTAATAGACCTCACAACAACCTAGAAACGTCATATCCTAGCTCAATTACACAATCATTCACAAAATTCACCCTTGAGTTCCATGCTTTAACAACTAAAACCAAAAAGTTAAAAACTCAAACCTAAACCCAAACCACACTTCAAATTCTCTAATTCATAACAGAGATAAGCTTTACAATCACACAGAACCCTTACCTTGAATGGAGAGTCCAACCTCTAGCTTCAAACCACCTTCTCCTTTTGATTATTCCAACTCTGAATTTATGCAAAACCAGCCACCAACTTGTTTCAATTCATGCTTATCTTCTAAAAACCAGACTTTGAAACTTAAAAAAATCATAACTAAGTCCTTACCTCTAAATATTCTTGGCCTAGGCTTGATTGATAACTTCAAACCCCCTTGATTCTCCTTCCAAGAGCCAAATTCAGCTTCCTTCCTCTATCTCTCTTTTGCTCTATTTCTAGGTCTCCAAAATTCAGCATAAACCAATTTTCCAAAGTATTATACGTAATTGTATTTTCCTTCTGCTCAAACTCACCTATTCACTGCCAAAAGACCACTTTATCCCTCCATAAATATCCCTTTCTAACTAAACCTCAAGGGCACACTTGTCCTTTTACTAACATTGCAATTCTACCACTTTTCCAATAAAACCTGTTACTCTCTATGGTTACTAACAGTTACGCAGGTTACCAAATCACCAGTTACCATTATCTAGCTTTCTAGGACCGTCTCGGCACATGCATCACATTGATATCACCACACCCACGTGGTACAAATCACATAGCATAATTATCACATAACATAATACACATAGTCATATAACATGCTTAAAATCATAATCATGCATCTTAATCATTAAAACCAAACATAATTCCCATTATGCCCTCCAGGCACACTAATCAAGGCCCTTAAGTCTTATTAGTGAATTTGGGTCGTTACACAGTCAGAGTCAAAACATGAACAACATTTGAGATTGGTTCTATAGAGACTGAGGGAACACAATTTGTTTGCAAAGTTGAAGAAATGTGAGTTCTGGTTATCTCAGGTATCTTTTGTTGGGCACATTGTTAGTAAGGAGGGGATTATGGTAGATCCAGCCAAGATTGAGGCAGTCAGAGGTTGGACAAGTCCAAAGAATGCTTCTGAGGTTAGAAGTTTCCTTGGATTGGTAGGTTATTACAAATGTTTTGTGGAAGGGTTCTCTAAGATTGCTACTTCATAGACTGAGCTGACATGCAAGAACCAGAAGTTTGTGTGGTCAAACAGGTGTGAGAACAACTTCTAGGAACTGAACCAGAGATTTGTTATAGCTCCAATTCTGAGTCTTCCAATAGATCAAGAGAAGTTTGTGATTTACTGTGATGCCTCAGATCAAGGTTTGGGCTATGTTCTTATGCAAGCAGGAAAGGTGATCGCTTATGCTTCACATTAGCTGAAGGAGTATGAACAGAGATATCCCACTCATGATTTAGAGTTGGCAGCTGTGGTTTTTGCATTAAAGGTATGGAGGAATTACCTTTATGGGGAGAAATGTGACATTTACACTGACCACAAGAGCCTAAGGTACTTCTTCACACAGAAAGACTTGAATATGAGACAAAGGCGTTGGCTGGAGTTAGTAAAAGATTATGACTGTGAGATTTTGTACCATCCAGGAAAAGCCAACGTGGTAGCTGATGCTTTAAGCCAGAAGGTTCTGGGATAGATTTATAGTGCGAGGCTGATAGCCAAAGAGTTAGCTGAAGATATGACCAGAGCTGGAATAGAGTTGTCGGTGGGCCAGTTGGCCAATATTACGCTACAGTCTACATTGTTGGAAAGGATAAAGGAGGGTCAATTGAGTGATCCACATCTGATCAAGATCAGAGAGTATGTTTTGGCAGGAGCATCCAGAGATTATGCAGTGTCTGAGATAGGCTTGCTGAGATACAAGGGTCAGATATGTGTTCCGTTAGACACTACATTGAGACGAGAGATTTTGGATGAATCTCATACTACTCCTTACTCTTTACATCCAGGCACCACAAAGATGTATCCGGATGTGAGATCACTGTATTGGTGGTCGGCGATGAAGAAGGATCTAGTTGAATATGTGGCTAAGTGCTTGACATGTCAACAGGTCAAGGCTGAGCATCAGAAGCCGTCCTGGTTATTGCAGCCTCTGGATATCCCAGAGTGGAAATGGGAGGACATCACGATGGATTTCGTGGTGGGGTTACCCAGGACTGTTGGTCAAATTAATTCAGTTTGGGTTATTGTGGAACGCGACACCAAGTCAGCTCACTTCTTAGTGAGGACTACATATACCATTGACCAGTACGCAGATCTCTATATGAGAGAGATCGTGCGGCTCCATGGAGCACCGTGGTCGATCATGTCAGATCGGGACCCCACATTTACTTCCAAGTTCTGGGGGAGTTTAGAGAAGGCCATGGGAACACAGTTGAAGTTCAGTACTGCTTATCATCCTCAGAAAAATGGACAATATGAGAGGACAATCCAGATATTAGAGGAAATGTTGTGAGCATGTGTGCTGGACTTTGGTGGGTCCTAGAGTAAGTATCTACCTTTGATAGAGTTTTCCTACAACAACAGTTATCAGTCAACCATTGAGGTAGCACCTTATGAGATGTTGTATGGTAGGAAATGCAGATCTTCCATTCATTGGGATGAGACAGGAAAAAGGATATACTTGGGTCCTAAGGCAGTTCAGAGGACCAGTGAGGCCATTGAGAAGATTAGATCTCGAATGCTTACTTCTCAGAGTAGATAGAAAAGTTATGCAGATCCCAAGCGCAAGAACGTGGAGTTCCAAGTGGGAGACTATGTTTTCCTTAGAGTCTTGCCATGGAAAGGGGTGAGAAGGTTGGGGAAGAAGGGCAAGCTGAGCCCTAGATTTCTAGGTCCATTTGAGATCCTGGAGAGGATTGGTCATGTAACACCCTCACTTATTTTAGTTAAAACCATATTTGAGGTGTTACGTTTTAAAACTATATCATAATTTATTACTGCAAAAGTCTGGACATTTTTTTTTTTAAACTTGAAAACTTATTTCACATTATTTACATTAAACATAAAGTGGGTCTCAAACATATTATACATAAGTATTAAATAACCCAATTTGTTTTCAAAACATAACTTCACACTTTATTACAAAAATCTCACTGATAACTGAAATAACCCACAAAAAGGTCGATATGTTCATATGTACAAATCAGGGCGAGGACCATGCTTCAGTTCTCCTCATGTCATTCACACATTTCTTTCTCTACCTGCAACACAAGACAACTGTGAGCCTAAAGCTCAGTAAGAAAAATAATGCATGCAATGCTAATGATTACCCAATATCAATGGACATACACAACTTCTTTTTAAATTTTGGGCCCCTTAATATTGTGCACACTGTTTGAATTGGTCAATGCCTGCAGGGCTTGTTACACATATAATACAAAATCCCATGGGTTCTCCTCTGGCTAGCCATCACCACAGTAGGGCACATTAAAAACCTTATTCCATCGTTGCCCCGTCGGGCTCAAGAGTTAAGGCGGCCACACACTATGGTGTCAATACATATAACAATAACTCATATGGAGGAGAAATAAAACGGAAACATGGCAAACAATATTATTGGTTCACTAAAACCTAGCCCAAATTATTGGGCAGCCACTATAAGCCTACTATAGGCCTCCGTTTACACTTATTAACACTTTCATTTGCCTTTTCAAAACAGTGGCACTGAACTTAAACTTCTTATTACAACTTTCTTTTATGTTGCACAAAACTTGCAAAGGCATCATATAATTAATCATCATAATATCATGCATGGTCTTATATCATATAATAATTTACCATATCACTATTATGCCATGCATAAAAATTTATGATGAAGTGTAAATGTATGTTAATACCACTTACTCACAAAATATTCATATAATGCATACTTTCACATAACATGTAATTCTTGTGTTGCAGTTGAGTACTTTACTTACCTTTTGTCCAAAATATATTTCACCGTGTAACAAGGGATGTCTTAGGTATTGATGTGCTTATCCTGACAATGGCATGGATTTCTCATCATAATGATGGCAGTAATACATTGAACTCTCATTTAAAAATACCCATAAAACATCATATCAAATTTCATACCCAAAACATGCCTAAAATGCCTTAAACCACCTAGATCGAGCATTAGATTTATCTTAGACATTTGGAGAAATTTTGACAGAGTTTCCCCTTAATTTTAGCTATCCTCAAATATCAAAATCAACCAATAATCAACATCAAATAACCTGCCATAACCATATATATCCCAAATACCAACATAATTCATCATAAAGTTTTCATATACTGATTTTGATAAAATTCTAATTTCCTAGATCATCACCTAAATTAAATGAGTCTCCACATCTATTCAAACATTTATAAACATATATACTCTCTTATAAACTCAATCAAATAACCAAAAATCAGCTTGTGCTCCAAGAACCCCAAAAACCTCATAAAACACAAAATTTCACTTACCGTGCAACTTTCGGCGAAAACAATCTCTTCAAGCTTTTCTAAACCTCAAACCACTTGGAAACCACCAAGAAATATCTTAGAAAAGATAAAATACCATAGATAAGCTCTCAGAAAAATTAAAAAACATGGTTTAACTTCCAAGTACAAGAACTTACCATAAAAAGGCTAGAACTAAGCTTAATCTACTTCTTTGGCTTTGCTTTCACTTGGATCTCCTTAGAATTTCTTCAAACCAGCCAAGAAATGGTTTTTGGTTTTCTTTTCTCTCTGTTTTTCAGAATAATAGTCGTGCAAAGTGATAAGGCTGATGAAAATTCCTTATTTTCAGTGATTTAGCCTTATTGTATCAAAATTTGACACCTTTCATCTCATCATTTCACCTTTTGACTTATGAAAACCTTATCACTTCAATAATTTCGACTTAATCATCTGCTAGGCCTATTATCCTTATGTGTAAAACACTCACACCAAACTTTAGGTCCATATGACTTCATACCCAATAGTTATGCTTACCCGATCGAGCGTAGCGCACTTATGCTAAGCTCGTTTTGACTTTGCATCAATACCACTGATTATGTATACCTCCCATCAAGAATTGATCAAATGGTTCTAAAACCATTTTTACATCATCAATGAGACCTTAATCATACCTCGATTACATTTGGTAAATCCATAAATACTCAATTTTACACCGAAATACTAGTAATCGACATTGTACTATTTTTCACTACTTAACCTATTTTGCCTTCTATATCTCACTTTCACCACTTAATTCCATGTCTTGTCCATATTTTTCATACTTTCTTATATCTTGAGCACATCAAACACCCATAAAAGACAACTCAAATGCCACAAGGTTAATAATATTGAGCATACATATAGACATCACATACACAACTTTTATACTTATACATGAAAACACTTATAAGAATATGCATATGCTCAAATTATACATATTGTATGATATGTAATGCAATGCAATCATGTGATTATTGGCTATATTATATCAAAATAATGTGGGTGCTACAGGTCAGGTGGCCTACAGGTTGGCCTTACCACTGGCATTGTCAGCCGTGCATAACGTGTTTCACGTTTCAGCTCTTCGGAGGTATATATCTGATGTGACCCATGTCTTGAGTTACGAAGATCTAGAGCTTGAGGCAGGTCTCTACTATAAGGAACAGCCAGTCTAGATACTTGACAGAAAGGACAAGGTCCTCAAGAATAAGACGATACCTTTGGTTAAGGTATTATGGAGGAACAACAAGGTCAAGGAAGCGACCTGGGAGCTGGAGTCAGATATGCAAAATCAGTATCCCGAGTAGTTCAAGGAAATTTTGAGGACGAAATTTCTGTAAGGAGGGGATAGTTGTAATGCCCCAAAATCCTTAATGCGGTTTAATGGTGGGATTAGAAGGTCGGGAGGGCCATAATTGATTTATTATGCTATTATATGATTATGTGCATGTTTATGTGAATTATATTATTATATGATTTAAAATGCATGCATGTGGGTCCACGATTCATTATAGGGGCATTTTGGTAATTTGGCCCGTTGAGGGCGTAATTGTATATTTTCATGCATGTTGATGAACTATTGATGAGGCAACGTTATAATGTGGATTTGTTCGAGCCATTCGGTATGAGACAATCTTTGAGTGCAAGTTAGCGATTTGGTCATAACGGGGTTGAATTTGGGGCTCGGGGGGTGTAACGCCGTGGATAGCCAAGACCGTTACACTGTGTGTTTATAAAGTGCTAGACTTGCTAATCAAGTCATTTAATTAAGAACGTGTACTCAAACTATAAAGGAACTAGGGTTAAAATGTTTTAGTCTCAAAAGTTACATTTTTTATAAAGAAACATCTCCTGTTTACACAAGATCCCAAAAATATTAAGATTGAAACCGTTTACAAAAGATTCAATGACTAAATACAGAATTAGCCATATTAAGGAAAAACAGACAGTTAGGCAATCTCTGTCCTGATCCACTCCTCAGCCATGGCGATCGAACAGCTGGCTATGTACATTCCACCCCGCAGCCCTCCATCTCAAGATTGGTCCAACTTGCCTTTGGCTTTACCTGCAGCACATACACTTGTGAGCCAAGGCCCAGCAAGAAAACACAACAACAGAGCATAAGCAATCAATAGAAAATTCAATATCTCATATTGCATCACATATTCTTAATCACATCAACATTCAGAATAGTCAAGTATTCAGTGTACTAAACATATCAATTCATAGCATACACCAAATCACATATGATAACTAGGGTTAGCGCCCTCAGGCCGCACCCTCTGTTATCCCACTGACTCCGGCCCGCTTAAACCGAGCTTAGTGAATATTAAGCTGTCCTCGGCTACCAGTGCCCAAGCCGTGCCCTGTGCGCAAATATTGTGTACGACACCCTTAGGCCACTATCACATGTCCCATGGCATAATACAATCATTGAAATAATACAAATATCGGGAGCACTTAGTCCCATCGCAAACATATAACCGGGTGCAGTTTTCTTACCTTTCGAGTCGCTAGCTTTGATCACCTGACTCCTTGAGTATGATCCCTCTTGAGCCCTAGCACTCACCTAAACACAACCATAGATCAAAGTCATCACCGAACCTTAAGTCCAAAACCTAGCCTCGGGACTAATCCCGAGCCCCTGGGAAGTCCTAGTTCCACCAAACAAGGTGGTGGAATCGAACCCCGAACCCTTGAAAACAACCCTAAAATCCCTTTCTGGAAATAGGGCAGCGCTACAGCGCTCTTAGGAGGGCGCTACAGCGCTACAAGCAGAAGCAAAATCCCCCAGGAAGCATGGCCTAGTGCTATAGCGCCCAAAGGCTAGCGCTGTAGCGCTAGTCATAGACAGCCAACCTCCCAATTTTCCTTCCTGCGATTTCCTCGAACCAAACTTAACCAAAAATTCTCCAAACCTTCACCAAACTCAAAAACAATCTCATTAACACATTCCACTCATCCCAAGAACCCCAAATACTCAAAACCCAAGCACATGCATCCCTAATCTCAAAATCCACCATAGCCACTGCTAGACTTCAAAACTCAACAAAAACCAGTCAAAACATCAAAGTTAAAAGCTCAAAATTTATACCTTTGATGGAAATTAAACCTTAAGTTGCCTCTAGACCTCCTTAGCTTGCTCTTACTTAACCCTTGGCTCCAACTTCCCTAGAATTCCCCATCAACACAGCTTAGATACCTTAGTTAAAAACCAAAACCAGAACTGAAGAAACTTTAAGGTCTTACCTCAAGTAAATGGCCTATCCTTGCTAAACCCTTGCCAAATCTTCAAGCTTAGGTTAGAAACCTTATGGCTTAGTTGACCTAGCTCTCCTCTGAATTTTTCTCCAAGAAGAATGAAGAGAAATGCTGAAAGAACCACAAACCGACCCTATGAAAACTACTCTGTTTTTCCTTCCCTTTCTTTTCCTTTCTTTTCCTTCTTTTCTTTTCAGACTTCTATTACATTCTACCACTTCCACTAACATAAATCCTCAGTAATACCTATCTCCAAAAATCCAAATGACCGTTATGCCCTCTCTTTCAAATTCTAACCCTTTAATCCACTTAGGGGCATTTTAGTCATTTTACCCAATTCCCGCTAATTCCTCGAGTGTCTCTAATATTTTCTCGCTTACTTCCCAATACCTAATTAATCACAAATAATATTCCTCGATGTCAAAATAGACTCCAATATACTCACTAAATTCCCATTTATACCCCAGGCTCACCCCGAGCCGGGTATAAATCCCCGCCATGACTTTTCCGCTTAACCGCTCACTAGGATCGTCTCGAGTCACAGATCACAGATATATCCACATAATAATGTGGTCTCAACAATTATCATATATATGTATACAGTTATGCCCATAATGGCCAAAATTACGATTATGCCCTTCCAACCTAGTCAGGGCTTACATGCATACTAATACACATAGTCATGCATCTCAAATATTCAAGTAGTCATATAACATGCTTTAAATCATAATCATGCATTTTAATCATTAAAGTCACACATAATTCCCATTATGCCCTCCAGGCACACTAATCAAGGCCCTTAAGCCTTATTAGCAAATTTGGGTCATTACAGGGGGAGTCTCAGGGTAATTTGACGCTTAGAACATTGTCGGGAATTAAAGGGTAATGGGATATGATTTATTAGCATTTGAGAATATTGGAAATAATGGGAATTGGAGAGCGTTAATTATGATTAACAAGATAGGCGGGAAAGGACGATTTTTCCCTTGGAGGATGTTTAGGGTTTTAATTAAGCTTAGGGGCAGTGTGGTCTTTTCACCCTAAGGATAAATATAGCTATTTTAAGGCTATATAAGCTTCTATAAAATAGAGCATAGTTCTGCTTCTCCCGTACACCATTTTCTTTCCTTTTCTCTTTGGATTTTTGAGCTTCTTTTGAGGATTCAAGCTAGGGAAGTGAGTCTTGAGGGCTTTGGGTTGTGTTCCACCATTGAAGAGGGTTCTATACTGAGCTTGAGGTAAGGTTCTAGCCATTAAAACTCTGGTTTTTCTCTGTTTTTTTATTGGATTTCAGCTTGGATTTCTAGATTGGATATTAAGGATTGATGGGAGTTTTTGGCAAGGGTTGCTTGGGTTATGATGCCTAGGACTTGTGTATATGGTTTTGGGGTTCATTTGGGATTTTAAATGAGGTTTGGAAGCTTGTTTTTCATATTGGAAATGGAGGAGTCGAAGGAGGGAGAAAGCAGGGTTGAAAACCCTGGTTGTAGCGCTACAGCGCCCAGCTATGGGTGCTACAACGCTAGGCAGGGCAGAACTCCCCTGCTTGTAGTGTTGGGGTGCTAGGGGGGCAGTGCTATAGCACTACCCTGCCTTTCCAGATTCCTATTTTGGGAACTTTTGAGTGTTTTTGGCTTGGCGTTTCAATTCTTAAGGCTCGGGATAGAATATACTCACCGTTTGGGTACAATTTGGGGTCCCGAGAGTGAGGTTTAGGTCAAGAACCTTTTATAGTTGATTTTCATTAATGGAGGTTATATTTGGTTATTACTAGGTGACCTCTAAGGAATCAAAGGGTCGATCATTCTCGAGGGTCATTCTTGTATTATTTCGGCACCCCATATGTGACATGCATGGTTATTCATGAGGCATGTTGAGTGACATATATGTGGACATTGATTGCCTATCAAATGCTTAACAAATCTTGCTTGCTTGTGAATGGCATTGACTTATTAGTCAGAATCGTTAATGGTGTCGGTATTAACTTTGAAGCTGTGACTCATTAGTCAAGTTCGGCAGTAGTACTAAACACTGGTCGTATGGTATTAGCTTATGAGTCAAGAATGGTATTAGTGTGTTTAATGCAAGCCGAAAAGATTAGATCTAATCGACATAAGCATTGAATGACTCATCATTAGCATTAATGCTTGACCAACCTCAACTTCGATGAAAACTAAAAGTGCTTGTCTAGTCTAATGGCTAGTCACACAGAGTCAGGGCCAGAAGGCCCAGGTGACTGCATCGTCACATGGCTAAGTGTGCGGAACCCACATTAGTGACTTACACATCAGTCACTCATCCATTTAGGGCTATAACTTTGGATGATTATCATAATCATCATCTGAAATTATAAACATGCAATAATGAGTTTTCTTGCAGAGCCTTAGCTCACGGGTGCTATGTGGCACAGGTAAAGGGAAAGAAAAGCTCACCCAACCTTGATTGGAGAGCTTAGGTGGCGATGTGTACATATGCAGCCGCTTGACCATCATGGCCAAGAAGTTTCTCAGAGGAACTAGGGGTTAACCCTATTTGCCGCTTAGGTCGACGGGTTGTAATTTTACACTGTAATGACTATTTTGGATTGTAAATAACTTGTAAATGCTTTTATGGGCCCATGAACAGTTTTACGTTTTAAATAAAATATATCCTTTCCTTTTTGATCAAGTTTTTCACCTTAGCATGTTAATAGCACCTAGATGCACGCTTATAACCAAATGGCTCGATTAGCGAGTTAAGCACGGTTCAAGTAACTATCTTGGAGTAACCAGTGCGTTAAATTTTGCTTCTTAGTATCTTATATGCCCCCATGTGATTGAGCAGCTTAAGGTGCTTCGTCACTTTCCATAGACCAATACCTATTTGAACCTTACGACTCACGTACTTATAATTAACTTATGAAAATATAGCAAAAAAAAACACACATAATTAGCGAATACTTGTAAAAAAAATATAATAATTGGCAGGAATAACTAGCTGTGCACAATTCCTTTTATTTCTCGTAATAAATGGAAAAATTCGTGTTGTACGAGTGATCAAACGATCTTACACTTATAAGCGACCAGCCAAATAACCGACTAGCCCTTGTTCAAAAATAGAAATTAATTAACACAAGCCATTCTTTAAGAAGAAATGTTCATTGATAATTCTTGTGCATGTGTTCTCCATTCCAATAACAAGGAACGAGATCTCCGTTTAAGCAAGAAAGTTTATACGTTATTGGTTGTGCTATTTCTTCAATTTGATATGGATCTTCCCAGTTTGGCCCAAGGACTCCAGCAGCATAGTCTCGAGTATTGAGTAAAACTCTTCTAAGTACCAAGTCTCCTAAAGAAAATTTTCTCTCACATATTTTAGAGTTCAAATATCTAGCAACCTTTTGTTGGTAAGCTCTTATTCATAGCTGAGCCTTCTCTCTTCGTTCCTCTATCAAATCTAATGATTCCATCAGCAAATGGTGATTACTATTCTTGTCATATGTTTGCCTTCGATGTGAGGGTGGATCTAACTCAATTGGCAGCATGGCATCATTCCCATATGCTTAGGAAAATGGCATATGCCCGTTGTTGTTCGATGTGTTATTTTGTACGACCATAGAACTTGTGGTAACGCTTTTAGCCAAGCTCCCTTTGCATGTTCGAGTCTTTTCTTCAGGGTTTCCTTTATCGTCTTATTCACAGCTTTGACTTATCCATTTTCTTTGTAATGGGCGACTGATGAGAAGCTTTTAGTTATACCACTTTGTTCGCATAAATAGGTGAATAGGTCGCTATCGAATTGCAGGCCATTGTCTTATATTATTTTTTTTTGGCAGTCCATACCAGCACACTATGTTTTTTACGATAAAATCTAGAATTTTCTTGATCGTGATTGTTGTGAGTGGCTCAGCTTCTAGCCATTTGGTGAAGTAGTCGTCACCTACTAAAACATATTTTACACATTTTTTTCCCGCTAGCAAAGATCCGATCATGTCTATTCCCCAAATTGCAAATGGCCAAGGGAATTGCATCTGTTTCAACTTATTTGGGGATTCTTGAGGTATTTTTGAAAATCGTTGGCACTTGTCACATATTTTCACAAACTCCATTGCATCCTCAATCATTGTAGACCAAAAGTACCCATGTCGTAGAATCTATTTTGATAAACTCTGCCCCCCAGCGTGGTCTCCGCAAAACCCTTCATGTACTTCTTGTAATAGCTCCTTAGCTTTTTCTTTGGAAATACATCGTAGTAATGACATAGAATATCCTCGTTGATACAAAACTCCATCCATTAGAATAAATCGAGCGAGTTGTCTTTGTAGATTCTTCGATTCATTTCTTTTTGTTGGCAATATTCCCTAGTTGAGGTATTGGATAATAGGAGTCATCCAAGTATCAATTGTATGTATAACCAGGGTGGAATCATATTTCTGTATGTTGGGGTTGATAGATGTTCGACCGGTACTATGCTTAGCATATCTGCATCTTTAGAGATTACTAACTTGGCCAATGCATCATCATTGAAATTTTAGTCGCGAGGGATTTGTTGCAATGTATATCTTTCATATTGCACTAGCAAGTCTTTTGATTTTTTTAGATATGCGACCATTTTCAATCCTCTGGCTTGATATTCTCCTAGAATCTGATTAATGACAAACTGTGAATCATTGTGTGCCTCTAATGATTTTACATTTACTTCCTTGGCTAGTCTTAGTCCTATGAGTAGTGCTTCATATTAGGCTTCATTGTTGGAGGCAACAAATCCAAATCTAAGTGCAAAGTGAAACCAATGCCCTTCTGGTGTTATAAGGATCAATGCTGCCCTCAAATTTCGCTCGTTGGAAGACCCATCAATAAAGAGCTTCCAGGTTGGAATTTCTGCTTGCACTTGTGTCCCTGGTGTCTGCTCGCATGCTTGGCCTTTCATTATTGTTCGTCGTAAGTAAAAAATTTAAAATTTTCCTAACTCCACATCCCATTTCAATAGTCGACTAGCAGCTTCTGGTTTTGTAAGACTTGTCGTAATGGCTGGTTGGTGAATACTATTATTATGGGGTAAGCTTGAAAATATGGTTGTAGCTTTCGTGATGCTAGTACCAAGCAATAAGCTAATTTCTCAATATATGGATATCGTGATTCTATTCCTACTAGCCTTTTACTTATATAATATACTGCTTTTTGGATACTACTTACTTCTATAATCAAAATATCACTAGCAGCATATTATGTTATCGCTAGATAGATGTACAAAGTTTCTCCTTTGATTGGTTTGGATAGAATAGGGGGTTGAGCCATATGCTTCTTGAGTGCCTGAAAGGCCTGCTCGCACTCTTCTGTCCATCCAAACTTCTTGTTTCCCCTAAGCAGATTAATAAATGCGACACACTTGTCAGTAGATTTTGAAATAAAGCTGCTTAGGGCAGCAATTCTTCCTGTTAGACTTTGTACATCCTTAATCTTGGGGGATGAATTCATGTCGATTAACGCTTGAATCTTCTCGGAGTTAGCTTCTATTTCTAGTTAATTCACTATGAACCCCAAAAACTTCCCTGGTCCCACTCCAAAAGTTCACTAGAGAGGGTTAAGCTTCATCAGATATTTTTTCAAGATGTTGGAAGCATTCTCGTAAGCCCTTGAGATGTCCACCAACCTTGTTCGACTTGACCAACATATCATCAACGTATACTTGCATGTTATTGCTGATCTAGTCTTTAAACATGTGATTTACTAGTCGTTGGTAAGTTGCACCAATGTTTTTCAAACATAATGACATTACTTTGTAGCAGTATAGCCTAGTATCTATTCAAAAACTGGTGGGTGCATACTTATTTGATTGTAGCCAGAGTGTGCATCCATAAGTGACAACATTTCATGCCCTGATATGGCATCTACCAGTTGGTCAATCATTGGCAATGGAAAACAATCCTTCGGGCAAGCTTTATTGAGATCGGTAATATCCACACAAGTCCTCCACTTTCCATTTGGCTTTGGGATTTATATAGGATAGGAGACCCATTATGGATAAAATGCTACCCTAATGAATTTGTTTTCCTTAAGCTTCTTGACTTCCTTTTTTAGCATTCTGGACCTGTCTTTGTCAAGTAATCTTCTTTTTTGCTAGACTGGTGGGTGGTTTTTGTCGATGTTTAAGGCATGACTAATAACTGCCGGGCCAATTCCCACCATATCACTATGCGACCAGACAAATACTTCTTTATTTTTCTTAAAATCTCCACCAGTTTTTTTTATCGTTGTTTTTAAGTTTTTACCAACTTTCACAACGCTGGCCGATTATTCTGCTTCTAATTGAATCTCCTCGAGATCCTCCACAGGTCCAATTTCCTCCTCAAAATCCACAAAGTGAGGATCAATATCTTCGTCCTGACTTTGGGCAATACCCTATTTGGTGACTTGTTCACCGGATTGGGTATTCGGTCAGCTGACTCCTTGGAACTTGGGCATTTTCATCAATGGGCTGACCAAATCGGCCAACCCAACCCAAATAATGGGTCAAACAAGCTAAATTTAAATAGCCCGAAATTAAATGGGTTGTGTTTGGTGTAGCTCGCAGTTAAATGGGTTGGCCACGACCCAAACATATATCAACCCATATGAGCCAACCCGGGCCGACCTTATGTGTATATGATATATTAAGAAAATAATTATAGATATAAACATAATAAGTTAATAATGTTATTGTCTTTGTCTTCCAAACATAAACCCTAAAACGCTTTGTCTTCTCTTTCTACCCAAGCCCAACTACATCTTTCTCTACTCTACTTGTCTCTCTCATTCTCATCTTTCTCTCTAATCTCTCTTCTTTATAGTATCCATGAACAACACGACTGCATCTGCATTTTTGAATAAAATCAGACTAACCATTAACCACTACAAGTGATCTAATAAGTTGAGGTCTCCACTCCCTATGGAGGTCAACGAAGTCGCATGTTCTCAGGGAAGGCAACTCTCGGGGTTCGTCGACAGAGGTCTCCAGGTGGCAGGGGATCGATGAAGGTCTCCAGGTGCTTGGTGAAGGTCTTCGCTCCAGGTTTCTCTTTCGGTGTTCCTGTCGGTCCAAGCTTCAGGTGATCCATTCCTTCCATTCCAATTCAAGCGGTCGACGTTGTTACATGAGTAACTTATATATATATATATATTTATACTTATCTGCTACATATACATATAATATATATCTAATATAATATATATATATCAGGCAGGTAGTACTTGGTTAGTAATATTAATTTAATATTATATCTATATATATTACATATAATATTATATCTACATATCTATATACTTGCATATACAACTTTTTATCTTTATTTTTTTCTTTTGTTTTCTCTATGCATAAATATATATGTGTATATAGTATATTCCTTTTGTACTTGTTAGTTCTCTGATTGAAGTTGATATAAATAAACAAAATAAAGTACATTAATTTATATATATATATCCTGATTGGGTTGTGTAATATTGTTATTTTTTATACTAGGAACCAATTGGCACTGTTATAAGAAAAGGAGAAATATTGTTGTCAAAGTGTCTACTGTCAAGGAATAGGTCTTTTTCTTGAACATATTGTTTTGATGATGATTCATGAACATATTGCTTGTTGAAATTGTTTGCATTTTGTCATATTTTGAAACTATTTATTTGTTAAGTACTGAAATAAGTGTGAAATATTATGATATTTGCTTAAATAAATAGGTGATTGTTTTTAATATGTATAGGAGCGATGGACAAGTTTCTTACCCCAACTTCCACCCAACTAGGTGAAGTGCATGATGTTGTAGACACCACCCCAAACACTACCCCTAAACACACTCCAAACACTACTCCTATTGATCTTAAGTCACCCTAAAAAGAAGCCAACGATGAACCACCCACAACTAGGGAAAAGCCTACTAGGAACTCTACTATATTGGATCACTTTACAAAAGTGAAGGATGGGAATCCAAAAGATCCTAGATGTACTTGTAACTATTTTGGGAAAGACTATACTTATGATAGTAGGAGATTTGGAACAAGTAGTTTTTGGGTACATTTGAACAATCAATGTAAGAAGTATATGTATATGGTGGTTGATAAAAAGCAGAAATTGCTTAGCTTTCAAAGTGGTAATGATGGTGGGGGGAGTTTGTTGGTTATGACCTTTAATAAGGAGAATTGTTGGAAAACCTTAGCTAAGTTTGTGGTAAAGGATGAGCAAGCCTTTAGTGTTGTAGAGGGTGAAGGCTTTAAAGAACTTGTTCAAGAGTTGCAACCAAAATTTGTTATCCCTAGTAGAAGGACTATTACTAGGGATATATATAAATTATGTTGTGATGAGAGGGTTAAATTGAAGCATGAGTTAACCATGGATGGGCCAAGGGTATGCTTAACCATTGATTGTTGGACCTCTTCCACCAAAATGGCTTATATGTGTCTCACTGCACATTATGTTGATAGTGATTGCAAAAAAAGAATCATAAATTTTTGTTAAATTTCCAATCACAAAGGAGAGAAAATCGGTAAGGTGATTGAGGCTTGTTTGATGGGTTGGGGAATAAGAATTTTTTTTGCTATGACTGTTGATAATGCATCAGCTAATGATGTGGTTGTTGGTTTTGTGAAGAAGAGGGTGAGTGCATGGAATGGATCTATTCTTGACAATGAGTTCATGCATTTAAGGCATGGTGAGCATATAGTCAATCTAATTGTGAATGAGGGGTTAAAAGACATGCATGATTAAATCGATGCTGTTATCCCCAAAAATGGAGATTGATGACGTGGCAATAGAAATGACAAATGGCAATACATGGTCCGTAAAAGACACATTAAATAGTCAATAAATACATTGACTCCTCAGAGTTGTGATAAAAGGACCCGGTAAACTGATGAAGAATTTGGACTGCTTGAAAGATGTCATAACCAAGCCAAGTGCACTTTGGTCTGAGGAAAGCTAAGGAAAGTGCATCCTAGGAGGCTAAGGAGAATGCATCCTAGGAGGCTAAGGAGAATGCATCCTAGGAGGCTAAGGAGAGTGCATCCTAGGAGGCTAAGGAGAATGCATCCTAGGAGAGCTAAGGAGAGTGCATCCTAGGAGAGCTAAGGAGAGTGCATCCTAGGAGAACTAAGGAGAGTGGTCCTAGGAGACCCCAAGGATGTGGTCCTAGGAGACCCCAAGAGAGTGATCCTAGGATACCCCAAGGATGAGGTCCGAGGAGGAGAGCCCAAGAGACCTTGGTCCGAGGAGAACTCAAAAGAGTGGACCTAGGAGACCCCAAGGATGAGGAGAGAAGTGCATGTCCTACCACCATGCACATCCGACCAACAAGTGTATGTCCTACCACCATGCACATGTCCGACCAGCACTTGCATGGGTGGTCAGTAGGAGGTTGATCAACTAGCTAGAGGAGACTAAGTCAAGATTCCCAGAAACAACTTCAACAAGATATGCGGGAATCTCTCATTCTTCCCATAAATGGGGGGTTTATTACATTTTGAATTTTGAATGTTTCTTTGTAATTTAAATGTAATAAATATAATAAAATATCCTGGTTCTAGGGGATACTGTATGTATGACCCTAAGCCTATAAATAGAGGGCTTATGGGATGAGAGAGGGGCTTCTTTTGCTTCTTCTTTCTAGAGAGAGAAAATTTGGGTCTGAGTATTCTAGAGAGAGAAAGTGCTGATATTTGAAAGAACTCTTGTATTTTTGCAATCTGTACTGAAGAAACTCAGTTGGCTCAGTCCATCTGATCTTGAGTATAGATCAATAATCACAACTCTAAGTGGATTAGGCTATTACCGACAATCAGGGCTGAACTACTATAAAATCTCTTATGTTATTTACTTTTCTTGATTAAACCGTCTATGTCTTTTAAATTCTCTTGAAGGCTTGTCGTTATTGACGTTCTCACGTCGTTGGCTAAAAACACAGTCAACAGATGCCATTCGTAATTGTGTAAGATACATTCGGCCATCTCCTGCGATGTTGCTAAAATTCAAGGCTAGTGTGGATAGGGAATTGAGTAATTTGGCTAGTTGCAGTGATCCTTTTATATCCACCATGGCTGCTAGTATGAAAAAGAAATATGACAAATATTTGGGTAGCGCAGAGAACATCAATCCCATGTTGTTTTTGGCTATTGTGCTTGATCCAAGGTACAAGTTGAATTATTTGAAGTACTGTTTTGAAACTGTTTATGATGCTGAAACTGTCGCCAAGATTGTTGTCAAGGTGGAACATATCCTTCAACGAATGTACCATTCTTATAATGTTGAGGATGAGAGTGATGGTGACAAGGTTAGTTTTTTTTATTTATTATGGTTTGTTTTCATATTTTTTTTTTGTATTCTAACCCGAGCTTTGTGTTTCTTTTGACAAATATGTTTAGGTATGAAAAAGTGACTCACCACCAAAGGGCGGTGTCAAAGAAACTATTAGGAGGAGATTATTGGAAAATTATTTGCAACAACAATAGATATTTGTGACTGAGAAAATGAATGATGTTGACAAGTACTTGGTTGAATAAATTATCAATCCAATGACTTCCATGTTTGATATCCTACTTTGGTGGAAGGATAATTCTCAAAGGTTTAAGATTCTGGCTATGATTGCTAAATATGTTCTCGCTATATTTGTGTCTACTGTGGCTTCTCAATCTGCCTTTAGTACTAGCGGATGTATTTTAGAATTATTTAGGAGTTCTTTGAGTCCAAAAATGGTTGAGGCACTAGTTTGCACTCAAAATTGGTTGAAGGGGACTTATGAAGGGATTCAAACAAGGGAGTATTTGGATGATATACAAGCTTATGAGTTTCTTGAAGAATGTAAACAAAATGACTTCTTAACAATGCTCTTTCTTAAATGTTTTTATTTTCAATAAGTTTGTAACTTTGGTTTTTGAATTGTATACAACAAACTTAAGGACAAGGCAGCAACAAAGTAGAAGACCAATGCACCCATTGCCATTGTTGATTAATGGATTCAAGCTTTTTACTTTGTTTAAATTTTTATGACTATCTACTTGCTATTATGGATGACTGTAATGATTTTAAGACTTGTGTTTCGAATTTGGATGACTGAAATATTTGGGTTGTTATCTACTAACTAATAGTAGAAACTACTAAGACATTATTTTCTTCATTTTAGATTTTAATTTGATCATCTTTTCTTTAAATTGAATTGAATTATTGATTTTGATAAACTTGATAGATTTTTTTAAATGGATTATAACCCAACCCAACCCTTAATGTAATTTGTAGGGTTGGGTTATATATTAAAAATGTTTTAAATGGGTTAGAATTCTCTAGGCCAATTTAATTGGGTTGACTCATTCAAACACCCTCAACTCTGCCAACCTAACCCATGCCCAGCCCTAGTTAGTACAGCTCGAGGTAATGAGCCCACTCCCCTCCCTATACTTTTTTTCCTTCGTGATGGAGGATTTATAACATTCCCTGCCTCCCTATGATTTCCAAGCACGCACCCAATTCTGCCATTTGTTGGGAATTTCATGGCTAGATGCCGTATCGAGGTCACTGCTCGTAGCTCTACTAGGATGGGTCTTCTGATCACAACATATATGCAGAAGGACAATCAACTACTATAAAAGTAGTGAGTAATGTCCTATTCACAGGGGCAGCTCCTGCTTCAACCGAGAGTTTGATCAACTCTGTTGGAGCAAGCCATTCGCCAGAGAAACCATATATGGTTTGGTTGCATGGTTCCAAATCATGTACCAATAATTTCATTCTTTCCAATTACGATTTGTAAAGTATATTTCCTGAGCTTCCTTATTTGGACATCCATGACCAGGGGATCTGTGTGGGGGAACCTGATGTGCTGTGCGTAAAGCGAGAGAAAGCTATACAATCTTCCTTTGTTCGAGTTTTTTTTGTGAGTCCTCTCCTCAACAGTTAGCATTTCAAGATCTTGCTCATGACGTAGGGTCCTGGCATACCTCTCTCTTGCCTTACCACTGTCACCAGCTAAGTGTGGTCCACCGTAGATAGTGAGTAGAGTGCCCGTGACTGGGGCTGGCTATAGAGGAGGCGAGCGTTGGCATGTACGTGCCTACTCATTGCCACCATTATCTCCTTGTTGGGGATTACCCCTTGCTCGTATATATCTCTTTAGATGTTCTTGTCATATCAAAAACACAATCTCATCCTTCAACTGGTTGCATTCATTTGTTTCATGGCCATAATCATTATGGAAGCGACAAAAGTTTATTGTATCTCTTTTTTAAATGTCCTTCCTGATGGGGGCTCATCAAAAGGTACAATGGTGTGGTTGGCCTGATACACTTCTTCTCGGCTGTCGACCATGGTCGTATAATTGGTAAACCTTTGTTCATATCTATTTTTTTAGGGCGTTTATTGTCGACCATGGCCGTATAATTGGTGAACCGTATAAATGTCCTTTCTGCCATTTTTGTTGTTGTTCTTACCACAATTATTGGACTTAATAGGGCCACCAAATACTTTGGTCGACTCTTCTTTTTTGTTTCGATCAGTGTTTGGGGCTTTTGCTTCATTGACGATATCCTCCTCCAACTTAATGTATTTATCTGCTCGGTCCTAAAACTCTTGGGTCTTCTTGAATCTTTTTTTTTTTTTTTTGCAAACTACTCCATAATGGGGTTTGGCATTGTAATCCAGCTGTAATGACCATCATATTTCCTTCATCTCCCACCATTTTGGCATAAGCAACAACTCTTATGAACCTCTTAATATACTCTTTGAGAGTTCTCCTTCCTTTTTCCTTATATCTACTAGCTGATTTGCTTCGGTTGGATGTATGAGACCTATATAAAACTGTCCATAAAACTCCTTGATGAACATTTCCCATGAAGTTATGCTGGTCGATGGAAATTTACAATACCTCTCCTCAGCAGCATCAGATACAGTGGCTAGAAAAATCCTGCACCGAGCATCTTCACACACCTTCTGAATATCCATTTGTATCTCAAATTTGTTCACATGGATTACTGGGTCTTCTCTTCCAATATAGATAGGTAGTACATGAGTTTTAAATTTTCTAGGAATTTCGGCCATGCCAATTCTTTTAATGAAATAAGTTCTTTTCCTCCGATCATAGTCTATGTGGGAAGTTTTATTGCCGACTAGCTGTTGAACCGCTTCGTTCAAAGCATCTATTTGAGCCTGGACAGTAGTTCGTATTGCAAGGGTAGGAGTAGCCACAATAGGGATATGCTCACCATTCTTTTCTTTTCGGTTGGTTATTATATCCCTCAGATCTTCACTTTGTCTTTATTCTGATGCTCCTAGCCGATCAAAGACATTAGGCTACCTTCGCTACCGCATTACATTTTGACTTGCTCACCGATGATTCATTGGTGGAGGAGGTGGAGGGTCGTTCTTCTCAAACCTTTGTTCATCGGGTCAAGCAACATTTCTTCTTGGATTTCAATTGTATCCGGAATACACTTCGTTGTAATCATGCCCATCTCTAAATTGTGACTTGTGAGTGTGCGACCTGTTGTACACACTATCATCTTCTCTTCATCCAAAACCGTCTCGATATACCGGAGAGGGCCTATGAGGTATGCGTTGGTTGGTAGGTCCCGGGACATTATATTTTCGTGGGGGATCCCTAATCGTAGAACCTAAGTTTGGTTGCCTCTTATTTCCTAAAGGAACATTCTTTGTTCCTCTTTCAGGTAAGACATGCTCGTCAGTTACAGGACGTCTTAGGCTGTGCAGACGCTGCTCATCCCTATTTTGTCAAGGTGGTTGTTCACTATCCCAACCGAACCGAGGAGGCTAACGCTGCTCAGTATGTCAACCAAAATTCTTCGCTACTTGTCAAGTCGAGCAGCATGGTGTCGCTCTGGCTGTTGAGGAATTCATGATGGTTCTGATTGAGGGTTTTGTGCAGGTTGAACTCCTTGTGCTAACTGTATGGTCGCCTCCAAGGCCACAGTTGCATCCCTCTGACGTTGATCCATCTCGGCTTGCCTGTCATTGAGCTCTCGCCTTTGTCTATCAATTTCCATTTGTTGCATGATTATGGTCTCAGCAACATTCTCTTGGTTAGCCTTAAATTTGGCTAACTCATCCTGTAACATTCCCATGGCTGCACGCAGGGTTTTAGTATCCGATTCTTGACCTTCTTCCTCCAGTTCAACTTTAGGCTCCTCTTCAGTAACTCCCGACGAAGGGGGTGGGTTTTGAGGATTCTCAGACATCTGACCTGTCTGCTGACCCTGCATTTTCCTACTAGATTTCGCCATTTTTTTCTTGAGTTCAGCTGTCAATGAAAGCACCAAAAACTTGACTTGAGATTTGGTTAATGAAACTGCTTCAAATTTATGATATAAAATAAGGTCTGAACTTAAGAATAACAACCGATACATAGATTTATAGTGGTTCGGCCCCACTAATTGCTAAAGACCTACATCCACTTTAAATTCGTATTTATGTAAATTGTCAAAACCTACAATCAGATGACTAAAGTCAACTAAGTTTCACAAACTCAGAGAGAGGATACAAAAACATGGATAATAACACTAGATTCTTTGAATTCTTCTGGAAGTAAAGAATTACAGCGTAAAAACCATATAAATTCTTGAGTCCTCTATAAATAGACTCAAGAATTTACATTGATGGGTTATGGGCCTTACGTAACTTGTGCAACAAGTAAACATAAAATAATAATTAAATAATACACTTTATAATTGAAATAAGAGATATCTCACAAAAATTTGTATATTAAACTAACTTTGAGCTTTAACTGCATTAAACTGAGCAACTCTGGTCGTATGTCTTCTGTCAACTTCTTTTCTTGCTACTCTGTATAAGTTTTGAATTCACCTGATAGCATGTTTTATTCTCCTCTTTGGTCGTGAGTCGACCAATCCTCTATAAATGTCTAGTCATGTGTCCTCACATGCCTTATGTTTTTGCCACATCATAATGCTAAATTTTTTGGAAACAATAATTTCCCCCCATGCAGAAAACATAGACGCCCCTACCGGTAGAGGCAAAAGTGACACCCCTATAAAATTGTCCTAAATATATAGGGAAATTCTTATATAGGGGCATGAATTTTATCCCTACCAGTATGGGTGTTCCTGTTTGTGCTACGTAGAGAAATTATAACCCAAAAAATTTTATATGACGATGTACATTTTAGTTATAGCAGGCATCCCACAAATTTTTAGAAAATTATGAATAATATACAATACCAAAATCAGAGGTCAAACAATCAGTTTTACACTTGCTTATTTCTTTTTATATGCTTGTAAAACTATCTTTTTGAACCCTGATTTCGACACCATAAATTATTAGAAATTTCTCAAAAATCGGTGGGATATCTACTATAACTACAATGCACATCGTCAAGTAAAAAATTTTGGGTTATAATTTCTTCACGTGCCAAAAACAGGGACACCCCTACCAGTAAAGGTAAGAGTGGCACCCCTACATTGGAATATTTCTATATATTTATTTACATAAATAGTAATAGTGGTAAGAAGTAGTTTAATAAGGAAAATGTGTGTACGTACGGAAGGCGCGCTTCCTCTTCCTATATATATATATATTGATATATTGGTCCTAGGGTACAACTGTGACTAATAATTAATCATTAATTGATACCAAGGAAGGACTTCTTCTGGCCATGTTTGAATGTGAATTAAAAAGTTATATATCTGTATAAGTATTGAAGTATAGTTTCCCACATAAAATAAATGTAAAAATATTGAGCCATTTATAGGAACATGGGTAACTCCACATATCATCGATTGGTTTTTAGATGGAGTCTCATGATTCTTCATAGTATATGAGTCAATTCCCTAGCGAGCATTCGATCCACACTTAATCAAAGAGTGAGCCAACATTAAAAATGCTTAATATCTGAATAATGCAATAAGACACTTGTAATCAAAATAGCGAGCTAAAATGCACGAGATCCGCATAGTGTAAGAAGATAGTTGAGATAAAAAAAAATAAGCAAGCTAAAAATGGCCACTTATGATTAGGTGATTCAGGATTGGTGAGCAAAAAATCACCACTTATGATATTGGAGCAGGGTGTCCCATATGAAATAAGTGTAAAAATATTGAGTCATTAATAAGAACATAGATAACTCAACTAATCACCAATTATTTGATATTTGTATATTATATTCAGTGTATAGGTACTTTTCTAAATTGGGAATCTTGTAGAAATAGGGGAAATGCATCCCAACTTTTTTCAAGATAACATTGATAGTTATGTATGTTTAATATTGATTGATACTTATGCATGTTGATTGGTTGTTCGATTTTTGTGTATTATGTAATGTCTTTATGTACTATATGAATTTGGGATATGTCATAAAAATAGGGGAGATGCTACCCAATTATTTTTTCATATAGTAAATTTTCTCTTTGCTATGTATTTAATTTTTTGACTTGTTTGTTTTGTTTCTTAGAAAATGACAATGGATAGAGATTGGTTATCTTCGGATAGCCTATCAGTTAAATATAAGGAAGATGTTGATTATTTCTTGCAATTCTGTTCAAGAAATTTAGAAAATCTGGATTTTGTTCCATGAACATCTCTTAAGTGTGGTAACGTTGTGAAGATTAAGCTTATTATAGTGAAGGAACACTTATGTAGGAACAAGATACACAAGACTTATAAGGTTTGGTTTTATCATGGAGACCAAATTAATCTTATGGAGGAAGAAACCTCTTAGAAGGATAAGGATGTTGATTTAGATTATGAAGAAGATTACATAGTAGAAATGATTGATGATGCACAATATGAATTCTGGGTGGATCCAGAAAAACTTCAAATCATCTTAGAAGATGCTGATAAACCTGTATACCCTAAATGTAAAATGTTCACTAAATTATCGACCCTCGTTAGGTTGTATAATTTGAAGGTCAAACAGTGTATTTCTGATAAGGGTTTCTCGTAGTTACTTTCTTTCTTAGGAAAATTATTACCTGAAGATAATGAGATTCCCTCGAGTTTTTATGAGGCAAAAAAGATATTGTGTTTGTTTGAGATAGAATATGAAAAAAAAAATTCATGCTTGTCCTAATGATTGCATCCTATATCGAAAGAGATTTGCTGATGCAATTGCATGTCCGACATGTGGTGAGTCTAGATGGAAAAAGAAAAAGAATTCAAATGTGGTTAAGGATGGTGTCCCTGCCAAGGTGTTATGGTACTTACCACCTATACCTCATTTGGTTAGGTTGTACCGAAATGCTGAACATGCTAAAAGTTTAACTTGGCATGCTAATAAGAAGGTAAAAGGGGGAAGATGAAACACCTAGCTAACTCACCTGCTTGGAAAATAATTGATTAGGGCATAAGTCTCGTAGGTTTATCATGGCATCATAAGCTACTCAAGTATTTTATATGAGTGATTCACTAGATGCTCAATGGTCAGCTGTCCGAAAAACTCCACCAAAAGATTATGACATGAATAATTCTATTGGCGATGATCTTCATCTTGATGGTGAAACTTTTGAAATCACTCCACCACCTATACATTTGACTGTTGAGGACGATAACACTTGTTCCCGAATCAACAGTGAAGGGTTGTGGATCGACAATTGAGTATGGTATACTTTGGTTTGTTTGTTAATTTATCTTCATTTATGATCGTTTTACATATTACTATAAACATGCTGATAATTTATTTTTGTTATTCAACTGTAGGTGCGTTGACGTGAGTTAAGAGAGGATAACCTATAAGAATAGGACAGTCATTTATACTTGAGTTATCATGTAAATATTGTTTAATTTATTACTTATTATATAGTTTAATTTAACTTTTATTGTAAAATAATATATAATTCAAGTCTAACTAATTTTTTGAATTCATTTGTAGTTCAAAAGCACAATGGTGTACACGCTTGAAGAAGTCAACGTTGTACGAGATGAAAGGTCGGAGTCAATGCTACCTCATCTCAGTGTTTGATGAGAACTAGTGCTAGCTAGTATGTACCTCGTGCATAGGATGATCTTGACTTAGATTAGTTTACTAGTTAACTTATTTTTTGTCTTTGACTTAAATTAGTTTACTAGCTAACTTATTTTTTGTCTCTAAACAATGATAAAGTTATTAGATGTTGATTATAATTTAATTTAGTCATTGTTTTCCCTCTCGACTCTTTCATATTATTTTTTGAATCATATATCTTGATCATTGTATATATAGTTTCATATAAACATATACTTTTGATATGTATATACATGTTTATGCTTCTGTTTCTGTCTTTCTGCTTCTATTTTGCTACAGGTGGAAAATGGCAGAAACATATTGCACCAATTTTTAAACATATTCGGGTCGGTTTTGCAAAGATAATCGTTGGTTACAGACCGACGCATCTGAGCAATAACGTCTGTTACAGTCTGACGCTTTTCGATATGTCAATTGCGTCGCCAGCAACAATGTTGGTTTCAAAACCGACACAATTGGAAAAAGTGTCGGTCTGTAACTAATGCTAAATCACTGTTTTTTAGTAATGGAGGGAGGCCAAATTAGCTGCATCTGCTACCATGATAGGTTATAGATGGAGATCCACAGTTGCGACTTGGGGTTGCATTCGCGTTTTGTCGGATATAGGGTTACATCAGGTCGACACATGCAACCATGATAGGATTTGGGAATTGGTCGGATTAGGGGTTGCATCATATCCACAGTCATAGTGGGATGCAAATTGTTGGGCATGACCAAGGCTTGAATATGCTCGGATGAGATCTAAGAGGAGATGCATGTAGATGAGATGTTTTCTGGTTTAGGGATTGATTTATGGCTTGAATGGGTCTTGAATTTGGGATTCTTGGTTGTATTCTAGTTGATTACGAGAATGATGCTCTCATTATGGTTGGAGATTGTCATGAAAAAGATTCTAGATTATTGAGTTTTTTAATGATTTTGAGGAAGAACACCTCTTGTTGATGAATTTGATTATTGAATTGAGATTTTAATTTTTTTATAATTTTTTTTTTAATTTTTAATTTTTAATATTTAAAATTAATTTATTATAATTAAAATTTTGATACAAGCTGACTAAAGTTTTGTTATCTTTAAAAATTGTTTGATCAGATCGGCTTATGGTTATATTTAGATTTATTTTGCAAAATATGTCCGAATATTGTCCAATTGGGTAATTTTTGAAAACACGAGGGTTATTGTAGTATTTTTCATTGTGATTATTACTTATTTAGTTTTCTTCTTTTAATAAATAATAAATAAAAAGAGTGTTCTTGGCATTTTGACAATTCCTCTATGTAGCTAAACTTTCCTCTCTTGTGGAGTTAGTACTGATCGAAATTAGAAAAGAAAAAGTGTGACAAAAAGTGTGGAATTGAATTTAAAGGGTAACGGTTTGAATCTATAAAACATATAGCTTTAGACCGAAATCTAAAACATATAGCTTTAGACCGAAGCAAGTCCACCAATTACTTATTATTAATCACAAAGTAGCTGATTATTAAAATATTAATGGCTTTTTGTTGAAATTACTTACTTATATATGCTCTATAGTCTTGATAAGGACGACTTTTATTTCCTAATAGAAGGAATTTTAACATTAATAAAAATAAATTTGATGGTGATCAAATAATTTTCAGCATGAGCTGTTCAGTCTCATTCACATTAATTAATTTGTATACCATTTATTCATGATGATAATGATAATTAATAAATATAAATTAAAGAAACAGTCGTATATGTTGAAAAACTACATGCAATACACTATACTATCTAGAAGATCAACCAGAAAAGACATACATTTTATGAGTGTAAAGATATTGGGAATTTTTTTTTTTTTTTTTTGAGCGAAGGTTTTGGGAATTCTTATTATACTTTACTTCAGAAAATTAAACTAAATAAAATCCTTATATATAAATATATAGGGATATACATGTAGAAGTAAAATTAACGATAATACCAGAGAGAATGCAATAAGGTGGATGGATCGACTGTATAATAGAGAGTCAGGGACTATTACAAATTTAGGGGAAAAACGACAGATATTAAGATTGGAGTTCTATCTTAAAATCAATTGTTTTAAGATAAACTCTTTTTTTTATAAGCATATTGTTGTTTCTATATATATTCCATATATGATTTTTTTTCCATTTATTATACCCCTCACATTTGGGCCTGAAAATGTGGAACTTATGAACGACCTTAGATACAAAATGACCGAATGTGAATATTTGATAGAATGCCACAAGGCCGACCTGCTCTTAATACCACATTAAAATTTGAACGGAAAAGAGCTACTAGGATTAAAATTAAGGTTTCATCTTAAAACCAAATAGTATTAAGTGGAGTAACAATTTCTTTTATAAGAGTATTGTTGTTCCTATATATTTTTCATATAAGACTTTTTGCACATTTAATAGAGACAAAGAGATTAATTAGTGATTAACAAATAAATCAAGCTTGCAAAAAGTGAATCTAAATAAACCACCATTATTATGAGGTATTTGGTAAGAGGGTTTAGTTTGGCAGGAATGAGATTGTCAAATCAAATTCATTTTTGAAAATTTTATTTTTAATGATTTGAAATTCGTGTTTCAAGTTGGTTTTATTTTTTAGTTTGATTTGAGGGGATGTTTGTTTTAAGTAGTTGAGTTGCCTTGAAAAGTATAGAGGGACTTAGGATGGAAGTAATAGTAAACTCTTGCCCCCTTAAAATTTGAACTAAATATAAAAATAATTTAGATTCTCATTTCCACTTTTACTTTACCCGTACCAAACACAAAAAGAAAACGATGATATATATAGACCTTTTAATATAATTTTTCCAAAAGCAACCAAACCCTTTACATTACATCTTTTTAAAACCACTTGAAACGACAACTTTTATATGTCAAAGCCGAAATTTTCTAGTGAAAATCCTTTACCTAGCAAGAATCGATCGATGTCACTTTAAAGGCCATACACTAGCTAGCTAGAGGTTCAAATAACCAGCACTTGTTCTATATATTTTAATTTATATATGTACATATAGCTTGAGATTTACGTTAAGTAGATATAATTAAAAAGAAGGAA
Organism: Humulus lupulus; assembly: GCF_963169125.1. Lineage (NCBI taxonomy): Eukaryota > Viridiplantae > Streptophyta > Magnoliopsida > Rosales > Cannabaceae > Humulus > Humulus lupulus. The sequence continues at coordinate 145,442,481 of NC_084800.1, read as the reverse complement.
TATACTTATTTGCTACTTTATGTTTTTGTAAAATATCATTTTGGTACTCTCTGTTTTCAATAATACTTATATGGTATCTTGTATTTTAAAATCGTATATATTTGGAACCCTAAACTCAGATTTAATAGATAAAATTTTGTCAATATGATCAAACTGTTATCAGTTATATATAATTATGTAATTAAATTTAAATTTGTAACTTACATAATTGACAGCAGTTTGATTAAATTAACAAAATTTTATTTATCAAATCTGAATTTAGGGTACCAAATATGTACGATTTTAAAATACATGATACCATATAAGCATTATTGAAAACAGAAAATACCAAAATAATACTTTGCAAAAACATAAAGTACCAAATAAGTATAGTAACAAATAAGTATATTCCCTTCAAAAATCCAAACCAAAAACATATATGAGTATCTATCAATAGTGACTTGTGCTCCGTAGTACTTGCTGCGTGAAGGCAAGGCCCCTATACAGTCAGTTTCTCTTTTTTTGAGACAATGATATCGATGCGTGTGGAATTATGTATTATATATAATAGAGGACTATATATGATCACATGATCTCGTACGCACATTACCCAAAACGACACGACGTTTTTGATGGCCATACGGTCAGTATCAGATTGCCCTTTGCTGGGAATAAAGCTGCTGGTGGAGCATGATCACCTCTGCTGCCGAAACGTATAGTCACAACCATGTCCTTATACTTTTATTAAAGAACTTCATCTCTCCTATATTAAACTATTTGAAGAATGAAGACTAATTGGGCTCAAAACCATCCAATCTTTATATTTTGATATTCTTAAACACTCAAATTTTATTTTTGACATTGAAATCTCCTAATTAATAATTATTTTTGACATTGAAGCTGCTAGTAAAGAAATATCATAATTAATAAATTAATTATTATAATTAAAAAGTTTAATTATTTAGTTTTAATTTATTGGAATTTAATGTTATAGGTCCATGGTTCTCGAAATGACACAAACAAACACTGACAAAGTAAATACAAAAATAAGCAAAAATGATTTATTTGATAAGTAAAATATTTTTCTATATATCAAACATCATTATGGTATAATTATGTGTAATTAATTAATTATTTGATTTAACAAAAATATAATTAATTTTGAATTAATTTATTTTTGAGATTTTGGTATTTAAATAATAATAAAAATTAGGAAAAATCACATGTCATCACTGGCATGTGGTACACGTGTAGCACAGTGCACAGTCACTGTGCTACACGCATAAGAGACTGAGAAAGTTTCTTGGTTCCACAATTTTAGTTATTTAAATATTAAATAAATAATGAGATATTGTAATATGATTAAAATATTATTATTTAAACAAAAATCTTATAATTGATTAGTTATTTTCAAATTGTTTAAAATAACTACGATTTTATTTTAATATATTGGATATATTAAATATAGGATATCAGTTTTTCATAACGTAATTTTTTAAGGATAGAAAAATATCTTGAAATCTCTCTCAAAGAAAGAGAACAGTGATACAAACAAAAGTCATTGTTCTTCTCAAAACATATGTCCAAACTTTATCAGATCTCATGTGTTGAGAACATCTGATAAATAGATTTTGCATATTATTTGTATAGCGAGCCCAAACTCGTTCTTTGTGTGCTGAGAACATTTTGGAAGATCTTGGTGTAAGATCTCAAGGATTTAGCCATACAAAAAGATAGCAGCAGGGAAGGACCTGAGGTAATTTTTCTATTCATGTCTTTGATTCAATATATATATATGCATGTGAAGAAGTAGATCTAGAAATCTTGTGGGATTAAATTAACAATTTGATTGTTGTTCCGCTGCGTATAATCTCTGATTTGATCAATAAAAACCAACAAATGGTATCAGAGTCATCTTCACATATATATATATATTGAATCTGTGTGGGTTTACTTTTATGCATTTATTTATTTTGATGAATGAATGGATGGCTTAATATGATTGAATGATAATGTTGAATCGTTAATTATATAGTATTTTTGGGTTAGGATTTGTTTATGATTAGATCATTGTGTAAGCCATTAAAGGGCATAGGATTTATGTACTTTTATTTGGTTTTTGACACCATAAAATGGTAATTCCGATACACAAAAGTCAGAACGGAGCCCGGGATTCAGAATTCAGCCACCGCTCCTCCGAGGCCGCCCTCCGAGTCGCTGCCGGGACGTCGTATGGACATCCGTACAGTCCATCCCCGGCAGCCCCATTTGACGCCACGTGTCCTCGTCCGACTGGTCCATAATTTTTTTTTATTTTTCTGAAATTATTCTGTTGTTTTTTTAAAATTTTAAAATGTTAAATATCCTATTTATTAGAAATTTGATATTTAAATAATGTGATAATTTTGTTATCCTAACAAATATTTTTTTTTAAAATCTAATTTCAAATTTTAATTTAAAAAAAATAACAGATTTTATATAATTATTTCAGTTTCTAATTTTAATTGAAAGTTGTTTTAATTAAAAAGAAAAATAAAAATAATGATTATTTAAAAGTTTTTTTTAATTAATAAAAAATAATTAGAAAATTGTTTTCTTATTATTATTCTGGACCAACAATGTACGCCCTGATTTTCCCACGGGCTGATTAGCGGGCTGAGCTACAACCTAATCATGATTATCTCGTGGGCATCCCCAAGATCGGAGCTTCCGTCATAAGGTCGTACCTCCTTAGCTCGAGGTAATCCAAGGGTTCACCAAGATTGCCTAAGACCTGAGTCCAGACTCAGGAGGCCGAAGGTCGAGTTAAGTATCCAGCTCGTACTACGAGCTGGATATGGAGCTATGACCCTTTTGTAAAGTCAACACACGCAAGGTAAACGTGCATATATCATAGTGCATGTGTCTGATATGCCCCTGACTTCTCGGACACGCAGCAAGAACGTGCGTATTCAGACACCCACGACTGGGTTGGGCCGTGCGGCCCATTATCTCCTTACCTATTGATTTGACCACACTTATGTGTCAGGTTTAGGAATTAATCATGAATGTCACAGAGTTGATATGATAGGTAAGAAGGTCACAGGATGACCTTCTTACCAACTCCCAGGTGCCTTCTCCTATAAATATGGAGACCCTGGGAGTTGATAGGGGTTGGATTATCTCTTGTAAGAAATATTATGTAATCATATACCCAGAATAGAGCAATAATATTGACTAGTGGAGTAGAAGGATTTTAACCTTTGAACTACTTAAAAACCGTGTCTTGAGTCACCATTCCATTTCCTAAGATCATATATCTGTTTCGGTTCATTATTAGCACTAATCCCTTTCTCTTCTTCTCTTAATTACCTGTTGACGAAGAACCGCGTCAACAAACAACGACACATATCCTACCGACAGTAAAGTAAAGAAGCCCGATGGAGGTCAATGTGGTTTTATTTTAATTTTTTAATTTTATAAAGTGGTTGTAAAATTAGAAATACCCCAAAGCACCCGGTTCAACATTTTTTGTTTATTTATTTATTTAAATAATTATTTTAATGTGATTGATAACATGTTCGTACATTTTCTGCCATACACAAAAACCCACACAGTCATAATCATGCATCTCATTTGTAGAAATATGATTATTAGGATTGTCCTATATGTTTATATGAATTGTTTTGCGAAATCAATTGCATGTAAATTACTTAGTTTTATTTTTGAAATTTTGGCAAAATATCACACCAATTTTTAAGTCTTTATGACTTAATTTCTTTAAACCAACTTTATTTAAAAAATAATAATTTAGTAAAGTTTAGATGAACATAATTGGTAATTTAAAATTGGATAGGGGCCTAGAAACTCGCTTTCTTTCCAGTTTTAATTATGTTCATAAGGTTTAAATATGTTATAATTAATTTGGAATTAATTAGGTTAAAAACACTTATTTCAAAATAGTGAGTGCGAGAGGGTTGATATCTCAAACATAACCCATGGTCTCCGTTATTAATATAACACCGTGAGATATGAATAGTGTCTCACGACGGCTTTGTTTTCGTCCCCCTAAGGAAGGTGTCTAGATATATCAATAGCAATGTTGTATTTCTTACATATATAGGAACTAATGATGTATTTTAGACTTGACCGACCCTAAGGCGGCATGTCCTAAGTTAAGTCATAAACTCCGAAATAATGGGTTACACTCACAAAGCTATGATTAAGCTTTTGCAGTGGATAATCATAACTTGACCAAACTAAGCGGTACTTTAATGTTTAAAAGAGAAAATAAAGAGTTATTTTAAGTTTTAAACAATAAAGATAAGAATGTCTTATAAATTCTCTAAATTTAATTTGACCAACCCTAAGGCGGCACTTTAATTGTTAGAAAGTTTTATCATGAAAATTAATCTTTATTTTATGTGTTTTAATTGTTCTCATGCATCACGTTTAATTTCCGAAAACTTTGATATTTATTTTTCTAAATACAATAATAATATTTGTATTTTTTTTATTTTATTTAGAATATGTCTATCTTTGGAAATCCCATCACTGCTTTGATCGCACAAGAAAAATTAACTGGTGATAAGTTCATAAAATGGAAATCAAATATGAATCTGTTGTTGGTTAGCAAGAACCACAAGTTTGTCCTATATAAGGAATGTCCTGAAGAACCTGGCGTCAATGCCCCGAAACATGTTTGGGACAAATTTGATGCATGGATTCAATCCAATAACAAAGCTAAGTGCTATATGCTTGTAAGCATGAGTGATGTCTTACGAACAAAGCATGAATCCATGGAAACTGCTTTTGAGATACTAGAATCTCTTAAGGAAATGTTTGGGCGCCCATCTGATCAAATCCATCATGAGGCTACTAGAACCTACATGAATGCTAAGATGAAGAAAGGTCAATCTGTGCGTGAGCATATTTTGAACATGATCAGTGTACTTTATGAAGCTGAGACGCATGAAGCAGTCATGGATGAAAAGACACAAGTAAGAATTATACTTGAGTCTTTAACTCCTACTTTTCTACATTCACAACAAATTATGTCATGAACAAATTGGATTTTAACATGACACAATTTCTGAATGAATTACAAACTTTTGAGTCTTTGAATAAGACCATCTCAAGTCAGGTTGAAGCAAAACAATCTTCTTCTAAGAAGAAAAGAAAAGGCAATAACAATGACTGCAAACCTAAAAAGGACAATCCGAAAATGGCAAAGAAGTCATCCAAGGAACCTGAGAACAAAAAGAACAATGACCCCAAACAAAAGGCATCCAAAGGAAAATGTTTCCATTGTAATGTCGATGGTCATTGGAAGAGAAACTGTCCAAAGTATCTCTCCGAGCTAAAATAGAAAATGTAATGCCCCGAATTTCCTAATAAGGGTTAGGACCTTGATTAGGAGGCCGGGAGGGACATAATTGAATTATGATGCTATTTAATGATCATATGCATGTTTACGTGAATTATATTATTATATGATGGTAAATGCACGCATATTTATAATTATGAGGATATTTTAGTAATTTGGCCGCTGTGGGCGTAATTGTGTAATTTGGGTGCATGCTTGTGATTAATTATTATAGCCACATTATAAGGTGGATTGGTTCGAGCTAGTCGGCATGAGATGATCATGGAATGCGAGTGTTCGGTCTAGTCATAACGGGTTTAAGTCCGGGGCTCGGGGTGAGTCTCGGGGTGAATTTAATGATTAGAGCATTACCGGGAATTAAAGGGTAATGGGATATGGATTATTGGTGTTTGAGGTTATTGAGAATAGCGGGAATTGGAGGGTGTTAATTGTGATTAATGAAATAGGTGCGAAAGGACGGTTTTGCCCTTGGTGGCTGTTAAGGTTTCATTTTAGACCTAAGGGTATTTAGGTCCTTTCCCCTCAAAGAATATATATAAGCCATTAAGGCTGTAGAAGAGTAACAAAAACAGAGTCTCTCCTCTTTCTCTCCCGATAGATTTTCTTCCTCTTTTCTCTTTGGATTTTCAAGCTCAGTTTGAGGAATTAAGCCAAGGAACCAAGCTTAGCCATGCTAGGGTTATGCTTCACCATTGAAGAGGGTGTGTTGCCGAGATTAAGGTGAGTTTCTAGCCACTAGAACTCTTGAATTTGCTCTGTTTTCTAAGTTAAGTTTCAGCTGGTTTTTGGGTTGGAAACTTGGGAATTGTTTGGAGTTTTGGATAGGGTTCTTGGGGTTGTGGTCCCTAGGACATTTGGAGGTGATATTTGGGAGTTAATTTGATGTTTGGAAGCTTTTGGATTGGGTTAGAAATGGTAGAATCGAAAGAAGGAAAATCTGGGAATTGGCTGGCTGAAGGTAGTGCTACAGCGCTACCTGCAGGGAGGTTGGACGGTTTGTGGTTCTGTCTTGAGCGCTGGGGCGCTAGAAGGGCAGCGCTGTAGCGCTACCCTGTTCCTTCAGAACCCTATTTTGGGTGTTTTTAAGGGCTTTTGGCTTGGGGTTTCAATCCTTAAGGCTCGGATCGAATCTACTCACTGTGTGGGCATGTTTCGAGGTCCCGAGAGTGGGGTTTAGGTTAAGACCCTATCTTTGGTAATTTTCATTAATTGGAAGTTGTTTTGGTTATGACTAGGTGACCGTTAAAGGATTAAGGATCGATCGTTCTCAGGGGTCATTCTTGTTCTAATTCTCACTCGAACCGGACGTAAGAAAACTGCACCCTGTGTATATGAGACATGCATGGTTATTCTTGATGCATGTTGGTTGACTATTGAACATGACATGCATGGATATTATTGATGCATGTTGGATTGTTGAGTATGATGCATGTGATGCACGAGAACATGTGATTAGGACATGCTTTGTATACTGAGTATGATATCGCTTTGAGCTTGAGCCTCTGAGTTTATGCATGATCCTAATTGTACTGGTACCTGTTAAGTAAGCGTGCTGAATGCCTTGTTTATGGATATTGGACATGTGATATATGTTTGGTGGCATGGCTTACCTGTGTATGGCGCTGACTTATTAGTCAAAATCGGCAATGGTGTCAGATCCGTCTGTGAAGCTGTGACTTATTAGTTAAGTTCACAACGGGCTGAGCACTGGTCGTGTTTCACCGACCCAAGAGTCAGAAGTGGCAGTGCATTGTGAACGCCGGGCCAAATGAAGATTAGATCTAATCAGGGTTGGCATTGAATAACCCATATAAGGTATTAATGCTGGACCGACCAGAAGGTCAATGAGAACTATAAGCGCTTGCCTGGTCTAAGACCAGATGATTTCAGCCAAGGTATATGAACCTGGTGACTGTTTGTCACATGGCTGGGGGACGCTGTCCTTAGTTACGACTCTAGAGTCGGGAGGATGGTTATGTTGGTGACTATCACCATGCACCTATCCTGATCAAGCTTATGAAGGAACCACCTATCAATTGGGTTATCTGTTGATATTATATCATGTTACCTGATGATATTACATCATGTTATCTGTTGATATTATATCATGTTACCTGATGATATTACATCATGTTATCTGTTGATATTATATCATGTTACCTGATGATATTACATCATGTTATCTGTTGATATTATATCATGTTACCTTATGATATTACATCATGTTATCTGTTGATATTATATCATGTTACCTGATGACATTACATCATGTTATCTGTTGATGTTACATCATGTTATCTGTTGATATCATATCATGTTATATGGTGTTTTCTTGCTGAGCTTCGGCTCACGGGTGCTACGTGGTGCAGGTAAAGGCAAGAGGAAGCTAGACCATCCTTGAGTTGGAGAACTTAGGTGATGACGTGTACATATGCAGCTGCTCGTCCGCCATGGCCGAGGTTTAAAGAGGAACTAGGGTTAAACCATGTTTTGCCGCTTAGAACGGCCTGTTGTAAATATTCTCTGTAATAGACTCTGAAACTATATTTTCGGGATCCTAATGTATATATTAAACGTTCTAGTGAAACGTTACATCTTAACCAAAAATTTTAATCCCTAAACCGCTAATCATACTTAGTTCACGTCTTTGGCCAAATGACTCGATTAGCGAGTTTAGCACTGTTTACAAGGCACACCGTAACGGTCCCTGGAGTTGGGGCATTACAGAAAACGAAAGATAAACTAGATTTACTTGTACTCGAAGCTTGTATGGTGGAACAAGATAAATGATCATGGATAGTTGATTCTGGCTCCACTAACCATGTTTGTTCTTGTTTGCAGATGCTTGAGTCCGCAAAGCAGTTGGAGCAAGGAGAGATGACTATGAGAGTGGGAAGTGGAGCACTTGTTTCAGCTGAAGCAAGGAGAGATGACTATGAGAGTGGGAAGTGGAGTGCTATTTATTCCTGAAATTATTAGAAACATTATTTCTTTATCTTTGTTACATGAACAAAAATTTGGCATTTCTTTTAATAATAATATGATTTTTATTTCAAGGAATGGGAACAATATTTGTCATGCAAAACAAAAGGACGGACTGTACATACTTAATCTAATAGAAAAATCGCTCAATAATTCTAAATTATTTAAAGTAGCTGTTCCACAAAGTAACAAAAGACAAAAGGTTTCTAAAAAAAAATGACACATATCTATGGCACTTAAGATTAGGTCATATTAGTCTAGATAGGATAAACCGGTTAACTAAAGATGGACCTTTAAGGGAACTAACAGTTGGAACCCTACCGGTTTGTGAATCATGTTTAGAAGGAAAATTGACTAAACGACCTTTCACTTCAAAGGGAAATAGAGCCAAAGAACCACTAGAGCTAATACATAGTGATGTATGTGGTTTGGCACACGATTATCAGGTAGTGGAGGTATGTGTCCATCTCCCCATGATTATAAGATCGTGGGTCTTCTCGTTGTTTCTCTAGATCATGGTGGATAATGCACGATAGAAACCTCTAGGAAGATGTTAAGTCTCTGTTGGTATATGAGAGTTAGGTGCTAGGCTCGACAACCCAAGCTTGGGTGCTAGGCCTTTGACCTTCTGGATGCTGGACTTGTTGATCCTCTGGGTGCTAGGCCTGTTGATCTTAGTTTGAACGATAGTGAGTATTTTTCAGTGAAGTGTACTTAGGGGTTTGGGCCGATCACCCTATGAAGAATAGGGTGGGTTGACCACCCAGGTGGTTTCTTGAGCATGTCAGGTCGACCACCCTAGGGGTTGGGATCAGGCCGACCACCCCTAAGGGTCCTTGGGCATACGGGAGCTGACCTCCCCTATGGTAGGGGTTTGACCGACCACTCTTTTGACACACTAGGGCCGACCACCCCTGGGGTAGAGGTTAGGCTGACAACCCCTAGGGACCTTGGGCCTGCTTAGGTCGACCTCCCTAGGGGTAGGGTCAGGCCGACCACCCCTAGGGGGCTTAGGCTTGGTCGACTTCCCCATAGGTCCTCGACCTCTCTTTTGTGCCTGTTGGTCTTTTCTCAATACTTTGTCATTTTTCCCTGATTTGTGATGTCACGTGTCGCATACTCATTCGCCATGTCATCCTTGTATTTTTTAGGGATAACATTTGCCCCCCAAGTTTATTGCAATGTTTTCAACATTACGATAAACTTGATCCTGGCCCGAGAAACATACCATAGCAGTACCTAAATAGTCAAGTCCTTCAGAACATTACATAGTACTTTTTTTAACTATCGATAATTTTCCCAGTACGAAATTTCTTTAGGGGAAATTAGAAATTCCTAAAAATAATTAGATTTTTCAAAGAAAATTAATTTCATAAAAATCTAATATATTTTTTCAAGGAAATTTGAAATCCTAAAAATATAATATATTTTTCAAGGATATTAATTCCAAAAAATAAAAAATATTTTTCAAGGAATTTTAATTCCTAAAAATATAAGATAGTTTTTCAAGGAATTTGATTTCCTAAAAATATAAATATTTTTCAAGGAATTTTAAATTCCTAAAAATATACATATTTTTCAAGGAGTTTAAATTTTAACCATATCAGATATTTTTCAAGGAATTAATCCCTACAAATATCTTGTTTGCCTGAGAGGTTATAAGTAGGTCTTTTCTTCTCATTCCTGCTCCATGTGCCACTTTCAAATAGGATCCAAGTCTGATTTTTCCAGTTCCTCATCAAACTCAGATCTTTGGTAAGTACTTTCTTCTAATCCTCACATAATTTAATTTAAATGTGCTTAGATTTATAAGAAATACTTTGAGTTTTTGAGGAATTTTCGTCTGAATCTTCTTGTTTTGGTATATCTTGATCCAAAATAATTTACTTAATTGAATCAAGATCTTTCTGGAAATGGCGATTTCCAGGGATATAAACCCTATGGGCGATTTCCAGGGATAGGAACTGGGTTAGGCCGAGCACCTACAGGGCTCCTCCTTGTGCAATTTTCAGGTTAGGCCGAGCACCTTCATGGCTCCTCCTTGTGAGATTTTCAGGTATAAGAACAGGGTTAGGCTGACCACCCTAGAGCTTGGTGAGCTGAGCACTTCCTTTCCCTCCCTTAGGCGATTTCCAGACCTAGAATTAGGGCTAGGCCAACCACCCATAGAGCTTTATGGGCTGAGTACTTCCTCTTGCCTTATGCGATTTTCAGGGATTCAGGGTGGTTGGTCCAAGCATAAGTCGACCACCTGGGATCCTAAAAATAATTTTTTCACCTCAATTGACCTCCTTGGGATCCTTCCTTGTACTATAGAAATTAATTTTTCTGGAGACTTGAACGGTCCTCTAGCACCTTTTTGAGGCTTGCATGTTGTCGGCCTAAGGTGGTAGGCCGAACACCTATACCTTATTTTTCATGCTACGTAATTTGATGGCTTCATGGTGGTTGGCCCAGACTAAGGCTCACTGGGCCAACACCCTATATAGAATTTTGCTCCTAATTTCTTCATTTTTACCCCTTAGTTCATGGCTATGCCCCCGCTATTGGCTTCAGTATGCTCATTTACTAATCTTAATCTTCATTTTTCTTTTGTTGCAAATGTCCAGCTCCTCTTCATCAGACAAGTCAGTAAGTGAGCGTACTCCCCAGGAGTTCTTGGAAAGGGTGAAAAGGATTCCCCCTCACTCTGCTCTATATTTTTTCAATAAGGAGGATTTCTTAAAGAGGTACTATTCAAAGGCGAGAGTAAACCAGACGACTCGGCAACCCTCTAAAGATGATCCTCAGATTGCCAGGCATATCACTCAGGATTCTTTGCCTGGCTCTTCTCAGATTTCTTCTCAGCTAGTACGCCATGCGGCTCCCAAAGCACCCAAGGCACACCTCAGCGGAGTCATTCTTCTCAGTGGGATAGATCAAGTCAACGAGAACCATTGCAACAAGATACTAGCGGGTTCCCCATCAATCTTCTTCTCGGCAAGATTATACCGAGGGATCTCGTCGCCATGCTACTCATCCTCAAGAGTGTCCTGTTCACAGATTCTGTCCTAAGGTGGTTCGCCCTCCTTCCAAAAGTAAGACAGTCTCATCAGCTGAGCAGCAAAAGAAGAGACGACAAAAGGACTTCAATTCATCAGATTCTGGGGCCACTTTCGCGAGTGAAATCATATGGAAACCAGTTGAGAAGCCTCGCCCTGCTAATTATAAGGTTGTTTGGTTCAAGGGGGCGGCCTCTGACATGACTGAAGAAAAGGTAAAGAACTTAAGGAAGACCTTTGACCTCTCCGGCGTGTTTATTACTATCCCTGGTCCAGATGACAGAGTTGAGGACCCCCCTCTAGGTATGTGCGCTTGGACATGTTCTGCCATAAAGTTTGGGGCCCTACTTCCTCTTCATCCATACTTTTGTAGTGTTGTAGACTATTTTGGTATTAGTCCTTCTCAACTGGCTCCTAATGCGATCTTGGCCTTATCTGCATTGTACATTATCTACCACTGCAGAAAATGGCCTGCTCCAGTGCCTCACGAGATCCACTACCTGTTTGACCTGAAGACAAACCCATCTTAGCAAACCTTGGGGTATTTCCACTTCCACCATTATATGAGCGAGGGTACCAAAACCTTCTTGGAAGAGATCTCTGGAAATAGCAAGGCATTTAGATACGCTGACAACTATTTCTTCACTAAGGACGCAGAGGCCAATTACTCCAAGTAAAAGCACGTTGGGCCTTTTTATAGACCGATCCCAACCGAGGCCATGACAGATAGGGCCAAGGTACTGATTTCCATGACTCCTGAGGAGAAGAATGTCAATACCCTAGTTACTTCAGAGAGCCTTAGGAAGGTGGGGTTGTGTCCTCTTACTATAGTCGATGTTTCAGATGACGATGGTCTCGAGCCCGTGATCGCCATAGACTCCCCGAGACCTATTCATGTTGAGGAGATACCCTCTTCACCGGTGCCAGCCAGACATGAGGGTGATGAGGTGGGTGCATCTGTTGCGTACTCATCGCTTGCTTCAAACGACTTTGATGAGGCTACGTTCGAACCCGAATCACATTAAGAAGGTTTGACAGTTTATCACCTTTATTTTATGATTCATTTGTGCTTAATATCTTTCTAACATTTGATCTTCTTTTGCAAGCTCATACATGTTTGGTTTTGTCCATACTCTGTAGAGGTCGACTCCCACTGAGGCCAGTTAGTCATGGAGGTTCCTCTTAAGGTGTATCCTCCGACTCCTTTGGCATCTAGCCTTTTCGCAGGAGTAGAGCCATCTTTGTCTACACCAGTTCCTCCCATTACTGATGCAGGTGCTTCTTGTTATGTGCCTACTCAGTCTGCCATACGGAACTTAAACGCCCTTATGGACCGAGCATCACATCTGGAGCAAACAACAACAACTTTTAATGGGATCAAGAATGAGGACCTGAGCACCATTATAACGAAGTCACTCCTACACATTCAGAGTGTGAGTCCATTACAGTTCTCTTTCTGTATATTTAGATTGTGTTATGATGTTTATCTAACACTTGTATGTTTTTTGCAAGCACTGATGCTGGTCTCCCATGTCCGTGATAGGTCTGTGGAATGTACTTCTACGCTCTCCAACCTTCGTTCTGAACTTGAAGCTATCCGCCAAGAGGTGCTAGACCTTAGACGCTTTATTGGCTCTAGGGATGCTGACATTGCCTCAAAGGATGAAGAGATCAACACCTTTCGCAGTACAGTGGAGCTTAAACAAAAGGAAGTGACCGAGTAGACTCTCAGGATAACCCAGATGGAGGGGAAACTTTTCGATCAGCTCCAACAGTCTGAAGCTGAGAAAGAGAAGCTGATAGCTGACATGGACCAATTGCGGAAGGATTCTCTTGTCAAGAAGGAGCAAGAGGTCAAAGTTGCTCGGGACAAGGCTCGAGAGGAGTATTCAGAGACAACTTTCTCTTACTTCTACTTGATCTGGAAGTCCAACAAAGATCTGAAATTGGATTTCCTTCCCGAGAAGACACGAGCGAAGTAGCTTAGGAAGTATCTGGTTCGTGAGGCTACCGAGGCTCAAGGTTGTCTTTCAGATGATACTCTTCACCCTAGTTAGTCTTCTTGGTCCTTTATTCTGTCTTTCCTTTCATGCCATTGGTGGGGCACCTTGTACTTGATAGTTTTTACATATGACATTTTATGCCTTTATGCTTTTTTGTAATGAGTACTCAGTGTATTGATTGAAATTTTTTATTTCCAATGCTTACTAATTATATCAACTCACAACACTCATTGGTTCAAGTATCAGTATACTCTGAACACATGTATTTTAAGTGCCATACTAACCTTACTCCTTTACGTTTTTCATACTAACAACCATGGTAATGTGAGTAGTATGATACTTCACAAAGTACCATGAACAAAACAGGTCAGGTCGACCACCCCATGGGTGATAGGCTGACCACCCCATAGGGTTGATGGACTGGCCGACCACCCCATAAGGGACATGGCTAGGAATCTCCTTACCAATGCCTTTTTGGTTTTTTTTTTTTTTTGCACTTTCGGACCATTTGTTGAAAAAATGTTCTAGAAAAACTCAAGCTTTCTTAGTACTTAAGGTCACACCCTCATTGCTCGTGTAGACCCTGATCGGTATGTACTATATGCCCCCCAAGTGATCATGGGTTTAAAAGCCTTGGTCACTTGCTACTTGAGAATGCCTTGCTTCGAGCATTTAGACACATAGTACTATCCTTTTTCACCCAATGATGCAAGCAGCAAATGCTTGTCCCTCATTGGTAGTCTGGTGATGGTTTCATACTATTTAGTAATGATACCTATACATAGATGCAGATTCTGTAGCAAGAATCGATCACGATCTACATAATCTCTCATATACTCATTATAATGATTATAGACAGAAATGTCTAAGGTGGACCAACTGGGTCTAGACGGGCTAATCGAGCCTATAATGAGTCTTAGATCAAATTATCGATCGATCCCTCAAGGACCAGATTCTATTATGATCCTATGATGGCGACTGGTCCTCGGACCAGTCTCTTTTGTTGATCGTATAGGTTGATAGGTTCCTCAAGAGCCAAGATTGAATGTGATAAAATAAGTTGGTGACAAGGTCCTCGGACCAATCTCTTGTTTGGATTGTATGGGCCGATAGGCTCTTCAAGAACAAAGATCGAGCATGATCCATAAATTTGGCGACAAGGTCTTAGGACCTGTCTCTTTTGTTGATAGTGTGGGTCGATAGGTTCCTCAAGAGCCAAGATCAAACATGATCAAATAAATTTGGCGACAAGGTCCTCGGACCAGTCTCTCATTTGGATTGTATGGGTTGATAGGCTCCTCAAGAACCAAGATCGAACATGATCCATAAATTTGGCGACAAGGTCCTAGGACCTGTCTCTTTTGTTGATCGTGTGGATCGATAGGTTCCTCAAGAACCAAGATCGAACATGATCAGATAAATTTTGCGACAAGGTCCTTGGACCAGTCTCTCGTTTGGATCATATGGGTTGATAGGCTCCTCAAGAACCAAGATCGAACATGATCCATAAATTTAGCGACAAGGTCCTAGGACCTGTCTCTTTTGTTGATCGTGTGGGTCGATAGGTTCCTCAAGAACCAAGATCTAACATGATCAAATAAATTTGGCGACAAAGTCCTCAGACCAGTCTCTCGTTTAGATCGTATGGGTCGATAGGCTCCTCAAGAACCATAATCGAACATGATCTATAAATTTGGCGGCAAGGTCCTAGGACCTGTCTCTTTTGTTGATCGTGTGGGTCGATAGGTTCCTCAAGAACAAAGATCGAACATGATCAAATAAATTTGGCGACAAGGTCCTCGGACCAGTCTCTTGTTTAGATCGTATGGGTAAATAGGCTCCTCAAGAACCAAGATCGAACATGATCCATAAATTTGGCGATAATGTCCTAGGACCTGTCTCTTTTGTTGATCGTGTGGGTCGAGAGGTTCCTTAAGAACCAAGATCAAACATGATCAAATAAATTTGGTGATAAGGTCCTCGGACCAGTCTCTCGTTTGGATCGTATAGGTTGATAGGCTCCTCAAGAACAAAGATCGAAGATGATCCATAAATTTGGCGACAAGGTCCTCGGACCAATCTCTCGTTTGGATCATACGGGTCGATAGGCTCCTCAAGAACCAAGATCGAACATGATTCGATGGGGTTGACATGTCCAAAGGACAAGTCCTTCGTTGAATGAAATTTAAAGAACTAAGATAAACTTAAGAAATTAAATTCATTTATGGAAGCACAATGGATGTTACATAGATAATTAAAAAATAATATATTTGAAAATTAAAACTTGTATTGCTACTGAGCAACTTCATTGATAGTACCGTCGGAGGCGTTCGCCATTCCAAGAGTTTTTTTATTAGTTCTCCATTCAATCGAGCTATCTTGTCCCTGTTGGGATCACCTCCTCTACAAGGTATGGTCCTTCCCAGTTAGGTCCTAGTACCCCATGCAGTAGTGTCCTTAGTGTTTAGAAACACCCTCCTGAGTACTAAGTCCCCAACCTTGAATTTTTGATCTTTCACTCTGGAGTTGAAGTATCTGGCCACTTTTTGTTGATGTGCTACTACTCTAAGACTTGCTTTTTCTTGTCTTTCTTTGATTAAATCGAGCAACTCTTCTATTTTTTTATGGTTCCTCCCTTGATCGTATGTCTCCTGTCTATGCGATGGGGGAGTGAGTTCAACTGGCAACATGGCTTCGTACCCAAACGCCAAAGAGAATGGCGTATGCCTAGTTGTCATTCGCGTTGTCGTTCAATGTGACCATAGGACCTCCGGAAGTAATTCTGGCCAGACTCCTTTGGCTTGTTCAAGGCATTTCTTCAGAGTGTCTTTGATAGTCATGTTCACTACTTCTACTTGGCCATTAGCTTGGGGGTGTGCTACTGAGGAAAAGCTCTTTGTGATTGCATGCCTCGTACAAAAGTCGGTGACCATATCACTATCGAATTGAGTCCCATTTTCCGAGACTATCTTCTTTGGTAGGCCAAATAGATATATGATATTCTTCACCACAAAGTCTAAGACTTTCTTCGAGGTTATGGTGGCGAACGACTCTACTTCAGTCCATTTGGTGAGGTAGTCCACAGCTACAACAAGAAATTGGACTTCTCCCCTTCCCGTGGGTAGCTTTCCGATTAGGTCGATCCCCCATATAGAAAAGTGCCAAGGGCTTTGCATTTGTGTTAATTCGATAGGTGCTGCTCGGGGTATCTTGGAGAACATCTGGCACTTGTAGCATCTTCTGACATACTCCATTGAATCTTCATTCATCATTGGCCAAAAGTATCCTTGTCTTAGGATTTTATTTGATGGGCTCTGCCCCTCAGCGTGATCTCCACAAAACCCCTCGTCTACCTCAATCATTAACAACTTTGACTGGTTGGGTGTAACGCACCTTAGCAGTGGTAGGGAGTACCTCGTCGGTACAATACCCCTTCGACTATCATAAACCATGTAGCTTGTCTCACCAACTTCATTGCTTTGTTCAGATCGCTAGGTACTTCTCCTTGGTTAAGATAATTAATAATAGGTGTCATCCATGTATCTCCTAATTCAATAGGTAGTGCCTCCTGCTCGGTTATGCTTCTTTCCGCCAAGTATTTGATGAACATTTAGGGTGTCTGCATCTTTGGCACTGGCAAGCTTGGCTAAGGCATCAGCATTGGCATTCTTCTCTCTCGGGACTTGTATAATTGAGTATTTCTTGAACTATGCCAACAAGTCCTTCACCTTGTTCAGGCACTACACCATCCTAAGTCACTTGGCTTGATATTCCCCCAGTACCTGGTACACCACTAGCTGGGAATCGCTGAATATCTCTAGGGACTGTTGTTGAGTCTAGTTTTTGTTATGTTTTGGTGATGTTTTTAGTAGTCTTTTATTTCGTTTTTCTTTCATTTAGTGCGAGTTTATGCTTTGTTTGTTTGTCTTTGTGAATATCAGGAAGAATTGAGCATGTGGAAGAAAATTCCAAAGAAAGGGAAGAAATAACAAAGTTTTTCATCATATTTTGATAACGAATGGTTCTCAACACAATTTGGAAGTGTTGGTGAAATTTTGGGATGAAAACTTGAAGAATTGAGAAATCCCTTAAGAGCCATGGCATGAGCAAAGTGGAGCCGCGGCTAGGTGGGAAACAGAAGCAATGTTTGTAAGGAAATCCTCGGGCCGCGGCATGGCTAGAAAGAGCCGCGGCATAGATGGGAATTTTGCCCAGAACTCGTCGATGCGGGCCGCGGCATGGCTTCAGAGGGCCGCGGCATGGAGAGGGCTTTTTGCCCAGGAATTTGGACACGGGCCGCGACATAGTGTATGTAGAGCTGCGGCCCGCCTCTTTAAAATTTGAAATCCTAGGTTTTAATATGGCGAAAAGGAGAAGAAAAGGAACGTACGGACGAGGGAGAGAAGGGCTGGTTTTGAAGACTCAAGCTTAGAGTATTTTTACATGTTTTTCTTTTTCCTGATGTTATTTTTAATTTCTGTTGTGATCAGCACTATGATTATGAACTAATTTTCTGTTTAGGATGTTTAATTGAATCACTTGAATCCCTATTATGAACTAATGCAATTTCAATTTTCTTCTTCTTCAATCTTCTTCAATTCCATATAACCTGTTCTTATAGATTGATTATTGATTGGCCATCTTTAGTCATTTACATATGTTTTTAAGTCAAAATCTGAGAAGTGAGATTTAATTCTGCTGTGGTTATATTGGACATAATTCTAATTTAGAACGAAAGTATCTAAATTAATTGTGTAACTGTTATTAAGTTGTTGAGATTAATGCTACCTGTGTGGTTCAATTTAACATAGAAATATAGGAAATTGTCACCTAGGTTGAGTTTATAATTCATAGTATGATTATAGGCTGCTGTATCAACTTGTTAATTGAATTAGGTAAAAAGAAGAAGAATTCACACTTTGCATTAGGGAATAATAGGGAGGATAGTTGATGAGATTGAATATCCTAATTGTTTCTCAGTGATTAAATTAAAAGTTTTTTTTCCATTAGTTGTTATTCCATTCAATTTTCAATTATTGTTTCTGCAATTTATAGTTTCTTTTGCTGTATTTACAAAAATCAAGAATTTCAATTCATCAAATAGAACAAGAAATTAATTGACTGGTAATTGATAAATCAGTCCTTGAGGATGATACTTGGTTTTACCATTTTATTACGAGTTTGCGACTGTGTGCACTTGCATAGAAAAAATACCGCAACAACTGTGCATGCACATCGCGAGACAAACATAATCCAGCTAATAATGCCTCGTTGTTTGAAGCGTTGAATCAAAATCTAAGAGCACAATGGATTCGATGATTCTCGTGAGTGATCAGTATGATTCCTGGGTAGTGGGAATCAGTCGGGGTTTGATACCCAATCAGGGTAGTAGGCCTCCCTTATAAAGTCATTTTCCTTGAGCCGCTCGACCTCCTCCTTCAGGGCTTGAGATCTGTCTTTGTCAAGGAGTCACTTTTTTTGTTGCGCTGGTGGGTAGTTCTTGTCTATATTGAGGACATGATTTATCACGGATGGAGAAATTCCAATCATGGCCTTATGTGACCACGAAAAGACGTCTTGGTTTTTCTTCAAAAATTCCACCAATCTTGCTTTAATTTCAACCTTTAACTCATTCCAGACTTTGATTACTCTAGTCGTGTCCTCCTCATCTAGTAGGACTTCGGCAAGATCTTCGACTGGTCCTACCCCCATGATGTCATCCCCAAAGCAAGGATCGATGTCGTTTCCCTCGCTTTGGTAAACTCGCTATAATAACAAATCTTCATTAAAAGGAGCCCTTGGCTCCAATCACTACTACAATTTGGACATCAGCCACCGGCCATGAGAGGTCGGTTCTGCTTAAACTGACTTAACACACATTCATAAGTCGGTTCATACAGAACCGACTTATCATGTATGTCAAAGGTAAGCATGGGATGTCAGTTGCGTGAGAACCGACCTACCATGTAGACATGGTAGGTCAGTTCTGTGTGAACTGACCTCCCATGCTTGTAGAAGACATAATAGGTCGGTTCATGCAAAACTGACTTACCATGTTGTCATGGTACGTCAGTTCTATGTGGACCGACCTACCATGTCCTACCTTGGTGACATGGTAGGTCGCTACTATGTGAACCGACTTATCATGTCACATTATAAGAATTTTAAAATATATTAATTTATTTAAACTATAAATATATGTGTGTAAGCTATTAGTGTATGAAATAAATGTAAGAAATTTATATTTATTAATATTACATTATAATGTTTTGAAGTATAAATAAATAAATGAGTTAAATTAAATTAATATATTTTAAAATTTTAATAATGTAAAAACAAATTAGACCATCTTTAACAATATATTTCTATAATGACACAGAATCAAACTAACATGTCCTTTAAAAAATTATTTAAGACACTACTCTTTTATCAAATTTTTATTTATTCATTTTAAATTGTAAATGTTATTAAATTTAAATATTTTTTATTTATAAAATATAATTATAATGACATATTTATAAATATTATTAAAAAATTAAATAAATTAGAGATTTATAATTTTAAATTTTAACATCATAGGTCGGTTTTATAACAGACTTATCATGTTGCATTATAAGTCTAATCTAGAACAGACTTATCATGTAAGTATCATAGGATAATTTAATTTTTTAATTAAATTATGTATTTTAAAATTTTAAAATTAAATTAAATAGTTATAAATATTAGAAAGAATTAAATTATATAAGTTGGAGACTTATACTTATAGTATTAAAATAAAATATCAATATATTAAAATTATATATATTTTTTAATTTTAACATCATAGGTCGGTTCTATAACAGACTTATCATGTTGCATCATAAGTCGGTTGCTAATGGACCGACTTACAATGTTAAAATTAGGGCATTGTAAATAAAAGCCCAAATAAATTTGAAGTATCCTGTGCAATCTTCTTCTTTATTGTACACCCCACACAATATCGATTTTTCTTCTTCTTCATTCTGCCAGCGACCCAAATGGCAGCTGCTCTCCATCCTTAACTCCGGTCACGATAGCGACTCTCACTCCGCATATCGTTTGGCAGCAGCTCCGCGCAACATCCTTAGCTTCACCAGCATACCGTTCGACATCCTCCTTCATCGTTCACCAACATTCTTCGGTCAAGTCAACCTCTTCTTCAATCACCTCATATTTATTCATATATATATCGTATATAAATTGGTTGTTGCACCATATGATGAATCAGATGCCTTTCATATTCCACTACATAAGACGTGCTTGATATTGATATCGAGTAATTCTTTGCCACTTTCTTGGTCATCAAGTTTAGCCAAACCCTTTGAGACTTTCTTGGATTTGAGTTGTTTACCAAGCTCATCGTTGCTTTGATATTCTCTGTTCCTACAAGTGTTTGTAATGTCCAAACCAACTTTCCTGCTTACACTTTCTTTGACCTGCTTGATAATCTGTCTAGCGTAATGACCTGGACTTCTAGTATTGCTCTTGTAATGATGGTCTTCGTGAACTCTTAACTGCTTTCTTCTTAAAGCAGATAACTAGGCCCATTAATCTTGCTGCCAAGCTTGGGATCTTGGTACTTGGAGAGCTGCTAGTATCTGATATGTACGAATTGGTGTGATCACGAAAGTGTCTAGGGTAATTCCTATTTTTCTTTGAATGTTATTTGCATTAATTAATTCAAAGGAATAACTTTCGTGTACCGTATACTTGTATATATACTAGTCAAACATCAACCTATATATATGTATATATAATATACTAGTAATAAGTTTTTTGACTGTGTGTATAATGATTAAAGCCATGACGAAAGATAACTGGTATATTATGTGTTCCACATTCATTCAATCTTCAATGTATGAATTTTATTAAGCCATGCGTATATATACACATATTTTGATTTTTCTTAAAGGAATGTTGTAAGATACATTTGGCACCTTAAAAGCCATGCGATTTTTTTTTAGTTATTGAGTTATATGTGTGTGTGGTGGTGGTGGTTTTGAATGTGTTACTATGACAATGCTTGTTGAGTACTTCTTACTTTGTTTTGTTTTTTCTGCAATAACTTCTTCTTTTATGTTTCAACTAAGTTTTCTGTTACACAGTACATAAATGGATTATTGTCTAAGCTTGATCAATACTCAATATGATGTTACAATTTCTTAATAATTGTGTGCTTCATTTTGTTGTGTCAATGGACAATTATGTACAATAGCTGCCCATAAATGCTTGTAATCCTAATAAGCGATTAGAGATTGCCTTTACGATTCATTTTACTTTTGTTAAAAATAACAAACACATTTAATAGACAGTAGTACACAACTCAGAAAAACAGGTAGAAGATGAATAGAAACTTTATGCATGAGCAGGAAAATAGAACAAAGTAACAACCACCCAAGGATTTGGAGAAAGCTTGGAAACTCCACAGAAATTTTTCTCTAAAATCAACTGACTACTTCTATTACTACTATAAATATTGGGACTTGTAAACTTCTTTAGCATGCTCTCTTTCATTATACCACTAAAATCAAAGCTAGGCTAATATAAATACATAAGCTTGGACAATATATATGGGTGAGTTTAAACACTTGGTGATAGTCAAGTTCAAGGATGATGTGGTTGTGGATGAAGTTGTCAAAGACTTTGGTCTCTGAGGTCAAGTCTATCAAGTCCTTCGAATATATAATCTTAAAGTTTATATTTATATGATGGCATATATAGAATGTTGAGATATATTGCATTATCAAAAGCTTGCATTTCATGATCTATTCTACTTTTGAATATTCTATGTTGATCAAAAGTTTTTCTTATGTATGAGCACATATCACTACTACAAAAGAAGCACTTATTTAAATAATGTTTTGGTTGATATATTTTATTTTATTTTTTATATTTATTATATATATTAAATGGTTGTAGCTTAAAAAGAATGAGTTTTCATGATATGGATTTTATATGGATCTATACTGAAAATATTTTGCTGTTAAATAAATATAGGCATATACATAATTAAAGTTTTGGTAAGAAGTACTCAAGATTAAGTATATTAATTCAACACATGCAATGAATTTTGTTTTAGTATGGCAGGAAGAACTCTTACACAAAGAATGAGATCAATGAAGTACGTGAAGAATGGGCACAATGCGTCATGGATTTGATGAGTACTACATAGGTCCACTCACTTTTGTTAACTTAGACTTTTAAGGAGATATACTTACAATGTTAACTTAGACTTTCTTGAAGATATACACACTTTTGTTGTCTAACTATAGTTTACAATGCTTATATTAGTCATTTTGTAATTAACTTAAGACTCGTTATTTTGGATACTTAGTTCAAATTCTAGTATTTGATATTATTGGGATATCTGTTTTGTTTTGTTCGGTTTGTTTATATAAAAAACAGGATTTGTTTTGGGCATAATACACTTTTTAATAAAAAAAACACCATAAGTCGGTTCTACTAAAAACAAACAATAGATGTCTACATCATAAGTCGGTTAGGAACCGACTTATCATGTTTTACACCAGAGGTCGGTGTGCCACACCGACCTACCATAATTTACACCAAAGGTCGGTTGCTAACCGACCTACCATGATTTACACCAGAGGTCGGTGTGCAGCCGACCTACCATGTCTTACACCAGAGGTCGGTTTAACACCAACTGACCTATCGTGATTTTACATCTTAAGTCACTGCATGGGAAGTCGTTTCCTAACCAACTTATGAATATTCAGAAGTCAGTTTTTAACCGACTTATCATGTAATTTTTGTAGTAGTGAATAGAATGTTTCTTTCAACGTCAACTTCCATGTTGACAACCCCATCGGTTCCTTCACCTTCTTCGCAGTAGGTTACTATCATGTTTTTTATGCACGGTCCTTTCTTTTCCTTGACCACTGACGCATTATAGCATTCTTGTGCCTCCCTTTGGTTTCCCTACACGCATCCTTGCCCTGCGCTGGTGGGGAACTTCAAAGATAGATGCTAGATAGATACTACTGCATGTAATGCCATCAGAAGGGGTCTCTTGAGCACTACATTGTAAGTCGATGAGCAATCAACCACGAGGAACTCTGTCATCACAGTCTCGTGCCTGGGGGCATCCCCCATCATGACCGGTAGTCTAATAGTTACTGCTGGTGCTAGGCATTCTCCCATGATTCCATATATCACTTGAAAACACGGTGTCAGGTCCTTGACCGTGAGCTTCATCTTCCCAAGGGATGATTTGTAGATGATATCTACTGAGCTTCCCATATCCACCAAACATCTCTTCACCCAGGCATTGGCGATTTGAATGGTAAGGACCAGAGGGTCATTGTGGGGGTACCTCATGTGCCTCGCATCATCCTCTGTAAAAGTGAGAGTTTCACTTTCATACTTTGGATTTTTTGGAGACCGCTCCAAGACTGCCATACACTGGGAAGACTCCCCTACCTCATGTCATAGGGTCCTTGCATATAGCTCCCGGGCATTGTTACTGTTGCCTGCTATGTGGGGCCCTCCACATATGATATCCAGTGTGAAGTCTACAGCCACCGGCTCCAGTGGTGGACTTCTCTGCCTTCAGAATTATGGATTCCTGCATGGGGTTTTGGTCTTGACTCGGTACCTTGAGAGTTTTCCTAATTGGAGAAGAAACTCTATCACATCCTTCAATTGTTTGCACTCGTTTGTGTCGTGCCCATAATCATTATGGAAACGACAAAACTTATTCTTGTCCTTCTTTCCTTCTGAACGCAAGGGTGGTGGCTTTCGATATAGTACCTCCTGGTATGTTTCCAAGTATATCTCAGCCCTTAATGTAGTCATGACAGTATACTTGGTGAACCTAGGATGGTAGGGATGATGCTTAGGTTGTTTGTCGGTTGGTGCTGACTTAGCTTTCTTCTCTCCACCCTGCTCGGCCCCTGAGGTATTCCTCTTCATACCGTTGCCCCCACTGCTGCCCTGAGGATTTGTGCCATTTTTATCCTCCTTGACAGAGGTCGGATGGTTTATTCCTCTTTCTTCCTTCATGATAACGTCATCTAGCTTTATGTATTTGTCGGCTCAGTCCAGGAACTCTTGCAAGGTGTTCATAGGGTTCCTGTGTATACTATCCCACAAGGGACTACGATAAATTATTCCCGCCAAGATGGCAACAAACTTCCCTTCATCTCCTACCATGGACGCTTGGTTTGTCTCTCTCATGAATCATTGAATGTATTCTTTCAGGGATTCATCTTTCCCTTGCTTGATGTCAGCTAACTGATTGGCATAAACTGGTTGAATCAGCCCGACACTAAAGACCTTGCAGAATTCCTTCCTAAACTGCTCCCAGGAAGTGATGGATCCAGGTTTAAATTTCCATTATCATTCTTGAGCTGAGTTAGAGAGAGTGGTAGGGAATACTCTGCACCTATAATCATGCTCCACTCCAAGTAACTCCATCTGATCCTCAAACTTCCCAATGTGTCGTACTGGGTCCTTCTTCCCAATGTATGTTGGGAGTTTCGAGGTCTTGTATTTCGGTGGTGGTTGAGCAACTTGGATATTAGCATTGAAGGGACTCCCACTTCTATGTGCTAACTCAATATTTGAAGGTTTCTTTGTCATACCTTGGACATCCATGATGAGTTCATCTATTTAAGCTTGCACTGCTGGTGGGATCGTTGCTCCAGGTAGGGTAGACGTCCCTGGTATCCCGTCTTGAGTGCTGGTCCTCCTGTTGATGACTTCCCTCAGATCCTGAGGTTGTGCATCTTTCTCCAGCCTATCGAACACAGTACTGGTGTTATTCATCGGTTCCTTTCTCTTGCGAGACTGAGGGTGTAGGGGTGGTAGGTCCGCCTTGTCCCTGTTGGTGCGACCCTACCACCAAGCCTCTCCTCCTACATGACTTTGATATTTTGAGCGGCCGTTTCCATTCCTATCATGCATCTCCTCTATCGTTTCATTGGTCCCCCTAGGAAGGGGCCTTTGGGTTGATAATAATCGTACTCCGAGATGAAGGGTTATTCTTCTTAGTCATGGAGGAAGCTGTCTTGGATTGTGCCTCTTCATCCTGTCTCTGCAGAAGTGGTTATGACAATGTCCTTGGGGTCATACTCCTCCCTTGGGACCCTCTGTTACTGTTGCTTTAGCCTGAGCCTCCCTCACTGCAGCTTCAGTGTTAGCTCGGGCTAACTGAGTAGCCTCCTCCAAGGCCACAACGGCCTCTTGGTGTCTCCGGTCAGCTTCCTACTTCCTCTGGACCTGCTCATCTATCTCCCATCGTTTCCGTTATATAGTCGCCCTTTGAAGGGAAATTTCTGCAGCAAAGGCCTCCTGCCTTGCCAAAAATTATGCCATCTTCTATCGGTGAGCGTCTTGTCGATCCTCCGCATCAGGTTGATCTCCAACCTCCACCTGAGGTTCGTTAACGAGATCTATGGGATCCTGGGTGGTGGAATCCTTGGGAGCAGTCTTCTTTGTCTGACTGGGTTTTGGAGGCAACATAAACTGATGAAAGTGTGTTTCTTGATTTTGTACTCTCAATGAAAGCACCAAAATGTTGACCTATGAAATTGGCAACCGGTCGAATGTATAGCCGCCCATTATCAGCAGAAAATCACTCGCTACTTCAACACCAAAGTAAAAAAACGCGCCTTTAGTGTTGGCGACTTGGTCCTAAGGAGAGTTTTCCTGGCCAGGAAAGATCCCAAAGATGGAGTTTTAGGACCAAACTGGGAAGGACCATACCAGGTCATCGAAATCATTAAGGAGGGAACTTATAAGTTAGCTCGACTTGATGGAGGGGAGGTCCCGCGGACTTGGAACACCATCCACTTAAAGAAATATTATCAATGATTCACTTATAAGGCTTGGAAGGCCATTTTTTATGAATGAAAATCAGCTTTTTGTACATGTTTGCAAGTGTAATATAAAGTAACCACGAAAGACCCTTTCCCAGTTACTTGGGGGGCATATGGTGTCTGGATTTAACCAGGTCTCCTTAAAGACTTAGAAGTTGATTCATATCGATTGACCGTTGTTTTTCTTAAAAAATGCGAGATATTGATAAGGATTAAACGCTAACTAAGTCCTATCCTGGATATAACCGGGTCATAAAACTTAGAAGTTGATTTAAATCTATTGATCGTTGTTCTTCCTAGAGAGCTCGAGATATGGATAAAATTTAACGCGAACTAAGTTTTCAAATTAAGTTCCTGGTCCTAACCGGGTCATAAAACTTAGAAGTTGATTTAAATCTATTGATCGTTCTTCTTCCTAGAGAGCTCGAGATATGGATAAAAGTTAACACGAACTAAGTTTTCAAATTAAGTTCCTGGTCCTAACCGGGTCATAAAACTTAGAAGTTGATTTAAATCTATTGATCGTTCTTCTTCTTAAAGAGCCCGAGATATGGATAAAAGTTAACACGAACTAAGTTTTCAAATTAAGTTCCTGGTCCTAACCGGGTCATAAAACTTAGAAGTTGATTTAAATCTATTGATCGTTGTTCTTCCTAGAGAGCTCGAGATATGGATAAAAGTTAACGCGAACTAAGTTTTCAAATTAAGTTCCTGGTCCTAACCGGGTCATAAAACTTAGAAGTTGATTTAAATCTATTGATCGTTGTTCTTCTTAAAGAGCTCGAGATATGGATAAAAGTTAACACGAACTGAGTTTTCAAATTAAGTTCCTGGTCCTAACTGGGTCATAAAACATAGAAGTTGATTTAAATCTATCGATCGTTGTTCTTCCTAAAGAGCTCGAGATATGGTTAAAAGTTAACGCGAACTAAGCTTTTCAAAAAAATAAGGTTGTAACCAAAATGCGTAAAGGCAAGAAAGAGGATCAATTAAAAGCGTTAAATCAAATTGTCTTGAGGTGAAAGCACCTCATGCAAAGGTTACATAAAAAGTATTTAAAAATATTGAAGGGCACAAGAGAAGAAACGCCCTAAGATCCGCTAGGTGGCCCCTTGGAGGTCGCCGTCTTGCCTCGCTTAGCTGCCCTAGAACCATCCCCGGTCTCCGAGGGTGCTTCTTTATCAAGGCGAGCTTGGAACTTCACCAGCAAGCGCTCCCAGAGGCTCGCTGACATGAAGGAGAAGTCTGCATCTGGATTGTAGACCCAGCAATGGTAGAACAGATCTTCCATGGACTTTTCCGAAGTTGTCCACTCGGCCTCTAGGGCAGCCTGGGCAACCTGGACCTCAGTCTTCACGGCATCTAGGTCTATCCGCGAGGTGGTGAGAGAGGCCTCGAGCTATTGGACCTTCGAGCGGGTTTTTTCCAACTCGACCTGCGAGGCCGCCAAGGCATCCTTAGCCGCCTGCAGGGTGGTCTGGTGCTCGCTCCTCATGTCCTCGAGCTGAGTTTTGGTCCTGACGATTCTCCGGTGAAGGGCAACGGCGCTCTGCGAAGTTGAAAAGACAATCAACTTAGAAAGAAGGGAAAGGAAAAGTATAGAAAAGTGTAAATGATAAAAACCACAAAAAAGTAAGCTAGCTTACCGTCATGTCCATGCCCAATGAAGACTCCAGCACGCCCACCGGGCTCAGTGTCTCGATGGCCCGGAGCTCCTTCTCAGTGAACTTGTATATGTGGCTGACGGCGTAGTTCGCTGACTCATACACCGTTCCCCGGAAGGCCTCGGGGATCTTCTCCAGGTCCTGGGGATTGACTGGGATGCGTACATCGAAGGGTACAACCGCCGAAGTCTCGAGCTCCATTCCTACGTCCCGGGCGGTGGCTGGAGCTTGCGGGGGCGGTGGAGGCATGTTGCTTCCCCCTGCAGCAGCAAGAATCTCTCCCGAGACCTGGGCAGCCAGGGTTTGCTCCTTCTCCTTTGCCGGAGACTTGGTGGGGACCCCAGCGATGTTCTTGGACGTCCGGAGCCTTTTCATTTTTGGCCCAGCTGAGGGGTTCCCCCCGAAGACCGCACCTCGGAGGCTCTCCTCGGGCTAAGACATTTCTTCTGTCAAAACAAAAACATGGTTAGTACGAGTTAGCAGCCATAAAGATACAAAAACAAAGGGGTAAAGATAAAAAGTATATGAATACTAAGGGAATCCTACCCCCCGAGCTCGAAGAAGAATCTAAGTCGATTACTTCCCGAACTGGCGCAGGTTCTGGCTCCGAGGCTGACTCAGGGCTAGATTCCTCTACGTATTGCCTAAGCCCCAGAGCTACGGCACCCCTCCGGAGTGATGGACATGTCCGAAGGTTAGTCCCATACTCCTCGAATAGGATCGACCTAAAGGCTAGGGTATTATCTACTACTACGGTACCCCTAGGCCGGCTTTCTTGGTAGTCCAGCACAAGCCGGTCGACACAATGGAGCAGGGTGGTATTCAGGTCCGGATCACTTAGGTGAC
This sequence comes from Humulus lupulus, assembly GCF_963169125.1. Taxonomy (NCBI): domain Eukaryota; kingdom Viridiplantae; phylum Streptophyta; class Magnoliopsida; order Rosales; family Cannabaceae; genus Humulus; species Humulus lupulus. The sequence goes on along the minus strand of NC_084800.1, from coordinate 145,413,744 downwards.
GATGGACGAGCTGCCTAGGATTGAACCTAGCCAGCCGGGGGTCTGCTGTGGCCCTATCTAGACTCCTAAACATGTAAGGGTTACCTTGGCCAGAAGGACTCGCGGCTGCTCCAGATTGGATCCTCTCCTCGCCCATCCTCTGGGCGACCTCCAAGGTCCGCTTCCTATTCCTCACGAGGGGAACTTCATCGCCCTCGTCCTCCTCATCTTCATCTCCCACAACCTCCTCCATGATGACGGGTCTGGTGTCGCGAGCTGGGGGAAGCCCCCGAGGCCTCCTGAGGTTCAAAGTCTGATTTGGGAAAATTAGCTTGCAGGCTATCATCATCTCGTCTATTACAAGCATGCGGTAATCTTTCTCACTGGGGGGCAAGCCCGCCAGCGTCTCGTATTGGGCCCCGAAGGTCACAGATTTCTCTGTCCTCGCAAAGATGGCTGCAGAATTAGTCTAAGTCAGAAAGGGGTACGAGAGGAGCTAACTTACGAGCTAAGGATGAAAAACACTTACGAGGACGATTGAAGTAGTGGAGCTCACATTTCCTGAACCCCGTCGACATGAAGAATTGATCCTTGAAGTCGTTGGGGTGGCTGCGCAGCTCGATGACCGCAGCCGTATTGGGAAATCGGGTTAAGTAGTAAAACCCGTCGCCTCGCCCCCGCTGATCCGGGCTGGCCTTGAGGCAGAAAAAGTATAAAATGTCCGCTGGAGTGGGGACTTCCCACTCGTGCTTCAAAAATAAATATCTCAACCCCGCCAACAACCGATAGGAGTTGGGGGGGAGCTGAAATGGTGCCAACCTCACATAATTGAGGAAGTCCGCGAAATACTGGTCCAGCGGGAGGAATGCCCCCGCCTTGAAATGCTCGCCACTCCAGGCCGCGAATACCTCGTCGAGCGGCGTGCAGCTCCACTCGCCTTCCGCGGGAGGTCGGGCCACCACAGATGTTCTCCCCAGGGCGATGTTGTGGGAGAGAAAGATTTTATTGATCTTCGCCTGGTCGGTGACCTTTGAGATGATCCTCTCCGCCTCAAAGAAGGCATCGGGGGCGACCTCGACCTCCCGCTCCACCGCTGGCCCAAAGTTGGGGATTGGGGAGTCCGGCATCACCGCCTTTCCTTTGTCCTGCTGTGAGGCCGAGCTGCTGACGGTCTTCTTGGGAGCGTTCCTTTTCGGTGCCATCTGGTCGCCTAACGAACAAAAGAAAACATTTCAGAAAAGGCGACCCAAGCATGAGGAAAAAGCAAAGTGTTATTTGCACGAGCTGAGGTAAGCCCAGCCCGTGGAGAGTGGGACCACGCGGTTCAATGAACACGCACCTGTGCTCCCAACAGATCCCCGATTACTCGGAATTCGTGTGTCAGGAGGGTCAGGATAGAATTTGCCTTGGGGGGAAAGTTTCAGTAGACAAAAATTGCAAAACCGCCTGTGAAGCGTGTTCCCTAAGCTACCCGGTTTTGCACCCAAAAGTTCCAAAACTCCTACCCAGAAATTTTCCCCAGAAAAAGCATCCTGTAAACCATACTCTTAAGTGATTTCCTACAGCAAAAATACCCTAACCTAAAAAGGCTTTCACCCTCCGTATCCACAAAACCCAGAAAACCCTAGCATGCGGCTACAGTAAAATATTTACCTAAGCTACAGTGAAATATATTTTCAAAACACACATGGTCAGGAAACTTACAGTGTTTGGCTGGGAGGTGGGTGAAGGTATTGCCTAGGTGAAAGCTTTTTTCGGGTATTGGCTTCCAAAGCTTTGAAGAAATCCTTACGTCTGAGCTTCTTGAACGTTGAGTGTAGCAGTCACGGAGAAGAGGGTTTTTTCTTCTGAGATGAAGAGAGAAGAAGGAGAGAAGTTCTGAGAAATTTCAAATGAAAGGGTGGCCCATGCGTAGGGTGGCCACCCCTTTTTATATATACGTGAAGGGTCACGTGTAGAGGGTCGTTGGATGGCCCTGATGAGGGATCCGAGGCCCTCCACTCGAAATACGAAATGACGGCTGGGCATAGGCTAGGCCATTAAATGCGGTTATCGTAAGACGTACCGTCACCAACCACGATGATCCACGTATCAGGCGCCTGCGTAAGAGGTGGAATGTGAAGAGTTCATGGGGAAGCCTAAAAGCCCCTACTATGGTCTTATACGACGTGGAATACCACGAGCAGGGGCTTGGGGGGCAGATGTACACCCTGATTTTCCCACGGGCTGATTAGCAAGCTGAGCTGCGGCCTAATCATGATTATCTCGTGGACATCCCCAAGACTAGAGCTTCCTTCATAAGGTCGTACCTCCTTAGCTCGAGGAATCCCAAGGGTTCGCCAAGATTGCCCAAGACTTGAGCCGGGACTCTGAAGGTCGAAGGTCGAGTTAAGTATCCAGCTCATGGTACGAGCTGAATATGGAGGCTATGACCCTTTGTAAAGTCAACACACGCAAGGTAAACGTGCATATATCAGACATCACGTGTCTGATATGCCCCTGACTTATCGGACACGCAGCAGGAACGTGCGTATTCAGACACCCACGACTAGGTTGGGCCGTGCGGCCCATTATCTCCTTACCTATCGATTTGACCACACTTATGTGTCAGGTTTAGGAATTAATCATGAATGTCACAGAGTTGATATGATAGGTAAGAAGGTCACGGGATGACCTTCTTACCAACTCCCAGGTGCCTTCTCCTATAAATATGGAGACCCTGGGAGTTGATAGAGGTTAGATTATCTCTTGTAAGAAATAACCTGTAATCATATTCCAAGTATAGAGCAATAATATTGACTAGTGGAGTAGAATGATTTTAACCTTTGAACCACTTAAAAGCCGTGTCTTGAGTCACCTTTCCATTTCCTAAGATCATATATCTGTTTTGGTTCATTATTAGCACTAATCCCTTTCTCTTCCTTTCTTAAATTACCTGTTGGCGAAGAACCGCGTCAACAAGTAATAACCTAATCCACTTAATCTATAGTACTGAATTACTCGACAATAGTACAAACTAATGAATTCACTCGTCAGAAAGATTTTTCTCCCAAAATTCTAGAAAAAGAGATCCCCTAAAATGAAGACCTGGGCCCTTTATTTATAGTACCCAGGGGCTGTTACATGACCAGTAATACTGGGATCGTGGTTTGGCACACGATTATCAGGTAGTGGAGGTACGTGTACACCTCCCCATGATTATAAGATCGTGAGTCTTCTCGTTCTTTCTCTAGATCGTGGTGGATAATGCACGATAGAAACCTCTGGGAAGATGTTAAGTCTCTGTTGGTATATGAGACTTAGGTGCTAGGCCTTTGACCTTCTAGGTGCTGGACCTATTGATCCTCTAGGTGCTAGGCCTTTGACCCTATGGGTGCTAAGCCTGTTGATCTCAATTTGAACGAGAGTGACTATTTCTTAGTGAAGTGTACTTAGGGGTTTGGACTGACCACCTATAAAGAATAGGGTGGGCTTACCACCCAGGAGGTTTCTTGATCATGTTAGGCTGACTGCCCTAGGGGTTGGGTCAGGCCGACCACCCTTATGGCTCCTTGGGCATACGGGGGCCGACCACCCCTATGGTAGGGGTTAGGCCAACCACTCTTTTGGACACACTGGGGCCGACCACCCCTACGATAGAGATCAGGCCGACCACACCTAGGGCCCTTGGGCTTGCTTAGGTCGACCTCCCTAGGGGTAGGGTCAGGCCGATCACCCCTAGGGGGCTTATGCTTGGTCGACTTCCCCATAGGTCCTGGACCTATCTTTTGTGCCCGTCGGTCATTTCTCAATACTTTGTCATTTTTTCCCTGAAATTTGATGTCGTGTGTCGCATTCTCATTCGCCACGACATCCTCGTATTTTTCAGGGATAACACCTATCATTTAGCACCTTGAACAAAACTAAAAGGAAACCATCATTCCACTTCTTCATCAGAAGCTATAGATGTTCATATCTATGATTAACACTCCCACTCAATTATACTACCGACTTCCCAAGATGTAAGCATGGGCTAGTCCGTAGGGTAAGCTGGTAACGAACAAGTCAAAGAACTCAAATAATACAATCACTTAGAATACTAACCACTCAGAATTGAGATTGAATTGACCTATGGTCAACTATATGATATGACTAGAATAGATAATAACGATATTTTTACTTTTCCAATCAACTGTCAATATCAATCAAGTCCGATGTAACAAATACATCTGATCTTATCTACTTTGCTAATGTTTTGGAAAGAACATAACACCACAATGTAAGTACATCATATTGTAGATTGGCAAGTTAGTGTAAATCTTGTGCACTGACTAATCTTAGGACTAAGTTATTTTGAACATATAATCATATTTATATTCCACTTTGATTACATCACTATAAATATGATTAACTATATGCTCGGGATTTAATAGAAGTTTATATTAATCAAATAATCATGAAAATAAAACATGTGAGCAAAGTGATTGACCAAGTCAAAAAAATGATTTCTATTCTTTTATTGATAATAAATGAGATTACAAAGAAATTGGGTTTTAATTAGGGCATAAAATCCCAACAAACTCCCACTTGCACTAATTGAAACTAATGCCTTAATTCTACTAATCCCATTTCCTTGATATGCTTATAAAATGTAGCTTCTGGTAGTGTCTTTGTAAACGGATCTGCAAGATTGTCTTTAGATGCAGTCTTCATAACCTTCACATCTCCCTTGGCCACATATTCTTGAATAATGTGATACTTCCTTTCTATATGATTACTCCTCTTGTGACTACGAGGTTCTTTTGAGTTGTTTATCGCTCCTGTATTGTCAAAGATTTATCCATGTCTGGAATAACACCAAGATGCAAATAGAACTTCTTTAGCAAGACTATTTCCTTAGCTACTTCTGACACGACTATGTACTTAGCCTCCATCGTGGAATCTGAGATTGCAGACTGCTTTACGCTTCTCCATATCACAGCTCCACCCCCAAGAGTAAACACCATTCTGGAAGTAGACTTCCTGTCATCGACATGAGTCTAAAAATCTGAATCGGTGTAGCCTACAAGGTTCAAAACACCACCCTTGTAGACTAACATATAATCCCTAGTCCACCTTAAATACTTCAGGATATGCTTAGCTACTATCCAATGTTCTGGTCCTGGGTTTGACTGGTACCTGCTCACTACTCCCACTGTAGATGGCATACATCAGACTTCCAACTACAGATGCGTAAGGAACTTTACTCATTGCATCTTCCTCTTCAAGAGTCTGGGGAGATTGCTTCTTTGAAAGATGAAATCTATGGCGGGACGGTAAATGTCCTTTCTTGGAATTTGTCATTGAGAAACGTTCAAGCACTTTATCTATGTAAGCTGCTTGAGATAAAGCTAAGAGTCTGTTCTTTCTATCCCTAATGATCTGGATACAAAGAACATAACTTGATTCAGCCAAATCCTTCATCTGGAATTGAGTGCTCAGCCAATTCTTCACATCTGACAATTTCTTAACATTGTTTCCAATGAGTAAGATATCATCTACATAAAGAACTAGGAATACCACTATTTTATTTGCCTTTAGTTGGTAAACACAAGGCTCATCAATATTTTGTTAAAAGCCATAGGTTTTGATTATTTCATCAAACCTAAGGTTCCAGGAACGAGAATCTTGCTTAAGTCAATAAATAGACCTATTCAACTTGCAAACTTTTCCTTCTTGTCCAGCTACTTTAAATCTGTTTGGTTGATCCATATAAATGACTTCGTCAAAAATTCCATTAAGAAAAGTTGTCTTGACGTCCATTTGCCAGATCTCATAGTCGAGAGAGGCTTCTATGGATAGGATGTTGCGAATGGACTTGAGCATGGCTATTGGACTAAAAGTTTCCTCATAGTCCACGCCTTCTCTTTGGGTATAACCCTTTGCCACTAATTGAGCTTTATAAGTCTCAATATTTCCATCAACACCTCCTTTCTTCTTGTAGATCCACTTGCACCCAATGACCCTAAAGTCACTAGGTGCTTTCACAAGATCCCAGATGGAATTTGAGTACATGGACTCCATTTCCTGTTTCATGGCTTCGGGCCATAGTTCCTTTTCAGGGCTAGCAATTTCTTGTTTGAAAGACAACAAATCATAATCACTAGTGTCATGAACAACCATATTGGTTTCACCATCCAAACCATAGCGATTTGGGTTCCTAGAAACCCTCCCACTACGACGAGGCTCCGTGATTGTTTGCTCAGGAACAATGGTACTTTCTTCATTTAAATCGACTTGCGTCGGTTGGACATGAAGAGTGGGAATTTCATCTTCAACTCGCATTGAGGACGATGGAACATTGGTTGGAGTCAATTATTTAATCATCTCCTCTAAAACTACTTTGTTGCGTGGTTTGAAGTTTTGGATATAGTCATTTTCTAGAAAAGTAACATTCGTGGAAGCAAACACTTTATTTTCTGAATGAATATTGAAAAGTCCACCCCGAGTACCTTTAGGATAGCCAACAAACATGCAAAATTCAGATCGCGGTTCTAGCTTTCCTTCATTTTTCCTCAGGACGTGGGCGGGACACCCCCAGATTCTATAATGGCGTAAACTAGGTTCACGACCATTCCAACGTTCTAAAGGTGTTTTGGGATTGATTTAGATGGCACGACATTGAGAATGTCCTTCGCGGTTTCAATTGCATGTCCCCAGAACGAAGTTGGTAGAGTTGAGTAACTAAGCATGCACATAACCATTTCTAATAAAGTTCTATTCTAGCGTTCCACCACACCATTTTGTTGTGGAGTACCCGGGGCAGTAAGTTGTGATAAAATCCCAAGTTCAGTTAAATGATCTTGGAATTGCATATCCAAATTGTAACGCCTTGGTTACCCCAGAACAGTTATGGTGAACCAGAAATTTGACTCGCTACCCGAGTCCATTGGTTAAAAACGTGCATCTAAGTGTTATTAATAGGCTAAGGTGGAAAGCCAATATAAAGGAAATGATATAGTTTATTTAATACATAAAGCTGTTCATGGGCCCATCAAAACATTTACAAGTTATTTATAACTCAAAATGGTCATTACTGTTTCAAATTTACAAACCCGCCGACCTAAGCGGCAAAAATAGGGTAAACCCCCTAGTTCCTCTGAGAACTCCTTGGCCGTGGTGGTCAAGCGGCCGCATATGTACACATCACCATCTAAGCTCTCCACTCAAGGTTGGGTGAGCTTTTCTTTTCCTTTACCTGTACCACATAGCACCCATGAGCCAAAGCCCAGCAAGAAAACACAATAACACATGAATATAATATCAACAATGATCATAATAATCATTCAGGACTTTTAGTCCAAAATAGAGGAGTGAAAATTGGAAAAGTCACTAAAGTGGGTTCAGCTCCCTTTAGCCATGTGACGATAGGGCCACCGGGGCTTAACAAATAAGTGAACCTTTCCCTAGCTTAAACAGGTTAGGTGCATGATAACTAGTCACCAACATACCCTACCTTATGACCATAGAGTCATAACCATGGTATTCCACTCCCTAGCCATGTGACAAGCAGTCACCTAGGCCTTAGGCCCTGGCTCTGAGTAACTAGCTTAGACTAATCAAGAACTTATAAGTTTAATCGACCTTAGGGTCTGTCTAGCATTAATGCCTTTGAGTCATTCAACGTTGATATTGATTACATCTTATCTTCATTCGGCCTTGCGTTCAGGACGCTTATGCCGTTTCTGATTCTTAGGTCAGTGATACGTGACCAGTGTCGTCCCTGACTAATCAGTGCCATACACAAGTAAACAACATCCGCTAGCATTTAATATGCAATCAATGTCCACATTTATCAATTAACATGACTCATCAACAATCATGCATGTCATATACATAGGGTGCAGTTTTCTTACCTCTGGTTCGAGCGAGAAATATAATAAGAACAACTCCTAAGAACTATCAACCTTTTGAACCAAACTAAAAGGAAACCATTGTTTCACTTCTTCATCAAAAGCTATAGATGTTCATATCTATGATTAACACTCCCACTCAATTATACTACCGACTTCCCAAGATGTAACTGTGGGCTAGTCCGTAGGGTAAGCTAGTAACGAACAAGTCAAAGAACTCAAATAATACAATCACTTAGAATACTAACCACTCAGAATTGAGATTGAATTGACCTATGGTCAACTATATGATATGACTATAATAGATAATAACCGTATGTGTACTTATCCTATCAACTGTCAATATTGGTCCAGTCCGATGTAACAAATACATCTGATCTTATCTACTTTACTAATGTTCTGGAAAGAACATAACACCACAATGTGTAAGTAGATCATATTGTAGATTGGCAAGTCGATGTAAATACCGTGCACTTACTAATCTTAGGACTAACTTATTTTGAACATATAATCATATTTATATTCCACTGTGATTACGTCACTATAAATATGATTAACTATATGCTCAGGATTTAATAGAAGTTTATATTAAACAAATAATCATGAAAATAAAACATGTGAGCAAAGTGATTGAACAAGTGGGTTTTAGTTAAGGCATAAAACCCCAACACTCATATCCTGTGGTCACATCCTCAATGCTCTCTTAGATCACCTCTGTGATCTCTACACAACCACTACATCGGCAAAAGAAATTTGGGAGGCACTTGAGAAGAAATACAAATCTGAAGAAGTAGGTAATAAGAAATTCCTTATGACTCACATTAATACAGAAAATGTCATTTGTGACTGTTCCCAACTACCACAATTGATTCTTTACATGAGTTTTAAATGTGACGTGGAATCCCATGACACAACCCTACTTCGCATTTGCATCAGTTCCCACACTGCCACAAATGCTTCATTTGTGATAGTTCTTTCTTGGCCCAAATGCTAAATGCATCAGTTCCCAACTTCCACAAATGAAGCATTTGTGGCAGGTGGGAACTGATGCAAATATCTCTAGCATTTGTGTTAGTTACCAACTACCACAAATGCTTAACAATGCGGTTTTTTGCATCAGTGAGGAAGTGTCACGTAATGTTTTCACCAGGGAAATTGCAAATATTTTTGCCAATTCTCTTGGCCTATTTGATAAAAAATAGCAACAGAAACAAAAATACAACAACATAAATAGAAAAACAGTAGCAGAAATAGAAAATAGAAGCAGAACTCAATAAAATATTTGTATATAGTTAACATTTGTGAATAAATTTACAAAAGTACTTCAGATTTCCAAGTTATACTATGTTTGTTGTTATAACTATTGTATTCTAAATTTCTAAGTTATTACACTTAAACTAAAATGTACTCACCAACTTGCTCATGTGCTAATTGAGATACGCAAAACTTGATTCAATCCATTCTTCTCATATCTCGTTGATTTAGTCAACTATATATGGTGCCGTATTCGTGAACTAATTAAAAAATATTTAAAATAATATGTTAGAATTCATCCCAATAAAATCATAATTGATACTTTAAATTAAATTTAAAGGGTAAAATAATACATCATTATTTAAGTAGGTCTTCGATCTAGGCTGTGAAATCAATTTCCTAGCAAACTTCATAATGTAGTACCAAACTCAGTAGGCCCAGTTTGGTTTCGACACTATTAAAACATAGTTATCAAAATGTGAGTATCATACTTAGCAAGTTTATATAATAAAAATATATCCAAAACTTTAATAAGGTAAGTAATAATTTACTTATTTAGGAACACAAACTCTTAGTCTATTAGACACTTTTCTCTTCCGTGTGTATCATATTGATCCAATGCCCTACACAAAATGATATTTATCTGGATGTGAGTTTCGAACAAAATCGTAAATTAATTAAGTAATACATATAATTACATGGCAATTATCTCCTTGGTTTTTAGACAAAAATTTGAATTTACAGGATCCAAAAATGCCACTAAATGACTGTGTCATTGAATCAATACCAAGATCTAGTGAAAGCTATAACCAAAAACACTTTTGTCTAAGATATTAATTAATAATAAAATATATGTATATCAAATTTAGTTGACTTACTTGTTCCAAGGAAAAATTAGAAACTGTGTTTCTTTCTCCATCTCTAGAGATTGTTCGAAGAGATTTTAGCTCGCACTTCATTTGTTCCTCCATCAGTGGATACTAAAGTTGGATGCATGAAAGTGTACATGTGGTTCAACCCATTTGTTTGTACTCAATCATCGAGCACCCTACATATAAAAAGGTTAATAAAATAACATGTTTCAAGTTACACTATACTATGATTTTATCAACACCATTGTACCTCATATATAATGCCAGATCGGTGTGTCTAATCATCTCATAGTTGCAAAAGTGGAGGATATCCTCTTTCAATAACCGAGCGCCATTTAGGAATCCAAATACCCATTCTGGAATCAGAATTTCTACCACTCGGTTTCTTTCCCACCAATGAATAAAATTCACTAAACACTTCAACATTCTTGTCATAGACAATTCTATAGGCTCCTGTGTCAATGCCTTTATTCTGCATCTTGATTGCCTTGGTTGTTGAGTAGAGGGCGCAAGTGGTTTTTGCATTTATTGGTTAGTAAGGACCCAACTCTATGGCTATCCAACACTGTATCCGACTGCTTAACCAACTAAGTTGTAGCATTTCATTGTAAGCGGATTCGGTAAACTGGCCTTCTCTTGAAGGGTTACCACAACCCTTACATGATAATTTCTCGAAGCAGTTTAACGCTATATATTTCTGTGCAACACTTACCTAAAAGTTTTCCCTTTGTAACTATATTTTGTGTCGAACAAACACACAACTTGCAATTAATGTGTTACATTACAAAACAATCAAAGTTAGCCTTTTAATGAAACTAATATAGTTTTACATTAGAGGAAATGTTGAGAGCATGTGTATTGGAGTTTGAAGGGTCCTGGAATGAATATTTGCCTCTAATAGAGTCTTCCTATAATGATAGCTACCCATTGATTATTGGAGTGGTACCATAAGAGATGTTATATGGTAGGAAGTATAGAACGCCCATTCACTAGGAAGAGATGGGTGAGTAGATTTGGGGAAAAACTCCAAGTTGAGCCCTAGTTTGTAGGACTGTTTGAGATCCTAGAGAGGATCAGTTAGGTGGCCATAGAGTGGCCTTAACTTCAACATTGTCGGCCGTACGCAAGGTATTTCATATTTCCATGATGAGGAAACATGTATTAGATGAGACTCATGTGTTGAGTTATGAGGATTTGGGACTTCAGGCAGATATCTCCTATGAGGAACAACCAGTCCAAATATGAGACAGAAAGGATAAGGTTCTGAGGAACAAAACTATACCTCTCATTAAGGTATTATAGAGGAAAAGCAAGGTCGAGGAAGTGACCTAAGAGCTAGAGCTAGATATGCGGGATCTATATCCCGAGCTATTCAGGTAAAATTTTGAGGACGAAATTCCTGTAAGGAGGGGATAGTTGTAACGTCCCAAATTACCTAATAAGGCTTAAGGCCTTGATTAGGGGGCCAGGATGGAAATTTGTGGAAATTATGTGATTATGTGATATATATATGTGTGTGTATTATTATAGGATAATGCGAGTTATATTATAATATGACTTGATATGCATGTGGGCCCATTTCTGATTTAAAGGGAAATTTTCGTAATTTGGTCCGTTATGGGTATATTTGGCATATATGTGATATATGTGTGGGACCACATCATTATGTGGATATATTTCAGTTACTCAGCACGAGACGATCCTAGGGAGCAAGCTAGTGGGAAAGTCACAACGGGATCAATACTTGACTCAAAGTGAGTCAAGAAGAATATTGGATATTTAGTACATTATCGGGTTATTGGGTAATGGGAATAAATATTTGATGATATATTTGGAGTTAGTGAGACCAGGAGAGAATTCAAGGAATTTTGACTATTTTACCCCCGGGGACGTTTGTGGGTACCCCGAGCATTTGAAATTGCTTGAGGTTACTTAAGTTTGAAGTAACTTGACAGAATAAATAAAAAGAGAACGCTCAGTTCTCTCTCTCTCTCGTTCCTTTTTTGGCATTCAATAACATTTTTGAAGGAAACTCGAGTTTTAGCACTCGGATCCAAGGAAGGGTAGAGTCATAACGATTCTAGGGAAGATTAGAAGCTTGATAGCCGGAGGATTTAATTGGGAAACGACTTAATTGGAGGTAATTTAAGCTTTGAATTTCTGAGTTTCCATTTCCTTAAGTTTCTTAAGTTTTGAATTGGATTTTTATTGTTTAGTGAGTTTTAATCCAAAGAAAAATCAGGTTTTGTTGCCTGGTATGTACCATTGATGTTGTGTTGTTAAATGGTGAGTTTGGTACGGATTCGAGGATGTTTTTGAGTGAATTTATGGCTGAGAAAATTTAGTTCGTGGGGTCGCGTCAGATAGGTTGCACCGCGACCCTGATCCTATGAATTTGGGGGCTTGGCTCTCTAGTTTTGATAGCCATGACTCTTAGCGTGGGGCGTCGCAACCCTATTTGTGTGAGCCGCGAAGCAAAAGGTAGTTTTTGGCCATGCGAGTAGACTTGCCCCAGCAGGTCTTCAAGAACCCTTAAACCTACACCACTCTGATACCATGTTGTAACGCCCTCGATAACCAAGACCGTTACACTATGTAGTTCAAATAGTGCAAGACTTGTTATTCGAGTCATTTCAATAAAAACATGATCCTAAGGTCAACAATCAGATTAGGGTTAAAAGATTTTGACCATAAATTGTTAATTTTCATTAAAATATATTTTAAGACATGGGATCCCAAAAACAGGGTACAAGTGATAGTTACAATTCTCAAAAGTTTTAATACAAACAACAACCACTCTAATGGCAAAATACAAATTTTAGGCTTTTGTCCCTATACTTTCCATCGGTTGTGGCGGTCGAGCAGCTGACTATGTACACTCTACCCTCAAAGCTCTCTAACTCATGGTTGGTCCAGCTTCCCTTTGCCTTTACCTGCACCACATAGAACCCCTGAGCCGAGGCCCAACAAGAAAACAAGAAACAACAAACACATGTAGCAATAAGAATATTCAATCAAGATTATCTCCTTCAAAAAAAAAAAAACAGAGTACAAATATTTAGCTAATCAATGATAAACACATAATCTCAAGTTCTCAAATAATTAGGGTTGGCACACTTAGGCCAAGCCCCCTGTTGATCTAGCTGACCCTTGCTCGCTCAGGTCGAGCCGCACTCCGTACGCTTACCATCAGCCTTGGCTCCCTTAGGCCCGCTCATTCTTGTATATCACATTAATCTTATAAGCACATAGTACCATAAATGAATAATTGAGAATCTCAGTCCCGTTCAAAACCATGTAGCGGTGCAATTTTCTTACCTTGAATTCTGAGCGGAGGATACAGAATGGTCCCAAGGTCGATCCTCAGTCTTAAGCCTTGGTGATAAACCTAGTCAAAGTGGTCAATGGGTACTCAACAATTTCTAATCCAAATACATACTTAGGTAACATTAGCTAGCCTCCTGAACCTTGATTTCTACTAAACCAGGGAGTAGAAATTGTCGCGAGCACCTAGGTTCGAACCCCCGAGCCTTACCAATCCTAAAACTCAACCTAAGGAAAAAACCCCTAGGTGGGCCACGACCTGACCCTAAGGGTCGCGGCGTGCCCCCAAGTCAGAGGCTCAATCCTCAAGCTTCAGGGGTAGGCGGGCCACGACTAGCCCCCCCTAGGGTCGCTGCATGCCCTCAAAATAGAGAGAACACCTAGGCGTTCTAAACGTCCGAGCCTCGGCTCCCATGAGCTGTGTCGCGACCCGCCCATAATTTTTTAGTTTTCCCTAGCATCTTTCCCAACCAAAACCACATAATTCAACTTTAATAAACACTCTAACCCAAAATCAAGCTTAGCTACGAAGTTAGGACTTTTAATCACATATTTTAAACACAAAATCTTATTAATCCTACTAACACCTCTATCCCAATTCAGTAAAAATCCATACTCTTTCTAACACCCAAAATCAACTAACAAATTCACACTCATGCCAACCCAAAGTCTTAACACAAACCCAACAGAATTAGAAAATTAGACTAGAGTTCTTACCTCCAATTGTAGCCTAGTTTCTCCAGCAGTATCCTTGCACAAACTCAACTTAATTCTTCAGTCTAACCCATCTAAGTTCAGCTTCAAATCCCACCTTGTCTCCTTAGTTTTTCTTTCAAAGTTCATAAATCCCCTTAGGGTTCTTGAGAGAGGAAAACATGAGATGGAAAGATAGTAGGAATTGGGAGTTCTCAAGTGGCTTTTGGCTTAGTCTATAATCCTACAGAGTATAACTTTTAACCCCTAAAAGACAATATGGCCCCTTCTAGCTTATAAATCCTATAATTAGCTCTAAGGGTAAAATGGTTCTGCTCTCGGTTCCCGCTAATTTCTCAAGTGTTCCTAATATTTACCAATTAATCCCGTCATCATATTAATTACCAAATACCTATCCCATATTTAATAAATCACAAAATATTCTCTAAATTCCCAAAAATACCCCTAGGCTCCCCTTGAGCCGGGTATTAAACCCCCCTGTGACTGTTTCGCTACTTCGCTCACTGGGATCGTCTCGAGCCATATGCTGCAAATATATATCCACATAATAATGTGGTGTCAACCATTTATCACATATAATTACATTTATGCCCTTAACATGCCAAAATGACAAATATGCACTTATAAGCTATAAAGGGCCCACATGTATATCTAATACTCATACACATGCATATCACATATTTATATAATCATATCAATCATGCATGCCACGTAATCACGCATTTAACCAATTAAACATACATATACCAATTATGCCCTCTTGGCACGTTAATCAAGGCCCTAAGCCCTATTAGCAATTTTTGGTCGTTACAACTATCCCCTCCTACTGAGAATTTCGTGCTCGAAATTTACTTGAATAACTCAGGATACTACTCCCGCATTGATGACTCAAGATCCCAGGTCACATCCTCGACCATGCTATTCCTCTACAACACTTTGACTAGAGGAATCATCTTGTTCTATAGAACCTTGTCTTTCCTATCTAGGACCTAAACCGGTCGCTCTTTGTATGACAAATTCGTCTGCAACTCCAAATCCTCATACTTCAACACGTGAGTTGTCTCTGAGACATACTTCCGAAGCATAGAAATGTTGAATACTTCATGAACTCCGAATAACGATGGTGGCAGTGCCAACCTATAATCCCCTAGCCCGATCCTCTCCAGGATCTCAAATGGTCCTATGAACCTAGAGCTCAGCTTGCCCTTTTTCCCAAACCTTCTCACCCCTCGCAGTGGTGAGACTCGTAGAAACACGTGGTCCCCTATTTGGAACTCCACATCCCTATGCTTAGGATCATCGTAGCTTTTCTATCTGCTCTGCGAAGCGACCATTTGAGCTCGAATCTTCTCGATAGCCTCATTAGTCTTCTGAACCATCTCTGGTCCCAAATGCTTCCTCTCACCCTTCTCATCCCAATGAATGGGTGATCTACACCTCCTCCCATATAACTTCTCATATGGAATTACTCCAATCGTTGATTGATAACTATTGTTATACGAAGATGTAATCAATGGAAGGTACTTACTCCAAGAACCCTCAAAGTCTATCACACACGCCCGGTGCATGTCCTCCAACACCTGAATCGTCCTCTCAGACTATCCATCAGTCAGAGGATGAAAGGCCGTACTGAACTTCAACTTAGTCCCCATAGCCTTCTACAAACTACGCCAAAACTTGGAGGTGAATATGGGATCCTGATCTGATACTATAGACTTAGTAACCCCATGGAGACGTACAATCTCTCTCGCGTATAGCTCCGTGTACTGATCCCCAGTTTAGGTCGTGTTCACTGGCAGAAAGTGAGCTGACTTTGTGTCTCTGTCTACTATCACCCACACAGAGTCATGTAATCCCACTGTCCTGGGTAAACCTCCCACAAAATCCATGGAAATGTCCTCCCATTTCCACTCGGGAATACCCAAAGGCCGTAGCAACCCCGCTGGTCGCTGATGCTTAGCCTTAACCTACTGATAGGCCAAACACTTGGCCATGTACTCCACTACATACTTCTTCATCCTAGGCCACAAATATAACGTCTGTAGATCCTGATACATCATTGTGGTGCCTGGAAGGAGTGAGTACGGTGGAGTGAGTAGGATGCTACATCCAACACCCGAACCAGATGTCTGATGATTCAAATGCACTACTTTGTTGAGCTTTAATATGCGCCAACAATTGGTTTTACATTTCTTCATGTTTACCTACCCCTTCTTCAGATTGGCGTCATTTCACTTCAAGGTATTTATAACGAGCATCTTCCACACCTTGTTGTTTGTGTTTGAATTTTCTTGGTGGCCGGGTGTGAAAATATGCATTAACATTGCTACCGACCTAGCTAACACGTCCCCCATTGTGATGGCCTACTAACATAGGATTGCCACCTTGTGTGTTTAAAATTTTTATTATCTTTCTAAGCATGTGGTTTAGACCCAAAATTTTCATTTAAAATTAAATAAGAAATTAATAAGCAAAAATTTGATGAAAAGGTACAAACCATTTCATTATATTCATAAAAATTTACATGGTATTCCATTTAGTTTAAACAAAACAATATTTATAACTCTTGTTCTCTAAAGGGGTAAACCTAAGCGACAAAAACAAACTTTTGACTCAAGTCCATCATATGACTTAAACCTATAGGTTAAGCAGGTCGAACATGTACGCGTCACCGCCAAGCTCTCCAACTCATGGCTAGTCTACCTTTCCCTTGGCCTTACCTACACCATAGAGCACCCGTGAGCCAAGGCCCAACAAGAAATATCTCACAAGGCATAAATAATAATCACAATATGCATACATATAAAAATTCACAGGATTCATAAAGAATAAATAGATATATTTCAAACATATAAGCATTCAACATGACCTATGACAAGTAGGGTGCATCGCTAAGCAACATGTCTATTGTCTATGCTGAGTGAGTGTATATGGCACTCCAATATTGGCCCTGCCATCACAACCTACATCCTACATGATCTTAGCTGAATACAATCCATTACGATCAATCACAATAAAATTAATTTAACTAAGCATGACAAACACAAGTATGCAGTACGGGTACATAACCCTATCTCAATTTTTAATTATAAGGTCATAATCGTTTATAGATATAATAGGGCCAATGCCCGCTCTATGTGTAAATGATAGCTTTTCATACCTGGAGTCCAATGACAAAGATGAGACAACCTCAAGTGTGATCCCCTTTCAAGCCTTTTGGAAACCCTAGTCACAACAAGTACCGTACGCCAATTAGAAACAAAATATAATTACGTACTCAAGACTCAAACTTTGACTTTTGGGACCTCTAAAGAAATCTAACATACTATTAGAATTTTCCCACAAACCCTCGAACGGGTCCTCAAAACATATTACAGAAGTCTCGTATGAAATGAAACAATAATCGAAAAACAGCATTTCGGCGCACCCGATGCAGTCGCACCAACCCCTGGATGCGACCACCCAGAACAAAAGTTTTCACAAACTAGGGCACTAGCGCGGTCGCACCCATGTCCCAGAAACACTATCGGAGCCCAGAATTTAAGAATTCAACTTAACCAATTGACCCAAATTGCCTATAATCCTATAATTTAAGCACCAAAACAGGCATGCACACTATAGCGCATCAAATAACAACAACCTTGTTGACCTGTGAAATTGGCCAACGGTCGTATGTACAGTATACGACACCTTTTGAATGAAATAAATATAATATAAGACATAGTACAAATATCTTCAATAAACACACATAAATTTTATAGTGGTTCAGTCCGTTTCTGATCAAAAGTAATAACCTAATCCACATAGTATTTAGTATTGAATCACTCAATAGACAATTACCCAGATGAACTGAAGAGTTCACTCGTCGCTAATTTTCCCAGAGTTTCTCCCCAGAAAATATCCGTCTAAAAATCAATCCCCCAAAATGAAGCTCTGGGTCCTTTATTTATAGTAACCAGGGGCTGTTACATTATCAGCAAGTCTGGGGATCGCAGTTTGGTACATGATCATTGTGAGTGGAGATACGTGTCCACCTTCCCATGA
Organism: Humulus lupulus; assembly: GCF_963169125.1. NCBI lineage: Eukaryota > Viridiplantae > Streptophyta > Magnoliopsida > Rosales > Cannabaceae > Humulus > Humulus lupulus. The sequence continues at coordinate 145,395,686 of NC_084800.1, read as the reverse complement.
TTATGAGAATGTGGATCTTCTCATTTTTAATCTGGATCGTGGTTGAAAATGCATGATTGAAACCCTTGGGAAAATGCTATGTCTTGGTTGGTCTATGAGACTTAGGTGGTAGGCCTAATGACCCCTTAGTGTAACGACCCAAAATTACTAATAAGGTTAAGGTCCTTGATTAGGTGCCGGGAGGGCATAACTGGATTATGTGTGATTTAAATGATTAAATGCATGATTATGTGATAAGCATGCTTATATGATTATTTAGATATATGAGATGCATGATTATGAGTATTAGTACGCATGTAGGCCCTGATTAGGTTATAAGGGCATATTCGTAATTTTGGCCTGTTAAGGGCATAAATGTAAATATTTGTGATAAATTTTTGAGACCACAGTATTATGTGGATATATTTGTAGCTTGTGACTTGAGGCGATCCTAGTGAGCGGTTTAGAGAAAAAGTCACGGTGGGAATTTATACCCGGCTCGGGGGAGCCTCGGTGTATTTTTTGGAATTTGGGAAATATATTGGAGGTTATTTATTATTGAGGAATATAATTTGTGATTAGCTAGGTGTTGGGATGCAAGTGGTAATTATTAGGGGCACTCGAGGAATTAACAGGAATTGGGAATAAATGACCAAATTGCCCTTGGAGTGTTTTAGGGTTGGAATTTTAATGGGAGGGAAAAATGGTCATTTTGTTGGTTAAGAGGTGATAAGGGTGTTTTATGCCTATATGTCTTAGTGCGAATTGTAGAAACAAGTAGTAGTTGAAAGAAAGAAAAGAAGAAGGAAAGAAAGAAAGAAGGAAAACAAAGGTTTTTCCTTTCTCTCGGTTTAAGCCATCCTTCACCATTTCTTGAGGAGTTTTGGAGCTGTAATTTAGAGGAGGCTTAGGCTAAGGCTTAGTACTTGGATCCTTGGTGAAGCTAGGAAGTTCCACTGGAATTAAGCTCAATTAAGGTAAGGTCTAAAGATTTCTGATTAGTTTTTCTGGATTTTCTTGAGGTAATTTCTAACTTGAGTTTTGGATGGAAGTTTAAGGGAATTGAGCTTGAAGAATTGAGGAGCTAAAGGCTAGAAGGGTATAGAGATAACCTAAGGTCGAATTTCCCCATTGAAGGTAACAATTTCTGGCTTTGAGGTCTTGAATTTTTGAGTTTCTGGTTGAGTTCTTGAATTCTGAGTTCAATGCTTGTTTCCTTTGTTTGATGATGCATGTGGTTAGAATTGAGGTTATTGGGCCATGTGGGTGAGATGTAGTGAGTGGTAGACTTGTTTTGAAGTGTAGTTGAGGTTTGGAGGTGTTCTAGGGGGTTTTGGCTCGAGGAAATTCGAAGGAGAAAACCAAAGGTTGAAGTCTACTGCTTGTATTGCAATAGCGCTAGCTTTGGAGTGCTACAACGCTATGCTGGCTTCCTGGGGGGCTTTTGGCTCTACTTGTAGTGCTATAATGCCCACTCTGTGGCATTGTAGCGCTACCCTGCCTTCAGAAGTGGATTTTTGGGTTATTTCTTAGGGTTTTTGCCCGAGGGCTCGGGGTTTGATTCCACCACCCTGTTTGGTGGAATTAGGGCTTCCCGAGGGCTCGCGATTGGTCCCGAAGTTAAGTTTTGGAATTGAAGTTTAGTGATGATTCTAATTTATGGCTGTGGCTAGGTGTACGCTAGGGCTCGGACAAGATCGTTCTTGAAGGTCGATTTCACTAATCAAAGCTATCAGAATAATAGGTAAGAAACTGCCCCCGGTTATGTATTTGTGTTGGGACTAAGAGTTCCCTATATTCATATGAGATGGTATTATGCCATGGGACATGTGATAAATGGCCTAAGAGTGCCAGAATCAATATTTGCGCATAGGGCACGGCTCGGCCACTTGTAGCTGAGGTTACGTATATAATCATTGAGCTCGGCCTAAGCAAGCCGGAGTCAATGGGATAATCAGAGGGAGCGGCCTAAGGGTGCCGACCCTGTATTTTGGTGTGATATGTTTAATGTTGTTTAATTGATGAATGTAACAAGCGTGTTATTTGAATAATTGATTATGGGTTTGTGGATTGATATCATTGTTTAAGTGAGCTGTATGACTTGTTATATAACTGACTATCGCTTATTGCTTATATTCTATATTATGATTTTCTTGCTGGGCCTCAGCTAACGGGTACTACTTGGTACAGGCAAAGGCAAGGTAGACTAGTCCTAAGTTGGAGAGCTCTGAGGCTGAATGTACATAGGAAGTTGATCGGTCATCGCGATCAAGGAGGGATATAGGACAAGAAAAGCCTAAATGTCTATTTTGCCCTTAGAGTGGCTAGTACATGTTTATAATCTATAATTTTTGTAAACTGTTTTTTAAACTCTATTTCTTTTGGGATCCCATGTACAAAATGTTGAATTATATGAAATGTAACTTTTGTAACCAAAATCTTCTAACCCTAGTTCAATTATAGTTTCAGTAACACGTTTCTAACTATGACTTGAGTAGCAAGTCTTGCACGTTTATAAACACAATGTGTAATGGTCTTGGCTATCCAGGAGAGCTTGGGTGCTAGGCCTGATGACCCTCTAGGTGCTAGGCCTGCTGATCTTCTATGTGCTAGGCCTGATGACCATCTAGGTGCTAGGCCTGCTGATCTTCTGGGTGCTAGGTTTGTTGATTTCAGCTTGAACGAGCATGAACTTTATCCAGCAAACTGTATTTGGGAGTTTAGGCCGGCCGCCCTTTGAAGAATAAGGTGGGCTAACCACCCCATGAAGTTCTTGAGCATGCCAGGCCGACCACCCCTAGGGGTTGAGGTCAGGCCGACCACCCCTGGGGGGCTAGGGCCAGGCCGACCACCCCTTAAAGGTTTAGGCTTGGTTGACTTTCCTATAGGTCCTGGACCTATCCATTTTTTTTCATTGGTCTTTTTTCAATACGTTGTCATTTTTTCATGACTTGTGATGCCACGTGCCGGTTTCTCATTCGCCACGTCATCTCTTGAATTTTGAGGGATAACATTTTCCCCCAAGTTTATCGTACTATGTTCAACATTACGCTAATCTTGATCTTGCCCAAGAAACATATCGTAGCAGTACTTGAACAGCAAAGTCCCTCGGGACATTACGTAGTACTTTTATCTACTATCGATAATTTTCTCAACACGTATTTTTAAAGGATAATTGTAATTCCTAAAAATAATTATATTTTTCAAGGAAAATTAATTTCCTTAAAATCTAGTATATTTTTCGAATAATTTTAAAATCCCAAAAATATAATATATTTTTCAAGGCTCTTAATTCCAAAAAATTCAAAATAATTTTCAAGGAATGTGAATTCTTAAAAATATAAGATATTTTTCAAGGAATTTGAATTCCTAAACATATAAGATATTTTTCAAGGAATTTGAATTTTTAACAATACCAGATAATTTTCAAGAAATTTATATTCCTAAAAATATGGTTAGCTTGAGAGGCTATAAGTAGGGCCTCACTCATTATACCCCTGACCCATGCGCCTCCTTCAGGAAATTCTGAGCTGTGGAACTCTCCAATTCTTCATCAACTCTACGTATCTTTTCTTTGGTAAGTATTCTTTCCCAATCTTTATGTCTTTGCTGAATCTGTCTGAATTTCCTTGCTTTGCTCTACTTTGATTCAAAACAATTGACTTGTTTGAACCAAAAACTTGTTTTCAATAAAAAATTGGCATGATCATTTCCTCTTTTTGCGTGATGCTCTAGGGTTTAGAGGTCAGTAGGCCGACCACCTTTAGATTGACTAGCTTGGCCGATTTCCAAGCTTGTAAACCTTAACCTAGGTCGACCAACCTTGAGATTCCCTGGCCTATGTGATTTTCAGGCTAATAAAAATTAGGGTTGGCCAATTTTCAAGGCTTCACATCTAGGCATAGGCGATTTCCAGGGTTTCAGATTCAGGCATAGGCAATTTCTAGGTTTGTAAATTCCATCACTACCCGACCATCCCTAGGGTTTCCCTTGCCTTGTGCAATTTATAGGCCTACACATTCCATCATGGGCCAAGCACCCCTAGGGCTCCCTTAACCTAGGCGATTTCCAAGCTTGTGAAGTTCATCATGGACCGACCACCCCTAGGGCTTCTATCTTGGGCCCACTACCCCTAGGGCTTCCTTAGCCGGGTTGATTTCCACGCTTATAGACCCTATGATTGGTCGATTTCTAAGGTTAGCAAATCCAACTCTAGACTGAATTCCCATGTCCTGGGCGATCTCCAGGGTTCTCGGGCCTTTGGTGAAGTAGTCCACGGCTATAACAACAAATTGGTCTCCTCCCTTTCTCATGGGTAGCTTCTCGATCAGGTCAATTCCCCATATAGCAAATGGCTAATGGATTTTCATTTGTGTTAATTCATTAGGTGGCGCTCGAGGTATCTTGGAGAACATTTGACACTTATGGCATCTTTTGACATAATCCATCGAGTCTTCGTTCATCATTGGCTAAAAGTATTATTGTCTTAGGATTTTCTTTGATAGGATATGCCCCCTGACGTGATCTCCACAAAACCCCTCTTGTACCTCGATCATTAACAACTTTGACTGGTTTGGTGTAACGCACCTTAGCAGTGGTAGGGAGGGCCCTCATTAGTACAAGATCTCTTAGACTATCATATATCGTGACGCTTGTCTCACTAACTTCCTTGCTTTGTTCTGATCACTAGGTACTACTCCTTGGTTAAGATAGTTAACAATAGTTAATAATAGGGGTAATACATGTATTTCCTGACTCAACAGGGAGTGCCTCCTACATGATTATGCTTCTTTTCCCCAAGTATTCTATGGGAACGACATTCATGGTGTCTGCGTCTTTGGCACTGGCAAGCTTGGCTAAGTTATCAGCATTGGCTTTTTGCTCCCTCTGGACTTGTGTAATCGAGTATCTCTTGAACTGTGTCAACAAGTCCTTTACCTTGTTCAGTTACTGCACCATCCTAAGTCCCTTCACTTGATACTCCCCCAGTACCTGGTACACTACTAGTTGTGAATCGCTGAATATCTCCAGGGACTATGCATGCACATCATGAGATAAGCATAATCTTGCTAGCCATGCCTCATTTTCATCCTCGTTGTTTGAAGCATTGAATCCAAATCTGAGAGTGCACTGGATTCGATGATTCTCCGTAGTAATCAGTATGATTCCTGCGCTTGAGTTGTGTTCATTGGATGCTCCATCAACATATAGTTTCCATACAGGAGTATCTCCTTCCTTCTTGACATCTCCATTCTCCAATTGGTAGGAAGGGTCTTCCAGTTTGGTGCCTTTGACTATGAAGTCCACCAATGCTTGTCCTTTTATCGCCGTCCTCGAATGATAAGTGATATTAAACTGTCCTAGCCCCACTTCCCTTTTGAGTAATCGTCCCGAGGCCTCTGGTTTCTGAAGAACTTGTCATAGCGGTTGATCGGTTAGGACTCAGATCGAGTGAGCTTGGAAGTATGGATGCCGCTTTCGAGAGGCGATTACTAAATAGTAGGCTAGATTTTCAAGAGGGGGATACCTAGACTCCGCACCTACTAGCCTTTTACTGAAATAGTACATAGGGTTTTGTACCCTGTTCTCTTCTTTCACCAAAGCAGCACTGATTGCATGCTCGGTGATTTCCAAATAGATGAATAATACTTCACCATCAATTGGCTTCGCTAGTGCAGGAGGTTGAGCGAGATGCTCCTTCAAGGCTTGGAAGGCTTTCTCACATTCCTCGGTCCATTGGATCTTCTTGCTGCCCCTCAGTAAGTTAAAGAAAGGGACACACTTGTCCGTAGACTTTGATATGAACCTATTAAGGGCAGCTACTCTCCGTGTTAAGCTTTGCACTTCTTTGATTGTAGTAGATGCCTTCATGTCGATCAATGCTTTGATCTTCTCGAGGTTAGCCTCGATTCCACATGAATTGACTATGTATCCTAGAAACTTACCAGAACCAACTCCAAATGAGCAATTGAGAGGATTTAACTTCATGCTATAATTTCTAAGTATTGCAAAGCATTCCTCCAAGTCTTGAACATGCCATCCAGCTTCTTTGGACTTAACCAACATGTCATCGACATATACCTCCATATTTTTGCCGATCAAGTCTCAAAACATGCCATTCACTAAACACTGGTAGATGGTTTCTGCATTCTTCATGCTGAATGGCAATACCTTATAATAGTACAATCCCTTGTCTGTCTGGAAGCTGGTATGTTCCTCGTCGGGAGGGTGCATACTTATCTGATTATACCTAGAATATGCATTCATGAACAAGAGTATTTCATGTCCTACAATTGCATCGATCCGTTGGTCTATTCTGGGTAGTGGGAAGCAGTCTTTGGGGTAGGCCTTGTTCAGATCTATGAAGTCCATGCATGTCCTCCACTTCCCATTTGGTTTTGGGACCAGCACCGGGTTTGATACCCATTCTGGGTAGTAGGCCTCCCTTATAAAATTGTTTTCCTTGAGCTGCTCGTCCTCCTCCTTCAAGGCTTGAGATCGGTTTTTGTCAAGAAGTCTCCTCTTTTGTTGCACCAGTGGGTAGTTTTTGTCCACATTGAGGACATGCCTTATCACGGACGGAGAAATTCCAACCATGTCCTTATGTCACCAAGCATAGACGTCCTAGTTCTTCTTCAAAATTTCTACCAACTATGCCTTAATTTCAACCTTTAGCGCCTTTCCAACTTTGATTACTCTAGTCAGGTCTTCCATATCTAGTAGGACTTCATCAAGATCTTTGGCTGGTCTTACTCCCATGACGTCACCCCACAGCGAGGATCGATGTCATTTTCCTTGCTTTGGGAAACTTGCTATTATAAAAAATCTTCGTTAAAAGGAGCCCCCGACTCCAGTAGAGTGTTTCTTTCAACATCAACTTCCATGTTGACAACCTCATTGGTTGCATCATTCCTTTCACAGCAGATTACTATCATGTTGTTTACGCATATGGTCCTCTCTTTGCCTTAACCACTGACGCATTATAGCATTCATGTGCCTCCTTTTGGTTACCCTGTATGCATCCTTACTCTGCGCTTGTGGGGAACTTCAAGGACAGATGCCAAATAGACACTGCTGCGTGTAATGCCATTAGGAGGGGTCTCCTGAGGACTACGTTGTAAACTGATGAGCAATCTACCACCAAGAACTCTGTCATCACAGTCTCGTGCCTAGGGGCATTAAACATAGTGACCAGTTGAGACGACCCAAAATCTGTAATGTGGCTTAGAGCATGGATTAGGGGGCCAAGAGGGCCATAATTGATTTGTTATGTCATTATGTGATTATATGCATGGTTATGTGAGTTATATTATTACATGATGATAAATGCATGCATGTGGGTCTACTTTTTATTATAAGGGTATTTTGGTAATTTGGCTCGTGGAGGACATATTTGTACATTTTCATGCAAGTTTATGACTTATGGATGAGACCATCTTATAATGTGGATTTGTAAGAGCTATTCGGCATGAGACGATCTCAGAATGCAAGTTAGCAGTTTGATCATAACGGGGTTATTTACTGGGCTCAGGGTGAGTCTCTGGGTAATTTGATGATTAGTACATTACTGGAAATTAATAGGTGATGGGATATGATTTCTTAATATTTGAGAATATTGGGAATATTAGGAATTGGAGGACGTTAATTATGATTAACAAGATTAGATGGGAAAGGACGGTTTTGCCATTGGGGGTTGTTAAGGAAATAATATAGGCTTGGGGGCATTTTGATCTTTTGACCAAGGGATATATATTAAGTTAGAAAGTTGTAGAAGCTTAGGCAGCAAAATAGAGCATTTCCTTCCTATTCCACGATCATCTCTCCCACTTTCCTTTCCTTTGAATTTTTGAAGCTGAGATTGAGGGTTCAAGCTAGGTGATCAAAGCTTGAGGTTCTAGGCTAATGTTCAGCCATTAAAGGGAATGCAAACCTGTGATTTAGGTGAGAATTCGGCCATTAATTTTTTGGTTTTTTGCTCTATTTTGAGCTCAAAGTTTTGATTATAGAAGTGGTTATTTGATGAGGTTTTAAATGGTTTAAAGCTTATGTTTTGTTGGTTGAATGTTGGGTAAGTTGTAGTAATACTTGGTTGTGATTTCTAAGTTGTTTGGTGATAATTTTTGGTTGGTTTTAATGGAGAAAATGGCAGGGGTGCTGTGTTCCTGGGGTCAAGTCGTGACTTGGCCCAAGCAAGTCACGACCCGCCCCTGGTACCTAGCCAGAGCGCTCTCTGACTTGGGGGCTCGCCGCGACTCACTATGCCAAGTTGTGGCCCACCCCTTCCTTTTGTGCCAGGGAGGAGTTTTCAAGGGCTTTGGCTTAGGGGTTCAATTCCTAAGGCTCGAGATCGAATCTACTATCCATTTTAGTACAATTTGAGGTCTCGGGAGCGAGGTTTAGACCATGAACCCTTTATGATTTATTTTATTAATGGAATTCCATATTTGGTTATGATTAGGTGACCGCTAAGGGACCAAAGGATTGATCATTCTAAAAGGGTCATTCTTTTATTTTTTCTCCCTTGAACCAGAGGTAAGAAAACTGCACCCAGTATGTGGCATGCATGGTTATTGATGAGGCATGTTGAGTACTCTATATGTGGTTATTGATTGCATATTAAATGCTTATCAGTCTTGCTTACTTGTGAGTCGTAATGACTTATTAGTTAGAATAGAGAATGGTGTCAGTATTGATTGTGAAGCTGTAACTTATTAGTAATGTTCGGCAGTGGTACTAAGCCACTGGTCGTACGGAATTGACCTATGAGTCAAGAACGGTAATAGCGAGTTTAATGCAAGCCGAAAATATTAAATCTAATCGACATAAGCATTATCAACATAAGCATGAAATGCTTGACCAAACTTAACTTGGATGAAAACAAAAGTGCTTGTCTAGTCTAAAGGCTAGTTACTTAGAACCAGAGCCAAAAGGCTCAGGTGACCGTAATGTCACATGGCTTAAGGTGAGGAGCCCAAGTTCGTGACTTATTAGTTACTTATCTAGTTCAAGTTCGTGACTTATTAGTTACTTATCTGGTTCAAGTTCATGACTTATTAGTTACTTATCGGGTTCAAGTTCGTGACTTAATAGTTACTTATCTGATTCATGTTCGTGACTTAATAGTTACTTATCTGGTTCAAGTTCGTGACTCCATAGTCACTTATCTAGTTAGAGTGTGGAACCCAAGTGCATGACTCATCAGTAACTTATCTGATTAAGGCTATAAGCTCCAGCATGATTACCAAAATCATTATTGATATTCACTTATCTGATTAGGCTGCAAGCCCCAGTAAGACTATCATAATCATTTATTGATATTGTATACATGCAGTAATAAGTTTTCTTGGTGAGCCTTGGTTGACGGGTGCTATGTGGTGCAGGTAAAGGGAAAGAAAAGCTCAACCAGCCTTGAGTGGAGAGCTTAGGTGGCGATGTGTACATATGCGGCCGCTTGACCACCACGGCCAAGGTGTTTCTCAAAAGAACTAGGGGTTAACCCTATTTTTGCCGCTTAGGTTGGCGGGTTGTAATTTTTACACTATAATGACCATTTTAGATTGTAAATAACTTTGTAAACACTTTTATGGGCCCATGAAAATTTTATGCTTTAAATAAAATATATCCATTCCTTTTGATCAAGATTTTTCACCTTAGCCTATTAATAACATCTAAATGAACATTTATAACCAAATGACTTGTTTACCAAGTTGAGCACTATTTAAAATCCGCAGTAACGGTCTTGGAGTAACCAGGGCATTAGAAATGGGTATCAGAGCATGCGAAGGTTTAGGGTTCCTGTAGAGTGGCTGGGCATGTACACTCGCCACTGAAGACAAGGTCGACTCATGGTTTGGTAACTATTTATGTGGTTATGTGTTTAACTGCTTAAATAGAATATAAATGCTTTACCTGCTTAAATGAGATATATTGATATGGCTAGGCCTTCACTACCGCATCTTAAGCAAGAACATGCTTATTAGTACTGATATTGCTAGAACATGCTTATAAGTATTGTTAATCGTTGAACTATTAACTGACAAGTGTTAAATGTTCTTTGCTATGATCTTGTATCCATTTTTTTATCTACATGATTGTGGAACATGGGTTATTATCTGTTTAATCTTGGATCGTGAGGCGGAAAGAGGTTTAGTTATCATTGCCTAATTGGCCGCATTGACTATTGTAGCAAGGTTTAAGTTGATAATATGATTCCATGATAGACATATTCATCTGTTGGCCAAGAAGATCAGGGCCATAATAACAGACAGGGTCAAGACAATGACCATAATCAGATTCCACAGTCAATTCCTGAAAACTGGCAATAGTTGTTTGCTGACTTACAGGCTAGAGTATTCAGGCAAGAAGAAGAAATTCGCCTCCTGAGACAACAACAGGTTCCTACAGGGAATATTTGACATGAGGCACCACCAGTAGCGGTGCCAGCAGTTGAGCATTTTCCAAAGGTTGGAAGTAAATGGGAACCTCTTTATGAAAGGTTCAGGAAACAACAACCTCCAGTATTTTAGGGTAGTGGAGATCTAGCTAAGGCTGAGCAATGGATGAGCATGATTACCACCATCCTTGACTTTATGAGGGTGTCTTGTAATGAGAGGGTGGCTTGTGCCACATATATGTTTTGGGAGGGTGCCCGAATTTGGTGGGTAGTGTTATCCCAGACCAGAAATGTCAATGCCCTGAGTTGGGAAGAGTTTCAGACTATGTTTAATGAGAAGTACTATAATGATGCCATCAGGGCTACAAAGGCTGAATAGTTTATCAGATTACTTCAGGGGAATTTTTAGTGACTGAATATGCTTTGAAGTTTAATAGATTGGCAAAGTTTTCCACGGAGCCCGTGCCCACTGATGGGACCAGAAGGGAGAGGTTTATCCAAGGGTTACAACCTAGATTAGTCCGGGATATTCGTATCACCACTGTGGACGGAGTTACTACTTATGCACAGGTGGTGGAGAAGGCGGTCACAACTGAGAGAGCAGAGAACAAGAACTAGCAAGACAGTGCAGCTAGAAGAGAGTTGAGGAGGACAGGTCCTCCATTTGTGGGTTCAGGTAGGGGCGGAGGCCCTAGTGATCAGAAGAGGAAGGTTCCTGATAGCATCGCAACTCAAGTTATTGATAGGCAACCACGTGGTATTCCAATGGGCCGCCAGGGTGACAGTGAGGCCTGGAGGACTTGTCCAGAGTGCCCTAGGTGCAAGAGACATCGTTTGGGGGAGTGTAGGGCAAAGGCTTGCTTATTATGTGGGGCAGTGGGACACTTCCAGAAGGATTGCCCAAAAGCAAGAAAGGAAGAACCCAGGAAGGTGGACAACTAGACCCAAACTCGAGTGTTCGCATTGACTGAAGTATAAGTTGAGGCTTCACCCTTTGTAGTTACAGGTCAGCTTTTTAGTGTTGGAATCCCTTATACTGTTATGATTGATTCTGATGCTGCACATTCTTTTGTTGCTAGTAGAATTATTGATAGATTGTGTAGACCATGTGATTATTATGCTGTGGGGTTCGAGACCTTATTACCCACTGGGGAGTTGGTAGTATCCAGGAGATGGGTCAGATCTTTGCCAGTGCCAGTGGAGGGCAGAGAGTTGTCAGATGATTTGATAGAGTTAGTTATGGCTGACTTTGACATGGTTCTGGATATGGATTAGTTAGTGAAGTATGGGGCAACCATAGATTGCAGAAGGAAAGCAGTAACCTTTGAGCCTAAAGGTGAGGATCCTTTTGTATTTCTTGGCACTGTGCATGGACCCTGTATACCTATGATATCTATTCTGAGGGCTAGAGATCTATTGCAAGGAGGTTGCATAGGATTCTTAGCCAGTGTGGTGGATTCCAATCAAGCCATACCAGTGGAACAAGAGGAGACAAGATTAGTGTGTGAGTTTCTGGATGTGTTCATAGAAGATTTACTAGGGTTTCCACCACACAGAGAGATTGAATTTGTGATAGAACTGGCACCAGGGGGGGAGCCATTGTCTAGAGCACCTTAAAGAATGGCTCGAGCAAAGTTAAAAGAATTGAAAGTACAGGTGCAGGAGCACTTAGATTTGGGTTTTATGAGACCTATTTTCTCTCCTTGGGGTGCGCCTGTTTTGTTTGTAAAGAAGAAAGATGGTTCTCTGAGGATGTGTAATGATTACAGAGAATTGAATTAGTTAACAATTAAGAACATGTATCCTCTGCCAAGGATAGATGATCTATTTGATAAGTTGCAAGGTAAAAGAGTATTCTCAAAGATAGACCTTCGATCTAGTTTTCATCAGCTGAGGGTCAAGGATGAAGATATACCAAAGACTACTTTCACACTAGATATGTGCATTATGAGTTCTTAGTCATGTCTTTTGGATTGACTAATGCCCGTGCTGCTTTCATGGATTTAATGAATTGAGTGTTCAAGGATTATTTGGACTAGTTTGTGATCATCTTCAACGATGATATTTTGGTTTATTCTCAGTCTGACTCAGACCATGAGCACCATTTGAGCTTGGTTCTACAAAGACTGAGGGAACACAGATTGTTTGCAAAGTTCAAGAAGTGTGAGTTCTGGTTATCTCAGGAAACTTTCCTTGGGCACATTGTTAGTAAGGAGGGGATTGAAGTAGATCAATCAAAGATTGAGGTATTCAGAGATTGGCCAAGGCCAAAGGATGCTTCAGAAGTTAGGAGTTTCCTTGGATTGGCATGTTATTACAGACATTTTGTGGAAGGATTTTCAAAGATTTCCACTTCATTGACTGAGCTGACATGCAAGAATCAGAAGTTTGTGTGGTCAGACAGGTTTGAGAAAAACTTCCAGGAACTGAAGTAGAGGTTGATTACAGCTCCAGTTCTTAGTCTTCCTGTAACGACCCAAAATTACTAATAAGGCTTAGGGGCCTTGATTAGTGTGCCGGGAAGGCATAAATTGGAGGTTAAGAGAATTAATGGTAAGAAAGCGTGAAATGGGTATTGAATAAGTATGCGGGCCCTGTTTGGCTGGTAAGGGCATAATGGTAATCTTGGCCCGTTAGGGCATAAATGAGAATGTGTGTGATAAATTGTTGAGACCATATTATTATGTGGGTAGATTGATATATATATATGCGTGTACAGGTGTGTGTATTTGTAACTATCGGCGCGAGGCGATCCTAGGGAGCAGGTAGCGGGAAAAGTCACAACGGGGTTTAAGATACGACTTTGGATAAGTCGGGGGTACTTTTAGATAGCGGGTAGCGATTTGGACTATCAGGTCATGAAAATAAATATATGGAGATATATTTGAGGTTAGGATGTCTAGGTGGGAATATTGGGGGATTTTACCATTTTGGCCTCAGGGACGGTTCCGGCACCCCGAGCCTCGAGATTAGCTTAATAAGATAAGTTAGACATAAAGAAGCTTTTGGAAGAAAAACATAAACTGACTAAACACTTTACCTCACTTCACCTACACGTTCAGGGAAAGCAAAGGAGAGGAAACACAGGAAAACTAAGGGGAAACAAGCTGAAATCTCTTGGATTTGTGGTGAGGGATTGAAGGTTTAGCTCAGGGGTAAATCAAGGAACTAAAATAGGGATTAAGGTAAGCATCTAAACATCTCTTCTGTGGTTAGAAACTCTGAGTTTTCTGAGTAGTAAGATAATTGTAATTTTGATGTTTTTGAAGCTAGAAACTTGGGAACTAGCTGGGATTCTGCTTAGAGAAGGGGTTCAGCTGGAAAGGTAAACTTTAACTTATGATTTAGAAGTTTAAATCTGAGTTTTGAATGGTTGGTTGTGGTATTTGATGTTCTTGAATTTCAGAGATTGAAACAGGGATTGAAATGAGTTTTAGATTAGGTTTCCTGTTGAATTATGATGTTAGAGTTGTTTTAAAAGTGTTGGGAATGATTGGTATTGAAGTAGGGAGCTTTGGGATGATTTTGGGTAAGGTTTGGAGGTTGGAAATGGTGGAAATTCTGGGTTCCACGGGAAGGGCCGCGACTCTGTTCTAGAGCGTTGCGGCCCTAGCCTGCAAAGGAGCCAAGAAGGCTCGGCCAAAGGCAAGGGCCACGGCGCGTGTCCCCTTCAGGTGTGGTGTTGGCTCTGTTTTGGACAAGGGCCGCGGCTAAGCTTCAAGGGCCGCAGCCCTTGGTTGCACACTTAAGATTTTGAGGGTTTTAAGCATGGGGGAGTGGTCTAGTGTGCTCGGGTTTGGTTTCACCACCATGCTTGGTGGAATTTGGAATCCCGGGAGTTAGTTTTGTCATTGGAAACCTATATTGGAGTATTAATGGAATCTATTATCTTGTTTGTGACTAGGTGATAAGCTAGGGCTCGGGAATGGATCGTGCTCGGGGGTCGTTCTTTCTAATTAAAGCATTTGGAATTAAGGTAAGAAAACTACACCTATATATGTGGATAGGATGGGACTAAGTGTACCCTATATATGAATGTGTTGTTAAGTGATTGCGATACACTATGTGAATATGTTGGGACTAAGAGTTCCCTATAATGATATGAATGTCATAAGGCGGTAATATGCCACGAGGACATGTGGTAACAGCCTAAGGGTGCCAAAATCCACACTTGCGCATAGGGCGCGGCTCGGACACTGGTATCCGAGGACAACTTATTATGCACTAAGCTCGGTTAAGCTGGCCGGAGTCAGTGGGCACGTCACTGTAGTTGGCCTAAGCGAGCCAAAGGCAGTGAGTTAAACAGAGGGTGCGGCCTGCGGGCATTAACCTTAGTTATTACTTGATATGTGTTTATTGTGGATTAATGTCTGTGACTTAATGAGTGTCTAGAGCTGGATTAATGGTTTTTGGTCGGTGTGTTGCCTTGAATGAATTTTATTGCCTGATGGTACTGAATAGTATTTTCTAGTTATTGGACTATGCTCTGTGAATTGCTAGCTGTTAATACTGCTATGTCATGATATTATGTTTTCTTGCTGGGCTTCGGCTCAAGGGTGCTACATGGTGCAGGTAAGACAAGTTGACCATGGGTTGGAGAGCTCTGGGGGCCACCACAGTCGAGGATTTGTACAGGAACGGGAACCTAAAATGTATACTTTGCCATTAGAGTGGCTTGGTCAATTATTTGTAATTAAGAATTTTGTATTTATGTTATTTAAACCCTGACTTGGGATCCCATATAATAAACGTCTGTTTTCAATAAAGTTTAACCGTTTATAATCAAATTCTATTTAACCTAATCCCTTGTGTCAATAGATACACGGTTCAAACTAAATGACTTGATTAGCAAGTCTTGAACTATTTCAAACACACAGTGTAACAGTCTTGGTTATCAAGGGCGTTACACTTCCTACAGATCAGGAGAAGTTTTTGATATACTATGATGCCTCACATAAGGGTTTGGGTTGTGTTTTGATGCAGTCAGGGAAGGTGATTGCTTATGCCTCATGTCAGCTGAAGGAGTATGAATAGTTCCCACTCATGATTTAGAGTTGGCGGCTGTGGTCTTTGCATTAAAGGTATGGAGGCATTACCTTTATTGAGAGAAGTGTGAGATTTATACTGACCACAAGAGCCTGAAGTACTTCTTCACACATAAAGATCTGAACATGAGACAAAGATGTTGCCTGGAGTTTGTATAGGATTATGATTGTGAAATACTGTATCATCCAGGAAAGGCCAACGTGGTAGCAGATGTCTTACGACGGAAGGGTCTGAGACAGGTTTTCGATGCGAGGCTGATATCCAGAGAACTAGCAGAGGATATGACCAGAGCTGGTATAGAGTTGTTGGTGGGCCAGTTGGCCAACATTACGCTACAGTCTACGCTGTTGGAGAGAATCAAGGATGGTCCATTGGGTGATCCACTACTGACCAAGATCAGAGAGGATGTTTTAGTTGGAGTAGAGATTATACAGTGCAGATATGGGTTTGTTGAGATACAAAGGTTGGATATGTTTTCCATTAGACACTGCTTTGAGGCGAGAGATTCTGGATGAATCTCATACTACTCCTTACTCTTTGCATCCAGGCACCACGAAGATGTATCAGGATGTGAGATCACTATATTGGTGGCCTGGGATGAAGAGGGATGTAATGGAGTATGTGGCTGAG
This sequence comes from Humulus lupulus, assembly GCF_963169125.1. Taxonomy (NCBI): domain Eukaryota; kingdom Viridiplantae; phylum Streptophyta; class Magnoliopsida; order Rosales; family Cannabaceae; genus Humulus; species Humulus lupulus. The sequence goes on along the minus strand of NC_084800.1, from coordinate 145,379,638 downwards.
TGCTTGACATGCCAACAAATCAAGGCTGGGCATTAGAGGCCAGCAGGGTTATTACAGCCTCTGGATATCCCATAGTGGAAATGGGAAGACATCACGATGGATTTCATGGTGGGGTTACCCAGGACTGTTGGTCAACATGATTCAGTATGGGTTATTGTGGATCGATATACCAAGTCAGCTCACTTTCTTCAAGTGAGGACTACTTATACAGTTGACCAGTACGCATATATCTATGTGAGAGAGATCGTGCGCCTCCATGGAGCACCAAGGTCGATCGTGTTAGATCGGGATCCCACTTTCACTTCCAAGTTCTGGGGAAGTTTACAGAGGGACATGGGAACACAGTTGAAGTTTAGTACTGATTATCATCCTCAAACAGATGGACAATCTAAGAGGACGATTCAGATATTAGAGAACATGCTGCGAGCATGTGTGCTAGACTTTGGTGGATCCTGGAGTAAGTATCTACCTTTGATAGAGTTTTCCTACAACAACAATTATCAATCTACCATTGGGGTGGCACCTTATGAGATGTTGTATGGTAGGAAATGTAGATCCCCAATTCATTGGGATGATACAGAAGAAATGAGATACTTAGGTCCTGAGGCAGTTCAGAGTACCGGTGAGGCCATTAAGAAGATTAGAGCTTGGATGCTCACTTCTCAAAGCAGACAGAAAAGTTATGCAGATCCCAAACGCATGAACGTGGAGTTCCAGGTAGGAGACTATGTTTTCCTTAGAGTCTCGCCATGGAAAGGGGTGAGAAGGTTTGGGAAGAAGGGCAAGCTGAGCCCTAGATTTGTAGGTCCATTTGAGATTCTAGAGAGGATTGGTCAGGTTGCTTACAGATTGGCCTTACCACTGGCATTGTTGACCGTACATAATGTGTTTCATATCTCATCTCTTTGGAGGTATGTATCTGATGTGACTCATGTGTTGAGTTACGAGGATCTGGAGCTTGAGGCAGATCTCTCCTATGAGGACAGCCAGTCCAGATACTAGACAGAAAGGACAAGGTCCTCAGGAATAAAATGATACCTTTGGTTAAGGTATTATGGATGAACAACAAGGTCGAGGAAGCAACTTGGGAGTTGGAGTCAGATATGTAGAGTCAGTATCCCGAGTGATTCAGGTAAATTTCGAGGATGAAATTTCTCTAAGGAGGGGATAGTTATGATGACCCAAATCCTTAATGTGGCTTAGGGCCTAGATTAGGCAGTGAGGAGGGCCATAATTGATTTATTATGCCATTATGTGATTATATGCATGATTATGTGAGTTATATTATTACATGATGATCAATTCATGCATGTGGATCTACTTTTCATTATAAGGGTATTTTTGTAATTTAGCCCATGGAGGGCATATTTGTATATTTTCATGCTTGATTATGACTTATGGATGAGACCAAATTATAATGTGGATTTGTTCAAGCTATTCAGCATGAGACGATCTCAGAATGCAAGTTAGAGGTTTGTTCATAACGGGGTTATTTATCGGGCTCTGGGTGCGTCTCGGGGTAATTTGATGATTAGTACACTAATGAGAATTAAAGAATAATGGGATATGATTTCTTAATACTTGAGAATATTGGGAATATTGGGAATTGGAGGATGTTAATTATGATTAACATGATTAGATGGGAAATGACAGTTTTGCCCTTGGGGGCATTTTGGTCTTTTGACCAAGGGATATATGTCAAGTTAGAAAGCTATAGAAGCTTAGGCACCGAAAAAAACATTTCCTTCCTCTTCCACGATGATCTCTCCCTCTTTCCTTTCCTTTGAATTTTTGAAGCTGAGATTGAGGGTTCAAGCTAGGCTAATGTTCAGCCATTGAAGGGAATGCAAACTAGTGATTTAGGTAAGAATTCAGCAATGAATTTTCTGGTTTTTTGCTCTGTTTTGAATTAGTTTTTGAGCTTAAAGTATTGATTATAGAGGTGGTTATTTGATGATGTTTTAAATGCTTTAAAGCTTAGGTTTTTTTGGTTGAATGTTGGCTAAGTTGTGGTAATGTTTGGCTGTGATTTTTGAGTTGTTGGACGAAATTTTTTGGCTGGTTTTGATGGAGAAAATGGCAGGGGTGCTGTGTTCATGGGGTCAAGTCGCGACTTGGCCAAGGCAAGTCGCGACCCGCCCCTGGTACCCAGCAGAGTGCACTCTGACTTGGGGGCACGCCGTGACTCACTAGGCCAAGTCGCGACCCGCCCCTTCCTTTTGTGCCAAAGAGGAGTTTTCAAGGGCTTCGGCTTGGGTGTTCAATTCCTAAGGCTCGGGATCAAATCTACTAACCATTTTAGTACGATTCGAGGTCCCGGGAGCGAGGTTTACACCATGAACCCTTTATGATTAATTTTATTATGGAATTCCATATTTGGTTATGACTAGGTGACTGCTAAGGGACCAAAGGATTCATCATTCTCAAAGGGTCTTTCTTCTATTATTTCTCGCACGAACTAGAGGTAAAAAACTACTCCCAGTATGTGACATGCATGGTTATTGATGAGACATGTTGAGTGCTCTATATGTGGATATTGATTGCATATTAAATGCTTAGAAGTCTTGCTTAATTGTGAGTGGTAATGACTTATTAATCTGAATCGGAAAAGGTGTCAATATTGACTGTGAAGTTATGACTTATTAGCCAAGTTCGGCAGTGGTACTGGGCATTGGTCATATGGAATTGACCTATGAGTCAAGAATGGTATTAGCATGCTTAACGCAAGCGGAAAAGATTATATCCAGTCGACATAAGCATTATCAACATAAGCATGCAATGCTTGACCTAAGTTCGATGAATACAAAAGGGCTTGTCTAGTCTAAAGGCTAGTTACTTAGAGCCAGAGCCAAAAGGCTCAGGTGACCGTAATGTCACATGGCTTAGGGTACGGAGCCCAAGTTCGTGACTTATTAGTTACTTATCTAGTTCAAGTTCGTGATTTATTAGTTTCTTATCTGGTTCAAGTTCGTGACTTAATAATTACTTATCTAATTCAAGTTCATGACTTAATAGTTACTTATTTGGTTCAAGTTCGTGACTCCATAGTTCCTTATCTTGTTAGGGTGTGGAACCCAAGTTCGTGACTCATTAGTCACTTATCTGATTAGAGCTACAAGCCCCAATATGATTACCAGATTCATTATTGATATTCACTTATCTGATTGGGCAGCAAGCCTTAGTATGATTATAAGATTCATTAATTAATATTGTATACATGCAGTAATAAGTCTTCTTGCTGAGCCTTGGCTCACGAGTGCTGTGTGGTGCAGGTAAAGGGAAAGAAAAGCTCACCCAGCCTTGAGTTGAGAGCTTAGGTGGAGATGTGTACATATGCGGCTGCTTGACCACCACGGCCAAGGTGTTTCTCAAAGGAACTAGGAGTTAACCCTATTTTTGTCACTTAGGTCGGCGGATTGTAATTTGTACACTGTATTGACCATTTTTTTTTGTAAATAACTTTGTAAACACTTTTATGGGCCCATGCACAGTTTTATGCTTTAAAGAAAATATATCCGTTCCTTTTGATCAAGATTTTTCACCTTAGCCTTTTAATAACACCTAGATGCATGTTTATAACCAAATGACTCATTTAGCGAGTTAAGCACTATTTAAAGTCCACAGTAATGGTCTTGGAGTAACTAGGGCGTTACACCAGTAGTATGATAGTTCCTACTGGTGCTAGGCATTATCCCGTGAACCCATATATCACATGGGAACAAGGTGTCAGGTCCTTGACATTGAGCTTCATCTTCTCAAGGGATAATTTGTAGACGATATCTACTAAGCTTCCCATATCAACCAAGCATCTCTTCACTCGGGCATTGGTGATTTGAATGGTAAGGACTAGAGGGTCATTGTGGGGGGTAACTCACATGCTTGGCGTCATCCTCCATAAAAGTGAGAGTTTCACTTTCATACGTCGAATTTTTCGGAGACCGCTCCTCGACTACCATGCACTGGGAATACTCCCATACCTCATGTCTTAGGGTCCTTGAATATCGCTCACGAGCATTGTTACTGTTGCCTGCTATGTGGGCCCCCTCACATATGGTATCCAATGTGAAGTCCACGACCACTGGCTCTAGTGGTGGACTCCTTTGCCTTTGGAACTCTGGATTCCTGCTTGGGGTTTCGGTCTTGACTCGGTACCTCAAGAGTTTTCCTGATCGGAGGATACTCTATCTCATCCTTCAATTGTTTACACTGATTTGTGTTATTCCCATAGTCATTATGGAAACAACAAAACTTGTTCTTGTCCCTCTTTCCTTCTTAGCGCAAGGGTGGTGGCTTTCGGTATTGTACCTCCTGGTATTTTTTTAAAGAAATCTCGGACCTTGATGTAGTCAGGATAGTATAGGTTTTGAACCTGGGCTGGTAGGGTTGATGCTTAGGCTCTTTGTCGGTTGGTGCTGTCTTAGCCTTCTTTTCTACACTTTGCTCGGCCCCTAAGGTACTCCTCTTCTTACCATTGCCCCCATCGGTGCCTTGAGGGTTTGCGCCATTCTTGTGTGCCTTGATAGTTGTTTGATGGCTTATGCATTTTTCTTCCTTCATGATAGTGTCATCTAGCTTCATGTATTTGTTCGCTCGGTCTAGGAACTTCTGCAAGGTGTTGATGGGGTTCCTGTGGATGCTATCCCACAAGGTACTACGATAAATTATCCCTGCTGAGATGCAACGAACTTCCCTTCATCTCCTACTATGGATGCTCAGTTTTCATCTCTTCTGAATATTTGGATGTAGTCCTTCATGGATTCATCCTTCCCTTGCTTGATGCAAGCTAGCTGATTTACATAAACTGGTTGAATCCGTCCGGCACTGAAGACCTTGCAAAATTCCTTCCTGAACTGCTCCAAGGAAGTAATGGATCCAAGTTTGAATTTCCAATACCATTTTGGGGCTGAGTCAGAGAGAGTGGTAGGGAATACCCTGCACTATAATCATGCTCAACACTGAGTAACTCCATTTGATCCTCGAACTTTCCAATGTGTCATACTAGGTCCTCCTTTCCAGTGTATGTTGGAAGTTTTGGGGTCTTGTATTTTGGTGGTGGTTGAGCAGCTTGGATCATGGAACTGAAGGGACTCCCACTTCTATGAGCCAGCTTGATATCGGAAGGTTTCTTTGTTAGGCCCTGAACAACCATGGTGAGTGCATCTATTTGAGCTTGCACTGCTGGTGGGATCACTACTCTAGGTGGGGTAGACATCCCTGGTACCCCCTTTAGAGCGCTGGTTCCCATGTTGATGACTTCTCTCAGATCCTAAGGTTGTGCATCTTTCCTAAAACAATCGAACACATAATTAATGTTGTTCATCGACTCCTTTCCCTTGCGAGACTGAGGGTGTAGGGGTGGTAGGTCCGCCTTGATCTTTTCGGTGCGATCCTATCCTCTAGTCTGTCCTCCTACATGACTATGAGACTTTGAGCGACCATTTCCATTCCTGTCACACCTCTCAGATGTCTGACCTTCTTCTCCTGTGCCATTTCGTCTGTCCCGCTGGAAGGGGGCCTTTGGGTTGGTAACACTTTTACTCCGAGAGGCAGTGTTATTCTTCTTAGTCATGGAGGAGGCAGTCTTGGATTGTGCCTCTTCATCCTGTCTTTGGGAAAGTGTCTCTGAGAGTGTCCTTGGGGTTCGACTCCTCCCCTGGGACTCCTTGTTACTGCTGTCTCGCATCCCTGCTGCTTTGGCATGAGCCTCCCGCGTCGCTTGAGCAGCAGCTTTAGCGTTAGCTCGGGCTAACTGGGTAGCCACTTCCAGGGCCACAACAAGCTCCTGGGGCCTCCGATGATCTTCCTGCTCCCTCTGGACCATCCTCTGGACCAGCTCATTTATCTCCCACCATTGTTGTTCCATAGTTGCCCTCTGGAGGGAAATTTATGCAGCAAAGGCCTCCTGCCTCGCCAAAAATTGTGCCATTATTAACTCAATTTTAGTTTCATTTTATAATGTGTTTTTTTTTGTAACCTTGAGTCTTTATGTTTTTTTTGTGCAAGATTACGCTTTTGTTTGTCTTTGTTGTAGGTCGGTGTGTTGAATCGTGAGTTAAAAGCTAAAAAACGAGGAAATGGTGGAAAACATAGCTTTTGGCGGTTGTTTGACTGAAATTGGTGCTAAGGATGAATAATAATAAGTTTTTATGAAGGAAGGATGTCAAAAGGTTAAAATTTGAAAGAAAAAAAAGTGGAATTAAATTCGCTCATGGGCTTAAGGGCTGCGACTCTAGCAAAGTCATAGGCTGAAGGGTTGCTGAAAAGAGTTAGAGTCACGACTTGCTTATAAGTCGTGGTGCTAGTGGAAGTCAGAGGCGAAACAAAGTGGGCATCAACACACGGGCCGTGACTGGGGTTTAGAGAGAACCGACGCCTGGAGACTTGAATCAGAACTTGAAGGACCTTGAAAATGACACAGGCCGCGACCTAGGAAAGGCTAAGTCGCGACCCGCCGATAAAAAAAATAGGCATTCGTGTTCTTTTTAGTATAAATTCATACTTTATGTTTTAATTAGGGTTAGGTTAGATTTTAATTACGAGTTTAGAGATTAATTTTGATTCTGAGATTAGTTTTTCTCCACTTTCATATTTTTTAATTCTTCTTCAAGTCTTTGAATTTTATGTTTCTGAATTATTATTTTGTTGATTTAGTCATGTCTGCTATGAACTAAACACTTTATCTAGGGTTTAATGTAGTCACTTTCTTTTTAATCTTATTATGATGTTCTATTGATTCTTCTTCTTTATTCTAATCTATATAATGTTTGCTTAATGCTAGTAAATACCTTATCAATATTTGCTTGATTTATGATTTTGATTCAAAATTTGAACGATGAGAATTGAATATGCTATCGTGATATAGACATAGGTTACATATTGGACAAAAGTACCTGTATGGCTTGTGTAGTAATTAGGTTTCTATGTTTAATACCTCCTATATGTTTAAGTTTATCATAGAGATGTAGAAAACCTGCATATAGCTTTAGATCTTATATCTTGAAAAAGAATAGGAATCGATTTTCGTTAACCTGCTATTAGAATGGGAAGAAAGAAATTTTAAACTAATTAATAAAATTAATAGAATGAAAAGTTAATGACGTTTTAATTATTGAATCAGTCTTTATTTTTGCAAAGTTTATTTTAATTTTAAGGCTTAGTTTAAAATTCACTCTATTTTTGACAACCAAATAGTAATTTAAAAGCATTTATTGGTAATTGGTTGATAGTCCTTGTGGGAACGATAGTTTATTTGCTATCTATATTACTTGAATCGATTATGTGCACTTGCGTATCATATTTTTCGCAATCAAGTTTTTGGCGCCGTTGTTGGGGACTTAATATCCAATATCAAATTTAATTGTTTTTTATTCTAATTTGGTGTTTATATTTTATACTCATTTGGATCAACGTTGTATTGTGTTTCAGGAATTATTTGTATATGCGGGGAAGTAGACAAAAGGAACTCATACTGGTAGATCTTAAAATTGAAAGAATGTGCAGAAAGAATCGAAAGATAAAGAAAATGTTGGATTTTTCCATGGCTGCGAATCAAGGGAATGCAGTAAATCATGCTACCAACGGTGTCGAAGGGGCAATGGCTGCTGAGGTCCCTGCTGATCAATGGGATAGAAGTTTATGAGATTATCTACTCCCAACTGTTATAGGAGTGCATTCATGCATCAGACCTCCAACAATTGCTGCGAATAATTTTGAGAATAAGCTAGCGATTCTGCAAATGGTCCATTATACTATTCAGTTTGGAGGCTTGCCTTTGGAGGACCCTAACTTACACATAGCAAATTTCTTAGAGCTTTGTGTGACCTTTAAGATGAATGGGGTGAGTGATGACGCAATTAGGTTGAGGCTGTTTCCATTTTCACTACGAGACTTAGCAAAGAGTTGGTTGATTTTCTGATAAGCTACCTCTATTACCATAAGGTAGTAGCTCGCTCAAAAGTTCCTTGCCAAATTCTTTCCTCCATCAAAGGTGGCACGGTTGAGAGGGGAGATTAATAATTTCTGTCAGATGGAGAGAGAGTCATTGTATGATGCATGGGAAAGATTTAAAGAATTTTTAAGGAAGTGTCCACATCATGGTATAGAGAAGAGGAAGCTAGTCCATAATTTTTACAATGGGTTAGGCGGTACTACTAGCACTATCATAGATGCGGCAACAGGAGGGGATTTATGAGAAAGAGTGTCAACAAAGCTTATGATCTAATAGAAGAGATGGCCATAACAATTACCAAAGGCCTACTGAGAGGGAACATACAAAAAAGGTGGTTGGGATGATTGAATTAGATGCCATGTCAATGCTTATAGCTCAAGTGGCATCCTTGACGAAACAACTACAATAGAATAACCTCACAGCTCAAGCCATGCAATTACAAAGTTTGTGTGGAATGTGTGGAATGGCGCATCCACCTAACTAGTGTCCTGCAATGGATTTAAATAATTTTCCTATAGAACAAGTTAAAGCCATAGGAAATAGCCAAATGTCAGCCAATAACACATATCCCATGTTCTACAACCAAGGGTGGCAGAATCCCCCTAACTTGTGTTGGAAAAATAATCAAGGAGCAAAACTGCCATACCCAAAAAATCATCTGCAATATCCACCCCATCAATCAATATATGGGCTAAATCCTTGACCGTATTATGATCCTCACCAAGCAATGCCACAACACAAACCGCTGCATCCTCAAGTGAATCCACTAGAACCACAGTCAGACTCGTTGAACCAATTTATGACTGAAACAAGGTCTTCAATAAGGAATTTGGAGACACAAATTGGTCAACTGGCAAAGTTAATGTCTAACCGATCTCAAGGGAATTTACCAAGCTCCACCGAGGTCAACCCAAAAGAACAATGCAATGCAATATCTTTGAGGAGAAGTAAGAAGTTGGAAGATCCAAGTAAGAAGCCTATTAAGTTACCAAAAGTGGTCGATGAGAAAAAGGATAAAATTAAAGAAGAGGTTAATGAAAACTTTGAGAAAAAGGAGCCAGAAATAAGTATAGAGCAACACATTCAAATCCCATATCCTCAGAGGCTTCAAAAGAAGACACTAGACAAGAAATTTTCTAAATTTTTAGTTGTCTTTTAGAAGCTTCACATCAACATTCCTTTTGCCGAAGCACTTGAACAAATGCCAAGTTATGAGAAGTTTATGAAATAAATTTTGTCAAAAAAAAAAAAGAAAATTGGAGGATTATGATATGGTTGCACTTACTGAGGACTGCAATGAAATATTTCAAAAGAATTTACCTCCCAAGCTTAAAGATCTTGGTAGTTTCAATATTCCATGCTCTATAGGGGGTTCAATAGAAACCAAGGCTTTATGTGATTTGGGGGCTAGTATAAATTTAAGGCCTCTATCTATTTTTATAAAGTTAAAATTGGGAGAGGCTCGACCAAGTACTGTGTCTTTGCAAATGGCAGATCGTTCATTAAAGCATCTAAGGGGTATTATTGGGGATGTTCTATTAAAGGTTGAACAATTCATTTTCCCTGCAGATTTTATTATTCTTGATATGAAGGAAGATGAAAATATCCCCATTATTATTGGAAGGCAATGTTTAGCAACTGGTAGGGCCTTAATTGATGTGCAAAAAGGTGAATTGAAGTTGCGAGTGCAAAAAGAAGAGGTAACATTTAAAGTTTTTGCAACAATGGAGGTTCCAAGTTGTTGTAGAGTTGATGTGGTGGAAAATGAGGGTAATAAGCTAGAAGCTACTAAGAAAAACTATGGTGAAAAGTGGAATGCGAAAAGTTCGTCATCGTTCAAAAAGGTTCTTCAGTGAAAGGATTCGAATGTTACATGAGCGATGGAAAGTTCCATCAATTTCTAATAACAAGAAATGAGGGCCAACTCATGATACTACGGCTCTCAAGGATGTGAGGGGAGGACTTGATCCAAGTTGAATATGAAAGAAAATAAGCACCTGACTAAATGACGTTAACGACAACGCATTTGGAGGCATTCCAATATTTTTTTTGCATTTGTTTTTATTAGTTTTATATTAATTTTGGATTATTAACACTTTTATTTTAGTATTTTTTTATTTTCTTTTAATTTCTATTAAATAGGAGACTAATTTGAGTTGCAGCGCTAGCTTGGGCTCCACAGAATGAACTATGGGATAACAAAAAATTTTCCTTTCCCCATTTTCGATTCACCATCTTGATCCGTATAATTTTAAGTAGTCTAAGGTGTCATGTAAGTTTCTTTTCCTTAGCTTTTATTTTAACATTGGGGACAATGTTTAGTTTATGTTCGAGGAAAGGAGTTTATTGTTTGTGTTGTGTTGTGTTTGTTATGTTTTTTCTAGGTTGTTTAGAGTGCTAGTGTGAATCAAGTTGACAATGATTAGCCAATGATAATATCATTGAATAATGTGCTGTATAAATTGAATGGGAATGAAGCTTTAAAAATCTGTGTGCTTGGTTGAATATTTCTTACCATGTTTACATTAGCCCACTTAAATAATTGATAGTTTAATCATGATTTTAATAAATTGTGTAATTGAACAATTTTTATGATTGCCGAATTTTGAAAATGAAAATAAATTATGAAAATGTTGTTATTCTAGAACTTGTTTGCTTGCTTTTTGAGACTAAATCCTAGATTATGCATGCTTAGGAAGATGATTTAGGCAATTCTTTGAACCGATTGAGTCTTTCAAGCCAACCTTGATTTATTAAATCCCTAGTTACCAAAATTTGAGCCTAATTTGATTATTTTTGTTTGACACTTAATTTTAGCCTATTTGAAACTTTGTTATTTTTCTTTCCCTTTGATATACCATGAGCATATGAAAAGTGATTGGGAAATGATTTCTAATTGGGTTTATATTTAGACATTTGTGTCAATAGAAGAAGAAAAATTGAGAGAAAAAGAAAGAACAAATATTGAAAATGAACTACACTCCAATTGAAAATACGAAGAAATAAGTTTGGGGGAGTGTAGTATCATTAGAAAAAAAAAGGAAAAAAAACATGTTTATGAATTCTCTCTCAAAATAAGAAATATTGGGAAATTTGGGATTGGTTTTTTTGGTATTTGAGTGGATAAAGGTTGAATTGTTTGGTTGAGTGCTTATGGTATATTTTGAGCCTAAATGACATTTTCACCTACCTTAACCTAAGCCTTTCAATTATAAGCTGTGAAGTCTAATTGATTTCGGAGTATGTGTTTTCTACATTAGTGGAGATTAGTAAGTATAACAAGCTTATGGGATAATGAAAATAATTGATTGTAATGAAAAAAATTTGGTGAGCATGAATTGATTCAAATACATTTTATTTATGAATCATGATTTTGAGAGCTTTAATTTTTTTTTGGACTTAAGTGAGTTGGAAGAATGTTTTGACTAAAATTTTGGATTGTATGATGATTTTTCTAAAGATTATATAAGTGTGTTAGTCATCATAACTTGAGTCGTGAATTATTGTTGTCGGCTTGATTCAAGTGTCTTTGTTCTTTAGATTTTTAGTCGAGTCTGTTCATTATTGTGTTCTTTACTTGAGGGCAAGTGAAGAGTAAGTTTGGGGGAGTTTCATAACTCCATTTTAGTGTCATTTTAGAATGTGTTTTTGTGGTAATCTTGAGTCTTTATGTTTGTTTTGTGCAAGATTATGCTTTTTCTTGTCTTTGTTGTAGGTCGGTGTGTTGAATCGTGAGATAAATGCTAAAATAAGAGGAAATGGTGGGAAAATGGAGCTTTTGGTGCTTTTTTTTTACTCAAATTGGTGCTAAGGATGAATAATAATAAGTTTTGATGAAGGAAGGATGTCAAAAGGTTAAAATCTGAAGAAAAAAATGGAATTAAAGTCGCGGAATGGGCTTAAGGTCGGCGACTCTAGCAAAGTCAAAGACTGAAGGGTTGTTGAATAGAATTAGAGTCGCGACTTGCTCTTATAAGTTGCGGGGCTAGTGGAAGTCAAAGGAGAAACCAGGTGGGCATAACCGCACGGGCCGCAACTGGGGTTTAGAGAGTCGTGTTGTCTCAAGACTTGAATCAGAATTTGAAGGGCCTTGAAAATGACACGACCCGCGACCTAGGAAAGGCCAAGTTGAGGCCCACCTATAAAAAAAGAGGCATTTGTGTTTTCTTTAGTTTAAATTCATACTTTATGTTTTAATTACAGTTAGTTCAGATTTTTATTATGAGTTTAGAGATTAATTTTATTATCAGATTAGTTTTTATGTACTTTCATATTTTTTAATTCTTCTTCAAGTCTTTGAATTTTATGTTTCTGAATTTTTTTTTTTTTTTCATTTAGTCATGTCTAGTATGAACTAAACACTTTTATCTAGGGTTTAATGTAGTCACTTGGATTTTTATTCAATCTTATTATTATGTTCTATTGATTCTTCTTCTTTATTCTAATCTCTATAATGTTTGCTTAATGCTAGTAAATACATGATCAATATTTGCCTGATTTATGATTTTGATTCAAAATTCAAAATATGAGAATTGAAAATGCTATCATCATATAAACATTGGTTACATATTGGACGAAAGTACCTGTATGGCTTCTATGCTTAATTAATGCCTCCTATATGTTTAAGTTTATCACAGAGATGTAGAAAACCTTCATATTGCTTTAGACCTTATATCTTGAAAAAGAATAGGAATCGATTTTCGTTAACCTGCTATTAGAATGGGAAGAAAGAAATTTAGAACTGATTAATAAAATTAATAGAATGAAAATCTGTTGAAGTTAACACCCTAGGTTTTTAATTATTGAATCATTCTTTATTCTTGCAAAGTTTATTTTAATTTTAAGGCTTAGTTTAAAAATTACTCTATTTTCGTCAACCAAATAGAAATTTAAAAGAATTTATTGGTAATTGGATGATAGTCCTTGTGGGAACGATACTTTATTTACTATCTATATTACTTGAATCGATTACTTGCACTTGCATATCATATTTTTCGCAATCAAGTTTTTGGCGCCGTTGTTGGGGACTCAATATCCAATATCAAATTTAATTGTTTTTTATTCTAATTTGGTGTTTATATTTTATACTCATTTGGATCAAGGTTGTATTGTGTTTCAAGAATTATTTGTATATGCGGGGAAGTAGACAAAAGGAACTCATACTGGTAGATCTTAAAATTGAAAGAATGTGTAGAAAGAACCGAAAGATAAAGAAAATGTTGGATTTTTCCATGGCTGCGAATCAAGGGAATGCAATAAATCATGCTACCAACGGTGTCGAAGGGGCAATGGCTGCTGAGGTCCTTGCTGATCAATGGGCCAGAAGTTTAAGAGATTATGTACTCCCAACTGTTACAGGAGTGCATTCATGCATCAAACCTCCAACAATTTCTCCAACAATTGCCAGAAATTGTGCCATCTCCTCCTGGTAAGCATCCTTTGGATCTTCTGCATCAGGTTGATCCCCAACCAACACCAGAGGTTCGTTAATGGGATCGATGGGATCCTGAGTGGTGGAATCCCTAGGAGCCGTCTTCTTTGTCGACTGGGTTTTGGAGGCATCGTAAAACTAATGAAAGTATGTTTCTTGATTTTGTACTCTCAATGAATGCACGAAATTGTTGACCTCTAAAATTTTCCAACGGTCATATGTACAGTATACGACACCTTTTGAATGAAATAAATATAATATACGATAGAGTACAAATATCTTCAACAAACACAAAAATTTTATAGTGGTTCAATCCTATTCTGATGAACAGTAATAACCCAATCCACTTAGTATCGAATCACTTGATAGACAATTGCACAGATGAACTGAAGAGTTCACTCATCATCAACACGCCCAAAGTTTCTCCCCAGAAAATATATGTCTACAAATCATTCCCCTAGAATGAAGCTCTGGATCCTTTATTTATAGTACCCATGGGTTGTTACATGATCAGCAAGTCTGGAGATCGCAGTTTGGTGCACGATCATTGTGAGTGGAGATACGTGTCCACCTCTCCATGATTATGAGATCGTGGGTCTTCTCATTGTTTCTCTAGATTGTGGTTGACGATGCACGATTGAAACCTTGGGGAAAATTCTAAGTCTTTGTTGGTCTATGAGACTTAGGTGTTCGGCCCGATGACCCTTTAGAGCTTGGGTGCTAGGCCTGATGACCCTCTGGGTGCTAGGTCTAATGATCTTCTGGGTGCTAGGCCTGACGACCTTCTAGGTGCTAGGCATGTTGATATTCTCCGTGCTAGGTTTGTTGATTTCAACTTGAACGAGCGTGAACTTTATCTAGCAAAGTGTATTTGGAAGTTTAGGCCGACCACCCTTTGAAGAATAGGGTGGGCCAACCACCCCATGCAGTTCTTGAGCATGCTAGGCTGACCACCCCAATGAGGTGTAGGCATTGTCGACTTCCCTATAGATCTTGGACCTATCCATTTTTGTTCATAGGTCTTTTTTCAATACTTTGTCATTTTTTGATGACTTGTGATGCCACGTGTCGCTTTCTCATTCGCCACATCATCTCTTGAATTTTGAGGGATAATAAACTTAATGCACAATTTCAGGTTCCAAATCAAAATTCAAGTACTTAGGTCAAAAATCCCTATTTTCTCCAATTTCAAAATCAAACCAAAGTTCTTGCTTTTTAATTTAAATTCAAGGACTACAGCAGTTGCCTAATAAGTTGCTATCATCAATCTACCTATCTAAACAATTTAACGTCATCAATTTTTTATATTCAATTAAAACCCCAAAAGTTTCCTCAAGAACAATGAAGAACAAGTAAGAGAATTCTCATACCTTTCTCTGAAACTTTTGGATTCCTATGGTGAAGGTGACTCCTAGCAGCTACAAATTTCCCCTTTGAAGCTTGAATTCCTCTTGAAAATCCTTAAAAATTTGAAGAACTCAAGCCTAGCCTTCAATGCTTTTGGTGAGAGAAGTGTTTAAAGAATGAGAAATGAAGAAGGAGAGGAAGAGAAAGTAACGTGAAATGGATATGTAAAGGGTTATTGTCATCTTTTTACTAATTATATTGCCAAATGACAAAAATGCCCCTCCATCTAATATCCCCACTTAACTAACCACATGGGCAATTTGGTAATCTTTATCATAATTCTAATAATACCACTAATCTTAAAAATTTCCACTAATTTCCATTAAACATAAAAATTACACTAACTAATTTGTTCCACCAATATCCATAAAGTGTAAAAATTCCAATAATACCCCTAGAATCGACCCGAACCGGATAATTTCCCCATCGCTACTACCGCTGAAAATGACATATATCAAAAAAAGAATGTGGTCACAATGCACATAGCACATATAATTCACAAATATACCCTCACCATGTCAAAAATATAAAAATTCATGCTTTTATCAAAAGTGTGTCTTTAAATACATTAATGGGCATAATCAAACATATTCAATTATATAATAGTATAATCCCTCAATAATTATGTGCATGCCCTCCAGGCATGCAATTAAGGAACAAACTTAATTAGGAGTTTTAGGTGTTACATCCATGCTCTAGAATGCCTAATGCCATAGTTAGTATATCGTTTGTGTAACGTCCTACGTTTTCGAGTACCTTTAAACGACTTGGGTCGGGATTTTTTCCCCCGGGTTAAGAATATTATTTTAAATAATATTATATTTTATTTGTAAGTATTCCATGAGTTATTGCTAGCCAAAATATGAATTTTGTGATTTTAAAAGTCAAGATAAGACTTTCGGTCCTGGACCGACACAAAAACCCTGATCGGGTAAAAATCTCGGAAAATAAAACGAAAAATCATGGCAATTATATTTTAGGCATAAAATACATTCATAAAAGTTAAAGTTTGGTCAAAAATAATAAACCTAAAAGAAAATGGAAATTTTAGGGCATTTTGTGTTAAATGCCTAATTTTGCCGAAATGGGGAATTTTATTCCATGAATGGACCTTAGGTTAAATTTTATTATGTGATTAATTAAATTAAATGTGAGAGATATTTAATTTAATTAATTAATGTTAAGTTTGGTGATTAAAACTTAATAAGAGTGAAAAAATGTGTCAAAAGTCAATTTGGACTTTTCTTCTTATAAACCTTTATTAACCTTTATAAAAAAATAAAAAATAAATAAAAAAAATTAATGGTCACATATATGGAAAATGGTGGCTGGCCATGTGCTATTTTAGAGTGGTGTGAACCCAATTTTATAAAATTCAAATCCCATTTAATTAAGAAGTCAAGTGGGCAAGTGGGTAGAAAAGCACTCAAGTGTTTTGTGATATTTTGAAGAGTTGTGTGAGCCATTCTAACCCCCAAATCCGACCACTCTCCCTCCCTCATTCACTCTCATCTGATTTTTGAAGACTCTCTCAAGTGTTCTCTCCATTTTCAACCCCAAGAACACCAAAGAAACTTGGAAGCTAAGTCTTGGTCTAGGAAGGGTTTTCCCTAAGGTAAAGTTTCATTAATCTAGACTTTTGTCAAGTTTTAATCATAGAGTTTCAAATAGCTAATTACCTATGTTGTTGGAGGAAGTTGGTTAGGGTTTTTGAAAGGTTTTGAAGGAGTCAAAGCTTATAGGAAGGTCCAAACCTTAAGCAAGAACACCAAAGAGGTAAAAAGTTTAATTTTGATGAGTTTGTTGTAGGGTTTTTAGTTTTAAGCATTATTTTGTATATCTAATGCTTAGAGTTTCTTGTTGATGATGTAATAAGGTTATGGTAGTTGTTTAATAATTTTTATGATGCATGTGTATTGATTTTTGAAAATGGGAACCAAAACCCCCAAGGGTTTTGTAGGATACCCTAAAACAAAACATGTTTTAAGCTGTGACTTCCAAGGGGTCAAGTAGCCACTGTATATTGTTTTTGTGAAATTAAATTGTACGGTTATGTTGTTGAGATTGAGTACATAAAATTGAGCTTTTGAAACACTAAAAAATGTTTAGAAATGAGTAAGTTATGCTATTTCAAAGTTTAGGTAAAAAACTATTTTTTCGTATTCTCATTTTCGGAACCAAGTTTGGACAGCCACTGTATAGGGCAAATGAACCCAGTTATTTTCTAAAATTTTGTGGACATATTTCTGGCATAACCTATTAGTCCACTGTAAAATTTGGTAAGGAAATATTGAACGGTTTGAAAGTTATTAACTGTCAAAGTTTGGAAAAAATAAGGACTTGAAAATAAGGTCATTTTTACCTCATTGTTGGAAAATGATTTCACCAATAAAAAATGCTCATTTTGACCTAAGATTTTACAAAGACCTAAATGGCATAACAAAAATGGAATTGGGAAATTTTGGTAACAATTGGGTAAGTAAATTTCAAGTTATGAACTAACGAAGTATGTAGTTAAAAATGTGAAAAATAGGTTTTTCACACTTAGTGTAAAAATGAGATTTTGGAACATAAGGTAAAAAGTAAAATTTTGTTTATTTCAAGATATAAATTGGTAAGTCTTGAAATCATATTTTCACTAAAATTACCCCTTTGAGTTTAAATGAATTATTTTTCTAGTAAGTAAAATTGATTAATTGCTTTTGGGAAAATTAATTAGTCAAGATGAGAAATTTATAACAGTTTTCCTAATTAAGACGAATTAGGAAATTTTCTTAAAACGGTTTTTAGATATTAAAACCTTAAGAAAAATAAAAGGAAAATTTAAAGAGTTTATTTTCTTTAAAAATAATTAAGGAATTTATTTGTATTTTCTGGATATAATACCGGCTAAAATCTTACATATTTTAACCGACTAGTCGAAAGTGCGGGTTAATAGTGATACCTTGAAAGAGTAAGATTTTTAGCGGGTTGTGGGGAAATACCATTGTGATACCCGAGCCTAGGTATCGAGACTTAGGATAGGTCTCCCCGAGACTTAGGGTTTAGTCTCGAATATTTTGTATAACTTTCCTTAATAGGTTTAAAACCAAATAAGGATTGTAAATCCTTACAAATGACTTTTATTAAAATGACCAAACTGCCCAAAATAATAATAATGAATTATGAGTGCCATAATTAATCCGAGTATACAGTATGGATAACTACAGTATTGGCTAAGCGTAACTGGACTGAACGTTGGAGGGTGAAAACTTGCTGAGCGCTAAGGACTCCAAGTAAGTCAACTTATATTGTATGGCTGCAACATGAAATGATTATTGTCTTGTATGTTAGTATAGGGATACATGCATATATATAGGCTGTCATAGAAAGTTGCTTAGAGACGTTAGTCTAGTGAGTGCTGATTTAGAAAATATGAACGGTAGAAGTCCGTCATATCCTAGACGGTTGATCCCCGTCACACTGCTTGATTTTATTTATGTCCGGTTCATTACCGCGACGAGTGGCCATGAGATGAGGATAAGCTGGTTAAACCTAGGGGCGCCAAGATAAATGGGACCTAGGGGCCCTCATGCTTACTTAATCATTGGACGGTTAGAATCCGAGCAAGTGCTCTGATAAGTTATTCCCGGATAGCAGCCGTGAATATTGGCCATTCCGTGAGAGTGCCTAGAGATACTAGGGGTTGCCAAGATTGAGTGAGGTTGAACACCCTAGGGGCAGCTGCTCACCAGCACCACTGATTAACATAGAAGTCTCCGTAAAACCGTGTAAATTGGATTACACTCTTGAATAAGTAGCGATGCCCTAGGTAACACGATAGTTACCCTTGATGAGAATATTTATTGGCTAGATCTTAGTGTGGAGACTCGGTTCTCTTTTACAGATTAGCAATTATGTTGGAGGGCGCGTTACGCATGAATTGTTGGAAATTGTCGAGCGTTGGTCTCGAATTATATGGTGATATAATATATCTGCTTGCTCTGGGATTTTCTGAGTGCAGGGATATAATTGTTGATAAGATATAGTTGTGATATAATATATCTGCTTGCTCTGGGATTTTCTGAGTGCAGGGATATATTTGTTGATAAGATATAGTTGTGATATAATATATCTGCTTGTTCTGGGATTTTTCTGAGTGCGGGATTTTTATCTAGATATGAATTAATTTATCCTTGGTTATCAGGCATGACCATAAGTTTGCCAGGACGTTTTAGCGTTCTTGAAATTGATTGTGTAGGGTCCGGAACCCTAATTCTCTACATGCTTTGTTTGAAAGTTGATCTTACTAAGCGTTTTCGCTTACCTAGTTGTTTCATGTTGTAGGTAAGTGCAAGGGCAAGGCAGAGCAGTGAGCGCTGGAGTCTTCCTTGCAAATGTACATGTGGACCGACCTTTTGGGAAGCCGTTTTATTTTTGGAAATGTTGTGTAATTTTCGTAAACAAGGCTCACTCTACTCTTTATAAAATATGTTTGTAACTAAATGTTAAGTATGGCCATACGACTTTTTAAAAAGTTTTTTTTTATATGGGTTTTTGAGACATTTTGTTAAATGAAAACATTTATATTTCCGCATTATCGAGTCTTGAAATCCGGGTTGTTACAGTTTGAAACTTCCCCCACCAACTTGTCATCTACTACTTTTTGCCTGAATTCTGCCTATATACATAAAACAATTAAATCAGTTAGAATTTACCACATACGCAAATCATTTAAATTCGTACAAAAAAGTAAAAGAACACTTACAATCATCTTCACCACCTCTCGGCTTCCTCGTCAACAACTTCTCATTTCTTGTTCATCTGTGTTCGTGTCCACATCTCATAGCTTATGACCCATTTCCTGCTCCATTTGTTACTCTACAAATGAATAACCACTACGTCCTGAGTGATGTAGGTAATTGTTATGAGCTCAAGCATCTTGTTTTATTTTCCTCAACTCTTCCCACTCTGGGGTTAGTATTTTCATAACAATGTTTTGCCAATCTTCAGGATCGTAATACTCGATGTTGTCTGATGGAAGTTTGGTAAAAAGCTCAGGAGATACCTTCTTATATACATAAACAAGAACTTTTGTTAGTCTTGTTTACTAGTTTCTCCATATATTTCCTGCTTCTTTGAGGACGTCAAGTTTTAATAGAATTTTGCAGTTTGAACGTACCCTGCACATAATTGACAATAAAATTTCAAACTTTTTTCAATAGATTAATATTTTTAGGATACATTTAATAGTTAATATTAAATCTTACCTGGATTGGACCCCATATAGTATCTTTTTTATCCTTCTGTATTTGTTTCCAATTTTTGACATCTAAAGGAAAGGTTGCACGTGATAGAAGACAAATAGTGTTGTTCATCTTGGTCACCCCTTTTCCCATCACTCAACCAAAGTGATTGTACTCGACCTCATAATTGTGATCCTCACTTCTTGCTTTGAATACATCACTACAAAGAGTTTTCCCCCTAGTCTTCTAATCTTGTGTATTTATTGGTGCAATAGGATCGACCCCCTCTGGACATTACCATCATCATCAACAAACGGATCAACCTTATCATCATATCGTGGATCCATAATCTGTGAATATACAGTTAAAAGAAAAAAAATTATATATGTTAGTCTACTTAAATCTTCACCATCCTCACATATATATAATATATGATATAAAACTCACTAAATGCATAAAAACAAAAATAACAAAATTAATATACCTCTAATTATCTACCCATAACCCTTCACCATTCTCGCCTATAGAGTCATCATCATTATCAATGGTGACTTCAATACGTGGTGTAGCAATGGTAAATGTTTCTTATTCAAGTAAAATACCATGGCTACCAGACACTTTGAGTAGATAATCTTTTGATTGACTTTAGGACAACTAACCATTGAGCATCTATTGGATCACTCACATAAAATAATTGCTTGACTTGTGACGCCATTATAAAATGATTAAATTTATCTCCTATTCGGTTTAAGTCCACCATTGTTAATCCTAACTCATCTTTTTTGACATTGTTGTCACTTTTCACCCAATCAAACAGGAAGAGAGGAATATGAAGAGTCACACAATCTAGTTTCCAAATTTCTTTGGTCAGCACATAAAATGTAATATCACATTGTATAAGATTTTTATCTTTGGAGCTAGAGAATTTAAAATTCTGGGCGATAATAGTAACACAACTATTATGTGTCTTTCTAATATGATCACATTGATACTTAATTACACTCATTGAAGGACCTCGTGCTATCCATTTTAGTGTTTCAAACACTTTGTTGGGGTGTTACTCTAAACCTGGAATAGATAACATAAAACCAAATCTATCAAAATGTAACAAGTTAAAATATAATAAAACTCAGGCAAGAACAACACAAATATTTTACTTCATTCTCTAACCAAGTATTGAAATTTTGATAATGTTCTTCTTGTACAAATTTTTTATTCTAAGAATTAGTACGATAAGTAGTCTTTATTTAATTGAAATGTTCTCTTCAAGAAAAACTATTTATATCAATAAACTACATTAACTAGCAACATAATGAAAGAGAAAAATACGATTTATCATGCATATATATTAGAACTTACTCGATGTATGGTTGAACATCATCAATATTTTTTAAGACTAGGCGATGTGCTTCATCTCTATCAAATTTATTTACTTCACAAAAAACACCACCTCTACCACTTCTACTTATTTAAAACTCAATTTTAGGAGAACACGCTCCAATGCTCGCAATAACTGATAAGTATTCAGAGCAGAACCCCATTACTTCTTCAATGATGTAGGATTCAACTATGTGATGGACCCAAAACGGGTATGTTTTAAAAATTTATACTCGTAAGCGCACGAATCATATATGGAATATAGTGTTCGTGTAAGCACGAGATCGAACCCAAAGAAGTTGTCTAAAATCGAAAAGAAAACTATTTCAAATAAAAATTAATAAATTCTAACCTAGTTCCAAAGATTGATGAGAATTTGTGACAAGAAAATTAAATAAGAGACAATAATAAAGAAATTTAAGACAATAAATAAAAATAAATTAAAAGTAGAAATCAAGATAGTAAAATAAAGATTATTAAGATAATAGAATCCACAAAATATAAGTTCAATAATATTTATAAGTACATTGATTTCCAAGTTTTAGTATTAGTAGAAATTAATCAAACCATCACTTATTCAAATTAGATATTATATTTAAGCACAAGTTTTTATAAAAATATAGGATTTATCTTCACTTTTAAAATTATAATTTCAAAGCATTTAGTGTAAATCAATCTAATGAAATAACAAATAAATCAATGAATATTATTTATAAGGCAAAACATAATATTTTTGTTCTAAGCATTGGATGTGTACAATTTAATGACACATCTTTCACAAAGAATATTATGTTTTTGCACTAATGAAGAAAAAAGTGTAAATATGTTCTAACAATCCAAAATACAAGATATTTAAGATGAAAGAAAAATATTTGAAGAAGAAAATCCATAAACTTTATTGCACAAAATGGGAAACCAACATACAAAATAAACACTATCTAGTTACATATTGTTTCATCATCACCTTAATAATCTTAAAAAGATTAGAAACTCATAACTAAAATAGCCAATACAAACTAAAAATTACAAACATATATAGGAAAATTTGGAGGATGAACCCCCAAATTTTTCCTCTAAAAACACACAGAAAATTTACAACAAAGAAGAAGAAAAAGAAGAAGAAAATTGAGAGGTTTTGAAAGTGTAGAATTTGTGGTATGGTAACCACCCCCAAAATATGCCATAAAACCCCTTATTTATAGCAAAAAAAAGTGTATCAAAATAATCAATTTAAATTGATTAAATTAATTGAATTACTTATAATATGGCAAATATGTGTAAATTGTAGGGTGTAATGAGGATTTTTGAGTAAAATGTGTAGAAAGTGGGGTAAAAATGTTGGCATTTTTGACAAAGGGGACAATGGTACATTTTGCTTTTGTTTGGCTCAAGAGTGGAAAGGTGGTGGAGGCTTGGCAGGCGGTTGTGGGCCTTGGTGGACTGGAGCAGCTAGGGAGAGATTGGCTGAAGCAAATGGGGAGGTGTGATGTTTCGGTTTCAGCAACTGGCTGGGAGTGTGATGGAGTGTGGCACGGGTTGGCTGAAGCGTGGGCCTTGGGGAGCTGCAGCTGGACCACGGGCTTGGTGGATAGGCTGTGTAGCTGATGGGCCAAATGGCTGGCAAGCCTGCTGGGAGAGGCAGGGAAGGACATGGGCTGGAGCATTTGAGCCTTGGGCTAATTGGGTCTTGCTTCTCAAGAATGCCACATTTTTCCTTCTCTTTTTTTTTTAGCTTTCTATCCTTCTCTTTCAAGCACAAAGATACACCAAATTCCCTAACAAAATAAACATAAAATAAATCATAATAAAATATTTTCAACTATAAAGTAAATCAATTTAATTCATTGAAAATATTAATTATAACTTAATTTATATTTAACATTTAAGTTCAATAATACAACATTTTTTTACCACAAACTAAATAATAATAATTCAACTAATTAACTACAACATTTTACAACAAAATAACTATAAAAACACACAAAAATATAGAAAATTAAAATAAACCCAATAAATTAAAAATTACTTAAAAACTTAACAAATCAATTAAAAACTCAAGAACTAAGCAACAATTAGCATATAAAATATCGTAAAATAACTCTATTTTGTAGAGTTATCACTATGCAACCCTCAAGTCTGCTTCTATTTCTAATTTAACCTTTTGAAATCTTCATATACCATTCAAATGGGTACATTCATCTAAAGTATATTTTTCTACAAAATTTTACCTCTCTCACCAAATGAACAAATAAATGAATCATTATGTCAAAAAATGAAGGTGGGAAATACTCTCCAACTCACATAAAGTAATTAAGAGATTTTTTTGGAGATTGTGCAACTTTTATACATCTACCACTTTACAACAAATAGATTTAAAGAAGAAGCATAGTTTGGTGATGGAATATCAAAAAAAATTTGGGCAACGCATAACTGATAGCTATCGGTAGAATAACCTTCCGACACTTTCACATTCAACACAGAATGTCATATAATTTGTTTTCTTCTTTTTGCAGGGTATAACACGCTAGTGGCAAATAGGTTTTTCTCTCACCAACCTCTTGTTGTAACTTTTTACGTAGACACATTACTTTTAAATCTAACCGAGCTTTAATTCCATCTATACTCCAACCAAGAATATTCAACAATGTACTAATTAAGCTTTCTGACATGTTTTTCTCATTGTGCATCACATCCAAGTTATGCCGAAAAATCGAATGCTCCGAGTATTCTAGCAAAAAAAATAGATTTCTTCTTTTAACAACCTGTCAGACCATCTACAATCCCCTTTGCTTTTTCACGTCTAACATTTCTTTTCTTATTTGTACAATCTTTAGGCTTATCAAACTTGCATTGTGCTTTGTCCAAATTTTCTAACAATTGTCCTCCAAGTAAATGCGGGGAGGCCTTCCAAATTAAGGTAAACCATTGAAGACAATTGTCCAAATTCAAAATTCACGTTTTTTAGGTAAGAACTCTTAGTGTCCCATATAACAAATGTTTCTAGAGTGTTTTAAATATTAAGAATGAGTCCCCTCTTCACAAATGGGACATGCCTTATACCTTTACACACTAAATCCAGAAAGATTACCAAAGGCTAGAAAATCATTCATGGTCCACAACAACAATGCTTTAAGATTGAATTCTTCTTTATTATAAGCATCATAAGCACTAACCCCCATACCCTAATGTGCCTAAATCGCCAATTAAAAGAGCTAGGTATACATCAATGTCAATTCTAGGTTGGTTAGGACCTGATATCAACAGGGTGAACATGGTAAACTTCCTCTTCATACATAACCATGGCGATAATTATGGATAACTAGAATTAAAGGGCAAGACGAATACTCCTCAACCAAATTTAGGCCATTTCACATCAACTATTTTCGAAGCTTGCGAGTCAGTTGTATGTGTCAGCTTAACATCATTTACTCTGTCTTTGGTATCAAGATTATTAGCTCGGTAAAACTGAAACGAAAGAGGTATCAGTGATAAATACAATAAAACTTTTGTAGGGACACCTTTTCTAACCGCATCAGAATTTTTTTTTCTTTTGCCATCTTGACTCGCCCCATGTCGAACATGCAATTGCATTATTAAATCTATTTTTCGATATAAAATGCAATCCTTAGGACATGCATGTATTTTTTCATTTTGCATGCCTAATGAACGCAATGTCTTTCTTGCCTCATAAAATGACAACAACATTTTATTACCTTCTTGTAATAAATCTCCTAAAAATGATAGTAACTCCGTCAATCCCTTATTACTCCACCAATGTTTGGCTTTTAAGTTATATAACCTAAGCAGTGGTGATAATTTAGTGAACCTTGTACAATTAGGGAACATGGTTTCGCAGGATCTTCTAAGATGTTTTGAAATATAACTTGATCTACATGTGATTCATATTGTGCATCATCAATAATTTCTGCAATATCATCAACTTCATATTCCACATCAAAATACTTGTTATTCTTAGATGGTCCCTCATTAGTGACTTTCATTATTTCTCTGTGCAAAAATCACACTTTATGACTCTTGTCTATTCCGTTCCTAAATAATTGATCATTTACTTTAACAATTACCATCCTGACAACATTACCACACCTAATACAAGGACAAGGACTACTATTAGGTTTTTGAGTATTTCTTGCACAAAACTGCAAGAAAAACTAAAATTCATTCCTATATTTAACTGACACCTATCCGCTAACATCTAATGTCTATCCATTGTCAAACTTCACACAAATATAGAAAGCAAACAAACATTAACAATTAGGTTAATTAATTACATAATTGACAAGTAAATAAAGGAAAAAAATATATCCAAAAAAATTTGGGCAATATTTTCCGTATTTCTATTACATTTCCCAATTTAAATCGTACATGTATACAACACATAATATACAACAGTATTCAAAAAAATAATCAAACATGCATAATTCTCATATTACTAAATCTAAAAAAAAATTGGGTAGCGTTTCCCTGATTTCTATCACATTTTCCAAACATAAAGTGTACATGTATACAACACATAATACACAATAGTGTTAAAAAAATCAATCAACACATGCATAATTCTCATATTACTAATTCTAAAAAAACTGGGCAGCATTTCTCCTATTTCTATAACATTTCCAAAATTAAAATTAACATATATTCGTCACATAAACACAACAAACCAATTAATCAATTAAACATGCATAATTTCAACCTTATATCACTGCAGCACACAGTCCCAGTACCTATCTCAACTAATTTTCATATCCTAAATTCCACTAAGTTCAATATAATAATTAAGTATTTCAAGCTTAGAATAAATTTTATCTATTAAAGCTAAATATATCTTAACTCCAATATAATTCCTTCAAGCTCGATTACCAACAAAGTCATCAACAAAGAATCTATTTAAACAAAAAAAAAGACAAAATTAACAAAATATAAATAACAATTTACTAAAAATATTATAACTAAATAAATAATAAAGTGGAACTTAAAAAATACATAATTTAATATATATACCTATTTATACCCTTAAACCCAAAATTAAATTAAAAAAATGAATAAGTTAACAAAATATACTAAAAATATTCTAACAAAATAAATAATAAAGTGGAACTTAAAGAAAATACATAATTTAATATATATATATATATATATATGTACACCCATTTAAACACATAAACCCAAAATTAAATTTATTTTTTTAAAAAAAGTTAACAAAATATAAAGAAAAATGTACTACAAATATTCTGACTAAACAAATAATAAAGTGGAACTTTAAGAAAACATATAATTTAATATATATATATATATATACCCATTTAAAGATTTAAACCCACAATAAAATTGAAATTTTTTGAAAAAGTTAACAAAAAATAAAGAAATAATAATAAAACTATTCTAAAAAATAAAAATACTAAAATTGTAATTTTAAACTTAAAACAATTATATAATCATCAATATAAAACAAACAAAAATTTTAAAAATATAAAATATAAATAATTAAAAAAAATCAGAAAAATTGAATTTAATTCATAAAAATTAATAGAATTGTACTTACTTGTGGTAATGTGAGATATTGAAGTAACAAACCACAAAAAAAACTAAGAAGTTTTTTAGATTTTAAAACTATAATCTTCAAGAATCTAAAATCTACACAAAAAAAAACTCAAGAAAAAAACTATGTATAAGGTTCCTAAATATAAATAATTCATTATTTTTAACATTAAAATTGAAAAGAAAAAAACCCAACTAATGTGGGGCTAAACTGCCAAAGCCACCGGTAGAGGAGAGAAAACACAAATTTTTGTTTTAGGAAAATGAGGGGCTTGGGAACGATGGTTGGGTAATATCTGGACTAGAGCATTAGCGTTAGTGCCTAACTGACACTAACGGAAGCTTTACGTCAATTGGGCACTGACGCAAACATCCCCTCTTAACAACGTCAATGATACTACAGATGCAAATGCTAAATCTCAGTCAATCGCGTCAATTAATTGCGTTGACTGACGTGTTTGACTGACACAAAAGGGGTATTTTTTTGTAGTGACAACACATGGACTTTTTTTTTTTTAAACCCCTAGCATTCAACTAGCTATCTAAAGTCTCAGAGTGTATTAATGGATGAGTCCAACTTAGGTTGGTCCATAAGAATCGTTATGCGCTGGACATTGTGTTATATGGGTCTTCTATCAAGTCCCCACTCGATCGTGTGAGTAGTAGTAGGATAGCTCTACTCGAAGCACAATTCGAGTTGAAACATAATGAAGCTTCCATGCAGGGTTTTGATGTAGTTAAAACCAAATGCGCATAATTGGAAAGTAATGCCAAGAACATGAGTCCAAACTTGCTTCCCATGGCGATTGGCAGAAAAAAATTGTGAACTTGATAAGGAGCAGGAAGAGTTGAAGGAGAAAATGAGGAAGACAAACAAGGCACACAAAATCTTGAGAACTGCCTGGGCTGAAAGAAAAAGCCTATTGGGAAATCTTGAGCTGAAGAACATAACGCTTCAATTAGATGTTGACAAAATTAACACCGGTGAAAATATCTTGGAACAACTTTCCAAAGAAAAAAGAAGAGATTATTTCTCCTCCTACAATGAAACTAAACAAGGTTATCAAAGATACTGAGTAGCTCCGCGAAGACCACTTAATTGAGACATCTCGATTGAAAAAACAAATATCATCTTTGAATGCAAAGGTTCAATGTTTAGAGAATGTGAAACAAATATTTAACTTATAGCTCTTAGTTTTTACCATCTTCTTTTCACAAATTGCACATTCTTGTAATTAATTATGCTTGTTTGACTTATTTTCCAGGATTTGAAAGCAACTACCTGGAGTGCACAAGAGCCCCTATTTCTGATAGGTATCCTGGTGAGTAGAATATGAGTATTCAAGGTAAGAATGATGTAGCGTACTACTTGGACTGCTTGATTCAGTGGAATAACAAAGCCTCAAAGACAAACAAGACCTTCTTCATTCCTACTATGCAGATTTGGGCCTCACTATAGACGAATATATTGTCGATATCTATATTGAAAAGATGGGAGGGTTTGTGATCAATTACCCAACTTGGCTCTGAAGAATGACAAAATTTTATTTCTGAGTATGCACGTAGGATGGCTCCCTACATTGCTAGCTCAATTGTTCGACGTAGACGCCACTAATTGACTCGTCAGCAAAAAAAAAAATTTCGTAACCATGTTGTGCCTATTTTGTCGTTGTTTTTTTATCCAAACCATCATGCACTTCTTATAAATCAAGTAATGATTTCTTACAAAAGTCTCGCAGTCATACTTCCATTTGCTCAAATGTCATATAATCTACTTCATTTTTCGTATCATGCCTGCTCATATTAAATTCAACACCCACTTTTCATCGGTAATTTCGACTAGCGCAGCCTATAATTCACTTTCAATGTGCACCTCGATATGTTTTCAGTTAGAACTTCGTACATAAAATCATGGCAACACTCAATCTTTATTTTTGTTAAGTGAGATTACTTTCTCTGTGCATTCTACTATGTTCAGAGCTAAGATATTTGTGCATCAATTATTGTAAAAGGCTTGATGCGATACCGAAATACAACTATTCTCTGAAGCACATAGGCATGTTAGCATACATAAAAACAAATTATCATATCTTTATAAGAACATAAACAAAACATGTGTCATTCATCGGTCAACTTGATTATGCTTAATCATGTCAAAATTTATGTTCACTCAAATTTAAACAAGAAAAACATACATTCCATTAATCACTGCACCAATTTTCATCAATATAGAACATTTCATTTACCCCATACAATCAACTCAAAAAGGTTTTAGTACACTAGTATGTATAACTTGTCTCTTTTGCACCTCGATGATTGCTTCTGCTACTCGAACTTTTCTTGTTTGCCTTCCATATGCTGCTCTAATGTTTCTATGTTTAGGCAGTATGGGCGGTTGGCAGGCACTTAGGGTATAATGGTCGGTGGCCACTACCCCTAATCATGGATGGTACTCACTTCGCGTGTATTGGCTTCAAGCCACAACCTGGTGGGATAATAGTTAGGTAGAGTTGCGCTATATGGTAATTAGTTGTACAAAAGCAGATTTTGACATTCCCGCTCCAACACTTGGGTAGAGCTTTTTAAAAATGATAGAGTCAATGGAGAACTTGCTAAGCTCATCCTCAGCTTTCCACCCTTGCCATGCCTCCACTTGACAGATGTGACAACTCTTCCGCAAGATAGATGTCCTTATGCTTATTCGAACATTCTTTACTGGAAGCATTGGGCAAGTAGGAGTGCATTGTAACGACCCAAAAATGCTAATAGGGTTTAGTGCCTTGATTAGCATGCTGGGAAGCCATAATTGGATTCATGTGTGTATTTAATTAGTTTAATGCGTGACTATTTGGCATGCATGATAAATATGATTATTTATATTATATCCATATTTATGAGTATTAGATATGCATGTGGACCCTTTACTGTTTATAAGGGCATATTTGTAATTTTGGTCCGTTAAGGGCATAAGTGAGGTTATATGTGATTAATGGTTAAGACCACATTATTTTGTGGATATATCTGTAGTATATGGCTCAAGACGATCCAAGTGAGCGGATTAGTGGAATAGTCACAGTGGGGTTTTATACCCGGCTTGAAGTGAGCCTAGGGGTATTTTAGGTACTTAGAATATAATTTGGTGTTTATTGAGTAAGGAGTAAGTATTTGGTAATTATTTGGACATGTCGGGATTAATTGGGAATTGATAGGATGACTTGTGGAATTAGTGGGAATTCGGGAAAAGACCATTTTACCCTTGGAACAATTAAAGAAGGTTGAGATTGTAGACGGAACTAATAGGAACTTCTGTCTTTTGGGTTTAATTTTTTATTTTTGATAAAAAATGAAGAATATATTGCACCAAACAAATTACAACCGCCTGTTCACAGCCAAACAAACTCACAGCAAATTACAACATCTGAACAAACTCAGAGAGATTACAATTCTTACTCATCTCTTTTTGAGTCAGCCTACCCTGCAATCTAATTTTAAGAGTCCTCTTGATTATCTTAACTAAAAAATGGGGCGTGTAGGAGACCTGAGAAAAGAAACACAGATTCCTATTACACCAGATGTGATAACAGAAGCTGCCAAACAAGCTACATACATGCGTTGCAACATGGTTTTAGGCTTCCCATCTAGCCAATGCTTCCAGTTGTCCCATTGATTCGGCCATATATCAGGTCCTATCCAGCTCTTAATCAACTCTCAGATCCTATGAGAATAAACACATTCAAAAAATAAGTGTTTATGAGATTCCTCAACACTCTCACAAACCGGACATGTCACTGAGTTAATCTCAATATGGCACCAGACCAGATTATCTCTAGTCAGAAGATGCCCAAGAATAGATTGCCAAAGAATAAAATGATGTCTAGGCACTGAAAGACTACTCCACACTGCCTTAACATATCCCACCGGCTCCATCTGAAGCAAACTGTTATATCATAACTTCAAATTCAGCTTACCATGAATAGCCAAACTCTCCAAAGCATTGACAGAAAAGATCTCTCGCAAATAACACACCTTACGCCAATACCAACTTACATCTGGTTTCAGTTGATAAGCCCAGACAGAATTACCTTTTAAGTAAACCCCATCAATCCATTTCACCCATAAAACATCTTGTTTTGAAGACAAAGCCCAAAGGTATTTAGCCAAAAGGACTTTATTCCAAATAGACCCTTCCTTAAAACCCAGACCTCCCAAGACTTTTGGAAGGCAGACCTGGGACCAAGAACAGCAGTGAAATTTGCTGCGATTATTTTTTACTCCACAAAGAAAGCTATGACAAAGTCTGTCAATTTCTTGAATGGCACTAATGGGAAGCATAAAAATATCCATCCAATAGTTGCGTATGCCCTACAAAACTGAGAATATCAATTGAGTTCTCCCCGTAAAAGATAGACGTCGACTAGCCCAAACATGGAGTCTATTATGAATTTTCTTAATTATTTCACCACAATCAGCAATCAACCATCTCGTAGGCCTCAGCGAAACCCCCAGATATTTCAGAGGAAAACTTCCTTCTCCAAGCGCAACAGATCTAAGAATTTCAGTTCTAACCTCTGCTGCCACGCCCCCAAAGAAAACTTGAGATTTACTCAGATTAGCTTCTAAACCAGAACAGTGACAAAACATCAAAAAACCATCAAATAAAATCTGAACAGATTTCGAATTCCCCTTACAAAACAGAATCAAATCATCCGCAAAGCACAAATTCACAAGTTGCAAATTCTTACACAAGGGATGATATCGAAACTCTTTGTGATGAGAAGCTTGGTTCAGAAGACGAGTTAGATATTCCATTGCTAGCACAAACAGAAGCGGAGAGATGGGGTCTCCTTGTCTTAAACCTTTTCTCCCTTCAAAGCTTCCTTGTAATCTACCATTGAACATAAGAGTATAAGATGTTCCCGTCAAGCAATTTATTATCCATTGAATAAATTTCCTAGGAAAACAGAAAGCATTCAAGATATCCTCCATAAAAGTCCAGTCAACAGAGTCATACGCCTTGCTGAGATCAATTTTTATCACACAACGGGGAGAAATATTCTTCCTAGAATAACCATGGAGAATTTCTTGAAGGATTAAGATATTATGAGCAAGCTGTCTGTTCTGTATAAAGGCTCCTTGATTTTGATGAATTATCACAGGAAGACCCTTTGCCAATCGGAAACAAATCATCTTAGAAATACACTTATAGAGGGTGTTACAAAAAGCTATAGGACGATAATCTGTGGCCTTAGAAGGGGAAACAACCTTAGGAATAAGAGACAGGATTATTCCATTCAATTCAGTAAGAATCACACCACTATCAAAGAACATTAGTATCGCTTCAGATATTTCATCTCCTATATCCTTCCAGGGAGCTTTATAAAATCCAGAGCCATAACCATCAGGGCCAAGACTCTTGGTAGTTGGAATATTGAATAAAGCTCTCTTAACATCCTTTTTAGAAAAAGGATGAATCAGGTCAAGTTGTTG
Source organism: Humulus lupulus (assembly GCF_963169125.1). NCBI lineage: Eukaryota > Viridiplantae > Streptophyta > Magnoliopsida > Rosales > Cannabaceae > Humulus > Humulus lupulus. The sequence goes on along the minus strand of NC_084800.1, from coordinate 145,347,207 downwards.
ATCTAATGACAACACAGTACCTTGCTGGAAACAGCTCAAATCAACCCGACCAATTAGAGCACCACTCTTACCCAAAAAACCTTTAAAATGATTATGAAAATACGCAATTACCTCTGTAGGATTCTCAACAATCTTCCCCTCATTAGTTGTAAAACTAGTGATACGATTCCTAATTTCCTTTGTTTCAGACTTGCATGAAAATAAGCTGTGTTCTCGTCTCCAAATCTAAGCCAGTTAATTTTACTTTTTTGCCTCAGGAAAATTTCATACAACTTAGACATTCTAGCATACTCAGCCGCTGCCTCATCCTCTTCCTGTTGTAACAAATTCGAAGAAGGAGACTGATGCAACATTAATTGGGCCAACTCATAATTCTGCTTAGCTGTTGCATAATTCTGAACCACATTTCCAATCTGCATTTTGTTGAACTGAATTAAAGCAGGTTTTAGTCTCTTTAGTTTTTGAATGATCTTCTGCAATCCAACACCACCTGCTGGTTTAGACCAGATACTCAAGATAGTACTCCTAAAATCCTTATGTTTATCCCACATATTAAAGTATCGGTAAGGCCTAACCCCTGAAGTTTGGAATTGAACAGTTTTGATGATACAAAAAAAATGATTAGATATAGCGTCCCAATTAAACCGAGCTTCAGAGTCGGGAAAGGTATTAAGACACATTTCATTAGCAAAAACTCTGTCTAGCTTAGAAAAGATTCTTGAACCTTCTTTTTGTTTGTTAGACCAAGTAAAAAAAAAACCACTGGATCTTAATTCAATCAACAGTGATTTTTCCCTCCATTGACTACTGTCTTCAACTTCCATAGCAGTAATGTGCCTTCCTCCAATTTGGTCATCATATTCAAAAACTACATTAAAACCCCCTACAAGCAGCCAAGGCCTAGAATTAACCTGAGGTAATTGTAACTGATCCTAGAGATTTTTCCTCTCATCCACTGAGTTTCTACCATACACAAAAGAAAGAATAGCTATTTGACTAACACCCTTTATCTGCACTTCACAAGTGACCAGTTGGTCCCGCTCCTGAACAATAGCAACATGAACTAAATCCTGATTCCAAACCAACAAGATTCTACCTTCAATTGCCCTACTATTGTACCAACTCCAGCCCACGAACACATCATGCATCATCTCCTCAATCTTATTACTGTGAAGTTTAGTTTCTAGAAATGAACCTAATCGAATTTTATTAACAATACAGAACTTTAATAAAGACTGTTGCTTATTCCGATTATTTAAACCCCTAATATTCCAACACAAAACATTACACCCCTCCATTAACATGTTGATGCTTTTGTGACTCCTTATTTGAAACTATCCCAAGCTTCTCCTGCAGAATATTAAACTTGTTTGCTCTCAAAGTCAGATCAGTTGAACCTTTTTTCCTTAAACCACCCACTTTTTTAGGGGTAGACCAAGGTTTCTCCTTCCCTGTCATAGAACAACTAGCCTCATTTGTTCCTTCAGTTGTTGTTATCAAAGTATCCTTCGAATTTCCCTTTATAGCCGGCTGATCTCCTTTACTAGTAGTTTGAGCTTCTTTTCCAACAACCATTTGATTGACATCCATTAGCTTATTCTCAAGCCCTGACTCATACAGTACCGTAGCACCCCTATGTTCCCCTTTTTCTGAACTTGTAATTTTCTGTTTTGGTTTCCTGACAACCGCCTGAGCATGCTTACAGCTGGATGCAGTATGGCCTAAACCCTTGCAACAAGAACATCGGGTGGGAAGCCATTCAAATTCTATGGCCTGCTCCATCAACTGACCTCGCTCATTGATAAAACTAATTGAGTGAGGTAAATGGTCAGTAATTTCAACATCCACAAGGACCCTAGCAAATTTCACCATAGATTTTTCCTTAGTTACCTTGTCCATCATCATAGGTTTCCCTATTGTGCTAACAAGAGCACTCAGACATTTTAGACCCCAATATTGAAGACCTAAGTCTGGCAATCGAATCCAAACTGGGACTGATTTCACCAACCTCAGTGTATCTAAATCAGTCGACCAAGGCCTCAACAAGACTGGTTTCCTATCAAAGTGAACCACTCCTGCTTCCAAAACCATATCCCTAGTTGCTTCATCTCTAAACTTGACCAGAGCATGACCTGCATTCATACGGGTGATTTTTTCTATACCCAACTTTCCCCATAACTGATTAATAAAACCTTCAAAAACTGCTAAGGGAGGATTAGCTCCTAAAACTACACATACCAAAGCTGATTTCCAGAAGGATGCCTCCACTTCAGTCTCCTCTATATCAATTTGAGCTATCAGTTTCTATTCACGAACCAGGGGCTCCTCATATTTGAGCCGAGCACCACCATTAGCAGTAAAATTCTCCTGAAATTTAGACCACTTTTCCTTTGCCAATTCCTGAAAGTCTTTCTCCTCTGATTCAACCGCCCAAGACCTGGAACCAGCCACATCCTCAGTATTAGGTACTTCTCTATCTTCCATAAAATTATCCTCCCCAACCTCTTGAAATTTGTCCTCTGTATCTGCATAAACCTCATCCACAGGTTCCTCTCTCAAAAGATCCTTCTCCACCACTTCTTCACGATGAACATTGGCATTGTTGTTCACACTCGGAGATGAACACAGTCCAGGCTTCTAAATAGCTTTCTTATGCCTCACCATGGGGGGAGAGAAAACCAGTCGCACGCCTTCTCTCTAATGTTAGTTAAATGTTTATCTTTGATACTTTAACACTTACCAGAACTAATAGGAAAATTACAGAAACCTCTTAGCCCTCTCATTCTCTCATACACGTTTCTCTCTCTTCTGCCTAAGAGGACTTTGAGGTTTTGGGAGAGGGAACCTAAGGAATTCAGCAAGAAGGTCTGGAAGATTGAGGCTAAAAGTTGACAAGAATCAGCTGGGAAGTTTGAGAATTAAAGCTAAGGAACTAAAAGATTGAAGCTGAGGATTTAAGGGTCATTGAGGTAAGGTTTCAAAGTTCTAACTATTGAATTCAGTTTTGTTGTTGCTAAAAGTTAGAGTTTGCATGAGTTTTAGTTTCTCAGCTGATTTTGGGTGTTTAGTGGTGTAAGAAAATTGTTATAGGTTTGTTGTGATGGTTGTTATATAAGGATAAGTTTTTTGGGTTTAATTATGAGATTTGCTGAGATTTGGAGTTGAATTTTTGGGTTTAGGCTTGAGGGAAACACTGGAAAAGGGTGGTTTTTCTGGGTTTAGGGGCTCGGGTCGCGACCCTGTTCGTCATGCGCCACGAACCGCATGCTTTAAGAAAATTGTTATAGGGTTGTTAACGAGACTGAGGATCCCAGAAATTGAATATATGTACTGTGTGATTGTATGCTTGTTATGCTTTGTATGAATTTATGGGCTAAGGGTGTCGGGGCTAATGGTAAGCGTATTGAATGCAGCTTGGCCTAAGCGAGTCGGGGTCAGCTAGATAAATAGAGGGCTCATCCTAACGGCGTCGACCCTGAACATTTGTATTGTTGATTGAAACATATGCTTGAAAATACATGTTTACCGTTGTTTTGTTTAATGCTTGTACTCTGCTGAGTTATTGAATTAATTGGATTAAGGTTGATTGGATGCTGTTACTGCTATATGTGTTTGTTGTTTATGGTTTTCTTGCTAGGCCTTGGCTCACGTATGCTATGTGGTGCAGGGAAAGGCAAAGGGAAACCAGACCAACCATGAGTTGGAGAGCTCTAGGTGCGAAGTGTACATCGTGAGCTAGTCGACTGCCATGGCCGAGGGAAAGTTACAGGAATAGAGCTCTAAATTTGTATTTTTCCATTAGTCTTGTTGTTGTTGTATCGGTTTTTGGGAATTGTATTTACTACTTATACCCTTTTTATTGGGATCCCATGAACCAAACATTATTTTAATGAAAATTAATCGTTTATGATCAAAATCTTTTAACCCAAACCTGATAGATGACTTTAGAATCAAAATTATGTTCAAATGACTTGATTAGTATGTCTTGCACTATTTTAAAATACACATTGTAATAGTCTTGGTTATCCAGGGCGTTATAACTTGATATCAGAGCGGTCTAGGTTTAAGGGTTCCTAAAAACTTGCTGGGCATGTGCACTCTCCGCTAAAGACAAGCTCGACTCAGGGTTTGGTAACTATATATATGTGATTATATGCTTAAATATTTAAATGAAAAATAAATTCTTTTTTGCAATGATTAATCGGGAGCATGAGATACTGATAGGGCCTGGCCTTTGACTACTATGTGAATAAATGTTTAAATGCTTGTTTGCGTCCTGATTGCATGTCGTTGGTTGAGTTTCAATGATGGTCCATGGAAAGAATGTTAACCTGTCATCATTGCCTAACTGCCGAGTTGTTGATTTCAGATACATTTGGATAGTTATGTGTCTAACGCGATCAATATGACTAGCTGGAACTGAGGTCGAGGCTAGAGATGATGAGCAGGGTCAGAACCCTCTACCAGTCCCTAAGAACTGGTAGCAGATACTTGTTAATATGTAAGCCAGGTTACAAAGTCAGGAAGAGTAGATTCACCTTTTGAGACAGGATGCTCCATCAGGAAGTGCTGCACCTATTGTGGCACCAGCTGTACAGCCACCTGAGGTTGGGAACAGGTGGGAGCCACTTTATGAACGATTCAGGAGACTACATCCTCCAAATTTTGAGGGAGGACCAGATCCACTGAAGGCTAGATAGTGGATGAGTATGATCACCTCCATCCTAGATTTTATTAGGGTTGAAGGTAATGAAAGGTGGCATGTCCCACCTACATGCTTAGAGAGAATGCCCGTATTTGGTGGGAGGTGGCATCATACACTCAGGATGTTTCTATTTTGAGTTGGGAAGGGTTTAGAGATCTGTTCCACTAGAAGTACTACAAGGTTTCTGTCAGGGAAGCAAAGGTGAATGGGTTCATGGGATTGGTACAGGCCAGCATGACAGTTACAGAGTATGCCTGAAGTTTGATAGGCTAGCAAAATTTGCATCATGATTAGTGCCTATAGATGCAGCCAACTAGGATAGGATCGTTCGAGGGCTTAATGATACAATAGCCCAAGATGTGAGGATCACCTCAGTACCTGGGCAGACGACTTATGCCCAGGCTGTTTAGAAGGCTGTTATTGCTGAGGAGGTAGAGAATAAGATATGGAGGGAGAACGCTATGAGACGGGATGTTCGCAGGGCTGCGCCTCCATATATTGGGTTTGTAGGTACAAAGGCCCCAGTGATCTAAAGGGGAAGACCTCTGATACCTCGACCACTGCTGGTCTTGATAGGAGGGGCCGGGGTGTTTAGGGTGGTCGCCAGGGAGGCGGTGAGACATGGAGGAGTTATCTAGTGTGTGCAAGATGCAGGAAACGCCATCCGGGTGAATGTCGGGCATAGGCTTGTTACCTGTGTAGGGTGGTAGGATACCTCAAGAAGGATTGCCCAACGTCGAAGAAAGAGGAACTAGGGAAGGCGGACAGCTTGAATCCAGCTATGTTCACCCTGACGCAAGCAGAGGTTGAGGCTAGTTCCTTGGTAGTGACATGCATGCTTTCTAGCGTTGGCCCTTCATATACCGTATTGATTGACTCTGGTGCTAAGCATTTGTTAGTTTCTAGTAAGGTAATTGATAGATTGTGTAGACCTAGTGAGAATTATACTATGAGGTTTGGGACTATACTACCTACAGGGGAACTGGTAGTTTCTAGGAGATGGATTAGAGAACTGCCAGTGATGGTGGATAGTAGGGAACTAGCAGTACATTTGATTGAGTTGAGTATGGATTATTTTAATATGATTTCGGGAATGGATTGGCTAGTAAGATATGAGGCCACTATATATTGTAGGAAGAAGATGGTAACCTTTGACCTTAAGGGTTAGGATCCCTTTGTTTTTCGTGGGTGCTATACATGGACCCCGGATACCCATGATATCAGCACTAAGGGCTAGGGACCTATTGCAAGGAGGTTGTATAGGTTTTCTAGCTAGTGTGGTGGATACCACTAGAGTTATGTCGGGTGGGACCAGATTCGTATGCGAGTTCTTGGATGTGTTTCCTAAGGATTTACCTGGACTACCGCCACACAGGGAGATTCAGTTCGTCATCGAGTTAGTGTCGGGTACTGAACCAATGTCGAGGGTACCATATAGAATTGCTCCGCCACATAGGGAGATTCAGTTGCAGGAGCTTCTAGACTTGGGGTTTACTAGACCTAGCTTCTCACCATGGGGTGCTCCAGTTTTATTTGTGAAGTAGAAGGATGGGACTCTGAGAATGTGTATAGACTATAGGGAGTTGAACAAGGTGAACATCAAGAATAGATATCACTTACCAAGGATTGATGACCTGTTTGATCTGCTACAGGGAAAGATGGTATTATCGAATATTGATCTTCGATCTGGTTATCACCAACTGAGGATCAAGGACGAGGATATTTCGAAGATCGCCTTCTATACGAGGTATGGGCATTATGAGTTCTTGGTCATGTCATTTGGTTTGACCAATGCCCCACTAACATTTATGTATCTGATGAAAAGGGTGTTCAAGAACTTATTGGATCTATTTATGATTGTCTTCATTGACGGTATCTTGGTTTACTCCAGTTTAGAGGCAGAGTATGAACAACATCTCCGACATGTATTACAGAGATTGATAGAGCATCGGTTGTACACTACAAGAAAAAACAATATTCATGACACTTAAAAACTGCTAACCGGGAGTATTGATAACGCTTCTGAAAATGCCAACATAGCACCTGTTATTAAAAGTCCTGTCTTTTCTATAACAGTGTTCGAATGTTATGTTTGATGTTATCTTAAACTATTCAATAACACATTTTTAGTTGCTATAATATTCAAATAATAACATTTAGTTAGAGTATTTGGTTATAAATTTGAAGTTTAATCTTATACTTTTTGCATAACACTTTTCAACTGTTACGTTTGATTATTTTGATAGCGTTTTTAGTTGTTATATTATATAAATCATAACAATTTGTTACGCTTATAATATGTTTCTAAATCATAACATATTAAGGTTATTGTGATAAGGATACTTATAAGTTTTTTTAATTAAAAGATTTTCATTATTGTATTTTGATAAAAAAAAATCAAAATTAATCATAAAATGTAATTCTAAATAGATTGATAAACCATAAGTATTACATTAAACAATAACTAATTCAAGCCATGAATGTGTCTTCTTCATGAGATCTTAGTTCTAACTTAAGTTTGAAAGTATAACATAATAAAGTTTTGTAATCTTGAACATTTTTACTTCAAAAATGAAAAACAGAAACATTACAAGATACACAAAAGTAAACCATGCATGAAACTTGCTCCATCCTTCAATTCATCATCCTTTGTGCACTTGTCATTGATGTGAGTCCATTTTCTTAGCTACAAGAAAATTTAAATAATTAATGCTTCAACTTAAAGTTAATATTAAACTACAAGTGTACATAAAAAAAGTTAATTACCTAATTATGACTTTATCAGCTGGCCATGCAATTATACTACCTATAACATCTTCTATAGTAGACATAATTGTTGCAGGCCTCCACATAAATGCATCATTCTTTCTCACAAGATCTATCCCCACTTTCATAGCACTAGGCCCAAGAGGAACATGGTGAACCTCATCCTTTGGGTCACTTGAAATAAAACAACCTTCTTCAATAATTTCTCCAGATCCAATCCAATCTAATATTTTACATTTGGAGCCAAATGTGTGGTTCTTGACACTCTAACAATATATCAATAAAAAAATTCAGCAGCAGTAAATGATTTTATATTGAATATTATATGTTTTAAATTTTATCATTTTCACATAATTAGTATCATAATTACCTGAGTGGAATGAACATGAAATGGTAACCAACAAAAAGCAAAATTTTGATAAGACTATGTAATGGTAAATACATAATTGTATCAACCAAAATATAATTGAATTGTTTATAAACCTAAAAAGTACACATCAAAGAGTAGCTCACTTCCATTTTAGCACACCTAAACAAAAATACAAAGTAGCTTCATCTTTATTCTCTACGAAAGGTTTACATAACTTCACCAAGCAAATCACAAGCAAAAGGTTAAAAGTTAAATCAATCATAAAAATAATAAAATAAAAGACCAATTTTTTTAATTTCTTCATACATTAATAAAATTAAATATGACAATAAAAAAACAGCAACCAAATATAATAACAATAATGTACAAAATGGACTACACAAGATATTTAGTTAGAAATATGGTGAATCTGATCGACAACCAAATCAAAAAGCGCAAAGAGGTATTATTATATTTTGTTATAAATTGAGGTTATGATTAGCATAGTACACGGAAGAGACTCTAGAATTTATGAACTCATCAAGATAGGTTGTGAAAAAATAACATGATATAAGGTTCTCCTTATAAAATTAATTAGGCCCTGAGTTGGTAAGAAGATCTTAGGAAGACTGTATTGCTCTATTTTTCCTTTTTACAGACTTTGTAATTTTTGCCTTGTTTTAACTAGTTAATTTTTAAGTTTTTTAATATTAGGGAGGTTTTGCTAAAAATGAAAAAGAAAAAGCTCAACTTTTAATTATGTACTATTTATTTTTCCAAGTTGGCTTTAACCAAGGAAATGATGCTGGTTTAGCTGACAACCCTCCTTTTGTTTTTTAATATTAAATAACAAAAAACATGGTATAAATATATTTATATATATATATATTATATTCTTAAATCAACATATGAACACCAAGCATTAATTGATATGTATTACTATCACTTTGTTATCTATTAATTAATTTATTTAAACAAGTTGAAAAATGAATACGGTAATTAAAAAAATAACAATAAAAAAAGGAAAATTAATCTATTGACAATGAAACAAATCAAGTATTGTGGAGAAGTTCAAGCAAGAAATAATTGAGTTTTTTGAGATGACAGATCTTTGATTGATGACCTATTTTCTTGGAATGGAAATTAAACAAAATGACTATAAAGTCTTCATATTTCAGAAGAAATATGCTAAGGAGATTGATAACTCTACAAAATAGAGTTATTTTACCACTTTTTTATGTGCTAATTGTTGCTTAATTCTCGAGTTTTTAATTGATTTATTAAGTTTTTAAGTAATTTTGAATTTATTAGGTTTATTTTGATTTTATATATTTTTGGGTATTTTTTATAGTTATATTATTGTAAAATGTTATAGTTTAATTATTTATAATTAATATTGTTAAGTTTTGAGTAAAAAGATGCAATTTTGAGCTTAAATATTTAAGTAAATTAAGTTTTAATTAATATTTTCATGAAACTTTTGTTGTATATTTTATTATTGAAAATATTTAGTTTTAATTTAATTTATGTTTATTTTTGTAGAGAATTTGTAGCATGTTTTTGCTCTTGAAAAAGCAAGAAAAATTAAGGAATTATGGCAATTTTGAAGAGGAAAGGAAAAAAATGGCACACTAGCCTTCATCCCACCAATTCAAGCCCAGGCCTGCCAGCTGTCACCTCGTGCTCCAAACAGCCCACATGCTCGGCCCAACCTCTTCAGCAGCTTCCTCACCTCCCAGCGCCTCACCCATTCGGCCACCTACCAGCTTCAGCACCCAGCAGCGAAGCACTCTCCAGCAGCAGCCAAGCCGAAGCAGCTCTCCCCAACACCCAGTTGCTCCACTGCCGAAGCCCACGCCCAGAAGCCCACCTGCCAGCACCTTCGGCCTGCTCTCCCAAAACACCCAGCTTTCCACTTCACACAGCCACAAAGCCTCCTTCTTTTCCCATTTTTGAGCCCAACAAAAGCTTAAATGTCCCCTATGTCCAAAAATACCACTTTTTACCCAAAATTTTCTACACATTTTATCCCAAAACATCATCATTACACTCTATAATTTACCCCTATTTTCCATATTATTATTAATTTAATCAATTTAATTAATTTAAATTGATTATTTTAATACTCATTTTTTGGCTATAAATAAGGGATTTGAGTGCTCATTTTTTAGGGAGGTTACCATACTACACATTCTACACTTTCAAGACCTCTCCATTTTCTTCTTCTTCTTTGTTGTAAATTTTCTATGTGTTTTTAGAGGAAAATTTTTGGGATTTTCCTCCAAATTTTCCTAGTTATGTTGGTAATTTTCTTGTTTGTATTTTCTATTCTAGTTATGAGTTTCTAATCTTTTTAAGATTATTAATGTGATGATGAAACAATATGTAACTAGATAGTATTTCTTTTGTATGTTGATTACCCATTTTGTGTAACAAAGTTTATGGAATTTTCTTCTTCAAATATCTTCTTTCATCTTAAATATCATGTATTTTGGATTGTTAGCACATATTTACACTTTGTTCTTCATTAGTGCAAAAACATAATATTCTTTGTGTAAGATGTGTCATTAAATTGTACACATCCATGCTTAGAACAAAAATATTATGTTTTGCCTTATAAATAATGGTAATTGATTTATTTGTTATTTCATTAGATTGATTTACACTAAATGCTTTAAAATTATAATTTTGAAAAGTGAAGATAAATCCTATATTTTTATGAAAACTTGTGCTTAAATAGAATATCTAGTTTGAATAAATGATAGTTTGATTTATTTTAACTATCACTAAAACTTGGGAATCAATGTACTTATAAATATTATTGAACTTATATTTTGTGGATTCTAATCCTTAATAATCTTATTTTACCATCTTGTTTACAATTATTAATTTAGTAATATATATTGTCTTTAACTTCTATATTATTGTCTTCTATTTTATTTTTATTATTAAAAATTCTCTTCAATCTTTATAGCTAGGTTAGAATTTGTTAATTTTGGTTTTAAATAGTTTTCTTTTCGATTTTAGACAACTCATTTGGGTTCGACATCCTTGCTTACACGAATAGTATTCTATAAATACAATTCGTGCTCTTGCGATTTATAAATATTTAAAACATACCCGTTTTGGGTCAATCAGAGATTCTGAAAAAGTTTGAATTTGAAGAATGCAAAGACATGAGCACTCCAATGAACTCAAGGGAGAAGCTATTTAAGGAAGATGGAACAGAGGAGATTGATCAGGCATACTTCAGAAGCATGATTGGTTCCTTGATGTATCTCACAGCCACTAGATCTGACATTTTGAATATTGTAAGTAATTTCTCTCGTTTTATGCATTGTGCAAGTGAATGGCATCTCAAGGCTGCAAAGAGGGTGCTTAGATATGTGAAAGGCACAAGTGATTTCGACATTAAATTTACAAGGAGTGTGGAGTTTTAGCTGCTTGGTATCTCTGATAGTGATGGGGGAGGTTCCATTGATGATATGAAAAGCACCTCGGGGTATTGTTTCACACTTGGTTCTGGTGTTTTCTCCTGGAGCTCGAAAAAACAAGAAATCATAGCTCAATCCACTGCTGAAGCAGAATTTGTTGCTGCAACAGCCGCTGTTAATCAAGCTTTACGGTTGAGAAAGATTTTAATTGTTCTTAACATGGAGCAGGAGGAAAGTACACAGATTCTTGTTATCTATATAGTTATGATCATGGCATGATTCTGGGTTGTAGAAGGTAGGGTACTTGTTCTTTTTTACTTTTTATTTCTGCTGTTATTTATGTCCTAAATATAAATAATGTCTCTCTACTGATAAAGTAACATTTTCTTTTTTCTTTCTTTCTTTATATAACTATTGTCATGTTTCTACTTCTTGTATATATGGCCCAACTGAATTATTATTCAATTATGAAACACAAATTTTGGATATAGAATAGACTTATGTGATGATACAACATGAATATCTCTTGATAGGGCAAGTCTTTCCCAAATATTCATGCATTATAATGGCTCTGTGATACATATATATAGATATATCGTCTTTAAAAATCTTTATGGAGATGGGAAGTTAGGAAGACTGAGTGAATGAGTATGAGCCAATATCTGGCTTCTTTTTGTTATTTTTAAGCATTCCTACAGTTAACTATAAGAATAATAAAAAAAAGTGATGATTATGTGTTTTTTGCAGGCTTCTTTCTAGAGTTGCATAGCATACTACTGCTCAAGCAGACCATTTTCATGAGGTTTACTTTTTTCATCCTCATATATAATTTGTCTAAAGATATGTTGTAAATATATACATCTTCAAGGCTTATCTGTATGATGTCTCATATAAATATTTGCTAGCTATTTTTTTTAAGTTTCTCCTATTTACATTTTTTCCATAACAGTTACATATTATATTACAATTTTTATTATAATTTTTTTAATTATCTTATGCCTAAACAGATTTTTCCTACCATGGTAAAAAGTATTGATGCAAGACTTGAATTTTAGGGTTTAAAAGACTCAACTTAGGACTAAAATATTGTACCTGCGTTTCACCTCAGTTGAGGAAAATGTCTCGATTCTATATAAAATCAGAAAACATTCCAGCCATATTTATTAACCAACCATCTACCATTATCAATTCAAAATATTCAAACAACACATAAGTTTTCTTCCTTATCTCGCCGCAGCACACAAATTTCTCACATCCTACTTCACTAAGACACACAAGTTCTCAACCTTCTGTTATCACCGCAACACACAATAATAATCTCAGGACCTACTTCACTATGGATGAATATCTAAGATATTCAAACTCCTCTAACATTTGCAAAATATTTTAACAAAAATAAAAGAGAACATACCTCTTGCAAACTGTTGTGAATAAAGTTTCCTTCCAATTTGAAATCCAATGAAGCCTCTAAAATGAAAGCAAAATTATATACCAATTAATAAACTATCAGCATCGTTGGACCTTTAATTAGGAGTCATAATTAAAAAAAATTACAACTCTTACAACCAAGAAACTATCCAAACCCACTACAGAGTCCTTGGAAACTAGAGCTCAAAAAAAAAAAAAAAAAAAGAACAACAAAACTCTTAAATACAACGACAAGAGGCAGTAGATTTCTCTTGAGGAGGAAAAAGGGCTATGGTTGAAATCAAGATGTAAATGGGCTAAAGAGGGAGATGCAAACTCAAAGTTTTCCCATAACATCCTAAGCGCCAAAAAAGCCAAGAATTTCATATCTAGGATTGAGAAAGATGATGGATCAATATTAGATAACGAGGATGATATAGTGAGTGAAATCACTAACTTTTATTCTAATAATATCATTGTAGACAACCCTGTATTGTAACCTAATTCTAACTTAATAGATACTGTAGTATAGTCTGTTAGGTTAACAATTCATATGTCAGGGAGGACTAGACAACTGAATAGTTTGTCTTTGAATAAATGATTATTTATTTAACTTTTTATGTCAAGGACAAAGGTTCCCCTCAAAAGAGAAAAAAAAGATGATGCATATGAAAAAAAAAAACTTTATAAACTTTGGAAGGTTCCCTCTCAGAAGTGCCCAGATGGTTCACAAATAAATGTTGATGACAAAGCACTCAGTGACTTCTTACATACCTAATATTTCCCAAGGGATACCAAGAAATATCACATTTGGACTATTCCTTCAAATAGTCACAAACTTATAAATTAACATTGTAAAGCACAACTTCAAAAGAGAACACATACATGTAAAAACAGAAGCTATTATAAATAATCAGGATGATTTTTGTTCATGCACATCACAAATTTTACAAGTTAAACTAGATCAGGCCATAGCATGAAACAGATTGAAGCAAAGGTCAGAGCACTATTACCTTCTTATTAACACATTACATAAGATTAGTATACGATCACTTGGCATGAGGGAAGTTAGGACACCATTAATTGCATTGGATATGTTTTTCTTCATCTGCTCTAGTGTTACTCCATTTTCTTCCACTACCCGACCTGTAAGACGTCGCTTGTATTCTTTACATTCCAACACACTTTTCACCATTACCATACATTGTATTAAAAATTGCTCAAATGATAATGCATCTGGCACGTGATCTGTTATCTTATTTAAACAGAAAACCTTGACAAGTGGAAGAACACTTTTATTGCTGAACGAAAAAGGATGAATTTCTTGAACTTTAATTAAAACCTTCATCAATTTAATGCATGCTCTCTTTATGAAGTCCCAAAATTTAGCGGGTCCCTTCTGAAAAGTTAAATGTGCCAAAAAATGCATGGAAGAACAAGCAGCTTTTTAGAATCAAATTAACAATCATAAATCAAATCCTTCCTTTTAGCTAAAGCACTGCATAAATGTAATCAATGAAATATATTTTCCATTAAGGCCTCCAATCATATACTTATAACTCTGTAATATTAGTCGCAACAAATTTAATTTACAACTTATATATCTTCAATCCATCTAATTTCTTTTTTATAAACTAAGTTCCCCACCCAACCCTACAATAATGCTAAGTAGGTACACAAGAGAGACTCAAACCTCAGACTTTACCCTACCCATCTTGGGTATTAGATTCTTCTAATATAATGAAGACACAAAGAGCAGGCAAAAAAAAATATATAAATCAAAACAAAAAGGAAATAGTGAGTCTTAAAGTGTTGTTATAACATTAATAGAGAGAGGCATAGAAAATTGCTAGTCTTTGATGGGTTTTTTTAAAAAAATGAAAGGTTACCTAGTCATCTTTCCTTTTTAATCCAATTTTTTTCATTTAAGAAATTTACTTTCCAAATTTCTTTTTCTTTTTCATGAAACTAGGATCCTCATCTAACTCTTTAATATTTGGGGACCAGAAACTATAGTAATTATTGCTATGTAGGTACCCAGAGGTACTCGAACCTCAAACTTTGTGGGAGCAAACTACATGTTTAACCACTTGATCTATCCCTATAGGGTGAAATTTTGTTTCCTATCAAAAGCATATAATCTTACAAACAATTGATAGTAAGAAATTCAAGAAATGACAAATCTTAAAATAGAAAACACTCATTCGAAGCAAAAAGAAATGTACAGCTTTATAATCTTATAAGGAAAATCACCAGAAAGAAGACATGTACCAAATTATATCCCATAGAAAAGCAGTGTTAATATTTCTTCAACAATTTCCTAAGTAATTTCCAACCCTAAAGCCAAAGACTTCTTAACGTGGTCCATGTTAATGTACATTTAATTAGTTTCTTGTGGAGAAAGACAATATGTTCGACAACAGTTTTACAATATGTATCAAATAATGATAACAACTAATCACTCGTATAAAAAATAATCAATATCATACAGTAGGAAGAAATGATTGAACAACATTCAAGATCACAGGAGAAACTTCCTTGACTGGTCTAACCTCCTAAAAACAGACAGAAATTTACAATCAAACTTTACAGTCGTACTGGAAGAGGTGTCCAATAAAATCTTAAACATACAAAACACTAACAATATGAAAAAGAGAACTGGAGGAGAAATTAATTACTTACACACTTTTTGAATCACTTAGATATCCAGAAATTACTAATTGTCTTATGATCTTTAAGCATAACAACCATCGCTCACATATAAGATAAAGCTCCTCTTGATGATGCTCTAGAGCATTTGAACTCTGAGAAAGTGTAGAGAAACAATGTAATATGGTCTGCAGATCACATTGCCAAAGCTGCCAACTATAATCAAAGAAGTGGGATGATATCTGCCAAAAAACACATCATTAGATGTAAAACTAAAAAATATAAATTTTTAGCCGTATATGAAAAATAAAATCAAAATAGAAAATAAGAACCATGAAAATCTCTTCTTCACCAGTACTCCTCTCCTCTTACTGGGTATTTGGTATAATCTAGATTTTAAAGTCTTTCGCAATTAGATAATGCTAAAAACTAAAAATTGGTCTTCAATTGTTATTCTTATAAAGCTTGTAACATAAACATGGTGGGGTATGTATAATTCTAAGATGAAATTGCAATGCCAATTTGTATAAACATGATGGGGTATGTATAATTCTAAGATGAAATTGCAATGCCAATTTGGGGTATGTATAATTCTAAAGATGAAATTACAGCTCATTGCATTGGAATGTCATTTTATAATCAACGCATTGTTACATTTTAAATGTTTCCAACTCCCAAACCACCAAACTCGTTTGGTTTGAAAACAACATTCTCCACCATAAAATGATCAACCCCCAACAAAAATAGAAACATCACTACTTATTTTCAATCACCCCCTCCACCCTTTTAGGATACAATACAACTATTCAGTTCAATGGTCAAGTCCCATATGCCCCTACATATGATTAATTACATGATTCTCTTAAAAATATACCCTTAAGAAGATTTTATTTGGACCTTATTCTAATTTAATACATTGAATTTATTTTTTTTTCAAAAAAAAAGTTCAGCGCCGGAGGTGAGATCCCAAGTTTGGTTAGAGAGGAGCAGCAGGAGTTCAAATAAGAATACATGCACAGAAAACCATGTATAGTGACATCACATACATGTAAAGTCAGTCAAATGGTTAAAAAATATAGTCACCTGAAAGAATAAGGATCTAATCTTATGGTGATGGGAAAAAAGAGAGTAACACCAGTACTCTTTACCTATGCAAAGGTCCTTTGTCCATCCATTAGACGCTTAGTGGACAATTCTTTCAAGGTTCGAAAGAGGATCAAAAAGATTCTGTGAGAAGAGAGAACATCTGCTGACTGAAGTTGTTGTGCTAAAACTGAAAAGAGATATTTTCGGTATAATAATTCATCACACAATCCCTCTACTAAAAACGTGTTGAATGAGACCCTATGATATGTGTAGCTAGCCAGCATAATAACTCCCACATGATGTAAAACAAATATATATATATATACACATTGATTATCTGATATTAAATTGAAATCTGAATTAAAAAAAATACCTCACATAGACAAACGGAGGTCAGAGTGCTCTTGCCTGGGTTCTTGCTTCCAGCAGGAGAGATGCTATGAGGGAGAATCGCATGAGGGAGAAGGAGGAGATAGAGAAGGATCAGCAAGACTCGCGTGAGGGAGAAGGGGGAGATTGAGAAGCAAGAATCGCGTGAGGGAGAAAGAGGAGCAAGACTCGTACAGGTCGTGGTGATCCAGCAGCTCAACGGAATGGATTAGAGACTTAGTGTGAGAGAGAGTGAGAGAAGGAAAGATAGTCGATGGAGTGAGTCTGAAAGAGAGGGGCAGAGGAGACAAATGGGTTAGACAAAATTTTCATTAGGCGCCTTCTTTCTATTTCATTTGGCGCCTAAATTGGTTGTGAAAAAAAAATTAAGCGTGTGTTTTTTTTAATTTTCCCATTAATAATGCTTTTTAATATGTGTCATTTTTTACTGTAATATGTACTCAAAATTGTTGTATTGATATGCCAAGTTTAAGTAGTTCGAGTTCTGGCTACCAGAAGTGACATTCCTTGGACATATTGTTGGTGGAGATGGGATTAAGGTGGATCTAGCTAAGGAAGAGGCAATTAGGGATTGACCAAGGCCAAGGAACGCCTCACAGGTTAGGAGGTTCCTTTGGTTAGCAGGATATTACAGATGGTTCGTGGAAGGGTTTTTGAAGATTGCTGCATTGATGTAGAATTGACACGGAAGAATCTGAAGTTCACCTGGTCAGACAAGTGTGAGAATAGCTTCTAGGAACTGAAGTGACGACTGATTACCGCTCCTGTGTTGAGTCTTCCTTCGGAGGGAGGAAAGTTTGTTGTATACTATGACACATCGAGGTTGGGGTTGGGATGCGTGTTGATGCAGAGTGAGAAAGTTATTGCTTATGCATAACGACAATAGAAGGAGTATGAGCAGCGGTATCCTGCCCATGATCTGGAGTTGGTGGAGGTGGTATTCGCACTGAAAGTTTGGCGTCATTACTTGTATGGAGAGAAGTGCGAGATATACACTAATTATAAGAGCTTGAAGTATTTCATCACCCAGAAGGACATGAATATGACACAGAAACATTGGTTGGAATTGGTCAAGGAATATGACTGTGATATCCTTTACCACCCAGGGAAAGCCAATGTAGTGGCAGATACATTGAGCCGGAGAGGCCCAGGACAACTATTTAGCTTTAAACGTATAATGCCCTAGATAACCAAGACCATTACACTGTGTGTTTAAAATAGTGCAAGACTTGCTAATCAAGTCATTTGGTTAAAGATGTGATCCAAAAGTCATAATCAAGTTAGGGTTAAAAGATTTTGGTCATAAACGGACAATTTTCATTAAAATAAACATTTAGTACATGGGATCACAAAAACAAGGTGTAAAGGACAAATTTACAAACTTCCAAAAATAGTTATTTACAATCAAAGGACACTCTAATGGAAAATAGGTTTATGTCCCTGTACCATCCCTCAGCCGTGGTAGACGAGCAGCTGACAATGTACACCTCGCCCCTAGAGCTCTAAAACTCATGGTTGATCCATCTTACCCTTGCCTTTACCTGCACCACGTAGCAAGAAAACCATAACACCATAGCAGACACATAATTAGTGATGACAATCAATGAATCACAAGTTAATCATCCAGATATTCAACTAGCCATAAGCATCAGATTAACAACAGAAAACATATTTATATTCAACAACTTATCATAATCATCATATAATATTCAGGGTCAACGCCCTTAGGCCGTACCCTCTGTTTAACCCACTCACTCCTGCTCACTTAGGCCGAGTCCAGAGTTTATCTAGCTGACCCCAGCTCACAGTGGCCGAGCCGCGTCTTGTGCGTAAATTATCCCCAGCACTCTTAGGCCGTTCATTTCATGCTCAAATGGCATTATTACAGTTATACAATATATGTATTCAAATACAGGGAATCTTAGTCCCAACATAGCCACACAAGGGTGCAATTTTCTTACCTTTAATTCTGAATGGAGAAAAATGAAATGGTTCCAAGCACGATCCTCAGCCCCAAGCCTTGACAATAAACTTAGTAACAATGTCCAATGGGTAATTGTTAACTTCCAATCCAAATAAATACTTAGGAGGTAGAAACTGGCCTCCGGGACCTCAATTTCTACTAAACTGGGTAGTAGAAATTGTCCCGAGCGCCTAGGTCCAAACCCCCGAGCCTTACCAATTCTAGAAACCATTCTAAGGCCAAAATCCCTAGGCAGGTTGTGACTTGGCTTAGTGGGTCGCGACTTGCCCCCAAGTCAGAGAGCAAGTACGCCAGCCAAAGGGCAGGCGGGTCGCGACTTGGCATAGTGAGCCGCGGCGCGTCCCCAACTGAGAGAGCATCCCAAGGGCAAAAAGGCCACACGCGCCGTGGCGCCCCAGGGCTGGGTTGCAGCGCGCATCCTTCAAACCCAAAAAATATGGGTCCTCTCCTCCTTCCTCCAAGGCAAGAACCTCTAGAATTCAAGCCAAATATACCTCCTACTTCCAACTAATACATAAGAGCGAGTCCAGGACTCTAATCTCTAAATTCCAAGCATGTTATAACACAGAAACTTTATCAAAACCACAAGCAATTCACCAAGAAATCTTAATCAACACACTAAATTCCATACCCCAACTCAGCAACAATTTCATCACCCAAATACACAGAATTATACATGTTCTAAGCTTTCCAACCACTCAACTTAAATTCCACCATGTCAAGCTAAACTCTTAAACAAATTAAAAGACTAGATCTTACCTGAACAATGGCTGAATCCTCCCATGTTCCAGCTTAATTCCTAGCTTGAATTCCCCCGAGATTTCCTTCTGTTTTCCTTCAATTAATTCCAGCTCAAGCCCAAGCTTACTTCGCCTTTTCTTCCTTAGCTTCAACTTCTTCAAGTTCTTCAAGAGTGAAAGTGTGACAAATTGGAGTCTTCCTCATACGTCTAGTATATTCTAAATGCCCAAGGAGTTGGCTGACCCTACCCTTAACCACACACAATGATCAATCTGCCCTTTTAAGTTAGCTAGTCCTCAATTTGTCCCTAAGGGTAAAATGGTCATTTTCCCCCAGTCCCCGCTAATTCCTCAAATGTTCCTAATATTTACCAATTAATCCCGTCACCCAATTAATTACCAATTATTTTTTCAATATCTAATAGCTCTCAAAATTTCCTCTAAACTCCCGAAATTACCCCCAAGCTCCCCTGAGCCGGGTATTAATCCCCTCCGTGACTATTTCGCCAATCTGCTCACTAGGATCGTCTTGAGCCATACGCTGCAAATATATCCACATGATAATGTGGTCTCAAAAATTTATCACATACACTCACATTTATGCCCTCAACGAGCCAAAATTACAAATATGCCCTTATAAACAATAAATCTAATACTCACAAACATTCATGTCACATAGTCATATAATCATATTAATCATGCATCTAAACATTTAAATCACACATATACCAATTATACCCTCTCGACACACTAATCAAGGCCCTAAAGCATTATTAGCAATATTGGGTCGTTACAACCATCCCCTCCTACTGAGAATTTCGTCCTTGAAATTTACCTGAATCACTCGGGATACTGATCCCGCATCACTGACTCAAGCTCCAAGGCTGCTTCCTCGACCTTGCTATTCCTCCATAACACCTTAACTAGAGGAATCGTCTTATTTCGTAGAACCTTGTCTTTCATGTGTAAGACCTGAACTGGTCGCTCCTCATAAGACAAATCTATCTACAATTCCAAGTCCTCATACTTAAACACATGAGTTGTATCTGAGACATATTTTTGAAGCATAGAAATGTGGAATATGTCATGAACTCTTGAGAATGACAGCAGCAGTGCTAATCTATAGGCTACCAGCTCGATCCTCTCCAGGATTTCAAAAGGTCTAATAATTATAGGGCTCAGCTTGCCCTTTTTCCCAAACCTTCTCACCCCTCGCAGTAGTGAGACTCGTGGAAACACGTGGTCCCCTACCTAAAACTCGACATCCCTACGCTTAGGATCAGCATAGCTTTTTTGTCTGCTCTGCGAAGCTAGATTTGAGCTCGAATCTTCTCGAAGCCTCATTAGTCTTCTGAACCACGTCCAATCCCAAATGCTTCATCTCACCCATCTCATCCCAATGAATGGGTGATCTACACCTTCTCCCATATAACATCTCATACGGAGCTACTCCAATCGTTGATTGATAACTGTTGTTATATGAAAACTCAATCAACGGGAGATACTTACTCCACGATCCCACAAAGTCTATCATATATGCCCTGAGCATGTCCTCCAATACCTGAATCATCCTCTCAGAGTGTCCATCGGTTTAAGGATGAAAGGTCCTACTGAACTTCAGCTGAGTCCCCATAGCCTTCTGTAAACTACTGCAAAACTGGGAGGTAAATATAGGATCCCGATCGGATACTATATACATGGTAACCCCATGAAGACGTACAATCTCCCTCACGTATAGCTCTGCATACTGATCCACAATATAGATCGTCTTCACTGGCAGAATTTGAGTTGACATGATGTATTTGTCTACTATCACCCACACCGAGTAATCTAATCCCACTGTCCTGGGTAAACCTCCAACAAAATCTATCGTAATGTCCTCTCATTTCAACTCAGGAATACCTAAAGGTTGAAGCAACCCCGCTGGCCGCTGATGCTCAGCCTTCACCTGTTGACAAGTTAAACACTTGGCCACGTACTCCACCACATCCTTCTTCATCTCAGACCACCAGTACGACGTCTGTATATCCTGATACATCTTTGTGGTGCCTGGATGGAGTGAGTACAGTGTAGTATGGGATTCATCCAATATCTCACATCTAATCCCTATATCTGTCGGGACATAGATCTGATCCTTGTACTGTAGCAAACCAATCTTAGAAATGGAATAGTCCTTAGCCACTCCTGCTAAGACATTCCCCCTAACTTTCTGCAATAGTGCATCAATCGTCTGACCCTCTTTCATCTGCTCTCACAGGATCGACTGTAAAGTAATATTGGCCAACCTTCCCACAACCAACTCTATCCTCGCTCTAGACATCTCTACTGTCGATTCTCTCGAAATCTGTGCCCAGCAAAATAATTGTCCCGGGCCCTTGTGGCTCAATGCATCTACCACCACATTGGCTTTCCCTGGGTGGTAAAGAATATCACAATCATAATTTTTCACCAACTCCAACCAACACCTCTGCCACATGTTCAGATCCTTCTGGGTGAGATCTGATCCTTGTAATTTTGGCCCCTTACGGGCATAAGTGAGATTATATATGATTAATGGTTGAGACCACAATATTATGTGGATATATCTGTAGTATGTGGCTCGAGATGATCCTAGTGAGCAGATTAGCAGAATAGTCACAGCGGGGTTTAATACCCGACTCGGAGTTAGTCTATAGGTATTTTAGGAACTTAGAATATAACTTGGGGTATATTGAGTAATGATTAAGTATTTGGTAATTATTTGGACTTGTCAGGATTAATTGGGAATTGATAGGATGACTTGTGGAATTAGTGGGAATTTGGGAAAAGACCATTTTCCCTTGGAACAATTAAAGAAAGCTGAGTTTTTAGAGGGGTACTTCTATCTTTTGGGGTTAAGTTTATCTTTGATACTTTAGAGCTTACCAGAACTAATAGAAAAATTACAGGTACCTCTCAGCCCTCTCATTCTCTCATACACGTTTCACTCTCTCTCTTGTGCCTAAGAGGACTTTGAGGTTTTGGAAGAGGGAACCTAGGGAATTCAACAAGAACGTCTGGAAGACTGAGGCTAAAAGTTGACAAGAATCAGCTGGGAAGTGTGGGAATTAAAGCTCAGGAACTGAAAGATTGAAGTTGAGGATTTAGTGGTCATTGAGTTAAGGTTTCAAAGTTCTAATTTCTTAATTTAGTTGTGTTGTTGTTAAAAGTTAGAGTTTCCATGAGTTTAAGTTTCCTAGCTGATTTTGGGTGTTTGATGGTGTAAGAAAATTGTTATAGGTTTGTTGTGATGGTTGGGATATAAGGATAAGTTTTCTAGGTTCAATTCTTAGATTTGCTTAGGATTTGGGGTAGGATTTTGGGGTTTAGGTTTGAGGGAAATGATGGAAAAAGGTGCATTTTCTGGATTTAGGGGCTTGAGTCGCGGCCCTATTCTTTAGGCACCGCGACCCATTTGTTTTAGGAGGCTGCGAACCTTTGTTTCGCTAGGTGGGCTGTGACCTGGAGGGGTGCAAGTCATGGCCCTAAATGGAAAATTAAGGAAAAATAAGGTTTCAGGCTTGGCCAGGCTCGAGGATTCAAACCTAGGCACTTGGGACTAATTCTACTACCCGGTTTAGTGGAATTCGAGGTCCCGGAGGCTAATATTTGTTCCCTAAAAATTTATTTGGATTAGAGATTGGTAATTATCCATTGTTATTTGTGACTAGGATTATGGTTAGGGCTCATGACTGAGGATCGTGCTCGTGATTCGAGGTAAGAAAATTTTGAGGGATCTTGGAGTAAGTATCTCTCATTGATTGAGTTTTAATATAACAACAGTTATCAATCAACGATTGGAATGGCTCCATATGAGATGTTATATGGGAGGAGATGTAGATCACCCATTCATTGGGATGAGATGGATGAGAGGAAGTATTTGGGGCCAGATATGGTTCAGAAGACAAATGAAGCTATTGAGAAGATCCGAGCTAGGATGCTTGCCTCACAGAGCAGACAGAAAAGCTACGTTGATCCCAAGCGTAGGGACGTGGAGTTCCTGGTTGGGGACCACGTGTTTCTTCGAGTTTCACCACTGCGAGGGGTAAGGAGATTTGGGAAGAAGGGCAAGCTAAGCCCTAGATTCATCGGACCTTTTGAGATCCTGGAAAGGATCGGTCAAGTGGCTTACAGGTTAGCTTTGCCACCATCATTGTCAGGAGTTCATGACGTATTCCATGTTTCTATGCTCCAGAAGTACGTCTCAGATACAACGCATGTCCTGAAATATAAACATTTTGAATTACAGATAGATTTATCCTATGAGGAGCAACCAGTTCAGATTTTGGATCGTAAGGATAAAGTACTACGAAATAAGACGATTCCTCTAGTTAAAGTGTTATGGAGGAATAGTAGGGTCGAGGAAGCGACCTGGGAGCTTGAGTCAGCAATGCGGGATCAGTATCCTGAGTTATTTAGGTAAATTTCGAGGACAAAATTCTCATTAGAAGGGGATAGTTGTAACGACCCAAAATTACTAATAAGGCTCAAGGGTGTTGATTAGTGTGTCGGGAGGGCATAACTGGAGTATGTGTGATTTAAATGATTAAATGCATGACTATGTGATAAGCATGTCTATATGATTATTTGAATATATGAGATGCATGATTATGAGTATTAGTATGCATGTAGGCCCTGTTTAGATTATAAGGGTATAATTGTAATTTTGGCCCGTTGAGGCATAAACATGATTATTTGTGAGAAATTGTTGAGACCACATTATTATGTGGATATATTTGCAGCTTGTGACTCGAGGCGATCCTAGTGAGCAGTTTTGTGAAAAGTCACGGTGGGGATTTATACCCGACTCGGGGGAGCTTAGGGGTATTTCTGGGAATTTGGGAAATATATATGAGATTATTTGATATTAAGGAAAAAAAATTGATTGTTAGTTAGGTGTCGGGAAGTAAGCGGTAATTATTAGGGACATTTGAGGAATTAGCGGGAATTAGGAATAATGACGAAAATGCCCTTAGAAGGACTTAAAGGTTTAGTTATAATTGGGAGGGCAATATGGTCATTTGAATTTAAGGGATAAGTGATATTCTGCCTTTATGACTTAGTGGGAAGTGTAGAATGAAATAGAAGCTGAAGGAAAAGAAGCAAAAGATAAGGAAGAAAAATAGAAACTCTTTCTCCCTCTCCCTATGGATACCTTGTTCTCTTCCTCACCTTGAGGATTTTTGAGGCTGTAACTCAGGGGAAACTTAGGCTGGAGCTTGGGGCTAGGGACCTTGATAAAGCTGGAGGATTTGGCAGGAGTTACTCACCCAATCACGGTAAGGTGTTAAGGTTGTTCTTGAGTTTCTGAGTTTTATTGGCATGGATTTCTGAAACTTGGTTTTGATGGAAATTAATGGAGAAAATCTTGAGGAACTAATGAGCTTAGGGTTAGAAAGATACTAAAGATAACATAAGGTCGAATTCCCCACTTGAGGTAAGAAATTCTGAGCTTGAACACTTGAATTCTTGACTGTTCTGGTTCTCTTCTGTTGGGTTTTTGATCTTCAAGCTCAAACATGGTTTTTTCTTTGTTTTGGGGTGCATGTGGCTAAGTTCTATATGGTTGGGTTGTGTGGGGTGTGATATAGATGATGGTAGGCTCATTTTGGAGTATTATTGAGGTTTGGAAGAGTTTTGGTGGGTTTTGGTGCGAGGAAGTTCGAAGGAGACAAAACTTGGAAGTGGAGTGCTGTAACTAGCGTTGTAGCGCTAGTCATTGGGTGCTACAACGCTAGGCCTAGATGTCTGGGCGCTTTTTGGCTTTGTTTGTAGCGCTATGGCACCCACTTTTGGGCGCTTTAGTGCTACCCTATTTCCAGAATGGAATTTTTGGGTTATTTCTTAGGATTTTTGCCCGAGGGCTCGGGGTTTGATTCCACCACCCTGTTGGGTGGAATTAGGGCTTCTCGAGGGCTCAGGATTGGTCCTGAGGCTAGATTTTGGAATTGAAGTTTAGTGATGATTCTAATTTATTGCTATGACTAGGTGTATGCTAGGGCTCGAACAGGATTGTGCTTGAGGGTCGGTTCCGCTAATCAAACTATCGGAATCTAAAGATAAGAAATTGCACCCGGTTATGTGTTAATGATGGGATTAACAGCTCCCTATATGTGATGTCATGAGATGGTATTATTCCATGGGACATGTGATAAACGACTTACGAGTGTCGCAATCAATATTTGCGCACAGGGCGCGGGTCGGCCACTGGTAGCTGAGGACAGCTTAATATTCACTGAGCTCAGTTTAAGCAGACTGGAGTCAGTGGCATAAATAGGGGTGCGACCTAAGGGCGTTGACCCTGTTTATTATGTGAATTGGTTATCAATGTTAATTAATGAGCTTGGTATACTGAATGCTTGATTATGTGAATATTATGGATTGCTGAGTATATGACTAAGCTTTAGGAGTTGTCTAATTGTTGATTTGTAAATTGATTTCTTAATGAGTATGCTCTGTTATCTAGTTTCTTGCTGGGCCTTGGCTCACGGGTGCTACGTGGTGCAGGTAAAGGCAAAGGCAAAGTGGACCAAACCTGAGTTGGAGAGCTTTGGGCCGGATATACATAGTCAGCTGATCGACTGCCATGGTCGAGGAGTGGTACAGGATGGGAAAAGCCTAAATGTTCATTTTGCCCTTAGGGTGGCTAGTAGCTGTACTTTTATCCTGAAGTTTTGTAAACTGTCTTTTAAACGTTATTACTTTTGGAATCCCATCTACAAAAACGTTTGATTATATGAAATGTAACTTTTGTGACCGAAATATGTTAATCCCTAGATCAATTATAGTTTCAGTAACACGTTTCTAACTAAATGACTTGATTAGCAAGTCTTGCACCTTTATAACCACACAGTGTAACAATCTTGGCTATCCAGGGCGTTACAACTTGGTATCAGAGTGTCCTAGGTTTAAGGGTTCCTAAAGACTGGCTAGACATGTACATTCGTCGCTAAAGACAAGCTCGACTCAGGGTTTGGTAATTCTGTATATGTGTTTATATGCTTAAATGATTAGAAAGGAATATGAATGTTGATATTTGCTTGATTAATCGGAAGCATGAGATATTGATAGGGCCCGGCCCTTGACTATTGTGTGATGATATTGAGGCATGCTTATTAGCATTGCTATGCATGTAAATGAATATATCAATGAATACTTGGATAAACTGTTATATCTTGATTGTTTGTGAATGTTTGAGTTCCAATGGTGGATCATGGAAGGATTATTACCCTGTCATCATAGTCTGGCCGTCGAGTTATTGATTGCAGATTAACTTGGATAGCTATGCGTCCAAGACGATCTATACGACTTACCGGCAGTAGGTCTGAGTCAAGGGATGATGACCAGGGCCAGACCCCTTCGCCAGTCCCTAAGAACTGGTAGCAACTTATGGCAGACATGCAAGCATGCCTACAGCGCTAGGATGAGCAGATCTGAATTCTACGACAGCAGGCTCCATAAGGGAGTGCTACCCCTATTATGCCACCGGCAGTGGCAACAGTTGTACTTCCAGCAGAGGTTGAGAACATATGGGAGTCATTGTATGAGCGGTTCAGGAAGCAGCAACCCCCAACTTTTGAGGGAGGATCTGATCCACTGAAGGTCGAACAGTGGATGACTATGATTACTACTATCCTAGATTTCATGATGGTAGAAGATCATGACAGAGTGGCCTGTGCCACATATATGCTGAGAGAGGATGCCCGTATTTGGTGGGAAGTGGCATCACAGACCAGAGATGTTACTACTTTGACTTGGGAAGGATTCAAAGATTTATTCAGTTAGAAGTATTAAAATGTCGCCATGGGGGTAGCAAAGGTTAATGAATTAGTGGGGTTGTTCAGGGCAGCATGACAGTCACAGAATATACCCTGAAGTTTGACAGACTTGCAAAGTTCGCACCAGATCTTGTGTCTACTGATGTAGCTAGGCAAGATAGATTTATCAAAGAGCTTAATGTTATGATAGCCCGAGATGTGAAGATCACAACAGTATCTAGGGGAACAACTTATGCCCAGGCTGTTGAGAAGCCTATTACCGTTGAGGAAGCGGAGAATAAGATCTGGAGGGAGAGTGCGGTAAGGCGGGAGGGCCGCAGGGCGGTTCCTCCATACTCTGGGTGTTGTAGGGGGCGGAGGCCCCAGTGATCTGAAGAGGAAGGCTCATGATACTCTGATTGCTCCTGGTCCTGATAGGAGAGGTCGGGGTACTCAGGATGGCCATCAGGGAGGCGGTGATTCATGAAGAAGCTATCACGCGTGCACGAGGTGCAGAAGACGCCATCCGGGCAAATGTCGGGCTAAGGCCTGTTATGTGTGCGGGGTGGTAGGACATCTCAAGAAAGACTGCCCGATAGTGAAGAAAGGGGAAGCAGGGAAGGTGGACAGCTTGACTCCAGCTTAAGTGTTCACTCTGACGCAAGCAGAGGCTGAGGCTAGTCCCTCGGTAGTGACAGGTCAGCTTTCTAGCGCTGGCTCTCCTTTTACTTTATTGATTGACTCTGGTGCTACACATTCCTTTGTTTCTAGTAAGGTGATTGATAGATTGTGTAGACCTAGTGAGTACCGTACTACAGGGTTTGGGACGATACTGTCTACAGGGGAACTGGTAGTTTTTAGGAGATGGACTAGAGCACTGCCAGTGATAGTTGACGGTAGAGAACTTTCAGTAGATTTGATTGAGTTAGATATTGAGGACTTCGACATGATTCTAGGAATGGATTGGCTGGTCAGATATGGGGCTACCATTGACTTTAGGAAGAAGATGGTGACATTTGAGCTAGAGGGAGAGGATCCCTTTGTCTTCGTGGGACCGATATGTGGACCCCGCATACCTATGATTTCAACACTAAGAGCTAGGGACCTATTACAGGGAGGATGTATAGGATTCCTAGCCATGGTGGTTGGCACCACCAGAATACTGCCAGCAGGGCATGGAGAGACTAGATTGGTTTGTGAATACTTAGATGTATTCCCTGAGGACTTACCAGGGCTGCCACCACACAGAGAGATTCAGTTCTTCATTGAGTTGGCACCAGGGACAGAGCCACTGTCAAGAGCACCGTATAGAATGACACCGGCAGAACTGAAGGAGTTGAAGATACAATTATAGGAGCTTCTGGATTTGGGGTTCATCAGGCCATGTTTCTCGCCATGGGGTGCCCTAGTTTTCTTTGTAAAGAAGAAGGGCAGGACTCTGAGGATGTCTATAAACTACAAGGAATTGAACAAGTTAACTATCAAGAATAAATATCCTCTACCAAGGATTGACGACTTGTTCAATCAGCTATAAGGTAAGACGGTGTTCTCAAAGATTGATCTTCAATCTGGTTATCACCAGCTGAGGATCAAGGACGAGGACATACTGAAGACGGCCTTTCGAATGAGGTATGGGCATGATGAGTTTCTGGTCATGTCATTTCGTTTGACCAATGCCCCAATAGCCTTCATGAACCTAATGAGCAGGGTGTTCAAGGACTTTCTGGATCAGTTCGTCTTGAAATTTGGAGGATGGTTTAGGATGTCCTCTGTGAGCTCGAGAAGGGTTGCTCTTGAGGCAAAAGAGATATAATATCTCTTGTGCTGAAAGCCCGTCCCACTTCATCTCATGGTACAGCGACCTTAGAGCTGACAAAACTCTGAAAGAGTTGGTCTAGAGTTGGATGGGGCGAGACCGACATAATCCAAGAAATTTTTAAAGTAACCCTTCAAGGGCAGCAGGTGTCCAGCTCTCATGTGCTCGCGGCTGCAGGCGGCGAGCTTGACCTTACGATCAGGATTACTATCCCCCGGGGCATAGCAACGCCTTTCAGACATCTTATTGTACTCCAGTTCAGAGGTAGAGCATGAGTTTCATCTACGACAGGTTCTACAAAGATTGAGGGAGCATTAGTTGTACGCCAAGTTTAAGAAGTGCGAGTTTTGGCTACCAGAGGTGACATTTCATGGACATATTGTTGGTGCAGATAAGATTAAGGTGGATCCATCTAAGGTGGAGGCGGTTAAGGATTAGCCGAGACCAAGGAACGCCTCGGAGGTTTAGAGTTTTCTCGGTTTGGCAGGTTACTACAGGCGGTTTTTGAAGGGTTCTCAAAGATCGTTGAACCGATGACAGAATTGACACGTAAGAATTTGAAGTTTGTATGGTTAGAGAAGTGTGAGAACAACTTTCAGGAGTTGAAGCGACGACTTATTAATGCACCTGTGTTGAGTCTTCCTTCAGAGGGAGGAAAGTTTGTAGTCTATTGCAATGCGTCAATGTTGGGATTGGACTGTGTGCTGATGCAGAATGATAAGGTTATAGCTTATGCATCACGACAGTTGAAGGAGTATGAGCAGTGGTACCCATGACTTGGAGTTAGTAGCGGTGGTATTCGCACTGAAGGTTTGGTAGCACTATCTGTATGGTGAGAAGTGGGAGATATACACTGATCATAAGAGTTTGAAGTATTTCTTCACCCAGAAGGATCTGAACATGAGGTAGAGACGCTGGTTGGAATTGGTAAAGGATTATGGCTGTGACATTCTTTACCACCCAGGGAAAGCCAACGTAGTGGCGGATGCATTGAGTAGGAGAGGCTCGGGGCAGTTATTCAGTTCTATTCAGATATTCAGAGAGTTAGCTGAAGAGATGACCAGAGCAGGGATAGAATTGGTGGTGCGTCGATTGGCCAACATTACTTTGCAGTCGACCTTGCTAGAGCAAATTAAAGATGGTCAATTGGTAGATGCTCAGTTACACGAGGTTAGAGAGAATGTCTTAGCGGGAGTATCTAAGGACTATTCTATTTCGGAGGTTGGTTTGCTACGGTATCAGGGTCGGATTTGTGTTCAGCTGATATAGGGATCAGACGAGAGATATTGGATGAGTTACATACTACGATGTACTCACTTCATCTAGGTACAATGAAGATGTATCAGGATCTACGGACGTTATATTGGTGGCCCGGGATGAAGGAGGATCTAGTGGAGTACGTGGCCAGATGTCTAACCTGTTAGCAGGTGAAGGCTAAGCATCAGCGACTAGCAGGGTTGGTTTAGCCTTTGGGTATTCCCGAGTGGAAATGGGAGGATATTACGATGGATTTTGTGGGAGGTTTACTCAGGAGAGTAGGGTTTCATGACTCGATGTCGGTGATAGTGGACAGATACACCAAATCAGCTCATTTTCTTCTAGTGAGGTCAACGTATATAGTGGATTGGTACACAGAGTTATATGTGAGGGAGATCGTACATCTCCATGTGGTTCCTAAGTCTATTTTGTCAGACTGGGATCCTATCTTTACATCTAAGATTTGGTGTAGTTTATAGAAAGCTATGGGAACTCGGCTGAAGTTCAGCATGGCCTTCATCCTCAGATTGATGGACAGTCTGAGAGGACAATTTAGGTATTGGAAGATATGCTCAGGGCGTGTGTGATCGATTTTGAGGGATCTTGGAGTAAGTATCTCCCGTTGATTGAGTTTTCATATAACAGCAGTTATCAATCAACGATTGGAATGGCTCCATATGAGATGTTATATAGGAGGAGATGTAGATCACCCATTCATTGGGATGAGATGGGTGAGAGGAAGTATTTGGGGCTAGATATGGTTCAGAAGACAAAGGAAGCTATTGAGAAGATCCGAGCTAGGATGCTCTCCTCACAGAGTACACAGAAAAGCTACGCTGATCCCAAGCGTAGGGACGTGGAGTTCCAGGTTGGGGACCCCGTGTTTCTTCGAGTTTCACCACTGCGGGAGGTGAGGAGATTTGGGGAGAAGGGCAAGCTAAGCTGTAGATTCATCGGACCTTTTGAGATCCTGGAAAGGATTAGTCAGGTGGCTTTTAGCTTTGTCACCATCACTGTCAGGAGTTCATGACGTATTCCATGTTTCTGTGCTCTGGAAGTACGTCTCAGATACAACACATGTAATGAAATATGAAGATTTGGAATTACAGATAGATTTATCCTACGAGGAGCAACCAGTTCAGATTTTGGATCAGAAGGATAGAGTACTACGAAATAAGACGATTCCTCTGGTTAAAGTGTTATGGAGGAATAGTAGGGTCAAGGAGGCGACCTGGGAGCTTTGATGGGAGATTGTAAGGTAGGGGTATGGTGGTCATTTGGCTAGAGGATAGACTTAATACCTTATAAGCCTTTAGAAACCAGAACACTCAGTACCCCCTTCTCTCCCAACTGACCCTCTCATTTTCTCTCTCAATTTGATGGAATTTTTTAGGATAGATTGTTTATCTCTCTCAATTTTTGATTACTTCTCTGCATTGTGCATTTGTGATTATATTTTTTTGCAGGCCGGCCTAATGGTACGGGGAATCAATAGCAAGCGTACGGAATGCAGCCTGGCCTAAAGGTGTCGGGATCGGCTAAGAAACCAGGGGACTTGGCCTAATGGCGCCGGGCCTAGATGTTAAACCATAAACAAAAGTGTGGTTCACACTTAATTATTTTTGTTGACTAATGAGTTCGGTTTATATATTTGACTGAGTTGAATATTACTGTTGGTTGGTTATTTATATTCTATTGTTAATTGAATTTGATGATTTATGGTTACTGCTTTTATACTGTTGCCTAGTGTGCATGCTGGTTTAAGTTTTCTTGCTGAGCCTTGGCTCACGGGTGCTACGTGGTGCAGGTAAGGGAAAGGGATAGTGGGACCCGGCATGAGTTGGAGAGCTTCAAGGGCGGTGTGTACATATGCAGCTTGCTCGATCGCCAGGGTCGAGATAACTTGGAAGGTACTAGGGTTAAACCCTGTTTTGCTGCTTAGGACGGCTAAGTTGTATTTTATTTGTCTTTTACAATTTTGTAAATTAATTTGGGGATCCCATGTGTATACTTAGTATTTTAATGAAAAATAACCATTTTGTTGACAAAATCTTTTAATACTCGACCTTGACTTAGTCTCTAGTTACACATTTAAGTTCAAATGACATGTTTATCAAGTTAAGCACCATTTTAAACACACATTGTAACGACCTTGGTTACAACTTGGTATTAGAGAGGTCTAGGTTTAAGGCTTCCTGAAGACTGGCTGGGCGTGTACACTCGTCACTAAAGATAAGCTGGACTCACAGTTAGGTATCTAATGACATTAATATGTGATTAATTGTTTAGATTGAACCTATGTGCTTTATCTGCATGCTAGTATAGAGAGCATGATGTGTATGAATATATTTGGTGGAATGGGATTGATGATTGATGCATGAGCAATGTAGATTTGTGTTTTGATATGTATATTGTGTGTATGGTTATTGTAATTGTTTGGACCTGCCCGTGGGATAATCCTAGATTTGAATATGAGGGTTGGACCAATGCTTCGAGACAAGAGTTTGGTTGTGCCATTATGCAAGCTGGGAATGTAACGTCTCGGGTCAAGATTTTTTCCCCGAGTTAAGAATATTATTTTAAATAATATTATATTTGTTTAGAAATTATTCCATGAGTTATTGCTAGCAAAAATATTAATTTTTTGATTTAAAAGTCAAGATAAGACTTTCGGTCTTAGACCGACACAAAAACCCTGATCGGGTAAAAATCTCCGAAAATAAAATGAAAAACTATGGCAAATATATTTTGGGCAAAAAATACATTCATAAAAATTAAAGTTTGCTAAAAAATAATAAACTTAAGGGAAAATTGAAATTTTAGGGAATTTTGTGTTAAATGCTTTATTTTACCGAAATGGGAATTTTATTCCATGAATGGAGCTTAGGTTAAATTTTATAGTGTGATTAATTAAATTAAATGTGAGAGACATTTAATTTAATTGTTTAATGTTAATTTTTGTGATTAAAACTTAATAAGAGTGAAAAATGTATAGAAAGTCAATTTGGACTTTTCTTCGTAGGAAATATTGATTCACCTTTATAAAAAAAAATATATAAAACGTAACTGAAATGCAATGGGTGGTTGGCCATGTGAAGTTTTGAAATGGTGTAGACCAAATTGATTAACTTTTAAATCCCATTTATTTAAATGTTAGGGATAAAGGCAAGTGGGTAAAACACTTGAGTGTTTTTAGGTTAATTATAGAGTTGTAGAAACTTTTCTAACCCTCCCCAAAACCGACCCCCACTCTCTCTCTTTCACTCTCATCTTTTTTTTGAAAACTCTCTCAATTTTTCTCTCAATCTTCAACCTCAAGAACACTAAGGAGGCTTGGAAGCTAAGTCTTGGTCTAGGAAGGATTTTTTTCCCTAAGGTAAAGTTTCAATAAACTAGACTTTTGTAAAGTTTTAACCATAGATTTTCAAATATCTAATTATCTTTGTTGTTGGGAGGAGTTGGTTAGGGTTTTTGAAAGGTTTTGAATGAGCCAAAGCGAATAGGAAAATCCAAACCTTAAGCAAGAACAACAAAGAGGTAAAATTTTTTACTTTTTATGATTTTGTTGTAGGGTTTTTATTTTTAAGTATTATTTTGTATATTTAATGCTTAAAGTTTCTTATTGGTGATGTAATAAGATTATGGTAGTTGTTTTTATAATTTTTATGATGCTTTTTTAAAATAGGGACCAAAACCCTTGGGGGTTTTGTTAGAAACCTTAAAACAAAATATATGTTTTGAACTGTGACTTCCAAGGGGTCAAGCATCCACTATATATTGATTTTGTAAAATTTAATTGTACTGTAATTTTTTTGAGATTGAGTACATTAAATTGAGCATTTGAAACACTAAAAAATGTTTAAAAATGAGTGAGTTATGCTATTTCAAAGTTTAGGTAAAAAACTGTTTTTTCACATTCTTAGTTTCAGAACAAAGTTTGGACAGCCACTGTATAGGGAGAATGAACCCATTTTTTTCTAAAATTTGGTGGACATATTATTGGCATAATCTAGTATTTCACTGTAAAATTTGGT
Source organism: Humulus lupulus (assembly GCF_963169125.1). Classification (NCBI taxonomy): domain Eukaryota; kingdom Viridiplantae; phylum Streptophyta; class Magnoliopsida; order Rosales; family Cannabaceae; genus Humulus; species Humulus lupulus. The sequence continues at coordinate 145,312,815 of NC_084800.1, read as the reverse complement.
AAGAAAATACTGAACGGTTTGAAAGTTATTAACTGTCAAAGTTTGGAAAAAAAATATGGACATGAAAATAAGGTCATTTTTTACCTCATTGTTGGAAAATAATTTCACCAATAAAAAATGTTCATTTTGACCTAAGATTTTACAAAGACCTAAATGGCATACCAAAAATGGAATTGGGAAATTTTGGTAATAATTGGGTAAGTAAATTTAAAATTATGAACTAACAAAGTATGTAGTTAAAAATGTGAAAAATAGGCTTTTCACACTTAATGTAAAAAATGAGATTTTGGAAATTAAGGTAAAAAGTAAAATTTTCTTATTGCAAGATATAAAATTGGTAAGTCTTGAAAACATATTTTCACTAAAATTACGACTTTGAGTTGAGTATGAATTATTTTTATTAAAGAATTTCTATTATTTTAAAAAATAAAAGATTTAACTAATTATTCGTTAATAAATTAAAAGAGTGTTTAAAAACATATATTTTGAGAAAATGATCAAGTGAATTATTTTTCTAGTAAGTAAACTTGATTAATTGATTTTGAAAAATTAACTAGTCAAGATGGGAAATTTCTAACGGTTCTCCTTATTAAGACAAATTAGACAATTTTCTTAAAACAATTTTTAGAGATTAAAACCTTAAGAATAATAAAAGAAAAATTAAGAGTTTATTTTCTTGAAAAATAATTAAGGACTTTAATTAGTATTTTCTGGATATAATATTTGCTAAAATCTTCTATATATTTTAACCGACTTGTTGAAAATACGGATCAATAGCGATGCGTGTAAAGAACAATATTTTTAGCGGATTGTGGGAAAATACTATTGTGATACCCAAGCCTAGGTGTCGAGACCATAGGATAGGTCTCCCCGAGACTTAGGGTTTAGTCTCAAATATTTTGTATGAATTTCCTTAATGAGTTTAAAACCAAATAAGGATCTTAAATCCTTACAAATGATTTTTATTAAAATGACCAAACAGCCCAAAATAATAATAATAAATTATGAGTGCCATAATTAATCCGAGTATACTGTATGGATAACTGCAGTATTGGTTAAGCGTAACTGGACTGAACATTGGAGGGTGAAGTCTTGCTGAGTGCAAAGGACTCCAAGTAAGTCAACTTATATTGTGTTGCTGCAACATGAAATGATTATTGTATTGTATGTTAGTATAGGGATACATGTACATATATACACTGTCGTAGAGAGTTATTTAGAGACGTTAGTCTAGTGAGTGCTGATTTAGAAAATATGAACGGTAGATATCTGTCATATCCTAGATGGTTGATCCCCGTCACACTGCTTGATTTTATTATGTCTGGCTCATTACCACGATGAGTGGCCAAGAGGTTAGGATTGCTGGTTAAACCTTGGGGCGCCAAAATGAATGGGACCTAGGGGCCCTCATGCTTACTTAATCAGTGAACGGTTAGAACCCGAGCAAGTGCTCTGATAAGTTATTCCCAGATAGCAGCCATTAATATTGGCCATTTAGTGAGAGTGCCTAGAGATACTACGGGTTGTCAAGATTGAGTGAGGTTGAACACCCTAGGAGCAACTGCTCACCAGCACCACTAATTAACATAAAATTATCTGTAAAACCATGTAAATTCGATTTACTCTTGGATAAGTAGCGATGCCCTAGGTAACATGATAGTTACCCTTGATGAGGATATTTATTGGCTAGATCTTATTGTTGAGACTCAGTTCTCTCTTACAGAATAACATTGATGTTGGAGGGCATGTTATGCACAAATTGTTGGAAGTTGTCGAGCGTTGGTCTCAAATTATATGGTGATATGATATATGTGCTTGCTCTGGGATGTTCTGAGTGCAAGGATATATTTGTTGATGAGATATAGTTGTGAAATAATATATCTGCTTGCTCTGGGATTTTCTGAGTGCACGGATATATTTGTTAATAAGAAATAGTTGCGATAAAATATATCTGCTTGTTCTGGGATTTTCTGCGTTCAGGGTTTTATCTGTTTATAGGAAATAATTTATCATTGGTTATCAGGCATGACCATAAGTTTGCCAAGACACTTTTGCGTTCTTGAAATTGATTGTGTAGGGTCCAGATGGATCCGGAACTCTAATTCTCTGCATGATTTGTTTTAAGGTTGAACTTACTAAGCGTTTTCACTTACCTAGTTGTTTCATGTTGTAGGTAAGAGCAAGGGCACGACAAAGCAGTGAGTTCTGGAGTCTACCTTGCAAATGTACATGTGGACCGACCTTTTGGGAAGCCGTTTTATTTTTGGAAATGTTGTGTAATTTTCCTAAGCTAGGCTCACTCTACTCGTTATAAAATATGTTTGTAAATAAATGTTAAGTATGGCCATACGACTTTTTAAAAAGTTTTTCTTTATACGGGTTTTTGAGACATTTTGTTAAATGAAAACATTTATATTTTCGCTTTATCGAGTCTTGAAAATCCGGGTCATTACAGGGTAAGTCGTAGCTTATGCTTAGAGACAGCTAACAGAACATGAATAGAGATATCCTACACATGACCTTAAGTTGGCAGCAGTGGTGTTTGCACATAATGTGTGGCAACACTACTTAATGTGTGAGATATACCCTGATAAAAGAGTTTAAAGTGTTCTGTTACCCAGAAAGATTCTAATATGAGATAGAGGCATGGGTTAGAACGTGTGAAGGAATATGCTGGTGAAATCCTTTATTATTCATGAAAATGAATGTGGTGGCGAATACCTTAAGTCAGAAAGGTCTGAGCCAAGTGTATAGTTTGAAACATATCACGACAAAGTTAGTTGAGGTAATGACTAGTGCTGAGTTGTCTCAGTTACGTGCTCTTGTCCTACTGATCAGATTCGTTCATACCCTGGGAAAGGGTACTTCCATTTCTGACTGCAATACATCATGGTATCACGTGGTTAACGTTTTTTGATGCGAAGTAGTTGGCACTCTATTCTGTTAAGGTAGTATAAAGAGAAAAATCATTAGTCATCATAACCGAAACATGTTAAAGATTACCTCTTCGTTGAGCAAAAAAAAGTACAAGAAATGTGATGCTAGGTTATTGCTCATTTAAGTTAACAAACTATACGTCATTAGTGATGAGAGAAAAATATTGCTCATCTGGATAAAACAAACAAGTTGATTTACAACGGTAGTAAAGCGCTAGACATTGCAAAAAGTCTCATCATAGCTACATTTTTTAGCACAAAGCTACTCACTAAAAATAATACTTCTTTAATTACATGGAATTCCACGTTTTGGGCAATCTTCTCCCCCCATGAATTACATGAAAATTGCATGATCCATTGCCTAGCACTTCTTCTATCTGGAAAGGCACTTCCCAGTTTGGCTCTATTTTCTTTTTGTTTCCTCTGAATCAACTAAGTACCCATTCGTTTGAATCAATTTGGCTCTATCTTCTTTTTGTTTCATATTGTTTCTTAGCCATAGTTTATACTTCGTGTTACAACTATGAGGAACTTGCATGAATTCATTAAGTAGGTCCATATTATGGGAAGTTGTTTTGCATTCAGAGTTTTAGATGTTGCTACTTCTGTATGCAGAATTGGTAAACAATATCAATTGGGATTACTTCTTCTGTTACATATACCATTGCATTGGTTATTTACCAGTGGAGGTTTTGCGCGTTATTCGATAGGCCCATAGCACTTTAGGCAAATCTTCCAACACGCCCCCTTTTTATCTTCTAAATCTTTCTTGATGCTGAAGAAAATTACTTTGTTAGTGGCCTCTGCTTGCCCATTCCCTTGTGGGTAGCTAACAGACGAAAACCCCAAATAAATTTTTAGCTGCTAGGAAAGCTCCTTCAGTTTTGCATTATTAAACGGTGTTTCATTGTCTACAATGATCACTTTTGGAATTCCAAACTAGCAAATAATGTGTTTACAAATGAAATTAACCATATCTTCTTTTCCAGCAGTGTTATAGGCTTCACCGACTACCCATTTTGTGTAATAGTTTGTAGCTAGCAGGACATATCATTTCCCCCTAGCTGCTCTCAGTAGCTCTCCCACTATGTAAATTTCCCTTTTTCCAAATGGCCATTGTGCAACCATAGAATGTAGAGCTTTTTTCGGTTGATGTATTAGTGGAGCATACCTTTGGCCCTTATCCGCACATTTTTGCATATTTCCCTGTTTCCATTATCATAGAAGGCCAATAGTACCCCGTAGTTAAGGCTTTATGCACTAAACTTCTTTCTCCTGAATAATTACCACACATCCCTTCATGAATCTCTTCGATTAACTTGCTTAGTCATCCCTTCATGAAGTTGACAATACTTGCTTAGTCAGCAGCTTTGAATCTGCTCAGACCTTCAATCTTCTTATCCCCAAACTTCTCACCATTTCCAAACCGTAGATTAGAGCCTCATTATTGGTGACCTTCTCTTCTAATTATAGAGCTTCCCCAATCCTCAATCATAATGAAGCTTCCAACACTATCTCGACGCCACCCAAATATGAGTTTACGGAGCCATCCATGCTCATCACCCACACCCAAACCTATTCTGTGAGTTGCACCTCATGCTCTGGTTTATCGTCAAATGAATTGATTTCTACAAGGAAGTCTGCCAATAATTGTCCCTTTTTTTACTTTCGCGATGAAAATCAAACGTCATAAGCAGAAAGGTCGATTCCCCATTTAGACATTCCTCCAGACATATTTGGCTTATACAATATCTGCTGGAGTGGGAAGTCAGTTAGTACTATCGTTGCATGAGCTTTGAAATACTTCCTTAACCACTTCTTTGTTGTGATCAGAGCCAACATTAACTTTTCTAGTACACTGTAACATGTTTCTGCATCTAACAACATCTTACTCACAGCTATTGTAGAGACTGCCAAGTACATGTACAACTCCTCATCTTGCGTTGGGGTGCTCAACACTGGTGGTGAGTTCAAATACTACATTAATTCTGCAAACGACTATGAATTATTTTTTATTAATTGGAAAAAACGATCACAATGATTTGACATTCGTGAGATAAACTAACCCAGTGCTACGATCTTCCATGTAATCTTTTGCACATCTCTCACAGTGCACGGTTTAGAGATCTCTGACAGAGTTGTTATTTTAGTAGGGTTCACCTCAATCCCCCACTTGCTCACAATGTGGCCGAGAAAATGGCCCGAAGTGAGCTCAAATGCGCATTTCACGGGGTTCAACTTCATGTTGTATCTATTCAGCACTTCAAAACATTCCTTTAAATGGTCTAAATGGTTTGCCTCTTTTTTCGACTTTACAACCCTATCATTAATGTAAACCTCCATTATTCTTCCCTATTGATCTGAGAAAATCTTATTCATGAGACTCTGGTGCGTTGCTTCAGCATTCATCATTGTGAATGGCATCTCCTTTAACAATAGAGCCCTTGCTTATTCTTAAACGGTACATGAATTCTATCTTCCTCTTCCATTGGGATTCGGTTGTACCCTGAGTAAGCATCTAGAAAACTCATCTGCTCATACCCTATACTTGCATCCACCATATCATCTATCCTTGGTAATGGGAAACTGTCCATTTGGCATGCCTTGTTCAAGTTGGTGAAATCAATACACACTCGATTTTTCCCATTCATTTATCATTTTTTTTATCTTAGGGGCGAACCGTCTTTGTTTTTGTTTCACAGGTAGAAAATGTTTCTCTATGTTGAATTGACGTGTCATAACTGCAAGTTCTATGTCGAGCATATGCTTTGCTATCCATGCAAAAGTCAATATGTTCTCTTTGAGGAATTCCACCAATATTCACTTTTGTTCATTATTTAGTCGGACATTTACCAACATGGATTTCTCAGGATGTTCTTCGTCTAATTGCACTTCCTCTAGTGTGTCTACAGTAGAATACGATTCTTTACACACTTCTTCTTCTTCAAGTGCCTTCAATTATGCTGGTAATTTGCCATTTAATTACTATGCTTCATCTTCCCTTGCTTCTTCTCCTACCCCTACATGATTTACTTATTTCAGCAACATGCAGCACTTTTTAGCCTTCTTTTGGCATCCATTGATGTTGATTGTGTAAGTTCCACAAGGACACTGACAGTGCAAAACTTGATGCAAAGTCGAAACCAGTCCTTGCATTATGTGCACCCAAGGTCTGCCTATAATTGCATTGTACCGAGAGTATGAATCAATCGCTACAAAGTCCATCACTAAAGTACGCTCAACAACCATCACTTTCAATTCGATTGCTCTTTTCGGCACCATTTTTGTAATGTTAAAAGAAAGGATGGGGAACGTTCATGCTCTTAATCTTTCTTCTCGAATCCCCATGGCTTGAAACGCATCATAAAAGGGAAGTTATGTGCTGCTTCCACTTTCGACCAATACTCGACTCAATTGAAAATTTTCCACTTACAATTTGATCATTAGAGTGTCATCATGTGGGAGGCTTACATTTCTCAAATCATCTTTAGTGAATGTGATGGGGTGTGCAGGGAAATAGTGTTCAGCCAGGGCAACATAGTTCACCGTATGCTGCAAGTAGTGTATTTTCTTCACCCTCTCTTCTGCTCTCTTCTCAAATTTCATTTTTGCCACCCTCTCTATGGAAGGCGTTGCGTAGATGAATATCATCGCTATCTATTTTAGTGATTGTTGTGGTTGATCTTCAACCGTTGCCTGCTGTTGTATGTTCTGCTCTGATACTATTTGCATTATTTGTGTCGGATTTTGTGCATTCTTAACATATTGAGGTAGTCCACACATCCTTAGGATGCACTGCACCTAATTATATAATGACATGCACAATGCGAGTGTGTGTGCCACATCTTAATGGAATGGAGAATACTTACTCTGGTCCCTCCACTCTACGGGTGAATATATCTTAAACGAGCCCCTCCATATCGGGTTGTCTTTATTCTTTGTATAGATCTGATGCAGAGGCACTGCAGTTTCAATATGTGGGTATTTTTTTTCACTAACCTCTCACACACGTTTTAGGCCTCCTCTGTTTAATAAGGGTTGTTCTACACTTCTTTTGTCTCTCTAGTCGTTCAGGGGTGGATTTCCCTCAACAAATTTGGTGGTTAGCGCGGTCCTCCTTGCCTCTTCTTCTTTGATTTTTAATATTTTTAACACCCCTTCAGCCCTTAACTGTGTGTCAGTTAGGTCTCTTGATGGGATCAGGTAAAGTTATTCACTTAGCAACGATCCCTTTTGCAATCTTTCCCTGAAAAATTTTGTCGCCGCTGTTTTATCCACATTGTTGATTTGATTTACCAACTTCAAGTACGTCTTCAAGTATGTTCGTGGATACTCATTCACTCCTTGTCGCACTGAGTACAAATCACCCATTATTTTTGGTGTATCAATGTTCCATCCATATTGTTGTACAAACAGTTCTCCCAAATCCACGAAAAAGTTCACTGATTTTTATTTCAACTGTTTGAACCATCTTAGCGCTGGTCCCGCTAAGGTAGTTGCAAAGGCTTTTCATTGCATAGCTTCATTTTCGGTCTCCATCGCCATTTTTACTAGAAATGAAAAATATGATTGGAAGGATTTGAACTTCCATCAAATTGTGAAAAGTTTGGCATCACGAAGTCTTTGGGCTTTGACTCGTTCACAATTCAATCAATGAAAGGCGATTTAAAGCTTCCTTTAATTGCCTCATTGGCTATATTTATTGAACTTTGAAACCATTCATTGTTCATCATGTTAAGGACTTCTTTCATCATTAGTTCCTTCCAGTTATAGGGTAGTGTTGGCATTGATGGTGATTGGTGGGCTTTGGAGTGTTTTTGAGCAGTTGATGTCTCTACCCTTTTGCAGTATGAGCCTACTCTGTTCATTTTTTCTTTACGAAGATTTTTGGGCCTCTTCTTCATAGATCTTTGGTGCATCCTCCTCCTTTTCTTGATGTTCTAGGTTATTTACTGGCTGAGCCTCTTCGCCTTCTCCTATTATTGCGTTCTTTGTCCGCCCTTCATGGATGTCCTTCTCGCGCCGCATTGTTGCCAAGTCTGCCACAAGCTTAGCTTGTTGAGCAGCCATTTCCTCTATCCGCTTTTGGTGTCATTCCTCAGCTTGCTTACATTGTTCCTCAATTATACAGAATCATGTCCCGTCTTGCTCCTTCATCTGTTTCATGTATTGCATAACTTTATGTAATTCGTGCATAATGTCAATATGTGAAGACTGGCTTATAGCTTCCTCTTGTTATGTTTTCGATCTAGGCATTTTGTTTTTCTTTCCTAGTTACTATCAATTTGATTTCTGCAAAAAGATTCGGAAAAAAATTAACGTGTCAGAATTTAGAGATTGTTATTAGTGTCATCGCGCATAGCTTTATCGTTCTACTCCCATAGACGACGCCAATTGTTTGGGTCAAAATCTTCCCTTAAATCATTCATTTACTTCACTTGTAAATGGATTTAACACATTGTCATTTGTTGATGTAGTTCCTCTTATTAATGCACATTATGTTGGCTAAACCAATAGTATAAATGTGTTCTTCAATGAATTGAGAGGAAAGAACAACATGAGAGCACCTGCAAAAAGATACTCCAATGCTTAAGTTAGTACCATGCTCTAACTCTCAATCCACAATCTTCACCCATTCTCCTAAACTAAAAATATGATGTCCCTAAAATAGGTCCCTCGTCTCCTATTTATAGAGAAATGACAAAGAATAAGGTTAAGAAGGCTTATTGTGATTAGTCCACATGTCTGGCTTCTTTATTCTCCTTCCCACCTTTTCTTCCTTCACGTTATGAGCTTAAATACTCATCGATCTTCTAGCTCAACCCGAGCTCTAGGCTCTTCCTTTGATATATTTTTTTTGAGCTCAGAGTTCACTAGTCTGTTCATTTATTTTGAGTTCATAGCTCATCAATATATTCGTTCATTTCGAGCCCAAAGCTCATGAGTTTATTCATTCCTTTTGAGGTCAAAGCTCATCAATATATTTGTTCATTTCAAGCTCAGAGCTCATCCGTCTATTTATTCATTTTGAGCTCAGAGCTCATCAGTCTATTCTTTCCTTTCGAGCTGAGAGCTCATCAATCTATTTGTTCATCTTGAGCTGAGAGTTCATCAATCTATTTGTTCATTCTGAGCCAAGAGCTCATCAATATACTCATGCATCTTTTGTTCAACTCTTTCTTCAGAATTGGCATTTTCTCTTTTTTACTATAATGCCACATCACTTCGGGGAAATTATCCTCATACACTATAATATTTTTTAATTTAGCAATTTTATTTTACATGTTTTGTACTATGTATTTTTTGGAAGAGACAATTTGGGATTAGGGTAAGTAGAAAGGGAAACAACGTTGTCTGAGTTTATTTCCATGATGAAGCTTTTGGGGCTTGATGTGAATTTGAACACCAAATTGGTGTGATTGCAGAGGCAGGAAGCATTGCAGGTTTACCAGAAGATTCAATGTAACATGGATTTGAAAATGAAATAAAGAGAAAGAAATTTGTGGAAGAGGAAATCAATTGGGAATTGGGACAAGGAGAGAACAGGAAGAGAAGAGAACTTGACAAAACATTGCATCTAGAATTTTTACTAAATACGCCCCAGAACAAAGAATTATATATTACTATAATTGGAAATAGATCAAAACAAAGAATATATATGACATCCACTCCCACCTTACCAAGTAAGACCTAATGCTTGGTATCAATCACATCCCAAAGAAAACAATTCCACATATGCGAACCTTTCGTACGTCCACACCATGTCATTCCATATGTATATTTAATAAAAAAAATTGTACTTCATTATATTTAATAATTTTTTTATTGTTTTATAACATAGTTAGTTTTAAAATCATCTGAATAAGGTAAATAAATTAAAAAAAAATAATATAGTCATCTAAATAAGGCAAATAAACTAAAAAAATTAATAAATGAACCATAATAATTTATCATCACATATTTTAAAGTTTCATGATAAAGATTTAAATTACTCAATGAATTATATTTTCAAAACTATTATCGAAAAATATTTTTGTACTTAAATTTATTCTTTTCTTTCTTTTATTAATTATTTATTTTGCTATTTAAAGTATTTTGTTTATTCAAACACATATGTAATAGTGAAATAAGATATAAATATACATATTTTCATATTTTGTCATTTAGTTTTTTTTAATGAGATACTAATTATTTTAAATGCTCTAGCTATTATTTAAATATTATATATTTATATATAAATTTTTGTTGGCTTTAACTTTTTTTTAAATTAAATAATTAAAATTTGATCAAATAAGCTGTTTAAATTCATAGTTTTAAATTAGAATTTTTTTTACATTGTATTATATTTAAATTCATAGGTATTTTTCTTAAAAGAAAATTAGAAAAAAAAAATTGATTTTACAACTAGAATGTACCATATTTAACATATTAATATAAACATAAAAAATATCAAAATTTAAATTATTATGAACACTAAAATTCAAATTAATAAACAACATCAAATAATTTACTTTTTAAGAACACACAAATAACCTAAAATATATCTAATTTACAAAAAAAAAAAAAAAAAGGCACACACAAATGATTTCATAAATATGAATGTTATGAAAAAAAATTATTTTTTATATTTAGTTTAGATTTTGTTTAGTTGTCTTAGTTGTAGACTTAAAAATTGCTAACTAAAAACACATTAAAATCTTGTACGATTGGTATAACTTTTATAACTTTAAAATATTAAATAAATAATGCAACTTAGTAGTTTAATTATGTAATTAAATAAAAAAAATGATAAAGTAACATAATGAGATAATATTCAGAAAAAAAAACTTGATCAAATCATAGAATAAAAGAATGAAAAAAATACCTCTCTCCCGAGCAAGAAAAATAACAACTGCTCCCATTTGAAAGTTCTACTATTTGTTTTAAATCTGATTTCAAAAATAAAAATAAGATAAACAATTTCAACCTCAATTCAGAGCACAAAAATAAAACATAACGATAAATAGAAGTTATAGTCATAGAAATCGAACAAAAAATATGGAGAAAGGAGGAAGCAGATTGATCTACTAGTGCAGCCATGGTGAATGAAGGAGATAGTTGTGTTGTGGTAGTGTCATGGTGTGTACGACTGAGAAGAGTGTGATAGCATGAGTGAGATGGGAGGAAGATAACTAGATGTCTCTGATGGTGGTGGACGGTGGTAAATAAGTGGCATAGTGAGAGTTGAGCTTGAGAGATTGAGAAAGTGTAGCAAGGAGTGTGAAATGCCGACTATCGAAATTTAGGGTTAAAACTTAGGAGGATAAGATACTTACCTTTTATATTTAGGTTTTTTAGTGTGTATAAAAAACAATTAATATATATATTAATAGATGGTCGAGTATAGTGGGTTGGATTGGGTTAATAATTGTTGGGCCTATTTTTGAACCGTGGCCTATCGACCTGCTTATTTTGTCATCGAATGGGCTTTGGCCTAGTAAGACTCGACCCATTTCAGCCCATTTTCAGTGTGGGTAGGGTTGGGTAGTCATCCCACTAGCATTTTTTGGCATCCCTACAAACAGGTGATGGGACAAACACTGGGATCAAAAAAGTATAAACCTTAAAAAAAAAATCAATGTCGTTGTACCCTTTTTGTCTTTCTTTGTTACGAGAATAATATATAAATATACTCTAATAATTATAATTACGTTATAAAACTGAAATCCTCAAATAAGATTGTCAATTTGATACAAATATTAATAAGTATTATTATCTTTGTTGACTAGCTTTTTCCCTAACAACTAATAAAATCAAAGCTTAAAGAAACAGAGATTGAGACACAGATTTTTACGTGGTTCAGGTTGCGAATCAACCCTAGTACACGAGTCACTTGTCTTTAGGATACTAAGAACTTGCAAATCTCAAGTTCTTGTGGAGGATCTCAGGAAACGTATATGCGTGCTCTGAAAGAATAAATGGAATTCATAATTTTTTACAAAGTGTGCCCTAGACTTATTTATAGATGTCAAGGGCAATTAATTCCCTAATGAGGGCTAATTACAATTATTCTCTCCTAATGGGGGCTTAATTACATAATAAATGTTAATTCTTCCCATAAATGAGCTGGCGGGCCCCCTGCGTATCTCAGTGGGCCCAATACGAGGTATTCCAGTCCACTACTTTATTGGGTAGCACACTCCTGACAATGTCAAGAGAGTAGCATCATTTTTCCTATCTCAAATGACGTCGTGAGAAAACCTTCTTGTCGCGTGTGTGGGATCGACACCATAATATGTGTAACAGTAATTTTCAAATGGATGCTTTTGGTCTAGGGTCACTGTGCTAGACACCTGACAACTATATTCAATGTCTGAAGGATTCTTCTCGCATACCTGGAGGTATTGAATAAATGAGGCGGCCTTGTAATAAGACTTGGAGCATTATCCTAGAACATGATCCTCGACAAGTAGCGTTTCCACGAGGACATACTCGTCCAGTGATGGTGAACTATGATTGAAGGTTGGGCTTTCCTCCCGTGGAGACTAAAACAAGCTCTGGGGGACTTAATCAGCTTCCGTGGAATCCTAATTCCTCTTCATGTGTGCCATGTGTCACTTGGTGAAAGCACAGACAACATTCCCCCCCCCCCCCCAAGTCTTCATTCATCCTCGGGCAATGGAGACTTTAATTGAGAGGACTTATATTTGGGGGACATACTCAGGCCAAGACGATTGGGAATCCTTTCGGCCTGACATTTGAATAAAAGTGATGCCACTTTTCAGCTCCCTACTATTGGGTCCATCAATCTATGAAATTCAATGAGGGCCCTTTTCCGTGCCCTAGACTTCTATTTCGTACTCGAGACGTCCTTTCACCTTTTCGAGTATGATTCGTGCCATCTAAGTGTGATTGTTGGATTGTGCTCGAGTTCCTACTCTCTAGGTGATCAATGGTTGGGGTTGAACTACCTTTTTCCTATGCCTATTGGTATATATTCGAAGGTTTGCCTCCATTCCCCTCACTTTTTTCTAGTAAAAAATTTTCATCCTCAGAGCTCAAGAGCTACCCATTTCTCCAAGAACTTGTTAATCAAAACTAGAGACTTCTCATTGTCAATTTTGGAAGGTTGGAGGGAATCCTAGTACTTGTGGGTAAACTAGACTTCGTACTTCCATATCCCCACCATACTCAGTATTTCTGTACCGGCTTCTCCGATGAGGTTTAGTGACAGTTTAGTAGGCCGGGAGGGCCGTAGTTGTTTAATTACGCCATTAAATGAATATATGCATGTTTATGTGAATTATATTATGATATAATGATATATGCATGCATGTGGGTCCACATTTGAAATATTATGCTGTTTTGATAATTTGGCCCATTGAGGGTAAATTTGTGTATTTGGGTGCATGATGTGATTTTTGAATGAGATTCCATTATTATGGAGATATATTCGAGCTATTCGGCATGAGACGGTCATTTTTAGTGGATTAGCGGTTTTGTCATAACGGGGTCAATTTTGGGATAATAGGAATGTTTATTTGATGATAAATTGGGAATATTTGAGATCAAGGTGGAATTTTGGAGGTTTTGACTATAATGTCCCCGAGGGTGTTTTCAGGACCCCGAGCACTAGGTTTTATTTGAGGTTACTTAAGCTTGAAGTAGCTGTCAGATAGAACGTACGATAAGAAAACCTCTCGTTCTCATTCGTTAGTTCATTTTTGCCACCTGAAGCATATTTGAAGAAATCTTGAGTTCTAGGAGTCAGAATCAAGTGAGGATCGAGGCATAGCGATCCTAGGAAAGATTAGAAGCTTCTTAACTGAAGGATTTGACAGAAAACAACCTAATCAAAGGTAATCTAAGTTTAAAGTTTTGAGTTTTTAGAGTTTCTAAGCTTTGAATTGGACTTTGTGAATTGTTGTGTTTTTGATTCGTTTGAACCATGGGTTTTGAGGGTTTTGATGCATTGGGAAGCTTGGGAACCTTTTTTTGATGATTGGGGAATGTTTAGGTATAATTTTGGAGGCTTTGGAGTGTTAAAAACGCGTTTGGGAATGGCCCAGAGTTGAGGGCCGCGGCCCTGTTCTTGGGGTGCCGCGGCCCTGCCTTTAAGAAGCAGGTGGAGTTTTTGTGCTTGCTGCGCGCCGCAGCCCTTGCTTTAGGGAACTCTGGGGGCTGAAGCCCAAGGTGCTAGGGCCGCAGCCCTTGCCCTGTTTTCACTCCGTTTGCTCGTTTTGACCCCGAGAACCTAGTTTTAGGCCTTGGGAGTAACCTTACTACTTGGATTAGTGTGGATTGATCTCTTGGAGGCTAGATACTGGTTTGAGAACCTTTGATTATCATGTTATTAATGGTATCCCATAATGTGTTATGATTAGGTAATCGCTAAAGGACTAAAAGTTAAACCGTTCTCAAGGGTCGTTCTTTTGTTCATTCTAGCTCGAATCAGAGGTAAGATAACTGCACCCCAAATGTGACATACATGGTTATTCATGAGGCATCTTGGATGTATAAATGTGGACATGAATTGGTTATGGAATACTTAGCAAATGTTGCTCACTTGTGCATGGTACTAACTCATTAGTCAGATTTGGCAAAGGTGTTAGTATCAACTGTGAAGCTGTGACTTATTAGTCAGGTTTGGCAATGGTACTGGGCACTGGTCACATTGCGCTGACTCATTAGTCAGGATGGCCTTAGCGTGTTCAACGCAAGCCAATAAAGATTAGATCTAATTGACTTTCTGCATTGAATGACTCAAAGAGCATTAATGCCGGACCGACCTCAAGGTCGATGAATAATATAAGCGCTTGAAGGCTAGTGGCTTACCTAGCAGCCACTCTTCTATTTGAAATAGTGACTTTCTTGTCAGTCACTCAGTATGGTTTACCAGAACCTGTTGAAGGCTAGTGGCTTACCTAGCAGCCACTCTTCCATTTGAATTAGTGACCTGTTTGTCAGTCACTCAGTAGGGTTTATCAGGACCTCAAGTGATATTCACTCACCTGTTTGAAAGCTATGAGCTATGTGTGATTATAATGATAATCATTTGATGATGTCTACATATAATGTTATTTTTTCTTGCTGGGCTTTGGCTCATGGGTGCAATGTGGTGCAGGTAAAGGAAAAGAAAAGCTCACCCAGCCTTGAGTGGAGAGCTTAGGTTGTGATGTGTACATATGCGGCCGCTTGACCATCACGGCCAAGGAGTTCTCAGAGGAACTAGGGGGTTTACCCTATTTTTGCCGCTTAGGTCGGCGGGGTTTGAAATTTTGGAACAATAATGACCTTTTGAGTTGTAAATGCTCTTGTGGGCCCATGAACAGTTTTATGTGTCAATAAAATATATCCTTTCCTTTTCATTGGTTTTCACCTTAACCTGTTAATAACACTTAGAACACATTTTAACCAAAGGACTCAAGCAATGAGTCAAATTTCCGGTTCACCGTTCACCGTAATTGTTCTGGGGTAACCAGGGCGTTACAATTTCCACATCCACATGAGACTCAGCACTTACTAGTGTTACATATCGAGTAAGCCTTCTTCATCAATTTATGCTTTTGTATGTCCTATGTTTTTAGTTTTGTGTTTGGGCTATTAAGTTAGCTTGTGGATTATAGGTCATTTTACATCTTTTTAACTTTTTTTGGACCTTGTTGGTGTGGAAATCGACTATAAGTGGCCACTTTGCATTTTTCCCTTTTCCAATATTAGATCTCTTTTGGGGAAATTCCTAGATTTAGGTTGTGTTCTTAACCTTCTGGTGATCTCTTCGAGGGCAAATCTAGGGCTTTGGGGACACTCTTTTTTAGAAAAAAATCTCCATTTTCTTCTCCGCGAGAAGATGTCTTAGGGTATTCTTGTGTTTTGACCACTTTTCCTTGGCTGAAAGTGCTAATTGATTTATTTTGTTTCAGATGTTTGAGGAGCTTCGAAAGGTGAACAACCACAGTTTTTACGCGATGACCAAGAAGGTGGAAAATAGATGGAGAAGGCATAGCGCTGGTTGTAAGAGAAGTTGCTTTAGTGGGGATGAGGCCAATATCCAGCGGTCGTTTTATGTCAGAGGACGACGCGAACAAAACTCTGGTCCCCCACACCCTACACAACAATACAAGGCCTTGGGATTTTAGGCAGAGAAAATCTCAAGCAAGTTAAAGAATCTTGATGCTTTGTCCAGCATCATAAACCCTTACAGGATTATGGTCGACCATCTCGTCCGTCTATGCCGGGAGACAGAGATTTCGCACCGTATCATCAATTATAGCGTCCCAAATATGCTAACAAGGCTTAGAGCCTTGATTAGCGTGTCAGGAGGGCAATAATTGTCTTAATTATGATAATCTGTGAATTAAATGAGATGTGATTAGAAATGCATGTTTAAGTGAATTAAATATGCACGTGGGTCCCATTTGGTTGTTATTGGTATATCTGTAATTTTAGCCCGTTGAGGGCATAAATGTGATATATGTGTATATTGTGATTGATGCCACGAGTGAGTGGTGATATATTTGTCATGCATGATCTGAGATGGTCCTAGAGAGTAGTTTAGCTAAATAGTCACAACTGGGTTGAATTCCTGGCTCGGGAGGAGCCTAGGGGTATTTTGGGAATATGGTATATGTTCGAGAATTACTGGGTAACGGGTAGTAATTTAGCAATCATTTGGGCATGTCGGGATTAAAGGGGATTTATAGGAACACTCGAGGACTTGGTGGGATGTGGCAATTGATGGAATTGCCCTTGGTGGCACTATAGGATGAACATAGACTTAAAGGGTATTCTAGACATTTTGGAGGCTGAGGGATCAGTCTGAACTTAAACATTAGGCAATAGATTCTAAAATTAGAAAAAAGCAAACAAGGGAATTCTCTCAATCTCTCTCACTCGGCTCTCTCTCCCCTCTTGGACACTTAGAAGTTGAAGAATTCTTTAGGACTCTAGGCTAAGGAATTGGATATTGGACTTGCTAAGCTTGAGGATAAGCTCAAGGATGAAGATATCTCTGAGGTAAGGGTTTTAATTTGAGTTGTTTTCTACTTAATTCTGCTGAGAATTGGAAGTTGCATGTGAGCTAAACTTTGGTTTGATTTTGACTATGTGGAGAGGTTATGGGGTTGTTTATCGGATGGTTAGGATTCTTAGGTGGTGTGGATAGGAGATATAGACTCAAATATGGGTTTAAATGATGTATTTGGTGTGAATTGTTGAATTAGGCTCGGGGAAAAACGCAGAAAAGTGATGGGATTTCTGAGTTTTGGGGCTTGAGTTCCAGCCCTATTCATCAGGCACTATGGTCCGCTTGAACAATTAGGCCTGGGGGCCTTGGAAACTTGCCCAAGCGCCACGATGAAAGGTGTAGCGTGTCGTGGCTCGTGTTCTTCAACGGAGAGGGATTTGCCTCTGACTTGGGCGCGTTGTGGCCCTTAAGGGTTGCGCCACGACTTAAATGTGAAATGTTGGCTATTTGAAGGTTTTAAGCTTGAGAATTCGAATGTTAAGGCTAGCGAAGGATTCTACTACTCGATTTAGTAGAATCTAAGGTCTCGGAGGCTAGATTAATATTCTGAATTTATTTATTGGTTTAAGACTTAATGGATAATTATTATGAATGCGTTGTGACTAGGTTTTCAACGAGGCTCGGATTAGGGGACTATGCTCGGGATCGCATTGGCTTATCAGCTCGGGGCACAGGTAAGAAAACTATTATACTCGTAGAGCAGGGCATGGCCGTATTGTTTGTATTGTCGGGTGCAAACCTAATGTTTATGTTTAATATGCGTGTAAATATCTATGAATGAATGGCAAGGGCCGAGAATGACGAAGGCTGAGAACGGTGAAGGCCGGGAAAGGCGAAGACGGAGAACCGCAGGAAGCTGGGTATAGCAAGGGGTCGGGATCGACGTTGTAACGCCCCAACCCCAGGGACCGTTACGGTGTGCCTTGTAAACAGTGCTAAACTTGCTAATCGAGTTATTTGGCCAAATTCGTGTAACTAAGTATGATTAGCGGTTTAGGGATTAAAAATTTGGTTAAGATGTAATGTTTCACTAGAACGTTTAATATATACATTCAGGTCCCAAAAATATAGTTTCAGAGTCTGTTACAGAAAATATTTACAACAGGCCGTTCTAAGCGGCAAAACAGGGTTCAACCCTAGTTCCCCTTTAAACCTCGGCCATGGCGGACGAGCAGCTGCATATGTACACGTCATCACCTAAGCTCTCCAACTCAAGGATGGTCCAGCTTCCTTTTTCCTTTACCTGCACCACATAGCACCTGTGAGCCAAAGCCCAGCAAGAAAACACAGTATAACATGATATAATATCAACAGTAATTGTATTGATTATTCAAGACCAACAGTTCAAACAAATAGGTGACTAACACAAGAGTCACAAACGTGGGGACAACACCCTTTAGCCATGTGACGATAGGGTCACCAAGGCTTAACTGGTAGGTTGTCCTTTCATAAGTTCGATCAGGATAGGTGCATGGTGATTGGTCACCAACATAACCTTCCTCCCGACTCTAGAGTCGTAACTATGGACAGCGTCCCCTAGCCATGTGACAAACAGTCACCGGGGCCATATGCCCTAGCTATGAACATCTGGTCCTAGACCAGGCAAGCGCTTATAATTTCCAATGACCTTCCAGTCGGTCTGGCATTAATACCCCATATGAGTCATTCAATGCTAACATCGATTAGATCTAATCTCCCGACTCTAGAGTCGTAACTATGGACAGCGTCCCCTAGCCATGTGACAACCAGTCACCGGGGCCATATGCCCTGGCTATAAACATCTGGTCTTAGACCAGGCAAGCGCTTATAAATTCTTCGACTTTAGGGTCGGTCCAGCATTAATGCCATAGAGCCATTCAATGCATGTTCATCGGCTTTAGGGTCGGTCCCTGACTAGTCAGTGCCATACACAGGTAAGCCATGCCACCAAAAACATATCACATGTTCAATACCCATAAACAAGGTATTCAGCATGCTTACTAAACAGGTACTAGTACAATTAGGATCATGCATAAACACAGAGGCTCAAGCTCCGAACGATGTCATACTCAGTATACAGAGCATGCCCTAATCACATGTTTCTCATGCATCATATGTATAATATTAAACAATCCAACATGCACCAATAACAGCCATGCATGTCACATTTAATAATCAACCAACATGCATCAAGAATAGCCATGCATGTCATACTCAACGATCAACCAACATGCATCAATAATAGCCATGCATGTCACATAAACACAGGGTGCAGTTTTCTTACCTCAGAGTCGAGCTAGGATGATTTAAAGAACGACCCTTGAGAACAATCAACTTTTAGTCCTTTACCGGTCACCTAGTCATAACCAAATATAGGATACCATCAATAAAAATGATCAACATAAGTTCCCAAACCAATATCTAGCCTCCGGGATATCAATCCCCACTTAACCGGGTACTAGGTTCAACCCCGAGGCCTAAGGCTTGAATCCCCAAGCTAAAAACACCTTTCTGACCAAAAAGTCACTAAGGGCCGCGACCTGCCCTAGCCGCGCCGTGCCGTGCCCCTCAAACAGAGGCGGCCCTCTCTGACAGACACCTTGGGCCGCGGTGCACCACAGCCATGCCACGGCTCAACACCCAGATTTGCCAAAAAAACAGCACGCACCAGCTCAACCTCCCCTGCGTTTTCCCTTGGAACCAAGCCTTCAAACCAGTTCCAAACCTCCTCCAAACACTCAATTCAACCTCTACACATCACCTATAACTCACCCTCATCAAAACCCAAGCTAAACTTCAATCAAAACCTCCACTAATCCAAATTATCCTCAACGCAAACATAAGCTGAAAAATAAGAGAAAGATAGAGTATGGCTCAAACTCAAGTTCAATTCCTTACCTTAAGCTTATTTGAATCCTTCCCAATGGCTAAACTCAATCTATAATCCCCAAGCCTTGACTCCCTAGCTTGCTTCTTCAATTTGGTCTCTCAAAATTCAAAGGAAAGTATGAAGGGAAAACTTGTACGGGAGAGAAAGGAGAAGATGAGGATGAGGCTCTCTTTGTTCTGTTTTCCACAGCCTTCTAAACACTCAAAGGCTGATATAAATCCTTAAGGTCAAAAGACCATAATGCCCCTAAGCCAAATAAATCCCTCTAAAGGCTTCCGAGGGTAAAACCGTCCTTTCCCGCCTATCTTGTTAATTATAATTAACGCTCTCCAATTCCCACTATTCTCAATATTCTCAAATACCAATAAATCATATCCCATTATCCTTTTATTCTCGGTAATGTTCTAGCCATCAAAATGACCCCGAGACTCACCCTGAGCCCCGAACTTAAACTCGTTATGACTAGACCGAACACTTACATCTCATGATCGTCTCATGCCGAATAGCTCGAACCAATCCACCTTATAATGTGGCTATATTAATTAATCACAACCATGCACCCAAAATACACAATTACGCCCACGGCGGCCAAATTACCAAAATACCCTTATAATTATAAATACACCCATATGCACGCATCTACCATCATATAATAATATAATTCACATAAACATGCACATAATCATTAAATACCATAATAAATCAATTATGGCCCTCCCGGCCTCCTAATCAAGGTCCTAAACCTTATTAGGAAATTTGGGGCATTACAGACGTCAAGCACGTTGAGTGCTAGCCACTAGGGCGAGACCCTCCTAGGGTGTTGTATCCACCCACTCAGTGAAGATAGTGAACCCATGGCCTGGTAATGCGCCTGGGACGGCATAGGCCGCTATTTTTTTAGCTTGTTGGCTCTTTTGATGTATACTATTGAATCTTATGTGAAATGTTAGACGTTGAGTTTTCTTGCTGGGCTTCAGCTCACAGGTGCTCTATGGTGCAGATAAGGGCAAAGGAAAGGTCGACCAACCTTGAGTACGGAGAGCGTGGAGCGAGGGGTACATGTTCGGCCTACCTGGCTGCCACGGCTAGGGTTATTTTGGAGAAAGTACTATAGTGAACCACTTTGTCGCTTAGGTCGACCTTAATTGTATTTTTGAGTTGTAATGTATTTTCTAAACATTATTTTGGGATCCCAATTTTATAACATTTTCTTATTTCAATGAATGTCATATTTTTTATAACTAATGTTATTAAACGAGTTTTATTTTAGTTTAGTTAAACTTTTAACTTAAAACTTCGATTAGCGAGCTGATGGCACTTTTTAACACACATGGTAATGGCTCTAAGGAAGTAGGGCGTTACATGTAATGACCCAAATTCACTAATAAGGCTTAAGGGCCTTGATTACTGTGCTGGGAGGGCATAAATGAGATTTGAGTGAATAGTACTTATTTGAATGTGATTAATAGTGCTTAAATTACATTATATGATAATTGGTGATATTATGTGATAATATTAAATAGACATGTTGTATATGTGAGAACCACATTATTATGTGGATAACTCTGCAGCCGGCAACTCGAGGCGATCCTAGGGCTAGATAGTGGGAAAGGTCACAACAGGGTATTATAATTGACTTTGGACAAGTCAAGGAGTGTTTTAGGTATCGGGTAGTGATTTAGACTATCGAGTGATGAAAATAAATAATTGGAGATATATTTGAGGTTAGGATGTCTAGGCGGGATTATTGGGGGATTTTACCATTTTGCCCTCGAGGACGTTTCCGGCACCCCGAGCTTTGGGATTAGTTTAATCATCTAAGGATATACTTGGAAGACTTAGAAAATATTAGACAGAAAGTGTAAACCGACCCTATCTCTCCTTCTCTCTCTTCTCTCTCTTAGCAAAGGAAAAACTCTGAATTTTCAAGAGAATCAAGTTGAATACTTGGGAATTGAAGGGAATAATATGGAGGATTAGCTCAGGAACTGATCAAGGTCTGAGATAGAGCCAAGGTAAGCTTTGAATTTTCGTTTCTGAGGTTAGGAATTTGGAGAAATGGCTGAGTTTTAAATATCTATGGTTTTGGCATTTAAGGTGGAAAATTGAGGCTTGAAACTTTGAAGATAGGTCAGGGGACTCTTGGAGAAACGATTCTACAGCTGAGGTAAGGTTTAATTTAAAGTTTGATGGTTGAATTTGAGAGTTTTCATGGCTGGTTTTGAGTTCTGTGGGTTTGAAATCTCAGAAATCGGAATTGGGATTTTGGTGAGTGTTAGGCTGGATTTTTGGTGGAGTTGTGTTGTTTAAATCATTCTAATGTTGTTATTATTAATTGGTTTTGAGTTGGGGGCTTTGGGATGGCTTAAGGTGAGGTTTAGATATTGAAAATGGTGGTTTTTTCTGGGTTCGAAGGGTCGGGCCGCGACATGGTTCTTGGTGAGCCGCTGTAACGACCCAAAATCGCTAATAAGGCTTAAGGGCCTTGATTAGTGTGCCAGGAGGGCATGTTGGGATTTATGTGTGATTTTATGAGTTAAATGCATGATTATGATTTAAAGCATGTTATATGACTAATTGAACATTCGAGATGCATGACTACGTGGTTAGTATGCATGTTAGGTGAAATAAATATGCATGTGGACCCCGTTTGCATGATAGGGGTAAATTGTTAATTTAAGCCCGCTGAGGGCATATATGTGATAATTGTATTCCATGATTTGGACCACGTGAGTGTGGTATTATTATGGTGATGCACGTGCCGAGACGGTCCTAGAGAGAAAGTTAACTTAAAATGTCACAACGGGATTTTATACCCGGCTCGGGAGGAGCCTAAGGGTAATTCGGAGATTTTGTAACTTAGTTCTTGGGAGATTTTGGTGACTAGTAATTTGGTAACTTATGTAACTGGTAGTAACCATAGAGAGTAACAGGTTTAGGTGGTAAAATGGTAGAATTGTAATGGATAGGAAATGACAAGTAAGCCCTTGAGGTTTAGTTAGGAAATGATAGGTAAGGAGGGGTAAAAGGGTCATTTGGCAAGGGGTTTAGACAATTGCAGCTGGGTTATATGGGGTGAACGGTTTAGCACTTAGCCATTTTGGTGGTTTTGTTTAAAAATTAAGAAAGGAAAAGCTAGAAGGAGACCTAGGGCAAGAAGAAGAAGAAGAGGAGTGAAGGAGCTGAAATTTGAGACTTAGGAGATGAATCAAGGAAGCATAGGGTTGGATTCTTCATTCAAGGTAAGGATTCTGAGTAATTTAAGGCTTGTTTCTATTATGGTTTGAGGAATTTGAGCATGGTTTAACTTTGAACTTTGAGTTTTTATTTTTTTCTGAAATTGAAATCAAAGATGTGGATTTTGGGGATTTGATGGTGTGTTTGGGATTCTTTAATGTTGTTTATGAGTTGTTAGATGGTTTATGTGGGGTTTTGAATTGGTTTTGGGGCTTGGGTACCTGCTTGGGATGATTTGGAGTGGTGTTAGCTCGGGGGAAAACGCAGGGAAAAACCCAGAAATCTGGGTTTCGCGTAAGAGTGCCGCGGCCCTGTTCTTAGGTGCCGCAGCGCGAGGCTATTTCTGGGCAGGGGGAGGCTTCTGACTTGCTGGGCGCCGCGGCGCTAGGCCATGTTCAGGACTTGAAATTTTGCATTTTTGAGCTTTTGCTCCGGGGGTTCGGGGGATGCTTCCGATGAATTGTTTTAGGAATTTGGGAGTCCCGAGAGTGTGGGATTGGTCCCGGGAAGTGGTTATGAATTGATTAGTATTAAAGGATGTTTCATGTGTGTTATGACTAGGTTATTGGAGAGGCTCGTTCTAGAGGACCGTGCTCGCGGCTTTAGTGCATCAGGAAGCACGGAGTACAGGTAAGAAAACTATAACACCCGTAGGATAGGGCGTGGGCCCATAGTGTGATTGCGGGGCACGGCCTTATATTGCATGATGAGATGATTGCCGGGAACGGCCCTATATTGCATTACATGTTAGGGTGCAGATTTAAATGAATTGATATTTGTCTGAATGTCATTTGATTTATGCTATATATGTTTATAGTGAAATGAACGGCTATGGCCGAGGGCGGCAAGGCCGAGAACGGCAGCGGGGTCGGAAGTAACACTTAGCATATGGGATGCTTATAGTCAGGGTAGGACCCAGAGGATACATGTGAAATCCTTACGGTGAGGACCGAGACCCCAGGCTGTGGTAAGGGTTCTGGGGCGGCATGGCTGTGTTTGCTTAGTCTAATGGTTAACTTGTTTATCTGTGGGCTATCTGATATGATTAACTGTATATTTTGCATATGTTATGAACTGCATGAGTTTTCTTGCTGGGCTTCAGCTCACGGGTGCTCCGTGTTGCAGGTAAGGGCAAAGACTGAGTCAACCAACCATGAGTACGGAGAGCGTGAAGCGACGCGTACATGTTTGGCCTGCCCGACTGCTTTGGTTGGGGGTTTATTCGAAAATGGCTATAATAATCTATGATTTTTATAACTGATCAATCGTAAACTTGTTTTAAGATGTAAATAGTTTTCAAACCTTATTTTGGGATCCCAAATGTTTAATACTAGAAGTTTTATTGAAACAACGCATTTTTCTAAGATTACAGCCTTAACTTTTAATTAGTCACACTTTTGTTTCAAAACCTCGGTTAGCGAGTTCATTGCACATTGTTTTGTCTTAAAAACTCACTTAGTAACGGCTTTAAGGAAGTAGGGCGTTACAGCCGCGGCCCTTCGAGGCTGTTGCATGCTGAGGAAGGAGGGCGGGCTGCGGCATGGTCCAAGCAATGCCGCGGCCCTTACCTATTTTTGTGCCTTAGGTGGTTATGTTTGGGGGCCATGCCGCGTAATGGGTGGCCTATGCCGGGGCGCTTAAGGGATTTTGGGATTTTGAGATTTTAGGCTTGGGAATTTAACCTAGGGTGCTCGGGATTGAATCTTTTACCATATTTGGTGAAGTTCAATGATCCGGGGACTAGAACTTGGTTTGGAAACTCATTTGGGATTGTTAATGGTATCTTTCATCATGGTTGTGACTAGGTATTAAGCTAGGGCTCGAGGATCGGATCACGCTCAAGGAGTATCGCTCGTAGCTAATTCATCTAGAAGCTAAAGGTAAGAAAACTACACCCGGTTGAATATTTGAACGGGACTAAGGGCTCCCTGATATATATATGACTGAAAGAATGGTATCATGCCATGTAAATTGTAAACCAACGGCCTAAGGGTGCCACGGTTAACTTGTGCGATTGGCACGGCTCAGACACTGGTATCCGAGGACAGCTTATTATGCACTGAGCTCGGTTTAAGTGGGCCGGAGTCAGTGGGTTAAACAGAGGGTGCGACCTAAGGTGTCGACCCTAGTATTTGTGTTAATTGATTATTATATTTGGATATGAATGCGATTAATAAGATTGTTGAATAATCTGAGTATAGATGAGGTTACTTGTACCTTGAAGTGTGCTTATATGCTGTGGATTGAATATCTGAACATGCTTATTGGAATGTCTGTTTGAAATATGGTTTATGTTGTGTATGTTGTTTTCTTGCTGGGCCTTAGCTCACGGGTGCTGCGTGGTGCAGGTAAAGGCAAGGGCAAGATCGATAAACCTTGATTGGAGAGCTCTGCAGGGTGAATGTACATGTCAGGCTGCTCGACCGCCACGATTGAGGAGATTACAGGGACGAGAGGATCAGAACCTTGTATTTTGCCTTAGTATGGCTAATGTTTACTCTTAACTATTGAATTTTGTAAAGCCAACTTTTAAACATTGTCAAGTTTTGGGGATCCCTTCTGTAAACTGTTTATAACTTATAAAATGTATCTTTTGAGGCCAAAGTGTCTTTTAGCCCAAGAACACTTTAGCTAATGACACGTTTTGATTAAACGACTTGATTAGCAAGTCTCACACCTTTACAAATACACAGTGTAGCAGTCTTGGCTATCCAGGGCATTACATTACATCTATGGTCTTGACCCCTGGAGCCAGTCACACCTCTAGAAGTTTGTGAGGATTTCTCCATTCCAACTATCCCCAAATGGCTACAGGGTCCTCGCGGGCCTGTATGTCCTATCCTGAAAAAGGAACTTGCATGAACCCTCTCCTGCAGAGATCTTCTATCTCTATAGCTTTTGGACTTACCCAAAGAAGAAGGGGTTTGATCTCGACAGATTCTATACGGTGATGAAGTACGACAATGCTACATACAAGGCTTCTCACCTCTACGAGAGCCATGCACATGACTATATGGATCAGTTCTTCTTCACTAATGGTTTTCCACTCGAGACAAACCCAACTCTTATTTTGGAATTCTCTAAGGTTGGTAAGTTCCTTATAGCATTACAAGATCGCACTGAGCTAAGTTATCTAATGATGGAGGATAATCTAGTTGTTCTGGGGCTTCTCAAGAGAGGGAACCGTATCAACAAATTAGACCTAAACAAATTCAGGAACCCCACCAGGCCCCGAGCAGTAGTTGCAGCCCACATCAACTATATCGATGGACTGGCCCACAACCAGTATAATCAATTGCTAATGGAGGAGTGCATGGAGAATGCTCTAACAGCTCGAGCAACTCAAGAGGCCCGGCTGGATCAGGAGCTCGAGGTAGAGCTTCATGCAGGCATCAAATCTTCCTTCCAAGACCAAGGTAAATCCCCCATAACAATTTATAATGCTAAGTCTGTGGGATATGGGGTAAGTCCTGAGAACATTTGGGCATCTCCATAGCTCCTTGGGTGTGGCCTCACCTCGAATCATCACTGGACTCAGGAGGAGTACCAGGATTACCAGGACTTGATCGATCCATTTCTCCACCACCATAAGAGACGGCTGCCTCCTTAGGGGTTTGTGCCTTTGGATAATTTGACATCCTTCCTCACGCAGGGGTTTTTCTAGTACGAGACTTACACCACTCAATAGATGGGGAGGCTCATAAAGGTGTCCGCACACTCGATGTTGCACCCAGAGGAGTCATCTAGTGGTGGGGCTTCCCAAGAAGCCCACGTGCCTCGACATTTCCTTATCGTTATAAGTGTTAACACTTATTGTTTCTCCCTACAAGTCACATGGGTTTGGCGGACATTTCCCATGCTACCAGGTGATTCGGTGAGGGACCCAGAAGATCTAAGGCTAGAGGGTCCAAACCACCCTGCTATGGGTGGAACCTTCTCTGTAACGACCCAAAGTCACCGATAAGGCTTAAGGACCTTGATTAGCGTGTCGGGAGGGTATAATTGGTTATGTGTGATTTAATGATTAAATGCATGATTATGTAGCCTGTTGATTATATGATTATATGGATACGTGAAATGCATGTTTATGAGTATTAAATATGCATGTGAGCCATGTTTAGCCGTTAAGGGCGTATTTGAAATTTTGGCCCGTTAAGGGCATAAATGTGATTATGTGTGACTAATTGTTGAGACCACATTATTATGTTGATATATTTGAATTATTTGACTCGAGAAGGTCCTAGTGAGTGGATTGGTGAATTAGTCACGATGGGGATTTATACCCAACTCGGGGGAGCCTTGGGGTATTTTTGGGAATTTAGAAAAATATATCGGAGATTATTAGACAATGGGTAAGTAATTGAAAAATAAATGGATGATGGGATTATCTGATAAATAATGGGAACATTTAAGAAATTAGCGGGAATTGGGGAGGATGACCCCTTTACCCTTAGATTAATTATAGGTTTAATTAATATTTGGAGGGGCAAATGGGTCTTTTGGCTATTAGAGGATATAATCAGACTTTGAGAATATAACATAAAACTGTAGAATTATTCAAGTGAAGAAAGAAAAAGAAAACTCTCTCAACTCACCCCCTCTCATCTCTCATGCTCTCCTCTCTAACTCACTCTCCCTTGAGGGAATTTGAAGCTAAGAATCAAAAAGGGGCCTAGGTTACTCTTTATGGCTGGTGATCTGTGAAGGGATTGGAGAAGAATCAAGCTAGAGTTGGAGCTGGAAAACAGGGAGGAACTCAGTCATAATTGAGGTAAGGATTGTAGTTATCAACTTTAAATTTTACTGGGTTTGTTAAGTAAAGTTCTAAGTATTCAAGTTAGGCCACAATTTGAGGTAAGAACCTTGATTTAATCTCTGTGTTTTGTTGAGTAGTTTAGGTTGAACTTTGAGAACTTGAGTATGGGTTTTTGGGGATTTTTGGAGCTTTTGGAAAAACTTGGTTACGTTTTGTTTCCTTTGATGAGTAGAGTGTGTTTCTATGGTGAACTTTGGGTTTGGAGGTTTTGAGGGATTGATTTTGGGAGCTTTGGCTCGAGGACATTTGAAGAGAAAACCAATAATTTTTACACTCTGGTATCAGCACTGTAGCGCTAGGTTGAGAGTGCTAGGCTGTGATTTTGGGGGCTAGAGTCTCTGACTCTAGCGCTGTAGTGCCCAATAGGTAGCGTTGTACCGCTACTCAGCTTTCAAAACTTGATTTTTGGGTACATTTTAGGGTTTTTTCTTAGGGCCTCGGGAGACGATTTCACCACCTCGTTTGGTGGAATTAGAGGTCCCGAGAGCGCAAGATTGGTCCTGGGATTGTTCTTTAGAATTTAAACTCATGGAAGTATCATTTATGGATTATGACTAGGTGTATGCTAGGGCTCAGAACGAGATTTTGCTCGAGGGTCATTCTTATTAACCAAAGCACTCAGATCTGAGGTAAGAAAACTACACCCGTTTGTGTGGCTATGTTGGGACTAAGGTTCCCTATATTTGAATACAAATGTTATATGATTATGATATGCCATGTGAGCATGAAAAAAATGGCCTAAGATGCCGGAACTACTATTGGCGCACAGGATGCGACTTGGCCACTAAGAGCTGAGGTTAGCTAAAGAATCTCTGAGCTCGGCCTAAGCGAGTCGAAGTTAGTGGGTTAAATAGAGGGTGCGGCCTAAGGGCATTGACCTTGAGTATTGTATGATGAGTATTGATATGTTTACGATTGCTAATCTGTTGCATATACCTTGTTAAATACTGGATGAATGATTTGTGAATAAATTGATTGTCCTCTCTGATTAGATGACCATTATGACATGCTGAATAATTGGTTAACTATGTTAATGGATCATTTGATTGTCTATATTGTTTATGCTATGCTTTATGGTTTTCTTGCTTGGCCTTTACCTACACCACGTAGCACCCGTGAGCCAAGGCCCAGCAAGAAAACATCTTAAACAACTCAATCAATGAAAACAGACAATTAACTTATTATGCATGTATTCCCATCAGATAACCCCAACAGATATTCGGCGCATATAGTCAGATTCAAGATACATTCTATCACATATAACACTCATATCACATAATACTCAGGGCCGACGACTTAGGCCGCACCATCTGTTTAACTCACTGACTCTAGCCCGCTTAAACCGAGCTCAGTGCATAATAAGCTGTCCTCGGCTACCAGTGGCCGAGCCGCTCCCTGTGCGCTAGTGAAACCCTTGGCACCCTTAGGTTGTTGGTTCACTAAATGGCTTGCATGGCATAATACCATCTTTTCAAGCATTTACAATAGGGAGCCCTTAGTCCCGTCACATATATTCAACCAGGTGTAGTTTTCTTACCTTTAGTCTGCGCAGTTATTGAATTACGAGCAACGTCTCACAAGCACGATCCGTTCCCAAGCCTAAGCCTTTATCACCTAGTCACAACCAAAGTATAGGGTTCCATTAATACTTTGATATAGGTTTCTGGTTATAAAACTAACTCCCGCGAATCCAAATTCCACCAAGCACGGTGGTGAAACCAATCCCGAGCACACTAGACCACTTCCCCGTGCCTAAAACCCTTAAAGATTCATGTGTGCAACCAAGGGCTACGGCCCCTGAAGCCTAGCCGCGGCCCTTCCCCAAAACAGAACCAACACCACCCCTGAAGGAGTACACATGCCGCGGCCCTTGCTTTGGGCACCGCGGCGCTTGCCTTTGGCCGAGCCTCCTTGGCTCCTTTGCATGCTAGGGACGCAGTGCTCTAAAACAGAGCCGCGGCCCTCCCCTTCGAACCCAGAATTTACACCATTTCAAAGTTCAAAAACTCAGCCACAACCAACCTTAAGCTCCCTACTTCAACACCCAACAAATCCAACACCTTTAACATGACTTAAACAACTTAATTCCACAGAAAACTCAACCCAACACACACTAATCTTCTCTTTTCAATTTCTGAAACTCAAGAGCTATAAGCATTCAAACCCAATTTAAAACCTCTAAACCATGAGTTGAAACTTACCTCTTCTGTTGAATCACCTCACCAAGCCAAAGCCAAGCTAAATCTCCAAGTTTCCTCCTTAATTCTGCCTTAAGACATCAAAACCATGTTTGCTTCAAAACTTGACCAAAACCCAACTAGAACTCAGAATTCAACCACAGAAAAGAATATTAGATGCTTACCTTAATCCCTGTTTTAGTTCTTGATTTACTTATGAGCTAAACCTCCAAATCCTCACCACAAATCTCAGAAATTCCAGCTTGTTTCCCCCTTAAGTTTCTTGTGTTTTTTTTTCCTTCCCTTTGTTCTCCTTGAGAGTGAGAGAGAGCTGAGGTAAAGTTTTAGTCGGTTTGCATTTTTCTAGAGGCTTCCTTATGTCTATCTCACTCATTAAGTTAATCCCGAGGCTCGGGGTGCTGGAACCGTCCCGGAGGCCAAAATGGTAAAATCCCCCAATATTCCCGCCTAGACATCCTAATCTCAAATATATCTCCATATATTTATTTTCATGACCCGATAGTCCAAATCGCTACCCGCTATTTAAAAATACCCCCAACTTATCCAAAGTCATATCTTAAGTCCCGTTGTGACTTTTCCCGCTATCTGTCCCTAGAATCGTCTCGAGTCGTGCTCTGCGAACCTGTCCACATAATAATGTGGTTCTCACATATATCATATATTTATTTCATATCACATTAACACATAATATCTTCAATTATCATATAAACATTACTAAACTTATAATTACTCATTTAAATTACAATTATTTCATTAATGCCCTCCTGGCACACTTTTCAAGGACCTTAAGCCTTATTAGCGATTTTGGGTCGTTACACAGCAACCAAGATAGCTAAAGAGGTCAATGTTACCAAGGACGAGGCTCGGAAAGCCTAGGAGGAGTCCCAGGCGTCCAAGGAGGAGACTACCCTGGCTCGATGAGAAGTCGTGAAGGTTGTGGGGGGATGCTTCTTAGAATGTGGAGGACGCATATAGAGCCCGTGGTGAAGCCACTAAAGAGGCTAACAAGGCTTGAGCCACTAAGGAGTGTTCCCTAGAGGTCGAGGTCGAGGTCGAGGCTTCTCGAGTAATGGGGAAGGCAGAGTCTCTCTGGTAAGAGGTAGAGGTCCTCAAGAAGGAAGTCGATACCATCACTGAGGATGCCTTCTATGCGAAGTGGCTCCACAATAGGGACATGGACCTCAAATTTATTGGGGAAGCCAAAGCTACTCTGCTACTCTTTGAGGAACACTTCCTGATAATGGCTACCGTTGAACCTACTGTTGTTGCTACCAGGGAATCTGGCCTAGCTCCCGAGGTCATCCCTACATTTACCTCATTCAAGAGGTTCCTCCAGGGGTGAAATAGGTGATCCTCTTGTATTTTTGTATTTTTTTTATTTGTAAATAGGCTTGCGAGTCACCTTTTTGGGGGTACAAAAAATTTATTGCTCGAGCCCCATAGTAATATTGTAAACATTCTTCTTTCAATGGAGTTTTTGCTCTATTTACTTGCCTCCTTTACCTTTTACTTACACACATATTTTACATGCAACGTTCAATAATAATGCAAATTAGACTTAAAAATGTACAAGGCTCTATGAACTTCCTTATGTAATGTGATATCACAAAAAAGTATACTTAACTTAACATGTTTATATCCACCATATGTGGGCCAAATTCTAGGCAACTCAGGTTTTGTGTGCTAGGCAACTTGGATCTCTTGCCCGAGTCTAGGCGACTCGGGTATTGCTTGCCCATGTTTTGGAAACTTAGGACTCGTGCCCGAGTCTAGGTGACCAGGGGCTTGCTTGCCCACGTTTAGGCAACTTGGGACTTGTGCCCGAGTCTAGGCGACTCGGGGCTTTAAAGCCCTTTGCATTTTTTTGTTCTAGTAAACTCAATATTACTTCACAGGCACTTGGTCCTCAAGAAGTGAATTGAGTTCTCGGTCTTATGAGATTTAGGTTCCTTTGTTCTCGTAAGCCTTGTGACTCTAAGTTTACTCTAAGGTTCCCTATATAGGCTCCTCTAACTGAGTTCACTAGGTCTTGCTTCTTGGGAACTCTCGCAATCTTTATGACACTAGGTTTACTCTAAGGTCCCCCATATAGGCTCCTAAAATTGAGTTCCTTAGGTCATGCTCTCGGGAACTCTCGCAAGCTTTACGACACTAGGTTTACTCCAACGCACCCCATATAGGCTCCTCAAATTGACTTCCCTAGGTTATGCTTCTCGAGAACACTTGCAAGATTTATGGACACTAGGTTTACTCTAAGGCACCTCATATAGGCTCCTCAAACTGAGTTCACTAGGTCATGCTTCTTAAGCAGCTATCCTCGTAGGGTGACTGTCCCACTTATGCCCCCTAAGTGATCGGAGATTGGTCTACGTTCACTGGTCCAGGCCAGAAAGAGAGTACATCCTTGGATAGGAAATCTTAAATAAATAAACAATACAAGAAAATTATTATAATTTCATCTGTCATGTTTTGTACACACGATTTTCATTAAGTGCCCATAGGCTACATATGAGTAGTAAAATTTGAAAATAGATAAACGGCTTGCATTACTAATATTCGTGACGAAAGTGTTTGGCATTCTAAGCAAGGGGTACCAACACCCTATTTAGTCCGGCCAAGTTGTATGCCCCGGGACATATGGTGCTCTCAACTTTTATTGACCTTCCCAGTTATGGACCAACACTCCAACACTTGGATCTCGGGTTGCCAGGAAAACTCTTCGAAACACCAAGTCCCTGACCTCGAACTTTCTATCCTTCACTACATAATTGAAATACTTTTCCACATTTTGTTGGTTGGACGCTACTCGGAGCTATGAAACTTCACGGAGCTCTTTAACAAGGTCCAATGATTCTTGAAGTAAAGTGTGATTGGTGGTCTGGTCATACGTTGTTCGTTGATGCATTGAGATGGCAACTTCAACAAGGAGCATGGCATCAAACTCGTAGGCCATGGATAATGGTGAATGGCAAATGGAGGTCTTAGTAGTGGTATGGTAACTCCGTATTACTCTAGGCAGCTCCTTGGGCCAAGCTTCTTTCGCCTGTTCCAGCCTTTTCTTCAAAGTGGCCCTAAGCATTTTGATGATCGCTTTTACTTGTCCGTTTGCCTAAGGATGGCCTACAAGGGAGAAACTCTTGATGAATCCATGTCTTTCGCAAAATTTATTGAACAAATCACTATCAAATTGAAGGTCGTTGTCAGAGACTATCTTCATCGGGAGCCCTTAGTGGTAAATGATGTTCTTGATGACGAAGTCCAGCACCTTCTTGGAGGTGATTGTAGCGAGAGGTTCGGCCTCAACCCACTTCGTTAAGTATTTGACGGCCAGAATCGCGTACTTTACTCCTCCATTTCCCGTGGGCATGGAACCTATTAGGTTAATGTCCCAGACTGCAAAGGGCTAGGGACTTGTCATCTGAGTAAGCACATTTGGAGGAACTCAGGGGATGTTAGCTTATCATTTGCATTTTTCCCATTTCTTGACATAATCCATCGAATTTCCATTCATTATGGGCCAGAAATACCCTTGTCTTAGTATCTTTTTGGCAAGGCTTTTCCCCCTAGCGTGGTCACCGCAAAAGCCTCCATGTACTTCTTGGAGAGTGAGGTTGGCTTCCTACTTGGACACACATAGGAGTAACGGAAGGGAATCTCCTCGCCTGTATAAAATCTTGTCCATGATCACATACTGAGGAGCTTGATAAACTAGCTTTCGAGTCACTTTCTTATCTTACAGTAATTCTTTGGAGACAAGGTACTCCATTTTTAGCTCCATCAAACCATCCAGGGGCTGGACCATTTCCACTTCCTCGGGTGCTACAATGCTTTGAGAAACCAAGTCATCAATTGGGATCACATTGAGCATCTCCACGTCCTTGGTAGTAGCTAGCTAGGCTTAAGCAGCAATGTTGAAGTTTCGTTCTCGTGGAACTTCCTAGATGGTAAATCTCTTGAAGTTATGTATCATTTCCTGGGTCTTGTCCAGGTAAGCAGCCATCTTGGTTGCTCAATCTTAGTACTATTCGAGGACTTGGTTCACAACTAGCTGAGAATCGGTGTATATTTCAAGTTCCTCGGCTTTAAGCTCTAGGGGAACTCGCAATCTGGCTATAAGAGCCTGCTACTCAACTTCGTTGTTTAAGGCATCGAAACTGAATCTCAGGGCACTATGAACTCTATGTCCCTCAGGGAACACCAAGATTAACCCTTCTCCAGCTCTGTTCTCTTTGGAGGATTCATCCACATATAGCTTCCATGCGGGCCCAACAGGTTGGGCCTCCTCGGGCCTTTCATGCACTCTAGTGCACTCCGTATTGAAGTCCATTAGCACTTGTCCCTTTATGGTAGTCCTCGGGTGGTAAGTAATATCAAACTGACTAAGTTTGACTGCCCAATTAAGGAGTCTCCCAGAAGACTCCATCTTTTAGAGGACTTGCCTAAGAGCCTGGTTGGTGAGTACTTTTATGGGATGTGCCTGGAAGTACGACCTGAGTTTCCGAGAAGCTATCATCAAGCAAAAAGATTGCTTCCCCATGAGTGGATATGTGGACTCTGCTCTGAGGAGTCTCTTACTCACATTGTAGATGGGCTGTTGGGAGTGACCCTCTTCAGGTGCTAGGGCTGCACTGATGGCATTCTCTGTGACGGGCATGTAGAG
The DNA here is from genome assembly GCF_963169125.1 of Humulus lupulus. Lineage (NCBI taxonomy): Eukaryota > Viridiplantae > Streptophyta > Magnoliopsida > Rosales > Cannabaceae > Humulus > Humulus lupulus. The sequence continues at coordinate 145,278,094 of NC_084800.1, read as the reverse complement.
CAGTAGGGGTTTTCCGTCTAAGGGCTTTCACAAAATTGGAGGATTTTCCATGTGCACCTTGAGATGCTAGAAAGTTTGATCACATTCCTCCATCCATTCAAATCATTGACCTCCTCGAAGTGTGTTGAAGAAAGGGATGCACTTTTCGGTAGCCTTTGATACAAAGCAACAAAGAGCTACTATCTGACCAGTTATACTTTGCACATCTTTGTGCTTCTTAGGGGACAACATCTCGATCACGATTCTGATTTTCTCAAGATTTTCTTCTATTCCTCGGGCGCTCACAATAAATTCAAGGAACTTCCTGAAGGCTACTCCAAATGTGAACTTTTGGGGATTCAATTTTATTCCAAACTTGTGGAGGACCAAGAATGCTTCTGCCAAATGTCCTACGTGATTCGGGATCATCTTGGACTTCACCAGCATGTCGTCCACATACACCTCCATGTTCTGACGAAGATGGTTCTTGAAAATTTTGTTCACTAACCTCTAGCAAATGGCCTTTGCATTCTTCAAACCAAAGGGCATCACTTTATTGTAGTAGATGCCTTTATCTATTCGGAAGATGATATGTTCTTAGTCCGCGATATGCATGGAGATCTAGTTGTACCCTGAATAGACATCCATGAACATGAGTAGCTTATGCCCAAAGGTGGTATCAACCATTTGATCAATCCTCTGAAGAGGAAAGCAGTCTTTTAGGCAGGCCTTCTCGGACCCCCACCTTGAGATTCTTCCCAATCATTCTTTTATTCTCTGGGTTGGCTTCAGCAAGGATAACTTCTTCAATTTCCTCCATGGGCTCGATTTCCCTATCATCTCCAACCATTGGGGTCCAACTCATTGGACTCCCGCTCCTCGAGAACTGCCTAGACCTCCATCTCCTCTGGAGGAGGTTGTTCGGAAGCTACTGCTTCATTCACCATCAATAGATGTTTAAGTGACACATTGTAGCACTATCGAGCCTCCTTCCGGTCCCTGCAAACAGTGTCAATCCCCGAGTTTTTGGGGAGTTTCATGCAAAAATGGAAAATGGAGGTTGCTGCTCCAAACTCCACCAGGGTGCCCAACCCAAGATGGTGTTCTAGGCGAAGGAGGAGTCCACCACCACCACAAAGGTGAAATACTTGAAGGTTTTTCAAGCTACTTCTCCAAGTGTCACTGGCAGCTTGATCTGTCCCGCAGGAATCAATCCTTCACCTGGGAAATTGTATAGTGTTGAGGTTCATGGGGATAGATCATTTGTCGTCAGCCCAATCTTCTCGAAGTCTGGCTTAAACAGGATGTTCGCTGAACTCTCGTTATCCACTAGGATCCATGCTGCCATTTTGTTGGAGATTTGACTCTTGATTACCAATGGATCGTGGTGGGGGAAGTGCAATCTCCGGGGATCATCTTCGGAGAAAGTAATTATCTGGTCCGTCATCCGGGGCATCTGTGCTGAGATCTAGAATAGTGTGCACACTTCATCATCATGATCGAGGGCCCATACATACTTGTTTTGTGAGATCCTTGATGTGCCCCCCAGGTGGGGTCCTCCTGAAATGGTCCCTATTTGTCCATTGACCGAAGGAGGTCTTTGGGCCATGGACAGCAGGGCAGCTGGCACTTGGCCTTTGACTTGTGGAGGCACCACATGTTGGTTTGGGGGTTAAGCTACTGCACGAGCTTGGGTTGGGCGTGCTCCAGCCATTTCATACTAATGAAGATGCTTCAATTTTATGAGATTCTCTAGCTCATCACGAAGTTGTTAGTACATGTTGGTATGATGACCAACATCATTGTGGAACTTTCCAAACTTACTTCTGTCTCTCATTTCCCTTTCTCACCAGATGGGTTGTGGCCTCTGGTAGTGAACTTGCTACTCAATGGCTGTGAAAATATTCTCCCGAGTATCAACCAGATTGGTGTACTTGGAGTATTGAGGAGTGTATATCTCGTTGGGAGCACCAGTTCTCTTCGAATTTTTGCTCCCTTTCCCTTTACCCCCATGTTTACTCCCACTGAGGCACTCACTAAGTGTGGCAAACTAGGTGGGAGAGAGTATTCTAGCACAGAAAGCAAGTTGATAAGCACTAAATCCAGTGAGAAATATCCGTACCTAGAGGGCATGGCGCTGTAGCTAGCTTGAGGAACAGTAGGATCATATTGTTGGGCACTCATCTACATGGGAGTGTAGGGCGAGAAATGGGGACTAGGAGCTGCAGTCATAGGGACGATAAGAGCTAGAACAGAGATTGGGCCTCCAAATGCTCCAAACTAGGCATCTTCCCAATGGAAGTATTCTTGGGCCTGATTAATGAAATCATCGAGCTTGTGGGATCCACATCTTTGCAGGTCATCCCATAGTGGTCAACTTGGTCAAATACCAGCTGTAAGGCCATCAACGGTTGACCATCATCGACCCTCTTGCTCCTCGTAGCTTCTTCCTAAAGCGTTTAATATACGCTTTCACGGTCTCAAACGACTATTGCATGATGTTAGCTGAGGTTTTGACTTCAAAGCTTATCTTCTGAGCTACTATAAACTGTCTTCAGACAGCGAAGCATAGTTAGGACCAAGAATGAATTGAACCCGGTCTGTGCTTCTTGAACCTCTCGTCAACTAGTCCAATGAAGGTTAACGGGAAGCAGTGGCATCTAGCATCCTTCGAGATGCACTGCACACACATTAGATGGTCGAAAGGGTCTGTAACCTCACCGTAAGGAGTAATGTCTTGCATCTTCAAGCCTCAAGGTAATGGGGCTTCAACAATGTGTGGAGCACATGGCTCCCATCCTCATCCTCTAAATTGAAGTCTTGGCCATGTCTCTTGGACATCTTCAACATAATCTTTTTCAAACTCTCCAACTCTGCGCAGAGATCATTGTTGGCATTTTGTGCCAAGTATGCCCCTATGTCGAGCATTGCTTCTTTCATCCAAGTATTAAGAACTTCTTGGAGGTCTGGTTCTGGGTATCTTACAGGGATGTCCTCAGGACCAGCCCTATTCTTACAAGCATTGAGATTGTCTCGCAAATCAGGTAGCGCGCCTCAGTTGTAGCCATCCTCAAGGAATCCTACTGTTGTCTCCCCATCAAATTATACATAATCATTATTTACATAGGCACTGATTTGCTATCCTTGGTTCATGGAGACTTCTCTCTAGTTGTCTCCCCATCTGGGGTTTCCCCAGGGCTGCTAGGACATAAAAGGTTATCTTTCTCCAAGCCTGGCATGGTGAGTCACAGCGTGCCTGGGCAGAACGCCCTGGGCACCACGAACATTGTGGGTGTGGCAGATTCGTCATGCCCGTGAACATTCTTTGGGTCATATGCTCCTGCTGGGAAACCTGACGAGTCCTCTTCCGTTTGTTGGCTGCCTTAGCCTTTTCCCCCCTATGGGCTGGATGTATGGGTGGTATTCTAGATGGGTGCACAAGTGGCACAGTAGCTGATTGTTCTTATGCCACATCAACAGGGTGTGCGGGTGGTACACCCTCTAGCTGCACGTGTTGCACTTCAGCTGGGTGCGTAGGTGGCACGCCAGCTAGCTGCCCAAGTGGTATTCGCCTTGAGGGTCCACTTGTAGGCTTTAAGTCCCCAAAGTGGCCTTCAGGCCATTTACCACCTCCTGTAAGGTGGCAATATTACCCTTTTGAGCCTCCGTCTCCCATTTCTGGGAGGCGATTTGACCTTTCAGTGCCACCACTTCTGGTTGCTCCTCCGTATCGTACGACTACGAGTACTTACTGTTGTAGTCATTCGATCCTCACCGTCGTAACCTTCTTTATCAGGCACCTCTGAAACATCTTGTGGAGGTGGTCGACTTGGTTCTCCTCCCATAGCGGTGGTCGGGGGAACATCTTCAAGGATATTTCTTCTAGTGTTCATCATTGTTGCAACTCAAGCTTTATACAAGCCCTCAATGAAAGAGCCAAAATGGTTACTAGGTTTTTCGCTAACAACTAATAAAATCAAAGCTTAAAGAAATAAAGATTGAGACACAGATGTTTACGTGGTTCAGGTTGTTAATCAACCCTAGTCCACGAGTCACTTATATTTAGGATACTAAGAACTTGCAAATGTCAAGTTCTTATGGAGGTTTTCATGCACCGTATATGTGTGCTATGAATGAAGAAATTGAATTTGGGATCCCTTACAAAGTATTCCCTAGCCCTATTAATAGATGGTTGGAGCAATTAATTCCCTAATGATGGCTAATTACAAGTAGTCTCCCCTAATGGGGACTTAAATACCTAATAAATGGTAATTCTTCCTATAAATGAGCTTGTAGGCCCTTGTGTATCTCAGTGAATACGAGGTATACCAACCCACTAATTTATTGTGCAACACGCTCTTGACAGTGTCCACCCCACTACTTTATTGGACAAATGCTCCTTACAGTGTCAGAAGAGTAGCAACACATTTTCCTATGTCGGACGGCGTTGTGAGACATCCTGCTTGTCGCATGTGGGATTGACACCATGATATGTGTAACAATAATTTTTAGATGGTTGCTTGTGGTCTAGGTTCACTGTTGAGATTGATTAAATATAATGGTTAAGTTGTTTACAGAATGAGGTAAAAAAACACATAACAGTTTTCACTTAAGTTGAAGTGAAAACATGAGATTGTGTAGTAGGCATCTATCATTGACTTTCATGGGTCTAAAGTTATTCGATGAGGTATCTAAAAATTCACTTAATTTTCAAGGTTTTTTTAATCCCACTACTTATTCAACATTGGTGAAACTTCAAGAAACTAAGGGAAGGCTTGGAATAGAGATTTTAGACAACAATAAACTTATTGTGTATAAGCCTTAGATGTTCACCAAGTTTGAAGATTCAAGTTGTTCATAATCAAAGGTTGTATCTCTCCAAACCCTAACTTTGTAATTGTGTTATTCTATTGTGTTTTACTTCCTTAATTTTTTTTTATAATGTTAGTATTGATGACTAAATGTTTCTAAGTTCATCTTATAATCACTTAATCATTTAATTCTTTATTATCAAGTTTTGCATTCATACCATGAATATGGTTCTTTGATTATCAAGATTTGCATTCATACTTTAAAAAAGGTTCTTGATTAGCATCTAGGGTTTGTAACTTTGAACTATTCCTATTATTCATTGTTGATTTAGAAAGTATAAATCCAAAAATTCTCAACAATCGAAATCTCTATTTCTAATTACTTCTTTTATTATATAATAAACAATGAGGGAAATTTGTTCATCTTCTACAACCTTCAAATCTTTGCTTCAAGATTTGGTTTGTGTTGAACACACAACTATGGGAGATCAAAGAAAATTATTTTTGGATATGTGCTACGTGAATGTGGATATGGTAACAAAATTTGCATTAACAAAGGATAGGATAACTCAATGGGATTACATACTTAAGGAGAATGGTATCATCAAATTCTGTATTTCTAAATGCGTAGATTTCAAGAATTTGAATGAAATGTATTTGATGACATAATTTTGTGAGTTTGATTTTATTGTTTATGTTAAGAGTACAATGGTAACTATTAATGAACAATCCAAGGGCTATTGTCATACTTGTTTTGTTTGTAAAATTATTTATCATCATGTGAGATTCGATAATTGTAAAATTAACCATAATAAGATTAGGGTTAAGAAAATTGATGATGAGACCATTTCTCTTCTAAATAAATTTAATTGGGTTACATTAATTGATGATGAGATTTTTGTAACCTTAATTAAATTCAATGTACTCAATGAGGAATGCATCGTAACCCTAATTGAGAATAATACATTCAATGAGTATTTATGATAACCCTAAAGGATATTGACATAGATTATGCATGCAGTGATGAAACTAATGCAACCTTAAGAGAAGGTAAACATGTTGATGCAATTGATGCTGAGACTATTGCAACCTTAAGTGAAGTTAATGCAACCGAAGGAAAGGTGCAAGGAAGCTGGTATGATACTTGTGCCACCATTCATAGAACCTATGATAAAACTCTTTTCAAAACCTTTAAAAGTGCAAAAGAGGGACTTGAAGTCCAAATGGGAAATAAAAAGAGATCCTAACTAATGGAAAGAAAGTGACCCTAACTAATGTTCTCTACGTTCCCGATATGACTAGAAACATTATAAGTGGAAGTCTATTGAGTAATCCTGGTATCAAAATGGAGTTTGAATCTGGTAAACTTATTTTGATAAAAATGGACACTTTTTTTTGGAAATGGTTATTCATGTGGTGGGATTATCAAACAATGTACTCTTGATAACAATAATAATAATAATATGGCATCTAATTCTTGTAATGTGATTAATTATAGTTCTAATACTTTGTGGCATAATAGGCTTGCTCATATAGTTTATAGCACAATTAACAAAGTTGTTAAATGTGGATTAATTAATTGTGATATGAATGAGCATGATAAATATGAATTATGTGTTAATCTAAAATGTTGAAGAAATTTTTTCCAAGTGTTGATAGATGTTCAAACTTGCTAGACTTAATATATAGTGACTTATGTAAATTAAATGGCATGTTGACTATAGGAGAAAATAGACACTTCATAACTTTTGTAAATGATTTCTTTAGGTATTCTTATGTGTATTTGCTTAAGAGTAAGGATGAGGCATTTAATGAATTTAAAATTTATAAAGCAGAAGTAGAACATCAATTGGAAAGGAAACTTAAGACTCTTAGACGTGATAGAGGTGGTGAATACTTTTCAAATGATTTTAATGAGTTTTGTGAACAACATGGCATTATACATGAATGCACTACACCATACATGTTGCGTCCCAAATTTGCTAATAAGGCTTAGGGTTTTGATTAGCATGTCGGGAGGGCAATAAGTGATTTATTATTATAATATGTGAATTTGATGAGTATGTGGTTAGATATGCATGCTTTAGGTGAATTAAATATGCATGTGGGGCCCGTTTGGTTATTAGGAGCATGTTTGTAATTTTATCTCATTGAGGGCATAAATGTAATAATTGTGAATATTATGATATATTTGTGATATATCTGTGCTACGCGATCCGAGACAGTCTTAGGGAGCTGTTTAGCAAGAAGTCACAACAAGGTTGAATACTCGACTCAAGGCGATTCGAGGGGTATTACGAGCATTAGATGTTTTATTGGGTTATCAGGTTATGAAAATAAATATTTGGAGATATATTTGAAGTTAGAATGTTTAGGAGGGAATATTGGGGAAATTTACCATTTTGCCCTCGGGGACGTTTTTGGTACCCCAAGCCTTTGAGGTAACTTTAGAGACTTAAGTTAAATAAAACAAAATTGAGGAAGCACTCAAAAATTAAGGAACCGACCCTCTCTCTCTCTCTATCTCTCAGTTCTTTCTTCTCCCTTGGAAGCTTGGAGGTTTTGGTGAAAAACTAACCAAAGACTAAGGAATCAAGCTGGAACTTTGGGGGCTAGGAGCTTGGAACTTAGGGGATTAACTCAGAGGTTTAATTAAGCACAAGGTAAGCTTTTAACTTAATGAATTATGTTGATTTTATACTGGTATTTCAGAGTTATGGATGTGATCTAGATGAAGAATCATTCTTGAGTTTTAGATGAGGTTCGGGGTTAATTCTTGTTAGGTTTTGTTGCTGAGACTATAGTAGAACTTCTGTGATGATTGACTTGAAATGTTGGGTTGATTTTGGGGTAAATTGGCTTGAATTTGGGGGAGGAAATGGAGGATTTTTCTGGGTTCGAAGGGTCCGACCGCGACATTGTTCTTGCTGAGCCACGACCCTCTAGAACATTTTTGGTGGCCAGGAAGAAGGGTGAGCCGCAGCACACCTTGGCTTGGGTCATGGCGCGCATGCCCTGTTTTGGGGTTACGTTTATAGATAGAGGCGGTTCGCGGCATGGGTTCATGGGGCTGTGACACTTAGTGTGTTTTTGAGCTTCAAGGAGGTTTTAGGCTCGGGAATCTAAAAGTTAAGGCTCGGGATGGATTTTATCACCTAGATTGATAGAATGCAAGGTCTAGGAAACTATAATTATGACCTAAAGTTATTTAATGGATTAGGACTTGATGGATGGATGTTGTTGATGCGTTGTGACTAGGTTTTCAGCGAGGCTCGGACCAGGGGACTGTGCTCGGGATATCGAAGCTCGGGATACAGGTAAGAAAACTGTTGTACCCGTAGAGCAAGGTGAGGCCCTATAGTTTGTATTGCAGGGCACGACCATGTATGATTGTGTTGCAGGGCGTAGCCCCCCATTGATTATGTTTATACGTGTTTAAGTATTTCTTTAATTATGCTATGTGTGCATATATGCGAATGAACTACAAGAGCCGGGAACGGCGAAGGCCGAGAACAGCGAGGGTTGGGAACGGCGAAGGCTGAGTACGGCATGGGGCCGGGAGCAGCATTAAGAACGCGGAGTGCGAGTTGCCAGGGTGAGACCCTATAGGATACCTGGGATATCCTCACGGTGTAGACTGCGAACCTAGGGCCTGGTAAAGAGCCTAGGACGGCATGGCTGTATGTGTTTAGTCTGTTGGTGGTTTTGTTATGTGTTAATTGATGGTTATGCATATGTTATTTGCTTGTGTGGAGTTTTCTTGCTGGGCTTTGGCTCACGGGTGCTCTATGGTGTAGGTAAGCGCAAGGAGAAAGTAAACCAACCATGAGTATGGAGAGCGTGAAGCGACGCGTACATGTTTGGCCTGCCTGGCTGCCACGACCAGGGGTATTTTTGCAAGATGTCTATATTAAACTTAATTTTGTCGTTTAGTCGACTTTAATTATATTTTTGAATTGTAAATATTTCTAAACAGTATTTTGGGATCCCAAATGTATATCGCTTTATAATTTTAAACTGATGATTATATTTTCAATTGTATGACTTTTATTAAGGTTTAGCTACACTTTTAACCTAAAACCTTGTTTAGCGAGTTAATTGCACGTTTGAAACTCACTTAGTAACGGCTCTAAGGAAGTAGGGTGTTACAACTTGGTATCAGAGCGAGCCAAGGTTTATGGTTCTTGGAAATTGACCAAACATGTACGCTCACTGTTAATGACAAGCTCGACTCAGGGTTGGTTGGTAATGGTTGACTTATATGTTTGAATATGTGCATTGCTACCCTGTTTGCTTGCTTATTTTATATAGAGCATGATGAATGAGTTAACATATGCATGATGCCAGGGCATGGCTCGTTTAGTGTTATATGCTATTTGTATGTTATGTGGATTGTTGTTATGGTTGGCTAATGTTAATTGGGAGGCGGTTTTGGATGTTGTTATCATGCCTGATAAGCAGCGTTGTTGATTGCAGGCATATTGTTGAGATGCCTCGACAATCATTGAGACTCCACAATAGTAGGGACGAGGATGAAAACCAGGGTCAGGACCCAACACCTGCCCCACAGGATTGGCAATGGATGTTTTCCGAAATGGAAGTGAGATTGCATCAAACAGAGGAAGAAGTTCGACAGCTGAGGCAGCAGGCCCCTCCTTAGGACACTGGGTTGTTAGTTCAGCAGGCTGTAGCCTCAATGCTGGTTCAGCCTGTTATGGAGAACAGGTGGGAACCTTTGTATGAGTGGTTCATGAAGCAGCATCCTCCCACCTTCGAGGGTGGACCAGACCCACTGCGGGTAGAGTAGTGGATGAATATGATTTCCTCCATCCTGGATTTTATGATGGTGGACAGAAATGAGAGAGTAGCTTGTGCCAGCTACATGGACAGAGAAGATGCCCGCATCATGTGGGATGTAGTGACTTAGAGGAGGAATGTGGCAGTTATGACTTGGGAAAATTCAGAAACATCTTCAATGAGAAATATTACAGTGTTGCACTCCAAGCTGCGAAGGTTGACGAGTTCATCAACCTGACTCATAATCGGTTGACAGTTACTGAGTACGCTCTGAGATTTGACCGGTTGGTGAAGTTTGCACCGGATTTAGTGCCGACTAATGCTGCAAGAAGGGATAGATTTGTACGGGGGTTTAATGATATGATCGCTCATGATGTAAAAATTACTTTGGATTCAGAGACTACTACTTATGCCCAGGAAGTGGACAAGGCCCTTACAGCTGAGGGGGCCGAGGATAAGATATGGAGAGAGAGCGTTGTTAGGCACGATTCTAGGAGGACGGTGCCTCCTTTCATTGGATCCAGTCGGGGTAGTGCCTCTAGTGAGCAGAAGAGAAAGGCCCCAGATTATTTTGTTCCTCCTAGTTTGGATAGGTGGGCACGGGGTGCTTTTGGCGGCCGTCAGGGCGAAGGTGACAACTGGAGGAGTTTTCCAGTGTGTCCTGAGTGCAGACAACGACATCAGGGAGAGTGCAAGATTAGGGCCTGCTTTATCTGTGGGAGTGCCAATCATCTGAAGAAAGACTTCCCCCAAGCCAGGAAAAAGGAGCCGAAGCAGGGCGACAGTCTCGCTCCAGCCAAATTGTTCACCTTGACTCAGACTGAGGCGGAGGCTAGCCCCTCGGTTGTGACAGGTCAGATTTCTGGTGCTGGTTCTTCTTATACTGCATTGATTGATTCAAGAGCTACTCATTCATTTGTGTCTGCAAGAGTGATATATCAGCTGTGTATACCTAGTGTTTTGTATGTGTAACGCCCTGGATAGCCAGGAACGTTACACTGTGTATTTATAAAAGAGCAAGACTTGCTAATCAAGTCATTTAGTTAGAAACGTGTTACTGAAACTATAATTGAACTAGGGTTAAAAGATTTTGGTCACAAATGTTTCATTTCATATATTTAAAGGTTTTAGTACATGGGATCCCAAAAGAAATAGCGTTTAAAAGATAGTTTACAAAATTTCAGGTTATAAGTACAGCTACTAGCCACTCTAAGGGCAAAACAGACATTTAGGCTTTCCCGTCATGTACCACTCCTCGGCCGTGGCAACCGATCAGCTGACTATGTACATTCAGCTTCAAAGCTCTCCCACTCAGGACTTGTCCACCTTACCCTTGCCTTTACCTGCACCACGTAGCATCCGTTAGCCAAGGACCAGCAATAAAACACAATAACAGAGCATAACCATCAATCAAACAATCTGATAATTCATACAGTGTAATCATACACTCAACAGTCCAAGACATCCATATAATTAGGCATTCAGTATACCAAGCTTATCAATTATCATTAACAACCAATTCACATATAACAATCAGGGTCGATGCCCTTAGGTCGCACCCCATATTTATCCCACTGACTCCGGCCCACTTAAACCGAGCTCAGTGAATATCAAGTTGTGCTCAGCTACCAGTGGCCGAGTCGCGCCCTGTGCGCAAATATTGATTCCAACAATATTAGGTCGTTTATCACATGTCCCATGGCATAATACCATCTATGACATCTTACAAATATAGGGAGCTCTTACTCCCAATACAATCACATAACCGGGTGCAGTTTTCTTACCTTTGGATTTCAGTAGCTTTGATCAATGCTGACAACCCTCAAGCACGATCCCTTCCAAGCCCTAGTGTACACCTAGTCACAGTCACAAGTTAGAACCATTTCCAAACTTCAATCCAAAAACCCAACCTCAGGACCAATCCCGAGCCCTCGGGATGCCCTAATTCCACCAAACGGTGTGGTGGAATCAAACCCCGAGCCCCCGGGAAAAATCCCTAAGAAATAACCCAAAAACCCCCTTCTGGAAATAGGGTAGTGCTACAAACAGAGCCAAAAATCTCTCAGAACACAAGGCCTAGCGCTGTAGCGCCCAAAGGCTAGCTCTACAGTGCTAGTCACAGCACAGCCAAACCCTGTTTTTTCTTCCTTCAATTTTCCTCGAACCAAACCTCTCCAAAACTCATCCAAACCTCAACCATACCCTAAAACAAGCCTACCAACATCTATAACTCACCCCATATGACCCAACCATATGAAAACCACCCACATGCACCCCAAGACAAAGAATTCACCATGATTGAGCTTAAAGCGCAAAACTCAGCAGAACAATAGAAATTTAGGACTTTTAAGCTAGAACTTCTTACCTTTATTGGAGGATTTTGACCAAGGTTATATTCCACACCTCCTCAGCTTTCAACTCCTCAAATCCTCAGGCTTAACTCCCTAGAATTCCCATCAAAACTCAACTTAAAAAACAATTTCAACATCAAAACCAGAAACTGAAGAAAACCTTGAAAACATACCTTAATTGGATGACTAACTTCTACTAATCCTCAATCTTTATCAAGGACCCAATTTCTAAGCTTTGACCTAGCCCTCCTCTGAACCACAGCTCCAAAAGGCCCCAAGAAATGGAGAAGAAATCCTAAATCGAGAGAGAGAAGAGACTTCTATTTTTCCTTCATTCCTTTTCCTTCTTCTTTTCTTTTCTTTAACTTCTAAGTCTTTCTACAACTTCCACTAAAGCCATAAAGTATTATAATACTTATCTCTGATTCTAAACACCAAAAGACCATATTTCCCTCCCAATTAAAACTAAGCTTTTAAACATCCTAAGGGCATTTTGGTCATTACTCCCAATTCCCACTAATTCTTCGAGTGTTCCTAACAATTACCGCTTAGATCCCGACACATAACTAATCACCAATTGTATTCCTCAATGTCAAATAGTCTAAAATATTTTTTCTAAATTCCCAGAATTACCCCCTAACGCACCCTGAGCTGGGTATATATCCATATCGTGACTTTTCCGCTAAACCGCTCACTAGGATCGCCTTGAGTCACAAACTGTGAATATATCCACATATTAATGTGGTCTCAACAATTTATCACAAATATTAACACGTATGCCCTTGACAGGCCAGAAGTACGAATATGCCCTTCTAACCTAGTCAGGGCCTACATGCATACTAATACACATAGTCATGCGTCACATATATCCAAATAATTATGTAAGCATGCCTATCACATAATCATGCATTTAATCTTTTAAATAACATATAATCCAGCTATGCCCTCCCGGCATGCTAATCAAGGCCCTTAAGCCTTATTAGTAATTTTGGGTCGTTACAGTATGCTAGGGGTTTTCAGACTTTGTTGCCGACTAAGGAACTGGTAGTCTTTAGGAGATGGATTAGAGCATTGGCTGTAGAGATAGATGGTAGGGATTTTTCTGTTGATCTGATTGAGCTAGAAATGGATGACTTTGATATGATCCTAGGGATGGATTGGTTATCGAAGTGTGGGGCAACGATTGACTGCAAGTGTAGGATGGTGACTTTTGAACCAGAAGGGGAGGTACCCTTTGTATTTGTGGGGACAGTTAGTGGACCGCGGGTACCTATGATTTTAGCATTGAAGGCTAGAGACCTGATGCAGGAAGGTTGCATGGAATTCCTAGCAAATGTTGTGGATACCTCTAGGATTGTGTCAGTCGAACCGAGTGAGACCAGATTGGTATGTGAGTTTCTAAATTTATTTCCAGCAGATCTGTCAGGGTTGCCGCCGCAGCAGGAGATTGAGTTTGTTATAGAGTTGGCGCTAGGGGCAGAGCCAGTATCAAGGACACCTTAGAGAATGGCTCCGGCGGAGTTGAAGGAGTTGAAGATTCAGTTGCAGGAGTTACTGGATTTGGGATTCATCAGACCGAGTTTTGAGCCATGTGGTGCTCCAGTGTTGTTTGTCAAGAAGAAGGATGGATCTCTTAGGATGTATGTTGACTACATGGAGCTGAACAAGTATCCACTACCTAGGATCGACGATTTATTTGTCCAGCTACAGGGAAAAAGAATGTTTTCCAAGATTGATCTTCGGTCAAGTTACCATCAGTTAAGGATCAAAGAAGAGGACATACCAAAGACTGTTTTCTGCACGAGATATAGACACTATGAATTCCTGGTTATGTCCTTTGGATTAACCAATTCCCCAACAACATTTATGGATATGATGAATAGGGTTTTCAAGGACTATCTGGACAAGTTTGTGATTGTATTTATCGACGACATTCTGATGTACTCTCAGTCAGAGACAGAGCATGAACAACATCTACGTTTGGTATTGCAACGGTGGAGGGAGCATAAGTTATATGCTAAGTTTAGCAAGTGCGATTTTTGGCTACCGCAAGTCACGTTTCTGGGCCATATTGTCAGTAAGGAGGGGATTCAAGTTGACCCAAGTAAGATTGAGGCAGTATGAGATTGGCCTAGACCGAGCAACATCCGTGAAGTCAGGAGTTTCCTAGGGTTGGTAGGGTATTATCTTCGGTTTTTTTAGGGGTTCTCCAGAATTGCTACACCGTTGACTGAGTTGGCAAGGAAAAAGACTAAGTATGTGTGGACAGGCAGGTGTGAGAACAGTTTCAAGGAACTGAAGCGGCAGCTGATCACCGTGCCAATGTTGAGTCTACCGACAGAAAATGAGAAGTTTGTGGTTTACTGTGATGCTTCCAGACAGGGTTTAGGGTGTGTGTTGATGCAAGCTAGAAAGGCGATAGCCTATGCATTGAGACAGTTAAAGGTGTATGAACAGAAATATCCCACGCATGATCTGGAGTTGGCAGCAATGGTATTTGCACTTAAGGTTTGGATACATTATCCGTATGGTGAGAAGTGCGAAATATACACCGACCATAAGAGTTTGAAGTACTTCTTTACTCAGAATGACCTGAATATACACCAGAGGCGGTAGCTGGAGTTGGTAAAGGATTATGATTGTTCTATTTTATACCATCCTGGGAAGGCTAATGTAGTGGCTGATGCATTGAGTCGGAAGGGCCCAGGACAGTTGTTCAGTTCGAGATAGATATCCGATAAATTAGCTGAGGAGAATACTATAGCGGGTATAGAGTTGGTGGTTGGTCGATTAGCCAACATTACTCTTCAATCTACACTCCTTGAGAGGATCAAGGAGGCATAGGGGAAGGATTCCTAGTTGAGAGGGCACAGGGAGAATGTCTTAGTCAGAGTGACTAAGGACTTTTCTATCTCGGAGATGGGATTACTGATGTACAAGGGTCGAATCTGTGTCTCGATGGATTATGATATCTGACGAGAGATCTTGGATGAATCGCATACCACTCCATATTCCTTACATCCAAGAACGATGAAGATGTACCAAGATTTGAGAGCCTTGTATTGGTGGTCAAGAATGAAGAGGGACGTGGTGGATTATGTGGCTAAGTGTTTAACTTGTAAGTAGGTAAAGGCTGAACATCAGAGGCCAGCGGGGTTACTGTAGCTTCTAGGGATTCCAGAGTGGAAATGGAAAGATATCACCATGGACTTCATGGTTGGTTTTCCAAAGACCGTGGGACAGCATGATTCGGTGTGGGTGATTGTGGATAGATATACCAAATCTGCCCACTTTTTACCTGTCAGGATGACTTATACTGTGGAGCAGTTTGTCGAAATGTATGTGAAGGAAATTGTTTGACTTCATGGGGCTTCGAGGTCGATAGTATCCGACAGGGACCCCACCTTCACTTCCAAGTTTTGGGAGAGTTTGTAGAAGGCTATGGGCACGCAGTTGCGGTTTAGTACCGCTTATCATCCTCAGACAGATGGACAGTCTGAGAGGATAATTCAGATACTGGAGGACATGCTATGAGCCTGTGTGCTACACTTTGGGGATCTTGGAATAAGTATCTCCCTTTGATTGAGTTCTCGTACAACAACAGTTATCAGGCAACTATCGGAGTGGCTCCGTATGAGATGCTATATGGGAGGAAGTGCAGATCACCTATCCATTAGGATGAGATGAATGAGAGGAGATACTTGGGTCCTGATATGGTTCAGAGGAGCAATGAGACGATTGAAAAGATTAGAGCTCGAATGCTCGTCTCCCAGAGTTGCCAGAAGAGTTACTCAGACTTGAAACGCAGGAGTGTAGAATTTCAGGTCGGTGACCATGTGTTCCTTAGGGTTTCACCTTTGAGGGGAGTGAAACGGTTTGGTGTTCAGGGCAAGCTAAGCCCTAGGTTGTTTGGCCCCTTTGAGATTTTGTAACGGGTTGCAGAGGTAGCTTATAGATTGGCGATGCCTCCAGCTTTATCAGGGGTTCATAATGTTTTTCATGTATCCATGCTTCGGAAGTATGTATCAGATTCAATGCACGTACTGAGTTATGAGAATTTGGAGTTGGACCAGGATTTGTCCTATGAGGAGAAGCCGATTCAGATTCTTGACCGGAAGGATAAAGTCTTACGGAGCAAGACCATCACCTTGGTGAAAGTGCTATAGAGGAACAGCAAGATTGTGGAGGCGACGTGGGAACTTGAATCAGATATGTGGGAGCGGTATCCTGAGTTGTTCAGGTAATTTCGAGGATGAAATTTCTGTAAGGAGGGAATAGTTGTAGCGTCCCAAATTTGCTAATATGGCTTAGGGCCTTAATTAGTGTGTTTGGAGGGCAATAAGTGATTTATTATTATAATATGTGAATTTGATGAGTATGTGATTAGAGATGCATGTTTGGGTGAATTAAATATGCATGTGGGCCATGTTTGGTTATTAGGGGAATGTTTGTAATTTTAGCCCGTTAAGGGCATAAATGTAATAATTGTGAATATTATGATATATTTGTGATATATCTGGGTTGCACGATCTGAGATAGTCCTAAGGAGTTGTTTAGCAAGAAAGTCACAACGGGGTTGAATACCCCAACGGGAGCATTAGATGTTTTATTGGGTTATCGGGTTATGAATATAAATATTTGGAGATATATTTGAAATTAGAATGTTTAGGAGGGAATATTGGGGAAATTTACCATTTTGCCCTCTGAACGTTTTTGGTACCCCAAGCCTTTCAGGTAACTTTAGAGACTTTAAGTTAAATAAAACAAAATTGAGGAAGCACTCAGAAACTAAGGAACCGACCCTCTCTCTCTATCTCTCTGTTCTTTCTTCTCCCTTGGAGGTTTTAATTAAAACCTAACCAGAGACTAAGGAATCAAGCTGGAACTTTGGGGGCTAGGAGCTTGGAACTTAGGGGATTAACTCAGAGGTTTAATTAAGCACAGAGGTAAGCTTTTAACTTGATTAATTATGTTGATTTTATGCTGGCCTTTTAGATTTATGCATGTGAGCTAGATGAAGAATCATTATTGAGTTTTAGATGAGGTTTAGGGTTAATTCTTGTTAGGTTTTGTTGCTCAGAATGTAGTAGAACTTCTATGATGATTTACTTGAAATGTTAGGTTGATTTTGGGGTAAATTGGCTTGAATTTGGTGGAGAAAATGGAGGATTTTTTTGGGTTTGAAGGGTTGGGCCGTGTCATTGTTCTTGCTGAGCCGCGGCCCTCTAGAACATTTTTGGTGGCCAGGAAGAAGGGCAAGTCGCAGCACACCTTGGCTTGGGTCGTGGTGCGCATGCCCTGTTTTGGGGTTACGTTTATAGATAGAGGCGGTTCGCGGCATGGGTTGATGGGGCCGCGACACTTAGTGTGTTTTTGGGCTTCAAGGAGGTTTTAGGCTCGGGAATCCAAAAGTTAAGGCTCAGGATGGATTTTATCACCCGGATTGATAGAATGCAAGGTCCAGGAAACTAGAATTATGACCCAAAGTTATTTAATGGATTAGGACTTGATGGATGAATGTTGTTGATGCGTTGTGACTAGGATTTCAGCAAGGCTCAGACTAGGGGATTGTGCTCGAGATATCGGTACTCGGAAAGCTCGGGACACAGGTAAGAAAACTATTGTACCTGTAGAGCAGGGCGAGGACCTATAGTTTGTGTTGCAGGGCACAACCCTATATGATTGTGTTGTAGGGCATAACCTCCCATTGATTATGTTTATACGTGTTTAAGTATTTGTTTAATTATGCTATGTGTGCATATATGCGAATTAACTGCAAGAGCCGCGAACGGCGAAGGCCGAGAACGGCGAGGGCCGGGAATAGCGAAGGCTGAGAACGGCAAGGCTAAGTACGGCATGGGGCCGGGAGCAGTGTTAAGCACGCGGAGTACGAGTTGCCAGGGTGAGACCCTATAGGATACCTGGGATATCCTCACAGTGTAGACCGCGAACCCAGGGCCTGGTAAAGCGCCTGGGACGGAATGGTCGTATGTGTTTAGTCTGTTGGTGGTTTTGTTATGTGTTAATTTATTGTTATGCATATCTTATTTTCTTGTGTGGAGCTTTCTTGCTGGGCTTCGGCTCACGGGTGCTCTATGGTGCAGGTAAGGGCCAGGAGAAAGTCAACCAACCATTAGTACGGAGAGCGTGAAGCGACGCATACATGTTTGGCCTGCCTGGCTACCACAGCCCGGGGTATTTTTGGGAGATGTCTGTATTAAACCTAATTTTGTCATTTATTCGTCTTTAATTATATTTTTGAATTGTAAATATTTCTAAACAGTATTTTGGGATCCCAAATGTATATCTCTTTATAATTTTCAATGGATGATTACACTTTTAACCTAAAACCTTGATTAGCGAGTTAATTGCACGTTTTAAACTCACTTAGTAACGGCTCTAAGGAAGTATGACGTTACAATACACTCCACAAAAAATGGAATAGGTGAAAGAAAGAATAGGACTTATCTTGAGATGATTAACTCTATGGCTTTATATGCTAAATTGTGCTATAATTTGTGGGGTGAAGGTTTGGTTATTGCGTGTCATATATTGAATCGAATTCCAATGAAAAAGAACATTGTATCTCCATATGAGTTATGGAGAGGAAAGAAGCCTCACTTAGGCTATCTTAAAGTGTGGGCATGTCTTGCTTAGTGCAAGGGCAGGAAGCCTAAAACGACCAAGTTGGGCCCAAGAGCCATTAAGTGTACATTTGTTGGCTATGCCTCATATATTAAGGCCAATAGGTTATTAGACATGGGGTCTGATGTGATAATTAAATCAAGAGAAGTAGAGTTCTTTGAAAATATGTTATATTTTGATAGCAACTCTTAGGAACCCACAGGTGTTGGAGAATCTCATAAAGAGAAAGATCCAAAGGTTTATGAGCAAACAATATTTCCTCGAAGAAGCCAAAGGCTTAAAGAGTTTGGATCAAATGGGAAATGTTCTCAACTAGAGATACTCTATGGTAAACTTGAAGAAGTCACATGGAAATTTCCTATGATTCTTCAAGTTGAGGATTGTATTGGACAAAATTCATCTACAAATTAAAGTCCAACTAGTCAGCCAGACTAGCTCGCCAGGCCCAATAAGTCAGTAAGGACCCAAACCAATGTAAATGGGCTCGCACATATGGAAAAAGCCATCCAAATGGGCCAGCTAGTACCTAGGCCCGAGTCTGGGTGCATTCAGTCAGCCAGGGACGTTGAAGCAGTCAAAATGCATGCTCCTCTTCCCATGAAAATCGGAGGGTAACCATTGAGAACACGTCAGACGGGCGAGATAGACGAAAGGAGAATGGAAAGAAGAGAACGACTATAAAAAAGACCCTCAAGGGTTGAGAATGGGGCATATGATAATCATTTTACTCGCTTTTACTCTCTTACTAAAACAAGGACTACTCTCTTTAAGCGATCCAGTCAAGCAAGTCAAATCAGTTAGTCTGATCTGACCTTACCGGACTTGACCTAGTCGTTCAGTTCTGCCGTCATCACCACTTACATCCTAACCATTCCATTACTCATCCATCCATCACTATTTCATTATTTATGTCATAGTTTTATTTCTTTCATTTAGCTTTCATTATAACCCGATTAACTTGAGCGTCGGAGTCCTTTTGGTTGACACCCCACTGGTGCTCCTAATTGAACTCTCATCTATCTCTATGTTCTTGACATGTCATAATGAAATTCCTTCCTACTGATTGGACTTTTATTATCCACCCTGACTCGGTTGATCCACTCCAGTCGAAATTATGACCAGTGTGGGGGCAACAAGCAGGTCTACATTTATTGAAGAGGTTGTAATTGTTGCTTTCTGTTCCCCAGATATGGCTTGGATTAAACAAAATATCAGTCAAAGATCGACTGTGGATCACCAAGTCACAAGGCATGCGACCAACAAGCAGCAACCACAGCAGCAACAACAACCTTAGCAACAAGTTCCACAACAACAACAAAAGCAGCATCCAGAACCACAACAACAACAACAATAGATGTCGTAAGAACCAGAGTAGGTGACCAACACCATAAGGCTCTATTCCAAGCAAGGGCCTCGGTAAGATGAAGAACGTGCCCTGGTACATAGTTCCCGCTAGTACCCTCACGAGCAGCTCTCTTGGGGAGTACCACAATATTTGCGACATCAGGGGGATAAACATGGTTGTTCCCTAGGCTGACGAGCGTGCTAACCTTCCTAGTGGCGCATTTAGGGCCTAGTTGCATTACAATATTCAAGCAAGCGACACTCTCCCCCTCCATGACTACTTTAGGGGAATATCTAACTACTTGGACATTTCCCCATTTCAAATAACACCAAATGGATATTTAATGCTTTCAACATTATCTATCCTTTATTGCATCTAAAGGTGGGATGATCCTACTCCTCACGAGGTTCATTACCTCTTTGACTTGAAGTTAAACCCAGGCCAGCAAGGCACATGATTCTTCTATTTCCGCCATAGGGACATAACTAGAGTGTTCCTAATAGAGCCCACGTTAAGGAGAACCGTGGGTGGTTATTACAAAGAATACTTTCTATAGACTGACCTAGTCGCAAATAACTTGGCTTTCCAACGAGAAGGTAATAATAATCCATAGTTTTCCTCTTTCACATTCCGTCTTGACATGAGTGCTTAGTTTTATTTCTTTTACTGTAGTTTAGGTCCTTGGGAAAAACCACTTCCTACGTCGGCCATGGTAAGACGAGCAGCAGCCTTGAACAGACTTTCTTTTGAACATAAAAACTGTAGGTTGCTCATGATGAAGGACAATTTGAGAGAGGTAGGTATGCTTAACGCCCACTAGAACCGTGAGGGAGGCACCAATGAGGGTGCAGCTGGTAGAAGAATTTTTGACCTGGGAGTTGGCGAGGAGGTGGGGCATCCGAACAATTCCAAGTGGTCCCAATCCCTTAAAGGAGGCAGACAACATGGATTAATAATAGGGAGCAAGAAGATGCTTCTCGCCCAAGAGCTCCAGCACCTTGCGTGGATAAAGGGAAGGGCAAATAGATGCTAGAGGAGGAGGACAATCCTCTTTATATATGTTCCTTTTCTGATTTTGACAAGGAATTTCTATGTAATATAAATTGTTGGTGAACTGTTTAATTTTGCTAAATGCAGACATAAGCTCTATGTTGCTGCTCATTGTGTATCTTTGACTTTTTATTTAATGTTCATTCATCATTTTTTTTAGCAATGTCTGAGTTAGACATTTTCAACCTCTATGCTTCACCTCTAGCCTCGACCAAAGGAGGAACAAAAAGAAAGGTGACTCGTGAAGCTGGATCGAGCAAAGAGCCAGCCACCAAGCAACCCAAGAGAAATCCACCTGCTCCTGCCTCTCCTGTGGTGCCTTCTCCTTCTTCTCATGTTTAGACTACCTTCATTGGTCGGGAGTATCCTCTCAGTCAACCTGCTCATTCTCCTACTGGTCAACTAGAGATGGACCCAACAGCTACCCAGACCGAGTGTGCAAAAGGGAAATTGAAGGTCGTCATGGAGGCCCTCTCCTCTGGGGCCCAGACGCTTGCCTAACACCACCTATGTAATGAATCCTTCATAAACTACGAGCATTTGTCTATTGACTCAAGACTGGGTCGCTCCATGTCTGAGCTCTTTTTGATAAGTATCCATTTATATTCTCTAATTTTTTTGTTAAGTTACTTGCTTGAATCTAACTTCCAACATTCTCACATGGTATGATACTCTCGCCCATACCCTAACTATGAATCCCTCAAGATTGTAGAGTCATTGAAGAAATCACGGACGACCTTGAAGAGCTTCAAGGATTCAAACACTATCAACTACAACCTTTGCAAGGAGCTTCAGGATGATTTGAAGGAAAAAATCACCAAGGTTGAAAATAATGGCAAGGTGATTAAAGCGCTCGATGAGGCGGGAACCAAGCAAAAGCGCGATCGAGGAGCATGAGCAGCAAGGACAGATCTTGAGGAGCGCGTAAAGCAGTTAGAGGCGGAGCAGCATAAGCTGGCGAATGAGAAAAAGGCACTTGAGGAGGAGCTACCCAAGGAGAAGTATTCAAATTTTTCAAACCTAACAAGGTTCAGGAGTGCGACCTTCAATTGTTTGTTCATGTTTTGGAAAAAAAAAAGGGATCCAACTTCAACTATTTGCCTAGAAACCTTTAGGATAAAGAGATTGCTAAATGTTTAGCCCGCGAGAAGGAAGAGTTAGTTGTTGCTTCCCTAGAAGTGTCCTTAAATCCTGATGGCGACCAGAGGCCTGAGCAGGACGATGCTGAGGTGGTCAAGCCTTGAGGGGGAGTGTCCTTGGCAGTATATAATTTTTTTTCATTTGTTAGTTACCAGAATCGTCAAGTTCATGGTGAAAAAACATTGGTGCTGATCGAGCAACCTTTAATCTTGGTTGATTTTGTAATAATTTTCTTTCCTTATATACAATATACTACTATGTTAATTTTAACTTGATATATAAATTAAAATGCTATTATGCTTTCATGTTATTAATGAACATAGCACAACACTTTATAAATTTTGAAAAATTTCTAAGTGTTGCTCAGTTGTGCTTTTTTCCTCATTTACTTATATGCGACTATGTATAACCTATATGCCCTCCAAGTGATCGAGGAAGTAAGTCCTTGGTCACTTTCCAAGTAACCATTCCTAGTCGAGCTAACGCAACTGCTCGAATTCATTTCATAAAGTAGTATACTTATATGTTGTTAAAAAATCTTACATGTTAAGCAATACTTGTTATAATAACAAAAGTTAGCTATATTGAATGTGTCAAGCACACTCCCTTGTAAATATCTTGTGATAACATTGGCAAAACATGTTTATTGAATAAAAAAAGTCTACGAGCAAGGAATGTTGTGAATCAAAACATTAAGAAATGAATTAATCAGAGGTTATTAGGCATATTAAGGGCAAAACATACCTGGTAACCACATAACTAAAAAAAATTATCTAAGTAATAATTGGTGGTCAAAAAATGGGCAATAGTGCCTTACAAAAAAAAATATATTAAATTAAAAATTGGGCAATAATCGTGCTTTAACAAGTAAAATTAATCTAGAACATGCTGGTCAGAATAAGTGGGCAAAGTGTGCCTTTCGACCAGTGTTTATTGATAATATTTTTGCAAGTGTTCACCATTACAATTTCTTGCAATTAGTTCACCATTCAGTCAAGCTAGTTTATACGTTCCTGGCTATAAAACGTCTATGATTTGGTATGGTCCATCCCAATTGGGTCCCAAAACTCCTGCTGCAAGATCTTTAGTGCTTTGGAACATTTGTCACAATACTAGATCTCCTTGGGAAAATTTTCTATCTTTGACAAGAGAGTTAAAGTACCGGGCCACTTTCAGTTGATAAGCAGCCACTCATATTGTGATTTCTTCCTTTATTCATTGATCAGGTCAAGGGTTTCAATTAGCAATTATTGATTTTGTTCTTGGTCCTACGTGCTCCTTCGATGTGATGGGGGAGTTAACTCAACAGGTATCATAGATTCATATCCATAAATTAAAGAGAATAGAGTATGTTCAGTTGAGGTACGAGCAGTAGTATGATATGACCATAACACTTCTGGTAGAATGTCTGACCAATTGCCTTTAGCCTGCTCAAGTCATTTTTTCATCATATCCTTCAAAGTTTTGTTGATAGCCTCTACTTGTCCATTTGCTTGAGGATGTGCCACTACTGAAAAGCTTCTAGTGATACCATGTCGAATACAAAAGTCTGTGAGCATCTTGCCGTCAAACTGGGTGTCATTATCTGAAACTATTTTCTTTGGTAGCCCATACCTGTAGATGATATTTTTTACTATAAAATTGATCACCTTCTTTGAAGTAATGGTTTTCAGTGGTTCTGCTTCAATCCTCTTTGTAAAATAATCCATTGCAACCACTTCAAATTTGACACCACCCTTTCCTGTTGGTAGTTGCTTGATTAGGTCAATGCCCCACACAACACAGGTTCATGAACTTTCTATCTATTTAAGTTCGTTGGGAGCTTCTTTAAGTATTTTGGAGAATCTTTGGCACTTCTCACATTTTCACACATAATCTATAGAATCTTCATTCATTCTTGGCCATAAATACCCTTGTTGCAATATCTTCTTAGCTAGACTTTGTCCCCTATGTGATTTCCATAGAATCCCTCATGTACTTCGATCATTAGCAGATATGTTTATGCTCTAGTAACACACCGAAGTAGAGGCATCAATTATCCTCTTATGTACATTACTCCATCAATAATTATGTATCTAGCATATTGCCTTGAATTTTTTTTAGCCTCATTTCTGTCTTGAGGTAACATTCCTTGCTCCAAGTATGTTGTAATAGGAGTCATCCAGGAGGAGGTGTTATCGAGTAGTAGAGTTTTTTCTGAATCGTTTATAATTACATTTAGAGTATTAGCATCCTTAGCACTTGCCAATTTTGCTAAGACATCAACGTTAGAATTCTAGTCAAGGGGCACCTATTGTATGGTAAACTTTTCAAATTGTGCCAAAAGATATTTAACTTTACTAGGGTAGAAGGCCATTTTATGCCTTGAGCCTGGTATTCACACAATACCTGATTTACGACCAGCTGTGAATCATTGTATATGTCTACTCTGGAGCACTGACATCACTAGAATGGTGTAATCCTGTTAGGAGAGCATCATATTCTGCCTCATTGTTTGTGGCGTTGAAACCAAATCTAAGTGTGCAATGAATGAGATTCCATTCATGCGTAATAAGAATGAGCCAGTCTCCAAAGTTGTGTTCGTTTGAGGACCCATCAACAAACAGCTTCCATGTTGGAAAATTTTCTCTATCATTCTCTAGTTTCTTTCTTTGCTCATTTTCCTCTGGTACTGTAGTGCACTCAGCAATAAAATATGCTAAGGCTTTCCCTTTGATAGAAATTCTTAGTTGGTATGTGATTTCGTACTGCACTAGCTCTATTGACCACTTCAATAGTCGGCCAGATGTTTCTTGTTTTTGTAACACCTGTCTGAGAAGGTTATCGGTCAGTACTACGATAGGGTGAGCTTGAAGTTAGGGCCTTAATTTTCTTGCTGCTAGTAGCAAGCACTAAGCTAATTTTTTTATCAAAGGGTACAGTGTTTCTGCTCCAATTAGCCTTTTGCTTGTAAAATACACTAGAAGATGGACTCTGTCTGCAACCATGATAAGGGTTGCACTAAGAACATGTTCTGTAACTGCCAGATATAGAGAAAGTGTTTCCCCATCAATCAGTTTTGACAAGACTGGTGGTTGTGCCAGAAGATCCTTGAGTGCTTGGAAAGCCCTTTCACATTCTTATGTCCACTCAAACTTGTTATTTCCCTTTAGCAAGTTGAAAAATGGCACACACTTGTCTGTTTATTTTGAGATGAACCTAATAAGAGCTATGATTCGTCCTGTTAGGCATTGCAATTCTTTTATCTTGGTTGGAGATCTCATGTCAATTAAAGCTTTGATTTTCTCTAGATTAGCTTCAATGTCCCTTGCATGACAATAAAGCCAAGGATTTTACTCAAGCTTACCCCAAACGAACACTTTAAAGGGTTAAGCTTCGTATCAAAATGCTTGAGAATGGTGAAGCATTCTGCTAGATCTGTTGGTATTAAATGATCAAACCAAAGATACGCAACGGAATATATGGACCCATTTTAATAAAAATTAATACCAACCAAGATCACATACATATATATATATATAAATATATATTAAATCACATACAGACAGATCAGGGATTACCTCTTGTAGCATTTCAAGTGTCCTTGAGTCTTTTTGTATAAATCAACGATCTTTCTATCTAGTGTTCTGAGATCTCACACCCTGATCTTCCAAACCAATCCTCAAACACACAAGGACGTGTGTGGGCACGTAGGATTCAAAAGGATGATTTATGTTACTCTCTAGATGTACTCAGCACATGAGATCTAGAGATATTTTGACAGAGACGAGGTTTAGAATAGTTTTCAGATTTAGATAAAACTATCGCTTTAGAGAGAAAGTTTGATTAACCATTATTATTTTAATATTACGTATATCAGATTAATATTACCTATAGATTTTCAAAATAAAAATAATATAATTAAATAATTAATTAATTCACAATTAATCAATTACCCATAATTATCAAAAAATTATTTTCTTGCTCTGGAAAATTAATTCATTTGCAATTTAGTCATTTCTCTTAACAAATCTTTCTTTTGACATCCTAACCCTTGACAGTGTAGGACAGACGTGATTTGGGGACCATGGACCTATAATACGAAGCTCCAATAAACAGGATTATTAGTTAAACTCTTTAATCTAATAATATTATTTATTAATTACATGGTTACTCCACTATAAATATGGAATTGCACTCTAAGTATTTATAGAATTATATTTACAGAGTTTTGTTCTAGTAGTCCATTGATATAATCAATATATATAGTTTTGTCCTCCATTATTGGTTCGTTAATTAGAGCTGGTCAAAAATACAATTTTACCCTTCTAATTACCTCTTGATCCTTAAGTACCATTAATTCACTAGCGAATAATTAATCTATAATATAATTATAGATTTGAGCTCAATAATTATTCAGTTCCAGAATCAACCCTTAACGGAACCAATAGTCTATCTGTTAGGAAAGCATGGATTCTAATATTGTAATTCATGTTCCCAGCCATCTATGATATTGAATCTCCAAAAAAAAAAAGTCATTAGCCTCATTATTCTAAGAGACCTTAAGGAGTGAATCAAAAGATCCAATAAACATAAACAGGAGTTCATGAATACTCAGGATTTAGACTGATCTACAAATGATCATCTGTTAAGACAAGAATTAAATTTTTACATCAAACGGAAAGTTTATAAAGATAATTAATTATCATCGGTCCTGTCATATATAATCTCTATTATATACAACACCTTTACTAAGATATCTGTCCACATCAGTAATATGAATCTAGATTACTTGCATCTCATATGCTTAGCAAACCGTACTAGTAAGCATTCATTAAAGATTCCTTACTTTAATATGTTACTGACTATTTTATTAATTATATATGATCTTAATTTTCTTGTACTAGTACAAGATAATATTCTCATGAATGAATATGGAATTTTCTTGATATTATTATATAATTTATTCAAACAATAATTATAACATTCAAATATAATAAAATTGTACTTTTATTTAAAACCATCAAAATTTCTTTACATGCTTTTAGGACATTAATCCTAGCAATCTCCAACTTGCCCTTAAAGCAAGTGAGGCATTTCCCTTAATCCCATATTGCGCGCGTGACCCATGAACGACTTTGCAAGAAGTGTCTTTGTTAACGGGTCAGCCAGGTTCTGTTCTGACGCTGTCTTCATAACAGTCACATCACCTCGGTGTACAATCTCTCTTACCAGATGGTATTTCCTTTCTATATGCTTCCCTCTCTTGTGGCTTCTAGGTTCTTTGGAATTAGCTACTGCTCCACTATTTCCACAGTACAGGATTAGTGGCTTATCCATATTTGGAACAACTTCCATACCAGTGTAGAACTTCCTCAACCAAACCGCTTCCTTTGCTGCTTTACAAGCCACTATGTATTCAGCTTCCTTGGTTGAATCAGCTATACTGGATTACTTAATGCTTCTCTAGACCACAGCTCCTCCACCAATAGTGAATACTGACCTAGATGTCGATTTTCAGTTGTCTTAGTCTGATTGGAAATAAGAATCAGTGTATCCAGTAGGGTTTAGCTCATCCCCTGAATATACCAGCATATAGTCTCTCATTCTCCTAAGATACTTGGGAATGTGCTTTACTGCAATCTAGTGTTCCAAACCAGGATTTGATTGATAATGACTTACAATCCCCACTGCATAACATATGTCGGGCCTAGTACACAACATAGCATACATCAGACTCCCAACTGCTAAAGCATAGGGATACTTTCTCATATCCCCTTCCTCATGAGGTGTCTTAGGACATTGTTCCTTGGAGAGAGCAATTCCTTGTCTGGTTGGTAATTGACCTTTATTGGAATTCTCTATAGAGAATCTTTTAAGCACCTTATCTATATAATTAGACTGAGAAAGTGTCAAGAGCTTGTTCTCCCTATCCCTTAGGATATGGATTCCCAGAACATAGGCCTCGCCCAAATCTTTCATTTGGAACTTTTTAGCTAACCATTTCTTTACGTTTGACAATGTCTCTACATTGTTCCCAATGAGCAAAATGTCATCAACATGAAGAACTAAGAAAACCACCATTTTTCCTTTGATGTATTTATACACACATGTTTCATCAACATTCTGTTCAAAGCCATATGCTTTAATTGTTTCATCAAAAGTGATATTCCAAGATCTAGATGCTTGCTTTAATCCATAAATGGATTTCAGCAACTAGCACACCTTTTGTTCTTCCCCTTTCTTTATGAACCCTTCTGGTTGTACCATATAGATACTTTCATCAAGATAGCCATTCAGAAGTTTTGTCTTGACGTCCATTTTCCTTATCTCATAATCATTGGCAACCGCTATGGATAAGAGGATACGAATGGATTTGAGCATGGCCACAGGAGAAAATGTTTCTTCATAATCAACACCTTCTCTCTAAGTGTAACCTTTGGCTACAAGCCTCACTTTAAAAGTCTCTACTTTCCCATCCACACCTCTTTTCTTCTTTTATATCGACTTACACCCTATGGGCCTGACATCTTCAGGTGAATCCACGAGTTCCCAGAAAGAATTGGAATACATCAATTCCATTTCTTGGTTCATGGCTTCTTTCCATTTCTCCTTTTTAGGATCATCCATTGCCCCTTTAAAGTTTAATGGATCGTCTTTTTCTATATCAGAAACAAGGACATGCGTCTCATGTTTGTAGTAAATAGGTTGTCTCACAATCCTCGCACTATGACGTTGCACCGGGGTTTCTTTTCCAGGAATCATGGTTTCCACGATTTGTCGTTTATCATTTAATGATGAAGATGATTATGATGGAATCATATTAGCTGTGAGTTCCTCCAATACTACCTTGCTCCGAGGTTTATAGTTATTCATATAGTCATGTTCAAGGAAGGTCGCATTTGTTGAAACAAATACCTTTTTATCCTTGGGACTATAGAAATAACCACTTCTTGTTTCTGGAGCATAGGAAAAAAAAAATGTACACTTTCGACCTTTATTCAAGTTTCCCTAATTTAGGTCTAAGAACATGAGCAGGACAACCCCAAATGTGGAAATGGTGCAAACTAGGTTTGTTTCCATTCCACAATTCCCGTGGCATTTTGCTAATGGTCTTAGATGGAACTACATTCAAAATGTATGTCGCCATTTGAGGTGCATATCCCCTGAATGAGAGAGGAAGTGAAGAGTATCTTAACAAAGATTTGACCATGTCTAACAAGGTCATGTTTCTTCTTTCAGAAACACAATTTTGTTGTGGCGTTCCTGGTGCTGTGAGTTGGGACAGAATACCATGCTCCAGCAAGAAATCTTTGAATTCTAAATTCAAATATTCTCCACCTCGATCAAATCGAAGTGTCTTTAGAGTCTTACCCAACTACTTCTCAGCTTCAGCTTTGAATTCTTGAAACTTACCAAAGGTTTCACATTTCCTAAGCATTAGGTAAGTATGACCATATCTTGTGTAACTACCCAAATTGCTAATAGGGCTTAGTGCCTTGATTAGCATGTTAGGAGGGCGTAATTGGATATATGTATGTTTAATTGGTTAAATGTGTGACTATGTAGCATGCATGATTAATATGATTATATGAATATATTATATGCATGTTTATGAGTATTAGATATGCATGTGGGCCCTTTATAGTTTTTAAGGGCATAGTTGTAATTTTGGCCCGTTAAGGGCATAAATATGATTTTATGTGATATATTGTCGAGACCACATTATTATGTGGATATATTTGCAGTATATGGCTCGAGACAGTCCTAGTGAGCAGAATAACGAAATAGTCACAACGGAGTTTAAATACCCGGCTCGGTCGAGCCTGGGGGTATTTTTCAGAATTTAGAGAATATTTTGGGATTTATTGAGTAATGAATAAGTATTGAGTAATTTTTTGGACTTGACATGATTAGTTGATAAATTTAGGAACACTCGAGGAATTAGCAGTGAACGGGGAGAAGACTATTTTACCCTTATAACAAATTAAAGGACTAAGTGACCCAAAAGGGGGGTAGTTTAGTCATTTTGAGTTAAGGATTAACTCAAGGGTAAGTCTAGACTCAGCCAGAAACTACACCAAATGACCTGAACTCTTAGCCTTTTCTTTCTCCCTTCATCTCACGTTCTCACTTTTTCTCTAGAACACTAAGAAGAACTAACTGCTAGAAGAAGGAATACTCAAGGGGGCTGATCTAGGATTAGAGCTGGAAAACAGAAGAAATTAAGTTAGGGTCATCCAAAGCCCTTGCTAAGGAATTAGGCTGAAATATGGGGTAAGAATTCAAGTTGTTTCTCTAAAATTCTGTTGAAACCATGTTAAGGTTTGAGTTTTCATGGGGAATAGTTTTGTTAGCTGATTTTGGTTGAATTTGAGAGTTCTAATAAGAGTAAGAATTGATTATGAGCTAGATGTTATGTTTGGACCAAAAGGGTGGGAATTTTAGGTTTAATTCATGGTTTGGCTATTGGTCTGGGGTGATAATTTAAGGTTAGACTCGTGGTGAAATGTTGAAAGGAGGTTGTTTTCCTGGGTTTAGGGGCTCGGGTCGTGGCCCTGTTCTTCAGACGCTGCGGCTTGCATGAGTTTTGAGGCTGGGAGCCTCTGTCCACTAGGTGCGCCGCGACTCGAGGGAGTGCAAGTCACGGCCCGTGTCCCTCATCAGGGGGCATTGGGTCTCTGTTTAAAGGGTGGGTCGTGATCCGCAATGGGGAATTAAGGGGAAATAAGTTCTAAGGTTCGGGGAGGCTCGGGGATTCAAACCTAAAGGCTCGGGACGATTTCTACTTTCCAATTTAGTAGAAATTGAGGTCCCAAAAGCTAGCTATTATTACCTAAGTATTTATTTGGATTAGAAATTTTTGGTTACCCATTGTTGACGGTAAGAACTCGTCAACTAAGTTGAGTTGGAAAAATTATCAAATCAAGATCACTAATCGGAAAGCTGTAAAAACTTGAACAATAACTCAAGAACAATGATAGAACAATAATGGAGAATTCAGTCTTTCATTCACACTCAAGCCTCTGCTACAGTAAAATTTCCAACCCCCTTTCAGGTGGTCTTAGAGTTCATTGTATAGTAGGCTCTAATGGCCTTAGGTACATAGTGGTCCAGGGGACCAAGTGGTACATATGTACTGTGTCAGGGGAGTGGCTTCAGAGGTTGTGGTCGTACATCCCGTACAGGAGCAGGTGTCAGGAGGATGTCTCCACTACTTGTCTGTACCCATGTCTGATGCGTGGTGGCAGGCGTAGTGGTGCAGGTGGTAGTGGTGTCGACTCTGACTCCTGGCGTTCCCACTACT
Organism: Humulus lupulus; assembly: GCF_963169125.1. Taxonomy (NCBI): domain Eukaryota; kingdom Viridiplantae; phylum Streptophyta; class Magnoliopsida; order Rosales; family Cannabaceae; genus Humulus; species Humulus lupulus. The sequence goes on along the minus strand of NC_084800.1, from coordinate 145,246,690 downwards.
TGTCTGGTAGGGGTACCATATCCGTACTCTGACTTCTTTAGGTTTGTAGGTACATTCCATATTATATTCATGAGTGTACCTTGCCCCTTATGAGTATTTTCACCTCCAAGGCCATGGGCACGGGACCATGGGGCCTAGGCCATGGATGCAAGGCCATGGGGCGCGAGACCATGGAGCGCGAGGCCATGGGGGGTGAGGCCATGAGGCCGAGACCCTGGGCGAAGCCATGGGGCGAGACCATGGGCGAGGCCATGGGGCGAGGCCGTGGGGCCGAGTGCATGGGCGAGGCCATGGGGCAAGGCCGTAGGGCCGAGTACATGGGCGAGGCCATGGGGTGAGGCCATGGGGCGAGGCCGTGGGGCCGAGTGCATGGGCGAGGCCATGGGGCGAGGCCATGGGGCGAGGCCGTGGGGCCGAGTGCATGGGCGAGGCCGTGGGGCCGAGTGCATGGGCGAGGTCATGGGGCAAGGCCATGGGGCCGAGTGCATGGGCGAGATGGGCCTCGCAAGACTACTGAGCCTTGGCACCTATGCCTTGCCAACGTGGGTCACTTGGCATCGACTCCACGAGAAACGAACCCAGACTCATGTTGTGATGGCGCGATGGCTTCCCGAGACGACGGTGGCCTAAGGGCCTTGCCTCGGCCTCATCCTTTCTCTTGATGAGATTATGAGCATCAACACTTGCCCCCCAGTCTAGGAGAGTACCTTTAGGTGCTCTTGTAGACTATTCACCTTGATTCCTATAAATAGGCCATCATGCATGGCTTAATATTTTCACCTTACTCCTTTGGCTTAGTGGTGCATATACCCTTATTCCTTTCAAGAGGTAAGGGGTTCAATCCCCCACAACCTCACTTTCACCATAGTTCCTTTCATTTGTTTTATATATTTTTTTTTTTCACTTCTTTTTTTTTTTTTTACATATGAGCTAATTTCTTGATGTGTATATTTTATGACTAACACACCTTTCTGGTTAATTCTTGCAGACGTGCCTTTTCGAATCTTCGGTGCTTTTCGCTCCCCGACCTTCTTTGGACCCCAACTTCTCTCTCTTAATCGCTTGAGGTATATTTTCTTTCCTTCTCCCTTTTATTTATTTATTTATTATTTTTTTTTATCGGGTCCAAACTAGCAGTACTTGGGATGGGGTACATTAGTCTGATCTTGTAGTGAGTTTGACCATATGCACGGCCCTCCTCTTTGTTGTTTTTCTTTTATACCCTGTAGTAGGCCATTTAGGGCATTTGCATCTAGAGGTATTAAACCTATTCCTTTGTGTTTTGTAGCCTTCCCCTCGTTTATACGTGAGCCCCTTTTTGCTATTGGGACGTGGTTTCATGGCCAGTGACGGCCCGTCCGACATACCCCTAAGGGCTGAGTTTATTGACCTGTCCTCAGACTCAGAGTCCCCCGAGGGCAACCCTCACCAAGACTATGACTCCTTAAGGCAGGCCCGCATCCGCCACCTCGAGTGTATGGCCGAACTTAGGTGTAAAATTTGGGTGGTGGAGAGCGAAATTGACTCGGTATCGAGAGGAGATGGAGGACCTTCACCCCTAGGTCTTAGTGACCACATAGCGCGTCTTAGGACGACCCTTTTTGAATTGCGATGGGAGTTAGAATTTATGGAGGGACACATTCCACCAGAACCTCCCACTCCCTCTTCGCCTGATGATAGTCATGGGGCTGCTAGCTCCTCTCCCCAGCCCCTAGTCTCAGTTTATCCTAGCTTAGTGCTTCCACCATCGCTCCCTCGATGGAAAACTCTTGCTAGGAAGAAGAAATGGAGGGTTAAGTGTTCTGCCTCTTCCTCACATCTTTCTTTTGATTTTGTAGATATGTCGAAAGCACGCAGACAGGTGTCCGTCCAGGAAGAGGACGACGCCCCCTACTGGCGTCCAGTCTAGTGTCATACGTGTCTCCGAACAAATTGAAGGTGATCGTGAAGCACTACCGCGTTGCTCCAGAATACGCCCTGCATTCTCCTCAGGAGGCCTGCCGGGCCGACCGCCCTGAGAAGGGTTTTGTGGCTTTGAGTGAGCAGATTTTGAAGGCGAGTGGCACCATTCCTCTGCACCTGTTTTTTGTGGCGGTTCTCAACTACTTCGATTTGGCCCCTCTTCAACTGTCGCCCAACAGTTGGTTGACTTTAAGCTGCCTTTTCATTTGGTTCAAGGGAAACGTCAAACGCGCCCCGACGGCGCAGGAGGTACATTCCCTATATAACCTTATGGGAGTCCACAAGTCCAAGGGCTTCTACTACCTGTAGAAGGCCAACAATGAGCTCCCCTTAATAGAGGGCTCAGTGTCCAACACAGGGCCTTGGAAACAAGACTTCTTCTGGGTAGAGGGGCCTCTCTCGGTTCATGAAGGCTTTCGCGCCGGCCCTAGTAAGTATCCTGGTCTTTCTCTTTTTCTTATTAGAACTTTCTGTTTTGCACTCTTGCTTGTACTGACATTGGCGTGGATTTTGCAGGGCAATTTGCTGATCCCTCGGTCATTGGGCCGGAGGCGGAGGCCATTAACAACCTTATTACTGCAGACTCCGCCCTGAAGAAGGTGGCGGTTCTATTTACTGTGGCGAACCTCAACCGCCACCAGCTGTCCCCGGTCTCTGACCCCAAGTTCCTGTGGTCAGTTACTGGGTCTAAGAAGGCTATGGCTATGCCGGCTGGGCCGTCCCTACACGACGGTGAGGCCGAGGAGGAGATGGAGGATGCCCCCCTCGAATGTGGGGGATCTCATCAGCGCCCCCTGTCCCCCGGGGAATGCCCTCCCTATGGCTCCCATGACCAGGACATGGCCTTTCAATCTCTGGACCCGCAGGCCGCAGCGGGATGTTACGCTCCCCCTGGCCTTGATGGTTGTGACACCTTCCCTCAGGTCCCTCATGATATTGGCTTACCGGATGCTGATTTCATCGACCTCGCGGAGCCCCCTTCTAATGTACCAGGGTCTTAGTTTTTCTCCTTCCCTGCGCCTCCTCCTGCTTCGGCGAGCGGGTCGTCCGTTCCTGTCCAACAAGATGCTCCCAGCGCGGAGGCGGAGCCTTGGGTGACTAGGATGGCCTCATCTTATGCGCAGCGTTTCATTCAGATTGCCTCGAACCTCCCTATCTCCGACTGGAGAGGTCTAGGGAATGTGACCCAACCAGACCTTGGGGAAACCCTAAGGCGTGCCGCAGCCTGGGTGAGGTCTTGCACCTTGCGTCGATTAGTATTATGTATAGATGTACATGTGTTTTTCTTTTTGTTACTTATTGCTGACGCCATTGACTTTCTTGTGCATATCTACATCGTGTCCCTTCGGCATGCTGACATGTCCGGCGTCCTCTCCACATCTACTGCTGAGAGGGACTGCCTCACGGCCCTGGTCCAGGAGCTCGAAAATGAGCTTAGCGAAACCAAGGTCCAGTTGTCAAAGGCTTGGACTAAGTCTGCCAACTTGTTCTCGAAGAGGGAGAAGATGAAGGCCAAGATCAAGGAACTAAAGGGCAAGGCTAGACGCTTAGAGCGCGAGCTCCAGGGGGCCAAGGCCGCTGCGGCTGCGTCGCATGAGAGGGTTACTCAACTGGAGACCGAAGTTGAGGCCCTTAGGGCCGAACTACAGTCGGCTCAGGAGAAGAACGCTTCCTTGGAGGCGGAGAGGATCACCACCGAGCGCAGGTCTATAGATCGTGCTCTTTACAATGTGTGGAGGCAGGATCCCAACTTCGACTTCTCCTCTTTTGGTGAACAGGCCGTTGCCCGAGCGGCCTAGTGGAGCGCCCACTGTAGGAGGCCTTGAAATAGTCTTGCTCTTTTTTTGTTTTCTTTTTACTTTGTAATATCATTATCTGTGCTACTTTTCTTTTGGTAACTCTTGTAATATTTCAAGAACTCTTCTTTTTTTTTAATGTATAAATACATATGTTGCTGTTTATTTCTTGTTCTATTGCATTTGAGGCCCTTTTAAGCCTGTATGATGGGGTTTGGTTGGTTCCCCTTTTTTTTATCTATCAGGCTGGAGGTCCTTTGGAGCCCATGCGAGAGGGTTCACTGGGACCTCTTTTGGTGCCTCTTGGTTGCTTCTATAAGGATATTTTGACCCCTTGGGTCTTAGCTATCCTTTTATACATTTCTGCGCGCGCTTGTTATATGTTGCGAGAAGCGTCCTTCTCGTCATTATGCATAGTACTATTTTTACAATGGTCTCTTTTGGGATCCTTTTTGGCTAGGCGGCCGCTCTAGACTTATTATTGTCGTCACCATATAATGGCTAGACTTATTATTGGCTAGACGGCTTGGTGGCCGCTCTAGACTTATTATCATCGATACCATATATTTTTTTGTGAGTCCCTAAGGCCTCCTTGATATTCACACGGGTATCTAATCCTTGTGATCTCAGGAGATGCCTTGTAAAGACTTCGCTTAAGGCCCTGATATAGGGGGTCCCCCTAGGATCCCTGTTGAAGGGTCCTTTTTGGGGTCCTCCTGATGGAGGGTCCTTTTTGAGGATCCTCTTGGTAGAGGGTCTCCCTTAGGAGTTAGGAAGGCAAGGGGTCCTTTTTAGGATCCTCCGTTAAAGGGTCCCTTTTTAGGAGTTAGGAGGGCAAGGGGTCCTTTTTAGGATCCTCCGTTAGAGGGTCCCTTTTTAGGAGCCCTTTTGCTGGCTGCATGTCCTTGCCCCCTGTCCTGCCCCCCAAGTGCTTGGTGAAATTTATTTCGGCAGGCACTTTGGCTGATGCTCGTGCAGCGAAGAAAATAAACACAGGAAGTAGCAAACGGTTTCATTCATAGAACGCGGTTTACATCTAACTTTGAAAATAAAAGGGGGGGGGGGGGGGGGGTTACATCTAACTAGGAGGCTCCCTAGGGCAGCCTCTTTGATTCTTACTACAATAACGAAGAACAAGCTAAACATAGGTTCTTTTGGCATTAAGAGCCGAAGCCTTGCTGGTAGCACTTCTCGAAAGGCTCTGTAGCCTGTCCCATCTTGTGCGGATCTAACTTGTGTGAGTCGCTCCTTCATGCACAGCCATCGCCATTGACATGGATGGTTTGGTGGCTGCGCGGAGGGACATGTTATAGTATTCCCTCGCTTCCTTCTGCTCCCCTTTCACACATGCTACTCCCCCAGGGGTAGGGAATTTCATGGCTAGATGATACACAGAAGTTATCGCCTTCAATTCTCCAAGGGAGGGTCTCCCTAATACCTCATTGAAGGCTGAGGTGCAATCTACCACGATGAAGTTAGCCATTACGGTGGTTTGCCTGGGTTGCTCCCCCATGGTGAGGGCCAATTCGATTGTCCCCAGGGGTTGCATCGAATCTCCCGTGAACCCATACAAAGTCGTAGTGCAAGGCTTTAGGTGACGGAGGCTCAACCCCATCTTTTCCAGCGCCTGTTGATATAAGATGTCCACGGAGCTCCCGTTATCCACCATGACCCAATGTACCCTCATGTTAGCTAGCTGGGCGGTTAGCACCAGGGGGTCATTATGAGGAAAGTGCACCCCCTGTGCATCTTCTTCAGTGAAAGTTATTGAGTCATTCTCGCCCTTGAAGCTCTTCAGGGGGCGTTGTTCCAAACTTAAAATGCAATGTGGTGGACTTCGTCGGGCCTCCTTGGCATACCTGTCTCGCCCTTTCCTAGAATCGCCTCCAAATCCTGGTCCTCCAAAGATGGTCCTGACCTCTCCTTGCACTTTCGGGGCCACCTCACGTGCCCGCGGCGGGGACACTCCTCCTTCTGGCCTCTGGTTATCCTTGTGCACATACCTGCCCAAATGTCCCCTGCGGATGAGTTCCTCAATTTCTTCCTTTAAATGGATACACTCTGTCGTGGTATGACCGGTATCCTTGTGGTACCTACAGTATCTACTAGGGTCCCTTTTGGACCGGTCCTTTCTCATTGGTGGGGGCCTTTTGAAAGGAACTCGATCTTCATTGGTGAGGTAAATGTTCTCCCTGGTATCTGTGAGGTCTGTGTAGTAAGTGTAAGCCGCTTGCTTGTGATCATTCCCATGTTTGGTTTTCCTCTGGTGGTCATCTCTTGATCCATCATATGCCTTTTTCTTCTTTGCTACATTCGACCCGTCGTTAGTTGGGGGCTTCGCGTGGGGCTCCTCCTTTCCCGCCTTTAGTTTTGCGTGGCCATCCTCCACACGGATGTACTTCTGCGCTCTCTCATAGAAGTCATCTAAGTCGGTGACTTCCCTCTTCAACATGTTGTCCCACAACTTGATTCCTGGGAGCACTCCAGCGGTAATGGCCATTTTTAACTCTCGGCGCGTTAGGCTCCCCACTTTTGCGGCCTCCATATTGAACCGGTGAATGTAGCTCTTCAGGCTCTCATTCTCCCCTTGCTTCACGTTGGCCAGGCTGGTGCCTGGCATCGTGTAGTCCCGCACAGCATGGTACTGTTGGAGGAATTCGTCAGAAAACTGTTGCCAGGACCTGATGGACCCCGGCCTTAGTCTTTTAAACCATTTGTAGGCGGGTCCTTTCAGAGTAACAGCGAAGCAATGGCACTTGGCACCACTTCCAATCCCCTTTAGTTTCATCAGATCATTAAACGCATCCAGGTGGTATTTCGGATCAGTGTTCCCTTCGTAAGGGGTCATATTGGGCTCCTTAAAATTGGCAGGGAGTCGGATTGCCTGAATTTCTCTCACAAAGGGTGACTCATGGTCGAAGTCCTCCTCAAAGGCCTGGCTGCCTGACGCAGTGACGATCTTGCTCCGCAAGCTCCTCATCTCTGTGTCTAGGTCCTGCCTCCTCTTGCTGAGAGTGTCCCTCAAAGCGGACGGGCTAAGATCCACCTTTCCCTTGCCTTCTCAAGGCGCTACAGGGGGCGTGGTCCCTTTGCCCGCTCTCTTCTTATTGAGCTCCTCCCGCAAATCTGAGGGTGCTCTTTTGGAGGTGACCTCATCCTCATGGCGAGGGGCAGCGTTGGTCCTCGGCGCTGGCTTCGGGGCCTGCTTAGGCGGTTCAGGGTGATCACGTTGCTTCACGCGGGGGGTGTTACTAGTTGAATGTCGGGTTCTCCCATCATCTACTGGTACAGTGGTCTCCACCCCATCCTTGCCCTTCTCTTTCCTCTTAGGCAAGGTTATGCTGGACTTACCCTGCAGCAGGCCGTTAAGGACCTCTTGCATGTTTTCCAAGGTGGTTTCTAATCTTTGGTTCTTACGGTGGAGCTCACGTATCTCCTCTTCGTAAAACCGGGATTTCGAACTCGAGCTCACGGAGTGGACCCGGGGGTGCTTGTCATGCCTACGGGCAGAAGGGCCCGGGTCTTGCCGGCCGGAGTTCGGTGCCTGCGGCGGTTTTGGAGGAGGGAACTCATCAGCGTTTACCGGTGGTGCTCTTGGAGGACTTCCTCCAGGTGGAGCGGCTGGCGATGAGGCCACCCTATCACCTCCGTGAACCTCAGGGTCTTTCGGGGGCTCCACATCTCTGGGCGGAGGAGCGTCCTTCATGGAGGCCTTCAGCTGGACTCCGTTCAGGTGAACCTCTACCTCCCGTAGCTCCCTCAGTCGCTTCGAGCGTCTTGGCATCTTCTTCTTGCCAGAAACAATGGTGGAACAGTAGCTTGAAACTAACTTTCCCACAGACGACGCCAAACTGTTGACGGTAAGAACTCGTCAACTAAGTTGAGTTGGAAAAATTATCAAATCAAGATCACTAATCGGAAAGCTATAAAAACTTGAACAATAACTCAAGAACAATGATAGAACAATAATGGAGAATTTAGTCTTTCATTCACACTCAAGCCTCTGCTACAATAAAATTTCCAACCCCCTTTCAGGTGGTCTTAGAGTTCATTTTATAGTAGGCTCTAATGGCCTTAGGTACATAGTGGTCCAGGGGACCAAGTGGTACATATGTACTGTGTCAGGGGAGTGGCTTCAGAGGTTGTGGTCGTACATCCCGTACAGGAGCAGGTGTCAGGAGGATGTCTCCACTACTTGTCTGTACACATGTCTGATGCGTGGTGGCAGGCGTAGTGGTGCAGGTGGTAGTGGTGTCGACTCTGACTCCTGGCGTTCCCACTACTTGTCTGGTAGGGGTACCATATCCGTACTCTGACTTCTTTAGGTTTGTAGGTACATTCCATATTATATTCATGAGTGTACCTTGCCCCTTATGAGTATTTTCACCTCCAAGGCCATGGGCACGGGACCATGGGGCCTAGGCCATGGATGCAAGGCCATGGGGCGCGAGGCCATGAGGCCGAGACCCTGGGCGAGGCCATGGGGCGAGGCCGTGGGGCCGAGTGCATGGGCAAGGCCATGGGGCGAGGCCATGGGGTGAGGCCATGGGGCGAGGCCATGGGGTGAGTCCATGGGGCCGAGGCCATGGGCGAGGCCATGGGGCGAGGCCGTGGGGCCGAGTGCATGGGCGAGGCCATGGGGCAAGGCCATGGGCGAGGCCATGGGGCGAGGCCGTGGGGCCGAGTGCATGGGCGAGGCCATGGGGCGAGGCCGTGGGGCCGAGTGCATGGGCAAGGCCATGGGGCCGAGTGCATGGGCAAGGCCATGGGGCCGAGGGCATAGGCGTGACCATGGGGCGAGTGCATGGGCGAGATGGGCCTCGCGAGGCTACTGAGCCTTGGCACCTATGCCTTGCCAATGTGGGCCACTTGGCATCAACTCCACGAGAAACGAACCCAGACTCGTGTTGTGATGGCGCGATGGCTTCCCATGACGACGGTGGCCTAAGGGCCTTGCCTCGGCCTCATCCTTTCTCTTGATGAGATTATGAGCATCAACACCCATTGACACGATGACTAGGTTATCATCAAGGCTCGGGACAAAGGATCGTGCTCAAGACCGTTCTGTGTCCTTCGCTCGGAATTCGAGGTAAGTAGACTGCACCCTTGTTGTTGTGAACGGGACTGTGGTTCCCAATAATTGAATACATGTACTTTGTGATTGTACGATTGATATGACATATGAGAATGAATGGCCTAATGGTGTCGGGGCTAATGATGAGCGTACTGAACGCAGCTCAGCCTAAGTGAGCCGGGGTCAGCCAGATAAACAGAGGGCTCGGCCTAACTGTGTTAACCCTAAGAATTTGCGTAATTCACTTTGATATGTATTTGAGATGAAGTGTTTACCACTGTTTGGTTTTATATTTGAATTATGTTAACTGGTTGAACTGGTTTAGTTAAGTTGATTATATTTAACTGTTGCTTTATGTGCTTGCTGTTATGGTTTTCTTGTTGGGCCTTGGCTCACAGGTGCTATGTGGTACAGGTAAAGGCAAAGGAAAGCTAGACCAACCATAAGTTGGAGAACTCTGGGGGCGGAGTGTACATAGCCAGCTACTCCACCACCACGGCTGAGGGAAAGTACAAGGACAGCGGCCTAAAACTTGTATTTTGCCATTAGATTGCCTTTTGTTTGTATTAAACTTTTGAGGATTGTAAATTGTCACTTAAACCCTATTTTTGGGATCTCATGTACCAAACATCTATTTTAATGAAATTAACAGTTTATAGTCAAAATCTTTTAACCCTAACCTGATAGTTGACCTTAGGATTACATTTTTGTTCAAATGACTTGGTTTGCAAGTTTTGTACAATTTCAAATACACAGTGTAACAGTCTTGGTTATCCAAAGCATTACATCTTGAGTAATCGTCAATAAAAGTGACAAAATACTCATACCCACCTCTTGCTTGTACATTTTGTTGGACCACAAACATCGCTGTGTAGAAGCTCCAAAGGTTCTTTAGCTCTATTGCCTTTCGCAGAGAAAGAATGTTTGGTCATTTTACCTTCTAGGCAAGATTCACAAACCGGAAGAGTTATAACTCTTAGTTCTCTCAAAGGTCCATCTTTTGTTAACTGGTTTATCCTATCTAGACCTATATGACCAAGTCTACGATGCCAAAGATATGTGTCATCCTCGTTTGAAACTTTTTATCTTTTGTTACCTTGCGAGTTTGCTACTTTAAATAATTCTGAATTATTGAGTGTTCGTTCATTTTTTTTTAGCATATACAGTTTGTTATTATGTTCTGCTTGACATATTTTGAAACCATTATTTGAAATAACAATCGCATTATTACTTAAAGAAATATTAAAAAAATCATGCAACATAGATAAAGAAACTAAGTTTCTAGAAAATCTAGGAATAAAATAAACATTGTTCAAAACTAAATAATTGTTCCCAAAAATGAAACGGACTGTTCCCATTGCTCTTGCTAAAACAAGCGCTCCACTTCCAACTTGCATGGTCGCCTCGCCATCTGCCAACTCCCTTGATTACTCAAGTATCTGCATGGAAGAACAAACATGGTTAGTGGCTCCTGAATCTAAAACCCGGGATGACAGATCGTCTTCCACTACACAAGCTTCAAGTACAAGCAAATCATATTTACCTTTCTTTTTCATCTTAGAGAGATGCTTCTTGCAGTTTCTCTTCCAGTGACCTTCAACTCCACAGTGGAAACATTTTCCTTTTGGTTCTTTCTTCTTGGAGTTGTTGTCAATTTTGTTCTCCTTGGCTTTTGGTGCCTTCTTGCCTTTATTGGAATTTTTTCCCTTTCCCTTCTCCTTATTATTGAATTGAATCCAGGCATCATACTTGTCCCGAACATTCTTCGGGGCAGTGGTAGCAAGCTCTTCAGAACATTCCTCAGTCAAGACAAATTTGTGGTTCTCACAGATTAATTTAAGATTTAGATTTTATTTTCATCTTATAAAATTATCACCATTAAGTTCTTCAAGTGATTATAAAGAGGTTATAGGATTTCCACCGTACGACATTACTGAAATAAATAAATAAAAAACAATAATATTATCATTTGAAAAAATATCAATGTTTTGGAAAGTAAACATGATGCATAAATGCAACAATTAAAACACATAAATTAATATTTACATTTCCACGATAAAACTACCGAACAAATAAAGTGTCGCCTTAGTTCGGTCAAGTTAAATTCAGATAGATTATAAGACGATCTTATCTTTATAATTTAAAACTTAAAATAACTCTTTATTTTCTCTTTTAAATATAAAGTACCGCTGGTTTGGTCAAGATGTAATTATCCACTACAAAAGCTTAATTACATCTTTGTAAGAGTAACCCATTATTTCGTATTTCATGACTTAACTTAGAGAGTGTTGCCTTAGGGTCGGTCAAACCTAAAATAGATCACTTCCTCCTATCTTCGTAAGAAGCTAACCTTGGTATTGATATGTCTAGAAACCTTCCTTAGAGGGATGGAAACAAAGCCCCCTCGAGGCCCTATTCATATCTCACGGTGTTGTACTAATAATGGAGACCATAGGTCACATTGAGGTGTTTACCTTCTCCCACTTACTATTTAATATTAAAGTTGTTTTTATTAAACTAATCAATTAATTCCAAATTAATTACTAGTCTATTAATAACCCTATGAATGTAATTAATTACAAAATTCATAATTATAAAAGAGTTTGTTTCTATAATTAATGTGATCTAAATAATTACTCATTATATTCATTTAACTGTACTAAAACGTTTTTTTACATAAAGTTGGTTATCTTAAAGGCCTATAAAAACTATTTCCTTTATTATGGTGTGAGTTACCAAGTTTTAACTAATTTAATACTTAGTAGCTTACATGCAATTGATTTAACCAAAAACAAATAAGAAAATCATAGATAATCACGTTTCTAAAAGATGTTGATTGATGAGAAACTGTGTAGGGTTTCATGAATGGCATGTAATTGACTAATGCATGATCAGGTTATTAATTAAACATCAATGAACATTTATTTAAATAAATAAATAAACAATAAATGATGAACTGAGTACTAATGGGTATTTCTAAGATTTACAACCCTTTGAAAAAAAGTAGAAATAAAATTGCAATCTGAGCCTATGTAGCTTTCAAGACTCTCCAAGAATGCTCCTCCACTCCTAGTCCTTTTTTATAGGACATCCAACATAATTGAAGTTTAATTATTAAATTTTCCTAACTCTAACAAAATTTTGGCAGCATAACAACTGCATTTTAACATCTCCCAAAATTTTAAAATCTGTAAATAACACACAGAATATCTCGACATTGTGTGAAAATTGGAAAAATAAAACAATTAATAAAATCAATAAAAAAAATTGCAGAGTCTCCTTTATTTTTGTAGCATATCCCAATTTTATAATTATCTATAAATTCAATACAAACAAACACAAAATCAGCACACATAATTCCATCCTTATATCACCGCCAACAACAAATTTCCCAGAACCTACTTCACTAAAGTAAACATGCATGATTTAACTCTAATTTTATAAATTAATATTGCAATAGTAACAAATAAAACTTAAAGATTACTCACCTCCAATATTACTCTTGAAGTCACCCAAAATCAATACTAAATTGGCAACTAAATCAACAACCCTACTAAAACGCTTAAACAAAAACAAATAAAAATTAGTTACATAATTAATTAAACTAGTTACATAATCATCAAACAACATATCAAGCTAGCTAGTTATAACAAATAAAAAACAAATGCCACTAATAATCCAAACATTTCAAGTTCTAACATTGGCAACAACATTACCTATTGAAGCTATGTTTAAAAATTTAAATAGCAAGTCACAACAATTTTTAAATTTTACTAATATATATATATATGGAAGACTTCTCAATGGTTTCTGCCCATAGATGGGTACTAACAATTGTGATGATGCGGCAACATAGTGACTTGGTATAGCAAGTCACCAACAAGTAAATATTTTTTTTCTAAATTAATTTCGAATGTAGTTTTTTTTTGCCATAATTAATGTTGTTTCCAACCAATGAGAGACACTAGCTATATTTAGAAATTGACAGGCATTAAAAAATGAAAAGTTTACAATATTATATAATAACATTATATAAAATAACAAAATATAAAACAAATATACTAAAAAAAAGTATTAAATTCGGAATAATATAAAATGGTTTCAAATGGTAAAAAAAACATAAAAAATGGTATATTTAGTGAAACCCTCGTGGAAGTACAACAACAATGGAGGGTTTATGGGTTTGGCGTTTGGGATTTTTGCATCAAAGAGATGAATGAGGTGGGAGCTAGATATTAAGGGTATTGAAACTCTTTTACTTCGGTTCTTAGATAAAAACCGAAGTAGAAAGGGTACTTTCTACTTCGGTTTTTATCTAAGAACCAAAGTAAAAGGGTTTTAATACCCTTCAAGGTCGTGTTTGCTTTGCTCCACTTTTCACTTTGGTTTTTTCATAAAAACTGAAGTGGAAAGTCCCAATATAATGTGCAAACCAAACATGGCCCTTGTCTATTTTCTATTTTAACTTCGTTTTTTCAAGAAACCGAAGTAGTGGCCTATTTTTATATACCACCATTCCCAAAAGCGAAGTAAAAACCCATTGAAAGGCTTTTACTTCAATTTTTTTATATTCTATGTGTAAAAAACGAAGTAAAAACCTATATTCCTAGTAGTGGGAGTACTTGATTCAATATCTTTAAGACACTAATGACTTTGATATGGCTTTGTAATACTTTCACTAAAACGAAAGATACTTTATTTTATGCACCAATATTGTATGAGTTAAGAAGAGAGGATTATATTTAACCAAGCAGGGGAATGTTGAGATTGGTTAAATATAATTGTTAAGTTGTTTAAACAATGAGGTGTAAAACACTTAACGGTATTCACTTAAGTTAAAGTGAAAACATGATATTGTGTAGGATGCATCTATAATTGACTTTTATGGGTCTAAAGTGATACAATGAGGTATTTAAACATTCTCAAAAAAATTGGAGGCATTTGAAGACATTTTGGGTCATGCTCAGGGTGTTATTGCATAACCATCTGCATTGTGTTGCCTGTGGGAGGCGACGCAATGCCTAGAAGTGCCTAGGAGACAAAAACCCACAGTAGGTGGTGCATCGCCTGGGAGGTCCATACTGGACTGTACAGTTACATGACTTAGCTCCAAATGATGTGTTTAGACTTGATGACAATGACTACACTATATATAAGGGTTAATAGAGTTGTAAAGTCTTGATCACACTTTTCAACACTTTCTATAACCTCTCTCTCTCTTTCTAGCTCTCAAAGAACATTCATTTTCTCCAAGAAACTCATCAAGTATTGCTTGACTTGTATAAGTTTCAAGGCATGTTTAATCCCACTTCTCATTCCATGTTGGTGAAGCTTCAAGCAACTAAGGGAAGACTTGGAATAGAGATTTTGGAAAGCAATATACTTATTGTGTATAAGCCTTAGATGTTCCCCAAGTTTGAAAATTCAAGTCGCTCAAAATCAAAGGTTGTATCTCTCCAAACCCTAACTCCGTAATTGTGTTTTGCTTCTTTAATTGTGTTTATATTGTCAGTATTGATGATTAAATGTTTCTAAATTTATCTTATAATCATTTAAATCACTTAATTCATTACTATCAAGATTTTCATTCATACCATGAATATGGTTCTTTGATTATAAAGATTTGCATTCATACTTTGTATAAGGTTCTTGATTAGCATCTATGATTTATAATATTGAATTATTCATATTATTCATTGTTGATTTAGAAAGTGTAAAACCATAAATTCCCAACAGTAATTGTGCTCGACACCTAGCAACTCTATTCCATGTCCGGAGGATGCTTCTCGCAGACATGGAGGAAATGAATCAAGGAGACGGCCTTGCAATAAGACTTGGAGCATTATCTTTGAACATGGTCCTCGGGAAGCAGGGTTTCCACGAGGACATACTCCTCCGATGGTGGTGAACTATGATTGAAGGTTGGATTTACCTCCCGTGGAGCCTAAAGCAAGCTCCAGAGGAGTTAATCAACTTCAGTAGAATCCTAATTCCTCTTAATGTGTGCCACATACCACTTGGTGAAAACACGGATGAACAATCTTTATTTTCAAAGAAGTATTTGAATCTAGAGTTAAAACTTAATTTTTTTTACAATGATTACTCAATAAGAAATTTCTCATTAGAAATTTATAATATCTTTGATAGTAAAATATTTTATATACAAGTTTAAAATTCTTTATTTTAATACTAACCAAATAATATTTAACTATCTTACATTTTAAAGTTTTTTTAAGGGTAAATACTCATTTGGTACCCTATGTTTTATCGAAATACAAACTTGGTACCATCTGTTTCTAATAATTATCAATCGATACCATCTATTTGCAAAAACGACATAGTTTGGTACCCTCTGTGCGTTTAAAATTTTAATATTCCTATAATACCCCTCATTTTAATGATTTATTTGATTTTCAATTGTTTATTATTTTTAAATGATTTAAATAAATTTTCATAATTCATAAAGTAAAATAAATGTTTAATTGAAACTTTAAAATAATTTTAATACACAAAATTATTTTTAAAATAAATTTAATTAATTAAAAAATTAAAATAATAATTAAAATCTTATTAATTAACTTTAAGTAAACCTAAACTTTAATTTAATTAACAAATTAATCCAATTTTGAAACAAAAAAAAATGTGGGTGAGATTGTGAGGGTGAGGAACTGAGATGGTGAGGGTAAGATTGTGTGAAATCTGAGTTTTTTTCACTAATTAAATTAAAATTTAGGTTTATTTAAAGTTAACTAATAAGATTTCAAATAGATTTTTAATATTTTAATTCCAATTTTTGTTTGTTTTTAATTGATTAAATTTATTTTAATTTTGTTTATTAAAATTATTTAAAAGTTTTAATTAAACATTTAATTTAATTTATGAATTCTGAAAATATATTTAAATCATTTAAAAATAATAAAACAATTGAAAATCAAATAAATCACTAAAATGAGGGTGAAATAGGGAGGGTGGGGAACTAAGATTGTGAGAATGAGATTTGGTGAAATATGAGTTTTTTTTATTAATTAAATTAAAACTTAGGTTTATTTAAAGTTAATTAATAAAATTTCAATTTTTTTTTAAATTTTTTATTCCAATTTTTGTAATTAATTAAATATATTTTAAAAATAATTTTGTTTATTAAAATTATTTAAAAATTTTAATTAAACATTTATTTTATTTTATGAATTCTGAAATATTTTTAAATCATTTTAAAATAATAAAACGATTGAAAAGAAAATAAATCACTAAAATGAGGGGTAATCTGAAAATATTAAAAATTTAAATGCACAGAGGGTACCAAACTTGTAGTTTTTACAAACTGAGGGTATCGATTGATAATTATCAAAAATGGAGAGTACTAAGTTTGTATTTGGATAAAACACAGAATATCAAATAAGTATTTACCATTTTTTTTAATATTGTAATAGTTTACTTTTAATTAAAAAAGTAATTACCCATCCACTTATTTTATAATAATGCCATATATGATGAACCAAAATAACTCATAATTATATTATACTAGATATAAACAACGTATACTAGATACAAACAACGTGCAATGCACGTTTGCTTAGTTTTATTTATAGAACTTATTAATTATTTTTATTAAATTTCTATGATTGTCATATAAATTTCAAATAAATAAACAATATTATATATAAAAGAATGACATAAACATATTAAAAGAAAATTAAATCAAAACATTTTTTATGATTTTTTTAAAATATATATAATATAATAGCCTTTTTAAATATAAATGGCAATTTTGTAACAAAAATTAATATTATGTCTTATATATTATTATTATGATGATATTTTATAATATTTAAATTTATATCAATATAAGTATTAAATATCTAAAATATCTAGCTTTGTATTAAGTATAATAATAATAATAATAATTTGTAATATTTAAATTCATATTAATATAATTTGTACAAAATTATGATTTCATATTATTATAATAAAAAAAATTTATAACATTTCAATTTATGTTAATATAATTATTAAATATTTAGTATTGTATTATATATGATTATAATAATGATATTTTATAACATTTGAATTTGAAATTGAATTTATATTAGTATAATTATTAAATATGTAGTCTTATATTAAATATTATTAGAATAATGATATTTTATAATATGTGAATTTATATTAATACAATTAATAAATATCTAGTTTCAAAGATATATTGCATTAAATATTTAGAATATTTTGTTAAAGTTAACAAAAAAACGGTGAAAACCAAGAATATAGTCTACACACTTTTTATATAGACTATATACAAGTTACGTTGTAACGTCTCAAAATCGCTAATAAAGCTTAGGGCATGATTAGTGTGTCGGAATGGCATAAATAGTTTATGTGTATGTTTAATTGGTTAAATGTGTGATTGCGTGGCATGCATGATCAATATGATTATATGGATATATTATATGCATGTTTATTAGTATTATATATGCATGTGGGCCTTTATAGCTTATAAGGGCATATTTGCAATTTTTGCTCATTGAGGGCATAAATGTGATTATATGTGATAAATGGTTGAGACCACATTATTATGTGGACATATTTGCAGCATATGGCTCGAGACGGTCCTAGTGAGCAAATTAGCGAAATAGTCACAGCGGGGTTTTATATCCAGCTCGGGGGGAGCCTACGGGTAGTTTTGGGAATTTAGAGAATATTTTTGGATTTATTAGATATTGAATAGGTATTGGTAATTAATTGGACAACGGGATTAATTGGTAAATATTAGGAACACTTTAGCGGGAACTGGGGGAAAAAGACTATTTTACCCTTAGAGCAATTAAGGGGCTAAGTAACTCAAGGGGGCATTTTAGTTATTGTATTGGTTGAGGATGAGATCAGCTTAGGCTTTAAGAGTATTCAGAACACACTAGACACATTAGGAAGACCCCAAACTCTCTATCTCTCTCTCTTACCCTTCTCTTGCATGATTTCCATTCCCATTTCTCTTGCTTGGAGAATTCTTGGTGGACTAAAAGATTGGACTAGGGAATTCAGCTGTGGAAACCTAGGGGATCAAGCTAGGAGCATTTAGAGTCATTACTGGGGATTTAAGTTACAAGCAGAGGCAAAAATTCTAGTTCCTAATCTCTAAGTTTCTGGTTGGGTTTAGATAAATTTTGAAGTGCTTTGGTTAGCTTCTGAAGTTGGAGGTTAGTGAGAATTAAAATTGTTAGTCTAAGCTTTAGGTGTGTTTCTAAGGTGATATTTGGAAATCTTAAATTGGTTTTGACTGGGGTGTATTTTAGAGTTGAGTTTTGGGAGCTAGAAGTTAGGAAGAATTGGAGAAAACCCAAAAATTCTGGGTACATGGGGGTGCACAGCGACCCAGCTCATGGGCGCCGCGGCCCGCATGCCAGAAAGCACTAGGTGTGCTCTCCGTCTTGAAGGTGCGTCGCGGCCCTAGGGGGGCAAGTCACGACCCGCCTCCCCCTGAGGCTTGGGGGTTGAGTCTCTTACTTGGGGGCGCGTCGTGACCCTTAGGGCCAGGTCACGGCCCGCCTAGAGGATTTTGGTCTAGGTTGGTTTTTAGAATTAGAAGGGCTTAGGGGTTCGAACCCAAGCGCTATGGACAATTTCTACTACCCGATTTAGTAGAAATCAAGGTCCCGGTGTCTAGCTAATGTTTCGTAAATATTTATATGGATTATAAATTGATGATTACCCATTGGCCACTGTAACTAGGTTTATCGCCAAGGCTCAAGACTGAGGCTCGTTCTCGAGATCATATTGTATTCTCCACTCGGAATTCGAGGTAAGAAAACTGCACCCTTGTCTGGTTGAGAACGAGACTGAGCTTCCCAATTATTAGTTGTTTATACTATGTGTTTGTAAGATTGATGTGATATACGAGAATGAACGGCCTAAGAGAGCCAGGGCTGACGGTAAGCGTACTGAACGCAACTCTGCCTAAGCAAGCTAGCTAGATAAACAAAGGGCTCGCCTAAGCATGCCAACCCTAAGCATATTCGTAATTGAATTTGATATGTATTTTAGATGAAATGCTTACCATTGTTTGGTTTTATATTTGAATTATGTTAACTGATTGAACTGTTTGAGTTAAAATTGATTGTATTTAACTATTGCTTGGTGTGCTTGCTATTATGGTTTTCTTGCTGGGCCTTGGCTCACGGGTGCTACGTGGTGCAGGTAAAGGTAAAGGGAAGTTGGACCAACCATGAGTTGGAGAGCTCTGGGGGCGAGGTTCACCTATTCGTTCGCAACGACCAAGGGATAGTACAAGGAAAAAGCCTTAAATTTTGTATTTTTCCATTAGAGTGGCTTCTGGTTGTACAAAGCTTTTGGGAGTTGTAAATTGTCTCTTAAACCCTATTTTTGGGATCCCATGTACCAAACATCATTTTAATGAAAATTAACCGTTATTGATCAAAATATTTTAACCCTAACCTGGTAGTTAACTTTAGGAGCACATTATTGTTCAAACGACTTGATTAGCAAGTCTTGCACTATTTTAAAATACACAGTGTAACATTCTTGGTTATCCAGGGCGTTACAACTTGGTATTAGAGCAGCCTACGTTTAAGGGTTCCTGAAGATTGGCTGGGCATGTACACTTGCTGCTAAAGACAAGATCAACTCAGGGCTGGGTAATTGTATATATGTGGTTACATGCTTAAATGTTTAAGTAAGATATAAATTTTTTTATCTGTATGATTAATAGGGAGCATGAAATACTGATATGGCCTGTCCCTTGACTGTTGTGTGGTTATGATGGGGCATGTTTATTAGCATTGCTATTGCATATTACTGAATATTTGAATGATTGTTTGCATCTTGATTGCATGTGGATGGTTGAGTTTCAATGGTTGATTATGGAAAGACTGTTAACTTGTCATCATTGCCTGACTGCCGAGTCGTTGATTGCAGATAAACTTGGATACTTATGCGTCCAAGGTGATCTATTCGACTAGTTGGCATAGGGTCTGAGGCTAGAGATGATGATCAGAGCTAGAACCCTCTGCCATTCCCTGAGAACTGGCAGCAAATACTTGCAGATATGCAAGCCCGGTTACAAAGTCAAGAAGGGCAGATCCGTCTCTTGAGACAACAAGCTCCGTCAATGAGTGCTGCACCTACTTTGGCACCTGCTGTGGCACTAGTTGTACAACCACCTGAGGTTGGGAACAGGTAGGAGCCACTGTATGAGCAGTTTAGGAGAAAACATCCTCCAACCTTTGAGGGAGGACCAGATTGACTAAAGATTGAATAATGGATGAGTATGATCACTTCTATCCTAGATTTTATGCGGGTGGAAGGTAATGTCAGGGTAGCATGCGCCACATATATGCTTAGAGAGGATGCCCGTATTCGGTGGGAGGTGGCATCACAAACCAAGGATATTTCTATTTTGAGTTGGGATGGGTTCAGAGATCTATTTAACCAAAAGTATTATAATGTTGCCATCAGGACAGCAAAGGTGAATGAATTCACAGGAATGGTATAGGGTAGCATGACAGTTACAGAGTATGCCTTGAAGTTTGATGGGCTGGCGAAGTTTGCATCAGACTTGGTGCCTACAGATGCGGCCAGACAGGACAGGTTAACCTGGGGGCTTAATGCCATGATAGCCCAGGATGTGAGGATTTCATCAATACCTAGGCAAAAAACTTATGCTCAGGTTGTTGAGAAGGCTCTTACCACAGAAGAGGCAGAAAATAAGATCTGGAGGGAGAACGCTCGAGGCGGGATGTTCACAATGCAGTGCCTCCATCCACAGGGTTTGGTAGGGGTGGAGGCCCCAGTGATATAAAGAATAAGACCCCTGACACTTCGACCACTGCTAGTTCTGATAGGAGGGGTCGGAGTGCTCAGGGTGGCTACCAGGGATGAGGTGAGACATGGAGAAGTTACCCAGAGTGTGCGAGATGCAGGAAGCCTCATCCAGGCGAATGTCAAGCAAAGGCTTGTTATTTGTGCAGGTTGGTGGGACACCTCAAGAAGGATTTCCCAACAGTGAAGAAAGAGGAACCAGTAAAGGTGGACAGCTTGACTCTAGCTCGAGTGTTCACCTTGACGCAGGCAGAGGCCGAGGCTAGCCCTTCGGTAGTGAGAGGTTAGCTTTCTAGTGCTAGCTCTTCATATACTGCATTGATTGACTCTGGTGCTACACATTCCTTTGTTTCTAGTAAGGTTTTTGATAGATTGTGTAGACCTAGTGAGTATTATACTGCGAGGTTCGGGACTATACTGCCTACAGGAGAACTATTAGTTTCTAGGACTGCCAGTGATTGTAGATAGTAGGGAAATATCAGAAGATTTGATCGAGTAGAGTATGGATGATTTTGATATGGTTCTAGGGATGGATTGGCTGGTCAGATACTTGGCTACTATAGATTGCAAGAAGAAGATGTTTAGTTTTGAGCCTGAGGGTGAGGATCCCTTTGTTTTCGTCGGTTTTGTGCAGGGACCCCGCATACCCATGATATTAACACCGAGGGCTAGGGATATGTTACAGGGAGGTTGTATAGGCTTCCTAGTTAGTGTGGTGAACACCACCAGGGTTTTGCCAGCAAGTCCGGGGGAGACCAGATTGGTACATGAGTTCTTGGATATGCTTCCTGAGGATTTAGCAGGACTGTCAACGCATAGAGAGATCCAATTCGTCATCGAGTTAGCACTGGGTACAGATGCAGTGTCGAGGGCACCATATAGGATGGCTCCGGCGTAGTTGAAAGTGTTGAAGATATAGTTATAAGAACTTCTTGATTTTGGGTTTATCAGGCCTAGTTTCTCGAAATGGGGTGCTCCGGTTATGTTTGCGAAGAAGAAGGACAGGACTCTGAGAATGTGTATAGACTACTAGGAGTTGAACAAGTTGACCATCAAGAATAAATACCCCTTACCAAGGATCGATGACTTGTTCGATCAGCTGCAGGGAAAGACAGTGTTCTCGAAGATTGATCTTCAATCTGGTTATCACCAGCTGAGGATTAAGGACGAGGATATATTGAAGACGGCCTTCCGCACAAGGTATGGGCATTATGAGTTCCTGGTCATGTCATTTGGTTTGACCAATGCCCCAACTGCATTTGTGGACTTGATGAACAGGGTGTTCAAGGACTTCTTGGATCAGTTTCTGATTGTCGTCATTGATGACATCTTGGTTTACTCTAGTTCAGCGGCACAAGATGAAAAGCATCTCCGACAGGTATTGTAGAGATTGAGAGAGCATCGGTTGTATGCCAAGTTTAAGAAGTGCAAGTTCTGGTTACCAGAAGTGACATTACATGGGATTAAGGTTTATCCAGCTAAGGTAGAGGCAGTGAGGGATTCGCCAAGGCCAAGGATTGCCTCAGAGGTTAAGAGCTTCCTTGGGTTAGTGGGATATTACAGGTGATTCATGGAAGGGTTCTCAAAGATTGATGCACTGATGACAGAATTGACACAGAAGAATTTGAAGTTCTTCTAGTCAGGAAAGTCTGAGAATAGCTTCCAGGAATTGAAGCGGCGGTTGATTACTGCCCCGATGTTGATCCTTCCTTCGGAGGGAGGGAAGTTTGTAGTATATTGTGATGCGTCGAGATTGGGATTGGGATGTGTGTTGATGCAGAATGAGAAGGTTATTGCTTATGCATCACGACAGCTGAAGGAGTATGAGCAGCGCTACCCTACTCACGATCTAGAGTTGGCAGCGGTGGTATTCGCACTGAAAGTTTGGCGACATTACTTGTATGGAGAAAAGTGCGAGATATACCCCGATCATAAGAGTTTGAAGTATTTCTTCACACAGAAGGACCTGAATATGAGGCAGAGGCATTTGCTGGAGTTGGTGACGGACTATGATTGTGACATCCTTTACCACCCAGGGAAAGCCAATGTAGTGGCAGATGCATTGAGCCGGAGGGGCCCGGGACAGTTGTTTAGCTCTACACAGATATCGATAAAGTCAGCAGAAGAGATGTCCTAAGCAAGGATAGAGCTGGTTGTGGGCTCGTTGGCTAATATCACTTTACATTCGACCCTTCTGGAGAAGGTAAGAGGGGGTCATATGGATGATGCATAGTTGAAAGAGGTTAGAGGGAATGTCCTATCCAGAGTGGCTAAGGACTATTCCATTTCAGAGACTGGGTTGCTATGGTATAAGGGTCAGATTTGTGTTCCAACAGATATGGGTATTAGGCAATAGATACTTGATCAATCCCATACTACACCATTGTAACGACCCAAAATTACTAATAAGGCTTAAGGGCCTTGATTAGTGTGTCGGGAGGGCATAATTGGAAGTTATGTGAATTGATGGTGAAAATGCATGATTATGTGAAATGCATGTTTATGAGTATTGGATAAGCATG
This sequence comes from Humulus lupulus, assembly GCF_963169125.1. Lineage (NCBI taxonomy): Eukaryota > Viridiplantae > Streptophyta > Magnoliopsida > Rosales > Cannabaceae > Humulus > Humulus lupulus. Next base: position 145,223,507 of record NC_084800.1, on the reverse strand, counting down.
TGGGCCCTATTTGGTTTGTAAGAGCAAAATCGTAATTTTGGCCCGTTAGGGCATAAATGTGATTATTTGTGATAAGTTGTTGAGACCACATTATTATGTGGATATAATTATACTTGCAGCATTCGGCACGAGGCAATCCAAGGGAGCAAGTAGCGGGAAAGTCACAACGAGACCCAGTACTTGACTCAGGGCGAGTCAAGGGGTATTTTGGGTAATGGACATTTATTTGGGTTATTGGGTTAGGAAAATAAATAATTGGAGATATATTTGAGGTTAGGAAGCCTTGGTGGGAATACCGAGGAATTTTACCATTTTTCCCCCGAGGACGTTTTCGGTACCCCGAGCCGTTGAGGTAACATTAAGAACTTAAGTTAAATAAAACAAAACCAAGAAGCTTTCATAATTTTGGTGAACCGACCCAAGGCACTCTCTTCTCTGTCTGTCTCTCTCTCTCTCTCTCTCTCTCTCTCTCTAAGTCTTACCAAGGGGATTTTGAAGAACAAAGCTAGGATTTGGGGCTCTAAAACATGGTGATTGTTCTGCATCACTTTGTGGATTCAAGTAAAGGCTAAGGTAAGCATTAAACTGTGATTTTAGCTAGTTAATTCAATGGTTATTGGCTAGTTTTCTTAGTTCTTTTAAGGTGTTGAAGTTGAAGATTGAATCTTGAGTTTGATGAGTTTTAAAGCTAGAGTTTGTTAGGTTTTGCTATTGGAATCATAGTAGAACCTCTGGGATGATTAAATTAAGTTGTTAGATTGATTTAAGGGGTAATTGGTTTGGTTTTGGTAGAGAAAATGGTGGTTTTTCTGGGTTCGAAGGGGTCGAGTTGCGGCTCAGTTCTTGGTGTGTCGCGGCCCTTCGAAGCAGATGGAGGCTGAGGAAGAAGGGTGGGCCGCGGCATGGGGTATACTGAGCCGCAGCCCGTGTCTATTTCTGGGCAAGGCTGGGCCTCTGGTTGGGGGCATGCTGCGGCATGGGAAGCTTGAGTCGTGACCTTTAAGTGCATTTCTCGCCTTTTGAAGTTTTTAAGCGTGGGAACCTAACCTAGGGTGCTCAGGATCGATCCCACTACCGTGTTTGGTGGAATTCGATGTCTCGGAGGCTAGAACTCTATCTGAAAACCCTTATACAATTATTGATGGAATCCTTTATAATGGTGGTGACTAGGTGTATGCTTGGGCTCGGGGCAGGATCGTGCTCGGGGGTCGCCTTTCTTCATCAAAGCACTTGGAATTAAAGGTAAGAAAACTGCACCTGTATATGTGGATAGGATGGGACTAAGAGTTCCCTATGTTTGTATGCACTATTATATGATTGTGATAAACCATGTGAGCATGTTGGGACTAAGAGTTCCCTATACTTGTATGAATGTCATGAGGTGGTATTATGCCATGAGGACATGTGATAAACGGCCTAAGAGTGCCGAAATCAATACTTGCACACAGGGCGCGGCTCAGCCACTGGTAGCTGAGGATAGCTTAAGAATCACTAAGCTAGGCTTAAGCGGGCCGAAGTCGGTGGGATGAACACTGGGCTTGGCCTAAGCAAGCCAAAGACAGTGGATTAAATAGAGGGTGTGGCCTACGGGCGTTAACCCTAGTTGTTGCTTGACATATATACTTTTGTTAACTGTTGTGTATGATATACTGAATATCTGGAACTAGATCATTGGTTATTAACTGATGTCCTAGATTGAATGAATGTTATGGCTTGCTGGGTAATTAATTAATGTCTTGTAAATCATTTGGTTATGCGCTGTGAACTACTTAGTTGTTGATATTGATTGTACTATGATGTTATGTTTTCTTGCTAGGCCTCGGCTCACGGGTGATGTGTGGTGTAGGTAAAGGCAAGGGTAAGATGAGTTGACCATGAGTTGGAGAGCTCTGGGGGCGAGGTGTACATTGTCAGCTGCTCAGCCATCACGGTTCAGGGATTTGTAAAGGGACGAAAACCTAAAACATGTATTTTTTTCCATTAGAGTGGCTTGGTTATTTACTTGATTTGGAAATTCTGTAATTATGTTATTTATACCCTGATTTGGGATCCCATGTACCAAACATTTATTTTAATGAAAATTATTTGTTTATAACCAAAATATTTTAAACCTAACCTGTTTGTGTCGTTAGATTCACATTTTTATTTAAATGACTTGATTAGCAAGTCTTGCACTATTTCAAACACATAGTGTAATGGTCTTGGTTATCCAAGGCGTTAGAACTTGGTATCAAAGCGTCCTAAGTTTAAGGGTTCCTGAAGATAGGCTAGACATGTACACTCGCTGCTAAAGACAAGCTCGACTCAGGGTTCTGTGATTGACTATATGAGATTATGTGCCTAAGTTTTTTATTGAAATATGAATGTATTATGTTGTATGACTGTAGGGAGCATGAGAAACTGATAGGGCCTGACCCTTGACTATTGTGTGATGAGTTTGAGGCGTGCTGATTAGCATGGCCATTGCATGTGAATGAATATTTGGATAATGGTTTGCATAGTGATTGTATGTGGTTAACTACCTGGATTCAATTAATATGTTGTATCTGTTTATTGGTATGTAGGAAGCATGGTAAAGTGTGATTATACGTGGTAGCAATAAAATTTGGTAGTTAAATGTGTAGAATTGTGGATTAGTGTTTATTATGCTTTATGTATGTGTGATTATTGTGGTTATTTGGACCTGGTTGTGGTTTGGTAGGGAGTGTGAACCTCAGGGCTGAGGAGTTTTGTCAGAAGTGGTGGATGAATTCAAATTGTTTGTGTCCAGAATGGTTATGTGGGCTTGGCACTGTATTACAGGGGGTTGCAGATGATAGTCAGGGTTAGAAACCTCCATGTTCCCTTGAAGGTCGCAGCAGATGTCTGCTAGTATGTGAGTAAGCTGTGGGGTTTAATAGTTGAGACTAGATGGCAGAATAGCAGACTTTTCTGGAGAAGGAGCTGCTTTGTACACTTTGACAGTAAGGTTACTAGTGTAAGTCTAATATAAAGATACAGACAGATAAGAGTACTTGTGGCAGAAGGATGCCTGGAAATGGTACTCAGACCAAGATATTAGCATGATGGGTTGGAAAGAACTCAGATGGTGATTTGATGGTATTCCCGAGTGGAAATGGGAAGACATTACTATGGATTTTGTGGGAGGTTTACCCAGGACAATGGGACTACATGACTTGGTGTGGGTGATAGTAGACAAATACACCAAGTCAGCTCACTTTTTGCCAGTGAAGACAACCTATATTGTGGATCAGTACGCAGAACTGTATATGAGGGAGATTGTATGTCTCCATGGGGTTCCCAAGTCTATAGTATCGAATCGGGATCCCATATTCACCTCCAAGTTTTGGGGTGGTTTGCATGAGGCTATGGGGACTCAGCTGAAGTTTAGTATGGCCTTTCATCCTCAGACTGATGGACAGTCTGAGAGAACGATTTAGGTATTGGAAGACATTCTCAGGGCGTGTGTGATAGACTTTGAGGGGTCTTGGAGTAAGTATCTCCTGTTTATTGAGTTTTCATACAACAACAGTTATCAATCAACGATTGGAGTAGCCCCATACGAGATGTTATATGGAAGGAGGTGTAGATCGCCCATTCATTGGAATTAGATGGGTGAGAGTACGTATTTGGAACCGAAGATGGTTCAGAAGACTAATGAGGCTTTCGAGAAGATCTGAGCTCGAATGCTCTCTTCGTAGAGAAGACTAAAAACCAATGCTGATCCTAAGCGTAGGGACGTGGAGTTCCAGGTAGGGGACCACGTGTTCCTGCGAGTTTCACCACTGCGAGGGGTGAGAAGGTATGGGAAAAAAGGCAAGTTGATCCCTAGATTCATAGGACCTTTTGAGATCCTAGAGAGGATCAGGCTAGTGGCCTACAGGTTGGCACAGCCACCGTCGTTGTTGGGAGTTCACGATGTATTCCACATTTCTATGCTTTGGAAGTATGTTTCGGATACAACTCATGTGTTGAGGTATAAGGATTTGGAGTTGCTAACAGATTTGTCATATGAGGAGCGAGTGGTTTAGGTCCTAGACAGGAAAGATAAGGTTCTAAGGAGCAAGATGATTCCTCTAGTCAAAGTGTTATGGAGGAATAGCAAGGTCGAGGAAGCGACCTGGGAGCTTGAGTCAGCGATGCGGGATCAATATCCCAAGTTATTCAGGTAAATTTCGAGGATGAAATTCTCAGTTGGAAGGGTGTTGACGCGGTTTTTCGCCAACAGTGTATTGAAGAAATAATAAGGTTGAATTAGTGCTTAATAATAAACCGAAATATGAAATGAATCCACAAGAACACAAATCTTTTTACGTGGTTCAGTGGTTAAATTCCACCTAGTCCACAAGCTATATTATTGTTTTTTCTCTCTCTATTTTGGCAGAGTTTCAGTATTACATAATAATCGTCTCTTTCCCTGTCCAATATTCTTAGTTCCCTGGACAGGTTTGGGTAACCGCGTGAGTCAATCACGGATTTACATATTTATTACATTTAATACAAACAATTCCCATTTATACTTAGATATGATTTGATCATAAAATAAATGGTCTCCTAATATCTGGGACATTAAATATGACAGGCTGGTCATAAATAAGCGTATAAAAATATCCAAGTCTTTGGGGATCCGCGGGTACGCAGTATATCTGAATTATCACGAACTGGATATCTCTCTGAGCTCGTACTTTGGCAACCGTTTGAATAACATGAGCTCATGCTTCACAACCTTCAAATATGTAGCTCAGGTTAAACCTAGGATGCCTAACACCGAAGTTGCTTACGTGGATAATAAACAGATCATTTCCTTGGTTATTTCTCCGTGTATTTATTTGCCAGTTGTACCCAAGTTGAATGACTCGTGTTGAAATCATGGTACAACATTTTCCCCCCAAGTCCCTGCTCGTGGTTCATGTCATCACCTTCTAACCTACACAGTAGGGACTTTTAGACTTCTATTGCATTAAACCATGTATGCTCGCTACTCAAGTCTGGACATGTGGTATATCACAAGTGGCGTATGTTCGGGTTTCGAGGCTTACAATAATTGTCTTGTCACCTTTTTGCCGCCTTTTTCTTTTGAACCATGGCCCTTGGATCTTGTACTAATCGAATCAGATAGCCCAAATTAATTTATGCCGGTTACGTATAAATAGGGTAGGCAATTTTCAGGGTTCACAACCTTTCATTTGAAATCTTTCTACATTTTCTCTCTTTTGCATTTTCGAATCCTTCCTCCTTCTCAGAAAAACCCAGAAACTGTTCGTTGCACCCAGCTACTCAGGAGTTTTCTAGGAACTGTCCCCTGCAATATCTACTTCTTTTTAGAAGAACATACTGTAAGTGCTTCATCTTTTGGTTTAGAAGAAAATTTTTCTTTTACTGGTCTTCTTTTTTTTTACCATGCTCATCCGCACTTCACTGTAGTCAGCATTAGGTTATTTCCCAAATGTTTTTAGCAAATAGGCTTCAACTTAGATTTAATGAGTAGGTCCTAAAACATCCTCGGAACTATGACATTCATAAAACTGGGTAATTTCTGGGTAAAGTTGGGTAACCCATAGCGAATTTAGAAAATACCCATTCGGTATATAGAAGATGAAAAAAATTTAGGGTCCAAACCAGGTTGCTTAGGGGTCACGTTTCTTGGGTGGTTTTGCACTAAACCGCCTCCCAAGGAAAGTAGTGGCGTGACATTCTGACACACCGATCCCTAAATACCAGGGATCTGTTAGGAAACTGAGGTGCGTAACTTAGGGAAGCATGTGACATCACTCGATTGGGCCAAGGCTAACTCAGCTTGTACATCAAAAGTTAATCATTCCCCTCCATACTTCTGCGCTATAACCTATAAAGACTCTTAGGTCGCCCACTTATTAGATCGTTCTGTTCGTTAGGAGATCTGATGAATCCCAAGAAGAATGCACCCATTTTTTCTGCTCAACAAAAGAACAAAGGGAAGGAGGTTGCCCCTGAGTCTCCCATTCCCCACTTCAATCCAATGGTGGAGAAAGAAGTGGTGGTAGACCTCAACGCCTTCTTCGAGGCAGAAAGAATCATGTCCAAGATCACCATTCAAAGGAGGGTGAACAAGATTATGCTGAGCCATGATATCGAGGTCGGGACCAGAGTTCTCATCGCCCGACCTGCTTTCGAAGGGGAAAGGAGCTGCTCCCCTCTCTAGAACGATTTCGCAGCCTGGAGTGACAAACACTTGAAGGCAGGTGCCTTCCTTCACTTGGACCAATACTTCATGGATTTTATGAATTTCGTGAAGTTGGCTCCATTTCAGCTCCCCCCAAACACTTATAGGCTTTTGGCGGGACTGAAGTACTTATTTTTTAAGCATGAGTGGGAGGTCCCCACTCTAGCAGATATATTAAACTTTTTCTGCCTCAAAGCCAGCCTGAAACAAAAAGGTCGAGGTGACAGATTCTACTACCTCGCCAGGTTCCCCAATTCTGCTCCAACCATCGAGCTCTCAAGCCACCCCAATGACTATAAAGACTTATTCTTTATGTCTAACGGGTTCAAAAACTGTGAATACAGATACTTCAACCATCCTCGTAAGTTCTTTATTCTCTGACCTCAGCTCGTGAAATTTTATTCTTTTCAAGATATTTCCATTATACATGTATTAACTGAGTTTATTATTCATGCAGCCATATTTGCGAGGACGGCAAAGTCCATGACCCTAGGGGGTCAGTACAAGAAATTATCTGAGCTGCCCCTCAGTGAGAAGGATTACCGCCAAATCATGAATGACGTCACGATGTTGGCGTGCCAATTGATTGGTGAAGGCCATACGTTTTCCTTACGCACCTGGGCTACCCTCCCGGTAATCCACGAGCTCCCACCCTCTCATGAAAATGCCTTGTCGGACATCAAAGGCGAGGATGAGGAAGAGGAAGATGTGCCTCTCGTGCAAAAGAGGCGGGTTCTCGAGGCTGTTCGGGAACTTGATTTAAAGCGAACTGCGTCAGGGGTAGCAGCTGGCCCCTCCGACCAAGGTCACTCATATCCTTATAGGGAACTAGATAGGGTCGTTGTTGATTTTAGGTTAGTTAGATTTAACCCAAATCAACTCGTCCATCATCATCCTAACAACCCAGACCGTAATATCACCCAGCTCCAGTGTGTAGACCAATTGGTGGTGCATCATGACAGTAGTTACCCCAAGGGCACCATTGTCGTCGACAATACCTTAAATTTTAGGTTCGCCATCTTTGAGGATTACGGGACCAACCGTAGGATCTGGCCTTCTCTGCTCCATGGCACCTTTGCCCCTAGATTTAGGCAGTACGTAGATGATTCCAGTCCCGAGGTGGAACCAAAGCCTGAACCTCCTAGGATCCAAGAAATATTAGTCGTAGACTCACCTTCTCCTCCAGTAACCCCATGGTCGGAGGTCATGATAATAGACTCCTCCCTCAACCCGGAGGGTAGGATCTTTATTTATTTTCTTTCTATTTGTTTTTTGCTTTATTTCAGATTTAATCCCCTCTTGTTCTTTTCAGGCAAAGAGATAGAACACACCGGAGCTCCTAACCTCCGTACCGCTTTCCAGGCTGGGAAAACCGACTCGGGTCCTATTGTGAAGAGGCCCCGATTTACGAAGAAGGCCCCTCCACCAGCGGGAAATGTCTCAAAATACCCTACTAAAGGGAAAGGCACGAGCTCGACAGCTCTGGTATTTTCCATTACTCAGAGGAGGATTCCTCCTCCTCTTCCTCCACCTCGGTTCGCACTTTCTCCAGATCAATTAATACAAGCTAATCCTCCAGCTCCTCCTGCCCCAGCTATGACCGTCCGAATGATCCCTGAAGCTTTTCGGAGGATCCTTTACAAGACGGTGAGCCACATGGTAGGGAACGCTTATAAGGCCAGCTCGAGGAACTTAAGGACGATCGAGGAGTGGAGCTCAGAAAACGTCCTGGAGTTAGCCTTCGGGATGACACTCACAATAAGTTATCATTCCTTGGTGACATCTTTCTCTTTATCATGTCAAAGGAAACATCTAACTTGCCTTGTTATTTTGAAGTGTGCCCTAGCTCAACATCGCAACATAGCTCGGGCTAGGGCTAGAAATGATGAGCTCTAGGTCGAAATCAATGCCGCCAAGACTGCCCTAACTGTTGCTCAAGAAGGCGAGCAGGGCGCCAAAGCTGCCTTTGCGGCTGCTCAAAAGAGCGAGTACGATGCCAAGTTTGCCCTCGCCTCGTCTCAGGAAAGTAAGCAGGCTGCAAAGATTGCCTTGGCTATTCTCTAGGCCCAAGTTGCACAGCTCCAGGCTAAGGTTGATGAAGCCAAGGCAAAACTGCTCGAGGTCGAGGCTGCAGTCAAAGAAGAAAAGGCAGCCTCATTGTCCTCCATGGAAGATATGTTGTACCATTGCTGGGCTTTTAACCAGGATGGCAACTTTTCTTTCATGGCTCCCATGCTGTGGGAATTGTACCTTGAAAAATTCAAGGCTCAGATCTTGCTAGAACCATCAAAAATGGGGGATGCTTCTACGGCGCGCAAGCAGGAAGGCGAGGAGGTCATATCCTCAGAGCAGCATAGAGGAGCTCAATGACAATCTTTTTCTTTTTTTATATATTTTTTTGTAAAAAATTGCCCTTGGGCTCAGTTCAAGGTTTTTCTCCTCGAGACAATTTTATTTTCAATTTATATATCTAATCTCTTTTATCTATTCATCTTTCCTTTATTATCTCTCATGTTTATGACTCCTTAGACTTGTACAGTCGAGATTTTAGGAATCAATTTTTAGATCGGGATAGATATTTTAAGCTTGGTTATATCCAAACGTTATGTGTTGATTTATATCATACATGTTAAGAATCAAGCCTTGGACCCGGTTATATCCGGGTTTTAAATATCTTAAACTTAGTTCGTGTTAGGTTTATTGATAACACAAGCTTTAAAAGGCCCTTGATTTTAAACAATTTTCCCAACTTTCCAAGTTTTGTACCTGGTTGTTTCCAGGGTTTTAAATGATTAAAATTGAGTTTATGCAAGCTTTATTGACACCTCGAGATCCTAAAAGCCATCAAATATTCACTTTTCCAAGCCTCTATGTTTTGGACCTGGTTGTATCCAGGGTTTTAAATGATTTAAACTTAGTTTATGCTAGCTTTATTGACATCTCGAGCTCTTAAAAGGTCATCGAATAATCAATTTTCCAAGCTTCTAAGTTTCTGAACTGGTTGTATCCAGGGTTTTAATAATTTAAACTTATCCAACGATCTTACTCTGATTTACCTCGGGTTATATGCTCCCCAAGTAACCAGAATGTAGACACTTTCTTGGTTGCTTTTACCAACATCAATACACAAGCTAATACAACCTTAATAAGAAAAATTATTTAAAACCATCTTAACAAGAAAAAGTATTTAATAATCCATCTGTTATTTGACTAAATGGCTTTTATAATTAAGCCTTACATGGATGACTGTACTATTGATAATACTTTTTTAAATGCATGGTGTTCCAGGTCCGTGGGACTATCTCCCCATTCAACCGAGCTATCTTGAAGGTTCCTTCACACAAAACTTCCACGATCTAATATGGTCCTTCCCAATTTGGTCCTAGAACACCATACTTAGGATCCTTATTCACCAAAAAAACCCTTTGGAGAACCAGGTCGCCTAATCCAAAAATCTGTCTCTTGACTTTAGAATTAAAGTAACGAGTGATATTTTGTTGATAATGGGCGAGTTGTAATTGTGAATCCTCTCATTTCTCATTAATCAGGTTGAGAGATGCGTTAAGTAATTCGTCATTCCATTCCTGGCTAAATGTCTTTTTCCTGTGAGTGGTTACCATAGCTTCAATTGGAAGGACGGCCTCGCTTCCAAAAGTTAAGGAGAATGGAGTGTGTCTCGTGGAGGTTCTGTGAGAAGTTCAATATGCCCAAAGAACTTTCAGAAGCAGTTCAGGCCATACTTCTTTGGCCTCGTCTAACCTCTTCTTAAGGCTCACCTTGAGGGTTTTGTTCACAGCCTCGACCTACCCATTGGCCTGGGGATATGCTACTGAGGAGAAACTCTTAATAACGCCGTATTTTTCACAGAAGTTAGTGAAGAGATCACTGTTGAATTGGGTCCCATTGTCCGACACGATATTTTTAGGAAGCCCAAACCGACATACAATATTCTTCACCACAAATTCCAGGACTCTCTTTGAAGTGATGGTTGCAAAAGGCTCAACCTCTACCCACTTCGTGAAATAGTCGATGGCCACCACCACGTAACAAACTCCTCCTTTGCCCATTGGTAGGGATCCTATTAGGTCGATTCCCCACACCAAAAATGGCCACAGGGATGAGATCATCGTTAGCTTGACTGGAGAAGCTTGGGAAACTATGGCGAAGCGCTGCCATTTGTCGCATTTCTAAACATATGAGATGGAGTCTTTTGTTAAAGTGGCCCAAAAATAGCCATGCCTCAATATCTTCAGTGCTAGGTTTTGCCCCCCAGCATGATCTCCATAGAAGCCTTCATGCACTTCCTGCAAAATGGTTTCGCCTCCCCATGTAGAACACACCGTGGGAGAGGCAATGAATGACCACGTCGTGAGGTATTCCATTATGGGGGTCATCCAAGTTGGCCTTGTGTCGATCATCTCGACCTCTATCATTTTTTATGTCATGCTTGGACTCTCCAAGAGCTCTACTACCACTACATTCAAAGTTTGAGCTTCCTTGGTGGTGGCAAGCCTTGCCAAAGCATTAGCATTTGAGTTCTGCTCGCGAGGTGTCTGTTCAACAATACTGTACTCAAATTTGGATAGTTCCCCCTTCACCTTAGCTAGGTAAGCCACCATCTTGGTGCCTCAATGTTGATCTTCCCCCAACACCTCATTAATCACGAGCTGAGAATCGCTATAACACTATAGGGTCTTTGCTTTGAGCTCCTTCGCCACTCTCAGTCCAGGAAGTAAGGCCTCATATTTGGCTTTGTTGTTAGATGCTTCGAATCCAAATCTCAGAGCTGTATGAAATTGATGCCCTTCTGGGGAGATTAATATGATCCCAGCTCCTGATCTGTTCTCGTTCGATGATCCATCTACGAATATTTTCCACAACTCTTGCACCTGTTCCTTCAAAAGCTCCTCTTGAAATCGGGTGCATTCAGCCACAAAATCAATAAGGGCTTGACTTTTGATTGAGGTATATGGCACGTACAATATCTCGAACTAGCTGAGTTCAACTTCCCATTTTAAGAGACGTCCCGGCGTTTCAGGTTTTTGCAATACCTACCTTAAAGGTTGGTCGGTCATGACGTTGATTGAATTGGACTGGAAATATGGTTGGAGCTTCCTAGAAGCCAATATCAGACAGAATGCCATCTTTTCTATCAGTGGATATCATGATTCAGCTCTGAGAAGTCTCTTGCTTATATAATACACTGGTTTTTTAGCATGGTCTTCTTCTCGAACTAACATAACGCTAACTGCATTTTCTGTTACGGCCAAATAAAGGAATAGAGGCTCTCCAGACATAGGCTTGGACAATACTAGGGGCTTGGCCAAGTGTGTTTTTAGGTCGAGGAATGCCTGCTCGCACTCCTCAGTCCATTCAAATTTCTTGTTTCCTCTTAGCAAGTTGTAGAATGGCAAGCACTTGTCAGTAGATTTCGAAATAAAATGATTCAAGGCTGCTACCCTTCCAGTCAGGCTTTGAACTTCTTCGCACGACCTGGGCGAGGGCATTTGTAACAGTGTTCTGATTTTATCAGGATTCGCCTCTATCCCCCTCGTATTGACTATGAACCCCAGAAAATTTCCCGATGCTACTCCAAAAGTACACTTCTGGGGTTTCAGCCTCATACCATACCTCCTTAAGATCTCAAAACATTCTTTCAGATCAGATTCATGGTTACCAGAAATCTTGGATTTGACAAGCATATCGTCAACATACACTTCCATATTCCTCCCGATCTGATCAACAAACATATTATTGACTAATCACTGATAGGTAGCTCCGGCATTCTTCAGCCCAAAGGGCATCGCTTTATAACAATATACATTAGTTGGGGTCATAAAGCTAATACGTTCTTGGTCTGCAGGATTCATCGCGATCTAGTTATATCCAGAATACGCATCCATAAAGGACATGAGCTCGTGACCCACCGTGGCATCTATCAACTGATCAATCCTTGGCAGTGGGAAGCAATTCTTGGGATAAGCTTTATTCAGGTCAAATAAATCGATGCAGGTCCTCCATTTCCCATTTTCCTTTGGGACCAGCATGGGATTGGCGACCCAGATCGGGTATTTTGCTTCACGAATAAACCTGCACTTTAACAGTCGAGTTACTCTTTCTTTAGTGCTTCAGCTCGGACTGTTCCCAAATGCCTTTGTTTTTGGGATTTTGCAGGCACGTTCTTGTCCAAGTTTAGAGTGTGCATGATTACACTTGGGCTTACTCCCACCATGTCTTCATGTGACCAGGTGAAGACGTCCAGGTTCTCTTGTAATAAATTGATCAGCTCTTTCTTCCTTTCATCATCAAGAATTTTTCCAATCTTAACAACTCTTGAAGCCTCTTTGGGATCTATACTTACTTCCTCGAGCTCCTTAATGGCCTAGAGCTTTGATCTGTCCTCGCCCATTCGTGGGTCAGTGTCATCATGTGGGACGACGTTGCTGTCATTTGCTTCTTAAGGTTCTTCCTTCCCACAAGTGTCTTCCACTTCCTGGGACTCCTCACCTTTGTCACTTATGGCCATAGCTTGCTGCCCGAGTTGTGATTTTCCCTTCATAAAAATGCTATAGCATTTTCTGGCAGTGATTTTATCACCTCTGACAGTGCATATCCCCGCAGCTGAGGGGAACTTGATTGCTAGGTGGCAAATAGAGGTTATGGCTTCAAATGTCATCAACGCAGGTCGGCCCAAAATTGCATTGTATGCAGTTCGACAGTCGATCACAACAAACTCGAGTAACTTGGAGACAGTTCATGAGCCTTCTCCCAATGTTACCACTAACTCGATCGTCCCGATGGCTGCTGATCCTTCGCCAGAAAATTTGTATAGAATCATTGAGGTCGCCTTCAGTTCTGTTACAGACAACCCCATCTTTTCTAAGGTAGACCTGAAAGTAGATTCAGAGAATTGTTGTTATCTACTAGTGTCCTCCGTGCTCTTCTGTTGGCGAGCTGAACGGTTATGACCAAAGGATCATTATATGGGAATTGGACGTGACTAGCATCCTCTTCTGTAAACATGATTGGTTGTTTTTCCAATCGTTGTTGCTTTGATTACCGTTGTTCCGGGATGAACTCCACTCTGTTATGGGATTTTAGTTCATTAATGTATCTCTTCTGGGCACCTCTGCTCAGGCCTGCCAGATAGGGTCCCCCCAAAATGGTAGCTATATCTCCCCCTATTATCGGAGGAGGTTTGTCCTGATTCGCTTGAACTCTAGCTTGATTCATTGGAGCTTCAGGGGCTGACGAAGGGTTTTGTCCGACAAGCTTACTAGGGACCACTCAGTTTCAGGAGTATTAGGCTAAAGGTCCGACCCTGATAAGGGTCTCGATCTCATCCTTTCGTTGTCTACAGTCATCAGTGTTGTGACTGATATCATTGTGAAATCGGCAGAACTTCGAAGGATCCCTCTTCACTCTTTGATTTTTCAGTGGTTCTGGTTTCTTCCATGGAAGGCGAGTAGAATTGGCTAGGAAGATGCGCTCCCTTGTATCCGTGAGGTCGGTATAGGTTGCATAAACAGGCTTGAACTTTTCCCCTAACTTATTTTTCTTTGTTATGCTCTAGTCACCTTCACCATTTCCCTTTCTCTTATTATTTCCCCCTTGGTTATTCTAGGTAACGGTTTGAGCCGTAGCTGCAACATCCGTTACCGCTCCAACGAACTGGACAGGATTAGGGCTGGTTTATACGATAGAAGCTCGCGCTTCTTCTAGGTTAACCCATCTTTGAGCTCACGACAATAACTCGTCCACACTATTAACTCCTTTTCTTTGTAATTCTTGCCACAAATCTCCTCCAACAAGGATTCCTGTCCTCATTTCCATGAGCTTGGAGCTATCGTTGGCGTCTCTAGCTCGAGCAGCGACATTGGCAAACCTACTTAGATATGCCTTCAACAGTTTGCCAGGTTGTTGCTTTACATTAGCCAATGAATTCAGCTTAATCCAAGTTTTCTGGGACGCCCTGAATGCTCTCTTGAAATCAGCAGAAAACTTCTTCCATGAGACAATTGAATGCCTCTTGTATTGTTTAAACCACTGCCTAGCTGTCCCAATCAGAGTTAAGGGGAATAAAATGCACCTTAGATCAGGTCCGACGTTATGGGCTATCATCATGGTGTTAAACATCCCAAGATGATCAGACAGATCCCCATCTCCATCAAACTTTGACAAGTGTGGCATTCTGAAGCCCACCGGATATGTGGCCACTGCAATATTTGGAGCGAAAAGCTTGAGCTCATCCTCTGAGTCACAATCGTCTTTGTCTTTTTCAGATAGAAGCTTCATCATTTTCTCCTCCATCTGAGCTAACCTCTCGAGGGTTTGGTCTTTAGTCCCTAGGTTATTTTGGGGTTCTTCAACAGCTCCCACCCTATCGTACGTGTTTGATGGGTTGTTGTCCCTCCAAGCTCGAGCTTGGTTTGGTGGGGCATTCCCGTTATCACGTACTATGGAAGGACCTCCCTCTTGACGAGTATAACTAACACCCTCATCTCGAGCTGAATTTCCTCTCTGTGAATTCAGGCGATCACGCAGATCAGGCTATGGATCGCATCGAGGGCTTTGTGCCAAACCTAGATGATTTCTTAGATCGCCCTTTGACATACCACTTCAACGACTCTCAGTCCAATAACTTCAATTTGTGAAGCGTACAGCTCGCAGGTGATGCCGAGGATCTGGATTTTCAACTCTTGTCTGCGGGACATAGGTATGGGCAGACGGAGGAGGATTTCTCCTACTGTCTCCATAAGCAGGAATGTCCCATGTAGGCCGAGGTGGTGTTGGATGTCTAATATGTGATGGGGGATGCCTTACTGGCGAAGCAATCTTTGTCCCATCAGGGAAAACTAAATTAGCCCGCCTCTGTTCTGCCCCATTATTTCTAGCTCTCTACACCTGACGATCTGATCATGACGCAGGAGGGTTAGTTGGAACATTCTGTCTCTATGAGCCTATCCCAGCCCCTCCTCGTGGGTTGCCATGGGTATTCCCAGGCGCGTGTGAAGGAGGCATCGAACTTGGGGTCGCGATTCTAACCGATCGACTGACGTCCTGATGACCCCTATGAGGGCCCCAAGGTTGAGCATTTTGACAATCTCGCGCTTTTGCCACAAAACTCGGGGTGGCAGTTATGGCTGACCGACTTGATTTGGATCAGTTATTCCTGTGGGACTTATGAGACCCACTTTGCCTCTTTCCAACATTAACGTCAGTTACAAGAGGGGGTAACTGAGCCAAAACCTCCTCGATTTTCCTATTTGCCTTAGCAAGATGGCTTCTTAACTGAATATTTTCCAACTCAACCGCAGTTAAGTAGTTTGGGTTTGGATTCGGTGGCAATGACGTCAAACTCCCAGTATAGTCGTTACATGTCAGTTGCTTTCCCAGACGTTGCTGAACTTCAGAGCCATGCTCCTTTGAAACAGCGGTACTATGGGCCTCCTACCCACCAGGCTATTCTATCTCATTGTCGTGCATTGAGCGAGTGACCACCATCATCACATTTGACTGGGATTATGATGAAAGCACTAATTCTAACCTCTCAATTGAAGCACCAAACTGTTGACGTGGTTTTTCACCAACAGTGTATTGAAGAAGTAATAAGGTGAATTAGTGCTTAATAATAAACCGAAATATGAAATGACTTCACAAGAACACAAATCTTTTTACGTGGTTCAGTGGTTAAAATCCACCTAATCCACGAATCTATATTATTGTTGTTTCTCTCTCTATTTTGGCAGAGTTTCAGTATTATAGAATAATCGTTCCTTTCCCTGTCCAATATTCTCAGTATTTATAGAGAAATTCCATGGACAGGTTTGGGTAATGCGTGAGTCAATCACGGATTTAAATATTTATTACATTTAATACAAACAATTCCCATTTATACTGGGATATGATTTGATCATAAAATAAATGGTCTCCTAATATCTAGGACACTAAATATGAAAGGCTGGTCATAAATAAGCGTATAAAAATACCCGAGTCTTTGGGGATCCACGGGTACACAATATATTTGAATTAATCCGAGCTAGATATCTCTCTGAGCTTGTACTTCTACAACCGTTTGAATATCATGAGCTCATGTTTCACAACCTTCATATCTGTAGCTCAGGTTAAACCCAGGATGCCTAACACTGAAGATGCTTATGTGGATAATAAACAGATCATTTCCTTGGTTATTTCTCCGTGTATTTATTTTCCAGTTGTACCCGAGCTAAATGAAGGACTCGTGCTGAAATCAGGGTACAACAAAGGGATAGTTGTACCGATCCAAAATTTTTAATGAGGCTTAGGGCCTTGATTAGTGTGCCCGAAGGGCATAATTGGTTTATGTGTATGTTTAATTGGTTAAATGTGTGACTACGTGGCATGCATGATTATATGGATATATTATATGCATGTTTATGAGTATTAGATATACATTTGGGTCTTTATAGCTCATAAGGGCATATTTGTAATTTTGGCCCGTTGAGGGCATAATGTGATTATATGTGATAAATGGTTGAGACCATATAATTATGTGGATATATTTGCAGCATATGGGTTGAGATAGTCCTAGTGAGCGGATTAGCGAAATAGTCATGGCGGGGTTAAATACCTGGCTCGAGGGCAGGCTAGGGGTATTTTTTGGAATTTAGAGAATATTTTGGGATTTATTAGACATTGAATAGGTATTTGGTAATTAATTGGACGATGGGATTAATTGGTAAATGTTAGGAACACTTGAGGAATTAGTGGGAATTAGGGGGAAAAGACTATTTTACCCTTAGAGTAATTAAGGGGCTAAGTAACTCAATGGGGCATTTTAGTTATTGTATTGGTTGAGGATGAGATCAGCTTAGGCTCTAAGAGTATTCAGAACTCACTAGACACATTAGGAAGACCCCAAACTCTCTATCTCTCTCTCTCTTTCCCTTCTCTTGCACGATTTCCATTCCCCTCTCTCTTTCTTGGAGAATTCTTAGTGGACTGAAGGATTAGACCAGGTAATTCAGCTGTGGAAACCTGGGGGATCAAGCTAGGATCATTCAGAGTCACTGCTAGGGATTTAAGTTACAAGCAGAGGTAAGAATTCTAGTTCCTAATCTCTAAGAATCTGGTTGAGTTTAGATAAATTTTGAAGTGCTTTGGTTAGCTTCTGAAGTTGCAGGTTAGGGAGAATTAAAATTGTTAGTCTAGGCTTTAGGTGTGTTTCTGAGGTGATATTTAGAAATCTTAAACTGGTTTTGACTGGGGTGTATTTTAGAGTTAGGTTTGGGAGCTGGGAGTTGGGAAGAATTAGAGAAAACCCATAAATTATGGGTATGTGGGAGTGTGCCGCGACCCATCTCATGGACACCGCGGCTCGCATGCCCAGAAAGCACGTGTTGTGCCCTCTGTTTTGAAGGTGCGTCACGGCCCTAGGGGGGCAAGTCACGGCCTGCCTCCTCCTGAGGCTTGGGGGTTGAGTCTCAGACTTGGGGGCGCACCGCAACCCTTAGGGCCAGGTTGCGGCTCGCCTAGGGGATTTTGGCCTAGGTTGGTTTTTAGAATTAGAAGGGCTCGGGGGTTCAAACCTAAGTGCTAGAGACGATTTCTACTACCCGGTTTAGTAGAAATTGAGGTCCTGGTTGCTAGGTAATGTTTCCTAAATATTTATATGGATTAGAAATTTATGAATACCCATTGGCCATTGTGACTAGGTTTATCACCAAGTTTCAGGACTGAGGCTCGTTCTCGTGACTGTATTGTATTCTCCGCTCGAAATTCGAGGTAAGAAAACTGCACCCTTGTGTGGTTTAGAACGGGACTGAGGTTCCCAATTATTGGTTGTTTGTACTGTGTGTTTGTAAGATTGATGTGATATACGAGAATGAACAGCCTAAGAGAGTCGGGGCTAACGGTAAGCATACTAAACGCAGCTCAGCCTAAGCGAGCCGGGGTCAACCAGATAAACAAAGGGCTCGGTCTAAGCGTGCCAACCCTAAGCATTTGCATAATTGACTTTGATATGTATTTTGAGATGAAGTGTTTACTGTTGTTTGGTTTTATATTTGAATTCTATTAACTGATTGAACTTTTTGAGTTAAAATTGATTGTATTTAACTATTGCTTGGTGTGCTAGCTATTATGGTTTTCTTGCTGGATCTTGGCTCACGGGTGCTACATGGTGTAGGTAAAGGCAAAGGGAAGATGGACCAAACATGATTTGGAGAGCTCTGGGGGCGAGGTGTACATTGTCACCTACTCGTCCGCTACGCCCAAGGGATAGTACAGGGACAGAACCTTAAATTTTATATTTTTCCATGAGAGTGGCTACTAGTTGTACAAAACTTTTAGAGTTGTAAATTGTCTCTTAAACCCTATTTTTGGGATCCCATGTACCAAACATCTATTTTAATGAAAATTAACCATTAATGATCAAAATCTTTTAATCCTAACCTAATAGTTAACTTTAGGAACACATTATTCTTCAAACGACTTGATTAGCAAGTCTTGCACTATTTTAAAATACACAGTGTAACGGTCTTGGTTATCCAGGGTGTTACATACGTGCAATGCACGTTTGCTTAGTTTTATTTATAGAATTTATTAATTATATTTATTAAATTTGTATCATTGTCACATTAATTTAAAATAAATAAACAATATTATATATAAAAAAAAGTGAAAATACCAATTTGGCCCATGTGTTTTACCCGAATACTCAATCGACCCTCATATTTTTGTTAAATGACTAAACGGCCCTGTGTGTTGGGAAAATGGAACAAAACAATACCCTGGGTATTATTTTAGTCAAAATATTTTACAATATGACCAAAATACCCTTGATTTTTTTATTAAATATTGAATTTTAAATTTAAAAAAAAATATGAATTCATTAAAACAAAATAAATAAACAAAAATTAAACACATTTCTTTCTCCTACCTCTCCCTCATTCTCATGTTCCCTCTTCCCCTCCTGCATTTTAGATCTAAGTTTGAGCTAGCTTTCACCACCATGGTCGTTCGTCTGAGAGCCTCTTTCGCCGTCTAGCAAAGCTGCTGAGCACCCACGACAGTGGCAGCAACCTGGATATGGGCATTTTCCCATTCCCCCAACTCTGGGTTTAGCGAGTCCCTTCCAAATGGGTCGGATCGGCTTCTTCGTCTCAATGGTGGCCAATAGAGTGGGATTCAAACAAACATGCAGCAATCAGATTCGTTAGGGACATACAATATATGTGGGTATCATTTTTATTTTTATTTTTTCTTGAGTGATACCCATGACTAAAATGGACCTATACGGTTTTTTTTTCTTTTTGTTTGGTTTGAACATCAAAATGATGTTCTTCATTTTGGCTGGAAACGAATGATGTTCAATGAAGGGTATTCAATTTTTTTTTCAGAACATTTGGATCATGTAATACCCATGGCTTATTACAAAAATGAGCTTTTAGTGTTATTCAATCTTTTCATAGAACAAATTTGAAATTCATAATAGGTACAAATTTAGATGGGTGATGTTCTTTTCTCTATCTCATTTTTTTTTCTTTTGCATTTTGGCTAGAATTGGGTGATGTTCTTCCTTATTCTACATCATTTTTTTATTGAATTTGATGTTTGATTTAGTATTCTAATGTTACGTTTCACTCATTATATTTTAGAATTTATGTCAATTTAACTTAAGGTTGAGTTTAGGTTTCAACTTGAGTATTGTGGTCTAGGTTTGGGTTTAGGGATGAAGCAAGAAACGGGAGAGAGAGAATGAAGGAAAGAGAAGAGAGAAGGGAGAGGAGAGAGGAGAGAGGAAATAAAATTAAAAATATGTTTTCTTATTAATTTTCATTTAATATTAAAATTAAATTATTATAATAACTAATTTATAAAAGTAGGGGTATTTTGGTCATATTGAAAAATATTTTGACCAAAATTGGGCTCAAGGTATTATTTTGTTGTATTTTTGTAACGTCCCAAAAATGTTAATACGGTTTAGTGCCCTGATTAGCGTGTCAGGAAGGCATAACTGGATATATGTGTGATTAACTGATTAAATGTGTGATTATGTGGCATGCATGATATATATGATAATGTGAGTATGATTATATGCATGTTTATGAGTATTAAATATGTGTGTGGGCCCATTCTTGATAATTGGGGCATATTTATAATATTGGCAGTCGCGGACATAAATGTGATTATATGTGTGTAAATGATTGAGACCACATTATTATGTGGATATATTTGCAGTATACGACTTGAAGCGATCCTAGTGTGCAGAATGGCGGAATAGTCACAACAGGGTCCAATACCCGACTCAGGGCGAGCCTAGGGGTATTTTGGGAAGTTTATTGTGTATTTGGGGTTTATTGAGTAAAGGGTAAATATTCGGTAATTAGTTGGGCATGTTGGGATTAATTGGCAACTGGTAGGAGGACTCGAGGAATTAGTGGGAAACGAAGGCCCAAATGACCAATTTGCCCTTAGGGGCACTTAGGACGTTGGGATAGTATAAGGGGTATATGGGTCATTTTAATTTAGAAATAAGGATGGGAAGTATCAGGCTTTGATAGGAACATAATAGAATACTCCTCAACACTCTCTCTCTCTCTCTCTCTCTCTCTCTCTCTCTCTCTCTCTCTCTCTCTCTCTCTCTCTCTTAATCTCACGACTCTCTCTCTCTCTCCCTTTAGTGTGAATTGAAGCTAGAGGAATCCTTGAGGAAGCTAAGGGGGAAATTAGAGGCTGGGGGCTTAGGAAATTAAAAGCTGGAGCTAGGATTAAGGAGGTAAGCTTCAAATCCTGTTGTTGGTTATGTTTGATTTGCTTAATTTGGTGTTCTTGAGTTTTGAGTTCAAGAGATGAATTTGACTGGGTCTTTGGGTGATATTGATTGTTAGTTTGGGATGGTAATTCAGTAGAATTTTTGGGTACTTAATGCCTAAATTATGTGATTAAGGATCCTAGATTTTTATCTAAACTTGGTTTGGGTTTGGGAGTATAATTGACGTTGGATTTTGGGGATGTGACTGAGGAGAAAACGCATGAAACCTATAACGCCCTGGTTACCCCAGAACAGTTACGGTGAACAGTGAACCGGAAATTTGACTCGCTACCCGAGTCCTTTGGTTAAAAACGTGATCTAGGCACTATTATCAGGTTAAGGTGAAAAAAACCAATAAAAAGGAAAGGGTACATTTCATTAAGTAAATAAACTGCTCATGAGCCTTTTAAAATGTTTACAAGTAGTTTGTAATACAAAAGAGTCGCTACAGTTTCAAATTTACAATCCCCGCCGGCCTAAGCGGCAAAAATAGGGTAAACCCCTAGTCCCTCTGACAACTCCTTGACCGTGGCGGTCAAGCGGCCCTGTATGTACATCACATCGCCCAAGCTCTCCACTCAGGGTTGGTTAAGCTTTTCCTTCCCTTTACTTGCACCACATAGCACCCATGAGCCAAGGCCCAGCAAGAAAACACAATAAGGCATGATATAATATCAACAACGATCATAATAACCATTCAGGACTATCAGTCCAGCAAATAGGTGACAATAGCCAAAAGTCACAATAATGAGCATCGCTCCCTCTAGCCTTGTGACGATAGGATCACTAGGGCTTAACGGATAAGTGATTCTTTCATAAGTTTGATCACGACAGGTGCAAGGTGAACAGTCACCAACATAACCTTCCTCACGACTCTAGAGTTGAAGCTATGGACAACGTCCCTTAGCCATGTGACAAACGGTCACCGGGGTCATATACCTTGGCTATAGTCATCTGGTCGTAGACCAGGCAAGCGCTTATAAGTTCTTCGACCCTAGGGTCGGTCTAGCATTAATGCCATAGAGCCATTCAATGCATGATTCTCGACTTTAGAGTCGGTCCCTGACTAGTAAGTGTCTTAAATAGGTAATTAATGTTCACTAGCATTTAATATGCAATCCACGTCCACATATATCAACCAACATGCTCCAATATCAAACCATGCATGTCATATACCTATACAGGGTGCAACTGTATTCATACACCGTTTTCTTACCTCTGGTTCGAGTGAGAATTATTATATGAATGACCCTTGAGAACGATCAACCTTTATATTCCTTAGCGGTTACCTAATCATAACCAATTAGAAACCATTATTAAAGTAAATCAATGAATGGTTCATAATCTAAACCACACTCCCGGGACCAATCCCCCACTCTCGGAACTCTCAAACTACTCAAAAGGGCCAAAGGAACCAACCCCCGAGCCTTAGAAACCATCCCGAGCCCCAAAAACAACACATCCTGAAACTGACCTAGCGCTTAGGCGCCACCCACCAGCGCTGGGGCGCTGCCCCAGAAACAGAGAGGGCTGCTCTCTGCCCTGAATAGCGCTGAGGCGCTAGGACTGGCGCTGGGGCGCCAGCTTCAGACCAGCAGCTGCACTGAAACTCCCTCCTTGTGATTCCTCTTGAAACCAACCTTCCAAACACATCCCAAACCTTACCAAAACATCCAATTCAACCCCTAAACCTCATCTACATCACCTCCTCACCAAAACCCAATCAAACATACACAAAAACTCCCCTTGATTCCAACTTTCTACATCAAAAACCATAAGCTGAAAACTAAAAGGAAAACAGAGTAACACATGAAGTTCATGGACAATTCCTTACCTCCAACTATTTTGTATCCTCCTTAGTAGATGAATTAAGTCTACAACCTCCAAGCTTTGATTTCCTAGCTTGCCACCTCAATTTGGGACCAAAATCCTCAAGGAAAGATAGAGAGGAAATGATGTACGGGAAGGAGAAGAAGCTGCTCTTTTTTTGTTCTATAACCTTCTACAACCACTTGAAACATATATAACCCAAGCAAAATGACCTTAATGCCCCTAGGTCATTTAAAGCTTCTAAAGTCTCCCCAAGGGTAAAATCGTCATCTTTCACCTATTCTGTTAATCATAATTAACGCTCTCCAACTCCCGCTAATCTCAATATTCTCAAACACCAATAATTCATACCCCGCTACCCTTTAACTCCCGGCAACGTTCTAATCGTTAAAACATCCCAAGACTCACCCCGAGCCTCGTACTTAATCCCGTTATGACTAAACCGTTACTTTAATATTTAAAGATCGTCTCATGCCGAATAGCTCGAACAAATCCACATTATAATGTGCTCTCACAATATATCATTGACATGCATTCAAGTATTCAATTATACCCTCAACGGGCCAAATTACCAAAACACCCCTGTAAACAAATGTGGACTCACATTCATGCATTTAACATCATACTATAATATAATCCTCATAAACATGCATAAACACATTTAATGGCATAATTAAACAGTTATGGCCCTCCCGGCCTACTAATCCAGCCATTAAACCATAATAGGGAATCCGGGGCATTACAAAACCCCAGGGAATTTTGGGTTCATGGGGTCGCGCCGCGTTCCGCGTACCCTAGATGGCCCTAGGAGGGCTGCTGATTGTAGGGCGCGCCGTGACTCTAAGGGGCAAGTCCCAGCTCGCCTCCCCCAGATGCTTGAGGATGCGTCTCTGTTTGGGAGGTGCGCCACGACCCTGAGGGCCAGGTCATGGCCCGCCTAGGCAGTTTTGACTTAGGTTTGTTTTAAGACTCGGGGAGGCTTGGGGACCTAAACTTAAGCACTCAGGACGATTTCGACTACCCAGTTTAGTAGAAATCAAGGCCTCGGAGGCTAGTAATTGAATCCAAAGTTTTTAAATGGTTTAGAATCTTATGGTTATCCATTATCACTTTGTGACTAGGTTTTACTGCAAGGGCTCAAGAATTAAGGATCATGCTCAGGGCCGCTATACTCTTGCTGCACGGGATCCGAGGTAAGAAAACTGCACCCTTGAATGATTGTAAATATGACTGAGATTCCCAGTATTTGAGTATGTATATTGTATGATTAAATGATCGATATGCTATATGAGAATGAACGGCCTAAGAGAGCCGGGGCAAATGACTTGCGCACAGGACGCGGCTCGGCCACTATGAGTCGGGGTCAACTAAGTAAACCATAGACTCGGCGTAAGCGAGCCGGAGTCGCTGAGTAAACAGAGGGCTCGGCCTAAGGGCGCCAACCCTAAGCATTTATTGATTAAGATATATTTCGAAACGTACATGTTTACTGATATTAGTTTGATGCCTATGACTTATTGAACTTCTGAATGACTGTATTAAGATGGATTAAATGCTACTGTTGCACTTTTATTGGGATTGTTGCCTATATTCTATTATCGGTTGAATCTGGTGAATTATATCCAGTATGTTTATACTGTTTCTTAGTTGTGCATGTTGTTTTGGGTTTTCTTATTGGGCTTTGGCTCACGAGTGCTACGTGGTGCCGGTAAGGGAGTTGCTTGCTGGACCAGCCATGAGTTGGAGAGCTTCAGGGGTGGTGTGTACATATGCGGCCTGCTCGATTGCCACGGTCGGGGTAGCTTAGGAGCAACTAGGGTTAAATCCCATTTTTTCCACTTAGGACATCTAAATTGTATCTGTTTATCTTTCATCAGTCTGTAAATCCTGTGTACGAACTTAATATTTTAATGAAAAATAAAAAAAATTTGACCAAATCTTTTATTACTTAACCTTGACTTAGTCTTTAATTACAATTTAAGTTCAAACGACTTGCTTAGTAGGTTTAGCACTATTTTTTTAAAACACACAGTGTAATGGTATTTCTTATCTAGGGCGTTACAACTTGGTATCAGATCCATCTATGTTTAAGGGTTCCTGAAGACTGGCTCGGCGTGTACACTCGCTGCTAAAGATAAGCTCGACTCACGGTTATGTATTTAATGATATGATTATGTGGTTAATTATTTAAATTGAACATATGTGTCTTATTTGCATGTTAATATAGAAAGTATGATGTGTATGAATATATTTGGTAATGATGGGGTTTGATAAATAATGCATGAGTAATGTAGAGTGGTGCTTTATTATGCTTAATGTGTGTATGATTATTGTGGTTGCTTGGACCTGCCCGTGCGATGATTCTGGATATGAACATCAGGGCTGAGGGGTTTAGTCGGTGATTGCGGACTAATTCAGAATGTATGAGCTCAAGATGGTTAATTGGACATGGTATTGTTTGAGTGGGGCAGCAGATGATAGTTAGGGTCAGAACCCTCCATCTTTCCCTAGAATTCGCAGCAAACATTTGCTAGTATGTGAGTAAGGCTGCTAGATCAAGATAAGGAGATTAGATGGATGAGATAGCGGGTTTCGTTGAGGAAAAGTTGCTTCATATATCTTGACAGTAAGGGCACTAGTGTTGATTTAACCTGGGGATGGAAATATATAAGAGTTATTGTATGGAAGGCTTTAGAAGCATTAACCTCTAGTTTTCAAGGAAGGATTGGCTTTGCTCAAGAACTAATTAGTGGTTGGGCATGATTAATTATGTCCTTGATGATACGAAGATTGTAGGTCATGACGGAGTAGTTGCGCCCTGCATATGCAACAGGAGGATGCCCGGATGTGGTGGGAAGTGGTACCCCAGACCCGGAAGGTTGTTATGATGGGTTGAGAGGAATTCGGACAATGATTGGATAAAAGAGACTACTATGACACAGTTTGAACTATGAAGATTAATGAGTTTATGAACTCGGTTCGGAATGGAAAGATAACGACAAAGTATGTCAATAAATTTGGTGGGTTGGTCAATCTGCTTGGGAGTTGATACAAGCGGATGTAGCTTGGGAATAATGATTCATTTAGGGATTAAACTCTGGGATGGCCTAGAGCACCAGGGTCGCTCCAGTGCTTGAGATTTTCATCTATGCTTGGGCAGTAGGGAGGGCCTTGTTATTAAAGACATAAGAGATGGGGTATGAAGCGAGAGTTCCATGGGAGAGGAAGACTAGGCAATGGTATTCCCAATTGCGGGATTAAGGACAGATGCCCAATAACTAGAAAGAAGGACCCCTGATAGTTCTACTACTCCCAGTTTTGATATGAAGGCGTTATAGTTTACGGGTTAACTACAAGGGCGGCGATGAGGCCTGGTAAAGTTATTTAGTATGCGCCAAATGCAGGAGACGCCACCTAGGAGGACACCAAGTGAAGGCATGTTTTCTACATAGAATAGTTCAGTACATTAGGGCGGATTACCCGAGATTGGAGAAGGGAGGATTGATCTGCCCTGTTACAATCAGAGCTCGGGGCTAGTCCCTCGGAGGTGACTGATTGACTTGTTAATTCTCGTTCTTTATTACATGATGAGCTGAAAGAGTTTGGTGCTACGTATCTCCTAGAAAATATTCATATATGAAGTGCATGCCTCAAGGTTGTTGTACAGTAGGGCCTGAGATATTAGTGCCTGCTGGGGAAGAGTTGGTAACTTTCAAGAGAATAATTGGAATACAAGTGGTAAAAGGTTTATAGTAAAAATGATTGAGCTCTTCATATGAAAGTTTTAATATGAGCATGAGTGGGAGCTAACTTGTTAAATAAGGGACAACCATGGATTGCAGGAGATGGTAATAATGTCTGGATTTGGAAGGGAAGGACCTGGTTATATCTACGGGATGCCTAGACATTTGGGTAGATATCACTTAGAATATATTAGTTGGGCTGAATGGAAATTGGATTGGCCAGTAGGGTTGTAGATGGGCACGCAAGGAGTTGTTGGGTATGCTACAGGCTTTGGGTATGGATAGGCTCGGTATTAGGGACATCATGAAGAATGATATTCTTGGCGGAAAGAATTTGTAATGACCCAAAATCACTAATAAGGCTTACGGGGCTTGATTAGCGTGTCGGAAGGGCATAATAGGTATATATGTGATTTAATAGCTTAATGCATGATTAATATGATTATATAACTATGTGACATGAATGTTTGTGAGTATTAGATATGCATGTTAACCCTTGATAGCTTATAAGGGCATATTTGTAATTTTGGCCCGTTGTGGGCATAAATGTGATTATATGTGATAAATTGTTGAGACCACATTATTATGTGAACATATTTGTAGCATATGACTCGAGGCGGTCCTAGTGAGCAAATTAGCAAAATAGTCACAGCGGGGATTAATACCCAGCTCGGGGTAAGCCTGGGAGTATTTATGAGAATTTAGAGAATAATTTGGGAATTATTAGATATTGAGTAAATAATTGGTAATTATTTGGAATGACGGGATTTATTGGTAAATATTAGGAACATTTGAGGAATTAGCGAGAACTGGGGGAAATGACCATTTTACCCCTAAGGACAACTTGAGGACTAGTGACCTTAGAAGGGCAAAAAGTGTTGGGGTTTTATGCCCTAATTAAAACTCAAATTCTTTGTAATCTCATTTTATTATCAATAAAACAATAGAAATCATTTTTTGACTTGGTCAATCACTTTGCTCACATGTCTTATTTTCATCATTATCTGTTTAATATAAACTTCTATTAAATCCCGAGCATATAGCTAATCGTATTTATAGTGATGTAATCACAGTGGAATATAAATATGATTATATGCTCAAAATAAGTTAGTCCTAAGATTAGTCAGTGCACAGGATTTACACTGACTTGCCAGTCTACGATATGATCTACTTACACATTACAATGTTATGTTCTTTCCAGAACATTAGCAAAGTACATAAGATCGAATGTATTTGTTACATCGGACAGGACCGATATTGACAGTTGATAAGATAAGTAAACATACAGTTATTATCTATTCTAGTCATATCATATAGTTGACCATAGGTCAATTCAATCTCAATTCTGAGTTGTCAGTATTCTAACTGATTGTATTATTTGAGTTCTTTGACTTGTTCGTTACCAACTTACCCTACGGACTAGCTCATACTTAGATCTTGGGAACTCGGTAGTATAATTGAGTGGGACTGTTAATCATAGATATGAACATCTATAGCTTCTGATGAAGAAGTGAAACGATGGTTTCCTTTTAGTTTGGTTCAAGGTGTTAAGTGATAGAGATCTCATTTCAGTAATTAAATTAGTTTACTGAAATATCATTCACAAGGAACTAAGTGTTTTAAGGATAAAATACAATGTGGGGTAAAACGGTATTTTAGTCCTATCTCTTTTTAGACTGTCTATAGAGGATTGAGTGACAATTATGGTTGTAACAATGGATAATTAATAGCGTATTTATATTTGTTATAGAGCGTTCTATGAATTCAAGAGTGCAATTCCGAGTCTATAGTGGAGTCACGAGGAATTAATAAGTTAGTAAATTTATTTGTTAGATTTATGATAAGTTATTCGAGCTTGATTTCATAGGCCCATGGTCCCCATTTTACCTTGGATATAATCATCTAGATAGTCTCAATTAATTTATTTAATTATCAAAGTTGACCAAGTCAATTTTGGATAGTTTCACACAGTTATGTATTTTAGAGAAGAAAAGAGAAATTAAGGCAGATTTATCAAGTAAGATAAATTGGTATCTAAATTAATAAATAAGTTTAAATCAAGGTTCAAATTATAAATAATTAATTTGATAAAGGATTTAAATAATTATTTAATTAATTAAATTAATAGAAAATAATACAGGCATTGATTTTAAGTCCAATGGGCTTATAATCAAATGGGAAATTTCACGGGCCTAAAGCTCATGCTAATTTCGACCTAGGGTTGTTAATTGGCTATTATTTTATTGATTTTTTAATTAAATTAAATGACCTAATTGAGTCTATAAAAGGAGTGCTTAGAGAGAAGTGAAAACACAAGTTTGACATGTCATAAGTCAGATTTTCTGATAGGTTTTAGATTCTCTCTAAACACAAGTCCTTTTCTAAGCCTCTTTGATTATTTTCTCTTCTTCTCTCAGTATCTATCTCATGTGTTTAGAATTGCCCACACTATTCTAGGTGATTCTAAGGATACATTGGAAGATTGTGAAGAAATTAGAAGAACGGTTTAGTTTCTTGATAATACTCTGCGACAGAAAGGATACAAGAGTTAGAGAAACTGAAGGAATGACTCTTTCATTCTGTTGTGTATACTGTAAGTACTCTTATCTTCGTTCTCTTTGAATTCAATTTTAGAAACATGTTCTAGGTTATC
Source organism: Humulus lupulus (assembly GCF_963169125.1). NCBI lineage: Eukaryota > Viridiplantae > Streptophyta > Magnoliopsida > Rosales > Cannabaceae > Humulus > Humulus lupulus. The sequence continues at coordinate 145,194,285 of NC_084800.1, read as the reverse complement.
TAATATTAATTTGTTTAATATTAGATCTACATGCAAATAAATAAAGATCATATATAAGTTTCCCAACAACTGGCCTCAAAGCCTTTGGTAATCTTTATTTTCATGCATGAACATGTTAAAAATTGGATTATTTGATGTGTTTGAATAATTGGATGGATTTCATGTTTTTATGAAGCATATTGATTTTATGTGATTATTAGCAAGTTTTAGGTTATTTTGTAGTGTTTTCTATGCTATTCATTTTTATATATGCTTTATTTTGTATAAAACATGTTAAAAATTAATTAGAAAATAGTTTTGGTTTGAAAGATTGCTCAAAAAAAAAAATTGGAAAATTTTGGCCTGGCTGCCCATGCGCGCACACACGCCCACGCGCACCAGCCACCAGCGCGGGAAACGGTACCACATGTACTATTCATCTTTTTTTTTTAATTAAAGAAAAATAAAATTTGTGGAAATAAATTATTTATAATCAAAACCAAAATTATATTTTTTGTTTTATAATTTAAAATTGTTTTTTTTTAAATAAGATATTTTTGTTGGTTGAGATTTAAATAATTCGATATTTTTTACAAAGAATAAAATTCAAATTTAAAATAGACTAACAACTTAATTTTAAATATTTTAATATATCAAAATATTAGAATTAAGTTATCAGATATTTAAGATTTTTTTTTTAAAATTCTTGATATTTTTATTAAATCTTTATTTGAAATTTTAAATATCTTTTTATTCTATAGTTTTTAATATTTAAATTATTTGAAATTTGAATATTGTTAGTTAAATATTTTTATGGATATTTGAATTTGATTAACTGTTTTAAGATATTTTAGGGTTCTTATAACTATTAATATTTTATTTTTTTTAAATGGTTAAAATATTTGCATATTGTTGTAACAACACAAGATATTTTTTAAAATCAGTTCAGATATTGATTTTAAAATTTAAAATTGGTTAAATTTTGAAAAATATCATTTTTTTCAGCCAATTAATAAAATATTTTTTTAATAAATGGGATTTAAATTAACTTTGGTTAATTGTTGATAAATCCTATTTAAATTAAATTAATATTTCTTTTTCAAATTAACCTAAAACCAAGTTGATTGTTGATAAATGAAATTTAAATTAACTATTGTTAACTGTTGATAAATTTCATTTACATTGACTTACTTTTTGAAAAAATTTAATTAATTTGAATTTTTTGATAAATTCTAAATAATTAATTGTGGTATTTTTGCAAATGAAATAAATTGTGGTATTTTTGCATAAATTCATAGAATTGTTCATATAGTAACATGATTAGGCTCATCCAATTATAACATGTATGTTTGCTCTATATGTGGTATTTTTGCAATTGGGCTTAGATGCATATAGTGGCCCATATGTTTGTTAGATATATGGTATTTTGCCAAATAAAATATTCATAAAATGATAGGTTTTATTTGGGCCCATTAGAAAATGTAAAGTTTAAATTCCTCTCTTGTGGGTGATTCCACTTGTGAAGACCCATTTTCTTTGCATGACTATAGTGGTCCTAATCAATTAATAACAATTGATAAAACGAATGTTTAAATTCCTATCTTTTGGACCTTGTATGGAAGATTTGGGGCCTTTGTAGTAAGAACGACATACTAGACCCAGCCCTCCTCCATACAAGCCCATTGTTAAGGCCCATTTACCTAAGTTGGACTTAATTGTATAGGTTCATTATATTAGTTAAACCTAAATATTGATTAGCAACAAATTAATTGAATTTATTTCAATGTGACACTTTAGAATTAATAGGAAATTATAAGACTTTGGTTTTAAAAAATTTAATCTATTTAATTATTTTTTTGGAAAACCATAGTCATTAATTTTCTAAACATAAATAATAAAAATACTATTTTTTTAATTTTAATAATGAGCTTATTTTAAGATTTTATTCGATCTCCACCGTTGGTTTAACATAGTCAATAGCTTAATGGGACCTCGAGGCGCTTTGATTCGTCCCCCTACAGAAGGTGTTCATTAGTTATTTTGACAAGGTTAGATCTCGAAAGATAGATAATTATAGGTCAAATTCTACTAGACTCACCCCTACGGTGACTACTAGGACTAAATCTATGATTATCGAAACGGTGGGTCTAGCTCATAAAATAAGAGATTTTGTTTTCTTATTTTGATCGAATAGTAGGTTATTAATAATGGTGTCCATTATTAAATGAGTTTATAAATCTATTTAACTAGTGGTATTTTTTGACTCTCGCCAACCGGGACAAGGATATCATAAATTAGTTAAAAACCTAAAGAAATGGAGATATGATTGTTTTTAGAATTTTTTCTCATATCTTACATATTTTGGTATATGTTGTGCTATTTCTTGAAATTTGTGTGAATAGAAGTTTTATTGAGCAAATGTGATTGATTTTTATTTAATTGAAAATTTGTAGTTTTAAGTTAAGTAGTGTTTGTGTCTACTCCCATCCTTTCTCAACTTTCGATGGAGAAACTCACTGGAGAAAACTTCCTTAATTGGAAGCAGAATATCAACATAGAGTTGATTGGTGACAACTCCGAGTTCGTCATGATTGAGGAATCCCCAGAACGAGCACCATGTCCACACGTTAGTGATGGCACCGTCAATGCTCGTGATGGTACCGTAAATGCCTGGATAGCACCGTCTCCGCACATACGTGATGACACCGTGAATGCTCGAATAGCACCGTGTCTGCATGTTCATGATCAACTAAACTATGGTATGATGCATCTCATGAACGAGCTTCATATTTTTGAGCCTATCATGGGTGGACCTAGTAAAGGAGGAGAAAATAAGATTATTATTGTTGTTGCTGATCCAGCTAAGGCTGAAGCTAACCAAGCTTCGTCTTCGAAAGATGAAAACAAGAGGAAATGTGTACAAAACAACAACCCCAAGCCTGCAAAGACAAGTGCACAACCAAGTGCACAGACGCCTAAGGGGAAGAACGATAAAAACAAGAATGGTAAAGATAAGTGTTTTCACTGCAAAGAGAAGGGGCATTGGAAACGAGATTGCCCCAAGTTTCTAGCAGCTAAAAACAAAGGTAATGATTATAGTTCATTTATCTTAGAAACATGTGTTTTAGAGAATGATAAATCTGTTTGGATTATTGATTATGGATCTACCAACCATGTTTCTAACTCTTTACGGCTTCTTGAATCGTGGGAGGAAGTGGACGAAGGCGGCTTAAAGCTTAGAGTTTGGAACGGAGCGTTCATTGCGGTCCAAGCTAGAGGAAAATCTCGTCTGAAGTTCAGAAATAAATTTTTAATTTTAAAAGATGTCTTTTTCATTCCAAATTTTAGTATAAATTTAATTTCAGTTTCTATGTTGCAATTAGAACAATTTGTTATGACTTTCACAAGTTTTAATATATCTATTTCTTTCAATGGATCACAATTGTGTATTGCATGTTTGGAAAACAGGCTTCATATTCTGCGACCTAATGAACCCCTCGCTCTTAATAATGATTTATTCAAAGTAGCTAAACCTAGGACCAATAAACGTCAAAAGACCAATAACGATAATGTGACGTATTTATTGCACTTGAGACTAGGTCACATTGGCTATGATAGGATTCAAAGACTTACAAAGGATAGACCTTTGAGGGAACTCACCTTAGGTGAATTACCTGTCTGTTAATCATGTCTAGAAGGCAAACTGACCAAGCGTCCATTCTCTGCAAAGGGTGATAGGTCCAAAGAACCACATTGTCTTGTGCATTTAGATGTTTGTGGACCTTTGAATGTACAAGCCAGGGGTGGTTTTGAGTATTTCTTCACTTTCATTGACGATTACTCTAGATACTCATGTCTTTACCTAATGCATAGGAAATCAGAAAAAATTTCAAAGTTTCAGGAATTCCTAGCAATCGCTCAAAACCAATTAGGTAAAACGTTAAGGATCTTACGATCTAATAGGGTGGAGAATATTTGGATATGAAATTCCAAGATCATTTAACTGAACTTGGGATTTTATCACAACTTACTGCCCCAGGTACTCCGCAACAAAATGGTGTAGCGGAGCGCCAGAACATAACTTTATTAGAAATGGTTAGGTGCATGCTTAGTTACTCAACTCTACCAACTTTGTTCTGGGGACATGCAATTGAAACCGCGAATGACATTCTCAATGTCGTGCCGTCTAAATCAATCCCCAAAACACCTTGTCGTGAACCTAGTTTACGCCATTATAGAATCTGGGGGTGTCTCGCCCACGTCCTGAGGAAAAAGGAGGGAAAGTTAGAACCGCGAACTGAAGTTTGCATGTTTGTTGGCTATCCTAAAGGTACTCGGGGTGGACTTTTCTATAGTCATTCAGAACAGAAAGTGTTTACTTCAACAAATACTAATTTTCTGAAAATGACTATGTCCAGAACTTTAAACCTCCCAACAAAGTTGTTTTAGAGGAGATGGTTAAATAATTGACTCCAACCAATGTTCCATCGTCATCAATGCGAGTTGATGATGAAATTCCCACTCTTCATGTCCAACCGACGCAAGTCAATTTAAATGAAGAAAGTACCACTGTTCCTGAGCAAACAGTCACAGAGCCTCGTCGTAGTGGGAGGGTTTCAAGGAACCCAGTTCGCTATAGTTTGGATGGTGAAACCAATATGGTTGTTGGTGACACTAGTGATGATGATCTGTTGTCTTTGAAACAGGCAATGGCTAGCCCTGAAAAGGAACTATGGCTGGAAGCCATGAAACAGGAAATGGAGTCCATGTACTCAAATTTCGTCTGGAATCTTGTGGAAGCACCTAGTGACTTTAGGGCCATTGGATGCAAGTGGATCTACAAGAAGAAATGAGGTGTTGATGGAAATATCGAGAATTATAAAGCTCGATTAGTGGCAAAGGGTTATACCCAAAGAGAAGGTGTGGACTATGAGGAAACTTTTATTCTGGTAGCCATGCTCAAGTCCATTCGCATCCTCCTATCCATAGCAGTCACTCTCGACTATGAGATCTGGAAAATGGACGTCAAGACAGATTTTCTTAAAGGAAAGCTTGACGAAGTCATTTATATGGATCAGCCAGAAGGATTTAGAGTAGCTGGACAAGAATGAAAAGTTTGCAAGTTGAATAGGTCCATCTATGGACTTAAGCAAGCTTCTCGTTCCTGGAATCTTAGGTTTGATGAAATAATCAATACCTATGGCTTTGAATAAAATATTGATGAGCCATGTGTTTACCAACTGAAGGCAAATCAAATAGTGGTATTCCTGGTTCTTTATGTAGATGATATCTTACTCATTGGAAACAATGTTAAGAAATTATTAGATGTGGAGAATTGGCTGAGCACTCAATTCCAGATGAAGGATTTGGGTGAAGCAAGTTATGTTCTAGGTATCCAGATCATCAGGGATAGAAAGAATAGACTCTTACCTCTATCTAAAGCAGCTTACATAGATAAAGTGCTTGAACGTTTCTCAATGACAAATTCCAAGAAAGGGCATCTACCATCCCGCCATGGAATTCATCTTTCAAAGAAGCAGTCTTCACAGACTCCTGAAGAGGAAGATGCAACGAGAAAAGTTCCTTACGCATCTGCAGTTGGAAGTCTTATGTATGCCATGTTGTGTACTAGACCAAATATCTGCTATGCAGTGGGTGTAGTGAGCAAGTATCAGTCAAACCCAGAACTGGAACATTGGATAGAAGTTAAGCATATCCTGAAGTATTTAAGGAGGACTAGGGATTATATGTTAGTCTACAAGGGTGGTGTTCTGAACCCTGTAAGCTACACCGATTCAGATTTTCAAACTAATGTCGATGACAGGAAGTCTACTTATGGAATGGTGTTTAATCTTGGGGGTGGAGATGTGATTTGGAGAAGCGTAAAGCAGTCTGCAATCTCAGATTCCACCATGGAGGCTGAGTACATAGTCGCGTCAGAAGCAGCTAAGGAAATAGTCTGGCTAAAGAAGTTCTGTTCGAATCTTGATGTTATTCCAGAAATGGATAAACCTCTTGTGTTGTTTTGTGACAATACAGGAGCGATAGCCAACTCAAAAGAACCTCGTAGTCACAAGAGGAGTAAGCATATAGAAAGGAAGTATCACATTATTTGAGAATATGTGGCTAAGGGAGATGTGAAGGTTATGAAGATTGCATCTAAAGACAATCTTGTGGATCCGTTTACAAAGACACTACCAGAAGCTACATTTGATAAAGCATATCAAGGAAATGGGATTAGTAGAATTAAGGCATTAGTTTCAATTAGTGCAAGTGGGAGTTTGTTGGGGTTTTATGCCCTAATTAAAACTCAAATTCTTTGTAATCTCATTTTATTATCAATAAAAGAATAGAAATCATTTTTTGACTTGGTTAATCACTTTGCTCACATGTTTTATTTTCATGATTATTTGTTTAATATAAACTTATATTAAATCCCAAGCATAAAGCTAATCATATTTATAGTAACGTAATCACAGTGGAATATAAATATGATTATATGTTCAAAATAAGTTAGTCCTAAGATTAGTCAGTGCACAGGATTTACACTGACTTGCCAATCTACGATATGATCTACTTACACATTACAATGTTATGTTCTTTTCAGAACATTAGCAAAGTAGATAAGATCGGATGTATTTGTTACATCAGACTGGACCGATATTGACAGTTGATAAGATAAGTAAACATACCGTTATTATCTATTCTAGTCATATCATATAGTTGACCATAGGTCAATTCAATCTCAATTCTGAGTGGTTACTATTCTAATTGATTGTATTATTTGAGTTCTTTGACTTGTTCGTTACCAGCTTACCCTACGGACTAGCCCATACTTACATCTTGGGAACTCGGTAGTATAATTGAGTGGGATTGTTAATCATAGTTATGAACATCTATAGCTTCTGATGAAGAAGTGAAACGATGGTTTCCTTTTAGTTTGGTTCAAGGTGTTAAATGATAGAGATCTTATTTCAGTAATTAAATTAGTTTACTAAAATATCATTTCCAAGGAACTAAGTATTTTAAGGATAAAATACAATGAGGGGTAAAACGGTATTTTAGTCCTATCTCATTGTAGACTGTCTATAGAGGATTGAGTGAAAATTATGGTTGTAACAATGGATAATTAATAGCGTGTCTATATTTGTTATAGAGCGTTCTATGAATTCAAGAGTACAATTCCGAGTCTATAGTGGAGTCACGAGGAATTAATAAGTTAGTAAATTTATATGTTAGATTTATGATAACTTATTGGAGCTTGATTTCATAGGCCCATGGTCCCCATTGTACCTTTGATATAATCATCTAGATAGTCATAATTAATTGATTTAATTATCAATTAGAATTATCAAAGTTGACTAGGTCAATTTTGGATAATTTCACTGAGTTATGTATTTTAGAGAAGAAAAGAGAAATTAGGGCAGATTTATAAATTGTGATAAATTGGTATCTAAATTAATAAATAAGTTTAAATCAAGGTTCAAATTATAAATAATTAATTTGATAAAGGATTTAAATAATTATTTAATTAATTAAATCAATAGAAAATAATACAGGCTTTGATTTTAAGTACAATGGGCTTATAATCAAATGGGAAATTTCACGGGCCTAAAGCTCATGCTAATTTCGACCTAGGGTTGTTAATTGGATATTATTTTATTGATTTTTTAATTAAATTAAATGGCATAATTGAGTCTATAAAATGAGTGCTTAGAGAGAAGTGAAAACACAAGTGTGACAAGTCATAAGTAAGATTTTCTGATAGGTTTTAGATTCTCGCTAAACACAAGTCATTTTCTAAGCCTCTTTGATTATTTTATCTTCTTCTCTCTGTATCTGTCTCATGTGTTGAGAATTGCCCACAGTAGTCTAGGTGATTCTAAGGATACATTGGAAGACTGTGAAGAAATTAGAAGAACTATTTAGTTTCTTGATAATACTCTGCGACAGAAAGGATACAAGAGTTAGAGAAACTGAAGGAATGACTATTTCAATCTGTTGTGTATATTGTAAGTATTCTTATCGTTGTTTCTCTTTGAATTCAATTTTAGAAACATGTTCTGGGTTATCTAATATTAATTTGTTTAATATTAGATCTACATGAAAATAAATAAAGATCATTTATAAGTTTCCTAACAAAAAGGTATTTTGTTTAGAGATTCGAGATATACTCAGGTTTAGAAGTCAGTTGAAGTTTTAGGAAGTATTACAAACTCTCCTCTTTCTCTCCCACGTATTCTTTCTCTCTCACTCTCTCATTGTGCTTGATGTTGGAAAAGCTAAAGGAAGGAATGGTTTGAAGGGAATTTTGCTGGGAGGTTTGGAGGAATTGAAGCTCATAACCAAGGAATTCAGCTAAGGAGCTTGGGGATTTAAGCTCAAGGTTAGAAGATTGAAAACTGGTGGGTGATTCATTCATAGCTAAGGTAAGTTCTTGTTCTTGGTTATGTTAAGAAAATTTTGATTATTTGGATGGTTTTAGACTGAGTTTTGGGTAGAGAATTGATGCTGAATTGGAGTATTAGCCTTAGTAATATAACTATGGTTTTGTGTTTGATTGAGTAATCAAAAGCCTTAATTCGTTGAATTGGAGAGATTTGTTTAGATGAAGTTCGATTGAAAGTTGGCTAGGAAATGTTTGGAAGGAACCCAGAATTTCTGGGCTCGAAGGGGTACGCTGCGACCCAGCCTTGGGGCGCCGCAGCGCGTGTGGCCATTTTGGCCTAGGTTGCTCTCTGGGATGGGGGCGCGCCGTGACCAGGAGAGCCAAGTCGCAGCCCACCTCCCCTTTGGTTTGGGTCCTTGCTCTCTAACTTGGGGCCAAGTCACAACCCACTACACCAGGTCGCAACCCGCCTTGGTTTTTAGCCTTGGAATGGTTTCTAGAATTTGTAAGGCTCGGGGGTTTGAAACTAGGCACTTTGGACAATTTCTACTACCCGGTTTAGTAGAAATTGAGGTCCTGGAGGCTAGTTTCTGTCTCCCAAGTATTTATTTGGATTGGAAGTTAAGAATAACCCATTGGACAATGTGAATATGTTTACCGCCAATGTTCGGGGCTGAGGATCGTGCTCGAAACCATTTCATTTTCTCCGTTTGGAATTAAAGGTAAGAAAACTGCACCCTTGAGTGGTTGTAATAGGACTGAGTTTCCAATACTTGAACATGTATATTGTATGGCTAAATGAATGATTTGGCATATGTAAATGAATGGCCTAAGATAGTCGGGGGCTGATAATATGCGCACAGGACGCGGCTCGGCCACTGTGAGTCGGGGTCAGCTAGATTAACATTGGACTCGACCTAAGTGAGCCAGAGTCAGTGGATTAAACAGAGGGTGCCACCTAAGGGCGTCGACCCTGAGTATTGTGTATTGATTGAGATAAACTGTTGAATATAAATTTCTATTATTGTTAGCTTGATGTTATGGCTTGTTAAATATCTGGTTAACTGTCTTGTGAATTAATTAATTATCATCATTGATTATGTTTTATTGCTATCGTTTTCTTGCTGGGCCTTGGCTCACGGGTGCTATGTGGTGCAAGTAAAAGCAAGGGTAAGTTGGACAAACCATGAGTTGGAGAGCTCTGTGGGCAAGGTGTACATTGTCAGCTGCTCGTCCACCACGGCCGAGGGAAAGTACAGGGACAAAATCCTAAACTTTAGGATCAAATTTTTATTCAAATGACTTGATTAGCAAGTCTTGCACTATTTCAAATACACAGTGTAACGGAATTGGTTCTCTAGGGCGTTACAACTTGGTATCAGAGCAGTCTAGGTTTAAGGGTTCCTAAGGACTGGCTGGACATGTACACTCGCTGCTAAAGATAAGCTCGACTCAGGGTTTGGTAATTGTATACATGTGATTATATGCTTAAGTGATTGAATTAAATATGAATGCTTTACTGCATGATTAATAGGGAGCATGAGATACTGATAGGGCCTGGCCCTTGATTGCTGTGTGATGATATTGAGGCGTGCTTATTAGCATTGCTGTTGCATGTGAGTGAATATTTGAATGATTATTTGCATCTTGATTGCTTGTGGTTGGTTGAGTTCCAACGGTGGATCATGGAAAGATTGTTGCCCTATCATCATTGCCTGACTGTTGAGTCGTTGATTATAGATAAACTTAGATAGCTATGCGTCCAAGGCAATCTATACGGCTAGTCAGCACAGGGTCCAAGGCTAGAGATGATGACCAGGGCCAGAACCCTCCGCCAGTCCTAGAGAACTGGCTGCAAATACTTGCAGACATGCAAGCTCGGTTATAGAGTCAAGAAGAGCATATTCACTTACTGAGACAGCAGGCTCCGTCTGGGAGTGCTGCACCTATTGTGCCACCTTTTGTGGCACCAGTCGTATAGGCACCTGAGGTTGGGAACAGGTGGGAGCCATTATATGAGCGGTTCAGGAGGCAGTATCCTCCAACCTTTGAGGGAGGACTGGATCCACTAAAGGCCAAACAGTGGATGAGTATGATAACATCTATCCTAGATTTCATGAGGGTGGAAGGTAATGACAGGGTGGCCTGTGCCACCCACATCCCGAGAAAGGATGCCTGTAACTGGTGGGAAGTGGCATCACAGACCAGAGATGCTTCTACTCTGAGTTGGGATGGGTTAAGAGACTTATGCAGCCAGAAGTACTATAATGTTGCCATCAGGGCAGTGGAGGTGAATGAGTTTGTGGGGTTGGTGCAGGTTAACATGATAGTTACAGAGTACGCTCTGAAGTTTGACAGGCTTACGAAATTCGTACCAGATCTAGTGCCTACTGATACAGCCAGACAAGACAGATTTATTACGGGGCTTAATGTTATGATAGCCCGAGATGTGAGAGTTACAACAGTACTTGGGGGGACGACTTATGCCCAGGCTGTTGAGAAGGCTTTTACCATTGAGGAGGCAGAGAATATGATTTTGAGGGAGAACGCTACGAGACTAGAGGTTCGCAGGGAAGTGCCTCCATCCACAGGGTTTGGTAGGGGCGGAGGCCCCAGTGATCTGAAGAGGAAGACCCTTGACACTTCGACCACTGCTGGTCCTGGTAGGAGGGGTCGATGTGTTCAGGATGGTCGCCAGGAAGGCGGTGAGACATGGAGGAATCACCCTAAGTGCATGAGGTGCAGGAAGCGCCATCTGGGCGAATGTCAGGCAAAGGCTTGCTATTTGTGCGGGGTGGTGGGACACCTCAAGAAAGACTGCCCATTAGCCAAGAAAGAGGAAGCATGGAAAGTGGATAGCTTGACTCCAGCTCGAGTGTTCACCCTGACGCAGGCAGAGGCCGAGGCTAGTCCGTCGGTGGTGACAGGTCAGCTTTCTAACGCTAGCTCTCCTTTTACTATATTGATTAACTCTGGTGCTACACATTCGTTTGTTTCTAGTAAGGTAATTGATAGATTGTGTAGATCTAGTGAGCATTATACTGTGAGGTTTGGGACTATATTGCCTACAGGGGAACTGGTGGTGTCTATGAGATGGATTAGAGCGCTGTCAGTAATGGTTGATGGTAGGGAGCTATCAGTAGACTTGATTTAGTTAGGTATGTAGGATTTTGACATGATTCTAGGGATGGATTGGCTGGTCAGATATGGGGCTACCATTGATTGCAGGAAGAAGATGTTGACTTTTGAGCCTGAGGGAGAAGATCCCTTTGTTTTCGTGGGTGCGGTACATGAACCCCATACCCATGATATCAACGTTGAGAGCTAGAGACCTATTACGAGAGGTTATATAGGTTTCCTAGCTAGTGTGATGGATACTACCAGAGTTTTTCCAGCAGGGCCGGGAAAGACTAGATTAGTTTGTGAGTTCTTGGATGTGTTTCCTGAGGATTTACCAGGGCTGCCACTGCACAGGGAGATTCAGTTCATCATTGAGTTAGCATCGGGGACAGAGCAAGTGTCGAGGGCACCATATAGGATGGCTCCAGCGGAACTGAAAGAATTGCAGATACAATTGCAGGAGCTTCTTGATTTGGGGTTTATCAGGCCTAGCTACTCACCATAGGGTGCTTTGGTTGTGTTTGTAAAGAAGAAGGAAGGAACTCTGAGGATGTGTATAGACTACAGGGAGTTGAACAAGTTGACCATCAAGAATAAGTACCCTTTACCAAGGATCGATGACTTGGTTGATCAGCTGTAGGGAAAGACGGTGTTCTCGAAGATTGATCTTCGATCTGGTTATCACCAACTGAGGATCAAGGACAAGGATAAACTGAAGACGGCCTTCCGAACGAGGTATGGGCATTATGAGTTTCTGGTCATGTCGTTTGGTTTGACCAATGCCCCAATAGCATTCATGGACCTAATGAATAGGGTGTTCAAGGACTTTTTGGATCAGTTTTTGATTGTCTTCATTGATGACATCCTAGTGTACTCCAGTTCAGAGGCAGAAGACGAGCAGCATCTCCGATAGGTCTTGCAGACGTTGAGGGAGCACCGGTTGTACGCCAAGTTTAAGAAGTGTGAGTTTTGGCTACCAGAAGTGACATTCCTTAGACATATTGTTGATGAGGATGGGATTAAGGTGGGTCCATCAAAGGTGGAGGCAGTGAGAGATTGGCCAAGGCCAAGGAACGCCTTAGAGGTTAGGAGCTTCCTCGAGTTAGCGGGTTATTATATGCGGTTTTTGGAAGGGTTCTCGAAGATTGTTGCACCGATGACAAAATTGACACGGAAGAATCTGAAGTTTGTGAGAGTAGCTTCCAGGAATTGAAGCAACAGCTTATTACGACACTTGTGTTGAGTCTTCCTTCGGGCGGAGGAAAGTTTGTGGTATATTTTAACGCATTGAGGTTGGGTTTGGGATGCGTGTTGATGCAGAATGAGAAGGTTATCACTTATGCATCACGACAGCAGAAGGAATATGTTCAGCGGTACCTTACCCATGATCTGGAATTGGCAACAGTGGTATTCGCACTAAAGGTGTGGTGACATTATCTGTATGGAGAGAAGTTCGAGATATATACCAATCACAAGAGTTTGAAGTATTTCTTCACCCAGGAGGATCTGAACATGAGGCAGAGGCATTGGCTAGAGTTGGTGAAGGACAATGATTGTGATATCCTTTACCACCCAGGGAAAGCCAATGTAGTGGCAGATGCGTTGAGCCGGAGGGGCCCAATACAGTTATTTAGCTCTGCTCAGATATTGAGAGAATTGGCAGAGGAAATGTCTAGAGCGAGGATAGAATTGGTTGTGGGGCGGTTGGCCAATATTACTTTACAGTCAACCCTGTTAGAGCGGATTAAATAGGGTCAGTTGGGAGATGCACAGTTAAAGGAGGTTAGAGGGAAAGTCTTAGCGGGAGTGGCTAAGGACTATTCCATTTATGAGGTTGGGTTGTTATGGTATCAGGGTCGAATCTGTGTCCCGAATGATATGGGGATTAGATGAGAGATACTTGATGAATTCCATACTATGTCGTACTCACTCCATCCATGCACCACGAAGATGTATCAGGATCTACGGACGTTGTATTGGTGCCCTGAGATGAAGAAGGATGTGGTGGAGTATGTGGCCAAGTGCTTGACCTGTCAACAAGTGAAGGCTGAGCATCAGTGACTAGCGGGGTTGCTATAGCCTTTGGGTATTCCCAAGCAGAAATGGGAGGATATTACGATGGATTTTGTGGGAGGTTTACCTAGGACAGTGGGGCTACATGACTCGATGTGGGTGATAGTAGACTGATACACCAAGTCAGCTCTCTTTCTGACGGTGAAGACGACCTATACTGTGGATCAGTATCTAGAGCTATACGTGAGAGAGATTGTACGTCTCCATGGGGTTCCCAAGTCTATAGTATCAGACCGGGATCCTATCTTTACCTCCAAGTTTTGGGGTGGATTGTAGAAGGCTATGGGGACTCAGTTGAAGTTCAGTATGGCCTTTCATCCTCAGACCGATGGTCAGTCTGAGAGGATAATTCAGGTATTGGAGGACATGCTCAGAGCGTGTGTGATATACTTCGAGGGGTCTTGGAGTAAGTATCTCCCATTGATTGAGCTTTCGTACAACAATAGTTATCAATCAATGATTGGAGTAGCTCCACATGAGATGTTATATGGGAGGAGATGTAGATCGCCTATTCATTGGGATGAGATGGATGAGAGGAAGTATTTGGGACTGGATATGGTTCAGAAGACTAATGAGGCTATCAAGAATATTCTAGCTCGAATGCTCGCTTCGCAGAGCAGACAGAAAAGCTATGTTAATCCTAAGCGTAGGGATATGGAGTTCTAGGTGGGGGACCACGTGTTTCTTCAAGTCGCACCACTGCGAGGGGTGAGAAGGTTTGGGAAATAGGACAAGTTGAGCCCTAGATTCATTGGGCCTTTTGAGATCTTGGAGAGGATCGGGCAAGTGGCCTATAGATTGGCATTGCCACCGTCGTTGTCGGGAGTTCATGACGTATTCCACATTTCTATGCTTCAGAAGAACGTCTCAGATACAACTCATGCGTTGAAGTATGAGGACTTGGAATTGTAGACATATTTGTCTTATGAGGAACGACCGGTTCAGGTCTTAGACAGAAAAGACAAAGTTCTATGGAACAAGACGATTCCTCTAGTCAAAGTATTGTGGAGGGATTGAGGAAGTGACCTGGCAGCTTGAGTCAGCGATGCAGGATCACTATGCCGAGTTATTCAGGTAAATTTCGAGGACGAAATTCTTAGTAGGAGGGGATAGTTGTAACGACCCAAAATCACTAATAAGGCTTAAGGGCCATGATTAGCGTGTCGGGAGGGCATAATTGGTATATGTGTGATTTAATAGTTTAATCCATGATTAATATGATTATATGACTATGTGACATGCATGTTTGTGAGTATTATATATGCATGTGAGCCATTTATAGCTTATAAGGGCATATTTGTAATTTTGGCTCGTTGTGGTCATAAATGTGATTATATGTGATAAATTGTTGAGACCACATTATTATGTGGATATATTTGCAGCATATGGCTCGAGGCGGTCCTAGTGAGCGAATTAGCGAAATAGTCACAACTGGGATTAATACCCGGCTCGGGGTAAGCCTCAGAGTATTTATGGGAATTTACAGAATAATTTGGGAATTATTAGACATTGAGTAAATAATTGGTAAATATTTGGAATGAAGGGATTTATTGGTAAATAATAGGAACATTTGAGGAATTAGCGGGAACTAGGGGGAAATGACCATTTTACCCCTAAGGACAACTTGAGGACTAGTGACCTTAGAAGGGAAAAAAGGTCTTTTGTTTAGAGATTACAGATATACTCAGGTTTAGAAGTCAGTAGAAGTTTTAGGAAATATTACAAACTCTCCTCTTTCTCTCCCACGAATTCTTTCTCTCTCACTCTCTCATTGTGCTTGATGTGGGAAAAGCTAGAGGAAGGGTTTGAAGGGAATTTTTCTGGGAGGTTTGGAGGAATTGAAGTTCTTAACCAAGGAATTCAGTTTAGGAGCTTGGGGGTTTAAGCTCAAGGTTATAAGATTGAAAGCTGGTGGGAAATTCAATCATAGCTAAGGTAAGTTCTTGTTCTTGGTTATGTTAACTAAGATTCTGATTATTTGGATGGTTTTAGACTGGTTTTTGGTAGAGAATTGATGCGGAATTGGAGTATTAGCCTTAGTAATATAACTATGGTTTTGTGTTTGATTGAGTAATCAAAAGCCTTAATTCGTAGCTGACCTAGTTTTGAATTGGGGAGGTTTGTTTAGGTGAAGTGCTGGGGAAAGTTGGTTGGGAAATGTGTGGAAGGAATCCAGAATTTCTGGGATCGAAGGGGCGCGCCACAATCCAGCCATGGGGTTCCACGGCGCGTGTGGCCATTTTGGCCTGGGTTGCTCTCTGGGATAGGGGGGCGCCGCAACCAAAAGAGCCAAGTCGTGGTCCGCCTCCCCTTTGGTTTGGGTCCTTGCTTTCTAACTTGGGGGCAAGTCGCGACCCACTAGGTCATGTCATGACCCGCCTGGGGATTTTAGCCTTGGAATGGTTTCTAGGATTGGTAAAACTCGGGAGTTTGTACCTAGTCACTTGGGACAATTTCTACTACTCGGTTTAGTAGAAATTGAGGTTCCAGAGGCTAGTTTCTGTCTCCCAAGTATTTATTTGGATTGGAAGTTGACAATAACCCATTGGACACTGCGACTAGGTTCATCGCCAAGGCTCGAGGCTGAGAATCGTGCTCGGAACCATTTTATTTTCTCCGTTCGGAATTAAAGGTAAGAAAACTGCACCCTTGAGTGGTTGTAATGGGACTGAGTTCCCAATACTTGAACATGTATATTGTATGGCTAAATGAATGATTTGGCATATGAAAATGAATGGCCTAAGAGAGTCGGGGGCTTATAATTTGCGCACAAGATGCGGCTCAGCCACTATGAGTCGGGGTCAACTAGATTAACATTGGACTCGACCTAAGCGAGTTGGAGTCGGTGGATTAAACAAAGTGTGCCTCATAAGGGCGTCGACCCTGAGTATTGTGTATTGATTGAGATAAACTGTTGAATATAAATGTCTATTGTTGTTAGCTTAATGCTATGGCTTGTTAAATATCTGGTTAACGGTCTTGTGAATTAAATGATTATCATCATTGATTATGTTTTATTGCTATGGTTTTCTTGCTGGGCCTTGGCTCACGGGTGCTATGTGGTGCAGGTAAAAGCAAGGGTAAGTTGGACCAACCATGAGTTGGAGAGCTCTGGGGGTGAGGTGTACATTGTCAGCTGCTCGTCCACCACGGCCGAGGGAAAGTACAAGGACAGAAGCCTAAAATTTGTATTTTTTCATTAGAGTGGCCACTGATTGTATATTACTTTTGAGCGTTTGTAAATTGTTTTTTAAACCCTGTTTTTGGGATCTCATGTACCGAACATCTATTTTAATGAAAATTAACCATTTATGATCAAAATATTTTAACCCTAACCTGATTATGACTTTAGGATCACATTTTTATTCAAATGACTTGATTAGCAAGTCTTGCACTATTTCAAATACACAATGTAACGGTCATTGGTTATCCAGGGCGTTACAGAATTAATGGTTCAGTTGATGAAGTACTTGATTTAAGAATGGAATAGATGGAGCATTGTAATGTGGGACTTGTTGACATTGCCTATTAAGGATGAAGATTTTAATTTCTCGGTTGCTAGACAGGACAATGTTCTCAAGAATCGATCTTCTATCTGGTTATTACCAGCTAGGGATCAAGGAAAGAGACATTTCAGGAATTACTACTTTCACCAAGTGGGATGTGAAGGATTATCAATGAAGGTTCTTAATTGACCAATGTTTCAACAACATAGGTAAGTTCGACAAGCAGAGAATACAGGAACGACATGGATGGCCACATCCAAATTGGTTAGAAATGTGTTGGTCTACTCCCAATTAGAAGTGGAATGTGAAGAACTACTACATTGATAATACTAAGACTAATGAGGCAGGTTTCAGGTAAGGCTCCGGAAGATGTAAGCTTTGATTTCTCTAAAGATATTCAAGGTTACGCTATAGGAAGTTGTAGAATCATGTACGAAGGAATTCAATCAGAAGTCACAAAGAAATTACTGAAGAACACCTGAGGGGTGAACACGTCGTCTACTACTTGAAGTATCTTCGAAGACAGCTATGCCCAAGGTTGAGATGACATAAGAACCTAAAGTTAGACTAGATGGACAGTTTGTATTGGATTTTCAGAAGATATAATAAGTATTGGATAGCACCCAATGGAATTAGAATCCATAAGCAATGGACGAATACGGGAGGAAAACATGATGGATATTTTCTTTATTTGAAACATGAAACTAAAAGGCGGGGCATTAAGGAATAAGATGCGTCCAAGTATAGACTGAAAGGATGGTGGTTCGTGCTTCATAGTAAATGCGTCCAAGTCTGACTTCACTATATTCTGTAACGATTAGGACTGATATGGTATCAGTAGTTGATAGTAGATAGATATACCTTTATGGACAATGGAATTCAAAGAGAAGAACTTGTACGAATGGTTCAGAATCCCACTATTTTAGTATGAACAAATTAAGATGTGAAGATCAGATGAGTGATCCGATGGAACCTGGTGTTGAGGTGGAGATCCTAGATGGATATAGTAACCAGGAAGTATAAATGGAGGTCAAAATCTAAAATCCATATATTGGAAGGTAAAAAGGTATAGGAGTGGATCATAAGAGTGGACCACATTGGACTATAAGTAAGGTGTTTGGACATGGAAGGTTGTGACTCAACAAGTTGAGCTAACACACCCTAATTCATGTGAACTAGCATCAAAATGGTGGGTATGGGTGAAGGGAGACTGTATGTCTCCATGGGACACCGAAGTTGGTGGGGTCGGACTGAAACCCATTATTTACTAAGTTCTAAAAAAGGATGTAGAAGACAAAGAGTATAAGATTGAAAGTTGGAATTATTGGTTATCCTCAAATAGATTGGCAATCTGAAAAAGTAATTCGGATTTTGAAGAATTATGCATCGAATGTGCAAGTGTTTGAGGCATCAAGAAAAGTACGATTCCTTGATGGGATAGTCATAGTGGTGAATGTCGGTCAACGGCTAGGGTGACTCAGGCATAAGATATAGCAGGATGGAGAGCAAGAAGTACTTGTTCTAAGTAATGAGATGAAAGGCAGGGAATATCATGGTTCAGTATTGGTTTGGAGAAACCAATGAAGTTATTATAATTATTATGCGGAAGTGTCTACCGATCTGAAAGGACATAAGAGTTCGCAAGTTTCAAGTATGGGAACATGAGATTCCATGACGGGAGACTCATATTTCTCTGAATATTGCAGACAAGAAAGAATATGATATATTGGAAAGGAAATAGGGGTTTTGACTCCCGATTTAATAAGGGTTCTGGGATCATACCAAGGACTAGGCCAAAGGCCTGTGGGATAGCCTTACCCTAGTATGGGTGGAGGCTTATGACTGTTATTGGTGCCAATATCAAGGAATAAATGTATGATATCACCACTTATGAGATAAGGAGACCCTAGGATTCCAGCAGGAGTTACTGCGCAAAGAACAGTTAGTAGAAATATGATAAACAAGATAAGGTGTTACTGATTAAGACTGTCACTCTAATGAGAGTGTTATTGAATGATAAAAGGGAAAAAGACTGGACTCTATGGTTATAATCAGGTTTACGGGATTTGTGTTCCGAATTGTTTGAATAAATTTCGAGGACGAAATTTCAGTAAGGGGGGGACAGTTGTAACGTCCCAAAAATGTTAATAGGGTTTAGTGCCTTGATTAGCATGCCGAAAGGGCATAACTGGATATATGTGTGATTAATTAACTAAATGCGTGACTATGTGGCATGCATGATATATATATATGATAATGTGAGTATGATTATATGCATGTTTATGAGTATTAAATATGCATGTGGGCCCATTCTTGATAATTGGGGGCATATTTATAATATTGGCAGTCGCAGACATAAATGTGATTATATGTGTGTAAATGATTGAGACCACATTATTATGTGGATATATTTGCAGTATACGACTTGAGGCGATCCTAGTGGGCAGAATGGCAGAATTGTCCCAACGGGGTCCAATACCCGGCTCAGGGCGAGCCTAGGGGTATTTTGGGAAGTTTATTGTATATTTGGGGTTTATTGAGTAAAGGGTAAATATTCGGTAATTAGTTGGGCATGTCGAGATTAATTGGCAACTGGTAGGAGGACTCGAGGAATTAGCGGGAAACGAAGGCCAAAATGACCAATTTTCCCTTAAGGAAACTTAGGACGTTGGGCTAGTATAGGGGTATATGGGTCATTTTAATTTAGAAATAAGGATGGGAAGTATCAAGCTTTGATAGGAACATAATAGAATACTCCCCAACTCTCTCTCTCTCTCTCTCTCTCTCTCTCTCTCTCTCTCTCTCTTAATCTCACGACTCTGTCTCTCCCTTTAGTGTGTATTGAAGCTAGAGGAATCCTTGAGGAAGCTAAGGGGGAAATTAGAGGCTGGAGGCTTAGGAAATTAAAAGCTGGAGCTGGGATTAACTGTCAAGGGTCATATTTATCAAGGAGGTAAGCTTCAAATCCTGTTGTTGGTTATGTTTGATTTGCTTAATTTGGTGTTCTTTAGTTTTGAGTTCAAGAGATGAATTTGACTGGGTCTTTGGGTGATATTGATTGTTAGTTTGGGATGGTAATTCAATAGAATTTTTGGGCACTTAATGCCTAAATTATGTGATTAAGGATCCTAGATTTGTATCTAAACTTGGTTTGGGTTTGGGAGTATAATTGAGGTTGGATTTTGGGGATGTGGCTGAGGAGAAAACGCAGGAAACCCCAGGGAATTTTGGGTTCACGGGGCCGCGTTGCGTTCCGCTTACCCTAGATGGCCCTAGGAGGGCTACTGATTGTAGGGCGCGCCGTGACTCTAAGGGGCAAGTTGCAGCCCGCCTCCCCCAGATGCTTGAGGATGCATCTCTGTTTGGGAGGTGCGCCACGACCCTGAGGGCCAGGTCATGGCCCGCCTAGGCAGTTTTGACTTAGGTTTGTTTTAAGACTCGAGGAGGCTTGGGGACCTAAACTTAAGCACTCAGGACGATTTCTACTACCCAGTTTAGTAGAAATCAAGGCCTCGGAGGCTAGTAATTGAATCCAAAGTTTTTAAATGGTTTAGAATCTTATGGTTATCCATTATCGCTTTGTGACTAGGTTTTACTGCAAGGGCTCAAGAATTAAGGATCATGCTCAGGGCCGCTATACTCTTGTTGCTCGGAATCCGAGGTAAGAAAATTGCACCCTTGAATGATTGTGAACAGGACTGAGATTCCCAGTATTTGAGTATGTACATTGTATGATTAAATGATCGATATGTTATATGAGAATGAACGGCCTAAGAGAGCTGGGGCAGATGACTTGCGCACAGGACACGGCTCGGCCACTATGAGTTGGGGTCAGCTAAGTAAACAATAGACTCGGCCTAAGCGAGCCAGAGTCAGCTAAGTAAACAGAAGGCTTGGCCTAAGGGTGCCGACCCTGAGAATTTGTAAATTGATTAAGATATATTTCTGAACGTACATCTTTACTGATATTAGTTTGACGCCTATGACCTATTGAACTTTTGAATGACTGTCTTAAGATAGATTAAATGCTATTGTTGCTCTTTTATTGGGATTGTTGCCTATATTCTATTATCGGTTGAATCTGGTGAATTATATCCACTGTCTTTATATTGTTGCTTAGTTGTGCATGTTGTTTTGAGTTTTCTTGCTGGGCTTTGGCTCATGGGTGCTATGTGTGGCGTGCTGCCCCTTTGGCACACCCACATGGGGCCATTTTGTAATGAGCATGCCTTGGTGCTTGATCATTAGTCAAGTCTTGCACCAAGCAACCTCATGGGATAGGGTAGTGGCAGTTTTGTAATATTGCATATGTCTCCCAGACAAAAATCATATATGTTCCTGGGAAGACTTTATTTCCCTAGAAGGCTCCTTAGGGGGAGGTGACCTGGTGACTTAGGGAAGCACCATGGCCATCAGCAGATAGGGGCCAAAGCTGTGTACTCCCTTGCCCTATCAAAGCTATATATTAATGAAATAACATTTTTCCATACTTGCCCCTATGTGCTTCCTTGTTGTTTATGTGTACTTGTTTTTTATCTTCGTTGGGCCATTGTGTGCCACTTGCCCTGTTGTGTGCTTTGTGTTGTGTGGACGTTCCTAGGAATGACTTGCTTTGTGCTTACTCATACTTCGTTATTGCCCGTTACATGTCCAATATGTATATGTGGCTAACCTCTGGGTTTGTTTGCCTGTAGGTGTGTGTTGTAGGCTGACTTGCTAGCTTGAAGAGTTGCAAGTGCCACACGTTCCGTCTAGTTGGAGCACCCAAATAACCGGCCCGTGACACTATGTGGTGCAAGTAAGGGAGTTGATTGTTGGACCTAACATGAGTTGGAGAGCTTCAGGGGCAGTGTATACATATGTGGCCTACTCGATCGCCACGGTAGGGGTAGCTTGGGAGGAACTAGGGTTAAATCATGTTTTTGCCGCTTAGGACAGCTAAACTGTATCTGTTTATCTTTTATCAATCTGCAAACTGATTTTTGGGATCCCGTCTACGAATCTAATATTTTAATGAAAAATAACAATTTGTTGACCAAATCTTTTATTACTTAACCTTGACTTAGTCTTTAATTAAACATTTAAGTTCAAACGACCTGCTTAGTAGGTTAAGCACTATTTTTTTAAACACACAGTGTAACGGTCTTGGTTATCCAGGGCGTTACAATTTTACAAAATATAGGGTCTGTTTTGTCATTTAACAAAATATAGGGGCCAATAAAGTATTATGGCAAAACACTAGGGTCAAAATGGTATTTTCCCTATAAAACATGACATAAACATATTAAATAAAAAACTAAACCAAAATATTATTTATGATTTTATATATATAATATGATACCCTTTTTAAACATAAATGATAATTTTTTTAATAAAAATTAAGATTTTGTATTATATATTATTATTATAGTGATATTTTATATATTTAAATTAATATTAACATAAGTATTAAATATCTAGTCTTGTATTACATATTATTATTGTTGTACCCTGATTTTAGCACGAGTCCATGCACTTAGCTCGGGTACAGTTTGCAGATAAATATACATAGAAATAGCCGAAAATGATATCTACTTTTATCCACGTGGACAACTCGAGATTCATAGTGGTTATACGTGGTGTAAGGCATCCTGAGTTTATCCTGAACTAAGGATGCAATGGTTGTGAAGCACGAGCTCGTAATTTTAATAGTTGTCGAAGCATGAGCTTGGAGGAGATATCCATCTCATGGTAATTCTAGTATATTGCATACCCGCAGATCCCTAGAGACTGGGGATTCCTTTATACGTTTATTTATTACCAGGCTATCATACTAATTATCTGAGATAGAGGGAACCTGCTATTCTATTATCAAATCATATCTCAATATAAATGGGGATTATTTGTATTAAATCTAATCATTATATAAATGTGTGATTGACTCATGTGGTTACCCAAACTTGTCCATAGAATTCCCTTATAAATACTGGGAATATTGGATAGGAAAATGGACCATTATTCTGTAATACCAAAACTCTGCCAAAATAGAGAGAGAAACAACAATAATATTGACTCATGGACTAGATGGATTTTAACCACTGAACCACGTAAAAGTTCTGTGTTCTTGAGTGAATTCATATTATTATTCATTACGGTTTACTATTAAGCACAAATATGCCTTATTATTTCTTAATATAGTGTTGGCGAAAAACCATGTCAACAATTTGGTGCTTTCATTGAGAGAAAATTAGTGCTTCATCAAAATCACAGTTGATTCTCATCATGGTGCTCACTCGCTCAATGCATGATAATGAGATAGAACAGCCTGGTGGGCAGGAGGCCCATCATACCACTGTTCCGAATGAACATGGCCCTGAGATTCAATAGCGTCTGGGAAAACAATCGGGGGGTCATGGCGACATTGGGAGTTTGGCGTCATTGCCACCGAATCCAAATCCAGACCACCTAACTGCAGTCGAATTGGAAAACATACAATTGAGAAGCCATCTCAGTAAGGAAAATAGGCAGATTAAGGAGGTTTTGGCTTAGTTACCCTTTCTTGCAACCAACGTTAATGTCGGAAAGAGGCAAAGTGGTTCTCACAAGTCCCACAAGAGTAATCGATCCAAACCAAGTTGATCAGTCATAACTACCACCCCAAGTTCTGTACCTATAGGGCGAGATCGCTATAATGCTCAACCCAGTGGCCCTCATAGGGATAATCAGCATGTCTGTCGATCGGTTAGAACTGCAACCCCAAGTTCGGTACCTCCTTCACAGGTCCCTAGAAATGCCCATGGCAATCCACGAGGAGGGGTAGGGATAGGCTCACAAAGACAAAATGTTCCAACAAACCCTCTTACGTCGTGATCGGATCGTCAGGTGCAGAGAGCTAGAGACAATGGAGTAGAACATAGGCGGGCTAATTTAGTCCACCCTGATGGAACAAGGATTGCCTCACCAATAAGGCATCCCCTGTCACCTATAAGACATCTGACGCCACCTCGTCCTACATGGGACATTCCAGCTTATGGAGACTGTAGTAGAAATCCTTCCCCATCATCCAATACTTATATCCCATGGAAATGTGTTGAAAATCCAGATCCTCGGCCCCAACCGCGAGCTATAAGCTTCGCAAATGGAAGTTACTGGACCGAAATCCATCGTAGTGGTAGGTTCGAGGGTGACCTAAGAAATCGGTTGAGTTCAGCATAGAGCCCTCGGTACGATCCACAGCCCGATTTGCACGATCGTCTGAATTCACAGAGGAGGAATCCAACTCGGAATGAAGATGTTAGTTATAGTTGACAAGAGGGAGGTACGTCCATAGTACGCGATAATGGGAATAGTGCCCCACAAAACCAAGCTCGAGCTTAACAGACCCCAAGTAACCTAGGGACCAGAGACCAAACCCTCGAGAGATTAGCTCTAATGGAAGAGAAAATGAAGAGGCTTTTATCTGGAAAAGACAAAGACGATTGTGACTTAGAGGACGAGCTCGACCCTTTCGCTCTGAATATTGCAGCGGCCACATATCCAGTAGGCTTCAGAATGCCACACTTGTCAAATTTTGATGGAGATGGAGTTCCATCAGACCACCTTGGAATGTTTAACACCATGATGATGGCCCACAATGTCAGGCTCGATTTAATGTGTATTTTAGTCCCTGCAACTCTGGTCGGGCCAGCTAGGCAGTGGTTTAAGCAATATAAGAGGCATTCCATAAGCTTATGGAAGAAATTTTCTTCTGATTTAAAAAAAAAAAAAAAAAAGCATTGCGAGCTCCACATGTAGCTCGGGTTGATGCTGATTCACTGGCCAACATAAAGTAGCAACCTGGTGAGACATTGAAGGCATATCTAAGTAGGTTTGCCGATATCACTACACGAGCTCCCGATGTTGATGAAAGCTCCAAGCTCATGGCACTGAGGTCAGGAATCCTCGTCGAGGGTGACCTGTGGCAAGAATTACAGAGAAAATGAGTTAAGAGTGTGGAGGAATTCTTGGCCCGAGCTCAAGAGTGGATTAACCTAGAGGAGGTGCGAGCTTCCATCACGGGAGCCAACCAGCCCCTGTCCAGCCCATTGGAGCGGTAACGGACATTGCAACTACGGCTCAAACAGTTACTCAGAATAACCAAGGGGGGAATAACAAGAGGAAGGGAAATGATGAGGGCGACCAGAGCAGGACAAAGAAAAATAAGTCTGGGGAGAAATTAAAAACAATTCACACTACTTATACTGACCAAATGGACACTAGGGAGCGCATCTTCTTGGCAAATTCTACTGCCTTCCATGGAAGAAGCCAGAGCCATTGAAGAACCAGAGGGCGAAGAGAGATTCTTCAAAGTTCTGTTGATTCCATAATGACATCGGACATAACACTGATGACTGTCGACAGCTGAAGGATGAGATTTAAACTCTCATCAGAGCAGGACCTTTGGCCCAGTACGCCCGAAAATGGGTGGTCCCTAATCAGCCCGTTGGATCAAACCCTCCATCAGTCCCCGAAGCTCCAGTAAGTCAAACCATAGATTAAGCAAATCAGGTCAACCCTCCTCCAATAGTAGGGGATATAACTACCATTTTGGGAGGACCTCATTTGGCAGGCACGAGCAGCGGGGCCCAGAAAAGGTACATTACCAAATTGAAATCCCATAACGAAATGGAGTTCGTCTCGGAGTAGTGGTTATCGAAACAACAACGATTGGAAAAGCAACTAATCATTTTCATAGAATAGGATGCTAGCCACATCCAATTCCCACATAACAATCCCTTGGTCATAACCACTCAGCTCGCCAACGGGAGGGTCCGGAGGACACTGGTAGATAACAGAAGTTCTGTGAATCTACTTTTCAGGTCCACCTTGGAAAAAATGGGATTTTCCGTAACAGATTTGAAGGTAACCTCAATGAATTTGTACGGGTTTTCTGGTGAAGGGTCGGCAGCCATCAGGACGATCGGATCGGTAGTGACATTGGGAGAATACTCGCGAACTGTTTCCAAGTTACTCGAGTTTGTGGTAATCGATTGTCCAGCTGCATACAATGCGATTTTGGGCCGACCTGCGTTGATGGCGTTTGAAGCCATAACCTCTATCCGCCACCTAGCAATAAAATTCCCCTTAGCTGCGAGAATATGCACCGTCAGAGGTGATCAACTCACTGCCAGAGAATGCTATAGCATTTCTATGAAGGGAAAATCGCAACCCGGACAGCAAGATATGGTCATAAATGATGGAGGTAAGGAGTCCCAGAAAGTAGAAGTTACTTGTGGGACGGAAGAACCTCAACAAAAAGAGGATAGAGACGTCGCCCAACACAATGACATTGACCCATGGATGGGTGAAGACAGGTCAGAACTCCAAGCCATAGAGGAGCTCAAGGAAGTAAACATTGACCCTAAAGAAGCTTCAAGAGTCGTAAAAGTTGGGAAGAATCTTGATGATAAAAGGAAGGAGCTGGTCAATTTCTTACAAGAGAATCTGGACGTTTTTGCCTGGTCACATGAAGATATGGTGGGAATAAGTCCAAGTGTAATCATGCACACCTTAAATTTAGACAAGAACGTGCCTGCAAAATCCCAAAAATGGAGACGCTTGGGAACGGTCTGAGTTGAAGCTCTTAAGGAAGAAGTAGACCGACTATTAAAGTGCGGGTTTATCCGCAAGGCAAAATACCCGATTTGGGTCACCAATCCCATGCTGGTCCCAAAGCCAAATGGGAAATGGAGGGCCTGTATCGACTTCTCCGATTTAAATAAAGCTTGTCCCAAGGATTGTTTCCCACTGCCAAGGATTGATCAGTTGGTAGATGCCACGGTAGGTCACGAGCTCATGTCCTTCATGGATGTGTATTCTGGATATAACCAGATCTCGATGAATCCTGCGGACCAGGAACATACTAGCTTCATGACCCCAAATAACGTATATTGTTATAAAGTTGTGCGCTTTGGGCTGAATAATGTCGGAGAAACATATCAGCGCTTGGTCAACAAGATGTTCGCTAATCAGATCGGGAGAAATATGGAAGTGTATGTCAATGATATTCTTGTCAAATCAAAGACTGCCAATAACCATGTATCCGATTTAGAAGAATGTTTTGGAATCTTAAGGAGGTATGACATGAAGTTGAATCCTCAGAAGTGCACTTTCGGAGAGGCATCTGGAAAATTTCTGGGTTTCATAGTCAACACGAGAAGGATAGAGACAAATCATGAGAAAATCAGATCGTTGTTAGAAATACCCTCGCCCAGGTCAAGTAAAGAAGTTCAAAGCTTGACTAATCATTTCATTTCGAAATCTACTGACAAGTGCCTGCCATTCTACAACTTGCTCAGAGGAAACAAAAAATTTGAGTGGACTGAGGAGTGCGAACAGGTGTTCCTCGACCTAAAAGTGCACCTGGCCGAGCCCCCAGTGTTATCTAAACATATAGCTGGAGAACCTCTATTCCTTTATCTGGCCATGATAGAAAATGCAGTCAGTGCCATGTTAGTTCGAGAAGAAGACCGTGCTAAAAAACCAGTATATTATATAAGCAAGAGACTTCTCAGAGCTGAATCATGATATCCATTGATAGAGAAACTGGCATTCTGTCTGATATTGGCTTCCAAGAAGCTCCGGCCATATTTCCAGTCTCATTCAATCAACGTTGTGACCGACCATCCTTTAAGGCAGGTTTTGCAAAAACTTGAAACATCGAGACGTCTGTTAAAATGGGCTATCGAACTTAGCTAGTTTGAGATATTGCACGTACCACGGACCTCAATCAAAATTTAGGCCCTTGCTAATTTTATGGCTGAATGCACCGAATTTCAAGAGGAGCTATTGAAGGAGTTAGTGCAGGAGTTATGGAAAATATTCATGGATGGATCATCAAATGAGAACGGGTCGGGAGTTGGGATCATTTTAATCTCACCAAAAAGGCATCGATTTCATACAGCTCTGAGATTCGGATTCGAAGCATCCAACAACGAAGTCGAATATGAGACCCTACTAGCTGAGCTGAGAGTGGCAAGGGAGCTCAAGGCGAAAGTCATCCAATGCTATAGTGATTCTCAACTCATGATCAATCAGTTATTGGGAGAATATCAAGCTCGAGGTGCCAAGATGGCGACCTGCCTAGCTAAGGTGAAGGGAGAACTTTTTGAATTTGAGTTTTGTTCTGTTGAATAGATACCCCGCAAGCAAAATTCTAATGCTGACGCCTTGGCACGGCTTGCCACCACAAAAGAAGCTGATACATTGAATGTAGTGCCAGTGGAGTTCATGGAGAGTCCAAGTGTAACAG
Source organism: Humulus lupulus (assembly GCF_963169125.1). NCBI lineage: Eukaryota > Viridiplantae > Streptophyta > Magnoliopsida > Rosales > Cannabaceae > Humulus > Humulus lupulus. The sequence goes on along the minus strand of NC_084800.1, from coordinate 145,165,949 downwards.
AAATGATAGAAGTCGAAATGATCGACACAAGACCGACCTGGATGACTCCCATAATGGAATACCTCACAACAGGAAAGCTACCTGATGACAGAAAAGATGCAAGAAGAATACTTTATCAAGCTCTACAGTACGTAATAGTGGATGGAACCTTGTATCGACATGGTCATTTGTTGCCTCTCCTACGATGCGTTCTACTTGAGGAAGCCAAAACCATTTTACAAGAAATACACGAAGGATTTTGTGTAGATCATGCTGGGCGGCAAAACCTAGCACTCAAAATACTGAGGCATGGCTATTTTGGCCCACTTTGACGAAAGACTCAATCTCGTATGTTCCTAAGTGTGACAAATGCCAACATTTCGCTACGATTGCCCGAGCTACTCCAGTCGAGCTAACGATGATGTCATTCCCATGGACATTTGCGGTATGGGGAATCGACCTAATAGGTTCCCTACCCATGGGAAAGGAAGGAGTTCATTACGCGGTGGTGGCGATCGATTATTTCACAAAGTGGGTGGAAGCCAAACCTCTGGCAACCATCACTTCAAAAAGATTCCTAGACTTCGTGGTGAAGAGTATTATATGTCCGTTTAGGCTTCCTAAAAAGATCATGTTAGAAAATGGGACATAATTCAACAGCGATCTCTTCAATGAATTTTGTGAAAAATATGGCATCACTAAGAGTTTCTCCTCAGTAGCATACTCGCAGGCCAACGGGCAGGTTGAGGCTGTGAAGAAAATTCTTAAGGCGAGTCTGAAGAAGAGGTTAGATGAAGCCAAAGGATTATGGCCCGAGCAGCTCCCGCGATTACTTTGGGCCTACCAAACTTCTCACAAAACCTCCATAGGGCATACTCCTTTTTCCTTAACTTTCGGAAGCGTGGTCGTACTTCCAGTCAAAGCCATGGCAGCCACCCACAGGCAAAGGTCATTTAGTCAAGAACAGAATGATGGACTACTTAACACATCTCTCTTTCTGGTTGAAGAAAAACGAGAAGAGTCGCAGTTACAGCTCGCCCATTATCAACAAAAAATCACTCCCTATTTTAATTCTAAAATTAAGAAGCGCAGACTCGGAGTGGGCGACCTGGTTCTCCGAAGGGTCTTTCTAGGAGGGACCACATCAGGTCGTTGAGGTTTTCCGTGAAGGAACTTTCAAGATAGCTCGACTGAATGGGGAAGTAGTCCCACGGACCTGGAATGCCCTACATTTGAAAAAGTATTATCAGTAATACCACCATCAATGTAAGGCTTATTTATAAAAGTCATTTGATTAAATAATAGATGGATTATTAAATAATTTTTTTAAGGGTGTATTAGTTCGTGTTCTAATATTTGTAAAAGCAACCAAGAAAGTTTCTACTTTCTGGTTACTTGGGGGCACATAACCCGAGGTTGGCAAAATTAAGCCTGCTTTATAAGATTAAGAAACTTAGAAGCTTAGAAAATTTGATTATTCAACGGATTTTTAAAGCTTGAGTTTTTAATAAACCTAGCACGAACTAAGTTTAAAGTCATTTAAAACCCTGGACGTAACCAGGTCCGAAACTTAGAAGCTTGGAAAAATTGAGTATTCAACGGCTTTGTAAAGTTCGAGTGTTCAATAAACCTAGCGTGAACTAAGTTTAAATCATTTAAAACCCTTGACATAACTAGGTAAAAAACTTGGAAATTTGGGAAAATTGATTATTCAAGGGCTTTTTTAAGCTCGAGTTTTCAATAGACCTAAACTGAACTAAGTTTAAATCATTAAAAAACCCTAGATATAACGAGGTTCGAGGCCCGATTCTTAACAGGTATGATGCAAATAATCAGACAAAAACTTGGATATAACCAAGCTCGATAAAATCTGTCTCGATCCTAAAATCGATTTCTAAAATCTCGAATGTACAAGTCTAAGGATTCATAAGCATGAGAGATAATAAAGGAAAGATAAGTGGATCAAAAGATAGATATATATATATATCGAAATAAAGCCAATAAATCACACGAGGAGAAAAAACCTCGAACTGAGCCCGAAGAAAATTGTTTAATATCAAAAAAACTGTTAAATAATTACAAAGAAAAACAGATACAAAAGAGATCATTGGACTCCTTCAGCTCGCCCCAAAGAGGTGACCTCCTCGCAATCTCCCTCCGCCGCTCCAGAGGCATCACCCGTCTCTGAGGGCTCTTGCAGAAGCCGAACCTTGAATTTAGCAAGGTACGGGTCCCACAACCCGGGCTCCATAAAAGAAAGTTCTCGTCCTGGTTGAAAGCCCAGCACTGGTATAGCATCTCCTCCATGGATGATGATGATGCCGCCCTTTCCTCCTTGGCTTTGATCTCGACCTGAGCTTCAGTGGCCTGAGCTTGTGAGGCAGATAATGTGGTTTTTGCTGCTTGCTCATTTTATTGGGAGGTGGTGAGAGCAGCCTTGGTAGCTTGCTCATTCTTTTGAGCAGCTATCAGGGAAGCTTTGGCGGCCTCCTCACTTTCCTTGGTAGCATTCAAGGTGGCTCTGGCAGCATCCAGCTCGGCCCGGAGCTCATCGTTCCTGGTCTGAGCCCAAGTTATGCTGCGGTATTGGGCAAGGACGGACTGCAAAATAACAAAACAAGTCAGAACTCTGCAAAATTATAAAAAAAATTCATCACCAGACTTGAGAAAACTTATAGTGAGATTCATCCCCATAGTAGACTCGAAGACATTCTCCGGGTTGCGCTTCTCAATAGTCCTCAAGTCCCTCACACTGGCTTTGTACGAATGGTCCACCATATGAGATGTCGTCTCATATATTATTCCCCGAAAGGCCTCAGGGATCCTCTCCAAGTCCATAGGATCCACTGGTATTCAGATAGTGGGAGCCTCGACCTGAATGACTTGAGGAGGTGGGAGCATCTCTCGAGAGGGGGGAGGGGGAAATGGCTCAGTAGCAACATTCACCGAAGCTGGCTCATGAGTTGAGATCGTGTCCTTGCTCTTAGCCAGGGACTTTGAGGTATTCCCCGCTACAGGAGTGGTCTTTTTTGCCACCCTGAGCCTCTTCACAACAAGGCCCGCACCAGGCTTCCTAGCCTGAAAGACAATTCGTAGGTCAGGAGCTCCTGGTTGTTCAATCTCTTCGCCTAAAAAGAATAAAAGGAGTTAGTTCACAAAAATAGTGTTTCAAAAAAGCATTTATAAAGAAAGAAAACAAAGATCCTACCCTTCGAGCTGGGGGAGGAGTCTATTATCACCAGCTCAGGTGTTTTGACCGGGATAGGAACCACCTCCTGCCTCGGAAATAATGGAGGAGAATGGGAATCTACAGTTAATACTTCTTGGATCCTAAGGGGTTCAGGTTCTTCCTCAGGGCTGGACTCATCTACATATTGTCTGAACCCAAGGGCAAATGCACCCTGGAGCAGAGAAGACTAGGACCTACGGTTTGTCCCGTATTCTTCAAAAATGGCGAATCTAAAATTTAGGGTGTTATCAACTACGATTGTGCCCCTAGGGTAACTATTGTCATGGAATACCACTAGGTGGTCTACGCACTGAAGCAGGTTTATATTTAGATCTGGGTTGGAAGGATGACAGTGGACGAGCTGATTCAGATTATACCTAACTAACCTGACATCGGCAACAACCCTATCTAATTCCCTAAAGGGGTATGGGTTACCTTGGCCGAAGGGGCCGACTACTGCCCTTGACACAACTCAATTTGGATCAGGTTCCCGGACAGCCTCGGGAGCCCGTCTTTTTCGCCAAGAAGCACCTCAGCTTCTTCCTCCTCGCTATCCTCACAGACCGATAAGGCCTCACAAGGAGCAGGAAGCTCAGGGATGGTTGGGAGCGGTGCCCGAGTCCTCAGAGCTAATGTCTGCCCCTCTCCGATCATCTTTCATGCCAACATGGTGGCATCACTCATGACCTGGAGATAGTCCTTTTTGCCAGGGGGAAGTCTAGATAATTTTTTGTATTGACCCTCGAGGATCACAGACTTTTCCGTCCTCGCAAATATGGTTGCACGAGAAAAAAATTCAATCAAGGCATGTACAAAAAAAAAAGAAATATCTTAAAAGGAACAAAAATTCACGAGTTGGATGTACAAGGATAGAAGACTTACAAGGTCAGTTGAAGTAATGATGTTCACAGTTTCTAAAGCCATTCGACATAAAGAATAAATCTTTATAATCGTTCGGATGGCTGGGGAGCTCAATGACGGAGGCAGAGTTACGGAATTGCGTGAGGTAGTAGAATCTGTCATCGCGTCCCCTCTGGTCAGGGATTGCCTTGAGGCAGAACAAGTGCAATATGTCTGTCGGGGTGGGGACCTCCCACTCATGTTTCAGGAACAAGTACTTCAGCCCCGCCAAAATTCTAAGCTGGAATAGAGCTAGCTTCACGTAATTCAAGAAATCTGTGAAGTACTGGTCCAGGGGAAGGAAGGCCCCAGCCTTCAGGTGATCATCACTCTAAGCCGCGTAGTCGTCTTGGAGAGGGAAACAGCTCCTTTCCCTTTAGAACGCAAGTCGAGCGAGGAGAGTTCCAGCTCCGACCTCTATGTTGTGGCTCAACATAATTTTATTCACTCTCCCCTGGGTCGTGATCTTGGAGATGATGCGCTCAGCCTTGAAGTATGCGTTGGGATCGACCACGAGCTCCTTCTCCACCACCAGACTAAAGTGGGGGATGGGAGATTCGTGGGTGACCTGCTTCCCCTTGTTCTTCTGTTGGGAGGATGAGCTCGAGGCATTCTTCTTTGGAACGTTCTTCTTTTGAGGAGCCATCAAATTGCCTAATGACAAAACAACCTAGTTAGTAGGCAACCTAAGATGATCTAAAACTATGACGCGATAGTATGGAGAATGAAACGGGTTATGTTGGTTCTATGGGCTAAAGTTAGCCTCATCCCCATCGCATGATGCCACGCGATGTCCCATGCCACGCGCCTCGGTTTCTTAACAGTCCCCTGATATTTAGGGATCCGTGTGTCAGAAACGGTAGGCCACTACTTTCCTCTAAAAAGCAGTTTTGTGTAAAACCGCTTAAGGAATCTTAACCCTTAAGCTACCTGGTTTTTAAACCTAGAAACCTTACAATTTCTTATGCCCCAAACAGGTATTTCCTAACCCTATTTGAGATTAGAACTACCCCAGATTTACCAAGAAAATTACCCAGTTTTATGAATACTTTCATATTCGGTTTCACTTATGGAGTTTAAAATCGAAACCTATTCCCTATGAAGATTCAGAAATAGCCTACCAGTAACTACAATAAGTGTTGCGGATGAACATGGTTAAGAACAGAAGTTTCATTGGATAAAAAAAAGAGGAAAAAACTCTTCAAACCAAAGAATGAGATACTTACAGGAAGTGTGTTCGCCGACGGTAAGATGTAGACTCGACAACGGGAAGCTCCGGGAAAGCTTCTGAATGTTTGGGCACGATGAATGGTTTTGGGGATTCTGGGAAAGAAGGGAAGTTTGGAAGTTCAGAAAAAGGAAATTTTTAAATGCAAAGGTGTTGAAGTTTGAAATTTATCCATCCTATTTATACGTAAATTGTGGAAATTAATATGGGCTATCCAATTGGGTTAGTTCAAGATCCAAGGGCCAAGATTAAATAGATCAAATGGCAGCAAAAAGTTGATAAGACAATTATTGCAGTCCTCGAAACCCAAACAGACGCCAATTGTGGTACACCACATGTCCAGTACTCGATTAGTAGGCAGGCGTGGTTTTATGTGCCAGAAGTCTAAAATCTCCTACTGTGTAGGTCAGAAAGTGACGACATCATACATGAGCAAGAGCTTGGGGGGCAAATGTTGTACCATGATTTTAGCACGAGTCCATGCACTCAGCTCGGGTACAGTTGGCAGATAAATATACACAGATATAGCCGAGAATGATATCTGTTTTTATCCATGTGGACAACTCGAGATTCATAGTGGTCATACGTGGTGTAAGGCGTCCTGAGTTCATCCCGAACTAAGGATGCAATGGCTATGAAGCGCGAGCTCATAATTTTAATAGTTGTCGAAGCACAACCTTGGAGGAGATATCCAGCTCATGGTAATTCTAGTATATTGCATACCCGCGGATCCCCAGAGACTCGGGATCCCTTTATACGTTTATTTATGACCAGGCTATCATATTAATTATCCAAGATAGTGGGAACCTGTTATTCTATTATCAAATCATATCCCAATATAAATGTGAATTACTTGTATTAAATGTAATAATTATGTAAATGCGTGATTGACTCACGTGGTTACCCAAACATGCCCATGGAATTCCCTTATAAATACTTGGAATATTGGACAGGAAAATAGACCATTATTCTGTAATACCAAAACTCTGTCAAAATAGAGAGAGAAACAATAATAATATTGACTCGTGGACTAGGTGGATTTTAACCACTGAACCACATAAAAGTTCTGTGTTCTTGAGTGAATTCATGTTATTATTCATTACGGTTTACTATTAAGCACTAATCTACCTTATTATTTCTTAATACACTGTTGACAAAAAACTACGTCAACAATTATAATAATAATAATAATAATAATTTATAATATTTAAATTCATATTAATAAAATAGTAAAAAATTATGATTATATATTATTGTCATAATAATATTTTTATAACATTTAAATTTATATTAATATAATTATTAAATATCTAGTATTGTATTATATATTATTATAATAATAATATTTTATAACATTTGAATTTATATTAATATAATTATTATATATGTAGTCTTATATTAAATATTATTATAATAATGATATTTTATAATATTTTAATTTATATTAATATAATTAATAAATATTTATTTTTAGTTAGTTTTAGTAGATTTCGTTAAATATTTAGAATATTGTTAAGAAAACACACCATTAAAACCAATAATTTGCCTTATCTACACACTTTTTATATAGTAGCGATATTTTTTTTTCACAAAATAATTAATATTATATTTTTTTAAAAAATAAATACTGCACGTGCGGAACTAGTTAATAGAAATATGTTCATTTGTTTTTATTAATAGAGATGGTGTCGTTTTCAATTTAATTTATTGCTTTTTTTTCTTTTTTCTTTTTTCTTTTTGGAAAACACATTAACGTTTTCTCTATGGGTGCTCATCCGATCCGATCAAATTTTTTTGCCTCTAACTAATCCAATCCAATTAACGGCTGGATGTTGAAAATAAGTATCCAATCCAATCCAATCCAATCCAATCCAATTAAAATTGGATTGTAATTGGATTATATCGGTTTTTTTAATCATGTTTTTTTATCTATTAACTTAAATTTTAATATTAAAAAGATTAACAAGTAAAAAAGTATAAAAAAAATCATACAAAAAACTAACGATATTTAATAATAATACTATATTAAGAACTTAAAACCAACACATTAAGTCCTTAACATGATGCATATACAAGTGAAATATTAAGCTTACACTAGAACCATTAAAATTTAAAACTAGTAAATCTCAAATTAATAACTAAAGTACTAATATAATATAAAAATAACAACAATAATATCTCCAAAGTGCTAACATAGCATCAAAACAACAACAATAATAAATTCTACTAAATGACTACCAATATAAACTAACATAATTAAATATATTTATATTTAATATAATATGTATTTTTTAATTAAGGTTGGATTGGATTGGTTCCTAATTTGATTTTCAGAGTGTCATCCAACAACCGATTTAATCCAATAAACATCTAACTTTTCAAATTCAATCCAATCAAATTGTAATTGGATATCCAATTTTTTATAATTGGATTGATTTGTGTTGATTCGAATAATTTGATTGGTTTTGATCCTGAGCACCCCTAACTTCTATCACTACTAAATTTGTTAACCATTATTAATGCTAACTAGACTGACACATGTCATGATATAATTGGACCAACTTATAATTTATTTTAAACAATAACATAAAAACTAAAAAATATCAAACAACAATTAAAATATATGAAATATTTAGCTGAACATTCATCAAGATCACCAAAAAATTGTTCAAATCTTTCTTTGAAGTACAGGATCAAAGAAAAAAAATCATCAAAACTATTAGAATTTGAAACATTCAAAAAAAACTACTAAAGAACAACATGAACACCTTAAGAACACCAAATGTTCATGAAATTTTTATTGTCGTGTAATGCCCAAATTAGTAAAGGCAAATCAAAACTCACATGTTCCCGTCAGACCTCAAGCCTTGCTTAGAACATCATCATCTGCCTACATCCCCATCACCCTCTGCCCAGAACAATGCCACCATTCCATCAGACATCAAGCTCCACCCAGATGACTTGTCATCTTCGCTTCTCGTCAATCAACCACCTCAAGAATCTAGCCACGTCAACCAAGCTCCACCACGATGCCTTTGTCAGCACTAGCTTCACCACATGTTCTCTTCATTAATCACCCAGCCCCATCGAGCCTCTAGTCGTACGATCTGCCTCCAGCTGCCTCCCCTCCTTCAGTTGCCTTAGAAAGTTAAGAAGAAGAAGAATGGGTATTGTTAAATGTTACTTTTGTTTAATTAATTAAATATTTAGGTTTTTTTTTTTTTGTATTTTAGAGTTAAGTAATAAGATGTTTTTTATGTTAAATTGAATTATTTATTTTATTTTAATTTTAAAACTAATTTATATTACTTTAATATTTTAAAATGTATTTAAAATTATTTTTTCCTTTTAAATTATTTGTTTCAAAAAAATTATAAGTTGTACCAATCATTATCATGACTTGGGTCAATTCTATCACCATTAATGGTGATCAACATGCTAGGTAGTGATGACGCAATATTTTAGCAATTAGTTGTGAAGCTGTTGTGTCAAGTTGGGGGTGCATCACGATCTGATTGAACCAAAGTATACGTCTATAAATGTAATTAGTTCATATTTTGATGTAGCATTTTATAGCTAATCTATGTTAGGTAAACAAAAATAATCCTTCGCGTATGCTTTATTAATGTTCATGAAACTCACACAAGTTCGTCATTTCATTGTGAGCTTTCTAACAAATATTGGATTTGCCACTCAAATTGGGCAAAACGCTTTTTGAGTGAATTCGTTATCCTCGAGTTTTTTTCACTTTTTCCTTTAGAAGATCATACCTATTTAGATTTAAAGATCTAGTTTTTTATTGAACTGCTGACATTTTTGGGTCGAGGTTCAAGGTATGGTTGATGTTTGTCGAACTTATTTCAATTATGTCCTTGTGCGATTAGGCGTGGACGTCCTAGTTCCTCAAAAATATGACCAACTTCACTCTAACTTCTTTTATTCAAATTCTTTTAAACCCTTACCTCTCTGGTAGGGTCATCCTCAACTAATTGGGCCTTGTCGTTCTCATCGATAAGCTCAAATTCATTTATTTCCTACCCAGAACAATGATCGATTTCAAAAATGATGACTTGCATCCACGAATTATTCTTATTAATCTTTTTGCTTAGTTCTAAATAATCAAAATAAACCCCGGTCAATTGATTGTTTTTTAAGCAATAAGTAATAATTACACAAATCGACAACCTTTCTAAATGAAAATTATGCTTCATTTCTACTATGATGGTCACCTATTTATAGCTAAACCCCCATTACATTTGAATTTGAATAACTAATATCTTAACTTATTTCCCAATCTCTAAAGAATACAACTTTTACCACGTAAAAGGATATTTAATTATTCATTAAATATAATAAATGATAAATCAAATGCGATCAACATCATAATCTTCTTGGTTGAGGCATTCTACTCGCCCAGGACAATTTACCTAGACAAATCTTACTTTGGTACGACTAGATTACATTTTAAACAAAATAAACCATCTTGATTTGAGCTCTACTTGACTTACCTTGACTAGATATGCAGTCCACGTCATCATCCTGATTTTGTATTTGTCACTACCCAAAAAATGGTAATACTATAAATATTTCCAGCAAAAATACTTAATTATTTGAATTTTTTATTTTTAGAAAAATTGCTTTAGAAGTTAAGCTTAAATAATGTTTTTTACCACAAAAATACACTTCGTCATACATTTGTTTTGCAGTCATTAGTATCTCATTGTTAAGTCTACGAAAAGAAATTATTTTCACTAGACTAAACTGAAATGTATGATCAGCTACAACGAATATGTCACGATACTTTTACCAATATTTAAGTATTTAAGTTCAAATTTTAGAATAAATCAAATATTTTCGCTGCAACTCTCCGAATTTAAAACTTTCTACCAATATTTAATTAAGACCATTAAAATAAGCCGCACCCAAAATCTAGTCGTTTTCAAATAATAGGAAAACGACGACGTTCTTCTTATGATTAGCACAATGATTCCGTTTCCTCCACCCGTGTCTTCTTATCCGGCAACCTCTCCTCCTTTCTCAGGACAACGGATAAAAATGGAAATTCCCTATGGATCGAAACCAAAGCCAGCCGCGATCAAGCTAAAGCCGATCGAAGCCACTCCGGAGACCTTCCAACACTTCGGTCAGGTCGTCGAGGCCTCCGAGGACGGCGACGTTTTCAGCCCTAAAGATGCTCAACTCGATCTCACCCGTGGAATTCCCAGGTTTTGATCTCAATTCATTCTTAGGGTTTTCATTCAAGCTTTATCCAGTACCAAATACATTGAATTTAAATCGATGATCGTTAATTTAGGGTTTCGTATCGAACAGGTTATACATTATGAAAATTGAGAAAAGACCTCTGAAATTTGCGACAATTACACACCATGCGAGCGTGACCCAGTGTCTAGGTTCGATTGGGGGCCATGAATGGTATCTTGGGGTGGCTAGGCCATCGATATTAGAAAAAACAAATAAAACAGATAGTGATTCGGGCAAGAACGGTGTGAAGGCTTCGAGTGGCCATTTCTATGAGCCTCCACGTGTTGAGGAGGTTCGTGTTTTCAAAATTTCAGGTTCTAAGTTCATTAAGCTCAATCGTGGGACTTGGCATGCTGGACCAATTTTCAAGCCCGGGTCTATGGATTTCTATAATCTGGAGCTTACTGACACCAATGTAAGAGCTTGTTTTATGTGCTCTTTTTTCTTGGATTACTTTTCTGAAATTTTTAGAGCTAGATTTAACTATGATCACACGTTTACTAATAATCTGTAATGCACAGTAAGTAGTATTAACAAAATTAGTAAAAATTGAGAAATGGAAAGATAACATTTTTGTTTGTTGTTGTTGTATTCATTTTTGAAAACCTTTTTCTCTACGGATAGAGTAGTAAAGTACATTATGTTTATGTTTCCTTACTACTACTTGGAGCTTGGTTAGCTCAAGTGGTTGGAAGAGTGTGTTTAACTAGTGGTCTAGTTTCGAATTCCAGTTGGAAATGGCTAATATATTCTTTTTTTAAAGTATGTTTTTCAGTATCGCTCTCATTGTTTTTTTTTAAATGAATTTTTATATATAGCTTTCATTACAAGGCTGGAATGAGATGAGACTGAAAGCTGCATTGTTTTAGGCCCCATTATGTTATAGAAAGCCCTTTACTTCACTTTAACTTGTCTTTGGAATTTGCAATTTGGTGAAATGGTAGCTGAACTATGCCCATGTCGTTCAAATCAATCATCTTGTAATTGCTTTTTCCTCCTGGTTGAATTGAAACCAATGATTTTCATGCATTCTTTTCCTTTTGCTTCTGGTGAAGTTGCTCAAAAAGCTTTTATATGATATGCATTCAATAACTTTTGGGTACTGAACCCCACCTAACTTGTCAAGCCACTAAGGTAGTAGCTCTATTTGGAATTTGGTTGTCATACTCTATTATTTGAGCTTACAAAAGTAGAAATCATTATTTTCCTCAGGGCAATGCTTATCCTGACATCAGGGGGCTCTGTTGACTTTGTTCACCAAAAAAAATATCCCTTTTCTCTCCCCATCCTTTCTTTATAATGCATCAATAAATTAAAGGTCAAAGTTTGGTGGACTCCTTTTTGCGTTACTCATTAGTAGCAAATCACCTTGGTTGAGTGACTTGACTAAAATGTTTGTTAGTTTTCTCTATTCTTGTTCAATTGTCATGCAATTATAGTTTCCACATCAGTTTGTGACTTTCTTTCTTTTCTTAATAATTGCATACGACAATCAATTTATTTGATAGCTTCCTATGGCTTTGCAGCTGGTTGATCACACAACGCATCACTTCACCAAGGAAAATGGAGTCGTTTTCTTGATTGATGACTAGCAAGCTTATTATAACCTAACATTTTATGTCTCTGTATCAACCCGTCATAACGTAAATTGTCAAATCCTCCTTTCTTTTCTCTATAAGAGTGTATTCCTTTACAAAGAAATGTGACCTATATACGTTATTAAGATGAATGCTCTGATGCTCAGTGAATAAACACTTGCTTTTGGATTGGTTACATAAAAAATTGACGGATTATTTGGACCCATGTAAGCTTTATTGTTGAGATGTACGGCAATGAGAATGGACGGCTTTAATTTATCGCTAACGGGTCTCATCTCATATCACGTGTTTCACCATAACCAAATACGTTGAAGCTTAAACAAATGAATAAGGTAAAAAAATAAAACAAAAATAAAGTAGAGGAAGAAAGGTGTAAAGAGATTATACAGTTTGTTAGAAACATTAAAATGCCAAAAAAATAAATAAAAGTGAAGGTTTTGTTTTTGTATTTCATGGACCAAAGGAACTTCAACTTCCAGTCCATTGACCAAATGAACTTAACCTTCAAATCTTCCACATCCACATGCATTTTAGCAAAGTATATAGACAATATTATCACACCTATTACTTTTTAATTTCTTTTTCCTGCAATATGATATGGTACTATTATATGTGAGACACTCTCACAAATGCCAGTAGCAATGTCTGGTTATAATTCCCTTTTCAAAAAAAAAGTCAGGTGATAATAGAAAACCAAACTAATACCAAAAACGTAGAATGCAACACTTTTAGAAAAGAAAAAAGTAGTTAAAAACAACATCGGCTTTTGTTTTTGAGACTGAAATTGCATGCATACCTACAGTAGGATCTTTTATCAAGAATTGTTTCGTTCGATGAAATGGCACACAAATTTAAGTAAGAAAACGCAATTATCAATGCACAAAGAGCTCGTTCGGAATATTTTTGTTTCACTCGTTTCTTTTAGTTCATTGATTGTAATGTTTTTATTTATTTTTATCAATTTCATAAGCATAAAATTAGAAATATGATAAATAAAAAAGCAAAAAATTAGAAATTTATTATTAGAATACAAATGAAATAGGAGCTTGATTAATATTAAAATATATTTAATTATTAGTAGAACTTTTTGAAAATAGATATTTACTTCCTTAAATAGAACTTTTATTAGACACATAAAATGTTTTGAAAATTTATTCAAACACCCTCTAAAATAGCTTTTAAACTCTAACTTTGAAAGCTATATTAAAGAGACCCAAAATATGAAAATTGTTGGGCCAATTGTTCGGGCCAAGCCCAATAGTCAAAGACTCACATCAGCCTAAGGCTCAAAAGAGTTAGGCTATGTTTAGTAGGAAAGAGATAGAATGGTGAATTGAGAATTTAAGAAGGATGAGGAGTAGGATGAATGAAGAGTTTAAGAAAGATGAAGGCGATAGTTGTGTTCTTTTATGTTGTTTGTTATTAAATATGAAGTTGGAATTATGGAGATGAAATTAATTATTAAAATTACCATTTTATCTATTTCATATGAATATTTATTAATTTTTGAAAAGTTATATATGATATTTTATATATTATTTTTGTCTTTTTCTTGGATCCCTCCAAAAATGGAGTGATTGAATATTTAAGCTTTGGAGGAAGAAGGTCTCCCTCCCTCTCTCCTATCCTTTCCTCTCTTCCTCCTGCCAAACAAAAGGATTCAACATCTCCTCCCACTACTCTCCCTCCACCCCTCTCCATCCACTCATCTCTCATCCCTATCAAACATAGTGTTAACGACGATGGACATGAGCAAGAATGTCCAAGCCATTTGCTTGCTTCTTAACTGGCATGCACACCAGCGTACTTGTTTAACTTATTGAACATGGGAAATTTGAGTTTTTATGCTTAACGGGGGTTGCAAATTAAAAATTATACTAGACACTATGAACATTAAAAAATGATGCTAAAATTTTCACATTTTTCCAAAATACCCCTCTCATTTTTTCCCTCCCACTTATTTCTCTCTCTCTCTCTCTCTCTCTCTCTCTCTCTCTAGCACAGCAACCACCATCTCACCACTCTTCTCCCACGGCAGCCACCACGACGCCATCACCAACACCAAATTTCTTACATAAAAACTTCCATAACTTCAACCATCTTGTAGAGATCAACAAAATACCCAAAGAAACATACATTTTGAGGATTCTTGGAGTAGAAATATATGGGTAAGTAATTTTTTCTTAAATATAACGATGAGTTATGTTTCCTTTAATCTTTTTCGGTATTTTGAACAGATTTGTGTATTCTTTGTTTTGTTATGTTGGTTTGTTTGTGAATTTTTTTTTATGGACATATTTCTGCTTTTTTTTTTTTTTTTGTGCTCGATGGTTGCTTGATGATATTTCTTACATGTATGGTATTGATGCTTGCTCGATGGTTGCTCGATGCCTACTCGACGGTTTTTCTTATATGTATGTTGTTGATGTTTGCTCGATAGTAGGATGTGTTAATAAATTAATACCTGAAATTGATGCATGCTCGATAGGGACTCGATATAGAAATTCTTGCTGAATTTTTGGAATGTCGAATGTTGATGGTTGGTTATTTTTTTTCTCTATTTATTGAAATTGAAATTTATATATGTCAATGATTCTAGGTAATTTTTTTATTTCAAGTTCTACTGTTTACTAGAAGTGCGACAAAAAGATCACCGTCAAGCAGCACCGTGGGTTGTTGGGCAACATATCAAGAATAAATATGTTACATAGCAAACAATATAAGGGAGGATGTGAAGAAAAATTACATGATTGATATCGGTTATGCAAAGGCATGGGATGTAGAGAGAAGGCACTTATGTATGTTAGGGAGAAACCTGAAGATTCTTATTCCAAGATACCTTCTTACTTGCACATGTTGCAACAAAAGAATCCAGGTACAATTATTGATTTTGTCACTGAAGATAGTCACTTGCTATATTGAATTTTCTCCCTTGGATTTTGTAGAAGGGGATCCATATCTTGTTGTCCTATGATATGTGTAGATGGCACATTCTTGAAGACCAAGTATGGTGGCCACATGCTATGTGTCATTGCGTTGAATGCGAATAGTCACTTGTATCCAATTGTGTTCAGGTTGGTGGACGAGGACAACCACAACTCTTGGAAATATTCCATGAAAAAATTGAAGGAAGTCATTGGGGACATCGATGATCTGACTTTCATATAGATAGGCATGCTTGCATTAATCATGCTTTGGAGGTTGTCATCCTTGATGCCTACCACGGTGCATGCCACCATCATATTAGTATAAATGTAAAAAATATGTTCAAGACTGATCGCTATCACAATGAGATGTGGGCAGCGGCCTATGCCTAGAGAAAGACAAAATTTCAAATGCACTTTGACAATATAATGCAAATGGATCCTGCCATAGCTGAATAATTGGAGGGAATTGCTTTTGATAAGTGCCATCGTCATTTCTTTCCTGGGAATCGGTACAATATAATGACAAACAACTACATTGAAAGCTTCAACAAAAAAACTGAAGATGCAAGAACCTTTCGTGTCGCTATTTTTTTTGGAATTCATTTGATTCACACTTCAGTCTTGGTTTTCTAAACAACACAGTGAGTCAGAGAAGAGTACCACCAAATTATCACCCTGATGGAGGAAGATTTGTCACAAATTGCTGATAAAGGAAGGTTCATGAATGTCCACGAAATTGGCCAGTTTGAATTTCATGTCGAATGCAGATGGTGATGCTAAGGTGATTGATGACCAAATCATGCTCATGTGGTGTGTTTCAGCTCATAGGGGCAGTAGCTCAGGTGACCAAATCATGCTAAGGTGATTGATGACCAAATCATGCTCATGCTAGGGTGAATACCTTGTGTCCACGTAGTGGCAGCAGCTCTTGACGACGATGTCAACATTTACTCATGTTTTCTATTTTACACCATTGATTCATGGAGGGAGCCGTACAAAAAAAAAAAAACCATTTATCCATGTGGGAACGAGGATGATTGGACATTTTTGGATAACATTAACAATATGAAAATTGGTGTACCCATTGAGAAATAACCAGTCGGTCGTCCAGAGACAAAACGTTTTCCATCTGAAGGCAAAAAAGTTGTGAAAGAGCATAAGTGCAGTAGATGTGGTGGTTGTGGACACAACAGGTCTTTATGTAAAGCTAGACTCTAAATTTCATTTCTATTGTATTTTATGGAAACTGAACTGCCCACGGAATTTATTTAAATCTGAACTGCCTGTGTTTTTTTTCTAGTTTCTGCCTGTTTTTTTTTTTTGGTTACTGGATATATGCTTGATGCACGCTCGATGGTGTATTATGTTATATGTGTTGATGATCACACTGTTAGGGTAGACATCTTGGTAAATATGTTGTATATAATAGTGATTATATATGACATGACTGATATGAATTAACTATCTTTATAAACTTACAGTTTTCCATAAAGATTTAATTCTTATCATAATAGCTGATCATTTGTAGATCAGTCTCAATCATGAGTGATCATGAACTTATATTTGTGCTTATTGGATCTTTTGATTCATTCATTAAGGTCTCTTGATATAATGAGGCTAGTGAATTTTGTTATGGAGATTCAATATCATGAATGGCTGGGAACATGCTTTTATAATAATGGAATCCATTGTTTCCTAATGGATCGAATATTAGTTCCCTTGAGGGTTAGTTCTAGAATTGAATAGTTATTGAGCTCAAATCTATAATATGATTATAGATTAATTATTCGCTAGTGAATTAATGGTACTTAAGGAAAAAGAGGTAATTAGAAGGGTAAAACAGTAATTTTGGCCAACTCTAATTAACGAAATAATAAATGGAGGAAAAAACTACATTTATTGATTATATCAATGGACTACACGAGAAAACTCTGTAACTATAATTCTATAAATACTTTGAGTGCAATTCCATATTTATAATGGAGTAATCATGGAATTAATAAATAAGATTATTGAATTAAAGAGTTTAATTAATAGTCTGGTTTGTTGGAGCTTCGTATTTTAGGTCAATGGTCCCCGGGTCGCCTCTATCCTACACTGTCAAATGTAAGGATGTCACAAGAAAGATTTATAGAGAGAATGACTATTTCAAAAGAATTAATTTTCCAGGGCAAGGAAATAATTATGTGATAATTATGGGCAGTTGATTAATTGTGAATTAATTAATTAACTATATAGTTTTTATTTGAAATTTTTTATATTAGAAAAAATAAATATTAATCATGTTTGAATTAATATTTGTGAGAGTTTAATTATTATCTTATTATAAGATAATTATTTAAAGCTAATAGTTTTTAAGATAAAGTTAATTTTTAATTAACTGATATTTATTTTGAGATAAATATTGTAACGCCCTACTAATCCAGGACCATTATACTGTGTATTTTAAATAGTGTTTAACTCACCAAACGAGTAATTTGGAATAAAACCACGTAATTAAAACTAACCCAAGGATTAGGTATTAAAATTTTTGGTCAACTGCAACCATTTCATTAAAAGGTTTAGGTTCGTACACGAAATCCCAAAAGAGTTTATAAACTGACACATAAACAACAAAAACATAAAAGTCGGCCTAGGCGGTAAAATCAGGGTTTAACCCTAGTTCCAGTAAGTAATCTCGACTGTGGGAGTCGAGCAGGTCGCATATGTACACTCCGCCCGTGAAGCTCTCCAAGTTAGAGATGGTCCAGCTATTCTTTGCCCTTACATGCACCATAGAGCACCCGTGAGCCGAGACCCAACAAGAAAACCTCACAAGGCATAACAATATCCAAATATTAAAAAACAATAAATACATGCTTCACAATTACCAAATACATTTATTCCAACCATATAAATTTGTAAACATGTTCCACATTTTACAAAGATGTTCATATTAATCATATAATCAATTACATGGCCAAGGGAAAACATTTCTATCAAGCAGCCCAACTGAATGAAATGCGTACATAGGAACTCAGCTTGCAGTTCTTGCTGGGCAAGTAGAGACTGCACCCTCGAAACTAAACTCGCCTTCACGGCTTGCGTTCCACACGCTTTGCCGATCAGCTCCACGTTCAATGCGATGCTTGTTCGACCCCATGTTCAACACATTGGTTGAATATCTATTATATCATATATTCACCGATAGTTCAAGGCTTAGAAGCATACCAAATACAATCTAAATAAGTGTTCATAGAGCCACATTGGGGCCCCCTTGCCCTATTCCCTTTTTGACTATCCTTAGAGCTAACCAGGTGTACCTCGACCTTTATATTTGAGGCGGCCATGGGGCTGTACAAGCGTATATCACACTTCTGGGTTGGCCTAGCCACATCGGCCTGCTTCAGCATGCTATTGCAGCCCTCAACTTATAAGTCGAGCTTTTTCAATCATATCTCAGTTGGCCTAGCCACATCGGCCTGCGCTCAGCACGCTATTGCTGCCCTCAACTTATAAGCCAAGCTATTTAGGTATATCAGATGAATAGTCATCATTTAACACATGTATGCACAATGCAATCAACAGGTTTAATAAAATTCCCTAAGCATCACTACTACAATCTGGACGAGGCATTGTATGTCATTTTAGTTTTCAAATGATCAAGCCTAAAGTTCAAATTAAATTATGTTTTGATTAATATTTTCTTGAATTTATTGTGATATATTTTTCAAATGGAAAATACTAGTTTTAATTTAATTTTCAAATATTTTATATGAATGATAATG
Source organism: Humulus lupulus (assembly GCF_963169125.1). Lineage (NCBI taxonomy): Eukaryota > Viridiplantae > Streptophyta > Magnoliopsida > Rosales > Cannabaceae > Humulus > Humulus lupulus. The sequence continues at coordinate 145,147,059 of NC_084800.1, read as the reverse complement.
CATTTTAGCCTAATTAAAAGAAAGAAGAAAAAAAGTAAAGAAAAGAATTAAACTTGAAAAGAAAAGAAAAAAGAGTTGAAAAATGATATGATTGTAAGTTAATTCTTTTGTTTTGTTTTCAGCAGCCAGCGCGCTGGGCTTCTCCTAGGCTCACACTTCCAGCTCCAGTGACCCGCGGACCCGTGACCTACCGCGTGACCTGACCAGTTGCCTCACCCGCGCCTTTCCGCCTGGAGCCCCAACCCCCACCCGCGTTGACCTAGTCAACCAAGCATTTCCCTAAGCTTTGAGCATCCACATGGCCTCCTCCCATTGGTTGTGGCTGGGTCAAACCCACCAGCTACCACCAACCACCTTCAAGCCCATTTTTTTGTGCACTTTGGGCCTTTGACCTTCCATTTTGAGCTTTAAAGCTCACATTTTGTGGTGTTTTAAAAAAAAGGCAAAATGATCATTCACTGAAATAGCTAGGTTAATATTAATAATAAGATTTGATTTTTCAAAATCATATTTTATTATTAATATTTCATATTTATTTTGTAAACCCCATTTGTTATTTAATTTCTTTTTAGTCTTTTTCTTCTTCTATAAATAGGGACTCTCCTTTCACATTTGGAATGTAATTTTTAGAGTAAAGAAACTATATCAAAATTTCTACACACTTTCTTCTCATACTTTCTTCTTAGAATTTTGTGAGAATCATGAACATAATGGCCAAATCTTCCTAGGAAGGTTAGGGATGATTCCAATGTTAGTGATGTTATTTTGCTACTTTGATTTACTATGTTCTTAATATAATGCATTTGAGTTGTTTATGTTCTTTCATCCTCATATTTATTTTGTTATCTTTATTTACTTGTGCTAATAGTATATAGGATTAGCCATGCTCTTTCTATGTGTTTCTAATTAGTAAAAGTAATATCGATACATAATTTTATGTCTAATCTCTTATTGCATTATTGCCCTTGGGTATTTTGTCATTTTTAGATTTTTCATAAGATTAACATTGTGCTCCTAAAGTAAAGAACTTAATAACTCAAATGGACTTTTGTTAGAAAAGAATATGAACTTTAATGTTAGATTTTCTAAGTAAATGTTGGGATGTGAACTATTTACTTGTGTAGTTTTTTTAAATCAAGTAACTAAGTAACTAAACAATCAGATGAATTATTCTTGAAACCTTTCTACTTTTCAACTCTTGATTACATGTTATTTTTATTTAATTTGACTTGTCTCATTTCATCATTTCTGTAATGACTAGGTGTCCGCTAAAGGACTAAAAGTTGATCATTCTCAAGGGTCGTTCCTTTATTCATTCTACCTCGAATCTAAGGTAAGAAAACTACACCCTATGTATATATGACATGCGTGATTGTTATTAAGGAATGTTGATTGATAAATGTGGACATGGATTTCATATTAAATGCTAGTGAATGTTGCTTACTTGTATATGGCACTGACTAGTCAGGGACACTGACCTAAGAGTCAGAAACGGCATAAGCGTCCTGAACGCAGGGCCGAATGAAGGTTAGATCTAATCGATATCAGCATTGAATGGCTCTAAGGCATTAATGCTAGACCAATCCTAAGGTCGATGAAACTTATAAGCGCTTGGCTAGTCTAAGACTAGTTACTCAGAGCCAAGGCCTAAGGCCCAGGTGACCGCTTGTCACACGGCTAGGGAACGATGTTCCAGGGTTATGACTCTATAGTCATGAGGAAGGTTATGTTGGTGACCAGTCACCATGCACCTATCATGTTTAAGCTAATGAAAGGTTCACTTACCTGTTAAGCCCTGGTGACCCTATCGTCACAAGGCTGAAGGGAGCTATTCCCAATTTAGTGGCTTTTGCGACTGTCACCTATCTGTTTTGGACTGATAGTCCTGAATTATTATTATGATCATTATTGATATTATATCATGCTATATTGTGTTTTCTTGCTGGGCCTCGGCTCATGGGTGCTATGTGGTGCAGGTAAAGGGAAAGAAAAGCTCATCCAGCCTTGAGTGGAGAGCTTAGGTGGTGCTGTGTACATATGCGGCCGCTTGACCACCACGCCCAAGGAGTTCTCAGAGGAACTAGGGGGTTTACCCTATTTTTCCGCTTAGGTCTGCGGGTTTGTAAATTTGTAACAGTAGTGACCATTTTGAATTGTAAATAACTTGTAAATGTTTTGATAAGCTCATGAGCAGTTATATACTTAATAAAATATATCATTTCTTTTTTATCGTTTTCCACCTTAACCTGTTAATAACACTTAGAGCACGTTTTTAACCAAATGACTCGGGTAGCGGGTCAAATTTTTGGTTCACCGTAACTGTTCTGGGGTAACCAGGGCGTTACAATTTCACCAAAAACACAACAAAAAAATCTCAAATCTATTTTCATTTTCATTTCTATTTATTTCATGTTACTAACTTTTTGTGTTAGTTTTCTACTAATCTTTTGGTTTTAGGTTACCTCATTGTGGATCGATCGCCCGACTTTTACTACGACTACTGCTAAGTGGTTGTCACATTTTAGTCGTTAAACAAATTTTGGCATCGTTGCCAGGGAGGTAGTTTTCAAAAATTTTGGTGAATTTTTTTCCAAAATGTTAGTAACTTTATTTGTATTTTTGTTGGTATGAATATTGTGTTGGTATAGTGTTCTTTCATTTGTGTTTTTTTATTTACAAATTTTTAGTTAATTTGAATATTATTAAAAAAACAAAACAAAAAAAAATTAGTTATATATATTTTTTCTTTTATTTTTCGGTAAAACATAAAAAAAATATATAAATATACATATATATAAAAAAACAAAAAAATAGTGAAAAACGTAAAAAAAAAAAAAACAAAATATATATGTATTTTATTTTTATTTTTCTTTTCCTTTCTTTTTGGTTACATAAAAAAAATAATTATATAAATATATATATATATTTTCTTTTTAGTTAATTCTAATTTCACTTCTCTTTCTTAATTTTTTTTTCTTTTTTTTTTCTAGTTTAATAAATATTTGTAAAAAAAAAAAAAGATTAAGCTTGTTATTTTATCTTCACTTCACTTCATTTCCCTTTTCTTTATTTTTTTGTTGACTATTTTTTCTTTTTAGGTTCTTAGTTTAGATCTTCCATTCTTTTCATAAAATTTCAATCATAAAACACTTAGAATTGGGAACAATTGTGCAATATTACAAATGGTAGAAACTAATATTGTTTTCTCTAGAAAGATTGGTTGTTAAATAAGGTTTGTGATAGCGTTACCCCCCACACTTACCTGAGAACCTCGGGGAGTTCTGTCTAGGCAAGTGTAGGTCTAAATCAGTACCTTGGCAACCTTCCCAATCGGCCTAGGAATATTTCGAGCATATACCTTTGCACTATTACATTTTTGAACTTATTACTATAAGAAAACCAAGCATGTTCTATCAAAAATAAGCAATTTCACTATGCTTAAAGGTTGTTTGGTCGAAAAGTTTTTACTTGTGATCCACCATACTTACTCAGTAACCTCGGAGAGTTCTAGTAAGGCGTTGGAGATCACCGTAAAATCTCCAAATCTACCTGGGAATAAGTTAAAAAAAATCAAAAAAATTCAAAAAAATAAAATTAAAAAAATTAAAAACAAATTTTCATTTCCGAAAGTGGATGAATCATCACAAAACTTCTAGTGAAACCTCTTCCAATTCATCCACCACTCCTTCCGGAATTCCTTCCACCACTCTTGCTTCTCCACAAACTGTAGTTGATAATAATCCTTTCGCAATGGCTCGTAATGATGAAATCCAACCAAGAACTCCCAATGACTACCTTCATCCTACTCGCACTTCCACGCATTCATGCATTATCTTCCCTCCTAATATGCTCGCGTTAGACTTTAAACCTGGCATGATTCAACTCTTGCCCACATTTCATGGAATGGAAAATGAAAGCCCATACGTGCATATTAGAGAATTCGAGGAGGTAGTATCCATGTTCTATAACCAAGCCGAAAATGTCAATTTTGTGCGACTAAAGTTCTTCCCTTTCTCCTTGAAGGACAAAGCCAAAAGTTGGTTATAATCTTTGAGACCTATGTCTATTGGAACATGGGAGGAAATGGCCAAATATTTCTTTCTAAAACACTTCCCTAGCCATAAGACCAACCTTCTAAAATGACAAATTTCCACATTTTCCCAAAAGGACAATGAAACATTCTATCAAGTCTTGGAAAGATTCAAAGATCTATTGAATTAGTGCCCACACCATGGCCTGGCTATGATAACTGGAGTTTGGTCAGTTACTTCTATGAAAGCCTCACGAGTTGTGAGCACCAGTTTGTAGAAATGTTATGCAATGGTGAATTCATTGAAAAAGAGCCAAGCGATGTTCTTGAATATCTTGAATAAACCGCAAAAAAATCTCACACCTAGACTGGTCCAAGTGCTACTGATAGCACCAACTGACATAAACCATATGGGATCTATCAACTTCGAGAAGAGGATAGTGTTAAGGCCCAACTCGAAGCTTTAAAAAAGCTGTTTGAGGTCTTAATGACAAAAAATGGCCAAAAACCGCATATGATTGCTCAAGCGGAACCACAAGAACATTGCTTTGTTTGTGGAGGGATGGAGCATTTAGCTAAGGACTGCTTAGCTTTTAATGAAATGAGGGGGGATTATGAGGAGCAATGCAATAACTTAGGGGCATATAACAAGCCATTCTCCCATACGTACAACCCTGGTTGGAGAAACCACCCAAATTTTAGTTGGAGAGATTCTAACCAAGCTCAATCGTCTGGAGGCCAATGGAGAAATGAGCAACAAGTTTAGCCATCAAAGGCGTATTCTGCACCTCAATATAATGCTCACCCACAACAAAATTCTCTCAAGAATACCCTTCATGCATTCATAGAGGAACAAACTGTAATGCCCTGGATAACCAAAGCCGTTACACTGTGTATTTTAAATAGTGCATGACTTGCTAACCAACTCATATAGTTGAAACCGTGATCCTATAATAATAATCAAGTTAAGTTTCAAAGATTTTTGTAGCGACCCAAATTTGCTAATAAGGCTTAGGGCCTTGATTAGCGTGCTTGGAGGGCAATAAGTGGTTTATTATTATTATATGTGAATTTGTGTGAATATGTGATTAGTGATGCATATTTAGGTGAATTAAATATGCATGTGGGCCTCATTTGGTTATAAGGGGAATGTTTGCAATTTTAGCCCGTTAAGGGCATAAATGAGATAATTGTGATATATCTGTGTTGCACGATCCGAGACAGTCCTAGGGAGCAGTTAGCTAGAAAGTCACAACGGGGTCGAATACCTGACTCGGGGTGAGTCGAGGGGTATTTCGGGTATAAGATATTTTATTGGGTTATCAGGTTATGGAAATAAATATTTGGAGATATATGCGAAGATATAATGTTTAGGAGGGAATATTGGGAAAAATTACCATTTTGCCCTCGGGGACGTTTTTGGCACCCCGACCCTTGAGGTAACCTTAGAGGCTAAATAAAACAAAAACCAAAGGAGTACTCAGAAATTTGGAGAAACCAACCCAAAGACACACTCTTCTCTCTCTTTGTTTTCTCTAAGTCTTAGCAAGGGAAATCTTGGTGGAAACTAATCAAAACTAAGGAATTGGGCTGGGAATCTTGGGAGCTAGAAGCTTGAAGCTTAAGGACCTAATTCAGAGACTCAACTCAGCTCAAGGTAAGCTTTAATCTTAGTGAATTATACTGGTTTTAAGATGAAATTCTAGAGTATTGCATGTGTGTGTGAGTGAAGAATTGATTTTGAGTTTGATGAGGTTTTTAGCTTGAATTCCTGTTGGGTTTTGTTGTTGAATCCATAGTATAACCGTTGTGATGATTAGCTTGTGTTTTTGGGTGATTTTGAGGTTAATTGGACTGGTTTTTATGGTAAAAATGGTGAGTTTTTCTGTGCTCGAGGGGTCGGGCTGCGGTGCTATTCTTGCTGAGCTGCGGCCCCTTAGAACTTAGGGGTGTCTGGAATTGGAGGCGCGCCGCGGCACCCTTCAGGAAGGGTCGCTGTGCGTGTAGGCTGAAATGAGGCAAGGCCTCAGGTTGAGCTGGGGGTCGCGGCATAAGTTCTTTGGGCCGCCTCGCTTAGTGCATTTTTGGGCTTTTAAGAGGTTTTAGGCTTGGGAATTCAAAGGTTAAGGCTCGGGATGGATTTTATCACCCGAATTGATAGAATTCAAGGTCTTGGAGACTAGAATTATGACCCAAAGTTATTTAATGGATTAGAACTTGATGAATGGATATTATTGGTGCGTTGTGACTAGGGTTTCAACAAGGCTTGGACTAGGGGACTGTGCTCGGGACATCGGTGCTTGGAAAGCTCTATCACAGAGGTAACAAAACTACTGTTCCCGTAGAGCTTGTGTTGCAGGGCATGACCCTATATGATTGTGTTGTAGGGCATGACCCTATATGATTGTGCTTAATCATGTTTAAATATATGTTTGATTATGCTATGTGTGCATATATGCGAGTGAACGGCAAGAGCCGAGAACGGCAAGGGCCGGGAACGGCGAAGGCCGAGAGCAACAAGGCCGAGAACGGCAAGGGGACACAAGCAGCGTTTAGCACGCGGAGTGTGAGTTGCCAGGGCGAGTCCCTAAAGGATACCTGGGATATCCTTACGGTGTGGACTGCAAACCCAGGGCCTGGTAAAGCGCCTGGGACAGCATGGTCGTATGTGTTTAGCCTGGTGATGGCTTGTTTATATGTTAAGTGTGTAATATGCATATGTTAACCATGAGGTCCTTAAGCTTCAAGCTTCTAGCTCCCAAGATTCACGGTCAACCTTTGTAGCCTGTGGCAAGAAGAAACAGATTTGTACGGGGATTGAACGTTATGATCGCCTGTGATGTGAAGATCACTTTGGATCCAGAGACTACTACCTATGCTCAGGTTGTAGACAAGGCCCTTACAGCTGAGGGGGCCGAGGACCAGATTTGGAGAGAGAGCACTGTTAGGCGAGGTGTCAGGAGGACGGTGCCTCCTTTTATTGGATCCAGTTGGGGTAGTGGCTCCAACAAGCTGAAGAGAAAGGCCACAGATTCTTTTGTTCCTCCTAGCTTGGATAGGAGGGCATTGGGTGCTTCTAGTGGCCGTCAGGGCGGAAGTGACAATTGGAGGAGTTTTCCAGTGTGTCCCCGGTGCAGACGATGACATCAAGGTGAGTGCAAGATTAGGGCCTGCTTTGCCTGTGGGAGTCTCAATCATCTGAAGAAGGACTGCCCACAAGCCAGGAAAGAGGAGCTGAAGCAGGGCGACAGTCTCGCTCCTGCCAGGGTATTTACTTTGATTCAGACTGAGGCGGAGGCTAGCTCCTCAGTTGTGACAGGTCAGATTTCTAGTGTTGGTTCTTCTTATACTGCATTGTTTGATTCGGGAGCTACTCATTCATTTGTATCTGCTAGAGTGATAGATCAGCTGTGTAGACCTAGTGTTCTGTATGCTAGGGGTTTTCAGACTTTTTTGCCGACTGGGGAACTAGTAGTCTCTAGGAGGTGGATTAGAGCTTTACCAGTAGAGGTAGATGGTAGGGAGTTGTTTGCTGATCTGATTGAGCTTGCGATGGATGACTTTGATATGATCCTAGGGATGGATTGGCTATCAAAGTATGGGGTGACGATTGACTGCAAGCGCAGGATGGTGACTTTTGAACTAGAAGGGGAGGTACCCTTTGTATTTGTGGGAACACCTAGTGGACCGTGGGTACCTATGATTTTAGCACTGAAGGCTAGAGACCTGATGCAGGAAGGTTGCATAGGATTCCTAGCGAATGTTGTGGATACTTCTAAGGTTGTGTCAGTTGGACCGGGGGAGACCAGATTGGTATGTGAGTTTCCAGATTTATTTTCGGCAGATCTGCCAGGGCTGCCACCGTAGCGGGAGATTGATTTTGTTATAGAGTTGGTACCAGGGGCGGAGCCAGTATCTAGGTGTTGGAAAAACTCATTGCAGGATCTTTATTTATTTTCATGTAATTTACATATTATCAAACAAACATGCAAATTCCTAGAACATGCTCCTATGAAATTGATATAAATACAGAGTAAAGTAAAAACTTACATTACGCAGTGGAACTGGAACAACTCCATCCTTCAATCTCTCTAACCCTTGATTCCTTTCTGTAGCAGAGTATTATCAAGAGATTGAACAAGATCAACAACACATTCTTCCTCACCAATCCTTTGATCAACCTAGAACTAGTGTGGGCTGGTTCTCAACACATGAGATAGAGATCTAGAAAAGAAGAAGAGATTGTGGCTAAGAAATGATTAGAATGTCTAGGTTTTCACTTACCCAAATCAACTGAGAGTGACTTTCTTTTTTATGAAAACCCTAGATATCTTCTTTATATAGGCAACTTAATGGGATTTATTTATATTTAAATTAATTAAAAATAATAAACAAAAATAAAAGCCTTGGACTGCCATAAATGGACTTGGGCCCAATCTCTTTGTTTTGAATTTAAATCTCAACTGGGCCTAAATTCAAAACCTTTTATTTATTTATTTTAATTAATTAATTAAATCCTTATTCAAATTAAATAATTATAATTTGAAACTTGATTTAATATTATTTATTTATATTGATACCAATTTATCAATATTAATAAATTTACCCAAAGATTCTCTTTTATTCTCTAAATCTCATATCTCTGTAAATTTTCCAAAATTGACCTAGTCAACTTTAAAAAAATCCTAATTGATAATTAAATCAATTAATTGAGACATTCTAGATGATTTACTCAAAGGTGATGCGGGGACCATGGATCCATGAAATCAAGCTCCAATAAGTTACCGTGAATTTATTTACGAATAATTTCACTACCTTATTAATTCCTCGTGACTCCACTATAGACTTGGAATTGAACTCTTGAATTCATAGAACGTATTTTCCAAAGCATAAATACGTTATCCATTGTTATAACCATTACAGTTAGTCAATCCTCTATCAATGACTTACTAACAAGCTGGGTGAAAATTACCGTTTTACCCCTCATCAGTATTTTATCCTTAACTCCCACTAAGTTCCTTATAAATGATATTTCTGTGAACTTAATCACAGAAATGAGATCTCAATCATTTAACCTTTTGAACAAAGTAATTAAGGAAATCATCTTTTCACTTCTCATACAGAAGTTATAGATTTCGTATCTATGAATAATACTCCCACTCAATTACACTAATAAATCTCCAAGATGTAAGTATGGGCTAGACCGTAGGGTAAGCTGGTAACGAACAAGTCAAAAGATTTAAATAATATAATTAGCAGAATATTATCACTCAGAATTAAGATCGACTTAATATATGGTCAACATTGTGACATTGATTAGATTTGATAACAACGATACTTATTTATCAATCAATAATCAATATCGGTCCTAGTCCGATGTAACTAAATACATCCGATCTTATCTACTTGGTCGAAGCCTTGGACAAGACATCACACCCTGAATGTGTAAGTAGATCATATCGTAGATTGCCTAATCAGTGAAAATCCAATGCACTGATCTAATCTTAGGACTCGTTCTTTTGAACATATAATTACAACTATAATCCACTGTGACCTAGTCACTATAATTGTAACTATCCATATGTTCGGGATTTTATAAATGTTTGTATTATTTCAATAATCATGTAATAAAACAAGCAAGCAACACAGTTGTCAAACTAAATGATTTCTACTACTTTTATTGATAATATGCAATCGTGCTACATGTCCGACATGGTTATATAAGGGCATAAAACCCAACACTAGGGCACCTTACAGAATGGCCCCGATGGAGTTGACGGAGTTGAAGATTCAGTTGCAAGAGGTACTGGATTTGGGGTTCATCAGACCAAGTTTCTTGCCATGGGGTGCTCCAGTGTTGTTTGTCAAGAAGAAGAATGGATCCCTTAGGATGTGTATTGACTACAGGGAACTGAACAAGTTGACCATTAAGAATAAGTATCCACTGCCTAGGATTGATGATTTGTTTGATCAGCTACAGGGAAAGACAGTGTTTTCTAAGATAGATCTCCGGTCAGGTTACCTTCAGTTAAGGATTAGAGAAGAGGACATACCAAAGACTGCTTTCCGACGAGGTATGGACACTATGAATTCCTGGTTATGTCCTTTGGATTAACCAATGCCCCAGTAGCTTTTATGGATATGATGAATAGAGTTTTCAAGGACTATTTAGATAAGTTCATGATTGTGTTCATCGACGACATTCTGGTGTACTCCCAGTCAGAGACAGAGCATGAGCAGCATTTACTACTGCAGCGATTAAGGGAGCATAGATTATATGCTAAGTTTAGCAAGTGTGAGTTTTGGTTGCCGCAAGTTACATTTCTGGGCCATATCATTAGTAAGGAGGGGATTCTGGTTGACCCAAGTAAGATTGAGGCAGTGAGAGACTGGCCTAGATCGAGCAGTGTTCCTGAAGTGAGGAGTTTTCTGGGATTGGCAGAGTATTATCGGTGGTTTGTTGAGGGGTTCTCCAGGATAGCTACGCCATTGACAGAATTGACAAAGAAGAAGACAAAGTATATTTGGACAGACAGATGTGAGAACAGTTTCAAAGAATTGAAGCGGCGACTAATCACCGTGCCAGTGTTGAGTTTGCCGACAGACAATGAGAAGTTCGTGGTTTATTGTGACACTTCCAGACAGGGTTTAGGGTGTGTGCTAATGCAAGCTGGGATGGTAATAGCCTATGCATCGAGGCAGTTAAAGGAGAACGAATAAAGATATCCCACGCATGATCTGGAGTTGGCAGCTGTGGTATTCGCACTTAAGATTTGGAGACATTATCTGTATGGTGAGAAGTGCGAGATATACACCGACCATAAGAGTTTGAAGTACTTCTTTACTTAGAAGGATCTGAATATGCGTCAAAGGCGGTGGCTAGAGTTGGTTAATGATTATGATTGTGACATCATATACCATCCTGGGAAGGCTAATGTGGTTGCTGATGCATTGAGTCGGAAAGGCCCAGGATAGTTGTTCAGTTCGAGGCAGATATTTGATAAGCTAGCGGAGAAGATGACTAGAGCGGCTATAGAGTTAGTGGTTGGTCGGTTAGCCAACATCACTCTTCAATCTATGCTCCTTGAGAGGATCAAGGAGGGACAGGGGAATGATTCCCAGCTGAAGGGTCACAGGGAGAACGTCTTAGTCGGAGCGGCTAAGGACTTCTCTATCTCAGAGATAGGGTTACTGAAGTACAAGAGTCGGATCTGTGTTCCGATGGATTCTGATATCCAACGGGAGATCTTAGATGAACTGCATGCCACTCCCTATTCATTGCATCCAGGTATGACGAAGATGTACCAGGATCTGAGAGCTTTGTATTTGTGGTCGGGCATGAAGAGGGATGTGGTGGATTATGTGGCTAAGTACTTAACTTGTCAGCAGGTCAAGGCTGAACATCAGAGGCCAGCAACGTTGCTGCAGCCTCTAGGGATTCCAGAATGGAAGTGGGAGGATATCACCATGGTCTTCGTGGTTGGTTTGCCGAAGACCGTGGAACAGCATGATTCGGTGTGGGTGATTGTGGATAGGTATACCAAGTCCGCCCACTTTTTACATGTCAGGACAACTTATACTGTGGAGCAGTATCTTGAGTTATATGTGAAGGAAATCATTCAAATTCATGGGGCTCCGAGGTCGATAGTATCCGACAAGGACCCCACCTTCACCTCCAAGTTTTGGGAGAGTTTGCAGAAGGCTATGGGCACGCAGTTACGGTTTAGTACCGCTTATCATCCTTAGACAGGTGGACAGTCTGAGAGGACGATTCAGATATTGGAGGACATGCTACGAGCCTGTGTGCTAGATTTTGGGGGATCTTGGAGTAAATATCTCCCTTTAATTGAGTTCTCATACAACAACAGTTATCAGGCGACTATCGGAGTGGCTCCGTATTAGATGCTTTATGGGAGAAAGTGCTTATCACCTATCCATTGGGATGAGACATGTGAGAGGAGGTACTTAGGTCCTGAGATGGTTTAGAGGACCAATGAGGCAGTTGAGAAGATTAGAGCTCGAATGCTCGCCTCCAAGAGTCGCCAGAAGAGTTACTCATACCTGAAACGCAGGAGCGTGGAATTTCAGGTTGGTGACCATGTGTTCCTTAGGGTTTCACCTTTGAGGGGAGTGAAACGATTTGGTGTTCGGGGCAAGCTGAGCCCTAGATTTGTTGGCCCCTTTGAGATTCTGGAACGGGTTGGAGAGGTAGCTTACAGGTTGGCGATGCCTCCAGCCTTATCAGGGGTTCATGATGTGTTTCACGTGTCCATGCTTCGGAAGTATGTGTCTAATTCAATGCATGTTCTGAGTTATGAGAATTTGGAGTTGGATTAGGATTTTTCTTATGAGGAGAAGTCGGTTCAGATTCTTGATCGGAAAGATAAAATCTTGCGGAGCATGACCATCGCCTTGGTGAAAGTGATGTGGAGGAACAGCAAGGTTGAGGAGGCGACGTAGGAACTGGAAACAGAGATGCGAGAGCGGTATCCCAAGTTGTTCAGGTAATTTCGAGGATGAAATTTCTGTAAGGAGGGGATAGTTGTAGCGACCCAAATTTGCTAATAAGGCTTAGGACCTTGATTAGCGTGCCTGGAGGGAAATAAGTGGTTTATTATTATTATATGTGAATTTGTGTGAATATGTGATTAGTGATGCATGTTTAGGTGAATTAAATATGCATGTGGGCCCCGTTTGGTTATTAGGGGCATGTTTGCAATTTTAGCCCGTTGAGGGCATAAATGTGATAATTGTGATATACTTGTGATATATCTGTGTTGCACGATCCGAGACAGTCTTAGGGAGCAGTTAGCTAGAAAGTCACAACGGGGTCGAATACCTGACTCGGGGCGAGTTGAGGGGTATTTCGGGTATAAGATATTTTATTGGGTTATCGGGTATGTAAATAAATATTTGGAGATATATTCGAAGATAGAATGTTTAGGAGGGAATATTGGGGAAAATTACCATCGAGGACATTTTTGGCACCCCGAGCCTTGAGGTAACCTTATAAGCTAAGTAAATAAAACAAAAACCAAAGGAGTACTAAAAAATTTGGAGAAACCGACCCAAAGACACACTCTTCTCTCTCTTTGTTTTCTCTAAGTCTTAGCAAGGGAAATCTTGGTGGAAACTAATCAAAACTAAGGAATTGGGTTGGGAATCTTGGGAGCTCGAAGCTTGAAGCTTAAGGACCTAATTCAGAGACTCAACTCAGCTCAAGGTAAGCTTTAATCTTAGTGAATTATACTGGTTTTAAGCTAAAATTCTAGAGTATTGCATGTGTGTGTGAGTGAAGAATTGATTTTGAGTTTGATGAGGTTTTTAGCTTTAATTCCTATTGGGTTTTGTTGTTGAATCCATAGTATAACCGCTGTGATGATTAGCTTGTGTTGTTGGGTGATTTTGGGGTTAATTAAACTGGTTTTTATGGTAAAAATGGTGAGTTTTTCTGGGCTCGAGGGGTCGAGCCGCGACGCTGTTCTTGCTGAGTCACAGCCCCTTAGAACTTAGGGGCATCTGGAATTGAAGGCGCGCCGCGGCGCCCTTAAGGAAGGGCTGCAGTTCTTGTAGGCTGAAATGAGGCAGGGCCTCGGGTTGAGTTGGGGGCCGCGGCATGAGTTCTTAGGGCCGCGTCGCTTAGTGCATTTTTGGGCTTTTAAGAGGTTTTAGGCTTGGGAATTCAAAGGTTAAGGCTCGGGATGGATTTTATCACCCGGATTGATAGAATTCAAGGTCCTGGAGACTAGAATTATGACCCAAAGTTATTTAATGGATTAGAACTTGATGAATGGATATTGTTGGTGCGTTGTGACTAGGGTTTCAACAAGGCTTGGACTAGAGGACTGTGCTCGGGACATTGGTGCTTGGAAAGCTCGGGACACAGGTAAGAAAACTACTGTTCCCGTAGAGCTTGTGTTGCAGGGCACAATCCTATATGATTGTGCTTAATCATGTTTAAATATATGTTTGATTATGCTATGTGTGCATATATGCGAGTGGACGGCAAGAGCCGGGAACGGCAAGGGCCGAGAACGGCGAAGGCCGAGAGCGGCAAGGCCAAGAATGGCAAGGGGCCCTTAGCAGCATTTAGCACGCGGAGTGTGAGTTGCTAGGGCGAGTCCCTAAAGGATACCTAGGATATCCTTACGGTGTGGACCGCGAACCTAGGGCCTGGTAAAGCATCTGGGATGGCATGGTCGTATGTGTTTAGCCTGGTGATGGCTTGTTTATATGTTAAGTGTGTAATATGCATATGTTATCTGCTTGTGAGGCTTTTCTTGCTAGGCTTCGGCTCACGGGTGCTCTATGGTGCAGGTAAGTGCAAGGGGAAAGTCGACCAACCATGAGTATAGAGAGTGTGAAGCGACGCGTACATGTTTGGCCTGCCTGGCTGCCACAGTCAGGGATATTTTTGGGAGATGATTGTAATAAACCTGAATATTTATCGTTTAGTCGGCTCTGATTATAGTTTTGAGTTGTAAATATTTCTAAATGGTATTTTGGGATCCCAAATGTTAAACACTTTATAATTTTCAGTAAATGGTTTATTTTCAAAGTTTATGACTCTGATTATGGTTTAATTACACTTTTGTTTTAAAATCTCAATTAGTGAGTTAATTGCACGTTTTAAACTCACTGAGTAACGACTCTAAGGCAGTAGGGCGTTACAATTTTTGTCATAAACAGATAATCTTTACTAAAATAATTATTTAGTACATGGGATCCCAAAAACAGGGTTTAAAAAAAACGTGTTTACAAAAATTCCAGAAGTTATAAACAATCATGGCCACTCTAATGGCAAAATATACAATTTTAGGTCCGTCCCTGTGCAAACCCTCGACTGTGGCGGTCGAGCAGCACACAATGTACATCTCGCCCCCAGAGCTCTCCAACTCATGGCCAAACCACCAAATCCTTGCCTTTACCTGCACCACGAAGCACCCGTGAGCTAAGGCCCAGCAAGAATACATAATATCATAGCATGGTCAATATCAATAACCAAATATTCCACAAAGAATAACCAAGTATTCAGCAATTCATAACATTCACCTATCCAGTGACAACAATCAACAAGTTAACAATTTGTCATCCAGATAATCAACATATCATATTCATCAGATTAACAACGATAATCACATTCATAATCAATAGTTATTGCAACCATTACACAATATTCAGGGTTGGCACCCTCTGTTTAACCCACTGTCTTCGGCTCACTTAGGCCGCCCCCAGTGTTATACCCACTGACTCCGGCCAGCTTAACCGAGCTCAGTGATAAATAAGATGTCCTCAGCTACCAGTGGCTAAGCCGCGCCCTGTGCGTAAATATTGATTTCGGCACTCTTAGGCCGTTTATCACCTATCCCCATGGCATAATACCATCTCATGACATTATACAAATATAGGGAGCTCTTAGTCCCAACATATTCACATGGTTTATCACAATCATATGACAGTGCATACAAATATAAGGAACACTTAGTCCCAACCTATCCACATAAACGGGTGCAATTTTCTTACCTTTGATCCCAATAGCTTGATTAGTGAAATCGAACCTCAAGCACGATCCCGTCCTAGCCCTTGTGTACACCTTCAATGGTGAATTTCGACCTTAGGTTATCTCTAGTATCCTTCCAGCCTCAAGTCCTTCAACTCCTCAAGCTTATTTCCCTCAGTTAAGCTTAATTTCAGTGGAACCTCCTAGCTTCACCAAGGATCCAAGTGCTAAGCTTTGGCCTAATCCTCCTCTGAGCCACAGCTCCAGAAGCCCCCAAGAAATGGTGCAAAGAGAAGGAACCGAGTCAGAGAAAAAGAAGTTAACTTAGGAGTTCTGTTTTTTTTTTCTTTCTTTCCTTTTGTCTCTTTCCTTTTTTCTTCCAGATTCTACTACTCTCTAAACAATCCACTAAGTGTATAAAGTCAGATTAATACTTATCTCTGTTTTAAATCAAATGACCATATTGCCCTCCCATTAAAATCTAAACCTTAAAACATTCTAAGGGCATTTTGGTCATTGCTCCCAATTCCTGCTAATTCCTCGAGTGTTTCTAATAATTACCGCTTACTTCCCGACACCTAAATAATCACTAATTATTTTCCTCAATATCAAATAGTCTCCAATATATATCCTAAATTGCCAGAAATACCCCCAGGCTCACCCCGAGCCGGGTATAAATCCCTACTGTGACTTTTTCGCTAAATTGCTCACTAGGATCGCCTCGAGCCACAAGATGCAAATATATCCCCATAATAATGTGGTCTCAACAATTTATCACAATTAATTACATTTATGCCCTCAACGGGCCAAAATTACAAACATGCCCTTAAGAACAAAACAAGACCCACATGCATATTTAATACTCATAAACATCTAATCATATCTATATACTTATTTAATCATGCATGCTATATAATCATTCATTCACATAAATACCAATTATGCCCTCCTGGGACACTAATCAAGGCCCTTAAGCCTTATTAGCAAGTTTTGGGTTGTTACACAAACAAAATAAATTACCAAATGATGGAATAAATCAAAGAAATGAAATGTAAATTCTCAAAATTGATTGAATCCTTCGCCATTCTAGAAAAATGCAAACTTCCTTCCCAACCTAAATTCAATGTGCAAGGCCAACACATGGCCCAGTCCTCAAATTACAATGATCCAAATGTTAAGGAAGTAAAATCCATCACAACTAGAAGTGGTAAAACTTTGCAAGACCCACCCATAAAAGCCACCTCTCCAAGCATTCCAAAAGTTAATCCCGAGAATGCACCACTCAATGCTTCTCCAAAAGTACTATTTCCCTAGGCTAACTTGTTGGGAAACTTCCTGATAACCAAGTTGAAATCCTTGAGCACTTGACACAAGTGAAGATTAATCTTCATTTGCTTCACCTCATAAAACAAGTGTCGGCTTATGCCAAAATCATCAAGGATCTATGCACTGCAAAAAGGAAGCACCGTGTCAAGAAGACTGCTTTCTTGACTGAGCAAGTGAGTGCGATGATTGAACAAAAGACACCACCAAAATACAAAGATCCCGATTGTCCCACCATTTCTTGCCAAATATGGACTCATGAAGTCACCCAAGCTTTACTTGATCTTGGCGCGAGTGTAAATCTCATGCCTTACTCTGTGTACTCGCAACTCAGTCTTGGAGAAATGAAGCCAACATCTGTTGTGCTGCAGCTTGCTGACCGCTCCACCAAAAAGCCTAGGGGTATTGTTGAGGATGTTTTAGTTCAAATTGAAAAATTCTATCACCCCATGGACTTTCATATTCTTGATACTCAATTTGTGGTAAATATGGAGTCAAAAATTCCTATTATCCTTGGAAGACCATTCCTTGCTGCTGCAAATGCTTTAATCAATTGTCATAATGGCCTAATGAAGATATCATTTGGAAATATGACTCTTGAAGTCAATATCTTCCACATCGGGAAACAACCCCGAGAAGATGATGAATGTTATCAAACATTCATGATTGACACTTTAATTCTCAAGGAGGTTCAACTGCGAAGCAACTTCGATAATCTTGATGAGCTCCTCCTTCTATCTGATAATGAAAGTCTCGATTCTATTGAGTCTACTCTTGCAATATCAGATCACATAGACTCACACAATAGAAGGACTAAGTTTTGGCAACCTCAATTTGAAGAGCTACCTCGTGAGAGGGCACAACCAAAAACTTTAGCTGAAGAGGTTCCAATTGTTCAATTGACCCAACTACCCGAGGGTTTGAAACATGTCTTCTTGGGAGACGGTAAAACCTTTCCAGTTATCATCTCGTCCAACCTTCAAAATTATCAAGAATTGCAGTTACTCAAGCTACTGCGAACGCATAAATCAGTGATAGGTTGGACGCTTGCTGATATCAAAAGTATTAGCCCTTTAATTTGCTCCCATTGAATCAATATAGAGGATGAGGCTATCCCTTGAAGAGACCCTCAAAGGCGACTTAACCCCACAATGAAAGAAGTCATGAAAAAATGAGGTTCTAAAATTGGTAGTTGCTGATATTATCTATCCAATGGTAGATAGCAAATGGGTCAGTTCTACTCAAGTCGTGCCCAAGAAATATGGTGTCATTGTGGTCCAAAACGAAAAAGTGGTCCTTGTCCCCACAAAAATTGTGACAGGGTGGAGCATGTGCATTGATTATCGAAAACTAAATGCCGCCTCCCTCAAAGATCATTTTCCACTCCCATTCATAGATCAAATCCTTGAACGTGTAGCTGGTCATCCATTCTCTTGCTTTCTTAATGGCTATTCTGGCTATTATCAAATCGAGATTGCAGTAGAGGATCAAGATAAGGCCACTTTCACTTTCCCTTTGGCACCTTTGTATTCTGGCATATGCCATTTGGCCAGTTTAATGCACCGGCTACATTCCAAAGATGCATGATAAGCATCTTTAGTGACATGATTGAAAATCAATGGAAGTATTCATGGATGTCCTGACCATTTTTGGAAATTCCTTTGACACATGCCTTCTTCATCTTAAAGTTATTTTAAAATGATGTATTGAGAAAGGACTTGTGCTCAATTGGGAGAAATGCCACTTCATGGTATCTTCTAGCATAGTCTTAGGCCACATTGTTTCTGAAAGAGGAATTGAGGTTGATCAATCAAAAATCGACCTTATCACCAGCCTACCTACTCCTAAGACTGTCAAAGATGTTAGGTCATTCCTTGGTCATGTTGGTTTCTATAGGAGGTTCATACAAAAAATTTCAATGATTGCTCGTCCACTAAGCAACCTCCTAGCCAAAGATATTACCTTTGAGTGGACACCTAAGCGTGAGGAATCATTCTGAACGCTTGTAAATTCACTCACCTCTGCTCTCATCATTTAGTCACCCTATTGGAGTCTTCCTTTTGAGATCATGTGTGACGTCAGCAACTTTGTTGTGGGAGCTGTGTTAGGACAACGAAGGGAGGGGATACCCTTTGTTGTCTACTATGCAAGCCAAACCATCAATAGTGCTCATATGAAATATTCCACTACTAAAAAAGAGTTGCTTGCTGTCATCTTTACCCTTGACAAATTTTGATCTTATTTGATTGGATCACCTATTACGATCTTCACAAATCACTCTGCCCTTAAGTATCTCTTTTCCAAAAAGGATGCTAAGGCGCGATTAATACGGTGGATCCTTCTCTTGCAAGAATTTGATATAACAATCGAAGACATGAAAGGTGTTGAAAATATCATCGTGGACCACTTGTCCTGACTCGAATTCAGCGATCCTGCTGATGGTCCACCTATTCATGATGATTTCCCTGATGAACAATTGTTTTCTGTTACTAAGTTACCGTGGTATGCTCACACTGTGAACTATTTAGTAATAGGTGAACATCCATCTGAATGGAGTTCACAAGACAAACACAAATTTCTGATCGAGGTACGCAATTTATTTTGGGATGACCCATAATTATTCAAGTATTTTCCCGACCAAATCATGCGAAGATGCATCCACGACGATGAGGTGTCTAGTGTGCTGAATTTTTGCCATAATGATGCTTGTGGTGGTCACTTTTCTGTGAAGAAAACTGCTACAAAAATCTTACAATGTGGTCTTTACTGGCCCACTCAATTCAAAGACACCAATGATTTCTGTCGTTCTTGTATAAGGTGCCAAAAGTTAGGTTCCTTGTCCCGTCGGCACATGATGCCCTTGAACCAATTCTTGTTATCGAAATATTTGAATGTGGGGGGATAGACTTTATGGGACCATGTCCACCTTCTTTTGCCTACCTTTACATTCTTCTCGTTGTGGATTATGTTTCAAAATGGGTGGAGCCCATACCCTATCGAACAAATGATAACACTACAGTTATCAAATTCTTGGAAGAAAATGTGTTATCAAGGTTTGGTACGCCTCGCGCTATCATCAGTGATCAAGGCACTCATTCTTGCAGCAAATCTATTGAGGCTCTTATGCGTAAGTACGGTATACTTCATAAAGTTGCAAATGTCTATCATCCACAGACTAATGGCCAAGCTAAGTTAGCCAATAGGGAGATAAAACACATGCTGGGAAAGACGGTAAATCCCGACCACAAAGATTGGTCTACACGTCTTGTGGACGCTCTTTGGGCATATCGCACTGCTTTCAAATCCCTTTTTGGGATGTCTCCCTATCGGCTTGTCTTTGTAAAAGCCTATCATTTACTTGTCGAGCTCGAGCATAAAGCTTATTGGGCTATCAAAGCCCTCAACTTTGATCTGAATGATGCACGTATCAAGCGCAAACTCCAATTTTCTGAAATTGAGTAGTTGAGAAACGATGCATATGAAAATTCCAGGATTTATAAAGAAAAGTTGAAAATCGTTCATGATAAACAAATCCTACGAAAACACTTTAAGCCAAATCAGAAATTGCATCTGTATGATTCTCACTTGCACTTACACCCCGGTAAACTGAGATCACAATGGACTGCTCCATTTGTAGTGAAGCAAGTATCTCCCCATGGTTCTTTTGAGGTCGAGGACCCTACCGACGGGAGAATTTTTTGAGTTAATGGCCAAAGATTGAAGCATTACATTGAGAGTGTGAGTCACGTTGAAGAGGTCCTTCTTAAGGACCCAATTTATACACTCTGAATTCTGAACGGTTTGTTTTTTTTCCTTTATTTTTATGTATTTCTTTTTGTGTGTTTTTCATTTTTGTCTTTTGTATGTTTTGGGGTATTGTTATCAGGCTATTTCAACTCTTGCCTCATAGACATGATCATCATTCAGGTGTTCTCTTTCCCTATCCTTTTCATTGAGTATTCATTTTGACATTGAGGACCATGTCTGGTTTTTGGTTGGGAGTGGTGAGCATTCATTAGCATTCATTTGGAGAATCTTATTGTCTTGTTGAATTTTAAAGTCAAATTTTCTCAAAATTATCCGAGCATGAGTATAACTTGTTGGTTTAAGTTAGTTTTTACTATGTTTAGCTATTAAGAAGTGATTTTCAGAGTTCTTTTGTGCACTTTCCAAACATGTGATAAATTGGTTGTTAACACAAATAGTTGAGAGAAGTTTCAAGTTTAAAGTTTTTCATTTCTTGGTGAGTTGTGAGAGTTGACAAAACAAATTTTTGAACCTTTTATTGATCATTTGAGTTGGTAAAGTCACATCTTTGGAATTTAAAACATGACATTTACTAGAGGAGTGTTTTTAATATAAGAATGAGTCTTTGTAATAATTTTTTGTTCTATTTATTTTATTTCCTTTAATTTTTGTGTTGCCTCTTGTAAAAAAAAAATATAAATAAATAAATGAAAAAAAAAACATAGAAAAAAAATTATGAAAAAAATGAAAATAAAAAGAGAACAAGAGCAACACTTTCCTTTATTATTTTGTAGTTGTTAAAAAAACTTTCTATTATTATTTTATGTTTTGTGTAATTATATTAAAAATATTATTATTAATAGTTTCATTTTCTTATTTATCATTTCTAGTTAGTTGTCATTTTACTATTTGAAGTTCTCTCATGTAAATCTCAAATGTTGTTTGTCATTTGAATTCCAATAAGTTGATATGCCTATCTTGTGATCAATACTTGTTCAAATTGTTTGTCCTAAAAAGTTTATTTTTTCTCATTTGAGCATAAACTATTACATTTCCTAAAAAGCTACACGGTGGAGCATTATTATAAGGCCAACCTGAAGGACTTGAGGGAGATCGAGGCGAGGAGCCTTGAGAATGTCATAGAGTCCGCATTGGGGATGAACCTCACGGTAAGCTTACTTAAGTTCCTTCGATTTCTTCCCAGCACGTGCCTTACTCTCTTTACTTCTTTGCAGGCGGCTTTGGCTCTACACCGCAGCATAGCTCGGTCCAGGGCCAGGACTGACGAGCTTAGGGGCGAGCTCTAAACGGCTCAGGCCACTCTCGCATCTACTCAACAACAAGAGCAAAGTGCCAAGGCTGCCTTGACGACTGCCAAAGAAGGTGAAAAGGTAGTTCAGGCTGCCTTGACCGCTGCGAAGGCCGAGCTCGAGGAGGCTAGGGCTAAGCAGCTGGAGGCCGAGGCCGCCACCGTGGCAGAGAGGGCGTCCTCCATGGAGGCCATGCTCTGCCATTGCTGGGCCTTCAACTAGGACGGCAAATTCTCTTTTCTGGCCCCCGAGGTGTGGGAGCCATTCCTCGAGAAGTTCAAGGTCTGTCTTCAACAGGAGCCACCTTCTGAGACTGGGGAGACCTCCGCCGCCGGCGAGCAAGAAACTGAGGGGGTGACCTCTTCGGAACGTCCTGGGGGGTCCTAATTTATTATTTTTGCTTACAGAACCTTTTTCTCTTCTTTTTTTTTTTGTAACCTGCCATTTTTGGCTTGACACGAGGTTATTTTCCTCGAGACCATTCGTCTGTATTCTTAAATATCTACTTTTCACTTAGTCCTTGATCTCGACTATATTTATATTTTATATATATATATATATGTCTATAACTCGCTCATCCAAAACTAAGGGAAGAGACTTTTAGGCCGAGATAGACATTTAGACTTTGGTCGCGACCAGAATTGATGTTGATTTACATCTTACTTGTTAAACGTCAGGCCCAAGATCTGGTTGTATCCAGGGTTTTAATTTAAAACTTAGTTCGCATTAGTATGATTGATACCTCGTTCTTTTTAGAAAAAATACTGGTTAATCAATTTAACCAACTTCTAAGTTTTAGGACCTGGTTGTGTCCAGGATATTTAATTTTAAAACTTAGTTCGCATTAGTTTTATCGATACCTCGTGCTTTTTAGAAAAAACATTGGTTAATCAATTTAACCAACTTCTAATTTTTAGGACTTGGTTGTGTCCAGGATATTTAATTTTAAAACTTAGTTCGCGTTAGTTTTATCGATACCTCGTGCTTTTTAGAAAAAACACAGGTTAATCAATTTAACCAACTTCTAAGTTTTAGGACCTGGTTGTGTCTAGGTTAATCAATTTAAAACTTAGTTCGCGTTAGTTTTATCGATACCTCGTGCTTTTTAGAAAAAACATTGGTTAATCAATTTAACCAACTTCTAAGTTTTAGGACCTGGTTGCTTGGGGTATACGCCCCCCAAGTAATCAGAAAGAGAACTTTCTCGGTTACTTTGGACATGCTCTTTCAAATCTACACGCACATAGAAACATACAACGATACAACAAAATATACTTCTCATTTTATAATAAAAAAAAGGTGGCTTTTATAATTAAGCCTTACAAAAGTACGACTATTGATAATATTTCTTTAGGTGTATAGCGTTCCATGTCCGTGGGACTATTTCTCCATTAAGCCGAGCTAGTTTAAAGGTCCCTTCCTTCACAAACTCTATTATTTGATAGGGTCCTTCCCAGTTTGGTCCCAAAGCTCCGTCCTTGGGATCCTTACCGGCTAAAAAGAGTCTTCGGAGCACCAAGTCTCCTAAGTTAAAGATGCGTCTCTTGACCCTTGAGTTAAAATAACGAGTGATTTTTTGTTGATAGTGCGCGAGCTGCAGCTGTGAAGCTTCTCGTTTTTCATCAATTAGGTCGAGGGACGCGCTAAGTAATTTATCGTTCTGCTCTTGGATGAATGCCCGGACTCTGTGCGTAGCTATTTTTGTTTCGACAGGAAGGACGACCTCACTTCTGAAAGTCAGGGAGAAAGGATTATGCCTTGTCGAAGTTCGGTGTGAGGTCCGGTATGCCCATAGCACCTGAGGGATCTGTTCAGGCCAAACTCCCTTAGCTTCGTCTAGCCTCTTCTTAAGGCTTGCCTTGAGCGTCTTATTTACAGCGTCGACCTGTCCATTGGCCTGTGGGTAGGCCACTGAAGAGAAACTCTTAATTATGTCGTGTCTTCCACAGAATTCAGTGAAGAGGTCGCTATCGAACTGGGTTCCGTTATCCAACACGATCTTCTTTGGCAGCCCGAACCGGCAGACAATATTCTTCACCACAAAATCGAGGACTTTCTTTGATGTTATTGTCGCCAGGGGCTCCGCTTCTACCCACTTCGTGAAGTAGTCGATAGCTACTACCGCATAGTGAACTCCTCCTTTTCCCGTGGGTAGGGCACCAACTAAGTCAATCCCCCAGACCGCAAACGGTCACGGGGACGAGATCATCTTCAGCTCGACTAGTGGAGCTCGGGCGACCATGGCGAACGGCTGGCACTTTTCACACCTTTTGACGTAAGAAATCGATTCCTTTGATAGAGTGAGCCAATAATCCTTGCCTCAATATCTTCAAGGCTAGGCTTTTCCCCCCAGCGTGATCCCCACAAAAGCCTTCATGCACCTCCTGTAGAATAGTCTTGGCCTCATCTGGTAGAACACATCGCAGAAGAGGCAAAGAAAGACCACATTGGTACAACATCCCATCTATGATTGTATACCTCAGAGCTTGGTAAAGTATCCTCCTCGCGTCATTTTGCTCTTCAGGTAACTTTCCTGTCGTAAGGTATTCGACTATGGGAGTCATCCAGGTTGCCCTGGCATCGATCATCTCGACCTCTCTCGTAGTCTCCTCTACGCTTGACCTTTCCAAGAATTCCACCGGTATTAGGCTCAAGGTTTCGGCCTCCCTGGAGGTGGTGAATTTTGCAAGAGCGTTCGCATTAGAGTTCTGCTCCCGAGGGATCTGTTCGACTAGGCTGTACTCAAATGCGGACAGCTCCTTTACCTTGGCCAGGTAGGCTGCCATCTTGGTTCCCCACGCTTGGTATTCCCCTGACACCTAGTTTACCACAAGTTGGAAGTCGCTATAGCACTGGATGGCCCTGGCCTTCAGCTCCCAGGCCACACTTAGCCCAACCAATAGAGCTTCGTACTCGGCCTCATTGTTGGACGCTTTGAATCCGAATCGTAACGCGGAGTGGAAACGATGTCCTTTTGGGGATATCAAAATGATTCCAGCTCCGGACCCGTTCTCATTAGATGAACCATCCACAAAGACCTTCCACAAGGCCTGCACCGGTTCTTCCACCGGTTCCTCTTGGAATCCAGTGCACTCTGCCACGAAATCAGCTAGAGCTTGGCTTTTGATCGCAGTTGTGGTACGTATAGTATCTTGAATTGGTTGAGCTCGATAGCCCACTTCACAAGACGTCCCGACGCCTTAGGTTTCTGCAGTACCTGCCTTAAAGGTTGATCGGTTATGACGTGAATTGTATGGGATTGGAAATACGACCTAAGCTTTCTGGAGGCCGTCACAAGGCAGAACGCCATTTTTTCCATCAACGGATATCGAGATTCGGCTCCGAGGAGTCTTTTGCTAATGTAATAGACTATCTTCTGAGACCGGTCCTCTTCCCGAACCAACACGGCGCTAGCCGCATCTTCCATGACAGCTAGGTAAAGAAAAAGAGGCTCTCCTGCTGTTGGTTTAGACAACATGGGCAGCTCAGCTAAATGTTCTTTTAGGTCGAGGAAGGCACGCTCGCACTCATCAGTCCATTCAAACTTTTTATTTCCCCGGAGCAGGTTATAGAATGGCAAACACTTGTCGGTTGATTTAGAAATGAACCGATTAAGGGCTGCCATCCTTCCTGACAGACTTTGAACGTCTTTTCGCGACCGGGGTGATGGCATTTCGAGTAGCGATCTGATTTTATCGAGGTTCACCTCTATTCCTCTGGAGTTGACTATGAAACCCATAAATTTTCCTGACGCAACCCCGAAGGTACATTTTTGGGGATTCAGCCTCATACCATACTTCCTCAAGATCTTAAAACATTCCTTCAGATCGGGAACATGGTTATCGGCAGTTTTTGACTTGACCAACATGTCTTCAACATACACTTCCATGTTTTTCCCAATCTGATTAGCGAACATTCTATTGACCAATCTCTGATATGTAGCTCCCGCATTCTTCAGTCCGAAGGGCATGACCTTGTAACAATAAACGTTGGTTGGGGTCATGAAGCTAGTATGCTCCTGGTCTGCAGGATTCATAGCGATCTGGTTATAACCCGAGTATGCATCCATGAAGGACATGAGCTTGTGCCCTGCAGTGGCATCCACCAATTGGTCAATCCTTGGAAGGGGGAAGCAATCCTTGGGACACGCTTTATTCAGGTCGAAAAAGTCGATGCAGGTCCACCATTTTCCGTTGGGCTTTGGGACCAGAACAGGATTGGCGACCCAGATCGGGTATTTTGCCTCACGGATAAAGCCACATTTTAAAAGTCAAGCTACTTCCTCTTCTAGGGCCTCAACTCGGGTCGTGCCCAGGCGCCTCTGTTTTTGGGACTTCACAGGCATGTTTTTGTCCAAGCTAAGGGTATGCATGATGACGCTTGGGCTGATTCCTATCATGTCTTCATTAGACCAGGTGAACACGTCTAGATTTTCTTGTAGAAATTTCAGCAGCTCCGCCTTTCTCTTATTATTAAGGTTTTTCCCGAGCCTCACCACCCTTGAAGGGTCTTTAGAATCGATGTTCACTTCTTCGAGCTCTTCGATGGCCTGGAACTCGGATCTATCTTCGCCTATTCTTGGTTCGATATCATCACTCAAGGTGGTACCTACGCCATCAGCTTTCTGAGGTTTTTCTATCCCAGGATTAGCTCTTACTTCCTGAGATTCCTCGCTTCCGCCCTGAATGGTCATCGTCTGCTGCCCGGGTTATGATTTTTCCTTCATGGAAATGTTATAGCATTCCCTGGCAGCGATCTGATCACCTCGGATTGTACATACCCCCGTAGAGGAGGGGAATTTGACTGCGAGGTGGCAGATAGAAGTTATGTCTTCAAATGCCATCAACGTAGGCCGGCCCAGAATTGCGTTGTACGCGGTAGGACAGTCGATAACTACGAACTCGAGGAGTTTGGAGACAGTTCGGGGTCCCTCTCCCAAGGTTATTACTAATTCGATCGTCCCTATCGCTGCCGACCCTTCGCCAGAAAACCCATACAACATCACGGAGGTGGCCTTCAGCTCGGCTACTGACAACCCCATTTTTTCTAGCGTGGATCGGAACAGCAGGTTCACCAAACTCCCATTATCAACTAGTATTCTCCTAACTCTCTGATTGGCGAGCTGAGCAATAATGACTAGAGGATCGTTATGTGGGAACTGGACATGACTAGCGTCCTCTTTGGTAAAACTGATTGGTTGCCTCTCCAATCGCTGATGTTTAGGTAGATGCTGCTCTGGGATAAACTCAATTTTTCTATGAGACCTCAGCTCATTGACGTATCTCTTCTGGGCACCTCTGCTCGTCCTTGCCAGATGAGGGCCTCCATATATGGTGGTTATCTCTCCCCCTATTATGGGAGGAGGGGTATCCTGATTCACCCGGGCCCCGGGCTGGTTTATGGGAGCCTCCGGAGCTTGCTGACTGGTAGGGACTCGATTTCGCGCATACTAAGCCAAAGGTCCGACTCTGATGAGTGGCTCGATCTCATCCTTCAAATGCCTACAATCATCTGTGTTGTGACCGATGTCGTTGTGGAATTGACAAAATTTGGAAGGGACTCTCTTGGCCTTTTGATTTTTCAAGGGTTCTAGCTTTTTCCAGGGAAGGCGGGCAGAATTTTCTAGGAAAATGTGCTCCATAGTGTTGGTGAGTTCGGCATAAACTGCGTAGACCGGCTTGAACTTTTCCACGGGCTTGTTCTTCTTTGGACCATGCTAGCCACCCTCGCCGTTCCCCTTTCTCTTGCTTCCACCCCCTTGGTTATTCTAGGCAACGGTCTGAGTCGTTTTCACGACGTCCGTTTCCACTCCAACGGGTTGGTCAGGGATTTGGTTGGTCCCCGCGACCGAAGCTCGTGCTTCTTCCAAGTTTATCCATTCCTGGGCCTTGTTCAAGAATTCATCCACCGTGCTAACACCTCTCCTCTGGATTTCTTTCCACAGCCCGCCCCCAACAAGGATTCCAGTTCTCATAGCCATGATTTTGGAACTATCGTCCGCGTCCCTAGCTCGGGTCGCAACGTTTGCAAACCTGCTCAGATAAGCTTTTAGGGGTTCCCCGGGCTGTTGCTTCACGTTTTCCAGGGTGTTCGCTTTGATGCGAGCCGCTTGAGAGGCTCGGAATGCCCTCTTGAAATCGGCAGAGAAATTCTTCCATGAGCTGATCGACTATTTCTTACATTGCTTGAACCACTGCCTAGCTGGTCTGATCAAAGTCGAAGGGAATATCAGGCATCTTAGCTCGAGGCCAATATTATGGGCCATCATTAGGGTATTGAACATCCCTAAGTGATTTGACGGGTCCCCGTCCCCATCGAATTTGGATAGATGGGACATCCAGAAACCCGGCGAGTATGTCATGGCTGCGATGTTGGGGGCAAAAAGCTCGAGCTCGTCTCCCGAGTCATATTCGTCTTTGCCCTTTTCTGATAAGAGTTTCTTCATTAGCTCCTCCATCTGAGCTAACCTTTCGAGGGTCTGGTCCTTGATCCCCTGGTTGTTCGGGGACTATTCAACAGCTCCCGTTCCATTGTACGCGTTAGGCGGGTTATTATCCCTCCAAGCTTGAGCTTGGTTTGGTGGGATATTCCCATTGTCACGTATTTAAGAAGGACCATCCTCTCGGCGAGTATGGCTTTCATTTCTGGTCGGATCCCCCCTTTGCAAGTTGAGGCGATCTCGAAGGTCGGTCCTCGAGGCGACCCGAGGGTTTTGCGCCGAACTTAGATGATTGCGCAGGTCTCCACCGGATCTGCCACTTCGGTGGCTCTCGGTCCAATAGCTCCCATTGGAAAAGCTTAGAGCCTGCTGCCGGGGGAGAGGATCCGGGACATTTCCGCGCGCTCCGGGTGATGAGTAGGAACGGTGGGAGGAGGATTCCTTCTGCTGCTCCCGCGTGCAGGAATATCTCGAGCAGGACGAGGAGGGGATGGGTATCTTATCGGCAAAGGGGGATGCCTAACTGGTGAAGCGATCCTAGTCCCGTCTGGCCGGATCAAACTAGCTCGCGGTCGCTCTATCCCACCGCCTCCAGCTTTCTGCGCCTAGCGGCCTGACTGCGGCACGGGAGGGCTGGCCGGAGCAGGTTGTCTGTGCGAGCTTTCCCTAGACCTCCTTCGCGAGCTACCACAAGCCCTTCTGGGTGCGTTCGATGGTGGAGCCGAACTTGGAGTTGAAGTTCTGACTGATCGGCTGACTTGCTGATTGGCCCTGGGAAACTCCTCAAACATAGTTTCCTGGTTATGGTGCGACATGGGCATAGAACTCGGAGTTGAGGTTCTAACCGACCGATTGGGTCTGGGCCGACTATCCCTGCGGGACTTGTGAGTCCTGCTTTGCCTCTTTCCGACATTAACGTCGGTTGCAAGAGGGGTAGTCGGGCCAAGACCTCCTTGATTTGCTTATTCGCTTTGGATAGATGACTCCTCAACTGCATGTTCTCCATTTCTATCGCCGTCAGGTAACCTGGGTTCGAATTTGGCGGTAGGGACGCCAAACTTCCGGTGTCGTCATGGCCCATCGGCTGCTTTCCTGATCGCTGCTGGACCTCTGGGTTTGGTTCGTTGGATACGGTGGCATGGTGGGCCTCCTGCCCACCATGTTGATCCGCCTCGTTACCATGCCTCGAACGAGTAACCACCATAATCAAGTTTTCGCGATAGCACTAATCTGAACCCTCTCAATGAAAGCACCAAACTGTCGATGCGGTTTTTCGCCAACAGTAAATTATACGAATAAATAGGTTGGATTAGTACTGATTGATAAACCGTAATATGAAAATGTAATAATCGAGAATGTGGACGATAATTGCAAAGAAAAGATGGTCACTCTTTTTTTAGGTGGTTTGGAGGTTAAAATCCTCCTAGTCCACCAGTCAATATTATTGATCTCTCCTTACTATTTCTTACAAAGTATTTACTTTACAAGGAGAAGCCAACCCTTTGCACTATCCAGGGTTTTGGTATTTATAGGAGGTTGATCTCTGGTTAAGGGTTGGGGTCATCTCGTGACCCTTTTGATCCCTCAAATCATATTTGTTACATCAATGATTTATAATTACATTTATATTACAGTGAAGTGAGGTCTACTCAATAGGTAATGATGAGTAATGGGTCGTATGGCCCAAATCAGGCGTGGGATGTCTGAACATGCACGTTTATACTGCGTATCCGAGAATTCAAGAATATAACAAACACGTGATGTCTGGTATACGAACGTTTATATTGCGTGGTTTACTTTATAAGGATCTGTGGGTATATCAGACCTCTGACGCACCACGAGCTCAATGTGGCGCTAGCTCGTGGCTTCTATTATGTCGACACAATGGCTCCAAGCAAGGAGCAGTTAAATGATCCATCCGCTCGGGTTAGTTGTTTAGGGGACCGTAATAAATACCCCCGGGTGGACGGTTGACACGTGGCAGATCGATTTAGGCCCTTTTGTAATTTGCCAAAGTGCGTGCGGATATTCAGGGCGTACACTTGTGATAAAAAAAAATGAACGTGGTTTGGTGCACACACACACAACTCTGAAATTGCAACTAAAGTAGATTCGATAGTAATGTCCAATTTCTTCCTAATACTTTGAAAATGCTTAGATGATTTTGATTTGTTTGACTTTATTATTCAACTTGATAATTTTCTTTTTCGCTTGAATTGCTAGGGACTAGCAATAAGCTAGTTGGAGGTTGTGATTAGTGCTCAAAAATGTCATTTTATCAAGCTTAAAGTTCAAATTAAATTAAGTTTTGATTAATATTTTCTTGAATTTATTGTGATATATTCTTCAAATGGAAAATATTACTTTTAATTTAATTTACAAATATTTTATATGAATGATAATGCACTTGAGCCTAATTAAAAGAAAGAAAAAAAAAAGAAAAGAAAAGAATTAAACTTGAAAAGAAAAAAAAAAAGAGTTGAAAATTGATATAATTGTAAGTTAATTCTTTTGTTTTGTTTTCAGCAACCAGCCCATTTATGCGGCCCAAGTGTGAGCCCAGGAGAAGCCCAGCGCACCACTTGTCCGCCTCCCAGCTCCAGCAACCCACGAACCCGTGACCCAACCAGTTGCCGTGACTCGCACCTGTCCGCCTGGAGCCCCAACCCCCACCCGCGTTGACCCAGTCAACCAAGGCATTTTCCTCATCTTTACGCATCCACGTGGCCTCCTCTCATTTGTCGTGGCTGGGTCAAACCCACCCGCTGCCACCAGCCACCTTCAAGCTCATTGTTTTTTTGCTCTTTGGGCCTTGGACCTTCTATTTTGATATTATTACCGAAGAATCTTTTGGGTAGAAGTTTGACTGTCCTAGTGAAGTACTCATCAAAGAAAGAAGAGCATGATGATGGATTAATAAAACAAAGACATGGAATACTATGATATATGTGTATTGCAATACTGATGATATATGTGTATCGAAAAATCATATGTAATGATATATATATATATAGATGACTTGAAAATTTAGATGATATAATCACATTATTATAAGCAGAACAAGCCTTACTGGATCATTCCTCTTATATGAATATTACACTCTCCAAGCCAAAGATCAAGTTAAAATGTATATATGTACATGTAATGAATATTCAATAAGATGTATATATCAAGAGAACAACATATATGCATATATATGCACACACACATATTTTCACTTATCACACAATAATTTATTTTACGAAACTGTAAATAACTTCTACTATTATTTATGACAAAGTTTGGATGATAAAACTAGCATGAAATCAGTCGCATGATTGTTTAATATATATATATATATGAATAAATAATTTATAAAACTCACACAAAAAAAAATTGTAAAATAATTCATTGACGTACTAAAATATAATAGATGTATTAAAATTTTGAGAAAAAATAATTAATCAATGAAAAAATGAACCTTAGTAGACTGCAGCTTTTGTAGTTACTGAATTTAATATCTAACTTTTTGAATTTGATTTGTGTAGCATGGTGGGATGAGGACATACACTTAAGAAATCAACGAGACCCAAAATCAAGTATGCAAATGTGACGAGCTCGGGGAGACTGCTTGGAGCGTCGGGCTTGGTATGTTTTCCCCCATCTTTGTTGATGAAGAAGTATATAGCGGTATTAATCTGACTTTTGTATATTATATTTGTACAATGTATTATTTATATATATATATATGTAAATTTGTACAGATATGAGTATTTTATATTTATATTTGTATATATATTATCAGATTATAAATTTGTTGATATATATTGATGATATTAAGTGTATTTTTTTTATTAGGGACTTTTGTAATTTTGATATTGGTTGTATTCAATTTGGTGCTGAATTTCAATAGCATGTGATCTAACTTAGTAAAAGCATTACACTTTGTGAAATCAAGTTAATCTAGGCAACAAATTCATTAAACATTTAATTCATTCAACCTAGGTTCTATTTTTCATCACAGTCAAAATCTCGTCACAATACGCTAATTGCAATTTATCACTCTACTTAAAATCCTAAACTATTAGGTTAATAGAAATCATAAGATGATAGTAGAACAATGAAAAATCCTAATTAGTTGGCCACCTAACAAGATTCATAACGTTCAATTAGAAAAATAGAAGCAATTTAATACAAGAGAATAAAAGGAATAAAATTCATCAATGCATTCAAGATCTCATGTCTAGGGTTTTGAAATAACCCTCAACTATAAAGAAAACTACTTCATAATCATATTCATATTCATAAACATAAATATTCAATGAAAATAA
This sequence comes from Humulus lupulus, assembly GCF_963169125.1. Lineage (NCBI taxonomy): Eukaryota > Viridiplantae > Streptophyta > Magnoliopsida > Rosales > Cannabaceae > Humulus > Humulus lupulus. Next base: position 145,114,400 of record NC_084800.1, on the reverse strand, counting down.
AATAGTTTTGAGAATAAAGGAAAACTAGATTGAAGAATGTAGATGATGATGCATTTTCTCCTCCTCTGCTACTCTAGCCTCTAAAATTCGCAATCCAAAGTTATAATAAAAGTTAACCCTAGCCCATCAAAAATTACATTTAAAATTTGAATTTTAAAGAAAAAAATTGTCGCACGGCCACGACCAGTGATTCCTGGTGGCCACAGCCACGGGAGGTTTCTGGGCCATAATCACATGGAAGCCGCAGCCAAGAGATCGTGGTGGCCGTGGGCACTACTCCCTGACTCCCAGGCTACGGTCAGTAAATGTTGGCGGCCGCGGCCACATGCCATTTTCTGCTCGCGTGCGTTTTCTTCATAATCTTCAACTTTAAGTTCGAACATCGGGTTTAGGGACTTCTAAAACACTTCAAACTCATTCCAAACTTCATTTTCTTGAGTCTTATCATTGCACATTCATTCCTAACCACAAAAAAGTATCAAATTCATCAATAATATCTTATAAAATATTTTATGGCTTAAAAATCAAAAACTCATAAAACAAAGCTAAGAACACTTTAAAATACTCGAAAGGAACATTATCTAAATGTGAAAGGATAAAAAATATAATATCCAAAATACCCTTATCAAATTCCCCCACACTTAAACTTTGCTAGTCCCTTTGCAAAATCACTAATAAAAACTAAACAAATAAACATAAGCAATGATTTTGTCGAAAGTGTTAGTTATCTCAAAGATTGATCGACCAATATGAGTTATAAGAAAATTTTGAATTCCACATTCCTCATAATTTCAACTCAATGTCTAGTCACCACTTAAAACTTGATCTTATTTATGATTATGCACAATTAAACAAATCAAAATACAAACATTTGAATCAATTTTATACATGCCATAATATGTTTTAAAGTCTCATAGATAATAATATTTTCATGAAAAACATCAACTTCATAGACATTAACCAATTGTTCTCCACTAATGTAAATACACATAATCAAGAATCATAAGGTCTTTAAAAGCTTGCAATGTAAGGCTAAGGTTGAAGGTAGATGAAAAAGGAAAGAATCACACCATAGCCTATGATTTTTTTTTTCTATTATCTAGATCTTCCCACAAATTCCCCATACAATTCAATAAAATACATAATCTTTCTATTTTTTTTTCTTTCCACATTGATCTTAGTACTTCCCCCACACTTGTACTTTTGCAATACTTTTTTTTTCATATTTTTCAGTGCAGATTTTTTTTTCTGTTTTTTTTTTCTTTCCAATTCAACTCATTGGAAGAAATAGTAGATCATATAATTTCACATTATAATCCAACAAACCAATACAACTTCTCCTTCTTACAATCCATAACCTAACCCACCAAATCAAACAATCATATAAAACTATGATGTAATGGGTCACAGAAAAAATATCAAAATTTTAGGCTACAAAGGTTTAGATATTGGCTTATAAAATAAAAAGATTAGTCATTATGGCTCAAAAATGGGAAACTAGGATATTCAACATAGGTAAGCTTGAAAGGCTCAAACGATCCAAGGAACATGCCTTAATCATCTTCCTAATCATGTGTACTTAGGATTTTGCCTAAAACAATTAATCAAGTGTTCAAGACTATATATAAGTAATAACATGCATAAATATCTCCAAATACAAGTGAAAAAGTAAATTTAATTATACACATTATGTTTAAAAAATTAAAGATCAAGCTTAAGTAACAACCACACAAGAGTTAAGCACACAATTCATGCAGAATTCATCAATTTCCTAGGAAACTAGTCTCATCTCAATCAGAATTTTTATCATTGACAAACAACTTCCAACATAATCATGTCATGCTTATGACAACCTAAAAAAAATTCTTACGGTGAATTCTATGATGGGTTTGGATAGTGCTTTGGCTGAGCTTAGCTCTAGCTTTGATTCTGAGTTGGATTAGGATTTGTTATAGATTCCAGGATGTTTGTACTGTCTATGATGTGGTGTTGAGAGTTTTAGGCTTGATTCTAGCTTCGGCACACATTTGGGATGATTTCTGTTGAGTTTGGTTGGGAGAAATGTTAGAGAAACCCAGGGATTTATGGGTTCACGGGGGCGCGCTGCGACCCTAGGGGGTGAGTCGCGACCCGCCTCTCCCCAGAGAGGTTGCACCTCTGACTTAAGGCCCACCAAGACCCTCAGGGCCAGGTCGTGGCCCGCCTAGGGAGTTTTAGCTTAGGTTTGTCTTAAGACTCGGAATGGCTCGAGGATCTAAACTTAACTGTTCGGGACGATTTCGACTACCTGGTTTAGTAGAAAATGAGGTCCCAGAGGCTAGTATTTGAATCCAAAGCTTTTAATTGGTTTAGGATCTTAATGGCTATCCATTATCGTTGTGTGACTAGGTTTTACTGCAAGGGCTCAAGGATCAGGGATCGTGCTCGGGGCTATCTGCTCGGGATCTGAGGTAAGAAAATTGCACCCGAATTGTGATTGGAGCTTAAACCCCTTGTATGAATATATTATGAACATGATCATATCTGTAGCTAAGAATATATGATTGGGCATGCTTGTATACGCTACCAATGATTACTTGTTATGCATTGTGCATCTGTGATTTTATTTGTTTATAGGCCCACCTAAGGGTGCCGAGGGCCAATAGCAAGCGTGCGAAACGCAGCCCAGCCTAAGGGTGCCGGGGTTGGCTATAAAGCCAGTGGACTCGGCCTAAGGGCACCAGGCCTAGACATTATGCAATAAACAAAAGCGTGGTTCATGCTTAACTATTTGTATTGATTGATGAGATTGATTTATACGCTTGATTAAGCTGAGTACTTATATTGAGTTTGTTGCGTATATTCTATTGTTAGTTGAATTTGGTGAATTATATTACTGCTTTTATACTATTTCCCAGTTGTGCATGTTGTTTTAAGTTTTCTTGCTGGGCCTTGGTTCACGGGTGCTACGTGGTGCAAGTAAGGGAGTTGATAGTTGGACCAGGCATGAGTTGGAGAGCTTCAGGAGCGATGTGTACATATGCATCCCGCTCGATCACCATGGTCGGGATAGCTTGGGAGGAACTAGGGTTAAACCATATTTTGCCGCTTAGGATGGCTAAATTGTATCTGATTATCTTTTACAAGTCTGTAAACTGATTTTTGGGATCCTGTGTACAAACATAATATTTTAATGAAAAATAATCATTTTGTTGATCAAATCTTTTATTACTTGACCTTAACTTAGTCCTTAATTACACATTTCAATTCAAACGACTTGCTTAGCAATTTAAGCACTATTTTAAACATACAGTGTAACGGTCTTGATTATCCAGGACATTACAGTTCTCAAGCACATAACATGTAAAACTACAATTATACCCTCAACAGGTAAAAATTATGAAAATGTCAATTTTTAACAAAAGCGAATCTTTACGCATATTTAATACACATAATCATGCATACTCAATTATATGCTAATATAATTCACATATTTATCCCACGTGCCCTCCCAGCACGCTAATCCAAGCTCTTAATCTTATTAGGAGTTTTGAGACGTTACATTTACTTTCCAAATTATTAATATTTTTCAAATTATAATATTCTTGTATTTTATTTCTTCCAGTTAAAATGTCTCAAAAACGATTGTAATGTCATCATTAAACTTAATGATGAAAATATAGTATTTTGGAGACATGATGTTAAAATATTATTACTAAGAGAAAATTTGATAGAAGCTGTTAAAATAACACCCATGCAAGAACTATCATTAAAGGCTTCAGTGAATGATCAGTTCAAGTATGTCAAGTGGGTAAGGATAAACCACATGGCAAGGTATTATTTACTTCATACTGTTGGGAATATATGTCTTAACGCTTTACAAATCAACAATGAATAATAATAATAATGCAATATTCCAAACCCTAGATGTTGATCAAGATTCAAATTCAAAGTATGAATGTAATTCTTGATAATCAGATAAACATGTTCACGATATGAATATTAATCTTGAATATAAAGAACTAAATTATTAAATAATGATAAGATGAATTTAGTATATTTAATGATCAATACAAATAATGAAAAACATAATAGAATGATAAAATACAAAATTAGGATTAGAGAGATACAACCTTTGTATTGATAAACTTGAATTTCAAACTTGGGGAACTTCTAAGGCATAACACAATCTCAATTGCTTGAAGCTTCGACTAAGTAAAATGAAATTTTGGATTGAACAAGCCTTAAAACTCATGCAAATCAAACAATGCTTGATGAGTTTCTTGGAGAAAACTTTGGTCTTACATAAGTTTAGAGACCTACAATACACATAACCTGATTTGGTAATTACTCTATTATGAGACATATTTTATGGAGTTCCCCTTTTCGATTATCTTCTTGTTTAGAAATCCATTAAATATGAGTATGACCGTGGGTACTTGGTTCGAATCATCGCTATTAGAGATTTTACTATCGCAGGAGAAGTTAATATTGTCGTTCAAGTCCTTGCATGTCGCTGAAGCTCTGTTACGAGTTGTTCCTTAACTTTGAATTCAAGTTAGACCACTTCCACATTTTGATGGCCTACTTTGTAGAACATTGAAGATCTCCTTTGATTGGATGCAAAACATATTTACAACACCATCCGCATGAGCAAAACACAATCAATATCAACTTCTTAATCAGGAAAGAAAATTACTACACCATCTATCTAAGCAAGGAACTAGGAGTACCAACACACCAAGTGATCTAACAAGACTGAGCTTGAACAAATGTTTCAAGTGCAATCAGCCTGTCACCATCTTCCATTGAGTGTCCTAGGCCAAGCCTAGGACTTTCAAATGTGATGGACGAAGAAGATTATACCAATTCAAGAAATAACATGTTTACACATTATAAGGTTACACAATCCAAAATACAGTTACACATTATATATATATATATATATATAAATTGCCAAACAATCACTTATGATCCATCTCTATAGCTGTTCAAAAAATAATGAACTACCAAAATGTATAGAACACATCAATCAATCCTATTAGAATGCAGCATTATAAGTTAATTAGCCGGATCTATCAAGATAGGAGATATCAAAATTGCCATTGGATTGCTACTCTGCCCCCATCATCTGCAAAATAACAATCCATTTGTCATGTAAGAACCATGTTCGACTCAAACAATTTAGAAAAAAAATGACCTTTTTCTACCATTGAAACAGACGGTTCAATATCATATTAGCAGCATTTCTCCATTCGAATGGCGGAATATATTACTTTACTCCCCTGTGATTTTCTTAACTACCTTGTTATACCCTTGTGTTAATTAACACCAAAACAACCCCCAATGTTTTACAAATCAGTTCAAAATCATCTCCTATCCTCAATTTTGATACTGAAAACATGCACTTAATCATTATAAGAAAGTGATGATTAGACCCAATGGTGCATAAATTTGCTTACATAAAACATAGATTCCATATGAACGACAACTAGAATATAAAGTAAGAATGAACAAGGGAAACACATACACATACAATTTGATTGGATGTACCAAAAAATTCCTCTTTTGTCACCTTTCATTTCTTTATAGACTTTCATTTTTTTTTACTGAGTTCTAGAAATCCCCTCAAGGGGCCTCAGTCTAAAACTCAATCTGCCAGACTGCCACTATACTAATCTTTGGGAAACATTAAAAGTCGCGGCTATTAACCCACTTGGTGGCACTGAGGGATTAAACCATAGGGCTAATGGTTTGACAAACCCTGAGTTCTGCAATAGGCTTTTAGTACTCAGATCTCATTGTCTATAGAATGGGTGGTGACATTCAAAGAATTCTAGCATAGAATAGGTGGTAATGTACCACGTCACTCACTCACCTTAAAAATATCACCGAACATTCCTTGCAGGGGATTTCTACGTCGTACTCCATAGAACTTTTCTGCAATATCATCCAGCAACTGAAACATAATCCACATATTAGAATCAACCTTGCACAGGGCCAAGAGGGAAATAAAAGTACAGTAAAACCTCTATAAGAATAATTTTGGGACCAAACTAATTTTATTCTAATTGAAAGGTTATAACTGAATAAAAATATTGGGACAAAAAATTTCCGATCACCCAAAAGTATCAACTCTAACAACAATAACAGTAAAACTCTCTAAGAACTTATTTAAAAGTATCTTAAGTAATTCAAATGTAGAATAGATCCTTGATTTTCTTATTTATGTACAAAATGACATAATATATATATATATATATTAGATTATATATATATATAATTATTCCTATATAAAGATATATTTTTTTAATGCAGGACTTAAAAAAACGTATAATTAATTACATTTTAGAGATTATTCTTATTTATAACTGGTCCAAATTAGGACCAATTTTTTTTATAATAAAATTGAGGTTATTCTTATAGAGTATTCTTATATAGAGGTTTTGCTGTATAGATTACAAGTTGGTAGGAGGGTACTCGCCACATTACCGAAACGCATACCTCTTTAAATGAAGGATCTCTGTCTACACATGATTTATATTTCACTTTTAGCATATTAAAAAGAGGCAAAGCATCTCTCTGCAACCTGTATTGAGAAAAGATTTCAGGAACAAAGTTACATTTCAAGTTTGAGCCGTTACAAGCACAATGCATACTATCATCCCTATAGAAAATGAAATGAATGGTTATATTAAGCTACTAACTACCTAAACTGAAATGAAAAACAAAAACCAAGGGCGTCAGATTAGATCATAACTCACGTTTGTAGCAGAAAAGTAATGAATTGGATCAAATCAGAATGGGGAAGGTCAAGCTGCCGATCTTCAACTTGAATCTTTATTTCATCCATGAGTTGATTAGCATCTCTAAGATTACCTGAAGACAAATACCTACAATAACATAATGATAGTAGCAGGCAAGAGTCAGGGCAATAATGCTGATCAGGGAGTTTGAAATTGGAGATGTAGTTAGTCTTTAAATAAAGGATGGAAAGAGTAACCTTACATTAGAATTGCCCGTGAAATGGCCAAATCATCTTCTCCTGGATAACACTGCATGATCAATATGAATGAGCCTTTAACACATGATGCAACAAATAAATAAACAGACTTTGTCATGTTAATAAGTAAATAAACATAGACTTTGTCATGTTAATAAGTGTATTATTAAGAACTTGAGTAGCTTAGGTATAAGTCCTAAAACGTCATTAAATGATTTTGAAAAATGTGATTTTTGTAGCCAAGCAAAAATAACTAAGACCCCACATAAATCTGTTGTTACAGAATCTGAGCTTTCAGATTTAAATTCATTTTGATATATGTGAGCTTGATGGGGTATTGACCAAAAATGGTAAACGCTACTTTATTACATGTATTGATGACTGTTCTGATTTTACCAATGTGTATCTTATAAATAACAAAAAAAATGTGCTTGACACGTTTAAATTATTTGCGACTGAAATTGAAAATCAGTTCAATAAGAAAATTAAGATATTTTGTAGTGATAGAGGAATTGGATATGATTCAAGCATGTTTATTGATTTTATAATTCATGTGGCATTATTCATGAAAAAACTTGCACCATATTCTCCCAAAACGAACAATAACGCTGAAAGAAAAAATAGGATTTTCTCTGAATCTATTGTTGCTATTTTATTGAACTTTAGTGCTTCATCTCATTAGTAGGGTAAAATTTTGTTAACTGTTTGCTATGTGCTAAATAGAGTTCCCAAGTCTGAGGGCGAATTTTCACCGTATGAGATCTTGAAAAATATCTTACTTTAGGACCTGTAGTTGTTTAGCTTATGTTCGTATTCTTGATCCTAAGACAATTAAGCTAGCAAGTAGAGTCTATGAATATGTATTTATTGGTTACGCGATTAATAGCAAAGCATGCAGGTTTTATGATCTGAATGCACATATCATTGTGGAATCAAATGATGTTGATTTTTATGAACATAGATTCTCATTTAAATTGGAAAATAGTAGGGGTGCATCATCAAGCAACATTTAGCATCATCAAGCGACATTATGTGATTAGGAGTAGTGAAAACGACATGGTCCGTGACTCAACCCAGTAAAATCATCAGGTAAATTCGTTCCTTTTTAATTTCTGCAGCAACAAAAATACATGTCACGTAATTGTGTAATATTTTGGTGCATAGTTTGTTGAGTAATGATATGCACACAAAATACACACCAAAACATTACACACATTGATATGACAAAAAAAAATTTCAAATGACTTATGAGGATTGGATCGAGTGGTTAGGTCCAAGGTTTGCTCCCATGTGGCCTAGGGTTTGACTCCTCATGGGGAACTAACTAGCAATTTATTAAAGTTTACAACCTCGCAAAAAATTTAGGGTTCAGCAAGAGGACAAGAATTAATAGTATCTTTTAAATAACAAAGTATCTACCTTCGACAACAGAGAGAACACAGGACACCTCGTAGCATATCTATGATCTTGAATAAATGCACCACACCAAGGTAGAGTGAGAAAAGAGAATCACTAACCTTGCCCATAAAATTTACTAAAACAGAAGCAAACTTTTTTGGATTGTTTCCTCTAATGAAATGATTTGATACTCGAGCCATATCCTGTGATAGAATTAAAATTAATTGACTTTTCAAGATGGAAGTTATGCATATTGAATATCAAAAAAAAAAAATCCTAAAATCAACAATCTACAATACATATGCTTTGCAGCACTTCAACATAAAACAATGTTGCGTTATCCCCCACCTAATCTAAATTATTCAAAAATGAGAAGGAAAAGATACAGGAGTTTGTCAGAATAATAACACCAAACCTAAAGCACATGACATGTGTATAAATCACAAAGCTCACGTTTTCCCTATTTTAAATTTTTAGGGCAAATCACAAAGCTCGCGTTACAGAAGTACTGTATCAACAAAATATTTGAAGCCAAAAACTTTGCTGCACCTACCACCTCAGGAGATTCAGAATATATATATTCCGCTAGCATAACATGCAGTTCAGGAGAACCATTTCTGGGTGCTCCAAACTCTGCAGACCATCTAGGAAACCAAAAAAAAATAATTAGCACACAAGTAGATAGTAGGATCCGATTAGGCAGAAATCACATGTAATAATTTAGTTGCACAAATAAATAATGTATATGCATGTGGCCGTGCTGAATGTGTGTTAAATTAAATATATCTGATAGAATATTTCTTAGACAAAAATAGTTCTAACAATTAGGAGCCAAAAATAACAATGAAAATTCCATAAATCTTTATTGCAGTAGCCAAAACTGTACAAAAGATCAGCACTTCGAGTGGCTGGTCACTCCTATCAACCTCTTCAAGAGGGTTGAGCTCTCCCCAAAAGTCCACAGACTCAAAAATGAATATCCCTCTTAGAATAGAACTCCCCCTCCTATTTATAGTTTTCCTGTTAACTATATATATTAGTTGTTCATGTTAACTGTAAATTAGCTATAAATTAGGACTAATTAGTTTCTTATTCCCTCATAGTTTCCTAGAATAACTTCCCTAGTTTGTATATAAATATATGTTTATTTCTCATTGAAATACAAGTGAATACAATTCTCTTCACCTCTTATTATATGGTATCAGAGCATTAGTCTATAAAATTCGAATTTTGCTACAAAATTAGGGTTTTTTCTTTTGGGGTTTTCCATAAACACAAATTAGGGTTTAGTCTATTTTATGGTTTATTTCGGAAACCCTAGTTCTGTTGGTCTACTATTCTCACCGCCCACACCAAAGGATTCCCCAGCCGCCGATCTCCATTCCCCATAAGTCCAGCCGCCAGATCCCCTACACGTGGACCTCACGAGCCGTCGCAAGTCGCAACACCAACTCCCACGCGCCGGCGTGTGAGAGCGCGTGGCATCATCTCCGACGGCCCTTTTTGTTCCGTTTGGTCTCCATTGCGTTTCTGGTTGATCAGTGCTTCATTTTTGCACACCTAGTTTCCGTAGTTGCAACTGTCAAGGTTTGTTCTAGGATCTTTGTTGTGATTCTACATTGGTTTTTTGTGTTTTCTGTTGTTTCTTTAAGGAGTTATGGCTGAGAATAAATCAGAGACGAACTCATGGTTTCATCTAATGTGGTTCCTGTGATATCTAAAATCACGGACCATAAACTGATTGGTTCGAATTATTTGGAGTGGTGTAAGACTGTTCGACTTTATCTATGAAGTATTGACAAAGATGACCACTTGATTGATGATCCTCCTAAAGAAAAAGATGGTTCAAGACAGACGTGGCTCAGGGAGGATGCTCGGTTATTCCTTCAAATCTGGAATTCTATTGACAGTGAGGTAATTGGTTTGATCAATCATTGTGAGTTTGTTAAAAGAACTAATGGATTATTTGGAATATTTGTATTCTGGAAAAAGCAATCTCTCCCGTATGCATGAGGTGTGCAGAGCATTCTACCATGTGGAGAACAAGAACAGTCCCTTATGAACTACTTTATGTCCTTTAAGAAGACGTATGAGGAGCTTAATATGTTGCTGTCATTTAGCACTGATGCGAAGGTTCAACAACGCCAGCGAGAGCAGATGGCTATTATGAGCTTTCTAGTAGGGCTCTCACCTGAATTTGATTCTGCGAAAGCACAGGTTCTTTCTGGTTCTGATGTTTCCTCTTTACAAGATGTCTTTAGTCGTATTCTTCGCACGAAAATTACTCCTGTTCCTCTTAATAGTGCTTTGGTAAGTCGTAATAATTATGCGCCTAGGAAATCTTCTATTCCAACTGGGCATAAAGGAGGTCGTTCACAAGGAGTTGAAACTCAAACACCAGATTCTGGAGGCATTATTTGCAACTACTGTAAAAAGTCAGGTCACACCAAGTTTGAGTGTAGAAAGCTACAGTTTAAAAATCAGCAACAACACTCTGTTAATGTTGCAAATACTATTGATGCCACTGATAAATCCGTCCTTATTTCTGCTGATGAATTTTTCAAGTTCTCACGATATCAGGAATCACTCAAGTTGTCATCTCCTTCTGTCACTGCTATTGCCAATTCAAGTAAATCTAATACGTGTCTTCTCTCTTCATCCTCCAAATGGGTCATTGATTCTAGTGCCACAAATTACATGACAGGTAATTCCCATCTCTTTTCCACTTGTCATTCTCACACTTCAACTTCCACTGTTACCTTAGCTGATGGGTCACCATCTTGTGTTCGTGGGTCTGGCACTATTACTCCTACACCCTGCTTACTTTGTCATCTATCTTACATTTACCTAATTTATCCTTCAATTTGCTCTCTATTAGTCAACTCACTCATAATTTTAATTGTTGCATCTCATTATTTCCCGATTATTGTTTATTTCAAGATCTTATGACGAAGAAGATTATTGGTAAAGGACATGAATCTAGAGGCCTCTATGTTCTTGACATACTGCCACCAACTTCTTTTGCTTGTTCGAGTGTCACTTCCGCTTTTGAGGCTCATTGTCGATTGGGTCATCCGTCTCTTTCTTTGCTCAAGAAACTTTGTCTGCAATATAGTAAGATGTCTTCATTAGATTGTGAGTCGTGTCAATTTGCCAAACACCATCGTCTTAGTTTGAGTCTACGAGTCGATAAACGTGTTAGTGTTCCTTTTGAATTAGTTCATTCTGATGTTTGAGGTCCTTCTCCTATTTTGTCTAAACCTGGATTTAAGTATTTTGTTACTTTTGTTGATGATTATTCTTGTGTAACATGGTTATATTTAATGAAAAATTATTCTGAATTGTTTTCTATATTTTGTGCATTTTGTGCTGAGATTAAGAATCAATTTAATGTTTCTTTTCGTACTTTGCGAAATGATAATGCCAATGAATATACATTCGCTTTATTTCATTCTTATATGGTCTCTAATGGCATGCTTCATGAAATCTCGTGTTGATACTGCATCCCAAAATGGTGTAGCAGAACGTAAACATAGACATCTTCTTGAAACTGCACGAGCCCTCTTATTTCAAATGCATGTTCCCAAACATTTTTGGGCCGATGCCGTTTCTACAACATGTTTTCTTATCAATCGCATGTCATCTTCTGTTCTTAATGGTGAAATTTAGTTTTCTAGAATAACTTCTGTAGTTGTGTATAAATAGATGTTATATTTTCAATACAATATACAATTCTCTTCACATATCATTACATGGTATTAGAGCATAGTCAGGTTCTGGGTTTGAGATTCGAAATTCGAAATTAGAGTTCATCACAAATTGAGGTTTGCAATTAGGGTTTAATTTTCTTTCATTTTTTGGGTTCCTATTTCGGAAACCCTATTTAGAGTGTTCTTTTGTTCTCACCACCGGCACAGAAGGACTGCCCAGCCACCGACCAACCAGACCCCGCCGTCTGAGGTCCAGAAACGCCGCGAGTGGAGCCCACGCGCCGCCGTAACCCGCTACCCAGTCCCCCAAGCGACAACGCGTGCGCCGTTCAGCCGCCGTGCTTTCGACTCCGGTTGGTCCCCAAGTCCTTCTCGTCACTTTTCTGCCCAGTTTGTGTTCTTCTCCGGTCATTTTCATATCTGTTTTTGTTCAAGTCTTGTATTTAGAAAGTTCCTTTTCTTGGCTTTGTTTACTTGTTTTTTACATATTTGCTTTTGAGGTTATGGCTGAGGCAAAATTCGTGGTATCTGATATGGTTCCTGTGATATCTAAAATCACGGACCATAAACTGAATGGTTCGAATTATTTGGACTGAAGTAAGATATTCGACTTTATTTACAAAGTATCAACAAAGATGACCATTTGACTGATGATCCTCCTAAAGACAAAGGTGATTCAAGACAGGCATGGCTCAGGGAGGATGCTCGCTTATTCCTTCAGATTCGAAATTCCATTGATAGTGAGGTAATTGGCTTGATCAATCATTGTGAGTTTGTTAAAGAACTAATAGATTATTTGGAATTTTTGTATTCGGGAAAAGGGAATCTCTCTCGTATGTATGAGGTTTGCAAAGCATTTTACCGTGGAAAAACAAGATCAGTCACTTATAAACTACTTTATGGCATTTAAAAAGATGTATAAGGAGCTTAATGTGTTGCTGCCATTTAGTACCGACGTGAAGGTTCAACAAAAACAACGAGAGCAAATGGCTATTATGAGCTTTCTATCTGGGCTCTCCTCTGAGTTTGATTCTGCTAAGGCACAAGTTCTTTCTGGGACTGATATATCCTCTTTACAAGATGTCTTTAGTCATATCCTCCGCACAGAAATAACACCACCCGTTTCACTTAATGGTGTCTTGGTAAGTCGCAATAATAATTAAGCGCTTGGGAGATCCTCTAATCCAAGTGGAAACAAATGAGGTAGTTCACAAGGATTTGACACTCGAGCGTTGGATTCTGGAGGCATTATTTGCAACTATTGTAAAAAACCGAGCCACACCAAGTTTGAGTGTAGAAAGTTACAGTTTAAAAACTAGCATAAACACTCAGCTAATGTTGCATCTAATAGTGATACCTCTAACAAATCAATCCTTATCTCTGCTGATGAGTTTGCCAAGTTCTCCAAGTATCAGGAATCACTTAAATCTTCATCTCCTTCTATCACTGCTATTGTTGATTCAGGTAAAATCTAATGTGTGCCTTCTTTCCTCATCCTCAAAATAGGTCATTGATTCTGGTGCCACAGATCATATGACAGGTAATTCTAGTCTCTTTACTTCATTTCAGTCTTCTGCTTCTACTTCTACAGTTACTTTAGCCGATGGGTCACCATCGTGTGTTCGTGGGTCTGGCAGCATCACTCCTACCCCTTTGTTGTCTGTCTTCTGTTTTACATTTACCTAATTTATTCTTTAATTTACTCTCTGTCAATCAACTCACTCGTAATCTCAATTGTTGTGTCTCATTTTTTCCTGATCATTGCCTATTTCAGGATCTTATGACGAAGAAGATTATTGGCAAAGGACATGAATCTGGAGGCCTCTACACTCTTGATACATCGCCACCCAGCTCTATTGCTTGCTCGAGTGTTCCTTCTCCCTTTGAGGCTCATTGTCGATTGGGTCATCCATCTCTCCCTTTACTAAAGAAGCTTTGTCCTCAATATAGTACGGTGTCTTCCTTAAATTGTGAGTCGTGTCAGTTTGCAAAACATCATCGTCCTAGTTCGAGCCCTAGAGTCAATAAACGTGCTAGTGTTCCTTTTGAATTAGTTAATTCTGATGTTTGGGATCCTTCTCCTAATTTGTCTAAACCTGAATTTAGGTATTTTGTTACATTTGTAGATGATTATTCTCGTGTAACTTGGTTATTTTTAATGAAAAGTCGTTCAGAGCTATTTTCCCTGTTTTGTGCGTTTTGTGCTGAAATTAAAACTCAATTTAATGTTTCAATTCGTACTTTGCGAAGTGATAACACCAAAAAATATACATCTGCTTTATTTCAATCTTATATGACTCAGAATGGCTTCATGAAACTTCCTGTGTTGATACCCCATCCCAAAATGGTGTGGCGGAACGTAAAAACAGACACTTTCTTGAAACTGCACGAGCTCTCTCTCTTATTTCAAATGCATGTTCCTAAACCGTTTTGGGCTGATGCAGTTTGCACAGCATGTTTTCTCATTAATCGAATGTCGTCCTCTGTTCTTCAAGGTGAGATACCTTACAAAATTCTTTTTCCACAAAAGTCTTTGTTTCCTGTTGACCCTAAGATATTTGGTAGCATTTGTTTTGTTCGGGATGTTCGTTCGCATGTCACTAAATTAGATCCCAAGTCTTTGAAATGTATTTTCCTTGGTTATTCCCGTCTTCAAAAAGGCTACCGGTGTTATTGTCCCAGTCTTAACAAATATTTAGTCTCCATTGATGTCACTTTCCTCGAAGATACACCTTATTTCCCTTCTCTGCCCATTCCCACTCGTCAGGGGGAGGCCGATGATTAGTTGGACTATTCAATCACATCTTCTTCTCCTGACACGAACCTATCACCAATCTCGCCACCTGTTCTTGTGAAGCCTCCTATTCTTCAAGTTTACTCCAGGCGACAACCTCTTGATTCAAGTCCTGCACTTGCTCATTCATCATCAGATCTGGACCCAAGTGATGATCTTCCAATTGCATTACACAAAGGTAAACGTTAGTGTACTTATCCCATTTCTTCTTTTGTTTCTCATAATAACTTGTCTTCCTCTTGCTCTTTCATTGCTTCCCTTGATTCTATTTCTATTCCTAAGACTGTTCGTGAAGCCATATCTCATCCTGGTTGGCATACTGCAATGCTAGAGGAGATGAATGCTTAAGATGATAATGGTACTTGGGACTTGGTCGATTTACCTTCAGGAAAACAGGCTATCGGCTGCAAATGGGTCTTCACAGTTAAGGTCAATCCGAATGGGTCAGTTGCTCGATTGAAAGCTCGTCTTGTCGCCAAGGGCTATGCTCAAACTTATGGAGTAGATTATTCTGAAACTTTATCTCCTGTTGCAAAGTTTACATCTATTCGGTTGGTTATTTCAATGGCAGCTACTCATCATTGGCCTTTACATCAACTTGATATCAAAAATGTTTTTCTTCATGGTGATCTTTAGGAGGAGGTGTATATGGAGCAACCTCCTGGGTTTGTTGCTCAGGGGGAGTCGCGACGAGTTTGTCGTCTTCAAAAATTTTTATATGGTTTGAAACAAAGTCCTCGTGCTTGGCTTGGAAAGTTTAATCAGGCTATTGAGAAATTTTGTATGATGAAAAGCAAGTCTGATCATTCGGTGTTCTACAAACGATCAGAAGTTGGCATCATTTTGTTAGTTGTATATGTGGATGACATTGGTATTACCGGAAATGATACTAGCAGAATCTCCTCTTAAATCTTTCCTTCATACTCAATTTCACACAAAAAATTTGGGTGTGATAAGCCTCCAGTCAAGTTAGTTTACACTAGGAGGCCACGTGACACATAAGCCCAGAACTACTCTATATCTTAGCCATACTTTAGTTTGTATTAGTATTTTTTCAATTTGTTTATTTTATTTTCATCCAGCTGTATTTTATAATATAAAGGGGCTGAGTTGTATTTAGTCTTTTTTAGATCATAGCTGGCAGTTTCTTTAGCCAGACCAGTTCCTATAAGTAAGGGTGGAGATTCATTTGTAAAGGAGGAGAGAACATTAGAAGAGAATAGGTCCTTTGGAGAGAACAGCCCTCTCGAAAGGTTGTGGTGGGAGATACTAGTTGATTGTAATTCTTTTCTTTTATTTTATCAATAAAGAGGTTTTCTAGGAGGGATTTCATATACTTGTGTTCAAGAATAGATAGTCTACTTCTCAACTAAGAAGATTCTATCAAATTGGTGCGATGATTGCGGACATGGGCCCAAAGAAAACAAGGGAAAGGAGCCACTCTACTGTAGAGCTCGGACAAGAAATGGAGACCTTGAAGACAGAAGTTTCAGTCATCAAGAATTCCATGGAGAGCATGGCCAACCGAATTCAGCAGCAGTTACAAGAAACCCTTCAACAATCTCAATGTGAGATTCAAGAATCTCTGCAGCAACAATTCAAAACGCTTTTGGAAATTCAAGAAAGATCAAAGAATCATCAAGAGTCCAGGGAAGATGGCAATGGTGCTAGCGGCAGCCAGGAGAAGGGTCAGCCCAGAGAATCAGCAGCACAAGGTGACCCTCAACAGAGAGAACCACCTTCAAGAAGCAAGTGCTAGTCTATTGGTGCATCTCCCCCTGTTTAGGGGTAGTCGGAATTCGGGAGGCAGCTTTTTCGACCGGGGACAGCAGGAAATTCGATGTCGCCATGAGAATCGACTCAAAAGGTTGAAGATGCCATCCTTTAATGGTGAGAATCCAGATTGTTGGATAATGCAAGCAGAGAGATTTTTTGTTTGCCATGAATATGATGAAGAAGAGAAGGTTGAGGAAGCCTTCATTTCATTTTCTAGTGATGCTTTATTATGGTACCAATACGAAAGCAACAAAAGGAACATTCACAGCTGGGAGGAATTGAAAAAGTTGCTGCTTCGACATTTCCGAGATCAACAAGAAGGGTCCCTGTATGACCAATTTTTGACTGTCAAACACATAGGACCTGCCCCAGTAATTCAATAAACCAGAATAGACAATAATAAGCAATAAAACAGTAACCAAAGAGTGAATAATTCTGAAGCTTTATTGAAAGAAAATATGAGTTTCATACAAACACAGAGAAAAAGATCTCCATGATGCCTAGAATTCTCTTAATTCTTGCATAACTAATTACTAGCTTCCTTTTCCCACTAATAGGCTACTTAGTACCCAATTTGCCCCTCTAACAAACTACCCTCCACGTCAACCATCAAATGACCCAGCCTACCCTTGGCCTTTGTGTCCCGACCCCCTCCTAGTGTATGTGAACCGAATCATAGGCTTATCAAGCCTATCATTACTTCCCCCGAATTTGTGAACCTTGCCCTCAAGGTTGAAAGCTGGAAACTGAGTTTGGATAGCTTCAAATTTCTCCCAAGTAACTTCGAAAACAGGCAAATCCTTCCAGCGAATAAGCACCTCAACAACTTGATCTGAAGAAGCTGGATTCTGCCTGACATTCAGCACTTTAGCAGGTTCCACAATAAGCTCCAGATCTGACGTTAGAGTAGGTGGAAGCGTGGTGGACGGATGAGCGGTTCCGATAGCAGCTCGGAGTTGCGACACATGAAAAACCGGATGGATAGCTGACGAAGGAGGCAAGTCTAGATGGTATGCCACTTTGCCAATGCGTTTCAGAACTGCGAAAGGTCCATAATACCTTGCTGCCAGCTTCTCATTTTTTCTAGTGGCCAGTGATTTCTGTTGGTAGGGTCACAATTTAACGAATACCTTGTCTCCCACCACAAACTCCACCTTCCTATGCGACCCATCAGCTCCTTCCTTCATCTTTTGTTGTGCTCGCAGCAGGTGCATCTTCAAGTCGTCCAAGAATGAGTCTCGCTCCTCAAGCAGCTGGTCGACAGCCAGTACATGTGTGGTACCTGCTGCATAACGAATCAACGGTGGGGGGTCACGCCCGTATAAAACCTTGAACGGAGTGCAGCCCAAGGATGAGTGATAAGTGGTATTGTACCAATACTCAGCCCATGCTAACCACTTAGCCCAAGCTTTTGGACGGTTCGAAGCGAAGCAACGGAGATATGTCTCAAGGCATCGATTTACTACCTCCGATTGCCCATCTGTTTGGGGGTGATAGGAAGTACTGTGGCGAAGTTCCGTCCCTTGCAGTTTGAACAATTCAGACCAAAAATGGCTGAGAAAAATCATGTCACGGTCAGACACAATAGACAGCGGAACCCCATGCAAATTTACCACATGTGTAACAAATGCAATGCTTCAGCCACCGTTTTGGCAGTAAATGGGTGTCGAAGGCCTATGAAGTGGCTGTATTTACTAAGCCAGTCCACCACCACTAATATAGTATCTATACCCTCCGATTTAGGCAGCCCTTCTATGAAATTCATAGTTAACTCCTCCCAAACTTGTGCTGGCAGCGATAGTGGCTGCAGCAAACACCCTGGAGACATTGCCAAATATTTGTTCCGCTGGCAAATATCACAAGAACGAACAAACTCCAAGACCTTAGCCTTCATGCCGACCCAATACACATCTCATTTCAGCCGTTGATAAGTCCGCAGCTCCCCCGAATGGCCGCCGATGAGCGAGCAGTGATACATACGTAAGAAATGGGGCAGCAAAGCCGAAGTGGTGGATAAAACTAAACGACCCCTGTACAATAGCCGTTGTTGGTTTAACGAAAACCCAGCAATGATTTTACCTTGCGCCACATCCGCTTTAACCCGAGACAGGAATGTGTCCGCTGCCACCTCACGATTAACAAGCTCTCAATCCATCCATGTAGTAGACGTCAACAAGGAACACTCCACTTGGCCGACCCTAGATAAAGCATCAGCCGCCCGATTTGTTTCCCCGGAGCGGTACTGAATATCAAAATCAAATCCCAACAATTTTACCAACCATTTCTGATGTTCAGGAGTAACCAGCCGCTGTTCTAACAAAAACTTGAGACTCTTCTGGTCTGTTCGGACAATAAATCGTCTTCCAAGGAGGTAAGGTCGCCACTTGAGTACCGCAAGGACAATGGCCATGAGTTCCTTTTCATAGATGGATTTCAGTCGAGCTTTGGGCTTCAGCACTTGACTGAAATACGCCAGTGGGCGTCCCTCCTGCATCAAAACAGCCCCTACCCCAAACCCCGAAGCATCAGTCTCTACTACAAACGGCTTAGTGAAATCTGGGAGTGCTAAAACAGGAACTGTGGTCAGTGTTCTCTTCAGTTATTCAAAGGCAGCAATAGCTTCTTCAATCCACCCATACTGATCCTTTTTTAGTTGATCAATAAGAGGTCTAGCGATGGCCCCATAATTCTTGACGAATTTCCTGTAATATCCAGTCCAGTGAGACCAAGAAACCCCCTCAGCTCCTTAATCGTTCTTGGCAGCGGCCAATCGAGCATAGATTGAATCTTAGAAGGGTCCACAGCCACTCCCTCACCTGAAATAATATGTCCCAAATATTCGACTTGTCGCTGTCCAAAACAACACTTCTTTAAGTTGGCAAAAAACTGATGGTCTGACAAGGTTTGTAACACTATCTCAAGGTCCTTGACATGAGTTTCCTCATCCGGGCTATAGACGAGGATGTCGTCGAAGAAGACCAATACTCTTTTACGAAGATGCGGCTGGAAAATATCGTTCATCTGAGAATGAAAGGTGGCGGGGGCGTTGGTCAGCCCAAAGGGCATCACTACAAACTCGTAGTGGCCTTCATGAGTTCGAAAGGCAGTTTTATGGATGTCCTCCGGCCTCACCCTAATCTGATGGTACCCCGAACGTAAATCTAACTTCGAAAATACATGAGCCCCGTGCAACTCGTCTATCAACTCGTCAATAACTGGTATGGGAAATTTGTCGGGTACCGTGGCTCGATTAAGAGCTCTATAATCCACACAAAATCGCCATCCGCCATCCTTCTTCTTAACCAAGAGAATTGGGCTCGAATAGGGACTGTTACTCGGCTGGATCACCCCGGATTGCAGCATCTCTCGAACAATTTTCTCTACCTCATCTTTGATACCATGGGGGTATCGATATGGTCGGATACTCACGGGGGTGGTGCCGGGCTGAAGAACAATGGCATGATCATGTTGTCCTTGCGGCGGCAGCGAAGTCGGTGTAGCAAACACAGTGTCGTACCGCTGTAATACTTCGTGTATCCCGTCTGAATAGGCAGCCCGATCCTGAGAAACCGATGCACAACCCAGCTCTACCCAAACTCCTTGTCTCTCATTTTGTAACAGCCGTATCATCTGCTTCAACGATATACACGTCTTGTGAAGCAAAGGATCGCCATGTAAAACAACAGGCTGACCTTGGATTCGTAGTTTCATCGTGTGATCCTTCCAATGATGCGTGGTTTCCCCTAAAGTTTGCAGCCATTGGACGCCCAAGATAACATCAGTACTGCCGAGTTGCAACGGCAGAAAGTCTTCGATAATTTCCATTCCTTGCAAGTGTAACGGCACCGAGTGACAAATACCCTCCCCCTTCACCGCCTGACCACTGCCCATCTGTACTTCGTAAGCTTCAGTCGTGGACAGAGGCAGCGCTAGTTTCTGGGCTAATTCCGTCGTAATAAAGTTGTGTGTCGCCCCGCTATCCACCTAAACTACCACTTCGTGACCCATGATAGAGCCCAGAATTTTCATGGTCTTTGGGGAAGTCAAACCAACCACGGCATTCAGAGATACTTCCACCATATGAGCCTCCGCCGCGCTTATAGCATCGGCAATGCCAAGAACCTCCCCAATCGGGTCAGTGGCCGGCTCATCCACGGCCTCTTCTTGGATAATAATGACCTGAACTTCCGCTTGAGAGCACTCGTGCCCTCTAGTCCAACGCCCGTCACATTTGAAGCAAACCCCACGGCATTTCTTCTCTTGAATCTCGGACTCAAAAAGGCGGTGGTACACCACTGACGTTGCCGGAGCCGAGGCTGTCTTAGGGCTAGCACTAGTCGGGGTCGATGATGAAGAAGAAGAAGGGGAAAGGACAAATGTGCCCTTACCGTGTTCAAGGAGAGACAGGCTGCTCAAAGGGGGTCTTGGATTGGCCCTAATGGGCCCACTCAGCCCAGCCCGATATCCTTTAGTGAAGGCCTGATTGGCTTCAATCTGCTCAGCCAACTCCATCATGTGTAACAGCCCATTTGGCTCCAAAATCCTCAAGGGGGCCTGGATCTCCACTTTGAGGCCCTTCAAGAAAGCAGCCCGTAAGGCAGCCTCCCCCATCATCTCCACCGAAGCAGCGAGAGCTTCAAACCTCTTGCGATAGTCCTGGACCGAAGTGACCTGTTGGAGGACAAAGAAATGATCATACACCGAGCCTTCGTGAGTGGGACGAAATCGCCGGAGAAGCAACAGCTTCAATTCTTCCCACGTGGTGATGATGCGCCTCTGATTTTCCCAGCGAAACCAACTGAGAGCCGCCCCTTCCAAACACAAGACAGCGGCCTCTAATTGCTCGCCCGGAGACAACCGCTGTAAGTTAAAGTAGCGCTCAGCACGGTAAGTCCAATCATCCGGGTCATCTCCTGTGTAAACGGGCAATTCGATCTTCCGAGCTCGAAATTCAGATCGCCGGTCCCCACCCTCAGCGACACGGCCCGTGGAGGCACCCCCGCCAGTCGCCGCAGACCCCTCGCCAGGAAGACGACGACCCGAGCCCGGAATTCCAGTAGACCCCTCACGAAGAGAGGCAAGTTCATCAGCCACCCGGCCCTGAGCAGTAACCAATCGATCTAGCACCTCCTTCATAGAACCCAGCTCTAGTGCATGATCCTTAAGCAACGCACCGTGATCGTTGAGCTGAGTTTGGACACTGGATAAGGCAGATTCAACGCCAACAACACGATTGTCCATCCTCGTCGACACCGGCATACACAGAGCGCCAGGTACTGGTTCTGATACCAATTAATAGGACCTGCCCCAGTAATTCAATAAACCAGAATAGACAATAACAAGCAATAAAACAGTAACCAAAGAGTGAATAATTCTGAAGCTTTATTGAAAGAAAATATGAGTTTCATACAAACACAGAGAAAAAGATCTCCATGATGCCTAGAATTCTCTTAATTCTTGCATAACTAATTACTAGCTTCCTTTTCCCACTAATAGGCTACTCAGTACCCAATTTGCCCCTCTAACAAACTACCCTCCATGTCAACCATCAAATGACCCAGCCTACCCTTGGCCTTTGTGTCCCGACCCCCTCCTAGTGTATGTGAACCGAATCATAGGCTTATCAAGCCTATCACAAACAAGAAGGTTCTGTTTCAGAATATAAGAGAAAGTTCATAAGGCTCCTATTACTCACCCTGTCTCAGCCACAGCTCCTGACATGCCTCCACCTCCTATTAAAGTGTACATCAGGCGTCTGCCTCCTGTTTTATGTCCTGCACTTGCTTCTTCGTTATCAGATCCGGTCTCAAGCGATGATCTTCCCATTGCGCTACGCAAAGATAAACGCCAATACACTTATCCTATTTCTTCTTTTGTTTCTTATAATCATTTGTCATCTTCTTCTTGTTCTTTTATTGCTTCCCTTTATTCTATTTCGATTCCTAATACTGTTCGTGAAGCCATATCGCATCCTGGTTGGCATGATGCAATGATAGAAGAGATGAATGCTTTAGATGACAATGGTACTTGGGACTTGGTCGATTTACCTTCAGGAAAACGGGCCATAAGGTGCAAATGGGTATTCACTGTTAAGGTCAATCCAGATGGATCAATTGCTCGATTAAAGGCCCGTCTTGTTGCTAAGGGTTATGCTCAAACCTCTAGAGTAGACTGTTGTGATACTTTTTCTCCTGTTGCTAAGTTGACATCTGTTCGATTATTTATTTCAATAGCAACTTCTCATCATTGGCCTTTACATCAGTTAGATATCAAGAATGTTTTTCTTCATGGAGATCTTCAGGAGGAGATGTATATGGAGCAACCTCCTGGTTTTGTTGCTCAGGGGGAATCAGGGCGAGTCTGTCGTCTTCGAAAATCTTTATATGGTTTGAAGCAAAGTCCTCGTGCTTGGTTTGGTAAATTTAGTCAGGCTGTTGAGAAATTCAGTATGCTGAAAAGTAAGTCCGATCATTCTATGTTTTATAAACGATCAACTGCCGGTATCATTTTATTGGTTGTGTATGTGGATGATATTGTTACTACTAGAAATGATACTAGAAGAATCTCATCTCTTAAGTCCTTCATTCATACTCAGTTTCACACGAAGGATTTGGGAGTGCTCAAGTATTTTTTGGGAGTTGAGGTAACTCGGAGTAAACAAGGTATTTTTCTATCTCAAAGAAAGTATGTCGTTGATTTGTTGACTGAGACAGGAAAATTGGGAGCAAAGCCTTGTAGTACTCCAATGAGTCCTAATGTGCACCTTACAAAAGATGGGGAACCATTTGAAGATCCTGAAAGATATCACAGGTTGGTTGGAAAGTTGAATTATCTTACCGTGACTCGTCCAGACATTGCATTCTCAGTTAGTGTTGTCAGTCAGTTCATGTCATCTCCAACAATTCATCATTGGGCAGCGTTAGAGCAAATTTTGTGTTACTTGAAAGGAACACCAGGACGAGGTATCGTGTACGTAGATCATGGGTACACTTATATTGAGTGTTTCTCAGATGCATATTGGGCAGGTTCTAAAGTGGATAGAAGATCCACTTCAGGTATTTGTATTTTTGTTGGAGGGAATTTGGTCTCTTAGAAGAGTAAGAAGCAAAATGTTGTGTCACAATCAAGTACAGAATCAGAATATAGGGCTATGGCACAGTCTGAGTGTGAGGTAATGTGGATCTATCAGCTATTGACTGAAGTAGGACTTAAGACTTCAGTACCAGCAAAATTATGGTGTGATAACCAAGCTGCTCTTCATATTGCATCTAATCCCGTGTTCCATGAGTGGACTAAGCACATCAAAATTGATTGTCATTTTGTTCGTGAGAAAATTCAGCAAGGCTTGATCTCCACAGGATATATGAAGACCGGCGAACAACTAGGGGATATCTTTACAAAAGCATTAAATGGGGTGCAGGTTGATTATTTTTATAACAAGCTGGGCATGATTAACATATATGCTCCAGCTTAAGGGGGAGTGTTAGCTATATATATTAGTTGTTCATATTAACTGTAAATTAGCTATAAATTAGGACTAATTAGTTTCTTATTCTCTCATAGTTTCCTAGAATAGCTTCCCTAGTTTGTATATAAATATTTGTTTATTTCTCATTGAAATACAAGTGAATACAATTCTTTTCACCTCTTATTACACCATCCTTACGTCTAGGCTAATAAAAGACTCACAGCTGGTCTAATTCCTAAACCACTAAAAAATACAATTAATGACTTAGCATTATTGGCCAATAAAATACAACTCTATGACAAACAATTATAAAAGAATAACCACATACAACTCAACTGAATATCTACTTTCTAATCCTCCTTTGATAGGTGATTCGTACCAAAGGCTTATCAATATCAATTTGTATGCTAACAAATCATATAAGATAAAGATGACAACCACTGTCTGCATAGCATAAAAAATGTATCACTGCTGGACTTCATTCAAGAACGACTATCCTAAAACAACACTTAGAATGATATACTGCCATATAAGGATGTTAGCATTTCTTAATACACTACAAATAAAGTATTAAATTCTCACCTAATAGCAGCTTTTAAAAATGATGAGCATCCATCTACACGTGTTTTTGCTGCCCCAAGTTCTTCAGAAAGCTGTTGTACATCATCATCATCAGCTAAGTGTTGTGGCACAGAAATCTGAGGAAACTTATTGTAAATTTGTCTGACACGGTCTGAGATAAATTATCATATTACAAACACCGACAAGATCAGAAATAATAAAGAGGCTAACAATAGAAAAAGAAAAAAAAAACGAAATGAAGAAACCAAAGGAAAAACCAAGAGACAAATTAACCAAATGAAGGCAGAAAATACTTGAAAACGAAGAAACCAAATGAAAATTGATATGCATTGAATTGTTACATTAAAAAGCAAGAACTTACTGAGGGTTTCATCATCATAAGGAACTCTTGCTTTGACAAGTGTATCCACAAACATCACAGCTAGCTCTGCTCCACATGTTACCTGAGATGGATTCTAGAATATCAAATGAATAGATTTAACAACAGATAATAATCTAAAGAATTTCACTACATTTTTTCTTTACAAATGTTATCAAGCTCAGAGATTCAATTTTCTTTAATTCATTTTCTCTTTCTTCTTCTGCTTCTTTTTTAATTATTTTATTACACAGTAGGATGATAAAGCTTCAGCCAGAGCTTTTACATCCAAAACTATGATCTTGTCAAACGCAATAAAGTAAGATTAACTAATGACAAGTCAGGTCATCACTTAAAGTTTGGACCACGGAAGATAGGGTTTAAGGCATGGGCATCCAAATTTAACACAACGTAAGCCCTGTCCCACCTCCAGCTCTATTGTATTCACCATATATTACAGATAAATTTCAAGTTTCAACTAAGGGAAACAAATTATGCACTTGAGTATAAAAAGAGTATAACCTGCCCATGTTCCAATTGGATGCAAGCACCTGAATGAATGATATCCAAAGCTTCAGAATACCTTTGAGCAGATACATATCTGCAATAAAGCATGCATACTTCGTCAGTGACCTGAATAGATAATAAAGAGTAACTAGTTACATGCTAGCCGAAAATGACAAAAGAGGGAAACCAAATGGGCAGAGTTTGAGTTAATACGGTAGAAAGTTCATGACAATCACGATGTTTTATTCCTCCCTCGTAAGACAGATATAAACACCAAGAGTGCATTAAAGTATGCAACAAAGCGTTTACTGTGAATCTCTGGTCTAGATTACTAAAAGAAATCAGTGTTTTCGGAGTTTCAAAAAAAAAAAAAAAAGCCAGGGAGGTTGAAGGAAGAAGAAATTATGGGTAGTGACAGAATATTTGAAAATGGTGGTAGCTCTTTAAACGTTTAATACTTTTAAAGATGTATTGCTTTCTGACTTAGCTAGGAATTGAAGTAATTGTTTGAACTTTTTAAGATGATCCCTTTACTTATACACACAAAAACAAACATATAATATAAGTATATATATATAAAATATATATTTATATATCGGAATCTCCATTGCACCCTACAATATTTGAGAGGCAGTAAATTCTAAATCGCCGGGTATCCCCATTAAATGTCGAATCCCAAAACTCATGGTGGAAATTATAGACCTGACTAGTAATACTACAACCAATCCCTCAAGGGTTATGTTTATGAATAAAGTGTATAATAATTTCCATAATTATGTTGGTAATCACCTGTAGTAACAAAACTTAACTACTAAAAGCTCATGCATATAGATACATCATCTATGTTGAACATAAGAGAATATCCGTACCTTGCACTTATTGACTTGTACATCTGTTGAGCTCCATAGTAATTACCCTCTTCAACAACTTTCTTTAATTTCTCAACATTCTGCATTTTAAAGCAAAAACAATTAGCCAGGTTGGAAATACATTCAACTTAACTAATAAATTAAGACCCCACAAACAAAAACAGTTCAACTGCACCAAATTCTAATAAGAACTCTTTTCTATCACTATTACTAACAAAATTTTCAGCATTTAACAAAATAATGAATCTAAGTTTGTACGTGAAATTGAAATCAGAAGAAAAATAGGCATGCTCCAATTCAGAAACAAAGCAATGCTGATCAGAGTTTAATCCAATGAGACTTGACATTTTCCAAAAGGAACATGCACCAGTAGGCAACGATTAAGTGATCAATTTTTTTTAACAACCAAGAATAAATAACGAATAGAAATTCAAATATTTGGATCCTAAAAACAAACACACACAATCCCCTCCACCCCTCTTTTTCTCTTCCACTCCCTTTTCCGGGAAACCAATCACAAAATAAAAAGAATGGTTTCTCAGGAAAACCAAAAAAACAAAGAGGTAGAAAGAAGCAATGGAAGAAGCTGGAATACCTCTTGAGCCGGAGGCAGAACGCCTCTTTTGGGTCTCTCCCCGGACATGACCTTGCTTCTTAGGTTTGAGGTGTTTCAATGGCAGAGATCTGAGTCTGGCTCGATGAAGCAGCTGTGTTGAATGTTCTGGTCTCAACGAGTTCAGTCTGTTAACGAGTGACTTGTGGGGTGCACCTGAGGGCGAATTCCTCTCTATTTTGGGTATTTGTAGATTTTTTTTTATACTTCCTTCTCTTATAATGATATTTATAACGAGTCAAATGTGCTCTACCGTACTTTAAAACCTCACTCCAAAATATTTTTTATTTTAGCACTAAGTTTTACATTATACCATACATACATTAGTTTTTCTGTATATTTCTCGACATCATTTAAATATTATATCTTTAAAAATATTTTATTAATTAAAGTAAAATAAAATAATTAAAAAAGAAAAAAAATATATATACTAAAGGAGAAATAAAAGAAAAATAATAATATTAAAATATTATATAAATGATATATAAATGTAGATATGGATTAATTAGAGTTTGTACATAATTGTACGCCCTGATTTTCCCACGGGCTGATTAGCAAGTCGAGCTGCGGCCTAACCATGATTACCTCATGATCATCCCCAGGGGTCGGAGCTTCGGTCGTAGTGTCGTGCCTTCCTAGCTCGAGGAAGCCCCAAGAGCTCGCCTTCACTGCCCCAGGCCGGAGCAGGGTTTCCAAAGGTTGAAGACCGAGCTAAGTATGAAGCTCGTGATACGAGCTTCATATGGAGGCTATGACCCTTTGCGAAGTCAACACACGCAAGGTAAACGTGCACATATCAGGCATCACGTGTCTGATATCCCCCTGACTTCTCGGACATGCAGCAGGAACGTGCGTATTCAGACACCCACGACTGGGTTGGGCCGTGCGGCCCATTACCTCCTTACCTATTGATTTGACCACACTTATGTGTCAGATTTAGGAATTAATCATGAATGTCACAGAATTGATACGACAAGTAAGAAGGTCACGGGATGACCTTCTTACCAACTTACAGGTGCCTTCTCCTATAAATATGGAGACCCTGGGAGTTGATGAGGGTTGGGAAAAAATAATCTCTTGTAAGAAATACTCTGCAATCAAATACTCAGTATAGATCAATAATATTGACTAGTGGAGTAGAAGGATTTTAACCTTCGAACCACTTAAAAAACGTGGCTTGAGTCATCTACATTTGGCACTAATCCCTTTCTCTTCTTCTCTTAATTACCTGTTGGCGAAGAACCGCGTCAACAATAACTATTATAAATATATGCATAAATGAGCTGATAAAAAATGTTTTTGTGAGTTTTAGCTAAATATTATAAAGAAAAATATATCACTAAAACATAAAAAAAAATTATAATTTACCTCAAACTTTTACATTATACCATACATCAATTTCTCTATTTTTTCTCTACATCATTTAAATATTATATTTTTTGAAAATATTTTATTCATTTTAAGAAATAAAATAATTAAATATAATATTATCACACTCATATATATACAAAAGTTTATAAAAAAAATAATAAAATATTTATAACTTGATGAATAGTATTTCACTACATATAAAGAAATATTATTCATTTAGGTAAAAAAATTATTAGTTTACATCACTCATTGGAAGACTATTTGTTATCAGGTAAATTAGCATTTGTGACGTGGCAAATAAATTCTTGATACGTGGCTGACACCTGGAAGCATCTGCTAGAGTATCGACCAGGAGACACACCAGAAGCATGACAAGCCTATCTATGCCACGACCAGTCTGGTCGGTGGTTCCGCTAGCAGAACAACATTTATGGGAAGATCTTTGTGAATCCCGAATTTATCTCATGCAATCTTTTGAATATCCCGCCATTTAGGGTATAATATCTGCAACAATAATCTGTAACCCTCCTTGAACCTATAAATAGCAAGATATAGCTCAAGGGAAAGGGACCCTTTTTTCTTTTGGAACAAAAAACTATAGAGGGAGATAGAATTTCTTGAAGTGAAGTGCTGAAACTCATTGAACCCAAGTTCTCTGATCACACTTCTGATTTCATATCAATATAATTCTAAGTGGACGTAGGTCATTACCAGATCCTGGGGCCGAACCACTATAAATTGCTGTGTTTTCTTTACTTTCGTCATTATACTATTTTCTTTATATTTGTCCATATCATTCATATTTTGACTCCGTGTCAGTTGGCCAAATCGTGGGTCAACATTCTAGTGCTTTCATTGAGAGGACAATTCATTGCTGTTAAGAAAACCGATGGCGAAAGCAGGAAGGAAAGCTGGCCAAACTGCCGCCACTGCACCATCGAATCCACCACCTCCTCCTCCACCTGCAAGCATGGCGGAAGATGAGCCGCAACTAGATTTTGAAGAGGAGGAAATGGACGACGCGACGCTGAAGAGCACCCTGGGCGCGTTGCAAGAAGAATTGGCTAGTCTAAGGGCCAATCAAGAGACTGCCGCAGAAGCCATGGCAAGGCAGCAGCAGGAACTTGACCGTCAGCGGGCGGAGTTGAGCGAGAGACAGGCAGAGGTGGATCGCCGCCAGACTGAGGCTGTAACGACCCAAATTCAGTGTTTAGGCTTAAGGGCCTGGGGAAGTGTGCCTGGAGGGCATGATGGGATTTTGCGTGTGACTTTAATGAGCTTAATGCATGATTACGATTTATTGCACGTTATGTGATTAGTTAATTAATTGAGATGCACGACTATGTGAATTAGTATGCATGTAGACCTGATTGTCTTAGAATGAGCATGATTGTAATCTGGCCATGTTTGGGCATATCTGTGATAATTGTACTATGTGAATGGTGCCATGTGAGTGCGATGTTTTTATCAGGATGCACGCATCGAGACGGTCCTAGTGAGCCATTTAGTCTAAAAGTCACAACGGGATGTTGTACCCGGCTCAGGTAAAGCCTAGGGGTACTTTGGGAATCTTATAAGTTGAGTTGAGAATGAGTGGTTGGTTATTGGTTATTGGGTAACTTGGGTAACCATTTGTAACTGTGGTGGGTAACAAGTTTTAAGATGGAAAGTGATAGAATTGAAATAGAAGTGTAAAGACTTAAGTGCCCTTGAAGGTTTAGTTAGGAAGGATTATTAAGAAGGGGTAAAATGGTCTTTTGGCAAGGGTAATAGAAAAAAGGCAGCTGGGATATAGGGGGGCACGGTTTGGAGTATTGGGCATTTGAGTGTCTTGATAAAATTAGAAGAGAAGGAAAAGAAGAGGAGAGAAAGGCTAGGGCAAGCAAGAAGAAGAAGAAGAAGAGAAGGAGAAGTGGGAGTCTAGGAGGGGATCAAGGACTTGTGTGGATTCTTCATTTGAGGTAAAGGTTTTATACATATCTAAGTATGGATTTTTGTTTTGATTTAAGGAATTTAAATGCCTAAGCTAAACATTGTGGGGTTTTGGGGTTAGTTGCTGAAATTTGAAATCATAGGAGTGGATCTTGGGTGTGTTGATGTTTTGAATTGATTCTAGTGTTTATGGGTGTTAGATTGTTCATGTAAAGTTTGGAATGGAGTTTTGTGGTTGAGATATGTGTTTGGGATGGTTTAAGGTGAGGATTAGAGAGTAAAATGGTGGGTTTTTCTGGGTTCGAAGGGTCGAGCCGTGGCATGGTTCTTGGTGAGCCGCGGCCCTTCGAAGAAGTGGTATGCTGATGGAGAAGGGCGGGCCGCGGCATGGCCCAAGCAATGCCGCGGCCCTTACCTGTTTTTGGGCCTTTGAGGGTTCTGTTTGGGGGCCATGCCGTGGCATGGGTGGCCTATGCCGCGGCGCTTAAGGGATTTTGGGATTTTAGGATTTTAGGCTTGGGAATTTAACCTAGGGTGCTCGGGGTTGAGCCTTTTACCATGTTTGGTGAATTTCAGCGTTCCGAGTACTAGAACTTGGCCTGGAAGCTCATTTAAGGTTGTTAAAAGTGTCTTTTGTGTGTTGTGACTAGGATTTTGGGAGAGGCTCGTGCTTGTGGACCGTGCTCGTGACCGTGGTACTTTGGAAAGCACGGGATACAGGTAAGAAAACCGTAACACCCGAGTTTAGGGCATGGCCCCACTGTGTGATTGTAGGGCGTGGCCCCGGATTGTATTACGTGCAAATGCTTAACCTTAAATGAACCGTGATGTGTGTGAATGTTTATTTTGAATGTACTATATGTGTGATTATGATGAAACGAACGGCAGAGGCCGGGTACGGCATAGGCCGGGGCGGCCGTGGGCCGAAAGTAACACACAGCACATGGGATGCTTATATTTAGGGTGGGACCCAAGGGATACATGAGTTATCCTCGCGGTGAGAACCGAAACTCCAGGCTTTGGTAAGGCCTTGGGAGCGGCATGGCCGTACTTGTTTATTATGATGGTTTTCCTATGTGTCAGTGAATTATTGCCAGCTATTTGTTTTGCATATGTTATGTGTTATTTGGGTTTTCTTGCTGGGCTTCGGCTCACGGGTGCTCCGTGTGGCAGGTAAAAGCAAGGAGTTAGTCAACCGGCCATGAGTATGGAGAGCGTGGGGGCGGCGCGTACATGTTCGGCCTGCCCGACTGCTTTGGTTGGGGGCATTTTGTATATGGCTGTATTTAACCATTCTTTTGATAGCTGATCAAGTGTAAATCTATTTTGGTGTTGTAAACATTTTGTAAACCTTATTTTGGGATCCCAGATGTTTTATATTTAACGTTTTCAATGAAGTTGACCATTTTAAAAGAATACAGCCTTAAACTTTGGTTTAATCACACTTTTGGTTTTAGAAACCACTTTGAGTCAATTAAATGCACAATTTCTGTTTTAAACTCACTTAGTAACGGCTCTAAGGTAGTAGGGCGTTACAGAGGCCATGGCAGCCCTCGAAGCAGCCCTGCTGTTGACAAGAAATCAGGTCGCACCTGCCTCGCAGCCTAACCAACCTGAGAATGGGCCACCTCAGAAGGGTCCCAATCCTAGCCCACCGATCCATCCTTCAAGTCCGCAAAGGCCCAAGCAGCCTCAAATGCCCCAGGACGACGTCCCACTGGACCCCGAGGCAAATCCACCATCCCAAGCTGCTCGAGGTAATCCCCCGCAGTAAAGGCAGAATAGGGCCGAGCGACAGCCTCGTAGTCCTAGACGCCGTGAGAATGATGGGCCACACCAAGCGAACAGAGGCCACTACCCTCCTGGTAACAGGAGGGACTCGGAGTTAGGCTCTGCGGTCCGTGGACCCCCACGGCATGATAGTGCACGGGGACATCGCGACCAGCGCAGGCCACCCTCTAACGCTCGGGGCGTTTCTGCCAGAGACGGAAATAGAGGAAACAGCCAATCTTACCACAGCCAATCAAGGTTCAAAGATGGTCACGGATACAACGAAGCTGACTCAGGCAAGGGCAATGCTGATGGGAGGAACAGAAATAGAGGGAAAAGCAGGAGCCAAATACCTCAAGGTGACCAACCAAATAGGCAAGATGCTGGAGGGCAACCCAGGCAAAATAATGTCTTCAACCGGCTCGGAGGTAGCGAGCAACGGAGAAGGGAGGAAGACCTAAGGGACATACTCAATGATCGTCGAGAGAAGCATGGTGAGAACATCCCTCCAGCAGCAGAAACCGGAGCTATTCCTACTGCATTACAAGCCCAGATAGACGCACTGAATCAGGCTGTGCAACAGCTGGTCGGGGGAAGGACCTCTTACATCGACCATGATAGAAGAAAGGGCACTCCTTTTGTCCAAAGGATAGCCAACGCAGAGACTCCCAGCAAGTTCAAGATGCCTACGCTCCCGAACTTTGATGGATACGGGGATCCCGTCTCGCATGTGAATAAGTTTGAAATCTAGATGGACATTCAGAAAGTGTTTGAAGACGCTCGATGCAGGATCTTTCCTGCAACACTTTCTGAAGTCGCGCAGGAGTGGTTTTTTAAGTTCCCACCTGCAAGCATAGTTTCCTGGGAAATGTTCGTAAGGGAATTCTACGGACAGTTCTACGCGGGT
Source organism: Humulus lupulus (assembly GCF_963169125.1). NCBI lineage: Eukaryota > Viridiplantae > Streptophyta > Magnoliopsida > Rosales > Cannabaceae > Humulus > Humulus lupulus. The sequence continues at coordinate 145,081,363 of NC_084800.1, read as the reverse complement.
CGTGTCCACCCAACCGAAGCAAACCAACTGGTCGAGATCCGCCAGCAGGACGGAGAGTCAGTGAAGGACTACGTCCAACGATTTATGAGGGCGGCGGCTGGAGCAAAAACAGTAGGGGACGAAGGCAAGATGATGGCCATTACCGCAGGGGTAAAGCATTGCTCTCCCCTCTGGAAAAGTCTTCGAAAGGAAGGAGTTAAAACGACCCAAGAGTTCTTGGATCGAGCCGATCGTTACATAAAGCTCGAGGAAGCCATTGCTGACGATGGGAAACCCTCGAACAAGGGTAAAAAGGCCTCCGAACCTCCCAAAGCCGCCAATGGGTCCAAACCTGATAACAATGGCAAAGGCCATAAAAACGGCAACGGTAATGGCAAAAATGGTGGGAAACGGCCATATAACGAACCTTCCACCTCCGACAATAAACGAGCAAAGGGTAATCGTTATGAACCTAGGTTCACTAACTACACTGCCCTCATCGAGTCTCGGGGAGAGGTTTACCAGGCCACGAGCTCCAGTGTGCCTTACAAGAAACCCGGGCCCATTCGAAAAGACATTTCGAAAAGAGACACCACCAAGTTCTGTCGTTACCATAACGACTACGGACATGACACTAATGAATGCAACCAGTTAAAAGACGAAATCGAGTTCCTTATAAGACAAGGACACTTGAGAAGGTATGTGCGGGCCTCGGGAACTTCCCAACGAGAAGCTCCAGGTGGCAACGAGCAGACGTCTACACGCCAGCGCTCGCCACCATTACAGCCTGCCCCCGTAGCCGGAATGCTCTTAACCATCTATGGAGGCCCGCACCTCGCGGGAAATAGCGGAAAGGCCAGAGAACGATATGCTCGAACTCTACGCCATGACCAGGACATCGAGATGATGACTGTGGAGGATCGCGCGCCAAAAAAGGCTCGCTCAGAGGAGTACGGGATAACCTTCTCTGAGGACGATGCCCAGCACGTCCGGTTCCCACATTCCGATCCGCTGGTCGTGGATATCCAGATGGCCAATATGATGGTAAAAAGAGTACTGGTCGATACAGGAAGTTCAGTGAACATCCTGTATAAATCAACGCTGGAACGCATGAAATTGTCCGTAAAGGACTTGGAGCCCTGCAATCAAACCATATACGGCTTCTTTGGAGAAGGACTCGCACCAGCCGGAATGATCAAACTCCCAATAACAACGGGTACAACGCCTGCCTCAAGGACGTTACTCGCCACTTTTGTAGTGGTTGATTGTCCTTCAGCGTATAACGCCGTTATTGGAAGACCCATACTGGTTGAGCTAAAGGCCATCATCTCCATGTGGCACCTAGCCATGAAGTTCCCAACGGACACAGGTGTAGGATGCATTTTGGGAAACCAAAGGGAAGCCCGGGAGTGCTATAATGCCTCGATCACAAAGGCAAAAGGTGGAGCATCGAGGAGCGCTACCCCAGAACGATTGCAGATGACAGAAGACAGGCAAACCCAATCAGGTGATAAAGTCACCAAATAGGGCGTTGCCCAAAGTGAGGATATAGATTTGGATCCTCGCTTTGGGGATTTTGAAGAAAATATAGGACCCATCGAGGACCTGGAAGAGGTCCAACTCGATGAAAAAGACCCAACCAGAGTCGTAAGGGTTGGGAAGAAATTAGAACCCGCCACAAAACAGGCATTGGTGAAATTCTTGCAAAATAACCAGGAAGTTTTCGCCTGGTCGCATAAAGACATGGTTGGGATAGACCCTGCAGTAATTAGCCATGTCCTGAACATAAACAAAGCCTTTCCACCGGTGCAACAGAAAAGAAGGCTGCTCGATAAAGATAGGTCAAAGGCCTTGAAAGAAGAAGTCGAAAGACTTACAGAAAACGGGTTCATCAGAGTAGCGTTTTATCCGTCGTGGGTCTCAAATCCGGTGCTGGTCCCCAAGCCTAACGGCAAGTGGAGGACCTGTGTGGATTTTACAGACCTCAATAAGGCCTGCCCAAAAGACTGCTTCCCACTCTCGAGGATCGACCAGCTAGTCGATGCAACTGCAGGACATGAGATCCTCTCGTTCATGGATGCATATTCGGGTTACAACCAAATCAGCATGCACCCCCCTAACGAGGATCACACCAGCTTTCGGACCGATACGGGCTTGTATTGTTACAGAGTAATGCCCTTCGGACTGAAAAACACAGGTGCGACTTACCAAGGACTAGTCAACCACATGTTCAAAGAATTAATTGGGATAAGCATGGAGGTATATGTGGATGACATGCTCGTAAAGTCCAAAAGGGCAGAAGGACATGTGAGGGATTTGCAGAAATGCTTTGACGTGCTGAACAAGTATCAGATGAAATTAAACCCCCTCAAATGTTCCTTTGGAGTCGGATCAGGGAAATTTTTGGGGTTTATAGTAAATTCAAGAGGAATCGAGGCCAACCCCGACAAGATAAAAGCCCTGATCGACATGAAGTCGCCGAAGAAAATCAAGGATGTACAAAGCCTGACCGGAAGGATCGCTGCCCTGAGTAGATTCATCTCAAAATCAACTGACAAGTGCGTTCCATTCTTCAATCTACTCAGGGGAAATAAGAAGTTTGAATGGACGGAAGACTGCGAGCAAGCATTCCAGACCTTAAAGACTCATATGTCGCAACCTCCCATCCTATCAAAGCCAATCGAAGGAGAGACTTTGTATATTTATTTGGCGATTACCGAAGTTGCTGCTAGTGCGGTACTAATACGGGAGGAAGAAGGCGTACAGAAAGCTGTTTATTACGTCAGCAAAAGGCTCATCGGTGCAGAGTTGAAATATCCACCGATCGAAAGATTGGCATATTGCCTAATCCTAGCCTCCAGAAAGTTGCGTCCGTACTTCCAAGCCCATCCTATCACAGTTCTGACCGACCAGCTCCTTCGGCAAGTCCTCCAAAAACCTGAGGCGGCTGAACGACTATTAAAATGGGCGGTCGAATTAGGACAGTTTGATGTAACTTATTCACCACGAACAGCAATAAAAGGGCAAGCCTTGGCCGATTTTATTGCGGAGTTCACTGAACTCCCCAATAGTGAGCTGTGCAAACAACCTGACACGCCCATGCCTCAAGACGAGACTCCTTCGTGGAAGCTATTCACGGATGGATCATCCAATGAATCCCACGCAGGAGCAGGAGTGATATTGATAACGCCCGAAGGGCATCGATTTCACTGCGCAATCAGGTTTGACTTCGCAGCGTCAAACAATGAAGCAGAATACGAAGCACTCCTCGCTGGGCTGAGAATGGCCAGGGATATGAGTATAAAAGTGCTCGATGTTTACAGCGACTCTCAGCTGGTCGTGAATCAGGTCCTGGGAGAATATCAAGCGCGAGGATTAAAGATGATGGCCTACCTTAACAAAACAAAAGATTTGCTAGCCCAGTTTACAAAGTACACCCTTCAGCAGATTCCGCGAGACCAAAATTCGAATGCAGACGCCTTGGCCAAACTTGCAAGTGCTAAAGATGCTGACACCTTGAACATAGTCCCAGTAGAGAGATTAAGTAAACCAAGCATAGATGTGGTCGAAGCCAACATGGAAATTCGTGCAGAAGATACATGGATGGGCCCTTACCTGGAGTATCTGACAAATGGGACATTGCCAGCAGATAGAAACAAGCCCAGAACTCTGCAAAGGCGGGCTGCTAGATACATACTACTCGACGGTGTTATGTACCGAAGAGGATATTCAATGCCACTGCTCAGGTGCATCACACCAGAGAAAGCTAAGGAACTCATGAAAGAGGTGCATGAAGGCTTCTGCGGGGATCATGCTGGGGGGCAGAGCTTGGCGAAAAAAGTTCTTAGACAGGGCTATTTCTGGCCAACAATGAACGAGGATTCAATGGAGTACGTACGAAGGTGTGATAAATGTCAAAGGTTCTCCAAAATCCCACGAGCAGCACCAAACGAGCTAAAACAGATGCAGAGCCCGTGGCCTTTCGCAATATGGGGAATAGACTTGATTGGGTCACTTCCAACAGGAAAAGGAGGAGTAAAGTACGCGGTCGTGGCAGTCGATTACTTCACGAAATGGGTAGAAGCTGAACCACTCGCAACTATCACGACCAAGAAAGTTCTCGACTTTGTCATCAAGAACCTTGTATGCCGGTATGGTTTGCCCAGAAAGATAGTGTCAGACAACGGGACCCAATTTGACAGCGACCTGTTCACCGATTTCTGCGAGAGGCACGGAGTTATTAAGAGTTTTTCTTCAGTCGCGCACCCCCAAGCGAATGGGCAAGTCGAAGCTGTAAACAAAACCCTCAAGGACACTCTGAAGAAAAGGCTTGAAGAAGCTAAGGGAGCGTGGCCGGAACAGCTACCTGAAGTCCTCTGGTCGTATAGAACATCTCATCGAACAGCGACGGGGCATACCCCATTTTCTCTAGCCTACGGATATGAGGCAATGTTACCTGTCGAGCTGGATCCCCCCTCACATCGGCGTTTGACTTACGACCAGGACGCGAACAGCCAGTTGATGATGGAGTCCTTAGACTCGATCGATGAGATAAGAGAAAAATCTCAACTCCGAGTTGCTGCTTACCAGCAAAAAGTCGCCCGGTACTTTAACTCCAAAGTTAAAGAAAGAAAATTCAACGTCGGAGATCTGGTGCTACGACGAGTTTTCTTAAATACCCGCGACCCCACTGCTGGTGTGCTCGGATCTAACTGGGAAGGACCTTACCAAATTGAAGAAGTCCTTCACCCAGGCACCTACAAACTTGCACGCTTAAACGGAGATCTCGTTCCACGCTATTGGAATGGAGAACACCTGCGCAAGTATTATCAATAAACAACCCTTCTTAAAGGACTGGCTTGTTTAGATTTTTCTATTAATTTTTACAAGTTTTGCAAAGAGGGTTAGCCACGATGTATGGCTAACTGCTCATATATGTAAGATTCTGTTTCAGAATCACTCGTAAAGACATGTTAGTCCATTTTTAATACGAGATTATAAGGGACTGTGCTCAGCCAGTCACTCTTGCCAACCTGTTGTGAATTTACATTTGCAAGTATTTGTTCATTACGTGTGTTGTTTTGCTGTATCACAAGTATCATTTTTTCCGCACGAACAGGAATGTTCGAACAGGCCATAGTCAAGGCAAGTGACCAAGGACCTAAAGCTCCTCGATCACTTGGGGGGCATATAAGGCACATCGATAGCAAAGCATACTCTCAAGGTATGTAAACACATGAACAAAATGAGTGAAAGCATGCTACAGTACTTAGTGTATTTTTCAAAATTTATGTTTTGTTAAATCATGCCAAAGTACTATGCTAAGTTCGGTCATACGGACAAATGTTATAATAAATAAAAATATTATAGCACCAAGAGTTAAGCTTTTACACCGCAAGCATTGCTGCTTGGATGTAACTGTTCAAATAAAAAAAAAGATTTACTGCCCGTGCAGCAAAATTTAAAAAGAAACTATTGTCTTTACATCACGACCCGTGGGTCGCATGTTCAAAAAGAAAGAAAAATAGTTAATAAAAGTTAAGAGGCCTGGGGGGCAGGAGGATCTTGGGCAGCATCCTGGTCAGTCACTTCCTCGATGGTTCCTTCTTCCAAACCAACGACACTTGGGGTTGCAGGAGTCGCAGCTCTTGCCTCCTCTTCAGCCAGTTGAGCAGCACACCGAGCCAACTCCGCAGCTCTGACTTCCTCTGAAAGGTAGCTAAAGTCAGCACCCTAATTGTGTTTCCAGAAGTTATAGAAACATCGGAGTGTGGTCCTTTTGTACTTTTCAAGATTCTTGGAGTTGTCAAGCTCCAACTGCTGCACCTTGCCCTCAAGAGAGGCAATAGTATCATCCTTAGTCTTGACTACCCCCTCCAGATGCTTGATCTCGCGGAGATGAGTTTTGTTGTACGACCGGTACTCTTCCCTCAGCTTAACCGCTGCATCTTTTGCAGCTTCGGCCGCGGACAGTTTGGTCACCGCTGCATCCCTCTCTCGGACCATCGCTTCCAACTCCGTAGCATGCCTGGCCTCAGCAGCCGAAAGCTCCTCGGCTGCCTTCACCTGATATTTCTCGATAGCTTTTGCCTCGACCTGCTCGACAAGAACCTGAGCTCGGGTACGAGCAGTAGTGGCAGAAAGCAAGGCCTGTGCACAAAGAAAAAGGAGTTAGGACTTATCACAAGGTCTAAAAAACTACAAGACTTGAAGAATAAAGAAACACTTACGCTGGAGATCTCGTTCAGAGCCCTGTTCAAGATCTGGTCGACCGGTAACTCTTCAGCTTGGAGCATGGCAGTCCCAATTTTCTCGCCTTTGCCTATGCGGTCAAGACGATCCTTGGCAGATCTGATGGCACGGCTCACGAGCTTAGCCCCATGGGCCTCTTCACGAGAGAGATGCTCCCTAGCAGGCGCAATTGGAGGATTGAGCCGAACTGGAGTATTTTGCTGTTCGGAGGGAGCAGGAGGAGGAGTAGGAGTTCGCCCAGTTGGCGCAGGATTCTGCCCAGTTGGTGTGCCCTGAGGAGGGTCTTCTGGTCGACTCTTTTTGGCCGAAGGGCCCCGACTGGATTCACCAGCCCTCTTTCTCGATCTCCGAGAGAGTTGGGGGACTTTTTCTTCTTCCTCGGCCTGGTACATGTCGAAGATGTTGGGAGTCGACATATCTGCATGAAGGTAAACGCAAGGGGCTAATAAGGAAGAGAAAGGTGAAAGTAAGTAGTACAACAGAAAGAAGATTGCAAAGTAAATACCCGAGCTATAACTACTGGTCGTTACATTATCGACTCTATTAATCATAAACTCATTTTCGGGCATGAAGAAGTCTGGCCCTAAATTTGGAGCATATGTAAAGTTACCGTCCCCGACAAACATATGACAGGGAATTGGCAAACCATTTAAAAGCTAAAGAAAGTTACCATTGCCATCAGAGGACTCTCCCAAGTCAACAACAGGATCTGTGGCCTTTTCTTTCCCCTTGTCTTGGGGAGCAGAAGGCCTTTTGGCAGAAGGGCTACTCGTGGGTTCCCTAATCATAACTCCTGTAGGCCTCTTCCTGGGAGAAGGAACAGGAGATTGCTGCTCGGGAACCCCCTCGGCAGTGGCTTCGTCCACCACAGACCCTCTATTTTCATGGCGAGGAGCCAGGAGGCCAGACGACCTCAAATTCTTTTCAATGATCAGGGCCTTGACGCTTTTCGCTGCGTCAGACATCCTGGCCAGAGCATTGGACCTCAACACCATGTCTGGTGTTGGAGTCGGACGTAGCCAGGGGCCTGAAAAACAGGTCAAAATTGAAAAAAAAAATGAAAGAATATACTCTGGGAAAAGTATCGACCAGCGAAAGGCAAGCTCTTACCTCCTCTCGCGAAGGCCAAGTTGCTACTGGCTATGTTCGGAGTAAAGAAGTACTCCTTATTATAATGCCCCATGTTCGAGACATGAGTAGTACCACTCAGGAACGACCGGCCGGTTTCCTGGTGACAGAAGTGGAAAAAGCCCGTCCCGTTGTGTTGAGGATTGGACTTGAGGTCGAAGAGGTAGTTGACCTCATGAGGTGAGGGTTCTGGCCATTTGTTAAGTTTGTATAGGACATAGAGTGCAGCCAACATCCTATATCCGTTGGGGGTTATTTGGAATGGGTCGACGCCGAAATAATTGGCCACCCCTACAAAGAAAGGATGAAGAGGAAGATAAGCCCCCACTTCAATGTGATACCGGGACCAGGCACTATTCGCTCCTCCTGGACGGTTAGCCCTTTGGTCCGCAGTAGGACGTGTAATGGTTACCCCCGTAAGGGGGAATTTTCTGAAGCAATTGGCGACCATCCGAGGGGTCATCGAACTGGCCGGGGGAGTGTACCACTCGACATCAGGCGGATTCCTATGACAAGGACAAGCCCTAGTTTGGATATTAGGGTCAGGAACAAGATTCTCTCGACCACTGGTCGAGGGAGCCCCCGCCTGCAAGCCAGGCTGAGCATGAGAAGTATTGTTACTTTCAGACTCGGGCCTTTTCTTGCCAGAAGATTTTGAACGGGCCATTAGAGGAGAAGGATGTGGTCTGGAAGAGGCTCGTGAGAAAGGTATCTGGTGAATGCGATCGTTTGGTTGTTCTTCTCCCTCGAGCAGCTGGGCGAGAAGGTCGTCGTCGATGGGTCTCTCACCTCCCCACAAATCTGGCATTAAAATCTGCAAACAGAAGAATAGGGAGGTGAGGTCAGAAGAGTCTAGAAAGCTTTTAGAATAGCGCTGGTCGAGTATAAAGGTTATGCCTTTATACAACAGCATTCTAACAAGAAACGAAGTCTTTCTGTGCAAACGGTTAAAAAAGTGGATCAAAGGGTGGAAGTGAAATTTTTTCCTGAAAAGCTTTTTCGACTCCCCTTAGGGCGAAAAAAAAAAATTATTTTCAACTGGCTTAAAAATCGAAATGCTACTTCGATTCTACGTCCTAAAAAGCACTGATCCTGGGTTTTAGACCAACTCATAAGCCTACTCTGCCTACAAAAATATTCTATCTATGGGCGCTTAAAAAACCAGAGGCCAAAAAACTCAAACAGTACGCCATCAGAAAACATGCACCACGAGAAATTAGAAGCATGAGGTTTCAAGAAACTTACCAGGGAAAATGGTCGTGAAGGTGGAAGTGAGAGCTTCGGGAGTCAAGAAGCCCACCGTTTGAGTCTTGAAAGCACAGGAGAACGTTCGCCGGAGAAGGTAAAGCTCTGGTTTTTAGGGTTTTCGGCAGAGTAGTGGCGTGCGTGAAAAGGAAAGAAATGGCTCTGGTGATCTTATATAAGTTTGTCTCTGATATTCAAAAGGCGTGATCATTAATTTTCCCTTTTCGAAGTATGGGGAAACGTGATGGCCGTCAAAAGTGTTTCTGGGGAACTGAAAAGCCATGATTAGACAGGAGTAGTTTGCTTTTTTCAAGAATGCACGAAGGGCCCTGACACGTCAGGAGGGGTTACCGAAGAGTCATACGTTCAAAGTTTATTCACTGTTCGTAGTAAATAAACTTTGGGGGGCAAATGTTATCAGGTAAATTAGCATTTGTGATGTGGCAAATAAATTCTTGATACGTGGCTGACACCTGGAAGCATCTGCTAGAGTATCGACCAGGAGACACACCAGAAGCATGACAAGCCTATCTATGCCGCGACCAGTCTGGTCGGTGGTTCCGCTAGCAGAACAACATTTATGGGAAGATCTTTGTGAATCCCGAATTTATCTCATGCAATCTTTTGAATATCCCGCCATTTAGGGTATAATATCTGCAACAATAATCTGTAACCCTCCTTGAGCCTATAAATAGCAAGATATAGCTCAAGGGAAAGGGACCCTTTTTTCTTTTGGAACAAAAAACTATAGAGGGAGATAGAATTTCTTGAAGTGAAGTGCTGAAACTCATTGAACCCAAGTTCTCTGATCACACTTCTGATTTCATATCAATATAATTCTAAGTGGACGTAGGTCATTACCAGATCCTGGGGCCGAACCACTATAAATTGCTGTGTTTTCTTTACTTTCGTCATTATACTATTTTCTTTATATTTGTCCATATCATTCATATTTTGACTCCGTGTCAGTTGGCCAAATCGTGGGTCAACACTATTTAATCATTTTTTCTCTACATTATAAATAATAAGACATTTTACCTCCTCCATTGTGAATGCTCTAAAGTTTCACTTTTTATTTATAAAATTTATTAATTTATTTTATTATAAATTTATATACTTGTCATATAAATTTTAAATAAATAAACAATATTATACATAAAAAAAATATAAACATATTAAATTAAAAATTAAACTAATTTTTTTTTAAAAAAAATGGATTATATTATTTTGGACATATGTTTTGTCTTAATACCTGTGTTGAATCTTCTGTTTTGATAAATTACTTTTTGAATATTGTGTTTTGTAAAATTGTTCAAACCCCTAAATCCAATTTTGATTAGAGTTTTTTAAGCTAAAATTACAAATAATTCACCAAACTAATAACTCAGAACAAAAGTTTCACTATTATGCCAAACAAGTGTATTGTTATACTCAATTTTTTATTCATCAAAATTAGTTTTAGGGTTCGATTTAAACCATTTTACGAAACACATGGTCTAAAAGGTAATTTGTTAAAACATAGGGTTCACACAAATAATGAAACAAAATACACGATTGAAAATGGTATAAATCTAATAAAAATATATAATATGATAACATTTTTAAATATAAATAATAATTTTTTAATAAAAATTAAGATTATGTATTATATATTATTATTATGATATTTTATAATATTTAAATTTATATTAATATAAGTTTTAAATATCTAGTCTTGTTTTAAATATTATTATAGTAATAATATTTTATAATATTTGAATTCAATAAAAAAATTAGGATTATATATTATTATCATAATAATATTTTATAACATTTAAATTTATATTAATATAATTATTAAATATCTAGTCTTATATTATTTATTATTATAATAATAATATTTTACAACATTTGAATTTGAATTTGTATTTATATTAATATAATTATTATATATATAATATTATATTAAATATTATTATAATAATAATATTTTATAATATTTATATTTATATTAATATAATTAATAAATATATATTTTTAATTACTTTTAAAGGTATATTTCGTTAAATATTTAGAATATTATGTTAAAGTTAACAAAACAAACCGTTAAAATAAAAAAAATTTGTTTTCTACACACTTTTTATATAGAAGAGATTTGCATCAAAAATCAAAACAACCAAAAAATAAAAATATATTGGGAACTTCTTTTCTTGTATAGTCAATTGTAAAGGAATATGGGTGCACATTTTGTGGTAATCACTTGGATAGTTATAAAAACATCACATCAGGTTTCAAGAAATTTCAAATAATTTATGGTGATTCAAATAGTTTGTAACACATGCGTATAAAAGAAAGGCACACATACAGATTTTTTGAACCCTGATTTTGGCATGGTAAATTATTAAGAATTTATTAAGAACTAATAAGATGCATGCTATAATTACAATCTAAATCGTCATAGAAAAAAAAAACTAGAATTATAATTATCTAGGTACCGACAATACAAAGGGTACACTGATGTTTCCTTATAGTTAATCCTCTTCACATTTCGATCAAAATTTTCAATTAAAAAAACTAATGGTTTGTGGCAAATTTCTCCAACCAATAAATTCCCTTAGGTCCCAAACTTTAAATTTTGGTATTAATTTTTTTCCTCTAAACAAAATCCTATTTAATTTTTACGTGCTCTATAAGCCAATTTCTCGAAAGCTTGTGTTTTTCTAGAGGGACATTTATGGAGTCAAGCTACTCGGATTGCTTATTTGAATGTAAGTTTTTTCAAGCTTTATTATTTAAATTTTAAATTTCCAGAGGCAATTCTATCTCTTATTAGTTGCTTTAATTTTTAGTGGCTCATATTTTAATTTTGTATGCCATTTGGTTAGACAATAGGTTTGGCCTAAAACATTTTAAAGAAGGCAACATGTCGTCTCAAGATCTAGTCTAACTCATCAAAAGTGACCTGAAGCATTTCAAAATGTTCTTAAACTTTTTGAGCATGCTTAGATACCTCATTGTACAACTTTAGACCTAGAAAGATAAATTTTAAATGCCTACAACTCAAAATCAAATTTCACACCTCCATTATGCAAAAGATTTTTACACCTTAATGTGTTAGACCACCTTAGGCTTTGTAATCAATCAATCCTAACACCTTGTCCACCTCTTCTTCACTTAAGAAGAATTCAAGATTGATGGACATATGCCACCCCAACTCTAGCCAAGGTATGTGTGTGGTAGTTTCAGTCGTATGCTTATTCACATCAACTAATGTAACGTCCCAAATTTGCTAATAAGACTAATGCCTTGATTAGTGTGCCAGGAGGACATTATTGGATTTATATGTGAAATTATTTGAATATATGTGTGATTTTGTGACATGTATGCTTTATATGGTAATATGAATATTTATGCATGTGTTATGTGTATTAAATATGCATGTGGGCCCGTTTTTGTTAATTGGGGCATATTTGTAACTTTGACCTGTTGAGGGTATAAATGTAATTATATGTGTTATGTGATTGAGACCACATTATTATGTGAATATATTTGTGATATTCGGCTCGAGGCGATCCTAGTGAGTGGGTTGGCAAAAAAGTCACAACGGGGTCAAATACCCCGTTCGGGGTGAGCCTAGGGGTATTTGGGGAACTTAGTGCGTAGTTGAGATTTATCAGGTGATGGGTAGTTATTTGGTGATTATTTGGGTATGTCGAGACTAACTGGGAATCTTAAGTGTAATTTGAGAATTAGCAAGAAATGTGGCTGATGACCGTTTTGCCCTTGAGGACATTGAAGGGAAACTCTTGGATGAGGGGCATTATGGTCTTTTTCTAGCCTTGGTTGGACTTATTTAGACTAGAAGCCCTCAGAAACTAAGGGAAACAGAACAACACTCTCAGCTCCATCCATTCTCTCTCTCTCTCTCTCTCTCTCTCTCTCTCTTGAGCCCTTGGAAAGCATTTGAATTTTTTGGAGAATTAGCCTAGGAATCTAAGGAGTTGAAGCAATACTTGGAGGGATTAGAGGCTGCTTAGTGTGGGGAGGCAGCTAGGAATTTCGTGGTGGTTGAGGTGAGCTCTCCTCTGTCCATTTCTGTATGTTTTGACACTACAACAAATTCTACTTTCAATGACTCCTTACAATGGTGTAAGACATTAAAAATTAGGAGGGGTTTTTAATGTCTTATATTGGGAGACATTGAAATTTTTTATTAATGACTAAAATTGTAAGACATTAAAAGGGTGGGAATACGTTGAGAAACCCTTGCCTAACACGTGTCCAATGAGGACTTCCAGCGTCTCCCACTAGGAGACGAGGGATATGTGGCACGTATCTCAGTGGGAGACGTTGGAAGTCCTCACTGCATATATACCCGAGACCTGGTTTGTTTCTTTCATTCTTTGTGCGCAATTACACAAAGGCAAATTTTTGGCGACTTTAGGGCTTGAAAAGTTACAAAATTCTCTCAATTTTCAAGCTTTTTAGGTAAATTTTCTTGAAAAAAAATTATGGGTTTAGTATTTAGATGATATATATGCGATTTTGTGTTTGTTTTTTATGATTATGAGTTTTTTCAATGAATTTGTAGGATTTTCTTGGAGAATATAAGAGGTGTGGGAACTTAAGATTTTGACTCAAAATTTCTATTTCAAGCACACATTTGAGGTAAGTTTTCAAAATTATAAGTATAAATCATTGTTAAAATGATATTTAGTGAGATTTTTCTTTATTAGTAGATTTTGAGTGGGTTTCTAAGAAAATAACTTTGTTGACAATGTAGAAATCATTTTAATTTTAATTTTACATATCACATTATATAGATTTGATTCAAGTATATATGTTTATAATTTTTATTATGATTTAATTCGAAAATTATGTATTTGTATATATATATTTTAAATTTTTTATTAACATTCTAGCTAGGTTGATTGAATATAGATTTGTTAAAATACATTTTTTAAATAATTTTAAAAATTAGAGATATATGAAAAGTTATATGTTTTTGTTGATTATATTTTATGTTTAGGTTAATTAGTGGTCATTGGAATTTTTTTTATTTGTTTAGTAATCATTTATTTATTAATTAATTCTAATTTTGTAGTTTGAGGTTTGTTGGAGTGAGATTTTATTGTGATGTTTGCCTCAAAATTTATATTTCAAATACATATTTGAGGTAATCAATATTCTAAATTACAAAAATAAGTTATATATTGTTAGATATTTAGTGATATTTTATTTATTATTTATTATTTTAATTTTGTTGGCTATGGATTTAATAGCAAAGTGGATTGCTAAGTGAAGTAATTTTGCTAGCTTGGATTATTAATTGCAAGAGGTACATATATATTCTCTCACTTCTACTTTTAATATTGTTAAACAAATGTTAGAGGAGTTTGAATATCTTAAATATTCATCCATAGTGAAGTAGGTTCCAAGATTAAATGTAGCGCCCCATGTCACTATGGTTGCTTCCTGGAATGACGACTGGCTCTACAAACCAACACAAGTCTTTCCAGCGTGCTTTGTCCTCACTCGCACGCTTCCTGGGAAAACTTCCCAGGAGGTCACCCATCTTTAGATTGCTCCAGGTCAAGCACGCTTAACTTTTGAGTTCTCAAGTGATGGGCTACCAAAAAGAAGATGCATCTTGTTAGGATAGGTAGTACCCATCAATCCATTTAAGTCATCTTCAACTGTGTAGTCACATACCTACACAGTCTTAGAATCATCACACTTAACATTCCCCAGACAGTGTGGGATTGCATAGCTTTACCTGGTCTTTCCCCTTACAAATCACGGGATTCTGACTGTCACAATCACCCCCCCTTACGGGCCTAACGTCCCCGTCGATCACACTTCTGGCAGGGTCAAGGCTCTGATACCATTTGTAATGCCCCACGTCACTATAGTTGCTTCCTGGAATGACGACTGGCCCTACAAACCAACACGAGTCTTTCCATCGTGCTTTGTCCTCACTCGTACACTTCCTGGGAAAACTTCCCAGGAGGTCACCCATCTTCAGATTGCTCCAGGTCAAGCACGCTTAACTTTGGAATTCTCAAGTGATGGGCAACCGAAAAGAAAATGCATCTTGTTAGCATAGGTAGTACCCATCAATCCATTTAAGCCATCTTCAACTGTGTAATCCCATACCTACACAGTCTTAGAATCATCACACTTAACCTTCCCTAGGTGGTGTGGGATTACACAACTTTACCCGGTCTTTCCCCTTACGGATCACAAGATTCTGACTGTCACATTAAATTTGTGTGCTGCAGTGATAACAGAATGTTCAAACTTGTGTGTTTTAGTGAAGTAGGTTATGGAAAATTTGATTGTGTGCTGTGAAGCTATAAGGAAGACACTTATTGTATGTTGTTTGAATTGTTTATTTTGCTATTCACATGTAGATGATTAGGCCACTATTATAGGGGAAATGTTGCCCGATTTTATCTAGGATTATATATTTTTTCTTGTATTTAAATTATATTGTGCTTGCTTGATTGATTTTATTAAATCGATGGATGATTAGGTTAATAATATAGAGGGAATGCTGCTCAAATTTACTACATGATGAGGATGTTGAAGGATTTGATTGAACATGCAAGTTTAAGACATTACATGAGAACAATATTATTAATTAAAGTTTACAAATTATTTTTGAAACCATATATGTAATTGTAATCAAATAATTAATTAATATATATTACTTTATATTTTTAGCAGCTAACAAGTACGCCATAGACAGAGGCACAAATTGATGAGTTGCGACAAGAATAGGCGACAGATGTGTTACCGATAATCCAAAGTTACCAACTTCGTTATTAGGTTTTATTACTTTTACCGATTTCTGCATATATAGTGTAATATTTGTTAATTTTTCATATGTCTAACAAATATTGCTTATCTTGTAAAACAATATTCTAAATTTTCATTAATGAAGATTTGTAATTTCATTTTAATTAAGTATATCAATTTCAATTTAATTAATTATATTAATTTCAATTTAATTAATTATTAAATCAAATTCATTTTAATTCATTATTAAATTAATATTAAATAAATTTTAATTTAATTAATTAATTATTTTTAAATTAGGAGACTTTTCAATGTCTCCCACTGGGAAACGTGGGATGTCTCTCTCGTCTCCCATTGGGAGACATTGAAAAGTCTCCCAGGGACTTTCAATGTCTCCCATTGGGAGAGGTGAGAGACATCCTACGTCTCCAAGTGGGAGACATTGAAAGTCCACGTTTTTGGACACCTTTCAATGAATCCTACTGGGAGATGTAGGATGTCTCTCACCTTTCCCAATGGGAGACGTGAGATGTGCATCTACAGTGACCCTACTTACGATGTCTCCCAAATAAAGTCATAAAACCCTTATATTGTTGTAGTTTTTTTTTTTAAGTTCTTGAGGAGTTCTTGAATTTTTGTGTATGGGGATGTTTAGAGGCTATGGGTCATTATTCATTATGTATCTGAATTACCGAAATAGTTTAGGTGATTAATTTGGGGTAATAACTAAGTTTGGGGAGGTTTTGGCTTAGGAAAAACCCATAAAATCTAGATTCGTGGGGTTGCACCGCGGTGCTGTTCTTGGAGCGTCGCAGCCTGCATGAACTTGGAGGCTAAGGGTGGTTCTCTAAACTGCCTTAGCGCTGCGACGCTGGATGGGTTGCGTTGCAGCGCATGTCCATGGTAGCAAGGGGGAGGCTCTCTGACTTGTAGAGGGCCGCGGTGCCTTTAAGGGGCGGTGCGACTCAAATGGAGAATTTTCGCCAAATAGGGTTTTTAAGCTCGGGAACTCAAACCTAAAGGTTCGGGAAGGAATCTACTATCTGGTTTAGTAGAATTCGAGGTCCTGGAGGCTAGTGAGCAATTTCGAAGGTTTTAATTAGTTTAGATCTTGATGATTGTCGTTATTGCGCTGTGATTAGGTTATACCTCTAGGGCTCAAGAGTAGAGATCGTGCTCGGGATTGCCATACACTATCTACTCGAGACTCGAGGTAAGAAAGCTGCACCATGGTTGTAATAGGGGCTCGACCACTATTAATGAATATGAGTATGACTGTACTTGTGATTATCTGGTTAGGCATGCTTGTATATGTTGCATCTGATTGTGTGTTATCCAATCTATATGTTAGATCATATCTAATCTGAAAGCTTGACCTAAGGGCGTCAGGGACGGCAATAAGCATGCGGAACACATGCCATTTGGCTAGGGCAACCTGGGAGTGAGATACACGCTTGGCTAGCTCGAACACCACCTAAATAAGTAGAAGTATTGTCTGCACTTGTTTAATTCGTTGATTGTTTAAGTTGAGCTATGTGTTTGTTTGAGCAGTGTTGCTACTGCTAAGCATGTTGTTTATATTCTGTTGCTTATTTGAATATGTTGATTTAAGTTCTCTTGTTGAGCCTTGGCTCACGAGTGCTATGTAGTGCAAGTAAGGGAAAAGGGAAGTTGGACCGACCATGAGTTGGAGAGCTTTAGGGGCGGCATGTACATTTGTAGCTGCTCGACCGCCACAGCCAAGGATTCAACAAGGACTAGAGGCAAACTTTAATTTTTCCGCTTAGGTCGGCTTATGTTGTAATTACTTTTGGAGTTGTAAATTCCTTGTAAACACTTATTTTGGGATCCCATGTACAAACTTAAACTTTTAAATGAAAATCACTATTCCTATGATAAAAAAATTTAAACCCTAATCCGTCAATTTCCCTTACGTACATGTTTATATCCAAATGACTTAATTAACAATTTCAACACTATTTATAATACACAGTGCAATGGTCTTGGCTATCCAGGGCGTTACAACTTGGCATCTGAGCAGTTTAGGTTTAAGGATTCCTGAAGACTGGTTGGGCATGTACACTCACTGCTAAAGACAAACTCGACTCAGGGTTTGGTAATTATTTATGTGGTTGTGTGTGTTTAAATGCTTAAATAAGATATAAATGCCTTATCTGCCTGTTTATTAAGGAGCATGAGATATATTGATAGGGCCTGGTCCTTGACTGCTATGTGTACATGAAAAGGCATGCTTATTAGCATTTCTACTGTATGTTAGTACTATTGGAATGCCAGTTAGCATTGTGGTTGCATGTAATTGATTAATTATTGATGTTAGATCATGGGGTGACTTCTAGAAACATGTTATCATTGCCTGATCTGCTGAGTCGTTGATTGTAGATATACTTGGAGAATTATGCCTCCAAGGTGATTAGTTCGACTAGTCAGCGGTGAGATCGAGACTAGAGATGATAACCAGGGTTAGAATCCTCCGCCAGTCCCTAAGAACTGGCAACAAATGCTTGCTGATATGCAAGCCAGACTTCAGAGTCAAGAGGAAGAGATTCGTTTATTGAGACAATAGGTTCCGCCAAGGAACACTACACCAGTATGCCACCTGTCGTGGCACCACCTGTACATTAGCCTGAGATTGAAAACAGGTGGGAGCCGCTGTATGAAAGATTCAAGAAGCAACATCCTCCAACCTTTGAGGGAGGACTAGATTCGCTCAAGACTGAGCAGTGGAATAGTCTAACTACCTCCATTATCGATTTTATGAGGGTGGTAGGTAATGACAAAGTGGCTTGTGCCACCTTTATGTTCCTGAATGATGCCCGTATTTGGTGGGAGGTGGCATCCCAAACTCGAGATGTTTCTACCATGAGTTGGGATGAGTTCAGAGATCTGTTCAACCAAAAGTATTACAATAATGCCGTTAGAGCGGTGAATGTGAACGAGTTTACCAGTTTGGTGCAAGGCAGTATCACAGTCACTAAGTATGCTTTGAAATTTGACACGTTCGCTATGTTTGCACCTGACCTAGTGCCTACAAACGTAGCCAGGCAAGACAGATTTGTTTGGGGGCTGAATGCTATGATAGCTTGGGATATGCACATTACATTAGTACCTGAGGAAACTACTTATGCCCATGTGGTTGAGAAATCCCTCACAGCTGAGGAGGCAGAGAACAAGATATGGAGGGAGAGTGTTTCACGACATGATGTTTAGAGGGCAGTGCCTCCATTTGTAGGATCTGGTAGGGGTGGAGGCCCTAGTGACCAGAAGAGGAAGACCCCTAAAACCTCGACCACTGCAGGTCCTGATATGAGGGGCTGGGGTGTTCAGGGTGGCCGCTAGAGTGACCGTGAGACTTGGAGGAGTTACCTAGAGTGTTTTAGGTGTAGGAAGTGCCATATGTGCGAATGTAAGGCGAAGGCATGCTATTTGTGTGGGTTGGTTGGACTTCTCAAGAAAGACTGCCCAAGCGTGAAGAAGGAATATGTGTGTATTAAATGATCAAATCAAAGGTACGCAGTGGAATATATAAACCCATTTTAATAAATATTAATACCAGTCAGGATCATACACATCTATAAATATTAAATCACATACAAATAGATTATGGATTACCTCTTGTAGCCTATCAAGTGTCCTTGAGTCTTTTTGTATAAATCAACGATCTTCCTCTCCAATGTTTGAGATCTCACACCCCAATCTTCCAGACCAATCCTCAAACACACAAGGACATGTCTGGGCACGTAGGATTCAAAAGGTTGATTTATGTGACTCCCTAGATGTACTCAACACATGAGATCTAGAGAATTTTTGATAGAGAGAAGGTTAAGAGAAAACTATCGCTTTAGAAAGAGAGTCTGATCATTAACATACATCTGAAAAAATCATGTATATAAGATTTACAAAGATATTTAATCTAATTAAATAATATTTATTTAATTAAAATATGATTCAAATAAAAATCTGGTTAGATATTTTCATTTAATTACTTAGTTAAATCATATTTAAAAGAATAATTAAATAACTGATTAAACAAACTTATTTGAAATTCAAAATTTAATTCCCAGGGATAAAAATCTCTGATGCTAGGCGCCACACACTGTACTGTACAGTGTGTGTCTCCCAACCCTATTAGGGTTGCCCTAATTTTCTCATTTGTTTATTAAGACAAGATATTTATCTCAATATAAATATCCGTCAATTCAAAATTAACTTTATCTTAAAATATCAGTTTAAAATTAAATAAATAAATATCATATTATAAATAAGATATTTATTATTCTCTCTCTTTATATTAATCAAAACAAGATTATTATTTATTTTAACGTATAGTTTTTCAAAATAAAAACTATATAGTTAAATAATTATTTAATTCACAATTAATCAATTACCCATTGTTGACCCTTGATTTGGTCAACGACACGAAGTCAAGTAAAACGATAGAAATGAGATGAATTCAAGACAAAAAGATAAATGACACAAAGATTTATAGTGGTTTGGCCACAGGTGATGGTAATGACCTACGTCCACTTAGTGTTCTTATTAATGTAATGAAAACCCGCGATCATCAAACTAGAGTTTACTGAGTTTCACAAGCTCAACAAAAGATACAAGGTATTATGTAAAAACAATCATTATCTCTCTCCAGATCCCAAAAGCCTCCCAAAAGTCTCTCTCATGAACCCTTTGAGTCTTATTTATAGGCTCAAGGATCTCCTTATGGGTTGGTGAGCCTTGATTACATTTAATACAAGTGTATCTCAAATAATAACAGAAATTACAATTATTACATAAGTGCGAGATCACATATCAATAGAAAGTATCTGATATACTGCGACCAGCTTAGTCGCCCATGAAATATGCCTTTTGCCGAGTGAATTCTCCTCTGGTCAATGGTCGACCTGGAACATAACTGCTTAAATGGTCACGCGCATCCCACGTGCGTACTGATCTTGCCACGTCATTAGATGAATATTTTTTGGGTAAACATTTGCCCCCCAAGTCTTTTTGTATAAATCAACGATCTTCCTATCCAACGTTTGAGATCTCACACCCCGATCTTCCAGACCAATCCTCAAACACACAAGGATGTGTGTGGGCACGTAAAATTCGAAAGGTTGCTTTATGTGACTCCCTAGATATACTCAACACATGAGATCTAGAGAGTTTCTGACAGAGAGAAGGTTTAGAGTAGTTTTCAGGTTTAGAGAAAACTATCGCTTTAGAAAGTCTGATCATTAACATACATCTGAAAAAATCATGTATATAAGATTTACAAAGATATTTAATCTAATTAAATAATATTTATTTAATTAAAATATGATTCAAATAAAAATCTGGTTAGATATTTTCATTTAATTACTTATTTAAATCATATTTAAAAGAATAATTAAATAACTGATTAAACAAACTTATTTGAAATTCAAAATTTAATTCCCAGGGATAAAAATCTCTGATGCTAGGCGCCACACACTGTACTGTACAGTGTGTGTCGCCCAACCCTATTAGGGTTGCCCTAATTTTCTCATTTGTTTATTTAATCAACTTTTAAGACAAGATATTTATCTCAATATAAATATCCGTTAATTCAAAATTAACTTTATCTTAAAATATCAGTTTAAAATTAAATAAATAAATATCATATTATAAATAAGATATTTATTATTCTCTCTCTTTACATTAATCAAAACAAGATTATTATTTATTTTAACGTATAGTTTTCCAAAATAAAAACTATATAGTTAAATAATTATTTAATTCACAATTAATCAATTACCCATTGTTGACCCTTGATTTGGTCAACGACACGGAGTCAAGTAAAACGACAGAAATGAGATGAATTCAAGACAAAAAGATAAATGACACAAAGATTTATAGTGGTTCGGCCACAGGTGATGGTAATGACCTACGTCCACTTAGTGTTCTTATTAATGTAATGAAAACCTTCGATCAGCAAACTAGGGTTTACTAAGTTTCACAAGCTCAACAAAAGATACAAGGTATTGCGTAAAAACAATAATTCTCTCTCTCCAGATCTCAAAAGCCTCCCAAAAGACTCTCTCATGAACCCTTTGAGTCTTATTTATAGGCTCAAGGATCTCCTTATGGATTGGTGGGCCTTGATTATATTTAATACAAGCGTATCTCAAATAATAATGGAAATTACAATTATTACATAAATGCGAGATCACATATCAATAGAAAGTATCTGATATACTGCGACCAGCTTGGTCGCCTATGAAATATGCCTTCTGCTGAGTGAGTTCTCCTATAGTCGATGGTCGACCTGAAACGTAACTGCATAAATGGTCACGCGCATCCCACGTGTGTACTGGTCTTGCCACGTCATTAGATGAATCTTTTTTGGGTAAACACCCATAATTATCAAATAATTATTTCCTTGCCCTAGAAAATTAATTCCTTTGCAATTTAGTCCTTTCTCTTAACAAATATTTCTTTTGACATCCTTACACTTGACAGTATAGGACAAAGGTGATATGGGGACCATAGACCTATAATACGAAGTTATAATATACTAGATTATTAATTAAACTCTTTAATCTAATAATCTTATTTATTAATTCCATGATTATTCCACTATAAATATAGAATTGCACTCTAAGTATTTATAGAATTATATTTACAAAGTTTTCTCTAGTAGTCCATTGATATAATCAATATATGTAGTTCTCTCCTCCATTATTGGTTCATTAATTAGAGTTGGTCAAAATTATTTTACCCTTTTAATTACCTCTTGATCCTTAAGTACTATTAATTCATTAGCGAATAATTAATCTATAATCTAATTGTAGATTTGAGCTCAATAACTATTCGGTTTCAGAATCAACCCTTATAGGAACCAATATTCGATCCGTTAGGAAAACATGGATTCCAATATTGTAATTCATGTTCCCAGCCATCCATGATATTGAATTTCTAAAACAAAAGTCATTAACCTCATTATTTTAAGAGACCTTAACGAGTGAATCAAAAGATCCAATAAACATAAACAAGAGTTCATGAACAATCAGGATTTAGACTGATTTACAAATGATCATCTATTACGATAAGAATTAAATCTTTACGTCAAACGATGAATTTATAAAGATAATTAATTCTCATCGGTCCTGTCATATATAATCTCTATTTTATAAAACACCTTTACTTAGATGTCATCCACATCAGTAATTCGAATCTAGTTACTTGCATCTCGTATGCTTAGCAAACCGTACTAGTAACCATTTATTAAGGATTCCATATTTTAATATGTTGCTGGCTATTTTATTCATATTCTCATGAATGAATAGAGAATTTTCTTGATATTATTATATAATTAATTTAAACAATAATGATAACATTCAAATATAATAAAATTGTACTTTTATTTAAAACCAATAAAATGTCTTTATATACTGTTAGGGCATTAATTCTAACTAAAGAACCAAGGAAGGCAGACAGCTTGACTCCAGATCGAGTGTTCGCCTTGACTCAGGTAGAGGCTAGTCCCTCGGTATTGATAGGTCAACTTTCTAGTGCTGGCTCTCCATATACTGTATTGAATTATTCTGGTACTACACATTCATTTGTTTCTAGTAGAGTGATTGATAGATTGTGTAGGCCCTGTGATTATTATACTGTGGGGTTTGAGACCTTATTGCCTACTGGGGAGCTGGTAGTCTCTAGGATATGGGTTAGGTCATTACTAGTGATGGTGAACAACAAGGAACTATCAGTGGGTATGGATGATTTTGACATGATTTTGGGGATGGATTTGTTAGCCAGGTATGGGGCGACTATAGACTGCAAGAAGAAGATGGTGACTTTTGAGCCTGAGGGCGAGGATGTAACGCCCTACGCTTTGGGTACCTTTAAACGACTCGAGTCAGGATTTTTTCTCCGAGTTAAGAATATTATTTTAAATAATATTATATTTGTTTGGAATTTATTTCCATGAGTTATTGCTAGCCAAAATATGAAGTTTGTGATTAAAAGTCAAGAAAAGACTTTCGGTCTTGGACTGACACAAAAACCCTAATTTGGTAAAATCTCAGAAAAATAAAATGAAAAACTATGGCAAATATATTTTGGACATAAAATAATTCATAAAAATTAAAGTTTGGTAAAAAATAATAAACCTAAGAGGAAATGGAAATTTTAGGGCATTTTGTGTCAAATGCTTAATTTTACTGAATTTGAGGAATTTTATCCCATAAATGGACCTTAGGTTAAATTGTATTGTGTGATTAATTAAATTAAATGTGAGAGACATTTAATTTAATTTAATTATTATGTGTTAAGTTTTATTTTTTTAAAAAGCTTTAGAAGAGTTAAAAATGTTATAGAAAGTCATTTTTGGATTTTTGGAAAAAAAGACAAATTCTTAGGAAATGTTTATCAACCTTTATATAAAAAAATAAAAAATAATATAAATACATAAATAGAAAGAGGTGGTCGGCCATGTGAGGATATTAATTGTGTGGACCAAATTGATTAAGTTTTGATCATATTTAAATTAGGGATAATGATGTAAAGTGAAAAAGGTAAAACACTCAAGTGTTTGGATATTTTTTTGTTTTTATGCTCATCCAAACCCTCACCCAACCGACCCATTCTCTCTACTCTCACTCTCATCTTGTTCAAAAATTCTCTCTCAAGTTTTCTCATCATTTTCAACTACCAAAAACTCTAAGAAACCTTGGAAGCTTAAGCCTTGATCTTGGAAGAGTTTCCCTAAGGTAAAAGTTTCAAAAACTTGACTTTTGTAAAGTTTTTTAACAATAGATCTTCTAATAACTAACTATATATGTTGTTGGGGGAGTTGGTTAAGGTTTTCAAAGAGTTTTGAAGGATCTAAAGCTAGTAGAAACATCAACACCTAAAGCAAGAACAACAAGAGGTAAAAAGTTTACTTTTTATGGTTGTTTTTGTATGGTTTTTATTTTCAAGCATTATTTTGTGTATTTAATGCTGAAAGTTTCTTATTGGTGATGTAATAAGGCTATGGTAGTTGTTTGATAATTTTTATGATGCATATATGTTGATTTTTGAAAATAGGGACCCAAAATCCCCAAGGGTTTTGTTGAAAACCCTAAAACAAAAATACAAATTTTGGCCCGTGACTTCCAAGGGGTCAAGCATCCATTGTATACTGATTTTGTAAAAATAAATTGTACTATGATGTTGTTGAGATGGAGTACATGAATTTGAGCATTTTAAACACTAAAAAACATTTAGAAAATGAGTGAGTTATGCTATTTCAAAGTTTAGGTAAAAACTGTTTTTTTTCTTCGTATTCTTAAATTCGGGACCAAGTTTGGACAGCCACTGTATAGAGCAAATGAACCCAATTTTTGCTAAAATTTGGTGGACATGTTCTTGGCAGAACCTAGTATTCCACTGTAAAATTTGGTAACAAAATACTGAATGGTCTGAGAGTAATTAAATGCCAAAGTTTGGAAAAAATAAGGACTTGAAAACAAGGTCATTTTTACCTCAATGTTTGGAAAATATTTTCACCAATCAAAAAATGCTCTTTTTGACCTAATATTTTACAAAGACCTAAATGGCATACCAAAGATTTAATTGAGAAATTTTGGTAACAACTGGGTAAGTAAATTTCTAGTTATGACCTAACAAAGTATGTAGTTAAAAATGTGAAAAATGAGATTTTCACACTTTGTGCAAAAATGAGATTTTGGAACTTAAGAAAAAAAAATACATTTTTGTGCATATTGCAAGATAAAGACTTGGTAAGTTTTAAAAGTAATTATTAACGGTTTTTCCTAAGTAATTTAGATTAAGTTAGAATTAGGCTATTTTCTTAAAATGATTTTTAGAGATTAAAACCTTAAGAAAAATAAAAAGAAAATTAAGAGATTATTTTCTTGAAAAATAATTAAGGAATTTAATTAGTATTTTCTGGATATAATACTGGCTAAAATCTTATATATATATATTTAATCGACTTGTTGAAAGTACGGGTTAATAGCATAATTTTTAAAGAATAAGATTTTTAGCTAATTATGAGAAAATACTATTGCGATACCCGAGCCTAGGTATCGAGACCATAGGATAGGTCTCCCCGAGACTTAGGGTTCAGTCTCAAATTTTTTAGCATGAACTTCTTGAATGGATTTAAAACCAAATATGGATCTTTAATCCTTACAAATGATTTTTGAAAATGACCAAACTGCCCAAAATAATTGTTGGTTTTAATAGATCAAATCAGAGATTATACGCAGCGGAACAACAATCAAAATTGTTAATTTAACCGCACAAGATTTCTAGATCTACTTCTTCACACACACACACACATATATATATATATTGAATCAAAGAGATGAATAGAAAATTACCTCAAGTCCTTCCTTGCTGCTATCTTTTTGTACGGCAAAAGTCATTGAGATCTCATACCAGGATCTTCCAAAATGTTCTCAGCTCACAAAGAACGACTGTGGGCTCGCTATACAAAATAATAGGCAAAATCTATTTATCAGATGTTCTCAACACATGAGATCTGATAAAGTTTGTGTTATCCAAAAAATTGGAGTTGATGACGTGGCAAGTAATCCCTGGACACGTGGCTGACGCTTGGAAGAGCTCTGCTAGTGTATCGACCAGAAGACGTATTAGAAGCAGTAAGCGGCCCAGTCTTACCTACGACCAGTCTGGTCAATGGTTTCGCATGCAATGTAATATTACTGTAAAGATCTTTGTAGATCCCGAATTTAACTCACACAATCTCCTGAATATCCGATTATTTAGGAGAGAATATCGGCAACTAAATCATGTAATCCCCCTTGAGCCTATAAATAGAAAAAGATAGCTCAAGGGAGGGGACTTTTTGGGCTTTTGAATTATTTGAGACTAGAGTAATTCTCCTTGGAATATTGTATTGTTCTTCAGAGGTTAGTGAAACTCATTGAACCCTTGTTCTTTGATCACTCCTTTGATTCTTATATCAATAACAATCTAAGTGGACGTAGGTCATTACCAAATCCTGGAGCCGAACCACTATAAAGTATCGTGTTCTTATTACTTTTTGTCATTCGATTCTTTTCAACACATTAATTCACATCAAGCATATTCTGACTCCGTGTCAGTTGGCCAAAATCTGGGTCAACAGTTTGGACCTAAGTTTGTGAAGAACAATGACCTATGCTTGTATCACCGTTCTATTTCTCTTAGGGAGATTTCACAATATATTTTCTATCACTGAAAAGTATCGCTCTGAAAAACTGATCTCCTATATTTAATATATCCAATATATTAAAAATAAAATATTAGTTATTTAAAACAATTTAAAAATAACTAATCAGTTATAAGATTTTGTTTAAATAATAATATTTTAATCATATTACAATATCTCATTATTTATTTAATATTTAAATAGCTAAAATTGTGGAACAAAGAAACTTCTAGAAGCTTCTTGTGCATGTAGCACAGTGACTGTGCACTGTGCTACACATGTACCACATGCCAAGGAAGGCATGTGATTTTTCCTAATTTTTCTTATTATTTAAATACCAAAAATCCCAAAAATAAATTAATTATATTTTTATTAAATCAAATAATTAATTAATTAATTACACATAATTATACAATAATTATGTTTAGTTCATAGAAAAATATTTTACTTATCAAATAAGTCCTTTTGCCCATTTTTGTATTTACCTTTGTCAGTGTTTGTTTGAGCCATTTCGGAGACCATGGACCTATAACATTAAGCTCCAATAAATTGAAACTAAATAATTAAACTCTTTAATTATAATAGTTAATTTATTAATTTTGATATTTCTCCACTATAAATTCAAAATTGAACTATTTATGTTATAGATAAACTTTTACAGAAATCTTATTTTAAGCTGTCCATTGATATATCCATCTTACAATAGTTCAACCCTTTCATTAATTAGTTCATAAATTAGAATGTAATAATTACCATTTTACCGTTCTAATTTACTTTTTATTCCTTAAGTACCATTAATTCACTAGTCAATAATTAATTTATAATCTAATTATAGATTTGAGCTCAAAATCATTCAGTTTCGGAATTAACCCTTAAGGGAACTAATATATGATCCGTTAGGAAAGATTAGATTCTGTATTGTTGATACATGTTCCCAGCCATCCATGATATTAAATCTCCAAAACAAAAGTCATTAGCCTCATTCTATGAGGAGACCTTAACGAATGGATCAAAAGATTTAATAAACATGAACAAGATTTCATGAACACTCAGGATTTAGGTTGATCTATAAATGATCATCAGTTATGATATGAATTACAAGTCTTTATTATTAAATGGTTTTTGGATAAAGACTTTTATTCATATCGGTCCATGTCATATATAATCATATTATATAAAGCACCTTTACCGAGATGTCTTACCACATCAATAATCATAATCTAGATTATTTGTATCAACATGATACTTAGCAAACCGTACTTACAACCCCAATTAAAGAATTCCATAACTTCAATTTGTTGTTGTTGACTATTTTTATTCATTCATGTGATCTTAATTCTCTCGTACTAATACAAGATCACATCCTCAATAATTAATATGGAATTTTTCTGATATTGACAAAAAGATTATTCAAACAATAATTTAATAATCTAAATATAACAATAATTGACCATTGTATTTATTTATTCATCGAAATAATAAAAGTCTTTTACATGCTTTTAGGACATACTCCTAACAATCTCCCACTTGTACTTACAGCAAGTAGGGCATTTATCTCAATCCCATATTACGTACATGACCCTCGAATTGCTTTGCAGGAAGCATCTTCGTAAGCGGGTCTGCCAGGTTGTGTTCTGATGCGATTTTTAGAATGGACACATCTCCTCTATGTACGATTTCTCTGACTTAGTGGTATTTGCGCTCTATATGCTTTCCCCTCTTGTGGCTTCTTGGTTCCTTAGAATTAGCCACTACTCCACTGTTGTCACAGTAAAAAACAAGTGGTTTCTCCACTTCTGGAACCACTTCCAGATCTGTGTAGAACTTTTTCAGCCAAACTGCTTCTTTAGTTGCTTCACAAGCTACTATGTATTAAGCTTCCATGGTTGAATCAGCTATACTGGATTTCTTAATGCTTCTCCAGACAACTGCTCCACCACCAAGAGTGAATACTGACCCAGAAGTAGACTTTCTACTATCTTTGTCTGATTGAAAATCTGAGTTAGTATATCCAGTAGGTTCAAGGTCACTATCCGAATATACTAGCATATAGTTTCTCGTTCTCCTGAGATACTTGAGAATATGTTTCATCGCAATCCAGTGTTCCAAACCTGGATTTGACTGATAACGACTGACAATCCCTACTACATAACATATGTTAGGTCTAGTACATAACATTGCATACATTAGGCTCCCTACAGCTGATGCATAGGGATACTTTCTCATGTCATATTGCTCTTGTGGTGTCTTTGGACACTGATCTTTGCAAAGAGTAATTCCATGTCTGGTCGGCAATTGACCCTTTTTGGAATTTTCCATAGAGAATCTTTCAAGCACTTTATCAATATAATTTGCTTGTGAAAGTGCCAAGAGCTTGTTCTTTCTATCTCTTAGAATTTTAATGCCTATAACATAGCTCGCTTCTCCCAAATCTTTCATTTGGAATTTGTCAGCCAACCATTTCTTTACATTTGATAAGGTCTCTACATCATTCCCAATGAGTAGGATATCATCAACGTAAAGGACTAAGAAAGCCACAACATTCCCTTTGATGTATTTATAAACACATGCTTCGTCAACATTTTGTTCAAAACCATATGTTTTAATAATTTCATCAAATGTTAAGTTCCAAGATCTTGATGCTTGTTTCAATCCATAAATGGATTTCAACAACTTGCATACCTTTTGCTCTTGATCCTTCTTAATAAACCCTTCTGGTTGTTACATATATATGGTTTCATCAAGTTGGCCATTTAGAAATACTGTCTTGATGTCCATTTGCCAGATCTCGTAATCATAGATAGATAGTAGTAATGGTAGTAGTAGTACAATACCCCCTTCATCTTCTTGGACCCAGAGATGGTCCACAACAACTTGGGGTCCGAGACAGGGGACAATTTATGGAGGTTCAGATTATTCACGGTGAATAAGTACGCCGCCTTTTTCATATCAGGGTCAGCGTGGAGGAACTTCCTCAGATCTCTCGCTTCCGGCCCGACGGCTGTGGGTGCGGCAAATAGCTCTGCATAATACACGCCATGGTCGATATGAACGTAAGCCATGAAACAATAAGTTGCAAGAAAGTAAAAGAGAGAGGGTGATGCTTAGGGTACTTACTGGGAGTGGCCCGGAAGTCCTCGCGGACAGAGAGGGGGCCTTCCACGAGGAAAAAGTCCTACTTCCAGGACCTTGGGTTGGACATCGAGCCCTCTATCAAAGAGGCCTCGTTGTTGGCTTTTTGCAAATAGTAAAAGCCCTTAAACTTGGGAGTAGGTATGAGGTTGTAGAGGAAATGCACCTCTGTCGCCGTAGGAGCGCGTTCAAACAGTTTCATAAACGCAACGAAAAGGCAGCTCAAAGTCAGCCAGCCATTGGGTGCTAGCTGAAGCGGTGCCAGGTCGAAGTAGTTGAGGACCGCCACAAAGAACGGGTGTAGCGGGATGGTACCACCCGCTTTCAGGATGTGCTCGCTGAGGGCCACATAACCGGTCTTGGGGCAGTTGGCCCGGCATGTCTCCAAAGGAGTGTACAGAGCGTACTCCGGAGGAACACGATATTGATGCACAATTTCCCTCAGTCTGTTCTCGGACACATGCAACACCAGTTCAGATGCCAGTAAAGGAACATCGTCTGGTTCATGGGAGGCTACCTGTCGTCATGCCCTCGGCATATCTGCAAAACCAAAAGAAAAAGGTAAGAAAGAGACAGAACACTTGACCCTCCATTTTTTCTTCCTAGCAAGAGTCTTCCATCGGGGGAGCGAATGCGGAAGTGATAGGCTGAGAAAAACCGAGACTAAGGGCTGAGGAGAAGCGGAAGCAGCCCCATGACAGTCATCAGGCGAGGATGGGCTGGAGGGCTTAGGCGGAAGGAGTCCCTCCATAAACTCCAACTCCCTCTGCAACTCTAAAAGGGTCACCCTAAGGTTCGCTACATGGTCACTAAGGTCTGGGGGGGAAAGGTGCTCTGTCTCCTCTCGACACCGAGTCAATTTCGCTCTCCACCACCTAGATTTTACGCCTAAGTTCAGCCATGTGCTCAAGATGGCGGATACGGGCCTGCCTTAAGGAGTCATAGTCATGGTAAGGGATTTCCTCAGGGGACTCTGAGTCTGAGGACAGGTCAATAAACTCAACCCCCAGAGGTGTGTTGAACGAACCATCACTAGCCATGAGGCCTCGTTCCGAAAGCCAAAAAGGGGTTCACGTGTAAATGAGGGGATGGCTACAAAACACAAAGGAATGGGCTTAGAACCTCTAAATGCAAATGCCCTAGATGATTCACTACGGGGTATAAAAAAGAGGGGCATGCAAATGGGCAAACTCACTGCAAGCTCAGGCCAAGGTACCCCATCCCGAGTAATGCTAATTTGGACCTAATAAATATGAGGGAAAAAGAAAATATACCTCAAGCAGGAAAAATAGAGTGCAGTTGAGGTCTATAGGAGGTCGAGGGCCAAACGCGCCGGCAGGGTCAAGAAAGAGCTAAGTGGTCGAAAGCACGTGTCTGCAGAAATAAACAAAAAGGATGTGTTAGCCTCCAAATAGACATACCAAAAATTAGCTCATATGTAAAAAAAAAATGAATGAATGATGAAAATGAAATGAAAAAACAAAATGAAGGAAACTATGGAAAAAATGAGGATGTGGGGGATTGAACCCCTTACCTCTTGAAAAAGGAAGGATTCTCAAAACCACTAAGCCAAAGGAGTAAGGTGAAAATAATAAGCCTTGCATGAAGGACTATTTATAAGAATTAAAGAGAAGAGTCTACAAGAGCACCTAAAGGTCCTCTCCTAGACTGGGGGGCAAGTGTGGATGCTCAAATTCCACTAAGGGAAAATATGGAAGTCGACCCTCATTAGCCTCAGACAGTTCAAGCACCCCAATATTTTTCCCTCAACCCATGTCTCATAAGAGGCCTTAATAAAAATGCATCAGGAGATCCGAGGAGTCACGCGAGGCTCCTCCGCGTGCCGCGCGCGAGGCCCCCACCTCGCTCCACGGTGTGCCCACGCGAGCCCCGCCTCGCTCCGCAATGCGCCCGCGCAAGGTCCCCGCCTCGCTCCACGGTGCGCCCACGCGAGCCCCGCCTCACTCCGCGACACGCCCACGCGAGGCCCGCCTCGCTCTCAGCATGCCCACGCGAGGCCCTATTTCTCCAACTGCGCGCTGCCATCTTGCCTCGGCCACGCGAGGCCACACAAGGCCACGCCTCGCCCATGTCGCATATCACCTCGGCCACGCGAGGCCACGCCTCGCCCATGCCCAGGCGCGAGGCCCCATTTAGCCAGCTGCGCGTCACCATCTCGCGAGGCGCCCGTGTGACCCGCGAGGCCATGTCTCGGCCATGACTAGGCCCCACGCACCATCTCGCAAGACGCGCCTCTATGGAATAAGCATGTGCCCCGCTGATGAGGCCCTTCTCTATTTTCTAAGGAAGGTGTCACCAGTGGGGCTCGACTCCCACACACTTATCTCGCTCATGGCTACACGAGAGCGACCTTTAGATACAAGGCACCTTTTTCCTATAGGTACGGATTCCACTGACGAACTAAAAGGGAGTTAGAGTACGGACATAGTACCCACATCAGATAAGTAGTGGTGGTACGAGCGAAGTACCTTCCGTTGTCCTCACCAGCCACTCCTCTGACACCCGTACCAGGCAGGTAGTGGAAGCACGATCAAGTACTAAAGTGGAGGTGCACCCACCAACCCTAACCATGTACTAGAGCAGACACCACTACCCCTGAGACCACTCACCTGACAGTGTATTGGCATACTACCTGGTCCCTTGGACCACATTGTATCAGGGGCCATTAGAGCCCACTATAAAATAAACTCCACTTCCATTTGGAAGGGGGTTGGAAAATTTACTGTAGCAAGTGCACCATAGTGAATGAAAAATTGATTTCACCATTGTTCTTCTGCAATTGTTCTCGGAGTTGATACTTAAATTTCTAAGGCTTTTCTATTGATAATCTTTATTTTGCAATTTTTTCCAACTTAACTTAGTTGATGAGTTCTCACCGTCAACATTATGCAAAAACATAGAAATAAGTTTCCAAACATTAATAATCAAAATTACTAATAATAAAATAAATTTCTAGACTGTAGTTTTCTTTGTTTAAAGAAATTTAAAATTTCTAAAACAAAATAAAGAAATTTAAATTGTTCAATTGACAATAAAATTACTAAATAAAACTACTTTCCAACTCCTCCAGCTCTTTACTCGCTATCAAAATCCTCATCAATCTCCTCCTCCTTTTCAGGGTTCTGATTCTACGAAAGGAAAATGTAATGCCCTAAACTCCAGGGGCCGTTACGGTGTGCCTTGTAAACGGTGCTAAACTCGCTAATCGAGTCATTTGGACAAAATCGTGTAACTAAGTATGATTAGTGGTTTAGGGATTAAATTTTTTGGTTAAGATATAACGTTTCACTAGAACATTTACTGTATACATTGGGATCCCAAAAATATAATTTAGAGGTCTATTACAAGAAAATATTTACAATCAGCCGATCTAAGCGGCAAAACAGGGTTTAACCCTAGTTCCTTTTTCAACCCTCAGTTGTGGCGGTCGAGCAGTCGCATATGTACACATCGTCACCTAAGCTCTCCAACTCAAGGATGGTCCAACTTTCTTTTGCCTTTACCTGCACCACATAGCATCCGTGAGCCGAAGCCCAGCAAGAAAACTCAATATGCTCATGAACAGTATTAACATGTCATCAAATCATAATGTGCATGCCTAGCATTAATAGCCATCATCATGCATGCAAGTAGGTGCAAACACATGATTATGGGGTCCTGCATCTGAATAGATGACTAATGAGTCAATCCCTGAGGACCTGCTTCTTGAGTAGATGACTAGTAAGTCAATCTCGGAGTGGGTGACTAATGAGTCACACCCCGCATAGGTGACTAATGAGTTACACTCTGTATAGATGACTAATGAGTCATACCCTGTGTAGATGACTAATGAGTCATACCCTGTATAGGTGACTAATGAGTCACACTCTGGAGGTCCCATACCCTCCTAGCCATGTGACATGTAGGTCACCTTAGCCTTTCTGGCTCTGGTTCTAAATAACTAGCCCTTAGACTAGACAAGCGCTTTTAATTTTCATCAAACTTGAGGTTGGTCCGGCATTAATGCTCATTCAAGTCATTCAATGCAGATGTCGATTAGATCTAATCTTTTATCGGCTTGCATTAAACACGCTAAGATCATTCTTGACTTATGAGTCAATACCACGTGACCAGTGCTCAGTACCACTGCCGAACTTGACTAATGAGTCACAGCTTCACAGCTGATACCAATACCATTGCCAATTTTGACTAATGAGTCAGTGCCATGCACAAGTAAGCAATGCTACCAGACATATATCATATGTCAAATATCCAAACATAGGGCATTTAGCATGCTTACTTATCAGTTACTAGCACAATTATGATCATGCACAAACACAGAGACTCAAGCTCTGATAAATCTCATATTCAACATTCATGGCATGCCCTGCCCTAAATACATGTTTCTCGTGCATCACATTTAAACACCCGACATGCCTCAATAATAACCATACACAAGTGAGCAAGATCGCTAAGCATTTGATATGATATCAATGTTCACATTTAAACATCCAACATGCATCAAGAATAACCATGCATGTCACATATGGGGTGCAGTTTTCTTACCTTTGGTCCAAGCACGGGTTACCAATAAACGAGCCACAAGCACGATCTCGATTCCAAGCCTCTAGTGATATCCTAGTCACAACCACAAATGATGATCCAATGAGTTCAAGTTCTAAAATCAACCCCAGAACCAAAACCTAGCCTCCAAGACATCAAACCCCCACTAATCTTGGTAGTAGGAATGATCCTGAGGCCTAAAACCAAGTTCCTAAGGTCAAAACACTCAAACGGGCTCAACACCCTGCCTGAGCCGCAACCCTAACACCTTGAGTCGCAGCCCCCAGCCACATCAGGAGCAAGGGCCACGACGCCCCATACCCAGGGCCGCGGCACCCAGCACGCCTTAAACCTCTCCATCTGCTTCTTCAAGCTTGGGCCGCGGCGCCTAAGAACAGGGCCACGGCCCCCACCCAGAACCAGCCATAAACCCGATTTTAACCTTTTAAAACCTTCCAAAAACATATCCAAACATCTCCAAACTCAAAAATCAAAGTTCCCAAACATCCCCATGATCCAAAACCAACAAAACCCAAGTCTCAAATCTAACAAAAACTCTTCAAAACACAAAGTCCAATTCAAGCTTAAAAACTTAAAACTTGAATTACCTCTAATTGAGTTGTTTCCAACTAAATCCTCCGGCTAAAAACCTTCTAATCTTTCCTAGGATTGCTATGCCTTGATCCTCGCTTGAATCCGAGTCCTAGAACTCAAGTTACCTTCAAAAATGCGATCGGGAGACGGAAATGGAACTTTGAGGGAGAGAGAACTTACTGAACGTTCTTTTTATTTCTTAAAAAGGTTACTTCAAGCTTAAGTAGTTTCAACCAAATCCTAACGCTCGGGGTCCCGAAAACACCCCCGGGGAAAAAATATTCAAAATCTCCAGAATTTCCCCCTGATCTTATTAACTCCCAATTTATCACCAAATATTAATTCCCATTACCCAATAACCCGGTAATGCTCTAAATACCCCTTGAATCACTCCAAGTCAATAATAAATCCCGTTGTGACTTTCCCACTAGCTTACCTCCTAGGATCGTCTCATGCTGGGTAACCTTGGCATAACCAAACAATAATAAAGCACCACACACATATCGCATATATGCCAAATATGCCCGAAATGGCCAAAATATGAAAATCACCCAATTATTCAGAAATGGGTTCACATGCATATTTAATATACCTAAACATGCATATTATCATTTAATAGCATAATAAATCAATTATGGCTCTCCCGGCCTCTTAATCAAGGTCCTAAACCTTATTAGGAAATTTGGGGCATTACAGAAAACAAAAGAAAAATAGATTAGTGGCACATATTTTTGAATCTACTATCCAAAAAATTTGAATATGATATTCATAGTATTTGAATCTACTATTCAAAGTTGAAAAATATATGTAAATCTTATTTACCTTTTTTCTTTTGATATAAACGATGACACTCAGCAAAGACTTCCTTTGTCATTGCTCACCACATCTCATGTGCTGAGTTATAGTGTATATATTTTTCATTTGTTTCGTCAGGCATGGTTGAATGCATGCAATAACGTGCCAACCGATTGGATTTCATCCAATTTGCATATTTTTCTTCTGCTTCATAGCTAGTAGCCAAAGGTGGTTCTGTTGGAGGTTTTTCACAGACTGTTGACATCACCTTTTTATAAGAAAAAATGGTCAACATGCCTCGAAACTAGTGTTGCATATATTCAGGTTCAAAAACCAAGGATTTGAGAAAAGCATCGATGTGTAATTCACCAATAGACATTTTTGCTGGGAATAAATAAATAAATACAAATATTATTATATATTTAGAAAAATAAATATCAAAGTTTCGGAAATTAAACGTGATGCATGGGCATAATTAAAACACATAAAATAAAGTTTAATTTCCACGATAAAACTTTCTAACAATTAAAGTGCCGCCTTAGGGTCGGTCAAATTAATCTTAGAGAATTTATAAGACGTTCTTATCTTTATTGTTTAAAACTTAAAATAACTCGTTATTTTCTCTTTTAAACATTAAAGTACTGCTTAGTTTGGTCAAGTTATGATTATCCACTTCAAAAGCTTAATCATAACTTTGTGAGTGTAACCTATTATTTCGGAGTTCATGACTTAACTTAGGACATGCTGCCTTAGGGTTGGTCAAACCTAAAATACATCATTAGTTCCTATCTTTGTAAGAAAAATAACCTTGCTATTGACATGTCTATACACCTTCCTTAGGGGGACGAAAACAATGCCGTCGCGATGCGCTTTTCATATCTCACGGTGTTACATTAATAATGGAGACCACAGGTTATGTTGAGTTATCAACCCTCTCCCACTCACTATTTTGAAATAAGTTTTTTAACATAATCAATTCCAAATTAATTATAGATTCTTTAAACTTTATGAACATAATTAAAATTGGTAAGAAAGCAAGTTTCTAGGTCCATATCCAATTTTAAATTACCAATTATGTTCATCTAAACTTTACTAAAAAATAATTTTAAAATAAAGTTGGTTTAAAGAAATTAAGTCATAAAGACTTAAAACTGGTGTGATATTTTACCCAGTTTTTAAAGAATAAAACTAAGTAATTTATATGCAATTGGTTTTGCAAAAAAAATCATATAAACATATAGGACAATCATAATAATCATGTTTCTACAAATGAGATGCATGATAATGACTGTGTGAGTTTTTTATGTATAGCACAAAATGCATGAACAGTTATCAATCACATGAAAATAATTATTTAAATAAATGAATAAATAAACAATAAATATTGAACTAGGTGCTTTTGGGTATTTTTAATTTTACAACCTCTTTATAAAATAAAATAAAAAAATGCCTTGATCTCCATCGAGCTTCTTTACTTTACTTTCGGTAGGATATGTGTCGTTGGTCCAGAATAATAATAAGAAAACAATTTTATAATTATCTTGATTAATTAAAACAAAACTTTTAAATAATCATTATTTTATTTTCCTTCTAATTAAAACAACTTTTAATTAAAAAACAGAAATGAATTTAATTAAAATGTGTAATTTTTAAATA
Organism: Humulus lupulus; assembly: GCF_963169125.1. Classification (NCBI taxonomy): domain Eukaryota; kingdom Viridiplantae; phylum Streptophyta; class Magnoliopsida; order Rosales; family Cannabaceae; genus Humulus; species Humulus lupulus. Next base: position 145,044,036 of record NC_084800.1, on the reverse strand, counting down.
ATATATTAAAAAAAGTTTGTTAGGATAACAAAATTATCTCATTATTTAAATATCAAATTTCTAATAAATAGGATATTTAACATTTTAAAAATGAAAAAAAAGAACAGATTAATTTCAGAAAAATAAAAAAAATTCTGGACCAGCAAGACAGGGACACGTGGCACCAAAAAGTGCTGCCGGGGCCCACTTGTACGGAACCGTACGGATCCGTACGGACGTCTGTACGACATCCCCGACAGCGGCTCGGAGGGTGACCTCGGAGGAACAGTGGCTAAATTCTGAATCCCGGGCTCCGTTTTGACTCTATGTGATCATAATTACAATTTTATGGTGTCAAAAACCAAATAAAATTACATAAATCCTATGCCCCTTAATGGCTTACACAATTATCTAATCATAAAAAAATTCTAACCCAAAAACACCATACAATTAACGATTCAACATTCACATGCATTCAATCATATTAAGCCATGCATTCATTCATCAAAAATAAATAAATGCATAAAACTAAACCCACAAAGAATCAATATATATATATGTAAAGATGGCTCTGGTACTATTTGTTGGTTTTAATAGATCAAATCAGAGATTATACGCAGCGGAACAACAATTAAAATTGTTAATTTAACCCCACAAGATTTCTAGATCTACTTCTTCATATACATATATATTGAATCAAAGAGATGAAAAGAAAATTACCTCAAGTCCTTCCTTGCTGCTATCTTTTTGTACGACAAAAATCTTTGAGATCTCACACCAGGATCTTCCAAAATGTTCTCAGCACACAAAGAACGATTGTGGGCTCGCTATACAAAATAATAGGCAAAATCTATTTATCAGATGTTCTCAACACATGAGATCTGATAAAGTTTGGACCTAAGTTTGTGAAGAACAATGACCTATGCTTGTATCACTATTCTATTTTCTTAGGGAGATTTCACGATATATTTTCCATCACTGAAAAGTATTGCTTTTAAAAACTGATCTCCTATATTTAATATATCCAATATATTAAAAATAAAATATTAGTTATTTAAAACAATTTAAAAATAACTAATCAGTTATCAGATTTTGTTTAAATAATAATATTTTAATCATATTACAATATCTCATTTTTTATTTAATATTTAAATAACTAAAATTGTGGAACAAAGAAACTTCTAGAAGCTTCTTGTGCATGTAGCACTGTGACTGTGCACTGTGCTACACGTGTACCACATGCCAAGGAAGGTATGTGATTTTTCCCAATTTTTCTTAATATTTAAATACTAAAAATCCCAAAAATAAATTAATTCAAAATTAATTATATTTTTGTTAAATCAAATAATTAATTAATTAATTACACATAATTATACAATAATTATGTTTAGTGCATAGAAAAATATTTTACTTATCAAATAAGTCATTTTGCCTATTTTTGTATTTATCTTTGTCAGTGTTTATTTGAGCCATTTCGGGAACCATGGACCTATAACATTAAGCTCCAATAAATTGAAACTACATAATTAAACTCTTTAATTATAATAGTTAATTTATTAATTATGATATTTCTCCACTATAAATTCAGAATTAAACTCTTTATGTTATAGATAAACTTTTACATAAATCTTATTTTAAGTTGTCCATTAATATAACCATCTTACAATAGTTCAACCCTCTAATTAATTAGTTCATAAATTAGAATGGAATAATTATCATTTTACCTTTCTAATTTACTTCTTATTCCTTAAGTATCATTAATTCACTAGTGAATAATTAATCTATAATCTAATTATAGATTTGAGCTCAAAATCATTCAGTTCCAGAATTAACCCTGGGAGCTAATATACGATCCGTTAGGAAAGATTAGATTCTGTATTGTTGATACATGTTCTTGGCCATCCATGATATTAAATCTCCAAAAAAAAAGTCATTAGCCTCATTCTATGAAGAGACCTTAACGCATGAATCAAAAGATTTAATAAACATGAACAAGAGTTCATGAACACTCAGGATTTAGGTTGATCTATAAATGATCATCAGTTATGATATGAATTACAAGTCTTTATTATTAAATGGTTTTTGGATAAAGACTTTTATTCATATCGGTCCATGTCATATATAATCATATTTTATAAAGCACCTTTACCGAGATGTCTTACCACATCAATAATCCGAATCTAGATTATTTGTATCAACATGATACTCAACAAACCGTACTTACAACCCCAATTAAAGAATTCCATAACTTCAATTTGTTGTTGTTGACTATTTTTATTCATTCATGTGATCTTAATTCTCTCGTACTAATACAAGATCACATCCTCAATAATGAATATGGAATTTTTCTGATATTTACAAAAAGATTATTCAAATAATAATTTAATAATCTAAATATAACAATAATTGACCATTGTATTTATTTATTCATCGATATAATAAATGTCTTTTAAATGCTTTTAGGACATACTCGTAACAATAATAATAATGAATCATGAGTGCCATAATTAATCCGAGTATACTGTATGGATAATTACAGTATTGGCTAAGCATAACTGGACTCTACGTTGGAGGGTGAAATCCTACTGAGAGCTAAGGACTCCAAGTAAGTCAACTTTTATTGTTTGGCTACAACATGAAACAACTGGTGTAATGTTGTTAGTATAGAAACACATGCATATGTATACACTTCCGTATAGATACGTTAGTCTAGTAGGTGCTTATTCAGAAAATATGAACGGTAGATATCCGTCATATCCTAGATGGCTGATCCCCATCACACTACTTGTTTGATTTTGTTATGTCCGGATCACTACCTTGACGAGTGGCCAAGAGGTGAGGTTTGCTGGTTTAAACCTTGGGGTGCCAAAATGAATGGGACCTAGGGGCCCTTATGCTTACTTAATCATTGAATGGTTAGAGCCCGAGAAAGTGCTTTGATAAGTTATTCCCGGATAGTAGCCGTGAATATTGGCCATTCAGTGAGAGTGCCTAGAGATACTAGGGGTCGCCAAGTTTGAGTGAGGTTGAACACCCTAGGGGCAACTGCTCACCAGCACCACTGATTAACATAGAAGTCTCTATAAACCCGTGTAACTTCGATTACATTCTTGAATAGTAACAATGCCCTAGGTGACTTGATGGTTACCCTTGTGAGGGATTTACTTTTGGATAAGTAGCGATGCCCTAGGTAACTCGATAGTTACCCTTGATGGGGATATTTATTGGCTAGATCTTAGTGTTGAGACTTGGTTCTCCCTTATTGATTAACAAATATGTTGGAGGGCGTGGTACACGCGAAATGTTGGATATTGTCAAGCGTTGGTCTCGAATTATATTGTGATATATTATATCTGCTTGCTTTGGGATTTTATGAGTGCATGGATTTATCTGTATATATGAAATAGTTTGCCATTGGTCATCAGGCATAACCATAAGTTTGCCAGGGCTCTTTTGCGTTCTTGAAATTGATTGCTTAGGGTCCAGATGGATCCAGAACCCTAATTTTGTGAGCTATTGTTATTAGTGGACAGTAACTTTGTCAGTGACCACCTGTCTTCTTTGCATGCTTTTGTTTTAAAGTTGAAATTACTAAGCGTTTTCGCTTATCTAGTTGTTTCCTGTTGTAGGTAAGAACAAGGGCAAAGCAGAGCAGTGAGTGCTGGAGTCTACTTTGTGGAAGTACATGTGGACTGACCTTTTGGGAAGTTGTTTTGCTTTTGGAAATGTTGTTTTATTTTCATAAACTAGGCTCAGTTTACTCTTCATAAACTATGTTTGTATTAAATATTAAGTTTGGCCATACGACTTTTAAAAGGTTTTTTTATACGAGTTTTGAGACATTTTGATACTTGAAAACGTTTATATTTATGCATTATCGAGTCTTAATAATCTGGGACGTTACAAAGGACCCCTGTGTTTTTGTGGCACTATGCATGGACCCCGCATTCCCATGATATCAACATTACGGGCCAAGACCTATTACAAGGATGTTGTATAGGATTCCTAGCCAGCGTGGTGGATACTACTAGGGTCATGCCGGTGGGACCAGAGGAGACTAGGTTGGTGTGTGAGTTCTTGGAAGTATTTTCTAAGGACTTATCGGCACTGCCACTGGGAGATTGAGTTCGTCATTGAGTTGGCGCCAGGTACAGAACCTGTGTCGATGAAACCATACAGAATGGCTCCAGAAGAGCTAAAGAAGTTGAAGGTACAATTAGACAAATGATTGGATTTGGGATTTATCAAACCTAGCTTCTCACCATGGGGTGCTCTGGTTTTGTTTGTGAAGAAGAAGGATGGGACCCTGAGGATGTGTATAGATTACAGGGAGTTGAACAAGCTGACAATCAAGAACAAGTATCCACTACTAAGGATAGACGATCTGTTTGATCAGTTGCAGGGTAAGATAGTATTCTCGAAGATTGATCTTCGATCTGGTTATCACCAGCTGAGGATGAAGGATGACGATATTATGAAGATAGCCTTTCACACGAGGTACGGGCATGACGAGTTTCTCGTCATGTCATTTGGGTTGACCAATGCCCCAACAACATTTATGGATCTGATGAACAGGGTGCTCAAGAATTATTTGGATCAGTTCGTGATTGTCTTCATTGACGACATCCTGGTTTACTCTCGTTTAGAGGCAGAGCATGAGAAGCATCTTCGATTAGTATTACAGAGGTTGAGGGAGCACCACTTGTATGCCAAGTTTAAGAAGTGTGAGTTTTGGTTACCGCAAGTGACATTCCTTGGTCACATTTTTGGTGGAGATAGGATTAAGGTAGATCCAGTCAAGGTGGAAGCAGTTAGGGATTGGCCGAGGCTAAGGAATGCATCGGAGGTCAGGAGTTTCTTTGGGTTGGCAAGGTATTATCGACAATTTGTGGAAGGATTCTCGAAGATTGTTACAGCACTAACATAATTAACATGAGAGAACTTGAAGTTTGTGTGGTTAGACAGATGCAAGAATAGCTTCCAGGAGTAGAAGCAATGATTGATTATTGCTCCAGTGCTGAGTCTTCCTTCAGATAGGGATAAATTTGCAGTGTAATGTGATGCATCGAGACTGGGGTTAGAGCTGTAAATACGGGCCGGGCTTTTGAGCACGGCACGAAACCGGGAGGCACGAGCACGACACGGCATGAAAAAATATGGGCTTGGGCCAGGCACGGCACGAAAAAATATGGGCTTGGGCCAGGCACGGCACGCCATGGGCTTAGCACGGCACGACACGACAAGCCCAAAGGCACGACACGAAAGCACGAACAAACTAGCCCGAAAGCACGACACGATAAAAAACTCGATATTTTGACATTAATAATCATAATAAATTTTTATTTGTCAATAATTAATAAATTAAAATGATAATATATGTCTTATTTTTCTCAATGTTTATATTTTTATAATTATATTAATTTATTTTAAGATTTGTTAGTTAAATTTTTAGCATTTATTAGTAGGTATTAAAATTCTAATAATTATTTTTGATATAATTTTGTGTAAAATATTGTTAAAAAGTATATAAAAATATGTAAAATTATAATTTAAACAAAGAAATGTATTTGGTTTGGTGGCAAGTCCATTGATGGTTAAAGAGGAGGTGGAGGGTTCAATTCTCCATCCTCACATTTTTTAGCAAAAAAAAAGTGGGTCTAAAAGTGGGCCTGAATAAGGAAAGTGGGCCGGCCCGACACGGCACGAGCACGGCACGACATGGGCCGGGCCCATGGGCCGTGCTGGGCCTACTCTTTCAAAAATGTGCTGGCCCGGCCCAACCCGAATTTATTGGAGGCACGAAAATGTGGGCCGACCCACATTTACAGCTCTAACTGGGGTTAGTATGAGTGTTGATGCATACTGGGAAGGTCATTGCCTATGCATCGTGACAGTTGAAGGAGTATGAACAACGATACCCTACTCACGATTTCGTGTTAGTAGCGATGGAATTTGCACTGAAGGTGTGACGACACTATTTGTATGGAGAAAAGTGCAAGATATACATTGATCATATAAATTTGAAGTATTTCTTCACCTAGAAGGACCTAAACATGAGGCAAAGACGTTGGCTAGAGTTGATAAATGATTATGACTGTGAGATTCTTTAACATCCAGGGAAAGCCAATGTAGTGGCAGACGCTTTGAGTCGGAGGGGCCCAGGACAATTGTTTAGTTCGAAGCAGATATCGCAGGAATCGACAGAAGACATGACTAGAGCAAGGATAGAGTTGGTGGTGGTCCAGTTGGCTAATATTATCTTGCAGTCCACTCTTTTGGAGAGAATAGAGGTGGGCTAGATGAGTGATTCATAGTTAATAAAGTGTAGAGAGGATGTATAGCTGGAGTAGCTAAGGATTTTTCCATTACAAAGACAGGTTTGCTGAGATACAAGAATCAGATTTGTGTTCCGATGAACATGGGTATCAGACGAGAGATCCTTGATGAATCTCATACCACACTGTATTCACTACATCCAGGCACCACGAAGATGTATTAGGATCTAAGGTCATTGTATTGGTGGCTTGAGATGAAGAAGGGTGTGGTTGATTATGTGGCGAAGTGTCTAACCTGTTAGCAAGTGAAGGTTGAACACCAGCGACCAGCGGGGTTGTTACAGCCTTTAGGTATTCCCAAGTGGAAATGGGAAGATGTTACTATGGACTTTGTAGGAAGCTTGCCCAAGATAGTGGGGCAACATGACTTGGTATGGGTGATAGTGGACAGATATACCAAGTCATCTCATTTTCTGCTAGTGAGGACAAACTATACTATGGACCAGTATGCAGAGATGTATGTGAGAAAGATTGTACGTCTCCACAGGGTTCCAAAATCTATAGTATTGGACTGGGATCCCATTTTTACTCCAAGTTTTGGGGAAGCCTGCTGAAGGCTATATGGACTCAGTTGAAGTTTAGTACAACCTATCATCCTCAGATAGGCGGGCTAACATATAGATTGGCGATGCCTCTAGCCTTATCAGGGGTTCATGATGTGTTTCACGTGTCTATGCTTCGGAAGTATGTATCTGATTCGACACATGTTCTGAGTTATGAGAATTTGGAGCTGGATCAGGATTTGTCTTATGAGGAGAAGCCAGTTCAGATTCTCGACCGGAAGGACAAAGTCTTGCGGAGCAAGACCATCGCCTTGGTGAAAGTGTTGTGGAGGAACAGTAAGGTCGAGGAGGCGACATGGGAACTAGAACCAAAGATGCGGGAACGGTATCCCTAGTTATTCAGGTAATTTTGAGGATGAAATTTCTGTAAGGAGGAGATAGTTGTAATGACCCAAATTTGCAATAAGGCTTAGGGCCTTGATTAGCGTGCCTGGAGGGCAATAAGTGATTTACTGTTATAATATGTGAATTCGCGTGATTATGTGATAATTTTATAAATGTGATATACTTGTGGTGTATTTGTGTTGCATGATTCGAGATAGTCCTAGGGAGCAGTTACCTAGAAAGTCACAACGGGATCAACAATCCGACTCGGGGCGAGTCGAGAGGTATTTCGGGTATTAGACATTTTATGGGGTTATCGGGTTATGGAAATAAATATTTGGAGATATATTAGAAGATAGAATGTTTAGGAGGGAATATTGGGGAAATTTACCATTTTTCCCTTGGGGACGTTTTTGGTACCTCGAGCCTTGAGGTAACCTTAAAGGCTAAGTAAATAAAACAAAAACCAAAGGAGTACTCAGAAAGCTCTAAACCGACCATGTCCCCTTCTCTCTCTCTCTCTCTCTCTCTTTTGTCTTCTCTCCTTTGGAAGCTTGGGGAAAACCTTGGAGAATTACTCAAACACTAAGGAAATTCAGCTGGGATTTTGGGAGCTAGAGACTTTGAGCTTAGAGAATTGATTTAGGGATTCACTCCAGCTTAAGGTAAGCTTTAATTTCAATAAATTATATTGAGTAACTGCTGGTTTTTCTTAGAGTATGCATGTATGTTGGGTGAAGAATTGACTTTGAGTTTGATAAGGTTTTTGGCTTGAGTTCTTACTGGGTTTTTTTGCTGAATCCATAGTATAACCTCTGTGATGATTAGTTTGGATTGTTGGCTTGATTCTAGGGTTAATTGGATTGGTTTTTGAGGTGAAAATGGTGAGTTTTTCTGGGCTCAAGGGGTCGGGCCGCGACGCTATTCTTGCTGAGCCGCGACCCCTTAGAACTTGGGGCGTCTGGAATTGAAGGCACGCCGCGGCGCCCTTCAGGTAGGGCCGTGGCGCGTGTGGGAAAAATGAGGCAGGGCCTCTGGTTGAGCTGGGGGTCATGGCATGGGTTCTTAGGGCCACGATGCTTAGTGCATTTTTGGGCATTAAAGAGGTTTTAGGCTTGGGAATTCAATAGTTAAGGCTCGGGATGGATTTTATCACCCGGATTGATAGAATTCAATGTCCCGGAGACTAGAATTATGACCCAAAGTTATTTAATGGATTAGAACTTGATGGATGGATATTGTTGGTGCGTTGTGACTAGGGTTTTAGTGAGACTCGGACTAGGGGACTGTGCTCGGGACATCGGTGCTTGAAAAGCTCGGGACTTAGGTAAGAAAACTATTGTTCCCGTAGAGCTTGAGTTGCAGGGCACGACCCTATATGATTGAGTTGCAGGGATCGACCCCATATGACTGTGTTGTAGGGCGTAGCCCTTTGATTGAGTTTATATGTGTTTAAGTGTGTGTTTAGTTATATTATGTGTACATATAAATGAATGAACGGCGAAGGCCGGGAACGGCAAAGGCCGAAAACGGCAAGGGGCCGGAAGCAGTGTTTAGCACGCGGAGTGCGAGTTGCCAGGGCGAGACCCCAAGGGATACCTGGGATATCCTTACGGTATAGACCGCGAACCTAGGGCCATGTAAAGCGCCTGGGACGACATGGCCGTATGTGTATAGCCTGATGATGGCTTGAATTTATGTTAAGTGTTTGATATGCATATATTATCTGCTTATGAGGGTTTTCTTGCTGGGCTTCGGCTCATGGGTGCTCTATGGTGCAGGTAAAGACAAGGGGAAAGTCGATCAACCTTGAGTATGGTGAGCATGATGAGCGGTGCGTACATGTCTGGTCTGCCTGGCTGCCACGGCTAGAGGTACCTTTGGGGGATGATTGTACTAAACTTAAATTTTTGTCGTTTAGTTGACTCTGGCTATATTTTGAATTGTAAATATTTCTAAACAATGTTTTTGGGATCCCAAATGTTAAACACTTTATAATTTTCAATGAATGGTTTATTTTTAGAGTTTAAGACTCTGATTATGGTTTAATTACACTTTTGTCTTAAAACCTCAATTAGCGAGTTAATTGCACGTTTTTAAACTCACTTAGTAATGGCTCTAAGGAAGTAGGGTGTTACAGCCTGTTATATTATTTTATAATATAATGTAATATTATATTATTTTATAATATAATGTTTTAGATTAAATAAATGTGACATGGAGTGTCACATATTGTAACATATAATAGAGAGTTACATTATTTGGATATATGTGAAATATCCAAACATGTAACATATTTGGTGTTACAAATTCATCACAAATTTGTAACTCCTAAATATCACCCATTATTGTGTAGATTTGTTGTTACACAATATTGAGATGAATTTCTTAAAGCCATATGAGAAATGGCTGATAGAGATGTGATTTAACTCCCATATTGTGTATGGAATTTACAAAATCAAGTGGGACTAAATTGGAACGTTTTGGAAAAAACTTAAAAAATTGGTTGCTGAAACTGACCAAGGGCCGCGGCGCTTGAAACAAGCGCCGCGGCACTAGTGGCTGACAGATTCATACTAAGTCGGTTTTTATCCAATTTTGAACGTTTCCAACAGCCAAGTAAGAGTAACTCCCAAATCTCTATTTTAATTCCATAAAACACCCAATTTATCATTGGTAACAACCATGGGGGTTGGTGGAATTTGAAATGCAAAGGGTGTCTCTAAACTCTATAAATAGGAGCCTAATGCTCACTTGTAAGACACACCATTTCTATCCACTAAAGCACTTGGCTAGAAACACCTTAAGGCTTGATAATTCCATAAAGCATTTCCAAAATTTGAGAGAGATCCCTTAGTGCTTGAGTTAGGGGGAAATAAGCTTTTGGACAAAGGTTTTAAACCTTGTTCAAGTTGGTGATCCCCAATCCTCTTCACTTAGGTTGTGTAAGTGAGAGTTTGTTTGTGGTTTATGTTCTTCCTTTTATTCTATTGTTCTTCTTCTTATTCTCTTGTTTTATTTACTTGTATATTTTGTTTAAGAGTTGTAATCTCTTCATTTGGTCCAAACACTTTATTTTATTTGTAACTTTTTGTTTTGAGTTGTATTTTACTATTCTCTTCATCTTCATCATCTTCTTCATTTCCTTTGTTTTATTTGTATTTTCAGTTATAGAGTTGTAACACTTTATTTAATCAATCTTGTCCATTGTAATATTTTGCTTAGATTTGTAACATTATCTTACCATTTCCATTGAGGCAATATTATTTTTCCTAACACAGCCTGGGACAGTTGTACAGTGCTAGGAAGATATCTAGGAAGTTGGCTGACGATATGATTAGAGCAGAAATTGAGTTAGTGGTGGGCTAGTTAGCCAACATCACTGCAGTCTACTCTCTTAGAGAGGATTAAGGAGAAGTAGTTAGATGACCCACAGTTGGGACAGATTAGAGGGGACATCCTAGCTGGAGTAGCTAAGGACTATACAGTGTTAAGCATGGGCTTGTTGGGATATAAGGATCGAATCTGCATTCCGATGGACACTGGGATCAGACAGGAGATTCTGGATGAATCTCATACTACCCCTTATTCTCTAAATCTAGGCACCATGAAGATGTACCAGGATCTGAAAAGTTTTATATTGGTGGCCTAGGATGTAGAAGGATGTGTGCCTGACTTGTTAGCAGGTCAAGGCAGAGCATTAGAGGCCAACATGGTTGTTGCAGCCTCTGGATATCCAAGAGTGGAAGTGGGAGGACATCACGATTGATTTCGTGGCAGGATTGCCCAGGATAGTGGACCAGCATGATTCTATTTGGGTCATCGTGGATCGGTATACGACATTAGCTCACTTTCTACCAGTGAGGATGAATTACATGGTTGATCAGTATGTAGATCTATATGTGAGAGAGATAGTTTTCCTTCATGGGACTCTGAGGTCTATAGTGTTTGATAGGGACCCTATCTTTACTTCCAAGTTTTGGGGAAGTTTACAGAGGGTGATGGGTACACAACTGAAGTTCAGTACAACTTATCACCCTTAGACCGATGGTTAATCTGAGAGGACTATCCAAATATTGGAGAACATGTTGAGAGCATGTGTATTAGAGTTTGAAGGGTCCTGGAGTAAATATTTGCCTTTGATAGAGTTTTCCTATAACAACAACTACTAGTCGACTATTGGAGTGGCACCTTATAAGATGCTGTATGCTAGGAAGTGCAGATCACCCATTCACTGGGATGAGATGGGTGAGAGGAAATATTTGGGTCCAGAGGCAGTTCAGAGGACCACTGAGGCTATTGAAAAGATTAGAGCTCGGATGCTCACGTCTCAGAGTAGACAAAAGAGTTATGCAGTCCCAAAGCAGAGGAATGTGGAGTTCGAAGTGGGAGACTATGTCTTCCTTAGGGTTTCACCACTAAGAGGGATGAAGAGATTCAGGAAGAAGGGCAAGTTGAGCCCTAGGTTTGTGGGACCATTTGAGATCCTGGAGAGGACCAGTCAGGTGGCCTATAGGTTGGCCTTACCCCCTGCACTGTCTAGTGTGCACAACGTATTTCATATTTCCATGTTGAGGAAGTATGTATCAGATGAGACTCATGTATTGAGTTATGAGGATCTAGAACTAGAGGCAGATTTGTCCTATGAGGAGCAGCCAATTCAGATTTTAGACAGGAAGGACAAGGTCCTGAGGAATAAGACTATACCTTTAGTCAAAGTATTATGGAGGAACAACAAGGTCGAGGAAGCGACCTGGGAGCTGGAGGCAGATATGCAGACTCAGTATCTCGAGTTGTTCAGGTAAAATTTTGAGGACGGAATTTCTTTAATGAGGGGATAGTTGTAACGTCCCAAATTATCTAATAAGGCTTATGGACTTGATTAAGGGGCCAAGATGGAAATATTTGGAATTATATGCTTATATGAGTTATATTTGTGTGTAATTATGTGATTATGTGAGTTATATGATAATATAACTAGATATACATGTTTAGGAGTATTAAATATGCATGTGGGCCTGTTTCTTATTAGAAGGGCAATTTTCATAATTTGGCCCGTTATGTGCATAATTCTATATATGTGAGGGACCACATTATCATTTGGGTTTATTTGGGTTACTCGGCACGAGACAATCCTAGGGAGAAAGTTAGCGGGAAAGTCACAACGGGACCCCAGACCCGACTCAGGGCGAGTCAAGGGGTATTTTAGGTGTTTAGTTTAGAATTGGGTTATCAGATGACGAGAATAAGTATTCAAGGATATATTTGGAGTCAGTGAGATTAGGAGGGAATACCGGGGATTTTGACCATTTTTCCATCGGGATGTTTTTGGTACCCCGAGCCTCGGGATTAGCTTAAGTTACTTAAGCCTTAAGAAAACAAAACAAACTTTCAAACATTCTCTTAGACACTCACCCAACTGACTCTCTCTATCTCTCTCTTTCATTCTCTCTCAATTTTTCTAAGTGAATTCTTTGAGAATTAAGGAGATCTTTGGGCTGAAAGCTTAGGAATTGAAGGCCTAAACTTGGGATTGGATTAGATACATCTAGGGGAAATTGTTTGCTAGTTGAGGTAAGCTTTAGGCCTTGATTTCCATTGAATTTCTGTTTAAGTTTGGCTGTTCTTGAGCTTTAAGGCTCAAGGTTATGAATTTAAGTTATGGGTGGAGTTTTGAGTGTGTTGAGCTGGGGTTTTGTTGCTGGTATAATGTTGATATTGTTTTGGGGATTTAATTGTTGTTTTAGGATTGATTTGGGTAGATTTTGGTAGGTTTTTAACTGGAGAAAAATAGAGGAGTTCTGGGTTCGCAGGGTGAGGTCGCGACCCTGTTCTTGGGCATCGTGACCCAAGCGAACCTAGGGCCAAGGGGGGAGCTTCTACTTTGGAGGCGCGCTGCGACCCTCTAAGGCAGGTCGCGGCTCGTGTCCTGGTTCCTGGCAGGAGGAGGCCTCTGACTTAGGAGGTGCGTCACGACCGTTAGGGGTAAGTCGCGACCCTCCTAGGTTGTTTTGGCCACCTTAAGTCTTGAGGAATGGGAACTCAAACCTAAGGGCTCGGGATCGATTCTACTACCCGGTTTAGTGGAATTCGACATCTGGGAGGCTAGGACTCAGTCTGGAAGCCTTTATTTACTAGTTATTGATGGGATACTATATTATGGTTGTGACTAGGTTATCGCTAGGGGTTCGGAACCGGGATTGTGCTCGAGGGTTGTTCTTATTTTACTGTGCACTCGGACCTGAGGTAAGAAAACTGCACCCAATACGTGATATATTTGATTAGGGCTTGGCCTAATTGTTGATTATAATTATGAATGGGGCTCGGACCCCTAAGAATGTACGTGCTTGAGTTATGATTGCGCTTGTTGAATAAAGATACTTGAATATTTCGTTTCTGGCTAAGTGTTATATGATTATTTGCATGGTTTGCGTAGCTAGGGCTCGTCACCGTTAGGGAACATGGTTATTACTATGTTTGCATTTAATTGATGGTGTTATATGATTAATATGTATGCATACTTGTATTTTTTGAAGTACGCTTATCTGTATCTGTATCTGAATACCTGGTTCAGGGCTTGAATTATTAGTCAAGGCCGGCAATAGCGCGTTATGCGTTGGTCGAAAGGGTTAGGCCCAAATCAGCAACGTACCATTACGTTGGTCAACCCTATGGTCGTTGGAAAACAAAGCGTTTGGCTAGCTCTATGGCTAGTTACTAAGAGCTAAGGGCGAGGGCCCCAAATGACTCTATAGTCATAGAGCTAGGGCATGGGGCCCTAAGGTTGACTCTATGGTCAACTATTCAGGGAAGCGGGCCCAGAATGGTCCAATGATCATTTATTTGTAATTGTATGCATGCATGAGTAGGTTATTACTGCTGGGCATGCTAGATAAGTATTTGGACATAAATATTTTCTGTTCATGCACATGTTTAAGTTTTCTTGTTGAGCCTTGGCTCACGGGTGTTGTGTGGTGCAGGTAAGGGGAAAGGAAAGCTTTTCCAACCATGAGTTGGTGAGCTTTGGTGGCAGCGTGTACATATGTGGCTGCTCGTCCACCACGACTGAGGGTATCTTAGAGGAACTTGAACTGAATCCCTTATTTTTCCACTTAGGTCGGCCGATTGTAACATTTGATGTATATACACCATTTAAACAATTATTTGTAATATTTTGGGATCCCATGTATGTATGAAACTTTTTAAATTAAAAGTCAACAGTTCTTTTGACAAAATTTTTTAACCCTAACCCTTGATGTTAACCATAGTTACACATTTATAACAAAATGACTTGATTAGCAAGTTTGACATTATTTAAAGTACACATTGTAACAGTGTTGAATACTGGAGGACGTTATCGTTTATGTTTATTAAATATACATGTGGGTCCATTATTGTTAATTGGGGAATATTTGTAACTTTGACACATTTAGGATATAAATGTAATTATATGTGTTATGTGATTGAGACCACATTATTATGTGGATATATTTGCGATATTTGGCTCGAGGCCATCATAGTGAGTGGGTTGGCCAAAAATTCACAATGGGGTCAAATAAGCAGCTCAGGATGAGCCTAGGGGTATTTAGGGAACTTAGTGCGTAGTCGAAATTTATCGGGTGATGGGTGGTTATTTGGTGATTATTTGGGTATGTCGGGACTAATTGGGAATCTTAAGTGTAATTTGAGGATTAGCGAGAAATGTGGTTGATAACCGTTTTGCCTTTGAGGGCATTGAAGAGAAACTCTTGGATGAGGGGCATTATGGTCTTTTTTTTAGCCTACGTTGGACTTAGTTAGACTAGAAGCCCTCAGAAACTAAGGGAAACAGAATAATTCTCACAGCTCCATCCTCTCTCTCTCTTTTGCCCTTATGAAGCTTTTGAAATTTTTGGAGAATTAGCATAGGAATCTAAGAGGCTGATGCAATACTTAGAGGGATTAGAGGCTTCTTAGTGTGGGGAGGCAGCTGGTTTCATTATGGTTGAGGTGAGCTATCCTCTATCCATTTTTGTAAGTTTTGAGTTTTTTTTAAGGTTCTTGAGAAGTTCCTGAATTTTTGTTGTTATCCCCGTTTCCTCCTCGCACACGTGGCACGGTACACTAAGTCCATGGGCTATCGTAAAAGAGATCCGAGACCCAGACTGAGCCCAATGGACGGGGAAGGAGTGAATTCTGGTGGCCCAAATATCAGTAAGCCCAACATTATACATTGTACATCCTGGCGCGGAGAATCCGAGACCATGCATTTGGCTTGTTTCGTCTTCCCGGACTCAATATAAGGTGTCGTCTGGGGTGCAAATAAGGAGGATGTTTCCAAGTCTAAGAATGGACCGGGACGATAATGGATGAACCCGGGCTCTAGTAAATGAACTAGGGTCCTGGTAAATGGACCAGGACGTTGATGAATGAACTCGGACTGGACACCCGAGTTGGGTATGATAAACTGTCCCCGACACTGACATCACCCTAAGAAACACAGAGTTTTGTCTCGTAAACTAACCTGCAGAGGAGGTTACATATAGAATGTACGCTGTTATTCAAAACAGTACTGCCACTACTCTGACGGATCCTGTCGCCCGGATCTCCTTAGAAGCCCACGCAAACTAGACTGAAGCTGTGTACTGTTGTCAGTCGTACAGTGTGGTTATGCTTGAGCCTGCCCAATGGGCCCTGATTAGTGTGTTTTATTTGATAGAACCCTTTGTATTAAGCCTTCGTTAGTTAGTAAATCCTAATTACATCCATATTGGGCCTGTATTAGTCTGGCCCAAGTCTAGTGCATCCAATTGCCTATAAATAGGGCCAGTTGTGCACTGTAGAAAGGATCCGATTTTTTCTCTTGTAAGCATACACTCTACTCAACTCAGAGAAAACTCCATTACTAAGGCTTCTTAAGCTCTAATACAAAAAACTCGTGGACTAAGGCTCGTTAACGCCCCAACCACGTAAAATCCCTTGTAAAATTATCTTTAAATCTTTTCTCTTAGCTCTCTTAATCTTTCATAATTCTAGTTTCTGAAAAACTCGGTAAATATTTTTGTTCTTTCATTGAGAGCTGAAAAAAGTTTTTGAAAACAAAGATATCAAATATTTGCAACAATGGTGAACACGAGACATACTACGTTCGATCTCGCACACCAAGAACAGCAAGGCAATGGGGAGCCATTTCCTAATCAACCTCTCCCTCAAGACCAACCTGAGGATTCACCCTATCAAATGCCCCATCCTGACAATTCCTAGAATTTTGAGGACGGGGCAGACTACGAGGAGGGTTACTATGAGGAAAACGAGGAAAATGAAGGGGGATACCAGGATCACGAAGCTGAGGATCCCACAATCCTTAAAGAAGAGATGGGTCCCAATAGGAGGATCTAGAGGTGGTCAAACTGAAACAACAAGTCCTGGATCAAGAGGCCAGGGTAGCTAAACAGAAGGAAGCCACCCGCCAGATGCAAGAATCCTTCGTGGCCCTTTAGGCCTTCATTGCTACCCAAGGATTGGTAGCCAATCCTCTAGCTGTTCCGCCTCCAGGAACACAACCACAGGCCCCACCAGTTAGAATCGACACACCTGAACACACAAGGTCGATCCCTACTCCAGGACCACAACTCGGAGACGGCCCATCAAACCCGGCTCAAGAAAAAGGGAAAGCCAAGATGGCTGACCCTGTGGGAAAAGCAAACCCCCAAAGGAAAGCTCATCCTATCCCAAAAACCGAGGCTAACCCAGGGTCGCTCCCTAGGAAAGAAAAGATGCTTCTCATCCTAGGACGGGATCATCCGATTGATCCGCAAGGGAAGCGCTCGTAGGGTGCCTAGCCCCGAGTTGTCCCAAGATAGACCGAATGGGAACAACGTTTCCACCCCATCGCCTCCGTAAATAAAGGTCACCAAGGGCGCTAGCGTGCGGAAGAGCCGAAAGCCATTAGTTCAGGGGACGACACGTCCCGGATAGACCTGTGTGATGGTCTGAATGCCCGAAAGGAGCAGGCCCGCAAGGAGAAGATCTGCCCTCGAGGGGGAGATATGAGGAACGAAAGGGTCCCCCTGGACGATGGAATGGCTAGATAGTTCATGGAATAGCTGGCCGCATTAAAGAAAGTCATTGACCATCCAATTCAGAAACAAGAGGAAGGAGGTTCTGATTCTGAAGAGGAGGAAAAACAACCATGCGCCAAACACATCTTGGATGTGGTGCTCCCGAAGGGGTTCAAAATGCCGAACCTACCGCCTACACTCGGAACACAGACCCCAGGGACCACTTGTCCTGCTACAATCGGTTGATGATCGTAGCCCATGTCTGTGACTACGACAAATGCTTGTGTTTCTCAATCACCCTAGACAGACCTGCAAAAGAGTGGTGGACGAGACTCAAGCCGGGACCTATCCAATCCTGGTCCGGACTACAGTCGGCGTTTTGCAAGCAGTTTTTGGCCGCCATGAGGATGGACATGTAGATTAGCGCCCTCGCCAACATTAAGCAGCTCCCCACGGAGACTCTGAGGGCCTACATCTAGCGCTTCATGGAAGAAGCCTAAAAAACCAAGGTGGACGATGGAATGCGCCTGGTGGACCTCCAGTCCGGGATCCGAGCTGAGTCCCTTCTCTTGGACGACATCCAGCGCAGTAAGGCAGCCACCCTTGAAGAATTCATAAGGAGGGCACAAGGCTTTATCAACTGGGAGGAGGCCCGAATCTAGGCATTTAGATGGCAGCCGACCCCCCAGCCAAGTGCCCAAACCTTTCCCGGGTACGAGATGCAGTATCCTGCCCATCACTATCCAACGCCCCCGGCAGCGCCAGGGTCGACGGGTACTCCCAGAATGACCTTCTCTATAACGCCCTGGATAACCAAGACCGTTACACTGTGTGTTTGAAATAGTGTGAGACTTGCTAATCAAGTCATTTAAACAAAAATGTGAATATAAAGACATGATCAGGTTAGGTTCAAAATATTTTGATTATAAACGAATAATTTTCATTAAAATAAATGTTTGGTACACAGGATCCCAAATCAAGGTTTAAATGACATAATTATAGAATTTCCAAACGTTATAAATAATCAAGCTACTCTAATGGAAAAATACACATTTTAGGTTTCCGTCCCTGTACAATCCCTCGACCGTGGCAGCCGAGCAGCTGACAACGTACACCTCGCCCCAGAGCTCTCCAACCCATGGTCAATTCGTCTTACCCTTGCCTTTACCTGCACCACGTAGCACACGTGAGCCGAGGCCCAACAAGAAAACATAATAACATAGCATGATCAATATCAATAACCAATTATTCCACAAAGCATAGCCAAGTATTCAGCAACTCATAACGTTCACCTGTTCAATGATAACAATCGACAAATTAACAACTTGTCATCCAGATAATCAACATATCATATTCATCAGATTAACGACAATAATCACGTTCATAATCAACAGTTTATCACAACCATTAAACAATATTTAGGGGCGGTGCCCTTAGGCCGTACCCTCTATTTAACCCACTGTCTTCGCTCACTTAAGCCGCCCCCCAGTGTTATATCCACTGACTCCGGTCAGCTTAATCGAGCTTAGTGATTAATAAGCTATCCTCAGCTACCAGTGGCTGAGCTGCGCCCTGTGCGCAAGTATTGATTCTGGCACTCTTAGGCCGTTTATCACATGTCCCTGTGGCATAATACCACCTCATGACATTCATACAATTATAGAGAGCTCTTAGTCCCAACGTATTCATATGGTTTATCACAATCATATAACAGTGCATACAAATATAGAGAACACTTAGTCTCAACCTATCCACATAAACAGGTGCAATTTTCTTACCTTTAATTCCAAGTGCTTTAATTAAGAAAGACGACCCCCGAGCACGATCCTGCCCGAGCCCAAGCATACACCTAGTCCCAACCATGATAAAGGATTCCATCAATAATAAATGATTAAAGGTTTCCAGACCAATTTTTAGCCTCCGGGACATCGAATTCAACCAAACACGGTAGTGGAATCGATCCTGAGCACCCTGGGTTAGGTTCCCATGCCTAAAATCTCCATAAGGCCAAAAATGCCCTTAAGAGCCGCGACCCGCCCCTAACCAGAGGCCTAGCCTCCCCAGAAAACACACACGGGCCGTGGCCCTAAGCTTCCCATGCCGCGGCTCACTCTCCTTCTTGGCGCACCTCTATTCTAGAGGGCCACGGCACACCAAGAACTAAGCCGCAGTTCGACCCTTTTGAACCCAGAAAAAACTCCATTTTCATCCATCAAATCTTAACCAAACTAACCCAAAATCATCCTAATAACGTAATTCAACTATCATAAACATCCTAATATGTTTCTAGTAGTAAAACCCAACAAGAACCTAACTTAGAAACTCACCAATATAACACTTTGATTTTGAAAGCCATAAGCTCATGAACACCTCAGAACAGGCAGTAGTTCCCAAAAATTCAGATGCTAAACCATTATTAAAGGCTTACCTTTGCTGAAGAGCAAGACCACTAACTAGTTGCTGAGTTAATTCTCAATCTTTAGCCCCAATTTAATCTTCAAAATCAAGAACCCCAAAACACTTAGAACTCAGCCCAAATCTACATAATTCAATGACCAAGAAAGTGATTCAAGACTTACCTCAATTCCTGTTGAATTCCTTAGCTAAATATGAGTTAATCTCCCAAAGTTTCAACCTAATTCCCTGAGTTTCCAGCCAAGCTTCTCCTTGATTCTGTGGTTTCCCTTGAGAGAAAAAGAGAGAGAAAAGAGAAGGGTCGATTTGGGTATCTTCTACTGTTTTTCTTAATTTGTTTTATCTATCTTAGTTACTTAAGTTAATCTCTAGGCTCGGGGTACCAAAAACGTCCCCGAGGGAACAATGGCAAATTTCCCCAGTATTCCCACCTAGGCTTCCTAACCTCAAATATATCTCCAATTATTTATTTCCATAACCCGATAATCCAAATAACTGTCTAATAGCCAAAATACCCCTTGACTCACTCCGAGTCAAGTATCGGGTCCCGTTGTGACTTTTCCCGCTACTTGCTCCCTAGGATCGTCTCGTGTCGAACGCTGCCAATATAAATATATCCACATAATAATGTGGTCTCAACAGTTTATCACATTTTTGCCCTAACGGGCCAAAATTACAATTATGCCCTTACAAGTTAAACAGGGCCTGCATGCTTATCTAGTACTCATAAACATGCATTTCACATATCCATATAATCATAAGATCATGCATATCACATAATCATGCATTTTCACCATTAATTCACATAACTTCCAATTATGCCCTCTCGGCATACTAATCAAGGCCCTTAAGCCTTATTAGTAATTTTGGGTCATTACATTCTCAACCTCGAGGGTCTACGGTCTTGCCTCCTCAGGATATGTGCTAGCACAATCCGCCCCATTCTCTGGACATGGTATGGTGCTGGTCAGGTATAGTGCTGCTCTCGGTAGGGCCCAACCGTCTCTAATGGGGGGGGGGGGGACGGAGGCAAGCGTAAACCCCTCTTGGGGGAAGAGATCGGGGAAAGGACAGAACTGATCTGAGCCATCTAAAACAGGAAAGAGGGGCTACGAGCCCCAATACTCAGAGTGCACCAACCTAGTGGACACCAGGGAAAACATATACCTGGACACGGGAATTATGCTTCATTATCGGAAGCCCAACCCCATGTTCAAAGGGGGAAAGAACTCGAGGGACACCAACAAAAGGTGCGCATATCACAAAGACGTGGGTCACTCAACCGAGGAGTGTCGTTAGCTGAAAGACGAAATCGAGAATTTGATCAAGCTGGGGCATCTCCACCAGTGGGTCAGGATGCCCGTGGGAGTTTCGGGACTACTAGCAGCTCCCGGACAACTTGCGATCCCGGGTGCACCTGGATCGTACAAACCTCCCCAGGGAGGGTACGCTACCGGCTCGGGAGCACAGGCCTCTCAGAGGGCCCCAATTGTGTAGGAACCCGGACCCGGGATGCCTTTCCCCTCCAGAATCGCGCCGCCACGGATAGATGGTCATGTGGCCACCATCTCGGGAGGGCCGCAACTTGGGGGACCATCTTGGAATGATCAAAAGCAACATCTCAGTGGGCTCGACCATGACCACAAGGTATGCGTCTTGGTCTAGACCCCAGCTTAATGCTCGAAGTTGATGAATATACCCATCACCTTCACGGAAGAAGACACCCGAAACGTCCACTTCCCGCATCATGACCCTTTGGTCATCGATGCCCAAATTGCCAACAAGATGGTGTCCCAAGTGTTGGTAGATGACAGAAGTTTCGTCAATGTATTATTCAAGCCAGCCTTCATTGTAATTGGCTTGACCGAGGCAGATCTGGCCCCATGCCCAATGCAGATCTATGGTTTCAATGGAGATTCAATACTCCCGATGGGGAAGATCCAGTTGCCTGTAACGTTGGGGAACGAGATCCAAGGCTCGTTCAAATTCTGTACGTTCATAGTGGTGGACTGCCCCACCGCTTACAACGTCATCTTTGGTCGGCCCGCGCTGGTCGACTTCGATGCCATCACCTCCATCTGCCACCTCTGTATGAAATTCCCCTGCGACAATGAAGGGGTAGGAACAGTCTGGGGAGATCAGAAGAGCGCCCGGAAGTGTTACCACATATTTGCTCGACCAATTTATATGGTCTGTGAAGAGCCTCTTGAGGAGGAGAATATTGATCTCTGACGTGGAGGATGGTCTGGAAATAAGATGAACTGGATCCGCGGATAGGGGTGGACCGTGCACTAGAGCCCATGGAGGAGATTGAAGAGGTGTGCATCAGCGACACTGACCTGACCAAAGTAATCCAAGTCGGGAAGAACTTGAATGTAGAGGTCCGGGCTGCCATCATCGCCTGAGTGAAAGAGAACCAGGACGTCCTGGCCTGGTCACACTCGGATATGACTGGGATCGACCGTAATATCATATGCCATGCCCTGAACATTGACGAGGGCGTGACTCTGGTCTGGTAGAAATGAAGACCTCTGGGGCGGAAAGGGCAGAGGCCCTCAAGTTATAAGTTGAGAAGTTATCTTCGATCAACTTCATTCGAAAGCCTTGTATCCAGTCTGGCTAGCCAATCCGGTGTTGGTGCCAAATGTTGGTATTTATAGATCAAATAAGAGATTATACGCAGCAGAACAACAATAAAAATTGTTAATTTAAC
Organism: Humulus lupulus; assembly: GCF_963169125.1. Taxonomy (NCBI): domain Eukaryota; kingdom Viridiplantae; phylum Streptophyta; class Magnoliopsida; order Rosales; family Cannabaceae; genus Humulus; species Humulus lupulus. Next base: position 145,021,667 of record NC_084800.1, on the reverse strand, counting down.
CCCATAAGATTTCTAGATCTACTTCTTCACATACATATATATATATATTGAATCAAAGAGATGAATAGAAAAATTACCTCAAGTCCTTCATTGCTGCTATCTTTTTGTATGGAAAAATCCTTGAGATCTCACACAAGGATCTTCCAAAATGTTCTCAACATACGAAGAATGAGTGTGGGCTCGTTATACAAAACAATAGGCAAATCTATTTATCAGATGTTCTTAACACATGAGATCTGATAAAGTTTGGACCTAAATTTGTGAAGAATAGCGACCTATGCTTGTAGCACTGTTCTATTTCTCTTAGGGATATTTCATGATATATTTTCGATTTCTGAAAAGTATCGCTCTGAAAAAACTGATCTCCTTTATTTAATATATCCAATATATATTAAAATAAATAATATTAGTTATTTTAAACAATTTAAAAATAACTAATCAGTTATCAGATTTTGGTTTAAATAATAATATTTTAATCATATTAAAATATCTCATTATTTATTTAATATTTAAATAACTAAAATTGTTGAACCAAGATTCCCCTAGAATCTCCTTGTGCGCGTAGCGCAGTGTCTGTGCACTGTGCTACACGCCCAACGCATGCCAAGGAGGGCATGTAATTTTCCCAATTTTCATCATTATTTAAATACCAAAAATCCCAAAAATAAATTAATTCAAAATTAATTATATTTTTGTTAAATCAAATAATTAATTAATTTTCAATTAATTAATTACACATAATTAGACAATAATTATGTTTAGTGCATAGAATTTTTTTTTACTTATCAAATAAGTCATTTTGCCCATTTTTGTATTTATCTTTGTTAGTGTTTGTTTGAGCCATTTCGGGGACCATGGACCTATAACATTAAGCTCCAATAAATTAAAACTAAATAATTAAACTCTTTAATCATAATAGTTAATTTATTCATTATGATATTTCTCCACTATAAATTCAGAATTGAATTCTTTATGTTATAGATATACTTTTATAGAAATCTTATTTTAAGTTGTCCATTGATATAACCATCTTACAATAGTTCAACCCTCTAATTAATTAGTTCATAAATTAGAATGAAAGATTTACCATTTTACCTTTCTAATTTACTTCTTATTCCTTAAGTACCATTAATTCACTAGTGAATAATTAATCTATAATCTAATTATAGATTTGAGCTCAAAATCATTAAGTTCCAGAATTAACCCTTAAGGGAACCAATATACGATTCGTCAGGAAAGATTAAATTTCGTATTGTTGATACATATTCCCGCCCATCCATGATATTAAATCTCCAAAACAAAAGTCATTAGCCTCAATCTATGAAGAGACCTTAACGAATGAATCAAAAGATTTAATTAACATAAACAGGAGTTCATGAACACTCAAGATTTATGTTGATCTATAAATGATCATCATTTATGATATGAATTACAAATATTTATCATTAAATGGTTTTTGGATAAAGACTTTTATTCATATCGGTCCTTATCATATTATATAAAGCACCTTTACCGAGAATTCTTACCACATCAATAGTCCGAATCTAGATTATTTGTATCAACATGATACTCAGTAAACCGTACTTACAACCCTAATTAAAGAATTCCATAACTTTAATTTTTTGTTGACTATTTTTATTCATTCATGTGATCTTAATTCTCTCGTACTAATACAAGATCACATTCTCAATAATGAATATGGAATTTTTCCGATATTTACAAAAAAATTATTCAAACAATAATTTAATAATCTAAATATAACAATAATAGACCATTGTATTTATTTATTCATTGAAATAATAAATGTCTTTTACATGCTTTTAGGACATACTCCTAACAATCTCCCACTTGTACTTAAAGCAAGTAAGGCATTTCTCTCAATCCCATATCTCTCAATCCCATATTACGTACATGACCCTCGAATTGCTTTGCAGGACGTGTCTTCGTAAACGGGCTTGCCAGGTTGTATTTTGATGCGATTTTCAGAATGGACACATCTCTACTATGTACAATTTCTTTGACTAAGTGGTATTTTCTCTCTATATGCTTTCCCCTCTTGTGGCTTCTTGGTTCTTTAAAATTAGCCACTGCTCCACTGTTGTCACAGTAAAGAACACGTAGTTTGTCCACTTCTGGAACCACTTTCAGATCCGTGTAGAACTTTTTCAGCCAAATTGCTTCTTTAGCTGCTTCACAAGCTGCTATGTATTCAACTTCCATGGTTGAATCAGCTATACTGGATTGCTTAATGCTTCTCCAGACAACTGCTCCACCACCAAGAGTGAATACTGATCCAGAAGTAGATTTTCTACTATCTTTGTCTGATTGAAAATCTGAGTCAGTGTATCCAGTAGGTTCAAGGTCACTACCCGAATATACTAGCATATAGTTTCTCATTCTCCTGAGATACTTGAGAATATGTTTCACCGCAATCCAGTGTTCCAAACCTGGATTTGACTGATAACGACTGACAATCCCTATTGCATAACATATGTCAGGTCTAGTACATAACATTGTATACATTAGGCTCCCTACATATGATGCATAGGGATACTTTCTCATGCCCTCTTGCTCTTGTGGTGTCTTTGGACACTGATCTTTGCAAAGAGTAATCCCATGTCTGGTTGGCAATTGACCCTTTTTGGAATTTTCCATAGAGAATCTTTCATGCACTTTATCAATATAATTTGCTTGTGAATGTGCCAAGAGCTTGTTCTTTCTATCTCTTAGAATTTTAATGCCTAGAACATAGCTCGCTTCTCCCAAATCTTTCATTTGGAATTTGTCAGCCAACCATTTCTTTACATTTGATAATGTCTCTACATCATTCCCAATGAGTAGGATATACAACGTAAAGAACTAAGAAAACCATAACTTTCCCTTTGATGTATTTATAAACACATGCTTCGTCAACATTTTGTTCGAAGCCATATGTTTTGATAGTTTCATCAAAAGTTAAGTTCCAAGATCTTGATGCTTGTTTCAATCCATAGATGGATTTCAACAACTTGCATACTTTTTGATCTTGATCCTTCTTAATAAACCCTTCTGGTTGTTCCATATAGATGGTTTCATCAAGTTGCCCATTTAGAAAGGCTGTCTTGACGTCCATTTGCCAGATCTCATAATCATAGATGGCAGCTATGTATAAAAGTATGCGAATGGAATTAAGCATGGCTACATGAGAAAATGTTTTTTCATAATCTACACCCTCTCTCTGTGTGTAGCCTTTGGCCACAGGCCTTGCTTTATAAGTCTCCACCTTTCCATCTGCACCCCTTTGCTTCTTGTAGATCCATTTACATCCAACGGCTTTAACATTGTCAGGCAGATCTACAAGTTCCCAGAAAGAATTGGAATACATTGATTCCATTTCTTGATTCACGGCAGCTTGCCACTTATCAACATCAGGGTCTTCCATTGCTTCTTTAAAGGTCAATGGATCGTCCTTTTCAGTATCTGATACAAGAATGTGTGCCTCATGTTTAGCAAATAGGTTGTCTCACAATCCTCCCACTACGACGTTGCACTGGCTTTTCCTTTTCAGGAATTGTGGTTTCTTGTTTTATCATTAACTAATGAAGAAGATGGATATGAAATTTTATTTGTCATTAGTTCCTGTAAAACTACTTTGCTTTGAGGTTTAAAATCATTCATATAGTCGTGTTCTAAAAAGATTGCATTCATCGAAACAAATACCTTTTAATCACTTGGACTATAGAAATATTCGCCTCTTGTTTTTGGAGCATAGCCCACAAATATACACACTTCAGACCTTGAATCTAGTTTTCCAGATTTAAGTCTTAGCACATGAGCAGGACAACCCCAAATACGGAAATGTCGTAAACTAGGTTTATTTCCATTCCATAATTCTAGTGGTGTCTTTGTCACAGCTTTGGACGGAACTACATTCAAAATGTAATTACCTGTTTGAAGTGCATATCCCCAAAACAATAAGGGAAGTAAAGAGTAGCTTAACATAGACCTGACCATGTCCAACAAGGTCCGGTTTCTTCTCTCTGAAACTCCATTTTGTTGTGGTGTTCCAGGTGTTGTGAGTTGGGTTAGAATACCATGCTCCAGCAAGAAATCTTTGAATATAGAATCCAAATATTTACCACCACGGTTAGATCAGAGTGTCTTTAAAAATTTACCTAATTGCTTCTCAGCTAAGGCTTTGAAGTCTTTGAACCTATCAAAAGTTTATGACTTCTTAAGCATTAGGTAGACATGACCATATCTAGAATAGTAGTCAGTAAATGTGACAAAATATTCATAACCACCTCGAGCTTGAATGTTAATTGGACCACATACATCACTATGTATAAGCTCTAGTGGTTCTTTGGCTCTATTTCTCTTTGAAGTGAAAGGCCATTTTGTCAATTTTCCTTCTAAACAGGATTTACAAACCGGTAGGGTTCCAACTGTTAGTTCCCTCAAATGTCCATCTTTAGTTAACTGGTTTATCCTATCTAGACTAATATGACCTAATCTTAAGTGCCAAAGATACATGTCATTTTCTTTAGAAACCTTTTGTCTTTTGTTACTTTGTGGATTAGCTACTTTGAATAATTCAGAATTATTGAGCGATTTTTCTATTGGATTAAGCATGTACAGTCCGTCCTTTTGTTTTTCATGACAAATATTGTTCCCATTCCTTGAAATAAAAATCATATTATTATTAAAAGAAATGTTAAAATTTTGTTCATGTAACAAAGATAAAGAAATAATGTTTCTAGTAATTTCAGGAATAAATAGCACATTATTCAAAACTAGAAAATTGTTCTTAAAATTTAAACGGACTGTTCCACATGCTTTGACTGAAAGAAGCGCTCCACTTCCCACTCTCATAGTCATCTCTTCTTGCTCCAACTGCTTTGCAGACTCAAGCATCTGCAAACAAGAACAAACATGGTTAGTGGAACCAGAATCAACTATCCATGATAATTTATCTTGTTCCATCATACAAGCTTCGAGTACAAGTAAATCTGATTTACCTTTCTTTTTCTCTTTTAGCTCGGCGAGATACTTTGGACAGTTTCTCTTCCAATGACCATCGACATTACAATGGAAACATTTTCCTTTGGGTGCCTTTTGTTTGGGGTCATTGTTCTTTTTGTTCTCGGGCGCCTTGGATGACTTCTTTTCCTTTTTCGGATTGTCCTTTTTAGGTTTGCTGTCATTGTTATTGCCTTTTCTTTTCTTCTTTGAAGAAGATGGTTTTGCTTCAGCAACATTTGCTTCAGCCTAACTTGAGATGGTCTTATTCAAAGACTCAAAAGTTTGTAATTCATTCAGCAATTGTGTCATGTTAAAATCTAATTTGTTCATGACATAATTTGTTGTGAATGCAGAAAAGGCAGGAGTTAAAGACTCAAGTATAATGCTTACTTGTGTCTTTTCATCCATGACTGCTCCATGCGTCTCAACTTCATGGAGTACACTGATCATGTTTAAGATATGCTCACGCACAGATTGACCTTTCTTCATCTTAGCATTCATGTATGTTCTAGTAGCCTCATGACGACTTTGATCAGATTGGTGCCCAAACATTTCCTTAAGAGATTCTAGTATCTCAAAAGCAGTTTCCATGGATTCATGCTTTGTTCGTAAGACATCACTCATGCTTACAAGAATATAACACTTAGCTTTGTTATTGGATTGAATCCATGCATCATATTTGTCCCGAATATGTTTCGGGGCAGTGGCGCTAGGTTCTTCAGGACATTCCTCATTTAGGACAAACTTGTGGTTTTCGCTAAACAACAACATATTCATATTTGATTTCCATTTTGTGAAGTTATCACCAGTTAATTTTTCTTATGCGATTAAAGCAGTGATTGGATTACTAGAGATAGACATTTTCTGAATAAAATAAAAAATACAATTATTATTATATTTAGAAAAATAAATATCAAAGTATCGGAAATTAAACGTAATGCATGAGCACAATTAAAACACATAAAATAAAGTTTAATTTCCACGATAAAACTTTCTAACAATTAAAGTGCCGCCTTAGGGTCGGTCAAATTAATCTTAGAGAATTTATAAGACATGCTTATCTTTATTGTTTAAAACTTAAAATAACTCATTATTTTCTCTTTTAAACTAAAGTACCGCTTAGTTTGGTCAAGTTATGATTATCCACCGCAAAAGCTTAATCATATCTTTGTGAGTGTAACCCATTATTTCGGAGTTCATGACTTAACTTAGGACATGCCGCCTGAGGGTCGGTCAAACCTAAAATACATCATTAGTTCCTATCTTTGTAAGAAATATAACCTTGCTATTGACATGTCTATACACCTTCCTTAGGGGGACAGAAACAAAGCTGTCGCGAGGCGCTCTTCATATCTCATGGTGTTATATTAATAATGGAGACCAGGGGTTATGTTGAGTTATCAACCCTCTCCCACTCACTATTTTGAAATAAGTGTTCTTAACCTAATTAATTATAGATTCTTTAAACTTTATGAACATAATTAAAATTGGTAAGAAAGCATGTTTCTAGGTCCATATCCAATTTTAAATTACCAATTATATTCATCTAAACTTTACTAAAAAACAATTTTTAAATAAAGTCGGTTTAAAGAAATTAAGTCATAAAGACTTAAAAAAAAAGGTGTGATATTTTACCAAGTTTTCAAAGAATAAAACTAAGTAATTTATATGCAATTGGTTTTGCAAAACAAATCATATAAACATATAGGACAATCCTAACTGTGAGGGTTTTTTATGTATGGCACAAAATGCATGAACATATTATCAATCACATGAAAACAATTATTTAAATAAATAAACAATAAATGTTGAACCGGGTGCTTTTGGGTATTTCTAATTTTACAACCTCTTTATAAAATCAAAATAAAATAAAAACTGCCTTGATCTCCATCAGGCTTCTTCACTTTACTTTCGGTAGGATATGTGTCGTTGGTCTAGAATAATAATAAGAAAACAATTTTCTAATAATCTTGATCAATTAAAACAAAACTTTTAAATAATCATAATTTTATTTTCCACTAATTAAAACAACTTTTAATTAAAAAACAGAAATAAATTTAATTAAAATCTGTTATTTTGAAAAATAAAATTTTAAATTAGATATTAAATTTTTTTTTTGTTACGATAACAGAAATATCTCATTATTTAAATATCAAATTTCTAACAAATAGGATATTTAACATTTTGTAAATTAAAAAAAAATAACAGATTAATTTCAGAAAAATAGAAAAAACTCTGGACCAGTAAGACAGGGACACGTGGCACTGAAATGTGCTGTTGGGGCCCACTGTACGGATCCGTACGGACGTCCGTACGGCTTCCCGGCAGCAGCTCGGAGGATGGCCTCGGAGGAACGGTGGCTGAATTCTGAATCCCGGGCTCCGTTTTGACTTTGTGTGATCGGACTTACAATTTTATGATTTCAAAAACCAAATAAAATTACATAAATCCTATGCCCCTTAATGGCTTACACGATGATCTAATCATAAACAAATCCTAACCCAAAAACACCATACAATTAACGATTCAACATTCCCATGCATTCAATCATATTAAGCCATCCATTCATCCATCATAAATAAATAAATGCATAAAACTAAACCCACACAGATTCAATATATATATGTGAAGATGACTCTGGTACCAATTATTGGTATTTATAGATCAAATTAAAGATTATACGTAGCGGAACAACAATCAAAATTGTTAATTTAACCCCACAAGATTTCTAGATCTACTTCTTCACATACATATATATATATTGAATCAAAGAGATGAATAGAAAAATTACCTCAAGTCCTTCATTGCTTCTATCTTTTTGTACGACAAAATCCTTGAGATCTCACACCAAGATCTTCCAAAATGTCCTCAACACACGAAGAACGAGTGAGGGCTCGTTATACAAAACAATAAGCAAAATCTATTTATCAGATGTTCTCAACACATGAGATCTGATAAAGTTTGGACCTAAATTTGTGAAGAACAGTGACCTATGCTTGTAGCACTGTTCTATTTCTCTCAGGGAGATTTCACGATATATTTTCTATTTCTGAAAAGTATCGCTCTGAAAAAATTGACCTCCTTTATTTAATATATCCAATATATATTAAAATAAATAATATTTGTTATTTTAAACAATTTAAAAATAACTAATCAGTTATCAGATTTTGGTTTAAATAATAATATTTTAATCATATTAAAATATCTCATTATTTATTTAATATTTAAATAACTAAAATTGTTGAACCAAGATTCCCCTGGAATCTTCTTGTGCGTGTAGCACAGTGTCTGTGCACTGTGCTACATGCCCAACCCATGCCAGGGAGGGCATGTGATTTTCCCAATTTTCATCATTATTTAAATACCAAAAATCCCAAAAATAAATTAATTCAAAATTAATTATATTTTTGTTAAATCAAATAATTAATTAATTTTCAATTAATTAATTATACATAATTACACAATAATTATGTTCACTGCATAGAAAAATATTTTACTTATCAAATAAGTCATTTTGCCCATTTTTGTATTTATCTTTGTTAGTGTTTGTTTGAGCCATTTCGGGGACCATATACCTATAATATTAAGCTCCAATAAATTAAAACTAAATAATTAAACTCTTTAATTATAATAGTTAATTTATTAATTCTGATATTTCTCCACTATAAATTCAGAATTGAACTCTTTATGTTATAGATATACTTTTATAGAAATCTTATTTTAAGTTGTCCATTGATATAACCATCTTACAATAGTTCAACCCTCTAATTAAATAGTTCAAAAATTAGAATGGAAGAATTACCATTTTACCTTTCTAATTTACTTCTTATTTCTTAAGTACCATTAATTTGCTAGTGAATAATTAATCTATAATCTAATTATAGATTTGAGCTCAAAATCAATCAGTTCCAGAATTAACCCTTAAGGGAACCAATATACGATTCGTTAGGAAATATTAGATTCCGTATCGTTGATACATGTTCCCAGCCATTCATGATATTAAATCTCGAAAACAAAAGTCATTAGCCTCAATCTATGAAGAGACCTTAACGAATGAATCAAAAGATTTAATAAACATAAACAGGAGTTCATGAACACTCAGGATTTAGGTTGATCTATAAATGATCATCAGTTATGATATGAATTACAAATCTTTATTATTAAATGGTTTTTGGATAAAGACTTTTATTCATAGCGGTCCTTGTCATATATAATCATATTATATAAAACACCTTTACCGAGATGTCTTACCACATCAATAATCCGAATCTAGATTATTTGTATCAACATGATACTCAATAAACCGTACTTACAACCCTAATTAAAGAATTCCATAACTTTAATTTGTTGTTGACTATTTTTATTCATTCATGTGATCTTAATTATCTAGTACTAATACAAGATCACATTCTCAATAATGAATATGTAATTTTTCTGATATTTACAAAAAGATTATTCAAACAATAATTTAATAATATAAATATAACAATAATAGACCATTGTATTTATTTATTCATTGAAATAATAAATGTCTTTTACATGCTTTTGGGACATATTCCTAACACCAAAGTTGAACGGAATGTGGAGAACTTGCATCGACTTCACAGTAGGGCTGTGCAGAAATTTTTACAACCCGCCCAACCCGAATAATCCGCCCAAACCAACCCGAAAAAACCGTAAAAAAATGCAACCCGAATAAACCGACCAAAATTGAAACCGCCCAATTGTTACATTGGGCGGGTTGAAAATAATTATCAACCCGCCCAACATAACCCAACCCGCCCAATTAAGAATTTATTATTTGTAATATATTCAAATAAATATATAAATTAATTAAGTTTTGTTTTAATTTTTTTACTATAAATTTAAAATATTGTTTTAAGCTTAAAAAGATAAACTTCACATTAGTACTAGTATTTAAAAGAAAAAAATTACAAAAATGTAAAAAAAAAAAAATAACACTTTTGTTTGGGCGGGTTGACCCGACCAACCCGCCCAACCCGACCAACCCGCCCAAAAAAAATACAATTTCGGTTTGGGCGGGTTAACCCGACCAACCCGCCCAAATTATTGGACGGGTTGAAATTTTTTTTTTCTTAATTGGGCAAGTTACGGGTCACTTTTGCTAACCCGATTATAACATTGGACGGGTAAAAATGCCTTGTAACCCGACCAACCCGCCCAATGCTCAGCCCTACTTCACAGATCACAACAAGGCATGCCCCAAAGACTGTTTCCCTCTAATTGAGAAATTGACATTTTGCTTACTAATTAAATCCCAGAAGCTTAGGCCTTACTTTTAGGCCCATGTCATAAAAGTACTAACAAACCATCCCTTACGACAAGTGTTACAAAAATCCGAATCATCGGGGAGACTCTTGAAGTGGGCCATGGAACTGAGTCAGTTCAACATCGTATATGTCCCCATGATATCAATCAAGGGGCAGGCCCTGGCCGATTTCATCATGGAATGCACCGGGATCACTGAAGATGACTGTCCTGTCGACCTTGTAGCACCCCTATGGAAGGTCTTCGTAGAAGGAGCCTCAAACGAGAACAGGGCCAGGGCTGGGATCATCTTAATATCACCGCAAGGACACCAGTTGCAAAGTGCCCTATGTTTGCAGTTTGATGCATCCAACAATGAGGCCAAGCACGAAGCCATGTTTGCCCGATTGCGTCTGGCCCGGGAGGTAGGAGCAGCAAGTCTAGAAGTTTATAGTGACTCCCGATTGGTTGTCAGGAAAATCTCAGGGGAATACCAAACGAAGGGAGAAAAGATGGCTGCCTATGTGACGCAAGCTCGGGAGCTACTCCAGTCTTTCAAGAAATATTCCATCCGCCAGATCCCTAAGGAACGAAATGTATTTGCAGACACATTGGCAAAGCTAACCACGAATGCTGAGGTAGAGCTCTTTGGGATTGTGTTGATTACATCCGCAAGTGCAAACAATGTTAAAGGTATGCAAAGATCCTATGAGCCCCTCCAACAGAAATAACCCTGATGACCAGTCCCTGGCCTTTCGCAGTATGGGGAATCGACCTTGTAGGGTCACTCCCAACCGGGAAGGGTGGTGTGAAGTATGCCATCGTAGTCGTCAACTATTACACCAAGTGGGTCGAGGCAGAACCAATGAACACCATCACCTCAAAAAATGCCCTGGACTTCGTCATCAACAACATTGTGTGTCGATATGGCCTCCCTCACAAAATCGTGTCCGACAATGGGAAGCAATTTGACAGCGTCCACTTCACTGACTTCTGTGAAAGACATGGCATCATCAAAAGCTTCTTCACAGTGTCAAGGCCTCAAGCAAAGGGGAAAACAGAGGCCGTGAACAAGATTTTGAAGGGGACATTAAAGAAAAATATTCAAGCCTGCAAAAGAAAATGGCCGGAAGAGTTGCCCCGCATACTATGGGCATACCAGACCACCGAAAGAACGTCTACTGGGCATACTCCCTATTCCATGGTGTACGAATATGAAGCAGTCATCCCAGTGGAAACGGCTGTCCCATCTCACCGACGGGACACGTATGATCTTGCCCAGAACCACGCCTTACTCCAAGAATATTTGTACCTTATTGAAGAGATCCGGGAACAATCCCAGGTTCAATTGAAGAAGTATCAAGGAAAGATCGCTAGGCACTTTAACTTCAAAGTCAAAAGCTAAAAGTTTGAAATCGGTGATCTAGTCCTAAGAAGAGTCTTCCCTGCAACCCAAGATTTGGGAGTGGGGTTTCTGGGCCCAAACTGGGAAGGACCGTACAAAATCCAACATGAAGTATGTCTGGGAACATATCACTTAAGGAAACTTGACGGAACAGAGGTCCCAAGGGCCTGGTATACAGAACACCTCCGTAAGTACTATCAGTAGTCAAGAGGACATGTTTCTGTTTTTAATTTTTCTCATAAACAATGTACACCCCAGGGAGATTTCTTATTTAATGAAAATGATGTGTACAAAACATCATAAAGAAATATTGTAAAGAAATAAAAGTTCACGTCCGTCTTCCTCCTTTTTCACGAACAAGTGACCCAAGACTACAGTCTTCGCTCACTTAGGGGGGGGGGGGGGGGGTATGACCATCTCTACAAGTCCAGGAATGAAAACAAAATAGGATGAAAAACACAAAGTTTAGTCCTAATCCGGATCGTATAGATTGGGCGTAGCAAACACCCAACTCCCAACAAAAGGACGCAAGGCTAAGGCCTAGTCCTAACCCGGGCGTACATGGTCCGAGGGGTACAAAATCTAATAGGACATAAGGCTTAGGCCTAGTCCTAACCCAGACGTACATGGTCCGGGGGGTACAAAGCCCAATAGGATGTAAGGCTCAGGCCTAGTCCTAACCCGAACATACATGGTCTGGGGGGTAGAAAAACCCACCAGGATGCAAGGCTCAGGCCTAGCCCTAACCCAAACTTACACAATCCGGGGGTACAAAACCCAATAGGACGTAAGGCTCAGGCCTAGTCCTAGCCTACACATACATGGTCCAGAGGTATAATACCCAATAGGACATGCAGGCCAGGCCCAATCCTATCTCGGACATACATGGTCCGGGGATATGAAATACCTAAAAACTGGTTGACCTAACGTGGTCCCAAATAACCAAATACCTATCCACGTCCTTTATAATGGCCCAGAACCATTGGAACGTGAGTCCTAGATATAAGATGTCTAAAATTAGTCTTATAAATGGCCCAGCCCATTGGAACCTGACCCATAGGTTCAAAATAAGCTAATCAACTAATCTCTGATGGCCCAGGCCGTTGGAACCTTAGAACGAGAATCAAGACAAATAAATTTGATGATAATTATTAACTCCCTAGTGGTCCAGGCCGTTGGAACCTGAACATCAGGATTAAAGCGAGTTAATAAGTTAAGTCACATCTAAAAAGAAATCTCTGATGATCCAGGCTATTGGAGCCCGAATTATAAAATTGGGATAGTTCGGTCCAGGCTGTGGAGACCCGAACGCTGGTCCCCAGATGGGCTAAACATTTTCTACAACTTTTCCCCTATGGCCTCGGCCGTTAGAACTAGAGCCAAACATTCGACTCATACTCACGCAAGGTGGTAAAACACTATTGAAGTTTTGAAGAAGAAACAAACAAATGGAAAAGGGAAAATTTTGTGCAAGAAATAAATTAAATATATATAAAAAAGTTTCTTGGATGCACCCGCATCCATAAAAATATTACAAAAAAAGATCCTACAAAAAAAAAAGTTAAAGGTCTAAGCCTAGGCTTCACCCCGCTCTGATGCCTCCAGAGCGGCTCCATCTATTTCATCCTTGACTATGAGCTCCGCGTCGGCTTTCTCCTTAGCCTCGAACTCAGCTCTCTTCACGGTGGGATCAGGGTAGACCAGGAGGTTCATATTCTTGTCTTGGAGCCAGGCCATGTAGATGGCCTCATCGAAGGTGGCCTCCAACAAAGCATCTGCCTGCTCTTTCTCATGGCGAGCCTCCACATGTCTTTTCACCTCCAGCTGAAGCAAGTCATCCAGGGCCTGGATCCAGGATTCGAGAGCTTTGACCTTCTCACAATCCTGGTGAGCTTGGGCCTCAACTGCCTCTACGAGGATCCTAGAAGATGCCTTAGAGCCTCGAACACGAAGAAGCTCCACCTCTAGGCTATCCACCAACTTTTTGTGGTCGGCGTTCTTCCTGGACAAAGTTTCCTCGAGTTGGAACTGAACCCAGGTGGCCTCCTTGCGGTTAGCCTTAGCCTGAGTAGCTTCCTTGGCCAGGGCCTCTGCCCGAGGAACTTCCTTGATCAGGGCCTACCTAGTGGCTTCCTGCTGGTTCACAGCCCCCTCCAACTCCAGTTGGGCCGTCTCCCGCTTCATCGCCATCTCCGCCACCAAGTCAACATTCTTGTGGGCTAGCAAGGCATCCTGGAACAAATCAAAGTTTGAAAACATACGAGTAAAAAAAATGTGGAAAGCAAAGGATCATATGGATATATGACTTACAGTGGTGGCCTGGTGACGAATGGCCTGGGAGATGAACAAGGCGTCCCGATTGGCCAGGGTGGCGTACCATTTCAGTTGGAGGTTAGACATGGTCGTCCCGACCTGATCCAACAGGTCCGCGGCAAGCGGGGTTGTGTCCTGGCCCAGTTTGGGATGAAACCCAGTCTCGGAAACGAGCCGGTCCACGATCGGCTGCAGAGCATTGAAAGCAGCAGGGCGCTCGGCGAACTCCACTTTTCGTCGGACCATTAAGGCCCATTAGACCTTCTCCCGTCTGTCTCGACCATCTTCCCAAGACCAGGATACCATCCTCGTTCTCTCCTCTCGGAGGACCATGTCCCCCTCCTCGAGAAAGGTCGGATTGATAGGAAGCATGAGAGCCTCTAGGATCTCCCGGGCGATGATCAAGCTTTCCCCGGAAGAGTTCTCCTCGGCCAAGGCAAGGTCCTTGGTCTTAGCTCTCTTGGCCCGACTCACACACTCGTTAGCATTCGAGTCTGCAGCTCTTTTCTCCAACCCCTGACTCGCCAGGGGCTCATGCTCTAGATCAATGACCGGGAGATGAGCAGGCGAAGATGGGACAACTTCAATGCGCACCGTCGGAGGGGGAATCACGGCTAGAGTCCTCTCAATGACCTCCAACTCCGGCCTCGAGTCCCCAAGGACCAACTCCAACACTTTGCTCTTGGGCAGCCCCTTGGCGACTTTTTTCGCCGATGCTCTGGCCTTGGCCGCTTGGGCCTCCATAGCCTGCTTCATCTTAGCCACGGGGTTGGACATGTCAAAATTTTCTGAAAAAATAAACAAAAAGAAATGGTCAGCAAAGTATACGAGTGGGGACAAAAAGTAAATAAAAGCTAGTCTGAGGTCCTTCGGGAAGAAGCCTTATCTAGAACTCGGGTTCGACTCAACTCTTCTAAAGCGAAGGAATGAATGCAGTCCCCCGTGTCATCCAGGTCCAAGAAGTTACCATATTGAAGGAACCCGAATGAGTACATGAGAGTTTGCGGGTCTAAGACAATGGGGGGTGGAGGTCCCATTTCTCTGACGCCCCCGAACAAGTGGCCTCGGTAAACTTGCATATCTCTAACTAAGTCCTCGAAATGAGGAGCATAAGTTAAAAGTAGAGGAGAATTACCTTTCCTCGATATACTGGCCCCGGGAGCCCCTGCGTTCTGCTGGGCTTCATCGAAAAGGGCGTCCAGCTCCTCAGATGCAACCCTCTCTATCTGGCAGGCCTGCTCATTTTTCTTCTTCGCCGCGTTCGCTCGGGCCGCGACCTCAACGACCTCTATGTGAATGAGGGCCAACTCCTCCCTCAAGGCGGGGTCCCTCTCACATTGCAATCCCCGGAGGCTGGGGGCCACAATCATCTGGTTGGCCACTAACATCCCGACCACTCACATATTTGCGGTGTTTATGTAGCCTCCCATGTCCAGATCCTCCACGCTTAAAGTGGCATAGTAATTCTTCTAGTCCAGGATCGACTTGGAGAGGGGAGTCTGGGCATATGGTCCTGTTATCCAGAAATGTGAGTCGAAAGTGGACAACAAAAAGAAAAAAAAGGATTAAGAGGGAAGACAAACTTACCCACGCTCTGGAAGTCCAGCACCAGTGTGAGATTCCGCTCCAAAAGGAGCCCGGAGGTCATGAACCAGTAGTGTCTGACATCCGGGGGGTGCTTCCAGGAGCTGTAAGGGGTAGGATAATTTCCATGGTGCTTCAGTCTATAGAAGCCGTCCTAGGTCTTATCCTTGGCATTGAGCTGCAACTCCAACTTGTAGAAGTACAACACCTCCGCCGGGGTAGGCTTCAGGATGTCCTTCGCCACACAAAAAATACGCCATCCCATGAGAAGCTTATAGGCTTGGGGTAGGAGCTGGAAAGGCGCGATCCCCACGAACTTTATGAATTGCGTGAAGTAGTCATAGAGCGGGAGAGTGGCTCCAGCGCTAATGTGGCCCATGTTCAAGGCCCCAAACTCACCCATGCTGGTATGGGCTTTCTCCTTCTTCCTAGCCAGCCGATTGTAAAAGAGCCCGGGAGTCGATTCCACTCCCAGATGCTTCTCCAAAGCATCCAGCATCCGGTAGTTCCAGAATTTGTTTTTCTCCCAGTCCATCTCCCATGTGTTGCCACTGGGAGGTTTGTGTCCATCCAAGACGATGGGGGCCGACTGGACATATTCTTCCGGGTGTAGAGAAACGCCGAGGCTCATGGTCGGTGAACAAAAAAGAAAGCAAACAACCAAGCAGTTAGCACCAAAAGCCAAAAAGGATGGTTAAGGTAAGGGGGCTCTCCTAAGAACTGCTTGGAGGAGTCCCCTCCGGACTAGATCCGGGATCACTGAAGATCCCTAGAATCTTGATCAAGAACTAAGAAGAAGAAGTTTTTGCTTAGTTTTTCCAAGTCAGCCTATTACCGCTTGTTCCGGGACGACCTAGACCTGAGAAGATCCGGGATGACCTAAATCCTTGTTCTACGAACCTACTACACACGGAACCACCCTAAATGGTGGCTGTAACGCCCTGGTTACCCCAAGATAGTTACAGTGAACTTTGAACCGTGATTTAACTCGCTAACCAAGTTCTTGGTTAAAAATGTGCTTCTAGGTGTTAATAATAGGTTAAGGTGGAAAACCAATAAAAAGGAAATGATATATTTTATTTAAAACATAAAACTGTTCATGGGCCCATAAAAAACATTTACAAGTTATTTACAATGCAAAATAGTCATTATAGTTTGAAATATACAACCCGCCGACCTAAGCGGCAAAAATAGGGTTAACCCCTAGTCCCTCTGAGAAACTCCTTGGCCGTGGTGGTCAAGCGGCCGCATATGTACACATCACCACCTAAGCTCTCCACTCAAGGCTGGGTGAGCTTTTCTTTCCCTTTACCTACACCACATAGCACCCATGAGCCAAAGCCCAGCAAGAAAACTTAATACTGCATGAATATAATATCAAACGATGATCATAATAACCATCCTGGACTTTTAGTCCAAAATATAGGAGTGACAGTTGTAAAAGTCACTAAGGTGGGTTCCGTTCCCTTTATAGATACGTGATCATTTCACTAGCTTAAACGAGATAGGTATCTGGTGAAATAATCACCATCATAAACCTACCAAGTGACCATAGAGTCACCAACGTGGGATTCTGTTCCCTTAGCCATGTGACAAAACAGTCACCTAAGCCTTTGGCCCTAACTCTGAGTAACTAGTCATAGACTAGACAAGCGCTTATTGTTATCCAAAAAACAGGCACGGGTGACGTGGCAGGAATTTTTAAACACGTGGCTGACACCTGGCAGAGTTCTGTTCGACCATCGACTAGTAAGATCCTCTTGGCGTAGCGTGTGAGGTTTCCTTACGACCAGCGTGGTCGTATACTCTGCGTATTTCAAGATGATCTTGGGTAAATCATAATCAATTCCGAGATTATATCCGATGATTCCTGATTATCCGATTAATTAGGAGAGAATATCTGTAACAAATTTATGTAATCCTCCTTGAGCCTATAAATAGAGAAAGATAGCTCAAGGAGGGGACTTTTTTTTTGCTTTTGGTTATTTGAAGTTATACACTTACGAGAGAATTAGAGCTATTGTATTACGATTATATTGTTTATCCCTCTGAGGTTTGTGAAACTCAGAGAACCCTAGTTCTTTGATCACTCCTTTGAGATCTCATATCAATAATAGCTTAAGTGGACGTAGGTCATTACCAGTTCTTGGGGCTGAACCACTATAATTTATTGTGTTCTTTACAATTTTTGTCATTATATCCATTCCAACACATCTATCCACATCAAGCGTTTTGACTCCATGCCAGTTGACCAAAACAAGGGTTAACACTAATAAGTTTCATCGAACTTAGGGTTGGTCCAGCATTAATACTACATATGAGTCATTCAATGTCGATGTCGATTAGATCTAATCTTTTATCGGCTCTGTGTTCTTGACGCTTATGCCGTTTCTGACTCTTAGGTCAGTAACACGCGACCAATGCCGATTCTGACTAGTCAGTGCCATACACAAGTAAGCAGGATTTTCTAAGCATTTAATATGCAATCAATGTCCACATTTAACAATCAACATGCCTCTATAATAACCACGCATGTCATAAACACAGGGTGCAGTTTTCATACCTCAGGTTCGAGCGAGAAATAGTAAAAGAACGACCCTTGAGAACGATCTGTCTTTTAGTTCCTTAGCGGTCACCTAGTCATAACCAATTGGAATCCATCAATAAAGTAAATCAATAAAAGGTTCACAATCTAAAACCTCACTCCCAGGATCAATCCCGCACTCTCGAGACTCCCAATCTACCCAAACGGGGTAAAGGAACCAATACCCGAGCCCCCAAAGTCATCCCAAGCCCTAAAAATAGGACTTGCTAAAGCTAACCTAGCGCTGGGGCACTACTAGGTAGCGCTGGGGCGCTGCCCCAAGTCAGAGAAGCCCAGCTCTCTGCTCTGCCTAGCGTTGGGGTGCCATTGCCATACCAGAAATTTTTTTGGTCTTCTCCCTTGCGACATCCCCTGAAATCTAAGTTTCCAAATCAATCCCAAACATCATCCAAACATCAAATTCAACCCCAAAACATCATCCATATCACATCCTCATCAAAACCCAAGAAAACTTACTCAAAAACTTCCATTGATTCCCAACTAAACACTTCAAATTTCTCAGTTGAAAACCATTAGAAAAAATAGAGTATAGCTAAGGTTTCATGGATGAATTCTTACCTCAAGCTGGATTTGAGTCCTCTTAAATGGATGAACTAAAGTTCTAAGCTCCAAACTTTGATTCCCTAGCTTGGTTCTTCAAATTGGGCTTCAAAAATTGAAAAGAAGAAAGGAAGAGGATGATGATCGTGAGAAGGAAAACCAGCAACTCTATTTTTGTAAGCTTCTACAGTCTAAAGGATTGATATATATCTTAGGGGTGAAATGACTATTTTTCCCATAGGTCATTTAAAGGTTTCTAAAGACTCCCAAGGGTAAAACCGTCATTTCCCGCCTATTTCGTTAATCATAATTAACACCTTTCAAATTCCCGCTATTCTTGAAATTCTCAAATACCAATAATTCATATCCCGTTACCCTTTAATTCCCGGCAACGCTCTAATCACCAAAATATCCTGAGACTCACCCCGAGCCCCAAACTTAATCCCGTTATGACTAAACCGCTAATTTGCACTCAAAGATCATTTCATGCCGAATAGCTCGAACAAATCCACATTATAATGTGGTCTCAACAATATACCACCGACATGCATATAAATATACAATTACGCCCTCAACGGGCCAAATTACCAAAATACCCATGTGATGAAATGTGGACCCACATGCATGCACTTAACATCATATTATAATATAATTCACATAAACATGCATATAATAGTTTAATGGCATAATAAAACAATTATGGTCCTCCTGGCCTACTAATCCAACCATTAAACTACATTAAGGATTTCAGGGCATTACAGTGGCCCCGACTCTAATAACCCTATAGCCATGAATATAATGCTACAAAACAACAAGTACGAAGAAACATAAATAAAGGTTCAGGGAACTTACTGTAAAGTGCTGGTGTTGGAGTCTGTAGCATTTCTGGTGATAAGTTCGGTAATACCTCTATTTTGAATAGGCAGAGGCGACACAAGAGCTCGTTTACTAGTCGAACCGGGACTGCGCTGTCAATTGATGGCAGGGAAATAGGGTGTGTTGGGAAGAAACGGTGACGAAAACAGAGCAATTGTCGGAGAAGTTCGTCGGCAAATTCAGACATAAAAAGCTCTCTTTATAACTCTAGTTGTTCAGAAGGCGTAACCTTGCAAATGAAAATCTGTGGGTATTTATAGAGCCAAAAACACATTTCTCGATCCAACGGTTCAGGATGACTTCCCCCATCTAACGGTCCCAGATTACGCAGGGGCTTTAATTAGCCCACTCGAGTATTAGATGATGGATTCGCCAAGTCGTGATCCGCGCCATCCCGATCCAATGGTCCAAGAAAGGAAATTTAATTTTTTTTCCCATCCGATGGTCCCAATCGATGTAGAAATATTAAATGATCCACTTGATTACCCTATCGACGTCACTCATACAGATGGGATGCCTCAGAATTTACGCTGACGCTTGGTTGCCAACACGATAACCAAGAGATTCTCTCCAAATCAGTTAGGTGCGAGTAATATCGACACACCAGTTATAGGGGAACACGTACATGTAGCGTGATGAAGTTAAAAGGTCAAGGGTCACCCAAGCGTGCTTGAAGTAAATGAACCCACCTCTTGGTAAACGAACCAGGCCGTTGGGATTTGATCAAGGATATTGGCACAAACACTTTTCATGCGAGTTTACATCAAGCGGTCCCCCACGAAAATGGACCTGTTTTCCGGGGAACAAACCGGGACACCAAAAATTGATCCGGGAAATGAAGCAAGCCTCCA
The DNA here is from genome assembly GCF_963169125.1 of Humulus lupulus. Taxonomy (NCBI): domain Eukaryota; kingdom Viridiplantae; phylum Streptophyta; class Magnoliopsida; order Rosales; family Cannabaceae; genus Humulus; species Humulus lupulus. Next base: position 145,001,224 of record NC_084800.1, on the reverse strand, counting down.
CTGCGCGAACACAGATTAAGGCTTGGGGGTAAATGTTATCCTTGTTTCCTCCTCGCACACGTGGCACGGTACACTAAGTCCATGGGCTATCCTGAAGGGATCCGAGACCCAGAATGAGCCCAATGGATGGGGAAGGAGTCAATTCTAGTGGTCCAAATATTAGTAAGCCCAACATTATACATTGGACACCCTCGCGTTGGAGAAGCCAGGACCATGCATTTGGCTCGTTTTGTCTTCCCGGACTCAGTATAAGGTGTCATCCGGGGTGAGAATCAGGAGGATGTTTCCAAGTCTAAGAATGGATCGGGACAATAATGGATGAACCCGAGCTCTGGTAAATGAACCAGGGTCCTGATAAATGGACCAGAATGTTGATGAATGAACCAGGACTAGGCACCCAAGTTGGGTATGATAAACTGTCCCCGACACTGACATCACCCCGAGAAACACGGAGTTTTGTCTCCTCAATTAACCTGCAGAGGAGGTTACATACGGAATGTACCCCGTTAATCAGAACAGTATTGACACTACTTTGACGGATCCTGTCCCCCGGATCTCCTTAGAAGCCCACACGAACCAGACCAAAGCTGTGTATTGTTTCATTTGTACATCGTGGTTATGCTTGAGCTGGCCCAATGGGCCCTGATTAGTGTATTTTATTTGATAAAACCCTTTGTATTAAGCCTCTATTAGTGAACAAATCCTAATTACATCTGTATTGGGCCCAGATTAGTCCAACCCAGGTCCAGTGCATCCAACTGCCTATAAATAGGGCTTGTTGTGCACTGTAGAAAAAATCTGATTTTTTCTCTTGTAAGCATACACTTTGCTCAAACTCAGAGAAAACTCCATTACTAAGGCTCCTAAAGCTCTAATACAACAGACTCGTGGACTAAGACTCTTTAACGCCCTAACCACGTAAAATCCATTGTGTGATTATCTTTAAATATTTTCTCTTAGCTCTCTAAATCTTTCATAATTCTAGTTTTTGAAAAACTCGGTAAACATTTGTGTTTGGGTATGTTTAGAGGCTATGGGTCATTATTCATTATGTATCTGAATTGCTGGAATAGTTTAGGTAGTTAATTTGGGGTAAAAACTAAGTTGCGAGAGGTTTTGGATCGGGGAAAAAACAAGAAAATATGGGTTTGTGAGGTTGCACCGCGGCACTGTTCTTGGAGCACTACGACCCACATGAACTCAGAGGCTAAGGGTGGTTCTCTGAACTGCCTTAGCACCGCGATGTTGGGTGGGTTGTGCCATGTCGTGTGTCCAGGGTCGGAAGGGGAAGGCTCTCTGACCCTTAGAGGGTCGTGGTGCCTTTAAGGGGCGTCGCAGCTGAAATGGAGAATTTTGGCCAAATAGGGTTTTTAAGCTCGGGAACTCAAACCTAAAGGTCCAGGAAGGAATCTTCTACCTGGTTTAGTAGAATTCGAGGTCTCGGAGGCTAGTGAGAAATTTCAAAGCTTTTAATTAGTTTAGATCTTGATGATTATCGTTACTGCGTTGTGACTAGGTTATACCGCTAGGGCTCGAGAGTAGGGATTGCGCTCGGGATCGCCATACAGTATCTACTTAGGACTCGAGGTAAGAAAAATGCACAATGGTTGTAATCGGAGCTCAGCCCCTGTTAATGAATATGACTATGATTGTACTTGTGATTATCTGGTTAGGCATGCTTGTATATGTTGCATGTGATTGTGTGTTATGCAATCTATATGTTTGATTAAATCTAATATGAAAGCTCAGCCTAAGGGCTCCGGGGATGACAATAAGCGTGCAAAACGCAGGCTATTTGGCTAAGACAACCTGGGAGTGCGATATGCACTTGGCTAGCTCAAACACCACCTATATAAGTAGAAGTGCTGTCTCCACTTGTCTAACTCGTTGATTGTTTAAGTTGAGCTATGTGTTTGTTTGTGTAGGGTTGCTACTACTAAGCATGTTGTTTATATTCTGTTGCTTATTTGAATATATTGATTTAAGTTTTCATGCTGAGCCTTGGCTCACGGGTGATATGTGGTGTAGGTAAGGGAAAGGGGAAGCTGGACCAGCCATGCGTTGGAGAGCTTTTAGGGCGGCGTGTACATTTGCAGCTGCTCGACCACCATGACCAAGGTATCAACAAGGACTAGAGCCAAAATTTAATTTTGCCGTTCAGGCTGGATTATGTTGGAATTACTTTTGGAGTTGTAAATGCCTTATAAACACTTATTTTGGGATCCCATGTACAGACTCAAACTTTTAAATGAAAGACACTATTCCTATGATCAAAATTTTTAAACCCTAATCCGTAAATTACCCTTAGGTACACATTTATATCGAAATTACTTGATTATCAAGTCCAGAACTATTTAAAACACGCAATGTAATGGTCTTGGCTATCCAGGGTGATGTGACTGTTATGAAGATAGCGTCAAAACAAAAACTGGCTGACGCGTTTACCAAGATACTTCTTGCAAAGTCGTTCAAGGGTCACGTGTGCAACATGGGTGTTTACCCAAAAATATTTGCTTGATGATGTGGCAAGATCAAGGCGCATGTGAACAACACGTGACTGTTTATTGATGAAAGACTGGTCGACCAATGACTAGGAGATAAAAGGAAATTGAGCTACCAGCTAGGCGCGAGGGACATGCTGAGTAACAGGGAAGCTGATGTGCTGACATATGCGAGTAGGTATACTCGTAGGACCGAAGCCAGAATTAAAATATGGTTATGAGTTAGATATTTCTTGGATATTTGATTCTTTTTATATGTAAATATCATTATTTATGTTATTATTAAAATATGCTTGTGGTACAAGTATAGGACGACCCATAGGCCCATATGTACATCCTAGAATCTATAAATAGGACACGTGGAATTCATTTTGGATAGACGAAATAATTTGTATTTAGAAAGAACAAGTGCTTTTCTACACGATTTTGTATTCCCCTTTGGAGCATGTGAAACTTAGTGAACCCTAGTTTGCTGATCGCAAGTTTCAGAGTTTACATCAATAAAATCACTAAGTAGACGTAGGTTATTACCAATCTCTGGGGCCAAACCACTGTAAAATATTTGTGTCATTTTGGTTCTTGCATTCGGCTTATTAATGCTTTCATTTTTAGTGACTCCGTGTCATTGACTAAATCAAGGGTCAATGATTGAGGGTATTTCTGGCCTACAATGATCGAGGATTCCATGGAATTCCTTAAGAAGTGTGATAAATGCCAATGATTCTCCAAGATACCTCGAGCAGCCCTAAATGAGCTTAAACAGATGCAAAGCCCATGGCCATTCACAGTGTGGGGAATAGATCAAATCGGATCTTTGCCCACATGAAAAGGGAATGTCAAGTACGCAGTAGTTGTTGTCGACTACTTTACTAAGTGGGCTGAAGCTAAATCGCTTGCGACAATCGCGAACAAGAAGGTAATGGATTTCATTGCCAAGAACATCTATGTCGATATAGGTTGCCGAAAAAGATTGCATAGGATAATGGCCCACAATTTGACAGTGACCTGTTCACCGATTTCTACAAGCGACATGACATAACAAAGAGCTTTTCATTAGTTGCCCATCCAAAAGCCAACCAAAAAAGTTATGAACAAAACTCTGAAGGACACATTGAAGAAAAGGCTCGAAGAGGCAAAGGGAGCATGGCTAGAACAATTTCTAGAAGTACTCTAGTCGTATAGAACATCTCACCAAATAACAACAAGCCATACACCATTTTCCTTAGCCTATGGGTAAGAAGCCATGTTACCAGTTGAGTTATATCCATCATCGCATAGAAGGATGACATATGACCAGAATACAAATAACCCGTTATTAATGGAGTCTTTGGACTAGGTCAATGAAAGGCTCGAGCAGGCTAAACTACGAGTGGTAGCTTATCAGCAAAAGCTCGCTCGATATTTTAACTCCAAATTGCACGAAAGAAAGTTTGACATGGAAGATTTGGAACTTAGAAGAGTTTTTCTCAACACTCGCGATCAAGCTACTGGAGTGCTCAAACAAAACTGGGAGGGTCCATATCAAATTGAAGAAATTCTTCAACCAGGCACCTACAAACTTGCTCACTTAAATGGAGATCTCGTTCCTCGCTATTGGAATAGAGAACACTTGCACAAGTACTATCAATGAAAATTTATTTTTAAATAAGTGGATTGTATTAATTTGCTTTTTAAAAGTTTTTGAACAAGGGCTGGCCAGTTAGATGACTGGTCACTTATAAGTGTAAGATCAATTTTTGATCACTCGTATAGACACGAATTTTGTCCATTTTTTACGAGAAATAAAAGGAACTGTGCTTAGCCAGTTATTCTTGCCAATTATTGTATTTATTACAAGTATTTGCTCATTACTTGTGTTGTTTTAATATATTATCATTGATTTGTTTATAACTATGCGAGTAGTAATGTTCGAACAGGAATTGGTCAAGTGACTGAGAACCTTAAACTCCTTGCTCACTTGGGGGGCATATAAGATACTACGTGAGCAAAGCATATTATAAACATAGGTAAACACACAAGCAAAATAAGGGAAAGAGTACTACGCACTTAGAGTATTTTTCAAAATGTTTAGCTAATTTTGTAAGATAATAAAGTGTTGTGCTAGGTTCGATCATATGAGCAGATGTTATAATAGCAATTATAATGTGCAACTGTTATAATATCAAAACAAAATGTCTTTACACTGCAAGCAATTGCTGCTTAGATGTAATTAAAAATATTAAAAGAAAATAAAACTGCCTTAGGTAGCAAATTGTCTTAACACCGCGAACAATCTGTTCGGGTGATCTAATTACATAAATATTTTAATCATTGTGCAGTTGAAGGGGGGTCCTGTTGAGGTTGTTGATCAACTAGAGGCCCGAATTCCTCCTCGACACTATTGATGCCCGTCGCCAAGGAAATTTCAAGAGATTCTAGGATATCTTTCTCCTCCTCTAGGCGAGAAGCACACTTGGTGAGTTCAGCCTGTTTTACCTGCTAGGAAGATAGTCAAAGTTTGCATCTAGGTTGTTCATCCAGAACATGTAAAAGCAGGTAAATGCGGCTCCTCGAAACTTCTCCAAGTTTTGGGCATTTTGCGCCTCAAGTAGCTTCACTCGATCCTTTAGGTTGTTTGCCTCCAGATCTTCTTGCAGCTTGGCTACTTCCTTATAGTTGGTTTCAGAAGCTGCTTTGAATTTCTCCTTCGCAGCAACAGCCTTAGCCAGATCTTCTTGGCTCTATTTTAACTCCTCAGTCAAAGCGACAACTTTTTCCTCAGCTGCCTTGACTTTGGCTTCCAATGCCATGACCTCCTCAGTATGTTTTGTGACAATCTCCTCGGTGTGGCGCCAACCATTGGTAACGGTAAGATTACCTTGCAAACAGAAGAAAGATAAAGTCGTCAGAAATAATAAAAAAGTGAGGGTGTTCGAGTACAACTAAAGACTAAGAGCTTACACTAAGGATTTCATTTAACCCCGACCAAGGATTTGGTAAGACTTTAGTGAGGATAGAGAAATAAAAGCTTCCTAGCTGCAATGACGCTTGATTAGCTTTTGAAGTCTATCGTTGGTTGAGCAACAAACATTGCTCAACGACTCAGTCGCTAAATCTGCCTAGTCGCTGGAGGGTATGATGTGAGGAGGTAGAGTGGTTTTCGAAGGAGTAGATGCTAAAGGATAATCTAATCGTGTCCTTTTCCTCGAAGGTTCCCCACTTACATTTCTAGTGTTTTTTCTGCTCGATTTCTTTGAGTTGGCTAGTTTGCCTCCAGAAGTATAGATGTCGAACACGACATCAATCTGCATGAATACAAGACAAACAAATGAGCAGATAAGTCAAGAAATAGTTTTGCATGATAAGGAAACAAACTAAAAGGAATTCTAAGTGATATACCCAAACTACAATTACTAGTCGCTACATTATTTAAAGAACTACTGCTACACTCACTATCTGCCTCGAAGAAGTCCAAGCTAAAACTATTGGTCGTAAATTTAAAGTTGCCTTCCCTATCAAATAAATGATAATGGATGGACAGTTTATCTAAGAATGAAAAATCTATACCAAGTGTTGGAGGTGGGCTATCGAATGGTCACTCCTGTTGATCGACACCTTTGGGGCCGTGACACAACACAAATCAACTAAGGATAAGGAAATTATGAAAAATGACTGGACAAATGTCAGACAGAGATTAAAAGTTTACCTCCTCGTGTGAAGGCCATGTTGTCGGCGACCAAGTCGGTTGTGAGGAAATACTCGTGGAAGTATTTTACCACATTGGACTTATAGGTTATGTCACTCAAGAATGTGTGAGTGGTTTCCTAGTGGTAGAAGTGGAAAAACCCCGTGTTGCTTTGATTGGGGTTGGATTTGAGATCCAACAGATAGTTGATCTCATGAGGAGTGACACAGGCCATTTTTTGTGGTTGTATAGGATATAGAGTGCTGAAAGTACTCTATGTCCATTGGGAGTTATTTGGAAAGTACTCTATATAGAGTGCTGAAAGTATTCTATATACATGATTTTGTATTCCCTTTTGGAGCTTGTGAAACATAGTGAACCCTAGTTTGCTGATCACATGTTTCAGAGTTTACATCAATAAAATCACTAAGTAGACGTTGGTTATTATCAATCTCTGGGACTGAACCACTTTAAAACATTTGTGTCATTTTAGTTCTTGCATTTGACTTATTTATTCTTTCATTTTTAGTGACTCTGTGTCATTGACTAAATTAAGGGTCAACAATGGGATTAAGGGAGATGCCTCACTTTCTTTGAGGGCAAGTGGGACAATGTTAGGATTAATGCCCTAAAAGCATTTAAAGTCATTTTATTGAATTAAATTGAAAGAAAAAATTTCTTATATTTGAATGTTATAATTATTGTTTGAATTAATTATATGATAATATCAAGAAAATTCCTTGTTCATTCATGAGACTATGAACTTGTTCTAGTACGAGAGAATTAAGATCATATACAATGAATAAAATAGTCAGTAACATATTAATGTATGGAATCTTTAATGAATAGTTACTAGTGCGGTTTACTAAGCATACGAGATGCAAGTGATATAGATTTGGATTACTGATGTGGGTAGATATCTTAGTAAAATTGCTGTATATAATACAAATTATATATGACAAGACCGATAAGAATTAATTATCTTTATAAACTTGACGTTTGACGTAAAGATTTGATTCTTATCATAATAGATGATCATGTGCAGATCAGTCTAAATCCTGAGTATTCATGAACTCCTGTTTGTGTTTATTGGATCTTTTGATTCACTCGTTAAGATTTTTTAGTATAATGAGGCTAATGACTTTCGTTTTGAAGATTCAATATCATGAATGGCTAGGAATATGAATTACAATAATGGAATCCATACTTTCCTAACAGATCAAATATTGGTCCCCTTAAGGGTTAATTATAGAATTAAATAGTTATTGAGCTCAAATCTATAATTTGATTATAGATTAATTATTAGCTAGTGAATTAATGATACTTAAGGATAAAGTGGTAATTAGAAGGGTAAAACGGTAATTTTGACCAGCTCTAATTAACGAACCAATAAATGGAGGACAAAACTACATTTATTAATTATATCAATGGGCTACAAGAGAAAAATCTGTAAATATAATTCTATAGATACTTAGAGTGCAATTCCTTATTTACAATGGAGTAATCATGAAATTGAAAAATAAGATTATTGGATTAAAGAGTTTAATTAATAATCTCGTTTATTAGAGCTTCGTATTATAGGTCCATGGTCCATAGATCACCTCTGTCCTACATTGTCAAGGGTAAGGATGTCAAAAGAAAGATTTGTAGAGAGAATGACTTAAGTGCAAATGAATTGATTTTCTAGGGCAAGGAAATAATTATGCGATAGATATGGGCAATTGGTTAATTATGAATTAATTAATTATTTATCTATATAGTTTTTATTTTGAAAAACTACATGTTAAAATTAATATTAATCTTGTTTGGATTAATATATAGAGGGAGAATAATAACTATCTTATTTAGAATATAATATTTATTTATTTGTTTAAAACTGATATTTTAAGATAAAGTTAATTTTGAATTAATTGATATTTATTTTGGGATAAATATATTATCTTAAATATTAATTTAATAAACACATTAGAAAATTAGGGATAACCCTAATGGTGTTGTCGACACACTCATAAATTTCCTATTCCTAGGATTTAAATTTCAAATAAATTGTTTATATTTAATTATTCTTTTTTAAATATGATTAAATAATTAAATAAGGTTATAACTGATCAATTTTATTTTAATAAAATAAAGATTAATTAAATTAGTAAATTATCTTTATAAACCTGAAAAGATGTGATACTTTTCAAGCAATTGTTTTTCATAGATTGTCAGACTCTCTCTCTCTTTGAGACAGAAGTGATAGTTTTCATTATCCTAAAAAGTATTCAATTTCTCTTCTCTCTATCAAACTTCTCCAGATCTCATATGTTGAGTACATCTAGAGAGTCATAAATCAACCTTTTGAATTCTACGTGCCCACACACGTCCTTGTGTGTTTAAGGATTGGTCTGAAAGATCATGGTGTGAGTTTTCAGAACTTGAATAGGAAGATCGTTGATTTTATACAAAAAGATTCGAGGACACTTGATAGGCTACAAGAGGTAATCTCTAATCTGATTGTATGTGACTTAATGTATATCTATGTGTGTGTGTATGATCTTGGCTGGTATTAATAATTATTAAAAAGAGTCCATTTCCCACTGCATATATTTGATTTGCTCTTTTTAATACCAATAATTGGTACCAGAGTAGTCTACATATATATATATATTAAATGCTGTGTGAGTTTCTTGCATTTATTATATGTATGTTGATATGTATATTGAATGGATGGATATGTTTTTTGAATGTATGGTTGAATGATGAATTGTTTATTATATGTTGCTATTTTGTTAAGAATATGAATTTCTAAAACTTGTGTAAGCCATAAAGGGCATAAGATTTTTGTAGAATTTTATTTTTGAAATATGTATTTTAAAAATCTGTACAAAAATAAGAAAGAAGAACCCAAGCCTATGGTCTGAGCCCTAGCCGCATGCACCAGCCTGAGCCGCGGCTCCCTGCGCATCGCATGCATGCTGAGCCTCCCCGCACCCCTGCGCCTGCGTGCCGGCGCCCCTGCGCCTGCTGTCCGCGCCCATCGCCTACTGCCTACGGCACTACAGCCCATGCGCATCCTAGGTGTCGTACTCGCTGCCTACGATAGCCACCAACCCGAGTCCCTGAGGCTCCATGGTGTCGCCGACCTTAGTGGTCTAGGGCACCAATCTTGGTGCCCAAAGCTAGATCCTATTTCTATGTAATTAATCTTTTATTTAATTAATTTTTAAATTGTTTAAATTTAACAATTTAATTATATTATTTTATTTTTATTAGAAAAATAAATATCTTTTTGTCGGTTTAGATTTTATCTTAACTTTAAATAATTATTTGAATTTGATTATTTAATTATTTAAATTCAACTAAATTAAAAAAATATGACAAAAATAGTTATTTAATTCAATGTTAGTTTTAATTAAATAAATTAAGTGGAAAGTTAGTTTTTAATTAATTAGTTGAGCCTAACAAATTCCTAAAGATTAGCAAGAAAGCCTAAAAGAGAGGAGAAGCATTCTTGGAGTCTTGAAAACCACATAAAGGTTATTTTGTCATTTTACTTCTATTTTTTCAAAGGTTGTAAATTTAGAAATACCCAATAGTACTCAGTTCATCATTTATTATTTATTTATTGTATATATTTAAATAAATGTTAATTAATGTTTTATTGACAACATGATTATGCATTAGTCAATTACATGCCATTCATGAAACCCCACACAGATTTCATTAATTATGTATCTTTTAGAAACGTGATTATTTAGGATTGTCCTAATTGTTTATATGAATTGTTTTGGAGAAATCAATTGAATGTGAACTACTAAGTATTAAATTAGTTAAAACTTGGTAACTCACACCATATTAAAGAAAATAGTTATTATAGGCTTTTAAGATAACCAACTTTATTTAAAAAATGTTTTAATAAAGTTAGATGAATGTAATGGGTAATTATCTATATCACATTAATTGTAGAAATATGCTTTTTTTATAATTAAATGTATTTTGTAATTAATTACATTCATAGGTTATTCATAACCTAGTAATTAATTTGGAATTAATTAATTAGTTTAATAAAACACATTATTTCTAAAATAGTAAGTGGGAGAAGATGAACATCTCAATGTGACCTATGGTCTCCATTATTAGTACAACACCGTGAGATATGAATAGGGCATCGAGGCGAATTTGTTTCTGTCCCCCTAAGGAAGGTTTCTAAGCATATTAATACCAAGGTTGGCTTCTTACGAAGATAGGAATGAGTGATGTATTTTAGGCTTGACTGACCCTAAGGCGACACTCTCTAAGTTAAGTCACGAATTCCAAAATAATGGGTTACACTTACAAAGATGCAATTAAGCTTTTGTAATGGATAATTTCATATTGACCAAACCAGCGGTACTTTATTTTTAAAAGAGAAAATAAAGAGTTATTTTGAGTTTTAAATAATAAAGATAAGATTATCTTATAAGCAATCTAAATTTAACTTTACCGACCCTAAGGCGACACTTTAGTTGTTGGATAGTTTTATCGTGGAATAGTAAATGTTTATTTATGTGGTTTAATTGATGCATTCATGCATCATATTTACTTTTCGAATAATTGATATTTTTTAAATAGTAATATTATTGTATTTTATTTCTTTCAGTAATGTCGAACGGTGGCAATCCTATAACTGCATTACTTTCACTTGAAAAACTTAATGGTGATCATTTTATAAGATGGAAATCAAACCTGAATCTTATGTTAATCTGATCGAACGATAAATTTGTCCTAACTGAGGAATGTTATGAAGAGCCCGCTGCCACTGCCCTGAAGAATGTTCAGGACAAGTATGATGCTTGGATTCAATCCAACAACAAGGCAAAGTGTTACATGCTTGTGAGCATGAATGATGTTTTGAGAACAAAGCATTAAACCATGGAAACTGCGTTTGAGATAATGGATTCTTTGCAGGCCATGTTTGGGCAACAATCTGATCAAAGTAGACATGAGGATACTAGAACCAACATGACTACTAAGATGAAGAAATGTGTTTCTGTACGTGAACATGTCTTGAGCATGATTAACGATATGCATGAAACATAAATACATGGGGTCATCATTGACGAACACAAGTAAGCATCATACTTGAATTGCTCACTCCTGCCTTTTCTGTGTTCACCACCAACTATATTATGAAGAAGTTGGAATTCAACATGACCTAGTTGTTGAGTGAATTGTAGACATTTGAGTCTTTTAACAAATCAATTACAAAAGAGGCAGAGGCAAATGTGGTAGAGGAGAAAGCTTCAACCTCTGAGGATAAATCCAAGAAGAGGAAGAGAAGAACAATGATAAAGAAAAAGGCAAGAAGTCCAAGAAAAACAAGAAGACACCAAAAGCCAAGGAGAACAAGAATGACAATAACCCCAAGAAGAAAGAACCAAAAGGAAAATGTTTCTAGTGTGGAGTTGAAGGTCACTAGAAAAGAAACTGTAAAAAGTATCTCTCGGAGTTGAAAAAGAAAGGTAAATCTGATTTACTTGTACTTGAAGCTTGTGTAGTGGAAGACGTTATCCCATCATGGGTTTTAGATTCAGGAGCCACTAACCATGTTTGTTCTTCTATGCATATACTTGAGTCATCAAGGGAGTTGGCTGATAGCGAGGTGAACATGCGAGTTGGAAGTAGAGCGCTCGTTTCAGCTAGATCAAACGGAACAATCTGTTTACATTTTGGAAACAATTATCTTGTTTTGAACCATGTTTATTTTATTCCATGATTTTCTAGAAATTTAGTTTCTTTATCTATGTTGAATGAACAATCTTTTGATATTTCTTTTAATAACAATGTGATTGTTATTTTAAAGAATGGTTTCAAAATTTGTCAAGCATAACATACAAATGGACTGTAATGCTCAAACCTAATGAACGAATGCTTAATAACTCATAATTATTTAAATTAGCAAAACTGAAAGGAAAAAAAGACAAAAATTATCAAATGAGGATGACACATATCTTTGGCATCTTAGACTTGGCTGTATAGGTCTAGACAGGATAAACCGGTTGATAAAAGATGGACCTTTGAGAGAACTACGAGTTGGAACTCTTCTGGTTTGTGAATCTTGTATAGAAGACAAAATGACCAAACATCCTTACCCAACGAAGGGAAATAGAGCTAAAGAACCTTTGGAGCTTGTACATAGCGATGTTTGTGGTCCAATCAATGTACAAGCAAGAGGTGGGTATGAGTACTTCGTTACTTTTATTGATGATTACTCAAGATATGGTCATACTTACTTAATGCTTAGGAAATCTAAAATCTTTGGTAAGTTTCAAGAATTCAAAGTTGAGGCTGAGAAGCAATTAGCTAAGACTCTTAAGAAACTTTGATTTGATGGAGGTGGAGAATATTTTGATTTAGAATTCAAAGATTTCTTGCAATAGCATGGTATTCTATCACAACTCACAGCACCAGGAACGCCACATCAAAATGGTGTTTCTAAAAGAAGAAACATGACTTTGCTAGAAATGGTCAGGTCTATGTTAAGCTACTCTTCACTTCCTCTCTCATTCTGAGGATATGCACTTCAAAGGACGACTTACATTTTGAATGTGGTCCCATCTAAGACCATAAGAAAAATGCCACTGGAATTGTGGAATGGAAACAAACCTAGTTTGCACCATTTGCACATTTGGGGCTATCCTACTCATGTTCTTGGACCTAAATAAGGGAAACTTGATTCAAGGTCTGAAGTATGCATTTTTGTGGGCTACGCTTTAGAGACAAGAGACAGTTACTGTAACGTCCCAAAATGACCTAATAAGGCTTAGGGCCTTGATTAGGGGGCCGGGATGGCAATATATGGAATTATATGCTTATTTGATATATTTGATTGTGATTATGTGAGTTATATGATAATATAACTAGTTATGCATGTTTAGGAATATTAAATATGCATGTGGGCCCGTTTCTTATTAAAAGGGCAACTTTCGTAATTTGGCCCGTTATGGGCATAATTGTATATGTGTGCATATATGTGAGAGACCACATTATTATGTGGGTTTATTTGGGTTACTCAACACGAGATGATCCTAGGGAGCAAGTTAGAGGGAAAGTCACAACGGGACCAAATACCCGACTCAGGGCGAGTCAATGGGTATTTTAGGTATTTAGCATTAAATTGGGTTATTGGGTAATGGGAATGAATAATTGAGGATAAATTTGGAGTTATTGAGTTTACAAGGGAATATTGGGGATTTTGACCATTTTGCCCTCAGGGCGTTTTTGGTACCCCGAGCCTCGGGATTAGCTTAAGTTGCTTAAGCCTTAAGGAAAGAAAACACAAAAACACAAACACTCAGCCTTCTCTCTCACTCTCAACCGACTCTCTCTCTCTCCCTCAAACTCTTCCATATTTTAAGAGGATTTCTTGAAGAATTGTTGGCTGAAGGCTAGGGAATTAAAGGCCTAAACTTGGGGGATTGGTTTTGTTGCAGCTTGAGAGATTAACTTCCAGTTGAGAAAAGAGTTAGATCATGTTTTCATTGAAGTTATGTGTTAGTTTGGCTATTCTTGAGGTGTTCTTGAGCCTTATAGCTCACGAGTTGAAATGGGAGTTTTGATGAGTTTTGATGCTAGGTTCTAGTTGGGTTTTGATGCTAGGAGGATATTAAAACTGTTATGATGGTTGAATTATTGTTTTAGGGTGAAATTGAGATAGTTTTGGATGGATTTTGTTGATGAAAAATGGAGAAAAACTGGGTTCGCAGGGCCAAGTCGCGACCTTGTTCTTGAAGGGCCGCGACCCAATCGAACCCAAGGCCTTGGGAGGCTTTTGTCTGGGAGGCGCGCTGTAGCATTCCAAATTTGCTAATAAGGCTTAGGGCCTTGATTAGCTTGTTGGGAGGGCAATAATTGATTTAATTACGTTAATATGTGAATTTGACGATAATGTGATTAGAAATTCATGTTTAGGTGAATTAAATATGCATGTGGGCCACATTTGGCTATTAAGGGCATATTTGTAATTTTAGCCCATTGAGGGCATAAATGTAATATTTTTGTATATTGTGATTAATACCATGAGTGAGTGGTGATATATTTGTGATGCACGATCTGAGACGGTCCTAGGGAGCAGTTTAGCTAAATAGTCACAACGGGGTCAAATACCCGGCTCGGGAGGAGCTTAGGGGTATTTTCGGAACATAGTTGGTGTTCAAGATTTATTGGGTAACAGGTCATATTTTAGTAATGATTTGGCATGCAGGGAATGTAACGACCCAAATTTGCTAATAAGGCTTAAGGGCTTTGATTAGCGTGCCTGGAGGGCATAATGGGAGGTATGCGTGAATTTAATGATTGAGATGCATGATTATGTGTACTATGGTATGTGATAATTCTAGCCCGTTGAGGGCATACGTGTGATAATTATGTGATGTGATTTGTACCACGTGGGTGTGGTGATATTAATGCGATGCACGTGCCGAGACGGTCCTAGAGAGCTAGATAACTCAAAAGTCACAACGGGGTTTCATACCCGGCTCGGGAGGAGCCTAGGGGTATTTTGGGGATTTTGTAATTTAGTTCTTGTGGGATATTGGTAACCGGTGGTTTGGTAACTTGTGTAGCAGTTAGTAACCATAGAGAGTAACAAGATTGGTTAAAGGAAGTGGTAGAATTGTAAGGAAGTAGGAATGACAAAAAGGGCCTTGAGGTTTAGTTGGAATGGGAAATAGATGGAAGGGTAAAGTGGTCATTAGGCAAGGATTAGGATTACTTCAGCTGTAGGAAAAGGGAATACGTATTATACTTTGTGATATTTTGGTTTATGCTGAAATTGAAGGAAAGGGCTAGAAAGAAAAGGGAAATGAAGAAGGGGCTGAACTTGGGACCTAGGAGGAGACTCAAAGGGAGTTTGAGGCAATCAAAACCAGGTTTAAGCTAGGACTTCTCAAAGGTAAGAATTGTGCTCTGTTTAAGTTGAATTTAAGTCTGAATTTTCAGAGATTAAGTGAGAAAACTTAAAGGGAATATGGCTGGTTTTACTTTGAAATTCAATTAGGGTAATCAAGAGCAAAGAGGTTGGGAGCTGGAATTGGGAGGAGTTCAAGCTGAGTTTGATTGAGGTAAGAATCTTTAGCATGTTTAATTTCGTAATTGGTGTGGCTTAAGGCTTTTGAAGCATGATTTGTAGTTTTGGAAGCCATGGTTAAAGTTTTAGGAATTTGAAACTCAAGATAGGATTTTGGGGTGTGTTTGTGTGATTGGGGTTGTTTGTGATGTTTATAGGTTGTTAAAGGGGTTCATTTGGGGTTCTGAATTGATTTTGAGGCTTAGGTATAAGTTTGGGGTGATTTGGAGTGTTTTGGGTTCGGGAAAACGCAGGGGAAAAACCCAGAATTCTGGGCTCGCGAAGGAGCGCCGCGGCGCAAGGTTGTTTCTGGGCGGTGCGTGTGCTCTCTGGTTTTCTGGGCGCCGCGGCCCTATAGGGCAGCGCCGCGGCGCTAGGCCATTTTCAGAATGTGATATTTTGCAATTTTGAGCCTTTGCTCCGGGGATTCGGGGGATGTCTTCGGTGCATTGTTTTAGGGATTTGGAGCATTCCGAGAGTGTGGGATTGGTTCCGGGAAGTAGTTTTGGATTGGTTAATGATAAAGGATGTTTCGTTTGTGTTGTGACTAGGTCTTTGGTGAGGCTCGGGTT
This sequence comes from Humulus lupulus, assembly GCF_963169125.1. Taxonomy (NCBI): domain Eukaryota; kingdom Viridiplantae; phylum Streptophyta; class Magnoliopsida; order Rosales; family Cannabaceae; genus Humulus; species Humulus lupulus. The sequence continues at coordinate 144,985,396 of NC_084800.1, read as the reverse complement.
AGAGGACCGTGCTCGTGGCTTTGGGGCATCGGAAGCTCGGGATACAGGTAAGAAAGCTGCACCTGAGTATGTGGTTAGGTTGGGACTAAGTGTTCCCTATGTTTGTATGCATTGTTTTGTGAATGTGATTAACCATGTGGTCACGATGGGACTAAGAGTTCCCAATATTTGCATATCATGTCATGAGATGGTGTTATTACACCATGGGACATGCGATTACCGGCCTAAGGGTGTTGGAATCATTATTTGCGCACTGGAGCGCGGCTCAGCCACTGGGAGCTGAGGCAGCTTATTTATCACTGAGCTCGGTTAAGCTGGCCGGAGTCAGTGAGTTTTACACTGGGGGCGGCCCTATTGAGCCGAAGACAGTGTGTTAAATAGAGGGTGCGACTAAGGGCGCCAACCCTGAATGTTATTTGATGGATATGACAATCTATTAGTTATGAACGTGAATATTGTGCTATGAATATAGTTGATTGACTGTCTGGATGACAATTGTTATCACTACGTGGATAGGTGTTATGAACTGATGAATTTCTGATTATGCACTGTGGAATATTTGATTATTGATGTTAATCTTGCTATGTTTTTATGCTTTCTTGCTGGGCCCTGGCTCACGGGTGCTACGTGGTGCAGGTAAAGGCAAGGGTAGGCTGAATCAACCATGAGTTGAAGAGCTCTGGGGGCGAGGTGTACATTGTCAGCTGCTCGGCCGCCACGGTCGACAAATTGTGCAGGACGGAAACCTAAAATGTATATTTTGCCATTAGAGTGGCTTGAACTATTTGTAACTTCTAGAATTTGTTGTAACTAAGACATCTAAACCCTGTTTCGAGTCTCCATGTACTAAATCGTCATTTTTAATGAAAATAGCCTGTTTGTAACCAAAATCTTTTTATTCCTACTCTGATAATGGTATAGAGCTTACACTTTGTCTAAATGACTTGATTAGCAAGTCTTGCACTATTTTAAACACACAGTGTAACGGTCTTGGTTATCTAGGGCGTTACAGGGAATAAGTGAGGATTTATAGGAACACTTGAGGAATTAGCAGGACATGGCAAATGACGGAATTGCCCTTGGTGGCACTTGAGGATTTAGATACACTTAAGGGGCATTTTGGACTTTTGGCAAGGGATATACATGGTTTAGAACAGGCTGAGTAATCTTGAGTAGAACTAAGGCGAAGGAAAAAAAACAGAAACTCTTAGCTCACTCTCTCTCCCTCACATTTCTCTCTCTCACTCTCTCTTGTGGTGTTGAAGGCTTGAAGAAAATCTTGAGGATTTTAGGCTGAGGAAGTGAGGAACTAAAGTCTTGCAGTGCTGTGAAGTGATTCAAGGTTGAATTAAGTGCAGAGGTAAGCTCTTATACTGAATATTGCTATTGAATTCTGCCATGGTTGGGAAGCTTGCATGAGAGTTGCGTTTTGGTTTGATTTTGAGTGTAGGTAAGGACTAGGGAGTTGTTTTTAGGTGGTTATGATGTTTAGGCTATAAGGATAAGGAATCTAGGCTTAATTCTGGGTTTAATTGGTGTTTGGGGTGAGAATTAAGGGTTTAGGTTCGATGAAATATGCAGAGAAAATGATGGTTTCTGGGTTTCAGAGGCCCGAGCAGCGACCTTGTTCTTCAAGTGCTGCGACCCGCGTGTTTGAATGGCTGGAGAAGCCTCTGGTTCGCCTAGGTGCCGTGGCATGGGGGAGCATGCCACGACCCATGTCCTCATGTAAGGAGGGCCTTGCCCTCTAACCAAGTAGCGGGCTGTGACCCTAAGGGGCATGCCACGACCCTAAATGGGAAAATGAGGGAAGTTAAGGTTTTTAGCTCGGGAACTCAAGTGTTAAGGCTCTGGAAGGATTTTACTAATCGGATTAGTAGAATCCAATATTGGTTTAGAACTTGATGGATGGTTATTATGAATGCATTGTGACTAGGTTTTCAACGAGGCTCGGGATAGATGAGTGTGCTCGGGATCGCGGTATTCAGATAGCTCGGGACACAGGTAAGAAAACTGTTGTACTCGTAGAGTACGACATAGCCCTATTGTTAGTATTGCAGGGCACGTCCCTAATACTTGTGTTTAATATGCATTTAAATATCTGTGATTATTATGCCATGTGATACATGTTTGTGATTGAACAATGAAGGCAAAGAACAACAAGGTGTCAGGATCGGCGTTTAGCACACTTAGTGCAGGTCGTAGGGTGAGACCCTCCTAGGGTGTTGGAGCCACACTCTTGATGAAGAACGCGAATCTAGAGTCTGGTAAAGCGCCTGGGACGGCGTTGACCGTTATGTGTTTAGCCCGTTGGCTACTTTGTTGTATACTGTGGTTTGTTATGCATATGTTATATGTTTTATGTTGAGATTTCTTGCTGGGCTTTGACTCACGGGTGCTCTATGGTGCAGGTAAGGGCAAGGAAAAGGTCGACCAACTATGAGTACGAAGAATGTGGAGCGACGGGTACATGTTCGGCCTGCCTGGCTGCCACGACCAGAGATATTTTTTGAGAAAATGTATTGTATTAGTTATTTTGTCACCTAAGTCGACCACGTGTATATTTTAATCTGTAATGTATTTTCTAAAACAGTATTTTGGGATCCTAACTGTAAAAATTTCTAAGATTTCAATGAATAACCAAATGTTTTATACTTAATGTCTTAAAATGAGTTTAACTTCAGTTTAGTCACACTTTTAACCTAAAACCTCAATTAGCGAGCTAATGGCACATTTTTAACTCACTTAGTAACAACTCTAAGGAAGTAGGGCATTATAACTTGGTATTAGAGCGAGCCAAGGTTTATGGTTCCTGGAGATTGACCGAACATGTACGCTCACTACCAGTGACAAGCTTGACTCAGGGTTGGTTGTTAATTAATGAATTATATGTTTAATTGCTTGTTTAAGTGCCCTGTGTGCCTGAATATATAAATAGAGCATGATGAATGTGTTGATATATGTATGATGTTAGGGCATGGCCCCTTGATTGGTGTATGTTATTTGTGATTTGTGGATTTGTTGGTTGATTAAATTGGGAGGTGGTTTTGAATATTGTTATCATGCCTGATGTGCAGTGTCATTGATTGTAGGCATATTGTAGTATTGCCTCGGCGATCAATCAGACTCCGCGGTAATAGGGCCGAGGATGAAAACCAGGGTCAGGACCTTCCAGTTTCCCCATCCATATTGACAACAGTTATTTGCCGAGATGGAAGCTAGACTTCACCAAACTGAAGAAGAGTTTCGACAGTTGAGGCAGCAGGCCCCTCCTCAGGGCAATCGGTTACAAGTTCCACAAGCTATGGCACCAGTGCTGGCCCAGCCTGTAATGGAGAATAGATGGGAACCTTTGTATGAGAGGTTCAGGAAACATCATCCTCCCACCTTCGAGGGTGGCCCAGACCCACTGCGGGTAAAATAGTGGATGAATATGATTTCTTCCATCCTAGATTTCATGAGGGTGGAAGGGAATGAGAGAGTAGCTTGCGCTAGCTACATGTTCAGAGAAGATGCCCGCATCTGGTGGGATGTTGTGTTATAGAGAAGGAATATTGTAGTTATGACCTGGGAAGCGTCAAGGAATATATTAAATGAGAAGTATTACAGTGTTGGAGTTCGAGCTGCGAAGGGGGATGAGTTTACCAACCTGACTCAGAATCGGATGACAGTTACTGAGTATGCACTGAAGTTTGATGTAACGACCCAAAATTACTAATAAGGCTTAAGGGCCTTAATTAGTGTGCCGGGAGGGCATAACTAGATTATGTGTGATTTAAATGATTAAATGCATGATTATGTATAAGCATGCTTATATGATTATCTGGATATATGAGATGCATGATTATGAGTATTAGTATGCATGTAGGCCCTGGTTAGGTTATAAGGGCATATTCGTAATCTTGACCCGTTGAGGGCATAAATGTAATATTTACGATAAATTTTTGAGACCACATTATTATGTGGATATATTTGTAGCTTGTGACTCGAGGCGATCCTGGTGAGCAGTTTAGCGGAAAAGTCACAGTGGGGATTTATACCCGGCTTGGGGGAGCCCGGGGGTATTTCTGGGAATCTGGGAAATATATTGGAGTCTATTTGGCATTGAGGAAAATAATTGGTGATTAGTTAGGTGTCGGAGTTTAATCGGTAATTATTAGAGACACTCGAGGAATTAGCGGGAATTGGGAACAATGACCAAAATGCCCTTAGGATGATTTAAGACTTAGGTTTTAATGGGAGGGAAAAATGGTCTTTTGGATGGTTTGAAAAGATAAGTGTTATTCTGTTTTGGCCTTAGTGGAAATTGTAGAAGATAGTGGAATCAGAAGGAAGGAAAGAAAGAAGGAAAACATGGGCTCTTTCTCTCTCTCGGTTTAGGCCATTCTTCACCATTTCTTGAGGAGTTTTGGAGTTGTCATTCAGAGGAGGCTTAGGCTAAGGCTTAGAACTTTGGTCCTTGGTGAAGCTAGGAAGTTCAGCTGGAACTAAGCTCAATTGAGGTAAGGTTTAAAGATTTCTGATGAGTTTTTCTAAACTTTGTTGAGATGGATTTCTAAACTTGAACTTTGGATGGAATTAAGGGAATTAGGCTTGAGGAATTGAGGAGCTTAAGGCTGGAAGGATACTAAGGGCAACCTAGGGTCGAATTTCCCATCAAAGGTAAGGAGTTCTATGCTTGATCATCTGAGTTGCTGGATAACTTCTGAGTTTCTGGTTGAGTTCTTGAGTCTTGGGTTCAAATCTTATTTTCTTTGTTTGATGGTGCATGTGGCTAATTTTTGTGTTGTTGGGTTATGTGGGATGATGTAAGGGATGGTAGGTTCAATTTGGTGCATGGTTGAGGTTTGGCGGGGTTTTATGGAGGTTTCGCTCGGGAAAAATCGAAGGAGGAAACTTAAAGTGCTGAAGGTTTTGTAAGTAGCGTTGTAGCACTAGCCTTAGGGCGCTACAGCGCTAGGCTTGAGTTTTGGGGGCTTTTGGATCTACTTGTAGCATTGTATCACCCACTCTGTGGCGATGTAGCGCTACCCTGCCTTCAGAAGTGGATTTTTGGATATTTCCTTTGGGTTTTCGCTCGGGGGCTCGGGGGCTCGGGGTTTGATTCCACCACCCTGTTTGGTGGAATTAGGGCTTCCCGAGGGCTCGGAATTGGTCCCGAGGTTAGGGTTTGGAATTGAAGTTTAGTGATGGTTTTTATTTATGGTTGTGACTAGGTGTACGCTAGGGCTCGGACGGGATCATGCTTGAAGGTCGATTTCACTAATCAAAGCTATCAAAATCAAAGGTAAGAAACTGCACCCGGTTATGTGTTTGTGTTGGGACTAAGAGTTCCCTATATTCATATGTGATGTCATGAGATGGTATTATGCCATGGGACATGTGATTAACGACCTAAGAGTGCCAGAATCAATATTTGCGCACAGGGCGTAGCTCGGCCACTGGTAGCTGAGGTTAAGTATATAATCATTGAGCTCAGCCTAAGCGAGCTGGAGTCAGTGGGATAATCAGAGGGTGCGGCCTAAGGTTGTCGACCCTGTATTTTGGTGTGATATGTTTAATGTTGTTTAATTGATGAATGTGACAAGTGTGTTATCTGAATAACTGATTATTGGTTTGTGGATTGATATCACTGCTTATGTGAGCTGTATGACTTTTATATAACTGGCTGTCGCTTATCGCTTATATTCTGTATTATGGCTTTCTTGCTGGGACTCGGCTCATGGGTGCTACGTGGTGCAGGTAAAGGAAAAGGCAAGGTGGACTAGTCCTGAGTTTGAGAGCTTTGAGGCTGAATGTACATAGTCAGCTGATCGGTCACCACGACCGAGGAGTGATACAGGATGAGAGAAGCCTAAATGTCTGTTTTGCCCTTAGAGTGGCCAACACATGTTTATAACTTGGAATTTTTGTAAACTGTCTTTTAAACTCTATTTCTTTTGGGATCCCATGTACAAAATGTTTAATTATATGAAATGTAACTTTTGTAACCAAAATCTTTTAACCCAAGTTCAATTATAGTTTCAGTAACACGTTTCTAACTCAATGACTTGATTAGCAAGTCTTGCACCTTTATAAACACACAGTGTAATAGTCTTGGCTATCTAGGGCGTTACATTTGACTAGTTAGCGAAGTTCGCACCAGAATTGGTGCCGACTGACATGGCATGAAGAGATCGATTTGTTCGGGGATTGAATGTCATGATCACCTATGACGTCAAGATAACTTTGGATTCAGGAAATTCCACTTCTGCACAGGTAGTGGACAATGCCCTTACAGCTGAGGGGGTCGAGGATCAGTGGTAGGAGGGCGCTGCTAGGCGCGATGCTTGGAGGACGGTGCCTCCTTTAACCGGATTTAGCCAGGGTAGTGGCCCCAGTGAGCAGAAGAGAAAGGCCCCAGACTCTTTTGTTCCTGCTAGCTTGGATAGGAGGGCACATGGTGCTTTCAGTGGCTGTTAGGGCAGGGGAGACAACTGGAGGAGTATCCAGTGTGTCCTCGGTGTAGACGACGACATCATGGAGAGTGCAGGAATAGGGCTTACTTTACTTGTGGGAGCATTAGTCATTTGAGGAAGGACTGCCCATAAGCTAGGAAGGAAGAACCGAAATAGAGCGACAACCTCACTCCTGCCAGTGTATTTACCTTGACCTAGATTGAGGTTGAGGCTAGCCCCTCAGTCGTGACAGGTCAAATTTCTAGTGCTGGTTCTTCTTTTACTGCATTGATTGATTCAGGGGCTACTCATTCATTTGTTTCTGCTAGAGTGATAGATCAGCTTTGTAGACCTAGTGATTTGTATGCTAAGGGATTTCAGACTTTGTTGCTGACTGGGAAACTGGTAGTCTCTAGGAGATGGGTTAGAGCACTGCCCATAGAGATAGATAGTAAGGAGTTGACTGTGGATCTGATTGAGTTAGCGACGGATGACTTTGATATGATCCTAGGGATGGATTGATTATCGAAGTATAGGGTGATGATTCACTACAAACGTAGGATGGTGACCTTTGAACCAGAAGGGGAGATATCATTTGTATTCGTGGGGACAGTGAATGGACCGCGAGTACCTATGATTTCGGCACTGAAGGCTAGAGACCTAATGTAAGAAGGTTGCATATGACTCCAAGCAAGCATTGTGGATTCCTCCAGAGTTGTTTCGGTTGGATCGGATGAGACCATACTGGTATCCGAGTTTCTTGATTTGTTCCCCGTAGACTTGCCAAGGTTGCCGCCACCATATAGAATTTGTTATTAAGTTGAAGAGATCGAGTTTGTCATTGAGTTGGCGCCAGGGGCGGAGCCAGTATCTAGGACACCATATAGAATGGCTCCGGCAGAGTTGAAGGACCTGAAGATTCATTTGCAAGAGTTACTGGATTTCAGATTCATTAGACCGACCTTTTCACCATGGGGTGCTCCAGTGTTCATCATCAAGAAGAAGGATGGGTCCTTAAGGATGTGTATTGACTACAGAGAATTGAACAAGTTGACCATTAAGAACAAGTACCCACTACCTAGGATTGATGACTTGTTTGATCAGCTACAAGGGAAGACAGTGTTCTCTAAGATTGACCTTTGGTCAGGCTACCACCAGTTGAGGATTAAAGAGGAGGACATACCAAAGACCACTTTCTGTACGAGGTATGGACACTATGAATTCTTGGTTATGTCCTTTGGATTAACCAACGCCCCAACAACCTTTATGGACCTAATGAATAGGGTCTTCAATGATTATCTGGAGAAGTTTGTGATCATATTCATTGATGACATACTGGTGTACTCCCAGTCAGAGACAGAGCACGAGCTGCATCTATGCCTGGTATTACAACGGTTGAGGGAGCGTAGGTTATATGCTAAATTTAACAAGTGTGAGTTTTGGCTACCCCAGGTAACATTTATGGGTCATATTGTTAGTAAGGAGGGGATTCTGGTTGACCTAAGTAAGATTGAGGCAGTGAGGGATTGGCCCAGGCCGAGCAGTGTACCAGAAGATATGAGCTTTTTGGGATTGGCTGGGTACTATTGGCAGTTCATCAATTCTTCAAAATAGCCACACCATTGACCGAACTGACGTGTAAAAAGACTGTGGATGCTCAAAATTCAACACCGGTAAAGAACCCACATCTAATGCCTAAGGTCTCCGGAAGGTCCAAGGCAACCATGTTTGAAGTCCATTTGAACCCTCAAATTATTGCTCAAAATGACCCTGCTCAAATTGACCAAAATGACCCAAGCGTCTCGCGCACGCTGCCGGCGCGCGCACCCCACGCGCACGCCGCCTCGCGCCCGCGCGCCTCGCGCCTCGCGCCCGCGCGCCTCGCGCCCGCGCGCCTCGCGCCCGCGCGCCCGCGCGCCTCGCGCCCGCGCGCCCGCGCGCCTCGCGCCCGCGCGCCTCGCGCCCGCGTGCCCGCGCGCCTCGCGCCTCGCGCCTCGCGCCCGCGCGCCTCGCGCCCGCGCGCCTCGCGCCCGCGCGCCTCGCGCCCGCGCGCCTCGCGCCCCGCGGTCCTCGCGCCCGCGCGCCTCGCGCGCCTCGCGCCCGCGGGCCTCGCGCCCGCGCGCCCCGCGCGCCCCACGCGCCTCGCGCGCCTCGCGCCCGCGCGCCTCGCGCCCGCGCGCCTCGCGCCTCGCGCCTCGCGCCCGCGCGCCTCGCGCCTCGCGCCTCGCGCCCGCGCGCCTCGCGCCTCGCGCCCGCGCGCCTCGCGCCCGCGCACCTCGCGCCCGCGCGCCCCGCGCGCCCCGCGCCCGCGCGCCTCTCACCCGCGCGCCCCGCGCGCACCAAGGGCTCGCAGTAAGGTCACCTCACCTCGCCCCCAAAGGCCTCGTCCAAGGGCCACGTGTGCCTCGCTTCGCTCACCGGCCACGTCAAAGGCCTCAAGAGACATAGCCTCCACTAAACACCCTTCGGCCATGTATCAGGAGCCTCGTAGTATGGGGGATGCAAAGTTATGGTTTCACAAGATAAGCCCCTCATCTCATTTGTAGGCGTCATGCCTCCTCACACACGCAGCAGGTCCCGTTGAAGAAGCCTTATCTCTTTTCCTTAGCTTCCCTACCCTTAGTAGGACGAGGAATAACCATTGGGTACATGGTACCCGTACGTGTACGGGTGCATGACGCACAACCATGGGGAGGACAGGAGCATGACCCTGACACCTGTACCACACAGGTAGTGGAGGTACGGATCAGTCCAGAGAGTGGAGGCACTATATGCACGCCTCTGACTATGTACCAGGCTGACACTATGATCCTCTGCTCCACCACTCTTCCCACACCACTGCCACCTGTGCTATTACCCTGACATGGTACTTTTGTACTATTTTGTCTCACGGGACCACCATGTATAAGGGGCCATTAGAGCCCAGCTATAAAAGGGGCTTGACCCCTCAGAATGAGGGGTTGGAAAATTCATTGTAAGGAGAGGCTATTGAGAAATATACCAGGACTTGCTCCATCATTTATCTGTGTTTACTTTTCCTTAAAGTTTATTCTCAGTTCTTATATAAACATCACATAACTTACCTTTGAGTTTTCCGATCTAATTTCGTTGGCGAGATTTCACCGTCAACAGTTTGGCGCCGTCTGTGGGAAGAACAAGCATCAAGCCAGTGTTCTTCCATCACTTCCAAAAAAGAAAGATGCTAAGACGTTCAAAACGCCTACGGCAAATACAAGAGGTTGAGGCTCACCGAGACGAAGTAGAGCGAAGGGCCTCCATGAAAGACTCCCCTCCGCCCGGGTATGGAGGTGGGCCGGAAGAACCTCTTCCCCCAGGGGAGGAGAGGGAAGCATCGTCCCCAGCTATCCAGCCCAACGGAGGTCATTCAGAACCACTAGTGCATCCACTTAATCGGCCCCGGTTGACCCCACACTCAGGCCACCAGGACCCCGGTCCCTCGACACACTGGCTAGGCAAGGGTCCCGGGGTACGCCCGGTAAGTTCCTACTCAAGGAAGCACTTCTACAAGGGCGAGATTCACGAGTTGTGTAAAAAGACTCGAAGGCTGGAAACCATGATAGAGAACATGCAGGAGGTTTTAAATGACCTACTACAAGGGAAGTCAAGCATACCCCTCCCTAAGCGTAAAGGGAAGGAGTATGAAAAAGGGGAAAGCACTGTCCCCGTAGACAATGGGGGAACCAAAATTTCCACCAGCAAAACCCCCCAGACAAAGTACCAGGAGGGACCTAGGCCAATGAAATGTCCCCAGGAGCCAAGGCGGAGGGAAGATGATGGTCGTAGGAACGAGGCCGAAGTCCCCTCACAAGAAGCACCCCCTGGCCTAAGAAAAGAGCCCCATGGAGAGAGGTCAGAAGTAAGAGACGTACCCCCCGCGGTTCCCCCGAGGGACACAACCAAGGCAAGGGATCAGCCCGAGAGCACGCAAAACTCCTTATGCAAAAAGAGGAGGGGACTAGACACCAAAATGCGAAGCCCTCGGGGCAAGATCACCACTGCACTTGGGGGGTACATGGATGATGAAGAATTTGACCGTGAGTCACCCTTCACAAGGGAGATTCAGGTTGAGCGAATGCCCACTGGCTTCAGAGAGCCTCGCATGACTCCGTACGAGGGTACTGCTGACCCTAAATATCATTTAGACTCCTTCAATAGTCTGATGAGGTTAAGGGGGGTCAATAACAGGGCAAAGTGTCATTGCTTCGTCGTTACGCTTAAAGGAGTGGCGTATAAGTGGTTCAAAAGGCTAAGGCCAGGAACAATCAAATCATGGCAACAATTCTCTGATGAATTTCTCCAACAACACCATGCAGCCTGTGATTATGTCATGCCAACTACCAGCCTCGCTAACATAAAACAAGGCGAGAATGAAAGTCTGAAGGACTACATCCATAGGTTCAGTATAGAAGCTACAAAGGTGAGAGGTTTAACCAAAGCGGAGCACAAGATGGCTATTACAGCCGGAGTTCGTCCAGAAAGCAAGTTGTGGGGTAGCATGCTCAAAAGAGAAGTTTCGAATTTGGAAGACTTCTTCGAAAGAGCACAGAAGTACATACGTGTGGAAGAGGGCCATAAGAACTTATATGTGGAAGAAAGCGAACCTTCCTTCAGTTGCCCTACTACCAATACGTCTGAAGATTCCATATAGAAGGGGGCGTCGTGCTAGAGGGGGCGCTAACCAAGCTTGAGATTGAACGAAGACCATCTAGCCATGAAAAGTCCCGACCCGAGGGGAGATCACCTCAAAAATTCAAAAAGGGTCTCCAAAGTAGACGCTTGCAAAAAGGGTCTCCAAAGTAGACGCCTGCAAAAAGGGTCTCCAAAGTAGACGCTTGCAAAAAGGGTCTCCAAAGTAAATGCCTGCAAAAAGGGTCTCCAAAGTAGACGCCTGCAAAAAGGGTCTCAAAGAAGACGCTTGCAAAAAGGGTTTCAAAGAAGACGCTTGCAAAAATAGTACTATGCCTAATGACGAGAAGGACGCTTCTCGCAAGATATAATAAGCGCGCGCAAAAACATATAAAAGGATAACTAGAACCCAAGGGGTCAATATATCCTTATAGATGCGATCAAGGTCCACCAAAGAGAGACCTATCGAACCACCTTTCGCATGGCCTCCAAAGGACCTCGAGCATGACAAATAAATAAAAAAAAAAAAAAATCTCCAGTGCATGGTTAAAATACAAGACTAAAGGTCGCTTAGTCACATTATCAGGCTCTGACATGTAAGTCTTGTGAAACTGGAAGATTGTCCCAAGGAAAGCATCACCTTACGAGCCGTGAAGTATGGCCTAGCTAGGCTAAGAGGCCAAGCTATGCATCATGAGAGGACAGGGGCACGAGGCCCTCCCATGGCGAGGCCCCGCTTATCTTGACGCTAAGAGATGTCGAGGGCACCAGAGCTGTGAATGTAGGAATTCTTCTTTTGTGAATTCCATCCAAGAGAGCAACCCTCGCTACGCAAGGCTCACGACTAGCCTCCTACGCGCATCGTCTCTATGCGAGACATCGCGCCCTGCCTCCAAGTAATCGCATGGGGGCGGCCTCGCTAAACTTCTCGTGTCCGGCATGCATAGACTCACGCATCCAAACATAGATCCCAAAGGGTCGCCTAGCATTGCGAGACATTCTAAGGGCCCTGAGTTCGGCACCCTGGAGTTCGGCTGCTAGGCTGGTGACCTATTCCAGCAACATCGTGGCCTTGGCAATTGCCCTCTCCTACTTTTTCGATGAGGAAGAAATTTTCGCCAAGGCCCTTTCTAACATAGACCTGGTTTCAGCAAGCTCCTAGACCCAAACCGCAAGACGGTCCCTCTCGGCATTAGACATGGAAAGGTTAAGAGCTGAGTCGGCAAATCGCTGAGCCACAGTATAAGCCTCGCATGGAGATATAAGAATTAAAGAGAATAGTCTACCAGAGCACCTAAAGGTCCTCTCCTAGACTGGGGGGCAAGTGTGGATGCTCAAAATTCAACACCGGTAAAGAACCCACATCTAATGCCTAAGGTCTCCGGAAGGTCCAAGGCAACCATGTTTGAAGTCCATTTGAACCCTCAAATTATTGCTCAAAATGACCCTGCTCAAATTGACCAAAATGACCCAAGCGTCTCGCGCACGCTGCCGGCGCGCGCACCCCACGCGCACGCCGCCTCGCGCCCGCGCGCCTCGCGCCCGCGCGCCTCGCGCCTCGCGCCCGCGCGCCTCGCGCCTCGCGCCCGCGCGCCTCGCGCCTCGCGCCCGCGCGCCTCGCGCCTCGCGCCCGCGCGCCTCGCGCCTCGCGCCTCGCGCCCGCGCGCCTCGCGCCCGCGCGCCTCGCGCCCGCGCGCCCGCGCGCCTCGCGCCCGCGCGCCCGCGCGCCTCGCGCCTCGCGCCTCGCGCCCGCGCGCCTCGCGCCCGCGCGCCTCGCGCCCGCGCGCCTCGCGCCCGCGCGCCTCGCGCCCGCGCGCCTCGCGCCCGCGCGCCTCGCGCCCGCGCGCCTCGCGCCCGCGCGCCTCGCGCCCCGCGGTCCTCGCGCCCGCGCGCCTCGCGCCCGCGGGCCTCGCGCCCGCGCGCCCCGCGCGCCCCACGCGCCTCGCGCGCCTCGCGCCCGCGCGCCTCGCGCCCGCGCGCCTCGCGCCCGCGCGCCTCGCGCCCGCGCGCCTCGCGCCTCGCGCCTCGCGCCCGCGCGCCTCGCGCCTCGCGCCCGCGCGCCTCGCGCCCGCGCACCTCGCGCCCGCGCGCCCGCGCGCCCCGCGCGCCCCGCGCCCGCGCGCCTCTCACCCGCGCGCCCCGCGCGCACCAAGGGCTCGCAGTAAGGTCACCTCACCTCGCCCCCAAAGGCCTCGTCCAAGGGCCACGTGTGCCTCGCTTCGCTCACCGGCCACGTCAAAGGCCTCAAGAGACATAGCCTCCACTAAACACCCTTCGGCCATGTATCAGGAGCCTCGTAGTATGGGGGATGCAAAGTTATGGTTTCACAAGATAAGCCCCTCATCTCATTTGTAGGCGTCATGCCTCCTCACACACGCAGCAGGCCCCGTTGAAGAAGCCTTATCTCTTTTCCTTAGCTTCCCTACCCTTAGTAGGACGAGGAATAACCATTGGGTACATGGTACCCGTACGTGTACGGGTGCATGACGCACAACCATGGGGAGGACAGGAGCATGACCCTGACACCTGTACCACACAGGTAGTGGAGGTACGGATCAGTCCAGAGAGTGGAGGCACTATATGCACGCCTCTGACTATGTACCAGGCTGACACTATGATCCTCTGCTCCACCACTCTTCCCACACCACTGCCACCTGTGCTATTACCTTGACATGGTACTTTTGTACTATTTTGTCTCACGGGACCACCATGTATAAGGGGCCATTAGAGCCCAGCTATAAAAGGGGCTTGACCCCTCAGAATGAGGGGTTGGAAAATTCATTGTAAGGAGAGGCTATTGAGAAATATACCAGGACTTGCTCCATCATTTATCTGTGTTTACTTTTCCTTAAAGTTTATTCTCAGTTCTTATATAAACATCACATAACTTACCTTTGAGTTTTCCGATCTAATTTCGTTGGCGAGATTTCACCGTCAACAAAGACTAAGTATGTATCGATAGACAGGTGTGAGAATAGTTTCAAGGAGTTGAAGTGGCAATTGATCACCGCTCCAGTATTAAGTTTGCCATCAAACAATGAGAAGTTTGTAGTCTACTGTGATGCTTCTAGACATGGTTTGGGGTGTATATTGATGCAAGCCGGAAGGGTAATAGCTTACGCATTGAGACAGTTGAAGGAATATGAGTAGAGGTATCCCACACATGATCTAGAGTTGGCGGCAGTGGTATTTGCACTTAAGGTTTGAAGGCATTACTTATATGGCGAGAAGTGAGAAATATACACCGACCATAAGAGTTTGAAGTACTTCTTTACTCAGAAGGATCTGAATATGCGCTAGAGGCGTTGGCTGAAATTGGTAAAGGATTATGATTATGATATTCTATACCATCCTGGGAAGGCCAATGTGGTGGCCGACGCACTAAGTCGGAAGGGCCCACGACAGTTGTTTAGTTCGAGGAAGATGTCAGATAAGTTAGCTAAAGAGATTACTAGAGTAGGAATAGAGTTGGTGGTTGGCCAGTTATCCAACTTCACTCTTCAGTATACGTTTCTTGAGAGGATCAAGGTGGCACAGGGGGAGGATCCTCAGTTGAGAGAGCACAAAGAGGGCATCTTAGCTGGAGCAGCTAAAGATTTTTCTATTTTGGAGATGGGATTATTGAAGTACAAAGGCCGAATTTGCGTTTTGATGGATTCCGGCATCTGGCGAGAGATTTTAGATGAGTCTCATACCACTCCCTATTCTTTACATCCGGGTATGCCGAAGATGTACCAAGATTTGAGAACTCTGTACTGGTAGCTGGGAATGAAGAGGGATGTGGTGGATTATGTGGCCAAGTGTTTGACTTGTTAGCAGGTAAAGGCTAAACATCATAGGCCAGCAGGGTTATTGCAACCTCTAGGGATTCCAGAGTGGAAATGGGAGGATATCACCATGGACTTCATGGTTGGATAACCGAAGACTGTGGGATAACATGATTCAGTGTGGGTGATTGTGGATAGGTATACTAAATCAACCCACTTTTTGCCTGTTAAGATGACCTATATTGTGGAGCAATATGCTGAACTCTATGTGAAGGAAATCATGCGACTACATGGGGCTCCGAGGTCGATAGTATCTGACAGGGACCCCACCTTCACCTCCAAGTTTTTGAAGAACCTGCAGAAGGCTATGGGCACACAGTTGCGGTATAGTACCATTTATCATCCTCAGACGGATGGATAGTTTGAGAGGACGATTAAGATATTGGAGGATATGTTGCGAGCTTGCGTACTGGGTTTTGAGGGATCTTGGAGTAAGTATCTCCCTTTGATTGAGTTTTCATATAATAACAGTTATCAGGCAACTATTGGAGTGGCTCCATATGAGATGTTATATGGGAGGAAGTGCAGATCACCCATCCATTGGGATGAGATAGGTGAGAGGAGGTCCTGAGGTTGTTCAGAGGAGCACTGAGGCGATTGAGAAGATTAGAGCTCGAATGCTCACCTCCCAGAGTCGGCAGAAAAGTTACTCAGACTTGAGACGTAGAAGCATAGAGGTTCAAGTCGGTGATCACGTGTTTCTCAGAGTTTCTCCCTTGAAAGGAGTGAAACAATTTGAGTACGGGCCAAGTTGAGCCCTAGGTTTTTTGGCCCCTTTGAGATTCTGGAATGGGTTGGAGAGGTAGCTTACAAATTGGTGATGCCTCCAGCTCTATCAGAGGTTCACAATGTGTTTCATGTATCCATGCTCCAGAAGTATGTATCAGATTCTACGCATGTGCTGAGTTATGAGAACTTGGAGCTGGATCATAATTTATCATATTCGGTTTAGAAGTCAGTTTAGATTCTCGACTAAAAGGTTAAAGTTGTGCGGAGTAAGACCATCGCCTTAGTGATAGTGTTGTGGAGGAACAACAAAGTGAAGGAGGCAACTTGGGAACTTGAGACAGATATGCAGGATCGGTATCTCGAGCCGTTCAAGTAAATTCGAGGATGAAATTTCTATAAGGAGGTGATAGTTGTAGTGTCCCAAATTCGCTAATAAGGCTTAGGGCCTTGATTAGCTCGCCAGGAGGGCAATAATTGATTTAATTACGTTAATATGTGAATTTGATAATAATGTGATTAGAAATGCATGTTTAGGTGAATTATATATGCATGTGGGCCCCATTTGGCTATTAGGGGCATATTTGTAATTTTAGTCCATTGAGGGCATAAATGTAATATTTGTGTATTTTGTGATTGATACCATGAGTAAGTGGTGATATATTTGTGATGCATGATCCGAGACGGTCCTAGGGAGTAGTTTAGCTAAATAGTAACAACGGGGTTAAATACCCGGCTCGGGAGGAGCCTAGGGGTATTTTGGGAACACAGTTGGTGTTCAGGATTTATCGGGTAATGGGTAGTAGTTTAGTAATAATTTGGAATGTTGGGATTAAGTGAGAATTTATAGGAACACTCGAGCAATTAGTGGGACATGGCAAATGACGAAATTTCCCTTTGTGGTACTTGAGGATTTAGATAGACTTAAGGGGCATTTTGGACTTTTGGCAAGGGATATACATGGTTTAGAGCAGGCTGGGTAATCTTGAGAAGCCACTGGAACTAAGGAGAAGGAAAAAAAAAACAGAAACTCTTAACTCACTCTCTCTCCCTCACGTTTCTCTCTCTCTCTTGTGGTGTTGAAGGCTTGAAGAAAATCTTGAGGATTTTAGGCTGAGGAAGTGAGGAACTGAAGTCTTGTAGTGTTGGGAAGTGATTCAAGGTTGAATTAAGTGCAAAGGTAAGCTCCTATACTAAATATTGCTCTTGAATTCTGCCATGGTTGGGAAGCTTGCATGAGAGTTGGGTTTTGATTTGATTTTGAGTGTAGGTAAGGATTAGGGAGTTGTTTTTAGGTGGTTATGATGTTTAAGCTATAAGGATAAGGAATCTAGGCTCAATTCTGGGTTTAATTGGTGTTTGGGGTGAGAATAAAGGGTTTAGGTTCGAGGAAATATGCAGATAAAATGATGGTTTCTGGGTTTTGGAGGCCCGAGCCGCGGCCCGCGTGTTTGAAGTTGCTGGAGAAGCCTCTGGTTCGCCCAAGTGCCGCAACATGGGGGAGCATGCCACCACCCTTGTCCTCAAGCAGGGAGGGCCTTGCCCTCTGACCAAGTTTTGGGCCGCGACCCTAAGGGGTATGCCACGGACCTAAATGGGAAAATAAGGGAAGTTAAGGTTTTTAGCTCGAGAACTCAAGTGTTGGCTCGGGAAGGATTTTACTACCCGGATTAGTAGAATCCATGGTCCCGGAGGATAGATTAATATTACAAAGTTATTTATCGGTTTAGAACTTGATGGATAGATATTATGAATGCGTTGTGACTAGGTTTTCAACAAGGCTCAGGATAGAGGACTGTGCTTGGGATCGCAGTATTCAGATAGCTCGAGACACAGGTAAGAAAACTGTTGTACCGTAGAGCAGGGCATGGCCATATTGTTAGTATTGCAGGGAACAACCCTAATACTTGTGTTTAATATGCATTTAAATATCTGTGATTATTATGTCATGTGATACATGTTTGTGATTGAACGGCGAAGGCCGAGAACGACAAGAAGTCAAGTCTGACAAGGGGTCGGGATTGGTGTTTAGCATGCTGAGTGCAAGTCGTAGGGCGAGACCCTCCTAGGGTGCTGGAGCCATCCTCTTGGTGAAGATCGCAAACCCAGGGTCTGGTAAAGCGCCTGGGACGGCGTTGGCCTTTGGCTACTTTGTTGTATACTGTGGTTTGTTATGCATATGTTATATGTTTTGTGTCGAGTTTTCTTGTTGGGCTTTGGCTCACGGGTGCTCTATGGTGCAGGTAAAGGCAAGAGAAATGTTGACCAACCAGTACATGTTCGACCTCCCTGGCTGCCACGACTAGGGATATTTTTTGAGAAAATGTACTGTATTAGTTGTTTTGTCGCCTAAGTCGACTATGTGTATATTTTAATCTCTAATGTATTTTCTAAAATAGTATTTTGGAATCCCAACTGTAAAACTTTCTAAGATTTCAATGAATAACCAAGTGTTTTATACTTAATGTCTATAAATGAGTTTAACTTAAGTTTAGTCATACTTTTACCCTAAAACCTCGATTAGCGAGCTAATGGCACATTTTTAACTCACTTAGTAACTGCTCCAAGGAAGTAGGGCGTTACACGCACCGCGACCCTTAAGGGGCAGGACGTGGCCTGTGTCCATTATCAGGGGAGGAGGACCTCTAACTTGAGGTGCGCGCTGTAACCCTCAAGGGCAGGTCGTGATCCGCCTGTGCTATTTTGGCCATGGTGAGTTTTTAAAGATGGGAATCTTTTCCTTAGAGCTCGGGATCAATTCTACTACCCGGTTTAGTAGAGCTTGAGGTCCCAAAGGCTAGGACTCGGTCCGTAAGCCTTTATTTGCTCATTATTGATGGAATCCTATATTAATTGTGACTAGGTTATTGCTAAGGGATCGGAACCGGGATCGTGCTCGAGGGTCCTTCTTATTTTAAGCTATACTCGGACCTGAGGTAAGAAAACTGCACCCAATATGTCTTATATATGATCAGGGCTTGGCCTAACTATTAATAATAATTGTGATTAAGGCTTGGGCCCTTGAGAACGTTTATGTTTAAGTTATTGTTTTCACTTATTGGTTAAACGTACCTGAATATTCTTACTTGCTTAAGTGTTGTATGACTGTTTGCATGGTTTGTGTGGCTAGGGCGTGGTCCCATTAAATAAGCATGATTTATTACTATGATTACTATTACCTGATGATGTTATGTGATTAACATGTATGTGTGTTTATCTTGTTGGGGTATGCATATCCATATCTGCTTTTGTATTAATATTCGAATACCTGGTTAAGGGCTTGACTTATTAGTCAAGGACGACAATAGCGCGTTGATGAAAGGCTTAGGCCTAAATCAGCAACGTACTATTACGTTGGCCAACCCTATGGTCGTTGGAAAGCCAGAGGTGTTTGGCTAGCTCTATGGCTAGTTACTCAGAGCTGAGGGCGAGGGCCCTAGGTGGCTCTATGGTCACAAAGCTTGGGCATAGGGCCACCGGGTTGACTCTATGGTCAACTGTTTAGGGCAGCGACCCCAAATTGGTCCAATGACCATTTATATGTAATTGAATGACTGTATAAGTAGGTTATTACTGCTGGACAAGCTAGATAAGTATCTGGGAATTTGTATTTTCAGTTTATGCACATGTTTAAGTTTTCTTACTAATCCTTGGCTTACGGGTGCTTTGTGGTGCAGGTATGGGTAAAGGAAAACTTGACCAGCCATGAGTTGGAGAGCTTTGGTGGTGGTGTGTACATATGTGGTTGCTCTTCCACCACGGCCGAGGATATCTCAGAGGAACTAGGGTTGTAGCCATGATTTTGCCGCTTAGGTCGGCCGGTTGTACTTTTGATGTATATACACCCTTTCAAACGTTTGTTTGTAATATTTTGGGATCCCATGTGTGTATGAAACTTATTAAATAAAAGTCAACAGTTCCTTTGACCAAAAATTTTAACCCTAACCCTTGACATTAACCTTAATTACACGTTTATAACCAAATGACTTGATTAGCAAGTCTGACACAATTTAAAATTCACAGTGTAACGCTTCTGGATTAGGAGGACGTTACATTTACTTCTATAGTCCCAAGGATCAAAAGGTATTTGTTTCCACAAATGCAACCTTCATTGAACATGACTATATGAATAACTATAAACCTCAGAGTAAGGTAGTATTGGAGGAACTCACAGCTGATAAGATTCCATCACTATCATCTTCATCATTAAATGATAAACGACAAACCAAGGAAACCACTATTCCTGAAAAGGAAACCCTGGTGCAACGTCGCAATCGAAGGATTGTGAGACAACCTATTCGCTATGAACATGAGGCACATGTCCTTGATTCTAATATAGACAAGGATGATCCATTAACCTTCAAAGAGGTAGTGGATGATCCTAAAAAGGAGAAATGGCAAGAAGCCATGAACCAAGAAATGGAATCTATGTATTCCAATTCTGTTTGGGAACTTGTAGATCCACTTGAAGATGTCAGACCCATTCTGTGCAAATGGATATACACGAAGAAAAGAGGTGTAGATGGGAAATTCGAGACTTTCAAAGCAAGGCTAGTAGCCAAAGGCTACACTCATAGAGAAGGTGTTGATCGTGAAGAAACATTTTCTCCTGTGGCCATGCTTAAATCAATTTGTATCCTCTTATCCATAGCTACCACCTATGACTATGGGATATGACAAATGGACATCAAGACAACCTTTATAAATGGCTATCTTGATGAAAGTATCTATATGGTACAACCAGAAGGGTTCATCAAGAATGGGAAGATCAAAAGGTGTGTAAGTTGCTCAAATCCATTTATGGATTAAAGCAATCATCTGGATCTTGGAATATCAACTTTGACGAAACAATTAAAATATATGGCTTTGAACAGAATGTCGACGAAGCATGTTTGTACAAATACATCAAAGAAAAAGTGGTGGTTTTCCTAGTTCTTTACGTGGATGACATTCTCCTCATTGGCAACAATGTAGAGACATTGTCAAACATGAAGGAGTGGTTAGCTGAAAAGTTCTAAATGAAAGAGTTGGGCTAGGCGAGCTATGTTATGGGAATTCAAATCCTAAGGGATAGGAAGAACAGGATCTTGGCACTTTCTCATGCTAATAATATCGAAAAGGTGCTTGAAAGATTCTTTATGGAGAATTCCAAGAAATGTCAGTTACCGACCAGACATGGAATTACTCTCTCCAAGGAACAGTGTCCTAAGACACCTAAGGAGGAAGATGATATGAGAAAATATCACTATGCTTCAACACTTGGGAGTCTAATGTACACCATGTTTTGTACTAGACCCGACATATGCTATGCAGTAGGGATTTTGAGTCATTATCAATCAAATCCTGGTTCAGAACACTGGATTGCAGTAAAGCACATTCTCAAGTATCTTAGGAGAACGAGAGATTATATGCTTGTATATTCAGGGGGTGAGTTAAACCCTACAGTGTACAATGATTTTGATTTCTAATTAGACAAAGACAGTCGTAAGTGGACGTTTGGGTCAGTGTTCACTTTTGGTGGAGAAGTTTTGGTCTGGAGGAATATTAAAAAATTCAACATAGAAGACTCAACCATCAAAGTCAAATACACAGAGACTTGTGAAGTGGCTAAGGAGGAAGTTTGGTTGAGAAACTTTTACACTGATTTGCAATTAGTTCCAGATATGGATAAGCCACAAATCCTATACTGTGACAATAGTGGAGCAGTAGCTAACTCCAAGGAACCAAGAAGCCACAAGAAAGGAAAGAATATAGAAAGGAAATACCATCTAGTTAGAAAGATTGTGCATAGAGGTGATGTGACTGTTATGAAGATAGCGTCGGAACAAAACCTGGCTGACCCATTTACCAAGACACTTCCTGCAAAGTCGTTCATGGGATTAAGGGAGACGCCTCACTTGCTTTGAGGGCAAGTGGGACATTGTTAGGATTAATTCCCAAAAAGCATGTAAAATCATTTTATTGAATAAAATTGAAAGAACAATATTATTATATTTGAATGTTATAATTATTGTTTGAATTAATTATATAATAATATCAAGAAAATTCCCTATTCATTCATGAGAATATGATCTTGTATTACTACAAGAGAAGTAAGATTACATATAATGAATAAAATAGTCAGTAACATATTAAAGTAAGGAACCTTTAATGAATGGTTACTAGTACGGTTTGGTAAGCATACGAGATGCAAGTAATCTAGATTCTGATTACTGATGTGGATAGACATCTTAGTAAATGTGTTGTATAAAATAGAGATTATATATGACAGGACCGATAATAATTAATTATCTTTATAAACTTGTCGTTTGACGTAAAGATTTGATTCTTATCATAATAGATGATCATTTGTAGATTAGTCTAAATCCTTAGTATTCATGAACTCCTCTTTGTGTTTATTTGATCTTTTGATTCTCTCGTTAAGATTTCTTAGTATAATGAGGCTAATGATTATTGTTTTGGAGATTCAATATCATGAATGCCTGGGAACATGAATTACAATAATGGAATCCATAATTTCTTAACGGATCGAATATTAGTTCTCTTAATGGTTAATATTGGAACTACATAGTTATGGAGCTCAAATCTATAATTTGATTATAGATTAATGATTCGATAGTTAATTAATGGTACTTAAGGATCAAGAGGTAATTAAAATGGTAATTTTGACCAGCTCTAATTAATGAACTAATAAATGGAGGATATAACTACATTTATTGATTATATCAATGGACTACAAGAGAAAACTTTGTAAATATAATTCTATAAATACTTAGAGTGCAATTCCATATTTATAGTTGAGTCATCATGGAATTAATAAATAAGATTATTTGATTAAAGAGTTTAATTAATAATTTGGTTTATTGGAGCTTCGTATTATAGGTCCATGTTCCCCAAATCACCTCTGTCCTACATAGTCAAGGGTAAGGATGTCAAAAGAAAGATTTGTAGAGAGAATGACTTAATTGAAAATGAATTAATTTTTCAGTGCAAGAAAATAATTATGTGATAGTTATGGGCAATTGATTAATTATGAATTAATTAATTATTTAACTATATAGTTTTTATTTTGAAAAACTATAGGTTAAAATTAATATTAATCTTGTGTGGAATAATATATATAGAGAGAATAATATCTTATTTAGAATATGATATTTATTTATTGTTTAAAACTGATATTTTAACATAAAGTTAATTTTAAATTAATTGATATCTTTCTTGGGATAAATATATTATCTTAAATATTAATTAAATAAACAACTGAGAAAATTAGGGATAACCTTAATGGTGTGGTCGACACACTCACTGTGGCGCCACACACATAGATTTCCTGTCCCTGAGATTTGAATTTCGAATTTCAAATAATTTGTTTATAAACCTGAAAAGAAGCGATACTTTTCAAGCAACTATTATTCATAGATTGTCAGACTCTCTATGTGTGTTAAGGATGAATGGACTGAGTGAAATGCTGGAAGATCAAGGATGAAGTCTTTTGTTTTATGTATTTTTGTATTTATGCACTTAGTTTTTTTAAACCTTTGATTAAAGTTATGATGTTTTTTTTTATGTTTTTATGTACTAAACAATGGGTACCCATATCGTATTTTATATTTCACACTTTCCTTTGTATTTTGCATAATATTTTGAGTTTTAAATAAAGATATGTTATTTCTTATGTATGTATTAAAATTAGTAGCTATGTTTTAGTAGTTTTTAATGGTCTGAACTCTTAGAAATAGTCGGGTCATTACATTAGGCTTGGTCGACTTCCCCATAGGTCCTGGACCTATATTTTTTGCCCGTCGGTCTTTTCTCAATACTTTGTCGTTTTTTCCCTGATTTGTGATGTCACGTGTCACATTCTCATTCGCCACGTCATCCTCGTATTTTTGAGGGATAATATTTTCCCCCAAGTTTATTGTAATGTTTTCAACATTACGGTAAACTTGATTCTAGCCCGAGAAACATACCGTAGCATTACTTACACAGTCAAGTCCCTCAAGACATTACATAGTACTTTTTTTAACTATCGATAATTTGCTCAGCACGAATTTTTCAGGGACAATTAGAAATTCCTAAAAATAATTAGGTTTTTCAAGGAAAATTAATTTCCTAAAAATCTAATATATTTTTCAAGGAAATTTGAAATCCTAAAAATATAACATATTTTTCAAGGAGTTTTAAAGTCCTAAAAATATAACATATTTTTCAAGGATATTAATTCCTAAAAATAAAAAATATTTTTCAAGGAATTTTAATTCCTAAAAATATAAGATATTTTTTCAAGGAATTTGATTTCCTAAAAATATAAATATTTTTCAAGGAATTTTAAATTCCTAAAAAATAGATATTTTCCAAGGAATTTAAATTTTAACCATACCAGATATTTTTCAAGGAAATTTGAATTCCAAAAAATAACTTGTTTCCCTGAGAGGTAATAAGTAGGTCCTCTCTTCTCATTCTTGCTCTATGCGCCACTTCCAAACAAATTCCAAGCCTGATTTCTCTAGTTCCTCATCAAACTTAGATCTTTGGTAAGTACTTTCTTCTAATCCTCACACCATTTAATTTAAATGTGCTTAGATTTATAAGAAACACTTTGAATTTTTGTGGAATTTTTTTCTGAATCTTCTTGTTTTGTTGTATTTTGATCCAAAATAATTGACTTACTTGAATCAAGATTTTTCTGTAAAATTCCTTAGTCTGGGCAATTTCAAGGGTTATAAACCCTAGGATGGGTGATTTCCAAGGATGTAAGACCCTAGGCCAACCATTTCATTAGTCCTACTATTTCTGGGACTCCAAACCCTAGCACTTGCGATTTCCAGGGATAGGATTAGGGTTGGAGTCGAGTACCTTCATGGCTTCTCCTTATGTGATTTTCAGGTCTAGGAACATGGTTTGGGCTGAGCACTTTCAGGGCTTCTCCTTCTGCGATTTCCAGGTCTAGGAACAAGGTTTGGGCTGAGCACCCCTAGAGCTTTATGGGCCGAGTGCATCCCCTTGGGCGATTTTTAGGGATCCAGGGTGGTCGACCAAAGCATAAGCCGACCACTTGGGACCCTAAATTTTTTTTTCCACCTCTAAACTGATTTCCTTGGGGGTCTTCCTTGTACTGTAAAAATTACTTCTTCTGGAGACTTGAACAATCCTCTGGCATTTTTCTGAGGCTCGCATCCCTGGTGTGGTCAGCTTAAGGTGGTAGGCCGACCACCTATGCCCCATTTTTCATGCTTCATAATTTGATGGATTCAAGGTGGTCGACCCAGGCTTAGGCTCACTAGGTCAACCCCCTATATAGAATTTTACTCCTTAGTTCATGGATATGCCCTTAGCTATTGGCTTCATTATGCTCATTTACTAACTTTAATCTTCATTTTTCTTCTGTTGCAGATGTCTCGGATGACGATGGTCCCGAGCCCATGACCGCCATAGACTCCCTGGGACCCATTTATGTCGAGGAGGTACCCTCTTCGCTAGTGTCAGCCGGACATGAGGGTGATGAGATGGGTGCATCTGTCGCATACTCATCGCTTGCTTTAGACGACTTTGATGAGACTACATTCAAACCCGAATCTCATTCAGAAGGTTCGACACTTTATTACCTTTCTTTTAGGATTCATCCTGTGCTTCATATCCTTCTAACATTTGATCTTCTTTTTCTGGCTCTGACATGTTTGGTTTTGTTCATACCCAGCAGAGGTCAACTTCCACTAAGGCCAATCCTTCTATTCGAGTGGCAAAAAGTGCCAGGGTTGAGGCTTAGTCGGTCATGGAGGTTCCTCCTGAGGTGTCTCCTCCGATTTCTTTGGCATCTTGTCCAATTCTTTTGGCGTCTAGTCTTGTCGCAGAGGTAGAGCCATCTTTGTCTACACCAGTTCCTTCCATTTTCACTGATGCAGGTGCTTCCTATTCTGCGCCTGCTTCCTTATCTAAGCCACATCAGTCTGCTATACGGAACTTAGGTGCCCTCATGGACCGAGCGTCTCATCTAGAGTAGACAACAATAGATTTTAATGGGATTAAGAATGAGAACTTGAACACCATTCTAATGAAGTCACTCCTAGACATTCAGAGTGTGAGTCCTTTACAGTTCTCTTCTTGCCTTGTTAGCTTGTGCTCTAATGTTTATCTAACACTTGTATGTTTTTTGCAGGCACTGATGCTAGTCTCTCATGTCTGTGATAGGTCTGTGGAGTGTACTTCTATGCTCTCCAACCTTCATTTTGAGATTGAAGCTGTTCGCCAAGAGGTGCTCAACCTTAGGCGCATTCTTGGCTCTAGGGATGCTGACATAGCCTCAAAGGATGAAGAGATCAACGCCCTCCGTAGTATCATGGAGCTCAAATAGAAGGAAAAGACCGAGTTGACTCTCAGGATAACCAAGATGGAGGGAAAACTTGCTGATCAGCTACAATAGTATGAAGTGAGAAAGAGAAGCTGGTTGCTGACATGGACCAATTGCAGAAGGATTCTCTTATCGAAAAGGAGCAAGAGGTCAAAGTTGCTGGAGACAAGGCTCGAGAGGAGTATTCAGAGACAGCTTTCTCTTGCTTCTACTTGATTTAGAAGTCCGACAAAGAACTGAACTTTGATTTCCTTCTCGAGAAGACGTGAGTGAATGAGCTTAGGAAGTGTCTGGCTCGTGAGGCTGCTGAGGCTCAAGGTAGTCCTTCAGATGATACTCCTCGCCCTAGTTAGTCTTCTTGATCTTTTATTTTGTCTTTCCTTTCATGCCATTGGTGGGGCACCTTGTACTTGACAATTTTTACATATGACATTTATGGCCTTTATGCTTTTTTGTTATGAGTACTCAGTGAATTGATTGAAAATTTTAATTTCCAATGCTTACTAAGTATATCAACTCACAACCCTCATTGGTTAAGGTATCAGTATACTTTGAACACATGTATTTCATGTGCCATACTAGCCTTACTCTTTTATGTTTTTCATGCTAACAACCATGGTAATGTGAGTAGTATGGTACTTCACCCAGGTCAGGTCGACCACCCCAAGGTTGACCACCAATACCTTTTTTGTTTTTGTTTTTTTCACTTTTGGAACATATGTTGAACACATGTCCTAGAAAAACTTGAGCTTGCTTAGTACTTAAGGTCACGCCCTCATTGCTTGTGTATACCCTTATCAGTATGTACTATATGCCCCCCAAGTGATCATGGGTTTGGTCACTTGCTACTTGACCATGCCTTGCTTTGAGCGTTTAGGCACATAGTACTATCCTTTTCACCTAATGATGAAAGCAACAAATGCTTGTCCCTCATTGGTAGTCGAGTGATGGTTTCATATTCAGTAGTAATGATACCTATACACAGATGCAGATTGTGTAGCAAGTATCAATCACGATCTACGTAATCTCTTGTGTACTCATTATAATGATTGTAGACAAAAGTGTCTAAGTTGGACCAACTGGTTCTAGATGGGCTAATTGAGCCTGTAACGAGTCTTAGATCAAATTATCGATCAGTCCCTCAAGGACCAGATTTGATTATGATTCGATGATGGCGACTGGTCTTCAGACCAGTCTTTTTTTTTTTTTTTTTATCGTATGGGTCAATAGGTTCCTCAAGAACCATCAAATAATGGTGACTGTTCCTGATATCAGTCTCTTTTGTTAATCGTGTGGGTCAATAGGTTCCTCAAGAACCAGGATCGAACGCAATCAATAAATTTAGCGACAAGGTCGTAGGACCTATCTCTTGTTTGGATCGTATGGGTCGATAGGCTCCTCAAAAATCAAGATCGAACATGATCCTTAATTTGGCGA
The DNA here is from genome assembly GCF_963169125.1 of Humulus lupulus. Taxonomy (NCBI): domain Eukaryota; kingdom Viridiplantae; phylum Streptophyta; class Magnoliopsida; order Rosales; family Cannabaceae; genus Humulus; species Humulus lupulus. Next base: position 144,957,974 of record NC_084800.1, on the reverse strand, counting down.
CAAGGTCTTTGGACCTATCTCTCGTTTGGATCGTATGGGTCGATAGGCTCCTGAAGAACCAAGATTGAACATGATCCATAATTTGGCGATAAGGTCCTAGGACCTGTCTCTCATTTAGATCGTATGGGTCGATGGGCTCCTCAAGAACCAAGATCGAACATGATCCATATTTTGGCGACAAGGTCCTAGGACCTGTCTCTCGTTTAGATCGTATGGGTCGATAGGCTCCTCAAGAACCAAGATTGAACATGATCCATAATTTGGCGACAAGGTCCTAGGACCTATCTCTCGTTTGGATCGTATGGGTCGATAGGCTCCTCAAGAACCAAGATCGAACATGATCCATAATTTAGCGACAAGTTCCTAGGACCTGTCTCTCATTTTGATTGTATGGGTCGATAGGCTCCTCAAGAACCAAGATCGAACATGATCCATAATTTGGTGACAAGGTCCTAGGACCTATCTCTCATTTGGATTGTCTGGGTCGATAGGCTTCTCAAGAACCAAGATCAAACATGATGCATAATTTGGTGACAAGGTCCTCAGACCAGTCTCTTGTTTGGATCTTATGGGTCAATAGGTCCCTCAAGGACCTGAATTGAACATGATCCGATGGGGTTGATAGGTCTACAAGACAAGTCCCTCTTTGAAAGAAATTTAAAGAATTAAGTGAAACTTAAGAAATTAAATTCATTCATTGAAGCATTATGGCTGCTACATAGATAGTTCGAAAATAATACATTTGCAAATTAAAACTTGTGTTGTTGTTGAACAACTTCATTGATATTATTGGCGGAGGTGTTCACCATTCTAGTAGTTTTTTTATTACTTCTCCATTCATTCGAGCTATCTTATACTTCCTTGGCAGGATCACCTCCTCCACAAGGTATGGCCCTTCCCAGTTAGGTCGTAGTACTCCTGCTGTAGTGTCCTTAGTGTTTAGGAACACCCTCCTAAGTACTAAGTCCCCAACCTTGAATTTTTGATCTTTCACTCTAGAGTTGAAGTATCTGGCCACTTTTTGTTGATGTGCTGCTACTTTGAGACTTGCCTTTTCTCGTCTTTCTTTGATTAAATCGAGCGACTCTTCTATTAGTTGATGGTTCCTCCCCTACTCGTATGTCTCCCGTCTATGCGATGGGGGAGTGAGTTCAACTGGCAACATGGCTTCATACCCAAATGCTAAAGAGAATGGCGTATGACCTGTCACCGTTCGTGTTGTTGTTCGATGTGACCATAGGACCTCCGGAAGTAATTATGGCCAAGCTCTTTGGGCTTGTTCAAGGCGTTTCTTCAGAGTGTCTTTGATAGTCTTGTTCACTACTTCTACTTGGCCATTAGCTTGGGGGTGTGCTATCGAGGAAAAGATCTTTGTGATTCCATGCATCGTACAAAAGTTGGTGAACATATCACTGTCGAATTGAGTCCCATTGTCTAAGCCTATCTTCCCTGGTAGGTCAAATCGATATATGATATTCTTTACCACAAAGTCTAAGACTTTCTTCGAGGTTATGATGGCGATAGGTTATGCTTTAGTCCATTTGGTGAAGTAGTCCATGGCTACAACAACAAATTGGACTCCTCCCCTTCCTGTAGGTAGCTTTCCGATTAGGTCGATCCTCCATACAGCGAAGGGCCAAGGGCTTTGCATCTGTGTTAATTCGTTAGGTGCCACCTGGGGTATCTTGGAGAACATTTGGCACTTGTGGCATCTTTTGACATACTCCATTGAGTCTTCATTCATCACCAGCCAAAATTATCCTTGTCTTAGGATTTTCTTTGATAGGCTCTGCCCCCCAGCGTGATCTCCACAATACCCCTCGTGTACCTCGATCATTAACAACTTTGACTGGTCGGGTGTAACGCACCTTAGCAGTGTTAGGGAGTACCCTCATCGGTACAGTACCCCTTCGACTATCAGATATCGTGCTGCTTGTCTCACCAACTTCCTTGCTTTGTTCCAATTGCTGGGTACTACTCCTTGGTTGAGATAGTTAATAATAGGGGTCATCCATGTATCTCCTAACTCAACATGTAGTGTCTCCTGCTTGGTTATGCTTCTTTCTGCCAAGTATTTGACGGGAATGACATTTAGGGTGTCTGCATCTTTGGCACTGGCAAGCTTGGCTAAGGCATCGACATTGGCATTCTGCTCTCTTGGGACATGTATAATTGAGTATTTCTTGAACTATGCTAACAAGTCATTCACCTTGTTCAGGTACTGCACCATCCTATGTCCCTTGGCTTGATACGCCCCCAGTACCTGGTACACCACTAGCTGGGAATCACTGAATATCTCCAGGGACTGTGCATGTACATTCCGAGACAAGCGTAACTCTGTTAATAATGCCTCATACCCAGCCTTGTTGTTTGAAGCGTTGAATCAAAATCTGAGAGCGCAATGGATTCGATGATTCTCTCGAGTGATCAGTATGATTCTTGCGCCTGAGATGTGCTCATTGGATGCTCCATCAACATATAGCTTCCACACACGAGTATCTCCTTCCTTCTCGGTATCTTCATTCTCCAATTAGTAAGAAGGGTCTTCAAGGTTGGTGCCTTCGACAATGAAGTCTGCTAATACTTGTCCTTTTATCGCCATCCTCAAATGATAAGTGATATCAAACTGTCCTAATTTCATTGCCCACTTGAGTAATCATCCCGAGGCCTTTGGTTTCTGGAGAACCTATCTCAGCGGTGGATAGACGCAACTTTCGAGAGGCAATTACTAAGCAGTAGGCTAGCTTTTCAAGATGGGGATACCTAGACTCCACACCTACTAGCCTTTTACTAATATAGTATACAGGGTGTTGTACCCCTTTATCTTCCTTTACCAAAGTAGCACTAATTGCATGCTTGATGATTTCCAAATAGATGAATAATACTTCACCATATATGCGCTTCGCTAGGACGAGAGGTTGGGCGAGGTGTTCCTTCAGGGCTTGGAAAGCTTCCTCACATTCCTCGGTCCATTGGATCTTCATACTGCCCCTCAGTAAGTTAAAGAAAGGGATACATTTGTCCGTAGACTTTGATATGAACCTACTGAGGGTAGCTACTCTCCCGGTTAAGCTTTACACTTCTTTGATTGTGGTAGGTGACTTCATGTCGATCAATGCTTTGATCTTCTTGGGGTCAGCCTTGATTCCACCTGAATTGACTATGTATCTGAGAAACCTACCAGAGTCAACTCCAAACGAGCACTTGAGAGGGTTTAACTTCATGCTATACTTTCGAAGTATTGTAAAGCATTCCTCCAAGTATTTAACATGCCATCTAGCTTCTTTGGACTTGACCAACATGTCATCAACGTATACCTCCATATTTTTGCCGATCAAGTCTCAGAACATGCCATTCACTAAACGCTGGTAGGTGGCTCCTGCGTTCTTCAAGCCGAATAACATCACCATATAACAGTACAATCCATTGTCTGTCCGGAAGCTGGTATGTTCCTCGTCGGGAGGGTGCTTACTTATTTGATTATACCAAGAATACACATCCATGAATGAGAGTATTTCATGTCCTGCTGTTGCATCGACCAGTTGGTCTATTCTGGGTAGTGGGAAGCAGTCTTGGGGCAAGCCTTGTTCAAATATGTGAAGTCAATGCATGTTCTCCATTTCCCGTTTGGCTTTGGGACCAGCACTATGTTTGATACCCAATCTGGGTAGTAGGCCTCCCTTATAAAACCGTTTTCCTTTAGCCGCTCAACCTCCTCCTTCAGAGCTTGAGATCGGTCTTTGTCAAGCAGTTTTTTTTTTTGTTGCACTGGTGGGTAGTTCTTGTCTACATTGAGGACATGACTTATCATGGATGGAGAAATTCTAACCATTTCCTTATGTGACCAGGCAAAGACGTCCTGGTTTTTCTTCAAAAATTCCACCAATTGTGCCTTAATTTCCACCTTTAATTCCTTCCCAACTTTGATTACTCTAGTCGGGTCCTCCTCATCTAGTAGGACTTCATCAAGATCTTCGACTGGTCCTATCCCCATGACGTCATCCCCAAAGCGAGGATCGATGTCGTTTCCCTCGCTTTGGGAAACTTTCTAAAATAACAAATCTTCGTTAAAAGGAGCCCTCGACTCCAGAAGAGTGTTTCTTTCAATGTCAACTTCCATGTCGACAACCTAATCGGTTCCTTCATTCTCTTCGCAGCAGGTTACTATCATATTGTTTACGCATGGTCCTCTCTTTTCCTTGACCACTGATGCATTATAGCATTCTTGTGCCTCCCTTTGGTTACCCTATACGCATCCTTGCCCTGCGCTTGTGGGGAACTTCAAAGATAGATGTCAGATAGATACGGCTGCGTGTAACGCCATCACGAGGGGTCTCCCGAGCAGTACATTGTAAGAAGATGAGCAATCTACCACCAAGAACTCTGTCATCACAGTCTCCTGCCTGGGGGCATCCCCCACCGTGACTGGTAGTCTGATAGTTCCTGCTGGTGCTAGGCATTCTCCCGTGAACCCATATATCACTTGGGAACACGGTGTCAGGTCCTTGACCATGAGCTTCATCTTCTCGAGGGATGATTTGTAGATGATATCTACTGAGCTTCCCATATCCACCAAGCATCTCTTCACTGGGGCATTGTCAATTTGAATGGTAAGGACCAAAGGGTCATTGTGGGGGTACCTCACATGCCTGGCGTCATCCTCGGTAAAAGTGAGAGTTTCACTTTCAGACTTCAGATTTTTTGAGACCGCTCCTCGACTACTATGCACTGGGAAGACTCCCCTACCTCATGTTTGAGGGTCCTTGCATATTGCTCTTGAGCATTGTTACTGTTGCCTGCTATGTGCCCCCCCCCCCCCCCCCACATATGGTATCCAGTGTGAAGTTAACGCCTGCTGGCTCCAGTGGTGGACTCCTCTGCCTTTAGAATTTTGGATTCCTGCTTGGGGTTTCGGTCTTGACTCGGTACCTCAAGAGTTTTCCTAATCGGGGAAGAAACTCTATCTCATCCTTCAATTGTTTGCACTCGTTTGTGTCATGCCCATAATCATTATGGAAACGACAAAACTTATTCTTGTTCTGCTTTCCTTCTGAGCGCAAGGGTGGTGGATTTCGGTATGGTACCTCCTCGTATGTTTCCAAGTAAATCTATCCCTTGATGTGGTCAGGATGGTATAATTAGTGAACCTAGGATGGTAGGGTTGATGCTTAGCTTGTTTTTCGGGGGGTGCTAACTTAGCTTTCTTTTCTCCTCCCTGCTCGGGGGGCGCAGTTCTTATCTGCCTTGACAGTGGTCAGATGGTTTATGCCTTTTTCTTCCTTCATATAGCATTATCTAGCTTCATGTATTTGTCTGCTCAGTCCAGGAACTCCTGCAAGGTGTTGATGCGGATCCTGTGTATGCTATGCCACAAGGGACTATGATAAATTAGTCATGCCGAGATGGCAACGAACTTCCCTTCATCTCCTACTGTGGACGCTTGGTTTTCCTCTCTCATGAATCTTTGAATGTAGTCTTTCGGGAATTCATCTTTCCCTTGCTTGATGTCCACTAATTGATTGGCATAAACTGGTTGAATCCGCCCGGCACTGAAGAACTTGCATAATTCTTTCCTGAAATGCTCCCAGGAAGTGATGGATCCAGGTTTGAATTTCCAATACAATTCCTGAGCTGAGTCAGAGAGAGTGGTAGAGAATACCCTGCACCTATATTCATGCTCCACACCGAGTAACTCCATCTGATCCTCGAACTTCCCAATGTGTCGTACTGGGTCCTCCTCCCAGTGTATGTTGGGAGTTTTGGGGTCTTGTATTTCGGTGGTGGTTGGGCAGCTTGGATCTTAGCACTGAAAGGACTCCCACTTCTATGAGCGAGCTCGATATTTGAAGGTTTCTTTGTTAGACCCTGAACAACCATAATGAGTGCATCTATTTGAGCCTGCACTACTGGTGGTATCGCTGCTCCAGGTGGGGTAGATGTCCCTAGTACCCCCTCTTGAGCGTTGGTCCTCCTTTTGATGACCTCCCTCAAATCCTAAGGTTGTGCATCTTTCCCCAGCCTATCGAACACAATATTGGTGTTATTTATCGATTCCTTTCCCTTGCGAGACTGATGGTGTAGGGGTGGTAGGTCTGCCTTGCCCCCGAGCCTCTCGTCCTAGATGACTTTGAGACTTTGAGCGGCCATTTCCAGTCCTGTCACGCCTCTTAGATTTCTGACCCTCATCTTCTACGTTGTTTCGTCTGTCCCCTTGGGAGGGGGCCTTCGGGTTGGTAATACTCCTATTCCGAGATGAAGTGTTATTCTTCTTAGTCATGGAGGAGGCAGTCTTGGACTGTGCCTCTTCATCCTGTCTTTGGGAAAGTGGTTCTAAGAGTGTCTTTGGGGTCCTACTCCTCCCATGGGACTCTCTGTTACTCTTGTCTTGCATTCCTGCTACTTTGGCCTGAGCCTCCTTCACTGCCTGAACAACAGCTTCAGCGTTAGCTCGGACTAACTGAGTTGTAACGCCCTGGATAGCCAAGACCGCTACACTGTGTACTTATAAAGGTGCAGGACTCACTAGTCAAGTCATTGATTTGAAAACGTGTCACTAGACATGTAAGATCTATGGTTAAAAAAAGGTTTCGGTCTCAAAAGACTCATTTCATATATTTAAACTGTAATAAACAAGGGATCCCATAAACCCAAAGTTACAATAAGTTTACAGACTTCCAAAAGTACATAGGTATCCACTAGCCATACTAAGGCAAAACAGACAGTCTTTAGGTTCCATGTCCTTGCCTAGACCTCAACCGTGGCGGCCGAGCACCTGGCTATGTACATTTCGTTCGCCGAGCTCTCCAGTCAGGGCTGATCTAACTTGCCCTTGCCTTTACCTGCACCACGTAGCACCCGTGAGCCAAGGCCCAGCAAGAAAACATCACAGATAACTCAAACAATAATAACAGACAAATAGCTCAATATGCATGTATACTCACTAGATAGTCCACAACAGATAATCAGCATATACAATCCAATACAAGATACATTCTACCACATATACTTCTCATATCACATAATAATCAGGGCCGACGACTCAGGCCGCGCCCTCTGTTTAACCCACTGACTCTGGCCCGCTTAAACCAAGCTCAGTGCATAATAAGCTGTCCTCGGCTACCAGTGGCCGAGCCGCGCCCTGTGCGCTGGTGAGACCCTTGGCACCCTTAGGTCGTTGGTTCACTAAATGGCTTGCATGGCATAATACCATCCTTTCAAGCTTTTACAATAGGGAGCCCTTAGTCCCGTCTCATATAATCAACCAGGTGCAGTTTTCTTACCTTTAGCTTTCAGATGAGTTAGTTACGGGCGATACTCCTTGAGCGCGATCCGATCCTCAAGCCCTAGCTTAACACCTAGTCACAACCATGAAGAAAGACACCATTAACAACCTTAAATAAGATTCCAAGCCAAGTTCTAGTACTCGGAACATTGAACTTCACCAAATATGGTAAAAGATTCAACCCCGAGCACCCTAGGTTAAATTCCCAAGCCTAAAATCTTAAAATCCCAAAACCCCTTAAGCGCCGCGGCATAGGCCACCCATGCCGCGGCATGGCCCCCAAACAGAGCCATCCAAGGCACAAAAATAGGTAAGGGCTGCGGCATTGCTTGGACCATGCCGCGGCCCGCCCTCCTTCCTCAGCATGCAACAACCTTGAAGGGCCGCGGCTCACCAAGAACCATGACGCGGCCCGACCCTTCGAACCCAGAAAAAACCACCATTTTCAATCTCTAAACCTCACCTTAAGATATCCCAAAGCCCCCAACTTAAAACCAATTAACTCCCAACTTCTTTAACATGATCTAAGCAACATAATTCCCAAGAAAACACAGTCTATCACACTCTAATCCTCTCCTTTCCATTTCTGAAACCCAAGTGCTACAAACACTCAAACCAGCCACTCAAACACAATCTAGAACCTCTAAACTTGGAGTTAGAACTCACCTTTGCTGTAGAATCACTTCACCAAGCTGTGGCCAAGCTAGGTCCCCAAGTTCCCTTCTTAATTCTGCCTTAGAACATCACAACTAAACTTGCTTCAGTACTTAACTAAAACCTAGCTAAAACTCAAAATTCAACCACAGAAAACAAAGTTAGATGCTTACCTTAAATCTTGCTCTATTTCCTTGATTAAACCCTTGAGCTAGACTCCCAAATCCACTCTACAAATCTCAGAATTCCAACTTGCTTCTCTCTTAAGTTTTTTGTGTTTTTCTCTCCTTGGTTTCCTTTGAGCGTGTAAGTGAGCTCAGAGAAAATGCTTAGTCGGTTTATGTTTTTCTTCTAAAGGCTTCCTTAAGTCTAACTTATCCATTAAGTTAATCCCGAGGCTCGGGGTACCGGAACCGTCCCCGAGGGCAAAATGGTAAAATCCCCCAATATTCCCGCCTAGACACCCTAACCTCAAATATATCTCCAATTATTTATTTTCATCACCCGATAGTCTAAATCACTACCTGATACCTAAAATACCCCTGACTTGCCCAAAGTCAATTATAATACCCCGTTGTGACTTTTCCCGCTATCTAGCCCTAGGATCGCCTTGAGTCGCCGGCTGCATATTTATCCACATCATAATGTGGTTCTCGCATATATCACATATCATATTACCACATAATATAATCAATTATCATATAAGCATCATTAAACATATAATTACTCATTAAATCACAATTATTCCAGTAATGCCCTCCTGGCACACTAATCAAGGCCCTTAAGCCTTATTAGTGAGTTTGGGTCGTTACAACTATCCCCTCCTAATAAGAATTTCGTCCTCGAAATTTACCTGAATAGCTCGGGATACTGATCTCGCATCGCCGACTCCAACTCCCAGGTCGCCTCCTCGACCTTGCTATTCCTCCATAATACTTTCACTAACAGAATTGTCTTATTTCGCAGAACTTTATCCTTCCGATCTAAAATCCGAACTGGTCTCTCCTCATAGGATAAATCTGCCTGTAGTTCCAAGTCCTCATGCCTCAACACATGTGTAGTATCAGAGACATACTTCCGCAACATAGAGATGTGAAACACATTATGAACTCCTGATAAGGACGGTGGCAAAGCCAGCCTGTAAGCCACCTGCCCAACCCTCTCTAAAATCTCAAAGGGTCCAACAAACCGAGGGCTCAGCTTGCCCTTCACTCCAAACCTCCTCACACCCCTCAACGGTGAAACTGGCAGAAACACATGGTCCCCAACCTGGAACTCCACGTTCCTACGCTTAGGATCATCGTAGCTTTTCTGTCTGCTCTGTGAGGCAAGCATTCTAGCTCGAATCTTTTCAATGGCCTCATTAGTCTTCCGAACCATATTTGGGCCCAAATACCTTCTCTCACCCATCTCATCCCAGTGAATAAGTGATCTACACTTCCTTCCATATAACATCTCATAAGGAGCCACTCCAATCCTGGACTGGTAACTGTTGTTATATGAAAACTCAACCAATGGAAGATACTTACTCCACGAACCCTCAAAGTCAATCACACATGCCCTAAGCATGTCCTCCAACACCTAAATCATCCTCTCAGACTGCCCATAAGTCTGAGGATGAAAAGCTGTGCTAAACTTTAGCTGAGTACCCATGGCTCTCTGCAAAGCTCCCCAAAACTTGGAGGTAAAGATAGGGTCTCAGTCAGACACAATAGACTTTGGAACCCCATGGAGACGAACTATCTCCCTCACATACAACTCTGCATACTGTTCCACCGTATAGGTCGACCTCACTGGTAGAAAATGAGCTGACTTGGTGTACCTGTCCACTATCACCCACACCGAGTCATGAAGTCCAACTATCCTGGGTAATCCACCAACGAAATCCATCGTAATGTCCTCCCACTTCCACTCCGGAATACCTAAAGGCTGAAGCAACCCCGCTGGTCGCTGATGCTCAGCCTTAACCTGCTGACAGGTTAATCATCTAGATATGTACTCAACTACATCCTTCTTCATCCCGGGCCACCAGTATAACGTCCGTAGATCCTGATACATCTTCGTGGTACCCGGATGAAGTGAGTATGGCGTAGTGTGGGATTCATCCAATATCTCACGCCTAATTCCCTCATCTGCCGGAACACAAATCCGTCCCTGATACAGAAGCAAACCTGTCTCCAAAACTGAATAATCCGTAGCTGTCCCTGCTAAGGCATGCTGCCTACTATCCTGCAACTGCACATCAGTGAACTGACCCTCCTTGATCCGCTCCAATAGGGTCGACTACAAAGTGATATTGGCTAATCGGCCCACCACCAATTCTATCTTTGCCCTAACCATCTCATCAGCCAATTCTCCCGAGATCTGAGTAGAACTATACAACTGTCTTGGGCCCCTCCGACTCAACGCATCTGCCATCACATTGGCTTTCCCAGGGTGGTAAAGGATATCACAATCATAGTCCTTAACCAATTCTAACCAACGTCTCTGTTTCATGTTCAGATCCTTCTGCGTGAAGAAATATTTCAGACTCTTATGATCAGTGTAGATCTCGCACTTCTCTCCATACAGATAATGACGCCACACCTTCAGTGCAAACACAACTGCCGCTAACTCCAAATCATGAGTCGGATACCTCTGCTCATACTCCTTTAGCTGTCGAGACGCGTAGGCTATAACTTTCTCATTCTGCATCAGCACACAGCCTAAACCCAACCTCGATGCGTCACAGTAAACCATGAACTTCCCTTCCTCCGAAGGAAGACTCAACACTGGTGCAGAAATACGCCGTCGTTTCAACTCCTGAAAGCTGTTCTCACACTTCTCTGACCAGACGAACTTCTGATTCTTTCTTGTTAACTCTGTCATCGGTGAAGAGATCATCGAGAACCCCTCTTCAAATCGCCTGTAGTAACCAGCCAACCCAAGGAAACTCCGCACCTCCGAGGCATTCCTCGGCCTCGGCCAATCCTTAACTGCCTCCACCTTGGATGGATCCACCTTAATCCCTTCTGCCCCAACTATATGTCCAAGGAAGGTCTCCTCTGGTAGACAGAACTCACACTTCTTAAACTTAGCATACAACTAATGCTCCCTTAACCTCTGTAAAACCTGCCGGAGGTGCTGCTCATGCTCTGCCTCTGAACTGGAGTATACCAAAATGTCAACAATGAAGACAATAACGAACTGATCCAAGAAATCCTTGAACACTCTATTCATTAAGTCCATGAAAGCCGCTGGGGCATTGTTCAGACCAAAAGACATGACCAGGAACTCATAATGCCCATATCGTGTCCGGAAAGCTGTCTTTGGTATATCCTCATCCTTGATCCTCAGCTGGTGATAACCAGATCGAAGATCAATCTTTGAGAACATTGTCTTACCTTGCAACTGATCAAACAAGTCATCAGTCCTTGGCAGAGGATACTTATTCTTTATGGTCAACTTGTTCAATTCTCTGTAATCGATACACATCCTTAGAGTCCCGTCCTTCTTTTTAACGAACAACACTAGAGCGCCCCACGGAGAATAGCTAGGCCTGATAAACCCTAAATCCAGAAGTTCTTGCAACTGTATCTTCAACTCTTTCAGTTGTGCTGGTGCCATTCTGTACGGTGCCCTAGACACTGGTTCTGTCCCTGGTGCTAACTCAATCTCAAACTGAATCTCCCTACACGGCGGCAACCCTGGCAGATCCTCAGGGAAGACATCCAAAAACTCACACACCAATCTAGTCTCTCCCGGCCCTGCCGGCATGACCCTAGCGGTATCCACTACACTAGCCAGAAAACCTATGCATCCTCCCTGCAACAAGTCTCTGGCTCTCAATGCTGAAATCATAGGTACACGGGGTCCAGACACCGCACCCACAAAGACAAATGGGTCTTCGCCCTCTGGCTCAAAAGTAACCATCTTCTTCCTACAATTAATCGTAGCCCCATACCTAGCCAGCCAATCCATTCCTAGAATCATATCGAAATCTCCCAAATCTAATTCAATCAAATCCACCGAAAGCTCTCTACCATCAACCATCAATGGCAGTGCCCTAATCCACCTCCTAGAGACTACCAGCTCCCCTGTAGGCAACAAAGTCCCAAACCCCGCAGTCCAATACTCACTAGGTCTACACAGTCTATCAATTACTCTACTAGAAACAAAAGAATGTGTAGCACCAGAATCAATCAATACTGTAAAAGGAAAGCCAGCACTAGAAAGCTGACCTGTCACTACTGAGGGACTAGCCTCAGCCTCCGCCTGAGTCAAGGTGAATACTCGAGCTGGGGTCAAGCTATCCACCTTTCCTGCTTCCCCTTTCTTCACCGCTGGGCAGTCTTTCCTGAGATGCCCCACTACCCCACAAACAAAACATGCCTTGGCCTTGCACTCGCCCAAATGGCGTCTTCTACACCTCGGGCACTCTGGATAGGTCCTCCATGCCTCACCGCCACCCTGACGGCCACCCTGACCACCCCGACCCCTCCTATCAGGACTAGGAGCGGCCGACGTGTCAGGAGTCTTCCTCTTGAAGTCACTGGGGCCTCTGCCCCTGCTTGTCCCAGAATAAGGAGGCATCGCCCTGCGGCCCTCACGCCTCACTGCGCTCTCCTTCCATATTTTGTTCTCCGCTTCCTCAGCGGTAAGAGCCCTCTCAACAGCCTGGGCATAAGTTATTCCTCCAGGTACCATGGTAATCCTAACATCCCGGGCTATCATAGCATTAAGCCCCCTAATAAAACGATCTTGCCTAGCAGGATCAGTAGGCACAAGATCTGGTGCAAATTTCACAAGCCTATGAAACTTCAGGGCATACTCTGTAACATTCATACTGCCCTGTACCAGACTTACAAACTCATTAACCTTTGCTGCCCTAACAGCAACATTGTAACCCCGTTGTGACTTTTCCTGCTATCTAGCCCTAGGATCTCCTCGAGTCGCCGGCTGGAGATTTATCCACATCATAATGTGGTTCTCGCATATATCACATATCATATTACCACATAATATAATCAATTATCATATAAGCATCATTAAACATATAATTACTCATTAAATCACAATTATTCCAGTAATGCCCTCCTGTCACACTAATCAAGGCCCTTAAGCCTTATTAGTGAATTTGGGTCGTTACATGAGTAGCCGCCTCCAAGGACACAATAGCCTCCTGGTGCCTTCGATCAGCTTCCTGCTCCCTCTGGATCATCCTCTAGACCTTCTCATCTATCTCCTGTCGTTGTCATTCCATAGTCGCCCTCTGGAGGGAAATTTATGCAGCAAAGGCCTCCTGCCTCGCCAGAAACTGCGCCATCTCCTATTGGTGAGTATCCTGTGGATCTTCTACATCAGGTTGGTCTCCAACCTCCACTTGAGGTTTGTTAATGGGATCGATGGGATCCTGAGTGTTGGAATCCCGGGGAGTTATCTTCTTTGTCTGACTGGGTTCTAGAGGCATAGTAAACTAATGAAAGTGTGTTTCTTGATTTCGTACTCTCAATGAAAGCACCAAAATGTTGACCTATGAAATTGGCCAACGATCGTATGTACAGTATACGACACCTTTTGAACGAAATAAATAGAATAAACGACAGAGTACGATTATCTTAAATAAACACACAGGAATTTTATAGTGTTTCAGACCTGTTTTGATAAACAGTAATAACCTAATCCACTTAGTATGTAGTATTGAATTACTCAACAATTACAAGTACGAACTGATGAGTTCACTCCTCAGAAAGATCTTTCTCCGAAAATTCCAGAAAAAGAGATCCTTTCAAATGAAGCTCTGGGTCCTTTATTTATAGCACCCAGGGGTTGTTACATGACCACTAATAATGGGATCTTGGTTTGGTATACGATTATCAGGTAGTGGAGATACGTGTCCACCTCCCCATGATTATGAGATTATGGGTCTTCTCATTGTTTCTCTAGATCGTGGTGGAAAATGCACGATAGAAACCTCTGGGAAGATGTTAAGTCTCTATTGGTATATGAGACTTAGGTGCTAGACCCGACGACCCGAGCTTGGGTGCTAGGCCTGTGACCTTCTGGGTGCTGGACCTGTTGATCCTCTGGGTGCTAGGCCTGTGACCTTTTGGGTGCTAGGCATGTTGATCTCAATTTGAACGAGAGTGAGTATTTCTCAGTGAAGTGTACTTGGGAGTTTGAGCCGACCACTCTATGAAGAATAAGGTGGGTCGACCAACCAAGTGGTTCTTGAGCATGTCAGGCCGACCACCCTAGGGGTCGAGGTCAGGCAGACCACCCCTAGGGATCCTTGGGCATACTAGGACCGACACCCCTGAGGTAGGGGTCAGGCCGACCACCCCTAGGGGTAGGGGTCTGGCCGACCACCCTTAGGGGGTTTAGGCTTGGTCGACTTCCCCATAGGTCCTGGTCCTATCTTTTTTGCCCGTCGGTCTTTTCTCAATACTCTGTCATTTTTTCCCTGATTTGTGATGTCACGTGTCGCATTCTTGTTCGCCACGTCATCCTCGTATTTTTTAGGGATAACAGGATTGTCTAACCTCACCTTTTGGCTAGGCAAGTCAATTTTTTGCAAGACTAGGCTGAATGTTTAGAATGAGTATTACTTCTTGAACCCCCGTCTCTCAAGATGGAGCGCTCTAGTCTTCCACCAAGCAGCTGGCACACTTGTCTCGTGTAACTTAGGGGGTATTATTATGGCAGTTAGGTCTCATCAGAATGGGAATGTCAAATGCAACCCATGTTTAGTAAATTTATTTTTAATAGTGTTGATATTTGGCACCTTAAGGTGCCCATCACCTTAAAGTTATCTATGATTTGTTAGCAATACCTCGTAATACATATCAAACTAAAATGTGTAGGATCCGATATTGGATTGCGGAAATAGAGATATGACATCTCCCTGTGGTGTTGGGCACAACTGGCGCCCCTTAGCAATACTCTTTCTTTAATGGCTCGGGGTTTATGTTTCCAAGTGGGTCCCACTTTTTAACTTTGATTTGTTGGTAATCTTAACCCCTTTGAACACTTGAGTTTCACATTCCATCTAAACCCCTTCTAACTCTACTCCCACCAAACACAACTCCCATACCAAACACCCCCTTAGAGTTTTCCTTCGACATTGTAATCAAGTATTGGGTGGAGGGTTACTTTCACTTCGGGTTTTAGTCGCCCTTCTTCTAGTGCCAGACCATTGGTGTTGGATTTCATACTAGTGATACTTGTCAACCAATAGTAGAAATATTAAATACCAGTCGATTTTTATACTTGAACTTTAGAATTTTTCCTTAGGTTCAGGTTTGGTTGAAGGTCTAGTAATCGTACAATACTGCTGAGGGGGAGGGGTGTACGAGGATGGTACTTTGGCTATTGTCTCTTGTCGTACGAAGAGGATCAATCTTTAGGGGCAGACCTCGATTCAGTAATCTCTCAGAGAGCTAGCAAAGAGCAAGATAGAGAGAGTCTAATATCAAAGCATATACATGTTATGATATTGTGTTCCTAGGTCGATGGATCAAGTGTGGCTCTCAAGGGAAGCTTGAGCCATTGATCCTGACATAAGATATAAGCTAGTTCATTGGCCTACAAAATAGGTGACTATGATGTGACGGAATGGAGCACTGCCTTTTGGTGAATTGACAAATTGGGGTGGTGCAAAGCACATTTCCCCAACCCAATTTTATGGCAAACATTCCTCTGATTGGTTAATAGTCAACTCTTAATTCCCATGCCCAGTGGTCGAGTCATGGAGTGACACTTGATGCAGTTGCCTCAGGACAAAGGGGACAAGTATGAGGCCTCCAAGTAGTATAGTGATACCGACCAATGGGAGCCAGGCATATAATTAGGTACAATTCGACTAACCAGAGTGGTGGCCACACAGATGGGTCGAGCCAACCACGACATCACTTTTTGAGCTTGGGGATTTAGGCTGGCTCAACCTTCATACCCCACCTTGAAGGAAACTATTGAGCTTGAGAAAACACCCCCAACTAAATCCAAAACTAAAAGAAATAAAATAATATATTTGTTTATTTTAATTTTAGATTTTATTAATTAGTTTTATAAAATTTTTAGAAAATATTGTAAATATATTATTGGATAAAATTGACAAATATATATTTTATTTTTTTAATTTTTAATTTTAGGCTTTATAAATAAATTTTATAAGTTATATATAAAAAATATATATTAATGCATTTTAAGTGAGGACATTTTTGTCATAAATTAAGAAAACTTTGACTAAAAATTGGCATAAGAGGCAATTTTTTACTATTTAAAATAACAGCTTTTTTCATAAATCTATTAATAAATTTAATAGTGAGTTTAAATTGAAAGCCAAAATAGTAATTTTCCTAATATATTTGATTAATTATAGATAAAAAATAGTATAATAAATAACACTTTGGAGAGAATCATTCCTATAAACAATAGAATAAAAAATTTCAAATTAGAATAGCAGTCAAAATAATTAAAGGAGAAAATAATTCTATAATTAAATAGATAGAAAGAGAACTACAATTTCTTTGCTTTATTCACCCTTATTCAAGGTCGGCCTCACCTGCCTTAAGGTGAGGCCACTGCCTTAGCCCCTAAATATTTGAAGCCCTAATATATATTTTTTCTTTATATATACATTTTAATATATTTAAAAGTTTGTTAGTTAAAAGAAAAAGTAAAAAACAAGCCTATTTTTATTTTTTATTTTTTAATATTAGTTAGTGAGTGTATATGTCAAATGATAAAAAATAGGGAAAGATAAATTTGTTTTTAAAAATTAAAATTGATTTTTTAACCAAACAAATAATATTCTATTGCTATTTTTTTTTTGTTAATATAAGCTAACAATAGTTATGTCAAATTAGGTTTTTAAAATGATATAATTGTTTAATTTATAGAGTTAATTTTACAATAGTACTGATATATTATTGAAATATTTGTATATATATTTATTACAACGTCTATATCTTACACTATATATTTCATTTCACTCTTAATTTCTCAAAAACAAATTTTCGTATATTTAATCTCTTTTCATACATTAGGATATGGATGTAAAGTTTTAATTCTGTTTTGAATGATATATGTTATACCCAAAATTCGGCATTGCCACGTGACGGCCCGCGAGAAGATGATGTGTCAAGACAAAGTGGCCAGACACAACAGTCGCCACTAGTCTCCGTGAGGAGGGACACTCTCCCAACACTTAGGAAGAGACAGGTCTCGCGAGAGTCGGCCTACTTCTCCCACTGCGTGAAGCCAAATGATCCTTAGATGGTTACGCTGGTGCCAATCGTAAGAAGAAAAGGGTGCTAGCCAATCGCCCTAGCTGCTCGAACTAGCTAGTCGCTCTAGCCAGTCGTAGTACACACCACAAGCCCCAAGTAGTCGCCAAGAGTCCTAGGCGATCACTAGATGCTGTCACTGATCGCGAAGGATAATCGTCTCTCGCCGGTGGCTTCGCCACCCGAGCCTTTTCCCACACCAAAGTGCGCCTTATACCATTAATGGAACATGACATGTCAGATTACCATTTTTGGTGAGATAGAAACCTGCCTTCATCCATGTGTACCAAAAATTAGCGTGATCGGGAAACAAATTGTCACGGTATGCTCTTCCCATCTATGCGACTATAAATAGTGCAAATTGAAATGTAACAAAGGTCGAAAAACATGTCAGTAATTGTTCATTTTCGGAGAGAGCTTCTACTCTCCATTACTGTAATTGCCCCGAGAACAAGATCAAACGCAATATACTTGTCCTCGAGGGTTCAAAGTTCATCACAAATAATGTTGATTAAAGTGGACGTAGGTCATCTTTTTTGGGCCAAGCCACTATAAATCTTTGTCTCTTTCATTTATTACTGAATTTATGTCTCTTTTCTTTGGCTCACTGTTCACAACTCGGATTCCACTTTGAGATTTCACACACAAAACAACTCTTCATTTATTGCTTTGTGCGAATTGACAAAAAAAATGAGTCAATTATTTGGTGCTTTAATTGAGAGTGCGAGTCTCGAAGTGTGGTCTTCTCACCTACCATCCAAAGTGGCCTTCCCCCTTGCTGGTCATGGCACCTAGGCGTGGTCTAGCCAATGGAAATGGCCATGCGGACCCACCAAATCCTCCTCATCCTCAAAGGGAAGTTGAGGAAGACCTTCATGAGAATTTTGAAGAAGGAAATGGCGAACACATCCCCCAACAACCCTAGGCAACCCGGGAGGATGTTGCCACCCTGAAAAAAGAGATGGCACGAAATCCGCCATGAATGCCGCTGTGGTAGCCGAGATGGCTACCCAGCGATGGGACACGGAGCAACGCGAGAGAGAGGTGACCTTCGCCTTCAATACAGCAGTACACATGGCAGTGAGGCATTGCCAAGCTCCTTCAGGGCAACCCCATGCCCTGAACGGAGCAATCGACTACTCGTCACTCTAGGAGAATGAAAAATCATGAGAGATCTCGGTCTCGGGCAGAATGACCCCATATACCTTCAAATTAGGGAGGTCAGCGACCACCTCAGGCTCCAGACCATGGAGAAGGCTTGGGTAGCCGCTCGCTTCATAGTCGACCGCATAGGCGAGACAAGGGCGCTAGCAGCACCCGCATTGACAGTGTTTTCGCAGGTCTTAAAGAAAGAGTAAGACTCAGGAACAGTTTTGACTTGCATGAACACCTGAACAACTAACAAGGTGATGCCCAAGGTCAGAATATGGAGATCCAAGGCAACTTGCGTGATCATCTAAATGCTCGAAGGGAAGAGCAAGGAGGCCATCATAAGCGACCCCTAGTTGCCAACGATTACGAAGCCCCGGTTGCTAACGACCTAGTTCTTGCCTAGATAGAGGAGCTGAGAAAGGCGATCATGGAAATAGGTGGGACCAAGAATGGTGAGCCCGCTCTAAATCCAAGAAAGGCAAGCCCATTCTCTCCCCCCATTACTGAACAAGTGCCTAATAACTTTAGGATGCACTGATGGAAACCTATGATGACAAGGGAGATCCCTTGTAGCACATCAACAACTTCGAGATTCAGGATGGAGATTCATAAGGTGTTGAACAATGCACGATGCAAGGTTTTCCTGAAAACATTGGTCGGAACCACGAAATAATGTTTTTGACAGATTATCCAAGACCCATTATCTCTTGGGAATAACTCACCCAAGACTTTACCAGCAGCTCTATGCCACATGCATCCACCCTCATGAGGCTAGCCACCTAGCCAATTTGAAACAAGGCAAGAAGGAGACTTTGAAAGACTACATCATGAGGTTCCAAGAGGAAGTCGCTCATGCCAAGACATTTAGTGACGAGGGGTGCCTAATGGCAATCATGGTAGGCATCAGAGTCGAGAGCCCTTTGTGGAAAAATTTGACCAAGAAGGCAGTCAGTTTGATGTGTCATTTCTTGGACCACGCAGAGAAGTTCATCAAGCTAGATGAGGCATTGAAAGATATGGACACGACGAAGATTGGCAACCATGGTTGAAAGAATGGCGAGGACCGTAAGGGTAGCAAAAACAACGGTAATGGGAAGATAGAGAGCAGTCACCAAGTGTCCCAAAATCAAGGGAAGGACTACAATAAGCCCAAGCAAGAGGGAAGACAACTCGCGTATGAGCCATGCTTCACTAACTACACCACCCTGGCCCGGACGCATGAAGATATCTTTGTAGCAACTGAGAATCAGGCGCCATACAGAAAGCCAATTCTAATAAAGAAGGATCCTAGCAAGTGGACTAGTCCAAGTACTATCGCTACCATAAGGACCAAGGTCATGACACTAATGAATGTCGTCAAATTAAGGATGAGATAGAAATTCTAGTCGGGAAGTGACATATGGCTCATTTCGTTGATCGTTGCCAAAGTCAGAACTAGAATGATGGCCAAAATGATGGGAGGCAAAGAATACGGTCCCCGCCAAACTGTCTACAGTCACCCGGCAACGCAGGCGAGGTGCAAAGAGGTGATAGCTACCATCATCATGATTTCTGAAGGACCACATTTCTCTGGGGATAGTAGCAAGTTCCAGGAGAGGTATGCGTGCGAGCTACGCCATTAGATGACTGGAGTGATGATGAGTGAAGAGAGACCAAGTAAGGTCTGATGCATGGAAGACCAAGACATCGCCTTCAAAAGCGAAGATTCAAGACGCATTCACTATCCACATAACGACCCCATGGTCATCGAGGCTCATATCGCTAACCTAAAGGTGTTAAGGGTTTTAATTGACAATGGCAGTTCCATCAATATTATGTACAAGTCACGCCTGGAAAAAATGAATCTGTTCATTCACGACCTCGCACACTGCTCAATGAAAATCTACGGGTTCAATGGAGAGGTATTGTCCCTTATTGTATCCATCAAACTCTCAGTGACTCTAGGCGATCCCCCTCGGAGAGCGACCTACATGGCGAAATTCATGGTCATCGACTGCCCATCAGCGTACAACGTCGTGCTAGGACGTCCTATGCTTATCAGTATGTGTGCCATAACGTCCATTTGGCACCTCACCATTAAGTTCCCTATGGGCGAAGGTATCAACTGTGTAAGAGGAAACCAGCTAGAGGCGCGCAAATGTTACAACGCGTTGATCAACAAAGCTAAGAAAGGAAGCGTCGCTAGCACAAACATGATTTTTTATGACCAAGACCTTCAGTGTATAAATGAGTTATTCGAAGAGACAGAGAGAAGTCCATATAACGAGGCCCTGATGGGTGAGGACGGGATAGGTGATGCCTGAATGGGCGAGGCTGTAACGTCTTGTGTTTCAAGTACCTTGAAACGACTCGGGTCGGAATTTTTTCCCCGAGTTAAGAATATTATTTTAAATAATATTATATTTGTTTGTAATTTATTTGCATGAGTTATTGCTAGCCAAATTATGAATTTTGTGTTTAAAAGTCAAGATAAGACTTTCGGTCTTGGACCGACACAAAAACCCCAATCGGGTAAAAAATCTCAAAAAATAAAATGAAAAACTATGGAAAATATATTTTGGGCATAAAACACATTCATAAAAATTAAATTTTAATAAAAAATAATAAACCTAAGGGAAAATGGAAATTTTAGGGCATTTTGTGTTAAATGCTTAATTTTACCGAATTGGGGAATTTTATTCCATGAATGGACCTTAGGTTAAAATTTATTGTGTGATTAATTAAATTAAATGTGAGAGATATTTAATTTAATTATTATGTGTTAAGTTTTGTTTTTAAAACTTAACAAGAGTGAAAAAGGTTATAGGAAGTCAAATTAGATTTTTCTTCTCAAGAAATATTTATTAACATTTATATATATAAAAAAAATATGATCACATATATAAAATGAGTGGTGGTCGGCCATGTGAAGAAGTTAATGGGGTTGACCAATATATTTTTTTTACTTTAAATCCCAATTTAAATATAAGGGTTAAGGCATCAAGTGGATGGTAAAAACACTCAAGTGTTTAAATATTTTTTTTTTTTAGTTGATATACTCTTCTAACCCTCCTCAACCGACCCCACTCTCTCTCACTTTCACTCTCATCTTTTTGAAAACTCTCTCTCAAG
Organism: Humulus lupulus; assembly: GCF_963169125.1. Taxonomy (NCBI): domain Eukaryota; kingdom Viridiplantae; phylum Streptophyta; class Magnoliopsida; order Rosales; family Cannabaceae; genus Humulus; species Humulus lupulus. Next base: position 144,936,509 of record NC_084800.1, on the reverse strand, counting down.
CTTTCTCTCCATCTTCAACCTCAAGAACACTAAGAAGGCTTGGAAGCTAAGCTTTGGTCTAGAAAGGGTTTCCCTAAGGTAAAGTTTCAAGAAAACTAGATTCTTGTATAGTTTTAACCATAGATTTTTTAATAGATAATTATATATGTTATTGGGGGGGAGTTGGTTAAGGTATTGAAAGAGTTTTGAAGGACTCAAAGCTAGTAGGAATATCAAAACCTAGAGCATGAACAGCAAGAGGTAAAAAATTTACTTTTTATGGTTGTTATTGTATGGTTTTTATTTTTAAGCATTGTTTTGTATAATAAATGCTTAAAGTTTCTTATTGGTGATGTAATAAGGATATGGTAGTTGCTCAATAATTTTTATGATGCTTGTGTGTTAATTTTTGAAAATAGGGACCAAAATCCATAAGGGTTTTGGTGAGAACCCTAAAACAAAATACAAGTTTTAAGCTGTGACTTCCAAGGGGTCAAGCATCCAATGTATATTGATTTTGTAAAATTAAATTGTACTATGATGTTTTTGATATTGAGTACATGAAATTGAGCTTTTGAAACACTCAAAAATGTTTAAAAATGAGTGTGTTATGCTATTTCAAAGTTTAGGTAAAAAAACTATTTTTTTCATATTCTTAATTTCAGGACCAAGTTTGGATAGCCACTGTATAGGGAAAATGAACACAATTTTTTCTAAAATTTGGTAGACATAATCTTGGTATAACCTAGTATTCCATTGTAAAATTTGGTAACAAAATACAGAAAGTTTTGAAAGTTATTAAGTACCAAAGTTTTGAAAAATTAAGGACTTTTCACCAATAAAAAATACTCCTTTTGACCTAAGATTTTACAAAGACCTAAATGGCATACAGAAAATGGAATTGGGAAATTTTGGTAACACTTGGGTAAGTAAATTTCAAGTTATTACCTAACAAATTATGTAGTTAAAAATGTGAAAAATAAAGTTTTCACACTTAGTGTAAAAATGAGATTTTGGAACTTAAGGTAAAAAGTAAAAAAATTCTTATTGCAAGATAAAAACTTGGTAAGTCTTGAAAAAAATTTTTGACCTAAAATACTACTTTGAGTTTAGTGAGAATTATTTTTTTATTAAAGAATTAATTTATTAACAAGTTAATAAATTAAAAGAGGGTTTAAAACCCTATGTTTTGAAAAAATAATTGAGTGAATTATTTTTCTAGTAAGTAAACTTGATTAATTGACTTCAAAAAATTAACTAGTCAAGATAAGAAATTTTTAACGGTTTTCCTAATTAAGTTAAAATTAGGTCATTTTCTCTAAATGGTTTTTAGAGATTAAAACCTTAAGAAAAATAAAAGGAAAATTAAGTGTTTATTTTCTTGAAAAATAATTAAGGAATTTAATTAGTATTTTCTGGATATAATGCTGGCTAAAATCTTCCATATATTTAACCGACTTATTGAACGTACGGGTTAATAGCGATACTTTTAAAGAATAAGATTTTTAGCGGATTGTGGGAAAATACTATTGTCATACCCAATCCTAGGTATCGAGACCATAGGATAGGTCTCCCCGAGATTAGTTTTAGTCTCAAATATTTTTGTATGAATTTCCTTAATGGGTTTAAAACCAAATAAGGATGTTTAATCCTTACAAGTGATTTTAAAAATTACCAAACTGCCCAAAATAATAAAAATGAATTATGAAGTGTCATAATTAATCTGAGTATATTGTATGGATAATTACAGTATTGGTTAAGCATAACTAGATTATATATTGGAGGGTGAATTCCTGCTGAGAGCTAAGGACTCCAAGTAAGTCAACTTCTATTGTGTGGCTGCAACATGAAACGACTATTGTATTGTATATTAGTATAGAGACACATGCACATATATACACTGTCGTAGAAATTTTTCTTAGAGACGTTAGTCTAGTTGATGCTGATTCAGAAAATATGACCTATAGATATCTGTCATATTCTAGATGGCTGATCCCTGTCACAGTGCTTGATTTTGTTTATGTCTGGTTCATTACCGCGATGAGTGGCCAAGAGGTGAGGATTGCTGGTTTAAACCTAGGGGCGCCAAAATGAATGGGACCTAGGGGCCCTCATGCTTACTTAAACAATGAACGGTTAGAACTAGAGCAAGTGCTCTGATAAGTTATTCTCGGATAGTAGCCGTGAATATTGGCCATTCAGTGAGAGTGCTTAGAGATACTAGGGGTTGCCAAGTTTGAGTGAGGCTGAACACCCTAGGGGAAACTGCTCACCATCACCACTAATTAATATAGAAGTATCTGTAAACCCGTGTAACTTCGATTACACTCTTAGTAAGTAGTGATGCCCTAGGTAACTTGATGGTTACCCTTGTGAGGGATTTACTCTTGGATAAGTAGCGATGCCCTAGGTAACAGGATAGTTACCCTTGATGGGGATATTTATTGGCTAGATCTTAGTGTTGAGACTTGGTTCTCTCTTACAGATTAACATTTATGCTGGAGGGTGTGCTACGCTCGAATTGTTGGAAGTTGTCGAGCGTTGGTCTTGAATTATATTGTGATATATTATATCAGCTTGCTCTGGGATTTTCTGAGTGCATGGATTTATTTTTTGATAAGAAATAGTTGTGATATAATATACCTGCTTACTCTGGGATTTTCTGAGTGTAAGAATTTATATGTTTATATGAAATAATTTGTCATTGGTTATTAGACATGACCATAAGTTTGCGAGGATGCTTTTGCGTTCTTGAAATTGATTGTGTAGGGTCCGGATGGATCCGGAACCCTAATTATCTGCATGCTTTTGTTTTAAAGTTGAACCTACCAAGCATTTTCACTTGCCTAGTTGTTTCCTGTTGTAGGTAAGAACAAGGGCAAGGCAGAGCAGTGAACGCTAGAGTCTACCTTGCGAATGTACATGTGGACCGACCTTTTGGGAAGTCGTTTTGTTTTTGGAAATGTTGTGTTATTTTCATAAACAAGGCTCACTTCACTCTTTATAAATTATGTTTGTATTAAATTTTAAGTATGGCCATACGACTTTTAAAAAGTTTTTTTTATACGGATTTTTGAGACATTTTGTTAAATGAAAACGTTTATATTTCTGCATTATCGAATCTTGAAAATTTGGGTCGTTACAGAGGCCATGAAAGAAGACACCGCAGGAGGCGAGGCACTGAATGGTGATGCCACCCCTAGCGAGGTCGCCAATGGCGACTGCAGAGACACCGTCGCCATGGTCGCTGATGCAAGTCAAAATGCCTTATGAAATGAGTCTTAAAGCAAGGAGGATTTGGATCCTCGCTTTAGGGACGAAGAGACACCGATTGGACCGGTCCAAGAGCCTAAAGAAGTAGAGTTAAAAGATGGAGACCCCACTCAAAATGTGAGGGTCAGGAAGAACCTAAAGGGTAGCATGAAGGCTTACTTGATCAATTTCTTGCAAAAAAATCAATACGTCTTCGCTTGGTCCCATGGCGACATGGTACGCATCAGTCCGTCGTTCATAAGCCACATCTTGAACATAGAATCGACGGCACCCCTCGATCCACCAGAATCAGCAGTGCCTGGACGCCGAGAGGTACGAGGCGTTGAAGGCGAAAGTAAAGAAATTGGAAAAGAAAAACTTCATTCAAAAGGCCATCTATCCCTTATGGTTCGCGAACCTGGTGATTTGAGGCAAACCGAATGGGACTTGGAGAATGTGTATGAATTTTATCAATCTCAACAGAGCATGCCCCGAAGACTATTTTCGGCTTCCACAAATTGACCAACTCGTCAATGTCATTCATGGATGCTTCCTCCGGGTACAATCAGATAGTGATGCATCCTCCGGACCAAGAACATACGTCATTCATAACGAACATGGGCTTGTACTGATACAAGGTCATGCCCTTTGGCCTGAAGAATGCCAGAGCCACCTACCAATGATTAATTAACAAGATGTTCAAGGATCAAATTGGAAGGAACATGGAGGTTTACGTCGACGATAGGCTAGTAAAGTCCAAGAAAGTGGGGGGGGGGGGTGTAGCTGATCTAGAAGAAACTTTTGTCATTCTGCGTCTGTACAACATGAAGTTGAACCCGCATAAGTGTTCATTCAGGGTTGATTCTAGGGAGTTCTTAGGGTACATCGTCAATTATAGAGGAATCGAAGCAAACCCCAACAATATTAAGGCTCTCATCGATATGGAGTTCCCTACGCAAACAAAAGATGTACAAAGCCTGACCAGGAGGGTCGCTGCCTTCAATCGCTTAATTTCAAAGTCCCCCGATAACTGCATTATGTTTTTCAACCTACATAGGCGAAGTAAGAAATTCGAATGGACAGATGAATGTGAGCAACCTTTTCAAGCGATAAAAAAACAATTGGAGCAACCGCCCGTCCTATCCAAGCCTATCAATGACGAGGACTTGTACCTATATTTGGCCATTTCTAACCATGAATTGAGCACAACATTAGTTTGAGAGGAGGGTAACGTACAAAATCCCATCTATTATGACAACAAGTGACTAATAGACGCCGAGACACGATACCCCCAAATGGAGAAGGTTGCTTACTGTTTGGTGTTGGCATCTCAGAAGTTGCGACCATCCTTCCAAGGTCATCTGATCAAGGTGTTGACAGACCAACCCATCAGATAAGTCTTGCAACAACCTAATGCCTCAAGTCGCATGTTGAAATGGGCCATTGAGTTGGGATAGTTTGAGATTGCCTATCAGCCAAGAATGACAATAAAGGGATAAGCCCTCATTGACTTCATTATCGAGTGCAATCGGTGATCGGAAGCGAGATGAAGACCAACTACCGAGGGAAGATTATTGGCAAGTTTATGTGGATGGCGCCTCAAATGAACACAACACCACGACATGCCTAATCTTAGTAACCTCGAAAGGCCACCACATTTATTGCGCACTAATGTTTGGTTTTACTCCAATGAGCAACGAAGTTGAATATGAGGCGTTATTAACAGGATTGTGCATGGAAAAATAATTGAAAGCTAAGTGCCTAACGATCAGAAGCAACTCACAACTGGTGGTCAACCAAATCATTAGCGAGTACCAGGCTTATGGACTACGCATGATCGCCTACCTCACCAAAGCCAAGGACATGCTTGCCTAGTTTGATCACTATACGATTGACCAAGTCCCTAGAGAGGAAAATTCCAACATCGGTGCATTAACAAAGTTAGCGAGCACTAGAGATGCGAAGACACTCAACGTCGTTCCAATCGAGTTCTTAGAGACGCCCAACATCAGCCTCGCCATGGGCGATGCCAAGGCTGGCGACCGTGCCCTTGGAAATGTTACCCGTGGCGACCACAACATCTCCCTGCTAATCGACGAAGAAGAAACATCGATGACCCCTATCATAAAATATCTTAGCGAATGTATCCTCCCATCAGATCGCAACTTAGCAAGGAATATGCTTTACCAGGCACCCCGCTACATCATACGAAATAGTCGTCTTTATTGAATAGGACATTCAATGTCGCTATTGAGACGTGTCACTAAGGAGGAGGCCTAAACCTTGTTGCAAGAAGTCCAAGAAGGATTTTGTGGTGATCACACTAGAGGGGAAGAGCCTCTCAAAGAAGATACTTTGGCAAGGATATTTTTTGCCCTGATGAATGAGTACTCTATAGAATACATGAGGAAATGCAACAAATGCCAAATGTTCGCCAAAATGCTGAGAACCCCTCCGAATGAAGTGAAATAGAAGCAGAGTTTATGGCCTTTTGATGTCTGGGGGATTGATTTGACAGGCCAACTCCTATAGGACGAGGCGGAGTGAAGTATGTAGTGGCTGTCGTGGACTATTTCTCTAAATAGTGAGAAGCAGAGCCATTGGTGACCATCACTTCAAAAAAGGTGTTGGAGTTTTTCGTGAAGAATATCATTTGCCACTATGGGTTGCCGTGCAAGATTATGTCTGATAATGGAACTCAATTCAACAGTGAACACTTCACAAGCTTTTGTGTTCACCATGGAATTGTGAAGAGCTTTTCGGCGGTGGTACACCCACAAGGAAATGGAAAAGTAGAGGTTGTCAACAAAACCCTCAAAGAGACATTGAAAAAATGACTAGAAGAAGCGAAAAAAGGTGTGGTCAGATGAACTCCCAGAGGTACTATGGTAATACATGACCACGGCCAGAACTTGCATTGGTCACACACCCTTTGCGTTCGCCTATGGCTACGAGGCGATGCTACCTATCAAGATAGATGTCCCATCGCACAGAAGATTGAACTATGATCTGGAGAAGAACAAGGCACCGTTTGTCGAGTCCCTAGATCTTATTGAAGAAAACAGGAGCAAGCTAACTTGCGGGTGGCCACCTACCAGTAAAAGGTGGCTTTCTATTTTAATGCTCGGGTCAAGGACAAAAAGTTCTCCACTGACGACCTCATCCTTCATCGTGGGTTACTTAATACACGGGACCCATCTGCTGAGGTCCTCAGCCTGAACTAGGAGGGACTTTACTTGGTAGAATAAGTCACGCAACTAGGAACATACAAACTAGCGAGGCTCAATGGCGAGGTAGTCTCGAGGCATTGGAATGGCGAACACCTGAAAAAGTATTACCAATAACAAGGCCAATGCCCAACTTTTGTAATTAGAGACCAACCTTGAGGTGGTCACTCTTCATATAATTCTTTTGAGTTTTTGCGTTAGTTTTTGGTGACCTCTATGTAATGGTTAGTAGGCCACAGTTAATCAGAATCAAAATAGACATCCTCAAGACAATCTTGATTTCTCCAAATCCCTTCCAAGGTCTAATATCGAATGATGAAACCCGTTGAGTCAGGCAAAATGATCAAGATAAAGTGACATTTACAAAGGACCTAAGGGGTTGTGACCAGATCTCAGGTCTGGTCACGGAAACATGAGAGCCATTGCAGGCGATTAAGCGAACACAACAACTTGCCTTCTGTGTTAGCCACTACAAGCGGCTGTGAAAAATAAGCAGTTCGCACGAGATTCACGAGAGTCGTCACAAGCGTGGGAGGGGCCCCTCGCGGGTCCCCTTGTCAATCAGAGGGTTGGCCTCATTACAAGTGACCAGGCGCCCTCACTCTCCTAGTTACTTGGGGGCCATGGAACAAAGTAGAGAAAAATTAAAAGTTCATGTAAAATGTGTGAGAACGAAGCAGAGGACATGTAAAGTTAGTGCAAGGTGCATACAGAATGAGGCATGCAAACAAACAACAGCAAAAAAAGCAAAATTAAAAAACTTTTGCAAAGAACCATCAAGCATGGCTACACAAAATAATCAGAGTCATCATCAATGTATACTTCAAAAAGCGACCTATGTAAGGCTAGTGTTCATACAGACACAAGCGAAGCTCAATGCAAAGTAAAACAAAAATTGAAGAAAAAATAACGATGACAGCCTACGCTTCGATGGGATGGTTGTCATCATCAGGACCCCCTCACCAGTGGCACCCTCATTGATGACACCCTTGCCAGGGGCCATCTAGTTGGTGGCGCCCTCGCCAGGGTTTGCATCGTCAGCTCGGGCCTCACCAAAAGTGACCCTCTCAACATTGCCTCGCTCCACGACATCCTCATCAGCAACTTCAATAACGGCATTCTCCGAACCTTTGGCACAACCATCCTTGACTTTGCCTGTCTCCTTGGCTAGTTGAGTCTTGCAGTAAGCCAAGATGTTTGTTCGAGTTGGCTCGCCCATGAAACTAAAGTCAAGGTTGTGGTTGAACTACTAGAGAGAAAACAACATATTGTTAGTCTTCTCTCTACTGCCCCTATGAGTTGCCTCAACCTCGCGATATAGATTGTCGTACTCATCCATACTGATCACGTCAATAGCATCATGCTAAATCTTCTAGGCAGTGGCATCCCGTTGGGCATGCTCTATAGCTTTGGTGGTGTCCTCGCAGGCAGAATGAGCGTTCACAACTCCTGCTCTATAGCGACAAGTGCGGAGCAGGCACTCTCAAGATCCGAATGGGAACTTTCGTGGTCTAAGCGGGTCTTTTCAAAATCCTCGGCCTCCCACTTGAGTTGACAATGAAGGTTTACCACGGTCAGCACCGCCTGAGAAGCAAAACACATTATGAGAAGAGTTATAAGAGGCAAAATACATATTATAGAAAGGAAAGGAGACAAGTCAAAGTGGTCACCATAACAGTGTTCTCCATTTGATGGCGAGATAAATCAAGAGAGGGACCTGTTGTCCCCAATGGCGAGCTGCAGGGAATATGATGGCTCAGTGCCACATACTCTAACATCCCCTTCATCATGTTGATTTCTGCCTGAAGGGGCGCCTAGGTACAGTGGGGGCAACTCTAAAGGTGTCGGTGCAGCATGGGGCACAACGCTCGCCGACACCACAAGGAATGGAGCGCCCTCTAGAGAGGGCCTGAGGTTACAGGGTCGATGGATGTAGAAACCTGCGGCAGATCCAAACTCTCTTTAATTTCCTATGAAATTTGTCTCAGGGTGAGGGTTGTATCTTCTTCTACTTTGGTCCCTCCCAAAAAGTTAGTGGTCGGGAGAAATACTCCTACAGATCCTTGGTTCCTACAATTCAAGGGTCAAACAATCAATTAGACAAGGCAGAAGTAAAATCATGACGTCTCATAAATATGCTTAAATAAATAGCCTTGGCAAAAGATGGGCATTAAGTACCCAACAAGTCCCTAAGAGAAGGCCCACTAGAAGGCATCCCTTCACTTTGATGGGGATCTAAGAATCTTATGTCGAGCCAGTTACCCAAAGGAGACCCCATTGATGTCTCATCATCTTTATCAAGCTCGCGGCCCACTAATCAAGGCCCTAAGCCCTATTAGGAAATTTGGGATGTTACACAAGGACTTTGTCGCCTCCTAATATGCCACACAAAGAGAGACACTCAAATGACCTTCTTAGTCACCCTTTTAATGCTTTGAATCCACCCTTTTTCCTAGCCAAGGTGCTCCACGTGTGAAGGGAGAGAAGGAGAAAATGGTTGTGCTTCCCTGGTGCTAAGGAACAAAATGAGTAAAGACCTAAGGTTCTACATCACCACCTTATAAAAGGGGAGCGCCTAGGTGGCTCCCTGCACTTCCAATGGATGGAATCCCAAGGCGGGACCCACAAACACTCAACGAAAAAGGAAATACTCAATGCTAAAGGCGACCCCTAAAAATGGGAAAACTACGAATAACACCGAGAAGGGGAAATGCCCAAGCTTCCATAGTGGGCACGTGAACCCCCCATCGTCGGTCACCTTTGGACCCCTCACCGATGCCGCCCACGACCTGCCATAGTGAAAAGCTGCAATAAATCAGATTCCCTAGCTCTGGGTCATACCACGAGGTACAGACTGAGCAGTCGTCCCATGACTAGGCGTGGGTGTTAAAGCACAAATCAGTCTCTTAGCATTTCACAGTAGCGGAGGTATGAGTCCACAGTGGATGAAAAATCCATTGCATATAAAATTCATGGTACCCATGCATCACCATATGAAACCACTTGCTCAAAAAATCGAGTGCAACCACCCTACTTCCAACACCACACCTCATATGCACTTTCTCTCAAGAGAAAATGACCAGAGTTTGGATACAAGCTAGAAATCGAAGGTAGAGGAGAAGTGTAATGACCCAACTACTCCAGACTTTGGACCATTAACGAAAACTATACATAGACACCAATTTTTAATAAAACTTACAAGTGAAGTAATCATTATTTCATTAAAACTTGTAAAACAAATGTTAAACTACATAAAATTTAAAGTAGGATATGGGATCCCATTGTTTAAAAGAAAAACATAACATAATTGTAAATAAAATGGATTACATAATAAAGTGCGGAAAATACATATAAAACCATAATTAAAGAGACTTCATCCTCGAATCGAACTCTCGGCCCTTCGATTCCATTCCGCCTCAATACACATCCCCAAGCTTCCAAGAACCTTTCCCGCCACCAAAGCTATTTTCTTGCACATATAAACATAAAGGAGTGAGCCTAATGCCCAGCAAGGAAAATCTAACACATAAACCATATACATAAAATTCATAATGCAACATAAAACACATCATAAACATATGTTACACGTACTATAATGACCATTATTACTTGGGGTCCTATAAACTAAACAAGTCATATGCCCATTATATTTGTGGGGCTTGCTAGCTAAGCAAGTCATATGCCCATAAATTTATTGGGGCTTGTTAGTTATACAGGTCATATGCCCAAGTCTACAATCATACAGAATATAACATATAACATATACATAACACTTAAATCATAAGATAACACATAACGTAACATATAAAATTCTATCCTATTTTCCTTACCAAAAGTACCAGGATATGAGAACAGGTTTGGGACTTTGGAACACTCCTAAAAACCATAAATGAAAGGGTGAGTATACTAAAGAAAAAGGGATGAAAGTGATGAAAGAACTATACCATCAAAATACACTTACCAAGAATCTTATGCTCAAGATCTTAGATTTCCTATTAAAGAATAAAGAATAAAGTTAGGATGTTGAGTAGAAACTACAAGAACTTAAGGAAAAATAAATGCTTCTATTAAACCTTGAACCGAAATGTGTTATAAATCTTACTTCCCAAGTGTTTGGCAAGCTTATAATGATTAAGCTTATAATCCCCAACCCAAGTGTTTACACTCTCAAAAATAACCTAGCGGCTTGCAGCCTCTGAACTTAGCTTGATGAATGAATAAATGGCTGGGTACTAGGTCCTATTTATAGAGTTCAAGAATGAAAAGATCTTCATTTAACTTGAATAAAATAATGGCTTTTTAAGTGAAAAATATTTGAATTATCGTTCAGCAGAGGCTGAAGACTCGGTCAGAAAGATGTTGGACTTATCAAGAGGTTAAAGATTAAAATGGGAATGTTTTAAAAAACATTCAAAAGTATATAAAAGGAGCCAATATATCGCCCCTTGTAGGCGATATATCGCCTGGGCCAGCATGCCCGAGGCTCGTCGAGGTGCTCGTGCGAAGTTATGTGTTTTTCGTATCCCCGTACTGCGATATATCACCCCCTATAGCTGCGATATATCGGCATATGTTGAATATTTAAACATGAAATTGCACATTTTAAGCGTAATTTGAATTGAGTAAACATCCTTGACTAAGTCCTCTAACGTTTTCAAAGCTGCTGACAGACCTTAGGATATTCAAATATTACTCTTAATAAACTTATTCCTCAAAAATACTTAATTATCATTAAACATACACATGACAAGTGTTACTTTCTTATTGGGTCTATCTAAACCTTATAATATAATAAATAATTCCATCAATATCAGTCATATTAATCAAACCTTAGGTTAAAATTAATATTCTTAAACTATAGGCTAAACTTAGAAAATCTACAAGTGTTACTACGAGTGTCCAATTAAATCCCGGTCTGAACCAAAATCCACAGTCATAAAACTACTACTACTATTGCTATTATTACTACTATCTAACTAGCTAAGTAATGTTCTTGGACTCTACAAGAAGCCAACTCCTCCATGAAGAGAAATCAATGTCGAGCAAATTTTGGACCATAGCTTGTCTACTGATGTTAAGACCAATCAGGTCTGAGAATGCAAAGCCAGTAGCTTGTGGCCAAAGCGATGAAAGAATGGGGCAGGCGGCCCCAAGAGGTCGAGAGCGCCGGTGAGGGACATCCAAAGGTAGAAACCCTTCTTGGGCGACCACTAAACAAAAGGCCAGTGAGCCATTGATCGAAACCCAGCTCCTAATTAAGGGATTGCCTTGGGTCAACCATTAATAGGTGGCCCATCAAGGGAATCAATGAGGGAGGATATCACTTGACTCCAACGATCTACTGGAGCCTCTGATCACCCCGAAAGTGCACGCCCGCCATTCTGACTATTCCCAACGACATGCGAAGAAGGATGCGAGCGAGTGGATGTTGAGGTTCCAGGGATGAGGACAATATTTCTCGATAGTCTTCTAGAGAGCTTCATTTATTTTACATATAACTGGGATTCCACTTTGGAATTTTACACACAAAACAAATAATCATTTATTTCTCAGTGCAAGTTGACGAAAAACGATTCAACAATATATTAATGTTAAAAATTTTGATGTTTTCTTCAAAAAAAAAAATTTGTTGTTTTAAAATTTGGGCTAAGGCCCCCCAAAAAATGTTAGAAAAGTAAGCATCAAAGAGGGAACAAAAGAAATAAAGTTAGTTAGATTAATTAAAAAAAATCAAAACATTTTGCTCATCTTTTAGATATATATACATTAATCTCAACATACAAAAAGTAAGTCATATACCTCATGAAGATCTATCAAGATTCCTTGCTACTTTTTGTATAATTAATCAAATATCTAATCCACATGAATGTTTGAAGGAGATGCACACATCACGATCTTTCAATTCAACCTCAACCCACTAGGATATGTTTGGGCACGCAGATATGACGTAGATTATTTGTGCTTCTTCTCTATATGTACTCAACACATGAAATACAGAGGCATATCAAGAAGAGAAGAGAGTTAAATTTCTATGAAAACTATTTTTAGAAAAAATAATAATCATAAACTTGTTCTTTAATGATAGCATAATGTATTTATATTAGGCCAATTAGGTTTAATTTATTATTATCTAATTTAAAACTAATTTAAAATTGTTGTTTAACTCAATTAAATATTAAATTATATAATAAAATAATAAGAGAAACAATGTTGCAACAATTCATAAAACTGCCACTATGGGTGGGACCCACCATGGTCAATGCCCAATCATTATACAAGCATAGTGATCGGTGCCTAATGACACATATCACTGTGTCATTGATGAACTTATTATTTTATTATAATAAGATATTTATTTATTTAATTAATTTCACAAACTAAATAAATTTTGATTTTTTTTAAAATTAAATATTAAATCAATATCATATTTAATTCAAAAAAATTAAATGCATTATAGTATCTAAAACTATATAATAAAATAACACTTAAAGACAACAATTAATTAATTGATATTTTTATTAATTAATTTTATTTATTTATGTATTTTGGAAATAATAAATAAATATTTATTTATTTTTTATTAATTAAATCATATAAATTAATTAAGAATAATTATCATATAATTATAAATTTTGTCTAGAAATTATTTTTCTTTGCAAATTCACTCATTTTATCCTTTGTCATTCTTTCCCTAGACAATGTTTTATAGGGGCAATTTGGGAATTATGGACCTATAATTTCAAGCTTCAATAAATATGATTATTAATTACATTATTACTCCACTATAAATTTGAAATTACACTCTTGATAATTATCGAATAATTTATAGAGTCTTCTCATTTAGTCCATTGATATAATTATTTCATGAAGTCCCATCCTCCAATATTGGGTTCATAAATTGGAGGTTGTCTTGATCCTTAAGTACCATTAATTCACTAGCAAATGGCTATCTTGGTTGCCTCTTGCCAATTCTAAAGCATTTTCTCTTAATTCCTTATGATGTCATTCGATGTGTATATTCTCTTTATGGACATGTACTTTGTTTTGATCAGTTCTCATATCACATTGAAATTTTCTTGTGAGTGATCTTCCATGATGACGTCCAAGGAGAAATTATGAGAATTGACATACTTTTTTAATTATAAATGTTTTGGTTTTTCTGAATTTTGAAGCTCGCGTTAACCATTTACATTTATCATCTACCACTACAAAAAAAGTTACTTTTGTCGGAGTCTTTTTGCACTGGCAAAAGATCCTAATTGTGCCCGACACAAAATGAAATGCGTTGACAAATAGTGACATCAGTGACAGGTAAATGCTCAAGGAAAAAAGGAACATGCCGAAAAAAAAACCAATACTTGAAGTTGTGAAAATCACTTTTATCAGCAGAATTCAGCATCTGCTTCTGCATCTGCTTATCCATGTCATCCGAAATGATATGATTATCTGATAGATAAATAGATTTGTCCTGCAATCAAAATTTTAGGAATCATAAAAATATAATTCAGATCTCAATAGTAATTATTTTAATTTCTGATGAATGACCTAGAGATCACTCGATGCCACCTCTACCCAAGACACTATTATTGGGGGTATTGTCTCATGCAGGAACTGGGCATAGAGTTGTTGAACCACTTACCATAAGTCTTTATCGATTTCCCGGTTTGTAGATCAAACTCTACAGGCAGATGGGTCATCTTCTTCTTGGCGAGGTCTTTTCTATGGCATCGCCATGGTAAGGTCATTGACCCATCTTGATACCACCATTTTCATCTCTTGATCTTTCCATAATACATGTTGACTGGCTATTTTGTAAACTACCAAATTAAAAGAAAAACTTAAGAAAGAAGAAGGACAACACTAGATTTCATGTGGTTCAAGTTATTAATCAGCCCTAGTCTACGAGTCACTTGTATTGAAGATAAAGAACTTGCAAAGCTTAAGTTCTCTTGGTATTCAGGCAGCGTATAGGCTCATTTTGAATGTTGAGATTCTTTTACAAGTTGAGTCCTAGCCCTATTTATAGGCGGCTAGGAGGATTAAGCTCATTAATGGGTGCTGATTACAATTATCCCTCTCTTAATGAGGTTGGTTATTACATAAATAATGACATTCTGTATTTAATTAGCTAGTGGGCCGAACATATCTCAAGTGGGCCCAATACAAGTGGCATCGTGAGACATCCTTTTTGCCGCTTGTACAAAATCGACAACATGATCTCTGTGGCAACTGGGTGTTAGACATCTGCGTGTTGTCCAGAGAACCTATCTAGCTAACACCTGGCAACTATTCTTCTCCTCTGGAGGAGGTTCTTTAACACTGAAGTGATTTAGACACGACTTGAGGGTCCTTTGGAAAGTTACTTCCTGACTAGGTTCTCAGGAAGTGATGATCTTGCATGATGCACTCCTCCTGTGGTTGTGATGAAAACAATAAATTGGACTTAAAATCTCGTGGAGCTTTAAACAACCTCTTAATTTATGCCACATGTCAAATGATGAAAAAAGGACAAAATTTTCCCCCAAAGTCTCACGCGTCCTCGGGAATAGTGAAGACTTAGAATTTTTTTTTTTCGTCTTCTAAGGAATTCATCCTCAAGTCGTGACTGCTGGGTGTCCTCGAGCACTGACGTTTTGAAAAAGAGGGTGCCACATGTTAATTCCCCATTGTTGTGACCATCAAGCTATGTTATTTAATGAGGGGTCTCTTTCGTACCTAAGACATCCTTTCACCATTCAAGTACAACCAGTACCTCAGTTTTTGTGTCTGTTGGATCACACTCGAGTACCTACTCGTAGATGATCAAGAGTCGAGGATTAAGTACCTTTTCACCCACATTTGGGGTTTCGAATTTAAATACCATGTTTATCCAAAAAAGGACTACCTGGTGACGTGGTAGAATAAACATACACATGGGATACACGTGACCATTTAAGTGAGAATGATCTGTTCGACCATCGACCAGAAGAGAATTCACTCAGTAGGCAGTATATTTCATGGGCGACCAGTCTGGTCGCATCATTTGATATATTTCCTTCAGATATGTAATTATGCATTTATATAATAATTGCAATTTCTATTATTATTTAGACATGCCTGTATTAAATGTAATTAAGGCCCATCGACCCATATAGAACTCCTTGAGCCTATAAATAAGAATCAAGGGGCTCAAGAGATGAGACTTTTTTCTTTTTGGATTTTTTGAACTTCAGAATTCTAAGAGAGAAATATAGTGTTTTTATCCACCATACTTGTATTCAACCTGAGGCTTGTGAAAATCAGGAACCCTAGTTCATTGATCACAGTTCTTAGGAATCTACATCAATAAGAACACTAAGAGGATGTAGGTTATTACCAACTGCTAGGGTCGAACCACTATAAATCTTTTGTGTCGTTTATCTTTTTTTCTTGATTTCTAATCATTTCTATCATTTTACTTGACTCCGTGTCATTGACCAAATTAAGGGTCAACATTTTGGTGCTTTCATTGAGAACTTGAACTCAAGACCTCCAGGAAGATCGAATGGCGAAAACAGCTAGAAAGACTAGATAAACCTCTGGTGTTGCACCAACCTAGCCTCCTCCGCAAAATGTGGCTGAAGATGAGCCACAAGTGGATTTGGAGGAGGAGGACATGGATTCGGAGACCTCGAGGTCGACTCTGATTGTGTTGCAGGAGGAGTTAGCCAATCCGAGGGCTAATCAAGAAAATGTGGCTGAAATGATGGCATTGCAGCAGAGAGAGATTGATAGGCAACGCCAAGAATTGAATGAATGGCAGGCCGACATGGACTGCCGATAGAGGGATGCCACTACCGCTCTGAAGGCAGCCATTCAGTTGGCCTGAGGACAGCCTACACCAGCTTCCCGAACGGATCAGCCATCTAATACACCACTGCAGCAAGGTCCACATTCAGATCATCCTCAACATCACCACACTCCTCCTCAACCGGTGAACCCTCAGAGGCTGAAGCAACCCCCTGCTGCTCAACAGGATAGGTCATTTTAGGATCCTGAGCAGCAGCCACCTTCTCATGCTGGTCGAGATAATCCCCAGCAATGAAGGCAGAATAGGGTCATACAGCCTCCCCAAAGTCCTAGATGCCAAATTGTTGAGGAGCCAAACCCACCAAGCAGGGGACAGCGTCCTTCTGAAGGCATGTTTATTCAGGCTCTGCGTTTGGGAGGCCCCCACGACATAATAATGCCCGGGGACCTACCGACCAGCGCAGGCCTCCACCTGTCGGTCGGGACATGCCAGCATGAGGAGGAAACAATGCGAACAGCAGGTCGCACCGTATTCAGTCACACTTTAAGGATGGCCATGACTATAATGAGGCGGATTCTGGCAAAGGAAATGTTGGTCGGCGGCGAGGAGGGAAGGCTGGAGAACAGAACCCTCCACCAAGAGAGAACCGGCCAACAGGTCATAATGCTGGGGTGCAGCCTAGACAGCCTAACGTCTTTGATCGACTGGGCGCGAGTGAACAAAGGAGTAGGGATGAGGATTTAGGGGATGTTCTTAATGTCAGAAGAGAGAGACACCGCGAGTGTGCACCTCCAGCACCAATTGCTCCAGTAGTGTTAGACGTCGTGCATGGCCAACTCGATGCTTTAAACCAGGTCATCCAGTAACTAGTGGGGAGCCGGACATCCCACATTGAATACGACCAGAGAAGAGGCACTCCGTTTGTGCAAAGAATAGCAATGGATGAGGCCCCAAGCAAATTTAAGATGTCGGTCTTGCCCAACAACTGGATTAGAAGACCTTGTATCTCACGTTAATAAATTCGAGATACAAATGGATATCCAAAAGGTGTCAGATGATGCTCGGTGCAGAATTTTTCCAGCTACTTTGTCTGATACTGCGCAGGAGTGGTTTTTCAAATTCCCTCCGGCCAGCATAGTATCTTGGGAAATGTTCGTGAAGGAGTTTTACAAACAGTTTTATGCTGGTTGAGTACATCCGACCAAGGCCAACCAGCTGGTCGAGATACACCAGAAGGAGGGAGAAAACTTGAAGGGGTATGTCCAATGTTTTATGCGAGCCTCTGCTGGGGCTAAGACAGTTGGTGATGAAGGAAAGATGATGGCACTTACTGCTGGAGTATGGCGGCATTCATCCCTCTGGAACAGCTTGTGAAAGAATGGAGTAAAAAGCACCCAAGAATTTCTTGACCAAGCGGACAGGTACATCAAGCTCAAAGAGGCCATTTCCAACGAAGGAAAGACGCCTACAGATGACCAGGGTCCAAAAGAAGATCCCACCAAAGCCACCAATGGGTCATGGAAACCCAATGGCAACGACAAAAATAATGGGAAAATGGGGGGAAAAGGGTGAACCACGAGCCGTCAACGTCTGACAACAAGCGCCTTAAAAGTAACAGATACGAGCTGAGGTTCACCAATTACACGACCCTAGTCGATAACAGAGCAGAAGTGTACCAGGCCACTAACGCCACTGTTCCCTTCAGGCGACCATCCCCAATTAGGAAAGATATCTCCAAGAGAGATACAAACAAGTCTCATTTTCATAACGACTATGGTCATGACACCAACAAGTGCAACCAGATTAAAGATGAGACTGAGTTCCTCATCAGACAAGGACACCTGAGAAGATATGTATGAGCCCCTGGAGATTTTCAGTGAGAGGCTAAAGGAGGCAACGAGCAGGCACCTGACCAACGCTCGCCCCCTTTACAGCCAGCTCCAGTTGCTGGTACATTATTGAACATATGTGACGGTCCACACCTAGCGGGTGATAGTGGGAAGGCAAGGGAAAGGTACGCCCGAACCTTACGTCACGACTAGGACATTGAAATGTTGAACGTAGAGGAGCGAACTCCAAAAAAAGATCGAACAGAGGAAGAACCGATAACTTTCTTTGAGCTTGACGCTCAGCATGTCCGATTTCCCCACAAGAGAAGCAGGCCCTTGCCTTACACTCTCCCAAGTTATGCCTCTTGCATCTAGGACACTCAGGATAGGACTTCCAGGCTTCACTACCCCCAGGACGACCTATTGTAACACCACGAGGTCTCCTGTCAGGACCTGGAGCTGGGAAGGTGTCAGGAACCTTCCTCTTCTGATCACTGGGGCCAACACCCCTACCAGAACCCATAAATGGAGGACCTGGCCTCCTGAAATCCCTTCTGGCTGCATTCTCACGCCAAATCTTAATCTCTGCAGTTTCAGCTGTAAGTGCCTTCTCCACCACCTGTGCATAAGTAGTCACTCCTGCCACAGTGGTGATGCGCACATCTCGGGCTAACCTGGGCTGTAGCCCCTGTAAGAAACGCTCTCTCCTGGTCCCATCAGTGGGCACCAACTCCTTGGAAAACTTAGCCAAACAGTCAAACCTTAAGGCATACTCGGTCACTGATAAGTTTCCCTGAAGTAGCCTCATAAATTCATCAGCCTTCGCCGCTCTAATGGCGTCATTATAATACTTTTCATTGAACAGGGTCTGAAATTCCTCCCAACTCAAGAGATTAACATCCTTGGTCTGACCAACCACTTCCCACCATATCCGGGCATCTTCCCGAAACATATAGGCAGCACAGGCCACCCTCTCATTACCAACTACCCTCATAAAGTCAAGCATAGTGGTAAGCATGCTCATCCATTGTTCAGCTTTGGTAGGATCGGCACTGCCTTCAAACGCAGGAGGTTGTTGTTTCCTGAACCGCTCATAAAGAGGTTCCAATCTGTTTTCAACCCCAGGCAGTGGCCCAATAACTGGCACCGACACAGAAGGTGCCTCTGCAACACTGGCTACCACAGGCACTTGTTGTTGTCTTAGGAGACGAAGCTCCTCCCCTTGTTTCAACACTATAGCCTGCAAATCATTAAACAACTGCTGCCAGTTTGCAGGTGCTGGCTGTGGAACCTGAGATTGGTCATTCACTTGACCCTGACTACTGTCATTATTCTGACCCTGACCATTCTGGCCAGCTGAGGTGCCTGTCTGTTTTGGGTTCATTCTGTCACTGATACCTTACTGAAACAATAATCAATACGGCCAGTCAGGTAGTAATAACTAAACCTCTTGCCGCCTTATGGTCCAAGAACAACAGACAATTACCACATTCCATAGTCATTCAATATTCACAATCAGATGCATGTTCATGGCATTCAGCACTCAATATGTGTCACATAATAACTCATAAACAACCACACTAATAAGCAGGTGCCAGCAATCTCAGTACTAATCAGTACACATTTGCTGAAGATATGATATTTCAGGCCACAGGCTCAACATAATATCTCATGCACACAGGTAAAGCATATATATCACATTTAAACAATTATACATGTAACCACATAAATAGTTACCAAACCGTGAGTCGAGCTTGTCTTCGGTGATGTGTGTACATACCCAGCCAGTCTACAGGAATCCTAACCTTGGCATTGCTTTGATACCAAGTTGTAACGCTCTGGCTACCCCAGAACAGTTACAGAGAACGGTGAACCGGAAATTTGACCCGCTACCCGAGTCCTTTGGCTAAAAACGTGATCTAAGTGTCGTTAACAGGTTAAGGTGTAAAACCAATAAAAAGGAAAGGGCACTTTTCATTAAGTAAATAAACTGCTCATGAGCCTTTTAAAATGTTTACAAGTAGTTCAAGTTACAAAAGAGTTGCTACAGTTCCAAATATACAATCTCCGCCGGCCTAAGCGGCAAAAATAGGGTAAACCCCTAGTCCCTCTGAGAACTCCTTGACCGTGGCGGTCAAGTGGCCCTGTATGTACATCACATCGCCCAAGCTCTCCACTCAGGGTTGGCCAAGCTTTTCCTTCCCTTTACCTGCACCATGTAGCACCCATGAGCCGAGGCCCAGCAAGAAAAACATAATAAAGCGTGATATAATATCAACAACGATCATAATAACAATTCAGGACTATCTGTCCAACAAGTAGGTGACAATAGCCAAAAGTCACAATAATGAGCATCGCTCCCTCTAGCCATGTGACGATAGGGTCACCAGGGCTTAACTGATTAGTGATTCATTTATAAGTTCGTTTAGGACAGGTGCATGGTGATTAGTCACCAACATAACCTTCCTCACGACTCTGGAGTCGAAACTATGGACAATGTCCTTTAGCCATGTGACAAACAGTCACCGGGGTCATATACCTTGGCTATATTCATCTGGTTGTAAGCCAGGCAAGCGCTTATAAGTTTCTCGACCTTAGAGTCGGTCTGGCATTAATGCTATAGAGCCATTCAATGCATAATTCTCGACTTTAGAGTCGGTCCCTGACTAGTCAGTGTCTCAACAGATAAACAACGTTCAACAGCATTTAATATGCAATCCATGTCCACATATATCAACCAACATGCCTCAAGTATCAAACCACGCATGTCATATATCTATACAGGGTGCAACTGTACTCAAACACCGTTTTCTTACCTCTGGTTCGAGTGAGAATAATTATATGAACGACCCCTGAGAACGATCAAC
Source organism: Humulus lupulus (assembly GCF_963169125.1). NCBI lineage: Eukaryota > Viridiplantae > Streptophyta > Magnoliopsida > Rosales > Cannabaceae > Humulus > Humulus lupulus. Next base: position 144,915,586 of record NC_084800.1, on the reverse strand, counting down.
CTTTAAATTCCTCGACGGTCACCTGGTCATAACCAAAATATAGGATTCATCAATAAAAATGATAACTGAGGGTTCCCAAACCAAATCCCAGCCCCCGAGACCTCAAATACTACCCAACCGGGTACTAGGTCCAACCCCGAGGCCTATGGTTTGAATCCCTAAGCTAAAAACCACTTTTAGCAAATTTTGGCCTTATGGGCCGCGGCCCCAAAAAGTCGTGCCGCGGCACGCCCCAACAAAGAGGCCCCCCCACCTTCCAGACGCGCATGGGCCGCGGCACACAAAAGCCGTGCCGCGGCACCCAGCCCAGAAAAGCTAGAACGGCCACACACGAACCAGATTTTCTCCCTGTTTGTTTTCCCCTCAAAACAGTCTCTCAAACCATCATAGAACCTTCTCCAAACATGTAATTGAACCCCCAAACAACATCCTTATCTCACTCACACCAAACCCCAATCAAACTAACATTAAAACCCTATTTAATTCACACTTTCCACACCAAAACTCATGATTCAAAAGCTAGAACAAAAACAGAGCTTAACTTGAATTCAATGGTCAAAGCTTACCTTAGAACCTGTTTTGAACTTTCCACACAAGCAGAACCAAGTCTCCAACCCAGCCCTAAGTTCCTCTAGCTTGAACCTCCACCAAGAACTCAAAACTCTCAAAGAAGAAAATGGAGAAGATGAGGCAAGGGAAGGTACGGGAAGAGAAGAAACTAACCCCTGTTTTACTCTGTTTTAATCTACAGCCTTCTAAGCTACTTAGTCACATATATCCTTCCAAAAAGACCAAAATACCCTTTATGTCATCTTAAGTCTCCAAAGCCACCCCAAGGGCAAAATTGGTACATTCCGCTAAACCCGTTAATTATAATTAACGCTTCCCAATTCCCGCTAATCTCAATATCCTCAAACACCAATATTTCAAAACCCGTTACCCTAAAATCCCCGGTAACGCGATAACCTTTAAAATCACCCCGAGACTCACCCCGAGCCCCGAGCTCAAACCTGTTATGACCAAACCGATAAATCATGTTTAAATATCGTCTCATGTCGGAATACTCGAACCAATCCAAATTATAATGTGGTCTCACAATATAGCATTATCGCACATACAAATATACAATTATACCCTCAACGGGTCAAATTACCATAATACCTCTGTAAACAAATGTGGACTCGCATGCATGCATTTAACATCATATGATAATATAATTCTCATAAACATGCATAAACACATTTAATGGCATAATTAAACAGTTATGGCCCTCCCGGCCTACTAATCCAGCCATTAACCATAATAGGGAATCCGGGGCATTACACCAGCGAACAAGACATTACTCACTACTTTTATTTTAGTTGATTGTCCTTCTACATATAATGCTATGATTGGAAGGCCTATTCTAGTCGACCTGCGAGCCATGACCTCGGTCTGGCACCTGGCCATGAAGTTTCCAACTGACGCAGGGGTAGGATGCATTTTGGGAAACCAATGAGAAGCGTGGGAATGTTATAATTCCTCAACCACCAAGGCAAAGTGGGGCGGATCAGGGGAGAAAGTCTAGAAAAGGTTGTTGTTGGTAAATGAAGTACAAGCCCAATTAGGTGAACAGGTCACCAAATAGGGTGTTGCCCAAAGTGAGGATAGGGATTTAGATCCTCGCTTTGGGGATTTTGAAGAAGATGCAGGACCCATCGAGGACTTTGAGGAGCTCCAACTAGAAGAAACAGATCCGACCAAGGTTGTGAAAGTCGGTAAAAACTTATAAACAACAACAAAGCAAAAAATGGTGGAATATTTTAAGGAGAACCAGCAGGTGTTTGCCTGGTTGCATAAAGATATGGTTGGGACTGACCCAGCAGTTATCAGCCATGTCTTGAATGTAGATAAAAAATTTCCACCAGTGAGACAAAAAAGGAGGGTGCTCGACAAAGATAGATCAAAGGCATTAAAAGAGGAAGTCGTGAAGCTAAAGAAGAACGTATTCATTAGGGTAGCATTTTATCCATCTTGGGTCTCTAATCCTATCTGGTTCCCAAGCTGAATGGCAAGTGGAGGACGTGTGTGGATTTCACAGACCTCAATAAAGCCTGCCCGAAGGATTGTTTCCCACTCCCAAGGATCAACTAGCTGGTCGATGCCACATCAGGACATGAGATTTTATCATTCATGGACGGATACTCAGGGTACAATAAAATTAGTATGCATCCACCTGATGAGGATCACACTAGCTTTCGAACTGATACAGGACTTTAATATTACAAAGTAACGCCTTTTGGTTTGAAAAACGCTGGTGCAACTTACCAGCGACTGGTCAACCACATGTTCAAAGAGTTGATCGGTGTTAACATGGAACTGTACGTCGATGACATGCTGGTCAATTTGAAGAAGGAAGAAGAGAACATCAGGGACTTGCGAGAATGCTTCGACATCTTGAACAAATATCAGATGAAGCTAAACCCCCTCAAGTGTTCATTCGGTGTTGGAACGGGAATTTTTTTTGGATTCATTGTAAATTCACAAGGTATTGAAGCCAATCCCGGAAAGATCAAGGCTCTGATTGAGATGAAGTCGCCTGCCAAAATTAAAGATGTTCAAAGCCTAAACTGGAGGATTTCCACTTTGAGTGAATTCATTTCTAAATCAACAGACAAGTGCATTCCATTTTTTAATCTATTCAGGGGCAACAAGAAGTTCGAGTGGACGAAAGAGTGCGAGTAGGCTTTTTATGCGCTAAAGTCTCATATGTCACAACCACCGATCTTATCCAAGCTGGCCGAAGAAGAAACTTTGTTCATCTTCTTGGCAGTCACCGAGTATGTTCCTAGCGCTGTCCTGATCAGAGAGGAGGAACATGTTCAAAAAGTTGTGTATTATATAAGCAAGAGGCTAGTAGGAGCAGAGTTGCAGTATCCGCCCATTGAGAAATTAGCCTATTGCTTGATTTTGGCCTCCAGAAAGCTGCGACCATACTTCCAAGCTCACCCCATCGTGGTACTCACCGACCAGCCATTACGGCAAGTTTTTCAAAAACCAGAAGTCGTTAGTCGATTATTGAAATAGGCAGTCCAACTTGGGCAGTTTGATATTTCTTATTCTCCATGAGCAGCTGTGAAGGGACAGGCTCTGGCAGACTTTCTCGCGAAATTCACTGGAATCAAGGATACCGAGCCGATAGAAGAGCCTGAACTCCAAAGTCAAACTCCTTCCTGGAAGTTGTTCATAGATGGCTCTTCCAACGAGCACAACACTGGAGCGGGTTCACCATCCTCGCCGATATGATGCTAGGAGATGCAATGTACCATTTGACGTCTGGCCTAAGGTCGTCGCGAGGTCGGGCTTTAGGTTGGATTTTTGGTGGTGTAGTGTTTATAGGTTGTGGATTATTTGAAGGACCTTTGGTATCGACTGTTGGTTGGTTAGAAGAGGGATTGGTTGTTTTCTTTTCTCTACGAGCAATGTATTTTACGTGACCCATGTTCGGTTGACTAGTCGAAAGGCTGGTCGTTGGATGTTGTTGTGAAAATAGTACTTCTGAAAACAACAGTGACGGTTGTTCTTGATCCTCGAACAACAACACAAGAAGATCATCGTAGATTGGCCTCTCACCTCCCCAAGGATCATGCATGAATATCTGAGAACAGAAAAGGGGAGATGAGAATCTATGGCCAATAGATAGAAGAAGTGGAAATGTTGGGATAACATTGCTCGTGTATAAAAGTTAAGCTTTTATAAGACCAACAGCATACTAACGTAAAAACTAAAAACATGCGAACAGTTTGGAAAAACAGATTAAAAAGCGCAAATGAAAAGTTTTTTCAGGGAAACTTTTTGACTCCGAGAACAAGCGGGAAATTCCCAGATTTTTCCGAAAGCATAAAAATCAAATTTTTACTTCGATTTTGGGCCCTAAATCAGTATTCCAACTCCACGCCAAATTCTAAGCCTCACTTAATGTTTTTACTAATTAAAACTCTTATCTTATCATGTTACTACCTACAAGCTCGATTACCCCGAAAGCATTTTTCCTCAAAAACATTCAAAAACTCAAACCCGAACACCAGAAAACTCAAGAAATATATATTGCATGGTATAGCAGAGACAAGGAGATCACTGATAAAAAAGTTTTAGGCTCGTTTAGGGTTTAGTTTTTATGAAGGTTTTCATTAGTTTAGGGCTATTTTATTGTAGAATTACGCTCGTTTGTTCATGTTTCAGGTTTTTCATGCTAAGATTGTGAAAAGAGTGGAATGAAGTGAAAGTGGAGTTATTTTGGAGAAAATCGCGTCTTTTGGGAGGAATATGTTAGAGTAATGATTCTATAAATAGCGCTACAACGCTAACAAAGTAGCGCTACAACGCTAGAAAAGGGAAAATTAGAAGTGTTGAATCTGTAAGTAGTGCTACAACGCTATCATGAACTGAAGAGTGGCGCTACAGCGCTAGTGCATTAAATTTTGAGGCAATTCAACTCTGTCAATAGCGCTACAGTGCCCAAAACCTAGCGCTACAGCGCTATCAATGCAATTTTGAGATTTTTAGCCACTTTTTGAAGGACAAAACGGTCTTTTCACTTGGGAGCCTTTGAAAACTATTTAAGGGACATTATTCTTCAAAGTTTGGAGGCATTTTTAGTTTTATAAACCCTAGATTTTAAAAAGGCTGCTGTAATTAGATTTCTTTTCCTGACTTTTTAGATTTTTCTCTTCATCTGAATTCTTTATGTTATTTTCTATGAATAATTATTTGAATTTTATTTTCATTATGTTAGCTATGATCTAAATCTTTTATCTAGGGATTAATGTAGTTACTTAAATTTCAATTTAACTTTATTATGATGTTCTATTGATACTTCTTCTCTATTCTCATCTATATGATGCTTGTTTGATGCTAGTAAATACTTGATCACTATTTACTTGATTTAATGGTTTTGATTCAAAATTTGAAAGATGAGAATTGAATATGCTATCATTATATAGACATAGGTTATATATTGGATGAAAGTACCTGTGTGACTTGTGTAGTAATTAGGTTTCCATGCTTAATGCCTTCTATATGTTTAAGTTTATCACAGAGATGTAGAAAACCTGCATATAGGCTGAGATCTTATATCTTGAAAAAGAATAGGAATCGATTATGTTAACCTACTATTAGAATAGGAAGAAGAGATTTAGAATTGATTAGTAAAATTAATAGAATGAAAAGTTGATGAAATTAATTCCTAGCCTTTTTATTATTGATTTTTAATTAGTTGATTCATTATTTTGCTTATAATTATTTATATTTTGTTCATAGTTTAGAGTATTCATTTTAATTTTTAATTATTCATCTAAATTTTAATTCACCAGATAGAATTTGAAAATCAATTATTGGTAAATGGTTAATAGTCTCTGTGGGACGATCTCTATTCTTATAGACTTTATTACTTGACATGACTACGTATACTTGAGTACAGATTTGACAGATCAATTTTTTGGCACCGTTGCCGGGGACTAATAATCAATATCAAATATAATTGTTTTTCAATCTACTTTGGTTTTCATTTAACGTTTTCTAAATTTAGTTGCTTTTAAATTTCTCAATTTCAAGTGACTTATTTTTATGCGACGTAAGGGGTCGAAAATACTAGTACCCATTGATCCTGAGATTGAGAAAACCTACAAAAGAGAAAGAAAATAGAAAAGACTTAAAAAGATGGCCTAGAATGTCAATAATGTCGCTAACAACAATTTGAATCAGGGTAATGTGGGGAATGTTGCAGCTGAGGTAGACTTAACTCTGAGGGACTATGTACTCCCTATTGTTACAGGGGTACATTCTAGTATTTGTCCACCTACTGTGGAGGCGAGCAATTTTGAAATCAAGCCCTCAATAATTAAAATGGTTCATAATTGTGTTCAATTTGGGGGGCTACCTAATGGGGATCTGAACCTCCATATTACCAACTTTTTGGAGTTATGTGATACTTTCAAAATGAATGGAGTAAGTAATGATGCAATCCGCTTGAGGTTATTTCCGTTTTCATTGAGAGACAAGACTAAAAGTTGGTTGATTTCTCTGCAAGCCAATTCAATTCTGACATGGGAAGACCTCGCTCAAAAATTTCTCGTAAAGTACTTTCCTCCTGCTAAATCAGCACATATTAGAGGTGAAATAAATCATTTCTATCAATTTGAGGGAGAATCATTATATGACGCTTGGGAGAGGTTTAAAGAGCTACTGCGAAAATGTCCACATCATGGTATAGTGAAATAGATGTTGGTGCATACTTTCTATAATGGACTGAGGGGAAATACATGGACTATCATAGATGCAGTAGCAAGTGGAGCATTTATGAGCAAAAGTGCTAATGAAGCTTACGAGCTTTTAGAGGAAATGGCCATGAATAATTATAATTATCCATCTTAGCGAGAAAATGAGAAGGTGGCAGGACTTCTAGAAGTTGATCCTATTGCTATGCTCACTGCTTAAATTTCTTCGCTAACAAAACAAATACAACAACAAAACAATAGTTCAGCTCAAGCATTGCAACTACAACCTGCTCCTATCATTTGTGAGACATGTGGAGGCCCTCATCATTTTTAGAAATGTCCATCGATGAGTTCTTATTCAATTGATGATATCCCACTTGAGCAGGTTCAAGCCATTGGAAATTTCCCAAGGCCACCTAACAATATCCCATACCCTAACAACTATACTCCAGCATACAAGAACCATCCTAATTTGTCATGGAGTAATAATCAAGGGCACCAACCACAGTGCCATCCAAATCCACCTCAATATCCTCCACATAGACCATCATATGGGCTAAACCCAAGGCCCTTTTATGATACTCAAAGGCCACCAATGCCGCAACATCAACAACCACCGCCTCACATGACTAAACCAGAGGTATCCGCTACTGCATTGAGCCAATTTATGACAGAAACCAGATCCTTCATTCGGAGTTTAAAAACTCAAGTTGGAAAACTTGCAAAGTTAATGGCAGATCATAATCAAGGGGCTTTACCTAGCTCAACTGTGGTGAATCCAAAAGAGCAATGTCAAGCGGTCACTTTGAGGAGTGGGACTAAGTATGAGGGGCCTATAGTAGAAAACAAGGGTAAGAAGATTAAAGATCAACCTATACCTAGTCCAGCACAAGAGGAGGTTACTGAAGACCTTCCAAAGAAAGAAATGCCAAAATACACAGAGTCGACACCCAAGATTCCTTATCCTCAGCGGTTCCGAAAGGAAAATCTTGACAAGAAATTCTCCAAATTTCTTGAAGTATTTAAGAAACTTCACATTAACATTCCCTTTGCGGGAGCTCTTGAACAAATGCCTAGTTATGTGAAGTTTATGAAGGAGATTTTGTCTAATAAAAGAAAAATGGAGGATTATGAAACCGTGGCTTTGACAGAAGAGTGTAGTGCCATAATTCAAAAGAAACTTCCTCAAAAGTTTAGAGATCCGGGCAGCTTCACCATACCTTGCACTATTGGGAATTTTCATTGTGAGAGGGCTTTATGTCATCTAGGTGCAAGCATCCATCTAATGCTACTGTCCGTATTTCGAAGACTCGGTTTGGGGAAAGCTAGACCCACTATAGTTACTCTACAAATGGCTGACCGTTCATTGACACACCCCCGATGTATTATTGAAGACGTTCTTGTCAAAGTGGACAAATTCATTTTTCCCGCTGATTTTATTGTTCTTCATATAGAGGAAGATGAAGATGTTCCAATTATTTTGGGAAGACCATTTTTAGCCACTGGTCAAGCCTTGATAAATGTTCAAAAAGAAGAGTTAAGGCTGAGGGTGCAAGGTGATGAGGTTGTATTTAATGTGTTTAAGGCTTTGAAGTGTCCTAGAGCAAGTAATTGAGGAACAATTGTTAAAGAGACAACTTGTTGAAGATCCGCTTAAGACAAGACTTATTTCACAAGGTGGGGAAGACTGTGATGGTATTGAGGTTCTTGAATATGTAAAATGGCTAAACTCCGCTGGACCTATTTATAAGAAGAAATATGAGGAACTTAGACAAGGACCCGAGAGACCACTACCATCTATAAAGAAACCACCTGTCCTTGAATTGAAAACTTTACGGGATCATCTTAAATACGCTTATTTGGGTAAGAATGATACTCTCCCTGTTATTATTTCTGCTTCATTATCTACTGTTGAAGAGGGAAAATTATTAAGAGTACTTCGAGCTCATAAATTGGCCATTAGTTGGCCTTTAGCTGATATAAAAGGAATTAGCCCATCTACTGTTATGCACCGTATTCTCATGGAGGAGGAAAATAAGGCTAGTATTTATGCTCAAAAGAGGCTAAATCCAGCAATGAAGGATCAGAATTATTTTGCCCCACCACCACCGTAAAATAACTTAGTGAGTCGATGGTCTTTAATGAGGCGGATCATAATTATTTTGCTTCACCACCACCGTATTCTTCGTTTTTCTCTCCACCTCTGCCTTTGCCATTTGATGGATTTCAAGAACCACAACCTCCGCCATCTCAACCTTTTGAGGGACCTTCGTCCCAGCCTCCACAACCGCCATAATGACATGGTTGTTCAGGTAAGTCTCTTTTCTCATTCTTTATGCACTTTAACATTGGGGACATTGTTAGGTTTTAAGTTTGGGGGAGAGATTTATTTTTAGTGTTGTTTGATGCGTTTTTTTTAGTTAGTTGTGTTGAGCCATGTTTTAGAGTGTAAATTAAGTTGATAATAATTTCCATTTTAATATGATTGACTGTTTTGTAGTATAACCCAAAGGAAAAGTTGATGTGCATCTGAAACACTCTGTGTGCTTGGTTAGATTACTTTGTGTTTTTTTCACTATGATCTGTTGACATTAGAGATCTATTTCTCATAAATTGCAAATGTTATAATTGAATTATTTTATGCATGTCAAATTTGGATTGTGGATTGAAAAAGATTGAAAAAATTCTAGAACTTGTTTGCTTACTATTTGAGATGAAATTTGAAACAATGCACATTTAGGAAAATGATATAGGAAATTTTTTTGGACCAGTTGTGCCTTTCAAGCTATCCCTATTAAATTTTATCCTTAGTTAACCCTTTTGAGCTTTATAACTATTTTCTCGTTAACACATTCTTTTGAACCTAGCTATGAATTGGATTACCATTTACTCTTTTTGACCCATACCATGAGCATGAAAACTATTATGTGATGGGAGTAATGTGTAATGGGGCGTATGTATCATGTGTTATTCAGAAAATGCCTTGTGATTGAGAAAAGTTAAAAAAAAGAAAAGAAAAAGATGGTGAAAAATGATTACACTCTCAAATAGTTATCTCTTGAAAAATCAAAGTTTGGGGGAGTGTATTATGAGAAAGAAAAATAAGAATGAGCTGGTTTTGCATATTTTTCTCAATTGTTGAAAAGAAAGAAAACAAAAATTTCTCAATCATTGCACAAAAAAAGGGGTAACAAGGGATGAGTGGTTTGAAATTTGCTAGGAAAGTTTGTTTAGTTGAAATGCTTGTGGCGTGAATAAGCCTAAAAATGTTTCTTTATCTACCTGTACCTAAGCCTTCTATTACAACCTTTGAAAAGCCCTATTGATTCTTATTTGTGCATTTGTTTATATTAATGGAGAATAGTAAGTAGTGCAGGCATATGGAAATACTTGGTTATGTGGTTAGTTGGTGAGAATTTAATGTGCATTAACTGGTTCAATTATTTTATTTGCGAGTTATGAGTAAATGAGCTTTGGCATTGATAGATTGCAGTGAAAGGGTGAAGTATTTTGACTGAAAATCTAGATTAATATTTTAAATAGCATGGTTGTTTTTCCTGAGAATTATATGTGCATAGCAGTCTTGAGTGTTGGAATTGGTTGGTTATGTCAACTTGGTTTGTTTATGTTTGAGTCTAGTCAGATTCGTTACTTGAGGGCGAGTAAAGGATTAGTTTGGAGGAGTTTGATAAATGAGTTTTAGACTCCTTTACAGTATAGTTTTTAGGAAGGTTTTCATTTGTTTAGGGCTATTTTATTGCAGAATTATGCTCGTTTGTTCATGTTTCAGGTTTTTGATGCTAAGATGGTGAAAAGAGTGGAATGAAGTGAAAGTGGAAGAAATTGGAGTTATTTTGGAGAAAATCGTGTCTTTCGGGACCAATATGTCCGAGTAATGATTCTGTCAATAGCGCTACAATGCTATCAAAGTGGCGCTACAGGGCGAGAAATGAGACATTTAAAGCTTTTGAATCTGTTAATAGCGCCCCAGCGCTACAAAACAAGAGCTACAGCGCTATCAAGATCTGAATATTAGTGCTATTGCGCTAGATTATGGGCGCTACAACACTAGAAAAATAATTTCTGAGGCAATTTGGTACTGACAATAGCACTACAGTGCCTAAGACCTAGCGCTATAGTGCTATCGACGCGGTTTTGAGATTTTTAGCCACTTTTTGAAGGACAAAATGGTCTTTTCACTTGGGAGCATCGGAAAAATATTTAAGGGACATTATTCTGCGAATTAAGCAAGCAGTTTTAGTTTTATAAACCATAGATTTAGAAAAGGCTGCTGTAATTAGATTTCTTTTTTTGGTTTATGACTTTCTAGATTTCTTCTTCATCTAAATTCTTTATGTTATTTTCTATGAATAATTATTTGAATTTCATTTTCATTATGTTATCTATGAACTAAATCTTTTATCTAGGGATTAATGTAGTCACTTGAATTTCAATTTAATTTTATTATGATGTTCTATTGATACTTCTTCTCTATTCTAATCTATATGATGTTTATTTAATGCTAGTAAATACTTGATCATTATTTACTTGATTTAATGGTTTTGATTCAAAATTCAAAAGATGAGAATAGAATATGCCATCATTATATAGACATAAGTTGCATATTGGACGAAAGTACATGTATGACTTGTGTAGTAATTAGGTTTCTATGCTTAATGCCTTCTATATGTTTAAGTTTATCATAGAGATGTAGAAAACCTGTATATAGGCTGAGATCTTATATCTTGAAAAAGAATTGAAATCGATTATGTTAACCTGCTATTAGAATAGGAAGAAGAGATCTAAAATTGATTAGTAAAATTAATAGAATGAAAAGTTGATGAAATTAATTCCTAGCCTTTTTATTATTGATTTTTAATTTGTTAAATTTATTATTCTGTTTCCAGTTATTTAAATTAAGTTTATAGTTTAAATTTATTCATCTTATTTTTAATCATCAAATAGAATTTGAAAAACAATTATTGGTAAATGGTTAATAGTCTCTGTGGGCGATCTCTTTTCTTACAGACTTTATTACTTGACACGACTACGTATACTTGTGTACAAAATTTACAGATCAATCCCCAACATGGAACTTTATATCTCTACGCTTAGGATCATCATAGCTTTTCTGCCTACTCTGCGAGGCGAGCATCCAAGCTCTATTCTTCTTAATAGCCTCATTGGTCCTCTGAACTGCTTCAGGACCCAAATATCTCCTCTTATCCATTTCATCCCAATGAATGGGTGATCTATATTTCCTACCATACAACATCTCATATGGAGCCACTCCTATAACGCCCTACTACCCTAGAGTCGTTACCACGTGATTTTAAAATGCGTCATTAGCTCGCTAATCGAGGTTTTAGACTGAAAAGTGTGATTAATCAAAATAAAGACTCAGTTACTGAAAATTAAGTGTAAAGGGTTTGGACATTCATTAAAATTATAAAAGTGTTACATTGGGATCACAAAATATTATTTTGAAATATATTTACAATCAAATGTTAGGGTACAGTCGAACTAAGCGACAAAATCAAACATTTACAACGTGGCCCTCAAAACAACCCCAGTCATGGCGGCCAAGTAGGCAAAACATGTACGCGCCACTCCATACCCTCCAATTCATGCTTGGTCGGCCTTTCCTTTGCCCTTACATTTACCATAGAGCACCTATGAGCCAAGGCCCAGCAAGAAAAATCCACATACATAGCATATAACAAATCATTCTAGTAAATGCATAATGTTAAACTATTAACACCAACTATTCACTTAGCGGTCTATGTGGACCCAAGTGCATTACCAGGCACCGGGTTCATAGTCTTCACCAAACGGGTGAGTACAATATCCTAGATGGCCAAGCCATGGCAGCCTACATTCAGCATGCTTGTTGCCGTTCGACCTGCATTCAGCATGCTTATCGCCGTTCCCAGCCTTTGTTGATCAGTCATAATCATACAAACATGGCATAACAATAATGAACATTTACACTTAGCATTAAACACACATAATCGGGTCATGCCCTGATCTACGGGCAGAAACAGTTTTCTTACCTAGTCTTGAATAGACTGACTAGTGCAAACCCAAGCACGATCCCCTAAACCCGAGCCTTTGCGGTAAAACCTAATCACAATACAATAATAATAAACATCCACCAACCCCTGAACCAATTAAAAACTTTGGAATAATATTCTAGCCTCCAAGACCTCGAATTTTACTAAATGGGCAATAGAACTCTTCCTGAGCCCTTAAATTTGAGTTCCCGAGCTTAAAACCTTGTTTTGGCAAATATTTCCTTTTTGACCCGCGGCCTATCCCCCTAAGGCCGCGGCACGCTACAATTAAGAGAGCCCCAAGGCTCTCTTCTGGGGACACGGGCCATAGTGCGCCTCGACCTACGCCACGATGCTTGGACGATTTCAGAGGCTCCCAAGCCTCCTGGGTTCATACAGGTCGCGGTTCAAGCCCCAAAACCCATAATTTCCTACATTTTCTCGAGCCAAACTCACTAAAATCTACCCTAAACAATACCCAAACTCAGAATTCAGTCTAATATTCCTATCAATTCATCATAATTATTATAATTAGCTCAAAAACCACTCCAAATCCTTACCAAGCTAAGGATTAACCTATAGAAATCCCCTTAACTTACAGCCGAAACTCAACAGAATTAGCATAAAAGCCTTACTTCAATCAGAGAATTTGACCCTAAGCTAAACCCAATCACTCCAAGCTTCCTCCTTGAATTTAAGCAAAATCCCCAAGCTAGAGAGAGAGAGAGAAAGGCTGAGAGAGTGTGTTTTGTTTATTGGTTAGTTCTAGAGTCCTAAGGCACATGTAACATCCCAAATTCCCTAATATGACCTAGTGCCTGGATTAGGGGGCTGGGAGGCAATAATTTTTTTAATTATGTGTTAATATTGTATGAGCATGTTATTATATGAATTATATTATAATATAATTATGCTTGTTGGTTTAGAAATATTAAATGTGTATGTGGGCCTGTTTCTTATAAGAAGGACATTTTAGTAATTTTGACCCGCTGAGTGTATAATTGTAAATTTGCGTCTGTGTGATTAAGACCACATTATTATGTGGATATATTTGGGCTACTCGACGCGAGGCAATCCTGGTGAGTAAGTTAGCGGAAAAGTCACAACGGGGTAAAATACCCGGCTCGGGGCCGCACAGGGGTATTTTGGTAACTCAATACATTGTCGGGAATTATCGGGTAATGGGAGATTAAAAGATTATTATTTTGAGATAGTTGGGGATTTAGAGGAACACTCGGGGATTCATGGGAAGAGGAAATTGACGGAATTTCCCTTGGAGGGCTTTGGAGAGATTGGATTGGCCTAGGGGCATTTTGGTCATTTGTGCCTAATTAGAGACATAAGTGTTTCTTCAGCTGAGGGAAAACTAAAAATAGAGCAAACAAACCAAAACCATTTCTCTCTCCTGTATCTATCTCTCCCACTTCTTGGAAGCTTTAGATTTTTGAGGAAATTAAAGAACAAAGCTTAGGAAATTGGAGGATTAAGCTTGGGAAAAACTTGGGGATTAGCTCAAGGGTGTTATCATCTCAGAGGTAAGGGTTTAAATTCGAATTCTTCATGATGCTTCTGTGATTTTATTGAAAGATTTGGTGTTTGCATGTGTGTGAGTTGGGAGAGTGAATTTTGGGGATTCTTGGTGAGTTTTTTGCCAATTAATTAGTTAGGTTTTGTTTCTATAAAGGAGTTATACTGATTATGGGGATTGAATTAAAGATTTGAGTGTGATTGGGCTGTTTTTATTTGGGTTTGGCTAAAGGAAAAACCCAGAATTATGGGTTCGAAGGGGTCGGGCCGCGCCCTATTCTTGGTGTGTCGTGACCCTCTAGAACAAAAGGAAGCCAAGGAGGGCTTTGTCGCCAGGGCACGTCGCGACGCCTCTTAGGTTGGGCCGCGGCGCATGACTGGTGTTCTAGGGAGGCTGAGCCTCGGATTGAGGTGAGCCATGACACAAGAGCATGGGGTCGCGGCTCTTAAGAGGTTTTTGTCCCCCAAGAAGGTTTTGAGTGCGAGTACTAAACCTTATGAGCTTGGGATTGATTCTAATACCGTGTTTGGTGGAATTTAATGTCCCAGAGGATAGGATTCGATCCAAAAGCCTTTATTCACTTGTTGTTGATGGAATTATTTATCATGGTTGTGACTAGGTCAACACTAAGGGCTCGAATCAGGGATCGTACTCAAGATTCGTTCATTGGTAGCTTGCACTTGGACCAAAGGTAAGAAAATTGCACCCAGAATATGATTACATGATTGGGGCTCGGCCTGAATGTTGAGTATAATCTTGATTTAGGCGTTAGGCCTGTGAATGCGCATGATTATGATTATTCCTATGTATGTTTTATTAAATGTATTATAATACATTGTATCTATATATATGTATGATAAATGGAATATTTGATTGTCTGCTGTGACTAGGGAGCCCGGTTTATAAACTAGGGAATTGTTGTGATATCTAATTAGAGATCGTCTTATTAGTCGAGGGCATATCTGATTTGAATTGCTCGGCTTATAAGTCGAGGGTGTTAAAGCTTTGACTTATAAGTCGGGGGCATGTGAGGCTTGACTTATAAGTCAAGGACATGTAGGACTCGGCTTATGAGCTGAGATTGGCATTACGCACGTGGAGTGCAGGCCACCATGGCTGGGCCACCTTGGGGGTGCGCCAAGCACCTGACTGGCTCAGATGCCAAACAAATTGAAAGGGAGTGCGACACACACTTGTGCAACTTTATGGTTGCTAATTTGTATAATGTGTATGCTAGATTGAGCTATTACTGATAGTCAGATATATTACTCCGTGAATTGCTTAATATGTTTTCTTGCTGAGTCTTTTGGCTCACAGGTGCTTCGTGGTGCAGGTAAAGGTGAAGAGAAGATTGTCCAACCATGAGTCGGAGGGCGATAGCAGTGACATGTACATATGCAGTCCACTCGACTGCCACGACCGAGATACTCGAGGAAGCTAGGGTTGAATCCAACTTTGGCCACTTAGGTCAGCTTGTTATGTAACCTTGGTGTTGTAACCAACTTTTAAACTTGTGTTTTTGGGATCCTGTGTAAGAACAAAGTTTTTGATCAATGGAAATGTTTATGGCTTGACCAAAATTTGTAATACCTAAACCTTTAGTGGCTTAATCACATGTTTAGTCCAAATGACTTGTTTAACAATTCCAACACTAATTTTAAACACACTTGGTAACAGACCCTAATTAGCAGGGCGTTACAGCACATGTCCATGTCTATCCTTTGAAAATGACCCAATTACCCCTAAGTTAACCCTTAGCCATTTAATGCCTCCAAGGGCAATCCCGTCATTTGCCATATTCCTGCTAATTCCTCGAGTAGTCCTATAAATCCCCAATTAATCCCGACATGCCCAAATAATCGCTAAATAGCCTCCGGTTACCTGGTAACCCCGAACACATGCTACATCCCCAAATACCCCTAGGCTCACCCCAAGCTGGGTATTCGACCTCGTTGTGACTATTCCGCTAATCCGCTTCCTAGGTCCATCTCGGACCACACATCTCAGGTATATCTCCACAATACTAATGACCTAAACGCAACACACACACATAATCACATTTATGCACTAAACAGACAAAAATTACAAATATGCCCTTATTAACAAGAATGGGCCCACATTCATATTTAATTCACCTAAACTAGTCATATAATAAATTAATCCAAGTAATCACATATTGATACACATATATCACAATTAACCACGTAATAACATAATTAAATAAATTCTTGCCATCCCAGCACGCTAATCAAGGCACTAAGCCTTATTAGCAGATTTGAGACGTTACAACTATCCCTTTCTTACAGAAATTTCCTCCTCAAAATTTACCTGAATAGCTCGGGATATCAATCCCGAATATCAGACTCAAGTTCCCAAGTTGCCTCTTCCACCTTGTTGTTTCTCCACAACACTTTCACCAAGGAAATGGTCTTGTTCCACAAGATTTTATCCTTCCTGTGTATGATCTGAACCGGCTTGTCCTTATAAGACAAATCTTGATTCAGCTCCAAGTTTTCATAACTCAGCACATGTGTAGAATCTGATACGTACTTCTAGAGCATAGACACATGCAATACGTTGTGAACCCCTGATAAAGCTGGAGGCATAGCCAATCTATAAGCTACCACTCCAACCTGTTCCAGAATCTCAAAGGGCCAACAAACCTAGTACTTAACTTTGCCTTTCACTCCAAATTGTTTCACACCTCTCAAAGGAGAAACTCTAAGAAACACATGATCACCGACTTCAAGTCTGAGTAACTCTTCTGTCTATTATGGGAGACGATCATCTGAGCTCTAATCTTCTTAATTGCCTTGTTAGTCCTTTGAATGGCCTTAGAACCTAAGAACTTCCTCTCACCCATCTCATCATAATGAATGGGCAATCTACACTTCCTCCCATACAGCATTTCAAACAGAGCCTCTCCAATAGTCGCCAGATAGCTGTTATTATAAGAAAACTTGATCAAAGGGAGATACTTACTCCAAGATCCCCCAGATTCCAACACACAGGACCGTAACATATCCTCCAATATTTGAATCGTCCTCTCAGACTGTCTATCCGTCTAAGGATGACAGACAGTACTGAACCGCAACTGCGTGCCCATAGTCTTCTGCAGGCTCTCCCAAAATTTAGAGGTGAAGTTGGGGTCCCTGTCAGACACTACCGACCTCGGAGCCCCATGAAGTCTCACAATCTCTTTTACACACAACTCAATGTACCGCTCCACTGTATAAGTCATTCTAACAGGGAAAAAGTGGGTTGATTTGGTGTACCTATCCACACTCACTCACACAGAATGTTGTTGTCCCACTATCCTCGACAATCTAACCATGAAGTCCATGATGATATCCTCCCACTTCCACTTTGGAATCGCTAAAGGCTGCAGCAACCCTACTGGTTTTTTATGTTCAGTCTTCACCTACTGACAGGTTAAACACTTGGCCTCATAATCCACTACGTCCTTCTTCATTCCTAGCAAGCAATATAGAGTCCTTAGATCTTAGTACGTCTTCATCATACCCGGATGTAGAGAATAGGGAATGGTGTGAGACTCATCCAGAATCTCTTGTATGATACTCCATCGAAACACAAATCCAACCTTTATACCTCAGCAAATCAATCTCATAAATAGAAAAGTCTCTAGCCAATCCTGGTAATACTTGCTCCCTGTGTTTCCTCAACTCTGGGTCCTCCTTCTGTACTTCTCTGATTCTCTCAAGGAGTGTGGACTGAAGAGTAATATTGGCTAGCTGACCTACTACCAATTCAATTCCTACTCTAGTCATCTCTTCAGCTAACTTTTCTAATATCTATCTCACACTTAATAACAGCCCTAGGCCCCTCCGACTCAATGCATCAGCCACCATACTAGCCTTTCCTGGATGATACAAGATCTTACAATCATAGTCCTTCACCAACTCCATCCAATGCCTTTGGTGCATATTCAGATCAATCTGAGTAAAGAAATACTTTAAGTGTTTTATGGTCGGTGTATATTTCGCACTTCTCTCCATACAGGCAGTGCCTCCATTACTTCAGTGTGAATACGACCACTGCCAGTTCCAGATCATGAGTGGTGTAATGCCCCAAAATCGCTAATAAGGTTTAAGACGTTGATTAGGGGGTCGGGAGGGCCATAATTGATTTATTATATTATTAAATGATTATATGCATGTTTATGTGAATTATATTATGATATGATGATAAATGCATGCATATGGGTCCATTTTTAATTATAAGGGCATTTTGGTAATTGGGCCTGTTGAGGGCGTAATTGTGTATTTTTATGCATATGGGTGAATTATGATTAATACCACATTATATGTGGATTTTTTCAAGCCATTCGACATGAGACAATCTCAGAATGCAAGTTATCGGTCTGGTCATAACGAGGCTAGTTTCGGAGCTCGGGGTGAGTCTCAGGATAATTTGGTGATTAGAACATTGCTGGGAATTAAAGGTTATTAGCATTTGAGAATAATGGGAATTGGAGGACTTTAGTTATAATTAGCGGGATTAGATGGGAAAGGACAATTTTACCCTTGGGGCTGTTAAGGAAAGAAGATAAGCCTAAGGGAATTTTGGTCTTTTGACCTAAAGGATATATATAACCTTAGGAAGCTTTAGGCAGCTGAAAAACATAGCACCTCCTCTTCCTTCAACCGTTCATCATCTCCTCTTTGAATTTTGAATCTCAAGTTTGAGGATTCTAGTGTGGGAATCAAGGCTTGAGGGTTTGGGCTTGTGTTCAGCCATAGAGGAGGATTCAATTCGGGTTCAAGGTAAGGTTTTTAGTTCAATTTTCTGGTTCCATACTCTGTTTTTTATGCTAGTTTGGAAGTTGGGGTTTTGATCATAGGAATGGGAATTTGATGTGGTTTTTTATGGTTTAAAGCTTGGGCTTTGTTGGTTATATGTTGGACAAGTTGTGGTAATTTTTGGGAACTTTGATTTATGTTGTTGGGGATATTTTAGTGAGGTTTTGAATTGGGTTTGAAGAGGAAAAACAGGGGTTTTTGGCTGGGTTTTAAGTGGGGCTGTGGCTCTTTTCTAGAGCGCCACGGCCTAAGCTCGATGAAGAAGTAGGAGGGTGCAAGAAGGCTGTTGGGTCGCGGCGGGAAAGGTAGGGCCGCGGCCCGTGTTGGGGATTTGAGGTTGGCTGCCTCTGTTTTGGGAGGCGGGCCGCGGCATAGTGGATGTAGGGTCGCAGCCCTTAGTGGCATTTTTAGCCAGAATGATATTTTTAGTGTGGGGATCCAAACATTAGGCCTCAGAATCGTTCCTACTACCCGGTTTAGTGGGATTTGATGTCCCGGAGGCTAGGTCTTGGTCCAGGAATCTTTATTATTGATTTTATTGATGGAATCCCATATTTGGTTATGACTAGGTGATCGCTAAGGGATCAAAGGATTGATCGTTCTCAAAGTTCATTCAATTATTATTTTTCTCTCGAACCAGAGGTAAGAAAACTGCACCCAGTATGTGATGCATGTGATGCACGAGAAACATGTGAATAGGGCATGCCATGAATGTTGAATATGAGATCTATCAGAGCTTGAGTCTCTGTGTTTGTGCATGATCATAATTATGCTAGCAATTGTTAAGTAAGCATGCTGAATGCCCTACATTTGGATATTTGACATATGATATATGCCTGGTGGCATTGCTTACTTGTGCGTGGCACTGACTAACTAGTCAGAATTGGCAATGGTGTCAGTATTAACTGTGAAGCTGTGACCTACTTGTCAAGTTCGGCAGTAATACTGAGCACTGGTCACATGGCATTGACTAAAAAGTCAAGAACGGTCTTGGCGTGTTTAACACAAGCCGATAAAGATTAGATCTAATCGACATCTGCATTGAATGACTCAAATGAGCATTAATGCCGGACCAACCTTAAGTTCAATGAAAACTAAAAGCGCTTGTCTAGCCTAAGGCTAGTCACTTAGTGTAACGCCCCAACTCCAGGGACCGCTACAGTGCACATTGCAAACAGTGCTAAACTCACTAATCGAGTTGTTTGGCCATAAACGTGTATCTAAGTATGATTAGCGGTTTAGGGGTTAAAAACTTTGGTTAAGGATATAACGTTTCACTAGAACGTTTACTGTATACATTGGGATCCCAAAAATATAATTTCAGGGTCTATTACAAGAAAGTGTTTACAACAGGCCATTCTAAGCGGCAAAACAGGGTTCAGCCCTAGTTCCACTTTCAAACCTCACCCAAGTATTGGTCGAGCAGCTGCATATGTACACTTCATCACCTAGGCTCTCCAACTCAAGGATGGTCCAGCTTCCTTTTTCCTTTACCTGCACCACAAAGCACCCGTGAGCCGAAGCCCAGCAAGAAAACTCATATGCACATAAACAGTCATATCATGATACCAAATCATATCTGGCATGCCTAGCATTCATAGCTCTCTTCAGCACGCAAATGAATTCAAACAAATGTTGGGGTATCCAGGATAAGAAGTCCTGGCCTTCTGGTTGGAGGACTATCAAGTCAATCCTAATCAGATGAGTGTCGTAACACTAGAGGTTCCGATAAACCATGCTGAGTGACCAACAAGCAAGTCACTAGGGGCCTCAGTGCCCAAGCCATGCATATGATGATCAAAATGATCATACAGAGCTCATAGCCCTGATCAGACAAGTGAATATCACTTGAGGTTCTAGTAAACCATACTGAGTGACTGACAACCAAGTCACTAGGGGCCCAGTTCCCATTTCCCGCAATGGCTCTACATGGCTAGCCCTTGGCTAGATAAATGCTTGTTTATATTCATCGAACTTGAGGTCGGTCTTGCATTAATGCTCTTTGAGTCATTCAATGCAGAGGGTCGATTAGGTCCAATCGACATAGCTTGCACTACACACTAGGGTTGTCATGACTAGTGAGTTAGCACAACGTGACCAGTGCCCAGTACCACTGCCGAACCTGACTAGTGAGTCACGGCTTCACAGTTGATACTAACACCTTTGCCAATTCTGACTAGTGAGTCAGCCCTGTGTGACCAGTGCCCAGTACCACTGCCGAACCTGACTAGTGAGTCATAGCTTCACAGTTGATACTAGCACCTTTGCCAAATCTGACTAATTAGTCAGTACCATGCACAAGTAAGCAATGCTATCAATGTGTATCATATGCCAATTATCCAAGAACAGGGCATTTAGCATGCTTACTAAACAGTTGCTAGCATAATTATGATCATGCATAAACACAGAGACACAAGCTCTGACCAATCTCATATTCATCATTCATGGCATGCCCTAATTACATGTTTCTCGTGCATCACATGCATCACACTTAACCATCCAGCATGCCTCAATAATAATCATATGCAAATGGGCAAGATTTCCAAGCATTCATTATGCTATCAATGTTTACATTTAAACATCCAACATGCATCAATCATAGCCACGCATGTCACATATGGGGTGCAGTTTTCTTACCTTGTGTTCGAGCGAGAATTAATAAAACAAACGACCTTTGAGAACGATCAGCTTTTAGTCCTTTAGAGGTCACCTAGTCATAACCAAACATATAGGATACCCTTAATAAAAATGACCAACATAGGTTCTCAAACCAATATCTAGCCTCCGGGACATCAATCCCCACTTAACCGGGTACTAGGATCAACCCCGAGGCCTACGGCAAGCATCCCTAAGTCAAAAACCTCATTTTGGCCAAATCTGCCTTGATGGGCCGCGGCTCATCCCCCTGACAGAGGCATAATTGCCTCAGAAACACACTTAGGCCGCGGCACGCCATAGCCAGGCCGCGGCACATTACCCTGATCAGCCCAAAAACCAGCACGCACCAGCAAACTCCCCTGCGTTTTTCCCTTGGAACTAGCCCTTCAAACCAACCCAAAACACCAACCTAACACCCATTTAAACCCCTAAACATCATCAACATCTCACCCTCATCAAAACCCAAGTTTCCAAACTCAAGAACTCCAATTAATTCACAACTAACACATCAAAAAACTCAATTGAAAACTTAATAGAAAAAACAGGGTATACCATGAAACTCATGGCTGGAACTTACCTCAAACTTGATTTTGAATCCCCTTCCATGGCTGAATCAAGTTCCTAAGCTCCCACCTTTAATCTCCTAGCTTAACTCCTCAATTTGGCCTCTCAAAATTCAAAGGAAAGTGAAGGGTGGAGCATGTACGGGAGAGAAGAAAATGATGGGGATAAGACTCTGTTTCTGTTCTATTTCCACAGCTTTCTAAACCCCAAAGCTGATATAAATCCTTAAGGTCAAAAGACCATAATGCCCCTAGGCCAATTTAAAGCTTCTAAACACTCCCAAGGGTAAATTCGTCATTTCCAACCTATACCGTTAATTATAATTAACGCTCTCCAATTCCCGCTATTTTCAATATTCTCAAATGCCAACAAATCATACCCCATTACCCCTTAATTCCCGGTAATGTTCTAATCATCAAAATGACCCCGAGACTCACCCCGAGCCCCGAACTTAATCCTGTTATGACTAGACCGAAAACTTGCATTCCCATGATCGTCTCATGTCGAATGGCTCGAACCAATCCACATATAATGTGGTAAAATTATAATTCACCCATATGCATAAAATTACACCATCACGCCCTCAACGACCAAATTACCAAAATGCCCTTGCATTAAAATTATGAGCCCATATGCATGCATTCACCATCATATAATAATATAATTCACATAAACATGCATATAATCATTAAATATCATAATAAATCAATTATGGCCCTCCCGGCCTCCTAATCAAGGTCCTAAACCTTATTAGGAAATTTGGGGCATTACACTTAGAGCCAGGGCCAAAGAGCCCCAGTGACTATTTAGTCACATGGCTATGGGTGTTGAGCCTGAGTGACTTACCCAGAAGTCACTCATTTGATTGGAGCCAGGGCCAGAAGGTCCAAGTGACTGTTTAGTCACATGGCTATGGGTGTTGAGCCCAGGTGACTACTTCGTCACATGACTGTGGGTGTCGAGTTCGTAGTGACTTGTTCGTCAATCACTCATCTAATTAGAGTCATTGCCAGAAAGCCCAAGTGATTGTTTCGTCACATGGCTATGGGTACTGAGCCCCGTAGTGACTTGCTCGTCAGTCACTCATTATTATTAAACAGAACCTCAAAGTGATATTCACCCATCTGTTCAGCGCTATAAGCTCTGTATGATTATAATGATCATCATTCGCATGGCTGTGGGTGTTGAGCCCCGTGGTGACTTGCTTGTCAGTCACTCCTTATGGTTAATGGAACCACCAGTGTTAAATCACTCATCTGATTAGGATTGACTTGATAGTCATCCAATCAGGAGGGCAGGATTTCTTATCGTAGATTCCCCAGCATTGTCTGAACTTATTTGCATGCTTGAATAGGCTAGCTAGGCATGCCAGATACGATTTTTTGACATGATATTATTGTTCATGAGCATATTGAGTTTTCTTGCTGGACTTCGGCTCACGGGTGCTATGTGGTGCAGGTAAAGGCAAAAGAAAGCTGGACCATCCTTGAGTTGGAGAGCTTAGGTGACGATGTGTACATATGCGGCTGCTCGTCCGCCACGACCGAGGGTTTAAAGATGAACTAGGGTTAAACCCTATTTTGCCGTATAGGTCGGCTGGTTGTAAATATTTTGTTGTAATTAACCTTTAAATTATATTTTTGGGATCCCAAAGTATATGGTAAACGTTTTAGTGAAACGTTATATCTTAACCGAAATTTTTAACCCTAAACCGCTAATCATATTTAGTTACACAATTATGACCAAATGACTCGATTAGCGAGTTTAGCACTGTTTAAAATGCACACCGCAACAGTCCCTGGAGTTTAGGGCGTTACAAGTGGGATACCTCTGATCATACTCCTACAACTGTCTAGACACGTAGGCTATCACCTTCCCAACATGCATCAGTACACAACCCAAACCCTACCTTGAAGCATCACAGTAGACCACAAACTTTTCCTTGTCTGATGGAAGACTCAATACCGAAGCGATGATCAGCCCCCGCTTCAACTCCTTGAAACTATTCTCACATATATTTTTCCAGACATACTTGGTCTTCTTACACATCAACTCAGTCAACGGTGTGGCTATTTTGGAGAATCCCTCAACAAAATGTCGATAGTGCCCTTCTAATCCCAAGAAACTTTTAACCCTTTGGTACACTGCTCGGTCTCGGCCAATCTCTCACTACCTCTATCTTGGTTGGTTCTATTAGAATCCCCTCCTTACTCACAACGTGGCCTAGAAATGTTACTTGGGGTAACCAAAACACACATTTACTAAACTTAGCATATAGCCTATGCTTCCTCAGCCGCTGTAGTACTAAACGAAGATGTTGCTCATGCTCTATCTCTGATTGGGTGTACACCAGTATATCATCGATGAATACAATCACAAACTTATCCAAGTAATCCCTGATGACCCTATTCACCAATTCCATGAAGGTTGTTGGGGCATTAGTTAATCCAAAGTACATGACTAGGATTCATACTGTCCATACCTTGTACGGAATGCGGTCTTTGGTATGTCCTCCTCTTTATTCCTTAAGTAATGGTAGCCAGACTGAAGGTCAATCTTAGATAACATCGTCTTCCCTTGTAGCTAGTCAAATAAGTCATCAATCCTGGGCAATGGATACTTATTCTTAATAGTCAACTTATTCAGCTCTCTGTAGTCGATGCACATACTTAAGGATCCATCCTTCTTCTTGACGAACAACACTGGGGCACCCCATGGTGAATAGTTGGGTCTAATGAATCCTAGATCTATCAATTACTGCAACTGAATCTTTAGTTCCTTCAACTCTGCTAGAGCCATCCTATAGGGTGTCCTTGATACAAGTTCTACTCCTTGTGCCAACTCTATGACACACTCGATGTCTCAGTGTGGTGGCAATCCTGGCAGGTCTGCTCGGAATACATCAGGAAACTCACACACTAGTCTGGTCTCATTTGGTCCAACTGAAACTATCCTAGAGGTATCCACTATGTTTATTAGGATTCCAATGCAACCTTCTTGCAATAGGTCTCTAGCCTTCAGTGCAGAAATCATAGGTACTCATGGTCCACTCGCTATCCCCACAGACACGAAGGGTTCCTCTCCTTCCAACTCAAAAGTTACCATCCTTCGCTTGCAGTCTACCATCGCCCCATTCTTTGCCAACCAATCCATCCCCAAAATCATATCAAAGTCATCCATCACCAGTTCAATCAGATCCACTCACAACTCCCTACTTTCTATCTCCACTGGTAATGCTCTAACCCACCTCCTAGAGACTACCAGCTCCCCGATTGGCAACAAAGTCCTAAATCCTCTAGCATATAAATCACAAGGTCTACATAAACGGTCTATCACCGTAGCAAATACAAATGAATGAGTAGCTCTTGAATCAATCAATGAAGTAAATGAAGAACTAGCACTATAAATCTAACTTGTCACGACCGAGGGACTAGTCTCAATCTCGATCTTGGTCAAAGTAAACACTCTGGTTAGAGTGAGGTTGTCACTCCTCTTGGGTTCTTCTTTTTTGGCTTGTGGGCAGTCCTTCCTCAAGTGACCGATACTCCCACAAATGAACCATGCTCTGACTCTACACTCCCCAAGATGTCGTCGCCTACACCGTGGACACACTGGGAATCTTCTCAAATTCTCTCCCCTGCCCTAACGGCCATAAAAAGCACCCCGTGCCCTCCTATCTAGGAGGAACAAAAAAATCTAGGGCCTTTCTCTTCTACTTACTGGGGCCACTACCTCGGCTAGAACCAGTGAAAGGAGGCACCATCCTCCAAGCATCATGCCTTGCGGCGCCTTCTTTCCATATCTGATCTTCGGCACTCTCAGTAGTAAGGGCTTTCTCCACTACTTGAGCATAAGTGGTAGTCCTTGAAGCCAATGTTATCCTGACATCCCGGGCTATCATCACATTCAGCCACCATACAAAGTGATCCCTCTATGCCATATCAGTAGCCACCAAATCCAGCGCGAACTTCGCCAACCGGTCAAACTTCAAAGCATATTCTGTGACGGTCATTCTATTATGAGTTAGATTAGTAAACTCATCTACCTTTGCAGCTTGGACTACAACACTGTAATACTTCTCATTAAAGACATCTTCGAATTCATCCCAAGTCATAACACTCACATCCCTCCTCTGGGACACAACTTCCCACCAAATGTTGGCGTCTTCCCTTAACATGTAACTGGCACAAAGACACCCTCTCATATCCTTCAATCCTTGTGAAATCCAGGATAAAAGAAGTCATGTTCATCCTCTACTCTGCTCGCAGTGGATCTGAGCCGCCCTCAAAGGTTAGAAGGTGCTACTTCCTTAATCTCTCATACAAAGGCTCCCATCTTTCTCCAGCTCATGTTGGGCTGGATTTGGTGCCATAGCTTGTGGGACCTGTAGTCCAACATCCCAAAGAGGAGCCTGCTGCCTCAGTTCTCGGAGTTCATCTTCGGTTCTCTGAAGTCTAACTTGCATTTCCGCAAACATTTGTTGCTAGTTTTGTGGGGAAGGTGGAGGGTCCTGACTCTAGTTGATCACCGAGGCATAACTTTAACATGCCCACAATCAATGATCCTGCATATCAGGTATGATAACAACATCCAAAAATCACCTCCCAATTCAATCAATCAAACACAAGTATCAAACCAATACAATGCACACACATTATAATCATATAGTAGTCAAAGGGTCCATGCCCTAGCATTATATACACTCATCATGCTCTATTAATATTACTCAGGCAAATAGGACAATTGAGACAAACAATTAAACATATAATTCACTTAATACCGACCAACCATGAGTCTAGCTTGTCTCTAGCATTGAGCATACATGTTCAGTCAATCTCCAGGAATCATAAACCTTGGCACGCTCTGATACCAATTTGCAATGCCCTACTACCCTAGAGACATTACCATGTGATTTTAAAATGTGCCACTAGCTCGCTAATCGAGGTTTTAGACTGAAAAGTTTGATTAATCAAAATAAAGACCCAATTAATGAAAATTAAGTGTAAAAGGTTTGGACATTCATTAAGATTATAAAAGTGTTACATTGGGATCCCAAAATACTGTTTCGAAATATATTTCCAATACAAAAGTTAGAGTATAGTCGACCTAAGCGACAAAATCAAACGTTTACAACGCGTCCCTCAAAACAACCCTACCCATGGCGACAAGGTAGGCCAAACATGTATGCGTCGCTCCATGCCCTCCAACTCATGCTTCATCGGCCTTTCCTTTACCCTTACCTGCACTATAGAGCAACCGTGACCAAGGCCCAGCAAGAAAACTCCACATACATAGCATATAACAAATCATGCTAGTAAATGCATTACTTTAAACAGATAGCACAAACTATTCACATAGCGGCCTATGCCGGCCCAAGTGCATTACCAGGAATTGGGTTCACGGTCTTCACTGAACGGGTGAGTACAACACCCTAGATGGCCATGCCATGGCGGCCTGCACTCAGCATGCTTATCGCTGTTCCCGACTTTCCCCGATCAATCATAATCATAAAAACATGGCATAACAATTATGAACATTCACACATAGCATTAAACACAGATAATAAGGCCATGCCCTGTTCTACGATCACAAACAATTTTCTTACCTGTGTCTCAAGCTTACTGCCTAGTGCGATCTTGAGCACGATCCCCTAAACCTGACCTTTGGTGGTAAAACCTAGTCACAACGCATTAATAATAAACATCCATCAAGCCCTAAACCAATAAAAAAATTTGGAGTAATATTCTAGCCTGCAGGACCTCGAATTCTAATAAACCGAACAGTAGAACTCTTCCTGAGCCCTTAAATTTGAGTTCCCGAGCTTAAAACCCTATTTTGGCCAATATTTCTTATTTGAGCTGCGACCCAGCTCCCTAGGGCCACGGCGTTCTACAAGTGAGAGAGCCCCAATGCTCTCTTCTAGGGGACACGGGCCGCAGCGCGCCTCTGCCTGCGTCGCGGCACTTGCATAATTTCAGAGGCTCTCAATCTGCCTGGGTTCATATGGGTTGAGGCACCTAAAGAATAGGGTTGTGGCTCGAGTCCCAAAACCCATAATTTCCTTCGTTTTCTCGAGCCAAACTCACTAAAATATACCCTAAACAATACCCAAACCCATAATTCAGTGTAGAATTCCTATAAGTACAACATAATTATTATAATTAGCTCAAAAACCACTCCAAACCCTTACCAAGAATCAAAAACCAACCTAAGGTTTAACCTCTAGAAATCCCCTTAACTTACAGCAGAAACTCAACAGAATCAGCATAAAATCTTTACCTCAATCAGAGAATTCGACCTTGAACTAAACCCAATCACTCCAAGCTTCAATTCCCAAGCTTCCTCCTTAAATTTCAGCATAATCCTGAAGCTATCGAGAGAGAGAGAGAGAGATAGAGAAAGACTGAGAGAGCGTATTTTTTTTTTCTTGTTAGTTCTAGAGTCCTAAGGCACATGTCCATGTCTATCCTTTGAATATGACCCAATTACCACTAAGTTAACCCTTAGCCATTTAATGCCTCCAAGGGAAATCCCGTCATTTGCCACATTCCTGCTAATTCTTTGAGTAGTCCTATAAATCCCCAATTAATTCTGACATGCCCAAATAATCGCTAAATAGCCTCTCGTTACCTGGTACCAAACACGTGCTACATTCCAAAAATACCCCTAGACTCACCCCGAGCCAGGTATTGACCCTATTGTGACTATTCCGCTAATCCGCTACCTAGGACCATCTCAAACAACATATCTCAGATATATATCCACAATACTAATGTCTCAAATGCAACACACACAAATAATCACATTTATGCCCTCAACAGGCCAAAATTAAAAATATGACCTTATTAACATAAACGGGCCCACATGCATATTTAATTCACCCAAACATGCATATCTAGTCATATAATCATTTAATCCAAGTAATCACATAATGATACACATATATCACAATTAACCATGTAATAACATAATTAAATCAATTATTGCCCTCCCGGCACTCTAATCATGGAACTAAATCTTATTAGCAGATTTGGGACGTTACAACTCCAATCATTGATTGATAGTTGTTGTTGTAGGAAAACTCAATCAAAGGTAAGTACTTACTCCAGGACCCAAAGTCCAATACACACACCCGAAGCATGTCTTCCAATATCTGAATCGTCCTCTTATATTGTCCATCTATCTAAGGACGATAGGTGGTAATAAACTTCAACTGTGTACTCATCGCCTTCTGTAGACTTCCCAAAAACTTAGAAGTAAATGTGGGGTCCTGGTCCGATACTATCGACTTCAGAGTCCCATGGAGACATACAACTCAACGTACTGATCTACTATAAATTTGTCCTCACTGGCAGAAAGTCAGTCGATTTCGTATACTTGTCCATAATTGCCCGTACTGAATCATGCTGACCCACTATCCTGAGTCACCGTACCCCAAATTCCATGGTGATGTCATCCCATTTCCACTCAGGGATACCAAAAACGTTGCAATAGCCCTGCTGGTCTCTGATGTTCAGCTTTCACTTGCTAACATGTCAGGCACTTTGCAACATATTCAATCACATCTTTCTTCATCCCAAGTCACCATTATAACATTTTTCAGGTCCAAGTGCATCTTTATGGTGCCTAGATGTTGCGAACACGATGTAGTATGAGATTCATCCAGAAAGTTTCGTTTGATACCAGCGTCCATCAGAACACAAATCTGATCCTTCTATCTCAACAAACCTATCTTTGAAACAGTATAGTCCTTAGCCACTCCAGCTAGGACGTCCCCTCTTTGCTTCATCAATTGGGGATCTCTCAACTTGCCCCCCCTTATCCTCTCTAAAAGAGTGGCTGGAAGGTGATATTGGCTAGCTGTCCCACCACCAACTCTATTCATGCTCTAGTCATATCATCTGCCAACTCTTTTGATATCTTCTTCAAACTACATAGTTGTCCCGGACCTCTCTGACTCAAAGCATCTGCAACCACATTGGCTTTTCCTGGATGATAGAGGATTTCACTATGATAATCATGTACCAACTCTAGCCAACGTCTCTGTCTCATATTCAGATCCTTCTGAGTAAATAAGTACTCCAAACTCTTGTGATCAGTGTAAATCTCGCACTTCTCTCCATATAAATAGTGTTGCCATACCTTTAGTGCAAAAACAACTGTTGCCAACTCCAAGTCGTGAGTAGGCTATCATTGTCCATACTCCTTTAACTGTCGTGACACATAGGCAATTACCTTCCCAACCTACATAAGAACATAATCTAATCCTTGTCCCGATGCATCTCAATATACCATAAATTTCTCCTAATATGACAAAAGACTCAATACCAAAGCAGTGATCAATAGCCATTCAACTCCTGGAAGATATTCTCACATCTGTCTGACCACACAAACTTCAGGTTCTTACGTGTCAACTCTGTCAATGGCATACCAATTCTTGAGAACCCTTCTATGAAATGTCGACAGTACCCTGCCAACCCAAGAAAACTTCTTATCTCTGAGGCACTCCTTGGCCTTGGCCAATCCCTAACAGCCTCAATCGTGGTCGGATCAACCTTAATCCCATCCTTGCTGACTATGTGACCAAGAAAGGTCATCTGAAGTAACCAAAACTCACACTTCTTGAACTTGGCATATAATTTGTGCTCCCTCAATCTTAGTCGTACCAACCAGAGATGTTGCTCATTCTCTGCTTCTGACTGAGAATAAACCAAGATGTCATCGATGAAGACAATCACGAATCTGTCAAAATAATCCTTGAACACTCTATTCATCAGATCCATAAAAGTTGCTGAGGCATTAGTCAATCCAAATGACATGACTAAAAACTCATAATGCCATACCTCGTGTGAAAAGCTGTCTTCGAAATATCCTCCTCCTTGATCCTCGGCTGATGATAACTAGATCAAAGATCAATCTTCAAAAACATTGTCTTACCATACAGGTGATCCAACAAGACATCGTTCCTCAGCAATGGGTACTTGTTCTAATAGTCATTTTGTTCAACTCCCTGTAGTCAATGCACATTATCAATGTCCTATCCTTTTTCTTAACAAACAACACCGGCGCACCCCACGGTGAGAGGCTAGGTCTAATAAATCCTAAATCGAGTCATTCCTGCAACTAAATCTTCAATTCCTTTAACTCTACTGGTGCCATCTTGTAAGGTTCCTTGGATACCGTTTCTATCCCCGATGCCAACTCTATGACGAACTCATTCTCCCGATGCGGCAACAACCTTGGTAGATCCTCTGGGAATACTTCCAAGAACTCACAAACCACCTAGTCTCTTCAGGTCCAACTAATACGACCTTAGTGGTATCCACCACACCAGCTAGGAATCCTATGCAACCACCTCACAATAGGTCTCTAGCTCTCAATGTTGGTATCATAGGAATGCGAGGTCTGTTGACGGTACCCACAAATACAAATGGGTCCTTACCCTCAGGCTCAAAAGTTACCATGCTCCTCCTACAATCTATGGTTGCCCCATACTTGGCTAATCAATCCATGCCCAGAATCATATCAAAATCCTCCATATCTAGCTCAATCAGATCTACAGACAACTCCCTACTATCAACCTTTACTGGTAATGATCTGACCCATCTCCTAGAGACTACCGATTCTGGAGTAGGCAACAAATTCCCAAACCCCACAGCATAAAAATCATACGGTCTACACAATATTTCTATCACTCTACTAGATAAAAAGAGTTTGTAGCAGCAGAATCAATCAACACGGTGTAAGGGGAACTAGCACTAGAAATATGACTTATCACTATTGAGGGACTAGCCTTAGCCTCTGACTGCGTCAAGGTGAACACTTGAGTTGGAGTCAAGTTGTCCGCCTTCTTTGGCTCTTCCTTATTTTCTCTCAGGAAATCTTTATTGAGATGTACAACCACCCCACACAAAAGCATGCCTTTGCTTGGGATTCTCCCAGATGGCACCTCCTGCACTTGACACACTCTGGATAACTCCTCCAAGCTTCATTGTCGCCCTGGCGGCCAATCTAAATGCCCTGACCCCTCCTATCAGGACCAACAATGGTAGAGGTTTCTGAGGTCTTTCTCTTATGGTCACTAGGGCCTCCACCCGTACTAGATCCCCCAAATGGAGGCACCACCTCAGAACATCACGTCGTGCGGCACTTTCCCTCCAGATCTTATTCTTCACTTCTGCAGTAATAGGGGCTTTTTGAACCACCTGGGCATAAGTAGTTGCCCCAGGCTCTGAAGTAATCCTAACATCGCATGCTATCATCAAAATTTAACGCTCGTACAAAATGATCCTGTCTTGCTACATATGTAGGCACTAAATCAGGTGCAAATTTTTCTAGCCTGTCAAATTTCAAGGCATATTCGGTCACTGTCATGCTGCCTTGTATTAAACTGGTAAAATCATCCACTTTCGCAGCTCGAACTACATTATTGTAGTATTTCTGGTTAAACACATCTCAGAACTCATCCTATTTTATAGTAGCAACATTCTGCGTTTGGGATACCACTTACCTACCACCCTCATAAAGTCTAGGATGGAGGTGGTTAGGCTCATCCACTACTCATCCTTAAGTGGATCTAAACCTCCCTCAAAGGTTGGAGGGTGTTGTTTCCTAAATCTCTCATAAAGTGGTTCCCATCTAGTGTTGATTTCTGGCTACCCCAAAACTTGTACTACCACCGGTGGCGCGGCTGGGGCAGCATTCCTTAGTGGACCCTGCAGCCTAGGCTACCTAATTTCTTCTTTCAGCCTTTGTAACCTTGCATGCATTTCAGCAAACACCTGTTGCCAGTTCTCAGGGGCTGGGAGAAGGTTATGAACCTGATTATAATGTCTAGCCTAGATTCTAGCGCCAGCCAATTGATCTGATTGCCTTGGAGGCATAACTCTCCAAGTATATCTGCAATCAACGACTCGGCTTATCAGGCAATGATAACAGTGCTCAACACCACCCCTCAGTCAAAAATGAACAAATAATCACACACACATAATAATAATGCTAATAAGCATTTCAATAACTCTCACATGCAGCAACAATACTAATAATAAGCATATCTTTTCATATTCACATAGCAGTCAAGAGCCAGACCCTATCAATATATCTTATGCTTCCTAATCTAAAATGTAGCTAAACCATATACATTCCAATTAAGAAATTAACACATAGTCAAGACATTGGTTGCCAAAACGTGACTCGATCTCATCTTTAGCGGCGAGTGTACATACCTAGCCAGTCTTCAAGAACTATTAAACCTTGACGGCTCTAATACCAAGCTGTAATGCCCTACAAATCAGGGACCGTTAAACAAAGTGGCGGAAACGAGCCCCGAACCCTAGGTCAAAATTCCTCTCAAAAACCCAAAAAATCACCACTGTGAACAGTGCAGCGCTACAGCGCTCTAAGGAGGGCGCTGTAGCGCTACAAGCAGAACTCACCTCCCCAGAACAGGGGCTAGCGCTACAGCGCCCACTGACTAGCGCTGTAGCGCTAGTTGCAGCCCAGAAAACCCAAAATCGTATTTCTGCGATTTCTTTCAACCAATCTCAAACCAAACTTCCCCAAATCTTTACCAAACTCAAAATCAAGCTTATGAACACTCTCCATTCATCCCAAGCATCCCAAATCCTCAAATCCCAAGAACATTTATCCCAAATCTCAAAATCTACCATGAACAACCCTAAGCTCAGAAATTCAGTCAACAACAAAGTTAAAGGCTTAGAATTCTTACCATTGATGCAAATTTCGACCTTGATTCAACCCTAGGCCTCCCTAGATTGTTCATCATCAAAGCTTGCCCAGAATTTCCCTAAAATTCCCATCAACTCAGCTCAAAACACAGCTCAAACCATCAAAAACCCTTAAAACTGAAATCTCTAAAACTTACCTCAAAAGTTGATGTGTTCTTGCCAAATCTTCAAGTCTAATCCAAGATCCTTGATGCACAGCCTACCATTGCTCTCCACTAAGCTTTGCTCCAAGAAAAATGGAGCGGAATGGTGCAAAAATGCACAAACCGACCCTTGAGGAAAACCCCTCAGTTTTCTCTCTTTTTCTTTCTTTCCCTTTCTTTCTTTTCTTTTATTTCTTTCCTTCAGCATTCCCACTCTCTAACAATCCCACTCACTATATAAAGCCTTATAAAATCTATCTTTAAAAGCCAAATGACCAAAATGCCCACCCTATTAAATTCTAAATCCTTTTGTCCAAATAGGGCCATTTTAGCCATTTTACCCAATTCCCGCTAATCCTCAAGTGTCTCTTATATTTTCCCGCTACCTTCCGACACCTGATAAACCACCAAATAAGTATCCCCCATCATCAAAATAAATCTCAATCTATCCTCTGAATTCCTGATTATACCCCCAGGCTCGCCCCGAGCCGGGTATAAATTCCCGCCATGACTTTCCGCTAGCCTGCTCACTGGGATCGCCTCGAGTCACAAATCACAAATGCGCCCACATACCACTGTGGTCTCAACAATCATCACATATCAATACAGTTATGCCCAACATGGCCAAATTACAATTATGCCCTTCTAACACGATCCGGGCCTACATGCATACTAATATACATAGTCATGCATCTCAGATAAATAACTAGTCATATAACATGCTTCAAATCATAATCATGCATTTAATTCATAAAAATCACACATAAATCCCATCATGCCCTCCTGGCACGCTAATCAAGGCCCTTAAGCCTTATTAGCTAATTTGGGTCGTTACAACTATCCCCTCCTCATAAAAATTTCGTCCTCGAAATTTATCCAACACATCAGTCAGAAAACCCGCAACTCTGACCCTGAATCCCCAAGGTCCACCGCCTTTGCTTTACTTTTCAACAACACTCTCACAAGAGTAACAATCTTGCCCCTCAAGATTTCGTCTAATAGCCATACTCTCGATAGCTTCTTGTTTACACCGCAACCCTGCTGAAGCCTCAGGGTCTGCCTAGATTACAATGACCAATTCATTGTCTTATTCCTGATTCCAGAGATACTCAAAATCATCACCTCTACTAGGTGGGATCAACTTGTAGGCCCCGCTGGCCTAACCCTTAGTACAACTTTAGAATTTTATGTTGAATTAAGAGCCAGAACTCTCCCTTCTTTCTCTGAACACCTTACAGATCCTCGTCTGTTAAACGCAGAGACGCAACTCTTTCTTCCCGGAACTTTATTTCCTCATAACTTAGCAATTAACCAGCTCCTTATTCTTTCAAATAGGCAGACACTCCTGCCTTAAGAAGTCTCAACGACCTCTTTGGCTCTCTCACTGAACTAAAGCCAAACTGTAGTATTCACTATTCTTCACCTCTTATCAAGCCCTATGTCGCGTTACATTAACAAGACACCAGCAACTGCCACCACGACTAACTCATCAGGGATTACACTTCCCTTAATACCTCAAGTATTCGCTCACTCAATGCTCAATTCTTTAAGATATCTGATAGATTTTCCGATTGCCATTCCACTTGCAATCAACTGATAGTTCCAGGTTCCCACTCTGTTCTTTTCGTTCTCTAGATCCTTTCCAAGATTTAAAATACTATAGGGTCTCAATTCAGTATCATCGACGTTCTACCCTGAAACTAGTTCACTTGACCCAACAACATTAACTCAAACAACCGAGTTAAAACTTTTCATGTCCAAACACTTTACTCAAGGTCTAAAGTGGTCTATTCCTATGATACACTACCACATCACCTAACCCCTCAGGATCCAAAGGAAAACACTAGATTCTGTCACCTGCTCGACCCTCCCGGTACGACGTACCCTAGGAGGTGGAATGATGTCCATTCAGAATTCTCATTCATTAACCGAATCTAAGTGGATCCTTCATCCATTCCTGGTATCCTAACTTGTACCACCTTAGCAGGGTTCCTCCCTGCTCCAACCACAGTCTACTCTTTGGATTCTATAGCTCATTGACACCCACCAGCTAACCATTACTTACTAACGTTACGCCAATCTCAGTCGTTGCCTTGTCCACTCTATTACAGTCTATGGCGCTATCCCCTGACTGACACACGCCTCACAGCTAGGAGTTCCGCCTCTAATTATATCTTCCCTCGCTCAATCAAGGATTTCAAACACTGATCATTCGTCTGTTACTTTTCACCACCTCTGTGTCTCAATGCTATCTTTCTTACTAATACCCAAGACTCAAGCACCTTATTCCATGCACAACAGTCGACTTAACGTTCCAAGTGTATCAACCATGATCCATTCAGTCGTCTCCCGCAAGGCTCAATCCATCCTCGCGTCAATTATTCCTGGGCGTGCCCAAATCGTGATGCACTCCCACATTTCCATAACCCTACCATAGATCAGGTCCCTTATGGAATCACTCTTTACTTAACCAAAACACACACACATTCCAGCATTACTAGATACTAAACAATCTTACCTTGTCTTCTGAATTTCTTTCTGATTTGACACCACTCAGTCCGTCTAACTTCGAGTTTTACTATTCTCCTCATCTCTGATGTAGTTGTCTCTGGAGGTGCTTAAGCAATAGATGATGCGCTTACCAGTCTTGTTATGCTTTCTGTTCTTCAGACGTTCTTCATTAGCTTCTTGCGGCTTCAGATCAATTCTTCTCTTATCTGTCCTTTCTTCTTGTAGTTCTATTCTGAGTACTCTTGACGACACCCAAACTAACACTCCGTAGAACCTTACCTGTGACTCTGCCTTCTGGGTACAACGCCTTCAGCATAGTCATTGCTCACCATTTCCATCTGGGAGTAATCCGCATGCACTGCTCGTGAGCTTGAAGGGGACTTGCCCATACCGTTCATGCATTCTCTGCCTAAGGAACTTACCTGTGCTGCTGTAGCTTGAACCATTCTAGAATCTTCGTTACCAATCTCAAACTTTTATCCCTTACTGACAATGCTAACAATCCTTGTAGTATAACACTCTGGCTACTCCAGGGCCAAATTCCTTCGATTGCTTCAATAGACTTCCTTTTTGCCAATACCGTCTCTTACAACGTTCTTGGTACCAATCCTATCTGTAGTCTGACCTTGAAGTACCCCAAATCTTTCTTTTCATACCCACATACTTTTCCCACTGGTCAGCTCAGTTCCACTCAGTCTCATTAACATACTCCGGATGATGTCCTTTACAATCCATGGTTATTTCTTAACTGATTAACTTTCTCACTATGAGTTTCTTAGTTACTTGCTTCCCAATTCATCTGCCAGAAGTTTCTAATTCCTTCTCAATAAGTGTTACTATCATCAGCCTCTCGAATAGCACCTCTGAGGCAACCTCTCTATGTCTATCTCCCTCTCGGAACATTCTCAACACCGAGTTCTTTCAGTTCGTTACATGACCAAAGCATAAACCATTCAGTTAAATACTCATCCTTGAGGACTCAGCCTCGAACTTTGAATGTATCGACGCATTCCAGTTCCCCGTTCCCTCACCATGGGAAATTCATCCTAACATATCGAGTCATTCTATGTAGAAGTCATGCCCTCACCTAACCTCCTCTCAGGTGGCATCCTTTCCTTCATGCATACTAAATAACCTCCCTGGTTCCTGTCACCATCTTGATAGCTACCTATCAATCAGGCTTCTTTCCAATCTCAAATTAGGTGCCCAAGCACTGTCTGGGGTCCTTCTACCTCAAAAATCGAGAATCCGACCTCGCTGCGTCCTATCAACAAAAGTACCATCTTATCAATCAGACTTTTCCCCTTTCTGGCAAAACCAGAAGCCACAGAACTATCCGGGGTTCTATCAACTTGATTAACACGAATCTATCTTTACTAATTCCATCAAAGGGAGCACTGCCCTTGCGGCTCTAGCACTCATGCTCTATACATCAACCATCAGTTCCTCGAACAACATGGCCCTCTCCGCCATCCACATGCAGGCGATAAACTCTTACCTCAGGGCGGCCCAAATGCCTTAGACTATTCCAGATATCATATCCTTAAATGGGTCGCCATCAATTCCGGATACATCCGTCATTATAAATTCCCAAAATGAATTACCTGATTCACCAAACCCATTAATTTACAC
Organism: Humulus lupulus; assembly: GCF_963169125.1. Taxonomy (NCBI): domain Eukaryota; kingdom Viridiplantae; phylum Streptophyta; class Magnoliopsida; order Rosales; family Cannabaceae; genus Humulus; species Humulus lupulus. The sequence continues at coordinate 144,877,676 of NC_084800.1, read as the reverse complement.
TGTTGTTACCCTATCAGTCCAAACCAAACTTATAAGGCCTCCACTTTCCACAGTTCAGATCATGCCTTTATAACCTCTTCTAACCATCCATCATCTAGGTTCTTGCCAACCCATTAAGCCAGTACCTCAGCCCGAGTACCAATTCCAGGCATCTCTCTGCCTCAACATTTAATACAACTCTCTAATCAGGATCTCTCATCCTCTTAACCAAGGGTGGAATTAACTCTGCCCGTCTATTGATAATTTCCTTGTCAGCCCGAACTCTCCTCAAAACCCGAGGATAACACCCTTTACGCCTTTCATATAATACCCTTATCTGTCCATACCTCACAGTAAACCAACACTGGTAACCTTACTGTTAACACATCTAAATTAGCTATTTCCCCAGAGAAATCCGCTGTTCTTCTATCCCATCTCAACTAACAAACTCCACAGCTTACTCACACACTAGTGACTCTCTGCTGCTGCTTTCAGGGATAACTGGAGATCTCAACTCCAACTTATATCTAGAATCTCCCTCTCAACACAATATCAGGTCCCCAAACCCTTCTAGGAACAGACAACTCGAGTTCATCTGTCAAAACTTACCAAACTCCTGAACTCAGAGGTTCATACCCTGAACCAACTCACAACTAGATCCAAATATCCACAAGTATAATGCACACACAAGCATATACTAGGTCAAGTCCACAATGATATACATTTAGCTACCAAATTTTAACATCACTAAGTATACCCAGGTCTCAACATGCTTCATACAAGCAAATAAACGGATATAACATATGAATTTAATTAAGAAAATTAACCACATACACTCAATATGCAAATCATTATGCCAATATCCATCCATATGCATAATAGTATTATTCAGCATGCATCAATCCCAACATGCAATAATCAAGGGCCAAGCCCAACAGCATCTCATGCATATGTCATTTCATTCCTCATGCTCCATATAAATAAGCAGGCAAACAGGGCATTCAAACATATATTCAGACATGTCAATCAATCATACCAACCAACCCTAAGTCGAGCTTGTCACTGACAGCGAGCGTACATGTTCGGTCGATCTCCAGAACCAATAAACCTTGGCTCGCTCTGATACCAAGTTGTAACGCCCTACTTCCTTAGAGTCGTTACTAAGTGAGTTTTAAGACAAACCAGTGTGCAATGAACTCGCTAACCGAGGTTTTGAAACAAAAGTGTGACTAATTAAAAGTTAAGGCTGTAATCCCTGAAAATGCGTCGTTTCATTAAAACTCCTAGTATTAAACATTTGGGATCCCAAAATAAGGTTTGAAAACTATTTACATCTTGAAATAAGTTTACAGTTAATCAGTTCTAAAAATCATAGATTATTACAGCCATTTTCGAATAAACCCCCAACCAAAGCAATCGGGCAGGCCAAACATGTACGCGTCGCTTCACGCTCTCCATACTCATGGTTGGTTGACTCAGCCTTTGCCCTTACCTGCAACACGGAGCACCCGTGAGCCGAAGCCCAGCAAGAAAACTCATGCATTTCATAACATATGCAAAATATACAGTTATTCATAGCAGATAATCCACAGATAAACAAGTCAACCATTAGACTAAGCAAACACGGCCCTGCCGCCCCAGAACCCTTACCGCAGCCTGGGGTCTCAGTCCTCACCGCAAGGATCTCACACATATCCTCTGGGTCCCGGGCCCTGCCCTGACCATAAGCATCCCATGTGCTAAGTGTTACTTCCGGCCCCGTTGCCGTTCTCGGCCTTGCCGCCCTCGGCCATAGCTGTTCATTTCACCATAATCATATATAGCATAAATCAAACAACATTCAAATAAATAACAATTCATTTAAATCTGCACCCTAACATGTAATGCAATATAGGGCCACGCCCGACAATCATCTCATCATGCAACATGCAATTTAGGGCCGTGCCCCGCAATCACACTATGGGCCCATGCCCTATCCTACGGGTGTTATAGTTTTCTTACCTGTCCATACAATAGCTTAGATCACCTGACTCCTTGAGCACGATCCCACTCGAGCCATAGCGCACACCTAAGCACAAACATAGGTCAAAGTCAACACCGAACCCCAAGTCCGGAAACCTATCCTCGGGACCAATCCCGAGCTCCCGAGAAGTCCTAAATCCCCAAAACAAAGTGGCAGAAACGAGCCCCAAACCCTAGGTCAAAATTCCTCTCAAAAACCCAAAAAATCACCTCTGTGAACAGTGCAGCGCTACAGCGCTCTAAGGAGGGCGCTGTAGCGCTACAAGCAGAACTCACCTCCCCAGAACATGGGCTAGCGCTACAGCGCCCACTGACTAGCGCTGTAGCGCTAGTTGCAGCCCAGAAAACCCAAAATCGCATTTCTGCGATTTCTTTCAACCAATCTCAAACCAAACTTCCCCAAATCTTTACCAAACTCAAAATCAAGCTTATGAACACTCTCCATTCATCCCAAGCATCCCAAATCCTCAAATCCTAAGAACATTTATCCCAAATCTCAAAATCTACCATGACCAACCCTAAGCTCAGAAATTCAGTCAACAACAAAGTTAAAGGCTTAGAATTCTTACCATTGATGCAAATTTCGACCTTGATTCAACCCTAGGCCTCCCTAGCTTGTTCATCATCAAAGCTTGCCCAGAATTTCCCTAAAATTCCCATCAACTCAGCTCAAAACACAGCTCAAACCATCAAAAACCCTTAAAACTGAAATCTCTAAAACTTACCTCAAAAGTTGATGTGTTCTTGCCAAATCTTCAAGTCTAACCCAAGATCCTTGATGCACAGCCTACCATTGCTCTCCAATAAGCTTTGCTCCAAGAAAAATGGAGCGGAATGGTGCAAAAATGCACAAACCGACCCTTGAGGAAAACCCCTCTGTTTTCTCTCTTTTTCTTTCTTTCCCTTTCTTTCTTTTCTTTTATTTCTTTCCTTCAGCATTCCCACTCTCTAACAATCCCACTCACTATATAAAGCCTTATAAAATCTATCTTTAAAAGCCAAATGACCAAAATGCCCACCCTATTAAATTCTAAATCCTTTTGTCCAAATAGAGCCATTTTAGCCATTTTACCCAATTCCCGCTAATCCTCAAGTGTCTCTTATATTTTCCCGCTACCTTCTGACACCTGATAAACCGCCAAATAAGTATCCCCCATCATCAAAATAAATCTCAATCTATCCTCTGAATTCCTGCTTATACCCCCAGGCTCGCCCCGAGCCAGGTATAAATTCCCGCCATGACTTTCCGCTAGCCTGCTCACTGGGATCGCCTCGAGTCACAAATCACAAATGCGCCCACATACCACTGTGGTCTCAACAATCATCACATATCAATACAGTTATGCCCAACATGGCCAAATTACAATTATGCCCTTCTAACACGATCCGGGCCTACATGCATACTAATATACATAGTCATGCATCTCAGATAAACAACTAGTCATATAACATGCTTCAAATCATAATCATGCATTTAACATAAAAATCACACATAAATCCCATCATGCCCTCCTGGCATGCTAATCAAGGCCCTTAAGCCTTATTAGCTAATTTGGGTCGTTACAACTAACCCCTCCTCATAATTTATAACTGACCCCCTCATTAGTTAACGTTGTTAAATAATTAATAATTAGTTAACGTTGCAATAACCTATTATTCTGGGTTGATATATGAACACTGATAGATATAAACCATAAAACGTCAACTACTAAGTGTCAATAATAATGCTCACTATTAGTGAGATTATGGATCTTCATACAATGTGTGCAATCAATTCGTTGATTAGGACTAAGATAACAAATAATTAAAAAAAAACTATGACCTTGGGATTAGATCAATGACGATCGATATTGTTTACAACATTTTAACCACTAATAATTAATAAAAATAAGGTTGATTAGTATCATTGTTAATCTTCGAACACTCTCACAGAAATAAGACCTTTAATTAGGTCTAAAATACTCATCAATTTGACAAGGATTCAAAAATACATAGACACCACTCCTAAAAAAAATTTAAAAATTGTGTCCTTTTATTAAATTATACTTTTCCTGATGCAAATTACACATATCCCGATGTTTTTTTTATTGATATTATAAGTGTAAATCAGAGTTCCGCAAAAGAATGGGTCTTTTAAAAAAATTATTATATAAATCAACGATCTTCCTATCCAGATTTTGAAAGCTCTCACCATGATCTTCCAAACCAATCCTCAAATACACACGGACGTGTGTGGGGACGTAGAATTCAAAAGGTTGATTTAGAACTCTCTACATGTACTCAACATGTGAGATCTAGCAAGGTTTGATTGAGAGAGGGGGAATTGAACATTTTTAGGAAAATTATCGCTTTCTTTTTCTGAGAGAGAGTCTGACAGTCAAAACTTTTGTTAACAACTTCTTGAAAAGTATCGCTTCTTTTCAGGTTTATAAAGATAATTAACTAATTTAATTAATCTTTATTTCATATGAAATATAAATGATCAATTATAACCTTTTTAATTATTTAATTTAAATCTCATTTAAAAAGAATAATTAAATAAACGAATAATTTAAAACCCCAAGGATAGGGAATATCGCTATGTGGCGCCACTCAGTATACAAACAGTGAGTGGCATGAGCCACATTAGAGTCCTCCCTAATTTTCTCATTTATTTATTTAATTAATATTTAAGACAATATATATTTATCTTAAATAAAATATCAGTTAATTCAAAATTAACTTTATCTTAAAATATCAGTTTTAAATAAATAAATATCTTATTATAAATAAAATCATTATTAATCTCTCTTTATATTAATCCAAACATGATTGTTATTTATTTTAACATTAGTTTAACAAAATTAAACCTACATAGTTAAATAATTAATTAATTCATCATTAATCAATTGCCCATAACTAGCACATAATTATTTTCTTGCCCTGGAAAATTAATTCATTTGCAAGTAAGTCATTCTCTCTACAAATCTTTCTTTTGACATCCTTACCCTTGACAATGTAGGACAAAAGTGATATGGGGACCACGGACCTATAATACGAAGCTTCAATAAAACAGATTATTAATTAAACTCTTCAATCTAACAATCTTATTTATTAATTTCATGATTACTCCACTATAAATATGGAATTTCACTCTAAGTATTTATAGAATAATATTTACAGAGTTTTCTCTTAAAATCCATTGATATAATCAATAAATATAGTTTTTTCCTCCATTTATTGGTTCGTTAATTAGAGTTGGTCAATATTACCATTTTACTCTTCTAATTACCTCTTGATACTGAAGTACCATTAATTCACTAGCAAATAATTAATATATAATAAAATTATAGATTTGAGCTCAATAACTATTCAGTTCCAGAATTAACCCTTAAGGGAACCAATATTGGATCTATTAGGAAAGTATGGATTCCATTATCGTAAATCATGTTCCCAGATATTCATGATATTGAATCTCCAAAACAAAAGTCATTAGCCTCATTATACTAAGAAACCTTAATGAGTGAATAAAAAAATCCAATAAACACAAACATGAGTTCAAGAATACTCAGAATTTAGACTGATCTAAAAATGATCATCTATTATGATAAGAATAAAATATTTATGTCAAATGGAAAGTTTATAAAGATAATTAATTCTCATCTCTATTATATACAACACCTTTACTAACATGTCTATCCACATCAGTAATTTGAATCTAGATCACTTGCATCTCGTATGCTTAGTATACCACACTAGTAACCATTCATCAAAGATTCATTATTTTAATATGTTACTAACTATAATAATGAAGAAGCTTGGTTCCGGTTTTTGCTCTCTCCCATGGCGAAGAGGAAAAAACTAGTTCGTAAGCTTGCAATCCGGGTGGAAGACCAAGAGAAACAACAAGATCAAGAGCAGAGGGATCCGAATTTTGTTGGCCCTACTGATCAGGTTCATACTGATTTCGTTTTGGGTGGGTCGAACATAGAAGACGGGGCTTGCGTAGACGAGTATGGTTCGGTTCAAGATGAGCTACGATTGCCTGAGACGGATTGTTCTCCGGAGGAAGATATTGATGGAGATAGGGTAGAAGACTCGATTTCACATGGGGCAAAGTGGGCGAATAAGGTTGAGGAAGGGGACTTTCAAGCCTCAGCTCAACGACAATGGCAGCAATTTTCAGCTAGGAAACTCTCATTTTCAGATCAGAAACTTGAGTTCTCTGAGCCTTTGTTCAAAGATGGAAGGAAGTATGCCAAGATAGATGTAGAAGAGGTTCAGGTCCAATCTGCGAATTGGACTTCTGCTGTTATATGCATGGTGCTTGGGGTAAATCCTCCCATGGCTATTTTTGAAGGTTTCATTAAAAGAGTTTGGGGTCATTTGGGGATAGTTCAGATTTCCAGAATGACAATGGGTTTAACCATGGTTAAGTTCAATGATGAAGCTACAAGGGATCAAGTTCTTGAAGATGGGATCCTTCATTTTGATCGGAAACCAGTTATTATCAGACCATGGTCTGCGGATCTTAGTGCCATTCGTCTGGTTCGTTCAGTTCCACTCTGGATTCGCTTGCCTGAATTAGGGTTGCAGTTTTGGGGAAGTAAATGTCTCAGTGCCCTTGTGAGCACGCTTGGTAAACCGATAATGGTCGATAAATTCACTAAGGAGCGTTCTCGAATTCATTTTGCTCGTGTTCTTGTGGAAATGGAAGTAACAGATAGCCCCCCTAGGAATATCCAATATGTGAATGAATTTGGTCAGATAATGGAGCAGGAAGTGGAATATGAGTGGCTTCCCATTAAATGTAAAGCTTGTACTGGATTTGGTCATGCTGAGATGGAGTGTAGGAAGGAGCTGAAAACAAAATGGGTCAAAAAGGAAACTACATCTAAAGAGGAGGTGATGGCTAGGCCGAATATTGAGGGGGCAAAGTCTTCTGGTTTGGAGACGGTGGATCTGGTTTCTGTGGGAAAAGTAGGGGTTCCGAATACTATTTCTGGACAGGAGAGCGTTCCAGTCACTACATCAGATGGTAGTCAGAACACTTATTGAGCAATCCCTGTGAATGATAAAGATCAACAGCAAGAAACTAAGTGGCTCACCCCTAAACGGGTAGCATTTCATCCAAAATCTGGGCAACAGTCTGTTCCTGTCACAAAGAATTCAGATCAAGTTCAAGGCAAACTTAATCAATTTCAGGTTCTTCAAGAGCAGGTGTATGGTCCTAAAGATGGTATTCCCTTTTCTATTTCAACTAATGGATAATAGTAACATTCTTAGTTGGAATTTAAGGGGTTTGAGTAGTATTAATAAGCATAAAGTAGTTGTGGATATTTGTAGCCGGTTTAGAATTGGTGTTGGAGGTTTTGTTGAGACTAAGATGAAGGGTCCTAAAATTTTGGATTTTATGGAAAAAAATTTGCCTAACTGGGATTTTTATACCAGTATGGTTATAGAGGGTAGAATTTTGATTGTGTGGAGGAAGGTTTTTGTTAAGCTTACGATCATTGAGGAGTCTCCTCAATATGTTCATTGCTTGGTTTCGATGGTTGGTCAGCAGCACAGATTCTATGTCACTTTTGTCTATGGTTTTAATACTATAGAAGGTAGAAGGAGTTTATGGGAAGGCTTACTTAGACTGTCTCTTGTGAATGAAGCTTGGATTGTTTTAGGAGATTTTAACGCTCCTTTTTCTGGTATGGATAGAGCTGGAGGAAATCCTATTTCTGGTGTTGAACTGATGGATTCAATTCGTTGGCTTGAGGTGGCTCATTTGGTTCCTTTAAAAAGTTTAGGGTCGTTTTTTACCTGAACTAATAATCAAAGTGGTTCAGCTCGCATCTATTCCAAAATTGATCATGTTTTCATTAATGAGACTTGGTTTGATCATTTTCCTCATGCTACTGCTGTCTTTAAGTGGGAAGTTGTTTCCGATCACTGCTCTTGCATTATCAATTGTCAGTCTAAGGTGAGTTTGGGTACAAAGTTGTTCAGGTTTTATAACTTTTGGGCTGTCCTTCCTCAGTTCCTGGAAGTGGTGAGGTTCAGCTGGAATTTATCTGTTAAAGCTACTGGTTTAAGGGCTCTGTTCTTAAAATCCCTGAGGTTGAAGCATGCTTTAAAGAAGTTTAACCATAATAAGTTTGGAGATATTGGTCTGAGATATGATTTGGCTAAAGATAATTACCAGAATGCTCAGCTAAAAGCCCAAGCTTTCCCATTAGAGGTTGGTTTCCAGCAAGAAGTTAAGGCAGCTGCTGAAGAATTTCTTGTTCAGGAAAAAATGTATTATAGTTTTTTGACCCAAAGGAGTAAAGTGGACTGGTTACAAAAGGGAGACCAGAATACTGCTTTCTTCTTTGCTTTTCTGAAGCAAAGGAAAGCTGATAATGGTATAGCTTCTTTTGTCAATGATCATGGTCAGCTGGTGGATAACTTTCCTGAGGTAGTCTCTCATTTTGTTGGGCATTTCAGAGGTTATTTGGGGAGTAGGAGTTCAACTACTGGCAGCATTAATTTGGACTGTATAAACTTGGGTCCTAAGCTTTCTATAGAGCATCAAAATTTGCTGTTAAAACCCTTTTCTCCCAAGGAAATTTGGATGGCTCTTTTTAGTATTCCTTCTAATAAATCGCCAGGTCCGGATGGCTACGGCTCAGGTTTTTTCAAGGCTGCCTGGAAGATTGTGGGTAAGGAGGTTTGTTCTGATATCAGTAATTGCTTTGAAATAGGGAGTTTCCCATCAGAATTACATGAAACTTCGCTGTCCTTAATTCCTAAAGTGGCCAATCCTTCTCGAGCTATTGATTATAGGCCAATTGCCTGCTGCACTACATTGTATAAATGTATAGCTAAGCTTATTTGCTCTCGTTTGGCATTGGTCCTTCCTGCGATTGTTCAGTTAAACCAGGGGGCGTTTATTAGGGGTCGCTCAATAGCTCATAATATCTTGATCTTTCAAGATCTTATCAAAAATTATGGTCGGGTTGTTACTTCTCCTAGGTGTGCCATAAAGATTAATTTGAGCAAGGCTTATGACACGGTAGATTGGCAATTCCTTGAGGACCTTTTAAATGCTCTGTGTTTTCCTATGAAGTTTATAGGTTGGATTATGAATTGTTTGAGAAATACTTCTTATTCGTTACTCATGAATGGGAGAGTGCAAGGGAATTTCAAGGGTAAGAAGGGGCTGCGTCAGGGGGATCCAATGTCTCCTCTATTATTTGTTCTTATCATGGATTATTTGACTCGGAGACTTCAACTTGCTGCTCACGGTCCTTTATTCAGATTTCACCCTATGTGCAAGAGTTTAAAGCTTATCAATCTCTGTTTTGCTGATGACTTGATCCTCTTTTGTAAGGGAACTCACTCAGCTGTTTTTACTCTCAAAGCTGCTCTTGATGATTTCAGTTCAGCCACTGGTTTGACTATAAATTCAGCCAAGTCTCAAATCTTTTTTGGCGGAGTTTCTTCTACTATGAGAACCTTCATTTCTCAGGAGATGAATCTTATGGTAGGTTCCTTTCCGCTCAAATACCTTGGGGTTCCTATGAGGCCTACTAAGTGGCGTCACGAGGACTGTGATATAATTTTGCAAAAAATCAGATTAAGGCTTAACTCTTGGTCTAGTAGACACCTCTCCTATGCAGGCCGTGTGCAGCTTATACATTCTGTTTTATTTGGCCTTCGTAACTTTTGGATGAGTATCTTTGTTTTACCTCAGAGTGTGGTCAAAGAAATTGAGAAATTGTGTCGCAGCTTCCTTTGGGGTAGTGCTGGCCTGAGAAGTAAACCTCATCTTGCTTCTTGGAAGAAGGTTTGCCTTCCAAAAGCTTATGGTGGTTTGGGTTTCCGTGATGGTGCTCTTTGGAATAGAGCTATTCTTGCCAAGTATATTTGGGCTTTATCTGAGCAGCCTGAGATTTTATGGGTGAAATGGGTGAATTCTATATATTTGAAAGGTTTCAGTTTTTGGAGTTATACTGTGAAATCAGATTGTAGCTGGTATTGGCGGAAGTTGTGTCGCTTAAGGGAGAAGTTTGGTCTGTTTGAGATTCAGGCAGCTGGTAGATTTGGGAAGTTTTAGCCATCCAAGTTGTACAATTCGACCCTAAACCAGCAGACTGTTAATTACTGTTCGGCGGTCTGGTGTAAGCTCACTTTACCTAAGCATAGGTTCATGCTTTGGCAAGTGATTAATGAGCAGCTCCTCACTAGGGATAATCTTTTGAATATGCATATTTTGGTGCCTGTTAATCTATGCCCAGTTTGTGTTTGCTTTCCTGAAAGTCACCATCATTTGTTCTTCTCTTGCTGTCTTTCTAAACAGGTGCTTCAGCTGCTGTTTATCTGGTTTGGCTTCTCTGCCTGGCCGAAAGACTTTACCAGTTAGAGTGCTTGGCTTGGAAGGCCTAGGCGTGGTCTGATGGCAGCAATCCTTAATCTTGCTGCTGCTGCAACGGTTTACAGCATTTGGAGGAATAGGAATAGAAGCTTATTTGATGACTATTCTTTATCAGCTAACTGTCTTGTTAATGAGATTAAATGTGTAGTTAAATATAGAATTTACTTGGTTAATTTTAGGAATTTTTCAGTCCCTGAGCAGTCCCTCATAAGGCATCTAACATGTAATTAGAGTGGGGGATTTGTTTCTGTTTTAATCTCGGTCTTGTAGTGCTTTGCACTTTGCTTGTACAGCTTGTTTGTTCAATGAAGTTCTTTCTTCCTGATCAAAAAAATATATATATGTTACTAACTATTTTATTCATGATATATGATCTTAATTCTCTCATACTAATACAAGATTATATTCTCATGAATGAATAATTAATTTTCATGATATTATTATATAATTAATTCAAACAATAATTATAACATTCAAAGATAATAAAATTGTACTTTTATTTAAATCAATAAAATGTATTTACATGATTTTTGGGCATTAATCCTAACAATCTCTCACTTGCCCTCAAAGCAAGTGAGGCATCTCCCTTAATCTTATGTTGCATACATGACCCATAAACAACTTTGTAGGAAGTGTTTTGTAAACAGGTTTGTCATGTTCTGTTCTGAAGCTATCTTCATAACAGTCACATCACCTTGGTGCAAAATCTCTCTAACCAGATGGTATTTCCTTTCTAGATGCTTTCCTTTCTTGTGGCGTCTAGGTTCTTTGGAGTTAGCTACTGCTCCATTGTTATCACAGTACTAGATTAGTGGCTTATCCATATCTGGAACTACTTCTAGATTAGTGTAGAACTTCCTCAATCAAACTGCTTCCTTAGCTTCTTCACAAGCCACTATATACTCGGCTTCTATGGTTAAATCTGCTATACTAAATTGTTTAATATTTCTCAAAACTATAGCTCCTCCACCAAGAGTGAACACTGACCCAGGCGTCGACTTACGAATTTCTTTCTCTGATTGAAAATCATAATCAATTTATCCAGTAGGGTTTAACTCTCCCCCTGAATATACAAGCATATAATCTATCATTCTCCTTAGATACTTTAGAATGTGCTTTACTGCAATCCAGTGTTCCAAACCATGATTTGATTGATAACGACTCACAATCCCTACTGCATGGCATATGTCGGGCCTAGTACACAACATAACATACATTAGACTTCCAACTGCGGAAGCATAGGGATACTTTCTCATGTCCTCTTCCTCCTGAGGTATCTTTTGGAAATTTCTCTTTGGAAAGAGTAATTCCATGTCTGGTCGGTGACTGAACTTTCTTGGAATTCTCCATAGAGAAACTTTCACGCACATTATCTATATAATTACCTTGAGAAAGTGCCAAGAGTTTGTTCTTCCTATCCCTTAGGATTTTGATTCTTAGAACATAGCTTGTCTATCCCAAATTTTTCATCTGGAAGTTTTCGGCAAATCACTTCTTTACGTTTGAAAATGTCTCTACATCGTTGCCAATGTGAAGAATGTCACCCACGTAAAGTGTTAGGAAAAAATGTTTTGCCTCAATGGAAATTGATAATAATATTACAACTCTATGCAATAATATTACAAATAAATATAGATTGATTAAATAAGGTTACAACTCTATAACTGAAAGTACAAATTAAAAAAATAGAAGAAGAAGAAGAGAAGAAGAATGGAATAGTGAAAAATACAACTCTAAGCAAAAGATTACAAATAAAGTAAAAGTGTTTGGAACACAAGAAAAGATGATTACAACTCTAAACAAAATTACAAGTAAATAAAACAAGAGGAATGAGAAGAAAAGCAATAGAGGAAATTGTAAGAACAAAACAAAGAAAACTCTCACTTACACAACCTAAGTTAAGAGTGTTGGGGATCACCAACTTGAACAAGGTTTAAAACCTTTGTCCAAAAGCTTATTTCCCCCTAACTCAAGCACTAAGGGATCTCTCTCAGAATATCAAGCCTCAAGGTGTTTCTAGCCAAGTGCTCTAATGGATAGAAATGTTGTGTCTTTCAAGTGAGCTATAGGCTCCTATTTATAGAGTTTAGAGACACCCTTTGAATTTCAAATTCCACCAACCCCCATGGCTGTTACCAATGTTTAATTGGATTAATATGGAATTAAAAATGAGATTTGGGAGTTATTTGGGTTTTTTGAGCTGTTCAACAAAGATTGAAAAAACTGAAAAATTGGTCAGTATTGGCCTGTGGCCGCGGCCACTGGTCTCTGTCCCACAGGCCACGGCCACCGACCAATTTCAGCACAAAAAATGTGCTGTTTTTCCAAACGGTTCCAAACCCTCCCAAATGATTTTGTAACTCCCAAAACATATTATTGGGGTTAAAATCATATCTCTAACAGCCATATAACATATGGCTTTATGAAATTCATCTCAATATTGTGTAACAACAATTTTACACAATAAAGGGTAATATTTAGAAGTTACAAATTTGTAACACCAAATATGTTACATTATTTGGATATATCTCATATATCTAAATATTGTAACCCTCTATTATATGTTACAATATGTGACACACTTTGTCACATTTATTTAATCTAAAACATTATATTGTAATATAATATAATATTACATTGTATTATAAAATAATATAACATAAAGAACTACGAAAACTACAAATTTTCCTTTGACATATTTATATACACATACTTCTTTGACATTGTTTTTGAAGCCATATGTTTTAATTATTTCATCAAAGGTGATATTCCAATATCTAGTGCTTGCATTAATCCATAAATGGATTTCAACAACTTACACACCTTTTGATCTTCCCCATCCTTGATGAACCCTTTTGGTTGTACCATATAGAAACTTTCATCAAGATAGCCATTAAGAAAGGTTGTCTTGACGTCCATCTACCTTATCTCATAATCATACATGGCAGCTATTGATAAGAGGATGCGAATGGATTTCAGCATGGCTACAAGAGAAAATGTTTCTTCATAATCAACACCTTCTCTTTGAGAGTATCCTTTGGCTACTGGCCTTGCTTTGAAAGTCTCAAATTTCCCATTTACACCTCTTTTCTTCTTGTATATACTTTTGCACCTAATGGGCCTGACATCTTCAGGTGGGTCTACAAGTTCCCGGACAGAATTGGATTACATGGATTCCATTTCTTGGTTCTTGGATTCTTGCCATTTCTCCTTTTCAGGATCATCCATAGCCTATTTGAAGGTTAATGGATCGTCCTTGTCTGTATTGGAAACAAGGACATGTGCCTCATGTTTGTAGCGAAGAGGTTGTCTCACAATCCTCCCACTGCGACGTTGCAGTGGGGTTTCCTTTTTAGTAATAGTGGTTTCCTCAGTTTGTTTTTTATCATTTAACGATGATGATGATGATGATGATGATGAAGGTTATGGAATCTTATCAGCTGTGAGTTCCCCGAGTACTACTTTGCTCTAAGGTTTATAGTTATTCATATAATCGTGTTAAAGGAAGGTCACATTTGTTGAAACAAATACGTTTTGGTCCTTGGGACTATAGAAGTAATCGCCTCTTGTTTCTGGAGCATAGCCCACGAAAATGCATACTTCAAACCTCGAATCAAGTTTCCTTGATTTAGGTCTAAGAACAGGAGCAGGACAGCCCCAAATGCGTAAATGGTGCAAACTAGGTTTATTTCATTCCACAATTCCAGTGGTGTTTTGCTTATGGTCTTAGATGAGACCACATTCAAAATGTAAGTTGTCGTTAAAGTGCATATCCCTAGAATGAGAGAGGAAATGAAGGTTAGCTTAGCATAGACCTGACCATGTCCAACAAGGTCCTTTTTCTTCTTTCTGAAACACCATATTGTTGTGGTGTTCCAAGTATTGTGAGTTGGGATAGAATACCATGCTCCAACATGAAATCTTTGAATTCTAAATCCAAGTATTCACCACCTCGATCTGATCGAAGTGTTTTAAGAGTCTTACCTAATTGCTTCTTAGCCTCTGCTTTGAATTCTTGAAACTTACCAAAAGTTTTAGATTTTCTATGCATTAGATAAGTATGACCATATTTTTAATAATTGTTAATAAAGGTGACAAAGTACTCCTACCCACCTCTTTCTTATACATTGATTGGACCACAGACATCATTGTGTACAAGCTCCAAAGGATTTTTAGCTTTATCGCCTTTCGCTGAGAAATGACGTTTTGTCATTTTTCCTTCTAGGCAAGATTCGCAATCCGGCAGAGTTCCAACTGTTACTTCTCTCAAAATTTCATCTTTTGTTAACCAGTTTATTCTGTCTAGTCCTTTATGATCAAGTCTAAGATGCCAAAGATATGTGTCATCCTCATGTGAAACTTTTTGTCTTTTGTTTCCCTTCAATTTTGCTACCTTAAATAATTTTGAGCTATTTAGCGCTTGTTCAATAAATGAAAGCATTAAAGTCTGAATATTCATTTGCATGTCTAAAGAAAAATTAAGAATAATCAAATTATAAATAAAATATTCTAAAGTCAATACATGCAATAAAATTCAAAATACTAAAGAAACAAACTAAAACATTGTTAAAATAACAGTAAAGTTTTCTTTTGATAAAAACTAAAGATTTTTAAAATAAATGGACTTTCTTCAATGATTTCTTGAACTAAACGCTTTCTCTCTCTTCTTTCCAGTCGTTTTATCTCCATCTACAAGTTCCTCTTAATTTCTCAAGGGTCTGTAAAGAAGAACAAAAATATGATTAGTAGTTTCCAAATCAAAGATTCAGAATGATACATTATAATCCACTATTAAGCTTAAGGTAAAGACATTTTTCGTGAATGTGGTCTTGTCTGTATATCCTCCTAGATAGCATCCCACATATCACAAGCGTATTCAATATCTTCGAACTTTTTCCTCAGCTTTTCTTTAATGGTGCTAAGAATATCAAATTTTTCCATGTGATTTGATCTCATCCAATCAGAAAATTTCTCATGTTCCTTTTTTCCTTGCATCCCATGATGGCATAGGAGGAGGTCGTCTTTCATTAAAAATATGTTTTAGCTTTTTGGCTAGAAAAATGAATAGAGTTGAATTTATACATCCTTCTTCAGCATTTTCAGTATGTTTAACTTTGCTTATATGATCATCAATTATTTGATGCATGACCGGGCACATAATGGGAAAGTAATTGGGTGGCAACATTTTATGACTGGAAATAAAAATACAATAATATTACTATTTGAAAAATATAAATTATTTGGAAAGTAAATATGATGCACGAATGTAATCAATAAAACACATAAACTAACATTTACTATTCCACAATAAAACTACCCAACAAATAAAGTGTCGCCTTAGGATCGGTTAAGTTAAATTCAGATAACTTATAAGACAATCTTGTCTTCATTATTTAAAAATTAAAATATTTTTTTATTTTCCCTTTTAAAAATAAAGTACTGTTGGTTTGGTCAAGATGCAATTATCCACTACAAAAGCTTTATTGCATCTTTGTAAGTTGTTGACGCGGTTTTTCGTCAACAGGGGATTTAGAAATCTGAGACAAAGAGATTAAGATTTTTGTAAACTGAATGTATAAGAATATAAAAACACCCACAATCTACTTTGTTCAGTGGTTAAAATCCACCTAGTCAACAAGTCACTGCTATTGATCTGTTTATGAATTTTTAGACAAAATAGTTTAAAGCAATTTTGGCAGAGTTTTTGCATACAAAATGTCGGTCCTTTTTACAGTCCATTCCCTTTATATTTATAGGGAAAAAATAGTGGACAGTATTGGGTAACTGTACATTAATATGGTAACTGGAAAATTTGGGTAACTTCCCATTTACATAAATACACGATTGCCTATTAATTCTATATTTGTTATATCGAGTAATAAATACATAATAAAATATAGGCATTTATTGGGCATATAAGGAATCTCCGAGTCTTTTGGGATCCTTCATTATGCATCATAGTCAGGCTTCTGCGAGCTGGATATTGTAAGACCAATGCAAATTGACGCATGCCATGTCCGGAGTTTCACGAGGGCGATCTAGACATTATGTATCTCAATCTAAGTTGATGACGTAAGAGGGAATCTAGAAACCTGGGTTGTCACAAACTGTCAAGTAAGCTCGAGCTACTCACTTCAGAGTTAACAAAATACTTTATATGTATATTTTCTTCATGCGCTTCTCTGCCAGCTGCACCTCATGCTGAGTAATTCAGCCCGTATTTAACATTTCACCCCCAAGCTCCTGCTTATGCATGACATCACCTCTAACATGCACAATAGGGACACGTGTCTGCCTGTCATAGGCTCATGTTCGAGTTTCGAGTACTGTGACAGTTTTCTTGTGAGCTTTTTTCCGTCGTTTGGTTTATTTAATTCTGGCCATTGGATCTCTTTCTGCTTTAATCATGTGACTTAGATCTATCCCCAAAGTTTACGTATAAATAAAAGAGTAGAATCTGAGCTTAGCCACCTCTGCATTCAAAACTTTCCTTTTGCTTCTATTCTTAAAAATACATTCAGACTTTCTAAAATCCCTCGCTTCCCAGAAATCCCCAGGTCCTCACGCTCAGATTTTTTCAGCACGTTCTGTTCTTACTTCACTTATCGATCAAGCATCCAGTTTGTAAATATGCTCATCCCTGGTTTAAATGTCATTTTCTCATTTTTCAACAAGTTTTATGAAATTTTCCAGTACTTTTTCCTTACTTTGGTTCTGTATGAGTTTAGTGTGGGTTTTTTCTAGGCCAAAAACGGTAGCACTAGATCTGATTAGAAATAATGCATAAACATGAGTGATTTTATGGGTTTAAAGGACAAAATTTTGAATTTCTGGCTTTTAAGATTCAAGGGTTTTAGGTTCAATTTTGGGTAGTTTAAGGGTTACGGTATTGGGGTTATTTTGCATTAAACCGCCTTTCGAAACCACTATGTCTGACACATGAATCTCAAAATTTTAGCACCTTCTTGAGATTTGGGCTCGTGAACTGGAGATGCACGTGAGAACACGCGCCAGGACACAATGCTCATTCTTGACTCATAAGATGCCTTAGGTTGAGTAATGAAGCCTTATAACTTTAGGTCGCCATTTCTTCGGCTATTAGAGTTAGGTTATATTCCCATACCGCCTCTAATGGATCATTCTGTAATCAGACGAACTAAAATATTTATCATGGCCCCTAAGAAAAATACTATAACAAGCTCCTCGTCCTGAGGTAAGGAGAAGTAGGTCGCCTCAGAGACCCCCATTCCCCACTTCGACCCAGTGGTGGAGAGGGAGGTCGAGGTAAGACCTGATAGTTTCTTTGAGGCCGAGATGATCGTGTCTCAAATAATAACTCAGTACAAGGTCAACAAGATTATGCTGAGTTATGGGATAGAGATGACTCCTGAGTTTTATGCCCGACCTCCTTGGGAAGGTGAACGAAGTTGCGCTCCGTTGCAAGATGACTTCAGGGCCTGGAGTGATGAGCATCTGAAAGTAGGTGCATTCCTCTTCCCAGTGGACTAATACTTCGTAGACTTCCTGACTACGGTGAGCTCGCTCCATTCCAGCTCCCCTCGAATTCATATTGCCTCCTCGCAGTGTTAAAATATTTATTCCTCAAGAACGAGTGGGAGGTCCCCACTCCTGAGGACATTATGTGTTTTTTCTGTCTGAAAGCCAACCCATACATTAAAACCCGAGGTGACGGTTTCTACTACCTCACCTAGTTTCTTAAATTTGCTAGCGTCATCATCCTCTCCAGCCACCCGAATGACTATAAAGACCAATTCTTTATGTGAAACGGGTTCAAGAACTACACTCACCATTACTTCAGCCGTCCTCGTAAGTTTCTCAACTTTTTGAACTCGGTACTTGAGTTCTTTATCTTAACCAAGTTAAAACTTATTATGATCGACTTGTTACCTTGTGCAACTATGTACAAGATAATGGAGTGATCTGAGACCCTCGAAGGTCAATACCGGATTTTGGCCAATGCTCCTGCCAAGGAGAAACAGTTGAGGGTGGTGGTGAATGACGCCACCATGGTGGCTTGTAAGCTAATAAAAAAGGATCAAACACTGGCCAGCAAGCCCCAAGATCCTCTATCAGATCTCCCTCCTCCCTAGGAGCTCTCTTCAATCGTTGAGGAGGTTGAGAAAGAAGAAGAGGTTGCACTGTTGGTGCACCGTTGGTGCATAAGAGAAAATTTTCTGAAGATAGACAGGATTATGGTCAAGGCCATGCTGAATCGGGGGCAGTATCCGGCACCTCCGGCCAAGGTAATCCATATAGAGAAATAAACTGGGTTGCTGGCAGTTTTAGGCTAGTCTGATTCAATCCAAGGCAGCTCGTGAGTCGACATCCGATTGATCCGGACTTGGATGTGACCCTACTCCAGTGTTTTGACCAACTGGTCTTACGCCATGATCATGGCTACCCCAGATGTACTATAGTGGTAGATAATACCTTGCATTTTAGGTCCACTATTTTTTAACAGTATGGTACAAACCTTTTGTCATGGCCTTCCCTGTGTCATGATACATTTACTTTGGGTATGCAGGCCGAGCACGAGTCTAGTCCAGATGAAGAGCCCAAACCCGTAGGTCCCATAATGTAGTAATGCTAGAATCTCTCCCTCCTACAATAATCCAATAGTTAGAGGTTTTACTCAACCCGGCCCATAACCCGAAACTATTCATAGTATTCTCCTCCTCTAGTTCGAAGGGTAGGGTTCTTGTTCTGTTACTCTTTGCTTTGTGTTATCTTGGCTAACATTTCTTGGGTCTGAATTTTATGCTCGCTCTTTTGTAGACGAAGACAAGAATCAGAAGGAAGCTTTAAAAATTGAACCAAACATAAAGAGGCAGAGGGTTTTGAAGAAAACCACTCCTGGAGCTGGAGCCGCCATCGGGTCTCTTGCGAAAGACAAAGGTGCCAGCTCTTCCCAGAAGCAAGAGTAGCCTCAACCCAGTTTATTCATGACCCTACTAGCTCCTCCACCAGTTCCTCGCGACCCCACTCCTGTCCCACAAGTCATCCAAACCGAAGCCCCAATTGTCACTATCCCACTCCCCCCCCCCCCCCCCCTCTCGAGGTGGGGAAATATCCAGAGCCTCTGCACGGTTCATATCAAGAAATTGTGAGCCATCTGAACAAGCACACGAGTGTGGTCAGCATCAAATAGCTGCAATCTATTAAGTTGACACCATCAATGACAGTCCTCGACTGCATTGCGGATGACTATGACAGTAAGTATTATACTTGTCCTCTTCTTCTAGTTCCATGCCTTTAGAAAACAACCCCTCTTTATTCATTGTTTGTAGTCTTGCATGGCTCAGATCTGTGGCATCTCTTGGGTCTGAGTTGAGGTTGAAAAGGCCAAGACTTCCTTGGGGAAGGTGCAGGTCACCTTGGAAGGAGCCAACGCCACGAAGGATGCCATGGACGAGGCCAACAATGCCCTAAAGTCTTCCCAGGAGAATGAGAAAATTTCCAAAGCACAAGCCTTGGAAATAATCTGACAGCGGGACCAGCTTCAGCTCGAGGTTAACAATCTTAAGCAGAAGCTTGCGAAGGTCAAGGTCAAGGCCAAGGAGGACGCTGGTGAAGCAGAGAACTCTTTATAAGAAATGTTTTATCGGGTTTGGGCGTATAACCAGGAAGAGGATTTCTCATTCCTGTAAGCAGAACTTTGGGAGCGCTACCTCGCCAAGTTCCAGGATCAGTTATCAAAGGAGCCTATGGATATAGTCGAGGCTTTTGGAGCTGCGGCATGGGCCGAAGAGGAAGATGTGTCACCCCGGGAGCAAGTTACCGGAGCTTAGGGATGAAAGGGGGACATCTTTTATGTATATACATGTTTTTTTTTATTTTCTCTCTTTTGGCACCTAGAGCACTTTGTATGTGGGCCTTTTAGGCCGAGACAATTGCCCTTGGGCTTTTAATTCACGGTTATTTTTACCCTCAATATAATTGACATATTTTGGTATATCTCTAATCTTTTTGTTTACCCCCCTTTTTCTATCAAGTATATATGTTTGTGAACTTTCAAAGTCCTTATTCATCTAAATAGTTATAGGGGAAATTTTAGATCGAGGTATTGTTGCTTGATAGCTCACCTAGTTAATTTCTGGTTCATGACCTAGTTATTTCCAGAAGTTTGATCGCTTATTCGCGTATACTTGTTAGGGATTAGGCCTTGGACCTGGTTTAGTTCCAGGATTTTTGTACCTAGTTATGTTCTACCTTTTTTCTTATGCTTTGAATTTTCTTAATTTTGTACGTACTCGAAATTTTTTTGAAAACTCAAGCTTTAAGAAGTCATAGAGTAATCACTTTTCCAAATTCTAAGTTGCAAAAATTTTAGACTAAATTTTTTTAATGTTTCAAAGACTTGCCGAGGGTTATATGCCCACCAAGCAATCAGAATTTGTAAATATTCTAGATAGCTTTTACATAATCAACTCACACTGAATTACGAGAATAAAGTGGAAAAACTAGTACCGCATTTAAAATACGTAGCAATCCTTTATTATTCAAATTCGAAGAAAATAAAATGGCTTTTATAAATAAGCCTTACAAAGAACCAAAACTATTAAATCTAACAAATACATCCTATTACTAATAATACATTTTGAGATGTAGAGCATTCCAAGTTCGTGGAACCAATTCTCCACTTAGCCAAGCTAGTTTGAAGGTTCCTTCTTGTAAGATCTCCATGATCTGATAGGGTCCTTCCCCAAGCAATCCTGAGCCTAACCTAACTTCGATTCCTCCTAAATCCCAAGAATTCCCAAGGAATTTGATAGTGTGTGTGTAAACGAGAAAGAGAGACAGAGAGAGAGAGAGAAAGAACTTGTTTTACTTCTATTTTAGTGTTTGTGAGGTTTACTTAGGCTCTAATTAACCTTAAGCAAATCTCGAGGCTCGGGGTACCAAAAACGTCGCCAAGGGAAAAATGGTCAAAATCCCTTAAATTCCCTCCTAATCTCACTAACTCCAAATATATCCTCGAATATTTATTCTCGTTACCCGATAACTCGCTAATGTACTAGATACCCAAAATACCCCTTGACTCACCCGAGTCGGGTATTAGGTCTCGTTGTGACTTTCCCGCTAACTTGCTCTCTAGGATCGTCTCGTGCCAAGTAACCCAAATATATCCACATAATAATGTTGTCTCACACATATAACACATATATGCACATATATTCCAAATATACCTATAACTGGCCAAATTACAAAAATTTCCCTTCTAATAAGAAATGGGCCAACATGCATATATCATACACCTAAACATGCATATCTAGTCATATTATAATATAACTAAAATAATCATATAATGACACACATATATATCACATAAATACCCAATTCCATAATTTTCCATCCTGCCCCCCTATTCAAGACCCTAAGCCTCATTACGTAATTTAGGACGTTACAGAAGTATGCAATTGTGGTGGTTGACTACTTCACGAAGTGGGTTGAGGTTGAACCCCTTGCTACCATCACCTCCAATAAGGCTTTGGACTTTGTCATCAAGAATATCATTTGCCGCTACGGGCTCCAGAGGAAGATAGTCTCTGACAACGGCCTACAGTTTGACAACGAGTTGTTCATGGATTTCTGTCGAAGGCATGGGGTGGTGAAGACCTTCTACTCCATAGCTCACCTGTAGGAAAATGGGTAGGTGGAAGCAGTCAACAAGATGCTTAAGGCCACCTTGAAGAAAAGGCTGGAGCAGGTGAAAGTCGCTTGGCCTGAGGAGCTTCCTAAGGCATTGTGGAGTTACCCACCACTGCCAGGACCTCCGCTGGCCACTCTCCATTCTCCATGGCCTACGGGTGTGAATCCATGCTCCCAGTTGAGGCAACGATCTCCACTCATCGAATAGATACGTATGATCTGACCATAAATCACACTTTACTCCAGGAGTCTCTGGACCTCGTGGACGAGCTCTGCGACGCTTCTCAGCTTCAAGTAGCTTCCTACCAGTAGAAAGTGACCAGATACTTTAACTCTAAAGTAAAGGATAAAAAATTTGGGGTTGGAGATTTGGTGTTGCGAAGATTTTTCCTGGCCACTCGAGATCTTGGTGCTGGAGTGCTAGGCCCTAAATGGGAAGGTATGCACCAAGTCAAGAGCGTTGTATGTCTAGGGACTTATAAGCTTTCTCGAATGAGTGGGGAGTTAGTACCCCATGCCTAGAATGTTGAGCATCTCTGTCGGTATTACCAGTGATGTGAACATTGTATTTTTGTTAAATTTTGTAATCATTTTGTAGCCTTCGAGCACAAGTAATGGAAATTGTGTAGACAAAACTCGATAGGAAGTTTAAAAGAATATTCTTACATTTTAGTCTCCTTTTTTATTCTATTTGTACTACTCGAAGAGCACCCACTCGCTGGCTTGGACAAGTGTGCATAGACTAGTCTCTGATCACTTGGGGGGCATAGATTTTGGGCAGCCTCACAGTGTATACTATCTCACAGAGGATTCCCTAGGAAACTAAGCTTGTCTTGAGCGGAGTAAGCCTAATGTCAATACCCAGAGAATAGAAAAATCTGGGGAACCAAGCAAAGTCTAGGGAAGTCCATGACTTAAAGATCCTAGTAGTGTGAGAACGAACTTTAGGTTACCTCCTGAGGACATTGAGTCTGATAATCCATGACCAAAGTCCTTAGATCTCGAGATGAGAACGGAACCCGAGTAATCTGTACTCAAGCCTGAAGACCTAGGAAACTAAGCCTGTCATGAGCGTAGGCCTAGTGTCACGGGACATCGAAGATTAGACAATCCTAATTGCACGAGAGCGAACTTAGGTTACCTCCCAAGGAGCTATGACCAAGTTCCTAAATCTCTAGATGCGAGCGGAAGCCCGAGTCGTATGCACTTGGGCCTGAAGCCTTGAGTTGACAAAACTCGAGCATCGTAAGATTAATCCTAGCACTGGGAGTTAGTGACCTCGGAAGCTAAGCTAGTCGACGAGCGTAGCAACCTATGTGTCATGGGACCCCTAAGCTAAGACCTGGGAAAATTCCCAGCGTTGGAGAAATCAAAGTAACGCGAGGTTGGACCTAAGGTATTCTCCCGAGGAACACGAGCGCCCAAGGAACGAAAACCAGGTCCCAATCCTCGAGATGTGAATGGAGTCTCGAGTCATTTGTACTTGGGCACAACTTTCTCACTCGGTGATGAGAAATCCAAGTAACGCGAGTGCTGACTTGAGGTGGGAACAGAAATCTAACATTGAGATACCTGGCCTAAAGACACAAGACTCGGTTGCATGCTCCGGGGACTTAGAGCCCACAGACAATGAGCTCACAACTTCCACGTGGTAGAGGTCTGAGTAACTATACTCGAGGGGCTGGGCGGAAAGCCCAAGATAGCATTTCGGGACAGTGAGCCCCGGGACGTGATTATCTCAGTACAGTTTGTTGGTGTTTTATGCCCTAATTAAAACCCAATTTCTTATTAATCTCATTTATTATCAATAAAAGAATAGAAATTATTTTTTGACTTGGTCAATCACTTTGCTCACATGTTTTATTTTTATTATTATTTGTTTAATATAAAGTTCTATTAGATCCTGAGCATATAGCTAATCGTATTTATAGTGACGTAATCACAGTGGAATATAAACATGATTATATGTTCAAATATATGTTAGTCCTAAGATTAGTCAGTGCACAGGATTTACACTAACTTGCCAATCTATGATATGATCTACTTACACATTGTAGTGTTATGTTCTTTCGAGAACATTAGCAAAGTAGATAAGATTAGATGTATTTTTTACATCGGACATGAACAATATTGATAGTAGATAGGAAAAGTAAACATACCATTATTATCTATTCTAGTCATATCATATAGTTAACCATAGGTCAATTCAATCTCAATTCTGAGTGAATAGTATTCTAACTGATTTTTGTATTATTTGAGTTCTTTGACTTGTAAGTTACCAGCTTACCCTACAGACTAGCCCATACTTACATCTTGGGAACTCGGTAGTATAATTGAGTGGGAGTGTTAATCATAGATATGAACATCTATAGCTTCTGATGAAGAAGTGAAACTATGGTTTGCTTTTAGTTTGGTTCAAGGTGCTAAATGATTGAGATCTCATTTCAGTAATTAATATTAGTTTATTGAAATATCATTTACAATGAACTAAGTATTTTAAGAATAAAATACAATGAGGGGTAAAATGGTATTTTAGTCCCATCTCATTGTAGACCGTCTATAGAGGATTGAGTGACAATTATGGTTGTAACAATGGATAATTAATAACGTATCTATATTCCTTGTAGAGTGTTATATGAATTCGAGAGTGCAATTCTGAGTCTTTAGTGGAATCACGAGGAGTTAATAAGTTAGTAAATTTATTTATTAGATTTATGATAACTTATTGGAGCTTCTTATCATAGGCTCATGGTCCCCACTGTACCTTGGATAAAATCATCTAGATAGTCTCCATTAATTGATTTAATTATCAATTAGAATTGTCAAAGTTGACCAGGTCAATTTTGGATAGTTTCACAGAGTTATGTAATTTTGATAAGAAAAGATAAATTAGGGCAGATTTATTAATTAAGATAAATTGGTATCTAAATTAATAAATAAGTTTAAATCAAGGTTCAAATTATAAATAATTAATTTGATAAGCGATTTAAATAATTATTTAATTAATTAAATCAATAGAAAATAATACAGGTCTTGATTTTAAGTCCAATGGGCTTATAATCAAATTGGAAATTTCACGGGCCAAAAGCCCATGATAATATTGATCTAGGGATATTAATTTACTATTATTTTATTGATTTTTTAATTAAATAAATGACCTAATTATTCCTATAAAAGGAATGCTAAGTGAGAGATGAAATCACAAGTTCAGATTTCTAAAACACAAGTTTCTTATAGGTTTTTGGTTCTCTCTAAACATAAGTCCTTTTCTAAGCCTTATTGTTCTTTTCTCTTCTTCTCTCTATATCTATCTCATGTGTTGAGGATTGCCCACTCTAGTCTAGGTGATTCTAAGGATACTTTGGAAGACTGTGAAGAAAATTGAAGATCGGTTCAATTTCTTGGTAATACTCTGTGACAGAAAGGATACAAGGGTTAAAGAAATTTAAGGAATGACTCTATTATTCCGATGCGTATAATGTAAGTGTTGACCCAGATTTTGGTCAACTAACACGGAGTCAGAATATGCTTGATGTGAATGAATGTGTTGAAAAGAACGTAATGACAAAAATAATAAGAACACGATATTTTCTAGTGGTTCGGCCCCAGGATCTGGTAATAACCTACGTCCACTTAGATTGTTATTGATGTGAGAATCAAAGGGGTGATCAAAGAACTAGGGTTCAATGAGTTTCACTGACCTCTGAAGAACAATACAATATCTTAGATAGAATTACTCTAGTCTCAAATAATTCGAAAGCCAAAAACCCCTTCCTTGAGCTATCTTTCTCTATTTATAGGCTCAAAGGGGATTACACGAGATTGTTACAGATATTCTCTCCTGAATAATCGGATACTCAGGAGATTGTGTGAGTTAATTTCAGGATTTACAAAGATCTTTATTGGAACATCATGCTGCATGCGGAACCATCGACCAGACTGGTCGCAGGAAAGACTGGGCCGCCTTCTGCCTATAATGTACCTTCTGGTCGATACACTAGCAGAGTTCCTCCAGATGTCAGCCACGTGTCCAGGGATTACTTGCCACGTCATCAATGCCAGTTTTTTGGATAACATTTGCCCCCCAAGTTTATTTATTACGAGCAATAAATAAACTTTTGAGTAAACGACCCTTCGGTGACCCCGCCATACGTGTCAGAACCCTTCGTGTGTTCTTGGAAAAAGAAACCTACTCCTGTCTAATCATGACCTTTCGGTTCGCCAGTAATAATTCGACGGCTATCTCGCTTCCCCATACTTCGAAAAAGGGAAACTGATTATTACACCTTTTTAATGCCACAGACAAACTTATATAACATCTCCGAAGTTTTCTTTTTCTTTTTACGCACGCTATTACTCATTCCAGAAACCCTAAAACCAGAGCTTCCATCTTCTCCTGGAGACCGTTCTTCTGCGCTTTCAAGACTTGGGCAGAGAGTTCCTCAATTTTCGAAGACCCTTTGCCAATCTCCACGATCTTCTTTCTGGTAAGTTTTTGAATCCTCATGCTTCAAATTTTCATAATGCATGCTTCTGTATGTTGACTGTTTGAGTTCATGTTCTTCTGGTTTGAGATGCTTGTCAGTAGAATGTCTTGTGGGTGAAAAGAGTTACGAGTTAGTTTGATATTTAGGATCGTACTTTTAGGACGTAAAATCGAAGTAAAAATTCGATTTTTAGGCAAGTCGAAAGATAGGTTTTTCCTGCCCTAAGGGGAGTTGAAAAAGCTTTTATGAAAAACTTTTTGCTTTCACCCTTTGATCCGTTTCTCAAACTATTCGTGTGGAAAAATTTAGCTTTTTGTTAGAATGCTGCTGTATAAAAGCTTGACTTTTATACTCGATCAGCGTTATTCTAAAAAGCCTTTAAAAATTCTCTATCCTCACCTCCCCATTCTTCTGTTTGCAGACCTTGATGCCAGATTTGTGGGGAGGTGAACGGCCCATCGACGACGATCTTCTCGCCCAGCTGCTCGAAGGCAAAGAACAACCGACCGACTGAATTCACGAGATTCCTTTTTCACGATCTTCCTCCAGACCTCGTCCTTCTCCTCCTCAAATGGCTCGTTCTAAGTCCTTAGGCAAGAAAAGACCTGAATCCATTGATAGTCCAAACTCTCCAGCCCAGCCTGATTCACAGGCCAGGGTTCCTTCGACCAGTGGCCGAGAAAATCCTGCTCCTGACCCTAACATCCAAACTAGAGCCCGCCCTCGCCATCAGAATCTGCCTAATATCGAGTGGTATTTCTCCCCGACCAGCCTAGTGACTCCTAGGATGCTTGCTAACTACCTTAGGAAGTATCCTCTCACAGGGGTTACTCTCAAAATTCATGCTGCAGACCAAAGGGCTAACCTCCCCGGAGGTGTATATAGTGCTTGGTCTCGGTACCACATAGAGGCGGAGGCGGGGGCTATCCTCCCTCTTCATCCTTTTTATCAAGGGGTGGCCAATTATTTCAATGTCTCCCCCTTCCAAATTACTCCAAATGGATATAGAATGCTGGCCACACTCTATATCCTGTACAAACTTAAAAAATGGCCAGAACCTACCCCTCATGAGGTCAATTATCTATTCGACCTCAAGTCCAACCCTCAACAGTATGGGATGGGCTTCTTCCATCTTTGTCACCAAGAGACAAATCGAACATTCCTGAGTGACACCACGCACATATCCAACGTGGGACAGTACAACAAGGAGTACTTCCTTACTCCGGACATAACCAGCAACAACTTGGGCTTCGCTCGAGGAGGTAAGTGTTGTTTTTACTGGTCGATACTTTTCAATTAGCGATATTTCCTTCATCTTTCTTAAAGTACTCTTTATCTTTCAAGCCCATGGTTACGTCCGACCCCAACACCAGATATGGTGTTGAGGTCCAATGCACTGGCCAGGATGACAGACGCAGAAAAAAGCATCAAGTCCCTGGTTACTGATGAAAACCTGAGGCTGTCTGGCCTCTTGGCTCCTCGCCATGAAACAAGAGGACCCGTGGTTGCTGATGCCACTGCCGAGGGGGTTCCCGAGAAGCAACCTCCTACGTCCCCTCCACGAAAGAGGCCGACGGGGGTTACAATCAGGGAACCCACGGGCAATCCTTCTGCAGAAAGGCCTTCTGCTCCCCAAGGCAAGGGGAAACAAAAAGAAAAAGAGCCGGTTGTGGACTTGGGGGAATCCTCCGATGAAAACGGTACAATTATTTTGCTTTTAAATAGCTTGCCAATTCCCTGTCACTTGTTTGACGGGAAGGGCAACTTTACATATACTCCAAATCTAGGGCCAGACTTCTTCGTGCCAAATAGTGAGTGTGTGACTAATAGAGTCAATAGTATAGCGACCAATAGTTGTAGCTCGGGTATTAACTTTGTGACCTCTTTTGTTTTTGATAAAGATTTTTTATCTGCCTTTATCTTATCATTTGCATGTGTTTACTCGTATGCAGATATGGCCACTCCCAACGTTTTTGACTTATACCAGGCTGAGGAGGAAGTAGAAGTTCCTCTGGTTCAGCAGAAGTCGTCCAGGAGACACAACGGCAAAACAAGCCAGGGATCTCCTGCCAAAAAGGGTCGAACAGAAGATCCTTCCAAGGACGTGCCGACTGGGCAAACTTCTACTCAGCCTTCGGCTCCTGCTGAAAAGGAAGCTCTGCCTGCGACGACGACTCCTCAACCTGCAGCTACCAAGGAACAAACTCAGCGGGACGAAGCCCTCAGGGCCAAACTCTCGAACTGCGCCCTGCGAGCGGCCAAGGACCGCCTTGGCTGAGGCAGAGACTATGGGGGTCGACCAAATTTTGAACAGGGCCCTAAATGAAATGGCCATCGTAAGTGTTTCTTCTCTTTTTGGCTTCCATCTTTTACTCTTTGCAACAGATTCTAACTTTATCCTTTGTCCACAGGCTTTGCTGACTGCAACTGCCGCTCGTACCCGCGCCCAAGCCATCATCGACCAGGCTCGGGCAAAGGCCATCGAGAGGTACCAGGTGAAAGCAGCCGAGGACCTTTCAGCTGCAGAGGCCAGGCATGTGAAGGAGTTGGAGGCGGTCATTCAGCAGAGGGATGCTGCGGTGACAAATCTGTCAGAGGCTGAAGCTTCAAAGGTAGTTATGAGGAAGCAGAGGGAGGAGTATCAGGAGGCCAGCCGAGTCCAATATCGCGAATGCAAGAGACTAGACGAGGAGCTCAAGTCCAAGGACGAGGCCATCACTACTCTTGAGAGCCAAGTAGAGCAGCTGAAGCTTTCCAATGCCTAAGATTTGGAAAGGTACAAGAACGTGACGCTCCGGTGTTTTTACAACTTCTGGAAAAACAATCAGGGCGCCAACTTCGGTTATCTTTCAGAAGATGTTGGAAATGCTGAGCTGGCCCGCTGCACTGCTCAATTGGCTGAAGAGGAGGCAAGAGCAAGGATCCCTGCTTCCCCAAGCATCGCTAGCGCAAAGAAAGAAGGAGTTGTTGAGGATGCGACCAATCAGAATGTTGATAAAGACCCTCCTGCTCCTAATGCCTCTTGAGCTTTTATTATTATTTTTTCTTTCTTTTGGTTACACGACCCATGAGTCGTGATGTAAAGACAATATCTTTTTTTAATTTGCTGCATGGGCAGCAAACTTTTCCTTTTATTTGAACAGTTACATCCAAGTAGTGATGCTTGCGGTGTAAAAGATTGCTTTATAATGTTATAATATTTTCATCTACTATAACATCTGTCCGTATGACCGAACTTAGCATAGTACTTTGGCTTGATTTAACAAAATATAAATTTTGAAAAATACTCTAAGTACCTTAGCATGCTTTCACTCATTTTGTTCATGTGTTTACATACCTCATGGTACGCTTTGCTATCGATGTGCCTTATATGCCCCCCAAGTGATCGAGGAGCTTTAGGTCCTTGGTCACTTGCCTTGACCATGACCTGTTCGAACATTTCTGCTCGGGTGAAAAAAGAATACTTGTAATACAGCAAAACAACACACGTAATGAACAAATACTTGTAAATATAAATTTACAAAGGTTTGCAAGAATGACTGGCTGCGCACAGTCCCTTATAATCTCGTATTAAAAATGGACTAAACATGTCTTTACGAGTGATTCTAAAATAGAATCTTACATATACGAGCGATTAGCCATACAGCGTGGCTAACCCTCTTTGCTAAACTTGTAAAAAAGAAAAATTTAATACAAGCCAGTCCTTTATAAAGGACTGATCACTGATAGTACTTGCGCAGGTGTTCTCCATTCCAATAACGTGGAACGAGATCTCCATTTAGGCGTGCAAGTTTGTAGGTGCCCGGATGAAGGACTTCTTCAATCTGGGAAGGTCCTTCCCAATTAGGTCCGAGTACTCCAGCAGTGGGGTCGCGGGTATTTAAGAAAACTCGTCGTAGCACCAAGTCACCGACGTTGAATTTTCTTTCTTTAACTTTGGAGTTAAAGTACCGGGCGACTTTTTGCTGGTACGCAGCAACTCGGAGTTGGGCCTTCTCCCGTATCTCATCAATTGAGTCTAGGGACTCCATCATTAGTTGGCTGTTCTGGTCCTGGTCGTATGTTAGGCGTCGATGTGAGGGGGGATCTAACTCGACAGGTAACATAGCCTCATATCCGTAAGCTAAGGAAAATGGGGTATGACCTGTCGCTGTTCGGTGAGACGTTCTATACGACCAGAGGACTTCAGGCAGCTGCTCCGGCCATGCTCCTTTAGCATCTTCAAGCCTCTTTTTCAGGGTGTCCTTAAGAGTTTTATTTACGGCCTCGACCTGCCCGTTTTCTTGGGGATACGCAACTGAAGAAAAGCTTTTAATAATTCCATGCCTTTCGCAGAAGTCGGTGAATAAGTCGCTGTCAAATTGGGTTCCGTTGTCTAAAACTATCTTTCGGGGCAAACCATAGTGGCAAACAATGTTCTTGATGACAAATTCAAGAACTTTCTTGGTCGTGATGGTAGCGAGTGGCTCAGCTTCAGCCCATTTGGTGAAGTAATCAACTGCCACGACTGCGCACTTTACTCCGCCTTTCCCCATAGGCAGGGATCCAATCAAATCTATCCCCTAGACCGCAAAAGGCCACGAGCTTTGCATCTATTTCAATTCATTTGGAGCTGCTCGTGGAATCTTGGAGAACCTTTGACATTTATCGCATCTTCGTAAAAAATCCATCGAATCCTCGTTCATAGTTGGCCAGAAGTAGCCTTGCCTTAGAATCTTCTTTGCCAAACTTTGCCCCCCAGCGTGATCCCCGTAGAAGCCTTCATGCACCTTTTTCATGAGTTCCTTAGCTTTTTCTGGTGTAACGCATCTGAGTAGTGGCATTGAATACCCTCTTTGGTACATAACACCATCGACCAGTATGTACCTAGCGGCCTACCTTTGTAGAGTTCTGGCTTTGTTTCTATCTGTTGGTAGCACACCGTTTGTCAGATACTCCAAATAAGGTGCCATCCATGTATCCTCCATTCGAATTTCCATACTGGTTTCAACCGCTTGTATGCTTGGCTCACTTAGTCTTTCTACTGGCACGATGTTCAAAGTGTAAGCATCCTTCGCGCTCGAGAATTTGGGTAAGGCGTCTGTGTTTGAATTCTGATCCTGCGGTATTTGCTGGAGGGTGTACTTTGCGAACTGGGCTAGCAGTTCTTTTGTTTTATTCAAGTAGGCCACCATTTTTAAGCCTCGCGCTTGATATTCTCCTAGCACTTGATTCACCACCATCTGTGAGTCGCTGTAAATATCAAGTGTCTTTATGCTCATGTCTTTCGCCATTCTTAATCCAGCGAGGAGTGCTTCATTATTTGACGCGGTGAAGTCAAACCTGATGGCGCAGTGAAATCGATGCCCTTCTGGCGTTATCAATATCACTCTCACTCCTGCGTGGGATTCGTTGGAAAATCCATCCGTGAATAACTTCCACGAAGGAGCTTTCTCTTGAGGCTCAGGCGCACTAGGCGATTCGCACTGCTCGCTCCCTGGGAGTTCTGTGAACTCTGCAATAAGATCGGCCAAGACTTGTCCCTTTACTGCTGCTCGCGGCAAATAAGTTATGTCGAACTGCCCTAGCTCGACTGCCCATTTTAATAATCGCCCAGCCGCCTCTGGTTTTTGAAGGACTTGCCGTAGGGGCTAGTCAGTTAAAACTGTGATAGGATGGGCTTGGAAGTAAGGGCGCAGCTTCCTAGAGGCCAGGATTAAGCAATATGCTAACCTCTCGATTGGTGGATATCTCAATTCTGCTCCGATCAGCCTCTTGCTAACATAGTAGACCACTTTCTGTACGCCTTCTTCTTCTCGTACTAGCATCGCGCTAGCAGCAACTTCAGTAATCGCCAAGTAAATAAACAAAGTTTCTCCTTCGATTGGCTTTGATAAGATGGGAGGTTGTGCCATATGAGCTTTCAAGGCCTGGAAAGCTTGCTCGCAGTCTCGTGTCCATTCAAACTTCTTATTTCCCCTAAGTAGATTGAAGAAAGGGACGCATTTGTCTATTGACTTCGAAATAAATCTACTTAGGGCTGCGATTCTCCCAGTTAAAATTTGTACATCTTTGATCCTTTCCGGCGATTTCATGTCGATCAGGGCTTTTATCTTGTCGGGGTTGGCCTCAATTCCTCTTGAATTTACAATGAACCTCAAAAACTTCCCTGATCCAACTCTCAAGGAACATTTAAGGGGATTTAACTTCATCCGGTATTTGTTCAATACATCGAAGCACTCTTGTAAATCCCTCACATGTCCTTCTGCCTTCTTAGACTTTACCAGCATGTCATCCACGTATACCTCCATGTTTACTCCGATAAGCTCCTTAAACATGTGGTTGACTAGCTGTTGGTAAGTCACACCTGCGTTTTTCAGTCCGAAGGGCATTACTTTATAACAGTATAAGCCTGTATCGATCCGAAAGCTGGTGTGATCCTCATCAGGGGGATGCATGCTAATCTGGTTGTAGCCCGAATTTGCATCCATGAATGAGAGGATCTTGTGTCCTATAGTAGCATCGACCAGCTGGTCGATTCTTGGGAGTGGGAAGCAGTCCTTTGGGCAGGCTTTATTGAGGTCTGTAAAATCCACGCAGGTTCGCCATTTGCTGTTAGGCTTGGGAACCAGCACTGGATTGGAGACCCACGATGGATAAAATGCCACCCTAATAAACCCATTCTCCTTTAATCTTTCAACTTCTTCCTTTAAGGCTCTCGATCTATCCTTAACGAGCAGCCTTCTCTTTTGTTGCACGGGTGGAAAAGTCTTGTCTATATTCAGGACATTGCTGATAACTGCAGGGTCTATCCAAGCCATGTCTTTGTGCGACCAGGCAAAATCCTCCTGGTTCTTCTGCAAAAATTCCACCAGTGCGTGCTTCGTGGTTGGCTCTAGGTTCTTTCTGACCTTCACAACTCTGGTCGGGTCTTTTTCGTCGAGTTGGACCTCTTCCAGGTCCTCGACGGGTCCAACGTTTTCTTCAAAATCCCCAAAGTGAGGATCTAGATCTCTGTCCTCACTTTGGGCAACACCCTATTTGGTGACTCCATCACCGGATTGGGCTCGTGTATCAACTGCCATTTGCAACCTATCCGAGGTAGTGCCCTTTGGTGTTCCATTCTTTGCCTTTGTGATTGAGGCGTTGTAGCACTCTCTGGCTTCCCTCTGTTCCCCAATACGCGTCCTACCCCTGCGTCTGTAGGGAACTTCATGGCTAGGTGCCACATAGAGGTGATGGCCCGAAGATCAACCAGTATAGGCCTTCCAATGACGGCATTGTACGCCGAAGGACAATCGACTACTACAAAAGTAGCGAGTAATGTCCTGGTAGCAGGCGCTGTACCTGTCGTCACTGGTAGTCTGATCAATCCGGTGGGGGTGAGTCCTTCTCCAGAGAAGCCGTATATCGTTTGGTTGCAGGGCTCCAGGTCCTTAACGAACAACTTCATGCGTTCCAGCGAAGACTTATACAGGATATTCACCGAACTTCCTGTATCGACCAACACTCTTTTTACCATCATGTTAGCCATCTGGATATCCACGACCAGTGGATCGGAATGTGGGAACCGAACGTGTTGGGCATCGTTATCGGAGAAGGTTATTTCGCCTTCCTCTGATCGAGCCTTTTTTGGCGCGCGGTCCTCCACAGTCATCATCTCGATGTCCTGGTCATGGCGCAGAGTTCGAGCATATCGTTCCCTGGCCTTTCCTCTATTTCCCGTGAGGTGCGGGCCTCCACAAATGGTTAAGAGTGTGCCAGTCACAGGGGCAGGTTGTAAGGGTGGCGAGCGTTGGCGCGTGGGCGCCTGCTCGTTGCTACCTGGAGCCTCTCGCTGGGAATTTCCCGAGGCCCGTACGTATCTTCTCAAGTGTCCCTGTCTAATAAGGAACTCGATTTCGTCTTTCAGCTGGTTGCATTCGTTGGTGTCATGTCCGTTGTTGTTATGATAACGACAGAACTTGGTAGTGTCTCTCTTCGAAATATCCTTTCGAATGAGGCCAGGTTTCTTATAAGGCACACTAGAACTTGTGGCCTGATAAACCTCTTCCCGAGACTCAACGAGGGCAGTGTAGTTAGTGAACCGAGGTTCATAACGGTTACCCTTGGCTCGTTTATTTTCGGAGGTGGAAGGCTCATTGTGCGGCCGTTTTCCACCATTCTTGCCATTGCCGTTCCCGTTGCCTTTGCCGTTGCCGTTAGGTTTAGACCCATTGGCGGCTTTGGCGGCTCGGCAGCCTTCTTATCCTTGCTTGAGGGCTTTCCATCGTCGGCAATGGCTTCCTCGAGCTTGATGTAACGATCAGCCCGGTCCAAGAATTCCTGGGGGTAGTCCTAACTCCATCTTTACGGAGACTTTTCCAGAGGGGGGAACGACGCTTAACTACTGCGGTTATTGCCATCATTTTGCCTTCGTCCCCCACTGTTTTTGCTCCAGCTGCTGCTCGCATAAAACGCTGGATGTAATCCTTCAGCGACTTTCCATCCTGCTGGTGAATTTCAACAAGCTGGTTTGCTTCGGTCGGATGCACACGACCTGCATAAAACTCCCTGAAGAATTCCCTCACGAACATCTCCCAAGAAACTATGCTTGCAGGAGGGAACTTAAAAAAACCACTCATGCGCGGCCTCAGAAAGTGTTGCAGGGAAGATCCTGCACCGAGTGTCTTCGGACATTTTCTGTATGTCCATTTGTATCTCAAACTTATTGACATGAGATACTGGGTCTCCGTACCCGTCAAAGTTTGGAAGCGTAGGTATTTTGAACTTTCTTGGAGTTTATGCCATAGATATCCTCTGGACGAAAGGAGTGTCTTTCCTCCTATCGTGGTCGATATAAGATGTCCTTCCCCGACCAGCTGTTGCACTGCCTGGTTGAGGGCATCTATCTGGGCCTGTACAGCGACAGGAATCGTTGTGGCCTCTGTTGCTGGGGGGACGTTCTCGCCATGCCGCTCGCGGCGATCATTGAGTACGTCTCGCAAATCCTCGTCTCTTCTCCGCTGCTCGCTACCCCTGAGCCGGTTGAAGACATTATTTTGCCTGGGCGGCCCCCCAGCATCCCGTCTATTAGGTTGGTCATCTTGAGGTATCTGGCTTCCGCCTCTACCTCTCTCTTCATTCCTCCGACCAGCATTTCCCTTGCCTGAGTCAGCCTCATTATACCCATGGCCATCTCTGAACCTCGATTGGCTATGGTGGGATCGATTGTTCCCTCGATTTCCATCCCTGGCTGAAACGTCCCGAGCGTTAGAGGGTGGCCTACGCTGGTCGTTGTGTCCCCGTGCATTATCATGCCATGGGGGACCCCGGACCGCAGAGCCTAACTCTGAGTTCCTCATGTTACCAGGAGGATACTGACCTCTGTTCAGTAGATTTGGCTCATGGCCCCTACGGCGTCTAGGACTGCGAGGCTGATGCTCGGTCCTATTCTACCTCTGCTGCGGGGGATTACCACGACCAGCTTGGGATGGTGGCTGTGCCTCAGGGTCCAGTGGGACATCGTCATGAGGCACCTGAGGCTGCTCGGGCCTTTGTGGACTTGAGGGCTGGATTGGTGGGCTAGGATTAGGACCCCTTTGGGGTGGCCCATTTGTAGGATGTTCAGGCTGCGAGGCAGGTGCAGCCTGATTTCTAGCCAATTGTAAGGCTGCCTCGAGGGCTGCCATGGCTTTGCTCTGGCGGCGGTCCATCTCCGCCTGCCTTTCGCTTAACTCCGCGCGCTGCCGTTCAATCTCCTGCTGCTGCCGCGCCATGATTTCGACAGCACTTTCTTGGCTAGCTCTCAGATTGGCCAGCTCTTCATGCAACGCCCCCAGAGTACTCTTCAGCGTCGCATCATCCATTTCTTCCTCCTCAAAGTCTAAATGTGGCTCATCCTCAGCTACGCTTGTAGGAGGAGGAGGAGGGTTTGACGGTGCAGCGGCGGCCGCCTATCCAATTTTCTTTGCAGCTTTTGCCATTGGTTTTTTCAACGGTGATATATCAAGCTCTCAATGAAAGCACCAGAATGTTGACCCAGATTTTGGTCAACTGACACGGATTCAGAATATGCTTGATGTGAATGAATGCGTTGAAAAGAACGTAATGACAAAAATAATAAGAACACAATATTTTATAGTGGTTCGGCCCCAGGATCTGGTAATAACCTACGTCCACTTAGATTGTTATTGATGTGAGAATCAAATGGGTGATCAAAGAACTAGGGTTCAATGAGTTTCACTGACCTCTGAAGAACAATACAATATCTTAGATAGAATTACTCTAGTCTCAAATAATTCGAAAGCCAAAAACCCCTTCCTTGAGCTATCTTTCTCTATTTATAGGCTCAAGGGGGATTACACGAGATTGTTACAGATATTCTCTCCTGAATAATCGGATACTCAGGAGATTGTGTGAGTTAATTTCGGGATTTACAAAGATCTTTATTGGAACATCATGCTGCATGCGGAACCATCGACCAGACTGGTCGCAGGAAAGACTAGGCCGCCTTCTGCCTATAATGTACCTTCTGGTCGATACACTAGCAGAGTTCCTCCAGATGTCAGCCACGTGTCCAGGGATTACTTGCCACGTCATCAATGCCAGTTTTTTGGATAACAGTAAGTATTCCTTTCATTATTTCTCTTTGAAATCAATTTTAGAAGCATGTTTTAGGTTGTCTCATATTAATTTGTTTAATATTAGATCTACATGAAAATAAATAAAGATCATATATAAGTTTCCCAAGAACTGGGCTCAGAGCATTTGGTAATCTTTATTTTCATGCATGAACATGTTAAAAATTGAATTACATGATGTGTTGAGTAATTGAATGGATTTCATGATTTTATGAAGCATATTGAATTCTGTGATTATTAGATATTTTTAGGTTATTTTGTTGTGTTTTCTATGCTATTAATTTTTGTATATGCTTTATTTTGTGTAAAACATGGTAAAAATTAATTAGAAAATGGTTTTGGTTTGAAAAATTGCACAAATTTTTTTTTCAAAAGCCTGGCTACCCATGCATGCGCGCACCAACACGTGCAACGCGCGCGCATCGCCCAACAGCCGCATGCGCACCCCTTGGCAACCACACCTCTCTGCACGCACACCTCGGCCACGGTGGCGGGTACTATTCACCCAAAAAAATTAAAAAAAAATTTTAAAATTAAAGAAAATAAAAATGTGAAAATTGATTATTTATAGCAAAGCCAAAAATATCATATTTACTTTTTCATTTAAAAATGTTTTTTAAAATAAGATATTTAAGTTGTTTGAGATTTAAATAATTAGATATTTTCTACAAAGGTTCAAATTCAAATTTAAAAATAGACTAACAACTTAATTTTAAATCTTTTAATATATTAAATTATTAGAATTAAGATATCAGATATTTAAGATATTTTCTTTTAAATACTTGTTATTTTTATTAAATCTTTATTTGAAAATATAAATATATGTTTATTCTATAGTTTTTAATATTTAAATTATTTGAAATTTGTTAGTTAGATATTTTCATGTATATTTGAATTTGTTTAACTGTTTTGAGATATTTTAGGGTTGTTATAACTATTAATAATTAATTTTTTTAAAATGGTTAAAATATTAGCTTATTGTTGTAACAACACAAGATATTTTTTGAAAAACAGTTAAGATATTGTTTTAAAATTTAAAATTGGTTAAATTTTGAAAAACATCATTTTTTTTTCAACCAATTAATGTTTTTCAAATTAACCTAAACCAAGTTGATTGTTAATAAATGAAATTTAAATTAACTTTTGTTAATTGTTGATAAATTTCATTTAAATTGACTTATATTTTGTAAAAATTTAATTAATTCGAATTTATGATGGCTTATATATACTTAATTGTGGTATTTTTGCAAATGAAATAAATTGTGTTATTTTTGCATAAATTCATAGACTTGCTCATATAGTAATACGATTAGGCCCATCCAGTTATAACATGTTTGATTGCACTATATGTGGTATTTTTGCAAATGAGCTTAGATGCATATAGTGACCCATATGTTTGCTAGATATATGGATTTTTCCAAATAAAATATTCATAAAATTATAGGTTTTATTTGGGCCCATTAGAAAATGTAAAGTTTAAATTCCTCTCTTGTTGGTGGTTCCACTTGTGAAGGCTCATTTACTTTGCATGACTATAGTGGGCCTAGTCAATTAATAACAATTAATAAAACGAAGGTTTAAATTCCTGTCTTTTGGACCTTGTATGGAAGTATGGGGGTTGGAATGACATACTGGACTCAACCCTCATTCATACAAGCTTAATTGTTAAGGCCCATTTACATGAGTTGGACTTAATTGTATAGGTTCTTTATATTAGTTAAACCTAAATATTTATTAACAACAAATTAATTCTAAATTAATTGAATTTGTTTCAATGTGACACTTTAGAATTAATAGAAAATTATAGGACTTTAGTTTTAAAAATTTAATCTTTTCAATTTTTTGGAGAACCATAGTCATTAATTTTCTAAAAATAAATAATAAAAATACTATTTTTAATTTTATAATGAGCTTATTTTAAGAATTATATTTGATCTCCACCATTGGTTTAACAAGGTCAATAGCTTAATGGGGCCTCGAGACGCTTTGATTCATCCCCCTACGGAAGGTGTTCATTAGTTATTTTGACAAGGTTAAATTTCGAAAGATAGATAATTATAGGTCAAATTCTACTAGACTCACCCCTACGGTGACTACTAGGACTAAATCTATGATTATCGAAACTGTGGGTCTAGCTCATAAAATAAGAGATTTTGTTTTCTTATTTTGATCGAATAGTAGGTTGTTAATAATGGTGTCCATTATTAAATGAGTTTGCAACTCTATTTAACTAGTGGTATTTTTTTACTCTCGCCAACTGGGACAACGATATCATAGATTAGTTAAAAACCTGAAGAAATAGAGATATGATCATTTTAGTATTTTTTTTCTCTTATCTTACATAGTTTTGGTATATGTTGTGTTATTTCTTGAATTTTGTATGAATAGAAGTTTTATTGAGCAAAAGTGAGTGATTTCTATTTTATTGATGATTGGTAGTTTTAAGTATGGTTGTGTCTACTCCCCTCCTTTCTCAACTTTTGATGGAGAAACTCACTGGAGAAAACTTCCTTAAATGGAAGAGAAACATCAACATTGTGTTGATTGGTGACAACTCCAAGTTCTTCATGACTGAGGAATCCCCGGAAGTTCTAGCTGAAGGTGCTACCAAGTCTGTAAGGGATAAATATGAGCGTTGGCAGTCGGCAAACAATAAGGCACAGTACTACATGTTGACTAGTATGGTCGGCACTCTCAAGACAAAGATGGAGAATGTCGAGATGACCTACAAAATCATGGATTAACTCCAAGACATGTTTGGTTCCAAGTCAGCACAAACTCGTTTTGAGGCCACCAAGAAATATGCCCATGCTTGAATGGTACCTTCTCAACATGTCCATGATCATCTGATCAAAATGACAAACTAGTTTCAAGAAGCTGAACTACATGGAACAACAATATATGAGGAAAATCAAGTTGGCTTAATCCTCAACAATCTTCCTCCATCTTTCCTATCGTTCACCACCAACTATGTGTTGAATAAACTCAACTATGGTCTAATGCAGCTCATGAACAAGCTTCATACTTTTGAGTCTATCATGGGTGGACCAAGTAAGGGAGAAGAAAAGAAGACAACTTCTACTACTACTGCTGATCCAACTAAGGCTGAAGCTAACCAAGCTTTGTCTTTGAAAGATGGAAACAAGAGGAAAGGTGGACAAAACAACAACCCCAAGCCTGCAAAGACTGCAAAGACACGTGCACAATCAAATGCACAGATGCCTAAGGGGAAGAACAAGAAAAACAAGAAAGGTAAAGGTAAGTGTTTTCACTGCAAAGAGAAGGGGTATTGGAAATAGGATTGCCCCAAGTTTCTAGCAGCTAAAAACAAAGGAAATGATTATAGTTAATTTATCTTGGAAACATGTGTTTTAGAGAATGATAAATCTGTTTGGACTATTGATTCTGGATCTACCAACCATGTTTGCAACTCTTTACAGATTATTGAATCATGGGAGGAAGTGGATGAAGGTGACTTAAAGCTTAGAGTTGGGAACGAAGCGTTTGTTGCGGTCCAAGCTAGAGCAAGAGCTCGTCTGATGTTCAAAAATAAATACTTAATTTTAAATGATGTAATTTTTATTTTGGATTTTAGTAGAAATTTAATTTCAGTTTCCATGTTGCAATTACAATAATTTGTTATGACTTTCACAAGTTCTATTATATCTATTTCCTTCAATGGATCACAATTGTGTATTGCATGTTTGGAAAACGGGCTTTATATTCTGCGACCTAACGAACCCCTCGCTCTTAACAATGAATTATTCAAAGTAGCTAAACCTAGGACCAATAAACGTCAAAAGATCGATAACGATAATATGACATATTTATGGCACTTGAGTCTAGGTCACATTGGCTATGATAAGATTCAAAGACTTACAAAGGACGGGCCTTTGAGGGAACTCAACTTAGGTGAATTACCTGTCTGTGAATCTTGTCTAGAAGGCAAACTGACCAAGCGTCCATTGTCTGCAAAGGGTGATAGTGCCAAAGAAACATTTGGACTTGTGCATTCAAATGTTTGTGGACCTTTGAATGTACAAGACAGGGGTGGTTTTGAGTATTTCTTCACTTTCATTGACGATTACTCTAGATTCTCATGTCTTTACCTAATACATAGGAAATCAAAAACATTTTCAAAGTTTCTGGAATTCTTAGCTATGGCTCAGAACCAATTAGGTAAAATGTTAAAGATCTTGCAATCTGATAGGGGTGGAGAATATTTGGATATTCAGCTCGAAGATCATTTAACTGAACTTGGGATTTTATCACAACTTACTACCCCGGACACTCCGCAACAAAATGGTGTAGCGGAACGCCGGAACAGAACTTTATTGGAAATGATTAGATGCATGCTTAATTACTCTACTCTACCAACTTCATTATGGGGACATGCAATTGAAACTGCGAATGACATTCTCAATGTCATGCCATCTAAACCAATCCCCAAAACACTTTTAGAACGTTGAAATGGTCGTGAACCTAGTTTATGCCATTATAGAATCTGGGGTGTCACACCTGCGCCTTGAGGAAAAAGGAAGGAAAGCTAGAACCGCAAACTGAAGTTTGCATGTTTGTTGGCTACCCTAAAGGTACTTAGGGTGGACTTTTCTATAGTCATTTAGAAAAGAAAGTGTTTACTTCTACGAATGCTACTTTTCTGGAAAATGATTATGTCCAAAAGTTCAAACCACGCAGCAAAGTAGTTTTAGAGGAGATGGTTAAAGAATTGACTCTAACCAATGTTTCATCGTCATCAATGATGATGAAATTCCCACTCTTCATGTCCAACTGACACATGTTGATTTAAATGAAGAAAGTACCACTGTTCCTGAGCAAACAGTCACGGAGCCTCGTCGTAGTGGGAGGGTTTCTAGGAACCCAGTTCGCTATGGTATGGATGGTGAAAGCAATATGGTTGTTGGTGACACTAGTGATGATGATCTGTTGTCTTTCAAACAGGAAATGGCTAGCCCTGAAAAGGAACTATGGCTCAAAGCCACGAAACAGGAAATGGAGTCCATGTACTCAAATTCCGTATGGGATCTTGTGGAAGCACCTAGTAACTTTAGGGCCATTGGGTGCAAGTGGATCTATAAGAAGAAATGAGGAGTTGATGGAAATATCGAGACTTATATAGCTCAATTTCCTATGTTTTTCTACAATATGTGTGTTTTCTTGGTGTTTATGCATGTGTTTTCATTTGTTGTAAAATGTAAAAAAAAAAATTAGTGATATTTTTTTTTTCATGTCCAACTAAAAAACTCAACCAAGTTTAATTGTAATTCTCTTAAAAATATGAGTTGTTCTTAAGCTTTGTTTTTAATTATTGGGTCAAGTTTTCTAAGTTTTGTTTTATATATATATATATATTTCATAATAGAACACTTATATTTCTTATAAGTTTATATGAAAAATAATATTGTTAAAATCTTCTTAGAAATCATGATTTATTGTTTGATAAGCTTAATCTATATTCATAATTTTTTTAGAACTATTATCATAGTGTAATTTTTGATGAAATACTTAAGATATCACTATTAAAAAAAATTGTGTTTTAATTTTCTTTTGCTTGAGGACTAGCAAAACTTTAAGTTTGTGGGTGTGATAACTCTACAAAATAGAGTTATTTTACCAAATTTTTTATGCTAATTCTTGCTTAGTCTTTGAGTTTTTAAGTAACTTATTAAGTTTTTTATGTAATTTTTAATTTATTAGTCTTATTGTAATTTTATAGATTTTTATG
Source organism: Humulus lupulus (assembly GCF_963169125.1). Lineage (NCBI taxonomy): Eukaryota > Viridiplantae > Streptophyta > Magnoliopsida > Rosales > Cannabaceae > Humulus > Humulus lupulus. The sequence goes on along the minus strand of NC_084800.1, from coordinate 144,834,782 downwards.
TGTTTTTATAGATATTTTATTATAATATGTTGTAGTTTAATTATTTGAAATTAGTGTTGTTAGATTAAAAGTTAAAAATGTGATTTTATTGAAATTAAATGATATGTAAATTAAATTTTAATTAATATTTTCATGGAATTTATATGGTATATTTTATTAGTGAAAATATTTAATTTTAATTTAGTTTATGATTATTTTGTAAGAAGCATGTTGCATTATTTGAAAGAAAATGAAAGAAGTAAAAAAAATGAACAAAAGTGGCATTTTTGAGAGAAAAGAAAGAGCTAAAAAGAGGCCCAAGCTACAGCCATTTCCCTCTCTAGCCCAGGACCAAGCTCCTGCCATCTCCAGTCTTCAGCCAACCCAGCTCCAGGCTCACCCAAAGCCCCCTGTAGCCAGCCCAGGCCCGCGCCAGCTCCTTCCTCTCCCACTTGGGTCTGCGCCCAACAACTCTAGCCAGCCCATCCTAAGCTTGCTGCCAAACCCAACACAATTGGGAGCCATTTTTCTTGAGCCCAACAATGTCCAAAAATGTCATTTTTTACCCAACTTTCTTACATTTTTCACCATAAAATCATCATTACACCTATAATTTACCTCTACATGTCATATTTACTTTATTTAATTAATTTAATCAATTTAATTAATTTAAGTTAATTATTTTAATACTCTAATTTTGGCAATAAATATAGAATTTCAAGACCATTTGAGGTGTGCTTAATTTGGAGGAGGTTACACTACACAATTGCTACACTTTCAAGACCACTCAATTATCTTCATCTTTTTCTTCTTTTTGGTCATTTTTCTATGAGTTTTTAGAGGAAAAATTTGGGGGTTCCTCCTCCAAATTTTCCTGTTTATGTTTGTGATTTTTGGTTTGTATTTCTATTCTGGTTATGAGTTTCCAATCTTTTTAAGATTATTAAGGTGATGATGAAACAATTTGTAACTAGATAGTATTTATTTTGTATGTTGATTTCTCATTTGTGCAACAAAGTTTATGGATTTTTCTTCTTCAAATATTTTCTTTCATCTTAAATATCATGTATTTTTTATTGTTAGCATGTATTTACACTTTGTTCTTCATTAGTGCAAAATCATAATATTCTTTTATTAAGGTGTGTCATTAAATTGTGCATATCAAATGCTTATAACAAAAATATTGTTTTGCCTTATAAATAATATTCCTTGATTTTGCTGTTGTTTCATTAGATTGATTCACACTAAATAATTTGATATTATATTACTAAAAGTGAAGATAAATCATATATTAATATAATAACTTGTGCTTAAAAATAATATCTAAATTGAATAGATGATAGTTTGATTAATTTCTACTATTAAAACTTGGGAATCAATGTACTTATAAATATTATTGAACTTATGTTTTGTAGATTCTATTATCTTAATAATCTTTCTTTTACCATCCTGATTTCTACTATAAATTTAATTTTATATATTGTCTTTAATTTCTTTATTATTATCTTTTATTTTATTTTCATTATACAAAAATCTCATCAATCTTTGGAGCTAGGTTAGAATTTATTAATTTTGGTTTAAAATAGTTTTCTTTTTTATTTTAGACAACTCCTTTGGGTTCGACATCCTTGCTTACACGATCACTATTCTATATGAACAATTCGTGCGCTTGCGATATAAATATTTAAAACACACCCATTTTGGGTCCATCAAGAACATTAGCAAAGTAGATAAGATCGGATGTATTTTTTACAACGGACAGGACCGATATTGACAGTAGATAGGATAAGTAAACATACCATTATTATCTATTCTAGTCATATCATATAGTTGACCATAGGTCAATTCAATAAAAATTCTGAGTGGATAGTATTCTAATTGATTGTATTATTTGAGTTCTTTGACTTGTTCGTTACCAACTTACCCTACGGACTTGCCCATACTTACATCTTGGGAACTCGGTAGTATAATTGAGTGGGAGTGTTAATCATAGATATGAACATCTATAGCTTCTGATGAAGAAGTGAAACGATGGTTTGCTTTTAGTTTGGTTCAAGGTGCTAAATGATAGAGATCTCATTACAGTAATTAATATTAGTTTACTGAAATATCATTTACAAGGAACTAAGTGTTTTAAGGATAAAATACAATGAGGGGTAAAACGGTATTTTAGTCCCATCTCATTGTAGACCGTCTATAGAGGATTGAGTGACAATTATGGTTGTAACAATGGATAATTAATAGCATATCTATATTTGTTATAGAGCGTTCTATGAATTCAAGAGTGCAATTCTGAGTCTTTAGTGGAGTCACGAGGAATTAATAAGTTAGTAAATTTATTTGTTTGATTTATGATAACTTATTGGAGCTTGATTTCATAGGCCCATGGTCCTCACTGTACCTTGGATAAAATCATCTAGATAGTCTTTATTAATTGATTTAATTATCAATTAGAATTATCAAAGTTGACCAGGTCAATTTTGGATAGTTTCATAGAGTTATGTAATTTAGAGAAGAAAAGAGAAATTATGGCAGATTTATTAATTAAGATAAATTGGTATCTAAATTAATAAATAAGTTTAAACCAAGGTTAAAATTATAAATAATTAATTTGATAAAGAATTTAAATAATTATTTAATTAATTAAATTAATAGAAAATAATACAGGTCTTGATTTTAAGTCCAATGGGCTTATAATCAAATGGGAAATTTCACGGGCCTAAAGCCCATGATAATTTCGACCTAGGGTTGTTAATTGGCTATTATTTTATTGATTTTTTAATTAAATAAATGACCTAATTAAGTCTATAAAAAGAATGTTAAGTGAGAGATGAAATCACAAGTTTAGATTTTTGAAACACAAGTTTCTGATAGGTTTTAGATTATCTCTAAACATATGTCATTTTATAAGCCTTATTGTTCTTTTCTCTTCTTCTCTCTATATCTATCTCATGTGTTGAAAATTGCCCACTATAGTCTAGCTGATTCTAAGGATACTTTGGAAGACTGTGAAGAAAATTGAAGAACGGTTCAGTTTCTTGGTAATACTCTATGACATAAAGGATACAAGGGTTAGAGAAACTTAAGGAAGGACTCTATTATTCCGTTGCGTATAATGTAAGTATTCTTATAATTATTTCTCTTTGAATTCAATTTTAGAAACATGTTCTAGGTTGTCTCATATTAATTTGTTTAATATTAGATCTACATGAAAATAAATAAAGATCCTGTATAAGTTTCCCAATACAGTTGACCTCCCAGAGCCTGAGTGATTGACACTCGAGGGTACAGAATGGCGTTAAACCTGTTCCCGAGGACAACGAGCCTAAGAAGGAACACTAAATACCCAAAGTGTCAGTAATGAGATAAGAACATTAGAACCCCATAGTGTAATAAGACCTCCTAAGGGCTGAGTCGTTAAGACTTGAAAGCATAGGACTGGCAAGTGTCCCACTTGATAAGGCGTTAAAGTTAATCCTGAGGACTGTGCGCCTGGGAGACAATACTAAATGCCTGAAGTGTGTAAACACTAAGAGAAGTCGATAGACTCGAGTCACCAAGATTCGAGCACAAGACCTAAGTCCCGAAGACTTGAGGCCCTCAAAGGTGGACGGGTTGAGGTTTCGGACACTCGTGGCGTTACATTCGTTGAACTACGTGAAAACCCAGCCAAATTAATAAGACCAAATTGCATAATTATTAAGTGTTAGCATGTTAATAAAAAAGCCATAATGGCAAGAAAAAATAGTGCAAGTTTCATAGAGGTTAAAAGGTATTTACAATTGAGCTCGAGGGCTCTAGCATTAAATTGTTTACACCCCAATAAACAAAAAAGGCACACAGGCCTACTTAGTCAAAACAAAGAAAAATCCCTTCATGCCCTCGCTTGGAGGGACTTCCACCACCACCTCGATGACAGGATCCACCTCGAGAGCATGACCAGCCGTCGCAGCTTCCTTTTCCTGGGCTATCTTGGCCTCCTCGGCCCAAAGACGCTCCTGAGCATCATCCGCATGTTGGGCTCCTCCGTGAATGACAGATCCATGTCCCTGTTGCACTGCCATGCCACAAATAGGGTGTCATCTACCATCACATCGATATCTCTCTCCAGCTCTTTTGCTCAAAGTCAAAGGCTCTCATTCTCTTGAGTGAGTGTCTCTGTGCAAGAGACGGCGTGCACACCTCTTCTTTGGTCTTAGCGGCATCCTCCCAAACTCTGGCCAAATCTGCAACATGAACTAACGACTCCTCATGGCTCAGGTAGAGTTCCTCCCAAACAGTTGTGAGCTCCACTAACAGCTTGTCTTTGGCCTCCTCCACGGACCGAGTTTGACTCGTAGTATCTTCCAGCAGCTTCGCAGAAGTGTCCTCGAGAGATGACAGCTTTGACTGCTCTATGGCCAGCCGAGTCTCCAACTCTAAGGCACGAGCCTTGAGATCCTCCAAGTCCTTCTGGAGTAGCGAGTGCTCTGCCAATGGGATCGCAGTCTCCTTGAGTTGAGCCATCTCTTCTCGAAGCTCCTTCAGCTCGAACGACCTCATGGTCACAATGTCCTCGAGCCATTTGTTGAAGGTCGCATTCTGCACCAAAAAAATAATTGTTAGCTCGATGAAGAATTGAGACAAACAAAAAGGGGAGGTAAAGATTTTTGAGCCATACCCTCAAGGAGATGTGGCGAGTGGCAGATGTCAACGAGATCTCATTGTCACTGCCACAACGAGCGAAGGTGCAGAAGGGCATGTCGCACAAGGACCTTGCCAATCCCTGGAGCAACTCCGTGACGAGTGGGGTCGTCCTTTCTCCGACTCTCCCCACGAGTAGAGGCTCCAGCTCCTTGCGGCTAGGTGGAGCAACCGGACCCTATGGTCTGTCTTCCTGCAGGTACTCTGCGAGGACTTTGAAATCCTCGTTGCCTTCGTCAAGACAAGTGTTAAAGTACTCACCTACCCGTCTATGCTTTTCCAGGTCTTCTCCCTCAAAGTGATCAGGAAAGACCACTAGGCAAGGTGTCCTAAACAAAGAACAGTCAAACATCCTAGAAGGGATTTCTTCTCCCTTCCGAGAGGGGAGACCTCGAGGTCAATGAAATCTTCAGTAACCGTTGGCCTCAGAGGATTGGCCAACGGAGCAGCTTCCGAGACTGCAGGATCCGTCTCCAAAGGCATGGACATCAAGAGTAGGGGCACCACAGTCGACGCCTCTGGGGTGTCTATTTGAGAGGGCCCCATCATCCTCTGGCTCTTCTGCCTAATCAAGTCGGACAGGCCCACGCTTTCTGCACAAATAAACATATAAGGTAAGTCTTCAGAAGAAAAGAAAGGAATCTATCTATAAAAACAAACATGCATGCAAGACACAAAATAAATATCCTCTAGAGCCCCAGCACGATAAGGCTCCTCCGGGTGAAGAGCAGAATGGGCAAACTCACGAACGATTCGGCCCATCTCCTATGTTGTGATGGTGTCGTATTGACAAAACCATATTGCGTGCATGGATGTCACCTCGTCCAGAGGCACGAACCCTTGGGGGTGCTTCCTCCTCTTTGGGTGGCGGAGAAAATTGTCAATAAAGTCTTGGTAGTCATGGTACTCCTCGTCAGTGCAAGGACGTTCTGAAACTTGCCCACACTCAAGGAGTGATGGTGAGAATAAGGAGTGGTCAAGACTAGTTCCCTTTCCCAAGTGACGGGCGTAGTTAACAACTATTGGGGATTTCCCTTAAGGCACGGAGGATGATTCAATCCCAGCCTCGAGCTCAACTTCAAGCTCCTCATCTTTTGTCGCCTCCGTGGCAGCTTGGATCACGAGTACACTCTCTATATGCTCATCACGAAGACGTTGTTCATACTCGTATTGGGCCTTCATCGCGATATACCACATGTGGAGCCTCGCCTCGTTAAGTGATTTCTTCGAGTCATGAAAGCTGGTGAGGGCCATGGAGCTTATCCTTTGATCCTCCTGAAGCAGGTCGTACTATTGAAGATGGGCTTCAGTGATGAGGAAACCTAGATTCATCTCTTCCTCAAGTAGTGCATTCATTTTCTTAACCTTTCGTTGTAGGCGTCAACGAAAGGTGTGCAGCGGAAGGGACCTGAAAAGAAATAGTTGAGACTGAGGAGCAACTACAAGTGGATGACTAATAAATTGAATAACCTGAGAAGTAACACTTACCAACCCTGGTGAAGTCTAGGAGAAGAGTCAAGTTTGTCCGCGTGGGGAAGCCACTTGTCCATAAGAAATGGTCCTTGTAGTCTGTTGCGTGGTTCTTGTTGTCGCACAAGACCTTGTACTTCATCCCTGGGTGCATATGCTTCATCAGCGTATAGTACTCATCCCGCTCGTCCTTCTTCGGGCACAGTCAGAAGCTGTAGATGTATAATATCTCAGCTGGAGAAGGAGCGGGCCAGTTCTGCATCTTGTACAAAACATATAGCCTGGCTAGCACCCGATATCTGTTTGGGGATAGATGGAATGGAGCTATGCCAACGAACTTCAAAAATTCAACATGGTACTTGTGCAATGGAAAAGTTGCACCAGCTTGGAGAAGAGACACACTCCAGGCCCCAAGGTCGTGGACGCTCTCATGCGCTCTCTCGTCCTCCCGAGACAGGTGCACCCACATCACAGTGGTCTCCACCCCATGGTGGGTTACAATCCTATCCAAATCTCCTTGGTGTCTAAGTTGAGGGCCGAGTTCACCTCTTCCTCTAAGAGCCTGTGTTGGAGAGGCCTCTTCGTCGTTGGGGGGTTATCTTCCCTTAGCACGAGAGCCTGACTACTCTCCGTCTGTTTTCTCTTCTCAGGGAGTCTTCCTTCTTCTCAAGCCATCTCTAGTATATCAAAGTCAAACATATAGAACGCCTGCTGGTGTATTTGTTGAAGCTTCTAGGACATCTGAAACAAGAAACTAAGAAGTTAGCGTCATGACCCGAAGAAAATAGGCCAAGGACAAGAACCCCTAAGACTACTACTCGAGAAGATGAGAAGGAAAACTTCTAAAGGGACTGGGGTGTCTTTGGGTCCAAAGGATGGCCACCAAAAATCACCACAGGAAATTATGAGCATCACCAAAATCTGGGAATTTTCCAGATTCTGGTCGGATGTCCATGAATGCGAAAAGTTGTATACAGAGCGTAGGGGGCCATTTTGACCATTTTTAACATCAAAATGTGCCCAAAAGGGTCTAAAAGAGGCTCAAATGACCTCTTAAGTGCAAAAGAAAAAAATCAAAATCCTAGATATGCGCCTAAAACCCTCAACAGAATTCAAAAATATGCTCAAAGCCAAACAGGAGACAAAAGTGAAACTTACTCAAACTGAAATGCTTGTAAGTGATGAAGTGCATTCGGACTTTGAAAAACGGTTTGCTGTCTCACCAGAAGTATGATGATTCCCGCCAGCCATCTAGGGCAATGGAAACTCAAAAAATGAGAAAATTGGGAAACAAGGAAGTGAAGGGAAAGATAGGTTTTGAAGGTTCTGAGGTTTTTGGATTTTGAATGCTAAAAATGATTTCTGAGAGGCGGTTCTCAAAGTTTTATACCCGAACAACTTAGGGTGGAAGCAACTCCACCCTGACCGTTGATTACCTAAGACATAGACACTCGAGACTAATCCAATGATAAGAAATCAAGAGGCATGGATCATGATCATTAGCATGGGAAAAGGACGCCTCAGTTCTGGAGCAAAGGGACACCTAGGGTACAGATTAGACATTTTGGGTAGTGGAATGGACTCCTTATTAATGGCACAAATTGATGGGCCCAGCAATAGGGAGTTGACATGTGGCACTACCTTTTCAAAGAGTGACGACATGAAAGCCCAAGCGTCTCCTCTAGAAGACTTTTCGAATTACTCCTCTCAGTCTAAGTCTCCACTGTCCGAAGACAAGTGAAGACTTGGGGGTCAAATGTTGTCCATGTTTTCACAAGAGGCACATGGCATTCATTAGAGGAGTAATTGAGCTCCTCGAGTGCTAGTAAGGTTTCGTGCAATGATCTGGCCAGACGTGGGTGTCTCCAAGTGAGGCCATGCCTCAAGGTTTGTCCTCGAGGCGTGAATGACTCCAAGTGAGGCCACCTCCCTGACCCGTCTCCAAGGCGTGGATGTCTCTAGGTAAGGTCACGCCTCGAGGACCATTCAGATGGTCCTCGCTCTCTTCATTCGCCAACCCCCAAGTCTAGGATTCTTGTCCTCGGACCTGCCAGGTGTCAATCATTGCAGCTGTGGCCCACCAGAAGATCATCTAAAATCTTTTGGTGAACCTCGAATAGTTGTATTCAAGTTCCCATCACAAACACCACATGGCCATTGGTGCCAAAATCATCAACAGTTGTAACTTCATCTCCCTCATTTTGAGTTCTTTTCTTAGCAACTATAGAATTAGGTCCCTCATTCAACTTCAGGTTTCCTTCCTCTTTTCTTTTTCTTCTCCCCTTGGACATCCCAGCTTCCGCTTCCTTCTTCCGCCCCACATCTTCCCCCGTCACTTTCCTTCTCCATTTCTTTTGGGTCGAGCCCTCAGGTTGAACTTCCTCATGGTTTGGGCTAAAGTTGAAAGGAACTTTAGTTAATAAGGCCTTATTAGACAACCCCATTTCCATGCTTCTAGTGATCATGGGCCCACCATTAGACAACCCATAATTAGTCACAGGCAACCCATCTGGCCCAATGACCCCATATTAGAAACCCCTTTTTTATCCAGCCCAGCATCAATCTTCGTATTCCTTCTTCCACAATTATTGTAACGCCCTGGTTACCCCAGAACCGTTACGGTGAACCAGAAATTTGACCCACTACCCGAGTCCTTTGGTTAAAAACATGTTCTAAGTGTTATTAACAGGCTAAGGTGAAAAACCAACAAAAAGGAAATGATATATTTTATTATATGCATAAAACTGTTCATGGGCCTACAAGAACATTTACAAGTTATTTACAACTCAAAAAGGTCATTACTGTTTCAAAATTACAAACCTCGCCGACCTAAGCGGCAAAAATAGGGTAAACCCCCTAGTTTCTCTGAGAACTCCTTGGTTGTGGTGGTCAAGCGGCCGCATATGTACACATCACCACCTAAGCTCTCCACTCAAGGCTGGGTGAGCTTTTCTTTCCCTTTACCTGCACCACATAGCACCCATGAGCCAAAGCCCAGCAAGAAAACACAGTATTGGATATAAACATTATCAAATGATTATCATTATAATCACACAGAGCTTATAGCTCTTAAACAGATGAGTGAATATCACTTGAGGTTCTAGAAAACCATACTGAGTGACTGACAACCAAGTCACTAATTTAAACAGAAGAGTGGCTGCTAGGTAAGCCACTAGCCTTAAACAGATGAGAGACTGATAGGTAAGTCTCTAACTTAACAGATGAGTGACTGATGGATAAGCCACACAAGCGCTTATAGTATTCGTCGAACTTGAGGTCGGTCCGGCATTAATGCTCTTTGAGTCATACAGTGCAGATATCGATTAGATCTAATCTTTATTGGCTTGCATTGAACACGCTAAGGCCGTCCTGACTTATAAGTCAGCACTGTGTGACCAGTGCCCAGTACCACTGCCGAACCTGACTAATGAGTCACAGCTTCACAGTTGATTCTGACACCTTTGCCAAATCTGACTAATTAGTCAGTACCATGCACAAGTGAGCAAGATTTTCTAAGCATTCGATAATCAATCCATGTCCACATTTACGCAGTCAACATGCCTCAAGAATAATCATTCATGTCACATATGGGGTGCAGTCTTCTTACCTCTGATTCGAGCTAGAAATAATAATAAGAACGACTCCTGAGAATGATCGACCTTTGCTTCCTTAGCAGTTACCTAATCACAACTAATTATAACCTCCATTAATGAGAATCCACAATAATAGGGTCATAACCTAAGCACCACTCTCGAGTCCTTGAAACATGCACACACGGTGAGTAGATTCGATCCCGGGCCTTAAGGTTTGAAATCCCAAGTCAAAAACCCTTAAAAACACTCAAAACGGGACTTTGAAGGAACAGAGTGGCGCTACAGCGCTGATCCCTAGCGCCCCAGCGCTAATCTCAAAACCCCCAACACGCCCAAAAGACCCCTGTGTAGCGCTGTAGCGCCCTAGGGTGGGCGCTAAAGCGCTACCTCCAGACCTGATGCCCCCTGAAACCACCTTCTTCATCTCCTTCGATCCAAACATGTTTCCAATGCTTCCAAATCCCATTTTTGATGCCAAATGAACCCAAAAACCATCCTAACACACCCCAAACATCACAAGCATAAGAACCCTAGCCAAAACTCCCAACAAAACCAAGATCTCAACCTAGAAATCACAACTGTAAAATAGAACTAAAACAGGGCAAACCAGGGATTCCAATGGTTAGAAACTTACCCAAAGCTCAGCTTATGATGCTCTTCAATGGAGGAACACAATCCCAAACTCCCAAGGCTTACTTCCCAAGCTTGAATCCTCAAGAATGGTTCAAAAATCACAAAGAAAACTGAAGGGAAGATAGTTACGGGAGAAGCTTCAAGTGTACTCTATTTTCTTCTTTTCTTTCAGCTCAAAAATGGTTATATCTATCCTAGGGGTGACATGACTATTTTACCCCTAGGTCAATTAATAGTTTCTAAAGGATCCCAAGGGTAGATTTGGTATTTTCCACCTATCTCGTTAATCATAATTAACGCTCTCTAATTCCCGCTATTCTCGATAATCTCAAACACCAATAATTCATATCCTGTTACCCTTTAATTCCCGGTAACACTCTAATCATTAAAATCACCCCGAGACTTATCTCGAGCCCCAAACTTAAACCTGTTATGACTAGACCGCTAATCAATATTCCAAGATCGTCTCATGCCGAATAGCTCGAACAAACCCACATTATAATGTGGTCTCAACAACATATCACCGACATGCATACAAACATACAATTATGCCCTCAACGGGCCAAATTACCATCACACCCTTGTAATTAGAATGTGGACTCACATGCACGCATTTAACATCATATTATAATATAATTCACATATACATGCATATTATCATTTAATGGCACATTTAAGCAAGTATGGCCCTCCCGTCCTACTAATCCCGCCATTAAACCACATCGGAGAATTCGGGGCATTACAATTATCTTCCAGCATAGGGTCTTGTTTTGTCTCATTAGCTATATTCTTCATAATTGCAATATTTTCCTTGGGGACCCCACTCTTATTTCTATTGGACACCGCCACCAAAGCATCTTCAATATCGATATTCTCTATGCATGTATGGAGGTTCCATGCACATAGGTGTGTCTCTTCCACTACTTTGATGACCGTTTTCCATCTTCCTGTTCCTGCGCGACCCCTCAGCTTCATGGCCATAGTTTTGAGCTCTATCCATGGAGTAATTCAGCCCTCTTCCTTCGGACTCTTTGCTAAAGCAAACCCATCTTTTGTCTTCATCTTTTATCCTTCCTTCCATCTATGCACTCAACCAACACTTGAGTCTTATTACAACATTTTTGGTCATGCCCCCACCACCCACAGCTAAAGCATAACAATGGAAGAAATTCAAACTTGAACTGAATCCAGTGTTTCTGTCCCTTAACTAGAATATATTTTCCAACAAAGATAGGCTTCGAAATAGGGAACTTAATCTTAACCCAAACTTGCCTTTTGAGGAAGATGAGTTTTTGGTTATCCCATTTGACTTCGGCTTCATTTCCAACCATTTCCCCAAGCTTCTTAGCATTAGCCAAGTTCAAAACTTTGGGTGGAAAATACACCATTTGCACCCAACAAGTAACTCCATCCTGTTGGAAAACTTATACAGGATCTTTATTTATTTTCATGTAGATATAATATTACAAAAATTAATATGACACAACCTAGAACATGTTTCTAAAATTGAACTCAAAGATAAATAATGACAAGAATACTCACATTATATGCAGCGAAATGAATAAGTCATTCCTTCAGTTTCTCTAACCCTTGTATCCTTTCTGTCGCAGAGTATTACCAAGAAATTGAACTGATCTTCAATTTTCTTCACAGCTTTCCAAAGTATCCTTGGAATCACCAAGACTAGAGTGGGAAATTCTCAACACATGAGATAGATACAGAGAGACGAAGAGAAAAGAAAAAAAGGACTTATGTTTAGAGAGAATCTAAAACCTATCAGAAACTTGTGTTTCAACTTGTGATTTCAACTCTCTCTTAGCACTCCTTTTATAGACTTATTTAGGTCATTTATTTAATTAAAAAATCAATAAAATAATAGCCAATTAATATCCCTAGGTCGAAAATATCATGGGCTTTAGGCCCGTGAAATTTCTCATTTGATTATAAGCTCGTTAGACTTAAAATCAAGACCTATATTCTTTTCTATTGATTAATTAATTAAATAATTATTCAAATCCTTTATCAAATTAATTATTTAAAATTTGAACCTTGATTTAAACTTATTTATTAATTTAGATACCAATTTATTTTAATTAATAAATCTGCCCTAATTTCTCTTTTCTTCTCTAAATTGTATAACTCTATGAAACTATCCAAAATTAACCTGGTCAACTTTGATAATTCTAATTGATAATTAGATCAATTAATTGAGACTATCTAGATGATTTTATCCAAGGTACAATGGGGACCATGGACCTATGAAATCAAGCTCCAATAAGTTATCATAAATCTGACAAATAATTTTACTAACTTATTAATTCCTCATGACTCCACTAAAGACTCGGAATTGCACTCTTGAATTCATAGAACGCTCTATAACAAATATAGATATGTTATTAATTATCCATTTTTACAACCATAATTGTCACTCAATCCTCTATAGACGGTCTACAATGAGATGGGACTAAAATACCGTTTTACCCCTCATTGTATTATATCCTTAAAACACTTAGTTCCTTGTAAATGATATTTCAGTAAACTAATATTAATTACTGAAATGAGATCTCTATCATTTAGCACCTTGAACCAAACTAAAAGCAAACCATCGTTTCACTTCTTCATTAGAAGCTATAGATGTTCATATCTATGATTAACACTCCCACTCAATTATACTACCGAGTTCCCAAGATGTAAGTATGGGCAAGTCCGTAGGGTAAGTTGGTAACGAACAAGTCAAAGAACTCAAATAATACAATCAATTAGAATACTATCCACTCATAATTTTTATTGAATTAACCAATGGTCAACTATATGATATGACTAGAATAGATAATAATGGTATGTTTACTTATCCTATCTACTGTCAATATCGGTCATGTCCGTTGTAAAAAATACATCTGATCTTATCTACTTTGCTAATGTTATGGAAAGAACATAACACTACAATGTGTGAGTAGATCATATCGTAGATTGGCAAGTTAGTGTAAATCTTGTGCACTGACTAACTTATTTTGAACATATAATCATATTTATATTCCATTGTGATTACGTCACTATAAATACGATTAGCTATATGCTCGGGATTTAATAGAAGTTTATACTAAACAAATAATCATGAAAATAAAACATGTGAGCAAAGTGATTAACCAAGTCAAAAAAATAATTTCTACTCTTTTATTGATAATAAAATGAGATTACAAAGAAATTTGGTTTTAATTAGGGCATAAAACCCTAACAATCTCCCACTTGCACTAATTGAAATTAATGCCTTAATTCTACTAATCCTATTTCTTTGATATGATTATCAAATGTAGCTTCTAGTAATGTCTTTGTAAATGGATCTGCAAGATTGTCTTCAGATGCAATCTTCATAACCTTCACATCTCCTCTAGCCACATATTCTCGAATTATGCGATACATCCTTTCTATGTGCTTACTCCTCTTCTGACTACGAGGTTCTTTCGAGTTGGCTATCGCTCTTGTATTTTCACAAAACAACACAAGCGATTTATCCATTTCTAGAATAACATCAAGATCCGAATAGAACTTCTTTAGCTAGACTATTTCCTCAGCGGCTTCTGACGGGCTATGTACTCAGCCTCCATGGTGGAATCTGAGATTGCAGACTGCTTTACGCTTCTCCATATCACATCTCCACCCCCAAGAGTAAACACCATTCCAGAAGTAGACTTCCTGTCATCGACATCAGTTTGAAAATCTGAATCGGTGTAGCCTACAGGGTTCAGAACACCACCCTTGTAGACTAACATATAATCCCTAGTTCGCCTTAAAAACTTCAGAATATGCTTAACTGCTATCCAATGTTCCGATCCTGGTTTTGACTGATACCTGCTCACAACTCCCACTGCATAGCAGAAATCTGGTCTAGTACACAACATAGCATACATCAGACTTCCAACTGTAGATGTGTAAGGAAATTTTCTCATTGCATCTTCCTTTTCAGGGGTTTGGGGAGACTACTTCTTTGAAAAATGAATTTCATGGCGAGATAGTAAACGTCCTTTCTTGGAATTTGTCATTGAGAATCGTTCAAGCACTTTATCTATATAAGCTGCTTGAGATAGAGGTAAGAGTCTGTTCTTTCTATCCCTAATGATCTGGATACGTAGAACATAACTTTCCTCACCCAAATCCTTCATCTGGAATTGAGTACTTAGCCAATTCTTCACATCTGACAATTTCTTAACATTGTTTCCAATGAGCAAGATATCATCTACATAAAGAACTAGGAATACCACTATTTGATTTGCCTTCAGTTGGTAAACACAAGGCTCATCAATATTTTGTTCAAAGCCATAGGTTTTGATTATTTCATCAAACCTAAGATTCCAGGAACGAGAAGCTTGCTTAAGTCCATAAATGGACCTATTCAACTTGCAAACTTTTCCTTCTTGTCCAACTACTTTAAAACCTTCTGGTTGATCCATATAAATGACTTCGTCAAGCTTTCCATTAAGAAAAGTTGTCTTCATGTCCATTTGCTAGATCTCATAGTCGAGAGTGGCTACTATGGATAGGAGGATGTGAATGGACTTGAGCATGGCTACTAGACTAAAAGTTTCCTCTTAGTCCACATCTTCTCTTTGGGTATAACCCTTTGCCACTAATCGAGCTTTATAAGTCTCAATATTTCCATCAACACCTTGTTTCTTCTTGTAGATCCACTTGCACCCGCTGGCCCTAAAGTCACTAGGTGCTACCACAAGTTCCTAGACGGAATTTGAGTACATGGACTCTATTTCCTATTTCATGGCTTCAAGCCATAGTTCCTTTTAAGGACTATCCATTGCCTGTTTGAAAGACAATGGATCACCATCACTAGTGTCACTAACAACCATATTGGTTTCACCATCCAAACCATAGTGAACTGGGTTCCTAGAAACCCTCCCACTACGACAAGGCTCTGTGACTGTTTGTTCAGGAATAGTGGTACTTCTTCATTTAAATCGACTTACGTCGGTTGGACATGAAGAGTGGGAATTTCATCATCAACTCGCATTGATGACAATGGAACATTGGTTGGAGTCAACTCTTTAACCATCTCCTCTAAAACTACTTTGCTGTGTGGTTTGAACTTTTGGACATAGTAATTTTCCAGAAAATTAGCATTCGTAGAACTAAACACTTTCTTTTATGAATGACTATAGAAAAGTCCACCCCGAGTACCTTTAGGATAGCCAAAAAACATACAAACTTCAGTTCACGATTCTAGCTTTCCTTCCTTTTTCCTCAAGACGTGCGCAGGACACCCCCAGATTCTATAATGGCATAAACTAGGTTCACGACCATTCCAGTGTTCTAAAGGTGTTTTGGGGATTGATTTAGATGACATGACATTGAGAATGTCATTCGCGGTTGAAATTGCATGTCCCCATAACGAAGTTGGTAGAGTTGAGTAACTAAGCATGCATTTAACCATTTCCAATAAAGTTCTGTTCCGGCATTCCGCTACACCATTTTGTTGCGGAGTACCTAGGGCAGTAAGTTGTGATAAAATCTCAAGTTCAGTTAAATGATCTTGTAACTGCATATCCAAATATTCTCCACCCCTATCAGATCGCAAGATCTTTAACGTTTTACCTAATTGGTTCTAAGCCATCGCTAGGAATTCCTAAAACTTTGAAAATATTTATGATTTCCTATGCATTAGGTAAAGACATGAGTATCTAGAGTAAAAGTCAATGAAAGTGATGAAATACTCAAAACCACCCCTAGCTTGTACATTCAAAGGTCCACAAACATCTGAATGAACAAGTCCAAGTGGTTCTTTGGCCCTATCACCCTTTGCAGAGAATGGATGCTTGGTCAGTTTGCCTTCTAGACAAGATTCACAGACAGGTAATTCACCTAAGGTGAGTTCCCTCAAAGGCCCATCATTTGTAAGTCTTTGAATCCTATCATAGTCAATGTGACCTAGTCTCAAGTGCCATAAATACGTTATATTATCGTTATTTGTCTTTTCACGTTTATTGGTCCTAGGTTTAGCAACTTTGAATAAATCATTGTTAAGAGCGAGGGGTTCGTTAGGTCGCAGAATATAAAGCCCATTTTCCAAACATGCAATACACAATTGTGATCCATTGAAGGAAATAGATATATTAGAACTTGTGAACGTCATAACAAATTGTTATAATTGCAACATGGAAACTAAAATTAAATTTCTACTAAAATCCAGAATAAAACATACATCTTTTAAGATTAAGTATTTATTTCCGAACTTCAGACGAGCTCTTTCTCTAGCTTGGACCGCAACAAACGCTCCGCTCCCAACTGTAAGCTTTAAGCCGCCTTCGTCCACTTCCTCCCACGATTCAAGTTTCTATAAAGAGTTACAAACATGGTTGGTAGATCCAGAATCAATAATCCAAACGGAATTATCATTCTTTAAAACACATGTTTCTAAGATAAATGAACTATAATCATTACCTTTGTGTTTAGCTGCTAGAAACTTGGGGCAATCCTGTTTCCAATGCCCCTTCTCTTTGCAATGAAAACACTTACCTTTACTTTTCTTGTTTTTCTTGTTCTTCCCCTTAGGCATTTGTGCATTTGGTTGTGTACTCGTCTTTGCAACCTTTGCAGGCTTGGGGTTGTTGTTTTGTCCACCTTTCCTCTTGTTTCCAGCTTTCGAAGATGACGCTTGGTAAGCTTTAGCCTTAGCTGGATTAGCAGCAACAATAGTAGTCTTATTTTCTCCTCCTTTACTAGGTCCACCCATGATAGGTTCAAAAATCTAAAGATCGTTCATGAGCTGCGTCAGACCATAGTTGAGTTGATCACGAATGTGTAGACACGGTGCCATTTGAGCATTCACGATGTCATCACGTATGTGCGGAGACGGTGCTATCCAAGCATTTATGGTGCCATCACGAGCATTGATGGTGCCATCACGAACGTGCGGACACAGTGCTCGTTCTGGGGATTCCTCAATCATGACAAACTCGGAGTTGTCACCAATCAACTCTATGTTGATATTCTGCTTCCATTTAAGGAAGTTTTCTCCAGTGAGTTTCTCCATCGAAAGTTGAGAAATGATGTGAGTAGACACAGACACTACTTAACTTAAAACTACAAATTATCAATAAAATAGAAATCAATCACATTTGCTCAATGAAACTCCTATTCAAACAAAATTCAAGAAATAACACAACATACACCAAAATATGTAAGATATGAGAAAAAATACCAAAATAGTCATATCTCTATTTCTTTAGGTTTTTAACTAATTTATGATATTCTTGTCCCGGTTGGCGAGAGTAAAAAATACCACTAGTTAAATAAAGTTGTAAACGTATTTAATAATGGACACCATTATTAACAACCTACTATTCGATCAAAATAAGAAAACAAAATCTCTTATTTTATGAGCTAGACCCACAGTTTTGATAATCATAGATTTAGCCATAGTAGTCACCGCAGGGGTGAGTATAGTAGAATTTGACCTATAATTATCTATCTTTCGAAATCTAACATTGTCAAAATAACTAATGAACACCTTTCGTAGGGGGACGAAATCAAAGCGTCTCGAGGCCCCATTAAGCTATTGACTTTGTTAAACCAACGATGGAGATCGAATATAATTCTTAAAATAAGCACATTATAAAATTAAAAATAGTATTTTTATTATTTATTTTTAGAAAATTAAGGACTATGGTTTACCAAAAAATTGAAAAGATTAAATTTTTAAAACCAAAGTCCTATAATTTCCTATTAATTCTAAAGTGTCACATTGAAACAAATTCAATTAATTTAGAATTAATTTGTTTATATTTAGGTTTAACTAATATAATGAACATATACAATTAAGTCCAACTCAGGTAAATGGACCTCAACAATTGGACTTATATGGAGGAGGGTTGGGTCCATTATGTCGTTCCCACTACAAATGCCTCCATACTTCCATACAAGGTCCAAAAGATATGAATTTAAACATTCATTTTATTAATTATTATTAATTAATTAGGCCCACTATAGTCATGCAAAGCAAATGGGCATTCACAAGTGGAATCACCCACAAGAGAGGAATTTAAATTTTACAATTTCTAATGGGCCCAAATAAAACTTATCATTTTATGAATATTTTATTTGGCAAAAAATTCATATATCTAATAAACAAATGGGTCATTATATGCATCTAAGCCCAATTCCAAAAATACAACATATAGTGCAACACAGACATGTTATAATTGGATGGGCTTATTCATGTTACTATATGAGCAAGTCTATGAATTTATGCAAAAATACCACAATTTATTTCATTTACAAACATACCACAATTAATTATCTAGAATTTATCAAAAAATTCGAATTAATTAAATTTTTACAAAAAAATAAGTCAATTTAAATCAAATTTATCAACAATTAACAATAGTTAATTTAAATTTCATCTATCAACAATCAACTTGGTATAGGTTAATTTGAAAAATATGAATTTAATGTAATTAGGATTTATCAACAATTAGCCAAAGTTAATTTAAATCCCATTTATAAAAAAATATATATTTTATTAATTGGTTGAAAAAAAATTGATATTTTTCAAAATTTAACAATTTTAAATTTTAAAATCAATATCTTAACTGTTTTTCAAAAATATCTTGTGTTGTAACAACAATAAGCTAATATTTTAACCATTTAAAAAAATAAAAATATTAATAGTTATAACAACCCTAAAATATCTTAAAATAGTTAAACAAATTCAAATATCCATGAAAATATCTAACTAACAAATTTCAAATTTTAAATAATTTAAATATTAAAAAACTATAAAATAAACAGATATTTGAATAACATGTATTTTAAAGAAAATATCTTAAATATCTAATATCTTAATTCTAATATTTTAATATATTAAAATATTTAAAATTAAGTTGTTAGTCTATTTTTTAATTTGAATTTGAATCTTTGTAAAACTATCTAATTATTTAAATCTCGACCAACAAAAATATCTTATTTTAAAAAATATTTTTATATAATAAAACAAATCTGATATTTTTGGCTTTGATTATAAATAATTAATTTTCACAATTTTATTTTTTTTTAAATTAAAAATAAATATCGGATGAAACAGGTATTGTTCACCGTGCGGATGCAAGGCTGCTAGCTGCCGTGGTGTGCGCGCGCGGCTGGGGGGACATGCACAGGCAGGCACGTGCGGGGAGGGGTGACACGCGCTGGTGCACACACTCAAGAGGGTAGTGCACACAGGTGTGCGCGCAAGCATGGGCAGCTAGGCCAAAAAAATTCATAAAATACTTTTGTGCAATTTTTCAAGCCAAAAATATTTTCTAATAAATTTTTAACATGTTTTATACAAAATAAAGCTTATATAAAAATTAATGGCATATAAAACACAACAAAATAACCTAAAAATTGATAATAATCACATAACATCAATATGTTTCATAAAAACATAAAAATTCATCCAATTATTAAAACACATCAAATAATTAAATTTTTAACATGTTCATGCATGAAAATAAAGATTACAAAAGGCTGTGAGGCCAGTTGTTAGAAAACTTATATAAGACATTTATTTATTTTCATGTAGAACTAATATTAAACAAATTAACATGAGACAACCTAAAACATGTTTCTAAAATTGAATTCAAAGAGAAATAATGATAAGAATACTTACATTATACGCAGCGGAATGAATAAGTATTTCCTTCAGTTTCTCTAACCCTTGTATCATTTATGTCGCATAGTATTACCAAGAAACTAAACCGATCTTCAATTTTCTTCACAACCTTCCGAAGTATCCTTGGAATCACCTAGACTAGAGTGGGCAATTCTCAACACATGAGATAGATACGGAGAGAAGAAGAGAAAAGAACAATAAGGCTTAGAAAATGACTTATGTTTAGAGATAATCTAAAACCTATCAGAAACTTGTGTTTCAACTTGTGATTTCAACTCTCTCTTAGCACTTCATTTATAGACTTATTTAGGTCATTTATTTAATTAAAAAATCAATAAAATAATAGCTAATTAACATCCCTAGGTCAAAATTATCATGGGTTTTAGGCCCATGAAATTTCTCATTTGATTATAAGTCTGTTGGACTTAAAATCAAGGCTTGTATTATTTTCTATTGATTTAATTAATTAAATAATTATTCAAATCATTTATCAAATTAATTATTTATAATTTGAACCTTGATTTAAAATTATTTATTAATTTAGATACCAATTTATCTTAATTAATAAATCTTCTATAATTTCTTATTTATTCTCTAAATTGTATAACTCTGTGAAACTATCCAAAATTGACCTGGTCAACTTTGATAATTCTAATTGATAATTAAATCAGTTAATTGAGATTATCTAGATGATTTTATCCAAGGTACAGTGGGGACCATGGGCTTATGAAATCAAACTCCAATAAGTTATCATAAATCTAACAAATAAATTTACTAATTTATTAATTCCTCGTGACTCCACTAAAGACTCGGAATTTCACTCTTGAATTCATAGAACGCTCTATAACAAATATAGATACACTATTAATTATCCATTGTTACAACCATAATTGTCACTCAATCCTCTATAGACGGTCTACAATAAGATGAGACTAAAATACTGTTTTACCCATCATTGTGTTTTATCCTTAAAACACTTAGTTCCTTGTAAATGATATTTCAGTAAACTAATATTAATTACTGAAATGAGATCTCTATCATTTAACACATTGAACCAAACTAAAAGGAAACCATCGTTTCACTTCTTCATCAGAAGCTATAGATATTCATGTCTATGATTAACACTCCCACTCAATTATACTATCGAGTTCCCAAGATGTAAGTATGGGCTAGTCTGTAGGGTAAGCTGGCAACGAACAAGTCAAAGAACTCAAATAATACAATCAGTTAGAATATTAAACACTCAGAATTGAGATTGAATTGACATATGGCCAACTATATGATATGACTATAATAGATAATAGTGTTATGTTTACTTATCCTATCAACTATCAATATCGGTCCTATCCGATGTAACAAATACATCCGATCTTATCTACTTTGTTAATATTTTGGAAAGAACATAGCACTACAATGTGTAAGTAGATCATATCGTAGATTGACAAGTCAGTGTAAATCATGTGCACTGACTAATCTTAAGACTCACTTGTTTTGAACATATAATCATATTTATATTCCAATGTGATTACGTTACTATAAATACGATTAGCTATATGCTCGGGATTGAATAGAAGTTTATATTAAACAAATAATCATGAAAATAAAGTATGTGAGCAAAATGATTGACCAAGTCAAAAAAATAATTTTTATTATTTTAGTGATAATAAAATTAGATTACAAAGAAATTGGGTTTTAATTAGGGCATAATACCCTAACACATCAAACCTTGCATTAGTCCATATTCTCAATGTTGGCATGTCCTCGATAATAAGGAGACCTCCACCACTGCTTTTCTTTAACTTTCTTTCTTAATCTTTCATCTTCAAAGGTAAATCTAGCAAAGGTACTTCCATCCTCATACTCCATAACTCCAATATCCCACCCTACTTGCGCATTCCATATTCGACCGAAGATGGTTCTTATGAACCTAACATTGCACTTTCTTTTTTAGAGCACCCTTCCAATCATAGATAAGTGTCCCTCCAGCTTCTCATTATCATCCTCAATCACCTAGGTTTCCTCTTCAACCACCACCACATTTTCAGTTCTATCAATCAACTCCTCTACATTCACCTCTAGACAATCCAAGCTAGCCACAATAACAAGAACAAGCAGAAAAAAAACGAAAGAAAACCGAGAAAAACCTAAAGAGAATTAAAGGGTCACAAGAGACCCAAGAGAAAACAGCGTCATCAAAGATCACTAGCCACAAAAGCTTGGAAATTTTTTATGATTCTTATAATGGGTTTATAACATCATATAAAAATGACTTTTTGTATTTTTCATGCACCTTAAACCAAAGAGTTTTTTTTTTAATAAAGAGTATAATTATGAATTATTGTTTATTTTAATGTCGTAACAGTATTAATTATACAAAACATAATATAAAAACATACGTTTCTTTTCAAAGGCAAAATCAATAATTAGGTATTTTGATGGTATAAAATAAACAAACTTAAATTGTTTGTTCATTTTTTCTTATAAACAATTATAAGTTATAAAACAATAATGTTATTATTACGTTTAGAGAAATTATAGGAAATTGCTCAAAATAAAGTTATCAAGAAGCTAATGTCTTTATTTTTTAAATTGTAGATAAATGACATTTTTACATTGTTGATTACCTAAATTACTTTTTTTTATAATTTATTTATTTATTTAGGACTGTATGACTTTAATATAGTGGTATATGTATATTAGTTTTGTTTAATTAGTTTTTATTTTAAAGTTATATTGATTTTTTAAGTTTTTTATAGGGTGTTGGTATATTATTTTTCAATTAGTGTATATGTTTTTTGTGGTATGGTATATATATTTTTTTGTGATATTTAATTTCTATTTTATTATACATAGTGGTAGTATATAATTTTGTATCATGGTATATACATTTTAATGGTAATATATTATTTTGTTAGCATAGTATATACAATTTTGAGTAATAATTTTGTAAGTTTTGATGGTCAGTATATATATTTTGTGGTATGGTATATCATTCAACAACTCATAAAAAAAAAAAAATCAAAATAACTTTAAAATAAAAACTAATTAAACAAAACTAATATACATATACCATAATATTAAAATATTTAGAATAAAATAGTAATTTGTTAAATGGTACATTTGGTAATATGTGATATTAAATAGATGATTAGACTATTTTACTACAAAATTAAAAACATGGACATTTACCTACTTTCACACAACATTAAGGATGATTTTGCTCAATGTCCCTTATGTTTATGTTTATGAACTATGTATTCTTGGGTTTACAATAATATACAAAAATTATTAATTACGTTTATTTTGCACATAACCTTTACCAAAGAGTTTATTTTTAAAGTAAAAATCAAGATTTAGTTTTTCAATGGCGTAAAACAAACAATATGAGTTCGGTTGTTCACTATTTGTTATAAATTATTATCTACAATAAACAAAATGTTATTATTATGAGTTAAGCTAGTTGACATATATATCAAAGATAAATTTATTTAAAAAAATAAACTTACAAGTTTATGGATTGATATTCATTCTAACTATGTAGTCAATAAACATTTTTATCATCGTTGTACATTATTAATGTAATCAAATATGTTTATGTTAATGGTAAAATAGTAAACCTAATTTCCGATGTTAGTTGCTATAATGTTACATAAAATACACAAATGTTAGCAAAATATTCAAAGAAATTATTCAAGATTGTTTATGTTTATTTGTATGCAATACTAAATATAAAGGCATGGTATAATAAAACATTTTAGTTTATTTTATATTTAAACATTCGAATTTATTCTCCGACGAATATCTCATTTACGATGTCTTTCCAAATAATTTTCATACATGTCATATACATGTTACGTAACATTGATTAAAAAGACAATTATGTAAGAAAAAACATCCTTCCAAATTGACCAGAATTTTTAGGAAAATCTGCTACAAAAAATGGTCAAAAGTCTGAGCACAATGAGCAGTAAGCCCATATATCTGATTATATCAGTCATTTATCGATATGTCAACAAAAAAATCGGTAAACAATTTTGGTTGGGTTTGGTCGAATTTTTGTTTTTAAATTTTTTAAACATAAAAATAAAAATATATTTTTGTCTTATATTTTTTTTATTTTTATAAAATAAATATGACAATGGTAATTTTTCTTTTTATTTTTTGTTTAAAAAATTAAAAAACATGCATGTTTACCAACATGTTTTTATTTGTTATTTTCTAAACTAAAAAATAAAAATATTTTTTGTGACCACTATTTATTATTTTAAAAATAAATATAAGAAAATTAGTAAAAAAATATCAAATGATTAATAATATCCAACTAATCTCAAATTTCATATCTAACCATTATATAACACAAAATAAAAAAAACATATGAACTAATAATTATACAAACTTAATAAAAATATTCAAATCATCTTCGATTTGCTCTCCATATGCGAACAAGAGCCACTTCATGTAATTGAGTTCTGGAAATTAGAAACTCTACACTATCATTGAAATTTCCATCAATGTAAATTTTCTTTTTCTCTATCAAAAGACACGTCTTTTTCTGCATTAATTCTTGTAAAACTGTAAATAGCACAACAAGCAATCACAAAATACTTTTGTGCACTTAGATCATAAGGAGGCATTTAGTACACATTAAACTACACGGATTCAGAACCAACACAAAAACTTACCCGTCTTGCCATGGGCTCTAAATTGTATCCTTTAGAACTAGAGAAACATGAATAAAAGTTGCTATCACATTCCGCAGAGCACCCAGTAAGAACAAGAACCACGCTAGATCAAAAACAATTCAAATACATTTGAAGCTTTTGACTTCCAACAATGGCTCAATGTTAGTGAACTAGTTCTTTCTCTCAATTGGATTTCCATTTTGTACAACTTGTAGAGCAGCCAAGTCAGCATCATTGTTGAGGCCCATTACTTATTTGAGCAACATGAATGGCGTTGTTGCAGCCAAATCCTTTGTTGTGAGAGGAATCTATAATTATAAACTCACTCATCGAAATCTTAATAAGAACACCCCACTTAAGTATCTGATTTAATTTGTTCATAGATTACTACACTAGTTGGTCTTACAGAGTTCACAAAATGGTTAAGACCAAAAACTAAGCACACCCCATATAGAGTTCACTGATTACTTGTACATTGTTAGACAAGTAATGATTAATTAGTACACCTGACAAAAAAAATGATTTATTAGTACTAAACTATTTCCTTACATAACATACTTGCCAAGCACCAATTTTTTTGTTTTTTGAAAATGCCATTATTGGTCACGAATTTCTCTCAGCAAGAGTGTAAAACGATATCAAGTTTTGAAGTTTAAAAACCTTTCAATTATAAATCATTAAATAGTAACTCATTATGTATGTATTACAAGTATGTGAGGATTAGATGTAACAGGGCACCAAGTCACGAAGTGTAACTAGATGGGCATTAATTCTCTAAATTATATTAGAAAAATCTCTTTACTTCTTGTCTTTTGATTATCATACATATAAAAAAGCAAGGTCTCACTGCAATTGTACATATGCTGTGTTTTTTACTATTATTGCAAAATATGTTTCAAAGGTGGGGTAGATATATACTGCTGCAATTATCTTTGTTTGGGAAATAGCAGAACTAGTCAAGACACCTAAACTGGGATAACTAATGACAATAGATAATCTCTCTTATAAGCAATGTTACAAAGCTAAAATGCACAGCTTTATATAGAATATTAAAGGACCAACACAAGAGTAATAGACTAATTTGGTTTTAACCACTAATCTAGTACATCAGTGAGCATGCTGATGAAGAAATAATCTACTTCAAGATTAGCATTTTGGTGCATTAACTAATTCATTGACTATTAACACCAACACTCAAAAAGATTAATTGCTTAAGAATCTAGTAAGGAGCTGCATATTAGAGAAGAGAACAGCAATCCTATACTCCCAGTAAAACGTTCAAAAGTTGTAGATATTGATAAAACTAGTACTTTTTACTGAGAATGTTTTGGGCAAAAAAAAGTTGCAACTTTTAATGTTATGGTATTATGTATAAAAGAACGTTGGAAAGAAAAGAAACTACTAGGGAAGTTATTTCCAAATCTGTGGTTTGATTCTTACCCAAAGAGAATTGAGAATTGCTAACTCTGTTGTTTATGTTCACTCTGATTGGGACCTATCAATATGAGCCCATGTAACCAGAATATTGTTGCATAGTGCTTTTCTCTGGGCTCCACCGCAGATGTCCTTCCAAATTCTAATGTCTTTCTATCAGTTCTGCTGCATTTCCTAAAGCAAAGTCACTTGGAAGATTCCATTCACTACAAATCAGCTTATAACTTGACATTAAAGAAACATAGGAAAATAAAATCATATCCATACATACATACATAAATAAGAAACCAAAAGGACTAGTTAACGAAATAAAGAGGAGGAAAAGAAACAAACCAGAGCTAATATTAGAATGTGCATGGCTCATCTTAGACTACAACTTGGGGGTTTGTTCATTTGCCTCTTACTTCCATAGATGACATCTTGCATATATAAATAAGTTGTTTGAGTTGTATTATTTATTTCTTTTCCATATGAGCTAGCAGTTTTCTTGCTTCACTCAGAAACACACAAAAACAAAAAAACATGAGCACATACTACAAAATCATAACTCGTATATACCCAAACATTCTTACTAAGTAAAATCATAAATACTCAAATTTTCTACAGAGCAAAATCATAAATACCCATACATGGCCAAATATTGTAAAACTAGAATCACACCTTAATAATTGCAAAATCAAACTCTAGAACCTAATATGGTTGTGAAGCCAATTTTACAGATTCATTAACCTTTACAAAGGAGTAGAAAAATATTAAACCAATCCTTATGCCAGAGAGGCTGAAATCGAAGTTGATAGAGAAAGAGATTAAAGTGAGAGAAATAGAAAGGGAGAGGACGGAGAGGACGAAGAGAGGCTTACATTGAGGAAGAAAGGAGGTCATGGAAGAAGAGAAGCTCGCACGGGAGGAAGAGGGAGACCATTGTCGCTTGAATAAAAGAATAAAAAAACGAAAACGGTTTAAAAAAAAAATTTAAATGAAAGAAATTATATTTTTAAAATTTAATGAATTTTAATTAAGGGCAATTATTGAGTCCCTCATTTGTATTTTGATGGCCTTAGTCATTCATTAACTTTTCAGTCATTAGATTCATGGTCGTGGATGGTGGAATTGTGGTGTTTGGTTGATAATATGTTAAAATACATATATATCCCTTCATATCTTTTAGCAACCGGCTACATTTTGCATATAATTTTTTTTTGTTATATTTTTGTAAAAAAAATAACTCTAAAAAACAATGTCCTTAAATCTTGCTCAAAAAAATAATCAAAGGATTAGTGAGAGTGTGTGATCATTTTTGTTAAATTTCTTGAAGAATAGGTCGATTGTCGTTGCTGATTGGTGATACAGGTCAGGTACGCAAAGTTTGGAGGTTCGAGTGTGGTGGGTTTCACTCATTGTCGTTGGTTCTCAGTATATTTTTCAATCATTTCTTCTAAATCAGATAGTGATTGGAGCTCTTTGACATACTAGTAAGTTGTGAAATTGTTTTTGGCAGACAATAGTGATTCTCTTTTTCATATACACCATGAATGTGTAATAAATCCACAAATGTATAAGATAATATATCTAAAAGTAATTTTCATTGTTGAATTTTAGATGGCACTCTCTTGTGTTTTGTATTGGGTATTGACGAGAGAAAATTTGAAGACTATTTATTTAGGTAATAGGATTAAAAGATTGTTGTTAGTGAAGTTTTTAGAACGAAAAAAAAAACATGATTCAGAATTATGGAGAAAGCTTATAAAGATTTTTTTTTCTTTTGTTTGCTTTAGTGAAGGCTTTAGTAAGGTATTTATCGTTTCAAATTTAGTCATTTAGTTATAACCAACTTATGCAATTAGCTTAAATTTGTTGAACTCTAGTTCTCAACCCATTTTTTCATTGTGTTCCTCTTCAGATTGTAAGTTGCTATTGTCCATGGTTGTCTCCGCCAGATTTGTGAGGTACGTGCGTTTGTCTAGTTATAGTTTTATTAAATCTTTGTAAAAAAAAATTAGTGTTTTAATTTTGATTTATATGTGTTTAAATAAACCCCGGTACTCTAACTAAATTTTTGTTGATTATAGATATTCAATGACTTTGGTTTCGGTCCTCGTAGCCTTGGTGAAGTATCTGAGAACTTGGAGAGGTTTAAAGAATCTGATTATTTTCATGGGCTATGTTTGTTGTTGTAAGACTATTAGGTTCAACACCCCACCAATTTGTTAAATTTACTCAACCAAACTTATGTATAATTTTTATGGAAGCAAATCTATTGGAAATTTAAGCTTAATAAAAGTAACACCAACTTACTGCTATTATGTTGCTATTTTCATGAGGTTGGTTTTTCAGTTTCGGGTATTGCTTCATGCTAATATTATTTTGTTGCATATCATCTTCATGTGATAATATATGAATTGTTTATATTGAGTGACAAATAGTTTTATGTATATATATATATATATGTATGAACACACATATAATTAGTTTCTCTTTCTATTATTATTTTTTCTTTTTTCAGGTTCTTGGCATTAATCCAATTTAAAGATTTGATACAATAAAGACGAAACATTAGAGGAATCACATGAATGCTAAGAATAGAGGTGATGAAGCAATGGTGCCAGAAAATGTTAAACCTCTCTCTTTAAAATATTAGCTAAATGAAATATTCATTTATTTAATATTCCTATTATTTATGTGTTTTGTAATCTTTATAAGTGATGTTGTAGGCTTAAGGTGCTTCAATCACTCTTTTAGGCCTTCTTTTATTTATTTATTTATTTTGCATTGTAAGTATAGATCATGGGGAGTTTTGCTGTAACTAATTTCAGGTCATTTATTTCAATGTTTCCAGCTTTTTGTGGTTGTGACTTCGAGAGAGCATGTTCAAGTAATCATATTTTGTTGTTAGGAAATAAACAAAAATCCAATAGATTTGATTGCATATATCTTAGATTGATGATAAAAGTTTGCATATTGATTTCGGTTCGCTACTTTAATAGAAAAAAATATGTATATTAGTGAAACTTATAGTGCATTATTTGTTTATTTTATGTCATATCGGTTATCTGCAACTTTGCTTCTTAGTTGATTAATCAATTTCAAATAGAAAAATGATAAGTTCTTGTTATATTGTTATTTGTGTACAACAATATAGACGGTAGGATTAAGATTTGATTATGAGCGCATCCCCAGAGATCAAATGTTGATGATGTTTGTACTTCTCTAACTCATAATCTCATCTTTTTTATTGTGTCTATACAATGTATAGATGTGTTTCCCCTGTAATAATTAGCAGTTTCATAAATATATATTCACATACTCTTTGTCATGTTAAGTTTCATTTGTTATTGATCTTTTTTTTCCTTTCATTTTTATCATTACTCTCATCTAGTTTTATATTGTTTAACTAACATGACTTGAATTATGTACATTGTAAAATTGTCTTTTGGCTCTTCCCAGAATGTGTACTAATGAACAATTTTGATGTACAAATTATGCAAATTAGATGCAGTATGCATTCCTCTACATCAATTTATTGGACTAAAATTTTCATCATAATATCATGTAAGGTTAAAATTTCTTAACTTACTATTTGCTCCCAAACTTTCTAAAATTGGACTTAATCACAGTTCAACTGTCACAACAGAAAGCAGTTGTTGACCCAAGATTTGGCCAACTGACGCGGAGTCAAAACGTGATTGATATGGACGAATGTATAGAGAAGAACGCAATGACAAAAGTAAAGGAAACACAGTAATTTATAGTGGTTCGGCCCCAGGATCTGGTAATGACCTACGTCCACTTAGGATAATATTGATATAAAATCAGAAGAGTGATCAAAGAACCAGGGTTCAATGAGTTTCACTCTTCTGTAAGGAACAATACAGATTTACTTGGAGAATTACTCTTGTTTCCTATGATTCAAAAGCTAAAAAAAAAGGTCCCCATTCCTTGAGCCATCTCCTCTTATTTATAGGCTCAAAGAGGGTCACAAGAGATTGTTACAGATATTCTTCCCTGAATAATCGGATATCCAGAAGATTGTATGAGATAACTTCAGGATTCATAAAGATCTTCCCATAAATGTTGCATTGTACGCGGAACTACCGAACAGACTGGTCGCGGGTAAGACATGCTTATCTCACTTCTATTGTGTCTCCTGGTCGATACTCTAGCAGACGCTTCTAGGTATCAGCCACGTGTCAAGAGATTATTCGCTACGTCACCGGTGCTAATTTATTGGATAACAACTATAATCATACCATTTATAAAGTATAATACATAACTAATTATGGAACATAATTATATGTATTTAATTCCACCAATTGTAACACTTTTTTATTTAGTTTTTCGGGTTTAAAAAGTAACTTTCCATATATGACTTGATATCATTTGAATAAAACACATTAATTAGATCATATTAAAAAAATATTTAGAAAGACAATATTCATGAATTAATTAATAGTCAATATTATTTTATAGGTTTATTGTTACAAGCTTATGATTTTTACCATTTTCTCAGGCAATGTAAAGTTTTCTCACTCCTTAAGTCACTATTTTTTTGTTCATGTAGTACGTTAATGAGTAAACACTTTTGTTTATTATGTTACACAAAAATAAACGTAATTTGTTTTATATAAACATTATTATATGTCACATCAATTGTGAACACAAAAAAATGTTTATTTATATTAAATATGTTTATATTTATATTCATCCATAAAATAACTATATATATTTATATATATTTGTCACATAATAAAAAAAAAAATTATTTATGCACCTTAAAACACCAATATCAATGGTTTTTCAATAGAAAAACAAAACAAAATTTCAGTAAACAATATAAAAAGATATTTTGTATTTAATTAAAAATTTGAAAATTAAATATAAAACTATGTTCATTAACTCTTTCTATTTTTTTTTTAAATTTTAATTAAAATTCATTAAAATTTAAAAATATAATTTCTTTCATTTTCAAAAATTTTTTAAACATTTTTTCGTTTTTTTATTCTTTTATTCAAGCGACAATGGTCTCCCTCTTCTCCCGTGCGAGCTTATCTTCTTACATGGAAAATTCTTCAGTCCCTCACGGTACTTAGTCCAACAAGTGGGACCCAAATAATTTGCCAAGTGTCAAGCTTTGAACAATTTTGGTGTTTTTCTTTTTTAAACTTTATGCTTGATTGACCGGTTGTGTAAACCGGATCTAAGAAATTGTGTTGATATGGCTGTGAAAAGTAAGGACAATAAAGTAATTTTCTGTCCAAAAAGTGTAGAGTCGAGGGCAATAAGGTAAAATATGTATTGTGTTTGAACTTAATTACGATATTGGGTAAGTAATTTTTTGATGCGGCTAAGTAATTTTTAATGAAATGGTCAGTAATAACGTTGTATCGAAAAGTAAAAATCCTTGAAGTAATTTTATTTGTTTTTTTTGCGTATAAGTAACATTTTTATGCTAGTAAGTAATATTTAATTAAGTGGTGAGTAATAATGTTATAACTGAAAGTAAAAAAGCCTGAAGTAAATATAGTTTTATTATTATAATAATAATAAAAAAAACCAACAATGACTAGAATCCAATGAGCACACCGCATAAGCCTTAGTTGTCTCATGATCATCATAGAGAGTTTTATTAGCTGCATTACTCATGTTGACAACATTGCACTAGTAATACATTTTCGACCAAATGATAATTAGATAAATGGTATTCATGTTAACAACATAATAAATTTACTTGGTTCAAACAAGTATGACCTAAATCGAGTGGATGAGACTAACACTCTTTAGTAAACACAAATCGAGCTCAGTGCAAAGTTATATAATCTGAATAAGAACTTTGTTTTTATTTTTCAAATTCTCATCAACATAATACAAGAATCCAGTACAACCTTTGTCAATGCTGAATATAAGATGATATCTAAGTTACATATTCTCTCTATAAAGCTATTAATATAATCTATTGACCAACTTGAGTCTAAATATCGTTTTCACTCACTAAAACTACCAAATACTCAAACTGCAGTTATTACTGCTGTTATCCAATAAATTAGCACCGGTGACGTGGCGAATAATCTCTTGACACGTGGTTGATACCTGGAAGCGTCTGCTAGAGTATCGACCAGGAGACACAATAGAAGCGGGATAAGCCTGTCTTACCCGCGACCAGTCTGTTTGGTAGTTCCGCGTACAAGGCAACATTTATGGGAAGATCTTTATGAATCCCGAAGTTATCTCATACAATCTTTTGGATATTCGATTATTCAGGGAAGAATATATGTAACAATCTCTTGTGACCCTCCTTGAGCCTATAAATAAGAGGAGATGGCTCAAGGAATGGGGACCTTTTTTTTTTAGCTTTTGAATCATAGGAAACGAGAGTAATTCTCCAAGTAAATCTGTATTGTTCCTTACAGAAGAGTGAAACTCATTGAACCCTGGTTCTTTGATCACCCCTCTGATTTTATATCAATATTATCCTAAGTGGACGTAGGTCATTACCAGATCCTGGGGCCGAACCACTATAAATTACTGTGTTTCCTTTACTTTTGTCATTGCGTTCTTCTCTATACATTCGTCCATATCAATCACGTTTTGACTCCGCGTCAGTTGGCCAAATCTTGGGTCAACATTTTGGTGCTTTCATTGAGAGATTGATTTGTTGCTGTTAAGAAAACCAATGGCGAAAGCAGGAAGGAAAACTGGGCAGGCAACCGCCGCTACACCGTCGAATCCACCACCTCCTCCTCCCCCTGCAAGCATGGCGGAAGATGAGCCGCAACTAGATTTTGAAGAGGAGGAAATGGGCGATGCGACGCTGAAGAGCACCCTGGGCGCGTTGCAGGAAGAATTGGCTAGTCTGAAGGCCAATCAAGAAACTGCCGCAGAAGTTATGGCGCGGCAGCAGCAGGAGATTGATCGGCAGCGTGCGGAGTTGAGCGAGAGACAGGCGGAGGTGGATCGACGCCAGACCGAAGCCATGGCCGCCCTCGAAGCAGCCTTGCTGTTGGCTAGAAATCAAGCCGCACCTGCCTCGCAGCCTGACCAACCCGCGAATGGACCACCCCAGAGGGGTCCCAATCCTAGCCCACCAATTCAGCCTTCAAGTCCTCAAAGGCCCGAACAGCCTCAGACACCTCATGACGATGTCCCGTTGGACCCTGAGGCAAATCAACCATCCCAAGCTGCTCGGGGTAATCCCCCGCAGCAAAGGCAGAATAGGGCCGAGCGTCAGCCTCGTAGTCCTAGACGCCATGAGAACGATGGGCCAAACCAAGCGAACAGAGGCCAATACCCTCCTGGTAACAGGAGGTACTCGGAGCTAGGCTCTGCGGTCCGTGGAACCCCACGGCATGATAATGCACGGGGACACCGCGACCAGCGCAAGCCACCCTCTAACGCTCGGGGCATTTCTGCCAGAGACGGGAATAGGGGGAACAGTCAGTCTCACCACAGCCAGTCAAGGTTCAGAGATGGCCACGGATACAATGAGGCCGACTCAGGCAAGGGAAATGCTGATGGGAGGAATGGAGAAAGAGGTAAAGGCAGGAGCCAAGTACCTCAAGGTGACCAGCCAAATAGACAAGATGTTGGGGGGCAGCCCAGACAAAATAATGTCTTCAACTGGCTCGGAGGTAGCGAGCAGCGAAGAAGAGAAGAGGACCTGAGAGATGTACTCAACGATCGTTGTGAGAGGCACGGCGAAAACCTCCCCCCAGCCACAGAGGCCACCGCAATTCCTGTCGTAGTGCAAGCCCAGATAGACGCACTCAATCAGGCTGTGCAGCAGCTAGTCGGAGGAAGAACTTCTTATATCGACCACGACAGGAGGAAAGGGACTCCTTTCGTCCAGAGGATAGCTAACGCTGAAACTCCCAGCAAGTTCAAAATGCCTACGCTCCCAAACTTTGATGGATATGGGGACCCAGTCTCGCATGTAAATAAATTTGAAATTCAGATGGACATTCAGAAAGTGTCCGAAGACGCTCGGTGCAGGATCTTCCCTGCAACACTTTCGGAAGCAGCGCAGGAGTGGTTTTTTAAGTTCCCGCCTGCAAGCATAGTTTCTTGGGAAATGTTTGTAAGGGAATTCTACGGGCAGTTCTATGCGGGTCGTGTGCACCCAACCGAAGTAAACCAGCTAGTCGAGATTCGCCAGGAGGACGGAGAGTCAGTGAAGGATTACGTCCAGCGCTTTATGCGAGTGGCGGCTGGAGCGAAAACGGTAGGAGACGAAGGCAAGATGATGGCCATTACCGCAGGGGTAAAGCGTTGCTCTCCCCTCTAGAAGAGTCTCCGAAAGGAAGGAGTTAAAACGACCCAGGAGTTCTTGGACCGAGCTGATCGTTACATCAAGCTCGAGGAAGCCATTGCTGATGATGGGAAACCCTCAAACAAGGGTAAGAAGGCTGCTGAGCCTGCCAATGGTTCCAAACCTAATGGCAACGAAAAAGGCCACAAAAACGGCAACGGTAATGGCAAAAATGGTGGGAAACGGCCGTATAACGAGCCTTCCACCTCCGACAACAAACGAGCCAAGGGTAATCGTTATGAACCTAGGTTCAATAACTACACTGCCTTCGTCGAGTCTCGGGGAGAGGTTTATCAGGCCACAAGCTCTAGTGTGCCTTACAAGAAACCAGGACCCATTCGAAAAGACATTTCGAAAAGAGACACCACCAAGTTCTGTCGTTACCATAACGACTACGGACATGACACTAACGAATGCAACCAGTTAAAAGACGAAATCGAGTTCCTTATTAGACAAGGACACTTGAGAAGGTACGTACGGGCCTCGGGAACTTCCCAACGAGAAGCTCCAGGTAGCAACGAGCAGGCGTCTACACGCCAACGCTCGCCACCATTACAGCCTGCCCCTGTGGCCGGAACACTCTTAACCATCTGTGGAGGCCCGCACCTCGCGGGAAATAGCGGAAAGGCCAGAGAACGATATGCTCGGAATCTACGTCACGACCAGGACATCGAGATGATGGCAATGGAGGACCGTGCACCAAAAAAGGCTCGGTCAGAGGAGGGTGAGATAACCTTCTCTGATGGCGATGCCCGGCACGTTCGATTCCCACATTCCGATCCGCTGGTTGTGGACATCCAAATGGCCAACATGATGGTAAAAAGGGTACTGGTCGATACAGGAAGTTCAGTGAACATCCTGTATAAATCAACACTGGAACGCATGAAGTTGTCCGTAAAATACTTGGAGCCCTGCAATCAAACCATATACGGCTTCTCTGGAGAAGGACTCGCCCCAGCCGGAATGGTCAAGCTTCCAATAACGACGGGTACAACACCTGCAACAAGGACATTACTCACCACTTTTGTAGTGGTTGATTGCCCTTCGGCATACAACGCCGTTATTGGAAGGCCCATACTGGTTGATCTACGGGCTGTCATCTCTATGTGGCACTTAGCCATGAAATTCCCAACGGACGCGGGGATAGGACGCGTCGTAGGGAACCAAAGGGAAGCCAGGGAGTGCTACAACGCCTCGATCACAAAGGCGAAGAGTGGGACGTCGAGGAGCCCTACCCCAGATCGATTGCAGATGGCAATAGACACGCAAGCCCAATCCAGTGGAGAAGCCACCAAATAGGGTGTTGCCCAAAGTGAGGATGGAGATTTGGATCCTCGCTTTGGGTATTTTGAAGAAAATGTTGGACCCGTCGAGGACTTGGAGGAGGTCCAACTCGACAGAAAAGACCCGACCAGAGTCGTGCAGGTTGGGAAGAACTTAGAGCCTACTATAAAGCAAGCGCTGGTGGAATTCTTGCGAAAGAACCAGTAGGTTTTCGCCTGGTCACACAAAGACATGGTAGGGATAGGTCCTGCAGTAATCAGCCATGTCCTGAACATAGACAAAACCTTTCCGCCCGTGCAACAAAAGAGAAGGTTGCTCGATAAAGATAGATCAAGAGCTCTGAAAGAAGAAGTCGAAAGACTTAAGGAGAATGGATTCATCAGGGTAGCGTTTTATCCCTCGTGGGTCTCGAATCCGGTACTGGTCCCCAAGCCTAACGGCAAGTGGCGTACCTGTGTGGATTTTACGGACCTCAATAAAGCCTGCCCAAAGGACTGCTTCCCACTCCCAAGGATCGACTAGTTGGTCGATGCAACTGCAGGACATGAGATCCTCTCGTTCATGGATGCATATTCAGGCTACAACCAGATCAGCATGCATCCCCCTGACGAGGATCACACCAGCTTTCGGACCGATACGGGCTTATATTGTTACAAAGTAATGCCCTTCGGACTGAAAAACGCAGGTGCGACTTACCAACGGCTAGTCAACCACATGTTTAAGGATCTGATCGGTGCAAACATGGAGGTATATGTGGATGACATGCTGG
This sequence comes from Humulus lupulus, assembly GCF_963169125.1. Classification (NCBI taxonomy): domain Eukaryota; kingdom Viridiplantae; phylum Streptophyta; class Magnoliopsida; order Rosales; family Cannabaceae; genus Humulus; species Humulus lupulus. The sequence continues at coordinate 144,798,298 of NC_084800.1, read as the reverse complement.
TAAAGTCTAAGAAGGCAGATGGACATGTGAGTGATCTGCAAGAATGCTTCAATGTGCTAAGCAAGTACCAGATGAAGTTGAATCCCCTCAAATGTTCCTTTGGAGTCGGATCAGGGAATTTTTTAGGGTTTATAGTAAATTCAAGAGGAATCGAGGCCAACCCTGATAAGATAAAAGCCCTGATCGACATGAAGTCACCGGAGAAAATCAAAGATGTACAAAGTTTGACCGGAAGGATCGCTGCCCTGAGTAGATTCATCTCCAAATCAACTGACAAATGTGTCCCTTTCTTCAATATACTCAGGGGCAATAAGAAGTTTGAATGGACGGGAGACTGTGAGCAGGCATTCCAGGCCTTAAAAACTCATCTGGCGCAACCTCCCATCTTGTCAAAGCCAGTCGAAGGAGAAACTTTGTTTATCTACCTGGCGATTACTGAAGTTGCTGCTAGTGCGGTACTAGTACGGGAAGAAGAAGGCATACAGAAAGCAGTCTACTATATCAGCAAACGGCTGGTTGGAGCAGAATTAAGGTATCCGCCAATTGAAAGGTTAGCATATTGCTTAATTCTAGCCTCTAGGAAGTTGCGTCCTTACTTCCAAGCCCATCCTATTACAGTTTTAACCGACTAGCCCCTTCGGCAAGTCCTCCAAAAACCTGAGGCGGCTGGAAGATTGTTAAAATGGGCAGTCGAACTAGGGCAGTTCGATGTAACTTATTCACCCCAAGCAGCAATAAAGGGACAAATCTTGGCCGATCTCGTCGCGGAGTTCACCGAACTCCCAGGCGGTGAGCAGTGCGAATAGCCTGAAGCGCCCATGCCCCAAGACAAGACTCCTTCGTGGAAACTATTCACAGATGGTTCATCTAACAAATCCCACGCTGGAGCGGGAGTGATATTGGTAACGCCGGAAGGGCATCGATTTCACTGCGCAATCAGGTTCGACTTCGCGGCGTCAAACAATGAAGCAGAATACGAAGCACTCCTAGCTGGATTGAGAATGGCAAGAGACATGAGCATAAAGACGCTTGATATTTACAGTGATTCTCAGCTAGTCGTGAATCAAATCCTGGGGGAATATCAAGCGCGAGGCCTAAAGATGATGGCCTACCTGAATAAAACAAAAGATTTGCTAGCCCAGTTCACAAAATACACCCTACAGCAAATTCCACGAGACCAGAATTCGAATGCAGACGCCTTGGCTAAACTTGCAAGCGCAAAGGATGCTGATACCTTGAACATAGTTCCAGTAGAAAGACTGAGTAAGCCAAGCATAGAAGCGGCCGAAGCCAATATGGAGATTCGTGTAGAAGATACGTGGATGGCGCCATACTTGGAATATCTGACGAATGGCACACTGCCAACAGATAGAAACAAAGCCAGAACTCTGCAAAGGCAGGCCGCTAGGTATATACTGGTTGTTGACGCGGTTCTTCGCCAACATGTAATTAAGAGAAGAAGAGAAAGGGACTAGTGCTGAAAGTAAAACCGTCACAGATATGAAATCTTAGAGAATGAACTATGTGACTCAAGACACGTTTTTAAGTGGTTCAAAGGTTAAAATCCTTCTACTCCACTAGTCAATATTATTGATGTATTTTGGGTATTTGGTTTACAAAGTATATGGCTCTTCCGAGACTATTTTCTCCAACCCCTATAAACTCCCAAGGTCCCCATATTTATAGGAGAAGGCACCTGGAAGTTGGTAGGGAGGTCATCACGTGACCTTAACATTTGTCATATCAACTCTGTAACATTTATGATTAATTCCTAAACCTGACACATAAGTGTGGTCTAATCAGTATGTAAGGAGATAATGGGCCGCACGGCCCAACCCAGCCGTGGATGTCTGAATGCGCACGTTCCTGATGCGTGCCCGGGAAGTCAGGGAGATATCGGACATGTGATGTCAGATATAGGCACGTTTATCTTGCGTGTGTTGACTTTACAAAGGGTCAGAGATCCACGAGAAGCAGCTCGCACAACGAGCTGCTTCACTGACCCAACCTTCGGCCTTAAGGACTCCTTCCCCCAGTCTTGGGCAGCATTGGCGAGTTCTTGAGGATACCTCGAGCCAAGTGGGTACGACCTGGAAAACAAAATCTCTGACCTGGGGAAGTCCTCGGACTAACCTTGATTAGTCCGAGGCTCGACCTGCTAATCAGCCCGTGGGAAATCCAGGGTGTACATCTGCCCCCCAAGCTCCTGCTCGTGGTGTATGACGTCATATATAGAAGACCACAGTAGGGGCTTTTAGACTTCCCTACAACCCTTCACATTCCACTTTTTGCGCAGGCGTCTGATACGTGGAACGCCGTGGGTGGTGACGGTACGTTTTACGAGAACCGCATTTAATGGCCTAGCCTATTGCCTAGCCGTCGTTTCACATTTCGAGTGGAAGGCCTCGGATCCCTCACTAGGGCCATCCAAGAGCCTTCTTCACGTGATCCTTCCCTTATATAAAAAGGGGGCGGCCATCCTACGCACGGACCACCCCTTCATTCAGAAATTTCCCAAATCTCTTTCCTTCTTCCTTCTCTGACTTTCAGAAGAACGAAACCCTCGACTCTACTGCCACCATTTTCCTTGTTCAAGAAGCTTAGGTGCAAGAGTTTCTCCAAAGCTTTGGAAGCTACTGCATCGACGAGGCTCCTACCAACGCAACACTCACGTTTTCCATCCAGCCATATACTGTAAGTTTTCTGACCCTGTTCATTTTGAAAACATGCCACTGTAGCTTAGGTGAAAATTTTTACTGTAGTCGCATGCAAGGGTTCTCGGGGTTGCGTGGGTAGGAGGGCGACAGCCCCTTTTAGGCTAGGGCACACTTGTTGTAGGAAATCGCCTTAGAGTATGGGTTTCAAGATGCTTTTTCAGGAACAATTTCTGGTTAGGATCTTTAGGAATTTTGGGTGCAAAACCGGGTAGCTTAGGGGATATGCTTCAAAAGCGGTTTTGCAACGTTCTGCCTGTTGGAACTTCCCCCCCCCCCCCCAAGGCAAATTTTTACTCTGAGCCCTCTGACACACGAATTCCGAGTAACCTGGGATCTGTTGGGAGCATATGCGCGTGTTCATTGAACCGCGTGGTTCCACTCTCCACGGGCTGGGCTTACCTCAGCTCGTGTAAATAATAATTGCTTCGTCCTTCTGCTTGGGTCGCCTTTTCTAAAGTGTTTTCTTTTGTTCGATAGGCGACCAGATGGCTCCAAAAAGGAACCTGCCTCAGAAGAACGTGGGAAGCTCGATCTCCCAGCAAGAGAAAGGAAAGGCGGTGATGCCAAGCCATCCAAATGACTTCAAGGACCAGTTCTTCATGTCAACTGGGTTCCGGAACTGTGAGCACCACTACTTCAATCGTCCTCGTAAGTGAACCCTGACCCTAGCTCGCCTTTTAAGTGTTGTTTAATTTTAGCTCCTCCCGTATTCCATTCTGATTCCAACCCAACCTTGCAGCCATCTACGCAAGGACCGAGAAGTCTGCGACCCTCGGGGGTCAATATGAAACACTGGCGGGCTTGCCCCCCAGTGAAAAGGACTACCGCGCGCTCGTGACGGACGAGACGATGGTGTTCTGCAAATTTATCTTCCCAAACCAGACTCTAAACCTGAAGAGGCCTCGGGGGCCGCCCCCAGCCCGCGACACCAGGCCTATCACAGTGGAGGAGGTTGCGGCAGAAGAAGATGAGGAGGACGAGGCGGCTGAAGTTCCGCTCGTGAGGAACAGAAAGAGGACCTTGGAGGTCGCTCAGGGGATGGACGAGGAGAGGATCCAAACCGGAGCAGCCGCGGGTCCTTCCGGCCAAGGTAACCCTTATTTGTTTAAGAATGTAGATAGGGCCACTGCAGACCCCCGGCTGGTTAGGTTCAATCCTAGGCAGATCGTCCATCGTCACGGGAGAGACCCGGACCTGAATACACTCCTGCTCCATTGTGTTGACCGGTTCGTGCTGGATCACCAAGAGAGCCGGCCTAGGGGTACCGTAGTAGTAGATAACACCCTAGCTTTTAGGTCGATCCTTTTTTAGGAGCATGGGACCAACTTACGCACATGGCCATCACTTCAGAGGGGTGCCTATGCTCTGGGGTTTAGACAGTATGTAGAAGAGTCCAGCCCCGAGTCAGAGCCGGACCTAGAACCCGCGCCAGTTCGTGAGATAATTGTCCTAGGCTCTTCCAGCTCGGAGGGTAGGGCTCCCTTAATATTCGTATACTTTTTTCCTTTTAACCTCTGCATGATTGCTAACTTGTAATAACCATGTTTTTTTTTTGTTTTTGGCAGAAGAGATGTCTCAGCCTGGGGGTAATCTGCGGGGTGTAGTCTTCGGCGGGAATCCCCCAGCAGGGCCAAGGTTGAAAAGGCTCCGGGAGTCCAAGAGTGCGGCCGGGACCTCCACCAAATCGCCGGCTAAGGAGAAGGAAAAAACCCCGCTGTCCCAGGCCGGGGGGGGCAATCCTCCCTGCTGCCCGAGCAGGACACATGCCCTCGCCGCCCCAGCGGTCTCCACCAGCCACCCAGGACGTGGTACTGGAGGTCGGGACTCCGGACGTACGCATCCCGGTCGACCCCCAGGATCTGGGAAAGATCCCAGAGGCATTCCGGGGGACGGTGTATGAGTCGGCGAGCTATGCCGTCGGCCGCTTCTACAAGCTCAAAGAGAAGGATCTCCGGGCTATCGAAGCAACGAGCCCGGTCCGAGTCATAGAGTCTTCGTTGGACATGACCCTAAAAGTAATCTGCCCCACTCTTTTAAAGCTGTAACACTTACACAATGCCTTGTTTTTCCACTTAGCCAACTTATCCTTCCTTTCTTGCAGGGCATTGCTGCCGCTCATCGAGGTATCGCCAAGACCAAGGCTCAGCTCGAGGAGATGGAGGCTGAGCGCCAGGCCGCCCTTCAGGAAGCTCAGGCGGCGAAAGACGCGCTGGCGGCTTCGAAGGCCGAGCTAGAGAGGAGCCGCTCCGAGAACCGAGAACTTAAAACCTCCCTTGCCACTTCGCGAACAGATCTCGAGGCAGCGAAGACCGAGGCCCAGACCGCCCTGGAGGCCGCCTTGGAAGCCGAGCGGGCCATCTCGGAGCAGTCCATGCAGGACCTGTTCTATCACTGCTGGGCCCATAACCCGGATGCTGACTTCTCTTTTATGCCGCCGGACCTCTGGGCTTTTTTGCTGCCGAAGCTCCAAGCCCGCCTAAACAAAGAGGCACCGCCCTCGGAGACTGGGGAGGCCTCTGGCGCGGCGGAGCAGGACGAGACCGCGACCTCCAAAGGACCAGCTGATGGGGCTTAGGGCACTTCTCTTTGTGCATTTTTAATTATTTTTTATTTTCTTTGTAACCTTTTCATGAGGTGTTTTCACCTCGAGACGATTTACTTGGCAATCTTAACTTATATATATATATTTGTATAAGCTTAGTTCATGCTAACCGTTATTTATATCCCGAGCTCTTTAAGAAAGAGCCACGACCAATAAACTTAAGTTAACTTCCAAGTTTTATGACCCGGTTAAAACCAGGAACTTATTTTGAAAACTTAGTTCGTGTTAACTTTATCCATATCCCGAGCTCTTTAAGAAGAACCACGATCAATAAATTTAAGTTAACTTCTAAGTTTTATGACCCGGTTAAAACCAGGAACTTATTTTGAAAACTTAGTTTGTGTTAACTTTTATCCATATCCCGAGCTCTTTAAGAAGAACCACGATCAATAAATTTAAGTTAACTTCTAAGTTGTATGACCCGGTTAAAACCAGGAACTTATTTTGAAAACTTAGTTCGTGTTAACTTTTATCCATATCCCGAGCTCTTTAAGAAGAACCACGGTCAATAAATTTAAGTTAACTTCTAAGTTTTATGACCCGGTTAAAACCAGGATAGGACTTAGTTCGCGTTAACCCTTACCCATAGATAAGAGTCAACACCTAAGTCGTTAAGGAGACCTGGTTATATCCAGGTACCATATGCCCCCCAAGTAACTGGGAAAGGGTCTTTCGTGGTTACTTTTAAAATCACACTTGCAAATAAAAAGAAACATTCGATTCTTATTTATACATAGAAAGTGGCCCTCCAGGCCTTACAAGTGGATCATTGATAGTATTTCTTTAAGTGGATGGCATTCCAAGTCCGCGGGATCGCCCCTCCATCAAGTCGAGCTAACTTATAAGTTCCCTCCTTGATGACTTCGATGACCTGGTATGGTCCTTCCCAGTTTGGTCCCAAAACCCCATCTTTGGGATCTTTTCCGGCCAGGAAAACTCTCCTTAGGAGCAAATCGCCAACGCTAAAGACGCGTTTTTTGACCTTAGTGTTGAAGTAGCGAGTGATCTTTTGCTGATAATGGGCGAGTTGGAGTTGTGAATCCTCCCGCCTTTCATCAACTAGGTCTAGGGAATGGCATAGGAGTTCGTGGTTCCGATCTTGGTCGTAGGACTGGACTCTATGCGACAGAACTTTAATCTCCACGGGGAGGACTGCTTCACTCCCAAAGGTTAGGGAGAAAGGAGTGTGACCCGTGGGAGTCCGATGTGAGGTCCGGTATGCCCACAGGACCTGGGGGAGCTGGTCTGGCCAGACCCCCTTTGCCTCATCCAGCCTCTTCTTGAGGCTTGCCTTTAGAGTTTTGTTCACAGCCTCGACCTGGCCGTTCGCCTGGGGATAGGCCACGGACGAGAAGCTTTTCACAATTCCGTGCCTTTCACAAAATTCAGTGAACAGGTCGCTGTCAAATTGGGTGCCGTTGTCGGAGACGATCTTCTTAGGTAGGTCAAATCGACAGATGATGCTTTTCACCACAAAGTCGAGTACTTTCTTCGATGTTATTGTCGCCAATGGCTCTGCTTCGGCCCACTTGGTGAAGTAGTCAATGGCTACCATGGCGTAACGGAACCCGCCCTTCCCGGTGGGCAGGGCGCCCACTGGATCTATTCCCCAAACGGCAAATGGCCAAGGAGCCGAGATCATTTTTAGCTCGACCGGAGGACCTCGGGCAACCACAGCGAATCGCTGACACTTGTCGCACCTTTTCACATACGAGATTGAGTCTTTGGATAGGGTCGGCCAATAATAACCTTGCCTGAGAACCTTTAAGGCCAGGCTTTGCCCCCCAGTGTGGTCTCCACAGAATCCTTCGTGGACTTCCTGCAGGATGGCCTTCGCTTCACTTGGAAGAACGCACCGGAGGAGAGGTAGGGAGTGCCCACGTCGGTACAACACTCCTTCGACTAGCGTATATCTAGGAGCTTGATAAAGGACTCGTCGTGCGTCGTTACGCTCTTCGGGTAACCTGCTTTCGACGAGATACTCAAGAATGGGAGTCATCCAGGTCGGCCTAATATCAATCATCTCGATCTCTGCCCGATCTCCTTCTATACTTGGTTTTTCCAAGAATTCTATTGGCACCAACCCCAGGGTTTCTGCCTCTCCCGAGGTGGCGAGTTTGGCGAGAGCATCTGCGTTGGCATTCTGCTCCCGAGGTATCTGTTCGATCGACCCTCGCCCGAATGTGGCCAGCTCGTCTTTTACTTTTGCCAAATAGGCAGCCATCTTGGGTCCTCGCGCCTGATACTCTCCCAGAACCTGGTTCACCACGAGCTGGGAGTCACTGAAGCACTGGACAGAGTTCACTTTTAGCTCACTAGCTACCCTCAGCCCAGCCAATAAAGCCTCGTACTCTGCCTCGTTGTTAGACGCCTTGAACCCGAACCTTAGCGCCGAGTGGAATTTATGTCCCTCGGGGGATATCAGGATGATTCCGGCCCCGGAGCCGTTCTCGTTAGATGAACCATCGACGAAGATCTTCCACGACGAATGTGGGGAGGCGACCTAAGGCAAGCCTCCTGATGGATTCTCCTGGAATCCTGTGCACTCCGCCACGAAGTCGGCCAAGGCCTGAATTTTTATGGCAGTCCGTGGAGTATAGAAAATCTCGAACTGACTGAGTTCGACCGCCCATTTTAACAAACGTCCCGATGCTTCAGGCTTTTGCAAAACCTGCCTTAAAGGCTGATCGGTCATGACGTGTACAGAGTGGGACTGGAAGTACGGCCTGAGCTTTCGCGAGGCCGTGATTAGGCAGAACGCCTGTTTTTCCATCATGGGGTATCTTGATTCTGCTCCGAGGAGTCTCTTGCTGATGTAGTAGACTGGCTTTTGAACTTGGTCCTCTTCTCGTACTAGCACGGCGCTAGCTGCATCCTCAGTGACGGCCATGTAGAGGAAAAGAGGTTCTCCTGCCCTGGGCTTGGACAGCACGGACGGTTCAGCCAGATGCGCCTTCAAGTCGAGGAATGCGCTTTAGCATTCTACTGTCCACTCAAACTTCTTGTTTCCTCGGAGCAGGTTGTAGAAGGGCAAACACTTGTCGGTTGATTTGGAAATGAACCGATTTAGTGCCGCCACCCTTCCTGTGAGGCCTTGGACGTCTTTCCGCGACCTGGGGGAAGGAAGTTCGAGCAGTGACCTGATTTTGTCGGGGTTTGCCTCGATTCCTGGGGTATTGACTATGAACCCCAGGAATTTCCCTGATGCGACACCGAAAGTGCATTTCTGAGGATTGAGCCTCATGCCGTATTCCCGTAGTATTTTAAAACATTCTTCCAGGTCAGAAACATGGTTGTCGGCAGTCTTCGATTTGACAAGCATGTCATCAACATAGACCTCCATGTTCTTTCCGATTTGGTCCGCGAACATTCTGTTTATTAGCCTCTGATAGGTAGCTCCGGCGTTCTTCAGACCAAATGGCATGACCTTATAGCAATAAACATTCGTTGGGGTCATGAAGCTGGTATGCTCCTGGTCCGCCGGGTTCATCGCGATCTGATTGTAGCCTGAGTACGCGTCCATGAAGGACATGAGCTCGTGCCCCGCCGTGGCATCCACCAGCTGATCGATCCTTGGCAATGGAAAACAATCCTTGGGGCAGGCCTTATTCAAGTCGAAGAAGTCAATACAGGTCCGCCACTTCCCGTTGGGCTTGGGAACCAGCACGGGATTAGCGACCCAAATTGGAAATTTGGCTTCGCGGATAAAGCCACACTTTTTGAGCCGGGCCACTTCTTCTTCAAGGGCTTCGGCTCGGGTCGTTCCTAAACGCCTCTGCTTTTGGGATTTTGCAGGAACACTTTTATCTAGGTGGAGTGTGTGCATGATGACACTCGGACTAATCCCCACCATGTCCTCGTGCGACCATGCGAACACGTCCAGGTTTTTCTGTAGAAAAGTAGTCAGCTCCGCTTTTCTTTGGTCACAGAGGTTCTTCCCAAGCTTAACCGTCCGTGATGGGTTTTGTTTATCAATGTTCACCTCCTCGAGCTCTTCAATAGCCTGGAGCTCAGATCTGTCCTCGCCTACACGGGGGTCAATGTCCTCATTTAGGGCGATCTTTTCCTCTTCGGAAATCTGAGGTTTTTCAATCTTGGGAGCCGCCTTGGGTCCCTGAGATTCCTCTTCGCCCTGAATGGCCATTGCCAGCTGCCCAGGTTTAGAATTTCCCTTCATGGAAATGCTGTAGCATTCCCTGACAGCGAGCTGATCGCCCTTGATGGTACAGACTCCTGTTGAAGTAGGGAACTTCATGGCGAGGTGTCGAACGAAAGTGATGGCCTCGAAAGCTATGAGCGCAGGTCATCCCAAAATGGCGTTGTAGGCAGCGGAGCAGTCAATGACCACGAACTCAAGTAGCTTGGAGACTGTCCGAGACTCTTCTCTTAGGGTGATCACCAGCTCGATCGTCCCTATCGCTGCCGATCCTTCTCCCGAAAAGCCATATAGAATCATCGAGGTTACCTTTAGCTCGGCGACAGTCAGACCCATCTTTTCTAAGGTGGATCGGAATAGGAGGTTCACCGAGCTCCCATTGTCCACCAACACTCTCCTTACTTTCCGGTTGGCGAGCTGGACTGCTACGACCAAGGGATCGTTATGAGGGAATTGGACATGGCCTGCGTCTTCCTCCGTGAAAGTTATCGGTTGTTTCTCTAGCCGTTGCTGTTTTGACTGACGTTGCTCCGGGACAAACTCCGCTCCGTTGTGGGCCTTTAACTCATTCACATACCTCTTCTGTGCGCCTCTGCTCGTGCCAGCCATATGCGGCCCTCCAGAGATGGTGGATATCTCTCCCTCGATCATGGGAGGAGGGACGTCCTGATCTACCCGAGGCCCGGGCTGATTGGCTGGGACTTCTGGAGTTGGTCGACCCGCTAGGACCCTGTTTCGTGAATATTGCGCCAAGGGGCCTGCTCGGATGAGAGTCTCGATTTCATCTTTTAGATGCCTGCAATCGTCGGTATTGTGGCCGATGTCTTTATGGAAACGGCAGAACTTCGATGTATCTCTCTTCCCCTTGTGGTGTTTCAATGGCTCCGGCCTCTTCCAGGGGACCCGAGTAGCGTTGCCCAGGAAAATATTTTCCCTGGACTGGGTGAGCTCGGTATATGTTGTGAACACGGGCTTGAATTTATCCACAGACTTATTCTTCTTTTGACCGTGCTGGCTGTTTTCACCGTTTCCCTATCTTTTGCCACCACCGGGCTGGTTGTTCTGCGCATCGCCGGGGATTGCCACCGCGATCTCCGTCCCTGCTCCAGCGGGCTTCTCGGGAACCTGGCTGGTCCCCGCGGCTGAAGCTTCAGCTTCTTCTAAGTTTATCCATTCTTGGGCTCTGTTAAGGAATTCGTTAACCGAGCCGACTCCCTTCCTCTGAATATCTTTCCACAGGTCTCCTCCGACCAGGATGCCGGTTCTCATGGCCATGAGCTTAGAGCTATCATCAGCGTCCCGGGCTCGAGTAGCGACATTCACGAATCTGCTCAAGTAGGCTTTTAACATTTCACCGGGCTGCTGTCTCACGTTAGCTAGGGAGTCTGCCTAGATTCGGGCGGCCTGGGAGGCGCGGAATGCCCTTTTGAAGTCAGCCGAAAAAGTCTTCCAGGAGTTGATTGACTGCTTTTTACTTTGCTTGAACCACTGCCTGGCAGGTCCGATCAGTGTGGAAGGGAAGATCAAGCAACGCAGCTCCGGGCCAATGTTATGAGCCATCATTAGGGTGTTGAACATCCCCAAATGATCCGACGGGTCCCCGTCCCCGTTGAACTTTGACAAATGGGGCATACGGAAACCAGACGGGTAGGCCGTCGCTGCTATATTGGGGGCGAAGAGTTCCATTTCGTCGCTCGAATCATACTCGTCTTTTTCTTTCTCTGTTAGGAGCTTTCTCATCAGCTCCTCCATCTGAGTTAGGCGCTCGAGGGTTTTGTCCTGAGATCCTGGGTCATTCCAGGGCTGTTCCACAGCTCCGGACCCATTGTACATATTAGGTGGGTTGTTGCCCCTCCTATCTTGAGATAGGTTATTTGGGACATTCCCTCCGTTATGTACTTTGGATCGGACTCCCGCCGAGCGGGCCTGCCTACCATCTCTGGTTCGATCGTCTCTGTGAGAGCTGAGGTGATCTCGGAGGTCGCCTCCCTGTGTAGTCTGGTGACTTTGTGCCGAACTCAGTCGCTGACGCAGGTCTCCTCCCAAGAGATCACTCCGGTGACTACCGGTCCAGTGGCTCCTGCTGGATAGGCTTGGAATGCGTCTTTGGCGGTTACGATCTGATCCTTCCCCGGGCACTCTGCTGCGCCAGGAAGGCCCAGCCGACGGCGGGTCTCTCCTACTACTCACGTAGGCTGGGATGTCCCGAATGGGCTGAGGATATGGGTATCTGATTGGAGAAGGAGGATGCCTGACTGGGGAGGCGATCCTAGTTCCGTCCGTAAGGATCAAATTTGGCGGGGGCCTTTCGGCCCTGCCCGCTTGCTGGTCCTGCGCAGGGCGAGCTGGACGAGGCGCAGGACGGTCTTCTGGGACAGGCTGGCGCTGCTGGCCCGCCCCGGATCTCCTTCGGGAGTTTCCTCGAGCTCGCCTAGGTGCCCTCGAGGAAGGTTGAGAGCTAGGGGTTGACGTCCTAACCGAACGGCTGTATTGCTGTTGTCCGACCCCAGGCATTTCCCTGAAGTTTGCCTCTTGATGGTGTGATGAGGGGGTGGAGTTGGCTGCATGAGGCCTATCTGAACGGCTATGTCTGGACCGATTACTCCGGCGAGACTTAGGAGCCTCACCTTGCCTCTCTCCAACGTTAGCGTTGGTTGTGAGAGGGGGTAGTCGGGCCAGAATATCCTGGATTTGCTGACCGGTTGTTGCTAACTGGCTCCTCAGTTGAGCATTCTCCATCTCCACCGCAGTATAATAACACGGGTTCGGATTAGGTGGCCGGGGTGCTGAGCTACCAGTGTCGTCCTGGCCCGCCGGCTGCTTTCCTGGCCTCTGCTGGACTTCAGGAATTTGCTCATCAGGGATGGCAACATGGTGGGCCTCCTGCCCATCATGCTGTTCTGTTTCATTGCCATGCCTGGATCGAGTGATCACCATAGTTGGATGTTTGTGGTAGCACTAATCGAACTTGCTCTCAATGAAAGCACCAAACTGTTGACGCAGTTCTTCACCAACAGGTAATTAAGAGAAGAAGAGAAAGGGACTAGTGCTGAAAGTAGAACCGTCACAGATATGAAATCTTAGAGAATGAACTATGTGACTCAAGACACGTTTTTAAGTGGTTCAAAGGTTAAAATCCTTCTACTCCACTAGTCAATATTATTGATGTATTCTGGGTATTTGGTTTACAAAGTATATGGCTCTTCCGAGACTATTTTCTCCAACCCCTATCAACTCCCAGGGTCCCCATATTTATAGGAGAAGGCACCTGGAAGTTGGTAGGGAGGTCATCACGTGACCTTACCATTTGTCATATCAATTCTGTAACATTTATGATTAATTCCTAAACCTGACACATAAGTGTGGTCTAATCAGTATGTAAGGAGATAATGGGCCGCACGGCCCAACCCAGCCGTGGATGTCTGAATGCGCACGTTCCTGATGCATGCCCGGGAAGTCAGGGAGATATCGGACACGTGATGTCAGATATAGGCACGTTTATCTTGCGTGTGTTGACTTTACAAAGGGTCAGAGATCCACGAGCAGCAGCTCGCACAACGAGCTGCTTCACTGACCCAACCTTCGGCCTTAAGGACTCCTTCCCCCAGTCTTGGGCAGCATTGGCGAGTTCTTGAGGATACCTCGAGCCAAGTGGGTACGACCTGGAAAACAAAATCTCTGACCTGGGGAAGTCCTCGGACTAACCTTGATTAGTCCGAGGCTCGACCTGCTAATCAGCCCGTGGGAAATCCAGGGCGTACACTGGTCGATGGCATTATGTACCGAAGAGGATATTCAATGCCACTGCTCAGGTGCATTACACCAGAAAAAGCTAAGGAGCTCATGAGGGAGGTGCATGAAGGCTTCTGCGGAGATCATGCTGGTGGGCAGAGTTTAGCAAAAAAGGTTCTAAGACAAGGTTACTTCTGGCCAACAATGAACGAGGATTCAATGGAGTATGTGCGAAGATGCGACAAATGTCAAAGGTTCTCCAAGATCCCACGAGCAACTCCAAATGAACTAAAACAGATGCAGAGCCCATGGCCCTTCGCAATATGGGGGATAGATTTGATTGGATCCCTGCCAACAGGAAAAGGAGGAGTAAAGTACGCAGTTGTGGCAGTCGATTACTTCACGAAATGGGCTGAAGCTGAACCATTCGCAACCATCACAACCAAAAAAGTTCTTGACTTCGTCATCAAGAACATTGTATGCCGGTATGGATTACCCAGGAAGATAGTTTCAGACAACGGGACCCAATTTGACAGTGATTTATTCACAGATTTCTGTGAAAGGCATGGGGTCATTAAAAGTTTTTCTTCAGTTGCACATCCACAGGCGAATGGGCAAGTCGAAGCCGTGAACAAAACTCTTAAGGACACCCTGAAGAAAAAACTTGAAGAAGCCAAAGGGGCGTGGCCAGAGAAACTGCCTGAAGTCCTCTGGTCGTATAGAACATCTCACTGAACAGCAACAGGGCATACCCCATTTTCCCTAGCTTACGGATATGAGGCCATGTTACCTGTCGAGTTAGATCCCCCCTCACATCGACGTTTGACTTACGACCAGGACGTGAATAGTCAGCTGATGATGGAGTCCCTAGACTCGATCGACGAGATACGAGAAAAATCTCAACTCCGAGTTGCTGCATACCAGCAAAAAGTCGCCCGGTACTTTAACTCCAAAGTTAAGGAAAGAAAATTCAACGTCGGAGATTTGGTACTACGACGAGTTTTCTTAAATACCCGCGACCCCACTGCTGGAGTGCTCGGACCTAACTGGGAAGGACCTTACCAGATTGAAGAAACCCTTCACCCAGGCACCTACAAACTTGCACGCTTAAACGGAGATCTCGTTCCGCGCTATTGGAATGAAGAACACCTGCGCAAGTATTATCAATGAACAACCCTTCTTAAAGGACTGGCTTGTTTAAATTTCTCTTCTTAATTTTTACAAGTTTTGCAAAGAGGGTTAGCCACGTTGTATGGCCAACTGCTCGTATATGTAAGATTCTATTTTAGAATCACTCGTAAAGACATGTTTAGTCCATTTTTAATACGAGATTATAAGGGACTGTGCTCAGCCAGTCATTCTTGCCAACCTTTGTGAATTTATATTTACAAGTATTTGTTCATTACGTGTGTTGTTTTGCTGTATTACAAATATCAGTTTACTACGAACAGGAATGTTCGAACAGGTTATGGTCAAGGCAAGTGACCAAGGACCTCACGCTCCTCGATCACTTGGGGGGCATATAAGGCACATCGATAGCAAAGCATACTCCCAAGGTATGTAAACACATGAACAAAATAAGTGAAAGCATGCTGCAGTACTTAGAGTATTTTTCAAAATTTATGTTTTGTTAAATCATGCCAAAGTACTATGCTAAGTCCGGTCATACAGACAAATGTTATAATAAATAATTATAGCACCAAGAGTTAAGCTTTTACACCGCAAGCATCTCAGCTTGAATGTAATTGTTCAAGAAAAAAAAGATTCACTGCCCATGCAGCAAAATTTAAAAAGAAACTATAGTCTTTTACATCACGACCCTTGGGTCGTATATCCAAAAAGAAAAAAAAAAAAAAGAGAAGAATTCAAGAGGCATTCGGGGCCGGAGGGTCCTGGGCAGCATCCTGGTTAGTCGCTTCCTCAACAATTTCTTCTTCTGCACCAGCGACGTTTGGAGTGGCAGGGGTCGCAGCTCTTGCCTCCTCTTCGGCCAGTTGGGCAGCACATCGAGCCAACTCCGCATTTCTGACTTCCTCTGAAAGGTAGCTAAAGTCAGCACCCTGATTGTGTTTCCAGAAATTGTAGAAACATCGGAGTGTAGTCCTCTTATACTTTTCCAGATTCTTGGAGTGGTCAAGCTCCAGCTGCTTCACCTTGCCCCCGAGAGTGCGAATGGCCTCGTCCTTGGTCTTGAGTACCTCCCCCAGATGCTTGATTTCGCGGAGATGAGCTTTGTTGAAATCTCGGTACTCCTGTCTCAACTTGACTGCTGCTTCCTTCACAGCTTCAGCCTCTGGCAGCTTAGTCACCGCCGCGTCCCTCTCTCGGACCATTGCCTCCAACTCCTTAGCATGCTTAGCCTCAGCAGCCGAAAGCTCCTCGGCCGCCTTCACCTGATACCTCTCGATGGATTTTGCCTCGACCTGCTCGATGTAAGCCTGGGTTCGGGCACGAGCAGTAATGGCAGAAAGTAAGGCCTGTTCACAAAGAAAAAGGAGTTAGAACTTATCATGAGGGCTAAAAAACTAAAACCTCGAAGAATAACGAAACACTTACGCTGGAGATTTTGTTCAAAGCCCTGTTCAGGATCTGATCGACTGGCAGCTCTCCAGCCTGGACCATTGCGGCCCTAACACGGT
This sequence comes from Humulus lupulus, assembly GCF_963169125.1. NCBI lineage: Eukaryota > Viridiplantae > Streptophyta > Magnoliopsida > Rosales > Cannabaceae > Humulus > Humulus lupulus. The sequence goes on along the minus strand of NC_084800.1, from coordinate 144,782,452 downwards.
CGCCTTTGCCAATACGATCGAGGCGGTCCCTGGCAGATCGAATGGCACGACTCATAAGTCTGGCCCCATGAGCCTCTTCGTGAGAAAGCTGCTCTCTGGCCGGTGCGGCTGGAAGGTTGGGCGAGGCGGGAGCGTTTTGCTGCACGGAAGGAGCTGGAGGAGGAGTAGGAGTTCGCCCAGTTGGCGCAGGACTTTGCCCAGAAGGCGTTCCCTGAGGAGGATCTTCTGATCGACCCTTCTTGGCTGGAGGGCCTCGATTGGATTCGCCAGATCTCTTCTTGGGCTTCCGTTGGAGTTGAGGAACTTCCTCTTCCTCCTCGGCCTGATACATGTCAAAAATGTTGGGAGTTGACATATCTGCATGAAGATAAACATAACAAGTTTAAAAAAATAGGAGGCAGGAGAAAGTAAGATAGACAATTGAAAGGAGGTAACAAAGTAAATACCCGAGCTACAACTACTGGTCGCTACACTATTGAATCTATTAGTCATATACTCATTATCTGGCATGAAGAAGTCTGATCCTAAGTTTGGAGCATATGTAAAGTTTCCATCCCCGTCAAACAAGTGACAGGGAATCGGCAAACCATTTAAAAGCGAAATAACTTTACCGTTATCATCGGAAGATCCTCCCAAGTCAACAATAGGCTCTTTGGCCTTTTCTTTCCCCTTGCCTTGGGGAGCAGAAGGCCTTTCTGCGGAAGGGCTACCCGTGGGTTCCCTGGTCGTAACTCCTGTTGGCCTCCTCCTAGGAGGAGGCACAGGAGGTTGTTGCTCGGGAACCCCCTCAGCAGTGGCTTCGTCCACCACGGACCCTCTATTTTCATGGCGAGGATCCAGGAGGCCAGACGACCTCAAATTCTCTTCAAGTGTCAGGGTCTTGACACATTTTGCTGCATCAGACATCCTGGCCAGAATGTTAGACCTCGACACCATGTCTGGTGTTGGGGTCGGACGTAACCAAGGGCCTGAAAAACAGATCAAGTTTGAGGAAAAATGGAAGGAAACACTCTATGTTAAAGTATCGACTAGACGAAGATAAGTTTATACCTCCTCTTGCGAAGGCCAAGTTACTACTGGTTATGTCCGGAGTAAAGAAGTACTCCTTGTTGTAATGCCCCACGTTTGATATGTGGGTGGTACCACTCAGGAACGTCCGACCGGTCTCCTGGTGGCAGAAATGGAAAAAGCCCGTCCCGTTGTGCTGTGGGTTGGACTTGAGGTCAAAAAGATAGTTGACCTCATGGGGTGAAGGTTCTGGCCATTTTTTGAGTTTGTACAGGACATAGAGTGCGGCCAACATCCTATATCCGTTTGGAGTTATTTGGAAGGGAGTGACGCCAAAATAATTGGCCACCCCCACAAAGAAGGGATGAAGAGGGAGATAAGCTCCCGCTTCAATGTGATACCGGGACCAGGCGTTGTTCGCCCCTCCTGGACGGTTGGCCCTCTGGTCCTCGGTGGGACGTGTAATGGTTACCCCCGTAAGGGGGAATTTCCTGAAACAGTTAGCAACCATTCAAAGGGTCACTGAGCTGGCTGGGGGAGTATACCACTCGACATCAGGCGGATTCTGATGGCGAGGACGAGCCCTAGTTTGGATATTAGGGTCAGGAACAAGATTTTCTCGACCGCTGGTCGAGGGAGCCTCAGCCTGCGAACCAGGCTGGGCAGGAGGAGTAGGGTTGTTTTCAGACTCGGGTCTTTTCTTGCTAGAGGACTTGGAGCGGGCCATTGGAAAGGAAGGATGGGGTCTGGAAGAGGATCGCGAAAAAGGAATCTCGTGGACGCGTACAGTTGGTTGTTCTTCCCCCTCAAGCAGCTGGGCAAGAAGGTCGTCGTCGATAGGTCTTTTACCTCCCCACAAATCTGGCATTAAAGTCTGCAAACAGAAGAATGGGGAGGTGAGGAAATAGAACTCTAAAAAGCTTTTAGAATAACGCTGGTCGAGTATAAAAGTTAGGCTTTTACACAACAGCATTCTATTAAAAAGCTAGTTTTTCAGCACGAGCAGTTTGAAAAGCGGATCAAAGGGTGAAAGTAAAAAGTTTTTCTGTGAAAGCTTTTTCAACTCCCCTTAGGGCGGGAAAAATTTATTTTTCAACTGGCTTAAAAATCGAAATGATACTTCGGTTTTACGTCCAAAAAAGCATGATCTTGAATTTTTAAACTAAATCGTAACTCTACTGCGCCTACAAAACATTCTGTCTACAGGCATTTAAAACCAGAAACAGAAAGACTCAAACAGTATACCACCAGAAGCATGCATCACGAGAAATTAGAAGCATGGAGTTTCGAAAACTTACCAAGAAGAGTGATCGTGAAGGTGGAAGAAAGGTCTTCGGAGATTAAAGAGCCCACAGTCTGATTCTTGGAAGTGCAGGAGAACGGTCTTTGGAAAAACTTAAAGCTCCGGTTTTTAGGGTTTTCTGCAAAGATAATGGCGTGCGTAAAAAGAAAGAAGAGGCTTTGACGGTCTTATATAAGTATTCTCTGATATTAAAAAAGTATAATCATTAGTTTTCCTTTTTCTAAGTATGGGGAAAGGTGATGGCCGTCGAAATCGTTTCTAGGGAACTGAAAGGACATGATTGGACAGAAGTGGGTTGCTTTTTTCAAGAACACACGAAGGGTTCTGACACGTCAGAAGGGGTTACCGAAGGGTCGTTCTCTCAAAGTTTATTTACTGTTCGTAGTAAATAAACTTTGGGGGGCAAATGTTATCCAATAAATTAGCACCGGTGATGTGGCGAATAATCTCTTGACACGTGGCTGATACCTGGAAGCGTCTGCTAGAGTATCGACCAGGAGACACAATAGAAGCGGGATAAGCCTGTCTTACCCGCGACCAGTCTGTTCGGTAGTTCCGCGTACAAGGCAACATTTATGGGAAGATCTTTATGAATCCCGAAGTTATCTCATACAATCTTCTGGATATCCGATTATTCAGGGAAGAATATCTGTAACAATCTCTTGTGACCCTCCTTGAGCCTATAAATAAGAGGAGATGGCTCAAGGAATGGGGACCTTTTTTTTTAGCTTTTGAATCATAGGAAACGAGAGTAATTCTCCAAGTAAATCTGTATTGTTCCTTACAGAAGAGTGAAACTCATTGAACCCTGGTTCTTTGATCACCCCTCTGATTTTATATCAATATTATCCTAAGTGGACGTAGGTCATTACCAGATCCTGGGGCCGAACCACTATAAATTACTGTGTTTCCTTTACTTTTGTCATTGCGTTCTTCTCTATATATTCGTCCATATCAATCACGTTTTGACTCCGCATCAGTTGGCCAAATCTTGGGTCAACAATAGTAATTTCTTCACTTTTATTGTATGTATATAAAAAAAAATCCCCTATCACTATTCTATTTTAAATTGTAATACATATTTTAGTAAGATATATTTGTGTTAGATTTGGTGATGTGGTTGGAGTTAGTTGAGGTGTGAAAGTAACATTACTTTTGTGGTAACCCATCACAAAAATAATGTTGTAGGTAGGAGATGGCCTCAACTGAACTTTAAATATTTGTAACGCCCTACTTCCTTAGAGCTGTTACTAAATGAGTTTAAAAACATGCATTCAACTCGCTAATCGAGGTTTTATGTCAAATAGTGTAACTAAGCCATAAACAGAGGAAAAAATTTAGAAATAATTCCATTTCATTGAAACCTATAAAATTTTAACACCTGGGATCCCAAAATACAGTTTAGAAACATTTACAACATATAAATTGAACAAAGTCGACTAAACGACAAAATCTAGGTTTATTTACAAACATCTCCCAAAACCCACTGGCTGTGGCAGCCAGGCTGGCCAAACATGTACACGCCACTTCAAGCCTACTACACTTATGGTTGGTTGGCTTTCTCCTTGCCCTTACCTGCACCACAGAGCATCTGTGAGCCGAAGCCCAGCAAGAAAACCCATAACAGATAACATATGCAAAACATACACCAAGTATATAAGCTGGCCATCAATAGGCTAAACACATATGGCCTAGCCGTTCCCAGGCGCTTTACCAGGCCCTGGGATTACGGTCCACACCGTGAGGATATCCCAGGTATCCCTTAGGGACTCGCCCTGGAAACTCGCACTCCACGTGCTCAACGCTGCTCCCAGCCCCTTGTCGTACTTGGCCTTGCACTCAACGTGCCCAACGCCGTCCCAGCCCCTGCCGACCTCGGCCTACACGGTTCTCGGCTCTTGCCGATTATTCACATAATTGCACTCAAAGCATAATAAACAAGTACAGAATACTAGCAAATACAATCAAAGGGATACACCCTGCAATTCAAACACATTGGGCTCAGCCCTGCATATAAGCTCTATGGGAGCAAGGGTTTTCTTACCTGAGTCCCGAGCTTTCTAAGCACCGATGTCCCGAGCACAGTCCTCTAACTTGAGCCTCGCCGAAACCCTAGTCACAACACATTAACAATATCCATCCATCAAGTTCTAATCCATTAAATAACTTTGAGCCATATCTCTAACCTCCGAGACCTTGAATTCTATCAATTCGGGTGATAAAATCCATCCCGAGCCTTAACCATTGAGTTCCCAAACATAAACACCCTTAAAAACACAAAATGGCACTAAGAGTCGCGGCCCTAACCACAAGTGCCACGGCTAGCCTCGAAACAGAGGCTAGCACCTCACTGACACCCACACGGGCCGCGGCGTGCATCACCAAGCGCCGCGGCGCGCCTCTAGCTTCTCGGCCTCCCATGGTCGCGCGCGCACACGGGTCGCGGCCCTCTCCTCCAAACCCAGAATTCTTCACCTTACTCCTACATTTTCTTCAGACTAACTCATCCTATAATCAAGCTAACAGTTCCAGACAATCAACACCAATATTCAAGCCCAGTTTCAACATCAAAACCCATCAAAACCTGCTCCAAAACTCAACTAAAATACCCAAGAACAGACCAAGTTTCATTCACATGCATATCTTAAAAACATAGCAGAAATTCAAGCTTAATTCCCATGGTTAGAGCTTACCTTTGCTGAGTTTAGTCTCTGCGTTTGATCCTTAATCCTCAAGCTTTTAGCTCCTAAGATTTCCCAGCCCAATTCCTTGTTTTAACTAGCTTCCACCAGAATTTTCCTTGAGTATGTCTTAGAGAGTGAAAGAGAGAGGAAGATGAGAACTATCTTCAGCTGGAAGGAAAAATAGTGTCGGTTTCTACATGTTCTAAACTATTCCAAGTTTTCTTTTATTTGACTAAAGCTTCAAGGTTACCTCAAGGCTCGGGGTACCAAAACGTCCCTGAGGGCAAAATGGTAAATTTCCCCAATATTCCCTCCTAGACATTCTATCCTCAAATATATCTCCAACTATTTATTTTCACAACCCGATAACCCCATAACACATCTAATGCCCAAATTACCCCTCGACTCGCCCCGAGTCAGAATCTCAACCCTGTTGTGACTTTCTGGCTAACCGCTCCCCAAGACTGTCTCCGATCGTGCTGCACAGACATATCACACATATATAACATTTATCACATTTATACCCCTAATATCCAGACGGGGTCCACGTGCACATTTAACTCAACTAAACATGCATCATTCACATATATTCACTTAAATCCACATATTAACATATTAAATCATTTATTGCCCTCCTGACACACTAATCAAGGCCCTAAGCCCTATTAGCAAATTCAGGTCATTACAGTATTTGCCTTGATTTTTGTGTTTGATGTTTTAGTTAATTGTTTTTTTTCTTAATTTTTCATAGGGAAAATACCATTTTGACCCATGTATTTTTTCCGAATACATGATCGATCTTCATGTTTTGCTAAATGACATTTCGAACCCTGTGTTTTACAAAATGGGTCAAAATAGTACCCTAGACCCGATTTTGGTGAAAATATTTTCAATTATAAGATCAATTCTCATGTCGTTAGTGATGCGATAGGTTCAGAGAAGTGGAGAAAGTAGTTGAGGAGCTAAGAATGAAAGATTATATTTTTAAAAAAAATTACCGAAATTGGGTATAAGGTACTATTTTGATACATTTTGTAAAACACGTGGTCCAAATTATCATTTAACAAAACACAGAGGTCGATCACATATTTGAGAAAAACACAAAGGCCAAACTGATATTTTTTTTTTCTTCTTCATAATTGCAATAAAGAAATGCATGATGCAAAAGAATTATCAAAGACATTTTTTAAGGCGTTGAGAATGTTGAAAACACAAGCATGACGTGAGTCATGCTTGACTTAGCTTACTTCAAGTTACTTTTAGCTTTTAGAATTAAAAAAAAAAAGTATTTTTGAGAGTATTTGGATAAAAATAAAAAGAAAAGTCTTTTTTTAATTCAATTTTATTTTTAATAAATAGCATCTTTTCCCCATGAACTTTTAACACTACTAGATTGTGCTCCCTAAAATATACGATGTAACGTCCAAAATTCATTAATAAGGCTTAGTGCCTCGATTAGTGTGCTTGTAGGGCATACATGGATTAATATGTGGATTTAACTGAATATATGTGTGATTATGTGAAATATATGAGTTGTATGATAATATGACTATTTATGCATACTTATGTGCATTAAATGTGATTGTGGCCCGTTTTGGTGAAAAATGACATTTTCATAATTTTGACCCATTAAGGGTATAATTGAAATTATATGTGCTTTGTGAGTGGGACCACATTATTATGTGAATATATGTGAGATGTGTGACACGAGGCGATCTTTGCAAGCAATTTGGCAGAAAAGTCACAATGGGGAGTTATACTCGGCTCGGGGTGAGCCTAGGGGTATTTTAGTAATTTGGTGAATTATCTGGGATATTAGAGTATGAGTTATAATTGGGAGAAATAATAGGGTTTGGAAGACTAGCGAGATTAATTAGGAATTTGTAGTGTTATTTGAGGTTTAGTGGGAAATGATGGCAAATGATGATCTTGCCCTTGAGGACACTATAGAACCAAGGTAAAGACTAGGGGTATTTTGGTATTTTCCCTAGCCTTGGATTGCCTTAACCCCCTAGAACCTTTAGAAAATCAGAACAAAACACAACACTCAGTCTCTCTCCCTCTCTCTCTCTCTCGTTTTCTCTCTCTCACTCTCACTGTTGAGGCCTTGGAAAGTTGAAGGAAAAACAGTGATTCCTTGAGTTTTGGGGTAAGGCATGTTGGGGAATTGAAGCTTAGTTGGGGTTGGAAGCTTCTAAGCTTGAGGGAGCAGCTAGGAAACGATTTGATCAGAGGTAATTGGAAGTTTTAAGTTCTGAGTTTTTTTAAATCTTTGGAGTTTTATAACTTCTTTATGAATTCTTAGTGAGGTGTTGATTGAGTTTTGAGGTGGGTTTGTATATTTCTAGGTTGTTGGGACCATTGGCATGGTCAATTGTGAGTAAAATTGAGTGTTGGGATGATTTTGGGAGGTTGGGTAATTCTTAAAATCGCAAGTTTTTTGGGTTTGCTGGGTTGCATCATGACTTTGCTTTTGGAGCATCGCGGCCCGCATGAACCTAGAGGCTAGGGTTGCGCCGCGACGCGTGTGTCTAGAGAGATAGCTTGGGGCTCTCTGACTTGTTGAGTGTCGCGGTCCTTAGTGAGGGGAGTCGTGACTCAAATGGGGAAAATTGACCAAATAGGGTTTTTGAGTGCGGGAACTCAAACCTAAGGGCTTGGGAAGGATCCTACTACCCTATTTAGTAGAATTCAAGGTTCCGGGGGGTTAGGACTTGGTTTAGATACCTTTATTTACTCGATATTGATGGATATCCTTTGTTATGATTGTGAGTAGGCTACAACTAGGGCTTGGATAAGGATTGTGCTTGAGGGTCGTTTCTATTTATCCAATACTTGGACCTGAGGTAAGAAAATTTGTATATGCACATAGAGCTACAGGTTGGTATGCTTATTAGCCTTGAATTACTTGTGAATGTATGGTATGACTGATAATCGGCCATCAAATTGAGCATGGAGCTGATTGGCAAAGCGTGTGGAACGCTGGTCATGAAGGCAAGTTCAAATTGGGGTTGCGGCCCCTACTTGCCCAACATGAACCGTGAGCTGAGTGCTTGTGTATGCTGTTGGGTTTTATGCCCTTATAAAACCATGTCGTACATGTAACACGATTTTATATTGTTGATAAAAGTAGTAGAAATCATTTAGTTTGACAACCGTGTGTTGCTTGTTTTATTACATGATTATTGAAATAATACAAACATTTATAAAATCCTGAACATATGGATAGTTACAATTATAGTGACTAGGTCTTGTTGCTGAGACTATAGTAGAGCTTCTGTGATGATTAACTTGAATTGTTGGCTTGATTTTGGGGTAAATTAGCTTGGTTTTAGTTGTGAAAATGGAGAATTTTTCTGGGTTTGAAGGCTCGGGCTGCGACATGGTTCTTGTAGAGTCGCGGCCCCTAGAACACTTGGGAGGCCAGGAAGAAGGGCGGGCTGCGACACACCCTAGCTTGGGTCGCGGCCCGCATGCCCTGTTTTGGGGGTTGGGGTTTCTGGTTGAGGCGGGCCGCGGCGCTTAGTGGGTTTTTGGACCATAAGGAGGTTTTAGGCTTGAGAATCCAAAAGTTAAGGCTCGGGATAGATTTTATCACCCAGATTGATAGAATTCAAGGTCCCAGAGACTAGAATTATGAACCAAAGTTATCTAATGGATTAGAACTTGATGGGTGGATGTTCTTGATACGTTGTGACTAGGTTTTCAGCGAGGGTCAGACTAGGGGACTGTGCTCGGGACATCGGTGCTTGGAAAGCTCGGGACATAGGTAAGAAAACTGTTGTACCCGTAGAGCAGGGGGAGGTCCTATAGTTTGTGTTGCAGGGCACGACCCTATATGATTGTGTTGCAGGGCGTAGCCCCATTGATTATGTTTATACGTGTTTAAGTATTTGTTTACTTATGCTATGTGTGCATATATGTGAATGAACGGCAAGTGTCGGGAACGATGAAGGCCGAGAACAGTGAGGGCCAGGAACGGTGAAGGCTAAGTACGACAAGGGTTCGGAAGCAACGTTAAGCACGCGGAGTGCGAGTTGCCAGAGTGAGACCCCTATAGGATACTCGGGATATCCTCACGGTGTAGACTGCGAACCCAGGGCCTGGTAAAATGCCTGGGACGGCATGGACGTTAAGTGTTTAGCCTGTTGGCAGTTTTGTTATGTGTTAATTGATGGTTATGCATATGTTATTTGCTTGTGTGGATTTTCTTGCTGGGCTTCGGCTCACGGGTGCTCTATTGTGCAGGTAAGGGCAAGGGGAAAGTCGACCAACCATGAGTATTGAGAGCGTGAAGTGACGTGTACATGTTTGGTCTGCCTGGCTGCCACGTCCAGGGGTATTTTTGGGAGATGTCTGTATTAAACCTAATTTTGTCGTTTAGTCAACTTTAATTATATTCAGATTTGTAAATATTTCTAAACAGTATTTTGGGATCCCAAATGTTAAATGCTTTATAATTTTCAATGAATGGATATATTTTCAAATTATGTGACTTCTGTTATGGTTTAGCTACAGTTTTGTCTTAAAACCTCGATTAGCGAGTTAATTGCACATTTTAAATTCACTTAGTAACAGCTCTAAGGAAGTAGGGCGTTACATTCACGGTTGGGAAATCCTTCTTGAGATGTCCCACTACCCCGCACACAAAACAGGCCTTGGCCCGACATTTGCCCTGATGGCGTCTTCTGCACCTCGTGCACTCTGGGCAACTCCTCCATGTGTCACTGCCTCCCTGAGGAACACCCTGAACACCCCGACCCCTCCTATCAGGACCAGTAACGGTCGAAGTGTCAGGGGTCTTCCTCTTTAGATCTCTGGGGCCTCTTCCCCTACCATACCCTGGAAGTGAAGGCACCGCCCTGCGGACCTCCCATCTCGCAGTGTTCTCCTTCCAAATCTTGTTCTCCACCTCCTCAGCGGTAAGAGCCTTCTCAACAGCCTGAGCATAAGTCGTCCCACCAGGTACTTTTGTAATTCTCACATCTTGGGCTATCATAGCATTAAGCCCTCTAATAAATCTGTCCTGCCTAGCTACATCTGTAGGCACAAGATCTGTTGCAAACTTCTCAAGTCTATCAAACTTCAGGGCATACTTTGTAACTTTCATGTTGCCCTGTATTAATCCCACAAATTCATTCACCTTTGCTACCTTAACTACCACATTGTAATACTTCTGACTGAGCAAGTCCTTGAATCCATCCCAACCCAAAGTAGTAACGTCTTTGGTCTGCGATGCCACTTCCCACCAGATGCGGGCATCCTCTCTTAGCATATAGGTGGCATAGGCCACTCAATCATGACCCTCTACCCTCATGAAATCTAGGATAGCGGTAATCAGACTCATCCACTGTTCGGCCTTCAGTGGATCAGATCCTCCCTTAAAGGTGGGAGGGTGCTGTCTCTTGAACCTCTCATACAACGGCTCCCACCTATTCCCAATTTCCAATGGCTGAACAACTGGCGCCACTGCAGGTGGCACAATGGATGTAGCACTCCTTGACGGAGCCTACTGTCTCAAAAGACGGATCTGTTCATCTTGGCTCTGAAGCCGGGCTTGCAATTCTACCATAATCTGCTGCCAGTTCTCAGGGAATGGTGGAGGGTTTAGGCCCTGGTCATCATCTCTAGTCTCAGACCTAGTGCCGACTAGTCGCGTAGATCGCCTTGGACGCATAGCTATCCAAGTTAATCTGCAATCAATGACTCAACGATCATACTATGATGACAGGGTATTAATCTTTCCATAATCCACCATTGGGAAACAACCAATCACAAGCGATCAAGACATAACAGTTCATGAAAATATTCATCCATATGCACCAGCAATGCTAATAAGCATGCCTCAACATCATCATAAAGTAGTCAAGATATAGACATTTATCCATATATTCACCCATATATAAGCAATATGCAGGTAGCTATTCAGATATCCATTTACATACATGGCAATGCTATTAAGCACGCCTCTATATTGTCACACAACAGTTAAGGGCCAGGCCCTATCAGTATCTCATGCTACCTATTAATCAAACAGATAACAACAATCATAATTCTTTCTAATCACTTAAGCATATAAACATGCATACCCAATTACCAAACCCTGAGTCAAGCTTGTCTTTAGCGGCGAATGTACATGTCCAGCCAGTCTTCAGGAACCCTTAAACCTAGACTGCTCTGATACCAAGTTGTAACACCCTGGGTAGCCAAGACTGTTACACTCTGTGTTTATAAAAGTGTAAGACTTGATAATCAAGTCGTTTAGTTGAAAATGTGTCACTAAAACCATTACTAAACTAGGGTTAAAAGATTTTGGTCATAAAAGATACAATTCATTTAGATAAACACTTCATACATAGGATCCAAAAAAAAAATAGAGTTTAAAGGACAGTTTACAAAAATTTCAGGGTTATATACAACTACAAGCCACTCTAAGGGCAAAATAGACATTTAAGGTTCTTTTGTCCCTATCCATCCTTCGACCGTGGCGGCCGAGCAGCTGACTATGTACATTCTGCCTCTAGAGCTCTCCAAATCAGGGTTGATCCAGCTTACCCTTGCCTTTACCTGCACCACGTAGCACCCGTGAGCCAAGGTTGTAACGCCCTACTACCTTAGAGCCGTTACTTAGTGAGTTTAAAATAGAAATCGTGCCTTTGACTGACTATAAGTGGTTTCTAAAACCAAAAGTATGGATAAATCAGAATTTAAGGCTGTACTCTTTTAAAATGTTTAACTTCATTGAAAACGTTAAGTATAAAACATCTGGGATCCCAAAATAAGGTTTACAAAATATTTACAACTCAAAAATAGATTTACACTTGATCAATTATCAAAAGAATGGTTTAATACAGCCATATACAAAATGCCCCCAACCAAAGCAGCCGGGCAGGCTGAACATGTACGCGCCGCCCCCACGCTCTCCATACTCATGGCCGGTTGACTGACTCCTTGCTTTTACCTGCCACACGGAGCACCCGTGAGCCGAAGCCCAGCAAGAAAACCCAAATAGTACATAACATATGCAAATCATATAGCTGGCATAATTCACTGATAAATAGGAAAACCATCATAATAAACAAGTACGGCCATGTCGCCCCAGAGGCCTTACCAAAGCCTGGGGTTTCGGTTCTCACCGCGAGGATAACTCATGTATCCCTTGGGTCCCACCCTGAATATAAGCATCCCATGTGCTGTGTGTTACTTTCGGCCCCACGGCCGTACCCGGCCTACGCCGCACTCGGCCCTTGCCGTTCATTTCATTGTAATCACACATATAGTACATTCGAAATAATCAATCACACACATCATGATTAATTTAAGGTTAAACATTTGCACATAATACAATCTGGGGCCATGCCCTGCAATCGCACAGTGGGGCCATGCCCTATTCTTGGGTGTTACAGTTTTCTTACCTTTAGATTCGGTAGCCTTGATCAACCTGACTCCTTGAGCACGATCTTACCCGAGCCCTAGCGCTTACCTAAGCAAAAATCCATAAGTCAAAGTCATCACCAAATCCCAGGACCAAAACCTAGCCTCGGGACTAATTCCGAGCCCCCCCCGAGAAGTCCTAGATCCCCAAAACAAAGTGGCGGAATCAAGCCTCGAACCCTAGGTCAAAATCCCTTCACAAAAGCCCAAAAATCCCCTCTGTGAACAGTGCAATGCTACAGCGCTCAAAAGAGGGCACTGTAGCACTACAAGCAGAACCACCCTCACCGGAATAGGGCTAGCGCTACAGCGCCCCCTGACTAGCGCTGTAGCGCTAGTTATAGCAGACCAAAACCAAAAATCGCATCTTGCGATTTTCTTCTCCCATTTCAACCCCAAACTTGTCCAACTCTTTTCCAAGCCCAAAAACAAACTTATACACACCTCACACTCATCCCAAGCACCCCATGAACTCAACCCCAAGCTCAAGCAACCCACAACTCAAAATCTAACTCAATGAACCCAAAAACCAGAAAATCACTCAAACAACAAGGATAGGGTCTTAGAAGTCATACCGTGGGTGGAATTTCGACCTTGAACTGAACCCTAGGCCTCCTTGGCTTGCACCTTCACAACCTTGACCTGTTTTCCCCAAAAACCCCATCCATTTAGCTCAAAAACACAGCTCAAAACCAGATAAACCCTAAAACCGAAAACCTCAAGAACTTACCTCAAATCTCTGATGTGATCTTGCTAATCCTTTGCCAATCCTCAAGCCTAGCTTAGGATCCTTGATGCTCAGCTAACCCTAGCTTTCCACTGAGCTTAACCTCAAGAAAAATCAAGGGAAATGGTTGGGAGAGCCACAAACCGAATCTTCAAAGCCAAACCCTTCAGCTTTCCCTCTCTTTTCTTTTCTCTTCTTTCTTTCTTTCTTTTCAGCCTATAACTTTTCTCTACTAAATCCACTAAGTGTAAAGACCTTCTTTATTTTATCTCTTGCAAGCCTAATGACCAAAATGCCCTCCCTTACTAATTCTAAACCTTTATGTCCATAAAGGGGCATTTTAGTCATATTACCCAAATTCCCACTAATTCCTCAAGTGTTCCTAATAATTCCCGCTCGCTACCCAATACCCGATTAATCATCAAATATATTCCCAGATTCTCAATTAAACTCCCCAGGCTTAACCCAAGCCGGGTATAGGTTCCCGTTTTGACTTTCCGCTAACCCGCTCATTCTAGGATCGTCTCGAGTCATATTTCACAGGTATCAACACAGTCAGGCCCAACATGGCCAAATTACAAATATGCTCAATCAGGTCTACATGCATACTAATTCACATAGTCATGCATCACAATTAATCAAAATGTCATATAACGTGCATTAAATCATATTCATGCATTAAACTCATAAAAGTCACACACAGAATCCCATTATGCCCTCCAGGCACACTACTCCAGGTCCTTAAGCCTTAATACTGAATTTGGGGTCGTTACAAAGGCCCAACAAGAAAAACATAACATCATAGCATGATAAATATCAATAATCAAATAATTCATTAATTATAACCATATATTCAGCAGTCCATAATATTCACATAATCAGTGAAAATAATTAGTAAATCCACAATCTAACATCCAGATATTCAGCATATCATATTCATCAAATTAACATCAATAACCATGCCATACAATAACTAGGGTCGACGCCCTTAGGTCACACCCTTTGTTTATCCCACTGACTCCGGTCCGGTTAAAACCTCAATGAATATTAAGTTGTCCTCAGTTACCAGTGGCCGAGCCGCGTCCTGTGCACCAATATTAATTCTGGCACTCTTAGGCCATTTATTTCATGTTCACATGGCATAATACCATCATACAATATTTCATACAAGTATAGGGAACCCTTAGTCCCAACATAGTCACACAACCGGGTCTAATTTTCTTACCTTTAATTCTGAATGCTTTAGCTAAGAAAGTCGAACCTCGAGCACGATCATGTCCCAAGCCCTAGCGAACACCTAGTCACAACCAAGATAAGGGATTCCATCAATAATAAGTGAATAAAGGTTCCCGAACCAAATTCTAATCTTCGGGACATCGAATTCCACCAAACACGGTAGTGGAATCGATCTCGAGCACCCTAGGTTAAGTTCCTACACCTAAAACCTTCTTAAAGTCCAATAATTCCCTTAAGAGCCATGACCCTAAGCCCTCCATGTCGCGGCCCGCCTCCAACCAGAGGCCTAGACTCTCCAAGCAGCAGACACGCGTCGCGGCCTTAAGTTTCCCATGCCGCGGCCCGCCCTTCTTTATAGCTCCCATCTATTCAAGAGGGTTGTGGCACACCAAGAACGGAGCCGCAGCCCGACCCCTTCGAACCCCAAAAACTCCCCATTTTCAACAACCAAACCTCAACCAAATTAACCCAAAAACATCCCAATGACATAATATAACTATCATAAACACCCTAACATGTTCCCTGCAGCAAAACCCAGCAAGAACCTAACTTAAATCCTCATCCAAAACTTCAATTCAATCTTTAAAGTCAAAAACCCAAGAGCACAAAAACTCAGCCAAGAACTACACTGTTTACCCAAAAATTGATCCTGATAACGTGGCAAGAATTTCTCACACGTGGTTGGCACGTGGCAGCTTCATAATGAGGAGATGTTGTTCGCCTATCGACCAGCTCCCTGATTGCTTCATCAGATCTCACGGATAGGTGCGACTAGTCTGGTCGCATGCTTCATTTTCTTTCCTTTAAATATATGTAATCTTGTAATAATTACATTTATGGTTTCCTTTTTATTACCTTGATACGCTGATATTAAGGAGAATTAAGGCCCATTGGCCCATGTAACCCCTTTTAGCCTATAAATATGCATGAAAGGGCTCGAGGAAGGGACTTTTGAACCTTTTTTCTTGATACTGAGAGAAAACGCGTATAGGTCGATTATCCTCCAAACAGTTGTAATTATCCTAAGGCTTGTGAAACTCAAGAACCCTAGTTCTTTGATCACGGCAGTAGGATTCAACATCAATAATATCACTAAGTGGACATAGGTCATTACCATTCATTGGGGCCGAACCACTATAAATCATTTGTGTCATTTCTTTACCATTTGATTCCATTCTTGACTATCATCTCATTTCTTGTCGTATTTCTGACTCCTTGTCATTGGCCAAATCGAGGGTCAACATACAGAATTAAATGGCTAAAATCATAATTCAAAGCTTACCTTAATTGAAGATTGATTCCACCAAATTGCTAGTGAGTTACTCCCCAAAATTCTAGCTCACATCTTTGAGTTTCTAGCCCAAATTTTCCCTTGGTTCCCACAAGTTAACTTGAGAGAGTTTCTAGAGGAGGCAAGAGTGAGAGAGAGGAGAGTCAGTTTTGGCAAAGTTCTATTTGTTTCCTTTGTTTTGTTTTATCTAACTTAAGTTACTTAAGTTAATCCCAAGGCTCGGGGTACCAAAAACGTCCCCGAGGGCAAAATGGTAAATTTCCCCATTATTCCCTCTTAAACTCTCTAACTTCAAATATATATCCAAATATTTATTTTCATAACCCAATTAAATATCTAATACCCAAAATACCCCTTGACTTGCCCCGAGTCGGGTATTGGGTCCCATTTGGACTTTCCCGCTAACTGGCTCCCTAGGATCGCCTCAAGCCAAATGCTGCAAATATACCCACATAATAATGTCGTCTCCACAATTATAAAATATAATCACATTTATGCCCTCAACGGGCCAAAATTACAAATATGCCCTCAACGGGCCAAAATTACAAATATGCCCCTTTAAGCTAAACAGGGCATACATGCATACCAATACCCATAACACATGCATTTCATATATCCATACAATCATATAAGCATGATTATCACATAATCGTGCACTAAGTCATTTAAATCACACATAAACCAATTATGCTCTCCCGGCACACTAATCAAGGCGCTTAAGCCTTATTAGTGATTTTTTGGTCGTTACAATTAGCCTCCTTAACGTTTTGATCGTTAGAGTTGGAGGTTTGAGCCATATGTTGCCCTTGTGTATTGAATTGAGGCTGAGAAGGAAGTTTTCCTCTTTCAGAAATGGCCAAGGATCCAACCAGTTTTGAAAATTGACTTTTCATTTCCTTAATTTCTTCCATCATTTAGCGATTTATTTTGGCCTGCTCCTCCATGAATGAATGAAGGGTGTTCTCAAGAGAACTCCTTTGTGGTGGAGCATTGTATTGAGGAGCATATTTAGCCTTTGATGGTTGAGACTGGTGCTCATTTCTCCATTGCCCTGTAGAAGATTGTGCTTGGTTAGGATCTCTCCAGCTGAAATTTGGATGGTTTCTCCAACCAGGGTTGTACGTATGAGAGAATGCCTTATTATAGGCCCCTAAGGCATTACATTGCTCTTCATAAACCCCCCTTATTTCACTGAAAGCTAAGCAGTCCTTAGCTAAATGATATGTTCCTCCACACACAAAACATGGCTCATGTGTTTTTACTCGGGCAATCATATGAAGTCCTTGCCCACCTTTTGTCTTAAAGGCCTCAAGTTGCTTTGTTAAAGCTTCAACTTGAGCTTTTAGACTGTCTTCCTCCCTCAATTGGTAAATTCCTGCTGGTCGATTTCTGTTGGTGCTTTCGGTAGCACTTGGACCAGTCCAGGTATGAGATTTTTTTGCAAGCTCATTGAGATATTCCAAAGCTTCTTTAGGATCTTTTTGGAGGAATTCACCATTGCACATCATTTCTACAAATTGGTGTTCATGAATAGTGAGGCCTTCATAGAAGTAGCTAACTAGGCGCCATTTTTCATAGCCATGATGGGGACAAAGAGTCAACAGTTCTTTAAACCTTTCCCAGACTTGATAAAGAGTCTTTTTGGGAAAAGGTAGAAATCTGCCTTTTTAAGCCATTGGTCTTGTGGTTAGGGAAGTATTTTTGAAAGAATGAGGGTGTCATTGCATCCCATGTTCCAATAGACCTTGGTCTCAGAGAGTATAACAAGCTTTTAGCCTTATCCTTCAAAGAGAAGGGAAAAAACTTCAATTACACAGTATCCGCGATATTAGCTTGGTTATAGAAAGTGGCTACCACCTCCTCAAATTCCCTAATATGCACATAAGGATTTTCATTTTCTAAACCATGGAAATTTGGCAAGAGTTGAATCATGCCAGGTTTAAATTCAAAGTTGGGCATATTTGGTGGAAAGATGATACAAGAAGGGGTCGGAGTACGAGTAGGATGGAGATAGTCATTTAGACTTCTCTGCTGAATTTCCTCATGATTAGCCATGGCAAAATGATTATGAGCAATTGTTGAGGTGGGAGAGGAAATGTTGGATGTATCGGAAGAATTTTCACTAGGGGTGTTGAGTCTCCTTACAAATCTCCCTAGTTCATCTCTATGACGATTCATCCACTATCAAAAATGAGTTTTTTTTTGTTAAACTTGTTCCTTGGTAGATTTGGACAATTTGAAATGATCTCACATGCCTCACCAGAACTCCCCGAGGTTACTAGATGAGTATGGAAAATCATAATTCAAACATTTTCAACCAAATGACCTATAAGTAAAATAAATTACTTATTTTGAAAGAACAAGATTGTTTTTTTTTAATAGTAAAAAGTTTAAAAATGTAACGATACAAGGGCATACACAAGAAATATTCCCAGACCGATTGGGAAGGTTGCCAAGGTACCGCTTCGTCCCACACTTTCCTAGATAGAACCAAGGTTCCCAGGAAAGTGTAGAGGATAATCTATCACAAACCTTAAAAGCCAATCTTTCTAGACAGAATACTCTCAGTTTTTACCACTTGTAGCATTACACTATTGTTCCCTAATACTAGAAAGTTTTATGATAAAATTTTATGAACAATTTTTTTTTAGAATTTTATGATTTTTTTTAAAACAAGAATTGAAGAGAAAGAGCCTAAATTATAGCTAATTCTAAAACCTAACATCACAAAAATTATGAGACCTAAGTTATTATTTACAATTTTAAAATCTATAAATTTAAAGCTAAAAAGTAAAACTAGAAACAAAATAATTAAGTGACAAATAGTTAACAATGAAAGATAATTTAGAAACAATCAATTAAAAAAAATACTAAAAATATCAATAACGTATAAAGAAAATTAATGACTAATATTTTTTTTAATAATGAAACTAATACTGTAAGAAGAGAAAACAAAATAGTCCTATATGCAACACTAGTAAATCCTAACACATTTTTTTTGGTTACCTATTAATTATATTGTATAAACTAAAAAATGGAAATAAACGAATACTAAACATAGAATTATTAACATAAAACTATTTATTTTACCAGATAAAAAAAATACTTAATAGATAAAAGACAATATTAACAAAAATAAAAATAAAATAGCTACAACAGTCCTAAAAAAAAAATAACAAATAGTAATTAAAAAAATAAAAAATCACCTACCTCTTGGCCATTCCACTAAAATTTTGGATTCTATCTCCCCGGCAACGGCGCCAAAATTTGATTACGCCCAAACATGTCTTCACAAAGCGGTTGTTGTAGTGTAGTATGGATGGTTGTGTCCACAGAGAGATATCTTAATCAAAAGGTGATTAGTAGAACTAAAGCACACACAGTAAAGAGATCGATGGTGGTTTTTGAGAAAATGTTGAAAATAAAATTGGTAGAAAAATTCAATAACAAAAGTGATAAGGTTTCAAGAATCACTTATATGTTTGGCTCATTTATTTGAGTTTTGATTCACACATAAAACGCAGTTAAATTGTTCACTTCCCAACAATTTAATTGGAAGATAAAACTTGAAAAACATATATTAATAAAATGTATTTGAGTAATAAAAACTCTCACCTTAAGATCATAGAAAATAATCTTATGAAAAATCTAAGAATGACAATATACCTCATTGGCAATAATGCAATAAAAGATTAACCATAAAATTAAAATATCGATATATTTGTATTATTATATTCACATAGAAAAAGCATGACTATTTATATATAATACTAAATAGTTAAATATATTGATATAGAGATGGAGAAAAATAGAAGAAATTATATTACTCAAATGTATGAACTTTAGGCACTTGGTGAATCATAACATAAATAAATTTTACCTCACATATATGATCATCATTTACCTTACCTAGGAAACTAGCCTATAATGCTAGTCATTCTCACAATATTCTAAAGAGAAAATATGAGAAGAAATAGACAAAATGAGACTAAAATTTACTATAGTTTTGCTAATGAAAATTACATTCTAATATGTACAAGAGGTCCCCTTTATATAGCATTTTGACATGCTAAAACCGTTCAGTGGGAAATGAAATATTAATTAATTGGATTTGATTTTCTCATTAATTTGAATAAAATAATAATGGAAAACTAATTGTTGCAAATTGATTTCTCTCAATTAGTCAAATATAATTGAGATGTTGATGCCTTGAAATGCTATCAGAACATGGGATTGATTGAGAATGCTCCCAACGAAGCATGATTGTTGGTCAACTCTGCCAGGGAAGTGATTGTCTTAATTAGTCATTGCCAATTGATTGTGGATCCTTGCTATTTGATAGATAGCAATGGCACATATTTATCTTAATATTGATCACATGTCACATAGAGAGAATTGTAAAGTTGGGCCTGGCATGAGATCAAAGAAATCACTTAGGTTGGGCTTTATGCAATGGAAAGACTTTAAAAGAAAAATACTATTTATTCAATTTCTTTCTTCCAAAATTTAATCTTTCTTTTTTATTTGTACCAAAATGCAACATAATTCATGCAAAATAAACCAAATTAAATTCAAACTAAATATTTTCAGTTGTAAAAATATATTTAATTAATTTCCTTAAAATATTAATTAAAATTTAATATAACTTAACATTTGAGATCAATAAATATGTATTTTTCACCACCAATCAAGATAACACAAGAACCTAAAGTTTGTTTGAATGGATAGTTTCATATTGAATTTTCAGAAGATAGAATAAGGATTGGTTAGCACCCTATGGTATTAGAATTCGCACGTAATGGATGGATACAGAAGGACAACATGAAGGATATTGTCTTTGCTTAAGACATGAAACTCTAAGGCGGTCTGTTGACCATCGATTTGGCCAACGACACAGAGTCAAATGTACGACAAAGTATAAAGCAAGAATGAGAAAAATGATCTAACAGAAAGGAAGAAAACACCAAGGAACTATAGTGGTTCGGTCCCAAAGAATGGTAATGACCTACGTCCACTTAGTGATATTATTATTATTTAATCTCAAAGCAGTGATCAAAGAACTAGGATTCTTGAGTTTCACAAACCTTGAATGTATTACAATAAGACGGTGAACAACTCACTTTAGCTCTTTTTTCTCTCAATATTTCGCAGCAAGATTCAGGAAATGAAAATTTCAAAAGTCCCTTCCTTGAGCTATTTCATGCATATTTATAGGCTCAAGGAGGGTTACACATGACAACGTGCCCTATCTTTTCTTAATAATTGCGTATCAAGATAATAATGAAGAAATATTCAACGCAGTTATTATAAGATTACAACTTAAGAAGGAAATAACTTAAATTATATGACCAGCCTAGTCGTATAAAAAATTAACCCTGACGATGTGGTGTGCTTCTGGTCAATAGTCGAGCAGTACTTTCGCCACGTGTCAACCACGTGTGAGAAATTATCACCACGTCATCAGCAACCGTTTTTTGGGTAAACATTTGCCCCCAAAGTTTATTTATTGCGACTAGCAATAAGTAAACTTAGGAAACCGACTCTTCGAATACCCCACGAAATCTGTCAGAACCGCCCATGCTTTCTCGAAAAAGGTGAGCAATCATGTCTAATCAAGTCTTTTCGGTTTCCCAAGAATATGTCTGACGACCATTTCACTTCCCCATGCTTAGAAAAAGTAACTCATGATTACCTCTTTTAATGTGTCGCAGTCACTATATATAATACCCCAAATTTATTTTTTTACTTTTACTTTTCACTCGCTATTTTCTCGTCAAGAACTCCCAAGAACCTCGACTTTCAGAACCCAGAAAACTTGAAAAGCTTCCATCGCTGTTCTAAGGATCCTTTGCTCGGACGTTCAAAGCTGCTTCGTTTCAGACCCCTCTTTTCATCTAAGTAAGTTTTATGAACCCCTCGGATGTTTGAGATGCCATGCAAAACTAATTTTTATGTATTAAATTTGTGTTCTTGACTGTTCTTGGCCGAAACTATTTTGGGATAATGGGCATGCTTATAGAAGCTTGGTAGGATAGCGAAATAATGTTTCATAGGAGTTAGGAGCCAGTTTGGTAGTCAAGATTGTAGATTTAGGGCGTAAAATTGAAGTAAAAATTCGATTTTTAAGCTAGTTGAAAAACTGGGTTTTTCCTGCCCCTTCGGAGTTGAAAAAGCTTTTTCCTGAAAAACTTTTTACTTTCGCTTTTCTATCTGTTTTTCAAACTGCTCGTATAGAGCTTAGTGTTTTTGTTAGAATGTTGCTTGCCGTATAAAAAATTAATTTTTATACGCGAGCAACATTATTCCAACACTCAACATAAGCTTTTAAGCTTTATGTCTTACCTCCCCTTTTCTCTGCTCGTGGATTTTCATGCAAGATCCGTGAGGAGGTGAAAGACCCATCGACGACGACTTACTAGCTCAGCTACTTGAGGATGAGGAGCAACCGTCGTTGCTAATACTTGAAATTCCCTTTTCTCGTGCCACTTCAAACACTCCATCGACCTTCGTTCAAAATATGGGTCAAGCAAAAACTAAAGCCCAGAAAAAGAAAATTCCCAATCCTTCAAATCAGCCTGCTCCTCGGGCTAAAATTCCCTCGACCAGTGGTCGAGCAGAAAATATTCCTGACCCAAATATCCAAACTCATGCTCAACCCCGAAATGCTATTCAACCAGATGTTTAATGGTATGTTGTACCTGAAAGCCGGGTGACGATCAGGATGATCGCCAACTATATTAGGAAATATGAACTCATGGTGGTGACACTAGCTCGACCCAATCAAGACCAACGGGCGAACTTGCATGGAGGCGCTTTCAGCGCCTGGTCGAGGTACCATATTGAGGCAGGGCTACCTTGCCTCTTCATCCCTTTTTCCAAGGGTGGCCAACTACTTCGGGGTCGCCCCTTTCCAAATAACTCCCAGTGGATATAGAATGCTTGCAGCACTCTATATCCTTTATAGCCACAAAAAATGGCCTGTGCCATCACCCCATGAGGTTAATTATCTGTTCCACCTCAAGTCTAACCCCAACCAAGAAAGCACGGGGTTTTTTCACTTTTGTCATCAGGAAACAGGGCGCACTTTCCTGTCTGACACCACTCACATATCGAACGTGGGGAGGTACTATCAGAAGTATTTCCTTACGACTGACATGGTTGCGAATAACCTGGCCTTCACTCAAGGAGGTAACACCTTTGTACCACTGGTCATTAATCATTCTTTAATTTTTTTCTCTACACTTTCTTAGATTTTTAGTGCCTTTCAGGCCCATGGTTGCGACCAGACCCCACTCCAGACATGGAGTTATGATCAACCCTCTTGGCCAGTATGACTGACGTGGAGAAAAGCGTCAAGCATCTGGTCACAAAGGCTAACCTTAGGCTGGTCGCCCTTTTGGCCCCTCATCAGGATGTGAGGGAGTCAACAGCGGGGAGTGCTACTGGTGGAGAGGTTCCCGAGCAGCACCCAGACGTGGAACAACCCCTTCCGAGGAGGGCCACTGGAGTAACAATCAGGGAACCTTCCAGCACTCCACGGGCTGCTGCTCCCCCTGCCCCAAAGGGAAAAGGAAAAAAGAAGGCCACTGAACCCCCCGCTCCCATCGACGAATCTTCAGATGAGAACGGTACTGATCTTTCGCTCTTAGATAGTTTGCCAATTCCCTATCACTTATTTGACGGGGACGGCAACTTTAAGTATACTCCAATCTTAATTTTAGATTTCTTCCAGGCAGTAAGTAGTTCAGTATGTAATGTAGCGACCAGTAGTTGTAGCGCGGGTACTTTACTTATAATCTCTTTACTTTCATTTTTAGCCCCATATATATCTTGTCTCACTGCTCGTGTTGTTTCCTTTTGTGCATATATGTCATCTGAAGACGTGTTCGAGCATTACAAGGCTGCTGCTGCATCTTCTGGCAAGAGGAAGGACAGCAAGAGGTCTCGAGGGGAGAGCAGTAAAACTGCCTCAAAGAAGGCCCGAACTAAGGACCCTTCAGCCACTGTCCCTACGAAGGATAACACACCACCTCCATTGCCACTCGAGCAGCCGGCCTCAACTCCTCCGGTTGACCAGCATTCCACTCCTTCAACACCCGTCGACCAGCACCCTACTCCTCAGGTCCTTACCAGCCAAACACAGCGCACTCAGCCTGAAGGCTCCCTGTCCAACATCGTGGTCAGCTCAGCCAGGGAGAGGATATACAAGCTCTCCAAACATAAACCCAGTCAAGAGGCCATTACCGAAACCATTTCCATGGAGCCTGACAAAATATTCAACCGAGGGCTGAATGAGATAGTTAGCATAAGTTACCTCCTGATGCTAAATAATTTATTTTTGGTTTTCTACCATCGCCTTACCCTTTTTCATCTGATTCCAGGGATTACTGACCATGACCGATGGCTGGCGCTGTGCAGGGGTGATGGCGTCCCGAGCCAAAAATTTCGACACCAGGCTTGCTGAGGCTAAGAAAGCGCTCGAATGGAAAAACGCTGAGTTGCTCAAGAATATCAATGAGCTAACTAAACAGAACGACGAGTTGCTTGAAAAGAGTACGGAGCTGTCTAAGCAGAAAGAGGAAAAAGCCACTCTGAGCAAGGAGCTGCTGGAGGTTCGGGACGGCCTGAAGAAATCTAATGAAGACAAAGAAAAATTCAGGGAAAGCGCAAAACTCAACTACCAACAATCCGTACAGCTTGAGCTTGATTTGATTGAGAGCAGGCAGGAGACGGAGGAGCTGGAAAAGTGCGTGAAGGAGCTTGAGGAACTTGAAGCCAAGAACTTGGAGAAGTACAAGGAAGCCACTCATCTTTGCTTCTACGAGTTCTGGAAGCACAACCCGGAGGCTAACTTCAACTATCTATCAGAACGCCTGAGGCGGACTCTAATGTCTCAATGTGCCATTCGCCTGGAGGAAGAAGAGAGGGCTAAAGTACCTGCTTCCCCGGAGATCTCTCTAGCAACAGGGATAGATGGTGCAGACAATGAAGATGGCGCAGCTGTCGACCAGGACGCTCCTCAAGACCCTCCAGCCTCTTAGTCTTTTTCCTTTTTATCTTTTAATTTTTTAATTACACGACCTACTGGTCGTGATGTAAAGACATTAATTTTTTATTGCTGTGTGGGCAGCTATTTTCCTTTTAATCAAACAATTACATCCAAGCAATACTGCTCGCGGTGTAAAGTAATTCATTTTTGATATTATAATACATTTTCATTTTATTATAACATATGTTCGCATGACCGAACTTAGCATAGCACTTTGGTTTGATTTAACAAAATACAAAATTTTAAAAAATAATTTAAGTACCCTAGCATGCTTTCACTTATTTTGCTCATGTGTTTACATACCTTTTGATGATATGCTTTACTTACTTGTACCTTATATGGCCCCCCAAGTGATCGAGGAGCTTTAGGTCCTTGGTCACTTGCCTTGACCAAAACCTGTTTAAAAAATACTGCTCAGAGCAAAATAATTGAAATTGTAATACAACAAAACAACACACATAATGAGCAAATACTTGTAATAAATAAAATAATTGACAAGAAATGACTGATTGCGCACAGTCCCTTATATTTCTCATAATAAATGGACAAAACATGTCTGTACGAGTGATCAATAAGATCTTACACTTACAAGCGACTAGTCACATAAAATGACAAACCCTTTTTCAAAACTTGTAAAAAGTAAAATTAATACAAGCCAATTCTTTAAGAAGAATTTTTTATTGATAGTACTTGCGCAGGTGTTCTCCATTCCAATAGCGAGGAACGAGATCTCCGTTCAAGCGAGCAAGTTTATAGGTGCCTGGGTGAAGGACTTCTTCAATCTGGTATGGCCCTTCCCAATTAGGTCCGAGTACTCCAGCAGATTGGTCGCGAGTGTTTAGAAAAACTCTTCGTAGTACAAGATCTCCAACGTTGAACTTTCTTTCCCGTACTTTAGAGTTGAAATACCGTGCGAATTTTTGCTGGTACACAGCTACTCGGAGTTGGGCTTGCTCACGTTTCTCATCGATCAAATCGAGGGATTCCATCAATAGCTGGTTGTTTGAGCCTTGATCGTACGTTATTCTGCAGTACAAAGGCAGATCCAACTCAACAGGCAACATAGCTTCATATCCATAAGCCAAAGAGAATGGAGTATGACCCGTTGCTGTTCGGTGTGAAGTTCTGTACGACCAAAGTACTTCAGGCAATTATTCTGGCCACGCCCCCTTAGTTTCTTCTAGTCTTTTCTTTAGTGTATCCTTCAGCGTTTTGTTGACTGCTTCAACTTGTCCATTTTCTTGGGGATGAGCGACTGAAGAAAAGCTCTTGATAATGCCATGTCGTTCACAAAAATCCGTGAATAAATCACCATCGAACTGGGTGCCGTTATCCGAGACTATCTTCCTTGGAAATCCATAGCGACAAATGATGTTCTTGATCACAAAATCTAGAACCTTTTTGGTCGTTATGGTTGCAAGTGGCTCGGCTTCAGCCCATTTTGTGAAATAGTCAACGGCAACCACGACATATTTGACGCCGCCCTTCCCTGTGGGTAAAGATCCGATCAAATCTATGCCCCAAACTATAAACGGCCACGGACTTTGCATCTGTTTAAGCTTATTAAGGGCTGCTTGCAGGATTTTGGAGAACCTCTGGCACTTGTCGCACCTCTGTACAAACTCCATCGAATCTTCATTCATTGTGGGCCAAAAGTACCCTTGCCTCGGTATCTTTTTTGACAAGCTTTGCCCCCCAGCGTGGTCTCCACAAAAGCCTTCGTGTACCTCTTTCATCAACTCTTTGGCCTTCTCTTTCGAAATAGACCTGAGGAGTGGCATTGAATATCCCCTGTGGTACAAGATTCCATCAACCGGGATATACTTAGCAGCCATCGCTGAAGGGTCCTGGCTTTGTTTCTGTCCGTTGGTATTATGCCTTGCGTTAGATACTCTATATATGGTGTCATCCATGCAATCGTCATCTGGATCACCATAGCGGTCTCCTCTGCTTGGATGCTTGGCATTGTTAGCTGCTCAACCGGCACTATATTTAGAGTATCAGCATCCTTCGCACTTGCTAACTTGGCCAAAGCGTCCGCATTGGAATTCCGATCGCGAGGTACTTGCTGGAGACTGTATTTGTCGAACTGAGCCAATAGATCTTTTGTTTTGTTTAGATAGGCAACCATCTTTAAACATCGCGCCTGGTATTCTCCCATGACTTGATTCACCACCAGCTGAGAATCACTATAGATGTCAAGCACCTTTATATTCATGTCCCTAGCTAACCGCAATCCAGCGAGCAGTGCTTCATACTCGGCCTCATTGTTTGAAGCAGTGAAGTCAAACCTGATTGCGCAGTGAAATCGATGCCCCTCCGGCATTATCAATATCACTCCTGCCCCAACGTGGCACTCGTTAGAAGAACCATCTGTAAATAATTTCCACGTGGGAGCTTGGTTTTGACATTCAGGCTCATTAGGCTCTTCAATCTACTCGCCATTCGTAAGTTCAGTGAATTCTGCAACGAAGTTAGCCAGGGCTTGTCCTTTTATCGCTGCTCGTGGCAAGTAAGATATATCGAACTACCCAAGTTCGACTGCCCATTTTAACAATCTACCTGCAGCCTCTGGTTTTTGCAGGACTTGTCGAAGAGGCTAGTCGGTCAAGATCGTAATTGGATGAGCTTGAAAGTAAGGCCATAGCTTCCTGAAGGTCAAAACTAGGCAATAGGATAGCTTCTCGATGGGCGGGTACCGCTGTTCTGCTCCAATCAACCTTTTGCTTACATAGTAAACAACCTTCTGCATGCCTTCTTCTTCCCTTACTAAAACAGCACTAGCAGCGTATTCCATGATCGCCAGGTAGATGAACAAAGTTTCTTTATCGACCGGCTTTGACAGGATGGGTGGTTGCGCCATATGTGTTTTTAGTGCTTGAAACGCCTGTTCACACTCCTCCGTCCATTCAAACTTTTTATTGCCTCTAAGTAGATTAAAGAATGAGACGCACTTATCTGTTGACTTTGAAATGAATCTACTAAGAGCGGCAATTCTTCCGGTTAAACTTTGAACATCCTTAATCTTTGCTGGCGATTTCATGTCGATCAGGGCTTTAATTTTCTCGAGATTGCCTTCAATTCCTCTCGAGTTAACTATAAATCCCAAGAACTTCCCTGATCCTACGCCGAAAGAGCAGTTAAGGGGATTTAGCTTCATCTGATATTTGTTCAAGACGTTGAAGCACTCCTACAAATCCCTTACATGCCCTTCTGCTTTCTTCAACTTGATCAGCATGTCGTCGACGTAGACCTCCATGTTTGTGTCGATCAGCTCTTTAAACATGTGGTTGACGAGTCGCTGGTAAGTGGCACTAGCGTTTTTCAAACCAAAGGGCATCACTTTGTAACAGTAGAGCCCTATATCAGTCCAAAAGCTAGTGTGATTCTCATCGGGGGGATGCATACTAATCTGATTATACCTGGAGTACGCATCCATGAATGAGAGGATCTCATGTCCTGCAGTGGCATCGACCAGCTGGTCGATCCTTGGGAGTGGGAAACAATTTTGGGGCAGGCTTTATTCAGGTCTGTAAAATCCACACACGTACGCCACTTGCCATTCAGCTTAGGCACTAGTACGGGATTAGAGATACACGATGGATAAAACGCCACCCTAATGAACCCATTCTCCTTCAGCTTCTCAACTTCTTCTTTTAAGGCCCTTGATCTATCTTTGTCGAGCAGCCTTCTTTTTTGTTGCACTAGTGGAAAACTCTTATCGATGTTTAGGACATGGATGATGACTACAGGATCTATCCTGACCATGTCTTTGTGCGACCAGGCAAAGACCTCCTGGTTCCTCCTTAAAAACTCCACCAGTGCTTGTTTTGTCGTTGTCTCTAAGTTTTTACCGACTTTCACAACTCTGGTCAGATTTTCTTCATCGAGTTGGACCTCTTCAAGGTCCTCGATGGGTCCCACTTCTTCTTCAAAATCCCCAAAGCGAGGATCTAAATCCCTATCCTCGCTTTGGGCAACACCCTATTTGGTGACATTTTCACCCGAGTGGGCCTGAGCATCAGTTGCCATTTGCAACTCTTTCCCGCGAATATCTCTCGATGCACCCTTCTTCGCCTTAGTGATCGAGGTGTTGTAGCACTCCCTCGCTTCCCTCTGGTTTCCCAATACGCAACCTGTCCCTGCGTTTGTTGGGAATTTCATGGCGAGGTGCCATATCGAGGTGACGGCTCGTAGCTCGACCAGAATTGGTCTCCCAATTACAGCATTGTATGCTGAAGGACAATCAACTACTATGAAAGTAGTAAGTAATGTCCTATTAGCAAGCGCAGTACCCACCGTAACTGGAAGCCTAATCGACCCTGTTGGGGGGAGCCCTTCACCGGAAAAACCATAAATGGTTTGGTTGCATGGCTCCAGGTCTTT
This sequence comes from Humulus lupulus, assembly GCF_963169125.1. Classification (NCBI taxonomy): domain Eukaryota; kingdom Viridiplantae; phylum Streptophyta; class Magnoliopsida; order Rosales; family Cannabaceae; genus Humulus; species Humulus lupulus. Next base: position 144,753,334 of record NC_084800.1, on the reverse strand, counting down.
GACGGACAACTTCATTCTTTCCAGCGAGGACTTCTATAGGATGTTAATCGAACTTCCTGTGTCGACCAACACCATTTTCATCATCATATTGGCAATTTGTACGTCCACGACCAGCAGGTCAGAGTGTGGGAATCGTACGTGCTAGGCATCGTCATCAGAGAAGGTTATTAATTCCTCCTTTGTACGAGCCTTTTTTGGTGCTCGATCTTCCACACTCATCATCTCGATGTCATGGTCGTGGTGTAGGGTTCAAGCGTATCGCTCCCTTGCCTTCCCACTATCTCCTGCAAGATGTGGGCCTCCACAGATGGTGAGTAAAGTGCCTGCCACAGGAGCTTGCTGTAAAGGTGGCGAGCGTTGCCGTGCAGGCACCTGCTCGTTGCCACCTTGAGCCTCTCGCTGAGAACCTCCTGCGGCTCACACATATCTTCTTAAATGTCCCTGCCTTATCAGGAGCTCAATCTCATCCTTCAAATGATTACATTCATTGGTGTCGTGCCCGTAGTCGTTGTGAAAATGACAAAACTTCGTTGTATCTCTCTTGGAGATATCCTTCCTTATAGGTGCAGGTCGTTTGTAAGGCATGCTTGAGCTGGTCTCCTGGTAGACTTCAGCTCGGCTTTCGACAAGGGCAATGTAGTTGGTGAATCTCGGCTCATACCGATTGCCTTTGGGGTGCTTAATCTTGGAAGTCGAGGGTTCATTGTTCACCTGCTTTCCACCATTTCTCCCATTGCCATTCCCGTTGCCATTGGGTTTTTCTGACCCGTTGGCGGCTTTGGCGGGTTCTTTAGGCCCCTTGTCTTTATTTGGCAATTTCCCTTCATTGGCGATCACATCTTTGAGCTTGATATATCGATCAGCCCGATCTAAGAACTCTTGGGTACTTCTAACCCCATGCTTTCTTAGGCTACTCCAGAGGGGTGAATGGCGCCTAACTCCAGCAGTTAGAGCCATCATCTTACCTTCATTTCCCACTGTCTTGGCTCCAGTTGCAGCTCGCATGAAGCGTTGGACATACTCTTTCAAAGGCTCTCCCTCCTTCTGTCGTATCTCGACCAGCTGGTTGGCCTCTGTGGCGTGTACACGACCTGCGTAGAACTGTCCGTAGAATTCCTTCACGAACATTTCCTAAGATACTATACTAGCAGGAGGGAACTTGAAGAACCACTCCTGAGTGGTATCAGATAGTGTCACAGGGAAGATCCGACAGCGGGCATCTTCCGACACTTTTTGTATGTCCATTTGTATCTCAAACTTATTAACGTGAGATACAAGGTCTCCATATCCGTCGAAATTTGGAAATGTAGGCATCTTAAACTTACTGGGGGTTTCGACTGCAACAATCCTTTGTACAAAGGGGGTGCCCCTCCTCCTATCGTACTCGATATGGGGCGTTCGTCCCCTGACCAGTTGCTGTATAGCCTAGTTCAAGGCATCAATCTGAGCCTGAACTGCCTTCGGGACTGCTGGGGCCGCTGGTGTAACAACCCAAAATCGCTAATAAGGCTTAAGGGCCTTGATTAGTGTGCCTGGAGGGCATAATGGAATTTATGTGTGATTTTATGAGTTTAATGCATGGTTATGATTTAAAGCATGTTATATGACTAATTGAACATTGAGATGCATGACTACGTGGTTAGCATGCATGTTAGGTGAAATAATTATGCATGTGGACCCCGTTTGCATGATAGGGGTAAATTGGTAATTTTATCCCGCTGAGGGCATATATGTGATAATTGTAATCCGTGATTTGTACCACGCGAGTGTGGTGTTATTGTTGTGATGCATGTGCCGAGACGGTCCTAGAGAGCTAGTTAACTTAAGAGTCACAACGGGATTTCTATACCCGGCTCGGGAGGAGCCTATGGGTACTTTGGGAATTTTATGGTTAAGATTGAGATTTAGCGGGTAATGGTTATTGGTGATTGAGTAACCTGGGTAACCATTAGTTACTGCTGAGAGTAACAAGTTCTAGATAGAAAATGGTAGAAATGAAATAGAAGTAAAAGGACTTAAGTGCCCTTGAGGTTTAGTTGGGAAAGGATAGGCAAGGAGGGGTAAAATGGTCATTTGGCTGGGAATTTGATATATGGCAGCTGGGTTATATGGGGCACACGGTTTGGGGCTTAGTCATTTTGGTGGTTTTGTTTAAAATTAAGAAAGGAAAAGCTAGAAGGAGACCTAGGGCAAGAAGAAGGAGAAGAAGAAGAAGAGGAGTGATGGAGCTGAAATTTGAAGACTTAGGAGATGGATCAAGGAAGCATAGGGTTGGATTCTTCATTCAAGGTATGGATTCTAAGTAATTTAAGGCTTGTTTCTGTTATGGGTTAAGGAATTTGAGCATGGTTTAAGTTTGAACTTTGAGTTTTTATTTTTTTGAAATTGAAATCAAGGATGTGGATTTTGGGGATTTGATTGTGTGTTTGGATTTCTTTGATGATGTTTATGGGTTGATGTATGGTCTATTTGAAGTTTGGAATTGGTTTTGGGGTTTGGGTATTGGTTTGGTATGATTTGGGAAGGTTTTAGCTCGGAGAAAATGCAGAGGAAAAACCCAGAATTCTGGGTCTGCGAAGGCGTGCCGCGGCACAGTTTTTGCGTGTCGCGGCGTGGAGCCCCTGTCTTGCTGGGTGCCGCGGCACAAGAAAGTTGTGCCGCGGCACAAGAAAGTTGTGCCGCGGCACAAGGCCAATTTCAGGATGTCATTTTTGGCAATTTTAGGCCGTTGCTCCGGGGGTTCGGGGGATGTCTCCGAGGTATTGTTTTAGGGATTTGGGAGTCCCGAGAGTGTGGGATTGGTCCCGGGAAGCAGTTTTTGATTTGATTAGTATTGAGGGATGTTTCTTGTGTGTTGTGACTAGGTTGTTGGTGAGGCTCGTGCTAGAGGACCGTGCTCGCGGCTTTAGTGCATCAGGAGGCTCGGAATACAGGTAAGAAAACTATAACACCCGTAGGATGGGGCGTGGGCCCATAGTGTGATTGCGGGGCACGGCCCTATATTGCATGTTGCATGATGAGATGATTGCCGGGCAGGGCCCTATATTGCATCACATGTTAGGGTGCAGATTTAAATAAATTGGCATATGTTTGAATGTTGCTTGATTTATGCTATATATGTTTGTAATGAAATGAACGGCAAGAGCCGAGTGCGGCGTAGGCCGGGTACGGCAGCGGAGCCGGAAGTAACACTTAGCACATGGGATGCTTATAGTCAGGGCAGGGCCCGGGGGATACATGTGGTATCCCTACGGTGAGGACCGAAACCCTAGGCTTTGGTAAGGCTTCTGGGGCGGCATGGCCGTGTTTGCTTAGTATAATGGTTGACTTATATATATGTGGATTATCTGTTATGATAAATTGTATAAATGCATATGTTATGTTCTGCATGAGTTTTCTTGCTGGGCTTCGGCTCACGGGTGCTCTGTGTTGCAGGTAAGGGCAATGACTGAGTCAACCAACCATGAGTACGGAGAGCGTGAAGCGACGCGTACATGTTTGGCCTGCCCGACTGCTTTGGTTGGGGGTTTATTTGAAAATGGCTGTAATAATCTATGATTTTAGAACTGATCAACTGTAAACTTATCTCAAGATGTAAATAGCTTTCAAACTTTATTTTGGGATCCCAAATGTTTATTACTTGAAGTATTTATTGAAACAACGCATTTTTAAAGATTACAGCCTTAACTTTTAATTAGTCACACTTTCGTTTCAAAACCTCGGTTAGCGAGTTAATTGCACTATTTTGTCTTAAAACTCACTTAGTAACGGCTCTAAGGAAGTAGGGCGTTACAGCTGGTGCCGGGGGAGCGTATACATCGTGTCTCTCATGGCGGTCGTTAAGTACGTCCCTAAGATCGTCGTCTCTTCGTCTCTGCTTGCTAGCTCTTAGCCAGCTAAAGACGTTCGGCTGCCTGGGCTGCCCCCAGCATTGAGGCTAGCTGGCCTATTTTCTCAAGGTGGGGGGCTTCTACCTCCACCTCCTTTTTCATTTCTCTGGCCAGCATTCCCTCTACCGGAATCAGCTTCAGTATAGCCATGGCCATCTCTGAATTGTGGTCGACTATGGCGCGGCCGGCTGTTCACGCTATTTCCTCCTCGGGGTGGCATCTCTCGAGTGTCAGGGGGAGGCCTGCGCTGGTCATTGGGTCCCCATGCATTGTTATGCCGTGGGGGGACCCTGACCACAGAGCCTGACTCTATGTTCCTTCTGTTGGCAGAAGGACGCTGTCCCCTGCTCGGTGGATTTGGGTTGTCATCCCCTGGGTGTCTAGGGCTGCGGGGCGGTTGCCCGGCCCTATTCTGACTCAGGCACTGGGAATTGCCTCGACAAGCCTGGGAAGGAGGCTGCTGCTCAGGATCCCTAGGTGGGACATCATCCTGGGCCATAGGCAGCTGCTCCGACCTTTGAGGGCTTGTTGGCTGGAGCGGAGGGCTTGGATTGGGACCTCTTTGAGGTGGTGTGCTTGGTTGCTGATCTGGCTGGGAGGCTGGTACAGCTTGACCCCTAGCTAGTTGAATGGCTGCTTCAAGGGCAGCCATGGCATCCCTCTGCCGACGATCCATCTCAGCCTGCCGCTCTCTTAGCTCCTAACGCTAGCATTCTATTTCTCTTTGGTGCAGCGCCATCATCTCCGCAGCATTCTCCTGATTGGCCCTCAGATTGGCCAACTCATCTTGCAACACTCCTAGCGTTGCCCTCAGCGTTTCAGAGTCTAGTTCCTCCTCATCAAACTCTAAATGTGGTTCATTCTCGACCACATTTGGGGGAGGAGGTTGGGATGGTGCAGCGCTAGCAGCCTATCCAGTTTTCTTGGATGTTTTCGCCATTAGATTTTTTCACAGTTCTTTCCCAAAATCTCAATGAAAGCACCAGAATGTTGACCCTCAATTTGGCCAACGACACGGGGTCAAATGTACGACAAAGTATAAAGCAAGAATGAGAAAAATGATCTAACGGAAAGGAAGAAAACACCAAGGAATTATAGTGGTTCGGTCCCAAAGAATGGTAATGACCTACATCCACTTAGTGATATTGTTATTATTGAATCTCAAAGTAGTGATCAAAGAACTAGGGTTCTTGAGTTTCACAAACCTTGAATGTATTACAATAAGACGGTGAACAACTCACTTTAGCTCTTTTTTCTCTCAATATTTCGCAACAAGATTCAGGAAATGAAAAGTTCAAAAGTCTCTTCCTTGAGCTATTTCATGCATATTTATAGGCTCAAGGAGGGTTACACATGGCAACGTGCCCTATCTTTCCTTAATAATCGCGTATCAAGATAATAATGAAGAAATATTCAACGCAGTTATTATAAGATTATAGCTTAAGAAGGAAATAACTTAAATTATACGACCAGCCTAGTCGTATCAAAAATTAACCCTGACGATGCGATGTGTTTCTGGTCGATAGTCGAGCAGTACTTTCGCCACATGTCAACCACGTGTGAGAAATTATCACCACGTCATCAGCAACCGTTTTTTGGGTAAACACGATCCATCAAAGACTAAGATGTGCCCAAGTATAGACTGAAAGGATGGTTGTCCGTGCTTCACGGAAGATGAAAGAATAAGAACACAAATGTTATACATGGAGCATTAAGTTGACGGTAATGCTAGATAGTCACGGTTAGGGTGCAGTGCTGGTACCTACGGAGTAGAAGTGAATGTATTAGCGCAAAGGATTCAAGTGTTTGGTCATCTGTAGAGGAATAACCTTGAGACCATGACCTAATGGGAATTAATGGGTGATTCACTTTGGAACCCTTGATTTCATAGAGAAAATTAATACAGAAGCAAGCGTTTTAAGCTGGAAAGTTCTACGCTAGTGGGGAAGACGCCATGATTACAGTAAATTCACATGGGGTAACGATCAAGATTGGTATAGTATATGTAGTTGATAGTCGGCAAATGTAATTCTATGGACAATGATGCTCAGGGAGGAGGTCTAGTGGGAATGGTTAAGAATCCTACTATTTTGGTATGAATGGATTAAGATATGAAGATCAGATGAGTGATCCGATGGAACTTGGTGTTGAGGTGGAGATTCTAGATGGGTATTATGCTACCTCCTTATGAATATTGTAACCAGGAAGTTTAAATGGATGTTAAGATCTAAAATTCGTATATTGGAAGGTAAAAAGGTATAGTAGTGGACCATAAGGGTGGACCACTTAGACTACAAGTAAGAAGGCTGGACATGAAAGGTTGTGACTCAAAAAATTGAGTTAACACACCTTGATTCGTGTGAACGAGTATCACGATAATGTGTATGAGCGACAGGAGCCATATGTCTCTATGGGACACCGAAGTTGATGGTGTCGGACTGAGACCCTTTATTTTCAAAGTTCTGGAAAAGGATGTAGAACACAAAGAGTATAAGATCGAGACTTAGAATTAAGGGTTACCTTCAGGTAAACTGATAATCTAAAGAAGTGACTCAGATTTTGAGAATTATACATCGAATGTGTAAGTGTTTGGGGCATTGAGATAAGTACAGTCCCTTGATTGAACAGTGACAGTGGTGAACGTCGGTCAACGGCTAGGGTGACTCTAAATAAGGTACATTAAGGTAGAGAGCGAGAAGTGGTTCCAAGTAACGAAATGAAAGACAAAGAATATTGTGGTTCAGTATTGGTTCGGGGAAACCAATGAAGTTATTAGGATTGTTAGGGCAGAAGTGTTTGCCTATCTGAAAGGACATAAGAGTTCGCAAATTTCAAATATGGGAACACGAAGTTCCATAATGGGAGACTTTTTATTTCTCTGAATATTGTAGACAAGAAAGGATACTATATTTTGGGAAAGAAATAGGAGTTTTGACTTATGATTTAATAAGACTTCTGAGATCTTATCAAGGACTAGACCAAGGGCCTACAGATTAAACTTTCCCTAGTATGGGTGGTGGCTTATGAATGTTACTGGTGCTCATTTCAAGGAAAGAAATGTATGATATCAACGCTGATGTGGTGAGGAGACCCTAGGATCTCAGCGGGAGTTATTGCACAAGAAAAAGCTAATGGAATTATGATAAATGAGATAAGGTCTTATGGAATAAGACTGTCACTCTAATGAGAGTATTACTGAAGGATAAAAAGGTAAAGGACTGGATTATGTGGTTACAGTTAGATTTACGGTATTTGTATCCCGAAGTGTTTGAATAAATTTTGAGGATGAAATTTCAATGAGGGGATAGTTGTAACATCCCAAAAATACTAATAAGGTTTAATGCCTTGATTAGCGTGCCAGGAGGGCATAATTGGATGTATGTGTGATTAGTTAGTTAAATGTATGACTATGTGGCATGCATGATATATATGATGAAATGAATATATTTAAATGCATGTTTATTTGTATTAAATATGTGTGTGGGCCCATACTTGATAGTTGGGGCATATTTGTAATATTGGCCTGTTGCGAGCATAAATGTTATTATATGTGAGTAAATTATTGAGACCACATTATTATGTGGATATATTTGCAGTATGTGGCTCGAGGCGATCCTAGTGAGCGGATTAGCGGAATAGTCACCGCGGGGTTTAGTACCCGGCTCGAGGCGAGCCTAGGGGTATTTTGAGAAGTTTAATGTATATTTGGGGTTTATTGAGTAATGGGTAAGTATTTGGTGATTAAATGGGCATGTCGGGGTTAATTAGGAATTTATAGGACTACTCGAGGAATTAGTGGGAAATGTGGCAAATGACAAAGTTGCCCTTGGGGCCATTTAAGGTTAAGGGTATACTTAGAGGGGCAATATGGTCTTTTACAGACTATTGGATGGATCTTGGCTGGGGCTAAAAACTTTGAGAAACAATCAGGAATATCCAAAATACTTTCTTTCTCTCTTTTACGTGTCTCTCTCTCTTCTCCCTTTGGAAGGCTGAAGGAAAACCTTGGGAGAAGGTTAGGCTTGAATTGGAAAAAAAAAATTGAAGAAATTGCTTAGGAATTTGAAGATGGGAAGCTTGGGAACTAAGGAACTGGAGCTAGAATCACTAAAGGATTGTTCAGGGGAATAGTTTGCTGTTGCAGGTAAGGTTTGTACCTTGTTTTCTTGATGAATTTTGCTATGGTTTAGGTTTTATTGAGGTTTAAACTTTGGGTCTGAATCTGAGTTCTATTGAGGATATGGGTTAGTTATTGGGTAATTATGATAACTATGTTGTGTTATTGTGGATTATAGACTCGATTTTTAGGTTTGGTTATGGTTAAGGGGTGTTCTTATGGGTTTAGCTATAAGAAAATGCAAAAACGGAACTGGGTTTTCTAGGTTCGTTGGGGCGTGCCGCGACCCTAGGGGGCAAGTCGCGGCCCGCCTCCTTCCAGATGCAGAGGCTACACCTCTGACTTGAGGCGCGCCGCGACCCTCAGGGCTGGGTCGCGGCTCACCTAGACAGTTCTAGCCTAGGTTTTTCTTAAGGCTTGAGGAGGCTTGGGGATTAAAACCTTAGCGCTCGGGACGAATTCTACTACCCAGTTTAATAGGATTCGAGGTCCTGAAGGCTAGTAATTGATTCCAAAGCTTTTAAATGGTTTAGGATCTTATGGTTATCCATTATCGCATTGTGACTAGGTTATACCGCAAGGGCTCAAGGACTAGGGATCGTGCTCGGGGCTACCATATGCTAGCTACTTGGGACCTGAGGTAAGAAAACTGCACCCGAGTTATGATTGAGGCTTAAACCCCCTTATATGAATATGTTATGAACATGAACATACCTGTATTTGGAATATATATGGATGGGAATGATCATATACGCTGCCTTTGATTATGCGCTATGCAATGTGTATTATGTGCATACCGGCCTAAGGTTGTCGGGGGCCAATAGCAAGCGTGCAGAACACAGCCCGGCCTAAGGGTGCTGGGGTCGGCTAAGAGACCAAGGGACTAAGCCTAAGGGCGTCAGACCTGGGTATCATACCATAAACAGAAGTGTGGTTCACACTTAATCATTTTTATTGACTGATGAGCTTGATATACATACCTGACTGAATTAAATATTACTGCTGGTTGGTTATTTATAATCTATTGCTAGTTGAATCTGGTGAATTATATTTACTGCTTTTACACTGTTGCCTAGTTGTGCATGTTGTTTTAAGTTTTCTTGTTGGGCCTTGGCTCACAGGTGCTACGTGGTGCAGATAAGGGAGTAGATAGCTAGACCAGCCATGAGTTAGAGAGCTTCAGGGGCGGTGTGTACATATGTAGCCTGTCAGATCGCCACGGTCGGGATAGCTTGAGAGGAACTAGGGTTATACCCTGTTTTGCCACTTAGGACGGCTAAGCTGTAATCTATATGTCTTTTACAACTCTGTAAACTGATTTTTGGGTTATCGTGTACAAACTTAATATTTTAATGAAAAATAAACATTTTGTTGACCAAATCTTTTATTACTTGACCTAGACTTAGTCTTTAATTACACATTTAAGTTCAAACGACTTGCTCAGTAGGTTAAGCACTATTTTAAATATACAGTATAGCAGTCTTGGTTATCCAGGGCGTTACACCTTGGATTAATCTTAATGCCCAAGAAGCATTTAGAAAATCAAAACAAAACACAACACTTAGTCTCCCTCCCTCTCTCTCTCTCATTTTCTCTCTCTCACTCTCACTGTTGGGCCCTTGGAAAGTTGAAGGAAATGCAATGATTCCTTGAGTTTTGGGGCAAGGTATGTTGGGGAATTGAAGCTTAGTTGGGGCTGGGAGCTTCTAAGGTTGAGGAAGTAGCTAGGAAACAATTTGTTGAAGTTTTAAGTTCTGAGTTTTTTTAAAGCTTTGGAGTTCTAGAACTTCTTTTTGAATTCTTAGTTTCTATGAGGTGTTGATTGAGTTTTGAGTTGGTATGTATATTCCTGGGTTGTTGGGACCATTGGCATGGTCAATTGTGAGTAAAATCAAGTGTTGGGATGATTTTGGGAGGTTGGACGATTATTAAAATCACAAGTTTTATGGGTTCGCGGGGTTGCACCGCAGCTCTGTTCTTGGAGCGTCGCGGCTTGCATGTACCCAGAGGCCAGGGCGGTTCCCTGAATTGCGTTGGTGCCGCGGTGCCTGGTAGGCTGCACCGTGGCGCGTGTGTCTAGAGATATAGGTTGGGGCTCCATGACTTGTTGAGCACCGCGACCCTTAATGAGGGGCGTCGCGACTCAAATGGGGAAAATTTGTTAAATAGGGTTTATGAGTGCGAGAACTCAAACATAAGGGCTCAAGAAGGATCCTGCTACCTTGTTGTTGGTATTAAAATTAAAGATACACAGCGGAATATATGAACTCATTTTAATAAATATTAATACCACTCAGGATCATACAAATATATAAATATTAAATCGCATACAAATTGATCAGAGATTACCTCTTGTAGCCTATCAAGTGTCCTTGAGTCTTTTTATATAAATCAACGATCTTCCTATCCAGTGTTATGAGATCTCACACCCTGATCTTCTAGACCAATCCTTAAACAGACAAAGACGTGTGTGGGCATGTAGGATTCACAAGGTTGATTTATGTAACTCCCTAGATGTACTCAACACATGAGATCTAGAAAGTTTTGACAAAGAGAAGGTTTAGAATAGTTTTTCAGGTTTAGAGAAAACTATCTCTTTTGAGAGAGTTTGATTATTATTCTAAATATCATGTATATTAGATTTATAAAGATATTTAATCTAATTAAATAATATTTATTTAATTGAAATTAAATTGGATTACATATTTTCATTTAATTATCTATTCAAATCATATTTAAAAAAGAATAATTAAATAACTGATTAAAAAAATTTATTTGAAATTCAAAATTCAAATCCTGGGGATAAAAAGCCCTGATGCTAGGCGCTACACACTTTACTGTATAGTGTGTGTCACCCAACCCTATTAGGGTTGCCATAATTTTCTCATTTGTTTATTTAATTAACTTTAAAGACAAAATATTTATTTCAACATAAATATCAATTAATTCAAAATTAACTTTATCTTAAAATATTAGTTATAAATTAAATAAATAAATATCATATTTTAAATAAGATATTTATTATTTCTCTCTTTATATTAATTCAAACAAGATTAATATTAATTTTAACCTATAGTTTTTCAAAATAAAATCTATATAGTTAAATAATTAATTAATTCACAATCAATCAATTACCCATAATTATCAAATAATTATTTCCTTACTTTGGAAAATTAATTCATTTGCAATTTAGTCCTTTCTCTTAACAAATATTTCTTTTGACATCCTTACCCTTGACAGTGTAGGACAAAGGTGATCTGGGGACCATGGACCTATAATACGAAGCTCCAATAAACCAGATTATTAATTAAACTATTTAATATAATAATCTTATTTGCTAATTCCATGATTACTCCACTATAAATATGGAATTGCACTCTAACTATTTATAGAATTATATTTACAGAGTTTTCTCTAGTAGTCCATTGATATAATCAATATATGTTGTTCTGTCCTCCATTATTGGTTCGTTAATTAAAGCTGGTCAAAATTACAATTTTACCCTTCTAATTACCTCTTGATCCTTATGTACCATTAATTCATTAGCGAATAATTAATCTATAATATAATTATATATTTGAGCTTAATAACTATTCAGTTCCTGCATTAACCCTTAAGAGAACCAATATTCGATCCGTTTAGGAAAGCATTGATTCCATTATTGTAATTCATGTTCCCAGTCATCCATGATATTGAATCTCCAAAAAAAAGAAAAGTCATTAGCCTCATTATTCTAAGAGACCTTAACGAGTGAACCAAAAGATCCAATAAACATAAACAGGAGTTCATGAATACTCAGGATTTAGACTGATCTACAAATGATCATCTATTATGATAAGAATTAAATCTTTATGTTAAACGACAAGTTTATAAAGATAATTAATTCTCATCGGTTCTGTCATATATAATCTCTATTATATATAGAACCTTTACTAAGATGTCTATCCACATCAGTAATCCAAATCAAGATTATTTTCATCTCGTATGCTTAGCAAACCGTACTAGAAACCATTTATTAAAGATTCCTCACTTTAATATGTTACTGACTACTTTTATTCATTATATATGATCTTAATTCTCTCGTACTAATACAAGATCATATTCTCATGAATGAATAGGGATTTTTCTTGATATTATTATATAATTAATTCAAGGAATAATTATAACATTGAAATATAATAAAACTGTACTTTTATTTAAAAACTAATAAAATGTCTTTACATGCTTTTAGGGTATTAATCCTAACAATCTCTCACTCGCCCTTAAATCAAGTGAGGCATCTCCCTTAATCCCATATTTCGCACGTGACCCATGAACGACTTTGCAAGAAGTGTCTTGGTTAATGGGTCAGCCACGTTCTATTCCGACGTTATCTTCATAATAGTCACATCACCTCGGTCTACAATCTCTCTTACCAGATGGTATTTCCTTTCTATATGCTTCCCTTTCTTGTGGCTTCTTGGTTCTTTGGAATTAGCTACTGCTCCACTATTGTCACAGTATGGGATTTGTGGCTTATCCATATCTGGAACAACTTCCAGATGACTGTAGAACTTCCTCAACCAAACCACTTCCTTAGCTGCTTCACAAACTGCTATATATTCGGCTTCCATGGTTGAATCAGCTATGCTAGATTTCTTAATGCTTCTCCAGACAACATCTCCTCCACCAAGAGTGAACACTGACCGAGATGTCGATTTTTGACTATCTTTGTCTGATTGGAAATCAGAATCAGTGTATCCATTAGGGTTTAGCTCACCCCCTGAATATACCAGCATATAGTCTCTCGTTCTCCTAAGATACTTACGAATGTGCTTTACTGTAATCCAGTGTTCCAAACCAGGATTTGATTGGTAATGTAACGCCCCACGTCACTATAGCTACTTTCTAGAATGACGACTGGCCCTACAAACCAACACGAGTCCTTCCAGCGTGCTTTGTCCTCACTCGCACGCTTCGTGGGAAAACTTCCCAGGAGGTCACCTATCTTGAGATTACTCCAGGTCAAGCACGCTTAACTTTGGAATTCTCAAGTGATGGGCTACCGAAAAGAAGATGCATCTTGTTGATATAGGTAGTACCCATCAATCCATTTAAGCCATCTTCAACTGTGTAGTCCCATACCTACACTGTCTTAGAATCATCACACTTGACCTTCCCCAGGCGGTGTGGGATTGCACAGCTTTACCCGGTCTTTCCCCTTACAGATCATGGGATTCTGACTGTCACAGGTAACGACTTACAATCCCAACTGCATAACATATGTCGAGCCTAGTACACAACATATCATACATCAAACTCCCAACTGCTGAAGCATAGGGATACTTTCTCATATCCTCTTCCTCCTGAGGTTTCTTAGGACATTGTTCCTTGGAGAGAGAAATTCCATGTCTTGTCGGTAATTGACATTTATTGGAATTCTCCATAGAGAATCTTTCAAGCACCTTATCTATATAATTAGCCTAAGAAAGTGCCAAGAGCTTGTTCTTCCTATCCCTTAAGATTTGGATTCCCAGAACATAACTTGCCTCACCCAAATCTTTCATTTGGAACTTTTCAGCTAACCACTTATTTACATTTGACAATGTCTTTACATTGTTCCCAATGAGCAAAATGTCATCAATGTAAAGAACTAACAAAACAATCACTTTTCCTTTGATGTATTTATACACACATGCTTCGTTGACATTCTGTTCAAAGCCATATGTTTTAATTGTTTCATCAAAAGTGATATTCCAAGATCTAGATGATTTTTTTAATCCATAAATGGATTTCAGCAACTTGCACACCTTTTGATCTTCCCCTTTCTTTATGAACCCTTCTGGTTGTACCATATAGATACTTTCATCAAGATAGCCTTTCAGAAATGTTGTCTTGACGTCCATTTGCCATATCTCATAATCATTGGCAGCCGCTATGGATAAGAGGATACGAATGGATTTGAGCATGGCCACAAGAGAAAATGTTTCTTCATAATCAACACCTTCTCTCTGAGTGTAACCTTTGGCTACAAGCCTCGCTTTGAAAGTCTCTACTTTCCCATCTACACCTCTTTTCTTCTTGTATATCCACTTACACTCTATGGGCCTGACATCTTCAGGTGAATCCACAAGTTCCCAGACGGAATTTGAATACATCGATTCCATTTCTTTGTTCATGGCTTCTTGCCATTTCTCATTTTCAGGATCATCCATTGCCTCTTTAAAGGTTAATGGATCGTCCTTGTCTGTATCAGAAACAAGGACATGTGCCTCGTGTTCGTAGTGAACATGTTGTCTCACAATCCTCCCACTACGACGTTGCACTGGGGTTTCTTTTCCTAGAATCATGGTTTCCTCAGTTTGTCATTTATCATTTAATGATGAAGATGATTGTGATGGAATCTTACCAGCTATGAGTTCCTCCAATACTATCTTGCTCCGAGGTTTATAGTTATTCATATAGTCATGTTCAAGGAAGGTTGCATTTGTTGAAACAAATACCTTTTGATCCTTGGGACTATAGAAATAACCACCTCTAGTTTCTGGAGCGTAGCCAACAAAAATGCACACTTCCGACCTTGATTCAAGTTTCCCTGATATAGGTCTAAGAACATGAGCAGGACAGCCCCAAATGCGGAAATGGTGCAGACTAGGTTTGTTTTTACTCCACAATTCCAATGGCGTTTTGCTAATGGTCTTAGATGGGACTACATTCAAAATGTACGTCGTCGTTTGAAGTGCATGTCCCCAGAATGAGAGAGGAAGTGAAGAGTAGCTTAACATAGACTTGACCATGTCCAACAAGGTCCTGTTTCTTCTTTCAGAAACGCCATTTTGCTGTGGCATTCCTGGTGTTGTGAGTTGGGATAGAATACCATGCTCCAGCAAGAAATCTTTGAATTCTAAATCTAAATATTCTCCATGTAATTCCCCAAAATCCCTAATGCGGTTTAATGGCTGGATTAGTAGGCCAGGATGGCCATAATTATTTAATTATGTCATTAACTGATAATATGCATGTTTATGTGAATTATATTATAATATGATGTTATATGCATGCATGTGGGTCCACATTTGATTATTAGGGTGTTTTGGAAATTTGGCCCATTGAGGGCATATTTGTATATTTGGGTGCATATTGTGATTTGTGAATGAGATCCCATTATTATGGAGATATATTTGAGCTATTCGGCATGAGACAGTCTTATATTATTGATTAGCAGTTTTGTCATAACGGGGGTCTTTTATTGGGATATTGAGTTATGAGGATGTTATTTGATGATAAATTGGGAGTTATTTGATGATAAATTCGCATTGACACAAGCAGAAGCTGAGGCTTCTCCTTCAGTTGTTACAGGTCAGCTTCTTAGTGCTGGAACCCCTTATAATGTTTTGATTGATTCTGGTGCTACACACTCTTTTGTTGCTAGTAGTATTATTGATAGACTGTGTAGACCCTGTAATTTTTATGCTGTGGGGCTTGGAACTTTGTTACCCACTGGAGAGTTAGTGGTATCCAGGAGATGGGTCAGATCTTTGCCAGTGACAGTGGAGGGTAGAGAGTTATCAGTGGATTTGATAGAGCTAGTTATGACTGACTTCGACATGATATTAGGTATGGATTGGTTGGCAATGTATGGGGCAACCATTGATTGCAGAAGGAAGATGGTCACCTTTGAGCCTGAAGGTGAGGATCCTTTTGTGTTTGTTGGTACTGTGCATGGAGCTCACATACCTATGATTTCTGTGTTGAGGGCTAGGGATTTATTGCAAGGAGGTTGCATTGGATTCTTAGCCAGTGTGGTTGATACCACTCAGGTCGTGCCAGTGAGACCAGAAGATACCAGACTTGTTTGTGAATTTCTGGATGTGTTTCCAGAAGATTTTCCAGGGTTGCTACCACATAGAGAAATTGAGTTCATGATAGAACTGGCACCAGGGACGGAGCCAGTGTTTAGAGCACCTTACAGAATGGCCCCAGCTGAGTTGAAAGAGTTGAAAGTACAGTTGCAAGAACTGCTAGATTTGGGTTTTATCAGACCTAGTTTCTCACCTTGGGGTGCGCCAGTTCTGTTTGTAAAGAAAAAGGACGGTTCTCTGAGAATGTGTATTGATTACAGAGAACTGAATAAGCTGACAATTAAGAATAAGTATCCTTTTCCAAGGATAGATGATTTGTTTGATCAGTTGCAAGGTAAGAAGGTATTCTCAAAGATCGACCTTCGTTCTGGTTATCATCAGTTGAGGGTCAAGGAGGGAGATATACCGAAGATGGTTTTTCATACAAGGTATGGGCATTATGAGTTCTTAGTCATGTCTTTTGGATTGACTAATGCCCTTGCTGCTTTTATGGATCTGATGAATAGAGTGTTCAAGGATTATCTAGACCAGTTTGTGATCGTCTTCATTGAGGATATTCTGGTATATTCTCAGTCTGAGTCAGAGCATGAATAGCATCTGAGGTTGGTTCTACAGAGACTGAGGGAACACAGACTGTTTGCAAAGTTCAAGAAATGTGAATTTTGGTTATCTCAGATATCCTTTCTTGGGCATATTGTCAGTAAGGAGGGGATTAAGGTAGATCTAGCAAAGATTGAGGCGGTCAGAGATTGGTCAAGGCCAAAGAATGCTTCTGAGGTTAGAAGTTTCCTTGGATTGGCATGTTACTATAGGCGTTTCGTGGAAGGGTTCTCAAAGATAGCTAGTGCATTGACTGAGCTGACACGCAAGAGTAAAAAATTTGTGTGGTCAGATAAGTGTGAGAACAGCTTCCAGGAACTGAAGCAGAGGTTGATTACAGCTTCGATTCTGAGTCTTCCAATGGATCAGGAGAAGTTTGTGATTTATTGTGATGTTTCTCATCAAGGTTTGGGATGTGTTCTGATGCAGTCAAAGAAAGTAATTGCTTATGCTTCTCGTCAGTTGAAGGAGTATGAAAAGAGATATCCCACTCATGATTTAGAGTTGGCGGCGGTGGTCTTTGCATTAAAGATATGGAGACACTATCTTTATGGAGAGAAGTGTGAGATCTACACAGACCACAAGAGCTTGAAATACTTCTTCACTCAGAAAGATTTAAATATGAGACAAAGGCATTGGCTGGAGTTAGTAAAAGATTATGATTGCGAGATTCTGTATCATCCAGGAAAGGCCAAGTGGTAGTTGATGCTTTAAGCCTGAAGGGTCCGGGACAGATTCATGGTATGAGGCTGATAGCCAGAGAGTTAGTAGATGATATGACCAGAGCTGGTATAGAGTTGCTGGTGGGCCAGTTGGCTAATATTACGCTACAGTCTACGCTGTTGGAGAGAATCAAGGAGGGTCAGCTGAGTGATCCACAACTAATCAAGATCAAAGAGGATGTTCTGGCTGGAGCATCCAGAGATTATATCGTGTCTGAGTTAGGCTTGTTGAGATACAAGGGGCGGATATGTGTTCCGTTAGACACTGATTTGAGGTGAGAGATTCTGGATGAATCTCATACTATACCTTACTCTTTGCATCCAGGCACCACGAAGATGTATCAGGATGTGAGATCGTTGTATTGGTGGCCAGGGATGAAGAGGGATGTAGTAGAGTATGTAGCTAAGTGCTTGACATGTCAGTAGGTCAAGGCTGAGCATCAGAGACCGGCAGGGTTATTGCAGCCTCTGGATATTCCAGAGTGGAAGTGGGAAGACATCACGATGGATTTCGTGGTGGGCTTACCCAGGACTGTTGGTCAGCATGATTCTATTTGGGTGATAGTGGATCGCTACACCAAGTCAACTCACTTCTTGCCAGTGAGGACTACTTATACAGTTGACCAGTTTGCAAATCTCTATGTGAGAGAGATCGTGCGCCTCCATGGAGCACCTAGGTCGATCTTGTCAGATTGGGACCCTACTTTTACTTCCAAGTTCTGGGGAAGTTTGTAGAAGGCCATGGGGACACAACTGAAGTTCAGTACTGCTTATCATCCTCAGACAAATGGACAGTCTGAGAGGACGATCCAGATTTTGGAAGACATGTTGCGAGCATGTGTGCTGTACTTTGGTGGATCTTGGAGTAAGTATCTGCCTTTGATAGAGTTCTCCTACAACAACAGTTATCAGTCTACCATTGGAGTTGCACCTTATGAGATGTTGTATGGTAGGAAGTGCAGATCTCCCATTCATTGGGATGAGAGAGGTGAAAGGAGATACTTAGGTCTTGAGGCAGTTCAGAGGACCAGTGAGGCCATTGAGAAGATTAGAGCTCGGATGCTCGCTTCTCAGAGTAAGCAGAAAAGTCATGCAGATCCCAAGCGCAGGAACGTGGACTTCCAAGTGGGAGACTATGTCTTCCTTAGAGTCTCACCATGGAAAAAGGTGAGAAGGTTTGGGAAGAAAGGCAAGCTGAGTCCTAGATTTGTAGGTCCATTTGTGATTCTGGAGAGGGTTGGTCAAGTGGCTTTCAGATTGGCTTTGCCTCCGGTGTTGTCAGCCATGCATAATGTATTTCATGTTTAAGATCTTCGGAGGTATGTATCTGATGTGAACCATATTTTGAGCTATGAAGATCTGGAGCTTGAGCCAGATCTCTCCTTTGAGGAGCAGTCGGTTCAGATACTTGACAGAAAGGATAAGGTCCTCATGAATAAGACAATACCTTTGGTTAAGGTATTGTGGAAGAACAGCAAGGTCGAGGAAGCGACCTAGGAGCTAGAGTCAGATATGCAGAGTCAGTATCCCGAGCTGTTCAGGTAAATTTCGAGGACGAAATTTCTGTAAGGAGGGGATAGTTGTAATGCCCCAGAATTCCTAATGCGGTTTAATGGCTGGATTAGTAGGCCGGGAGGGCCATACTTGCTTAATTATGCCATTAAATGATAATATGCATGTTTATGTGAATTATATTATAATATGATGTTATATGCATGCATGTGGGTCCACATTTGATTATTATGATATTTTGGTAATTTGGCTCGTTGAGGGCATAATTGCATATTTGTATGCATGTAAGTGACATATTGTTGAGACCACATTATAATGTGGGTTTGTTCGAGCTATCCGACATGAGACGATCATGGAATATTAATTAGCGGTCTAGTCATAACAGGTTTAAGTTTGGGGCTCGGGATGAGTCTCGGGGTGATTTTAATGATTAGAGTGTTACTGGGAATTAAAGGGTAACGGGATATAAATTATTGGTGTTTAAGATTATCGAGAATAGCGGGAATTTGAGAGCGTTAATTATGATTAACGAGATAGGTGGGGAATACCAATTTTGCCCTTGGGAGCCTTTAGAAATCCTTAATTGACCTAAGGGTAGTTTAGTCTTTTCACCCCTAGGATTGATATATGCCATTTTAGGTTGTGAAAGAAGTAGAAAAACAGAGCATCTTCAAGAGCCTTCCCGTACCTTTTCTCCTTCGGTGTTCTTTGTGATTTTTGAGCCATTCTTGAGGATTAAAACTTGAGAAGTAAGCCTTGGGAGTTTGGGAGTGTGTTCCACCATTGAAGAGAATCATAAATCTGAGCTTGGGGTAAGTTTCTAGCCATTGAATTCTCTGGTTTGCCCTATTTTGGTTCTAGTTTTCTGTTGTGATTTCTAGGTTGAATACTTGGTTTTGTTGGGAGATTTGGCTATGGTTCTTATGGTTGTGATGTTTGGGGTATGATAGGGTGGTTTTTGGGTTGATTTGGCACCAAAAATGGGATTTGGAAGCATTGGAAACATGTTGGAATCGAAGGAGTCGAAGAAGAAGGTTTCAAGGGAGTGCTGGTCTGGGGGTAGCGCTACAGCGCCCATCCTAGGGCGCTATAGTGCTACACAGGATTCTTTTTGGCATTTTGGGGGTTCTAAGAATAGCACTGGGGCGCTAGGGAGCAGCGCTGTAGCGCTACTCTGTTCCTTCAGAATCCCGTTTTGAGTGTTTTTGGCTTGGGGTTTCAATCCTTAAGGCCCGGGATCGAATCAACTCACCGTGTGGGCATGTTTCGGGGTCCCGAGATTAGGGTTTAGGTTAAGACCCTTTCAATGTTGATTTTCATTAATGGAGGTTATAATTGGTTGTGATTAGGTAACTGCTAAGGAACCAAAAGGTTGATCGTTCTTAGGAGTTGTTCTTATAATACTTCTCGCTCGAACCTGAGGTAAGAAAATTGCACCCTGTGTATATGACATCATGAGTGTTGTTGAGGCATGTTGGTTGATAAATGTGAACATGGATTGCATATTAAATGCTAGCGGATGATGTT
Source organism: Humulus lupulus (assembly GCF_963169125.1). Taxonomy (NCBI): domain Eukaryota; kingdom Viridiplantae; phylum Streptophyta; class Magnoliopsida; order Rosales; family Cannabaceae; genus Humulus; species Humulus lupulus. The sequence continues at coordinate 144,733,125 of NC_084800.1, read as the reverse complement.
TACTTGTGTATGGCACTGATTAGTCAGGGACGGCACTGGTCGCGTATTACTGACCTAAGAGTCAGAAACGGCATAAGCATCCTGTATGCAGGGCCGAATGAAGATTAGATCTAATTGATATCAGCATTGAATGACTCTAAGGCATTAATGTTGGACCGACCCTAAGGTCGATGAAACTTATAAGCGCTTGAATAGTCTAAGCTAGTTACTCAGAGCCAAGGCCTAAGGCCTAGGTGACCGTTTTTCACATGGCTAGGGAACGATGTTCCAGGGTTATGACTCTATGGTCATGAGGAAGGTTATGTCGGTGACTAGTCACCATGCACCTATCATGTTTAAGCTCGTGAAAGGTTCACTTATCTGTTAAGCCCCGGTGACCCTATCGTCACATGGCTAAAGGGAGTTGTTCCCACTTTAGTGACTTTTCCTCTGTCACTTACCTGTCTTGGACTGAAAGTCCTGAATGATTATTATGATCATTGTTGATATTATATCATGCTATATTGTGTTTTCTTGTTGGGCTTGGCTCATGGGTGCTACGTGGTGCAGGTAAAGGGAAATAAAAGCTCACCCAGCCTTGAGTGGAGAGCTTAGGTGGTGTTGTGTACATATGCGGCCGCTTGACCACCACGGCCAAGGAGTTCTCAGAGGAACTAAGGGGTTTACCCTATTTTTGCCGCTTAGGTCGGCGGGTTGCAAATTTGATACAGTATTGACCTTTTTGAGTTTTAAATAACTTGTAAATGTTTTTATGGGCCCATGAACAGTTTTATGTATCTAATAAAATATATCCTTTCCTTTTTGATTGGTTTTTCCACCTTAGCCTGTTAATAACACTTAGATGCACATTTTTAACCAAAGGACTTGGGTAGCAAGTCAAATTTCCAATTCACCGTAACTATTCTGGGGTAACCAGGGCGTTACAATTCATTTTACTGTTTGAAGCATTTTCGAAGAAATCTCGAGTTCTAGGAGTCAGAATCAAGCGAGGATCGATGCATAACGATCCTAGGGAAGATTAGAAGCTTATTAGCCGAAGGATTTAGTTGGAAACAACTCAATTGGAGGTAATTCAAGTTTTAAGTTTTAAGTTTTTATAGTTTTTAAGCTTAGAATTGGACTTTGTGAATCATTGAGTTTTTGGTTCGTTTGAGCCTTGGGATTTGATGGTTTTGGATCATTGGGAAGCTTGGGAACTTTGATTTGATGATTTGGAAGTGCTTAGGTATGTTTTTGGGGTGTTTGGGATGATGGAAAATGGGTTTATGGCTGGTTCTGGGTTGGGGGCCGCGACCTTAGCTTGAAGAAGCTGCTGGGGAGGTTTTTTCCTTGCTGGGCGCCGCGGCCCTAGGTGTAGGGCGTCGTGGCCCTTGCTCCTGGAGTGACTGGGGGCCACGGCTCAAGGTGTTAGGGCCACAGCCCTTGGTCAGGTTTGAGCCCTTTTGAGTGTTTTGGCCCCGGGAACTTGGTTTTAGGCCTCGGGATTGTTCCTACTACCCGAATTAGTGGGGATTGATGTCTTGGAGGCTAGATCTTGGTTTGGGAACCTTTGGTGTTCATTTTATTGATGGTGTCCCATATTTGGTTATGACTAGGTAACCGCTAAAGGCTTAAAGGTTGATCGTTCTCAAGGGTCGTTCTTATATTAATTCTCACTCGAATCAGAGGTAAGAAAACTACACCCTGTGTATATGTGACATACATGGTTATTCTTGATGCATGTTGGATGCTTAAATGTGACATGCATGGTTAATGTTGAGGCATGCCAAGTGATTAAATGTGATGCATGTGTTGCACGAGAAACATGTGACTAGGGCATGCTTTGAGTATTGAATATGAGATTGTTCAGAGCTTGAGCCTCTGTGTTTATGCATGGTCCTAGTTATGCTGGAAGTTGTTAAGTAAGCATGATGAATGCCCTGTATTCGGATATTTGACATATGATATATGTTTGGTAGCATTGCTTGCTTGTGCATGGCACCAAATGTTCAGGTTCGGCACTGGCCGCGTATCACTGACCTGAGAGTCAGAAACGGCATAAGCATCGAGGACGCAGGGTCGAATGAAGATTAGATCTAATCGATATCAGTGTTGAATGACTCATATGGGGTATTAATGCTGGACCGACCTGAAGGTCGATGAAAATTATAAGCGCTTGGCTAGTCTAGGACTAGTTACTTAGAGCCAGGGCCTAAGGCCTAGGTGATTGCTTGTCACATGGCTAGGGAACAATGTTCTATAGTTATGACTCTAGGGTCATGAGGAAGGTTATGTTGGTGACTAATCATCATGCACCTATCCTGTTTAAGCTAGTGAAAGGATCACTTATTTATAAAGGGAACGGAACCCACCTTAGTGACTTGCACCACTGTCACTCTTTTATTCAGGGCTATCAGCCCGGTATGGTTACCGAAACCACCTGTGATAAATCACTTATCTAATTGTGATTGACTTGATAGTCATCCCATCAGGAGGGCAGGATTCCTTATCCTGGATACCCATCATTACGTGGATTTGTTTGCCGACTTGACTAGGGCTATATCTGCTAGGCATGTGCCTTATGATTTGATGACATGTTATTACTGTTCATGAGCATATTGAGTTTTCTTGTTGGGCTTCGGCTCACGAGTGCTATGTGGTGCAGGTAAAGGCAAAAGAAAGCTGGACCATCCTTGAGTTGGAGAGCTTAGGTGGCGATGTGTACATATGCAGCTGCTCGACCGCCACGGCCGAGGTCTGAAGGAGAGGAGCTAGAGTTAAACCCTGTTTTGCCACTTAGACCGGCTGGTTGTAAATATTTTCTTGTAATAGACCTTTACATAATATTTTTGGGATCCCAATGTATATAGTAAACGTTCTAATGAAACGTTATATCTTAACCAAAAATTTTAATCCCTAAACCGCTAATCATACTTAGTTACACAATTTTAGCCAAATAACTCGATTAGCGAGTTTAGCACTGTTTACAAGGCACACAGTAACGGTCCCTGGAGTTTAGGGCGTTACAACTTGGTATCAGAGCGAGCCAAGGTTTATGGTTCCTGAAGACAAGCTGGGCATGTACACTCATCACTGAAGATAGCTTCACTCAGGGAATGGTAACTATTTCTGTAGTTATGTGCTTAACTGCTTAAATAGAATGTAAATGCTTTACCTGCACATTGTATTAGGGAGCATGCAATTCTGATAGAGCCTGGCTCTTGACTATATGATTATATGCTCCGTGAATATATATATATATATATGTGGATGTGATTATATGATTATCTGCTCTGTGAGTATATAATTGTGATATTTGCATGCCGGAGTTGGAGGCATGGTATGAATGTTGGAAGAGCAGGGATTATGATTGATGTATGAATGACATGGGCATGTCTCTAGCATTGCAAGTGGTTGTGATTGTGGTGTGGTAAGATTGTTCTCATGGGGAAAGTTCTTGATATTCTCATCATGATTAATGGGTCAAGTTATTGACTACAGATTTAATCAGCAGGTTTATATTCAAGGCAGATAATGAGGCCTGGTGGTGGTTATATAGAGGCTGGGGGTTACAGCCAGGGTATCAGTTCTTCATCTGCCCCTATGAATTTTCAGCAGATGATCACAGATTTGAAATCAAGATTGCAGAGGCATGAGGAAGAGATTAGGTGTCTGAAGCAACATCAGAATCTGTTGGGGAGCACTTCTTCCTTTGTTGTGCCAAGAGTGGCACCAGCTTTGGCTCAGCCTAGGGTTGAGAACAGATGGGAATTCCTCTGTGGAAGATTCCAAGAGTATTACCCTCCAGTCTTCAAGGGAGGCCTAGATCCATTTAGAGTTGAGCAATGGATGGGCATGATCAGTTCCATTCTTGATGGTATGGGACTGGTGGGTCACGATAGGGTGATCTGTGCTACATGTGTACTACGGGATGATGCCCGGATGTGGTGGGAGGTAGTATCCCAGACACGATACACAGCTGTGATGGGCTAGAAAGAATTTAGGCAAATGTTTAATGAGAAGTATTAATGTGATGTAGCTAAGACTGCTAAGATGAATGAGTTTCTGAGTCTCGTTCAGGGAAAGGCAACAGTAACCGAGTATGTTAATAGATTTGATGGGTTGGCCAAGTTTGCTTTTGACATGGTACCCACAAATGTAGCTCGAAAGGAGAAATTTGTGCAGGGATTGAATCCTGGAATAGCTCAGGGTATTAGAGTTGCCCTAGTGCATGAAGTTTCTACCTATGCTCAGGTGGTAGGGAAGGCTCTTGCTGTTGAGAGCGCAGGACATCAGATTGGGCAGCAGAGTGCTGGAGAGAACGGAGCTCAAATAGTGGTACCTCCACTTATTGGAGCAAGTAAAAAAGGAAAGTCAGAAGACATATCTAGTATGCGCTCGGTGTAAAAGGCATCTTCTAGGAGAATGTCGAGCAAGGAGCGTGTTTCTCATGTAATATGTTTGGACATCGTAAGAAGGATTGCCCAATACGAAGGAAGGATGATCGAAAGGGGATGGACAGCTCGACCCCAGCTCGAGTGTTCATTCCGATGCAGTCAGAATTTGAGACTGAGACTAGTTCCTCAGGGGTGACAGGTTAGTTTGCTAGTTCTAATTTCTAAGTTATACTGGTTGGTTTTGGTGCCATGTTGTTTCTTTATTTGTTGCATATAGAGAAGCATAGAGTTGTTATGCAGATCACATGATTATGTTGTGATGAGAAGGCAATACCGTATTGGTGACTTAAGAGATGAGTTGGGTTATGATAAAAAGGACTCATCAGTGGTTTTGGTAAAGCTGGTTATGACTGGCTCGGTATGATTCTGGATTTGGATTGGTTAGCCAAGAGTGGGGCAATTTTAAATCGCAAGGAAAGTATAGTAACTCTTGGGCTTGAGAGTGGAAAGCCTTGTGATAGTTGGCACTGTGCATGGTTCCGTATGCTTAGGGTAATTGTATTGAGAGCTAGAGTTTTATTGCAGGGAGGTGCATGGAACTCTTAGCTAGTGTAGTGGATACTACTTAGATTGTGCCAGTGGAGTCAGGACAGACTGGATTAGTCTGTGAGTTCTGAATGTGTTTCCAGACTGTTTGCCAGGGTTTCTTTTATATGGAGAGATAGTGTGGTGATTGGATTGGTGCCATGAATGGATTTAGGTTTTAGGGCACTGTTTGAATGGCTCAACAGAGTTGTTATAATTAAAAGCTCAGTAGTGAATAAGATGGTGTTCTCCAAGGTCCATCTTTTGCTAACCGGTTTATTCTATCTAAACCTATATGACTAAGTCTAAGATGCCAAAGATATGTGTCACCCTCATTTGAAATTTTTTCTCTTTTGTTACCTTGCGGTTTTGCTACTTTAAATAATTCTAAATTATTGAGCGTTCGTTCATTTTAATGAAAGCGATAAAGTCCAAATATTCAATTGCATGTCTAAAGAAAAAATTAAGAATAATCAAATTATAAATAAAATATTGCAATAAAATTCCAAATTAACTAAAAAATGAACTAAACATTGTTCAAACAACAATAAAGTTTTTCTTTTAATAAAACTAAATAATTTTAAATAAATGGACTTTCTTTAATGCTTTCTTGAACTAGACGCTTTTCCTCTTTTCCCTCTTCATGATCTTCATCAACAGCCTTCTTGAACCGTTAGATTCATCCATCTACACAGAAGAATAAACATCGTTAGTGGACCTTGAGTTAAGAGCTTAGAATGAAAAATCTCTTTCCATTTAGTTATAAGAACAAATAAATCATATTTACCTTTCTTATTCTTCATAAATTCAGTGATCATTTCACGCTTGACCGATAGAATTTCATTCTCATAAGACCACTTACCATATATGTGTCCATACGTAGCATGGATGGCCTCCCATATATCATATGCAGATTTAAGGCTTTGTAGAGTATTTTTGGTATATATATTCACTGATTGGAGTAAATAATATATAGCCATATGATTTATTCTTAATCACTTGGCGTACTCAAACTAATTAATCACTGAAGCATCTATTGGTGGTGTTCTAACAGCCTCCATCAAATTCTCTCTTAACAATAATATATCCATATCATGTCTCCAAAATACTATATTTTCATCATTAAGTTCAATCACTACATTACAATTAATTTGAGACATTTTAACTAAAATAAAATAAAAAACAATAATATGATCATTTGAAGAAATATCAATGTTTTGTAAAGTAAACATGATGCATGAATGCAACAATTAAACCACACAAATTAACATTTACTTTCCATGATAAAACTAGCCAACAAATAAAGTGTCGCCTTAGGGTCGGTCAAGTTAAATTCAGATAGCTTATAAGACAATCTTTATCTTTATAATTTAAAGCTTAAAATAACTCTTTATTTTCTCTTTTAAATATAAATTACCGTTGGTTTGGTCAAGATGTAATTATCCACCGCAAAAGCTTAATTACATCTTTGTAAGTGTAACCCATTATTTCAAAATTCATGACTTAACTTAGAGAGTGCTGCCTTAGGGTCGGTCAAGCCTAAAATACATCATTTCCTCCTATCTTTGTAAGAAGCCAACCTTGGTATTGATATGTCTAGAAACCTTCCCTAGGGGGACGGAAACAAAGCCACCTCGAGGCCCTATTCATATCTCACGTTGTTGTACTAATAATGGAGGTCATAGGTCACAATGAGATGTTCACCTTCTCCCACTTACTATTTTAGATTAAATGTGTTTTTATTAAACTAATCAATTAAATCATAATTGTAAAAGAGTATGTTTCTATAATTAATGTGATCTAAATAATTACCCATTACATTCATCTAACTTTACTAAAACGCTTTTTACATAAAGTTGGTTATCTTAAAGGCCTATAAAAAACTATTGCCTTTATTATGGTGTGATTTGTCAAGTTTTAACTAATTTAATACTTAGTAGTTTACATGTTGGTTATCTTAAAGGCCTATAAAAAACTATTGCCTTTATTATGGTGTGATTTGTCAAGTTTTAACTAATTTAATACTTAGTAGTTTACATGCAATTGATTTCACCAAAAACAATTCATATAAACAAATAGGACAATCCTAGATAATCATGTTTCTAAAAGATGCATGATTAATGAGAAACTGTGTGGGGTTTCATGAATGGCATGTAATTGACTAATGCATGATCATGTTATCAATCAAACATCAATGAACATTTCTTTAAATAAATACAATAAATGATGAACTGAGTACTAATGGGTATGATGAAATGGTGAGGAAAAACTGTTTCTTACTATATTTCTATTCACTGATGATTCTGTACAACCTAGGACTAGAGGTATATATAGGAAATACATAAGTAATTACATTAAATACAGGAATAGGTACCGGTTCCTATTCCTAGGAATCCCAAAGATCAAAACATTAAAAAACTATTTTCTTCTAACTGTCAACACTCCCCCTCAAGCTGGACTATAGATATTGATGAGTCCAAGCTTGTTTACAAGAAAATCAAATGTTTGTTCAGATAGTCCCTTTGTGAGAATATCAGCAAGTTGTTGATTAGTATGCACGTATCTAATGCTGATAACTCCTCTGTCAAATTTTTCTTTGATGAAGTGGCGGTAAACTTCCACTTGTTTGGTTCTGTCATGATGTATAGGGTTATGTACAATGCTGATAGTAGATTGGTTATCACAGTAGAGCTGAATAGGGGCTTCATATTTAATCTTCAATTCTTCTAGTAGATGTTTGATCCATATAGCTTCACACACTCCATGAGCCATGGCTCTATACTCTGCTTCTGTACTGCTTCTTGCAACCACAGTTTGCTTTTTACTTCGCCATGTGGTTACATTCCCCCATACCATTGTGCAATATCCAGATGTAGACTTTCTATCATCAATTGAACCAGCCCAGTCTGCATCTGTGAACACTTCAACCTTTCTCTCAGTTGTCTTCCTGAAAAAAAGACCCTTTCCTGGAGTTTGCTTGAGATATCTCTGAATTCGATACACTGCATTGAGATGTCCTTGACACGGATCATGCATGTATTGACTGACTAGACTCACTGCAAAAGCAATGTCGGGTCTAGTATGTGAGAGGTAGATGAGTTTTCCTACCAGCTGTTGGTACTTCCCCTTGTCAACTGGACTTCCTTCGAACATTTTCTTTTTGTCTCCGAGCTCAATTGGAGTTTTGCTGGGTCTACTTCTGAGCATTCCTATCTCCTTTAGAAGATCTAGAGTGTATTTTCTCTGGGACACGGAAATACCTTTTTTACTTCTAGTAAATTCTATACCCATAAAATATTTGAGAGCACCGAGATCTTTGACTTCGAACTCCTTTGCCAACATTTCTTTGATTGAGTTTATCTCCTCAATGTGATTACCAGTGATAATTATGTTATCAACATATACGATTAATATCGCAAATTTTCCACTTCCTAAGTGTTTGACAAAGAGAGTGTGATCAGTCTGGCCTTGTATGTACCCAAGCCCTTTGACAACTTTCAGGAAACAATTGAACCATGCTCGGGGAGATTGTTTCAAGCCGTAGAGAGATTTGTTCAGTTTGCAAACTGTGATTGTTTTAAGCCGTACCAGGTTGTCTTGAGAGATTCTTCAAATCCCGGAGGCTGACTCATATACACTTCTTCTTCTTCAAGTTCCCCATTCAAGAATGCATTCTTTACATCAAGCTGATGTAATTCCCAATCCATGTTAACCGCTAGTGAGAGAAGAACTCTGATAGTGTTGAGTTTGGCAACTGGAGCGAATGTTTCCGTGTAGTCAATTCCATAAGTTTGAGTAAACCCCTTGGCAACTAACCGAGCTTTGTACCTCTCAATAGATCCATTTGCATTGAATTTGACGGTGAACACCCATTTGCACCCTATTACCTTCTTGTCTGGTGGTAGCTCTACTAATTTCCACGTTCCATTATGTTTAAGTGCTCTTATTTCTTCAAGCACTGCTGCTTTCCACTGAGGAGAATCAAGAGCTTCTTTGATATTTCTGGGAATCACAATATTTGATAGATTCGAGGTGAAAGCTTTAAATGGAGATGACAATTTTGAGTAAGAAATGAACTTTGAAATGGGGTGTTGGGTACATGATCTGGTTCCTTTCCTTAATGCAATAGGAATATCTAGATCTGTCTGTTTGTTAGATGGGAGAATACCTGGATCTTTTGAGGGAAGCGGTTCCATCACCGGATTGGGCGTTTGACTGTGCTGAGGATTCATAACTTGTTTATTTCTCCTGGAATACACCCGAATCTCTTTCTGACGTTTTGGTCTTGAGGATGTTCTTCAAGTTCAGTGTTTTTAGGAGAGGTTGGTGGATTTTCTTGTTCAGGAGGGAGAGTCTGGATATCTGGTTCAGAAGAAAGTGGAGTGGAAGAGGTAAATGGAAAAATAGTTGTTAAGGGTAATTCTAACCCCCACGACCACTGAGCTTCTTGCTGGTGATGGTTGGACTCCCCCTGAAGCGATGTGAGAGTGAAGTAAAGAGTATCCTCGAAAAATGTGACGTCACATGAGATGAATGTTTTTTTGGTGATGGGACAATAACACTGATAACCTTTTTGGGTAGGAGAGTAACCCAAAAACACAGTCTTAATGGCTCTAGGATCAAATTTACTCCGATGGTGGGAGTGAACATGCACAAAAGCAGTGCAACCAAATACTTTAATAGGTAGAGTATTTGTAGAGATGTGAGGATGTAGAGATTGAAGAACAGAATATGGTGTTTTGAACTGAAGGGGTCGACTAGGGAGGCGATTAATGAGATAAGCAGCAGTAAGGATAACATCGCCCCAAAGATGTTTAGGGACATGCATAGTGAACATAAGAGCACGAGCTACTTCTAAGAGATGACGATTTTTGCGTTCAGCAACTCCATTCTGTTGCGGAGTATCAACACACAAGCTTTGAAGGACAATCCCATTTTTGAGAAGATAGGGACCAAGAGTGGTATTGAAATACTCAGTACCATTGTTGGTACGGAGTATTCTTATAGATGTTTGGTACTGTGTTTGGATCATTTGATGAAAGTTTTGAAAAATTTGGCATGTTTCAGACTTACTTTTAAGAAGATAGACCCAAGTGAGACGTGTGTGATCATCAATGAAAGAGATAAACCATCGCTATGTCACTATGAATCAGAGAGAATGGGTTGGAAGGTGTATATATTTTGTGAGGAAACGAAATCCGTGTGTGCTTGGCAAATTGACAAATATCACAATGAAAATCTGTAATATTCTTATTTACAAAAAACGATGGGAATAAGTGTTTTAAATATAAAAAACTTGGATGCCCAAGTCGACAATGCCATAACATAATTGTTTTTGAAACAGAGTTTGAAACAAATGATGAACTTGAACAAGAATTAGAAATAGAACTTGAACCCAAACGTAGTAGAGAAGAGAGCTCGTTAACTGGATGTTGCCTTTCAAAGAAATAAAGTCCGTTATGAACCCTAGCACTGCCAATCATCCTCCCCGATGATAGATCCTGAAATTGACAAGAATTTGACATGAATTTAGCGAAGTAATGATTATCACTGGTTAATTTTTTGACAGAGATTAAATTGCATTTCAAAGAAGGAACATAAAGTACTGATTTAAGAATGAGGTCAGCAGATAATTTAATAGTGCCTATTCCAACAATAGGAGAATGGGTGCCATTTGCAATTGTGACACTAGATTTAGTGGAACATGGAGAATAAGTATCAAACAAATGTGGTAAACCTGTCATGTGATCAGGGGCGCCCGAATCGATGATCCATGGTGTGTTGGAGGTGGAAGAAAGATTACCAGAGTGTGCAACAGAGGCACTATGAGTCTCAGGACCGAAACTGGGTTTTATGGATGATTGACTCAAAAGAGTGTACAGGTGGGCAAGTTGTTCCTTACTGAATGAAGGGGTACCAGCACTATTCTGATCATTGGTACTCTCAGTTTGAGTTTGATAGGCCTTTCTTTCATTTTGGCAGCGAGGGGTCCAATTGGGTGGTTTACCATGGATAACCCAACAAGTAGATCGAGTATGACCGTGACGTTGGCAGTGATCACACCAAGGTCGATCACCCTTACGATTAGGTCGAGGGTCGGGAGTGGATATGCCATGTGGTGGAGGGCCAGATTTTGATACGAGAGCTGAGCTTTCAATGGGCTGCAGGTCAGGAGTAGTGAGCATGACACGACAACGTGCTTCTTCACGTCTAACCTCAGAGAAGGCTTCTTCAGTGTCGGGAAATGGGGCACGACCTACTAGACGACCTCTAACTTCATCAAGATTACTGTTTAACCCTGTAAGAAATTCAAAGACTCGTTCTTTCTCTAACTGCTGCCGCTGGATTATAGTGCAGTTACCACATAGTGGTGTGGTATCCAGATACAAATCGAGCTCCTGCCACAAGTCTTGTAAGTCGGAAAAATATTGGGTAACAGTTTGATTACCTTGCTTGATTTCTTTAAGCTTGGTACGGATTTCGAAAATCTGAGAGGCGTTACCAAGGTCAAAATACATTTTCTGGGCAGCGTCCCACACCTCCTTAGCAGTCTTAAAGAACAGATATTTGCGGCTGATTTTTGAGTCCATTGAATTAATTAACCATGCAAGTACAATAGAATTTTCAGCCTGCCATACCTTGTATGTAGGATCATTGAAAAGAGGTGCAGGGAGATCACCAGTAATGTATCTTAGTTTACCACGACCACAAATAACAAGTTTGACAGATTGGGCCCATTGTAAATAATTTTTTCCATCAAGTTTATGGGCTGTAATATTAAGTGAACCACTATCAAGGTTATAAAGAGAGCCCATAGACCCACTGGGCTGAGTGTGGGCTGAGTTGGGGTTAGGGTTACCTTCATTGGGCTGGGTTGAGTAAGGCCCAATATTTTGAGAGGTAACTTCCTCACTATTCGACATCACAGAGAGAAGCGACCCGAGAGCCTCTGTGCTAAGAGTGGGGTCGAGAGCTTCTGAGGGCTACGGGGGGCCGACTGTAGCGCCGCCGGACAGGACTGCCGCTGTAACGACCCAAATCCGCTAATAAGGCTTGAGGGCCTTGATTAGCTTGCCAGGAGGGCATGATGGGATTTATGTGTGATTTTAATGATTTAAATGCATGTTATATGACCATTTGTTTATCTGAGATGCATGACTATGTATGTTAGTATGCATGTAGGCCCGGATCGTGTTAGAAGGGCATAATTGTAATTTTGGCCATGTTGGGCATAACTGCATTGATATGTGATGATTGTTGAGACCACATTGTGATGTGGATGTATCTGTGATTTGTGACTCGAGGCGATCCCAGTGAGCAGGCTAGCGGAAATTCATGACGGGAATTTATACCCGGCTCGGGGCGAGCCTGGAGGTATGAACAGGAATTCAGAGAAATAGATTGAGATTTACTTTGATGATGGGGGATAATTATTTGGTGATTTATCAGGTATTGGGAAGCAACGGGAAAATATTAGAGACACTTGAGGATTAGCGGGAATTGGGTAAATGACTAAAATGGCCCTACTTGGGAAAAAAGGTTTAGAATTAATAGGGAGGGCATTTTGGTCAATTGGCTTTTGAAGATAGAATAAATAAGGCTTTATACACTTAGTGGATTTTGTAGAATAGAGTAAAGGGGCTGAAAAAGAAAGGAAAAAGGAAAGAAAGAAAAGAGAGAAAACTGATGGGTTTTCTAAGGGATCGGTTTGGGGGTTCTAGCACCTCTTCTCTTCATTTTTCTTGAGGTCAAGCTCAGTGGGGAGCTAGGATAGGCTGTGCATCAAGAATCTTAAGGTCACACTTGAAGACTTGGCAAGGATTAGCAAGAACATCTGAAACTTGAGGTAAGTTCTTGAGGATTTCTGTTTTAGGGTTTTGGCTGGTTTGAGCTGTGTTTTGAACTGAGTTGTTGGGAACTTTAGGGGATTTCTGGGCAAGCTTTGAGGATGAACAAACTAAGGAGGCCTAGGGTTGAATCAAGGTCGAAATTGCATCAATGGTAAGAATTCTAAGCCTTTAACTTTTTTGTTGATTGAATTTCTGGTTTTTGAGTTCATCATGTTAGATTTTGAGATTTGGGTTGAATGTGATTGGGTTTTGAGTTCTTGGGATGCTTGGGATGAGTGTGGAGTGTGTATAAGCTTGATTTTGGGTTTGGAAAAGGTTTGGACAAGTTTGGAGTTGAAATGGGAGGAGAAAATCGCAAGATGCGATTTTTGGTTCTGCTGGGCTGCAACTAGCGCTACAGCGCTAGTCAGTGGGCGCTGTAGCGCTAGCCCCTGCTCTGGGGGGAGTGTTCTGCTTGTAGCGCTACAGCGCCCTCTTTAGAGCGCTGTAGCGCTGCACTGTTCACAGGGGTGAATTTTTGGGTTTTTATGAGGGATTTTGACCTAGGGTTCGGGGCTCGATTCCGCCGCTTTGTTTTGGGGATTTGGGACTTCCCGGGGGCTCGGGATTGGTCCCGAGGCTAGGTATTCGGACTTGGGGTTCGGTGTTGACTTTGACCTATGTTTGTGCCTAGGTGTGCGCTAAGGCTCGAGTGGGATCGTGCTCAAGGAGTCAGGTGATCTAAGCTATTGATTGGAAAGGTAAGAAAACTATAACACCCGTAGGATAGGGCATGAGCCCATAGTGTGATTGCCGGGCATGGCCCTATATTGCATGTTGCATGATGAGATGATTGCAGGGCATGGCCCCATATTGTGTTGTGTGCAAATGTTTAACCTTAAATGAATCATGATGTGTGTGAATGATTATTTTGAATGTACTATATGTGTGATTATGATGAAATGAACGGCAAGGGCCGAGTACGGCGTAGGCCGGGGCGGCCGTGGGCCGAAAGTAACACCTAGCACATGGGATGCTATATTCAGGGTGGGACCCAAGGGATACATGAGTTATCCTCGCGGTGAGAACCGATACCCCAGGCTTCGGTAAGGCTCTGGGGCGGCTTGGCCGTGTTTGCTTAGTCTAATGGTTGACTTGTTTATCTGTGGATTATCTGTTATGAAAAACTGTATAACTGCATATGTTATGTTCTGCATGAGTTTTCTTGCTGGGCTTCGGCTCACGGGTGCTCTGTGTTGCAGGTAAGGGCAATGACTGAGTCAACCAACCATGAGTACGGAGAGCGTGAAGCGACGCGTACATGTTTGGCCTGCCCGACTGCTTTGGTTGGGGGTTTATTCGAAAATGGCTGTAATAATCTATGATTTTATGATTTCTTAACTGTAACCTTATTTCAAGATGTAATTAGTTTTCAAACCTTATTTTGGGATCCCAAATGTTTAATGATAGAAGTTTTAATGAAACGACGCATTTTCAAAGATTACAGCCTTAACTTTTAATTAGTCACACTTTTGCTCAAAACCTCAGTTAGCGAGTTCATTGCACACTATTTCGTCTTAAAAACTCACTTAGTAACGGCTCTAAGGAAGTAGGGCGTTACAGCCGCCGGATTGGACTGGCCGAGACACTGGAGATAACGCCGGAGAGGAGCGACTGGAGGTTGAGCGCCGGAGTGGAGCGACTGCAGGTCTGGAGCAGGTGCCAAATGACTTCGCCGGAGGTCTGGAGTGTCGCCGGACTGGTTTGCGACTGGAAAGAGGGACGACCGCCGGAAAAAATTGAGGAAAGCTGAGGGGGGGACATAATCAAGCCTTACAGCTCTGATACCATGATGAAATGGTGAGGAAAAACTGTTTCTTACTATATTTCTATTCACTGATGATTCTGTACAACCTAGGACTAGAGGTATATATAGGAAATACATAAGTAATTACATTAAATACAGGAATAGGTACTGATTCCTATTCCTAGGAATCCCAAAGATCAAAACATTAAAAAACTATTTTCTTCTAACTGTCAACAGGGTATTTCTAAGATTTACAACCCTTTGAAAACATTAGAAATAAAATTGCAATCTAAGCCTCTCCAAGAATGCTCATCCTCTCCTTTAGGCTTTCTTGCTAATCTTTAGGAACTTTGTTTTGCCCAAGTTATTCAAAACAAATTTTCTATTTAATTTATTTAATTAAAACTAACTTTTAATTAAATGATCAATTTTGTCATCTTTTAAATTTAGTTGAATTTAAATAATTAAATTCAAATAATTGTTTAAACTTAAGATATTAAAATATCTTAACCAACTAAAAGATATTTTATTTTCTAATAAAATAAAATAAGATAATTAAACTTTTAAATTCAAATAATTTAAAAATTAATTAAATAAAAGATATTTTATAACAACTTAGGAATTAGGGTTTTGGGCGCCAAGATTGATGCCCTAGGAACCCTATGATTGGTGGCACAAGGTGCCATGGGCACAAGTGCATGGTTGGGCAGGCTGGTGAGCACGCAGGTGCGCACACGATAGGGGTCAGGCGCAGGCGGGGCTCGGACAGGCACTGGGTGTATGCGGGGCTCCTCGACAAGTGTCATGCACATGAGGCGCTGCTTGTGGGAAGCACCAGGGGCACGTGCGAGGGAGCAGGGGCTCGGGTTGGGTGTCGCACACGAGAGATGGGAGCTCGAAACCTGGGTGTGCGCGTGGGTGAGGCAGCCACGGGGCTTGTGCGTGCGACTAGAGCTCAAGCCCTTGGCTCGGGTCCTTCCAATTTTCTTTGTGTACAGATTTTCAGTTTAAATTTCAATAAATTAAAATTACAAAAAATCCTATGCCCTTTATGGCTTACACAAGATCTAGAAAAACAATAAAATTCCTAACCCAACATCATCATATAATTAACAATCCATCATTCAACCATACATTCAAAAAAAATATCTATCCATTCAATATACATATCAACATAAACAAATGCACGAAACCCACATAGTATTTAATATATATATGTATAGATTGCTCACATACAAATTGTTGGTATTAAATGATCAAATCAAATGTACGCAGCGGAATATATGGACACATTTTAATAAATATTAATATCAGCCAGGATCATACACATATAAAAAATATTAAATCACATACAAATAGATTAGAGATTATCTCTTATAGCCTATCAAGTGTCCTTGAGATGTTTTGAATAAATCAACGATCTTCCTATCCAGTGTTATGAGATCTCACACCCTGATCTTCTAGACCAATCCTCAAACACACAAGGACGTGTGTGGGCACGTAGGATTCAAAATGTTGATTTATGTGACTCCCTAGATGTACTCAACACATGAGATTTAGAAAGTTTTGACAAGGAGAATGTTTAGAATAGTTTTTCAGGTTTAGAGAAAACTATCACTTTTGAGAGAGTTTGATTATTATTCTGAATATCAAGTATATCAGATTTATAAAGATATTTAATCTAATTAAATAATCTTTATTTAATTCAAATTAAAATTGATTAGATATTTTCATTTAATTATCTATTTAAATTATATTTAAAAAAAGAATAATTAAATAACTGATTAAGCAAATTTATTTTAAATTCAAAATTCAAATACTGGGGATAAAAAATCTTGATGCTAGGCGCCACACACTGTGTGTCGCCCAGCTCTATTAGCATTGCCGTAATTTTCTCATTTGTTTATTTAATTAACTTTTAAGACAAGATATTTATTCCAACATAAATATCAGTCTTTATCTTAAAATATCAGTTATAAATTAAATAAATAAATATCATATTTTAAATAAGATATTTATTATTTCTATCTTTATATTAATCCAAACAAGATTAATATTAATTATAACTTATAGTTTTTCAAAACAAAAAACTATATAGTTAAATAATTAATTAATTCACAATTAATCAATTACCCATAATTGTCAAATAATTATTTCCTTGCCCTGAAAAATTAATTCATTTGCAATTTAGTCATTTCTCTTAACAAATCTTTCTTTTAACATCCTTACCCTTGACAATGTAGGACAAAGGTGATCTGGGGACCATGGACCTATAATACAAAGCTCCAATAAACCAGATTATTAATTAAACTATTTAATCTAATAATCTTATTTATTAATTCCATGATTACTCCACTATAAATATGGAGTTGCACTCTAACTATTTATAGAGTTTTCTCTAGTAGTCCATTGATATTATCAATATATGTAGTTTTGTCCTCCATTATTGGTTCGTTAATTAGAGCTGGTCAAAATTACCGTTTTACTCTTCTAATTACCTCTTGATCCTTAAGTACCATTAATTCACTAGTGAATAATTAATCTATAATCTAATTATAGATTTGAGCTTTATAATTATTCAATTCCAGCATGAACCCTTAAGGGAACCAATATTCGATCCGTTTAGGAAAGCATGGATTTCATTATTGTAATTCATGTTCCCAACCATCCATGATATTAAATCTCCAAAACAAAAGTCATTAGTCTTATTATTCTAAGAGACCTTAACGAGTGAATCAAAAGATCCAATAAACATAAACAGGTGTTCATGAATACTCAGAATTTAGACTGATCTACAAATGATCATCTACTATGATAAGAATTAAATCTTTACGTCAAATGACAAGTTTATAATGATAATTAATTCTCATCGGTCCTGTCATATATAATCTCTATTATATACAACACCTTTACTAAGATGTTTATCCACATCAGTAATCCGAATATAGATTACTTGCATTTCATATGCTTAGCAAACCATACTAGCAACCATTCATTAAAGATTCCTTACTTTAATATGTTACTGACTATTTTATT
The DNA here is from genome assembly GCF_963169125.1 of Humulus lupulus. NCBI lineage: Eukaryota > Viridiplantae > Streptophyta > Magnoliopsida > Rosales > Cannabaceae > Humulus > Humulus lupulus. The sequence continues at coordinate 144,715,492 of NC_084800.1, read as the reverse complement.
CCTTACTTTAATATGTTACTGACTATTTTATTCATTATGTATGATCTTAATTCTCTCGTACTAATACAAGATCATATTCTGATGAATGAATATGGAATTTTCTTAATATTATTATATAATTAATTCAAGGAATAATTATAACATTAAAATATAATAAAATTGTACTTTTATTCAAAACCAATAAAATGTCTTTACATGCTTTTGGGGCTTTAATTCTAACACATGTTTAGTGGAATTCGAGGTTCTGGGGGTTAGGACTCGGTTTGGAAACTTTTATTTACTCGATATTGATGGATATCCTTTATTATGATTGTGACTAGGGTACCGCTAGGGCTTGGAAGGGGATTGTGCTTGAGGGTCATATCTATTTATCCAGTGCTTGGACCTGAGGTTATAAAACTGGTATATGCACATAGAGCTATATGTTGGTATGATTATTGGCCTTGAATTACCTGTGAATGTATGGTATTGTTGATGCTCATAATCTCATCAAGAGAAAATGTAAGGTCGAGGCAAGGCCCTAAGGCCACCGTCGTCTCGGCAAGCCATCGCACCACCACGTCTCGCGAGGCCACCATCTCGCGAGGCCATCGTCTCGCGAGGCCACCACATGGGCGAGGCCAACCATGGGCGAAGCCACCCCATCTCGCGAGGCCACCATTCCGCGAGGCCGTCACATGGGCGAAGCCACCCCATCTCGCGAGGCCATCACATGGGCGAGGCCAACCATGGGCGAAGTCACCCCATCTCGGGAGGCCACTGTCTCGCGAGGCCACCGTCTCGCGAGGCCACCACATGGGCGAGGCCAACCATGGGCGAAACAACCCCATCTCGCGAGGCCAACATTCCGCGAGGCCGTCACATGGGCGAACCAACCCCATCTCGTGAGGCCACCGTCTCGCGAGGCCGTCGCATGGGCGAAGCCACCCCGTCTCGCGAGGCCCTTGGGCCACTCCCACCATGCGAGGCCGAGGGAGGCTGCGAGGTCCTTGGGCCACTCCCACCACGCGAGGCCAAGGGAGGCTGCGAGGCCCTTGGGCCACTCCCACCACGCGAGGCCGAGGGAGGCTGCGAGGCCGTCAACGGCGCCTCATGCGCGAGGCCGCGCAAGGTCCCACGCGCACGCGCCCCGGGAGGTCCATCGGCCCGCCATCTTCTCAGGAGGCCGACACCCCCTCACTTGACACGTATGGGCCCAAACCACGCCATTAGGGGCCATGTAGGGGAAGTCACACGAAGGGGATGGCTTGCAGAGGAGGCATCTTGCCTTGCACACTAAGACGAAGAGCGAGGCCACGCGCTTATCGCCCGCACCCGTGGGTGACCCTAGGGTGCTTCGGGCATCTCGTGCTAAGGGCCCAAGATTCTTACTCAACGCCACGGCCGGTGCAGGCACCAAGGGTCCCATTCCTTACACTTCGAGATCCCTATGCTTAGGAGATCCAGTACGAGTCGAATGAGATATATTTGTACGACCAAGTAATAAGTACGGATACCAGTGCCAGTGAGATTGATGGGGTAAGGATCATGGTCCGTACGTCTACGACCATAGGTCAGAGCCGACACCACTACCTCCTGCGCCAATACGCCTGCCACCACGCATCAGACATGGGTACAGGCAAGTAGTGGAGACATCCTCCTGACACCTGCTCCTGTACGGGATGTACAACCACAACCTCTGAAGCCACTCCCCTAGTGCAGTACGTATGTACCACTTGGTCCCTTGGACCACTATGTACCTAAGGCCATTAGAGCCTACTATAAAATGAACTCCAAGACCACCTGAAAGGGGGTTGGAAATTTTACTGTAGCAGAGCCTAAAGTGTGAATGAAAGATTGATTTCTCCATTATTGTTACATCATTGTTCTTGAGTTATTGTTCAAGTTTTTACAGCTTTCCAATTAGAGATCTTGATTTGATAATTTTTCCAACTTAACTTCGTTGACGAGTTCTCACCGTCAACAGTTTGGCACCGTCTGTGGGAACGTTAGTTTCAAGCTACTGTTCCACCATTATTTCCGACAAGAAGAAGATGCCAAGACGCTCGAAGCGACTGAGGGAGACGCGGGAGGTAGAAGTTCACCTGAACGGAGTCCAGCTGAAGGCCTCCATGAAGGACGCTCCTCCACCCAGGGACGTGGAGCCCCCGAAAGACCCTGAGGATCACGGAGGAGACAGGGTGGCCTCACCGCCGGCCGCTCCACCTGGAGGGAGTCCTCCCAGAGCACCACCGGTACACGCTGATGAGTTCCCTCCTCCAAAACCGCCACGGGCACTGAACTCCGGCCGGCAAGACCTGGGCCCTTCTGCCCGTAGGCCTGACAAACACCCCCGGGTCCACTCCGTGAGCTCGAGTTCGAAGTCCCGGTTTTACGAAGAGGAGATACGTGAGCTCCACCGTAAAACCCAAAGGTTGGAAACTACCTTAGAGAACATGCAAGAGGTCCTTAACGGCCTACTGTAGGGTAAGTCCAACATAACCTTGCCTAAGGGAAAGGAGAAAGGCAAGGATGGGGTGGAGACCACCGTGCCTGTAGATGATGGAAGAACCCGGCATTCAACTAGCAACACCCCCCGCGCGAAGCAACATGATCACCCCGAACCGCCTAAGCAGGCCCAGAAGCCAGCGCCGAGAACCAACGCTGCCCCTCGCCATGAGGATGAGGTCACATCCAAAAGAACACCCCCAGACTTGCGGGAGGAGCTCAATAAGAAGAGGACAGGCAAAGGGACCACGCCCCCTGTGGCACCTCGAGAAGGCAAGGGAAAGGCAGATCTTAGCCCGTCCACTTTGTGAGACACCCTCAGCAAAAGGAGGCAGGACCTAGACACGGAGATGCGGAGCTTGCGGAGCAAGATCATCACCGCGTCAGGTGGCCAGGCCTTTGAGGAAGACTTCGACCATGAGTCGCCCTTTGTGCGAGAAATTCAGGCAATCCGACTCCCTACCAATTTTAAGGAGCCCAATATGACCCCTTACGAAGGGAACACGGATCCAAAATACCACCTGGATGCGTTTAATGATCTGATGAAATTGAGGGGGATCGGAAGTGGTGCCAGGTGCCATTGCTTCGCTGTTACTCTGAAAGGACCCGCCTACAAATGGTTCAAAAGGCTAAGGCCAGGGTCCATCAGGTCCTGGCAGCAGTTCTCTGATGAGTTCCTCCAACAGCACCATGTCGTGCGGGACTACACGATGCCAGGTACCAGCCTGGCCAACGTGAAGCAAGGGGAGAAGGAAAGCCTGGAGAGCTACATTCACCGGTTCAATATGGAGGCCGCAAAAGTGGGAAGCCTAACGCGCCGGGAGTTAAAAATGGCCATTACCGCTGGGGTGCTCCCAGGAAGAAAATTATGGGACAACATGTTAAAGAGGGAAGTCACTGACCTGGATGACTTCTATGAAAGAGCACTGAAGTACATCCGTGTGGAGGATGGCCACGCAAACCTGAAGGCTGGGAAGGAGGAGCCCCACGCGAAGTCCCCAACTAACAACGGGTCGAATGTAGCAAAGAAGAAAAGGACGTACGATGGGTTGAGGGATGACCAGCAGAGGAAGACCAAGCGAGGGGGTGATCATAGGCAACAGCCTATACTCATTATACGAACCTCACGGACACCAGGGAGCATATTTACATCACCAACGAAGATCGAGTGCCCTTCAAAAATCCCCCGCCAATGAGAAAGGATCGGTCCAAAAGGGACCCCAGTAGATACTGCCAATACCACAAGGACATCGGGCACACCACGGCAGAGTGTATCCACCTGAAGGAGGAAATTGAAGAGCTTATCCACCGGGGACACTTGGGCCGCTATGTCAGGAGAGAAAGGCAAAGGCCAGAAGGCGAGCCCACAGCACCCCAGGCACAAGAGCGAGCCCCAGAAATACAGGGGGAGGTCCGAACCATTTTTGGAGGTCCAGGATTTGGGGGAGACTCTAGGAAGGGGCGAGATAGGTATGCAAGAGAGGCTCGGCGAAGTCCGCCTCCCTGCGTCATGAGTTTAGAACAACGACCTCCGAAGAGTTTCAAAGGGGAAAACGACTCTATAACGTTCACTGAGGAGGACGCACGGGGGGTACACTTTCCCCATAATGATCCGCTGGTGTTGACAGTCCAATTGGTGAATATGCGTGTGCATCGAGTCCTAGTGGACAACGGGAGCTCGGTGGACATCTTATATCGCCCTGCTTTAGAAAAGATGGGACTGGGCATTCGTCACCTGAAGCCCTGCCAGTCGTCCCTATACGGATTTACAGGGGATTCAGTGCAACCCCTTGGGATGATCGAATTAACACTTACCATGGGGGAGCAACCCCGCCAAACTACAGTCATGTCTAACTTCGTTGTAGTAGATTGTGCATCAGCTTTCAACGCGGTATTAGGGAGGCCCTCCCTGAGAGAATTGAAAGCCATAACTTCAATATATCACTTGGTTGTCAAGTTCCCGACTCCAGGAGGGGTCGCAAGTATGAAAGGAGAACAGAATGAGGCGAGGGAGTGTTACAACACCTCACTCCGCACGCCTGCAAAGCCGCGTGAGCCAATGGCCATGGTGGTACATGAGGCGCTATGTACACCCACGGGGGGTCCGCAGGAGCTGGACCCTCGGGTCGTAGATGAGGCAAGAGCAGAACCAGTGGAAGAAGTAGAGGAGATTACGGTGACAGAGGAACCCTTAAGGAAATTGAAGATAAGGAGAAGCCTACAAGGTGACGTTAAGGAGGGGTTGATGGAATTTTGGAAGGATAATCTAGACGTATTTGCATGGAGTCATGAGGACATGGTGGGCATAGACCCCAGCGTGATGTGCCACCACCTGAACATCTCCCCAGAAGCAAGGCCCGTCAGGCAAAAAAGGCGGGCGCTAGACCCAACAAGATACGCAGCGTTAAAATAGGAGGTTGACAAGTTGAAGGCTAACGGTTTCATCTGTGAGTCTTTCTACCCTGTGTGGGTATCGAACCCAGTACTCGTGCCAAAGCCAAATGGGAAGTGGAGAACTTGCGTCGATTTCACGAATTTGAATAAAGCTTGTCCTAAGGACAGCTTCCCACTTCCCAGGATAGATCAGTTAGTAGATGCAACAGCGGGGCATGAGTTACTAAGTTTTATGGACGCCTACTCAGGATACAACCAAATCCCAATGAACCCGGCAGATGAAGAGCACACATCATTCATTACAGACAAAGGGCTATACTGTTACAAGGTGATGCCCTTCGGGCTCAAGAACGCGGGAGCCACCTATCAAAGGCTGGTGAATAAAATGTTCGCCAATCAGATAGGAAGGAATATGGAGGTGTATGTGGATGACATGCTAGTGAAGACCAAAGTAGCAGCAGAGCTCAACAAAGACCTTGGTGAGATGTTTGACACGCTCAGGAAATACTGGATGAAGTTGAACCCAGCCAAGTGCACCTTCGGGGTATCCTCAGGAAAATTCTTGGGCTTCATGGTCAATTCCAGAGGCATCGAGGCCAATCCTGACAAGATAAAGGCACTCATAGAAATGAGCCCGCCCAAGAATAAGAAGGAGGTGCAGTGCCTAACAGGAAGGGTAGCGGTCCTTAATAGGTTCATCTCAAGGTCCACCGACAAGTGCCTCCCATTTTTTGACATCCTCAAAGGGAGCAAAAAGTTCGCTTGGGATGAGAGATGCGAGGAAGCATTTATCAGGATGAAAGAGCACCTGGGGAAGCCGCCCCTGTTAGCAAAGCCAGAGAAGGGCGAGAAGTTGTACCTGTACTTGGCAGTGTCTGAGCATGCCATCAGCGCAGCCCTGGTTAAGGGAGAGAAGAAGCAGCAACAACCCGTATACTATATCAGCAAGCGTTTGGTGGACGCGGAGAGCCGGTATCCGGAGATCAAAAAATTGGCCTATGCGCTAGTAGTGGCGTCAAAGAAGTTGAAGCCTTACTTCCATGCACATACAATTGATGTCTTAACAGATAGTCCTTTGAGACAAGTCTTACATAAGCCCGAGACTTCAGGGAGACTAATGAAATGGTCGATTGAGCTAAGTCAGTTTGATATTGTATACACTCCAAGGGCTTCCATCAATGGACAGGTGCTGGCAGATTTTATAGTAGAGCTCACCCATCAGCCGAGTGAAGGAAGGAGTGAAGAAGGAGAGCAGCCTGTTACGGAGGAGGAGCTAGGAGGTTCAGAGGAGTGGAGTTTGCACGTTGATGGGGCGTCGAATGAAGGAGGATCAAGAGCGGGCATCATGATGACAGGGCCCGAGGGACACAGAATGTACTGCGCAATCCGATTTGGGTTTGAGGCCTCCAATAATGAGGCAGAGTACGAGGCGCTCCTGGCTGGCCTGCGTCTAGCCCAGGAACTAAGAGTAACGCGCCTTCATATCTTCAGCGACTCGCAATTGGTAGTATGCCAGGTAAAGGGGGAGTACCAGGCAAGGGGACCCAAGATGGCAGCCTACTTGGAGAAGGTGAAGGGCCATCTCGGACGGCTGGTGGCATATACTATAGAGCAAATCCCCAGAGAGAAGAACACCCATGCTGATGCACTCGCAAAGCTGGCATCTACCAAGGATAGTGATGTCTTGGAATCAATACCCGTAGAGTACTTACCAAAACCCAGTATCGAAGGCATGGACGTACACATGATTAGTACCCCGAGGAAATCATGGACCGAGCCAATCAAGAGGTACCTGGAAGAAGGAACCTTGCCTGCGGATAGAAACGAATCGCGGAGATTGGTGTACAAGGCCGCAAGATACACCCTGGTAGATGGGGTCCTTTACAAAAGAGGATTCTCGATGCCCCTCCTGCGGTGTGTAGAAGAAGAGGAGGCATTGAGAGTGTTGCAGGAGATACATGAGGGAGAGTGTGGCAACCACGAGAGTGGACCCTCTACGGCTAGGAAGGTCATGAGACAAGGATACTACTGGCCTTCTATGGAGAAAGATGCGCGTGACTTTGCAACGAAATGCGACAAATGCCAGAGGCACGCCAACTACCCTCGGAAACCCCCAAGTGAACTGACCAGCATGACCATCCCCTGGCCCTTCGCCATCTGGGGGATAGACTTGATCGGTGCCCTTCCTACAGGCAGGGGTGGAGCAAAGTACGCGGTGGTGGCAGTAGATTATTTCACTAAGTGGGTAGAAGCGGAACCCCTCGTGAAGATAACCGCCAAGCACATCACCTCTTTTGTCAACAAATTCATTGTGTGTCGATATGGAGTACCTTACAAGATTATCTCCGACAATGGTACCCAGTTCGAAGGAGGAGCCTTCGATGAATATTGCAAGGAAAGAGGCATAAGGAGGAGTTTCTCCGCGGTGGTGCACCCCCAGGCCAATGGGCAAGTGGAAGCCATAAACAGGGTCCTTAAGAAGAACCTGAAGACAAAGCTGGAAAAAATGAAGGGAGCCTGGGTAGATGAGCTACCAAATGTGCTATGGGCTTACAGGACCACCCCACGCTCGACTACTGGGGAATCCCCATTCTCCCTGGCCTATGGATGCGAGGCCGTGCTCCCAGTCGAGATGCGAGTCGAGTCCCACAGGGTACAGGCATATGGAGACGAAGCTAACCGCGTAGCCCTAGCCGAAAACTTAGACATGCTGGAAGAGAAGCGAGAAAAAGCCCAAATGAGGGTGGCAGTGTACCAGCAGCGCGCCGCAAGGTACTACAATTCGAGGGTGCGAGAGAGAACTTTCAGAGTTGGCGACCTGGTGCTAAGGAAAGTACTCCCAAACACACGAGACCCAGGCGCAGGAGTGCTGGGGGCGAATTGGGAGGGGCCCTACCAGGTTGCTCAGTGCATCCCCCCGAACACTTACAAGCTGGCCCGCATGGACGATACCCTCATACCCCGAGCATGGAACGCGGAGCACCTGAGGAAGTACTACCAGTAAGGCGCCCATGCGATGGAAAAGGAGCAAGTGTTGCACGCTGCCTTAATATGATAGGAAGAAATCAAAGAGGTTACCTAGATAGCCTCCTAAGTAGGTGTGAGTCTTTTATTGTTGTTTTATATAAAAAAAACTTCATATGTACCATTGCAACTGTTTGTATGAAACCGTTTGTTATGAATGCGATGAATGGAACTGCATGTTGTGGGTAAAACTGTTCAACCTCATGTATTATTTTCCTTCACTACATGGGCATCAGCCAAAGTGCCTGCCGAAATAAATTTCACCAGGCACTTGGGGGGTAGGATAGGAGGCGACAGCAGGCAGCTAGCAAAGGGAACCTAAAAATGGCCCTATATCAAAGGATCCTAAAAAGGGACCCCTTGCCCTCCTAAAAACGAGGCCCCTAAAAGGGACCCTCTAAAGGGACCCTTGGCCCTCCTAAAAACGAGGCCCCTAAAAGGGACCCTCTATCAAAAGGACCCCCTATACTAGGGTCTTCAACGAAGTCCTTACAAAGCCCCTTGGGATCGTAAGGATTAGCTACCCTTATGAACACCAAGGGAGCCCATAGGGACTTATAAAACGAGGATGGTGATGACAATAATAATAAGTCTAGAGCGGCCACCAAGCCGCCTAGCCAAAAAGGGTCCCAAAGGAGACCCTTGCAAAAACAGTACTATGAATAACGACGAGAAGGATGCTTCTCGCAAAGAAATAATAAGCGCGCGCAAGAAAAACATAAAAGGATAACTACGACCCAAGGGGTCAAAATATCCTTATGAAAGCAACCAAGAGGCACCAAAAGAGGTCCCAGCGAACCCTTTCACATGGGTTCCAAAGGACCTCCAGCCTGATAGATAAAAGAGGGGAACCAACTAAACCCCAGGCTTAAAAGGGCCTTGAATGCAATAGAACAAGAGAAAAACAACAACATATGTATTTATGCATTAAAAAAGAAAAGAGAGTTCTCAGGATAGTACAAGAGTTACTAACAGAAAAGCAACACTAGTAATGATGTTACAAAATAAAAAGATAACAAAAAAGGAGCGAAAATATTTCAAGGCCTCTTGTAGTGGGCACTCCACCAGGCCGCTCGGGCAACAGCCTGTTCACCAAAGGAGGAGAAGTCGAAGTGGGGATCCTGCCTCCACACATTAAAAAGAGCACGATCTATGGACTTGCGCTCGGTTATGGCCCTCTCCGCCTCCAATGAAGCGTTCTTCTCCTGAGCCGACTGTAGTTCAGCCCTAAGGGCCTCAACTTCAGTCTCCTGTTGAGTAACCCTCTCCTGCGACGCGGACGCAGCGGCCTTGGCCCCCCGGAGCTCGCGCTCCAAGCATTTAGCCCTACCCTTCAGCTCCTTGATCTTGGCTTTCAGCTTCTCATTCTTTGAGTCCAACTTGGCATACTTAGTCCGGGCCTTTGACAATTGGACCTTGGCTGCGCTAAGTTCATTCTCAAGCTCCTGGACCTGGACTATGAGGCCGTCCCTCTCAGTGGTAGATGCGGAAAGAACGTCGGACGAGTCGGCATGCCGAAGAGACACGATGTAGACCTACACAAGAAAATCAATGGCATCAGCGATAAGTGACAAAAAGAAAAACACATGTACATCTATGCATAATACTAATCAACGTAAGGTGCAAGACCTCACCCAGGCTGCGGCGCCCTTAGCATCTCCCCGAGGTCTGATTGAGTCACATTCCCCAGGCCCCTCCAGTCGGAGACAGGGAGACTCGCGGCTATTGGAACGAAACGCTGCCCATAAACTGAGGCCATCCTGGTCACCCAAGGCTCTGCCTCCATGCTAGGAACATCTGGTTGGATAGGAACGGATGACCCACTCGCCGAAGCAGGAGGCGGCGCAGAGAAGGGAAAAAACTGGGACCCTGGCGCATTGGAAGGGGGCTCTGCGAGGTCGACATAGTCAGCGTCTGGTATGCCAATGTCATGGGGGACCTGAGGGAAGACGTCCGTGCCATCAAGGCCAGGAGGAGCATAACATCCCGCCGCAGCCTGCGGGTCCAGAGATGGAAAAGCCATGTCCTGGTCATGTGGGCCATAGTGAGGGCATCCCCCGGGGGACGGGGGGGCATCCTCCATCTCCTCCTCAGCCTCGCCATCATGTAGGGACGGCTCAGTCGGCATAGCCACAGCCTTCTTAGACACAGTAATTGACCACAGGAACTTAGGGTCAGAAACCGGGGACAGCTGGTGGAGGTTAAGGTTCGTCACAGTAAATAGGACCGCCGCCTTCTTCAAGGTGGCGTCTGCATCTATAAGCTTGTTTATAGCCGCCACCTCTGCCCCAATCACCGAAGGATCAGCGAATTTCTCTGCATGAGTCACACCAATGTCAGCACAAGCAAGAGTATGAAACAGTAAGGTCTAATAATAAAAAATAAAAAAAAAGGGACCAAGGTACTTACTAGGGCCGGAGCGAAATTCCTCGCGAACAGAGAGAGGGCCCTTTACCCAGAAAAAGTCTTGCTTCCAAAGCCCTGGGTTAGACACTGAACACCCTCTATTAAAGGGAGATCGTTGTTGGCCTTCTGCAGGTAGAAGAAGCCCTTAGACTTGTGCACCGCCATGAGGTTGTACAGGGTGTGCACCTCTTGCGCCGTCGGGGCGCGCTCGACATTCTTCTTGAACCAGATGAAAAGACAGCTTAAAGTCAACCAACTGTTGGGTGACAGTTGAAGAGGGGCCAAGTCGAAGTAGTTAAGAACCGCCACAAAGAACGGGTGCAAGGGAACGGTGCCACCCGCCTTCAAAATCTGCTCGCTCAAAGCCACAAAACCCATCTCAGGGCGGTCGGCCCAGCAGGTCTCCTTAGGAGCGTATAGGGCGTACTCTGGAGGAATGCGATAGTGCTTCACTATCCCCTTCAATTTGTTCGAGGACACATGGGACACTAGGCTGGATGCCAGTGGAGGGGCGTCGTCCTCTTCCTGGACAGACACCTGTCTGCGTGCTCTCGGCATATCTGCAAAATCAAAAGAAATATGTGAGGAAGAGGCAGAACACTTAACCCTCCATTTTTTCTTCCTAGCAAGAGTTTTCCATCGAGGGAGCGATGGCGGAAGCGCTAAGCTAGGATAAACTGAGACTAGGGGCTGGGGACAGGAGCTAGCGGCCCCATGACTGTCATCAGACGAGGAAGGAGTGGGAGGTTCTGGCGGAATGTGTCCCTCCATAAACTTTAACTCCCACCGCAATTCGAAAAGGGTCGTCCTAAGACGCGCTATATGGTCGCTAAGGCCCAGGGGTGAAGGTCCTCCATCTCCCCTCGACACCGAGTCAATTTCGCTCTCTACCACCCAAATTTTACGCCTAAGATCAGCCATGCACTCAAGGTGGCGGATGCGGGCTTGCCGCAAAGAATCATAGTCCTGGTAAGGGTTGCCCTCAGGGGACTCTGAGTCTGAGGACAGGTCAATAAACTCAGCCCTTGGGGGTATGTCGGATGGGCCGTCACTGGCCATGAGACCACGACCCAACAGCAAAAAGGGGCTCACGTATAAACGAGGGGAAGGCTACAAAACACAAAGGAATAGGCTTAATACCTCTAGATGCAAACGCCCTAAATGGACTACTACAGGGTATATATATAAAAAAAAAGGGAGGAGGGGCATGCATATGGTCAAACTCACTACAAGCTCAGACTAATGTACCCCATCCCGAGTACTGCTAGTTTGGACCCGATAAAAAAAAATAATAATAATTAAAAAGGAGGAGGAAAGAAAATATACCTCAAGCGATTAAAAGAACGAGGTCGGGGTCCAAAGAAGGTCGGGAAGCGAAAAGCACCAAAGCGTTGAAAATGCGCGTCTGCAAGAATTAACCAGAAGCGTGTGTTAGTCACAAAATATACACACCAAGAAATTAGCTCATAGTAAAAAAAAAAAAAAAAATTGAAAAAGTGATGAAACTATGAAAAAAGTGTGGTTGTGGGGGATTGAACCCTTTACCTCTTGAAAGGAGCAAGGGTCTAACTACCACTAAGCCAAGGAAGTAAGGTGTAAATATTAAGCCATGCATGTAGGCCTATTTATAGGAACCAAGATGAATAGTCTACAAGAGCACCTAAAGGCCCTCTCATAGACTAGGGGGGCAAGTGTTGATGCTCATAATCTCATCAAGAGAAAGTGTAAGGTCGAGGCAAGGCCCTAAGGCCACCGTCGTCTCGGCAAGCCATCGCACCACCCCGTCTCGCGAGGCCACCATCTCGCGAGGCCACCACATGGGCGAGGCCAACCATGGGCGAAGCCACCCCATCTCGCGAGGCCACCATTCCGCGAGGCCGTCACATGGGCGAAGCCATCCCATCTCGCGAGGCCATCACATGGGCGAGGCCAACCATGGGCGAAGTCACCCCATCTCGCGAGGCCACCGTCTCGCGAGGCCACCACATGGGCGAGGCCAACCATGGGCGAAACAACCCCATCTCGCGAGGCCACCATTCCGCGAGGCCGTCACATGGGCGAAGCCACCCCATCTCGCGAGGCCACCGTCTCGCGAGGCCGTCGCATGGGCGAAGCCACCCCGTCTCGCGAGGCCCTTGGGCCACTCCCACCATGCGAGGCCGAGGGAGGCTGCGAGGCCCTTGGGCCACTCCCACCACGCGAGGCCAAGGGAGGCTGCGAGGCCCTTGGGCCACTCCCACCACGCGAGGCCGAGGGAGGCTGCGAGGCCGTCAACGGTGCCTCATGCGCGAGGCCGCGCAAGGTCCCACGCGCGTGCGCCCCGGGAGGTCCATCGGCCCGCCATCTTCTCAGGAGGCCGACACCCCCTCACTTGACACGTATGGGCCCAAACCACACCATTAGGGGCCATGTAGGGGAAGTCACACGAAGGGGAAGGCTTGCAGAGGAGGCATCTTGCCTTGCACACTAAGACGAAGAGCGAGGCCACGCGCTTATCGCCCGCACCCGTGGGTGACCCTAGGGTGCTTCGGGCATCTCGTGCTAAGGGCCCAAGATTCTTACTCAACGCCACGGCCGGTGCAGGCACCAAGGGTCCCATTCCTTACACTTCGAGATCCCTATGCTTAGGAGATCCAGTACGAGTCGAATGAGATATATTTGTACGACCAAGTACTAAGTACGGATACCAGTGCCAGTGAGATTGCTGGGGTAAGGATCATGGTCCGTACGTCTACGACCATAGGTCAGAGCCGACACCACTACCTCCTGCGCCAATACGCCTGCCACTACGCATCAGACATGGGTACAGACAAGTAGTGGAGACATCCTCCTGACACCTGCTCCTGTACGGGATGTACAACCACAACCTCTGAAGCCACTCCCCTAGTGCAGTACGTATGTACCACTTGGTCCCTTGGACCACTATGTACCTAAGGCCATTAGAGCCTACTATAAAATGAACTCCAAGGCCACCTGAAAGGGGGTTGGAAATTTTACTGTAGCAGAGCCTAAAGTGTGAATGAAAGATTGATTTCTCCATTATTGTTACATCATTGTTCTTGAGTTATTGTTCAAGTTTTTACAGCTTTCCAATTAGCGATCTTGATTTGATAATTTTTCCAACTTAACTTCGTTGACGAGTTCTCACCGTCAACAGGTATAACTGATAATCGACCATCACATCGAGTATGGAGCTGTTCGGAAAAGAGTGTGAAATTTTGGTTGTGAAGGAAAGTTCAAATTGGGGTTGCGGCCCCTACTTGCCCGGCTTGAACCGTGAGCTGAGTGCCTGCATATGCACCTCGTTTGGTTGAGCCGCTTAGCCGGGCTGTTTTCCTGGGCCGTTTAATTGATTATATGACTAAGATGAGTATTCTTTTGTAAACTGTAGAATGTGTTTACACGTTATATGATTGGAGTGATTGCATCTATTATTTGTCAAACATGTGCTTACTGCTTTGAATATTTGTATTATTGTTATACTCTGTGCGGTTTTCTTGCTGAGTCTTGGCTCACGGGTGCTCTATGATGCAAGTAAGGGCAAGAGTAAGCTGGACCAACCAGCCATGAGTTGGAGAGCTTCAAGGGTGGTGTGTACTTATGTAGCCTACTCGACCGCCACGCCCTGGATTGCTTGGGAGGAACTACGGCTGAACCATGTTTTGCCTCTTAGGATGACTAGTTTGTATTTTATTTGTCTTTTATGAGTTTGTAAACACTTTTTGGGATCCTGTGTACAAACTAAACTCTTTTAATGGAAAATGATTACTACGTTGATCAAAAATTTTAATACATAACATTTTTTTAGTTTTTAATTTCATATTTAAGTCAAAATGACTCGCTTAGCTGGTTAAGTACCATTTCAAACACACAGTGTAATAGTCTTGGCTAATCAGGGCATTACATACAATTTGTCAAAATTTTCCCATAAACTATTGATACTATCAGATCGTGTCCCATGTTACGATTTGCATAAAATAATTACTATTTTTGCCCCCCGAACTTTGACAACTACCAAATTGTGCCCCATTTAATTATAAAAATTTAAAAATCTATTTTTCTATTAGTTCTTAAAAAATTATAGAAAAATCATTTAAAAAATTCAATAAAAAACTAAAATTATTTAAAATTCATTTTAAATACATTTAAGTTAAAAAAAAAATTAAAGAAAAACTAAATTGTTACAAATAAAAAAAAACATATTTCCTTCTTCTTTATTCTTTTTTTTAAATATTTTCTAATTACTTTCTATTCTTTCATTTTTTTCCCAATGTTTTTATTTAATTAAGTTTTATATATTTCTTTAAAATTAGTACATTTTAAATTTATAATATTTTTATATATTTAATTTTTAAAATGATTTTAGAGGGCAAAAATAAAAGAATAGAAATTAATTATAAAAATTAATAAAAAAGAATAAAGAAAAAGAAGAGAATATGTTTTTTTTAATTGTAATAATTTAATTTTTCTTTTAAAAATAAAAATAAATTTAAAATTAATTTTATTTAAAAAGAATATTAAATAATTTTAGTCTTTTATTGAAATTTTTACATAATTTTTTTTATTTTTAAAGAAATAATAGAAAAATAGATTTTTAAATTTTTATAATTAAAGGGGCACAATTTGATAGTTGTCAAAGTTCGGGGGACAAAAATGCTCAATATTTTATGCAAATCGTAACAAGGGGCACAATATGATAATATCAATATTCAGGGAGAAATTTTAACAGACCATATATTTTAGGAACACAATGTGATAGTGTCAAAAGTTTAGGGGTGAAAGGTTTTGAGATATTTGTGATGAGAGGAAAAATGTGACTGCTGTGTATATTTCTTGTATATTTTACAGAGTACAAAAAGGACTATATATAAGTACACTTAATGTAAAGGGAAAGTTGTACATGTGTCCTATACACTAAATATATTTACAGAAATATACTAATATTACTTAACATCCCCCCACAAGCTCAAGGGGGTAGGAAGCACATCGAGCTTGGTTCGGAAAGACTGAAAGAGATGAGTAGACAGCAACTTTGTGAGGCAATTAGCAAGTTGTTCGTGAGAGGGAACAAAACGAACCAAGAGGGACTGAGCAGCAACACTTTCATGTACAAAGTGAAAATCAATCTCAATGTGTTTGGTGCGAGCATGGAGGATGGGATTCGCTGTCAAATACGTAGCACTCAAGTTGTCACAAAACATAGTGGGCGGAGAAGAAGAGGAGATGCCCAAATCATATAAAATAGATTCTAGCCAACTCAGTTTAGTTGTGCCATTAGCGATGCTCCTATATTTAGCCTCAGTGCTGGAGCGAGATACAACCTTCTACTTAGAAGAAGACCATGAGACGAGACTGGGACCAAGAAATATGCAGAATCCACTGGAATTCCTGCGATCATCTGGGCAAGAGGCCCAATCCACATCCGTGTAACAATGAAAAGAAAAATTAGGCGAGCAGAGAAATTGAAGGCCAAGATGAATGGTACCTTTGAGATAGCAAAACAACCTTTTAACAGCAAACCAATGGACATCAGTAGGTTGGTGCATAAACTTGCAAAGTTTATTGATAGAATAAGCGATGTCAGGACGGGTTAAGGTGCAATATTGGAGAGCACCCACAACACTACGATATTCAGTCCCATCAACAAGTGGAGAACCATCATGTGAAGATAATACAGAGCTAGAAGTCATAGGAGTGGCAACGAGCTTAGCATCCAACAGTGAAGTGCGCTGAAGTAAATCAGAAATATACTTGGTTTGACAAAGCCGAAGACTAGTAGAGGAGCGAGAGACCTCAAGACCCAAAAAACAATGAAGATCTCTTAGATCTTTAAAAGAAAACCAGGACTAAAGCTTGGTGAGAAAGGTCTGCAAATAGCTGAGCTTATTGCTAGTCACCAAAAATGTCATCCACATATATCAATAACACCACAATACAATTAGCTAAGTGAAAGATAAACAAGCTAGAATCACCCTTGGAAGCAGAGAAGCCTAACGATATAAGAGCAGAGGTGAGCTTAGAAAACCAAGCACGGGATGAATGTTTTAGGCCATAAAGTTACTTGAGCAACTTACAACACATGAGCGGGGTGAGTGGAGTCTATGAAACCGGGAGGCTGCTGCATATAAACATCCTCTTGCAAATCACCGTGTAAAAATGCATTTGAAACGTCAAGCTAACGAAGCAACCAATCCGCACTAAGAGCGTAATGATGGACCACGCGGATGATGGTAGCCTTGACAACTGGACTAAAGGTCTCAAAGTAGTCTAGTCCCTCAGTTTGATGATAGCCCTTGGCAACAAGGCGAAGCTTTATAGCAATCAATAGTCCCATCAACATGTAGTTTCAATCTATAAACCCATTTACATCCAACAACTTTAGCATTAGGTGGTGGAGGCACTAAAGTCCAAGTATGATTATGCTGAAGAGCATTAAACTCACTGAGCATTGCCTGCTGCCAATTTGTGTATTTACAAGCCTGAGCAAATGTAGAGGGTTCCGGAGCAGTGCTAGTGTAAACACTGAGATACAATTTGGGCTTGTAAATACCTGCCTTAGAACGAGTAACCATTAGATGAACATTAGCATTATTGGGCACATTAACATCACATTGGACATGAAAATCCACAAATAAAGAAACAGTAGAACTAGAGGCGGAAGAGGTAGGATCAGTGGTAGGGGAAGAAGGACTGGACGAAGGGGACACAGGGGAAGAAGAGGGAAGTGACGCAAGGGAATAAATGATAAGAGGAGAGGGGGAAGAGGAGAAGGGAGGGAAGAGCAAGATGGAGAGAGAGGAAAACAAGGTAAGTCAGAGGGAGGAGAAGAAAGAAAGGTAGAAATAGAAGGAGAAGGGATAGGAATGGAGGAAGCAGTGGGTGGAGATTGAAAAAGGTTGGCATGTTCATTAAAAACAACCTGATGAGAAATATTGAGACGATCGATATCTTTGTCAAGGCAAAGATAGCCTTTATGGTGAGCTCTATAGCCAGGAAAAACACAAGGTTTAGAACGAAGTTGGATTTTGTGATCATTATACGGACGGAGAAAAGGAAAACATAAGCAGCCAAACACACAGGAGTGGGAGTATGAGGGTTGTGTTTTGTAGAGGAGAGCATAGGGAGAAGCGGAAGCAAGGACGGGTGTGGGCATACGGTTGATAAGGTAAACCACAATTTGAAATGCATAGGACCAATATGAAAAGGGCATGTGTGATTGAGCAAGGAGGGTGAGATCGGTCTCTACTGCATGGCAGTTTTTGCGTTCTACTCGCCCATTTTGGGCAGCAGTATGCGGGCAAGAAAAATGATGGAGGATGCCAAGGTTGGACAGAAAGTATGTGAGAGGTCTGAACTCGCTGCCACCATCGGTTTGGACTATCTTAATTTTTGTTTCAAATTGTCTTTCAACCATTTTTTTCAAACTGAATAAAAGTAGAATAAGATTGATCTTTGGTTGACAAACAATATATCCAGGAAAACCGAGAAAAATCATCAACTAACAATAGAAAGTATTTGAAACCACTAACTGAAATAACAGGAGAAGCACCCCAAAGATCCATATGTATTAATTCAAAAGGTTTTACAACCCGTTATGAAGACAAAGTAAAGGGTAATCTATGGCTATTGGGCAAATGATAAGCATTACAAAATGAAAAATAAAAAACATAATCAATATTGCAAGAGCAGAGACTTGATTAACAATGGGCTGAGCAGGGTGTCCTAAACGAAGATGCCAAATGTTGCTGTCACTGGTTCGAGCAAGGAAAAGTTGAGGAGGAGATGAACTAGCAGGAGGTGGAGAGGAGGAATGACTGACATGGTAAGGACCATTTTCAAGAAGTCCTTGAAGGAGGATGTTGTTGGAGACCTGATTCTTGACAAGAAAATAAGGAGGATAAAACTCTATGTAAGCATCATTGTCTCGAAAAAGGCATGTAAAACTAATAAGATTATTAGTGAGAGCAGGAGAATGTAAAACATTATTCAGAGAAACAAGAGAGGAAGAAGGACTTGAAAGATTTAAATGGACAATATGAGTTATAGGCAAGTGCTTACCATCACCAACAATTACCTGTTGAAAACCAGTGTAAGGTGAAGTAACATCCAGATGAGCAAGATCAGGGGTGAAATGATGAGTGGCACCTGAGTCCATGTACCAGGCAGGGTCCCCAATAGTAGAGGTAGTAGCATGAAGACCAACCATAGTGGTAATATTGGAAGAATCCGGAGTTGGAGTGAGAAACATATTGTAGTTATGAGGAGAAGGATTGGAACCAGGAGGTTGGTATTGAATGTTCAATAGGTGGTAGCATATATTAGTAGTGTGATCCTGCTTACCACAAATTTGACAGTGATTAGAGGAGTGATTAGAAGTAGGGAAAGGCATATATAGGTTGGCATTTTTTCGAGTAGGTGGACGACCTAAGATAACCTGAGGGGAAGTGAAGGGACGGGGAGTATTGGAAAACTGAGGTGAGACATTTGGGTGAGAGGAGGAATGTGGATAGGAAGGTTTGGGATGTTTTGATGGTGGAGGTTGATTTTGATAGTGAGAGTTGGGATGAAGGTGAGCAAGGTTGGCCAAAAGGGAGTTGATCTGAGCAGCAGAGTTTTGTCGCTCAATCCAAGAGTCACATTGAAGAAGAAGGTTGTGAAGTTCTGCTGGGCTGGGTTTTTGAGGTCGAACAAGGATAGAGGAAACAAAAGAGTCATAAGCTTGATCTAAGCCATTCAATAGGTAGATCTGATGATCGGTTCGTGAGACTGGTTCTCCAAGAGCTGGAAGAGTATTACAAATGGATTTAAATTTCAAAAGATAATCACAAATAGAGAAACCTCCTCTTTTTGATAGTTTGCAAAGACGTGCGAAGCTCAGAGATATGCGCCATGGATGTTGAAATGTAGATCTCCTCCAAAGCTTCCCAAATCTGTTGAGCTGTGGTGTAGGCAACAATCTGGGTAAGCATGTTGTTACTCAAAGAAGCATACAACCAACTCATGAGTAGTCTATTATAGCGTTGCC
This sequence comes from Humulus lupulus, assembly GCF_963169125.1. Lineage (NCBI taxonomy): Eukaryota > Viridiplantae > Streptophyta > Magnoliopsida > Rosales > Cannabaceae > Humulus > Humulus lupulus. The sequence goes on along the minus strand of NC_084800.1, from coordinate 144,696,156 downwards.
ATTGAGTAAAATCTGGGTTGATTTCGCAGTTGGGTACGTTCGTGTATTTCTCTAGGCAAGGTCGAGAACCATCAAGAAACTCCTCTAAGCCATGAGCAACAATGATGTTGAGTAATTGATGCTTCCATACTAAAAAATTTGTTTCATCAAGCTTGATTGTGAGTGATCGACTAACTAAAGGAAAAGAGGTATTGCGAGAAGAAGAAAAGGGAAAGGTGTTTGGAGTGAAGGAAGCTGGTGCTGTTAGAGCTGTAAATGTGGGTCGGCCCGGGCCCGTATTCAATTCGTGCGGCCGGGCCGGCCCATTTTTGAAAGAGTAGGCCCAGCACGGCCCATGTCGTGCCGTGTCGGGCCAAAGTCGGGCCGGCCCACTTTCCTTATTCGGGCCGGCCCACTTTATTTTTGCCAAAAAATGTGAGGATGGAGAATTGAACCCTCCACCTCCTCTTTAACCATCAATGGACGTACCACCAAACAAAATACATTTCTTTGTTTAAATTATAATTTTAGATATTTTTATATACTTTTTAACAATATTTTACACGAAATTATATGAAAGATAATTATTAGAATTTTAATACCTACTAATAAATGCTAAAAAATTTAACTAACAAATCTTAAAATAAATTAATATAATTATAAAAATATAAACATTGAGAAAAATAAGACTTCTATTATCATTTTAATTTATTAATAATTGACAAATAAAAATTTATTATGATTATTAATGTCAAAATATCAGCTTTTTTATCGTGTCGTGCTTTCGGGCTAGTTTGTTCGTGCTTTCGTATTGTGTCTTCGGGCTTGTCGTGTCATGCCGTGCTCAGGCCCATGTCGTGCCGTGCCGTGCCAATTTTCAATTCGCGTCGTGCCTGGCCCAGGCCCATATTTTTTCGTGTCGTGTCGTGCTCGTGCCTCCCGGGCTTGTGCCGGTTTCGTACCGTGCTCAAAAGCCCGGCTCGTATTTACAGCTCTAGGTGCTGTTGTAGTCACCGCCGAAGCAAAGGAAGATGAAGAAGAATTGGCAGGGGAAGAGGCCATCATGTGGCTCTGGTATCATGAAAGGTTTTGAGATATTTGTGATAAGAGGAAAAATGTGACTAATGTGAATATTTCTTGTATATTTTGGAAAGTACAAAAAGAAGTATATATATGTACACTTAATGTAAAGGGAAAGCTGTACACGTGTCCTATACACTAAATATATTTACAGAAATATACTAATATTACAGCAAAAATGTTATTTTTTCTTTTATTTTATTTTTGAGAAGTTAGGATGGCCTGCTTTTGAAACAAAAGACCTTTTAAGAATCCATGTTCTAAATTAAAATAATTGTTATTATTTTTCATTTACTCATAAAATATTTTTTTATTGATATCCAAGCACTTACTTTTCTTAAAAAAATGATATAATATTATCTATATCTAAAAAGAAAAAAGTTAAATTTTTTTGCTTATCTTATGATTTTGGCTATAAGCAAGATGAAATAAAAAAACTATGGTAACACTTTATTTAATTTGTAGTCTTTCAATTTTATTGCAATATTTTATTAAAATATAAATAAATAGGGGAGTTCACAAAAATAAAATGATACTGGCATTACTCTATCAATTATTTCATTTTAAAAAATAAAAAAATCTGGTGCTTGACATTTAAGGTAACGATGATGTGGTCCTATTTGTACTTCCATTTTGCATTGCTTATCTTTTATCCCTATTCAAATTTCCTATCTCACCTCCAATGTTATAATTGCTGTATCAATTGTCGTTTCTTAAATCAACCTTAGATGTTTCCATTTATTGTGTACGTAGCAAACGACGAGCTTTAGGATACATAACAAGGGTAGTTTACTGCCAGTTTTAAAGCTTCAATAATTTTGTTCTATCGGCAGGTCGAGCTACAAGCATAAAATTAGTAAGGACTTGTTAGCCATTAGGTCAATCTAGAAGTCAAAATAAAGCATCAAGAACAAGCTAATCCGTAGTAGACTACATCTAAAATAGTTGCGAAAAGATATGCGGGAGGAAACCTAATGATATTGATAATTGTAGATGAATTTGGTGTGATAAAAATGATTATAAAATTCATCCCCATGATGATGAAAGTTAACAAATAGTTTTAGTTATTTCCCATTTAGGGAAACAAGAATCTCAATAAATGAGAATATGTGGCTCAAACTGTACAGATTTGCAAGAAAAGTGAGCATACAACATAAAATTCAAAACATGTTTCAGTGCCATTTTAGGGGCAGAGTAAGTTCGAAACAAGTGACTGACAAAACTTCAGTGTGTGGAGAGGTCGGCAAATGATAATTTTGAACAGATGCTGCAACTAGATCCGGAAAAAGCTCAAAACTTTCCGGCAGTATTCAAATGCTATCATCATAAAATAACGAGATAGAACCTGCAGTCTATAGTACTGTAACCAAAAAAATACAAAAGTTAAATTTACCCGGAACTGGCCACCTTCTTTTGAGAAATTCCATCACCTGCTACTGCTAGTTCCTCATTTTTTACCATGGCCTTTCTTGCAAGTTCATAGCCTGCAAAATTCATGGCGCCTAAGGGAGCAATCCAGAAGAACCTGGGTACCGCTCCTTTAAATAATCCAAGGGGTCCCTCGTGCCGGAGTATAGAGATGGCTACCACTGTCATTGAGACAGACTGGCCTTGAGCAGTCATCATTCTAGTTTTCATCACATCAAAGGGTGTAGTCGCAACAGCAGCTAGTCCACCAGATACAGCCCCAACAATAATTGTTTCCCAGGGCTCCAGTTCACGTCGCAGGAGATGTTGGGCAAGCTTAAAATAGCAAAGACATGCACACAATAACTAATATGTCAATATAAGTAACTCAAAAAGAGACCAATAAATATACATTTTGAAATGAGATTTGATTTAGTCAAATAAATAAATATTAAAGCAAAGAAAGAGATTTACGAAGTCTACTTACAACAAGGGGACTGCTATAAGATTATACCTTTTTGGATTCAGCATAAAGCCCCATACCAGCAACATAGAAAGGAACTTCTCGACAAAGAGTTGCACCAGTCCCACGAAAGAATCCCCTAAGGCCATCCTGCTGCCAAGTCCCTATGATACCCTCCCCAACATTGTTGTAAAGACCAGCCTGCAACCTCTGCTTTAATACCTCACATGGGATCCGTACTGCTGTTCCTAGAACCGTGCTACAAAACGATGCTAGAGATTGAACCTATAAACAAATAAAATATATAATAAAACTCTTGTGCCTCAATAACAATTAACATCCAGTGCCAACAAATAATTTATCCATTAACAAGTTTGCATTCAGTCAAAAAGTAAAATATAAGGAGCAACTTTTCAGTCGCCACCTGCATACAACATTAATCTCCTTTGGAATTCTTATACAAGGAAAGCAAGATATATATATATATATATATATAAGAGAGAAAGACTGCCCGGGCTTCATCTCTTATTTTAGGAATCAGAAACCCCTATACATTACATTCTTTGTAAACTCAAAAACGAAATGGAAACATTCTCTCAGCCCTACAATCTTTCAAAGACAAAGACTCAATATTATGCACCATTTTCAATGTCTCACAGGAGAAGCTGCTTTTCCATTACCACTTCTTACATTAACATACAGTTTTTGTACAGAAAAAGGATGGTGTACAGAACCGTGAGTTCCATAGCTTGAATAAATAGTTTCAACATTATAGAAAGCACCTACATAAACATAAGATGTTAAAAGACCCTGAACCAAGATGTTCTTCAGGTACATAAACAACACCAAGGCTGAGTTAAAAGAGGAGAGCAGCTAGCAGATCTTTCTTAATGGGATCCACTAATTAGCTTCTACATAATAGTTTTACCCAGGAACTTTATAGCCATATACTAAAATGAAAAGTTACCTGGAGCTCTGGTAGTGTTGGAGCGAAATTTATTAGAACCAGTTTACTAGCTTCAAATATTCCAGTTCGCAGGCCATGGCTACAATATGAAAAGAATACCATCAGCCAAAAAGAAAAGGAAGAATCAAGCTGAAAATAACAGGAACTCTCTTTTTAATTCTCTTTTGGAGATAGAAGGGTGAGGCAAACAAAACCTTGAAAATTGACCAAGAATTGCAGGAATTGAACCCCTGTATAACCCTCGCACTCCAATCTGCGGAAGCTTTGAAATAATTTCCGGAAAAGACAGCGTTGATGCTTGCACACGAGTCTGGAAATTAAAAAACAATGTCAATGAAGATTTTTATAAACATGCAAAACTAAGCCAAGGAATGAAGGGAGGGAATTTGCCTTTATTGTATCAACTGGATGTAGTAAAGAGCAAGAAAGCGCACATGAGAGTCCTCCTGCCAAAGCAGATTTTAGTACACTTCCAGCAGGTATTTGCATAGGAGGAGCAACAGCAACAACAGTTGCAGCTTCAAACCAGATACTCCTGTATTTTTAAATAATAAAGTTGCCACACATCAACAATAAGCTCTTGAAAATATAACTAATAGAAATTCGCATGCATATTGAGCCAGTCATTGTACACAAGCTTCAGATAGCTTCAACAGCATTCAATACCTACACACTCACATCAGTAATGATGCATCAATTACAAAGAAAAAAAATGGAATTTGAACAATTTCAAACCTATGGAATAGAAGAAACTCTCAGCTAAATCAGAAATCAACGAATCAGAATTAGATCAACTATCAACTTTCCACAGGTTTTTACATCCAAATATGCCTGGCCATGGGTACAATTTGAAATAATTTGATCAAATAAGCAAATACATCTTACCGAGGATCATCTTGTAATCGATCAGAAGGAAGCAGAAGCATAAAATTTCGAAAATGCCCATAAGAAATAGATTCCTCAGAATCTGCATTCAGAAATCGCATCATAGCAACAGCATTGTCTTCATTTGCTGGAAGTCCAGCATTTTTAAGTGAAGATAGTATTTCGCTCTTTTGTAATGTCCCAGACTTGCTCAGACAAAGAGAAGTATATGCACGAAGAATGGTTGATTCCTTTTGTTCCATTAAGGATAAAAATTGTTTCCAGCCAAACGATTTTGAAAATATATGGCTCCTTGTACGGCGCATGAACTCCTGAGCATATCTCCGAGGCAGTTTTCTCCTTCTCATTGCAATTTCAAGATCTTCAAGAGTTACTTGTCCATCACCATCTCTATCCAGCTCTTCAAAGAATCTCCTTCCTGTATTCATGAATAGCTTAAATAAGTCTGATTTCCTTTCAGATTAACTTAACAGGCAAAATCATAATGCTATAATCAGAATCTTTTAACACATGATACACCACACCATCATCAATTTTCATTTTCCCACCGAAGCTCCAACATGAGAACGAGAGATATAAAAGGAAGTTTCCAATGAAAAGACTGTTCAATGCTCATCATATGGTCTGCAAATCCTGTTTGACATCTGTATGACTAATCAACAGAATCTCACATATATGACTAAAAGAACAATTAGGCCCCCTTATAAGCTGTTCATACTTGAAAGCAGACAATCTCAAATGGTCTTTCACTATCATATAATTTAGTATCTACAAAATGATGGTAAATTCATGCTCATTTTCCAGTGAAAATACAGAAAACAATTCTTGCACATTCAGGTATTCTAGTTATGTGCAGTATTTTTTTGACCTCTTTATATGTTATTTCTTTTTGAAGGTGTAATCAATCTTAGAAGATTGATAGAAACTTCATTCTTTTGATTAAAAAATAAGTTAAGGTTCTGTAAAAATACAAATAAAAAAAATTGATATACCCCATATATAGAAAATACGGATAAAATGAAAAACAGGTAAAATAGAACTGATTACTGGAAACCAAAAAGAAATACAGTGACCCACCAAGAATTTGAGTCTTAGCACTCTCCCAAAGAGCAACAGCTCTCCCAATACAATCACACAACCATGCCCCTCTAATTCTCATCTCTCCCATATATATACTACTCTATCCCAATTCATCCAATACCCTTCAATATAATTACCCATTAATTCTCCACTTTACCACCTCTCCAGGTGTCTATCAAAAATCTCTGATTGTCTAGCCATTTTTTACAAGCCAAAATGAGCAAGGGTTGTACAATTAAAACTGCCATTAGTTCAAAATGAAATCACTTTTGACACTTTGTTCAGCAAATTTATTTGGAATTGAACTCCTCCAGGTGCCATAAAAGTTGTATTTTAGGTCTCATTTTCTTCTCTCTTTTTTCATCACTTTTACGATAAAAAAAACCAAGTGTAAATCACAAGCTAGGTTAGTGAAGAATATATGGAAACAAACTAAACTCTGGACAATTCTGAACTAAGTAGAAAGACAGAATAATTATGTACTTTTGATTGTGCTGATGATCACACAGCTTTCACAAACACCATACACAAGCTAAGGTAAAATAGTAGAAGTAAGTCAAAATGGTTATGTGCCCAATAATCATTAAATAATACAATAGGATTGAATTTATCTAAAATCTGCAGAATGTTAACGTAGTGGTTTAATGCTCCAAGTTACATTCCATGTTTTAAATTGCAAAAATTGTTGTTTAGTAATGTCCATGTAGCAAAAGTATATTGGCCCTTTTAATAACAAATCGTCCATCTTCACAAAAAGTTTTCAACTAAAATAAACTCCATCACAAAAAAGAAGTCTATAGTTTATCCTCTTTCATGGCACTCTTATTGTATAGAAACAAACAGAAAGTAAATTTGAAACTCAGTAAGAAAAGAAGTTACCCTACTGTTTGAAAGAACATACCTTCAGATTCCGTGTATCTAAAGAAATCTTGGACAGAAAATAGTTTCTTTTTGTCGGGATAGTCTTTGGAAGGGCGGCCTATATGTGGTACAAGCTCAATTAACTCTGCCAATGAAACAGTAGACAACGTGGATCTCAAACGCTCCACATTGGAAAGCGGAATACTAAAAATACCACTAGCCAGCTTCTGTGGTGAAATGCCCCCACTTTCTTCTCCATTGCCAGCATTACTGTCATCATCAACCGAAGAAGTAACCCCGACTACCCCCGAAGGAACACCACCAACTTTTGCGAACATCAAATTTCCCAAGAACCCATTAACGCCTGCCTTCCTTCCATCTAGAATACCTCTTACTATTTTGAAGTGATCAAATTGAGTGGAAGGAGAAGTATCACTATCTTTATAACCATCTTCTTCCACACCCTGATCAAACTTATGAAAATTATGAGTTATTTTATCAAAGACAAAACCTATAAAGCATTCAAGTGGTTCATACTTTACTTCTTTATCAGCAACATCTTCAATCTGTAATGTTCTAACAACTTCACCTTTAGACGACCTTTGCTTCAACTCACCTGAAACCTTATCCTTAGTACACAAACACGGTTTATACTCGTCACTAGTTTTCTGAAAACGCTTCTTGCCAGTTTTGAAAGGACCTGGAAATGCCTGAAAAAAGTTATTAACAAACAATGACCGAGCCAAAGCAAACTGCAAGCAATTCGCACAAGACACATCTTCCTTAGCCAAATCCCTATCTTTTAGCCCACTTTTGGACACTTGAGCTCGATGCCCATCTCCTAAATTTGGCGAAATTTTTCCAAAAAACGCCTTAATTGGGACCTTAAAAGATAAGCCTTTCTTTCTATCCTCACTAGCTGAGACACACTGACCACTCCTCTTCTTCGAACCACAGATCTGCACTTTACCAGCCTTGTCACCTCCATCGATTTGGGCCCCCAAGTCCACACTATTTCTCTTATCCTTAGCCCCAGCATGAGCCCAGCGCCATTCGAGGTCCTTCGCCGCTTTATGAAAGCTCAATTCAAGAGGCGAAAAAGCTTCTTTCACGACTTGAATCGAATGTAAAAGCGATTCAATCGGGTCATTCGCAGCCACCATTACTAACAATTATACCTCTTATCTCTTAACACTTTACTCAAAATCAATACCAACCAAAAAAACAATTGATTCAATTCTATCACAAATACACACAAAATCAAAACCAATTTCTATGAAAATTAATACAATCCCAACAAAACCCTTAATCAATCAAGTTTAACTACAATAACGAGGAACCTTGGCCCAGGCAAGGTCGAGCGGGGGATAGATCCGAATAAGAAGCGGGTCAAACCTATTGAATCCTAAACTCAGAAAAAAACAAATCTCTATGCACCATAAACCAGAAATGACCCCTCCATTTCAACTGGCTAAAGAACAATCCATATTCACCAATAACCAGAGAGCTTCGTATTGCTTTTTTCAGTTCTTAAGCCATTTCACCATAGGAACCTAGCTTAATTATGCTTAATCCGCATTGAAACCCATTACAGAAAGAAACAAAGTTCAAAGAAAAATTCAGAGACCGAGAGATTTGAGTGGCAGGGAGGAGGAGGAAGAAGAAGAGAACGAAGATATCGTAATTTTCAAAAATAAAAATAAAAATATATTAATATATATATTTTTTATTTTGGATAATTTAATGCTAAATGGATAAAGGCTGACGTAAGGGAGTTGTAGGACAGAGGACACTTGGGCTTTAAGGGGATTTGTTTTGGGTTTTTATTGGATCAAATGGTGGTTGTTGGTCCAAGACTACAATTGTGTTTTTTTTAAATAATATATATAGGAAAACACCATAGGGAAAACACCATAGGGAAAAAAACCATTTTGGTTACCTTACCTATCTTATCCCGTTATAAAAGTTTAATTATCTAATTGAAAGAAATTGTTATATGATATTTGAGTAATACTCATTATTATTTTCTTTTCTTTTTTAAAAAAATTAACTAATAAGTATTTATTATAGTATAGCATGATTTTAAACATATTAGAATACAAATACAATTTGAGAAACTAATAGTGTTAAGAAATAGAAATCCTTCAGCCACAACTGTCACTCACCCATTCGGTCTGCACCATAACAAACTTTCTGTTGAGGCTCTTTTTCCCATGATGATGGTACTAGCTGATTGGTGCTTTATTGTTAGAATATTCTTTTTGCTTTTATGTAATCATTAACAGCTGTACAAAGGTTAACGACCTAAAACTCTCTTTTTGATAATACCTGTAATACAGAATATATATAATAGACTGTAGCTCATTGTGAATAGTGAGCTGAGAAAACTTTCATTCCCATTTTTGTGTGTGCGTATATTTCAACTTGGTATCAGAGCCATCTCTGGCAACCGCCTATGGCTACTTCGAATCCTGGAAATGGAGACCAAAGCCCTGCTGCAGGCCAAACAGCAAGCTCCCCTGCAAATAGCTCTGCTGTTATGGCAAGTGCTGCAAACAGATCTGGAAATACTTCACCTCAGCTTCCTAACCCATACCAACAACATTTTAGCACACTCAACCAGCTCTTCTCCCTAAAATTGGATCAAAATAACTACACCCTGTGGAGGACAATGGTCTCCACTATTGTCAGAGGACATAGACTTCACGACTTCCTTAATGGAACCTGTCCCCGTCCAAATGAATTCATTACTGCAGGTCCAGCTGATGGAGAAACTGGACCAGAAACAGGGACACAAGTTAACCCTGAGTTTGAGCAACGGATCATAAATGACCAGCTGCTGATGGGCTGGTTATCTAGTTCCATGTCCGAATCCATAGCTACAGAAGTAATAGGAGCAACAACAGCTGCTGGTCTCTGGCAAGCTTTGAAAAGTCTCTATGGAGCATATTCAAGAGCCAAGATGGATGACATCAGGACTTTTATACAAACTACCAGAAAAGGCTCAACATCTATGGCAGAGTACCTCAGACAGAAGAAGAATTGGTCTGACATCTTAGCCCTTGCAGGTGATCCATATCCAGAAGCACATCTCGTTGCAAATGTGCTGTCTGGACTTGATACTGAGTACCTGTCCATTGTTGTTCAAATCGAAGCCAGGACCAAAACTACCTGGCAGGAGCTGCAAGACACCCTCCTCAGCTTTGACAACAAGCTTGAGAGACTTCAAACTCTCACCAACAACAATAAAATACTTGGCTCCATGTCAAATCCTCAAGCCAACATGGCAACCAAGTCTCAGTTCTATAACAGAGGTCGAGGATCACACTTAAACCAGAACAACGGTGGTCGCTTCCATGGTGGCAGAGACAATAGTGCAAATCGATCCAGAGGCGGAGGAAGGTACAACAACAGTGGCACTAAACCCAGCTGTCAAATCTGTGGAAAATATGGCCACACTGCTACTATTTGTTACAGTAGATATGATGAAAGCTGCACGGGTCCTGAGCAGAATCAAAACCAGATGAAACAACCTCCAAATGCATTCATAGCTACCCCTGAAATGCTGGATAGTGATGCTTGGTTCGCAGATAGTGGTGCAAGCAGTCACATTACCTCTGATGCATCAGCCCTGAACAACAAACAGGAGTATGGGGGTAAGGAATCTGTCACTGTAGGTAATGGAAACAAACTACTCATATCTCATGTTGGTAGTGGCTATCTGAAAACAAATTGTGGTAAAACTCTATATTTAAAAGAAGTATTACATGTGCCTGACATTGCCAAAAATTTAATCAGTGTCTCCAAACTCACTGCTGATAACCCTATACTAATCGAGTTTTATCCCAATATTTGTTTGATTAAGGACAAGGAAACAAAGAAGGTGCTGCTCCAAGGGGTTCTTAAAGAAGGTCTATATCAACTCTCCACACCAAAATCATCACTGTCAAAGTCTACCTGTCCTTTTCAATCAAGAATCAACAAACCAGCATTGTTTGCTGGTGTTGCTGCCACTCAAAATACTAGTTTAGATCAGCCTAGTACCAATCATGTTTCTGTTTCCAAAAGTGATGCATGGCATAGGAGATTAGGTCATCCCTCTCCTAGAATTTTAAGTCATGTTTTAAATTCCACAAAATGTAAGAATTCCATCTAATGAAATGAAATCCTTTTGTGATGCTTGTCAATATGGAAAGTCACACTCCTTACCTTTCAAACTCTCTCAAAATCGTGCTCAAAATGTGCTTGATCTGGTACACATAGACCTGTGGGGACCAGCACCAATTACATCAAATATCAACTATAGGTACTACATTCATTTTGTTGATGACTTCAGTAGATATACATGGATTTATCCATTAAAGTTTAAGAATGATGCTCTTGATGCTTTCTTACAATTCAAAGCCTTAGCTGAAACTAAATTTGAAAGGAAAATTAAAAGCCTAAGGACAGATTGGGGGGGAGAATTTCGTTCCTTTACTGATCTTGTTCATGCTCATGGAATTGAATTTACTCATCCTTGTCCTCATACCTCTGCTCAGAATGGAAGAGTAGAGAGAAAGCATAGGCACATAGTAGAAATGGGGCTTACTCTCCTTGCCCAAGCCAGTATGCCCCTCAAGTTCTGGTGTGATGCTTTCTACACTGCGGTTTATCTAATAAACCAACTTCCCACACCTGTGTTATCTCTTAAATCTCAACATGAAATTTTATTTGGCAAGAAACCAGACTATGAGCTTATCAAAACCTTTGGTGCAGCATGCTTTCCATGTCTCAGACCATATCACTCTCACAAATTTCAGTTCCACTCTGTCAAATGTGTCAATCTTGGGTTCAGTGAAGCACACAAATGTTACAAGTGTCTTAGTCCAACAGGCAGAGTCTATGTGTCAAGAAATGTAGTGTTTAATGAAATAGAGTTTCCCTTCCAGCAAGGTTTCCTGAACAATTATCAACCAGAAACACCAGTGATCATTCACAGTTCAACATGGTCAACCCTGCCAAATCCTTCGTTTTCAATTCCTGTGTCTGCATCCTCCTCTAGTGACACAACCCCTGGAACATCATCTTCTTCAGCTCCTCACAGCTCTGTCTCATCACACAATCTTGATGCTCACAGTACAACTGTTGTAACTACCTCAGAATCAGGTACAGCAGAGGAAAATTCAGATGGTGGCAGTAACAACCCTTATTTTAATGGCCCTGCTCTTGACCCTGACAATTTTGATACTCTGTTTGATCATGCTATATCACTTGACCTTGAACCGGAGCCTCCAACTGTACCAGCTCCACTGGCTCCCATTCACAGTATGACTACCAGGGGCAAAGCAGGTATATTCAAACCTAAAACTTTCCTCAGCCAAGCTCAATTCCATTCTTATTTTTTTGAGCCTGCAAGTGTGGAAGAAGCCCTGCAAGACAAAGATTGGAATAAGGCCATGGACACAGAAATTGTTGCCTTAAAAGCTAACAATACTTGGGAGCTGGTTCCACCTTCACAGGACTACAATCTGATCGGCAACAAGTGGGTTTTCAGGCACAAGTTTAACTCAGATGGATCTCACCAAAGGTTCAAGGCTAGGCTTGTTGCAAAGGGATTTCACCAAAGACCAGGAGTTGACTTCAAAGAAACTTTCAGCCCAGTTATTAAAGCCTCAACAATCAGAGTGATATTAACTATAGCTGTATCTAGAAATTGGGAAATAAGGCAGCTTGATATTAATAATGCATTTCTAAATGGCACTCTTGAGGAAGAGGTTTACATGGCACAACCACAGGGATTCGAGGAAAAAGGGAAAGAGCACTATGTGTGCAAACTCAACAAGTCTCTTTATGGACTCAAACAAGCACCAAGGGCATGGTTTGATCAGCTAAAGAACACATTGCAGAATTGGGGTTTCAAGCATTCAAAAGCAAATTGTTCATTGTTTTTCCTCAAAACAGCCAAGGAAATTATTTTGGTTTTGATTTATGTGGATGATATCATCATCACAGGCAACAATCTGGACATCTTGCAGCAATTCATAGCTCAACTAAACCAAAAGTTTACACTCAAAGATATGGGGGCCCTGCATTTTTTCCTTGGCATAGAAGTATTCAGAGATCAAACCGGTCTCTACTTAACCCAAACTAGATACATTGAAGAACTGTTGAAAAGATTTGAAATGGGAAACGTAAAGCCTTGTCCAACTCCCATTACTGCAGGAAAACCAATTTCAGCAACTGATGGAGAACCACTGCATGATCAAACAAAGTACAGGAGTCTGATTGGAGGTTTACAGTATCTATGTCATACAAGGCCTGATATAGCCTATGCAGTAAACAAGCTGAGCCAATTTCTTCAGTCTCCCACAACAACTCATTGGAGTAATGCCAAAAGAATTCTATGGTATCTCAAGGGTACAATGAACTTTGGTCTTCACATCAGTTGCTGCAATAGACTTAACATCACAAGGTTCTCAGAGGCTGATTGGGCATGCTGTCCAGATGACAGAAGATCTGTGGCAGGTTACTGTGTTTTTCTTGATGAAACTCTTGTGTCCTGGTCTTCGAAAAAGCAAGCAGTTGTGTCTAGATCGAGCACAGAATCAGAGTACCGAGCCCTTGCTCATTTAGCAGCTGAGATAACCTGGATTGAAAGCTTACTTAAGGAGCTCAATTTTCCTCTGTTCATGACTTCAGTGGCCTGGTGTGACAATGTTAGTGCAGGAGCCTTGGCTGCCAACCCCGTGTTTCACGCTCGTACCAAACACATTGAAATAGATGTGCACTATGTCAGGGACAAGGTTCTCCATAAACAATTGGAAGTTAATTACATACCATCACATGATCAAATAGCTGATTGCCTCACAAAGGGGCTCTCCAATTCTCGATTTCAATTTCTCACAAGCAAACTCGGGGTTAAACCATCACCCTTTCGTTTGAGAGGGACTGTTAAGAAATAGAAATCCTTCAGCCACAGTTGTCACTCACCCATTCGGTCTGCACCACAACAAACTTTCTGTTGAGGCCTTTTTCCCATGATGATGGTACCAGCTGATTGGTGCTTTATTGTTAGAATATTCTTTTTGCTTTTATGTAATCATTAACAGTTGTACAAAGGCTAACGACCTAAAACTCTCTTTTTGATAATACCTGTAATACAGAGTATATATAATAGACTGTAGCTCATTGTGAATAGTGAGCTGAGAAAACTTTCATTCCCATTTTTGTGTGTGCGTATATTTCAACTAATAGCACTTGAAAAACAAATGCCACATGTACTTATTCACATTATTTTCTTTATTAATTTTGGATCTCTTAATTAGGTATGTTTGGTCCAAGACTAAAAGTCAAATGTTCAAAAATTAAAATCTTATTACTTTATCCACTTATCCAATCCCATATTTGTAGCAATCAAGCTAATTTTTTAAAAGCGAGTAAAAAAAGCATACCATACACAAGAGGTGCTTTGTGAGACTTTTTTTTGGCACGACTTTATTCATGTATTTCGTAATCAATCTTCTTTTCTTTGGTAATTGATTCCAGATTGCCGATCCAAAACGATAAGGATTCAAACATTAGCTTTTCTTATTTCAATTGGGTTTGGGAGAAATGTAATGGGAGAGTGTTCATGGGGAGAATCTTCAAGCAAAATTGCTAAATTTAGTTTTAAGGATTTAATGTTTAATTTTGTTTTAAATTAGTTAGGGATATAGTTTTGTTTTATTATTTTAAAAGTGTCATTTAGTTCCTTTATTTTATTTAAGTGCTAAAAAAAATTAAAATTGGAAAATAGATTTTTATATTATGTAGAGACACATATACTTATTTGTATTCCATCTCAAACAAATAAATTTGAATATAACTGTTGGGCGAAAAATATTCGGCCCAAAGGGCTTCCCCATTTTAAGTAAGTTGAAGCGGAGCGTTTTGGCCCCTGTAGAAGCTCCAAAGTCAGAAGCCGTGGGTCAGAGGCGGTCTACGCCTCTGTCCTTTGCATACTAAATAGATTCGAAAGAATTTTGGAGGGAAATTCAATTATTCCTCCGACCAATCAGGGAGCAAACTTAACCGACTAACAACATAATATTTTTTATTATAAAGACCTTATTCTCATTTAGATGGGGGGATCGAAATCTGACTTAAGCAGCGGAGTGTCCTTTTTGCAAGTACTCCCCAACGGTTCGACGATCAGCAGAGTCATCTTCATTGACAGAGAAGGACCGGAGAACCAGAATTTGTTGGCAAGTACCTCCAAATTTAGAAAGACAAAGTTGTTGCATCAACAAATTGGCCATGCCGCCAAAGAACAACGGAGGACCAGGTACAGTCGCCCAGATCGCCCCCGCAACGGATGTCGGCGAGCAAATCGACAGGATGTGTCGACTGCTGGAAGCCAGTCAGCAAAGATCCGACGAAGCCATTAGGACACTGACTGAAGCTCACGCCAGTCTAGAAGCAGAGATCGTCGAATTGCGAAGAACAAATGAAGCCACATGTAGGGCCCAAGACAAAGAAAGTCTCAACCTTGATGGGACAGGAACTCAGGTTGTCTAGATCGACTCGCCTGAAAGGAATGCTCGCCACATCAGGGAAGGGTCCCAAGGTCCTGTGCCATCGTCTCCAGCTCATCACCATCAAAGGACTGGTGAGCAACAGGCGGATCGATGTGAAACATGTATGCGAACCGACTTAGAGCCCGCAAAAACAACCCAACTAGCCGCTGAGAAGGGGCCCCTACAGACCCAAGCACGGGCCCCATAAGATGCAGCAGACGAAGTACATACCCCCTCTGTCCGGTTCTTGGAAAGTTGGAAGGAAGAGATGCTGCGAGAGGTGATGCAGAAGTTCTCTAACGGGAGATATGTGTACGCTTCTGACTACGCAGATTTGGTCACAAGAATCGCCGAGAAATCGCCTTTTGCAGAATGGATACAGAACGAGCCCAAGCCAAGGGACTTTGTGATTCCCCCCTGGTTGTATTCAATGGAAAGGGAGACCCGCTCAACCACTTATTCCAATTCCAGTAGAAGATGGCCTTGGAAGTCAACAATGAAGCCAAACAATGCAAAGTCTTCTCCACAGCCTTTTCTGGACCAGCTCTGCTATGGTTCAGACAACTAAAACCTGGCTCAGTCAGCAGCTTCGGGGATCTTCGCAGAGCCTTTCTCAAGCAATATAATGCCAACTGCGAAACACCGAGAACAATGGCAGATCTCTACCGAATTGAGCAAGGTGAAAATGAGCACTTGAAATCATACCTGCAACGTTTCATCGACCTCGTATATCAGATCCACGATGTAGAGCCAGCAACTGCAGCTAACCTTTCTGTCAAAAGTCTGCAAGTGGGGTCCCTCTTGCACGAAAACCTCACTATGACACCACCATATGACATGGCTGAAATCTAGACCCGTGTCGAGGGCGTCTTTAGGGTCCTGGAATTTTGAGAGCGTGCGCAGAAGAAGTCTGCCCTTATTTCAACACCACCAACAAATAACCCTCCCCCTCCATCTGCAAGGGACGTAAAAAGAAAAAGGCAGGAGTCAGACCACATCAAAGGGGGAAAGAAGTCAAGAACAAGTCGAGATCCACCACGATACACCTCATTCGAGTACATCGTCCCTTAGGAGGTCATCTATGATGAAAACAAAGATAGACCCATCTGGCGGGAACTGTAACGCCCTACTACCTTAGAGCCGTTACTAAGTGAGTTTAAAATGGGAATTGTGCAACTAACTGACTCTACGAGGTTTCAAAAACCAAAAGCGTGACTAAACCATAGTTTAAGGCTGTACTCTTTGAAAATGTTTAGTTTCATTGAAAACATTAAGTATCAAACATCTGGGATCCCAAAAATAAGGTTTACAAAATATTTACAACTCAAAAATAGATTTACACCAGGTTAACTATCAAAAGAATAAGTTAATACAGCCATATACAAAATGCCCCCAACCAAAGCAGTCGGGCAGGCCGAACATGTATGCGCCGCCCCCACGCTCTCCATACTCATGGCTGGTTGACTGACTCCTTGCTTTTACCTGCCACACAGAGCACCCGTGAGCCGAAGCCCAGCAAGAAAACTCATACAGTATATAACATATGCATAGAATATAGCTGACATATAATCCAATGATAAATAGGAAAACCATCAGACTGAACAAGCACGGCCATGCCGCCCCAGAGGCCTTACCAAAGCCTGGGGTCTCGGTCCTTACCGTAAGGATAACTCATGTATCCATTGGGTCCCACCCTGGCTATAAGCACTCCATGTGCTAAGTGTTACTTCCGGCCCCAAGGCCGTTCTCGACTTTCACCGCTCTCGGCCTTAGCCGTTCATTTCATTATAATCATACATATAGTACATTTCGAAATAATCATTCAAACATATAATAATTCATTTAAGGTTATACATTTGCACATAATACAATCTAGGGCCACGCCCTGCAATAACACTATGGGCCCATGCCCTGTTCTCGAGTGCTACAGTTTTCTTACCTGTATCCCAAGCTTTCCGATGCACCAAGGTCACAAGCACGGTCCTCTAGCACGAGCCTTTCCGAAATCCTAGTCACAACACACATAAAACACTTTTAATACTAACCAAACCCAAAAACCACTTCCCGGGACCAATCCCGTACTCTCGGGACCTCTAATTCCTTAAAACAATACATTGGAACCATCCCCCGCGTCCCTGGGCAAAAGCCCTAAAAACCCAACTTTTTGGCTGCCAAAATAGCCTAGGGCCGTGGCACTCCCCTCAAGGGCCGCGGCGCCCAGCGGCTAGGCCACATCCTGAAGCATCCTCGCGCCGCGGCGCCCAAGAACAGGGCCGCGGCGCTCCTTCGCAAACCCAGATTTCTGGGTTTTCTCTTGCGTTTTTCCCGAGCTTCAACCTCCCCAAATCATCCCAAACAAATACCTAAACCCCAAGATCAATTTAAAACTTCATATGAACCATCTAACAACCTATAGACACTAGAATCAAGATCAAAACACCATCACACCCAAAATCCACCCTTTGATTTCTAATTTCAACAACTCAAACCAAAACTTTAAAATGCTTAACTCATGCTTTAGATTTCTCAAATCAAAACAAAAACCAAACTTAAATGTGCATAAAATCCTTACCTCAAGTGGAGAATTCACCCAAAAGCTTCCTTGATCTCCTCCTAAACTCCCACTTCAGCCCCTTCTACACTTCTTCTTCTTTTTCTTCTTCTTGCCCTAGCTTTTTTTTCTTTCTTTCTTCTAGTCTTTCTTCTCTTCAATTTTTTTTTATCAAAACCATCAAATGACCCAATGCCCAAACCGTGTACCCCAAAAAACCAGCTGAAAATTGTCTAAATCCCTTGCCAAAAGACCATCTTACCCCTTCCTAATTATCCTTCCTAACTAAACCTTCAAGGGCACTCTTGTCCTTTCACTTCTATTTTAATTATACCATTTTCCATCTAACACTTGTTACTCAAAGCAGTTACAAACGGTTACACAGGTTACTCAATTGCCAATAACTATAACCTTTAGTTCTCAATTCAACTTACAAAATTCCTAAAATACCCCTAGGCTCCTCCCGACCCGGGTACAAAATCCCGTTGTGACTTTTAGACTAATTAGCTCGCTGGGACCGTCTCGACGCGTGCATCACAATAAAAACACCACACTCACATGGCACAAATCACATAATACAATTATCACATTTATGCCCTCAACGGGCTAAAATTACCAGTTTACCCCTAACATACAAACGGGGCTCACATGCATCTGTATACAACCTAATCATGCATTCTAATCACATATTCACTCAAATTCATATAACATCATGTCAATTAACTTCTTGCCCTCCAGGCATGCTTAAACAAGGTCTTAAACCTTATTAGCAACTTGGGGTGTTACAGGAACCATACAAAATCACCATTCCCCCATAAAGAAGAGACAAAAACAGGTTCTGCATCTTCCACAAGGACCATGGCCACACAATCTCTGAATGCCACAACCTCCACAACCAAATCCAGACCCTCATGAGAAACAGACGACTGACCTAGTACATTAAAGGATCGAACAAGCCCGGCGTCCCAGGGCCCAACACTGCTTCTGCCCTGACACCACTGACAGCGACGACCTCCCCAAATGTGGCTTCCACGAGCTCACAAGAACCTCTCAAACAAATCCCCATGATACACGAGACCGTGGAGCTAACCACGGAACAAGAACAAGAAACCAAAAATCATAAAAGAATGGAGGAAAGGGTAAAGCAGTACAGATCATTAGGCCACATCGTCAATTTTGTCACCTCAGAAGACAGATGCTACCCAACCTATGCAATAACCTTTACAGAAGAACACCTACGGGAAGTACACCTACCCCATGATGACCCTTTGGTCATCTCGCTATAGGTCGACCATTGCCAATTGGGAAGAGTCTTAGTCGATGGGGGCAGCGACGTTGATGTTCTCTTCTGGGAAGCCTTCCAGAAGATGGGTCTCGAAGAAAGTCAGATCAAACCCTCTGTTACACCAATCCTGGGATTCAACAGCCAAAGAGTGTACCCGAAGGGCGCTATCAAATTAAATGTAGTCGTTGCAGAACACACTTTGCTAGTAGACTTCCTCATAGTGGACTCCGTCACAAGCTACAACGCTATCATGGGGAGGAACTGGATCCACCGGATGCAAGGCGTGGTCTCCACTTTGCATCAAGTTATGTGATGTCAATCACTGGATGGGCACTACACCATTGACATAAAAGGATGCCAGAAGCAGGCTAAGAAATGCTACCTGACCCTGAAGGAGATAAATGAAATCGGCAATTCCTCCCCTGGCGACAACCCCACCAAATAGCAATTCAAGGACAACTTACCGCATATCTCCGGGGCATTAATGCAAAAAAAGATCATGATAAGCCCCAAACTACTCTCGACAATCTAGAAGAAATATGCATAGATGATGATGATTAAGTACCCGGCTGCCCGAGATAGAAAAGCAGACCCTAGTCCAATTCTTGAAGACCAGAGTTGGGACTTTTGCCTGGTCCCTGCACGATATACCGGGAATAGATCCTACTGTCACGAGTCACAGCCTCAACATATCGAACAACTTCCCACCCGTCAAGCAGAGGTAGAGGAGGTTCGCTCCCGAAGTCAACCAGTCCATATAGGAAGAGGTACAACGATTATTAAGCATAGGAGCAATCGAAGAGTGGCTATATTCTAGTTGGCTAGCCAACCCTGTAGTGGTCCCGAAGAAAAACGGAAAAAAACGAGAGTGCATAGACTACACTAACTTGAGCATAGCATGTCCTATAGATAGCTATCCTCTTCAAAAAATTGATCAAATGATAGATGCCACGGAGGGTTACGAAAGAATGAGTTTCCTTGATGCCTACTCAGGGTACAATCAGATCCCAATGAAAACAGAAGAACGAATCCACACGGATTTCACAACAGAATGTGATCTATATTGTTACAAAGTCATGCCCTTTGGCCTAAAAAATGCAGGAGCAACAAATCAGAGGCTGATGCACAAGCTTTTTTCCTCATTGCTTGGTAGGAACATGGAAGTATATATTGACGACATGGTGATCAAATCTCGATGGGGCATCACGCATGTGGAAGATCTAATCGAATGCTTCAACATACTCGACACCTATCAAATGAAGTTGAACCCAACCAAATGTGTTTTTGGGGTATCCTTCGGCCAATTCTTAGGATATGTGGTCAGTCAGAGGGGCATCGAGGCCAATCCGACCCATATTGCCTCGCTATCAGAAGTCAAGGAGCCTAGACCATCCAGGATATCCAAGCTCTAACAAGCAAAGTCATAGCCCTAAGCAGGTATATATCACGCATGTTCGATCGTTGCCAGCCCTTCTTCCAATGCATCAAGAAGTCCACCAGTACCACCTGGGGGGCGAAGCTTGGCACACAAAGCACTCATAGCAGGATATTACTGGCCATACATGATGACAGAAGCACGTGACTATGCGAAGAAATGGGACAGATGCCAGCGATTTGCACCTACCATCCATCAACGCGCTCAAGTCCTACATTCCACTATCACCCCTTGGCCCTTTGGAAAGTGGGGGATGGACGTAGTTGGAGAACTGCCCAGAGTTGCTGGAGGAAAACTGTACGCCTTGTTAGCTACTGATTACTTCACTAAATGGGTCGTAGCAGAGGCCTACATCACAGTGAGCAAAACGGACACCATGAGCTTTATATGGAAACACATCATCTGCCAATTTGGGATCCCATGGGAAATAGTCATGGATAACGGAACCCCATTCCAAAACGCCAAAGTACAAGAATTGTGCGTCACCTACAAAATAAAGTTAAGTTTTGCTTCTGTCACCTATCCCTAAGGCAACGGCCAAGCATAGGCTCTAACAAAGTCATTTTTGCCAACATCAAGAAAAACTTGGAAGATAAAAAAGGCTGATTAGTGCATGAAAATGCACTTATGCAAGCAAAAGTATCTAAATAAATTACATTTTAATTATATATTTTCATGAAATTAATATAAAATATTTATTTGATATGAAAATATGTGATTTTAATTTGATTTATTTGATTTTGTAGAAAAATATGGTAATTTTGCAAAGAGAATAAATAAAAAGGAAGTCCAAATCCATTGGAAGATGATTTATTCTCTCAAGGCCCAACTACCATGGGGAGATTGAAGAAATGGTTGGAGTCACCTTCTCCAAATCATATCACTAATTGATGATATGCTCTTCCACGTATAGAATAAATAAGCCAAATAATAGAGATTATATGCACAATATTGTCACATGGAGCAAAGTTGACCAACTTTGGGAGTATTCTCAATCAATCCCATTGTTTGCTAGCATTCCAAGGCATCAATATCTCAATTATATTTGACTAAATGGGAGAAATCAATTTGCTACAATTAGTTTTCCATTATTATTTTATTCAAATTAATGAGAAAATCAATTCTAATTAATTTTCTTTTCATTTCCCATTGAACGGTTTTAGCATGACAAAATGCTATATAAAGGGGACCTCTTGTACATATTGGTGTGTAATTTTTCATTGGCAAAAACTATAGTAAATTTTAGTCTTATTTTGTCTATCTCTTCTCATATTTTCTCTTTAGATTATTGTGAGAATGACTAGCATTTTTGGCTAGTTTCCTAGATAAGGTAAAGGATGATCCTATATGCAAGGTGAAATTTATTTGTGTTTTGATTCACCAAATGCTTAAAGTTTATACATTTGAGTAATATATTTTTCTTCTATTTTTCTCTATCTCAATATCAATATATTTATCTATTTAGTATTATATAGAAATAGTCATGATTTTTCTATGTGAATATGATTAGGACAAATATATTGATATTATAATTTTATGATTAGTCTTTTATTGCATTATTGCCAATAAGGTATATTGTCATTCTTAGATTTTTCATAAGATTATTTTCTATGTTCCTAAGGTGAGAATTGTTATTACTCGAATACATTTTATTATATATGTTCTTCATGTTTTATCTTCCGATTAAATTGTTGGGAAGTGAACGATTTAATTGTGTTATATGTGTGAATCAAAATCCAAATAAATGAGCCAAACATATAGGTGATTCTTGAAACCTTATCACTTTTGTTATTGAATTTTTCAACCAATTTTATTTTCGACATTTTCTCAAAAACCACCAACGATTTCTTTACTGTTTGTGCTTTAGTTCTACTAAGCACCTTTTGATTAAGATATCTCTCTGTGGACACGACCGCCCATACTACACTACAACAACCGCTTTGTGAAGACAGGTTTGGGCGTAATCAAAGGCGCATGGGTAGACGAGTTACCAAAGGTACTATAGGCATATAGAACAACAAAAAGAACCTCTACAGGCGAGTCACCCTACGCCATGGTGTATGGAACATAAGCAATCATCCCTACAGAGGTGGGCCTGCTGACACTTCGGACAAAAATCGCTCTTGATCTGACCACCAACAACGTACAACTAACCCACAACCTTAACCTCTTGGACGAGTTACGCATGATCGCACAGATAAGACACAAAAAATACCAAAAGGCACCAGAACATTATTACAATAAGAGAGTCCACTCACACGCATTTAAGAAGGGAGATTGGGTTCTGTGTAAAGTCACTGGCAATCCAAAGAAGCCGAAGCCGAACTGGGACAGACCCTTCGAAGTAACAGAAGCACTAGGGCGAGGATCTTACACTCTCAAAAATATACATAGTGGAAAAAATGTACCGCGTACTTGGAATTCAATGTCCTTGAAACAATATTACTGTTAATAGTTGTATGTACTCTAAAATTTAAAAGTAATGAAACAACTTTCATTTCTTACATTACTTTAAGATATTTTACATAGTCAACTTATGCTGACACAATTCTGCATGAGGAATCTTTCTTGACGTACCATAAATGAAACACGCATGTGAAACTTATCACTTTATTTGCCCTGCACCTAGAGCTACTAATACATGCATATTTTAATATACCCTCACCTACCCATATGAGACACAACATTATTCACATGCACTAAGCTCCACCTACTATGTCCACTATAAATACGGCCTTGACATGGTCACTTCAAACACACAAAATAAACACAGAGGCATGGTGCCTCTGCCATTCCACTCACTCTCTTACAAACAAAAACTTATGGGTTGGCCTAGCGAACCCTTCGACCATGAGTCTCTCTACTCATGGCATTCGCACAATATGTCCACCATCAAGGCACACATTACTCAGCTAAACGTATTCTAATCTAACCTGACTAAACCAACGGGAAGCTAAGGCCAACCAATTCGCAGTCTAATCTGGCCTGACTGCGCGAGTTTGGCTGACCAATCAAGGTAATTTTTACCATCTACCCTGTCCTCTTACTTTGTTGTGGTCACAGAGGAGCCCCATCGAGTCCAGCAAATAAAGGAACCCTGCCATGCAGTCTAATCTAGCTTGACAACTGCAGCAGAACCATCGGACACCCCACTTCAGTTGTGCCTCAGTTATGAAGTAATTGGTTTGGAAATCCAAGGCTGGGAGGAACTTTTCCAGCACTCACACCCGCATCTTACACGCCAGTTACCTCTGTTGGGTTTGATAGCCTATCACAGAAAAAGGGACCAAATAAACCACGGTATGGGTGCAATGGAAAAATGTCTGATCCTGGGTATTGCCACTCTCAGCTCTGCCTCGGCACCCAGCCCCGCATGCTGTGTTTAGCATCCGAGTTTAGCCACGTCGCCCCCTCTCGCAAATGGTAAAGCATCTACCTTGCTCTTTCACGCACCCAAGGGGACGTCATAGTTCTAATGAGAGAGAAACACACTCGACTCTCTCAAAAACATATAAGGGCAACGCACTCAACTCTCTCAGCGATCACACGACTAATGAACATAAATTTTGTAATTCAACAACTTATCCAAAGATCAGCTTCATTTGTAAAATATGTTATGTTAAATATCACTTTACAGTTATTTACATCCCTCGCCTATATTCTTGTTTGAGATACAAATAACGTTACTTATTACAAGCATCTCCTGGGAATATCTAATCCCATTCAATACGACGCGTATACTCTGCAATCATACTCTCTAGCTTCGGATGACCTAACCCATATCGCTCACACGCTATGTAATACGGGATTCCACTTCTCACTAATTCATTCAACGCCCACGTTGAATACAACCACTGCGGCTTATCAAAGATCCGCCTCAGAAATGGAACATTTACCCAATCACGGTGTTCACCTGAAATGGAAATGTCATCATAACCATTCAATCAACGCAAAAAATTATGTCATGTAACTAACTCAACACTTAACTGGGCATTCTCTCCCACCATCTGTACAGATTCTTACTGTATCTCACGCACAGAGGCCTAAAGGGTCTATGAAGCCTCTTATCAACATACGTCAACTGAACCTCATCAACTGCAATATTTTAATTATCATAATATCAAGACAACACATTCACCAACGACCAAGCACAGAACACGAACAAATTTTTATATAATGTATTAGTATTTTGCACATCATTACATCTACAATTGTCCAAACAATCACAAACAAAGAAAAGTAAACACATGTGTACAAGTATGGAAAAACTACGTTGATCATTCTATGACACCTCTTTCACCAGTACTTCTTGCTTCTGTCGCTGACGTAAGCTCCATCGCCCTTTGTCCAGAAGCCTCTGCCACGGCAACAGTGTTGGAAATGTGCCCTGAAAGCATATGTAGTAGACATTGTTTTATGAAATAAATAAATAAATTGAATTTGTTATGCATATATTTTATGGACTATATTATTCTATGATAATATTATGTAAATATTAGGAAAATTTCTAAGTTCATATATGTGATCTCAAACACGTATTGGTACGGGAGGATTGTGTTTGAGATAAATGAACTTGAATAGTTCGCAGTAAAATAAAGTTATGGAATCTTTATATTAATTACTGCAATTACGGTCCACTAGTATTATGAATACATGTGATCTAGATCCGGATCACTAGTGTGGTAGGACACTTTAGTGGAGGTGCTTTATATATTAGAGAATATATAGAACTAGACCAGATATGTTTATTAATACTTAGTTAAATACCGTTTCAAAGTAGTAATTAAATATATCAACTGATGATCATATACAAATAGATCTTAATCCTAAAGTTACTATGAACTCCTGTTTATGTTATATGAGTTCTTTGATTCACTTGTTAGGGTCTGTCAGAATGATCAGGCAAGAAACTTTTGTTTTGGGAACTCATTAATATAGATGGCTAGGGATATAGTATACAATATGGAGTCTATACCTTCTCGCAAGGTTCTCTTAAGGGTTGACTTTTGGGACTGAAAGGTTATTGAGTTCAAATTCATAATTTAGTTATGAATTAACCTTCACTAGTAGAGTCAATGGTACTCAAGGAAACAAGAGATAATTAAAAGGGTAAAACGGTAATTTTATTCCCGATTAATTATGAACCATTATTAGAGGGTCAAGTTGTATGCAATGATTATATCAATGGACACTTTATGATTATAAAGTACTCAGTAAATGAAATGTCTATAATTACAAGAGTGCAGTCTCATATTTATAGTGGAATAATCATGAGATTAATAAATTAAGATTATTTAATTAATAATCTCAAATTTATTGGAGCTTGGAATTATAGGTCCATAGGTCCCCATAGCGGCTTTATCAACACTGTTCAAGGTAATAGTTGATATGAAGGGAAAATAGTTTAAAGACATATTTAAGAAGAAATTTGTTCTTCAGGCCAAATATGCAATTATATGATAATAGTGATTAATTAATTAATTACAAATTAGTTGTAGTTAATAAAATTAATTAATATTTAATTATTGTATAATTTTCGAAATTATATTAATAATTAAATTAATTTCAAAATTTAATTAAATAATTAATTAATTATAATTTTCGAAATTATAATAAATTAAATATTTATTTTCAAAAATTTTGGATTTAATTAATTGGTAGAATTAATTAAATATATTTATTTGAGTGGGAGATAATAATCTGATAAGTTCAAATTGGATTTGAATTTGAAAGATTAATATTTATTCAAATAATTAATTAAAAATATGATTAATTTGAATTCAAATTTGAATTAGTTATCAGGTTGTTAGATCTTATTTGACAAAGTAGTTTGAATAAATAATTAAATAAAAATTGAAAAACCAACATCCCTAAAATTAGGGAAGCTACACGTGCACACACAGTCCGTGGACTGTGTGTGGCGTGTAGGGCAATTTTCAGGGATGGGATTTTCATTTTTATTTATTTAATTAATTAATTAATGGATAATTCAAAAATTGGTTTTTGGATTTTTTCATTGTTATACCCAGATTTCGAGCCATAGTAAATATGACCTCGAAAGCTGAGTTCGCAACAAATGGTCTCGTGAGGATTAGAGTGATCTAGGATTGTAAGTCGAGCCTGCAAAGTATGATGTATGATCTCGAATACGGTGATCTCGAAATGACCTCGATCTCGAAAGGTAGCTCCGAGAACACCTTCATCTTCAGGAACTTCGGAGCATGGTTCTTGAGCTCGATATCCCATCCCGAAAGAAACGTTAGCTCGGGAGATGTCAGTGGCTCGCACAATGACATGAGACCAGAAATGCTGGAGCCTTGAAGATACGCTATAACCACCTTGAATATCTACAAGTATTATAACTATGAGATGTAGCCCTCATTAATTGATGTAAATCCCCAAGAATTGTGGGATATTATTTAATACAGTTATACGCCCCTTGATCTTTGGGGGACGTTTCCTTTTATATCTGATTATTGGCATTTAAAGCCATTTATTTTTATTCACAAAAGAGTAACTACCCAAAATATGTGGGATAGTATTCTGCATCCTTCTCTATAAATAGAGAAGTCATGCACCATTGTAAAGGACCGAAATTCTGATCCTTGAGAGAAAACTCTGTAGAATTCATGATAAAGAATTGTTCAGAGATAATCTTGAGGTTAATAACAGAGACTCGTGGACTAGGCAGATTTAACTGCTGAACCACGTAAAAAACCGTGTGTTTGATTCGTTTGTTTCTTTTGGCCATTGTCTTTAATTGTTTACGTGCTCTCTTCTTTTATCTGTTGATGAAAAACGGCGTCAACAGTTTGGTGCTTTCATTGAGAGCCTCAAGCATCCATCCCTGAGAGATTCATGGCTGCAAACAATCAGAACACTTCTGAAGAAAATTACCCAAGGCGCCCTGGAAAACAGCCAATGGAAAACCCGGACGCTGATGAAAGGAGTGGGTCCTCTGATTCCCGGGGACCACCTCCACAACCAAGGGATGAGGACATGTACTATAACCTTGAGCGTTATGTCCCTATTGTAGAATTGGAGAATCGGCAGCTGAAACAGCTGTTGGCAGAAGCCAACAAACGTAACGAGGAGTTGACTAGGATAGCCGCAGAGGCGCAGGTGGCTCAGCCCCCGCCTCCACGCGAAGACCAAGTCCCTCCTCCAAGGGACGTGCACGTTCCTCCCCGGAGGCCCCGTGGACGTCCACGAAAAAATGCTGCCACAAGGAGGCCAGCACAACCTCCAGCACCAACAGAGCCATCTGCTCCTTCTAGGCCTCAGAGGAGTACCCAAGCTCGGGTCCCGCCTAATCCACCTGTGGAAGTGCCTGCAGGAACTGAGAACAACCGAGCTCCTGTCGAGGCTCGGACTCAGGTTCCTGGTAGTGCACCGAACGCAACTGGCCCATCTCGGGCAAATTCTGGACCCTCCAGGCCGGAGCAAGGAAGACAACCACCGTCACCTATACGGTTCCCTCCGTCTCCCATAAGATATCCTTCACCTCCCCGCAGAAACGCTCAATCTGGTCGAGATCAGGATCAAGGGCGTACAGGGGAAAGACAAGGAAACAGAGAGACGTTCCAGGGGCGGAGAGGCGCGCCATCTGAGAGAAGTCAGACGTCCCGATCTCGCACTGCGGAGACAAGGCGACGTAGAAAGGATCCACCACAAAATGACCGATCAATGAGTTTCACCAGTGATGAGTCCGGAGAAACTAGGTCTGTCAGTAAACACGACCGGGGTCGTAAAAATACTGGAAATCACAAGAGCCATCCTGACCTGCGAAATCATCTGAATCAGAGCAGGGGGAAAGGAGATCAGACAAATCCGGATCTAAGGAATCATCTGAATGGGCGTAGAGATCCCTCACGGAGACACGAGCCTGGGATCGCGATTAATGACTATCAATTCCAGACACCCCCTAAGGACCCAGTCCAAGAAAGGATTGATCAGCTCGAAAAAGCCTTTAGGCTTTTGAAGAATGAACGAGGGAGTGGTCGATACGAGGACTCTGATGAGGAGCTCGAGCCGTTTGCTCCCAATATTTCTAACACTCAGTTTCCTCAAGGGTTCCGGATTCCTCACGTCCTAGCGTTTGAAGGAAAAACCGACCCATGTAGCCATCTGAGTACATTCAACACTATTATGAGAGCCAGTAACGTAGGTTACGAGCTCAGATGCATGTTGTTTCCGACATCATTGGCCGGACCTGCCAAGAGTTGGTTCGAGAAGTACAAGAGACACTCGATAACTTCGTGGGATCAGTTGTCTAGAGACTTCAAGAAGCAGTTCCGGGCTATGATGGGAGTCAAACCAGAAGCGTCCACTTTGACTAACGTCCGGCAAAAGCCGGGTGAAACACTAAAAAGCTACTTGACAAGATTTAATCTAGAGGTCGCCCGGGCACGAGATGTGGACGACAGTGGACACTTGATGGCTATCCGAGCTGGTGTGTTGCCTGGAAGCGCCCTTTGGGATGACATGCAAGGGAAACTGGTGAGGTCAATAACCGAGTTTAACAAGCGGGCGCAGAGATTTGTCAATGTAGAGGAGGCGAGGTCAACGCTAAAAGCAACCTCGCAAACCGAAACTACAACGATAAACATTAACTTCGCCTCAACCTCGGCTGATCCAGTAACTTCACAACCTACCTCAGAGAATCCCTCTAAGAGGAAAAAGAGCGAGGAAAATAACCCCGAGGCTGAAGGGGGAAAGAAAAAGAAAGGAGAAAGGTATTACTCCGTATATAAAGTACACACCGAGCTCAACAAATCTCGGGAAAATATCTACCTGGCTAATGAAAACCAGGTCCCCTTCAGGCGTCCGGACCCTATGAGGAATCAAAAGTCCAAAAGGGATTCCAGTAAGTACTGTCGGTTTCATAGGGACACCGGACACACAACTGATGAGTGCCGACAGCTGAAGGACGAGATCGAAGGGTTGATCTCGAGAGGTTATTTCCGGCAGTATGTCAAAAACCAGAGTACTGGACAGACTACTGCCAGCCAGAGAGTAGCCGCACTTCCAGCAGCACAGAATAATAACTCCCGACCTCGGGAAGAAGACAGGCCTCCGCCGATAGATGGAGAGGACGTAATAACCATCTCGGGAGGTCCCCATCTCGCAGGAGGGAGTAGAAATGCTCAAAAGCGATATGTGAATGAGCTGAAGACAGGGGACGGGTCTCCTTATGAACCCGAACCAAGGGCACCAAAAAGCCAAAGAGTTGAAACTCAGCCTATAACCTTCACCGAAGAAGATGCCTCCCATGTCCAGTTCCCTCATCATGATCCACTTGTCATCACCCTGCAGCTTGCCAACAAAAGAGTGCGCCGAGTTCTCATAGACAATGGGAGCTCAGTTAACATTCTTTATAAAGCAACACTAGAGAAAATGGGACTCTCCCTTCGCGACCTGAAGGCTTGTGCAACCACTTTGTACGGCTTTTCTGGAGAAGGAACTGCCAGTATGGGGTCCATCAAACTCCCTGTGACCTTGGGAGACTATCCAGTCTCGGTGACCAAGATGATGGAGTTCGTGGTAGTAGAGTTACCATCTGCCTACAATGTACTGCTCGGGAGACCCGCCCTGGTCGGGCTGGGGGCAGTTTCATCTGTAAGGCATCTGGCCCTTAAGTTCCCAACTCCGAGCGGGGTCGGAACATTGAAAGGAGATCAATTGGCAGGAAGGGAGTGCTACAGCATTTCCTTGAGGGGAAAGAAACAAACGAGCGCTCAAGCACTCGTTGTCATACAAAATAAAGATGGGACAGCTTTAGAAATTGATGAGGAGATCGATCCGAGGATTGAGGAAAAAGTTGACCTCCAACCTTTGGAGGAGCTCGAAGAAGTTCTACTCGAGGAAGCTGATCCCTCAAAGAAGGTGAAGGTCGGGAAACACCTCCAAGACGAATCAAAATAGCAATTAATTTGCTTTCTGAAGAAAAACCAGGATGTCTTCGCATGGTCACACTCCGACATGGTGGGAATAAGCCCTAATGTAGCGAGCCACGCATTGAATATAGACAAAAGCTTTCCCCCGAAGCAGCAAAAGCGAAGGCAGCTGGATGAAGACAGAAAGAAAGCACTAAAGGAGGAGGTGGACAGGCTGAAATCAAATAATTTCATAAGGGACGCTTTTTACCCGAACTGGGTGGCCAATCCAGTGTTGGTCCCGAAGCCCAATGGGACGTGGAGAACGTGCATTGACTACTCGGACCTCAACAAGGCCTGCCCGAAAGATTGTTTTCCCCTGCCGAGAATTGACCAGCTCGTAGACGCCACGGCGGGGCATGGTCTAATGTCGTTCATGGATGCCTATTCTGGATATAACCAGATTACCATGCATGCCCCCGGCCAAGAGCATACGAGCTTCATCACAGATAAAGGGCTCTACTGCTACAATGTCATGCCATTCGGACTCAAGAATGCCGGAGCCACGTACCAGCGGCTTGTAAACATGATGTTCTCAGAGCAAATAGGGAACAACATGGAAGTTTATGTTGACGACATGCTTGTAAAGTCTCAACTTAACAAGAACCATGTTGATGACCTCGAAGAGTGCTTTGGCGTGCTCAGAAAATACAACATGAAGTTGAATCCTCAGAAGTGCACTTTTGGGGTGTCTTCAGGAAAATTTCTGGGTTTCATTGTCAATTCTCGTGGGATCGAGGCTAATCCCGACAAAATAAAGGCCCTGATCGATATGCCTTCGCCTCGGAAACATAAAGATGTTCAAAGCTTGACTGGCAGGATGGCAGCTTTGAGCAGGTTCATCTCGAAGTCAACGGACCGCGGTCTCCCATTCTTCAACTTATTAAAAGGAAGTAAGAAGTTCGAATGGACAGATGAGTGCGAGCTAGCCTTTCAGGAGCTCAAAAAGCACTTAGCCGAACCGCCCATCCTATCGAAGCCTGAGACGGGGGAAATACTGTTCCTATACCTCTCAACTACCGAACACGCGATAAGCGCGGTGCTCGTACGAGAAGAAGAGAAATTACAGAAACCCGTCTACTATGTCAGTAAAAGATTACTGGGGGCAGAATCAAGATATCCACTGATGGAGAAGCTCGCCCTCAGTCTAATCCACTCATCTCGCAAGCTCCGCCCTTACTTTCAGGCACATCCTATCCATGTACTGACAGATCAACCATTAAGGCAAGTCTTGTCTAAACCAGAGGCGTCTGGTCGACTCCTAAAGTGGGTTGTTGAGCTCGGACAATTCGAGATCACCTACCATCCGAGAATGACCATTAAGGCACAAGCGTTGGCGGATTTCATAGTGGAGTGCACCGGTATAGCCGACGACGAGGTAACAACCACGGCCCACGAGCTGTGGAAACTTTACGTCGACGGGTCATCAAATGAAAATGGAGCGAGGGCGGGAGTTATTCTGATCACCCCTGCAGGGAGCAAATTTCACTCTGCGTTAAGGTTCGGCTTTAAAGCATCTAATAATGAAGCTGAGTACGAGGCTTTACTTGCGGGACTACGAATAGCAAAAGAGCTCAAGGCCAAAGCTATACATTGCTATAGCGACTCCCAGCTCGTGGTTAATCAAATCTTGGGAGAATACCAGGCTCGTGGTACAAAAATGGCAGCTTATCTGGAAAAGGCAAAGTTCGCATTAGAGTTTTTTGAGTTTTATGCAATCGAACAGGTTCCCCGAGAACAAAACTCAAATGCAGATGCCTTAGCTCGGCTCGCCACCTCCACCGAAAATGAGGAGCTGAATGTTGTACCCGTAGAACACCTGTCAGCACCCAGCATTACTGAGCCTGACGAAGAAGATGTGTGTATGATCGAGACAGAGCCGACCTGGATGAGCCCGATAGTTGAGTACCTCGAAAATGGAATTCTTCCAAAAGATCGAAATCAGGCTCGGAAACTAATGTATCAACTTCCTCGTTACACCATCCTGGACGGAAGGCTATACAGAAGAGGGTATTCCATGCCATTGCTCAGATGTGTAACTCCTCCCGAGGCAAAGAAGATTATTGAAGAAATTCATGAAGGGTTCTGCGGAGACCATACCGGGGGGCATAGCCTATCCAAGAAGGTTATACGCCAAGGATATTTCTGGCCAACCATTAAAACGGACTCTTTCGAGTACGTGAAAAAGTGCGACAAATGCCAGAGATCCGCCACGATACCCCGAGCTCCACCTTCCGAACTAACCATGTTGACATCCCCATGGCCTTTTGCGGTGTGGGGCATCGACCTCATAGGCTCGCTCCCAACTGGAAAAGGAGGAGTAAAATATGCTGTGGTCGCGGTTGATTACTTCACAAAATGGACGGAGGCTGAACCATTGGCGACCATAACTTCGAAGAAGATCCTAGATTTCGTGGTAAAGAACATCGTATGCCGATATGGAGTGCCAAGAAAGATTGTGTCTGACAACGGAACCCAGTTTGATTGCGACTTATTTACCAACTTTTGTAACAAGAACGGTATAATAAAGAGCTTTTCGTCAGTGGCTCACCCTCAGGCGAATGGTCAAGTCGAAGCCGTTAATAAAACTCTCAAAAGTTCTTTGAAGAAAAAGTTGGAAGAAGCAAAGGGACGATGGCCTGAGGAATTACCTCAAGTCCTTTGGGGATATAGAACTACAGCTCGGACATCAACTGGACATACCCCATTTTCTCTAGCATATGGCTGCGAGGCAATGTTGCCCATTGAGGTCGAAATTCCAACGATTCGAACTCAGATTTACGACCAAAGTTCCAATCATACTCAGCTCGAAGAAACCCTAGACTTGATCGAAGAAAAAAGGGAGGAGGCTCAGCTGAGAAACGCTGCTTACCAGCAACGAACCACAAGATATTTCAATAAAAGGGTTCGAGATCGAAAGTTCGGAGTAGGAGACCTGGTATTGAGACGCGTATTCTTAGCAACCCGAGATCCAGCAGCAGGAGTACTCGGGCCAAACTGGGAAGGACCATACCAGATAGAATCAGTCATCCGCCCTGGCGTATACAAACTTGCGAGATTAGATGGGAGCCTCATACCATGAGCATGGAATGGCGAACACCTTAGACCTTATTATCAATAGTATAGGAAAATTGTTGCCTGTAACCATGATTTTCTATCTATGTTAGTTTGTTTTTGAATTTCATCAAATAAAATGTCAACTTTGTTTCACATGTAATTTATTTTTATTTTTGCAAACTCTCTTAATTTAATAACCTATGGTCACACTCATAGGATATTAAGGGGGGCATCATTGGTATACATACCTCCAGCTTAAAAAATAAAAAATATATAAAGTATTTGGATATAACCAAGTACGCGATCTTAGGTAGTTCGGACACAACCAAATTGTCAAACATGAAGTATTTGGAGATGACCAAATACGCGAGCTCAGGTAGTTCGGACACAACCGAATTATTAAACATGAAGTATTTGGATATAACCAAATACGCCAGCTTAGATAGTTCGGATATAACCGAACTACCAAAAACCTAAAACGTTTGGAGTTAACCAGATGTACAAGCTTAACAGGTTTGGAACAAACCAGCCAAATTATCGATCGATGATAAATGGAAGCCTAAACCCATCACAAAATATGTCGAGATCGAGGCTGGAATATCTTAGAAATATAGTTTCGAACTCTTAACCTCGGAGCCAAAATACTGAGGATGAGGAAAAGTAACTAAAAAAGATTAACCAAATCATTCATATTACATACCATATAAGTACTTTCGAGTTCATGGTTAAAGTAATATCCGACCTTGATAAGTAACGAGGTCGGAAACGGATAATTCGAATAAACTATGCATGAATGTATCGAATTTCGAGCCTAAATCCAAACTATGTTTGTATGCACAAATAAACATAACCGGTTCATCAATTATAAAAATGTGCAAAATATTTCGAGCCAAGAAATGTAAAGCATGAAAAAGAATTAGTTAAAAGAAATTGTATCAGCCCCATGGGCATAAATTACAATAATTACGTAAGGGGACGCAGCCCCGATAACTGATCTCCCCGAGGTCAGATTCAGTGAAGAGGAGTCTCCTTGGCCTTCTCAGCATCAGTGGCACCGGACCCCTCAGGACGAATAGCATGACTATCCTCCTGAGCTTCCTCCGAAACGGTCCCCGGAGCAGCCTTTTCCTTCTCGAGCTGCTCAGCCTTCTCCTTCTCAAGCCATTCAGCCTCTTCCTTCTCGAGCCGAGCATTCCATCGTTCAAGAAACGGCGCCTCGAGGGGACCCAAAAAGCTGGTGTCCAGCTCTTCGTTATAAGCCCACATCCGGTACATGGCTGAGTCGACCGCCGTCTCCTTCTTTTCTTTGTACTCGGCAGTAAGGCGAGCTTTGACATCCTCTATAAGGTCGAAGGTGGCGGTCTTCTCTTCCTCGAGCTTCTTATTGGTCTCTCGAAGCTGGGTGTTATCTTTCTTTTGCTCCTCGAGTTCAGTTTTCAGCTTTCCGAGCTCCTTGGCCATTTCCTCACGCTCCTTAACCACTGCCTCGAGCTTAGTATTCGCCGCCTTCAGATCATCATTCGCTCTAAGGTGGAGGTCCCTCTCCTCTTGGGTGAGAGTCCTGCTCGAATGGATGTCGTTGTTCAGCTCGTAATTGAGCTGGGCAGTGAAAGCAAGAGCCTGAAAAAAGGAAGAAACTACCATTAGCCTCGAGACAGTATGAATGTAAGCGAAAGGAATATAGAAGGATACTTACCGCGGCAGTGTGCTCGATACTCTTCTCGTACAGGACAGTGCGGTCTCGGGTGCCAGTTAGGCACTGCCATTGAGGAGCCTCGAAACTGCCGTAGCTCTGGCCGATCCGGGACATGACGTCCGAAATCAGCGTAGATCCATGAGGTCCGGCAGCATTATCCACCACATATGAGTCCATATGGGTGGAAATGGTTAGCTTCTAAGCTCGAGAAGCAGAAGGTCTTTTGGCGAGCTGAGCAGAAGACGTTTGACCCACCACAGGAGGTTGGGATTCGACCACGGCAGGGACACCAGCCTGCGAGGCCGGTGCCACCGCAGAGACGACGACCTGCGAGGATGGCATTGTCGTGGGGGCTTTAGTTTGGCCAGTCGACGCAGCAGCAGAGCTCGAAGCCGGCGGGGGAGGAGGAGGCATTTTCCTAGATCTCTTGGAGCCTTTCCCAGGCTGGCTGGTTTTCAGTCCCCCTGACCTGGGGCGTTTGCTCCTCTTGGCACCCGCATTGTCGATAAGGGCGTCGAGGTTGGAGTCCATATCGCCTACACAAGTCAACGCAGTGAGTCAGTAAAAGAGGTGTACAAGTTACTTTAGTATCACAGACGTATAGAATGATGGTAGAAAAAACCTAACTGGAACTTTCCCCCGAGCTTGAGCTTGGGGACCATGAAATTCCCCCGTCTTCAGAAGAGGCGGGGGGAGTGCCTTCCCTATAAGTTGGTGATAACCTCGAGAGGTCCCTATAGTCATTAGTCTCGTACTGCACCGCTATCCCATTCCACACCTCGTCCGTGGTGTACATGGTATCATATTTCCCGAGCCCACTATCAAACCTATGGACACAGTCATCTACCCAACTCCATATGTAGAAGTGGTATCTATCCTGTGGGCACGAGACTAGTCTATTGGGCCTGTGTTTTAATAAAGTGGGGGACCACATTCGCGAAGTAGGAAGGGTTTTACCTCCACTGGAGTCCGAACTCGAGGCTTCGTCATTGGCCTCATTTCCCGACCGCGGACTTCTCGAGCGAATTGGGAGAGATGCTTTCCTTTCTCTCCTCGGAGGAAGGATGCCTGTGGGCAGTGGCACTTCCTCCCAGCGTTCATATTTTTTACTGGACCAGTCAGAGGTTGACTGGCCCTGTCCCAACAACCCATAAGCTCGTAGCTTGTCCTCATGTAATAGAAATGAGAGAGACCTCCTGCCATAGGGAAGTCGGAGCAGGGCCTCTCTGTGCTCCTTCATTGCTTCGTCAGGGGTGGGACGCTGAAAGTTAGCTGAAAGACGAGGTACACTTCAACTAAATATGGATTTTAGGGCTAAAATTCTGAGCTTAAAAATATATAGTAACAAGAGAACTTACGAATTCGCCTGAAAGAATGATGTCCAGACGGGGACAGACCGTCTGTCCAGAAAAAAGCCTTCTTGGAATCAGGAGGGTGGTTTGGAAGATCTTCAAAGATCTTTGTCTCTTTGGGGTAGCTCGAAAGATAGTAAAAATCATCTCCTCCCCGAGCTCGGGAGGGATTGCTCTTCAAACAAAAGAGATATAAAATATCTTGGGGAGAAGGCCCTGTCCACCCCAGCTCGTGGAACAAGGACCTTAGGGCAGACAGCACCCTGTATGAATTGGTGTTGAGTTGGAATGGAGCCAACCCAACGAAATCAGTGAAGTCTCTGAAAAAGGACTTCAGGGGCAGCAAAGCTCCTGCCCTTATATGTTCCTGGCTCCAGGCCGCGTATTTCACACTGGAATCGCGACCCCCAGGGGCGAAACAGCTCCGTTCATGCCTTGTCGGAGCTCGACACTTCAGTGTGTCCAACGAACTAAGGCCATGGAGGGCCAAGATATCAGTTATTTGGTCAGTGGTGGTAACCGAGCTCTGGTAGAATTCGGCTTCAAACATCTCCCTCCTAGGCTGTGAAGACGAAGGCTCCGTCATTAAGGAAAACTGGAGTTCCCCTGGGTGGTATGCAATCGTGACTTTTAACGCTGGGTCGAGGGGAATTGGCCTAGGTCCTGGGTTGGGCTCCGGATAGATGGCTTCCCGAAGGACTTTTCTCCTCTTTTCAATGACCTCGTCTATCTGATGACGATAGTGGGCTCGAATGTCCTCCTGCTCGCGCGCAAGCTCGTATTCTTTTATCCGACGTTGGTTCCGGGCAAAGACCGATTCCGGGCTCGGAGATTTGGGCTCGTAAGGGATTGCTCGTAATGACCCCCACCGTCTTTCCGGATTCTGTGACATCTAACGAGAAAGAAAAAATGGTGAGGGCCATGCATGCAAGGATCACAAGCTCGATGGGATGAGCTCGGATATCTAATGACAAGAAACTAAGTATTAAGACCCTCACTAAAGAGTCAGAGCGCGTGTTCCACAGGAAAAAAAAAAAACGTGGATGATTTTTTGAAAATCCCGAAATTCAAGGGAAAGAAAGGTGGCGGTTAGCCAGGAAATGGCATTTTTGGGTTTCGTGTAATTGTCAAGAGCAAGGGTTTTTACCCGAAAACTTAGTGTACAAGAAACATGGCCTAAAATTTTCAAAACCCAGAAAGTTGAAACTCCGTTCAAAGGACAAAACTGGGCATAAACCAAAGGCGGACATCCAGAAAGAAAATCCAGAAAACATAAAAGCCTATTGATTCAAAACCTCCTATCATATCATTCTAGTATACGCAACAAGTACGACATAAAAAAAAAAAAGAGCTAAAAACAAAAATGGCATACTTACACAGTGACGGTGATTGCAGCAAAATCGTCGTTCGGAGAAGAGGTTGCAAGAAAGAACTCACTGACTCGAACAGACCAGGATTCCTTTGTTTTTTGGGTCGAGAAAACATGCACGGGACGGAAGCTTCTTAAGAAAGTTTCTGGCTTTCTTGTTTTTCTTTTCTTTCTGGTTTACGATGAACAAACGTAAAGAAGAAGACGAAGAGGAGGTCTTATATATATAGGTGGGAAAACTAAATTGATCAGGAGCGTTGGTTAAAATCCTCAACAGATCGAATGGATGGGAATCGGTGACAAGATGGCGCCGAAAAGTTGTCAGACGAACGATCGTGGGCGTGTTCCCAAGGTACTCAAGTACCTAAAGTGAGCAATACCCATCTGGCACGTGTCATTTTAAAGAGTGTGACGGTATGGTTCCCAGAAAGAGTAGTTCAAAAGTTTCTTTCTCTTAGGATTCGAACAAATACTTTTGAGGGGGCAAAATGTTATACCCAGATTTCGAGCCATAGTAAATATGACCTCGAAAGCTGAGTTCGCAACAAATGGTCTCGTGAGGATTAGAGTGATCTAGGATTGTAAGTCGAGCCTGCAAAGTATGATGTATGATCTCGAATGCGGTGATCTCGAAATGACCTCGATCTCGAAAGGTAGCTCCGAGAACACCTTCATCTTCAGGAACTTCGGAGCATGGTTCTTGAGCTCGATATCCCATCCCGAAAGAAACGTTAGCTCGGGAGATGTCAGTGGCTCGCACAATGACATGAGACCAGAAATGCTGGAGCCTTGAAGATACGCTATAACCACCTTGAATATCTACAAGTATTATAACTATGAGATGTAGCCCTCATTAATTGATGTAAATCCCCAAGAATTGTGGGATATTATTTAATACAGTTATACGCCCCTTGATCTTTGGGGGACGTTTCCTTTTATATCTGATTATTGGCATTTAAAGCCATTTATTTTTATTCACAAAAGAGTAACTACCCAAAATATGTGGGATAGTATTCTGCATCCTTCTCTATAAATAGAGAAGTCATGCACCATTGTAAAGGACCGAAATTCTGATCCTTGAGAGAAAACTCTGTAGAATTCATGATAAAGAATTGTTCAGAGATAATCTTGAGGTTAATAACAGAGACTCGTGGACTAGGCAGATTTAACTGCTGAACCACGTAAAAAACCGTGTGTTTGATTCGTTTGTTTCTTTTGGCCATTGTCTTTAATTGTTTACGTGCTCTCTTCTTTTATCTGTTGACGAAAAACGGCGTCAACATTCATTAATAGAATAATTAATTAATTAAAAAGTAAATTGTAAAATGGTTATAGATTTATTTTTTAAAATTTGAATATTTTCTTTTAAGTATGACTAATCAGAAAAATATTGAGATAGAGAGATGTGTGAGACAACTCTGAACATTCGCTCTGTGAAAAATAGAACGATAGTTTTCTCTCCCTGAAAATAAAGAACCAATTCTCAGGCCTATTCTCTTGATCTCATGTGTTGAGTACATCCAGTAGAATCACAAATAAACTATCCTTCATTCTCTAAGTGTCCACACATTTCTTGAGGTGTAGAGAACGCTTTGGAAGATCTTGGTGTGAGTACGTGGGAGCGGCTTGGATAGGAAGATCGTTCTAAATACGAAAAGATATCAAGGATACTTGATAGGCTTCAAGAGGTATGAATTCTATCCTTATCTTATTTATGATTAATGTATGTATATTAATGGATCCGCATATTTAAAGGTAGTTTAAATATGTTACAAAATTTTTGTTGTACACTGGGCCAACAACACCACCATTCTGTTGCGTATTAGGAAACTCGTTCCTAACAAACAGTGTCTGCAACATAAGACACCTGCCCTGCGATATCACCTTCTTCAACAGGCTCCCCACTTGCACTATAAATTGAGCCCAAGGCGTCACCCCTTTGGCTCAATTTTTTCAGATGTTGTGTTGGGTAGTTGATCTGTAGATCCTCGAGTTCACTGAGATACTGACCGACGTCATATTCTTCAACCTTCACAACAATACTTTTACAATACATCTCCAACTTAGCCCATTTCTCCTTCGGGGTCTGCTTCTTATTACGCAGTGCAAGATCTAGATATTTTGCAGTATCCACTTTGGCAATCCTCATGAACTTGCATTCGGTAATCTCGCGATCCCTGATGCGCTGCCTTGTGGCTTCTACTTCTGCCTCTTCTACTGTCTGTAATACAAACCAGTTGACTACTCAGCACATGAAACACAAAACTCAACCATAATATCATCATACCAATTTATACAACACATACCCGACCATTTCTTTCAATTGTCCCTCGATTCTGGCTATGGCCCCCTCTTTCTCTTTCAACTTACTGTTTAACTGGAGCTCTACCTCCAACTTCTACTTACGTGTGCTTGCAACGTTCATTTCCAACCCCCCCCCCCCCACTTTCTGCTGCAATTCTTTCTTCTCCTTCTCCAATATCTCCCAAGGATACTACATCTTCCTGCAAATCACTAATTATGTTATCTAGATTCTCCATCCACACTTCATGCTGCGTGCAGAACTGGCTCTTTTCCATCCATTTGTTAGTCATCATCACTAGGTCTGCCTTCAGCTTGTCACGTTCCATCTCTAGTCTGACAGACCTTACTAACTTCGCCTCCGTGGCCACCACTTTCTCTTTAACCGCTGCTAGCTCCGCTTCTAACTTTTTTATAGGCTCCACAAGCACATCACAGTTAACTTCACCCATCCTTCTCCCCGTGCGCTCCTCCTCCAGCATGGCCACCTGTTCAGCCATTTTAGAGCTGTTTTGAACAGCTGCCGCATATTCCCTTCTAGTGGCAGATGCGCATACATAGCTCTGCAAAATATTTACTAAACTTGTCAAAAATCAAACGCGACAGACACTACATGATACTAACTCTAACACATACAGGGTATTTTGTATACATATTCTATCAAACAAAACTCACCATCCATATGTGGTCAGATACTTGTTGAAGCAAATCGCCCTGATCGTTTAGCGACCCAATCGCTTTAGCATGAAGGTGTGGCCTACTGATGCGTAGCATCTCCTCCATCACCTCTGTTGACGCGGAAGGCACATACTCTGGCAAACCCTCTGCTTTATCAATTGTTTCTCTCCCTACTGACGCAGCAATAGAAGCAACGGGGGCAACCAGTTCCCCACCTCTTACTAGTGATGATACCACAAGGCTATCAGATGCCACAGCAGTTAATCCCATCTCAGGAAGTTGTGGCATGGAGGGGCAAACAAACAACCCTTCACCAACATCCTCACCTAGGCCACTCGGCAAAAACACTGGTGCCTGCACCACAGAAGACGTCAGTTGCTCTAGAAAGGTGTTGGATGACTCAAAATTATCTGCCCCCTCTAGGGATACAATGATGGCCTCCCCCAAGGGTGTCCCAATCGCTGTAGAGGATGCTATGCCAGCATCGACACCCAAGTTTTGACCGCCTACGACCTTGGTAGCTCCTGATT
Organism: Humulus lupulus; assembly: GCF_963169125.1. Taxonomy (NCBI): domain Eukaryota; kingdom Viridiplantae; phylum Streptophyta; class Magnoliopsida; order Rosales; family Cannabaceae; genus Humulus; species Humulus lupulus. The sequence continues at coordinate 144,654,708 of NC_084800.1, read as the reverse complement.
TTTGACAAACAGGAGCAATTTCTGAAGTGATGGCTTGGCCCACATCGACTGTCCGAGAAGGACTGCTCGTGGTCCCTAATCCACCCCCAAAAGAATATTCTGAAAATGATTCTTGCGGGAGGTAGAAGTGGGGTGCTTCCCCTCTGATCCATGCCTATGGCTGTTAGACCCTCCAGTCAAGGTAGAGACAGAAGACACCGCCTTTGCCGATCTTGGACAGGTGTTGGGAGATCTTGCCTCCACCACCAAGTCATCATGCATTCGAGTAGTAGATGTCAATTTTGACGGCTTGACTATTGTAGAAGACAGAGCCATAGGGGGCATGACACTTTTTGGGCCGTCTCCCAGAGAGGACCCCGGTGCAGAAGAGGAAGAGGGCGACAAAGGTAGAGGATCAACTGGGGCAGGCCCTAGAGGTATCTTGGGTAAAGTTAGAGCTTGCCCAAGTGGTAATTTCCTAGGCGTAAGCTTGGAGATTGTCAAAGAAGAGCCTCCGGCGGCAAAAACAGACCCTCTTGAAATGCAAAGCTTGGACGAAATACATTTCCCATCGTCCGAATTTTCATTAGAAGATTCTTCTCAAGACTTCCTCTTTCCCAGGGCATCCTTTGGCAGAGGCACCTGTTGGAGAGGTTGGATTTGCAGAGCAGCAGAAGGCGTAGAAGACCGCCCGTGTATGCGAGAAGACCTGCGAGCCAAAGCGGATTTGTCAGGGGACAATTTTGCGGTGAGGGATGGGTCAGAACCATATATCTTCTTGCTCTCGGGACCCCTTGGTGCTTGGCACATGCTGCGAAGGTCTTGGAGCACGCTCTTTCATACTCGGTCTTTGATAATGACAAAGTCAAAGAAGCAGGGGGAGACCTTTTTAAGAACATACCCAATTGCTTCTCACACGTAGTAGTGACCTTGGTAAGGGACATGTCACCCTTCAGTGCTCTGACTCGCATAGCCCCAAGATTAGTTTGATCCATGAAGTAGAGCCGAGTCATAATCTGCATGCAGTAGGGATTCATTACCCCTCTGATACTAATGGAATTTTCTTTGGACTTGCGAAGGAGCCCTTTCTTTGTCAGCAGGCTTTGTCTCTCAGGGCTCATGATGATCTGAGGCCACGAGAAATCTAGAACATAAAATAAAATTACAACACAGAGGACCAGATCAATAGACAATCCTTTAAACGCATCATATTTACATGAAGGAAGAGAAAGAACAAAGTAAAGACGAAGCTCACCTCTTATGAAAACCATGGCTAGAGGGAAGATCTCTTGGGGCAAGAATTCGGGGTACCACGCACCTCCGACTGTAAAGAAATACTTGTCCCAATTCCTGTTAGAGCTGTCAAAATCAGTGAAAATCGTTTGGTCTTTTTTGGAGAAGGTCTTCCAGGGCTTGACTTCTATTGCTTTGTTCGTCGATTTGGTAAAGCATGCATAGATATCATCCGATTGGGTATCGACATTCTTGAGAACTCTAATCATCTGAGCCCTAACTATGGACTAAATGGAATTTGGAAGAAACTGAGAAATGTAAGCCCCATAGTTTGAAATTATCTGGACCAGCAAAGCAGGAAGAGGAAACCGAAGCCACTCAATGTGCCTTAGGCCCATGACGATCTCACTGGGCTTGACCACATCTTTAAACTGCCATTCTCTTAGCTTAGAATCCGTGAGCATTCAGATCATAACATTGTCTGGGACGTCGAACGATTTGCGTATACGGTCGAGTGCAGCTTTATACCCCTCACGGTCCACTGGTTCGGGAGATGAACGTGAAGACATGGTTAGGAAAATTGGGAAGATTGAATGCCTATGGAAGTGAAAGGACAAATGATCTTAGGGCTTTTTCCTATGTTCCTCTCTGAAAAAGTCAAAATAAGAGTTGGAAGATTTGAAAATGAAGTAATTTGAATTGGAACAACAAAGTGGGAGGGGAAATACCATAATCATGTGCAATACTCGATAATTGTGTTCACATTTAATTTTTAAATGACATTTGTCAGGGAACAATGTGACCATGCGTGTGTAGCACACCTCGATTGACGGGAAGCGACAACATTCGGTGAAAATTTTGGAGATGAAGAGTCGGCCCAAGGTTCGAACGTTTTGGCATGCATACCACATTCGAAACTCGGGTCGAGGGGCATCTGTTGGGCCCAAAATATTTGGCCCAAAGGGCTTCCCCATTTTAAGTAAGTTGAAGCGGAGCATTTTGGCCCCTGCAGAAGCTCTAGAGTCAGAAGCCGTGGGTCAGAGGCGGTCTACGCCTCTGTCCTCTGCATACTTAATAGATCCAAAAGCATTTTGGAGGGGAAATTCAATTATTCCTCCGACCAATCAGGGAGCAAACTTAACCGACTAACCAACTAATATTTTTTTATTATAAATACCTTGTTCTCATTTAGATGGGGGGATCGAAATCTGACTTAAGCATCAGAGTGTCTTTCTTGCAGGTACTCCCCGACGGTTCGACGATCAGTATAGTCATCTTCATTGACGGAGAAGGACCGGAGAACCAGAATTTGTTGGCAAGTACCTCCATATTTAGAAAGACAAAGTTGTTGCATCAACAATAACCATAAAAAAATTGAATATTAAAGTGTAATAGTTTAAAATATTTGAGCCTTACTTATTTGTATTCCATCTCAAACAAATAAATTTGAAGCATATTATATAACTACATCAAATAGTTATGACATAAATGACTCTTTCAGTGTTATGATTTAATTGTATTTTTAGTGAGTTCTCTTTCCATTTAACTTTTGTGCTTTCGTAATAATAAAAAATGGACCTAACAAGCATCTATATATTTTTATTAAAATTAACAAAGGTATTTTTTCGTCCTAGAAAATAGAAAAGAAAATATTAATCTTATCTTATAAATTTTGATTTTTTTTAACTAAATATATCAAGACAATCTCCATGTTTCACTTATTATAATAAATATCATTTCACTATGTATGTGTTGCTATTGTTTGTTATATTGATATATGTTATTTGAGCTGCGAACGAGTCTCACCTTTTAGTCAATTATTTAATCTTTTGAAGCTCAATTAAAATAAAGTATGAGATTAAATATAATATTCCCACACTAATACAATTCTCTCTTTCTCTCTTTTGTTAATATGTTATTCTAGTTATTACTTTATTCTATTTCACACAAACTAGGATTGTGCAAAAAATCCAAAAAACTGAATAAACTGATCAAACCAATTGCACGCACACTGAAAAAACCAAAACCGGCGGAACCAAAAATCGCTGAAACCGCCTTAGCGAAAACTGACATTAAATCAGTCGGTTTAAAAGTTGGTCGCAAACCGACCGTACAAACCGAAACCGACCGAATATGCTTAGGTTCCAAATTTGTGGATATAACATTGTAACCACGTGTTTAGGTTTTCAAATCATAAAGTTAAAATCTTTAAGTTAACAAATTAAATGAATCAATTTCATATTAAAAAAAATCTAAAAAAATGGATTCCAATAATCTAAAATTTTTTAAACTTAAATTTCCTTAAAAATTATTTAAAAAATAAATAAAAAAAATCAAGTTTGGTTTGGGCGGTTTTAACCGACCGAACCGTGGTCTAAATCGGTCGGTTTTTTTGGTGTTGTAAGTAGGTCTGTCGATTTTTGGATCGCACCAATCCAAACTAAAAACTGAAATCTGGATTTTAGAATAGAAAAAAACCGCCCAAACCGACCGATGCTCAGCCCTAACACAAACCACCAAGATCATGCTTTACCTTATTTTCTAGGGTTGTACTCATTTAACCTGGTTGATGATTTGATGTCCAATGTTGGAAGGGCAACGCTAATACAATGATTTCGGTCATCCATAGCTTCATATGTAGCAGATGGGGATGTTCTGAGGAATTTTTGGTGGGGAGATTTGTCTAGCCATAGGACACTCCACCTGCCTAAGTGGGAGAATCTATGTTTGCCTAAGATTTTAGGGGGACTTGGGTTCTGAAACACGACTACTATGAACGAAACTTTCTTTGCAAAAAGTGCCTGGTTTTTGGTGAAAAAATTTACTGGCTTGTGGAACTCAGTCGTGGGGGCTAAATATATCCAAGGGCGTGAGTTCATGGAACTTGACAACAAAAGCAATGATTCCTTGATTTGGAAGGCGATCCTGTAAGCCTGGGATATTGTGGAGATCGGTATGTGCAAGATGATTTTTCTATGGGTGGCGGTGCAGCCATGTATTGGATTTATATAAAGAGAAAGAAGTTATTGAAAAAAGTTTAGCAAATCAGAGTTTTAGCATGTTTTAGTACTTTTGTTCTCTCCTCCTTGGATCTGTTAATATGTGTGTATACATAACTCGTTATTAATTTATATTAGCTTTATAAACCGATTAGAAAAAAAGCATATATTTAATTAAATATACATATTCTCTAATAATAGATGTTTTCTACCCTTGAATATATGATAGTAAAATATTTATTAAAAAAAATCCCCCCTACAATTTGGTTATGGTTTCGCCACTTTTTGAGAGAAAGTGGATTGAGGAGTGGTGCTCACTAAACGAGATTGGTGGAAAAATACCATACAAAGTTACAATAAAAAGATAATCTTTTTTTTTGGCATTAATTTTTTTTCTCTTTTGAACTAGTTTTTGCATTTAGTTTGTTGAACATCATATCATTTATATAAGTTCTTTATTCCACAAAATAACATCCAATAGAAAATATAAATACATGTATACATGTGATTTACACAGCCAAATAATACTACACACTTTGGATTCCCTAACCTTTTGTCCTTGTTAAATGCTAGGTATTGCAAGGAATTCAAATCGCTTTGAAACAATACCACAGTCTTCCAAGTCTTTTGTAGGATCTCAATTATTATATGCATGCTCCCTATTGCACAAAATAACATACAATAGAAAATAAAAATACATGCATAGAAGTGATTTTCATACATATATTTTGGAAATAACACAAAAGAGATTAGAGCATTTACGAATATGCAGCGAAAGCTTTTGTCCTTGTTAAATGCTAGGTATTGCAAAGAATCCAAACCGCTTTAAAAAAATACCACAGTCTTCCAAGTCTTGCTCTAAAACAACCTAGTATTTGTGTGGGCAAGTCTCAACACATGAGAAGAGAATTCATAGAGAGAGTGAGTGACCAGGTATAGAATATTATGAATGAATATTTACCTTGTCAAATTCATATGCCCTAATGCATTCTATAAAATTAGTATATATAGGCTATTAGCTAGGACATAAAATATGGTTTAGTTTCCCATTTTATTTTAATTATTTAATAATTATAAATAATTAAATACTTGTCAAAATTAACCAATTATAATTTGGCTTATTTGTGTGAAAGGTCCCCAAACTATACAAGTTTTGGCAAGTTGGTCCCCCAACTTTTTTTTAACAAATTGGTCCCTCAATTTTTATTTCTTGGCAACTGTAACCCTAGGCTGTTAAATACACAATCTTCCATGAGTTTTTATTTATTTATTGTGTTAATTGTTGTTATTTCAGATTTCCCTATCTTTTTGAGTAAGGGCATGATTGGAATTAAAAAAATAATTAAGGACAGAACTGAAATTATGTAGTGGTTGGAATTAAAAAATATATCAACTAAATTTAACAAAATCAACTGTTAATGTAACATACTACAAAATCAACTATTTTTTTTTATTAATAATATGATAAAATAATATTTTATAATTTTTAAGCAAGATAGTTAAATTTAAACAAACTCTACAAATGTGAATATTGTTCAAATAACATGTTAAAAGCCTTGACGTCAATGTATATGTAAAGCAAAAGACAACCATGCACATCCAAAATAATAGGCATAACAACCTATTGAAAGTTGTTGCATTAGTCATGTTGAAAAAGAGTAACAATAGGCTTAGCAACATCAAAATATATTCAGCCAAACATGTTTAAAGTTTTCAAGAAAAAAAGTCCAAAAATATAGGACTTCATCAAGTTGGCATCTCACAAAATAATGGATAATCCAAGCAGAAAGTAATTTTAAGAAGTCTTGCCACTACTGTTGGAGGTCTTCTTTGTTGGAATTTTTACTTTTGTGTTTCTTTTAGCAACTTTAGAATTTGTTTTCTTGTTTCGCTTTTTTGACTCTCCTTGAACTGGTTGAATGTCAGGCCAAACCATCTCTTTGAGTGCCAGACCAAGATGTTTAGACTTGAAGTTGTTGTACATGTGCCTTACACAAAAATGATGCTCAACTTCTTCTGCATGCTTCTTAACAACTTCTAGGGTGTCTTTTGTTAGGAAAACTTTATACAAGATCTTTATTTATTTTCATGTAGATCTAATATTAAACAAATTAATATAAGATAACCTAGAACATGTTTCTAAAATTGAATTCAAAGAGAAACAATGAAAAGAATACTTACAGTATACGTAACAGAATGAAATAGTCCTTCCTTCAGTTTCTCTAACTCTTGTATCCTTTTTGTTGCAGAGTATTATCAAGAAGCTGAACCGTTCTTCTAATTTCTTCACAGTCTTCCAATGTATCCTTAGAATCACCTAGACTAGTGTGGGCAATTCTCAACACATGAGATAGATACAGAGAGAAGAAGAGAAAATAACAAAGAGGCTTAGAAAATGACTTGTGTTTAGAGAGAATCTAAAACTACCAGAAAATCAATGATTAAACTTATGTTAAGACTTATGTTTTCAACTCTATCTAAGCACTCCTTTTATAGACTCAATTAGGCCATTTAATTTAATTAAAAAATCAATAAAATAATAGCCAATTTGAAGCCCTAGGTCGAAATTTTCATAGGCTTTAGGCCCGTGAAATTTCTCATTTGATTATAAGCCCATTGGACTTAAAATCAAGGCATGCATTATTTTCTATTAATTTAATTAATTAAATATTTATTTAAATCCTTTATCAAATTAATTATTTATAATTTGAATCTTGATTTAAACTTATTTATTAATTTAGATACCAATTTATCTTAATTAATAAATCTGCCTTAATTTATCTTTTCTTCTCAAAATTACATAACTCTGTGAAACTATCCAAAATTGACTTGGTCAACTTTGATAATTCTACTTGATAATCAAATCAATTAATTGAGACTATTTAGATGATTTTATTAAAGGTACAATGGGGACCATGGGCCTATGAAATCAAACTCCAATAAGTTATCATAAATCTAACAAATAAATTTACTAACTTATTAATTCCTCATGACTCCACTATAGACTCGGAATTACACTCTTGAATTCATAGTACGCTCTATAACAAATATAGATACGCTATTAATTATCCATTGTTACAACCATAATTGTGACTCAATCCTCTATAGACGGTCTACAGTGAGATAGGACTAAAATACCGTTTTACCCCTCATTGTATTTTATCCTTACAACACTTAGTTCCTTATAAATGATATTTCAGTAAACTAATTTAATTACTGAAATGAGATCTCTATCATTTAACACCTTGAACCAAACTAAAAGGAAATCATCGTTTAACTTCTTCATCAGAAGCTATAGATGTTCATATCTATGATTGAAACTCCTACTCAATTATACTACCGAGTTCCCAAGATGTAAGTATGGGCTAGTCTGTAGGGTAAGCTGGTAACGAACAAGTCAAAGAACTCAAATAATACAATCAGTTACAATACTAACCACTCAGAATTGAGATTGAATTGACCAATGGTCAACTATATAATATGACTAGAATAAATAATAACGGTATGTTTACTTATCTTATCAACTATCAATATCGGTCCAGTCCGATGTAACAAATACATCCGATCTTATCTACTTTGCTAATGTTCTGGAAAGAACATAACACTGTAATGTGTAAGTAGATCATATCGTAGATTGGCAAGTCAGTGTAAATCCTGTGCACTGACTAATCTTAGGACTAACTTATTTTGAACATATAATCATATTTATATTCCACTGTGATTACGTCACTATAAATACGATAAGCTATATGCTCGGGATTTAATAGAAGTTTATATTAAACAAATAATCATGAAAATAAAACATGTGAGCAACGTGATTGACCAAGTCAAAAATAATTTCTATTCTTTTATTGATAATAAATGAGATTACAAAGAATTTGAGTTTTAATTAGGGCATAAAACCCCAACACCTTTTGTCTATCACTAATGAGTGGGAAAGATAATTTGTTGGTCATTTGAAGGTCTTTCAAAATCTCCACAAACCATTCCTAATTCTCCTTGTTTTCACAGTCTACTACAACATATGCTATGGGGAACATGCAATTATTGACATCTATGCCAACTGTGGAAAGTAATATTCCTTCATAGTAGCCCTTCAAGAAATACCCATTTAACCGAAACCAAGGAAAAGATATTGAAGAAAATTATGCAGTATCAAAGATGAAAAAAAATAAAAAACAATACAAGAACAATTTGGAAGTGAGGTTTGATGTCTTACTGAAAAGATATTTGCCTTTTCAATTGAGATGGGATAATTCTTTAAATAAAAAAATGGTTGCTAATATCAAAGTATATTGTCTACTACTTTGATTAATAAAGCCAAGAGACATTGCAATGTAAATCAATGGGGCTATGCCCTGCACACAATCATATAGGGCTGTGCCCTGCAACACAACTATGGGGCCTCACCCTGCTCTACGGGTATAGTAGTTTTCTTACCTGTGTCCCGAGCTTTTTGAGCACCGAAATCTCGAGCACAGTCCTCTAACCCGAGCCTCGTTGAAAACCTAGTCACAACACATACATTGCACTCTCATTACTATCCACTTCATAATCATCCCCCGGAACCAATCCTGTGCTCTCGGGACCTTCCGTTTCCCCACACAAGGTAGCGAAAGCGTCCCCCGAGCCCCCTGAGCCAAAACCCTAAAAACTCAAATTTCCACTTCTTGAAACTAGCCTAGCACCGCGGTACAGCCCTATAGGGGCGCGGCGCCAAGAGTGGTCCCCATATCCTGATTCAACCTAGCGCCGCGACACGGAAGAACAGGGCCACGACGCTCATACGCGAACCCAGAAAACTGGGTTTTTCCCAACATTTTTTCTGAGCCAAAACTCTTCCAAATCAATACCAAGGTACACCCAAGTCCTAATTCGACCTAAAACCCAAAATAAACAGTATGGAAACACAGAAACAACAACAACAAGCCTAAACACAACAATCAAACCCAAGAATCACCTAGTGGTTTAAAACTCCACAAACTTAAACCACACTTTACAATATTTAAACCACCTTTCAGAAATCTTAAACCACACCATTAAATAAACTTCAGAGGTACACATAATTCTTACCTCAAGCAGGGATTCGACCTTGAGCTACTTCCAAGTCCAACACCAAGCTTAAATTCTTTGGTTCCCTAGTTGAATTCTCACAATCACTAAGCCACAAATCCAGTTTTCAGCATTCAACCCAAACTCTTGAAACATGTAAGGAGACTAAAAATCATAGATGAAGCCTTACCTCTGAATTAATCTTGACCTATGCTTGGCTTTAGTTGCCCCAATCTCAGCTCTGAATTCCTTCCTTGATCTCAAGGAAAACTAGCTCTTCTTCCCCTTCCTTCTAGCTTCTTGGTTCTCTCTAAACTCCAAACCAAGATATTCAGTTTATGCCTAAATGAAAGTAACGTAAATGAATTCTCCTGAGCCAAAGTTATCCTCTCCTAAGACCAAATTACTATTTTGCCCTTTCCCTTAATAAAAATTCTTATACAACCTTAAGGGCAATTCCGTCATTTCGCCCAAATCCCACTAAATCCTCAAGTATTCCTATAAATCCACATTTAATCCCAACTTACTAAATTATTAATAAGCTACTAACCATTACTCAATAATTCCCGTACTCAAGTTATAATATTCCCAAAATACCCCTGGGCTCCTCCCGAGTCGGGTATTTGACCCCGTTGTGAATTTCTAGCTAAACAACTCCCTAGGACCGTCTCGGATCGTGCATTACAAATATATCACCACTCACACGTGGCGTCAATCACAATATATAAAAATATTACATTTATGCCCTCAGCAGGCTAAAATTACAAATACGCCCCTAACAACCAAATGGGGCCCGCATGCATATTTAATTCACCTAAACATGCATTTCTAATCACATATTTACCAAATTCCCATATTGATAAAGTAAATCATTTATTGCCCTCCAGGCACGCTAATCAAGGCCCTAAGCCTTATTAGCAAATTTGGGACGCTACACACACGATTAATCAAAGGTACCGAGAAAAAGGCCCGGTTGATAAGAAATTTTTTTGATGAAGTAATTCCAAAACATCAAAAGGTGGCTAAAAATAGAGACAAAAACCATTATGATTTGTTTGTCCCTAAAATGATTTTAGCTCCTAGACGTCGTATAAAATTGAGAATTCTAATTTGTTTTAATTCTAGAAATAAAAAAGGTATGCTGAGAAATACAACATTTTGCAATGAAAATAAGATAAAGATTGAAGTTTTGAATACAAGCAAACAAGATAAAAAAAATGCTAATTAAATCAAAGTTCTTTCTTTGGCCTAATTATCGATTATAATATTTTGCTTGTATGAATCGGTATTGGTATGATAACAATAATGGCAATCATTTTAGTATGGTAAAGCTACATATGTATCCGCAATTTAAAAATTAACCAAAATTGTGTATTGAAAAAAGGGAAATAAAGATTGACTTTATTTTCTGTGCTGTAGTGTATATATGAAGACAAAAAGAAGCACCATAGATTGTTTTCCATTCCATTCTGTTTGATGATACTAATTAAACGACATATCAATATTTATAAATAAAAACGATAAAAAAATCTTATTTCATTGGTTTTATTTGAAATTTTAGATATATGTTTTTATCTTTTATGTGTGCAGAAACCGTCTTTTTGTATACTTATTCGGATCCAATTTTAACAAAATTAAGATTATTGTGTATGACAAATAAAAAAGATGAGTATTATTATTTTGATCAATAAAAACATCTAGCCATAAAAATGGGGCTGGTGGGGAGAGAAGAGGAGAAGATTTCATTTTATGGTAAAAAAGTCATTTATCTCGATTATTTTGCACGAAGAAAAAGAAGAAAACAAGGGGTCTATTGTATTTCAAATACTAAGCCTCACAAATAGGATACGAAAACTTTCTTCACATTTGGAATTGCACAGAAACGACTATTTATCTCAGAGAGGCCTCCGTACAATTTTGGGAAAACGCAAAGGATGCTTTCTTATTTGTCAAAGAAAAATAGAATACATTATAAAGAATTAATTAATCAGTTAGATATTCTGGAATAAAAAAAGCGTTAATTGGAAGATGTATTTAGAATTATTTGATTTATTAGATCTTGAATTTGAATGAACTAATTTATGCTCTTAGTAATTCATGAAAGAATGATTCAAGGAAAAACCTATGAATATACCAACTACAAGAAAAGACCTCATGATAGTAAATATGGGCCCCTGTAACGACCCAAATTCGCTATTAAGGCTTAAGGGCCTTGAGTAGTGTGCCTGGAGGGCATAATGGGATTTTGTGTGTGACTTTAATGAGTTTAATGCATGATTATGATTTAATGCACGTTATATGACTATTTGATTATTTGAGATGCATGACTATGTGAATTAGTATGCATGTAGACCTGATTATCTTAGAAAGAGCATAATTGTAATTTGGCCACTTTGGGCATGACTGTGTTGATATCTGTGATCTATGACTCGAGATGATCCTAGAATGAGCGGGTTAGCGGAAAAGTCAAAGCGGGAATCTATACCCGGCTTGGGTTAAGCCTGGGGAGTTTAAATGAGGATTTGGAAAATATATTGAGGTTAATCTTGATGATGAGGAATGTATAATTGGTGATTAATCAGGTATTGGGTAGCGAGCGGGAATTATTAGGAACACTTGAGGAATTAGTGGGAATTTGGGTAATATGACTAAAATGTCCCTTTATGGGCAAAAAGGTTTAGAATTATTAGGGAGGGCATTTTGGTCTTTAGGATTGTTAGAGATAAGTTTAAGGGAGCTTTATACTTAGTGGATTTTGTAGAAAAAGAGTTATAAGACTGAAAAGAAAGAAAGAAGGAAGAGAAAGGAAAAGAGAGAAAAGCTGAAGGGTTTTGTTCCAAAGTATCAGTTTGTGGCTCTCCCAACCATTTTCCTTCATTTTTCTTGGAGTTAAGCTCAGTGGAGAGCTAGGGTAGGCTGAGCATCAAGGATCCTAAGCTAGACTTGAGGATTGGCAAGGGATTAGCAAGATCACATCAGAAATTTGAGGTAAGTTCTTGAAGATTTCAGTTTTAGGGCTTGACTGGTTTGAACTGTGTATTTGAGCTAAATAGATGGGATTTTTGGGGAAATCATGTCAAGGTCGTGAAGGTGCAAGCTAAGGAGGTCTAGGGTTCAACTCAAGGTCGAATTTCCATCCACGGTATGATTTCTAAGACCTTTTCTTTGTTGTTTGAGTGAATTTATGGTTTTTGGGTTCATTATGATAGATTTTGAGTTTTAGGTTGCTTGAGCTTAGGGTTGAGTTCTTGGGATGCTTGGGATGAGTGTGAGGTGTGGATAAGTTTGTTTTTGGGTTTGGAAAAGGTTTGGACAAGTTTGGGGGTTGAAATGGTAGAAGGAAATCGCAAGAAGCGATTTTGGGTTTTGCTGGTCTGCAACTAGCGCTACAGCGCTAGTCAGTGGGTGCTGTAGCGCTAGCCCCTGTTTCTGGGGGGGTGGTTCTGCTTATAGCGCTACAGCGCCCTCTTTAGAGCGCTGTAGCGCTGCACTGTTCACATAAGGGGATTTTTGGGCTTTTGTTAAAGGATTTTGACCTAGGGTTCGGGGCTCGATTCCACCACTTTGTTTTGGGGATCTAGGACTTCCCGGGGGCTCGGGATTGGTCCCGAGGCTAGGTTTTGGACTTGAGGTTTGGTAATGACTTTGACTTATGGATTTTTCTTAGGTAAGCGCTAGGGCTCGAGTAGGATCGTGCTCAAGGAGTCAGGTGATCAAGGCTATCGAATTTAAAGGTAAGAAAACCGTAACACCCGAGATCAGGGCATGGGCCCACAGTGCTATTGCAGGGCATGGCCCTAGATTGTATTATGTGAAAATGTATAACCTTAAATGAGTTATTATATGTTTTAATGATTATTTCGAAATGTACTATATGTGTGATTATAATGAAATGAACGGCTAAGGCTGAGAGCGGCGAAGGCCGGGTACGGCCTTGGGGCCGGAAGTAACACTCAGCACATGAGGTGCTTATACCCAGGGTGGAACCCAAGGGATACATGAGTTATCCTAACGGTGAGGACCGAGACCCCAGGCTTTGGTAAGGCCTCTGGGGCGGCATGGTCGTGCTTGTTTAGTCTGATGGTTTTCCTATTTATTAGTGGATTATGTCAGCTATATACTATGCATATTTTATGTACTATTTGGGTTTTCTTGCTGGGCTTCGGCTCACGGGTGCTCTGTGTGGCAGGTAAAAGCAAGGAGTCAGTCAACCGGCCATGAGTATGGAGAGAGTGGGGGCGGCGCGTACATGTTCGGCCTGCCCGACTGCTTTGGTTGGGGGCATTTTGTATATGGCTGTATTAACTTATTCTTTTGATAGTTAACCAGGTGCAAATCTATTTTTGAGTTGTAAATATTTTGTAAACCTTATTTTTGGGATCCCAGATGTTTGATACTTAACGTTTTCAATGAAACTAAACATTTTCAAAGAGTACAGCCTTAAATTCTGGTTTAGTCACACTTTTGGTTTTAGAAACCACGTAGAGTCAGTCTGGTGCACGATTTCTGTTTTAAACTCACTAAGTAACGGCTCTAAGGTAGTAGGGCGTTACAGCCCCCAACACCCATCAATGCACGTCATTCTTCGACTCATCGTTACTCTCGATGGTGAATATGTTATTGACTGTGAACCAATATTAGGCTATTTACACCGAGGATTGGAAAAAATTGTAGAAAATCGAACAATTATACAATATCTCCCTTATGTAACGCGTTGGGATTATTTAGCTACTATGTTCACGGAAGCAATAAATATAAATGGACCAGAGTTGTTGGGAAGTATCGAAGTACCCAAAAGAGCTAGCTATATCCGAGCAATTATGTTGGAGTTGAGTCATATAGCTTCTCATCTATTATGGCTCGGTTCTTTTATGGCAGATATTGGGGGGACAAACTCCTTTTTTCTATATTTTTTAGAGAAAGAGAATTTGTATATGATTTATTTGAAGCTGCCACCGATATGAGAATGATGCATAATTATTTTCGTAACAAAGGGGTAGTAGTTGATTTTCCTCATGGATGGATAGATAAATGTTTAGATTTTTGCAATTTTTTTTAGCAGGAGTTACTGAATATCAAAATCTTATTACACGAAATCCTATTTTTTTTAGAACGAGTTGAAGGAGTAGGCATTATTGGGAGAGAGGGCATGATAAATTAGGGTTTATCAGACCCAATGTTGCGAGCTTCTAGAATACAGTGAGAAATTCGTAAAGTTGATCATTATGAATGTTACGACGAATTTGATTGGGAAGTACAGTGGCAAAAAGAAGGAGATTCATTAGCTCGGTATCTAGTCTGAATTGGTGAAATGATAGAATCCATAAAAAATATTCAACAGGCTTTAGAAGGAATTATAGGGGGGCCATATGAGAATTTAGAAATCTGAAATGTTGATAGAGAAAGGAATCCAGTATGGAAGGATTTTGACTATTGATTTATTAGTAAAAAACTTTCTCCTACATTTGAATTGCCAAAACAAGAACCCTATGTGAGAGTCGAAGCCCCAAAGGGAGAATTAGGAATTTTTCTGATAGGGATCAAAGTAGTTTTCCTTGGAAATGGAAAATTTTCCCGCCGGGTTTTATCAATTTGCAAATTCTTCATCAGTTAGTTAAAAGAATGAAATTGGCTGATATTATGACAATACTAGGTAGCATAGATATCATTATGGGAGAGGTTGATCGTTGAAATGATAATTGATACAACATAAATACATGATATCAATTATTTTTCTAGATTGGAATTTTTAAAAGAGACCTCTGGAATTATATGGATACTTATTCCTACTTTTACTCCAGCATTGTGAATCAATATAGGTGTACTAGTAATTTTATGGTTAGAAAGAGAAATATCGGTGGGCATACAACAACGTATTGGACCTGAATATGCCAAACCTTGGGGGGTTCTTCAAGCTTTAGCAGATGGAGCAAAAATACTTTTCAAAGAAAATCTATTTCCATCTAGTGGAGATACTCGTTTATTCAGTATTGGACCATCCATAGCAGTCATATCCATTTTATTAAGCTATTCAGTAGTTCCTTTTGGATCTCACCTTTATTTAGCAGATCTGAATATCGGTGTTTTTTTTTATGGATTTCCATTTCAAGTATTGCTCCCATAGGCCTTCTTATGTCAAGATATGAGTCAAATAATAAATATTATTTTTTAGGTGGTCTATGAGCTGCTGCTCAATTGATTAGTTATGAAATACCATTAACTTTATGTGTGTTATCATTATCTCTATGTGCGATTCGTTAAGACATAAATTGTTCTCTATTTTTTTCCTCTTTAGTTCTTTCTTTCTAGGAAACGGGTGGACTAAATGGAGAAAATATCATTCTTTTTTTATTCATAATTTGAATAGATGAACTAAATCAGATAGTTATATGAGTGAAAAAAACTGCTTATATATAACGCAGTAAAAAATTGAGTCTCATTTTCTATGTATAAGAGTTAGAAAGCTTAGCGGAAATAAACAAAAGCAGAAGAAAGTGTTTACCCCAAGATTAGGCGATTAGTTATCCTAACTTGAAGCGAGCTCAAAAGATCAACCATGTTACATTTTCACTATTGTTTGTATGTATTATCATACATGTATTACCTTAGCACAAACAAATGATTGAGCCCCCATGACTGTAATTTCACTATTGTTTACAATATGATTGTATTTGCTTGCATGTGGGCCCGTTTCTTATTAAAAGGGCATTTTAAAAATTTTGGCCCGTTGATGACATATTTGTATATATATATATGTGTGTGTGTAAATTGATTAAGACCACATTAATATGTGGATATGTTTGAGTTATTTGACACGAGGTAATCCTAGGGAACAAGTTAGCAGTTTAGTCATAGCGGGGTCAAATACCCAGCTCGGGGTGAGCTTAGGGGTATTTTAGTAATTTAGTACATTACTGGGAATGATCGGGTAATGGGAAATTATTTGGTAATTATTTGAGGATATTGGAAGTAATGAGAATTATGAGACGTTAATTATGATTAACGGGAAAAAATGGCAAATGACGGATTTGCCCTTGTGAGCATTAGAAAATAGATAATCAGCAAAATGGCATTTTGGTCTTTTAAGTCCAAGAGGTGACTTAGTTAGTTGGGAAGGTAACCTCAGAACCTAGTAGAACAGAACATCATTTATCAGCTTAGCACACACACACACACACACACACACTCTCTCTCTCTCTCTCTCTCTCTCTCTCTCTCTCTCTATATATATATATATATATATTTTGGTGTGGATTTTTGAGGAAACTAGTGGAATTCAAAGCTTAGAATTGACAGCTTGAGTACGATTGGATTATCTGTAGCTAGGAGGACATAATTCAACACTGAGGTAAGGCTGTAAACCCTATTTTGATTCAAGTTTGTTTGGGTTTAAGGGTGTTCTTGAGCTTTGAAGCTCAAGATGTGGGTTTTGAGTTTTTGTGGGGTTTTGATCAAGTTTAAGGTTGGGTTTTGGTGGTCTTAATGTATTGATGATGTTTTGGGGCTAAATTATGAGTTTGGGATGTGTTCGGGGGTAGATTTTGGTGATTTGAATTCAGAGAAAATGTAGGTGGAAAAACCATAAATTTCTAGGTTCGCAGGGTGGCGTCCCTGCCCTTGTGGTTGAGCGCCCCTGCGCTATGCAGAGGAGGACCTTGGAGCTCCCTGTTTGGGTTAGGGAACCCCTGCCCTTGTGTTGGGCGCCCCTCTGCTATGCAAGGGAAGTGCTAGGGGGCTCTCTTACTTGGTTGGGCACCCCTGCCTTATCCATGGGCACCCCTGCCATATACCAAGTTTAGCAAGCCTCATTTTTTAGAGCTTGGGAAAGCTTTGGGGGCTCGGGGGATGGTTCCACCACCCCGTTGGATGGGATTTGAAATCCCGAGAGCACAGGAGTGGTCCTGGAGTTTTTTTTTGGGATTGAGTCTTAATGAGGATATTTGTAATGCCCTGGGTAGCCAAGACCGTTACACTGTGTGTTTATAAGGTGCAAGACTTGCTAATCAAGTCATTTAGTTAGAAACGTGTTACTGAAACTATAATTGAACTAGGGTTAAAAGATTTTGGTCATAAAAGATACATTTCATTTAGATAAATATTTCGTACATGGGATCCCAAAAGAAATAGCGTTTAAAAGACAGTTTACAAAAAATTCCAGGTTATAAACAAGTACTGGCCACTCTAAGGGAAAAACAGACATTTAGGCTTCTCCCATCCTGTACCACTCCTCGGCCGTGGAGGCCGATCAGCTGACTATGTACATTCAGCCTCAAAGCTCTCCTACTCAGGACTGGTCCACCTTGCCCTTGCCTTTACCTACACCACGTAGCACTCGTGAGCCAAGGCCCAACAAGAAAACTATATGCATAGCATAAGAGACAATCAACAGACATATAATTTACAACCACCAATCAGATGTTCAACATGTCATATTGCTCATATATACAATGATACCAACATATATAAGCCAATAATCAAATACTCAGATAACAAACTTGTCACAATCAACAACTCAAACAGCAATAAACATTTCACACCAAAATCCAGGGTCGACGCTCTTAGGCCGCACCCTCTGATGGTCCCACTAACTCTGGCTCGCTTAGGCCGAGCTCAGTGATAATGTACTTAACCTCAGCTACCATTGGCCGAGTTGCGCCCTATACGAAAATATTGATTCCAAAACTCTTAGGCCATTTATCACATTTCCCCATGGCATAATACCATCTCATGACATCACATACAAATACAGGGAACTCTTAGTCCCAACATAATAGCATAACCGGGTGCAGTTTCTTACCTTTGATTCCGAGCGCTTTGGTTAATTGAAATGATCCTCGAGCACGATCCCGATCGAGCCCTAGCGTTCACCTAGTCACAAATGTAACATAGAACCCTCATTAACATTCAATTCCGTAACCTAACCTCGAGACCAATCCCGAGCCCTCAGGAAGCCTTAATTCCACCAAACAGGGTGGTGGAATCAAACCCCGAGCCCCCTAGCAAAAACCCTAAGAAAATACCCAAAAATCCACTTCTGAAGGCAGGGTAGCGCAACAACGCCACAGAGTGGGTGCTACAGCGCTACAAGTAGAGACAAAAGTGCCCAGGAAAACTAGGCCTAGCGCTGTAGCGCCCTAAGGCTAGTGCTACAGCACTACTTACAGCACCAGAACACCCTGAGTTTTCTCCTTCGAATTTTCCTCTAGCCAAAACTACCTAAAACCCCTCCAAACCTCAAACACACACCAAATTGAGCTTACCATCCTCTACATCTCATCCCACATAGCCCAACAACATAAAACTTAGCCACATGCACCATCAAACAAAGAAAATAAGAATTGAACTCAAAAGTCAAGAACTCATCAGAAAACCAGAACCAACCCAGCAACTCAGATGATCAAGCTCAGAAATTCTTACCTTTAATGGGGAATTTGACCTTAGGTTGCCCTCTAAGCCCTTCCAGCCTTTAGCTCCTCAGTTCCCGAAGCTTAATTCCCTTAACTTCCTTCCAAAATCCAAGTTCAGAAATCAACTCTAACACAACTCAGAAAACTCATCAAAACCTTTAAACCTTACCTCAATTGAGTAGTTAATTCCTGCTAAACCCTCTAGCTTCACCAAGGTCCCTTGCCCCAAGCTCCAGCCTAAGCTTCCTCTGAGTTACATCCTTAAAAATCCTCAAGGAGAGTGAGAGAACATGTGATTGATAGGGAGAGGGAGAAAGAGTCTCTGTTTTTCTTCTTTCTTTCTTCCTTTTCCTTCCTTCAGCCTCTACTACTTTCTAAAAATTCCACTAAGTATATAAAGCCAGAATATTACTTATTTTCTTTTATCCACCTAAAAGGAAATTTTTCCCTCCCATTAAAACCTAAGCCTTTAATCACTCTAAGGGCATTTTTGTCATTGTTCCCAATTCCCGCTAATTCCTCAAGTGTCCCTAATAATTACCGCTTACATCCCATGTTGGTTTTTATAGATCAAATAAGAGATTATACGCAGTAGAACAACAATCAAAATTGTTAATTTAACCCCACAAGATTTCTATATACTTCTTCACATACATATATATATTGAATTAAAGAGATGAATAGAAAATTACCTCAAGTCCTTCCTTGCAGCTATCTTTTTGTACGACAAAATTACTTGAGATCTTACACTAGGATCTTCCAAAATTTTATCTACACTTAAAGAATGAGTGTGGGCTCGCTGTACAAAATAATAGGCAAAATCTATTTATCAGATGTTCTCAACACATGAGATCTGATAAAGTTTGGACCTAAGTTTTTGAAGAACAGTGACCTATGCTTGTATCACTGTTCTCTTTCTATCAGGGAGATTTCACGATTTGTTTTCTATCACTGAAAAATATCCCTCTGAAAAACTGATCTCCTATATTTAATATATTAAAAATAAAATATTAGTTATCTAAAACAATTTGAAAATAACTAATCAGTTATTAGATTTTTGTTTATAATAATAATATTTTAATCAAATTACAATATCTCATTATTTATTTAATATTTAAATAACTAAAATTGTGGAACCTAGAAACTGATTACAGTCTCTTTTGCGTGTAGCACAGTGACTGTGCACTATGCTACACGTGTACGACATGCCAATGATGGCATGTGATTTTTCCCAATTTTTATTATTATTTAAATACTGAAAATCCCAAAAATAAATTAATTCAAAATTAATTATATTTTTGTTAAATCAAATAATTAATTAATTCTTAATTAATTAATTACACATAATTAAACAATAATTATGTTTGATACATAGAAAAATATTTTACTTATCACATAAGTCCTTTTTGCCCATTTTTGTATTTACCTTTGTCAGTGATTATTTGCGCCATTTCGAGGACCATGGACCTATAACATTAAGCTCCAATAAATTAAAACTAAATAATTAAACTCTTTAATTATAATAGTTAATTTATTAATTCTGATATTTCTCCACTATAAATTCAGAATTGAACTCTTTATGTTATAGATATACTTTTACAGAAATCTTATTTTAAGTTGTGTCCATTGATATAATCATCTCACAATAGTTCAATCCTCTAATTAATTAGTTCATAAATTAGAATGGAAGAATTACCATTTTACCTTTCTAATTTACTTCTTATTCCTTAAGTACCATTAATTCACTAGTGAATAATTAGTCTATAATCTAATTATAGATTTGAGCTCAAAATCATTCAGTTACAGAATTAACCCTTAAGGGAACTAATATACGACCCATTAGGAAATATTAGATTCTGTATTGTTGATACATGTTCCCAGCTGTTATCCCAAAAAATTGAAAAGAATGACGTGGCAATAAAATTGACACATGGCATGACTCAGTGAGGTGATCTGGCTTAATAATGGCCCAATATGTCAATTAAGGAATTGGACAGATAGTCAATACAATACGCCCGATCGAAGAGAGTATTTGGACTGGGGGTTGCTTGGCTCAGACCTCAGTTTAAATATCCTTAGAATTCAATTGGTGCCAAGTCCAAGAAATTGAAGGGGAGGTATGAATTTTGGTTCAAGATATAAAAGTAGTAGGTCCGATCGGACCTAAGCTTAGGGGACCTCTTGTTAAGCTTGGCTCGAATGAGTTCAAAGAGAATGATCAAGACTCAAGTTTTACTCAAAGGAAAAGGCCACATAGTGACCGATCGGGTATGATGTGGAAGAAGTGCACTTGGGCTTGAATGAGGTGAGGAAAAGTTTACCTTGGACCATTTCGGACCAAGGAGATGACTATGCTCGATCGAGCTTTGGTTGAAAAAGAGAGCTATGTCCGATCGGACATGCTCATAGAGGAGGTACCTTGGACCATTTTGGTCCAAGGAGATGTAAGTGATGGCTCGGACCACCTTGGTCCGAGGAGAGAAGTCCAATGCCCGATCGAGCATGGGTTGAACGAAGGAGGCTCGGACCACTTTAGTGCAAGGAGAAGGTAGTTGTGTCCGATCAGACATGGTGCTTTTGGGTACCTTGGACCATTTAGGTCCAAGGAGACAACTGCACCCGATCGGACATGTTCGTGGGAGAGACCTTGGGTTGTTTGGATCCAAAGTGGTGATATGTGAAGGAAGAGTCCAATGCCCGATCGAACATTGGATGCACGAGGGAAAGCTCAGACCATGTTGGTCCGAGGAGAAGGAATGTGTGCCCGATCGGACATGGTACTTATGAGGTACCTTGGCCCATTTTGATCCAAGGAGAGGTAAGTGGTGGCTCAGACCACCTAGGTCTGAAGAGAAAGGACCAAGGTCCGATCAGACCTTGGTTAAACGAAGGAAGCTTGGACCATTTAGGTCCAAGTAGAGGGGCATTGTGCCCGATCGCACAAGACGCCTCCCCCGATCGCACAAGACGCCTGAAGGAGTGCTTTGGACCATTTTGGTCCGAGGAGATGATAGGAAGAAGATGGCTCGGACCACCTAGGTCCGAGGAGCAAAGTGCAAGGTCTGATCGGACCTTGATTGAAGGAGTCAAATAGGGTGGTTTGAACCACCTTAAGCCAAAGAAGACAACCATTGTGTCCGATCGGACACAATGGAGGAGTATACCTCGAATGTACCTGACCTTTGGTCCAAGGAGAGCCATGCACATACCACCTTTGACCTACGTAAAGATTGAAGAATAGTCAACATGCATGAGAAGCTACGTCAAACTGCCCAAAACTACTTCAGTGAGAATTGGTCCAAGCATCCGAGAATCACTCAATCCTCACTTGAAATTAGGGATCAGTTATATTTTGAATGTTTATTTTGTAATATAAATATTAGGTAAATAATGGAATATCCCTATCTAAAGGGGATATCAGTTGAGAATCCAGGTCTATAAATAGAGGCTTGGGAGGATCGTAAGAGGACTTTTTTTTTGGGGGGAAATTTGAGAGTGAATCTGTATTCTAGAGAGAGAAAGTGTGTTGTTCTTGAGAGAAACCCTTTTTTGTATTCTGGGATATTTGCACTGAAGAAACTCAGTTGACTCTGGTTCATCTGATCTTGAGTGTGAATACAGTAATAAAATCTCTAAGTGGATTAGGCTATTACCGATCATCGGGGCTGAACCACTATAAAAACCTCGTGTTATTTACTTTCGTTCATAAAATACTGTCTGCTGTCATTTATAATTCTCTTGAAGGTTGTCGTAGTTGACGTTCTTACGTCGTTGGCTAAATTCACAGTCAACATTTTGTTGCATTCATTGAGAGCCTGAAGAGAAGACAGACAGTCCCTGAAGCATTATGGCGCCCAAAAACACCACCGTGGCCTCCAAGAGGGTAAGCACCTCCAGGGAGCATGCTAGATCGGAAGGTCCCAGCGTTCAAGATCGTGAGAACGAGCCTAGAGTTGTGCTCGAGGATGCAGTTCCAGAAGTAGAGGAGCTCCAGGAGACTATGAGCGCATTCCAAGAGGAGCTAGCTCAGTTCAATGCTAGGCAGGAGGCCTTTGCTGAGGAAATGGCCAAGCAGAGGCGAGAGATGGACGCTAGGAGCGAGGAGATCCGTCGACAGCAGGAGGAGGCCGACAGGCGACATCGCGAAGCTGCGCTTGCTCTGGAGGCAGCTACGCAATTGACCCGAGCTAATGCTCAATCTGCGCCTGGGGTGATACCCACCCCAGAAGCAAGGACCACAGAGGCTGGTCATAAGAAAGCTGATAGACCAGGTAGGGGTGGAGGTAACCCACCTGGTCATGAGGAGGAGGGAGTACGATCGCGCACTGCCTCTACCCAAAGGGGGAATTCTAAGACCCCCTCAAGGAGCCACAGATCGGAGACTTCCAGGTCAGGAAGTCATAAGTCTGGCAGTAAGAAAACACCTTTTGAGCAGGGGCACAACAAAGCTCCTCGTGGCAAGGAGACTTCCCACTTCAAAGATGGACATGGGCGTGATGAAGGTGACAGTTACCACACCAACCAGTCGAAGGAGAAGAATAATAACCGACGAGGAGGAGATGATCAACCAGCTCAAACGGGGAAGCCACCACGACATCCCAACCAGCGTAATGGCAAGGAGCACGCTCCACCTAGTAGGCCCTCCGAAAAAACTCGGAGTACGGTGTTTGACCGGTTGGGAAAGAACACTGCTCAGAAGGACCTAAGGGATGTCATTGATGACAGAAGGAGGACCGCTCCGGTCGAAGGGCAGGAGCCAATCCGTCCTACCAGTCGAGTAGAAATACTCGACGTGGATACGCCGGATAGGAGTGCCCGACCAAGCGGTCCCGAAGGTGCATCCCCGGCAGTGGCCCCAGCCATCCAAGCCCAGCTTGATGCTTTGACGGCGGCAGTACAAAGTTTATCAAAACAACCGGTTATTGATCCAGTAGACCACAGAAGTGGTAGCCCTTTTTGTGCCAGAATAAGAGCGGCCCAACCACCAAGGAAATACAAAGCGCCGGTGTTGCCAGTTTATACAGAAAAGGCAGACCCGGTGAGACACGTTGGAAAGTTCGAAGATCAGATGGAGCTGCTTGGGGTGAGTGATGACTACCGCTGCAGAGTCTTCCCCACCACCTTGTCAGACACTGCCCAGGAGTGGTATTGGAAGTTCAAACCCGACTCAATCACCTCTTGGGAGAGCTTTAGGAAGGAGTTCTGCAGGCAGTTCAGTACTGCCTGAACCCCTCCTGTTTATGCCAACCACTTGGTGGATATTAGGCAGGGTAAGGATGAGTCTCTCAAGAACTACATTCAAAGGTTTATGAGAGAGGCCAATCGGGCTACCGCGGTTGGAGATGAAGGGAAGATGGTTGCAATCTCCTCGGGTATTATTTATAGAAGTCCTTTGGGGGACAGCATTCACCGCCATCCGATTTCAAATTTACAATAGTTTTTGGACCGGGCAGATAAATATATGAAGTTGGATGATGCCATTGAGAAAGGAGAAAACGGGTTGAACAACCCAAGTGGATCTGAGGATACTCCAAAGGATAGCGGGAATGATCAAGGCGGTAGTAAGAAACGTGGGAATAACGGGTCTGACCGCCGCAGTGAGAAAAAAGCTAAGTCTGGGTCGAATGACAAACCTACGAAGTATGAACCTCGATTCACCAACTACACTACTCTTTCGACAACCCGAGCGGAGATCTATCTAGCCAGCCATCAGGAGGTCCCTTACCAAAGACCCCCTCCAATCAAAAAGGAAATGAGCAAGAGGGATAAGAACAAGTTCTGTCGTTTCCATGGAGACTATGGTCACGATACGAACGAGTGTAATCACCTTAAGGATGAGATAGAGTTTCTCCTCCGCTCGGGGAAACTAAAAAAGTATAAGACAGAGAAGACCCAAGGAGAGGGGAGCAGCAATAATCCTGGTTTCAAGCGGCAACGGTCCCCACCTTTGCAACCTGAACCTGTGGACTTCACGTTAGATACAATATGTGGAGGACCACATCTCACTGGTGATAGCAACAAGGCGAGGGAAAGATATGCTCGCACCCTTCGTCATGAGTTGGAGGCAGCGTCCACATCCGAGGTTCTGACGATGGAGGAGAGACCATCAAAGAACCCAAGGTATGAAAGTGAGTCCCTCACTTTCACTGAGGAGGATGCTAAACACGTGAGGTATCCTCACAATGACCCTCTTGTAGTGACAGTACAAATAGCTAACATGAAGGTGAAAAGATGTCTGGTTGATACGGGAAGCTCCGTAAACATTATTTATATGTCCTCTTTTGAAAAAATGAAGCTATCCATCAATGACTTGAAGCCATGCTCTCACATCATCTATGGGTTTACTGGAGAGGGACTATCACCAGCTGGAACAATAAAGTTACCAGTCACCACGGGGGAAGCTCCCAAGCATGAAACCGTGATGACTGAATTTTTGATTGTTGACTGCCCGTCTGCCTACAATGTGGTTATTGGTCGACCACTACTCACCAACTTGCATGCGGTAGTTTCAATTTGGCACCTCTCTATGAAGTTCCCGACCAGCGCTGGCATAGGCTGCGTCCAAGGAGACCAAAGGGAAGCTAGGGAGTGTTATAATGCCTCCATAGCTAAGGCAAAGAAAGGTGCCAGGGAGAACAACATGATTGTATGCGTTGAAAGAGAGGAAGTGGATGAGATGGATGTAGACCATAATCTTGTAGTAGTAAACGATGAAGAAGTGTTGGAGGAGTGTGGCCAGAAGAGCACTCCTAGTTTGAAAGAGCATAAGACCCCATCAGGTGATGAAGTCACCAAATAGGGCGTTTCCCAAAGTGAGGGAAGAGATATTGATCCTCGCTTTGGGGATTATGAGAGTGATGTGGGACCGTCCGAGGAGTTAGAGGAGGTCCCTATAGATGAGAATGACCCGACAAGAGGGGTCAAGATTGGGAAGAAGTTAAAAGCTGAGGTGGGAGTACAGCTAATAGAGTTCTTGCGAAGGAATCAAGATGTCTTCGCCTGGTCTCACAAGGATATGGTGGGTATCTCACCAACTGTGATCAGCCACGTGCTCAACGTGGATGAAAGGTATCCAGCGGTACAGCAGAAGAGGAGGTTGCTTGACAAGGATCGAGCAAAGGCTCTTAAGGAGGAAGTAGAGCGGTTGAAGGAGAATGGGTTTATTAGAGAGGCATACTACCCAGCTTGGGTTTCAAACCCAGTCTTGGTGCCTAAACCCAATGGAAAGTGGAGGACTTGTGTAGATTTTACTGATCTAAACAAAGCGTGCCCGAAGGATTGTTTTCCTTTACCGAGAATAGATCAGTTGGTGGATGCAACCTCAGGTCACGAGACCTTGTCCTTCATGGACGCATATTCGGGATACAACCAAATCAGCATGCATCCTCCTGATGAAGAGCATACCAGCTTCCGAACAAATATAGGGCTCTATTGCTATAGAGTGATGCCCTTCGGGTTAAAAAATGCAGGAGCTACCTACCAGCGCTTGGTGAATGGTATGTTTCGTGACTTAATCGGCAAGAGCATGGAGGTATACGTAGATGATATGCTGGTGAAGTCGAAGGAAGCTGGGGGGCACGTGGGAGACTTAGAGGAGTGCTTTGCAATCTTGAGGAAGTATAACATGAAGTTAAACCCCCTCAAGTGTTCATTTGGAGTGGGGTCTGGGAAATTCCTTGGGTTTATTGTCAACTCCCGAGGAATAGAGGCAAACCCAGAAAAGATCAAGGCTCTCATAGAGATGAAGTCTCCGACAAGAATTAAGGAGGTGCAAAGCTTGACTGGGCGAATTGCGGCTCTAAGCAGGTTCGTTTCAAAATGAACGGACAAGTGCGTCCCGTTTTTTAACCTGCTTAAAGGAGGCAAGAAGTTCGAGTGGACCGCAGAGTGTGAACAATCTTTCCAAGCGATAAAGGAACATTTGGCTCAACCTCCTGTTCTTTCTGAGCCAGTTGATGGAGAGGACCTATTTATATATCTAGCAGTCACGGAACATGCTGTTAGCGCTGCTTTAGTACGTGAGGAGGATAAGGTGCAACATCCAGTGTATTATGTTAGCAAACGTTTGATAGGAGCGGAGTCCCGATATCCCATGATTGAGAAGTTGGCTTACTGCTTGGTACTTGCATCACGAAAGTTGAGGCCGTATTTCCAAGCACACCCCATCAAGGTCCTCACTGACCAGCCTCTTCGCCAAGTTTTGCAAAAGCTGGAGTCGTCTGGTCGGCTACTTAAATGGGCGGTCGAGCTAGGCCAGTTTGAAATCAAGTACCAACCAAGGACTGCTATTAAAGGTCAAGCCTTGGCAGATTTCATAGCTGAGTGTACCGGAATCGTTGAGGTCCCTGACCAGCAGGAGAATGTTACTGGGTTAAAAGAAGGAATTCCTGCTTGGCAACTTTTCGTTGATGGATCGTCGAACGAGCACCATTCAGGAGCTGGGATTATACTAGTCACACCAGAGAAGCACCGAATTCATTGCGCACTAAGATTCGGATTTAGTGCTTCTAATAACGAAGCGGAGTATGAGGCCCTCTTAGCAGGCTTGCGATTAGCTAAAGATGTGCGTGCCCGATCGGTGGAGATAAACAGTGATTCTCAATTGGTGGTTTATCAAGTATTGGGGGAGTATCAGGCAAGGGGCCTACGCATGGTGGCATACTTAAACAAAACTAAAGATTTACTAGCCCAGTTCGAGGAGTATACCATCAAACTAGTACCAAGGGAGCAGAATTCCAATGCTGATGCTCTAACAAAGCTTGCAAGTGCGAAAGATGCCGAAACACTGAATATAGTTCCAGTAGAGTACTTGGCAGAGCCAAGCATTGATAGACAAGAGGCCATGCCGATTACGATAGTCGACACCTGGATGACTCCCATCATTGCTTACCTTGAACAAGGGACACTCCCAGATGGTCGTAATGAAGCAAGGAAAGTTATGAGGCAAGCAGCTAGATACACCATGGTGGATGGAGTGTTATATAGGAGAGGATACTCCTTACCTCTCCTCAGGTGCATAACTCCCGACCAGTCAAAGAACTTATTAGCTGAGGTACATGAGGGGTTTTGTGGAGATCATGCTGGGGGGCAGAGTCTATCTAAAAAGATCTTGAGGCAAGGATTTTTCTGGCCTACTATGAACGAGGACTCTATGGAATATGTGAAAAGATGTGACAAGTGCCAAAGATTTTCTAAAGTACCCAGAGCACCCCCAAATCTTTTGAAGCAAATGCAAAGTCCGTGGCCTTTTGCAGTGTGGGGCATTGATCTGATCGGAAAGTTACCCAAAGGAAAAGGAGGAGTGCAGTTTGCAGTGGTCGCGGTAGATTATTTTACTAAATGGACTGAAGCCGAGCCATTAGCCACGATCACATCGAAGAAAGTATTAGACTTTGTAGTTAAAAACATAATATGTCGTTATGGTCTACCTAAGAAAATAGTGTCTGACAATGGCACTCAGTTTGATAGCGACATATTTACCGATTTTTGCACTCGGCATGGCATCACCAAAAGTTTCTCCTCGGTTGCCCATCCTCAAGCCAATGGGCAGGTTGAAGCGGTGAACAAAACATTGAAGGACACTTTAAAGAAGCGCCTGGAGCAAGCTAAGGGTGCTTGGGCAGATGAGTTACCAGAGATCCTTTGGTCATATAGGACTACCGCTCGGACGGCAACTGGCCATACCCCATTCTCTTTAGCATATGGGTATGAAGCCATGTTACCTGTGGAGATAGACCCACCCTCTCATAGAAGGACCGTTTACAACCAAGAGGAGAACCATCAGTTGTTGGCAGAATCATTGGACTTCCTCGAAGAGAGGAGAGAGGAAGCAAGCCTCAGAGTAGCAGATCATCAGCAAAAAGTGGCACGCTACTTCAATTCCAGAGTATGGGACCGAAAGTTCCAGGTTGGAGATTTGGTCCTAAGGAAGGTATTTGTTAGAGACCCAGCAGCTGGTGTGCTAGGACCAAACTGGGAAGGCCCGTATCAAATTGAACAAGTCTTACCACCCGGCACTTACAAGCTTGCTCGATTGAATGGGGAGCTGATCAGAAACTACTGGAATGGCGAGCACTTGAGAAAATATTATCAATAAATACTACTTGCAGAGTAGTAGCTTTGTATCAAGTGCTTAACTTGTTATTTAAGTGTTTGTTTGTGAACTGGTTATTTGCTACCTAGTCACATTATTTTTGAACAATGCTATTTTGTTTGGAACTCGTTGTTAGACACGTTATGTCATTTATTATTACGAGTAATAAAAGAGACCACGCGCAGCATGGTCGCACCTTGCTACAAACTTTGCATATGTGTTGATTATTTTTGCTTGGCAGTGTTCAACTGTCATAATGATTTAAACAAAACAGGTCTTCTAAAAACTAAGTGTAAATATATACTGGACAGTGTTCAACTGGTCGGTATCATAACATGAAGGACCAACATTTAAATAATATTTTGTAGTGGTCAACTACTGATATATGTTCGTATATTTTATGTGTTTCACGAGTAGTAACTACTCGAACAAATTCGATCAAGTAGTAAGTGATCAAGGATTTATCCACCCTCAATCACTTGGGGGGCACATAGGGTATACTGGTATGTATTTCAACACAGGCAATAAGAGCACGAGCAAATATGTTTGTTTTTGGGCTGACTTGTAAGTTTAGAAGTCTAAAATAGCCGTTAAGCTAACTTGTTTTACAAAGCTTAAGTAACTTAGAATTTTTCAAATTTTAAGTTAGAAACTGATATTCGTGTAATAAGAAATTTATGCTCATAAAAAGTTAGAGCAATAAGAGCATGAGGAAGTATATTTAGTGTGAACTTATGGAATGGTAAAAATTTCTAAGTTAAAAAACTAAATTCTCATGTGAAACTAAAGGCATCTAAAAAGTTTGCTATGCACAATAAAAACTTAAAAGTTTGAAATTGTCAGCAAGGAAAGAGTAAAGTGCTAAATGTCAAAATAGCTCACTAGTTCGAGCAACAAAATACAAAGTAAAGTAGACTGTGATGAACTACGAGAGGGAGTCACAGGCGAGCTCCTCTAGAGGGTTGATCGACTCCCTCCTCTGCATCAGCTGCTCCTCTCGCTCGAAATGATATAGCAGAGTAGGCGGGGGTGAGTGCAGGAGGATTGGCAGCTTCTTCAGCGGCCCTTGCTTCACATCGGGCAAGATCCTCTGCCTGGGCCTCTTTGGAGAAACAATCAAGATTAAGAGGCTTGTTCAGCTTCCAGACCTTATAAAAGCAGTCAAAACTGGCCTCCTCAAAGCGAATCAAGTCAAGCTCTTTTTCTTGCTTCAGCTCTTCGTTCTCGCTGATCAACCTCTCATTGTATCGAACTAACTCTTTAATATCAAGGGATTGCTTCTCCAATTGAGTTGTCAAGGAAGCATTGTTTTGAGCCTGCTTTTTGAGAGACTCGTCCCGCTCAGCTACAGTTCTCTCTGCTTGCTCCAGCTTGGACTTGGCCTCCACCAGTTGATCGTCCTGCACCTTGATCAACTCCTTGTAGTCTACGGCTCGAAGCTGAGCATGACCAATGGTGACAAATGACTGCATGGAAGACAAAAGGTTAGTACAAGTAAAAATACTAATAACAAAGTGTCTCAAGAAAAAATGCTTACCTTCATCAATTGAGCGAGTCCTCTCTTCAAGACAACTTCGACACTAAGTCGAGGGTAGGAGTCTAGGCTTTGAAGCGTCGATGCATCACGGCCAATATCCTCAAGAAGCCCCTTGCCCAGGTCGCTAACAGCACGAAAAAGCTTGCTCGAACTACCCTGGTGAGTAGGAGTTAGGCTCGCAGAAGGAGGAAGGGAAGAGGGGGTCAATGGCGGAAGTGTAGTCGGTCCCCCAGGTTGCCTCCCTTGACTTGGCAGTGTTACCTTCTGAATCTTCTGTGGAGGCATAGAGCCACTTCCATCACCAGTTTTACTCTTTGAAGCAACGCAATCTCTGAACATGTCTGAATCTGCAAAGGATGAAAAAACAAGATTGTTAGAGAAATAAACATAATGAAACGTGTACAAGCGTATGCTACAATTGTGTTATTCTCTAATTACCGATTATCGAAAATATTCCTATTTACACTAGACATGTGTTACCTGCGTTGAGGATTTGATCAAGGAACTCATCCTCGTCGTCCGAGGATAAGCTAAGTTCCCCATCAACCTGGATAGCTTTTCCTTTCCCAGGATGAGCGGGAATAGTAGATCTGCGCTGAGGATCAAGCTCTCTAATGACTAGGTCGCCAGGTCTACTGGAAAGCGGAGAAGGCCCAGGAGAGGGCCGATCAGTCATTTGCTCCGTACCCTCATTAGACTGACCAGGCGTGTCGTTCTCCCCGGTGGTACTTTCCACCACCAGATCCTGCTCACATGGCACCAGACTCACCATCTGGAGAAGGTCCAGCGTGACCAACCTTTTTACATCCTTCTCTTTAAGACTCATGTTAGCCAATTTCTTGGCCCGCCTAAACATCTCTTCAGTAGGCAATGGTCGCTCAAACGGACCCGAGCGCGTAAAAGCCAAGTTGTTGGCCTCAATATCCAATGTGAGGAAGTATTCCTTATGATACTTCCCAGCGTTTGACTTATGGGAGATGCCGTTGAGATATGTAACCCCCCTATGCCTGTGATAGAAATGGAAGAAACCTGAGTTGTTGTGGGAAGGGTTGGTCCGAAGATCAAACAGGTAATGCACCTCATGAGGGGTGGGCTCGTCCCAACCATTCAGAAAATAAAGGATGTACAGCGCAGAGAGTGCCTGTATCCCGTTCGGCGTGATCTGAAATGGGGAGATGTTGAAGTAGTCTGCTACAGACCGGAAATAGATGTGCAGCGGGAGTGTTGCTCCAGCTTGTACATGGTGCCTGGACCAGGCGCAGTACCTTCCACCGGGCCTATTGGCTCTTTGATGCGAGCCCGGACATGTCACGTTTGCCTCGCTCAAGCCTAAAGCTTCAAGATGTTTCTGGAATAGCGCGGGAGTAAGTTTGGAAGCTTCGGCAACGAACCAGGAGGGTTCTTCTTCTCCCTCATCACGTGGCTTCTGGACAGCCAAATCCTGAATCGCGGTAGAAAATTTCAGAGATGGCTTTCTTGAAGCTGTGGTAGTGCGGGTTTGATTGCGCTGTACCACCTTCTGTCCTGCTCTGCGGGCGACCTGCGGATCGTGTTCCTGAGGGAGCCTGTTAGATTGCTTCACCCTCATCGTCGACTCAGAAGTTTGTCGAAGGAATTGTTCCTCGTGGAGAAGATATAAGGCTGAGCGAGGGAGGATCTGTTTGAAGCGGCGAAGACGATCCTCTGGAGTGTAACCGGTAGACGAGCCTGGTGAGGAATCGCTATTCAAGGGAGTCTCGATTGTCTGCGGGGCAGATGATTCGGAGTCCGTATGATTGTCACCTCCCCAATAGTCAGAGCGATTCATCTACAAAAATGAATAAAAAATGGGGAGGTGAGTAACCATACAGAAAAAATTCATAAAAAATAAGAGTTATTTTTATACTTGGAAAATTTTGTCTAAGTTATAAAAATATAACGGGTATGGAAAAAATAATTTTAATGCTCAAAAGTGCCTAAAAAGTACTTAAAGTATTGAACTTATTAAACTTTGTAGAAGGAGGCATTTTTGGGATTTTCCTGTAAGGCTAAG
Source organism: Humulus lupulus (assembly GCF_963169125.1). Classification (NCBI taxonomy): domain Eukaryota; kingdom Viridiplantae; phylum Streptophyta; class Magnoliopsida; order Rosales; family Cannabaceae; genus Humulus; species Humulus lupulus. The sequence continues at coordinate 144,622,376 of NC_084800.1, read as the reverse complement.
TTCCTTATGCATGTAAGTAACACAAAAGGTTGGTTATGAATTTGGAAAGAAAGAGGCCAAGGTCTAAGAAATTAGGTGTGGTCCGATCGGACCACATCCTAGGCTCAAAAGAATGGTCTTATACCTCCGATCGGATGCTTAGACCCATTAAGTGGGCATGACCATAAGGGCGTATAAGCCAAGGAAATTTGAGAAGCCCGATCGGACCATGTGATTATTCTAAGGGATAATTTAGCATTCGACCCTACCTCCGTGCGAGCCTAACCAATGCCTGTGACACACCCGATCGGACGGGGCATGCCCAAGGAGGCGTTCAGAGCTCATGGGTCAAGGAACCATGTATCCACGCAAACTCTGAGCAAAATAAAACTGGTCCGATCGGACACAGTTTGGCCAGGAGACGTCCTGCCTCGCCACCGCACGAGCCTCACGCAAGCCCCCAGAACGTCCGATCGGGCGTAGCGTGCCCGAGGAGAAGATGTGCACCCAGGTCCCGAGAGTTCGCCTGGTGTGCCTCGTGCCTCCAAAGCTTCTAGCCAGCAGCAACAAGTCAGGTTCAATCGGGCATTGGTGTCTAGGGAGGTTCGGAATTAGCTATTAAAAATCTGGGCACTAAAAAGCAAGGGGAGGAGCGTGTGGTCCGATCGGACCACACACTTATCTGAAGCATTTCAGAGCCCGATCGGAGGTGGTTGTCTCGCCTCATTCAGAAGGGACGCACGCCTCAAGCTTAAGCAATAGTCATCGTCCCCGATCAAGCATGGGCTCACGATGAAGATAAAGTGTGGCCCGATCGGACCACACGCGTATGCCCAGAATTTCTGGGCAAAACCATGTAAAAAATATCCCTAAGCGACATACTTAGCCTACCCCGAATCCTCAAGAAAATGGGCAAGGCCCTAAAATATCCCTAGCCTTAAACACATTCCATCATTTACACAAACAAAAAACAAGATCAAAACATGAAAATGAAAGGTTTTCTTCATGTTCTTAAAAACCCATTACAATATCAAAACCCTCAAAACCCATGTTCATGTTTATGTCAAAATATAAAAAATGTCTTGAAATTCCTATGAAATTAGGGGAAAATTCGGGTTACCCATGCCACAAACCTCATCAAGACAACAAGCAAACTCATTGAACAAAACATATTCAAGAACTTCAAGAACATTCAAGGCAAAAGCATATTCGGCCATGGCATTTTTTTTAGAATTTCTGAAAAAAATGTAGCAATCTAAGAGGCATGGAGAAAGGAGGCTTACCCAAGGTTGGAGAACTTTGAGTTTGCTTGGAGGATGCTTGAAGATGAAGAGCTCCCTTTGAAGCTTGTGAAATCGGCAAGATGGGGAATCCTTGAGAGGGTTTCAGCCAAGAGAGAATATGGAGGGTTTTTAGAGTGATTTTTGTATATGTGAAGAAGAGAGTGTAGAGTGGGGATATTTAAAGGGAAAAAAGTGGGTTTTTCATTTACTTTTGGACCTTTGGTATTCTGGGATTATTTTTCCTCCACGATCATGGGTGGATTTTTGCAGTGATCGTGGGTCTGCTGCATGAAGATGAACAGTTATTCTTTTTTATAATGACGTCAGCCGGAGAAAAAGTTTATTACGTGAATAAATCATATATTAAACTTGGGGGGCAAATGTTATCCCAAAAATTTGAAAAGAATGACGTGGCAATAAAATTGACACATGGCATGACTCAGTGAGGTGATCTGGCTTAATAATGGCCCAATATGTCAATTTTAGGAATTGGACAGATAGTCAATACAATACGCCCGATCGAAGAGAGTATTTGGACTGGGGGTTGCTTGGCTCAAACCTCAGTTTAAATATCCTTAGAATTCAATTGGTGCCAAGTCCAAGAAATTGAAGGGGAGGTATGAATTTTGGTTCAAGATATAAAAGCAGTAGGTCCGATCGGACCTAAGCTTAGGGGACCTCTTGTTAAGCTTGGCTCGAATGAGTTCAAAGAGAATGACCAAGACTCAAGTTTTACTCAAAGGAAAAGGCCACATAGTGACCGATCGGGTATGATGTGGAAGAAGTGCACTTGGGCTTGAATGAGGTGAGGAAAAGTTTACCTTGGACCATTTCGGACCAAGGAGATGACTATGCTCGATCGAGCTTTGGTTGAAAAAGAGAGCTATGTCCGATCGGACATGCTCATAGAGGAGGTACCTTGGACCATTTTGGTCCAAGGAGATGTAAGTGATGGCTCGGACCACCTTGGTCCGAGGAGAGAAGTCCAATGCCCGATCGAGCATGGGTTGAACGAAGGAGGCTCGGACCACTTTAGTGCAAGGAGAAGGTAGTTGTGTTCGATCAGACATGATGCTTTTGGGTACCTTGGACCATTTAGGTCCAAGGAGACAACTGCACCCGATCGGACATGTTCGTGGGAGAGACCTTGGGTTGTTTGGATCCAAAGTGGTGATATGTGAAGGAAGAGTCCAATGCCCGATCGAACATTGGATGCACGAGGGAAAGCTCGGACCATGTTGGTCCGAGGAGAAGGAATGTGTGCCCGATCGGACATGGTACTTATGAGGTACCTTGGACCATTTTGATCCAAGGAGAGGTAAGTGGTGGCTCAGACCACCTAGGTCTGAAGAGAAAGGACCAAGGTCCGATCAGACCTTGGTTAAACGAAGGAAGCTTGGACCATTTAGGTCCAAGTAGAGGGGCATTGTGCCCGATCGCACAAGACGCCTCCCCCGATCGCACAAGACGCCTGAAGGAGTGCTTTGGACCATTTTGGTCCGAGGAGATGCTAGGAAGAAGATGGCTCGGACCACCTAGGTCCGAGGAGCAAAGTGCAAGGTCCGATCGGACCTTGATTGAAGGAGTCAAATAGGGTGGTTTGAACCACCTTAAGCCAAAGAAGACAACCATTGTGTCCGATCGGACACAATGGAGGAGTATACCTCGAATGTACCTGACCTTTGGTCCAAGGAGAGCCATGCACATACCACCTTTGACCTACGTAAAGATTGAAGAATAGTCAACATGCATGAGAAGCTACGTCAAACTGCCCAAAACTACTTCAGTGAGAATTGGTCCAAGCATCCGGGAATCACTCAATCCTCACTTGAAATTAGGGATCAGTTATATTTTGAATGTTTATTTTGTAATATAAATATTAGGTAAATAATGGAATATCCCTATCTAAAGGGGATATCAGTTGAGAATATAGGTCTATAAATAGAGGCTTGGGAGGATCGTAAGAGGACTTTTTTTTTTGGGGGAAATTTGAGAGTGAATCTGTATTCTAGAGAGAGAAAGTGTGTTGTTCTTGAGAGAAACCCTTTTTGTATTATGGGATATTTGCACTGAAGAAACTCAGTTGACTTTGGTTCATCTGATCTTGAGTGTGAATACAGTAATAAAATCTCTAAGTGGATTAGGCTATTACCGATCATCGGGGCTGAACCACTATAAAAACCTCGTGTTATTTACTTTCGTTCATAAAAAACTGTCTGTTGTCGTTTATAATTCTCTTGAAGGTTGTCGTAGTTGACGTTCTTACGTCGTTGGCTAAATTCACAGTCAACACCAGCAATCCATGATATTAATTCTCCAAAAAAAAAGTCATTAGCCTCACTCTATGAAGAGGCCTTATCGAATGAATCAAGAGATTTAATAAACATGAACAGGAGTTCATGAACACTCAGGATTTAGGTTGATCTATAAATGATCTTCAGTTATGATATGAATTACAAGTATTTATTATTAAATAGTTTTTGGATAAAGACTTTTATTCATATCGGTCCATGTCATATATAATCATATTATATAAAGCACCTTTACCTAGATGTCTTACCACATCAATAATCCGAATCTAGATTATTTGTATCAACATGATACTCAGCAAACCATACTTACAACCCCAATTAAAGATTTCCATAACTTCAATTTGTTGTTGTTGACTATTTTTATTCGTTTATGTGATCTTAATTCTCTCGTACTAATACAAGATCACATCCTCAAAAATGAATATGGAATTTTTCTGATATTTACAAAATTATTCAAACAATAATTTAATAATCTAAATATAACAATAATAGACCATTGTATTTATTTATTCATTGAAATAATAAATTTCTTTTACATGCTTTTAGGACATACTCCTAACAATCTCCCACTTGTACTTAAAGCAAGTAAGGCATTTCTCTCAATCTCATATTACGTACATGACCCTCGAACTGCTTTGAGGAGCCGTCTTCATAAGCGGGTCTGCCAGGTTGTGTTCTAATGCGACTTTCAGAATGGACACTTCTCCTCTCTGTACGATTTCTATGATTAAGTGGTATTTGCACTCTATATGCTTTCCCCTCTTGTGGATTCTGGGTTCTTTGGAATTAGCCACTGCTCCACTGTTGTCACAGTAAAGAACAAGTGGTTTCTCCACTTCTGGAACCACTTCCAGATCCGTGTAGAACTTTTTCAACCAAACAGCTTCTTTAGCTGCTATGTATTCAACTTCCATGGTTGAATCAACTATATTGGATTGCTTAATGCTTCTCCAGACAATTGCTCCACCACCAAGAGTGAATACTGACCCAAAAGTAGACTTTCTATTATCTTTGTCTGATTGAAAATCTGAGTCAGTGTAACTAGTGGGGTTCAGATCTCCACCTGAATATACAAGCATATAATCTTTAGTATTTCTAAGATACTTGAGAATAATCTTCACTGTGATCCAATGACTTAATCCAGGATTGGATTGATAACGACTGACTATCCCTACTGCGTAACATATGTCAGGTCTAGTACATAGCATTGCATACATTAGGCTCCGTACAACTGATGCATAAGGATACTGTCTCATGTCTTCCTCTTCCTGAAGTGTTTTGGGACACTGCTCCTTGGAAAGGAATACTCCAGAAACGGGTTGGAATATCACCCTTTTTGAAGTTTTGCATATTAAAGCGTTTTAGCAACTTATCAATATAAGTTGTTTGAGAGAGTGCCAAAGTTTTTGTTCTGTCTATCTCTAAGAATCTTAATGCCCAGAACATACTTGGCTTCTCCCAAATCTTACATTTGGAATTGTTCAGCTAACCAGTTCTTTACCCTTGATAATGATGTTACGTCATATCCAACAGTAATATATCATTTACGTAAAGAACGAGGAATACTACTATACCATCTTTGATTTGTTTATAGACACAAGATTCGTCAACATTTTGTTCAAAAACCAAATGTTTTACTTGTGTCATCAAATCTAAGATTCCAAGATCTAGAAGCTTGTTTGAGTCAATGAATGCACCTAAGAAGCTCGCAAACCTTTTGCTCTTGACCTTTTTAATTTGAACCCTACTGCTTGAGATATGTAAATGGCTTTGTCAAGGTAGCCATTCAGAAAAAGGTTTTTTGACATCCATTTGCCAGATCTCATAATCCATGCACGCAGCAATGGACAAGAGTACACGAATGGATTTTAGCATGGCTACAAGAGAAAAGGTTTCTTCTTAGTCAACCCCTTCTTTCTGTGTGTAACCTTTGTCATTCATTATAAGTATGTAAACTTTGTTTATCCCAAAGCATTTGCATAACAAGTAAATAGATAATTTCTTTAAATAATAACTACTTTATTAATAAAGAAATAAATGTTATGCAAAATAGAAATAAGTTTCTAAACATTAATAATCAAAATTACTAACAATAAACTAAATTTCTAGACTGCAGTTTTTTTTGTTTAAAGAAATCTAAAATTTCTAAAACAAAATAAAGAAATTTAAATTGTTCAACTAACAATAAAATTACTAAATAAAAACTACTCTCCAACTCCTCTAGCTCTTTACTCGCTATCAAAATCCTCATCAGTCTCTTCCTCCTTTTCAGGGTTCTGATTCTGGGAAAGGAAAAACAAAAGAAAAATAGATTAGTGGCATATATTTTTTAATCTACTATCCAAAAATTTGAATGTGATATTCATAGTATTTGAATCTACTATTCAAAGTTGAAAAATATATATGTAAATCTTATTTACCTTTTTCGTTTGATATAAACGATGACACTCAGCAAAGACTTCCTCTATCATTGCTCGCCACATCTCATGTGCTGAGTCATAGTGTATATATTTTTCCTTTGTTTCGTTAGGCATGGTTGAAAGCATGCAATAACGTGCCAACCGATCGGATTTCATCCAATTTGCATATTTTTCTTCTGCTTCATAGCTAGTAGCCAGAGGTGGTTCTGTTGGAGGTTTTTCATAGACGCTTGACATCATCTTTTTATAAGAAAAAATGGTCAACATGCCTCGAAACCAGTGTTGCATATTTTCAGGTTAAAAAACCAAGGATTTGAGAAAAGCATCGGTGTGTAATTTACCAATAGACATTTTTGCTGGGAATAAATAAATAAATAAAAATATTATTATATTTAGAAAAATAAATATCAAAGTTTCGAAAATTAAACGTGATGCATGAGCACAATTAAAACACATAAAATAAAGTTTAATTTCCACGATAAAACTTTCTAACAATTAAAGTGCTGCCTTAGAGTCGGTCAAATTAGTCATAGAGAATTTATAAGACGTTCTTATCTTTATTGTTTAAAACTTAAAATAACTCTTTATTTTCTCTTTTAAACATTAAAGTACCGCTTAGTTTGGTCAAGTTATGATTATCCACTTCAAAAGCTTAATCATAACTTTGTGAGTGTAACCCATTATTTCGGAGTTCATGACTTAACTTAGGACATGCCGCCTTAGGGACGGTCAAACCTAAAATACATCATTAATTCCTATCTGTTATCCCAAAATTTGAAAATGATGATGTGGCAATAGAATTGACAAGTGGCATGGAATAGTTGGGTGATCTGGCTTAGTAGTAGCCCAGTACATCAGTGAAGAGTTTGGACTGCTTGAGAGATGTCATAACCAAGCCAAGTGCACCTGAGGAGAGTACTTGGGCTAAGGTGTGCCCGGTCGGACCTTAGTCCGAGGAGTCCAAGTGGTGTGCTTGGACCTTAGTCTGAGGAGTCCAAGTGATGGGCTTGGACCTTAGTCCGAGGAGTGCCCTAAGAGATGGGCTCGGACCCTAGTCCGAGGAGAGGCCACAATAGGTCCGGTCGGACCTTGATCCGAGGAGAGGCACAAGTGATGTGCTCGGACCTTGGTCCGAGGAAGGCATTCCAAGAGGTCCGGTCAGACCATGTCTGAGGAGAAGCCCCATGCATGTGTTCGGACCTTGATCTGAGTAGAGCCAAGGAGGGTGGCTCAGACCTTAGTCCAAGGAGAGCCAAGGGAGGTGTGGCTCGGACCTTAGTCCGAGGAGAGCCAAGGGAGGTGTGGCTCGGATCTTAGTCCTAGGAGAGCCAAGGAGAGTGTGGCTCAGACCTTGGTCCGAGGAGAGCCAAAGTGTGGCTCAGACCTTGGTCCGAGGAGCACCCATGAGGGTGTGGTCGGAACTTGGTCCGAGGAAACCCCAAGGCTATGGTCCGGAGGTGAGCCCAAAAGGTGACTGGTCGGACTTTGGTCCGAAGAGAGTCTAAGGGGTATGGTTCGTATGCAGGTGTCCAACATGCATATGTCCGACCAGAAGAAGATATTCATCAAACAAATGGATCAGACTACGTCAAATTCCCAGAAACGACTTCAGCAAGAATCAGTCTGAGCATCGCGGGAATCTCTCACTCCTCACTCAAATTGAGGAGTCTGTTGCATTTTTGAATATTTTGTGTAATTTAAATATAATATAAATAATAGAATATCCCGATCCTAGGGGGATATCAGTTTAGGATCCCAAGCCTATAAATAGAGGGTTAATGGGATCAGAAAAGGACTTTTGGCAATTTGACAATTGGTCTGAGTTTCTAGAGAGAGAAAGTGCGTTTTCCTTGAGAGAGAGCCCTTTCTGTATTCCTGAAAATTTACACTGAAGAAACTCAGTTGACACTGGTTCATCTGATCTTGAGTGTAGATAAAGTAATAAAATCTCTAAGTGGATTAGGCTATTACCGGCTGAACGGGGCTGAACCACTATAAAATCTTGTGTGTTATTTACTTTTCTTGATTAAACTATCTGTGTCGTTTAAATTCTCTTGAAGGTTTGTCATTATTGACATTCTCACGTCGTTGGCTAAAAACATAGTCAACATTTTGGTGCTCTCATTGAGAGCCTGAAGAGAAGAACAGACAGTCCCTGAAGCAATATGGCGCCTAAGAACACCACTGCCTCCTCCAAGAAGACGGGCTCCTTTAAGGAGCATGCTAGATCAGAAGGTCCCAGCGTTCAAGATCATGAAACTGAGCCTAGAGTTGTGCTTGAGGACGTAGCTCCAGAAGTTGAAGAGCTCCAGGAAGCCATGAGCGCATTCCAGGAGGAGATGGCTCAGTTCAACGCCAGGCAGGAGGCATTCGCTAAGGAAATGGCTAGGCAGAATGCCGCATTCGAGCAGCAGAAACGGGAGATGGAAGCTAGGAGTGAGGAGATCTATCGACAGCAGGAGGAGCCCGACAGGCGACATCGCGAAGCTGCACTCACTCTGGAGGAAGCTACGTAACTGACCCGAGCCAATGCCCAGGCGGCACCTGGAGTGGCAGCCACCCCAGAGGCAAGGACCATAGAAGCTGGTCGTAAGAAAACTGATAGACCAGGCAGGGGTGGTAATAACCCACCTGGTCATGAGGAGGATGGAGTCCGATCGCGCACTGCCTCAACTCAAAGGGGGAACTCCAAAACCCCCTCAAAGGACCACCGATCAAAGACTTCTAGGTCAGGGAGTCATAAGTCAGGCAGTAAGAAAACACCTTCTGAGCAGGAGCACAATAGAGCCCCTCGTGGCAATGAGACTTCCCACTTCAAAGATGGGCATGGGCGTGATGAAGCTGACAGTCATCACACCAACCGTTCGAAGGAGAAGAATAATAACCAACGAGGAGGAGAGGATCGACCAGCTCAGACAGGAAAGCCACCACGGCATCCCAACCAGCGCAATGGCAAGGAGCACGCTCCACCCAGCAGACCATCCGAGAAGACTCGGAGTACGGTGTTCGATCGATTGGGAAAGCACACTGCTCAGAAGGACCTGAGGGACGTCATTGATGATAGAAGGAGGACCGGCCCGGTCGAAGGGAAAGAGCCAATCCGTCCTACCAGTCGAGTACAAATACTCGATGATGGTTTTCCGGATAGGAGTGCCCGACCAGGCGGTCCCGAAAGTGAGTCCCCAACAGTGGCCCCAGGCATCCAAGCCCAGCTTGATGCTTTGACAGCAGCAGTCCAGAGTTTGTCAAAACAACCAGTTGCGATTAATCCGGTAGACCACAGGAGTGGTAGCCCTTTTTGTGCTCGAATTAGAGCAGCTCAATCACCAAAGAAATATAAAGCACCGATACTGCCAGTTTATACAGAAAAGGCAGACCCGGTAAGACACGTTGGGAAGTTTGAAGATCAGATGGAGCTGCTCGGGGTGAGTGATGACTACCGCTGCAGAGTCTTCCCCACCACGTTGTCAGACACTGCCCAGGAGTGGTACTGGAAATTCAAACCAGACTCCATCACCTCTTGGGAGAGTTTTAGGAATGAGTTTTGTAGGCAGTTTAGTACTGCCCGAACCCCTCCTGTTTATGCCAATCACTTGGTGGATATTAGGTAGGGTAAAGATGAGTCCCTCAAGAACTACATTCAAAGGTTCATGAGAGAAGCTAACCAAGCTACCGTGGTTGGAGATGAGGGGAAGATGGTGGCAATCTCTTCCGGTATTATCTATCGAAGTCCTTTGTGGGACAGCATCCATCGCCATCCAATTTCAACTTTACAGTAGTTTTTAGACCGGGCAGATAAGTATATGAAGTTGGACAATGCAATTGAGAAGGGAGAAAATGGATTGAACAATCCAAGCGGGTCGAATGATCCCCCCAAGAATGGTGGGAATGATCAGAATGGCGGTAAGAAACGTGGGAATAATGGGTCTGACTGCCACAATGAGAAGAAGGCTAAGTCGGGACCAAACGACAAGCCAACGAAGTATGAACCCCAATTTACAAACTACACCACTCTATCGGCGAGCCGAGCAGAGATATATTTGGCTAGTCATCAAGAGGTCCCTTACCAGAAACCCCCACCAATCAAGAAGGAGATGAGTAAAAGAGATATGAACAAATTCTGTCGCTTCCATGGAGACTATGGTCATGACACGAATGAGTGTAATCATCTCAAAGATGAGATAGAGTTTCTCCTCTGGTCGGGGAAGCTAAAAAAGTACCGAGCGGAGAAGACCCAAGGAGAGGCGAGCAACAATAATCCTGGGTTCAAGCAGCAACGGTCCCCACCTTTGCAACCCGAACCTGTGGACTTCACACTAGATACTATATGTGGAGGACCACATCTTGCTGGAGACAGCAACAAGGCGAGGGAGAGGTATGCTCGCACCCTTCATCATGAGTTGGGTGCGGCATCCACCTCCGAAGTTATGACGGTGGAGGAGCGACCACCAAAGAACCCAAGATATGAAAGTGAGTTCCTCACTTTCACTGAAGAAGATGCTAAACACGTGAGGTATCCTCACAATGACCCTCTTGTTGTGACAGTCCAAATTGCTAATATGAAGGTGAAGAGATGCCTGGTCGATACAGGGAGCTCTGTAAACATTATTTATAAGTCCTCCTTCGAGAAAATGAAGCTATCTGTCAATGACTTGAAGTCGTGCTCTCAAGTCATTTATGGTTTTACTGGAGAAGGATTGTCACCAGCTGGGACAATCAAGTTACCAGTCACGACGGGGGAAGCTCCTAGGCATGAAACCTTAATGAATGAGTTTTTGATTGTTGACTGCCTGGCCGCCTACAATGTGGTTATTGGTCGACCACTACTCACCAACATGCATGCGGTAGTTTCAATCTGGCACCTTTCCATGAAATTCCCGACCAGTGCTGGCATAGGCTGTGTCCAAGGAGACCAAAGGGAGGCTAGGGAGTGCTATAATGCCTCAGTAGCCAAGGCGAAGAAAGGGGCCAAGGAGAACAACATGATTGTATGTGTTGAGAGAGAGAAGGTGGAGAAGATGGATGTCGACCAGAGTCTTGCAGTTGTAACCGATGAAGAGATGTTAGAGGAGTTTGGCCAGGAGAGTACTCTTGGTTTAGAAGAGCAGAAGACCCCATCCGGTGATGAAGTCACCAAATAGGACGCTGCCCAAAGCGAGGGAAGGGACTTTGATCCTTGCTTTGGGGATTATGAAAGTGATGTGGGACCGTCCGAGGAGTTAGAGGAGGTCCTTATAGATGAGAATGACCCGACGAGAGGGGTCAAAATTGGGAAAAAGTTGAAAGCAGAGGTGAGAGCACAGCTGATAGAATTTTTGAGAAGAAATCAAGATGTCTTCGCCTGGTCTCACAAGGATATGGTGGGTATCTCACCAACTGTGATCAGCCACGTGCTCAACATGGATGAAAGCTATCCAGTAGTGCAGCAGAAGAGGAGATTGCTTGACAAGGATCGAGCAAAGGCTCTTAAGGAGGAGGTAGAGCTATTAAAGGAGAATGGGTTTATCAGAGAGGCATACTACCCTGCTTGGGTTTCAAACCCAGTGTTGGTGCCCAAACCCAATGGAAAGTGGAGGACTTGTGTAGATTTTACTGATCTAAACAAAGAATGCCTGAAGGATTGCTTTCCTTTACCAAGAATAGACCAGTTGGTAGATGCAACCTCTAGTCATGAAACATTGTTCTTCATGGATGCATATTCGGGGTACAACCAGATCAGCATGCATCCTCCTGATGAAGAGCATACCAGCTTCCGAACAGATATAGGGCTATACTGCTATAGGGTCATGCCCTTCGGATTGAAGAATGCAGGAGCTTCCTATCAACGCTTGGTGAATGGTATGTTTCGTGACTTAATCGGCAAGAGCATGGAGGTGTACATAGAAGATATGCTGGTGAAGTCAAAGGAAGCTGAAGGGCACGTGCGAGACTTAGAGGAGTGCTTTGCAATACTGAGGAAGTACAACATGAAGTTAAACCCCCTTAAGTGTTCATTTGGAGTGGGTTCTGGAAAATTTCTTAGGTTTATTGTGAACTCCCGAGGAATAGAGGCAAACCCAGAGAAGATCAAGGCCCTCGTTGAAATGAAGTCTCCAGCTAAAATAAAGGATGTGCAAAGCTTGACTGGGCAGATTGCAGCTCTAAGCAGGTTCGTTTCGAAATCAACAGACAAGTGCGTCCCGTTTTTTAACCTGCTTAGAGGGGGCAAGAAGTTTGAGTGAACCGCAGATTGTGAACAAGCTTTCCAAGCCATAAAGGAGCATTTGGCCCAACCTCCTGTTCTTTCTAAGCCAGTTGATGGAGAAGACCTATTTCTGTACCTAGCAGTCACGGAGCATGCTGTTAGTGCTGCCTTAGTACGAGAGGAGGATAGAGTGCAACACCCAGTGTACTATGTTAGCAAGCGATTGATAGGAGCAGAGTCCCGATATCCCATGATCGAGAAGTTGGCTTACTGCTTGGTACTTGCATCACAAAAATTACGGCCATACTTCCAAGCACACCCCATTAAGGTCCTTACTGACCAGCCTCTACGCCAAGTCTTACAGAATCTGGAGTCGTCCGGTCGGCTATTTAAATGGGTGGTTGAGCTAGGCTAATTTGAAATCAAGTACCAGTCAAGGACTGCTATTAAAGGTCAAGCTTTGGCAGATTTCATCGCTGAATGTACCGGAATCGCTGATGTTCCCGACCAGCAAGAGAGTGTAACTGGGCAGAAAGAAGAAATTCCTACTTGGCAACTTTTTGTTGATGGGTCGTCGAATGAGCATCATTTAGGAGCTGGGATTATATTAGTCACACCAGAGAAGCACCGAATTCATTGTGCACTGAGATTCAGATTTAATGCTTCTAACAATGAGGCGCAGTATGAGGCCCTCCTAGCAGGCTTGCGACTGGCTAGAGATGTACGTGCCCGGTCGGTGGAAATAAATAGCGATTCCCAATTGGTGGTCTACCAAGTATTGGGGGAATACTAGGCAATGGGCCTACGCATGGTGGCATACTTAAACAAGACCAAAGATCTGCTAGCACAGTTTGAGGAGTATACCATCAAGCTAGTACCACGGGAGCAGAACTCTAATGCAGATGCTCTAGCAAAGCTTGCTAGTACAAAAGATGCCGAAACTCTAAATATAGTACCGGTAGAATACTTGGCGGAGCCGAGCATTGATAAACAAGAGGCCATGCCGATCACGATAGCCGACACCTGGATGACTCCCATCATTGCTTACCTTGAGCAAGGGACCCTCCCATATGACCGTAATAAAGCAAGGAAGGTTATGAGGCAAGCTGCTAGGTACACCATGATGGATGGGGTGTTGTATAGGAGAGGGTATTCCTTACCTCTACTCAGGTGCATAACACCCGACCAGTCAAAGAATTTATTAGCTGAGGTGCATGAAGGGTTTTGTGGAGATCATGCTGGGGGGCAGAGTCTATCTAAAAAGATCTTTAGGCAAGGTTTTTTATGGCCTACCATGAACGAGGACTCTATGGAATATGTGAAGAGGTGTGATAAATGCCAAAGATTTTCTAAAGTTCCCAGAGCGCCCCCAAATGTCTTGAAGTAAATGAAAAGTCCATGGCCTTTTGCAGTGTGGGGTATTGATCTGATCGGGAAGTTGCCCAAAGGAAAAGGAGGAGTACAGTTTGCGGTGGTTGCAGTAGATTATTTCACTAAGTGGACTGAGGCTGAACCATTAGCCACGATCACTTCGAAGAAAGTATTGGACTTTGTGGTTAAGAACATAATATGTCGCTATGGTCTGCCTAAGAAAATAGTGTCTGACAACGGCACCCAATTTGATAGCGACATATTTACCGATTTTTGCACTCGGCATGGCATCACAAAAAGTTTCTCCTCGGTAGCCCATCCGCAAGCCAATGGGCAGGTTGAAGCAGTAAACAAGACATTGAAGGACACTCTGAAAAAATGCCTGGAGCGAGCTAAGGGTGCTTGGGCGGAAGAATTACCAGAAGTCCTTTGGTCGTACAGGACTACTGCTCGGACAACAACTGGACATACCCCATTTTCTTTGGCATATGGGTATGAGGCCATGATACCTGTGGAGATAGACCCCCCATCTCATAGAAGGACCATGTACAACCAAGAGGAGAATCATCAGTTGCCAGCAAAATCCTTGGACTTCCTCGAGGAGAGAAGAGAGGAGGCAAACCTGAGAGTTGCTGCTCTCCAGCAAAAAGTGGCGCGCTACTTCAATTCCAAAGTGCGAGATCGAAAGTTCCAGGTCAGAGATTTGGTCCTAAGAAAGGTGTTTGTTAGAGACCCAACAGCTGGTGTGCTAGGACCGAACTGGGAAGGACCGTATCAAATTGAGCAAGTCTTGCCACCCGGCACCTACAATCTTTCTCGGTTAAATGGAGAGCTGATCAGGAACTACTGGAATGGCGAGCACTTGAGGAAATATTATCAATAAATACTGCTTGCAGAGTAGTAGCTTTGTATCAAGTGCTTAACTTATTATTTAAGTTTTTTGTTTGTGTACAAGTTATTTGCTACCCAGTCACATTATTTTGAACAATGTTATTTTGTTTGGAACTCGTTGTTAGACACGTTTTGTCATTTATTATTACGAGTAATAAAAGAGATCACGCGCAGCGTGGTCGAATCTTGCTACAAATTTTGCATATGTGTTGATTATTCTTGCTTGGCAGTGTTCAACTGTCATTATGATTTAAACAAAACAGGTCTTCTAAAACTAAGTATAAATATATACCAGACAGTGTTCAACTGGTCGGTATCATGAGATGAATGACCAACGTTTAAGTAATTGCATGTTTTTGTAGTGGTCAACTACTGAAATATGTTTGTATATTTTATGTGTTTCACGAGTAGTAACTGCTCGGACAAATTCGGTCAAGTAGCAAGTGATCAAGGATTTTTCAACCCTCAATCACTTGGGGGGCACATAGGGTATACTGGTTTGTACTTCAACACAGGCAATAAGAGCACGAGCAAAGATATCTGTTTTTTGGGCTGACTTGTAAATTTGGAAGTCTAAAAAGGCCATTAAGCTGACTTGTTTGACAAAGCTCATGTAACTTAGAATTTTAGATTGTTAATTCTAAGTTAGAAACAGATATTCGTGTGATAATAAAAAAGTTATGCTCATAAAAAGTTAGAGCAATAAGAGCATGAGGAAGTATATTTAGTATGGACTTATGAAATGTTTAGAATTTCTAAGTTAGAAAACTAAATACTCATGTGAAATTTAAGGCATATAGGAACTTTACTATTCACAATAAAGACTTAAAAGTTTAGAGCTAAGTCAAAAAAGAAAAGTAAAGTGCAAGTGTCAAAATGCTCAATCACATGAGGAAAAGTATACAAAATAAAGCAAACTATGATAAAAACTAGTAAGACTACAACTAGTCATGCAGGTGTGCTCTAGCAGGATGAGGAGTCACTGGCGAGCTGCTCTGGTGGGTTGATCAACCCCCTCCTCGGCTTCAGTTGCTCCTCTCGCTCGGAGTGATAATGTAGAGGAGGCGGGTGTAGGGCCAGGAGGATTGGCAGCTTCCTCAGCAGCCTTTGCTTCACATCTAGCAAGCTCCTCTGCCTGAACCTACTCGGTGAAAAAATCGAGCTTGAGAGGTTTCTTCAATTTCCATACCTGATAAAAGAAGTCGAAGCTAGCCTCCTCGTAGCGAGTTAAATCAGCCTCCTTCTCTTGTTTCAACTCTTCATTCTCGCTGATTAGTCCCTCATTCTCACGAGCTAACTCCTTATTCTCAAGGGTCAGCTTCTCCAGTTGACCGGTCAAGGACTGGTTGGTTTGAACTTGCTGCTGATTCTCATTAGATAGTCTCCTAAGAGACTCATCCCGTTCAGCCACAGTCTTCTCTGCCTTCTCCAACTTGGATTTGGAGTCTTTTTCTGAAGCAGATAGAGTCTCTACTTTAGCTTGGGCCTCCACCAGTTGATCATTTAGTACCTTGATCAACTCCTTGTAATCAATTGACCACTGCTGGGCGTGACAGAAGGTCATGAGTGTCTGCATGAAGAACAAAAAGTTACTACAAAGCATTAACGTAAGTAACAATCTATCTTATGGTGGAGTACTTATGTGTGTCAGCTGAGCAATCCCTCTATCTAGGACAACATCGACACTAAGCCGAGGAAGAGAATCAAAGCTTTGAATCTTTGATGCATCGCAGAGGGTCTGATCAGCTGACCCCCTGAGCTTGGTATCAGCAGCTCGGAGTGCCTCGCTCGGGCCATACGGGCCTGGGGGAGTTAGGCTCGCTGATGGAGGAAGTGACGAAGGAGTTAACGGTGGGAGTGTGGTCGACCCCTCTGGTTGTCTCCCTCGGCTGGGCGGCACTACCTTCAGAATCTTCATCGGGGGCGTGGAGCCACTTCCATCGCCAGCTTTCCTCCTTGGAGCAGAAGAAGCAATGCACTGTCTGAACATATCTGGATCTGCAAAAGAGGAAAACACAAAGTTGTTAGAGATATAAACATAATAAAACGTAGATGAGTATATTACTACTACAATTTTTTTAGTCTCGAATCACCAAGTTATTAAACGTATTCCTATGGTTACTAGACCTGATTTGAGAATCTGGTCAATGAACTCGTCCTCATCGTCCGAAGATGAGCTGAGTTCTCTCTCAATCTGGATGGCCTTCCCTTTCCCAGACTGAGCGGGAATAGCAGATCTGCGCTGAGGCTGAGGTTGAGGCTCCCTAATGACAAGGTCTCCAGGCCTATGAGAAAGCGGAGAGGGTCCAGGAGAAAACTGGTCAGTCACTATCTCCGTGCCCGCATTGGACTGATCAGTTGTGTTGTTCTCCCCGGTGGTACTTTCCACCGCCATATCTTGATCACATGGTATAAGGCCCACCATCTGTAGGTAGTCTACAGTGACCAATTTTTTCACATCTTTCTCCTCAGGACTCATGCTAGCCAACTTCTCTGCTCGATCAAACATCCCTTCAGTAGGCAAGGGTCACTGGAATGGACCCGCATGTGTAAAGGCTAAGTTGTTGGCCTTAATGTCCGATGTAAGGAAATATTCTTTGTAATACTTCCCGGGGTTCGATTTGTGAGAGATACCACTAAGGTATGTAGTCCCCCTTTGCCTATGGTAGAGGTGGAAGAAGCCCGTGTTGTTGTGGGTGGGATTGGTCTTGAAGTCAAATAAGTAATGCACCTCATGAGGGGTAGGCTCGTCCCAACCATGCAGGAAGTAGAGAATGTATAATGCAGACAATGCCTGGATCCCATTCGGTGCAATCTGGAATGGGGAGACATTGAAATAGTCCGCTATATATTGGAAGTAGGGATGTAATGGAAGTGTCGCTCCGGCGAGGACATGATGCCTAGACCAGGCGCAGTATGCTCCACCAGGCCTATTGGCTCTTTGGTGAGAGCCCGGGCATATCACGTTCGCCCCACTCAAACCCAAAGCCTTGATGTGTTTGTGGAACGACTCGGGATTAAGCTTTGAAGCTTGGGCAGTGAACCAGGAAGGTTCTTCTTCTCTCCCCTTCCGTTGCTTTTGAATGGCCAAGTTCTGAATCACGGTGGCAAACATCTGAGAGGGTTCTCCCGAAGGAGTTGTAGTGCGAGCGTGACTGCGCTCCACCACCTTCTGCACCACTCTGCGGGCAACTTGTGGATCTTGGTCCTGGGGAAGTCTGTTAGATTTCTTCACCCTCATTGTCGACTGTGAAGCTTGTTGAAGAAACTGTTCCTCGTGGAGAAGGTACAAGGCTGAGCGGGGAAGGATCCGCTTGAAGCGACGAAGGCGATCCTCGGGAGTGCAACTGGTAGAAGAGTGTGATGAGGAATCGTTGTTCTGAGGAGTCTCGTTTGACTGCGGGATGGATGTATCGGAGTCCGTATGGTTGCCACCTCCCCTATAATCAGAGCGATTCATCTACAAAAATAAATAAAAAACGGGGAGGTGAGTAACCATACAGAGAAAATTCAATAAGAACAAAATTTATTTTTATACTTAGAAAAATTTATCTAAGTGGTAAAAATATAGCATGTATGGAAAAAAGATTTTTGGTGCTTAAAGGTGCCTAAAAATATTTGAAATTTCCTAAGTGGTTGAAATTTCCTAAGTGATGCCTAAAGCCAATGAAGGATGGTGCATCCTACGAGATACATACAGGGCAAGGAGAGGTCCGGTCGGACACCAAAGGCCCGAGGAGAGGTGTGCCCATCCGCATGCATACAAGTGTGAACTTGGACTGGGGCGTGTCCTAAGAGACACTTGGCCAACCTATGGAAAGGGTCATTAGGCATCCGATCGGATGCCATGTGACCGAGGAGAGGCCAAGGGAGGCCTAACGTGGAGTGGTGCGCCTAGTGCCTTACGTCCGAGCGGAAAGACGTTCGAGGAAGTTTGGGAAGTGCCTTCCATCCGAGGAGAAGCATGCCTTGCGTCCGAGGAGAGGCGTGCCACGCCTTGCATCCGAGCCGAAGGCGTCCGAGGAGCCCAGCACCAACCACCCAAAATGTCCGATCGGACATGGGTGTCCGAGAAGATGAATCCGTGCGGTCCGATCGGACCACATTTGTACCCAGAAAATTCAGTGGCCGATCGGCCACTTTCCTTAACCTATCCATTTTTCATAGCCCAAATCTAACCATAAAGCCCAAACCGTAAGAGCAAAGCCCTAGATTCCCTATCATAAACACATTTCTTCATCCATACATACAAAAACAAGATCAAAACATGGAAGTGGAAAGGTTTTTTCATGTTCTTGAAAATTTATATGCTATCAAAAACCCCAAAACCCATACTCATGATTTATATCAAATTAACCTATTTTTCTTGAAATTCCTATGAAATTAAAGGTAGGGTTGGGTTACCCATAGCACAAACATCCTCAAAACCCAACAAACCAACACATTATACAAGCATTCATATGAGATTCATGAACAAATTCAAGAAAAAATCTATCAAAGGGGTTTCGGCCATGGCATGGGTTTTTCATGAAATTTTTACAAAAAAAATAACAAGCATGGAGAAGAAGACTTACTCAAGGTTGGAGAACCTTTGACTTGCTTGGAGATGGCTTGAAAAAGTGAAGAGCTTCCCTTGAAGATCCTTAGAAATTTGGCCAAAGGAAGAAGATGAAAAGGGTTCGGCCAAGAAAGAAGAAAGAAAAAGGAGGGTTTTTTAAAATGTGATTTGCTTGTGTGAAGAAAAATGTGTAAAAGTGGGGTTATTTAAAGGAAAAAAAGTGGGCTTATTGTTTATTTTTGGACCCTTGGCATTCCGGGGCTATTTTTTCTCCCCACGATCATGAACAATTTTTTTTTGCAGTGATCGTGGCCTATAAGTTGTGGTCTACTGCATGGAGGGAAGATGAACAATTATTTTTTATATAATGCCGTCAACTGTGGAGAAAAAGTTTATTATGTGAATGTAACATATAATAAACTTGGGGGGCAAATGTTATCCCAAAATTTGAAAATGATGATGTGGCAATAGAATTGACAAGTGGCATGGAATAGTTGGGTGATCTGGCTTAGTAGTAGCCCAGTACATCAGTGAAGAGTTTGGACTGCTTGAGAGATGTCATAACCAAGCCAAGTGCACCCGAGGAGAGTACTTGGGCTAAGGTGTGCCCGGTCGGACCTTAGTCCAAAGAGTCCAAGTGGTGTGCTCGGACCTTAGTCCGAGGAGTCCAACTGATGGGCTCGGACCCTAGTCCGAGGAGTTCCCTAAGAGATGGGCTCGGACCCTAGTCCGAGGAGAGGCCACAATAGGTCCGGTCGGACCTTGATCCGAGGAGGGGCACAAGTGATGTGCTCGAACCTTGGTCCGAGGAAGGCATTCCAAGAGGTCCGGTCGGACCATGTCCGAGGAGAAGCCCCATGCATGTGTTCGGACCTTGATCCGAGGAGAGCCAAGGAGGGTGGCTCGGACCTTAGTCTGAGGAGAGCCAAGGGAGGTGTGGCTCGGACCTTAGTCCGAGGAGAGCCAAGGGAGGTGTGGCTCGGACCTTAGTCTGAGGAGAGCCAAGGAGAGTGTGGCTCGGACCTTGGTCCGAGGAGACCCAAAGTGTGGCTCAGACCTTGGTCCGAGGAGCACCCATGAGGGTGTGGTCGGAACTTGGTCCGAGGAAACCCCAAGGCTATGGTTCTGAGGTGAGCCCAAAAGGTGACTGGTCGGACTTTGGTCCGAAGAGAGTCTAAGGGGTATGGTCCGTATGCAGGTGTCCATCATGCATATGTCCGACCAGAAGAAGATATTCATCAAACAAATGGATCAGACTACGTCAAATTCCCATAAACGGCTTCAGCAAGAATCAGTCTGAGCATCGCGGGAATCTCTCACTCCTCACTCAAATTGAGGAGTCTGTTGCATTTTTGAATATTTTGTGTAATTTAAATATAATATAAATAATAGAATATCCCGATCCTAGGGGGATATCAGTTTAGGATCCCAAGCCTATAAATAGAGGGTTAATGGGATCAGAAAAGGACTTTTGGCAATTTGACAATTGGTCTGAGTTTCTAGAGAGAGAAAGTGCTTTTTCCTTGAGAGAGAGCCCTTTTTGTATTCCTGAACATTTACACTGAAGAAACTCAGTTGACACTGGTTCATCTGATCTTGAGTGTAGATAAAGTAATAAAATCTCTAAGTGGATTAGGCTATTACCGGCTGAACGGGGCTGAACCACTATAAAATCTTGTGTGTTATTTACTTTTCTTGATTAAACTGTCTGTGTCATTTAAATTCTCTTGAAGGTTTGTCGTTATTGACGTTCTCACGTCCTTGGCTAAAAACACAGTCAACACTATCTTTGTAAGAAATATAACCTCGCTATTGACTGTTAGTTTTTATTGATCAAATCAAAGATTATACGCAGCGGAACAACAATTAAATTGCTAATTTAATACCATAAGATTTCTAGATCTACTTCTTCACATGCATATATATATATATTGAATCAAAGACATGAATAGAAAAATTACCTCAGGTCCTTCCTTGCTGCTATCTTTTCGTATGGCTTAATCCTAGAGATCTCACACCAAGATCTTCCAAAATGTTCTCAGCACACAAAGAACGAGTGTAGGCTTGCTATACACTACAACAATTTTGAGTATATATTACGGTAAAAAATGACATATATTAAAAAGTGTTATTAATGGGCAAATTAAGAAAAACACACGCTTTTTTTTTTCAGAGACAATGTAGGCGCCAACTATTTCATTTGTCGCCTAATGAAAATTTTATCTATCCCATTTGCCTCCTCTTCCCTCTCTTTCACACTCACTCCATCGACTCTCTTCTCCCTCATGCGATTCTCCCCCAAGACATCTCTATTGCTGGAAGTAAGAACCCAAGAGTCTCCTACCTATTGAAAGAACCCCTTCATTCCATGTGAACCTCTTTCCCCTTTCCCTCTTTCTCTTTCCAATTCCGAATGTGTGCTCCTCTAAAAAATTAGGGTTTTTTCTTTCCCTCTTTCCTCTTCAAAACCTCACAATCGAAACTAAAGATGTTATATTCCCTAAAATTTGCCCACCTGCTACTGCTCCGTAAACCCCCATGCACTAGCACCAACTTTCGACATCTTCTTTGGATGGGTAAGTTTCTACATTTTTAGTGTCAGATTTTTGGCGATTTCTCCCTTACGTTGCTATGTATCTATATCATATATTTATATATATATACTAACTCCGTAGCCTCCACCACTTCGACAACGGCGACAACGGAACCCCCAGAAGAGGCCGAAGAGACACCACAAACAAAGCTTGAGTCTGAGAAGCCTGCTCCGATTTCTTCCAGGGTATCTTTTTTCTTCGTTATTTGTTATCTATATTTAGCAGTATTTTTGTAAGTATCTATTTCAAGAATTTTGTTTTTTTTTGTGTTGCTTGAATGGAATTATGGACTTAGCAAAACCAATTTCTACTTTTGTTATTCCTTATGGTCTGTTCGAAACGTGATTTTAAGGACGAAAGGGAAAAACAAGATTTTTGTTATTCCTTATTTTTCTCTCTAAAACCTAGTCTCTCATTCTCTCTATCTCTCTGTCACAGTCTCTCGGCTCTCTCTCCCTTATGCCTATACTCTCTAGTTTGAATATAAAACCATGACTAAGCCTTCTGAAACATTTTAGTCTCTTGTCACTCTCTTCCGTTGAGTCGCTGAAGCATTATTGATGATGCCCCTGCTGAAGCAAGAACCTAAGCAACCCAGCTGCTCAAGAAGCAGTACTTCTCTGTGAGTTTTCTTTTCCTTTTATTTTTTTAGATTTTAGTTTAATATCAAGAAAACATTTGAATACATCAATACATATATTTGTTTGTGTTGGAATTGTTTCTAAGGGAGAGGATATAGTGAGAAAAATTAGAGGTTGTAAGCATTTGAATACAAGAAAGAGCAAAGAGCTTTTATGTGCTAAGAGAGAAACATTTGAGAGCACAAGTGTTGTGGAAATGTTGGTTCTTGCTGTGTGTTGAAGAACCTGTTTGAAAATTTCTTGTTCTTAATTCATTTTTGTGCATATCATATATTTTTAAATACATATATACTGAGTGTCGTTATTCCTCTTAGGCCAACAATGGTTAGGACTTCCAATGGTTTAGCTCGATAGTTCACCCTTTTTAACACTTTTCTTTGTCTACCTCTTTATTGTTTGAATCTTATAATCGATCCCTATGTGTCAGAGCAACTAAACATTTTGATTTTGGGATTGGGGTCGTGAGTTATTCTCACTGCTGTCTGGTGTTGTTTTCTGGTTTGCTGGTGTAGTTTTCCTTTTAACAGGGGTATGCATTGTTGTAGGCATTGTGAACACCAATATAGAAAATTATTGAGGTGGGGTCTTCTTAATGTTTGTTTTCCAATTGAACAATTCAATCTTCATATGTTTAATTTTGTTTGAGTTATGTGATTGTTGAAAAAAAAAGTTTTGAGTTATGTGTTGCATATTTAGAGTGCTTTTCTAGTAAAATGAACTGTACTGAACTTAGAGACAAAACATTTGGTATAGGTGTTGCTTAGAGATCCATTCAATGACAATGTAATCCCCATTGTAGAGGAACTTCAAAGATGTTTACCTTTAACAAGTGCCAGTCCTAAAGGCCATGGTGAAGAAGAAGAGAAAGCCTCAGGGGTACGAGATGAAACTGAAACCAGCGAAGAAAATGGTATGCCAATCCATAACGAAATTATGGTTTTATGCTTAGTTTCCTTGTCTAGTTTTTGTGCTTACATTGAACCTTGAATGTGGCATTGCTGGAACAAGTGTTAGAATACTTATATAGTGCTTTCTTTATATATTAAGCTATTTGTGCTTTCTTGTTATCATTTTAGATTATCGCTTGAGCTTAATATTTCTGATGGTTTTGGATACCTTGAGTCATGCAATGCAGAGTTTCCATGTGAATTCTGGGCCTTAGAAGTTGCACTAGAAGCTATTTGTAGTTGTCTTGATGCTCACACAAGAGAATTGGAAGCTGAAGCTTATCCAGCTTTAGATGAGCTGACCTACGAGGTAACAGAAAGTAGTTCTTTTGCCCAAAACATAAGAAGTTAAATATAAGTGACCATAATTTATGTGCCATTTTGAAAGGTTTTTAGCCTAAGCTCTTTCTATCCTATTAGTGTATTCCATTGCCAGAGCCAAACCGTTTGTTTTCTTAAGTTATGAACAATAGAGTTGTCTAAGATGATAGTGGGAGTTGTAAAAAATTGTAATGCATGATTCTAATTTCATAGCATGATTGTAATATAAACTGCAAAGATGCTCTGTTTGTTCAAATAGATTTGAATGATTAATCTTAAAGAAATTTTATTTGCTTAATTGGTTGACCATTAGACTTGTGCAACACAACTGTAGGCCATCTTTTTCATGATTTTTGTTGTAGTATCTAATTTGCTATATGGTTTGAGCAATTCTTATAAAAATAAGCATAAACATATCTGGAGACAAATCGAACATTACAAGAAGCACAACATCAGTATTTTTAGGTCATGTTTGGAATGTGAAATTGGATTGGATTAAAAAATATAAGGTAAAAAACATAAAAAATGAATAAAATAATCATTTCTGAATGATAAATTAGAAGGAAACAAGTTGGGTATAAAGTTGTAATTTTTTTTCTTATCATCGAAATATATGAAAACGGGCATCAGATAGATTGAAATGATCTCAAGATCTTACTTTGTGCATTTGATTTCTTGTTCTTTTCTATTATTGGGTATATATTAATGTATTCATTATTGATGAGATTTAAGTGTTGATCATATGTAATTATTCCATTCAACTGATACAATGTAAACCATGTGCTTGTGAAAATACCTCAAAGAACCATGTGTGTGTTGCAGCTTCTACTTTTTGAAATTATTAAAAACATGTATAATGTACACTTTGTGAGATGTTTAGATTTAGTTCTTTGTCTGTACCAGCTTATCTGTTTTAATTTATAACTAGAAAATATTATTATATTCCATATTGAGCTTTTTCTTGATCTCACTTTTATTTATTCTTATAATTTGAACTTGTGTAATGGGATACAAGCTACTGGTTTAATGGCATAGAATATGTATTTTGCTATTGTGTCAAATGTAGGATTTGTAGGAAATTTATGAGGTAACCAAACTATACCTACATAAGCCTTCTTTCTTCCAGCCACTGCTTAACTGGCATAACTTTATCATTTTCGTCCTTCCACTCATTGGCCACCACAGTTGCTATGCACTTTGCTAAAACTTTTGCTCTTGCAAGTTCTCGCTCTAGAGTCCTATTTTCCTCCTGAATTTTTTACTTAAATGAGGTTAGCATACCATAATTTTCAAAAAGACAACAAGTAAATTTATCTAGACTCACATTCAATTCTTCTATCCATCATTTGTAATCGTGAATAGCATTGACTGCAACTCCTCCAGCTAGAACAACATCCTCAAGTTCCTGAATGGTTTGGCTAAGCTTTTCCACCTCCTGAACCTTTTGGCGTTTTGTTTTCTCAAGGATTCTATTTTCTTCCTGCACATGTTACACATGTCAGTTACCTTGACAATTCAGCCTCACCATATGTATATGCCGAACCAACAAAATAGAATCTGGTGTGATGTTATAAATACCTGGCAGATCTCAATCTATCTCCTCAACTCAAAGTTCTGGTTTTGAACCTCTTCCACTATCAAAGCTCTTTCTAAAGCACTTTGCAAAATCCTTTCTGCTTCAAGGAGAGCTGATTCTTTTGACTTGGTGTGGCATTCCAAAGCCTTCTTATCTTCTTGGAGGGCTACAATCTGATGATATTAACAAGAAAACAATTTAAGAAAAGTAAGGGCTTGAATTCTGGCCATGACCTGTCAAAATGAAAACGCCTCCATTAGATCTTATTTGAAGTACACTCATAATGTTTGAAAATATCTCATGAAAGACCATAACTCACCTTGTGCTCAAGAAGATTTTCAGTGACAGAGACTTTTTCATCCATTTTTTCAATCTCGTTCTTGAGCTGGAAAGGAAATAACAACACAAAAAAACTAACTTCAAACACAATTGAAGTGTTATAATATTGAATTTATTGTATGTGAAACTCAAGTGAATATAGTAGGCTGGCAGAAATTTCTTCGGTACCTCTTCTATTGCCTTATCTTTAAGAGTTTCAGTTGCTCTCAGTGACATGATTTCACCATGAGCAACCCCCAACTCCCTTTCCTTTTCTGCAAAATGATGGAAAAAAATAGTATCACTATAAATGCCTCTCGGTTTACTTAACAGGATTGTATGAACTCATTATTAACTTGTTAAAACAGTAAAATACAAATATACTGATAATACATATTGATATACATTCACTGTATTCTCCTAATGGCAGCAAGTTGTTTGACAAGTTTGATTTTATTTGCACTGTATTCTCTTTTCTTATTTATAGCTTTGGTAAGTTATAGTTTATATGATAGTTATGGGATTGGCTTTGCATTCACTTGTTATATTATTTATTTATTTTAGTTTTCATCTTGCAGTTGTTCCTAAGCTTTGTTTGAATCTTCATTTTGTTTTCTATTATGCTTATTTATATTTGGATTTCTGAATTCTGTTTTGTTCATGTTGATTATAGTCAGTAATGATTTGGATTCACACAACAGTAGTTGCTGATATATTAATTAAGATGTGGATTCATATATAGAAATTTGCATATATTTTAGAATGGATATGATCTTATTCTTAATAGTGCCTACCCTAAAGTGAGAAGCTTTTTCACTAACCTATATTAAAAACTAACACATCAGTGTAGATAAAATCAGATTATCACCCCCACTTAGTTAGCATGATAATGTTTTCCTAAATTTTAGATCCTTCTCTGGCAAGCGACATGCATTGGGTGTGAAACTGGAAGTACAAACTAGAATTTGAACACTAAACTCTAAATGTGAACTAGTTGTAGTTTTAATAGATCTTTATGCTACTTAAATTCTTCCATGTATAGTTTTGAGATATTGTTGCTCATGTTGGTCTAATATATATGCTCATGCTTGCTGATTTTTGTTGAATTTGATGTTTGTGGTTATTTTTTATTTAAGATATATATTGGTTTCTTTAACTTTTGTTGTGCTTGAATGCATTTTTAATTGAAATCAGAAGTAATTAACTAGCCATTGATTCTCATGGTCTTCTAAAGTAGCATCTTTCTAATTCTAATGTATTGTATATATATATATTTATATGTTTGGTTGGTGTATCATTTGCATTTTCATTTCATAATCATAAAGTGTTTGAGCTAACTTTTCTAATGAGTATTTTATCAAGCATAAATCTTCAATCTTTCATGCCTATGTGATGTAGTTAGCGTAATTGCGTGGCCAATTTATAAAGTCGTAATGAGTTTATTAACTTTCTTTCTTTTTGTACTATTTTGGTTTACTATTAACTCTAAGTTTAAGCATTAATTATTTAAACTCTTGTGTAGCTAAGCAAATCAACTTCACAACAAAGACAAGTGCACAATGGAATGGATGATGAATTGGAGGGTGGAGCAAGCTTCATGGTTTACTTTTTGTGTATCTTGTTATGTTTCTGTTTTTTACTTTTGAAGCACAAGATGTGCAAGACTATAGAATTTTATTATGTATGCTTTCAAATTCAAGTTAGAACTAAGAACTTTTGAAGTGGACATTGTCATGGTTTGAAGTAGTTTGTCTTCAAATGTAAAAATACTCATGGTTTATCATATATATTGAATATTTTAAACTTTTTGATCTAATTAATATTACACTAGTGATCAATTGTGATTTTTTTAATCAAAATACAACAATAAAAACTTTTTATAACAATTAAAAATGCATATTACAAAATAACAAAATGTTATTACTGGGAGAATTTACAATAATTATGGTTGTTTTGTATAATATATTATAATTGGGACAAAAAGTTATGATTTATATAATAGAATGAACTAAAAACGTTATAAAACAATCAAATATAACAATGTTCATAACAAGTGGAAAGTTTTATGCATAAAGTATAAGATTGAACTCCAAATTTATAATCAAATACTCTAACTAAATGTTATTATTTGAATATTATAGCAACTAAAAATGTGTTATTGAATAGTTTAAGATAACATCGAACATAACATTAGAATACTGTTATAGAAAAGACAGGACTTTTAATAACAGGGGCTATGTTAGCATTTTCAGAAGCGTTATCAATACTTCCGGTTAGCAGTTTTTAAGTGATATGAATACTGTTTTTTCTTGTAGTGATACAAACAATAGGCAAAAAACTATTTATCAGATGTTCTCAATACATGCGATCTGATAAGGTTTGGACCTAGGTTTTGTGAAGAACAGTGACTTTTGTTTGTATCACTGTTCTCTTTCTCTGAGAGAGATTTCTAGATATTTTTCTATCCCTGAAAAGTTACGTTCTGAAAAAACTGATATCCTATATTTAATATATCCAATATATTAAAATAAAATCTTAGTTATTTTAAACAATTTGAAAATAACTAATCAGTTATCAGATTTTTGTTTATAATAATAATATTTTAATCAAATTACAATATCTCATTATTTATTTAATATTTAAATAACTAAAATTGTGGAACCTAGAAACTGATTACAATCTCTTTTGCGTGTAGCACAGTGACTATGCACTGTGCTACACGTGTACCACATGCCAATGATGGCATGTGATTTTTCCCAATTTTTATTATTATTTAAATACCAAAAATCCCAAAAATAAATTAATTCAAAATTAATTATATTTTTGTTAAATCAAATAATTAATTAATTCTTAATTAATTAATTACACATAATTAAACAATAATTATGTTTGATACATAGAAAAATATTTTACTTATCACATAAGTCCTTTTTGCCTATTTTTGTATTTACCTTTGTCAGTGATTATTTGAGCCATTTCGGGGACCATGGACCTATAACATTAAGCTCCAATAAATTGAAACCAAATAATTAAACTCTTTAATTATAATAGTTAATTTATTAATTCTGATATTACTCCACTATGAATTCAGAATTGCACTCTTTATGTTATCGATATACTTTTACATAAATCTTTTCTTAAGTCATCCATTGATATAACCATCTTACAATAGTTCAACACTCTAATTAATTATTTCATAAATTAGAATGGAAGAATTACCATTTTACCTTTCTAATTTACTTCTTATTCTTTAAGTACCATTAATTCACTAGTGAATAATTAATCTATAATCTAATTATAGATTTGAGCTCATAATCATTCAGTTACAGAATTAACCCTTAAGGGAACTAATATACGATCCGTTAGGAAAGATTAGATTCCGCATTGTTGATACATGTTCCCGCCATCCATGATATTAAATCTCCAAAACAAAGTCATTAGCCTCATTCTTTGAAGAGACCTTAACGAATGAATCAAAAGATTTAATAAACATGAACAAGAGTTCATGAACAACCAGGATTTAGGTTGTTATCCTAGATTCCTCTGCTGCAGCTCCGGGGCCGGTGGTCATGACCATAGATTCCTCCTCTAGCTCGAAGGATAGGATCCCTTTCAGTATATGCTTGAGATCTGTTTTCCCTTTTATTTTTTTTGTTTTGCATGAATACTTTTACTTGTATATTAACACTTCGTCTTTGTTTTGTCAGAGGAGATGTCTCATTCCGGGAGCAACGACTTGTGAGCTATGTTCCCCGGAGGGAACCCTTCCTCTGGGGCCTCCAGGCCCATGGTGAAAAAACTCTGGCTGGTGAAGAAGGCCATCGGGAGTACTTCCAAGTCCCCTGCAAAGGGGAAAACCAGGTTTCGGCAACTCAGTAGAAAGTGCCTCCGCCCCCTTCTGCAATGAAGATGCCTCCTCCTCCCCCGCGGGTTCCCGACTCTGCTTGGGAAACGGAGGTGCCCCTCAGGACTTTGTCGACCACGACCTTCGAGGTGCGCGTCCCGGTGAACCCCCGGGCTCTGGAGAAGATCCCCGACGTCTTTCAGGGAACGGTCTATGAGACAGCGAGCTACACCATGGACCATTATTATAATGCCGCCGAGAGGGACCTGCGGGCGATCGACACAAGGAGCACGGAGAACGTGATGGAGTCTTCACTGGGGATGGCTCTCACGGTAAGTTGGCCTTGGTATTCCTTGCTCGTATGCATCACATGTTTGCTTTTTTTTTTTCTCTAAGGCAGTTGCCTTATTATCTTTTGGTCTTGTAGGGTGCCTTGGCTCTCCACTGGAGCATATCCCGATCTAGGGCTCGGCTCGAGGATATGAGGGGCGAGCACCAGATTGCTCTGGCCACCCTTAAGACTGCCCAAAAGCAGGAGCAGGATGCCAAGGATGCCCTGGCGACCGTGCAGGCTGAGTTGGATGCATCTCGACCTAAGCTGCAGGAGGCCGAGGCTACCAAGGCTGCCCTAGCCGCTGTGAGGACTGAGCTCGAGGAGGCCAGGGCCGCTCGGGCCATGCTAGATGCCGTGAAAGCCGAGGCCGAGGAGGCCAAGGCTGCCCTGGGGACTGAGAGGGCAGCCTCCAGCTCCTCCATGGAGGCTATGCTGTACCACTGCTGGGTCTTCAACCCAGATGATGAATTCTCCTTTCTGGGGTTGAACGCATGGGACAGCTTCCAGGAGAAGTTCAAAGCTCGCCTTCAGCAAGAGGCGCCCTCCGAGACCGGGGAGACTTCCGCAGCCGCCGAACAGGAGGGCGAGGTGGTGACCTCATCGGAGCAGCCTGGTGGGGCCTAGGACTTCTTTTCTTTTTACCATTCAAACATTTTTTTTAACTTTTTCTGAGGTTTTCTAACCTCGAGACAATAGGCTTTATCAACTTTTTGTGTTTAATTTATTTACATCCTTTTGCCTCTATGCATTTTGGTAATAATCTTAGTTTTTGTTGGTGCTGTGATTTATATTTTATGCTTTTCTAAGAAAAAACATGTTAATCAATTTTGAACCAACTTCTAAGATAAGTCCTGGTTGCATCCTGGACATTAATTTAAAAAACTTACTTCGCGTTAATTTTCATCAATATCTCGTGCTTTTTAAGAAAAACAACGATCAATCAATTTGAATTAACTTCTAAGTTTTAGGACCTGGTTACATCCATGACGTTAATTTGAAAACTTAGTTGGCGTTAATTTTTATCAATATCTCATGCTTTTTAAGAAAAACAACGATCAATCAATTTGAATTAACTTCTAAGTTTTAGGACCTGGTTACATCCATGACGTTAATTTGAAAACTTAGTTGGCGTTAATTTTTATCAATATCTCATGCCTTTTAAGAAAAACAACGATCAATCAATTTGAATTAACTTCTAAGTTTTAGGACCTGGTTACATCCAGGATGTTAATTTGAAAACTTAGTTGGCGTTAATTTTTATCAATATCTCGTGCTTCTTAAGAAAAACAACGATCAATCAATTTGAATTAACTTCTAAGTTTTAGGACCTGGTTACATCCAGGACGTTAATTTGAAAACTTAGTTGGCGTTAATTTTTATCAATATCTCGTGCTTTTTAAGAAAAACAACGATCAATCAATTTGAATTAACTTCTAAGTTTTAGGACCTGGTTACATCCAGGATGTTAATTTGAAAACTTAGTTGGCGTTAATTTTTATCAATATCTCGTGCTTTTAAAGAAAAACGACGATCAATCGATTTGAATTAACCTCTAAGTTTTTTGGAACGACTTGTTTATATCCAGGATACGACTTAGTTCGCGTTAATCCTTTATCAATATCTTGTGTTTTTTAAGAAAAACATCGATCGATCGATTCGAATCAACTTCTAAGTCTTTAGGGTGACCTGGTTGTGTCCAAGCACCATATGCCCCCCAAGTAATTAGGAAAGGGTCTTTCATGGTTACTTGAGATTACATCCGCAAATATACACAATAATGAAAAAAAAATTAATTCTCATTGCTTAATAAACAAAAAATGGCCTTTCTGCGTAAGCCTTACAAGGGTGTTACTAATAATATTTCTTCAAATGGATGGCGTTCCAAGTTCGTGGGACTACTTCTCCATTGAGCCGAGTTAACTTGTAGGTTCCTTCCTTTATGACCTCGGTTATTTGATATGGCCCTTCCCATTTCGGTCCCAATACTCCATCTTTGGGATCTTTACTGGCCAAAAAGACTCTCCCGAGGACCAGGTCGCCAATGCTAAAGGCACGTTTTCTGACCTTTGAGTTGAAATAACGAGTGATTTTTTGCTGGTAATGTGCGAGCTGGAGCTGCGAATCTTCTCGTCTTTCATCAATCAGGTCGAGGGACACGCAAAGTAGTTCATGATTGTGGTCCTGGTCATACGTCTGGACTCTATGCGAAGATACCTTTATCTCGACTGGAAGGATTGCCTCACTCGCAAAAGCTAGGGAGAAAGGAGTATGACCCGTAGGAGTTCGATGCGAGGTCCGATATGCCCACAGTACCTGGGGGAGCTGTTCTGGCTAGACTCCCTTGGCTTCGTCCAGTCTTTTCTTAAGGCTCGCCTTTAGTGTCTTATTTACGATCTCGACCTGCCCATTTTCTTGGGGATAGGCCACGGAGGAGAAGCTTTTCACAATGCCATACCTTTCACAGAATTCGGTGAAGAGGTCGCTGTCGAACTGCGTCCCATTGTCGGATACGATTTTCTTTGGCAGCCCGAACCGATAGATAATGCTTTTGACCAGGAAGTCGAGGACTCTCTTGGAAGTGATTGTTGCCAAGGGTTCTGCCTCAGCCCACTTGGTGAAGTAGTTGATAGCCACCACCGCGTAACAGACCCCTCCCTTTCCAGTAGGGAAGGTGCCAACCAAGTCGATTCCCCAGACCACGAATGGCCACGGGGACGAGATCATCTTCAGCTCGACTGGGGGAGTTCGGGCAACTGCGGCAAATCGCTGGCACTTGTCACATTTCTTGACGTACGAGATCGAGTCCTTCGACAGAGTGGGCCAGTAATATCCTTGCCTCAAGACCTTCAGGGCCAAACTTTGCCCCCCAGTGTGATCTCCACAAAAACCCCCATGCACCTCTTGCAAAATGGTCTTTGATTTGCCTGGCAGAACACATCGCAGGAGAGGCAGGGAGTTCCCACGCTGGTATAGCATCCCATCTACCATTGTATACCTTGGAGCCTGCTAAAGTACCCGCCGTGCGTCATTACGCTCTTCGGTAACTTTCCTTCGGTGAGATATTCGAGGATGGGGGTCATCCAGGTCGGTCTGGCGTCGATCATCTCGACCTCTGCCCCGACTTCTTCTATGCTTGGTTTCTCCAAGAACTCTACCGGTACTAACCCCAAAGTCTCCATCTCCCCGGAGGTAGCGAACTTGGCGAGGGCGTCTGTGTTGGCGTTCTGCTCCCGAGGTATCTGCTCGATTGAGCCCCGTTCAAATGAAGACAGCTCGACTTTTACCTTGGCCAGGTAAGCAGCCATCTTGGTTCCCCGTACTTGGTATTCACCTAGCACTTGGTTTACCACGAGCTGGGAATCGCTGAAACACTGAACGGAGCTAGCCTTCAGCTCCCGGGCCACCCTTAGCCCGGCCAGTAAAGCTTCGTATTCAACCTCATTGTTGGAAGCCTTGAATTCGAATCTCAACGCCGAGTGGAACCTATGTCCTTCTGGGGATATCAAAATGATTCCAGCCCCAGAGCCGTTCTCATTAGATGAGCCATTCTCATTAGATGAGCCATCTACGAAGATCTTCCATGTCGCCTGGGCCGAGGTGACCTGGGGTGAATCTCCCACAGGATCTTCTCGGAACCCTGTACATTCTGCCACAAAATCAGCTAGGGCCTGGCTTTTTATTGCAGTTCGCGGAGTGTACAAAATATCGAACTGGCTGAGCTCAATAGCCCACTTTAACAGACGTCCCGATGCTTCAGGTTTTTGCAAAACCTACCTTAAAGGTTGATCGGTTATGACATGTTTTGAGTGGGATTGGAAATACAGCCTGAGCTTTTGAGAGCTCATGATGAGACAGAATGCCATCTTTTCCACCAATGGATATCAGGACTCAGCTCCGAGAAGCCTCTTGCTGATGTAATAGAGTGATTTTTGAGCCCGGTCTTCTTCTTGGACCAATACGGCACTTGCTGCATCTTCTGTGACAGCTAGGTAAAGGAAAGAGGCTCTCCTGCCATTGGTTTGGACAATACGGGCGGCTTGGCTAGATGTGCTTTCAGGTCGAGGAAGGCACGTTCGCACTCCTCTGTCCACTCGAACTTCTTATTCTCCCGGAGCAAGTTGTAGAATGACAGGCACTTGTCGGTGGATTTAGAAATAAACCGATTAAGGGCTGCCACCCTTCCTGTCAGGCCTTGAACGTCCTTTCGCAACCGAGGGGAGGGCAGCTCGAGAAACGACCTGATCTTATCGGTGTTCGCCTCGATTCCTCTAGTGTTGACAATGAAACCCAGGAATTTTCCAGACGCGACCTCGAAAGTGCACTTCTGCGGGTTAAGCCTCATGTCGTATTCTCTTAGTATCTTGAAGCATTCCTCCAGGTTAGAAACATGGTTATCGGCAGTTTTTGACTTGACCAGCATGTTGTCAACGTACACTTCCATGTTCTTCCCGATTTGGTTGGCAAACATCCTGTTCACCAATCTCTGGTATGTAGCACCAGGGTTCTTCAGCCCAAACGGCATGACCTTGTAACAATAGACGTTAGTTAGGGTCATGAAGCTAGTGTGCTCCTGGTCCGTTGGATTCATGGCGATGTGATTATAGCCCGAGTACGCATCCATAAAGGACATGAGCTCGTACCCCGCCTTGGCGTCTACCAATTGGTCAATCCTCGGCAAGGGGAAACAGTCTTTGGGGTAAGGTTTGTTTAGATCGGAGAAGTTGATGCAGGTCTGCCATTTCTTGTTGGGCTTCGGGACCAGCATAGGATTGGCGACCCAAATAAGGAACTTAGCTTCGCAGATAAAGTCGCACTTTTTGAGCCGGGCCACTTCCTCTTCTAGGGCTTCACCTCGAGTCGTTCCCAGGTGCCTCTGTTTCTGGGACTTTGCAGGCACGCTCTTATCCAAATAGAGGGTGTGCATGATGACGCTTGGACTAATTCCCACCATGTACTCATGTGACCATGCGAACACATCTAGGTTCTCCTGCAGGAACTTGATCAGCTCCGCCTTCCTCTTGCCACAGAGGTTCTTACCGAGGTTAACCATCCGTGAAGGATTCTGTGGATCGACTTTTACTTCCTCGTGATCTTCGATAGCTTGGAGCTCGGACTTATCCTCACCTATTCTGGGATCAATATCATCACTTAGGATGATATTTTCCCTTTCGGTACTTTGAGGATTTTAAATCTCAGGATTAGGCAAAGGTTCCTGAGATTCCTCATTTCCATCCTGGACGGTCATCGTTAACTGCCTGGGTTTTAATTTTCCCTTCATGGAAATGATGTAGCATTCCCTGGCAGCAAGTTGATCACCACGGACCGTGCATATCCCCGTGGAAGAGGGGAGTTTTAGCGCGAGGTGGCGGATGGAGATAACGGCTTCAAAAGCTATAAGCGTAGGTCGACCCAAAATGGCATTGTACGCAGCAGGACAGTCGATGACCACGAACTCGAGGAGTTTTGAGACTGTTCGAGATCCCTCTCCTAAGGTGATCACCAACTCGATCGTCCCTATAGCCACCGATCCTTCTCCAGAGAAGCCATAAAGCATCATGGAGGTTGCTTTCAGCTCGACGACAGACAAACCCATCTTCTCCAGCATGGACCGAAATAGTAGGTTTACCGAGCTCCCATTATTCACCAGCACTCTCCTAACCCTCTGATTAGTGAGCTGCACTGCTACGACCAGAGGGTCGTTATGAGGGAATTGGACGTGGCTGGCATCTTCTTCAGTAAAAATGATTGGTTGCCTCTCCAATCATTGCTGCTTTGGCAGATGCTGCTCGGGGACGAACTCCACTCCATTATGAGCCTTAAGTTCGTTGACGTACCTCTTTTGGGCACCTCTGCTCGTGCCAGCCAAATGAGGATCTCCCGAGATTGTGGAGATCTCTCCTCCTATCACTGGAGGAGGGACGTCCTGATCTATCCGAGACCCGGGCTGACTGACCGGGACTTCCGGAGCTGGACGGCTTGCGGGAACCCCGTTCCGCGCATACTGAGCCAAGGGTCCGGCTCTGATGAGAGTCTCGATCTCATCCTTCAGGTGTCTACAGTCATCAGTATTGTGGCTAATGTCGTTGTGGAACCGACAAAATTTGGAAGGGTCTCGCTTTCCCTTATGGTGCTTTAACGACTCCGGCTTCTTCCAAGGGAGGCGAGCAGAATTTGCTAGGAAGATGTTCTCCCTAGAGTGGGTAAGCTCCGTATAAGTCACGTAGACCGGCTTAAATTTTTCTATGGACTTATTCTTCTTTGGGCCGTGCTGGTTGCCCTCACTGTCCCCTTTCTCTTGCCTCCACCAAACTGGTTATTCTGTGTAACGGTCTAGGTCGCTGTCACGACCTCCATTCCTGCTCCAGCGGGCTGTTTAGGGACCTGGATGGTCCCTGCAGCTGAGGCTTGTGCCTCCTCCAGGTTGATCAATCCCCAGGCCCTATTTAGGAATTCATTTACGGTGTTGACTCCCTTCCTTTGTATCTCATTCTAGAGTCCCCCTCCGGCAAGGATTCCAGTCCTCAAAGCCATGAGCTTGGAGCTTTCATCTGCGTCTCTGGCCCGAGCAGCGACGTTCGCAAATCTGCTCAGGTAAGCCTTCAGAGGCTTGTCGGGTTGTTTCCTTACGTTGGCCAGGGTGTCGGCCTTGACGCGGGTAGCCTGGGAAGCTCGGAATGCTCTCTTGAAGTCCGTAGAGAAAGTTTTCAACGAGCTAATTAACTATTTTTTACTCTGTTTGAACCACTGTCTGGCCGACCCAGTCAAGGTGGAGGGAAATATTAAACACCTTAGCTCGGGTCCAATGTTGTGGGCCATCATCAGGGTATTAAACATACCCAGGTGATCTGACGGATCTCCGTCTCAGTTGAATTTGGACAAGTGCGGCATACGGAAACTGGGCGGATATGCCGTTGCTGCTATGCTGGGGGCAAAGAGCTCGAGTTCGTCCCCAGAATCATACTCGTCCTTTTCTTTTTCTGATAGGAGCTTCCTCATCAGCTCCTCCATCTGAGCCAGGCGCTCAAGGGTTTTGTCCTGATTTCCTTGGTTGTTTCGGGGCTGTTCCACAGCTCCGGATCCATTGTACGCGTTTGGCAGGTTATTGTCCCTCCTATCTTGAGATAGGTTATATGGGACGTTCCCGCTGTCGCGTACCTCGGACAGGTCTTCCCTTGGACGAGCACGACTGCCGTTTCCCACCAGGTTTCCTCTTTGAGAGTTTAGACGATCTTGGAGGTCGTCCCTCGGGGTGGCTTGAGGACTTTGCGCCGAGCTCAAGCATTGGCGCAGGTCTCCGCCAGAAAGGTCACTTCGGCGGCTTCTGGTCCAATAGCTCCCGTTTGAGAAGCTTGGAGCCCGCCTCTGGGGGTGAGGATCCGGGACTTCTTTGGGCGCTCTGCTACGATGGGAAGGCCCTGCGGAAAGTGGATTTCTCCTACTGCTCCCATGAGCTGGAATATCTCAGACTGGCTGAGGAGGAGACAGATATCTTATTGGCGAAGGAGGATGCCTGACCGGGGATGCAATCCTGGTCCTGTCAGGGCGGATTAGGTTAGGTCGGGGCCGTTCGGCTCTGCCAACCTCCGGGTCCTGCGCTCGGCGGTCTGAGCGAGGTGCAGGACGGCTGATCAGGGCAGGCTGTCATTGTGATCCCTCCCCAGATCTCCTTCGCGAATTCCCTCGAGCCCTCCTGGGCGCACTCGAGGGTGGAAGTGAGCTGGGAGTTGATGTTCGGACCGATCGGCTGTACTGCTGCTCGACCCTGGGTAGTTCTTCAAAAGTGGTCTCTCGGTGGTGCGATGAGGGAGTAGAGTTTGACGTCGGGGGTCTGGCCGACCGGCTAGGCCTAGACCGATTACCCCGGTGGGACTTATGAGTCTTGCCTTGCCTCTTTCTGACGTTAGCGTCGGTTGTAAGAGGGGGTAGTCGGGCCAACACCTCCTGAATCTGCTGGTTAGCTTTCGCTAGCTGACTCCTCAGCTGTGCATTCTCCATCTCCACCGCCATGTAGAAATATGGGTTTGGATTAGGTGCCTGGGGAGCCGAACTTCCAGTGTCATCTTGGTCTATTGGCTGCTTGCTCGGCCGCTGTTGAACCTCACGGGTTTGATCATCGGAGATGGCGGCATGATGGGCCTCTTGCCCATCACGTTGGTCCGCCTCGTTACCGTGTCTTGAGCAAGTGACCACCATTGTTGGGTATTTGCGATAGGACCAATCTAACAAGCTCTCAATGAAAGCACCAAACTGTTGACGCAGTTCTTTGCCAACAGGTAATTAATAGAATAGGAGAATGAGATTAGTGCTAAGTAATGAACCGTAACAGATGAATGATCTTCAAATAAAATGGTGATACGAATACTTTTTTGGGTGGTTCAAAGGTTAAAATATTTCTTCTCCACCAGCCAATATTATTTCTAGTTTCCTGGTATTCTTTACAGGGTATTTCTTTATACAATAGAATCCAACCCCTTGCAACTCCCAGAGTCTCCATATTTATAGGAGAGGGCACCTGGGGGTTTGCAAGGGGGGTCATCCCGTGACCTTCTTACCCGTCATTTCACTTCTGTGACATTCATGATTAATTCCTAAAACCTGACAAATGAAGTGTGGTCTAATCAATAGGTAAAGGGGATAATGGGCCACACGGCCCAACCCAGTCTTGGGTGCCTGAACACGCACGTTTATGCTGCATGTCCGAGAATTCAGAGATATATCAGACACGTGATGTTTGATATATACACGTTTACATTGTGTGGTTGACTTTATAAAGGGTCACAACTTCTAACTCAAGCTTGTACCTCGAGCTGGACGTCTTCTTAACCCGCGGTGTCCATACCTCTGACCCAGCTCCTTAGTAACCTTAGTAAGCCTTTGGTTACCTCGAGCTAAAGAGGTGGGACCTGGTAACAACAGCTCTGAATACATGTCACCCACGTGGCTGATATATAATTATGCCATACCTCAGCTCGCTAATAGCCCGTGGCGAATTAGGGTGTACAAGTTTGAATAAACAATTAAATAAAAATTGAAAAAACAACATCCCTAAAATTAGGGAGTCTACATGTGTGCACACAGTCCATGGATTGTCTGTGGCGTGTAGGGCATTTTTAGGGATGGGTTTTTCATTTTTATCTAATTAATTAATTAATTAATGGATAATTAAAAAATTGGTTTTTGGATTTTTTCATTAATAGAATAATTAATTAATTAAAAAGTAAATTGTAAAATGGTTACAGATTTATTTTTTTAAAATTTGAATATTTTCTTTTAAGTATGACTAATCAGAAAAATATTCAGATAGAGAGATGTGTGAGACAACTCTGAACATTCGCTCTGTGAAAAATAGAATGATAGTTTTCTCTCCCTGAAAATAAAGAACCAATTCTCAGGCCTATTCTCTTGATCTCATGAGTTGAGTACATCAAGTAGAATTACAAATAAACTATCCTTCATTCTCTAAGTGCCCACCTTCTTGAGGTGTAGAGAACGCTTTGGAAGATCTTGGTGTGAGTACGTGGGAGCGGCTTGGATAGGAAGATCGTTCTAAATACGAAAAGATAGCAAGGACACTTGATAGGGTTCAAGAGGTATGATTTCTATTATTATCTTGCTTATGATTAATGTATGTATATTAATGGATCCGCATATTTAAAGGTAGTTTAAATATGTTACAAAATTTTTGTTGTACACTGGGCCAACCACACCACCATTCCACTGCGTATTAGGAAACTCGTTCCTAACAGCTATAAGATTGAGGCTATTCCCATTTTCACTGAGGGATAGGGCGAAGAGTTGGCTGATATCCTTACAGGCGAATTCTATCACTGCATGGGAGGAGTTAGCTCAGAAGTTCCTTGCCAAGTTCTTTCCTCCAACAAAGGCTGCAAAGCTAAGGGGAGAGATCAATAACTTTTATCAAATGGAAGGAGAGTTACTGTATGATTCTTGGGAGCGCTTTAAGGAGTTGTTAAGGAAGTGTCCACACCATGGAATAGAAAAGTGGATGTTGGTGCATAATTTTTATAATGGGTTGAATGGAACAACTATGACAATTTTAGATGCTGCAGTGGGAGGTGCCTTTATGAGTAAGAGTGCTAATGAGGCGTGAGATGGCGATGAATAATTAACAATGGCCAACTGAAAGGGGACAACCAAAAAAGGTGGCTGGAATGATGGAATTGGATGCTATATCAATGCTTTCTACTCAAGTAGCAGCCTTGACAAAGCAATTACAAAAGACTACACTCCCATCTCAAGTTATGCAAGTTCAAAACTTATGTGAATTGTGTGGAACAATCCATTTACCCAACCAATGCCCTGCTCTACATATGAATAACATGCCCATGCAAGAAGTACAAGCTATAGGGAATTACCCGAGACAACCCAATAATCCCAATTCTATGACCTACACCCCAGCTTGGAAGAATCATCCTAATTTTTCCTGGTCTAATAATCAAAATACTTTACAACCTTATCCTCCACCTCAACCACCATATCAACCTGCCCAAAATAGACCATCATATCCACAACAATATTCACAACAATACCTTCCACCTGGATATTATCAACCACAAAATAGACCACAAAAAATGCCAATGAAACCAGTTGAACCTCAACCTGATGTACTTAACCAATTCATGATTGAAACTAAGGCATCCATTAGGAGTTTGGAGACTCAAATAGGGTAGTTGTTTACTTTAATGTCTAATAGAGCTCAAGGAAATTAGCCTAGCACTACAGAAGTTAATACTAAAGAGCATTGTAATGCAATATCCTTGAGGAGTGGGACTAAGTATGAGGGGCCTACAGTAGAAAACAAGGGCAAGAAGATAGAGGATCGATATGTCACTAGTACAGCATAAGATGAGGTTACTGCAGATTTTCTAAAGAAATAGAAGTCTAATGAAGAAAAGGTTACTGAAGACCTTAGGAAGGAAGAGGAGGTGCCACTTGTAAGTATTGAGCACCATGTTAGAATTCCATATCCACAAAGGCTTCGCAAGTATAATCTGGATAAGCAGCTTGCAAAGTTTTTAGAGGTGTTAAAGAAGCTACATATTAATATACCGTTCGCAGAAGCATTAGAGCAGATGCCCAGCTATGTGAAGTTCATGAAGGAAATTTTGTCAAAGAAAAAGAAGCTAGAGGATTATGAGACGGTTGCATTAACTGAAGAGTGTAGTGCAATACTACAGAAGAAACTACCTCCAAAGCTTAAAGATCCTGGTAGTTCCAATATCCCATGTTCTATAGGGAGTTTTGTAGAAACAAAGGCATTATTTGATCTAGGGGCTGGTGTGAATTTGATGCCTCTATCAATCTTTCAGAAGCTGAATTTGGGAGAAGTTCAGCCAACTACGGTATCTTTGCAAATGGCAGATAGATCAGTTAATCATCCTCATGGAGTGATTGAGGATGTATTGGTAAAAGTGGGTAAATTCATCTTTGTTGTGGACGTTATTATTTTAGATATGGAGGAAGATGAAAATATTCTAATAATACTTGGAAGGCCATTCTTATTGATTGGTAGGGCGTTAATTGATGTACAAAAAGGTGAATTAAAGCTGTGAGTGCAAAAAGAGGAAGTTATATTTAAAGTTTTTGCAGCAATAGAAATTCCAAAGTGTTGTAGAGTTGAAGTGGTGAACCAAGGAGAGAACAAGTTGGAAGGCTCTAAGACAAGCTCCATAGTGAAAACCAGAATGAGGAAGGGGCAAAACTGATTAACAAAGTACTTTAGTGAAAGAATTCGAATGTTATATGAGCGGGGGAAAGTACCACCAATTTCTAATCACAAGAAGCAAGGGAACTCATGCTACTGTGGCTCTAAAGGATGAGTGGGGTGGTCTTGACCCGACTTGAAGTTTAATGAAGGAAGTGAGCGACCAGCTGGAGACGTTAAATAAAGCGCTTTTGGGAGGCAACCCAATGTTATTTTTAATTCAAGTTTTTATGAGTTTGTAATTTTTATTTTCTTTTAAACTCTTTTTAATTTTTGTTCTTAGGCTTAGATTTTATTTTCAATAATTTTTAGTTTAGTTTGTAATTTTTGAATCATGAAATACATGAAAAATAAGAAGAAAAAAAGAAAAAAAAAATCTTTATTTTGAGCTGCAGTGCCTGGGACAAACTAAACTTTCCAATCACCGCCTTCGTCACCTCCATTTTGATGATGTTTAGCTGGACCGTTGGTGAGTTTTCTCTCCTTTTCATTTTATGTCACATTGGGGACAATGCGTCAATCAAGTTTGGGGGAGGAGTCTTGATATTTTGTGTGTTTGTGTCGTGTTGTTAGTTTGTGTTTGTTGTTGTTTGAGTTTTATCTTAGTTAAATGTTGTGTTGTGTTAGTGTGAATCAAGTTGTCAATGCTATCCTATGATATGTAAGAAAATCTTGTGCAAATTTTTGAAATTTTGATCAATTGAATCCGTGTGCTTGGTTAGACTACATTGGTAGTTTTTTGTCGATCCATAAAAAAAATTTGAATGTTTAGCCATGATTGAAAAATTCTTTGCAATTTGAATTTGAATGTATGCATTGTTAAAAAATTGGCTTGTGGTTTGATGAATGAATGAATCTAGAACTTGCTTGTTCATCAATTGAGACGAAATCCTAGATGAAATATGCTTAGGAAAGTGATTTAGGCAATTTCTTGGAACGTTTGAGCCTTTCAAGCCAACCCAAAAGTAATTTTCCATTGTTGCCCTTGTTGAGCCTAAAATTATGCTCTTTGTTGTTTGACACCAATTGTGAGCCAAATAGATATTTTGTTAGTTTTCATTCCTTTACCAAATTACTACGAGCATATGGATAAATATTGGGGAATGAATTGTAATGGGATATGATTAGTTTTGTAATTTGGTGTATTGTAATTAAGAGTAAAAAGGTTGAGAATTGAAAGAAAAAAAAAGCAAACTAATAGAAGTTTGGAAATCCAAGCTACACTCTTGTTACGCTTTCACAAAAACAAGTTTGGGGGAGTTGAGTTTGAAAAAAAATGATAAAGTGAAATAAGTGTTTCTCAACCTTTACTTGGGTTCATATGGGGTTTTGTTTGGGTTAATTGTTGGTTTGTAATTTCATATGCTTATGGTAATTTGGAGCCTAAATGACATATATCTACCCATTGCCTAAGCCTATTGTTATGAGCCTAAAGTCCTAGTGATTCTTGAGCATATTTTGTCTACATTAGTGGAGAGTGGTGAGCAATGCAGGCATATGGATCAATGGTTTGATGGATTGATGGTGAGTTTTTGGCATGCATACATAGATTCAATTGTTGAGTAATTTTTGTGGTTATGGTTGAATAGGAATTTTTGGATTGAATTAGGTTGTCGGTGTGGTTTAACTGAAGTTCTGGATTGTTTCTACAAATCAGGATTTCGGACTTTTGTGTGAGATTTTCTAAAATTGAGGCTAATTCAGAGTTGTTGAACTGATTCATAAGTTTGTGTCGTCTGTGTTTGAGTTTTGTGAGTTTAGTGTGAGTCTTTACTCGAGGGCGAGTAAAGGTTAAGTTTGGGGGAATTTGTTAGGTTCATTTTAGGTTTGTTTTAGAGATTGTTTTATGTTATGTTTTTAGTTATTTAAGATTG
This sequence comes from Humulus lupulus, assembly GCF_963169125.1. Classification (NCBI taxonomy): domain Eukaryota; kingdom Viridiplantae; phylum Streptophyta; class Magnoliopsida; order Rosales; family Cannabaceae; genus Humulus; species Humulus lupulus. The sequence goes on along the minus strand of NC_084800.1, from coordinate 144,579,204 downwards.
TTTAGTGCAGATTTATGCTTGTTTTCTTCTTGTTTCAGATTTTAATGGTTAAGTACATAATATAGAATGAAATGAGAAGAAACATGTTAAATATGATAAATAAGATGGATTTCGTGTTGATTGTGGAGTTTCAAGTAATTATGTGTGGAAAATACTACATTGAAGATGCTCAACACACGTCGTTTATGCTCTATAACGCAAGTCTGAGACTTCAAGCCGCATTTTGACCATGATTTATTCACTTCCTTGAAACACTTCTAGAAATAGAAGTTGTAGATATTTCTCTTATCTTTCTATAGTTTTTTCAATCATTCAATTCGGAGTTATATTGAAGGAGTTATGATCAAAATACGATGAGCTGACGTGGCAGACTGTTCGAAACGAGTTCCGTTCTATTCTGGAAGTAGCGCCCCAGCGCTATATAAAGGGCGCTATAGCGCTAGTGAACAAAATTTTAGGCGTTTTACATATTTTAACCCACTTTTTGAAGGGCAAAATGATCACTTCACTTGGGAATCTTGGAAGACTATTTAAGGAACATTATTCTGCGATTTTGGCAGTGAGTCTTAGTTTTAAAATCCCTAGATTAGAAGAGGATGCTGTAATTGATTTCTCTATTTTCATTTGAATTCTTTAGGTTGATTTTATGAATAATTATTTGAACTTTATTTTCATCATGGTATTTATGAACTAATATCTTTTATCTAGGAATTAATGTAGTCACTGGGATTCTATTTAATTTTATTATGATTTTTTATTGATACTTCTTTTCTATTCTAATCTATATGATGTGTGTTTAATGCTAGTAAATACTTGATCACTATTTGTTTGATTTAATGATTTTGATTCAAAATTCGAAAGATGAGAATTGAATATGCTATCATTATATAGACATAGGTTGCATATTGGACGAAAGTACCTGTATTTCTTGTGTAGTAATTATGTAGCGCCCTGGATAGCCAAGACCGCTACACTGTGTATTTGTAAAAGTGCAGGACTTGCTAATCAAGTCAAACAGTTAAAAATGTGAATTCTAAAGTCATTAAAGTGCTAGGGTTAAAAAGTTTTGGTCTCAAAAGATACATACCATATAATTAAATATTTACATATGGGATCCCAAAAGAAATAGCGTTTAAAAGTCTATTTACAAAATTTCCAGTGTACAGACAACCACCAGCCTTTCTAAAGGCAAAACATAAGTTTATGGTATTCCTGTCCCTGTCTCCCCTCAACCGTGGCGGCTGAGCAGCTGATCATGTACATTATGCTCTCAGAGCTCTCCAAATCAGGGCTAATCACGCTTGCCCTTGCCCTTGCCTTTACCTACACCATGTAACACCCGTGAGCCAAGGCCCAGCAACAAAACATATCATATTACATAACAAGCAGTAATAATATTTGGGTAACCCTTTAAGCACGTTCCTACACTTAACATACCACAATGTTCACAATGCATGGAGATTCAACCAAAGAGTCAGCTAATCATCACCCAGCTATACAGCATAGCAACTCACCAAATAATAATAACAAACAAATCATATAATAGTCAGGGTCGACACTTTAGGCCGCACCCTCTGTTTTCCCCACTGACTCCGGCCCGCTTAAACTGAGCTCAGTGCATAAGAAGCTGTCCTCAGCTACCAGTGGCCAAGCCGTGCCCTGTGCGCTAGTGTAAACTTCAACACTCTTAGGCCGTTGGTTTACTGTTTACATGGCGTAATACCATCATTTACAAAGCATACAAAATAGGGAACCCTTAGTCCCATTATAATTCCACTACCGGGTGCAGTTTTCTTACCTTTAATTCCCAAGTTCACTGATTACAAGCGATGCCTCTCAAGCACGATCCGCTTCCCGAGCCCTAGCTTAACACCTAGTCACAACCAAGATAGGGAGTACCATTAATAATTGCGTTAATATTTCCGGGTGGAGTTCTAGCTTCCGGGACATCGAATTCCACCAATCACGGTGGTGGAATTGATCCCGAGCACCCTAGGTTAGGTTCCCGCTCTTAAAACCCCCAAAAGATCAAAAATGCCCTTAAGGGCTGCAGTCCCTGAAACCTAGCGGCGACTCGCCCCTGAAATAGAGGCTAACCCTCTCTGAAGACAGACACACGCTGTGGCCCAGCCCTGTGGCACCGCGGCGCTTTCCTACAGCAGAGCCTCCTTGGCTCTTCTTGATTTGTAGGGCCGCGACACTCTAGAACAGAGCCGCAGCCCAACCCTTCGTGCCTAGAAAAACCACCATTTCTAGCCTCCTAACCTTGCCAAAAACCATCCCAAAGCACCCTAATTCCAAAACCCATTGATCACAAGACTCCCAACATGGTTTTAACAACTCAATCCAATAGAAACCTAGTTTAAAAACTCAATAAAATCCTATTTTGATTTCTGAAACCAAATAGCTCAAAAATTCTAAAACCAGTCATGCAAACTCAGAATTTAAGCTCTAAACTACGAATTGAAGCTTACCTCCTTTGATGAACCACCTCCTTAACAATTTCTGAGCTAAAACCCAAGCTTCTCAGCTTCAATTCAGCCCTTAATCATCAAAACCATAAACACTTTTAATACTCAGCCAAAACTTAGAATTCTAATGCTCAAGAATGAGATTCAATTCTTACCTTGACCCTGGTTGAGTGTTCCTTGGTTAGAACTAAGATAATCCCTCACAAATTCAGCACAAAACACAGAATTCCAGTTGATTCTCCTTTGGCTTCTATAGCTTTCTTGAGAGAGGAAAGAGACAAAAGTGAGAAGTAAAAATGTGTCAATTTCCTTATTTTGTTCTACTGTTTTCTGTTTACTTAGTCTAATCCCAGCTAATTAAATCAATCCCGAGGCTTGGGGTACTGAAAACTTCCCCGAGGGAAAAATGGTAAAATTCCCCAATATTCCCGCCTAGGCTTCCTAACCTCAAATATATTTCCATATATTTATTTCCATAACCCGATAACCCAAATAATCATCTAACACCCTAATTACCCCTTGACTTGCCCCAAGTAAAACATTAAGCCCCGTTGTGACTTCCCGCTAGCTAGCTCCCTAGGATCGCCTCGAGTCGCACGCTGCAGGCTTACCCACATAATGATGTGGTTCTCACAAATATAGCATATAATCACATTTACATTCATATAATAATACATTAACTTAATAAACACACACATAAGCCAATTATGCCCTCCCTGCACACTAATCAAGGCCCTTAAGCCATATTAATGATTCTGGGTCGTTACAACTATCCCCTCCTACTGAGATTTTCGTCCTCAAAATTTACCTGAATAGCTCAGGATACTGATCCCGCATCACCGCCTCTAGTTCCCAGGTCGCTTCCTTGACCTTGCTATTTCTCCACAATACTTTAACTAACAGAATCGTCTTGTTCCGTAGAACTTTATCCTTTCGGTCCAAAATCTGAACCGGTCGTTCTTCGTAGGACAAATCTGTCTGTAACTCTAAATCCTCATACTTCAATACATGTGTCGAATATGAGACATACTTTCGCAACATAGAGACATGGAAAACATCATGAACTCCCAACAACGATGGTGGGAAGGCCAACCTGTAAGCCACCTGTCCAATCCTTTCTAAAATCTCGAAAGGTCCAATAAACCGAGGACTTAGCTTGCCCTTTACTCTGAATCTCTTCACCCCTCGCAGTGATGAAACTCGCAGAAACACGTGGTCCCCAACCTGGAACTCCACATTTCTACGCTTAGGATCAGCGTAGCTTTTCTGCCTCTCTATGAAGCAAGCACCCTGGCTCGAATCTTCTCAATAGCTTCACTTGTCTTTTGAACCATGTCTGGCCCCAAATACTTTCTTTCACCCATTTCGTCCCAATGAATGGGCGACCTACACTTCCTTCTATATAGCAATTCATAAGGAGCCATACCAATCGTGGACTGATAACTGTTGTTATACAAGAACTCGATCAACGGAAGATACTTACTCCAAGATCCCTCAAAGTCAATCACACACGCCCTAAGCATGTCCTCCAATACTTGAATCGTCCTCTCAGACTGTCCATCAGTCTGAGGATGAAAAGCTGTGCTAAATTTTAGCTGAGTCCCCATGGCTCTCTGCAGAGCTCCCAAGAACTTAGAGGTAAAGATAGGGTCTCGATCAGATACAATGGACTTGGGAACCCCATGGAGACGAACTATCTCCCTCACATACAACTCAGCATACTGCTCCACTGTGTAAGTTGACTTCACTGGTAGAAAATGAGCTGACTTGGTGTATCTGTCTACTAGTACCCACACCGAGTCACAAAGTCCCATCGTCCTGGGTAGACCTCCCACAAAATCCATCGTAACGTCTTCCCACTTCCACTCAGGGATACCCAAAGGTTGAAGCAATCCTGCTGGTCGCTGATGCTCAGCCTTCACCTGCTGACATGACAAACATCTGGCCACATACTCTACCACATTCTTTTTCATCCCAGGCCACCAATATAATGTTCGTAGATCTTAATACATCCTCATGGTACTCGGATGAAGTGAGTATGACGTAGTGTGAGATTCATCTAGTATCTCTCGTCTGATCCCCTCATCTGTCAGAACACAAATCCGCCCCTGATATCGAAGCATACCAGCCTCAGAAACAGAATAATCCTTAACAACTCTTGCTAAAACATTCTGCCTAACTTCTTGAAGCTGTGCATCTACCAACTGCCCCTCCTTGATCCGCTCTAGCAGGGTCGAATGCAAGGTAATATTGGCCAATTGGCCTACCATCAGCTCTATCTTCGCCCTAGTCTTCTCATCAGCTAATTCTCTAGAGATCTGAATAGAACTAAATAACTGCCCCGAGCCCCTTCGGCTCAATGCATATGCTACAACATTGGCTTTTCCTGGGTGATACATAATATCACAATCATAGTCCTTAACTAACTCCATCTAACGCCTTTTCCTCATGTTCAGATCCTTCTGGGTGAAGAAGTACTTCAAACTCTTACGGTCAGTGTATATCTCGCACTTTTCCCCATACAGATAATGCCGCCAAACCTTTAGTGCGAATACCACTGCCTCCAGCTCCAAATCATGGGTAGGATACCGTTGTTCATACTCCTTCAGCTGCCGCGATGCATAACCTATAACCTTGTCATTCTGCATCAGCACACAGCCCAAACCCATCCTCGATGCATCACAGTATACTACAAATTTTCCCTCATCCGAAGGAAAACTCAATACAGGTGCCGTAATAAGTTGTCGCTTCAACTCCTGGAAACTGTCCTCACACTTCTCTAACCAGACGAACTTCTGGTTCTTTCTTGTCAACTCTGTCATTGGTGAAGAAATCTTTGAAAATCCTTCTACGAACCGCCTACAATAGCCTGCCAACCCAAGAAAACTCTGCACCTTTGAGGCGTTCCTTGGCCTCGGCCAACCTCTCACTACTTCCACCTTGGACGGATCCACCTTAATCCCTTCTGCACCAACTATATGCCCAAGGAAAGTCACCTCCAGCAACCAAAACTCACACTTCTTAAACTTGGCATATAACTGGTGCTCCCTTAATCTCTGTAAAACCTGTCGAAGATGTCACTCGTGCTCTGCCTCCGATCGGGAGTATACCAAGATGTCGTCGATGAAGACAATGACGAATTGATCCAAGAAATCCTTGAACACCCTGTTCATTAGATCCATGAAAGTTGCTGGGGCATTGGTCAAACCATTAGACTTGACCAAGAACTCGTGGTGTCCATATCGTGTTCAAAAGGTCATCTTCGGTATGTCCTCATCCTTGATCCTAAGCTGGTGATAACCAGATCGAATATCAACCTTTGAGAACACCGTCTTTCCCTGCAGCTGATCAAACAAGTTGTCAATCCTTGGTAGGGGACACTTATTCTTAATGGTCAACTTGTTCAATTCCTTGTAGTCTATACACATTCTCAGAGTCCCTTCTTTCTTCTTTATAAACAACACTGGAGCGCCCCATGGAGAGTAGCTAGGCCTTATGAACCCCAAATCCAGAAGCTCCTGCAACTGTATCTTCAATTCCTTCAACTCTGCTGGTGCCATTCTATATGATGCTCTTGATACTGGCTCTGTCCCCGGTGCTAACTCTATAATAAACTGAATCTCCCTACGTGGCGGCAACCCCGGTAGCTCCTCAGGAAATACATCTAGAAACTTACAAACCACCCTGGTCTCACTCGGCCCTGCTGGCAACAACCTGGTAGTGTCCACTACACTAGCTAGAAAGCCTATACATCCACCCTGTAACAAGTCCCTGGCTCTCAATGAAAAAATCATGGGTACGCAGGGTCCACACACCGAACCCACAAAGACAAAAGGATCCTCGTCCGCAGGCTCAATAGTAGCCCCATATCTGACCAACCAATCCATCCCTAAGATCATATCAAAATCCTCAATATCTAGCTCAATCAGGTCAACTGAAAGCTCCCTACTATCAACCATCACTGGCAGTGCCCTAATCCACCTCCTAGAAACCACCAGTTCCCCAGTAGGCAATAAAGTCCCAAACCCCGCAGTTCGATAGTCACTAGGACTACACAGTCTATCAATCACTTTACTAGAAACAAAGGAATGTGTAGCACCAGAATCAATCAATACAGAAAAAGGAGAGCCAGTGCTAGAAAGCTAACCTGTCACTACCGAGGGACTAGCCTCGGCCTCTGCCTGTGTCAAGGTGAACACTCGAGCTGGAGTCAAGCTATCCACCTTTCCTGCTTCCCCTTTCTTCACTGTTGGGAAATCCTTCTTGAGGTTCCCTACCATGCCACATACATAGCAAGCCTTGGCCTGGCATTCGCCCTGATGGCGTCTTCTACACCTCAGGCACTCCGAATAACTCCTCCATGGTTCACTGCCGCTTTGACGGCCGCCCTGACCACCCTGACCCCTCCTATCAGGAACAGCAGCGGTCAAAGTGTCAGGGGTCTTTCTTTAGAAATCACTGGGGCCTTTGCCCCTACTTGACCCAGAATAAGGAGACACCACCCTGCGACCCTCGCGCCTCACAACACTTTCGTTCCAAATTTTGTTCTCCGCTTCCTCAGCAGCAAGAGCCTTCTCAACGGCATAGGAATAAGTTGTTCCTCCAGGTACCGTTGTAATCCTAACATCCCGAGCTATCATAGCATTGAGCCCCCTAATGAACCTGTCCTGCCTGGCTGCATCAGTAGGCACAAGGTCTGGTGCAAAATTTGCGAGCCTGTCAAACTTCAAAGAATATTCTGTAACTGTCATGCTGCCCTAAACCAATCCTACAAACTCATTAACCTTTGCTGCCCTGATGGCAACATTATAGTACTTCTGACTGAACAAATCTTTAAATCCGTCCCAACTCAATGCAGTGACATCCCTAGTCTGTGAGGCCACTTCCCACCAGATGCGGGCATCCTCTCTCAACATATACGTGGCACAGGACACTCTGGCATGTCCCTCTATCCTCATGAAATCTAGGATAGTAGTAATCATAGTCAGCCATTGCTCGACCTTCAATGGATCAAGTCCTCCCTCAAAGATTGGGGGCTGCTGCTTCCTGAACCGCTCATATAACAGCTCCCACATGTTCCCAATCTCTCCTGACTGTACAACTGGTACCATTGCAGGTGGTACAATAGGGGCAGCACTCCCTGGTGAAGCCTGCTGTCGCAATAAGTGAATCTGCTCATCTTGACTCTACAATCGCGCTTGCATATCTGCCATAAGTTGCTGCCAGTTCTCAGGGACTGGCAAAGGAATATGGCCCTGGTCATCACCCCCAGTCCCAGACCTAGTGCCGGATGGTCGTGTAGATTTTCTCGGACGCATAGCTATCAAAGTCAATCTGCAATCAACGACTCGACAATCAAACCATGATGACAGGGTAAAAACTTCTCCAAAATCCACCAAAGGAATATAACCAATCACAAAAAATCAGAATATAGGCATTTATCCACATGTATCGGCTGCTAATAAGCATGCCCCAACATTACCACACAACAGCTAAGATAAAAGCATTCACCCATACACAATATGCAGTTAATCATCCAAACATTCACTTACATGCACAACAATGCTGATAAGCATACCTCAATATTTTCATACAGCAGTCAAGAGCTAGGCCCTTTCAGTATCTCATGCTTCCTATTAATCCAGTAAATAACAGCATTCATAATTTGTTCCAAACATACACACATATATGCACACATACACATTACCAAACCCTGAATCGAGCTTGTCTCTAGCAACGAATGTACATGTCCAGCCGGTCTTCATGAACCCTTAAACCTAGGACGCTCTGATACCAAGTTCTAACGCCCTCGATAGCCAAGACCGCTACACTGTGTATTTGTAAAGGTGCAGGACTTGTTAATCAAGTCAAACAGTTAAAAACGGGAATTCTAAAGTCATTAAAGTGCTAGGGTTAAAAGGTTTTGGTCTCAAAAGATACTTACCATATAATTAAATATTTACATATGGGATCCCAAAAGAAATAACGTTTAAAAGTCTATTTACAAAATTTCCAGTGTACAGACAACCACCAGCCTTTCTAAAGGCAAAACATAAGTTTATGGTATTCCTGTCCCTATCTCCCCTCAACCGTGGCGGCTGAGCAACTAATCATGTACATTTTGCTCTCAGAGTTCTCCAAATCAGGGCTGATCACGCTTGCCCTTGCCTTTACCTGCACCATGTAGCACCCGTGAGCCAAGGCCCAGCAAGAAAACATATCATATTACATAACAAGCAATAATAATATTTGGGTAACCCTTTAAGCACGTTCCTACACTTAACATACCACAATATTCACAAAGCATGGAGATTCAACCAAAGAGTCAGCTAATCATCACCAAGTTATACAGCATAACAACTCACCAAACAATAATAACAAACAAATCATATAATAGTCAGGGTCGACACTTTAGGCCGCACCCTCTAGTTACCCCATTGACTCCAGCCCACTTAAACCGAGCTCAGCTCATAACAAGCTGTCCTCAGCTACCAGTGGTCGAGTCGCGCCCTGTGCGCTAGTGTAAACTTCGACACTCTAAGGCCGTTGGTTTACTGTTTACATGGCGTAATACCATCCTTTACAAAGCATACAAAATAGGGAACCCTTAGTCCCATTATAATTCCACTACTGGGTGCAGTTTTCATACCTTTAATTCCCAAGTTCACTAATTACAAGTGACGCCTCTCGAGCACGATCCGCTTCCTGAGCCCTAGCTTAACACCTAGTCACAACCAAGATAGGGAGTACCATTAATAATCATGTTAATATTTCCGGGTGGAGTTCTAGCTTCCGGGACATCGAATTCCACCAATCACGGTGGTGGAATTGATCCCGAGCACCCTAGGTTAGGTTCCCGCTCTTAAAACCCCCAAAAGATCAAAAAATGCCCTTAAGGGCTGCAGCCCCTGAAACCTAGCCGTGGCCTGCCCCTTAAACAGAGGCTAAGCCACTCTGAAGAGAGACACGTGCCACGACCCTGCCCTGTGGCGCCACGGCGCTTCCCCACTGTAGAGCCTCCTTGGCTCTTCTTGCTTCGCAGGGCTGTGACACTCTAGAACAGAGCCATGGCCCAACCCTTCGTGCCCAGAACAACCACCATTTCTATCCTCCTAACCTTGCCAAAAAGCATCTCAGATCATGCTAATTCCAAAACCCATTGATCACAAGACTCTCAACATGGTTTTAACAACTCAATCCAACATAAACCTAGTTTAAAAACTCATTAAAATCCCATTTTGATTTCTGAAACCCAATAGCTCAAAAACTCTAAAACCAGTCATGCAAACTCAGAATTTAAGCTCTAAACTACGAATTGAAGCTTACCTCCTTTGATGAACCACCTCCTTAACAATTTCTGAGCTAAAACCCAAGCTTCCCAGCTTCAATTTAGCCCTTAATCATCAAAACCATAAACACTTTTAATACCAGCCAAAACTTAGAATTCTAATGCTCAAGAATGAGATTCAATTCTTACCTTGACCCTGGTTGAGTGTTCCTTGGTTAGCACTAAGCTAATCCCTCACAAATTCAGCACAAAACACAGAATTCCAGCTGATTCTCCTTAGGCTTCAATAGCTTTCTTGAGAGAGGAAAGAGAAGGAAGAGAGAAGTAAAAATGGGTCGGTTTCCTTCTTTTGTTCTACTATTTTCTGTTTACTTAGTCTAATCCTAGCTAATTAAATTAATCCCGAGGCTCGGGGTACCGAAAACGTCCCCGAGGGAAAAATGGAAAAATTCTCCAATATTCCCGTCTTGGCTTCCTAACCTCAAATATATCTCCATATATTTATTTACATAACCTGATAACCCAAATAATCATCTAACACCCGAATTACCCCTTGACTTGTCCCAAGTCAAACATTAAGCCCCATTGTGACTTCCCGCTAGCTAGCTCCCTAGGATCGCCTCGAGTCGCACGCTGCAGACTTACCCACATAATAATGTGGTTCTCACAAATATAGCATATAATCACGTTTACATTCTTATAATCGTACATTAACTTAATAAACACACACATAAGCAAATTATGCCCTCCCGACACACTAATCAAGGCCCTGAAGCCATATTAGTTATTTTGGGTCGTTACAAATTAGGTTTCCATGTTTAATGCCTTCTATATGTTCAATGTTTATCACAGAAATTTAGAAAATCTGCATATAGATTGAGATCTTATGTCTTGAAAAAGAATAGGAATCGATTATATTAACCTGCAATTAGAATAGAAAGAAGAGCTTTAGAATTGATTATTAAAATTAATAGACTGAACAGTTGATGAAATTAATTCCTAGGTTTTTTTATTATTGATTTTTAATTAAATGATTCATTGTTTTGTTTCCAGTTCTTTAATTTTTGTTCATAGTTTATAGTATTTCTTTTGCCTTTAATTATTCACTTAAATTTTAATCCACCAAATAGAATTTGAAAATCAATTAGTGATACTTGAGGATAGTCTCTGTGGGACGATATCCGTTCTTCCAGAATTTACTACTTGACACGACCACGTATACTTGCGTGTTAATTTTCATAGATCAGTGGCTGAATTCTGAATCCCGGGCTTCGTTTTGACTTTATGTGATCGGAATTACAATTTTTTGGTGTCAAAAAACAAATAAAATTACATAAATCCTATGCCCTTTAATGGCTTACACAATGATCTAATCATGAACAAATGCTAACCCAAAAACACCATACAATTAACGATTCAACATTCCCATACATTCAATCATATTAAGCCATCCATTCATTTATCAAAAATAAATAAATGCATAAAACTAAACCCACACAGATTCAATATATTTTATAGATCAAATAAGAGATTATACGCAACGGAACAACAATCAAAATTGTTAATTTATGTAACGACCCAAATTCGCTAATAAGGCTTAAGGGCCTTGATTTGCGTGCCAGGAGGGCATGATGGGATTTATGTGTGACTTTGATGAGTTAAATGCATGATTATGATTTAAAGCATGTTATATGACTATTTGTTTATCTGAGATGCATGACTATGTATATTAGTATGCATGTAGGCCCGGATCGTGTTAGAAGGGCATAACTGTAATTTTGGCCATGTTGGGCATAACTGCATTGATATGTGATAATTGTATTATGTGAATTGTACCACGTGAGTGTGGTGTTATTATTGTGATGCACGTGCCGAGACGGTCCTAGAGAGCTAGTTTACTCAAAAGTCACAACGGGATTTTATATCCGGCTCGGGAGGAGCCTAGGGGTACTTTGGGAATTGTTATGGTTAAATTGAGATTTAGCGGGTAATGGTTATTGGTGATTGAGTAACCTGGGTAACCATTAGTTACTGCTGTGAGTAACAAGTTTAGTTGGAAAATGGTAGAATTGAAATATAAGTGGAAAGACTAGAGTGCCCTTGAGGACTTAGTTGGGAAAGGAGTATTTGGAGGGGTAGCATGGTCATTTGGCAAGGGGTGTAGACAATTTTCAGCTGGGATTATAGGGTGCACGGTTTGGGCATTTGGTTTATTTGATGGCTTTGTTAAAAATAAAGAGAAGGAAAGTTAGGGCAATGAGAAGAAGAAGAAGAAGAAGAAGAAGAGAAAAATGGGCTGAAGTGGGAGTTTAGGAGGAGATCAAGGAGGCTTTTGGGTGAATTCTCTACTTAAGGTAAGGATTTTATGCATATTTAAGTTTGATTTATGCTTTGATTTGTGAAATTTAAAGCTTGAGTTAAGTTTTTAAAGTTTTAGTTTGAAGTTGCTGATTTTGCAATCTAAAGGTGGATTGTTGGGTATGTTTGTGTTTTGATCTTGATTCTAGTGTCTATAGGTTGTTAGATTGTTCATATGAAGTTTGGAATTGAGTTTTGGGGTTGAGATATGTGTTTGGGATGGTTTAAGGTGAGGTTTAGAGAGTAAAATGGTGGTTTTTTCTGGGTTCGAAGGGTCGGGCCGCGGCATGGCTCTTGGTGAGCCGCGACCCTTCGAAGAAGTTGCATGCTGAAGGAGAAGGGCGGGCCGCGGCATGGCCCAAGCAAAGCCGCGGCCCTTACCTATTTTTGAGCCTTTGGGGGTTCTGTTTGGGGGCCATGCCGCGGCATGGGTGGCCTATGCCGCGGCGCTTAAGGGATTTTGGGATTTTGAGATTTTAGGCTTGGGAATTTAACCTAGGGTGCTCGGGGTTGAGTCTTTTACCATGTTTGGTGAAGTTCAACGTTCCGAGTACTAGAACTTGGCCTGGAAGCTCATTTAAGGTTGTTAAAAGTGTCTTATGTGTGTTGTGACTAGGATTTCGGAGAGGCTCGTGCTAGAGGACCGTGCTCATGACCGTGGTTCATCGGAAAGCTCGGGATACAGGTAAGAAAATCGTAACACCCGAGAATAGGGCATGGGCCCACTGTGTGATTTTAGGGCACGGCCCTATATTGTATTGTGTGCAAATGTGTAATCTTAGATGAACTATTGTATGTTTAAATGGTTATTTCATAATGTATTATATGTGTGATTATAATGGAATGAACGGCAAGGCCGGGTACGGCAGTGGGGCCGGAAGTAACGCTCAGCACATGGGATGCTATAGCCAGGGTGGGACCCTAGGGATACATGAGTTATCCTACGGTGAGGACCGAGACCCCAAGCTTTGGTAAGGCCTCTGGGGCGGCATGGTCGTGCTTGTTTAATCTGATGGTCTTTCTATTTATCAGTGAATTATGCCAGCTATGTTATTTGCATATGTTATGTACTATTTGGGTTTTCTTGCTGGGCTTCGGCTCACGGGTGCTCCGTGTGGCAGGTAAAAGCAAGGAGTCAGTCAACCGACCATGAGTACGGAGAGCGTGAAGCGACGCGTACATGTTCGGCCTGCCCGAGTGCTTTGGTTGGGGGCATTTTGTAAATGGCTGTATTAATCCACTCTTTTGAAAGTTAACCTGGTGTAAATCTATTTTTGAGTTGTAAATATTTTGTAAACCTTATTTTGGGATCCCAGATGTTTGATACTTAACGTTTTCAATGAAACTAAACATTTTTAAAGAGTACAGCCTTAAATTCTGATTTATTCACACTTTTGGTTTTAGAAACCACTTAGAGTCAGTCAAAAGCACGATTTCTATTTTTTAAACTCACTATGTAACAGCTCTAAGGTAGTAGGGCGTTACAATTTAACCCCACAAGATTTCTAGATCTACTTCTTCACATACATTTATATATTGAATCAAAGAAATGAATAGAAAATTACCTCAAGTCCTTCCTTGCTGCTATCTTTTTGTACGGCAAAATTCCTTGAGATCTCACACAAGGATCTTCCAAAATGTTCTCAACACTCAAAGAACGAGTGTGGGCTCGCTATACAAAACAATAGGCAAAATCTATTTATCAGATGTTCTCCACACATGAGATCTGATAAAGTTTGGACCTAAGTTTTTGAAGAACAGTGACCTATGCTTGTATCCATGTTCTCTTTCTCTCAAGGAGATTTCACGATCTGTTTTCTATCACTGAAAAGTATCCCTCTAAAAAATTGATCTCCTATATTTAATATATCCAATATATTAAAAATAAAATAATAGTTATTTAAAACAATTAAAAAAAAACTAACCAGTTATCAGATTTTGTTTAAATAATAATATTTTAATCATATTACAATATCTCATTATTTATTTAATATTTAAATAACTAAAATTGTGGAACAAAGAAACTTCTAGAAGCTTCTTGTGCGTGTGGCATAGTGACTGTGCACTGTGCTACACGTGTACCACATGCCAAGGAAGGCATGTGATTTTTCCCAATTTTTTTTATTATTCAAAATTAATTATATATTTTTTTAAATCAAATAATTAATTAATTCGCAATTAATTAATTACACATATTTATACAATAATTATGTTTAGTGCATAGAAAAATATTTTACTTATCAAATAAGTCATTTTTCCCATTTTTGTATTTATCTTTGTCAGTGTTTATTTGAGCCATTTCGATGACCATGGACCTATAACATTAAGCTCCAATAAATTGAAACTAAATAATTAAACTCTTTAATTATAACAGTTGATTTATTAATTCTGATATTTCTCCACTATAAATTCAGAATTGAACTCTTTATGTTATAGATATACTTTTATAGAAATCTTATTTTAAGTTGTCCATTCAGAAGGTCTGTTGGTCATCATGCCTTCTAGACACGATTCACAAACTGGAAGAGAACCAACAATTAATTCTCTTAAAGGTCCCTCCTTTGCTAGTCTGTTAATTCTTTCCAAACCAATATGCCCCCAATCTCAAATGCCATAGATATGTTTCACTATCGGAATAAATTTTTAGACGTTTAATAGATCTCGGGTTTGCAACTTTAAACACTTTAGAGTTGTATATAGATCACACTTTTGCCTTAACTTTATACATCACATCATTGGATTTTGCATGAAATATTTCAATACCAGATCTTAAGATAGCAATCAAATTATTATTTTAAAGAAATATCGAAACCTTGTTCATGCAACATATAAATAATAAAGTTCCCAATTAATAATCATATTACTAATCATAAACTAAAATTTTCTAAGATATTAGTTTTCTTGTTCTAAATAGAAATCTAAAATTTCTAAAATAAGAACAGACTATTTTTTTTTTTAAATGGTTCATAACAAAATTCAAATTCCAAATATAACCAATGATCATGCTCTATCTCTATCTAGCATTTGGTGCACAGTTAACCTCTTTGTGGAAAGATTCTTAACCTGTGATAAAAAAAATAGTAAGTGGCATGTGTGAGTAAAATAATCACCAGAAAAAATATATATGTAAATCATATTTACCTTCATTTCATTCAAACGATTAGACATAACTTTTTCAGCTTCGTCTATAATCGAGTGCCATATATCATATGCGTTCTCGATATGTATATATTTTCCTATCATTTCGTCAGGCAAGCTATAAAGCAAGTAATAACGAGCCAAATGATTGGACTTACTCTAATCACTATATTTTCATGTTCTTCATAGCCATGTGAAAAGGATGGAACTAATGGGGGATCTTCAACAACCGCATTCATTAACTTTTTAGTTTTGAGAACGATCATCATTCCCGAAAACCAACAATGCAAGCCATTTAGATCAAATGTGAGAGTTTCGAGGAAGATATCAAGGGTATGTTTGGGAGATGACATGGTTGCTGAAATAAATAAATAATATCAAAATTGAATTTAGGATATATTATGAATATCAAATTTTTTTGGAAGAGTAAATATGATGCATGAATGCAACAAATTGAAATAACACATAAAAATAATTATTACTAATTCCACGATAAATTAATTTAAAAATTAATGGACAAGCCTTAGGATAGGTCAGACTAATCTTAAATTAATTTTGAGATACTTCTCAAATTCATAAGTGAAAACTTAAAATAAACTATCTCTTTTGACTTATGAACAACCGCTAGTTATGTCAAAATTAACTAGTTCGCTCAAAAGCCTAGTTAAGCATTGTGAGTGTAACCCATTATTTTAGATTAATGACTTAACTCACGAGTCTGCCTTAGGGCCAGTCAAACTTGAAATACATCAACAATCCTATTCTTTAAAGAAGTTAACCTTAAATAATAAGACAGTAAGAAGCCTTCCTTAGGGGGACGCAAGCAAAGGCACCTCGAGGCCCATTCCATGAAACATCTGTGTTAACTAATAATGGAGACCATAGGAGTTATTGTTATCATCCCTTCTCCCACTCATTATTATAGAATATGTGTTTTCTCAAAACATCCTATGTTTTTTATTTAATTAAATTAATCAAATTAGTTTACCACATGATATTCTAATAATTACTAATCTCATTATGCATTTAAATCATTAAATAAGATTTAATCATCTTAAAATATAGACCCTTAATTTATCTTGTCAATACATGCTCTAATTATTAAAAAAATCATTTGCCTATCTTATAAAAATAATGATCAAATAGGTCTTGAAATTAACACTTAAAATCAATTTATCGTTTTGTTCTAGATTAATTATATGATTCATTTATTGCATATAATCAAAGAGGAAGTTCCTAATTCAAAAATGTTTCTACTCAATATGAGATGTGTGCTTGAAATAGATATACTGTGTGGGTAATATGAATGGCATGTTATAATACATGACAATGTTATTAAATACTTTTAATACATTCAAACATTTAAATAAATAAATAAAACAATAAATAAGTAAATAAATACGAGCCAGGTGTTTTGGGTAATTTTAGAAAAATTACAACACATGCAGTAATTTACGAAATAAATAAAACTAAAACCAATGCATCATGTAGAATCTCCATCTCCATCTTTATTGGCCTTCTATTTTTTTATGCCATCTAGCCCATTTTTGAATTATAAATGCCTTCAATAATTTTATACAATCTTTTAAAATATTGAACATGGCTAATAAAAGCCCAATGGATGATTTAGGTCCATTTTGAACTTGGACCACTTGATTAAAAAATTAATTAGAATTTTAAAATTCTAATTAACAATTTGGGCCAAGCCCACAAATTCAAGGAGACCAATAATCAATCTAAGGCTTAGGTAAGGAGCCAAGTTAGTTAGGTTTCCAATTTTAGGGCTCAACTTGGTGGGGTGGCTCAAAGGCTTGAGCATGCAAGGCAACAGAGCGTGGCTGGGAACACTAGGCAACAGAGCACGCAAGGCACGATGGGAGCCAGGAGGCTTGGCTAGGCGCGACAGAAGCATTGAGACGCATGGGCGCGCGGGCTAGGGGATGAGAGAGGATCGCTAGAGGTGCTGGGCAGCCGTGGGGTTGGGCGCCTGGTGCATAGGTAGCAGCGAGCATGCGCTACACCAAGCGCGGGCTGGATCTAGGGCATCAGGTGCGCATGGGAACAATAGGCAGGGGCCGGAGCCTGGGCTCAGGCTAAGGCATGCCGAGAGGGCCTCGATATCCTTTGGGGCTCGGGATTACACTTTTGCAATTAATCATACTATTGAAGAAAATTAATTTACAATAAATCCTATGCCCCATATGACTTACAATTTTGTAGATCTACAAAATAAGAACAATTCCTAAACCCAAAACACCATATAATTAACGACTCTTAAGAACATACATTCACCAAAATAAATATCCATCCATTCATCGCATATAACGATAATATAAGAATGCATATTATACCCACACAGTAATTAATGCATGTAGAGATTAATGACCGTTCTGGTACCAATTGTTGGTAATTGGTTTACCATGTGCACAACAGAAAGCACGGGGTGTTGGGCCCAGAGATTTCAAATTTTTTTATTTAAACAAACTTTAAATAATTAGATCCATTAACATGCAAAAAATTAATCATAGAGAAATAAAAGGTTGAGGATTTACCAGTTGAAAAACTTTCAAGAATCGTTGCTATCTTTTTATATCTCCAACGAACATCCAATCCAAAGCAATTCTTCAAAATACTCAGACTAAGATCTTCCAAGATGTAACTCTACACCTCAAGATGTGTGTGGGCATGTATAGTATTTGTAGGGAAAATTTTCTAATTCACAAGATATTCTCAACACATGAGATCTTGGATTTTTTTTAGGTCTGAGAAAGTTTTCAGGGATAGGAAAATATTACGATATATTTTCTTTCTCTTTTGAATATTTTGTATATAAGATATATCTCTTACAAACTATATTTCTGATTGATTTATAAAAGAATTACTTAAATTCAAAATTTAAAATTTAAACTATAAATATACTATTAAATTAATAAATAAATAAAAAAATATCAAGATCAAATCTTGATCATGTTACATGTTGTAGACGCCAACTATAGTCCCTGGACTGTGGTTGGCATGTAGCATCCCTAATTTTTGGGATGTGTTACAACCAATGTTATTTTAAATATATTTAATAATTAATTTATTAAAAAATATCTAAACTTCATAACTTATTTATCAGATTAATTAAAGAATAGATATCATTTCAAATTCAAATCTAAATTGAATTATCAGAAATATCTTTCACATTATTTAAATAAATAAAACCAATTAATTCAAACTAATTATCTTAATTGTTTAAATGTCATTTTTTAAAATACAATTTTATTTAAAAAAGATAATTTTTGAAAAAAATAATTTATTAATTTTGAAAATTAATTTATCAATTTATTAATTTTGAAAATTAATTTATTAATTAATTAATTTGTCTCAATTATATATTTGATCCAGAAGAACAAATTTCTTCCAAGTATGCCAATTTCCAAAAAATTTCCAATTTCAACTCTTACCTTGAATAGTGTTGATAGAGCCATCTCAAGCATCTATGAACCTATAATTTCAAGCTCCAATAAATTTAGATTATTAATTAAAACTCTTTAATATAATAACTTTAATTTATTAATCTCTATATTATTCCACTAAAAATATGAGAGTGCACACTTGTAATTATAGACATTTAATTATTGAGTACTGTTAAACATATAAAAATATCCATCGATTTAATCGCTACATACAATTCATTCGTCTATTAATGGTTTATAATTAAAATAGGAATGAATAACCATTTAACCTCTTTAATTATATCTTGTTTCCTTAAGTACCATTAACTTTACTAGTGAAGGTTAATTCATAAACTGATTTATGAATTTGAGCTCAATAACCTTTCAGTTCCAAAAGCCAACCCTTAAGAGAACCATTATTCAATTCCTCTCAGAAACGTATAGATTCCAAATCTGTATTCCCCAGACATTTACATCAATGAGTTCCCAAAACAAAAGTTTTCACCCTAATCATTCTGACAAACCATAACTAGTGAATCAAAGAACTCATAAGACAAAAACAGGAGTTCATAATAACTTCATAATTAAAATCATTTTGCATATGATCATCTTATTAATATGTTTAATTATACTTATAAAGTAAAAGACATTAATAAGTATTAATAACATATTGGGTCCTGTTCATGTATAACCTCTTTATACAAAGTACCTCCACTAAGATATTCTACTTTATCAGTAATCCAGATTTAGATTACATGTATTCATAATACTTGTGAACCGTACTTACAGTATTTAATCCAAAGACTCCGTATAACTTTGTTTTACTGCGAACTATTTAAATTTGTTCCTTGCAATTTTAATCCTCTTGTACCAATACAAGATTGTAGTCACTATAAAGAATTTGGGAATTTTCTGATATTCATATAATATTATCTAATAATAATAAACAAACAATATATGCAAAAATTCATTTCAATTACTTATTTTATAAAACATATTCTTTAAAGGGCACTAATCCCAACAATATAGAGATGTAATGTAAGATTTTGACAAAGAAAAATGGGAAGATGCCATGAACCTAGAAATGGAATCGATGTTTTCCAATTCTATCTAGACTCTTGACGATCTTCCTGAAATTGTTAAACCTATTGGTTGCAAATGGATATTCAAGAAGAAAAGAGTAATAGATGAGAAAGTGGAAACTTTCAAAGCTATGCTTGTAGCCAAGGGTTACACTCACAGTGAAAATGTGGATTATGAAGAAACCTTTTCTTCTGTAGCCATGCTTAAATCCATCTGCATGTTCTTGTCCATAGATGCTTGCATGGATTACGAGAAATGGCAAATGGATGTTAAGACAACTTTTCTGAATGACTATCTTGACGAGACCATTTATATGTCTCAACCAGAAGGGTTCATAGTAAAAGGTCAAGAGCAAAAAGTTTTCAAGCTTCTTAGGTCAATTTATGGACTCAGACAAGCTTCAAGATCTTGGAATCTGAAATTGATGACACAATCAAAGGGTATGGTTTTGAACAAAACGTTGATGAACCTTGTGTCTACAAGAAAATCTAATATGATGCCGTTGTATTCCTGTTTCTTTACGTTGATGACATCCTACTGATTGGAAATAATGTAGGAACATTGGCAAAGGAAAAAAAAAGACTAGCCGAGCAATTTAAAATGAAGATTTGGGAGATGTAAACTACGTTCTAGGCATAAAGATCCTTCAGGATCGTCAGAACAAAGTTTTGGCTCTGTCTCAAGCTGCATATATAGATAAGGTATTGGTGAGATTTAGTATGCACAATTCCAAGAAGGGTGATATGCCAACCCGTCATAGAATTATCCTTTCTAAAGTGTAGTGTCCTAAAACACCTCAAGAAGAAGAGGATATGAGACAGTATCCCTACGCATTAGCGGTATGAAGTCTGATGTATGCCATGTTGTGTACAAGACCTAACATTTGTTATGCAGTAGAGATAGTCAGTTGTTATCAATCCAATCTTGGATTGAGTCATTGGATTGCAATAAAGAATATTCTCAAGTATCTTTGGAAAACTAGAAAATATATGCTTGTATATTCCAGTGGTGACCTCAACCCCACTGGATACACTGATTCTGATTTTCAATCACACACAGATAGTCGGAAATTGACTTCAGGATCAGTATTCACACTTGGTGGAGGAGCTGTAGTATGGCGAATTATTAAACAAACTATTATCGTAGGTTCTACCAAGAAGGCCAAGTATATAGCAGCTTATGAATCAGCTAAAGAAGCTATGTGGCTAAAGAAGTTCAATTCCTATCTAAAACTTGTTCAAGATATGGATAAGCCACTTATGATATACTGTGACAATAATGGGGCGATAGCTAACTCAAAGGAAACGAGGAGTCACAAGAGAGAAAAGCATATTGAGAGGAAATATCACTTGATTAGGGATATTTTTCACAAAGGAGATGTAGCAATTATGAAGATAGCTTTAGAACATAACCTTGCAGATCCTTTCACTAAGACTTTTTCTACCAAGTCTTTTAAAGATCATGTTAGTAATATGAGTTTGGGGAGATGCCCCATTTGCTTTAGGGAAAGTGGGAAATTGTTGGGATTAGTGCCCTTTAAAGCATATATATTGAACAATATTTTAGGGTCAAATATGTAATTGAGACAAATTATTTAATTGATGTGGCAATTTTCGTAATTGACATTTTATTTAAAGCAATTTTTGAAATTAAATTTTTAAATAAAATGGGAATTTCGAAATTGGTATTTAAATAATTAGAATAATTAATTTTTAATTAATTGATTTTATTTATTTAAATAAATGTGAAAATGATATTTCTGATAATTTAAATTAGTTTTGAATTTGAATTAATATTTATTCTTTAATAAATCTGATAAGATAAGTTATCATGTTTATATATTTTTTAATAGATAAATTATTAAATAAAATTAAAAGAAAATTAGTTTTAACACATTCCTAAATATAGGGATGTTACATGCCAACTACAATTTCGGGCATGTAGATGGCGTGTACACTATGTAACAAATCAATATTGGATCTTGGTATTTTTCTTTTATTTATTTAATAATAATAGATTTATAGTTTGAATTTTAAATTTTAAATTTAAGTAATTCTTTTTATGAATCTATCAGGAATATAGTTTTCATAATATACGTATTCAGAATATTCTAGAGAGAGAAAATATATCGTAATATTGTCCTATCCTTGAAATCTGTCTCAGAACTCTGTCTTAGGCCTAATATTCAAAGATCTCATGTGTTCATTATATCTTGTGATAAGAAAATTTCCTACCATTTCTCTACATGCCCACACACATCTTGAGGTGTAGAAATACATCTTGGAAGATCTTGGTCTGAGTATTTAAAGAACTGCTTTGGATTGGATGTTCGTAGGAGATACAAAAAGATAGCAAGGATTCTTGATAGTTCTTCAACTGGTAAATCCTCATATTTTTATTTCTTTATGATTAATGTTTTGTAGATTAATGGATCTAATTATTTAAATATTGTTTAAATAATTTTTTAGAAATCTCTGGGCCCAACACCATGTGCTTTCTGCTGCGTATATGGTAAACCAGTTTCCAACACACACATGGTTAGTGAATCCTGAATCTATATTCCATGTAGAATTATAATCTTCCAAAACACATGCATCCAAGATAAAACATTAACTATTACCTTGGGTTCCTCTATCCTTGAGAGTTGGGCAATCCTTTTCCAATACTAGTCTCCTTGTAGTGGAAACAAGATCCTTTGACTTTCTTAGCAATGGCCTTTGCCCTATCAGGTTTTGTAGCACCTCTAGCAGTTTTGCAGTAGCTAAGGCCTTGCCCTTCTTGTTATTTCTCTTGTTGCTATTCGAGGATGAAGCCAAGTTAGCCTCTCCAGAAGAGGCCTCACTAGGAGCAACATACTTCTTGTCATGTCCCTTACTCAATCCACATTGATGTGAAGACCCACAACTTACAAGACTAAAAGAAAGTAGAAAATTACATTTTAAAATTTTAATAGTCTCCAGAAATCCATGTAAAAAAAACTTTTAAAAAGTCGTGTGCATACACTTAGACAATTACATTGTTTTTGTAAACTTAAACATTTTTTCAGAATAAAAAGAAATAGTGCCCATAAAAAAAAAAGGGTTTCCCAAAAGCCATCTCCAAAAAGAACCAAATCCCAAAGGTCGGGCCACATGTACACTTCGACAAGCAGACTTTGGCGCTCACTGCTGCACCTTGCCCTTACCTACAACATGAATAGCTAGGTAAGCAATTAAGCTTAGTAAGATTAACATTTCAAACAAAAACATAGTACGACCCAAGGACGGGGTTCTACTTAGAGTAACTAGGGTATCAGATAACTTTTGAACCCTATCAAACAAGGTATAAAATTCAAACCAAATCATTAGCTTAGTTCTACCGAACAACCAACTAAATTCAAAATCAACCTGCACGCAGAAAATCCCAGAACAAGCAGATATAAAATAAAAATGCATAACACCATTCTACAATGGCTACAAAAACCACTGAAGAGCTACAAAAATATGATGAGTTGTTTGGGCACCTTTGAGATCACAACAACTAAAATTCACCGAGTGCTTACTACCTGTTTAAACATTTCATTGGCCGGTTGTACTTCCCCTTACCATGGTCACGAGCTCAAGTGCCAGTATTACCAATCACTGGATTTACAATAGAGCGGTCCTAGTATACACACTGGATTTCACAATAATACAACAATTAAACATCCCGACATCTAACCGGATTCACATATCAATAATCAATTCACACACAAACCAAACTCCCCCCTGAGTACCCCAGTTACAAATTAATAGACATTTGATCGTACTTCCTCTTACCCCAGTCATCAGTCCATAGTCAATTGACCATGCTTCTCCCTACCCTGGTCACAAATCAACAGACATTCGATCGTGTTTCCCCCTACCCCAGTCATTAGCTCGAATACCAGTATGATCTAGTAATCACTGGATTTCATTGGAACATTCTTTACACTTAATATTACCCCCTAGCCATTCCTAATTCAACCCTTAATTAATCTAGTGTAAAGAACACTAACAGAAAATACACTAGCATGTTTCATGTTGTAGCCAACAAAGTTAAGATTAACTTACTTGGAATTCTTAGCGTTTGTCTGTGGGATTTGTTTATCAAGAGATGAGCCTTCTTGCTTAGATGACACTGTTGTGAATCCATACAGTGACTCAGATTAATTATGGCAATTATCCTAGAAAGTTTGTGTAACGCCCTGGATAGCCAATACCGCTATACTGTGTGTTTATAATAGTGTGAGACTTGCTAATCAAGTCATTTATTCAAAGCGTGTCATTAACTAAAGTGTTCTAAGGCTAAAAGACATTTTGGCCTCAAAGAAACATTTTATAAAATATAAACAATTTACAGAAGGGATCCCCAAAAGTACAATGTTTAAAAGCTGGTTTACAAAATTCAACAGTTAAGAGTAAACATTAGCCATACTAAGGAAAAATACAAGGTTCTGGTCCTCTCGTCCCTGTAATCTCCTCAACCGTGGCGGCTGAGTGGCCTGACATGTACATTCACCCTGCAGAGCTCTCCAATCAGGGTTGATCAATCTTGCCCTTGCCTTTACCTGCACCACGCAGCACCCGTGAGCCGAGGCCCAGCAAGAAAATAACATATACAACACAATCAATGATAACAGACAGTTAATTCATTAAGCATGTATTCTTATCCAATAATCCACATTAGTACCACTCAACATATTTTTAGAATCATGGATGCAATCAAACACTTATAACATTCATATCACATAATAGTCAATACAATATTCAATTCACACAATAACTAGGGCTGACACCTTAGGCCGCACCCTCTGTTTAACCCACTGACTCCGACCCGCTTAAACCGAGCTCAGTGCATAATAAGCTGTCCTCGGATACCAGTGTCCGAACCGCGCCATTTGCGCAAGTTAACCATGGCACGCTTAGGCCGTTGGTTCAATAATTAGCTTGCATGGCATAATACCATCTATTCAAGCATACACAATAGGGAACTCTTAGTCCCATCACATATATTCAACTAGGTGCAGTTTTCTTACCTTTGGCTTCTAGATGTACTAGTTACGGGCGATACTCCTTGAGCGCGATCCGATCCCCGAGTCCTAGCTTAGCACCTAGTCACAACCATGATGAAGGATACCATTAATAATCTTAAATGAGTTTCTAAACCAAGTTCTAATCCCCGGAACATTGAACTTCACCAAATATGGTAAAAGATTCAATCCCGAGCACCCTAGGTTAAATTCCCAAGCCTAAAATCTCAAAATCCCAAAATCCCTTAAGGGCCCCGGCATAGGCCATCCATGCTGCGGCATGGCCCCAAACAGAGCCCTCCTAAGGCACAAAAACAGGTAAGGGCTACGGCATTGCTTAGACCATGTCGCGGCCCGCCCTCCTTCCTCAGCATGCATCAGCTTCGAAGGGCCGCAGCTCACCAAGAACTATGCTGTGGCCCGACCCTTCGAACCCAGAAAAACCCACCATTTTCAACCTCTAAACCTCAATTTTGGCCATCCCAAAGCTCCCAACTCAAAACCAATTAATAACAACATCATTAAAATGATTTAAACAACACAATTCCACCAAAAATCCAGCCTAACACTCACCAAAATCCCAATTCCAATTTATGAGATTTCAAACCTAAAAACTCAAAACCAACCATGGAAATACTAAAATTCAACCATTAAAATTTGAATTGAAACTTACCTCAGCTGTAGAATCGTTCCTCCAAGAATCCCCTGACCTATCTTCAAAGTTTCAAGCCCCAAACTCCACCTTGAATATCAAAATCACAACTATTAAAAAATCAACCATTTTTCTTAAAGTTCATAACCACAGAACAAAAATCAATGCTTACCTTGGCTTTAATTCAACCCTTGATTAGTTCCTTGAGCTAATCCTCTAGCTCAACCCTTCAATTTCACCAAGTTTCAATTAATTCCCCTTGAAAATCAGGGTTTTTCCTTTGCTAAGAGAGAGAAGGAGAAAAAGATCGGTTTAAAATTGTGTCTACTGTTTTCTTAAATATTCCTTAAGTCTATCCTTAAGTTATCAGACTAATCCCAAAGCTCGGGGTACCGAAAACGTCCCCGATGGCAAAATAGTAAAATTCCCCAGTATTCCCGCTTAAACATCCTAACCTCAAATATATCTCCAATTATTTATTTTCATAACCCAATAGTCTGAATCACTACCCGCTACCTAAAATATCCCTGACTTGTTCAAAGTCAATCATAATGCCCCATTGTGACTTTTCCCGCTGTAATGCCCCAAATTTCCTAATAAGGTTTAGGACCCTCATTAGGAGGCCGGGAGGGCCATAATTGCTTTATTATGCTATTTAATGATAATATGCATGTTTAGGTGTATTAAATGTGCATGTGAACCCATTTGTGATTAATTGGGTGATTTTCATATTTTGGCCATATCGGGCATTTTTGACATATATGTGAAATGGGCGTGGTGCCTTGTTATTATTTGGTTATGCCAGGGTTACCCAGCACAAGACGATCCTAGGAGGTAAGCTAGTGGGAAAGTCACAATGGGATTTAAGCTTGACTTGGAGTAAGTCAAGGGGTATTTAGAGCATTACCGGGTTAATGGGTAATGGGAATTAATATTTGGTGATAAATTGGGAATATTTGAGATCAGAGTGAAATTCTGGAAGTTTTGACTATAGTGTCCCCGGGGGTGTTTTTGGGACCCCGAGCACTAGGCTTTATTTGAGGTTACTTAAGCTTGAAGTAGCTTCCCAGATAAGAATGTACGTTAGAAAACCTCTCGTTCTCTCTCTCGACGGTCCGTTATACCGTTTGAGCATTTTTGAGGAAATCTTGAGTTCTAGGAGTTGGAATCAAGCGAGGGTCAAGGCATAGCGATCCTAGGAAAGATTAGAAGCTTCTTAACCGAAGGATTTGACGGAAAACAACCCAATCATAGGTAATCTAAGTTTGAAGTTTTTAAAGTTTCTAAGCTTAGAATTGGACTTTGTTAATTGTTGAGTTTTTGGTTGGTTTGAACCTTGGATTTTGAGGGTTTTGGAATATTGGGAAGCTTGGGAACTTTGATTTGATGAATGGGGAATGTTTGGGGTATGTTTTTGGAGGATTTGGAGTGCTTAAGACACGTTTGGGAATGGCCCAGGGTTGGGGGCCGCGGCCCAAGTTCGAAGAAGCAGGTGTCAGGAAATTGGCCTTGCTGGGCGCCGCGGCCCTTGATGGAGGGCGCTGCGGCCCTTGCCTCAGAGAACCCTGGGGGTCGCGGCCCAAGGTTCTAGGGTCGTAGCCCTTGCCCTGTTTTCACCCCGTTTGCTCGTTTTGGAACCCGGGAACGTGGTTTTAGGCCTCGGGATCATTCCTACTATCCGGATTAGTGAGGATTGATGTCTTGGAAGCTAAGTTTTAGTTCAAGGGTTGATTTTAGAACTTGAACTCATTGGATCACCATTTTTGGTTGTGACTAGGTTAACACTAGAGGCTTGGATCAGGATCGTGCTTGTGGCTCATTTGTTGGTAACCTGTGCTTGGACCCAAGGTAAGAAAAATGCACCCCATATGTGACATGCATGGTTATGTTTGATGCATGTTGGAATGTTTAAATGTAAACATTGATAGCATAATGAATGCTTGGCAATCTTGCCCATTTGCATATGATTATTGTTGAGGCATGCTGGATGATTAAGTGTGATGCATGTGATGCACGAGAAACATGTGATTAGGGCATGCCATGAATGATGAATATGAGATTGGTCAGAGCTTGAGTCTCTGAGTTTGTGCATGATCATAATTATGCCAGCAACTGTTAGTAAGCATGATGAATGCCCTATTTTGGGATAATTGGCATATGATACACATTGAAAGCATTGCTTACTTGTGCATAGCACTGACTAATTAGTCAGATTTGGCGAAGGTGCTAGTATCAACTGTGAAGCTGTGACTCATTAGTCAGGTTCGGCAGTGGTACTGGGCACTGGTCACACAGGGCTGACTCATTAGTCAGAATTGGCAAAGGTGTTAGTATCAACTGTGAAGCCGCGACTCACTAGTCAGGTTCGGCAGTGGTACTGGGCACTGGTCACATTGTGCTAACTCACTAGTCATGACAACCCTAGTGTGTTTAGTGCTAGCTATGTCGATTGGACCAAATCGACCCTCTGCATTGAATGACTCAAAGAGCATTAATGCAGGATCGACCTCAAGTTCGATGAATATAAACAAGTGTTTATCTAGCCAAAGGCTAGTCAATTAGAGCCATTGCGGGAAAGCCTAGGTAACGGTGTCGTTACACGGCTATAGGCACTGGGCTCTAGTGACTTGATCGTCAGTCACTCAGTATTGTTTACCAGAACCTCAAGTGATATTCACTCATCTGATCAGAGCTATGAGCTCTGTATGATCATTTTGATCATCATATGCATGGCTTGGGCACTGAGGCCCCTAGTGACTTGCTTGTTGGTCACTCAGTATGGTTACCAGAACCTATTTAAGGCTAGAGGCTTACCCAACAGCCACCCTTCCACTTGAAT
The DNA here is from genome assembly GCF_963169125.1 of Humulus lupulus. NCBI lineage: Eukaryota > Viridiplantae > Streptophyta > Magnoliopsida > Rosales > Cannabaceae > Humulus > Humulus lupulus. The sequence continues at coordinate 144,550,906 of NC_084800.1, read as the reverse complement.
TAGTGGCTTGCTTGTCAGTCACTCAGTATGGTTTAACAGAACCTCAAGTGTTGCGATACTCATCTGATTAGGACTGACTTGATAGTCCTCCAATCGGAAGGCCAGGATTTCTTATCCTGGATATCCCAGGATATGTTTGAATTCATTTGCATGCTACATAGAGCTATGATTGCTAGGCATGCCAGATATGATTTGATATCATGATATGACTGTTTATGAGCATATGAGTTTTCTTGTTGGGCTTCGGCTCACGGGTGCTTTGTGGTGCAGGTAAAGGCAAGAGGAAGCTGGATCATCCTTGAGTTGGAGAGCTTTGGTGATGACGTGTACATATGCAGCTGCTCGACCAATACTTGGGCGAGGTTTGAAAGTGGAACTAGGGCTGAGCCCTGTTTTGCCGCTTAGAACGACCTGTTGTAAATATTTGTTTCTAATAGACTCTGAAATTATATTTTTGGGATCCCAATGTATATGTTAAACGTTCTAGTGAAACGTTATACCTTAACCAAAGTTTTTAACCCCTAAACCGCTAAACATGTTTAGTTACACGTTTATGGCCAAATGACTCGATTAGCGAGTTTAGCACTGTTTGCAATGTGCACTGTAGCAGTCCCTGGAGTTGGGGCGTTATACCCGCTATCAAGCCCTCGGATCGCCCTAAGTCGCCGACTGCAGATTTATCCACATAATAATGTGGTTCTCACATATATCACATACATATATTTCACATCATCATATAATATCATCAATTATCATATGCTCACTATTAATCATATAATTACGCACTTAAATCAACAAAATTCATTCTAATCCCTATTATGCCATCCTGGCACACTAATCAAGGCCCTTAAGCCTTTATTAGTGATTTTAGGTTGCTACAGTTTGTTTAACAATTTGTGCATTGAAAATCTAATACTCACCTCTTGTTAAGTCATACCATATTTCTAACATGCATTTAAACATTTAAAAATACAACCTCTAAGTGTCAGGAAAACTGGTTTCCAAAACCACTTTCGTTTGTAATAGACTCTGAAATTATATTTTTGGGATCCCAATGTATATGTTAAACGTTCTAGTGAAACGTTATACCTTAACAAAAGATTTTAACCTCTAAACCGCTAATCATGTTTAGTTACACGTTTATGGCCAAACGACTCGATTAGCGAGTTTAGCACTTGTTTGCAATGTGCACTGTAGCGGTCCCTGGAGTTGGGGCGTTATAATTTTGGTATCAGAGCATGCCATGGTTTATGTGTTCCTGAAGACGAGCTGGGCATGTACACTCATCACTGAAGATAGCTTCACTCAAGGAATGGTAACTATTTTTGTAGTTATGTGTTTAGCTGCTTAAATAGGTTGTGAATGCTTTACCTGCACATTGCATTAGGGAGCATGAGATTCTGATAGAGCTTGGCTCTTGACTATATGATTATATGCTCCGTGAATATGTTTATGAACATGATCATTTGATTACCTGCTCCATGATTACATAATTGTGATATTTGCATGCTTGAGTGGAGGCATGGTGTGAATGTTGGAAGAGCAGGGATTTTGATTGATGTATGAATTCCATGGGAATGTTTATAGCACTGCAGTGATTTGTGAATATGGTGTCATAAGATTGATCCCGTGGGGGAAAACTCATGATATTCTCATCGTGTCTAATGGGTCAAGTTATTGACTGCAGAACAGGCTTATAACCAAGGCAGATAATGAGGCCTGGTGGTGGTTATTCAGAGGCTGGGAGTTTCAGTCAGGGGTTGAGTTCTTCATCTGCCCCTCAGAGTTTTCAACAGATAGTTACCGATTTGCAATCAAGATTGCAGAGGCATGAGGAAGAGATTAGGTGTCTGAGGCAACAACAGAATCTGTTGGGAAGCACATCTTCCTATGTTGTGCCAGGAATGGCACCAGGTTTGACTCAGCCTAGGGTTGAGAGCAGATGGGAATTTCTCTGTGGAAGATTCCAGGAATATTATCCTCCAGTCTTTGAGGGAGGCCTAGATCCATTCAGATCTGAGCAATGGATGGGCATGATCAGTTCCATTCTTGACAGTATGGGGCTGGTAGGTCACGAGAGGGTGATCTGTGCGACATTTGTATTGCGGGATGATGCTCAGACATGGTGGGAAGTGATATCGCAGACACGAGACACAGCTGTGATGGATTGGAAAGAGTTTAGGCAGCTGTTTAATGAAAAGTATTATTGTGATGTAGCCAAGACTGCCAAGATGAATGAGTTTTTGAATCTCGTTCAGGGAAAGGCATCGGTATCTAAGTATGTTAATAAATTTAATGGGTTGACCAAGTTTGCTTTAGACATGGTACCCACAGATGTAGCTCAGAAAGAAAGGTTTGTTCAAGGATTAAATCCTGGAATAGCTCAGGGCATTAGAGTTGCCCCAGTGCATGAAGTCTCTACCTATGCTCAGGTGGTAGAGAAGGCTCTTGCTGTTGAGAGCATCAGAGATGAGGAAAAGAGTGCCACGGAGCATGGAGCTCAGATAGTGGTACCTCAACTTAGTGGAGCAAGCAAGAAGTAAAGCTGGAAGCCTTACCCAGAGTGCGCTCGGTGTAAGAGGCATCATCTGGGAGAATGCAGAGCAAGGTCATTTTCGCTTGTGGCATGGTTGGGCATCTAAAAAAGGATTGCCCAAGGCAAAGAGAGCTTGAGCAAAAGAGGATAGATAGCTCGATTCCAGCACGAGTGTTTATTCTAGAGCGGTCAGAGTCTGAGACTAGCTCTTCAGAGATGCCAGGTCAGTTTTCTTGTTTTGATTTCTGAGTTATGCTGATTGGCTTTGGTGCCATACTGTTCCTTTGTTTGTTGTATATAAAGAGGCATAAAGTCGGTATGATGATCACATGGTTACATTGTGATGAGAACACAGTGTTGTATTGGTGACTTAAGAAATAAGTTGGGTTATGGAAAATGACTCATCAGTGATATTGATAAAGCTGGTTTCGACTGGCAATGCTAAATGGTAAGGAAGGAATAGCGTCTCTTGGGCTTGAGAGCTAGAGTTTTATGGCGGGAAGATGCATAGAATTCCTGGCTAGTGTGATGGATACCACTTAGATTGTACCAGTGGGATCAGGACAGGCTGGACTAGTCTGTGAGTTTCTGGATATGTTTCCAGGGGATTTGTCAGGGTTTCTGTTATATGAAGAGATTAAAATGGTGGTTTGAGTAGTGCCAAGGATAGAGTTGAATTGAGGGCATTGTATTGAATAGTTTAGTAGAGTTGTAAGAACTCGAGGCTTAGATACTGAGTGAGAAGGGAATTCTCAAGAGTTGATCTTTGATCTGGTTAGTACCAGTTAGGGATCAGGGGAAAGGAATATGCAAAAGACTGTGTTTACATCAGGTAAGAGCACTGGGAAGTGCTGGATTGTATTTTGAGAATTTGTTTAACGCTACGTGTTTATAGGTCAAATGAACAGAGCGTTCAGGGGATTATTTGAATGGGAATTTGTGATCGTCTGGGACGATGGTATTGTGGTGCATTCCCTGTGGAAATTTGCTAAGGTCAGGGGATACCTTAGAAGGTGGGAGTGTCCCTGGATGGACATGGTATTATATGTGTTTTGTGGAAAGAATTTTGAGTTTCTATTTACAGATCAGAATCAAGTGACAGGTTGTTATGACACCTCAGTGATACAGAGAAAAGAGATTTATTTATGCAACATGTTGGTTAAAGGATCTAACCAGAGCTAGTGTAGAGTTTCTGGTGGGCCAGGTGGCCAGTTTTGTGTTTGAGATTTCTATCTCAGAAAAGATCAAAAGGAGGAATGACTAAGAGAACCATAGATAAGAAAGTTGAATGGAAGTCTTAGCTGGGTTTGCTAAGAGTGTTACAGTGTCAAGTGTGAGTTTATTGTAATATAAGGGTCAGACTTGGGGTCTGATGGACACTGGGATTAATGAGAGATTCTGGATGAATCTCGTGTCACTTTTTGATTCTCTTCGTTCAGGCATCATGTCAGTGTACCAGGGTATGAAAGTTTTATGGTGATGGCCTGAGATGGAGAGGGGCATAATGGAATGCGTGATAAAGTTCTTAACCTGTTAGCAGGTCCAGACAAGGTATCAGGAATTAATAAGGTCGTTGCAGCCTTTGAGTATTCTGTAAAGGAAATAAGAAAGCATCGCGATGGGTTTCGCGGTGGGGCTACCCAGGAAAGTGGGTCTGCATGAATGACTTGGGTCATTTTGGACCAGTGTTGTGAAAGAGATGGTGTGCCTTCATGAGAATTTAAGGTCTATCTTACTAGATGAAGACTCTATTGTTACTTCCAAGTTATAGAAGGGTGAGGGGAAGGCAATGAATATATAGATGGAATTCAGTACAGTTAATTGTTCTCAGGCTGATGATAATCAGAGGGAGAATTGTCCAGAGTTGAAAAGGTACCTTATGAGATAAAGTATGGTGGAACATGTTCGTCACCCTTTCATTGGAGTGAGAGGGATGAGATATTATATCTGGATCATGAGATGGTTCAGGGGACCATTGAGATTATTAAAGGTTGGAGCTTGGATGCTCACTTCTCAGAGTAAATTGGAAAGTGTTACTAAATTGGAAAGCAGGAATATGAAGTTCCAGATAGGAAGTTGTATTTTCCTAAAGAATCACCATGGAAAGGGGTGATGAGTAAAGGCAAGTTGAGCCTAGTCTAGTATGACAGTTTGAGTCCTGATTAGGACTGGTCAGATTATCTTTTGTTGGACCATAGTTTTGGTTCTGATGGTTGTACATTGTGTTATGTATTTCCATGTAGTGGACATGGGTTGAAAGAACTCATGAGTTGAGTTATGAGATTCTGAGGAACAAAGTGTACCTTGATTTAAGGTATGTTGCAGAAACAGTGAGGTCGAGAGAACGACCTGGGAACTGGAATCAGTTGTGCGGAATTGATATTCCGGGCGGTTCAGATAAATTTCGAGGACGAAATTTCTGTAAGGAGAGGATAGTTGTAATGCCCCAAATTTCCTAATAAGGTTTAGGACCCTGATTAGGATGCTGGGAGGGCCATAATTGCTTTATTATGCTATTTAATGATAATATGCATGTTTAGGTGTATTAAATGTGCATGTGAACCCATTTGTGATTAATTGGGTGATTTTCATATTTTGGCCATATCGGGCATTTTTGACATATATGTGAAATGGGCGTGGTGCCTTGTTATTATTTGGTTATGCCAGGGTTACCCAGCACAAGACGATCCTAGGAGGTAAGCTAGTGGGAAAGTCACAACGGGATTTAAGCTTGACTTGGAGTAAGTCAAGAGGTATTTAGAGCATTACCGGGTTATTGGGTAATGGGAATTAATATTTGGTGATAAATTGGGAATATTTGAGATCAGGGAGAAATTCTGGAAGTTTTGACTATAGTGTCCCCGGGGGTGTTTTTGGGACCCCGAGCACTAGGTTTTATTTGAGGTTACTTAAGCTTGAAGTAGCTTCCCAGATAAGAATGTACGTTAGAAAACCTCTCGTTCTCTCTCTCGACAGTCCGTTATACCGTTTGAGCATTTTTGAGGAAATCTTGAGTTCAAGGAGTCGGAATCAAGCGAGGGTCGAGGCATAGCGATCCTAGGAAAGATTAGAAGCATCTTAACTGAAGGATTTGACGGAAAACAACCTAATCAAAGGTAATCTAAGTTTGAAGTTTGAAGTTTTTAAAGTTTCTAAGCTTAGAATTGGACTTTGTTAATTGTTGAGTTTTTGGTTGGTTTGAACCTTGGGTTTTGAGGGTTTTGGAATATTGGGAAGCTTGGGAACTTTGATTTGATGATTGGGGAATGTTTGGGTATGTTTTTGGAGGATTTGGAGTGCTTAAGACATGTTTGAGAATGGCCCAGGGTTGGGGGCCGCGGCCCTGTTCTTGAGCGCCGCGGCCCTAGTTCGAAGAAGCAGGTGTCAGGAAATTGGCCTTGTTGGGCGTCACGGCCCTTGCCTCAGAGAACCCTGGGGGTCGCGGCCCAAGGTGCTAGGGCCGCAGCCCTTGCCCTGTTTTCACCCCGTTTGCTCGTTTTGGACTCCAGGAACGTGGTATTTTGGCCTCAGGATCATTCCTACTATCCGGATTAGTGAGGATTGATGTCTTGGAGGCTAAGTTTTAGTTCAAGGGTTGATTTTAGAACTTGAACTCATTGGATCACCATTTGTGGTTGTGACTAGGTTAACAATTATTTATTTTCATAACCCGATAGTCTGAATCACTACCCGATACCTAAAATATCCCTGACTTGTTCAAAGTCAATCATAATGCCCCGTTGTGACTTTTCCCGCTGTAATGCCCCAAATTTCCTAATAAGGTTTAGGACCCTCATTAGGAGGCCGGGAGGGCCATAATTGCTTTATTATGCTATTTAATGATAATATGCATGTTTAGGTGTATTAAATGTGCATGTGAACCCATTTGTGATTAATTGGGTGATTTTCATATTTTGGCCATATCGGGCATTTTTGACATATATGTGAAATGGGCGTGGTGCCTTGTTATTATTTGGTTATGCCAGGGTTACCCAGCACAAGACGATCCTAGGAGGTAAGCTAGTGGGAAAGTCACAACGGGATTTAAGCTTGACTTGGAGTAAGTCAAGGGGTATTTAGAGCATTACCGGGTTATTGGGTAATGGGAATTAATATTTGGTGATAAATTGGGAATATTTGAGATCAGGGTGAAATTCTGGAAGTTTTGACTATAGTGTCCCCGGGGGTGTTTTTGGGACCCCGAGCACTAGGCTTTATTTGAGGTTACTTAAGCTTGAAGTAGCTTCCCAGATAAGAATGTACGTTAGAAAACCTCTCGTTCTCTCTCTCGACGGTCCGTTATACCGTTTGAGCATTTTTGAGGAAATCTTGAGTTCTAGGAGTTGGAATCAAGCGAGGGTCAAGGCATAGCGATCCTAGGAAAGATTAGAAGCTTCTTAACCGAAGGATTTGACGGAAAACAACCCAATCATAGGTAATCTAAGTTTGAAGTTTTTAAAGTTTCTAAGCTTAGAATTGGACTTTGTTAATTGTTGAGTTTTTGGTTGGTTTGAACCTTGGGTTTTGAGGGTTTTGGAATATTGGGAAGCTTGGGAACTTTGATTTGATGATTGGGGAATGTTTGGGTATGTTTTTAGAGGATTTGGAGTGCTTAAGACATGTTTGAGAATGGCCCAGGGTTGGGGGCCGCGGCCCTGTTCTTGAGCGCCGCGGCCCTAGTTCGATGAAGCAGGTGTCAGGAAATTGGCCTTGTTGGGCGTCACGGCCCTTGCCTCAGAGAAACCTGGGGGTCGCGGCCCAAGGTGCTAGGGCCGCAGCCCTTGCCCTGTTTTCACCCAGTTTGCTCGTTTTGGACCCCGGGAACGTGGTATTTTGGCCTCAGGATCATTCCTACTATCCGGATTAGTGAGGATTGATGTCTTGGAGGCTAAGTTTTAGTTCAAGGGTTGATTTTAGAACTTGAACTCATTGGATCACCATTTGTGGTTGTGACTAGGTTAACAATTATTTATTTTCATAACCCGATAGTCTGAATCACTACCCGATACCTAAAATATCCCTGACTTGTTCAAAGTCAATCATAATGCCCCGTTGTGACTTTTCCCGCTGTAATGCCCCAAATTTCCTAATAAGGTTTAGGACCCTCATTAGGAGGCCGGGAGGGCCATAATTGCTTTATTATGCTATTTAATGATAATATGCATGTTTAGGTGTATTAAATGTGCATGTGAACCCATTTGTGATTAATTGGGTGATTTTCATATTTTGGCCATATCGGGCATTTTTGACATATATGTGAAATGGGCGTGGTGCCTTGTTATTATTTGGTTATGCCAGGGTTACCCAGCACAAGACGATCCTAGGAGGTAAGCTAGTGGGAAAGTCACAACGGGATTTAAGCTTGACTTGGAGTAAGTCAAGGGGTATTTAGAGCATTACCGGGTTATTGGGTAATGGGAATTAATATTTGGTGATAAATTGGGAATATTTGAGATCAGGGTGAAATTCTGGAAGTTTTGACTATAGTGTCCCCGGGGGTGTTTTTGGGACCCCGAGCACTAGGCTTTATTTGAGGTTACTTAAGCTTGAAGTAGCTTCCCAGATAAGAATGTACGTTAGAAAACCTCTCGTTCTCTCTCTCGACGGTCCGTTATACCGTTTGAGCATTTTTGAGGAAATCTTGAGTTCTAGGAGTTGGAATCAAGCGAGGGTCAAGGCATAGCGATCCTAGGAAAGATTAGAAGCTTCTTAACCGAAGGATTTGACGGAAAACAACCCAATCATAGGTAATCTAAGTTTGAAGTTTTTAAAGTTTCTAAGCTTAGAATTGGACTTTGTTAATTGTTGAGTTTTTGGTTGGTTTGAACCTTGGGTTTTGAGGGTTTTGGAATATTGGGAAGCTTGGGAACTTTGATTTGATGATTGGGGAATGTTTGGGTATGTTTTTAGAGGATTTGGAGTGCTTAAGACATGTTTGAGAATGGCCCAGGGTTGGGGGCCGCGGCCCTGTTCTTGAGCGCCGCGGCCCTAGTTCGATGAAGCAGGTGTCAGGAAATTGGCCTTGTTGGGCGTCACGGCCCTTGCCTCAGAGAAACCTGGGGGTCGCGGCCCAAGGTGCTAGGGCCGCAGCCCTTGCCCTGTTTTCACCCAGTTTGCTCGTTTTGGACCCCGGGAACGTGGTATTTTGGCCTCAGGATCATTCCTACTATCCGGATTAGTGAGGATTGATGTCTTGGAGGCTAAGTTTTAGTTCAAGGGTTGATTTTAGAACTTGAACTCATTGGATCACCATTTGTGGTTGTGACTAGGTTAACAATTATTTATTTTCATAACCCGATAGTCTGAATCACTACCCGATACCTAAAATATCCCTGACTTGTTCAAAGTCAATCATAATGCCCCGTTGTGACTTTTCCCGCTGTAATGCCCCAAATTTCCTAATAAGGTTTAGGACCCTCATTAGGAGGCCGGGAGGGCCATAATTGCTTTATTATGCTATTTAATGATAATATGCATGTTTAGGTGTATTAAATGTGCATGTGAACCCATTTGTGATTAATTGGGTGATTTTCATATTTTGGCCATATCGGGCATTTTTGACATATATGTGAAATGGGCGTGGTGCCTTGTTATTATTTGGTTATGCCAGGGTTACCCAGCACAAGACGATCCTAGGAGGTAAGCTAGTGGGAAAGTCACAACGAGATTTAAGCTTGACTTGGAGTAAGTCAAGGGGAATTTAGAGCATTACCGGGTTATTGGGTAATGGAAATTAATATTTGGTGATAAATTGGGAATATTTGAGATCAGGGTGAAATTCTGGAAGTTTTGACTATAGTGTCCCCGGGGGTGTTTTTGGGACCCCGAGCACTAGGCTTTATTTGAGGTTACTTAAGCTTGAAGTAGCTTCCCAGATAAGAATGTACGTTAGAAAACCTCTCGTTCTCTCTCTCGACGGTCCGTTATACCGTTTGAGCATTTTTGAGGAAATCTTGAGTTCTAGGAGTTGGAATCAAGCGAGGGTCAAGGCATAGCGATCCTAGGAAAGATTAGAATCTTCTTAACCGAAGGATTTGACGGAAAACAACCCAATCATAGGTAATCTAAGTTTGAAGTTTTTAAAGTTTCTAAGCTTAGAATTGGACTTTGTTAATTGTTGAGTTTTTGGTTGGTTTGAACCTTGGATTTTGAGGGTTTTGGAATATTGGGAAGCTTGGGAACTTTGATTTGATGAATGGGGAATGTTTGGGGTATGTTTTTGGAGGATTTGGAGTGCTTAAGACACGTTTGGGAATGGCCCAGGGTTGGGGGCCGCGGCCCAAGTTCGAAGAAGCAGGTGTCAGGAAATTGGCCTTGCTGGGCGCCGCGGCCCTTGATGGAGGGCGCCGCGGCCCTTGCCTCAGAGAACCCTGGGGGTCGCGGCCCAAGGTGCTAGGGTCGTAGCCCTTGCCCTGTTTTCACCCCGTTTGCTCGTTTTGGAACCCGGGAACGTGGTTTTAGGCCTCGGGATCATTCCTACTATCCGGATTAGTGAGGATTGATGTCTTGGAGGCTAAGTTTTAGTTCAAGGGTTGATTTTAGAACTTGAACTCATTGGATCACCATTTTTGGTTGTGACTAGGTTAACACTAGAGGCTTGGATCAGGATCGTGCTTGTGGCTCATTTGTTGGTAACCTGTGCTTGGACCCAAGGTAAGAATACTGCACCCCATATGTGACATGCATGGTTATGTTTGATGAATGTTGGAATGTTTAAATGTAAACATTGATAGCATAATGAATGCTTGGCAATCTTGCCCATTTGCATATGATTATTGTTGAGGCATGCTGGATGATTAAGTGTGATGCATGTGATGCACGAGAAACATGTGATTAGGGCATGCCATGAATGATGCATGTGATGCACGAGAAACATTGTGCTAACTCACTAGTCATGACAACCCTAGTGTGTTTAGTGCAAGCTATGTCGATTGGACCAAATCGATCCTCTGCATTGAATGACTCAAAGAGCATTAATGCAGGATCGACCTCAAGTTCGATGAATATAAACAAGTGTTTATCTAGCCAAAGGCTAGTCATTTAGAGCCATTGCGGGAAAGCCTAGGTAACGGTGTCGTTACACTGCTATGGGCACTGGGCTCTAGTGACTTGGTCGTCAGTCACTCAGTATGGTTTACCAGAACCTCAAGTGATATTCACTCATCTGATCAGAGCTATGAGCTCTGTATGATCATTTTGATCATCATATGCATGGCTTGGGCATTGAGGCCCCTAGTGACTTGCTTGTTGGTCACTCAGTGTGGTTTACCAGAACCTATTGAAGGCTAGAGGCTTACCCAACAGCCACCCTTCCACTTGAATTAGTGGCTTGCTTGTCAGTCACTCAGTATGGTTTACCAGAACCTCAAGTGTTGCGATACTCATCTGATTAGGACTGACTTGATAGTCCTCCAATCGGAAGGCCAGGATTTCTTATCCTGGATATCCCAGGATATGTTTGAATTCATTTGCATGCTAAATAGAGCTATGATTGCTAGGCATGCCAGATATGATTTGATATCATGATATGACTGTTTATGAGCATATGAGTTTTCTTGTTGGGCTTCGGCTCACGGGTGCTTTGTGGTGCAGGTAAAGGCAAGAGGAAGCTGGACCATCCTTGAGTTGGAGAGCTTTGGTGATGACGTGTACATATGCAGTTGCTCGACCAATACTTGGGCGAGGTTTGAAAGTGGAACTAGGGCTGAACCCTGTTTTGCCGCTTAGAATGGCCTGTTGTAAATATTCGTTTCTAATAGACTCTGATATTATATTTTTGGGATCCCAATGTATATGTTAAACGTTCTAGTGAAACGTTATACCTTAACCAAAGTTTTTAACCCCTAAACCGCTAATCATGTTTAGTTACACGTTTATGGCCAAACGACTCGATTAGCGAGTTTAGCACTGTTTGCAATGTGCACAGTAGCGGTCCTTCGAGTTGGGGCGTTATACCCGCTATCAAGCCCTCGGATCGCCCCAAGTCGCCGACTGTAGATTTATCCACATAATAATGTGGTTCTCACATATATCACATACATATATTTCACATCATCATATTATATCATCAATTATCATATGCTCACTATTAATCATATAATTACGCATTTAAATCAACAAAATTCATTCTAATCCCTATTATGCCCTCCTGGCACACTAATCAAGGCCCTTAAGCCTTTATTAGTGATTTTAGGTTGTTATAGTTTGTTTAACAATTTGTGCATTGAAAATCTAATACTCACTTCTTGTTAAGTCATACCATATTTCTAACATGCATTTAAACATTTAAAAATACAACCTCTAAGTGTCAGGAAAACTGGTGTCCAAAACCACTTTTGAAATCCAGTCCATAATTATCTTAGTCCTCAAGGTAAAATTCTTCAGTATTTGAAGTAATTAATGAGTTTGCGGAGTCCTTCTTCTAATGGTGACGGGGTGTAATTACAACATTCTTACAAGCTTTTGTAAAAACCACCATCAATTAAGCTCTCTAAGAAATATCCCTTTTATTATATAAAAAAAATACTGCTTAATGGTTCTTTCTAAGAAACTAGTTACAACAACTTCCATTATATAAATTTTTCTTGGAGAGAATTTATTTTAATAGAAGTTGCTTAGTTTGTTAAACTACAGAATACACCAATAAACTCTACTTGAAATTTTTTGTGTAAAGAAATGTCAAACCTACCATTTTTTACCAATTAAGACTTATTTAAATTATTAAATTATTATTAGAAAAAAATTCTTTTAACATAAGTAATAAAAATGGTAACCCTTTTTGAAAAATAAGTTTTCCCATTTTAAAGAAAACAAATTTTAAATGTTATTTTCCAAAAGTGGGCAATTAGACCCCTTTCCTTAATTTAAAGAAAATCTTAAGACAAACAATTTAAAAAAAAAATCCTTTTTTAATAATGTTTAAGAGTAAATTGAAAATCCACTTATAATGAATTGTGGAGAGTTTTTTTATAACCAATTATTGTAGAAAACCCTAATATTTTGTAAGTGTTGATAACTATCCATTCTATAAGGAATTCCCAACTTTGGAACGCCGCCATTCCTAAATCGATTACTGTTTTGATATGAGACTATACAGGTCTAAACTTTGATATAACAAAAATGCTTACAAAAAATTTCAGCAAAAAACGGATCTCTCCTTCAAGGTGAAACTCGTTCTCAAAACTCTAGTTTAAGTTTTCCACATTTTACAGAAATTACAGTTTTAATCTTCCAACTTAGAAAAATTATAACTCCCAACCTATAGTGAATTTTTAGAAACTTTTTCAAAGGATTAATATATATGAAACTGTACTAAAAGTGTCCAGTTAAAAGTTTAGCCACAAATAATTAGTTTAAAACATTCAAATCGTTGCTCAAAGTCTCAGTATTAAAACTGCGAGTCAACATTTCAGATTGCACATGAAATCCCAAAATGCTCATAACTTGAGTTATACAAAATGTTTTTCAGTGGTTAAAGTTGCTAAAATCATGTACTCTTCCTAAATAATACATTAGTAAAATCCTCATTTATAAACTAGGTTATTTAGGTATTGTAAAACTTGTTGGAAGCTACTGTAACGTTTTTGGCAGCAAGCTATCTTCAACAAAGCTTATGGAAACTTTAGATTTCTACTACCAAGCAACCACAACTTGCATGCATGCAAACCAAACAGCCATAAAAGCAATAAAAATCATCAACCCACCTGTTTTAATACCAAACATGACCCAAGAACTCAGATGGTAGGATCATTTAAAAAGATTTAAGGTAACGAATCAAGAATTTACCCTTGTATTAAAGTTTTGAGTTTGGCTTCTATCGTTTGGCTCTAAGCCTCCCAAATGCTTTCCAACTTCCAATATCTCCCCAATGCCTCTTAAAGATCAGATTTGATTCAATAAAAAGAAGAAAAAAGAGAAGAAACACCAAGATTTCAAGACCCTAACGTCACTACTACAAAAAAGGGCAATTGTGTCAGTCAAACACGTCAGTCAACGCAGTTGACTGACGCAGTTGACCAAGAATTAGCATTTGTGGCAGTTGGGCACTGCCACAAATGCGGGGGCATTTGCGTTAGTACGTACACTGACGGCGTTGAACATGACCATTTGCGTCAGTGGGCCATTGACGTTGTTAATGAGATCGTTTGCATCAATGGGCCACTGATTGTAACGCCCCGTTAACTGAATTTAGCCCCCTTTCATCCCCGAGAGCAGCCACATTGACCTAAGTTTCAGAAAAAAAAAAACTGAAGAAATTCCAGCAGTGCCCCTTTGCGATGTCCCTCATTTTGGTAAGTTTTTATCCTTTTTTTTTTTCAATTTTAATGCAAAAATGATGATATATATTTTTTTATGAATCTTAGACATAGTTTTTTTTTTTAAAAAAAAATTGTATAGATTTGTATTTTTGAAGATTATTGTTTGAAAACCCATAAACTTTCTTAGTTTTTTGGGGTTTTCTACTTCAAGAACCCACATTGCTCAATTACCACAAGTAAGTGCAATTTCATTAATTTTTATGATGTAAATTTAATTTTTGTGATATTTTTTTTTTTATAAATTGACTATATTTTAGATGTTTTAATTTTTGGATAGTTTTATATTAATGATTATGTCATTTTGTTAGGTTTAAACTTTGCATTTTAATATTTTATTTGTTTAGAATTTTTTTTATTATAACTTATTTATTTTTTGTTAACTTTTTTCAATTTTATTTAAATATAATTTAATTTTGGATTTACTTATGTAAATGAGTATATATATTAATGTATATTTTTCTGTTATCCCTAAAAAATACGAGGATGACATGGTGAATGAGAATGCGACATGTGACATCACAAATCGGGGAAAGAAACGACAAAGTATTGAGAAAATACCGACAGGCAAAAAAGATAGGTCCATGACCTATGAGGAAGTCGACCAACCCTAAACACCATAGAAGTGGTTGGCCAGACCCCTACCCCTAGGGGTGGTCGGCCTAAGCAGGACCAAGAGCCCTAGGGTTGGTCAGCTTGACCTCTACCCAAGGGGTAGTCGGCCCCAGTCTGTCTAAGAGAGTGGTCGGCCTGACCCCTACCCCAAGGGTGGTCGGCCCCAGTATGCCCAAGGATTCCTAGGGGTGGTCGGCCTAACCCCAACCCCTAGGGTGGTCGGCCTGACATGCTCAAGAACCACCTGGGTGGTCGACCCACCCTATTCTTCATAGGATGGTCAACTCAAACCCCCAAATACACTTCACTGAGAAATACTCACTCTCATTCAAACTGAGATCAACATGCCTAGCACCCAGAGGATCAAAAAGTCCAGCACCCGGAAGGTCACAGGCCTAGCACCCATGCTCGGGTCATCGGGCCTAGCACCAAAGTCCCATATACCAACAAAGACTTAACATCTACCTAGAGGTTTCTATCGTGCATTATCCACCACGATCTAGAGAAACAACAAGAAGGCCCACGATCTCGTAATCATGGGGAGGTGGACACGTATCTCCACTACCTGATAATCGTGTACCAAACCACGATCTCCAGTACTACTGATCATGTAACAATCCCTGGGTACTATAAATAAAGGACCCAGGACTTCATAAAGGGGACTTTTGGGAATCTTTTTTCTAGATCATTTTTTCTGGAATTTTGGAGATCTAAATAACATTTGGGGAGAAATTATGGGCAAGTTAGAACGAGTGAAAATTTTGGTTCAACAGTGTAATTGTTGAGTGATTCAATACTAAAAGCTAAGTGGATTAGGTTATTACTGTTCATCAGAAAAGAGCTGAACCACTATAAAATTTCTATGTGTTTACTTAAGATAATCGTACTCTGTAGTTTATTCTATTTATTTCGTTCAAAAGGTGTCGTATACTGTAGATACAACCAGTGGCCAATTTCACAGGTCAACATTTTGGTGCTTTCATTGAGAATACAAAATCAAGAAACACACTTTCATCATTTTTACGATGCCTCCAAAATCCAGTCAGACCAAGAAGACTGCTCCCAGGGATTCCACCACCCAGGATCCCATAGATCCCGTTAACGAACCTCAGGTGGAGGTTGGAGATCAACCTAATGCGAAAGATCAACAGGATGCTCACCAGGAGGAGATGGCGCAATTTCTGGCGAGGCATGAGGGCTTTGTTGCAGAAATTTCCCTTCAGAGGGCGACTATGGAATGACAATGACGGGAGATAGATGAGCAGGTCCAGAGAATGATCCAGAGGGAGTAGGAAGCTGACCGAAGACACCAGGAGGCTGTTGTGACCTTGGAGGCGGCTACTCAGTTAGCCCGAGCTAACGCTCAAGCTGCTGCTCAGGCAGTGAGGGAGGCTCAGGCCAAAGTAGCAGGAATGCGAGACAACTGTAACAGCGAATCCCAGGGGAGGAGTAGGACCCCAAGGACACTCTTAGAACCACTTTTCCAGAGATAGATGAAGAGGCACAGTCCAAGACTGCCTCCTCCATGACTAAGAAGAACAACACTTCATCTCAGAGTAGGAATATTACCAACCCGAAGGCCCCTTCCCAGGGGGAGCGATGAAACAACGCAGGAGATGAGGGTCAAACATCTGAGAGGCGTGACAGGATTGGAAATGGCCACTCAAAATCTCAAAGTCATGTAGGAGGAGAGGCTCGAGGACAGGGTCGCACCGACAAGGACAAGGCCGACCTACCACCCCTGCACCCTTAGTCTCGCAAGGGAAAGGAACCGATGAATAACACTACTGTGTTCGATAGGCTGGGGAAAGATGCGCAACCTCAGGATTTGATGGAAGTCATCAACAGGAGGACCAGTGCTCAGAAGGGGGTACTAGGGACATCTACCCTGTAACATCCTGCATTTTCGGGTACCTTTAAACGACTCGGGTCGGGATTTTTCCCCCGGGTTAAGAATATTATTTTAAATAATATTATATTTTGTTTGTAAGTAGTCCATGAGTTATTGCTAGCCAAAATATGAATTTTGTGATTTTAAAAGTCAAGATAAGACTTTCGGTCCTGGACCGACACAAAAACCCTGATCGGGTAAAAATCTCGGAAAATAAAACGAAAAATCATGGCAATTATATTTTGGGCATAAAATACATTCATAAAAGTTAAAGTTTGGTCAAAAATAATAAACCTAAAAGAAAATGGAAATTTTAGGGCATTTTGTGTTAAATGCCTAATTCTACCGAAATGGGGAATTTTATTCCATGAATGGACCTTAGGTTAAATTTTATTATGTGATTAATTAAATTAAATGTGAGAGACATTTAATTTAATTAATTAATGTTAAGTTTGGTGATTAAAACTTAATAAGAGTGAAAAAGGTGTCAAAAGCCAATTTGGACTTTTCTTCTTATGAAACCTTTTTTAACCTTTATTAAAAAAAAAAATGAAATGATCATATATGTTGCAAAGAGTGGCCAGCCATGTGGTGTTTTAGAGTGGTGTGATCCCAAATTTTATAAAATTTAAATGCCATTTAATTAAGAGGTCAAGTGGGCAAGTGGGTAGAAAAGCACTCAAGTACCTTGTGATATTTTGAAGAGTATTGTGAGCAATTCCCACACTAAGAATCGATCACTCTCCATCTCTCATTCACTATCATCTTTTTTGAAGACCTCTCAAAGTGTTCTCTCCATTTTTCAAGCCCAAGAACACCAAGGAAACTTTGAGGCTAAGTCTTGGTCTAGGAAGTATTTTCCCTAAGGTAAACTTTCACTAATCTAGGCTTTTGTAAAGTTTTAAGCATAGAGTTTCAAATAGCTAATTGACTATGTTGTTGGGGGAAGTTTGTTAGGGTTTTTGAAAGGTTTTGAAGGAGTCAAAGCTTATAGGAAGGTCCAAACCTTAAGCTAGAACACCAAAGAGGTAAAAAGTTTACTTTTGATGATTTTGTTGTAGGGTTTTTAGTTTTAAGCATTATTTTGTATATCTAATGCTTAGAGTTTCTTGTTGATGATGTAATAAGGTTATGGTAGTTGTTTAATAATTTTTATGATGCATGTGTATTGATATTTGAAAATGGGAACCAAAACCCCCAAGGGTTTTGTAGGATACCCTAAAACAAAAACATGTTTTGAGCTGTGACTCCCAAGGGGTCAAGCAGCCACTGTATATTGTTTTTGTAAAATTAAATTGTTCTGTGATGTTGTTGAGATTGTGTACATAAAATTGAGCTTTTGAAACACTAAAAAATGTTTAGAAATGAGTAAGTTATGCTATTTCAAAGATTAGGTAAAAAACTGTTTTTTTTTTCGTATTCTTATTTTCGGAACCAAGTTTGGACATCCACTGTCTAGGGAAAATGAACCCAGTTTTTTCTAAAATTTTGTGGACATATTACTGGCATAACCTATTATTCCACTGTAAAATTTGGTAAGAAAATATTGAACGGTTTGAAAGTTATTAACTGTCAAAGTTTGGAAAAAGTAAGGACTTGAAAATAAGGTCATTTTTACCTCATTGTTGGAAAATGATTTCACCAATAAAAAATGCTCATTTTGACCTAAGATTTTACAAAGACGTAAATGGCATAACAAAAATGGAATTGGGAAATTTTGGTAACAATTGGGTAAGTAAATTTCAAGTTATGAACTAACGAAGTATGTAGTTAAAAATGTGAAAATTAGGTTTTTCACACTTAGTGTAAAAATGAGATTTTGGAACATAAGGTAAAAAGTAAAATTTTGTTTATTTCAAGATATAAATTGGTAAGTTTTGAAATCATATTTTCACTAAAATTACCCCTTTGAGTTTAAATGAATTATTTTTATTAAAGAGTTTTTATTCTTTTTAAAAATAAGAGATTTAATTTATTAATAGTTAATAAATTAAAAGAGGGTTTAAAACCCTATATTTTGAGAAAATAAATAAATGAATTATTTTTCTAGTAAGTAAAATTGATTAATTGCTTTTGGAAAATTAATTAGTCAAGATGAGAAATTTATAACGGTTTTCCTAATTAAGACAAATTAGGCAATTTTCTTAAATCGGTTTTTAGATATTAAAACCTTAAGAAAACTAAAAGGAGAATTTAAAGAGTTTATTTTCTTTAAAAATAATTAAGGAATTTATTTGTATTTTCTGGATATAATACCGGCTAAAATCTTACATATTTTAACCGACTAGTCGAAAGTGCGGGTTAATAGCGATACCTTGAAAGAATAAGATTTTTAGCAGGTTGTGGGGAAATACCATTGTGATACCCGAGCCTAGGTATCGAGACCTTAGGATAGGTCTCCCCGAGACTTAGGGTTTAGTCTCGAATATTTTGTATGACTTTCCTTAATAGGTTTAAAACCAAATAAGGATTATAAATCCTTACAAATGACTTTTATTAAAATGACCAAACTGCCCAAAATAATAATAATGAATTATTAGTGCCATAATTAATCCGAGTATACTGTATGGATAACTACAGTATTGGCTAAGCGTAACTGGACTGAACGTTGGAGGGTGAAAACCTGCTGAGCGCTAAGGATTCCAAGTAAGTCAACTTATATTGTATGGCTGCAACATGAAATGGTTATTGTCTTGTATGTTAGTATAGGGATACATGCATATATATAGGTTGTCATAGAAAGTTGCTTAGAGACGTTAGTCTAGTGAGTGCTGATTTAGAAAATATGAACGGTAGAAGTCCGTCATATCCTAGACGGTTGATCCCCGTCACACTGCTTGATTTTATTTATGTATGGTTCATTACCGCGACGAGTGGCCATGAGATGAGGATAAGCTGGTTAGACCTAGGGGCGCCAAGATAAATGGGACCTAGGGGCCCTCATGCTTACTTAATCATTGGACGATTAGAATCCGAGCAAGTGCTCTGATAAGTTATTCCCGGATAGCAGCCGTGAATATTGGCCATTCCGTGAGAGTGCCTAGAGATACTAGGGGTTGCCAAGTTTGAGTGAGGTTGAACACCCTAGGGGTAGCTGCTCACCAGCACCACTGATTAACATAGAAGTCTCCGTAAAACCGTGTAAATTGGATTACACTCTTGAATAAGTAGCGATGCCCTAGGTAACACGATAGTTACCCTTGATGAGAATATTTATTGGCTAGATCTTACTGTGGAGACTCGGTTCTCTTTTACAGATTAGCAATTATGTTGGAGGGCGCGTTACGCATGAATTGTTAGAAATTGTCGAGCGTTGGTCTCGAATTATGTTGTGATATAATATATCTGCTTGCTCTGGGATTTTCTGAGTGCAGGGATATATTTGTTGATAAGATATAGTTGTGATATAATATATCTGCTTGCTCTGGGATTTTCTGAGTGCAGGGATATAATTGTTGGTAAGATATAGTTGTGATATAATATATCTGCTTGTTCTGGGATTTTTCTGAGTGCAGGATTTTTATCTAGTTACGAATTAATTTATCCTTGGTTATCAGGCATGACCATAAGTTTGCCAGGACGCTTTAGCGTTCTTGAAATTGATTGTGTAGGGTCTGGATGGATCCGGAACCCTAATTCTCTATATGCTTTGTTTGAAAGTTGATCTTACTAAGCGTTTTCGCTTACCTAGTTGTTTCATGTTGTAGGTAAGAGCAAGGGCAAGGCAGAGCAGTGAGCGCTGGAGTCTTCCTTGCAAATGTACATGTGGACCGACCTTTTGGGAAGCCTTTTTATTTTTGGAAATGTTGTGTAATTTTCCTAAACTAGGTTCACTCTAATCTTTATAAAACATGTTTGTAACTAAATGTTAAGTATGGCCATACGACTTTTTAAAAAAAAAAATTTTCTATGGGTTTTTGAGACATTTTGTTAAATGAAAACATTTATATTTCCACATTATCGAGTCTTGAAAATCCGGGTCGTTACATACCCTACCTGGAGTAGCAATCCCACCAGCAATGCAGGCTCAAATAGATGCACTCATCATGGATGTCCAGGGTCTGACAAAGAAACCTTCCAATATTGAGCTGACACATAGAAGTGGGAGTCCCATCAGTGGTAATATCCAAGCTGCTCAACCACCACTGAAATACAAGACCCCGAAACTCCCAACATACACTGGGAAGGAGGACCCAGTACGAAGTATTGGGAAGTTTGAGGATCAGATGGAGTTACTCGCTGTGGGGCATGATTATAGGTGCAGGGTATTCCCTACCACTCTCTCTGACTCAGCTCAGGAATATTATTGGAAATTCAAACCTGGATCCATCACTTCGTGGGAGCAGTTCAGGAAGGAATTCTACAAGGTCTTTAGTGCTGGGTGGATTCAACCAGTTTATGCCAAACATTTAGCTGACATCAAGCAATGGAATGATGAATCCCTGAAAGACTACATTCAAAGATTTATGAGAGAGGCAAACCGAGCGTCCACTGTAGGAGATGAAGGGAAGTTCGTTGCCATCTCGGCAGGAATAATTTATCGTAGTCCCTTATGGGATAGTATACACAGGAACCCTATCCATACCTTGCAAGAGTACCTGGATCGAGCCGAAAATTACATGAAGCTAGATGATGCTATCATGAAGGAAGAAAAAGGAATAAACCATCCGACCACTGTCAAGGAGGATAAAAATGGCGCAAACCCTCAGGGCAGCAGTGAGGGCAACGGTAGGAAGAGGAATACCTTAGGGGCCGAGCAGGGTGGAGAAAAGAAAGCTAAGTCAGCACCCATCGACAAAAAAGCTAAGCATCAACCTTAGCAGCCCAGGTTCACAAATTATACCATCCTAACCACATCAAGGGCCAAGATTTACTTGGCAACATACCAGGAGGTACCATACCAAAAGCCACCACCCTTGCGTTCAGAAGGAAAGAGGGACAAGAATAAGTATTGTCGTTTCCATAATGATTATGGACACGACACAAACGAGTGAAAACAATTGAAGGATGAGATAGAGTTTCTTCTCCAATCAGGAAAACTCTCGAGGTACCAAGGCAAGACCGAAACCCCAAGCAGGAATCCAGAATTCTGAAGGCAGAGGAGTCCACCACTGGAGCCGGTAGCTATAGACTTCACACTGGATACCATATGTGGAGGGCCCCACATAGCAGGCAACATTAACAATGCCCGTGAGTGATATGCAAGGACCCTTAGACATGAGATAGGGGAGTCTTCCTAGTGTATGGCAGTGGAGGACCAGTCTCCAAAAAATCCAAAGTATGAAAGTGAAACTCTCACTTTTACAGAGGATGACGCTAGGCACACGAGGTACCCCCACAATGACCCTCTGGTCCTTACCATTCAAATCGCCAATGCCCAGGGTGAAGAGATGCTTGGTGGACACTGGAAGCTCAGTAGATATCATCTACAAATCATCCCTCGAGAAGATGAAGCTCACGGTCAAGGACCCGTGTTCCCAAGTGATATATGGGTTCACAGGAGAATGCTTAGCACCAGCAAGAACTATCAGACAACCAGTCATGGTAGGGCATGCCCCCAGGCACGAGACTATGATGACAGAGTTTCTGGTGGTAGATTGCTCATTGTCTTACAACGTAGTGCTCAGGAGACCCTTCTTGATGGTGTTACATGCAACAGTATCTATCTGGCATCTATTTTTGAAGTTCCCCACCAGCGCAGGGCAAGGATGCGTACAGGGTAACCAAAGGGAGGCACGAGAATGCTATAATGCGTCAGTGGTCAAGGGAAAGAAAGGACCATGTGTAAACAACATGATAGTAACCTGCTGTGAAGAGAATGAAGGGATCGATGAGGTTGTCAACATGGAAGTTGATGTTGAAATAAACACTATATTGGAGCCTGGGGCTCCTTTTAACGAAGATTTGTTATTATAACAAGTTTCCCAAAGCGAGGGAAACGACATTGATCCTCGCTTTGGGGATGACATCATGGGGGTGGGACCAGTCGAAGATCTTGATGAAGTCCTACTAGATGAGGAGGACTAGACTAGAGTAATCAAAGTTGGGAAGGAGTTAAAGGTGGAAATTAAAGCATGGTTGGTGGAATTTTTGAAGAAAAACCAGGACATCTTTGCCTGGTGACATAAGGACATGGTTGGAATTTCTCCATCCGTGATATGTCATGTCCTTAATATAGACAAGAACTACCCAATAATGCAACAAAAAAGGAGATTGATTGACAAAGACCGATCTTAAGCCCTGAAGGAGGAGGTCGAGCGGCTCAAGGAAAACAGTTTTATAAGGGAGGCCTACTACCTTGATTGGGTATCAAACCCCATGCTGGTCTGATAACCAAACAAGAAGTGGAGAACATGTGTAAACTTCACAAATCTGAACAAGGCCTGCCCCAAAGACTGCTTCCCAATACCCAGAATAGACCAACTAGTCGATGCAGCGACAGGACATGAAAAACTCTCATTCATGGATGCATATTCTGGGTATAATCAAATCAGTATGCACCTTCCCGATGAGGAACATACCAGCTTCCAGATAGACAAGGGATTGTACTGTTATAAGGTGATGCCATTCGGCTTGAAGAACACAGGAGCCACCTACCCGCATTTAGTGAATGGCATGTTTCGAGACTTGATCGACAAAAATATGGGGGTATACGTCGATGACATGTTGCTCAAGTCCAAAGAAGTTGGAGGGCATGTTCAAGACTTGGAAGAATGTTTTGCAATACTTAGAAAGTATAGCATGAAGTTAAACCCTCTCAAGTGCTTGTTTGGAGTTGGTTCTAGTAAGTTTCTCGGATACATTGCAATTCACGTGGAATCGAGGCTAATTATGAGAAGATCAAAGCATTGATCGATACGAAGTCACCTACCATAATCAAAGAAGTGTAAGGCTTTACCAGGAGAGTAGCTGCCCTCAGTAGGTTCATATCAAAGTCTACGGACAAGTGTGTCCCTTTCTTTAACTTACTGAGGGCATCAAGAAGATCCAATGGACTGAGGGGCAGCAAGAAGATCCAATGGACTGAGGAATGTGAGGAAGCTTTCCAAGCCCTGGAGAAGAACCTCGCCCAACCTCCCGTCCTAGCGAAGCCAATATATGGTGAAGTACTATTCATCTATTTGGCAATCACCGAGCATGCAATCAGTGCTGCTTTGGTAAAGGAAGAGAATAGGGTACAACACCCTGTATACTATATAAGTAAAAGGCTAGTAGGTGTGGAGTCTAGATATCCCCCTCTTGAAAATCTAGCCTACTGTTTAGTAATTGCCTCTCGAAAGCTGCATCCATATTTCCAAGCTCACTCGATCCGAGTCCTGACTGATCAACTGTTGAGACAAGTTCTTCAGAAACCGGAGGCCTCGGGACGATTACTCAAGTGGGTAGTGGATCTAGGATAGTATAGTATCACTTATCATTCGAGGATGATGATAAAAGGACAAACATTGGTAGACTTCATAGTCGAAGGCACCAACCTTGAAGGCCCTTCCTACTAATAGGAAAATGGAGATACCGAGAAGGAAGGAGATACTCATGTATGGAAGCTATATGTTGATGGAGCATCCAATGAGCACAACTCAGGCACAGGAATCATATTAATCACTCTGAATAATCATCGAATCCATTGCGCTCTTAGATTTGGATTCAACGCTTCAAAAAACAAGGCCTAGTACGAGGTATTATTAGCAGGATTATGCTTGTCTCGAGATGTACATGCACAGTCCATGGAGATATTCAACGATTCCCAGCTAGTGGTGTACCAGGTACTGGGGGAGTATCAAGCCAAGAGACTTAGGATGGTGTAGTACCTGAACAAGGTGAAGGACTTGTTGGCACAGTTCAAGAAATACTCAATTACACAAGTCCTTGGAGAGAAAATTGCCAATGCTGATGCCTTACCCAAACTTGCCAATGCCAAAGATGCAGACACTCTGAATGTCATTTCCATCGAATACTTGGCAGAAAGAAGCATCGCAGAGCAGGAGGCAAATGTATTGTTTTCGAATTATATATGTAACAGCCATTGTGCTTCAATGAATGAATGAATGAATGAATTTAATTTCTTAAGTTTCACTTAATTCTTTGAATTTCTTTCAACGAGGGACTTATCCTTTAGACTTGTCAACCCCATTGGAACATGTTTGATTCTGGTCCTTGAGGGACCCATTGACCCATATGATCCAAAAGAGAGACATGTCCTAGGACCTTGTTGTCAAGTTATCAGATCATGTTCGATTCTGGTCCTTGAGGGACCTATCGACCCATAAGATCCAAACAAGAGATTGGTCTGAGGACCTTATCATCAAATTATGGATCATGTTCGGTCTTGGTTCATGAGGAGCCTATCGACCCATACGAACCGAATGAGAGACATGTCCTAGGACCTTGTCGCCAAATTATGGATCATGTTCGATTTTGGTTCTTAAGGAACCTATCAACTCAGACAATCCAAACGAGAGACAGGTCCTAGGACCTTGTCACCAAATTATGGATCATGTTCGATCTTGGTTCTTGAGGAACCTATCGACCCATACGATCCAAACAAGAGACAGGTCCTAGGACCTTGTTGCCAAATGAATGGATCATACTCGATCTTAGTTCTTGAGGAACCTATCGACCCATAAGATCCAAATGAGAGACTGGTCTGAGGACCTTGTCGCTAAAATTATTGATCACGTTTGATCCTGGTTCTTGAGGAACCTATCGACCCATACAATCAAAAAACAAGAGACTAGTATGAACACCAGTTGCCATCATCAGATCATAGTCGAATCTGGTCTTTGAGGGACCGATTGATAATTTGATCTAAGATTCGTTACAGGCTCGATTATCCCATCTGGACCCGGTTGGTCCAACTTAGACACTTCTGTCTACAATCATTATAACGAGTATAGGAGAGATTACGTAGATCGTGATTGACCCTTGCTACACAATATGCATCCGTGTATAGGTATCATTACTACTGAGTATGAAACCATCACCCGACTACCAATGAGGGACAAGCATTTGCTACTTGCATCATTGGGTGAAAAGGATAGTATTATGTGTCTAAATGCTCGAAGAAAGGCATGGTCAAGTAGCAAGTGACCAAGGCTTTAAAACCCATGATCACTTGGGGGTCATATAGTACATACCATTCAGGGTATACATGAGCAATGAGGGCATGACCTTAAGTACTAAGCGAGCTCAAGTTTTTCTAAGCCATTTGTTCAACATATGTTCCAAAAATGCAAAAAACAAAAACAGAAAAGGCATTGGTAGGGAGATTCCTAGCCATGTCCCTTATGGGGCGGTCGACCTATCACCCATGGGGTGGTCGACCTGACCGTTTTGTTCACGGTACTTGGTAAAGTATCGAACTACTCACATTACCATGGTTGTTAGCATGAAAAACATAAAAGAGTGAGGTTAGTATGGCACGCAAAATACATGTGTTCAGAGTATACTGATACTTGAACCAATGAGGGTTGTGAGTTGATATACTTAGTAAGCATTGGAAATAAAAAATTTCAATCAATACACTGAGTACTCATAACAAAAAAAGCATAAAGGCATAAATGTCATATGTAAAAACTGTCAAGTACAAGGTGCCCCACCAATGGCATGAAAGGAAAGACAAAATAAAAGACCAAGAAGACTAACTAGGGCAAGGAGTATCATCTGAAAGACCACCCTAAGCCTAGACAGCCTCACGAGTCAGACACTTCCTAAGCTCCTTCGCTCGCGTCTTCTTGGGAAGGAAATCCAAGTTCAAATTTTTGTTGGACTTTCAGATCAAGTAAAATCAAGAGAAAGCTGTCTCTCAATACTCCTCTCGAGCCTTGTCCCTAGGATCTTTGACTTCTTGCTCCTTCTCGACAAGAGCGTCCTTCCACAATTGGTCTATGTCAGCAATCAACTTATCTTTCTCGGCTTCAAATTGTTGGAGCTAATTGGTAAGTTTCCCCTCCATCTGGGTTATCTTGAGAGTCAACTCAGTCACTTCCTTCTGTTTGAGCTCCACGGTAATATGTAGGGTGTTGATCTCTTCATCCTTTGAGGCAATGTCAGCATCCCTAGAGCCAAGAACATGCCTAAGGTCCAGCACCTCTTGGCAGATATCTTCAAGCTCAGAACGAAGGTTGGAGAGCGTAGAGGTATACTCCACAGACCTATCATGGACATGAGAGACTAGCATCAGTGCCTGCAAAAAACATACAAGTGTTAGATAAATGTCAGAGCACAAGCTAACAAGGCAAGAAGAGAACTGTAAATGACTCACATTCTGAATGTCTAGGAGTGACTTCGTTAGAATGGTGTTCAAGTCCTCATTCTTAATCCCATTAAAAGTTGTTTTTGTCTACTCCAGATGAGACGCTCGGTCCATGAGGGCACTTAAGTTTCGTACAGCAAATTGATGTGGCTCAGATAAAGGAGCAGGCGCAGAACAGGAAGCACCCGCATCAATGAAAATGGGAGGAACTGGTGTAGACAAAGATGGCTCTACCTCTGCAATAGGAATAGATGCAAAAATAATTGGACTAGACACCAAAGGAGTCAGAGGGGACACCTTAGGAAGAACCACCATGACCGACTCAGCGTCAACCCTGGCCCTTTTTGCCACTTAAATAGAACGGTCGGCCTCAGTGGGAGTCAACCTCTGCTGGGTATGAACAAAACCAAACATGTCTGAGCCTACAAAAGAAGCTCAAATGTTAGAAGGATATTAAGCACAGGTGAATCATAAAATAAAGGTGATAAAGTGTTGAACCTTCTTAATGAGATTCGAGTTCAAATGTAGTCTCATTAAAGTCATCCGAAGCAAGCGATGAGCACACAACAGATGCACCCACCTCATCACCCTCATGTCCGGTTGGCACCGGCGAAGAGGGTACCTCCTCGACATGAATTGGTTCCGGGGATTCTATGGCGGTCACGGGCTTGGGACCATCTTCATCCGAAACATTGACTATAGTAGGAGGAAAAAACCCCACCTTCCTAAGGTTCTCTGGAGTAATGAGGGTCTTGACATTCTTCTCCTAAGGGGTCATGGAAATCAGTGCCTTGGCCCTAACTATTATAGCCTGGGTCGGGAGCGGTCTATAAAAAGGCCCAATGTGCTTAAACTTGGAGTAGTTGGCCTCTGCATCCTTAGTAAAGAAATAGTTGTTGGCGTATCTAAATGCCTTGCTATTTACAGAGATCTCTTCCAAGAAGGTGTTGGTACCCCAAGTTGGGCTGAGAAGGGTTTGTCTTCAGGTCAAACAGGTAGTGGATCTCGTGAGGCACTGGAGTAGCCCATTTTTTGCAGTGATAGATAATGTACAATGTAGACAAGGCCAAGATCGCATTAGGAGCCAATTGAGAAGGACTAATACCAAAATAATCTACAACACTACGAAAGTATGGATGAAGAGGAAGTAGGGCCCTAGACTTAATGGCAGAATGTGTCCAAGCGCACATACCAAGAGAAGGGTCCTCAACTTTATCATCTGGACGAGGGATAGTAATAAACATGCCGGAGAGGTCAAAGGTCTTCCTTAAGTTTTTTTACCTTTTCTTCAGTCATGTCAGAGGCTGCCCCCTTGAACAAACAACCTCATAATTAGTAGGGCGAGGCTTCTCAACTGGTTTCCATATGATTTCAATGGCGAAGGTGGCCCTAGAATCTGATGAGTTGAACTCCTTTTGTCGTCTCTTCTTCTGCTGCACAGCTGGTGAGACCATCTTGCTCTTGGAAGGAGGGTGAACCACCTTAGTCCGATACCTATGAATAGAACGCTCTTGAGAATGAGTAGCATAGCGATGAGAACCCTCGATATGTTCTTCCTGAGAAGAAGGTTGATGGGGAACCCGAATAGTATCTCAGAGAAAAGGGCATTGTGATGAGTCTCACTGACATAATCTATCCCGTTGAGAAGAATGACTCCGTTGAAATGTGCCTTGGGAGCCGCGAGGCATACTGTGTTGAGATGAAATCTGAGAAGAGCTAGGCGAGGAGCCCTGAGTGATGTGCCTAGCAATATGAGGATCATCTTCAGAGGGTTGCCGAGTCATCTATGTTACTCTCGCCATTGGACAGTACCTTTTCAAGAAATCTTCCTCGCTGAACAAATATAAGCGGAGTGAGGGAGAATCCTTTTCACCCTCTCCAAGAACTCCTGGGGAGAACGCTCACTTACTGACTTGTCTGATGAAGAGGAGTTGTACATTTGCAACAGAAGAAAAATGAAGATTAAAGTTAGTAAATGAGCATAATGAAGCCAATAGCTAGAGGCATATCCATGAACTAAGGAGTAAAATTCTATATAGGGGGTCGGCCCAGTGAGCCTAAGCCTGGGCCGACCACCCTGAATCCACCAAATTACGAAGCATGAAAAATGGGGCATAGGTGGTCGGCCTACCACCTTAGGCCGACCACCCCAGGGATGCGAGCCTCAGAAAAATGCCAGAGGGCTGTTCAAGTTTCTAGAAAAAGTAATTTTTACAGTACAAGGAAGACCCCCAAGGAAATTAGTTGAGAGGTGGAAACAATTATTTTTAGGGTCCCAGGTGGTCGGCTTATGCTTGGGCCGACCACCCTGGATCCCTGAAAATCACCCAAGGGGAGGTACTCGGCCCATGAGGTGTACACTACTCGGCCCATGAAGCTCTAGGGGTGGTCGGCCTAACCCTAATTCTAGGTTTGGAAATCGCCTAAGGTAAGGGAAGGGAAGTACTTAGCCCATGAAGCTCTAGGGGTGGTCGGCCTAACCCAGTTCCTAGACCTGGAAATCGCACAAGGGAAGCCCTGAAGGTGCTCGGCCCAAACCCAATTCCTAGACCTAGAAATCGCACAAGGAGAAGCCCTGAAGGTACTCCGCCCTAACCCTGATCCTATCCCTGGAAATCACAAGTGCTAGGGTTTGGAGTCCCAGAAATTGCCAAACTAATGAGGTGGTCAGCCTAGGATCTTACATCACTGGAAATCGCCCATCCTAGGGTTTATAACCCTAAAAATCACCATTTTTTTTAGAGAAATCTTGATTCAAGTAAGTTAATTACTTTGGATCAAGATACATCAAAACAAGAAGATTCAGATAAAAATTCCTCAAAAATTCAAAGTGTTTCTTATAAATCTAAGCACATTTAAATTAAATGATGTGAGGATTAGAATAAAGTACTTACCAAAGATCTGAGTTTGATGAGGAACTGGAGAAATCAGACTTCGATCTTGTGTGGAAGTGGCGCATAGAGCAGGAATGAGAAGATAAGACCTACTTATAACCTCTTAGACAGACAAGATATTTTTAGGAATTCAAATTTCCTTGAAATATATCTGATTTGGTTAAAATTTTAATTCCTTGAAAAATATGTATATTTTTAGGAAATCAGATTCCTTGGAAAACTATCTTATATTTTTGGGAATTAAAATTCCTTGAAAAATATTTTTTATTTTTAGGAATTAATATCCTTGCAAAATATATTATATTTTTAGGACTTCAAAACTCCTTGAAAAATATGTTATATATTTAGGCTTTCAAATTACCTTGAAAAATATATTAGATTTTTAGAAAATTAATTTTCCTTGAAAATCCTAATTATTTTTAGGAATTTCTAATTGTCCCTAAAAAATTCGTACTAAGCAAATTATCTATAGTTAAAAAAGTACTATGTAATGTCCCGAGGGACTTGACTATTTAAGTACTGGTACAGTATGTTTCTTGAGCTAGGATCAATTTTACCATCATGTTGAAAACATTACAATAAAATTGGAGGGCAAATGTTATCCCTAAACAATACGAGGATGAGGTGGCGAATGACAATGTGACATGTGACACGTGACACCACAAATCAGGGAAAAACAACAAAGTATTGAGAAAAGATCGACGAGCGAAATAGATAGGTCTAGGACCTATGGGGAAGTCGACCAAGCCTAAACCCCCTCAGGAAGGTTAGCCTAACCCCTACACCTAGGGGTGGTCAGCCTAAGCAGGCCCAAGAGCCCTAGGGTTGCTCGGCTTGACCTCTACCCCAGGGGTGGTCGGCCCTAGTGTGTCCAAGAGGGTGGTTGGCCTGACCCCTACCCTAGGGGTAGTCGGCCCCAGTATGGCCAAGAATACTTAGGGGTGGTCAGCCTAACATGCTCAAGAACCACTTGGGTGGTCGGCTCAAACCCCCAAATACACTTCACTGAGAAATACTCACTCTCGTTCAAACTGAGATCAACAGGCCTAGCACCCAGAAGGTCATAGGCCTAGCACCCAAAGGATCAACAGGTCCAGCACCTAGAAGGTCACAAACCTAGCACCCATGCTTGAGACATCGAGCCTAGCACCTAAGTCCCATATACCAACAGAGACTTAACATCTTCCTAGAGGTTTCCATCGTGCATTATCCACCACAATCTAGAGAAATAACGAGAATACCCACGATCTCATAATCATGGGGAGGTGGACACGTATCTCCACTACCGGATAATCATGTACCAAACCACGATCTCCAGTGCTACTGATCATGTCATAGCCCCTGGGTACTATAAATAAAGGACCCAGGGCTTCATAAAGGGGACTTTTGGGACTCTCTTTTTTGGATAGCTTTTTCTGGAATTTTGGAGATCTAAAGAAAATTTAGGGAGAAATTTTGGGCAAGTTAGAATGAGTGAATACTTTGGTTCAATAGTGTAATTATCGAGTGATTCAATACTAAAAGGTAAGTGGATTAGGTTATTACTGTTCATCAGAACAGGGTTGAACCATTATAAAATTCATGTGTTTACTTAAGTTAATCGTACTTTGTCGTTTATTCTATTTATTTTGTTCAAAAGGTGTCGTATACTGCACATACGACCGTTGGCCAATTTCACAGGTCAACAAGTTTGTATAAGTTCCACTTTATTAATTATTTAGTTTGAATATTTTGAGTAAATTTTTGTTTATATTTTGTTAACTTTTCAAATTTATTTTTAAATTTTGGGGTTAATTGTTTAAATATGTATATATTAAATTGTTTGTTTTCTTGAAGTTATATTTTATTATTGATTTAGTTAGGATATTTATAGTAGATTTTTCATTATGCGATTTGTTAACTTTTTCAAAAAAAAAAAAGAAAAAGAAAATCATTTCGAGTTTAAGTATTTAAATGAGTACATATTAAAAATTATTTGTTTTCTTTAAGCACTTTATTGTTTATTTAGTTAGAATATAGCTTTAATATAATTTTTCAATTTTTTTATTATTTTTTTGTTTATTGTTATATTTGAATAGGTATTTTTTTGACAACTTTGTTGGTGAGATCAAGCTTTGAAGGATTTTATATTAGAGGTAATATTTTAAACCTTAATGTATAATTAATCTCTTGGATCTTGCTTGCAACACTCCTAGGTTCTATATCAAAGATCAAATAGGGTTTTTGAGAGTGGATACTCAGAAACATAGAGGAAAAAGAGAACCCTAGGTTTGACATAAGGGAGAAGAAAAGAAACTTTCGTGAACATTACCTCTTTTGCGACTTGTTTCTTCAAGATGAGCCTGGGAGCTTCAAGGGAGGCTCTTCCTTTCCTTAGACAGAGAGGGAGCATGAAATTTGTAGAGGAAATTGAGAGAAAAGGGTCTGACTTTTTTTTTTTTTTTTGTGATTGGAGTGGAAGAGAGAGAGAAGAAGAAGAAGGGAAATGAGTAAAAGAGAGGCTTTCAGTTTCTCAAGTTTAACTTGGGGTATAAGAAAATGTGTGTAGTGATTACACAAATAAATAAATAAAAAAAATACAAAAGACTCTTCAATTCCCTTGTGGTCGCCCCTATAGAAAGACCAAAATGCCCTCCCATTTTTTTTTCTCTCCAAGCCAAGCTTTTAAACACAAGTCCTTTTGTTTTTTGAAAATTCCATCTTATTTTTAATTTTTCCTTCTATTACATAGTTTATTGGAAAACTTAATCCTAATAAAAATTGGTGACCATATTTTAAAAATATTGTCACACACGTAGATAAATTTTTTTATGCCTATTATTGAATTCAAAATTATATATTTTGTGCTAATTACATACTTAGGCAAAATTGAGCATTTTACTCAAAATGCCACAAAAATTGGAAATTTCCGTAAAATTTCATTTTCCAACTTTATATTAGTGTTTGATCAATTTTCTTAATTGGCCATAATTTTGTATCACAGAATATTTTATCTGAGAGTTTTACCCGTTAAGGGTTTTTAACCCGGTTTGAGACAAGAGGTCTTGGTTTAATCGAAAAACCAATCTTATCACATAATGACTATTACTTAACAACATAACATTCATACAAAACATACAATAGCCCTTACAAGTATTCACATACTTGGTAATATAATATTTCTCGAGAATTAAATTTCCCGCAACAAATATTTTACCCGGTGCCCGAAACGTGGGTCGTTACAATACCTACAATTTATACAGGTTTCGTCCCAGAAACTCAAAATTGGCGAGGATACAAATTCCTCATTTTGTCTTCAGGTTCCCAAGTTGCTTCTCCAACCCCGTGGTTACACCACTGCACCTTGACTAACAGTATCGCCTTATTGCGTAATTTCTTATCCTTGCAATCCAAGATCGTCACTGGTTTCTCCTTGTAGCATAATTTTGTATCCACGCTCAATTCTTCAAAGCTGAATATATGGTTGGTGTCTTTGATATACTTTCTTAGCATAGATACATGAAAAACTACATGTACTAAGGATAAAGCCAGCGGAAGAGCAAGGCGGTACGCTACTTCCCCCATCCTTTCCGAAACCTCAAAAGGTCGAATGTACCTCGGAGTAAGCTTTCCCTTTCTACCAAACCTCATGGCTTATCTTTATGGTGCTATCTTTAACCACACATTGTCCCCAATTTCAAATGTAAGAGGTCTCCTTTGTCAGTATGCATACTTGCGTTGATGGTCTATTGAGGTTTGCAATCTTTGGTGTATCTGCCTAATATCCTCAGTAACTTTTTGTACCTCTTCTGATCCCATGAATTTTCGCGCACCAGTGTCATGCCAGTGGATTGAGGATCGAAACTTTCTCCCATAGAGTGCTTCATATGAGACCATCTTGATAGAATCATGATAACTGTTATTGTAAGCAAACTCAATCCGTGGAAGTTTCGTATTCCACGATCCTTGAAAATCTAATACATAGGCTCTTAGCATATCCTCTAAAGTTTGAATTGTTCACTCACTTTGGCCATCCATCTGCGGGTGAAAGGTAGTACCAAATTTTAATTTAGTTCCTAATCCTATTTGCATTCTCTTCTAGAACGCCGAAGTAAAATGTCTGTCCCGATCAGACACTATAGAGATGGGAACTCCATGAAGCTGTAGAATCTCCGCAATATACAAATCTACTAGTTTATTTGCGTCGTCAGATTTCTCGATCGATAAGAAATGCACAATTTTAGTCAACCTATCCATGATACCCATATCGTGTCTTGCCCCTTTGGAGTGTTGGGTAAGCCTGTGACAAAGTCTATGGTAATCATTTCCCATTTCCACTCCGGAATTTCCAATGGTTGCAACAGTCCAGTAGGTTGTTGATGTCTGGCCTTGGTTTGCTGATAGGTTAAGCAGTGTGCCACATATTCCACCACTTCTCGTTTCATTCGCGGTCACCAAAACTACCTTTTTAAATCCTTTTCTTGGGTGTATAGCGTATGAAGTATTACGTGTCTCATATAAAATTTGTCTCTTTATCTCATCATGCTCAGGCGCACAAATCCTGCCCTTATAACCCAGTACTCCATCCTCGGAGATGTGAAATCTTGGGCACATATCCTTCTTGGTTTCGTGCACCAATCATTGTGTAACGCCCTAAACTCCAGGGACCATTACGGTGTGCCTTGTAAACAGTGCTAAACTCGCTAATCGAGTCATTTCACCAAAATCGTGTAACTAAGTATGATTAGCGGTTTAGGGATTAAAAAATTTGGATATGATATAACGTTTCATTAGAACATTTAATATATATGTTGGGATCCCAAAATTATAATTTCAGAGTCAACTACAAGTAAATATTTACAACAAGTCGTTCTATGCGGCAAAACAGGGTTTAACCCTAGTTCCTCTTCAAACCTCGGCCGTGGTGGACGAGCAGCTGCATATGTACACATCATCACCTAAGCTCTCCAACTCAAGGATGGTCCAATTTTATTTTTCCTTTACCTGCACCACATAGCACCCGTGAGCCGAAGCCCAGCAAGAAAACTTAATATGCTCATGAAAAGTTATAACATGTCATCGAGTCATAAGGCACACACCTAGCAGATATAGCCCTATTCCAGCAGGCAACAAATCCACATAATGTTGAGTATAACACATCAACCAATGATCATAATAATCATCCAGCACTCTTAGCCCCAATATAGAAACGCAATGTTGAGTATAATACATCAAGCAACGATCATAATAATCATCTAGGACTTTCAGTCCAAACAAATAGGTGACAGTCGCAAAAGTCACCAAAGTGGGT
The DNA here is from genome assembly GCF_963169125.1 of Humulus lupulus. Lineage (NCBI taxonomy): Eukaryota > Viridiplantae > Streptophyta > Magnoliopsida > Rosales > Cannabaceae > Humulus > Humulus lupulus. Next base: position 144,516,113 of record NC_084800.1, on the reverse strand, counting down.
ACATCCCCCTCTAGCCATGTGACGATAGGGTCACCAGGGCTTAACAGATAAGTGAACCTTCCATAGCTTAGATAGGATAGGTGCATGGTGATTAGTCACCAACATAACCTTCCTCATGACCATAGATTCATAACCTTGGAACATCGTTCCCTGGCCGTGTCACAAGCAGTCACCTGGGCCCTAGGCCCCGACTCTAGTAACTAGTCTTAGACTAGACAAGCGCTTATAAGTTCGTCGACCTTAGAGTCGGTCTAGCGTTAAGGCCTTAGAGCCATTCAACACTGATATTGATTAGATCTAATCTTCATTTGGCTCGGCGTTCATAACGCTATGCCATTTCTGACTCTTAGGTCAGTGTCCCTGACTAGTCAGTGCTATAAACAAGTAAGCAATGCCACCAAACATATATCACATATACAATATCCGTATACAAGGCATTCAGAATCTTACTTAACAAGTACTAGTACAATTAGGACCATGCATAAACACAGAGGCTCAAGCTCTGAACAATATCATACTCAGTATACAAGCATGTCCTAATCACATGTTTCTCGTGCATCATATGCATCATATTTAACCACCTGACATGCCTCAACAATAATCATGCATGCCACATTTAATAATCCAACATGCACTAATAATAACCATGCATGTCACATTTAATCAACCAACATGCATCAAGAATAACCATGCATGTCACATATACACAGGGTGCAGTTTTCTTACCTCAGATTCGAGCTAGAATCAATATAAGAAAGACCCTTGAGAACGATCAACCTTTAAGCCCTTAGTGGTCACCTAGTCATAACCAAATATGGGACACCATCAATAAAAATGATCAACATAGGTTTCCAAACCAAAATCTAGCCTTCGGGACATCAATCCAAACTAATCCAAGTAGTAGGAACCATCCCGAGGCCTAAAACTATGTTCCTGGATCAAAACACACAAACGGGCTCAACCCTGCCCAAGAGCCGCGGCCCTGGCACCTTGTGTCGCGGCCCCCAGCACAACCTGAAGCAAGTGCCGTGGCACCCAACACCAAGGGCCGCGGCGCCCAACAAGAACAAAACTGGGGCACTTGCTTCATCGAGCTAGGGCCGTGTCGCCCAAGAACAGGGCCGCGGCCCCCAACCCTGGGCCATCCCCAAACATGATTTTCAACTTTCCAAATCCTCAAAAAACATGCCTAAACATTCCCAAATCATCAAATCAAAGTTCCCAAGCTTCCCAATGGTCCAAAACCATCAAAACCCAAGGCTCAAACGAACCAAAAACTCAACAATTCACAAAGTCCAATTCTAAGCTTAAAAACTTTGAAAACTTAAAACTTAAACTTAGATTACCTTCGATTGGGTTGTTTTTTGTCAAATATTTCAGTTAAGAAGCTTCTAATCTTTCCTAGGATCGCTATGCCTCGACCCTCGCTTGATTCCGATTCCTAGAACTCGAGATTCCTTCAAAAAGGCTTCGAACGGTAAAATAAGCTATCGGGAAGGGAGAGAGAGATTTTCTAACGTACGTTCTTATCTGACAAGCTACTTCAAGCTTAAGTAACCTCAAATAAAACCTAGTGCTCGGGGTCCCAAAAACACCCCCGGGGACATTATAGTCAAAACTTCCAGAATTTCCTCCTGACCTCAAATACTCCAAATTTATCACCAAATAAACATTCTTATTACCCAATAATTGACCCCGTTATGACAAAACCGCTAATCAATAATCTAAGATCGTCTCATGCCGAATAGCTCGAATATATCTCCATAATAATAAAATCTCATTCACAAATTACAATATGCACCCAATTTACAAATATGCCCTCAACAAACCAATTTACCAAAATGCCCTTATGATTATAAATACACCCATATGCATGCATTTATCATCATATAATAATATAATTCACATTAACATGCATATAATCATTTAATTCCATGATAAATCAATTATGGCTCTCCCGGCCTCCTAATCAAGGTCCTAAACCCTATTAGGAAATTCAGGGCATTACACATTGTATCCATGGATCCGCAAGTTTCCCTCCTTGAATCGCTTCCATGATTGTTGGTTGTACATAGAAATTAGCTGATCGCCCTACCACTATCTCTAAGGCCTGCTTGGAGATATCAGATTGAAGCTCTTGAGGTATTTCCTTCACCGTCATCACATATGCCATAGGTTGCCGGCTTAGCGCATCGACTACTTTGTTCGCCTTCCCAGGGTGGTATAAGATGTCACAATCATAGGGATTGAAAAATTATAACCACATTCATTGTCTCATGTTCAATTCCTTTTGGGTGAAGAAATATTTAAGGCTTTTATGGTCAATGAGGATGTCACAGTGAACTCCATATAAGTATTGGTGCCAGATCTTTAACGCGAATACCACTGCTGCCAACTGTAAGTCATGCATTGGGTAGTACTTTTCGTAATTTTTCAACTGTCGAGAGGCATAAGCGATCACCTTCTCGTGTTGCATTAACACTGCCCCTAGGCCCTGACCTAAAGCATCAATATAAATGGAAAAAACCTTCGGTGCCATTCGGAATAATGAGTACATGAGCTATTGTTAGTCTAGTCTTTAGTTCTTGGCAGCTTTGCTCACACTTGTCCGTCCACTCAAACTTGATGTTCTTACAAGTGAGTGCAATCATGGGGGTGGCTATCTTGGAGAAACCCTCCATAAATCACCTATCATAACTAGCCAACCCTAAGAAACTACAGACTTCTTGTGCATTTTTTGAGGCCTTCAATTACTTTACCAGCTCGATCTTGGCTAGGTCAACCACAATCATGTTCCCTGACACCACGTTTCCTAGAAAACTCACTTGATTTAGTTAGAATTTTTACATTTAGAATTTGGTATATAGCTTCTCCTCTCGTAATCATTGTAAGATTAACTCTAAGTGGCTTGCGTGTTATTCTTCACTCCGTGAGTAGACGAGTATGTTGTCAATGAACATGATAAATTTTTTTTCCAAAATACTAACCTAGTATCCTATGCATAAGATACATGAATGATGTGGCTGCATTAGTGAGTCCGAATGACATTACCACAAACTCGTAGAGACCATAGCTGGTTAAGAATACTGTCTTTGGAATATCTGACTCCTTGACTTTTAGTTGATGACAGCCAGACCATAAATCGATCTTGGAGAACACTGAGGCTCCTTTTAATTGATCGAACAAGTCATCGATTCTGGGTAGTGGGTAACGATTTTTTATTGTCACTTTATTAAGTTCCCGATAGTATATGCACATTCTCATGGGACCGTCTCTCTTTTTCAAAAATAAGACAAGGGCTCCCCATGGAGAATGGATTGGTCTTATAAATTTCTTGTCTAGGTAATCTCGATGTTGCGTTTGTAGTTCTTTAAGCTCTGCGGGTGCCATTCTATATGGTACTTTCGATATTGGCGCGGTGCCCAGAATCACTTCGATATCAAACTTCACTTCTCAGTCTTGGCGTATTCCTGGAAGAAATTTAGGAAATTTGCACACCACTGCTATGTCTGCAGGTTATGACTTAGTCTCTTTCTCCGTGTCCACCACACTTGCTAGATATCCGATGCATCCTGTAGCGCCCAAATTTGCTAATAAGGCTTTGAGCCTTGGTTAGCGTGCCTGGAGTGTGATATGTGAATTTAATGAGTATGTGATTAGGAATGCATGCTTAGGTGAATTAAATATGCATGTGGGCCCCGTTTGGTTATTAGGGGCATGTTTGTAATTTTAGCCTGTTGAGGGAATAAATGCAATATTTGTGATTATTTTGATTGACACGAAGTGTGAGTGGTAATATATTTTAGATGCACGATCCGAGACAGTCCTAGGGAGTAGTTTAGTTAGAAAGTCACAACGAGAACAAATACCCGGCTCGGGATGAGTTTAGGGGTATTTTGGGAATATTATATGTGTTTAGGAATTTATTGAGTAGCGGATAGTAACTTATCAATAATTTAGTATGTCGGGATGAAACGGGGGTTTATAGGAATACTCGAGGAAGTAGTGGGACAAGAAAAATGACGGAATTTCCCTTGGGGTTACTTGGGGATTTAAGATAAGCTTAGGGGTAGATTGGTCTTTTAGCAAATTTGTTATACACTTAGAAGAGTCTTGGGCAACCAGTGGAATAATACAGAAGTGATTTACTCTCTCTCTCTCTCTCTCTCTCTCTCTATCTCTCGGTTCTCTCTTCTCTCTTAGAAGCTTGGAGATTTTGGTGAAAAACTAACCAGAGACTAAGGATTCAAATCTGGAACTTTGGGGGCAAGAAGCTTGGAACTTAGGGGATTAGTTTAGAGATTTAATTAAGCACAAAGGTAAGCTTTTAAACTTGATGAACAAGTGGAAATTCTACTAGTTTTGATTGCTAGAACTTAGGCAGGCATGAATTAATTTCCAGGATTGGCTTTAAATGTTTGATGGGTGTATGAAGTGGTTTATGAGCTTGTTGGGATGTTTAGGCTATATGGATATGAATTCTAAGCTTAATTATGGGGTTGGCTGAAGTTTGGGGGTGTGAAAAATGGGATTGAGTTTGGGGAAAAACTTGAGAGAAAAGCTAGTTTTCTAGGTTTGTAGGTCGAGCTGCGGCCCTAGAAGGGGCATGCCACAACCCGCGTGTGCGTGAGGCCTGGGGAGGCCTCTGTTCTTGAGGCATCCCACGGCGCAAGGCTACACATGCCGCGGCCCGTGTCTCCTTGCAGGGAGGCGTTTTGCCTCTGATTTGAGGCATGCTGCGACCCTTAAGGGGTTGGGTCGTGACCTTAGTTCAAAGTGTTGGTTGTTTTGTGGGTTTTTGGCTTGGGAACCCAATTGTCAAGGCTTGGGATGGATTTTATTACCCGGATTGATAGAATCCAAGGTTTTGGAGACTATAATTGAAACCCAAAGTTATTTAAATGATTCAAACTTGATGGATGGGTTTTTTGGCTACATTGTGACTAGGTTTTCAATGAGGCTCGGATTAGGGGACTGTGCTCGGGACATCGGTGCTCGAAAAGTTTGGGCACATGTAAGAAAACTGTTGTACCCGTAGAGCAGGGCGAGGCCCTATGGTTTGTGTTGTAGGGTATGACCCTATATGATTGTGTTACAGGGCGTAGCCCCATTGATTATGTTTATACGTGTTTAAGTATTTGTTTAATTATGCTATGTGTACATATATATGAATGAACGACAAGAGCTGGGAACGGCGAGGGCCGGGAACGACGAAGGCTGGGAACGACGAAGGCCGAGAATGGCAAGGCCGAGTATGGCAAGGGGCCAGGAGCAGAGTTAAGCACACGGAGTGTGAGTCGCCAGGGTGAGACCCCTATAGGATACCTGGGATATCCTCACGGTGTGTAGACTACGAACCCAGGCCTGGTAAAGCGCCTGGGATGGCATGGGCGTTATATTTTTAACCTGTTGGCACTTTTATTATATGCTAATTGATAGATATGCATATGTTAATTTCTTGTGTGGAGTTTTCTTGCTGGGCTTCGGCTCACGGGTGCTCTATCGTGCAGGTAAGGGCAAGGGGAAGATTGACCAACCATAAGTACGAAGAGCGTGAAGAGACGTGTACATGTTTGGCCTGCTTGGCTGCCACGGCCAGGGGTATTTTTGGGAGATGTTTGTATTAAACTTAATTTTGTTGTTTAGTCGACTATAATTATATTTTTGAGTTGTAAATATTTCTAAACAGTACTTTGGGATTCCAAATGTTTAATGCTTTATAATTTTAAATGAAAGACTACATTTTCAAATTATGTGACTTTTGTTATGGTTTAATTACACTTTTAACCTAAAACCTCGATTAGCGAGTTAATAGCATGTTTAAAACTCACTTAGTAATGGCTCTAAGGCAGTAGGGCGTTACACATCCTTCATCTTACATCTTTCTTGCCTTTAGGGCGGATATCACAGCAAATTTGTTTTCCAGTGTCGTACCCTGAAAAACGAACGGTTCTTCTCCGGGTGGATTGAAGGTTACCTTTCTTCGTTTACAGTTCTCCACCGCTCCGTACTTTGTCAGCCAGTCCATACCAAATATAACATCATACTCATGTAAATCTAGTACTAATAAGTCCACTGCCAATTTGCGACCTCCTATCCAGACTGGCACAACTCTAACCCACGATCGTACCAACATATCCTCCTCCGAGGGTAAGGATACCCCATTGATATTTAACATTGGTTAAGGTTTCCTATCTATCTTTTTAGCAAAAGAAGCATAAATAAAAGCATGGGATGCACCAGTATCTATTAATGCATAGGTTGAGGTATTAACAATCGGAATATGACCTGACACCATTTCTGAAGTACCAGCTCCCTTGTCGCCCCGGGTAAGTGCATAGACATGCGGTGGTGCACCAATCAGTTTCTGCTGGTCGTCTCTATCCTCCTAACCATAGCTTGGGTAGTTCCAGGAGTAATGTCTGGTCTTTCCATAGTTGTAACAGACAATATTGTTACAATCACCTGTATGGTGTTTGCTGCATTTGTTACAGTGTGGCCAAGACTCGAAGTCCCTCCTTGGTTGCTTGACGAAATTTGGCCCTAGATTTGGTGAATCCATCCTTCTCTTGTTGTTTCCCCTGGATGGAGACCTTAAGTTGTTATGTTGGTTGGCCTCTCTCATACTTTGAATAAATTTGGGAGTGAACCTCCCAGTAGACCTGCAACGTCCTCCTAATCAAGGACTATTACACTTTGTATTTTAAATAGTGCAAGACTCGCTAAACAAGTCATTTGGTCATAACTGTGTAACTAAACATGATAAATGGTTTAGGGTTAAATGTTTACTTCCATACATGGGATCCCAAACTAACATAAAAAAGGTTAATTACAATTGAAAAGTTACAACCAGTCGACCTAAGCGACAAAATAGGGTTTGACCTGTGTTCCTTTGAGAAACCCCGGTCGTGGTCGTCGAGCAGCCGCATATGTACACATCGTCACTGAAGCTCTCCTACTCATGGATAGTCCAGCTTCCTTTTCTCCTTACCTACACCACATAGCACCCGTGAGCCAAGGATCAGCAAGAAAACTTAAACATTCTCAAAAGCAGTTAATAACACGTAATAACCCCACTCATGCATGCATACCATTCATATAAAAGACTACAACGTCACGTGGGGCTAGCAGCCCTAATTATATAATTAATGAATTATACCGGGGCTCAGCGCCCTAGGATATGGGACTAATGAGTCACCCCAGGAACCTTTGCCCTATCCTCTGTATAACCAGCCTTGGAGCTAGCCCATCCTACCTGGCGCTATAATTTTCCACGATCAATGGGTCGGTCAAGCGTATGTCACGCTCCTGATTAGGCTTATAATACCGGGGCCCAGCCCTAGGATATAGGAGTAATAAGTCACCCTAGAGCCCATTCCCCTATCCACTATATAACCAGCTTTGGAGCTGGCCCAGCGTACCTGGCGCTGAGTTTTCCATCCCCATGAGGTCGAACAAGCGTAGGATGCACATCTGATTAGGCCTAACCATTTCGACCATCATTCAACATGCCTAATCAAACAATCACATGCATATTCATAATCATGCACATTCTCAGGGCCCCGAGCCCTATTCATATCCCTGTTTAACAATTCGGGTCAAGCCCTAATTACGTACATCACGTATTGGGTGCAGTTTTCTTACTGTTTGTCCAAGCACAGGTTAAGAATGAACGACCCTCGAGCACGATCCTGGTTCCGAGCCCCTAGTGATAACCTAGTCATAACCAAGTATAGAATCCCATCAATAAGGAGCAAATAAAGGCTTCCGGACCAAATCCTAGCCTCCGAGACGTCGAATTCTACTAAACTGGGTAGTAGGATCAATCACGAGCCCTTAGGTTTGAGTTCCCACACTCAAAACCTCCCAGGGCTCAAAAATCCCTTAAGCGTCACGACCCAAACATTTGAGACGCAGCCCGCCCCAAGTCAAAGAGCTGAAGGCTCTCCCCTGTTTCCACCCGTGCCGCGACACACCTTAATAGGCCCTACGACTCAAATGGCCCGAAGGCACTTGGTTCTCTCTGCATCCAAGAGAGTCGTGCCGCCCCAAGAACAGGGCCACGACTCAACATGAAAAATCTAACTTTTATCCATTTTCCTCAAGCCAAAACCCACCAACAACCGATTCAAACATAGCCAAATCCCAAAAGTAAAGTTCCCAATCACCTTAGCAGCTCAAAACCATCAAAACGCAAGTTACAAATGAATCAAAAACTCATAAAAATCATCAAATCTAATCAAAGCTCATGGAAACAAAACTTAGAAACTTTAAGCTTAAATTACCTATGATTAAGTCATTTTTCAGCTAAATCCTCAGGCTATCAGGCTTCTAATCTTCCCTAGAATCATTATATGACTCTAACCTTGCTTGAATCCGAGCTCTAAAACTCGAGTTTCCTTTGAAAACACTAACGAGCTGAAATGAGAGAACTAGAAGATTTTTCTGAGTTATATAATTATGAGAGGTTACTTCGAGGTCAAAATCCCCGAGGGAAAAATGGTCAAAATCCCCAGAATTCTCTCCTAATCTCACCAACTTAGAATATATCCTCAAATATTTATTCCCATTACCCAATATCCCGGTAATGTACTAAATACCCAAAATACCCTTTGACTCACCCCGAGTCGAGTATTGGCCCTGTTGTGACGTTCTTGCTAGCTTGCTCCCTAGGATCGCCTCGTGTTGAGTAACCCAAATATATCCACATAATAACGAGGTCTCACACATATATGCACATATACTCCAAATATACCCGTAACGGGCCAAATTATGAAAGTTTCCCTTCTGATGAGAAACGGACCCACATGCACATTTAATACACCTAAACATGCATATCTAGTCATATTTCAATATAACTCATGTAATCATATAATGATACACACATATATATATATCACATACACACATAATTTCTATAATTTTCCATCCTGCCCCCCTCATCAAGGCCCTAAGCCTTATTAGGTAAATTGGGATGTTACAAAAATCCCCTCCTTACATGAATTTCATCCTCAAAATTTTACTTGAACAGCTCAGGGTACTCATTGTAACGACCCAAAATTGCTAATAAGGCTTAAGGGCCTTAATTAGCGTGTCAGGAGGGCATAATTGGTATTTATGTGATTAAATGATTTAATGCATGATTATGTGGTATGCATGATTATATGATTTTATTGATATGATTAAATGCATGTTTAGGAGTGTTAAATATGCATGTGGGCCCTGTTTAGCTTGTAAGGGCATATTTGTAATTTTGGTCCGTTGAGGGCATAAATGTAATAATATGTGCTAAATTGTTGAGACCATATTATTATGTGGATATGTTTGCAGCATATGGCTCGATACGGTCCTAGTGAGTGGATTGGCAAAATAGTCACAGCGGGGATATATACCCGGCTCGGGGGAGCTTGGGGGGTGTTTCCGAGAATTTAGAATATATATTGGGGATTATTAGACATTGGGTAAATAATTGTTGATTAATTGGATGACGGGATTTAAGTGGTAAACATTAGGAACGTTCAAGGAATTAGCAGGAATTGGGAGCAAAATGACCCTTTTACGCCTAGGGGCCATCTGAGGATTAGAGAACCTAGGAGGGTAAAATAGTCTTTTTAGTCATTAATGGATATATTTAGAACTTAGAACTAAACAAAAGGTTATAGAATTATTCAAGGAAGGAAAGAAAAGGAAAAATCTCTCTGCTCACTCCCTCTCATCTCTCATGATTTCTCCCTCTCTCTCTCTTGTGTTTTGAAGTTAAGGGAAAGAAAAGGGCTGAGTGAAGGTTGGAGCTTAAGGAAATTCTGCTGGGAAAGTTGGGCCACAATTTGAGGTAAGAACCTTGCTTTATTCTCTGTGTTGGGCTGAGTAGTTTGAGCTTGGAGCATGTGCTTATTCTGGGATTTTGAAGGGATTGTAGATGAATTGAAGTTCTGGAACTAGGAAGGGTTAAGCTGAGACTTAAGCTCAGAATAAGGAGGTTGAAACTTGTGAGAAGATGGTAACACTTGAGGTAAAATTATGACTATTATCTCTGAATTTTCTAAATTCTTACTCTGTGTTTATGGTGTTTTGGGTTTGAGAGCTTGAGTATGGGTGTTGGGGATTGGTTGGAGTTTTTGGGAAAAACTTGGTTAGGTTTTGTTGCCTATGATGAGTAGAGTGTAGTTTATAGTTCATTTTGGGTTTGGAGGTCTTGAGGGATGGATTTTGGAGCTTTGGCTCAGGAAAATTCGAAGAGAAAACCCAAAATTGTTGAAACTCTAGTATCAGTATTGTAGCGCTAGGTTAAGAGCGCTACAATGCTAGGCTGTGAGTTTGGGGGGCTAGAGTCTTTAACTCTAGCGCTGTAGTGCCCATCAGGTAGCGTTGTAGCGCTACTCAGCTTTCAGAACTTGGTTTTTGGGAACTTTGTAGGGTTTCTGTTCAGGGGCTCGGGGACGGTTTCACCACTTCGTTTTATGGAGTTAGAGGTCCCGAGAGCACGAGTTTGGTCCCAGGATTGTTCTTTGGAATTAAACTAATCGAAGTACCATTTATGGATTGTGACTAGGTTTATCGCCAAGGATTGGAGCTAAGGATCGTGCTCGGAACCATTTCACCTTCTCCGATCGGAAATTAAAGGTAAGAAAACTACGCCCTATTGTGTGGCTGTGATGGGACTAAGGGTTCCCTATATTTGAATACAGATATTGTATGGTTGTGATATGCCATGTGAGCGTGAAAAAAATGGCCTAAGAGTGCCAGAATTGATATTTGCGCACAGGACGCAACTCGGCCATTGGTAGTTAAGGACAACTAAATAATCACTGAGCTCGACTTAAATGGGTCGGAGTCAGTGGGTTAAACACTGGGCTCGCCCTAAGTGAGCCGGAGATAGTGGGTTAGATAGAGGGTGCAGCCTAAAGGCGTCGGTCCTAAGTATTGTATGATGATTTTGATAAACTGTTGATTATGAATGTGTTTACTGTTATTAATCTGATGCTTGTGGCTTGTTAAATACTTGGATAATAGACTAATGAATCTTTGTTTTTCATCACTGATTTTGTGCCTGTTATGGCCTGTTTAATGTCTGGTTAATATCTTATGAATCATTTGATACTCTGGATTGTTTATGCTATGCTATACAGTTTTCTTGCTGGGCCTCGACTCACGGGTGCTACGTGGTGCAAGTAAGGCAAGGATTTGAAGGTTTAACCATGAGTTGGAGTGCTCTAGGGAAGAGGTGTATATTGTCAGCTGCTCGTCCGCCACAGTCGAGGGATTGTACAGGGACGGAAACCTAAAATGTGTTTTTGCCATTAGAGTGGCCTTGATTGTATATAACTTTTGGAATTTTGTAAAGCTGTTCGATAAACCCTGTTTTTGGGATCCCATGTACTTAACATTTTTTTTATTAAAAATTGTCCGTTTATGACCAAAATCTTTTAAACCTAACTTGTTTATGACTTTAGGATCACATTTTCATTGAAATGACTTGATTAGAAAGTATTGCACGATTTTAAACACACGATGTAACGGTCTTGGTTATCTAGGGCGTTACACTGATCCCGCATATCTGACTCTATCTCTTAGGTCGTTTCCATACCTTGTTTTTCCTCTATAATACCTTAATCAAATGTATAGTCTTGTTCCTCAAGACCTTGTCATTCCTGTCTAAAACCTGAACTGGTTGCTCCTCATCGGATAACTCTGCCTCTTATTCCAGATCCTCATAACTCAACACATGACTCTCATCTGATAAATATTTCCTCAAGATGGAAATATGATATACATTGTGTACGACTGACAGTGCCGAAGGTAAGGCCAACTTATAGGCCACCTAACTATTCCTCTCAAGGATCTCAAATGATCCTACAAATCTAGGGCTCAACTTGCCCTATTTTTTTCCCAAACATCTTAACCCTTCTCAGAGGTGAAACTCTAAGAAAGACATAGTCTCCCACTTGGAACTCCACGTTCCTACGTTTCAGATCAACATAAATTTTCTGTCTACTATGAGAAGCCAATATCCGAGCTCTAATCTTTTCCATAGCCTCAGTGGTCCTTTGAACTGCCTTAGGAATCAAATATTCCTCTCACCCATCTCATCCTAGTGAATGGGCGATCTACACTTCCTACCATACAACATCTCATAAGGTACCACTCAAATGGTCAACTGGTAAATGTCATTATAGGAAAACTCTATCATAGGCAAATATTTATATCAGTTCCCTTCCAATTCCAATATACATGCTCTTAGCATGTCTTCCAATATCTGGATAGCCCTGTCTGATTGACCATCAGTCAGAGGATGGTAGGCCGTACTGAACCTCAGCTGTGTACCCATCGCCTTCTATAAATCTCCCCAAAACTTGGAAGTAAAATAGGGTACCTATCCTACAGGATAGACCTCGGATTCCTATTAAGGCATGCTATCTCTCTTATATATAGATCCGCATATGGGTCAACTATGTAGTTTGTCCTCACTAGTAAAATGTGAGCTGACTTAGTATACCGGTCCAAAATGACCCAGACTAAATCATGTTGGCCCACTATCCTGGGCAACCCCACCACGAAATCCATCCTGATGTCCTCCCACTTCCACTCTAGGATACCCAAAGGCTTTAGTACCCCTACTTGTCTCTGATAATCCGTCTTGACCTACTGACAGGCCATGCAATTTTCCATGTACTCAGTCACGTCTCTCTTCATCCTAGGTCATCAATATAAAGCTTTTAGATCCAAGTACATCTTCATGGTGCCTGGATGTAGAGAATAAGGGTTAGTATGAGATTCATCGAGAATCTCCCTTATGATCCTAGTGTCCATCAGAACAAAATTCCGATCCATATACCTCAATTAACTCAAGCCTGACACTGTATAGTCCTTAGCTACTCCAGCTAGGACTTCCCCTATAATCTTTCCCAACTGTGGGCACTCAACTGTTTCTCTTTGATCCTTTCTAAAAGAGTATATTGAAGCATAATGTTGGCTAACTAGCCTACCAGTAACTCTATTCTAGCTCTGGTCACATCCTCTGCTAACTCTCTACATATATGTCTCGCATTGTACAACTGCTGCAAGTTCTAGATCATGTGTGGGATATCTTTGTTCATACTCCTTCAATTGACGTTATGCATAGGCAATCACCTTCCCTGTCTACATAAGAACACAACCTAAACCCTGTCTTGAGGCATCATAGTACACCACAAACTTCTCCTAATTTGTTAGAAGACTCAGAACTTGAGCTGTAATCAATCATCACTTCAGTTCCTGGAAGCTGTTCTCACACTTATTTGACCATGTAGACTTCTGATTCTTGCGTGTCAGTTCCCTCATTGAGGTAGCAATCCTTGAGATACCTTCCACAAAACGCCTACAATAACATGCCAATCCAAGGAAGCTCCTGATCTCTGAGGCGTTCCTTGGCCTTGGCCAATCTCTGACTCAGAGTATACAAAAATATTGTCGATAAAGACGATCACAAACCAATCTAGATAATCTGTGAACACCATGTTCATTTAATCCATAAAAGCAGCTGGGGCAGTAGTCAAACCAAAAGACATGACTAAGAAGTCATAATGCCCATATCCAGTACAAAAGTAGTCTTCTGTATATCCTCCTCCTTGATCCATAGCTGGTGATAACCAGATCGAAGATATATCTCGGAGAATACTGTCTTACTCTATAACTGATCAAACAGATCATCAATCCTTGGCAGATCCTCTAGAAATACATCTAGAAACTCATAGACTAATCTAGTATGTCCTGGTCCCACTAGCATGACCTGAGTGGTATCCAACACACTAGCTAAGAATCCTATGCACCTCCTTGCAATACGTCTCTAGCTCTAAGTACAGATATCATATGTATACGGGGTCCATGCATAGTGCCAACAAATACAAAGGGATTCTCACCCTCAAGCTCAAGGGTTACCATCTTTTTTTTTGCAATCTATCATTGCCCTATACTTGGCTAACCAATCCATATCCAAGATCACATCAAATTCAGTCATAACCAACTCTATCAAATCAACTGATGAATATTTCCCACAATAATCTAACCCATCTCTTAAAAAGTTCCCAGTAAGGTTCCAAATTCTCATCACCACATAACCATGTAATCTACATACTAAGTCTGTGCTTCTACTACATGCAAAAGAACAAAGAAAGACATGGCACAAGATCCAATCAGCATAATATAAGAATCAAAACTAGGAGGCTGACCTGTCACTACCGAGGAACCAGCCTCAGCCTCAAACTGCGTTAGAGCGAACACTCGAGCTTGAGTCAAGCTGTCTGCCCCCTTTGGTTCTTTCTTCCTCAGCCCTGGCGAATCCTTCATGAGGTGCCTAACCATCCCACACAAAAAACATGCCCTTGCTCAGCATTTTCCCAGATGGCACCTCCTGAACCGAGCGCATTCTCGGTAGAGTTTCTAATCCTTGTCCTTGCCCTGATGGCCATCTGAGCACTTCAGAACCCATTTTTTAATCCATGAGTACTAAATATGTTGATAACTTTTCTATTATGATCATTGGGGCCTCCGCCCCTACCTAATAAATTAAACGGAGGTATCACTGCCTGAGCTCCGTGCTCTCTGACACTCTTCCTCCATATCTCATTTCCTATGCCATCAACAACAAGAGCCCTCCCTACCACCTGAGCATAGGTAGAGATCTCTTGTACTGGGGCGATTCTAATGCCCTAAGCAATCCCAGAATTCAACCCATGGATAAATCACTTTCTTTGAGCCACGTTCGTGGGTACAATATCAAAAGCAAACTTGGCCAACCCATAAAATTTGTTAACATACTCTGTTACTGTCGTGTTTCCCTAAACTATGTTCAGAAATTCATTTGTCTTTGCATTATTAACTGCATCACAATAATATCTTTCATTAAACAAATGCCTAAATTCCTCCCAGCTCATCGTAGCTATATCTCGTGTCTGAGATAGCACTTCCCACCAAGTCCTGGCATCCTCCCATAACACATACGTAGCACAGATTGCCCTATCATGACCTACCACCCCCATAAAGTCGAGGATGGAACTAACCATGCCCATCAATTGCTCAACTTTGAATGGATTTAGGCATCCCTCAAAATTGGAGGGTAATGTTTCTGAAATCTCTCATATAGAAATTCCCACCTGTTCTCGACCCTAGGTTGAGCCAAAACTGGTGACACTACTGACATAACAATGGAAAAGGTGTTCTTTGACAGAACCTGTTGTTTTAAACATTTGATCTCTTCCTTTTGCCTCTACAATCTTACTTGGATATCTATAAACACCTGCTGCCAATTCTGAGGGACAGGTGGTGGCTATAATATCCAGCCTTAACATAAACACCATCAGGTCCCATTAACTGCTTTGGGTACATAACATCTGACTTCATCTGTAGTCCATGACTTGACCCATTAGGCATAATGATCACATCCAGAAGCCTTCCCACGGAAAAACCCAACAACACCATAATCACATACAACTGTTGTACTAAAATACATGCCCATAAAATTCATGCATCAATCACTAAGCCCTGCTCTTACCCACAAAAATACCATGCTCTCTACTTGTAACGACCCAAATTCACTAATATGGCTTAAGGGCCTTGATTAGTGTGTCGGGAGGGCATAATTGAGTTAAATGTGATTTGAGTGAGTTTATTGATTTGAATGCGTAATTATATGATTAAAAATGCTTCTATGATTATATTGATATTAATGTGATATATATATATGGTACATGTGAGAACCACATTATTATGTGGTTAGGTTTGCAGAGAACGACTCGAGGCGATCCTAGGGCTAGATAGCGGGAAAAGTCACAACGGAGCTTAACAATTGACTTTGGATAAGTCAGGGGTATTTTAGGTATTGGGTAGTTATTTAGACTATTGGGTTATGAAAATAAATATGTGGAGATATATTTGAGGTTAGGAAGTCTAGGCGGGAATATTGGGGAATTTTACCGTTTTACCCTCGGGGACGTTTCCGGCACCCCGAGCCTCGGGTTTGACCTAAGTGATAAAGGGTAGACTTACAAAAAAAATAGAAAACATTAGAACAAAATTAAACCGACTTTTCTTTCTCAGCCTATTCTCTCTCTTCTCTCTCAAGGAAAAACACAAGCTAAAAACAGAGAAATTTGGAGGATTTGAGCTGGAATTTCAGCTGGAATTTAGTGAATTGAAGAGAGGATTTTGAGGTTTAACTCAAGGATTATCCAAGCAGCTTAATCAGTACTAAGGTAAGTAGTGATTCCTTTCCTTTTTGGTTAGAAAATTCTGAGTTTTAGCTTGGTGTTGAGATAGTTGCAATTTTGATGTTTAAGGTTGAATTTAAGCTGGAAGCTTGGGAATTAGCTGGGAACTTACTTGGATTCTGCTTAGAGAAGGGGTTCAGCTGAAGAGGTAAGCTATAATTCATGATTTAGAAGCTTAAATTTGAGTTTTGACTGGCTGGTTCTAGTGTTTGAAGCTCTTGAGTTTCAGAAATTGAAATGAGATTTTAATGTGTGTTAGGCTGGGTTTTTTCTGATGAATTATGTTGCTAAAGTCATCTTAAAAGTGTGGGAATGATTGTTATTGGAATAGCAAGCTTTGGGATGATTTTTGGGTAAGGTTAAAGGGTTGGAAATGGTGGAATTTCTGGGCTCGAAGGGAAGGGCCGCAACTCTGTTCTAGAGCGTTGCGGCCCTAGGAAGAAGATGAGCCAGGAGGGCTCGGCCAGGGGTGAGCGCCACGACGCATGTCTTCTTCCAGGGAGGACTTAGGTTCTGTTTTAGGGCAGGGCCGCGGCTAGGCTTCAAGGGCCGCAGCCCTCAAATGTATACTTGAACGTTTAAGGTTTTTGAGCAAGGGAATCGAGCCTAGTGTGCTCGGGATCAATTTCACCACCATGCTTGGTGGGATTTGATTTTTAGGAAGTTAGTTTTGTACCTGAAAACCTATATTTGGATATTAATGGAACTCAATACCTTGGTTGTGATTAGGTGCTAAAGCTAGGGCTCGGGAAAGGATCGTGCTCGAGGGACGTCGCTTGTAGTTAATAAATGAAGATGTTAAAGGTAAGAAAACTACACCCGGTTGTATATTTGAAACAGGACTAAGGGCTCCCTAATATGTATGTTTGAAAGAATGGTATTATGCCATGTAAATAGTAAACCAAAGGCCTAAGCATGCCAAGGTTAAACTAGCGCACAGGGCACATCTCGGCCACTGGTAGCCGAGGACAGCTTATTATGCACTGAGCTCGGTTTAAGTGGGCCGGAGTCAGTGGGTTAAACAGAGGGTGTGGCCTAAGTCGTCGGCCCTGATTATTGTGTATTTTGGCTGTTAAAGATGATTATTATGACTATTGAGTAATCTGATTATTAATGGTGTTTACTTGTATCTTGGATTATGATTACATACTATAGAGTTGATATGAACATTGAGTGATTGAACATGCTTAAAAGGTTACTTGTTTGCTAATTTTGTATATGATGTGTATTATGTTTTCTTGCTGGGCCTTGGCTCACGAGTGATGCGTGGTGCAGGTAAAGGCAAGGGCAAGCTCGATCAACCCTCATTTGGAGAGCTCTGTGAGCTTAATGTACATGACCGGTTGCTTAGCCGCCACGGTTGAGGTTTAGGCAGGGACGCGAGACTCAGAAATGTTCATTTTTCCTTAGTATGGCTGACAGTTGTCTGTATTTTGGGGAGTCTATAATCCAACTTTTAAACTCTGTTTCTTTTGGAATCCCATGTATATAACTGTTTAATTATATTAAGTGAAACTTTTGAGACCAAAACCTTTTAACCTTAGCTCATATCTGATTAGTGACACATTTTTAAATTAATGACTTGATTAGAAAGTCCTGCACATTTATAAGTACACAGTATAGTGGTCTTGGCTATCCAGGGTGTTACACTACTCTAGCATGCAGGTAAAGCATTCATATATCAACTGAGTTGGCAATCACATAATCATATCAATTGTTAAGGGCTAGGCCCTAACAGAATATCTCATGCTTCCTAATAAGGCATGCAGGTAAGACAATTATATCCTATTTAAGCAGTTGAACACATAACCAGATAAATAGTTACCAAAACCTGAGTCGAGATTGTCTTCAGTGGCGAGTGTACATGCCCAACTTGTCTTCTGGACCCCTTAACCTTGGCACGGTCTGATACCAAGTTGCAACATCCTCCAAATCAAGGACCGTTATACCAAGTCGCTATACGAGTCATTTAGCCATAACCGTATAACTAAACATGATTAATGGTTTAGGGTTACAAATTTTTGCAAAAGGTATAACCGTTTCACTAAAATGTTTACTTCCATACATGGGATCCAAAACCAACATTTAAAAAGGTTAATTACAATTGAAAAGTTACAACCAGCCAACCTAAGTGGAAAAATAGGGTTTGACCCTAGTTCCTTTGAGAAATCCCAAACATGGTGGTCAAGAAGCTGCATATGTACACATCGTCACCGAAGCTCTTCTAATCATGGATGGTCCGGCTTCCTACCTGCACCACATAGCACCCGTGAGCCAATGATCAACAAGAAAACTTAAACATTCTCAAAAGCAGTTAATAAAACGTTACCCAATCCTAATAAGTATGCCTAGCAGTAATAACCCTACTCATGGATGCATTCCATTCATATAAATGACTACAACGTCATGTGGGGCCAGCTGCCCTAATTAAATAATTAATGTATTATAGTGGGGCTCAGTGCCCAAGGATATGGGACTAATGAGTAACCTCGGGGACCTTTGCCCTATCCTCTGTATAACCAGACTTGGAGCTGGCCCAGCGTACCTGGCGCTATAATTTTCCATGACCATTGGGTCGGTCAAGCGTATGTCACACTCCTAATTAGGCCTATAATATCAGGGCCCAACCCTAGGATATGGGACTAATAAGTCATCCCAGGGCCCATTGCCCTATCCTCTGTATAACCAGCCTTGGAGTTGGCTCAGCGTACCCGGCGTTGAATGTTCCACGACCATTGGGTCAGACAAGCGTAGGATGCTCTCTTTATTAGGCCTAACCATTTTGACCAGCGCTCAATGCTCTATTTCTGCCCTTGACTATTGCCGTTCTTGACTTATAAGTCAAATCTTTTTAATCAGATAATGCAGAAAATCATATATCATATAGCAAATATCCAGGTATAGAGCATTCAGCATGCCTAATCAAACAATCACAAGAATAATCATAATCATGCATATTCCCAGGGCCCCGAGCCCTATTCATATCCCTGTTTAACAATCTGGGTCAAGCCCTAATCACGTACATCACGTATTGGGTGCAGTTTTCTTACCTTTGGTCCAAGCATATATTAAGAATGAATGAATCTCGAGCATGATCCTAGTTCCGAGCCCCTAGCGATAACCTAGTCACAACCATGTATAGAATCCAGTCAATAGCAAGCAAATAAAGGCTTCTGGACCGAGTCCTAGCCTCCGGGACATTGAATTCTACTAAATCGGGTAGTAGGATCGATCCTGAGCCCTTAGGTTTGAGTTTGTGCACTTAAAACCTCCCAAGGGCTCAAAAACCCTTTAAGTGTCACGACCCAAACATTTGAGTAGCGACCTGCCCCAAGTTAGAGAGCCCAAGGCTCTCCCCTGTTTCCAGTCGCGCCACGGCCCGCCTTAACAGGCATCGTGGCTCAAATGGCCCAAAGGCACCTACTTCTCCCTATGTCTAAGATAGCCATGAATCGACATGAAAACTCTATTTTTTCTCCATTTTCCTCAAGCAAAAACCCACCAACAACCTATCCAAACATAGCCAAACCCTGAAAGTAAAGTTCCCAATCAACTTAGCAGCTCAAAACCATCAAAACTAAAGTTACAAATTTTGGAAAAACTTCAAAGTGGGCAAGGAAAGTGCATGGTGCGCCCATTTATTAACAACAAAAAATTTTCCCACCTCTCATATAAACAGTTTATACGATCAAGAATACATGTAGGAACCAATCATATACAATATTATTAATCATGCAACATATATATATATACATGCCCATACATGTATATATATACATAGATATACATGCATACATATATATATACTCACAACTATATATTACATCCACACGTATACAAATATTTAAGGACATAAATATTTACCTCTTGAAGTCTATCAAGTGTCCTTTAGTCTTTATGGATAAATAACGATCTTCCTATCCGATGTTTTGAATACTTAAACCATAATCTTCCAGAGTGTTCTCTACACCTCAAGATGTGGGTGGGCACATAGAGAACAAAAGTTGTAATTTAGAAATCACAAGTTTATCTCAACACATGAGTACTTGGATTATGGCTTGAGAAATGTTGGAATAATAAGAGAAGAAAAAGAATTTCTAGTCAGACAATTTTTTGAATCTACTTTCTTCTCTTATTATCATATAATATATATAGGTTGTATGTTACATCATTATTCATAATAATAATAATAATAATAATAATAATAATAATAATAATAGGAGTTGATTTAGGTAATATCTAACTTACCAAATTTAAAAAATCTAATTTTAAATTATTAATTAAATAAACAAATAAAAATATGAAAAAACAACACTCATACTTTATTAGTATCACATGCATGCATGGCACAGTCCTTGGACTATGTCATGCGTGTATCATTATTCCCATTAAGGGAATATTGCATTTTTCCTATTTTTTTTTATTTATTTAAATAAATCCCTCCCATAAAATATGGTATCATCATTTTTAAGGAAAAGATCACAACCATAATCAAATTTATATTTTAAATTTTTAATTTTAAAATCAAAATTCAAAATTCAAATTAATGATCATCATTATCATCATCTTTTAATAAATCAAAACTATTTTGACTTACCATTTTTATTTTCTCCCACTAAAATAAAATAATTAGTTTAAAAAATTAATTAAATTATTATTATATATATTTCGAAAATTTAATATTTAAATAAATAAATATATTTTAAAATTTTAATAATTAATTATTCAACCTCAATTATCATATAATTGTATATTTGACTCGAAGAATAAAATTCTTCTCAAATTTCCAAATTACAGTCTTACCCTTGTATCAACTCTTACCTTGATATGGTGTTGATAGAGCCACCCTGGGGACATGTGGACCTATAATTTGAAGCTCCAATAAATATTAGATTATTAATCAAAACTCTATGATTAAATAATTATATTTATTAATATCATGATTATTCCACTATAAATATGAGATTGAACTCTTGATCATTATTGACATATATTTACAGAGTACTTTATTAAAGAATTAAGTGTCCATTGATATAATCATTACATACAATGTCAATCCTCTATGGTTCATAATTAAAAAGGAATAAAATTACCATTTTACCCTTTTAACTATATTTAGTTCCTAGTGTACCATTGACTTTACTTGTGAAGGTTGTGTCACAACAAGTGTGCGACGTGAGCGCTCGTAACCTTTTTAGTCCTAAAAGTCAACTCAATAGGGAACCATTATTCAATCTATAAGAAGGTATAGATTCCATATCTGTTAAACTATGCCCCTAGCCATATATATCATTGAGTCCCCAAAACAATTGTTCTCATTCTGAAAAACCTTCACGCATGAACTAAAGGATCAGATGACATATATAGGAGTTCATAGTAACCTCAGGATTAAGATCATCGTGTATATGATCATCGTTTGATGTGTTTGATTAATACTACAAAACAGTGTTTAAAAAAGTATTAACAAATGACATCTGGTCCCATTCTATATATCACTATTTATAAAGTACCTTCGCTAAAGTGTCCTACTACACTAGTGACCCGGATCTAGGTCACTTGTATTCATAATACTAGTGAACCATACTAGCAGTAATTAATCTAAAGATTCCATAACTTTATTTTACTGCGATCTCTTTTAAGTTCATTATCTCAATCTCGATCATCTCATACCAATATGAGATTAACACCACATATATGAACTTTGGAAGTTTCTAATATTTACTTAACATTATCAACATAATATCGGACATAGTATATATATAACAATTCAATTCAATTATTTATTTCATTTAAAACATTTGTCAACTACAGTTGCTTTAAGTGCATTATTTCCAACAACAAAGGAATGAAAAACTCATCAAAACCATCAAATACAATCAAAGCTTAAGAAAACAAAACTCAGAAACTTAAAGCTTAAATTACCTCTGATTAAGTCGTTTTCCATCTAAATCCTCAGGCTATCAAGCTTCTAATCTTCCCTAGAATCGTTATGACTCTAACCGCGTTGAATCCGAGCTCTAAAACTCAAATTTCCTTTGAAAATGCTAACAAGCTAAAATGAGAGAACGGGAGAGAGAACGAGAGAGAATTTTATGAGTTATACAGTTATGAAAGGTTACTTCGAGTTCAAGTAACCTTAAGCAAATCCCGAGGCTCGGGGTACCCAAAAATGTCCCCGAGGGAAAAATGGTCAAAATCCCCAGAATTCCCTCCTAATCTCACGAACTTCAAATATATCATCAATTATTTATTACCATTATCCAATATCCTGATAATGTACTAAATACCCAAAATACCCTTTCACTCACCCCGAGTCGAGTATTGGCCCCATTGTGATTTTCCCACTAGCTTGCTCCCTAGGATCGCCTCGTGCCGAGTAACCCAAATATTTCCACATAATAACGTGGCCTCACACATATATCACATATATGCACATATTTTCCAAATGTACCCATAATGGGCCAAATTATGAAAGTTTCCTTTCTGATGAGAAACGGGCCCACATGCATATTTAATACACCTAAACATGCATTTATATATGATTCTATCCTACTAACATTGCCTAGTGTTGAGGCCTAGTCTATGTCCATATATTCTCCTTGATTCTCCTCATCGGACTCGGTTTTGGTGTTGGAATCATAATAAATAAAGTGAACCTTCAGAGGGTGTCGACCACCTCTCATGTCTACAAATTCCTGAAACCACTTGTCTGCCTAGTACTGGTGTAACCATGCTAACTGAAAAAGAGGTGGCCCAAACTTTACCTTTAGTGCCTCTCGAAGTGTGGGCTAGGAGTGAAAGTCCGTGTCTGTCGAGTGCGCCTATGCCAAGCCATCACCGCACCTCAGAATCTAGTCGCCGCAAACCTCACTCACATACACCTTGGAACATCTGCCCGTAGTAGATGATAGTTGATGCGACTAGTCCTTCGGCACATTTCCCATGGCATATAGTCTGAGTCAAAAGGGTACATGCCTTGTATTGTGCGAGGCTTCCTACTCATGAAATGTCGATAAAAATACAGGTTCTATAATTGAGTATATGACATGGGTGGAACAGGTAGGCCAAGACAAACTCCCTCAATATGAATAGGCATACTAACCTACAATTTATAGAAACAAAGGTGAATGGAAGAGTCCAATAGAAAAGATCTAAAGGAACAATACTTACAGTGAGTGTCCTTCTATCTTGAAGAATGTACTTGTAGGTTTGTCTACAGAACCAGCTCAACTCGAGCTCTGATACCACTTGTAAAGACCCACAACTTACAAGACCAGAATAAAGCGAAAATAACATTTTTAAATTTTAATACTCTCCAAAAATCCACGTAAAAAAATTTTAAAAATTCATGTGCGCACACTTAGACAATTACATTGTTTTTGTAAACTTGAACATTTGTTTTGAATAAAAAGAAATAGTGCCCATAAAAAAAGTTTCCCAAAAGCCACTTCCAAAAAGAGCAAAATCCTAATGGTCAGGCCACATGTACACTTCGACAAGCAGACTCCGATGCTCACTGCTGCACATTGCCCTTACCTACAACATGAACAACTAGGTAAGAAATTAAGCTTTGTAAGATTAATATTTCAAAAAAAAACATATTACGACCCAAAGACAGGGTTCTACTAAGAGTAACCGAAGCATAAGTCACTAGGGTATCAGATAACTTCTGAACCCTATCAAACAAGGTATAAAATTCAAACCAAATCATTAGCTTACTTGTACCGAACAACCAACCAAATTCAAAATCAACCTGCACGGAGAAAATCCCAGAACAAGCATATATAAGATATAAGTGCATAACACCATTCTACAATGGCTACAAAAATCACTGAAGAGCTACACAAATGTGATGAGGTCTCAGGCACCTCTTAAATCACAACCACTAAATTCACCGGGTGCATACTACCTGTTTAAGCATTTCATTGGCTGACCATACTTCCCCTTACCATGATCACCAGCTCGAGTGCCAGTATTTTCTAGTAATCACTAGATTTACAATAGAGCAGTCCCAGTACACACACTGGATTTCACAATAATACAACAATTAAACATCTCGGTAGCTAGCTAGATTCACATATTAATAATCAATTCACACACAAACCAGACTCCCTCCTATGTACCCCAGTTACAAATCAACAGACATTTGACTGTGCTTCCCCCTACCCCGGTCATCAGTACACAGTCAATTCAATGTGCTTCTCCCTACCCCGGTCCCAAATCAACAAACATTCAACTTTGTTTCCCCTAACCCGGTCATCATCTTGAATACTAGTATGATCTAGAAATCACTGGATTCCATTAGAACATTCTATACACTTAATAGTACCCCATAGCCATTACTAATTAAATCCTTAATCAATTTAGTGTAAAGAACAATTGTAGACAATACACTAGCATGTTTCATGTTGTAGCCAACAAAGTCAAGATTAACTTGCCTAGATTTCTTAGCGTTTGTCTGCAGGATTTCCTTATCAAGAGGTGAGCCTTCCCGCTTAGGTGAAACTGTACTTAATCCATGCAATGGCTCTGATTAATTATGGAAATTATCTTAGAAATATAACAATCTGGGCATTGAAAATCTAACACAGAACTCTTGTTAAGTCATACCATATTTCTAACATGCATTTTGAAATTTAAAAACACAACCTCTATGTTTCGGGGAAAATAGGTATCCAAAACCACTTCTGAAATCCAGTCCAAAACTATCTTAGTCCTCAAGGTAAAAGTCTTTAATATTCAAAGTCATTAATGAGTTTGCAGTTTCCTACTTTTAATGGTGACGAGGTCTAATTACAACGTTCTTACAAGTTTTTGTGAAAATCGCCATTAATTAGTCTCTCTAAGAAATATCCCTTTTACTCTAAAAAAAAATACCGCTTAATGATTATTTCTAAGAAACTAGTTACAACTTCAATTATATAAATTTTTCTTGGAGAGAATTTTTTTTAATAAAAGTTGTGTTTACTTAGTTTGTTAAATTACCGAATACACCGATAAACTCTACTTAAAGTTTTTGTGTAACTACCATTTCTTACCAATTAAGACTTATTTAAATTATTTTTAGAAAAAATATTATTTTAAGGTAAGCCTACTCAAAATGGTAACCCTTTTTGAAAAATAAATTTGTTCATTATAAAGAAAACCAATTTTAAATTTTATTTTCCAAAAGTGGGCAATTTGATCCCTTTACTTAATTTAAAGAAAATCTTAAGATAAACAATTTGTAAAAACATTCTTTTTTAATCATGTTTAAGAGTAAATGGAAAATCCACTTATAATGAAATTGTGGAAAAAAAATTTCTAACCAATTATTGCAGCAAAACCTAATATGTTGTAAGTGTTAATAACTATCCATTCTATGAGGAATTCCCAACTCTGGAACACTGCCATTCCTAAACCGATTACTGTTTCGCTATGAGACTATGAAGGTCTAAACTTTGATATAACAAAAAATTTTACACAAAATTTAAGCAAAAATGGAGCTCTCCTTCAAGGTGAAACTCGTTCTCAAAAGTATAGTTTAACCTGTCCACATTTTATTGAAATTGCAGTTTTGATTTTCCAACTTAGAAAATTTATAACTCTCAACCTATAGTGAATTTTTAGAAATTGTTTCACAGTATTAAAATTTGATACACTAAAAGTCTCCAGTCTTTTAGCCAAAAATAATTAGTTTAACCCATTCAAATGGTTGCTCAAAGTCTCAGTGTTAAAACTGTCAGTCAACATTTCAGATTGCACATGAAATCCCAAAATGCTCATAACATGAGTTATACAAAACGTTTTTCAGTGGTTAAAGATGCTAAAATCATGTACTCTTCCTAAATAATTCATTAGTAAAAACCCCATTTATAAACCAGGTTATTTAGGTATTGTAAAACTTGTTGGAGGCTACTGTAAAGTTTTTGGCAGCAAGCTATCTTCAACAAAGCCTATGGAAACTTTGGATTTCCACTACCAAGCAACTACAACTTGCATGCATGTAAACAAAACAGCCATAAAAGCAATAAAAATCATCAACCCACCTATTTTAATACCAAACATGACCAAAAAACTCAGATGGTAGGATCATGTAAAAAGATTTAAGGTAACAAATCAAGATTTTACCCTTGTATTACAGTTTTTAGTTTGGCTTCTATGGTTTGGCTCTAAGCCTCCAAAATGCTTTCAAAATTCCAATCTCTCCCCAATGCCTCTTAAAGATTAGATTTGATTCAATAAAAAGAAGAAAAAAATAGAAGAAACACCAAGTTTTCAAGAACCTAATGTAAGCTTACCTTATTAATGTCCAAAGCTCCAAGTATGCCCTAGAAGCTCTTGGATATTTCATGCAACACTCCTAGAGTGTTTTTAAGAGTTGATACTCAGAAACAAAGAGGAAAAATAGAGCCCTAGGTTCGGCATAAGGGAGAAGAAAAGAAACTTTTATGAACATTACCTCTTTTGTGACTTGTTTCTTCAAGATGAGCCTAGAAGCTTCAATGGAGGCTCTTCCTTTTCTTACAAAGAGAGGGAGCACGAAATTTTGAGAGGAAATGGAGAGAAAAGGGTCTGACTTTTTGTTGTTGTTTTGATTGGAGAGGAAGAGAGAGAAGAAGAAGAAGAAGGAAAATGAGTAGAAGTGAGGCTTTTTAGTTTCTCAAGTTTAACATGGGGTTTAAGAAAATGTGTGTAGTGATTACACAATTAAATAAAAAAAAATAGAAATGTCTCTTCAATTCCCTTGTGGCCGCCCCCTATGGAAAGACCAAAATGCCCCCCCAATTTTTTTTTCTCTGCAAGCCAAGCTTTTAAACACAAGTCCTTTTTTTTTTTTTAAATCTCCATCTTATTTTTAATTTTACCTACTATTACATAGTTTTTGGAAAGATTAATCCTAGTAAAAATTGGTGACCATATTTTAAAAATATTGTCACACACATAGATAATTTATTGTATGCCCATTATATAATTCAAAATTAATTATGTTGTCATAATCACGTACTTAGGAAAAATTGAGCATTTTACTCAAAATGCCACATAAAATTTCATTTCCATTTTCATTTTCCAACTTTATAATAGTGTTTTCCCAATTTTATTAATTTTCTATAATTGTTTTATCACAAAATATTTTATTTAAGGTGTTTACCCGTTAAGGGTTTTTTACCCGGTCCGAGACCGAAGGTCTTGGTTTAATAAAAAAACGATCTTATCACATAATGACTAATACTTAACAATATAACATTCATATAAAACGTACAATATCCCTTATAAGTATTACAAGTATTCACATACTTGGAAGTATAACTGGTAGGTTGGTTTGAATAGGATGTTCACTAAACTCTTGTTTTCCACTAGGACTCGAGCCACCATCTTGTTGGAAATCTGGTTCTCGACCACCTAAGGATCGTGGTGGGGAAAATGCACCCTCCGAGCGTTGTCATCGAAGAAAGTGATGACTTGGTCAGTCATTAAGGGCATATGTGCTGGTGATTGGGTTAATGCCAACACTTCATCTTCATGGTTTAGGGGCCGCATATATAGATTATGTGAGCCCCTCGATGTGCCCCCAAAGTGGGGTCCTCCAGAGATAGTCCATACTCTTTTGATCATTGGGGGAGGCCCATGGGCTACTTGCTGCTGCCTGGTCACGGGCACTTGGACCGGGGGCTGAGGAACCACCTGCTATGGAGGCAATCCTGCGGCCGAAGCTTGGGTTGGGCGTGCACTGGCCCTAACATATTGGTGGAGGTGCCCTAGTTTGATGAGACTTTCAATATCATCCCTAAGTTTCCTGCACTCGTTGGTGTGGTGCCCCACATCATTATGAAAGAAAAAAAGATTCTTAGTGGAATTTTTTTTCTCCTTATCCCTCCACAAAGGTGGAAGTTTCTGGTAGTGGACCTGTTGCTCAGTGACAAAGAAAATATTCTCCTGAGTATAAACCAGGTCCATTTAGTTGGAGTATTGTGGAGAGTACTTCTTGTCAGGAGCTACTCTAGTTCTCTTGGAGTTCTTGCTCTTACCTTTTCGCCCGCGTTTGTGCCCGTTGGGGGTCTCACTAGGTGTCGTAGACTGGGCTAGAACCGTAGTTCCAGCACTGAATGTAGGCTGAAAAGCATTATATCTAGTAGGAGCTGCTCCATAGCCTTTCAAGGGAACACTAAAACTAGGATTTGGCATGGTGCTGAAACCAGCTGGTTGAACAGTAGGGTTGAACTGTGGAGTTCTCATAACACTCATTTGGGCTGGAGTATATGGAGAGTGGTGCGTTCCTGGGGCCACGACGTTTGGGAACAACGAAACGGGGAAAATGACTGCTCCTTCGAATGCAACAATTAGGGCGTCCTCCCAATTGATGTACTCTTGGGCTCGACGTATGAAGTTGTCGAGCCTATGGCATTCTCTTCTTTGGAGGTCATTCCATAGTGGGGAACCTGCTCGGATGCCAGCTTGTAGGGCCATCAACTATTGGCCATCATCGGCCCTCTTGGTCCCGGCTGCTTCTTCCTTAAAGCATTTGATGTAGGCTTTAAGGGTTTCAAGCGGTCCTTACTTTATGTTGGCCAAAACATTGACCTCAAAATTCACCTTCTGTGCAACTATGAATTGTATTCGGAAGGAGGAGGAGAGTTGGTGCCAGGAGAGAATGGATCCTGGCTTGTGCTTCTTAAACCATTCGTGTAACGACCCAAATTTGCTAATAAGGCTTACTGCTTGATTAGTGTGTCGGGAGGGAAATAATTGATTTAATTGTATTATTTTGTGATTAATCATCATATATGTGCATCATTATTTGATTTCTTGGGCTATGATATGATATGACTAGATATGCATGTTTAGGTGTATTAAATATGCATGTGGGCCCATTCTGGTTAATAAGGGAATGTTTGCAATTTTGGCCCGTTGAGGGCATAAATGAAATTATGTGTGTGTTATGCTTGAGACCACAGTATTGTGGAGATATATTTTAGATGTGTGGTTTGAGGCAATCCTAGTGAGCGAATTAGCGGAATAGTCACAACAAGGTCTAATAACCGGCTCGGGATGAGCCTATGGGTATTTTGGAAACGTGGTGTGTATTCGGGGTTGATTGGGTAACAGGTAGTTATTTAACGGTTATTTGGGTATGCCAAGATTAATTGGGGCTTGAAATGAATACTCGAGGAATTAGCGGGAATGGGAAAAATGATGGGTTTGCCCTTGGAGGAGTTAAAGGGCTAAGGATAAGTCTAGGGGCATTTTGGTCATTCTTTAAGCCAAAGGATAGACTTGGCTGGACTAGACTTCAGCAGAACACTTAGGAAAGAAGAAGAAACACTCCCAGCTCTCTCACTTTCTCTCTCTCTCTCTCTCAAGGGTTGTGGAAACTTTGATTTTTTGAAGGAGAAGCTTTGGAATTTGAAGGCTTGAAGTGTTTAAGGATTTAGAAAGGGTCGAAATCTTCTCTAAGGTTTTATTGCTAAGGCTTGGGATTAGGGATCGTGCTTGGGATCGCCCTATTCTGTCAGCTCAGGACTCAGGTAAGAAAACTTTTTGTGCCCGTAGAGGAGGGCACAACCCGATTATCTGTGTTTGGTTTTATGTCTCAATGTTTTTAGATGTTATGTCAAGTATATATGTTTGTGACTGATCGTCAAAGGTCAGGATCGACAAGGGTCGAGATCAGCAAAGGCCAGAAATGACAATAAGCATGCTGAATGCAGGTCGCCATGGCAAGGTCATCTAGAGTGATGTATTCACCCGATCGGTTAGAACTGTGAACCTGGTGCCTGGTAACGCACTTCGATCGGCTTAGGTTGTTGATGTGAATTTTCTGTTGTGTTTGTGTAGTTATGTATTTACTGAAATGGAATTGTTTTATGATATGTTTGTGGAGTTTTCTTTCTGGGCCTTCGCTCATGGTTGCTCTATGGTGTAGGTAAGGGCAAGGGACATGCCAAACAAACATGAGTTGGAGGGCATGGAGTGGCGCATACATGTTTGGTCTACCTGCCCCCCACGACTGGGGTAGTTTTGAGGAACACTGTGCAAATGACTAATTTTGTCGCTTAGGTTGACTGTAAAATAACTTTTGAGTTGTAATTATGTTTTAAACAATGTTTTGGGATCCCAATGTAACACTTTTATGGTCTTAATAAATGTCCAAACATTTTATATTAAAGTTTCATTAAATGAGTCTCCACCTTAATATAATCACACTTTTGGGTATAATACCTCAACTAGCGAGTTAAAGGCACATTTTAAATATCACATGGTAACAAATCTGGGCAGTAGGGCGTTACAACTTGGTATCAGAGCGTGCCAAGGTTTATGATTCCTGGAGATTGACTGAACATGTGCGCTCACTGCCAGAGACAAGCTCGACTCAGGGTTGGTCGATATTAAGTGGAATATATGTTTAATTACTTATCTGAATAGCCCTGTTTTCCTGATTGATATATATATAAAGCATGATGAGTATATATAATGCTAGGGCATGACCTCTTTAACTGTTATATGATTATGCTGTGTGTGCATTGTGTTTGCTTATCATTTGTGTGTGATTGGTTGAATTGGGAGGTGGCTTTCTTTGGATGTTGTTATCATGCCTGATGCGTGGCGTCATTGATTGTAGGCATATTGAAGTTATGCCTCGATGATAAACTAGATTCCATGGAAATATGGCCAAAGATAACGACTGGGATCAGGACCCTCCACCTACCCCACAGAACTGGCAGCAGATGTTTGTAGAAATGCAAGCTAGACTTCAAAAAATTGAAGATGAACCGTAAGAGTTGAGACAGCAAGCTCCTCCTCAGGATGTTGGATTACAGGTCCCACAAGCTGTGGCACCAGTGCCAGCCCAGCCTGTGATGGAAAATAAATGGGAGCCTTTGTATGAGAGGTTTAGGAATCAGCACCCTCCCACCTTTGAGGGGGCTCCAGACCCACTGCGGGCAAAGTAGTGGATGAACATGATTTCTTCCATATTGGATTTTATGAGGGTGGAAGGAAATGAGGGGTGGCTTATGCCAGTTATATGTTGAGAGATGATGCTCGCATCTGATGGGAAGTTGTGTCTCAGAGGAGATATGTAACTACTATGACTTGGAACGAGTTCATGGAATTCTTTAACGAGAAGTAATACAGTGTTGCAATTCGAGCTGCAAAGGCAGATGAATTCACCAATCTAACTCAGAACAGGATGACTGTCACTGAGTATGCTTTGGTGTTCGACCGGTTGGGTAAGTTCACAGCAGATTTGGTGCCTACTGACATGGAAATGGGAGATTAATTTGTATGGGGATTGAATGTCATCATAGCTTGGGATGTCAAGATAACATTGAATCTCAGGACTACCACTTATGCTCAAGTAGTGTAAAAAGTCCTTACGATTGAGGGTGCTAAAGATCAGATATGGAAGGAAGGTGCTGCAAGGCGTGATGTTCGAAGTATGGTGCCTTCCTTCACTGGTTCTAGCCTAGGTAGTGGCCTTAGTCAGCAGAAGAGAAAGGCCCCATATTCTTTTGTTCCTCTTGGTCTAGATAGGAGGGCATGAGGTGCCTTTGGTGGCTGTTAGGGCGGCAAAGAGAATTGGAGAAGCTTTCTAGAGTGTCCACTATGCAGTCGACAACGTCTGGGGAGTGCAGGTGAGAGCCTGTTTTGTCTGTGGGAGTGTTAGCCATTTGAAGAAAGAATGTTCTCAAGTTAAGAAAGAGGAACCAAAGAGGAGTGACAGTATCACTCCAACCATAGTGTACACCTTGACCCAGAACGAGGATGAGGCTAGTCCCTCGATCGTGACAGGTCAGATTTCTTGTTTTGGTTCTTTGTTTACTATATTGATTGATTTAGGGGCTACTCATTCATTTGTATCTGCTAGAGTAATAGACCATATGTGTAGACCTTGTGATATGTATGCTAGGGGATTTAGGACTTTTTGCCAACTGGGGAACTGGTTGTCTCTAGAAGGTTGGTTAGAGCG
This sequence comes from Humulus lupulus, assembly GCF_963169125.1. Taxonomy (NCBI): domain Eukaryota; kingdom Viridiplantae; phylum Streptophyta; class Magnoliopsida; order Rosales; family Cannabaceae; genus Humulus; species Humulus lupulus. Next base: position 144,483,920 of record NC_084800.1, on the reverse strand, counting down.
TTACTAGTGGAGATAAACAGTAAGGAGTTGTCTGTGGATCTGATTGAACTGCTGATGGATGATTTTGATATGATTCTGGGGAAGGATTAGTTGGAAAAGTATGGGGTGATGATAGACTACAAGCGAAGGATGGTTACATTTGTGCCCGAAGGAGATTGTGGGGACAGTGAGTGGACCCCAAGTGCCTATGATCTTTGCATTGAGAGTTAAAGACCTATTGCAAGAAGATTGCATAGGATTCCTAGAAAACATTGTGGATACCTTTAGGGATGTTTCATATGGACCATGTGAGACTAGGTTGGTGTGTGAGTTTCCTGATGTATTTCCAGGAGACCTGCCATGATTGCGACCACACGAGAGATCAAATTTGTCATAGAATTGGCACCAGGCATAGAACTAGTATCAAGGACACCTTACAGAATGGTGCCAATTGAGTTGAAGGAACTTAAGATTTAGTTGCAGGAATTACTGGATCTAGGATTCATTAGACCCAACTTTTCACCGTGGGGTGCTACAATGCTGTTTGTTAAGAAGAAGGATGGATCTTTAAGGATGTGCATCGATTACCGAGAGTTGAACAAGTTGACTATTAAGAATAAGTACCCATAGCCCAGGAACGAGGACTTGTTTGATTAGCTACAAGGAAAGATGATATTTTCTAAGATCGACCTTCGGTCTGGCTACCATCAGCTTAGGATTAAGGAGGAAGACATACCAAAGATCGTGTTCCGTACGAGGTATGGACACTATGAATTCTTGGTCATGTCTTCTGGATTAACCAATGCCCCAACAACCTTCATGCATTTGATGAATTTGGCCCTTAGGGATTACTTGAATAAGTTTGTGATTGTATTCATTGATGATATACTGGTGTACTCCTAATCAGAAGTAGAACATGAGCAACATCTTCGTTTGGTACTACAGCGGCTGAGGGAACATAGACTATATGCTAAGTTCAGTAAATGTGAGTTTTGGTTAGCCCAAATAACATTTTTAGGCCATATTGTGAGTAAGGAGGGGATTTTGGTGGACCTAAACAAGATAGAGGTAGTAAGAGATGGCCGAGGTCGAGCAGTGTACCAGAGGTTAGAAACTTCTTGGTATTTGCAGGATACTATTGACGATTCATTGAGGGATTCACTAGAATAGCCACACCATTTACGAAGTTAACACGTAAGAAGACAAAGTATGTTTGGAAAGATAGATGTGAGAAAACTTTCAAGGAGTTGAAGTGGCGACTGTTCACCGCTTCGGTATTGACTCTTCCATCAATCAAGGAAAAGTTTATGATTTACTGCAATGCTTTGAGGTAGGGTTTAGGTTGTGTATTGATGCAAACGGGGAAATAGACAACCTACGCGTCTAGACAAATGAAGGAGTATGAGCAGAGGATTCCCACAAATGAGCTGGAACTCGCAGCGGTGGTATTCACACTGAAAAGTATGGAGGCACTACTTGTATGGAGAGAAGTGTGAAATATACACTGACCATAAAAGTTTGAAGTATTTCTTCACTCAAAAGGATTTGAATATGTACGAAAGGTGTTGGTTGGAATTGGTGAAGAACTACTGTAACAACCCAAAATCACTAATAGGGCTTAAGGGCCTTGATTAGTGTGCCGGGAGGGCATAACTGGATTATGTGTGATTTAAATGATTGAATGCATGATTATGTGACAAGCATGCTTATATGATTATTTGGATATGTGAGATGCATGATTATGTGTATTAGTAAGCATGTAGAACCTGATTAGATTAAAAGGGCATATTCGTAATTTTGGCCCGTTGAGGGCATAAATGTAATTATTTGCGATAAATTGTTGAGACCACATTATTATGTGGATATATTTGCAGCTTGTGACTCGAGGCGATCCTGGTGAGCGGTTTAGCGAAAAAGTTACGGTAGGGATTTATAACCGACTCGGGAGAGCTTGGGGGTATTTCTGGGAATTTGGGAAATATAGGTGTCGAGAAGTAAGCGGTAATTATTAGGGACACTCGAGGAATTTGCGGGAATTGGAATCAAATGACCAAAATACCCTTAGATTGTTTAAAAGCTTAGGTTTTAATGGGAGGGCAAAATGGTCATTTCATTTAAAAAGGGATAAGTGATATTCTGCCTTTATAGACTTAGTGAAATGTTTAGAAAGTAATAGAAGTTGAAAGAAAAGAAAAGAAGAAGGAATGAAGAGGATAAATAGAACATTGAGCTTACCCTTTCTCTCCCATTCTATTTCCCCATTCTTCATCATCTCTTGAGAATTTTTGAAGCTTTAACTCAAGGAAAGCTTAGGCTGGAGCTTGGGGTTAGGATCCTTTATGATGCTACATGATTTAGCAGGAGTTAATTACTCAATTAAGGTAAGGTTTAAAGGTTTATGTTGAGTTTTCTAAATTTTGTTAGAATTGAATTCTGAACTTCAGTTTTGGATGGAAGTTAAGGGAATTAAGCTTCAAGAATTGAGGAGCTTAAGGCTGGAAGGATACTAAGGGAAACCTAGGGTCGAATTCCCAATCAAAGGTAAGAAATTCTGAGCTTGATCATCTAAGTTGATGGGTTAGTTCTGGTTTCTGCTGATGAGTTCTTGAGTTTTGAGTTCAAATCTTGTTTTATTTACTTGATGGTGCATGTGGCTAAGTTTTATGTTGTTGGGATATGTGGGATGAGATGTAGGGGATTGTAGGCTCAATTTGGTGTGTGGTTGAGGTTTGGAGGGGTTTTAGGGAGTTTTGGCTCGAGGAAAATTGAAGGAGAAATCAGAGGGTGTTTTGGTGCTGTAAGTAGCTGTGTAGCGCTAGCCGTAGGGCGCTACAACGCTAGGCCTGGGTTGTCTAGGGGCTTTTGGCGCTACTTGTAGCGCTGTAGCACCGACTCTATAGCACGACCCTACCTTCAGAAGTGGATTTTTGGGTAATTTCTTAGGCTTTTGGTCCGAGGGCTCGGGTTTTGATTCCACCACCTCATTTGGTGGAATTAAGGCTTCTCGAGGGCTAGGGATTGGTCCCGAGGTTAGGTTTCAGAATTGAAGTTTAGTAATGGTTCTAATTTATGGTTGTGACTAAGTGTACGCTAGGGCTCGAATGGGATCGTGCTTGAAGGTCGATTTCACTAATCAAAGCTATCGGAATCAAAGGTAAGAAACTACACTCGGTCATGTGGTTATGTTGGGACTAAGAGTTCCCTTTACTTGTATATGATGTCATAGATGGTATTATTCCATGGGGACATGTGATAAACGACCTAGGAGTGCTGGAATCAATATTTGTACACAGGTTGCGGCTCGACCATTGGTAGCTGAGGTTAATCAAATAATCACTAAGCTTGGCCTAACCAAGCCAGAGTCAGTGGGTTGAACACTGAGCTCGACCTAAGTGAGTCGAAGACAGTGACGTATATAGAGGGTGCGACCTAAGGGCGTCGACCCTAGATATTGTGTGAAATGTTTATTGATGTTAAACTGATTGTTGGCTTGTAAATTGATATCACTGTTTACATGAGCAATATGATATGTTTGTATCTAATTGATGATTCATGAAATATCTAACTGTTGTTTATCGTTTATACTTTGTATTATAGTTTTCTTGCTGGGCCTTGGCTCACAGGTGCTACATGGTGTAGGTAAAGGCAAGGGCAAGGTGGACCAGTATTGAGTTGGATAGATTTGAGGTTGAATGTACATGGTCAGCTGATCGGTTATCATGGCCGAGGAATGGTACAGGATGGGAGAAGCCTAAATGTCTGCTTTGCCCTTAGAGTGGCCAGTAGCTGTACATATATTCTGGAATTTTGTAAACTGTCTTTTAAACTCTATTTCTTTTGGGATCCAATGTATAAAGTGTTTATTTAAATGAAATGCGTCTTTTATGAAAAAAATCTTTTAACCCTAGTTCAATTATGGTTTGAGTAACACGAGTCTAATTAAACGATTTGATTAGCAAGTCTTGCACCTTTATAAACACACAGTATAACGGTCTTGGCTACCCAGGGTGTTACAACTACAAATGTGAGATTTTGTACCATCTTGGAAAGGTAAATTTGGTGGCCGACACATTAAGTGGGAAGGACCTAGGGCAGTTGTTTAGTTTGAGAAAGATATCAGAAAAGCTAGCTGAAGAAATGACGAGAGCAGGAATTGAACTGGTAGTTGGTCAGCTAGCTAACATTATTGTTGTGGATATCAGAATTTTAGTCGCACAAGGCCCCGACTCGTGACCCTTGGGGTAAAGGCCCGAAATGAAAATAGCCAAGATTGGCCTTGCACCCAATGCCAAAGGCCACGTAAGGCATGCGCCTCTCTTATAGAGCGTTGCTTTATGCATAGGCTCAGGTAGGATCACCCCTCAAAACTAACAACGTGTCTCAAGGGTCCCAAGGAGGCGGATACACCTCGCTAATAATAGACCACCTAGTGTCGAGGCCTCGCGAGGCATGGCCTTGCACCATGACGTCTTGCGCACACCAAGGCTCCGTCTCATGAGGCATGGCCTTGCACCATTGGGTCTCGAACCACGACATCTCGCGTGCAGTGAAGCTCCGTCTCATGAGGCATGGCCTCACACCATGGGGTCTCACACCATGGCGTCTTGCATGCAGCGTAGGTGCTTTGCACCATTGTGTATCGCACGCACCGAGGCTCGCCTACGGGACCACGCTTCATAGCAGGAGTTTTGCAAGGCCATCCCACACTACTATTGTCGCATCTAATGCTGACTGTGGTGCGAGGTACATTCCCGCCTATGATGCCATACCTTGCACCAAGAACATGCACCTAGGGTCAAGAGGCCCCTCTCGTCTCATTTTCATAGGGCCATCTCGCGAGGTCCTTGATTGCCAGACATCAAGGAAGGACATATAAGGATTTCAGCACTTGAAGCCTTTAGGAATATGGTACCTTGCGAGGGTGAAAAATTGTGGCTCGAGGAGCTCGTACAAATACGAAATGTACCTACAGACCAAGTCGAAGTGAAGTGCGTACGGGGGTACGACCCTGAATGCCCCAGGTGTCTAACCCTAAACACTATGCCAGACAAGTAGTGGTCGTACGAATAGGGTACCTGATGTGTTCCTTCTCAGCCAACCTCTGACATTTGTACTAAACAAGTGGTGGAGGTACATCCAAGTACTGAAGTTGAGGCGCTCCAATAAACCCTTTGCACGTTCTAAAATCAACCACCAACCTCCTGGAACCACTACCACCCGTAGACTGCATCTGCAGGGTCATATCCCCAGGGACCACCATGTCAATGAGCCAATAGTGCTCTACTATAAATATGAGGTTCCTTTACCTGAGAAGGGGGGAGTATTTTTTGGAGAGTTTTTTAACCACAAATTGTTAATGGGAATAAACACTATACATCCTCTCTATTTTTCATTTTGAAATTTCAGCATTTACATTTTATGTCCTGGATATCCTAAGAAAGTTTGCTTAAATTTCATTCGATTTGAATCTACTTCTTTTACAACTCAAGAAGTTCTTGATCTAACATAGTTAACGAGTTCTTACCATCAACAGTTTGGCGCCGTCTGTGGGAAGAATAAGTGCCAAGTCATGGTTCTTCTATTGATTCCGACAGAGGAAGATGCCGAGACGCTCTAAACGATTGAGAGAACTACGAGAGGTGGAGGTCCACCTCGACGGAGATCAGCTAAAGGCCCCCATGAAGAATCCTCTACCACCCAAAAATATGGGTGCACCAAAGGATCCCATGGTCCATGTTGATGAAAGGGAGGCTTCATCCCCAGCTGCCCAGCCTGATGAGAACCATGCGAGACCACCAGATTCTCCCGCAAAAGATGCCAGAGATTCTCCGCCTCCAAGGCCACCGTAGGTGTCGAACTCCGGTCGGCAAGATCCGGGTCCATCAATGTGTTGGCCAGATAAGAGTCACCGAGTGCATTCCAAAAGCTCGAGCTCTTGGTCTCAATTTTATGAAAAGGAGATAAAGTGAGTTGCACTGAAAGAACCAAAGGCTAGAAACCGCCTTAGAAAATATGCAAGAGGTGTTGAACGAACTACTACAAGGAAAATCAAGTGCGCCCCTTCCTAGAAAAAAGGAAAAAGGCCTAGAGGGTGGAGAAACCATGGTCCCTATGGATGATGGGAGGACTCGGCTCTCCACTAGTAATACCCCTCAGACGAAGCAGCGTGAAGTAGCCCCAGAGGCCAGGGCAAAAGAACATCGCTAAACCTCATAACGAAGTCGAAGTCACTTCAAAAGAAACACCCCCAGACCTAAGGGAAAAAATCAACAAGAAAATGACGAACGAGAGGACTACACCTCCTGTGGCTCCCTCGGAAGACAAAAAGGAAGGAAGGTCCAACCCATCCGACTTGAGAGACTCCTTGAACAAAGGGAGGAGAGACTTAGATGCCGAAATGAGGAGCCTGCGGAGTAAGATAATCACTGCGTCTGGGGGACACACTATCGACGATGAGTTTGATTACGAATCGCGACTCCCGGCCAACTTCAAAGAGCCTCACATGACCCCTTACGAGGGCAATACAGATCCAAAATACCAGATGCCACTATTTTGCTGTCACGTTGAAGGGTCCTGCCTACAAGTGGTTTAAGAGACTCTGGCCAGGGTCCATCAGGTCTTGGCAATAATTTTTAGACAAATTTCTCCAGCAACATCATGTTGTGCGTGATTACACCATGCCAGGCACTAGCCTCACTAATTGAAACAAGGAGAAGAAGAGAGCCTGAAGAGCTACATCCGTAGGTTCAATATGGAGGCAGCCAAAGTTGGAAGCCTAACCCATGGGCAGTTAAAAATGGACATTACTGTCGAGGTGTGTCGGGGTAGTAAGTTGTGGGATAACATGCTAAAGAGGGAGGTCACTAACTTAGATGATTTCTACGAACGAGCCCAAAAGTACATTCGTGTCGAAGATGGCCATGAGAACCTAAAGGCATCACTTGTCAAGCATTCAACCCCCGAAGGTTCGAATGACGCGAGGAATAAAAGAGTGTACGAAGGGCCAATAGATGATCATCAGATGAAGCACAAGCACGGAGGTAGCCCCAAGCGAACATCCCACACTTTATACATAAACCTAAAACATACTAGGGAACATATCTTCGTAGCAAACGAGAATCAAGCCCCCTTCAGGAGACCCCCACCAATGAAAAGGGATCGGTCAAAAAGAGATCATGGAAAGTACTGTCAGTATCATAAATACATTGGGCACACCACTGAAGAATGCACTCATTTGAAGAAGGAAATTGAAGAGCTTATACGCAGGAAACACTTGGGTAGATACGTTCTCAAAGAAAACCAAATACCGGAAGGAGGAGTACCCTCACCACGGGCACGAGATGAAGCCCTAGAGGTGCAAGGAGAAGTTAGGACCATCTTCAGAGGGCCATGGTTCGGAGGAAAATCAAGGACCTCGCGAGACAAGTATGCTAGGGAAGCCAAGCGAAGTCCACCTCCATGCATCTTAAGTTTGGAACAACGCCCCCCAAAGATCTTTAAGGGGGAGAATTATTTGATCACATTCAGCAAAGAAGACGCGCAGGGTATGCATTTCCCTCACAATGACCCCTTGGTGTTGACTGTTCAGCTCGCTAACATGAGGGTACATCGGGTCCTGGTGGACAATTGAAGCTCCGTAGACATCCTATTTTGCCTGGACTTAGAGAAGATGGGACTAGGCATCAGGAACCTAAATCCCTGTAACACCTCCCTGTATGGGTTTACAGGAGACTCGATACAGCCCCTGGGCACAATCGAGTTAGCCCTCACCATGGGAGAGCTGCCTAGACAGACCACTGTAATGTCAAACTTTGTCATAGTAAGCTATTCCTCGGCCTTCAATGCGGTATTAGGGAGACCCTCCCTGAGAGAAATGAAGGCGATAACCTTAGTATACCACTTGGCCATAAAATTCCCAACTCCTTGGGGGTAGCGAGTGTGAAAGGGGAACAGAAAGAAGCAAGGGAATATTATAACACGTCCCTTCGCACATCCATGAGACCGCCCAAACTTATGGCGATGGTAGTGCATAGGAGCACAAACCCAAGAGAGTTCAACCCCAAAGGTACTGAGGAGATTAGAATCGATGGTTGTGCATGCGTGCCTGAGAGGGAACATCGGGTAAAGCTCCACTTCTAGTATGATAAATCAAAAGGGTTACCATAGTTAGCCCCCCAATAGCTATGAATTAGAGGGATAACTTAGGTGCCCTGATATGTAGTAAGAACATTGTCTCCTTATTTTTAATGAATATGTTTCTTATTGGCATGTCACACTCCTCATTTATGTGAGCACGTATCTAACTCTTGTGTACCTATCACCAATTGGAATTATCAAAGTGCATGAGCAAAATGATCAGAGTGCCCGATGAGATAAATCTTGCCAACCACTTGGGGGGCAGTGTATACAGCCAAAAAGGATCCTAAAAGAGACCCTTATAAAAAAATAAGGAAGAAAACCTTGCAAGGCATCTCTCAAGTTCACAAGGATTAGCTACCCTTATGAAAATCAAGAGGGTCAAAAGGTCCTACAGGAAGAGCCTCATAATAAAGGCTGATACCTCCACGAGAGGAAAGGCCTCAGGAAAAGCCTCTTAATAAAGGTTGATGCCTCCACAAGAGGAAAGACCTCAAGAAGAGCATCAACCAATAAGCCTAGAGCAGCCACCAAGCCGTCTAGCCGAAAAGGTTCCTAAAAGAGACCCTTGCAAAAATAGTACTATGTATAATGAGGAGAAGGACGCTTCTCGCAAGAAATAATAAGCACATGCAAAAATATATAAAAGGATGGCTAGAACCCAAAGGGTCAACATATCCTTATAAATACAATCAAGGTGCACCAAAGAGAGACCTATCGAACCCATTTTTGTGAGCTCAAAAGGACCTCAAGCATAGAGAAGCAAAAACAAATGATCACATAAATATATAAAAAGAAAAGTTGTGATAATGTGGCAAGACTTAGAAAAGTTCCAAAATAAAATAATGAGGTTCAAATGAGCATACTACCAAATTGCATTAAAAGGTAAAAATAGTACAAGCATAATCTCAAGGCCTCCCACCACGAGCATTCCACTCTGCCACCTTGGCGACGGCATGCTCACCAAAGGAGGGGAAACTGAAGTTAGGATTTTTCCTCCACACTCCATAGAGGGTGCGCTCTATGGACTTGTACTCGACCTCTGCCAAATTCACCTCCAGGAGAGTGACCCTCTCCTGCAACATCGTAGCCTTGACTTCCGCTCCCCCCAAATCAGCCTCCAGGTGAGTGACCCCTCCTGCAACATCGCCACCTTGGCTTCCACCCTCCTCCTCTTTTTTGATGACGAAGAGGCCTTCGTCAAGGCCTTCTCCAGCTTAACCTTGGTGTCAGTGAGCTCCCTCTCAAGCTCCTGAACTCTGACTGCTAGACGGTCCCTTTCAGCATTCGACAAAGAGAGGTCCTGTGCTGAGTCAGCAAAGCCTTGAGCAACCAGAGAAGCCTGTAAGAAAGCAAATAGAAAAAAAATGATGAGCAAAGAAATAACCCAAAAAAAAAAAAAAAAGACAAAGACCAATGTAAGACGCATGAACTCACGCAGGCTATGGGGTGCACAAGGGTCTCCCCAAGCTCTGTCATTGTAAAATTCCCGAGACCTCTCCACTTGGTCTTAGGAATACCCTCGGTGACTCAAGTATACCTTTGCTCGTAAGAGGCTACCATGCGACTCACCCAGGACGTCCCCCCCCCCCCTCCGAATCAGAGGCGGCCGGGTGAACAAGGACTGATGACCCACTCACTGAAGGAGGAGGAGGCGCAAGAACATCAGAAAAATGGGGCCCTGAAGGACCAAGATTAATGGGAGCATGAGGAAGGATATCATATCCTCGGAGAAGGGCACGACGAAGCACCCTGGCATGGTCTGTGGACCGCAGGAATGAGAGGCCATATCGCGGTCCACAGGGACAAAAGGAGGGTACCCCCTAGGATATGGATATGACCGGAGTGGGCGCCTAGATTCTGAGGAAACCTCCTCAGGCACCCACTCCACATCACCCTCGTTTGAGCGAGGCTCGACTAAAGTCTCCTTCTTCTTGCGTTCGAAAATATGCCACAACAAATCGGGCTTTGAAACCGTGGATAAACCATAGCGGTTAAGGTTGGCCACAGTGAAGAGACGTGCGACCATTTTTTTAGTGGGGTCGGCATCGAGAAAGGTGTCCAATAGTGCTGCCTCTGACTCAGGAGTGTCAGGGATACTAGAGCTCTCTACACAATCAACACAGTTATCAATATGAGCATAAGTTCCAAAATAGTAAATTAAAAGTAAAATAAAAAATATATATTGAAGTACTTACTTGGGGATGAGCGAAAATGTTCACATACAGAAAGGGGACCTTTCACGAAGAAAAAGTCCTGCTTCCAGGACCCCCGGTTGGACACAGAACCCTCTATCAGGGAGACTTGAGAGTTGGATTTCTACAGGAAATAGAAGCCTTTGGATTTAGGGGTGGGCATGAGGTTGTACATAAAGTGCACCTCTTAAGCCATAGGAGCACGATGGTTAAGCACCATAAACACCATGTATAGGCAACTTAAAGTGAACCAGCTGTTAGGCGCTAGCTGGAGCGGAGCAAGGTTGAAATGGTTGAGGACCATGATGTAGAACGGGTGAAAGGGAATGGTCCCACCCGCCTTCAGGATGTGCTCACTCATGGCCACGTACCCATGGGGGGGATTATCGGCCCGACACTTGTTGGAAGGAATGTACAACTTGTACTCCTTGCCAATATGATATTTCTCGGATAACTCCAACAGTCGATTCTCTGAAATGTTGGACACGATAGCAGACGCCAACAGAGGACTAGAATCTGTCCCCTCGGAAGCCACCTATCGCCCACTCTCTAGCATATCTATGAAACCCAAGGAAAAAGGTGAGGTCAAAACAGGGCACTTTACCCTTCATTTTTTCTTTCTAGCAAGTGTTTTCCACCGAGGCATTGAGTGTGGAAGCACCGAACAAGGGTGGATCAAAGACAAGGGTTGAGGGGAACCCGGGGTGACCTCATGGCAACTATAAGGGGAGAATGGGGTAGGAGGTTCAGGTGGGAGGTTTCCCTCCATTAACTCCAACTCCATTTGTAGATCAAAAAGGCTTACTCTAAGGTTTGCAATGTGTTCACTAAGGTCAAAGGGGAAAGGGACTCCATCACCCCTCAAAACTAAATCTTTTTTGCTCTCCACCACCCAGATTTTACGCCTAAGTTTGGCCATGTGCTCAAGGTGATGTATACGGGCATTCCTCAAAGTGTCATAGTCTTGGTAATGGTTGTACTCGGGGGACCCCGAGTCTGAAGATAAGTCTACAAACTCGACCCCCGGAGGAATGCTAGACAATCCCTCACATGCCATAAAACCTCACCTCATTGACAATAAGGATGCAAGTGTAAGTGAAGGTGGTGCTAAAAAACACAAAGTAATAGGCTCAAAACCTCTAGACACAATCGCTCGAAATGACCAACTACGGGGTATAAGCAAGGGCATGTATATAGATTAGCTCACAAGGAGCTCCGACCAAGGAAACCTGTCCCAAGTAGTGCTAATTTAGACCCATTGAACATAGGAAAGAAAGAAAGTATACCTTGAGTAAGTAAAATCGAGCACCGTCACTGTCAAAAGAAGGCCAAGGGTCAAAAGCGCAGTTGCGGTCAAAAGAAGGCAAAGGGTCAAAAGCACCGACACGGTCAAAGAAATACAAAGGGTCGAAAGTATGCATCTGCAAAAATAAAGGAGAAAGGTGTTTTAGTCTCCAAGCACCTATATGGACTTTGCATAAAAGAAAGGAATTTAAATAATAAAGAGGAAAGACAACCAAAATGAGTTTGTGGGGAATTGAACTCCTTACCTCTTGGAGGAAGTAAAGACACTAATACCACCAAGCTAAGAAGAGAAAATGTAGATATTATGCTTGATATGAAGGTCTATTTATAAGAACCACAAACTCATGACAGTCGTTGGATCCAATGCTTGATCAATGGTCAAGAAGGGGGCTTGGCACTCGCCTTGGGATCTGCGGAGCACAATGACAGGCTCACATTCACTCTCAAAATCTCATAATATTCTCCACCTCCAAAGTGTGCTTTTGTATGCCACCAAAGTAAAGAAACACACAGACACCACCTAGGCTTTGAAGACACCATACCGAAAAGTCTACTGGAGAGCTAAAGACCCTCCCATAGATTGGGGGGCAAGTGTGGATATCGAAATTTTAGTCACATATGGCCCTGACTTGTGACCCTCAAGGTAAAGGCCTGGAATGAAAATAGCCAAGACTGGCCTTACACCCTGCGCCAAAGGCCTCGTAAGGCATGTGCCTCTCTTATAGAGCCTCGTTTTATGCGCAGGCTCAAGTAGGATCACCCTTCAAACTAATGATGCATCTCGAGGGTCCCAAGGAGGCAGATATGCCTTGCTAATAATAGACCACATAGCATTGAGGCCTCGCGAAGCATGGCCTTGCACCATGACGTCTCACGCGCACCAAGGCTCCGTCTCACGAGGCATGGCCTCGAACCATGGGGTCACACACCATGACATCTCGCGTGCAGTGCAGCTCTGTCTCGCGAGGCATGGCCTGGCACCATGGGGTCTTGTGCGCAGTGCAGGTGCTTCGCACCATGGCGTCTCATGCGTACCAAGGCTCCATCTCGCATGCCTCGCCTACGGGGCCATGCTTTGTAGCAGGAGTTTCGCAAGGTCATCCCACACTCCGATTGCCGCATATAATGCTGACTGTGTCGCGAGGCACATGGCTGCCTACGATGCCATACCTTGTACCAAGAACATGCACCTAGGGTCGAGAGGCCCCTCTCGTCTCAATTTCATAGGGCCATCTCACGATTTCCTTGATTTCCAGACATCTTGGAATAACATATAACGATTTCAATACTTGAAGCCTTTAGGAATAAGGTACCTTGCGAGGGTGAAAACTTGTGGCTCGAGGAGCTCGTACAAATACAGAATTTACCTACAGACCAAGAGGAAGCGAAGTTCGTACGGGGTTACGACCCTGAATGCCCCAGGTGTTTGACCCTAAACATCATGCCCTACAAGTAGTGGTCATATGAATATGGTACCTGATGTGGTCCTTCTCAACCAACCTCTGACGTTCGTACTAAACAAGTGGTGGAGGTACATCCAAGTACTGAAGTTGAGGTGCTCCAACAAACCCTCTGCATGTACTAAAACCTACCACCACACTCCTGGCACCACTACCACCTGTAGACTGCATGTGCAGGGTCATGTCCCCAGAGACCACCATGTACAATGAGCCAATAGTGCTCTACTATAAATATGACCTCCCTTCACATGAGAAGGGGGGAGTATTTTTTGGAGAGTTTTGTAATCGCACATTGTTAATGGGAATAAACACTATATATCCTCTCTATTTTTCATTTTGAAATTTCAGCATTTACATTTTGTGTTCTTGAAATCCTAAGAAAGTTTGCTTAAAATTCATTCGATTTGAATCTACTTCTTTTACAACTCACGAAGTTCTTGATCTAACATAGTTGATGAGTTCTTACTATCAACAACTGATCAGTCCACACTCCTTGAGAGAATTTGAGGAAACACAGGGAGAATGCCTTAGCTCGACTGGCTAGAGACTTTTATACTTTAGAGGTAGAACAACTGAGATATAAAAATTAGATTTGGGTTCTGATTGATTTTGGTATCAGGTGAGAGATTCTAAATGAGTCTCATACCACTCCTTATTCTTTGCATCCTGGTAGGATGAAGATGTACCAAGATTTATAGACTCTGTATTGGTGGCCAGGAATGAAGAAGGATGTGGTGGATTATGTGGCAAAGTGTTTGACCTATCAGCAGGTGAAGGCTGAACACCAAAGGCCACCAGGGTTGCTGCAGCCTTTAGGGATCCTAGAGTGGAAGTGGAAAGATATTACCATGGATTTATGGTTGGATTTCCAAGAACAGTAGGGCAACATGATTCTGTGTGGGTGATTGTGGATAGGTACACCAAATCAACCCACTTTTTTCCTATTAGAACAAATTATACGGTTGAGCAATATGCTAAGTAGTACGTGAAGGAGATCATGCATCTCCGTGGGGCTCCAAAATTGATAGTGTTAGACAGGGACCCCACTTTCACCTCTATGTTTTTGGAAAGCCTGCAGAAGTCTATGGGCACACAGTTGAGATTCAGTACAACCTATCATCCTCAGACAGATGGATAGTTTGAGAGGACGATTCAAATACTGGAGGATATGTTGCGAGCCTGTGTGCTGGATTTTGTGGGATCTTGGAGTAAGTACCTCCCTTTGATTGAGTTTTCTTATAATAATAGTTATCATGCTACGATCGGAGTGGCTCCGTATGAAATTTTGTATGGGAGGAAGCGCAGATCGCCCATTTATTGGGATGAGATTGGTGAGAGGAAGTACTTAGGTCCCTAGGCTGTTCAGAGGACTCAAGAGGCAATTGAGAAGATTAGAGCTCAGATGCTCGCCTCCCAGAGTAGACTATTAAGTTACTTAAACTTGAAATGTAGAACTGTAGAGTTTCAAGTAGGTGATCATGTGTTTCTCAGAGTTTCTCCTTTGAGGGGAGTGAACCGATTTGGAGTGAAAGGTATGTTAAGTCCTAGATTTTTTGGTCCCTTTCAGATTTTGGAACGAGTTAGAGAGGTGGCATAAAGATTAGCTATGCCTCCAGCTTTATCAGGAGTTCACAACGTATTTCATGTGTCTATGCTCCAGAAGTATGTATCAAATCTTGCACATGTGTTGAGTTTTGAAAACCTGGAGTTGGATCAAGATTTGTCTTAGGAGGAGAAATCGGTTCAGATCCTGGACAGAAAGAACAAAGTCTTACAGAGCAAGATCATTTCCTTAGTGAAAGTGTTGTGGAGAAACAACAAAGTAGAGGAGGCAATTCGGGAAATTGAGTCAGATATGCGGGATTGGTATCCTGAACTATTCAGGTAAATTTCGACGATGAAATTTCTGTAAGGAGGGGATAGTTGTTACGACCCAAATTTGCTAATAAGGCTTAGTGCCTTGATTAGTGTGTCGGGAGGGAAATAATTGATTTAATTGTATTATTACGTGATTAATCATGATATATGTGCATCATTATTTGATAGTTTGGGTTATGATATGATATGACTAGATATACATGTTTAGGTGTATTAAATGTGCATGTGGGCCCGTTCTGGTTAATGAGGGCATGTTTGCAATTTTGGCCTGTTCATGGCATAAATGTAATTATGTGTGTGTTATACTTGTCACCACAATATTGTTGAGATTTATTTGAGATGTCTGGTTCATGGAGATCTTATTGAGCAAATTAGCGGAATAGTCACAATGGGGTCTAATACCCGGCTCACGGTGAGCCTAGGGGTATTTTGGAAACGTAGTGTGTATTCGGGGTTGATTGGGAATTGGGTAATTATTTAGCGGTTATTTGGGTATGCCGAGATTAATTGGGGATTTAAAGGAATGCATGAGGAATTAGCAAGAATAAGGCAAATGATGGGTTTGCCCTTGGAGGTGTTAAAGGGGAAAGAATAATTCTAGTGGCATGTTGGTCATTCTTTAAGCCAAAGGATAGACTTGGCTGGACTAGACTTCAGCAGAATAGTTAGGAAATAAGAAGAAGCACTCTCAGCTCTCTCTCTCTCTCTCTCTCTCTCTCTGTCTATCTCTCTCTCTCTCTCAAGGGTTGTGGAAACTTTGATTTTTAGAAGAAGAAGCACTGGAATTTGAAGGCTTGAAGTGTTTGGTGATTTAGACAGGGTTAAAATCATCTCTAAGGTTTTACCGCTAAGGCTCAGGATTAGGGATTGTGCTCGGAATTGCCCTATTCTGTCAGCTCAGGACTCAGGTAAGAAAATTGTTTGTGCCCGTAGAACATGCCATGGCTCGATTATCTGTGTTTATTATTATGTTTGAATGTCTGTAATTGTTATATCATTTATATGTGTTTATGACTGATTAGGAAAGGGCTGAGGTCGACAAGGGCCGAAAACAACAACAAGCATGTTGAATGTAGGCCACCATGGCAAGGCCATCTAGGGTGCTGTATTCACCCGCTCGGTTAGAACTGTAAACCTGGTGCCTAGTAATACACCTCGGTTGGCTTAGACAAATGTGATAAACGAGCCTATGGTCTAGTTTTTAGGAAAGTTTTCATTAGTTTTGGGCTATTTTATTGTAGATTTATGTTTCTTTGTTCATATTTTAGGTTTTCGATGTTAAGACAATGAAAAGAGATTAATGAAATAAAAGTGGGAGAAAATGGAGCAATTTTGGAGAAAGTCAAGTTGTTTTGGAAGAAAGGAGTTTGAGATACGCTACTGTGAATGGCACCCAAGTACTAGCATGATAGTGCTATAGTGCTATCTGGTTGTTTTGAAGGCTTTTGTCTCTGTAACTTGCGCTACATCGCTACAAAACTAGTGCTACAAACTAGTTGATTTTAATTTAGAAAGCTGATGGTAGCGCTTCAGCGCTGTAACCAAGCGCTACAATGTTAGTTCGTGAATTTTCATATGACTTCGATTCTGTAAATAGCACTACAACACCCAAAACCTAGCGCTACAGTGCCCAAAACCTAGCGCTACATTGGCCAACCTAGCGCTACAACGCTATCGACGCGATTTTGAAATTTTAAGCCATTTTTAGAGGGAAAAAATGGTTTTTTCAATTTTGAAATTTTAAGCCATTTAAGTGACATTATTTTGTGAATTTTTGGAGGTGAATTAGTTTTGAAAACCCTAGATTAAGAGTAGACTACTAGTTTTATTGTTTTCTAGATTTCTTCTTCTTCTTAATTCTTTAGGTGAATGTTATTGTTATTATGTCTGATATGAACTAAAGCCTCTATCTAGGGGTTTAGTGTAGTCACTTGGATTTCTATTTAATTTTATTATGATGTTCTATTGATTCTTCTTCTTTACTCTAATCTATATAATGTTTGCTTAATGCTAGCAAATACCATATCAATATTTGCTTGATTTATGATTTTGATTCAAAATTTGAAAGATGCGAATTGAATATGCTATCGTTATATAGACATAGGTTACATATTGGATGAAAGTACATGTATGGCTTGTGTAGCAATCAAGTTTCTATTCTTAATGCCTGCTATGTGTTTAAGTTTATCATTGAGATGTAGAAAACATGTATATAGTTTGAGATCTTATATCTTGGAAAAGAATGGGAATCGATTTTTGTTAACCTGCTATTAGAATAGGAAGAAGAGATTTAGAATTGATTAGAAAAATTAATAGAATGAAAAGTTGATGAAGTCAATACCCTAGGTTTTTAATTATTAAATTAATTTTTATTATTGCAAAGTCTATTTTAATTTTAAGTCGTAGTTAAAAAAATCACTCTATTTTCGACAACCAAATATAAATTTAAAGGCACTTATTGGTAATTAGTTGATATTCCTTTAATCGATTGTGTATACTTGCACATCATATTTTACCGATCAATTGATTTGAATTGTCAATTGTGTTTTTTTAGTTATGTATTTACTGAAATGAATTGTTTTATGCTATGTTTGTGGAGTTTTATTACTGGGCCTTGTTTCGCGGGTGCTCTATGGTGTAGGTAAGGGCAAGTGAAAGGCTAACCAAGCATGAGTAGGAGGGCATGGAGCAGCGCGTACATGTTTGGACTACCTGGCCACCATGGCTAGGGTAGTTTTGAGGAACACTGTGCAAACGACCGATTTTGTCACCCAGGTCTATTATATAATCATTTTTGAGTTGTAATTATATTTTAAACAATGTTTTGGGATCCCATTGTAACACTTTTATGATATTAATGAATGTCCAAACCTTTTCTATTAAAGTTTCTTTAAATGAGTCTTCACCTTAATCTAATCACACTTTTGGTTCTAAAACCTCCACTAGCGAGTTAATGACATATTTTAAAAATCACATGGTAATGACTCTGGGGTAGTAGAGCGTTACAATTTGTCTGCTGATCCCATCATGGTCAACGGGAAGACGTGGCACTCTATTAAACTTTGAGAGATATTTGGTGCGATCCGTGCCTCCACTATACGAATTGATTTTTTGTATTTTGAAGCCTTGAGGTAGTGGAGCATTCAAAATGTGGGTTGCACAGGCTCTCCATCCTCTTCCTCAGAGTCTGAGTCATGACATTGTCTCCAGACCATCATCATCATTATCCTTTTCAATCTCTCCAATTTTTCGCGGAGGGGGTCGCGATTTTGATTGGCACTCTGTGCTAGGTGTTCTCTCCTTCAAGCAATGAGGACATCTGGTAGGTTTGGTTGTTGTTGTCTCCTAGAATTGTCCTCGCGAGCTTCCATGCCCCAACGGACGTTCAAGTCATCTCGCAGGCTAGGTTGTGCTTGGTGGCGACCATTGTCTTCGGGGTATCCTACTTTTGTTTCCCCCTCGAATTCAACATATTTTTTGTTGACTGAGACACTAATTCCTTGTCCTTGGTTGGGGGAGACCTTTCTCCTGTTGGCCCATTGGCCAGGGTTTTTGTAATTCATATCATAATTGATGATCCTTTATAGATCAACCTAAATCCTGAGTGTTCATGAACTCCTGTTCATGTCTATTAAATATTTTGATTCTTTCGTTAAGGTCTCTTCATAAAATGAGGCTAATGACTTTTGTTTTGGATATTTAATATCATGGATGGCTGGGAACATGTATCAACAATACGAAATCTAATGTTTCCTAACGGATCGTATATTAGTTCCCTTAAGGGTTAATTCTGGAACTGGATGATTTTGAGCTCAAATGTATAATTAGATTATAGATTAATTTTTCACTATTGAATTAATGGTACTTAAGGAATAAGAAGTAAATTAGAAAGGTAAAATGGTAATTCTTCCATTCTAATTTATGAACTAATTAATTAGAGGGTTGAACTATTATAAGATGGTTACATCAATGGATGACTTAAAATAAGATTTCTATAAAAGTATATCTATAACATAAAGAGTGCAATTCTGAATTTATAGTAGAGAAGTATCAGAATTAATAAATTAACTATTATAATTAATGAGTTTAATTATTTAGTTTTAATTTATTGGAGTTTAATGTTATAGGTCCATGGTCCCCGAAATGGCTCAAACAAGCAAGCACTGACAAAGATAATTACAAAAATGGGCAAAAGGACTTATTTGATAAGTAAAATATTTTTCTATGCACTAAACTTAACTATTGTGTAATTATGTGTAATTAATTAATTATTTGATTTAACAAAAATATAATTAATTTTGAATTAATTTATTTTTGGGATTTTTGGTATTTAAATAATAAGAAAAATTGGGAAAAATCACATGCCTTCCTTGGTGTGCGGTACACGTGTAGCGCAGTGCACAGTCACTATGCTACACACACAAGAAGCTTCTAGAAGGTTCTTTGTTCCACAATTTTAGTTATTTAAATATTAAATAAATAATGAGATATTGTAATATGATTACAATATTATTATTTAAACAAAATCTGATAACTGATTAGTTATTTTCAAATTGTTTAAAATAACTATTATATTATTTTTAATATATTGGATATATTAAATATAGGAGGTTAGTTTTTCAAAATGATAGTTTTTCAGTGATAGAAAATATATCGTGAAATCTCCCTGAGAGAAATAGAACAGTGATACAAGCATATGTCATTGTTCTTCAAAAACTTAGGTCCAAGTTTTATCAGATCTCATGTGTTGAGAATATCTGATAAATAGATTTTTCCTATTATTTTGTATAGCGAGCCCACACTCGTTCTTTGAGTGTTGAGAACATTTTGGAAGATCCTGGTGTGGAATCTCAAGGATTTTTGCCGTACAAAAAGATAGCAGCAAGGAAGGACTTGAAGCAATTTTCTATTCGTTTCTTTGATTCAATATATATATGTATGTGATAAAGAAGATCTAGAAATCTTGTGGGGTTAAATTAAAATTTTTTATTGTTGTTCCACTGCGTATAATCTCTGATTTGATCTATAAAAACCAACAAATGGTGCCAGAGTCATCTTCACATATATGTATATTGAATCTGTGTGGGTTTAGTTTTATGCATTTATTTATTTTTGATGAATTAATGGATGGCTTAATATGATTGAATGCATGGGAATGTTGAATCGTTAATTGTATGGTGTTTTTGGGTTAGGATTTGTTTATGATTAGATCATTGTGTAAGCCAGAAAGGGGCATAGGATTTATGTAATTTTATTTGTTTTTTGACACCATAAAATTGTAATTCCAATCACGCAAAGTCAAACCGGAGCACGGGATTCAGAATTCAGCCACCGTTCCTCCAATGCCACCCTTCGAGCCGCTGCCGGGGACGTCGTACAGACCGTACGGTCCCGTACAAAATGGCCCCAGCAGCATTTTTTGATGCCACGTGTACCCATCTTACTGGTCCATAATTTTTTTTATTTTTCTAGAAATTAATCAGTTATTTTTAAAAAATATTAAATATCCTATTTATTATAAATTTGATATTTAAATAATGAGATAATTTTGTTATCCTAACAACCTTTTTTTGAATATATTATTTTAAAAAAAATATTTTTATAAATAACAGATTTTAATTAAATTTATTTCAGTTTTTTAATTAAAAAGGAAAATAAAATAATGATTATTTCAAAGTTTTGTTTTAATTAATCAAGATAATTAGAAAATTATTTTCTTATTATTATTCTGGACCAACGACACATATCCTACCGAAAGTAAAGTAAAGAAGCCCGATGGAGATCAAGGCGGTTTTATTTTATTTTATTTTATTTTAATTTTATAAAGAGGTTGTAAAATTAGAAATACCCAAAAGCACCCGGTTAAACATTTATTGTTTATTTATTTAAATAATTGTTTTCATGTGATTGACAATTGTTCATGCATTTTGTGCCATATATAAATAACCCACACAGTCATTATCATGCGTCTAATTAGTAGAAACATGATTATTTGGATTTTCCTATATGTTTATGTGATTTGTTTTGTGAAACCAATTGCATATAAATTACTAAGTTTTATTCTTTGAAAACTTGGTAAAATATCACAACGGCTTTAAGTCTTTATGAATTAATTTCTTTAAACCAACTTTATTTTAAAATTGCTTTTTAGTAAAGTTTAGATGAACATAATTAGTAATTTAAAATTGGATATGGACCTAGAAACTCGCTTTCTTTCCAATTTTAATTATGTTCATAAAGTTTAAAGAATATATAATTAATTTGGAATTAATTAGGTTAAAAACACTTATTTCAAAATAGTGAGTGGGAGAGGGTTGATATCTCAAACATAACCTGTGGTCTCCATTATTAATATAACATCGTGAGATATGAATAACGCATTGCAGCGGCTTTGTTTTCATCCCCCTAAGGAAGGTGTCTAGACATGTCAATAGCAATGTTATATTTCTTACAAAGATAGGAACTAATGATGTATTTTACGTTTGACCGACCCTAAGGTGGCATGTCCTAAGTTAAGCCATGAAATCCGAAATAATGAGTTACACTCACAAAGTTATGATTAAACTTTTACAGTGGATAATCATAACTTGACCAAAATAAGCGATACTTTAATATTTAAAAGAGAAAATAATGAGTTATTTTAAGTTTTAAACAATAAAGATAAGAACGTCTTATAAATTCTCTGAGTTTAATTTGACCGACCCTAAGGTGGCACTTTAATTGTTAGAAAGTTTTATCGTGGAAATTAAGCTTTATTTTATGTTTGTTAATTGTGCTCATGCATCACGTTTAATTTCCGAAACTTTGATATTTATTTTTCTAAATATAATAATAATATTTGTATTTTTTTTATTAAAAATATGTTTATCTCTGGTAATCCAATCACTGCTTTAATCACACAAGAAAAATTAACTGGTGATAACTTCATAAAATAGAAATCAAATATGAATCTGTTGTTGGTTAGCGAAAACCACAAGTTTGTCCTAAATGATGAATGTCCTGAAGAACCTAGCGACAATGGCCCAAAACATGTTCGGGAAAAATTTGATTCATGGATTCTATCCAATAGCAAAGCTAAGTTCTATATGCTTGTAAGCATGAGTGATGTCTTACGAACAAAGCATGAATCCATGGAAACTACTTTTGAGATACTAGAATCTCTTAAGGATATGTTTGGGCCCCCATATGATCAAAGTCGTCATGAGGCTACTAGACCCTACATGAATGCTAAGATGAAGAAAGGTCAATCTGTGCGTGAGCATGTCTTGAACATGGTCAGTGTACTCCATGAAGCTAAGATGCATGGAGTAGTCATGGATGAAAAGACATAAGCATTATACTTGAGTCTTTAACTCCTGCTTTTTCTACATTCACAACAAATTATGTCATGAACAAATTATAATTTATCATGACACAATTGCTTAATGAATTACAAACTTTTGAGTCTTTGAACAAGACGATCTCAAGTCACGCTGAAGCAAAACCATCTTCTTCTAAGAAGAAAAGGAAAAGCAATAACAATGTCTGCAAACCTAAAAAGGACAATCCGAAAAAGGCAAAGAAGTCATCCAAGGCACCTGAGAACAAAAAGAACAATGACCCCAAACAAAAGGCACCCAAGGGAAAGTGTTTCCATTGTAATGCCATTGGTCATTGGAAGAGAAACTGTCCAAAGTATCTCGCCGAGCTAAAAGAGAAAAAGAAAGGTAAATTAGATTTACTTGTACTTGAAGCTTGTATGGTGGAACATGATAAATTATCATGGATAGTTGATTTTGGTTCCACTAACCATGTTTGTTCTTGTTTACAGATGCTTGAGTCCGCAAAGTAGTTGGAGCAAGGAGAGAAGACTATGAGAGTGGGAAGTGGAGCACTTGTTTCAGCTAAAGCATGTGGAACAGTCCGTTTAAATTTTAAGAACAATTTTCTAGTTTTGAATAATGTTCTATTTATTCCTGAAATTACTAGAAACATTATTTCTTTATCTTTGAACAAAATTTTGAACTAATTCCTTGTCCTTGGTTGGGGGAGACCTTTCTCCTGTTGGCCCATTGGCCAGGGTTTTTGTAATTCATATCATAATTGATGATCCTTTATAGATCAACCTAAATCATGAGTGTTCATGAACTCCTCTTCATGTTTATTAAATCTTTTGATTCTTTCGTTAAAGCCTCTTCATAGAATGAGGCTAATGACTTTTGTTTTGGAGATTTAATATCATGGATGGCTGGGAACATGTATCAACAATACGGAATCTAATGTTTCCTAACGGATCGTATATTAGTTCCCTTAAGGGTTAATTCTGGAACTGGATGATTTTGAGCTAAAATCTATAATTAGATTATAGATTAATTATTCACTAGTGAATTAATGGTACTTAAGGAATAAGAAGTAAATTAGAAAGGTAAAATGGTAATTCTTCCATTCTAATTTATGAACTAATTAATTTGAGGGTTGAACTATTGTAAGATGGTTATATCAATGGACGACTTAAAATAAGATTTCTATAAAAGTATATCTATAACATAAAGAGTGCAATTATGAATTTATAGTGGAGAAATATCAGAATTAATAAATTAACTATTATAATTAATGAGTTTAATTATTTAGTTTCAATTTATTGGAGTTTAATGTTATAGGTCCATGGTCCCCGAAATGGCTCAAACAAACACTTACAAAGATAAATACAAACATGGGAAAAATGACTTATTTGATAAGTAAAATATTTTTCAATGCACTAAACATAACTACTGTATAATTATGTGTAATTAATTAATTATTTGATAAAACAAAAATATAATTAATTTTGAATTAATTTATTTTTGAGATTTCTGGTATTTAAATAATAAGAAAAATTGGGAAAAATCACATGTCTTCCTTGGTGTGTGGTACACGTCTAGCACAGTGCATAGTCACTGTGCTACACACACAAGAAGCTTCTAGAAGTTTCTTTGTTCCACAATTTTAGTTATTTAAATATTAAATAAATAATGAGACATTGTAATATGATCACAATATTATTATTTAAACAAAATTTGATAACTGGTTAGTTATTTTCAAATTGTTTAAAATAACTATTATTTTATTTCTAATATATTGGATATATTAAATATAGGAGATCAGTTTTTCAAAACGAAAATTTTTCAGTGATAGAAAATATATTGTGAAATCTCCTTGAGAGAAATAGAACAGTGATACAAGCATAGGCCACTATTCTTCAAAAACTTAGGTCCAAGCTTTATCAGATCTCATGTGTTGAAAACATTTGATAAATATATTTTTCATATTATTTTGTATAGCGAGCCCACACTCGTTCTTTGAGTGTTGAGAACATTTTGGAAGATCCTGGTGTGGAATCTCAAGGATTTTTGTCGTACAAAAAGATAGCAGCAAGGAAGGAGTTGGGGTAATTTTCTATTCGTATCTTTGATTCAATATATATATGTATGTGAAGAAGTATCTCTAGAAATCTTGTGGGGTTAAATTAACAATTTTGATTGTTGTTCCGCTGCGTATAATCTCTGATTTGATCTATAAAAACCAACATCTCTGGGATGTCGTGAGGATGTGGCTGGCTGGATTCTCCCCCCTCAGCTTCGTCGGGAGGAGCAATGTCATCTGGGGCATTTCTACGTGTAGTCACCATGAGTGTCTCTTCAAGCTCTCAATGAAGGCACCAAAATTTTGACTGCCTTTTTCGCTATCAACTTAATAACAAAACATAAAGAAAATAAAGAAGATTAACATAGAGGTTTTACATGGTTCGCGTTATAAAATAACCTTAGTCCATGAGTCATTAGCATTAGTGATCTTGAAGCCTGAGATGAAAAGCTTTAACGAAGGTTTTTCTCAGGCAGCGTATAGAGTGCTCCGAGTACAAGAAGTTGTGTATCCTTTTACTATGGTACCCTAGCCCTTTTTATAAAGGATGGGGGTCATTAAATCTCATAATGGGGAGTTATTACAAGAATATTCCAACATAAGTGGGATTAAAAGCCTAATTAAAACATCTTTCTATGACAAAGGTGGTGGTAGGCCCATGTAGATCGCACGGGGCCCAATTAGCATGTTGCAACCCACTCTTTCAGGGGAGGCATATCCCTAATACTGTCAGAATGTAGCTACACGTTTTCCTATGTCAAGCGGCGTTGTGAGAAATGCCAATTTTTGAGTGTACGAACTCGACACCACTACTCGAAACACCCAAAAATATGTCAGACGATCTTGTGGTTGCCCAAGGGTACAGTGAATGACACCTGGCGCCCTCTCCAGGCCCCAAGGAAAAAATTTCTAGACCTAGAGGACTATCGAGTCATGTAGGCGGGAGGACCGCTAGGGTGGTCCTCGGGACGTTGCCTCACTTGGAGACATCCATGCCGAAAAAGGGATTATGACTTGTTGGGAGGAGACTACATTCCGAGGAGCTCTGGGCGAGCTCTATAGATCATTACTTTCTCCTGAGGAACTTAATTACTTCTCAAATTGCTGCCATATGTCCAATGATGAAATCACGAACAACACACATATCTACTATTTCTA
Organism: Humulus lupulus; assembly: GCF_963169125.1. NCBI lineage: Eukaryota > Viridiplantae > Streptophyta > Magnoliopsida > Rosales > Cannabaceae > Humulus > Humulus lupulus. Next base: position 144,458,428 of record NC_084800.1, on the reverse strand, counting down.
AGGTATTTTAACTAGACATGAATACATGTGTTCTGGTAGGCGAGAATCACAAATTAACTTAGTTAAATAGATAAAAAATCTCAATTTATAATAGTCTAAAACTATTATTAATAACATTTCTCTTTGATCAAAGCCATGAAATCCAATTGTCCCGAACTTTATGAGCTAAACCCATGATTTTGATTATTATAGACTTAGTTCTCATAGTCACAGTAGGGATGAGTCTATAAGGGTTTATCTATAACCATCTATCCTAAGGAATTTAACATTGTTAAAAGTCCAGTGAACACCATCTGTAGGAGACGTAATCAAAGCGCCATAAGACCCTACTCAACTCTAACCTTTTTAAATTAACATTGGAGATAGAATTTCAAAATTAAAGCTCATTATTTTAATTTAATATTTACCTTGTGAAACTTACAAAACTAGGTTTTTTATATTATTTAAAATAATTAATAAACCTTAGTATACATTTCTTTTAATTCTAAAATACCCATTTAAATCCACTTTAAATATTTAGAATTACTGTATTACTAATCAATTAATTTAGGTTAAACTAGAATTAACCTAATACAATCAACTCCAACTTAGGTAAATGAGCCTTAACAATTTGGGCTTGCATGGAGGAGGGCTGGGTCTAGTATGTTGTTCCCACTACAAGGCCCCCTAAATTCTATACATAACACAAAAGACAGGAATTTAAACATTCGTTTTATTGATCATTATTCAATTGATTATGTCAAATCTAGTTGTTATACCCAAAAATTGGAGATCAATAACGTGGCAATAGAGGTGACAAATGGCAGTACATGGTCCGTAAAAGAAACATTAAATAGTCAATAAATACATTGACTCCTCAGAGTTGTGATAAAGGACCCGGTAGACTGGCGAAGAATTTGGACTGCTTGAAAGATGTCATAACCAAGCCAAGTGCATCCTAGGAGGCTAAGGAGAATGCATCCTAGGAGGCTAAGGAGAGTGCATCCTAGGAGGCTTAGGAGAATGCATCCGAGGAGACCTCAAGGAGGATGTGGTCCTAGGAGACCCCAAGAGAGTGATCCTAGGGGACCCCAAGAATGAGGTCAAAGGAGAACTCAAGAAAGTGGTCCTAGGAGACCCCAAGGATGAGATGCCAAGGAGGTTGCCTCGGACCTATCCTAGGTGAGAAGCTTCAAGGAGGTTGCCTCGGACCTATCCGAGATGAGAAGCTTCAAGGAGGTTGCCTCGGACCTATCCGGGGTGAGATGCCAAGGAGGTTGCCTCGGACCTATCCAAGGTGAGAAGCTTCAAGGAGGTTGCCTCGGACCTATCTGAGGTGAGAAGGTTCAAGGAGGTTGCCTCGGACCTATCCGGGGTGAGATGCCAAGGAGGTTGCCTCGGACCTATCCGGGGTGAGATGCCAAGGAGGTTGCCTCGGACCTATCCGAGGTGAGAAGCCAAGGAGATTGGTTCAAGGAGAAACATGGAATGCTAGAGGATAGTGCCATGTTAGAGGAGAGAAGTGCACGTCCTACCACCATGCACGTTCGACCCACAAAAACATGTCCTACCACCATGCATGTCCTACCACCATGCACGTCCGACCAACACTTGCATGAGTGGTCAGTAGGAGGTGGATCAACTAGCTAGAGGAGACTAAGTCAAGATTCCCATAAACAACTTCAACAAGATATGCGGGAATCTCTCATTTTTCCCACAAATGGGGGGTTTGTTACATTTTGAATTTTGAATGTTTCTTTGTAATTTAAATGTAATAAATATAATAAAATATCCCGGTTCTAAGGGATACCGTATGTATGATCCTAAGCCTATAAATAGAGAGCTTATGGGATTAGAGAGGGGTTTTTCTTCTACTTCTTCTTTCTAGAGAGAGAAAATTGGGTTTGAGTATTCTAGAGAGAGAAAGTGCTGAAATAAGAGAGAATTCTTGTATTTTTGCAATCTGTACTGAAGAAACTCAGTTGGCTCAGTCCATCTGATCTTGAATACAGATCTATAAATCACTACTCTAAGTGGATTAGGCTATTACCGACAATCGGGGCTGAACCACTATAAAAATCTCCTGTGTTATTTACTTTTCTTGTTTAAACCGTCTATGTCGTTTTTATTTCTCTTGAAGGCTTGTCGTATTTGACGTTCTCACGTCATTGGTTAAAAACGCAGTCAACACTAGTAATGCAAAACAAATGGGCATTCACAAGTGGAATCACCCACGAGAGCGGAATTTAAATTTTGCATTTTCAATTGGGCCCAAATAAAACATGTCATTATCTTGATAGGTTTTATGACCTGTTTTATTTGACATTTTTCTCATTATCTAAAATAATTACCCATCACTATAAGCCCATCATCTAATCTCAAATTTGCAAAAATGACAATTATAATGATGCATGACAAGTTACTTAATTGGCTTAGTCTAACATACAATCTATATGATATGTTATTAATTTATGCATGCACACATTTATTACCAAAATAGATGAATAGCTAAGAAAAAATTAATCAATCAGTTTCATGAAATCAATCAATTATTTAATCACAATTAATTTTAATTCAATCAATTTTCAAAATATTAATCAAATAAAAATTAATTCAATTATTCCCAATTGAAAAATAAAAATATCTTTATTCTCTTTCTAGAAAAAAAATTACTAAAAAGATATTTACTTGCACAAAAATATACCATTTATTAAGAAATTAAAGATACAATTCCAATATAAATATTTTTTTTAATTGACCTTCATATATAAAATTATGTTAACAAATATATGTGTATATATATAAACGTTGATTCCCAAAAATGCCAAGAAGAGTCCCAACTTGTTTTTTTTAATCGTTTAATGTATATAATGTTACAAGTCAATTGCTACGTGCCTAAGGCACGTAGCTTGTTCATAACCATTGGAGGCACTCTTAATTATTACTACCTATGGACGATTACTTTAATATTAATTATTAGATTAAGATAATTGATCTATATTTATAATTGCTAATTAATATTTCTAAAAATAAATTTTGACTTTTTCAAACTTTTGGAAGGGCTACGTGATGACATGGCGGTCACATATTTATTAATTAAAGAATAAAAAAATTAATCTTATTTAATATTAATTCTCCATCCCTTCTTCATTCTTGATTCATTCCATTAATCCATTCCATGAGAAATAAAATCATTTTGGAATTAATGTGACCATTATCTTTCCCGCTAATGTTTATTGTCTAATTAATCTAAAAAATTCAAAATTATTGACTTTATATATTTTATTTATTTATTTTCATCATCATTATAATCATTCTTCATCAAAAACTTGTTTAGTGATTTATGGTAACTATTCATGGGTAAAGACCATTGAGAAGTCTTCCATATATATAAATATATTTAATGAAGCATAAAAAAATATTAAAATAAAGAATAAAAAAAAGAGGATAAATGAAATAATGAAAAACACTCAAGTATATTTCTCAGCGTGACTTTACTTTAAATGAATATTAAGAAAATATAATATAACTTAAATTCCTGGAAAGAAGGTACAAGAATATAGATAATTGAAAGTTTAGGTAATAACAAAAACTAATTATTAGTAAAAAAAATAATAATAAACAAATGAGAAGAATAAAAAATTTGACAGAATAGACAAAAAGAGCTATGTATAAAAAGACAAAATAGTTTATAAAGTCTTTTTATAAATTAATTAATTAATAAATATAATATAATATAGTATTTTTTGTATGAGTAACTATGAACATGAATAGCAAAGATAAAATGACATCCAAATAAGACAAATTACAGTGTAAAATTGTATCGTCCCAAATTTTTTATTAAGGCTTAGTTCCTTGATTAGCGTGCCGAGAGGGCACATAGAGTAATCATGTTGATGTATTCGAGATATTCGACACGAGTAGGTCCTTTTGAGCAAGTTAGCATAATAGTCACAACGGAGATAAATACTGGGGTCGAGGTAAGCCTGGGGGTATTTTGGTAATTTAGTGAATTACCAGAAATTATTGGGCGATGTTATTTTGTGATTAGTGGAATTAATTGGGTATTATAAGTAAAATTTGAGGTTTAGCGGGAAAGTGGTGTCAAATGACACTTTTACCCTTGGGGGCTTTGTAGATAGACTCAATAGGCAGGGGCACTATGGTCTTTTGCCAAGAGTATAGCTTAAGACTTGGCTAAGTCTGAAGAAAACTTTACTCTCACGTTCTCCCTCTTTCACTCCCTCTCCCTTTTCCTTGGGTTTTTGAAGAGGAGTTCTGGAATTTAAACCAAAGAATGATCTATGATAGGATTGAGTTTGTTGCTGAGGATTAAAGAATGCCAAGGTGTTCGTCAAGCTAAGAGATTCGGGTTTGGCGGAGGAATTCAGAGGTAAGGTTCAAACTTAATTTTTTTTTAGTTATTTTGGTGAATCCTTGGGGTTTGGCGGAGGAATTCAGAGGTAAGGTTCAAACTTAATCTTGATTGTTGTTTGCTGAGTATTTGAGTTAATTTATTGGAATGTTGTTTTGGTAAGGTTAAGTTTGTGCTTTATAAAATCGTAGAATTATGGGTTCGTGGGGTCGCGCTGCGGCCCACATGAACTTAGTGAGGTTGGAGGTGCCTCGAATCGACTTAGTGTCGTGGCGCTTGGCGGGCTGCTCTATAACGTCACAAATTTGCTATTAAGGCTGAGTGCCTTGATTTTTGTGCCAGGAGGGCATAATTGGGCTTATATGTTGAATTAAGAAAATATGTGTGTGATTATGTAGTATAAATGATTTGTGTGGTAATGTGACTACATATGCAAGTTTATGTGTATTAAATATGCAAGTGGGCCCATTTCTGTAAATTGGAGCATGTTTGCAATTTCGGCCTATTGAGGGCATAAATTTAATTATGTACGTGTTATGAGTGAGACCCCAGTGTTATGGGGATATATTTGAGCTGTGTTGTCCGAGGCGATCCTAGTGAGCGAAATAGCGGAAGAGTCACAACATGCTCAAATACTCGGAGGGTACTTTGGGAACGTAGTACGTATTCAGGGTCTACCAAGTAGCGGGTAGTTATCTAGCAGTTATTTAGGTATGCTGGGATTAATTGGTGATTTATAAGACTACTCGAAGAATTAGAGGGAATGTGGCAAATGACGGGATTGCCCTTGGAAGCATTAAGTGGCTAAGGGTTAACCTAGGGATATTTTAGTCATTTTAAAGCTAAAGACAAACTTAGTAGGCTCTAGAAATCAGTTGGGCACTTAGGAAAATAAGAAGAAGAAAAGGGAAAAACACTTAGTTTCTCAACCCTCACTCTCTCTCCCTCACACATTTCTCTCTCTCTCACTTAGGCTTGTTGTTTATTTTTCTTTCTAAATTTTTGGTGGCAAGGAGCTTGGGAATTGAAGGTTGGAAGTGGTTAACAGTAGCTGAGGGTCGGATTCCTTGTTGAGGTAAGGTTATCTCTGTGTTTCTTTTAATAAAATTTTGCTAAGATTGAAGTTTAACAAAGTCTTATACTTAGGTTGGGTTCGATTTGAATTGGGGGATTTGATTAGCTTTCAAAGATGTTTGTACTGCTTTTAAGTGTAGTAAATATATTTTGGGATTTAATTATGCACTTAGAGCATGTTTGGACTGATTTTTAGAAAAATCTAAAATGATGGAAAAACAAGGTTTGGAGCTCAAGCCGCGGCCCTGTTCTTCAGGTGTCACAGCCCACATGAACCTAGAGGACCCTAGGGTCTTCGTCCAGGCATCGCGGCACAATCTGAGGTGCAACACAACCCATGCCCCCTAGGTGAGAGCCACGAGCTCTCTGACTTGTAGAGGCCCGTGACACCCAGAGGAGGGCAGCGACTCAAATAGAAAATAGTGGCCAATTAAGGGTTTTGGGCTCGAGAACTCAAACTTAGGGCCTCGGGAAGGATCCTACTACCTAGTTTAGTAGAATTCGCAGTCCCGGAGGCTAGTTTATTATTCTGAAGCTTCTAATTGATTTAGGTTTTGATAATTATTTGTTATTACATTGTGACTAGGATTTACCGCTAAGGCTCGGCATTAGGGATCGTGCTCGGGATCGCCTTGCACTGTCAGCTCGGGACTCAAGGTAAGACTACTGTCTGTGCTCGTAGAGCAGGGCATGACCTGACTATCTGTGTTTTTTTTGTACTTAGTGTTATGTGTAATTGTTTACATGGTTTGTGACGTAGTGGCAAAGGCCGAGAGCGGCAAAGGTCGGGAGCGACGAACGCTGGGAGTGGCAAAGGCATGAGAACTTAAACTTAGGGCCTCGGGAAGGATCCTACTACCTAGTTTAGTAGAATTCGCGGTCCCGGAGGCTAGTTTATTATTCCGAAGCTTCTAATTGATTTAGGTTTTGATAATTATTTGTTATTACATTGTGACTAGGATTTACCGCTAAGGCTCGGGATTAGGGATCGTGCTCGGGATCGCCTTGCACTGTCGGCTCGGGACTCAAGGTAAGACTACTGTCTGTGCTCGTAGAGCAGGGCATGACCTGACTATCTGTGTTTATATTGTACTTAGTGTTATGTGTAATTGTTTACATGGTTTGTAACGTAGTGGCAAAGGCCGGGAGCGGCAAAGGTCGGGAGCGACGAAGGCTGGGAGTGGCAAAGGCCAAAATTTTAAAAGGCTGGGAGCTGCCAAGGCCGGGAGCTGCAAAGGCCAGGATCGACATTAAACATGATGAATGTAGGCCGCTAGGGTGAGACCCTCTAAGGGTGTCGTACTCACCCGCTCGGTTAATACCGTGAACTTGGTGCTTTGTAATGCACCTTGATCGGTTTAGCCTGCTTTTGTGAATTCTAATAGGGTCTTGTATATTTTCTATTGTGCTTGATTTGTTATGCATTTGTTGAAATTAATTATTATATGCTGTGCTGTGAAGTTTTCTTATTGGGCCTCGGCTCACAGGTGCTCTATGGTGCAGGTAAGAGCTAGGAAAAGGTTGATCAACCATGAGTTAGAGGGCATAGAGTGGAGCATGCATGTTTAGCCTACCTGGCCGCTACGACTGGGGTAGTTTTGAGGAACGTTTTTTAAATGACCGATTTTGTCGCCTAGGTCGACTGTATAAAGGCTTTTTAGTTGTAAATATTTCGTAAACAACATTTTGGGATCCCATGTAACTTTTCTATAATTTTAATGAATGTTTAAACCTTTTTATGAAAGTTTTATTAAATGAATCTTTGTTTTAACTTAATCATTCTTTTGGGTCTAAAACCTTGATTAGCAAGTTAATTGCACATTTTAAAATCATGTGGTAACGACTTTAGGGTAGTAGGTGTTACAACTTGGCATCAGAGTGTACCAAGGTTTATGGTTCTTGGAGATCGACCGAACATGTACGCCTGCTGCTAGAGACAAGCTCAACTCAGGCTTGGTCGGTATTAAGTGAATATTTGTCTAATTGCTTATCTGAATTGCCTTATCTGCTTGTTAATATAGAGGGCATGAACTTTATAAAATTGTGTCTTGGTATGCTAATTGTATGTGGCTATTGTGTTGTTTGGCCCTACTCGTGGAGTAGTTTCGGATATGATCATCATGCCTGATAGGTTAAGTTATTGACTATAGAAAGATTCAAAAGCTATGTATTCAAGGCGGTTAACTGGATCAGACATTGTTAATACCGGGGTTGCAAATGATAGTCGGGGCCAGAATCCTTCATCTGCCCCCAGAGATTGGCAATAGATGTTCGCTGACATGCATGCTAGATTGCAAAAGCAGGAGGAAGAGATTAGGTGGTTGAGACAGCGAGTTCCATGAGGGAATGCTGCTCCATTTGTTTTGACGACAATGGCACCTGCTTTGGCTCAGCCTGAGAGTGGAAACATATGGGAGCTGTTGTATGAAAGATTCTGGAAGCATTACCCTCTAGTTTTCGAAGGGGGCTTGGATCCGTTCAGAGCTGAACAGTGGATGGGCTTGATTAGCTCCATCATTGACTATATAGGAGCGGTAGGCAATGATAGAGTGGCTTGTGCCACGTACATGCTGCGGGGGGATGCCCAAACATGGTGGGAAGTTGTATCCCAGATTCAGAATGTTGTCATGATGGGTTGGGAGGAATTCAGAAATTTTTTCAATGAGAGGTACTACTATGATGCAGTTTAAATTAAGAAGACCAATGAGTTTATGAACATGGTTCAAGGTAGAGAGATAGTAACAGGGTATGTTAAAGAATTTGATGGGTTGGCCAAATTTTCTTTTGATTTTGTACCAATGGATGTGGCCCTGAAGGAACAATTTATTCAAGGATTGAACCATGGGGTAGCCCAGAGAGTTAGGATCGCTCCAGTCCATGAGATTTCTACCTACGCTCAAGCGGTTGGGAGGGCCCTTGCTATAGAAAACGCATGAGGTGAGATATGGAGCGAGGGTGCAGTGGGGAGAAATCTCAGAAAATGGTACCCCCATTTGTAGGATCAGGTAGGGGCGGAGGCCCCAGTAACCAGAAAAGATGGACCTCTGATGGTTCTACTACTCTTGGTCCTGATAGGAAGGCTCATAGTATTCAGGGCGGCTGCCAGGGTGGCAACAAGGTCTGGAGAAGTTATCCACTGTGCGCTAGGTGCAGGAATGTCTTCTATGTGGAAATAGTTGGGCACTTCAAGAGGGATTGCCCGAGATCGAAGAGGGGAGAACCAAGGAGTGCGGATAGTCCAACTCTGGCTCAAGTGTCCGCCTTATTGTAGTCAGAACTCGAGGTTGGTTCCTCGGAAATGACATGTTGGCTTTCTAGTTCTCATTCCTTTATATTGTATTGATTAAGTATGGTGTTATGGATCTCGTAGTGGAGACATAGATAGGTGGTACATATTGTATGGTTATTACACTATGGGGCTTGAGATGTTGTGTCTACTAGGGAAAGTTAGTAGTTTCCAGGAGATAGGTCAGAGTATTATAGGTAGAAAGTTAGTAGTTTCCAGGAGATAGGTCAGAGTATTATAGGTAGAAAGTTAGCAGTAATAATTGAGTGAGATGGTTATATGAGGATCTCAGTATGCTCCTAAGTATGGATTATTTTGCCAAGTAAGGGACAACCGTGGACTATAAGGGAGGTTGGTGACTTCCAGGTTTAAAAGGAAAGGACCCGATTGTTCTCATGAGATGCCTAGCTATTGTGGTTGGTGCCACCAATGATTATAGTAGTTAGACCATAGGGAAAATGGATCGATCAGTGAGGTTCCAGATAGGTTTATAAGGATTTGCTAGGATTGCTGTCGCGACTAGGAAATTGAGTATGCTATGAGATTAAGGCATGAATAGAACCAATATCATCGACATCATGAAGAATGATGCTAGCTGAGCAGACAGAATTAAAGCTTCAGTCAAAGACGTTCTCTAACTTAAGGATGATTAGACGGAGCATTTCACCTGGGACATGTCAACGCCATCTGTTACAGAGAAGGCCAAGTCTGCAAGAATGTGTACTACATATGGATAGCCAAATAAAGTAATTGTTAAGAATAGATACCCATGACCAAGAATGAAGGATTTATTTGCCCAATTACAAAATAGGACAGTGCTCTCAAGAATTGACCCTTGATCTGGTTATTACCAGCTAAGGATCAAGGAAAGAGACATTTCAAGAATTACCTCTCGCATCAAGTATGACGGGATGGATCTTCAGTGAGGGCTCTTGAACTGAATAATACTCCAGCGGCCCACGTAAATCCAACAAGAAGAGAGTACATAGATGATTTGGATAAGTGTTATTCAGATAAATTGAGAATGTTTGGACTATTTCTAGTTGGAAGCAGAACGCGAATAATAACTTCGTTAATACTACCAAGGCTAAGGAAGCGGGGTACGGGTAAGGTTCTAGAAGGGATATGTTTCGATTTCTCTAGAGTATGTTCAAGGTCGCATTATGGAAAGTGACGGGATTGCACATGAGTAAATTAAGATAGAAACAATAAGGAATTTGCTAAAGGAATGTCGTGGGGGTTTGAAGCACTGGGAACTGGTAAGACACGTCGGCTTATACATAAACTATCTTCGAGGATCGCCATACCCTTGACTGAAGCAATGTAGAAACCTAAAGTTTGTCCGAATGGATAGATGTGTGTCGGATTCTCAGAAGTTGAAATAAGGGTTGATTCATAAGCCGAGGTATTAGAATACGCACGTGATGGACTGGTACAGGAGGATGGTGTGAAAGACACTGTCCTTGCTTAAAGTGTGGAATTATAGTATAGTTCGTTAATGATTAGGGTGCGCCCATGTGTATACTAAAAAGATGATTGTTCATGCATCATGGTAGATAAAGGAATAAGAACATAGGTGCGCTACATGGGACTTTAAGTTGACAGTAATGTTGGTTAGGCTCGGTTTGGGTGAGGTAACGACCAGGATTGGTGTAGAACCTGTGATTGATAATTAGCAGATATACCTCAATGAAAAATGAAATATAGAAGAAGAAGATTAGGTAGGAATTATTAAGAATCATAACATTTTAGCATGGATAGGTTAAGATATGAGGATCGGATGAGTGATCCGATGGGTGCTAGCATCGAGGAAGAGATTCTGGATGAATCTTATACTACCCCTTATGATTGTTGTATCCAAGAAGTTTGAATGGCCATCAAGACCTAAAATTTGTTATATTATATTATAATATAATGTAATATTATATTATTTTATAATATAATGTTTTAGATTAAATAAATGTGATATAGAGTGTCACATATTGTAACATATAATAGAGAGTTACATTATTTGGATATATGTGAAATATCCAAACATGTAACATATTTGTTGTTACAAATTCATCACAAATTTGTAACTCCTAAATATCACCCATTATTGTGTAGATTTGTTGTTACACAATATTGAGATGAATTTCTTAAAGCCATATGAGAAATGGCTGATAGAGATGTGATTTTAACTCCCATATTGTGTATGGAAGTTACAAAATCAAGTGGGAAGAAATTAGAACGTTTTGGAAAAAACTTAAAAAATTGGTTGCTGAAACTGACCAAGGGCCGCGGCGCTTGAAACAAGCGCCGCGGCGTTAGTGGCTGACAGATTCATACTAAGTCGGTTTTTATCCAATTTTGAACGTTTCCAACAGCCAAGTAACTCCCAAATCTCTATTTTAATTCCATAAAACACCCAATTTATCATTGGTAACAGCCATGGGGGTTGGTGGAATTTGAAATTCAAAGGGTGTCTCTAAACTCTATAAATAGGAGCCTAATGCTCACTTGTAAGACACACCATTTCTATCCACTAAAGCACTTGGCTAGAAACACCTTGAGGCTTGATAATTCCATAAAGCATTTCCAAAATCTGAGAGAGATCCCTTAGTGCTTGAGTTAGGGGGAAATAAGCTTTTGGACAAAGGTTTTAAACCTTGTTCAAGTTGGTGATCCCCAATCCTCTTCACTTAGGTTGTGTAAGTGATAGTTTGTTTGTGGTTTATGTTCTTCCTTTTATTCTATTGTTCTTCTTCTTATTCTCTTGTTTTATTTACTTGTATATTTTGTTTAAGAGTTGTAATCTCTTCATTTGGTCCAAACACTTTATTTTATTTGTAACTTTTGTTTTGAGTTGTATTTTACTATTCTCTTCTTCTTCATCATCTTCTTCATTTCCTTTGTTTTATTTGTATTTTTAGTTATAGAGTTGTAACACTTTATTTAATCAATCTTGTCCATTGTAATATTTTGCTTAGAGTTGTAACATTATCTTACCATTTCCATTGAGGCAATATTATTTTTCCTAACACAAAATTTGTATACCGGGAGGCCCATTGCTTAATCTTTTAACAAGTGAGAAGACAAAAGGGGTATTATGACCCTAGGGTATCCTGGAATTAGTATGGTGGGATATAGTTATGGACCATAAGGGTGGATCACCTCAGATTATAGGTGAGATTAGTGGATGCGAGAAGTGGTGACTTGACATAATAGATTAGCAAACTCTAGTTTGCATGAGCAAGTAATCATAGGAATGAGTATGTGCGAAGGGAGATTGTACGTCTCCGTGAGACACCAAAGTCGATAGTGTCAGACTGAGACCCTCTATTTCTCGAGTTCAAAGAGGGGTCATAGAGGGCAATGAGTATAAGATTGGGATTTGGAATTATTGGCTACCGTCAGCCAAACTGAAAATCTGAAGGAACAACTCAGGCTCTAAGTATTTTACTTTGAATTTGTAAGTTTTCGAGATAATGAGGTAGATACGGTCCCTGGAGTGGATTGTCACGGTGATGAATGTCAGCCGATTGTTAGAGTGACTGTGAAAAGATATTGTGAGATAGGGAATGAGGATTACTCATTCTGGGAACTGAAATGAGGGACAGTAAGTGTTCCAACTCAGAGTCGGTTAGAAAGGCCAATGAAGTTATTAAGGATTGTTAGGGCAGGAGTGTCTGCTTTACTGAAAGGACATAAGAGTTCGCGAATTCAATCATGGGAACATGGTGTTCCTGGATTGGGGACTTTGTATTTCTCCAAGTATTGTGGACTAAAAAGGGTAAGATGATTGGGAAAGAAAGAGAAGTTTTAACTCTAGATTTTATAGACTTGTGAGATCCTATTAAGGATTAGGCCAGGGGCCTACAAACTAGCCTTACCCTAGCATGGGTAGAGGCTCATGAGGTGTTACTAGTGCCAATGGGGAAGAAGTGTTGAGACTGCTCGTGATTGGGGTTAAGAGAACCTGGAATTTCAGAGGAATTTATTGTGCAAAGAAAGGCCCGTGGAAATCCTGGATAGTAGAGAAAAAGCCTTACAAGATGAGACTGCAACTCTAGTGAGGGTGTTACAAGGAAATCACAGGGCAAATAACTTGACTCCGAAGTTAGAGCCAGATGTACAAGATTAGTATCCCGAGATGTTTGAATAAATTTCAAAGATGAAATTTCAGTAAGGAGGGGATAATTGGAACGTCCCAAATTTTCTATTAAGGTTGAATGCCTTGGTTACTATGCCAGGAGGGCATAATTGGGATTATCTATGGAATTAATTTAACATATGTGTGATTATGCGGTATAAATGATTTGTGTGGTAATGTGACAAGATATGCATGTTTATGTGTATTAAATATGCATGTTGGCCCATTTATGTAAATTGGGGCATGTTTGCAATTTTGCCCCGTTGAGGGCATAAATGTAATTATTTATGTGTTATGAGTGAGACCCCATTGTTATGGGAATATATTTGAGATGTGTTGTCCGAGGCAATCCTAGTGAGCGAATTAGCATAATAGTCACAACATGGTCAAATATCCGGCTCGAGGCGAGCCTGGGGTATTTTGGAAACGTAGTAAGTATTTGGGGTCTACCGAGTAGCGGGTAGATATCTAGCGGTTATTTGGGTAAGCATGGATTAATTGGTGATTTATAGGACTACTTGAAGAATCTTCGGGAATGTGGCAAATGACGGGATTGCCCTTGCAGGCATTAAGTGGCTAACGGTACCTAAGGATATTTTAGTCATTTTAAAGCTAAAGATAAACTTGGGAGGCTCTAGACATCAACTGGGCACTTAGGAAAGAAGAAGAAGAAAAGGGAAAAACACTTAGTTTCTTAGCTCTCACTCTCTCTCCCTCACACGTTTCTCTCTCTCTCTCCCTTAGGCTTGTTGTTTATTTTTCTTTTTGATTTTTTGGTGGAAAATGGGCTTGGGAATTTAAGGGGATTGAAGGTTGGTAGTGGTTAACAGCAACTGAGGGTCGGATTCACTATTGATGTAAGGTTATCTCAATGTTTCTTTTGGTAAATTTCTGATGAGATTGAAGTTTAACTAAGTCTTAGACTTAGGTTGGGTTTGATTTGAATTGGGGGATTTGGTTAGCTTTCTAAGATGTTTGTACTACTTTAAGTGTAGTAAAGATATTTTGGGATTTAATTATTGCCTTAGAACATGTTTGGAATGACTTTTAGGGAGATAAAAAATCTGAAAAGATTGAAAAATTGGATTTGGAGGTCGAGCTGAAGCCTGTTCTTCAGGCGACGCGACCAACACGAACCCAGACGACCCTAGAGGTCTCTAAAATTGTCCAGGCGCGACGACACAGGTTGAGGTGCGCAGCGACGCAGATTGAGGTGTGCTGTGACGCAGATTGAGGTGTGTTGTGACTTGTGTCCCCCAAGTGAGAGCCTCAATCTCTCTGACTTGTAGAGGGTTGTGGCGCCTAGAGGAGGGTCACGACTCAAGTAGACAATAGTTGCCAATTAGGGGTTTTGGGCTAGGGAACTCAAACTTAGGGGCTCGGGAAGGAACCTACTACCTAGTTTAGTAGAACTCAAGGTCCCGAAGGCTAGTATATTATTCCGAAGCTTCTAATTGATTTAGGTTTTTATAATTATTCGTTATTACGTTGCGACTAGGTTAAACTGCTAAGGCTCAAGATTAGGGATCGTGCTCGGGATCGCCTTGCACTATCAGCTCGGGACTCAAGGTAAGAAAATTGTCTGTGCCTATAGACCAGGGCATGACCCTATTATCTATGTTTATATTGTGCTTAGTGTTATATGTAATTGTTTGCATGTGTTTATGATGGAGCGACAAAGGTCGGAAGCGACAAAGGTTGAAATGGGAAAAGGTCGAGACCAGTGAAGGTCGGGACAGGCAAAGGCCAAAATTGGCAACGAACGCAGCAACGAAGGCCGGAAGTGGCAAAAGGTTAGGAGAGACAAAGGCTGGGATCATCATTAAGCATCTTGAATGCAAGCAGCCAAGGAAAGACCTCCTAAGGTAGCCGTGTTGGTATTAAATAATCAATTCAAAGGTACGCAGTGGAACATATGGACCCATTTTAATAAATATTAATAACAGCCAAGACAATACACATATATAAATATTAAATCACATACAAATAGATAAGGGATTACCTCATGTAGCTTATCAAGTGTCCTTGAGTCTTTTTGTATAAATCAACAATCTTCCTATCCAATATTTTTGAGAACTCACACCCTGATCTTCCAGACCAACCCTCAAACATACAAGGATATGTGTGGGCACGTAGGATTCAAAAAGTTGATTTATGTGACTCCCTAGATGTACTCAAGACATGAGAACTAGAGTGTTTTGACAGAGAGAAGGTTTAGAATAATTTTCAAGTTTAGAGAATACTATCGCTTTAGAGAGAGAGTTTGTCTTTTTATTTAAATAAAAAATAAAAAACTTATCCTAAAAGTCATGCACTATCATACTTATAAAGATATTTAATCTAATGAAATAATCTTTATTTAATTAAAATATAATTCAAATTAAATTTGATTGGATATTTTCATTTCATTATTAATTTAAATCATATTTTAAAAAATATAATTAAATAACCGATTAAACAAACTTATTTGAAATACAAAATTCAAATCACAGGCATGAAAATCCATGAGTTAGGCACCACACACTGTACTTTACAGTGTGTGTCGCCTAACCCTATTATGTTTTTCCTAATTTTCTCATTTGTTTATTTAATCAAATTTTGATACTAGATATTTATCCCAATATAAATATCAGTTAATTCATAATTAACTTTATCTTAAAATATTAGTTTTAAAATAAATAAATGAATATCATATTATAAATATGATATTTATTATACTCTCTCTTTATATTAATCCAAAAAAGATTAATATTAATTTTAACCTATAGTTTTTCAAAATAAAAACTATATAGTTAAATAGTTAATTAATACACAATTAATCAATTACACATAATTATCACATAATTTTTTCCTTGCCCTGGAAAATTAATTCCTTTGCAATTTAGTCATTTCTCTTTACAAATCTTTCTTTTGACATCCTTACCCTTGACAGTATAGGACAGGGGTGATCTAGGGACCATGGACCTATAGTACGAAGCTCCAATAAACTAGATTTTTAATTAAACTCTTTAATCTAATAATCTTATTTATTAATTTCATGATTACTCTACTATAAATATGGAACTGCACTCTAAGTATTTATAAGATTATATTTACAGAGTTTTCTCTAGTAGTCCATTGATATAATCAATATATGTAGTTATGTCCTCCATTATTGGTTATATCTTTGACCAAAATTTTAAATACCGAAATCTTTGATTAGCTTAAATTACACTTTTGAGCTCAAATGACTCACTTAACGAGTTAAGCACTACTTTAAACACAATGTAATGGCTCTGGATTAGTAGCTCGTTACATCGAAGGTCCACACTCTTTTGATGAAATGAAAATTGTTAATTCAACCATAATTAAAACATATCGTGAAGCTGCTTCTTTTCTTGATTTACTAATATCAGATGTAGTATTCCATAGTTGTCTTGAAGAAACATGTACATACCAGTTGCTGTATACATTACACGCCTCTTTGTTACAAATTCGGTATACTATAAACCGGGAAACCCAAGAGATTTGTACGAAATTTTTTATGTTGCGATGTTTAAAAATCATGTACATAAGATATTTCTGCAGTAGTTGTTAGAAGGGCAGTGTTAGAACACATTCAGTTAACTTTGGAATCTATGGGTAACGATATAAGCGATTTTTCATTAGTGGTTTACTATGTGTGTGCATAACCTAAGTATGACTCTACAAAAGACATAGATTAAGAGCTCAATATTGTTGTTTTTGAAAAAGACCTACCATCAATCTCCTTGCAAAATTTAAAGCAAAAACAAGCGTATGATATTATTGTTGATAGAATCATGTGAACAAAGGCAAGAGTTTTTTCGTAGATGGTCCTGGTGGAATTGGAAAAAAAAGTTTCTATACAATTTTATTTTAGCAACAGTACGATCATATCATTTAATCGCTCTAACTATTGCTTCATCCAGAGTAGTTGTTTATGTTCTACATGCAGGCATACTGCACATTCTAGATTTAAGATTCCATTTGTTGTTGAGAAGGACATTACTTGTTCAGTGAGTAAATAATTAGGATTAGCAAAACTTTTGCATCGTAAAAGTCTCATTATTTGGGATGATGCTCCTATGTGCCATCAACGAACTATTGAGGCATTTGATTGTGTTATGGTTGATGCCCTAAAAGCATGTGTAAATAAATTTTATTTTGGAATTAAATAAAAGTATATTTTTCTTATAATTGAATGTTTGAATTAATACTGAATTATTATTATCAATATTATAAAATTTCATATTCATTGATGAGAGTATGATTTTGTATGAGTAGAAGAGCATTAAGATCATATATAATGAATAAAAATAGTCAGCAACATATATTAAAGTAACAAGAGGTAATTAGAAGGGATAAAATTGTGATTTGACTAGCTCTAATTAATGAAATAATAAATTGGAAGACAAAACTATATGATGTGATTATCTCAATGGACTGCATGAAATAATTCTGTAAATATAATTCTATAATTACTAAGAGTTCAATTCCATATTTATAGTGGAGTAATTATGGAATTAATATATAAGATTATTTAATTAAAGAATATAATTAATAGTCTAGTTTAGTGGAGCTTGCTTTTCCAGGTCAATGGTCCCAAAGTCATCTATATACTACAATGTCTAGGGTGTGGCTGGTATTGACAATATAAACTGAGAAATGACTAAATTGCAAGGAATTAATTTTCCTTGGCAAATGTTTAATTATGTGATCATTATATTTAGTTAATTTAACTAATATGTTTTATTTGAAAACTATTGTTAACCGAGATTTTCGGCAACTATATCAATAAATGGGATTTACTGATAATAATAATGAAAATAGAAGATTGACACAGGGTTTTTACGTGGTTGGGGCGTTAACGAGCCTTAGTCCACGAGTCATTTGTATTAGAGCTTAGAGAGCTTTTGACAATGGAGTTTTCTGCAAATTTGAGCAGAGTAATCGCTTACAAGCCAACCCTTGGGATCCCCCCCTACTGTGCACAACTGGCACTATTTATAGGCAGTCTTGTGCAATGGGCTTGGGCTGGACTAATCCTGGCCCAATAGAGATGTAATTATAGTTTGCTCACTAATGGAGCCATAATACAAAGGATTTGAAATATATAACATATATTAACAAAGGCCCATTGGGCCAGCCCAAACATGATCACATTATAAGACTTGCGACAAATAGTTGCTTCAGTCTGGGTGTTACGATCCACGAGGAAGATTCGGGGGACAAGATCTGTCAGTGTAGTGGCAGCACTATTTCCCAGGAACAGTGTACGCTCCATGCGTAACTTCTTGTTCATAGTTGAGGAGACCAACTTCTGTGTTTCTCGAGGACCTGTCAGCTTCAGGGAAGACCAAACTTTTCCTACCCGGACATCTTGTCCGGGTTCATTTACTAATGGCCCGGACCATATGGACGGGGACACCTTGTCCGGGACCATCTTGTCCGGGATCATTCTTTGATGGCCCGGACCATATGGACGGGGACTATCATGACTCTCTTCCCTGTTCATTGGGCTCAGGGTGGGCCTGGATCTCTTTGAGGGAGCCCATGTACCCATCATGTCACGCCACGCGTCCCGGGGGAAAACAGGGATAACAACTATATATTAGTTGATAATAATATTTATTGACTTTGAGTGATTTAATATTAAGAGAGTATGATATTAATTTATTATATGATAATAAATTATTTAGATTTTATAAGATAAAGTAATTTTGAATTAACTGATATTTTATGCATTTATTGAATACTACATTATTTTAATGCATAGATATTTTATCTTATTAAGTAAATAAATAAATAAATGAGAAAAAATTGAGGGAAACACAACAATGTTATAATTTAAATTTGTTTATTTATTAAATTATTATTTAAAAGAGATATTTTACTTTGATTAAATAATTAAATCTAAAATTGATAAGTTATTGAGTCAATTTAGGTTTATAAAAATTTAATGTATCATGATTTTCAGAGCGAAACATAAGAAAATATGAAAAATAACGATACACTTTCTTAGCCTTTCTTATTCTTCAACCTCTTTTGATCTGATGTGATGAGTAAATCAAGAGAGTATATATTGTCTATATCATCCTACGTGCCCACACATGTCCTACTATGTTGAGAATTAGGTTGGAAAATCGCTCACTACTACAAAAAAAAAAATAATAAATAAATAAAAAATTAACTTCGGTTTTTAAGGCAGATAGACTTCGGTTCTTGCATAAATGCAAACTGAAGTATACCCATGCGAAGTTAAAAGTTTTAAAAATCTGAAGTTAAAAGGGGAGAGGGGGGTTCAAATTCAGTTTATTTGGAAAAAACTGATGTCTATTCAAGACTTTTAACTTTGGTTTTTACCAAATAACTGATGTTAAAAGTCTTGGGTACATGCTAATGTCAGGTAGTGAGGACTTTTAACTTTTGTCATTTTGTCAAAACCAAAGTTAAAAGTCAAGAGTAGACTTTGAATTTTCCAAATAACCGTAGTCTATTCCTTTTTTTCTAAAAAAAAATATTTAGACGAATTTTTAACCCAAATAACAAAAAAATTAATCTAATTTTCAATCCAAATACCACCAAAACAAAAATTTCCTAAAATTTTCAAACAAAAATAAATTAGTACAATTATTGAGTTTATAATAACTAATGATAAACATTAAAAAATAAATCAAAAATGAGAAAATTACAAATAAATTTTTATTAAATTCATATTAATAAAAAATTTAGAAAAAAATAACATAGACAAACTTTTAGAGATTCATACCTTCTTCAATTCCCAAATACACATTTGAATCAAGATTAGCAATTCTTAAAACCTATACATTTTCAAAACATAATATATTAAATTAAAAAATAAAATAAATCTGAAAAATAAAAAATAAAATCTTACAAACATAGATTTAGTGTTCCATACCTATTTTCAAGCTCAAGAACATGTTTGAATGTTCAAAATCCATTCAAAATCCGGAAAGAAATTGCTAATTCTGACCACACTCATATCCATGGCCAAATAATCTCTTTTACCCCTCAAAATCGAAAATAATCCAAAATCTATGATGTATTTCTATTTTTTTAGCAATTATAGTGGTAAAAATTGGTACAAAACAAGAAAAAATAGGGGAAATGGGTGAAACCCTCTTCTCTCGTATGGTGGCTATGTAGGTTTTCCTTAGGGTTTCGTTTCAGACTAATAAATGAGAGAAGTGAGAGGGTCGGATATATATAAGACTTTTAACTTTGATTATTACAAAAAAAAATGAAGTTAAAAGATCTCTTTTAACTTTAGTTTTTTTGTAATAACCGAAGTAAAAAGTGACTTTTAACTTTGGTTTTTTGGTAATAAATGAAATTAAAAGTCTCCGCCTTTTTTTATTACGAAATTGTATTTCTTCCTTTCAGCGCTAAACCTAAAACCGAAGTTAAAAGCCCATTAAAGGATTTAACTTCAGCTTTCATGTATTTTCCAACAATTCCATTTGTGAAAATCGAAGTTAAAGTCTATATTTCTAATTGTGGCAGTATGGATCTTTGTGCAATCTTAAGGATTGGATGTTCGTGGTAATATACTAAAGATAGCAAGAACACTTGATAGGATACAAGAGGTATTAAATTTGGATATCTCATTAATTGTGTTTGATTTAATATTTACATACATATATTGATCCTAGGTTATGGTATTACAAATAATTTTTTTCAATACACCTTCCGCTGAACACTTTGATTTACACATTTAATACCAACAGATCGCATGTTGCAAGATATCACATAATGCACACATCCATTTGGAGGTAAAGTTGTTGTCTTAGGGGGGGTGACTTTAAACAAGTTTAACAATTTGTTCAGCATGGATGACAAGAAGATATTATCAATGCAAGTTTAGCAAAGTCCTATCTCTGGCCCATATTTACGAAGCTTCATTTAACTTAAAATGTTAGAGCATAATCATATCCAACATTCATTGAATTCCTTCTGCGCATTGGAGAAAGTAAAAATTTTACTTCAAATACATATCCTTTAAAAAAGGCCAAATTCAATGATAATTCCATACACAGAAAATAAGACTTTGTTTCTCCCAAAAATAGACATGGTAATAAGGCATTATCAAAATGACACGTGGTGCTCAGAAGAATTAATTTTATCAACCTTGGTCGAATAGACTTGACTAGAAGATGAAGAGTTGTCCCCCTTGGTTTCATCCAATATGGTTCAAGATGGTTGTTCGAAAGAGAACATCTTCGACATGACTAAATGCAAGTTCCACTTGCTTGAAGAAGTGCTGGTAGTAAACAATCCCCAAAAGCAGTTCAAAAAACCAGAGCAACCCAAATTTTACAATATATTTGTTTAACCTTCATTTGAATGTATTTTTTATATTATTTTATTGCAAAATTAGTTGTAAAAGACCCACATTATGTGTGTGGGGGGTCCATTTCATACTTGTAAGGCCCAAAGTCCACTATAGACTCTATAAATAGTGACATCTCACAAATATTATTTTTTCATTCTCACTTTACATACAGAAACTCTGTCAAATTGTATTCTCTCTCTCATGCTTAAGAAACTTAGTTGAATCTTGTTCTTCTGATCTTGAATTTGAGACATTTGTGATCAATAAAAGTGCAAGTGAATGTAGGTCATTACCAACTCTTGGTGTCAAACTACTATAAATTTTTGTGGTTTTTACTTAAGTTTAGTTCATTTATTATTAGTTATCATTTAATTGACTCAGTATCTTTGGCAAAATTGGTGGTCAACACTCTTCAATACAACTTCTTATAAATGATATTTTCTTGAACTTACATCAATATAATGCTAACATTACCACAATGATAAATCGAGTCATTATATTTCCCAAAAAAGATTGTGTTATGAAGTCAATAATTTTGGCAATACAACAGTTCCCTGGAGATGTTGTTACATATTATAGTCATGATCAATCTATGGACATAAATGAAAATTGTTTTGAAGAAGTCTTTTTTTAAGTATCATAAGGTATTAAATATTATGGAAATAATGTTTAGATACCATAAGTTTTATTTATAATTTGATGAGGGGCCAAATTGTAAATTCACAAAGCTGATTTTATAATCAGTTTATAAAAAGAGGTAGTGGTCCCTAAGAAACACAACCTCTCAGATTCTCTCATTCCCTATCCCACAGAAATACTCAGAGAAAAGTGTATTATTGGAAGATTAGACCCTCTGTACCATATCTATATAAATGAGAGCACCAAGGAGATGATGTGACACTCTTAAATCTCTTCAAACCACTCTATCTATTTATCCTTTAATCTAATTTTTTATGCATTTGTAAATGTGGAAATTTCTCCTTGAGAATTCTATTCACGGATGAAGCTCTATACTACGAGACACCTTCACTAGGCGAGGGCCCTCGGCCACTTGCCCATCTGAACTTCACCCTCGCTATGCGAGGGTCCCTAACTGGTCGTCCGTATGCGCCCGGTTCCATCAGGCATCAAGCATCAAGCCTCGCCTACACTCGAAGGAAGAATGTCAGCCTCGCCATGCGAGGGTGGGGGCATTGTTGTGGAATCCATGCTCCTAGCCTTGCGACGCTGCACCTGGAAGGAGGAGAGGCAGCCTCGCTATGCGAGGGTGCTACCTTGTTGCTACACCCATACCATGCTCTTACCTGAGGGAAAAAGGCCAGCCTCGCTATGCGAGGGTGTGGCCTTGCCACGACGCTCTTGCTGCTAGCCTCGTGTCTATGCGATCCGCATAGGCCGGCCCTGACCCTTGGCACCTTGACTTCTCAGGACATGCATAGGTTGAAGCTTCCTCGGCATAGGCACGAGATCACTTGGGGGAACCTTGTTGATATGCCAAACGAACATGGAGCATTGAACGGGAATTGATGAGGACAACCGAGTACGGAACACGTGCGCTGACACGCGGTGTACGGTTATGGGAAGAACAGAGTCACGACCCTATGATCTGCGTCTGAGGAGTAGTGGCGGTACGGACCTGTACGGAGAGTGGTGGTACCACTTGGACACACCCGACCATACGCCAGAGCCGATAGTACTATGTCCAAGGCCACGACTCTGACACTATCAGGGTAGACACCACTACGCCCTGAGCCACTACATTATCAGAGTACCTATGTACGTCCCTGTGGTCCGGGACTTGTTTGTATCCAGGGTCAATAGAGCCCCCCCTTATAAATAGGCTCCAAACCCTCAGGCTAAGGGGTTGGAAAACTGAATGTAAAAACGAGACTTAAGAAATATATGTTTCTGGTATTCATGGTTGCCTAAGTTTTCTCCTGTTGTTTAGAGTTCTTTCTATCTGATTCATAGCTTCCTATAGTATAGAGATCGAAGTTTTCTAACCATCAATCGTTGACGAGTTCTTACCGTCAACAGTTTGGCGCCGTCTGTGGGAACGTAAGCACCGAGCTACTGTTCTACCATTACTTCCGGCAAGGAGAAATGCCAAGACGTTCGAAGCGACTCAGGGAGCCTCAAGAGGTGGAGGTCCACCTTACCGGAGTCCAGCTGAAGGCCTCCATGAAGGATCCACCTCCACCCCGAGACGTAGAGCCCCCAAGGGACCCTGAGGTTCACGAGAATGGCAAGGAGGCCTCGTCACCGGCCATCCCACACGGTGAAAGTCCTCCAAGGACAACTACTGCACCACCCAGGAATGCCAACGAGTTCCCTCCTCCCAAACCACCACAAGTACCGAACTCCGGCCGGCAAGACCCAGGCCCCTCGACACGTAGACACGATAAGCAACCCCCGGTCCATTCTGTGAGCTCGAGTTCCAAATCTCGTTTCTATGAAGAGGAGATTCGTGAACTGCACCGTAAAAACCAAAGACTAGAGACTACCCTAGAGAACATGCAGGAGGTGCTGAATGGCCTGTTGCAAGGTAAGTCGAACATGACCCTACCCAAGAGGAAAGAGAAGGGTCGGGAAACCACTGTCCCAGTAGACGACGGGAGGACCAGACACTCCATCAGCAACACCCCCAGGGAGAAGCCGCAGGAGCGTCCCGGACCGTCAAGGCCACCCCAGGGGCCAAGGCAAGGGAACAATGGTGGCTCTCGCAACGACATCAAGGTCACCTCAAAGAGGACGCCCGCGAATCTACGAGAGGAGCTCAACAAGAAGAAGGCGGATAAGAGGACTACCCCTCCTACTGTCCCTCGGGACGGCGAAGGAAAGGAGGGTGTCGACCCGTCCATGTTGAGAGACTCCCTAAGGAAGAAGAGGCAAGACCTCGATACAGAGATGAAGAGCCTGCGGAGTAAGATTGTTACCGCGTCTGGAGGGCAAAGCCTTGAGGAGGAGTTCGACTATGAATCACCCTTCACCAAAGAGATCCAAGCCATCCGACTCCCAGCCAACTTCAAGGAGCCTCATATGACCCCGTATGAAGGAAGCACCGACCTCAAGTACCACCTAGACGCATTCAATGACTTGATGAAATTAAGAGGGATAAGCAGCGGGGCTAGATGCCACTGTTTCGCAGTCACGCTGAAAGAACCCGCATACAAATGGTTTAAGAGACTTCGGCCAGGATCCGTCAGGTCTTGGCAACAGTTTTCAGATGAGTTTCTCCAACAACATCATGCCGTATGTGATTATACTATGCCGGGCACCAGCCTCGCCAATGTAAAACAGGGCGAAAATGAGAGTCTAAAAAGCTACATTCACAGGTTCAACATGGAAGCAGCCAAAGTGGGGAGCTTGACCCGCAGAGAGTTAAAAATGGCTATCACTGCTGGGGTGCTTCCGAGAAGCAAATTGTGGGATAATATGCTCAAAAGGGAAGTCACAGACCTAGATGACTTCTACGAGAGAGCGCAGAAGTATATTCGTGTAGAGGATGGCCACGTGAACTTAAAGGCGGGAAAGTGTGAGTCCACCGCAAAGCCCCCGACTAATGAAGGGTCGAATGGTGCAAAGAAGAAGAGGGCGTACGAAGGGCCGAGGGATGATCAACATAGAAAGCCCAAGCGGGGAAGCGACCCTAGGAAAACGGCTTATACCTTCTATACAGACCTGACGGATACAAGGGAGCATATCTACCTCACCAACGAGAGGCGGGTTCCCTTCAAGAAGCCCCCACCAATGAGGAAGGATCGGTCCCAGAGGGATCCAAATAGATACTGTCAATACCACAAGGATATTGGTCACACCACAGCAGAGTGTATTCATTTGAAAGAAGAAATTGAAGAGCTCATCCGCAGGGGGCACCTAGGCCGATATGCTAGGAAAGAAAGGCCGAAGTCGGAGGATGAACCAGTAATATCTAAGACGCAAAGAGAAGCTCCAGAGATCCAGGGAGAAGTAAGAACTATTTTTGGAGGTCCGGGGCTTGGGGAAACTCCCGGAAAGGACGAGATAGGTACGCTAGAAAAGCCAGGCGAAGTCCACCACCTTGTGTCATGAGTCTGGAACAGCGCCCCCCGAAAAGCTTTAAAGGAGAAAATGACTCGATCACCTTTACCGAGGAGGATGCACGAGGGGTGCACTTCCCCCATAATGATCCTCTGGTGTTGACAATCCAGTTGGCCAACCTACGAGTGCATCGGGTCCTCATAGACAATGGAAGTTCCGTAGATATCTTATATCGCCCCGCCTTGGAGAAGATGGGCTTGGGCATCAGGCACTTGAAGCTTTGTCAATCCACCTTATACGGGTTCGCGGGGAACTCGATGCAACCCTTAGGGGTGATCGAATTAGCACTCACCATGGGAGAACAACCCTGACAGACCACGATCATGACAAACTTCGTCGTAGTAGACTGTGCTTCGGCTTTCAATGCGGTATTGGGGAGGCCATCCCTAAGAGAATTGAAAGCAATCACTTCAATATATCACCTCACCATCAAGTTCCCAACTCCTGGTGGGGTAGCGGGCATGAAGGGAGAACAAAGAGAGGCTAGAGAGTGTTATAACACCACCTTTCACACTTCTGCGAAACTGCGAGAACCGATGACGATGGTGGTGCATGGGGGCACAGACCCACAGGAACTAGATCCCAGGATCGTGAAGGACCCAACCGGGTAGCAGTAAGGCTCCCACCCCTGATGCAGGTAGTAGCTATGTTTAGTTTGTTGCAGGGTATGCTATTTTGGTAGACAAGAATCAAAGATGTTACCTAGATAACCTCCTAAGTAGATGTAAGCCTTTTATCTATTTATATATCGTTGTAATCTGACTACTATGAATGAAACTGTTTTCCGCTTCGTATGTTACTTACTTCTTTGTGCAAGCATCAACTAAAGTCCCCGCCAAGATAAATCTCACCAGGTACTTGGGGGGTAGGACGACAAAAGTAAACAAAAAAAAAAAATCTCTTATATTCAAAAGGATTAGCTACCCTTATGAATATCAAGGGAGCAGTTAAAAAAGAATAACCCCCAACGAAAGGCCGACACCCCAAGAGGTGAGGCTGTAAGGAGGGAATCACCCGATAAGTCTAGATCGGCCATTAAGCCGGCTAGCCCAAAAAGGGTCTTACAAGGGACCCTTGGAAAAAAAATAGTACTATGTATAAGGACGAGAAGGACGCTTCTCGCAAAAAAGTAATAAGCGCGCGCAAAGAACATAAAAGGACCACAATAGCCCAATGGGTTAACGTGTCTTTACAAGTATAATGAAGGTGCACCAGAAAGATTATCTTCATCAAATCAAAGAAAAACATATAGCCCACGAACAACAGTAATAAGAGGAACTTTCCAGAGCCCCTTAAATTTGATGAAAACAAAAGGGAGAAGAGATGAAGGAGACATACCTGTGGGAATACGAAGCTGAGGGGATGCAAGGACAGACTTACGAAGGAGCAGGAGCAAGACCGTAGGAGCGAGGTAATGCCCAGCGTCACCACGAAGCTAAAGAAAAAAAATTTTATTAAAACAAAACAAAGAAAAAAAAAAGAGAAAAGAACGGAGAATGGAAATAAAAGAAGGGGTACCTCAAAAATGCTTCTATTGAGAATAGAACCTTGGAGCTCTTGGAAGAGGCTTAGAGGGAATACCACTAGGCTAAGCAAGTCTTTGTGTAGAGAAGTGGTTTCAAGCCTTGGAGTATTTATAGGGAAAGTCAATGCTCCCTAGCCCTTGGATCTATTTCCCTATAAATGGTGGAGATCAAGAGTATGGGTAACCTTGGGATCCGCGATGGAGGATGATTGGTCCTTATGCAATCTTAGGATCTTTCATGGATCCCCCAAGTGTTGGGTGACTTTTGTGTTTCTTTGGCCACTAAAAAGAAACACAACCCCAAGCCTCACCTCATGATTCTTCAAAAGGCATTGGAAAAATTGCCAAGGAAAAATCCCCCAAGATTGGCCGTGCATGTCAAGCAAGAGAAGTGGAGAGAGTCTACAAACACACTTAAAAGTGTACTTATAGACTCGGGGGGAAGTGTAAATGTGGAAATTTCTCCTTGAGAATTCTATTCACGGATGAAGCTCTATACTACGAGACACCTTCACTAGGCGAGGGCCCTCGGCCACTTGCCCATCCGAACTTCACCCTCACTATGCGAGGGTCCCTAACTAGTCGTCCGTATGCGCCCGGTTCCATCAGGCATCAAGCATCAAGCCTTGCCTACACTCGGAGGAAGAATGTCAGCCTCGCCATGCGAGGGTGGGGGCTTTGTTGTGGCATCCATGCTCCTAGCCTCGCGACGCTGCACCTGGAAGGAGGAGAGGCAGCCTCGCTATGCGAGGGTGCTACCTTGTTGCTATGCCCGTACCATGCTCTTACCTGAGGGAAAAAGGCCAGCCTCGCTATGCGAGGGTGTGGCCTTGCCACGACGCTCTTGCTGCTAGCCTCGTGTCTATGCGATCCGCATAGGCCGGCCCTGACCCTTGGCACCTTGACTTCTCAGGACATGCATAGGTTGAAGCTTCCTCGGCATAGGCACGAGATCACTTGGGGGAACCTTGTTGATATGCCAAACGAACATGGATCATTGAACGGGAATTGATGAGGACAACCGAGTACGGAACACGTGCGCTGACACGGGGTGTACGGTTATGGGAAGAACAGAGGCACGACCCTATGATCTGCGTCTGAGGAGTAGTGGCGGTACGGACCTGTACGGAGAGTGGTGGTACCACTTGGACACCCCCGACCATACGCCAGAGCCGACAGTACTATGTCCAAGGCCACGACTCTGACACCATCAGGGTAGACACCACTACGCCCTGAGCCACTACATTATCAGAGTACCTATGTACGTCCCTGTGGTCCGGGACTTGTTTGTATCCAGGGTCAATAGAGCCCCCCCTTATAAATAGGCTCCAACCCCTCAGGCTAAGGGGTTGGAAAACTGAATGTAAAAACGAGACTTAAGAAATATATGTTTCTGGTATTCATGGTTGCCTAAGTTTTCTCCTGTTGTTTAGAGTTCTTTCTATCTGATTCATAGCTTCCTATAGTATAGAGATCGAAGTTTTCTAACCATCAATCGTTGACGAGTTCTTACTGTCAACAGCATTTTATATATTATAATAATAGTAATTGATTCTAATTCCACTTGTTAACTATTTAATCATTAAAAATTATTAAAAAAATCAAACTAATTTTATAAAATTGTACCATGTTCTAAAATCTCTTCAACATTAGTATAAATTTAAATAAGATATTTGTATATTAATTACTTGAATCATTAAAAAGAGAAAAAGGAGAACACCAAAGAGATGATGCGGCACTCTAAAATCTCTTCAAACCACTCTATCTATTTTCTCATTTACCCTTTGTTTGTTAGGAAAGAAAAATGGGAGGAAAGAAATTTTTGGAGAGAAAATTGGAGAGAAGCAAAAGTGAAAGTTGTTTGGCAGAAGAGAAAATGTAGAGGGAAAGAAAAGTGTGAGGAAAAAAAAAAGTGGGACCCACAACAAATATTTTCTCTCCAAATTGAAGAGAAAACTAGAGGTTAAATTCTTAATAATTTTATTTGACTAAACTAACCTTGTGTTACTCCTACATTTTTTTTATTTCGTTTTTAATAAATTAAATCTTTAAAAATATGATTTTATTTTATTTATTCATGAATATCATTACTACTATCAATATAAACATCCTATTTATATTTATTTCATTAATTTGTTCACAATACTTTTTTTTTAACTTTGTAAGTTAAAATCATTCATTTATGTTTTATCTTCATATTTTTATATACCACTAAAAAATAATATATATATATATTTAGCTTTTTATATTTGCTCGTTTATTTATTTTTAGTCTAAATTTTGTAATATAAATTATTTATATGTTTTATTTTAAGAATATGAAAGAAAAGAAAGAAATAAAAATAGAAAAGGGTAGGCATAGTTTTTTTTTTTTTAAATTCTAATTTTCAATAATAGGCAGGATAATTTATAAAACTTTGGGTTCAAAATAAGAAGTAATACATATAAAGATTAATATAAGTATAAATAACATATAAATTTAAGGGCAAAAATGTCAAAATATATTTCTTTCCTCTCAATTTTAACTCAAATACCAAACAAAAGAAATAAAGTAATTTTCTTTCCTATCTTTCTACCAAACAAGTGGGTGCAAAAATATCTTTCTTTTCTTTCCTTTACTTTTTCAATCCACTTCATTTTTTCTATCTTTCCTGTTTTCTTTCCAGCCTACCAAACATAGGCTTAATCTAATTTTTTATCACTTTTTAGATTATAATAATAGTAATTAATTCTAATTCCACTTCTTAACTACTTAATCATACAAAATTATTAAAAAAATAAATTAATTTTTTAAAAAAGTGTAGCATGTTCTAAAATCTCGTCAACATTTGTTTAAATTTAAGTAAGATATTTATATATTAATTACTTAAATCATTAAAAATCTTACTACTTAATCATTGAAAATTACTAAACAAATTAAATTAATTTAGAAAAATATACCATCGTTTTCTCATGTAGTTTTTCCTATTAACAATCTTAATAATAATAATAATAATAATAATAATGTTATCCCCAAAAGTGTTGTTCAATGACGTGGCAATCGGATAGAAAAGTGGCAATACATGGTCAGTAAATGACACATTAAAAGTCAATAAATATGTTATTTAAAGAAGTAAAAAGGTTGAGAACTAACCTGGGGAGTTATGATATTGCTGGTCAAGAAATAAATTTGGCCGACTAGTGGTGTGCCATGCCTGACCAATGGTGTGTAATGCTCGACTGGTGAGGTGCCATGCCTAACCAGCGGTGTGCTTTGGCCGACCGGTGAAGTGTCTTGACCGATCAGTCACTTCGGGGAATGGATTTGGTCGATCGACAGATCAAAATCTCAGGAGTTAACCGTCTAGTGACTCTTCAGTAAAGCCTTAGTAATAGCTTCAACCAGAATCATTCGTAACTGCCACCGAAACCTCTCAAATATCCCAAAGTAATAGCTATATTGTATTAATTTAAATATGTTTATTATTTATTAATTAAGGTTGGTTGGAACAACCAAGGACCCCGTCAAATGAGATACTTTTTCATATACGATCATGAGCCTATAAATAAAGAACTCATTGTATCATTTTAGGGGATCGGAAATTTGAGGAACTGAAAAGAAAGCTCTCTAGTTTGGAGACTTTGGGACCATTACTTGGGGATTTCTAGGAGCATTTACTGAGAGTTCAAAGAGAAACACTGTATTTTCCTACTTATAAATGAGAAACTCAGTTGACTAAGGTTCATCTGATCTTGAGTATAGGTTGTATAAATCACAACTCTAAGTGGATTAGGCTATTACCAAAAAATTGGGGTTGAACCACTATAAACATTACTTGTGTTATTTACTTTCTATTCAAGGTTTATTGTCATTTTTGCGTCTACTCGCAGTTGGCCAAAATCGTGGTCAACATTTTTGGTGCTTTCATTGAGAGCCTAAATAGAAGAAATACACTACCATCCTACCAATATGGCACCCAAGAATACCAATATGGTGTCTAAGAAGCCAGGTTCACCAAAAGAGCCTGCTAGATCGAAAGGTCCTGGACCTCATAACCCTGAGACTGAGCCCAGGGTCTTTCTCGAGGAGACAACTCCAGTCGTCGAACAACTCCAGGAAGCAATAGGCTCTTTCAAAGAGGAGATGATGCAATTCAATGCTCGGTAGGAGTCTTTCACTGAGGAAATGGGCAGGCAGAAGGCTGCATTCGAGCAGCAAAAACAGGAGATGGGTGCCAGAAGTGAAGAGATCAAGCGATGGCAGGAGGAGGTCGATCGGCGACATCGTGAGGCTGCACTTGCTCTAGAAGCGGCTACTCAGTTGACCCAGGTCAATGCCCAAACCACAGAACGAGGAGCAGCCACCAAAGGAGCAAGGAATAATAATGCTGGTCAAAGGACCGCTGGCAGATGCAATTCTTGGGGGCCGGATAGAAGTAGGAGTAATCCCCCTAGTCGAGAGGAAGATGGGGGTCTGCTCTGAAACTGCCTCGACGCAAAGGGAGAACTCTAGAGCCCCTTCCAGGAGCCACCAATCAGAAACTTTTACATCAGGGAGTCACCGGTTAGGCGGTAAGAAGACTCCACCTAGGCATAATCAGACCAAGACTCCTCGAGATAAGAAAACTTCACAGTTTAAAGATGGATATGGTTGTGATGAGGCTGCTAGTCATCACACTGATCCATCAAAGGATAAACAGGGCAACGAACCACATGGAGGAAAAGACTGCCCAAGATGTACCGAAAAGCCTCTATTACATCCTGGCCAGCAGCATTGTGGGAGAGAGCAAGTCCTGCGCGGTAAGCCTTCTAAAAATTATAAGAGTACAGTGTTTGATCAGTTAGGAGTACGCACTTCTCAGAATGATCTAAGGGACGTTATCAGCGACAAGAGGAGGACCATCCCGGTCGAAGGGAAAGATCTGAACTGCCCTACCAGTCAAGTAGAAATACTTGACGATAGTGCACCAGATGGAAATGCCCAACCAGGCGGTCAAGACCTTTGAACCCCATCAGTTGCACCAGCCATCCAAGCCCAGCTTGACGCGCTAATGGCTGCAGTGCAAGGTTTGTCAAAACGACCTTCCAGGATGGACACGGTAGACCACCAGCGTGGCAGTCCATTTTGTGCCCGGATTAGAGCAGCCCAACCGTCGGCAAAATTTAAAGCACGAGTGCTGCCAATATATACAGAAAAGGCAGATCCCATTAGACATGTTGGGAAATTTGAAGACCAAATGGAGCTGCTCGGGGTGAGTGACAATTATCGTTGTAGAGTTTTCCCGACTACATTATCTGATACTACCCAGGAATGGTATAGGAAATTGAAGTTGAATTCCATCACCTCTTGGGAAACTTTTAGGAAGGAGTTTTGTAGATAGTTCAACGCTGCTTGGACTCCACCAATTTATGCCAACCACTTGGCAGACATCAAACAAGGAAAGGATGAGTCTCTAAAGAACTATATACAGAGGTTCATGAGAGAAGCCAACCGAGTAACTGTTGTTGGAGACGAGGAGAAGATGGTTGCCATATCCTCTGGAATAACTTATCGAAACCCTTTGTGGGATAGTGTCCATCGAAATCCAATTTCAACACTTCAAAGATTTCTTGACCGAGCGGACAAGTATATGGAATTGAATGACGCGATCGAGAAATAGGAGAAAGGCATAAACAATCCGGGCAGATCAACTAACCCTCCTAAGAATGGTGGAAACGGTCAAAATTGTGGAAAGAAACGTGGGAATAATGGGTCTGACCGCCATGAAAAAAAGAAGGCTAAGTTGGGTCCAAACGATAATCCAACCAAGTATGAACCTGGGTTCACTAATAACACCACTCTTTCGGCTAGGCGAACAGAAATATATCTCGCAAGTCATCAAGAGGTTCCCTACCAAAAACCCCCACCCATCAGGAAGGAGATGAGTAAAAGAGACATGAATAAGTTTTGTCATTTCGATGGAGATTATGGTCACAATACAAACGAATGCAATCATCTCAAAGATGAGATAGAGTTTCTTCTCCAGTCAGGAAAGTTAAAAAAGTACCGGGTAGAAAAACCCCAAGGAGAAGGAAGCACCAACAATCTGGGGTTCAAACGGCAGTGGTAACGCCCTGAATAACCAAGATCGTTACACTATGTATTTGAAATAGTGCGAGACTTGGTAATCAAGTCATTTAAATAAAAACATGAATCTAAAGGGATAAACAGGTTAAGTTTAAAAGATTTTGGTTATAAACAAATAATTTTCATTAAAATAAATGTTTGGTACACGGGATCTTAAATCAGGGTTTAAATGACGTAATTACAGAATTTCCAAATGTTATAAATAATCAAGCCACTCTAATGGAAAAATACACATTTTAGGTTTCCGTCCTTGTACAATCCCTCAACTGCAGCGGCAGAGCAGATGACAATGTACACCTCGCCCCCAGAGCTCTCCAACCCATGGTCAATTCGTCTTACCCCTGCTTTTACCTGCACCATGTAGCACCCATGAGCCGAGGCCTAGCAAGAAAACATAATATCATAGCATGATCAGTATCAATCACCAATTATTCTACAAAGCACAACCAAGTATTCAACAGGTCATAACATTCACCTGTTCAGTGATAACAATCGACAAATTAACAACTTGTCATGCAGATAATCATCATATCATATTCATCAGATTAACCACAATAATCACGTTCATAATCAACGGTTTATCACAGCCATTAAACAATATTCAGGGTCGGCGCCCTTAGGTCGTACCCTCTATTTAACCCACTGTCTTCGGCTCACTTAGGCCACCCCCAGTGTTATATCCACTGAATCCGACTAGATTAACCGAGCTTAGTGATTAATAAGTTGTCCTCAGCTACCAGAGGTTGAGCTGCGCCCTGTGCGCAAGTATTGATTTCGGCACTCTTAGGTCGTTTGTCACATGTCCCCATGGCATAATACCACGTCATGACATTCATAAAATTATAGGGAGCTCTTAGTCCCAACATATTCATATGGTTTATCAAAATCATATAACAGCGCATACGAATATAGGGAACACTTAGTCCCAACCTATCCACACAAACAGGTGTAGAATTCTTACCTTTAATTCCAAGTGCTTTGATTAAGAAAGACGACCCCCGAGCACGATCTAGCCCCGAGCCCAAGCGTACACATAGTCACAACCATGATAAAGGATTCCATAAATAATAAATGATTAAGGGTTTCCAGACCAAGTTCTAGCCTTCGGGACCTCAAATTCCACCAAACACGGTTGTGGAATCAACCCTGAGCACCCTAAGTTAAGTTCCCGCGCTTAAAACCTCCCTAAGGCCAAAATGCCCTTAAGAGTCGCGACCAAAGGCTCTCCATGCCGCAGCCCGCCCCCTACTAGAGGCCCAACCTCCCCAGACAACACACACAGGCAGCGGTCCTAAGCTTCCCATGCTACGGCCCGCCCTCCTTCCTGGCACACATCTATTCTAGAGGGTCGTGGCACACCAAGAACTGAGTCGCAGCCCAACCCCTTTGAACCCAGAAAAATTCCATTTTCATCTACCAAATCTCAACCAAACTAATCGAAAATCATCCCAATAACATATTCTAATTATCACAGCAGTTCAAATATGCTTCCAGGAACAAAACCCATAGGAAAACTAGTCTAAGGACTCATCAAAACCACACTTCAATCCTTGAAATTAAAAAGCTCATAAACCTCCTAAAACATCCAGCAATTCATAGAATTCAAAGGCTAACCATTATTAAGAGCTTACCTTTTCTGGAGAGCAAATCAACCTTGTAGTTGTAGAGCTAATCCCTAAGTTCCCAGCAATAAAACCTAACAAAAATTCAACTCAAATCCTCACCCAAAGCTTCAATTCAACTCTCAACATCAAAGACCCAAAACACTTAAAACTTAGAACTTAAACCTTAATTCAAATCTTACCTCAAACTCTAATTGAATCCACCAATAATAACTGAGCTAAACTCCAATTCTAGAGCTCCAATTCTTGTGAACCCAGCTAAAAAATCCCTTGGTTCAATGTCTAGCTTGGAAGACTCCTTGAGAGAAAAGAGAGAGAAAGAGAGAGAGAGAGGGAGAGAGAGAGAGTTGGTTACAGGCAGACTTCTAAACGTTTCTTGTCTTTATCTTATCTAACTTAAGCCTCTTAAGTTAATCCCAAGGCTCGGGGTACCAAAAATGTCCCCGAGGGAAAAATGGTAAATTTCCCCAGTATTCCCTCCTAAGCTTCCTAACCATAAATATATCTCCAATTATTTATTTTCATAACTAAAAAACCCAAATAAAATTCTATTGCCCTAAATACCCATTGACTCGCCCCGAGTCGGGTATCGAGTCCCGTTGTGACTTTTTCACTAACTTGCTCCCTAGGATCGCCTCGTGCCGAATGTTGCAAATATAAATATATCCATATAATAATGTGGTCTCAACAGTTTATCCCATTTATGCCCTAACGGGCCAAAATTAGAATTATGCCCTTACAAGCTAAACAGGGCCCGCATGCTTATCTAGTACTCATAAACATGCATTTCACATATCCACATAGTCATAGGACCATGCATAACACATAATCATACATTTTCACCATTAATTCACATAACTTCAAATTATGCCCTCCCGGCACACTAATCAAGGCCCTTAAGCCTTATTAGTAATTTTGGGTCGTTACAACTATCCCTTTGCTTTTTTTATCTCACCTTGTCCTATATTGTGTCACCTTAGCTGTACCCCAGCATTAATCACTGTGACTATTTCCTCAAGGATTATACTTCCCTTAATATCTCTAATATTCACACACTCAATGCTTAATCCCTTAAAATAACTATTAAGTCGCCAGATTGCTATTCCGTCTGCAATCACCAATAACTCCAGGTTCCCACTCTATTCTCTTCATTCTTTAGTTCCTTACCAAAACTTGGAGAGCTATAGGGTTCCAACTCATCATTATCAATGCTCTGCCCCATTACCAGTTCATATGAACCAAATTACATTTACTTATTCAGTTGAGTTATAACTTTCCCTGTCCAATCACCTTACTTATAGTCTAATGTGGTCCATTCCTTTACCTTCCAATATCCAAGCATATTAAAGTTTGTCACCCATTTAAACCTCCCGGTACAATATACCCTAGAAGGTGAAGTGATCTTCATTTAGAATTCTCATCTCCACCATAAATTCCCATCGGACCACTCATCCGATCCTTGTACCTTAACTCGTATTACATTAACAGGGTTCTTCTCCGTCTTCACAAAACCATCACTCCGGATTCTGTTGTCCAAAGGGATACGTATCTGTTCATCACCACACACCAATGTTATACCAATCTCATTCGTTACCTTGCTCATTCTACTATAGCCTGTGGCCTTCTGTTTAAATGACACACACCTCCCAAGTAAGAGGTTTACCTCCAATTAAATCTCCTCCTCATACAGTCGATGACTTCTAATATCAACAATCAATCTATTACGTTTCACTAAATCTTGGTCTCAAGGTTATCTTTCTTACAAATCACCGAACGCTCAAATATCTTACTCTTAAAATACACCGCCAACTTAACGTTCCATGTATATCGATCATGTTCCCATTCTTTTACCTCCCGCGAGACTCGATCCACCCTCGCGTCGGTCAGTGCCTGGGTGCGTCTCAACCTGTGATGTACCCCTCACAGTTTCATATCTTTATCAAAAATTAGGTCCTTCATGCTACCCTTCTGTATTCATCCATAACACGCATATTCCTACATCACCAAGCACTAATCGATCCTCACTATGCCTTCTGAACTTCTGATCTAACTCTATCCATTCAGTCTAACTTCAAGTTTTACTGTTCTTCTAATCTCTGGTGTAGCCGCCTTCGAAGATACGTACGTTCTAGATGATGTATTTACCAGTCTCGTTGTGCTCCCTGTCCCTCAAGCGTTCTTCAGTAGCTTCTCTATGGCTTCAGATTAATTCTGTTCATACCTGACCCCTTCTCTTCTTGTAGCATTATCTTGAATACCTCTAGCGAGATCGAAACTAACACTTTCTGGAGCCTTACCTGTAACCCTACTTCCTTGGTATTAACATCATCAGCATAGTAGTCTGTTGAGTCTAGTTTTTGTTATGTTTTGGTGATGTTTTTAGTATTCTTTTATTTCGTTTTTCTTTCATTTAGTGCGGGTTTATGCTTTGTTTGTTTGTTTTTGTGAATATCAGGAAGAATTGAGCATGTGGAAGAAAATGCCAAAGAAAGGGAAGAAATAATCAAGTTTTTCATCATATTTTGATTAAGAATGGTACTCAACACAATTTGGAAGTGTTGGTGAAATTTTGGGATGAAAACTTGAAGAATTGAGAAATTCCTTAAGAACCACGGCATGAGCAAAGTGGAGCCGCGGCTAGGGGGAGAAACAGAAGCATTGTTTTTTAGGACATCTTCGGGCCGCGGCATGGTTATAGAGAGCCGCGGCATAGATGGGAGTTTTGCCCAGAATTCGTGATGCGGGCCGCGGCATGGCTTCAGAGGGCCGCGGCATGGAAAGGGCTTTTTGCCCAGGAATTTGGACACGGGCCGCGGCATAGTGTATGTAGAGTCGCAGCCCGCCTCTTTAAAATTTGAAACCTTAGGTTTTAACTTGGCGAGAAAGAAGAAAGAAGAGGTACGGACGAAAGGGAAGAGGACTGGTTTTGAAGGCTCAAGCTTAGAGTATTTTTACATATTTTTCTTCTTCTTGATGTTGTCTTTAATTTCTGTTGTGATTAGCACCATGGTTAGGAACTAATTTTCTGTTTAGGATGTTTAATTGAATCATTTGAATCCTTGTTATGAACTAATGCAATTTTAATATTCTTCTTCTTCACTCTTCTTCAATTCCATATAATCTGTTCTTTTAAATTGATTATTGATTGGCCATCTTTAGTCATTTACATATGTTTTTAAGTCAAAATCTGAGAAGTGAGATTTAATTATGCTGTGGTTATATTGGACATAATTCTAATTTAGAACGAAAGTATCTGAATTAATTGTGTAACTGTTATTAAGTTGATTGAGATTAATGCTACCTGCGTGGTTCAATTTACCATAGAAATATAGGAAATTGTCATCTAGGTTGAGTTTATAATTCATAGTATGATTATAGGCTGCTTTATCAACTTGTTAATTGAATTAGGTCAAAAGAAGGAGAATTCACACTTTGCATTAGGGAATAATAGGGAGGATAGTTGATGAGATTGAATATCCTAATTGTTTCTCAGTGATTAAATTAAAAGTTTTTCCATTAGTTGTTATTCTATTTAATTTTCAATTATTGTTTCTGCAATTTGTAGTTTCTTTTGCTGTATTTATAAAAATCAAGAATTTCAATTCATCAAATAGAACAAGAAATTAATTGACTGGTAATTGGTAAATCAGTCCTTGAGGACGATACTTGGTTTTACCATTTTATTACGAGTTTGCGACTGTGTGCACTTGCATAGCTATAAATTTCGCAACAAGTTTTTGGCGCCGTTGCCGGGGACTGAAAATAATTATCAATATCAGTCTAATTAATTTTTATTCTAATTTGATTTTAATTTATCTTGTTTCTAATCTGTTTAGTTGCTTAATTTTTCTATCTCAGGTGAATTTTGGTATATGCGTGGCAGAAAAGGAAAAGCCACACTTGTTCCTCTGAATCCCGAGATTGAAAAGTCTTGCAATCAAATCAGAAAGAGCTAGAGAGAGGCCCAGAATTCTGTGAAGATGGCACAGAATGACGGGGATGGCAGGAATGTTCTAAATCCAGGAGTTGTACAAGGGGTTCAGGATCAGACCAATGCTGAGAGGAGCCTGAGAGATTATGTGCTACCCACTCTGACGGGAGTACAAAATAGTATACGCCCACCAGCTGTTGAGGCCAACAACATCGAAATCAAGCCTGCTATTTTACAAATGGTGCAGTCCTCTGTGCAATTCAATGGGTTGCCCTCTGAAGATCCTCACACCCATTTGTCCAACTTTCTGGAGTTGTGTGGAACCTTCAAATATAATGGGGTGAGTGATGACGCAATCAAGCTTAGGCTCTTCCCAATTTCTCTAAGGGACAGAGCTAAAAGTTGGTTGAACTCTCTGCAGCCAAATTCTATTGTCACCTGGCAAGATCTAGCTCAGAAATTTTTATCCAAATTCTTCCCTTCGTCCAAGGCTGCTAAATTGAGGGGAGAGATAAATAACTTTTGCCAGAATGACGGAGAGTCACTGTATGAAGCTTGGGAATGGTTTAAGGAACTCCTGAGAAGATGTCCTCATCATGGCATTGAACAGTGGATGCTAGTACTAGAATTTCTACAATGGTTTATGTCCTACAACCAGAACCATTATTGATGCTGCAGCAGGTGGCACTTTTATGAGCAAGAGCGCAACTGGCGCTTATGAGTTGCTAGAGGACATGGCCACAAATAACCATCAATGGTCTGAGGAAAGATCATCTGGAGCCAGAAAGGTAGCTGGGGTGCATGAGCTTGATGCAATCACTGCTAAAACAGCGCAAGTAGCCTCTCTGACCAAGCAGTTACAACAGAGCAGTGTATCTGCTAATGCGGTTCAGATGGCGGTGAGGTGTGAAATGTGTGGTGGTGCTCATTCTATCGATCAGTGCCCTATCTGTATAAATAATAACACCTCAATGGATCATGCCCAAGTTCAAGCGGTGGGAAACTTTCAAAGGCCACTCAATAATCCATTTTCCAACAACTACAATCCTGGGTGGCGAAATCATCCCAATTTTTCGTGGAAGAATAATCACGGCCAACAACCTCAGTTTCAAGGCCAATTTCAGAATAACATGCCTCAGCCACCTATGAATCAAGCTTCATCATCACAACAGTTTAGGCCTCAACAATCAATGCCTCAACCTGAGAGGCCTAATGAACTGCAAGCTGCCTTGTTGACTCATACTAATACTCAGACTCAATTTATGACTGAGACCAGATCCTCTATTCGAAACCTTGAGACACAGGTTGGGCAGTTGGCCAATATGCTCAATAACAAACCCCAGGGAAACTTGCCTAGTAATACTGAAGTAAACCCCAAGGAGCAAGTACAGGCAATTACTCTGAGGAGTGGGAAGCAAACTACGCAGCCTAGATCTCCACAGGCAGTGGTTCAGAATAAAGGGATGGGTGAACAGTCTGATTCGGAAAGGGCTACTGAAGACCATCAACAGTCAGAACAGAGTCCGCCAGTTGTTATTGAGCAGCCAGTTAGA
The DNA here is from genome assembly GCF_963169125.1 of Humulus lupulus. Classification (NCBI taxonomy): domain Eukaryota; kingdom Viridiplantae; phylum Streptophyta; class Magnoliopsida; order Rosales; family Cannabaceae; genus Humulus; species Humulus lupulus. The sequence continues at coordinate 144,418,413 of NC_084800.1, read as the reverse complement.
GTTCCATACCCTCAGAGGCTTAGAAAGACTACACTTGATAAACAGTTTTCTAAGTTTCTAGAGGTATTTAAAAAGTTGCACATAAACATTCCTTTTGCTGAGGCCTTGGAGCAGATCCCCAGTTATGTTAAGTTCATGAAGGAGATTCTGTCAAAGAAAAGGAAAATGGAGGACTATGAGACTGTAGCGCTCATTGAAGAGTGTAGTGCTATTTTACAAAGGAAATTACCCCAAAAGCTGAGAGATCCGGGGAGTTTCACCATACCTTGCACCATTGGCAAGTTTGAATGTAAGCACGCCTTATGTGATCTGGGGGCAAGTATCAATTTGATGCCCTTATCAATGTTCAAAAGACTTGGTTTTGGGGAGGCAAAACCCACAACTGTCACTTTACAGCTCGCAGACCGATCGTTAACACATCCACGAGGTATTATCGAGGATGTTCTTGTGAAGGTGGATAAGTTCATATTTCCTGCTGACTTTATTGTTCTAGACATGGAGGAGGACACAGATGTCCCAATTATTCTTGGTAGGCCATTTCCAGCCACAGGCCAAGCTCTTATTGATGTTCACAAAGGAGAGCTTAAGCTTAGAGTTCAAGGAGATGAGGTGGTCTTTAATCTCTTCAAGTCTATGAAGTATCCGGTGGCAGTGACAGTTGTTTTAGTGTGGATGTGATAGAAAAGGTAGTCTCCAAAAGAAGGGTGAGCAGTGATGCCTTAGAGGCAGTATTATTGGGTGATGAGGGCGATGATGATGATGATGCTGAGATCAGAGAATGTGTGAACTGGATCAACTCGTTCTTTCCATATTGGAAGAAATTTCAAGAACTAGCAGATGCGACTGATAAACCGCTAACCTCCATTCAGCAGCCACCGTAGTTGGAATTAAAGGTCCTCCCAGATCACTTGCGCTATGCTTACCTAGGAGACAATGAAACCTTACCTATCATTGTGTCAGCTGACCTGTCAAATGTAGAATTGGAGAAACTGTTGAGGGTTCTAAGGGAGCATAAATTGGCCATTGGGTGGACCTTAGCAGATATTAGATGAATCAGCCCATCGACAGTGATGCATAAAATTTTGTTGGAGGAGAATAGCAAGCCATCCATAGAGGCCCAGAGAAGACTCAATCCAGCTATGGAGGAAGTAGTATTGGAGCAGATTCTTAAATGGTTGGATGTTGGGGTGATCTACCCAATTTCTGATAGCGCATGGGTGAGCCTTGTGCAAGTGGTACCTAAGAAGGGTGGAATGGCTGTGATGAAAAATGAGAACAATGAACTCATTCCAACAAGGACTGTGACGGGGTGGTGGATTTGTATAGACTACCGCAAGCTTAATAAGGCCACAAGGAAGGATCATTTTCCTTTACCTTTCCTTGATCAGATGCTCGATAGATTGGCGGGCCATAGCTACTACTGTTTCTTAGATGGGTATTCTGGGTATCATCAGATCGCTATTACACCAGAGGATCAAGAGAAAACAACCTTCACATGTCCTTATGGCACATTTGCTTTCAGGAGAATGCCATTTGGACTATGCAATGCCCCTGCAACATTTCAACGGTGCATGATGGCCATATTTTCAGACATGGTAGACCGGTGTTTTGAGATTTTCATGGATGACTTCTCTGTTTTTGGTTCATCATTCGACCTCTGTTTGGGTCACTTGGAGAACGTGCTGCGTCGTTGTGAGATGGAAAATCTGGTGTTGAATTGGGAGAAATGTCATTTTATGGTGAAAGAGGGGATTGTTCTTGGCCATAAAATTTCAAGTGAGGGAATTGAGGTAGATAGAGCAAAAATTTCTACCATTGAAAAGCTGCCTCCACCAGTTTCAGTCAAAGGAGTTAGAAGTTTTCTTGTTCACGCTGGGTTCAATCGAAGATTCATCAAAGATTTCTCAAAGGTGTCCAAGCCTCTCTCGAATCTGCTTATGAATGGAGTTGTCTTTGATTTTAATGACGAATGTTTGAGGGCATTCAATTTCTTGAAAGAAAAGCTTATTTCTGCTCCAATTGTGATAGATCCGAATTGGGAATTTCCTTTTGACTTGATGTGTGATGCCAGTGATTACGCAGTGGGGGCAGTTCTGGGACAGCGGATTGACAAGGTATTCAGGTCTATTTACTATGCTAGTCGGACTCTAAATGATGCTCAGCTGAATTATGCCACTACAGAAAAAGAGTTGCTAGCTATTGTGTTTGCTTGTGATAAATTCCGACCATATCTTATTGGTAATAAAGTGATTGTCTACACTGATCACTCTGCCATTAAATATTTGATGGCAAAGAAAGATGCCAAGCCCCGCCTGATTAGATGGATTCTTTTGCTTCAAGAATTTGACTTGGAGATTCGTGACAAGAAGGGCAGCGAGAATGTGGTGGCGGATCATCTCTCTAGACTTGAGTTGGAGGAGACTGAAAATAAGAAAGCAGTTCAAATCAATGTTCACTTTCCTGATGAGCAGTTGTTTGGGGTAAGTGAGACTTTAGCTGTCCCTTGGTTTGCAGACATAGTGAACTTCTTGGTTGCAAAAATTGTGCCTCCTGAAATGTCAAAGCAGCAATTAAAGAAATTCTTTTTTGAGGTGAAACACTACTATTGGGAGGAACCTATTCTCTATAGGCACTATGTTGATCAGATTATCAGAAGGTGTGTTCCCGAAGAAGAGATGCAGTCCATTCTTAATCACTGTCATACTCAACAATGTGGAGGGCACTTTGGAGCATCAAGAACAGCGGCCAAGGTATTACAAAGTGGTTTCTATTGGCCTTCATTATTCAAGGATGCCAATGTTTTTGTAAAAGCCTGTGATAGGTGTCAGCGAACTGGTAATATCTCAAGGAGAAATGAAATGCCTTTACAGGGGATTCTTGAGGTGGAATTGTTTGATGTATGGGGCATCGATTTCATGGGGCCTTTTCCACCATCTTACAACAATGAATAAATTCTATTGGCAGTGGATTATGTATCCAAATGGGTGGAGGCTGCAGCAACTAGAGCCAATGACGGTAAAACTGTGCTTAATTTTCTGCAGAAACATATTTTTACTAGATTTGGCACTCCCCGAGCTCTGATTAGCGATGAAGGGAAACACTTTGTGAATAAGCAACTTGATGCATTGTTGGCTCGTTATGGAGTTTATCACTGAAAAGCTTTGCCTTACCATCCTCAATCAAATGGGCAAGTTGAAGTTTCAAACAGAGAAATAAAAAGCATCCTTGAGAAGACCGTTGACAGTTCAAGGAAAAATTGGTCGAAAAAGTTAAATGATGCGATTTGGGCTTACAGAACTGCATTCAAAACACCAATAGGCATGTCTCCTTACAGGTTGGTGTTTGGTAAAGCATGTCATCTGCCAGTTGAATTGGAGCACAGGGCATTCTGGGCTATGAAAAAGTTGAATTTTGATTGGAGTGCCGCTAGTGAACAAAGGTTGTTGCAACTGAATGAACTTGACGAGTTCAGAAATGAGGCTTATGAGAACGCCAAGATTTATAAAGAAAGAACAAAGGCTTGGCATGACAAGAACATAATCAGAAAAGAGTTCCAACCAAGGCAGCAGGTACTTCTTTTCAATTCAAGACTGCGACTGTTTCCTGGCAAATTGAAGTCAAGATGGTCAGGGCCATTCACTGTCGTCCAAGTCTTTCCATATGGTTCTGTGGAAGTTCGGGGCAATTCAGGTGATTCCTTTAAAGTCAATGGTCAGAGATTGAAGCCATACTTGGGTGGTAGTTTTGATCAAGCGAAGTCTATCCTCCTTCTGAAGCCTCTCTGAAGAGGGGTTCAGCGTCCGGCTAAATGACGTTAACGACAGCGCTTGTAGGAGGCACCCTATGTTTTACTTGTTATTTATTTTACTTTTGTATTTGTAAACAATGGATATTTGGTTTATTTTTGGACTTTTAGAATTGTGAAAAACGTGAAAAATCAAAAAAAAATTAAAAAGATCAAAAAAATAAAAAAAATAGGAAATCCTTAAGGGCCACGGCATAGCCATATGATGCCGCGGCATTGGGGGTTCCAGAGGCCCACGGATTGTTGAAGTATAGGGGCGGGCCGCGGCATGGATGAGGAGGCCCGCGGCATTGAACCCCAGTTTTCCCAGAAAATCGAGGCGGGCCGCGGCATAGGTATCAGAGGGCCGCGGCATTGAACCCCAGAAATTTTACGCGGGCCGCGGCATGGTCAAAGTAATGCAAAAACTTGTTGCGAAATTTATAGCTATGCAAGTGCACACAGTCGCAAACTCGTAATAAAATGGTAAAACCAAGTATCGTCCTCAAGGACTGATTTACCAATTACCAGTCAATTAATTTCTTATTCTATTTGATGAATTGAAATTCTTGATTTTTATAAATACAGCAAAAGAAACTACAAATTGCAGAAACAATAATTGAAAATTAAATAGAATAACAACTAATGGAAAAACTTTTAATTTAATCACTGAGAAACAATTAGGATATTCAATCTCATCAACTATCCTCCCTATTATTCCCTAATGCAAAGTGTGAATTCTCCTTCTTTTGACCTAATTCAATTAACAAGTTGATAAAGCAGCCTATAATCATACTATGAATTATAAACTCAACCTAGATGAAAATTTCCTATATTTCTATGGTAAATTGAACCACGCAGGTAGCATTAATCTCAATCAACTTAATAACAGTTACACAATTAATTCAGATACTTTCGTTCTAAATTAGAATTATGTCCAATAGAACCACAGCATAATTAAATCTCACTTCTCAGATTTTGACTTAAAAACATATGTAAATGACTAAAGATGGCCAATCAATAATCAATTTAAAAGAACATATTATATGGAATTGAAGAAGAGTGAAGAAGAAGAATATTAAAATTGCATTAGTTCATAACAAGGATTCAAATGATTCAATTAAACATCCTAAACAGAAAATTAGTTCCTAACCATGGTGCTAATCACAACAAAAATTAAAGACAACATCAAGAAGAAGAAAAACATGTAAAAATACTCTAAGCTTGAGCCTTCAAAACCAGTCCTCTTCCCTTTCGTCCGCACCTCTTCTTTCTTCTTTCTCGCCAAGTTAAAACCTAAGGTTTCAAATTTTAAAGAGGCGGGCCACGGCTCTACATACACTATGCCGCGGCCCGTGTCCAAATTCCTGGGAAAAAAGCCCTTTCCATGCCGCGGCCCTCTGAAGCCATGTCGCGGCCCGCATCACGAATTCTGGGCAAAACGCCCATCTATGCCGCGGCTCTCTATTGCCATGTCGCGGCCCGAAGATGTCCTAAAAAACAATGCTTCTGTTTCTCCCCCTAGCCGCAGCTCCACTTTGCTCATGCCATGGCTCTTAAGGAATTTCTCAATTCTTCAAGTTTTCATCCCAAAATTTCACCAACACTTCCAAATTGTGTTGAGAACCATTCTTAATCAAAATATGATGAAAAACTTGATTATTTCTTCCCTTTCTTTGGCATTTTCTTCCACATGCTCAATTCTTCCTGATATTCACCAAAACAAACAAACAAAGCATAAACCCGCACTAAATGAAAGAAAAACGAAATAAAAGACTACTAAAAACATCACCAAAACATAACAAAAACTAGACTCAACAAACTCCCCCGAACTTAACCTTCACTCGCCCTCGAGTAAAGATTAAGTTAAACTAACAAAAAGAAACAAACACAAACGAACAAGCTAAACCATCATTACCATCTACACTACTTTGCCAAAACTCATGGAATCTCAATTGCAATATTTATAACCAGAATTTCAGCTCAATTGCCTTAAAGTCCAATTTGTACAGTTCAATTAGGGAAATCAATAATATATCATGAAAATGACTAAAACACTTGGATTCTATCATATATGCTCAACTCATTCCAGACAATTCCACAAACCAACTCGACAATATGCTTGCATTACTCGACCTTCTCCACTAATGTCAACAACACGTGTTTCGAAATCAAAAGGACCTTCACAGGTTATAACGTTAGGCTTAGGCAAGGGTAGATAAAATTGTCATTTAGACTCAATCATTACCATAAGCATAAAACCTTAAAACCAGCCAAATTTCTCTTTACCACACCAAAAATCACCCTTTTATACAATTAGAGAGAGAGATTACAACACTTCTCATTTTCTAATACATTTTTTTTTTCTTTTTTTTTCTTTCTGAATCACACTCCCCCAAACTTAAGATTTTCCATATCTATATAATCAAGGAGTGTGACAAAGTGATTCCTTTTTTTTTTTTTCAAAGACTTCTCTCTCTTCTCTTTTGTACAATCATACTACATTCCAATCATACCAATTCCTTACTATTTTTCATTCTTCTTTCCCACAAATTATATGCTTATGATAACCAAGGAAAAGGAAAACAGAAATAATTACGTTAGGAAATTTAGGCTCAAATAGTATAATTAAGAACAAAAACCAAGTTTAAGGCTCAAAAAGGGTAACTAAGGATAATTAAATCAAGGTTGGCTTGAAAGGCACAATCGATCCAATAAAATTGCCTAAATCACTTTTCTAAACACATGTCATCAATGATTTCGCCTCAAAGGCCAAATAATGCAAGTTCTATCAAAGTCAAATTATCATTCCACCAACCCTAGTCAAACTCATATAATAAAATCCAAAATGTTGCATTTTCAAAATATATTAAAAATTTCCCACAAAACTTTTAGATTAAACTCTAAAACAATTGAACCAAGCACACAGTTGAATTCAATTTCCTTTTCACGAGCAAAGACAAAGCAACAACAGACAAGAATGTTGGTTTAACAATTACACTTACAACACAGAAAATAACACAACAAACTAAACACTAAACTAAACAACGCACAAAACAAAACAAAATAAGCTCTCCCCCAAACTGAAAATGCACATTGTCCCCAATGTGATAAAGAAAAGAACAAGGAAAGAGAACTTACCTGATAAAATTATTCTGTTCTGCATCTTGATATGAGAAATTGGCGAAAAACTCATATAACTGAGAGCAGTTGGCTGAGCCCACATGAGTAGAGTCACAAAGGAAACCCCACTTACGGCGCACTATCTCAGCTTTGATAATGTCATAACCAGGGTTTTGTACAGTAGTGGCCTCATTAAGCTCAAACCCCCTTTCCCTTACCACCGATCTCTTATAAATCCTTTTAAATAAATCAGCTGCGTCCTTATTGACAAATAAATTTGTATCATAATCAGCTGGGGCAGGTGGTGTTGGTGGTGGTTGAGTGCGCGAGGAGGAGGCTTTCTTTGAGGAGGTACCTCTAGGGGGATTTCTCTTGGGACCCATAGTTTCTTTCAAACAAGAATAAACAAAACCCCCAAATAGGTTTTCAAGACTTTGAGTTCAATGTTCCTTAGGTGTCACTCCCCCAAAACTTATGATTAACACAATCAACAGCACAAACACTAATTCCCAGATAAACAATCGAAAAACCCCTTAAACGTCTCACAAGAAAAGCACAGAGCAATCCACAATACCACAATGCAAACTATTCTCCAATCAAAAGCACTAGAATAGGTAAGATACACTTACTTGAATGGCACAAAAGTTCTTCTTTTTATCTCCTTGGCTGATGGGAGTCTCAAGAAATAGAGAGAAAAAGATGTTTTGAGTAGGAGAATAATTTCTGAAAGTGAGAATGAGTGAGAATGTGGCCAAATTAGGGATTTTTATCCCAAATTCGGACTCGGTCCGCGGCATAGTCGTTTGTATTCCACTTCTAACTGGAGAGAAGTCCAACATACTGCCAATAAACCCGAAGATGACTTGTTCACACTGTTCCTATATTTTCTGCCTGTAGAACATACCTGTGTTGCTGAAGCTTGAATCAGTTAAGAACCTTCGTTACCAATTCATCTCACCCTACCTAGTACAAGTAGTAATTCCTGAAATGTCTCTTTCCTTGATCCTCAGCTGGTAATAACCAAACCGTATATCAATTCCTGAAGAAATTGTCTTGTCTCATAACCGAGCATTAAAACTCTTCATCCTTAATAGACGATGCCAACAATTCCCACAATATGATGCTCTGTCCATCCACCCTGAGGTCAAACTTCTTCTACTGCTTCAATAATTCTTTCTGTCAAACCATTACCATCTTCCATAATGTCCCTGATACCGAACCTACCCGTAGTCCAGTCCTGAAGCGTACCCAATCCGTCGATGTATACCCATTAGAATTCCTACTGGTCAGCTTAATTTCCATTCAGTCCAATTAACATTCCCAAGTGATATCCCCTACAATCCATGGTTGTCTCTTAATCAATTAACTCTCACTCTGACTCATGTCAAGGTTCCCATATGACGAGCTCTATTGCTCTCACTATGAACCTCTTTATTACTTGTATTCCAATTCCTCTTCTAGAAGCTTCTAATTCATCCTCAACAAATACTAATATCTCCAATCCCTCATATATTACCCCTGAGGCATATTCTCTATGTCTGAACCTTTCCTGGGACATTCTCAACATCGAACTCTTCCAGCTCGTTATATAACAAAAAATGTGAACTATCCAATCAACTGATCATCTTCAAGGAACTAGCCTCGGACTTCTAATGTAACAAAGCATTCTAGTCTTCCATTCCCTAATCATGGGAAATCCATCCTAACATATCAAATCACTCCATGTAGAAATCATGCCCTCACCTTACATCTTTCCAGGTGGCGTCCCCTGCCTCTGGTGCATACTAAATAACCTCACTGGTTCCCATCACTGTCCTGACGGCTATCCCACAAATCAGACCCCTTTCCTGTCCACACCAGGAGCCATAGAACTATCCGGGGTTCTTGGCTTCGATTACCGAGAATCTGTCCTTACTAGATTCTACCAATGGAAATACTGTCATTTGCATCCCTTGCCCTACAGCATCCATGCTCTATACCTCATTCCACAGATCTCACATAACATGGCCCTTTCTGCTGCCTAAATACAGATGAAGATCTCATACATTGAAGCAGACCTAATGCTCTATACCATTCCAGAGTTTAATCCTTAAATGGGTCATCATTTCCAGCTACAGTCACTTGTACCAATTTCCAAAATGAATTATTCAACTCACAAAACTCATTGACATACATTTTCATTACCTTACCATTCCAAATCAAATTCATAAGCCTATTAGTCTCTGCAGCTCAAACTATGTCTTTATAACCTCTTGTATCAAGTTACCATCTGAGTTCTTTCCAACCCATTATGTCGATACCTCGGTCTGAATACCAATTTCGGGCATTCTTTCGCTACAAATACTTAGCACAACCCCTTAGTTATGACCTCTCACCTTCATATAACCAAGGATGGAATTAGCATTTCCCATCCGCTGACCAATTCTTAGGCAAACCCAAATTTTCCTCAAAACCAGAGGATAACGCCTTTTAATCCTTCCATTTAGTACTCTTATATATCTGTATTCTCATATTAAACCAACACTGGTAACCTTACTGTCAAAGTATACAAAGCAACTCCTTCCCCAGAAACGTCTGTTCTTCTTCCATCTAGTCTCAACTATTAGACCCCACAGCTTACTCACATACTGGCGATCATCTGCTGCGACTTCCAGGGGCAGACGGAGGTTTCCAACCCCGATTATCATCTGCAACCCCCTATAATACAATGCCAAGTCCATTTAACCATTTTGGGCGCAAACAATTTGAATCCATCCGCCATTGCTGACTAAACTCCTTAGCCTTGAGGCTCACACTCCGAACCAATCCACAACCAAGTCCAAATAACCACAGTAATCATGCATACAAAAGCATAATAAACACTAATCCACAATTCTATGCATTTAGCTACCAAATTTCATTGCTACTAGGTACATTCACACTTTACCATGCTTCATACATACTATAAACAGGTACAACATATAAATTCCATTCAGGCAGTTAACCATATACAATCAGTATACATACCATTGTCCAAATATTCATTCACATGCAATAGCAATGCTGATCAGCAAGCCTCAATCTCATCACAAAATAGTCAAGGGCCAGGCTCTATCAGTATCTCATGCTCTCTATAATCATACAACATAATACATTCATATTTCCATCAAGAACTTAAGTATATAATCTCATATATTCAATTATAGAACCCTGGGTCGAGCTTATCTTTAACGACGAATGTACATATCCAGCCTATCTTCAGGAACCCTTAAACCTAGACCGCTCTAATACCAAGTTGTAACACCCTGGATAACCAAGACCGTTACACTGTCTATTTGAAATAGTGCAAGATTGGCTAATAAAGTCATTTAAATAAAAATGTGAATCTAAAGACATAAACAGGTTAGGTTTAAAAGATTTTGGTTATAAATAAATAATTTTCATTAAAATAAATGTTTGGTACACGGGATCCCAAATCAGGGTTTAAATGACATAATTACAAAATTTCCAAATGTTATAAATAATCAAGCCACTCTAATGGAAAAATACACATTTTAGGTTTCGGTCCCTGTACAATCCCTCGACCATGGAGGCCGAGTAGCTGAAAATGTACACCTCACCCCAGAGCTCTCCAACCCATGGTAAATTCGTCTTACCATTGCTATTACCTGCACCACATAGCACCCGTGAGCCGAGGCTCAACAAGAAAACATAATATCATAGCATGATCAGTATCAATATCCAATTATTCTACAAAGCATAACCAAGTATTCAACAACTCATAACATTCACCTGTTCAGTGATAACAATCAACAAATTAGCAACTTGTCATCCAGATAATCATCATATCATATTCATCAGATTGACAACAATAATCACGTTCATAATCAACGGTTTATGGCAACTATGAAACAATATTCAGGGTCGGAACCCTTAGGCCGCACCCTCTATTTAACCCACTGTCTTCGGCTCACTTAGGTCGCCCCCAATGTTATATCCACTGAATCTGGCCAACTTAACCGAGCTCAGTGATTAATAAGCTGTCCTCAGCTACCAGTGGATGAGCTACGCCCTATGCGCAAGTATTGATTCCGGCACTCTTGGGCCGTTTATCACATGTCCCCATGGCATACTACCACCTCATGACATTCATATAATTATAAGGAGTTCTTAGTCCCAACATATTCATATGGTTTATCACAATCATATAACAGTGCATACAAATATAGGGAACACTTAGTCCCAACCTACCCACATAAATGAGTGCAGTTTTCTTACCTTTAATTCCAAGTGCTTTGATTAAGAAAGACGACCCCCGAGCATGATTCTGCCCCGAGCCCAATCGTACACCTAGTCACAACCATGATAAAGGATTCCATCAATAATAAATGATTAAGGGTTTTCAGACCAAGCTCTAGCCTTCGAGACCTCAAATTCCACCAAACACGGTAGTGGAATCGATCCCGAGCACCCTAGGTTAAGTTCCCATGCTTAAAACCTCCCTAAGGCCAAAATGCCCTTAAGAGCCACAGCCCAAGGCTCTCCATGCCGCAGCCCACCCCCTACCAGAGGCCCAACATCCCTAGAAAACACACACGGGCCGAGGCGCTAGGCTTCCCATGTCGCAGCCCACCCTCCTGCCTGGCACACCTCTATTCTAGAGGACCGCAGCACACCAAGAACTGAGCCACGGCCCGACCCCTTCTAACCCAGCAAAACACCATTTTCATCCACCAAATCTCAACCAAACTAACCCAAAATCATCCCAATAACATATTCTAATTATCACAGCAGTTCAAATATGCTTCCAGCAGTAAAACCCATAGGAAAACCAGCCAAAGGACTCATCAAAACCACACTTCAATCCTTGAAACTTAAAAGCTCATAAACCTCCTAAAACATCCAGTAATTCATAGAATTCAAAGGCTAACCATAATTAAGAGCTTACCTTTTCTGGAGAGCAAATCCACCTAGTAGTTGTAGAGCTAATCTTAAGTTCCCAGCAATAAAACCTAACAAAAATTCAGCTCAAATCCTCACCCAAAGCTTCAATTCAACTCTCAACATCAAAGACCCAAAAACACTTAAAATTCATAACTTAAACATTAAACCTTAATTCAAATCTTACCTCAAAACCTGCTTTAATCCACCAACAATAACTGAGCTAATCTCCAATTTTAGAGCTCCAATTCTTGTGAACCCAGCTCAAAAATCCCTTAGTTCAATGGCTAGCTTGGGAGACTCATTGAGAGAAAAGAGAGAGAGAGAGTCGGTTCTAGGCAGACTTCTAAACGTTTCTTGTCTTTATCTTATCTAACTTAAGCCTCTTAAGTTAATCCCAAGGCTCGGGGTACCAAAATCGTCCCAGAGGTCAAAATGGTAAATTTCCCCAGTATTTCCTCCTAAGCTTCCTAACCTCAAATATATCTTCAATTATTTATTTTCATAACTCAATAACCCAAATAAATATCTATTACCCAAAATACCCATTGACTTGCCCCGAGTCGGGTATCGGGTCCCATTGTGACTTTCCCGCTAACTTGCTCCCTAGGATTGCCTCGTGCCGAATGCTGCAAATATAAATCTATCCACATAATAATGTGGTCTCAACATTTTATCGCATTTATGCCCTAACGGGCTAAAATTACAATTATGCCCTTACAAGCAAAACAGGGCCAACATGCTTATCTAGTACTCATAAACATGCATTTCACATATCCATATAGTCATAGGACCATGCATAACACATAATCATGCATTTTCACCATTAATTCACATAACTTCCAATTATGCCCTCCCGGCACACTAATCAAGACACTTAAGCCTTATTAGTAATTTGGGTCGTTACAGCAGCGGTCTCCACCCTTGCAACCCGAGCTTGTGGACTTCACTTTAAACACTATATATGGAGGTCCACACTTGGCTGGGGATAGAAATAAGGCGAGGGAGAGATAGGCCCAGACACTTCGACATGAATTGGATGTAACATCAACATCAGAAGTCATGACTGTAGAGGAGTGGCCTCCAAAGAATCCATGGTACGATAGTGAGTCTCTTAATTTTACGGAGGATGATGCTAGACATGTGAGGTATCCTCATAATGACCCGCTCGTCATTACAGTCCAAATTGTAAATATGAACGTGAAGAGATGCCTAGTTGACATGGGAAGTTCTGTGGACAGTATCTCCTAGTCATCTTTTGAAAAGATGAAGTTGTCCGTCAATGACTTGAAACCTTGCTCTCAAGTTATTTACGGGTTTACTGGAGAAGGATTGTCACCGGCTGGAACAATCAAATTATCGGTCACAGCAGGAGACGCTCCTAGGCACGAGACAGTCATGACAGAGTTTTTGATAGTAGATTTTTCTTCGGCTTACAATGTGGTGATTGGTCGACCACTACTCATGGCTTTACATGTGACAGTGTCTATATGGCACCTTTCCATGAAATTCCTGACCAGTGCAGACCTAGGTTGTGTCTAGGGAGACCAAAGAAAAGTTAGGGAATGCTATAATGCTTGAGTGGTTAAGGCACGTAGGGAAGCCAAGGAGAATTATATGATTATGTGTGGAGAGAGAGAAGAGGTAGTAGGCAAGATGGACATCGACCAATATAGCATTGTGGATTTACCCAGTGTTAGTGCCCAAGTCCAATGGGAAGTGGAGGACCTACTTGGACTTCACCGATTTGAATAAAGCATGTCCCAAGGATTGTTTTCCCTTGCCCAAGATGGACCAGTTGGTTGACGCAACTTCTGGCCATGAAACTTTGTCCTTCATGGACGCTTACTCTAGGTATAATCAGATAAGTATGCACCCTCCCGATGAGGAGCATACCAGCTTCCGAACAGACATATGATTATATTGTTATGAGGTTATGTCGTTTGGCTTGAAAACACAGGAGCCACCTACCAGCGTTTAGTGAATGGCATGTTTCACGACTTGATCATCAAAAACATGGAAGTGTATGTCAATGACATGCTTTTCAAGTCAAAGGAAGCTAGGGGCTTGTACGAGATCTGGGGGAGTGCTTTGTAATACTTAGAAAGTACCGTATGAAGCTTAACCCCCTCAAATTCTCATTTGGAGTAAGTTCTGGAAAGTTTGTTGAATTTATAGTTAACTCGCGAGGAATAGAAGCCAACCCTAAGAAGATTAAGGCCCTCATGGAAATGAAGTCTCCGACCAAAACCAAAGATGTACAGAGTTTGATCAGGCGGATTGCTACTCTAAGTAGGTATATTTCCAAATCAACGGACAAGTGTGTCCCATTTTTTAACTTACTAAGAGGAAGCAAGAAATTTGACTGGACAGAAGAATGTGAGCAGGCATTCCAAGCCATAAAAAAAACATTTGGTTCAACCTCCAATTTTATCGAAACTCGTAGATGGAGAGGACCTTTTCATTTATTTGGTGGTCACAGAACATGCCGTCAGTGCTGCTCTAATACGAGAGGAAGATAAGGTGCAGCATCCAGTCTATTATATCAGTAAGCGGTTGGTAGTAGCAGAGTCAAGGTACCCTATGATCGAGAAGTTAGCATACTGTTTAGTGCTTGCATCTTGCAAATTATGGCCATACTTCCAGTCACATCCCATAAAGGTGCTTACCGACCAGCCCTTACGCCAAGTCCTACAAAAACCAGAAACCTCTAGTCGTTTACTTAACTGGGCTGTCAAATTGGGGCAATTCGAGATTAAGTATCAACCCCGATCAGCCATCAAAAGACAAGCTCTAGCGAACATCATTGCTGAATGCACCGAAATTCCTGATATCCCCAACGAGATAGAAATTATAGCTAGACGAAGAAAAGTGTTTCCTACCTGGCAACTTTATGTAGACAGGTCCTCAAATGAACATCATGCGGGGGCCAGACTTATATTGATCACACCAGAGCAATATCAAATTCATTACGCACTAAGGTTCAGATTCAATGCCTCCAATAATGAGGCAGAATATGAAGACTTGTTAGCAGGATTACGATTGGCCAAAGATGTACATGCCCTGTCGGTTGAAGTTAATAGTGATTCGCAGCTGGTGGTTTACCAAATTTTGGGAGAATATCAGGCGAGAGGGTTGCGTATGGTGGCATACTTAAATAATGCTAAGAACTTATTAGCACAGTTTGAAGAGTACACGTGTAACGCCCAAATTTACTAATAAGGCTTAAGGGCCTTGATTAGTGTGTCGGGAGGGCATAATTGGAATATATGTGATTTAATGATTAAAAGTATGCTATATGACTATTTGAAATTTTGAGATGCATGACTATGTGTATTAGTAGGCATGTAGGCCCTGATTAGGTTAGAAAGGGCATAATTGTAATTTTGGCCCGTTGAGGGCATAACTATATATATATGTGTGATAAATTGTTGAGACCACATTATTATGTGGATATATTTGTGATCAGTGATTCGAGACGATCCTAGTGAGCGAGTTAGCGAAAAAGTCACAGCGGGGATTTATACCCAGCTCGGGGCGAGCCTCGGGGTATAAATGGGAATTTAGAGAATTTATTGGAGTCTATTTTGACAATGAGGAATATAATTGGTAATTAGTTAAGTTTCGGGAAGTAAGCGGGAAATATTAGAGGCACTTGGGGAATTAGCGGGAATTGGGTGAAATGACCAAAATGCCCCTAGGTGGATTAAAAGATTTAGAATTAAAGGGGACGGTATTGTGGTGATTTGGCTTATAAAGGATAGGTATTACTCAGGCTTTATGCCATAGTGGGAAGTGTAGAAAGGGCTAGAAATTCTGAAGGAAAGAAAGGAAAGAAAAGAAAGGAAAAGAAGGGAAGGAAAAAGGGAAAGAAAGACAAGGCATTTCCAAGGTCGGTTTGGGATTTCTTCACCATTTATTAGGCTTCGTTGGAGCAAAAACTCAGGAGGAGTTTGGGTAAGAGCTAGAGGCTAGGCTCCCTATACTAGCTTGAGGAATTGGTAGAGCAAACCATCCACTGAAGGTAAGACTTTGAGGTTAACACTCAATTTTTAGTATTGGTTTTGAGTTGATTTTCTAAGCAAAGTTCTGTGGGAATCCTAGGGATTTTAAGCTGAGGATTTGAGGAGGAGAAGGTCAAGCTTGTGAGGAGGATAACCTAGGCTAAACTCATCCAGCAAAGGTAAGGGATTCTAGTTTGAACTCTGTGATTTCAGTGGCTGTTTTGCTGAGTTTTTGAATTTTAGGTTCAGCTATGGTGAAATCTTGGATTAGGGGTGCATGTGCTTAAGTTTTGTATGGTTGGGATGCTTGGGATGAGTTAGACATGTTAGAAAGCTTGATTCTAAGTTTGGTGGAAGTTTGGAGAAGTTTTGGTAAGGTTTAGCTCGGGGAAAATCGAAGGAGGGAAAAACAGCATTTGTTGTTCTGTGACTAGCGCTACAGCGCTAGCCTTTGGGCGTTGTAGAACTAGGCCATATACCCTGGGATGATTTTGGGCTCTGTTTTTAGCGTTGTAGCGCCCTCCTTAGAGCGTTGTAGCGCTACCCTATTTCCAGAAAGGGGTTTTTGAGTTATTTTCAAGGGTTTTTGTTTGAGGGTTCGGGGTTCGATTCCATCACCCCGTTTGGTGGAATTGGGGCTTCCCGAGGGCTCGAGATTGGTCCCGAGGTTGGGTTTTAGACTTGAGGTTTGGTGATGATTCTGATCTATGGTCGTGACTAGGTGTGCGCTAGGGCTCAAGAGGGATCGTGCTCAAGGATCAAAGAGAACGAAGCTAGCGAATAAAGGTAAGAAAACTGCACCCGGTTATGTGTTTGAGATGTGACTAAGTGCTCCCGATATCTGTATAATTTCATAGATGGTATTATGCCATGGGACATGTGACAAATGGCCTAAGGGTGCCATATACAATATTTGCGCACAGGGCGCGGCTTGGCCACTGGTAGCCGAGGACAGCTTAATATTCACTGAGCTCGGTTTAAGCGGGCCGGAATCAGTGGGATAAACAGAGGGAGCGGCTTAAGGGCGCTAACCCTAGTTATCATCTGTGAATTGATTATTGATATGAAATGATATGTTTGGTATGTTGAATACTTAGTTATTATGGATGCTTGGACTGTTGAGGACATGTTTATGTGATATGAGATACTGGGCCTTGGCTCACGGGTGCTACGTGGTGCAGGTAAAGGAAAAAGGAAGTTGGACCAATCCTGAGATGGTGAGCTGCGGGGCTGAATGTACATAGTCAGTTGTTCGGCCGCCATGGCCGAGGAGTGGATCAGGACAAGGAATGCCTAACAGTCTGTTTTGCCTTAGAATGGCTAATTATTGTACTTAAATCTTGAATCTTTGTAAATGGTTCTAAACTTTTTTTTTTCGGGATCCCGTGTAAACAGAAAACATTATTTATAGGAAATGCAGCTTTTGAGACCAAAATCTTTTAACCCTAGTTCCACTACAGTTTCAGTAACACGTTTTTTTAATTAAATGACTTGATTAGCAAGTCTAGCACCTTTACAAACACACAGTGTAACGGTCTTGGCTATCCAGAGCGTTACAAAATGATCAAGTTGGTGCCACGAGAACAAAAATCCAACGCAGACACCTTGGCAAAATTAGCCAGTGCGAAGGATGCTGACACTCTAAATATAGTACCAGTTGAATACTTAGCAAACCCAAGTATTACTGAGCAGGAAACAATGCCAAAAGCTGTAACTGACACTTGGATGACACCCATCATCACTTACCTCGAGCAAGGGACCTTATGTAGAGTCCAATAACTTTACTTAGCTAGTTAGATAGTAGTAGTAATAGTAATAGCTAGTAGTAGTTGTAGTATGTTTATGACTGTGGATTTTAGTTCAAGCCGGGACTTAGTTGGAAACTCCTAGCAATAGTTATGCATTTTATAAGTTTAACCTATAGTTTAAGAATATTAATTATAACATAAGGTTTGATTAATATTGCTGGTTATTAATATGATAATTATAATAACCTAAGGTTTAGATAGAGCTAATAAGAATATGACACTTGTAATGAGCATGGTTATTCCTAAGGTTTAGATAGAGCCAATAGGAATATGACACTTGTCATATGTATGATTATTAAGGAATTATTATTTTAATGATAAAATAAGGGAAATATAAGACTTAGTCTTCACCAGAATTTGTTAGGAGCATGACATTTGTCACAATTTTATTTATTTGAGATTTAGATAATTAAATAGATTTTTCGTAATTTTAGGGTACTGTAACTTCCGACCTATTTTTGACCCAATTATGTTATGAATTTCGAAAAATATTATTGATAGAAAGTTGTAGATAATTGAATTATCTTTCTAACGGTATAAAGAGAGTCTAAATCGGAGTCCTACAACTTCCGATATATTGATTTTACTGCAGGTGAGTTTAGAGTTACGAGATTTAGGGAGTTAGAAGTTAGGATTCTATTTGTTTTTATTATTTTTGTTTTAAAAATCAAGCTTTGACTCCTTATATATCTCTGAACAATTTGACCAAATCCTAAGCCTTTGGCTGAAGGATATTCAAATATTTTCAATTAAATTCATTATTTTTATTCAAAGCCAAAAAGAAGATTTTTATTCCTAGAACTCTATAAATAGGACCTAGCACCAAGCATTTTCATTCATTCTTCAAGCATTGATCAGAGCCTTCCAAGTGCTAGTGAGACTATAGAGTGATAAACACTTGGGTTGGGGTTATAAGCTTTATCATTCTAAGCTTATTAGACACTTGGGAAGTATGGTTCATAGTGTGTATTTCAGTTTCGAGGTGTAGTTCGGTCATAGCAATTTCAAAGGTATTCTTATTCTTAGTTCCTTTCAGTATTGTTTCATTAGTTTTATATTCCTAACTCAGTCTTCTCTATTCTTGGTTAGGCATCTAAGTTCTTCAAACTTGAGGTTTCTTTTCGGTAAGAATATTCTCGGTGGTTTTTAGTTCATTCATCTCTTTCTTTTAGAATACTCACCTCTATGTTAATGGTTTTTAGGAGTGTTCCAAAATCCCGACTTTGTTCTCATCATCCCGGTATTTTGGTAAGGAAAATAGGATAGTTTTATATGCTTATATGTTATGTTGATATGTTATGATAAGTTATGCTATAGTATGTTATGTTATGTTTTCTTATGTTTCATGGTTATGATTTACCCTACCTCAGATATTAGATAGGGGACGTAGATGGGTTATCATAAACCTACCATGTGATCTAACCTACCTCAGATATTAGAAAGGGGACGTAGATGGTTTATCACATGTTTTAATGGCCATTAATAATATAGTCTTATATGATGTACGTCTTTATAGATATATGTTATATGTTTATAGCTTATAGTTATGTGTATGATTATGTTTCATGCTTGTAGTAGATTTTCCTTGTTGGGCATTAGGCTCATTCCTTTATGTTTATATGTAAGGAAAATAGTTATGGTGGCAGAAAGATTCTTGGCAACTTGGGGATGTGTATTGAGGCAAGATGGAATCGATGGATTGCGTGTTCGATTCGAGGATGAAGTTTTTAAGTCTTTTAGTTATGACTTCTATGTATTATTTTTTTCGCACTTAATTTTGTAACCAATTTATTTAAGTTATGTTTTGTTTTCAAAACAATGAGATCCCATATCCTAAATGAATTTTTATGTATTTAACCTTTACTTTACAGTTTTTAAATAAAGTTATGGTTATTTCTTATGTACGTTTTCTTAAGATTAGTATAGTAGTCATTAATGGTCCAAAGTCTAGAACAGTTGGGTCCTTACAGTTGGTATCAGAGCAACGGTCATTTGCATGAAGTTCTCCTTGATACACACGCTCAAGCTCTGAATCTAACCGCCAATGTAAGTGATTATGTTATAGTTGTTATGATTATGTGTTAGTAAAACGTTTTAGCCCTTATGTTTTTAGTTAAGAATACCTGTAAATTAGTTTATTTTTCGTTATTTATTTTATTTATTATCTTTGAATTTATGATTGTACATAGTGAAAACTTTTTTTTCCAAATAAATATCATTGTTATTTTTGAATGACACGTATGAGTTTGATTTTTTCTACAATCATAATAAATAATAAATTTAATAAATAATGATCAAGTTCGGTGAGGGTGGATACAAATCAATGGACCAGGTTCTATACTGAGAGTTTAAGGGGCCATAGTAGTGGGAATGATTTTACTGATCCCAGTCCTCCCTCAATATGGTTAACTTTGGAACAACGATGGGTTTCGAGCCTGAGAATTAAGTCATATAGGATGATTAGAAACAGACTTAGTAAATTATAAAGATGGATTATTTTTCTAAGTTTAGAAACACACCCTAATTATAAAGAAGGCTCACATATTTTTTTCATAAGAAGTCATAATTAATAGGTCCGAGTTATGTTTGCTTAGATTAAGTTTTGCCTTAGAGCCTATTAGGGTAAGTTCTAACATGTTCTTAACTGTTAGAACTTTTGGTAAAGATGTCGCTCGGAAGATCTGCTCGCAACAACGCCAATGCCTTAAGCGTCGCTCCTGAAACTTATGAAGCCCCTCCAGTTCGTAGAAGGGGAAAGCGTGCAACCAATGCTGCTAAATATCTTGGAAAATATTGGACATTGAATAAATAAATGGTAATTAAGTGGATGACGGGACTAATTGGTAGATATTAGGAGCATTTGAGGATTTTGTGGGAACTAGGAGGAAATTACCATTTTACCCTTTGAAGGTTATAGCTTTAAAAGGGACATAGTGGTCTTTTGTTTAAACTAAGGATATATCTAGTAACTCTTAGGAACAACTCAGAAAATTGGTGGAATACACTCACCTCTCTCTCATCTCTCTCTCCTTCATGGTTTCACTCTCTCTCACTCTCACGATATGCTTGAAGCTAAGGAAGGGAAAAGGGCAAGAACATAGGCCTTAAGCTGGGAGTTTAAGCTGGGAAAACAAAGGAGAATTCAAGGAATTAAGTTGAATTTGTGCAAGGATTCTGCTGGGAAACTGGGCTACTATTGGAGGTAAGAACTCTAGCTTTAATCTCTGAATTCTGCTGGGTTTGTGTGAAGAATTTTCGTTCGCATGGGTGTGAGTTTGATGATTTGTTTTGAGTACTATGATCATTTGGTTTGGGACTTTTGGTGATGAGTTATGACTGAATTAGGATAGTGATTCTAGTATAATTGTTAAGGTTTTTATGATTAAAGTATGTGATTTAATCTTGAAGTTGTGGTTGGGTTTGGTTCTAGTTGGGAGGCTTATTGGATTTGAGTTTTGAGGGAAGTTGGCTGGAAAAGGTTGGAGATAACCCAGATTTTCTGAGCTCGAAGGAGGCGCACCGCAACCTAGCCCTGGGGTGTTGTGGCGCGTGTGGCCTGTTTGGCCTGGGTTGCTCTCAGAGATCAGGGCGCGCCGCGACCCACAAGATAAGTCGCGGCCCGCCTCCCCTTCAGCTTGGGTCCTTACTCTCTGACTTGGGGACAAGTCACGACCCACTAAGCCAGGTCGTGACCTGCCTAGGGTTTTTAGCCTTAGAACAGTTTCTAAAATTGGTTAGGCTCGGGGGTTCGAACTTAGGCGCTCGGGATAATTTCTACTACCCAGTTTAGTAGAAATTAAGGTCCCAAAGGCTAGTTTCTGTCTCATAAGTATTTATTTGTATTGGAAGTTAACAATTACCCATTGGACATTGTGAATAGGTTTATCGCCAAGGCTCGGGCTGAGGATCGTGCTTGGAACCATTTCATTTTCTCCGTTTGGAATTAATGGTAAGAAAATTGCACCCTTGAGTGGTTGTAATGGAACTAAGTTCCCAATACTTGAACATGTATATTGTATGGCTAAATGAGTAATTTGGCATATGGAAATGAACTGTCTACGAGATTCGGGGCTAATATTTGCGCACACGATGCGGCTCGACCACTGTGAGCCGGGGTCAGCTAAATACACATTGGACTCAACCTAAGCGAGTCAGAGTCAGTGGATTAACAGAGGGTGCGGCCTATGGGCGTCGACCCTGATTATTGCATGTTGATTGAGATGAATTGCTAAATATATATATATTTGTTTACTATTGATAGATTGATGCTATGGCTTACTGAATATCTGGTTATTTGTTTTGTGACTGATTGATAATCACCATTGATTATGCTATACTGTTATGGTTTTCTTGCTGGGCCTTGGCTCACGGGTGCTACATGGTGCAGGTAAAGACAAGGGTAAGATGGATCAACCATGACTTGGAGTACTCTGGGGGCGAGGTGTACATTGGCAGCTGCTCCTCCACCACGGCCCAGGGAAGTACAGGGACGGAAGCCTAAAACCTGTATTTTTCCATTAGAGTGGCCACTTATTGTATATAACTATTATCCAAAAAACAGGCACGAGTGACGTGGCAGACGATTTTGAACACGTGGCTGACACCTGGCAAAGTTCTGTTAGAGTATCGACCAGTAAGACCTGTCTGGCGCGGCAGTTGAGTTTTTCTCACGACCAGCATGGTCGTACAGTCCGCATATTTCAAGATGATCTTGTAGAGATCATAATCAATTCCGAGATTATCTCCAATGATTCCTGATTATCCGATTAATTAGGAGAGAATATCTATAACAAATTGATGTAAACCTCCTTGAGCCTATAAATAGAGAAAGATAGCTCAAGGGAGGGACTTTTGGCTTTTGCTTAATTAAAATTACATAGTTACGAGAGAATTAAAGCTATTGTACTACGATTGTATTGTTTATCTCTCTCAGGTTCGTGAAACTCAGAGAACCCTAGTTCTTTGATCACCCCTTTGAGATCTCATATCAATAATAGCTTAAGTGGACGTAGGTCATTACCAGTTCTTGGGGCCGAACCACTATAATTTCTTGTGTCCTTCACTGTTTTTGTCATTATATTCATTCCAACACATCTATCCACATCAAGATTTTTGACTCCGTGTCAGTTGACCAAAACAAGGGTCAACATTCTGGTGCTTTCATTGAGAGCTTGATACGAAATTGTTGAAATAGTAATGGCGAAAACAACAAAGAAAACTGGGCAGGCAGCTGGCGCTGCACCATCTCAACCGCGTCCTCCTCCAAACATGGCTGAAAATGAGCCATATTTGGAATTTGATGAGGAAGAACTGGACTCACAGACGCTGAGAAATACCCTGGGGGTATTGCAGGATGAACTGGCCAATCTCAGGGCCAGCCAAGAAAGCGCTGCGGAGATTATGGCGCGACAGCAACAAGAGATAGAGCGACAATGCCAGGAGCTGAGTGAAAGATAGGCGGAGATGGACCGTCATCAGAGGGAAGCCATGGCAGCCCTCGAAGCAGCCTTGCAGTTGGGTAGGAATCAGGCTGCACCTGCCTCATAGCCTGATCAACCCGCAAATGGTCCACCCCAAAGGGATCCCAATCCTAGCCCGCCGATCCAGCCGTCGAGCCCCCAAAGGCCCGAGCAGCCGCCAATGCCTCAGGAGGATGTCCCACCAAGGGATCCTGAAGCGCAGCCTCCATCCCAGGCTGGTCGAGGCAATCCCCCGCTGCCAAGGCAGAATAGGGCTGGGCAGCAGCCCCATAGTCCTAGACGCCATAGAGGCGAAGAGTCGAACCCACCGAGCAGGGGGAAGCATCCTTCTAGCAACAGAAGGAACTCAGAGATAAGTTCTGCAGTCCGGGTCCCCCCACGGCATGATAATGCACGGGGACCTACCGACCAACGCAGGCTACCCTCTAACGCTCGAGAAGTTCCGACCCGAGGGGGCAACCAAGGGGACAGTCGATCCCACCATATCCAATCGAGGTTCAGAGATGGCCATGGTTACAACGAGGCTGACTCAGGTAGGGGAAACACTGGTCAGAGAAATGAAGAGAGAGGTGGGGCAGAAGCCCACCACCTAGGGAAGATCAACCCGAGAGACGTAACGCTGAGGGGCAGCCCATGCAAAATAATGTCTTTAACCGGCTCGGAGCAAGCGAGCAACGGCGAAGAGACGAAGATTTAAGAGATGTACTCAACGATCACCAGGAACAGCATGACGAGTACATTCCCTCAGCAACAGAGGGCTCGAAAATTCCTGACGTCGTGCAAGCCCAAATAGATGCCCTGAACCAGGCAGTACAACAATTGGTCGGGGGAAGAACGTCTCATATCGAGTACGACAGGAGAAGGGGCACTCCTTTCGTTCAGAGGATAGCTGTGGAAGAAACTCCCAGGAAGTTTAAGATGCCCACACTTCCAAACTTTGATGGGTATGGTGACCCAGTATCTCATGTCAACAAGTTTGAGATATAGATGGACATTCAGAAAGTGTCCGAAGACGCTCGGTGCAGGATCTTTCCTGCAACACTTTCTGATGCTGCGCAGGAGTGGTTTTTCAAATTCCCTCCTGCAAGTATTGTTTCTTGGGAGCTGTTTGTAAAGGAATTTTATGGAGAATTCTATGTCGGTCATGTGCACCCAACTGAGGCGAACCAGCTGGTGGAGATACGCCAGCAAGAAGGAGCGCCACTGAAGGATTACGTCCAGTGCTTCATGCGAGCAGTGGCTGGAGCCAAAACAGTAGGAGATGAGGGAAAGATGATGGCCCTAACTGCGGGAGTTAGGCATCGCACGCCTTTGTGGAGTATCCACAGAAAGCATGGAGTTAAGACAAACATCATTTAGTTCATCCTCATCTCATTTCATCCATGTAACATGCCAAGGTGTTCAAAATGCCTCATTAACATAGAGTTCCATCTCGACGGAGACCAACTCCAGGCATCTAGGAGAGACCCCCACCTGCCAGAGAAGGCAGGTACTCCAAGACCACCAGGTCAGGGCTGAGAGAGGGATACAACCCCTTCTGTGGACACCCTTGCCAAAGACGCTCATGTTCTACTAGTGTTCCTGATAGGCACAAAAGATGTACTTACTGTGGAATTTTTCGTCGGTTCAGACTCCAAGGTATAGGATTTGTAGTAGGCTCTGTTGGGAGTATAGCTTATTATCACAAAATTAATATGATAATTAAAAAGAATTAAACTCAATATAATCTCATAAGCAATGGAAGAATAATACAACTTATGTTAAGGGAAAGAGAGGACCTCTGAATTTAGAAAACCCTAGCTACATAAAATCATAAGTTTATGATTTAATGTAACAAATCAATGGAGGTGAACATGAAGGCTTGACACAATATAATTTTTGTCTAAAAAACAGTATTCCTAGCCTCTCATAAGAGATTTCTTGTAGCTACTACAATGTCAAAATGAGTCTTGGAATTAACAAGTCTTGGTCTTCAAACAAGTCAATTTTTCTTGATGAAGATCTTAGAGAAAACTAGTAATCTTTTTGAGTTTGAGAGAGAGAGTGTGGAGAGTGATCAATTCACAAAAATCTCAAATGAACCCTTTAAATAGTGTAGGAACCATCATTAGTGTTAACTAATGAGATTAGAGCATTTTAAAATATGTTTTGGAGTCAAAACATGTAATTGTACTGGTTTGTACAGATGACCCACGCAACACATCGCCTGGCACACGATGCGTCACCTGTCTAGTTTGTCTTATGCTAGGTGATGCATCGCTTCTTAATGCCACCAAACTTTTTGGGTACTCTTATAAACCCTAAAGAAACACTTTGGACTCAAAATGATAATTTTAAAATGCCTACAACAAAAGTCAACCAGCTCATGTTGACTTTAGTGAAATAGTTATGATTTTTCACCTCTTTGTGCATAACTAATTTCATAATGTATTTAACCAATCCTAACAGACTCTACTATTTGATGTTTTGGAGGTCGACTAAAGTAAACCAACAGTTCTTTCTCTGCATTTTTTTGGATTGGTTCCTCCTCTGTTGTATCCATTTCTTGAGTATTTTGTGGAGTTGTGAGACTCAAGGTTCGGTGGACTGAGCAATATCTAAAGATAATGCCAATCATGTTTCCCAAAGACAAGCATCACTTACAGTCCTCTCTTAAGTGAAGTGTTGGGATAGAAAGATTGTGTTTCATTAAATGTAACATCTAAAGAAACATGCATGTGCCGAGTAAGAGGATTATAGCACTTGTAACCTTTCTTAGTGGAAAAGTAACCTAGAAAGACACATTTAGAAGATCTAGGATTGAATTTGGTGTGATTAGGCCCTTAGATATTAACATAAGTGTTAGGATTGGGTAAATACATAGTGAAATTAATTATGCACAAAGAGTTACAAAATCATAACAATTCCACTAAAGTCAACATAAGTGGGTTGAATTTGTTGTAGGCTTTATAAAATTATATTTTTGGGTCCAAAGTGTTTCTTTAAAGTTTATATGAATACTCGAAAAGTTCGGGAGCATTTGGAGGTGCTTTGAGAGATGTACCGGGTCAAAATTCAGTGCCACAGGCGTTGCATCGCCTGTTGAAAGGCAATGCATCGACTATTCATGAACAACCCAAACAGGAAACGAATCGCGTGGGCTTTTGTATAGCTACATGTTTCGGCTCCAAAACTTAGTTTAAAATGCTCTAATCTCATTGGTTAATACTAATGACGGTTCCTACACTATTTAAGGGGTCCATTTGAGAATTTGGTGAACTGCTTATTCTCCACTCTCTCTCTCTCTAACTCACAAAGGTTACTAGTTTTCTCTAAGATCTTCATCGAGAAAGCTTGACTTGTTTATCCCAAGACTCATTCCACCATTGTCGTAGCTTCAAGCAATCCTTATGGGAGACTAGGAATAGAGTTTTTTGGACAACAATTCAATTGTGGCAACCCTTCATGATCCTCTCCATTAATTTATTACGTTAAATCATAACTTTTATGTAGCTATGGTTTCTACCAAAAAGTTTCATTCCTTCATTTTATTTAAATTGTGTTTATTCTTCCATTGTTTAAGAGATTATCTAGAGTTGTGTTACTTTGAATACATTAGTATATTGTGATTGATTATCCTAAATTACTATATTCTAGTTGTGTTATTTTGTCATATTCCCAACACAAAAATACTCTATCCCGAAACCCTAGATTTCTCTTATAAGATTGTTCATCTCTAAGGTTATTATTTCAATACTCTAACCAAACACCATGAAAGAAAGTTCATCTATCTCAACCCTTAAGTTCATGTCCCAAGATCTAGTTAGGTAGATCGTTTTGATGGCTATAACTTTGTTCGGTTGTAAGACAAGATAAATGTAACGCCCTGGATAACCAAGACTATTACACTGTGTGTTTAAAATAGTGCAGGACTTGCTAATCAAGTCATTTGAATAAAAATGTGATCCTAAAGTTATAAACAAGTTAGGGTTAAAATATTTTGGTCATAAACAGATCATTTTCATTAAAATAAATGTTTAGAACATAGGATCCCAAATACAGGGTTTAAAGGATAAATTTATGAAATTCCAAAAGTCAAATACAATCCAAACGCCACTCTAATGGCAAAATACGGATTTTAGGTTCTCTGTCCTTGTACAAATCCCTCAGCCATGGCAGACAAGCAGCTGACAATTACACCCCGCCCCCAGAGCTCTCCAACTCATGGTTGGTCCATCTTACCCTTGCCTTTACCTGCACCACGTAGCACTCGTGAGCCAAGGCCCAGCAAGAAAACCATAACAGCATAGCATAATCAATAATGATAATCAAATAATTCGCAAGATAAATAACAAGATATTCAACAAGCCATAGCAAACACATAATCAGTGATGATAGTCAATGAATCACAAGCCAATCACTCTGGTATTTAATAAGCTATAAGCATTAGATTAACAATAGTAAGCATATTTTTACTCAACTATTTACCACAATAATCATACAATACTCAGGGTCGACGCCCTCAGGCCGCTCCCTCTATTTAGCCCACTGACTCCAGCTCGCTTAGGCCGAGCCCAATGTTTATCTAGCTTACCCCAGCTCTGATTGGCCGAGCTGCGTCCTGTGTGCAAATTATCAGCCTTGGCTCGCTTAAGTTGTTTATTTCATGCTCACATGGAATATTATAATAATACAACATTTGTATTCAGATATAGGGAACCTTAGTCCCAACACAGCCACAAATGGGTGCAGTTTTCTTACCTTTAATTCCTGGTGGAGAAAACGAAATGGTTCCGAGCAGGATCCTTAACCCCGAGCTTTGGCGATAAACCTAGTCACAGTTTCTAATGGGTAATTGTTAACTTCCAATCCAAATAAATACCTAGGAGATAGAAACTAGCTCTGGGACCTCAATTTCTACTAAATTGGGTAGTAGAAATTGTCCCAAGCTCCTAGGTTCGAACCCCCGAGCCTTCTCAATTCTAGAAACAATTCTAAGGCTAAAATTCTCAAGCGAGTCGTGACTTGGCTTAGTGGGTCATGATTTGCCCCCAAGTCAAATAGCAAACAGGCAAGCCAAAGGGGGAGGTGGGTCACGACTTGGCCTAGTGAGTCGCAGCGCGCCCCATCTCAGAGAGCATCCCCAGGCCAAAAGACCACACACGTCGCGGTGCCCCAGGGCTGGGTCGCAGCACACCCCCTTCGAACCCAGAAAATCTGGGTTTTCTCCTCCTTATTCCCAGCCAAGCACAACAAGAATTCAACCCAGAATTTCCCTAGCAAACCACCTTAATTCAACACCAAACTAGTTACGAATTCAAGACTAAGTCACTTACTTTAAACACACAATTCCTAACAATTACCCTAGAATCAATACCCCCAATTCAAACACAAAATTCACACTATATTACTAAAGTTAGTACTGCAATTCAGCAACAAATGCTCTACCCAAACCTAGTCTAAATCATCCAAATAATCAGAATGTTCCTAACATAACTAAGGACAAGAATTTACCTCTGCTATGGCTAAATTTCCCACCAGCTTCCAATCCATGTCCTTGAGCTTAAGTCCCCAAGCTCCTAAGCTGAATTTTTAGGGTGAGCAGCCTCAATTCCTTAAGCCTTCCCAGCCTAGAACCAACCTTTCCCTTCCATTT
This sequence comes from Humulus lupulus, assembly GCF_963169125.1. Classification (NCBI taxonomy): domain Eukaryota; kingdom Viridiplantae; phylum Streptophyta; class Magnoliopsida; order Rosales; family Cannabaceae; genus Humulus; species Humulus lupulus. The sequence continues at coordinate 144,389,659 of NC_084800.1, read as the reverse complement.
CCTTCCTTAGCCTCAAAACACATGAGAGAGATGAGTAAACCGTGAGAGAGAGATGAGAGTGTGTACTAAGGTTTATAACACTTTCTAACTTAATTCCTAAGTATAAACTGAGTATATCACTCGATAGACAAAAACTCTTTTTCCCTCATGCTATATTAAATCCTTTAATTATTCTAAGGGTAAATTAGTCATTTTCCCCTAGTTCCCACTAAAACCTCAACTACTCCTAATATTAACTAATTAATCTCGTCATCCAATTAATTACCAATTGTTTATCCAATACCTAATAATCCCCAATATATTCCCAAAAATACCCTAGGCCCCCCCGAGTCGGGTATTAATCCCCGCTGTGACTATTTTGCCAATCTTCTCACTAAGACTGTCTCGAACCATATACTGCGAATATAACCACATAATAATGTGGTCTCAAAAATTAATCGCATTTATGACCTCAACAGGAAAAAATTACAAATATGCCCTTATAAGCTAAATAGGGCCCACATGCATATTTAATACTCATAAACATGCATTTCACATATCCATATAATCATATAATCATATATGCCACAAAATCATGCATCTAAACAGTTAAATCACACATATACCAATTATGCCCTCCCGGTACGCTAATCAAGGCCCTTAAGCCTTATTAGCAAATTTTGGGTCATTACAACTATCCCCTCCTCCTACTGAGAATTTTGTCCTCAAAATTTACCTTAATAACTCAGGGTACTGATCCCGCATCGCTGATTCAAGCTCCGAGGTCGCTTCCTTTACCATGCTATTCCTCCACAACACTTTAACTAGAGGAATCGTCTTATTCCATAGAACCTTGTTTTTCCTGTCTAAGACTTGAACCGGTCACTCCTCATAAGAAAAATCAGTTTGTAATTCCAAATCCTCATACTTCAACACATGAGTTGTATCTGAAACGTACTTCTGAAGCATAGAAATATGGAATATGTTATGAACTCCTGACAACGATGGCGGCAAAGCTAATCCATAAGCCACCTGCGTGATCCTCTCCAGGATCTCGAAAGGTCGAATTAATCTAGGGCTCAACTTACCCTTCTTCCCAAACCATCTCACCCCTCACAGTGGTGAGACTCACAGAAACACGTGGTCCCCGACCTGGAACTCCACGTCCCAACGCTTAGGATCAGCGTAGCTTTTCTGTCTGCTCTGTGAAGCGAGCATTCGAGGTCGGATCTTCTCAATAGTCTTATTGGTTTTCTGAACAATGTTCAGTCCCAAATAATTTCTCTCACCCATCTCATCCCAATGAATGGGTGATCTACACTTCCTCCCATATAAAATTTCATATAGTAATTCCCATCTATTTCCATTATATCCCCAAAATACCCCTAGGCTCCTCCCAAGCCGGATATCCGACCCTGTTGTGACTTTCTAGCAAAATTGCTCCCTAGGATCGTCTCGGATCACACATCTCAAATATATCCCCATAACACTGGGATCTCACTCATAACACATGCATATTTCATACATACAATCATGCATGTTCAATCACATAATTACAAAATTCATATAATATCACAATTAAATCAATTATTTCTCTCTCGGAACACTTATCAAGGCCCTAAGCCTTATTAGCAAATTTTGGGACGCTACAACTATCCCCTCCTTATCAGAATTTCATCCTTGAAATTTATTTCGTCCTTTGAAATAGAATAGTCCTTAGCTACTCCATCTAAGACCTTTCCTCTCTCCTCCTGTAACTGTGCATCTACCCACTTACCCTCCTTAATCTGCTCTAACAGAGTCGACTGTAAAGTTATGTTGGTTAACCGCCCCACAACCAACTCTATCCTTGCTCTGGACATCTCCTCGTCCAATTCTCTCGATATCTGAGTAGAACTAAACAACTGTCCTGGGCCTCTCTGGCTCAGTGCATCCACCACTACATTGGCTTTCCCTAGGTGGTAAAGAATGTCAAAATCATTGTCCTATACCAACTCCAGCCAACGTCTCTGCCTCATGTTCAGGTCCTTCTGGGTGAAGAAGCACTTCAAACTCTTGTGATCGTTGCATATCTCGCACTTCTCTCTATACAGATAATGTCGTCACACTTTCAATGCGAATACCACCACTGCCAACTCCAGATCATGGGTAGGGCATCGCTGCTCATACTCCTTCAACTGTTGTGATGCATAAGCTATAACTTTCTCATTCTCCATAAACACACAACCCAGTTCCAATCTTGATGTGTCACAATATACTACAAACTTTCCTCCCTCCGAAGGAAGACTCATCACAGGTGTTGTAATCAGTCATCGCTTCTATTCCTGACAGCTATTCTCACACCTGTCTAACCAGACGAACCTAAGATTCTTCCATATCAATTTTGTCATCGATGCAGCAATCTTCGAGGACCCTTCCACAAACTATGTGTAATATCCTGCTAACCCAAGGAAGCTCCTAACCTTTGAGGCGTTCCTTGGCCTCAGCCAATCTCTCACTGCCTCCACCTTAGATGGATCCACCTTAATCCCATCCTTACTAACAATATGTCCAAGAAATTTCACTCTAAGTAGCCAAAACTCACACTTCTTAAATTTGGCATACAACCGATGCTTTCTCAACCTCAGCAAGACATGTCGGAGATTTTATTCATACTCTACTTCTGAACTAGAAAAAACCAAAATGTCGTCGATGAAGACTCACAAACTGATCCAAGAAGTCCTTGAACACCCTGTTCATTAGGCCATTAATGCTACTGGGGCATTGTTTAAACCAAATGACATGACTAGAAACTCATAATGCCCATACCTCGTTCGGAAAGTCTTCTTCGGTATATCCTCTTCCTTGATCCTCAGCTGGTGATAACCAGATCGAAGATCAATCTTCAAGAACATCGTCTTTCCCTACAGCTGATCAAACAGGTCATCGATCTTTGGTAAAGGTTATTTATTCTTGATGGTCAACTTGTTTAACTCCCTATAGTCTATACACATCCTCAAAGTCCCTTCCTTCTTCTTCACAAACAAGACCGAAGCACCCCTTGGTGAGTAACTTGGCCTGATAAACCCCAAATCCAAATGTTCCTGTAACTATATCTTCAATTCTTTCAGCTCTGTTGGAGCCATTCTATATGGTGATCTAGACACTAGCTCAGTCCCCGGTGCTAACTCGATGATGAACTGAATCTCCCTATGCGGCGGCAGCCTTGGTAAATCCTCAGGGAACACATCTAAGAACTCACGAACTAATCTAGTCTCTCCCGATCCTGCTGGAAAAACTCTGGTAGTATCCACCACACTTGCTAGGAATCCTATACAACCTCCCTGTATTAGGTTTCTAGCTCTCATAGCGGATATCATGGGTATGCAGGGTGCACATACCGCATCCTCAAAAACAAAAGGATCCTCTCCCTAAGGCTCAAAAGTCACCATCTTCTTCCTGCAATCAATGGTAGTCCCATATCTGACCAGCCAATCCATCCCTAAAATCATGTCAAAATCCTCCATACCTAACTCAATCAAGTCTCTAATAGCTCCCTACCATCAACCATCACTGGCAGTGCTCTAATCCATCTTCTAGAAACCACCAGTTCCCCTGTAGGCAATATAGTCCTGAACCCCGCGGTATAATACTCACTAGGTCTACACAATCTATCGATCACCTTACTAGAAACAAATGAATGTGTAGCACCATAGTCAATCAATATAGTAAAAGGAGAGCCAACGCTAGAAAGTTGACATGTCACCACTGAGGGACTAGCCTCAGCCTCTGCCTGCATCAAGATGAACACTCAAGCTGGAGTCAAGCTGTCCCCCTTCCTCTTTCTTCACTGTTGGGCAGTCCTTCTTGAGGCGTCCCACCACCCTGCACACATAGCAGACCTTTGCCCGACATTCTCTCGGATGGAATCTTCTACACCTTGTGGACTCTAGGTAGCTTCTCCATGTGTCACCGCCTCCCTGGTGACCACCCTGAGCATCCCGACCCCTCTTATCAAGACCAGTAGTGGTCAAAGTGTCAGGGGCCTTCCTTCTTCAAATCACTGGGGCCTCTGCCCCTACAAGACCCTGAATATGGAGGCACTGCCCTGCGAACCTCCCATCTCGCATCGTTCTCCCTCCAAATCTTATTCTTCGCCTCCTCTGTGGTAAGGGCCTTCTCAACAACCTGGGCATAAGTCATCCCCCCAAGTACTATTGTAGTCCTCACATCTCGGGCTATCATAGCATTAAGCTCTCTAATAAATATGTCCTACCTAGCTGCGTCAGTAGGCACTAGGTCAGGTGCGAACTTTGCAAGCTTGTCAAACTTCAGGGCGTATTCTATAACTGTCATGTTGCTCTATACTAATCCCGCAAATTCATTTACCTTCGCTGTCCTAATGGTAACATTATAATCTTCTGGCTGAACAAGTCTCTGAACCCATCCCAACTAAGAGTAGACACATCCCTGGTCTATGATGCCACTTCCCACCAATTGTGGGCATCCTCTCTCAGCATATAGGTGGCACAGGCCACCCTATCATTACCTTATAACCTCATGAAATCTAGGATCGAAGTAATCATACTCATCCACTATTTGACCTTCCATGGATCTGGTCCTCCCTCAAAAATTGGAGGATGCTGCCTCCTGAACCGCTTATATAGTGGGGCCCACCTGTTCCCATTCTCAGGTGCCTGAACATCTGGTGCCATAACAGGTGGCACAAAAGGAGCAGCGCTCCCTGATGGAGCCTACTTCCTCAATAAACGAATATGCTCTTCTTGACTCTACAATCGAGCTTGCATGTCTGCAAGTATCTGCTGCCAGTTCTCAGGGGCTAGTGGAGGGTTCTGACCTTGATCATCATCTCTAGCCTCAGATCTAGTGCCAGCTAATCGTATGGATCGCCTTGGACGCATAGCTATCCAATTTTATCTTCAATCAATGACTCGGTGATCAAACTATGATAACAGGGTAAAAATCTTTCCATGATCCATTGTTGAAACTCAACCAACCACAAGCAATAAAGATACAAATAATTATCCAAATATTGATCCACATGCAATCAAGATGTAAATAATCATTAAAATATTCATTCACACGCAACAACAACGCTAATAAGCATGCCATGATATCATCACATAGCAGTCAAGGGCCAGGCCCTATCAGTATCTCATGCTCGCTATTAATAATATAGTAAAGCATTCACATTTCATTCACGCACTTAAGCATATAATCTCATGTATACAATTACCAAACCCTAAGTTGAGTTTGTCTTTAGCGGCGTCTGTACATGTCCAACCAATCTTCAGGAACCCTTAAACCTAGACCGCTTTGATACCAAGTTGTAACGCCCTGGATAACCAAGACCGTTACACTGTGTGTTTAAAATAGTGCAAGACTTGATAATCAAGTCATTTAAATAAAAATGTAATCCTAAAGTCATAAACAAGTTAGGGTAAAAATATTTTGGTCATAAACAAATAATTTTCATTAAAATAAATGTTTAGAACACGAGATCCCAAAAACAGGGTTTAAAGGATAAATTTACAAAATACCAAAAGTCATATACAATCCAAACGCCACTCTAATGCCGAAATACACATTTTAGGTTCTCTGTCCCTGTAAAAATCCCTCGGCCATGGCAGACGAGCAACTGACAATGTACACCCCACCCCCAGAGCTCTCCAACTCATGGTTGGTCTATCTTACCATTGCCTTTACCTGCACCACGTAGCACCTGTGAGCCAAGGCCTAGCAAGAAAACCATAATAGCTTAGCATAATCAATAATGATGATCAAATAATTCAGAAGACAGATAACCGGACATTCAGCAGGCCATAGCAGACACATAATCAGTGATGAGAGTCAATGAATCACAAGCCAATCACTCTGGTATTTAATATGCTATAAGCATTAGATTAACAATAGTAAGCATATTTTTACTCAACTGTTTACCACAATAATCATACAATACTCAGGGTCGACGCCCTCAGGCCGCTCCCTCTATTTAGCCCACTGACTCCAGCTCGCTTAGGCCGAGCCCAATGTTTATCTAGCTTACCCCAGCTCTGATTGGCCAAGCTGCGTCCTGTGTGCAAATTATCAGCCTTGGCTCGCTTAAGTTGTTTATTTCATGCTCACATGGAATATTATAATAATACAACATTTGTATTCAGATATAGGGAACCTTAGTCCCAACACATCCACAAATGGGTGCAGTTTTCTTACCTTTAATTCCTGGTGGAGAAAATGAAATGGTTCCGAGAAGGATTCTCAACCCCGAGCTTTGGCGATAAACCTAGTCACAGTGTCTAATGGGTAATTGTTAACTTATAATCCAAATAAATAGTTAGGACATAGAAACTAGCTCCAAGAACTCAATTTCTATTAAACCAGGTAGTAGAAATTGTTCCGAGCGCCTAGGTTCGAACCCCCGAGCCTTCTCAATTCTAGAAACAATTCTAAGGCTAAAACTCCCAGGCGGGTCGCGACTTGGCTTAGTGGGCCACGACTTTCCCCCATGTCAGAGAGCAAACACCCAAGCCAAAGGGGGAGGCGGGTCATGACTTGACCTAATGAGTCACGGTGCGCCCCCATCTCAGAGAGCATCCCCAGGCCAAAAGGCCGCACACACTGCAGAGCCCCAGGACTGGGTCGCGGGACGTCCCCTTCAAACCTAAAATATTTGGGTTTTCTCCTCCTTATTCCCAACCAAGCATAACAAGAATTTAACCCAAAATTTCCCTAGCAAACCACCTTAATTCAACACCAACTTAGTTACGAATTCAAGACTAAGTCACATACTTTAAATACCCCCCAATTCAAACACAAAATTCACACTATATTACTAAAGTTAGTACTCCAATTCAGCAACAAATCCTCTACCCGAACCCAGTCTAAATCATCCAAATAATCAAAATATTCCTAACATAACTAAGGACAAGAATTTACCTCTACTATGGCTGAATTTCCCACCATCTCCAATACTTTTCCTTGAGCTTAAGTCCCCAAGCTCCTAAGATGAATTTTCAGGGTGAGCAGCCTCAATTCCTCAAGCCTTCCCAGCCTAGAGCATACCTTTCCCTTCCATTTCCTTCCTTAGCCTCAAAACACATGAGAGAGTTTGAGAGAGATGAGTAAACCGTGAGACAGAGATGAGTGAGTGTACTGAGGTTTCTACCAATTTCTAACTTAATTCCTAAGTATAAACTGAGCATATCACTTGATAGACAAAAGACTATTTTTCCCTCATGCTATATTAAACCCTTTAATTATTTTAAGGGTAAATTAGTCATTTTCCCCAAGTTCCCACTAATTCCTCAAATGCTCCTAATATTAACCAATTAATCCCGTCATCCAATTAATTACCAATTATTTATCCCATACCTAATAATCCCCAATATATTCCCTAAATTCCCAAAAATATCCCTAGGCCCCTCCCGAGGCGGGTAGTAATCCCCGCTATGACTATTTCGCCAATCCGCGCACTAGGACTGTCTCAAACCATATACTGCGAATATATCCACATAATAATGTGGTCTCAACATTTAATCACATTTATGCCCTCAACAACCCAAAATTACAAATATGCCCTTATAAGCTAAACAGAGCCCACATGCATATTTAATACTCATAAACATGCATTTCACATATCCATATAATCATATAATCATACATGCCACAAAATCATGCATCTAAGCAGTTAAATCACTCATATACCAATTATGCCATCCTGGCACACTAATCAAGGCCCTTAAGCCTTATTAGCAAATTTTGGGTCATTACAATAAAGTTCCTTCTCACAACCTTAAAAGTCTACTACATACTCGACAAATATTTGTAGACTTTGGGTGCAGCAAAGGATGATGATTCTTAAGAAGTGATCAAATAAAGGAAGAAGCGTTAAGAAAATTATCTCATATGTCATGGTCACATCCTCAACACTCTCTCGAATTATCAATATGATCTCTACACCAACACTACATCGACAAAGGAAATTTGGGAGGCAATTGAAAAGAAATACAAAGTCGAAGAGGAAGAGGAAGAGGAAGGTACCAAGAAATTTCTCATAACTCAATATATGGAGTTTAAATTTTTTGATGAAAAACCCTTCCATAAATTCATGAGTTACAAGTTATCTACTCTTGAGATAATCTAGCCGGAGTTCTTTATTGTGGGTGCCATAATAGCCTAGTTGTCTCCATCTTGGAAGGGATATAGGAAGAAGATTCTCCATAAGAATGAGGAGATATCCTTGGAAGAAATCCAAGGATTGAAGAGGAGTCTCGTTCCAGGGACAAGTGTATCGAAGAGTCCAATGGAAGGACACCCAAGGCAAATGCCATTGAGAAAACCTCTCAATCAAAAGGGAAAGATCACAAGGGTGTGAAAGGACAATTACCTAGCCCCGAGGAAGAATGAAGGGAAGCTCAAGGGTGTGAAAGGCCCTTGTTTTGTTTGTGGCATGGTAGTCACTTGGCTAGGGAATGCAAATTCAAAAAATCTACAAATTTTGGATCCAAGGTCAACACAACCAAATGATATTTGGTTGAAACCTTGAGTGAGGTGAATGTCATCCAAGATAAAGTACAAGGATGGTGGTATGACACTTGTGCCGCCATTCATGTAACTTATGATACAGAAATCTTCAAGACATTGGAAGAAATCAAGGATGGCCATGAAATCCAAATAGGGAATGAGCATAGATCCAAGGTGATGGGCAAGGGAAATGTTGATCTCTTCTTCACATCTAGAAAGAAAGTTCTTCTTACTAATGTGTTGTATGTTTCGGACATGAGTAGAAACCTTGTAAGTGGAAATTTGTTAAGCAAACCGGGCATCAAAGCGGTGTTTGAGTCCAGTAAGCTAATTTTGTCCATGGGTAGCTACTTTGTGGGAAAATTGTATGTTTGTGATGGCATGATCAAGTTATGTACTCAAGACTCCAATTTTGATAATAATTCATCTACATCTTCATGTTATATGCTTGGGTTTGATTCTATTATTTTGTGGCATAATTGACTTGCTCATATAGGTTAGAGTACAATTAAAAGAGTTAATAAATGTGGTTTAATTGTATGCAATGACATTGAGCATGATAAATGTGAAGTATGTGCTAAATCTAAGATGATTTGATACATAGTGATTAATGTGAATTGAATGAAATAATAACTAAGGGTGGACATAGGTACTTCATTACCTTTATTGATGATTGTTATATATTCACATATGTTTAATTACTTAAGAATAAGGATGAAGCCTTTAGCATGTTTAAAATCTATAAAGCCTAAGTTGAAAACCAATTGGAAAAGAAATCAAAGTAATAAGAAGTGATAGGGGCGGTGAATACTTTTCCAATTAATTTAATTTGTTTTGCAAAATGCATGGTATAATACATAATGTACAACCCCTTATACACCCCCAACAAAATGCTATAGCAGAAAGAAATAATAGAAAATTTGATGAAATGATAAATGATATGCTATTACATGAAAATTTGAGTTTTGTGTTATGGATAAAAGTCTTGCAATCCACTTGTCATATTCTAGACCAAATTCCTTTAAAGAATAATCAAATTTCACCATATGAGATATGGATAGGAAAGAGACCAAACCTATGGTATCTCAAAGTGTGGGGGTGCCTTTCCTATTGCAAGAGCACGAAGCCGAAAAGGACCAAGTTGGGTACAAGGGTCGTTAAGTGTTTATTTGTATGCTATGCCTCAAATAGCAAGGCTTATATGCTATTAAACTTGGACTCTAATGTCATAATTGAATTAAGAGAAGTTGAGTTCTTTGAGAAATTATTGTATAATGACAACAAACCTTAAGAACCAATCTCATTAGAAGGAACTCAAGACGAGTTACCTTCAAAGGTTGTAGAGCAACCACTATTGCCTAAAAGAAGCTGACATCTCCCAATAATTTACCTTGCAGTTGTGGTAGTAATTAGGGTATGTTGTATCCACAAAAAAGCAAAATACAAATAAAAGGAGAAATTAATAAATTAGGAAATGAAAAATAATAAGTTTGAAATAATGGAACTTTGAGAAAAAAATGATTATGTAAAATTAAACACTAAATAAGAAGAATGGGAATCATAAAGATAACATGGAAGGCACAAGTTTCATTCATGCAAACAAATTTTTTTAATAAAATTGATTCATTTAACACTGCTATAATTCTACACCATTAATTATAGTTAGAAAATATATAATAAAGCTCACCTTAAATTATTTTCTTAATTAAATTTACACTAACTTCTAATTTAAAAACCTATCAGATTATATACCTTATAAAAGAATAAATTGAAGGAATGGAAAAAGAGTTTGTATTCCTTAATTAGAAAGAGACCAGGTACAATACAATGTATAGCACAAATAAGGAGGACCATAGAACACAAGGCCTTTGTACAAGCTAATGAAAGTAACAAAATATAAAAGGCTAATTAGTTGAAATAATACTCTCTAATTGTTTGGTTTAACATCCCCCTGCAAACTCATCGGGCGTGGCAACATAGTGAGTTTGGTGCGCAACTCTTGAAAACGATATGTGAATAGAGGTTTCGTAAGGCAGTCAGCGAGCTAGTCAACAAAGCAAGTAAAAGAGAGAGCAGAGCTTTCTTCTTAACACGTTGGTGAATGTGTTAGAAACTTTATACATGATCTTTATTTCTTTTCATGTAGATCTAATATTAAACAAATTAATATGAGATAACCTAGAACATATTTCTAAAATTGAATTCAAAGAGAAACAAAAATAAGAATACTTACAGTATACGTGGCGGAATGAAAGAGTCCTCCATTTAGTTTCTCTAACTCTTGTATCCTTTCTGTCGCAGAGTATTATCAAGAAATTGAACCATTCTTCTAATTTCTTCACAGTCTTCCAATGTATCCTTAGAATCACCTAGACTAGTGTGAGCAATTCTTAACACATGAGATAGATACAGAGAGAAGAAGAGAAAATAACTAAGAGGCTTAGAAAAGGACTTGGGTATAGAGAGAATCTAAAACTATCAGAAAACCAGTGATTATACTTATCTGTCGTCTTCTCTCTAAGCACTCCTTTTGTAGACTCAATTAGGCCATTTAATTTAATTAAAAAATCAATAAAATAATAGTAAATTTGAAGTCCTAGGTCGAAATTATCATGGGCTTTAGACCCGTGAAATTTCCCATTTGACTATAAGCCCATTGGATTTAAAATCAAGGCCTGTATTATTTTCTATTAATTTAATTAATTAAATAATTATTTAAATCCTTAATCAAATTAATTATTTATAATTTGCACCTTGATTTAAACTTATTTATTAATTTAGATACCAATTTATCTTAATTAATAAATCTGCCATAATTTCTCTTTTCTTCTCAAAAATACATAACTCTGTGAAACTATCCAAAATTGACTTGGTCAACTTTGATAATTCTAATTGATGATTAAATCAATTAATTGAGGTTACTTAGATGATTTTATCCAAGGTACAATGGGGACCATTGGCCTATGAAATCACGATCCAATAAGTTATCATAAATCTAACAAATAAATTTACTAACTTATTAATTCCTCATGACACGACTATAGACTCGGAATTGCACTCTTGAATTCATAGAACGCTCTATAACAAATGTAGATATGCTATTAATTATCCATTGTTACAACCACAATTGTCATTCAATCCTCTATAGATGGTCTACAATGAGATAGGACTAAAATACCATTTTACCCCTCATTGTATTTTATCCTAAAAACACTTAGTTCCTTGTAAATGATATTTCGGTAAACTAATTTAATTACTGAAATGAGATTTCTATCATTTAACACCTTGAACCAAACTAAAAGGAAACCATCATTTCACTTCTTCATCAGAAGTTATAGATGTTCATATCTATGTTTAACACTCCCACTTAATTACACTACCAAGTTCCCATGATGTAAGTATGGGCTAGTCCGTAGGGTAAGCTGGTAACAAACAAGTCAAAGAACTCAAATAATACAATAAGTTAGAAAACTAACCACTCATAATTGAGATTGAATTTGACCTATGGTCAACTATATGATATGACTAGAATAGATAATAATGGTATGTTTACTTATCTTATCAACTGTCAATATTGGTCATGTCTGATGTAACAAATACATCTGATCTTATCTGCTTTGCTAATGTTCTTGAAAGAACATAACACTGTAATATATAAGTGGATCATATCGTAGATTGGCAAGTCAGCGTAAATTCGGTGCACTGACTCATCATAGGACTAACTTATTTTGAACATATAATCATATTTATATTCCACTGTGATTACGTCACTATAAATAAGATTAGCTATATGCTCGAGATTTAATAGAAGTTTATATTAAACAAATAATCATGAAAATAAAACATGTGAGCAAAGTGATTGACCAAGTCAAAAAATGATTTCTATTCTTTTATTGATAATAAAATGAGATTACAAAGAATTTGAGTTTTAATTAGGGTATAAAACCCCAACATGTAATGTATGGATGAGGCTAAATTATTATGTGAATATGTTTGAGCTATTCGGCATGAGACGATCATAGAATGCAAGTTAGCGGTTTGGTCATAACGGGGTTATTTACCAGGCTTGGTGTGAGTCTCGGGGTAATTTGATGATTAGTACATTACTGGGAATTAAAGGGTAATGGCATATGATTTATTAACTATTTGAGAATATTGGGAATAACGAGAATTGGAGCACATTAATTATGATTAACGGGATTAGAGGAGGAAGGACATTTTTGCCCTTGGTGGCTGTTAAGGAAATAATTAGGCATGGGGGCATTTTGGTCCTTGACCAAGGGTTATATTTTAACTAGCTGATTGTAGAAGCTTAAGGCAGCCAAAACAAAGTTCTCATCCTCTACCTCTCGATCCTTTCTTTTTCTTCTTCTTCGGTTTGGAGTTTTGAAGCTTAGCTTGAGGATTCATCTTGGGAATCAAAGCTTGAGGTCCTAGGCTAGTGTTCAACCATTGAAGGGGTTTAATTCTAAGTAGGAGGTAAGAATTTCAATTTAAGTTTATGGTTTTTGCCCTGTTTTTCAGCTGATTTTTAGATGATATTTTGAACTAAATAGATGGGAATTTGACGAGGTTTTAAATGGTTTAAAGCTTAGGTTTTGTTGGTTGAATGGTGAATAAGCTGTGGCAATTCTTGGGTGTGATTTCTTGGTTGATTGGTGAAGGTTTTTGGCTGGTTTTAATGGAGAAAATGGCAGGGGAGCTGTGTTCGTGGGGTCAAGTCGGGACTTGGCTTAGGCAAGTCGTGGCCCGCCCCTGGTACCCCAGGCAGATTGCTCTCTGACTTAGGGGCACGCCGTGACTCACTAGACCAAGTCGCAACCCGCCCTTCTTTTGTGCCAGGGAGGATTTTTTCAAGGGTTTTAGGCTCGGGGTTTCAATTCTTAAGGCTCGAGATTGAATCTACTAACCGTGCTAGTAGGATTTAAGGTCCCGGGAGCGAGGTTTTAGATTATAAACCTTTTATGAATTATTTTATTAACGAGATTCCATATTTGGTTATGACCAGGTGACCACTAAGAGACCAAAGGATTGATCGTTCTCAAAGGGTCATTCTTTTATTATTTCACGCTTGAACCAGAGGTAAGAAAACTGCACCCAGAATGTGACATGCATGATTATTGATGGGGCATGTTTAGTGCTCTATATGTGGACATTGATTGCATATTAAATGCTTAGCAGTCTTGCTTACTTGTGAGTGGTACTGACTTATTAGTTAGAATCGACAATGGTGTCAATATTGACTATGAAGCTATGACTTATTAGTCAAGTTCGGTAGTAGTACTAAGCACTGGTCGTAGGGAATTGACATATGAGTCAAGAACGGTATTAGCGTGTTTGACGCAAGCTGAAAAGATTGGATCTAATTGACATAAGCATTATCAACATAATCATGAAATGCTTGACCAACCTTAAGTTCGATGAAAACAAAAGCGCTTGTCTAGTCTAAAGGCTAGTTACTTGGAGCCAGAGCCAAAAGGCTCAGGTGACCTTAATGTCACATGGCTTAGGGTGCGGAGGCCAAGTTCATGACTTATTAGTTACTTATCTGGTTCAAGTTCGTGACTTATTAGTCACTTATCTGATTGGGCTGCAAGCCCCAGGATGATTATCAGAATCATTATTGATATTCGCTTATCAGATTGGGCTGCAAGCCCCAACATGATTACTAGAATCATTATTGATATTCACTTATCTGATTGGGTTGCAAGCCCCAGTATGATTGTAAGAATCATTATTGATATTCACTTATCATATTGGGCTGCAAGCCCTAGCATGATTACCGGAATCATTATTGATATTCACTTATCAGATTGGGCTGCAAGCCCCAACATGATTACCAGAGTCATTATTGATATTCACTTATCTGATTGGGCTGCAAGCCCCAACATGATTATCAGAATCATTATTGATATTCACTTATCAGATTGGGCAGCAAGCCCTAGCATGATTACCAGAATCATTATTGATATTCACTTATCAGATTGGGCTACAAGCCCCAGTATGATTATCAGAATCATTCATTGATATTGTATACATGCAACAATAAGTTTTCTTGCTGAGCCTTGGTTCACGGTGCTATGTGGTGCAGGTAAGGGAAAGAAAAGCTCACCCATCCTTGAGTGGAGAGCTTAGGTGGCAATGTGTACATATGCGGCTGCTTGACCACCACGGCCAGGGTATTTCTCAGAGGAACTAAGGGTTAAACCTATTTTTGCCGCTTAGGTCGGCGGGTTGTAATTTTTACACTGTAATGACCATTTTGGATTGTAAGTAACTTTGTAAACACTTTTATGGGCCCATGTACAGTTTTATGTTTTAAATAAAATATATCCATTCCTTTTTATCAAGATTTTTTACCTTAGCCTATTAATAACACCTAGAAGCACGTTTATAACCAAATGACTCATTTAGTGAGTTAAGCACTGTTTAAAGTCCACAGTAACGGTCTTGGAGTAACCAGGGCGTTACACCGGGCCACCTTCTTTATGTAGTGTTTCAGTCTCTGGGCATTTACTTTGAATATTATCCCATCGGTTGGGTCTGTGACCTCAACAACACCGTTTGGGAAGACAATTTTCACAACATATGGACATGTCCACTATAACGCCCTGGATAACCAAGACCATTACACTGTGTGTTTAAAATGGTGCTTGACTTGCTAAGCAAGCTGTTTGAACCCAAATGTGTAATTAAAGACTATGTCAAGGTAAAGTATTAAAAGATTTGGTCAACAAAATGGTTATTTTTCATTAAAATATTAAGTTTATACACGGGATCCCAAAATCACCTTATAGACTTGTAAAAGACAATTAGAATACAATTTAGTCGTCTTGAGCGGCAAATCAGGGTTTGACCCTTGTTCCTCCCAAGCTATCCCGACCGTGGCGATCGAGTAGGCCGCATATGTACACACCGCCCCTGAAGCTCTCCAACTCATGGCTGGTCCCACTATCTCTTTCCCTTACCCGCACCACGTAGCACCCGTGAGCCAATGCTCAGCAAGAAAACTTAAACCAACATGCACAACTAGGAAATACTATATAAAAGAAGTAAATATAAATCATCAAACTCAATCAATGATAGGATATAAATAACTAACCAACAACATTATTCAACTCAGTCAAATATGTAAACCAAACTCATCAGTCAATAAAAATTCTTAAGTGTGAACCACACTTCTGTTTATGGTAGAGTGTCCAGGCTCGACGCCCTTAGGTCGAGTTCCCTGGTCTCTTAGTCGACCCCAGCACCCTTAGGTCGGCCCGCGTTTCGTACGCTTGCTATCGACCCCCGGCACCCTTAGGGCGACCTGCAAACATATACATTCACAATACACAATGCATATCAAGTAATCAATGGTAGCATATAAAAGCATGTCCATCCAAATATTCTCAGCTATAGATAGGTTCATATTCATAATATATTCATGTACCGGGGGGGTTAAGCCCCAATCACAACTCAGGTACAGTTTTCTTACCTCAGGTCCCGAGTAGCTAGCATATGATAGCCCCGAGCACGATACCTAATCCTGAGCCTTTGTGGTATAACCTAGTCACAAAGAGATAGTGGATAACCATTAAAATTCCTAAACCAATTGAAAGCTTTGGAATAAAATACGAGCCCCTGGGACCTCAATTTCTACCAAACCGGGTAATAGAAATTGTCTCGAGCGCTTAGGTTTAGATCCCCGAGCCCAAAAGCCTAATTTGGCTAAGTCTGCCTAGACGGGTCACGACCTGGCCCTAAGGGTCGCAGCATGCCCCCTGGTCAGAGGCGCTAAGACCCAATCCCTACAGACATGCAGGCCGCAACCTAGCCCTGAGGGTCACGGAGTGCCTAAGAGACAAAAAGCCCCCTAGGCTTCTGGGGCCATGCGGGCTGCGACGCCCATGAACAGGGTCGCAGCGCGCCCTCCCAAGCATATTCAACAGAATTCAACTCAAATATGTGCTAAAGCCAGAATTGTGCCCATAACTCTCAATAACACACCCTAAATACTACAAACAACCTGAAATTCATATCAAATCCTTAATCCAATTCAAACTAGAACTCTACTTAGCTACAACCTAGCTTAATCACATAAATTCTCACAGAAAATTCAGATTGTGAAGCTTACCTTAACTATGAATTTAACTTCCCTTGACTTGCTCTACGTATTCCCGGCTTCAATCTGTAGCCCTCAAGCTTCAAATTCCCAGCTACTGCAACAATTCTTTAAGAGTCTCCCCAAAGTCTTCAAGTGCACCAAAAATAAAAAGAGAGGGAGAGAGAAAAGGGAGAGAGAAAAGGAAGAGAGAGTTGGGGAAAGTTCAGATATATTCCAACTTAAGTCTAATATTTTCTAACTATATCTTTTAGTTATAATGACCAAAATGCCCTTTATACTAACCTAGCCTCCTAATTGCCCATAAGGGTAAAACGGTCATTAATCCTAATTCACACTAATTCCTCAAGTCTTCCAAAAATTCCCAATTAATCCTGATGTTCCCATTTAATCACAAAATTATCGCACGTTAATCAATAAATCCCAAATACACACTAAGTCCCCAAAATACCCCTAGGCTCGCCCCGAGCCAGGTATTGGACCCCGTTGTGACTATTTCGCTAACTCGCTCACTAGGATCGTCTCGAGTCGTATACTGCAAATATATCCACATAATAATGTGGTCTCACTCATTTACACGCATATAATCACATTTATGCCCGCAACGGACCAATATTACAAATATGCCTTTACTGTCAAGAATGGGCCCACATGCATATTTAATACACATAAACATGCATTTAAATCCATATTATCATATAAATCACGTATGTCACATAGTCACACATTTATTCAATTAATTCAACATGTATATCCCATTATGCCCTCCAGGTACTTAGCCTTAACGGTAAATTCAGGTCGTTACATCCACCTTGATCTCAGCTTTCCAGGGTGGAGATGCAGATGAGAGTCATAAAGATGCACTTGTTGGTTTGGCTCAAATTCTTTCCTTAGGATCTGCTTATCATGAGCCGATTTCATTTTAGCCTTGTAGATCTTAGAGTTTTCATAAGCATTGTTCCTTAACTCCTCAATTTTTGATAACTGAAGCTTGCGATTTAGTCTTGCCGCCTTGAGATCAAAATTTAGGCTTTTAAAAGCCCACTAAGCTTTATGTTCCAACTCAATAGGAATATGGCAAGCTTTGCCATAGACTAGCCTATAAAGAGACATCCCAAGCTGAGTTTTGTAAGAAGTGTGGTATGCCTAGAGAGAATCTAGAAATTGTGAGGACCAATCTTTGTGGCCTGGGTTAACCGTTTTCTTTAAGATTTTCTTAATTTCTCTATTAGCTAACTCATCTTTGAAATTTGTCTGTGGATGGTATGGCAATGTAACCTTATGAAGTACATCGTACTTTTGCATTAAGGTCTCGAAAGAGTGGTTGCAAAAATGAGTGCCTTGATCACTTATGATAGCTCGTGGTGTGCCAAACCTAGATAACACATTTTCCTTTACAAATTTCACAACAGTTGTGTTATCATTATTTTGACAAGGCACAACTTCCACCCATTTTGAGACAAAGTCTCTGGCCAGCAGAATGTAAAGGTAACCAAAAGAGGGTTGAAATAGTCTCATAAAGTCTATCCCCCAACAATCGAATATTTCTATTACAAGAATTGGGTTTAATGGCATCATGTGTCGTTGGGAAAAATCATCTAATTTCTGACACATTTCACAAGACCGGTAGAAATTGTTAGTGTCTTTGAACAAAGTGGGCCGATAAAGACCACACTGTAATATTTTTGCAGCAATCTTTTTCATAGAAAAATGACCACCACATGCTTCATTGTGGCAAAATTTCAAGACACTGAAAGTTTCATCTTTTGGAA
Organism: Humulus lupulus; assembly: GCF_963169125.1. Classification (NCBI taxonomy): domain Eukaryota; kingdom Viridiplantae; phylum Streptophyta; class Magnoliopsida; order Rosales; family Cannabaceae; genus Humulus; species Humulus lupulus. Next base: position 144,371,278 of record NC_084800.1, on the reverse strand, counting down.
TTCAACATTTCATTATTTGGTCAAGCTAGTATTTGAAAAGATATGGATCATCCCAATAAAAATTACGAATCTCGACAAAAAAATTATGCTTATCTTGTGCATTCCAGGCAGAAGGAATATCTCCAGTCACTAAGTAATTGACGATATGAGCATACTATGGTTACTTAGTGACTGCGAAGAAATGGTCATCAGGGAAGTCATTTCAAATGGCTAGGCCATCAACATAATCAGAATTAAAGACGAGACAAGTGGTCTGCTATTACATTTTCAACTCATTTCTTGTCCTTTATGGTTAGATCAAATTTCTGTAACAGAAGGATCCACCTAATCAAGTGCGCTTTAGCATCCTTTTTGTATATGAGGTATTTATGGGGGAAATGGTCTTTAAAGACTATGATAGGTGACCAATCAGGTAGGAACAAAACTTGTCAAGTGCAAATACTACAACAAGTAACTCCTTTTCAATAGTAGAATAGTTCATCAAAGCGATGTTAAGAGTTCGACTTGCATAGTAGACGATGAAGGGTTTCCCTTCCCTTCTTTGACATATGACGACCCCTATAGTGTAATTGTCAGCATCATACATGATTTCGAATGGTAAGTTTTCATCTAGTTGCTGAATGATAGGGGCTGAAGTAAGTTTTGCAACAAAAGTACGGAAAGACTCCTCACACTCAGGTGTCCAGTTGAACACAATATCTTTTGCTAGGAGGTTTGATAAAGAGCAAGCGATTGTTGAAATATTTTGTATGAACCTCCTATAGAATCATGCATGCCCAAGGAAAAATTGAATGTCCTTCACACTCAGGTGTCCAGTTGAACACAATATCTTTTGCTAGGAGGTTTGATAAAGAGCGAGCGATTGTTGAAATATTTTGTATGAACCTCCTATAGAATCATGCATGCCCAAGGAAAAATTGAATGTCCTTAATAGTCTTGGGGGTGGGAAGCTTTGATATGAGTTTGATCTTTGATTGATCGACCTCAATTCCTCGTTCTGAAACAATGTGCCCCAAGACTATGCCAGATGGCACCATGAAATAACATTTCTCCCTGTTGAGTACTAAGCCTTTCTCTTTACATTGTTTAAGCACGGATTCTAAATTAAGTAGGCTTGATTCAAAAGAATCTCCAAAGACTGTCATCATCCATGAATACTTCCATGAATTTCTCAATCATGTTGCTAAATATGGTCATCATGCAACGCTGAAAAGTTGTTGGAGCATTGCACAAGCCAAATGGCATACGCCGTAAAGCATAAGTACCAAAAGGAAAAGTGAAAGTGGTCTTATCCTATTCTTCTAAGGCTATCTCGATTCGGTAATACCCTGAATAACAATTGAGAAAACTATAGAAAGGATGGCCTGCCACACGTTCCAATATTTGGTCGATGAATGGAAGTAAAAAATGGTCTTTGTGGGTGGCTGTATTTAATTTTCTATAATCAATGCACATGTGCCACTTAGTTGTGACCTTGGTAGGCATGAGTGCCCCCTTTTCATTTTGTACCACTATTAATCTGGATTTCTTGGGAACAACCTGAGTTAAGCTAACCCACTTACTATCAGCAATGGGATAGATCATTGTAGAATCAAGAAGTTTCAAGACTTCAGCCTTAACTACTTCCTTCATCATTGGGTTTAATCTTCTTTGAGGGTCACGATGTGGCATAGCCTTGTAATGCCTTGGATAACCAAGACCGTTACATTGTGTGTTTAGAATAGTGCAAGACTTGCTAATCAAGTCGTTTGAACATAAATGTGTTTCTAAAATCAAGTGACAGGTCAGGGTTAAAAGATTTTGATCGTAAAATGGTTGATTTTCATTAAAATAAGAGTATGATACATGGGTTCACAAAAATAAGATTTGCATGGCGGATACAACCCTCAAAATTTAATACAACCGTAGCTAGTCTAAATGGCAAAATACAAGTTTGAGCTCTAGTCCTTATAATTCCCTCGGTCGTGGCAGTTGAGCAGCTGTCGATGTACACTCCGCCCCCAAAGCTCTCCAACTCATGGTTAGTCCAGCTTTCCCTTGCCTTTACCTGCACCACGTAGCACCCGTGAGCCAAGGCTCAGCAAGAAAACTTTAATCACCAAGCATAGATAACAACAGTTCAACTAATTAATAAAGTACAAGCAATAAGTTAGGAAACAGTAAACATATACCTCCAAGCATATAATTCAATCTTTAATACAAATATTTATGTATCGGGGCCCTTAGGCCGAGCCCTCTAGTTATTTATTTGATCACGGCTTGCTTAGGTCGAGTTGTGTTCAGTACGCTTAACATCAGCCTCGGCTCCCTTAGGTCGTACTTTCACACCACACATAACAGATATATAGGTTACAGATAACATGTGTTTATTTACAGGAAATCTCAGTCCCATCCACAATTTGGGTGCAGTTTTCTTACCTCGAGTCCTGAGCAAAGGATGTAAAGCAGTCCCGAGCACGATCCTCAATCCTGAGCCTTAATGGTAAGCCTAATCACAAGCGACAGTGGATAACTATCAAAATCTAATCTAATTAAATTCTTTGGAAACAAATACTAGCCTCTAGGACCTCGAATTCTACTAAACCAGGTAGTAAAATTTGTCCCGAGTGCTCAGGTTTAAGTCCCCGAGCCTAAAAACCAAACTTGGCTACGGGTTCCTAGGCGGGCAGCAACCTGGCCCTAAGGGTCGCGGCACGCCTCAAGTCAGGGGTGCTAGCCTCTTGTTCTAGGGGGGGAGGCGGGCCTCAACTTTCCCTCTGGGACCGCGGCGCACCCACAAGTCAGCAAGCCTCTCAAGGCCTTCTGGGGCACACGGGCCGCGACGCCCATGAACTGGGTCACGACGCGCCCTCGTGAACCCAGAAATCCCTAGGTTTCTCTGCATTTTTCCCCAGCTTAATTCATCAAAAATCTAACCTAACATACACCAGAACCAGAATTCGACCACTATATCACAATAGCCTACTTAGATCACCAAAATCTCATAAAAGTCTAACCCAAAATCCTTCTAATAACCAAGAATTCATCAAAATTCCCTTTGAAACTTAGAAGTTACAAACACTTAAACTAACAGCAAAGTTCTACCATTAATTCATAGCTGAAACCTTACCTTAAATATGGCTCTTCCCCTAAGCTGCACCTCAAACACTTCTGGCTTCAATCCTTCAATCTCCAAACTTCAATTCCCTAAGCCTTCTCTTCCAAAGCTTCAAAATTCCCTTAGGCTCAAGTGAGGGAGAAAGAGAACGTGAGTGAGAGGGAGAGAGAGTGCTGAGAGTTTGAGAAACTTCTAGTGGTTCTGATTGTTTCCTAGAATCTCAGCTGAGTATACCTTTTAACCCAAAAGACCAAAATACCCCTCAAGACAACTCAACCCCTTTGTTTCCCTTAAGGGAAAAATAGTCATTTGCCCCGTTTCCCACTAATTCCTCGAGTCGTCCTACAAATTTTCAATTAATCCTGACATACCCAACTAATCACCAAATACTTACTCATTACTCGATAAATCCTCAAATATATGTTGAACTTCCCAAAATACCCCTAAGCTCACCCCGAGTCGGGTATTAAACCCTGTTGTGACTATTTTTCTAATCCGCTTACTAGGATCGTCTCAAGCCGTATACTGTAAATATATCCACATAATAATGTGGTCTTAATCATTTAACACATATAATCACATTTATGCCTACAACATGCCAAAATTACAAATATGCCCTTATAAACAAGAACGGGCCCACATGCATATTTAATACTCATAAACATGCATATAAATATATTCATATTATCATATAAATCAGGCATGCCATGTAGTCACGCATTTTAATCAATTAATCACACATATATCCAATTATGCCCTCTTGGCAAGCTAATCAAAGCATTAATCCCTATTAACCTTTTTGGGACGTTACAAGCCCCTTCTTCCAATTGAATGTGATGAGAGCAAATCAATGAACTAATACCATTGATGTCAGCTATCGCTCACCCTAATGTGTCTCTTTATTCTTGCAAAATGTTGATTAACTGTTCCTCTTGTTTTGTATTAATCTTGGAGGATATTATGACTGGAAAAATGTTATTGGCTCCCAGGAAGTTGAGCCAACTTTGGTTAAGGAGCTTTTTCAATGGAAGGTTTTGGTTTTTCTCTGTCATGAGGAAGTTCCTCACACAATGGGCTCCAAAACTTTGTTCTTCTAGCCTGTGAGTGTTTGATGATTTCAGGGTTGATTTTTGGCTCATCAGGCTCAGAACTTTCTGAAATTTGGAAGAGGTGATTAATCTTTTTAGAATTATATTGTGATTCATCCTCTTCTGTAACAAGTGTATTGATCAGAAAGGATTGGAAACACTTATCGTTATCAGGTGGTTGTTTCCCAATGTGGATAACATTCACTTCTAGAGTCATGTTCCCAAAAGAGAACTTCATGAGACCATTCCTACAGTGAATGAGAGCATTTGTTGTTTCAAGGAAGGGTTTACCTAGAATAATGGGAATTTTGGACTCCATACTTACTTCAGATTGAGTGTCCAAGATGAGAAAATCATTGGGGTAATAGAATTTTTCAATTTGAATCAAGACATCTTCAACTATTCCTCGAGGTTTCTTAACTGATCGATTGACCAATTGTAGCACCAAAATTGTGGGCTTGAGTTCTCTTAGACCTAATTGTATGAGATTTACACCTGCTCCTAAGTCTAGAAGGGCTTGGCCAAATTCTTATTCCCCAATTTGGCAAGAAATGGTGGGACAGCCAAGATCTTTGTACTTAGACGGTGTCTTGTAATTAATTACCCCACTAGCTTTTTCTTTCAATAATGTTGTTTTTCTTGACATGGTGCTTTCTTTTAACGGTGCACAGATCCTTGATGACCTTGGCATAAGTCAGCATTTGTTTGATCACATGTAACAGATGCAACTTAATCTTTACTTGTGTCAAAAGGTCTAGGATTTCACCTTGATTTTCCAGTACCTTTCCATTGGATTTAAAAGCTTGAGGGAAGGGCACCTTTATTGGAATTTTGCTTGGCATATCAGCATCTAGAGTGAGCATTGTCATACTCACAGTGGTCGTATTCTTAGATGATGACGAAACCATACTTTGACCACTTCGAGTAGTGATGGCATTAACCTCTTTGAGATTTGTGTCTACACATTTGGAGGTTTGTGCCATGTTTTTCCCTTTGTGATGGATTAAAGATTGAGCAGGAAGTTTACCGCACTCTTGAATTGCGAAAGAATTCTTTAACATTGTCATTTGGTTCTTCATATCCTTCATTTCCTCTATCATTTTCATAAAGCAAGATTTGAACTCTTAGTTCGAGGATTTGGATTCTTGGGTGAAGGATAAGATCCCACAATTCGTTTCAAGTTGTGCCTCCACTAACATTTGCAAGGTATTCTCAAAAGAATTCCTTGGCTCCATGTTATTTTGAGGAGCAATGTACGCTTTTAGCACTTGCTGCTGTTGTGGATCAGGTCTCCATTGACTCTCAAATGCTCGTGTCTGGCTTGTATCCTTCCAGGTGAAATTTTGATGGTTGCGCCAACAAGGACTATAAGTGTTTGAGAAAGGGTTATAAGGCTTCTTGTAATCTCCTAAGGTGTTACATTGTTCCTCATTTGTTCCTCTTAGCACACTAAGAGTAGGACACTCTTTCGGTTCATGTTCCATCCCTCAACAAATGAAGCATGGATATCGCATTTCGACTTTTGTGACCATGTGGATTCATCTACCTTCTTTGGTTGTGAGAGCCTCAACTTGTTTAGTCAGAAACTGAATTTGAGCTTTAAGGATATCATCTTCCCTCAGTTGGTAGACTTTTGTTGATCGTGGTTTATCCATAGCACTTGGTCTAGTCCATGTGTGAAATTTTTCAGCGAGATCATTAAGATATTCAAAAGCCTCCTTAGCATCTTATTGAAGGAATTCTCCATTGCACATCATTTGTATGAACTTTCTTTCTCTGGTTGTGAGTCTATCACAAAAATATTTGATCATGCGTCAGCGTTCGTATCCACGATGTGGGCATTGATTTAACAAATCTTTAAACCTATCACAGACCTGATAGAAAGTTTCATGGTGATTCTGGTTGAAGGTAGAGATTTTTCTTTTAAAGCTAGTAGTCTTATGGGGTGGAAAGTATTTGGCAAAGAATGCCGTTGTCATTTCATCCCAAGTTCCAACTAGGTTTTAAGGAATGCAACCAATAGATATATATATATATTTTTTTTTAAATTTGTTTTTTAATAAAAATATTGTACGTTTTTAAAGTATTAAAAGTGCAAGTGTGTAATAGTGTAACAAGTATACTCCAAAAATATTCTCAAACCAATTAGGAAGGTTGCCAAGGTACTATTTCAGGCCCAAGAACTTTTCTAGAACTCCCCGAGGTTCTTAGAAATGATTGGAGGAAGGGTAACGCTAACACATACCTTATTTAACAACCATTTTTTCTTAGACTGAACAAGTTTGGGTTTTACTGATTTCCAAGAACTTTTATAGAACTCCCGAGGTTCTCAGTACTTTTTTAAAAAAAATATATATATGCTTTACAATTTTATGATTTCAAGTTTTATGCTTTTTTTTCGAAAAAAAAAGCCTAAATTTAGAAAATAAAATTATAAACCTAAAAGCAAGGTAAAATAAATAAACAAATAAAATAATAACAAAAATAAATAAAAAGAAACTAAAAAAAATTACTAAGAAAAAAAGTAAAAGAGAACCAAAAAAATATTATAGTTTTTTTTGCTTTTTTTATAAAATAATAAAAAAATCACTATGCAAATCTTTATTTATAAAATTACCTCCCCGGCAACGGCACCAAAAATTGATATCGCTCAATAATTCACCTTGCGATTGCAGTAGTAATCAAGCTATGCCGTATACATAGAGAGACAAAATACAAATAAAATGAAAGATTATTAAATTAGGAAATTAAAAATAAGAAATTTTAAAATAATGTAACTTTGAGAAAAAAATTATTTTGTAAAATTATACAGTAAATAAAGAATAATGAGAATAAAAAATACAACATGGAAGGCACATGTTTCATTCATGCAAACTCATTTTTTTAATAAAATTGATTCATTCAACACAACTATAATTTTACGTCATTAATCATAGTTGGAAAATATATAATAAAGCTCAGATTAAATTATGTTCTTAATTAATTTTATACTAACTTCTAATTTAAAATCCTATCATATTATATACCTTAAAAGCGACAAAATACTCATGGCAGAATGCAGTAAAAAATATAAAATATAACAAATATCCTAAATTAAATAAATAGCCTATATTACATAATAAGAGCATGACTAAACTTATGTAAAAGACACCAATAAATTTAGAATAAAAAATTAGAAGAAAAGAAATTTAATTGTAACGAATATAAAAATAAAGAACAAATAGAATCAATATATTAGAAAAATAATGTTGAACATGAACTCCACTCTAGCCTTTCCACAAGAAAATTTAGCCTAAAGTAAGCATTGTTTTCACTCAAAAAAAATATAAAAGAAAAATAAAAGAACAAGTGTATTTCTCTCTAACTCTGCTCTCTAATCTTATCTCCCAAAAACTGATGATTTTTCACTAGTTGTAGGGTCCTATGTATAGTGAAAATTTTCTCCCAAAACTAGTGAAAACGTGTAATAGAAAGTGGGGAAAGTGACTTCAAATTCTGATGCAAAACGGGACACGTGGCATGTGTTGGGGTTTTATGCCCTAATTAAAACCCAAATTCTTTGTAATCACATTTTATTATCAATAAAAGAATAGAAATCATTTTTTCGCTTGGTCAATCACTTTGCTCACATGTTTTATTTTCATGATTATTTGTTTAATATAAACTTCTATTAAATCCCGATCATATAGATAATCTTATTTATAGTGACGTAATCACCTTGGAATATAAATATGATTATATGTTCAAAATAAGTTAGTCCTAAGATTAGTCAGTGCACATGATTTACACTGACTTGCCAATCTACGATATGATCTACTTACACATTACAGTGTTATGTTCTTTCCAGAACATTAGCAAAGTAGATAAGATTGGATGTATTTGTTACATCGGACAGGACCGATATTGACAATTGATAAGATAAGTAAACATACCGTTATTATCTATCCTACTCATATCATATAGTTGACCATAGGTCAATTCAATCTAAATTCTGAGTGGTTAGTATTCTAACTGATTGTATTATTTGAGTTCTTTGACTTGTTCGTTACCAGCTTACCCTACGGACTAGCCCATACTTACATCTTGCGAACTCGGTAGTATAATTGAGTGGGAGTGTTAATCATAGATATGAACATCTATAGCTTATGATGAAGAAGTGAAACGATGGTTTCCTTTCAGTTTGGTTCAAGGTGTTAAATGATAGAGATCTCATTTCAGTAATTAAATTAGTTTACTGAAATATCATTTACAAGGAACTAAGTGTTTTAAGGATAGAATACAATAAGGGGTAAAACGGTATTTTAGTCCTATCTCATTATATACCGTCTATAGAAGATTGATTGACAATTATGGTTGTAACAATGGATAATTAATAGCGTATCTATATTTGTTATAGAGCGTTCTATAAATTCAAGAGTGCCATTCCGAGTCTATAGTGGAATCACGAGGAATTAATAAGTTAGAAAATTTATTTGTTAGATTTATGATAACCTATTAGAGCTTGATTTCATAGGCCCATGGTCCCCATTGTACCTTGGATAAAATCATCTAGATAGTCTCAATTAATTGATTTAATTATCAATTAGAATTATCAAAGTTGACCACGTTAATTTTGGATAGTTTCACATAGTTATGTAATTTTGAGAAGAAAAGAGAAATTATGGCAGATTTATTAATTTAGATAAATTGGTATCTAAATTAATAAATAAGTTTAAATCAAGGTTCAAATTATAAATAATTAATTTGATAAATGATTTAAATAATTAAATCAATAGAAAATAACACAGGCCTTGATTTTAAGTCTAATGGGCTTATAATCAAATGAGAAATTTCACGGGCCTAAAGCCCATGATAATTTCGACCTAGGGCTTTAAAATGGCTATTATTTTATTGATTTTTTAATTAAATTAAATGGTCTAATTGAGTCTATAAAAAGAGTGCTTAGAGAGAAATCAAAAAAATAAGTCACAAGTCAGATTTTCTGATAGTTTTAGATTCTCTCTAAACACAAGTCCTTTTCTAAGCCTCTTTGATTATTTTCTCTTCTTCTTCTCTATATCCATCTCATGTGTTGAGAATTGCCCACACTAATCTAGGTGATTCTAATGATACATTGGAAGATTGTGAAGAAAATAGAAGATCAGTTCAATTTCTTGATAATACTCTGCGACAGAAAGGATTCAAGAGTTAAAGAAACTGAAGGAATGACTCTTTAATTCTATTGCGCATACTGTAAGTATTCTATTCTTTGTTTCTCTTTGAATTAAACTTTAGAAACATGCTTTAGGCTATCTCGTATTAATTTGTTTAGTATTAGATATACATGAAAATAAATAAAGATTTTGTATAAGCTAATCTAACAGCATGCTCAGAGTCGCTTTGGAAAAAGGGCTGCTGGTGGAGTGGGGGACAAACTCAGACACGTGTCACTTCATGGTGGACTCAGTAGGGATGGTTGGGGCATGGGAGACACAGTCAGGCCACGTGGTGCATTTGGATTTGTTCTGCAGAGAAGTAGCAGGCGGGGGTAGGTGCAATATGGGACAGTGTAGCCACGTGTCATGTAGCAAGAAGCTCGGTCAGGTGGTGGGCCAACTGTGTCAGATGGCTGTCAGGTGTGGCCACGGCTGCCACGTGTCAAACTCTAAGGGCTTCAAGTTGTTTGGGCCTAGAATCCTTTTATTTTATTTTATCAACTTTGTGCTTCAAATTCTATATTTATCATCTTTCTCCAAATTTGAAAAATAAATACAAAATTAGGTTACATTAAATAATTTAAAGGTAAATAATTTTGGCATTTAAAATCATGAAAATAGATAATTTAATTCTAATTTATTTCCCCAATTAATACTTAAAAAAGTATAATTTTGTACACTAATAAGAAGCTAAAGGCTTAAAGAGATAGGATCACAATATAAAAACTCATAAGTTGAAACTCTTTACTTTGTAGAGGGTAATCACAAAGGAGACACTTGGAAGTATCCAATGGTACTTCAAGTAGAGGATGATCCTAAAACCTTCTAGAGAGCTATGTCTTCAAGGGACTCCACATTTTGGAAGGAGACAATAAATGATGAGAATTGATTCAATTATTTTTAATAACCACACTTGGGAGATTATTGATCTACCACAAGGATCAAAGTCAATAGGTTCTAAGTAGGTATTTAGAAGAAAATATCATACTAATGGGAACATCCAAGCCTTTAAAGCAAGGTTGGTGGCCAAAGGGTTTAGACAAAAGGAATGCATATACTATTTTTATACCTATACACCGGTGGCGATGACAACTTCAATAAGAATGTTGTTTGCCTTATCATCAATATACAACCTACAGGGTTAATCAAATGGATGTCCAAACGACAAAGCTAAATGGTAATCTCGATGAGAAGGTTTACATGGAACAATCGGAAGGGTTTGTTCTAAGAGGAAATGAACAAAAGGTGTGTAGACTTGTTAAATCATTATATGGTTTTAAAAAAGCACCAAAACAATGACATGAGAAGTTTGATGAAGCCATTGTTTCGGATGGGTTTAGACACAATAGCGCGGACAAGTGCTTGTGCTCTAAGACTTATGATGACTATGTCATTCTAGTGTGTCTATATCATGATATTAAGTAATGACATGAAATACATAATAGAAACAAAGATGTTTCTATCTTCTATTTTCAAGAAAAGACCTTGGAGAGGTTAATACCATACTTGGTATCAAAGTTAGAAGAAATGCGGATGGATATGTCTTAGGTCAAGCTCACTACATTGAGAAGATGCTTGAAAAATTTAGTCATCTTAATATTAAAGAGGTAAACACATCATTTGATTCAAGCTAAAAGCTTGAAAATATTTAAGGAAGAGTGGTGGCTCAATTAGGGTGCATAAGTACAATAAGGAGTTTAATGTATGTCGCACATTGTACAAGAGCAGATATTGCATTTTCCATTAGTAAACTAAGTATGTTTACTAAAAATCCAAGTATCAAGCATTGGAAGGCCATAGAAAGATTTTTTGGATACCTCAAAAGGACAAAAGAACTATACCTCAAATATTTGAAGTTTCCTAAGATACTTGAAGGATATTCCAATGCAAGTTGGATATCCAGTGTAGGAGATAATCTCTCTACAACCGGTTGGGTTTTCACCCTTGGTGAAGGTGCGATTTCTTGGGGATCTAAGAAACAAACATGTATATGTCACTCAATCATGGAGTCCGAGTTGGTAGCTCTAGCGGCAAAAAACAAAGAGACCGAGTGGCTTCGAGATCTCATGATGGATATACCAAAAATTGTGGTTGATGTATCGACGATCTCGATACATTGTGATAATCAAGCCACTATGATTAAAGCTTACAATAACATATACAATGAGAAGTCTAGACACATAAGTCTAAGACATTACTACGTGAGAGAATTGATTGCTAAGGGAATCATATCAATTTCGTATGTCAAATCATGTGATAACTTAGAAGATCCATTTACCAAACCTATAGGGAGTGATTTGGTTATTTCTAAAAATAGAAGGATGAGACTAAAACTCCTTGAAAAATAGATACCCCAATGATGGCAGCCCAAATACATCAAGTGTCGAGTTCATTGGGTAAGAAAAGTTTGTTGATAAGGGAATAGTTGACAACATTAAAAACTTAGAGTTCCATCTAGAATAGTTAATGTTCGTTGCTACCGGACATGAGGGTTATGTTGGGAAACTTATACAGGATCTTTATTTATTTTCATGTAGATCTAATATTAAACAAGTTAATATGAGACAACCTAGAACATGTTTCTAAAATTAAATTCAAAGAGAAATAATGATAAGAATACTTACCTTATACGCAGCGGAATGAATGAGTTCTTCCTTCAGTTTCTCTAACCCTTGTATCCTTTCTATCGCATAGTATTACCAAGAAACTGAACCAATCTTCAATTTTTTCATAGCCTTCCAAAGTATTCTTAGAATCACCTAGACTAGAGTGGACAATTCTCAACACATGAGATAGATACAAAGAGAAGAAGAGAAAAGGACAATGAGGCTTAGAAAATGACTTGTGTTTAGAGAGAATCTAAAACCTATCAGAAACATGTGTTTCAACTTGTGTTTTGACTTATGTTTTCAACTCTCTTAACATTCATTTTATAGACTCAATTAGGTCATTTATTTAATTAAAAAATTAATAAAATAATAGCCAATTAACAGCCGTAGGTCGAAATTATCATAGGATTTAGGCCCGTGAAATTTCTCATTTAATTATAAGTCCATTGGACTTAAAATCAAAGTTTGTATTATTTTTTATTGATTTAATTAATTAAATCATTATTCAAATCCTTTATCAAATTAATTATTTATAATTTGAACATTGATTTAGACTTATTTATCAATTTAGATACCAATTTATCTTAATTAATAAATCTGTCATAATTTCTCTTTTCTTCTCTAAATTACATAACTCTGTGAAACTATCCAAAATTGATAATTAAATCAATTAATTAAGACTATCTAGATGATTTTGTCCAAGGTACAGTGGGGACCATGGGCCTATGCAATCAAGCTCCAATAAGTTATCATAAATCTTATAAATAAATTTACTAACTTATTAATTCCTAGTGACTCCACTAAAGACTCGGAATTGCACTCTTGAATTAATAGAATACTCTATAACAAATATAGATACGTTATTAATTATCCATTGTTACAACTATAATTGTCACTCAATCCTCTATAGACGGTCTACAATGAGATGGGGTTAAAATACCGTTTTACCCCTCATTGTATTTTATCCTTAAAACACTTAGTTTCTTGTAAATGATATATCAGTAAACTAATATTAATTACTGAAATAAGATCTCTATCATTTAACACCTTGAATCAAACTAAAAGGAAACCATCGTTTCACTTCTTCATCAGAAACTATAGATGTTCATATCTATGATTAACACTCACACTCAATTATACTATCGAGTTCCCAAGATGTAAGTATGGGCTAGTTCGTAGGGTAAGTTGGTAACGAACAAGTCAAAGAACTCACATAATACAATTAGTTAGAATACTAACCACTGAGAATTGAGATTGAATTGACCTATGGTCAACTATATGATATGACTAGAATAGATAATAATGGTATGTTTACTTATCCTATCAACTGTCAATATCGGTCTAGTTCGATGTAACAAATACATCCGATCTTATCTACTTTGCTAATGTTCTAGAAAGAACATACACTGCAATGTGTAAGTAGATCATATCGTAGATTGACAAGTCAATGTAAATCATGTGCACTGACTAATCTTAGGACTAACTTATTTTGAACATATAATTATATTTATATTCCACTGTGATTATGTCACTATAAATATGATTAGCTATATGCTTGAGATTTAATAAAATTTTATATTAAACAAATAATCATGACAATAAAACATGTGAGCAAAGTGATTGACCAAGTAAAAAATGATTTCTATTCTTTTATTGATAATAAATGAGATTACAAAGAGGTTGAGTTTTAATTAGGGCATAAAACCCTAACAGGTTATTAAGCCATAGGCTTTTAATAAAATTCAGTTTAAGAGAAACAAGTATCTATAAAGGTAGCAAAGATGATGTAAGAATTTCACATATGTGAACCTAGAGGTGGAGCCGCCTCTCAAGAGAGTAGGATTTTTCTCTCTGGATGGTTCATGAATGGATAAGCACAAGGCCATAAAAGTGTTAAGCAGGCAAAGTGGGAAATACACGAGTAATTTGGTAGAGATGTGTAAGATACTACCAGTTTTATCACTAGGAGTGTTTGATTCAATCTTTTAAGAATACTTAATATTTCTGTAAAGCTTTGTAGTATTTTCACTAAGATAAAGCTCAAATCGAAAGGTACTGTATTTTATGCACTAATATCGTTTATGTTAGAGATAGAGGATGTATTTAACCAAGTGGAGAATTGTTAGGATTGGTCAAATAAATAGTGAAATTAGTTATGCACAAAGAGGTGCAAAATTATAACGACTCTACTAAAGTCAACATGAGGGGCTTGACTTTTGTTGTAGGCTTTATAAAATTATATTTTTAGGTCCAAAATGTTTCTTTGGAGTGTATAAGAGTACCCAAAAAGTTTGGGAGCATTTGGATGTGTTTTGAGGCGATGTATAGGGTCAAAATTCAGTGCCAAAGGCGTTGCGTTGCAAGTTGAGAGGCATTGCATCACCTGTTCTTGAACAATCCAAACAGGTGATGCATCATGTGAGATGTCAGTACAGTTACGTGTTTTGACTCCAAAGTTTAAAATGCTCTAATCTCATTGTTTAACATTAATGAGAGTTCCTCCACTACTTAAGGGGTTCATTTGAGACTTTGGTGAACTGATCTCTCTCCACTCTCTCTCTCTCTCTCTTAAACCCTCTCTCTCTAACTTACAAAAATTACTAATTTTTTCGAAGATCTTCATCAAGAAAGCTTGACTTGTTTGAAGACTAAAGCTTGTTAATTCTAAGACTCATTCCACCATTGTAGTAGCTTAAAACAATCCTTATGGGAGGCTAGGAATATAGTTTTTTTGGATAACAATTCAATTGTCAACCCTTCATAATCCTCTCCATTAATTTATTACATTAAATCACAACTTTTATGATTTGATGTAACTAGGGTTTCTACCAAAAAGGTCATAACTTGTGTTTATATTTTCCCTTGTTTACGAGATTATATAGAGTTATGTTCCTTTGAATACACTAGTATATTATGATTGATTATCCTAAATTACAATATTGTAGTTGTGTTGATTAGTCATAATCCCAAGAAGTAAAACCAAATGTTTTGATGGGAATTTGAGACATCGGGTGAGTATAATCTCTTAAATAAGTAGGGAAATGAGAGATTGATATTGTAGAACTCGTAAATGTGTCCTATTGATTAAATAAATTACAGTTAAGATGGCATATCCCCATAATTGTTTTGGAACAGATGTCATGAGCATAAAGGTACCAACCAGCAACCCCATTTTGTTGAGTAGTACTTGCACAAGATTTTTTGTGAATAATACCATGAGAGACTAGATACTCTCCAAGAATAGAATTAATATCAAATATCTTCAACAATTTATTTTATTAATTTGTTTCCCTTATGGGAATGATATACAATATTCAGCTTCCCTTATAGAAATATTCCGAATATCTTCAATAATTCATAATATTAATTTGCTCATAAGACATTTTTTTATACATACTTTCTTTAAAATAAAATTCATGTTAAAATTAATTTTTTTTATCTTTTTATATACCACTCAAAGATAATATATATTAATTTTAACTTGTATATATTTATTTTTAGTCTAAAATTTACATTATTTATATATTTTATAAGAATATGAAAGGAAAAAACTTGAGAAGGGTATGCATAATTTTTTTTTTAAATATATATTTTAATTTTAATTATTAATAATAGGCGGGAGAACTTTATAAAGCTTTGGGTCTGTATAATATTGTATATCTTCACACGCTTAATTTGATTTTTTTTTTAAATCTCCTCTAATATGTGTAAATCAAACCGAATCAAGCCAAGAAATTTTTAGACGTTCATTCAAAATTAAATCAAACTCTAAGATGGAAAAACAATGATTAGAAAATACCTTAGTGTGTGAGAGAGTGATGGTGGCATCGAGGAGGTGCCAATGAGCATCAAGTGAGCTTCTACGGGAGTTGAGGGAGTGTCTAGGTGGCGTTGAGGGATGTCGCGTAGAGAGAGAGAGGGTGGGTCGAGGTTGGAGAGAGAGTGTGTGTGAGAAAGAGGGGAGGGGAAATCATTCAATATCAGTTAGAGGGTATGTTTGTCCAAAAATTATTTTAAAGCATATTTTTCAAAGTTTGTAAAATGCAAGCTTATATTTCTCAATTAGACGCCTCATCAAGAATATTTGGCCAAATTTCCTACTAGTAAATACTACCTACCATGCATAACATAGCTAAACATAAATAGAGAAAGGGAGGAAAAAAAAACAAAATAAAAAAAAGTTTATTTGCTTTGAGAAGCAAAAGAAAGTATAAAAGAAAACAATGATAGGTTTATTAAAAAAAAAGAAAGTTGATTTATCTTACTTAACTTACAAGAACGATAACAAACAAACAAAATAATAATAATAATAATAATAATAATAATAATAATAATAGAAGAAGAAAATTCAGTTACAAGAAACGAGTGAAAATTAGGTGAGCTTAAAGAAATGGTCAAACAAGTTTAACCACCCCACACATAGTTAATTAACACTGTTATTGTTTTGTTTTTGTTTTTATCGAAGTTATCCACTGTGTTTTCGTTGACAAATCTCAAGAAGAATACGATAAATAACATATAGCCGTGTTAGAGAAGAAGAATAAGATCAAGACAAAGAAAACTATGTTGACATGGATGATGAACATAGGCAATATGATAAAAGCATTCTCCCTTCCACATCACACATCACACATCACACATCACACATATACCATTACTTTTTTTGTTTTTATAATAAAAAATAAGTATACTTTGATTGAACATCTGCCTATATTGATGGTATTCTTTCTTTGTCAACCACTATCTGCTGCCTCCATTCCTCATGTTCTCCTCCCTGTCCTTAATAGTACTGGAATCCATCCTGGGTGGACCAGAGTGCCTCCTTGATACAGCTGGCGAGCCAGCAAAAGACAGACGCTTCTTGGCAGAGGACACTGATCCCTTATCAGGTGTGCCATTTGTCTCGAAGCCCAGAGGGCTAGGCAACCGGGATTTGGCCTTTGCTGACTGTGTAGGTGCCATGTAACTTGGAACAGCAGGGGAGCTGGCAAAGCTCTCATTGTCTGTCACTGAAGACCCTGCAATGCTATGCCTCCGGTGCCTCTCTGATTGGATGCTGAGCATGCTTCTGGAGTCCTCATCTCCACCCCAGCCATTTCGTTTGGGAGTTCTTCCAGTTAAGGACGACAATGATGGTGCCTTGGACAATGGTGTTGACGGGGATGGCTGACTAGGTTGTTGGTCCCATGATTTTTGCGCAGTAGGGGAAGGTCTGGTATCGTGGCTGAGATTGCGCCGGTGATAAGCTTTGGTAATATCTCCCATAGACATGGCATTGCTTGCTGCGCTCTTGATGGAAACACGGTCATGATAATCTACTGTACTTCGGCTCTCCCATGGACGGGCTGCCATCCATCGTTCTAACCAACTCCAGCCCCAGTGGGGATTATTGGGATCCATGAATGTAGGATTTGCAGATTTTGATGAGTTCTTCAGAGTTTGCTATTAGAGAGTGTCATCCAGGCAAAATTTAAATTAAGAACTTAAAATTAATCCAATATCATTAATTGTAACTTCTAGAATAGTTCAATATAAAAAGACAAGGACAAGTAGCAGCATGTAATAAATAGAGAAAATGACAGAATAGGCCATAATAGCTGGCTTCCTCGTTAAAAATGCAGTCAGAAGGTGTAATGAAAAGACTGGAACTTGTAGCATCTAAAAATTACTTGCAAAACTACTTTAATTTGGTGAGAACGAGAGAAGATATAATAACATTTTATTGATACTAGAAGCAAAAGGCAACTTCTTAAATGTGCACTTATACTAGTATATACTAAAGCACTCTTTCAACTCTTTAAGACATTCAAATTCATTAAAAGAACAAGTTCACATGGTAACTGATTTTTAATAGTCATCAAACTTTTTTTGGTAGTTCTTGAAATAGCAAAACCTTTAGATATTTGCTACTTCAGGTTCACAGATGGGATTCAAGGATGGCTCCAAAGCTTGACTAAAAATTTATATTAAGCTCTAAAGTAAAAGAGTCTGGTACCTGATGAGAAAATGCATAAGCCAAAGCCCTCTCTCTTCTCACAGCTGCTTCTTGTTTGCTTAAAAGTTTTGCTTCGATTTGTTCCTTAGATTGATGGCTATCAACCCATTCTTCTCCCATCTGTTTCAAACGTAATATTTCAGTCATCATGGATATGGCTAAAAAAATTAACTCGATCTTGAGTCCACCACTCAAATAGGAGGAGGACAGAGAGCAAAAGTGAGAAGACCAGAGCATTGACAGAGCTATACCGAACAAAAAAAAGAGCAACACAAACAACTTGTTCATGCAAGGTCATTAAGACAAACATTTAGTGGAGAAACTTACAGAAACTCTCAACCTCTCAAGCTCTTTCTCTCTTTTCTGTTGGAGCTGTCGCTGCAGTGCCTGATTCTCTTCAGACATTCTAATTCTCCTTGCACGGATCTGAGACTGCACGCGGGCCAAAGTCTGCATGCATCGTAATGTGGTGGTTGCTTGCCTTTTGACAGACTGCCCCTGTATCAATGATTTCAACCGTACCAGGCCTCTCAAAGCCCTCAGTGCTCTCCTTGCCTGAAATCAAACAATAGCAGAAAAGGCTGTTACTCGGAGGTAACGATGCTAGAATATCATTCATTGACTTACTACAAAAAGCAGAACATCCTTTTCTACAAACTAAAAAAGAGAACAATTAAAAACATTTCAGACACTGGTCACAAAATGAAAATCATTAACGCATAAACATGGTGAGGTGTTCAAACCTTTATCAGAATAGGAAAATAAAATAGAACAGAAAAGGAGAGAGAGAGAGAGAGAGAGAGAGATTAAAAGAAAAAGGAAAAAAAGAAACTTTTCCTACATTCATTGAGTGAACTTGTTTAAATTGAAAGAAGATCCTCCGCCAATTCTCATAAACTTTTAGAGGATGTTAAGGTCATATTTTAAACTAGAAAAGTGATGGGAAAGATATGAAACCCATGTGTTACATAACTACCAAAGAGAAGCATCATCAAACAGACACAAAACTTGCAGTGTAGAGCTTTCAGATTGTAATTATAGATTTGACAATTTTCTTGCTAAAAGTGGAGAAGTAATAAACTAAGGCATGTGACATACCATGTAGCCCCGGAAAGCCGTCTGAATCTTGATAGCAGCGATCTCCTCTTTTGATAATCCATAATACCGAGGCACGGCAGTAAGACGAACAACCTCTGCAGCAGCCTGAGCAGCGGCAACAGCCGCCTCTGCAGCCGCAGCAGTGGCAATCGCCACAGAGTAAGCGTGCTTGCTCTGTTCATTCTCAATCTCAGTCAATTTCACTTCTACTGGAGGAGGCGAATAAGCACGAGGAACAGGCAATGCAGTTTCTTCGGTTGAAGAAACCACATTCGAGTTGCTGCTCTTTCCAAACCATGTTTTCTTAGATTTACGGGTTTTCTGATAGGAAAAGAGAGCAACTTCTTCTAATTAGATATTATGTATTTACACCAGAAAAGTATAGCAGGTATATAAATATATATACAAAATATATATGTATTTATGTATGTATATACGGACCTGATCTTTCTTTTCCTTGGGGCCTGGACTGAGAGCTTTCTTCACTGCAGCAAACCAATTCCCTTTCTTCCCCATTCCTAATCACTCATCTGTGAAAAACCAAAGAAAACTACGAAATATCAAAATGAAATGACACAGGACAATTTTGTTTTGTCTCATTGACGAATTCAAAACAACAAAAATAATTTTTGAATGTAAAGAGAATATAATACAAACTTTCAAATCCAATAGAACAACCAATAAAACCAAATACTCAAACTTCCATAAAGTCAAAACTGTGACAGAAAGTTTATCTCATATATATTTGATATAGAACAAACACAAACAATAAACACGATATAGTAATCAAAGTAATATGAGAGATGAAAAGTTGAAAACTGAAAAAATAAAATAATAATAATAAGAAACCGTCATTCAACAGAGGAAACGACAAAAAAAAGAAACTTTTAACCAATCCATTAAACGAACCAACAAACGAAGGAAAAGAAAAGAAAAGAAAAAGTATAAATTCTAATCAAACAGTAAATTTAGAGGAGAACCAGTTGAAAAAACCGACAAAAAATGGCAGACCAAGTAAAACATATCAGAAACAAAATGTCAAATACCTCTGTCCATGGGTTCTCAGATCTGTGTAAAGCTCAAAAAACTCTCTTTATCTTCTCTTCCAATCCAAAAATTACTGAAGAAGAAGAAGAAGAAGAGAAGAAAAAAGAGAAAAGTTTGATGAGCACGCGGTTTCTGGGAAGAGAGAGAGAGAGAGAGAGAGAGAGAGAGAGGGAAGGAAGGGGGACCAGAGGGAAGCAGATCTTGGTTATAAAAAGCTTCAACGTTGGGAGAACGGCATACTGTCTTGCTATGACAGCATGTAATGGATATTTGGTGGGTCACGAAAAGGAGGGGAGAGAAGGGGCCTAGTAATGATCCCTTACTTCTTCAAATTTAGCAACAAACAAAAAATAACAATTTGCCTATCAAACATGATACAACAAACACCAAAACCTTGCTGTCTTTGTCTTACCGTTTTTACTAATTTTTTATTATTATTATTTTTGTTTTCAAGAAAACAGTAGTGGCAGCAGTTAATTTTACTGGTTGTGATTTTCTATTACCGACCCTACTTCGAATCTGGTGCTCCAACACTAGTCACGTGCCACGTGACTTCACTTTCTTATATTCAGAATCATAGATTAATTAAGCATTCATGCAGAGATGGTTTTACTATTTTATTACCCTTTCTTTGATTTTATACTTCTTTTAATTATTTAATGAATACTAAATTATTAAATATTTTTAAGGAAAAATTACATTTTACATAACAAAAAATTATAAGATTTACAATAATAATAGGGTGTATACTATTTATATTATTACATCATTTTTATACTAATTTTAATAAATATTAGTATATTTAGTTTTATTTTATATATCTTCATATTTTGTAAGTATTTTAATATTTGGTGTGTTTCCCAAATTAAATTTGATTGGACTATTTTGAAAAGGAAAATTTTCCATATTGGGGGGTTTCCAATATTATTTACTCTTTCAATAAAACATATCATAATAGTTCTTTCTCTCTGCAAAAAGGTTTCCATTTCCTCTAAAAAATTCACCTGAAACCCATTTCTCCTCCATTGCATACTGCATTTTGTCACCCGTCTCCACCACTCGGTGCCGTCGTCGCCCATCTCCACCACTCAATGTTGTCGCTGCTCATCTCTATCATTGTATTTAATCAAAATCTCTTTGGTTTAATTTAAACAGTTTGGCTTATTAATTTGTTTGTACCTGTATATGAACTTATTGGTTTATTTCTGTGCATAAAAATTATTGGTGATGGTTTATTTTGTTGATAATCAAAATCTCTTTGGCTTAATTTATATAGATTGGTTTATTATCTTGCTTGTACCTGTATATGAACCCATTGGTTTATTTTTGTGCATAAAAAGTTATTGGTGATGGTTTATATTTTGTTGATAATCAAATTCTCTTTGGTTTAATTTAAACAGTTTGATTTATTTTAATTGAACATGTTGTTGAATGGATTTCTGTATTTCAATGTATAGATTCAGGTTGTTTATTATTGTTATTGTTTATTTTGATAACCAATAAAACTGTTTTGGTTTATTTTGTATTGTTTGGTTTTATTTTAATTGTATATTTTTTGTGAATAAATGTTCTGGTTTATTATGTTGTTTGATGATTTTTCTTTTTTTATGAGATATATGGTTTATTTTTCGGATTGAATTTGTAAGAGTTTGTTGCTATTGTAATTATTAAGGTTTATTTTTATTGTACATGTTGTTAAATGGATTTGTTTAATTTTATTAATGCAATACAAGATGTTCCAAAAAAAAAAAAATAACTGTGAGAGAGGTTTCTTTGAATAAGCAAATGAACCACATATAGTCCATATCCACTAAATTAATATTGGTCTTTCCATGAAATCGACAAATTGCTCTAAAAATAGGAGTTTCGGTCTTTGTCTTTGCAAATCTTGTCCAATTTTCCATAAAACTGTAGTTGATAAATATTCTGGTTCCTTTTGAGTTGTTTATATATATATATATATATTGATTTTTTTATTGTAAATATTAACAGGTTTGGGATCTATATTTCAAACTAGAGGATAGGATCGATTGGAAGCTTGTGTACACATCAGATTATGATCCTATAAGAGTGATCAAGGAGAATCTCTCCAAAGAACAACTTGCTATGTTGAGGGAATTGGGTGTTGGACACCTTATCGACATCAATCCTTTAGTATACCAGTCACAACTCCCGCACCATGTGTTTGTGAGGGAGATTAAACAACCGAACCCTAATGATATTAGGTTTTATGTTGGTGAGAAGAGGATTAGGTTCAGTATGGCTGAGTTTGGTCTTATAACTGGATTGAAGTGCATTGGAGATTCTGATTTGTCACATTTTGCTGAAGTTGAAAATGGGATGTGTGACAGATACTTTCCTGACCAAACTGTCAAGAATGGAGATATGAAGGATATGTGTACAGTCAAGTATAGAAATGATGTTGTGGCTGTGAAGTTTGCTAAGTTGCATCTAATAGTCAACTTTTTTCTTTCAAAGGATAAAGAAAAACTTGTTCATCTAGAACTTATCAATCTCATTGGTTCTGATGAGTGCGATGAATTCCCATGGGGCAAGCTGACATTTGAAGCAACATTCCCTTCTCTGAGGAAAGGTCCCAAGAGGAAGAACTTGAAGAATACTATATGCTAAGAGGCCCAAGGTTTTTAAACGGAAGAAGCCAAGCTTCCTGTACAAGTTGGAGGGTTGTCCTTGGGTATTCCATGTCTGGGTATATGAGTCCATCAATGTCTTAAGGGAGAAAGACATTTGTAAATGTTTACCAAATTCACCATTTTGCATCTCTTGGATAGAAGCATATTTGGGTCTTCTAAGCTATGATACCATATTTAATTATACTTATTTGTTTATTTTTGGTTGTATGACCTTTTCTTTTGATGGTTTATAAATATAAACGTTTGTGTTTACTTTTATTGCAGTTGGTTGTGGATAATTGTATACCCCCAACTATTGAGATGAAGAAGTTTAAGCTGGAGTAATTTTCCTTTGTTACCTGTAACACCCTGAATAACCAAGACCGTTACACTGCGTGTTTAAAATTGTGCAAGACTTGCTAATCAAGTCGTTTGAACATAAATGTGGTTCTAAAGTCAACTAACAGGTTAGGGTTAAAAGATTTTGATCGTAAACGGTTAACTTTCATTAAAACAAATGTTTGATACATGGGATCCCAAAGATAAGGTATAAGTGGTAAATATAACTCCCAAAAGCTGATACAATGAAAGCCAGTCTAATGGAAAAATACAATTTAGAGCTCTCTTCCTGTAACTTTCCCTCGGTCGTGGCAGTAAAGCAACCGATGATGTAAATTCCGCCCTCAGAGCTCTCGAAGTCATGGTTGGTCCAGTTTTCCTTTGCCTTTACCAGCATCACGTAGTACCCGTGAGCCGACGCCTAGCAAGAAAACCATAAACAACAAACATATATAGCACAATAATAATTAATAAACTTCAAACCAATTAATTCAATTAATGAGCAGAATACAAGTATCAAGCTAGGCAAGGATTAGCATATACTTTCACACATAACTCAAACTATAATACGAATATTTAGGTGTCGGCGCCCTTAGGTTGAGCCCTCTGGTTATTTAGCTAACCCCAGCTCGCTTAGGGCGAGTCCTCTGATTATTTAGTTGACCCCGGCTTGCTTAGGCCAAGTCCTCTAATTATTTAGCTGACCCCGGCTGGCTTAGGTCGAGCTGCGTCCAATACGCTTATCATCAGCCCTAGCACTGTAACGACCCCAAATTCGCTATTAAGGCTTAAGGGCCTGGAGTAGTGTGCCTGGAGGGCATAATGGGATTCTGTGTGTGACTTTTATGAATTTAATGCATGATTATGATTTAATGCACGTTATATGACTATTTGATTAATTGTGATGCATGACTATGTGAATTAGTATGCATGTAGACCTGATTGAGCATATTTGTAATTTGGCCATGTTGGGCATGACTATGTTGTTACCTGTGATCTATGACTCGAGACGATCCTAGAAGGAGCGGGTTAGCGGAAAGTCAAAGCGGGAACCTGTACCCGGCTTGGGTTAAGCCTGGGGAGTTTAATTGAGAATTTGGGAATTTATTTGATGATTAATCAGGTTGGGTAGCGAGCGGGAATTATTAGGAACACTTAAGGAATTAGTGGGAATTTGGGTAATATGACTAAAATGCCCCTTTATGGACATAAAGGTTTAGAATTAGTAAGGGAGGGCATTTTGGTCATTAGGCTTACAAGAGATAAAATAAAGAAGGCCTTTACACTTAGTGGATTTAGTAGAGAAAAGTTATAGGCTGAAAAGAAAGAAAGAAAGAAGAGAAAAGAAAAGAGAGGGAAAGCTGAAGGGTTTGGCTTTGAAGATTCGGTTTGTGGCTCTCCCAACCATTTCCCTTGATTTTTCTTGAGGTTAAGCTCAGTGGAAAGCTAGGGTTAGCTGGGCATCAAGGATCCTAAGCTAGGCTTGAGGATTGGCAAAGGATTAGCAAGATCACATCAGAGATTTGAGGTAAGTTCTTGAGGTTTTCGGATTTAGGGTTTATCTGGTTTTGAGCTGTGTTTTTGAGCTAAATGGAGGGGGTTTTTGGGGAAAACAGGTCAAGGTTGTGAAGGTGCAAGCCAAGGAGGCCTAGGGTTCAGTTCAAGGTCGAAATTCCACCCACGGTATGATTTCTAAGACCCTATCCTTGTTGTTTGAGTGATTTTCTGGTTTTTGGGTTCATGGAGTTAGATTTTGAGTTGTGGGTTGCTTGAGCTTGGGGTTGAGTTCATGGGGTGCTTGGGATGAGTGTGAGGTGTGTATAAGTTTGTTTTTGGGCTTGGAAAAGAGTTGGACAAGTTTGGGGTTGAAATGGGAGAAGAAAATCGCAAGATGCGATTTTTGGTTTTGGTCTGCTGCAGCTAGCGCTACAGCGCTAGTCAGGGGGCGCTGTAGCGCTAGCCCTGTTTTGTTGAGGGTGGTTCTGCTTGTAGCGCTACAGAGCCCTCTTTTGAGCGCTGTAGCGCTGCACTGTTCACAGAGGGGATTTTTGGGCTTTTGTGAAGGGATTTTGACCTAGGGTTCGGGGCTTGATTCCACCACTTTGTTTTGGGGATCTAGGACTTCCCGGGGGCTCGGGATTAGTCCCGAGGCTAGGTTTTGGTCTTGGGATTTGGTGATGACTTTGACTTGTGGATTTTGCTTAGGTAGGCGCTAGGGCTCGGGTAAGATCGTGCTCAAGGAGTCAGGTTGATCAAGGCTACTGAGTCTAAAGGTAAGAAAACCGTAACACCCAAGAATAGGGCATGGCCCCAGAATGTATTATGTGCAAATGTTTAACCTTAAATGAATCATGATGTGTGTGAATGATTATTTCGAATGTACTATATGTGTGATTACGATGAAATGAACGGCAAGGGCCGAGTACGGCGTAGGCCGGGTACGGCCGTGGGGCCGAAAGTAACACACAGCACGTGGGATGCTTATATTCAGGGTGGGACCCAAGGGATACATGGGTTATCCTCGCGGTGAGAACCGAAACCCCAGGCTTTGGTAAGGCCTCTGGGGCGGCATGGCCGTACTTGTTTATTATGATGGTTTTCCTATTTATCAGTGAATTATGCCAGCTATATGATTTGCATATGTTATGTACTATTTGGGTTTTCTTGCTGGGCTTTGGCTCACGGGTGCTCCGTGTGGCAGGTAAAAGCAAGGAGTCAGTCAACCGGCCATGAGTATGAGGAGCGTGGGGGCGGCGCGTACATGTTCGGCCTGCCCGACTGCTTTGGTTGGGGGCATTTTGTATATGGCTGTATTAAACCATTCTTTTGATAACTGATCGACTGTAAATATATTTTTGAGTTGCAAATATTTTGTAAACCCTATTTTGGGACCCCAGATGTTTTATACTTAACGTTTTCAATGAAGTTAAACATTGTAAAAGAGTACAGCCTTAAATTCTGATTTATTCACACTTTTGGTTTTAAAAACCACTTAGAGTCAATTAAATGCACAATTTCTGTTTTAAACTCACTTAGTAACGGCTCTAAGGTAGTAGGGCGTTACAACTTGGTATCAGAGCGAGCCAAGGTTTATTGGTTCTGGAGATTGACCGAACATGTACGCACGCTGCCATTGAAAAGCTCGACTCAGGGTTGATTGGTATGGTAGATTGATATATTCATGAATATGTGTTTAATGCTTTGTGTTCTTGCCTAGATTGTTGTAACGCCCTACTTCCTTAGAGCCGTTACTTAGTGAGTTTTATGACAAAACAGTGTGCAAAGATCTCGCTAACCGAGGTTTTGAAACGAAAGTGTGACTAATTAAAAGTTAAGGCTGTAATCTTAGAAAAATGCGTTGTTTCAATAAAACTCCTAATATTAAACATTGGGATCCCAAAATAAGGTTTGAAAACTATTTACATCTTAAAAATGAGTTCACAGTTGATAAATCATAAAAATCATAGATTATTACAGCCATTTTCAAATAAACCCCCAACCAAAGCAGTCGGGCAGGCCAAACATGTACGCGTCGCTTCACGCTCTCCGTACTCATGGTTGGTTGACTCAGACATTGCCCTACCTGCAACACAGAGCACCCGTGAGCCGAAGCCCAGCAAGAAAACTCATGTAGAACATAACATATGCAATGTATACAGTTTATCATAACAGATAATCCTCAAATAAACAAGTTAACCATTAGACTAAGCAAACATGGCCATGCCGCCCCAGAGACCTTACCAAAGCCCTGGGGTATCGGTTCTCACCACGAGGATAACTCATGTATCCCTTGGGTCCCACCCTGAATATAGCATAACACATGTATCCACCGGGCCCCGCCCTGACTATAGCATCCCATGTGCTAGGTGTTACTTTCGGCCCACGGCCGCCCCGGCCTACGCCGTACTCGGCCCTTGCCGTTCATTTCATCATAATCACACATATAATATAACACAACAACATGCAATCAAATATTAATTCATTTAAGTCTGCACCCTAGCATGTGATGCAATATAGGGCCGCGCCCCGCAATCATACTATGGGCCCACGCCCTATCCTACGGGTGTTATAGTTTTCTTACCTGAATTCCGAGACTCCTGATGCACTAAAGCCGCGAGCACGGTCCTCAAGCACGAGCCTCACCAACAACCTAGTCACAACACACAAGAAACATCCCTCAATACTAATCAACCCAAAACCACTTCCCGGGACCAATCCCGCACTCTCGGGACCTCTAAAACCTTAAAACAACACCCCGGAGACATCCCCCGAACCCCCGGAGCAAAGGCCTAAAATTGCCTAAAAATGATGCCCTGAATTTAGCCTTGTGCCGCGGCACCACATCCTTGTGCCGCGGCACCCATCAGTCAGAGGCTCCCTCGCCGCGGCACGAAAAACCTGTGTCGCGGCACGCCTTCGCAGACCCAGAATTCTGGGTTTTCTCCTGCGTTTTCTCCGAGCTAAAACCTTCCCAATTCATACCAAACCAATACCCAAACCCCAAAATCAAATCCAAACTTCATATGACCCATCTAGCAACCCATAAACATCATCAAAGCAATCAAACACACAATCAAATCCCCAAAATCCACATCCTTGATTTCAATTTCAGAAAATTAAAAACTCAAAGTTCAAACTTAAACCATGCTCAAATCTCTTAACCCATAACATAATCAAGCCTTAAATGTGTATAAATTCCTTACCTCAAGTAGAGAATCCCATCCCAAGCTCCCTTGATTCATCTCCTAAGTCTCCAAATTTCAGCTCCTTCACTTCTCTTCTTCTTCTTCTTCTTCTTCTCATTGCCCTAACTTTCCTTCTCTTTGGTTTTTCTTCTCTTTAGTTTTTATCAAAACCAATCAATGCCAAGCCCCAAACCGTGTACCCCCTATAACCCAGCTGCCATAAATCAATTTCCCAGCCAAATGACCATTTTACCCCTCCTTGCCTATCCTTTCCCAACTAAACCTCAAGGGCACTTAAGTCCTTTTACTTCTATTTCATTTCTACCATTTTCTACCTAGAACTTGTTACTCTCAGCAGTAACTAATGGTTACCCAGGTTACTAAATCTCCAATAACCATTACCCGCTAAATCTCAACTTAACCATAAAATTCCCGAGGTACCCCTAGGCTCCTCCCGAGCCGGGTATAGAAATCCCGTTGTGACTCTTAAGTTAAATTTCTCTCTAGGACCGTCTCGGCACGTGCATCACAAAATAACACCACACTCACGTGGTACAAATCACGGAATACAATTATCACAAATATGCCCTCGGCGGGCTAAAATTACAATTATGCCCTTCAAACACAATCAGGGCCTACATGCATACTAATACACATATACATGCGTCTCAGATAAATAAATAGTCAAATAACATGCTTTAAATCATAACCATGCATTTAACTCATAAAATCACACATAATTCCCATCGTGCCCTCCTGGCACGCTAATCAAGGCCCTTAAGCCTTATTAGCGAATTTGGGTCGTTACAATTGTTATGAGCATGAGGATTGTAATAACATATGCATGATGCCAGGGCAAGGCCCGTTGTATGCTGCATGATATTTGTATGTCATTTTGGTCGATTGATCTTGGTTGTTGTTGAGATTGAGAGGTGGAAATTGGACCTTGTTATCATGCCTAATGAGTGATGTCACTGATTGCAGGCATTTAGTTGTAATGCCTCGCCAATCGTCGAGACTCCGCGGCATTCAGGCAGAGGATGATAACCAGGGGCAGGACCCTCCACCTGCTCCTCGGAACTGGCAGCAGATCTTAGCCGAGATGGAGGCTAGGTTGAAGAAAACAGAGGAAGAGCTTAGTCAGTTGAGGCAACCAGCTCCTCCACCAGCCACGGTGATACCACCGCCGCCTAGTGTGGTACCAGCTCCGGTTC
Source organism: Humulus lupulus (assembly GCF_963169125.1). Classification (NCBI taxonomy): domain Eukaryota; kingdom Viridiplantae; phylum Streptophyta; class Magnoliopsida; order Rosales; family Cannabaceae; genus Humulus; species Humulus lupulus. The sequence continues at coordinate 144,342,278 of NC_084800.1, read as the reverse complement.
AACCTGTGACTGGGAACAGGTGGGAACCTCTGTATGAAAGATTTAGAAAACAGCAACCTCCTACCTTTGAGGGCGGAGCAGACCCACTGCAGGCTGAGCAGTGGATGAGTACAATGTCTGTGATCCTGGACTTCATGAGGGTTGAAGGAAGGGATAGGGTTGATTGTGCCAGTTATATGCTTAGAAATGATGCACGTATTTGGTGGGAGGTAGTAGGGCAGCGAAGGGATACTGCAACTATGACTTGGGAAGAATTCAAGAGCATTTTTAACGAAAAATACTACAGCGTAGCCGTTCGAGCCGCGAAGGCGGATGAGTTCAACAACCTGACTCAGGGCAGGTTATCTGTCACTGAGTACGCCCTGGTATTTGACAGATTGGCGAAGTTTGCGCCAGAGCTAGTGCCGACTGATGCGGCCAGAAGGGACAGGTTTATACGGGGATTAAATGTAATGATCGCCCGTGACGTGAGTATTACAATGGCTCCAGAGACTACCTATGCGCAAGTGGTAGACAAGGCCCTCACTGCTGAGAGGGCTGAGGATCAGATCTGGAAGGATAACGCTGCTAGGCGTGATACCAGGAGGGTAGTGCCTTCTTCTTCTGGGCCTAGTCAGGGCAGCGGCCCCAGTGAGCAGAAGAGGAGAGTACCAGACTCATTTACTCCCTATGGTTCTGACAGGAGGGTTCGCGGTTCTGTGGGTGGCCGCCAGGGCGGAAATGACAACTGGAGGGGCTGTCCATTGTGTCCTCGATGCAGGCAACGGCATCAGGGTGAGTGCTGGTCTAGGGCATGCTTTGTTTGTGGTAGCACCAGTCACTTGAAGAAAGATTTCCCGCAGGCTAAGAAGGAGGAGCCAAGGCAGGGTGACAGCCTCGCTCCTGCTAGGGTTTTCACCTTGACTCAGATTGAGGCAGAGGCCAGTCCATCAGTGGTCACAGGTCAGATTTCTAGCGCTGGATCCTTGTTTACTGCATTGATTGATTCTGGTGCTACGCACTCATTTGTTTCTGCTAGGGTGATTGATCAGCTGTGTAGACCTAGTATTTTGTATGCTAGGGGTTTCCAGACTATATTGCCTACAGGAGAACTGGTAGTCTCTAGGAGGTGGGTTAGAGCATTACCAGTAGTAGTAGACGGTAGAGAATTGTTTGTTGACCTGATTGAGCTAGATATGGACGATTTTGATATAATACTAGGAATGGATTGGTTGACGCGGTATGGAGCAACAATTGATTGTAGGCGACGAATGGTGACCTTTGAACCGGATGGCGAGGCACCCTTTGTGTTTGTGGGAATGGTGAATGGACCACGGGTGCCTCTGATCTCAGCACTAAAGGCTCGAGACCTGATGCAGGAGGGTTGCATAGGATTCCTAGCGAGCATAGTAGATTCCTCCAAGGTGGCGACAGTGGGACCGAATGAAACTAGAGTGGTCTGTGAGTTTCCAGACTTGTTTCCTTCAGATCTGCCGGGATTGCCGCCGCAGCGGGAGATTGAGTTCGGCATAGAGTTAGCTCCGGGAGCAGAGCCAGTATCCAAGGCACCTTACAGAATGGCTCCGGCAGAATTAAAGGAATTGAAGATTCAGTTGCAGGAACTACTTGATTTGGGGTTTGTCAGACCAAGTTTCTCGCCGTGGGGTGCTCCAGTATTATTTGTTAAGAAAAAGGATGGATCGCTCCGGATGTGCATAGACTACAGGGAGTTGAATAAGCTGACTATCAAGAACAAGTATCCATTGCCTAGGATCGACGATTTATTTGATCAGCTCCAGGGGAGTACAGTGTTTTCGAAGATTGATCTCCGATCAGGCTACTATCAGTTGAGGATCAAAGAGGAGGACGTACCAAAGACTGCTTTTCGGACGCGGTATGGGCATTATGAATTTTTGGTTATGTCCTTTGGGTTAACCAATGCCCCGGCGGCATTTATGGATTTGATGAACAGAATTTTCAAGGATTATCTGGATAAGTTCGTGATTGTGTTTATTGATGATATCCTAGTATACTCCCAGTCAGAGACAGAGCATGAGCATCATTTGCGCCTAGTGTTGCAGCGGTTAAGAGAGCATAAGCTATATGCTAAGTTTAGCAAGTGCGAGTTCTGGTTATCGCAAGTTTCATTTCTAGGCCATATTATTAGTAAGGATGGGTTACTGGTCGACCCAAGCAAGACGGAAGCAGTGAGAGATTGGCCTAGACCTGGTAGTGTTCCTGAAGTTAGAAGTTTCCTTGGACTAGCAGGTTACTACCGACAGTTTGTAGAGGGGTTCTCCAGAATTGCTACTCCATTGACAGAACTGACAAGGAAGAAGACCAAGTATGTGTGGACAGATCGATGTGAGAATAGCTTTAAAGAGCTGAAGCGGCGGTTGATTACTGCACCAGTGCTGAGCCTGCCAACAGATGATGAGAAGTTTGTGGTCTACTGTGACGCTTCCAGACAGGGTTTGGGATGCGTGTTGATGCAGGCTGGGAAGGTGATAGCGTACGCATCAAGGCAATTAAAGGAGTACGAGCAGAGATATCCCACGCACGACCTGGAGTTAGCTGCAGTGGTATTCGCACTTAAAGTTTGGAGACACTATCTGTATGGAGAGAGGTGCGAGATATACACTGATCACAAAAGTCTAAAGTATTTCTTTACCCAGAAGGACTTGAATATGCGCCAGAGGCGGTGGCTAGAGCTGGTAAAGGATTACGATTGTGATATCCTGTACCATCCTGGGAAGGCTAATGTAGTGGCTGATGCATTGAGCCGGAGGGGCCCAGGACAGCTGTATAGTTCAAGGTAGATATCTGACAGATTAGCTGGAGAGATGACCAGAGCAGGTATAGAGCTAGTGGTTGGTAGGTTGGCCAACATTACTCTCTAGTCAACGCTCCTCGAGAGGATTAAGGAAGCATAAGGAAGGGACCCCCAGTTAGTTGAACGTAGAGAGAATGTCCTAACTGGAGCAGCTAAGGACTTCTCTATTTCTGAGATGGGTTTGTTGAAGTACAAAGGACGGATTTGCGTTCCGATTGATCCAGACATTCGGCGAGAGATTCTGGACGAGTCTCATACCACTCCCTACTCTTTACACCCAGGTTCTACGAAGATGTACCATGACCTGAAGGTTTTGTATTGGTGGTCAGGCATGAAGAGGGACGTGGTGGACTATGTGGCTAGATGCTTAACCTGTCAGCAGAATAAGGCGGAACATCAGAGGCCAGCAGGATTATAACAGCCTTTAGGGATTCCCGAGTGGAAATGGGAAGATATTGCCATGGACTTTGTGGTTGGATTGCCAAAGACCGTGGGTCAGCACGACTCGGTGTGGGTGATTGTGGACAGGTATACGAAGTCCGCCCACTTCTTACCTATGAAGACGACTTATACTGTGGAGCAGTATGCAGAGCTTTATGTAAAGGAGATTGTTCGACTTCATGGGGCTCCGAGGTCGATAGTATCCGACAGAGACCCCACTTTCACTTCCAAGTTTTGGAAGAGCCTACAGGAGGCAATGGGCACACAGCTTCGGTTTAGTACCGCTTATCATCCTCAGACGGATGGACAGTCTGAGAGGACCATTCAGATACTGGAGGACATGTTACAAGCTTGTGTGTTGGATTTTAAGGGATCTTGGAGTAGGTATCTCTCTCTGATTGAGTTCTCGTACAATAATAGTTATCAGGCGACTATCGGAGTGGCTCCGTATGAGATGCTGTATGGAAGAAAGTGCAGATCACCGATTCACTGGGATGAGGCAGGTGAGAGAAGGTATTTAGGTCCTGAGATGGTTCAGAGGACCAATGAGGCACTTGAGAAAATTAGAGCTCGTATGCTCGCCTCCCAGAGTCGCCAGAAGAGTTATTCAGATCAGAAACGCAGGAGCGTGGAATTTCAGGTTGGTGATCATGTATTCCTCAGGGTTTCACCCCTGAGAGGAGTAAAACGTTTTGGCGTTTGGGGAAAGCTGAGTCCCAGGTTTGTTGGTCCATTTGAGATTCTAGAACGAGTTGGGGAGGTGGCTTACAGGTTAGCAATGCCTCCAGCTCCATCAGGCGTTCATGACGTGTTTCATGTATGCATGCTCCGGAAGTATGATTTGGACACTACTCATGTGTTGAGCTATGAGAACTTGGAGTTGGATCGGGATTTATCGTACGAAGAAAAGCCTGTTCAGATCCTTGATAGAAAGGACAAAGTCTTGAGGAACAAGACCATCGCCTTGGTTAAAATATTGTGGAGGAATAGCAAGGTCGAAGAGGCAACATGGGAACTGGAGTCGGATATGCAGGAGCGGTATCCCGAGTTGTTCAGGTAAATTTCGAGGACGAAATTTTCATGAGGAGGGGATAGTTGTAACGACCCCAAATTCGCTATTAAGGCTTAAGGGCCTGGAGTAGTGTGCCTGGAGGGCATAATGGGATTCTGTGTGTGACTTTTATGAATTTAATGCATGATTATGATTTAATGCACGTTATATGACTTTGATTAATTGTGATGCATGACTATGTGAATTAGTATGCATGTAGACCTGATTGAGCATATTTGTAATTTGGCCATGTTGGGCATGATTATGTTGTTACCTGTGATCTATGACTCGAGATGATCCTAGAAGGAGCGGGTTAGCGGAAAGTCAAAGCGGGAACCTGTACCCGGCTTGGGTTAAGCCTGGGGAGTTTAATTGAGAATTTGGGAATTTATTTGATGATTAATCAGGTTGGGTAGCGAGCGGGAATTATTAGGAACACTTGAGGAATTAGTGGGAATTTGGGTAATATGACTAAAATGCCCCTTTATGGGCATAAAGGTTTAGAATTAGTAAGGGAGGGCATTTTGGTCATTAGGCTTGCAAGAGATAAAATAAAGAAGGTCTTTACACTTAGTGGATTTAGTAGAGAAAAGTTATAGGCTAAAAAGAAAGAAAGAAAGAAGAGAAAAGAAAAGAGAGGGAAAGCTGAAGGGTTTGGCTCTGAAGATTCGGTTTGTGGCTCTCCCAACCATTTCCCTTGATTTTTCTTGAGGTTAAGCTCAGTGGAAAGCTAGGGTTAGCTGAGCATCAAGGATCCTAAGCTAGGCTTGAGGATTGGCAAAGGATTAGCAAGATCACATCAGAGATTTGAGGTAAGTTCTTGAGGTTTTCGGATTTAGGGTTTATCTGGTTTTGAGCTGTGTTTTTGAGCTAAATGGAGGGGGTTTTTGGGGAAAACAGGTCAAGGTTGTGAAGGTGCAAGCCAAGGAGGCCTAGGGTTCAGTTCAAGGTCGAAATTCCACCCACGGTATGATTTCTAAGACCCTATCCTTGTTGTTTGAGTGATTTTCTGGTTTTTGGGTTCATGGAGTTAGATTTTGAGTTGTGGGTTGCTTGAGCTTGGGGTTGAGTTCATGGGGTGCTTGGGATGAGTGTGAGGTGTGTATAAGTTTGTTTTTGGGCTTGGAAAAGAGTTGGACAAGTTTGGGGTTGAAATGGGAGAAGAAAATCGCAAGATGCGATTTTTGGTTTTGGTCTGCTGCAACTAGCGCTAGTCAGGGGGCGCTGTAGCGCTAGCCCTGTTCTGTTGAGGGTGGTTCTACTTGTAGCGCTACAGCGCCCTCTTTTGAGCGCTGTAGCGCTGCACTGTTCACAGAGGGGATTTTTGGGCTTTTGTGAAGGGATTTTGACCTAGGGTTTGGGGCTTGATTCCGCCACTTTGTTTTGGGATCTAGGACTTCCCGGGGGCTCGGGATTAGTCCCGAGGCTAGGTTTTGGTCTTGGGATTTGGTGATGACTTTGACTTGTGGATTTTTCTTAGGTAGGCGCTAGGGCTCGGGTAAGATCGTGCTCAAGGAGTCAGGTTGATCAAGGCTACTGAGTCTAAAGGTAAGAAAACCGTAACACCCAAGAATAGGGCATGGCCCCAGAATGTATTATGTGCAAATGTTTAACCTTAAATGAATCATGATGTGTGTGAATGATTATTTCGAATGTACTATATGTGTGATTACGATGAAATGAACGGCAAGGGCCGAGTGCGGCATAGGCCGGGTACGGCCGTGGGGCCGAAAGTAACACACAGCACGTGGGATGCTTATATTCAGGGTGGGACCCAAGGGATACATGGGTTATCCTCGCGGTGAGAACCGAAACCCCAGGCTTTGGTAAGGCCTCTGGGGCGGCATGGCCGTACTTGTTTATTATGATGGTTTTCCTATTTATCAGTGAATTATGCCAGCTATATGATTTGCATATGTTATGTACTATATGGGTTTTGTTGCTGGGCTTCGGCTCACGGGTGCTCCGTGTGGCAGGTAAAAGCAAGGAGTCAGTCAACCGGCCATGAGTATGGAGAGCGTGGGGGCGGCGCGTACATGTTCGGCCTGCCCGACTGCTTTGGTTGGGGGCATTTTGTATATGGCTGTATTAAACCATTCTTTTGATAACCGATCGAGTGTAAATCTATTTTTGAGTTGTAAATATTTTGTAAACCCTATTTTGGGACCCCAGATGTTTTATACTTAACGTTTTCAATGAAGTTAAACATTGTAAAAGAGTACAGCCTTAAATTCTGATTTATTCACACTTTTGGTTTTAAAAACCACTTAGAGTCAATTAAATGCACAATTTCTGTTTTAAACTGACTTAGTAACGGCTCTAAGGTAGTAGGGCATTACAAGCACCCTTAGGCCACATAACAAATATATAACTCACAGAATGCATATATTCAATTATAGGGAATCTCAGTCCCAATGACAACCACATGGGTGCAATTTTCTTACCTCGAATCCTGAGCGATAAATAAAGAGCGATCCCGAGCACAATCCTTAGTCTTGAGCCTTAACGATAATCCTAGTCACAATCAACAATGGATAACCATCAATCTCTAATCTAAATAAATGTTTTAGACACAAATACAAGCCTCTGAGATCTCGAATTCTACTAAAAAAACGTAGTAGAATTCGTCTCGAGCGCTTAGATTTGAAGCCCTAAGCCTCCCCAAGCCTAAAACCTTGGGTGCCCTTTATTTTCTATTTAGGGCCGCGACTTTCCCTTTAAGGCCGCGGCCCACCCCTTAGACAGATGCCAAGCCCTCCCTTCTGGAGAACACGGGCTGCGACTTACACCCTCCTGGGTCACGGCACACCTAGCGAATCAGAGGCACCCCAACCTCTTCAAGCACGCGGACCATGGTGACTGAAGAATAGGGCCGCGACCCGACCCCAAACCCAAAAATTCCAACCTTTTTCCTGCATTTTTCCCCAGCTATAACCTCAAAGTTCAACCTCAATTACACACCCAAAACCTCGTCAAGCCCATAAATGAGTCCAGGTCTTTTACTTACATATCTTAAACATTTAAACACCAAAAAAATCCTACTGAACCTATCATCTCAACTCAGCTACAAACCAAACTCAAAACCTAGACAATTCAGCCTAACAACCTAAAATTCTAGCAAAACAGAACAAGATTTCTCACCTCAATTGTAGCTTGATCCTCACAGTTTTCCTTGGCTAGTCCTAACTTTAATTCCCCAGCTTCTCCCAGCTTAAATCCCTAGCTTTTTCTCCTTCAAGTTTCAGAATTTCCCTTTTGTTCTAGAGAGAGGAAGGAGAACGTGAGATGGAGGGAGTGAGGGAGTGAATTTCTAAATGTTCCAAGAGTGTTCTTATAGTTTCCTAAGACTCAACTGATCAAATACCATAACTAAAAAGACTAAAATACCCCTCAAGTTTTCCCAGCCCTCTAATAGCTTCCAAGGGTAAAATTGTCTTTCTCCCAAATTCCCGCTAATTCCTCAAGTCCTCCTATCATTTCCCAATTAATCCCGCATGGCGACCTCTTATGGGCAACGGTATGTCCAGGTCGCCACGGACCTCCCTGAGGCTGATTGGAGTGGTCTTGGGAGTTTTGCTATGTTGGAGCTCGGGGAGACTCTTGTGCGTTCCGCCGCTTGGGTGAGTTTATGCATCTTATGTCAGCCTTATCCCTTTTCTCTCTCTTTTTTGTTGTTGCTTATCATTGTTATTGTTATTTTTCTTGTGCAGACCTATACAGTGGCTTAGCGATTTGCCGACTCGGCTCAAGACCTCTCCACGTCGAATGCTGAGAGGGACCGTCTTACGGTCCAGGTTCAGGGGCTCAAGAGGGAACTTGCTGAAACCAGGCTTAAGCTAGAGAAGGCCTTGGCGAAGGCCTCTTCCTCATAAAAAAAAGCTGAAGAGGGCGATTGCCAAGGCCACGATGCTGCAGGAAAGGGTCACTAGCTTAGAGACCCTACTTGAGGGTGCCAAGGCTACTATCGCAGCGTTGCTGGGGAGGGTCGCTTCCTTAGAGGTGGACAAGGCAGCTATTGAGTATAGATCCATAGAGCGTGCCCTTTACGGAGTATGGAGGCAGAATCCTAACTTCAATTTCTCCTCCTTTGGCAAGCATGCCGTTGCCCGGGTTGCTGAGTGGAACACCCATGGTAGGAGGCGTTGAGATTATCATTCTGCGATTTTTGCCAATTAGTTTAATGTGGATGTATGCTCATTCGAGCCCTATTTTTCTTGTAATATCTCCGAGTCCTATTATGTTATCAAAACTCTTTTTTTTATATGTATATACATATGTGATCATTCATCTTTATTCCTCTGTGTTCGAGGTCCTTTTGAGCCCGCACGGTGGGGTTCGATAGATTCTCTTTTTTATTTATCACGCTTGAGGTCCTTTGGAGCCCATGTGAAGGGGTTCAATAGGTCCCTCTTTGGTGCCTCTTCATTGTTCTATAAGGATATATTGACCCCTTGGGTTCTAGTTATCCTTTTATAAATTTCTGTGCGCGCTTATTATTTCTTGCGAGAAGCGTCCTTCTCGTCATTATTCATAGTACTATTTTTGCAAGGGTCTCTTTTAGGACCCTTTTTGGCTAGACGGCTTGGTGGCCGCTCTAGGCTTATCGGAGGGTGCTTCCCCTGGGGCATTTCCTCTTGTGGAAGCATTTACTCTTACTTAGGTGTTTTTCTTGTAGGACCTTTTGGTCTCCTTGATGTTCATAAGGGTAGCTAATCCTTGTGAACTCAAGCGATACCTTACAAGGTCTTCTTCTTGATTTATAAAGGGGTTATATATATATAAGGGTCTCATTTAGGATCCTGAGATAAGGGGTCTTTTTTGGGTCCTCTTGATAAGGGGGTCCTTTTAGGATCCTCTTGATAGGGGGTTCTTTTAGGGTCCCTCTGATATACAGGATCCTTTTAGGGTCCTCCTGATAAGGGGGTCCTTTTGGGGTCCTCTTGATAGGAGGTCCTTTTAGGGTCCTCCTGATATAAGGGGTCCTTTTAGGGTCCTCTTGATAAGGGGGGTCCTTTTAGGATCCTCATGATCGGGGGTCCTTTTAGAATCTCTTTTGATATCAGGGGTCCTTTTAGGGTCTTCCTGATAAGGGGGGGGGGGGGGGGGGGGGGTCCTTTTAGGATCCTCCTGATCGGGGGTCCTTTGAGGATCCTTTTTGGTATCAGGGTCCTTTTAGGATCCTTTCGATATAAGGGGTCTTTTAGGATCCTCCTAATATAAGGGTCCTTTTAGGATCCATTTTGATATCAGGGGTCCTTTTCCTTGCTATATATTTTGCCTCCTGTCCTAGCCCCCCCCCCCCCCCCCCCCAAGTGCTTGGTGAAATTTATTTCAGCAGGCACTTTGGTGAATGCTTTAGAGAAGAAGAATAACACGTAAAGTTGCGAACAGTTTCATGCATAGAGTGCGGGTTACAATGACACATATGAAAGGGTTACATCTAATTAGGAGGTTACCCCTGTAGTCTCTTTGATTCCTATCTATTAAGTTAACATGACAGGGAACAAACTAAACATAGGTCTTCTTTGCATCGGGTGCAGAAGTCTCACTGGTAGTATTTCTTGAGGTGTTCCGCATTCCACGCTCGAGGTATGACAGTGTTATCCATGTGGGCCAGTTTGTAGGTGTTTGGTGGTATGCATTGAGCGACCTGGTAGGGTCCTTCCCAGTTTTCCCCTAGTACCCCCGCCCCCGGGTCTCGCGTGTTGGGGAGTACTTTTCTTAGTATCAAGTCTCCTACCCTGAAAATTCTCTCTCGTACCCTTGAGTTGTAGTACCTCACTGCTCGTTGCTGATATGTGGCTAACCTTAGTTGTGCCCTTTCTCTCTTGGCTTCCAATAGGTCCAAATTCCCAACCAATGCTGCGATATTAGCCTGGCCATCATATGCTTGCGTGCGAATGGAGTGAATCTTCATTTCTATCGGAAGGACAGCCTCGCAGCTGTAGGCCAGGGCGAAAGGAGTCTCCCAAGTGGTGGAACGAGGGTTGGTCCTGTAGGCCCAGAGTACATTGGGGAGTTCCTCAATCTAGGCTCCTTTCAACTTTTCAAACTTTGTTTTCGAGTTCCTTTTTAGGATCTTGTTGATGGCCTCTACTTGTCCATTGGCTTATGGGTGTACTACTGCAGAAAAACTCCTCTTGATTCCTTTTTCCTTGCAGTATTCCTCAAATATTCCTCCTTCAAACTGTGTTCCATTGTCGGAGATAATCTTGTAGGGTACTCCAAACCTGCAGAAGATATACTTGTTGACAAAGGTGGCGATTTGCTTAGCCGTTATGTTGACTAAAGGCTCCGCTTCCACCCACTTAGTGAAATAATCGACTGCTACCACCGCGTATTTAGGTCCTCCTCTTCCTGTTGGCAATGCTCCAATCAAGTCAATTCCCCACATAGCGAAGGGTCACGGATTGGTCATGCTCACCAGCTCATTTGGTGACTGTCGGGGGTAATTCACATGTCTTTGGCACTGTCACACCTTCTCGCGAAGTCACTCACATCCTTCTCCATGGTAGGCCAATAATACCCCTGGAAGATGGCCTTTTTTGCCATGGACTGGCCCTCAGCATGATTTCCACATTCCCTTTCATGTATCTCTTGCAAAAAATTTAAAGCCTCTCCCTTATCTATCCACCGCAAGAGCGGGGTAGAGAAGCCTCTCTTATATAAGGTTCCATCTACTAGGGTGTACTGAGCTGCTTTGTAAGTTAGTTTACGGGCATCTTTTTTGTCCAAAGGCAAGGTCCCGTTATTTAAGTACCTCATGACAGGTGCAAACCATGACTCCTCAGTGCTATTGATTCTTTCTTCTGCTATGCTTGGCTTGGGGAGGTATTTGACCGGTATGGACTCAAGCGTGTCTTCGTCTCGTGAGGAGGCCAGTTTCGCGAGTGCATCGAAGTTTGTGTTTTGCTCCCTTGGGATCTATTCTATGGTGTATTTTTTGAACTGATCCAAATACCCTTTCACCTTGGCGAGATATACAGCCATTTTTGGACCTCTAGCTTGGTATTCACCCTTCACCTGAAATACCACCAGTTGTGAGTCACTAAAGACATGCAAATGGGTTACCTTTAACTCCCTAGCTAGCCGTAGGTCAGCCAACAACGCCTCGTACTTTGCCTCATTGTTGGAAGTTTCGAATCCAAATCTCAAGGCACAATACATCTTGTGCCCCTCAGGTCCCGTCATTACTATGCCAGCGCCGGCTCCTCCTTCGTAGATGCCCCGTCTACATGGAGGCTCCATTCTTCAAGGTGTTTTTCCTCTATATGCGCCAGTTCATTCTCTTCTATTTCTCCCTCCTCATGGGGTCGGTATGCAAACTCAACTATAAAATCTGCAAGTATCTGCCCATTGATTGAGGTCCTTGGGGTGTAAGTGATGTCGAATTGACTTAATTCAATCGACCATTTTAACAACCTTCCCGAAGTCTCTGGCTTGTGCAACACTTGACGCAGGGGGGTGTTTGTGAGCACCTCGATAGCATGAGCATGAAAATAGGGCCTCAACTTTCGAGAAGGCACTATCAAGGCATATGCTAACTTCTCTATTTCTGAGTACTGGGCTTCTGCGTCTATTAACCATTTGCTCACATAGTACATGGGCTGCTGGTGCTTCTTTTCTCCCTTAACCAAGGCGGCGCTTATAGCATGCTCTGATACAGCTAGATACAAATACAAGCTCTCCCCTTTTTCTGGATTGGCCTAAAGGGGTGGTTTACCAAGGTGTTCCTTTAGTTTGGTGAAGGCATCCTAGCATTCATCATCCCAAGCGAACTTTTTGTTCCCTTTTAGGATGTTGAAGAAATGGAGGCATTTGTCAGTAGACCTGGAGATGAACCTATTGAGGGCTGCTACTCTCCCCGTTAAGCACTGCACCTCCTTTTTGCTTCGTGGTGGGCTCATTTCCAGCAGCCTTGATTTTTTCAGGGTTAGCCCCAACACCTCGAGAATTCACCATAAAACCCAGGAACTTTCATGATGAGACTCCGAAGGTGTACTTGAGCGGGTTTAGCTTCATTCTAAACTTCTGAAGAGTGTCGAACATCTCCATGAGATCGTTGGTGAGCTCTCCGGCCTTCTTTGTCTTTACCAACATATCTTCCACATATACTTCCATATTCCTTCCTATTTGATTTGCAAACATTTTGTTCACTAGCCTTTGATAAGTAGCACCTGTGTTTTTTAAACCAAAACACATCACTTTGTAGCAATACAACCCCTTGTCTGTTATGAACGAAGTGTGCTCTTCATCAGCCGGGTTCATGGGTATTTGGTTGTACCCGGAATATGCATCCATGAAGCTAAGTAGTTCGTGGCCCGCTGTGGCGTCTACTAACTGCTCTATCCTAGGAAGCGGGAAGCTGTCCTTAGGGCAGGCCTTATTGAGGCTAGTAAAGTCCGCACAAGTCCTCCATTTTCCATTGGGCTTCGGGACTAGCACTGGGTTTGATACCCATAGTGGGTAAAATGCCTCTCGGATGAACCCATTTTCCTTCAACTTTTCAATCTCCTTTTTTAGGGTCGCGTATCTTTCTGGGTCCAGTGCTCTCCTTTTCTACCTCACAGGCCTTGCTTTTGGGTCGATGTTCAGGCGGTGGCACATGACCACTGGGTCTATTCCTACCATATCCTTGTGACTCCAGGCAAATACGTCGAGGTTGGCTTTCAAGAATTCTACTAGTTTCTCCTTCACGCCACCCATAAGGTTTTTTCCTACCTTCAACTTTCTTAACGGCTCATTCATGACCGCCACTTACTCCAACTCCTCTACTGGTTTAGCTCTGGGTTCTTCTGTGACTCGTGGGTCTAATTCGCGGGTTCTCGCCTTCATGCACAACCATTGCCATAGGCGTTGATGGCTTTGTGGCCGTGCAGAGGGATGTGTTATAGCATTCCCTCACTTCCTTCTACTCTCCTTTCATGCATGCTATTCCCCCAAGAGTTGGGAATTTCATAGTCAAGTGGTATATAGAAGTTATCGCCTTCAATTCTCTTAGGTAAGGTCTCCTTAATACCGCATTGAAGGATGAGGCGCAATCTACCACAACAAAGTTTGCCATTATGGTGGTTTGTCTGGGCTGTTCTCCCATAGTAAAGGCTAACTCGATCGCACCTAGGGACTCTATTGAATCTCCCGTAAATCCATACAAGGAGGTACTGCAGGGCTTTAGGTGCCGGATGTTTAGTCCCATCTTCTCCAGAGCTAGGTGATATAAGATGTCCACAGAGCTTTCGTTATCCACCAAGACCCGATGCACCCTCATGTTAGCAAGCTGGACAGTCAACACTAGGGGGTCATTATGGGGGAAATGTACACCCCGGGCGTCTTCCTCAGTGAAGGTTATTGAGTCATTTTCACCCTTAAAAATCTTCGGGGGGCGTTGCTCCAAACTTAGGACGCATGGTGGCGGACTTCGTCTGGCCTCCCTGGCATATTTATCTCGCCCTTTCCTTGATTCGCCCCTGAATCTTGGTCCTCCAAATATGGTCCTGACCTCTCCTTGTACTTCCAAGGCCACCTCTCACGCTCGCGGTGAGGATGCTCCTTCTTCCGGATTTTGGTTCTGCTTGCGAACATATCTGCCCAAATGTCCCCTGCGAATAAGCTCCTCGATTTCTACCTTCAAATGGTTACATTCTGCAGTGGTGTGGCCGATATCTTTGTGATACTGGAAATATTTGCTGGGGTCTATTTTGGACCAGTTTTTTTTCATTGGCGGGGGCCTCCGGAAAGGGACCTGGTTTTCATTCGTGACGAAAATATGATCTCTAGCATGGGTGAGGTCAGCATAAAAAGTGTAGGGGCCCTATCTACGCTCATCAGTGCGCTGATGCTTTCGGGGTCGATCATCTCTCGTTCCCTCATATACCCTCTTCTTCTTGGCACCACTTTGGCTTTCTCGGATTGAGGGTTTTGGTGGTGACTGGCCTTTTCCGGCCTTAAGGCTTTCGTGACCATCTTCCACGCGAATATATTTCTGCGCCCCCTCGTAGAAATCATCCAAATCTGTGACCTCCCTATTGAGCATGTTATCCCATAACTTGCTTCCCAGGCGTACTCCAGCTGTGATGGCCATTTTCAACTCTCTACGGGTCAAACTCCCTACTTTGGGCGCCTCCATATTGAACCTGTGAATGTAGCTCTTTAGACTCTCATTTTCTCCTTGCTTCACGTTGGTGAGGCTGGTGCCTGACATTGTGTAGTCCCGCACGGCGTGGTGTTGCTGGAGAAATTCATTGGAAAACTGCTGCCAAGATGTGATGGACCCTGGTCTAAGTCTTTTGAACCATTTGTACGCAGGTCCTTTCAATGTGATAGCGAAGCAATGGCATCTGGCCCCACTACTAATCCCCCTTAACTTCATCAGGTCATTAAATGCATCCAGATGGTATTTAGGATCTGTGCTTCCTTCGTATGGGATCATGTGGGGCTCCTTGAAGTTGGCTAGAACCCGGATGGCTTGGATCTCCTTAATGAAGGGCGACTCATGGTCGAACTCATCCTCAAAGGCTTGTCCTCTAGAGGCGGTGATGATTTTGCTTGGTAGGCTCCTCATTTCTGTGTCCAGGTATTGTCTCCTCTTGTTCAAGGAGTCTCTCAGCGTGGATGGGTTAGGATCTCCCTTTCCTTTGCCTTCTCGGGGCGCCATAGGAGGCGTGGTCCTTTTACCCGCCCTATTTTTGTTGAGTTCCTCTCGTAAATCTGAGGGTCTTCTCCTTGAGGTGACCTCTACATCGTTACGAGGGGCAGCGTTGGTCTTCGGCTCTGGCCCCTGGGGCTGCTTCGGTGGTCCAGAACATTCGTGTTGCTTCGTCTGCGGGGTGTTACTGGTGGAGAGTCGAGTCCTTCCGTCGTCTACTTGGACGATGGTTTCTACCCCCTCTTGACCTCTCTCTTTCCGCTTAGGGAGCTTTACGTTTGATCTCCCTTGCAATAGGCCATTTAGATCCTCTTGCATGTTTTCCAAGGTGGTTTCTAGCCTCTGGTTCATACGGTGAAGTTCACGTATCTTATCTTCATGGAATCAAGACCTAGAATTCGAGCTCACAGAGTGGACCCGAGGGTGCTTGTCAGGTCTGCGCATCGATGGGCCCGGATCCTGCTGGCTGGAGTTTGGTACCTGCGGCGGCCTTGGAGGCAGGAACTCACCGGCACCCCTTGCTGGGGCAACCATTGGCCTTGGATGATCCTCCTCAGGTGGGACCGCCGAGGATGAGGCTTCCCTTTCATCTCCGTGAACCTCATGCTCCTTTGGGGCCTCCACATTTGCGGGTGGAGGAGGATCCTTCATAGAGGCTTTTAGCTGATCTTCGTCGAGATGGACCTCCACCTCTCGCGGCTCTCTCAATTGTTTCAAATGTCATGGCATCTTTTTCTTATCGGAATCGACGGAAGAACAGTGGCTTGATACTTATTCTTCCCACAGACGGCGCCAAACTATTGACGGTGAGAACTCGTCAACGAAGTTAAGTTAAGAAAAATAAAATTATAGAGCTTATCGATGAAGAACTTCAAAAATCTAAACAGAAACTTAGATAATAGTTGCATAAATAAAATGGTGAAAAGAACTTGTATTTCTTGTGGTATGATGCTACAATGTTTTTTCCAACCCCCTTCCATGTGGAAGTGAGGTTCCTTTTATAGTGGGCTCTAATGGCCCCTGATACATTGTGGTCCAGGGGACTAGGTGGTACACAAGTACACTGTCAGGAGAGTGGTCTCAGGGGTAGTGGTGTTGGCTCCAGTATGTGGTCAGATACCATGAGGATGTCTCCACTACTTATTTCGTACGAATGTTAGAGGAGTGGCATCAGGCGTAGTGGTGCTGGTGGTGGTGTCGACTCTAACATCTGGTTAGAATCATACAGGCCATGTCCCCTCTCCCAATACTCCCACTACTTGTCTGGCATGAGTATTTGGATCAGACATACGGGGTCTTACAGGTCGTACCCCATATGAGCTCTATACTTGTACGATTTTTTTTTTAATTATACTTGTTCTTTTGCCTCTAAACGTTGGAGTTTCCACAGGTCCTCATAGGATACACCGCTTTGAGGTGCTAGGCGCAAGGCCAACTGGGATGCCTTGGGCGCACGAGGCGCTAGCCTGGGTGAGCCGCGAGAGGGAGCCCTTGGCTCATTGGTGTGTGGCACTTGTAGGCGGGGGGCGAGACACCGTCTCATGAGGCCCATGGTGCGGGGCCGAGGCGAGGGCGAGACACCGTCTCATGAGGCCCATTGCGCGGGGCCTTGGGTGCGCGGCCAAGGTGAGGGCGAGACGCCGTCTCACGAAGCCCATGGCGTGGGGTCTTGGGTGCGCGGTCAAGACGTGGGTGAGATTCTGTCTTGCAAAGCCCATGGCGCGGGGCCTTGGGTGCGCAGCCGAGGGGTGGGCGAGACACCGTCTCGCGAAGCCCATGGCGCGGGGCCTTGGGTGCGCAGCCGAGGGGTGGGCGAGACACCGTCTCGCGAAGCCCATGGCGCGAGGCCTTGGGTGCACGGCCGAGGCGTGGGCGAGACACCGTCTCGCGAGGCCCATGGCATGGGACCTTGGGTGCACGGCCGAGGTGAGGACGAGACATCGTCTCGCAAGGCCCATGGCACGGGGCCTTGTGTGTGCGGCTGAGGCGAGGGCGAGACACCGTTTCGCGAGGCCCATGGCACGGTTGAGGCGTGGTGAGGCGCAAGACGCTCCTAGGCGCGAGGCGCCTCCTTACGTGGGGTTCCTCCTGGCGCGAGGCATCTCCTGACACGAGACGCTTGTGGGCGAGGAGCATGGCGAGGCATGGCGATCCCTTGTGATGCCTTGGTGGCACGGCTGTGGCGAGGCGAGGCGAGGGCATAACAGCCTCGCGGGGATGTGGGGGTGACGACCTTCTGTAGGTGCCTGAGGGGCTTGAGTGGCACACCTCCTAGGCTTGCGAGGCGCGAGACGGGGGTCCTGGGTGGCACACTTACTGGGGCTATGTTTGTCAAGATTTCCCAACACACACCTAGGGACATGTGTCCTAAGCACGTACTTTGAGTCTTTCATCAGCGTGGAATTTTGAGCATCTACAATAGTCAAATGTTTTATATGGTTTATGATATAGTCTTATGTTTATGATTTATGACATATATGTTTTAGTAGATTTTTCTTGCTGGGCATTAGGCTCATTCCTTTATTTTTAGATGGTGCTGGAAAATGAACTTGGAAAGTGGGTCGAATTCGTGGCAGCTTGACATGTGTATTGAAGATGGATGGATTGAATGGATTGCTGGAAGATCGCGGATGACGTTGTTTTTAACTCTTTTGATTTAGGTTTTTTGTATTTCCGCACTTAGTATTTAAAAAATTGATTGAAGTTATGTTTTTTTATGTTTTATGTACTAAACAATGGGTGCCCATACATTACTTTGTATTTGGCACAATATTTTGGGTTTTAAATAATGTTATGTTATTTCTTATATATGTATTCACATTAGTAGCTATGTTTAGTAGTTTTTAATGGTCCGAGGTCTAGAATTAGTCGGGGCATTACAGTTGGTATTAGAGCCCACAGTTCATATGCGTGAAGTTCTCCTTGATACACACACACAAGCTCCGGATCTAACCGCCAATGTAAGTGTTTATGTTATGGTTATTGTGTTTATGTTATTAGCTAACAGTTTAGCCCTTATGTTTTCAGTTAAGAATGGATGGAGCCTTGACCTATCAGGATATCCCATCCATTAACGCATTGAAAAGGATTAGAGAGCCAAGGAATACAATAGTAGTGTTAGAAAGAATCACTCAAAGATTGATCTTATTCCACAAGGAGATAGTCCACCTTTAGACTACTAAGCAAATTATGATGAGAGCTTCGGAACAATATGTCCTAGTAATTAGGCTTTTTAAAGATTTTCCTTCTGTAATTTCAGCATTAGAAAAAATATGGGAGACTATAGATGATGATGATGATTTACCGATAGCCATAAGATATTATTTTCTCATACTTAGGTTCACCTCTAAGTTGGAATTTCAATTCACTAATGAACAAAAGCATAACATCTTCATGAATCTTCCCCGAGGTAATTTTGAGGCTTAAGATAATGATGATTATGAAGAAATAGATGATGATATGTTAGATGAAGGGTCAGATGTAGAAGATCTTGATTTTTTGATTTACACTAGTTATTTTAGTTTAGTTTATTTATTTGTTTATTCTTGCATATATGATTATACTTAGTGAAATCTTTTTCCAAATGAATATTATTGTTATTTTTGAATGATATGTATGATTTTGATTTTTTTAACAATCATAATAAATAATAAATTCAATAAATAATGACCAAGTTTGGTGAGGGTGGATACAAATCAATGGACTGGGTTCTGCATTGAGAGTTTAGGGGGCCATAGTAGTGGGAACGATTTTACTGATCCCAGCCCTCCCTCAATATGGTAAACCTTGGAACAGCGACGAGTTTCGAGCATGAGAATTAAGTCATATAGGATGATTAGAAACAGACTTAGAAAATAATAAAGATGACTAATTTTTTAAGTATAGAAACACATCGTAATTATAAGGAAGGCTTACATAATTTTTTCATAAGAAATCATAACTAATAAGTCTGAGTTATGTTTGCTTAGACTAAGTCTTGCCTTAGAGCCTATTAGGGTAAATTCTAATATGTTTTTCTCGACTGTTAGAACTTTGCTGAAGATGTTGCTTAGAAGGTCTGCACGGACAGCCGGAAATGCCTCCAGCACCACCAACAAGATTAATGAAGCCCCTCCAGTTTGAAGAAGGGGAACGCGTGCTACCAATGCTGCTGCTAATAGAAGTGCATCGCCTCCGGTTGACAACACCGCTGAAATTGTCCAGCTACGTCAACAAGTGGAACAATTGCTGTAGCAACAATGACAATAGACTCAGCCTCAACCTCAGACTCAGCCCCAACCTCAGCCGCAACCACAGCCTCAGCCAGCGGTTCAGGCACCCCAGCAAGTAGGTCCGTATGGGGGATGGCCAATGGCGAACTATGTCCCTTACCGAGCTTAGTACATAGAGCCAGTCTATGAGCGGTTTCATAAGCAACACACTCCAAACTTTGAAGGGACAACCGACCCCTTCGACGCGGAAGAATGGCTAAGGAATGTAGAGCCGATCCTAGCACCCATGAACCTCGACAACACAGATTGCATATCCTACTTTTCGTCTCTTCTGAAGAAGGATGCTAGAATCTAGTGGGATTTCGTATAGCAGACTCACAACATCGCCACCATGGCATGGACTAGATTTGTGGAGCTCCTTCACAAGAAGTACTATAACTTGGCAGTCATCGCCACAAGGGTGGAAGAATTCTCCAGTCTTAAGCAGGGAAATCTGACGGTAGTAGAGTATGCTTGACAGTTCGACCGGCTAGCCAAGTTTGCACCAGAGTTGGTCCCAACCGAGTTTTTGAGGGTCACCAAGTTCGTTAGGGGAATCAGACCCAAAATTGAGCTAGGAGTCAAGCTAGCAAACCCTGGAACCACTTCTTACGCTGATGCTCTAGAAACGACTATAGAAGTGGAGAGGCTTTAGGAAAATGTTAGTAAGGAAGAGGCCAGCAAGTCTGAACCTAAGCAGCAGAATCAACCTCAGAATGTTCAGAACCACAACAACTACCATCAACATAGCAACAATAATGGGCAGAAGAGAAGGCATCCTGATAGTAAGCAATCCGACAATGACAAAAGAGCATGGAATAGCAATGGAAGCAATAGGTCGGGTTTTGTGGAATACCCGCAGTGTTCCAAATTCCAAAACAAACATCCTGGGGAGTGTCGTACAAACACCAAGGGTTGTTACAATTATGGCCAAGAAGGTCATCGGAAGAGGGAATGTCCACAGCTCAAGTAAGAAGAGAAAATGGACAACAAGAAGGTTACAGCCAGAGTCTTTGCCTTGACCCAGGGAGAAGCTGAAGCTAGTAACAAAGTGGGCACAGGTAAGATTCCTATCCTTGATAATATATGTTCAGTATTATTTGATTCAGGAGAAACACACTCGTATATCTCATTAGGAATGATAGAGAAATTAGACAAACCTTGTGAAATATTTAGAACTAGGTTTGTGATAGAATTGCCTTCGGGCGAAGTAGTCCTATCATCATGAATAGTACTAGGTGTACCGATCAAAATCGAGGACATAGAACTAGAAGGAGACATGATAGAATTAGAAATCAAAGACTTTGATGTAATACAAGGAATGGATTGGCTAGCAACGTATGGCACAACCATCGACTGTAGACGCAAGAAAGTGATGTTTGAAACTCCTGACGGTCAAAAACTATATTCTATCGGAAAGGTTTTAGGACTAGGAACACCGTTTATCTCATCCCTCAAAGCTCAGAAAATGATAGAGAAAGGAAGTCACACATTCATAACAAGTGTCACAGATGTGGCAAAGGATACAACACTAAAGGTTGGAGATGTCTGCATTATACAGGAATTTCCAGAGATATTTCATGACGACTTACCAAGGTCACCACCTACTTGGGAAATTGACTTCGCAATCGAACTAGTATCGGGAACCGAGCCTATCTCAAAGGCACCATACCGGATGGCACCTACCAAACTCAAGGAGTTGAAAATGCAATTACAAGAACTCTTAGACTTGGGTTTCATTAGACCAAGCCAATCGCCATGGGGGGCACTGGTTCTATTTGTGAAGAAAAAGGATAGAAGTATGCAGATGTGTATAGATTACCGCGAGCTGAACAAGGTGACGATTAAGAATAAGTACCCACTACCCCAGATCGATGACTTGTTTGATCAACTCCGAGGAGTGACCATGTTTTCTAAGATTGATCTATGGTCCGGGTATCACCAACTCAAGGTATGGGAAGAAGATATTCCAAAGACAACTATTAGAACTCGATATGGACATTATGAGTTTCTAGTTATGTCTTTTGGTCTTACCAACGCTCCAATCGAATTTATGAATTTAATGAATTAGGTATTCAAGGATTAGTTGGAAAAATTCTTCGTAGTGTTCATTGATGATATTTTGGTGTACTCCAAGGACGAAGTCGAGCACGAGAAACATTTAAGAATGATCATGCTGCGATTGAAGAAGCATCAACTTTACGCCAAGTTCAAGAAGTGCGAATTTTGGCTTATGCAAGTAGCGTTCCATGACCATATAGTATCCAAAGATGAAGTTGCTATAGACCCAGCTAAGGTAGAGGTTGTGAAGGATTGGCCAAGAACTAAGAATGCGTCAGAAGTTAGAAGTTTTCTCGGACTAGCAGGCTATTATCGGAGGTTTGTAGAAGGCTTTTCTAAGATAGCCACTCCGCTTACCAACCTGGAATGAAAACAACAAAAGTTCAACATGATGGATATATGTGAAGAGAGCTTCCAGTTACTCAAAGATAAGC
This sequence comes from Humulus lupulus, assembly GCF_963169125.1. NCBI lineage: Eukaryota > Viridiplantae > Streptophyta > Magnoliopsida > Rosales > Cannabaceae > Humulus > Humulus lupulus. The sequence continues at coordinate 144,320,584 of NC_084800.1, read as the reverse complement.
TGTAACGACCCAAAACCACTAATAAGGCTTAAGGGCCTTGATTAGTTTGTCGGGAGGGTTTAATTGGTTTATGTGTGAATTTATTAGTTTAATGCATGATTCTGTAATAAGCATGCTTGTATGGTTATATGAAAGTAAATGTTTTTATATACTGTAATTGTGAGGACCACATTATTAAGTGGGTAATTCTGCAGCATGCGACTTGAGGCGATCCTAGGGAGCTAGTTAGCGAGAAAGTCACAACAGGGCTTAATACTTGGCTTGGCGCAAGTCAAGGGGTATTTCAGGTATTAGATGGTTATTTGAGTTATCGGATTATGGAAATAAATAATTGGAGATATATTTGAGGTTAGGAAGTTTAAGTGGGAATACTGGGGAATTTTACCATTTTGCCCTCAGGGACGTTTCCGATACCCCGAGCCTCGGGATTGACTTAATTGCCTACGAATAGACTAAGTAAAACACAGAATTCGGTAGAAACATAAAGAACCGACCTTCCCTCCTCTTCTCTTTCTCTGTCAAAGGAAACCACTAGAACCTAAGGAAAATTAAGCTGGAAACTCTGTGATTTGAGCTAAAGTTTTGAGGGATTAGCTCAGTTTTAGCTAAGGGATTCAACCAGGACTGAGGTAAGAATTGAATCACACTTTTTTTGGTTTAAATTATTTGGTGTTGATTGAGTTCTAAAGGGTTTTTGGGTTTTGAAATTGAAGACTGACTTGAAGCTAGGAACTTGGGAGTTAGCTCAGAAATTGCTTAGAGAATTGGTTCTGCAGTGAAGGTAAGCTCGAATTTATGATTTAATATTTGAATTCTGGTGTTCTCTTGGCTGGTTTAGTGCTCTTGAGCTTTTGAGTTTCAGAGATTGAAGTGGGATTTTGATGAGTTTCTAGGCTAGGTTTTCGCTGGATTATGTTGTTGGAATCATGTTAGAAGTTTTGTGATAATTGAGTTATGGAATTAGGATGGATTTGGGTGGTTTTGAGTGAGGTGTGAATGTAAAAAATGGTGGTTTTTCTAGGTTCGAAGGGGGTGGGCCTCGGCATAGTTCTTGGTGAGTCGCGGCCCTCCGAAGCTGATGTGTGCTGGAGAAGGAGGGCGAGCCGCGGCATAGGGCATGCAGGTCCGCCGCCCGTGTCTGGTTCTAGGCGTGGATGAGCCTCTGGTTGGGGCCATGCCGCAGCATGGGGGGCTTGAGTTGCGGCCCTTAAGGAAATTTGGCTTTTTGGGATTTAAGCATGGGAATTCAACCTAAGGTGCTTGGGATCGATTCTACAACCGTGTTTGGTGGAATTCGATGTTCTGGAGACTAGAACCTTATCTAGAAGCCTTTTTACAATTATTAATGGTATCCCTTATCTTGGTTGTGACTAGGTACTAAGTTAGGGCTTGGGAAACGGATCGTGCTTAAGAGGCATCGCTCGTAATCAGTAAACTTAGAAATTAAAGGTAAGAAAACTGCACCCGGTTGTGAATTGATAATGGGACTAAGGGCTCCCTATTCTGTATGCTTATTTAAGGGTGGTATTATGCCATGTGAATAGTAAACAAACAGACTAAGAGTGCTGGAGTTTACATTGGCACACAGGGCGTGGCTCAGCCACTGGTAGCTGAGGACAACTTATTATGCACTGAGCTCGGTTTAAGAGGATCGGAGTCAGTGGGGGTAAACAGAGGGTGCGACCTAAGGGTGTCGACCCTGATTATCATGTGATTTGATTATTATTATTGATTGGTGGGCTTGTCATGTTGAATAGCTAAGTGTTGGTTTGTTGATTCTTTGCTTATGTCTATGGGCTATGTAATTGGTGTAATATGCTAAGTGTATGATCATGCTTTAAGGATTGTTTAGTTGATATCATTATTTGTACTACAATGTTATGTTTTCTTGCTGGACCTTGGCTCACGGGTGCTACGTGGTGCAGGTAAAGGCAAGGTGTAACGCCCTACTTCCTTAGAGCCGTTACTAAGTGAATTTTTAAAAGAAACTTTGTGCAATTAACTCGCTAACCGAGGTTTTTAAAACAAAAGTGTGGCTAAGCAAAAGTTGAGGCTATAATCTTTAAAATACGTTGTTTCATTGAAGACTTCTAGTATTTAACATTTGGGATCCCAAAATGAGGTTTGAAAACTATTTACAACTTAAAGTAAGTTTACAGTCGATTAATTATTAAAATCACAGATTATTACAGCCATTTCTCAAATAAACCCCCAACCAAAGCAGTCGGGTAGGCCAAACATGTACACGTCGCTTCATGCTCTCCGTACTCATGGCTGGTCGACTCAGTCTTTGCCCTTACCTGCAACATAGAGCACCCATGAGCCGAAGCCCAGCAAGAAAACTCATGCAGTTCATAACATATGCAAATTATACAGTTAATCATATCAGATAGTCCACAGATAAACGGGTCAACCAATAGACTTAAGCAACCCGGCCATGCCGCCCCAGAAGCCTTACCAAAGCCTGGGGTCTCGGTCCTCACCGTAAGGATATCACATATATCCATGGGGTCCCACCCTGACTACAAGCACTTCACGTGCTGAGCGGTACTTTCGGCCCCACTGCCGTTCTCGGCTTCTCGCTGTTTCATTCAACTATAATCACAGATAGTCTAAATCAAATAACATTTGAACATATATCAATTCAATCAAGTCTGCACCCTAACATGTAATGCAATATAGGGCCGTGCCCTGCAATCACACTATGGGCCCATGCCCTGTCCTATGGGTACTATAGTTTTCTTACCCTTCAATTCGATAGTTTCGATCACTTGACTCCTTGAGCACGATCCCACTCGAGCCTTAGCGCACACCTAAGCACAAACATAGGTCAAAGTCAACACCAAACCTCGAGTCCAAAACCTCGCCTCGGGGCAAATCCCGAGCCCCCCGGGAAGTCCTAGATCCACCAAACAAGGTGGTGGAATCGAACTCAGAACCATAGGTCAAAATCCCTCACAAATAGCCCAAAAACCCCTTTCTGGGCACAGGGTAGCGCTACAGCGCTCAAAAGAGGGTGCTATAGCGCTACAAGCAGAATCAGCATCCCAGAAACAGGGCCTAGCGCTGTAGCGCTAGTTGCAGGCAGGCAACACCAGTTTTTCTTTTTCTGCGATTTCTTTGAGCCAATCTCAACCCAAACTTCCCCAAATCTTTACCAAACTCAAAATCAAGCTTATAAACACTCTCCACTCATCCCAAGCATCCCAAATCTTCAAAACCCAAGCACATTCATCCCAAATCTCAAAATTTACCATGATTAACCCTAAACCTAGAAATTCAGTCAAACAACAAAGTTAAAGGCATAGAATTCATACCGTTGATGCAATTTCGACCTTGATTCATTTCCTAGACCTCCTTAGCTTGCTCTTCCTCTAAGCTTGCCCAGAAATTCCCTAAAGTTCCCATCAACTCAGCTCAAAACACAGCTCAAACCAGCCAAACCCTTAAAACTAAAATTTCTAAAAACTTACCTCAAAAGTTGTTGTGTTCTTGCTAATCCTTGCCAAATCTTCAAGTATAACTTTAAGATCCTTGATGCTCAGCCTATCCTAGCTCTCCACTGAGCTTTGCCCCAAGAAAAATGAAGAGAAATGGTGGGAGAACCACAAACCGATCCTTTGAAACAAAACCCCTTTGTTTTTCTCTCTTTTCTTTTTCTTCCTTTTTCTTTCTTTTCCACAGCCATATAACTCTCTCTATCAATCCCACTAAGTATATAATGCCTCAATTAATCCATCTCTAAAAAGCCAATTGACCAAAATGCCCTCCCTATTAATTCTAAACCCTTTTTGTCCAAGTAGGACCATTTTAGTCATTTTACCCAATTCCCGCTAATCCTCAAGTGTCTCTAATATTTTCCTGCTTGGTTCCCAATACCTGATAAATCACCAAATAATATACCTCGATATCAAAGTAAACCCCAATATACTCGTCGGATTCCAATTTATACCCTAGGCTCGTCCCGAGCCGGGTATAAATTCTCGCCTGGACTCTCCGCTAAACTGCTCTCTGAGATCGTCTCGAGTCACAAATCACAGATACATCCACATCACAATGTGGTCTCAACAATCAGCACATATCAATACAGTTATGCCCGAAATGGCCAAAATTACAATTATGCCCTTCTAACACAATCAGGGTTTACATGCATACTAATACACATAGTCATGCATCTCAAATATTTCAAATATTCATATAACATGCTTTAAATCATAATCATGCATTTTACTCATTAAAGTCACACATAAATCCCAATATGCCCTCCAGGCACACTAATCAAGGCCCTTAAGCCTTAATAGCGAATTTGGGTTGTTACAACTATCCCCTCCTCATAAAAATTTCATCCTCGAAATTTACCCAAACACATCAGTCAGTAAGCCCGCAACTCTGACCATAATTTCCAAGGTCCACCGCCTTACTTTAGTTCCCAACAACACTCTTTCAGGAGTAACAATCTTGTCCCACAAGATCTTGTCTAGAAGTCATACTTTTGTTAGCCCCTCGTTTACACCGCAACCCTGCTGAAACTTCAGAGTCTGCTTAGGTTACAATGATTACCTTGCTATCTTATTCCCAATTCCAGAGATATTCATATGCCATCACCCTTACCAGGTAGGATCAACTTGTAGGCCCCGCTGGCCTAACCCTTGTTACAACTTCAGAATCTATATTGAATCAAGAGTCAGAACTCTCCCTTCTTTCCCTGAATACCATAAAAATCCTTGTCTGTTATTACGTAGAGAGATACAACTCTTTCATCCTGAAGCTTTATTTTCTAAAAAATTTAACAATTTACCAATTTCTTTATTCTCCCAGATAGGCAGACACTCCTGCCTTAAGAATTTCAACGACCTCATTGGCTTCTCTCTGAACTAATGCCAAACCGTAGTAATCACTATCCTTCACCTCTTACCATGTCCTATGTCGTGTTACATTAACAAGACGCCAACATTTGCCCCACGACTAACTTATCAGGGATTACACTTCCCTTAATATCTCAAGTATTCGCATACTCAGCGCTTAATTCTTTAAGATATCTGATAAGCTTTCAGACTGCTATTTCACTTGCAATCAACTGATAATTCCAGATTCCCACTCTGTTCTTTTCGTTCTCTAGATCCATCCCAAAATTTAAAATACTATAGGGTCTCAATTCAGTATCATCGACGTTCTACCCTGAAACCAGTTCACTTGACCCAACTACATTAACTCGATCAACTGAGTTAAATATTTTCATGTCTGGATACCTTACTTAAGGTCTATTGTGGTCTATTCCCACGATACACCACCACATCACCTAACCCCTCAGGGTCCAAAGGAAAACACTAGATTCTGTCACCCGCTCAACCCTCCCGGTACAACCCACCCTAGGAGGTGGAATGATATCCATTCAGAATTCTCATTCATAAACCAAATCTAATTGGATCCTTCATCCAATCCTGGCATCCTAACTTGTACCACCTTGGCAGGGTTCTTCCCTGCTTCAAACAAAGCCAACACTTCGGATTCCATAGTTCAGTGACACTCACCAGCTAATCATTACCTACTAATGTTATGCCAACCTCATTCGTTGCCTTGTCCACTCCATTACAATCTATGGCGTTATTCCTTGACTGACACACACCTCTCAGTTAGGAGTTCCGCCTCCAATTAAATTTCCCCTCGCTCAATCGAGGATTTCAAACATTGATCATCCGTCTGTTACTTTTCACCACACCTGGGTCTCAACGTTATCTTTCTTACTAATACCCAATACTCAAGCACCTTATGATATGATGACTGTCAACTTAACGCTCCAAGTATATCAACCATGTTCATTCTTTCACCTCCCGCAAGGTTCGATCCATCCTCGCGTCAATTTATGCCTGGGCGTGCCCAAATCGTGATACACTCCCACATTTCCATATCCTTACCATAGATCAGGTCCTTTATGCTATCACTCTATTCTTAACCATAACACACACATATTCCAGCATCGCCAGATACCAATCAATTCTTACATTGTCTTCTGAATTTCTTTCTGATTTGACACCACTCATTCCGTCTAACCTCAAGTTTTACTATTCTCCTCATCTCTGATGTAGTTGTCTCTGGAGATACTTATGTAGTAGGTGACGCGCTTACCAATCCTGTTATGCTTTCTATTCTTCAGATATTCATCATTAGCTTCTTTGTGGCTTCAGATCAATTCTCCTCATACCTGTCCTTTGTTTCTGTAGCTCTATTCTGAGTACTCTTAACGACACCCAAACTAACACTCCGTAGAACCTTACATGTGACTCTGCCTTCTGGGTACAAATGTCTTCAGCATAATCATTTGCTCACCATTTCCGTCTGGGAGTAATCCACATGTACTGCTCGTGAGCTTAAAGGGGACTTGCCCATACCGTTCATGCATTCTCTACCTAAAGAACTTCCCTGTGCTGTTGTAGCTTGAACCATTCTAGAACCTTTGTTACCAACTCCTCACACCCTACCTGGTGAAAATAGACAAATTCACGAAATGTCTCTATCCTTGGTTTCCAGCTGGTAATAACCAGGTCATAGAACAACTCTTGGAGACATCGTCCCATCTTGTATCCAACATTTTACTTTTCGTTCTAACCCGACGATGCTAACAATCCCCGCAGTATAACACTCTGGCTACTCTAGGGTCAAATTCCTTCGATTGCTTCAATAGATTTTTCTGTCAGCCAAAACCATCTTTTACAACATTCCTTATACCAATCCAATCTGTAGTCCGACCTTGAAGTACCCCCAAATCTTTCTTTACATACCCACATAACTTTCCCACTGGTCATCTCAGTTTCCACTCAGTCTCATTTACATACTCCAGATGATATCCTCTACAATCCATGGTTATTTCTTAACTGATTAGCTCTCTCACTGTGACTCATGCTAAGGCTCCCTTAAGACAAACTCTGTCGTATTACTATGCACTTCTTGATCACTTGCATCCCAATCCATTTGCCAGAGTTTCTAATTTCTTCTCAATAAGTATTACTATCATCAGCCTCTCGAATAACACCTTTGAGGCAACCTCTCTATGTCCATCTCCCTCTCGGAACATTCTCAACACCGAGTTCTTCCAGTTTGTTACATGACCAAAGCATAAACCAGTCAGTTAAATACTCATCCTCGAGGAATCAGCTTCGAACTTTGAATGTATCGATGCATTCTAGTTCTCCGTTCCGTCACCATGGGAAATCCATCCTAACATATCGAGTCATTCTTTGTAGAAGTCATGCCCTCACCTGACCTCCTCTCAGGTGGCATCCTCTCCCTCATGTGCATACCAAATAACCTCCCTGGTTCCTGTCACCATCTCGATAACTACCTTTTCAATCAGGCTTCTTTCCAACCTCAAATTAGGTGCCCAAGCACTGTCCGGGGTTCTTCTACCTCAAAAATTGAGAATCTATCCTTGCTGCATTCTATCAATAAAAGTACCATCTTATCAATCAGACTTTTCCCCCCTTTCTGGCGAAACCAGAAGCCACAGAACTATCCGGGGTTCTTTTAACTTGATTATCACGAATCTATCTTTACTAACTCCATCAAAGGAAGCATTGCCCTTGCGGCTCTAGCACTCATGCTCTATACATCAACCATCAGTTCCTCGAACAACATGGCCCTCTCTGCCATCCACCTACAGACGATAAATTCTTACATCAGAGCGGCCCAAATACCTTGGACTATCCCAGAGTTCAATCTTTAAATGGGTCGCCATCATTTCCGGATACATCCGTTAGTATAAATTCCCGAAATGAATTACCCGATTCACCAAACCCATTGATTTACACTGTTGTTACCCTATCAGTCCAACCAAACTTATAAGCCCACCAGTCTCTACAGTTCAAATCATGTCTTTATAACCTCTTCTAACAATTCATCATCTAGGTTCTTTCCAACCCATTACGCCTATGCCTCAGCCCAAGTGCCGTTTCCAGGCATCCCTCTAGCACAATACTTAACACAACCCTTTAGTCATGGGCTCTCATCCTCTTATAACCAAGGGTGGAATTAACTTTGCCCATCCCCTGATAATTTCTTTGTTAACCCGAACTTTTCTCAGAACCAGAGGATAACACCCTTTAAGCTTTTCACATAACACCCTTGTCTGTCCATATCCTCCCAATAAGCTAATACTGGTAACCTTATTCTTATCCAAGCACACAAAGCTGCTCTTTCCTAGAGAAGTCCATTACTCCTCTATCCCGTCTCAACTGTTAAATTCCACAGCCTACTCACACATTGGCAATCATCTACTGCATCTTTCAGGGGTAGATGGAGGTCTCCAACTCCAACTATTATCAAAATCCCCCTACAAAACAACACCAAGCCCACTTAACCAACCTAGGCACAAACAACTGGAATTCATCTTCCACCGCTGACCAAACTGTTCAACCTCGGGGTTCACACTCTGAACCAATCCATAACTAAATCCAAATAATCACAGCTATCATGCACACATAAGACATATTAGGTCAAATCCACAATGCCATACATTTAGCTACCCAATTTTAACACAACTAAGTATACCCAAGTTCCATCATGCTTTATCCAAGCCAGTAAACATATATTACATATAAATTTAATTCAGACAATTAACCACATACACTCAATATGTAAACCATTATGCCAATATTCATCCACATGCATAATAATGTTATTCAGCACGCATCAATCTCAACATGCAATAGTCAAGGGCCCAGCCCCAACAGTATCTCATGCATATGTCAACTCATTCCTCATGCTCCATATAAATAAGTAGACAAACAGGGCATTCAAACATATGTTCAAGCATGTCAATCATTCATACCAACCAACCCTGAGTCGAGCTTGTCACTGACAGCGAGCGTACATGTTCGGTCAATCTCCAGAACCAATAAACCTTGGCTCGCTCTGATACCAAGTTGTAACGCCCTACTTCCTTAGAGCCATTACAAAGTGAGTTTTTAAAAGAAACTTTGTGCAATTAACTCGCTAACCTAGGTTTTTAAAACAAAAGTGTGGCTAAGCAAAAGTTAAGGCTGTAATCTTTAAAATGCGTTGTTTCTTTGAAGACTTCTAGTATTTAACATTTGGGATCCCAAAATAAGGTTTGAAAACTATTTATAACTTAAAGTAAGTTTACAGTCGATTAATTATTAAAATCACAGATTATTACAGCCATTTCTCAAATAAACCCCCAACCAAAGCAGTCGGGTAGGCCAAACATGTACGCGTCGCTTCATGCTCTCCGTACTCATGGCTGGTCGACTCAGTCTTTGCCCTTACCTGCAACATAGAGCACCCGTGAGCCGAAGCCCAGCAAGAAAACTCATGCAGTTCATAACATATGCAAATTATACAGTTAATCATATCAGATAGTCCACAGATAAACGGGTCAACCAATTGACTTAAGCGACCCGGCCATGCCGCCCCAGAAGCCTTACCAAAGCCTGGGGTCTCGGTCCTCACCGTAAGGATATCACATGTATCCATGGGGTCCCACCCTGACTACAAGCACTTCACGTGCTGAGCGGTACTACTAGCCCCACTGCCGTTCTCGGCCTTTCGCCGTTCTCGGCTCCTCGCCGTTTCATTCAACTATAATCACAGGTAGTCTAACTCAAATAACATTTTAACATATATCAATTCAATCAAGTCTGCACCCTAATATGTAATGCAATATAGGGCCGTGCCCTGCAATCACACTATGGGCCCATGCCCTGTCCTATGGGTACTATAGTTTTCTTACCCTTCAATTCGATAGTTTCGATCACTTGACTCCTTGAGCACGATCCCACTCGAGCCTTAGCGCACACCTAAGCACAAACATAGGTCAAAGTCAACACCAAACCTCGAGTTCAAAACCTCGCCTCGGGGCCAATCCCGAGCCCCCCGGGAAATCCTAGATCCACCAAACAAGGTGGTGGAATCGAACCACGAACCCTAGGTCAAAATCCCTCACAAATAGCCCAAAAACCCCTTTCTGGGCACAGGGTAGCGCTACAGCGCTCAAAAGAGGGTGCTATAGCGCTACAAGCAGAATCAGCATCCCAGAAACAGGGCCTAGCGCTACAGCGCCCAAAGACTAGCGCTGTAGCGCTAGTTGCAAGCAGGCAACACCAGTTTTTCTTTTTCTGCGATTTCTTTGAGCCAATCTCAACCCAAACTTCCCCAAATCTTTACCAAACTCAAAATCAAGCTTATAAACACTCTTTACTCATCCCAAGCATCCCAAATCTTCAAAACCCAAGCACATTCATCCCAAATCTCAAAATTTACCATGATTAACCCTAAACCTAGAAATTCAGTCAAACAACAAAGTTAAAGGCTTAGAATTCATACCGTTGATGCAATTGCGACCTTGATTCATTTCCTAGAACTCCTTAGCTTGCTCTTCCTCTAAGCTTGCCCAAAAATTCCCAAAAGTTTCCATCAACTCAGCTCAAAATACAGCTCAAACTAGCCAAACCCTTAAAACTGAAATTTCTAAAAACTTACCTCAAAAGTTGTTGTGTTCTTGCTAATCCTTGCCAAATCTTCAAGTATAACTTTAAGATCCTTGATGCTCAGCCTATCCTAGCTCTCCACTGAGCTTTGCCCCAAGAAAAATGAAGAGAAATTGTGGGAGAACCACAAACCGATCCTTTGAAACAAAACCCCTCTGTTTTTCTCTCTTTTCTTTTTCTTCCTTTTTCTTTCTTTTCCACAGCCATATAACTCTCTCTATCAATCCCACTAAGTATATAAAGCCTAAATTAATCCATCTCTAAAAAGCCAATTGACCAAAATGCCCTCCCTATTAATTCTAAACCATTTTTGTCCAAGTAGGGCCATTTTAGTCATTTTACCCAATTCCCGCTAATCCTCAAGTGTCTTTAATATTTTCCCGCTTGCTTCCCAATACCTGATAAATAACCAAATAATATACCTCGATATCAAAGTAAACCCCAATATACTCGTCGGATTCCAATTTATACCCTAGGCTCGTCCCGAGCCGGGTATAAATTCTCGCCTGGACTCTCCGCTAAACTGCTCTCTGGGATCGTCTCGAGTCACAAATCACAGATACATCCACATCACAATGTGGTCTCAACAATCAGCACATATCAATACAGTTATGCCCAAAATGGCCAAAATTACAATTTTGCCCTTCTAACACAATCAGGGCTTACATGCATACTAATACACATTGTCATGCATCTCAAATATTTCAAATAGTCATATAACATGCTTTAAATCATAATCATGCATTTTACTCATTAAAGTCACACATAAATCCCAATATGCCCTCCAGGCACACTAATCAAGGCCCTTAAGCCTTAATAGCGAATTTGGGTCGTTACACAAGGGCAAGCTTAATCAGCCCTGACTCGGAGAGGTCTGAGAGAAAAATGTACATGATCAGCTGCTCAACTGCCACGGTTGAGGAGGAGACAGGAACAAGAGAACCATATATGTCTGTTTTTCCTTAGAGTGGCAAGTGGTTGTTTGTACACTGGAAATTTTGTAAACAAACTTTTAAATGTTGTTTATTTTGGGATCCCATGTGTAAAATGTTTAATTATATGAAATATATCTTTTGAGACCAAAACCTTTTAACCCTAGCCCATTCATGGTTTCAGTAACACATTTTTAACTAAATGCTTGATTAGCAAGTTCTGCACCTTTATAGATATACAGTGTAGCGATCTTGGCTATCCAGGGAATTACATAAGCTATGCTCAGCACCAGTACTTTGTGTACTGACACCCAATGACAAGTTTGTAGTATACTGTGATGTGTCGAAGCAGTAGAGAAAATAGTGGGTTGTTTGTACTAGAAATAACTAAGATTTAAAATATTGAATTTGAAAAAACTTAGGTGTATGCATGGGAGACTAAGAAGAAAATCAATGGAGACTTTGACTATATTTTGTTACATAAGGGTGTAGGTGGCATCAAATGAGGATTTGTAGCATTTTGAATTGGTACACCATAAGGCTGGCCGAAACTTCCTTTGGGAGGGAAGTTCAAAATTTAAAATTTTTGCTGAAGAAGAGTGGATAGATTTAAGGAATGAGGTTGGGTTTTAGAGCCTGTCTTTCACCATTCATTTTTCACACAAATCCAAGCCTTCAAGTGCTCTCATTTTTGAAAAATCACTCTCCCAAGAAAGCTCTCATCTTCTTGCCCCTTAAACACACCATAGTCGAAATCACTATAACCTTTATAGTGTTTGAGATTTCTTTCTTCTTCTATTTTCTTAAATAGCCTCAAACACTATAGCCATTATAGACCCTATATAGTCGAAATTCCAAGCTTCTCAAAAACACTATATAGCCGAAATTACCCTAAGACTCACTCTATACATTGTTGTTGAGGATAGACATTTTGTGGAGGCTCATGATTTTGGAGGATTTGAGATTTTGAGGTGAAGGTATGATTTTATAAGGTTTAGAGATTTTGGAAGTTTAGTTTTATTATAAGTCTCTAATCTTAAATATTTTATGTCATATATAAGGTTTTGGGTGATTCTCTATAGCAAAATCAATCTCTTTTTTTCTTCTCAATTCCACACTCAAGGTAAGGAAAATTAGGTAGTTTAGCTTATGACCTAGTTTGTGATATGTATGACCCTAACAGGTACAATAAGAAGATAAGTATGGCTGGACCTAAGGTGTTCAAAAATGTATGACAGACCTAAGTTGATGTCCTGTAGGCTCGGTTGCCAAAATTGTATGACAGACTTATGTTCGGGGCTTAATTGCCACCCCTGTATAAGCGTTTATCTTTTTCTTATACCTGTCTTGTTATTATGATCTATTATGAATTATTATGACCTATGATTATGACTTATGATTATGATCTCTGTTATGACCTAGAGTATATATTATGATGATGAGTAAGGTAGAGTTGTTCTGAACACTTATATGAACTTATGGTATGTTTGTTATGAATACATGATTATATGTTTGCTTATTTATATTTTCCTTACTGGGCTTAGAAGCTTACTCCTTATGATGTTGTTGTGTAGAAAATTGAGGATAGAAAGGTTGGTGGTGAGTGGGACCTAAGAGCTTAGTGATGTATTTGTGGGGACCATATAGTCGAGGATTGATCAACGGGCCTATGAATTTATTTTTTCAAAGCATTCCCTTTTAGGTTTTTCTTTAATTTATAGTGTTGCTCATTTTTATTTTGTTAAAGACTATTATTTTATTTTTATAAAGACATGAGATCCCTTTGCTTATTATAATTTTAAAGAAATAAAGGAGAAATGTTTATGTTTATGAACCAACGTTATATTCTCGATAATTCTATGAGAAATTAGGGCGTTACAGAGTTTGTGCTCCACAAGTTGCCCAACATCTAAAGCCACACCTGGAAAAAGGTTAGAAAATAACATAATGAGATAGCGCTCAGTAAGTAAATCTCATGCATACACATACACATGAATGTCGTGAGTTTGAAGTGCACATATACTCATATGCTGACTTATAATACTTATGCATATCATTTATTGATCATGCACTTTCAAACTTTACTTTTATGCTTTTTCCCTTTACTTTCATATTATTATGGGCCCATTATCTTTTGTGCACACTGTTCGATTTAGCCAATGCCTACATGACTTGTTACACATAAAGTATAAAATCTCATGGGTTCTCCTCCGGTTAGCCATCATCGCAGTTGGGCTCATCGTATTACTCATTTCATCATTGTCATAGCTGTCATACTTATTACATATATACATGGAGGAGAAAGATGGGAACATAGCTGTTGACCACAATTTTGGCCAACTGCGAGTAGATGCAAACACGATAATTAACCTTGAATAGAAAATAAATATCACAACTAATTTTATAGTGGTTCAACCCCAATTTGTTGGTAATAGCCTAATCCACTTGCAGTTGTGATATATGTAGCCTACACTTAAGATCAGATGAACCTGAGCCAACTAAGTTTCTTAAGTGTAAGTAGAAAAATACAGAGTTTCTCTCTCAAGAATACAAGTTTTCTCTCTCAGAAAAGTACCCCAAGAATGCCCAAGTCCCAAAATCTCAAAATTAGAGAGTCTCCAAGTCTCAAAAAGATTAGATCCCCCCAAATGATGCCATGAGCCATTTATTTATAGGCTCATGGATCGTACATGATAAATATCCCATTTTGACTGGGTCCTTGGTTGTTTCAACCAACTTTAATTAATAAATATTAAACAAATTTAAATTACAACAATATAGCTATCACTTCGGGATATTTGAGAGATTCGTGCGGTAGTTGCGAGCGATTCGAGTTGAAGTTGTTACCGAGGCTTTACTGAAGAGTAACTGGACGGTTAACTTCTGAGATTTTGATCTGTGGATCAACCAATTCCATTCCCTGAAGTGACTGGTCGGCCAAGACACCTCACTAGTTGGCCAATGGCACATCATTGGTCGGCCATGGCATATCACTGGTTGGGCATGGCACATCACTGGTCAGGCATGGCATATCATTGGTCGGCTAAAGCACACCATTGGTCGGGCATGGCATATCATTGGTCGGCCATGGCACATCACTGGTTGGGCATGGCACATCACTGGTCGGCCATGGCACATCACTGGTTGGGCAAATCACTCCTAACCAACTAAATTTATTTCCTAACCAGTAATATCACAACTCCCCAGGTCAACTCTCAACCTTTTTTACTTCTTTAAATAACACATTTATTGACTATTAATATGTCATTTACTGACCATGCATTGCCACTTGTCTATCCGATTGCCATGTCATTGAACAAAATTTTGGGGATAACATTTGCCCCACAAGTTTATTATATGATTTTCTCATATGATAAACTTTTTCTCTAGCTGATAGTTATTCATGTCATCCAAAACCTTCCACCTGATCAGTAACTTTCACTAATAATAAAAGCCCGGCCAATTAAATCTCTAAAAATTGAATATACATTTAGAAATTCAGTACGTATCCTAGCAGTTGGCTCCACATGGTGACTCATCAGCAACTTTAATATTCTCTGCATCCCACAATTCCAAAAAATGACTTTCTATATTCTCCTGCCTTTTGAAGTAAACTCACGATAGAACTTTTCAGTCCATGAAAATGGTAGTTATCAGTTTCCCATCTTCCATTGAACTTTCAGGTTCATGGGTTTGTATGAACCTTGAAGTTTTCTTGAAACTTTTTGAAACCCTTTAAGTTCCATTCTTGATCTTATTTTTGTTCCCCAAGATTTGGAAATTGTGTTTCCGATTTTTTTTACATTGTCAGCGCTAGGGTTGTTGCCATAGAAAGGCAAAAAATTCCATGAGTTCGAGTGGATCAGACTTGGTTTGTGCTCAGAATTTATTCGAATACAGTTTGGGCTCGCCTCTTGTGGTTGAAATCCACGCCTATCCGATCAGGTAGGCCTTATTCCCGCAGACCACTCCTAGCCGTCCAGGTCCTCATGTAACTCCTTTGAAGGCCTTAGTTGCTTGGATCTCAAAATTCACCTTGCGTGGTCGAAACCTGCACCTAGCCGGTCAGGTGAACCTTAGCCCCTCAGATCCTTTGTAGCCACTCGGGCTCGGCGGTTCGCCTTGGCTCTTCAGGTGCGCCTCCCAGCCGCTCAGACCCCTACTTAGCCCTCGGGTGCGCCTCCCAGCTGCTCGGACATGCCTCCCAGCTCTTCGGACACACCTCCTTGCTCCTCGGACACACCCACTCCTCGGACATGCCCAACTCCTCAGACACGCCCAGCTCCTCGGACACGCCCAGCTCTTTGGACATGCCAGCTCCTCGGACATGCCCAGACCTCGAACATGCTAGCTCTTCGGACACGCCCAACTCCTCAAACATGCCTAGTACCTCAGACACGCCAGCTCCTCGGACACACTCCAGTACCTCGGACACACCCCAAGCTCCTCAGACACGCCCAATACCTCAGACACGCTATCTCCTTGGACACGCCCTGTAACATCCTGGATAGCCAAGACCGCTACATTGTGTGTTTATAAAGGTGCAGGACTTGCTAATCAAGTCATTTAATTAAATTGTGTCACCAATCATAAGTGTGCTAGGGTTAAAAGAAGTTTTTGGTCTCAAAAGATACATTTTATAAAATTAAACAGTTTTACATAAGGGATCCCAAAAAGGAAATAGTGTTTGAAAGTTGATTTACAAAATCTCAAAAGTTATAGACAATCATTGGCCATACTAAGGCAAAATAAACATTCCCGGTCCTCCCGTCCCTGCTTTCCTCTCAACCGTGGCGGCTGAGCAGCCAGTCATGTACATTCAGCTCGCAGAGCTCTCCAAATAAGGGCTGATCAAGTTTGCCCTTGCCTTTACCTGCACCACGCAACACCCGTGAGCCAAGGCCTAGCAAGAAAAAAAAATATACATCACATACAGTATCAGCAAACAATTACCCCTTTAAAGCATGTTAAAACACTCAATACTCATGTTAACCCTATAGCATGTATTCAGATTCCAAGATGCAAGCAAAAATCATTATTAATCAAATACACAATTATCAGGGCCCACAACTTAGGCTGCACCCTCTGTTTAACCCACTGACTCCGACCCGCTTAAACTGAGCTCAGTGCATAATAAGCTGTCCTCGGCTACGAGTGGTCGAGCCGCGCCCTGTGCGCTAGTTTAACCTTGGCGCGCCTAGGCCGTTGGTTTACTATTTACATGGCATAATACCATTCTTTCAAGCATACATGCTAGGGATCCCTTAGTCCCGTTACAAATATACAATCGGGTGCAGTTTTCTTACCTTTAACTTCTTCGTTTATTAATTACAAGTGACGTCCCTCGAGCACGATCCTTTCCCGAGCCCTAGCTTTAACACCTAATCACAACCAAAGCATTGGGTTCCATTAATATTCAGATATAGGTTTTTCGGGTACAAAACTAACTTCCGGGAAATCAAATTCCACCAAGCACGGTGGTGAAATCGATCCCGAGCACTTTAGGCTAGATTCCCGTGCTTAAAACCCTAAGAGTTCAAGTACACACCTAAGGGCTGCGGCCCTGCCCTAAAACAGAGCCAAGGCCACCCCTGAAAGAAGATACGCGTCGCAGCCCTTCCTTTGGGCGCCGTGGCGCTTACCCCTGCCCGAGCCTCCTTGGCTCCTTTGCATCCTAAGGCCGCAGCGCTCTAGAACAGAGCCGCGGCCCTTCCCTTTGTGCCCAAAAATTCCACCATTTTCAACCTCTAAACCTTACCCAAAATCATCCCAAAGCTTCCTAATTCAAAACCAATTAATCCCAACACTTTTAGAATGACTCTAACAACTTAATTCAACTGAAAACCTAACTTTAAACTCATTGAAATCCTACTTTCAATTTCTGAAACTCAAGAACTTCAAAACACCCAACCAACCATGCAAAAAAAATTGAATTTAAAACTCTAATTCACAAATTGAAGCTTACCTCTTCTGTTGAACCACTTCTCTAAGAAAAATCCAAGTTAATTCCCAAGCTTCCAGCTTCAATTCAACCTTAAACATCAAAATCACAATTATCTCACTACTCAGAAAAACTCAGAGTTTCTAACCTCAAAAACACAATTTAATTCTCACCTTGGCCTTGATTAAACGTTCCTTGCATAATCCTTGAGCTAAGCTTCTAAATCCCCACTGAAATCCTCTGGAATCCCAGCTCAAATCCTTCAAATTTTCTCTGTTTTTCTTGTGTTTTTCCTAGTTTCCTTGAGAGAGAAGAGAGAGAAAAAGAGTCGGTATAATTTTCTTTTCCACTAGCTTCTGCTTAACTAAGTCTATCCTTTATCCCGTTAAGTCAATCCCGAGGCTCACGGTGCCAGAAACGTCCCCGAGGGCAAAATAGTAAAATTTCCCCAATATTCCCGCCTAGACCTCCTAACCTCAAATATATCTCCATATATTTATTTTCATAACCCGATAGTCTAAATAACTACCCGATACCTAAAATACCCCTGACTTATCCAAAGTCAACAGTTAAACCCCGTTGTGACTCTTCCTGCTATCTAGCCCTAGGATCGCCTCGAGTCGTGCTCTGCAAACCTACCCACATAATAATGTGGTTCTCACGAATACCATATATATCACATTAACATCAATATAATCATACAAGCATTTTAATCATACAATTATGCATTTAAATCAATAAAATAATTCAAATCACATTTAACCCAATTATGCCCTCCCGGCACACTAATCAAGGCCCTTAAGCCTCATTAGCGAATTTAGGGTCGTTACACGCCCCAAGCTCCTCGGACATGCTCCTAGCTACTCGGGCACCACACAGCATTCGAAAAAATTTGCTTGTCTTTTTTGTGAATTTCTCAAAATTATTATTTTTACGCCCTAAATATCCACGGGTGAATAGCGAGCTGGAAAAGGGCATAATTCTATCAGCCACATGGAAGCCACCTATCTGGAGTTGATGTTGAAAGGTTCTACCTCTTTAGCTCGAGGTAACTAAAGGTGTAGTGAGATTACTAAGGCATCGGGTCAGCAGTATGAACACCACGGGCTGAGACTATATCAAGCTCAACGTACGAGCAAGAGATGACACCTCTGACCTTTTAGAAAGTCAACCACGCAATGTAAACGTGCATATATCAGACATCACGTGTATACTCCATTCCTGAATTCTCGGACACGCAACATAAACGTGCGTGTTCAGGCACCCACGACTGGGTTGGGCCATGCGGCCCATTATCCCCCTTACCTATTGATTAGACCACACTTCATTGTCAGGTTTTAGGAATTAATCATGAATGTCATAGAAGTGACATGATGGGTAAGAAGGTCACGAGATGACCTCCTTTGCCAACACCCAAGTGCCTTCTCCCTATAAATATGGAGACCCTGGGAGTTGCAAAGGTTTGGTTTCTAATTTGTAAAGAATAT
Organism: Humulus lupulus; assembly: GCF_963169125.1. Lineage (NCBI taxonomy): Eukaryota > Viridiplantae > Streptophyta > Magnoliopsida > Rosales > Cannabaceae > Humulus > Humulus lupulus. The sequence goes on along the minus strand of NC_084800.1, from coordinate 144,301,722 downwards.
CAGAGAGGTATCAATAATATTGGGTGGTGGACTAGAAGGATTTTAACCTTTGAACCACCTAAAAAAGTATTCGAGTTATAATTTTACTTTGAGATCATTCATCTATTACGGTTCATTATTTAGCACTAATCCCTCTCCTTATTCTTATAATTATCTATTGCCGAAGAACCCCGTCAACAGTTTGGTGCTTTCATTGAGAGAAGTTAGATTGGTGCTATCGCAAATACCCAACCATGGTAGTCACTCGCTCAAGACATGGTAACGAGGCGGACCAACGTGATGGGCAGGAGGCCCACCATGGCGCCATGTCTGATGATCAGAACCATGAGGTTCAGCAACGGTCAGGCAAGCAACCAATAGGCCAAGATGACACTGGAAGTTCGGCTCCTCGGCCGCCCAATCCGAACCCAGATTTCTACACGGCGCTAGAAATGGGAAATGCTCAGTTGAGGAGACAGCAGGTGAAAGCTAACCAGTAGATTCAAGAGGTTTTGGCCCGACTACCCCCACTTACAACCAACGCTAATGTCGAAAAGAGGTAAGGTAAGACTCATAAGTCTCGCCGGGGTAACCGGTCCAGGCCCAGTCAGTCGGTCAAACCCCCAACATCAAATTCTACTCCCACGTCGCACCACCGGGAAACCACATTTGAGGAACTTCCTAGGGCCGAGCAGCAGTTCAGCCGATCGGTTCAGACCTCAACTCCCAGCTCAATTCCGCCCTCGAGCGCACCTAGGAGGGCTCGAGGAAGCTCGCGAAGGAGATCCGGGGAGGGCTCACGACGACAGCCCGCCCCGGCCAATCGTCCTGCGCCCCGCTCAGACCGCCGAGCACAGGACTCGGAGGATGGTAGAACGGAGCGGCCGCAACCTAACTTGATCTTCCTTGACAGGACTAGGATCGCGTCCCCGGTCAGACATCCTCCTTCACTGATAAGATACCCATCTCCTCCCCAGCCAGTCCGAGGCATTCCGGCTCGTGGGAGCAGTAGGAGAAATCCTCCTTCCGTTGGACCTTCCCATCATAGCCGGGCGCCCAGAGAAGTACCGGATCCTCATCCCCAGCGGCGGGCTCTGAGCTTCTCAAATGGAAGCAACTGGACCGGGAGTCGTCAAAGTGACATCTCTGGCGGAGACCTGTTCCATCGCTTGAGCTCGGTGCAAAGTCCTCAGGCTGCCCCGAGGGGCGACCTCCGAGATCGCCTAAAATCTCAAAGAGGAGACCCAGTTGGAAACGGCAGTCGTGCTCGCCAAAGGGAAGACATGTCCGAAGTACGTGATAGCGGGAACGTCCCATATAACCTATCTCAAGATAGGAGGGACAATAACTTGCCTAATGCGTACAATGGATCCGGAGCTGTTGAACAGCCCCGGAACAACCAAGGAAGTCAGGACAAAACCCTTGAGCGTCTGGCTCAGATGGAGGAGCTGATGAGTAAGCTCTTATCAGAAAAAGAAAAAGATGAGTATGATTCAGGGGACGAACTTGAGCTCTTCGCCCCCAGTATAGCATCAACGGCGTATCCACCTGGTTTCTGTATGCCTCACTTGTCCAAGTTCAACGGAGACAGGGACCCTTCAGATCATCTGGGTATGTTCAACACCCTGATGATGGCCCACAACATTGGTCCTAAGCTGAGATGTTTAATATTTCCTTCCACCTTGACTGGGTCGGCCAGGCAATGGTTCAAGCAGAGTAAAAAGCAATCAATCGGCTCGTGAAAAACCTTCTCTGCTGACTTTAAAAGGGCATTCCGAGCTTCTCAGGCTGCCCACATCAAGGTTGATACCCTGGCGAACGTAAGGCAGCAGCCCGACGAGTCTCTGAAGGCTTACTTGAGCAGATTCGCGAACGTCGCTGCTCGGGCCAGAGACACAGATGACAGTTCCAAGCTCATGGCCTTGAGGACTGGGATCCTTGTCGGAGGTGGGCTCTGGGAAGAAATACAGAGGAAGGGAGTCAGCATCGTAAACAAATTCCAAAATAGGGCACAGGGATGGATCAACCTGGAGGAGGCGCGAGCATCAGCCGCGGGAACCAGCCAGGCCCTTGAACAGCCCGCTGGAGTGGGAACGGATGTCGTGACAACAACACCAAGCGTTACACAGAATAACCAGTTTGGTGGAGGCAAGAGAAAAGGGAGTAGCGAGGGCGGCCAGCATGACCCAAAGAAGAACAAGTCCGTAGAAAAATTTAAGCCGGTCTACGCGACTTATACTGAGCTCACCCACACTAGGGAGAACATTTTCCTAGCAAACTCTGCTTGCCTCACCTGGAAGAAGCCGGAACCGTTGAAACACCAAAAGGGTAAGCGAGACCCCTCTAAGTTTGGTCGGTTCCACAACGACATTGGACACAACACCGATGATTGTAGGCACCTGAAGGATGAGATCGAGACTCTCATCAGAGCCGGACCCTTGGCTCAATATGCATGGAATAGAGTTCCCGCCAGCCATCCAGCTCCGGAAGTCCTGATAAGTTAGCCCGGGTCTCGGATAGATCAGGACGTCCCTCCTCCTGTGATAGGAGGAGAGATCTCCACGATCTCTGGAGGTCCCCATCTGGCTGGCACGAGTAGGGGTTCCCAAAAGAGATATGTCAACGAACTTAAGGCTCACAATGGAGTGGAGTTCATCCCTGAGCAACATCTACCTAAGCAATAATGATTGGAGAGGCAACCAATCATATTCACCGAGGAAGATGCCAGCCACGTCCAGTTCCCTCACAACGACCCTCTGGTCATAGCCGTTCAGCTCGCTAACTGGAGGGTTAAGAGAGTACTGGTCGATAATGGGAGCTCGGTAAACCTACTGTTCCAGTCTACGCTGGAAAAGATGGGTTTGTCTGTCACCGAGCTGAAAGCCACCTCCATGATGCTATACAGATTCTCTGGAGAAGGATCGACGGCAATAGGTACGATCGAGCTGGTGATCACCTTGGGAGAGGGACCTCGGACAGTCTTGAAACTCCTCGAGTTTGTGGTCATCGATTGTCCCGCCGTGTACAATGCCATTTTGGGTCGACCTACACTGATAGCGTTTGAAGCCATTACCTCCATCCGCCACCTCCTGCTGAAATTCCCCTCTTCCTTGGGGATATGCACAGTCCGAGGTGACCAACTCGCTGCCAGGGAATGCTACAACATTTCTATGAAGGGAAAATCGAAACCCGGGCAGATAACAATGACCGTCCAGGGCAGAAATGAGGAATCTCAAGAACTTGTGCCTAATCCTGAGATTGAAAAACCTCAGAGTGCCAAAGGGGAGGATATCATCCTAAATAATGATATCGACCCCAGAGTAGGTGAGGATAGATCCGAGCTCCAGGCCATTGAAGAGCTCGAGGAGGTAAACATCGATCCACGAGATCCCATGAAGGTGGTAAAGCTCGGGAAAAATCTATGTAGCGAACGGAAGGCGGAGCTGATTAAGTTTCTACAGGAGAATCTAGACGTGTTCGCCTGGTCCCATGAATACATGGTAGGGATTAGTCCAAGTGTCATCATGCACACCCTCCACTTGGATAAAAGCGTGCCTGCGAAATCCCAGAAACAAAGGCGCCTAGGAACAACTCGAGCTGAAGCCCGAGAAGAGGAGGTAGCCCGGCTCTTAAAGTGCGGCTTTATCTACGAGGCAAAATTCCCAATATGGGTCGCCAATCCTGTGTTGGTCCCGAAGCCCAATGGGAAATGGCAGACCTACATCGACTTCTCTGATCTGAACAAAGCTTGCCCCAAAGACTGCTTCCCCTTGCCAAGGATCGACCAATTGGTGGATGCCATGGCAGGGCATGAGCTCATGTATTTTATGGATGCATATTCGAGCTATAATCAGATCTCCATGAATCCAGCAGACCAGGAGCACACTAGCCTCATGACCCCAACTAACGTTTATTGTTACAAGGTCATGCTCTTCAGGCTGAAGAACGCCGGAGCTACATACCAGAGGTTGGTGAATAAAATGTTTGCCAACCAGATTGGGAAGAACATGGAAGTGTATGTTGACGACATGCTGGTCAAGTCGAAAACTTTCGATACCATGTTTCCGACCTGGAGGAATGCTTTAAGATATTAAGAGAATACGACATGAGGCTTAACCCCCCAAAATGTACTTTCGGGGTCGCATCAGGAAAATTCCTGGGTTTCATTGTCAATACCAGGGGAATAGAAGCAAACCCCGATAAGATCAGGTCACAGCTCGAGATTCCCTCACCTCGGTCACGAAAAGATGTTCACAGCCTGACAGGAAGGGTGGTGGCCCTTAATCGGTTTATTTCTAAATCCACCGACAAGTGTCTGCCATTCTACAACCTGCTCTGGGAAATAAGAGGTTCAAGTGGACCGAGGAGTGCGAACGTGCCTTCCTCGACCTGAAAGCACATTTAACCGAGCCGCCCGTATTATCCAAACCAACGGCAGGAGAGCCTCTTTTCCTTTACCTAGCTATCACGGAAGATGCAGCTAGCGCCGTCTTAGTCCGAGAAGAGGACCGATCTCAAAATCCAGTCTATTACATCAGCAAGAGGCTTCTCGGAGCTGAGTCCCGGTATCTGTTGATGGAGAATATGGCTTTCTGTCTCATTACGGCCTTCCGAAAGCTCAGGCCGTATTTCCAGTCCCACTCAATACATGTCATAACCGATGAGCCTTTAAGGCAGGTTTTGCAAAAACCTGAAGCCTCGGGACATCTGTTGAAGTGGGCTATTGATCTCAGCCAATTCGAGATTTTGTACATACCGCGAACTGCAATAAAAAGCCAGGCCCTGGCTGTTTTTGTGGCAGAGTGCACAGGATTCCGAGAAGATCCTGTGGAGGATTCAACCCAGACCTCCTTAGCCCAGGCCTCCTTAGTCCAAGCCTTATCGAAGGTCTTCGTAGATGGCTCGTCTAACGAGAATGGCTCCGGGGCTGAATACGAAGCTTTACTGGCCGGGATAAGGGTGGCCCAGGAGCTAAAGGCTAGCTCTGTCCAGTGTTACAGTGATCCCCAGCTCATGGTAAACCAGGTGTTAGGGGAATACCAAGCACGGGGAACTAAGATGGCTGCTTACCTGGCCAAGGTAAAGAGCGAGCTGTCTGCATTCGAGCGTGGCTCAGTCGAGCAGATACCGCGGGAGCAGAATGCCAACGCGGACGCCCTCGGAAAGCTCGCTACCTCCGGGGAGGCAGAGACTTTGGGGTTAGTGCCGGTAGAGTTCTTGGAGAAACCAAGCATAGAGGAAGTTGGGGCGGAGGTCGAGATGATCGACGCCAGGCCGACCTGGATGACCTCCATCCTCGAATATCTCACAGCATGAAAGTTACCTGAAGAGCGAAATGATGCAATACGGGTACTTTACCAGGCTCCAAGGTATACGGTGATAGATGGGATATTATACCAGCGTGGACACTCTTTACCTATCCTACGGTGTGTTCTGCCGGGCGAAGCGAAGACCATTTTGCAAGAGGTGCACGAGGGTTTCTACGGAGATTACACTGGGGGGCAAAGCTTGGCCCTGAAGATCTTAAGGCAAGGATATTACTGGCCCACTCTGTCAAAGGACTCGATCTCCTACATCAAAAAATGTGACAAGTGCTAGCGATTTGCCACAGTTGCCCGAGCTCCCCTGGTCGAGCTGAAGAAGATCTCGTCCCCATGTCCATTTGCAGTCTGGGGGATTGACTTGGTTGGTGCCCTCCCTAATGGAAAGGGAGGAGTTCATTACGCGGTGGTGGCCATCGACTACTTCACCAAGTGGGCAGAAGCAGAGCCCCTGGCAACAATCACTTCAAAAAGAGTCCTCAACTTTGTAGTCAAGAGAATTATTTGCCGATTCGGGCTGCCAAAGAAGATCGTATCGGATAATGGAACGCAGTTCGATAGTGACCTCTTCACCGAATTGTATGAGAGGCATGGCATTTTTAAGAGCTTCTCCTCCGTGGCTTACCCCCAGGCCAATGGGTAGGTCGAGGCCATCAATAAGACGCTAAAGGCAAGCCTTAAGAAAAGACTGGAAGAAGCCAAGGGAGTCTGGCCAGAACAACTCCCCCAGGTACTGTGGGCATACCGGACCTCGCATCGAACGCCAACGGGTCATACTCCTTTCTCCCTGGCTTTCGGGAGTGAGGCAGTCCTTCCTGTCGAGGTAAAGGTAGCCTCGCATAGAGTCCAGGAATTTGACCAAGACCGCAATGACGAATTGCTCTGCGCGTCCCTCGACCTGATTGATGAAAGACGAGAAGATTCGCAGCTACAGCTCGCGCATTATCAACAAAAGATCACTCGTTATTTCAACTCAAAGGTCAGGAAACGCGCCTTTAGCATTGGCGACCTGGTCCTCCGAAGAGTTTTCTTAGCCAGTAAGGATCCCAAAGACGGAGTATTGGGACCGAACTGGGAAGGGCCCTACCAAATAAACCGAGGTCATAAAAGAAGGAACCTACAAGTTAGCTCGACTTAATGGAGAAGGAGTCCCACGAACCTGGAAGGCTATCCATTTGAAGAAGTATTATCAATGATACCTTTGTAAGGCTTAATCAGAAAAGCCATCTTCTGTTTATTAAGTAATGAGAATTAAATCTTTTTACATTATTGTGTATATTTGTGGATGTAAAGTCAAGTAACCACGAAATACCCTTTGCTAATTACTTGGGGGGCATATGTCCTGGATATAACCAGGTCGTCCAAAAAACTTAGAAGTTAATTCAAATTGATTGATCGATGTTTTTCTTAAAAAGCACGAGATATCGATAAAGGATTAACGCGAACTAAGTTGTACCCTGGATATAACCAAGTCTTCCTAAAAACTTAGAAGTTAATTCAAATTGGTTGATCGATGTTTTTCTTAAAAAGAACGAGATATCGATAAAGAATTAACGCGAACTAAGTTTTTGAATTAATGTCCTGGATTCAACCAGGTCCTAAAACTTAGAAGTTAGTTCAAATTGATTGATCGATGTTTTTCTTAAAAAGCACGAGATATCGAAAAAGAATTAACACGAACTAAGTTTTCAAATTAATGTCCTGGATTCAACCAGGTCCTAAACTTGGAAGTTAGTTCAAATTGGTTGATCGATGTTTTTCTTAAAAAACATGATATATCGATAAAGGATTAGCACGAACTAAGTTTTTAAATTAATGTCCTGGATACAATCAGGACTTAAGTCTTAGAGGTTGGTTCAAATTGATTATCAAATGTTTTTTCCTAGAAAAGCATAAGATGTCAATCACAACACCGACAGAAACTAAGATTATTACCAAATGCATTAAAGAAACGTAACCATAAGGTCGGGGAAAAAATATGTAAACAATTGAAATAAAGTTGAGGAAATCAATTGTCTCGAGGTTAAAAAACCTCACAAGATAAAATTACAAAAAAAATAAACTACGAAAGGAAAGGAGAAAAATCCTATGCCCCGCCAGGCCGCTCTGATGAGGTCACCCCCTCGCCATCCTGCTCGGTGGCAGTAGAAGTCTCCTCGGTTTCGGAGGGCGCCTCTTGTTGAAGGAGAGTTTTGAACTTCTCCAAGAAGGACTCCCACACATCTGGCCCCAGGAAGGAGAAGTCACCATCCGGGTTGAAGACCCAGCAGTGATATAGCATGGCCTCCATGGAGGAGCTGGAAGCTGCCCTCTTCGCCGCCAGAGCAGCCTTGGCCTCATCGACCTCGACCTTCGCGGCGTCCAGTGTGGCTCGGGCAGCCTTGGCCTCCTCGAGCTCGATCTTTGCAGCGTCAAGGGTGAACTTAGTGGCCTTGGCCTCCTGCAGCTTGGTCCAAGATGCCTCCAACTCGATCTGCGCAGCCACTGAAGCGTCCTGCGCAACCCTCTTATTCTCTCGGGCAGTTGCCAGGGCCGCCTTGGCATCCCTTTCCTATTGTTGACCAGATGCGAGGGCGACCTGAGCAGCCTGGTGCTCGCCCCTGATCTCCTCGATCCTGGCCCTGGACTGAGATATGCTCTGATGGAGGGCCAAAGCCACTTGCAAGACCAAGAGATAATAAGGCAACTGCCTTAGAAAAAAAAATATATGCAAACAAACAGGGAGTACCAGTGGCAAAGCCAACTTACCGTGAGGGTCATCTCCAATGAAGACTCCATCACGTTCTCGGGGCTCCTTGTCTCGATCTCCCACAGATCCCTTGAGGTGGCATTGTGGCAATGATCCACCATGTAGGTAGCGGTTTCGTAGACCATCCCCCTAAAGACCTCGGGGACCTTCTCCAAGGCTTGGGGGTTGACCGGGACGCGCACACCGGGGGTCGGAGCTGAAAAGGTCCCAGTGGGCGCCTCCGGTTCCTGAATAGAGACAGGAGGTCATGAGGGAGGTGGAGCCATCATCTACTCTGTTGCACGAGGGGGTGGAGGCACCTTCTCTAGAGTAGCAGGGGCTTGGTTTTTCCCCTTGGCCAGAGACTTAGAGGTAGTCCCTATGGCTTTCTTCGCCATCCGGAGCCTCTTCACCATGGGCCCGGAAGACCCGGAGGAAGGGTTTCCTCCAGGGAACATAGCTATAAGATCATTTCCCCTAGGCTGCGACATCTCCTCTGTTGAAACAAAGACAGCAAAGCATTAATATACATGTAAAAATATTTGTGCAAAAGAACAAAAAAAGAAAGCAGAGCTTAAGTATGTATTGAAAGGGGTCCTACCCTCTGAGCTAGAGGAGGAATCTATGGTCACGACCTCTGGCCCCAGAGCTTCAGCGGGGGAGTCTAAGATAACAACTTCACGAGCTAGAGGAGGCTCTGGGTCTGGATCCGCCTTGGGACTGGACTCTTCTACGTACTGCCTAAGACCCAGAGCTACTACACCCTCCAGGAGGGAGGGCCACGACCTAAGATTGGTCCCGTACTCCTCGAAAAAGGCCGACATAAAGGCCAAGGTATTATTTACAACTATAGTACCCCTAGGGCGGCTCATGTCATAACACAGCACGAGCTGGTCGACGCATTGGAGTAGGGTGATGTCGCGGTCTGGGTCATTTTGGTGGCGATGAACGGGTTGGCTGGGGTTAAACCTAGCAAGCCGTAGGTCTGCACTGGCCCTATCTAAGTCCCTAAATAAATAAGGGTTACCTTGGCCGGAGGGGCCAGCTGCTGCCCCGGACTGAGCCCTCTCTGCATTGACTTCTTGGGCGACCTACAGAGCCCGCTTCCACCGCACGAGAGGCATCTTGTCCTCATCCTCATCTGCGGCCGCCTCCTCGGGGATGGGCGCCATCTCACGAGCAGCGGGGATGGTCTGTGGTCTCCTCAAGGCCAGAGTCTGGCTCGGGGAGATTAACTTACACGCCAGCATTGACTCGTCAGACACGAGCTGGCTGTAATCTTTTTCACTTGAGGGGAGCCCCGCCAAGGTTTCGTATTGACCCCTAAGGGTCACTGATTTGGCCGTCCTCGCGAAAATAGCTGCGTGATAGTTTCTAAGTCAGGAACGAATAAAAAGAGGCTAATCAGCAATCAACTTACGAGCTGAAGATAGAAGGAACTTACGAGGATGGTTGAAGTAGTGGCGTTCGCAGTTGCGAAACTCCTTTGACATGAAGAACTGATCCTTAAAGTCATTGGGGTGGCTGGGCAGCTCAATGACCGCAGCCGAGTTTGGAAAATAGGTCAGGTAGTAGAACCCATCACCTTGACCCCATTGCTCCGGACTGGCTTTGAGGCAAAAGAAGTACAGGATGTCAGCCAGCGTGGGGACCTCCCATTCCTGCTTCAGGAATAAATACTTCAACCCTGCTAACAGACGGTAGGAGTTAGGGGGGAGTTGGAAGGGGGCCAGCTTCACGTAATTTAAAAAATCCGCGAAGTACTGGTCTAGTGGAAGGAAGGCCCTAACCTTGAGATGCTCATCACTCCAGGTGGCGTACTCCTCGTTGAGCGGCGCCCAGCTCCGCTCGCCTTCAAGGGGAGGTCGGGTGTCCAGGGCACCCCTCCCTATCTCAATGTTATGGGAAAGCATAATTTAGTTGACTTTCCCTTATGTGGTGACCTTCGGGGCGATCCTCTCGGCCTCGAAAAAGGCGTCGGGCCCCACCTCGACCTCCTTCTCCACAGTGGGGCCAAACTTGGGGATCTGGGATTCTGTGGCCACCTCTTTCCCCTTACTGGTTTTCTGTGAAGATGAGTTGCCAGCATTCTTCTTGGGTACACTCTTCTTGGGTCCCATCTGGTCGCCTAACAAACAAAGAAGAAAGTTTAGAAAAGGCGACCTAAGCATAAGAAAGAATCTAGTGCGAAGGGTTTCCTTTACACGGGCTGAGGTAATCTCAGCCCACGGCGAGTGAGACCACGTGGTTCTATGAACACGCGCCTGTGTTCCCAACGGGTCCCCGATTACTCGGAATCCGTGTGTCAGGAGGGTCAGAATAAAAGTTTGCCTTGGAAGGAAAGTTTCAGTAGGCAAAACCGCCTATGAAGCGTGTCCCCTAAGCTACCCGGATTTTGCACCCTAAAAACTTGTTGTTCCAAACAGGCATAAAATTTTTTTTACCCAGAAAATCACCCCAGAAGTTGTATCCTATGAGTCATGCTCCTAAGTGGTTTTTCCTACGGTCGATACCCCTAGGATAAAAACCTACGCATAAAATACCAATTAAAAAGAGCAGAAGACAAGCAACCTACTGCATGCGACTAAAGAGAAAGTTTACCTAAGCAACAGTAAGGGAAAACATTTAAAGCATGCGGCAAACAGAGGACTTACAGAATTTCTTTGCTGTGTAAAGACTGAAAGGAGCATCTGGGTTGAAATCCTGCTGGAATCGCTGGTAATGGAGTCACAAAAGAGCCCTCGTGTCTGAACCTCTGGAATGCTGGGAATAGTGACCGGAAAGAAGAAAGGGTTATGAGACTGAGAAGAAAGAAGAAGATGAGAAAATTTTCAAATGAAAGGGTGGCTCATGCGAAAGGTGGCCAACCTTTTATATACATAAAAGGCCAAAGGACGAGGGCCGTTCGATCGTCTTGATGTAGGATACGAGGATCACTACTCGAAAGATGAAACGACGGCCGAAGACAGGCTAGGCCATTTAATGCAGTTCTCGGAAGACGGACCGTTACCAACCACGGTGCTCCACGTATTCGATACCAGCGTAATGGGAGGAATGTGAAGAGTCCACAAAGAAGCCTAAAAGCCCCCACTGTGGCCCCAGGTGACGTCATATGCCACGAGCAGGGGCTTGGGGGGAAAATGTACGCCCTAAATATCCACGGGTGATTAGCGAGCTGGAAAATGGCATAATTCTATCAGCCACGTGGAAGCCACCTATACGGAGCTGATGTTGAAAGGTTCTACCTTTTTTGCTCGGGGTAACCAAAGGTGTAGTGAGATTACTAAGGCATCGGGTTAGCAGTATGAACACCACGGGCTGAGACTATATCAAGCTCGAGGTACGAGTAGGAGATGACACCTCTGTCCTTTTATAAAGTCAACCACACAATGTAAATGTGCATATATCAAACATCACGTGTATACTCCATTCCTGAATTCTCGGACACGTAGTATAAACGTGCGTGTTCAGGCACCCATGACTGGGTTGGGCCATACGGCCCATTATCCCCCTTTCCTATTGATTAGACCACACTTCATTGTCAGGTTTTAGGAATTAATCATGAATGTCACAAAAGTGGCATGATGGGTAAGAAGGTCACGGGATGACCTCCTTTGCCAACACCCAGGTGCCCTCTCCCTATAAATATGGAGACCCTGGGTGTTATCCAGATTTCCGGATAGCGTTTAGATTGATGACTTCGGGGAAGCAGAATTATCGATGTCTTTTACGGTAGGTGACCAGAGCTCGCGGATGGACAGAAAGGCTTCGCCTCCCCTGTTTGATATCCGGATTACTCTTCCAAGCAAGCGCAACACGGAAACTCGTTGACTCTCCCGGACTCCCGAAGGATACCCCTCGGGGAGGCCCCTTCCAGGAGAGGCCCTTCAAGTGGTCTCCGCAGAAACAGTTCCGTGCCTCGCACAGAACAAAACCGAACTGTCGAGTCCGGGAGAAGGCATATTTGGAATGATATCCGTCTGACACAGGATCCCGCCTGACACGCCCGTCAGGACAAAGCCGCACACATCCCAGCACGCCTAAAGGTACCTTTTCGCCTACTGTTCCGCTGACAACTTGGAAAAGACGGCTGACTTTGTGTGTTCCCCATACTTTCACGTAAATATACCCACATAGAGTCTTGTAGCCATGCGACTACAGTAATTGTATCCCCTATTTATGGCTGGTGTAATTAAGACTTATGTACGTGAAGGAAAACCCTAATCCAAAACCCTAGCTATAAAAGCCTCTTCATTTTACAAGAAGAGGAGAGGACCGAGAAATCACATAGCAAAAACTCTACAAAAATCTCTCTAGCTTCATCTTCTTCAAGAGAACCCGAGAGAAACATTGGGAGTGAGTGAAGTTCTTATGCACCAGCCATCTTATTGTAACCTTTTCCAAGTATAATAACATCGACTCGTGGACTAGGGCTCGTTAACGCCTGAACCACGTAAAAACACTGTTTGTTTAGTTACATTTCAGTATTTCTACAGTTCTTACCTTTTTATTATTCTGTTAGTTATTCGTTTCCGAAAAACTCGGTAAACATTTTGGTGCTTTCATTGAGAGCTGTAGGAAGTTGTTAGTCAGCTCTTTTTCTGTGTACGTTTTTTTTGTATTCACTTCGTACTAAAGAGATGGTGACTACGCGAAAATCCGCTGTTGACAAAAATGCTACAGTCAACCCCGATACCGTGATGGAAGATGTGGTGCAGATCGAACCCTTAGACTACCGAGGTGAAGACCCGACATCCCGCCAGGATCAGGTCAGTACCGAAGATACAACATACTTAGAAGACGAAGAAGAGTATGTCCAAGACGGTTATTACAAGGACGGCTGCTACTATGAGAAGGATCCAGAACTGGTCCAAGTAGCCGAAGAACTGGTGGCCACTAAGGCCAAGCTTGCTGAGCAGGAGCGCGTCTCCGAAAGAATGCAACGCATGATGGAACGCCTCCAAAGTAAGTTCGGAGATCTAGGCGACTCGGACGAGGATACCTCTATTCGAGGTGGTGCTGATGCCCCCATGCCGGATCCAGCCGCTGCTGGACCATCCAAAGCCGCCCCTAACAAGGGCAAAGAAAAAGTTGGAGAGCCTGTGCGCGCTGACGCCCCTGCACCTCCTACAGGCGTGAATCACCAGGCCGACTGCCCCCCCCGCGCGCAGAAGGTCTCTGGCGCTCCTAAGCCCAGACGCCCTTCAGCCCCAAGGGGGCACTCTGTGCCTAAAGGGCCCGGTGCTAAGGCACCCAGGCCTAGGGGAAGGAACAACCGCCCCAGTGACTCCGTCAATCAGGACGGTCGGGCTGCGAACTCGCACTCCGAAGATAGCTGGTCCACGGTGGATCTAAGAAGAAGGTTGGAGGCCAAGTATGAGAAGGCCAAAGGGGAAAAAGCCCGACCTCGCGGAGATGACCTCCGAAATCATATTAATGACAAGCTCCGGGGACGTGACCTCCCGGAAAGTGATACGAAGAGGCTCGAGGAACAGATTGCTGCCTTGACCAAGCTGGTCCGGAAGCAAAGTGGGGCCCTGTCAGATTCTGAGGAGGAAGACCCGGAACCATGTATTAGGAGGATCGCGGAAACGTCCCTCCCGGATAACTTCAAAATGCCTCACATAGAATTATATGATGGGAGGACAGACCCGCGTACCCACCTAGCTAAATACAATAAAATGATGCAAGTGGCGCGCGTCAGTGAGGACGCCAAATGCATGTGCTTCTCACTCACCCTTACCAAGTCCGCGGAGGACTGGTGGAAAATATTAGCTCCCGGATCAATCCACAGTTGGAAGGAGCTACAGTCCGCGTTTAGGAGGCAGTTTATTGCCGCTCGCGACCACGACATGGAGGTTGGTTCCTTAACCAACATCAAGCAGCAACCCACTGAGAACCTCAAAGCTTTCATTCAGAGAATGATGGAAGCTGCTGCAAAAACCAAGGTCAGCGATGACATGAAGCTGATCGCCCTTCAATCGGGCCTTACTGTCGGCTCCCTGCTATGGGGGGAAATGCAAAGGAGACGGGCAGAAACCCTGTCCGAATTCATGTCAAAAGCTCAGGGAATCATCAACCTTGAGGATGCCTACCAGCAAGCCTTTGGAGTTCCCCCAGCTCCAACCCCTTCCGTGACTGCGCCGAGCTTTGCTTCGCAAGCTCCCGCACCAGCCCTCACGCTTCCAGGAGCCCGATTCACTCCGAGTGTGTATGGGCCTTCCGCGTCTGCTCAGACGCCGGGTCAAACCCATTTCTCTGGGTATGGAGCAGTACAAAACGGATGTAGTATCGCTCCTAGCATGCCGCAGCCGCAAGCGGATGCCCCGGAACGAAGTTTGAGCCAATCGCGGAGCAAACGAAGCGGAAGAAACTCCAACCGGGGAGACCATTCAAAGAAACCCCGAAAGGACTATGAGCCCAAGTTCACGGAATATACCAGTTTGATAGACTCGCGAGAGAATGTCTATCGCGCGACCTGTAATATGGTCAACTACAGGAAGCCCCCGAAAGTGTCTCACGGAGGAAGGCGTCCGCGAGACTCCAGTAAGAGGTGTGAGTTCCACGGAGACGTGGGGCACACCACGAATGAGTGCCTTCAGCTGAAGGATGAGATTGAGTCCCTGGCAAGAGCGGGACACCTCGGTCAGTGGGTGAGAATACCCATAATCTATCCCGGACAGGGGGTAGTTCACGGAGCTGCATATTCCCCGGGACAGAGGGGGGCCGCTAGCGCTCCTGGAGCCGGTCACCCCCAAGCTCCCGGGTCTCAGTTCCCAGCACTTCCTCCTCCACCTGCTCCGGCGCCCATTGCCTTGTTGGCTCCAGGACCAGGCAACCCATATCCGCCCGGCCTTGCTCCGCCACCCGTTGACGGACACGTCGCCACCATTTCCGGAGGACCACACCTTGCCGGAAGCACCCGCAACTCCCAGAAGAGGTACTTGAGGGAGTTAGAGCACGCCGAGGAGATGTGCGCCTTGGTCCAATCACCTGCTCAACGTCCTCGAATGATGGATCTTCCCATCACCTTCACGGAGGACGATGCTCGACATGTGCACTTCCCCCACAACGATCCCCTCGTGGTGGAAGCCCAGATTGCCAATAAGAAGGTCTCACGGATCTTGATCGATAACGGAAGCTCCGTGAACATCCTCTTCAAAGCGGCCTTCCACGCGATCGGATTGACCGAGACGGACCTGGCCCCATGCCCCATCCAGCTTCAAGGTTTCAATGGGGACGCACTCATGCCATTAGGCAAAATTCAACTTCCAGTCACCCTCAGAGGAGAAAGCGACGCTTGTGCCTTCAAGCATAGCACATTCGTGGTGGTCGACTGCCCCACGGCGTATAATGCCATCTTAGGCCGACCGGTCCTGATCGATTGTGGGGCCATAACCTCGATACGTCACTTATGCTTGAAGTTTCCCTGCGACGATGGGCGTATTGGCACCCTCCGAGGAGACCAAAGAAGTGCACGGAGCTGTTATAACGTCTCCGTCCGAGTCGTCTACACGGTCCGAGAGACGTTTGCTGCCATTCCTTTGGGGGAAGTATTGCCAGAAACTAGGGGCGCTCAGGAGGCATACTTTGACGAACTCGACCCAAGAGTGGGAATCGAGAAAGCAATAGAGCCGATGGAGGAAGTCGAAGAGGTGATCCTCAATCCGGGAGAACCCACCAAGGTCATTCAGGTGGGGAAAAACCTGCCGTCGGCCGTTCGAGATAAGATCGTGGCCACTGTGAAGGATAATCAGGATATCCTGGCATGGTGCCACGCTGATATGACGGGGATTAATCCCAATGTTGCGTGCCACGCACTCAACATAGACCCAGCTGCAACTCCAATTCGCCAAAAGAGGAGGCCGCTGGACCCAGTGAGAGCCGAAGCCGTCAAAGCTGAAGTGGACAAATTGATGTCCATAGGCTTTCTCCAGGAGTCGCACTATCCCGTGTGGTTGGCCAACCCAGTTCTGGTTCCGAAACCCGATGGGTCCTGGAGAATGTGCATTGACTTCACGGACCTAAACAGGGCCTGCCCGAAAGATTGCTTCCCTCTCCCACGAATCGATCAGATGGTGGACTCTACTTCCGGGTACGAACTCTTATCCTTCATGGATGCGTACTCCGGATACAACCAGATCAAGATGCATGTCGCGGACCAGGAACACACCAGCTTCCTCACGGATAAGGGTGTCTACTGTTACGTGGTCATGCCTTTCGGTTTGAAGAATGCTGGGGCGACTTACCAGCGTCTGGTAAACAGAATGTTCAAGGACCAACTGGGGAGGAACATGGAGGTGTACGTGGACGACATGTTGGTAAAGTCCAAGACCTCCGGGGACCACAGTAACGACCTTGAGGAAGCTTTCGCCGTGATCCGAAAGTACGGGATGAAACTAAATCCAAAGAAATGTACTTTCGGGGTCTCGTCTGGGAAGTTCCTCGGTTTTATTGTCAGCTCCCGCGGAGTGGAAGCCAACCCTGAGAAAATAAAGGCGTTCATAGATATGCCTTCCCCCCGGAAGCATAAGGATGTCCAGAGCGTTACCGGAAGGATAGCTGCTCTCAGCCGCTTCGTATCCAAGGCCACCGACAAGTGTATCCCCTTCTTCAATGTTCTGCGAGGGAACAAGAAGTTCGAGTGGACCCCCGAATGCGAAGCGGCCTTCCAACACCTCAAAGAACATTTAACCCGAGCCCCCATTCTGTCCAAACCGGTCGAAGGAGAGGCGTTGTTCTTATACCTAGCTGTGACTGAGCACGCAGTAAGTGCCGCTCTCGTCCGGGAAGATGGCCGTATCCAGCTCCCTGTGTATTACGTAAGCAAGAGGTTATTGGACGCCGAGTCCAGATATTCGATGATCGAGAAACTCTCCCTCTGCTTGCTGATCGCTTCACGGAAGCTGAGGCCATATTTCCAGGCGCACACCATCAAAGTACTCACCAACCACCCTCTTCGACAAGTCCTGCAGAAGCCCGAGTCTTCTGGCAGATTGCTTAAGTGGGCCATGGAACTAAGCCAGTTCGACGTCCACTACCAACCGCGTGTTTCCATAAAAGGTCAAGCTCTCGCGGACTTTATTGTGGAGTGCTCGGGAATGAACGACCTCCCCGAAGATCCTGTCCCGGAACTTCCCACCTGGAAGGTCTACGTAGACGGAGCCTCAAATGAAAAAGGAGCTGGAGCGGGGGTCATCCTGATATCTCCCCAAGGGCATCAGCTCCAGAGCGCCATTCGTTTCGCATTCCCAGCATCCAACAACGAGGCAGAACACAAAGCCATGTTAACTGGGTTACGACTGGCCAGAGAAGTCGGAGCCCAAAAAATCGAAGTGTACAGCGACTCCCTACTTGTGGTAAACCAAATATCCGGGGAATACCAGACGAAAGGCGAAAGGATGGCTGCCTACGTGTCTCTCTCCCGCGACCTACTGCAGCATTTCAAAGGCTACCAAATCCGCCAAGTCCCCCGGGACCAGAACTCACTCACGGACACGCTGGCCAAGCTTGCAACGGACCCGGAGATTGAACAGTATGGCTTAGTCCCCATCGGGCACTTAGAAGCCCCCAGTACTGAGACGCGAAGAATAAACGCCATCATCGACCATTCCCACTCCTGGATAGGACCCATCCTCAGATTTCTCACCACCGGAGAACTCCCCACTGATAAAGTTGACGCAAGGAAGCTCCAGTATCAAGCCCCCCGATACGTGGTTATGGATGGAAAGCTTTACCGCAGGGGGTTGTCCATACCCTTCCTTAGGTGTGTTGCCGGAACCGAAGTCAGCACCATCATCCATGAGATTCACGGAGGCTTCTGTGGCGATCATACCTCCGGGCTGAGCCTCTCCAAAAAAATCCTTCGACAAGGATACTTCTGGCCCACCATGAAGAAAGATTGTGTGGATTATGTCAGGAAGTGTGAGCAGTGCCAGAGGTACGCCAAGGTTCCGCGAGCGCCGCCTACGGAAATTACCCTAATGACCAGCCCCTGGCCGTTCGCCGTTTGGGGCATTGACCTAGTAGGTTCCCTCCCCACTGGAAAGGGTGGAGTGAAGTACGCCATAGTCGCGGTAGACTACTTCACCAAATGGGCTGAAGCTGAACCTATGAACATGGTCACATCTAAAAAAGCACTGGATTTTGTCATCAGGAATATAGTGTGTCGTTTTGGGCTTCCACGGAAAATTGTGTCCGACAACGGAAAGCAGTTTGACAGTGAACACTTCACGAACTTCTGTGCTTCGCATGGAATTATCAAAAGCTTTTCCGCAGTCGCCAGACCCCAGGCTAATGGACAAGTGGAAGCTGTAAACAAAATATTAAAGACCACGTTGAAGAAAAAACTCCAAGCCTGCAAGGCTCACTGGCCGGAAGAACTTCCGCGAGTACTTTGGGCCTATCGCACAACAGAGAGAACTTCGACGGGGCACACGCCTTATTCCATGACCTTCGGTTGCGAGGCCGTCATCCCAGTAGAAGCTATGATCCCCTCTCACAGGCAAGACACCTACGATCCTACCCGGAACCATGCCCTCCTCCAGGAGTCCTTAGACATGATCGAAGAGCTCCGGGAGCAGTCGAAGGTCCAACTAAAAGTGTACCAAGGCAAGATAGCCCGACACTTTAACACGAGAGTCCAGAGCCGTGCATTCGAAGTTGGGGACCTTGTCCTACGGAGAGTATTTCCTGCTACGCAGGATCCAGGAGTAGGAGTCCTCGGACCCAACTGGGAAGGCCCCTACGAAGTCCAAGAGAAAGTGGGCCATGGGACGTATCACTTAAAGAGACTCGACGGATCTAAAGTCCCGCGCGCCTGGAACGCGGAGCACCTCCGCCGTTACTACCAGTAGGCCCCGGACCATCCAGTCGAAAGTCCTTGGTGAAAATAACAAAAGTGAAAAATGTGGAAATAATCCTCCCTGTTGTAATACTAACGCCTAGCAGGCTATTTTAATGAAACGCGGAGGGATTCACTCCGCTTTTACTGCACTTTTTATCCCTATGTTCAAAGCTGCGTTTTAACAAGTGACCACGCGGTCCGGAGACGTCCGGACCCCACGCTCACTTGGGGGGTATACATGGCTAAGGCTTAGCCATACGCCCCTTGAACAAAACGTACACAGAACACCACTTATGTGCTAGCATTGTGTTTGAAGTTTTTAAATTGTTTTGCTCTAATTGTTAAGCTTAGGTTTATTTGTTGCCATGAACATGCTTGCATTACGTGTCATATGTGCATTATGTGCTTAAGTGAAAATTTCCACGAAAATGCCTGCCATTATGTATCATAAGAATTATCTCTTGTGTGGCCCAGCGATGGACGGAACTGGAGGTTGAGGCACGTTCATAGAGCTACGCCAAAATACCCCCAACTCCTTGACAAGTCCTTTGCAGAATTCGCCGCGAGCTCTGTAGAGCTTTGCTTCGCAAGCTCCAGCTCCGGGTCCCGCAAGGCAAAAGATGGCAAGATCCGCGAGCGCTGTAGAGCTTTGCTTCGCAAGCTCCAGCTCCGGATCCCGCAAGACGAAAGATGGCAAGATCCGCGAGCGCTGTAAAGCATTGCTTCGCATGCTCCAGCTCCGGATCCCGCAAGGCAAAAGATGGCAAGATCCGCGAGCGCTCTAAAGCTTTGCTTCGCGCGGATCTAGCCTCGCAGGGCTCCATGCCAGGTCCCTGAAGCCAGCCACCATGAGATTCGCAACAACAGTTAGTTTTGCTTCGCAGAGATCTAACCTTAAGTCTAGCGACGCTCACCAAAAGAACTCCCGTTCCAAACAATGGAACGACTCACCTTAGCAATCCCAGCGAACAGTATAACTACAAGTCCCGGGATTGGCTATTTGCCTCAGGAAAGATAAAGTACGGTGAAAGGAGCCTGGCCGTTGGAACCAGGAAACCTTCGTAACCTAGAAACTACGTGGGGAAAGACATCATCCGTGAAAGCTTCAAGTGGGAAGTGCATAAGTTTTGGCCGTTGGAACCAAAACCCCATACGCCCCTACAACAGTTTCTACCGTATAAATGTCTACCCTAAGCACAAAGATAAATAAAGAACTCGGCAGAAAAGAAAGGAGAATGCTATGATTATGGCAAAAATGTCCGCAATGAAAAACTCAAAATGAAAAACAATTAAAGATAAAACCCCTTCAAGCATTGGGGGTAACTACAGCGTCCACGACCGCAGCTTCGGGGGCATCTGTTTCAGCTGAGGCTGGCGGAGTCGGCTCATTGGAAGGAGGGATTTGGTCATGAGAAGGTTCAGAGGTCCCCGCCTCTCCGGGATCTCCCGCCTCAGGGGCTTCAGCACGTTCGTCAATGTTATAAGTTTGGACGTACGCCTCTGGGCCCTGATCCCACACGAGTAGCTTCTCCCTCATGGCTTCGGCATCATCTCCCAGATAGCCTAACACCTCCGGGTTCACTTTCCAGAGTTGATGCATGAGGACCACATGCGATATATTAATAGTTCTGTTCAGTATCACCTCAGCATCCTCCTTCTCCTTCAACCGCTCCGCCTCGGAGGTTGCCAGCTGTGCTTCCGCGGCAGTTAGTTGGGCTCTCAATTTTTCCATTTCGGCCTTGGAGGCATCCCGCTCCCCCTTAAGAGAATCAATCGCCTTGCGCTGCTCCCTATTTTGGTTCAGCACGGATTGCTTCTCGGTCACATGCCCCCTGGCAGTGAATTGCAAAGCCCCGATCTCTTTATCCTTCTCGGCGAGCCCCAACTGAAGCATAGACACGAGATCCCTGCTCCTCTTATGGAGTTGCTCCTCGTCGTGCAGCTTACTCTGAAGAGTGGAATATTCCTCTTGCCGCTTAAGGAGGAGATCGTTCTTTGATTGCAAGCGGGCTTCCAGGGTATCTTTCTCCACCTTGGCTTGGGACAGCTCTTCCCGGAGCTTGGAGTTTTCGGTCCTAATCCCATCCGACCGCTGTCTAAACTCATTCTCTGCCTTGGCCCGGTACTCTTGATATTTGGCAAGATATTTCTTCTCCGCCTCTTCTTCAGCCGTGCGCCGGGCCTGATCAATCTTCTCCGAAGCCCCCAAGGCCTGTTGGGTCAGTTTCTGTTTCTCCGCCTCCAAGGCCTGGCGAGCCAGTTGGCTCTCCTCCAGCTGAACCAGAGCTGCACCAACCTCCCGGAACGAGCGTTCCGCGATCATAGAGGCCTGCAAGGAAAGACAACAGAATGAGCTAAAGCAGGACCAAAAGACAGGTGATCCCAAAAAATAACAACTGATGGCTTACCCCGGACAGTTGCTGCTTCACAGCGTGTGTCAGCAACAGCGTGTCCTTGCTGCTGCTGATGGCCCATTTCTCAGAATTGAGCTCGCATAAGCTCAGGGCCATGTCCTCCATCATCTCAGCTCCGAACGGCGCCAATGCACGTCCGAGCCTAGGCACCAGCCTCTTCTCCAAGGCTGGACCATCCAGAACCGCTCCGGCCGGGTGAGGAGATCTCACCCCTTCGGCCATCTCAGATCTCTTCACGGCAGACAAGTTATCTGCCCTTCCCTGAGTAACGGCCTTCTCCGCCTCTAGCCGCCTCTTCAAAAAACTATCGGCCCGTCTTACACCCTCCAGGAGGGCAGCGGGAAAACTGGTTGGCTTCCGCGGAAAGTGGAACTTTAGGCCAGGCAGGGGAAGATTGGTTGTCTGAGAAGACGGAGACCCCGGAAGGGTGGACCCCCTTTGGGCTGGAGGAGGAGGCAGCCGGGGTATTAAGGCCCCGGTCTGTTGCTTTTGCTGCTGAGGTAGCAGAGGTAATTGCCCTTGTTGCTGCTGCTGGTTTGGATGTTGTTGTTGTTGCTGCTGCGGCGTTGGTGATTGTCTCTCTTGTTCCTGTTGCTGCTGTTGTTGTAGTTGTGATTGCTGTCGTTGCTGTTGTTGTTGCCTTCGACCGGGAGAAGAGTGTCTGAGGCGCTTGTTCTTAGCACCCTCAGCATCTTCTCCGGGACGCTTGCTCACCCCAGTTGTCCTCACAGGGAACACAAGCCCTTCCCCGTCGCTACTACTACTCGAGACCATCATAGTCTCGGAAGGCCCGTCAGCAGGGGACTTCTCTACCCTCGGAGACGCTTGCGTCTCGCCACTTGTCTTCTTGGGGGAGGCAGCCTTACCTCCCCTACCAGCCTTGGTCTTCCGTCCTTTCCCCGTGGGCGGGTCTTGACTGGTGGCAGCCTTCTTAATAAGCAAAGTAACCCTCCCCAACATCTTGGCTTCGGGATTCTCTGCAAGAAACGTACAAAGCAAGGTTAACGAACCAACAAGAAATGAAAAAGAAGATAAGCGGAAGACAAGACAATCAGCAACATAAAAGTACAAGCAAGCCCGCCAGCAGGGAACAAGAAACAAGAAAAAGAAAAGTTTGAAAGGGACGACCATGCACGAGAAACGTGGATGGCCTTCCCCGAGCAAAACAAAACATCGCTTCCTGCTCCAGGAAGCTCCCGTACTCCTTGAAGTCCGGGAAGAACATGCTGAGAGAAGAAGGGTCAACCATGATGACACCTTCTGGCAGACTACCATCACTCAGACACCAGAGGAGCTCATCTACCCTATCACAGTACCTGTCGAAAGGTATCCTACGCGGATCTAGCCTAAGGAAACGGGGATCAAACCCCATCTGAGAGGTCTGGGAAACCTCAGACAGGCTGGGGGTGTGGATCAATCGAAAACTAGTCTTACCTCTCCCGGAGGAACTAGCCCCCGGAGCCCCTTCATTAGGGTAAGCCGCGGCGTGGCGAGCCTCGATCTCCTCTCCCTCTGGCTGGGGGTCGGGGAACCTCTCCGCCCAACTAGGAGATAGAGTATTTTCGTCCCGAGCGGCTTGGGTGATCACCTTAGACAGCTCCAGGGCAATCTGCTCCCGGATGTCAGCCGACACCTGAGTCTGCCCCCTACCACTTACTGGCTCGATATTTTGGAAGGAGGCGAGTAACCCATACTCCCTCAACGATTCGGAGGTCACATGTCCCTCCACTCTCAACTCTTCCTCAGAGAGCCCTTCGTAGAACTTGGACCTCCTTATCATCTCCGCGCAGCGAGGGGTCCGCGGAACGACTTCTGCAAAAATCAAATACAAGCGTTAGAGATCCTCCCAAAAGGCAAATCTAACGCAAAGAAACAAAGTTGAAAAGGAAAAGAAGGAGCACTTACCAGGGATTTTGAAGTCCAAAGATAGGGCTGGCACCCTCTTCAGCGGGAAGCCAGTCGTCAGGAACCAGTATTCCCGGAGGTCTGGAACCCTCGCGGTATGACAAGTGGGGCACATCACATCCGGGTGCCTTTCTAGCCTGTAAAACCCCACCTTGTCTGAGTGACCCCTCATAGGCTGAGACTTCAACCCATAAAAGTACAGCACCTCCTCCGGGGTAGGAGCTTCCAGTCTCCGGGACTTGCAAAAGATGAACCACCCCGCTAAGAGCTTGTAGCTGGGAGGAATTAACTGGAAGGGGGCAATCCCCGCCTTCACACAGAAATTGGCGAAGTAACTCCTTAGGGGCAAGTGCGCTCCGCACACTATGTGTGCCCAGCTCCAGGCACCAAAGCCCTCGTGGCTCTGGCTAGCTGACTCGCCCAGCACCGACAGACGGTGCCACATCAGACCTGGGATGTTCTTCAGGCCTGCCTCAGAGGAATACAGCTCCAGCATGCCATAATTCCTGAAAAGGTTCGGTTTTTGGTCCATCTCCCAGATGGAACTATTGGAGGTTAGTGGGCTAGCCGCGACCGCTTTCGCCTTTCCTTTCCCCTTTCCACCAGCGACAGGAGAGCCCTTCTCTTGGGCAGATTCAGCCTCCCCCGCAGCAAGGAGTTGTTCCTTCGAGATGTTCGTCACTGGACAAAAGAAAAGAAAGAAGAAAACACTCTAAGCAGTCAGCACCCTTGTCATACCCTAGTGGTATCAAAGGCGTCGGGGAGACCCTCCCCGAAAACTGCTTGGAGAGGCTCCCACCGAGCTTGCCGAGGGATTGGCACCATGCCACCCGAAGGACAGCAAGGAACCAGACTCAGACCCCGAGCCTAAGCCCACCAAAAGAAGTGTTTTTCTAGAGAAAGACACCCTAAAGGCGTTCATGCTTAGGCCCTAAAACAGCAAAACAAGTGACGACTTTCCAAACGCAAATCGCCAAAACACGCAGAAAAGGTTACTTATCGACTCACAATCAATCACATGCCTACCAAAGCCCTATTCACACATGCACATAAGCAATAATGGCAGAAACCTCTACTCTAACAACTACCAGCAACCTAAGGTTTGGGAGGAAATAGCAAAGTAGAAATACTTACTGATATTCGAGTAGGTGGAGGTTGAAGGAGTGACTGGATCACTGCACAGTACGATCGCGAGAAGTAAAAGCTGCAAAGACGAACGGCGATTCAAACCAGGAACTTCGGGGAATAAACCCACTGCCAAATCAAAAAGAAAAGTTTCCAGATACTTACCAAAAGAAATGGCAAGTTCGGAGGAACGTAAGCTGGGAAGCCTGAGAGTTCGGAAGTTTGGAAATCTGAAAATCCTAAAGATGGAGAATCTGAAAGCGTAAAGAGGAAGAAAGGTCCTTTCCCTCGTTTTTATAGCAGGGAAGAGGCCGTTTCGAATTCCTCAAATGGACGGTCCCGTTCTTCCCATTCCGTGTGCATCAAATCCGACGGCTGGAGAGGAAGCGACGGTCCTATTTATGACTCCTCGGATGGGAATAAAGTATTTATTTCCCATCATTACACCACCTCGGGCCCTGAGTACCATTAAAAACCATCAAATCATTGGTCAGACGACTGACGCACGCATCCTCAACCAGTCGCCTCACGCACACGTCTTGGTTGCAGAACCATTCCCAGAATGAGACGTGATCCTTGCCGCACTTGAGTACTTGGTCTCAAACAGAAGAAATTCATTTTCTCTTTCATACTAATACTCAGGCGGGAAAAAGGAACCTTTTCGGGAACACAGAAGGTGCCCCCTCGCCTAGTCTGAGAAACTGATTGTACAAGCTCCCGGATCTCTCAAAGCTCCGCGACCTTGGGGGGTAAATGTTATCCAGATTTCCGGATAGCGTTTAGATTGATGACTTCGGGGAAGCAGAATTATCGATGTCTTTTACGGTAGGTGACCAGAGCTCGCGGATGGACAGAAAGGCTTCGCCTCCCCTGTTTGATATCCGGATTACTCTTCCAAGCAAGCGCAACACGGAAACTCGTTGACTCTCCCGGACTCCCGAAGGATACCCCTCGGGGAGGCCCCTTCCAGGAGAGGCCCTTCAAGTGGTCTCCGCGGAAACAGTTCCGTGCCTCGCACAGAACAAAACCGAACTGTCGAGTCCGGGAGAAGGCATATTTGGAATGATATCCGTCTGACACAGGATCCCGCCTGACACGCCCGTCAGGACAAAGCCGCACACATCCCAGCACGCCTAAAGGTACCTTTTCGCCTACTGTTCCGCTGACAACTTGGAAAAGACGGCTGACTTTGTGTGTTCCCCATACTTTCACGTAAATATACCCACATAGAGTCTTGTAGCCATGCGACTACAGTAATTGTATCCCCTATTTATGGCTGGTGTAATTAAGACTTATGTACGTGAAGGAAAACCTTAATCCAAAACCCTAGCTATAAAAGCCTCTTCATTTTACAAGAAGAGGAGAGGACCGAGAAATCACATAGCAAAAACTCTACAAAAATCTCTCTAGCTTCATCTTCTTCAAGAGAACCCGAGAGAAACATTGGGAGTGAGTGAAGTTCTTATGCACCAGCCATCTTATTGTAACCTTTTCCAAGTATAATAACATCGACTCGTGGACTAGGGCTCGTTAACGCCTGAACCACGTAAAAACACTGTTTGTTTAGTTACATTTCAGTATTTCTACAGTTCTTACCTTTTTATTATTCTGTTAGTTATTCGTTTCCGAAAAACTCGGTAAACACTGGGAGTTGCAAAGGTTTGGCTTCTAATTTGTAAAGAAATACCCTGTAAAGAATATCAGAGAGATATCAATAATATTGGCTAGTGGACTAGAAGGATTTTAACTTTTGAACCACCTAAAAAAGTATTCGAGTTATAATTTTACTTTGAGATCATTCATTTATTACGGTTCATTATTTAGCACTAATCCCTCTCCTTATTCTTATAATTATCTGTCGCCAAAGAACCACGTCAACATTATTATATCCCAAAAAATGTCTTTATCTGGGGTAAGTTGATTTCTCTTCTCAAAGAAAATTTTTCACTGTGTAGTGAATATTTTTGCTTTGCACTCATTTTCTGCTTGGTTTACTCTAGGGACTCATCACTATTAGTCATGCTCAACACTGAACAGTTGACTATAAGGAGCTGGTCAAGATCTTGAATGATCAATTGGTGGAAGCCCAGACAAAGATTGAAAGTCTAACTAAGTCTGAGAAAGATCTCCAAAAAATGACTGAGCAGGCTAAGAAAACAATTGCTGACTGAGATAGATCGTTGAAGGAGATGATTGATGAGAACAACAAGCAAGTGCAGACCAATACAACATTGATCAACCAACTAAAGAAAAGACTCAAGAGAATGAAGAGCTGAAACAGGAGAAGGAAACTAATCTGGCTGGTTATGAAAAAACCTACTTCAACTATTTCTATTAGATTGGGAAGTTAAACAAGCCTCTCAACTTCAAATTTCTCTCTGAAGAAGCCAAGGCCAAAGAACTTGCCAAATGTGAAGCCAAGGTTGCTGAGGAGGCAGCTCTTCCAGCTGACATTGTGCCTGCCTCTCCTGCTCTATCATTCCGACCAAAGGAGGTCCTGGATGTTGACGATGGTTTTGACCAGCTAGGGACTAGTTTACCCGACCAGTAGACACTCTTAGCCGAACTGAGAGCTTCCTATCCAACAACAGAGTTTCCTACTCGACCAGTAATACATGTTCAACCGACCAGGGAAGTTGTATCTGCTTTCCCGACCAGGAAAACTTTGCACCTGACTAGCTAAACTTTGTACCTGGCTAGTAGTTTACTCTTTTTTCTTATACTTTTGTGAAGTCAATTGCCTCTTAGCAGCTTTGATATTTTTCTCGTATGGCCGAGCTATTGGCATTTATACTTTACTTTTCTTTGCTAACTTGAAACATTCTAAGTCTTTTTAGACTTAAAACATTATAAGTTTTTTGTGAATAGTAAAGTCACTCTAATGTATGCCTTATATTTTCGCATGAGTACTTAGTTTTCTAACTTAGAAATTCTAGACATTTCATAAGTCCCTACTAAGTATACTTTCTCACACTCTTATTGCTCTAACATTTTATGAGAAAAATGTTTATTATCACACGAATATTTGCTTCTAACTTGAAATTTTGAAAAATTCCAAGTTACTTAAGCTTTGTCAAACAAGTTAGCTTAATGGCCTATTTTGACTTCAAAAATTTACAAGTCAGCCTAAAAACAAATATCTTAACTCGTGCTCTTATTACTTGTGTTAAATTATATACCAGTATACCCCATGTGCCCTCTAAGTGACCGAGGGTTGAAAGATCCTTGGTCACTTGCTACTTCACTGAATCTGTTCGAGCAATTAATTACTCGTGAAACAAATAGAGTATATGGAAAATATTCGAGCAGTTGAACACTGCTTGAATGTACCGACCAGTTGAACACTATTCGAATAATTAACACACATGCATATTTTGTAGCAAGAATCGACCACACTGCGTGTAGTCTCTTTTATTACTCGTAAATTTAAAAAGGACAAAATGTGTCTAATAGCGAGTCTTAAACAACAAAAATTGTTCAAAAATAAATTACTAGTCATCAAATAACCAGCTCATAAACCAAACTTAAATAACAAGTTAAACAACTTGAAATTCAGCTACCACTCTAAAAGCGGTATTTAGTGATAATATATCATCATTGCTCTCCATTCCAGTGGTTCCTGATCACGCTCCATTCAACCAATAAAGTTTGTTGTAAGTGCCAGGAGGCAAAACTTTCTTGATCTGATAAAGTCTTTCCAAATTTGGTCCTAGCACTCTAGCTGCTGGGTTTATGATGAACACCTTTCTCAGGACCAAATCACCGACCTGGAACTTTCGATCTTTCATACTGGAATTGTAGCAAGATAAATTATATACCAGTATACCCATGTGCTCCCAAGTGATCGATGGTTAATTACTCATGAAACACATAGAGTATATGGAGAATTTCTAAGCAGTTGAACACTGCCCAATTACTGTCAGTTTGTCTGACCAGGTGAATACCAGCCAGTTGAACACTACCCAGTTTACCGACCAGTTGAACACTACTTGATCTATCGACCAGTTGAACACTGATCGATTCGACTTTTCAGAGGGCTTACTACGCGAGACCTGCTCTCTCTTACTACGCTATTGGCCAGGATGTAGTGATGGCTTCTCGGCACGGCCCGAGCAGTCTCTTCCTCCTTGTTGTTCGTTTCCCTCTTTCTCCTTTGACCGATCGGTGTGATGACTATCATCCTCATCACGACCATATCCGTCTTTAAACTATGAAGTTTTCTTTTCTCGAGGAGTCTTGGTCTGATGATGGCTGGGTGGAGTCTTCTTATCGCTTCACTGGTGACTCCTTGATCTGGAAGTTTCTGACCGATGGCTCCTAGAAGGGGTTCTAGAATTCTCCCTTTGCGCTGAGGCAATCTCGGGGCAGACCTCATCATCTCCCTGACTAGTGGGATTACTTCTACTTCTTTCTGGACCCTGAGAATCGGCTCTGCCAGTGGAGGACTTCTGACTAGCGTTATAATTTCTTGCTCCCTGGGCGGCTGCTCGTGCCGTGGTTTGGGAATTGGCCTGGGCCAATTGAGTAGCTGCTTCTAGAGAAAGTGTTGCCTCACGATGTCGTTGGTCGACTTCCTCCTGTCGTTGTGTGATCTCTTCGCTTCTGGCCTCCATATCGCACCTTTGCTGCTCGAATGAAACTTTCTACCTGGCCATTTCCTCAGCAAAAGACTCCTGTCGATTATTGAATTGCATTATCTCTTCCTGGAAAGCCCTCATTGGCCTCCTGGAGTTGTTCAACTGCTGGAGTCGTCTCCTCGAGAAAGACTCTGGGCTCAGTGTCAGGGTTCTCAGGTGTAGGACCTTCTGGTCTAACACTTTCTTTAGCAGTTGATGTACCGGGCTTCCTAGGTGCAATATTGGTAGGATAGTAGTGTGTTTCTTCTATTCAGGCTCTCAATGAAAGCACCAAAAATGTTGACCATGATTTTTGCCAACTGCGAGTAGACGTAAAAATGACAATAAACCTTGAATAGAAAATAAATAACACAAGTAATTTTATAGTGGTTCAGCCCCAATTTATTGGTAATAGCCTAATCCACTTGGAGTTGTGATATATGTAGCCTACACTTAAGATCAGATGAACCTGAGCCAACTGAGTTTCTTAAGTGTAAGTAGAGAAATACAGAGTTTCTCTCTCAAGAATACAAGTTTTCTCTCTTAGAAAAGTACCCCAAGAATGCCCGAGTCCCAAAATCTCAAAATTAGAGAGTCTCCAAGTCTCAAAAAGATCAGACCCCCCCCCCCCCCCCCCCCCCCAAATGATGCCATGAGCCATTTATTTATAGACTCATGGATCGTACATGAGAAATATTCTGTTTTGACGGGGTCTTTGGTTGTTTCAACCAACTTTAATTAATAAATAATAAACAAATTTAAATTACAACAATATAGCTATTACTTCGAGATATTTGAGAGATTCGCGTGGTAGTTGCGAGCGATTCAGGTTGAAATTGTTACTGAGGCTTTACTAAAGAGTCACTGGATGGTTAACTCCTGAGATTCTGATCCGTGGATCGACCAAATTCATTCCCTAAAGTGACTGGTCGGCCAAGACACCTCATTGGTCGGCCAATGGCACATCACTAGTCGTCCATGGCATATCACTAGTCAGGCATGGCACATCACTGGTCGGCCATGGCACATCATTAGTCAGGCATGGCGTATCACTGGTCGACTAAATCACACCACTGGTCGGCCATGGCCTATCACTAGTCGAGCATGGCACATCACTGGTCGGCCATGGCACATCACTGGTCGGGAATGGCGTATTAGTGGTTGGGCAAATCACTCATAACCAGCTAAATTTATTTCATGACGAGTAATATCACAACTCCCCAGGTCAACTCTCAACCTTTTTTACTTCTTTAAATAACACATTTATTGACTATTAATGTGTCATTTACTGACCATGCATTGTCACTTGTCTATCTGATTACCACGTCATTGAACAAAATTTTGGGGATAACAATAGCAAACATATCTGAATGGTCAACTCTGAACTAGCCCACACTACTGGACTGCTACTATAAGCTTTATAGACCTCCGTCTTCTTTACTGGACTTGCTTAATTGCTTCATCAAAACAGTGTCAGCCTTTTTAACATCTTATTATCACTTTGCTTAAGCCTTGTTGTCATTAGAATGTTTAACTTTAGATAAGACTTTTCAAGGCATTTCATAACTTTTCTCATATTCTTATGCATGGTCCTATAACACATAATAATGTATTACATAAATGTACATGCCATGCATACATTCTGATGCTGAAATGTCAATGTTCATGTTTGATGGTATTCAATCAAGGCACTATAGTCATAATATATGAAGCTTTGGGTTGGTGGCATTGTTATACCTTAATGTAGAGCTATGACTTAGGTCTAAGGTTTCCAGCCTAAAAGCTTAAAGACTTCATATATCATAACAGGTATCAAAATTATGAACATATAAGGTAATCCATATAGTCATCAACATAAGAGCACATACTTGCTCATAATTCAAATCAATCTTAATCAAATAAGACAACTTTCATATATCACGAAATTCATCAATTACATGTCATACAACATCATTCCAATACTTATATCATACAGAACTCATATAATCATTCATCACATGCTTGTCATATGAATCATCATCCTATACTTAACTTATCAGAGTGTAGTCATGCATCTCACACTTAAGCAGAAAAGATGAAATTTACTCACCTTAGGTCCTTAGCTTATTTTAAAACTGCTCACCAATAGTCAATCAGTCCAATCCATCCAAATCCTATTCAAAGTACATCATTTTAAAAATCTATCAAAATCATAAATATTCACTATTGATAGTGTATATTAACAATACCAGAAACCACATAAATGATAATAATAATTATTATCATTATAATGCTAATAACTTTTCTACATCACATCTATTATAACATTAATAACAATATCTATGTGAATGTATATATTTTTAACATAAAATAATTTATTTAAATAATCAATTTATTAAAATAAATCATATTTTTAACATAAAATTATAATGATCAATATAATGATAATAATATAAATATAGATATTTATATTACTATTAATTAGCCATAAAATCTCACATTGATAAAATAAAATATAAATTCTACAAAATTCAATGTTCTTGCAAATATCAATAACTGTATGAAAATAATATTTTATATTATCTTAGTATTCAAATATTAATCAAAATATTAATACACCATAATAACTGTTAAATAATAGTATAACCATAAATCACACTTTACATATATAAAAATTATATTCTTGATTTACCAAAAATATAAATAAAAATAAATTATTAAAATATACTATACATAATAATTTCCATATTTATATAAAATCAATAAAATATCTCTTTGTTATCCCAAAAATTTGAAAGTGATGACGTGGCGATAGAAATGACAAGTGGCAAGGAATAGTTGGGTGATTTGGCTTAGCAGCAACCCAGTACATCAGTGAAGAGTTTTGACTGCTTGAGAGGTGTCATGACCAAGCCAAGTGCACCCGAGGAGAGTACTTGGGCTAGGGTGTGCCTGGTCAGACTTTGGTCCGAGGAGTAGTCCAATGGCGTGATCAGACTTTGGTCCGAGGAGTAGTCCAATGGTGTGGTCGGATTTTGGTCCGAGGAGAGCCCAAGGTGTGGTCGGACCTTGGTCCGAGGAGAGCCCAAGGGTGTGGTCGGATTTTGGTCCGAGGAGAGCCCAAGGGTGTGGTCGGACTTTGGTCCGAGGAGAGCCCAAGGGTGTTGTCAGATTTTGGTCCGAGGAGAGCCCAAGGGTGTGGTCTGACTTTGGTCCGAGGAGAGCCCAAGGGTGTGGTCGGACTTTGGTCCGAGGAGAAGTCCAAGGAGTGTGGTCGGACTTTGGTCCGAGGAGCAGTCTAAGGGCGTGGTCGGACGCATGTCCGAGGAGAGACGAAGGATTGGTCCTTATGCATATGTCCAGCAAGTGCATGGTTGTCCAAATAGAGAAATGGTATGCATATGTCTGACCAGCACTTGTATGTATCCAACATGCATGTGTTCGACCAGAAGACGATATTCATCAACCAAATAGACCAGACTGCGTCAAATTTCCAGAAACGGCTTCAGCAAGAATCGGTCTGGGCATACGCGGGAATCTCTCATTCGTCGCTCAAATTGAGGATTCTGTTGTATTTTGAATATTTCATGTAATTTAAATATAATACGAATAATAAACTATCCCGATCCTAGGGGGATATCAGTTTCTGATCCCAAGCCTATAAATAGAGGGTTGATGGGATCAGAAAAGGAATTTTTGGCAATTTGAACTTTTGGTCTGAGTTTTTTAGAGAGAGAAAGTGCGTTTTCTTGAGAGAGAACTCATTTGTATTATGAGAATTTACACTGAAGAAACTCGGTTGACACTAGTTCATCTGATCTTGAGTGTAGATAAAATAATCAAATCTCTAAGTGGATTAGGCTATTACCAACTGATTGGGGCTGAACCACTATAAAAATTGCGTGTGTTCATTATTTTCTTTATTAAACTGTCTGTGTTGTTTGAATTCTCTTGAAGGTTTGTCGTTGTTGACGTTCTCACGTCGTTGGCTGAAAACGCAGTCAACATTTTGGTGCTTTCATTGAGAGCCTGAAGAGAAGAACAGACGGTCCCTAAAGCAATATGGCGCCTAAGAACACCAATGCAGCCTCCAAGAAGACGAGCTCCTTTAAAGAGCATGCTAGATCAGAGGGTCCTAGCGTTCAAGATCGTGAAACTGAGCCTAGAGTCGTGCTTGAGGACGTAGCACCAGAAGTTGAAGAGCTCCAAGAAGCCATGAGCGCCTTCTAGGAGGAGATGGCTCAGTTCAACGTCAGGCAGGAGGAGTTCGCTGAGGAAATGGCTAGGCAGAATGCCGCATTCGAGCAGCAGAAACGGGAGATGGACGCTAGGAGTGAGGAGATCCATCGACAGTAGGAGGAGGCTGACAGGCGACATCGCGAAGCTGCACTCGCTCTGGAGGCAGCTACGCAGCTGACCCAAGCCAATGCCCAGGTTGCACCTGGGGTGGCAGCCACCACAGAGGCAAGGACCACAGAAGCTGGTCGTAAGAAAAATGATAGACCAGGCAGGGGTGGTAGTAACCCACCTGGTCATGAGGAGGACGGAGTCCGATTGCGCACTGCCTCAACTCAAAGGGGGAACTCCAAAACCCCCTCAAGGAGCCACCGATTAGAGACTTCCAGATCAGGGAGTCACAAGTCAAGCAGCAAGAAAACACCTCCTGAGTAGGAGCACAATAAAGCTCCTCGTGGCAATGAGACTTCCCACTTCAAAGATGGGCATGGGCGTGATGAAGCTGACAATCATCACACTGACCATTCTAAGGAGAAGAATAATAATAACCATCGAGGAGGGGAGGATCGACCAGCTTAGACAGGAAGGCCACCAAGGCATCCCAACCAGCGCAATGGTAAGGAGCACGTTCCACCCAGCAAACCTTCCGAGAAGACTCGGAGTACGGTGTTCGATAGGTTGGGAAAGCACACTGCTCAAAAGGACTTGAGGGACGTCATTGATGATAAAAGGAGGACTGTCCCGGTCGAAGGGCAAGAGCCAATCCGTCCTACCAGTCGAGTAGAAATACTCGATGATGGTTTGTCGGATAGGAACACCCGACCAGGCGTTCCCGAAAGTGAGTCCCCAGTGGTGGCCCCAGGCATCCAAGCCCAGCTTGATGCTTTGATAGTAGCAGTTCAGAGTTGGTCAAAACAACCAGCTGCGATTGATCCGGTAGACCACAGAAGTGGCAGTCGTTTTTGTGCTCAAATTAGAGCAGCTCAACCACCAGCGAAATACAAAGCACCGGTACTGCCAGTTTATACAGAAAAGGCAGACCCGGTAAGACACGTTGGGAAGTTTGAAGATTAGATGGAGCTGCTCGGGGTGAGTGATGACTATCGCTGCAGAGTCTTCCCCACCACATTGTCAGACACTGCCTAGGAGTGGTACTGGAAATTTAAACCAGACTCCATCACTTCTTGGGAGAGTTTTAGGAAGGAGTTTTGCAGGCAGTTTAGTACTGCTCGAACCCCTCCTGTTTATGCCAATCACTTGGTGGATATTAGGCAAGGAAAAGATGAGTCTCTCAAGAACTACATTCAAAGGTTCATGAGAGAAGCTAACCGAGCTACTGCGGTTGGAGATGAGGGAAGATGGTGGCGATCTCTTCCAGCATTATCTATCGAAGTCCTTAGTGGGACAGCATCCATCGTCATCCAATTTTTACAACAATTTTTAGACCGGGCAGATAAGTACATGAAGTTGGATGATGCAATTGAGAAGGGAGAAAATGGATTGAACAATCCGAGCGAGTCGAATGATCCCCCCAAGAATGGTGGGAATGATCAAGGTGGTGGTAAGAAACGTGGGAATAAGGGGTCTGACCGCCACAATGAGAAGAAGGCTAAATTGGGACCAAACGACAAGCCTACTAAGTATGAACCTCGATTCACCAACTACACCACTCTTTCGGCGAGCCGGGTGGAGATCTATTTGGCCAACCATCAAGAGGTCCCTTACTGGAAACCCCCACCAATCAAGAAAGATGTGAGTAAGAGAGATATGAACAAGTTCTGTCGCTTCCATGGAGACTATGGTCACGACACGAATGAGTGTAATCATCTCAAAGATGAGATAGAGTTTCTCCTCCGGCCGGGGAAGCTAAAAAAGTATTGAGCAGAAAAGACCCAAGGAGAGGGGAGCAATAACAACCCTGGGTTCAAGCGGCAACGATCCCCACCTTTACAACCTGAACCTGTGGACTTCACACTAGATACTATATGTGGAGGACCACATCTTGCTAGAGATAGCAACAAGGCGAGGGAGAGGTATGCTCGCACCCTTCATCACGAATTGGGTGCGGCATCCACCTCCGAAGTTATGACAGTGGAGGAGCGACCACCGAAGAACCCAAGATATGAAAGTAAGTCCCTCACTTTCACTGAAGAAGATGATCGACACGTGAGGTATCCTCACAATGACCCTCTTGTTGTGACAGTCCAAATTGCTAATATGAAAGTGAAGAGATGTCTGGTCGACACAGGGAGCTCTGTAAACATTATTTATAAGTCATCCTTCGAGAAGATGAAGCTATCTGTCAATGACTTGAAGCTGTGCTCTCAAGTCATTTATGGGTTTACTGGAGAAGGATTGTCACCACCTGGGACAATCAAGTTGCCAGTCACGACGGGGGAAGCTCCCAAGCATGAAACCATAATGACCGAGTTTTTGATTGTTGATTGCTTGTCCGCCTACAATATGGTTATTGGTCGACCACTACTCACAAACTTACATGCAGTAGTTTCAATCTGGCACCTTTCTATGAAGTTCCCGACCAGTGCTGGCATAGGTTGTGTCCAAGGAGACCAGAGGGAGGCTAGGGAGTGCTATAATGCCTCGGTAGCTAAGGCAAAGAAAGGGGCCAAGGAGAGCAATATGATTGTATGTGTTGAGAGAGAGGAGGTGGACAAGATGGATGTCGACTAGAGTCTTGCAGTTGTAACCGATGAAGAGAAGTTAGAGGAGTTTGGCCAAGAGAGAACTCTCGGTTTAAAGGAGCAGAAGACCCCATCCGGTGATGAAGTCACCAAATAGGGTGTTGCCCAAAGCGAGGGAAGGGACTTTGATCCTCACTTTGGGGATTATGAAAGTGATGTGGGACCGTCTGAAGAGTTAGAGGAGGTCCTGATAGATGATAATGACCCGACGAGAGGGGTCAAAATTGGAAAAAAGTTGAAAGCAGAGGTGAGAGCACAGCTGATAGAATTTTTGCGAAGGAACCAAGATGTCTTCGCCTGGTCTCACAAGGATATGGTGGGTATCTCACCAACTGTGATCAGCCACTTGCTCAACGTGGATGAAAGCTATCCAGCAGTGCAGCAGAAGAGGAGATTGCTTGACAAGGATCGAGCAAAAGCTCTTAAGGAGGAAGTAGAGTGGTTAAAGGAGAATGGGTTTATCAGGGAAACATACTACCCTGCCTGGGTTTCAAACCTAGTGTTGGTGCCCAAACCCAATGGGAAGTGGAGGACTTGCATAGATTTTACTGATCTGAACAAAGCATGCCCAAAGGATTGCTTTCCTTTGCCAAGAATAGACCAGTTGGTAGATGCGACGTCTGGTCATGAGACATTGTCCTTCATGGATGCATATTCGGGGCACAACCAGATCAGCATTTATCCTCCAGATGAAGAGCATACCAGCTTCCGAATAGATATAGGATTGTACTGCTATAGGGTCATGCCCTTCGGACTGAAGAATGCAGGGGCTACCTATCAGCGTTTGGTGAACAGTATGTTTCGTGACTTAATCGGCAAGAGCATGGAGGTATATGTAGACGATATGCTGGTGAAGTCAAAGGAAGCTGAAGGGCACGTGCGGGACTTAGAGGAGTGCTTTGCAATACTGAGAAAGTACAACATGAAGTTAAACCCCCTCAAGTGCTCATTTGGAGTGGGTTTTGGAAAATTTCTTGGGTTTATTGTGAACTCCCGAGGAATAGAGGCAAACCCAGAAAAGATAAAGGCCCTCATAGAAATGAAGTCTCCAGCTAAAATAAAGGATGTACAAAGCTTGACTGGGCGGATTGCGGCTCTAAGCAGGTTCGTTTCGAAATCAACGGACAAGTGCGTCCCGTTTTTTAACCTGCTTAGAGGAGTCAAGAAGTTTGAGTGGACTGCAGAATGTGAGCAAGCTTTCCAGGCCATAAAGGAGCATTTGGCCCAAACCTCCTGTCCTTTCTAAGCCAGTTGATGGAGAAGGCCTCTTTTTATACCTAGCAGTCACGGAGCATACTGTTAGTGCTGCCTTAGTACGAGAGGAGGATAGAGTGCAGCACCCGGTGTATTATGTTAGCAAGCGATTGATAGGACAGAGTCCCGGTACCCCGTGATCGAGAAGTTGGCTTATTGCTTTGTATTCGCATCACGGAAATTGCGGCCATACTTCCAGGCACACCCCATTAAGGTCCTTACTGACCAGCCTTTACGCCAAGTCTTACAGAAGCCGGAGTCGTCTAGTCGGCTACTTAAATGGGCCGTTGAGTTAGGCCAATTCGAAATTAAGTACCAGCTGAGGACTGCTATTAAGGGCCAAGCTTTGGCAGATTTCATCGCTGAATGTACCGGGATCGTTGATGTTCCCGACCAGCAAGAGAGTGTCACTGCGCAAAAAAAAGAACTTCCTACTTGGCAACTTATTGTTGATGGGTTGTCGAATGAGCATCATTCATGGGCTGGAATTATATTAGTCACACCAGAGAAGCACCGAATTCATTGTGCACTGAGATTCAGATTCAATGCTTCTAACAATGAGGCGGAGTATGAAGCCCTCCTAGCAGGCTTGCGACTAGCCAGAGATGTACGTGCCCGGTCGGTGGAAGTATATAGCAATTCCCAATTGGTGGTCTACAAAGTCTTGGGGGAGTACTAGGCAAGGGGCCTACGCATGGTGGCATACTTAAACAAGACCAAAGATCTGCTAGCACAGTTCGAGGAGTATACCATCAAGCTAGTACCACGAGAGCAAAACTCTAATGCAGATGCTCTGGCAAAGCTAGCTAGTGCAAAAGACGCCGAAACTCTGAATATAGTACCGGTAGAATACTTGGCGGAGCCGAGCATTGATGAACAAGAGGCCATGCCGATCACGATAGCTGACACCTGGATGACCCCCATCATCACTTATCTTGAGCAAGGGACCCTCCCAGAGGAATGTAATGAAGCAAGGAAGATTATGAGGCAAGCAGCTAGGTACACCATGATGGATGGGG
The DNA here is from genome assembly GCF_963169125.1 of Humulus lupulus. Classification (NCBI taxonomy): domain Eukaryota; kingdom Viridiplantae; phylum Streptophyta; class Magnoliopsida; order Rosales; family Cannabaceae; genus Humulus; species Humulus lupulus. The sequence goes on along the minus strand of NC_084800.1, from coordinate 144,263,598 downwards.
TGTTGTATAGAAGAGGGTATTCCTTACCTCTACTCAGGTGCATAACACCCGACAAGTCAAAGAATTTATTAGCTGAGGTGCATGAAGGGTTTTGTGGAGATCATGCTGGGGGGCAGAGTCTATCTAAAAAGATCTTGCGGCAAGGATTTTTCTGGCCTACCATGAACGAGGACTCTATGGAATATGTGAAGAGGTGTGAAAAATGCCAAAGATTTTCTAAAGTGCCCAGAGCGCCCCCAAACGTCTTGAAGCAAATGCAAAGTCCATGGCCTTTTGCAGTGTGGGGTATTGATCTGATCAGGAAGTTGCCCAAAGGGAAAGGAGGAGTGCAGTTTGCAGTGGTTGCAGTAGATTATTTCACTAAGTGGACTAAGGCCGAACCATTAGCCATGATCACATCGAAAAAAGTGTTGGACTTTGTGGTTAAGAACATAATATGTCGCTATGGTCTGCCCAAGAAGATAGTGTCTGACAATGGCACCCAATTTGACAGCGACATATTTACCGATTTTTGCACTAGGCATGGCATCACAAAAAGTTTCTCCTCGGTAGCCCATCCACAAGCCAATGGGCAGGTTGAAGCGGTAAACAAGACATTGTACGACACTCTGAAAAAGCGCCTGGAGCGAGTTAAGGCTGCTTGGGCGGAAGAATTACCAGAAGTCCTTTGGTCATACATGACTACTGCTCGGACAGCAACTGGACATACCCCATTTTCTTTGGCATATGGGTATGAAGCCATGATACCTGTGGAGATAGACCCTCCATCTCATAGAAGGACCATGTACAACCAAGAGGAGAATCATCAATTTTTGGCAGAATCCTTGGACTTCCTCGAGGAGAGAAGAGAGGAGGCAAACCTGAGAGTTGCTGCTCACCAGGAAAAAGTGGCGCGCTACTTCAATTCCAAAGTCCGAGATCGAAAGTTATAGGTCGGAGATTTGGTCCTCAGAAAGGTGTTTGTCAGAGACCCAGCAGCTGGTGTGCTAGGACCAAACTGGGAAGGACCATATCAAACTGAGCAAGTCTTGCCACCCGGCACCTACAAGCTGGCTCGGTTGAATGGAGAGCTGATCAGGAATTACTAGAACAGCGAGCACTTGGGGAAATATTATCAATAAATACTGCTTACAGAGTAGTGGCTTTGTATCAAGTGCTTAACTTGTTATTTAAGTTTTTGTTTGTAGACTGGCTATTTGCTAACCAGTCATGTTATTTTTAACAATGTTATTTTGTTTGAAACTTGTTGTTAGACACGTTTTGTCATTTATTATTACGAGTAATAAAAGAGATCACGCGCAGCGTGGTCGAATCTTGCTACAAATTTTGCATATGTGTTGATTATTCTTGCTTGGCAGTGTTCAACTGTCATTATGATTTAAACAAAACAGGTCTTCTGAAAAACTGAAAATACATATATACCGAACAGTGTTCAACTGGTCGGTATCATGAGATGAAAGACCAACGTTTAAATAGTTGCATGTTTTTGTAGTGGTTAACTGCTGAAATATGTTTGTATATTCTATGTGTTTCACGAGTAGTCACTACTCGGACAAATTCGGTCAAGTAGCAAGTGATAAAGGATTTTTTAACCCTCAATCACTTGGGGGGCACATAGAGTATACTGGTGTGCACTTCAACACAGGCAATAAGAGCACGAGCAAAGATATCTGTTTTTGGGCTGACTTGTAAATTTGGAAGTCTAAAAAGGCCATTAAGCTAACTTTTTTGACAATGCTTAAGTAACTTGGAATTTTTTAAAAATTTTAAGTTAGAAACAGATATTCGTGTGGTAATAGAAGTTATGCTCATAAAATGTTAGAGCAATAAGAGCATAAGGAAGTATATTTAGTATGGACTTATGAAATGTTTAGAATTTCTAAGTTAGAAAACTAAGTACTCATGTGAAATTGAAGACATATAGGAACTTTACTATTCACAATAAACTTGTAATGTCTTAAATGTAAAAAGACTTAAAAGTTTCAAGCTAGCCAAAAAAGAAATGTAAAGTGCAAGTGTCAAACAGCTCAATCATACGAGCAAAAGTATAAAAAATAAAACAAAAAACTGGTAGGACTACAACTGGTCATGCAGGAGCGCTCTAGCAGGATGAGGAGTCACTGGCGTGCTGCTCTGGTAGGCTGATCAACTCCCTCCTCGGCTTCAGCTGCTCCTCTCGCTCGGAATGATAGTGTAGAGGAGGCAGGTGCAGGATTAGTAGGATTAGCAGCTTCCTCAGCAGCCCTGGCCTCACATGTAGCGAGCTCCTCTGCCTGGATCTCATCGGTCAGAAAGTCAAGCTTGAGGGGTTTATTTAGCTTCCACACCTGGTAGAAGCAGTTGAAGCAGGTCTCCTCAGCTCTTCATTCTTGCTAATCAGTCCCTCGTTCTCGCGAGCTAAGCCTTCGTTCTCACGAGTCAGTCTATCTAGCCGATCAGTCAAGGATTTTTTGGCTTGGGTTAGCTGATTATTCCCATCAGCCAACCCCTTGAGAGACTCCTTTTGCTCAGTCACAATCTTCTCCGCCTGTTCCAGCTTGGACTGAAGAGCGTCCGTTTTCGCTCGAGCCTCCACGAGTTAATCATTTAGGACCTTGATCAACTCCTTGTAATCGACCGATCGTTGCTGGGCGTGACAGGAGGTCATAAGCGTCTGCATGAAAAACAAAAAGTTACTATAAAGTATTAACGTAAGTAACAATCTATCTTGTGGTAGAGTACTTACATTTGTCAGCTGAGCAATCCCTCTATCTAGGACAACGTCAACGCTGAGTCGAGGGCGAGGCACCCTTTGTGTTCGTGGGCACGGTGGATGGACCGCGGGTGCCTGTGATCTCGGCACTAAAGGCTAGAGACCTGATGCAGGAGGGTTGCATAGGATTCCTAGCGAGTATAGTGGATTCCTCTAAGGTGGCGACAGTGGGACCGAATGAAACTATAGTGGTCTGTGAGTTTCCAGACTTGTCTCCATCAGATCTGCCGGGATTGCCGCCACAGCGGGAGATTGAGTTTGGCATAGAGTTGGCTCCGGGAGCAGAGCCAGTATCCAAGGCACCTTACAGAATGGCTCCGGCAGAATTAAAGGAGTTGAAGATTCAGTTGCAGGAACTACTTGATTTGGGGTTTGTCAGACCAAGTTTCTCGCCCTGGGGTGCTCCAGTTTTATTTGTTAAGAAAAAGGATGGATCGCTCCGGATGTGCATAGACTACAGGGAGTTGAATAAGTTGACCATCAAGAACAAGTATCCATTGCCTAGGATCGACGATTTATTTGATCAGCTTCAAGGGAGTACAGTGTTTTCGAAGATTGATCTCCGATCAGGCTACTATCAGTTGAGGATCAAAGAGGAGGACGTACCAAAGACTGCTTTTCGGACGCGGTATGGGCATTATGAATTTCTGGTTATGTCCTTTGGGTTAACCAATGCCCCGGCGGCATTTATGGATTTGATGAATAGAATTTTCAAGGATTACCTGGATAAGTTCGTGATTGTATTTATTGACGATATCCTAGTATACTCCCAGTCAGAGACAGAGCATGAGCATCATCTGCGTCTAGTGTTGCAGCGGTTAAGAGAGCATAAGCTATATGCCAAGTTTAGCAAGTGCGAGTTCTGGTTATCGCAAGTTTCATTCCTAGGCCATATTATTAGTAAGGATGGGTTACTGGTCGACCCAAGCAAGACGGAAGCAGTGAGAGATTGGCCTAGACCCAGCAGTGTTCCTGAAGTTAGAAGTTTCCTTGGACTAGCAGGTTACTACCGACGGTTTGTAGAGGGGTTCTCCAGAATTGCTACTCCGTTGACAGAATTGACAAGGAAGAAGACCAAGTATGTGTGGACAGATCGATGCGAGAACAGCTTTAAAGAGTTGAAGCGGCGGTTGAATACTGCACCAGTGCTGAGCCTGCCAACAGATGATGAGAAGTTTGTGGTCTACTGTGACTCTTCTAGACAGGGTCTAGGATGCGTGTTGATGCAGGCTGGGAAAGTGATAGCGTACGCATCAAGGCAATTAAAGGAGTACGAGCAGAGGTATCCCACGCATGACCTGGAGTTAGCTGCGGTGGTATTCGCACTTAAGGTTTGGAGACACTATCTGTATGGAGAGAGGTGCGAGATATACACTGATCACAAAAGTCTAAAGTATTTCTTTACCCAAAAGGATTTGAACATGCGCCAGAGACGGTGGCTAGAGCTGGTAAAGGATTACGATTGTGATATCTTATACCATCCTGGGAAGGCTAACGTAGTGGCTGATGCATTGAGCCGGAGGGGCCCAGGACAGCTATATAGCTCGAGGCAGATATCTGACAGATTAGCTGGAGAGATGACCAGAGCAGGTATAGAGTTAGTGGTTGGTAGGTTAGCCAACATTTCTCTTCAGTCAACGCTCCTTGAGAGGATTAAGGAAGCACAGGGAAAGGACCCCCAGTTAGTTGAACGTAGAGAGAATGTCCTAACTGGAGCAGCTAAGGACTTCTCTATTTCTGAGATGGGTTTGTTGAAGTACAAAGGACGGATTTGTGTTCCGATTGATCCAGACATTCGGCGAGAGATTCTGGACGAGTCCCATACCACTCCCTACTCTTTACACCCAGGTTCTACGAAGATGTACCATGACCTGAAGGTTTTGTATTGGTGGTCAGGCATGAAGAGGGACGTGGTGGACTATGTGGCTAGATGCTTAACCTGTCAGCAGATTAAGGCAGAACATCAGAGGCCAGCAGGATTATTACAGCCTCTAGGGATTCCCGAGTGGAAATGGGAAGATATTGCCATGGACTTTGTAGTAGGATTGCCAAAGATCGTGGGTCAGCATGACTCGGTGTGGGTGATTGTGGACAGGTATACAAAGTCTGCCCACTTCTTACCTGTGAAGACGACTTATACTGTGGATCAGTATGCAGAGCTTTATGTAAAGGAGATTGTTCGACTTCATGGGGCTCCGAGGTCGATAGTATCCGACAGAGACCCCACTTTCACTTCCAAGTTTTGGAAGAGCCTGCAGAAGGCTATGGGCACGCAGCTCCGGTTTAGTACCGCTTACCATCCTCAGACGGATGGACAGTCTGAGAGGACAATTCAGATACTGGAGGACATGTTACGAGCTTGTGTGTTGGATTTCGAGGGATCTTGGAGTAGGTATCTCCCTCTGATTGAGTTCTCGTACAATAACAGTTATCAGGCGACGATCGGAGTGGCTCCGTATGAGATGTTGTATGGAAGAAAGTGCAGATCACCGATTCACTGGGATGAGGCAGGTGAGAGAAGGTATTTGGGTCCTGAGGTGATTCAGAGGACCAATGAGGCACTTGAGAAGATTAGAGCTCGTATGCTCGCCTCCCAGAGTCGCCAGAAGAGTTATTCAGATCAGAAACGCAGGAGCGTAGAATTTCGGGTTGGTGATCATGTAATCCTCAGGGTTTCACCCCTGAGAGGAGTAAAACGATTTGGCATTTGGGGCAAGCTGAGTCCTAGGTTTGTTGGTCCATTTGAGGTTCTGGAACGAGTTGGGGAGGTGGCTTACAGGTTAGCAATGCCTCCAGCTCTATCAGGGGTTCATGACGTGTTTCATGTATCCATGCTCCGGAAGTATGTATCGGACACTACTCATGTGTTGAGCTATGAGAACTTGGAGTTGGATCGGGACTTATCATACGAAGAAAAGCCTGTTCAGATCCTTGACAGAAAGGACAAAGTCTTGAGGAGCAAGACCATCGCCTCGGTTAAAATATTGTGGAGGAATAGCAAGGTCGAAGAGGCGACATGGGAACTGGAGTCGGATATGCGGGAGCGGTATCCCGAGTTGTTCAAGTAAATTTCGAGGACGAAATTTTCATGAGGAGGGGATAGTTGTAATGACCCCAAATTCAGTATTAAGGCTTAAGGGCCTGGAGTAGTGTGCCTGGAGGGCATGATGGGATTTGGTGTGTGTTTCTATTGAGTTTTATGCATGATTATCATTTAATGCACGTTGTATGACTAATTGATTATTTGAGATGCATGACTATGTGAATTAGTATGCATGTAGACCTGATTGTCTTAGAATGAGCATGATTGTAATCTGGCCATGATAGGGCATAACTGTGATAATTGTACTATGTGAATTGTGCCATGTGAGGTGGTGTTTTTATCAGGATGCACGCATCGAGACGGTCCTAGTGAGCCAATTAGTCTAAAAGTCACAACGGGATGTTGTACCCGGCTCGGGAGGAGCCTAGGGGTACTTCGGGAATCTTGTAAGTTGAGTTGAGAATGAGTGGTTAGTTATCGGTTATTGGGTAACTTGGGTAACCGTTAGTAACTGCTTTGGGTAACAAGTTTTAAGATAAAAAGTGATAGAATTGAAATAGAAGTGTAATGACTTAAGTGCCCTTGAAGGTTAGTTAGGAGGGACTATTAGGAAGGGGTAAATTGGTCTTTTGGCAAGGCAAATAGACAAGTTTCAGCTGGGTATATGGGGTGTACGGTTTGGGCATTGGGTCACTTGAGGCTTTGATAAAATTAGAAGAGAAGGAAAAGAAGAGGAGAGAAAGGCTAGGGAAAGAAGAAGAAAGAAGAAGAGGTGTAGAAGGGGCTGAAGTGGGAGCTTGGGAAGAGATCAAGGAAACTTTTAGGGGGGATTCTACTCTTGAGGTAAGGATCTTATGCATGTTTAAGTTTGTTTTCTGTGTTGATTTGAGGAATTTAATGCTTGAGTTAAGATTTTCATGGGTTTTGGTTTGAGTTGCTGAATTGGAGATCAAAGGTGTGGATCTTGGGTGTGTTGATGTTTTGATCTTGATTCTAGTGTCTATAGGTTGATAGATTGTTCATATGAAGTTTGGATGTGAGTTTTGGGGTTTAGGTATTGGTTTTGGGTGATTTGGAGAGGTTGAAGCTCGGGAAAACGCGAAGGAAAAACCCAGAATTCTGGGCTGCGAAGGCGTGCCGCGGCACGGTTTTTGTGTGCCGCGGCGTGGAGTCCCTGACTGCTGGGTGCCGCGGCACAAGGCCATTTTCAGGATAGCTTTTCTGGCAATTTTAGGCCTTAGCTCCGGAGGTTCGGGGGATGTCTCCGGGGTGTTGTTTTTAAGGTCTTAGAGGTCTCGGGAGTACGGGATTGGTCCCAGGAAGTGGTTTTGGGCTTGGTTAGTATTAAAAGTGTTTTATGGGTGTTGTGACTAGGATTTCGGGGGAGGCTCGTGCTAGTGGACCGTGCTCGTGACCGTGGTGCATCGGAAAGCAAGGGATACAGGTAAGAAAACCGTAACACCCGAGAATAGGGCATAGGCCCACTGTGTGATTGCAGGGCACGACCCTAGATTGTATTGTGTGCGAATGTGTAATCTTAGATAAATTATTGTATGTTTGAATGGTTATTTCTGAATGTGTTATGTGTGATTGTAATGGAATGAACGGCTAAGGCCGAGAGCGGCGTAGGCCGGGTACGGCAGCGGGGCCGGAAGTAACGCTCAGCACATGGGATGCTATAGCCAGGGTGGGACCCAAGGGATACATGGGTTATCCTTCGGTAATGACCGAGACCCTAAGCTTTGGTAAGGCCTCTGGGGCGGCATGGCCGTGCTTGTTTAATTAATGATTTCCTATTTATCAGTGAATTATGCCAGTGCTATTATTTGCATATGTTATGTGCTATTTGGGTTTTCTTGCTGGGCTTCGGCTCACGGGTGCTCCGTGTGGCAGGTAAAAGCAAGGAGTCAGTCAACCGGCCATGAGTATGGAGAGCGTGGGAGCGGCGCGTACATGTTCGGCCTGCCCGACTGCTTTGGTTGGGGGCATTTTGTAAATGGCTGTATTGATCCATTCTTTTGATAGTTAACCTGGTGTAAATCTATTTTTGAGTTGTAAATATTTTGTAAACCTTATTTTGGGTTCCCAGATGTTTTATACTTACGTTTTCAATGAAGTTAAACATTTTAAAGAGTACAGCTTTAAATTCTGATTTTATCCACACTTTTGGTTTTAGAAACCACTTAGAGTCAGTCAAAAGCACGATTTCTATTTTAAACTCACTTAGTAACGGCTCTAAGGTAGTAGGGCGTTACAGTGTCACAAAAGCTTTAATGCGAACACTACCGCTGCTAACTCCAAGTTGCGAGTTGGATAGTTTTTCTCATAATTTTTCAGTTGTCGGGAGGCATATGCGATCACCTTCTCGTGTTGCATTAATACGAATCCGAGTCCTTGACTTGATGCATCGCTATAGATAGCATATCCCTCGGTACCCTTTGGAATAGTAAGTACGGGAGCAGTCATTAATATGATCTTTAGCTCTTGAATACTCTATTCGCACCCGTCCGTCCACTCAAATTTAACGTTCTTTTGCGTTAGTGCAGTCATAGGCATCACTATTTTGGAAAAACCTTCCACAAAGCACCTATAATTCCCTACCAGGCCCAAGAAACTGCGAACTTCTTGTGCTTTCTTCGAGGCCTTCCATTGCTTTACCACTTCGATTTTGGCTGGATCGACTGCAATTCCATCTCCTGACACCACATTCCCTAGGAAACTTACTTGAGTCAGCCAAAATTCACACTTGGAGAATTTGGCGTACAACTTTTTCTCGCGTAATCGTTGTAAGATCAGCTCTAGGTGCTTGGTGTGTTCTTCCTAGTTTTGCGAGTATATGAGTATATTGTCTATAAAAACAATCATGAATTTGTCTAGATACTCACTCAGTACCCTATGCTTAAGATCCATGAATGTTGCGAGCGCATTGGTGAGTCCAAAAGACATCACCACGAATTCGTAGTGGCCCTACCGAGTTCGGAATGCGGTCATGGAAATGTCCAATTCCTTGACCTTCAGCTGGTGGTACCCGAATCTCAAGTCGATCTTCGAGAATACCGATGCCCACTGTAGTTGATCGAATAGATCAACAATTCTGGGCAATGCGTGTCGATTCTTGATCGTCACTTCGTCGAGTTCGCAGTAGTCTATACACATTCTCATGGAGCCGTCTTTCTTCTTCACGAACAATATCGGGGCTCCCCATGGAGAATGACTTGGTAGTATAAATATTTTATCCATGTAGTCTTGTAGTTACGCTTGCAGTTCTTTAAGCTCTGCTAGTGCCATCCAGTATGGTGCCTTTGAAATAGGTCTAGTGCCTGGAATCAACTGGATCTCGAACTCGACTTCTCGGTCAAGGGTATGACTGGAAGATCCAAAGGAAACACTTTCGGAAATTTGAACACCACTGCTACATCAGTTTGTTGTAACTTAGACTCCCTATCCTTGTCTATTACGTTCGCCAGGTAGCCGATACATCCATCATCTAGTAATTTCCTAGCCTTCAAGGTGGAGATTATAAAAAAATCTTCTTACGGGCTGTGCCTTGAAATTCACCGCTGCCCCATATTTGGTTAGCTAATCCATGCGAAAAATAACATCGTACTCATGTAAATCTAAAACTAGCAAATCCACGTCGACTCTAACCCAAGTTCGAACCATCATATCCTCCCCCGAAGGTAAGGATACACCACATACATTTGCCATAGGCTTAGGCTTCCTATCTATCTTATCAACATAAGATGCAGCAATAAAAGAATGGGATGCACTAGTGTCCATCAATACATATGATGAGTTATTAGCCATAGGAAGCTGACTTGACACCATGTCGGAAATCCCATCTCCTTTATCACCCTGGGTGAGTACATAGACTCGTGGTGTAGTTCCTATGGGCTTTGATTGGCCGTTTCCTCCCTTCTGACTATGATTTGAGTAGTGCCTGGAAAAATGATCCGGCTTTCCACAGGTGAAACAGTTGTTGTTGCAGCTGCCTGGGTGGCGCCGATTGCATTTGTTGCATTGTGGCCAATAGTTGTTTTCTCTCCTTGACTGCTTGTTGATTTTCAAACTTTGTCTTGGTGGCTCCATTCTTTGTTTATTATTTCCACCATTGGAAACCTTCCAAAATGGTTGCTCTGGTTACTAGAGTACCTTCCCCGGTCATTAGAGACATGTACTCATTCTTCAGCCCTGTAGGGCTATTTCTTCTCTTGTTCCAACAATGAATCTTGGCGAATTAATTTCTCCAAGAATTCATCATAAGTATCTGGGCTGGTCTTGGTCTTCCTAGTATCCACGAACTGAGCTGTCTCTCTTTTCAACCCCTTCATGAATTTGCATGCCCGGTTGGCTTCAGTGTGTACCAGATCTGGAGCAAATCTTAAGAGTTGGTCAAACTTGTGCACGTACTCCCGTATGCTAGATAACTCTTGGACTAGGTTGGCAAACTCAACCACCTTCCGATCTATCACTGTCTGGTTGTAGTACTTGGCATTTAATAGGGTCAGGAATTTCGCCCATTCCATTTGTGCAACATCACGCCCTTTCCTAGAAAAATACCACCAGATGTAGGTGTCCTTCCTCAACATATACACCGCACAAATTACTTTTCCCCTTTCAGTAGCGACCACAAAGTCAAAGATACTCTCCGAAATGCTGACCCATTCTTCTACCACCAGGGGGTCTGAAGTCCCTTTGAACACAGATGGGTTTTGCATACTTAACTATTCTGAGATCGATTTCGGCTGTTCTATTCTAGATGCATCTGCTGGTGGATTTGCTCCCACCAATGGGTCTTCTTGCACCAGGAATTGTTGTTGTTCGGGAACGTCTTCCCGGGGTGCTAGGGGTGCTGGGTTGTGTGGCATTTCTGGGAATCTCTACATCAATTCCTTGAATATCTAAGTGTTTGTTGCATTGTGCTCATGCACACTCCTTCTCAAATCCCCTATTTGAGTTGCCAGATTGGGTTCCGACTATACCCTTTGTCCTCGGCCTCTACCCCTTTCTTTGGCTTGGCCACGACCTGCCTCTTGGTCAACAGCCACTCTCTTGGATGGGTCTGGTGGGTTAACAGCTCAACCTCCCCTAGCTCGGGTGTTAGGAGCCATTGTCAGTCTCTATAAAATAATGTTTAAAACATTTGAGTATACACGTTTTCCATACACAAGGAAAAAATAAGGAAAATAAAATCATAACCATTCAACTCAATATAGATAGTAATAACATTCAGGGCTATACCCTAGCAATATAAAATGATCACGACAGATCATGCTATAAAGTTTAAGTTAGCAGAACAGTGAATACAAAAGAAAAATGAACCTTAATCACGCGTCGGGATTCTGCATACGCCTGCTACAACTATACAAAAGTCCTACAACCTAGTAGGTTTGCAAAGTCTTTACAAAAAAGTATCAACAAGACTTTCACAGCAAAACCTAATCTACCATATTCATCATCATATCCAGCTCTATGTCAGAATCCTCGTCCGGCTGCTCGGGATCCTCCTCCAGCTCGCTCTCATTGTCTTCCACTATCAAAACTTCTGGCTCGGCTATCTCCTCCATCACCTCGCCATCTGCTGCAGCTATCTCCATGGGCTGGGGTGGCTCCTGAGGTGTAGCGTCTGGTGCAGGAGTCGTTGCTGCCATCAACTCTTCTCAGTACCTCTCCTGCCACCAGGACATGCAGAAGTGCAGTCTGAATGTGAGCTCGATTGAGGCTCAGAACACTACCCAAGAGGCGGTGGTGGGTTCCTTGTAGTGATGCTGGAACCAGTAAAATGCCTCATCTCTCAGATATAGGCTAGCCTACCTCACCTGGTAGGCAGATGGAATCTCCATATCCTGAAGGGTTATATCGATCATGTATGTACGTCCACTCCCATACTTTGGACGAAGAGTCATTTTCTCCAGCGAACACGTGTGGGTATGCACTATGGAAGGCATGGTGAAAGTGGAGTCTCTATGCTAGAGGATACCCAAAAATTGGGTCCTCTATGACCAGATTAACTATCGTTGGCAAATCTGCCATCGTACTTACAATTTATAGGATCCAGGTAAATAAAATAAAACAAAGGAAACAGATATGGAAAGTGTAACGTCCCGAATTTGCTATTAAGTCTAATTTCCTTGAATTATGGTGCCTGGAGGGCTTAATAGGATTTATGTGTGGAATTAATGGAATATATGTATGATTATGTTGCATACATGATTTAAATGATAATATGAATATATATATATATGCATGTGTTATGAGTATTAAATATGCATGTGGGACCGTTCTTGTCAAGGTGGCCATATTTGTAATTTTTTACCCATTGAGGGTATAATTGAATTATGTAGGTACTGTGAGTGATACCCCAGTGTTATGGGGATATATTTGAGATGTGCGGTCCGAGACGATCCTATTGAGCAGATTAGCGGAATAGTCACAACGGGGTCCAATACCCGGCTCAAGGTAATCCTAGGGGTACTTAGGGGACTTAGAGCTTATTTAGGATTTATTAGTTAACATGCAATTATTTGGTGATTTATTAGGCATGTCGGGATTAATTGGGAATCTATAAGACAATTGGAGGATTAATGAGAGTTGTGGCTAGTGACCATTTTGCCCTTGGGGACATTAAGGAATAAGATATGACTAAGGGGCTTTAAGGTCTTTTTACTAAGAGGATAGACTTACCTTAGGATAACTTAGGAACTAGAAGCCTGTAGATACAAGGAAATAAGACATAAGCTCTCCCTCTCTCTCCCTAGTCGGTTTGCTCCCTTTGCCCTTGGTGTGCATAGAAGCTAGTGGAGTTCTTGGAGAATTGGTGCCAAAGGTTGAAGATTGGAAGCTAGGGGACTGAGGAATCAAGCTAGGATCACTGGAGGATAAACTCAAGGTTGTAATCTGTACTTGGGGTAAGCTAAATCCTCTGTTCTTATTCAATTCTTAAGCTTGGTTGTGGTGTTCTTAAGTTTTGAACTCATGGTTGGATTTTACGCTTTGGTAATGTGTTAGCTTGATTTTGGGGGTTTATATGTAGCTTACAATGTTTGGGAATTCTTGGGAAGCTTAATTCATGTTTTAGTTTATGTCTACGATGAATTTTGGTGGGTATAGCTTAGAGGAAATGCTGGGAATTGTGGGTTTTTGGGCTCGAGTCACGACCCTATTCTTCAGGCGCTGTGGCTCGTGTGCGTAAGAAGGCCTACGGGCCCCTGTTGTTGCCTAGGTGTCGTGGCGCAGGTAGGGGCGTGCTGCAACCCACGCCCCTAAGAGAGAGAGGCCTTAGGCTCTGACTTGTAGCGTGTAACGTCCTGCTTCCTTAGAGCTGTTACTAAGTGAGTTTAAAACGTGCAATTAACTCGCTAATCGAGGTTTTAAGACAAAAGTGTAGTAAAACCATAAACAGAGTCTTATACTTTGAAAATAATTCCATTTACTGAAAATCTTAAAGCATTTAACATTAAGGATCCCAAAATACTGTTTAGAAATATTTACAACTAAAAAATATAACCAGAGTCAGCTAAACGGCAAAATCTAGGTTTAGTATAATCATCTCCCAAAATACCCCTGGTCGTGGCAGCCAGGTAGGCCAAACATGTACGCACCGCCTCACGCTCTCCGTACTCATGGTTGGTCGATTTTCCCCTTGCCCTTACCTGCACCACAGAGCACCCGTGAGTCGAAGGCCAGCAAGAAAACCCTCACAAGTAGATAACATATGCGTATTTAACATTCAACATATTATCATGGCACCAACAAGCTAAACACGTACGGCCATGCCGTCCCAGGTGCTTTACCAGGCCCTGGGTTTGCGATCTACACAAACCCAGGTATCCTTTAGGGTCTCGCCCTGGCAACTCACACTCCGCGTTCTAAACGCTGTTCCCGGCCCCTTGTTGTTCTCGGCCTTCGCTGTTCCCGGCCCTCGCCGTTCCCGGCTCTTGCCGTTCATTCACATATATGCACACATAGCATAATTAAGCAGATACTTAAACATGTATAAACTCAATCAAAGGGGCTATGCCCTGCAACACAATCATATAAGGTCGTGCCCTACAACACAAGCTCTACGGGTACAGCAGTTTTCTTACCTTTGTCCCGAGCTTTCCAAGCATTGATGTCCCGAGCACAGTCCCCTAGTTCGAGCCTCGCTGAAACCCTAGTCACAACGCACCAACAATACCCATCCATAAAGTTCTAATCCATTAAATAACTTTGGGTCATAATTCTAGTCTCCGGGACCTTGAATTCTATCAATCCGGGTGATAAAATCCATCCAGAGCCTTAACTATTGGATTCCCGAGCCTAAAACTTCCTTAGAGTCCAAAAATGCAATAAGCGCCGCGGCCCCATGAGGCCATGCCGCGGCTTGCCCCCAACCAGAGACCTCCAACCCAGAACAGGGCAGGTGTGCCGCGGCCCAAGCTAGGGCATGCCGTGGCCCGCCCCTCTTCCTGGCCTCCAATCTATTCTAGAGGGCCGCAGCTCAGCAAGAACAATGTCGTGGCCCAACCCTTCAAACCCAGAAAAATCCTCCATTTTTATCACGAAAACCCAGCCAATTTACCCCAGAATAAACCTAACAATCCCACTCAATCATCACAACATTTCCAGAGTAATCCTAGCCGCAAAACCCAACAGAAACTATCCCCAAAACTCACCCATATAATCAAGAGCAATTCTCATCTTAGCTCACATGCAACAGTCTAAAATACCAGCAGAAATTCAATACAATTCAACAAATTTATGAGCTTACCTTGAGCTGAACTAAATCCCTGAATTAATTCCCTAAGCTCCAAGCATCTGGCTCCCAAAATCCCATCTTAAAATCCTTAGTCTTTGGTCAAATTTCACCAAAATGCTCCAAGTTTCCAAAGGAAGGAAACTCCAAGAGAGAGAGAGAGAGAGAGAGAGAGAGAGAGAGAGAGAGAGAGAGAGAGAGTCAGTTTCCTTAGCTTTTGAACACTTCTCCAATTTTGTTTTTATTTAACTTAAGTTTCTAAGGTTATCTCAAAGGCTCGGGGTGCCAAAAACGTCCCCGAGGGCAAAATGGTAAATTTCCCCAATATTCCCTCCTAAACATTCCGACTTCAAATATATCTCCAAGTATTTATTTCCACGACCCGATAACCCCATAAAATGCCTAACGCCCGAAATACCCCGCGACTCACCCCGAGTCAGGCATTCAACCCCGTTGTGACTTTCTAGCTCACCGCTCCTTAGGACTGTCTCAGATCATGCAACCCAGATATATCACAATTATTACAATTATCACATTTATGCCCTCAACGGGCTAAAATTACAAATATGCCCCTAATAACCAAACGGGGCCCACATGCATATTTAATTCACCTAACATGCATCTCTAATCACGTACTCATACAAATTCACATATTGTAATAATAAATTACTTATTTCCCTCTAGGCACTCTAATCAAGGCCCCAAGTGTAACGCCCTGGCTACCCCAGAACAGTTACGGTGAACGGTGGACCGGAAATTTGACTCACTACCTGAGTCCTTTGGTCAAAAACGTGCTCTAAGTGTAATTAACAGGTTAAAGCATAAAACCAATAAAAAGGAAATGGAGATTTTCTTTACAAACTGCTCTGCAGAGCTAAACAAAATATTTACAAGTGGTTCTCAGTTCAAAATGGTCATTATAGTTTTAAATTTACAATCCCGCCGACCTAAGCGGCAAAAATAGGGTAAACCCCTAGTTCCTCTGAGAACTCCTTGGCCGTGGTGGTCAAGCGGCCGCATATGTACACATCACCACATCAGCTCTCCACCCAAGGCTAGGTGAGCTTTTCTTTCCCTTTACCTGCACCACATAGCACCCATGAGCCAAAGCCCAGCAAGAAAACATAATTATTTTCATAAACATTATCAAATGATTATCATTATAATCACACTGAACATAAAGCTTTCCAACAAGCGAGTGAGCATCATATGATTCAAGAGGGAGAGTGGCTGCTAGGTAAGCCACTAGCCTCCAAGTGCTTATCTCAGTCATCGACCCTTAGGGTCGGTCTTGCATTAATGCTCTTTGAGTCATTCAATGCTAATAGTCGATTAGATCTAATCTCTGTTGGCTTGCGTGATCCACGCTAAGGCCGTCCTGACTAATAAGTCACAGCTTCACAGCTGATATTAACACCTTTGCCAATTCTGACTGATGAGTCAGTGCAACGTGACCAGTGCCCAGTACCACTGCCGAACCTGACTAATAAGTCACAGCTTCACAGCTGATACTAGCACCTTTGCCAAACCTGACTAATAAGTCAGTGCCATGCACAAGTGAGAAACATGTGCCCAACATTCTATATTCAATCCATGTCCATATTACACAACCAACATGCCTCACGAGTATCCATGCATGTCACACTTGGGGTGCAGTTTTCTTACCTCTGGTTCGAACTAGAATGATTAAAAGAACAACCCCTGAGAACGATCAACCTTTAAACTCCTTAGCGGTTACCTAATCATAACCAATTAGAAACCATTAATAAAGCAAATAAATGAATGGTTTACAAACTAAACCACACTTCCGGGACCAATCCCCCACTCTCGGGACTCTCAAACTACTCAAAAGGAGCAAAGAAACCAACCCCCGAGCCTTAAAAACCATCCCGAACCCTAAAATCAACACCTCCTGAAACTGGCCTAGCACCTAGGCACCACCCACCAGCGCTGGGGCGCTGTCCCAGAAACAGAGAGGGCTGCTCTCTGCCCTGAGTAGCGCTGGGGCGCTAGGGCTGGCGCTGGGGCGCCGACTTCAGACCAGCAGCTGCACTAAAACTCCATTCCTGCGATTCCTCTTGAAACCCACCTTCCAAACACATCCCAAACCTTACCAAAACATCCCAATTCAACCCCTAAACCTCACCTACATCACCTCCTCACCAAAACCCAATCATACACACACCAAAAACTCCCCTTGATTCCAACTTTCCACATCAAATTCTAGAGCTGAAAACTATAAGAAAAACAGAGTACACCTGAAATTCAAAGACAATTCCTTACCTCCAACTGGTTTTGAATCCTCTTAAGATGATGAACTAAGTCCACAACCTCCAAGCTTTGATTTCCTAACTTGCTACCTCAACTTGGGACCAAAAACCTCAAAGAAAGATAGAGAGAAATGGGTGTACGGGAAGGTGAAGAAGCTGCTCTGTTTTTGTTCTACATCCTTCTATAGCCACTTGAAACATATATAACCTAAGCAAAATGACCTTAATACCCCTAGGTCATCAAAAGCTTCTAATGTCTCCCCGAGGGTAAAATCATCATCTTCCACCTATTTCGTTAATCATAATTAACGCTCTCCAATTCCCGCTATTCTCAAAATTCCCAAACACCAATAATTCATATCCCGTTACCCTTTTTACTCCCGGCAACGTTCTAATCATTAAAACATCCCGAGACCCACCCCGAGCCTCGAACTTAATCCCGTTATGACTAAACTGCTACTTTAATACTTAAAGATCGTCTCGTGCCGAATAGCTCGAGCAAATCCACATTATAATGTGGCCTTAACAATATATCATCAACATGCATCCCAAATAAACAATTTACCCTCAACGGGCCAAATTACCATCACACCCCTGTAATTAAAAACATGGACTCACATGCATGCATTTCACGTCATATCATAATATAATCAACATATACATGCATTTTATCAATTAATAACACAATTAAGCAAGTATGGCCCTCCCGGCCTACTATTCCCGCCGTTAAACACATCGGAGAATTCGGGGCATTACACCAAGCCTCATTAGAAAATTTGGGACGCTACATAGCGTGTCGCGGCCTTAAGGGGCTGGGCCACGACTCTAATGGAAGAAAATAGCTAAAACATACTTTTTAAGTTCGGGAATCCAAATTTAAAGGCTTGAGAAGGATCCTACTACCCAGTTTAGTAGAATTCGAGGTCCCGGAGGCTAGTATGTTATTTTGATGTTTGTAATACGTTTAGGTTTTAATGGTTGTTTATTAATACGTTGTGACTAGGTAATATCGCTAAGGGCTCAGGGATAGGGATCGTGCTCAGGGTTTCCATACGCTAGCTACTCGGTAATTGAGGTAAGAAAACTACACCCAGGTTGTGAATGGGGCTTAAAACCCTGTTAATGAATATGTTGTGAATGTGAACATATCTGTATCTGAGAATATCTGAATAGGCATGCTTGTATAAACTGCCATTGACTACTTGTTGTGCATTGTGCAATTGCGATTATATCTGTTTACAGGCCAGCCTAAGGGTGCTGGGGGCCGATAGAAAGGGTGAGGAATGTAGCCCGGCCTAAGGGTGCCAGGGTCGACTATAAGACGAGAGGACTCGGCCTAAAGTCGCCGGGCCTGGACATTATATGATAAATAAAAGTGTGGTTTGCACTCTAATTCTATTGATTGATGAGTTTGGTTTATGCATTTGACTGAGTTGAATGCTACCGTTGGTTGGTTGCGTATATCCTGTTATTGATTGAAGATGATGATTTATGTTTACTACTTTTATACTGTTGCCTAGTTGTGCATGCTGGTTTAAGTTTTCTTGCTGAGCTTTGTCTCATGGGTGCTATGTGGTGCAGGTAAGGGAAAAGGATAGCCGGACCAACCATGAGTTAGAGAGCTTCAGAGGTAGTGTGTGCATATGCAACCTACCTGATCGCCACGGTCGGGATAGCATAGCAGGAACTAGGGTTGAACCCTATTTTGTCGCTTAGGACGGCTAAGTTGTATTCTATTTTTCTTTTACAAGTCTGTAACTGATTTTGGGATCCCGTGTATAAACTTAATATTTTAATGAAAAATAATCATTTTGTTGACCAAACATTTTAATATCTGACCTTGACTTAGTCTTTAATTACACATTTAAGTTGAAATGACTCGCTTAGCAAGTTAAGCACTTTTTTAAACACACAGTGTAACCGTCTTGGTTAACCAGGGTGTTATAAAAAGAAAGTACTTACAGTGAGTGATGGTCTATATTGCATAATTTACATGTGGGTTTGTCTACAAAATCGGCTAAACTCGAGCTCTGAAACTACTTGTAATGACCCTTAAAACATACAAGACCAAATCATGCGAAAATTTAAATTTTTTTACTTTTAACTCATTTTACCGAAAAATCCATATAAATTTTTTTTTAAAAGATTGTTTGTGCACACTTTTAGTTTAGTAAACAGAAATACAACTACTCTTCAACAGACTTATAACAAAACAAATGTCATAAAAGAATAAACAAGCTCCCAGCGTTTCTTTTCAAAATGGGTTCCATCAAAAACCTCCCCAGGTCAGGCCACATGTACATATCCACAAGCAGACTCAGACGCTCACTGCTCCACTTTGCATTTGCACTTACCTACAACATGAAACAAATAGGTAAGCGAAAATGCTTAGTAAGAATAGCCCTGCACACAAATATACTAAACATAGTAACATGTTGTTCTAAGGTAGTTATCACCACCGATCATTAGGGTTTTGGATAAATCCCAACTCTATCATACAATTCTCAAACAATAGCCAAATCAGAATCATGATAACTTACACTCATAAAATCCCAGAACATTCAAGATATACAACACATATAATAACTAATCAATGAATCAACAACAAGGGATTTGGGCCTAAACTCGGTTCTAGCATTTATGTCCTGACTCCAACTCGGACTATACTACCATTGTCCTAGCTCCAACCTGGATTATATTTTTACCATGTCCTGGCTCCAATATGGACCATATTACCATTTCCTTGGCTCCAACCCAGACTATATTACCATTGTTGTGGCTTCAACCCGGACTATATACTTACCATGTCCTGACACCAACCTAGACTATATACTTACCATGTCCTAGCTCCAACTTGGATTATTTTATGTTAGGGTTCTAGCTCCAACCCGAACCTACTTACCATTTAGTCGCAAAATGCCAAAGCATTGGAAGAGTAGGCATTAAGCATACCCTGGTCTTAATGAACCAAGCAAAAATATTGTAATCTACCACTACAAGCACACAATGGTATATTCATGTTGTGGCCAAGAAAGAGAAAGGCTAACTTACTTGGAGTCATTATCTCCCAGCTAGATCTTTAACACCGCTATTTGTTTTCCTTTTACGCGATTACTGTAACTAATATAGTGTAGGATTAAACTATGACATACTCAAATAGTTAATATTCTTTGATAGCTACATGCAATAACGTTCTCTTAAAGGCTCTATACTATAGCCTCTTATACACCTTACAGTGTATAAGGCCGGATTTCATTTTAGTATTTACAGTATCATGAGAAAATTGACCTTCCGCAATACGCTCTCCGTTCCGTGCATCTTAATATTCTTTAACTAGAGAACTCTCTTATCGGATAACTCGTATTTTGGTTTTTGGAAAAAGGAGTTCTACTCAACTCCTGTCTTAGAAAAATACCAACTTGTCATCCTCCCATGAAAATTTACTATTTTCTATCATATATGACATTCTTATCCCGTTCCCTTAAAGATTCTACAAAAACCCAACTCCCATTCTTACCATTTTTATCCATAACCTACAATCTCTTTTTACGTTATTTTTGAAAAGAAGGGAAATTGGACCCTTAACTTAAAAATAGTAAAAAAAATCAATTTTTAAATTAACTCAAGCTGATTTGGGATTGGTTAAGTCTCCAAATCCTTAGTTATCTTTACAAAGGATTATTTCTTCTCATTTCCAAAACTTTACTATTTAATTTAAGGGGTAAAATCTTCTTATTAAATTTTTTTCCTAAGTTGAGTTTTGGGAAAAAAACCCTTACACTATTGTTCATGTATTCTGTGTCATAAGGATAGGAACTAGGCGAAAGCCTCCCATCAAAACTTGTTTTAGTTTAAGAAAACTAACCTCCCAATAATCATTTTTCGTTAAGGTTAAAAATTACTACCTTTCAGTTTTTAGGGAAAACTTAGAAAAGTTATTTCTCTTAAATCATGACACATTTTTCTCTAAAAATTTACAGAAGTACTTATATACATATTATCTAATTCTCCTCAAAATTTCATAATTTTTTGGGTTGGAAAATCTCATTCAAATTTGTAAAGAAATCTGGGCAGTGCCTACTGCCCAGAAGTTTTTCCTTGATTTGAAGGTAAATTTGAAAATTCAGTTCTCTTACACAGTAACCCAGTTATTTCAAAAATGTTACAGAAATCTGTATACATGTCTATATTAGATTCCTTCAAAACATTTCAATTTTTGGCGTAACAAAACTTATAAAAATGTTTAATGCTATGTGGGCAGTGCTTGCTGCCCAGAAGTTTTGTTTCCAAATTCTAGGGCAAATTTTGAAGAATCATATCTCTTACACCTTAAAATATTTTCCTCTAAAATTTTACAATGACCCTTATAATTGTTTAAACTAATACTCTACCCAATTTCTAAGCTTTTTGATTTGTAAAACTCGTTCAAAGGACAAAACAATCTGGGCAGTGCTTTCTTCCCATAAATTTTCCAGATTTACATTGAAATGCCTAAACGTTCATAACTTGGCTTTAAAAATACCTTTTTACAATTTTCCTAAACCTATCATCAAGTACTCACAAAGAAATATGCAACTACAAAAATATTTTTCACAGACAGATGCAGTAGAGTGAGATCTGACCCGTTGGAAGCCAGACCAGAAAAATTTTGCAGCATGAGTTTTTACACAACCTAACATCAATAAGCACTTCTAGCATAACCCTAGGCACATGCATGCACAAAAATCATCACACCACACAAAAAACTCAACCTTAAGCATAAAATAAGCTCAAAAACTATTAAAACACGCTATACAACCAGATGTACAAGAATCACCACAAACACATAAAGTGTTGGGATTTTATGCCCTGATTAAAACCCAAATTCTTTGTAATCTCATTTTATTATCAATAAAAGAATAGAAATCATTTTTTGACTTGGTCAATCACTTTGCTCACATGTTTTATTTTCATGATTATTTGTTTAATATAAACTTCTATTAAATCCCGAGCATATAGCTAATCTTATTTATAGTGACGTAATCACAGTGGAATATAAATATGATTATATGTTCAAAATAAGTTAGTCCTAAGATTAGTCAGTGCCTAGGATTTACACTAACTTTCCAAGCTACGATATGATTTACTTACACACTATACTGTTATGTTCTTTCCAGAACATTAGCAAAGAAGATAAGATCGAATGTATTTGTTACATCGGACTGGACAGATATTGACAGTTGATAAGATAAGTAAACATACCGTTATTATCTATTCTAGTCATATCATATAGTTGACCATAGGTCAATTCAATCTCAATTCTGAGTGGTTAGTATTCTAACTGATTGTATTATTTGAGTTCTTTGACTTGTTCGTTACCAGCTTACCCTATAGACTAGCCCATACTTACATCTTGGGAACTCGGTAGTATAATTGAGTGGGAGTGTTAATCATAGATATGAACATCTATAGCTTCTGATGAAGAAGTGAAACGATGGTTTCCTTTTAGTTTGGTTCAAGGTGTTAAATGATAGAGATCTCATTTCAGTAGTTAAATTAGTTTACAGAAATATCATTTACAAGGAACTAAGTATTTTAAGGATAAAATACAATGAGGGGTATAACGGTATTTTAGTCCTATCTCATTGTAGACCGTCTATAGAGGATTGAGTGACAATTATGGTTGTAACAATGGATAATTAATAGCGTATCTATATTTGTTATAGAGCGTTCTATGAATTCAAGAGTGCAATTCCAAGTCTATAGTGGAGTCACGAGGAATTAATAAGTTAGTAAATTTATTTGTTAGATTTATGATGACTTATTGGAGATTGATTTCATAGGCCCATGGTCCCCATTGTACCTTGGATAAAATCATCTAGATAGTCTCAATTAATTGATTTAATCATCAATTAGAATTATCACAGTTGACCAGGTCAATTTTGGATAGTTTCACAGTGTTGTGTAATTTTGAGAAGAAAAGAGAAATTATGGCAGATTTATTAATTAAGATAAATTCGTATCTAAATTAATAAATAAATTTAAATCAAGGTTCAAATTATAAATAATTAATTTGATAAAGGATTTAAATAATTAAATCAATAGAAAATAATACAGGCCTTGATTTTAAGTCCAATGGGCTTATAATCAAATGGGAAATTTCACAGGCCTATAGCCCATGATAATTTCGACCTAGGGCTTCAAAATGGCTGTTATTTTATTGATTTTTTAATTAAATTAAATGGTCTAATTGAGTCTATAAAAGGAGTGCTTAGAGAGAAGTCAAAACAGAAGTTTGATAAGTCATAAGTCAGATTTTCTGATAGTTTTAGATTCTCTCTAAACACAAGTCCTTTTCTAAGCCTCTTTGTTATTTTCTCTTCTTCTCTCTATATCTATCTCATGTGTTGAGAATTTCCCACACTAGTCTAGGTGGTTCTAAGGATACATTGGAAGATTGTGAAGAAAATAGAAGATCGATTCAGTTTCTTGATAATACTCTGCGACAGAGAGGATACAAGAGTTAGAGAAACTGAAGGAATGACTCTTTAATTCCGCTGCGTATACTGTAAGTATTCTATTCTTTGTTTCTCTTGAATTCAATTTTAGAAATATGTTTTAGGCTATCTCGTATTAATTTTTTTAATATTAGATATAAATGAAAATAAATAAAGATCCTGTATAAGCTTTTCCAACATAAAGAACTCAACCATAGATTTTACCTTTCGAAGTCGTAGCTTGGAGATGTGTTCCTTAGCTCTTCAAAACCTTCATTTGGTGCTCTAAACTCTCAACACCAAGCCCCAAGTCCCACATGAAGATTTTAAGAAAAATATTAGGGTAGAAAGAAACTTAGACGAGGGACATGAACATGCAAGCTAACAAAAACCTCTTACCTTGCTTTATTTGATCCAAATGGTGCTCAACATGGAGATCCGACTAGTAAGGCTTCTCTTGACCCTAGAACACTAGAACAAGGCCATGCATGGATTTTAGATCACATGCATGAATCACTAGAACAAGAACCCTAGGGTTTTAGGTTTGAATAAGAAGGAGAAGAATGAATCACAGGAGAAGATTTCACTTACCTTGAACTCAGTTTTCTTAGGGTTGAACACTAGCTTCATTGGAGTCTTATATTTTAAGATAAAGTTTGTTGTTTTTGTTTTGACCATTCGACACGTGGCAATTAAGAGTAATTAGTGACAGGCCATGGAGTCCTCGAGAAGCAAGTTCATTGACATATTTCAAATTCAACCGAGACGAGAGTGCCTTCAGGTGAGGTTACGTCCCAAGGACCTCTCTCAGGCGAGGGAGTGTCTCCCATTGAGACCACGTTCCAACCCGGCCTCCGAGGTGTGGATAGCCATGTGAGCTCATGACCCAAGGTCTTTCCTCAAGGAGAAGATTTCTTCAAGTGATATTACACCCCGAGGGGCCATTTTAACTTGGCCTTTCTCCAAGTTAGCATTCCGGTCCTTGGGCGCAGTAGTATTGCCAGTTATCAATCTACTGCAGGTGTGAATCTCGAGAAGATCGTCTAACAAATTTTGATGATCCTCAATTTATAGTGTCGAGTTCGTACACTCGACAATCTTCATTTCTCGCAATGCCTCCTAACACGGGCAAACGTGCGTCGCACCCTGACGGATGCAGATATGTTCCCCATAAAATTGGTGTGTGGATTTCTGCAATGGGCCTTGTAGGATCCCCGTTGGCCATAGTCTTTATTGTAACACAACCCATTGTGTATTGAGTTAACATTAATATCCTAATATTAATGGGAGATGATTAGCATTAATGACCAAACCTCTATAAATATGGCTGGGGTGTTTCTTTGAAAGAGGTTGGATTTTTAGATAGGGAGCCTTGTGGTTAGAGCAATATAAACGCTACATGAGAAAACTCCATTGTAGCTTGCCCTAACAAGCTTCCAATTTTCTTAATACCAAAGACTCGTGGACTAGGGCTTTTTTATAGCCTGAACCACGTAAAATTTTTGTGTTCTCATTTGTTTCCTTTCTTTAATCTCTCATCTTTACGTTGATAGCGAAAAAGGCCTTCAACATTTTCGTGTTTTCATTGAGAGCTTGAAGAAAGCATTTAGAACATTTACAAGCATGGTAACCACTCGAAGAAATGTCACAGATGATGTAGTCCCTCCTATTAGAGTTAAAGGAGGGGAAGCCAGTCGACAACCACCCCAGGACATGCCTGCGATGGTGGAGGTTAATGAGGAAGACGCTAAATACGATGGCGAAGACGACAGTGGTGAACAAGAATATTATGAGGAAGAGTATCCTAAGCCCATGGATGTGGAGGAGACAACAGAAGTGGTGGTGCTCAGTGAATAGGTGGTAACCCAGTAGCAAATGATTGATGCCCAAGAGGGTAACATCGCTGCCCTACAAGAGATGGTACTTGCCATGAAGGCCACTCTTGTAGCCTAAGGGCTATGAGTGGACCCCAATGGTAATGTGCTAGTTGAGCACCCAACTAGTGTGCCACCTGCGCACCCCATTGGAGTGCCACTTGTCAATGCAACCAGAGTGCTCCCTAAGCACCCAACTAAAAAAGCAAGAGATCTTCTAGTTGGAAGTTGGATTTGGAAATCCAGTGCCGCCATAGTATCGTGGCAAAGGAAAAGTTGATGATAATCCTGTACGAAAGCAAAAAAAGGCTCGTCAGGATCCCAAGGATAACCAGATTCCTAGGCAGGCTGGTAAGGGTAATGGCCTTGGAGCCCAAGGACACCGCTAGGCTGTCAGCGCCTGTGGAGCTCAGGGCGCTCCACCCCGATGCGCCAATACAAACTGCACGAGGCCTGGAGGTGGTGTCCCCTTGGCACCTCACCAAACCCGTAGGAACAATGATCCAAGGGTCCACCCAAGAAATGACTCTATGAAGCAAGAATGTGGCATCAATATCTCGGTAAAAAATGAGAATACTGTGTCCGACAGTGAAATCGAGGTGGCTCATCTCGAGGATAATGACGTGTTCTGAGGTCAAGTTGACCTACAGGACAACCTTAATGCTCATAAGTGCAATAAGACTAACGAGCATGAGCCTGCCAAGAAAGGTCTATCAGACCTACGGGACAATCTCAACACCCAAAGAAGAGATAACCTAGCGCATAGCGTAAACCGAGACCGCGACCCGCTCTGCACATAATTAGAGAGTCTGAAAAGGATCATGCTAAGAATGGCCAAACAGCAAGGCCATGACTTAGACTTTGAGGACGAAGAAGGGGAGCCATGTGCTCGTCACATTGTGGAAGCCCATTTGCCACATGGCTTCAAGATGCTGGCTATCCCGCCTTATGATGGCGGCTGTGACCCCACCGATCACCTTTCTAAGTTCAACTGATTTATCTCGGTTCACCACATCTCCGTGGACGCTAAATGTTATGTGTTCCCAATAACTTTAATAGGACTGACAGATGAGTGGTTCAAAAAGCACCAGGCATAAGCCATTTAGTCGTGGCACCAATTATTGTCTTCCTTCCATAGACAATTTATAAGGGCTTTGAAGGTGAGCTTCGAGGTCAAAGCATTGGACAACATAAAACAAGGGCCCTTCGAGACCCTCAAGGTATACATCAAACACTTCAAGGGGGATGCTGCGAGAACCAAGAGGGTTGACGATGGCCAGAAATCGATGGCCTTGTAAGCTAGTATCCACATGGGGTCCCTGTTGTGGGATGACCTCTAGCTGAGATGGTGCCACAGCTCGACGACCTAATTCGTCGAGCATAAGAGTATATCAGCTGGGAGGACACACAGATTGGAGCATTTGGAGGGCCCGTCGCCTTCCTCACTCAGATTGCACCTGGCCCCATAGATTTGGCGATCCAGTATCCGCCTTACGTTCCTCTCCAATCACGTTTGGGGGCAGTACAATCTAGCCTGAGTATCCCGCCCACAGGGTTTAGTGTCTTGCCGACTGCTAGTTTTAGTGCAGTTCCGACGAGATACGGAGTGCCGCCCACTAGATACAGTGATTTCCAACTTGCATTTAGTGCTGGAGTTGCCGCTACGTTCCACTCTGCTGCACCTAGTCAAACCCCCGACAATAGTAGATGCAGGGGCAAGGGTAAGGGCAAGGGCCAAAAGCACAAGGGAAATGGAATCACACAGGTCGAGTAGGGAACTACCTCTGGTGAGAAGTACTTTGAGTATACTGACTTGGTAGAATCTCGAAAGAATATCTTTGTGGCCACGAAACAACATGTTCACTATCGGAAGCCACAACCCATTCGGAGGGACAGGGCAAGGCGAGATCCCGACAAGTTTTGTTGTTTTCATAACGACATAGGGCACCACACCAATGAGTGCCACCAGCTCAAGGATGAGATCAAAAACCTCATCAAGTTGGGGCATCTCCACTAATATGCTAAGGGAAAAAGGCGTCAGGCACAACTCCCCATGGAAGGAACGCCTGTACTGCCTGTTGCTCCACAGATCCCAGCAGTCGCTCCCGTGACCCCATAACATCCAGTGGTTCGAGGGCCTCCCCCGGTGAATGAGCGAGTAGGAACCATTTTAGTATGGCCCCACTTGGGGGCACCTCATGAGGCTCGCAGAACAAGTATGCACAAGCTTTAAATCATGATGATGAGGTAATGTCTTTGGCTCAGTTGCCTGCCCAAATGCCTCAGATGACTTACCAAGTCAGAACATTCTCCGAAGACGATGCTCGAAGAGTACACTACCCGCGCCATGACCCATTGATCATTGAGAGCCAAATCTCCAACAAAATGGTGGCACGGATTCTGGTGGATACCAGGAGTTTGGTGAACATCCTGTTTAAGTCAGCTTTTGAGAAAATAGGGCTGACCACTGCAGATTTGTCCTTGTGCACCTCAATGCTTTACAGTTTTTTGAGGGAAGCTCTCATCCCGATGGGGCAGATAAAGCTCCCTATAACACTTGGAGAAGTGCCTTCCCAAGCTTTCAAATATTTCACATTTGTGGAGGTAGACTGTTCCTTAGCGTATAACGCCATCCTGGGACGACCTGACCTAGTAGAGTTTGGAGCCATCACTTCCATCCGCCACTTGTGCATGAAGTTCCCCACGAAGACCAGAAAGAGGCAAGATAGTGTTACAATGTATCTCTCAAGACCCCTGTGATGGTGGTGGAGGCAGCAGTCCCCGAGCAATCTGAGGCAGTCCAGGAGACTAGGCCCGATGAATTTGACCTGAGGGTTCAAGATGACAGGGCCATTGAACCAATAGAGGAGGTGGATTAGTTCTTGATACCTCCACCCTGACAAAAAAATAGAAGTTTGAAGACGGAATTCTAAGAAGCATTGGTTGACTTCCTTCGAGAAAACCAAGACGTATTTTCATGGTCGCATTCTGACATGACTGGCATTGACTCGAACATCATCTACCATGCCTTAAACATCGATCCCAACTTTCCTCCCGCCCAACAAAGGCAAAGGACGTTTGATCAAACTAGGAAAGAGTCTCTCAAGGCCGAGGTAGACAAGCTCCTCACCAACAAATTTATCAGAGAAGCCCAATACCCTAGGTGGCTATCCAATCCTATTCTCGTGCCTAAGTCAAATGGCCTTGGAGGACATGCATCAATTTCTCAGACCTTAATAAGGCTTGTCTGAAAGACTGCTTCCCACTCCCCAAGACAGACCAGATGGTCGATGCCACCTCTGGCTACGATCTGTTGTCATTCATGGATGCGTACTCGGGCTATAACCAGATATCCATGCATGTCGCAGACCAGAAGCATACGAGTTTTCAGATCGATAAAGGTGTCTACTGTTACATCGTGATGCCTTTCAGACTGAAAAATGCAGGTCCACCTACCAGAGACTGGTAAACTGGATGTTCAAGAACCAGCTAAAGCGAAACATGGAAGTTTACGTGGATGGCATGCTGGTCAAGTATAGGACAACTCCAGACCATGTGGGCGAGTTGGTGGAGGTTTTCTCGGTGCTCTGCCAGTTCAAAATGAAATTAAATCCCCAAAAGTGCAAAGTCAGGGTTGCCTCCAGAAAGTTTCTAGGTTTCATCATCAGTGCATGAGGAGTTGAGGCAAACCCCGAAAAGATCAAGACGCTAATTGAAATTCCATATCTTCTAAAGCATAAAGGCATTTAGAGCCTGGCAGGAATGATCGTAGCTTTGAGTCATTTTGAATCCAAGGCAACATACAAGTGCATCCTTTTCTTTAATGTGCTCCGAGGAAGTCAGAGATTCGAGTGGTTGGAAGAGTGCGAACAGGCATTCCAACAGTTTAAGGCTCACACGAAAAATCCTCTAATTTTGTCCAAGCCCGTAGATGGAGAATTTCTCATGCTCTATATGGCTGTCTTGGAGAATGCTATTAGTGATGCCTTGGTACGGGAGGAAGGCCGTGTTTAGCACCCCATTTATTACATTAGCAAAAGACTCCTCGACGCAGAGTCTAGGTATCTACTGATGGAGAAGCTAACTTTTTTCCTACTGATGGCTTCTTTAAAATTAAGACCCTACTTCTAGGCACATCCAATTAAGGTCCTCACAATCCATCTCCTCAGGCAAGTCCTTGAAAAGTTTGAGTCATCGGGAAGACTCTTGAAATGGTCCATGGAGTTAAGTTAGTTCGACATCACCCACCATCTAAGGACTGCTATAAAAGGTAAGGCACTGGCCGATTTCATCGCCGAGTGCATGAGGAATCATTAGAAGCCTAAAGGTGCCCTAGTGGTCGGACCAGCTTGGAAGTTCTATGTGGACGGGTCTTCAAACAAAAATGGTGTTGGACCTGGACTCATTTTGGTGTCCCCTGAGGGGCATAGGGTGCACAACACACTCAATTTTGGTTTCAATGCCTCTAATAATGAATAAGAATACAAAGCCTTAATCAGTGGGATTCAAGTGGCACTTGAGCTCAAGGCCGAGGGCCTCGAGATTTTTAGCGATTCTCAACTCGTGGTAAACCAAGTAAGCAGATTGTACCATGCCTGAGGAACAAAAATGACAACGTATCTGGAAAAAGCTCAAGTAATGCTGCATAACTTCAGAAGATTCCTTATTTAGAAAGTGTCACGAGAGTAGATTTCCAATGCTGACACTATGGTCAAGTTGGCTACCATCAAAGATGCTAAATTGATCAATGTGGTCCCCATTGAATACTTAGCTGCTCTAAGCATCTCAGCTCTTGAAGAGGTGGAAGCTATACAACCACAAGATGGATGGATGGAGCCAATAGGAAAATATCTTGTCTCTGGGGAGCTGCCACAAGATAGGAAGATAGCTCAAAAGCTACTCTATCAGGTACCTCAGTACGTAATCATAGATAGTTAGCTATATCAGTGAGATTATTCTATGCCTTTTCATCGATGTGTGTCCTAGCAAGAAGCCAGTCTAATACTCCGGGAGGTACATAAGGGCTTTTGCGAGGACCACGCTGGGGGGCAGAGCCTTGCCAAGAAAATCTTGAGACAGGGATACTTCTAGCCCACCATGAACGGAGATGCAATGGACTATGTCAAGAAGTGAGACAAGTGCCAACGTTTTGCAAACATACCTAGAGCTCCTTTGAATGAGCTCACCCAGATGATGAGCCCTTGGCCCTTCGCTGTAACGACCTAAAAATGCTAATAGGGTTTAGTGCCTTGATTAGCGTGCCGGGAGGGCATAATTGGATGTGTATGTGATTACGTGATTTATATGCATGACTATGTGGCATGTATGATATATATGATGATGTGAATATATTATATGCATGTTTATGAGTATTAGATATGTATGTGGGCCCTTTATTGTTTATAAGGGCATATTTGTAATTTTGGCAGGTTATGGGCATAAATGTGACTATACGTATTAAATGGTAGAGATCATATTACTATGTATATTCACTTTACATGGCTCGAGGCGATCCTAGTGAGCGAATTAGCGAAATAGTCACAATAGGGTTTAATACCTGGCTTGGGGTGAGCTTAGAGGTATTTCGGGAAGTGTAATGCATATTTGGGGTTCATGGAGGAATGAGTAGGTATTTGGTAATTAGTTGGGCAAGATGGGATTAATTGAAAATTGATAGGATGACTTGAGGAATTGGCAGAAATTGGGGAAAAAGACCATTTTACCCTTGGAATAATTAAAGGAGGCTGAGTTTTTAAGGAGGTATTTCTATCTTTTGGGGTTAAGTATATCCTTAGACACTTTAAGATTTTACAAGAATTATTAAGAAACCACTAGAACCTCTCAGCATTCTCACCCTCTCACTCACGTTCACTCTCACTCTCTCTCTTACACTTGAAGCTAAAGAAAACTTGAAGGAGAAAACTGAAGGATTTGGGATGGTCTAAGCTGGGGAAAATCAAAGCTAGGGTCAGACAAGAGTTTTTGAGGAAATTAGGCTATCAATTTGAGGAATCTAACTTCTAGTTGTTGAATTTTGTTGAAATAATGTTAGAACTTAGAGCTTGCATGAAAATGGTTTCCAAGACTGATTTGGGTGTTTGAGGAGAGTAAGGAATTGTTTGTAGACTAGGTATGATGTTTAGGCTATAAGGATAAGAATTCTGGACTTAAATTTGAATTCGTCTGGTGATTGGGGTTGAATTTTGTGGTTTAGGTTCGGGGAAAAATGCAAGAAAAAGGCTGGTTTCTTGGATTTGAGGGCTCGGGCTGCAGCCCTGTTCTTCAGGCACCGCAGCCTGTGTGCTCGAGGAGGCTAGAAGGGCTCTGTTCTATCTAGGTGTGCCGCGGCACAAGGTGTAGCATGCCACGGCCCATGTCCTTCAACAGAGAGGCATTTTTCCTCTGACTTGAGCACGCCGCGACCCTTAAAGGGTTGGCTGCGACTCAAATACAAAACTAGGGCTGTTTGAGGGTTTTAAGCTTGAGAACCCAAATGTTAATGCTCAGGAAGGATCCTACTATCTAGTTTGGTAGAATACAAGGTCCTAGAGGCTAGATTAATATTTCGAAATTATTTATCGGATTGGAATTGGATAGTTATCGACTATTGCTTGTGACTGGGATTACCGTTAAGGCTCAGGACTGAGGATTGTGCTCGGAACCGTTCTTTATCTATCGCTCAAGATTTGAGGTAAGAAAACTGCACCCATGTGGTTGTGTTTGGGACTAAGGTTCCCTATAATTGAATGTATGTATTGTGTAATTGTATGGCTATTGTATGCAGTATGAACGTACGACCTAAGGGTGCCGGGGCTGATGGTAAGCGTACTGAACACAGCTCGGCCTAAGCGAGTCGGGATCAGCTAAATAACCAGAGGGCTCAGCCTAAGGGTGCCGATACCTATTTTCTTGTATTACTGATTGAATTATACGTTGAAAGTATATGTTTATCGTTGTCGAGTTTTATATCTGTATTCTGGCGATTAGTTGAACTGATTGGATTGAAATTGATTATATGCTCTTGTTGCTATCTATGCTTGTTGTTTATGGTTTTCATACTGGGTCTTGGCTCACGGGTGCTACGTGGTGCAGGTAAAGGCAAAGGGAAACTAGCCCAACCATGAGTTGGAGAGCTCTAGGGGCAGAGTGTACATTGTTAGCTGCTCGACCTCCACGACCGAGTGCTTTGTACATGAATTAGAGCTCTAAACTGTATTTTGCTGTTACACTGGCTTTTGTTGTATCAGTCTTTGAGAGTTGTATTTGTCATGTAGACCCTGTTTTTGGGATTCCATATACCAAACATTTGTTTTAATGAAAATTAACCGTCTATGATCAAAATATTTTAACCCTAACTTGTAAGTTGACTTTAGAATCATATTTATGTTCAAATGACTTGATTAGCAAGTCCTGCACTATTTCAAACACTTAGTGTAATGGTCTTGGTTATCCAGGTCGTTACATTAGCGATCTGGGGTAACGACATTATCTTGTCCCTGACCACGGAAAAAGGAGGAGTGGAGTATGTGATAGTGGTGGTCAACTACTTCACGAAGTGGGTCGAGGCCAAGCCACTCGCTAATATCACTTGCAAGAAGGCAGTGGAGTTCATCATTAAGAACATTGTTTGCCGCTATGGGATCCCCAGGAAGATAGTCTCCAACAATGGTCTGTAGTTCGATAGTGAGATGTTCATGGACTTCTGTTAGAGACACAGAGTCATGAAAAGCTTTTCTTCTGTTGCCCACCCTCAGACAAACGACCTGGTGGAAGCAGTCAATAAGATTCTTAAGGCCATCTTAAAGAAATTTTTTGAGTAGGCGAAATGCGCTTGGCCGGAGGAATTTCCAAGGGCATTGTGGAGTTATCACACCACTACAAGGACCTCCACTGGACATTCACCATTCTCGATGGCCTATAGATATGAAGCTATGCTCCTAGTTGAAGCAGCAATCTCCATGCACCGACAGGATACGTATGACCGAACCACGGACCATGCTTTACTGCGAGAATCCCTGGACCTCATGGAGGAGCTTCGTGAAGCTTCTCAGCTTAGAGTAAAGTCCTACGAGTAGAAGGTAGCTAGGTATTTCAACTATAAAGTGAAGGATGTAAAGCGAAGGGTCTTCTTAGCCACCCGAGACACCGGTGTAGGAGTGTTGGGAAGTAATTGGGAAGGCGCATACCAAGTCGAGAACGTTGTATGTCCAGGGACATAAAAATTGGCTCAACTAAGTGGGAAGTTAATTCCCCACACCTGGAATGTTGAGCATCTTCACCGGTATTACCAGTAGTATGACCAGGGAACCTTGTTAAATTCTGTAGGACACCTTGTAGCCACTGGGCACATTTAATGGAAATCGTGTATATAAAACAAGGCAAGAAACAAATTTATTGTCTGCTTATATTTTTGGTTTCCTTTATTCTGTTAATGCTATGTATAAGAGCACCCGCTCGCTGGCCTGAACAAGTAAATGCATATTACTCCGATCACTTGGGGGGTATGGAGTTAAGGCAGTGGCACCTGTCACAAGGAACGACATAGGAAACTAAGATTGTCAAACGAAGTAAGCCGATTGCAGCCACCCCGAGAATAGAAAATGTAACACCTTCACTTATTTTAGTTAAAATAATGGTTGAGGTGTTACGTTTTAAACAATATCATAATTACTTTTAGCGGAAGCGAGGATATTTTTTTTATATAAAAATTATTTCACATTATTTATATTTAACACAAACTATATCTGAAATATGTTAAACATAAGTATTAAATGACTCAATTTATTTTCAAAATATAGTCTCACACTTTATTACAAACATACACACTGATAAACTGAAATAACCCACATAAGGTCGATATGTTCATATGTACAAATCAGGGTCAGGATCATGCTTCAGTACTCCTTTGGGAATAGAGGAATCAAAGATAATAAAGAAGACTACAATCCTCATCGGTTTTAGTGAAGAGCAAAAGAACACACTAGGAGAGATCGAGCTACCTGTCTATGCCGAAGGAGTCAATCTGTGCACAAGATTCCTGGTAGTAGACTCTGTCTGCTTATAATGTGATACTAGGTCGGCCATGGATACATGAAATGGAGGCAGTCCCGTCAACATACCACCAAGTTCTAAGGTTCCCAACTAAATGTGGAGTAAAAGAAACCAAAGGCCAACAGAATAACTCAAGAGCATGTTACCAGACTACCATGAAGGCCAAACTCGCCTAGTTACAACAATTACAGGAAGACAGACAGACTGACTCCCAGATGAACCAACTAGACATGGAGGAGTTGGATGAAGTTCAGATACATCCGGACTTCCCAGATCACAAAGTCCAAATTGGATCACGATTGGACCCTAACATCAGAACTAAACTCATTGATTTTCTATCTGTCCATTATGATTGTTTTGCTTGGTCCCATGCAGACATGACTTGAATTGACCCCGAAGTAATTGTCCATAAAT
This sequence comes from Humulus lupulus, assembly GCF_963169125.1. Classification (NCBI taxonomy): domain Eukaryota; kingdom Viridiplantae; phylum Streptophyta; class Magnoliopsida; order Rosales; family Cannabaceae; genus Humulus; species Humulus lupulus. The sequence goes on along the minus strand of NC_084800.1, from coordinate 144,228,981 downwards.
TGCAGGATGATCCAGACTACCCACCAAGGAAGCAAAAAAGAAGAAAATTTCCCCTTGAATGGAACAAAGCCATTAACGAAGAAGTTCAAAAGCTCATTGATAATGGGTTCGTGAGGGAGGTACGTCTGCATCGACTTCACAGCCGGTTGGCCAACGTAGTCATTGTGAAGAAGAAGAATGCCAAATGGCGAGTTTGCATCGACTTCATAGACCTGAACAAGGCGTGTCCAAAGGACTCATTCCCATTACCACACATAGACGTGCTGGTAGACGCCACAGCCGGTCATGAACTCCTAAGCTTCATGGATGCATACTCAGGATACAACCAGACGTTGATGCATCCAGACGATTAGGAAAGGACAGCCTTCATGACCAACTTGGGCATATTCTGCTACAAGGTCATGTCATTCGGACTGAAGAATGCATGAGTGACTTACCAGAGATTAGTCAACAAGATGTTTGTCGACTTGCTGGGGAAGACGATGGAAGTTTACATTGACGACATGCTTGTCAAATCACTCATTGCAGAGGACCATATCAGCCATTTAATACAATCTCTTGACATTCTTAGGAAATATAACATGAAACTGAATCCAACTAAATGTTCTTTTGGTGTGACAGCAGGAAAGTTCCTTGGGTACCTAGTAACTCAAAGTGGAATCGAGGCTAACCCAGCACAGATAGAGTCAATCCAAAGGATTCCTTCCCCCAATGTGCATAAAAGACATACAAAAGTTAACTGAATGCATCGCAGCACTCAGCCAATTCATCTCAAAGTCGTTAGAACGATGTCACCTCTTCTTTAACACATTAAGGAAATCAAAAACCTTTGAGTGGATAGCTGAATGTGAAGAGACACTAGCCCAACTAAAAAAGTACCTGACTAGCCCGCCTCTCCTCTCAAAGCGAAAAGACAATGAGACACTATTCATCTACCTAGCAGTATCGAGACGACAGTTAGCGTGGTCCTAGTCCGAGAGGAGGAAGGCAAGAAATCTCCAGTCTATTATGTAAGGAATCCTTGCTTGATGCAGAAACCAAATATAGCCAGTTGGAGAAGCTTGCACTAGCACTCATCCACACAGCAAGGTAGCTATGCCCATACTTCTAGTCCCATCAAATAATGGTCCTGACCACCTTCTCACTCAAACAATCCTCCATAAACCAGAACTATCAAGCAGACTTACCAAGTGGGTGGTGGAGCTCATCGAGTACGAAGTAACATACATGCCACAGATTTCCCTCAAATCTCAGGCATTAGCTGACTTCATTGTAGATTTTACACGTAACATGCATGTGCAGGCAGAAAAAGAAATTTGTTGTCTGACCGAGGGACAGACAGCTGGAATCTGGAAACTGCAAGTAGACGACTCAAGTAACACTAGAGGAAGTGGACTCAGACTCATCTTGATTGCACCCCAAGGTGACATAATCGAACAAGCATTCCGATGTGGGTTGAAAGCTACCAACAATGAAGCCGAATACGAAGCAATGATAGCTGGACTCGGACCTACCAAAGACATGGGAGTCAAAAGGATCGTGGTTTTCAGTGACTTCTAGTTGGTAGTCAACCAAATGTGTAATGCCTTGGATAGCCAAGACCGTTACACTGTGTGTTTATAAAAGTGCAAGACTTTCTAACCAAGTCATTTAGTTAGAAACGTGCTATTGAAACTATAGTTAAACTAGGGTTAAAAGATTTTTGTTTCAAAAGCCACATTTCTTCTAAATAGACATTTTCTTTTTACATGGGATCCCAAAAGCAGTAATTAAAGATTGTTTACAAAAGATTCAAGATTTAAATGAATTGATTAGCCATTCTAAGGAAAAACAGATGGATAAGCATTCCTCGTCCTGTTCCACTCCTCGACCGTGGTGGCTGAACAACTGACTATATACATTCAGCCCCGCAGCTCTCCATCTCAGGTTTGGTTAAACTTCCCTTTGCCTTTACCTGCACCACGTAGCACCCGTGAGCCAAGGCCCAGCAAGAAAACACAATAACAAAGCACAATCAATCAATAGAAAATTAGATATCTCATACCGCATAAGCATGTACTCAATAGTTTAAGCATTCATGTTATCCAAGTATTCAGCATACCAAGTATATCATTCCATATCAATAATCAATCCACATATGATGACTATGGTTAACGCCCATAGGCCGCACCCTCTGTTTATCTCACTAACTCCGGCCCACTAAAATCGAGCTCAGTGAATATTAAGCTATCCTCGGCTACCAGTGGCTGAGCCGTGCCCTGTGCGCAAGTATAATTTACGGCATCCTTAGGCCTTTTATCACATGTCCCATGGCATAATACCACCTATGACATCATACAGATATAGGGAGCTCTTAGTCCCATCACAAACACATAACCGGGTGCTGTTTTCTTACCTTTAGATTTGCTAGCTTTGTTCAATTTCATCCTCAAGCACGATCCCTCTTGAGCCCTAGCATACACCTAGTCACAACCATAGATCATAATCATCACCAAACCTCAAGTCCAAAATCTAGCCTCGGGACCATTCCTGAGCCCTCAGGATGCCCCAACTCCACCAATCGGGGTGGTGGAATAAAACCTCGAACCCCCGGGCAAAAATCCTTGAAAATTACCCAAAAACCCCTTTCTGAAAACAGGGTAGCGCTACAGCGCTCTAAGGAGGGCGCTACAACGCTACAAACAGAGCCTAAAATGCCCCAGACAACATGGCACAACCTTGCACAACATTTTCTCCTTCGAAGTTTTCCCAAGCCAAACCTTACCAAAACTCTTCCAAACTTCAACCAAACTAAAAAACATGCCTACCAACATCCTCCACTCATCCCAAACATCCCAACCACACATAATTCAATCACATGCACCCCTAACCAAAGAATTCGCCATAGCTGGACCTAAAGCTCAAAAACTCAGCAAAACCACAGAAATCACAAAGCTTAAAACTAAAGTTCCTTACCTCTGATGGATGAGCTTAGCCTAGGTTGTCTCCCACTCTTGCTCAGCCTTCTCCTCCTCCAATCTTCAGCCTCAACTCCCTAGGATTCCCACAGAACTTTGCTTAGAGAAACCAGCTCAACACCAAAATCAGGAACTGAAATATTAACCTCAAAGTCTTACCTCAACTGATGAACAACCTCGGCTAGTTTCCCCAACCTGATCAAGACCCCAAGTATACAACCTCAGCCTTAAGCTCCTTTGGATTCTAGCCTCAAACCTCTAGAAGAAAATGATGAAGAAGTCCCAAACCGATCTTAGAAATTGCCCTGTTTTTCTTTCCCTTTTTCCTTCTCTTCTTTCTTTTCTTTCCTTTCTTTCCTTCAGAATTACAACCCTTTCTACACAACCCACTAAGGCATAAAGCCTACTAACATTTATCCTTTATAAGCCAAATGAACACAATACCCTCCCATAAATCCTAAGCCTTTTAATCCACCTAGGGGCATTTTGGTCATTTCACCCAATTTTCTGGCTAATTCCTCGAATGTCTCTAATATTTACCGCTTACCTCCCGACTCCTAAGTAATCACCAGTTATATTCCTCAATGTCAAAATTGACCCCAATATGTTCTCTAAATTCCCAGAAATACCCCCAGGCTCGCCCGGAGCCGGGTATAAATCCCAGCTGTGACTTTTTCGCTAAACTGCTCACTTGGATCGCCTCGAATAACAAATTACAAATATATCCACATAATAATGTGGTCTCATCAATTTATCACAAATATATATAGTTATGCCCTCAACGGGCCAAAATTATGATTATGCCCTTCTAACCTAGTCAGGGCCTACATGCATACTAATACACATAGTCATGCATCTCAAATATTCAAATAATCATATAACATGCTTTTAATCATTAAATACAAATATAATCCAGTTATGCCCTCCCGACACACTAATCAAGGCCCTTAAGCCTTATTAGCAAATTTGGGTTGTTACAACTATCCCCTCCTAACGAGAATTTCGTCCTCGAAATTTACCTGAATAACTCGGGATACTGATCCCGCATCGCTATCTCAAGCTCCAAGGTCACCTCCTCGACCCTACTATTCCTCCACAATACTTTAACAAGAGGAATCGTCTTATTCCGTAATACCTTATCTTTCTGATCCATGATCTCTACCAGTTGTTCCTCATAGGCTAGATCTGTCTGCAACTCCAAATCTTCATACCTTAACACATAAGTCACATCTGAGACGTACTTCCGGAGCATAGAAATAGAAACATGGAATATGTCATGGACTCCTGACAATGATGGTGGCAAGGCTAACTTGTAAGCCACCTGACCGATCCTTTCCAGGATCTCAAAAGGTCTAATGAACCTAGGGCTTAGCTTGCCCTTCTTACCAAACCTCCTCACCCCTTGCCATGGTGAAACTCGAAGAAACACGTGGTCCCCAATCTGGAACTCCACGTCCCTACGCTTGGAATCAACGTAGTTTTTCTGTCTGCTCTATGAGGTGAGCATCCTAGCTCGGATTTTCTCTATAGCTTCACTTTTCCTCTGAACCATACCTGGCCCCAAATACTTCCTCTCACCCATCTCATCCCAATGTATGGGTGATCTGCACTTCCTCCCATATAACATCTCATAGGGAGCCACTCCAATCGTTGATTGGTAACTATTATTATAAGAAAATTCAATCAACAAGAGATATTTACTCCATGCTCTCTCAAACTCTATCACACACGCTCTGAGCATATCCTCCAACACTCGAATCGTCCTCTCAGACTGTCTATCAGTCTGAGGATGAAAGGTTGTACTGAACTTCAACTAAGTCCCCATAGCCTTCTGCAAACCACCCCAAAACATGGAAGTAAAGATGGGATCCCAGTCTGACACTATAGACTTAGGAACCCCATGGAGACGTACGATCTCCCACACATACAACTCAGCATATTGATCCACATTATATGTTGACTTTACTGGAAGAAAATGGGCTGATTTGGTGTATCTGTCCACTATCACCCACACCGAGTCATGAAGCCCTACAGTTCTTGGTAAACCTCCCACAAAATCCATCGTAATGTCCTCCTATTTCCACTCGGCAACACCCAAAGGCTGAAGCAACCCTGCCGGTTGCTGATGCTCAGCTTTCACCTGCTGACAGGTTAAGCATCTGGCTACGTACTCCACCACATCCTTCTTCATCCCGGGCCACCAATATAACATCCGTAGATCTTGGTACATCTTTGTGGTACCCAGATGAAGTGAGTATGGCGTCGTATGAGACTCATCCAATATCTCTCATCTAATCCCCTCATCAGCTGGAAAACAAATCCGCCCCTGTTACCGAAGTAAACCAACCTCAGAAATAGAATAGTCCTTAGCTACTCCCGCTAAGACATTCGCTCTAACCTCCTGTAACTGAGCGTCTACCAACTGTCCCTCTTTAATCCGCTCTAGCAGGGTCGGCTGCAGAGTAATATTGGAAAACCGACCTACCACCAATTCTATCCCTACTCTGACCATCTCATTAGCTAGCTCTCTCGAGATCTGGGCGGAACTGTACAACTAACCTGGGCCTCAGGCTCAATGCATCCGCCACTACATTGAATTTCCCCGGATGATAAAGAATATCACAATCATAGTCCTTCATCAACTCCAGCCAACACCTCTGTCTCATGTTCAGTTCATTCTGTGTAAAGAAACACTTCAAACTCTTATGTTCAGTGTACACCTCGCACTTCTCCCCATACAAGTAATGTCGCCAAATCTTCAGTGCGAATACCACCGCTACTAGCTCCAAATCATGGGTAGGATACCGCTGTTCATACTCTTTCAGCTATCGTGATGCATAAGCTATGACCTTCTCATTCTGCATCAACATACAGCCTAAACCCAACCTCGATGCATCGCAATAGACCACAAACTTCCCTTCCCCCGAAGGAAGACTCAACACAGGCGCAAAAATTAGTCGTCGCTTCAGCACTTGGAAACTGTCTTCACACTTGTCTGACCAAATAAACTTTCAATTCTTTCGTGTCAATTCTGTCATTGGTGCCGCTATCTTCGAGAAGCCCTCCAAAAACTGTCTGTAATAACCCGCTAGACCAAGAAAACTCCGCACCTCCGAGGTGTTCCTTGGCCTCGGCCAATCCCTAACTGTAATGCCTCGAATTTCCTAATAAGGGTTATGACCTTGATTTGGAGGTCGGGATGGCCATAATTGATTTATTATGATATTAAATGATTATATGCATGTTAGTGTGAATTATATTATTATATGATGATAAATGCATGCATATGGGGTATTTATAATTATAAGGGCATTTTGGTAATATGGCCTGTTGAGGGCATATTTGTATATTTGGGTGCATATTGTAATTTGTGAATGAGATTTCATTATTAGGGAGATATATTCGAGCTATTCGGCATGAGACCATCTTATATTATGAGTTAGCGGTTTTGTCATACCGGGGTCAATTATTGGGTAATAAGAATGTTTATTTGATGATAAATTGGAAGTATTTGAGATCAGGAGGAAATTCTAGAAGTTTTGACTATAATGTCCTCGGGGGTGTTTTCGGGACCCCGAGCACTAGGTTTTATTTGAGGTTACTTAATCTTGAAGTAGCTTGTCAGATAGAACGTACGTTAGAAAACATTTCCTCTCTCCTTCGTTAGCCCATTTTACCGTCCGAAGCCTTTTTGAAGAAATCTCGAGTTTTAGGAGTCGGAATCAAGCGAGGATCGAGGCATAGCGATCCTAGGAAAGATTAGAAGCTTCTTAACCAAAGGATTCGACAAAAAACAACCTAATGAAGGTAATCTAAGTTTAAGTTTTGAATTTTTAGAGTTTCTAAGCTTTGAATTGGATTTTGTGAATCGTTGAGTTTTTGGTTCGTTCGAGCCTTGGGATTTGATGGTTTTGGATCATTGGGAAGCTTGGGAACTTTCACTTGATGATTTGGTAATGTTTAGGAATGATTTTGGAGGCTTTGGGATATTGAAAATCGTGTCTGGGGATGGCTCTGGGTTGGGGGCTGCGACCTTAGCTCGAAGAAGCAGATGGAGCAGTTTTTCCCTCGCTAGGCACCGCGGCCCTTAGTGCTGGGTGCCACGGCCCTTGCTTCTGGAATGGCTGGGGGCCGCGGCCCAATGTGCGAGGGCCATAGTCCTTGAGTTGGGTTGAGCCCGTTTGTGTGTTTTGGCCACGAGAACATGGTTTTAGGCATCAGGATCGTTCCTACTACCCGGATTTGTGGGGATTGATGTCCTGGAGGCTAGATCCTGGTTTAGGAACCCTTGATTATCATTTTATTGATGATGTCCACTATTTGGTTATGACTAGGTGACCGCTAAAGGACTTAAAGTTGATCGTTCTCAAGGGTCGTTCTTTTATTCATTCTAGCTTGAATCTGAGGTAAGAAAATTGCACCCTGTGTATTTATGACATGCATGTTTATTCTTGATACATGTTGGATTATTAAATGTGGCATGCATGATTATTGTTGAGGCATGTCAAGTGGTTAAATATGATGCATGTGATGCACGAGAAACATGTGATTAGGGCATGCTATGATTATTGAATATGAGAATGTTCAGAGCTTGAGCCTCTGTGTTTATGCATGGTCCAAATTATGCTAGTAATTGTTGAGTAAGCATGCTGAATGCCCTGTATTCAAATATTGGATTTATGATATATGTTTGGTGGCATTGCCTACTTGTTTATGGTACTGGCTAGTTAGGGACACTGACCTAAGAGTCAGAAACGGCATAAGCGTCCTGAACGCAGGGCCGAATGAAGATTAGATCTAATTGATATCAACATTGAATGGCTCTAAGGCATTAATGATGGACCAACCCTAAGGTCGATGAAACTTATAAGCGCGTGGCTAGTCTAGGACTAGTTACTCAGAGCCAAGGCCTAAGGTCTAGGTGACTGCTTGTCACATGGCTAGGGAATGATGTTCCAGGGTTATGACTCTATGGTCATGAGGAAGGTTATGTTGGTGACTAGTCATCATGCACCTATCCTATCTAAGCTAGTGAAAGGATCACTTATCTACTCGACAGGTTTATGCTGGTGACTATTTCACTAGGTACCTATCTTGTATAAACTAGTGAAAGGATCACTTATCTATAAGCCCCGGTGACCCTAACGTCACATGGCTATTGGGAACGAAACCCACCTTAGTGACTGTACCACTGTCACTCTTCTATATTGGGCTAAAAGCCCTCGATGATTATTATGATCATTGGTTGATGTGTTATACTCAACATTACATGAACTCATTTGCCTGCTTGAATAGGGTTGTATCTGCTAGGCGTGTGCCTTATGATCTCATGACATGTTATAACTTTTCATGAGCATATTCAGTTTTCTTGCTGGGCTTCGGCTCACGGGTGCTATGTGGTGTAGGTAAAGGCAAAAGAAAGCTGGACCATCCTTGAGTTGGAGAGCTTAGGTGATGATTTGTACATATGCAGCTGCTCGTCCACCACAGTGAAGGTTTGAAGAGGAACTAGGGTTAAACCCTGTTTTCCCGCTTAGATCGGCCTGTTGTAAATATTTTATTGTAGTAAACTCTATAATTATATTTTTGGGATCCCAATGTATATAATAAACATTCTAATGAAATGTTACATCTTAACCAAAAATTTTAATCCCTAAACCGCTAATCATACTTAGGTACACGATTTTGTCCAAAGGACTCGATTAGCTAGTTTAGCACTGTTTACAAGACACACCGTAACGGTCCCTGGAGTTTGGGGCATTACAACTTTGGTATCAGAGCGAGCCAAGTTTTATGGTTCCTGAAGACAAGCTGGGCATGTGCACTCGTCACTGAAGATAACTTCACTCAGGGAATGGTGACTAATTCTTTAGTTATGTGCTTAACTGCTTAAATAGAATGTAAATGATTTACCTGCACATTGTATTAGGGAGCATGAGATTCTGATAGAGCCTGGCTCTTGACTATATGATTATATGCTCCGTGAATATATATGTGGATGTGATTTTGTGATTACCTTCTCCATGAATTTATTTAATTGTGACATTTGCATGTTGGAGTTGGAGGCATGGTATGAATGTTGGAGGAGCAAGGATTATGATTGATGTATGAATGCCATGGGCATGGTTTTAGCAATGTAGTGGTTTGCGATTGTGGTGTGGTAAGATTTATCCTGTGGGGAAAGTTCTTGATATGCTCATCAGGATTAATGGGTCAAGTTATTGACTGCAGATTCAATCAACAGGTTTATAGTCAAGGCAGATAATGACGCTTGGTGGTGGTTATAATGAGGCTGGTAGTTATAGCCAGGGTATCAGTTCTTCATCTGCACCTATGAATTTTCAGCAGATGTTTATACATTTGCAATCAAAGTTGCAGAGGCATGAGGAAGAGATTAGGTGTTTGAAGCAACAATGGAATCTGTTGGGGAGCACCTCTTCCTTTTCTATGCCAGGAGTGGCATCAGCTTTAGCTCAGCCTAGGGTTGAGAATAGATGTGAATTTCTCTATGGAAGATTCCAGGAGTTTTACCCTCCAGTCTTCGAGGGAGGCCTAGATCCATTCAGAGCTGAGCAATGGATGGCCATGATCAGTTCCATTCTTCACAGTATGGGGCTGGTAGGTCACGATAGGGTGATCTGTGCGACATATGTATTGCGGGATGATGCCCGGACGTGGTGGGAGGTAGTATCCCAGACACGAGATTGGAAAGAGTTTAGGCAGCTGTTTAATGAGAAGTATTACTGTGATGCAGCTAAGACTGCTAAGATGAATGAGTTTCTGAATCTCGTTCAAGGAGAGGCAACAGTAGCCGAGTATGTTAATAAATTTGATGGGTTGGCCAAGTTCGCTTTTGACATGGTACCCACAGATATAGCTTGGAAGGAAAATTTTGTTCAGGGATTGAATCCTGCAATAGCTCAGGGCATTAGAGTTACCCCAGTGCATGAAGTCTCTACCTATGCCCAAGTGGTAGGGAAGGCTCTTGCTGTTAAGAGCATGAGAAATGAGAAGAAGAGTTCCAGGAAGCACGGAGCTGAGATAGTGGTATCTCCACTTATTAGAGCACGTAAGAATGAAAGTTGGAAAACTCGTCCAATATGCACGCGGTGCAAGAGGCGTCATCTGGGAGAATGCCGAGTGAGGTCATGTTTCGCATGTTGCATGGTTGGACATTTAAAAAAGGATTGCCCAAGGCTAAGAGAGCATGAGCACAAGGGGATAGACAGCTCAATTCTAACTCGAGTGTTTATTCTGGGGCAGTCAGAGTTTGAGACTTAGACTAGTTCTTCAGGAGTGGTAGGTTAGTTTTCTGGTTCTGATTTCTAAGTTATGCTGATTGGTTTTGGTGCCATGCTGTTCCTTTATTTGTTGCAAATAGAATGGTATAGAGTTGCTATGCAGATCATATGGTTATGTTGTGATGGGAAGATGGTACTGTATCGACAATCCAAGGGATGAGTTGAATTGCGATGAAAAAAGACTTATCAGTGATTTTGATAAAGCTGGTTATGACTGGCTTTGGTTTGACCCAGGGTATGGATTGGCTAAGTAGTTATGGGGCAATGCTAAATGGAAAGGAAGGGATAGTAACTCTTGGGCTTGAGAGTGGGAAGCCTTATGATAGTTGGCATGGTGCATGGTTCTGTATGCTTATGACATCTGTAGTGAGAGCTAGAGTTTTGTTGCAGGGAGATACATAAAACTCTTATCTAGTGTGGTGGATACCACTTAGATCGTGCCAGTGAGATCAGGACAGACTGGATTAGTCTGTGAGTTCTGAATGTGTTTCCAGGTGGTTTGCCAGGGTTTATTTTATATGAAAGGAGACTAGAATGGTGATTGGATCAGTGTCAGTGATGGAATTAGATGTAAGCACTGTTTTGAATGGCTCAACAGAGTTGTAAGAATTAAGGGTTTAGTTATGGAGTAAGATGGAATTCAGTAGGGTGATCTTGGATCTGGTTATGACCAGTTAGAGATCAGAGAGCAAGTTATATAAATGATTGTGTTTGTATCAGATAAGAGCACTGAGAGTGCTGAATATGTCTTGAGAATTGGTTTAATGCCGAGTGTTTACAAGTCAGATGAACAGAGCATTCAAAGGTTTATTTGAATAGAATTTGTGATCGTCTTGGACGATGGTAATGTGGTATTTTCTCTGTGGAGATTTGCCATGGTTGAGGAATGCCTTAGGGGCAGGAGTGTCCTTGGGTGGTAAGGATATTGCAGGTGCCTTGGGAAGGAGTTTTGAGTCTTCTTACAGATCAGAATCAGTTTGAAGGTCATTATGACATCTCAGTGACAGAGAAAAGCAATTGCCTAAGCAATATGTTGGTTAAAGGATCTGACCAGAACTAGAGTAGAGTTTCTGGTGGGCCAGGTGGCCAGTTTTATGTTTGAGATTATCATTTTAGAATGGATTAGAATGAAAAACAACTAAGTGAACCACATATAAGAAAGATTGAATGGAAAGTCTTAGCTGGATTAGCTAAGGGTTGTGCAGTGTCATATATGAATTTATTGTGATATAAGGGTCAGATTTGGAATCCGATGGACATTGTGGTTAATTGGGAGATTCTGTATGAATCTCATGCTATCCTTTTATTCTTTTCATTTAGGCACAATGGTAATGTAACATGATATGAAAGCTTTATACTGGTGACCTGAGATGAAGAGGAATGTAATGGGATGTGTGGTAAAGTTTTTAGCCTGATAGCAGTGAGGCCATGGTAGCCTTTGAATATTTTATAATGGAAATAAGAGAGCATCGCGATGAGTTTCACGGTGGGATTGCCCAGGTTAGTGGACCAGTATGAGTTGGCATTGGGGTCATTAAAGACTAGTAATCCAAGTAAGTTCATTTTTATCAGTAAGGATAAGTAAATAGTACAGCTGATCAGTATTCAAATCTCTTTGTGAGAGGGATAGAGCGCCTTCATGAAACATAAGGTCTATCTTATCAGATGAAGACTCTATTGCGATTTCCAGGTTTTTGAAAGGTTTAGAAGGTGATGAGTATATAGATGGAATTCAGTACAATTTATTACTCTCAGACTGGTGGTAAATCAGAGAGAGAGGGTTATCCAATTATTATTGGAAGAACATCTTATAAGATGAATGAGTTAGTATATATCTGAATCCTGAGGTGGTTCACGAGACTATTGAGATTATTAAAGGGTGGAGCTTGGATGCTCACTTCTCAAAATAAATGGAAAAGTTTTACTGAATTGAAAAGTAAGAACGTGGAATTCCAGGTAGAAGAATGTATCTTCTTTAAAGTATCACCATGGAAAGGGGTGAGGAGTTAGGACAAGCTAAGCCCTAGATTATCTTAGCAGTTGAATCCTGGATAGGTCTGGTTAGGTTGACTCTGGATCAGCCTTATCTTTGGCACTGTCAGTTGTATACAGTGTGTTATGTACTTCCACGCAGTGGACATGGGTTAAAGGAACTCATAAGTTGAGTAACAAGAATCTAAAGGTTAAGGTTAAGTATTCTGGTAAGGAATAGCTAGTTCAGACTGTAACAGAAGTAATAAGGTTCTATTGAATAGAGTGTACCGTGGGTTAAGGTAATGCTATAAAGATAGTGAGGTCGAGGAAGAGACCTGGGAAATTGGAGTCAATTGTGCGGAATTCTTATTCCGAGCTGTTTGAGTAAATTTTGAGGACGAAATTTCTATAAGGAGGGGATAGTTATAATGCCCCGAATTTCCTAATAAGGGTTAGGACCTTGATTAGGAGGTTGGGAGGGCCATGATTGATTTATTATGATATTAAATGATTATATACATGTTAGTGTGAATTATATTATTATATGATGATAAATGCATGCATATGGGGGTATTTATAATTATAAGGGCATTTTGGTAATTTGGCCTGTTGAGGGCATATTTGTATATTTTGGTGCATATTGTAATTTGTGAATGAGATTTCATTATTACAGAGATATATTCGAGCTATTCGGCATGAGACGATCTTATATTATGAGTTAGCGGTTTTGTCATAACGGGGTCAATTATTGGGTAATAAGAATGTTTATTTGATGATAAATTGGGAGTATTTGAGGTCAGGAGGAAATTCTGGAAGTTTTGACTATAATGTCCTCGGGGGTGTTTTCGGGACTCCGAGCACTAGGTTTTATTTGAGGTTACTTAAGCTTGAAGTAGCTTGTCAGATAGAACGTACGTTAGAAAACATTTCCTCTCTCCTTCGTTAGCCCATTTTACCGTCCGAAGTCTTTTTGAAGAAATCTCGAGTTTTAGGAGTCGGAATCAAGTGAGGATCGAGGCATAGCGATCCTAGGAAAGATTAGAAGCTTCTTAACCAAAGGATTCGACAAAAAACAACCTAATGAAGGTAATCTAAGTTTAAGTTTTGAATTTTTAGAGTTTCTAAGCTTTGAATTGGATTTTGTGAATCGTTGAGTTTTTGGTTCGTTCGAGCCTTGGGATTTGATGGTTTTGGATCATTGGGAAGCTTGGGAACATTCACTTGATGATTTGGTAATGTTTAGGAATCATTTTGGAGGCTTTGGGATATTGAAAATCGTGTCTGGGGATGGCTCTGGGTTGGGGGCTGCGGCCTTAGCTCGAAGAAGCAGATGGAGCAGTTTTTCCCTCGCTAGGCACCGCGGCCCTTAGTGCTGGGTGCCACGGCCCTTGCTTCTGGAATGGATGGGGGCCGCGGCCCAAGGTGCTAGGGCCATAGTCCTTGAGTAGGGTTGAGCCCGTTTGTGTGTTTTGGCCACGAGAACATGGTTTTAGGCGTCAGGATCGTTCCTACTACCCGGATTTGTGGGGATTGATGTCCTGGAGGCTAGATCCTGGTTTAGGAACCCTTGATTATCATTTTATTGATGATGTCCACTATTTGGTTATGACTAGGTGACCGCTAAAGGACTTAAAGTTGATCGTTCTCAAGGGTCGTTCTTTTATTCATTCAAGCTTGAATCTGAGGTAAGAAAACTGCACCCTGTGTATTTATGACATGCATGTTTATTCTTGATACATGTTGGATTATTAAATGTAGCATGCATGATTATTGTTGAGGCATGTCAAGTGGTTAAATATGATGCATGTGATGCACGAGAAACATGTGATTAGGGCATGCTATGATTATTGAATATGAGAATGTTCAGAGCTTGAGCCTCTGTGTTTATGCATGGTCCTAATTATGCTAGTAATTGTTGAGTAAGCATGCTGAATGCCCTGTATTCGAAAATTGGATATATGATATATGTTTGGTGGCATTGCTTACTTGTTTATGGTACTGACTAGTTAGGGACACTGACCTAAGAGTCAGAAACGGCATAAGCGTCCTGAACGCAGGGCCGAATGAAGATTAGATCTAATTGATATCAACATTAAATGGCTCTAAGGCATTAATGATGGACCAACCCTAAGGTCTATGAAACTTATAAGCGCGTGGCTAGTCTAGGACTAGTTACTCAGAGCCAAGGCCTAAGGTCTAGGTGACTGCTTGTCACATGGCTAGGGAATGATGTTCCAGGGTTATGACTCTATGGTCATGAGGAAGGTTATGTTGGTGACTAGTCATCATGCCCCTATCCTATCTAAGCTAGTGAAAGGATCACTTATCTACTCGACAGGTTTATGCTGGTGACTATTTCACTAGGTACCTATCTTGTATAAACTAGTGAAAGGATCACTTATCTATAAGCCCCGGTGACCCTAACGTAACATGGCTATTGGGAACGAAACCCACCTTAGTGACTGTACCACTGTCACTCTTCTATATTGGGATAAAAGGCCTAGATGATTATTATGATCATTGGTTGATGTGTTATACTCAACATTACATGAACTCATTTGCCTTCTTGAATAGGGTTGTATCTGCTAGGCGTGTGCCTTATGATCTAATGACATGTTATAACTGTTCATGAGCATATTGAGTTTTCTTGCAGGGCTTCGGCTCACGGGTGCTATGTGGTGTAGGTAAAGGCAAAAGAAAGCTGGACCATCCTTGAGTTGGAGAGCTTAGGTGATGATGTGTACATATGCGGCTACTCGTCCACCACGGCCGAGGTTTGAAGAGGAACTAGGGTTAAACCCTATTTTGCCGCTTAGATCGGCCTGTTGTAAATATTTTCTTGTAGTAGACTCTGAAATTATATTTTTGGGATCCCAATGTATATAATAAACGTTTTAATGAAACGATACATCTTAACCAAAATTTTTAATCCCTAAACTGCTAATCATACTTAGTTACACGATTTTTGCCAAAGGACTCGATTAGCGAGTTTAGCACTGTTTACAAGGCACATCGTAACGGTCCCTGGAGTTTGGGGCATTACACTAACTACCTCTACCTTAGATGGGTCCACCTTAATCCCATCTGTGCCCACAATATGTCCAAGGAATGTCACTTCTGGTAACCAAAATTCACATTTCTTAGACTTGGCGTACAACTGATGCTCCCTCAATCTTTGCAGAACCTATCGAAGATGAATCTCGTGCTCTGCCTCTGAACTTGAGTACACTAAGATGTCGTCGATGAAGTCAATAACGAACTGGTCCAGAAAGTCTTTAAATACCCTGTTCATTAGATCCATGAAGGCTGCTGGGGCATTGGTCAAACCAAACGACATGACCAGAAACTCATAGTGCCCGTACCTCATTCGGAAGGCCGTCTTCGGTATGTCCTCATCCTTAATCCTCAGCTGGTGATAACCAAATCATAGATCAATCTTTGAGACACCATCTTACCCTGCAGCTGATCGAACAAGTCGTCAATCCTTGGTAGGGGGTACTTATTCTTGATAGTCAACTTGTTCAATTCCCTGTAGTCTATGCACATTCTCAAAGTCCCGTCCTTCTTCTTCACAACTAGAACTGTTGCACCCCACGACGAGTAGCTAGGCCTGATAAACCCCAAGTCCAGAAGCTCCTGCAATTGTATCTTCAATTCTTTCAATTCTGCTGGTACCATCCTATATGGTGCCCTTGACGCTGGCTCTATCCCCGGCGCCAATTCAATGACAAACTGAATCTCTCTACGCGGTGGCGACCCCGACAAGTCCTCAGGGAATACATCCAGGAACTCGCAAACCAGTCTCGTCTCTTTCGGTCCTGTTGGCGAAACCTTGGTGGTATCCACCACGCTAGCCAAAAACCATATACACCCTCCTTGTAACAGATCTCTGGCTCTCAGTGCTAATATCCTGGGTACACGGGGTCCATACACCGCTCCCACAAAAACAAAGGGGTCCTCACCCTCTGGCTCAAAGGTCACCATCTTCTTTCTGCAGTCAATAGTAGCTCCATATCTAACCATCCAATCCATACCCAAAATCGTATTGAAGTCCTCCATACTCAGCTCAATCAAATCTACTGACAACTCTCTATCGTCAACTATCACTGGCAGTGCCCTAATCCACCTCCTAGAAACTACCAGTTCCCCTGTAGGCAAAATAGTCCCAAGCCCTAAAGTACAATACTCACTAGGTCTACACAGTCTATCAATCACCTTACTAGAAACAAACGAATCTGTAGCACCAGAGTCTATCAATACAGTAAAAGGAGAGCCAGCACTCGAAAGCTGACCTGTCACTGCCGAGGGGCTAGCCTTGGCCTCTGCCTGCGTCAAAGTTAACACTCGAGCTGGATTCAAGCTGTCCACCTTCCCCACATCTCCCTTCTTCATTTTCGGGCAGTCTTTCTTGAGGTGTCCCACCACCCCGCACACAAATATATACAGTTATGCCCTCAACGGGCCAAAATTAAGATTATGCCCTTCTGACCTAGTCAGGGCCTCATGCATACTAATACACATAGTCATGCATCTCAGATATTCAAATAATCATATAACATGATTTTAATCATTAAATCACATATAATCCAGTTATGCCCTCTCGACACACTTATCAGGGCCCTTAAGCCTTATTAGAAAATTTGGGTCGTTACAAAATGCAAGGTAGCTATCAGGCTCGGGACAACAAGATAACAACCTACCTCAACAAGACTAAAGAGTTGTAGTCAATCTTTGACTAGTTCAATATCAACCAAGTACCAAGAGGGGAGAACAGTCACGTGGATGCATTAGCAAACCTTGGATCCTCCATCTAGACAACCAACCCCAAGACAATACCTGTAGTATTTCTCCAATGGCCAGCTGTCTGGAAAGATGAAAAACACAAAGTTAGTGACATCTCCAACTACTGAACATGGATGACTCCAATAGTCGAGTACTTGGAGCAGGACATACTTCCCAAAGATATGAACGAATCATGTCGGGTCAAGGCTCTATTAGTCCGCTTCACTATTATACGAGGTAAACTCTATAAACGTTCCTTTTCTGGTCCATATTTGGAATGCATTAACCCTGCAGAGGCCAAATACGTACTGGCTGAGTTGCATGAAGGAGAGTATGGAAACCATTCTAGAGGACGAAGCTTGGCACACCGTGCCCTAACACAAGGCTACTACTGGCCACTACTGGCCAACTATGCGAGTCGACTCCTCCAACTATGCAAGACGATGCGACAAATGCCAACGGTTCAATCAAATATCCGACCAACCTCCGGAGCGTCTCATCTTAATCATATTCCCTTGGCCATTCATGAAATGGGGGATGGACATAGTAGGCAAGCTTCCAACCGCACCAGGACAGAAGGTGTACATGCTTGCAGTAACTAACTACTTCGGAAAGTGGATCAAAGCAGACTCATTCCACCCAGTCAGAGACAAAGAAGTAAAGGGCTTCATTTGGAAGAATGTAATCTTCAGGTATGGAGTACCGAAAGAGATCGTAATGGACAATGGGTTTCAATTCATCAGTTTCGACTTCCAAGACTTTTGCAATATCTGGAATATCAAGCTCATCTTCTCCACGCCAAGGTATCCACAAGCAAATGGACAAGCAAAGTCATCCAACAAGACTATCATGAACAACATCAAGAAGCGCCTTGAAAAATCTAAGGGAATATGGGCTGACGAGTTACTAGGAGTCCTTTGGTCCTACCAAACCACAGCTAGGACTTCGACGGGAGAAACACCTTTCTCATTAGCCTACGGGATGGAGGCAGTCATCCCTACCGAGAGTGAAGTTCCGACAGCCAGATATGAGCTGACGACAGATGAAGTAAATTGGGAAAACATGTGCCATGAACTCGACACCATAGAAGCAAGAATGGATAGAGCACTCTTAAGAGTCTCAGCCTATCAACAAAGCATAGCCATACATTACAACAAGAACATCCGCACTCGGACATTCACAGTAGGAGATTGGGTACTACGAGGAGTGTTCTAGAACATTAAGGAAGTGGGAGAAGGTAAGCTTGCCCTGACATGGGAAGGTCCCTACCTATCCCAAAGGTAGTCGGACATGGAGCATACAAGCTACAATCTAAAGAGGGACACGAAATCAACAATACCTAGAATGCCATCCACTTAAAACAGTATCACTTTTAACTCAATCTAGTCTCCTTTAATTTTCTTTCATCAATGATATCGCGAGATATTCATACAAGCAACATACTAACACCGTCATGCAGGAAGTGTAAGAACTACATTTGGGCTTGATCCCTGCAAAGGGTATATAGGCAACTCCACGGAGCACAACCCTCTATCACAACAATTTTTTTTTGTTTTTTTACATATACTATGAACAGATCAATAACAAATCTATGTATAAATTGACTAAGTAACTTCATACTTAGATTGGGGGGAATAAGATACTAATACTTCATAAGTCATACAGCCAAGCGGCATCTGATACAACAACTTATAGAACGCTAACATAAGCTAGAACCAGTCAGGATAAAAAAAATATAGAAAAAGTCTCATTTACAACACTAGATAAGAAAAGGTCCATACAACAACTAAAAATACATAGGATGGATAAACTCAGTCATCCCCCAACAAAGAACTTGAACAAAGGAGGAGTCAATCATCCGCAACTAGTTCATGAGCAGTCATGACACCAAAAGAAGTGACTAACTCTTCAGCCCTCATCCTCTCCAGTTCCTCAAAATCCGTAATGTATTTAGGAACATCCCAGCTATCACTCTTACCATCCCAAAACTCACTGGCCATTACGCCACGACACTGGATCTCAGTTTCCAGCCCAATCACTAACATCCAATTCTCCAATGAAGCTACCTTAGCTTTCAAGACATCAACTTGACTAAGAGTCACCCTCAGCTTCTTGACATCAGCTTCCTTGGATTCTAGTTGAATCCTTAAGTCAGCTATAAGTTGATCAGACTCCTTCTTGGAATCTTTCAGCCGAATAACTTCACCCAGAAGATCATTTCTTTGACCTCTTACTTCCTTCAGAGTTGCCATTAAGGACTTGATTTTCTTCTTTAGCCAAATGACCCCATGCAAACCCTGAAAAATTGCAAAAACATAAGACAACATGAGATATCAGCTAGTCGACACAAAAGAAACTAAGGGAAATCTCCATACCTGGAATAATGGGAAATAGTAGTATCAACTGACCCATCCTTGGATCATCTTCAAGCCACAGTAGCTTATCAATCTCTCCTAGGTGAGGCCTAATCTCACTATAAGCGGCAACATTGGAAGGGAATGAAAGGGCAACTGTGTCACTGAACGGGTCGGAAGACTAAGCACACACAACCTTCTTCTTCTTTCTCGTCTGACTCTACGTCAAAATAGGAGGATCAACAGGAGGTGCGACGACCTCTCTATTAGCATCAGAGCTCCCAACGGATAATTTCTTCGCTTGAGGTAAACGTTCCAAGGCATTGGAACCAGTTAGAGGAAGAGTAAAGGGTCGAGACATAGCAATGTCTGCAAACAACTACTCATTTTTCATCAACTCAGTTAGCAAATTGTGATTATATCCCAAGACATCTACACTTCTCTTGGCAAACACAATACGAGGATTATCAGGACTCTAGAGAAGAGGAATACCTTCAAGGAGTTTTTTAACAGAATGCCACAAAGAACTCTACGGAGACTCGATTCAGACAACGGATCTCTCCACTCATGCTCCACCTCTGGAATAGCAAGAATACTCTTGATCCGGCTGGAAGACTCCCTCGAATCCCAAAGGTACTCAACTTGAAGTCTACCTGCAAAATAATAGAAGTATAAGCAAAAAACAAGAATATGCAAAGAAACAGATTAATAGGCAAGTATAAAAGACTCACACCAAGGACACCATGAACAAGATATCCTACTATCAGCAGGTAACCCTAACGAGACGAAATGGACGAAGAAGTTACAGTCCTTCCACCTCTTATCTCTAATTTTCAAACTAATAATTAGAGGATGATCCTTACCCCTGGCCATTAACTGGTACCTACCCTTGTCATATAGATGTGTCTTCAAATAGTAAGCTCTCAACAACTCAGCCACCCCAAGTGTTATGTTGTGTCTTTCATAGAGGACTTCGAGAGACATCAAAACCCGCCATGAATTTGGGATTAGTTGTCCAGGAAAAATCTCATGGTATTCACACAACTCAACCACTAATCGAGGGATAGGAAACAGAAACCCTTCCCTAAAGGGAAGTTCATACAGAAACACCCAACCAGGTAATTGCCAGTCATGCTGTTCTGCCTTAGCAGGAGCATGCAGACTGATGGTATCAGGAATCTCATAATAATGACGAAGATAGGGCAATTCACCTAAACTTATCGAAGACCTAGGATTAGAACTAAGCATACTACTAGAACCTTGCATACCACTACCAATAGGATCGTTAGAATCTATTCCCCTTCCAGTAGCATCACCTAAAGGATGACCCCCCAATTCTACTACTGTAACTCGATTGCAATCAACCATCTCAGCAGAACTCTGCAATTGAGAACTAAAATCTTCTAAAATAAACGAACAAGACACTCGAATGACTGAGTGAGCATGACTATCACACCTACTTGTAGACATAATGAGTTGATCACCTAAATCAAAACAACAACTAAGATTGAAGGAACACAAAAAAGACATGAAGAACATTCAACTAGATATTCAAATGAGAACCTCCAAAAATCTCATCAATCAGTCAGATGGACCGCTCATTAAGACTCAATTAAGAAAAAACAAGATGTCAACAAAACAGACCTAACATCGGAAACATACAATGAAACAAGGAAAACAGATTATTATACCAAATCAAATTACAATGTGATCAGTTAGACTGCAATCGGTCAGCAAAAAAGTCTTTACTAGTCAGTCAGACAGACCACTCGGCTAGAGGAGCAACACATGAATCAGACATACACAAATCCAAAATGGATAAACAACAAAAACGCAATTGCCACCATTATAACCAGATCAAATACAAACAGAAAATCTACATGATCAAACAAAAATAATAGTTTGAATTACCTAACCTCAAGCGAATAAACACGAAGAACATGCATAAGAATATTCGAAGGAAAAAGGGAGAAAACCTACCTCTTAAGAGCTCTTCCACTCCACACCTTACACCTCCCCTCCAAGCTTTCCTCAAATGAATGCAAGGGTAAAAAAAAAACCAAACTCCCCTTAATATAGGTGTATAACTCCACCAGATGGATGCTAAGTGTCAACCATCAGGTGGCCATACAAAAGGGTATTCAACTTTCCCTAGGGAACACTTAAAGATTCAGAGACAAATGAAGTTCACGAGAAGTACGCCACTCGTCCATCTAGGCAGAGCACTCGGGCCACTCAGCCGTCTATCCCGAGCACACAACATCCTCGGCAAGGTACTCGACCAGGGCACGCCACTCACTCAGCTAACCAGGCAGAGCATTCGGTCCACTCTGCCATATCTCCTAGGCATACAGCCTCATCAGCAGGCCACTCGGCCTAAGCGCGCGAGTCACTGAACCACTAGGCGGAGCACTCGGCCACCCAGGCGGAGAACTCGGTCCACACGGCCATCTCTCTTGGGCACACGGCCTCATTGGCAGGCCACCCCGGCAGAGCACTCGACTCACTTGGCCGTCACTCCCAAGCACATAACCTCCTCGGAAAGTTACTCGACCCATACGTCCCACTCACTCGGCCACCCAGACAGAGCATTCGGGCCGTTCGAGTATCTCTCTCTGGCACACAGCCGTCTCGGCAAGCCACTCGGCCCATGCACACAATTCGGTCGGCGAACATGTGACCCATTCGGCCTGATTCACTTGACCACCATGAATGAGCCACTCGGCCACACCACGGACCGCTCAGTCAAGAAGCCATTCAATCCAATCAGCCACTAGGCCAATAGGCCACTCAGACACTAGGCCAATAGGCCACTCAGACACTAGGTCACCTCGACCACTTGGCGACTAGGCTACTCAGAAACCTGACCATTCGGCCACTATTGCCATTACGACCACCTGGCCACTCGGCCACTATGGCCACTCAGCCACCAAGCCACTCGGCCACCAGGGTACTCGGCCACTCTGGCATTCGTCCCGCTTGGCCAGGTAGCCTTAAAGATCCTGTGATTCCTAGAATTTGATATTATAAACTCTCTAGCTAGAATGAATTCTAACTAGAGAGTGAGGGACAAACTGTAGTGGACAAAATTTGTCTACAAATTAAAGCCCAACTAGTCAGCTAGACTAATTCTTTGGGCCCAAAAAAGCTAACAAGGCCCAAACCAATATAAATGGGCTCACACATATTGGATAAACCATCCAACGAGCCAGTTGGTACCCAGGCCTGAGTCAGGATGCATTCAGTCAGCCAGGGACGCTGAAGCAGTCAAAGTACACACTCATCTTCTAATAAAGATCGGAGGAGAACCACTAGGAACAGGTCAGACAGGCAAATAGAGGGGAGGAGAACGGAACGAAAAGAAAAACAATAAATAAGACCCTCAGGGGTTGAGAATGGGACATCTGATAAGCACTTGACTCTCTTTTACTTTCTTATTGAAGCAAAGGTTACACCATCACTCTCAGTGATCCAGTCAAGCAAGTCGAATCAATCCATTTGATCTGATCAGACTTGACCCAGTCGTTTAGTCCCGCCGTCATCGTCAGTCTGACCATTCCACTACTCATCCATCCATCACTATTTCATTATTTACATCATAATTTTATTATTTTCGATTAGCTTTCATTACAACCTGTAACGACCAAAAATCACTAATATGGCTTAAGGGCCTTGATTAGTGTGCCGGGAGGGCATACTTGGTTTACGTGTGAATTTATTAAGTTTAACGTATGATTATATGATAATCATGCTAGTATGTTTATATGAATATAAATGTGATTATATGTTGTAATTGTGAGAACCACATTATTATGTGGGTAAATATGGAGCATGCGACTTGAGGCGATCCTAGGGAGCTAGCTAGTGGAAAAATCACAACGGGGCTTAGTACTTGACCTCGGGTAAGTCAAGGGGTATTTTAAGTATTTGATGGTTATTTATGTTATCGGGTTATGGAAATAAATAATTGGAGATATATTTGAAGTTAGGAATTCTAGGTGGGAATACTGGGGAATTTTACCATTTTGCCCTCAGGGACGTTTCTGGTACCCCAAGCCTTGGGATTAACTTAATTACCTAAGGATAGAATAAATAGAAACTCAGAACTCAGTGGAAACCAAGGAACCGACCTACTCTCCTTCTCTCCTTCTCTCTCAAGGAAACCATTGGAATCTAAGGGAAAACTCAACTCGAAACTCTATAATTTGAGCTAGAGTTTTGAGGGATTAGCTCAGTTTTAGCAAGGGAATTCAACCTGGACTGAGGTAAGGATTGAATCACACTTTTTGTTGTTGAAATTCTATAGTTTTGATTAAGTTCTAAGAGGTTTTTGGGTTTTGAATTTTATGGACTGAATAGAAGATAGAAAGCTTGGGTTTTAGCTCAGAAATCATTAAGGGAGTTGGTTCATCATAGAAGGTAAGCTCTAATTCGTGATTTAGTGTTTGAATTCTGAGTTTTTATGGCCGGTTTTAGTGTTCTTGAGTAAATGAGTTTCAGAGATTTAAGTGGGATTTGGGTAAGTTTTTAGGTTAAGTTTCAGCTGGGTTGTGTAGCTAGAATTGTGTTAGAAGTTTTGTGATAATTGAGTTGTGGAATTGGGATAGTTTTGGATGGTTTTCGGTAAGGTTTGAGAGTAAAAAATGGAGGCTTTTCTGGGTTCGCAGCATAGTTCCTGGTGAGTCGCGACCCTTTGAAGCTGATGCATGCTGAGGAAGGAGGGCGGGCCGCGGCATGGGGCTTGTAGGGCTGCGGCCCGTGTCTGGTTTTGGGCGTGGGGGAGTCTCTGGTTGGGGCCATGCCATGGCATGGGTGGCTTGAGCCACGACCCTTAAGGGATTTTGGGATTTTGGGACTTTAAGCATGGGGATTTTACCTAGGGTGCTCGGGATTGTATCTACTACTGTGTTTGCTGGAATTCAATGTTCTAGAGACTAGAACTTTATCTAGAAGCCCTTTTATAATTATTGATGGCATCCCTTATCTTGGTTGTGACTAGGTACTAAGCTAGGGCTCGGGGATCGGACCGTGCTCAAGAGGCATTGCTCGTAGTCAGTACACTTGGGAATTAAAGGTAAGAAAACTGCACCCGGTTGTGGATTTATAGTGGGACTAAGGGTTCCCTATTTTGTATGATTTGAAAAGATGGTATTATGCCATGTAAATAGTAAACCAACGGTCTAAGAGTGCTGAAGTTTACACTAGCGCACAGGACGCAGCTCGGCCACTGGTAGCTGAGGATAGCTTATTATGCACTGAGCTCGATTTAAGCGGGCCAGAGTTAGTGGGATGAACAGAGGGTGCGACCTAAGGCGTCGACCCTGATTATTATGTGAATTGTTTGTTATTATTGATTAGTGGATTGTTATGTTGTATAGCTAAGTGATGATTAGCTGGTTCTTTGGTTGAATCTTCATGTTTTGTGATTATTGTGGTATGTTAAGTGTATGAACATGCTTAAAGTGGTATCCAAATGTTATTATTGCTTTTTATGTAATATGATATGTTTTCTTGCTGGGCCTTGGCTCACGGGTGCTTCGTGGTGCAGGTAAAGGCAAGGGCAAGCTTGATCAGCCCTGATTCGGAGAGGTCTAAGAGCAGAATGTACATGATCAACTGCTCTGCCACCACGGTTGAGAGGGAGACAGGACAGGAGAACTAGAAACGTCTGTGTTTGCCTTAGAATGGCTAATGGTTGTTTAAAATTTGGAAATTTTGTAAACTGACTTTTGGACGCTGTTCCTTTTTGGGATCCCATGTGTAAAAAAATTTAGTTATATGAAATGTACCTTTTTCTAGACCAAAACCCTTTTAACCCTAGTTCATTAGTGGTTCCTGTATCACGTTTTCACTAAATGACTTGATTAGCAAGTCCTGCACCTTTATAAGTACACAGTGTAGCGGTCTTGGCTATCCAGGGCGTTACACAACCAGACTAACTTGAGCATAGGAGCCCCTTTGGCTGACACCCCACCGGTGCTTCCAATTGAACTCTCGCCTCTCTCTTTGTTCTTGACAGGTTGCTGGTGCCCGTCTAATCAATTGTAGGAAATCACATCTACAAAGATTTAATAAAAATAAAATTATTTAAAAGAAAATATCTGAAATATTTGATATCTTAATTATAATATTTTAATATATTAAAAGATTTAAAATAAGTTGTTAGTCTATTTTTAAATTTGAATTTGAATATTTGTAAAAATATCTAATTATTTAAATCTCAAACAACAAAAATATCTTATTTTCAAAAACTTTTTTAAATGATAAAATAAATCTGATATTTTTGGCTTTGATTATAAATAATCAATTTTCACATTTTTTTTAAAATATTGTGATGAACAGTACCCGTGTCGGGTACTATTCAACGTGGTGTGTGGTTTGCGCGCGCAGATTAGCTGGGCAGCAAGGGGACGCGTGCAGGGTGGTAGGTGCATGGGCGGGTGCGCGCATGCGGGTGTGCACACGCGCAGCCAGGAAGAATTTTTCGAGAAAAAAGTTTTGTGCAATTTTTTAAACCAAAGACGTTTTCTAATTAATTTTTACCATGTTTTACACAAAATAAAGCATATATAAAAATTAATGGCATCGAAAACACAACAAAATAACCTAAAAATTCCTAATAATTACATAGAATTCAATATGTTTCATAAAATCATGAAATCCATCCAATTACTCAACACATCAAATAATTCAATTGTTAACATGTTCATGCATGAAAATAAAGATTTTCAAAGGCTCTGAGGCAAGTGGTTGGGAAAACTTATACATGATCTTTATATATTTTCATGTAGACCGAATATTAAACAAGTTAATATGAGACAACCTAGAACATGTTTCTAAAATTTAATTGAAAGAGAAATAATGATAAGAATACTTACATGTGATGGTCTTTCCTTCAGTTTCTCTAACCCTTGTATCATTTCGGTCGTAGAGTAATACCATGAAAACTGAACCGATCTTCATTTTTCTTCACAATCTTCCTAAGTATCCTTAGAATCACCTAGACTAGAGTGGGCAATTCTCAACGCATGAGATAGATACAGAGAGAAGAAGAGAAAAGAACAATGAGGCTTAGAAAATGTCTTATGTTTAGAGAGAATCTAAAACCTATTAGAAACTTGTGATTCAACTTATGTTTTCAACCCTAACTAAGCATTCCTTTTATAGACTCAATTAGGTCATTTATTTAATAAAAAAATCAATAAAATAATAGCCAATAATCAGCCCTAGGTTGAATATAACACGGGCTTTAGACCCGTGAAATTTCCCATTCGATTATAAGCCCATTGGACTTAAAATCAAGGCCTGTATTATTTTCTATTGATTTGATTAATGAAATAATTATTCAAATCCTTTATCAAATTAATTATTTATAATTTGAACCTTGATTTAAACTTATTTATTAATTTAGATACCAATTTATCTTAATTAATAAATCAGCCCTAATTTCTCTTTTGTTCTCTAAATTGTATAACTTTGTGAAACTATCCAAAATTGATCCTAGTCAACTTTGATATTCTAATTGATAATTAAATAAATTAATTGAGACTATCTAGATGATTTTATCCAAGGTACAGTGGGGACCATGGGCCTATGAAATCAAGCTCTAATAAGTTATCATAAATCTAACAAATAAATTTACTAACTTATTAATTCCTCGTGACTCTACTAAAGACTTAGAATTGCACTCTTGAATTCATAGAATGCTCTATAAGAAATACAGATACGTTATTAATTATCCATTGTTACAACCATAATTGTCACTCAGTCCTCTATAGATGTTCTACATTGAGATGGGACTAAAATACTGTTTTACCCCTCCTTGTATTTTATCCTTAAAACACTTACTTCCTTGTAAATGATATTTCAGTAAACTAATATTAATTACTGAAATGAGATCTCTATCATTTAGCACCTTAAACCAAACTAAAAGGAAGCCATCATTTCACTTCTTCATCAGAAGTTATAGATGTTCATATCTATGATCAACACTCCCACTAAATTATACTACTGAGATCCCAAGATGTATGTATGGGCTAGTCCATAGGGTAAGCTGGTAACGAACAAGTCAAAGAACTCAAATAATACAATCAGTTAGAACACTAACCACTCATAATTGAGATTGAATTGACCTATGGTCAACTATATGATATGACTAGAATAAATAATAATGGTATGTTTACTTATCCTATCTACTGTCATTATCGATCCAATCCGATGTAACAAATACATCCGATCTTATCTACTTTGCTAATGTTCTGAAAGAACATAACACTGTGATGTATAACTAGAACATATCATAGATTGGCAAGTCAGTGTAAATCCTGTGCACTGACTAATCTCAGGACTAACTTATTTTGAACATATAATCATATTTATATTTCACTGTGATTACCTCACTATAAATACGATTAGCTATATGCTTGGGATGTAATAGAAGTTTATATTAAACAAATAATCATGAAAATAAAACATGTGAGCAAAGTGATTGACAAAGTCAAAAAATGATTTCTATTCTTTTATTGATAATAAATGAGATTACAAAGAAATTGGGTCTTAATTAGGGCATAAAACCCCAAAAATTACCTCAATCTCCGCTCTGCACATATCCTCCTGAAGTGGTCTTGTCAATTTCTTGAAAAATGACACATTACCATGAGACTTTCTACTCAGTGCATCTACAACTACATTTGCTTTTCCCGAATGATAAAGTATTTGACAATCATAATCTTTCCCTAGCTCCAATCATCTCCTTTGTCTCATATTTAATTATTGAGTAAAGAAATACTTGAGACTTTTATGATCGGTATATATTTCGCACTTCTCATCATACAGATTATGTCTCCAAATATTTAGTGTAGAAACAACTGCTGCCAACTCCAGATCATGTGTTGGATAATTCTGTTCATAGTCCTTCAATTGTTTGGAAGCATAAGCTATGACATTGCCATTCTGCATCAACACACACCCTAATCCTTGCTTTGAAGCATCACTATAAATCACAAGTCCTCCTGATCTAGATTGAATAGTAAGTATAGGAGTAGAAACCATTCTTTGCTTCAACTCTTGAAAACTTTTACCACAAGCTTCAGTCCATTCAAACTTATGATTCTTCCTCATCAGTTGTGTCGATGGCATTGCTATCTTGGAAAATCCTTCAACAAATCTTCGGTAATAGCGTGCTAATCCCTGAAAACTCCTTACTTCTGAAACATTTGGTTGTCTATTTCATTTACTAACAACTTCAATCTTTGATGCATCCACCAAAATACCATCTTTTCAGACTATATGGCCCAAAAATGCCACATTTTCTAGCCAAAATTCACATTTCTTAAATTTGGCATAGAGTTGTTTTTCTTTTAATTTCTCCAATGTCTACCTCAAATGTTCCTCATGTTCTTCTTTGGATCGAGAATAAACCAAAATATAATCAATAAACAATATTACGAACTTATCAAGGTAGTCCTTAAACACATTGTTCATTAAGTTCCTGAATGCAACTGGAGCATTAGTTAATCCAAATGGCATCAGAAGGAACTCATAATGGCCATACAGAGTTCGAAATGCAGTTTTTGGTACACCCTCTTCTCTAATCTTTAATTGGTGATACCTAGATCTTAAATCAATCTTTGAAAACACTCTAATCTTCTAGGAAGTGAATACTTATTCTTGACTGTCAACTTGTTCAGTTCTCTATAATCAATACACATTCACATTGTCCCATCATTTTTCTTAACAAACAGCACCAGAGCTCCCCATGGTGAAAAACTAAGCCTGATAAACTTTTTATCCAAGAGTTCTTCCAACTGTATCTTTAATTCCTTTAATACTGCTGATGCCATTCTATAAGGTGCCTTGGACACAGGGGCTGTACCAGGAAGTAGCTCGATCGCAAATTATATTTCTATGTCTGAAGGCAATCCTGGTAAATGATCTGGAAACACTTCTAAGAAATCTCTAACTACCTGTACATCTTCTGGTTTTAACTTTTGCTCCTTATAAGTGTCAACCACACTGGCAAGATAACCCATACATCCAATTTCCAACAATCGCCTGGCCTTCATAACAAAAATTAATGGAATGCAACTTTTTGATGTCGTTCCAATAAACATAAACTCATATTCCTTCGAAGACTTAAATATCACAGTTTTCTTATTACAATCAATCGTGTAATTATACTTTGAAAGCCAATCCATACCCAAAATCACCTCATAATCATGCATCTCTAACATTATTAGATCAACATATAATTCCCTACCATCAGTGCAAATCAAAACCCCCCTCAACCAATGAGTAGAATACAAAATCTCTCCAGATGGTAACATTGTACTAAAAACTTTTGATAATTTCTCACACGATCTACCCAACCTTTTTACACATGTCAAGGATGCAAATAAATGCGTGGCACCTGAATCTATTAATGCATGAGTGAGATTACCAGATACAAAAATATCACCTGACACTATAGAGTTGTTGGTATCAGTATCAGCCTGAGTAATCGTAAACACCCTAGAATTTGTCTTTTGAGGTTCATCCTTCTTTTGTTGGTTCTTCATCAAAGGAAAATATTTGATAAAATGACCCCCCTTGCCACATTTGAAGCTACTCTTATTTAGAAGCCTGCACTCCCCGAAATGATTCTTTCC
The DNA here is from genome assembly GCF_963169125.1 of Humulus lupulus. NCBI lineage: Eukaryota > Viridiplantae > Streptophyta > Magnoliopsida > Rosales > Cannabaceae > Humulus > Humulus lupulus. The sequence goes on along the minus strand of NC_084800.1, from coordinate 144,198,967 downwards.
ATAAGTTTGACATCATGGCTGTTGTTGGAATCATGATTGCCTATTTTACTGACCTCCTTGAAATTTATTATTATGTCCTTGTCTTAATTGGAAATTCTGGGCCCCTCTTTTGTTGTCATTGGGAAAATGATTTTGTTCTTTATTGAATGGGGTGTCTCTACGAGGCATGCTAGTAGCAGCCTTAGCTTTTGTTATATTTTCTTCACTGTGTTCAGCTCTTAAAGCTTTCTCCACAGTTTGAGCATAAGAAAGAGGCCCTGTACGTCCCATATCCACATATCTGGCCAATTTTGGTTGCAGACCATCCAGGAAGCGACTCACTCTACTAGTTTCAGTGCTAATCGGTCAAATGTCCTAGCGTACCCAACCACTGAAAGATTCTCTTGCTGTAATCTATTTTTACTCACTTATTTTAGCAGTCAACACAACTTCATTATAAAAAATTTCATTGAAGACCAGTTCAAAGTCTGCCCAAGTCATCTGATTCACTTCTCTAGTATGCTTAACCACTTCCTATCAGAACTTAGCATCCTTTTTCAGTGTATGTGCAATACTAGAAACCTTTTCCCTGTCACTTAGTTGCATAAACTCAAAGATGTCTTCTAAGGAACTCTTCCAGTCTTGTGCGTCAAGTGGGTCAGTGCTACCTTCAAATACTGGTGGGTGTTGTTTTTGGAAACATTCATATAGTGGTTCCATGGGGTGCACTAAAGGTGGGGCTTGTGGTGGTGGAGCTTGTGGTAGTGGAGCTTGTGAAGGTGGAGGTGGTGGTGTTGGAGTTCTAGTAGGTGGTGATGGTGCTTATCTTTGTCGTTATTCTGCTAACAATTTCTCAATTTGTTCAACTTGTCTATTCACTACCGCTCAAAGTTCAGCCATTTCTTGTTCATATTTATTACTGCAAGAGCCTTCAGTAGCCCCCATTTCTTGCTCACGATCCATCTGCGTGATAATATATATCCTATGACAAAATGTCCATAACTTATGTCATTTTTCCAATAATGCACAGGAGGCATGCAACCAGCACAAAATAAATGCACACATAAAACTTATAGGTGAACTAAGCATTATCCTTTCCTCAATGTGTACATATGAACAGTCTACTAGAACATTTTAACCATAGCTCTGGTACCAACTTGTAACACCCTCACTTATTTTAGATAAAACAATGTTTGAGGTATTACGTTTTAAACAATGTCATAATTACTTTTAGCAGAAGTGTGGATTTTTTTTATATAAAACTTATTTCACATTATTTATATTAAATACAAAGTGTATATCAAATATATTATACATCAGTATTAAATAACTCAATTTATTTTAAAAACATAACCTCACACTTTATTACAAACATACACACTGATAAACTGAAATAACACATATAAGATCAATATGTTCATATGTACAAATCAGGGTCAGGACCATGCTTCAGTTCTCTTTTTCCATTCCTCATTTCTTTCTCTACCTGCAACACAAGAAAACCGTTAGCCTAAAGCTAAGTAAGCAAAGTAATGCATGCAATGCTAATGACTATCCATTTTCGATGGGCTTACACAACTTCTTTTTATTTTTGGGCCCTTTAATATTGCGCACACTGCTTGATTAGGCCAATGCCTGCAGGGCTTGTTACACATATAACATAAAATCCCATGGGGTTTCCTCCGGCTAGCCATCACCACAGTAGGGCGCATTAAAAACCTTATTCCATCATTGTCTTGTCTGGCTCAAGAGTTAAGGCGGCCACCCACTATGGTATAAATTCATATAACAATAACTCATATGGAGGACAAATAAAAACGGGAACATGGCAAACAATATAATTGGTTCACTAAAACCTAGCCCAAATTATTGGGCTGCCAATATGAGCCTAACTATAGGCCTCCATTTACACTTACTTACACTCTCATTTGCCTTTTCAAAATAGTGGCACTTAACTTAAACTTCTTATTACAACTTACTTTTATGTTGCATAAAACTTTCTAAAGCATCACATAATTAATCATCATAATATCATGTATGGTCTTATATCATACAATAATTCACCATATCACTATTATGCCATGCATACAAATTTATGATGAAGTGTTAATGTATGTTAATAGCACTTACTCACAAAATATTAATATAATGCATAGTTTCACATAACATGCAATTCTTGTGTTGCAGTTCGAAGTATATTTCACCGTGTAACAAGTGGTGTTTTAGGTGTTGATGTCCTTATCCTGACAATGGCATGAATTTGACATCATAATGATGGCAGCAAGATGTTGAACTATCATTTAAAAATATCCATCGAACATCATATCAAATTTCATATCCAAATCATGCCTAAAATGCCTTAAACCACTTAGACCGAGCGTTAGATTTATCTTAGACACTTGGAGAAATTTTGACAGAGCTTCCCCTTAATTTTACCTATCCCCAAATATCAAAATAAATCAGTAATCAATATCAAAGAAACTTCCATAACCACATATCCCAAATACCAACATAATTCATCACAGAGTTATCATATACCGATTTTGATAAAATTCTAATTTCCAATATCATCACCCAAATTAAATGAGTCTCCACATCTATTGAAACATTTATAAACATATCTACCCTCTTATCAACTCAAACAAATAACCAAAAATCAGTTTGTACTCCAAGAACCACAAAAACCTCATAAAACACAAAATTTCACTTACAAAGAAACTTTACGGCAGAAACAATCTCCTCTAGCTTTACTAAACCTCAAAACACTTGGAAACCACCAAGAAATATCTTAAAAAAGATAAAAACACCATAGATAATGTCTCAAAAAAATTAAAAAACGTGATTTAACTTCCAAGTACAAGAACTTACCATAAAAATGCCAGAATTAAGCTTAATCCACTTCTTTGGTTTTGATTTCACTTGGATCTCCCTAGAATCAAATCAAGCAAGCCAAGAAATGTTTTTGGTTTTCTTTTCTCTCTATTTTTCAGAGTCTTGGTTGTGGAAAGTGATAAGGTTGATGACAATCCTTTATTTTCAATGATTTGGCCTTATTATATCAAAATTTGACACCTTTCACCTTATCATTTCGATTTTTTACTTATGAAAACCTTATCACTTCAATAATTTCAACTTAATCATCTGCCAAGCCTATTCTCCTTATGTGTGAAACACTCACAAAAAACCTTAGGTCCATATGAGTTCATACCCAATAGTTATGCTTACCTGATTGAGTGTAGCACACTTATGTTAAGTTCATTTCGACTTTGCGTCAACACCACTGATTATGCATACCTCCCATCAAGAATTGATTTAATGGTTCTAAAACCATTGTTACCTCATCAATGAGACCGTAATCCTACCTCAATTATATTTGGTAAATCCAATAATACTCAATTTTAAACCGAAGTACTAGTAATCAGCATTGTACTATTTTTCACTGCTTAACATCTTTTGCCTTCTATATCTCAGTTTTCTCAATTAATTTAATGCCTTGTCCATATTTTCATACTTTCTTATATCTTGAATACATCAAACACCCATAAAAGACAGCTCAAATGCCACAAGGGTAATAATATTGAACATACACATAAACATCATATACACAACTTTTATACTTGTACATGAAAACACTTATAAGAACATGCATATGCTCAAATTATACATATTGTATGATATGTAATGCAATGAAATCATGTTATTATTCGCTATATTATATAAATAATGTGGGTGCTAGGAGATTAAGATTGTTCCAAACAGAATAGGGCTTAGCACCTAGAAACTAGACAAAATCTTAGTAGCGCGAGAACAGACCTACATCACCTTCCGTGGATATTATGCCCGAGGAGCTCTGATCAAGTCCTTTTGCCTCGAGATGCAAAAAGAGGACTGAGTACTCCATGCTTGGTCCCGGTGCAGACTTGGGATGTGTAACGCCCTGAATAGCCAAGACCGCTACACTGTGTACTTATACAGTGCAAGACTTGATAATCAAGTCAGCAATTTAAAAATGTGTCATTAGTTTAAGTGTTCTAGGATTAAAAGACATTTTTGTCTCAAAAGATACGTTTTATAAGTTATAAACAGTTTACAGAAGAGATCCCCAAAACATCAGTGTTCAAAAGATGGTTACAAAACGCTACAGTTAAAAGTAAATATTAGCCATACTAAGGCAAAATACAAGAATCTGGTCCTCTTGTCCCTATAATCTCCTCAACCGTGGCGGCTGAGCGGCCTACCATGTACATTCACCCTGCAGAGCTCTCCAATCAGGGCTAATCAGCCTTGCCTTTGCCTTTACCTGCACCACGCAGCACCCGTGAGCCAAGGCCCAGCAAGAAAACAACATACACAATATATACAACAATCTCACACAGATATTCTAGTAAGCATGTTCAGTTATCAAATCCATGGCGTATAAGCATATTTCAAGGTACAAACAACTTCAACCACACTTAGATCACTCAACAATATCATCCATAGCCAAATACTGCATTCAATTTACATAAATACTAGGGCCGACACGTTAGGCCGCACCCTCTATTTGACCCACTGACTCCGGCCAGCTTAAACCGAGTTCAGTGCATAATAAGCTGTCCTTGGATACCATTGTCCGAGCCGTGCCAATTACACAAGTTAACCGTGGCTCACTTAGGCCGTTGGTTACAATTTACATGGCATAATACCGTTCTTTCAATCATTTATATTAGGGAACCCTTAGTCTCGTTCAGATATTCAACCGGGTATGGTTTTCTTACCTTTAGTCTGTACGGTTATTGAATTACGAGCAACGCCCCTCAAGCATGATCCGTTCCAGAGCCTAAGCCTTTATCACCTAGTCGCAACCAAAGTATAGGGTTCCATTAATACTTGAATATAGGTTTCTGATTACAAAGATGACTCCCGGGACTCCAAATTCCACCAAGCACGGTGGTGAAATCAATCCCGAGCGTACTAGACCACTTTCCCGTGCCTAAAACCCTCAAAAGCTCATGTGTGCAACCAAGGGTTGCGGCCCTTGAAGCTTAGCCGCGGCCCTTGCCTCAAAATAGAACCAATGCCATCTTAAACAAAACACGCACTGCGGCCCTTGCTTGGGGCACCGCGACGCCCTCCTATGGCCGAGCCTCCTTGGCCCTTTTTCATCATAGGGCCGCAACGCTCTAGAACAGAGCCGCGACCCTTCCCTTTGTGCCCAAAAAACCCATCATTTTAAAGCCTAAAACCTCAACCAAAACCACCCCTAAGCTTCCTACTTTAACACCGAACAAATCCCGAACTCATGCCACACAATTTCAACAGAAACTCAGCTCAATAAACCATAAAAGATTCACCTCCAACCATTGAGACTCTAAGAACACAAACACCCTGTTATAACCAGTCAAAACTCAAACTCAAATCATCAATTCATTAAACAAAGCTTACCTTCTTGATTGAACTCCTCCCTTAGCCAAAACTCAGCTGATTCCAAGGACTTCCCCTGCTCAATTCCACCCTAATCATCAATTAAACAACACCCTCAATAATCCACCTGAAGCTTAAGGTTGAATTTCAGAAAAATAGATGGATTAAACCCTTACCTTAGTCTTGATTCAGTCCTGGTTTATTCACTGAGCTAAGCCTCAAGATTTACTCTAGAATCTCACCAAACTTCCAACAATTCTTCAGCTCCAATCCCCAATTCCCTTGAGTGCTTCTAATTTAGTTCCCTTTGTTTTTCTTGAGTGTGAGAGTGAGAGTAACCAGCTGAGTAAGAGATTAGGTCGGTTTATTTGTCCCTAAAGGCTTCCTAACTATTGTCTTACTCTTTAAGCTAATCCCAAGGCTCGGGGTGCCGGAATTGTCCCCGAGGCCAAAACGGTAAAATCCCCCAATATTCCCGCCTAGTCATCCTAACCTCAAATATATCTCCATATTTTTATTTTCATGACCCGATAGTTCAAATCACTACCCGATACCTAAAATACCCCTGACTTGTCAAAAGTCATATCTTAAGTCCCGTTGTGACTTTCCCCGCTATCTGACCCAAGGATCGTCTCGAGTTGCGCTCTACGAACCTGGCCACATAATAATGTGGTTCTCACATATATCACATAAATATTCATATTATCACATAATATCATTAATCACATATGCACACATTAGAGTCGATAATATTCACTCTAATCCTAGTTATGCCCTCCCGGCACACTAATCAAGGCTCTTAAGCCTTATTAGCGAATTTGGGTCGTTACAACTATCCCCTCCTAATGAGAATTTCGTCCTCGAAATTTACCTGAATAACTCGGGATACTGACCCCACATCGATGTCTCCAGCTCCCAGGTTGCTTCCTCGACCTTGTTATTCCTCCATAATACTTTCACTAACGGAATTGTTTTATTCCGTAAAACTTTGTCCTTCCGATCCAAAATCTGAACTGGTCACTCCTCATAGGACAAACCTGTCTGCAATTCTAAGTCCTCATACTTCAACACATGCGTCGCATCAGAAACATACTTCTGCAACATAGAAACATGAAACACATTATGAACTCCTGATAGCGACGGTGGCAGGGCCAGCCTATAAGCCACCTGGCCAACCCTCTCTAGGATGTCAAAGGGTCCAACAAACCGAGGGCTTAGCTTACCCTTCATTCCAAACCTCCTCACACCCCTCAATGGTGAAACTCTCAGAAACACGTGGTCCCCAACCTGGAACTCCACGTTCCTACGCTTAGGATCAGCGTAGCTTTTCTATCTGCTCTACGAGGCAAGCATCCTAGCTCGAATCTTTTCTATGGCCTCATTAGTCTTCTGAACCATATCTGGGCCCAAAATACCTTCTCTCACCCATCTCATCCCAGTGAATGGGTGATCTACACTTTCTTCCATATAACATCTCATAAGGAGCCACTCCAATCGTGGACTTATAACTGTTGTTATATGAAAACTCGATCAATGGGAAATACTTACTCCACGAACCTTGGAAATCAATCACACATGCCTTAAGCATGTCCTCCAATACCTGAACCATCCTCTCAGACTGTCCATCAATCTAAGGATGAAAAGCTGTGCTAAACTTTAGTTGAGTCCCCATGGCTCTCTGCAGAGCTCCCCAGAACTTAGAGGTAAAGATAGGGTCTCGATCAGATACAATAGAATTTGGAACCCCATGGAGACGAACTATCTCCCTCACATACAACTCTGCATACTGCTCCACTGTAAAAGTCGACCTCACTGGTAGAAAATGAGCTGACTTGGTGTATCTGTTCACTATCACCCACACCGAGTCATGAAGTCCAATTGTCCTGGGTAATCCTCCCACAAAATCCATCGTAATATCCTCCCATTTCCACTCTGGGATACCCAAAGGCTGAAGCAATCCCGCTGGTCACTGATGCTCAGCCTTAGCCTGCTGACATGTCAAACATCTGGACACATACTCAACTACATCCTTCTTCATCCTGGGCCACCAATATAATGTCCGCAGATCCTGATACATCTTCGTGGTACCCGGATGAAGTGAGTATGGTATAGTGTGAGACTCATCCAATATCTCACGCCTAATCCCCTCATCTGCCGGAACACATATCCATCCCTGATATCGGAGCAAACCTGTCTCAGAAACTGAATAATCCTTAGCTGTCCCCGCTAAGGCATGCTGCCTACTATCCTGCAACTGTGCATCCACTAACTGGCCCTCCTTGATCCGCTCTAGCAAGGTCGACTGCAAAGTAATATTAGCTAACTGGACCACTACTAGTTCTATCCTTGCCCTGACCATCTCATCAGACAATTCTCTCGAGATCTGGGTAGAACTATACAACTGCCCTGGGCCCCTCCGGCTCAATGCATCTGCCACCACGTTGACTTTTCCAGGGTGATAAAGGATATCACAATCATAATCCTTAACCAACTCCAACCAACGTCTCTGCCTCATATTCAGATCCTTCTGTGTAAAGAAATACTTCAGACTCTTATGGTCAGTGTATATCTCGCACTTTTCCCCATACAGATAATGTCGCCACACCTTTAGTGCGAATACCATTGCTGCTAACTCCAAATCGTGAGTCAGATACCTCTGCTCATACTCCTTCAGCTGTCGAGATGCATAGGCTATAAATTTCTCATTCTGCATTAATACACAGCCTAAGCCCATCCATGACGCGTCACAGTAGACCACAAACTTCCCTTCCTCCGAAGGAAGACTCAACACAGGCGCAGAAATAAGTCGTCGCTTCAACTCCTGAAAGCTGTTCTCACACTTTTCTGACTAGATGAACTTCTGATTCTTCCTTGTCAACTCTGTCATCGGTGAAGAAATCTTTGAGAACCCCTCTACAAACCACCTATAGTAACCATCCAACTAAAGCAAACTTCGCACCTCCGAGGCATTCCTCGGCCTTGGCCAATCCCTAACTGCTTCTATCTTGGACGAATCCACCTTAATCCCTTCTGCCCCAACTATATGTCCAAGGAAGGTCACCTCTGGTAGCCAGAACTCACACTTCTTAAACTTGGCATATAACTGATGCTCCCTCAACCTCTGCAAAACCTGTCGGAGATGCTGCTCATGTTCTGCCTCTGAACTGGAGTATACCAAAATGTCTTTGATGAAGACAATGACGAACTGATCCAAAATGTCCTTGAACACCCTGTTCATCAGATCCATGAAAGCTGCTGGGGCATTGGTCAGACCAAAAGACATGACCAAGAACTCATAATGCCCATACCGTGTCCGGAAGGCCGTCTTCGGTATATCCTCATCTTTGATCCTCAGCTGGTGATAACCGGATCGAAGATCAATCTTTGAGAACACCGTCTTACCTTGCAGCTGATCGAACAGGTCATCAATCCTTGGTAGAGGGGACTTATTCTTGATAGTTAACTTGTTCAATTCTCGGTAATCGATGCATATCCTCAAAGTCCCATCCTTTTTCTTAACAAACAACGCTGGAGCACCCCATGGAGAGTAACTAGGCCTGATAAACCCCAAATCCAAAAGTTCTTGCAACTGTATCTTCAATTCTTTCAATTCTGCTGGTGCCATTCTGTATGGTGTCCTTGACACTGGTTCTGTCCCCGGTGCCAACTCAATCTCAAATTGAATCTCCCTACGCGGCTGCAACCCTGATAGATCCTCAGGGAAGACATCCAAAAACTCACACACCAATCTGGTCTCTCCCGGCCCTACCATCATAACTATAGCGGTATCCACTACACTAGCCAGAAAACCTATGCATCCCCCTTGCAACCAGTCTCTGGCTGTCAATACTGAAATCATGGATACGCGGGGTCCAGACACCACACCCACAAAGACAAAAGGGTCCTCGCCCTCAGGCTAAAAGTAACCATCTTCTTCCTACAATCAATCGTAGCCCCATATCTAGCAAACCAGTCCATTCCTAGAATCATATCAAAATCCTCTATATCTAGCTCAATCAGATCCACCGAGAGTTCCCTACTATCAACCATCACTGGAAGTGCCCTAATCCATCTCCTAAAGACTACCAGTTCCCCTGTAGGCAACAAAGCCCCAAACCCTGCGGTCTGATACTCACTAGGTCTACACAATCTATCAATCACTCTACTAGAAACAAAAGAATGTGTAGCACCAGAATCAATCAACACTGTAAAAGGAAAGCCAGCACTAGAAAGCTGACCTGTCACCACTGAGGGACTAGCCTCAGGCTCCGCCTGAGTCAAGGTGAATACTCGAGCAGGAGTCAAGCTATCCACCTTTCCCGCTTCACCTTTTTCACCGTTGGGCAGTCTTTCCTGAGATGCCTTACTGCCCCACACACAAAGCATGCCTTGGCCCGACACTTGCTCAGACGGTGTCTTCTACACCTCGGGCACTTTGGATAGGTCTGCCATGCCTCACCGCCACCCTGACGGCCACCCTGACCACCCCGACCCCTCCTATCAGGACCAGGAGCGGTCTAAGTGTTAGGAGTCTTCCTCTTGAAGTCACTGGGGCCTCCGCCCCTACCTGTCCCTGAAAAAGGAGGCACCGCTCTGCGGCCCTCACACCTCACTACGCTCTCCTTCCATATCTTGTTTTCCACTTCCTCAGCGGTAAGAGCCTTCTCAACGGCCTGGGCATAAGTTGTTCCTCCAGGTACCGTTGTGATTCTGACATCCCGGGCTATCAAAGCATTAAGCCCCCTGATAAAACGATCTTGCCTAGCAGCATCAGTAGGCACAAGATCAGGTGCAAACTTCGCAAGCCTATCAAATTTCAGGGCATACTCAGTAACAGTCATATTGCCCTGAGCCAAACTCACAAACTCATTAACCTTTGCTATTCTGATAGTAACATTGTAGTACTTCTGGCCGAACAAATCTTTGAAACCTTCCCAAGACAAGGTAGTAACGTCCCTAGTCTGCGATGCCACTTCCCACCAAATGCGGGCATCCTCCCTCAACATATAAGTGGCACAGGCCACTCTATCATGCTCCTCAATCCTCATGAAATCCAAAATTGTAGTGATCATAGTTAGCCACTGCTCGGCTTTTAACGGATCCGGTCCACCCTAAAAAATTGGGGGTTGCTGCTTCCTGAACTGCTCATACAACAGTTCCCACCTGTTAGCAACCTCCCCAGGCTGCACAACTGGTACCACTGCAGGTGGTACAATAGGGGCAGCACTCCCTGATGGAGCTTGCTGCTGCAGAATACGGATCTGCTCATTCTGACTCTATAGTCGAGCCTGCATATCAGCCACTAACTGCTGCCAGTTCTCAAGAATTGGCGGAGGGTTCTGGCTCTGGTCATCATTCTCGGCCCCAGACCTAGTGCCGACTAGTCGTGTAGACTTTCTTGGACACATAGCTATCCAAGTCAATCTGCAAATAACGACTCGGCAATTAGACCATGATGACAGGGTAAAAGATTTTCCAAGACCCACCAGTAAAAAACAATCACTCTCAAAAAATCTTCATACAAGCATCCATTCTCATGCACTGGCTGCTAATAAGCACGCCTCCAATCTCACTACATAATAACTGTAAAACAAGCATTCATCCATGGACAACATATAATTAATCATCCATATACTTGTTTACATGCACAGCGATGTTAATAAACATGCCCCAATATTTTCACACAGGAGTCAAGGGCCAGGCCATATTAGTATCTCATGCTTCCTAATAATCCAGTAGTTAGCAGCATTCATAGCTCATCACAAGCACGAAAGCACATAAGCACATATACACGTTACCGAACCCTGATTTGAGCTTGTCTCTAGCTGTGAATGTACATGTCCAGCCTATCTTCAGGAACCCTTAAACCTAGGACGCTCTGATACCAAGTTGTAACGCCCTGAATAGCCAGGTGCGCTAAACTGTGTACTTATAAAGTGCAAGTCTTGCAAATAAATTCAGAAATTTAAAAATGTGTCATTAGTTTAAGTGTTCTAGGGTTAAAAGACATTTTGGTCTCAAAAGATACGTTTTATAAGTTATAAACAGTTTAAAGTAGGGATCCCCAAAACATCAGTGTTCAAAAGCTGGTTACAAAACGCTACATTTAAAAGTAAATATTAGCCATACTAAGGCAAAATACAAGGTTCTCGTCCTCTTGTCCCTGTAATCTCCTCAACCGTTGCGGCTGAGCGGCCTGCCATGTACATTCACCCTGCAGAGCTCTCCAATCAGGTCTAATCAACCTTGCCTTTGCCTTTACCTACACCACGCAGCACCCGTGAGCCAAGGCCCAGCAAGAAAACAACATACACAATATATACAACAATCTCACACAGACATTCTAGTAAGCATGTTCAGTTATCAAATCCATGGAATATAAGCATATTTCAAGGTACAAACAACTTCAACCACACTTAGATCACTCAACAATATCATCCATAGCCAAATACTAGGGCCGACACCTTAGGCCGCACCCTCTATTTGACCCACTGACTCCGGCTCGTTTAAACCGAGTTCAGTCCATAATAAGTTGTCCTTGGATACAAGTGTCCGAGCCGTGCCAATTGTACAAGTGAACCGTGGCTTGCTTAGGCAGTTGGTTACAATTTACATGGCACAATACCATTCTTTCAATCTTTTATGTTAGGGAGCCCTTAGTCCCGTTCAGATATTCAACCGGGTATAGTTTTCTTACCTTTAGTCTGTACGGTTATTGAATTACAAGTAATGCCCCTCAAGCACGATCCATTCCCGAGCCTAAGCCTTTATCACCTAGTCACAACCAAAGTATAGGGTTCCATTAATACTTGAATATAGGTTTCTGGTTACAAAGCTGACTCCCGGGACTCCAAATTCCACCAAGCATGGTGGTGAAGTAAATCCCGAGCATACTAGACTACTTTCCCGTGCCTAAAACCCTCAAAAGCTCATGTGTGCAACAAAGGGCTGCGACCCTTGCTTTGGGCACTGCGGTGCCCTCCCATTGCCGAGCCTCCTTGGCCCTTTTTCATCCTAGGGCCGCAGCGCTCTAGAACAGAGCCGCGACCCTTCCATTCATGCCCAGAAAACCCATCATTTTAAAACCTAAAACCTCAACCAAAACCACCCCTAAGCTTCCTACTTCAACACCGAACAAATCCCGAACTCATGCCACACAATTTCAACAGAAACTCAGCTCAATAAACCAAAAAAGATTCACCTCCAACCATTGAGACTCTAATAACACAAACACCCTGTTATAACCAGTCAAAACTCAAACTCAAATCATCAATTCATTAAACAAAGCTTACCTTCTTGATTGCACTCCTCCCTTAGCCAAAACTCAGCTGATTCCAAGGATTTCCCCTGCTCAATTCCACCCTAATCATCAATTGAACAACACCCTCAATAATCCAACTGAAGCTTAAGGTTGAATTTCAGAAAAATAGATGGATTAAACCCTTACCTTAGTCTTGATTCAGTCCTGGTTTATTCACTGAGCTAAGCCTCAAGATTTACTCTAGAATCTCACCAAACTTCCAATAATTCATCAGCTCCAATCCCCAATTCCCTTGAGTGCTTCTAATTTAGTTCCCTTTGTTTTTCTTGAGTGTGAGAGTGAGAGTAACCAGCTGAGTAAGAGATTAGGTTGGTTTATTTGTCCCTAAAGGCTTCCTAACTATTGTCTTACTCTTTAAGCTAATCCCAAGGCTCGGGGTGTGGGAACTGTCCCCGAGGCCAAAATGGTAAAATCCCCAAATATTCCCGCCTAGTCATCCTAACCTCAAATATATCTCCATATATTTATTTTCATGACCCGATAGTTCAAATCACTACCCGATACCTATAATACCCCTGACTTGTCAAAAGTCATATCTTAAGTCCCGTTGTGACTTTCCCCGCTATCTGACCCTAGGATCGTCTCGAGTTACGCTCTACGAACCTGGCCACATAATAATGTGGTTCTCACATATATCACATAAATATTCATATTGTCACATAATATCATTAATCACATATGCACACATTAGAGTCGATAATATTCACTCGAATCCTAGTTATGCCCTCTCGACACACTAATCAAGGCCCTTAAGCCTTATTAACGAATTTGGGTCGTTACAGGACGCCTCCTATGGACATTGCACCTAAGGAGTTATGCTCAAGTCCTCTGTATGCTTCGAATATTATAGTGTCAGGAAGTCCATGACATGGGGAGCTTGGCTAGCCAACGAGTGAAGCACCCCTAGGGTCGCGGGATCCCATAGCTAAAAGGCCTGATAGAAATGCAATGCCAAAAAGATCCAAGTAACGCGAGATTGAATTTAACATACTCTCCCAAGGACAGCGCGTGCCTGGGGGAAGTGAACAAATCTGAACCCTCAAGATGTGAACGGAACCCCGAGTCTCCAGTACTTGGGGCATTAGCATAAGTCATCTTATAACTTGAGCAGAATGCTAAGTGGGATACTAGCCCGAAGAGCAAAATAAAGTCCAAGTAGCGTGAGTTTGGACTGAAGTTACCTTTCGAGGACATCGTGCTCGAGGAGCTTTGACTCAGTCCTATGATCTCGAAACGCAAAAGGAAGCTCGAGTCGTTGGAAATCGGGGCCAGACCTAGATCGCTCAAACTCAAAGTGTCATGATATACCTAGTCCATGGGCGTGAACTCAGCCTCCTAGGCCTGTATAATGAGTTCACGAATTCTAGGCGATTAGGTCCTGAGCTGTGCACTCGAAGGACACGAGCTGGCCTACCGGTGACCATGTCTTCGGGGGCATGTAGCTTAGTGTGGATGAGCCCCTAAGGCCCCGAGTCATCAGTACTCGGGTACACAAGATGACATTAAAAGTTACTTTTAAGGACATTGTGCTTGGAAGGACACTAAATGTCTAAAGTATCGAACACTAAGGTAGAACCCTACAGTGTAAGACCTCCCCAAGCTCGAGTAGTTGGAACTCAAGGGTAGGGGATAGTCGTAGCACCAAAGTTACTCTTATGACCTCGAGCCTAAGATGAAACACTAGATGTTCATGTCTGAACATGGATAGGCAGGCCCCATCCTGAGTCGTTGCAACTCAGGACATAGAGCAGCATTGAGTGACCCCTCGACATCTTTAAAGTTACTCTTGAGGACTGCGAGCATACAGGGCAACACTAAACACATGGATATTGCCTAAGTTGATAAAAGATGAATTTGACAATAATGATGTAATCATGGCAAGTAGTGCAAGTTGCATTGTTTTAAACATAAAATAGTTACAACTTTTCTCAGGGGCTTGAGCGTTGTTTGTGTATACTCCAATAAACTATGCCATGCAGGCCTACTCAGTTAAAAAAAAATATACAGGAACAGATTCCTAAGGCCCTAGGTTTAGGGGCACCTCTGCCACAACCTCGATCACAAGATTGCCTTTGGGAACGCGACCCACCTCCAAGGCCTCCTTATCTTGAGATGCACAAATATTTTCTGCCTCAAGACGTGCGTTGAGCTTTGTCTTCATGTCAGGATCCTCTGTGAACAAGATATCCATGCCTGTATTGCTATGCAACGCAACGAAGAGTGTATCCTCAGCCATCACGTTGAGGTCCTTTGCCAATTCCTTAGCGGCTCTCCTGGCTTTCTGCAACTCATAGAAATAGGCTAGGGACTTCGCCCAGCACAACCGAAGCTCTTCGCAAACTTTGGCTAGCTCATCCTCCACGGTCCGGGTGTGGCCTGCAACATCTTCCAGCAACTTAGATGATGTTTCCTCCATGGGGACAACTTCGACTGCTTTGTGGCCAGTGGATCCCCCACCTCGCGACACGGGCCCTCGTGTCCTCTACTTTTTCTTGGGGGACCGCAGTCTCTTGGAGCTGAGCTAGTTCTACCTGGGCCCGGGCCGGCCCTTCCCGAGTTTTCTTCAGCTTAAGGTACCGTGTCAGCACAAGGTCCCCAAGCCATTGATTAAGGGCCTTAGTCTATCAAATGAATATAAAACCTACGAAAAAGATAGAGAAATATACACTGAACATAGACAGAAATTAGGAGACTTAATCTCAAGGAAGAATGGTGGCTGGTAGCTACTAGCGCAACTTTGTTGCGGGCAAAGCTGTTGGCAGGCATCTCGCACATGGACGCTGCTATTCCTTGTATGAGCTCCGCCCCGAGTAGTATGGCCATGTCCCCTATTCTCCTCGTGAGGAGAGGTTTTAGCTCCTCGGGTCAAGGAGGGATGACGGGGTCCTTTGGCCAATCCTCACACAAAAATTTAGCTAGGAGTTAGGAGTTAGGTGTCCTTGTTGCCCTCCTCGATACGGGCATTGTATTACTCGATGACCTCCCTATGGACCTTTGAGTCCTACCCTTCATAGTGTTCCAGGAAGATAACCAATCGAGGCACCCTGACTTGGGGTAAGTTGGAAGGGACTTCCTTACCCTTCCTGGAGAATCCCTCATCTTGGGGTGAGGAGGCCTTGAGGTCAATGACCTCACTGGCAGCCATCGTGCTCGGGGCAGAGACCAGTGGAGTAGCCATAGAGGATGCTTATACAACTGGGTTAGATGTTGTCGTGGATGTGGATGTGGGAACTGCAGTTGGAGCTGTCGATGCACCTATCTCAGAAGGCCTCGATACCCTATGACGCTTCGACCGAAATAGATCGGAGAAGCCCATGCTTTCTGCACAAAGGAAGTAAACTGGTTAGTCTCTAGAAAAGAAAGAGAAACCAAAATAGATAAAAATGCGAGACCGAGTATAAAAATCCTCGACAGCCTAACCGCGATCAGGCTCCTTGGAATGGAGGACAGAATGAGCGAGTTCTCATATGAGTTGACCCATCTCCTACATTAGATTGGTCTCGTATTGACAAAACCAAGAGGCGTGCATGGTCGTCGTCTCTCCAAGAAGCACGAGTCCTTGAGGGTGCCTCTTCCTCCTCGAATTGCGGAGGAACACGTTGATGAGGTCTTGATGGTCTTGATACTTGTCCTCGGACCAACGACACCCTAAGACTTGGCCGCATTCAAGAAGAGAGGGAGAGAAGGATGAATGTTCACGACTAGTTCCCTCCCCTACATGCCTAGCATAAAGAAGAATAATTGGAGATTTACGTTGAGGCATGGAAGACGATTCAATCCCTGCCTCGAGTTTTACTTTGAACTCTTCGACTTTCTTGGCCTCTGCGACTCCCTTGATGGAGAGAATGCTCTCCATGCGCTCCTCTTAGAGGTGCTGTGTATGATGAAGCTGCGCCTTGGCCACCATATACTCCGTGTGGAGCCTCGCCACATTCCAAGATTGCTTCGAGTCCCGAAATTCGTTTAGGACCACTGAGCTTATGTTCTTCCCGCCCGTAGCAATCCATACTGTCGGAGATGGGCATCGGTGACGAGGAAGGGGAGTTCTAACTCCTCGTCACAAATGGAGTTCATCGCTCGAAGCCTTTTTTCAAAGGAGTCAACAAAAGGGGTTCAATGATACGGACCTTATTAAGACAACACGAACATGGGTAAGTTGCGAGCTAAATATTATCATACGAAATTACGCAAGGAAAAAGTGCTCACCAACTACAACAAAGTTTAGAAGAAAGGTAGGGTTTGTCCTCGTCGAGAACCCATCCGCCCAGAAGAACTGGTCCTTGTAAGCCCGAGTGTGATTCTCGTTGCCTCTTGAGGCTTCTTAGCCTTTCCCTGGAACTGTATGCCTCATTAGGGTATAGTATTTACCTTTTTCCCCCTTCTTTGATCATTGCTGAAAGCTATAGACGTACAATATTTCTGCGGGGGATAGGGTGGGCCAGTTTTGCCTCTTGTACAAGATGTATAGCCCTATCAGTACCTGATATCCCTTTGGGGAAAATCGGAAGGGAGTTATACCAACAAATTTAAGGAAGTTGACATAGTACTAGTGTAGTGGCAGGGTTGCACCAGCTTGGAGATGAGAGGCACTCCAGGGCCCGAGCCTGTGAACGCTCTCGTGCGCCATCTCATTCTTTAGAGATAGGCGCACTAGTATCTCACCATCATCCATTGCGTAGTTTTCGAGGATCTTTTGCAAGGTGCCTCGGTGTTGTAGTCTTCTCGGGATGTCTTATGCTGAGAACCCTGTGGCAGGGTAAGGATGTTTGACGGTGTAGGGCCCACAATGGCCTCTTCCCCCAAGAGGCCAGCTCTAAGAGATCTCATTGCCACCGGGTCAGAGCTCTCTCGTACTACAAGGGTTTGGCTGTTACCAGCCACTTGTTTCCCATTCTCGGGGTGCTGCCCCACTTCTCGAGTCATCTGCAGGATCTCTGCGTCGAAAGCATAAAATCCTTATTGGTGTAGTTGGTGAAGCTCCTCGGACATCATAAACAACAAACCAAGTAGTTAGCGCCTTATCAAAAAGAAAGATGGGTTAAAACAAGAATCCTGAAGACTACTGCTTGGGAAGGAGAAGAAAGAATCTCTAAAGGCTTGGGATGTCCTCGGGACTAAAAATTCAACACTGAAGAACACCACTGAAACTTATGAACACTGCCAGAATCAAAGAGTTTTCCAGATTTCAGTCGAGTGTCCAGAACGGTATAAATTACCCAAGTTGGGCAATAGGCCATTTTGGGCACTCCTAATGCCAAAATGCTCCTTAAAAGACTGGTAGGATGTAACAAATCCCCCCCCCCCCCTCCTAAGCATGCATCTAAAACTCCCAAATTAAACCCAGCAAAAACACAAAACCAGTAAACGCTTACCCAAGAAAAAGCGACGGTAAGTACTGAATTTATTCCTGACACTGAAGAATTTCTTGCCGTTCGCCGAGAAGTACGATGAATCTCGCTAATCGTCTAGACTTGCAGAAGGAATTTTGGAATAGTTGAAAGGCTGGGGAGTTAAGGGAGAAGAGATAGTGGGGGGTTTTTTCAAATTTCGATTGGAAAGTTTTTGTAGTGAGGCAGTTGTCGAATTTAATACTCAAGACTTGGGGGAAGCAGCTACACCCCGACCGTCGGATTACCTCCAATGTAAGCACTCGAGAACGATCCAACGGCCATATTAAAAAAGGCACGGATCATGATCATTGGCCTTGGGAAACGACGTCATGGGTATGGAGCAAAAAGACTTCTAGAGTACAGAGTGGATGTTTAGAGTAGTGGAATCAACCTCTCATTAATTAAATGGATTCATGGGGACCAGCAATAGGAATTCAACACGTGGCATAAACTTTTCAGAGAAGTCAGAGGTAGCCCAAAGTCACCTCCCGAAGACCATGTTGAATTACTCCCCGATCACTACTACAAAAACACCATTTTAGGGCACTCACCTAGATGCGAGTCCTAAAAATAACTCCTGGACATTTAAGGACTCGCATTGCGAGTCCTTAAAGAATTTCTTTTAGGGCTCGCGGAGCATGTCTTAAAAACTCTGTGTGTCCTAAGAGTTTGAATTTTTTTTTTAATAAACACCTTCTGGACTTTTTAGGACACTCATTGCGAGTCCTTAAAGAATTTTTTTAGGAAACGTGGTGCAAGCCCTAAAAAATTATGTGTGTCCTAAAATTTTTATTTTTTTAACAAAAGTTCTTGGACTTTTTAGGACACTCATTGAGAGTCCTTAAAAAAACATTTTAGGACTCACAATGAGTGTCCTTAAAAAATAATAATAAATAAATATATTATATAAATATATTCCTAAGAAAATTATTAATTATAATCATTTTTTTATTAATTAATTAAATAAGAAAATTTAAATTAACAAAGAAAAACCAAATCCCAATTTCTTTTGGATTCCCTCTCAGTCTTCTCTCTCTCTTCCCGAAGCTCTCTCTCTTCGTGCCTTACCTCTGCCAAGCTTGACCATAACCGATCGGTCTCTAACGATGATACACACCGCACAGGAAGCTTCGCAGGCATCCAAAACCCCAGACCCACGAGCTCTCCTCAACACTTGACGTCTTCTGCCGCAATAAGCCAGACGAAGCTCCCTCTCTCTCTCTCTCGTGGCTCACCTCTGCCAAGTCCGATGGTCACCGTACCGATCTCCAACAACGACACATTCCACACAAGCAGCTTCATAGGCATCTAAAACTCGTAGCCCCGTGAGCTCTCCTCCACACTCGCCGTCCTCCGCCGCAACCAGCCAGACGAAGCTCGGCTGTCGCCATGGGTTCCAAGAAGTTCCGCAGTGTCTGGTGACCTCTGATCGGGGATCCAACTACAAGATTGGACTCAGCACACCATGGGGTACAAAATCCACATGGAGATCAGACCCAAAATCTGCTAGTGGTGCTCGAGAGTTCTGACCGCCACAGTGAACGGTGAGGTTCACTGCCACTGTTTTTTTATTTTGTTTAAATGACGCCCTTAAATCTATATTACACATAATAATTTGATCATTTTCTAGACTATTTGGGATTGTTTATATGTTGTGTTTGCAGGTTTTAAAATTTTGGGGATGTCCGATTTGCAGCTATTATGCTGCCCATTTTTCTTTAGAATTAATTAGAATAGTTGTTTATTGTTGTGTTTCATTTAATATCAATTAGAATTTTAGAGAATATTCATTTGAAAAGTTTGATTATTTATATTTGTTCCAAAATTATTTTTTTAGATTTTAATTATCTTATTTAATGTACAAGTTTTGTTATTTTAATCAATAAGTTTTCAGATTTTATATAAAATTTTCATTTAAATCGTAACTTTTTATGTAAAATAATTATAAATTATTTTTTTTAAAAATTAAAAATAAACTTTTTAGGACTCGCAATGCGAGCTAGTCCTAAAAAACTTAAGTTTTTAAGGCTCTCAAATAGAGGACTCGCGCCCCGCGAGTCCTAAAAGCTTTTTTAGGACTCCCAAAGCGAGCCCTAAAAAGCCTATTCTGTAGTAGTGGATCTAAGTCTCCACTGTCTGAGGACGAGTAAAGACTTGGGGGGAAGATGTTGTCTGTGTTTTGACCATTTGACACGTGGAAATTAAGAGTAATTAGCGATAGGCCATGGAGTCCTCGAGATGCGAGTTCATTGACGTATTTCCAATTCGGCCGAGACGAGAGTGACTCCTGGTGATGTTACATCTTGAGGACTTCTCTCAAGCAAGGGAGTGTCTCCCATTGACACCCCATTTCAAGACGGCCTTTGAGGTGTGGATATCCACATGAACTCATGAGCCGAGGTCTTCCCTCGAGGAGAAGATGTCTCCAGGTGATGTTACACCCCGAGGGGCCCTTCTAACTTGGCCTTTCTCCAAGTTAGGATGTTGGTCCTTGGGCCTAGGATTATATCCAGGTATCGATCTACTGCAAGTGGGATCTCGAGAGGATCATCTGACAACTTTTGATGTTCCTTGACTAGTGGTGTCGAGTTCGTACACTCGACTATCAACATTTCCCACAACACCACCTGACACGGGCAAATGTGCACCGCACCCTGACGGATGCATATATGTTCCCCATAAAGTTGGTGTGTGAATATCTGCAACGGGGGCCGTAGGATCTGCGTTGGCCATAGTCTTTATTGTAACACAACCCTTTGTGTATTAAGTTAACATTAATACCCTAATATTAATGGGAGATGATTAGCATTAATGGCCCAGCCTCTATAAATAGGGTTGGGGTATTTCTTTGAAAGAGGTTGGATTTTTAGAGAGAGAGCCTTGTGCTTAGAGCAATATAAACGCTGTCTGAGAAAAACTCCATTGGAGCTTGCCCTAAAAAGCTTCCAATCTACTTAATACAAAATACTCATGGACTAGGGAATTTTTATAGCCTGAACCACATAAAATTGTTGTATTCTTATTCTTTTCCTTTCTTTATTCTCTCATCTTTAGGTTGATAGCGAAAAAGACAATCAACAAAGTTAATTTTGAATTAACTGATATTTATTTTGGGGTAAATATATTATCTTAAATATTAATTAAACAAACAAATGAGAAAATCAAGGAAGGAGAGAGAGTGGCTCACGCCACACTCAGGGATTCTTATCCCTTGGATTTTTAATTTTGAATGTCAAATTAATTAATTTATTTAATACTTCTTTTTAAATATGATTTAAATGAAATGATTAAATAAGTTGTAGTTGATCAGCTTTATTTTAAATAAAATTAAGATTAATTAAATTAGTTTATTATCTTTATAAACGTGAAAGAAGAAATACTTTTAGAAGAATTTTATGAAATTGTTTTTATGACTATCAGACTCTCTCAAGAAAGAAACGATAGAATTTTCTAAACTTGAAATTCTAGAAATTTTTATAGCCTCTCTCTTCTCAAACCTCTCTATATCTCATGTTGTGAGTACATCTAGGGAGGTTGAAATCAACCTTTGAATCCTACATGCCTACGCACATCATTGTGTGTTTGAGGATTGGCTAGGAAGGCTAAGATTCTATAGCTTCTCTCCTCTCAAACCTCTCTAGATCTCATGTGTTGAGTACATCTAGAGAGTTCTAAATCAATCTATGAATCCTACGTGCCTACACATGTCTTTGTGGGTTTGAGGATTAACTTGGAAGGCTGAGGTGTGAGCTTTCAGAAAGTATAAGAAGATCATTGATTTATACGAAAATATTCAAGTACACTTGATAGGTTACGAGAGGTAGTATATATTCCTTCTATGTGTTATTTAATATATCTATATATGTATGATCCTGGTTGTTATTAATAATTTTTAAAAGATCATATCCCGCTACGCATTCTTAATTTTTTGAATTTAATACTAACAATTGATCCCAGAGCAGTCTATATATATATTAAATGCAAGAAACTCACACAACATTTAATAAGCTTTCCAACACCACCAATAGCTCATAAATAGGATATGTGAGTAGGGAGATATGATCAAAATACCGAAACTATCTCAGATTAAAAATATCTCATATTTTTTCCAAAAATTTAATTTTGAATTCTCCTTTGTTCTCTCCAATAATTCAAATAAATATCTTATATTATTTTTCTCTTGATTGAAGATAATATTTCAAATAAATTTTAAAATATTTCTCAAATATCCATGTATTTTGTATAAGCCATAAAGGGAATAAGATTTTTTGAATTTTTATTAATGAAATTTAAATCTAAAAAAATCTGTAGAAAAGAAGAAAAAAGGACTCGAGCCTCAAGACAGCTGCACGCACACAGGCCAAAATCCTTTCACGCCAGTGCGCCTGCCCAGCTGACGCACGCTCCTTACGCTTGGCCACCTGATGTGCCCAATCCTTGCGCCTGGCCACAAGATGCACGCGTCCGATCCGCCTGGCCACCTGATGTGTGTGCACCCCTTGCGCCTAGTCCCCAAATGCATGCGCGCATAAGAGCCAGCCGAGCCCAGCACCCCCTGCGCCTAAGTTCCATGCCTAGCCCATTATGGCTCACTCTCCATGCTGTCGGCCCAATCCCTAGGGCACCATCCATGGTGCCCAACAAAATCTTTATTTTTGTGTTGATTATCTTTTATTTAATTGATTTTTCAAATTGTTTGAATTTGAAAAATTAATTATCTTATTTTATTTTGTTTACAAAAATAAAATATATTTTAGTAGGTTAAGATCTTATCTTAAGTTTAAATCATTATTTGAATGAGATTCTTTTAATTATTTAAATTCAACTAGATTAAAAATATGACAAAAAGGGTTATTTAATTAAAAGTTAGTTTTATTTAAATAAATTAATTAAAAAAATTAGTTTCAAATTAATTATTTGGGCCTAATAAATTCTTGAGAATTATAAAGATAGACCAACAAGAGAAGAGAAACAATCTTGGAGTCTTGCAAACAACTATAGGCCATTTTATAATTTTATTTCTATTTTTTCAAAGGGTTGTAAATTTAGAAATATCAAATAATACTTGGTTCATCATTTATTGTTTATTTATTAAAATAAATATTAATAAATGTTTGATTGATAGCATGATCATGCATTAGTGAATTATATTCCATTCATGAAACTCCACACAGTTTTTTATTAATCATCCATCTTTTACAAACATGATTATCTAGGATTACCTAAGTGTTTATATGAATTGTTTTAGATAAATCAATTGCATGTAAACAACTAAGTCTTAAATTAGTTAAATCTTGCTAAATCACACCATAATAGATACAATAGATTTTATAGGCCTTTAAGTTAACCAACTTTATTTAAAAAGTATTTTAGTAAAGTGAGATGAATATAATAGGTAATTATCTAGATCACATTAATTGTAGAAAATGCTCTTTTATAATTAAATGTATTTGTAATTAATTACATTCATAGAGTTATTAATAAATTAGTAAATAATTTATAATAATTAATTTTAATAAACACATTTATTCTAAAATAGTAAGTGGAAGAAGGTGAACATCTCAATATGACCTATGGTCTCCATTATTAGTACAACACCGTGAAATATGAATAGGGCCTGGGGGCGGCTTTGTTTCCACCTCCCTAAGAAAGGTTTCTAGACATATTAATACCAAGGTTGGCTTCTTATGAAGATAGGAAAGAGTGATTAATTTTAGGCTTGACCAACCCTAAGGCGACACTCTCTAAGTTAAGTTATGAATTCTAAAATAATGAGTTACACTTACAAAGATGCAATTTAGCTTTTGCAGTGGATAATTGTATCTTGACCAAACCAACTGTACTTTCTTTTTAAAAGATAAAATAATAGTTATTTTAAGTTTTAAATAATAAAGATGAGATCGTCTTATAAGCTATCTGAATTTAACTTGACCAAACCTAAGGCGACACTTTGTTGAGTAGTTTTATCGTTGAATATAAATGCTATGTTTATGTGTGTTTAATTGTTGCATTCATGCATCATATTTACTTTCCAAATAATTAATATTTTTTCAAATAGTAATATTATAGTATTTTATTTCTTTCAGCAATGTCGAACGGTGGCCATCCAATTACTCCTTTACTTTCACTTGAAAAACTTAATGGTGATAATTTTATAAGATGGAAATCAAATTTGAATTTATTATTAATCTGTGAGAACCATAAATTTATCATAATTGGCGAATGTCCTGAAGAGCCTGCTACCATTGCACCAAAGAATATTCGGGAAAAATATGATGCCTGGATTCAATCCAATATTAAGGCTAAGTGTTACATGCTTGTGAGCATGAGTGATGTTCTAGGAACAAAGCATGAACCTATGGAAACTACTTTTGAGATAATGGAATCTATGTAGGAAATGTTTGGGCAATAATTTGATCAAAGTAGACATGAGGCTACTAGAACCTACATGACTGCCAAGATGAAGAAGGGTGTTTCTGTGCTTGAAGAAGAAGTACATGGGGCCGTCATTAATGAGCGTACACATGTAAGCATCATACTTGAATCACTCACTCCTACTTTCGTTGCATTCATAACCAACTATATTATGAATAAGTTTGAATTCAATATGACCCAGCTATTGAATGAACTACAGAGATTTGAGTCTCTTAACAATACCATAACCAAAGAGGCTAAGGAAAATGTGACACATGAGAATCCTTCAACCTCTAAGGATAACCAAGAAGAGGAAGAAGAACAATGATAAGAACAAAAGTAAGGGCAAGAAGTCCAAGAAAGGCAAGAAGGCACAAAAAGTCAAGGAGAACAAGAATGAAAGTAACTCCAAGAAAAAAGAACCAAAGGGAAAGTCTTTCCACTATGGAGTTGAAGGTCACTTGAGGAGAAACTATAAAAAGTATCTCCCTTGGTTGAAAAAGAAAGGTAAATCTGATTTACTTGTACTTGAAGCTTGTATAGTGGAAGACGATATGTCATCCTGGGTTTTAGATTCAGGAGCCACTAACCATTTTTGTTCTTCTATGCAAATACTTGAGCAATCAATGGAACTTGCTGATGGCGAGGTGAGTATGCGAGTTGGAAGTGGAGCGCTTGTCTTAGCAAGAGCAAAAGGAACAATCTATTTATTTTTTGGGAACAATTATCTTATTTTGAATAATGTCTATTCTATTCCTCGATTTTCTAGAAATTTTAGTTTATTTCTCAGTGAAAGGAAATAGAGCTAAAGAGCCTTTAGATCTTTTACACAATGATTTTTGTGGTCCAATCAACGTACAAGATAGAGGTAGATATGAGTACTTCTTCACCTTTATTGACAATTACTCAAGATATGGTCATACTTACCTAATTCTTAGGAGATTTGAAACCTTTGGTAAGTTTCAAGACTTCAAAGCTGAGGCTGATAAACAATTAGGTAAGACTCTTAAAATACTTTGATCAGATTGAGGTGGTGAATATTTGGATTTATAATTAAAAAAATTTACGTTGGAGCATGCTATTCTATCCCAACTCACAGCACCTGGAAAGCCACACCAAAATGGAGTTTCAAAAAGAAGAAATAGGACCTTGTTGGACATGGTTAGGTCTATGTTAAGCTACTCTCCACTACCTCTCTCATTTTGGGAATATGCACTTCAAACGATGAATTACATTTTGAATGTAGTCCCATCCAATACTATAAGCAAAATGCCATTGGAACTGTGGAATTGTAACAAACCTAGTTTGCACCATTTCCACATCTGGGTGTCCTGCTCATGCTCTTAAACCTAAATCAGGGAAACTTGATTTGAGGTTGCAATTGTGCATTTTCGTGGGCTATGCTCTAGAAACAAAAGGCATTTACTTCTATAGTCCCAATGACCAAAAGGTATTTGTTTCAACAAATGCGACCTTCCTTGAACACGACTATATGTATAATGATAAACCTCAGAGCAAGATAGTTTGGAGGAACTCACAACTAATAAGATTCCATCCCCTTCATCATCATCATTAAATGATAAATGACAAATCGAGGAAACCACTATTCCTGAAAAAGAAACCCCAGTGCCATGTCGTAGTGGGAGGATTGTAAGACAACCTGTTAGCTACGAACATGAGGCACATGCAATGGATGTTCGTGAAAAGGAGAAATGGCAAGAAGCTATGAACCATGAAATGGAATCTATGTATTCCAATTTTGTCTAGGAACTTGTAGACCTACCTAAAAATGTCAGGGCCATTGGGTGCAAATGGATCTTCAAGAAGAAAAGAGGTGTAGATGGGAAAGTAACGACTTTCAAGGCAAGGCTAATAGCCAAAGGTTACAGGAGAGGGTGTTGATTATGACTATGAGATATGGAAAATGGACGTCAAGACAACTTTTCTGAATGGCTATCTTGATGAAAGTATGTATATGATACAACCAGAAGGGTTCATTAAGGATGGGGAAGATCATGAGGTGGGCAAGTTGCTGAAATCCATTTATGGATTTAAGCAAGCATCTAGATCTTGGAATATCATCTTTAATGAGACAATTAAAACATACGACTTTGAACAAAAGGTCAAGGAAACATGTGTTTATTAATATATCAAAGACTGAGTGGTGGTTTTCTTAGTTCTTTACATGGATGACATTCTGCTCATTGATAACGTTGTAAAGACACTATCAATCATGAAGAAGTGGTTTGCTGAAAAGTTCCAAATGAAATATTTGCGCGAAGTGAGCTATGTTCTCAAAATCCAAATCCTTTGGGATAGGAAGAACAAGCTCTTGGCACTTTCTCAGATTAATTATATAGAGAAGGTGCTTGAAAGGTTCTCTGTGGAGAATTCCAAGAACTGTCAGTTACTGACCAGACATGGAATTACTCTTTCCAAAGAGAAATGTCTAAAGACACCTCAAAAGGAAGAGGATATTAGAAAGTATCCATATGCTTCAGCAGTTGGGAGTCTAATGTATGCTACATTGTGTACTAGGCCCAACATAGGCTATGATGTAGGGATTGTAAGATGTTATCACTGAAATCCTAGTTTAGAACATTGGATTGCAGTAAGCACATTCTCAAGTATCTTAAGAGAACACGAGATTATATGCTTGTATACTCAGGGGGTGAGCTAAACCCTACTTGATACACCGATTCTAATTTCCAATCAGATAAAGACTGTCATAAATCCACTTTTGGGTTATTGTTCACTCTTGGTGGAGGAGCTGTATTCTGGAGAAATATTAAACAATCCAGTATTGCAGATTCAACCATGGAAGCAGAGTATATATTGGCTTGTGAAGCTGCTAAGGAAGCGGTTTGGCTTAGAAAGTTCCACACTAATTTGAAAGTAATTCCAGATATGGAGTAGTAGCTAACTCTAAGGAACCCAGTAGCAACAAGAGAGGAAATTATATAGAAAAGAAATACACTCTGGTTAGAGAGATTGTGCACCAAGATGATGTGACTATTATGAAGATACCATCGGAACGGAACCTAGCAGACCCGTTTACCAAAACACTTCGTGCAAAGTTGTTTATGGGTCATGTACGCAACATGGGTTTAAGGGAGATGCCTCACTTTCTTTGAGGGCAAGTGGGATATTGTTAGGAGTTAAGCCATGAAAGCATGTAAATACATTTGATTGATTTAAGTAAAAGTACAATTTTATTATATTTGAATGTTATAATTATTATTTGAGTAATTTATTTAAATATCAAGAAAATTCCATATTCATTTATGAGGATATGATCTTGTATTAGTACGAGAGAATTAAGATCTTATAAAATGAATAAAATAGTCAGTAACATATTAGTGTAAGGAATCTTTAATAAATGGTTGCTAGTACGGTTTTAAGAGATCAAATTTCATTCATGAACAAATTCTAAATTACATAATTTTTCCAAAGATTTAAGATATAAAAGACAATTCACAGGTATTTTCCCCCCAAGCAATTAGAAATTACTGATATTCTAGGTCGCTTTTAATGGGTTATAATACAAGATTTAAAGAAATTTGGTACTGCATTTAAATTTGCTACTGCGTTTAAAGAAATGGCCTTTATAATCTTGCATTACAATTGTTCATAAAAATAAAACTTGCACTATACACTTATTGATAATATTTCTTCAATTGTAGTGTGTTCCAAGTTTATTGAACACATTCTCTATTCAACCGAGCTAAGTTAAATGCTCATTTTTGTAGAGTTTCCATGATCTGATAGGGTCTTTCCCAGTTTGGTCCTAGTACGCCATCTTTAGGGTATTTATTTACCAAGAACTCCCTCCTTAATACCAAATCTCCTAACTCGAACATCCTTTCTATAACTTTTGAATTGAAATACCGAGTTACTTTCTGCTGCTAATGGACAAGCTGGATATGTGATTCTTCTTGGCGTTCTTCAATTAGGTATAGAGATGCTTGTAGTAGGTCGTGGTTTTGTTCATGGTTGAAAGTCCTTTTCCTATGGGATGTCACTAGGTCTTCAACTGGGAGCATTGTTTCACTTACATATGTCAAGGAGAATGGGGTATGACCAGTGGATGTGTGGTGAGAGGTTTTGTATTCCCAAAGTACTTGTGGCACTGTTCAGGCCTCAATCCTTTAGCGTCCTACAACCTCTTCTTCAAGCTCGCCTTTAGAGTTTTATTTACTGCTTCCACCTATCCATTAGCTTATGGATACACCCATGAGGAGAAACTCTTGACAACCCCGTACTTTTCAAATAAGTTTGTAAATAGATCGCTGTCGACTTGAGTTCCATTATCTGATACAATTTTCCTTCGGAGTCCATTGCGACAAATTATGTTCTTCACTATGAAATCAAGTACTCCCCTCAAGAATATTTTTTCTAATGGTTCAACTTCGTCCCACTTCGTAAAGTAATCCACCACGACCTCAGTGTAGCTAACTCCAACTTTCCCCATTGGCAATGACCCAATAAAATATATTCTACAGACGATGAATGGCCAAGGTGACCAGATCATTCTAAGCCCGATAGGTGCAACCCTGGCATTTATTGCACTTTTGAATATGCGAGGCTGAGTCTTTATTCATGGTAGGCTAGAAATAACCTTGTTTGAGTATCTTCATGGCTAGATTTTTCCCCCTAGCGTGATCTCTACGAAACCCCTCATGAACATCCTTTAGAATAGTTTGAGCTTCCTCTGGTGAAACACACCTAAGCAAAGGCATAGAATGATCCCACCTGTAGAGGTTTCCTTCGATCAAGATATAACTTGGGATATGGTATAGCAGTGTCCGTGAATCCTTGAAATCTTCAAGTAGTCTTTAGGAGGTAAGATAATCTACGATTGGAGTCCTCTAGGTTGACCCTTTGTGAATTAGCTTGACCTTTTCATATTTTCCTTCTATGCTTGACTTACCAAAGAATTATATAGGAACTACGTTCAACTTGTTCACTTCCTTGTTGTGGAAAACCGAGCCAATACGTCTGCATTGGTGTTTTGTTCGTTGGGGACCTACTCGATAGAGTAAAACACAAACTATGAATATTCGTCCTTTACCCTGGCTAGGTATGGAGCCATCTTAATTCAGCGAGCCTAGAATTCTCTCACTACTTGGTTTACCACAAGCTGTGAATCACTGAAGCACTAGATGTCCTTTGCTTTCAACTCCTTTGCGATTCAAATTCCAGCTAGCAGGGCTTCGTATTCTGCTTCGTTGTTTGTGGTGCTAAATCCAAATCTTAAAGTAGTGTGGAAGCAATGTCCTTTGGGAGTAATTGGAATGATTGCAAGTCTTCAACCATGCTCGTTAGATGACCCATCATGAACAACTTCCATAATTCTTACACAGGTTCCCTCATAGGTTCATCGTGAAATCCTGTGCATTTGGCCATGAAATTAGCTGCGGCTTGTCCCTTAATGGCTGATCGTGGTATATACAAAATCTCGAACTGGCCAAGTTTCTCGAGAGGGCTCATGGAGTAATTATGTGTTGAGTAATTAAATAATTATGTGATTATGTGAATTATATTAGTTATATTACGATATGATTGCTTATGCATGTTTACGTGTATTAAATATGCTTAAAGGCCCTTTTTTGTCAAAAAATGGCATTTTTGTAATTTTGACCGGTCGATGGTATAATTATAATTTTGTATGCTATGTGTTCGAGACCACATTATTATGTGGATACATTTGAGATATTCGACACGAGTCAATCCTTTTGAGAAATTTAACGAAAAAGTCACAACATGGATTAATACCCAGCTTGGGGTGAGCCAAGGGGTATTATGGTAATTTTACACATTTTGGGATTTATTGATAAATAAGAGTATTTGACGGGGAAATAACTTGTATTTGATTAGTTGATTGATTAAATTGGAGATTAGAGGTATAATTTGAGGTTTAGTGGGGGATTTAAGCCAAATGTCCAAAATGCCATTGGGGGACTAATTGGAGGGTAGTATGAGCTAAGGGTAAAATGGTATTTTTCCATTAAAATAGACAAAGACTTAGATAAGTCTGGAGCTCAACCCTCAGTCACGTTCTCTTTTTCCCCCTTGATCTATCTTCTTTGTTCCATGACCAAAGCACTAAAAAACTATGGCTAACTTGTGGGATTTTGAAGCATTCTAGTGAAGGATTAAAGCTTTGCTTGAGGGTAGGAGCCATCAAGGCCAGCTTACCTACTGGGGATTCAATTTTTCAGAGAGGGAAGTCCGAATTTGAAGTTCTTTAGTTATTTTCTTGAATTCTTTAGGTTAAATTCTGTTTTGGGATTTTGGTGGGATTCATAATTTTATGGGAATACTTTTAAGTTGTTTGAGGTTGGTATTATTGATTTGAAGTGGAAATTCGGTACTAGTCGGTGTAGAATTGAGCCTTGGATTGAATTTGGTGTTTGGTAATCGCAAGGGAAAACAAATTTCTAGGTTTTCTTGTAGTGGCACCGTGACGCTCGAAAAGAGCACTGCGACATGCTTAAGTTTCGTTGCGGGCAAGGATTGAACTCTAAATAATGTAGAACCGCGACCCTTCCAGAGGGCGCCATGACACCAATGTAGGTTTTTTTTTTATACTAAAAGCTCTATGTTTGTTGGAGTGTCGCGACCTTTTAGAAGTTGCACTGTGACTCAAAATGTTGATTTTCTGGGGGGACTTCTCGGTCCATTGTGGGGCCGCGGCCTTGTTGGGGGGCATCGCAGAGCTAAGGAAATTTTAGGGTAAATTGGTTTTGATTTTTTGGGAAACCAAATCAAAGGGCTTAGGGATGATTCCACTACCCGATTTATTGGAATCTGAAGTCCCGAGGACTAGGGCTTGGTCTTGGAGCCCATTATTGGAGTTCATTCCTAATATATTCATCCTCCATGTGTTGTGACTAGGGTTTTTTGCAAGGCTCGAGAGAAATGGATTGTACTCGAGGTCGACTCACTAAATTGCTCAGGACTTGAGGCAAGAAAACTGGCACCTGCATCGAGATTACGTATATCTATTTAAATGTGAATGTTTTTGGATTATGTCTAGTTATGTGACATATGAGGTGCATATCTGTTTGTATTTGTCTGGAAAGCTTGGCTAATAAGTCGTGGTCGACAATAGCATGTGCAATGTAGGTCGTTACGGCTGGGCCATTCTTGGAGTGCGATATGCGCTCATTTCGCTCAGAGGCCACACAAATGAATTGTATGCTTACTTGAGTTTGACTATAACTGCTAAGTGTGTTGTTTATGAATTATACTTTGTTGATTATATGTTTTACTTAATTGTGTTTTCTTGTTGGGCCTTGGCTCACGGGTGCTACGTGGTGCAGGTAAGGGCAAAGAAAAGTTGGACCAGCCATGAGTTGGAGAGCTCTAGGGCCAGTGTGTACATATGCACCCTGCTCGACCACCACAGTCGGGTTATGTTATGAGGATTTAGGTTTTCAGTTCATTTTGCCGCTTAGGACGACCATATTTGTACCATGTTACTTTTATGTTTAGTCATAAACTATTTTTGGGATCCTGTGTATATATACTAAAACTTTTTAATGAAAAGTAATACTTTTAGCCAAGTTTTTTAATACCTAAACCATGAGTTAACTTTAATTACACGTTTAAGTACAAATGACTCACTTAACGAGTTAAGCACTATTTTAAACACACACTGTAACAACCCTGAATTAGTAGGACGTTACAACTTGGTATCAAAGCTACCAAGGTTTAATGGTTCTTGGAGATTGGTTGGGCATGTACACTCACTGCTCAAATCACAGTTCAGTAATTAATGAATTGAATATGTGTTAATTTCTTAATTGGAATATATTTTCCTTATCTACATGCTATAGTAGGAAGCATGACATATACTGATAGGGCATGGTCCTTGACCGTTATGTGAATATGAAAATATATGTTTATTAGCATTGCTGATGCATGTGACAGCTATGGAAATGCTTATTTGCATTGTTAATCTGCGTGTATGATTATTTGTTCAGTTTTGGACTGTGGGTTTGTAACGACCCAAAATCACTAATAAGGCTTAAGGGCCTTGATTAGTGTGCTGGGAGGGCATAAACGGTTTATGTGTGATTTAAATTATTTAATGCATGATTATGTGATAAGTATGCTTATATGATTATATGGATTTATGAGATGCATGATTATGAGTATCAGTATGGATGTAGGCCCTGTTTAGATTATAAGGGCATATTCGTAATTTTAGCCCGGTCAGGGCATAAATATGATTATTTGTGATAAATTGTTAAGACCACATTATTATGTGGATGTATTTGCAGCATAAGGCTCGAGGCGATCTTTGTGAGCGGTTTAGCGATATAGTCACGGCGGGGATTTATACCCGGCTCGGGGGAGCCTGGGGGTATTTATGGGAATTTGTGTATTAGGAGATATGCTTGTTATATCTAATGTTTTTAGAGTATAAGGGAAAGTGGTAGAAACTGAAGGAAAGAAAAGGAAAGGAACAAAACAGAGCACCTAACCTATCTCTCTCTCTCTCTCTCTCACGAATTGTTATCTCTCTCTCACTCTCTTGAGGATTTTTGAAGCTAAGAACTCAGAGGAAGTCTAGACTTGTTTTGGGGTGTTGATCCTTGGAGAAGCTAAGGGATTCAGTTGGAGTTAGATACCAATTAAGGTAAGGTTTTAAGGTTTTGTTTGAATTTTCTGGGTTTGTGAGGTTGATTTATGAACTTGAATTTTGGATGGGAATTTAAGGACTTGAGCTTGGGGATTTGAGGAACTAAAGGCTTGAAGGACATAGAAGGCAACCTAGGGTCGAATTCTCTCAGTTGAGGTAACAATTTCTAGTCTTGACCATTTGAGTTTTTGGGTTTTCTGGTTTTTCTGATGAAGTTCTTGAGCTTCAGGCTCAATTCTATTTCCTTTGTTTGATGATGCTTGTGGCGAAGTTTTGATGTTGTTGGGTCATGTTGGTTGAGATATATTGGATGGTAGGCTCAATTTGGAGTTTAGTTGAGGTTTGGAGTGGGTTTATGGATCTTTGGCTCGATGAAGTTCGAAGGAAAAACCCAGAAGTGTTGCATATGCTGGCTGTAGTGCTAGGTAGGGGGTGCTACAGCGCTAGGCCGTGTTTTCAGGGGGGGCTTGAGTCTCTAACTCTAGTGCTGTAGCGCCCACCATGTAGCGCTGCCCTACCTCCAGAACTGGGTTTTGGGTATTTTTCTTAGGGTTTTTGCTTGGGGGACCGAGGGTCGATTCCACCACCCCGTTCGGTGGAATTGGGCTTCCTGAGGGCTTGGGATTGGTTCCGAAATTGGATTGAGGAATTGAATGTTAATGAGGATTCTATTTTACGGTTGTTACTAGGTGTACGCTAGGGCTCGGACGGGATCATGCTCGAGGGTAATCTGATGATTTATGAATTATCTGACTGTTGATTATCGTTTATGCTCTGTATTATGGTTTTCTTGCTGGGCCTTGGCTCACGGGTGCTACATGGTGCAGGTAAAGGCATCGGAAAAGTGGACCAGTCCTGAGTTGGAGAGCTTTGGGGTAGAATGTACATAGTCAGCTGATCGGTCGCCACGGTCGAGGAATGGTATAGGGACAGGAGAACCTAAAGTGCCTATTTTGCCATTAGAGTGGCTTGTGGTTGTACATTAACTTTGAAATTTTGTAAACTGTCCTTTAAAACCTATTTTGGGATCCCATGTATTAAACGTTTATTTTAATGAGAAATTTCCTGTTTATGACCAAAATCTTTTAACCCTAACCTAATTATGACTTTAGGGTGACAGTTTCAACTATACAACTTGATTAGAAAGTTTTGCACTTTTATAATCACACAGTGTAGCGACCTTGGTTATCCGCGGTGTTACAGGGGTGGTATCCTAGCACCGTTATCATTGCCTAATAAGTCGAGTCATTATTTGAAGATATACTTGGCAAGTTATGCTTACAAGGAAATCAAACAGACTAGTTGGCATTGGAAATGATGCTAGAGATGACAACCAGGGTCAGAACCCTCCACCAACCCCTGAAATCTGGCAGCACAAGTTTGTTGAAATGCAAGCAAGGTTACAAAGACAGGAAGAAGAAATTAGACAGCTTAGGTAGCAAGATCCATCATGGAACGCTCCCCCGCCTACACCATCAGTGGTAGTATCAATTCTAGGATAGCTAGAAATGGGGAATAGACGAGAGCCTCTTTATGAACGACTGAAGAAACAACACCCTCCAACCTTTGAGGGAGGCCAAGATCCACTCAGAGCTGAGCAGTGGATGAGCATGACTATCTCCATCTTGGATGTCATGAGGGTTGTAGGTAACCGTAGAGTGGCCTGATCCATATATATGTTACGTGATGATGGTCGTATTTGGTGGGAGATGGTATCCCAGGCTCGGGATGTAACTACAATGAACTGGGAGGAATTTAAAGAGTTTTTCAATGAAAAGTACTACAATGATGCAGTCAGAACTACAAATGTGGATGAGTTTAAAAATCTGGTTTAGGGCAATATGATAGTGACAGAGTATGCCTTGAAGTTTGATAGGTTGACCAAGTTTGCTTCTGAATTGGTACCAACTGATGTGACAAGGAAGGAACAGTTTGTTCGAGAGTTGAATGTTATGATAGCTAGAGACGTTAGGATCACCTATGTGCTTGGAGTTACTGCATATGCTCAGGAAGTGGAAAAGGCCCTTATTGTTGAGGGCGTTAAGGAAAAGATTTGGCGTGAGAGCGCCACTAGGCAGGATGCCATGAGGGTGGTACCCCCATTTATGGGATCTGGTAGGGGTGAAGGTCCTGGTGACTAGGGTTCATGGTGCTCAGAGTGACTGCCAGGGAAACAATGAGGCTTGGAGGAGTTATCTAAAGTGTGCCATTTGCAAGAGGCGCCATCTGGGAGAATGTCGAGTGAAGGCATGCTTTTTGTGTGTGGTGGTTGGACATCTCAAGAAATATTGCCTGGGGCGAAGAAGGAAGAACTAAAAAAGGTGGACAGCTTAACTACAGCTCAAGTGTTCACCTTGACGGATTTAGAGGATGAGGCTAGTCCCTCAATAGTGACAAGTCAGATTTCCGGTGCTACTTCTCCTTACGCTATGTTGATTGATCATGGGGCTACACATTCATGTGTTTCTAGTAAAGTGATTGATAGATTATGTAGGCCTTGTGATCTATGTGCTATGGGGTTTGGGACTTTATTGCCTACTGGGAGTTGGTAATTTCTAGGAGATGGATTAAATCTCTACCAATAGAAGTTGACAGTAAAGAGTTGTCAGTGGATTTGATTAAGCTTGCTATAGAGGATTTTGACATTATCTTGGGTATGGACTAGTTATTCAAGTATGGGGAAATTATTGACTATAAGAGGATGATGGTGAGTTTTGAGCCTGAGGGAGAGGACCCGTATGTGTTTGAGGGTGCTATGAACGGGTATCGCATTCCTATGATCTCGGACTAAAGGCTGGAGACCTCTTGCACGGAGGTTGCATAGGATTCCTAGCGAGCATAGTGGATACCACCAGGGATGTGCTAGTTGGATCGACAGAGACTAGATGGGTCTGTGAGTTCTTAGATGTGTTCCCACAAGATCTACAGGGTTTATTGCTGCATTGAGAGATCGAGTTTGTGATTAAGTTGGCACCAGGGACAGAACCAGTATCCAAGGCACCATACAAAATGGCTCCAGTGGAATTGAAGGTACAATTGCAAGAGTTACTTGATTTCGATTTCATTTGACCCAGCTTCTCACCATGGGGCGCACCAGTGTTGTTTGTTAAGAAGAAGGGCGGGACATTCAAGATGTGAATTGACTACAGAGAGTTGTACAAACTGACTATCAAGAACAAGTATCCATTGCCAAAGATTGATGACTTGTTTAATCAATTTCAGGGTAAGACAATATTTTCAAAGATTGATCTTCGATCTAGTTATCACCAGCTGACGATCAAGGATGAGGATATTCTGAAGACAACCTTTCGCACGAGGTATGGGCATTATGAGTTTCTTTTTATGTCATTTGGATTGACTAATGCCCCAACAACATTTATGGATTTGATGAATAGAGTGTTTAGAGACTACTTGGAAATGTTTTTGATTATCTTTATCAATGATATATTGATTTACTCTTAGTCAAAGACAGAGCACACACAACATCTCATGTTAGTACTTCACAGGTTGAGGGAGCATAGATTGTATGCCAAGCTCAAGAAGTGCGAGCTGTAGTTACCTTAGGTGATGTTCCTTGGTCACATTGTTAGTTAGGAGGGAATCATGGTGGATCTAGCCAAGATTGAGGCGATGAAAGATTGGTTAATTCTCAGGAGTGCTAGAGAGATTAGGAGTTTCCTGGCTTTAACAGGATACTATCGACGCTTTGTTGGAGGGTTCTCAATGATTGCAATGCCACTAACAGAGTTGATGAGCAAAAGCTTGAAGTTTTTTTGGTCAGATAGATGTGAGAACAGTTTTCAAGAGTTGAAGCAGCGATTGATCACTGCTCCGGTATTGAGTCTTCCTTCATATCAAGAGAAGTTTGTGGTTTACTGCGATGCATTGAGACATGGGTTAGGCTATGTTCTTATGCAGGCTAGGAAGGTGATTTCTTATGCTTCATGACAACTAAATGAATATGAGCAGTTGTACCCTACTCATGATTTAGAGTAAGCAGTAGTGGTATTCGTAATTAAGGTGTGGCTACATTATCTTTATTGGGAGAAGTGCAAGATTTACACTGATCATAAAAGTTTGAAGTACTTTTTCACACAGAAAGATGTGAACATGAGGCAGAGACGTTGGTTGGAGTTGGTGAAGGATTATGACTGTGAGTTCCTTTATTACCCAAGAAAAGCCAACATAGTAGCAGATGCTCTAAGTCAGAGAGGTCCATGACAGGTGTATAGCTTAACGCAGATTTCTACAGAATTGGCAGAGGATACTACCAGAGCTGTGATAAAATTCATTGTGGGTAGATTTGCCAACATTATACTTAAGTCTACACTCCTCAAGAGAGTAAGAGAATCTCAAAGGAATGATCCTTAGTTAAAGAAGCACTAGGAGGACATCCTAGCTGGAGTGGCTAAGGAATTTACCATTGCTGAGACAGGTATATTGAGGTATAAGGATCGAATTTGTGTTCTGATGGATGTGGCATTAGACAAGGGATTTTGAATGAGTCTCATACCAATCCCTATTCATTTCACTCATGCACAATAAAGATGTATCATGATCTAAAATCTTTGTATTGGTGGCCAGAGATGAGGAGAGATGTAGTCGAGTATGTGGCAAAGTGCCTAACCTGCGATCAAGTGAAGACTGAGCACCAGAGGCCACCTAGGTTGTTATAGCCTTTAGGTATTCTTGAGTGGTAGTGGGAAGACATCACTATGGATTTTCTAGTGGGTTTGCCTAGAAAAATGGGGCAACATGACTTAGTATGGGTGATTGTAGACAAATATACCAAGTTAGCTCATTCCCTACATGTGAGGACAAATTATATAGTAGATCAGTATGCTGAGTTGTATGTCCGAGATATTGTAGAAGTGGGTTTTTTTTGGGTGTTTTCTTAGGGTTTTCGCCTGGGGGCTCGGGGTTTGATTCCACCACCCCGTTTGGTGGAATTAGAGCTTCCCGAGGGCTCAGGATTGGTCCCGAGGTTAGGTTATGGAATTGAAGTTTAGTGATGGTTCTAATTTATGGCTGTGACTAGGTGTATACTAGGGCCCGGACGGGATCGTACTTGAAGGTCGATTTCACTAATCAAATCTATCAGAATCAAAGGTAAGACACTGCACCCAGTTATGTGAATATGTTGGGACTAAGAGCTCCCTATATTTGTATGTAATGTCATGAGATGGTATTCTGCCATGGGGATATGAGATGGTATTATGCCTAAGAGTGTGGGAATCAATATTTGCGCACAGGGCGCGGCTTGGCCACTGGTAGCTAAGATTAAATACATAATCACTGAGCTCGGCCTAAGCGAGCCGGAGTCAGTGGGATAATCAGAGGGTGCGGCCTAAGGGAGTTGACCCTGGACATTGGTGTGTTATATTTATTATTGTCTAAATTGTTGAGTGTGACGGGTTTGTTATTTGAATAACTGATTGTTGGCTTGTAGATTGACATCATTGTTTATGTGAGCTGTATGAATTGTGTATATCCGATTGATAATTCGTAAACTTTCTATGCTATGTATTATAGTTCTCTTACTGGGCCTTGGCTCACGGGTGCTATGTGGTGAAGGTAAAGGCAAGGGTAAGGTGGACCAGTCCTGAGTTGGAGAGCTTTGAAGCTGAATGTACATAGTCAGCTGATCGGCCCCCACGGCTGAGGAATGGTACAGGACGGGAGAAGCCTAAATGTCTGTTTTTCCCTTGGAGTGGCCAGTACATGTTTATAACGTGGAATTTTTGTAAAATGTCTTTCAAACTCTATTTCTTTTGGGATCCCATGTACAAAGTGTTTATCTAAGTGAAATGCATCTTTTATGACCAAATTCTTGTAACCCTAGTTCAACTATAGTTTCAGTAACACGTTTCTAATTAAATGACTTGATTAGCAAGTCTTGCACCTTTATAAACATAGTGTAACGGTCTTGGCTACCCAGGGCTTTATTTGATCAGTAGATGGGCGTGATTAACTCTGTCCTTGATTATATGAGAATAGTGGGCCATGATAGAGTAGTTGCGCCTTGTGTATGATGTAGAGGGATGCCCGGATGTGGTTGGGAATAGTACCCCTCACCCAGAATGTTTTCATGATCGGTTGGGAGGAATCCAGGCAGTGT
The DNA here is from genome assembly GCF_963169125.1 of Humulus lupulus. Lineage (NCBI taxonomy): Eukaryota > Viridiplantae > Streptophyta > Magnoliopsida > Rosales > Cannabaceae > Humulus > Humulus lupulus. The sequence goes on along the minus strand of NC_084800.1, from coordinate 144,159,692 downwards.
TTTGATAAAAGAAACTACTGTGATGCAGTTTGAACTGTGAAGACTAATGAGTTTATGAACCCGGTCTAGAATGGCAGGACAACGACAGAGTATGTTAATGAATTTTATGGGATGATCAATCCGCTTAAGGGTTTGGTACCAACAGTTGTAGCCCAGAAAGGACGATTTATCCAATGGCTGAACTCTGGGATGGCCCAGAGCACCAGGGTTGCTCCACTGCATGAGATTTTGGTCTATGCTTGGGCGGTAGGGAGGGCCTTGTTACTAAAGACATAAGAGATGGGAATTGGGACAGGAATCTTAGGCAATGGTATTCCCATTTGTTGGTTGTAGTAAGGGCATATGCCTAGTAACTAGAAAAGAAGGACCGCTGATAGTTATACTACTTCTGGTTCTGAGAGGAAGGATTATAGTTTACATGTTAGCCGACAGGGTGGCGATCAGGTCTGGTAAGGTTACTTAGTATGCGCTTGATGTGAAAGACGCCATCTGGAAGGACGTTAAGTGAAGGCATGATTTCTACATGGAATAGTTAAGCATGTTAGGGTGGATTGCCTGAGATTGGAGAAGGGAGGACTGGTCTGCCCTGTTACAGTCATAGCCCGAGGCTAGTTCCTCGGAGGTGGCTGGTTGACTTGATAAGTCCTCGTTCTTTACTATATAATGAGATGTAAGAGTTTGGTGTTGCGTATCTCCTAGAAAAAGGTTCAGATATGAAGTACATGCTTTAAGGTTTTTATACATCGAGGCCCGAGATATTAGTGCCTGTTGGGGAAGAGTTGGTAAGTTTCATGAGAAGAATTAGAATACAAGTGGTAAAAGGTTTATAGTAAAGGTGAATGAGCTCATCATATAAGATTTTTAATATGAGCCTGAGTAGGAGCTAATTCGTTAAATAAGGGACAACCATGGATTACAAGGGATGGTAATAATGTCTAGATTTGGAAGGGAAGGATCCGGTTGCATCTACGAGATGCCTGGAAGTTGGAGTGGATAACACCTGGAATATATCAGTTAGACTGAATAGAAACTAGATTAGCTAGTAAGTTTTCACATGGGTGCACAAGAAATTGTTGGTTACACTACGGGGATTCGATATGCTTAGACTCGGTATCAGGGACATCGTGAGGAATGATGTTAGCCTAGTAGAAAGAATTAATGGTTTAGTTGAAGAAGTATCTGATTTGAGGATGAATCAGAAGGAGCATTGCATCATGGGCACGTTGACATCGCATATTAAGGATAAAGGGTTCAATTGTCTCGTTGCAAGATAGGACAATGTTCTCAAGAATTGATCTTCGATCTGGTTATTACCATCTTAGGATCAAGGAGAGAGACTGTAATGACCCAAAATCACTAATAAGGCTTAAGGGCCTTGATTAGTATGTCGGGAGGGCATAATTGGTTTGTGTGTGATTTAATGCATGATTATGTGATAAGCATGCTTATATGATTATATGGATATGTGAAATTCATGTTTATGAGTATTAATATGCATGTGGGCCCTATTTAGATTATAGGGGCATATTTGTGATAGAGTGTTGAGACCACATTGTTATGTGGATATATTTGCAGCATATGGATCGAGATGGTCCTAGTGAGCGGTTTGGCGAAATATTCATGGCGGGGATTTATACACGGCTCGGGGGAGCCTGAGGGTATTTTCAGGAATGTAGGAGATATATTGGAGATTATTAGACTTTGGGTAAATAATTGGTGATTAATTTGATGACAGGATTTAAATGGTAAATATTTGGATGACTTGAGGAATTAGTGGGAATTAGGAATGAATGACTATTCTACCCCTAGATTAAGTTAGAAGGTTATTTTATTTGGGAGGGAAAAATTGTCTTTCCTAAGTCTAAGGATATGTTTAGCCTTTATGTTAGAACAAGGTAGAAGGGTATGGAACAATTAAGGAAAGAAAGAAGGAAAACATAAATCTCAGCTCACTTCTCTCTCTCTCCCACATATCCTCCTCTTTCTCTTGCTTCCATTTGAGCTTCAAGCTAAGGACTCAAGAAGACTTTAGGCTAGGTGTTGAGGCTGTGATCTTTGAGGAAATTGAAGGGGTAATTAAGTTTGAATGGTAGCTGGAAATCAAAGGAAAGTCAAAAATTTTGGAGCTATGTTGGTGTGAAGATTCAGCTGAAAATTAGGTCTCCACTTGAGGTAAGACTACTGTCCTAAACATCTGAGTTTTGCTGAATGGTTTAAGTTGAATTTTAGGTTCTTTAGTATATGTTTAGTGATGAGTTTGGCTGATGGTTTGAGTAGAAAATCTCTGTGTTTATATTGTGATTTTTGAGGCTGAATTGAGATGTGATGTTTGTTTATATTGCTGGAAATTATAGGATTAAAATATCTAATTATGGGTCTAAATCTGTGGTTGGTTTAGTGATGAATTGAGGGGAAAATTCTTGGTATGTTTGAATGTTCTTGGCTGGGAGAAGGAGGAGAAAACCCAGGTTTTCTCTGGGTACGCAGGGCGCGCTGCGACCCAACCTGGAGGCACCGTAGCGTGTGTGGCCCTTCTGGCCGTGGGAGCTCTCTGACTTGGGGGGCATCGCGACTTGCTTGGCCAAGTTGCGACCCGCCTCCCCTTTGGCGTGAGAGCTTGCTCTCTGACTTGGGGCTAGTCATGACTTGCTGAGCCAAGTTGCGACCCGCCTGGGAGGTTTGCCCTTGGAGGTTTTCAAGTATTGTTAGGGCTCGGGGGTTCGATCTTAGGTGCTCGGGAAAATTTCTATTACCCGGTTTAGTAGAAATTGAGATCTCGGAGGCTAGTTTTGTTCCCTAGGTATTTTATTTCTAATTGGAAGTTGATAGATATCAATGACTCTTGTGACTAGGTTTGTCGCCAAGGCACGAGACTAGGGATTGTGCTCGGAACCAGTTCATCTTCTCCGCTCGGAATCAAAGGTAAGAAAACTACACCCGGTTGTGTGGCTATGTTCGGAATAAGAGTTCCCTATACTTGTATGCATTGTTGTATGATGGTAGTATGCCATATAAGCCTGAGATAAACGACCTAAGAGTGCCGGAACTAATATTTGCGTACAGGACGCGACTCGACCACTGGTAGCTGAGGTTAATTATATAATCACTGAGCTTGGCCTATGTGAGCCAGAGTCAGTGGGATAAACAGAGGGTGCAGCCTAAGGGTGTTGACCCTGGATATTGTATGATATGTTTATTGTTGTTATTTTGATGATTGTGGCATGTTAATTATCTGAATGATAGATTGTTGGTTTGTTGATTGATATCACTGATTATGTGAACGACGTGGTCTGCTAAGTATTTGATTAATGATTTACAAATTGTTTGACTATTGTTATTGGTTATGCTATGTTTATGGTTTTCTTGCTGGGCCTTGTCTCACGGGTTCTATGTGGTGTAAGTAAAGGCAAGGGTAAGCTGGACCAACCCTGATTTGGAGAGCTCTGGAGGCATAATGTACATAGTCGGCTGCTCGGCCACCATGGCCGAGGGATGATACAGGGACAGGAGACCCTAGCCTATTTTGCCTTTAGAGTGGTTTGTGGTTGTACATAACCTTTGGAAATTTTGTAAACTATTATTTAACCCTATTTTTGGGATCCCGTGTATCAAACGCTTATTTAAATGAAATTTATCTTTTATGACCAAAATCTTTTAACCCTAGTTCAATTATTGTTTTAGTGACACATTTTCAACTAAACGACTTGATTAGAAAAACTTGCGCCTTTATAAACACACAATGTAATGGTCTTGGTTATCTAGGGCGTTACAGAGACATTTTAGGAAGTACTCCTTGCACCAAGTAGGATATGATAGGTAATCAATCGAGGTTCTTAACTTACCAATGCTTCAACGACACAAGTAAGTTCTACAAGTAGAGAATACAGAAACACCATGGATAAACCACGCCCAGATTGGTTAGGAATGTGTTGGTCTACTCTCATTTAGAAGCAGAACGTGAACGACTACGACATTGATAATATTAAGACTGATGAAGAAAGGTTTTAGGTAAGGCTCCAGAAAGTGTAAGCTTCAATTTCTTCAAAGGTAATTAAGGTCACGTATAGGGAGTGATGGGATCAAGTAGGAAGGAATTTAGTTAGAAGCCACAAAGAAATTACTGATGAACGCCTTAGGGGTAAGAAGTATAGTGAGACTAGTGGAAACCTCATCTACTACTTGAAGCATCTTCTAAGACAATTATACCCAAGATTGAGACGACACAAGAACCTAAAGTTGGACTGAATGGACAGTTTGTATCATATTTTCAGAAAAATATAATAAGTATTGGTTAGCACCCAATGGAATTAGAATCCATAAGCAATGGACGAATGCAGGAGGAAAACATGATGGATATTTTCTTTGTTTGAGAAATGAAACTAAAAGGCGGTGCATTATGGAATAAGATGCGTCTAGGTATAGACTAAAAGGATGGTTGTTCGTGCTTCACAGTAGATGAAAGAATAGGAACACGAATGGTATACATGGAACATTAAGTTGGCGGTAACGCTAGATATCCATGGTTCAGATGCAGTGTTGGCACCCACAGAATAGAAGTGAATGTATTAGCGCAAAGGATTTGAGAGTTTGGTCATCTGTAGAGGAATAACCTTGAGACCAAGACCTAGTGGGAATTAATGGGTTATTCATATTGGAAATCCTTGATGCATAAGGGAAAATTGATATGGAAGTTGACCTCCTAAGTTGGTAAGATATGTGCCAGTTGGATAAGACTCCACAGATTATAGTAAAGTCAAACGAGGTAACGATCAAGATCGATATAGTATCTACAATTGATTGTACATAGATATACCTCTATGGACAATGGAATTCAAAGAGAAGATCTAGTAGGAATGGTTCAGAATCCTACTATTTTAGTATGAACGGATTAAGATATGAAGATCGGATGAGTGATCCTATGGAACTTGGTGTTGAGGTGGAGATCCTAGATTGATATTGTAACCAGAAAGTTTAAATGGATGTTTAAATCTAAAAATCTGTCTATTAGAAGGTAAAAAGGTATAGTAGTGGACCATAAGAGTGGATCACATTAGACTATAAGTAAGATGTTTGGACATGGAAGGTTGTGCCTCAACAAGTTGAGCTAGCACACCTTGATTCATGTGAACTAGTATCATAATGGTGGGTATGGGTGAAGGGAGACTATATGTCTTCGTGGGACACCGAAGTTGGTGGTGTCGGAGTGAAACACATTATTTTCCAAGTTCTAGAAAAAGATGTAGAAGACGAAGAGTATAAGATTGAAACCTGGAATTATTGGTTGTCCTCAGGTAGACTGGCAATCTGAAGAAGTAATTCGAATTTTGAAGAATTATGCATCGAATGTGCAAGTGTTTAGGGCATCAAGATAAGTATGGTCCCTTGATGGAATAGTCACAATGGTGAATATCGGTCAACGACTAGGGTGACTCGGCATAAGATATAGCAAGGTAGAGAGCAAGAAGTATTTGTTCTAAGTAATGAGTTGAAAGACAGAGAATATTGTGGTTCAGTATTGGTTCGGAGAAACCAATGAAGTTATAGGATTATTAGGGCGGAAGTGTCTGCCTATCTGAAACGACACAAGAGTTTGCAAGTTTCAAGTATGGGAATACAAAGTTCTAGGATGGGACACTAATATTTCTCCAAATATTGCAGCCAAGAAAGAATATGATATCTTGGGAAAGAAAGAGGGGTTTTGACTCCCGATTTAATAAGGGTTCTGAGATAGTACCAAGGACTAGGCCGAAGGCCTGCAGGACAGTCTTACCTTAGTATGGGTGGAGACTTATGAATGTTAATGGTGCCAATATCAAGGAAAGAAATATGTGATATCACAGATGATGAGGTAAGAAGACTGTAGGATTCCAGCAAAAGTTACTGCCAAAGAAAAGTTAGTAGAATTATTATAAACAAGATAAGGTTATATGGATTAAGAGTGTCACTCTAATAAGAGTGTTATTGAAGGATAAAAGGGAAAAAGACTGGACTCTGTGGTTACAGTCAGGTTTATGAGATTTGTGTTCTGAAGTGTTTGAATAAATTTTGAGGACGAAATTTTAGTAAGGAGGGGATAGTTGTAACATCCCCAAAATACTAATATGGTTTAGTGCCTTGATTAGCGTGCCGAGATGGCATAATTGGATATATGTGTGATTAACTGATTAAATGTGTGACTATGTAGCATGCATGATATATATGATGATATGAGTATGATTATATGCATGTGGGCCCATTATTGTTTATAAGGGCATAATTGTAATATTGGCCCATAGCGGCCATAAATGTGATTATATGTGTTACATGGTTGTGATCATATTATTATGTGGATATATTTGTAGTATACGGCTCGAGGCGATCCTAGTGAGTAGATTGGCAGAATAGTCACTACGGGGATTAATACCCGGCTCGGGACAAGCCTAGGTGTATTTTGGGAAGCTTAATCTATATTTGGGGTTTTTCGAGTAATGGGTAAATATTTGGTAACTAGTTAGACAAGACAGGACTAATTGGTGATTTGTAGGATGACTCAAGGAAATAGCGGGAATCGGGATTAATGACCATTTTTCTCTTAAAGGGAAAATAAGAGGCTGGGATAGCTTAAGGGGCATGTTGGTCTCTCTAGTTAAGGGGTAAAGTGAATTAACCTCCAGGGGTTAACTAGAATGTGATAGAAGCTTTAGCTCACTCTCTATCTTCCACTCTCATGATTTCACATTCTCTCTAAGGCATAGAAGCTTGAAGGAAGGGCTTAGGATTGAGGCTGGAGAGGAGGGATTCAATTGAGGATTTAACGCTTAGAAGCTAAAGGATTGAAGCTAGAAGTAGGCAAGTAACCTTTGAAGATTAAAGCTTCTAACTAAGGTATGATTTCTGGTTCTAAATTTCCAATTTCCTAGCTAGCTTATTTTTTTTGTTGGAAGTCTTGAATAAGGAATTTGAATTTGGTATTTTGGGAAGGATTGAACTAATGATATATGCTTTATGTGTTGGTTTTGAAGTGATAATATGAGTTCTGGACCTGATTTTGGTTTGGGTGTACAATTGGGTAGAATTTAGAGGTTGTAGCTAGGAAAAAGGGTTGAGGAAACCCAGAGAATTCTGGGTTCACAGGGGCGCACTGCGACCCAGTCCATTGGCATCACGGCCTGTGTGCCCCAGATGCCCTGGGAGGGTTGCTGATATATAGGTTCGTTGCAACCCTAGGGGACAAGTCGCAGCCCACCTTCCCCCAGATGCAGAGGCTGCGCCTCTGACTTGAGGCGTGCCGCGACCCTTAGGACCAGGTCGTAGCCCGCCTAGGAAGTTTTAGCCTAGGTGTATCTTAAGGCTCAGGGAGGCTCGAGGATCCAAACTTAAGCACTCTGGACGATTACTTCCTGGTTTAGTAGAAATTGAAATCCTGGAGGCTAGTATCTTAATCTAAAGCTTTTAAATGGTTCATAATTTTATGGTTATTTATTATCGAACTATGACTAGGTTATACTGCAAGGGCTCAAGGATTAGGGAACGTGCTCGGGGCTGCCATACGCTTGCTGCTCGGGATTCTAGGTAAGAAAACTGCACCCATATGATTGTGTTTGGGACTAAGGTTCCTTGTATTTGGATGTATTTGTTGTGTAGTTGTATTGTTATTGTGTGAAATATGAAAGTACGACCTAAGGGAGTTTGGGCTGATGATTTGTTTATTGGACGTAGCTTGGCCTCTATGAGCCGGGGTCAACTAAATTAACATTGGACTCGGCCTAAGCGAGCCAGGGTCAGTTAAGTAAACAAAGGGCTCTTCCTAAGGGCGTTGACCCTGAATATTTGTATTACTGATTGAAATGTATGTTTGAGAATATATGTTTGACGTTGTGTAGCTTAGTGCTTGTACTCTGTTGAATAATTGTACTGGATGGATCAAGGTTGATTAAAGGCTATTGTTGCTCTTTTATTGGGATTATTGCCTATAATCTATTATCATTTGAATCTGGTGAATTATATTTACTTTCTTTATATAATTGCTTATTTGTGCATGTTATTATAAGTTTTCTTCCTAGGCCTTGGCTCACGGTGCTACGTGGTGCAGGTAAGGGAGTTGATTGCTAGACCAGCCAAGAGTTGGAGAGTTTCAGGGGTGGTGTGTACATATGCAGCTTGCTCGATCGCCATGGTCAGGGTAGCTTGGGAGAAACTAGGGTTAAACCTTTTTTTTGCCGCTTAGGACAACTAAATTGTATTTGTTTATCTTTTACCAGTCTATAAACTGATTTTTGGGATCCCGTGTACGAACTTAATATTTTAATGAAAAATAAACATTTTTTTTACCAAATCTTTTACTACTTGACCTTAACATAGTCTTTAATTACACATTTAAGTCCAAATGACTTGCTTAGCAAGTTAAGCACTATTTTAAACACATAGTGTAACGGTCTTGGTTATCCAGGGCGTTACAATTAGTAATTCCCACCATTGTTAATTCTGCCTCCTTGAGGTTAATCCACTCTTAAGTTCGCGATAGGAACTCATGAATGTTCTTAACCCGTTTTCCTTGAAGAACTTTCCATAAGTTTCCTCTGGTGATGATCCATGCTCGCATTGCCATTAGCTTAGCAGTGTCATCCGCATCCCTTGCCCAAGCTACGATATTGATTAACGGGTTTATGTAAGCCTTAACAAACTCACCTGGTTGCTGCTTTATGTTGGCCAAAAAATTAGCCTCCACACATACCTCTTTGGCATCTTAGAAATGCTTCTTGAAATCTTAGGACAGTTGATTCCAAGAGGTGATTGTGGGCCTCTTGATCTTGACAAACAACATTTTTCCTGCGCCTATCAAGGTTGCCGGGAACAGAATGCATCGTAGGTTGAAGCTCACATTGTGGGTCCTTGTCAAAGTGTTGAAAGTCCTTATGTGGTTGGATGGATCAGTGGTTCTATTGTAGGTCGCCATATGCAACATCTTGAAGGCTTACGAATATGGGGCTGCAACGATATGAGGAGCAAAAGGCTCGAGCTCCACATATGAATCATAATCTTCCTTGTTCTTTTTTGCTAGGAGGTGTCTCATCTATTCTTCCATTAGAGCTAGTCGTTCATGGGATGAATCCCTTACTGTCCGGTTGTTCGGGAGCTGGTTGTTAGTTCTTATAACATCCCGAATTCACTATTAACGTCGAGTGCCTTAATTATTGTGCCAATAGGGCATCATCAGATTTATATGTGGAATTAATTTAATATATGTGTGATTATGCATTATAAATGACTTTATATGGTAAGGTGAATAGTTATGCAAGTTTACGTGTATTAAATATGCACGTGGGCTCGTTTTTGTAAATCGGGGCATATAACTAATATTTGACCCATTGAAGTTATATTTGTATTATGTATGTGTTATGAGTGAGACTCCGGTGTTATGGGGATACATTTGAGATGTGTGGTTCGAAGCGATCCTAGTGAGAGGATAAGCGGAATAGTCACAACGGGGTTAAATACCCAACTCAATGTGAGCCTAGGGTTATTTTGAGAAACCTAGTGAGTATTCAGGATTTATTAGGTGACACATAGTTATTTGGTGATTATTTGGGTATATTGAGATTAGTTGGGAATTTATAGGGTTATTTGAGGATTAGTAGTTAGACCTTGAGGCTAGTCCCTTGGAGGTGACAGGTTGGCTTTCTAGTTCTCGTTCTTTTATACTATGCTGATTATGTCTGATGCTATGTATCTCTTAGTAGAGATATAGATTTGTGGTACTTACTATATGATTATTACGTTACGGGGCTTGATATTTTAGTGTATGTCAGGGGAAACTTGGTAATTTCCAGGAGAAGCCAGAGTATTATTGGTAGAAAGTTAGCTGTAATAATTTATTGAGCTGGTTATATGAGGATTTTGATATGATCCTGTGCATGGATTCGTTTGCCAAGTAAAAGACAACCATGGACTGTAAGAAAATGATGGGGACTTAGAGTTTAAAAGGGGAAGGACTCAGTTGCGTTCACGAGATGCCTAGCTATGGTGAGAGTTACCACCAAGATTATATCATCTAGACCATAGGGAAAACTGGATTGGCCAGTGAGGGTTCAAATGGGCTTCAAGGATTCACTAGGATTGATGTCGTGTCTAGGAAATTAATTGTGCTACGAGATTAAGGCAGGAATAGAACCAGTATCAGAGACATCATAAAGAATGGTACTAGCTAAGCAGAAAGAATTAAAGGTTCATCCGAATAAGTTATTTAATCTAAGGGTTGATTAGACGAAGCATCTTATCATGGGACGTGTCAACACCATTTATTAAGAAGAAGGCCAAGTCTGGGAGAATGTGTACCATATATGGATAGCCAAATAAAATAATTGCCAAGAATAGGAGTCCATTGCAAAGGATGGATGATTTATTTATTTGGTTGCAGGGTAGGGCAATGCTCTCAAGAATTGACCCTCGATCTGGTTATTACCAACTGAGGATCAAGAAAGGAGACATTTCAAGAATTACCTCTCGCACCAAGTATGATATGATGCGTTTTTAGTGAAGGCTCTTGAATTGACAAATTCTCAAGCAGCCCACATAAATTCAACAAGTAGAGAGTACAAGAATGATTTGGACAAGTCCTATCTAGATCGATCGAGAATGTTTTGGACTACTTTTGCTTAAAATCTGAGCATAAGTAAGGTTCCAGAAAGGATAGGTTTTGATTTCTTCACATGATATTCAAGGTCACATTATGGGAAATGATGGGATTGTGTATGATTTAATTAAGATAGAAACAATAAGGAGTTGGATAAAGGATTTTTTTTAGAAGTTAAAAGCATTGTGGAACCAGTAAGACACATCGACTTTTACTTGCAGCTTCTTCGAGGATTGCCACACCCTTGATTGAAGTAACGTAGGAACCTAAAGTTTTTCTGAATAGATGGTTGCGTGCTGAATTTTTAGAAGTTCGAATATAGGTTGACTAGCATGCCATGGTATTAGAATATGCAGGTGATGGACTAACACATGAGGATGGTACAGTGGACATTATCCTTGCTTAAAATGTGGAGTTAATAGTGCAGTGCGTCAAGGACTAGGGTGTGTTGTGTGCAGACAGAAAAGGTGGTGGTTCATGCTTCATGATGGGTAAAGCAATAGGAATATAAATGTCCTACACGGGACTTTGAGTTGACAGTAATGCCAAATGGCCACGGTTAGGGTGAGGTAACGACATTTATGGAATAGAAGTGTGTGCACTAGTATGAAAGTTAAAGTGTTTTTGTCACCCATAGGGGGTTGATAATAAGACAAAGGCACTAGTAGGAACTAGTGAAAGACTTACATTGGAATCCATTATTACTCATAGAAAACTAACGTGGAGGCTAACATCTTGAGTTAGGAAGGTTTGTGCTAGTTGTATGATTCATGGTGGATTATAGTAAAGTCAGATGAGGTAACGACCGAGATTGGTATATAATTTGTGATTTATAATTGGTAGATATACCTCTATAAACAATGAAATATAGAAAGAAGATCTTATAGGAATGGTTAAGAATTCTACAATTTTAGCATGGATAGGTTAAGATATAAGGATCAGATGAATGATCTGATGGTTGCTGGTGTCAAGGGGGAGATTCTGGATGAGTCTTATAATTTTTGTATCCAGGAAGTTTAAATGGATGTTAAGACCTTAAAATTTGTATATCAGGAGGTGCACCGTCTAATCTTTTAGCAAGTAAGAGATGATAATCAGAAGCCAGGAAGGGCTAATGTGACTCTAGGGTATCTTAGAGTTAGTATGGACGGTTATAATGATGGACCATAGTGGTGGATTACATCTGATTGCAGGTAAGATAAGTGGGTGCGAAAGCTTGTGACCCGACATATTAAGATAGCACACTTTTGTTTGTATGAGTGAATTATCATAGGGATAAGTATATGTGAAAGGACAATGTATGTCCCCGTGGGACACCGAAATCGACAGTGTTGGATCGAGACCCTTTAGTTCCTAATTTTTGAAAAGGGATGAGTATAAGATTGGAATTTGGAATTATTGGTTACCTTCAAACTGACTGACTGACAAGGTGAAGGAACAACTCAGACTTTGAGTATTTTACTTCGAATATCTAAATTTCGGGACATTGAGGTAAGTATTGTCCCTTGATTGGATTGTCATGGTGATGAATACTGGTCGACGACTAGAGTGACATAAGATAAGATAATGTGAGATTGGAAACAATAATTACTTATTTTTGGAAAATGAAACAAGGGATAGGAATTATTCTGATTCAATATCGGTTTGAAGGACCAATGAAGTGATTAAAGATTGTTAGAGCATGAGCATCTGCTTTATTAAAACGACATAGGAGTTCAAAATTTTCAATATGGGAAGGTGGAGTTCAAAGATTGGAGACTTTGTACTTCTCCGAGTATTGTGGACTAAAAAGGATAAGCTAGTTTAGGAAAGAAAAAAGAAATTTGACTCTAGATTTGATAGACTTATGAGATCCTAATAAGAATTGGACGAGGGACATACAGATAAGCCTTACCACAACATGGGCAGATTTAATGCCCCGACTAATTCTATACCTCAGACCATTAAAAACTACTAAACATAACTACTATTTCGAAATACATACGTACATGAAATATTAGAACTTTATTAAAAATCCAAAATACGGTACAAAATATAAAATAAGGTATGGGTACATAAAAACGTATCATTTATGTTTAGTGCATAAAACATAAAAACATAAACTTTAATCATTTGTTTAAATACTAAGTGAGGAAATACATAAAACATAAATTAAGAGACTTTAAACAACGTCATCCTCGATCTTCCCATAGTCCATTTAATCAATCCATCCCCAATACACATGCAAAGCTGCCACGAATTTGTCCCGCCTTCCAAGTTCATTTTCCTGCACCATCTAAAATAAAAGGAATGAGCCTAATGCCCAGCAAGAAAAATCTACTAAAATCTTATATCATAAATCATAAGACTATATCATAAAACATATACTTTAAAACATATAAAGTAAAAATGTATATCCTATAGGACTACAATATTAATGGCCATTAACTCATTGTCGTGGTATGTGATAAAACCATCTAGGTCATCAGTCTACTAATCGAGGTAGGTTAGATCACAAAGTAGTATATGATAACCCATCTAGGTCCTCTGTCTACTAATCGAGGTAGGGAAAATCATAACTCTAAAGCAGCTATAAGCCCCAAGTGACTACAAACCATATTCATACATATATAACATATCAACATAACATATCATATCACATAAACATATCATAACACATATATCTAACCTATTTTCCTTACCAAAAAAATCAGGATATTGGAGACAAGAACGGGATTGGAACACTCCTAAAACCAACAGTAAAAACCATGAGTTTCTAAAAAAAAGATATGAAAAAGAGAACTAAACCATCAAAGTAAAAACGTACCGAAAACCTTAAGTTTCAAGAAACTTAAACACCTAACCAAAAAGCCATAAAATCAAGTTAGGATCTGAAAGAAAATGAAAGAAAATAAAAGAACTATGATGAACTAAATCTGAGGATAAGAATACCTTGAATGGACTATGACTTTGATCTACACTTCGATACTGAAATAACACTCTTCTTACTTCCCAAGTGTTTAGAAAAACTTAGATTGGAAAAGCTTTTATCCCAAAACCCAAGTGTTTTCTCTCAAGAGTAATCTTAGCAGCTTGGATGCTCTGAAGAATGCTTGAATGATTAATTAAATGGTTGAGTACTATGTCCTATTTATAGAGTTCGAGTGAAACTAACCCCTTTTAAAATGAATAAATAAATGAATAATAATTAAAAAGATTTGAATTTTCATTTCAATAGATGCCCAGAACGCGGTAAAAAAAGTTCAAGAGCAAGCCCAAGTGGTTGGGGGCTGTTTCTAATTTAAATCCACGAAGAGTCAAAAATGGCTCCAGGAGCCGATATATCACCTACTCTAGGCGATATATCACCCCTATCTATGCCCCGAGCTTTCGTGCTTTCGTTCGTGCGAAGTCGACGTGTTTTCCGTATCTCCCGTAGGCGATATATCGGCCCCTATAGCTGCGATATATCGACATACGTTGATATATCAAACACATTTTTGCACTCTTTCATCACATTTTGAATTTATTTAAACAACTTTGACTGAGTAAAAGGTGATCCTAATAGCTGCTAGAAGGTTATAGAGCTTCTAGATTTATCCTTTATTAAATTATTCATCCAAAATGCTTAAATCCTTAATAAACATGCTTGTGACAAGTGTCACGTTCTTATTAATTATATCTAAACCTTAGGTTATAATAAATAATATTTTCTAGGACAAGCTATATTAACCAAAACTTATGTTATAATTAATATTTTTAAACTATAGGTTAAACTTATAAAATCTATAATTGTTTCTATGAGTTTCCAACTAAATCCTGACTTGAACCAATTACCATGAAAACTAAAATACTACAAGCTATTACTAGCTGCTACTACTACTATCTAGCTAAGTAAAATTCTGAGACACTACAATTCTCCCATACTTAAAAGAATTTCTTCCTCGAAATTTACTTACCAAACAATTCTGGATACCGTACTAAGATGTCTTCCTCCAACTCCCACGTTGTCTCCCTTTTTGAACTATTATTCCATAGGACCTTGACTATTGAAATACTCTTAGACCGTAATTCCTTCATCCCCTTCTCTAGGATGCTAACTGGTCGTTCCTCATAACTCAAGTCCTTCTAGAGTGCTATCGTATCGTACTTGAGGACGTGAGATGGGTTTGACACATATCTACGCAACATCAAGATGTGAAACACATTGTGGCTCTCTGCTAGAGCTAGCGGTAGGGCTAATCTATATGCATTTGTTCCCACCTTGTCTAATATCTCAAAAGGACCTATATACCGGGGACTAAGTTTGCCTTTCTTCCCATACCACTTCACTCCTTTCATAGGAGATATCTTTCAGAAGACTTGATCTCCGACTTTGAATTCCACATCTCGTCGCTTGGCATCCGCATAACTTTTCTGTTAGCTCTGAGCAGCGAGCATATGCTTTCTAATCAGCGCCAATGCATCCTGAGCCTCTCTAACAGCTTTTGGTCCAAGAAGTTTTCTTTCTCCTACCTTGTCCCAATGTAATGACGATCGACACTTCCTTCCATAAAGTCACTCATAGGGTGTAATATCGATTGTTGACTAGCAGCTATTGTTATAGGAGAACTCTATAAGAGGCAAACACTTACTCCATGATCCTTCGAAGTCTAGTACACAACCGAGCAACATATCTTTAAAAATTTGTATGCTATGCTCGGACTGACCGTCAGTTTAAGGATGAAATGTCATACAAAGGCTTAACTTGGTACCCATGGCTTGCTGCAAGCTTCCCCAAAATCTCGATGTAAACACCGATCCTCTATCTGATACTATTATCTTAGGGATTCCATCTAGTCGTATAATTTCTCGAACATAAATGTTTGCGTACTGGTCTGTAGTGTACGTAGTCTTGACAGGCAGGAAGTGAGCTGACTTGGTTAGTCTATCTACTACTACCCAAGCCGAATCGTGATACTTATTTATTCGTGTAATCCTGTCACAAAGTCCATGACTATGTCTTCCCACTTCCATTCTGGAATACTAAGCGGTTGCAATAATCTTGCGGGTCATTGATGTTCTGCTTTTACTTGCTGGCATATAAGACATTTGGACACATATTTTGCTACGTCTTTCATCATTCCTAGCCACCAATATAGTGCCTTAAGGTCGTGAGTCATCTTGGTTGACCTCGGGTGAACTGAGTATGGGGTAGTGTTTGCCTCTTCTAAAATCTTCATCTTAATTTCATGGTCATTCTGCTCGCATACCTCACTCTTATATCTCAAGAACCCCTTGCCTTCTTTGACTGCAACCATATGTGTTACTAATGTGTCATCATGCCCTTGCCCGATCCGTATATCTTCTATTAGATTTGACTAGATGGACAAGTTAGCTAGTTGACCAATGACTACTTCTATTCCAGCATTGATCAACTCTTATTTTAGAGGCTTTTCTATTCCATATAATGCTACTAGATTTCTGTAGCTCTTCCGACTTAGCGCAACTGCAACTACGTTCGCCTTTCTGGGCAGTATAGGATTTCGCAGTCATAATCCTTTACTAGTTCTAACCACCTGCGCTGCCTCATATTGAGCTCCTTCTGTGTGAAGAAATACATTAAGCTCTTGTGGTCCGTATAAATCTCACACCGTTCCCCATAAAGATAGTGGCACCAAATTTTCAATGCGAAGACCACCGCTGCCAACTCCATATTGTGTGTTGGATAGCGTTGCTCGTATTCCTTCAGCTGCCTTTAGGCATAGGCTATCACTTTGTCATTTTTCATTAGCACACAACCCAAACCTTGCTTCGACGCATCACAGTATACTACAAATTTTTCGTTGGGTGTCGCTACACAAAGTACTGGTGCTGAGCATAACATATCCTTGAGGAACTGAAAGCCTTCTTCACATCTATCTGTCCAGTTGAACTTTTGTTGTTTCCAGGTCAGGTTGGTAAGTGGAGTGGCTATCTTTGAAAAACCTTCTACAAATCTCTAATAATAGCCAGCTAGCCAGAGAAATCTACTAACTTCTCAAGCATTCTTAGGTCTTAGCCAATCCTTCATAGCCTCTACCTTAGCTGAGTCTACATCAACTCCATCCTTGGATACTATATGGCCGAGGAACGCTACCTGCGAAAGCCGAAATTCAAACTTCTTAAACTTGGCGTAAAGTTGATGCTCCTCCAATCGTAACATTGTCAATCTAAATGTTCCTCGTGCTCGACTTCGTCCTTCGAGTACACCAAAATATCGTCAATGAACACTACGACAAATTTGTCTAAGTAATCCTTGAAGATCCAATTCAATAAGTCCATAAATGTGGCTGGAGCACTGGTAAGACCAAAAGACATTACTAAAAACTCTCAATGTATATATTGAGTTCTAAAAGTTGTCTTTGGTATATCCTCTTCCCGTACCTTTAGCTGGTGATAACAAGATCGTAGAACAATCTTATAAAACTTGATCGCTCCTAAGAGTTGATCAAATAAGTAATCGATCCATGGTAGCGGATACTTGTTCTTAATCGTCACCTTATTCAGCTCACGGTAATCTATACACGTCTGCATGCTTCCATCCTTCTTCTTCAAAAATAGAACCGGTGCCCCCCATGGAAAATGGCTTGGTCTGATGAAACCCATGTCTAAGAGTTCTTGCAACTGCATCTTAAACTCCTTGAGTTCAGTTAGTGCCATCCGGTATGGTGCCTTTGAGATAGGCTCGGTTCTTGGTATTAGTTCAATTGTGAAGTCCATTTCCCGAGTCGGCGGCAACCCTGTTAAGTCCTCAGGAAATATTTCTGGAAATTCCTTTATATTGCGGATGTCTCCAACCTTTAGTGGTGTTTCCTTTGCCACATCCATGACGCCTGATAAGAATGTGTGACATCCTTTCCCTATCATCCTTTGAGCTTTGAGAAATGAGATATGTGGTGTACGTAGTCCTGATACCTTTCCCATAAAACATACTTTCTGACCGTCAAGAGTTTCGAGCATCACTTGCTTACGTCTATAGTCGTTGGTTAAGCCATGCTTTGCTAGCCAATCCATGCCCAGTATTATGTCGAAGTCATTCATTTCTAGCTCTATCAGGTCTCCTTCTAGTTCTGTGCCCTCAATTTTGATCGGTACACCTCGTACTATTCGTGATGATAGGACTACTTCGCTTGAAGGAAATTCTGTCACAAACCTAGTTCTAAATCTTTCACAAGGTTTGTCTAATTTCTCTATCATTCCTAACGAGATATACGAGTGTGTTGCTCCCAAATCAAACAATACTAAACATATATTATCGAGGATAGGAATCTGACTTTTGACCACTTTGTTACTAGCTTCGGCTTCTCCCTAGGTTAAGGCAAAGACTCTTGATGGAACCATCTTGTTGTCCTTCTTTTCTTCTTGTTTGAGTTGTGGACATTCCTTCTTCCGATGACCTACATGGCCACAATTGTAACAGCCCTTGGTTTTCGCACGACATTCACCAGGATGTCTTTTCTAGAATTTGGAGCATTGCGGGTATTCTACATAACCTAACCTATTATTTCCATTGCTATTCCATGTTCTTTTGTCACCATCAGCCTGCTTACTATCAGGATGCTTCCTCTTCTGGTCATTATTGTTGTGTTGGTGGTTGTTTTTGTGGTTTCGACCATTCTGCGTCTGATTCTGCTGCTTAGGTTCAGACTTGTTGGCCCCCTCCTTACTAACATTTTCCTGAAGACTTTCGACTTCTATAGGCGTTTCTAAAGCATCGGCGTAAAAAGTAATTTCAGGATTTGCTAGCTTGACTCCTAGCTCAATCCTTAGTCTAAGTCCCCTCAATAAATCAATTGGGACCAACTCTGGCACGAACTTGGCTAGTCGATCGAACTGTCGAGCGTACTTGACTACCGTTAAGTTTCCCTACGTCAGATTGGTGAACTCTTCTACCCCCGTAGCGATGACTACCGAGTTGTAGTACTTCTTGTGATAGAGCTCCACAAATCTAGTCCATGTCATGGTGGTGACATCATGAGTTTGTTGTATTAAATCCCACCAGATTCTAGCATCCTTCTTTAGAAGAGACGAAATGCAAGATATGTGATCTGCGTTGCCGAGGTTCATGTGTGGAAGTATCGGCTCTACATTCTTGAGCCATTCTTTTGCCTCAAAGGGGTCGGTTGTCCCTTCAATGTTTGGAGTGTGCTACTTATGGAAACGCTCATAGACTAGCTCTATGTACTGGATTGGATAAGGCTCATAGTTTTCCATCGGCCATCCCCCATATGGACCTACTTGCTAGGGCGCTTGAACAGCTGGCTGAGGCTGCGGCTGAGTCTGTTTTCGTTGTTGCTGCAAAAGTTCTTCCACTTGTTGACGTAGTCGGACAATCTCAGTGGTGTTGTCAACCGGAGGCGGTGCATTTCTGTTGGCAGCAGCATTGGTAGCACGTGTTCCCAATTGTTTAAATACTAAGTGCGAAAACACATAACACATAAATCAAAAGACTTTAAACAACATCATCCTTGATCTTCATGCAGTCCATTCAATCCATTCATCCCCAATACACATGCCAAGCTGCCATGAATCCGTCTCGCCTTCCAAGTTCATTTTCCTGCACCATCTAAAATAAAAGGAATGAATCTAATGCCCAGCAAGGAAAATCTACTAAAAACATATATCATAAATAATAAGACTATATCATAAAACATATGACGAAAAGATGTATATCATATAGGACTACAATATTAATGGCCACTAACTCATTACCGTTGTATTTGATAAAGCCATCTAGGTTCTCAGTCTACTAATCGAGGTAGGTTAGATCACAAAGTAGTATATGATAACCTATCTAGGTCCTCTGTCTACTAATCGAGGTAGGGTAAAACATAACTCTAAACCACGATAATGATAAAAATCTTAGGGTTTGCTATCAAAGTAACTATAAGCCCCAAGTGACTACAAAACATATTCATACATATATCACATAAACATATCATAACACATATATCTAACCTATTTTCCTTACCAGAAACTGAGATATTGGAGACAAGAATGGGATTGGAACACTCCTTAAACCAATAGTAAAAAGCATGAGTTTCTAAAAAAAAAGATATGAAAAAGAAAACTAAACCATCAAAGTCGAAACTTACCGAAAACCTTAAGTTTCAAGAAACTTAAACACCTAACCAAAAAGCTATAAAATCAAGTTAGGATCTGAAAGAAAATAAAAGAACTATGATGAACTAAATCTGAGGATAAGAATACCTTGAATGGACTGTGACTTTGATCTACACCTAGATAGCAAAATAACACTCTATCTTACTTCCCAAGTGTTTAAAAAAGCTTAGATTGGAAAAGCTTTTATCCCAAAACCCAAGTGTTTTCTCTCTAGAGTAATCTTAGCAGCTTGGATGCTCTGAAGAATGCTTGAATGATGAATGAAATGGCTGAGTACTAGATCCTATTTATAGAGTTCAAGGAGTGAAACTAACCCCTTTTAAAATGAATAAATAAATGAATAATAATTAAAAAAGATTTGAATTTTCATTTCAAAAGATGCCCAGAACTCGGTAAAAAATGTTCAAGAGAAAGTCTGAGTGGTTGGGGCTGTTTTTAATTTAAATCCACAAAGATTCAAAAATGGCTCCAAGAGACGATATATTGCCTACCCTAGGCAATATATTGCCCCTACCTATGCCCTAAGCTTTTGTGATTTCGTTCGTGTGAAGTCGACGTGTATTTCGTATCTCCCATAGGTGATATATCGGCCCTATAGCTGTGATATATCGACATACGTTGATATATCAAACACGTTTTTGCACTCTTTAAACACATTTTGAATTTATTTAAACAACTTTGACTGAGTAAAACGTGATCCTAACAGCTACTAGAAGGTTCTAGAACTTCTAGATTTATCCTTTATTTAATTATTCTTTCAAAATGCTTAAATCCTTAATAAACATGTGTGTGACAAGTGTCACGTTCTTATTAATTTTATCTAAATCTTAGGGTATAATAAATATTATTTCTAGGACCAGCTATATTAATCAAACCTTATATTATAATTAATATTTCTAAACTATTGGTTAAACTTCTAAAATATAAAACTATTTCTATGGGTTTCCAACTAAATCCCGGCTTGAACCAATAACCACAAAAACTAAAATACTACAAGCTATTACTAGCTACTATTACTACTATTAGCTAAGTAAAATTCTGAGACACTACAGTAGAGGCTCAAAAGGTTTTATTGGTGCCAATATCAAGGAAAGGGTTGTCAAGTACTACCCCTGATTGGGTGAAGAGACCGTGGAATTTCAGTGGGATTTATTGGGCAAGGAAGAAGCTAGTGGAATTATAAATAAATGAGATAAAGTCTTACAGAATAAGAATGTCACTCTAGTGAGGGTGTTAGAGAGAAATAGCAAGGTAAAGGACCTGACTCTGGAGTTATAGTCATATATGCGGGATTAGTATCCCGAGATGTTTGAATAAATTTTGAGGATGAAATTTCAATAAGGAGGGGATAGTTGTAACATCCTGAATTTGCGTTTAAGGTCGAGTGCCTTGATTACTGTGTCAGGAGGGCATAATCAAATTTATATGTGGAATTAATTGAATATATGTGTGATTATGCGGTGTAAATGATTTATATGGTAATGTGAATAGTTATGCATGTTTATGTGTATTAAATATGCATGTGGGTCCGTTTATGTAAATTGGGGCATATTTATAATTTTTGAACCATTGAGGGTATATTTGTATTATGTATGTGTTATGAGTGAGACCCAAGTGTTATGGGAATACTTTTGAGATGTGTGATCCGAGGGGATCATAGTGAGCAGATTAGCTGAATAGTCACAACGGGGTTGTAATGCCCCAAATTTCCTAATAAGGTTTTGGACCTTGATTAAGAGGTCGAGAGGGCCATAATTGATTTACTATGCTACTCACTGATTATATGCATGTTTATGTGAATTATATTATGATATGATGTTATATACATGCATGTGGGTCCACAACTGTTTAGGCAATTTGGGTCGTTTAGAGCATAATTGTGAATTTAGGTGCATTTTGTGATTTGTGAATGAGATCCCGTCATTATGGAGATATGTTCAAGCTTTTCGGCATGAGATGATCATGAAATGCAAGTGTTCGGTCTAGTCATAACGGGTTTATGTTCGAGGCTCGGGGTGAGTCTCGGGGTGGTTTTAATGATTAGAGAATTACCGGGTATATGGATTATTGGTGTTTGAGAATATTGAGAATAGCAGGAATTGGAGAGTGTTAATTATGATTAACGAAATAGGTGCGAAAGGACAGTTTTGCCCTTGGTGGCTGTTAAGGTTTTATTTTAGGCTTGAGGGCATTTAGGTCTTTTCCCCTAAAGAATTTATATAAACCATTAAG
Organism: Humulus lupulus; assembly: GCF_963169125.1. Classification (NCBI taxonomy): domain Eukaryota; kingdom Viridiplantae; phylum Streptophyta; class Magnoliopsida; order Rosales; family Cannabaceae; genus Humulus; species Humulus lupulus. The sequence continues at coordinate 144,137,725 of NC_084800.1, read as the reverse complement.
GCTGTAGAAGAGAAGCAAAAACAGAGTATCCTTCTCCTTCTCTCCCGATAGGTTTTCTCCTTCATTTCTCTTCGAATTTTCAAGCTTCTTTTGAGGAATTAAGCCAAGGAACCAAGATTTGCCAAGCTAGGGTTATGCTCCACCATTGAAGAGGGTGTGTTGCTGAGATTGAGGTGAGTTTTTAACCATTAGAACTATAGCTTTTACTCTATTTTCTGAGTTAAGTTTCAGCTGGTTTTTGAGTTGGAAAGTTGAGTTTCGATGGGTGTTTTCGCTAGGGTTCTTTGGGTTGTGATGCTTGGGGCATGTGAGGATGGTTTATAGGTTCATTTGGGACTGAATTTGATGTTTGGAAGCTTTTAATTTGGGTTGGAAATGGCAGAATCGAAGGAGGAAATTTCTGGGCTGAAGCTGGCTGAAGGTAGCGCTACCTGCAGAGGAGGTTGGGTGGTTGTGGTTCTGCGTAGAGCGCTGGGGCTCTAGGAGGGCAGCACTGTAGCGCTACCCTGTTTCTTCATAACCCTGTTTTAAGTGTTTTTAAGGGTTTTTGGCTCGGGGTTTCAATCCTTAAGGCCCGGGATCGAATCTACTCACCGTGTGGGCATGTTTAGAGGTCCCAAGAGTGGGGTTTAGACCAAGACCCTATCATTGTTGATTTTCATTAATTGGAGATTGTATTTGGTTATGACTAGGTGACTACTAAGGGATTAAAGGATCGATCGTTCTCAAGGGTCGTTCTCGTTCGGACCAGAGGTAAGAAAACTGCACCCCATGTGTGACATGCATAGTCATTCTTGATGCATGTTGGATGTTTAAATGTAAACATTGATAGCATATTAAATGCTTGGCAATCTTGCCCATTTGCATATGATTATTATTGAGGCATGCTGGATGATTAAGTGTGATGCACGAGAAACATGTGATTAGGGCATGCCATGAATGATGAATATGGGATTGGCCAGAGCTTGAGTCTCTGTGTTTGTGCACGATCATTGTTATGCTCGCAACTGTTAGGTAAGCATGCTAAATGTTCTACTCTTGGATAAATGACATGTGATACATGTTGATAGCATTGCTTACTTGTGCATGGTACTGACTAATTAGTCAGATTTGGCAAAGGTGTTAGTATCAACTATGAAGCTGTGACTCACTAGTCAAGTTCGGCAGTGGTACTGGACACTGGTCACATTGGGATGACTCACTAGTTAGGACGGCCTTAGCGTTTTCCACGCAAGCCATGTCGATTAGATCAAATCGACCTTCTGCATTGAATCACTCAAAGAACATTAATGCAGGACCGACCCCAAGTTCAATGAATATAAACAAGCGCTTACCTAGCCAAAGGCTAGTCATTTAGAGTCAGGGCCAGCGAGCCCCGTGACTGTTAAGTCACATGGCTATGGGCACCGGCCCTCAGTGACATGTTTGGCAGTCACTCATTTGATGAGAGCCATTGCAGGAAAGCCCAGGTAACAGTGTCGTTACACGGCTATGGGCACTGAGGCCCTAGTGACTTGTTTCTCAGTCACTCAATATGGTTTACCAGATCCTCAAGTGATATTCACTCATCTGATCAAAGCTATGAGCTCTGTATGATCATTTTGATCATCATGTGCATGGCTATGGGCACCAGCCCCAAGTGCTTGTCTAGCCAAGGGCTAGCCATTTAGGGCCAAGGCCAGTGAGCCCCATGATTGCTATGTCACATGGCTATGGGCACTAGCCCCACAATGACGTGCTTGTCAGTCACTCAGCATGGTTTACCAGAACCTTAAGTGTTGAGACACTCATCTGATTAGGATTGACTCGATAGTCCTCTAATCAGAAGGGCAGGATTTCTTATCCTGGACACCCCAGCATTGTTTGAACTCATTTGCATGCTGAATAGAGCTGTGGTTGCTAGGCATGCCATATATGATTTGAAATCGTGATATGACTGTTTATGAGCATATGAGTTTTCTTACTGGGCTTCGGCTCACGGGTGCTTTGTACTGCAGGTAAAGGCAAAAGGAAGCTGGACCATCCTTCAGTTGGAGAGCTTAGGTGATGACGTGTACATATGCAGCTGCTCGGCCAATACTTGGGCGAGGTTTGAAAGAGGAACTAGGGTTAAACCTTGTTTCGCCGCTTAGGAACGGCTTGATGTAAATATTTTCTTGTAATAGACCTTTAAATCATATTTTTGGGATCCCAATATATAAAGTAAACGTTCTAATGTAACGTTATATCATAACCAAGATTTTTAAATCCCTAAACCGCTAATCATACTTAGTTACACGTTTATGGCCAAATGACTCGGTTAGCGGGTTTAGCACTGTTTGCAATGTGTACTGTAGCGGTCCCTGGAGTTGGGGCGTTACAATTTTGGTATCAGAGCATGCCAAGGTTTATGTGTTCCTGAAGACAAGCTGGGCATGTACACTCATCACTGAAGATAGCTTCGCTCAAGGAATGGTAACTATTTCTGTAGTTATGTGCTTAGCTGCTTAAATAGATTGTGAATGCTTTACCTGCACATTGCATTAGGGAGCATGAGATTCTGATAGAGCTTGGCTCTTGACTTTTTGATTATATGCTCCGTGAATATATTTATAAACATGATCATTTGATTACCTGCTCCATGATTATATAATTGTGATATTGGCATGCTGGAGTTGATGCATGGTGTGAATGTTGGAAGAGCAGGGATTTTGATTGATGTGTGAATTCCATGGGAATGTTTGTAGCACTGCAAGTTATTTGTGAATGTGGTGTGGTAAGATTGATTCCGTGGGGGAAAACTCTTGATATGCTCATCATGATTAATGGGTCAAGTTATTGACTGCAGATCCAAACAGTAGGTGTATATCCAAGGCAAATAATGAGGCCTGGTGGTAGTTATACAGAGGCTGGGAGTTTCAGCCAGGGGTTGAGTTCTTCATCTGCCCCTCAGATTTTTCACCAGATAGTCACAGATTTTCAATCAAGATTGCAGAGGCATGAGGAAGAGATCAGGTGTCTGAGGCAACAGCAGAATCTGTTGGGGAGCACCTCTTCCTATGTTGTGCTAGGAGTGGCACCAGGATTGGCTCAGTCTAGGGTTGAGAGCATATGGGAATTTCTCTGTGGGAGATTCCAGGAGTATTACCCTCCAGTTTTTGAGGGAGGCCTAGATCCATTTAGAGCTGAGCAATGGATGGGCATGATCAGTTCCATTCTTGATAGTATGGGGCTGGTAGGTCATGATAGAGTGATCTGTGCAACATATGTATTGCGGGATGATGCTCGGACGTGGTGGGAAGTGGTATCCCAGACACGAGATACAGCTGTGATGGATTGGAAAGAGTTTAGGCAGCTGTTCAACGAAAGATATTATTGTGATGCAGCTAAGACTGCCAAGATGAATGAGTTTCTGAATCTTGTTCAGGGAAAGGCATCAGTAACCGAGTATGTTAATAAATTTAATGGGTTGACCAAGTTTGCTTTAGACATGGTACCCACAGATGTAGCTCGGAAGGAAAGGTTTGTTCAAGGATTGAATCTTGGAATAGCTCAGGGCATTAGAGTTGCCCCAGTGCATGAAGTCTTTACCTATGCTCAGGTGGTAGAGAAGGCTCTTGTTGTTGAGAGCATAAGAGATGAGAAAAAGAGTTCCACAGAGCATAGAGCTCAGATAGTGGTATCTCCACTTATTGGAGCAAGTAAGAATGAAAGCTGGAAGACTCGTCCAATTTGCACTCGGTGCAAGAAGCATCATCTAGGAGAATGCCGAGCAAGGTCATGTTTTGCTTGTGGCATGGTTGGGCATTTCAAGAAGAATTTCCCAAGGCTAAGAGAGCTTGAGCAAAAGAGGATAGACAACTCGACTACAGCTCGAGTGTTTATTCCGAGGCAGTCAGAGTTCGAGACAGAGACTAGTTCCTCAGGAGTGGTAGGTCAGTTTTCTAGTTCTGAGTTTTGAGTTATGCTGATTGGTTTTGGTGCCATATTGTTCCTTTGTTTGTTGTATGTATGGAAGTATAAGGAGGACATGTAGATCACATGGTCATGCTATGATGGGAAGATGATACTGTATTGGTGACTTAAGAAATAAATGGGAGTTGTGATAAAAAGGACTCCTCAATGGTTTGAGTAAAGCTGGTTATGACTGGCTTGGGTTTGATCTGAGAATGGAAAGCCTTGCGACAGTTGGCAATGTGCATAGCTTTAGTATGCTGATGCCATCTGTATTGAGAGCTAGAGTTTTACTGCAGAGAGATGCGTAGAACTCCTAGTTAGTGTGGTGGATACCACCTAGGTTGTGCCAGTGAAATCAGGACAGACTGGACTAGTCTGTGAGTTCCTCGATGTGCTTCCAGGGGATTTGCCAGGATTCTCTTATGTGGAAGAGATAGAGTGGTGGTTGGATTGGTGCCAGGAATGGATTTATATTTGGGGCACTGTATTGAATGGCTTAGTAGATTTCTGAGAACTCGAGGCTTAGGTATTGAGTAAATTGGAATTCTCTAAGATGGATCTTGGATCTGGTTAGGACCAGTTAGGGATCAGACAGGAAGTGATATAGGAGATTGTGATCGAATTGGAGCAGGGCACTGAGAGTGCTGAATATGTCTTGAGAATTGGTTTAATGCCAAGTGTTTGTGAATCAGATGAACAGAGCATTCAAAAGAATATTTTAGATGCTTTGGGAATTAATTCTGAGTCTTCTTGCATATCAAAATCAGCTTGGAGGTTGTTATGACATCTCAGTGACGGAGAAAAGTAATTGCCTAAGCAACATGTTGGTTAAAGTATCTGACCAGAGCTAAAGTAGAGTTTCTGGTGGGCCAGGTGGCCAGTTTATTGTTGAGATTATTATCTCAGAGAAGATCAAAAAGAAAGATGTTTAAATGAACTGCGGATAAGAAAAGATTGAATGGAAATCTTAGCTGGATTAGCTAAGGGATTGCAATATCAGGTATGTGGTTATGGTGGTATAGAGATCGGATCTGGGATCCGATGACCATTAAGATTAATTAGGGGATTCTGGATGAATCTCATGTTACCACTTTGTTTTTTTCGTTCAGGCATCATGGGATGTGACGGAGTATGAAAGCTTCACATTGATGGCCTGAGATGGAGAGGGATGTGATGGAATGGATGGTAAAGTTCTTAGCCTAATAGCAGATCAGATCAGAGTGTGGAATCAGTGAGGCCATGGTAGACTTTGTGAGTTTTATAATGGTAATAGGATAGCATCGTGATGAATTTTGCGGTGGGATTGCCCAGGTTAGTGGGCCAGTATGAGTTGGCAATGAGACATTGTGGACCAATGTTTTAAGAGAGTATGTCTTTGATGGCAAGAGTAAATAATACAACTGTCTAGCATTCAGACCTGTTTGAGAGAGGAAGAGAGTGATCCAGTGGTGAAAAGGTACCTTATGTGATAAGATATGGTAGAACATGTTCGTCACCCATGCGTTGAAATGAGATGGGTGAGATGTTATATCGGGATCATGAGATGGTTCAAGGGGCCATTGAGACTATTAGAGGTTGGAGCTTTGATGCTTACTTCTCAGAATAAATGGGAAAGTTTTGTTGAATTGAAAAGCATGAACATAAAGTTCCAGGTAGAAGATTATGTCTTCTCCAAAAGTATCACCATGGAAAGGGGTGATGAGTAAAGGGCAAGTTAAGCTCTAGAAAAGTGTAACAATTTGAGTCCTGGATAGGACTGGTCGGATTACCTTTTTGGTTGGGCCATAGTTTTGGCTCTGATGGCTATAAATTGTGTTATATATTTCCATGTAGTGGACATGGGTTGAAAGAACTCATGAGTTGAGTTATGAGAATATGGAGAGTGGGGCTAAGTTATCTTGAAAAGAATAGCCAGTCCAGATATGAGACAGGAAGAATAAGATTCTGAAGAACAAAGTATACCTTGATTCAAGGTATGTTGTAGGCACAGAGAGGTCTAGTGAGCGCCTGGGAAACTAGAATCAGTTGTGCGGAATTGATATTCCGGCAGTTCAGATAAATTTCGAGGACGAAATTTCTGTAAGGAGGGGATAGTTGTAATGCCCCAAATTTCCTAATAAGGTTTTGGACCTTGATTAGGAGACCGGGAGGACCATAATTGATTTACTATGCTACTCAATGATTATATGCATGTTTATGTGAATTATATTATGATATGATGTTATATACATGCATGTGGGTCCACAATTGTTTATTAAACTGTTTTGGCAATTTGGGTCGTTCAGATCATAATTGTGAATTTGGGTGCATTTTGTGATTTGTGAATGAGATCCCGTCATTATGGAGATATGTTCGAGCTTTTCGGCATGAGACGATCATGAAATGCAAGTGTTCGGTCTAGTCATAATGGGTTTATGTTTGGGGCTCGGGGTGAGTCTCGGGGTGGTTTTAATGATTAGAGCATTACCGGGAATTAAAGGGTAATGGGATATGGATTATTGGTGTTTGAGAATATTGATAATAGCAGGAATTGGAGAGTGTTAATTATGATTAACGAAATAGGTGCGAAAGGACGGTTTTTCCCTTGGTGGCTGTTAAGGTTTTATTTTAGGCTTAAGGGCATTTAGGTCTTTTCCCCTAAAGGATTTATATAAACCATTAAGGCTGTAGAAGAGAAGCAAAAACAGAGTATCCTTCTCCTTTTCTCCCGATAGGTTTTCTCCTTCATTTCTCTTTGGATTTTCAAGCTTCTTTTGAGGAATTAAGCCAAGGAACCAAGCTTTGCCAAGCTAGGGTTATGCTCCACCATTGAAGAGGGTGTGTTGCTGAGATTGAGGTGAGTTTTTAACCATTAGAACTATAGCTTTTACTCTATTTTTTGAGTTAAGTTTCAGCTGGTTTTTGAGTTGGAACGTTTAGTTTTGATGGGTGATTTCACTAGGGTTCTTTGGGTTGTGATGCTTGGGGCATGTGAGGATGGTTTTTAGGTTCATTTGGGACTGAATTTGATGTTTGGAAGCTTTTGATTTGGGTTGGAAATGGCAGAATCGAAGGAGGAAATTTCTGGGCTGAAGCTGGCTGAAGGTAGCGCTACAGCGCCCAGTGTAGGGCGCTACAGCGCTACCTGTAGAGGAGGTTGGGCGGTTGTGGTTCTGAGTAGAGCGCTGGGGCGCTAGGAGGGCAGCGTTGTAGCGCTACCCTGTTTCTTCAAAACCCTGTTTTAAGTGTTTTTAAGGGTTTTTGGCTCGGGGTTTCAATCCTGAAGGCCCGGGAACGAATCTACTCACTGTGTTGGCATATTTCGAGGTCCCGAGAGTGGGGTTTAGACCAAGACCCTATCATTGTTGATTTTCATTAATTGGAGATTGTATTTGGTTATGACTAGGTGACCGCTATGGGATTAAGGGATCGATCGTTCTCAAGGGTCGTTCTCGCTCGGACCAGAGGTAAGAAAACTGCACCCCATGTGTGACATGCATAGTCATTCTTGATGCATGTTGGATGTTTAAATGTAAACATTGATAGCATATTAAATGCTTGGCAATCTTGCCCATTTGCATATGATTATTATTGAGGCATGCTGGATGATTAAGTGTGATGCACGAGAAACATGTGATTAGGGCATGCCATGAATGATGAATATGGGATTGGCCAGAGCTTGAGTCTCTGTGTTTGTGCACGATCATTGTTATGCTCGCAACTGTTCGGTAAGCATGCTGAATGTTCTACTCTTGGATAAATGACATGTGATACATGTTGATAGCATTGCTTACTTGTGCATGGTACTGACTAATTAGTTAGATTTGGCAAAGGTGTTAGTATCAACTGTGAAGCTGTGACTCACTAGTCAAGTTCGGCAGTGGTACTGGACACTGGTCACATTGGGCTGACTCACTAGTCAGGATGACCTTAGCGTGTTCCATGCAAGCCATGTCGATCAGATCAAATCGACCTTCTGCATTGAATCACTCAAAGAGCATTAATGCAGGACCGACCCCAAGTTCAATGAATATAAACAAGCGCTTACCTAGCCAAAGGCTAGTCATTTAGAGTCAGGGCCAGCGAGCCCCGTGACTGTTAAGTCACATGGCTATGGGCACTGGCCCTCAATGACATGCTTGGCAGTCACTCATTTGATGAAAGCCATTGCAGGAAAGCCCAGGTAACGGTGTCGTTACATGGCTATGGGCACTGAGGCCCTAGTGACTTGTTTGTCAGTCACTCAGTATGGTTTACCAGAACCTCAAGTGATATTCACTCATCTGATCAAAGCTATGAGCTCTGTATGATCATTTTGATCATCATGTGAATGGCTATGGGCACCGGCCCCAAGCGCTTGTCTAGCTAAGGGCTAGCCATTTAAAGCCAGGGCCAGCGAGCCCCGTGACTGCTATGTCACATGGCTATGGGCACTGGCCCCACAATGACGTGCTTGTCAGTCAATCAGCATGGTTTACCAGAACCTTAATTGTTGAGACACTCATCTGATTAGGATTGACTTGATAGTCCTCAAATTAGAAGGGCAGAATTTCTTATCCTGGACCCCCCAGCATTGTTTGAACTCATTTGCATTCTGAATAGAGCTATGGTTGCTAGGCATGCCAGATATGATTTGATATCGTGATATGACTGTTTATGAGCATATGAGTTTTCTTGCTGGGTTTTGACTCACGGGTGCTTTGTGGTGCAGGTAAAGGCAAAAGAAGTTGGACGATCCTTTAGTTGGAGAGCTTAGGTGATGACGTGTACATATGCAGCCTCTCGGCCAATACTTGGGCGAGGTTTGAAAGAGGAACTAGGGTTAAACCCTGTTTTGCCGCTTAGGAACGGCTTGATTTAAATATTTTTTTGTAATAGACCTTTAAATCATATTTTTGGGATCCCAATTTATAAAGTAAACATTCTAATGAAACGTTATATCATAACCAAGATTTTTAAATCCCTAAATTGCTAATCTTACTTAGTTACACGTTTATGGCCAAATGACTCGATTAGCGGGTTTAGCACTGTTTGCAATGTGCACTGTAGCGGTCCCTGGAGTTGGGGCGTTACAAGGGTTGAATACCCGGCTCGGTGTGAGTATTCAGGATTCATTAGATAGTTAGTAGTTATTTGGTGATTATTTTGGTATATCGAGATTAATTGGGAATTTATAGTGTTATTTGAGGATTAATTGGGAGTTGGGAACTTCTAATCTTAAGGAAGCAGCTAGAATCAATCTGAACATAGGTAATTGGAAGTTTTAGGTTTTGAGTTTTAAAATTTTTAAGTTTTTAAAGTTCTTCTGGATTCCTTGTTTCTATGAGGTATTAGGTTGAGTTTTTATGTGTTTGTGTTATTGTGAGTGTGATATAGAGGTTTTGGGACTCACTTATGGCTTGGATTCTTGTTTACGATGGATTTTGATAAGTTTGGCTCGAGGAAAATGCAAGGAAAACGTGAAATTTCTTGATTCACAGGGTCGCACCACGACGCTATTCTTGGAGAGCAGCGACCCTCATGAACTGAATAGCCTAAGGGGTTCTGTAAACTGCCTTAGTGTCGCGGCGCTAGGTGGGTTGCGCTGTGAGTTGTGTCTAGGGAAATGAGGGCTCGAGCCCTCTGACTTGCAGAGAGTCGCAGCGCTTTCTAGGGTCGTTGTAGCCCAAATAGAGAACATTGGCCAATTAAGGTCTTCAGCTCGAGAACTCAAATCTAAAGGCTCACGAAGGATTCTACTATCCAGTATAGTAGAATTCGGGATCCCGAAGGCTAGAAACATACCTTGAAACTCTTTAATAGTCTAAGTGATTGATGGTTATCCATTATTGCTTTGTTACTAGGTAGGGCTCAGAGAAAGGGATTGTGCTAGGGATGGCCATACACTATCTGCTTGGGACTCGAGGTAAGAAAAATGTCTGTGTACATAGAGTAGGGCATGACCCAATTATTTGTGCTTGTATTGTGCTTAGTGTTATGTGTGAATGCTTGTTACTATTATGCCATATATGTGTTTGTGACTGAGCGGCAAAGGCTGAGATCGGCAAAGGTCGGGATCAGCTGGGGCTAGGATAGGAAATAAGCATGTTGAGTGTAGGCCGCCATGCCAGAGCCATCTATGGGTGTCGTACTCACCCGCTCGGTTAAGACCATGAACTTGGTGCCTGGTAACGCACCCTAACCGATGTAGGCCGCTGTTGTAAATTTTAATGGACACTTTTGGATTGTTTGTTGTGTTTGATTAGTTATGCATTTATTGAAATAAATTATTATATTCTGTGCTGGTGAAGTTTTCTTGGTGGGCCATGGCTCACGGTTGCTCTATGGTGCAGGTAAGGGCAAGGAAAAAGGTCGATTAACCATGAGTTGGAGGGAATGGAGCGATGCGTACATGTTTGGCCTACCTGGCCGCCATGGTCGGGGTACTTTTCAAGAGCAAAGTAGAATGTCTGATTTTTTTGCCTAGGTTGACTGTACAGTGACTTTCTAATTGTAAATATGTCTTAAACAATATTTTGGGATCCCAATGTAACTCTTTTATGATCTTAATGAAAGTTCAAATCATTTATAATTACACTTTTGGGTCTAACACCTCGATTAGAGAGTAAAATACACATTTTAAAACCACATGGTAACGACTCTAGGGTAGTAGGGTATTACGGTTCCCCTCCCGGGCTGCACGTTATTTACGTTATCATCCCTCCAAGCTTGAGCTCGTTGTCATGCCTCACAGAAGGGTTTTTGGTTGTGATCATGACTTTGTTGTCTCCAATGTGATTTTAGATGCTCATGCTGGTCGGATTGATGATGGATGCGAAAACTGTTTGCTTAGTTGAGATGATCTCTCAAGTTGGGCTCCTGTCTTCGAGATTGAGTGTTATGGACATTCTCTGACCAATCTTCACGAAAACTTTCCGTCCAATAACTTTCTTCAGCAAAACTCATCATGTGTTGATGAGGTCGGTGAGTCTGGTTTTTGATGTAGACTCGATTCCATGTATCATGAGATCAAGTGATATCAGTGACTTCTTTGTGAACAGAGTTTCTTCAATCATTTCTATTGTAAGATGTGTTGCCTCAAGTTTGTGGGGGAGATTGTAATAACCCGGTTTAATTTTTTTAATTTTAAATAATTGTGTGTGAATTATTTCAAATATGTGATGGATTGAAATTGAAATAATAATTTATAGATATTGTATTAATTTATAAGAATTAAGAATGGATTGCTTTAGAATAAATTTTGGGATTTAAGTATAAAATAAATATATAAGTGAAATATTTATTTTACTAGATAGTTTAAGGGTTAAATAAATTCTATAAGGACCCTAGAAAAAGTTTATTAAATTATTGGGTCACATGAGAATTTATTTGAGAAGCCTAGAACATGATTTTTTGTGTTTTGACTTACATTAAATTATTTGTTATAGTATGGTTTGGTTTTTAATCATTTTTATTATATAGTTTGCTATTTAATGTAAATGATTAGTATATAGTTTGGTCATGAGAAGTTTAGCATTGAGTTACTGTAATGACCCAAATTTACTAATAAGGCTTAAGGGCCTTGATTAGTGTGTCGAGAGGGCATAACTGGATTATATGTGATTTAATGATTAAAAGCATGTTATATGATTATTTGAATATCTGAGATGCATGACTATGTGTATTAGTATGCATGTAGACCCTGACAAGGTTAGAAGGGCATGATCGTAATTTTTGCCCGTTGAGGGCATAATTGTATATATATGTGATAAATTTTCGAGACCACATTATTATGTGGATATATTTGTAATCTGTGACTCGAGACGATCCCAGTGAGCGGTTCAGCGAAAAAGTCACGGCGGGGATTTATACCCGGCTCAGGGCGAGCCTGGGGGTATTTCTGGGAATCTAGAGAATATATTGGGGTCAATTGTGACATTGAGGAATATAATTGGTGATTAGTTAGGTGTCGGGAAGTAAGTGGTAAATATTAGAGACACTCGAGGAATTAGCGGGAATTGGGTGAAATGACCAAAATGCCCCTAGGTGGATTAGAAGGCTTAGGAATTATGGGAGGGTATTGTGGTCATTTATCTTATAAAGGATAAATGTTATTAGGCTTTATACTTAGTGGATTGTGTAGCAAGGGCTGGAATTCTGAAGGAAAGAAAAGAAAGAAGAGAAGGAAAAAGAGAATTGGAAGTCTTTTTGCTCTCTCTCGATTTAAGCTCTTCTTCACCATCTCTTGAGGTCTTTTGGGGTAGAAACTCAGGAAGAGTTTGGGCAAGAGCTTGAGGCTAGGATTCCTGCTCTAGTTTGAGGAATTGGCAGAGCAGTCCATCCATTTTAAGTAAGGTTCAGGGTAGTTCTTCAGTTTCTAGTTCTTGGTATTGTTGTGGAATTTGAGCTGAGTTTTGGTGGGGAATTTTAGGGAAGTTGAAGCTGAGCTTTGAGGAGGTGAAGGCCAAGCTAGTGAGGAGGATAACCTAGGCTAAGCTCATCCAGCAAAGGTAAGGAATTCTAGTTTAAGTTATGTGGTTTCAGTGGCTGTTTTGTTGAGTTTCTGAACTCTAGGTTCAGCTATGGTGAATTCTTTGTTTAGGGGTGCATGTGATTGGGTTATGATTGTTTAGGATGCTTGGGATTATTGGAGGATGTTGGTAGGCTTTTTTTTATGTTTGGTTGAAGTTTGGAAGAGTTTTGGTAAGGTTTGGCTCGGGGAAAATCGAAGGAGGAAAAATGCAGGAGTTATTGTGCTGTGACTAGCACTACAGCACTAGACATTGGGCGTTGTAGCGCTAGGCTGAGTGGTCTGGGGTGCTTTAGTCTCTGTTTGTAGCATTGTAGCGCTCTCCTTAGAGCGTTGTAGCGCTACCCTGTTTCCATAAAAGGGTTTTGGGGTTATTTTCAAGGGTTTTTGCCCAGGGGTTCGGAGTTTGATTCCACCACCTCGTTTGGTGGAATTAGGGCGGGATTGGTCTCGAGGCTAGGTTTTGGACTTAAGGTTTGGTGATGATTCTGATCTATGGTTGTGATTAGGTGTGCGCTAGGGCTTAAGAGGGATCGTGCTTGAGGATCAAATCGAACAAAGCTAGCGAATCTAAAGGTAAGAAAATTTCACCCGGTTATGTGTATGTGATGGGACTAAGAGCTCCCTATATTTGTATAATGTCATAGATGGTATTATGCCATGGGACATGTGATAAACGGCCTAAGGGTGCCGTAAATTATACTTGTGCATATGGCGCGACTTGGCCACTGGTAGCCGAGGACAGCTTAATATTCACTGAGCTCGGTTTAAGCGGGCCGGAATCAGTGGGATAAATAGAGGGTGCGGCCTAAGGGCGTTAACCCTAGTTATCATATGTGGATTGGTTGTTGATACGAAATGATATACTTGGTATGATGAATACTTGAATAACATGAATGCTTAAATTGTTGAATACATGCTTATGGGGTATGAGTTACATGATTGTCTGTTTAATGATTGTGCTCTGTTATTGTCTTTTCTTGATGGGCCTTGGCTCACGGGTGCTACGTGGTGCAGGTAAAGGCAAAGGCAAGTTGGACCAATCCTGAGATGGAGAGCTGCGGGGCTGAATATACATAGTCAGCTGATCGGCCGCCACGGCCGAGGAGTGGAATAGGACGAGAAACTCTTAACTGTCTGTGTTTGCCTTAGAGTGGCTAATCACTGTATTTAAATCTTTAATCTTTTCTAAATGTTTATTTATAAGAAATGCGGCTTTTGAGACCAAAATATTTTAACCCTAGTTCAACTGTAGTTTCAGTAACACGTTTTGAATTAAATGACTTGATTAGCACCTTTATAAACACACAGTGTAACGGTCTTGGCTATCCAGGGTGTTACAGTTGCATTCCCTAGAGTTGTGCAAGAGGTGGAATAAAATTATTTCAACAAATTTTGGTGCATGTGCTATATAGTTTCGACCAAGGCATAAGTGAGAGGGAACAAAGACCTTTTCAATTTTGAAAAGTTAATGGGTGGGTATGGGAAGTTAAGGGCTGAGAGAAAAAGGAAATGAAGAAGAAGAAAGCATTGGCTCTCTAAGGGTTCGACCTAGTAGTGCTCAACACAAGGTGGGTGTTGAATCCAAATCTCTATCTTCTTTTTTAGGATTTAGGTCATGATAATGATTCTAGAGACCTTTGCATTGTTGTAGAATTAATTGTAAGCAAGAAGAGGTGATTACACCAAGTTGTGTTATGTTATTAGAAGTGTTGTGCATGTTTGTAGAGCCATATAAACTCTAGACAAGGAGGGGAAAACTCTCTAAGGATTTTACCAACAAAGGTAAGAAGTTCTATCCTTTTCTTGGTCATTTTTCGCTATGGTTGAATGTTGAATGTCTGGATTTGTATAAAAATTCTAGGCTGTTTTGGCTAGGTTAAGATCTGATTTTGAGATTTAATATGATGAAATATTAATGTTTAGTTGGTATATTAAGGTCCTAGAGGTGTAGCTCTAAGTTTGGGTAAGATCTAAGGGGTGGTTACAATTTTTAAGGGTGGTTACCACTTAAATTTCAGCACCCTAGCACCAACTTGGGTGGGTGGCTGGAGGTGTAGTGCATAGGCACATGGAATAGGGTGGTTAGCACCCCAAAATACTTGAGGATTTGATGTTGGGGTCGACTAGTAAAGAGAAGCACCAACCCTTGGGCTTTGGTGCTATTACCGAATGATGTAAGGGTGGTAATGATGATAAGAATAATGATGATGGTGATGACATTGTTATGGTTTGTGCCCTAAAAGAATGTGAAAATATATTTTTTATTTAAATAAAAGTACATTTTTATTATATTTGAATATTATAATTATTGTTTGAATAATTTATATAAACATTAGAAAATTCCATATTCATTTATGAGAATATGATCTTGTATGCGTAGGAGAGAATTCATATCATATATAATGAATAAAATTGCCAGCAACATATTAAAGTATAGAATCTTTAATAAATGGTTGCTAGTACAATTTACCAAGCATATGAGATGCAAGTAATCTTGATTCAGATTACTGATGTGGATAGATATCTTGGTAAAGGTGTTGTATATAATAGTGATTATATATGACAGAACTGATGTGAATTAATTATCATTATAAACTTACCGTTTGCCATAAAGATTTACTTCATATCTTAAAAGATGATCATTTATAGATCAGTCTAAATCCCGAGTAATCATGAGCTCCCGTTTATGTTTGTTGGATCTTTTGCTTCGTTCGTTAATATTTCTTGATAAAATGAGGCTAGTTACTTTTGTTTTGGAGATTCAATATCATGAATGGCTAGGAACATGATTTTACAATAATGGAATCCATGCTTTCCTAAGGATCGAATATTGGTTCTCTTAAGGGTTAATTCTGGGATTAAATAGTTATTAAGCTCAAATCTATAATATGATTATAGATTAATTATTCATTGGTGAATTAATGGTACTTAAGGATCAAGAGGTAATAAGAAAGGTAAAATGATAATTCTTGACTAGCTCTAATTAGCGAACAAATAAATAGAGGACAAAACCACATTTATTGATTACATGAAGGGACTACAAGAGAAAAATTCGTTAAGCTAATTCTATAATCACTTAGAGTGCAATTCCATATTTATAGTGGAGTAATACTAGAGTTAATAAATATGATTATTTAATTAAAGAATTTAATTAATAATCTGGTTTATTGGAGCTTTGTATTATAGGCCCATGGTCCTCGGGTCGCATCTGTCTTACACTGTCAAGGGTAAAGATGTATCAAGAAAGATTAACAGAGAAATGGACTAAATTGCAAATGAATTAATTTTTCAGAGAAAAGAGATATTTATGTGATAATTATGAGCAATTAATTAATTATCGAATTAGTTTTTATTTGAAAAATTTTATATATGTTAAAATAAATATTAATCAGTGTTTCGATTAATATTTGGGAGAGTAAATTATTATCTTGTTATAAGATAATTATTCAAACTAGTATCTTTTTAAGATAAGGTTAATTTTGAATTAAGTGATTTTTATTTTGAGAATAAATTTGTTCTTTTAAAATTAATTAAACAAACAAATGAGAAAATCAGGGATTGGGGCAACTTTATATGCCACATCATCCCTGTGATTTGAGTTTTGAATTTCAAATTAATTTGTTTATTTAATTATTATTTTAAATTTGATTTAAATTAAATAATTAAATTAGGTTATGACTAATTAGTTTTTAAATTAAATTAAATAATAATAAAATATTTTTATTTTTCTTTATAAACCTGAAAAGAAGCGATACTTTTTATGTAAGTAATTTTTGGTTATCAGACTCTCTAATAGAAAGAAACGACAGAATTTTCTCGGTCTGAAATTCTAAAAGTTTCCATAAGCTTTCTCTCTTCACCAAACACTCTAGATCTCATGTGTTGAGAACGTCCTGAGAGCCTAAATAATCAACTTGTGAATCCTACGTGTCGACACAACCTTATGTGTTAGAGGAACAACTTGAAAGGCTAGGTGTGAGCTTTCACATGGATAGGAAGATCGTTTATTATACTATAAGACTCAAGGAATCTTGATAGGCTCCAAGAGGTACTATTTATTTCCTTGTATGTGTTAATTTAATGTATATGTATATGTTGTTGTCAGTATTTTCACTTCCCAACACGTGTAAACTCATAGTGACTTGCTCAGACATTTGTAGACATCTTCGAGTTATGTTACCCCCAGAGGTCTCTCATCGGGGGGAGGATTCTTCCAGGTGAGGCACCTGTCTGTGCCAGTTGGTAGGCCATTAATGTCGTAAAGGTAGATTACCCTCTGAGGTTTGCCCTCGGAGCTGACAGGAATAGCTCTCCTCCCTCGGTCGTCCACCAGGTCCGAGCTTTGGTTCTCTGACCTAAGATAGGTGTCAGGTGTCAGCCGATGCGAGTTTGTAGCGCCAGAGGATCTTCTGACAACCTTTTTGATGATTCGTCCATAGTTTTGTCGAGTGTACAACTCGACAATTCGAATTCCCACTATGTCGTCTGACATGGAGATACGTATAGTACGCCCTGACAGTACCTGGGACATGTTTCCCATAAAGCAGGTACCTTTCTGTAGTGGGCCCCACAGATCTCGTCTGGGTCGTTGTCTCTATTCAATGCAGCCCAATGCATTGAATTGGTATTAATCCCCCAATAATGGGAAGAATCTATGTTAATTATAGATGATTAGTATTAATAACCCTAGCCTTTATAAATAGGGTTTGGAGTCTCATTGTACTTAGATCAATATAAACGCTGCCTGAGAAACTCCATTGGAGATTTCACTAGCAAGCTTCCAATCCCCTTAATACCAGAGACTCATGGACTATGGCTCTTTTATATCCTGAACCAAGTAAAAAGTGTTGTGTTCTTGTTGTTTATTTCTTTAATGTCTAATCTTTAAGTTAATAGCGAAAAACATAGTCAACATTTTTGTGCTTTCATTGAGAGCTTGAAGAAAGCATCAAGAACCTTACAGCCATGGTAACCACTTGAAGAAATGTCACAGACAATGCAGTCCCTCCTACTAGAGTTGAAGGAGGGGAAACCAGTCGACCACTAGCTGAGGACATTCCTGAAATGGTGGAGGATTATAATGAAGATGTCGAGTACGACGATGAAGATGACGGTGGCGAGCAGGAGTATTACGAGGAAGAATACCCTCAGCCCATGGATGCGGAGGAAACACCAGAGGTGGTGGTACTCCAGAAACAGGTGGACACCCAAGAGGGTAACATCGCCGCCCTATAGGAGATGGTGTTGGCCATGAATGCCACTCTTCTAGCCCAAGGTCGAGTTGACCCTAATGGTAATATACTAGTAGGGCACCCAACTAGTGTGCTACCTGCTCACCTTCTTATAGTGCAACCTATCAATATAGTCGGTGTGCCTCCCAAGCACTGGGCTGAAGAGGCGCGAGATCTACCAGTTGGAGTGCCCACCAAGCATGTGACAGTCAGAATCCCGTGATCCGTAAGGGAAAAGATCGGGTAAGCTGTGGAATCCCACACCGCCTGGGGAAGGTCAAGTGTAATGATTCTAATACTGTGTAGGTATGGGACTACATAGTTGAAGAGGGCTTAAATGGATTGATGGGTACTACCTATAATAGGAAGGTGCATCTTCTTTTCGGAAGCCCATCACTTGAGAACTCCATGGTTAAGCGTGCTTGGCCTGGAGTAATCTAGGGATGGGTGACCTCCTGGGAAGTTTTTCCAGGAAGTGTGCGAGTGAGGACAAAGCACGCTGGAAAGACTTGTCTTGGTTTGTAGGGCTAGTCGTCATTCCAGAAAGCAGCCATAGTGACATGGGACGTCACTTAAGCTCTGATACCATTATGTGACGCCCCACATCACTATGGCTGCTTTCTGGAAGAATAAAGAGCTGGTAAATTTTTAAATTATGAGGAAATAAAGCTCCGAAAGGAAAGTGTTGCACCTCTGCGTGATAACAAACGAGGATCTGTAAGGTGTTCAGAGAAAGAAGGGAGAGTTCTGACTCTTAATTCAACATAAAATTCTGAAGTTGTACTAAGGGTTAGGCCAGCGGGGCCTACAAGCTGATCCCACCTAGTGGAGGTGATGGTTTTTGAGTATCTCTGGAATCAGGAATAAGACAATGAATTGGTCATTGTAATCTAAGCAGACCCGGAGGCTTCAGCAGGGTTGCGGTGTAAACGAGGGGCTATCGAGAGTATGGCTATTAGACAAGATCTTGTGGGGCAAGATTGTTACGCCTGAAAGAGTGTTGTTGGGAACTAAAGTAAGGCGGTGGACCTTGGAAATTATGGTCAGCATTGCGGGTTGCTGACTAATGTGTTTGGGTAAATTTCGAGGACGAAATTTTTATGAGGAGGGGATAGTTGTAACGACCCAAAATCGCTAATAAGGCTTAAGGGCCTTGATTAGTGTGCCAGGAGGGCATGTTGGGATTTGTGTGCGATTTTATGAGTTAAATGCATGATTATGATTTAAAGCATGTTATATGACTATTTGTTTATCTGAGATGCATGACTATGTATATTAGTATGCATGTAGGCCCGGATCGTGTTAGAAGGGCATAACTGTAATTTTGGCCATGTTGGGCATAACTGCATTGATATGTGATAATTGTATTATGTGAATTGTACCACGTGTGTGTGGTGTTATGTGAATTGTACCACGTGTGTGTGGTGTTATTATTGTGATGCACGTGCCGAGACGGTCCTAGAGAGCTAGTTAACTTAAAAGTCACAACGGGATTTCTATACCCGGCTCGGGAGGAGCCTAGGGGTACCTTGGGAATTCTATGGTTAAGTTGGGATTTAGCGGGTAATGGTTATTGGTGATTGAGTATCCTGGGTAACCATTAGTTACTGCTGTGAGTAACAAGTTTAGTTGGAAAATGGTAGAATTGAAATATTAGTGAAAAGACTAGAGTGCCCTTGAGGACTTAGTTGGGAAAGGAGTATTTGGAGGGGTAGCATGGTCATTTGGCAAGGGGCTTAGACAATTTTCAGCTGGGATTATAGGGTATACGGTTTGGGCATTTGGGTTATTTGATGGCTTTGTTAAAAATAAAGAGAAGGAAAGTTAGGGCAATGAGAAGAAGAAGAAGAAGAAGAGAAAAATGGGCTGAAGTGGGAGTTTAGGAGGAGATCAAGGAGGCTTTTGGGTGAATTCTCTACTTAAGGTAAGGATATTATGCATATTTAAGTTTGATTTATGTCTTGATTTGTGAAATTTAAAGCTTGAGTTAAGTTTTTAAAGTTTTAGTTTGAAGTTGCTGATTTTGCAATCTAAGGGTGGATTGTTGGGTATGTTTGTGTTTTGAGCTTGAATCTAGAGTTTATGGGTTGTTAGATGGTTTATATGAGGTCTTGATTTGATTTTGGGGTTGAGGTATTTGTTTGGGGTGATTTGGAGAGGTTGAAGCTCGGGAAAAACGCATGGGAAAACCCAGAAAATCTGGGTTCGCAATGGAGCGCCGCGGCGCGAGGATGCTTCAGGATGGGGGCCAAGCCGCTGGGCGCCGTGGCCCTTGGGGGGAGTGCCGCGGCCCTAGGCCATTTTGACAGGCAAAAATTCTGGTTTTTAGGGCTTTTGCCCGGGGACTCGGGGGATGGTTCCAATGTATTGTTTTAGGGAAATAGAGGTCCCGAGAGTGCGGGATTGGTCCCGGGAAGTGGTTTTGGGTTGGTTAGTATTAAAGAGTGTTTTATGTGTATTGTGACTAGGATTTCGGAGAGGCTCGTGCTAGAGGACCGTGCTTGTGGCCTTGGTGCATCGGAAAGCTCGGAATACAAGTAAGAAAACTATAACACCCGTAGGATGGGGCATGGGCCCATAGTGTGATTGCGGGGCACGGCCCTATATTGCATGTTGCATGATGAGATGATTGCAGGGCACGACCCTATATTGCATTACATGTTAGGGTGCAGATTTAAATGAATTGATATTTGTTTGAATGTTATTTTTAGATATGCTATATGTGTGATTAGAGTGAAATGAACGGCTATGGCCGAGGGCGGCATGGCCGAGAACGGCAGCGGGGCCAGAAGTAACACTTAGCACATGGGATGTTTATAGTCAGGGTAGGACCCAGAGGATACATGTGAGATCCTTACGGTGAGGACCGAGACCCCAGGCCGTGGTGAGGGTTCTGGGGCGGCATGGCCGTGTTTGCTTAGTCTAATGGTTGACTTGTTTATCTGTGGATTATCTGATATGATGAACTGTATAAATTGCATATGTTATGTTCTGCATGAGTTTTCTTGCTGGGCTTCGGCTCACGGGTGCTCTGTGTTGCAGGTAAGGGCAAAGACTGAGTCAACCAACCATGAGTACGGAGAGCGTGAAGCGACGCGTACATGTTTTGCCTGCCCGACTGCTTTGGTTGGGGGTTTTTACGAGAAATGGCTGTAATAATCTATGATTTTTATAACTAATCAACTGTAAGCTTATTTCAAGATGTAAATAGTTTTCAAACCTTAGTTTGGGATCCCAAATGTTTAATACTAGAAGTTTTAATGAAACGACGCATTTTCAAAGATTACAGCCTTAACTTTTATTAGTCACACTTTTGTTTTAAAAACCTCGGTTAGCGAGTTCATTGCACACTGTTTTGTCTTAAAACTCACTTGGTAACGACTCTAAGGTAGTAGGGCGTTACAAAGCACCCAGTTGGAGTTGGAACCCTAGTGCCATGACAGGATTGTGGCAAAGGAAAAGTTGACAATAATCATGCTCCAAAGAAGTATAGGCCTCCTCAAGACCCCTAGGGCCACCAAGTTCCTAACCAGGCTAGTTATGGTAATGGCCCACGGACCCGAGGACAACGCCAAGCTTTTAGTGCCCGTGGACCTCGGGGTGTTCCACTCCAACCCGCCCATATGGATCACGTGAGTCCTGGAGGTGGTGTCCCCTTGGATCCTTGCCAACCCCATAGGAACAACGGTTCGGGAGTCCATCCAAGGAACATCTTGCTGAACTGAGAACATGGCATCAGTATCTCGGTAAATGATGAGAATATTGAGTCCAATAGAGAGGTCGAGGTGGCTCATTTCGAGGATAATGGAGCGTCCCGTGGTCAAGCTGACCTGTGGGACCCGAAAATGTAATAAGGCCAATGGGCGTGAACATGCCAAGAAAGGTCTATCAGATCTACTGGACAACCTCAATGCCTAAAGAAGAGATAACCTGGCGTAGATCTTCAATCAAGACCACGATCCACTCTGTTCGAAGTTAGAGAGTTTGAAGAAGATAATGCTAAGAATGGCCAGGCAGCAAGGCCACGACTCAGACTCGGAAGACGAAGAAGTGGAGGCATGCGCACCCCACATTGTGGAAGCCCCCTTGTCGTAGGGCTTCAAGATGCCGACTATCCTGCCCTATGACGGGGCTGGGATCCTACTGACCACCTTTCTAAGTTCAACAGGTTAATGTCGGTGCACCGCATCTCCAAGACACTAAGTGTCCCATATTCCTGATCAGTCTAACAGGACCAGCAGACGAGTGGTTCAAGAAGCACTGATTAGGAGCCATTCATTTGTGGCATCAGTTGTCATCTGCGTTCGAAAGGCAAGTGATAGGCATTCGGAAGGAGAGATTCGAGGTCAATGATTTTGGAAAACATTAAACAAGGGCCCTTCGAGACCCTCAAGGCATACATCAAACGCTTCAAGGAGGAGGCAGCGAGAACTAAGAGCGTTGATGATGGCCTTACAAGTTGGCATCCATGCAGGTCCCCACTTTGGGATGACCTCCAATGAAGGGGATGCCGACGGCTCGATGAATTCATTCATCGGGCACAAGAGTATATCTGTAACGCCCTTGATATCCAAGACCATTACACTGTGTGTTTATAAAGTGCTAGACTTGCTAATCAAGTCATTTAATTTACAACGTGTTACTGAAACTATAAAGGAACTAGGGTTAAAACATTTTGGTCTTAAAAGCCACATTTATCATAAGAACATTATCTGTTTACACGGGATCCCAAAAATATTAAGTTTGAAGACCGTTTACAAAAGTCATAAGGTTTAGATACAATAACAAGCCATATTAAGGCAAAACAGACAGTTAGGCAATCCCTGTCCTGATCCACTCCTCGACCATGGCGATCGAACAGCTGGCTATGTACATTCAACCCCGTAGCTCTCCATCTCAGGATTGGTCCAACTTTCCCTTGCCTTTACCTGCACCATGCAGCACCCGTGAGTCAAGGCCCAGCAAGAGAACACAACGACAGAGCATAAGCAATTAACAGACAAATCAATATCTCATATCGCATCACAAGTTCCCAACCATATAATCATTCAGTATAATCAAGTATTCAACATAATAAACATGTCATTTAATATCATATATCAATTCACAAATGATAACTAGGGCTAGCGCCCTCAGGCTACTCCCTCTGTTATCCCACTGACTCCGGCCCGCTTAAACCGAGCTCAGTGAATATTAAGCTGTCCTCGGCTACCAGTGGCCAAGCCGCGCCCTATGCGTAAATATTGTGTACAGCACCCTTAAGCCGTTATCACATGTCCCATGGCGTAATACCATCATTGAAATAATACAAATATTGGGAGCACTTAGTCCCATCACAAACATATAACCGAATGCAGTTTTCTTACCTTTCGATTTGCTAGCTTTGATCACTTGACTCCTTGAGCATGATCCCTCTCGAGCCCTAGCGCTCACCTAAACACAACCATAGGCCAAAGTCATCATCGATCCTCAAGTCCAAAACCTAGCCTCAGGGCC
Organism: Humulus lupulus; assembly: GCF_963169125.1. Lineage (NCBI taxonomy): Eukaryota > Viridiplantae > Streptophyta > Magnoliopsida > Rosales > Cannabaceae > Humulus > Humulus lupulus. Next base: position 144,114,571 of record NC_084800.1, on the reverse strand, counting down.
AATCCCGAGCCCCCGGGAAGTCGTAGCTCCACCAAACAAGGTGGTGGAATCAAACCCCAAACCCTTGGTCAAAAACCCTTGCAAACAACCCTAAAATCCCCTTCAGAAGACAGGGTAGCGCTACAGCGCTCATGGGAGGGCGCTACAACGCTACAAACAGAAGTAAAATCCCCCCAGCATGCATGGCCTAGTGCTACAGCACCCAAAGGCTAGCGCTGTAGCGCTAGTCACAGATAGGCAAACTCCAAATTTCCCTTCCTGCGATTTCCTCGAACCAAACTCAACCAAAACTTCTCCAAACCTTTACCAAACTCAAAAACAACCTTATGAACATAATCCACTCATCCCAAGCACCCCAAATACTCAAAACTCAATCACATGCATCTCTACTCCCAAAATTCACCATCGCTGACCCTAAGCTCAGAAACTCAGGAAAACCAGTCAAAACATAAGAGTTAGAAGCTTAGAATTCATACCTTTACTGGGGTTTCGATTTCAAGACAAGCTCTACACCTCTTTGGCTTGCTCTCCCTCAAATTTTGGCCTGAATTCCCATCAAACTTAGCTTATGCTCCATAGTTAAAAAACCAAAACCAGAAACTGAAGAAACTATAGAACCTTACCTCAAGTGTTAGGGTGTTCCTGCTAAACCTCTGCCAATTCTCCAAGCCTAGCCTAGGATTCTTGATGCTCAGCCTAACTCAGCTCTCCTCCCTGAGCTTTGCTCCAAAGTTTCTCAAGAAATTGATGAAGAAAGCATAAACCGACCTTACAGAAAACCAGCTCTTTTTTCTCCCTTTCCTTTTTCTTTCTTTTCCTTCTTTTCTTTCCAGACTTCTATTACTTTCTACAATCTCCACTAACATAAAGCCTTAGTAACACTTAACTCATGTAAGCCAAATGACTATTATGCCCTCCCTATTAAGTCTAAACCCTTTAATGCACTTAGGGGCATTTTAGTCATTTTACCCAATTCCCACTAACTCCTCAAGTGTCTCTAATATTTCCCACTTAACTCCTGATGCCTAACTAACCTCCAACTATATTCCTCGATGTTAAAATAGACTCCAATATACTCACTAAATTCCCATTTATACCACTAGGCTCACCCCGAGCCGGGTATAAATCCCCGCCATGACTTCCTTGCTACTTTGCTCACTAGGATCGTCTTGAGTCACAGATCACAGATATATCCACATAATAATGTGGTCTCGATAATTATCACATATATCAAAACAGTTATGCCCATAATGGCCAAAATTACGATTATGCCATTCTAACCTAGTCAGGGCCTACATGCTTTAAATCACATAGTCATGCGTCTCAAATATTCAAATAGCCATATAACATGCTTTAAATCATAATCATGTATCTTACTCATTAGAGTCACACATAATTCCCATTATGCCCTCCAGGCACACTAATCAAGGCCCTTAAGCCTTATTAGCAAATTTGGGTTGTTACAATATCAGCTGGGAGGATGCCCAGATTGGAGCGTTCGGAGGACCTGTTACCTTTCCCGCTCCAACTGCATCTGCCCCCTTGGCTTCTAGAATCCAATATTCCCCTTATGCTCCCATCCAACCAGGCTTGGGAGGAGTCCAAGCCAACCTGAGTGTCTCACCCGCAGGTTTCAGTGTCGTGCCAACTCCTGGTTTCAACGTGGCCTTGATAGGATATGGAGCAACGCCCATTAGATAGAGTGCTTTTCAGCCTGCATTCAGTGTTGGATTTGTCAATCTTTCACAATCTGTTGCCCCTAATCGAACCTCCAGTGGCAATAGACGCGGGGTGAGGGGCAATGGTCAAAAGCCCAAGGGAAATGGAAAAGCATCGGCTGAATAAGGAGCTAGCTCTGGTGAGAAGTATGTCTCGTAGTACTCCGAGTATACTAACTTGGTTGACTCTAGAGAGAACATCTTCGTGGCCATGGAACAACATGTTCACTATCGGAAGTTACAAACCATCCGAAGGGAAAGGGAAAGGCGAGATCCTAGAAAGTTTTGTCATTTTCACAACGACATAGGGCACCACACCAATGAGTGTCACCAACTCAAGGATGAGATCGAAAACCTCTTCAAGTTGGGACATCTCCACAATATGCTAAGGGTGGAGCGCGCCAGGCCCAACTCTCCATGGTTGGAGTGCCCGTGTCGCCAGTGGGCCTGCTGGTCCTAGCAATTGTTCTTGTGGCCCTGTAATGCCCTATTGCCTTAGAGTCGTTACTAAGTGAGTTTAAAATGTGCAATTAACTCGCTAATCAAGGTTATAGGACAAAAGTGTAGTTAAAACATAATCAGAGTCATAAATTAGAAAATAAACCTTTCATTGAAAATTATAAAGCGTTTAACATTTGGGATCCCAAAAACATTGTTTAGAAATATTTACAACTCAAAATATAACCAGAGTCGACTAAACGACAAAATTCAAGTTTAGTACAATCATCTCCCAAAAACACCCCTGGCCGTGGTAGCCAGGCGGACCAGACATGTACGCGTCGCTCGTCATGCTCACCATACTCAAGGATGATCGACTTTCCCCTTGCCTTCACCTGCACCATAGAGCACCCGTGAGCCGAAGCCCAGCAAGAAAACCCTCACAAGCAGATAATATATATGCATGTCAAACACTTAACATATAAACATGCCATCATCAGGCTATACACATACGGCCATGCCATCCCAGGCGCTTTACCAGGCCCTGGGTTCGTGGTCTATACCGTAAGGATATCCCAGGTATCCCTTGGGGTCTCGCCCTGGCAACTCGCACTCCACGTGTTAAACGCTGCTCCTGGCCCCTTGCCGTTCTTGGCCTTCGCCGTTCCTGACCATCGTCATTCCATCATTTACGTACACACATAGTATAACTAAACAGATATTTAAATGCGTATAAATTCAATCAAAGGGCCACACCCTGCAACACAGTCATATAGGGCTGAGCCCTGCAACCCAATCATATAGGGTTGAGCCCTGCAACACAATCTCTATGGGAACAATAGTTTTCTTACCTGTGTCCCGAGCCTTCCAAGCACCGATGTCTCGAGCACAGTCCCCTAATTCGAGCCTCGCTGAAATCCTAGTGACAACGCATTAACCATATACATCCATCAAGCTCTAATCCATTAAATAACTTTGAGTCTTAATTTTAATCTCCGGGACATTGAATTCTATTAATCCGGGTGATAAAATCCATCCCGAGCCTTAACTATTGAATTCCCGAGCCTAAAACCTCTTAAAAACCCACAAATACACTAACATCGCGACTCTAGGGACTCATGCCACGACCCCCAACTCAACCCGAGGCCCTGCTCCAAAATAGCCCACACGCGTCGCGGCCCTTCCTGAAGGGCGCCGCGGTGCACCTTCAATTCCAGGCGCCCTAAGTTCTAAGGGGCCACGGCTCAGCAAGAATAACACCGCGGCCCGACCCCTCGAGCCTAGAAAAACTCACAAATTTCACCTCAAAAACCAGTCCAATTATCCCCAAAATCAAGCCAACAATCCAAACTAATTATCACAGAGGTTATACTATATATTGAGCAACAAAACCTAACCAGAATTCTAGTTCAAAGCCCCATCAAACTCAAAGTTGAATCTTCATCTCTCCAACATGTAAAACTCTAACATACCAGCAGAAATTCCAAACACAATCCTTATAATTTAAAACTTACCCTTTTCTGAATTGAGTCTTCGAGTTGATCTCCTGAGCCCCAAGCTCCTAGCCTCCAAAGCTCTAGCTTGATTCCTAGCTTCCAATTGGTTTTCACAAGTAGAACCTCCAAGATGTCTCTAATCTTCCACGAGAATAAGGGAAACAGAGTGAGGGAGAGGGTGTGGGTCGGTTTAGAGAGTTCCAAATGGTTCTGTGGTTTGTTTTATGTAACTTAAGTATATACGGTTACCTAAAGGCTCGGGGTACCAAAAACGTCCCCGATGGCAAAATGGTAAATTTCCCCAATATTCCCTCCTAGGCATTCAAACCTCAAATATATCTCCGAATATTTATTTTCGTAACCCGATAACCCCAAAAATGACTAACACCCGAGAAACCCCTCGACTCGGCCCGAGTCAGATTTTCGATATGTTGTGACTTTCTAGCTAACCGCTCCCTAGGACTGTCTCGGATCGAGCAACACAGATATATCACAAGTATATCACAATTATCATGTTTATACCCTCAACGGTCTAAAATTACAATCATGCCCCTAATAACCAGACAGGGCCCACAGGCATATTTAATTCACCTAAACATGCATCACTAATCACCTATTCACACAAATCCACATATTAAACAATAATTCACATATTGCCCTCTAGGCACGCTAATCAAGGCCCTAAGCCTTATTAGCAGATTTGGGTCGTTACAGGCCCCGCAAGATCCAGTGGTCCGAGGACCTCCTCCAGTGAACGAGTGAGTAGGAACCATCTGAGGAGGACCCCACTTGGGTGGCACTTTCTGAGGCTCGCATAATAGGTATGCATAAGCGTTGAATCATGACGATGAGGTGATGGCTTTGGCTCAGTTGCCTGCCCAATTACCTCGGATGACTGACCAAGTCATAAGGTCCTCTGAAGATGATTCTTGGAGATTACTCTTCCCGCACCACAACCCATTGGAAATTGAGAGCCAAGTCTCCAACAAAATGGTGGGGTAGATTCTGGTGGATAAAGGGAGTTCGGTGAACATCCTATTTAGATCAGCCTTCGAGAAAATAGGGCTGACCACCGTAGATTTGTCCTCATGTGCCTCAACCCTTTACAGATTCTCAGGAGAAGCCCTCATCCCAATGGGGGAAATAAAGCATCCTGTAACACTTGGAGAAGTCCTTCGCTAGTCCTTCAAATACTAAACCTTTGTGGTGGTGGACTGCTCCTAAGCGTATAACGCCATCCTGGGATGACTTGCCCTGGTAAAGTTTGGAGTCATCACTTCCATTCGCCGCTTGTGCATGAAGTTCCCCACGAAGGCGAGAATTGGTACCTTTTGTGGAAACTAGAAAGAGGCAAGGCAGTGTTACAATGTGTCCCTTAAAACTCAAGTAATGGTGGTGGAGGAAGGCATTCATGAGAAGCTTGATGCGTCGGAGGTACAAGCTGTCCAGGATTCCAGGCCCAATGAATTGGACCTGAGGGTTCAAGAGGAGAGAGCCACTGATCCAATAGAGGAGGTGGAGGAGGTAATTCTTGATACCACCAACCCCGATAGAAAAATAAAGGTTGGGGGAAGTTTGAAGATGGAAGTCCAAGAGGCATTGGTGGACTTCCTTTGAGAAAACCAGGATGTGTTTGCATGGTCACATTCCGAGATGATTGGCATTGATCTGAACATCATATGCCACGCCTTGAATGTTGATCCTCACTTTGCTCTCATCCAGTAGAAGCAGAGGACGTATGACCAAACTTGGAAAGAGGATCTCAAGGCCGAGGTATACAAGCTCCTCACCAACGGATTCATTTGAGAAGCCCAATATCCCAAGTTACTATGTAAACCGGTTCTTGTACCAAAGCCAAATGGCACATGGAGGACATGCATCAATTTCTTAAACCTTCACAAGGCTTGTCCGAAAGATTTCTTTCTGCTCCTCAAGATAGATCAGATGGACGATGCCACCTCTGGCTACGATTTTTTGTCATTCATGGATGCACACTAGGGTTATAACCAGATATCCATGCATGTCGCAGACTAGGAGCATACTAGTTTTCAGACTAATAAGGGGGTCTGCTTTTACATCGTGATGCCTTTCAGACTGAAGAATGCTGGTGCCACCTACCAGAGGCTGGTTAACAGGTTGTTCAAGAACCAGTCGGGGTGAAACATGGAGGTCTATGTGTACGACATGATGGTCAAATCTAGAATAGCTCCCAACCATATGGAGGATTTGGCAGAGGTTTTCTAAGAATTCAGAATGAAATTAAACCCCCAAAAGTGCACATTTAGGGTCGCCTCTGAAAATTTCCTAGGCTTTATCACCAGTGCTCATAGAATTGAGGCAAACCCGAGAAGATCAAGGCCCTAATCAAGGTGTTGTCTCCCCAGAAGCATAAAGACGTTAAGAGCCTGACAAGGAGGATCGCAGCTTTGAGCCATTTTGTCTCCAAGGCAACGGATAAGTGCATCCCTTTCTTTAATGTTCTCTGAGGGAGTCAGATTTTTGAATGGTCGGAAGAATGCGAACAGGCATTCCAACAGCTCAAGGCACACATGGAAAAACCCCCAATTTTGTCCAAGCCTGTATATAGAGAGCCTCTCCTACTCTATATGGTTGTCTCAGAGAATGCTATCAGTGCTGCATTAGTATGGGAGGAAGGCCGTGTTCAGCACCCCATCTACTACGTAAGCAAAAGACTCCTCGGTGCAGAATCTAGGTACCCGCTGATGGAGAAGTTAACTTATTGCCTGATGGTGGCTTCTTCAAAGCTAAGGCCTTACTTCCAGGCACATCCAATTAAAGTCCTCACAAGCCATCCCCTTAGGAAAGTCCTTCAAAATCAAGAGTCGTCGGGAATACTCTTGAAGTGGTCGGTGGAGTTGAGTCAATTTGACATCACCTGCCATCTGAGGACTACTCTAAAATGTCAGGCACTAGCCGACTTCATCGCTGAGAGTACAAGGAATCATGAGAATCATGAAGGTGTCCTAGTGATCGGACCAACCTAAAGGTTGTATGTGGACGGGTGTTTAAACAAAAATGGTGCTGGAGTTGGACTCATTTTGGTTTCCCCCAAGGGGCACAGAGTGCACAGTGCCCTCTGCTTTGGGTTTGACACCTCGAACAATGAAGTGGAGTACGAAGCCTTAATCACTAGGCATTGAGTGGAACTTAAGCTCAAATCCAAGGGCCTCGAGATATTTAGCGACTCTCAACTCGTGGTAAACCAAGAACTTGGAGAGTACCATGCCCGGGGAACAAAAATGGCAGCGTATCTGGCGAATGCTTAAGAAATGCAGCATAACTTCAGAAAATTCACTATTCAGTCGATGTCGTTAGAACATAATTATAATGGCGACATCGTAGATAAATTGGCCACCACCAAAGATGTTGGGTTGATTAATGTGGTCCCCATTGATTACTTGAACTCTCTGAGCATCTCAGCTCCGAACGAGATGGAAGCTATACAACCTCAAGATGGGTGGATGGAGCCAATAATAAAATATCTTGTCTTCGGGGTGTTGCCTACAGATAAGAAGGCGACTCGAAAGCTGCTCTATTAGATTCCTTAGTACGTGATCATGGAGAGTAAGATGTATCGGTGAGGTTATTCTATGCCTTTGCTCCGATGTGTATCCTAGCAAGAAGCCATTCTAATACTCAGAGAAGTACACGAGGGATTTTGCAGGGACCACTCTAGGGGGAAAAGTCTTTCTAAAAAAAATATTAAGGCAAGGATACTTTTGGCTGACCATGAATGAAGACGCAATGGATTATGTCAAGAAATGCAACAAAATCCAGCGCTTCGATAACATCCCTTGAGTGCCTCCAAATGAGCTTACGCAGATGACCAATCCATTGCCTTTCACTGTTTGGGGTATTGACCTTATCAGGTCCCTACCCATAGGAAAGGGAGGAATGAAATATGCCATAGTGGTCGTCGAATACTTCACGAAGTAGGTTGATGACTAGCCACTTGCTACGATCACCTCTAAAAAGGCCTTGGATTTTGTCATTAAGAACATCGTTTGCCGGTATGGGCACTTGAGGAAGATAGTCTTCGAAAACAGGTTGCAGTTCGACATCAAAGTGCTCACAGCCCATATGCAGGAAAACAACCATGTGAAAGCAGTTAATAAGACACTCAAGTCCACTTTGAAGAAAAGACTGGAACAGGCAAAAGGAGCTTGGCTCGAGGAGTTGCCTAGGGCATTGTGGAGCTGCCGTACTACTGCCAAGATCTCCGCCTACCATTCGCCCTTTCGATGGCCTATGGATATGAGGCTATGCTCCCAGTTGAGGCACCAATCTCCACGCACCAACAGTATATGTATGACCCGACCATGAACCATGCTTTGGTACGAGAATCCCTGTACCTCGTGGAGGAGCTCTGTGAATCTCAGCTTTGCGTAGCATCCTACCTACATAAGGTAGCAAGGTATTTGAACTCTAAAGTGAAGGATGAAAAGTTTGGGGTCGGGGAATTGGTGTTGCGAAGAGTCTTCTTAGCCACTTGAGACCCCAATGCAGGAGTGCTGGGACATATCTGGGAAGGCCCATGCCAGGTCGAGAGCATTTTGTATCCTGGAAATTGGCCCGACTAAGTGGAAAGTTAATTCCCCATACCTGGAATGTTGAGCATCTTCACCGGTATTACCAGTAATATGAGCAATGAACTTTGTCAATTTTTGTAGTACCCTTTGTATCCTTCAGGCACATTTATTGAAAATCGTGTATATAAAACATGGTAGGAAAGAAATTTATTGTCTGCTTATATTTCTTAGTTTCCTTTATTCTGTTATTGCTATGAATAAGAGCACTTGCTCACTAGCCTAAACAAGTGAACGCAAACTAGTCACCTATCACTTTGGGAGCATGGAGTTAGGGCAGCATCACGATTTGTAAGTAGGGACCAAGGAAACTAAGCTTGTCAAGCGGAGTAAGCCTAGTATCGCCACCCGAGTATAGGAAAACCTAGGAAACTAATTGAATCTATCCTAGGAGACAAAGCTTATTCCAAGCTGAATAAGGCTTAGCACCTAAATATTAGACAATCTTAGTAGTACGAGAATAGGATTTTATTATCTCTCGGGGACATCGAGCTCGAGAAGCACTGACCAAGTGTTTGATCTCAAGATGCGCAAGGAAGATCGAGTACTTTGTACTTTGTCCCGTGGGAGATTTAAGATGCTTCCCATGGACACTACACCCGAGGAGTTATGCCCAAGTCCTCAGAATGCCTTGAATTTTATACCGTCAGGAAGTCCATGACATAGGGAGCTTAGCTAGTCGATGAGTGAAGCACCTCTAGTGTTGTGGGATCCCATAGCTAAAAATCCTGGAGAAAACCCAGCGTAAAAAGTCCAGTAATGCAAACTTTGAGATTCAGGTTACCACCCGAGGATAGCGCGAGCCCGAGGAGTGATAACCAGATCCTTATCTTCGATATATGAACGGGTGCCCATGGACGTCGCGCCCAAGAACCCCTGACTGAATCATAGTCTTAACACATTTCCGGGATTGTAGCTAAATACTTGGAAGGGTAGACCTGAAAATATTCCTTAGCGGCGCTAGTACGGATTAACGTCACCTCCCGAGGAAATCAAGCCTGCGAAGTTTTGAGCTGATCCTGAAAGGTGAACTAAAGCCCTAAGGTATATGCTCGGGGGGCTAAGTTAAAGCCTCTAACTGACCTTTCGGACATGGCATACTCGGGGGCAAGCAGTTGGTGTGCAAGAACTCCTGAAAGCCTGAGTCTTTAGACTATAGGAACACAGGAGGACGACAAGTTAATTCAAGGACTTTGAGCCTGGGAAAACACTGAACGCCTAATGGTTTGAGCACAACAGGTCATCTCCATCTTGAGTCATAAGAACTTGAGGATGCTGAGCTATGTTAAATTAATGCTAAATTTCGCGTTAAAGTTACTTCTAGGACTACGAGCCTACAAGAGACACTAAATGCTGGAAATCACCTATAAACGATTTTAAGTTCTTCTTCTTGTGGTAGCAATGTTATGTTAAATTAATAGAACCGAATCAAATATTTAAAATGGTTTGAGTTCTTTTTCTCTTGGCCATCATGTTATGTTGAATTTATAGAATCAAATCAAATATTTAAAACGGTGTGAGTTCTTGTTGTCGTGCCAATCATGTACGTTTAATTTATAGAACTGAATCAAATATTTAAAGCGATTTGAGTTCTTTTTCTCATGGAAATCATGTTACGTCGAGTTTGTAGAACCGAAATTGTAACACCCCACGTCACTATGGTTGCTTCCTGGAATGACAACTAGCCCTACAAACCAACACAAGTATTTCCACCGTGCTTTGTCCTCACTCGCACGCTTCGTAGGAAAGCTTCCCAGGAGGTAACCCATCATTATATTACTCTAGGTCCAGCACGCTTAACTTTGGAGTTCTCAAGTGATGGGCTACCAGAAAGAAGGTGCATCTTGTTAGCATAGGCCACGGCTGAGTTGGGCCCCCTCGGCAGTTAGGGTTGCCTCGGTTACTTGAGCCACCTCGGCAGGGGCAGTCGCCACGGTAGATTGGGTCGGTGAACTCCTTGATCTGTTTCTGAGGCTGGGTATTTTAAAGGACACCTCGGGCCAACTCAGCCGTGGCCTTCTTTTCCTCCTCTTGATCTCGTTGTATGCCCTCGAAGGCCTTCTGCACAGCCTTATCAAGCTCCTGTAAGTGTTTTTGCTCGGCTTACAAGGCAGCATGAATTTGACTAAGCTCTTCTTGAGGGCCTCAGAGCTATTCCTTGAGGGAGGCTACCTTGTTCTGGGATCGTTGGAGTTGATAAGATTTCTCCATCATGATGTCTGAAGCGTTGGCAAGCCAAGGAGGACTGCAGAAAAGGAAAATATTAGCTCAAACATTGATGGATTAAAGGGGAACATAGAGAATTAATGACTTACCGGAATAGAGGCATACCAACACGAGGTCACGAGAGAAGCCTCATTGCTTTTGCCTAGTTGGGCAAAAATTCAATCGGTCAGCTCACACATAGTGGAACTAACCCCTTGAAGGAGCTCAGTGGTGAGAAGGGAAAAAATATCCCCTAGCTTGGCGGAGAATAAAGTCTCCAACTCAGCCCGACCTATCGAAGGAATGATTGATCTCTCTCTAGGCGGCTTTAGTTGGTGAAGGGCCTTTGCAGTCTCTTGGAGAGCCTTATTGTCTTCCTCCATCCTCGCTTCGAAATGCTAAAGAATCCTCTCATACTTCTTCAACAGGGCCCCCTCGTATCTCTCGGGATACACCAGAAGACAGGCACCATGTGGCGCCACCTCTTGGTCTGAGCCCTAGACCACCTCGTCTGACATGGGTGAGGAAAGGATCTCCAAGTCTAGGGGCAAGTCCATGGCAGGAATGTCTGCAGGGGGAGTAGGAACTCTCTGCCTCTTAGCTGATGGAGAGGGTTATGGATGCTCCCGAGGATACGATGACCCCCTTGCCGTCGAAGAGCTTGGGGGTGCTCCTAGTATCAAGGCGGACCGGATAATATCAGCTAGCTCAATATGATCTGCAAGAATAAGTAAATAGTTAGTGTATATTCAAAAATAGTGTAATGCAGTAACATAGGCTCCACGAAGGGCCAACGTGAGTAAAACCTTGGTGTAAGCATTGAGGGTGTCTTATCCTATCTCCGCTTTCACAACTCATGTTGGTTTCATATTGGAAGAACCAGTTAGAGTTGAAAGACATCACTCGATCTAAGGGTACAAAGCCCTAAGGAGGCACCTGTCTCCTCGGGCGGTGGAGTTACATGTTTATCAAATCTAAATAGTCTTGAAGCTCTTCCCTAGTCCAACGCCCATGTAAAATCTGGCCACACTGAAGGAGAGTAGGGGAAGGCTAAACGCGCTCAGGACTTATCCTATCCTCTATGCGGGGAGCATAGTTAAGAATGAGGGGTAGTTTACCTGGAGCATGGTGAAAGACCTCAATCCCCGCCTGAAGTTCTTCCTCGATCTCCCACTACTCCTTTGCTTTTCGAGCTTTTTCTGTGGCGCATATGTTTTCCAGCCGTTCCTCCGCAAGTTGCTCGTGCAAAATCACCCAAGCTTGCCCATCAATATAGTTAAGGTAGCGAGATGCCAGCTCCTAAGACTTCTTGGAATGGCTATAGCTAGTCAGCTCAAGATTGATGATTCTTTCTCCCATGCTAAGAAGACTCGACCCAATGAGATTGGCTTCCGTCACCAGAGGCTAAGGTCCAGATCTTGGTTGGGGAGGGATTTTATCCCCGGAAGATTATCCTCGAAGAGTTGGATGTAATGAGCCCGGCAGAAGGGGCCTATTAAAAAAATGGCTAAGTACAGAACACAAAAGAACCTCTATAACATGAAAAATAAAACGATTGGGGAGATACTCACCAACCCTGGAGAAGTTGAGGATCATGGTCGGATTGCTCCAAGTCGGAAAATCGTTCATGAAGAAAAAGAAGTCTTTGAAGTCTCGAGAATGGTTCTCATTGTGGTGAGGATCCTTGTTGTCGAGAGATGAGGCAACATACTTTGCCAGAGCATAGTACCTATCTCGGTTGGTTTTCTTCTTCCTCGGGGTAGTGTGAAAGCTGTAGAAATACAAGATCTTCGTCGATGAAGGGTCGGGTCATTTCTTCTTCCAATATAAGATATACATCCCCGCGAGCACCCTGTAGGCATTGGGGGAGTGTTGGACAGGAGCTATCCCCACAAACTTCAAGAAGTTGACCAAGTACTTTTTTAGGGTAAGGGTGGCCCAAGCCATTAGGTGGGTCGGGCTCCAAGCGCCAAGGCCATTGACGCTATGGTGCACCCTCTCGGACTCCCAACAAAGATGCATGAGACACTTTTCCCCGACCTAGTAGTGCCTCATGAAGGCGTCCAAGGCTTCGGGGTGTCGGAGCAGGGTAGTCCACTGCCTCAAACCCATCACCCTCGTATGTCTAAGTGGGGTGTGCAATCAGAGCTCTGTTGACTTCTTCTATGATCAACCCCTTGCTGTCGGGATGATCAACCAACTCCCTGGCTGGTTCCCAAGCTTGAAACCTCGCACCATCCTGTGAGGCACCTTGTTCAAAGAGGTAGAATCCGTGCTCTTGTAATTGTTGAAGTTCCTCGGACATCTAAGTCAAAAACCAAGCAGCTAGTATTCTGACCGAAGGAAAGATGGCCAAAACACAGATGACTTTAAGGATAGTGCTTAGTGAGAAGAGGAAAGTTTTCGAAATGCAAGGTTTCCTCGACACATACAGATAGACCGGAGTTGATGAACTTACCTGAATTTGGGAATTTCCCAGATTTCGGTCGAAGGTCTAACAACACAAAAGTGATATAAAATGTGTTTGAGGGCTATTTTGAATGTTCCTAATATCAAAATGTGCCTAAAATGACTCGCAAAAACCAGAAACAGCCTCTCAATTTCCATACCATTGACATTCCTAAGCATGCTCCGTAAATTCTCATGTATACACAAACAGAATGACGGGTCAAAGACACTTACTCGATATGAAGTGCATATAGGTGCTGAGGTGAGTCCTGACTCTGAAGTATCGCCTGCCATTTTCCCAGAAGTATAACAATTCATGCCAATCGTCCAGAGCTATTGGGGAAATGTTTGAAGGTAAGTGTACGCCCTGATTTTCCCACGAGCTGATTAGCGAGCTGAGCCGCGGCCTAATCATGATTATCTCATGGACATCCCCAAAACCGGAGCTTCCGTCGTAAGGTGATACCTCCTTAGCTCAGGGTAACCCCTAGGGTTCGCCGAGATTGCCTAAGACTGAGTCCGGACTCTGTCGGCCAAAGGTCGGGTTAGGTATCCAGATCGTGGTCCGAGCTGGACCTGGGGACTATGACCCTTTGTAAAGTCAACACACGCAAGGTAAACGTGCACATATCAGACATCACGTGTCTGATATGCCCTTGACTTCTCGGACACGCAGCAGGAACGTGCGTACTCAGACACCCATGACTGGGTTGGGCCGTGCGGCCCATTATCTCCTTACCTATTGATTTGACCACACTTATGTGTCAGGTTTAGGAATTAATCATGAATGTCACAGAGTTGATACGATAGGTAAGAAGGTCATGGGATGACCTTCTTACCAACTCCCAGGTGCCTTCTCCTATAAATATTGTAACGACCCAATTTCGCTAATAAGGCTTAAGGGCCTTGATTAGCGTGCCAGGAGGGCATAATGGAATTTATGTGTGATTTTATGAGTTTAATGCATGGTTATGATTTAAAGCATGTTATATGACTAATTGAACATTGAGGTGCATGACTACGTGGTTAGTTATCATGCTAGGTGAAATAATTATGCATGTGGACCCCGTTTGCATGATAGGGGTAAATTGGTAATTTTACCCCGCTGAGGGCATATATGTGATAATTGTATTCTGTGATCTGTACCACGTGAGTGTGGTGTTATTGTTGTGATGCATGTGCCGAGACGGTCCTAGAGAGCAAATTAACTTAAAAGTCACAACGGGATTTTATACCCGGCACGGGAGGAGCCTAGGGGTACCTTGGGAATTTTATGGTTAAGTTGAGATTTAGCGGGTAATGGTTATTGGTGATTGAGTAACCTGGGTAACCATTAGTTACTGTTGTGAGTAACAAGTTTAGGTGAAGGAAATGGTAGAATTACAATATAGGAGAAATGACTAGTGTGCCCTTGAGGTTTAGTTAGCAAAGGGTTTTGATGAAGGGGTAAAATGGTCATTTGGCAAGGGATTTAGACAAATTTGAGCTGTGTTATAGGGGTACACGGTTTGGGCTTGGCATATATGTTGGGTTTTGATAAAATTAGAAGAGAAGAAAAAGGAGAAGAAAAGTTAGGGCATGAAGAAGAAGAAGATGAGTGGAGGAGCTGAAATTGGAGACTTAGAGGATGAAGGAAGCTTAGGGCTGGATTCTCTACTTAAGGTAAGGAATTTATGCATAATTAAGTTTGATTTATGTTTTGATTTGTGAAATTTGAAGCATGGTTTAAGCTTTTTCAAGCTTTGGTTTATGTTTTGGTTTATGGGTTTAGATCTCTTAAGTTGAGATCAAATGGGTGGATTTTGAGTATGATTGTGTTATTGAGTTGGGTTATGATGTTTTGAGATTGAGATATGTGTTTGGGATGGTTTAAGGTGAGGTTTAGAGATTAAAATGGTGGGTTCGAAGGGTTCGAAGGGTCGGGCCACGGCATGGTTCTTGGAGGGCCGCGGCCCTTGAAGGCAAAGATGCGCTGAGGATGGAGGGCGGGCCGCGGCATGGTCCTTTTAGGGCCGCGGCCCTTACCTGTTTCTGGGCATTTTGTGGCCCTGTTGGGGGGCCATGCCGCGGCGCTTAAGGGATTTTGGGATTTTGAGAATTTAGGCTTGGGAATTTAACCTAGGGTGCTCGGGGTTGAGTCTTTTACCATGTTTGGTGAATTTCAACGTTCCGAGTACTAGAACTTGGCCTGGAAGCTCATTTAAGGTTGTTAAAAGTGTCTTTTGTGTGTTGTGACTAGGATTTCGGGGAGGCTCGTGCTAGTGGACCGTGCTCGTGACTGTAGTGCATCGGAAAGCAAGGGATACGGGTAAGAAAACTATAACACCCGTAGGATAGGGCGTGGGCCCATAGTGTGATTGCCGGGCATGGCCCTATATTGCATGTTGCATGATGAGATGATTGCAGGGCATGGCCCCAGATTGTGTTGTGTGCAAATGTTTAACCTTAAATGAATCATTATGTGTGTGAATGATTATTTTGAATGTACTATATGTGTGATTATGATGAAATGAACGGCAAGGGCCGAGTGCGGCGTAGGCCGGGGCGGCCGTGGGGCCGAAAGTAACACACAGCACATGGGATGCTTATATTCAGGGTGGGACCCAAGGGATACATGAGTTATCCTCGCGGTGAGAACCGATACCCCAAGCTTCGGTAAGGCTCTGGGGAGGCCTGGCCGTGTTTGCTTAGTCTAATGGTTGACTTGTTTATTTGTGGATTATCTGTTATGATAAACTGTATACATTGCATATGTTATGTTCTGCATGAGTTTTCTTGCTGGGCTTCGGCTCACGGGTGCTCTGTGTTGCAGGTAAGGGCAATGACTGAGTCAACCAACCATGAGTACAGAGAGCGTGAAGCGACGCGTACATGTTTGGCCTGCCCGACTGCTTTGGTTGGGGGTTTATTCGAAAATGGCTGTAATAATCTATGATTTTATGATTTCTTAACTGTAACCTTATTTCAAGAGGTAATTAGTTTTCAAACCTTAATTTGGGATCCCAAATGTTTAATGATAGAAGTTTTAATGAAACGACGCATTTTCAAACATTACGGCCTTAACTTTTAATTAGTCACACTTTTGTTCAAAACCTCGATTAGCGAGTTCATTGCACACTGTTTTGTCTTAAAAACTCACTTAGTAACAGCTCTAAGGAAGTAGGGCGTTACAACTTGGTATCAGAGCGAGCCACGGTTTATTGGTTCTGGAGATCGACCGAACATGTACGCTCGCTATCAGTGACAAGCTCGACTCAGGGTTGGTTGGTATGAATGATTGACATGACTGAATATATGTTTGAATGCCTTGTTTGCCTGCTTATTTATATGGAGCATGAGGAATGAAATGACATATGCATGAGATGCTGTTGGGCTAGGCCCTTGATTATTGCATGTTGAGATTGATGCATGCTGAATAATACTATTATGCATATGGATGAATATTGGCATAATGGTTTACATATTGAGTGTATGTGGTTAATTTTCTGAATTAAATTCATAAGTTATATCCGTTTATTTGCTTGTATGAAGCATGTTGAGACCTGGATATACTTAGTGATGTTAAATCTGGTAGCTAAATGTGTGACATTGTGGATTTGGCCTAATTATGCTTGTGTGTGCATGACATCTGTGGATATTTGGATCTGGATGCGGTTTGGTTCAGAGTAGGAACCACAGAGTTTAGGAGTTTGTTCAGCTTTGGCAGATGAACTCGAGTTGTTGGTCCCTAGAAGGGTTGGGGATCTGATATTGTGTTAAAAAGGGGGTTTCTAGATATAAGTTGGAGTGGAGACCTCCAGTTATCCCTGGAAGCAGCAACAGAGGGTCACTAGTGTGTGGGTAAGCTGTGTTGTTTGTTAGTCGAGATGGGATAAGTGAACAGCGGATTTCTCTGGGGAAATAGCTGATTTCGATGTTTTAACAGTAAGGTTACAAGTGTTGGTTTACTATGAAGTATGGTCAGATAAGGGTACTAAATGAAAGGCTTAAAGGGATTTATCAATAGACGGGCAGAGTTAATTTCCACCCATGGTTAAGAGGATGAGAGATCCTGATTAGAGGGTTATGTTAAATGTTGAGGCAGAGGGATGCCTGGAATTGGTACTCGGGCTGAGATACTGGCTTAATGGGTTGGAAAGAACCTAGATGATGAATGGTTAGAAGAGATTTTAAAGACATGATTAGAACCCTGGAGACGGGCAAATGTTTAAGTCTAGTTTGGACTGTGAGGGGTAACGACAGCGTAGATCAATGGGTTTGGTGAATTGGATAGTTCATTTCAAAAATTTATACAGATGGATGTATCTGGAATTGGTGGCGACCCATTTAAGGACATGAGATCTGGAATAGTCTAAGGCATTTGGGCTGCTTTGAGGAAAGAGTTTTTGTCTGCATGTGGATGGCGGAGAGGGCCATATTGTTTGAGGAACTGATGGTTGATGTATAGAGCATGAGTGCTAGAGCCGCAAGGGCGGTGCTTCCTTTGATGGAATTAGTAAAGATAGATTTGTGATAACCAAGTTGAAAGAACCCCGGATAGTGTTGTGGCTTTTGGATTGCCAAGAAAAAGGGGAAAAGTCTGACTGATAAGATGGTACTTTTGTTGATAGAACGCAGCGAGGTCGGATTCTCAATTTTGAGGTAAAAGGACTCCAGACAGTGCTTGGGCACCTAGATTAAGATTGGAAAGAAGCCTGATCGAAAAGGTAGTTATCGAGATGGCGACAGGAACCAGGAGGTTAATTGGTATGCACATGAGGAAGAGGATGCCACCTGAGAGGAGGTCAGGTGAGGACATGACTTCTACGTAGAATGACTCGAGATGTTAGGATGGATTTCCCATGGTGCGGGAAACGGAGAACTGGAATGCACCGATACATTCGAGGTTCGAGGCTGAGTCCTCAAGGATGAGTATTTAACTGGCGAGCTTATGCTTTGGGCATGTAACGAACAGGAAGGGCTCGGTGTTGAGAATGTTCCGCGAGGGAGATGGACATAGAGAGGTTGCATCAAAGGTGCCATTTGAGAGGCCGAGGACAGTAATACTTATTGAGAAGGAATTAGAAACTCTGGCAGATGGATTGTTGAGGATATCATCTGGAGTACGTAAAGGAGAAAGAGCTGACCAGTGGGAAAGTTATGTGGGTATGCAAAGAAAGATTTAGGGAATACTTCAAGGTCAGACTACAGATAGGATTGGTATAAGGGATGTTGTAGAAGACGGTTTTGGCCGACAGAAAGTCTATTGAAGCAATCGAAGGAATTTGATCTTGGATTAGCCAGAGTGTTATACTGCGGGGATTGCTAGTATCGTCTGGTTAGGACGAAAAGTACAATGTTGGATACAAGAGGGGACGATGTCCTCAAGAGTTGATCTACGACCTGGTTATTGCCAGTTGGAAACCAAGGATAGAGACATTTCGTTGATTGTCTAGTTTGTGCCGGCTAGAGTGTGAGGAGTTGGTAACAAAGATTCTGGAATGGTTCAAGCTACAGTAGCACAGGTAAGTTCTTTAGACAGAGAATGCATGAACGGTGTGGGCAAGTCCCCTTCAAGCTCACGAGCAGTGCATGTGGATTACTACTAGACGGAAATGGTGAGCAACTGATTATTATGCTGAAGACGTTAGTACCCAGAAGGCAGAGTCTCAGGTAAGGTTCTACGGAGTGTTAGTTGGGTGTCGTCAGGAGTTCTCAGATTACAGCTGCAAGAAGAAAGGACAGGTAAGAGAAGAATTGATCTGAAGCCGCAAAGAAGCTAATGAAGAGCGTTTGAAGAATTGAAAGCATAACAAGACTGGTAAGCGCGTCATCTATTGCACAAGCACCTCCGGAGACGACTACATCCGAGATGAGAAGAACAGCAAAACTTGAGGTTAGACAGATTGAGTGGTGTCAAATCAGAAAGAAATTCAGAATACAAGGTAAGATTTGATTGGTTACGGACGATGATGGAATTTGTGTGTGTTATGATTAAGTAAAGAGTGATGGCATAAAGGACTTGATCTATGATGAGGGCATGGACTTGTAGGGGTGCATCATGGATTAGGCACGCCCAGGCCCATCTGGCGCGAGGTTGGATCGAACCTTGCGGGAGACGAAAGTATGAACCTGGTTGATACACTTAGAACGTTAAGTTGACAGTTATGCATATCATAAGGTGCTTGAGTATTGGGTATTAGTAAGAAAGATAGCGTTGAAGACACAGAGGTGGTGAAAAGTAACGGACAGATGATCAGTGTTTGAAATCCTCGATTGAGCGAGGGGAGTTATAATTGGAGACGGAACTCCTAGCTGTGAGGCGTGTGTCAGTCAGGGGATAGCGCCATAGACTGTAATAGAGTGGACAAGGCGACGACTGAGTTTAGCGTAACGCTAGTAGGTATGATTAGCTGGTGAGTATCAATGATCTATGGAATTCAAAGTGTTGGCTTGAGTTGAAGCAAGGAAGGACCCTGCTAAGGTAGTACAAGTTGGGATACCAGGAATGGATGAAGGATCCAATTAGATTTGGTTTATGAACGAGAATTCTTAATGGATATCATTCCACCTCCTAGGGTACGTTGTACCGGGAGGGTCGAGCGGGTGACGGAATCTAGTGTTTTCCTTTGGACCCTGAGGGGTTAAGTGATGTGGTAGTGTATGATGGGAATAGACCACTTTAGACCTTGAGTAAGGTGTTTGGACATGAAAAGTTTTAACTCAGTTGATGGAATTAATGTGGTTGGGTCAAGTGAACTGGTTTCAGGATGGAGCGTCGATGATATCGAATTGAGACCCTATAGTATTTTAAATTTTGGAATGGATTTAGAGAACGAAAAGAACAGAGTGGGAATCTGGGATTATCAGTTGATTGCAAGTGTAGTGGCAGTCTGAAAGCCTATCGGATATCTTAAGGAATTAAGCGCTGAGTAGGCGAATACTTGAGGTATTAAGGGAAGTGCATTCCCTGTTGAGTTGGCCGTGGTGGCAAATGCTGGCGTCTTGTTAAAGTAACACGACATAGGACATGGTAAGAGGTGAAGGATAGTGAATACTACAGTTTGGCTTTAGTTCAGAGGGAAAGCCAAGAAGGTCGTTGAAACTTCTTAAGGCAGGAGTGTCTGCCTATTTGAAAGCATAAGAGCTGGTAAATTGCTAAATTACGAGGAAACAAAGCTCCGGAAGGAAAGAGTTGCATCTCTGCACAATAACAGACGAGGATCTGTAAGGTGTTCAGAGAAAGAAGGGAGAGTTCTGACTCTTGATTCAACATAAAATTCCGAAGTTGTACTAAGGGTTAGGCCAGTGGGGCCTACAAGTTGATCCCACCTGGTAGAGGTGATGACTTTTGAGTATCTCTGGAATCAGGAATAAGACAATGAATTGGTCATTGTAATCTAGGCAGACCCTGAGGCTTCAGCAGGGTTGCGGTGTAAACGAGGAGCTATCGAGAGTATGGCTATTAGACAAGATCTTGTGGGGCAAGATTGTTACTCTTGTAAGGGTGTTGTTGAAAAGTAAAGTAAAGGCGGTGGACCTTGGGATTCAGGGTCAGAGTTGCGAGTTTACTGATTGATGTGTTTGGATAAATTTCGAGGACGAAATTCTTATGAGGAGGGGATAGTTGTAACGACCCAATTTCGCTAATAAGGCTTAAGGGCCTTGATTAGCGTGCCAGGAGGGCATAATGGAATTTATGTGTGATTTTATGAGTTTAATGCATGGTTATGATTTAAGGCATGTTATATGACTAATTGAACATTGAGGTGCATGACTACGTGGTTAGTATGCATGCTAGGTGAAATAATTATGCATGTGGACCCCGTTTGCATGATAGGGGTAAATTGGTAATTTTAGCCCGCTGAGGGCATATATGTGATAATTGTATTCTGTGATTTGTACCATGTGAGTGTGGTGTTATTGTTGTGATGCATGTGCCGAGACGGTCCTAGAGAGCAAATTAACTTAAAAGTCACAACGTGATTTTATACCGGCTCGGGAGGAGCCTAGGGGTACCTTGGGAATTTTATGGTTAAGTTGAGATTTAGCGGGTAATGGTTATTGGTGATTGAGTAACCTGGGTAACCATTAGTTACTGCTGTGAGTAACAAGTTTAGGTGAAGGAAATGGTAGAATTACAATATAGGAGAAATGACTAGTGTGCCCTTGAGGTTTAGTTAGCAAAGGGTTTTGATGAAGGGGTAAAATGGTCATTTGGCAAGGGGTTTAGACAAATTTGAGCTGTGTTATAGGGGTACACGGTTTGGGCTTGGCATATATGTTGGGTTTTGATAAAATTAGAAGAGAAGAAAAAGGAGAAGAAAAGTTAGGGCATGAAGAAGAAGAAGATGAGTGGAGGAGCTGAAATTGGAGACTTAGAGGATGAAGGAAGCTTAGGGCTGGATTCTCTACTTAAGGTAAGGAATTTATGCATAATTAAGTTTGATTTATGTTTTGATTTGTGAAATTTGAAGCATGGTTTAAGCTTTTTCAAGCTTTGGTTTATGTTTTGGTTTATGGGTTTAGATCTCTTAAGTTGAGATCAAATGGGTGGATTTTGAGTATGATTGTGTTATTGAGTTGGGTTATGATGTTTTGAGATTGAGATATGTGTTTGGGATGGTTTAAGGTGAGGTTTAGAGATTAAAATGGTGGGTTAGAAGGGTTCGAAGGGTCGGGCCGCGGCATGGTTCTTGGAGGGCCGCGGCCCTTGAAGGCAAAGATGCGCTGAGGATGGAGGGCGGGCCGCGGCATGGTCCTTGTAGGGCCGCGGCCCTTACCTGTTTCTGGGCATTTTGTGGCCCTGTTTGGGGGCCATGCCGCGGCATGGTTGGGCCATGCCGCGGCGCTTAAGGGATTTTGGGATTTTGAGAATTTAGGCTTGGGAATTTAACCTAGGGTGCTCGGGGTTGAGTCTTTTACCATGTTTGGTGAATTTCAACGTTCCGAGTACTAGAACTTGGCCTGGAAGCTCATTTAAGGTTGTTAAAAGTGTCTTTTGTGTGTTGTGACTAGGATTTCAGTGAGGCTCGTGCTAGTGGACCGTGCTCGTGACTGTAGTGCATCGGAAAGCAAGGGATACGGGTAAGAAAACTATAACACCCGTAGGATAGGGCGTGGGCCCATAGTGTGATTGCCGGGCATGGCCCTATATTGCATGTTGCATGATGAGATGATTGCAGGGCATGGCCCCAGATTGTGTTGTGTGCAAATGTTTAACCTTAAATGAATCATGATGTGTGTGAATGATTATTTTGAATGTACTATATGTGTGATTATGATGAAATGAACGGCAAGGGCCGAGTGCGGCGTAGGCCGGGGCGGCCGTGGGGCCGAAAGTAACACACAGCACATGGGATGCTTATATTCAGGGTGGGACCCAAGGGATACATGAGTTATCCTCGCGGTGAGAACCGATACCCCAAGCTTCGGTAAGGCTCTGGGGAGGCCTGGCCGTGTTTGCTTAGTCTAATGGTTGACTTGTTTATTTGTGGATTATCTGTTATGATAAACTGTATACATTGCATATGTTATGTTCTGCATGAGTTTTCTTGCTGGGCTTCGGCTCACGGGTGCTCTGTGTTGCAGGTAAGGGCAATGACTGAGTCAACCAACCATGAGTACGGAGAGCGTGAAGCGACGCGTACATGTTTGGCCTGCCCGACTGCTTTGGTTGGGGGTTTATTCGAAAATGGCTGTAATAATCTATGATTTTATGATTTCTTAACTGTAACCTTATTTCAAGAGGTAATTAGTTTTCAAACCTTAATTTGGGATCCCAAATGTTTAATGATAGAAGTTTTAATGAAACGACGCATTTTCAAACATTACGGCCTTAACTTTTAATTAGTCACACTTTTGTTCAAAACCTCGGTTAGCGAGTTCATTGCACACTGTTTTGTCTTAAAAACTCACTTAGTAACGGCTCTAAAGAAGTAGGGCGTTACAAATATGGAGACCCTAGGAGTTGATAAGGGTTGGATTATCTCTTGTAAGAAATATCGTGTAATCATATACCCAGAATAGAGTAATAATATTAACTAGTGGAGTAGAAGGATTTTAACCTTTGAACCACTTAAAAACCGTGTCTTGAGTCACCATTTCATTTTCCAAGATCACATATCTGTTTCGGTTCATTATTAGCACTAATCCCTTTCTCTTTTTTTCTTAAATAACCTGTTGGCGAAGAACCGCGTCAATAGTTTGGTGCTTTCATTGAGAGCAAGTTTGGTTAGTGCTGTCGCAAACATCTAATTATGGTGACTACTCGATCCAGGCACGGTAACGAGACAGAGCAGCATGATGGACAGGAGGTTCATCATACTGCCACCCCTGGTGAACAAGTTCCTGAGACCCAGCAGCGGCTAGGAAAGCAGCCAGTGGGCCAAGATGACACCGGAAGTTTGGCCCCCCGGCCACCTAATCCAAGCCCGTGTTATTACACGGCGGTCGAGATGGAGAACGCTCAGTTGAGGAGCCAGCTAGCAATAGCTAACCAGCAGATCAAGGATGTGCTGGCCCGACTACCCCCTCTCACAACCGACGTTAACGTCAGAGAGAGGCAAGGCGAGGCTCCTAAGTCTCGCTGGGGTAACCGGTCCAGGCATAGCCGGTCGGATAAACTTCCGACAGCAAATTCCACTCCTTCATAACATCACCGAGAGGCAAGCTTCGAAGAAATGCCTGAAGCCAGGCAACAGCAATACAGCCGTTCGGTCAGAACGTCAACTCCTAGCTCCCAGCCATCCTCGAGAGCGCCCAGGGGAGCTCGAGGAAATTCCCGAAGGAGATCCGGGGAGGGCTCGCAGCATCGGCCCGTCCCCAACAACCAACCTGCGCCTCGTCCAGATCGTCAGACGCGGGACCAGCAGGTTGGCAAAGCCGAAAGGCCGCCACCAAACTTGATCCGTCCTGACGGAACTAGGATCGCCTCTCCAGTCAGGCATCCTCCTTCCCCAATCAGGTATCCGTCTCCTCCTCGGCCCGTCCGAGATATCCCAGCCTATGGGAGTAGTAGGAGAAACCCGCCATCAGCTGGACCTTTCTGGCGTAGTAGGGCGCCAAGGGAAAGCCCAGATCATCCCCACCAAGGGCGGACTCCAAGCCTATCTAGCAGGAGCCACTGGACCGGCAGTCGCCGGAGTGATCTCTCTGGGGGAGACCTGCATCAGCGTTTGAGTTCGGCAAAAAGTCATCAAACCACCCAGGGAGGCGACCTGCGAGATCGCCTTAACTCCCATAGGGGGGAACCAGCAGGAAGAGATGGCCATGCTCGCTCAGGGGGGGCCCTGTCTGAAGTATGTAACGGAGGGAATGCCCCAAATAACCTATCTCAAGATAAGAGGGGAAATAACCCACCAAATATGTACAATGGATCCGGAGCTGTTGAATAGCCCCGGAATAACCAAGGACATCAGGACCAGACCCTCGATCACCTGACTCAGATGGAGGAGTTGATGAGGAAGCTTCTGTCAGAAAAAGAAAAAGATGAATATGATTCAGGGGACGAGATGGAACTCTTCGCCCCCAGCATAGCAGCAACGGCGTACCCATCTGGCTTCCGTATGCCGCACTTGTCAAAGTTCAATGGGGACGGAGACCCATCAGACCATCTAGGGATGTTCAACACCCTAATGATGGCCCACAACATTGGCCCCGAGCTGAGATGTTTAATATTCCCTTCCACACTGACTGGACCTGCCAGGCAGTGGTTTAAGCAAAGTAAAAGACAGTCAATCAGCTCCTAGAAGACTTTCTCGGCAGACTTCAAAAGGGCATTCCGAGCCTCCCAGGCCGCCCGTGTTCAGGTCGACTCCCTGGCTAATGTGAGGCAGCAGCCCGGTGAGACTCTGAAGGCCCACCTGAGTAGATTTGCGAACGTCGCTGCTCAAGCCAGAGACGCGGATGATAGCTCCAAGCTCATGGCCATGAGAACTGGAATCCTCATTGGAGGAGATCTCTGGAAGGATATATAAAGGAAGGGAGTGAGCTCGGTTAACGAATTCCTTAACAGGGCCCAAGAATGGATTAACTTGGAGGAGGCCGAAGCCTCAGCTGCAGGAACCAGCCAGGTCCCCGAACAGACCGCTGGAGTGGGGACGGAGGTCGTGGTAGCGACCCAAAACATCTCACAAAACCACCAGCCTGATGGAGGCAAAAGAAAGGGAAATGGCGAAAACGGTCAACACGGCCAAAAGAAGAATAAGTCCGTAGAAAAATTCAAGCCCGTCTTCGCGACTTATACAGAGCTCACCCAGTCTAGGGAGAACATCTTCCTAGCCAACTCTACTCGAGTCCCCTGGAAGAGGCCGAAGCCATTAAAGCATCATAAGGGGAAGAGAGACACCTCCAAGTTTTGTCGTTTTCATAACGATGTTGGCCACAATACCGACAATTGTAGGCATCTAAAAGATGAGATCGAGACTCTAATCTGAGCCGGCCCCTTGGGTCAATACGCGCGGAACAGGGTTCCAGCAAGTCGACCTGCTCCAGAAGTCCCGGCCAGTCAGCTCGGGCCTCGGGTAGATCAGGACATCCCTCCTGCCGTGGTTGGAGGAGAGATATCCACCATCTCTGGGGGTCCGCACATGGCCGGCATGAGCAGGGGTGCCCAGAAGAGATACTTGAACGACTAAAGGCTCATAACGGAGTAGAGTTCGTCCCGGAGCAGCGCCAGTCAAAACAGCAATGGTTGGAGAGACAACCGATCATTTTTACGGAGGAAGATGCGGGCCATGTCCAATTCCCTCACAATGACCCTTTGGTCGTGGCAGTTCAGCTCGCCAATCAGAGAGTGAGGAGGGTGCTGATCGACAACGGGAGCTCGGTGAACCTCCTGTTCTGATCCACGTTAGAAAAGATAGGTTTAACCATCGCTGAGCTAAAGGCGACCTCCATGATGCTGTATGGTTTTTCGGGAGAGGGATCAGCACCAATAGGGACGATCGAGCTAGTGATCACCCTAGGAGAAGGATCTCGAATAGTCTCCAAGCTCCTCAAATTCATGGTCATCGATTGCTCCGCTGCATACAACACGATCTTGGGGCGACCTACGCTCATGGCTTTTGAGTCCGTCACTTCCATTCGCCACCTCGCAATGAAATTTCCTACTTCCACGGGAATATGCACTGTTCATGGCGATCAGCTCGCCGCCAGGGAATGCTACAACATTTCTATGAAGGGAAAATCTAAACCCGGGCAGCTGGCAATGGCCATTCAAGGTGGTGGAGAGGAATCTCAGGAACCCTTAGCTAATCCTGAGATTGAAAAACCTCAAAGCGTCGAAGGGGAAAATGTCGTTTTAAGTGAGGATATTGACCCCCGAATAGGCGAGGACAGATCTGAGCTCCAGGCGTTTGAGGAGCTCGAGGAAGTGAACATCGATCCGCAGAACCCATCACGGACGGTCAAGCTCGGGAAAAACCTCTGTACCAAGAGGAAGGCGGAGCTGACTAAATTTCTGCGGGATAACCTGGACGTGTTTGCCTGGTCCCATGAGGACATGGTGGGAATCAGCCCGAGTGTCATCATGCATACACTTCATCTGGATAAAAGCGTTCCCGCCAAGTCCCAGAAGCAAAGACGCCTAGGAACAGCTCGGGTTGAAGCCTTGGAGGAAGAGGTGGCCCGGCTCAAGAAATGCGGCTTTATCCGTGAAGCCAAGTTTCCAATATGGGTTGCCAACCCCGTGCTGGTCCCGATGCCCAACGAAAAATGGCAGACCTGCATAGACTTCTCCGACCTGAATAAAGCCTGCCCCAAGGATTGTTTTCCACTGCGAAGGATTGACCAGCTGGTAGATGCCACGGCGGGGCACGATCTCATGTCCTTTATGGACGCATACTCAGGCTACAATCAGATCGCCATGAATCCGGCGGACCAGGAACACACCAGCTTCATGACCCCAACAAACGTTTATTGTTACAAGGTCATGCCGTTCGGGCTCAAGAACGCCGGAGCTACCTACCAAAGGTTAGTCAATAGAATGTTCGCGGACCAGATCGGAAAAAACATGGAAGTATACGTTGATGACATGCTAGTCAAGTCAAAGACTGCTGACGACCATGTTTCTGACCTGGAAGAATGTTTTAAGATACTACGGGAGTATGGCATGAGACTTAATCCACAGAAGTGCACTTTTGGAGTCGCGTCCGGGAAATTCCTGGGCTTCATAGTCAATACCCGAGGAATCGAAGCAAACCCCGACAAGATCTGATCACTGCTCGAGCTTCCCTCGCCCAGGTCACGAAAAGATGTCCAAGGCTTGACAGGAAGAGTGGCAGCCCTCAATCGGTTTATTTCCAAGTCCACCGATAAGTGTTTGCCATTCTACAACCTGCTCCGAGGAAACAAGAAGCTCGAATGGACAGAAGAGTGCGAAAGCGCATTCCTCGACCTGAAGGCACATCTGGCCGAGCCACCCGTATTATCAAAACCCAAAGCGGGAGAGCCTCTTTTTCTCTACCTGGCTGTCACTGAGGATGCAGCTAGTGCCGTGTTGGTACGAAAAGAAGACCGAGTTCAGAGACCAGTCTACTACATTAGCAAGTGACTTCTCGGAGCTGAATCCCGATACCCGTTGATGGAGAAATTGGCGTTCTGCCTTATCACGGCCTCGCAAAAGCTCAGGCCGTACTTCCAGTCCCACTCGATACACGTCATGACAGATCAGCCTTTAAGGAAGGTTTTGCACAAACCTGAAGCATCAGGACGTTTGTTAAAGTGGGCCATCGAACTCAGTCAGTTCGAGATTCTGTACACTCCGCGAACTGCTATAAAAGGTCAGGCCCTGGCCGATTTTATGGCAGAATGCACGGGATTCCAGGAGGAACCCGCAGAAGACTCACCCCAGGTCACCTTGTCCCAGGCGTCGTGGAGGATCTTTGTGGATGGTTCATCCAACGAGAATGGCTCTGGAGCTGGAATCATTTTGATATCCCCTGAGGGACATAGATTCCACTCGGCACTGAGATTCGGGTTCAAGGCCTCCAACAACGAGGCCGAATATGAAGCTTTTCTGGCTGGGCTGAGGATTTCCCAGGAGTTGAAGGCGGGTTCCGTCCAGTGCTTCAGTGACTCCCAGCTCCTGGTAAACCAGGTTATGGGAGAATATCAAGCACGGGGACCCAAGATGGCCGCCTATCTGGCAAAGGTACAAGCTAAGCTGTCCGCGTTTGAGCGAGGCTCGATCGAACAGATACCTCGGGAGCAGAACACTAACACAGATGCTCTTGCCAAGCTCACCACCTCTGGGGAGACGGAGACCTTGGGGTTAGTACCAGTAGAATTCTTGGAGAAACCAAGTATAGAAGACGTAAGGACGGAGGTCGAGATGATCGACGCCAGGCCGACCTGGATGACCCCCATCCTTGAGTATCTCGTCGAGGGAAAGCTACTTAAAGGGAGTAATGATGCACGGCGAGTACTCTATCAAGCTCCGAGGTATACGATAGTAGATGGGGTGTTATATCGGCGTGGGCACTCCCTGCCTCTCCTACGATGTGTTCTTCCAGATGAAGCAAAGGCCATCCTACAGGAGGTGCACGAGGGTTTTTGTGGAGACCACACTGGGGGGCAGAGCTTGGCCTTAAAGGTTTTGAGGCAGGGGTATTACTGGCCAACTCTGTCCAAAGACTCGATCTCATACGTGAAGAAGTACGACAAGTGCCAGTGATTCGGCGCAGTTGCCCGAGCTCCTCAAGTTGAGCTAAAGATGATCTCGTCCCCATGGCCGTTTGCCATTTGGGGGATAGACTTGGTTGATGCCCTCCCCACTGGAAAGGGCGGGGTCCATTACGCCGTGGTAGCCATCGACTACTTTACGAAGTGGGCTGAGGCAGAACCTTTGGCAACAATAACGTCCAAAAAAATGCTTGACTTCATGGTTAAAAGCATTGTCTATCGATTCGGCCTGCCCAAGAAGATTGTCTCCGACAATGGTACTCAGTTCGACAGCGACCTGTTCACCGAGTTTTGTGAAAGGTACGGAATTGTGAAAAGTTTCTCCTCCGTGGCCTATCCTCAGGCGAATGGCCAGTTCGAAGCTGTCAACAAGACTCCAAAGGCGAGCCTCAAGAAGAGATTAGATGATGCGAAAGGGGTCTGGCCAGAACAGCTCCCCCAGGTCCTATGGGCATACCGGACCTCGCATCGGACTGCTACGGGTCATACTCCTTTTTCCCTAACCTTTGAGAGTGAGGCAGTCCT
Organism: Humulus lupulus; assembly: GCF_963169125.1. NCBI lineage: Eukaryota > Viridiplantae > Streptophyta > Magnoliopsida > Rosales > Cannabaceae > Humulus > Humulus lupulus. The sequence goes on along the minus strand of NC_084800.1, from coordinate 144,085,471 downwards.
CCCCGTGGTGGTTAAGGTGCTTTTGCATAGGGTCCAATCTTACGACCAGGACCTCAACCATGAGCCCCTGTGCAATTCCCTTGACCTAGTTGATGAAAGGCGAGAGGATTCGTAACTCCAGCTCGCCCATTATCAGCAGAAAATCACTCACTACTTCAACACCAAAGTCAAAAAGTGCGCCTTTAGCGTTGGTGACTTGGTCCTAAGGAGAGTTTTCCTGGCTGGGAAAGATCCCAAAGATGGAGTCATGGGACCAAACTGGGAAGGACCATACCAGGTCATCGAAATACTTAAGGAGGGAACTTATAAGTTAGCTCGGCTTGATGGAGGGGCGGTCCCACGGACTTGGAATGCCATCCACTTAAAGAAATATTATCAATGATTCACTTGTAAGGCCTGGAAGGCCATTCCTTATGTATTAATGAAGATCAGCTTTTGTACATGTTTGCAAGTGTAATCTAAAGTAACTGCGAAAGACCCTTTCCCAGTTACTTGGGGGGCATATGGTGCCTGGATATAACCAGGTCTCCTTAATGACTTAGAAGTTGATTCATATCGATTGACCGTTGTTTTTCTTAAAAAACGCGAGATATTGATAAGGATTAAACGCTAACTAAGTCCTATCCTGGATATAACCGGGTCATAAAACTTAGAAGTTGATTTAAATCTATTGATCGTTGTTCTTCCTAATGAGCTCGAGATATGGATAAAAGTTAACGTGAACTAAGTTTTCAAAATAAGTTCTTGGTCATAACCGGGTCATAAAACTTAGAAGTTGATTTAAATCTATTGATCGTTGTTCTTCCTAAAGAGCTCGAGATATGGATAAAAGTTAACGTGAACTAAGTTTTCAAAATAAGTTCCTGGTCATAACCGGGTCATAAAACTTAGAAGTTGATTTAAATCTATTGATCGTTGTTCTTCCTAAAGAGCTCGAGATATGGATAAAAGTTAACGCAAACTAAGTTTTCAAAATAAGTTCCTAGTCATAACCGGGTCATAAAACTTAGAAGTTGATTTAAATCTATTGATCGTTGTTCTTCCTAAAGAGCTCGAGATATGGATAAAAGTTAACGCGAACTAAGTTTTCAAAATAAGTTCCTGGTCATAACCGGGTCATAAAACTTAGAAGTTGATTTAAATCTATTGATCGTTGTTCTTCCTAAAGAGCTCAAGATATGGATAAAAGTTAACGCGAACTAAGTTTTCAAAATAAGTTCCTGGTCATAACCGGGTCATAAAACTTAGAAGTCGATTTAAATCTATTGATCGTTGTTCTTCCTAAAGAGCTCGAGATATGGATAAAAGTTAACGCGGACTAAGTTTTTCAAAAAATTATAACCAAAATGCGTAAGGGCAAGAAAGAGGATCAATTAAAAACGATGAATCAAATTGTCTCGAGGTGGAAGCACCTCATGGAAAGGTTACACAAAAAATCTTAAAAATAGTGAAGGGCACAAGAGAAGAAACACCCTAGGCTCTGCCAGGTGGCCCCTTGGAGGTCGCCGTCTCGCCTTGCTCAGCTGTGCTAGAGCCTTCCCCGGCCTCGGAGGGCGCTTCCTTATCAAGGAGAGCTTGGAACTTCACCAGCAAACGCTCCTAGAGGCTCGCTGATAGGAAGGAGAAGTCAGCGTCTGGATTGTAGGCCCAACAATGGTAGAAAAGGTCTTCCAGGGACTTTTCCGAAGTTGTCTGCTCGGCCTTTAGGGCGGCCTGAGCCTCAGCCTTCGCGGCATCTAGGTCTGTCCGAGAGGTGGCGAGGGAAGTCTCGAGCTCTTGGACCTTCGAGTGGGTTTTTTCAAACTCGGCCTGCAAGGCCGCCAAGGCATCCTTAGCTGCCTGCAGGGTAGTCTGGTGCTCACTTCTCATGTCCTCGAGCTGAGTTTTGGTCCTGGCAATGCTCTGATGAAGGGAAACGGCGCTCTGCGAAGGTGAAAAGACAATTGCCTTAGAAAAAAGAGAGAAAAAACAGGGCAAAGTGCAGTAATAAAAAGCCATGAAAGGGTAAAGTCAGCTTACCGTTAGGGTCATGCCCAGTGAAGACTCCAGCACGCCCACCGGGCTCATTGTCTCGATGGCCCGAAGCTCTTTCTCGTTGAACTTGTAGATGTGGCTGACGGCGTAGTTCGCCGACTCATACACCGTTCCCCGGAAGGCCTCTGGGATCTTCTCCAAATCCTGGGGATTGACTGGGATGTGTACCTTGGAGGATACAATCGCCGAGGTCCCAAACTCCGCTCCTGCGTCCCGGGCGGTGGCCGGAGCTCGCGGAGGAGGTGGAGGCATGTTGCTTCCCCCAGCAACAGGAGGGATCGCTCCCATGACCTGAGCAGCTGGGGCTTGCTCCTTCTCCTTTGCAGGAGACTTGGTGGGGGTCTCGGTGGCGTGCTTGGACGTCCGGAGCCTCTTCATTTTTGGCCCAGCGGCCCCTGCTGGGGGGTTACCCCCGAAGAACACACCTCGTAGGATCTCCTCGAGCTGAGACACCTCTTCTGCCAAAGCAAAGACATGATTAGTACAAGTTAGCAATCACACAAACAAAAACAAGGGGGGAAAAAGAAAAATTCAAGTATGTGTATATTAAAGGGAATCTTACCCCCCGGACTAGAAGAAGAATCTAAGTTGATTACTTCCTGAGCTGGCGCAAGTTCTGGGTCCGAGGCTGACTCAAGGCTAGATTCCTCTACATATTGCCTAAGCCCCGGAGCTACGGTGCCCCTCCGGATTGATGGCCATGACCGAAGGTTGGTCCCATACTCCTCGAATAGGATCGACCTAAAGGCTAGGGTGTTATCTACTACTACGGTACCCCTAGGCCGGCTATCTTGGTAGTCCAGCACGAGCCGGTCGACACAGTGGAGCAGGGTTATGTTCAGGTCCAGATCACTTCGGTGACGGTGGACGAGCTGCCTAGGATTGAACCTAGCCAGCCGGGGGTCTGCTATGGCTCTATCTAGACTCCTAAACATGTAAGGGTTACCTTGGCCAGAAGGACCCGCGGCTGCTCCAGATTGGATCCTCTCCTCACCCATCCTCTGGGCGACCTCCAAAGCCCACTTCCTATTCCTCACAAGGGGAACTTCGTCGCCCTCATCTTCATCTCCCGCGACCTCCTCCACGATGATGGATCTGGTGTTGTGAACTGGGGGAAGCCCCCGGGGCCTCCTGAGGTTCAAAGTCTGATTTGGGAAAATCAACTTGCAGGCTACCATTGTCTCGTCTGTTACGAGCACGCGGTAATCTTTCTCGCTGGGGGGCAAGCCCACCAGCTTCTCGTATTGGGGCCCTAGGGTCACGGATTTCTCTGTCCTTACGAAGATGGCTGCAGAATTTGTCTAAGTCAGAAAGGGATACGGGAGGAGCTGAAACAACACTTAACTTATGAGCAAAGGATGAAAAACACTTACGAGGACGATTGAAGTAGTGGAGCTCGCAGTTCCTGAACCCCATCGACATGAAGAATTTATCCTTGAAGTCGTTGGGGTGGCTGGGCAGTTCGATGACCGCAGCCTTATTGGGAAATCGGGTTAAGTAGTAAAACCCGTCGCCTCGCCCCCGCTGATCCGGGCTGTCCTTGAGGCAGAAGAAGTAAAAAATGTCCGCTAGAGTGGGGACCTCCCACTTGTGCTTCAAAAATAAATATCTCAACCCCGCCAACAACTGATAAGAGTTGGGGGGGGAGCTAGAATGGGGCCAACTTCACATAATTTAGGAAGTCAGCGAAGTACTGGTCCAGCGGGAGGAATGCCCCCGCCTTGAAATGCTCGCCGCTCCAGGCCGTGAATGCCTCGTCGAGCGGCGCGCAGCTCCGCTCGCCTTCCGCGAGAGGTCGGGCAATCACTAACGTCCACCCCAGCGCGATGTTGTGGGAGAGGAATATCTTATTGATCTTCGTCTAGTCGGTGATCTTTGAGACGATCTTCTTCGCCTCGAAGAACGCATCAGGAGCCACCTCGAGCTCCTGCTCCACTGCCGGACCAAAGTTGGGGATTTGGGAGTCCGGCATCACCGCCTTTCCTTTGTCTTTCTGGGAGGCCGAGCTGCTGACGGTCTGCTTGGAAACGTTCCTCTTCGGTGCCATCTGGTCGCCTAGCGAACAAAAGAAAATATTTCAGAAAAGGCGACCCAAGCATGAGGAAAAATCAAATGTTATTTGCATGAGCAAAGGTAAGCCCAGCCCGTGGAGAGTGGGACCACGCGGTTCAATGAACATGCGCCTGTGCTCCCAACAGATCCCCGATTACTCAGAATTCGTGTGTCAGGAGGGTCAGGATAGAATTTTCCTTGGGGGGAAAGTTTCAGTCGGCAAAAATTTTAAAACCACCTGTGAAGCGTGTCCCCTAAGCTACCTGGTTATGCACCCAAAATTCCAAAACTCCTAGCCATAAATTTTCCCCGGAAAATGCATCCTATAAACCATACTCCTAAACGATTTCCTACAGCAAAATACCATAACCTAAAAGGCTTTCACCCTTCATACCCACAAAAACCAGTAGATCCTTGCATGTGGCTACAGTAAATATTGACCTAAGCTACAGTGAAAAATATTTTCAAAACACGCATGGTCAGGAGACTTACAGTGTTTGTTTGGGAGGTGAGTGAAGGTGTCGCCTAGATTGGAGCTTCGTAGGAGTTGCTGTCTCCAAAGTTTCAAAGGAATCCTCACGCCTGAGCTTCTTGAACACTGAGAATGGCGGTCGCGGAGAAGAGGGTTTCTTTTTCTTCTGAGCTGAAGAGAGAAGAAGGAAAGAAGTTCTGAGAAATTTCAAATGAAAGGGTGGCCACCCCTTTTATATACGTGAAGGGTCACGTATAGAGGGTCGTTGGATGGCCCTAATGAGGGATCCGAGGCCCTCCACTCGAAATACGAAACGACGGCTGGGCATAGGCTAGTCCATGAAATGCGGTTCTCGTAAGATGTACCGTCACCAACCACGATGTTCCACGTATCAGGCGCCTGCATAAGAGGTGGAATGTGAAGAGTTCATGGGGAAGCCTAAAATCCCCTACTGTGGCCTTATACGACGTGGTATACCACGAGCAGGGGCTTGGGGGGCAGATGTACGCCCTGATTTTCCCACGGGCTGATTAGCGAGCTGAGCCGCGGCCTAATCATGATTATCTTGAGGACATCCCCAAAACCGGAGCTTCCATCATAAGGTCGTACCTCCTTAGCTCGGGGTAACCCTAAGGGTTCGCCGAGATTGCCTAAGACTGAGTCCGGACTCTGTAGGGCGAAGGTCGGGTTAGGTATCCAGATCGTGGTCCGAGCTGGACCTGAGGACTATGACCCTTTGTAAAGTCAACACACGCAAGGTAAACGTGCACATATCAGACATCATGTGTCTGATATGCCCCTGACTTCTCGGACACGCAGCAGGAACGTGCGTGTACAGACACCCACGACTGGGTTGGGCCGTGCGGCCCATTATCTCCTTACCTATTGATTTGACCACACTTATGTGTCAGGTTTAGGAATTAATCATGAATGTCACAGAGTTGATACAATAGGTAAGAAGGTCACGGGATGACCTTATTACCAACTCCCAGGTGCCTTCTCCTATAAATATGGAGACCCTGGGAGTTGATAAGTGTTGGATTATCTCTTGTAAGAAATATCCTGTAATCATACACCCAAAATAGAGCAATAATATTGACAAGTGGAGTAGAAGGATTTTAACCTTTGAACCACTTAAAAACCGTGTCTTGAGTCACCATTTCATTTTCGAAGATCAGATATCTGTTTCGGTTCATTATTAGCACTAATCCATTTCTCTTCTTTTCTTAAATTACCTGTTGGTGAAGAACTGCGTCAACAGTAAGGAAAGGACGAGAGAGGATAGTTTTATGTGTCAAGGTTTTCTATTCTTCTTATGGCAACAATGGGAGACTGAATAATGTATCTCTGAGTTTTATACCCAGCAGAGCTTCATGATCGTCAGATTTCTTACCCTGATAAAAGCATGAGAGCAATCCAATGGTCAAGGTCCAAGTGATGCGACTCGTAATCATTGTTCTTTGGGAAAAGACACCTCGGGTATGGAGTGGACGTTTGTGATTGTGGAGTTGACCCCTCATTAAATGCACGGATTGATGGGTCCAGCAATGAGGCATTAACACGTGGGTTTACTTTTCAGAGTGATATCAGAGGAAAGCCTAAACGTTTTTCTCTCCATTTTTTCAAATCACTCCTCCTAGTCATATCTCCACTGCCCAAGGGCGAGTAGAGACTTGGGGGGAAAATGTTGTCCGTATTTTCACATTCCAACATGTGGCAACTCACAATGGCTGGCTTGGATGTTTTTAGATGTCTTTAGTGTATGTTACCCCTTGAGGTCTCTCGTCGAGGGAAGGATTGTTCTAGGTTAGGAACCTGTTCGGGCCAGTTGGTAGGTCGAAGGGTGTCATAAAGGTAGATTACCCTACAAGGTTTGCCCTCGGAGCTGGAGGATGTCCAGGTGAAGCAACGAAAACAATATATCTCCTCCCTTGGTCGTCCCTCAAGTCCGAGGTTCTAGTTCTCAGACCTAAGATAGGCTCCAGATGTCAGCCGATGCGGGTTTGCAGCACCAGAGGATTGTCTGAAAAGCTTTTTGGCGATCCATCCATAGTGTTGTCGAGTGTACGACTCGAAAATTTGCACTCCCACTACGCCGTCTGACATGGACATACGTACAGAACGCCCTGGCAGTACCTAGGGCATGTTCCCCATATAGTAGGTACCTTTCTGCAGTGGGCCCCACGGATCTTGCTTGGGTCGTGGTCTCTATTCAATGCATCCCAATGTAATGAATTGGTATTAATCCCCCAATAACGAGAAGAATGTGTGTTAATTACATGTGATTAGTATTAATTACCCCAGCCTCTATGAATAGGGCTGGGAGTGTCATTGTAAAGGGTTCGAATTTTTTATAGAAATAGAGTCTTGTACTCAGAACAATATGAATGCTGCCTGAGAAACTCCATTGGAGATTTCCCTAGCAAGCTTCCAATACCCTTAATACCAAAGGATCATGGACTAGGGATCTTTTATAGCCTGAACCACATGAAAACTATTGACCCTGATTTTGGTCAACTGACACGGAGTCAAAAATACTTGATGTGGACAGATATGTTAGAATGAATATAATGACGAAAACAGTAAAGCACACAAGAATTTAAGTGGTTCGGCCCCAGAAACTGGTAATATCCTACGTCCACTTGAGCTATTATTGATATAGGATTCAAAGGAGTGATCAAAGAACTAGGGTTCTATGAGTTTCACCAACCTCTGAAGAATAAACAATATATCGTAATGTACTAGCTCTAATTCTCATAAATAAGTACTCTCAAGTAAGCAAAAAGCCAAAAGTCTTCTCCTTGAACTATCTTTCTCTATTTATAGGCTCAAGGAGAATTACATCAATTTGTTACAGATATTCTCTGCTAATTAATCGAATCATCAGGAATAATTGGAGACAATCTCTGGATTGACTTAGATCTTTACAAAATTATCTTGAAATATGTGGAGTGTACGACTAGGCTGGTCGTAAGAAAAGCTCCACCGTTATGCATGCAATATCTTACTGGTCGATACTCTAACAGAACTCTGCCAGGTGTCAGCCACGTGTCCAGAAATCACTTGCCACGTCATCTGTGCCTGTTTTTTGGATAATATCTGCCCCCCAAGTTTATTTATTACAAGCAATAAATAAACTTTTAAGGAAACGACCCTTCGATTACCCCACCAGGCCTGTCAGAGTAATTCATGCAATCTTGGGAAAAATAACCTACACTTGTCTAATCACGGCTTTTCGGCTCTCAAGTAACCTTTTGACGGCTATCACCCTTCCCTATTCTTCGAAAAATAGGAAACTGATGATTACACCCTTTTTATGCTATGGACAAAAATATATATAGTCTCTCCAAGGTCTTCTTTTCCTTTTTACGCAAGCTATCACTTTTTCAAGAAACCCTAAAATCAGAGCTTCCATCTTCATCTGGAGACCATCTTCTGGCGTTTCAAGATTCAGTCCGTGAGTTCTCCGATGCTCGAAAACTCTCTCAAATCTCCAGGATCTTTTTTCTGGTAAGTCTCAGAACTTGTATGCTCTATATTTTTGCCGTGCATGCTTCTGTGGATTGACTGTTGAGTTCATTTGTTTCTGGGTTGAGATGCATGACAGTAGGGGGTTTAATGGGTGATACTGTATAGGATGATACATCTCTGCCATTAAGGAGTTACGAGTTAGTTTGATAGTTGAGATCACGACTTTAGGACGTAAAACCAAAGTAAAAATTCAATTTTTATGCAAGTTGAAAAACCAAGTTTTTCCCGCCCTAAAAGGAGTTGAAAAAAAATTTTCAAAAAACTTTTTGCTTTCACTTTTTGATCTGTTTCTCAAACTGTTCGTGCGAAAAAATTAGTTTTTTGTTAGAATGTTGTTGTATAAAAGCCTAACTTTTATACTCGACCAGCGTTATTCTAAAAAACTTTCAAAATTCTTCATCCTCACCTCCCCATTCTTCTGTTCGCAGATTTTAATGGCAGATTTGTGGGGAGGTGAGCGGCCCATCGACGACGATCTTCTTGCGCAACTGCTTGAAGGCGAAGAACAACTAGCCGACCGAGTTCACGAGATTCCATTTTCCAGAGTTTCTCCTAGACCTCAACCATCACCACCTCAAATGGCCCATTCTAAGTCTCCAGGCAAGAAAAAACCAAACCCTAAAAACAATCAAAATTCACCTGCCCAGCCTGATTCGCAAGCTAGGGTTCCCTCGACCAGTGGTCGAGAAAACCTTCCTGATGTCGAGTGGTATCTTTCTCCTACCAGCTAGGTGACTCCCCAGATGCTTGCCAATTACCTTAGGAAGTATCCTCTTACCGGGGTTAATCTCAAAATCCCTGCTGCTGACCAAAGAGCTAACCTGCCTGGGGGCGTCTATAGCGCTTGGTCCAGGTATCACATAGAGGCGGGGGCTATCCTCCCTCTACATCCATTCTACCAGGGTGTGGCCAACTACTTCGGTGTTGCCCCCTTTCAAATTATCCCAAACGGATATAGAATGTTGGCCGCACTCTATATCCTTTATAAACTCAAAAAATGGCCAGAACCCACCCCTCATGAGGTCAACTTCCTTTTTGACCTTAATTCCATCCTTCAACAATACGGGATGAGCTTTTTTCATCTTTGTCACCAAGAAACAAACCGACCATTCCTGAGTGACACGACTCACATTAACAACGTGGGGCAGTACAATAAAGAGTATTTCCTCATGCCAGACATGACTACGAACAACCTGGCCTTCGCTCGAGGAGGTAAAAGTCACTTTTCACTGGTCGCTACTTTTCCTTCGCAAGTTTTTCTACATTTTCTTAAAGTGTATTGTTCCTTTCAAGACCATGGTTACGCCCAAACCCAACACCAGACATGGTGTTGAGGTCCAATGAACTGGCCAGGATGGCAGACGCTGAAAAAAGCGTTAAGTCCCTGGTCACCAATGAAAATCTGAGGCTATCTGGCCTCCTGGCTCCTTCCCATGAAACAAGAGGACCTATGGTGGCAGATGCCACTGCCGAAGGGGATCCTGAGCAGTAACCCCCAGTGTCTCCTCCCCGAAGGAGGCCAACAGGGGTTACGATCAGGGAACCCACTGGCGACCCTTCAGCAGAGAGGCCTTTTGCGCCCCAAGGGAAGGGGAAACAAAAGGCAACAGAGCCCGTCATAGACTTGGAAGAGTCTTCGGACGAAAACGGTACTGTTATTCTGCTTTTAAATAGCTTGCCAATTCCCTGTCACTTGTTTGACGGGGACGACAATTTTACGTATACTCCAAATCTAGGGCCAGACTTCTTCGTGCCAGATAGTGAGTGTATGACTAATAGAGTCAGTAGTATAGCAACAAGTAGTTGTAGCTCGGGTACTAAACTTTGTGACCTTTTTTCTGATTTTCCATGATTTTTTATCTACCTTTGTCTTACTGCCTGCATGTTTTTCTTTATCTGCAGAGATGGCTTCCCCCAACATTTTCAATCTGTACCAGACCTAGGAGGAAGAGGAGGTCCCCCTGGTCCGAAGGAGGAAATTATCCAGGAGGCATGATGGTGAATCAAGCCAAGCACCCTCGGCCAAGAAGGGTCGAACAGCTGATCCTTCCAAGGACGGGCCTACTGGCCAACCTTCATGCCAACCTCATGCTCCTGCTGAAAAGGAGACTACCCCTGCTGCCAACCCTTCCCCTACGCCCCAAAAAGAACAGGCCCCGCAAGCAGAACTTCTCGGGGCTAAACTCTCGAGCTGTTCCCTACGATCAGCTAAAGATCGCCTTACTCACATTCTGAAGCATGACCGTTGCAGGGAGGCAATGGCTGAAGCTGAGAGCATGGCGGTCGATCAGATCCTTAACAGGGCTCTTAACGAAGTGGCCAGTGTAAGTATTCTTCCTCTTGGCCTTTATCTTTCCTTCTTGTAATATAGTCTAACTTTTATTCCTTGACTACAGGCCATGCTGACAATGACTGCCGCTCGCACCCGCACCACTGTTAGCATCGAGCAGTTCTGGGCGAAGGCTACTGAGGAGCTTAAGGCCGTGGAGGCTAGGCATGCGGGGGACTTGGAGGTGGTCACCCAGCAGAGGGATGCAACGGTAGCAGAACTGGCTGAGAAGCTAGCTTCTCAGGAAACTTTGAGGAAGCAAAGGGACGACTACCTGGAGTCCAGCCAAATCCAATGGTGTGAATTTAAGAAACTTAGGGAGGAGCATCTCGCTAAGGACGCGACCATTGATGTTCTTAAAAGCCAGGTGGATCAGCTCAAGCTCACCAATGCCAAGGACTTGGAGAGGTACAAGAATGCGACACTTAGGTGTTTTTATGATTTTTGGAAACACAACCAAGGTGCCAACTTCAGCTACCTCCCAGAAGATGCCAGGAATGCTGAGCTAGCCCGCTGCACTGCTTGGCTGACCGCGGAAGAAGAGAGAGCTAGAGTTCCTGCTTCCCCAAGCATTCAGCCTGCTGCTGGCGCGGAGGAAGGAGAAGTTGTTGAGGATGCGGCCAACCAGAATGTTGAGCAAGACACTCCTGCTCCTTAAAAAATTTATTCTTTTAATTTTCTTTAATTACACGACCTACGAGTCGTGATGTAAAGACTAAATTTTTATTCTTAATTTTGCTGCATGGCAGCAAACTTTCCTTTTACTTTAAACAATTACATCCAAGCAGTACTGCTTGCGGTGTAAGAGAATGCCTTATGATATTATAATATTTATGTCTATTATAACATCTATTCGCATGACCGAACTTAGCATAGTACTTTGGCTTGATTTAACAAAATATAAAATTTGAAAAATACTCTAAGTACCGTAGCATGCTTTCTCTCATTTTGTTCATGTGCTTACATACCTCTTGGTATGCTTTGCTATCGATGTACCTTATATGCCCCCCAAGTGACTGAGGAGCTTTAGGTCCTTGGTTACTTGCCTTGACCATGACCTGTACGAACATTATTGCTCGGTAGGAAATGTAACACTTATAATACAGCAAAACAACACATGTAATGAACAAATACTTGTAAAACAATTTACAAAGGTTGGCAAGAATGACTGGCTGCGCACAGTCCCTTATAATTCTCGTTATAAAAATTGACTAAACATGTCTTTACAAGTGATCTTAAAAAGATCTTACACTTATAAGTGATCATCCATATAACATGGCTAACCCTTTTTCAAAACTTGTAAAAAGTAAAAATTAATACAAGCCAGTCCTTTAAAAAGGACTGTTTATTGATAATACTTGCACAGGTGTTCTCCGTTCCAATAGTGTGGAATGAGATCTCCATTTAAGCGTGCAAGCTTGTAGGTGCCTGGATGAAGGACTTCTTCAATCTGGTAAGGTCCTTCCCAGTTTGGTCTGAGTACTCTAGCAGTTGGGTCGCGGGTGTTTAAGAAAACTCGTCGAAGTACTAGATCTCCGACGTTGAACTTTCTTTCTTTCACCTTTGAGTTAAAATACCAAGCGACTTTTTGCTGGTACGCAGCTACTTGGAGTTGGGCTTTTTCCCATTTCTCGTCAAGTGAGTCTAGGGACTCCATCATCAGTTGGCTATTCTGGTCCTGGTCGTATGTAATTCGCCGATGTGAGGGGGGATCTAACTCGACAGGCAACATAGCTTCATACCCGTACGCTAAGGAAAACGGGGTATGACCTGTCGCTGTTCGATGATAAGTTCTATATGACCAGAGTACTTCAGGCAGCTGTTCTGGCCATGCTCCTTTAGCGTCTTCAAGTCTTTTCTTCAGGGTATCTTTAAGTGTTTTGTTCACTGCTTTGACTTGTCCATTTGCTTGTGGATGTGCGACTAAAGAAAAGCTTTTGACGATTCCATGTCTTTCGCAGAAGTCTGTGAATAAGTCGCTGTCAAACTGGGTGTCGTTGTCTAAGACAATTTTTCGAGGTAAACCATACTGATAAACAATGTTCTTGATGACAAAGTCAAGAACTTTCTTGGTCGTTATGGTAGCGAGTGGCTCAGCTTCGGCCCATTTGGTGAAGTAGTCGACTGCTACGACTGCATATTTTACTCCACCCTTCCCTGTTGGCAGGGATCCAATCAAGTCTATTCCCCATACTGCGAAAGGCCAAGGACCCTGTATCTGCTTTAACTCGTTGCGAGCTACGCGCGGAATCTTGGAAAACCTCTGACACTTATCGCATTTTCGCAAAAACTCCATTGATTCCTCGTTCATAGTCGACCAGAAATAACCCTGCCTCAGAATATTTTTTGACAAGCTCCGCCCCCCAGCGTGGTCCCCACAGAAGCCTTCATGTACTTCCCTCATTAGTTCTTTAGCCTTTTCCGGTGTAATGCATCTTAGCAGTGGCATGGAGTATCCTCTTCGGTAAAGGACACCATCGACCAATATATACCTAGCCGCTTCTCTTTGAAGAGTTCTGGCTTTGTTTTTATCTGCTGGTAGTACACCATTTGTGAGATACTCCAAGTATGGTGCCATCCATGTATCCTCCATCCGGATTTCCATATTAGTTTCGTCTGCTCGTATGTTTGGCTCGCATAATCTCTCTACTGGCACTATATTCAAATTGTCAGCGTCTTTCACACTTGCGAGTTTGGCTAAGGCATCGGTGTTTGAATTCTGATCTCGGGGAATTTGTTGGAGGGTATACTTCTCGAATTGCGCCAACATATCTCTAGTTTTGTTTAAGTAGGCCACCATTTTGAGGCCCCGTGCTTGATACTCCCCTAAGACTTGATTCACTACCAGCTGTGAATCACTGTAGATATCAAGCACTTTTATATTCATGTCTTTGGCTAACCTTAGTCCTGCGAGGAGTGCTTCATATTCGGCCTCATTGTTTGATGCGGTGAAATCGATGCCCTTCTAGCGTTATCAATATCACTTCTGTTCCTGCGTGAGATTCATTGGACGATCCGTCCGTGAATAGCCTCCACGAAGGAGCTTTGACTTGGGGCTCAGACGCACTAGGTTTTTCGCACTGCTCGTCGTCTGGGAGCTCAGTGAATTCAGCGATAAGGTCAGCCAAGACTTGTCCTTTTACTGCTACTCGCAGTGAATATGTGATATCGAACTGCCCGAGCTCGACTGCCCATTTTAATAATCGCCCAGCCGCCTCTGGCTTTTGCAGAACTTGCCGAAGGGGTTGGTCAGTTAAGACTGTGATGGGATGGGCTTGGAAGTAAGGACATAACTTCCTTGAGGCAAAAATCAAATTCATAGGCTAACCTTTCGATTGGAGGATACCTCAACCCTGATTACCCTCTTGCTTACATAGTAAACCGCCTTTTGTACGCCTTCTTCCTCTAGCACTAGCACCGCACTGGTAGAAAATTCAGTGATCACCAGGTAAATGAACAAAGTTTCTCCATCTATGGATTTTGATAAAACAGGAGGTCGTGCCATGTAGGCCTTTAAGGCCTGGAAAGCCTGTTCGCAATCTCTTGTCCATTCGAACTTCTTGTTGCCTCTAAGTAGATTGAAGAAAGGGACGCATTTATCCATTGACTTGGAAATGAATCTACTTAATGCGGCAATTCTTCCAGTTAAACTTTGCACATCCTTGATTTTCATTGGCGATTTCATGTCGATCAGGGCTTTTATCTTGTCGGGGTTGGCCTTGATTCCTCTTGAATTGACAATGAACCCAAAAAATTTCCATGATCCTACTCTGAAGGAACATTTGAGAGGGTTTAACTTCATCTGATATTTGTTCAGAACGTCGAAACACTCTTATAATTCCTTTACATGTCCTTCTGCCTTTTTGACTTTACCAGCATGTCGTCCACGTACACCTCCATGTTTACTCCGATCAACTCCTTAAACATGTGGTTAACCAATCGCTGGTAAGTCGCACCAGCATTTTTCAGTCCGAAGTGCATTACTTTATAACAGTATAACCCTGTATCGGTCCGAAAGCTAGTGTGATCCTCGTCAGGGGGATGCATACTGATCTGATTGTATCCTGAGTATGCATCCATGAAGGAGAGGATTTCATGTCCTGCAGTTGCATCGAACAGCTGGTCGATCCTTGGGAGTGGGAAGCAATCCTTTGTGCAGGCTTTATTGAGGTTTGTGAAATCCACACAGGTTCACCATTTGCTGTTAGGCTTGGGAACCAATACTGGACTAGAGACCCACGATAGATAAAACGCCACCCTGATGAACTCATTCTCCTTCAGTCTTTTGACTTCCTCCTTTAAGGCTTTCGATCTATCTTTATCGAGCAGCCTTCTTTTCTGTTGCACGGGTGGAAAACTCTTGTCAATGTCCAGGACATGGCTGATAACTGCAGGATCTATCCCAGCCATGTCTTTGTGCGACCAGGTAAAGACTTCCTAGTTTTTCTACAAAAATTCCACCAGTGCATGCTTCGTTGTTGCTTCTAAATTTTTCCCGACCTTTACAACTCTGGTCGAGTCTTTTTCGTCAAGTTGGACCTCTTCCAGGTCCTTGACGGGTTCAACATCTTCCTCAAAATCCCCAAAGCGAGGATCTAAATCCCTATCCTCACTTTGGGCAACACCCTATTTGGTGACTCCATCACTGGATTGGGCTTGTGTATCAATAGCCATTTGTAACCTATCTGGGGGAGTGCTCTTAGATGCTCCTTTCTTCACCTTTGTGACTGAGGCGTTGTAGCACTCCCTTGCTTCTCTCTGATTGCCCAACACGCGTCCTACCCCTGCGTCTGTCGGGAATTTCATGGCCAAGTGCCATACTGAGGTGACAACCTGAAGATCAACTAGTATGGGCCTTCTAATGATAGCATTGTACGCCGAAGGAAAATCCACTACTATAAAAGTAGCGAGTAATGTCCTGGTAGCAGGTGTTGTACCTGCTGTGACTGGAAGTCTGATTGACCTTGCTGGGGCGAGTCCCTCGCTAGAGAAGCCGTAAATTGTTTGATTGGAGGGCTCTAAGTCCTTGACGGACAACTTCATGCGTTCCAGGGAAGATTTGTACAGGATGTTTACTGAACTTCCTATATCAACTAGTACTCTTTTCACCATCATGTTGGCGATTTGAATGTCCACGACCAGCGGATCGGAATGTGGGAACCGAACATGCTGGGCGTCGCTATCAAAGAAGGTTATCTCACCGTCCTCTGATCGAGCCTTCTTTGATGCCCTGTCCTCCACAGTCATCATCTCGATGTCCTGGTCGTGAGGTAGGGTCCAAGCATATCGTTCCCTTGCCTTTCCACTGCTTCCTGCGAGGTGCGGGCCTCCGCAGATGGTGAGTAAAGTGCCAGCTACGGGGTCAAGCTGCAAAGGTGGCGAGCGCTGGCATGTGGGCGCATGCTCGTTGCCACCTGGAGCCTCTCGTTGGGAATTTCCTGAGGCTCGTACATATCTTCTTAAGTGTCCTTGTCTAATAAGGAACTCGATTTCATCCTTCAGCTGGTTGCATTCATTTGTATCATGTCTGTAGTCGTTATGATAACGACTGAACTTGGTAGTGTTTCTTTTTGAAATATCTTTTTGAATGGGAGCAGGTTTTTTATAAGGCACACTAGAACTCGTGGCCTGATATACCTCTCCCCGAGATTCAATAAGGGCAGTGTAGTTAGTGAACCACAGTTCATAACGATTGCCCTTGGCTCGTTTATTGTCAGAGGTGGAAGGCTCGTTATGTGGTCGTTTCCCCCCATTCTTGCCATTGCCATTGTCGTTCCCGTTGCCTTTGCCGTTGCCGTTGGGTTTTGACCCATTGGCGGCTTTGACGGGCTCGGCAGTCCCCTTATCCTTGCCTGGGGGTTTTCTTTCACTGGCGATGGCATCTTCAAGCTTGATGTAGCGATCAGCTCGATCCAAAAATTCTTGAGTAGTCTTAACTCCATGCTTTCTGAGGCTACTCCACAAAGGCGTGCAGCGCCTAACTCCCGTAGTTAGGGCCATCATCTTGCCCTCGTCGCCCACTGTTTTGGCTCCAGCCGCTGCTCGCATGAAGCGCTGGACGTAATCCTTTAGTGGCTCTCCCTCTTGCTGGCGTATCTCGACCAGCTGATTCACCTCAGTTGGGTGCACACGACCCGCATAGAATTTTCTGTAAAATTCTTTTACGAACATCTCCCAAGATACAATACTTGCAGGAGGGAATTTGAAAAACCACTCCTGTGCAGCATCAGAAAGTGTTGTAGGAAAGATCCTGCACCGTGCGTCTTCGGACACTTTCTGAATGTCCATCTGTATCTCAAACTTGTTGACATGAGATAGCGGGTCACCATACCCGTCAAAGTTTTGAAGCGTAGGCATCTTAAACATGCTAGGAGTTTCTGCCATAGCTATCCTTTGAACGAAAGGAGTGCCTCTTCTCCTGTCGTACTTGATATGAGACATCCTTCCCCCGACCAGTTGTTGCACTGCCTGGTTCAGGGCATCTATTTGGGCTTGCACGACTTTGGGAATCGCCGGAGCCTCTGGTGCTGGGGGAACGTACTCGTCGTGTCATTCCCGGTGATCGTTGAGTATGCCTCTTAAATCCTCGTCTCTTCGCCGCTGCTCGCTAGCTCCGAGACGGTTAAAGACGTTATTTTGCCTGGGTTGCCCCCTAGCATCACATCTCTCGAGTTGGTCTTCTCTGGGTGGTGGGCTTCTGCCCCCACCTCTTTCTTCATTTCTCCGATCGGCATTTCCTCTGCCTGAGTCAGCCTCATTGTAACCATGGCCATCTTTGAACCTCGACTGGCTATGGTGGGATCGACTGTTCCCTCGGTTGCCTCCTCAGGCTGGAACCTCCCGAGCATTAGAGGGTGGCCTACGTTGGTCGGTAGGTCCCCGTGCATTATCATGTTGTGGGGGGCCCGGACCGCAGAGCTTATCTCTGAGTTCCTTCTGTTACCAAAAGGACGCTGTCCTCTGCTCGGAGGGTTCCGCTCTTCGCCCCTATGGCGTCTAAGACTGCGGGGATGTTGCCCGGCCCTATTCTGCCTTGGCTGCGGGGGAACGTCACGACCAGCCTGGGATGGAGGCTGCACTTCAGGATCCTTTAGCGGGACATCGTCCTGAGGCACTGGTGGCTACTCGAGCCTCTGGGGGCTTGAGGGCTGGATTGGCAGGCTAGGATTGGGACGCCTTTTGGGTGGCCCATTTGTAGGTTGATCAGGCTGTGAGGCAGATGCAGCCTGATTTCTGGCCAACTGTAGGACTGCCTCAAGGGCTTCCATGGCCTCCGTCTGATGGCGGTCCATCTCCGCCTGTCTCTCACTCAATTCCTGGCGCTGTCGCTCAATTTCTTGTTGCTGCTACGCCATAATCTCAGCAGCACTTCTTGGCTGGCCCTCAGATTGGCCAGTTCATCCTACAATACTCCCAGGGTATTCCTCAGCGTCTCGGAATCCAGTTCTTCCTCATCGAATTCCAAATGTGGCTCATCTTCTGTCACGTTTGGAGGAGGAAGCGGTTGAGATGGTGCTGCGCCAGCCGCCTGCCCAGTCTTCTTTGCAGTTTTCGCCATTACTATTTCAACAATATCGTATCAAGCTCTCAATGAAAGCACCAGAATGTTGACCCTGATTTTGGTCAACTGACACAGAGTCAAAAATGCTTGATGTGGACAGATATGTTAGAATGAATATAATGACGAAAACAGTAAAGCCCACAAGAATTTATAGTGGTTCGGCCCCAGAAACTAGTAATAACCTACATCCACTTGAGCTATTATTGATATAGGATTCAAAGGAGTGATCAAAGAACTAGGGTTATATGAGTTTCACCAACCTCTGAAGAATAAACAATATATCGTAATGTACTAGCTCTAATTCTCTCGTAAATCTGTACTCTCAAGTAAGAAAAAAGCCAAAAGTCCCCTCCTTGAACTATCTTTCTCTATTTATAGGCTCAAGGAGGATTACATCAATTTGTTACATATATTCTCTCCTAATTAATCGGATCATCAGGAATAATTGGAGACAATCTCGGGATTGACTTAGATCTTTACAAAATTATCTTGAAATATGCGGAGTGTACGACTAGGCTAGTCGTAAGAAAAGCTCCACCATTATGCATGCAATATCTTACTGATCGATACTCTAACAGAACTCTGCCAGGTTTCAGCCACGTGTCCAGAAATCACTTGCCAAGTCATCCGTGCCTGTTTTTTTTATAACAAAAACTATTGTGTTCTTGTTGTTTATTTCTTGAATCTCTTATCTTTAAGTTGATAGCGAAAAGGTCGTCAACATATGTATATGTATTGATCCTGACTGTTATTAATGATTTTTTATAATCCCCCTTCCCTACCTTCCGTTGTTCATTTGATGTCATTCTATTTAATACAAACTAAAGGTATACATTAAATGTTATGTGGGTTTCTTGCATTTTTTATATGTATGTTGAATGGATGGTTATGTTTTTTTTTAATGTATGGTTGAATGATGGATCATTAATTATATGGTACTATTGTGTTAGGAATTTATTTTTATTTTTTGTAGATCTTGTGTAAGCCATATGGGACATAGGAATTTTTGTAATTTTATTTAAGAAATTTTGTTATAAAAATTCTGGTCACAAAGATGCGAAGGAAAGTAGGGACTCGAGCCACCTGCGTGTGCCCCTGCACCTGGCAGCCAAGCCCCTTGAACACACCCCTAGCACCTGTCGCCCAGCAACCTGTGTGAGTGCCTCTGCGCACCAGCCGAACTTGCGTGCACTAGCAGGCAAAGTTGAGCCCCTTGGGGCTCACCCTCCTAGCGTCGGCCCTATCCTAGGGCACTATTCAATGGTGCCCAACAAAACCCTAATATTTTGTTAATTATCTTTAATTAATTAATTATTTTAAATTAATTTAATTTGAAAAATTAATTACCTTGTTTTATTTTTATTCGAAAAATAAAATATATTTTAGTTGGTTAGTTCTTATCTTAAGTTTAAATAATTATTTGAATTTGATTCTTTTAATTATTTAAATTCATCTAAATTAAAAAGATGATAAAAATGGTTATTTAATTAAAAATTAGTTTTAGTTAAATAAATTAATTAGAAAATTAGTTTCTAATTAATTATTGGGCCTAATGGATTCCTAAGAATTATGAAGATGGACGTATGAGAAGGAGAATCAATTTAGAGTCTTGTAAATAACATATGCCCATTTTGTAATTTAAATTTCTATTTTTCAAGGGTTATAAATATAGAAATACTGAATAGTACTCGGATCATCATTTATTTTTTTATTTATTGTATTTAATTAAATATATGTTAATTGATGTTTGATTGATAACATGATCATGCATTAGTCTATTACATTCCATACATGAAACCACACATAGTTTTAATTAATCATGCATCTTTTAGAAACATGATTATCTAGGATTGTCTTAGGTGTTTATAGGAATTGTTTTGGTGAAATCAATTGCATGTAAACGTCTAAGTCTTAAATTAGTTAATACATGGTAAACCACACCATAATAAAGGTAATAGTAATTATAGGCCTTTTAGGATAACAAACTTTATTTAAAATGTGGTTTAGTAAATTTTGATGAATGTAATGGGTAATTATTTAGATCACTTTAATTCTATAAACAAGGTCTTTTATAATTGTATGATTTTTGTATTAATTACATTCATATGGTTATAAATGAACTTTTAACTAATTTGGAATTAATTGATTATTTTGATAAACACATATACTCTAAAATGGTAAGTGGGAGAAGGTTAATAACTCAATGTGACTTATGGTCTCCATTATTAGTACAACACCGTGACATATGACTAGGGCCTCGAGGCGGCTTTGTTCCATCCCCCTAAGGAATGTTTCTGGTCATATTAATATCAAGCTTGGCTTCTTACGAAGATAGGAAAGAGTGATGTATTTTAGGTTTGAGCAACCCTAAGGCAGCACTCTCCAAGTTAAGTCATAAATTCTAAAATAATGGGTTACACTTAAAAAGATACAATTAAGCTTTTGTAGTGGATAATTGAATCTTAACCAAACAAGCGGTACTTTATTTTTAAAAGAGAAATTATGACTTATTTTGAGTTTTAAATAATTAAGATAAGAGTGTCTTATAGACTGTCTGTAATTAACTTGACCGACCCTAAGGCGTCACTTTAATTGTCATGTAATTTTATCGTGGCTGTTATGTTTATGTGTTTTAATTGTTGCATCCATGAATCATGTTTACTTTCCGAAATTATTGATATTTATTTTAAAGTCATAATATTTTTGTATTTATTTCTTTCAGTAATGCCAAACATGGGAAATCCTCTTACTGCTTTAATATCACTTGAAAATCTTAATGGTGGTAATTTTATAAGAAGAAAATCAAATTTAAATTTGATGTTGATATGTGAGAACCATAAATTTTTCGTAACCAAGGAATGTCCTATAAAGCCCGCTGCTACTTCCTCGAAAAAAATTCTGGACAAGTATGATGCCTGGATTCAATTCAACAACAAGGCTAAGTGTTACATGCTTGTGAGCATGAATGATGTTCTGAGAACAAAGCATGAACCCATGGAGACTGCTTTTCAGATAATTGATCTTTGCAGGCCATGTTTGGCCAGCAATCTGATGAAGAAAGGTGTTTCTATGCATGACTATGCAAGTTGGAAGTGGAGCGCTCGTGTCATCAGGAAACTTGCTAATGGCGAGGTGACTATGCAATTTTGAAGTGGAGCGCTCGTGTCAGCAAGAGCATTGGGAACAGTCCATTTATATTTTGGGAACAATTTTCTTACTTTGACTAACGTTTATTTTATTCCTATATTTTTTAGAATTTTAGTTTCTTTATCTATGTTGCATGAACAATCTTTTGAAATTTATTTTGATAATCATATGATTGTTATTTTGAAGAATGGTTTCAAGATTTGTGAGGCGAAACAAACAAATGGACTGTATATGCTCAAACCAAATGAATGATTGCAAAATAACTCTAAGTTATTTAAAGTAGCTATACTAAAAGGTAACAAAAGAAAAAGTGATACAAAAGAGGATGACACATATATATGGAATCTAAGAGTAGGTCATATTTGTCTAGACATAATTAATCGATTAACAAAAGATGGACCATTGAGAGAACTAACTATTGGAACTCTTCCAGTTTTTTAATCTTGTCTTGAAAGGAAAATGACAAATTGTACTTTCTCAGCGAAAGGCAATAGAGCCAAAGAACCATTAGAGATTGTAAATAGCAATGCCTGTGGTCCAATTAATGTACAGGATAGAGGTGGTTATGAATACTTCATCACTTTCATTGATGATTACTCTAGTTATGGTCATGCTTACCTAATGATTAGGAAGTCATAAACCTTTAGCAAGTTTAAGGACTTCAAAGTTGAGGTTGAGAAATAGTTTAATAAGACCCTTAAAACACTTCAATCAAATCAAGGTGAGGAATATTTAGATTTAGAATTCAAAGATTTCATGCTGGAGCATGGTATTTTATCCCAACTCACAACACCTGTAACGTCACAATAAAATGGTGTTTCAGAGATAAGAAACGGGACCTTGTTGGACATGGTTAGGTCTATGTTAAGCTACTCATCTCTTCCTCTCTCATTTTGGGGATATGCACTTCAAACAAAGACTTACATTTTGAATGTAGTGCCATCTAAGACCATAAGCAAGATGCCATAGGAGTTGTGAAATGGTAACAAATCTACTTTGCAGCATTTTTTCATTTGGGGTTGTCCTGCTCATGTTCTTAAATCTAAGTCGGGGAGACTTGACTCAAGGTCTGAAGTGTGCATTTTTGTGGGCTATGATTCAGAGACATGAGGTGGTTATTTCGATAATCATAAGGACCAAAATGTATTTGTTTCCAAAAATGAGACCTTCCTTGAGCTTGACTAAATGACTAACTATAAACCTTGGAGCATGGTAGTTTTGGAGGAACTCACAGTTGATCATCATCATCATCATCATCATCCTCTTCGTCGTCATCATGATCATCATCATCATCATCATCATCATCATCATCATCATCATCATCATCATCATCATCACCGTCATCATTATCGTCATTGTCATCGTCATTGTCATCGTCATCATCATCATCATCATCATCATCATCATCATCATCATCATCATCATCATCATCATCATCATCATCATTATTGTCATCATCATCATCATTTTCGTCATCATCATCATCATTAAATGATAAACGAAAAACTGAAGAAACCATTGTTCCTAAAAAGGAAGCCCTGGTGCAACGTCATAGCAGTACGATTGTGAGACAATATGTTCGCTACGAACATGAGGCCCATGTCCTTATTTTTGACATAGACAAGAATGACCCATTGACCTTTAAGGAGGCAATGGATGATCAAGAAAAGGGAATATGGCAAGAGGACATGAACCAAGAAATGGAATCGATGTATTGCAATTCTATCTAGGAACCCACCTGAAGATGTCAGGCCCATTGGTGCAAATGGATATTCTAGAAGAAAAGAGGTGTAGATGGGAAAGTAAAGACTTTCAAAGCTAGGCTAGTAGCTGAAGGTTACACACAGAGAAAGGGTGTCGATTATGAAGAGACATTTTCTCCTGTAGCCATGCTAAAATCCATACGCATCCTCTTATCCATAGCTACTGCCAATGATTATGAGATATGACAGATGGACATCAAGATAACTTATCTTAATGGATATTATGATGAGAGTATTTGTATGGTACAACTAGAAAGTTTCATGAAGAAAAGGGAAGATCATAAGATGTGTAAGTTAATAACATCCATTTATGGGTTGAAGAAAACATTTAGAACTTGGAACATCATCTTTGATGAGACAATTAAAACATATGGCTTCAAACAGAATGTCGACGAAGCATGTAAAATAAATATGTCAAAGGTAAAGTGGTGGTCTTCTTAATTCTTTACGTAGATGAAATATTTTTCATTGGAAACGATGTAGAGACACTGCCAAACAAGAAGAAGTGGTTAGCTTAAAAGTTCCAAATAAAAGATTTGGGTGAAGCAAGATATGTTTTGGGAATCAAAGTCTTAAGGGATAGGAAGAACAAGCTCTTGGCACTTTCTCAAGCTAATTATATAGATAAGGTGCTTGAATGGTTATCAATGGAGAATTTCAAGAAAGGTCAGTTATCGACTAGACATGTAATTACTCTATACAAGGAGCAATATCAAAAGACACCTCAGGAAGAAGGTGACATGAAAAAGTACCCCTATGCTTCAGTAGTTGGGAGTCCGATGCATGCTATGTTGTGCACTAAGCCTGACATATGCTATGCAATGGGAATTGTAAGCCATCATCAATCAAATCCTGGTTTGGAACACTAGAGTTTAGTAAAACACATTCTCAAGTATCTTCGGAGAATGAGAGATTGTATTCTTGAATATTCAAGGGTGAGTTAAACCCTACTGGATACACTGATTCTGATTTCCAATCAGACAAAGACAGTTGTAAGTGGACGTCTTGATTCGTATTTACTCTTGGTGAAAGAACAATAGTCTAGAGAAGTAGTAAACAATCCAACAACACATATTACATCATATGAGTCGAGTATAAAGTGTCTTGTGAAGCAACTAAGAAAGCGGTCTGGCTTAGGAAGTTCTACACTGATCTGGAAGTAGTTCCAAATATGGTGAAGCCAGTAATCCTATATTGTGACAATAGTGGAGCAATAGCTAACCCTAAGGAATCAAGAAGCCACAAGACAGGAAAGCATATGAAAATCAAATACCATCTAGTTAGAGAGATTATGCACGAAGGTGATCTGACAATTATGAAGATAGCGTCGGAACAAAACCTGGCAGACCCGTTCACTAAGACACTTCTTGCAAAGTCGTTTATGGGTCATGTACGCAATATGGGATTGAGAGAGATGCCTGACTTGCTTTGAGGGCAAATGGGAGATTGTTAAGGTTTGTGCCCTAAACGTATGTGAAAAGACATTTTTAATTTAAATAAAAGTATATTTTTATCATATTTTAATATTGTAATTATTGTTTGAATAATTTAAATAGATATCAGAAAATTCCATATTCATTTATGAGAATATGATCTTGTATGCGTACGAGGTAATTAAGATCATATATAATGAATAAAATAGTTAGTAACATATTAAAGTATGGAATCTTTAATGAGTTTTTGCTAGTACGGTTTACTAAGAATATGGGATGAAAGTTGTGACGTCCCAAAATTTCTATTAAGGCTTAGTACCTTGTTTAGCGTGTTGGGAGGGCACGTGGGGTGATTATGTGGTAATTAATTAAATAAATATGTAATTATGTGAATTATATGAGTTATATCATGATATGACTGTTTATGCATGTTTAAGTGTATTAAATGTGCTTATGTACCGTTTATGTTAAAAATGACATTTTCGTAATTTTAACCTGCTTAAGGATATATCTGTAATTATATGTGCTTTGTGAGAGGGACCTTAGACAAGTTCGTATTTGGAAGATGCTAATTTTGTGTTTTAAGAGATTTTAGCTTCATTTTGTAAGTTTTCGATATTTAAACTAAGTTATAGTTTTTGTTGACAACACTGACATATTTGATGCAATTTTAGTTTAAGAATTTTATAGGCTATGAGAAGGAGTTGCAAGATGAAGTTGAGATGTAATTCTAATGTGTTTTGAAGTCTCTAAGAATACATGGTGATGTTGCAGTGAATGAACCTTGAGTAGCATCTTACAAAATCAAGTGAACTGAAATTTGGAGTGTTGGTTGTGGCTTAATGAAGTGGTGGCCGCAACCTAATTACAAGAAATTAGGATTTTGGAAACAACAGGTTTTGGCCGCGGCGAGTACTTCTTCAGGATGTGGCCTAAACCCTAATTTTTAAGGGAATGCGTACTGTGGTTGTGACCACTACTTTTCTAGGCCGCCACTCAAGGCTAATTTTCTCAAGCATCAGGCACTCAGGCTGCGGCCACCACTTTACCAGGTCACGGCTGGTCATCGTGATTTCAGATTTTTATGTTATTTTTAATTAGATTATTAAGAGAACAATAAAAGGTTTTAGGGAAAAATTTTGAGAGAGTGGGGAAATTGTGAATTTTGGGAAATTAGAAGAAGAGAGGATAGGAGAGGAGAGAACAACAATCTTTCCTAAATTATACTATAATTTTTCTTCTTCTCTTTAAACTCTTTAATTTCAAATATGATTATGTTATTGGTTATGTTTGTTATTATGGAGTAATCTTCTTTTAGGTTAAGGGTTATTTCAAAACCCAAGACATGAATTCTTGATTGTTAATGACAAATGTTATTTCTTCATTTCTCCAATATTTAATTGCATCTATTCTTCTATTATTAATGTTATGAATTATGTGATATCTTGTTAGGTGGCCAACTAATTACAATGTTTCATTGTTCTACTATCATCTTAGAATTACTATTCACTGAATAGTTTATGGTTCTAAGTTTATGTGATAATTTGCAATTGATAGTATTGTCATAGGTATTATTAATTGCGATGAAGTTTAGAACCTAGGTTAAACGAATTATATGATAAATTAATTTGTTGGTATGATTAACCTATCTCCATGGAAATTAATGTTATTCCTAGGTTAAATAGATTTCATGCTTCATGGATTTATTGTTTGGTATAAAGATTTAATTATTGAGCGCTTTGCCTTGATTAATTGTAATTAGGAGAATGGGATAATTGACTGGTTCAGCGTTATCTACGAGGTTAATAAATTAATGTGGAAATCAGAATAATATTTATTATTGTTTGTCTTTAATGATTGTGTAAGGTGGAGAATGACTCGTAACTGTTTCTTTGAATTGTAATATCAACTCATTATTGATTTTATGTTTATGTTATTTCAATTTCAAATTGAGAAAAAAGAATCACTTCTTTAATTTTTGTTGTTAATTCTTCAATAATAATTGGTACGTAGTCCTCATGGGTTTGACTCGTATTTACCATTATACTAATATAATTGGTGATACTGAAAATAAAATATTTAGTAAATTTTGTACGGCATACGACTCGCATCAACCACATTATTATGTGGATATATTTGAGATGTGTGGAAAGAGACGATCCTAGTGAGCAATTTTGCGGTAAATCACATCGGGGATTAATACCCAGCTCGGGGTGAGCCTAGGAGTATTTTGGTAATTTGAGAAATTACCGATACTTATTGTGTAATGGGAGTTAATTTGGTGAGTATTGGGTTCAATGGATTTTATTGGGAACCTTAAGCATAATTTAAGGTTAGTAGAAATTTCAAGAAAAAGACTAAAATACCCTTGAGTGAGCTTTGAGGATAAGCTTATGGTAAGGGGTAAATGGGTCTTTTGGCCATGTAGTAAATAATTGAACCAAGGTTGAGTCATATACGGAGTACCTCTCCATAGTACATGTTATCTTTCTCTCTCGCTCTCTCTCTCTCTCTCTCTCTCTTGTTCTCTTGGTTCCTTTCTCTTCAGGTTTCGGTCACACCTTTGGCTTATTGAAGTTGTGATCCTTGGTGGTGGACTCAAGGGTGGGAAGAATTCTAGGAAGGGAATTGGCAGCATGTAAGGGCACCTTCAACTTGATAGTTTTAGATTCTTCAGAGAGGTAAGAAGTATATACTTTCTTAACTTCTTTTTCTTAAGGTAGAAACCTTTAGGTGGGATCTGAATATCTGGTTAGATTGGGGATTTTGTGAAGTATTATATGTTTAAGTATGTGCTTTGAGGTTTAGTTCTGCTCTCTTGTGTTCTGGTGGCTGGATTGTTGGGGTTTGGGTCGAGCTAGCAAGTTTTGGTAATGTTGGAATTTCGGGTTCGAGGGGTTGTACAGCAACCCGCATGAACTCAGAGGCGCTGGGGGTCCCTTTGAACAGCCTTGGCATCGTGGCCCTGGGTAGGCTGCATCGCGGTGCGTGTCTTGTGTTTCAAAGGTTTGGGTCTCTCTGCTTAGAGGTGTACCGTTGCCCTTCAGGGGAAGGCCGCGACTCTAATTGGGGAAAGTGGACAAATGAGGTTTTGAGTTGCGGGTACTTAAACCTAAGGGTTCGAGAAGGATTCTATTTCCCAGTTTAGTAGAATTTGAGGTCCTAGAAGCTAGCACTCGATCTTGATGCTCTTAATTGGTTTAGTTATTGATGGATATCCATTCATATGTTGTGACTAGGGTTACTGCAAGGCTAGGGAGGAAAGGATCGTGCTCACTGTCGCTTTACCTTATTGCTCAGGACTATAGGTAAGAAAATTGGCACATGCAACGAGTGTAGGTCTTGAGCCCTTGATTATTGAAAACAGATATAATATGTTGTGACTTTTTTTAGAGTAAATGTTTGCTATATATTAATGTTTGTTGTTATAAAGTTAGTAATGATTGATTGATGTTTGTGATTGATCGGTTAGGAGACCGTTATCGGCCTTGAGGTAGTTATCGGCACTACATGTGTAATTTAGGCCGTGGGGACGGGGCCAGGCCATAGTGGTGGGTCCATTACATGGATGCAATGTGTATCTATTCAGCATGAGTCGTTATACTTTTTGAATTATGCACGTATATATGGTTATGATTTATAAAGCATGTATTTGATAGGGATGCTTATCTGAATATCTATCTTACTTGATTAAGTTTTCTTGCTCGGCCTTGGCTCACAGGTGCTTTGTGGTTCAGATAAGGGCAAAGGATAACTAACCAACAATGAGTTGTAGAGCTCTAAGGGCAGCGCGTATATACTCGACCTGCTTGGCCACTACGATCGAGATACTTTTGAGGAACATGGAACATTAACTCTATTTTGCCACTTAGGTCGACTAATTCTGTAATTATGATAAATTGGTATCATTGATTTAAAAACTTAGGGATCCCATATGCTTAGTCAAACCTTTTTAAATTATAAGTTCGAATGTGTTGACCAAAATTTTTAGTACCTAAACCATCGTTTAGTTTAATTACACGTTTGAGTCCAAATGACTAGCTTAACGAGTTAAGAAAAATTTTAAACTAATAGTGTAGGGCTCTGGTTTAGTAGGGTGTTACAACTTGGTATCAGAGTTGCCAAGGCTTGTGGTTCCTAAAGATTGGGTGAATGTGTATGCTCGCTTCTAAAGACAAGCTCGACTCACGGTTCATTAGGGTAATGGGTTAATTATTGTTTAGGTGCTTAATTGAACTGTATACCTTATCTACATGCTAGAATAGAAAGCATAATATATATACTGTTAGAGTAGGGCCTATTGATTGATGTATGATTGCTATGGACATGTGTTTAAGCATTATTGTTGTATGTGGATGTTGTGTTGTTTAGTTGGATGTTGTGTTGTTTTGTTTTGCTCGCAGGATGGCTTCTAGATGTGATTATCATGCCTGATGGGCCGAGTCATTGATTGTAGATATACTTCAAAGTAATGCGTCCAAGGCAATCAATTGGACAAGTAAATATGGATACCAAGGCCGGAGATGATAGTCAGGGTCAGAACCCTCTACTTGTCCTTTGGAATTGGCAGCAGATATGTTTAGATATGCAAGCGAGATTGCAGAGGCAAGAGGAAGAGATTAGGTGGTCGAGGCAGCAGGTTCGGCTAGTGAACACTGCTCCATTTGTTTCGCCAGTTGTGGCTCAACCTGGGGTTGGGAATAGGTGGAAACCATTGGTTGAGAGGTTCGAGAGACATTATCCTCCAGCCTTTGAGGGAGGCCTAGATCCACTCAGAGCTGAGCAATGAATGGGCACGATTAGCTCCATCCTCGACTTTATAAGGGTGGTGGGCAATGATAGAGTTGTATGTGCTTCGTATATATTACAATGTGACGCTCAAACTTGGTGGGAAGTGGTATCCGAGACTAGGAACGTCGTTACAATGGGCTGGGAGGAATTTAGGTAGTTATTCAACAAGAAATATTATAATAATGCAATTCAAGTAGCGAAGATGAATAAATTTATGAATCTGGTTCAAGGAAACATGACAGTGTCAGAGTATCCCATTAAATTTGATGGGTTGGCCAAGTTTGCTTTGGACTTGGTGTTGACTGATGTAGCTGGGAAGGTGCAATTTGTTCGAGGGCTGAATTTCAATGTAGCCTAGGGCGTCAGAATTTCCCCAGTGTTTGAGGTTTTTACCTATGCTCATGCAGTAGAGAAGGCCTTTACTGTTGACGATGTAGAGGATGAAATATGGAGGGAGAGCGTCGTGGGGCGCAACGCTCGGAAAGTGGTACCATTGTGTATGGGATTGGATAAGGGCGAAAGTCCCAATGAGCCGAAAAGAAAATCCAATGATGCATTTGGTACACCTGCACTGAAAAGAGGGTTCCGAGGAGCTCAAAGTAGCTGATAGGTCGAGGGCGATAAGTTAAAGACCTACCCAAAGTGCATTCGACGCAGGAGACACCATTTGGGAGAATGTCAAGCTAAGACATGTTTCCTATGCGGCGTGGTGGGCCATCTTGTGAAAGAGTGCCTGTGATTGGGAAAGAAGGGACCGAGGGAAGATGACAATTTTTTTCTAGTTTGAGAGGTGATACTGGCGGAGACTGAGGTTAGTTCCTCCGTGGTGATAGGTTAGATTCTAGCATTTATTCCTATCGTATAGTATGATTTTATTTTGGCTTTAGGAATGTAATGGTTTATTTTGTAAGGTTATAGATGAACCGAGTTAACTTTGGGTTATCTATGTTGTGGAAAATGGGGCGTTATCGCCTATTGGGAATTAGTAGCCTCTAAAGGTGGAATTAGACCATTACCAGTAGAGGCGAATAGGAGAGAGTGGCAGGTGGACCTGATAGAATCAACAATGAAAGAGCTTGACATGTGTATTTGGTATGGATTGGTTGGCCAAGTGGGAACGATCATAGACTGTGAGAGGAAGATGGTAATCTCTTGAGTTTGAAGTCGGGCCTCATTCACTTATTGCCCTCTTTCCATGGGTTGGCCAGTGAGGACCCGAATAAACATTTGAAAGAGTTTCATATTGTTTGTTCTAGTATGAAACCTGTTGAAGTGACTAAAGAACAAATTAAGCTGTGAGATTTTCCTTTCTCCCTAAAGGATGCAGCTAAAGAGTGGTTGTACAATCTCCCACCTGGTACTGTTGAAACCTGGAATGGTATGAAGTCTGTGTTCTTGGAACTATATTTTCCAGCATTTGAAGTTGGAAGCATCAAGAAAGAGATCTGCGGTATAAGGCAATATACAGGGGAGTCATCGTATGAATATTGGGAGAGATTCAAGTGGTTTTGTGCTAGTTTCCCTCATCATCAGATCAGTGAACAACTCCTAATCTAGTACTTTTATGAAGGATTACAATCATTGGATAGGAGTATGATCGATGCAGCCAATGGGGGTGCACTAGTTGATAAAACTTTGACTGTAGCCAAGATCTTGATTTCTAATATGGTTGCAAACTCACAACAGTTTGGCATTTGCCAAGATCCTAATCCACCACCAAAGTCAGTTAATGAGGTAACGAGAACCAACTTGGTCGTCAATTGGCTCAATTAATAGCAGTAGTACAACAACTTGCTTTATGTAACGACCCTGATTTTCAAGACTCGATAATGCGGAAATATAAATGTTTTCATTTAACAAAATGTCTCAAAAACCCGTATAAAAAAAAATTAAAAGTCGTATGGCCATACTTAACATTTAGTAACAAACATATTTTATAAAGAGTAGAGTGAGCCTAGTTTAGGAAAATTACACAACATTTCCAAAAATAAAACGACTTCCCAAAAGATCCATCCACATGTACATTTGCAAGGTAAACTCTAGCGCTCACTGCTCTGCCTTGCCCTTACTCTTACCTACAACATGAAACAGCTAGGTAAGCGAAAACGCTTAGTAAGCTCAACCTTAAAAAAAAAGCATGCAGAGAATTAGGGTTCCGGATCCATCTAGACCTTACACAATCAATTTCAAAAATGAAAAAGCATCCTGGCAAACTTATGGTCATGCCTGATAACCAATGATAAATTATTTCCTATAAACAGATAAAACCCTACACGCAGAAAATCCCAGAACAAGCAGATATATTATATCGCAACTATATCTTATCAACAAATATATCCCTGCACTCAAAAAATCCCAGGGCAAGCAGATATATCATATCACAATATAATTCGAGACCAACACTCGACAATTTCCAACAATTCAGGCGTAACACGCCCTCCAACATAAATGCTAATCTGTAAGAGAGAACCG
This sequence comes from Humulus lupulus, assembly GCF_963169125.1. Classification (NCBI taxonomy): domain Eukaryota; kingdom Viridiplantae; phylum Streptophyta; class Magnoliopsida; order Rosales; family Cannabaceae; genus Humulus; species Humulus lupulus. The sequence continues at coordinate 144,053,886 of NC_084800.1, read as the reverse complement.
ATTATCAACACTAAGATCTAGCCAATATATATCCCCATGAAGGGTAACTATCGTGTTACCTAGGGCATCGCTACTTATCCAAGAGTGTAATCGAATTTACAAGGTTTTACAGAGACTTCTATGCTAATCAATGGTGCTGGTGAGCAGTTGCCCCTAGGGTGTTCAGCCTCACTCAATCTGGCAACCCCTAGTATCTCTAGGCACTCTCACTGAATGGCCAATATTCACGGCTACTATCTGGGAATAACTTATCAGAGCACTTGCTCAGGTTCTAACTGTTCACTGATTAAGTAAGCATGAGGGCCCCTAGGTCCCATTCATTTTGGCGCCCCTAGGTTTAACCAGCGATCCTCACCTCGTCACGGCAATGAGCCGGACATAATAAAATCAAGCAATGTGACAGGGATCAGCTGTCTAGGATATGATGGATATCTACCGTTCATATTTTCTAAATCAGCACTCACTAGACTAACATCTCTAAGCAACTTTCTACGATAGTGTATATATGTGCATGTGTCCCTATACTAACACACAATACAATAATTGTTTCATGTTGCAGCCACACAATATATGATGAGGACACCAAGACTAAGGATCCAAGTATAGTTCCAGTTGGTCCGGTGACGAGGGCACGAGCCAAAAGACTCAGTTTAGGAGCTTGATCAATATTTAGCCTCTTGTAATGAGTCTTATTGTATTTTGTCATCTTGTCTTTTTATTTTTAATCACGTTTTTTATTTAGTCTTTGTTTATTTTGTGAAAAGTCAAACATTTGACTTGTGTGAGTCCAATAGTCCTTTTGTCTTTAATTTTCTGTTTTTATTAGGAAGACAAAGGGTTGTCTTTAATTTTCGGTTTTCATTAGGAAGACAAAGGGGTTGTCTTTAATTTTTGGTTTTCATTAGGAAGACAAAGGGGCTTGTTTGATGTAATTTTTCGGCTATATTAGGCCTTGTAAACATTTGGGAAAGGCAGATTTTGATGAAATGAAAATTGAGAGGTTTTCTTCTTGAGTTCTTGAAGAGACTATTCGAACTTATCAAGGGTATTCCTTGTGGCATTCAATCCAACTTATCAAACGAATTCCCATCCCCATTTGTGGCGTCTTCCTCATACCAAGGTTCGTGCTTGGCTAAGCATTGGGTCGCGGTTCTTCATTCCAATTTCGTGTGTTCTTGGTGGCTGCCATATTTGGTGTCGGGTTTCACCACAATCGTTGGTGTGGTTCGTATCAGTTGGTATCAGAGATTAGGATCATCTGGTTTGGCCTATCATTTCCTTTGTGTTTTTCTTTCAATTCGTGTTTCTATATTACTTTTGAAAGAAAAAAAACTATTCTAGAGCTTGTTAATTTCCTTATTTCATTTGTTTCCTTGTTTCAATTGTTTCCTTTTTTTTTTCAAAAGTTTCCCTTATTTGTTGTGAAATCCGAGCCACAAATCTTGTTTCATAGAGTTCTTTATTCAATTGGTGCGTTTGAATTAGGGTTGTTGAAAATCTATCTAAATTTTTTTTTTCTCTCTGAAATCATGAATTAGGGTTCTTAACGTGACTTAGGGCTTTTGGTTTTCTCTAGTTCTTATTGTGAAATCCAAAATTTTCATTAAGTTTCTCTTGCTTCGCTTTTGAAATTCGAATTTTACCTTGGGTTTCTCTTGTTCTTATTGTGAAATCTGAATCGGGATTGAGTTTCTCTTGTTCTTATTCAATCCGAATTGGCATTGAGTTTTTCTCTTGTTCTTATTGTACAATTTGAATTTGGCCTTGAGTCTCTATTGTTTTTATTGTGAAATTTGATTTGGCATCGATTTTATCTTATTTTATTGTGAAATCTGAATTGACAGTGAGTTTCTCTTGTTTTTCATTGTGAAAATCCGAATTTACATTGAGATTCTCTTGCTCTTTTGTGAAATCCGAGTTGTTTTCGAATCCAAGTCTGATTTTTTTTCTTGTGTCTTGTACCTGCGTTTGAGGATCAAGAGGAAAGACAAGACAGAAAAGAAAGAAGAAGAAAAAATCAAGAGGATCCAATCTAAAAAAAAAAAAAAGATTCTGGAAACCTGTCTTAAAAAATTTTGTTCTATTCTTGTTCCCTATGGTCTAGAGGCCTTTTTGCCAAAACCCCACACAAGTGTTCCAAAAATCATCATTTTTCATCAGTTTTTCTATGTTCGTTTGGTTTGTTCTGGTTTGATTTGCTACTTGAATCCTCCATGATATTGTGTGATTAGTTTTGAAAGAACTTAAAGAAGAATACGAGTGGAAAAAGGCAGAGGTGTGAGCCTATTTGAGGGTAAAAGCCATTGAAATTGAGTGAAACACGAGGGGATTTGTGTAAAAATATTGTTCGAGCGAAACACGTGAGGGAGTGTGGTGAGGTCTTTTCTCCATATTATTCTAACCTTATTTTGCAGATTTCCATCATGGCACAAAATCCAGAGAAAAATGCAAGCAATGATATTCCACCACCTACAGTTCCAAATCTACAAATTCAAGCTTTAATGGGGGAGATGAGGAGGATGTTGAGGGAGGAATGTGAACAAATACATGAGAGGTTGGATAGGGTAGAAGAGGGAACACAACGGAGGCCACGGAGGAATAGGGTGTACCAAAGGGAGGATGAGAATGAAGGGGATTTGGAAGGGGTAGTTTCTGATGAAGAGTTTGATAGGATGTCGGCGGGTAACCATAGGAGGTATGGTCGAGATAGAGAAGCTAGGAACTAGGTAGACAATAATTTGGGAAATATCAAGATGAGAATCCCCGCATTTCAGGGGAAGAGTGATCCTGAAGCATACCTTGAGTGGGAGAAGAAGATGGAGTTGGTTTTCGATTGTCACAACTACTCTGAAATGAAGAAGGTAAAACTTGCTGCCATTGAATTTACTGATTATGCTAGTGTTTGGTGGGATCAGTTGTGCATCAACAGGAGGCGAAATGGAGATCGTCCTATTGAGACTTGGGATGGTATGAAGAGGGTGATGAGGCGACGTTTTGTACCAGCTCGTTACTATAGGGATCTATACCTTAAGTTGCAGGGTCTTCGTCAAGGTTCCAAGAGTGTTGATGAGTATTACAAAGAGATGGAGATGGCTATGATTAGAGCCAATGTGGAAGAAGATCGGGAGGTGACAATGGCAAGGTTTTTGAATGGATTGAACCGAGAGATTGCTAATCCAATTGAGCTACACCATTATGTGGAATTGGAAGATTTGGTGCATATGGCAATCAAAGTTGAGAGGCAGCTCAAGAGGGGTAGTACAAGTTCAAGTCCGAGACAAATCCCACAAAATTCAAGTGCAACACCTTGGCGGTCGAACTATCCAAAGAAGGAAGAAAACCCTTTCACGCCCAAGCCTAAAACTGAGCCAAAACCAGCCACCACAACCACAGCCCCTACTTCATCCCATTCTAGTGAGATAAAGTGTTTCAAATGTCAGGGGCGAGGACACATAGCTAGCCAATGTCCAAACAAGCGAGTTATGGTAATTCGGGATAATGGGGAGATAGATTCCGAAGAGGAAGATGATCTTGATGACATGCTGTTGACGGTAAGAACTCGTCAACGATTGATGGTTAGAAAACTTCAATCTCTATGCTATAGGAAGCTATGAATCAGATAGAAATAACTCTAAACAACAGGAGAAAACTTAGGCAACCATGAATACCAGAAACATCTATTTCTTAAGTCCCGTTTTTTACATTCAGTTTTCCAACCCCCTTTCACGTGGTCTTAGAGTTCCTTTTATAATGGGCTCTAATGGCCTCAGGTACGTAGTGGTCCAGGGGACCAAGTGGTACATACGTACTGTACTAGGGGTGTGGCCTCAGAGGTTGTGGTTGTACATCCTATACAGGAGCAGGTGTCAGGAGGATGTCTCCACTACTCATCTGTACCCGTATCTGATGCATGGTGGCAGGCGTAGTGGCACAGGAGGTAGTGGTGTCGGTTCTGACCTATGGCCGTAGACGTACGGACCATGATCCTTGCTGGCACTGGTATCCGTACCTAGTACTTGGTCGTACAAATATGTCCCATTTGGCTCGTACTGGATCTCCTAAGCATAGGGACTTCGAGGTGTGAAAAAGGGGATCTTTGGCCCATACGCATCAAGTCATGGGGTGTCGACCTCCTGAGAAGATGGTGGGCTGGTGGACCTCCCGCGGCGTGTGCGCGTGGGACCTTGCGCGGCCTCGCGCATGGGGCGCCATTGACGGCCTCGCAGCCTCCCTCGGCCCCGCGCATGGGCATGGTGGGAGTGGCCCAAGGGCCTCGCGGATCGGTGGCCTCGCGGAATGGGACGACCTCGCCATATGATGGCCTCGCGGAATAGGGCGCCTCGCCCATATGGTGGCCTCGCGGAATAGGGCGCCTCGCCCATATGATGGCCTCGCGGAATAGAGCGCCTCGCCCATATGATGGCCTCGCCATATGATGGCCTCGCGGAATAGGGCGCCTCGCCCATATGATGGCCTCGCCCATTTGATGGCCTCGCGGAATGGAAGCCTTGCGAGACGGTGGCCTTGGGGCTCTGCTTCGGCCTTATATTTTCTCTTGAGGAGATTATGAGCATCAACACCGTTCAATGCTCCATGTTCGTTCGGCATATCAACAAGGTTTCCCCAAGTGATCTCGTGCCTATGTCGAGGAGGCTTCAACCTATGCATGTCCTGAGAAGTCAAGGTGCCAAGGGTCAGGGCCGGTCTATGCGGGTCGCATAGACACGAGGCTAGCAGCAAGAGCGACGTGGCAAGGCCACACCCTCGCATAGCGAGGCTGACCCCTTTCCCTCAGGTAGAAGCATGGCACGGGCGTAGCAACAAGGTAGCACCCTCGCATAGCGAGGCTGCCTCTCCTCCTTCCAGGTGCAGCGTCGCGAGGCTAGGAGCACGGATGCCACAACAAATCCCCCACCCTCGCATGGCGAGGCTGACATTCTTCCTCCGAGTGTAGGAAAGGCTTGATGCCTGATGGAACCGGGCGCATACGGACGACCAGTTAGGGACCCTCGCATAGCGAGGGTGAAGTTCGGATGGGCACATGGCCGAGGGCCCTCGCCTAGTGAGGGTGTGTTGTAGTATAGAGCTTCATCCGTGACTAAAATTCTCAAGGAGAAATTTCCACATTTACACTTCCCCCCGAGTCTATAAGTACATTTTTAAGTGTGCTTGTAGACTTTCTTCACTTCTCTTGCTTGACATGCACGGCCATTCTTGGGTGATTTTGCCTTGGCAATTTTTCCAACGCCTTTTGAAGAAGCATGAGGTGAGGCTTGGGGTTGCGTTTCTTTTTAGTGTCCAAAGAAACACAAAAGTCACCCAACACTTGGGGGATCCATGAAAGATCCTAAGATTGCATAAGGACCAATCATCCTCCACCGAGGATCCCAAGGTTACCCATACTCTTGATCTCCACCATTTATAGGGAAATAGATCCGAGGGCTAGGGAGCATTGACTTTCCCTATAAATACTCCAAGGCTTGAAACCACTTCTCTACACAAAGACTTGCTTAGCCTAGTGGTATTCTCTCTAAGCCTCTTCCAAGAGCTCCAAGGTTCTATTCTCAATAGAAGCATTTTTGAGGTACCCCTTCTTTTATTTCCATTCTCCTTTCTTTTTTTTTTTTCTTTTTTTTGTTTTAATAATTTTTTTTTCTTTAGCTTCGTGGTGACGCTGGGCATTACCTCGCTCCTACGGTCTCGCTCCTGCTCCTTCGTAAGTCTGTCCTTGCGTCTCCTCAGCTTCGTATTCCCACAGGTATGTTTCCCTCATCTCTTCTCCCTTTTGCTTTGCATTGATTATACGAGGGTAGAATTGACTCAACCTTCAGAGTTTAGCATTTTCTTCGCATAGCCTTTCCAGTACTCATACACCGGCCCTTTTCTTATACCCTCACACTCGTGTTGTAGATATTGAGTCGCCCTTATGCGTACACGCCCTCGAGTCTTATCTTGTCCATGGCGTCTAGGCGATGTCCCGAAGGTCCGTATAATGTTGAATTTATTGAGTTGTCCTCCTCCAACTCGGAGGTCGACGCATGCAAACACCCTAACCGCGGGGGTGTGCGGGTGCTCTATCTCAGGAGACTATCTTACCTTAGACATAAGGCGTACTGTCTAGAGAGGGAGCTAGAATCCCATCCCGGGGACGCGGGTTCTGATCTCTTCCCCCGGCAAGCGACATACATTTCCCAGCTACAATCCACCCTCCAGGATTGCCTTTCCGAAATTTCTTGCCTAGAAGAAAACTTGCCCCCTGAGCCTTTTTCCTTTTGTCGTGACGAGTCTCCCGATTACTTGGATTCCTCCTTTGAAGGTGGTAGACACGAATTGGTTGAGTCGGAGTTCCTTTCCATGGTGTCGCCCGTGTTCCCTCTCCTATCCCCTGTCTTGCGCCCTAGGGTCAAGCAAAGAGCTGGTAGACATAGGACATGTGGGGGATCTTCTAGGACCCTAAGAAAGTCTGTTGCTCATAAACTGCCTTACTTTGTCCAGGTACCCGAGATGCCGAAGAGAGTCTTGGACACTTCTGATGAAGTTGGAAGGTCTACCGTAACCCTGAAGAAATTGGGCAACATGCTGAAAGCCCAAAAGTTACCCTTGAACCTCAAGTTCGTTATACCAGAGCGCAAGGAACGCGCGTCTGCACCGCAAAAGGGGTTCATGGCATTTAGTGATGCCATAATCCGATCTGGTGGAGCTCTGCCACTCCACTACAATTGTCCCCCAACTCCTGGGTGATGCTCAGCTGTTTGTATGTGTTGTACCATCAGGTGTACTCTAGGGGGCCTTCCACAAGTGAGGTTCATTACTTCTTCACCCTGAGGGAGAATACATCAGCCCCCGGGTTCTACCAACTCCAGAAAGCCGCGGCCCTTAAAGGGAGTTCCCTCTTGGAGGGATCTATTTCCAATAGGGGGGCGTGGAAGTCAGACTACTTCTATACTTACAGTGGGCAGACCCGATATTCTAGCTTCAACACCCCACGTAAGGCTATCCTCACCTTGCCGCCATATACCAGGAATTTCTCTTATTATTCGACCTCTTTTTTTCTTTTCTTTTTTATAGTCCTTGTAACCGTGGTTATTTTCTTTCATTTGATGGCAGGTCTCTTGGGGGTCGTTGGTCCCAACTTGAAACGGGCGGCTCATGACCGGGTAATACAAATTCTGGCTATGCCGATGGCATGCAAACAAGCCAGCGCCCTTTTCACAGAGAGCAATCTCCACTTGTGCGGGCTTCTGACCCCGGACCAGAAAGTTACCTTATGTTCCATCTCCCCTGAATCTGAGGATCCGCGCCCCGCATCACCCGACCCTGTTGATTTACCCCCAGCGACGCCCGTACTTGAGAGTCCGTGGGTATATGGTCATGATGAAAGGAATTATGATGAAGCGGCCGATAGGGACTATGTCTACTCCCCGGGTGACCATATGGACGTTGAGGAGACTGTGGTGTCTGAGAACTACTCCTGCTTGTACTCTGTTGCTGGCAGGGCTAAGGGTATAGCCGATGACGGTCACATTGGCGGTGTTACCTCTCGGATGTCGCCTTTAATGCCTGGCGGTGAGTTTGCCTTCGATGCCCCTGCCCCTCGCCCCTTTGTGCCTAGAAGGAATTTTGTCATTCCTTCTTTTGATGGGGTTCCTTCACCCTCGAGGGGGCCTCCTAGGTGGGCCTCCACAGGCGTCTCATTACCCCAAGAAGCGACTCCACACTCGTCTGCCCCCCGCACTACTGCAGATGGGTCGGGACCTTCCCGGTCCCCCTCCTTGCCAAAGAGGGCCTCGGCAGGTACTCACGCCTCTCCTGGCCCAGCTCATGTTTCTATTCCTGGAGATCATCCTCTGGCGAGCCAATATGGGGAAGCCATGAGCCATCACTTAGGAAACTTTCCCAAAGGTGAATGGGGGAAGCTACACGATGTCCCTGAGGCTCAGCTAGAGAGCGCCTACATGCGAACCTCTCTGCAGGTAATTGTTGCGATACTTGGTTTATTCATTTGTGCTGGCCATATATATACTTTTTATATTATTTCTGGCATGTCGTCTAACCCTCGAGGCTTTGCTTTATATTCTCCTCCTCACACAGGCTTCCATTTTGAACCATCGACTGCTTGCCTCTCACTCTTCATCAACCCAACGGTTGCAACACGAGCTTGAGGAGGCACTAGGGAACCTATCGGTGGCTGAGACTGCCAAGGATACCTTGTCAAGTCAATTGGCCGAGGTGGTATGCCAGAGGGATACTGCCTTGGCCCGGGCTGCATCAACCTCTCATGCCAACATTCAGCTGGAGGCTACCGTCCAAACTCTGAATGGGAGGATCGCTGTGCTCGAAGCTGAGCTTATGACCGTTGAGGATCGCATAATCGATAAAACGTTGCATGCTGTCTGGAGGACTAATCCCACTGTTGACTTATCTTCTTTTGGGGATTATGCCGTCGAGAGGATTTCTGAGTGGCAGGGTCGAGGTGGAGATTTGTAGGTCCCCTTGTACTCAGTCTATGTATGCCTTGGGCGTGTAATCCCTTGCACCACTTCTTCTCTTTTTGTTTTTTGTTTTTATCAAACTTAAGGGGCTCTGGCAGGTCCCTCTTACTACTGTTGTTCGTGGGCTGTATGTTTTTCTTTGATTTGATGAAGATAATCTTTCTGGTGCACCTTGATTATACTTGTAAGGACACGTTAACCCATTGGGCTGTTGTGGTCCTTTTATGTTCTTTGCGCGCGCTTATTACTTTTTTGCGAGAAGCGTCCTTCTCGTCCTTATACATAGTACTATTTTTTTCCAAGGGTCCCTTGTAAGACCCTTTTTGGGCTAGCCGGCTTAATGGCCGATCTAGACTTATCGGGTGATTCCCTCCTTACAGCCTCACCTCTTGGGGTGTCGGCCTTTCGTTGGGGGTTGTTCTTTTTTAACTGCTCCCTTGATATTCATAAGGGTAGCTAATCGTTTTGAATATAAGAGATTTTTTTCTTTTTTTTTGTTTACTTTTGTTGTCCTACCCCCCAAGTGCCTGGTTAGATTTATCTTGGCGGGGACTTTAGTTTATGCTTGCACAAAGGAGTAAGTAACATACGAAGCGGAAAACAGTTTCATTCATAGTAGTCAGATTACAACGATAAATAAATAGATAAAGGGCTTACATCTACTTGGGAGGTTATCTAGGTAACCTCTTTGATTCTCGTCTACTAAAATAGCATACCCTGCAACAAACTAAACATAGCTACTACCTGCATCGGGCGTGGGAGCCTTACTGCTACCCGGTTAGGTCCTTCACGATTCTGGGATCTAGTTCCTGTGGGTCTGTGCCCCCATGCACCACCATCGTCATCGGTTCTCGCAGTTTCGCAGAAGTGTGAAGGGTGGTGTTATAACACTCTCTAGCCTCTCTTTGTTCTCCCTTCATGCCTGCTACCCCACCAGGAGTTGGGAACTTGACAGTGAGGTGATAAATTGAAGTGATTACTTTCAATTCTCTTAGGGATGGCCTCCCCAATACTGCATTGAAAGCCGAAGCACAGTCTACTACGACGAAGTTTGTCATGATCGTGGTCTGTCGGGGTTGTTCTCCCATGGTGAGTGGTAATTCGATCACCCCTAAGGGTTGCATTGAGCTCCCTGCGAACCCGTATAAGGTGGATTGACAAGGCTTCAAGTGCCTGATGCCCAAGCCCATCTTCTCCAAGGCGGGGCGATATAAGATATCTACGGAACTTCCATTGTCTACGAGGACCCGATGCACTCGTAGGTTGTCCAACTGGATTGTCAACACTAGAGGATCATTATGGGGGAAGTGCACCCCTCGTGCATCCTCCTCTGTAAAGGTGATCGAGTCATTTTCTCCTTTAAAGCTTTTCGGGGGGCGCTGTTCCAGACTCATGACACAAGGTGGTGGACTTCGCCTGGCTTCTCTAGCGTACCTATCTCGTCCTTTCCGGGAGTTTCCCCCAAGCCCCGGACCTCCAAAAATAGTTCTTACTTCTCCCTGGATCTCTGGAGCTTCTCTTTGCATCTTAGATATTACTGGTTCATCCTCCGACTTCAGCCTTTCTTTCCTAACATATCGGCCTAGGTGCCCCCTGCGGATGAGCTCTTCAATTTCTTCTTTCAAATGAATACACTCTGCTGTGGTGTGACCAATATCCTTGTGGTATTGACAGTATCTATTTGGATCCCTTTGGGACCGATCCTTCCTCATTGGTGGGGGCTTCTTGAAGGGAACCCGCCTCTCGTTGGTGAGGTAGATATGCTCCCTTGTATCCGTCAGGTCTGTATAGAAGGTATAAGCTGTTTGCCTAGGGTCGCTTCCCCGCTTGGGGTTTCTATGTTGATCATCCCTCGGCCCTTCGTACGCCCTCTTCTTCTTTGCACCATTCGACCCTTCGTTAGTCGGGGGCTTTGCGGCGGACTCACACTTTCCCGCCTTTAAGTTCGCGTGGCCATCCTCTTCACGAATATACTTCTGTGCTCTCTCGTAGAAGTCATCTAGGTCTGTGACTTCCCTTTTGAGCATATTATCCCACAATTTGCTTCCCGGAAGCACCCCGGCAGTGATAGCCATTTTTAACTCTCTGGGGGTCAAGCTCCCCACTTTGGCTGCTTCCATGTTGAACCTGTGAATGTAGCTTTTTAGACTCTCATTTTCGCCCTGTTTTACATTGGCGAGGCTGGTGCCCGGCATAGTATAATCACGCACGGCATGATGTTGTTGGAGAAACTCATCTGAAAACTGTTGCCATGACCTGACGGATCCCGGCCGAAGTCTCTTAAACCATTTGTAGGCGGGTCCTTTTAGCGTGACTGCGAAACAGTGGCATCTAGCCCCGCTACTTATCCCTCTTAATTTCATCAAGTCATTGAATGCGTCTAGGTGGTACTTGGGGTCGATGCTTCCTTCATACGGGGTCATATGAGGCTCCTTGAAGTTGGCTGGGAGTCGGATGGCTTGGATCTCTTTGGTGAAGGGTGATTCATAGTCGAACTCCTCCTCAAGGCTTTGCCCTCTAGACGCGATAACAATCTTACTCCGCAGGCTCTTCATCTCTGTATCGAGGTCTTGCCTCTTCTTCCTCAGGGAGTCTCTTAGCATGGACGGGTCGACACCCTCCTTTCCTTCGCCGCCCCGAGGGACAGTAGGAGGGGTAGTCCTCTTATCCGCCTTCTTCTTGTTGAGCTCCTCTCGTAGATCCGCGGGCGTCCTCTTTGAGGTGACCTCGATGTTGTTGCGAGAGCCACCATTGTTCCCTTGCCTTGGCCCCTGGGGTGGCCTCGACGGTCCGGGACGCTCCTGCGGCTTATCCCTGGGGGTGTTTCTGATGGAGTGTCTAGTCCTCCCGTCGTCTACCGGGACAGTGGTTTCCCGACCTTTCTCTTTCCCCTTGGGTAGGGTCATGTTCGACTTACCTTGCAACAGGCTATTCAACACCTCCTGCATGTTCTCTAGGGTAGTCTCTAGTCTTTGGTTTTTACGGTGCAGTTCACGAATCTCCTCTTCATAGAAACGAGATTTGGAACTCGAGCTTACGGAATGGACCCGGGGTTGCTTGTCGTGTCTACGCGTCGAGGGGCCCGGGTCTTGCCGGCCGAAGTTCGGTACTTGTGGTGGTTTGGGAGGAGGGAACTCGTTGGCATTCCCGGGTGGTGCAGCAGTTGTCCTTGGAGGGCTTTCACCGTGTGGGATGGCCGGTGACGAGGCCTCCTTGTCATTCTCGTCAACCTCAGGGTCCCTTAGGGGCTCTACGTCCCTGGGTGGAGGTGGATCCTTCATGGAGGCCTTCAGCTGGACTCCGGTAAGGTGGACCTCCACCTCTTGAGGCTCCCTAAGTCGCTTCGAACGTCTTGGCATTTCTCCTTGCCGGAAGTAATGGCAGAACAGTAGCTTGGTGCTTACGTTCCCACAGACGGCGCCAAACTGTTGACGGTAAGAACTCGTCAACGATTGATGGTTAGAAAACTTCAATCTCTATGCTATAGGAAGCTATGAATCAGATAGAAAGAACTCTAAACAACAGGAGAAAACTTAGGCAACCATGAATACCAGAAACATCTATTTCTTAAGTCCCGTTTTTTACATTCAGTTTTCCAACCCCCTTTCACGTGGTCTTAGAGTTCCTTTTATAATGGGCTCTAATGGCCTTAGGTACATAGTGGTCCAGGGGACCAAGTGGTACATACGTACTGTACTAGGGGTGTGGCCTCAGAGGTTGTGGTTGTACATCCTATACAGGAGCAGGTGTCAGGAGGATGTCTCCACTACTCATCTGTACCCGTATCTGATGCATGGTGGCAGGCGTAGTGGCACAGGAGGTAGTGGTGTCGGTTCTGACCTATGGCCGTAGACGTACGGACCATGATCCTTGCTGGCACTGGTATCCGTACCTAGTACTTGGTCGTACAAATATGTCCCATTTGGCTCGTACTGGATCTCCTAAGCATAGGGACTTCGAGGTGTGAAAAAGGGGATATTTGGCCCATACGCATCAAGTCATGGGGTGTCGACCTCCTGAGAAGATGGTGGGCTGGTGGACCTCCCGGGGCGTGTGCGCGTGGGACCTTGCGCGGCCTCGCGCATGGGGCGCCATTGACGGCCTCGCAGCCTCCCTCGGCCCCGCGCATGGGCATGGTGGGAGTGGCCCAAGGGCCTCGCGGATCGGTGGCCTCGTGGAATGGGACGACCTCACCATATGATGGCCTCGCCCATGTGATGGCCTCGCGGAATAGGGCGCCTCGCCCATATGGTGGCCTCGCGGAATAGGGCGCCTCGCCCATATGATGGCCTCGCGGAATAGGGCGCCTCGCCCATATGATGGGCTCGCCATATGATGGCCTCGCGAAATAGGGCGCCTCGCCCATATGATGGCCTCGCGGAATAGGGCGCCTCGCCCATATGATGGCCTCGCCCATTTGATGGCCTCGTGGAATAGAAGCCTTGCGAGACGGTGGCCTTGGGGCTCTGCTTCGGCCTTATATTTTCTCTTGAGGAGATTATGAGTATCAACACCGTTCAATGCTCCATCTTCGTTCGGCATATCAACAAGGTTCCTCCAAGTGATCTCGTGCCTATGTCGAGGAGGCTTCAACCTATGCATGTCCTGAGAAGTCAAGGTGCCAAGGGTCAGGGCCGGTCTATGCGGGTCGCATAGACACGAGGCTAGCAGCAAGAGCGCCGTGGCAAGGCCACACCCTCGCATAGCGAGGCTGACCCCTTTCCCTCAGGTAGAAGCATGGCACGGGCATAGCAACAAGGTAGCACCCTCGCATAGCGAGGCTGCCTCTCCTCCTTCCAGGTGCAGCGTCGTGAGGCTAGGAGCACGGATGCCACAACAAAGCCCCCACCCTCGCATAGTGAGGGTCCCTCGCATGGCGAGGCTAACATTCTTCCTCCGAGTGTAGGAAAGGCTTGATGCCTGATGGAACCGGGCGCATACGGACGACCAGTTAGGGACCCTCGCATAGCGAGGGTGAAGTTCGGATGGGCACATGGCCGAGGGCCCTCGCCTAGTGAGGGTGTCTCGTAGTATAGAGCTTCATCCGTGAATAAAATTCTCAAGGAGAAATTTCCACATTTACACATGCCACCATTGGAGGACGCTTCTATGGGTGGTGAGGAGTTTGGGGCAGAATCTGGTGATATGATTGCACTAGTCACACGACAAGCCTTAAATTTGCAAGCAAAAGAAGAGGAAGAATAGGTGCAGCGGGAGAACATCTTTCACACTCGTTGTCATGTGAAAGACAAGGTATGCAGTGTTATTATTGATGGTGGTAGTTGCACTAACGTTGCTAGTTCTTCCATGGTTGAAAAGCTAGGGCTCCCAACGCTTAAACACCCTTGTCCATACAAGTTGCAGTGGTTGAATGATAGTGGTGAAGTGAGGGTTACAAAACAGGTGCTGGTATCATTTCGAATCGGCAAGTATGAGGATGAGGTATTGTACGATGTGGTTCCCATGCAAGCTGGACACCTCCTTCTAGGAAGGCCTTGGCTATTTGGTCGGCGAGTCTAGCATGATGACTTCACCAACAAGTACTCATTCACGTTCCGTCAACGAACAATCACTCTAGCTCCATTGACGCCAAAACAAGTATATGAAGACCAAGTGAGGTTGCAAAAATTGAGTGAGCAAAAGAAGGAGAGTGAAAAGATGAATGAGAGTGAGAAAAAAGAGAGACAAAGAGAGAAAAAGGTCGAATCAAGTGAGAGAGACAAGAAAGAGAAGAGTTCGATCAATGAGGGAAAATTAGAGAGAAAACAAAATAATTTTTATGCAAAAAAAAGTGAGGTTAAGGAGGCTCTTTTAAACACTAACCAACTTGATGCTAACAAAGGTCGTCACAAGCAGGTTTTTGATCCCGGTGATTGGTCCGTTTCAAGTGCTAGAAAGGATCAATGACAATGCCTACAGACTCGATTTACCAGGTGAGTATACTGTTAGTGCTACTTTTAATGTTTCTGATTTGAGTCCTTTTGATGCAGGTGATGATTTGAGGACAAATCCTTCTCAAGAGGGGGGCAATGATGAGGACACCAAGACTAAAGATCCAAGTATAGTTCCAGTTGGTCTGGTGACGAGGGCACGAGCCAAAAGACTCAGTTTAGGAGCTTGATCAATATTTAGCCTCTTGTAATGAGTCTTATTGTATTTTGTCATCTTGTCTTTTTATTTTTAATCACGTTTTTTATTTAGTCTTTGTTTATTTTGTGAAAAGTCAAACATTTGACTTGTGTGAGTCCAATAGTCCTTTTGTCTTTAATTTTTGGTTTTCATTAGGAAGACAAAGGGTTGTCTTTAATTTTCGGTTTTCATTAGGAAGACAAAGGGGTTGTCTTTAATTTTTGGTTTTCATTAGGAAGACAAAGGGGCTTGTTTGATGTAATTTTTCGGCTATATTAGGCCTTGTAAACATTTGGGAAAGGCAGATTTTGATGAAATGAAAATTGAGAGGTTTTCTTCTTGAGTTCTTGAAGAGACTATTCGAACTTATCAAGGGTATTCCTTGTGGCGTTCAATCCGACTTATCAAACAGATTCCCATCCCCGTTTGTGGCGTCTTCCTCATACCAAGGTTCGTGCTTGGCTAAGCATTGGGTCGCGGTTCTTCATTCCAATTCCGTGTGTTCTTGGTGGCTGCCATATTTGGTGTCGGGTTTCACCACAATCGTTGGTGTGGTTCGTATCAATATAAGTTGACTTACTTGGAGTCCTTAGCACTCAGCATGTTTTCACCCTCCAACGTTCAGTCTAGTTATGCTTAGCCAATACTGTAGTTATCCATACAGTATACTCGGATTAATTATGGCAATCATAATTCATTATTATTATTTTAGGCAGTTTGGTCATTTTAATAAAAATCATTTGTAAGGATTAATGATTATTTTTTGGTTTTTAAACCCATTAAGGAAATTCGTACAAAATATTTGAGACTAAACCCTAAGTCTCGGGGAGACCTATCCTATGGTCTCAATACCTAGGCTCTGGTATCACAATAGTATTTTCCCACAATCCGCTAAAAATCTTATTTTTTTAAAAGGTATCACTATTAACCCGCACTTTCAATAAGTCGGTTAAAATATGTAAGATTTTAGCCGGTATTATATCCAGAAAATACTAATTAATTCCTTAATTATTTTTAAAGAAAATAAACTCTTAAATTTCCCTTTTATTTTTCTTAAGGTTTTAATCTCTAAAAAGCGCTTTAAGAAAATTGTCTAATTTGTCTTAATTAGGAAAACCGTTAAAATTTTTCCATCTAGTTAATTTTCCAAAATAATTTTCCAATTTTACTTACTAGAAAAATAATTCACTTAATTATTTTCTCAAAATATAGGGTTTTAAACCCTCTTTTAATTTATTAACTACTAATAAATTAATTTTTCTTATTTTTAAAAAGAATAAAAATTCTTTAATAAAAATAATTCACACTCAACTCAAAGTGGTAATTTTAGTGAAAATGTGTTTTCAAGACTTACCAAGTTTATATCTTGCAATAAGCAAAATTTTACTTTTTAGCTTAAGTTCCAAAATCTCATTTTTGCACTAAGTGTGAAAACCCTATTTTTCATATTTTTAACTACATCCTTTGTTGGTTCATAACTTGAAATTTACTTACCCAATTGTTACCAAAATTTCCCAATTCCAATTTTGGTATGCCATTTAGGTCTTGTAAAATCATAGGTCAAAATAATTATTTTTTATTGGTGAAATTATTTTCCAACAATGATGTAAAAATGACCTTATTTTCAAGTCCTTATTTTTTCCAGACTTTAACAGTTATTAACTTTCAAACCGTTACATTATTTTCTTACCAAATTTTACAATGGAATACTACGTTATCCTAAAAATATTTCCACAAAATTTTAAAAAAAAACTGGCTTCATTTGCCTTATACAGTGGCTGTCCAAACTTGGTTCCGAAAATACGAATATGAAAAAACAGTTTTTTACCTAAACTTTGAAATATCATAACTTACTCATTTCTAAACATTTTTTAGTGTTTCAAAAGCTCAATCTTATGTGTTTCAAAAACATTTCTATATAGTGGATGCTAGACCCCTTGGAAGTCACAGCTCAAAACATGTGTTTTGTTTTAAGGTTTCCTACAAAACCCTTGGGGGTTTTGGTTCCTATTTTCAAAAATCAATGCACAAGCATCATAAAAATTACAAAAAAACTACCATAACCTTATTACATCACCAATAAGAAACTTTAAGCATTAACTATACAAAATAATGCTTAAAACTAAATATTATACAACAACAACCATAAAAGTAAACTCTTTACCTCTTTGGTGTTCTTGCTTAAGGTGTGGATCTTCCTACTAGCTTTGGCTCCTTCAAAACCTTTCAAAAACCCTAACTAAATCCCCCCAAAAACATAGATAATTAGCTATTTGAAACACTATGAATAAAACTTTACAAAGGTCTAGATTATTGAAACTTTACCTTAGGGAAAACCTAGACCAAGCTTAGCTTCCAAGTCTCCTTAGTGTTCTTGAGGTTGAATATTGAGAGAAAACTAGAGAGAGTTTTCAAAAAAAAGATGAGAGTGAAAGAGGGAGAGTGGGGGTCGGTTTTGGGGAGGGGTTGGAAGAGTTTATGAAACTCTAAACTATCCTAAAAACACTCTAGTGTTTTACCCACTTGCCTTTATCCCTAACATTTAAATAAATAGGATTTAAACTTAATTAATTTGTGTTCACACCCACTTAAAACTTATCACATGGCCGGCCACCCATTTGTTATATATGTGATCAATTTTTTTTTTATAAAGGTTAATAATTATTTCCTAAGAAGAAAAGTCCAAATTGACTTTCTATACCTTGTTCACTCTTATTAAGTTTTAAACACAAAAATTAACTCTAAATAATTTAATTAAATGTCTCTCACATTTGATTTAATTAATCACACAATAAAATTTAACTTAAGGTCCATTTATAGAATAAAATTCCCCATTTCGGCAAAATTAAGCATTTAACACAAAATGCCCTAAAATTCCATTTTCTCTTAGGTTTATTATTTTTGACCAAACTTTAATTTTTATGAATGTATTTTATGCCCAAAATATATTTTCCATAGCTTTTCATTTTATTTTTCGAGATTTTTTACCCGATCATGGTTTTTGTGTCGGTCTAGGACCGAAAGTCTTATCTTGACTTTTAAATCACAAAATTCATAATTTGGCTAACAATAACTCATGGAATAATGTCCAAACAAAATATAATATTATTTAAAATAATATTCTTAACTCGGGGAAAAATCCCGACCCAAGTCGTTTAAAGGTACCCGAAAATGCAGGACGTTACACTTTAGGCCAATAGGTGCGGCCATGTATATATGTCAGGTTGTGGGGCATGCTACTGATACTTGCCCTACTCTATTTGAGGGAGAGACTAAGGATGTTAATGTTGTAGGTAATTTCCCAAGTCAATTACGCCTAATGTACTATGAACTTTTTTCACAAACTTATAATCCTAGCTGGCGTGATCATCCAAAACTTCGCTATGGGAATCACCAACAAGCTGCTCCACAGTCTATACCTGCTAGACCACCTGGTGTAGTGCACCAAAAAAATTTTTTAGATTATTTAAATTTTTGTGATTTATTTTTATTTAAATGTTAAGTGTGATGAATTGTTTTATTTAAATGTTGTTGTTTTATATAGTTGTTGTTTGTTTTATTTGATTGTTTATTATTTTATTTAATTGTTAGAATTTTTTGGTATAATCTTTTGAATTTAAATTTGTTAATTGTTTGTTTGGTTAATTAATTTAATAAGTGAATAATTGTGTAACATGTTTATTTTACTATTAGTGTTACATTTTAAATAAGTGTGACAATTGAGGTAATTATGTGAGTTATGGTTGAATGCACTAAGATGCATGGTAGAAAGTGATGCACTCTAGTGTTTTAGTGTGCGCTAGTACATGGTAATAAGGTGCACATGTGTGGATTTTCTACACATTTTATAATTGCCATTTATTGATATTTTTGGGTAGTTTATTTTAATAAATAGGGAAATAAATAAATAAAATTCAAAGGGGCTAGTGGTGGACGTGTAGTGTGTGGTGTGTAGTGGGAAAGGGATTGTTTTTTTTTAGGTAATAAAATCAAAATTTGAAGACACTAGCTATTTTGGGATAGGAATGTGATCACCCTTTATTCTTTTATATCTATTATTGTGAAAGAAAATAATAAGAAATTAAGAAAAAATAAAATGGAAAAAGGAAACTTACCATTTTGTGTTGGTGAGGCTTTATTGAGAGAGTTGAATAAAGGGGAAAGGAAAGAAAAAGGAGGGCATTTTTGGTGTGGCTGCCGTGACCTAGAGAGAGAGAGAGAGAGAGAGGCGTGTAGAGAGAGAGGGAGAAGAAGAAAGAAAGAAAGAAGAAGAAGGTGAAGAGGAACCCATCTTAGAGTATGTTTTCTTGTATTTTTGGTTTGTCAAATCTCTTTTTCTTGATTATATGTTATTGACTTTGTTTATTTGTTGTGTGTGATTGGGGTCTTTCTCCTCCTCATGGTGGTTTTCAAATAAAAAAAAAAACCTAGGCTTGAACAAGGGTGTGAAGTTTGGGTGTTGATCATATTGTGTTCTTGATTTTACAATCAAGAGAGGTAATGGTCTTTCTTAGCCTATATATTGGTTTTGATGGGTTTGTCTTTGAGGTTTTTGATGGTGATGCTAATGGTTGATTATTGTAGGATTGATGATTATGATTTGTATTTTTAAGAGAATATGATTTGTTTAAAAAGGGTTCATGGGTATGATTGAGAAAATGGATTTGACAGGGTTTATAATGAGGATATATGTTATGTTTATATTGCTATGGTTATCTTTTTAATCTTTGATTTATGTAAAATGGTAAATGATGATTTTAGAAATATGATAAGAAATATGTTAGGGTTGTTATAAAGGCATGTTTATGAGATATGGTGTTTATAAATTTATGTATGTTATTGCCATTGTTATTGTTGTTGGATTTCATGTGTAGATTCAATGGAATAGAAAAAAAATTGGTTTTATAAGATTTCATGTGAATATGTTAGTAATATTCTTAGAATCATGTATATAATAAGAGTATGATGAGATTTTGGACATGTATGATTTTATGTAAAATTTTGGGATAAAAGATGAATCTCATGAGAAATTAAGCTTGCTGATTTTTGTAAATAATTGGGTAAAAGTTTGATAAAAAAAAATGATTTGCATGCATAAGTAATGTCCTTGATGTTATGTTACTTTTATGAAATTAAAAGGGGTATTTTAAATCCCATTAAAATGATATTTTACTCAAATAATTACCTACAGAATTTTTATTGAATTTTTGAGAAAATATGAATTTTTAAATTGAATATGGTGATTTTTAAAGATAAAAATAGTTGCTGGAATTTTTGTAAGAAAATGTAAAGTGAATTTCACTAAAATGAATTTGATGAGTTTTTGGAACAAATTATTTTCCTAAGTTATGGTAATATTGAAAAAGGTATTTTTAATGGTATGAATGCATATTTTGATAAGTTATGATTTTTCTTTATTTTGATTGAGAAAAAAATTTAGATTCTATTTATTTGTGATTTTTGAAGAAAATAAATGGTGGCTGAAAGTTTGTTTTAAAAAGGTTAAAAAATGGTTATTTAATTGTCACATATGGATTTATGCTACATAAAATTAAGTCTTAAATAATTTAAATAAAAATACATTTTCCACACTTAAAAATATATTTTCTCACATCATTTATGTAACACAATGATAAAATTTATTTTTCTAAAGAAACTTATTAAAAATAGGTATTTTAATTAAATCCAAGCTTTTTGGTTAATTCTTTGTAATTTGAGATTAATAAATGAAATTGTCACATATTTTATTTTTAAGCTAAAATAAAATAGTGTTTTGAGAAATTTAATCAACTTAGAAATTTTAAGAAAAATAAAGCATGTAATATGTCTATTGATTTTAAAATAATAAAAGTAAGAAATGTAGAATTATCGTTTTTGAAAACGTCTCTATTACGCAATGTTCCCACGTATGCATGTTACATGCAACACCACTTTTACGTCCAAAATTATGTTTATTATTCAACTATGTGGTTTTTATAAAAAGATCATGCATGTAAAATAAGTAAAACGAGCATTATTCTTTTATGGCTTTATGTGTAGTTAAGAATAATTGCATGTTATGTGTAACTGTTATTATGTGTGCATGGCCCATGCACACATGAGTTGTATGGAAGGGCAAAATAGTAATTTTATGAACCTAAGTAATGTTATTTTGATTATGATATAGGCTCGTTGAAAGATTGTGAAATTTCTTAGCTTGGACCTGAGGTAACGAAGTTAGATAGATTCTATGATTTTATGCTATGAATGGTAAGACTGTTGTATGCATGAATTGTTATGAATTATGAATGCCATAATGTGATGATATGTTGAATGTGATATGTGTATCGATGTTAGATACATCAAACAAGTTACGATGTTAGATACATCAAACAGATTACGATGTTAGATACATCAAACAGATTACGATGTTAGATACATCGAACGAGTTACTAAGGACATTGATACGTAACTCCTAGGGTGGACGCGTCGAGGTTATTCAAGGACCAGAGATCTCATGTTTACCTCATAGGGTGACATGGACAACTAGCGATCCATGCTCATCATGTATGTTGTATGTTTGTGAAATGATGATATGTTACAATTATGTTATGATATGATGATATGTTACAATTGTGTTATGCAATGATGATATGTTACGATTATGTTTTGATATGCCATGATGTTGTAAATGAACGTTAGTGTTTGTATTTGTTGTATTCTTACTTGCTTATTTGTTTGTACTTCCTTACTGGGCTTTTAGCTCACCCCCTTACTTTCCTTCCAGGTAGCAAATAGGATTTCTTTATGGTACGCGTGGTGATGTGAGGAGTTCTATCATCATGGGGTGTATGGCGTGGGGTAATCCTATGGACGGAAAAAACGATCATCGTAGAACGCCATTTAAATTATGTTTTGTTTAAGAGACTTTCCTAAATTATCAGTGGGACTCAGTTATTTTATTTTGTTTCTTTTAAACTTTGCATAAAAATTTATGTTTTCTTTTAAAACTAATGGCGCCAACTTGCATGGTTTTAAGCAAGTCCCCACTGAAACTTTGATAATGAGTGGTATTCTTTTACAAACTTTGATATGCGAATGTTTTATAAGTATTAGCTTAGGGAGTTCTTTACAAATGGTATCAGAGACGGTCGTCCATGTTTCCAAGGACCCCCCCCCCCCCCCCATACACGCTAAAGATGGGTAAATCTCACTTCACCGCGTTGTAAGTATTTACTTATGTGTTATTACTTGCTTCTATTTTATTTAATTTTTCTATTGTTAACTACTGTAGTAAATATGCCTCCTATGTTAAGAACAACAAAGAAACAATTGATTAAGTAGATCCATGCGATTCCAAAAGTCGAGCTTGACGAAGACCTTTACGATTGGAGGATAGCGGTCTTAAAGACGATGAAGGAGGTTTGCGATCGTATACAAAGAATGATGAATAAGAGAGGGGCCTTGCTTTGGCCCATAGAGCAATACTGGGTGATGAGTGAGGCGTTGTCAAGGTATTCAGAGGCTCTCCTACAGTGGAATCGATCTTGGAATGAAGTTATGCCTGAAGATCTAGAATTTAGCACCATAGAGTTTACGATTCGCGATTTTCTGGAAAATTACGAATTTAGTCGTCTGGAGCTGGTGCTAGTAAAGACCGATGATGGCATAATAGAGGAGCGTATAGAGACGGTGCATGACATGGAAGGAGAAACGGCAGTTGAGGAAGTACTGCAAGCTATACCGCGTCTGACCGCAAGGATGGAGATTATGGCAAGCGCGCCTGGCTATTACCACATTCCGAAGGACATCTTTAACTATGATTCAGGGGACGAGTCCACCATCGAGGACTAGAGTCCATTTCGTGATCGTCGCATGGGGATGCCAATAAATTAAGATGGATCAATAATAATTTTCTAAGACTATAAGGAAATATGTTTTGGTTAATTAAACACTTTTTGGGATTGTTTAATTTTGGAATATTTTAAACATTTTTGAATACTATGGATATTTTATTGCAAATTTAATGGTGTGATGTGAATGCATGATTTACAAATATCCATCGATATGCAATGTTCCTTCCTTATTATTTTTCCTGTGATTGCCTTAGAACTTCATCATGTCAACCAGAGGAAGAGGAGGAAGGGGAAGAGGTAGAGGCAGAGGAAAGGGTGCCTCCACAAGGTCTGAAACTACGGCCATTCCTGATGTTGAAGTGCCAACTGTTCAACCTGCAGCTCCAGCAGTGCCAACTGTGGACTTGGCTGCAGAGGTGGCAAGGTTAAGAGAAGAGTTGAGACTAAGAGATGAGGAGCTAGCGCAAGCTAGACAAGCACCACAGACATCTCAAACGCACCCTATACCTGAAGTACCAGTGGCACAACCTCAGCTGCCAGTACCGCCACCTGCACCACAACCTGTAGCCTATGGGTTTGAACCAGTATATGAACGCTTCAGGAAACAAGCCCCACCGACGTTTGAAGGGAAAGCTGATCCAATGGTGGCAGAAGATTGGCTAAGGTCTGTTGAGGCTATTTTTGATCATATGGAGTTAGATGATCGCCAAAGGGTTTCCTGCGCAGCTTATCTACTTAAGATGGATGCATGTATTTGGTGGGACGTGACTAAACAGACCCATGATCCAAATACCATGACTTGGGCGCAGTTTGTCCAGGCATTCAGCAAGAAGTATTACAGTCCAGCGGTGCTAGCAACTAAGGTTGATGAATTTATAACTCTGGTTCAAGGGAGCCTTTCGGTCACCGACTATGCACAGAAGTTTGATCGATTGGCCAAGTTTGCCCCTGAAGCGGTGCCGACTGATGCAATGCGAGTCCAGAGGTTTGTAAGGGGACTCAAACCGATGATAGAAAGGGATGTTAGGATGACCAGCGCTGAGGTGGCCAGTTATGCAGAGGTATTGGATAGAGCTCTTGAGGCTGAATATTTGGAGGATCGAATATGGAAGGATAATGCCACTAGAAGAGAGAACCACCGCAACAAGAACTTCCATGAGAGCAACAAGAGAAAGGCTATCGAAGGGCATAATAATGGGGTTGATAAAAGACCTAGACCTCCAGTCACGAACAGCAACAACCACAACTCTCAGAACCATAGCAACCGCAATTACCGCTTCAATGACCGGAACCATGGGAACCAACAGGGCAACCGAGTTGAGCATCCTACCTGCCCTAAATGCACAAGGAAACACCCAGGAAAGTGTCAGGCTGGTTCCAACAAATGCTTCAAGTGCGGCCAGACAGGACACTTGCGGAAGAATTGCCCACAATGGAAGGCGGGACAGAATAACAATAACAATCTGGTGCCAGTAAAAGTCTTCGCCTTAACTCAGAAGGAAGCGGCCAATAGCAACACCGTGGTTACAGGTCAGCTCCCTATATCTGGTACAATGTGTAGAGTCTTAATTGATTCTGGAGCAACTCATTCCTATGTTTCCATGAATGTGATTGATAGACTGAATATGCCTTATAAGATGTTTGCACATAACCTTAGTACATTGTTGCCATCGGGAGATATGATGTCATCAAATAAGTGGTTACCGTCAACACCTGTAACGGTAGAAGGTAGAGAGTTCCCAGCAGATCTCATAGAACTGAGTATACCGGATTATGATGTTATACTCGGCATGGATTGGTTATCCAAGCATGGGGCTACGATAGACTGTCGAAAGAAGATCGTAGAGTTCAGGCCAAAGGAAGGAGAGGTTTTCTCCTTTAAAGGTGAAGTAGCAGGCCTTCGAACACCCATAATATCTTCACTAGAAGCACGGAATATGATGCCACATGGAAGTTCGGCGTTCCTTGCCAGTGTAGTGGATAAGTCCAAGGAATCAGAACTAAAGCCAGAAAATGTTCATATTGTTTGTGAGTTCCCGGAGGTGTTTCCCGAGGAATTACCAGGACTACCCCCGGACAGAGAGATCGAGTTTGTAATCGAGCTTGCACCTGAAACTGCACCGATATCTAAGGCACCCTATTGAATGGCGCCGGTAGAGTTAAAGGAACTTAAGAACCAACTACAGGAGTTGTTGGACAAAGGGTTCATAAGACCTAGCCATTCGCCATGGGGAGCACCAGTCCTATTTGTGAAGAAGAAGGACGGGAGTATGAGGATGTGCATTGATTATCGAGAGCTCAATAAGGTCACCATTAAGAATAAGTATCATTTGCCTAGGATAGACGACCTTTTTGATCAGCTACAAGGGGCTTCAGTGTTCTCGGAGATTGATCTGCGGTCTGGGTACCATCAGTTGAAAGTGAAAGAGGGAGACATTCCAAAAATGGCCTTCAGAACTCGCTATGGACACTACGAATTCTTAGTGATGTCCTTTGGACTCACCAACGCCCCAGCAGCCTTTATAGATATGATGAATAGGGTATTTAAGGATTTCTTGGACAAGTTCGTAGTAGTGTTCATTGATGATATCCTCATTTACTCAAAGACCAAGGAGGAGCACGAAGAGCATTTGAGATTGACTCTAAACAGATTACGGGAACATCGGTTGTACGCCAAGTTCTCTAAATGTGAGTTTTGGCTGGAACAGGTAACCTTCTTAGGGCACATAGTCTCCAGGGATGGGATTGCAGTAGGCCCATCATAGATCGAGGCCATTAGAGACTGGCCCCAGCCAAAGAATGCCTCAGAAGTTCGGAGTTTCTTAGGGTTGGCAGGTTATTATAGAAAGTTTGTCGAGGGTTTCTCGAAGATCGCTACCCCGTTGACCAACTTAACCCGGAAACATCAGAAGTTCGCATGGACAGAAAAATGTGAAGAGAGTTTTTAGACCACGAAGGATAAGTTGATTTCCGCGCCTATCCTTTGTGTTCCCACTGAGGGCGGAAAATTTGTGGTATACTGTGATGCATCAAAGAATGGCTTGGGATGCATGTTGATGCAAGAAGGGAAGGTGGTAGCTTATGCTTCCAGACAACTCAAGGATTATGAGCAGCGGTATCCCACTCATAACCTTGAATTGGCAGCTGTAGTATTCGCACTAAAGATATGGAGACATCACCTGTATGGAGATAGGTGTGAGATATACACCGACCACAAAAGTCTGAAATACTTTTTCACACAAAAGGAACTGAACATGAGGCAGCGAAGGTGGCTGGAATTAGTAAAGGATTATGATTGTGAGATTCTATACCACCCAGGCAAGGCAAACGTAGTTGTCGATGCTTTGAGCAGGCGGGGACATGGGAGTGTCTCAGCGCTGCATGTAATAGAGATGCCTCTTCAGAAATAGATCATAAATGCTAGGATTGAAATTGTGACAGGAAGTTTGGCAAACCTCACATTGCAATCCTCTTTACTAGAACAAATCTGAGAAGGACAGAAATTGGATGAAGCCTTGGTGAAACAAGAGGCTTTGGTACAAGAAGGTAGCAGTAGTGATTTCACGATGTCTAAGGGTGGATTGCTAAGATACAAGGGTAGGATTTGTGTGCCTGACAGTGCTGAGATTAAGGAAAGTATCATGAAGGAAGCGCACACAACGCCTTATTCCTTGCACCCAGGGTCCACGAAAATGTACCAAGACCTCAAGGCATTATATTGGTGGCATGGAATGAAGAGGGACATTGCTGAGTTTATTGCTAGATGTTTGACATGCCAGCAAGTCAAAGCGGAACACCAGAGACCAGCAGGGTTGCTTCAACCACTCTATATTCCTGAATGGAAATGGCAGGATATCACGATGGATTTTGTGGTAGGGTTGCCTAGAACCACCAAGCAGCATGACTCAGTGTGGGTGATAGTAGATAGACTCACTAAGTCTGCTCATTTTCTGCCAGTTAAGATCACATACTCGGCGGATCAATATGCTGACTTGTATGTTAGTGAAATAGTGAGACTTCATGGGGTGCCAAAGTCGATAATTTCTGATCGAGGATCAGTTTTCACATCGAAATTTTTGAAAGGGCTACAGAGAGCTATGGGATCAAGACTGAAGTATAGCACTGCTTTTCATCCTCAAACTGATGGCCAGTCTGAGAGGACTATATAGATATTAGAAGACATGTTGAGGTGTTGTGCCTTGGACTTTTCAGAGTCTTGGAACCGATATCTACCCCTAATGGATTTCTCATACAATAACAGTTACCAATCTACCATAGGGATGGCTCCCTATGAGATGCTTTATGGGCGTAAATGTAGATCTCCTTTGCACTGGGATGAAGTTGGGGAGAAACGGATTTTAGGGCCTGAAGCAGTTAGTGAGACAATTGAGAAGATACGCCAAAGGATGCTTACTGCGCAGAGTAGGCAAAAGAGCTACGCTGACCTCAAGAGAAGGGACATCGAGTTTTCTGTAGGCGAGTTTGTTTTCTTGAAAATCTCGCCGATGAGAGGTGTGATGCGTTTTGGAAAGAAAGGGAAGTTAAGCCCTAGATATATTGGTCCATTTGAGATATTGGACAGGATAGGGCAAGTTGCGTACCGTTTGGTACTGCCCCCAGCATTAGCTGAAACGCATAACGTCTTTCACATCTCAATGTTGCGTAAGTATGTGTCAGACCCCTCTCATGTGTTGAGTTACGAGCCGTTACAGCTGAAGCAGGACCTGAGTTATGATGAACAGCCTGAGCACATTATAGAAAAGGGAATCAAGGAATTGAGATCCAAAAGGATTCCACTAGTCAAGGTCCTGTGAAAGAATAGTACAGAACGAGGAGCAACATGGGAGTTGGAGGAAGACATGAAAGCAAAATACCCTGAGTTATTTGGTAAGAAAGAATTTCGGGACGAAATTCCTTTTAAGGAGGGTATATTGCAGTGCACCAAATTTTTTTTTTAGATTATTTAAATTTTTGTGATTTATTTTTATTTAAATGTTAAGTGTGATGAATTGTTTTATTTAAATGTTGTTGTTTTATATAGTTGTTGTTTGTTTTATTTGATTGTTTATTATTTTATTTAATTGTTAGAATTGTTTGGTATAATCTTTTGAATTTAAATTTGTTAATTGTTTGTTTGGTTAATTAATTTAATAAGTGAATAATTGTGTAACATGTTTATTTTACTATTAGTGTTACATTTTAAATAAGTGTGACAATTGAGGTAATTATGTGAGTTATGGTTGAATGCACTAAGATGAATGGTAGATAGTGATGCACTCTAGTGTTTTAGTGTGTGCTAGTACATGGTAATAAGGTGCACATGTGTGGATTTTCTACACATTTTATAATTGCCATTTATTGATATTTTTGGGTAGTTTATTTTAATAAATAGGGAAATAAATAAATAAAATTCAAAGGGGCTAGTGGTGGACGTGTAGTGTGTGGTGTGTAGTGGGAAATGGATTGTTTTTTTTTAGGTAATAAAATCAAAATTTGAAGACACTAGCTATTTTGGGATAGGAATGTGATCACCCTTTATTCTTTTATATCTATTATTGTGAAAGAAAATAATAAGAAATTAAGAGAAAATAAAATGGAAAAAGGAAACTTACCATTTTGTGTTGGTGAGGCTTTATTGAGAGAGTTGAATAAAGGGGAAAGGAAAGAAAAAGGAGGGCATTTTTGGTGTGGCTGCCGTGACCTAGAGAGAGAGAGAGAGAGAGAGTGGCGTGTAGAGAGAGAGAGGGAGAAGAAGAATGAAAGAAAGAAGAAGAAGGTGAAGAGGAACCCATCTTAGAGTATGTTTTCTTGTATTTTTGGTTTGTCAAATCTCTTTTTCTTGATTATATGTTATTGACTTTGTTTATTTGTTGGGTGTGATTGGGTTCTTTCTCCTCCTCATGGTGGTTTTCAAATAAAAAAAAACCCTAGGCTTGAACAAGGGTGTGAAGTTTGGGTGTTGATCATATTGTGTTCTTGATTTTACAATCAAGAGAGGTAATGGTCTTTCTTAGCCTATATATTGGTTTTGATGGGTTTGTCTTTGAGGTTTTTGATGGTGATGCTAATGGTTGATTATTGTAGGATTGATGATTATGATTTGTATTTTTAAGAGAATATGATTTGTTTAAAAAGGGTTCATGGGTATGATTGAGAAAGTGGATTTGATAGGGTTTATAATGAGGATATATGTTATGTTTATATTGCTATGGTTATCTTTTTAATCTATGATTTATGTAAAATGGTAAATGATGATTTCAGAAATATGATAAGAAATATGTTAGGGTTGTTATAAAGGCATGTTTATGAGATATGGTGTTTATAAATTTATGTATGTTATTGCCATTGTTATTGTTGTTGGATTTCATGTGTAGATTCAATGGAATAGAAAAAAATTGGTTTTATAAGATTTCATGTGAATATGTTAGTAATATTCTTAGAATCATGTATATAATAAGAGTATGATGAGATTTTGGACATGTATGATTTTATGTGAAATTTTGGGATAAAAGATGAATCTCATGAGAAATTAAGCTTGCTGATTTTTGTAAATAATTGGGTAAAAGTTTGATAAAAAAAATGATTTGCATGCATAAGTAATGTCATTGATGTTATGTTACTTTTATGAAATTAAAAGGGGTATTTTAAATCCCATTAAAATGATATTTTACTCAAATAATTACCTACAGAATTTTTATTGAATTTTTGAGAAAATATGAATTTTTAAATTGAATATGGTGATATTTTACTCAAATAATTACCAACAGAATTTTTATTGAATTTTTGAGAAAATATGAATTTTTAAATTGAATATGGTGATTTTTAAAGATAAAAATAGTTGCTGGAATTTTTGTAAGAAAATGTGAAATGAATTTCACTAAAATGAATTTGATGAGTTTTTGGAACAAATTATTTTCCTAAGTTATAGTAATATTGAAAAATGTATTTTTAATGGTATGAATGCATATTTTGATAAGTTCTGATTTTCCTTTATTTTGATTGAGAAAAATATTTAGATTCTATTTATTTGTGATTTTTGAAGAAAATAAATGGTAGCTGAAAGTTTGTTTTAAAAAGGTTAAAAAATGATTATTTAATTGTCACATATGGATTTATACTACATAAAATTAAGTCTTAAATAATTTAAATAAAAATACCTTTTCTACACTTAAAAATATATTTTCTCACATCATTTATGTAACACAATGATGAAATTTATTTTTCTAAAGAAATATATTAAAAATAGGTATTTTAATTAAATCCAAGCTTTTTGGTTAATTCTTTGTAATTTGAGATTAATAATTGAAATTGTCACATATTTTATTTTTAAGCTAAAATAAAATAATGTTTTGAGAAATTTTAATCAACTTAGAAATTTTAAGAAAAATAAAGCATGTAATATGTCTATTGATTTTAAAATAATAAAAGTAAGAAATGTAGAATTATCGTTTTTGAAAACGTCTCTATTACGCAATGTTCCCACGTATGCATGTTACATGCAACTCCACTTTTACGTCCAAAATTATGTTTATTATTCAACTATGTGGTTTTTATAAAATGATCATGCATGTAAAATAAGTAAAACGAGCATTATTCTTTTATGGCTTTATGTGTAGTTAAGAATAATTGCATGTTATGTGTAACTGTTATTATGCGTGCATGGCCCTAAGAAATAGTAATTTTATGAACCTAAGAAATGTTATTTGGATTATGATATAGGCTCGTTGAAAGATTGTGAAATTTCTTAGCTTGGACCTGAGGTAACGAAGTTAGATAGATTCTATGATTTTATGCTATGAATGGTAAGACTGTTGTATGAATGAATTGTTATGAATTATGAATGCCATAATGTGATGATATGTTGAATGTGATATGTGTATCGATGTTAGATACATCAAACAAGTTACGATGTTAGATACATCAAACAGATTACGATGTTAGATACATCGAACGAGTTACTAAGGACATTGAGACGTAACTCCTAAGGCGGACGCGCCGAGGTTATTCAAGGACCAGAGATCTCCTGTTTACCTCATAGGGTGACATGGACAACTAGCGATCCATGCTCATCATGTATGTTGTATGTTTGTGAAATGATGATATGTTACAATCATGTTATGATATGATGATATGTTACAATTGTGTTATGCAATGATGATATGTTACGATTATGTTTTGATATGCCATGATGTTGTAAATGAACTTTAGTGCTTGTATTTGTTGTATTCTTACTTGCTTATTTGTTTGTACTTCCTTACTGGGCTTTTAGCTCACCCCCTTACTTTCCTTCCAGGTAGCAAATATGATTTATTTATGGCATGCGTGGTGATGTGAGGAGTTCTATCATCATGGGGTGTATGGCATGGGGTAATCCTATGGATGGAAAAAACGATCATCGTAGAACGCCATTTAAATTATGTTTTGTTTAAGAGACTTTTCTAAATTATCAAAGGGACTCAGTTATTTTATTCTTTTTCTTTTAAACTTTGCATAAAAATTTATGTTTTCTTTTAAAACTAATGGCGCCAACTTGCATGGTTTTAAGCAAGTCCCCACTGAAACTTTGATAATGAGTGGTATTCTTTTACAAACTTTGATATGCGAATGTTTTATAAGTATTAGCTTAGGGCGTTCTTTACACCTGGTTTCTCTCTTCAACAATGATCTAAAAATAATTTTCCTTGTTGTCTAGATTAGCTCCATATATTGAGATATGCTATGTTAGAACAATATGCATTTTTATTTTTTTATTTTAAGTTAAAAAAATATATTACCTCATATTTAGTAGTGGATAAAACTTTGATCAATGACACTAATGTTTCTAAAAGATTTTTTGTTAACAAACATGGCTTTGGGTACAATGCAAGATACATTTATATATAATTAGTCAAAATTGTGCTAGTGTCCTCTGTGTATATATGTTGTCTTGTTTGTCTGGTGGCACTTACACTCTGTTTCGGTCTTTGATTATGAAAAAAATCTGAACGTGGATGTTTTTCTTAGCTCTCTTTCCTAAATAAAAGAGTTAAGTTATGGATTATTATTAACAAATTGGATTTATTACATTGCAATTTAATCAAATACTTTTCTGATCTTGAATTTCTGTAGCTTTTGTGTTGTAAAGACTGATTTTTCTCTGGTCTTCATCAATTAAATTGAATCCTTTAGTGTAGGAATTAGCTATAAATGAGGAAGAATCACTACAACACATGTGGTTCTCTTATCTTGTTGAGTTTAAATCATTTAATTGTGTTTTTGTTATATTTATTGTGATTTGACTATTGTTTTTTGAACCCTTATCTTTTTCCCATTTTTGTTTTTTGAATGTCTCTAATCATAATTTAAACTTGTAATTGACAAAAAAAAAAAAAATCATTATTCATGAAGTTCCAGCAATAGATAACTCTTTTTCATAATAAAAATTTTGTGACTTTTTCATCTCTATAGTATCATCTTATTTTTAGTGTAAAAGTCATTAGTAATTATAGTGATAGAGATTTGTGCTCTGTTGTGCCTTTGAGTTTAACTATGTTCTGTGTTGAGTTAAAGAGTTTTGATAAGAAAATATATCTTGCAAAGATGATATATGGGTGTCAATCAACAATGTTGGAAATTGTTTTAAGTATTGTTTGTAGCTTTAATTTATATATGTATAAGGAAAAGAATAAACAAAAACTTTATAAATATATTCAAATGTGTGACTTGGTACTTTTCTTAGCTGTTTTTTTTTTTTCTACTTAAGTGGTGCTTGTTCTTATTTCAATTATTTTTTTGTTGTGTTGTTTGTTCTGTGAATAGATCTATTGTAGTGCTCCTGAGGCACGTTTAAAAAAAAAGACTACAAACTCATTTTTTTTCTACTAGTTTCAGCAGTGCCTTTGTTTTTGTGTCTGAATATGTGGTTTATAACGATGACAATCTACTTTAAGCAACATGAGTTATGGTACTTGATAATGTAATAACCACTTCAGGTTGATGTGATTTGGGTTAAACATACTTATATTTTTGGTAAAACTTAGTTCTCTCAAACCCCAGATAAAAGGAAAAGCATCAAGATATATCTATTCACAGTGGACTAGTGCACATTCATTGATTTTTTGTGCTCTTTATGAGAATTTAATGGATTTTCTCTACAACTTTGCTCATAATTTTGGGGTTTGTTGTGTTGGCTATGTTTTTTTATTAATGAAGTGCTAATGGAGACTGATCGGTTCATACCACACTCTGTAATAGTGGTAAAAGTATAACAATTAGTCATGTGAATTTGACACTAAGACAACTTTTATGGTGTGATCAAATTTAACATAAAATCTTACACTCTGTCCATGTCCATACAACTGGAATAATGAATCTATCTAGTACACTATACATATAAATTCAGTGTAATGAGTTATATATAATCCATTCACATCTATAAGACTAAACCATATCAGTAAACATGTGGTTAGGGTCATGATTTGCTCTTGTGAGGTTTGCAGTTTTTTTTCTTGTGGGAATCTACTTAGCAAATTGCTAGTTTCTCCTGCCTCCGAAGGAATTAAGGTTGAACAAATAAAAGATAAATAAAGTGAAAAGTACAACTGCTTGATAAGCAGTAGAAGAAGTTGTATGTTCTGGTCCCAGTGATGACGGATCATTCAAGAATAAAAAAAAAAGAGAGAGAGAAAACTGACAAGTATTCTTTTTTATATTCATCGTACTGGATTGATTGTAGAAGCTTCTGGTCCAATAGAGCTAGAGAATGGGGCAAAAGGAACGTTGATACTAAATGTTATGAGTTTTCTTCTAATTAACAATAAGGTTTTCCTTGTGTAATTCGATCTATGTTTTTTTCTCTGTGTGGACATTATTGAGTGTTTCACATTTCTTTTTCTGGTTTCAGTTATATATTTTACTTTTAAAGTACATGACTCATGTAGAAACATTTATGATGAATCATGGCAGGGGAACCAGGAAATTGACAAAATTGACTGTACGTGATAAAATGATATCCATTCATGGTTCTATGTTTATGCAATTATATATAATTATTATAGAGGTACAAATGATGGTGTTTTTTTTCTTTTTTTTTTCCACTCACTCTTTTTTTAATATACATACTAAGAGTTGTGGGTAACTTTTTTGCGTATTGTTTTATGCAGATGAAACACTCTAATGAACGTGATTCATTGGCAATGACTACTAAGAAATTAAGTCGTGATAGTTAATCTTACTGAGAGGTAACACCTTTGTTCCCATATCTGAAGGATTTTCTTCTGTTGGTACCTTCTCAATCTTTATTTTCCCTTGAGTAACCTTTTCTCAATCTAACTATTTAACCAACATTGTACTTTACTACTCTAATTCACAAGTTACTTTTGGGAATAACCTTTATTCTCAGCATGTTCATTAGCCTATATGCTTAGCATGTTCATTAGCAATAAATAACAGTTATGAGTACTAGATTTGTAAAGTTCACCAAGAATCATAAAAAATGCATGCTTCTCTATGATTTGCTTGTTACCATACCTAGTCCAGCATTACAAAATAATTGTAATTTGGGATGAAACAGCCTACACATGATAAAAATTTTTGGTTTTATTCTTTTGTTTTTTCATTTTTCTTCAAATTGTTTTCATTCCAGGTTGGGGAATACCAAGAAGCATACAAGGTTGGTTTTTTTTATTTATTGAAAAGATGAATTTTTTTTCTTATGTAATATTCTTTACAAACTCTTGTCTAATGCTGCCCATTTCCCCTATGCTTTTGCATATATATTCAAAGGTCTTTTGGACAAGTATGGCCCTGACAGAGTTCTTGATACTCCAATCACAGAGGTACGTTTTGTTACTTGCCATGTTGACCTTTCTCCGATTTTTTTTTTTTTTTTTTTTGTGTGGGAAGATGGGTCTGGTTACTTAGATATAATTCATGGTATTATTATGGCTTTTTTTTCCTTGTATTGAATCTTATATTAATAACAACATGTTATTCAATTCTTAAAACTGGCCATTTTATTTTTGGAAGTAAGAAAGGAGAATATTCTAGTTATTCTTGAATTTATGTTCTCTCTCTTTCTCCTTTTCTTTTTTATTTTGAAACATCTCAGTTTGAGAAAAAAATGTGTTAATGATACCTTTTTTGTATGGATCTGTTTAGAATGGCTTAAGTTAGATTATATTTAGCAATGACATTATTCTGTATATCTTCTGCCATCTTGAATTATCTCAATTTCTTTGTACACTTGATTGATATTTCATATTGTCAAGGCTCAAGCTCAATTAGATTTAGGTATCTCAATTGTCTTATAATATTGATCTTTTGTCTTGCATTATAATTTTAAGGTGAATGTGGAAAAAGTGGAGAGAAGTGATATTCTCAACATTTCTAAAATCTGATGTTTTTTTCCATTAATTTTTTTATACTTTGGTTCTTACTTTGATTCTTGCATTGAGCAATATTGTTATCATCATTCTTTTCACAGGGCTTCTCTTTAAATTTAGTGACTAGAATAGTTTAACTTTGACATAAATTTAATTTATGGTGATTGGTATTTACTGGTTATATGCTCCCAATATTATCTAAAGTCATAACCAGTTTCAATGTCTTCAATTGGGTATAAGAGTTTTGGTCTGTGTATGTGTAACTATAAGTGCAACAAGAAAAGAGAACGGGACTGCATTTTTAATGTCATTGATGGGGGTTTTTCTATAGATTTGGAGCTTGACTAGTATTTGATTTGTAAATTTGTCTTGCAGATATTGGATCATGGAATCTGTATTTTCAAGGGGAACAAGGATAAAGAATAAAATGAGGAATCAATGTTCACGAAAGGCATCTGTGATTGTGATTGGTTCTGATCAACAAATATACTAATAATTTGGAGCAAGTTTCATGGTTTACTTTTTGTGTATTTTGCTATGTATTTGTTTTTCATTTTTGAAGTAAAAGATGTTCAAGATTATAGAACTTTGTTATGTATGCTTTCAAACTTAAGTTAGAACTAAGATCTCATGAAGTAGCCACAGTTATGGTTTGAATTAGTTCTTGTTTAATTTAATACTTATGATTTATCAATCTATTTAATGTTACCTTTTTTGATTAATTTTGATAATTTTTTATCAAAATACTATAATAAAAAAAATTTAATTTAAAAAAAAAAAAACTTATCTTTACACAACACAATTAAAAATCTATTATCTAGACTAAAATAACAAAATTTTATTACTGGACCTTTAACATGTGTAACAAAACGTTATTATTTATATAACATAACAAATTAAAAGTGCTATCAAAATAACCAATTATAACAGTTGAAAAAGTGTTATACAAAAAGTTTATGATTAAATTTTTAATTTATAACCAATTACTCTAACTAAATGTTATTATTTTAATATGATAGCAACTAAAAATGTGTTATTGAATACTTTAAGATAACATCGAACATAACATTCGAAAACTGTTATAGAAAAGACGGGACTTTTAATAACAGGGGATACGTTAGCATTTTGAGAAGTGTTATGGATACTTCCGGTTAGCAGTTTTTAAGTGTTATGAATACTGTTTTTTCTTGTAGTGAACGGATTGATAACATAACAACCAAAGATCAAATGCCTCGAACTCCAAAATTAATTCTTGAGATCTTTGATGTTTTTGGTATGGATTTTATGGGACCTTTCCCACCTTCTTTTGGTAGCGGACTACGTGTCTAAATGGGTAGAAGTGATTGCAACTAGAGCGGATAACTCAAAAACACTGGTGAATTTCATTCGCTCCAAAAAATTTATGAGATTTGGTACACCCAAGGCTATACTTAGTGATCAAGGCACTCATTTTTTCAACAAGAGTGTAGAAGCATTATTTTGTCGATATAGTGTAACTCACAAGGCGGCGGCTACTTATCACCCACAAGCCAATGGGAAAGCAGAGGTTCTAACTGAGAAGTCAAATCGATTCTTGAGAAGACCGTGAACCCAAAGCGGAATGATTGGAGTGCAAGGCTTGATGATGCCTTGTGGGCTTATCGCATGAAATATAAAACACCTATCAGTATGTCATTGTATCGGTTCGTGTATGGGAAAGCCTTGCCATCTACTAATAGAGTTAGAGCATAACTCTTGGTGGGATGTGAAGAAGTGTAACATGGACATGGTTGTTGTTGAACAACAATGATTGCTTCAATTGCAAGAGTTAGAAGAAATTTGCAATGAGGCATATGAGAGTTCGAAGATCTACAAGGAGAAGACAAAAGTGTTTCATGGTAAGCATATTCTTCGAAAGAGTTTTGTGGAAGGCCAGAAAGTTCTAATTATCACTCTCGCCATAAACTATTTCTGAGGAAATTAAAGTCTCGATGGTTGGGTCCATTCAGTGTCACTCTGGTCTTTCCTCATGGAGCAGTAGAAGTTACAAGTCCAAGTACCAGAAACTCTTTCAAGGTGAATCGTCACAAATTGAAGCTATATTACGAATCGATGGAGGAAGAACAAGCTATTGTGATTCACCTCATCGATCTGAAATATGTGGATTAAGAATGAAGCTTCAATGTCAAGCTAGCGACGTTAAACTTAGCTATTGTGTAAATTTTAGTTTTAATTTTCATTTATTTTTAGTTTGAACAATTTTTATTTTATTTTTAGTTTGTAAATTTAAACCGTGAAAAATGTTGAAAAAAAAGGTGTTCCAGGGATCCAAGCCGCGACCCACACTTTTGCTGGCTGTGACCTAATTTCACAAAAAAAAAAAAAGGCTTGGGGAAATAGGGGTTTTGGCCGCGACAAGAACTTTTGCTTGTTGCGGCCTGTGCATGTTCTTGGCCCAGCCCCTACACATCAGGGGTCCAGGCCACGACAAGCAAAAACCTAGGCCACGACCAGGACCCGAATTCTACATATATATTTTTTTCTTCTCCTTTTCTTCTTTTTTCTACATCACTCCCACTTACACAACTCTTTCCATATTTTTCATACTCTTCCTCTCCATTCCAAAATCACCACTCTCACTTCACCATCAAATTTCCCAACAACACAAACAATCATCAATCATCTCTTCTCTTACATTCATTTTCAATCCCCCATCTTCAACATATTTTTATCCCCACTTTTCTCCAAAACCCTAAATCTGAAAAGACTAACTAAAATCCAATTTTTGGTGATAACTTCCTTGGCTTTTTCACAACTTCATCAAAGGAACAACTCTTCATGTTAAGCTTGGAATCATCTTGTTCAAGTAAGTACATTTTCATCATTGTCACTTGAAGAATATTTGGGTTTATTTGGGGATTTCAGAATTTGATCATTTGTTTGAAGATTTGTGGTATTTTGGTTGGTATTGAGATTCTATTGATTGTGAGTTGTGATTTTTGGGAAGGTTGTTATAATTACACACTTTTCAGTTGAAAAATTTATGCACACAAGGTGTTCGATAAAATTCTACAGTGAATAATTGTTGTGTTTTTTAGTGAAGTTGGTGGAAATATTG
Organism: Humulus lupulus; assembly: GCF_963169125.1. Lineage (NCBI taxonomy): Eukaryota > Viridiplantae > Streptophyta > Magnoliopsida > Rosales > Cannabaceae > Humulus > Humulus lupulus. The sequence goes on along the minus strand of NC_084800.1, from coordinate 144,015,971 downwards.
GGAGAGAATTGTTGTGAGGTACATTGGTGAAGATAGTTGTTGTTGTTTGCATTATTTTGGCTATCACCATCAAGATTTCTCTAAGCTTAAACTAAAAATAGTATGCATCTTTGGTAATTGGTTTTGGAATGGCACCAAAAAGAATTCGAAAGGATCTAAGTGCTTCATCTACTGCTCCTGAAATTACATATGACTCGAATAAGTTTGTGTCAGAAAAAGCTTTTAATGAATATAAAGAAGCTCTTATGAAAGGAAAAGCATGGGTTACGGAAAGAGGATTTGATCTAGATATGACTGATTTCCCATCTATTATGGTACAAATTGATAAAAGGAAATGGCAAACATTGTGCTCTCAACCACAAGCAGCAATCCAGCCAATTGTTTGAGAATTCTATGCAAATGTTGTGGAGCGAGCTAATAATGATTTCATAGTTCGTGGTGTTCCTGTTAGTTATTCAGTCGCTGCTATTAACAAATTCTACAAACCCTGAGACATGCGTGATGATGAGTTTAGTCAACTAGAGAATGATCAAGATATGGATGTTATCATAACAACTCTTGGAGTCCATCCAAGTGTTAAATGGAAAACATTTGAAAATGACCAACCAAGCAAGTTCATGGCTAAATTTATGGATTTAAATTCCAAGGCTTGGCATAGGTTTATTGGGGCCAAACTCATGCCAACAAAGCATTTTGGTGATGTTGATATTCCGTATGGTGCAGTTATCTATGCTATCGTAATAGGAAAATCAATTGATGTGGGCAAGGTTATTATGTCTTCCATCATCAAGAGCATGGAATATGTGCAAAATGCCTTTTACCATTCCCTGTTAATCACTACACTATGTGCTAATGTTGGGGTGGTATGGGAAGATACTAAGGAGTTGTTTTTCCCTATGCACATATTGGATAAATCCAACATCCTTCGCCTCATTCCAAAGGACAAGACTGAAGCCGGTTCTTTTGCTCCAACACCAATTCAACCTTCAACTGGGAGAGGGAGGAGTCTCACTGACTGCATTGGCACTGTGGAGCAAGAGTTGTACTACACTCGCCTTGATCTACAAACCCATCACACTGAATTTCATGAACATCAACAGAGAATGGTGGAGTGGGCCAGTTATCAACATCTATATTTTTAGATGCATGCAACTAGTATCGGAGTAAACATGTCTTATTATCCTCCTGCACCAAACTGGTTGCATCCATATCCTCCACTGATCCCAATTCCACAAGACACTACCAATGATGTCCATGAGGAGGAGCAACCTAGAGACATTCTTGCTCAGATGGACATGCCTGACTAGTGACATTATTTTGAGGGAGTTTTTCCTTTCCTTTACTTTTACTTTTGTTTGAAATAAGTTCCATTGAGGACAATGTAATGTTTAAGTATGGGGGAAGGGACAACAATTTAATTTTGTCTGTTTTTTGGTTTAATTTTTCTGTTTTAGTTTTTTTTAATCTGTTTTTTTATTTATTTATTTGTATGTTTTGGTTGTGTTTTCTTGTGTTGATCTTGTTGAATGTAGTGGTCGATGATGAGAACTGTGGATTGTACTAAATGTGATGCTAGATAAGGATGAATTTTGTATGATTTGTGTGCTTAACCCATGTGTGATGGCTACTTAAGCTTGCGCTTATATTTTGGATGTTATGCACACAATTGATTTTACATTTTATTTGTATTGGAAATTTTTGTGCATGTTGGAAATTTAAAGTTCCTTTCACTCGAGAAATCATTGATTAATTATTTGAGGCGAAATCATGAGTACACATAGTTAGGGAGATAATTAAGGCAAGTTCTTTAGACCGTTTGAGCCTTTCAAGCCCACCCTTGATTTGTTATTCCATAGATTTCCATTTTTGAGTCATAATTACTATTCTTTTCATCTATGAATCTAGAATCTAAACCTTTGCAACTTTGAAAATTTTAATCCTTTCTTGTAACCCATTCCACCATAGTTATAATTGAATGCTATTTTTTGGGATGGATATAATAAAGAAGGGATGAAATTATGTAAGGGTTCTTTTGCTTGGGTTGTGCTATGAATGTAAATGATCTTCTAGTTCCTTATGAAATGTGAATTGAAAAAAAAAAGTTTGCAATGAAAAATTTCAAAAATAAATATAAAAGAATAAGTGTGGGGGAAATATTGAGATCAATATGAAAAAAAAGAAGATAAAAGAATGTTTATTCTAGATTTGTATGCTATGGTGTGAATTGAGCCTAAATGTAATTTTTCATCTACCTCTAACATTAGCCTTACATCACAAGCTTATAAAGACCTTTTGATTCTTGATTATGTGTATTTATATTAGTGGAGAATAATTGGTTAATGTCTATGGATTGAATATTCTTTCATGATAAGTATTTTCTATACAAGGGACACACATATATATATATATAAATATTTGACATGTAGGGATTGATTTTTATACATCTAAGTGGGTAAGATTGATTGCGAGTGAGTGTATAAAGATTGAATTTAAGTAGTGAATCACTCTGCGGTTGAAATTCTAATGAGTATGGAATTTGGATTTATTCTAGCATTACATATTTGTGTAATTCTTTGAGACAATCATCACTTCAACAAGATTGTTGCTTAGTTCAATCTAGTTTACTTTGTTTGATGTCATTTTTATTTTAGTTTTAGTTAGTTTGCTAAGGGTCTAGCAGAGTTCAAGTGTGGGGGAATTTGATAAGTTCATTGTTCTATATATATTTTGCAAGTTCTTTCATATTTGGATGATGCTAATTTTGAGTTTTAAGATATTTTAGTTCATTATGTAAGTTTTAGATATTTAAACAAAGTTATAGAGCTTTTTGACAACACTGATATATTTGATGCAATTTTGGTTTAAGGATTTTATAGGCTACAAAAGGAGTTGCAAGATGAAGTTGAGATGTATTTGTAATGTGTTTTGAAGTCTCTAAGCATATATGGTGATGTTGCAGTGAATGAAGCTTGAGTAACGGCTTAAAAAATCAAGTGAAGTGAAATTTGGAGTGTTGGTTGTGGCTCAAAGAAGTAATGGCTGCAACCTAATTACAAGGAATTAGGATTTTGGAAATAGCAGATTTTGGCCGCGGCAAGTACTTCTTCAAGACGAGGCCTAAACCCTATTTTTAAGGGAATGCGTACACTGGTCGCAGCAACTACTTTTCCAAGTCGCGGCTCAAGGCTAATTTTCTCAAGCATCAGGCACTCAGGCCGCAACCACCACTTTTCTAGGGGCCGATCATCACGATTTCAGATTTTTATGTTATTTTTAATTAGATTTTGAAGAGAACTATAAAAGGTTTTAGGGCTAATTTTTGAGAGAGTTGGAAATTGTGAATTTTGGGAAATTAGAAGAAGAGATGAGGAGAGGAGAGGAGAGGACAACAATCTTTCCTACAATAAACTAATATTTTCTTCTTCTCTTTAAGCTCTTTAATTTCAATTATGATTATGTTATTGGTTATGATTGTGATTATGGAGTAATATTCTTTTAGGTTAAGGGTTATTTCAAAACCCAAGACATGAATTCTTGATTTTCAATAATGAATGTTATTTCTTGATTTCTCCAATATTAAATTACTTATATTCTTCTATGATTAATGCTATGAATTATGTGATATCCTGTTAGGTGGCCAACTAATTAGGATGTTTCATTGTTCTATTATTATCTTAGAATTACTATTCACCTAATAGTTTAGGGTTCTAAGTGTATGTGATAATTTGCAATTGATAGTATTGTCATAGGTATTATTGATTCGGATGAACTTTAGAACCTAGGTTAAACGAATTAAATGCTAAATTGATTTGTTGCTTAGACTAAACAATCTTTATGGAAATTAATATTACTTCTAAGTTAAATAGATTGCATGCTTCGTGGATTTATTGCTTGGTATAACGATTTAATTATTGAGTGCTTCGCCTTGATTAATTGTAATTAGGAGATTGAGATAATTGACTACTTCAGCATTATCTACGAGGTTACTAATTTTATTAGGATATCAAAATAATATTAATTATTGTTTGTCTCAAATGATTGTGGAGGGTGGAGAATGACTCTTAACAGTTTCTTTAAATCATAATATTAATTCATTATTGCTTTTATGCTTATGTTAATGAAATTTCAAATTGAGAAAAAAATCGCTTATTTAATTTTGGTTGTTAATTCTTGAATAATAATTTGAATGTAGTCCTTGTGGGTTTGACTCGTATTTACCATTATACTGATATAATTGGTGATACTAAAAAGAAAATATTTAGTAAATTTGCTACGACATACGACACGCATCAACCACATTATTATGTGGATATATTTGAGATGTTTGGCACAAGGTGATCCTAGAGAGAAATTTGGCGAAAAAGTCACATCGGGAATTAATACCCCGTTTGCGGTGAGCCTAGGGGTATTTTTGTAATTTGGAAAATTATCGGTACTTATCGTGTAATGCGAGTTTATTTGGTGAGCATTGGGTTCAATGGATTTAATTGGGAAACTTAAGCATAATTTAAGGTTAGTGGAAGTTTTAGAAAAAAGACTAAAATACCCTTGAGTGAGCTTTGAGGATAAGCTTATGGTAAGGGGTAAATGGGTCTTTTGGCCATGTAGTTGATAATTGAACCGAGGTTGAGTCATATGCGAAATGCCTCTCCCTAGTACAAGTTATCTCTCTCTCTCTCTCTCTCTCTCTCTCTCTCTCTCTCTCTCTCTCTCCCTCTCTCATTCTCTTGGGGTTTTGGTCACACCTTTGGCTTATTGAAGTTGTGATCCTTGGTGGTGGACTCAAGGGTGAGAAGAATTCTAGGAAGGGAATTGGCAGCAAGTAAGGGCACCTTCAACTTGCTAGTTTCAGATTCTTCATAGAGGTAAGAAGTTCTAACTTGCTTAACTTCTTGTTCTTGAGTTCTTGAGGTAGAAATCTTTAAGTTGGGTCTGAATTTGTGGTTGGATTGGGGAGTTTGTAAAGTATTATATGTTTTAGTATGTGCTTTGAGGTTTATTTCTACTATGTGGTGTTCTGGTGGCTGGATTGTTGGGGTTTGGGTCGAATTGGCATGTTTTGGTTATGAGAAAAACGTTGGAATTCTAGGTTTGTGGGGTTACACCGCGACACTATTCTTGAAGCGTCACAGCCCGCATAAACTCAAATGCGCTGGGGGTTCCTCTGAACCACCTTGGCACCGTGGCGCTAGGCTGGTTGTGCTGTGGTGCTGGGTAGGTTGTGTCATGGCGCGTGTCTTGCTTTTTTGAGGTTCAGGGCTCTCTGCTTAGAGGCGTTTCGTGGCCCTTCAAGGGCGGGCCGCGACTCTAATTGGGGAAAGTGACTAAATGAGGTTTTGAGTTGCGCAGAATCAAACCTAAGGGCTCGAGAAGGATTCTATTTCCCGGTTTAGTAGAATTCGAGGTCCTAGAAGCTAGCACTCAATCTTGAATCTCTTAATTGGTTTAGTTCTTGATGGATATCCGTTAATATATTGTGACTAGGGGTATCGAAAGGCTGGGGAGGAAAGGATCGTGCTCACTGTTTCTTTAGCTTATCGCTCAAGACTTGAGGTAAGAAAATTGGCACTTGCAACGAGTGTAGGGCTTGAACCCTTGATTATTGAAAACAGATATGATATGTTGTGAATTTTTTTAGAGTACATGTTTGCTCTATATTAACGTTTGTTGTTATAAAGTGAGTAATGATTGATTGATGTTTGTGATTGATCGGTCGGGAGACCGTTATCGGCCTTGAGGTCGTTATTAGCACTACATGCGTAATGTAGGTCGTGGGGGTGGGGCAAGGCCGTTGTGGGGTGGCCAAGCCATAGTGGTGGGTCCATTACATGGATACGATGTGCACCTATTCACCATGAGTCGTTATACTTGTTGAATTATCCACGTATATATGGTTATGATTTATAAAGCATGTATTTGATAGGGATGCTTATTTGAATATTTATCTTACTTAATTAACTTTTCTTGCTGGACCTTGACTTACAGGTGCTTTATGGTGCAGGTAAGGGCAAAGGATAACTCACCACCCATGAGTTGGAGAGCTCTAGCAGCGATGCGTACATACTCAGCCTGCTCGGCTTCCACGATCGAGATACTTTTGAGGAACATGGAATATTAACTCGATTTTTCCGCTTAGGTCGACTAATTCAGTAATTATAATAAATTTTCATGATTGATTTAAAAACTTTGGGATCCCATATGCTAGCGCCACTTTATGTGCCACATCATACATGTGATTTGAATTTTTAATTTCAAATTACTTTGTTTCTATAATTATTTAATTATTATTTTTAAATTTGATTTAAATTAAATATTTATAATAGGTTATAACTGATCAGTTTTTAAATTAACTTTAAGAAAAATAAAATAGTTGTATTTATCTTTATAAACTTGAAAAGAAGCAATACTTTTGAAGTTTTTTTTTTTTGTTATCAAACTCTCTGAAAGAAAAGAAATGATAGAATTTTCTAAGCCTAAAATTCTAGAAGTTTCCATAAGCCTTCTCTCTTCTCCAACCTCTCTAGACCTCATGTGTTGAGAACATCAAGATAGCCTAAATAATCAACCTGTGAATCCTACGTTCCCACACACGTCCTTGTGTGTTAGAGAACAACTTGGAAGGCTAGGTGTGAGCTTTCACATAGATAGGAAGATCGTTGATTATACTAAAAGACTCAAGGAATCTTGATAGGCTCCAAGAGGTAATATTTATTTCCTTGTATGTGTTAATTTAATGTATATGTATATGTATTGATCCTAGCTGGTATTAATGATTTTTTAAAATCTCCCTCTCCTACCTTTTGTTTCCTATTTGATTTTATTCTATTTAATATGAACAAAATGTACCAGAGAAGTCTACATATATGTATACATTATATGTTGTATGAGTTTCTTGCATTTTTTATATGTATGTTGATATGTATATTGAATGGATGGTTATATTTTTTGAATGTATGGTTGAATGATGGATCGTTAATTATATGGTACTATTGCATTAGGAATTGATTTTTATTTTTATTAGATCTTGTGTAAGCTATATGAGGCATAGAGATTTTTGTTATTTTTTTGTAGAAATTTTGTTATAAAAATTATGGTCAGAAAGATGATAACGAAAATAGTGACCTGAGCCACTAGCCCAAGCTAGCGACTCGAGACCAATGCACGCCATTTTGGACATAGATTAAGATTAAATTATTATTGTTGGGATAATAATTTTCTAAGTTAAGTTTGAGTTTCCGAGAGGAGTATTTTGGTAATTTTATTCTAAGGGCTCGAGTTTGGGCCAAGAGTTGGGAATTTAGGATTTTTTTTCTTAAAACCCTATGCCTATTTTAAGATCTTAGCAAGTCATCAACTAAGTTATATTGTCTCAATATGTTTATACGATCTAAAAGCATTTGGAAACAATCACCATGGCACATTTCACAAAATGCTATGGACAAAAGGTAGCGAAGTATACACCAAGTGTAACTTATTTTTGTTGAATGTTTGCTATGAAAGTTGCATGCTTTAAATTTTCTAGATTAAATGTGGTGCTATATATTTGAATTATATGGCTTGAAACATGCATAATAGTACCCATCTGTTGTGATTGAATGCAATGGTTATGTATGGATGTTGTAAGTGCAAATGTTGTGATGTTGTGCTTGCTATGTAATCCTTGTAAGTGTGGTTCCCACACAGTCTCGTATAGTGGGACTAACCATAATACAGGTACCGTCATTATGGAATTAGCAGAGTATGCCCTTTGGTACGAAAGGTAAGTATTCTCCAGGTCGTGGAGGCCATGGAGGCTGTGAGGCTTATGACCTCTATCTTAAACTTGATAGGTAGGAAAAATTTTATGATGAATGAATGTTATTTATGATACAATACTTGACTTGTGAATTTATGAGATGTATTGTTATTTAATTTTAAATTTTACTTTGCATTAAGTTATGCTATGAATTGAGATTTGTGTTCTCTAGTTTGAACTTAGCTTCCTTACTAGGCGTTAATGCTCATCAATTTCTCTGTATGCGTAGGTAAGGAAAAAGCCTAAGGAATTGTGCTGGACGTTGGAGGGGATTTTTTCTAAAGTATGCATACTTGAAGCAACCGAACTGTAGGTTTGATAAGGTCTCCTCAAGTCTTCCTCTAAGTTTCAAGTTAATGTCTTTTATTTTTTACTTACAAGTTTGGGTCAAGAAGGCCCTATAGCCGAAAATGCTCTTTTAAGATTATTTCCAACTATGTTTTGTTTTAAACTACCAAGATCTCAAAATTGTTTATATTTTCAAACTTGTTTTGCGATGTAAATGTTGTATTCAGTTTATAAAAGTTATTTAACACCCATAACAACCTGTTTTTACAAAAGTTGACTGCAAAGCTCAATTGACCACTAGGGTCTCGTTGTCATTTTATAGTGATTCTAGTATTAGAAAATTTGGTCATTTGGTATTAGAGCCTACATTGTTAGGCTCCTGTAGGCCATCACACTATACATATCAAGACCAGATAGGCCCTACTTACCGCACTCTAAGTTGGTTCAAAGTTAAAGTTAGAATTTGAGTTTATTCTACCATAAGATTCTGTGTGTAACACAGTAATGCATAGATAAAGACAAGGTCTTGGATGATCAGGCCACGACTCCCTAGTTCTGAGATACGTTGGTGTGAAATGATAGAGAAAGTTATTGATATGTGGGATATAGAGATGGAACCCTTTAATGGGACCAATGGGATCTAGCATGTGTTTAACCTGGTCATAGAGGTCAATAAGCATATTCAACAGGTTTGGTGGAATTATGTCAATCTTGGTACATCAAAGGAGAGATATTATGCACTTATTTCAATGGTAGAATCCCAAGAGGATAGGTCAAGGCTGCCTAAGTCATGGTTTTGGGCTATGAGATTGGAAGACAGGGAACAAAACTAACACGGGCAAGTTCCTCTGAAGTTTTCCAATGACTATGTTTGTGAGATGAAAGAGGGCAGTGCATCTATTGATGAAAATGGTGTTATTACCATGGGAAAGACGATAGTAATACCGTTTAATTTGTGTGAGTCAACATTAGAGTATATGGCAACTTCCATTCCTGTCCAATGCCCGGTTAATGGGAACTGCGGAATGGGTCTGAGAGATTTTACAATCAGAGAGGAGTTCTTTAGGACCAAGGGCGAGGTTAGCCCACAGACGTGGAGTATAGATACCTAGAGTGAGTTAATAGGGGCTCATGTCCCTGTTCATGTTAGTATGTATCTTTTCTTTTGTCTAAGTTTTATACTTACACTATACTGCTTTTATGTTGCCTTTATGTTGTTGAATAATGTATGTATATTGAATGTTGCAATGAAATGACATTTCTGTTTTACTTGGTTTTATTCATCAGATTTTGTCCATTGTTATCTTTTATGATATGTTTAGAACTGCTAGGTCTGTTCCGGTAGATTTAGTAGTTTCCATCATTTGTAGATCAACCATAATGGTTTTGAGGACCTCAAACGATTCACGATGCCTCACCGAAGATTTGCACGCATTGATGCTCCAACACCTGACAACATCCCTACTGATAATGTTGGAATGGACGCAGCAACACTGTTGGAAGTCAACTGAGCTCTAGCTAAGGAGATTGCCAGACTCCATCAAGTAGCATCTCAGGTTCAAAGGGTTGGAAGGTCACCAGCTCAGGGAGCAGTAAACGAACAACATCAGCTGGCTGTTCAACACAACTTTTTTTGTCTTATGAGGGAGGAATGGATCCTAAGGAAGTTGAGGAGTGGATGAGTGCTATCGAAGCTATCTTCAAGTTGATACAGATCGAGGATAGAGCCATGATCTCCTACACGTCATACATGCTCAAGAAAGATGCTTGCATCTGGTGGGAGAAATTGAAGCTCATTTATGACACGAGGACCATGTCATGGGCAGGATTTTTTCAAACTTTCAATGAACAATTTTACAATGAAACCATCAAAGCATCCAAGGTGGATGAATTTGTCAATCTGGTTCAAGGAAATACCTTTGTTGCTTAGTATGCACAGCAGTTCAACAAGATATCCAAGTTCGTTGGAAACATAGTAGCAAATGAAGAAGCTAAGGTTCACAACTTCATGAGGGGTCTAAAACCCATGATAGCTCGTGATGTTGAAATGACTCGTGCGAAGGTGATGACTTATGCCCAAGCTCTGTAAAGAGCATTAAAATTCGAAAGAATAGAGGATAGAATCAGGAAGGAGAGCACTGGGAGAAAGGAAGCTCCCAAGTTTGGGCAACAGAATAATGACAATAAGAGAAAGGGTCATGAGAATTAAGGAAACAACAACCAGTAGGAGAAGAAACCTAAAGGGGGATTCCATAATCATCCTGCATAACTAGAGCAAAAGAAAGAGTATACCAACTACAAATTGGGAGAGTGCAAGACTCACACCAAGAGTTGTTAAAGTTGCAGGAAAGAGGGTCACTTCAAGAAAGATTGTTCCAAGTAAATCCAACCAAGGAAGTTGAATAAATGATAAATGATAAGTTTGTACTGGTACAAGTTTTTTCACTAACACATAAGGAAGCCGAGGCCAGTACCTTAGTAGTCAAAGATCAAATTCCTATAGCTAATCTTTTATGCAATGTTCTAGTTGATTCAGGTGCTACCCATTTGTTTATTTCGACGTGCATGTTAGAGAAAATAGGAAGACCTAGTGAGGTATTAGGCGTATATTTTAGTACGTACGGTGTGACGATGACATCTTCCAGATGGGTACGGTGTTGACGATCGTTGGTGAAAGGGAACTATATGTTGACCTAATAGAGTTGGCTATGCAAGATTACGACATGATACTTGGAATGGATTGGTTGTCCAAGTATGGTTCTAACATCGATTGTCGAGAGAAGATCGTAGTATTTTGACCCAAACAAGAAGAGAAGTTCGTGTTCAAAGGCAAAAGTACGGGACCAAAGACACCTAGCATTTCAGCACTTAAGGCGAGACAAATGATGGTCAAGGGTGGTGAAGTGTTCTTCGCAAGTATAACAGACACAACAAGGAGCACACCTCTGAGTTCTAATGATATTCGTAAGGTGTGTGCGTACCCTGAGTTGTTATTGGAAGATCTTTCAGGCTAGCCTTCAGACTGAGAAATTGAGTTTGTGATTGAGGTTGCACCAGAAATGACACCTATTTCAAAGGAACCCTACCGAATGACACAACAGTTGCATGAGCTGCTCGACATGGGTTTCATAAGACCTAGATATTCACCATGGGGAGCTCTGATGTTGTTTGTTAAGAAGAAATATGAAAAGATGCGGATGTGCATCGATTATCGAGAATTGAGCAAGGTGATGGTACACAACAAGTATCCATTACCAAGAATAGATGACTTATTTGACCGACCTTAGGTAGCAACGATGTTTTCAAAGATTGACCCATAGTCATGATATCACCAACTCAAGATTAAGGAAAGTGACATCCCCGAGACATCTTTCAAGAGTGTTACATACATTATGAGTTTCTAGTAATGTCTTTTGGTCCAACCAATGCTCCTGCAGCTTTCATGGAATTAATGAATAGGGTGTTCAATGAATACTTGAATAAATTTGCTATTGTCTTCATTAACGATATACTAATTTATTCTAAGACCAAAGTGGAGCATGAGGAAAATTTAAGGATGCCGCTCCAAGGACTCAAGGAACGTCAACTATATGCAAAGTTGAAGAAATGCAAGTTTTGGTTAGAGGAAGTGGCATTTCTAAACCAAACAATATCAAAGAAAGGGGTAGCAGTTGATCTGTCTAAGATTGAGGCTATTAAGGATTGGCTGAGGCCCAAGAATGCAAGGGATGTTAGAAGCTTTCTTTGCCTAGGAGGCTATTATTGGAGATTTATTGGCATATTTTCCAAGTTCGCAATGCCACTAACCAACCTCACTCGTAAGCAGCAGAAGCTCGTGTGGACTAACAAATACGAACAAAGTTTTCAAGAGTTGAAATAGTGGCTAATCAAAGCTCATGTGTTGTGTGTACCTAGCAATAATGATAATTTCAAGGTATATTGTGACACATCTAAGTTGGGACTAGGATATCTATTGATGCAAGCCAGGAAAGTAGTGGCTTACACATCCAGGCAACTCAAAGAGTATGAGCAAGGGTACTCGACACGTGATTTGGAGTTATCGGCTGTGGTTTTTGCCGAAAATATATGGAGACACTATCTTTATAGAGACAAGTGTGAGATTTATATGGACCACAAGAGTCTCAAATAAATTTTCACTCAAAAGGAGCTAAATATGAGGCATAGAAGATGGCTAGAGCTAGTTAAAGACTATGATCATGAGATTTTGTATCATTCCTAAAAAAGAAAATGTAGTAGCTAACGCTTTGAGTAGGCGGGGCCAAGGTGCAGTGTCAACACCTAAAGCAATGGAGTTACCATTGCAGAAAGAAATAGTCAAATCTGGGATTGAGTTAATAATTGGCGAGCTGGCTAGTCTTACTTTGTAGTCAGATCTGCTGGAAGAGATCAAAGCAAAGCAAAAGGATAATGGTAATCTAGTGAAGTAGGAAACTCTACTCCAAGAAGAAAATGGTGGAGACTTCACAATGTCGAAAGCACATATTTAAGGTACAAAAGAAGGATTTGTGGGCTAGACGACCAGAGTATCAAAGAAATGATTGTTCAAGAAGCACAAACGACACCCTACTCGTTGCGTCCAGGAGCAACCAAGATGTACTAGGATCTAAAAACTATTCATTGGTGGTTGGTAATGAAAAGAGACATTTCTGACTTTGTGGCTAGATGTTTACTTTTCTAGCAAGTTAAGAAGGAACACAAGAGATCTGGTGGATTACTGCAGCCACTACTAATACAAATTTGGAAAATGAAAGAAATCATTATAGATTTTGTGGTCGGTCTACCAGCAGCCACCAAATGGCATCACGTTGTGTGGCTAATAGTGGATTGTCTCACCAAGTCGGCCCATTTCATACCAGTGAGAATGACATACACTATGGAACAATTTGCTAAGTTGTATGCAAGGAATTTGTCAAGCTGCACAGTTGTTGACGGTAAGAACTCGTCAACGAAGTTAAGTTGGAAAAATTATCAAATTAAAATCGCTAATTGGAAAGCTATGAAAACTTGAACAATAACTCAAGAACAATGGAATAACAACAATGGAGAATTCAGTATCTCATTCACACTAATGTCTCTGCTACAGTAAAATTTCCAACCCCCTTTCAGGTGGCCTTGGAATTCATTTTATAGTAGGCTCTAATGGCCTTAGGTACATAGTGGTCCAGGGAACCAGGTGGTACAAACGTACTGTATTAGGGGTACGGTTTCAGTGGTAGTGGTTGTACATCCCGTACAGGAGCAGGTGTCAGGGGGATGTTTCCACTACTTGTCTGTACCCCTTCCTGAGGTGTGGTAGCAGGTGTATCGGTGCAGAAGGTAGTGGTGTCGGTTCTGACCCTCCTTACCCCAGCAACCTCACTGGCACTGGTATCCGTACCTAGTACTTGGTCGTACAAATATGTCGCATTCGACCCATACGGGACCTCCTAAACATGGGGATCCCGAGGTGTAGAGAACGGGACCTTTGGTACAGGATGCCTGGAGCATTCTAAGGTTACCCACGGGCGTGGGTGATAAGTGCTTGGCCTCGCTCTATGTCTTAGCGTACGAGGCAAGACGCCTCTGGGCCATACGTGTCAAGTTACGGGGCGTCGGCATCCCGAGAAGATGGTGGGTTGATAGACTTTCAGGGATGCGCGCACGGGGCCTTGCGCGGCCCCGCGTACGGGGCGCTGCTGATGGCCTCGTGCGGTTGGAGTGGCCTAAGGGCCCCGTGAGATAGGGGGACCTCACCCACGCGACGGCTCCGTGAGATGGCCTCGCGAGGTGGAGAGGTTTTGCCCATGCGACGGCCCCGTGAAATGGCCTCGCGGGATGGGCCTCGCGAGATGAATTAACGTCTCGCAGCCTCCCTCGGCCCCGCGCATGGGCATGGTAGGAGTGGCCCAGGGGCCTCACGGAACGGGACGGCTTCGCCATATGAGGGCCTCGCCATATGATGGCCTCGCGGAATAGCGCGCCTCGCCCCTAGGATGGCCTCGCGGATCAGGAGGGCCTCGCCCATTTGATGGCCATGCGACATGGCGCCTCGCCCCTAGGATGGGCTCGCGGATCAGGAGGGCCTCGCCCATTTGATGGCCACGCGACATGGCAGCCTCGCGACTTGGTGGCCTCGCGGAAGGCGACTCGGTGGCCTCGCGGAATAGGGCGCCTCGCCCCTAGGGTGGCCTCGCGGAATAGGGCGCCTTGCCATAGGATGGCCTCGCGGAATAGGGCGCCTCGCCCCTAGGATGGTCTCGCGGATCAGGAGGGCCTCGCCCATTTGATGGCCACGCGACATGGCGCCTCGCGACTTGGTGGCCTCGCGGATCAGGAGGGCCTCGCCCATTTGATGGCCATGCGACATGGCAGCCTCGCGACTTGGTGGCCTCGCGGAAGGCGACTCGGTGGCCTCGCGGAATAGGGCGCCTCGCCCCTAGGGTGGCCTCGCCATAGGATAGTCTCGCAGATCAGGAGGGCCTCGCCCATTTGTTGGCCATGCGACACGGCAGCCTCGGACTTGGTGGCCTCGTGGAAGGCGACTCGGTGGCCTCGTGGAACAGCATCCTCGCGAGAGGGGGTGGTCTCGCGGATCAGGGGGGTCTCGCCCATCTGATGGCCATGCGAAATGAGGGGGGGGGGGGGGGGGAGTACGCCCAGGTGACGACCTTGCATTTTCCCTTGATGAGATTATGAGCATCAACACTTGCCCCCCTAGTCTAGGAGAGGGCCTTAAGGTGCTCTTGTAGACTATTCATCTTGGTTCCTATAAATAGGCCTTCATGCATGGCTTAATATTTACATCTTACCTCCTTGGCTTAGTGGTAGTTAGACCCTTGCTCCTTTCAAGAGGTAAAGGGTTCAATCCCCCACAACCACACTTTCTCTATTATTTTATCACTTTTCCATTTTTTCATCATCATTTTCATTTTTTTTTTTAGCTAGTTTCTTGGTGTGTATATTTTTGGACTAACACACATTTCTGATTAATTCTTGCAGACGCGCATTTTCAACACTTTGGTGCTTTTCGCCTCCCGACCTTCCTTGGACTCCGACTTCGTTCTTTCAATCGCTTGAGGTATATTTTCTTTTCTTCTCCCGTTTATTTACTTATTTTATCGGATTCAGACCAACAACACTTGGGATGGGGTACATTAGCCCGAGCTTGTTTTGACCATATGCGCGCCCCTCCTCTTTTTTTTTTTTTTATACATACACCTTGTAGTAGTCCATTTAGGCGGTTTGCACCTAGGGGTATTAAGCCTGTTCCTTTGTGTTTTGTAGTCTTCCCCTTGTTTAAACGTGACCCCCTTTTTGCTGTTGGGACGTGGTTTCATGGCCAGTGAGGGCCCGTCCGACATACCCTCGAGGGCTGAGTTTATCGACCTGTCTTCAGACCCCGAGTCCTCTGAGGGCAACCCTTATCAGGACTATGATTCTTTGAGGCAGGCCCGCATTCGCCACCTCGAGTGCATGGCTGATCTTAGGCATAAAATTTGGGTGGTAGAGAGCGAAATCGACTCGGCGTCGAGGGGAGACGGAGGACCTTCACCCCCGGGCCTTAGTGACCATATAGCGCGTCTTAGGACGGCTCTTTTTGAATTGCGGTGGGAGTTAGAGTTTATGGAGGGACACATTCCGCCAGAACCTCCCACTCCCCCTTCGCCTGATGACGGTCACGGGGCTATCAACTCCTCTCCTCAGCCCCTAGTCTCCGTTGATCCTGGCTTAGCGCTTCCGCCATCGCTCCCCCAATGGAAAACCCTTGCTAGGAGGAGAAAATGGAGGGTTAAGTGCTCTGCCTCTTCCTCACATGCTTCTTTTGATTTTACAGATATGTCGAAGGCACGCAGACAGGTGTCCGTCCAGGAAGAAGACGACACCCCCCTATTGGCGTCCAGCCTAGTGTCCCACGTGTCTCCGAATAAATTGAAGGCAATTGTGAAACATTACCGAGCTCCTCCAGAATATGCCATGCACGCTCCTCAAGAGACTTGCCGGGCTGATCGCCCTAAACGGGGCTTTGTGGCTTTGAGCGAACAAATTCTGAAGGCGGGTGGCACCATTCCTCTGCATCCATTCTTCGTGGCGATTCTCAACTATTTTGATTTGGCCCCTCTCCAACTGTCGCCCAACAGTTGGCTGACCTTAAGTTGCCTCTTCGTCTGGTTTAAGGACAATGAGAAACGTGCCCCGACGGCGCAGGAGGTGCATACTTTGTATAACCTTATAGCATTGCCCAGGTGTAAAGGCTTCTACTACTTGCAAAAGGCCAACAGTGAGCTCCCCTTAATAGAGGGCTCGGTGTCCAATACCGGGCCATGGAAGCAAGATTTTTTTTGGGTAGAGGGACCTCTCTCGGTTCGTGAAAGCTTCCGTGCTAATCCTAGTAAGTATCCTGATCCTTCTTTCTCTCTTACTAGAACTTACTGTTTTGCACTCTCGCTTGTATTGATATTGATGTGGTTCTTGTAGGGTACTTTGCGGATCCTTCAGTCATTGGGTCTGAGGCGGAGGCCATAGGCAAACTCATTGCTGCAGATTCCGCTCAGAAGAAGGCGACGGTCCTTTTTACGGTGGAAAATCTCACCTGCCACCAATTGTCCCCGGTCACTAACTCTAAGTTCATGTGGTCGATCACCGGGTCTAAGAAGGTTGTGGCTACGTCGGCTGGGCCATCACTGCACGAGGATGCGGTTGAGGTGGAGATGGAGGATGCCCCCCTGTCCCCAGGGGGATGTCCTCCTCATGACCCCCACGTCCAGGACACGGCCTTTCACCCTCTGGACCTGCAGGCCACGGCAGGATGCTACGCCCCTCCTGGCCATGATGGCGGCGATGCCTTCCCTCCGACCCCTCATGACCTCGGCGTACCGGATGCTGATTTCGTCGGGCTCGCGGAGCTCCCTGCTGATGCACCAGAATCTCAATTTTTCTCTTCTGCTGCGCCTCCTCCTGCCTCGGCGAGTGGGTCGTCTGTTTCGGTCCAACCAGATATTCCTAGCATGGAGGCAGAGGCTTGGGTGACCAGGATGGCCTCAGTTTATGGGCAGCGTTTCGTTCCAATAGCTGCGAGTCTCCCTGTCTCCGACTGGAGGGGCCTGGGGAACGTGACTCAGTCAGACCTCGGGGAGATGCTAAGGCGTGCCGCGGCCTGGGTGAGGCTTTGCACCTTGCGTTGATTAGCATTATGCGTAGATGCACCTGTGTTCTTCTTTTTGTTACTTATTGCTGATGCCATTGATTTTCTTGTGCAGGTCTATATTGTGTCTCTTCGACATGCTGATTCGACTGGCATCCTTTCCGCATCTACCACTGAGAGCGACGGCCTCATAGTCCAGGTCCAGGAGCTCGAAAATGAACTTAGCGCAACCAAGGTCCAATTGTCAAAGGCCCGGACTAAGTATGCCAAGTCGGACTCGAGGAATGATAAGTTGAAGACTAAGATCAAGGAGCTGAGGGGCAAGGTCAAATGCTTGGAGCGCGAGCTCAAGGGGGCCAAGGCCGCTGCTTCCGGGTCGCATGAGATGGTTATTCAAATGGGGACTGAAGTCGAGGCCCTTAGGGCCAAACTACAGTCGGCTCAGGAGAAGGTCGCTTCCTTGGAGGCGGAGAAGGCTTCCTGGGAAGAGGAGAGGGTCATAACCGAGCGCAAGTCTATAGACCGGGCTTTTTACAATGTGTGGAGGCAGGATCCCAACTTTGACTTCTCCTCTTTCGGCGAGCAAGCTGTTGCCCGAGCGGCCTGGTGGAGTGCCCACTATAGGAGGCCTTGAAATAGTCTCGCTCCTTTTTTGTTTTTTATTTTGTAACGTCATCACCAGTGCTACTTTTCTGTTAGTAACCTTTGTACTATCTTGAGAACTTTCTCTTTTTTTTTTTTAATGTATGAATACATATGATGCTGCTGTTTATTTCTTGTTCTACTTCATTTGAGGCCCTTTTATGCCTGTATGACGGGGTTTGGTTGGTTCCCTTCTTTTATTTGTTAGGCTGGAGGTCCTTTGGATCCCATGTGAGAGGGTTCACTGGGACCTCTTTTGGTGCCTCTTGGTGGTTTTTGTAAGGATATTTTGACCCCTTGGGTCTTAGCTATCCTTTTAGGTTTTTTCTTGCGCGCGCTTATTATTTCTTTGCGAGAGGCGTCCCTCTCGTCCTTTTGCATAGTACTATTTCGGCAAGGGTCTCTTTTGGGACCCTTTTTGGCTAGGCGGCTTGGTGGCCGCTCTAGACTTATTAGTGTTGTCACTATATATATATATATATTTTTCTTTCGTAAGGCCTTTTGGCCTCCTTGATGTTCACGAGGGTAGCTAATCCTCGTAAACTCAGGGGAGGCCTTGCAAGGTCTTTTTACTACTTTCTATGTTTAGGGGCTTCGTCTAGGGCCCCGATAAAAGGGGTCCTTCTCGGGTCCTCCTAATGCATAGGGGGTCGTTTTTAGGCTCCTCCTAATTGAGGGCCCTTTTCAAGATCCCTTATCAGGGGGTCTTTTTTAGGAGCCTCTTTTTTAGGAGGGCGAGGGGTCCTTTCCAAGACCCTCCGTTAGAGGGTCCTTTTCAGGCTTCCCTTGCTAGCTGTGTTACCGCCCCCTGTCCTGCCCCCCAAGTGTTTGGTGAAATTTATTTCGGCGGACACTTTGGCTGATGCCCGGGTACTGAAGAAAAAATAACACACGAAGAGGCTAACAGTTTTACTTATAATACGTGGTTTCATTCATTATATTCGTAACATAATGGTCTCATACACGTAGTTGCAACGGTACATAGGTGATTTTCACATAAAACAAAATAAAAAGGCTCACGCCTACTTAGGAGGTTATCTAGGTAACCTCTTTGATTTCTTCCTACCATATCAAGGCAGTGTGCTACACTTGTGCTTTTATCCGTGGGCATGGGCGCCTTACTGGTAGTACTTCCTCAGGTGTTCCGCGTTCCATGCCCGGGGTACGATGGTGTCGTCCATGCGCGCCAGCTTGTAAGTGTTTGGGGGGATGCACTGAGCAACTTGGTAGGCTCCCTCCCAATTTGACCCCAGCACTCCTGCACCTGGGTCTCGTGTGTTTGGGAGCACCTTCCTCAGCACTAGGTCACCGACTCTGAAAGTTCTCTCTCGCACCCTCGAATTGTAGTACCTTGCGGCGCGTTGCTGGTATACCGCCACCCTCATCTGGGCTTTTTCTCTCTTTTCCTCCAAGAGGTCTAAGCTTTCGGTCAGGGCTATGTGGTTGGCTTCGTCTTCATACGCCTGCACCCTGCGGGACATGACTCGCATTTCGACTGGGAGCACAGCCTCGCATCCATAGGCCAAGGAGAATGGGGACTCCTCAGTTGTCGTGCGTGGGGTGGTTCTGTAAGCCCACAGCACATTTGGTAGCTCATCTGCCCAGGCTCCTTTCATCTTCTCCAGCTTTGTCTTTAGGTTCTTCTTTAGGACCCTGTTGATGGCCTCCACCTGCCCATTGGCCTGGGGGTGTACCACTGCGGAGAAGCTCCTCCTTATACCTCTTTCCTTACAGTATTCATCGAAGGCCCCTCCTTCAAATTGGGTGCCATTGTCGGAAATAATTTTGTAGGGTACCCCATACCGGCACACGATGAATTTGTTGACAAAAGAGGTGATGTGCTTAGCGGTTATCTTCACAAGGGGTTCCGCTTCTACCCACTTGGTGAAATAATCCACTGCCACCACCGCGTACTTCGCTCCACCTCTGCCTGTAGGAAGAGCGCCGATTAAGTCTATCCCCCAGATAGCGAAGGGCCAGGGGCTGGGCATGCTGGTCAGTTCGCTTGGGGGTCTTCGAGGGTAATTGGAGTGCCTCTGGCACTTGTCGCATTTCGTGGCAAATTCCTGTGCGTCTTTCTCCATGGAAGGCCAGTAGTATCCTTGTCTTATGGCCTTCCTTGCCGTGGAGGGTCCACTTTCGTGGTTGCCGCATTCTCCCTCATGGATCTCTTGTAACACCTTCAACGCCTCCTCTTCTTCAACACACCGCAGGAGAGGCATGGAGAATCCTCTTTTGTAAAGGACCCCATCTATCAAGGCGTACCTTGCGGCCTTGTACACCAACCTCCGAGATTCGTTTTTATCCGCAGGCAAGACTCCTTCCTCTAGGTACCTCTTGATTGGCTCGGTCCATAATTAATTTGGGACGCCGATCATGTGCACATCTGCGCCTTCGATGCTGGGCTTTGGCAAGTACTCCACGGGTATTGATTCCAAGACATCACCATCCTTGGTAGATGCCAGCTTTGCAAGTGCATCGGCGTGGGTGTTCTTTTCTCTGGGGATTTGCTCTATAGTATATGCCACCATTCGTCCCAGGTAGCCCTTCACCTTCTCTAAATATGCTGCCATCTTGGGCCCCCTTGCCTGGTACTCCACCTTTATTTGGCATACCACCAATTGCGAGTCACTAAAAATATGAAGGCGCGTTACCTTCAGTTCCTGGGCTAGGCGCAGGCCAGCTAAGAGCGCCTCGTACTCCGCCTCATTATTGGAGGCCTCGAACCCAAACCGGATTGCGCAGTACATTCTGTGTCCCTCGGGCCCAGTCATCATGATGCCCGCTCCTGATCCTCCTTCATTTGACGCCCCGTCAACATGCAAACTCCACTCCTCTACATCTCCCAGTTCATCCTCCACAACAGGCTGCGCCCCTCCTTCACTCTGTCCTTCATTCGGCTGATGGGTGAATTCTACTATAAAATCTGCCAGCACCTGTCCATTGATGGAGGCCCTTGGGGTGTAGACAATATCAAACTGACTTAGCTCAATCGACCATTTCATTAGCCTCCCTGAGGTCTCTGGCTTATGTAGGACTTGTCTCAAAGGACTATCTGTTAAGACATCAATCGTATGCGCATGGAAGTAAGGCTTCAACTTCCTCGACGCCACTACTAGCGCATAGGCCAGTTTTTCGATCTCTGGATACCGGCTCTCCGCGTCCACCAGACGCTTGCTGATATAGTATACGGGCTGTTGTTGCTTCTTCTCTCCCTTAACTAAGGCTGCGCTGATGGCATGCTCCGACACCGCCAAGTATAGGTACAGCTTCTCGCCCTTCTCTGGCTTTGCTAACAGGGGCGGCTTCCCCAGGTGCTCTTTCAACCTGACAAAGGCTTCCTCACATTTTTCATCCCAAGCGAACTTTTTGCTCCCTTTGAGGATGTCAAAGAATGGGAGGCACTTGTCGGTGGATCTTGAGATGAACCTATTAAGGGTCGCCACCCTTCATGTTAGGCATTGTACCTCCTTCTTATTCTTCGACGGGCTCATTTCTATGAGTGCCTTTATCTTGTCGGGGTTGGCCTCGATTCCTCTGGAATTGACCATGAAGCCCAAGAATTTTCCTGAGGATACCCCGAAGGTGCATTTGGCTGGGTTCAGTTTCATCCGATATTTCCTGAGCGTGTCAAACATCTCACCAAGGTCTTTGTTGAGATCTGCTGCTACTTTGGTCTTCACTAGCATGTCATCCACATACACTTCCATATTCCTTCCTATCTGATTTGCGAACATTTTATTCACCAGCCTTTGATAGGTGGCTCCCGCGTTTTTGAGCCCGAAGGGCATCACCTTATAACAGTAGAGCCATTTGTCTGTAATGAATGACGTGTGTTCCTCATCTGCAGGGTTCATTGGGATTTGGTTGTATCCCGAGTAGGCGTCCATAAAACTTAGTAACTCATGCCCCGCTGTTGCGTCTACTAACTGATCTATCCTGGGGAGTGGGAAGCTGTCCTTGGGACAAGCCTTATTCAAATTCGTGAAATCAACGCAAGTCCTCCACTTCCCGTTTGGCTTCGGCACGAGTACTGGGTTTGATACCCACACAGGATAGAAGGACTCACGGATGAACCCGTTGGCCTTCAACTTGTCAACCTCTTCCTTTAACGCTGCGTACCTTGTTGGATCGAGTGCCCGCCTCTTCTGCCTGACGGGCCTTGCTCCTGGGGAGATGTTCAGGTGGTGGCACATTACGCGGGGGTCTATGCCCACCATGTCCTCATGACTCCATGCAAACACGTCTAGATTATCCTTCAAAAATCTTATCAATTCTTCCTTCACGTCACCTTGTAGGCTTCTTCCTATCTTCAATTTCCTTAAGGGCTCTTCCGTCACCGTAGCCTCCTCTACTTCTTCTACCGGTTCTGCTCTTGCCTCATCCACGACCCGAGGGTCCAGCTCCTGCGGACCCCCTGTGGGCATGCTTATCACCTCATGCACCACCATGGCCATCGGCTCACGTGGCTTTGCAGGCGTGCGAAGTGAGGTGTTATAACACTCCCTTGCTTCCTTCTGTTCTCCTTTCATACTCGCGATCCCCCCTGGGGTCGGGAACTTGACAACTAAGTGATATATTGAAGTTATGGCTTTCAATTCTCTCAGGGAGGGCCTCCCTAATACCGCGTTGAAAGCTGATGCGCAATCTACAACAACAAAGTTAGACATGACTGTGGTTTGGCGGGGTTGCTCCCCCATGGTAAGTGTCAACTCAATCATCCCAAGGGGTTGCACTGAATCCCCTGTGAATCCGTATAGTGACGACTGGCAAGGTTTTAGGTGACGAATGCCCAGTCCCATTTTTTCCAAAGCCGGGCGATATAGGATGTCCACTGAGCTCCCGTTGTCCACCAGGACTCGATGTACACGCATATTTGCCAACTGGACTGTCAGCACCAGCGGATCATTGTGGGGGAAGTGTACCCCTCGTGCATCTTCCTCAGTGAACGTTATCGAGTCGTTTTCCCCCTTGAAACTCTTCGGGGGTCGCTGTTCTAAACTCATGACGCAGGGGGGCGGACTTCGTCGAGCCTCTCTTGCATATTTATCTCGTCCCTTCCTAGAATCTCCTCCAAATCCTGGGCCTCCAAAAATGGTGCGGACCTCCCCTTGTATCTCTGGGGCTCGCTCCTGTGCCTGGGGCACTGTGGGCTCGTTTTCTGGCCTTTGCCTTTCTCTCTTGACATAGCGGCCTAAGTGCCCCCGGCGGATGGGCTCCTCAATTTCCTCCTTCAAGTGGATACACTCTGCCATGGTGTGTCCAATGTCCTTGTGGTATTGGCAGTATTTACTGGGGTCCCTCTTGGACCGATCCTTTCTCATTGGTGGGGGCTTCTTGAAGGGCACTCGATCTTCGTTGGTGACGTAAATATGCTCTCTGGTGTCAGTGAGGTTCGTATAGTAAGTATAGGCCGTTGGCCTATGATCACCCCCTCGTTTGGTCTTCCTCTGCGGGTCGTCTCTCGACCCCTCATACGTCCTCTTCTTCTTAGCTATATTCGGCCCGTCGTTAATTGGGGGCTTTGCGTGGGGCTCCTCCTTTCCGGCCTTCAGGTTTGCATGGCCATCCTCCACACGGATGTACTTCTGTGCTCTTTCATAGAAGTCATCCAAGTCGGTGACTTCCCTCTTTAGCATGTTTTCCCACAACTTGCTCCCTGGGAGCACCCCAGCAGTAATGGCCATTTTTAACTCCCGGCGCGTTAGGCTCCCCACTTTTGCGGCCTCCATATTGAACCGGTGAATGTAGCTTTTTAGGCTCTCCTTCTCCCCTTGCTTCACGTTGGCCAAGCTGGTACCTGGCATCGTGTAGTCCCGCACGGCATGGTGCTGCTGGAGGAACTCGTCAGAGAACTGCTGCCAGGACCTGATGGACCCTAGTCTTAGCCTTTTGAACCATTTGTAGGCGGGTCCTTTCAGAGTGACAGCGAAGCAATGGCACCTGGCACCACTTCCATTCCCCCTCAATTTCATGAGATCGTTAAACGCATCCAGGTGGTACTTTGGATCCGTGTTCCCCTCGTAAGGGGTCATATTGAGCTCCTTAAAATTGTTAGGGAGCCGGATTGCCTGAATTTCTCGCACGAAGGGTGACTCATGGTCGAAGTCTTCCTCAAAGGCCTGGCCACCAGACGCGGTGACAATCTTGCTCCGCAAGCTCCGCATCTCTGTGTCTAAGTCCTGCCTCCTTTTGCTGAGGGAGTCTCTTAGAGTGGATGGGCTAGGATCTTCCTTTCCCTTGCCTTCTCGAGGCGCCTCAGGGGGTGTGGTTCCTTTCCCTGCCCTCTTCTTGTTGATCTCCTCCCGCAAGTCTGGGGGCATTCTTTTGGAGGTGACCTCATCCTCACGTCGAGGGGCAGCGGTGGTACTCGGCGCTGGCCTTTGGGCTTGCTTAGGCAGTTCGGGGTGATCATGTTGCTTCGCGTGGGGGGTGTTGCTAGTTGAGTGTCGGGTTCTTCCATCATCCACTGGCACAGTGGTCTCCACCCCACCTTTGCCTTTCTCTTTTCTCTTAGGCAAGGTTATGCTGGACTTACCCTGCAGTAAGCCGTTAAGGACCTCTTGCATGTTTTCCAAGGTAGTTTCTAACCTTTGGTTTTTACGGTGGAGCTCACGTATCTCCTCTTCGTAAAATCGGGACTTTGAACTCGAGCTCACGGAGTGGACCCGGGGGTGTTTGTCAGGCCTATGGGCAGAAGGGCCCGGGTCTTGCCGGCCGAAGTTCGGTGCCCGCGGCGGTTTTGGAGTAGGGAACTCATCAGCGTGCACCGGTGGTGCTCTGGGAGGACTCCCCCCAGGTGGAGCAGCCGGTGATGAGGCCACCCTGTCTCCTCCTTGAACCTCAGGGTCTTTCGGGGGCTCCACGTCCCTGGGTGGAGGAGCGTCCTTCATGGAGGCCTTTAGCTGGACTCCGTTTAAGTGAACTTCGACCTCCTGCGTCTCCCTTAGTCGCTTCGAGCGTCTCGGCATCTTCTTCTTGTCGGAAATAATGGTGGAACAGTAGCATAAAACTAATGTTCCCACAGACGGCGCCAAACTGTTGACGGTAAGAACTCGTCAACGAAGTTAAGTTGGAAAAATTATCAAATTAAAATCGCTAATTGGAAAGCTATGAAAACTTGAACAATAACTCAAGAACAATGGAATAACAACAATGGAGAATTCAGTATCTCATTCACACTAATGTCTCTGCTACAGTAAAATTTCCAACCCCCTTTCAGGTGGCCTTGGAATTCATTTTATAGTAGGCTCTAATGGCCTTAGGTACATAGTGGTCCAGGGGACCAGGTGGTACAAACGTACTGTATTAGGGGTACAGTTTCGTTGGTAGTGGTTGTACATCCCGTACAGGAGCAGGTGTCAGGGGGATGTTTCCACTACTTGTCTGTACCCCTTCCTGAGGTGTGGTAGCAGGTGTATCGGTACAGAAGGTAGTGGTGTCGGTTCTGACCCATGGCCGTAGACGTACGGACCATGATCCTTACCCCAGCAACCTCACTGGCACTGGTATCCGTACCTAGTACTTGGTCGTACAAATATGTCGCATTCGACCCGTACGGGACCTCCTAAACATGGGGATCCCGAGGTGTAGAGAACGGGACCTTTGGTACAGGATGCCTGGATCATTATAAGGTTACCCACGGGCGTGGGCGATAAGTGCTTGGCCTCGCTCTACGTCTTAGCGTACGAGGCAAGACGCCTCTGGGCCATACGTGTCAAGTTACGGGGCGTCGGCGTCCCGAGAAGATGGTGGGTTGATAGAATTTCAGGGATGCGCACGCGGGGCCTTGCGCGGCCCCGCGTACGGGGCGCTGCTGATGGCCTCGCGCAGTTGGAGTGGCCTAAGGGCCCCGTGAGATAGGGGGACCTCGCCCACGCGACGGCTCCGTGAGATGGCCTCGCGAGGTGGAGAGGTTTTGCCCATGCGACGGCCCCGCGAAATGGCCTCGCGGGATGGGCCTCGCGAGATGAATTAACGTCTCGTAGCCTCCCTCGGCCCCGCGCATGGGCATGGTAGGAGTGGCCCAGGGGCCTCACGGAACGGGACGGCTTCGCCATATGAGGGCCTCGCCATATGATGGCCTCGCCCTTGTGATGGCCTCGCGGAATAGGGCGCCTCGCCCCTAGGATGGCCTCGCGGATCAGGAGGGCCTCGCCCATTTGATGGCCACGCGACATGGCGCCTCGCCCCTAGGATGGCCTCGCGGATCAGGAGGGCCTCGCCCATTTGATGGCCACGCAACATGGCAGCCTCGCGACTTGGTGGCCTCGCGGAAGGCGACTCGGTGGCCTCGCGGAATAGGGCGCCTCGCCCCTAGGGTGGCCTCGCGGAATAGGGCGCCTCGCCCCTAGGATGGTCTCGCGGATCAGGAGGGCCTCGCCCATTTGATGGCCACGCGACATGGCGCCTCGCGACTTGGTGGCCTCGCGGATCAGGAGGGCCTCGCCCATTTGATGGCCATGCGACATGGCAGCCTCGCGACTTGGTGGCCTCGCGGAAGGCGACTCGGTGGCCTCGCGTAATAGGGCGCCTCGCCCCTTGGGTGGCCTCGCCATAGGATGGTCTCGCGGATCAGGAGGGCCTCGCCCATTTGATGGCCACGCGACACGGCAGTCTCGCGACTTGGTGGCCTCGTGGAAGGCGACTCGGTGGCCTCGCGGAACAGCATCCTCGCGAGAGGGGGTGGTCTCGCGGATCAGGGGGGTCTCGCCCATCTGATGCCCATGCGAAATGGGGGGGGGGGGGGGGAGTACGCCCAGGTGACGACCTTGCATTTTCCCTTGATGAGATTATGAGCATCAACAACAGTGTTCCTACGTCAAAAGTATAAGACAAAGACCCATGGTCCACATCACGTTTCTTGGAGAGCCTAGAAGAGGCTATGGGGACACAGCTGGAGCTTAGTTAACCTTATCATCCTCAGACCGATTGACAATCAGAAAGGAACATTAAAATCTTTGAATGTGTTGTTGAGTTTAAGGGTTCTTGGAAGGAATACTTGCACCATATAGAGTTTTCATACAAAAATAATTACCAAGCAACCATCGGTATGGCTCCATACGAGATGCTCTACAGAAGAAAGTGTTGATCTCCTCTACACTAGGATGAAGTGGGAGAGAGACGACTACCTGGGGCAGAACTGGTGTTAGAAGCCACCAGAGCCATCAAGAATATAAGAAAGCATATGTTCCCAACTCAGAGTCAGCAGTAGAGCTATCCAAATGCCAAAAGGTGGGACATTGAGTTTGGTGTGGGAGACAAAGTGTTCTTAAGAGTTTCATCCACCAAAGGTGTCAATAGGTTTGAGAAGAAGGGTAAATTATGCCCAAGATATATTAGTCCATTTGAGATTCTCAAGAAAATAGGACTGGTTGCTTATCGCTTAGCCCTACCTCCCGCATTGACAAGTACTCATAATATTTTTCACATTTCAATGCTCAGGAGGTATGTATCGGATTAATCCAATGTGCTTAATTATGAACAACTAGAGCTACAACAGGACTTAAGTTACTAAGTCAAGCGAATGAGGATACTGGAGCGGGGAATCAAAGAGTTGAGAACTAAAAGGATGCCCCGAGTTAAAGTCCTGTGGATAAACAACATGGTTGAAGAAGCTACTTCGGACCTAGAGGATGACATGCGTGAGAAATTTTCTGATATATTTGGGTAAGAAATTTCGAGGACGGAATGCTTTTAAGGTGGGAAGTGTGTAATAACTCGGTTTAAATTTTTTTATTTTAAATAATTGTGTGTAAATTATTTAAAATATGTGATGGAATGAAATTAAAATAATGATTGATAGATATTGTTTTAATGTATAAGAATGGACAATGGATCTCTTTAGAATAAAGTTTGGAAATTAAGTGTAAGATAAATATATAAGTGAAATATGTATTTTACTATATAGTTAAGGGTTAAATAAGTTCTATAAGGACCCTGGAACAAGTTTATTAAATTATTTGGTCACATGAGAATTTATTTGAGAAGCCTAGAACATGATTTTATGTGTTTGGACTCACATAAAATCATAGAATTATTTTTTTTGACGGACTCACATAAAATCATAGAATTATTTTTTTTGACTATGCACTACAACAATTTTCACTTTCAATATTTTTAATGTCTTATGTTGGGAGACATTGAAAGTTTTTATTAATGACTAAAAATGTAAGTCATTAAAAGAATGGGGAGACGTTGCAAACTGGGTGCCCAACGTATGTGTCAAGGGATCACATCTAATGTCTCCTATTGGGAGACATGTCAGAGATCCAACGTCTACCAATAGGAGACGTTGGAAGTAGGAGACATCCAACATGTGTCCAAATATAACATCCAATGTGTGGATGTGATCCCTTGTATATGCCTCTACGTCTCCTTCTTCTTCCCCCATGCATTACACAAAGGCCTTTTCGGGAAGATTTCTGGCGATTTTAGGGCTTGCAAAGCTACAGAATTTTCACCATTTTCACCATTTTGAAGTAATATTTGATGAAATAAATTATGGGTTTTGAATTAGGAATTTTGAAGTAGATTTATATGTGTTTTTTTTTTTTGTAAAGATGATGATTTTTTATAATGTATTTATAGGGTGTTCTTGGAGTAAGATTGGAATGTGAGATTTTTACTCAAAATTTCTATTTCAAGCACATATTAGTTTAGATCATTATTAAATTTTGAGTGAGTTTCTAATAACTTTGTTGACAATGTAGAAAACAATTTTAATTTTAATTTTACATAGATTTGATAAAAGTATATATGTGTATAATTTTTTTAATTTTTATTATTATTTAATTAGAAAATTATATATATTTGTATATATATTTTAAATTTTTTATTAGCAATTTAGCTAAGTTGATTATATATAGTTATGTTTTGTTAAAATTTATTTATTAAACAATTTTGAAAATTAGAGACATATGAAATTAAAGTTATATGTTTTTGTTGATTAGTGAGTTTTTAGCTAGTGACTGAATTGTTAAAGTTAATAATTGTAAATATTTGAGTTCTTTATACCACATTTTTTATTTAGGTTGATTGTAGTGGCTCATTGATTTTTTTATTTGTTAGTAATCATTTATTTATTAATTAATTTTATTTTGTAGGTTGTGGTTTTGTTGGAGTGAGATTTTAGTGTGATTTTTGCCTCAAAAATTCTATTTGAAGCACACATTTGAGATAATTAAGTTTATAAAATTACTAGAATAAGTTATTGTTAATCAAATTATTTAGTAATATTTTTTTAGTAATCTTATATTTATTAATTAATTTAATTTTGCAGGTTGTGGATTTAATAGCAAAGTGCATTGTAGATTGAAGTAAATTTGCTAACTTGGATTATTAATTGCAAGAGGTACATCCATTCCCTTATTTCTACTTTTAATATTATTAAACAAAATGTTAGAGGAGTTTGAATATCTTAAATATCCATCCATTGTGAAGTATGTTATGAGATTAAAATTGTGTGCTGCGGTGATAACAGAAGGTTGAGAACTTGTGTGTTTTAGTGAAGTAGGTTCTGAGAAATTTGTTTGTGTGTTGCGAAGCTATAAGGAAGAAACTTATTGTATGTTGTTTGAATTAGTTGTTTTGCTATTGACATGCAAATGGTTAGGTCACTATTATAGGGGAAATGCTGCCCGATTCTATCTACAATTATGTATTATTTTCTTGTATTTTAATTGTGTTGTGATTGATTAATTGGTTTGATTAAATTGATAGATGGTTAAGTTACTCATATAGGGGGAATGCTGCCCAAATTTACAAATAATTAGCTTTGTTATAGACATAATCTCTATCATGTGCTTATTTAATGTTGTTTCTTTCATTTTTCATAGACATAGGAGAAGATATGGATAGAATGTGGATGTCAGCAAATAGGTTATTTGCAGAATATAGAAATAGGGTCTATTTATTCTTGAGGTATTGTTCGGAAAATGTGAAAGACCCAAATTTTACTTCTTGTCCTTGTCTTAAGTGTGGAAAAATTAAAAAGATGAATCTTAAAAAGATCAAATAACACTTATATTTCAATGGTTTGACAAGAGTTACATGGTTTTGTATTTCCGTGGCAGATAGCTTATGTTGCTCCAACTCCGCCAAGAAGACCAAAAGGAGTGAGGATGAGCATAGTAGAGGAGAACTAAGATCCATTAGATGAAATGATTGACAACGCACATTATGGATCAGGAGTAGACCCAAATAAATTTGAGACACTCATTAGTGATGCTGAGAAACCAATTTACCATGGTTGTACAAGATTTACAATATTATTTGCGCTTCTTAGGTTGAAGGATTTGATTGAACATGAGAATTAAATACATTATTTGAGAACAGTATTATCAATTAATGTTTACAAATTATTTTGGAAACCATATATAAATGTAATAAATAATTGATTAATATATTTTACTTTGTATTTTTTGCAGCTAACAAGTACGCCATATACAAAGGCACAACTTGATGAGTTGCGACAAGAATGGATGACCCATATCTTACCAATAATCCAAACTCACCAACCGCTTTCTTAGGTTTTATTAGTTTTTACCGCTTTCTTCATATATAGTGCAATATTTGTTAATTTTTCATATGTCTCACAAATATTTTATCTTGTAAAAAAATTTAAATTTTCATTAATAAAAATTTGCAATTTCTTTTTACAATTATATCAATTTCAATCTAATTAATTATTAAATCAAATTTAATTTAATTAATTATTAAATCAAGTTAAATTATTATTAAATTAATTTGTTTTTAAAAAAATAGGATACTTTTCAATGTCTCCCATTGGGAGACATGGAATGTCTCTAAGGTCTTCCAATGGGAAACATTGAATGTAACGTCCCAAAAATGCTAATAAGGTTTAGTGCCTTGATTAGCATGTCGGGAGGGCATAATTGGATATATGTGTGATTAATTAATTAAATGCATGACTATGTTGCATGCATGATTTATATGATAATATGAGTATACTTATATGCATGTTTACGAGTATTAAATATGCATGTGGGCCCATTCTTGTTTATAAGGGCATATTTGTAGGTTTGGCCTGTTGCGGGCATAAATGTGATTATATGCATTAAATGATTGAGACCACATTATTATGTGGTAATATTCGCAGTTTACGGCTCGAGGCGATCCTAGTGAGCAGATTAGCAGTATAGTCACAACGGGGTTTAATACCCGGCTCGGGATGAGCCTAGGGGTATTCTAGGAATTTAGTGAATATTTGAGGATTTATCATGTAACAGGTAAGTATGTGGTAATTAGTTGGGTATGTCAGGATTAATTAGGAATTTGTAGGACGACTCGAGGAATTAGTGGGAAACGGGGCAAATGACTGTTTGCCCTCATGGGCAATAAAGGGGCTGAGTTATCTTTAGGGGCATTTAGATCTTTAGGTTAAAGGATATAGTTAAGAAAGTTTCAGGATTAATCTAGAACATATCAAAATACACACACTCTCTCTGTCTCTATCTCTAACATGTTCTCTCTCCCTCTCTTGTGCCTTGAGAGCTTTGAAGCTTTGGAAGAGAAAGCTTAAGGATTTAAGCTTAAGGACTAGAGAATTAATGCTAGGATTGATTAAGGTGCAGCTAGGGGGCAGAGTCTTCATCAAGGTAAGGATTTAGCTGTGAATTATGGTAGAACTTTGCTATTAGTTTGGGTGTTTGTAAGCTTCTATGTTTCAAAGGGGATTTTGATGAATTATGGGTTCTTAGGAGGATTTTGGTTAAATTTTTAGGAGGTTGTGTTGCTCTAAGTAGACTAGTAAGGTTCAGTGGTTCAATTTCTGGTTATGGAGCATGTTGGATGAGATTTTTATCACTAGGTTGGGAGAAAGCGTAGGAATAGCCTAAGGATTTCTAGGCGTCGCGGCCCGCGTGACCACAAAAGCCCTGGGGGCTTTGCTGTTTCATCAGCGCCTCGAGGCACTAAAGGGGAAAGTGGCGGCTCTATAGGGACAACTCGCGGCCCGTGTGCCTATTGGAGTTGGGGCTGGTGCCTCTGACTTGGGGGCGTGCCGCGAACCTTAGGGCCAGGTCACCTGTAAATCAACATATGTGAGATTATAAATGTATTTGTGATTAGAAATATGTGGATAGGCAGGTTAGCTCTTGCTGCTTTGTGTTGCGTGCTTCACTACTTGTATGTCTACTATATTTGATGTGGAATTCTAGCCAAAGGGAGTCGGAGCTGATGTTATGCATATTGAACGCAGCTCGGCCTAAGCGAGCTAGGATCAGCTAAATAACTAGAGGGCTCGGCCTAAGGGCACCGACACAAAGTTAATTGTATTAGGATTGAGTTATATGGTACGATTAAACTGTTATTATTGCCTAGCTTAGTACTTGTATTATGTTGTTGATAGAACTGGTTGATCTAAAGTTTACAATGCACACTTTGTTGTTATCTATGCTTTTTTAATTTAGTTTTCTTGCTGAGCCTGGGCTTACGAGTGCTATGTGATGCAGGTAAAGGAAAGGGAAAGATGAACCAGCCATGAGTTTGAGAGCTTTCGGGCAGTGTGTACATCAGTAGTTGCTCGACCGCCTCCCGAAGAATTTACAGGGATGAGAGCCAAAATTTTTATTTTTCCATTTAGGTTGGCTGCAGTTGTATGAACTTTTGAGGGTTGTACCTGCCATGTAAGCATTATTTTTGGGATCCCATGTATCCAACTCTTATTTGAATGAATGTCAAACATTTTATGAACAAAATCTATTAACCCTAACCTATCAATTGACTTTAGAAACACATTTATGTTCTAACGACTTGATTAGCAAGTCTTTCACTATTTTAAACACACAGTGTAATAGTCTTGGTTACCCATGGCGTTACATTGAATGTTCAATGTCTCCCATTTGAAGACATGAGAGACATCCCATGTCTCCCAATGGGAGACATTGAATGTCCCTGTTTTTGGATACCATTCAACGTCTCCCAGTGGGAGACATGGGATGTCTCTCACATCTCCCAATGGAAGACTTTAAAGAGCACCTACGATGACTCCATTTACAATGTCTCCCTAATAAGTCATAAAACCCTTATATTATTGTAGTGATGGTTTGATTTTTAATCATTTTTATTATATGGTTTTCTATTTAATGGAAATGATTAGTATATAGTTTGGTCATGGAAAATTTAGCATTGAGTTACATTCCCTAGAGTTGTGCAAGAGGTGGCATAAAATTATTTTAGCAAATTTTGGTGCATATGCTCTATAGTTTTGGTCAAGGCATTTTCAAATTTCAAAAGTTAGTGGATGGTATGGGAAGTTAAGGGCTGATGAGAGGGAGTTGCCTACTCATTTTTCATAGCCAATTTTGAAATCCACTTAGAGAGGATGAGAGAAAAGTTGAGAGAAAAAGGAATGGAAGGAGAAGAAAGCCTTGGCTCTCTAAGGGTTCGACCTAGTAGTGATAAACACAAGGTGAGTATTGAATCCAAATCTTTGTCTTCTTTTTTATGATTTGGATCATGATAATGATTCTAGATACCTTTGGGTTTTTGAAACATTATGTGCAAGCAAGAAGAGGAGATAACACCAAGTTTAGGCTGTAACGACCCTGATTTTTAAGACTCAATAATGCGGAAATATAAATGTTTTCATTTATCCAAATGTCTCAAAAACCCGTATAAAAAAACTTTTTAAAAGTCGTATGGCCATACTTAACATTTAATACAAACATATTTTATAAAGAGTAGAGTGAGCCTAGTTTATGAAAATAACACAACATTTCCAAAAATAAAACGGCTTCCCAAAAGGTTGGTCTACATGTACATTCTCAAGGTAAACTCCAACGATCACTGCTCTTCCTTGCCCTTGTTCTTACCTACAACAGGAAACAACTAGTTAAGCGAAAACACTTAGTAAGTTCAACTTTAAAACAAAAGCATGCAGAGAAGAGAATTAGGGTTCCGGATCCATCCAGACCCTACACAATCAACTTCAAGAATGCAAAAGTGTCCTGGCAAAGTTATGGTCATGCCTGATAACCAATGACAAATTATTTCATATAAACAAATAAATTCATGCACATAGAAAATCCCAGAACTAGCAGATATATTATATCACAACTATTTCTTATCAACAAATAAATCCCTACACTTAGAAAATCCCAGAGCAAGCAGATATAATATATAACAATATAATTCGAGACCAACGCTCGACAATTTCCAACAATTCGGGCGTAACACACCCTTTAGCATAAATGTTAATCTATAAAAGAGAACTGAGTCTCCAGACTAAGATCTAGCCAATAAATATCCCCATCAAGGATAACTATCGCGTTACCTATGGCATCACTACTTATCCAAGAGTAAATCCCTCACAAGGGTAACCATCAAGTTACATAGGGCATCACTACTTATCCAAGAGTGTAATCAAAGTTACACGGGTTTACATATACTTCTATGTTAATCTGTGGTGCAGTTGCCCCTAGGGTGTTCAGCCTCACTCAAACTTGGAAACCCCTAGTATCTCTAGGCACTCTCACTGAATGGCCAATATTCACGGCTACTATTTGGGAATAACTTATCAAAGAACTTGCTCGAGTTCTAACCGTTCACTGATTAAGTAAGCATGAGGGCTCCTAGGTCCTATTCATTTTGGCGCCCCTAGGTTTACACCAGAAATCCTCACCTATTGGCCACTCATCGCGGTAATGAACCGGACATAAATAAAATCAAGCAGTGTGACGGGGATCAGCCATCTATAATATGATAGATATCTACCGGTCATATTTTCTGAATCAACACCAACTAGAGTAATGTCTCTATGAAAACTTTCTACGACAGTGTATGTATGTGCATGTAACCTTATACTAACATACAATACAATAGTCGTTTCATGTTGCAGCCACACAATAGAAGTTGACTTACTTGGAGTCCTTTAATCCATAAACGCGGCTGGAGCGTTGGTAAGACCAAAAGACATAACTAGAAACTCGTAATGTCCATAACGAGTCTTAAAAGTCGTCTTGGGAATATCCTCTTCCCGTACCTTGAGCTGGTGATACCCGGACCTTAGATCAATCTTTGAAAACACGGTTGCCCCTCGAAGTTGATCAAACAAGTCGTCAATTTGGGGTAGCGGGTACTTATCATTAATTTTCACCTTATTCAGTTCGCGGTAATCTATGCACATCTACATGCTTCCATCCTTTTCCTTCACAAATAGAACCGGTGCTCCCCATGGTGAATGGCTTGGTCTAACAAAACCCAAGTCTAAGAGTTCTTGTAGCTACGTCTTTAACTCCTTGAGTTCGGTAGGTGCCATCCGGTATGGTGCCTTGGAGATAGGATCAATGTCCGGTACTAATTCGATTGTGAAGTCAATTTCCCGAGTCAGCGGTAGCCCTGGTAAGTTTTCAGGAAATACTTCTAGAAATTCCTTTACAATGTGAATGTCTCCAACCTTTAGTGGGGTTTCCTTTACCACATCCGTGATGCTAGCTAAAAATGTGTGACATCCCTTTTCTATCATCCTCTAAGCTTTGAGAGATGATATAAGCGGTGTGCGTAGTCCTGAAACTTGTCCCATAAATCACAGTCTCTGACCGTCAGGAGTCTCGAACGTCACTTTCTTGCATTTGCAGTCGATGGTTGCACCATTCCTTGCTATCCATACCATGCCTAGTATCACGTCGAAGTCTTTAATCTCTAACTCTATTTGGTCTCCTTCTAGTTCTACATCCTCAATTTTGATCGGTACGCCCCGTACTATCTGTGATGATAGGATTACTACACCCGAAGGCAACTATGTCACAAACCAAGTTCTATAAGATTTGTCTAATTTCTCTATCATTCCTAACGAGATATACGAGTATGTTGTTCCCGAATCAAACAATACTAGAACATATACTATCGAGGATAGGAATCTGACCTGTGACCACTTTATTTCTAGCGTCAGCTTCTCCCTAGGTTAAGGCAAAGACTCTGGCAGGAACCATCTTGTTGTCCCTTTTCTCCTCTGACTTGAGCTGGGGACATTTCCTCCTTTTATCTCTGTTGTTCGTCCGTGCCCTTTTATCATTATCGGACTGCTTATTGTCAGGATGCCTTCTTTTCTGACCATTACTATTGTTGTTGCTAGACTGATGGTTATTGTGGTTGTTGTTCCGAACATTCTGAGGTTGACTCTGCTGTTTAGGCTCAGGTTTACTAGCTTCCTGTTTATTAACATTTGCCTGAAGCCTTTTCTACTTCTATAGTTGTTTCTAAAGCATCAACGTAAGTAGTGGTTCCAGGGTTTGCTAACTTAACTCTTAACTAAATCTTTGGTCTAAGTCCTCTAACGAACTTGGTCACCCTCAGAAAGTCAGTTGGAACCAACTCTGGTGAAAACTTGGCTAATCTGTCGAACTGCCGAGCATACTCTGCTACCGTCAAGTTGCCCTGCTTCAAACTAGTGAACTCCTCGACCCTTGTGGTGATGACTGCCGAGTTGTAGTACTTTTTGTGGAACAGCTCCACAAATCTGGTCCATGTCATGGTGGTGACGTCATGAGTCTACTGAACTAAGTCCCACCATATTCTAGCATCCTTCTTAAGTAGAGATGAAACACAAGATATGCGATCTACGTTACTGAGATTCATGTGCGCTAGAATTGGCTCTACATTTCTGAGCCATTCTTCCGCCTCGAAGGGGTCTGTTGTCCCTTCAAATTTTGGAGCGTGTTTCTTACGAAACAACCCGTAGATTGGGTATGGCGCATAATTTTCCATTGTCCATCCCCCATAAGGACCTACTTGATGGGGTGCTTGAGCCATTTGCTGAGGCTGCGGTTGTGGCTGAGGCTGAGCCTGTTGTCGTTGTTGCTGCAGCAATTCTTCCAGTTATTGTCGTAGCCTAGCAATTTCCGCAGTGTTGTCAACCGGTGGCGGCGGTGCATTTTGGTGGGCAGTAGCACACAATCCCCTTCTACGAACCGAAGGGGCTTCGTTGCTCACAAGAGCGGCATTGGAGGCATTGGCATTGGTGCGAGCAGACCTTCTGAGCGACATCTTCAGCGGAGTTCTAACAATTGAGAGAAACATGTTAGAACTTTACCCTAATAGGCTCTAAGGAAAAAAATTTAATCTAAGCAAACATAACTCAGACCTATTAATTGTGATTTCTTATGAAAAATTACATAAGCCTTCCTTATTATTCGATTGGGTTTCTATACTTAGAAAAATAAGTCATCTTTATTATTTTCTAAGTCTGTTTCTAATCATTCTATATGACTAAATTCTCAAGCTCAAAACTCGTCGTTGTTCCAAAGTTAACCATATTGAGGGAGGACTGGGATCAGTAAAATCGTTCCCACTAATATGGCCCCCTAACTCTCAATATGGAACCCGGTCCATTGATTTGTATCCACCCTCACCAAACTCGGTTATTATTTATTAAATTTATTATTTATTATGATTGCAAAAGAAAATCAAACTCATACATGTTATCAAAATAACAATGATATTTATTTGGAAAAACAGTTTTCACTATTTACAATCATAAATGCAAATAAATAAAATAAATAAAGAAACTAATATATTCTAAAAATCGGGATCTTCTACATCTGATCCTTCATCTAACATATCATCATCTATCTCCTTATAGTCATCATTATCTTGAGCCTCAAAATGCCCTCGAGGAAGATTCGTAAAGATTCTATGTTTTTGCTCGCTTGTGAATTGGAATTTCATTTTAGAAGTGAATCTAAGTATGAGAAAATAATATCTCATAGCTACCGGTAATTCATCTTCATCATCTATAGTCTCCCATATATCTTCTAAGGCTGCAATTATAGTAGGATAATCTTTAAAAAGTCTAATCACTAAAACATATTGCTCCGTATCTCTTATCATGATTTGCTTAGTTCTTGGAGGTGACCTATCTCCCAGTGGAATAAGAGTAATCTTCGAGTGATTCTTTCTAGCACTCCTAAGATATTTCTTGGCTCTCTAATTCTTTTCAAGGCCTTAATGGCTCGGATATCCTCATAGGTTAATGCTCCATTCATTCTTAACTAAAAACATAAGGCTAAAACGTTAGCTATACATATAAACATAATAACTATAACATAAATACTTACATTGGCGGTTAGATTCGGAGCTTAAGCGTGTGTATCAAGAAAAATTTCATGCGAATGAACTGTTTCTCTGATACCAACTATAATGACCCAACTAATTCTAAGACCTTGGACAATTAAAAACTACTAGACTTAGCTGCTATTTTTTAGAAAACATACATAATAAATATTCACAACTTTATTAAAGATTTCAAAGTAAATATTGAAATACATAAATGAGCGGTATGGGATCCCATTGTTTTAAAATAAAACATAACTTTAAACTAAAGGAAATTGTTTACAAAGCTAAATGCAGAAAATACATTCAAAACATAATTTAAAGAGACTAAAAATAACATCGTCCTCGAATCATCACGCAGTCCATCGAATCCATTCATCCTTAATACACAAACCAAGCTACCAAGAATCCTTCCACCGCCATAACTATTTTCCTGCATACACAAAAATAAAGGAATGGGCCTAATGCCCCGTAAGGAAAATCTACTAGCACATACAACATAAAACATAACATAAGACTACAAAACATATGACTATAAAACACATGTATTATAATGGCCATCATACTTCTTGGGGCTTGCTAGCTAAGCAATCATATGCCCATAAATTTACAGGGCTTAGTTATCTAAACAAGTTATATAAATTTATGGGGCTCATTATCTAAACAATCATATGCCCAAGGAATATTTTATTGGGACTTGTTATCTAAACAAGTTATATATTTGTTATCTAAACAAATTATGTGATTGTTATCTAAACAATTTATATACTAAAAAAAAACTAAAACATATCATACATAAATCATAGCATATATCAAAACGTAAAAGCATACAAAATCTATCCTATTTTCCTTACCAATACCGGGATTTATGAGAACAAGGACGGGATTTGGAACACTCCTAAAACCTACAATAAGAACGTGAGTATATCTAAAGAAAGAGATGATAAAGAAATGAACTAAACCACCAAGAAGAATATTATCGAAAAGAGACCTTAAGTTCAAAGAACTTAAATACCTAACCAGGAATGGAAACAACGAGTTAGGATTTGAGTAAAGAAAACTAAAGAAACATACAGAAATGAAATTAAGATTAGGAGTACCTTTGAATGTACTAGAACCGAACTACACCTTGATATTGAAAACACACATCTCACTTCCCAAGTGTTTATAAAGCTTAAGATGATAAAGTTTTTATCCCAACCCAAGTGTTTATCACTCTATAGTAACCCTAGTAGCTTGAAGGCTCTGAACACAGCTTGAAGAATGAGAAAAATGGTTGGGTACTAGGTCCTATTTATAGAGTTCAAGGAGTGAAACTACCTCCTTTTAGGTTGAATAACATAATGAATATTAATTGAAAAATAAAATGGTGCTGAAGACTCGATCAAAACGTTCAGAGGCTAGTCAAGAGGTTAAGGAATGAATCAATCTCGGTTCTACAACATTTGAAAAAGTGGTCCTAAGGCCGATATATCACCCATCATAGGTGATATATCGCCTGGCCCTATGTCCTGAGTGCTTGTGGTTTCGTTTGTGCGAAGTTGACGTGTTTTTCGTATTACCTGTGCGGTGATACATCGGCTCCTACACTGTGATACATCGGCATACGTGAATATATTAAACACGTAATTGCACTTTTTCAGCATAATTTGAATTGGATAAACAGCTTTGACTGAGTAATACGAGATTCCAACAAGTTCTGGAAGGATCTAGAGCTTCTAGAAACTTTTATTTTTGAATTATCTACTTAAAATGCTTAAATCCTCAAATAAACAAGATT
The DNA here is from genome assembly GCF_963169125.1 of Humulus lupulus. NCBI lineage: Eukaryota > Viridiplantae > Streptophyta > Magnoliopsida > Rosales > Cannabaceae > Humulus > Humulus lupulus. The sequence goes on along the minus strand of NC_084800.1, from coordinate 143,976,251 downwards.
GTGACAAATGCCATGCTCTTAATGGTCTTGGAAGATTCTAGAGTTTCTAGAACTTTCTTTTATATAAATTATAATTAAATCCTTAAATAAACATCCACACCACATGTAACGCCCTGGATAGCCAAGACCGTTACACTGTGTGTTTGTAAAGTGCCAGACTTGCTAGTCAAGTCTATTAGTTGAAAGCGTGTCTACGAAACCGTAAAGGAACTAGGGTTTAAGATATTTTGGTCTCAAAAGCTACATTTCTATTAAGAAACATTGTTCACTAACACGGGATCCCAAAAATATCAGTTTAAAAGCCATTTACAAAAGTTACAAGGTTCAAATACATAAACCAGCCATACTAAGGCAAAACGAGCAGTTAGGTAATCCCTGTCCTGACTCACTCCTCGACCATGGCGATCGAACAGCTAGCTATGTACATTTCACCTCGGAGCTCTCCACCTCAGGCTTGGTCCAGCTTGCCCTTGCCTTTACCTGCACCACGTAGCACCCGTGAGCCAAGCCCAGCAAGAAAACACAACAACAACAAAGCATAAGCAATTAGCAACAAGTCAGTATCTCACATCACATTACATAATCTCAACCATGTCATCAATCGGTATAATCAGGTATTTCAAATAATAAGCATACCAACTCACGTCATTTACAGTTTACAAATGATAACTAGGGCTGGCGCCCTCAGGCTACCCCCTCTGTTTTCCCGTTGACTTTGGCTACCAGTGGCCGATCTGCGCCCTGTGCGCTAATATCATGTACGGCACTCTTAGGCCGCTTTCACATGTCCCATGCCATAATACCATCATTGACACGATACAATTCTCGGGAGCACTTAGTCCCATCACAAACATACAACCGGGTGCAGTTTTCTTACCTTTAGCTTTCAGATGAATTAGCTATGGGCGACACTCCTTGAGCGCGATCCGATCCTCGAGTCCTAGCTAGTTACCTAGTCACAACCATGAGGGAAGACACCATTAACAACCTTAAATGAGTTCCCCAGTCAAGTTCTAGTACTCGGAACATTGAACTTCACCAAATATAGTAAAAGACTCAACCCCGAGCACCTTAGGTTAAATTTCCAAGCCTAAAATCCAAAAATCCCTTAAGCGCCGCGGCATAGGCCACCCATGCCGCGGCATGGCCCCCAAACAGAGCCATCCAAGGCACAAAAATAGGTAAGGGCCGCGGCATTTCTTGGACCATGCCGCGGCCCGCCCTTCTTCCTCAGCATGCAACACCCTTGAAGGGCCGTGGCTCACCAAGAACCATGCCGCGGCCCGACCCTTCGAACCCAGAAAAAACCACCATTTTCAATCTCCAAACCTCACCTAAAGCTATCCCAAAGCCCCCAAACCAAAACCAATTAATAATAACAACATTAGAATGATTTAGACAACACAACCCAACCAAAAATCCAGCCTAAGACTCACCAAAACCCCAATTCCAACTTCTGAAATTCCAACCCATAGAACTCAAAACCAGCCATGAAAACTCTCAAATTCAACCATCAAACTGTAAATTAAACCTTACCTCAGCTGTAGAATCGATTCTCCAAGAGTCCCCTGACCTATCTTCAAAGTTTCAAGCCTCAATCCCACCTTAAATTCCAAAACCACAGATATTTAAAACTCAGCCATTTTCTTTAAATTCCTAACCTTAGAAACGAAAAATCAGAACTTACCTTAGCTCTATCTCAGACCTTGATCAGTTCCTGAGCTAACCCTCCAGATTATTCCCTTCAATTCCCCAAGACACAGCATAAATCCAGCAATTCCCTCTCAAGTTTCAGTAGTTTTCCCTTGCTAAGAGAGAGAAGGAAGAGAAATAGAGATAGGGTCAGTTTACACTTTTCTATCTAGTATTTTCCTAAGTCTTCCAAGTATACCCTTAGATTACTAGACTAATCCCAAAGCTCGGGGTGCCGGAAACGTCCCCGAGGCCAAAACGGTAAAATCCCCCAATAATCCCACCTAGACATCCTAACCTCAGATATATCTCCAATTATTTATTTTTATCACCCGATAGTCTAAATCACTACCCGATACCTAAAATACCCCTGACTTGTCCAAAGTCAATTATAATGCCCCGTTGTGACTTTTCCTGCTATCTAGCCCTAGGATCGCCTCGAGTCGCCGGCTGCAGATTTATCCACATCATAATGTGGTTCTCGCATATATCACATATCATATTACCACATAATATAATCAATTATCATACAAGCGTCATTAAACATATAATTACTCATTAAATCACAATTATTCCAGTAATGCCCTCCTGGCACACTAATCATGGCCCTTAAGCCTTATTAGTGAACTTGGGTCGTTACACCACAAGTGTCATGATCTTATTAATTCTATCTAAACATTATAGTATAATAAATGACATCTTTATAATCAGCTATATTAATCAAACCTTATGTTATAATTAATATTCTTAAACTATAGGTTAAACTTATAAAATCTATAAGTTATGCTACGAGTGTTCAACTAAGTCCCGGCTTGAACCAAAATCCACAGTAACTATCATACTATAACTACTACTAGCTACTACTACTACTCCTAGTCTATCTAAGTAGCTAAGTAAAGTTCTGGGACTCTATAATACCACCACCCTTTCACCTTACCTTGGACCGCATTCACCTCACTAAGGGTAGCAACTATGTTTTCCTCTTGAGTTGCGTTTACTTTAGGTCCTTGTTGGTATTTTCTATGCCTACACTCTCTATCATAGTGACCATTTTTTCCACACACAAAGCAAGGACCTTTCTTGCCCTTAAACTTGTTTGGGTTGGTTCTTGGACCGAAGGATATCTCGTTACCCTTCTTGCCTTTCCCTTTGTTTTTTTGGATGTTTTGGTTGTGACACTGCATTTTCTTTGGAAGTCTCTCCATTAGACCCCTCCACAAGTTTATCTCTACATATCGATTCCTCCTCGATTCAAATATGCTTTTGGATTTCCTCCAAAGAATAATCCTCATTTTTATGAAGGATTCTTTCCCTATAGCTCTTCCAAGTTGGTGGTAATTTAGCCACTATAGCACCAACTTGAAAGGCCTCAGGAAGCTCAATCTTCCAAACTTTCAATTATTTAACAATTATTTGCAATTCATGTATTTGAGGAAGAATAGGTTTATAACCAAAAAACTTGAAATCAAAATATTGAGATATCAAAAACTTTTTGGCACCTTCCTCTTCCGCCTTGAATTTTGTCTCAAGTGCATCCCATACCTCCTTTGTCGATTTGGTCTCAGTGTAGAGATCATAGAGCCTATCGGAAAGAGCGTTGAGGATATGACCCCTACCAAGGAGATTGTCCTCCACCCTATTCCTTCTTTTCTCCATCTCCTCGGAAGTATCCTTGTCGGATGGCGTTGGGAGAGGTTCTAGAGTAGACTCTGGAATGTAGGCGATCTTGAGAGTGGTCAAAAGGAATCTCACTTTGTAGCGTCCCAAATTTTGTAATAGGGCTTAGGGCCTTTATTAGCGTGCCTAGAGGACAATAAGTGATTTAGTATTTAAATATGTGAATTTGATGAGTATTTGATTAGAAATGCATGTTTAGGTGAATTAAATATGCATGTGGGCCCCGTTTGGTTATTAGGGGCATGTTTGTAATTTTAGCCCATTGAGGGCATAAATGCAATATTTGTGATTATTGTGATCTTTACCACGTGCGAGTGGTGATATATTTGAGATGCCCGATTTGACACAGTCCTAGGGAGCGGTTTGCTAGGAAGTCACAACGGGACCCGAAACCTGACTCGGGGCGAGTCGAGGGGTATTTCGGGCATTAGACATTTTATTGGGTTATCAGGTTATGAAAATAAATATTTGGAGATATATTCGAAGTTAGAACATACAAGAGGGAATATCGGGGAAATTTACCATTTTGCTCTTGGGGACCTTTTTGGTACCCCGAGCCTTGGAGGTAACTTAAGTGACTCAGGCTAAGTAAAACAAAACTTAGGAAACACTCAGAACTTGGTAAACTGACCCAAACCCCCTTTTCTCTCTCTCTCTCTCTCTCTCTCTCTCTCTCTCTCTCTCTCTCTCTCTCTCTCTCTCTCTTATTTTCTCTAAACCTTACCAAGTGAAACATTGAATATTAAGCAACGAACTTGGGCTCTAAACTTGGGGATTAGCTCAGTTTCAACTTGTGGATTCAAGCAGAGGATAAGGTAAGATTTGAACCGTGATTTTAGCCATTAGATTCTATACTTATTGACTGAGTTTTTAGCTTTCTTGAGTCTTTCAAGTTGAAGATTAAAATTTGGGATTTGATGAGGTTTTAAGCTAGCTTTTTGTTAGGTTGTGTTGCTGGGACTATTCTAGAACTACTATGGTGATTAAGTTGAGTTTTTAGATTGATTTTGGGGTAAATTGACTTGGTTTTAGTTGTGAAAATGGGGGATTTTTCTGGGTTCGAAGGGTCGGGTCACAAAATTGTTCTTGATGAGTCACGGCCCTCGAAAACGTTTGGGAGGCCAGGAAGAAGGGCGGGCCGCAGCACCCTATAGGTTGGCCCGCAGCGCGCATAGGCAAAAAATGGAGGCTGAGCCTCTGGTTGAGGCGGGTCGCGGCATAGGGCCTTGGGGCCGCGGCACTTAGTGGGTTTTTGGACCCCAAGAAGTTTTTAGGTTCGAGAATCCAAAAGTTAAGGCTCATGATGGATTTTATCACCCAGATTGATAGAATTCAAGGTCCCGGAGACTAGAATTGTAACCCAAAGTTATTTAATTGATTAGAACTTGATGGATGGATGTTGTTGATAAGTTGTGACTAGGTTTTTAGCGAGGCTGGGACTAGAGGACTGTGTTCGGGATATCGGTGCTTGGGAAGCTTGAGACACAGGTAAGAAAACTATTGTGCCCTTAGAGAAGGGTGTGGCCCTATAGTTTGTATTGCAGGGCATGACCCTGTGTGATTGTGTTGTAAGGCGTAGTCCTATTAATTATGTTTGTATTAGCTTAATTATTTGTTAATTTCATGTTATGTGTTGCATATCTGTAAATGTACGGCAAGGGTCGGGAACGGCGAAGGCTGAGAACGACAAGGGCCAGGAACGGCGAAGGCCGAGAACGGCAAGGCCCAGGTACCGCAAGGGGCTGGGAGCAGCGTTAAGCACGCGGAGTGATAGTTGCCAGGGTGAGACCCCTATTGGATACCTGGGATATCCTCACGGTGTAGACCGCGAACCCAGGGCCTGGTAAAGCGCCTGGGACGGCATGGCCGATATGTGTTTAGCCTGTTGGCAGCTTTGTTATATGTTGATTGATAGTTATGCATATGTTGATTGCTTGTGTGGAGTTTTCTTGCTGGGTATCGGCTCACGGGTGCTCTGTGGTGCAGGTAAGGGCAAGGGAAAGATCGATCAATCATGAGTACGGAGAGCATGAAGCATCGTGTACATGTTCGGCCTGCCTGGCTGCCACGACCAGGGGTAGTTTTGGGAGATGTTTTGTATTAAACCAAATTTTGTCGTTTATTCGACCTTAATCATATTTTTAGTTGTAATTATTTCTAAATAGTATTTTGGAATCCCAAATGTATAACGCTTTATAATTTCAATGAATGGCTACATTTTCAAATTATATGATTTTTATTATAGTTTAGCTACACTTTTAACCTAAAACCTCAATTAGCGAGTTAATTGCACGTTTAAATCTCACTTAGTAATGGCTCAAAGGAAGTAGGGTGTTACACACCTTGTCTTTCCATCTAGTGAAATTGGACCCATCAAACCTATCCAACCTCACTAGGTCTTGATTCATAATCTTGATAGTCTCGCCTTCCATTGAGACAAACAAAGGGTAAGCTTTTGAATGTTATGAAAATGTAATTTGCATCAATGGAAATTGGTAAGAAAATTACAACTATTGACAAAATATTACAAATAAATAATTATTGATTAAATAGTGTTACAACTCTTTGACTGAAAATACAAATAAACAATAGAAGAATTAGAAGAAGATAATGAAGAAATACAACTCTAAGCAAAAGGATACAAATAAAGTAAAAGTGTTTGAAACAAAAGAAATAAAAGGATTACAACTCTAAACAAAAATACAAGTAAATAGAACAAGAATAATGAGAAGAAAAGCAATAGAACAAAAATATAAGAACAAGAAAAAATAACAAAAAAAAACTCACTCACACAACCAAAATGAAGAGTGTTAGGGATCACCAACTTGAACAAGGTTTGAAACCTTTGTCCAAAAGCTTATTTCCCCCTAACTCAAGCACTAAGGGATATCTCATAGATTTTGGAAATGCTTCTAAAATAATCAAGCCTCTAGGTGTTTTCTAGCCAAGTACTCTAATGGATAGAAAAGGTTTCTTACAAGTGAGCAATAGGCTGCTATTTATAGAGTTTAGAAACACCCTTTCAATTTCAAATTCCACCAACCCCCATGGCTGTTACCAATGATTAATTGCATGATTATGGAATTAAATATGAGATTTGGGAGTTATTTGGGTTTTTGGAGCCGTTCAAAAAGGTTGGAAAAACTGAAAAAAGTTGTTCAGTTAAACACATGTGGCCGCAATTAGGAGCATCAATGGCTGCAGCCATTTGTAACGACCCAAATTCACTAATAAGGCTTAAAGGCCTTGATTAGTGTGCCAGGAGGGCATTACTGGAATAATTGTGATTTAATGAGTAATTATATGTTTAATGATGCTTGTATGATAATTGATTATATTATATGATGATATGATATATATGTTTGAGATATATGTGAGAACCACATTATGATGTGGATAATTCTGCAGCCGGCGACTCGAGGCGATCCTAGGGCTAGATAGCAGGAAAAGTCACAACGGGGCATTATAATTGACTTTGGATAAGTCAGGGGTATTTTAGGTATCGGGTAGTGATTTAGACTATCGGGTGATAAAAATAAATAATTGGAGATATATCTGAGGTTAGGATGTCTAGGCGGGATTATTGGGGGATTGTACCGTTTTGGCCTCGGGGACGTTTCCGGCACCCCGAGCCTTGGGATTAACTTAATGGATAAGTTAGACTTAAGGAAGTCTTTAGAAGAAAACACAAACCGACTAAGTATACTTCTCTCAGCTCACTTACACGCTCAAAGGGAACCAAAGGAAGGAAAAACACAGAAAAACAAAGGAAAAACTACTGAGTTTGAGAGGGAACTGCTGGGATTGAGCTGTGTCTTTGGGAATTGAAGGAAGTAATCTGGAGGATTAGCTCAGGAACTGATCAAGGTCTGAGATAGAGCTAAGGTAAGTTCTGAATTTTCGTTTTTGGGGTTAGGAACTTAAAGAAATGACTGAGTTTTAAATGGTTATGGTTTTGACATTCAAGGTGGAAATTGAGGCTAGGGACTTTGAAGATAGGTCAGGGGACTCTTGGAAAATCGATTCTACAACTGAGGTAAGGTTTAAATTATAGTTTGATGGTTGAATTTGGGGGTTATCATGGCTGGTTTTAAATTCTTTGGGTTTGGATTTCAGAAGTTGGAAGGAAGAGGTTGAAGTGTGTTGGGCTGTGTTTTCTGGGGAATTATGTTGCTTAGATCATGTTAAAAGGTTGGGAGTTAATTGGTTTTGGTTTGGGGGCTTTGGGATAGTTTTAGGTGAGGTTTGGAGGTTGAAAATGGTGGTTTTTTTCTGGGTTCGAAGGGTCGGGTCGCGGCATGGTTCTTGGAGAGCCGCGGCCCTTCAAGGGGTGTTGCATGCTGAGGAAGAAGGGCGGGCCGCGGCATGGTCCAAGCAATGCCGCGGCCCTTACCTGTTTTTGTGCCCTGGATGGCTCTGTTTAGGGGCCATGCCGCGGCATGGGTGGCCTATGCCGCGACGCTTAAGGGATTTTGGGATTTTAAGATTTTAGGCTTGGAAATTTAACCTAAGGTGCTCGGGGTTGAGTCTTTTACTATATTTGGTGAAGTTCAATGTTCCGAGTACTAGAACTTGGCTTGGGAACTCATTTAAGGTTGTTAATGGTTTCTTCCTTCATGGTTGTGACTAGGTAACTAGCTAGGACTCGAGGATCGGATCGCGCTCAAGGAGTGTCGCCCATAGCTAGTTCATCTGAAAGCTAAAGGTAAGAAAACTGCACCCGGTTGTATGTTTATGATGGGACTAAGTGCTCCCAAGAATTGTATCGTGTCAATGATGGTATTACGCCATGGGACATGTAAAAACGGCCTAAGAGTGTCGTACATGACATTAGCGCACAGAGCGCAGGTTGGCCACTGGTAGCCAAAGACAACGGGATAACAGAGGGGGTAGCCTGAGGGCGCCAGCCCTAGTTATCATTTGTAAACTGTAAATGACATGAGTTGATATGCTTATTAATTGAAATACCTGATTATACCAATTGATGACATGGTTGAGATTATGTAATGTGATGTGAGATATTGAATTGTTGCTAACTGCTTATGCCTCGTTGTTGTTGTGTTTTCTTGCTGGGCCTTGGCTCACGGGTGCTACGTGGTGCAGGTAAAGGCAAGGGCAAGCTGGACCAAGCCTGAGGTGGAGAGCTCCGAGGTGAAATGTACATAGCCAGCTGTTCGATCGCCATGGTCGAGGAGTGAGTCAGGACAGCGATTACCTAACTGCTCATTTTGCCTTAGTATAGCTGGTTATGTATTTGTACCTTATTACTTTTGTAAACGGCCTTTAAACTAATGTTTTTGGGATCCCGGGTAAATAAACAATGTTTCCTAATGAAAATGTGACTTTTGAGACCAAAATGCTTTTAACCCTAGTTCCTTTGAAGTTTCAGTAACACGATTTTATACTAATGACTTGGGTTAGCAAGTCTGGCACTTTATAAACACACAGTGTAACGGTCTTGGCTATCCAGGGCGTTACAACTTGGTATCAGAGCGTCCTAGGTTTATAGGTCCTGAAGACTGGCTGGGTGTGTACATTCGCTGCGGGAGACAAGCTCAACTCAGGGTTTGGTAATTGTGTATGCATGATTATGTGTTTAAGTTATTTGAGTGAGATATGATTGCTGATATCTGGTTGATGAATAGGGAGCATGAGATACTGATAGGGCCTGGCCCTTGACTATTGCATGATGTTATTGAGGCGTGCTTATTAGCATTGTTTTGCATGTGGATGAATATCTGGATAAATTGCTATACTTTGATTGTTTGTGAATGAGTGGAATTTCAGTGATGGTTATGGAAGATTATTACCCTGTCATCATAGCCTAATTGCCGAGGTGTTGATTGCAGATTGACTTGAATAGTGATGCGTTCAAGGAAATCCATACGACAAGCCGGCAGGTCTGGGGCTAGAGAGGATGACCAGGGCCCAACCCCTCCGCCAGTCCCTGAGAACTGGCAGCAAATGATGGCACATATGCAAGCTAGGCTTTAGAGCCAAGATGAACTGATCAGAATTCTGCAGCAGGCTCCATCTGGGAGTGTTGCCCCTGCTGGGCCACCGGCGTTGGTACCTGTGGTACAGCCAGTTGATGTGGGGAATAAAGTGGAACCGTTGTATGAGCAGTTCAGAAAGCAGCAGCCCCCGATCTTTGAAGGTGAACCAGATCCACTAAAAGCTGAGCAGTGGATGACTCTGATCACCACCATACTTGATTTTATGAAAGTAGAAGGTCATGACAGGGTGGACTGTGCCACCTATATGTTGAGAGAGGATGCCCTAATCTGGTGGGAGGTGGCATCACAGACTAGAAATGTTGCCACGATGACTTGGGAAGAGTTTAAGGATTTGTTTAATCAGAAGTACTATAACGTTGCTGTCAGGGCAGCGAAGGTGAATGAGTTTGTGGGACTGGTTCAGGGCAGTATGACCGTTACAGAATATGCCTTGAAGTTTGACAGACTTGCAAAGTTCGCACCGGATCTTGTGCCTACTGATGCAACCAGGCTGGACAGATTTGTTAGAGGGCTGAATGTTATGATAGCCCGGGATGTAAGGATTACCATAGTTCCTGGAGTGACTACTTATGCCCAGGCTGTGGAGAGGGCTCTTACCGCTGAGGAAGCGGAGAATAGGATATGGAGGGATAGTGCAGCAAGAAGGGAGGGCCGCAGGGTGGTGCCTCCATACTCTGGTTCTGGTAGGGGCGGAGGCCCCAATGATTTTAAGAGGAAGACTCCTGATACTCCAATCGCTCCTAGGTCTGATAGGGGAGGTCGGGGTACTCAGGGTGGCCGTCAGGGAGGCGGAGATTCATGGAGAACTTACCCAGAGTGCACGAGGTGCAAGAGGCGCCATCCGGGCGAGTGTCGGGCTAAGGCCTGTTATGTATGTGGGGTGGTGGGACACCTCAGGAAAGATTGCCCGACAGTGAAGAAGGGCGAGGCAGGAAAGGTGGATAGCTTGACTCCAGCTCGAGTGTTCACTTTGACACAGGCAGAGGCCGAGGCTAGTCCCTCGGTAGTGACAGGTCAGCTTTCTAGTGTTGGCACTCCCTTTACTGTTTTGATTGATTCTGGTGCTACGCATTCATTTGTATCTGATAGGGTGATTGATAGACTGTGTAGGCCTAGTGAGTATAGTGCTTCAGGGTTTGGGACTATATTGCCTACAGGAGAGTTAGTAGTATCTAGGAGGTGGATTAGAGCGCTGCCAGTGTTAGTTGATGGTAGAAAGTTGTCAGTAGACTTGATTGAGTTGAGAATGGAGGATTTTGATATGATTTTAGGTATGGATTGGCTGGTTAGATATGGAGCCACCATTGACTGTAGGAAGAAGATGGTAACCTTTGAGCCAGAGGGCGAGGATCCCTTCGTCTTTGTGGGAGCGGTGCATGGACCCCGCGTACCCAGGATATCTGCACTGAGGGCCAGAGATCTATTGCAGGGTGGATGTATAGGCTTTCTGGCTAGTGTGGTGGATACCACCAAAGTTACACCACTTGGACCGGAGGACACCAGATTGGTTTGTGAGTTCTTGGATGTGTTCCCTGAGGATTTTCCTGGGTTGTCGCCGCGTAGGGAGATTCAGTTTGTTATTGAGTTGGCACCAGGGACGGAGCCAGTGTCGAGGGCACCATATAGGATGGCACCGGCGGAACTGAAAGAGTTAAAGATACAGCTGCAGGAACTTCTGGATATAGGGTTTATCAGACCTAGCTACTCGCCATGGGGTGCACCAGTTTTGTTTGTTAAGAAGAAAGACGGGACTTTGAGAATGTATATTGACTATCGAGAATTGAACAAGCTAACAATTAAGAATAAGTATCCCCTACCAAGGATTGATGACTTGTTCGACCAGCTGCAGGGTAAGACGGTGTTCTCGAAGATTGATCTTCGATCTGGTTATCACCAGCTGAGGATCAAGGATGAGGACATACCTAAGACGGCCTTTCGAACACGATATGGGCATTATGAGTTCTTGGTCATGTCTTTTGGTTTGACCAATGCCCCAGCAGCCTTTATGGATTTAATGAACAGGGTGTTCAAGGATTTTCTAGATCAGTTTGTTATAGTTTTCATCGACGACATTTTGGTGTATTCTAGTTCAGAGGCAGAGCACGAGTTTCATCTCCGACAGGTTCTTCAGAGGTTGAGGGAGCATCAGTTGTATGCTAAGTTTAAGAAGTGTGAGTTTTGGTTACCTGAAGTGACATTCCTTGGACACATTGTAGGTGCAGATGGGATTAAGGTGGATCCGTCTAAGATAGAGGCAGTTAGAGATTGGCCGAGACCAAGGAACACCTCGGAGGTGCGGAGTTTTCTTGGGTTAGCAGGTTACTATAGGCGGTTTGTAGAGGGTTTCTCAAAGATAGCAGCACCGATGACAGAATTGACAAGAAAGAATTTGAAGTTTATCTGGTCAGATAAGTGTGAAGACAGTTTTCAGGAATTGAAGCGACGGCTTATTACAGCGCCAGTGTTGAGTCTGCCTTCGGGGGAAGGGAAGTTTGTTGTTTATTGTGATGCATCGAGGTTAGGCTTAGGCTGTGTGTTGATGCAGAATGAGAAGGTTATAGCTTATGCATCACGACAGCTGAAGGAGTATGAGCAGCGGTATCCTACTCATGACCTGGAGTTGGCAGCAGTGGTTTTTGCCTTGAAGATTTGGCGGCATTATCTTTATGGGGAGAAGTGCGAGGTATACACTGATCATAAGAGCTTGAAGTATTTCTTTACACAGAAGGACCTGAATATGAGACAGAGGCGTTGGCTGGAGCTGGTAAAGGACTATGATTGTGATATTCTTTATCATCCAGGAAAAGCCAATGTAGTGGCTGATGCTTTGAGCCGCAGAGGTCCAGGTCAGTTATATAGTTCTGTTCAGAATTCCAGGAGGTTAGCTGATGAAATGGTTAGAGCGGGGATAGAGTTGGTGGTAGGCCGATTGGCTAATATTACTCTGCAGTCGACCCTGCTAGAGCGGATCAGAGAAGGGCAGTTGGTAGACGCTCAGTTACAGAGGGTTAGAGATGATGTCGTAGCAGGAGTGGCTAAGGACTATTCTATTTCTGAGGTTGGTTTACTTCGGTATCAGGGACGGATTTGTGTTCCAGCTGATGAGAGGATCAGACAAGAGATACTGGATGAGTCTCATACGACGCCGTACTCACTTCATCCGGGTACCACGAAGATGTATCAAGATCTACGGACTTTGTATTGGTGGCCCGGGATGAAGAGGGATGTGATTGAGTACGTTGCTAGATGTTTGACCTGTCAGCAGGTGAAGGCTGAGCATCAGCGACCAGCAGGGTTGCTTCAGCCATTGGGTATTCCTGAATGGAAATGGGAAGATATTACCATGGACTTTGTGGGAGGTTTACCCAGGACAGTTGGACTTCATGACTCAGTATGGGTGATAGTGGATAGATACACCAAATCAGCCCATTTCCTTCCAGTGAGGTCGACCTATACCGTGGATCAGTACACTGAGTTGTATGTGAGGGAGATCGTACGTCTCCATGGGGTTCCTAAGTCTATTGTGTCAGACCGGGATCCTATCTTCACTTCCAAGTTTTGGGGTGGTTTGCAGAAAGCTCTGGGAACTCAGTTGAAGTTCAATACAGCCTTCCATCCTCAGACTGATGGACAGTCTAAGAGGACGATCCAGGTGTTGGAGGATATGCTCAGAGCATGTGTAATTGATTTTGAGGGTTCATGGAGTAAGTACCTTCCATTGATTGAATTCTCATACAACAATAGTTATCAGTCAACGATTGGAGTGGCTCCCTATGAGATGCTATATGGGAGGAAGTGTAGATCACCCATTCATTGGGATGAGATGGGTGAGAGGAGATATTTGGGGCCAGAAATGGTACAGAAGACAAGTGAGGCCGTAGAGAAAATCCGGGCTAGGATGCTCGCGTCTCAGAGTAGGCAGAAGAGCTACGCTGATCCTAAGCGTAGGGACGTGGAGTTTCAGGTTGGTGACCACGTCTTTCTTCGAGTTTCACCTCTGCGAGGGGTGAGGAGGTTTGGTAAGAAGGGCAAGCTAAGCCCTAGATTCATTGGACCATTCAAGATCCTGGAAAAGATTGGTCAGGTGGCTTACAGGTTAGCTTTGCCACCATCGTTGTCTGGAGTTCATGACGTGCTCCATGTCTCCATGCTTCGGAAGTATGTCTCAGATGTGACTCATGTGTTGAGGCTTGAAGATCTGGAGTTGCAGGCAGATCTGGCTTATGAGGAGCAACCAGTTCAGATTTTGGATCGAAAAGATAAGGTGTTGCGGAATAAGAAGATTCCTTTAGTTAAAGTGCTGTGGAGAAACAGTAAGGTTGAGGAGGCGACCTAGGAACTTGAGACAGCTATGCGGTATCAATATCCGGAGTTGTTCAGGTAAATTTCGAGGACGAAATTCTCATTAGGAGGGGATAGTTGTAACGACCCAAATTCACTAATAAGGCTTAAGGGCCTTGATTAGTGTGCCAGGAGGGCATTACTGGAATAATTGTGATTTAATGAGTAATTATATGTTTAATGATGCTTGTATGATAATTGATTATATTATATGATGATATGATATATATGTTTGAGATATATGTGAGAACCACATTATGATGTGGATAATTCTGCAGCCGGCGACTCGAGGCGATCCTAGGGCTAGATAGCAGGAAAAGTCACAACGGGGCATTATAATTGACTTTGGACAAGTCAGGGGTATTTTAGGTATCGGGTAGTAATTTAGAGTATCGGGTGATAAAAATAAATAATTGGAGATATATCTGAGGTTAGGATGTCTAGGCGGGATTATTGGGGGATTTTACCGTTTTGGCCTCGGGGACGTTTTCGGCACCCCGAGCCTTGGGATTAACTTAATGGATAAGTTAGACTTAAGGAAGTCTTTAGAAGAAAACACAAACCGACTAAGTATACTTCTCTCAGCTCACTTACACGCTCAAAGGGAACCAAAGGAAGGAAAAACACAGAAAAACAAAGGAAAAACTACTGAGTTTGAGAGGGAACTGCTGGGATTGAGCTGTGTCTTTGGGAATTGAAGGAAGTAATCTGGAGGATTAGCTCAGGAACTGATCAAGGTCTGAGATAGAGCTAAGGTAAGTTCTGAATTTTCGTTTTTGGGGTTAGGAACTTAAAGAAATGACTGAGTTTTAAATGGTTATGGTTTTGACATTCAAGATGGAAATTGAGGCTAGGGACTTTGAAGAAAGGTCAGGGGACTCTTGGAAAATCGATTCTACAACTGAGGTAAGGTTTAAATTATAGTTTGATGGTTGAATTTGGAGGTTATCATGGCTGGTTTTAAATTCTTTGGGTTTGGATTTCAGAAGTTGGAAGGAAGAGGTTGAAGTGTGTTGGGCTGTGTTTTCTGGGGAATTTTGTTGCTTAAATCATGTTAAAAGGTTGGGAGTTAATTGGTTTTGGTTTGGGGGCTTTGGGATAGTTTTAGGTGAGGTTTGGAGGTTGAAAATGGTGGTTTTTTTCTGGGTTCGAAGGGTCGGGCCGCGGCATGGTTCTTGGAGAGCCGCGGCCCTTCAAGGGGTGTTGCATGCTGAGGAAGAAGGGCGGGCTGCGGCATGGTCCAAGCAATGTCGCGGCCCTTACCTGTTTTTGTGCCCTGGATGGCTCTGTTTAGGGGCCATGCCGCGGGATGGGTGGCCTATGCCGCGGCGCTTAAGGGATTTTGGGATTTTAAGATTTTAGGCTTGGAAATTTAACCTAAGGTGCTCGGGGTTGAGTCTTTTACTATATTTGGTGAAGTTCAATGTTCCGAGTACTAGAACTTGGCTTGGGAACTCATTTAAGTTTGTTAATGGTGTCTTCCCTCATGGTTGTGACTAGGTAACTAGCTAGGACTCGAGGATCGGATCGCGCTCAAGGAGTGTCGCCCATAGCTAGTTCATCTGAAAGCTAAAGGTAAGAAAACTGCACCCGGTTGTATGTTTGTGATGGGACTAAGTGCTCCCGAGAATTGTATCGTGTCAATGATGGTATTACGCCATGGGACATGTAAAAACGGCCTAAGAGTGTTGTACATGACATTAGCGCACAGAGCGCAGGTTGGCCACTGGTAGCCAAAGACAACGGGATAACAGAGGGGGTAGCCTGAGGGCGCCAGCCCTAGTTATCATTTGTAAACTGTAAATGACATGAGTTGATATGCTTATTAATTGAAATACCTGATTATACCAATTGATGACATGGTTGAGATTATGTAATGTGATGTGAGATAATGAATTGTTGCTAACTGCTTATGCCTCGTTGTTGTTGTGTTTTCTTGCTGGGCCTTGGCTCACGGGTGCTACGTGGTGCAGGTAAAGGCAAGGGCAAGCTGGACCAAGCCTGAGGTGGAGAGCTCCGAGGTGAAATGTACATAGCCAGCTGTTCGATCGCCATGGTCGAGGAGTGAGTCAGGACAGCGATTACCTAACTGCTCATTTTGCCTTAGTATAGCTGGTTATGTATTTGTACCTTGTAACTTTTGTAAACGGCCTTTAAACTAATGTTTTTGGGATCCCGGGTAAATAAACAATGTTTCCTAATGAAAATGTGACTTTTGAGACCAAAATGCTTTTAACCCTAGTTCCTTTGCAGTTTCAGTAACACGATTTTATACAAATGACTTGGGTTAGCAAGTCTGGCACTTTATAAACACACAGTGTAACGGTC
This sequence comes from Humulus lupulus, assembly GCF_963169125.1. Taxonomy (NCBI): domain Eukaryota; kingdom Viridiplantae; phylum Streptophyta; class Magnoliopsida; order Rosales; family Cannabaceae; genus Humulus; species Humulus lupulus. The sequence goes on along the minus strand of NC_084800.1, from coordinate 143,960,196 downwards.
TTGGCTATCCAGGGCGTTACACCATTGGTCTCTGTTCCCCAGGCCGCAGCCACCAACATCTTGTGGCCGTGGCCACTGACCAATTTCAGCACACAAAAATGTGTTGTTTTTCCAAACGGTTCCAATCCACTCCCAATTGATTTTGTAACCCCCAAAGCACATTATTGGAGTTAAAATCATATCTCTAATAGCCATTTTACATATGGCTTTAAGAAATTCATCTCAATATTGTGTAACATCAAATCTACACAATAATGGGCAATATTTGGAAGTTACAAATTTGTGACTAAATTTGTAACACCAAATATGTTACATATTTGGATATTCACACATATCTAAATATTGTAACTCTCTATTATATGTTACAATATGTGACACTCTTTGTCACATTTATTTAATCTAAAACATTATATTATAAAATAATATAACAATGCCTAGTTGTGCATGCTGGTTTAAGTTTTCCTACTGAGCCTTGGCTCACGGGTGCTACGTGGTGCAGGTAAGGGAAAGAGATAGTGGGACCAGCCATGAGTTGGAGAGCTTCAGTGGCGGTGTGTACATATGTGGCCTGCTTGATCGCCACAGTCGGGATAGCGTGGGAGGAACTAGGGTCAAACCCTGATTTGCCGCTTAGGACGGCTAAACTGTATTTTATTTGTCTTTTACAAGTCTGTGAACTGATTTTGGGGATTTAAACTTAATATTTTAATGAAAAATAACCATATTGTTGACCAAATCTTTTAATGCTTGACCTTGATTTAGTCTTTAATTACACATTTGAGTTCAAACGGCTTGCTTTGTAAGTTAAGCACTATTTTAAACACACAGTCTAACGGTCTCGGTTATCCAGGGTTTTACAACAAGTTTATCTCAACACATGAGAAGTTGGATTATGGCTTGAGAGAGGTTGGAATAATAAGAGAAGAAGATGAAGATGAAGAGTTTCTTGTCTAAAAAATTTCGGAATCTCTTCTGAATCATTCACTTTTCTCTTATTATCATATAATATATATATATAGGTTATATATTACACCATTAACAACAATAATAATAATAATAAATTTAGGTAATATCTAACTTACCAAATTTGAAAAATCTATTTTCAAATTATTAACTAAATAAATAAAAATATGAAAAAACCAATACTGATACTTTATCAGTACCACACGCACACATGGCACTGTCCTTGGACTGTGTTATGCGTGTGGCACTATTCCCATTTACGGAATGTTGCATTTTTCCTATTTTCTTTTATTTATTTAAATAAATCTCTTCCATAAAATATGGTATCATCTTTTTAAGGAAAAGATCATAACCATAATTCAAATTTAAATTTAAAATTTAAAATTTAAAATTCAAATTAATGATCATCATTATCATCATCTTTTAAAAATCAATAAATCAAAACTATTTTGACTTGCCATTTTTATTTTCTCCTACTCAAATAAAATAATTAATTTCAAATTTTAATTAATTTATTATTATATATATTTCAAAATTTTAATATTTAAATAAATAAATATATTTTTCAAAATTTAATAATTAATTCCAAACTAATTATTCAACATCAATTATCATATAATTGTATATTTGACAGGAAGAATAAAATTCTTCTCAAATTTCTAAATTACAGTTTTACCCTTGTATCAACTCTTACCTTGATATGGTGTTGATAAAGTCAATTTGGGGACCTATGGACCTATAATTTCAAGCTCCAATAAATATTGGATTATTAATCAAAGCTCTTTGATTAAATAATTATATATATTAATTTCATGATTATTCCACTATAAATATGAGATTGAACTCTTGATAATTATAGACATATATTTACAGAGTATTTTATTAAAGAATAAAGTGTCCATTGATATAATCATTACATATAATGTTATTCCTCTATTAATGGTTCATACTTAAAAATGAATAAAATTATTGTTTTACTCTTTTAATTATATCTAGTTCCCAGTGTATCATTGACTTTACTAGTGAAGGCTGCATCACAACAAGTTTGCGACGTGAGCGCTCATAACATTTTCAGATCCAAAAGTAAACCCAATAGGGAACCATTATTCAATTTATAAGAAGGCATAGATTTCATATCTATTAAACTATGTCCCCAGCCATATATATCATTGAGTCCCCAAAACAATTGTTCTCGACCTGATCATTCTGACAAACCTTAACGCATGAGTCAAAGGATCAAATGACATATATAGGAGTTCATAGTAACCTCAAGATTAAGATCATCGTGTATATGATCATCGTTTGGTGTGTTTGATTAATACTACGAAACGATGTTTAAATAAGTATTAACAAAACACATCCAGTCCAGTTCTATATATCACTATATATAAAATACTCTCACTAAAGTGTCCTACTACACTAGTGAGCCGGATCTAAGTCACTTGTATTCATAATACTAGTGAATTGTACTAGCAGTAATTAATCTAAAGATTCCATAACTTTATTTTACTGCGAACTGTTCCAAGTTCATTATCTCAATCTCAATCCTCCTATAACAATATGAAATTAAGACCACATAAATGAACTTTGGAATTTTCTGATATTTACTTAATATTATTAACATAATATCTGACATAGTCTATATATATAATAATTCAATTCAATTATTTATTTCATTTAAAACATTTATCAACTACAATTGTTTTAAGGCCACTATTCCTAACAATCTCCCACTTGCCCTAAAGCAAATTGAGGCATCTCTCTCAATGTGTCACTCACATTATCCTGGACGAATGTTTCTAACAAAATCTTTGTAAACAGTTTTGTAAGAAACTGTTTTGAAGCTATCTTCAAGATCGTTACATCAATTATGTAATATTGTCTCGAATTATATGATACTTCATTTCATGTGCTTTTCCCTTCTTATGATTTCTCAGTTCTTCTAGAATAGTTATATCTCCATTGCTTTCGCAATAAGGTACTAGTAGCATATTTAAGTCTGAAACTCTTTCCAGAATGGTAAAGAACTCATCTAAATCAAATAGCCTATATAACTACTCAATAGCTGTTACATTTGGCTTATATGGTGGAATATACAATTATGAAATGTCCAACACATTTCCAGATTATTGTGTTTCCTCCACAGTTATAGAAACTGATTCTGATATCAATCTTTGAAGATTTCTATCTGATTGAAAACAAGTTCTTCCTTTGGGATTTTTGGTCACTTCCTAAATACACAAACATATAATCTCTATTATATTCAAGATACTCAGAAAAATTAAGTCCTTATAATTATTCAATGACTCGATCCAACATTGGATTGAAAACTGCTGACTATTCCCACTATTTAACAAATATAAATTTGAACACATGACATTCGATACATAAAACAGCTCATCAGTGAGTTGTAGGAATACAGTCTCATGTTCTTTTTTTCTTGTAAAAGAATAAATGGACATTATTATTTAGATAATACATCCTCCTGACCGGGAAGGCAAAAGGCCTTTCTTGGAGTTTTGCAAACTAAAGTATTTAAGGTTCATATCTATATAAGTTGCTTGAGACACTGCCAAAAGATTATTCTTTCAATCTCTAAAGATTTGAATGTACATAACATATTTGGTTTTTCCAAATCTAATATTTAGAAATGTTCAGCTAACCATTTCTTTACTTTTGATAATATTTGATTATGAGATTAAATCAAAGATATTTAAGATTTGATGACTCATTAAACTCCAAAGATGGATTTAAGAAGCCTTGCAAAAAACTTTGCTTTTGATCTTTTATTATGAATCTTTCTGGTCAAGATCTTCAAACAGTTTTGTCATCTCAACCATTTAGAAAAGACTATTTAGACTAACATTTTAATAAAATCTCATAATCTATGCAAAAAGCAATGGATAAGAGTATGTAAACAGATTTAAGCTTGGTTACAGTACAAGGTATTCATTCAAGTAATAAATTTCTTCTTTCTGTTTATAGCCTTTGGCTATCAACCTTACTTTGAACAGTCTATACTTTCCTCTGTTCTCCTCTTCATCTTGAATATCCTTTTGCAAACTAAAGTTTAATGAACTTTAGTTGGATGTTCAAGAATCCAAATGTCATCGGAATTCCAAATTTCATTTCTAGATTCATGGTGTTTCAACCATTGTTATGAGTTAGAATCTTTCATTGCATACTAGTATGTGAATGAAACATAGTTAGATTGTGTTAGACACAACCAACTGAACTTTATGTTTGTAACGGAGTAGTTACTAACTAACGCTCCCACTACAATAAAGCTTTACAGAATTTGTGATATTCTTTGGTTTTATTATTGTTAATTATCAGTAACTCGCTTGCTTAACTTATAGTCATTATTTTTATTACTAGTTAAATAGAAATATAGTGATTATAATAATCATGCTTCATTAAAGTAGCATTAAAGATATACAAACACATTTGTAATCTCTTTATGATTATTAAATGACTTCATGAAAACTTTCAATTTATTCACATAACTACTTGTGAATCCCAAATTTTAATTCTTTGATGATGTACAATCAAACATGTATAGAGTATAATAAGTGTCAAAATTATAGAAATAGCAAAGAGAAAAATGATCACTTACCATTTATTTAATCTTATCTAATATGATTATATTCCATTTCTAAAATATTAATGTTGCTTAGCATTTCAGTTGTATGTGAGTTGGGTTTGAATTCCAAGTTCACATGCAAAATACTTGAATTCCAAATTCGAGTTTAGACTTCCTTTTGATCAGATCAAACATGTCTTAAGTGACTTTACTTTGAACGATGCATGAAAATTTCTAGAAATTTCTTTTCATTCAACAAAGGTAAACATATCTTAAATAAATGTCAATCAATATTGACTTAATACTCATTATCTCTTTTAGCTTTGAACATTAAAAGCTTCAACATACATCTCTATGTATTAGGTAAACTATTATGTGATTTTTGAGCCTTTATTATAGAAAAGTCTTTTTTGGTTAACTTCAATTAATAGACTATATGAACGGGGAGAGAACCAATGAACGGTTATAATAGAAGACTGTCTTTTATTTATTTTATTTGTCCATTTAATTATAAACCAATCTCAAAAATTAATTCACATATATGTTTCACTTAATTGTTGTTGAAACATTATGTCTTATTTATTAAATCTATGATTTGCAAAATAATGAATAGTTCATAATTATCAATATACTCATTGATGAAATAGGTAGAACAAATATATTTCAAAAATAACAACTAAATTTATTTATTAAAAGAAATATTAAACTTTCACTTATTAATAAAGGAATCTAAAATAAAGTTTCTAGAAAGAATTCTAGAACCAATTTAAAGAAATAACTTATTAGTTTCTTTCCTAATGAAAATCAACTATTTCAAAATGACAAAAAAACTAAATTGTTTTAAAGTAAACAAAATATATTTCTAAACTAATCTTTTCATGATTCAATCATCTTCATCATTTCTTCTTCGCTTTGCTTTCAATGCAATTAGTCTTTTTTTCAAAAGATTTATGCATCCCTGAAAACAAGAAAAAATGAAAAATAATATTAGTAGCATAATTTTGAATCAACCTTTCAAATTATTAAAGAAGAGTTTTGAGTAAATCTAATTTACCCTGGATCTTAAAAGTTGAGCATATGTCAGAGCATCACTCTTTATTGTAAAGAACGCCCTAAGCTAATACTTATAAAACATTCGCATATCAAAGTTTGTAAAAGAATACCACTCATTATCAAAGTTTCAGTGGGGACTTGCTTAAAACCATGCAAGTTGGCGCTATTAGTTTTAAAAGAAAACATGAATTTTTATGCAAAGTTTAAAAGAAACAAAATAAAATAACTGAGTCCCACTGATAATTTAGGAAAGTCTCTTAAACAAAACATAATTTAAATGGCGTTCTACGATGATCTTTTTTTTCCGTCCATAGGATTACCCCACGCCATACACCCCATGATGATAGAACTCCTCACGTCACCACGCGTGCCATAAAGAAATCCTATTTGTTACCTGGAAGGAAAGCAAGGGGGGTGAGATAAAAGCCCAGTAAGGAAGTACAAACAAATAAGCAAGTAAGAATACAACAAATACAAACACTAACGTTCCTTTACAACATCATGGCATATCAAAACATAATCGTAACATATCATCATTGTATAACACAATTGTAACATATCATCATATCATAACATAATTGTATCATATCATCATTTCACAAACATACAGCATACATGATGAGCATGGATCGCTAGTTGTCCATGTCACCCTATGAGGTAAACAGGAGATCTCTGGTCCTTGAATAACCTCGGCGCGTCCGCCCTAGGAGTTACGTCTCAATGTCCTTAGTAACTCGTTCGATGTATCTAACATCGTAATCTGCTTGATGTATCTAACATCGAAATCTGTTTGATGTATCTAACATCGTAACTGGTTTGATATATCTAACATCCATACACATATCACATTCAACATATCATCACGTTATGGCATTCATAATTCATAACAATTCATTCATACAACAGTCTTACCATTCATAGCATAAAATCATAGAATCTATCTAACTTCCTTACCTCAGGTCCAAGCTAAGAAATTTTCACAATCTTTCAACGAGCCTATATCATAATCAAAACAACATTTCTTAGGTCCATAAATTACTATTTTGCCCTTCCACACAACCCACGTGTGCATGGGCCATTCACACATAATAACCGTTACACATAACATGCAATTATTCTTAACTACACAAAAAGCCATAAAAGAATAATGCATGATCTTTTTATAAAAACCACATAGTTGAATAATAAACATAATTTTGGACGTAAAAGTGGAGTTGCATGTAACATGCATACGTGGGAACATTACGTAATTGTGATGTTTTCAAAAACGATAATTCTACATTTCTTACTTTTATTGTTTTAAAATCAATAGACATATAACATGCTTTATTTTTCTTAAAATTTCTAAGTTGATTAAATTTCTCAAAACATCATTTTATTTTATAAAATAATTTTATTTTAGCTTAAAAATTAAATATGTGACAATTTCATTTATTAATCTCAAATTACAAAGAATTAACCAAAAAGCTTGGAATTAATTAAAATACCTATGTTTAAAATGTTTCTTTAGAAAAATAAATTTTATCATTGTGTTACAAAAATGATGTGAGAAAATATATTTTTAAATGTGGAAAAATATATTTTTATTTAAATTATTTAAGACTTAGTTTAATGTAACATAAATCCATATGTGACAATTAAATAACCATTTTTAACCTTTTCAAAACAAACTTTCAGCCACCATTTATTTTCTTCAAAATCACAAATAAATAGAATCTAAATATTTTCCTCAATCAAAATAAAGGAAAATCATAACTTATCAAAATATGCATTCATACCATTTTTCAATATTACCATAACTTGGGAAAATAATTTGTTCCAAAAACTCATCAAATTCATTTTAGTGAAACTCACTTCATATTTTCTTACAAAAATTCCAGCAACTATTTTTATCATTAAAAATCATCATATTCAATTTAAAAGCTCATATTTTCTAAAAAATTCAATAAAAATTCTGTAGTTAATTATTTGAGTAAAGTATCATTTTAATGGGACTTAAAATCCCCTTTTTAATTTCATAAAATTAACATAACATCAAGGACATTACTTATGCATGCAAATCATTTTTAAATCAAGCTTTTACCCAATTATTTAAAAAAATCAGCAAGCTTAATTTCTCATGAGATTCATCTTTTATCCCAAAAATTTCACATAAAATCATACGTGTCCAAAATCTCATCATACTCTTATTATATACATGATTCTAATAATATTACTAACATATTCACATGAAATCTTATAAAACCAATTTTTCTATTCCATTGAATTTGCACATGAAATCCAACAACAATAACAATGGCAATAACATACATAAATTCATAACACCATATCTCATGAACATGCCTTTATAACAATCCTAACATATTTCTTGTCATATTTCTAAAATCATCATTTACCATTTTACATAAATCAAGGATTAAAAAGATAACCATAACAATATAAACATAACATGTATCCTCATTAAAAACCCTATCAAATCCATTTTCTCAATCATACCCATGAACCCTTTTTAAACAAATCATATTCTCTTAGAAATACAAATCATAATCATCAATCCTACAATAATCAACCATTAGCATCACCATCAAAAACCTCAAAGATAAAACCATCAAAACCAATATATAGGCTAAGAAAGACCATTACCTCTCTTGATTGTAAAATCAAGAACACAATAGCAAGAAAACCTCTTGTCACCTATAGATGATTTCCAAACACCATACACCAAAAGAAAGAAACCACAAAATCAACCTTAGATTATAGAAGAGGGGAAGATCCAAATGCACATATGTGAAACACTGGTTTATAGATTCTTACCTAGGGTTCGAAACCCTCTTCTTCTTCTCCTTCTCTTTCTTTTCTTCTTCTTCTTCTCTAGAAAAATATGGCAGCCCTTCCTTTCTCTCTCTCTAGCTCGCCACCCTCTCTCTCTCTATTCTCTCTCTAGGTCACGGCACAAGCTTGCAAAATGGCCTATCTTCCTTATTTTCTTTCCTTTTAATCATAATTCCCTCATAAAGCCTCACCAAAATAAATAGTAAGTTTCCCAATCCACTCACCTAATTCAGCCTACAAATCCCTTACAATAAAGAGTATTTTAATTGAATAAAATGTCAAAATTCTCTTACCCATAATAGCTATCCTCTTCCAATTTAACTTTATTCTCTTAAAAGAAAAATGGAAAAATATCAATCAATCCCCTAATATCCTTCACGCCACCTACTTGCCCTTTTCTTCCATTTTATTTATTTTTCTAACAATTAAATAAAACTACACAAAAATATCAAATAAAAGGCAATTATAAAATGTGTAGAAAATCCACACATGTGCACCTTATTACCATATACTAGCACACACTAAAACACTAGAGTGCATCACTATCTACCATGCACCTTAGTGCATTCAACCATAACTCACATAATTACCTCAATTGTCACACTTATTTAAAATGTAACACTAATAGTAAAATAAACATGTTACACAATTATTCACTTATTAAATTAATTAACCAAACAAACAATTAACAAATTTAAATTCAAAAGATTATACCAAACAATTCTAACAATTAAATAAAATAATAAACAATCAAATAAAACAATTCATCACACTTAACATTTAAATAAAATAAATCACAAAAATTTAAATAATCTAAAAAAAAAAAATTTGGTGCACTACATTTATCAAGGCCCACATCTCGTATGCAGTTTCAATAACCATATATCTTTCTTTAATGTCGCTATGCATGGTCAATAACATGCATTGATGTGTTAGGTGATTCAATCTCATCCATTCGCCATATTTTTCATGTTCATCAAAGCTGGATTAAAAGCTTGGAACCTCTGTAGGTGGATCAAAGATTGCTCTGTATAAGTTCTGTGTTCCAAGGACAATGTGAATTATTCCATACCATCTTCTTATGTGGTTAAGACTAAATGGAATCCTTTCCAAGATTCTATCAATGGGGTGTGTGTCGATTCCCAAGTTTTCAAGTACTAGATCAGGATTAAGAGAATTAACCATTTTTTCTAGAAATAAATAAATAAAATATAATGAATTTAAAACATATAATAAATACTAGATATTATTCAGAAAAGTAAACATGATTCATGAATGCAACATATAAAAACACATAAAAAATAAATACTAATCCACGATAATTAATTTGAAAATTAATGGACCAGCATTATGGTAGGTCAAATGTAACGTCCCGAATTTGATATTAAGGTTGAGTGTCTTGACTATAGTGTCTGGAGGGCTTAATTGGGATTATATGTGCGAGTAATGGATTATATGTGTGATGATGTGTTATAAGTGAATTGTGTGGTAATGTGATTAGACATGCATGTTTGTGTGTATTAAATATGCATGTGGGCCCATTTCTGTGAATATGGGTGTGTTTGTAATTTTGGTCCGTTGAGGGCATAAATGCAAATATGCATGTGTTATGGGTGAGACCCCAGTGTTATGGGGATATATCTGTGATGTGTGGTCCGAGACGATCATAGGAAGCAGATTAGCAGGATAGTCACAACGGGTTCAGATACCCAGCTCGGGGTGAGCCTGGGGTTTACCGGGTAACGAGTAATTAATTATTAATTATTTGGGTACATCGGGATTAATTGGGAATTTATAGGGCTACTAGAGGATTAGCAGGACACATGCAAAATGATGATTTTTCCCTTGGGGCCATCAAAGGATAAGGTTATGCTTAAGGGGCATGTTGGTCTTTCACCGGAGAGGATAGACTCACTAAGTGGGAAGACTTTAGAACCTAAAATAAATTAGTACAACACTCTCTCACGTTTCCTTCTCTCTCTCTCCCTCTAAATTTTCTCTCAAAGCTTAAAAGTGTAGAATTGGGAGCTCTCAACTTGGTGATGATCTGAATTGGACATAAGGTGTGACTGAAGATTGGAGGCAGCTAGGAGTACCAATAGCTAAGGGGAAGGGACTTGAATTATGCTGTGATTCAAAGGTATAGATTGAAACTTTGAGTTATTTAAGTGTTACTAGTGAGTTTTGGATTTTGATGCTTAGGAATATTTTTGAAGCTATGGATTGTTAACTATTGTGTATCTGAGTTTGTGGAATGATTTGGGTAGTTTATTTAGGATAAAAACTGAGTTTGGAACGATTTTGGGGAGTTTGGAAATGTGAAAATGGTGGGAAAAACTGGGTTTTTAGGTCCGAGTCGCGACCCTGATCTTCAGGTGCCGCGGCCTGGGGGCCTCAAAATTTTGCCCAGGCGTGACGCATCTCAGCTTGCGCCACGGCCCATGTTCCCCAAATGACAGAGAGAGTGCTCTCTGACTTGAGTGCACTGCGGCCCTTATGCATTGTGTCGCGACTCAAATTGGTAGGGTTGGCCAAATTAAGGTTTTAGGCCCAAGAACCCAAATGTTAAGGCTCAGGAAGGATTCTACTACCCAGTTTAGTAGAATTCGAGATCCCGGAGGCTAGTATGTTATTCCAAAGGCTTTTAATAGATTTAGATCATGATGGATATTTATTAATACGTTGTGACTAGGTTTTACTACTCAAGCTCGGGATTAGGAATCGTGCTCGGGATCGCTTTGGGCTGTCAGCTTAGGACACTAGGTAAGAGAACTATTTGTTCCTATAGAGCTATTTGGTGTATAGTGTTGTATGTATTGTTTATAGTTATTATGTCATACGTGTGATTATGACTGATCGGCAAGAGCCGGAAGCGGCAAAAGTAGAGAGTGGCAAGGGGTCAGGATCGGTGTTAAGCATGCTGAATACAGGCTGCCACAACGAGACCCTCAAGGGTGCTATACACACTTGTTCGGCTAGGACCGCAGACTTGGTGCCTAGTAACGTGCATTGATGTGTTATTGTATTGTCGTGTTACTATACTATCGTGTTATTATAATGTTGGGTTATTATATTGTCGGGTTATTATACTATTGTGTTATTGTATTATTGTGCTGCTGTATTATTAGGCTGTTATTCCATTGTGCTATTAAGTTGTTCTACTGCTGTATTTTTGTGCATTCCAATAGGAACTAGTAGTTGTTTGTTGTTTTGATTAAGTATGTATTTGTTGAGGTATATTATTGTATGATGTGCTTGAAGTTCTCTTGTTGGGCCTCAGCTCACGGGTGTTCTGTGGTGCAGGTAAGAGCAAGGAAAAAAGGGTCCGAACAACCATGAGTTGGAGGGCATGGAGCGGTGTGTACATGTTTGGCCTACTTGGCCACCAAGGCTGGGGTTGTGTTAAGGACCACGTGGTAAATGTTTGCTTTTGTCGCTTAGGTCGACTGTACCATATCTTTGGATTGTAAATGTATTTTAAAATAGTATTTTGGGATCCCAATGTAATATTTTTTTCGAATTTTAATGAATGACCAACACTTTTTATCTAACGTTCATTAAATGAGTCTTTATTTTGATTTAATCACACTTTTTAACCTAAAACCTCAATTAGCGAGCTAATGGCACATTTATAAATCACATGGTAACAACTATAAGGAAGTAGGGCTTTACATCACACTAACTCTAAAGTAATTTTAAGATGAATCTCAATTAAATAAGTGAAAACTTAAAAACGCATTTTTCTCTTTTGACTTATGAACTACCGCTAGTTTGGTCAAGATGTATTATTCGTGCTTGAAAGCCTAGATACACCTTCGGAATGTAACCCGTTATTTTGATTAATGACTTAACTCAAGAGTGTGCCTTAGGGTTAGTCAAACTTGAAATACATCATTAATTTTATTCTCATCAGAGAAGTCAACCTTGAGATAAAATAAACATATTCAGAAGTCTTTCCTTAGAGAGGCCGCAAACGAAGGCGGCACGAGGCCCTTCCTATGCCTCTCGGTGTTCAACCAATAATGGAGACCATGGGACTTATTGTCATAACTCCCTCTCCCACTTACTATTTTGGAAAAGTATATTTTTCACAAAATCAATATTTTTATTTTAGTTGTAAAAATAAATATAATTATTTTTACCAAATGATATTCTAATAATTACTAATCCAAGTAAGCAAAAAATAAAATGAATAAATTGTGCCCTTAATTCTAATTTTAATTTTGCTGTAATTAAAATAATATCATTTTTATTTTAATAAAACATTTTTCATTAAAATAATATATTAAACAATTTTAATTTACCATCTTAACTAATTAATACTAAATTTATTATTATATGAGTTATCATATACAAACATATAATAAATCATAGGACATTCCTAATAGCATGTTTCTACACATATGTAATGCATGCTAATTGCGTACTGTGTGGGTATATGAATGACATATTATAATGCATGACAAAACATTAAACACTTTAATCATATTCAAACATCTATAATAAATAAATAAATGTAGGTTGATAACTTTTGGGTATTTCTAGAAAATATTACAACACTTGCAAAATATACATGAAAATGTAACCTAGACTAGCTAAGGTCTGATGAAGAACGCTTTGATATCGAGCCTTGAGATGTAATCTTGTTGAGCTAATGCCACTCTTTTCCATATCCATTTTGATTTATAACTTCTCATTATTTTAAACAACCTTTTTAAAATAATTAAACTTTGGGTATTAACACCCAAATAGTTTCTAAGGCCCAATTTGAATTTGGGTTATTGAATTCAAAAAATAAGATTAAACAATTTTATTTTAATAAATTAATTTTTAAATTAAAAATAATTTTAATTTTGGACATTTTAGTTAAAACAATTTTAATTATAGAATACAATAATTAAAATATTTTTAATTAAGGAAAATAATCAAAACTTTTTTAATTATAGAAATTTCAAAATTAAAACAACTTTAATTCAATTTAAAAATTTTAATTAAATAAATAATTAAAATATTTTAGGTAACAACACATTAGGATTAGCATGACACAAACCCTAGGTGTGTCATTAAGAAGGGGAGGCAGCAAGGGGATGCTCGGCCGGCCACGGTGGTGGCAAGCACACGAGCAGCGGCAGCGGGGCGGAGACATACGATCATGCCGTACCGATCTGTACGGTGTACGTACAGTCGTACGGACGGGGGGAGGGCACCTCGGGGTGCGTGCCACAATGGTCAAGGGTGGTGGTGACGTCATCTCGATATCATGCCAAACTTCATTAAATCGAATTACAACAATTTTGTAATTTACATTTTGAAAAATAAAATTACAAAATTTCTATGCCCCAAAAATGGCTTTCATTTGTCATCTAGAAATTTCAAGAACAATTCCTAAACCCAAAAGCACCATTATAAACAACCCTTAAGAATCTATCATCATCAATACAAACATCCATCCATTCAAATATATATCACATATAATATAAAAATGCACATAGTCTCACAAAGTAATTAACAATATGTAGGGGTTAATGACTGCTCTCTGATACCAATTGTTGGAAAAACATTCAGAGTGCGCAGGGAAATTACATGGTGGGCCCGTTGATTAACAACAACAAAAATTTCCACCGCTCATATAAAAAGTTTATACATTTAAGAATACATGCATGAACCATTAATATACAATATTTATAATCATGCAACATCTATATATATATACATGCTCATACATGTATATATACATAGATATACACACATACATATACATATATACTCACAACTATATACAACATGCACATGTATACAAATATTTAAGGACAGAAATATTTACCTCTTTGAAGCCTACCAAGTGTCCTTGAGTCTTTTCATAAAAATAATGATCTTCCTATCCAACGCTTTGAGTACTCAGACCACTATCTTTTGGAGTATTCTCTACACCTCAAGATGTGGGTGGGCACATAGAGAACAAAGGTTTGTTATTTAGAAATCAATAGGTTATCTCAACACATGAGAACTTGGATTATTGCTTGAGAAATGTTGGAATAACAAGAGAAGAAGATGAAGAATTTCTTGTTTGAGAAATTTCTCAATCTCTATCATTCACTTTTCTCTTATTATCATATAATATATATGGGTTATATATTACACCATTATTCACAATAATAATAATAATAATAATAATAATAATAATAATAATATAATGATGATAGGAACAGATTTAGGTAATATCTAACTTACCAAATTTGAAAAATCTATTTTCAAATTATTAACTAAATAAATAAAAATATGAAAAAACCAATAATGATACTTTATCAGTACCACACACACGCATGGCACAGTCCTTGGACTGTGTTATGCGTGTGGCACTATCCATTCAGGGAATGTTGCATTTTTCCTATTTTCTTTTATTTATTGAAATAAATCTCTTCCATAAAATATGATATCATCTTTTTAAGGAAAAGATTACAACTATAATTCAAATTTAAATTTTAAATTCAAAATTCAAATTAATGATCATCATTATCATCATCTTTTAAAAATTAATAAATCAAAACTATTTTGACTTAACATTTTTATTTTCTCCTACTCAAATAAAATAATTAATTTCAAAAATTAACTTATCTATTATTATATATATTTCAAAATTTTAATTTTTAAATAAATATATTTTCAAAATTTAATAATTAATTCCAAATTAATTATTCAACTTCAATTATCATATAATTGTATAATTGAGCCGAAGAATAAAATTCTTCTCAAATTTCCAAATTACAATTTTACCCTTGTATCAACTCTTACATTGATATGGTGTTGATAGAGCCATCGGGGACCTATGGACCTATAATTTCAAGCTCCAATAAATATTGGATTATTAATCAAAGCTCTTTGATTAAATAAGTATATTTATTAATTTCATGATTATTCCACTATAAATATGATATTGAACTTTTGATAATTATAGACATATATTTACAAAGTACTTTATTAAAGAATAAAGTGTCCATTGATATAATCATTTCATACAACGTTAATCGTCTATTAATGGTTCACACTTAAAAAGGAATAAAATTACCGTTTTACACTTTTGACTATATCTAGTTCCTAGTGTACCATTGACTTTACTAGTGAAGGTTGTGTCGCAACAAGTTTGCGACGTGAGCACTCATAACCTTTTCAGTTCCAAAAGTAAACCCAATAGGGAACCATTATTCAATCTATAAGAAGTATAGATTCCATATATGTTAAACTATGTCCCCAACCATATATATCATTTTAGCCTGATCATCCTGACAAACTTTAACACATGAATCAAATGATCAAATGACATATATAAGATTTCATTGTAACCTCCAGATTAAGATCATCATGTATATGATCATCGTTTGATGTGTTTGATTAATATTACGAAACGATGTTTAAACAAGTATTAACAAAACACATACGATCCAGTTCTATATATCACTATATACAAAGTACCTTCACTAAAGTGTCCTACTACACTAGCGACTCAGATCTAGGTCTCATGTATTCATAATACTAGCGAATCGTACTAGCAGTAATTAATCTAAAGATTCCATAACTTTATTTTACTACGAACTGTTTTAAGTTTATCATCTTAATCTCGATCATCTCATACCAATATGAGATTAAGACCACATAGATAAACTTTGGAATTTTGTGATATTCACTTAATATTATCAATATAATATCGGACATAGTCTATATATATAATAATTCAATTCAATTATTTATTTTATTTAAAACATTTGTCAACTACAACTGCTTTGAGGGCACTATTCCCAACAGAGATTGGTCTTGCTTCCCTTGAGGCAAGAAATAGAATAAGTAAGAACCCAAGGTCCTCCTTCGCCACGTTATAATAAGGGAGCGCCTAGGTGGTTCCTTGCCACCGCCAGCGGATGGACTCCCAAGGCGGGACCCATTGGCACACGACGGAAAAAGAAATACTCAATGTTCGAAGTTACTCCTAAAAATGGGAAAACTACAAATGACACCATGAAGAGGCGATGCTCAAGCTTCCTTAGCAGGCACATGAACCCCCCATCGTCAGTCGCCCTTAGACACCTCGCCGATGGTGTCCGTGACCTACTATAGTGAAAAGATGCAGTAAATCAAACTCACTGACTCCGGGTCAAACCACCCGGGTACGGGCTGAGCAGGCAACCCATCATCAAGCGTGGGTTTTAAAGCACTGATCAGTCTCTTAGCTTTGCACAATAGCGGCAGTACGAACCTACAGTAAATGGGGAATCTGGTGCCTATAAAATATGGGGTACCCATGCACTACCAAGTGAAGCCATTTGTTCAAAAAATCGTGCACATCAACTCTACATCCAACACTACACTCCACATGCAGTCTCTCTTAAGGAAAATGATCAAAATTTTGATACAAGTTAGAAAGCAAAGGTGGAGGAAAAGCCAAAAACTTTCATGAAGAGCAATTAGTGCTGAGCAAATTCTATGCCACATCTTGTCTACTGTTGCAAAGAATAATCAGGTCCGAGCATGCAAAGCCAGCAACTGGTGCCCCAAGCGACCAAGGAAAGGGGAAGACGACCCCAAGAGGTTGAGAGCGTCGGTGGGGGGCTACCAGAGGTAGAAGCCCTTCTTGGGAAACTGCCGAACAAGAGGCGAACAAGCCAGGCAATAGACAGGCCCATCACTACTTGTTGGTCAAACCCCGACTCTCGACCGAGGAAGTTCCTTGGGCCAACCACAAAGGGGTTACCCATCGATGGAATCAATGAGGAAAGAGATCACTCGAATCCAGTGATCGAATGGAGCCTTTGATCACTCTAGAAGTCCATGCCTGGCATCCCAGCCATTCCCCACCACAGGCGACGAAGGATGGGAGCGAGTGGAAGTTGAGGTTCCATTAATGAGGACAAGCTTTCCTGGTAGTCTTTCGAAGAGCTTCATTCTTCCACTCGATGACTTCCCCAACCAAAGGAGTAAAAGCCAGAAAGAATCCAAAGACGACAAAGTGACAAAATAGCAAGCGGACCACCCCTCGTCTATGCAAGTCAGCCCCACACTTGCATGGAGCTTTCCTTGGGGGCAAATGTTATACCCAAAATACTGCGCTGCCATATGGCTGCCCATGAACTGATGATGTGTCAAGAAAAAGTTGTGAGATACAATAGTCACCACCAGTCGCTAAGAGGAGTGGTCCTCGCCGCTCTCCCAATACCTAGGAAGAGACGGGTCTTGCAAGAACCGACCTACTTCTCCCATTGCGTGAAGCCAAATGAACCTCAGATGGTTATGCTGACGCCAATCATAAGAAGAAAATGGTCTTAGGCAATCTCCCTAGCCAGTCGTGCAAGCTAAACAAGTACGCACCACAAAACCCAGCTAGTCGCTAGGAGTTCTAGTTGGTCACCAGAGGCCCTCGTTGGTCGTCGCTCGCCGGTGGCCCTCGCCACCCGTGCCTTCTCCCGCACCAAAGCGCGCCTTCAACCTTTAAATGAACAGGTAACGTCGGATTACCATTTTTGGTGAGACATAAACCTGCCTTCATCCAAGTGTACCAAAAATTAGCCTGATCGGGAAACAAGTTGCTACCGTCAGCTTTTCCTATATTTGTGGCTGTAAATAGTGCAAATCGAAATGTAACAAGGGTAAAAAAACAAGTCAGTAACTATTCATTTTTGGAGAGAGTTCCTACTCTCCATTACTGTAAATGCCCCAAGAACAAGATCAAACTCAGTGTACTTGTTCTTGAGGGTTCAAAGTTCATCACAAATAATACTAACTATAGTGGACGTATGTCATCTTTTTTAGGTCGATGTTGGGAATAGTGCCTTTAAAGAAATTGTAGTTGACAAATGTTTTAAATGAAATAAATAATTAAATTGAATTATTATATATATAGACTATGTCTGATATTATATTGATAATATTAAGTGAATATCAAAAAACTCTAAAGTTATCTATGTGGTCTTAATCTCATATTGGTATGAGAGGATCAAGATTAAGATAATAAACTTAAAACAGTTCGCACTAAAATAAAGTTATGGAATCTTTAGATTAATTACTGCTAGTACGGTTCACTAGTATTATGAATACAAGTGACCTAGATCAGGGTTGCTAGTGTAGTATGACTGTAACGACCCCAAATTCTCTAATAAGGCTTAAGGGCCTTGATTAGTGTGCCGGGAGGGCATAAATGGGATTAGAGTAAATAGTATTTATTTGAATGTGATATTATGTGACTAATAGTGCTTAAATGATATTTTATGATAATTGATGATATTATGTGATAATATGTAATAAATATGTTGTATATGTGGGAACCACATTATTATGTGGATAACTCTGTAGTCGGCGACTCGAGGCGATCCTAGGGCTAGATAGCGGGAAAAGTCACAACGGGGCATTATAATTGACTTTGGACAAGTCAGGGGTATTTTAAGTATCGAGTAGTGATTTAGACTATCGGGTGTGGAAATAAATATATGGAGATATATTTGAGGTTAGAGATTTTAGGTGGGAATATTGGGGAAATTTACTATTTTGCCCTCGGGGATGTCTCCGGTACCCCGAGCTTTGGGATTAGTCTAATAACCTGAGGATATACTTGGAAAGACTTAGAAAATACTAGACAGAAAGTGTAAATCGACCCTCTCAGCCTTCTCTCTCTTAAGGAAGAAGAACAACTCTGAATTTTCAAGAGAATCAAGCTGAATATTTGGGAATTGAAGGGAATAATCTGGAGGATTAGCTCAGGAACTGATCAAGGATTGAAATAGAGCCAAGGTAAGCTTTGAATTTTCATTTCTATGGTTGGGAATTTTGAGAAAATGGCTGAGTTTTTAATGGTTGTGGTTTTGGTATTCAAGGTTGGATTTGAGGCTGGAATCTTTGAAGTTAGGTCAGGGAACTCTTGGAGAAGTTATTCTGCAGCTGAGGTGAGCTTTAATCCAAGGTTTGATGGTTGAATTCTAGTATCTCCATGGCTGGTTTTGTGTTCTTGGGTTAGAAGGTTTCAGTAATTGAAATGGGTTTTTGATGGGTTTCTAGCCTAGGATTCAGCTGGCTTGAGTTGTTGTAATCTTGTGGGATGTTTGTGGATATTTGAGTTGAGGATTTGGGGTGGTTTTGAGTGAGCTTGCATGAGATTTGAAAGTTAAAAATGGTGATTTTTTCTGGGTTCGAAGGGGTCGGGCCGTGGCATGGTTCTTGGTGAGTCGCGGCCCTTGGAAGTTGAGTTGTGCTGAGGAAGGAGGGCGGGTCGCGGCATGGCCTAAGGAATGCCGCGACCCTTACCTATTTTTGTGCCTTAAGAGGGCTCTGTTTGGGGCCATGCATGAGATGAAGTTATTTGTACGTTGAAGCATGCTTATATGCTATGGATTGAATATTTGAACATGCTTACTAGAATATTTGTTTGATAATATTTTATATGCTATGTATGTTGTTTTCTTGATGGGCCTTGGCTCACGGGTGTTGCGTGGTGCAGGTAAAGGCAAGGGAAAGATTGATCAACCCTGATTGGAGAGCTCTGCAGGGTGACTGTACATGTCAGGCCGCTCAGCCGCCACGGTTAAGGAGATTACAGGGACGAGAGGACCAGAACCTTGTATTTTGCCTTAGTATGGCTAATAGTTACTCTTAACTGTTGAATTTTGTAAACCAACTTTTAAACGTTGTACTTTTGGGGATCCCTTCTGTAAATTGTTTATAATCTATAAAATGTTTCTTTTGCGGCCAAAATGTCTTTTAGCCCTAAAACACTTTAGCTAATGACACGTTTTGATTAAACGACTTGATTAGCAAGTCTCACACCTTTATAAACACACAGTGTAGCGGTCTTGGCTATCCAGGGCGTTACAATGACACTTTAGTGAAGGTACTTTGTATATAGTGATATATAGAACTAGACCAAATGTGATTTGTTAATACTTGTTTAAACATTGTTTCATAGTGTTATCCCCAAAATTTGAAAACGATGGTGTGGCAATAGAAATGACAAATGGCAAAGAATGGTTGGGTGACCTGGCTTAGGAGTGACCCGGTAGACCAATGAAGAATTTTTACTGGCCAGAGAAGTGTCATGACTGACCAAGCATGACCTTGTCCGACCAGTCACGTGTTTGTCTGCCCAGGCATGACCTTGTCCGACCAGTCGCGTTTTTTTCTGCCCAGGCATGACCTTGTCCGACCAGTCACATGTTTGTCTGCCCAGGCATGACCTTGGCCGACCAAGCATGACCTTGGCCGACCGGTCATGACCATGTCCGACCAGCCAAATGCATGTCTGCCCAGCCAAGTGCATGTCTGCCCAGTCAAGTGCATGTCTGCCCAGCTAGATGCATGTCTGCCCAGTCAGGTGCGTGTCTGCCTAGTGAAGGTGTGGTCGACCAGCCTAAATGAGATATGGATCGACTAGACAGAGTAGGGCAACGCAAGAGATCCCAGAAACGGCTTCAACAAGAATTGGTCTTGGCTTGCGCGGGAATCTCTCAGTTTACCCAATGAATATAGTATACTGTTATATTTTGAATATTATTGTAAATTAAATATAATGAGAATAGCAAAATATTCCGATTATGGGGGGATATCATCTGTACGATCCTGAGCCTATAAATACAAGGCTTGTGGCATCATAAAGAGGGCTTTTGAACTTTTGATTCGAATTCTAATTTTCTAGAGAGAGAGAGTACTTGTATTGAGAGAATTCTTGTATTCTTGTAATCTGCACTGAAGAAACTCAGTTGACTCAGGTTCATCTAATCTTGAGTGCAGATCTATAATCACAACTCTAAGTGGATTAGGCTATTACCAACACATTGGGGCTTAACCACTATAAAAATCGTCTATGTCGTTTATTTCTCTTGAAGGTTTTTGTCATTTTTGACGTCTACACGTCGTTGGCCAAAAACGTGGTCAACATTTTGGTGCTTTCATTGAGAGCCTGAAGAGAAAGACAAATGATCCCTGAAGTATTATGGCGCCTAAGAACACCAATGCGGCCTCCAAGAAGACAAGTTCCTCTAAAGAGCCTGCCAGATCAGAAGGTCCTGGCCCTCAAGACCGTGAGACTGAGCCTAGAGTCGTGCTCGAGGACGTGACTCCAGAAGTTGAAGAACTCTAGGAAGCCATGGAGGCCTTCCAGGAGGAGATGGCACAATTCAACGCCAGACAGGAGGTGTTCGCTGAAGAGATGGCTAGGCAGAAGGCAGCGTTTGAGCAGTAGAGACAGGAGATGGAGGCCAGGAGCGAGGAGATCAAGCGACAGCAGGAGGAGGCCGATAGGCAACATTGCGAGGCTACACTCGCTTTGGAGGTAGCTACACAGCTGGCCCAAGCCAATTCCCAAGCTGTAGCACGAGGAGCAGCCACCCCAGGAGCAAAGACCACAGAAGCTGGTCGTAAGAATACTAATAGACCCAATTCTCGAGGGCCAAACAGGAGTGGTAGTAACCCACCTGGTCGGGAGGAAGATGGGGTCCGGTCGGGCACTGCCTCAACTCAAAGGGGGAACTCCAGAACCCCCTCAAGAAGCCACTGATCAGAGACTTCTAGGTCAGGAAGTCATAAATCAGGTAGCAAGAAAACTCCACCTGAGCAGGAGCACAATAGAGCTCCTTGAGGTAAAGAAACTTCCCACTTCAAAGATGGGCATGGTCGTGATGAAGGTGATAGTCATCACACTGACCAGTCGAAGGAGAAGAATGATAACAACCATCGAGGAGGAAAAGATCGCCCAGCTCAAACAAGAAGGCCACCACTGCATCCCAACCAGCGCAGTGGCAAGGAGCATGTTCCGCATAGCAAGCCTTCCGAGAAGACTCGGAGTATGGTGTTCGATCGGTTAGGAAAGCATACCTCCCAGAAAGATTTAAGAGACAACATTACTGATAGGAGAAGGACCATCCCGGTCGAAGGGCGAGACCCAATCCGACCTACCAGTCAAGTAGAAATACTTGATGATGGTCTGCCGGATAGGAGCGCTCGACCAAGCGATCCCGAAAATGAGTCCCAAGTAGTGGCCCCAGGCATCCAAGCCCAGCTTGATGCTCTGGCAGCAGCAGTTCAGGGTTTGTCAAAACGACCCTCTGCGATCGATCCAGTAGACCCCAGGAGTGGCAGCCCGTTCTATGCTCAAATTAGAGCAGCCTAGCCACCAGCGAAGTACAAAGCACCGATACTGCCAGTTTATACAGAAAAGGCAGATCCGATAAGACACGTGGGGAAATTCGAAGATTAGATGGAGCTGCTCGGAGTGAGTGATGACTATCGATGCAGAGTCTTCCCCACCACATTGTTTGACACTGCCCAGGAGTGGTATTGGAAGTTTAAGCCAAACTCCATCACTTCTTGGGAAAGTTTCAGAAGAGTTTTGCAGGCAGTTTAGTGCTGCTCGAACCCCTCCAGTTTATGCCAATCACTTGGCAGATATTAAAAAAGTGAAGGATGAGTCTCTCAAAAACTACATACAAAGGTTCATGAGAGAAGCTAACCGAGCTACTGTAGTTGGAGATGAGAGGAAGATGGTGGCAATTTCTTCCGGGATAATCTATCAGAGTCCTTTGTGGGACAGCATTCATCGCAACCCAATTTCAACGTTAAAATAGTTTCTTGACCGGGCAGATAAATATATGAAATTGGACGACGCGATTGAGAAAGGAGAGAAAGGTCTAAACAATCCGAGCGGATCGACTGGTCTCCCCAAGAATGGAGAAAATGGTCAAAATGGCATAAAGAAACGTGGGAATAACAGGTCTGACCACCATGATGAAAAGAAAGCTAAGTCGAATCCGAACGATAAGCCAACCAAGTATGAGCCCCAATTCACAAACTACACAACTCTTTCAGCAAGCCGGGCAGAAATCTATCTCGCTAGTCATCAGGAAGTTCCCTATAAGAAACCCCCACCGATGAGGAAAGAGACATCTAAGAGGGACGTGAACAAATTTTGTCAGTTTTATGGCCATGACACAAATGAATGCAATCACCTCAAAGATGAGATAGAATTTCTTCTCCGGTCAGGCAAGTTGAGGAAGTACCAGGCAGAGACACCCCAAGGAGAAGGAGGCAGCAGCAATCCTGGTTTCAAATGACAAAGATCTCCACCCTTGCAGCCCGGACCTGTGGACTTTACCTTAGACACTATATGTGGAGGTCCACACTTGACTGAGGAAAGCAACGAAGCAAGGGAGAAGCATGCTGAGCGAGAGTGCTAGGATCAGGAGCCACTGGAGCGGCGAGCGTCTATGAATATATTATTTCTAAATACCTCTTTCAGAGTGGTAGTTTAATTTCAAGTTGTGTAACTTGTTATTTAAATTTGGATTATGAACTAGTTATTTGCTGACCAACCATCTACTTTTGAACAATTTTGTTGTTTAAGACTCGTTATTAGACACGTTTTGTCCTTTTTAATTTATGAGTAACAAAAGAGACTACGCGCAGCGTGGTCGATTCTTGCTACAAATGTGCATGTGTGTTAATTATCCGAACAGTGTTCAACTGGTCGGTAAAATCGGACAGTGTTCAACTGGTCGATACATTCAAGCAGTGTTCAACTGCTCGAATATTTTCCATATATTCTATGTGTTTCACAAGTGATAAACTGCTCAAACAGATTCGGTCAAGTAGCAAGTGACTAAGGATCTCTCAACCCTCAATCACTTAGGGGGCACATATGGTATATCGGTATATAATTTAATACAGGCAATAAGAGCACGAGTTAAGATATCTGTTTTTAGGCTGACTTGTAAATTTTCAAAGTCCAAAAAGGCCATTAAGCTAACTTGTTTGACAAAGCTTAAGTAACTTGGAATTTTTTTAAATTTTAAGTTAGAAGTAGATATTCGTGTGACAATAAACATTATGCTCATAAAATGTTAGAGCAATAAGAGTGTGAGAAAGTATACTTAGTATGGACTTATGAATTGTCTAGAATTTCTAAGTTAGAAAACTAAGTACTCATGCGAAAATATAAGGCATACATCAGAGTGACTTTGCTATTCACAAAAAAACTTATAATGTTTTAAGTCTAAAAAGACTTAGAATGTTTCAAGGTAGCCAAGAAAAAATAAAGTATAAATGCCAACAGCTTGATCATACGAGCAAGAGTATATAACAAAATACAAAACAAAATTATGCTAGAGAGCTGGTAGGATGACAACTTGTCTGGTCGGTCGGAGGCCTCTCTGGTCGGATGAGAGATCACTGGTCGGCTCTGGCAGGTTGATCAACCCCTTCCTTAGCATCAACTGCTCCTTCCAGTCGGAAAGACAGCGTGGGGGAAGCAGATGTAGTGCCGGCAAGATTAGTTGCTTCCTCAGCAGCCCTGGCCTCACATTTTGCAAGCTCCTCTGCCTTAACCTCCTCGGTGAGAAAGTCGAGGTTGAGAGGCTTGTTTAGCTTCCACACCTGATAAAAGCAGTTGAAGTAGATCTCCTCGTAGCGAGTGAGATCGGCTTCTTTCTCCCGCCTTAGCTCCTCATTCTCGCGAGTCAGTCCCTCGTTCTCGCAAGTCAATCCCTCATTTTCACAAGTCAGTTTCTATAGTCGATCAGTCAACGACTTGTTGGTTTGGGTTAGTTTGTCCTTCCCATCAGCCAACCCCCTAAGAGACTCATCTCGCTCAGCCACAGTCTCCTCTAATCGCTCCAACTTGGATTTAAGATCCTTTTCTGAAGAAGTCAGAGTATCCACCTTAGCTTGGGCCTCCACTAGTTGGTCATTTAAGACCTTGATCAACTCCTTGTAGTCTACTGCTCGGTGTTGAGCATGACTGATGGTGATGAGCGTCTGCATGGAAAACAAGAGGTTACTACAAGTATAAATATGAATAACAAACTGTCTTGTGGTAGAATACTTACATTCGCCAACTGAGCAAGCCCTCTTTGTAAGACGACATCAACGCTAAGTCGAGGAAAGGATTCAAAGCTTTGAATCGTTGAAGCGTCGTGAAGAGTCTGATCATCCACTTCCTTCCCAATAGTACCAGTAGTGCGAAGTGCCTCACTCGGGTCGGTCGGGCGAGTGGGGGTTAGGCTCGCTGAGGGAGGAAGCGAGGAAGGGTTCAGCTGCAGGATTGCAATTGACCCCTCGGGTTGTCTCCCTTGGCTGGGCGGTACTATCCTCGGGACTTTGCTCGAAGGGGTGGAGCCACTTCCTTCTCCAGACTTCCTCTTCGGGGCAGGAGGGGCGTTGAAATGTCTAAACATCTCTGAATCTGCAAAAGAGAAAGTACAAGATTTGTTAGTAAAAAAAAATAATAACAATAAAGCAATATGTGAATAAGTACATTACTGCTACTAGACAGTTCTATTAATCCCATATGACCAAGTTAACAAACATATCACTATGACTACTAGACCTGAGTTGAGGATTTGGTTGAGGAAGTCGTCCTCGTCATCGGATGATGAGCACAAGTCCCTCTCAGGCTGGATGGCCTTCCCCTTCCCAGGCTATGTGGGAATAGTAGGTCTGCGCTGGTCCTCTGGCTGGGGCTCCTTAATGATGAGATCGCCTGGTCTGCGGGAGTGAGGAGATAGTCCAAGAGAGAACTGATCGGTCACTACCTCAGTGTCGGTGTTGGACTGATCAGTTGCATTATTTTCCTCAGTCGTGCTCTCCACTGTGATGTTCTGGTTACTTAGTAGCAGGCCCACCAGCTGAAGGTTATCTATAGTAACCAAAATTTTTACATCCTTCTCCTCGATGCACATATTGGCCAACTCCTCTGCTCGGTCAAACATGTCTTTTGTGGGCAAGGGTTGCTGGAATGGACCCGCATGCGTAAAAGCCAGGTTGTTGGCTTTGATGTCTGACGTGAGAAAATACTCTGTATAGTATTTCCCAGGATTCGACTTGTGAGCAATGCCACAAAGCTATTTAACCCCTTTATGCCTATGAAAGAGGTGGAAAAAACCTGTGTTCTTATGGCTTGGGTTGGTTCTGAAGTCGAATAAGTAGTGTATCTCGTGAGGAGTAGGCTCATCCCAGCCTTGCATGAAGTAAAGAATGAACAGGGCAGACAACGCCTGAATCACGTTAGGAGCGATCTGGAAGGGAGAGACGTTGAAATAATCCGCTACTGACCGGAAGAAGGGGTGTAGCAGGATAGTCGCTCCTGCATATATATGGAGCCTAGACCAGGCACAGTACGGTCCGCCAGGCCTGTTAGCTCTCTGGTGAGGGTACGAACATATCACATTCACCCCTCTCAAGCCCAAGGCTTGGATGTGTTTGTCAAACATCCCGGGGTTGAGTTTCGTAGGCTTGGCGGTAAACCAAGAAGGTGTTTCTTCTCCTTCCTTCCTTGGTTTTTGGACAGCCAGATGCTAGATCTCGGTAGCGAATTTTTGTGTAATTTTTCTCCGAGGCTTGTTTGATTTTGGCATCTGGCGGGGTGATCTCGAAGAAGCCGCAGTTTGGACCTCACTGCGTTCCACCACTTTCTGTACCGCTCTGCGGGCTACTTGAGGATCCTGGTCCTGCGGGAGTCTGTTGGAATTCTTTACCCTCATTGTCGACTGTTCAGCTTGATGAAGGAACTGCTCTTCGTGAAGAAAGTATAAAGCTGAACGGGGGAGGATCTTCTTAAAGCGGAGGAGGCGATCCTCAGAAGTGCGACTGTTAGGAGACTTTGACGAGGAGTCGCTGCTTTGAGGGGTGTCGATCGACTGCGGGATGGACGTATCAGAATTCGTGTGGTTGTCACCTCCCCTATAGTCAAAGCAATTCATCTACAAAAAAAAAAATGGGGAGGTGAGTAACCATACAAATTTAAATCAACAGAGAAATGTTTATTTTTCTACTTAGAAAAAATTTATCTAAGTAGTAAAATTTTAGCATGCATGGGAAAAAATAAATTGTGTGCCTAAAAGTGCAGAAAAAGTGGCCCATGTGCGTGCCTAAGTTGCTGTCCGAGGAGCAGCGTGTGGTGTCCGATCAGAGCAACGTCTGGGTCTGAGGAGAAGCGTGCGTCTGAGGGGCTGTGTCTAGGTGCCGAGCTACTGTCGCGCCTGTCCGAGCGAATGCTGCGTGCCATCCAAGCTGCTACCGCACCTCCGTCCGAGGAGCCCAGCGTGTCCGAGTTAGCGCCTGGTCCGAAGAGCCCCGTGGGTGTCCGAGGGGCCGCGCCTGTGTCCGAAGGGCTGCTTGTGGATCCGAGGAGCAAATTAGTCCAAGCAGCTCCAAGCATCTGAGGGTGCATGTCAAGGGGCTCCGAGGGACCTAGTCCGAGCAGCTCGCCTTGTCAGAGGGTGCGTGTCCGAGGGGTGCTGAGGGTCCTAATCCGAGCCCATGGCTAGGCATCCGATCAAATCAAAGTGTTCAAAATACAAAGAGTAATGTCCAATCGGCCATACCCCTTACCACAACCCAAACCCTAAGCCGAAAAAAGAAAACCCTAAATTCCATCTAGCACAAACACTATTTCTCATCCAAAACACACAACCACAAGATCAAAATGGGGAATTTGTAAAGTTCCTAATGTTCTAGAGACCACATTCATATCATCAAATACCCATAAACACATACAAGCAATTTAGGTTGAAAAACTCATTTTTCTTTAAATTTCTATGAAATTGAAGGTAAAATTGAGTTACCCATAACCTAAAAAAACATCAAAACAACCACCAAATACATTGTTTCTCTAAGATTCACACATAGATTCAAGAAAAAATTCTCTATGAAGTTTCGGCCAACACATGTATTTTTCATGGGATTTTGGAAAAAAGAAAAACAACACAAGTGAAGATGAAAGAGAAGACTTACCCAATCTTGAAGAGACCTTGCAGAATGCTTGAAGAAATAAAAAGCTCCTCCTTGAAGACCCTTGAAAGTTCGGCCAAGAGAAGGAGGTTGTGGGTTTCGGCTAAAAGAAGAAAAAAAAAAGATGAGAAGTTTTTTATTTTTTTGCTTTCTTGTGTGTGTGGAAATGTGGGAGTATAGGGGTCTATTTAAAGGAAAAAAGTGGGAATTACCACTTATTTTTGGACCCTTGGAATTCCTGGGATATTTTTTCTCCCCACGACTATGAGCAGTTAATTGCAGTGATCGTGGTCTGTGGAGTCATGGTCTGTTGCATGGCGGGAAGGTGAACAGTTGATTTTTTTTTAATAGTGCCATTAGCTGTGGAGAAAAAAAGTTTATTATGTGAGACATCATATAATAAACTTGGGGGGCAAATGTTATCCCCAAAATTTGAAAACGATGACGTGGCAATAGAAATGACAAATGACAAGGAATGGTTGGGTGACCTGGCTTAGGAGTGACCCGGTAGACCAATGAAGAATTTTGACTGGCCAGAGAAGTGTCATGACCGACCAGGCATGACCTTGTCCGACCAGTCACGTGTTTGTCTGCCCAGCCATGACCTTGTCCGACCAGTCGTGTGTTTGTCTGCCCAGGCATGACCTTGTCCGACCAGTCACATGTTTGTCTGCCCAGGCATGACCTTGGCCGACCAGGCATGACCTTGGCTAACCGATCATGACCATATCCGACCAGCCAAATGCATGTTTGCCCAGCCAAGTGCATGTCTGCCCAATCAAGTGCATGTTTGCCCAGCCAGGTGCGTGTCTACCCAGTGAAGGTGTGGTCGACCAGCCTGAATGAGATATGGATTGACTAGACAGAGCAGGGTAACGCAAGAGATCCCAGAAATGGCTTCAACAAGAATCGGTCTTGGCTTGCGCAGGAATCTCTCAGTTTACCCCATGAATATAGTATACTGTTATATTTTGAATATTATTGTAAATTAAATATAATGAGAATAGCAAAATATCCCAATTATGGGGGGATATCATCTGTACGATCCTAAGCCTATAAATACAAGGCTTATGGCATCATAAAGAGGGCTTTTGAACTTTTGATTCGAATTCTAATTTTCTAGAGAGAGAGAGTACTTGTATTTGAGAAAATTCTTGTATTCTTGTAATCTGCACTGAAGAAACTCAGTTGACTCAGGTTCATCTGATCTTGAGTGCAGATCTATAATCACAACTCTAAGTGGATTAGACTATTACCAACACATTGTGGCTAAACCACTATAAAAATCGTCTGTGTCGTTTATTTCTCTTGAAGGTTTTTGTCGCTTTTGACTTCTACACGCGTTGGCCAAAAACGCGGTCAACACATAGTATTAATCAAACACATCAAACGATGATCATATACACGATAATCTTAATCATGAGGTTGGTATGAACTCCTACATATGTCATCTGATCATTTGATTCATACATTAAGGTTTGTCAGAATGATCAGGCTAAGAACAATTGTTTTGGGGACTCAGTGATATATATGGCCAGGGACGTAGTTTAACAGATATGGAATCTATACCTTCTTATAGATTGAATAATGGTTCCATATTGGGTTGACTTTTGGAACTGGAAAGGTTATGAGCACTCACGTCGCAAACTTGTTGTGACACAACCTTCACTAGTAAAGTCAATGATACTCTAGGAACAAGATATAGGTAAAAGGGTAAAACGGTAAAACGGTAATTTTATTCCTTTTTAATTATGAACCATTAATAGAGGATTAACGTTGTATGTAATGATTATATCAATTGACACTTTATTCTTTAATAAAGTACTTAGTAAATATATGTCTATAATTATATCAAGAGTTCAATCTCATATTTAATAGTGGAGTAATCATGATATTAATAAATATGATAATTTAATCAAAGAGTTTTGATTAATAATCTAATATTTATTGGAACTTGATATTATAAGTCCATAGGTCCCCAGGGTGCCTCTATCAACACCATATCAAGGTAAGAATTGATACAAGGGTAAAGCTGTAATTTGGAAATTTGAGAAGAATTTTATTCTTCGAGTCAAGTATGAAATTATATGATAATTGAGGTTGAATAATTAATTTAGAAATAATTATTAATTTTCAAAAATATATTTATTAATTTAAATATATAATTTTCAAAATTCATATATATAAATAAATAAATTTTTTAATTTAATTATTTGAGTGGGAGAAAATAAAATTGGTAAGTCAAAAATAGTTTATTATTTATTGAATTTTAAAAGATGATGATAATGATGATCATCAATTTGAATTTAAAATTTAAATTTTTAAATATGGTTGTCATATTTTCCTTAAAAATATTAATACTTTATTTTATGTAAGATTGATTTTAAATAAATAAATAAAAGAAAAGAAAAATGCAATATCCCTGAGAAAGGGAAATAGCAATTCACGCATGACACAGTCCAAGAATTGTGTCATGTGTGTACCTTTACACTGATATTGTATCAGTGTTTGTTTTAATTTATTTATTTAATTAATTAATAATTAGAAAATAGTATTTCAAATTTGGTAAGTTAGATATTTACATAAATCAATTTCTATCATCATTATGATATTATTATATTACTATTATTATTAGGAATAATAAGGTAATAGAATTATCTCTCTCTATATATATGATATAGAATAAAGAGAAGAAAGAGACTAAACATAGACATAAAACACAATTCAAAATAGGTTTCATAATTTTTTGTTAGACAAAAAGTTTATCATTTTCTTCTTTATTCTAACCATTCTCAGACCATAATCTAAGTTCTCATGTGTTGAGAAATACTTGTGATTCCTAAAATACAAACTCATGTTCTCTATGTGCCCACACACATCTTGAAGGGTAGAGAACACTTCAGAAGATCGTGATTTGAGTTCTCAAAGCGTTGGATAGGAATATCGATAAATATACGAAAAAACTCAATGACACTTGATAGGCTTCAAGAGGTAAATGTTTATGTTCTTGAATATTCATATGTGTTAAGTGTTTATATGTTATATATAAATACATTATATATTTATATATATGTTGCATGATTAATAATATTGTATGTTAATGTTATGTCTGGATGTTTTCTTGTTCATATAAACTGTTTATATGAGTGATGAATTTTTTTTATTGTTGTGCACAATGGGCCCACCATGCCTATTCCCCTTCGTGTTCTGAATGTTTTTCCAACAATTGGTACTAGAGTAGGTCATTAATCTATGCATATTATTAATTGTTGTATGGGATTATGTGCATTTTTATATTATCTATGATATATGTTTTGTTATCCAAAAAATTAACATTGGTGACGTGGCAAGTGATCCCTGGACACGTGGCTGACACTTGGAAACGTTCTGCTAGAGTATCGACCAGGAGACACATTAGAAGCAGTGCGAGCCTGTCTTACCTGCGACCAGTCTGGTCGATAGCTCCGCATACAAGGCAACATTAATGGGAAGATCTTTGTGAATCCCGAATTTATGTCACACAATCTCCTGAGTATCTGATTATTCAGGAAAGAATATCTGTAACAACCTTTTGTAATCCCCCTTGAGCCTATAAATAGCGAGAGATAGCTCAAGGGAGGGGACTTTTGGCTTTTGAATCATTTGAGACTATAGTAATTCTCCGAGTAATATTGTATTGTTCTTCAGAGATCAGTGAAACTCATTGAACCCTAGTTCTTTGATCACTCAACTGATTTTTATATCAATAACAACCTAAGTGGACGTAGGTCATTACCAGATCCTGGGGCCGAACCACTATAAAATACTGTGTCTTATTTACTTTCGTCATTACATTCTTCTCATTACTTTCATTCATATCAAGCATATTCTGACTCCGTGTCAGTTGGCCAAATCGTGGGTCAACATTCTGGTGCTTTCATTGAGAGCTTGATTTATCGTTGTTGAAAAAACTAATGGCGAAAGCTGGAAAGAAAACTGGACAGGCGGCCACCGCTGCACCGTCAAACCCGCCACCTCCTCCTCCTCCTGCAAGCATGGCAGAGGATGAGCCACAACTGGACTTTGAGCAGGAGGAAATGGATGATGCAACACTGAAGAGTACCCTGGGCGCGTTGCAGGAAGAACTGGCTAGTCTGAGAGCCAGTCAGGAGACTACCGCTGAAGTTATGGTGCGGCAGCAGTAGAAGATTGAACGGCAGCGCGCAGAATTAAGCGAAAGGCAGGCGAAGGTGGACCGCCGCCAGAGCGAAGCCATGGCAGCCCTCGAGGTAGCCTTGCTATTGGCTAGAAATCAGGCTGCACCTGCCTCGCAGCCTGACCAACCTGTGAATGGGCCACCCCAGAGGGGTCCTAATCCAAGCCCACCGATCCAGCCTTCGAGTCCGCAAAGGTCCGAGCAGCCTCAGATGCCCCATGACGATGTCCCACTGGATCCCGAGGCACAGCCACCATCCCTAGCTGCTCGGGGTAATCCCCTACAACAGAGGCAGAATAGGGCCGAGCATCAGCCTCGCAGCCCTAGACGCCACAGGGATGATGGGCCGAACCTACCGAACAGAGGTCAGTACCCTCCTGGAAACAGGAGGGACTCAGAGTTAGGCTCTGCGGTCCGGGGCCCCCCACGGCACGATGATGCACGGGGACACCACGACCAGCGCAGGCCACCCTCTAACGCTCGGGACGGTTCAGCCAGGAACAGACATCGAGGGAACAGCCGATCTCACCATAGCCAGTCGAGGTTCAGAGATGGCCGCGGATATAATGAGGCTGACTCAGGCAAAGGAAATGCCAGTGGGAGGAATGAAGAAAGAGGTAAAGGCAGGAGCCAGGTACCTCAAGATGACCAACCAAATAGATAGGATGCTGGGGGGCAGCCCAGACAAAATAATGTCTTCAACCGGCTCAGGGGTAGCGAGCAGCGGAGAAGAGAAGAGGACCTGAGAGATGTACTCAATGATCACCGTGAGAGGCATGGCGAGAACGTCCCCCCGACAACGGAGGCCACAGCATTTCCTGCCGCTGTACAGGCCCAGATAGACGCCCTCAACCAGGCAGTGCAACAGCTGGTTGGGGGAAGGACTTCTTACATCGACCACGATAGGAGGAAAGGCAATCCTTTCGTACAGAGGATAGCTAACGCCGAAACTCCCAGCAAATTCAAGATGCCCACGCTCCCAAACTTTGACGGATATGGAGACCCAGTCTCGCATGTCAATAAGTTTGAAATTCAAATGGACATTCAAAAAGTGTCCGAAGACGCTCGGTGCAGGATCTTCCCTGCAACACTTTCTGAAGCTGCGCAGGAGTGGTTCTTCAAATTCACTCCCACAAGCATTGTTTCCTAGGAAATGTTCGTACGGGAGTTCTACGGACAGTTCTATGCTGGTCGTGTACACCTAACCGAAGCAAACCAGCTAGTCTAAATTCGCCAGCAGGATGGGGAGTCAGTGAAAGACTACATCCAACGTTTTATGCGAGCAGCAGCTGGAGCGAAGACGGTCGGGGACGAAGGGAAGATGATGGCCATAACTGCAGGAGTAAAACTATGTTGTCCCCTCTGGAAGAGTCTCCGAAAGGAAGAGGTGAGAACTACCCAAGAATTTTTGGACCGAGCTAATCGCTATATCAAGCTTGAAGAAGCCATTGCCGACGATGGAAAGCCCTCGGGCAAGGACAAGAAGGCTTCCGAACCCGCCAAGGCCGCCAATGGGTCCAAACCTAGTGGCAACGGCAAAAGCAACGGGAACGGCAATGGTAATGGCAGGAACGATGGAAAACGGCCGTATAACGAGCCTTCCACCTCCGACAACAAATGAGCTAAGGGTAATCGTTATGAGCCTCGGTTCACTAACTACACTGCCCTTGTTGAGTCTCGGGGAGAGGTTTATCAGGCCACAAGTTCCAGTGTGCCTTACAAGAAACCTGGGCCCATTCGAAAGGACATTTCGAAAAGAGACACCACCAAGTTCTGTCGTTACCATAATGACTACGGACATGACACTAATGAATGCAACCAGTTCAAAGATGAAATCGAGTTCCTTATTAGACAAGGACACTTGAGAAGATACGTACGGGCCTCGGGAAATTCCCAACGAGAAGCTCCGGGTGGCAACGAGCAGGCGTCCACGCGCCAACGCTCGCCACCATTACAGCCTGCCCCCGTGGCTGGAACACTCTTAACCATCTGTGGAGGACCGCACCTCGCGGGAAATAGCGAAAAGGCCAGGGAACGATATGCTCGGACTCTGCGCCACGACCAGGACATCGAGATGATGACTGTGGAGGACCGTGCACCAAAAAAGGCTCGGTCAGAGGGAGGAGAGATAACCTTCTGCGATGACGATGCCCAACACGTCAGGTTCCCACATTCCGATCCGCTGGTCGTAGACATCCAGATGGCCAATATGATGGTGAAGAGGGTACTGGTCGATACAGGAAGTTCAGTGAACATCCTGTACAAATCAACACTGGAACGCATGAAATTGTCCATGAAGGACTTGGAGCCCTGCAATCAAACGATATACGGCTTTTCTGGAGAAGGACTCGCCCCAGCCGGGTTGATCAAACTCCCAGTAATGACGGGTACAGCGCCTGCAACAAGGACATTACTCGCCACTTTTTTAGTGGTCGATTGTCCTTCGGCGTACAACGCCATTATTGGAAGGCCCATACTGGTTGATCTACGAGCCGTCAGCTCTATGTGGCACCTAGCCATGAAGTTCCCGACAGACACGGGGGTAGGACGCGTTTTGGGAAACCAAAGGGAAGCCAGGGAGTGCTACAACGCCTCGATCACAAAGGCGAAAAGTGGAACGTCGAAGAGCACTACCCCAAATAGATTGCAGATGGCAGTTGATACGCAAGCCCAATCCGGTGATGAAGTCACCAAATAGGGTGTTGCCCAAAGTGAGGATGGAGATTTAGATCCTCGCTTTGGGGATTTTGAAGAAAATGTTGGACCTGGAGGAGGTCCAACTCGACAAAGAAGACCCAACCAAAGTCGTAAAGGTTGGGAGAAACTTAGAGCCTACCACGAAGCATGCACTAGTGGAATTCTTGCAAAAAAACCAGGAGGTTTTCGCCTGGTCGCATAAAGACATGGTTGGGATAGATCCCGCGGTAATCAGCCATGTCCTGAATATAGACAAAACCTTTCCACCTGTGCAACAAAAAAGAAGGCTGCTCGATAAAGATAGATCAAGGGCCTTAAAAGAAGAAGTCGAAAGACTAAAGGAGAATGGGTTCATACGGGTGGTATTTTATCCATCGTGGGTCTCTAATCCAGTGCTGGTTCCCAAGCCTAACGGCAAATGGCAAACCTGCGTGGATTTTACAGACCTCAATAAAGCCTGCCCAAAGGACTGCTTCCCGCTCCCGAGGATCGACCAGCTGGTCGACGCTACTGCAGGACATGAGATCCTCTCATTCATGGATGCATATTCAGGCTACAACCAGATTAGCATGCATCCCCCTGATGAAGATCACACCAGCTTTCGGACCAATACGGGCTTGTATTGTTACAAAGTAATGCCCTTCGAACTGAAAAACGCGGGTGTGACTTACCAATGGCTAGTCAACCACATGTTCAAGGAGAAAATCGGTGTAAACATGAAGGTATACGTGGATGACATGCTGGTAAAGTCTAAGAAGGCAGAAGGGCATGTGAGGGATTTACAAGAGTGCTTTGATGTGTTAAACAAGTACCAAATGAAATTAAATCCCCTCAAGTGTTCCTTTGGAGTCGGATCAGGAAATTTTTTAGGGTTTATCGTAAATTCAAGAGGAATCGAGGCCAACCCCGACAAGATAAAAGCCCTGATCGACATGAAGTCACCAGAAAGGATCAAAGATGTACAAAGTTTGACCGGGAGGACCGCAGCCCTATGTAGATTCATTTCGAAATCAACAGACAAGTGCGTCCCATTCTTCAATCTACTTAGGGGGAATAAGAAGTTTGAATGGACAGAAGACTGCGAACAAGCATTCCAGGCGTTGAAAGAGCATATGGCACAACCTCCCATCTTGTCGAAGCCGATCGAAGGAGAAACTTTGTTTATTTATCTGGCGACTACCGAAGTTGCTGCCGGCGCGGTACTTTTACGGGAGGAAGAAGGAGTACAGAAAGCAGTCTACTATGTCAGCAAGAGGCTGATCAGTGCAGAATTATGATATCCGCCAATCGAAAGGTTAGCATATTGCCTAATTCTAGCCTCTAGGAAGTTACGTCCTTACTTCCAAGCCCATCCTATCACAGTTCTAACTGACCAGCCCCTTCGGCAAGTCCTCCAAAAACCTGAGGCGGCTGGGCGATTGTTAAAATGGGCAGTCGAACTAAGGCAGTTCGATATAACCTATTCACCGCGAGCAGCAGTAAAGGGACAAGTCTTGGCCGATCTTATTGCAGAGTTCACCGAGCTCCCATACAGCGAGCAGTGCAAACAGCCTGAAGTGCCTGTGCCTCAAGATAAAACTCCTTCGTGGAAGCTATTCACGGATGGCTCATCCAACGAATCCCATGCTGGAGCGAGAGTGATATTGGTAACGCTGGAAGGGCATCGATTTCACTGCGCTATCAGGTTCGACTTCACTGCATTAAATAATGAAGTGGAATACGAAGCACTCCTCGCTGGATTGAGAATGGCAAAGGATGTGAGCATAAAGACGCTTGATATCTACAGTGATTCACAGCTGGTGGTGAATCAGGTTCTGGGAGAATACCAAGCGCGAGGCTTGAAAATGGTGGCCTACTTAAATAAAACAAAAGACTTGTTAGCCCAGTTCACAAAGTACACCCTCCAGCAAATCCCGTGAGATCAGAATTCAAACGCAGATGCCTTAGCCAAACTCGCGAGCATAAAGGATGCTGACACTTTGAATATTGTGCCAGTAGAAAGACTGAGTAAGCCGAGCATACAAGCAGCTGAGTCCAGTATGGAGATTCGGATGGAGGATACATGGATGGCGCCTTACTTGGAGTATCTGACAAATGGTTCGCTGCCAACAGAAAGAAACAAATCCAGAACTCTACAAAGACGAGCTGCTAGATACATACTAGTCGATGGTGTGATGTACCGAAGAGGATATTCGATGCCGCTACTCAGGTGCGTTACACCAGAAAAGGCTAAGGAACTCATGAAAGAGGTGCATGAAGGCTTCTGCGGGGATCACGCTGGGGGGCAGAGTTTGGCAAAAAAGATTCTAAGGCAGGGTTACTTCTGGCCAACAATGAACGAGGATTCCATGGAATTTGTACGAAGGTGCGATAAGTGTCAAAGGTTCTCGAAGATTCCGCGAGCGGCTCCAAACGAATTGAAACAAATGTAGAGTCCATGGCCTTTTGCAGCATGGGGGATAGATTTGATTGGATCCCTACCTACAGGGAAAGGCAGAGTAAAATACGCAGTCGTGGCAGTTGATTACTTCACCAAATGGGCCGATGCTGAACCACTCGCTACCATCACGACCAAGAAAGTTCTTGATTTTGTCATCAAGAACATTGTCTGTCGATATGGTTTTCCCAGAAAGATAGTTTCAGACAATGGGACCCAATTTGACAGTGATTTATTCACCGATTTCTGTGAAAGACATGGAGTTATTAAAAGCTTTTCTTCAGTCGCACACCCCCAGGCGAATGGGCAAGTCGAAGCCGTAAACAAAACTCTTAAGGACACCTTGAAGAAAAGACTTGAGGAAGCTAAAGGAGCATGGCCAGAGCAGTTGCCTGAAGTCCTCTGGTCGTATAGAACGTCTCACCGAACTGCGACAGGACATACCCCATTTTCCTTAGCCTATGGATATGAAGCAATGTTGCCTGTCGAGTTAGATCCCCCCTCACATTGACGTCTAACATACGACCAGGATCAAAACAGCCAGCTAATGATGGAGTCCCTAGACTCAATCGATGAGATACGAGAGAAATCTCAACTCCGAGTTGCTGCATACCAGCAAAAAGTCACCCGGTACTTTAACTCCAAAGTTAAAGAAAGAAAATTCAACGTCGGAGATTTGGTGCTACGACGAGTTTTCTTAAATACCCGCGACCCTACTGCTGGAGTGCTCGGACCCAATTGGGAAGGACCTTACCAAACTGAAGAAGTCCTTCATCCAGGCACCTACAAACTTGCACGCTTAAATGGAGATCTCGTTCCCCGCTATTGGAATGGAGAACACCTGCGCAAGTATTATCAGTAAACAGTCCTTTTTAAAGGACTGGCTTGTATTAAATTTCAATTTTTACAAGTTTTGCAAAGAGGGTTAGCCACGTTGTATGGCTAACTGCTCGTATATGTAAGGTTCTATTATAGAATCACTCGTAAAGACATGTTTAGTCCATTTTTAATACGAGATTATAAGGGACTGTGCGCAGCCAGTCATTCTTGCCAACCATTGTGAATTTACATTTACAAGTATTTGTTCATTACGTGTGTTGTTTTGCTGTATTATAAGTATCAATTTTCACACGGACAGGAATGTTCGAACAGGCCATGGTTAGGGCAAGTGACCAAGGACCTAAAGCTCCTCGATCACTTGGGGGGCATATAAGGCACATCGATAGCAAAGCATACTCGCAAGGTATGTAAACACATGAACAAAATGAGTGAAAGCATGCTACAGTACTTAGAGTATTTTTCAAAATTTATGTTTTGTTAAATCATGCCAAAGTACTATGCTAAGTTCGGTCATACGGACAAATGTTATAATAAATAAAGATATTATAGCATCAAGATTTAAGCCTTTACACTACAAGCATCGCTGCTTGGATGTAACTGTTCAAGTAAAAGAAAAAAGATTTACTGCCCATGCAGCAAAGTTTAAAACAAATATATATTGTCTGTACATCACAACCCGTGGGTCGTATAGCCAAAAAAAAAATAAGGGAAAAGTTTAAGAGGCATTTGGAGCTGGAGGGTCCTGAGCAGAATCCTGGTTGGTCGCGTCCTCAACAACTTCTTCTTCTTCTACAGCAACAATGCTTGGAGAAGCGGGGGTCCTCGCTCTTGCCTCCTCTTCGGCCAGTTGGGCAGTGCAGCGGGCCAACTCGGCAGTCCTGACTTCCTCCGAAAGATAGCTGAATTCGGCACCCTCATTATGTTTCCAGAAGTTGTAGAAACATCGGAGCGTCGTCCTCTTGTACATCTCCAGATTTTTGGAGTTGTCAAGCTCTAGCTGCTTCACTTTGCCTTCGAGAGTAGCAATGGCCTCATCCTTCGGCTTGAGCATCTCTTCCAGTCTTTTGATTTCGCGAAGATGGGTTACGCTGGAATCTCGATACTGCTGCCGCGACTTTATTGCAGCTTCCTTTGCAGCTTCAGCCTCTGACAGCTTAGTCACCGCAGCATCCCTCTCTCGAGCCATTGCCTCCAACTCTTTGGCATGCCTAGCCTCTGCAGCCGAAAGCTCCTCAGCTGCCTTCACCTGATGCCTCTCAGTGGCCTTCGCCTTAGCCTGCTCGATGGAAGCCTGGACACGGGTACGAGCAGTAATAGCAGACAGCAAGGCCTGTGAATAAAAGAAAAAGTTAGAGCCTGTCGTGAAGAATAAAAGACTAAGGCTTAAGAAGTGAAGAAGTACTCACACTGGAGATTTCATTCAGGGCCCTGTTCAGAACCTGGTCGGCCCCCATGCTTTCAGCCTCGACCATTGCATCTCTGACACGGTCACCTTTACTGATGCGCTCAAGGCAATCCTTGGCTGATCGAAGGGCATGGCTCATGAGTTTGGTCCCGAGAGCTTCTTCACGAGTAATTTCCTCTCTGGCAGGCGCAACCGAAGGATTTGGCGGGGCAAGAGGGGTCTACTTCTCAGTAGGAGCTGGAGGATGGGCAGAAGTTTGCCCAGTTGGCGCGTCCTTGGGAAGGTCTTTTGTTCGACCCTTCTTGGCTGGAGGACCTCGGCTGGATTCACCAGTTCTCCTTTTGGACCTCCGGTGGAGTTGAGGAACTTCCTCCTCCTCCTCAGCCTGATACATGTCAAAAATGTTGGGAGTAGCCATGTCTGCATGCAAGTAAACACAGGAAAATGATAAGACAAGAGGCAAATGAAAATTTATTATACAACAGAAAAGAGGTAACAAAGTGAATACCCGAGCTACGACTACTGGTCGCTACACTATTGACTCTATTAGTCATATACTCATTATCTGGCATGAAGAAGTCTGGCCCTAATTTTGGAGTATATGTAAAGTTTCCTTCCCCGTCGAACAAATGACAGGGAATTGACAACCCATTTAAAAGTAAAATAGTGTTACCGTTCTCATCAGAGGACTCTCCCAAGTCCACAGCTGGCTCTTTGGCCTTTTGTTTCCCCTTGCCTTGGGGAGCAGAAGGCCTTTCTGCGGAAGGATTACCCGTGGGCTCCCTAATAGTAATCCCCGTTGGCCTCCTCCGAGGAGGAGACACAGAAGGTTCCTGCTCGGGAACCCCCTCGGCAGTGGCTTCGTCCACCACGGACCCTCTAGTTTCATGGCGAGGAGCCAGGAGGCCAGACGGCCTCAAGTTTTCTTCAGTTACCAAGGTCTTGACACTTTTTCCTGCGTCAGACATCCTGGCCAAGGTATTGGACCTCAACACCATGTCTGGTGTTGGGGTCGAACGTAACCATGGGCCTGAAAAACATATTACAGTTTGAGAAATATGAAAGGGAACACATCGACAAAAAGTATCGACCAGTCGAAGACAAGCACTTACCTCCTCGGGTGAAGGCCAGGCTGTTGCTGGTTATGTCCAGGGTAAGGAAGTACTCCTTATTATACTGCCCCACATTCGAGATATGCGTAGTGTCACTCAGGAATGTTTGGTTGGTTTCCTGGTGACAAAAATGGAAGAAACCCGTTCCATGTTGTTGCGGGTTAGACTTAAGGTCAAAAATATAGTTGACCTCGTGGGGCGAAGGTTCTGGCCATTTCTTAAGTTTATACAGGTTATAGAGTGCGGCCAGCATTCTATATCCATTTGGAGTAATTTGGAAGGGGGTGACACTGAAATAATTGGCCACCCCCACAAAAAAGGGATGAAGAGGGAGATAAGCTCCCGCCTCAATATGACACCGAGACCAGGCGCTGTTTGCACCTCCGGGGAGGTTAGCCCTCTGGTCTTCGGCAGGACGTATAATGGAAACCCCTGTGAGAGGGAATTTCCTGAAGCAATTAGCAACCATCCGAAGAGTCACTGAACTAGCCGGGGAAGTATACCACTCGACATCAGGCAAGTTCTGATGGCGAGGGCTGGCCCTAATTTGGATATTAGGGTCAGGAACAAGATTTTCTCGACCACTGTTCGAGGGAGCCCTTGCCTACGAATTAGGCCGGGCAGGAGAATTTGGGTTGTTTTCAGACTCGGGCCTTTTCTTGCCTGAAGATTTGGAATGGGCCATTGGAGGAGAAGGATAAGGTCTGGAAGAGGATCGCGAAAAAGGGATCTCGTGGACACGGTCAGCTGGTTGTTCTTCTCCCTTGAGCAGTTGGGCAAGAAGGTCGTCGTCAATAGGCCTTTCACCTCCCCACAAATCTGGCATTAAAGTCTTCATACAGAAGAATGGGGAGGTGAGGATAGAAAACTTTTAAAAGCTTTTTAGAATAACGCTGGTCGAGTATAAAAATTAAGTTTTTATACAATAGCATTCTAACAAAAAGCTAAATTTTTCTACACGAACAATTTGAAAAACGGATCAAAGGGTGAAAGTAAAAAGTTTTCTGGAAAAGCTTTTTCAACTCTCCTTAGGACGGGAAAAACTTGTTTTTTTCAACTAGCTTAAAGATCGAATTTTTACTTTGATTTTACGTCCTAAAAAGCATGATCCTGGATGCTAAACTAACTCGTAACTCTATTGTGCCTACAAAATATTCTTTCTACAAGCGTCTCAAACCAGAAATAGATAAAACTCAAACAGTACACATTCAGAAGCATGCACCACGAAAAATTAGAAGTGTAGGAATTCGAAAACTTACCAAGAAAAGTAATTGTAGAGATGGAAGAAGGGTCTTCGGAGATCAAGGAGCTCTCGAACGGGGTCCTGAAAGTACAGAGGGAACGGTCTTCGGGAACGATAAGGGCTCAGGATTTTAGGTTTTCTGGTGAAGACGATGGCGTGCGTAAAAAGAAAATAAAGATTTTGAATGTCTTATATAAGTTTGTCTGTGGCATTAAAAAGATGTAATCATCAGTTTCCCTTTTTTCAAAATATGGGGAAGCGAGATGGCCGTCAAAATCTTTTCTGGGGAACCGAAAGGACATGATTAGACAGAAGTGGGTTACTTTTTTCAAGAACACACGAAGGGTTCTGACACGTCAGGCGGGGTTACCGAAGAGTCGTTCGTTCAAAAGTTTATTTACTGCTCGTGGTAAATAAACTTGGGGGGCAAATGTTATCCAAAAAATTAACATTGGTGACGTGGCAAGTGATCCCTGGACACGTGGCTAACACCTGGAAACGTTCTGCTAGAGTATTGACCAGGAGACACATTAGAAGCAGTGCGAGCCTATCTTACCTGCGACCAGTCTGGTTGATAGCTCCGCATACAAGGCAACATTAATGGGAAGATCTTTGTGAATCCCAAATTTATCTCACACAATCTCCTGAGTATCCGATTATTCAGGAAAGAATATCTGTAACAACCTTTTGTAATCCCCCTTGAGCCTATAAATAGCAAGAGATAGCTCAAGGGAGGGGACTTTTGGCTTTTGAATCATTTGAGACTATAGTAATTCTCCGAGTAATATTGTATTGTTCTTCAGAGATCAGTGAAACTCATTGAACCCTAGTTCTTTGATCACTCAACTGATTTTTATATCA
Source organism: Humulus lupulus (assembly GCF_963169125.1). Taxonomy (NCBI): domain Eukaryota; kingdom Viridiplantae; phylum Streptophyta; class Magnoliopsida; order Rosales; family Cannabaceae; genus Humulus; species Humulus lupulus. The sequence continues at coordinate 143,917,223 of NC_084800.1, read as the reverse complement.
ATAACAACCTAAGTGGACGTAGGTCATTACCAGATCCTGGGGCCGAACCACTATAAAATACTGTGTCTTATTTACTTTCGTCATTACGTTCTTCTCATTACTTTCATTCATATCAAGCATATTCTGACTCCGTGTCAGTTGGCCAAATCGTGGGTCAACATGTTTGAATGGATGGATGTTTATTTTCATGATGATAGATTCTTAAGGGTTGTTTATAATAGTGTTTTTGGGTTTAGGAATTGTTCTTAAAATTTTAGATGAAATATGTAAGCCAATTTTGGGGCATAGGAATTTCGTAATTATTTTAAAAATTCTGGGAAAAATTTTGTTGTGGCCCGAGCCCCGAGCTGCTACCTGCGCCAGCCAGCCCGTGCATGCCTGCCCTCCGCACCCCTGCGCGCCACCCACGTGCCTGCCTGCTACCATCCCGCACCCCTGCGCCACCCGCGCCCATGCGCACAGCATGCCTAGGCACCGTGCCCCAGCCTGCCCAGCCGTGCACCCCGTTGAGCCTCCTCTAGCCGTCGCCCCTTTTCGGTAAAAACAAACCCTATTGTGTTGTTACCATAATTATTCTAATTATTCATTTAATTAAAAATCATAAATTGAATTAAAATTATTTTAATTTGGAAATTTCTTTAATTGAAATAATGTTGATTATTTTCCCTAATTAAGAAAATTTTAATTGTTATCCTCCATAATTAAAATTGTTTTAATTAAAATATCAAAAATTAAATTGTTTAATTTTATTTTTGAATTAAATTACTCAAATTCAAATTGGGCCTTGGAAACTTTTGGGTGTTAAAACCCAAAGTTTAATTATTTTAAAATTTTGTTTAAAATAATTAAAAAGTTGTATAATTCAAAATGGATATGGAAAAATGGTGGCATTGGCTCAACAAGACTACATCTCAAGGTTCAAGATCAAAGTGCTCTTAATCAGGCCTTAGTTATTCTGGTTACATTTTCAAGTATTTTTTGCAGGTGTTATAATTTTTCTAGAAATACCCAAAAGTTGCCATACCCGCTTTTATTTTCTTATTATAAATGTTTGAATGTGATTAAAATGTTTAATATTTTGTCATGCATTATAACATGTCATTCATATACCCACGCAGTATGCAATTAGCATGCATTACATGTTGGGGGAGAGTGAGATAACACCACCACGAAAAATAGAATCTACAAGAAATTTAGATTGACAGAGACTTAAAAGAGATTGAGAAAGAACTTGCAAACCCAAGTAAATCAATGAAGTTCTTCAATGTTTGATGAAGCTTCAAAACCATAGGAAAATCACCACTTTGAAACAATCCTTTGAGCAAACCAAAACGCAAACCAAGGCTTATACACATTGTAGAACGTTGTCCTAATACTCTATTTCCCAGCCACCATTAATGCTTGAGGCCTTCTCTTTGAGGAAATAAGGATTGAGATTGAACAAGCCTTCAACTCTCTAAGTCAAGTACTTTCTTGGAGAGTTCTTGGAGAAAACTAGAGATTCTTGGAGCTAGAGAGAGAATGAGGGTAGAGAGAGATTAGAGAGAGTGATCAAGTCTCCCATATCACTATTTTTGACCCATATATAGAATAGGCACCGTCAATAGGTCTAACCAATAGGATTTGACTTGCAAAACACGTTATTTTGAGCATTTACGTAAATCCACGTAATACAGCAAGCGACGCGTAGCAGGCGTCACCTGCTAGGGTTTTTGGAAACCCTAGCTTTCAGGCAATGTGTCGCCTCCTGGATGGTCACATATCGCCACCCTCTCTGACTTTGGACACTTCCAAAGGTACAAAAAATGCTCCAAATGCCACCAAACTTTTTGGGAACCCTTAGATACTTTTATGTATCACTTTGGACCCAAATTTGCATTTTCTAAGTGCTTACAATTTGAAACTCAAATTCACATCTTCACTATGTGAATTCTACTAAGTGTTTATACATTGCTTGTATTTTAACACTTTATCATTTTTATTTAACCAATCATAACAATCCCCCACTTGGTTAAATACAAGCCACATTCTCTAGCTTAAACAGTTTTGGTACATAAAATAAAGTGCCTTTCGGTTTGAACTTTATCTTAGTGAAAATACCACAAAGCATTATCGAAATCATTAGTAGATTAAAGCTTAAACCAAGTATTCCATATGATAACATCGATGATACCTCACACACCTCCACCACATCTTTTGTTTTCCCACTTTCTCGCTTATCACTATCATGGCCATGTGTTCATCTCTTCGTGGACTTTCCGAGGAGAAACTCCAACTCCCATTAGAGGCAGCACCACCTCTAAGTCCACATAGGTGAAGTTCTTACAGCATCTTTTCTACCTTGATAGATTCTTGTTATACTCAATTGAACTTCATTAAAAGCCCTAGGCTTAACCCTAACTCGGTAGATACCAACACTAACCATCTCGGATGGAACTCATCATAAATTTAGTGTTGTAACTATTCACTTATCAATGACTTATCCTTACCCATTGAACTATTTCCCTTGATTTGTACAAGTTGAGAGTTGGGTTTTCATCATTCGTGAATCTATTCTTCTAGGAGTTTCAATCCCATCCCTTTTGAAGTAGAACTTACCAACCTTCTCATAAAAGGTTTTGTAAATGGATCTGCAAAGTTCTCACTTGTTTTAACATATGAGATTGCTATGATTCCTCCTTGAATCAATTGTCTCACATATTCATGTCTTAGACTAATGTGTCTAGACTTTCCATTATACACACTATTATATGCTCTAGCAAGTGCGGATTGGCTATCATAATGTATTAATATTGTTGATACCATATCTGAGGTTAAAGGAATATCCATCATGCGATTCCTAAGCCACTCGACTTCTTTGCCAGTTGCCGCTAAAGCTATGAACTCCACTTCCATGGTTGAGTGTGATATACACGTTTGCTTCTTGGAGCCCCATAAGATTGCACCTCCCCCAAGAGTAAACACCCAACCGATGGTGGAGAGATTATCTCCCATTTCCAATATCCAATTAGCATCGGAATATCCTTCAAGTATCTTTGGAAATTTTTTTATAGTGAAGACTATACTCTTTGGTACCCTTAAGATAACCAAGTATTCTCTCTATAGCTTTCCAATTCTTGATACTTGGATTGCTAGTAAACCTACTAAGTTTACTAACTGCATATGCAATATCTGCTCTTGTGCAATGAGCGACGTACATTAGGCTAACATTGCACTTGCATATTCCAATTGAGCCACCGCCCTTCCTTCATTCTTTTCAAACTTCATGTTTGAATCAAATGGTGTATGTGCCTCTTTGATTTTGAGATGGCTGAATTTGTCGAGCACTTTCTCAACATAGTGGGTTTGACTTAATACAAAACCCCCACTAGTCCTTCTAAATTTGATACCTAGAATGGTATCCACCTCTCCAAGGTCTTTCATTTTAAAGTTAGAAGATAAAAACCTGTTCATTTCCATTATTCCTTTCATGTCATTAGTCTAGATCAACATATCATCTACATATAGGCATACAAGTACGATATAGTCACCACAAGTCTTAGAGTATAAGCACTTGTCCGCATTGTTGTGTCTAAATCCATCAGAAGCAATGACTTTATCAAACTTCTCATGCCATTGTTTGGGAGCTTGTTTCAAACCATATAATGATTCAACATGTCTACACACTTTATGTTCATTTCCTTGAAGAATAAAACCTTCCAGTTGTTCCATATAGACCTCCTCCTCAAGATCCTCATTTAGGAATGTCGTTTTAACATTCATTTGGTGAACATAGAAGTTGTATATAGATGATAAGGCAAACAACAATTTTATAAAAGTAGTTCTTGCCACCAATGCATGTGTGCCAAAGTAATCTATTCCCTCTCTATGTTTGAAACCTTTGGCTACTAGTCTAGCCTTGAAGGTTTGTATGGTGCCATCGGTATGGTATTTCTTTCTAAATATCCATTTGTACCCAATTGGTTTGGACCCCTTTGAAAGGTCAACCAATTCCCAAGTGTGATTTGACATAATTTAATCCATTTCATCATTAATTGCCTCCTTCCAAAAGCGAAGTCCCTTGAGGACATTGCTTCCTTGAAAGTTTTGGGATCATCTTCTATATGAAGTACTATTGGATGTTTCCAAGTGACTTCCTCATTATCACCTTCAACAAGGTATAGTGTCTCTATTAGAGAACACTTCTCACTTGATCCCAAATCTTTGAGTCTTTAGCTCCTTCTAGGCAATTGAGGTTGCTCACCAACTATTCTAGGAGTCTCCTCTTGAGGCTCTCTAGTTTGAGTTGGTTCTAACTTGTTGTCATCACATGACATGTTCTCAAAGAACTCAACCTCTCTAGATTCAATTATTACATTAGACTCCAAGTCTAATAATCTATAAGCTTTGCTATTCTGGGCATAACCCACAAATGCACATCTTTTAGCTCTTTGACCCAACTTGGTCCTTTTTGTATCAGTGCTCTTGCAATAAGCAAGACACCCCCACACTTTAAGATAACCAATGATTGGTTTCTTTCCTTTCCATAACTCATATGGAGATATATTATTTTTCTTCACATGAATACGATTCAAAATATGACAAGAGGATAGCAAGGTTTCACCCCACAAACTAAAATTCAATTTAGAATGTAAAAGCATAGCATTAATCATCTTAATAAATGTTATATTCTTTCTTTCAACTATACCATTTTGTTGTGGAGTATAAGGGGTTGTAATTCATGAATTATTCCATGTTCCTCACAAAACAAGTTAAATTCATTTGAAAAATATTCACCACCCCTATCACTTCTAAGTATTTTAATTTTTCTTTCAAGTTGATTTTCAACTTCCGCTTTGTACACTTTAAATACATCAAATGCTTCATCTTTATTTTTAAGCAAATATGCATATGTGAACCTAGAGCAATCATCAATGAAAGTAATAAAATATATACTTCCTCCTCTAGTCAACATTCCATTAAGTTCACATAAATCACTATGTATCAAATCTAACAACTTAGAGTTTATTTCAACACTAGGAAAATATTTCTTTACCATTTTAGATTTAACACATAATTCACATTTTTCATTCTCAACATTATCACAATCAATTAATCCACATTTGACAGCCCTTTTAATTGTGCTAAATCCTATATGTGCAAGTCTAACATGCCACAAAGTAATAGAATTTGAGTCAAACATATAACAAGAAGAAGAGCATTTATTGTTCACATTGTCAATGGAAGTACAAAGTTTAAACATGTCATCACAAGCATATCCCTTTCCAACAAAAACATTGTCTTTTGATCAAATAAGCTTACCGGAATCTATCACAACCTTGATTCCCAGTTTTCCAAGCAAATTGCCACTCACAAGGTTTTTACTCATTTTAGGTACATACAAAACATTAGAGAGTAGAACCTTCTTGCTGGATATGATGAACAAGTCAACAGTTCCTTTTCCTTCAATCTTGGACATTTTCTCATTGCCCATTTGAATTTCATGCCCTTCCTTTGAAGATTCAAAGGTCTTGAATAGAGATCTATCATAGGTTACATGAATGGTGGCACAAGTATCATACCACCACCCACTCATATTTCCATGAATGGCATTTACCGCACTAAGTGTGGCCACTAGCTTCTCTTGAGCCGATTTGACATTTGCTTCGTTGTTATGGCTCCTCTTGAACCTATAATCTCTAGCAAAGTGGTCATTCTTGCCACACATATAGCAAGGTCCCTTGGAACTCTTGAATTTCCCCTCATTCTTCTTGGGCCCCAAGGGTTTTTGGCCCATGCCCTTGTTCTTGCCATTTCCCTTGCTTTGTTAGGAGGATTTTCCACAACATTAGCCTTAGAAGTCTCTCCACTGGAATTTTCATCATTCAAATCTCTAGAACGAGATTCCTCTCAATTCTCAAGTGTTTGAGAATCTCCTCCAAATAAATCTCTTCATTTCTATGGAGCATCTTTTTCCGATAGCCTCTCCATGAAGGAGGTAACTTGGCTATAATGGCACCAACAAGAAATTGTTCCGGAAATACAATTAATTCACAATAATTTGTAGCTCATGAATTTGAGGGAAAAGGGGTTTATCATCATAAAATTTAAATTCCATAAATTGAGTAATAAAGAATTTCTTATACCTTCCTCTTCCGCTTTGTACTTCTTTTCCAAGGCCTCCCAAATCTCCTTGGCAGTCTTGATGTTGGTGTAGAGATTGTAGAGCCTATCCAATAGAGCATTGAGAATGTGACCCCTACAAATCAATTCATCTTCTTCGCACTTCTTATTTTCTTTGACAATTTCTTGAGTTTCATATTCCTTGGGCTCCTCCAAGGCTTTTAGGTTCTTGTCCAAGACATAGTAAACCTTCAAAGTAGTGAGCAATAACCTAATCTTGTCTTGCTAATGCACAAAATTAGTCTCATCAAATCTATCTAATCTAACAAAGTCTTGTGTCATGAATCTCAAAGCCGAAAGAGAGTTGGATTCTTCCATGATATGGACCCAAATTTGCATTTTCTAAGTGCCTACAATTTGAAACTCAAATTCACATATTCACTATGTGAATTCTACTAAGTGTTTATACCTTGCTTGTATTTTAACACTTTATCATTTGTATTTAACCAATCATAACATTACATTCGTGTAGAAACATGCTATTAGGATTGTCCTATATTTTGTTATATTCTTATATATGATAAATCATATAGTAATAAATTTAGTCTTAATTAGTTAAGATGGTAAATCAAAATTAAAGTTGTTTAATTTGTTGTTTTAATGAAAAATATTTTATTAAAATAAAAATGATATTCTCTTAATTAAAGAAAAATTAGAATTAATGGCACAATTTTGTTTTATTTTGCTTAATTGGATTAGTAATTATTAGAATATCATTTGGTAAAAATAATTAAATTTATTTTTACATATAAATTACCAAATATTGATTTTGTGAAAAACACACTTTTCAAAAATAGTGATTGGGAGAGGGAGTTATGACAATAAGTTTCATGGTCTCCATTATTGGTGGAACACCGAGAGGCATAGGAAGGGCCTCGTGTCGCCTCCATTTGCGGCCTCCCTAAGGAAAGACCTCCAATTATGTTTATTTTATCTCAAGGTTGACTTCTCTTATGAGAATATAATCAGTGATGTATTTCATGTTTGACTGGCCCTAAGGCACACTCTTGAGTTAAGTCAATGATTAAAAATAATGGGTTACACTCCAAAGGTGTATCTAGCCTTTCGAGAATGACTAGTGCATCTTAGCCAAACTAGCGGTAGTTCATAAGTCAAAAGAGAAAAAGATGTTTTTAAGTTTTCTCTTATGAAATTGAGATTTGTCTAAAAAATAATTTGGAATTAGTCTGACCTATCCCAAGGCGATCCTCTAATTTTCAAATTAATTTATCAAGGATTAATATATATTTTTATATGTTTTTATATGTTGCATTCATGCATCATATTTACTTTTCCAAATAAAATATGATATTTATTATATGTTTTAATTCATTATATATTATTTATTTATTTCCAGCAATAATGGTTAATTCTCTTAATCCTGATCATATACTTGAAAACTTGGGAAATCAAACATACCTCATTGACAAACTCTTGGAAAGGATTCTATTTAGTCTTAACCACATAAAAAAATGGTACGATGGGATTCACATTGTCTTCGAAACACAAAACTTGTACAGAGAGATCTATGATCTACCACCAGAGGTTCCAAGCTTTTCATCCAGCTTTGATGAACATGAAAATATGGTGAATGGATGAGATTGAATCACCTGGCACGTCAATGCATGTTATCGGCCATCTATGTCGACATTAAAGAAAGATATATAGTTATTGAAACTGCATACGAGATGTGGGTCATGATAAAGGATGATGCTATAGTACATGCTCAATTTTTTATATACGGGGTAAATTCGATTTACTCAAAAACTCTTCTTTAATATTTTTGAATGGTTGATTCAAAATTATGCCACTAATATTATTTTTCATATGTTCTTATTTTTAGGGATGCAGAAATCTTTTGAGAAAAAAAGTAGTTGCATTGAAACCAAAGCGAAGAAGAAATGATGAAGACAATTGAATAAAGAAAAGATTAGTTTAGAAATTTATTTTGTTTAGTTTAAAACAATTTAAATTTTTTGTCATTTTGAAATAGTTTATTTTCATTATGAAAGAAATTAATAAGTTCTTTTTCTTTAATTTAGTTCTAGAATTCTTTCTAGAAACTATGTTTTTAGATTCCTTTATTTGATGAATGAACAAGTTTAGTATTTCTATTGAATAATAAATTCAGTTGTTATTTTTTAAATATACTTTTTCCACCTATTTCATCAATGAGTATAAATAATAATTATGAATTATTTATTATTGTGCAAATCATAGATTTAATAAGACATCTTATTACAACCACAATTAAGTGAAACATATATGTGAATTATTTTTTAGATTGGCCTGTAATTAATTAGACACATATTTATTGCAATCATTCAATGGTTCTCTCCCTGTTTATGTAGTTTGTTAATTAAAGTTAACCAAAAAGACTTTTCTCTAATAAAGGCTCAAAAATCACATAATCGTTTAACTAATACAATAGAGATGTATGTTGAACCTTTTAATGTGCAAAGCTAAAAGAGATAATAAATAGAAAGTCAATATTGATTAACATTTATTTAAGATATGCTTAACTTTGATTCATTCAAAGTCACTTAAAGACTTGTTTGATCTAATCAAAAGAAACTCTAAAACTCGAATTTGGAATTCAAGTAATTTGCATGTGAACTTGGAATTCAAACCCAACTCGCATACAACTAGAATGCTAAGCGAAATTAGTATTTTGGAAATGGAATATAATCATATAAGATAAGATTATATTCATGATGAGTAATCATTATCGTCTTTATTATTTCTATAGTTTTAACACTTGTTATACTTTGTACATGTTTGATTGTACAACATCAAAGACTTAGAAGTTGGGATTCACAGGTGGTTATGTGAATAAATTGAAAATTTTCCATGAAGTCATTAGTGAAAAAGTTTAATAATCATAAAAGATTACAAAAGAGTTTGAATCTCTCTAATGCTATTTTAATGAAGCATGATTATTATACTCACTATATTTTCTAGTTAAAGTGTATTAGAAATAATGACTGCAAGTCAAGTAAGCAAGTTACTGATAATTAAAAATGATAAAATCAAAGAATATCACAGATTAAAGCATTGTTGTAGTGGGAGCGTTAGTTAATAACTACTCCATTACAAATGTAAAGATAGTTAAATTGTGTGCAACACAATCTAACTATGCTTCATTCGCATAATAGTATATGAAATGAAAAAGTTTTTACAGAAAACAATAGTTGAAATACCATGAATCTGGAAATGGAATTTTTCTATGACATCTGGATTCTTGAACATCCAACTAAAGTTCATTGAACTTCAGTTTGAAATAGGATATTCAAGATGAAGAGGAGAACAGAGGAAATACAAACTTTTCAAAGTTAGGTTAATAGTCTAAGGCTATGAACAGACAGAAGAATTTATTACTTCAATAAATATCTTCTACTATAACCAAACTTAAATATGTTTACATACTCTTATCCACTGCTTTATGCATGGATTATGAGATAAATTTAGATGGATCTCTAAGTAGTCTGTACTGAATGGCTAACATGACAAAATCATTTGAAGATCTCGACCAGAAACATTTTGTTGTGATTCTAATTCTTGATATTGACAACGTTCTAATCATTGAGAATGATGTAGAGAAATCATCAATAGAAAAGAAATGATTAGTTGAACATTTCTAAATATTAGATTTATAAAATCCAAGAATGTTCTATACATTCAATTCTATAAAGATTGAAAAAACAATCCTCTGGCACTATCTCAAGCGACTTATATAGATAAGAAGCTTAAATGCTTTAGTTTACAAAAATCCAAGAAAGGCTTTTTGCCTTCCTAGTCAAGAGGATGTATTATCTAAATAATAAATGTCTGTTTATTCTTTTACTAGAAAAGAGGACATTAGATAGTATTCCTACAACTCAGTGATAGACTGTTTAATGTATCAAATGTCATGTTTTCAAATTGACATTTGTTAAACAGTGGGAAAAATCAACAGTTGTCAATCTATTGATGGATTGATTCATTGAATATTTATAAGGACTTAATTTTGAGTATCTTGAATATAATAGAGATTATATGTATGTGCATTTAGGCAGAGACCTAAAATCCCAAAGGATGAACTCATTTTAAATCTTCAAAGATTGATATCAGAATCAGCTTCCATAATAGTGGAGGAGACACATTAATCTGGAAATGTATTAGACATTTCATATTTGTATGTTTCACCACAAAAACCAAAATGTAACAGGTACGTGAAAGTTAAATAGGCTATTTGATTTAGTTGAGTTCTTTGTCATTTTGGAAAGGGTTTTAGATTAGAATAAACAACTAGTGTCTCATCGCGAAAGCAATGGAGATACAACTATTCTAGAAGAATTAGAAATCATCAGAGGGTAAAGAACATGAAATGAAGTATCATTTAAATTCAAGACAATTTTACATAATTGATGTAATAATCTTGAAGATAACTTCAAAACAGCTTCTTACGAAACTGTTACAAAGACTTTGTTAGACAAATTCGGTCAGGAGAATGTGATTGACATATTGAAAGAGATGACTCAATTTGCTTTAGGGCAAGTGGGAGATTGTTGGGAATAGTGCCCTTAAAGCAATTGTAGTTGACAAATGTTTTAAATGAAATAAATAATTGACCTGAATTATTATATATATATAAACTATGTCTGATATTATATTGATAATATTAAGTGAATATCAGAAAATTCCAAAGTTTATCTATGTGGTCTTAATCTCATATTGGTATGATAGGATTGAGATTAAGATAATAAACTTAAAACAGTTCGCAGTAAAATAAAGTTATGGAATCTTTAGTTTAATTACTGCTAATACGATTCACTAGTATTATGAATACAAGTGACCTAGATTCGGGTCGCTAGTGTGGTAGGACACTTTAGTAAAGGTACTTTGTATATAGTGATATATAGAACTGAACTGTAGTGGACAAAATTTGTCTACAATTAAAGTCCAACTAGTTAGCTAGACTAGCTCGACAGGCCGAATAAGCCAGTAAGGCCCCAAACCAATGTAAATGGGCCCGCACATATTGAATAAGCCATTAAAACTGACCACCTGGCACCCAGGCTCGAGTCCGGGTGCATTCAGTCAGCCAGAGATGTTGAAGCTCTCAAAAAACTCGCACCTCTTCCCATGAAGATTGGAGGGGAACCACTGAGAACAGGTTAGACGAACGAGATAGACGAGAGACGAACGAAAAGAAGAGGACGACTATAAAAAAGACACTCATGGGTTGAGAAGAGGACATCTGATAATCACTTTGCTCTCTTTTACTCTCTTATTGAAATGAAGGCTACTCTCTCTCAGTGATCCAGTCAAGCAAGATGAATCAGTCAGTCTGATCTAACCTCACTGGGCTTGACCCAGTCGTTCAGTCCCACCGTCACTCTAACCATTACACTACTCATCCATCCGTCACTATCTCATTATTTACATCATAGTTTTATTACTTTCAAATAGCTTTCGTTACAACCTGACTAACTTGAGCGTCAGAGTCCCTTTGGCTGACACCCCGTCGATGCTCCCAACCCAAAATTGTTAATAAGGCTTAAGGGCCTTGATTAGTGTGTCGGGAGGGCATAATTGGTATATATATGAATAAATTATTAAATGCATGATTATGTGGCATGCATGATTATATGATTATATGGATAAGATTAAATGCATGTTTATGAGTATTAAATATGCACATGTGCCATGTTTAGCTTATAAGGGCATATTTGTAATTTTAGCCCGTTGAGGGCATAAATGTAATTATATGTGATAAATTGTTGAGACCGCATTATTATGTTGATATATTCACAGTATATGGCTCGAGACGATCCTACTGATTGAATTGGCAAAATAGTCACGGCGAGCATTTATACTCGGCTCGGGGGAGCCTGGGGGTATTTTCGGGAATTTAGAAAATATATCGGGGATTATTAGACATTGGGTAAATAATTGGTAATTAATTGGATGATGGGATTAATAGGTAGATATTAGGAGCAATTGAGGAATTAGCGGGAACTGGGAGCAAAATGACTAAATTACCCTGTAGGCACCTTGAAAGATTTAAATGGTTAGAGGGGCAAGTGAGTCATTTGGCTGTTGGAGGTTAAACTGTGAATTGTTAGAACAAAACAGAAGGTTATAGAATAATCCAAAGAAAGAAAGAAAGAAAATTCTCTCAGCTCACCCCCTCTCATCTCCCACGTATCTCTCCCAGACTCTATCTTTCGTTTTTCTCTTCTGCCTTATTTGGAGCTTGAAGGAAATTAGAGTATTTTAGGAAACAAGCTTGGAAATTGAAGCCTGGAGTGTAGGATCAAGCTAGGATCAGCTTGGGAACCATTGGACGGCTATTAAGGTAACGATTTTGAGCTTCAACCTCTGAATTTTCTGAATTCTTACTCTGTTTTTATGGTGTTTTGGCCTTGAGAGCTTGAGTATGGGTTTTGGGGATTTGTTGGAGTTTTTGGAAAAAACTTGGTTAGGTTTTGTTGCCTTTGATGAGTAGAGTGTATTTCTATTGTTAATTGTGGGTTTGGAGGTTTTGAGGGATGGATTTTTGGAGCTTTGGCTCGAGGAAATTTGAAGAGAAAACCCAGAATTTTGAAACTCTGGAATCAGCGCTGTAGCGCTAGGTTAGGAGCACTACAGCGCTAGGCTGCGATTTTGGGGGCTAGAGTCTCTGACTCTAGTGATGTAGCGCCCAATAGGTAGCGTTGGGTACTTTTAAGGGTTTTTGCTCAGGGGCTCGAGGGACGATTTCACCACCCCGTTTGGTGGAATTAGAGGTCCTGAGAGCGCGGGATTGGTCCCGAGATTGTTCTTTGGAATTTAAATTCATAGAAGTACCATTTATGGATTATGATTAGGTGTTTGCTAGGTCTCGAAATGGGATCGTGCTCAAGGGTCGTTCTTATTAACCGAAGTTCTCGGACTTGAGGTAAGATAACTGCACCATTTTGTGTGGTTGTGCTGGGACTAGGGTTCCCTATATTTGAATACAACTACTGTATGATTATGATATGCCATGTGAGCATGAAATAAATGACCTAAGAGTGCTGAGACTGATATTTGCGTACAGGACGTAGCTCAGCCACTGAGAGCTAAGGTTAGCTAAATAGTCACTGAGCTCGGCCTAAGCGAGCTAGAGTTAGTGGGTTAAACTGAGGGTGTGGCCTAAGGGCGTCGACCCTGAGTATTGTATGATGATTGTGATAAACTGTTGATTACGAATGTGTTTACTGTTGTTAATCTGATGCTTATGTCTTGTTGAATACCTGGATGATAGACGGATGATTCTTTGATTGTCGTCACTGATTTTTGTGCCTGTTATGGCTTGCTGAATATCTGGTTAATGTCTTATGAGTTATTTGATTCTCGTTATTGAATATGTTATGATATTATATTTTTCTTGTTGGGCCTCGGCTCACGGGTGCTTCGTGGTGCAGGTAAGGGCAAGGGTAAGATGGTTCAACCATGAGTTGGAGAGCTCTGGGGGCGACGTGTACATTGCCAGCTGCTCGTCTGCCCCGGTCGAGGGATTGTACAGGGACGGGAACCTAAAATGTGTATTTTTCCATTAGAGTGGCCTTGATTGTATATAACTTTTGGAAATTTTGTAACTCTGTCCTTTAAACCCTGTTTTTGGGATCCCATGTACTAAATATTTGTTTTAATGAAAATTATTCGTTTATGACCAAAATATTTTAAACCTAACTTGTTTATGACTTTAGGATCACATTTTCATTTAAATGACTTGATTAGCAAGTCATGCACTATTTTAAACACACAGTGTAACAGTCTTGGTTATCCAGGTTGTTACAACTCTCGTCTCTCTCTTTGTTCTTGACAGGCTTTTGGTGCCCGTCTAATCAATTGTAGGAAATCACATCTACAATTTGGCGCCCAACATGGGGCCCTAGTAATCAGACGATTGACAAAGTAATCAAGGAGTTCACTTGAGAGCCATGTCAGACTTGACTAAGACACCCGATCTATCTGCCCAACTCGCTGCTCTTACCACCCAGATGAATGAAGAACGTGAGAAAATGAGGAGGCTCGAAGCTGAGAATGCTGACCTGCTCGTGCGAATGGAGGCCATGTCCTCTTAAGCCACCGAGGTTTAGCCATCCAGCTTCCAAGGACCAATTAGCCTGATGCAACCTTTGGGTGACCTCACCCTATCTCTAACAATGATGGACCGAGTCAGACAGCTCCATCATCCTCGGTAAGGAATTATCAAACTCCACCCACCATGTCTAACATGCAGAATTATATTGCCAATGCAGGTGAACAGGTAACCATGTCTGAACATGGACATTCATCTGCGCCCGGACCACAGCAAATTCCACGAGTCAGCCAGCCAGCCTCAGCAACTGGACAACAGTAAATTCCAGGAGCCAGTCAGCCAGCCACTGGACCCGGACAGCAGCAGGTTCTAGGTGTCAGTTAGCCTACCATTGGAGCCAACCAAACCATCATTGGAGCTGGTCAGAATATACCCGAGCAGTAGACAATCGGATTGAATCACCCAGCCATGAGCGAGCCAGCCCGCCACACCAACTTAGCTCACTTCTAATCCAAGATCCTGAGTTGCCTCATAAATTGGTCGAGATGGAAGCACTCATCCAGCGGATTCCTGGAATGCCAGCCCCTATCAAAAAGAGTGCAGCAAGCTGCTACGCTGACTCACCTTTCGTCGATGATATAGCCATGGTCGAAATGCCGAAAAAGTTCAGCTTCCCCCACATGAAGATGTTCAACGGAACGTCTGATCCTGATGACCATATTGCTCAATACAGGCTGAGAATGTTCACCGTTTCCATCCCACGCGACATGAGGGAAGCATGCATGTGTAAGGGGTTTGGTTCTAGTTTGATTGGACCAGCCCTCCAATGGTATACTAATATACCTAATAATTCTATTTCTACTCTTGCACAATTGACTGACACTTTTGTTTAGCAGTTTGCTAGTAGCAGGCAAACTTGAAAATTTTGCAGAAGACCTCTACATCATAGTTCAACAACGTGTTGACCCTTACGAGATTACGTATGTCGCTTCAACAAAGAGAATGTGTCTATAACCCATTGTAATCAGAACACATCCATCTCATCCTTCCGCAAAGGACTCCGCTACGACTCAAACCTATACAAAGAACGTACCAAGTATCCTTGCAAGATGATGGAAGAAGTTCTCACCAAGGCCTGGGCATGGATCAAATAGGAGAAGGATGAAGCTAACTATTATCACTATTCTCCAAGGAAAGACACTCGAAAAGTCTCAAGGGTACACAGATGGCAGAGTGACAGACAATCTAAGCCATACCCGTATCCTAGCAGATCAGAGAATAAAAGGAGGGAGTACAATTGGTCGTCCGAGACACGTCTCCGAGATGGACCAAAGATACCAGAATACAATCTTTCAATCTCACCAGCCGAATTCGTTGGCGTACTGAAAAGACTCGGAGACAAAGTAAAATGGCCGGAAAGGATGAGGACTCCATCTGACCAGCGAGACAAAACAAAATGGTGTGAATTCCACAATGACCATGCTCACCGAATGGATGAGTGCATTGCCTTAAGACTTGAAGTATCCAATTAAGATGTGGTCACCTGACTGGCCTGCTCACAGACAAAGGCAAACGAACATTCCATCATGAGGCAGACAGGTCAGTCGTCCGAAGAGAAGTAACCCCACCGAAACCACCTACTTGTGAACGGACAATGAACGTAATAACTAGTGGCTCTGAGGTAAGCGGAGTCACCCATTCAGCAACCAAAAGACATGCCAGGCAGACCAACTGGATCAAAGGAGAGTCCAGCGGGATAGAGAAGAATACCATCAACCTACCAGCTCAAACCATTAGTTTCTCAACAACAAAGTCAACCAGACTCCTCAACCCGCATCACGATGCTCTTGTTATTGAATTTACATTGCTAACTATCTTACTAAACATATACTTATTGATAATGACAGTTCAACTAATATTTTGTTTTTAAGTGCTCTCAGAGAAATGGGGATAGATGAATCAAAGATCATAAATAAGACTACAATCCTCGTCGGTTTCTGTGGAGTGCAAAAGAACACATTAGGAGAGATCGAGCTGCCTGTCTATGTCGAAGGATTCAATCTATGCACAAGGTTCCTGGTGGTAGACTCTCTGTCTGCTTACAACGTGATACTAGGTCGACCATGGATACAGGAAATGGAGGCAGTCCCTTCAACATACCACCAAGTTCTAAGGTTCCCAACTAAATGGGGAGTGAAAGAAATCAAAGGCCAGCAGAAAGACTCAAGAGCATGTTACCAGACTACCATGAAAGCCAAACCCGCTCAGTTATAGCAATTACAGCAAGACAGACTGGCTGACTCCCAGATGGACCAACCGGACATGGAAGAGTTGGACGAAGTTCAAATACATCCGGACTTCCCGGACCACAAAGTCCAAATCGGATCATGATTGGACCATGACATCAGAACTAAACTCATTGATTTTCTATCTGCCCATTATGATTGTTTTGCTTGGTCCCATGCGGATATGACTGGAATTAACCCCGAAATTATTGTCCATAAATTGCAAGTTGACCCAGACTACCTACCAAGGAAACAAAAAGAAGAAAATTCACCCCTGAAAGGAATAAGGCCATCAGCAAAGAAGTTCAGAAGCTCATTGATAATGGGTTCGTGAGGGAGGTGCATTATCCCGACTGGTTGGCCAACGTAGTCATTATGAATAAGAAGAATGGCAAATGACGAGTCTGCATTGACTTCACAGATCTCAATAAGGCATTTCCTAAGGACTCATTCCCATTACCACACATAGACATGTTAGTAGACGCCATAGTCGGTCATAACTCCTAAGCTTCATGGATGCATACTCAAGATACAACCAGATCTTGATGCATCCAGACAACCAGGAAAAGACAGCATGACCAACTTGGGCATATTCTGCTACAAGGCCATGCTGTTTGGATTGAAGAATGTAGGAGCGACTTACCAGAGATTAGTCAGCAAGATGTTTGCTGACTTGTTGGGGAAGACGATGGAAGTCTACATTGATGACATGTTCGTCAAATCCCTCATTGCAGAGGACTATATCCATCATTTAAAATAATCTTTTGACATTCTTAGGAAATATAACATGAAATTGAATCCAACTAAATGCTCTTTTGGTGTGACTGCAGGAAAGTTCCTTGGATTCCTAGTAACTAAAAGAAGAATCGAGGCTAACCCAGCATATATAGAATCAATCCAAAGGATTCCTTCTCCAACGTGCATAAAAGATGTATAGAAGTTAACTGGACGCATCACAGCACTCAACCGATTCATCTCGAAGTCTTCAGAATGATGTCACCTCTTCTTTAACACATTAAGGAAATCCAAGACCTTTGAATGGACGGCAGAATGCGAAGAAGCACTAATCGAGTTGAAGCAGTACTTAACCAATCTGCCTCTATTATCCAAACCAAAAGATCACGAGTTGTTGTTCGTCTATTTGGCTGTATCTAAAACAGCAGTAAGTGCAGTTCTAATCAAAGAAGATGAAGGTAAACAACTCCCAATTTATTATGTAAGTAAATCCTTACTTGATGTGGAAACTTGATACAGCCAGCTGGAGAAGCTGGCACTAGCGCTCGTCCATGTAGTAAGAAAGTTATGCCCATACTTTCAATGCCACCTGATAATAGTACTGACTACATTCCCTCTCAAGACCATTTTACACAAACCAGAGTTTTTAGGCAGACTAACCAAATGGGCAATCGAACTCAGCGAGTATGACATATCATAAAGACCACGAACCTTGTTGAAGTCTTAGGTATTAGCTGATTTCATTGCCAATTTTACACCTAACAATCACATGCAGACTTAAAAAGAACTCTACTGCCTAACTGAGGGATAGTCAGCCAGCATTTGGAAACTCCACACAGATGGCTCAAGTAATGTAAGAGGAAGTGGACTCGGACTTGTTCTGACCTCCCCTCAGGGAGATCAGTCGAGCAATCAGTCACATGCAAGTTTAAAGCTACAAACAATGAAGCATAATATGAAGCGATGATTGCTAGACTCAAACTGGCCAAAGTAATTGGAGTTAGACGGATCAATGTGTTCAGCGACTCACAACTGGTAGTCAACCAGATACAAGGAAGCTACCAGGGTCGAGATGATAAAATGATAGCATACCTCAATAAAGCCAAGGAGCTTCAATCGAGCTTTGACGAGTTCACCATCAGCCAAGTGCCAAGAGGAGAGAACAATCATGAGGACGCTCTAGCCAACCTCAGGTCATCCATCCAGACAACCAACCATAAGGCAATTCCAATAGTTTATCTCCAGTGGCCAGCCATATGGAAAGGTGAAGGAGAGTTGGTCAGTGCCGTCTTGACTGATCAAACATGGATGACTCCAATACTAGAATACTTGGAAAGAGACACACTACCTGAAGACAAGAATGAGGCACAACGAGCCAAAGCTCAGTCAACCCGCTTCACCATCATACAAGGTAAACTCTATAAAAGGTCATTCTCTAGTCCTTATCTAAGATGTGTTAATCGTGGAGAGGAAAAATACATATTGGCTGAGTTACATGAAGGAGAGTGCGAAAACCATTCTGGAGGGTAGAGCTTAGCACATCAAGCCCTGACCCAAGGGTACTACTGGCCGACCATGAAAGCTAACTCCTCTGACTACTCAAGACATTGTGATAAGTGTCAAAGGTTTGCTCAAGTGACTCATCATCCTCCAGAATGCTTGGTGGCAATCACTTCCTCGTGGCCCTTCATGGAATGGGGAATGGACATAGTTGGCAAGTTACCAACTGCACCGAGACAAAAGGTCCATATGCTCGCAGTAACAGACTACTCCAGTAAATGGATCGAGGCAAAATCCTTCCATCAAGTCAAAGACAAAAAGGTAAAAAACTTCATCTGGAAAAAGGTAATATGTTGATTCGATGTACCCAAGGAGATCGTAATAGAAAACGGGTCTCAATTCATTAGCTCTGACTTCCAAGACTTTTACAAATTTTGGAATATCAAGCTTAACTTCTCAACACCAAGGTACCCCCAAGAAAATGGACAAGCATAGTCATTCAACAAGACTATCATAAATACTATCAAGAAGTGCCTTAAGACAGCAAAGGGTAAATGAGCAGATGAACTGTCGGGAGTCCTATGGTCCTATCGAACCACACCAAGAACTTCAACAGGAGAGACACCATTTTCACTAGCCTACGGAATGGAAGCAATCATCCCGATTGAAAGCGAAGTTTCAACAGCTAGATATGAATTGACAATCAGCATAGAAAATTTGGAGAACATGTGCCGTAAACTAGACATCATCGACGAGAAAAGAGAAAAAACACTCTTAAGAGTCTCAGCCTACCAGCAAAGTATAGTCTGACATTACAACAAAAACATCCGCACTCAATCATTCGGAGTGGGAGATTGGGTATTACGGAGAGTATTCCAAAATACTAAGGAAGCAGGAGTAGGTACGCTCGCCCCGACCTATGAAGGTCCCCACATAGTCACTAAGGTAGTTGGACATGGAGAGTACAAGCTAGAGCCCAAGAAGGATGAGACATTGGTAACAGCTAGAACGATGTCCACTTAAAACAGCATCATCCTTAACTCTACTTTGTCTTCTGTCATCTACTTTGTTCATAGTCTTACGAGACTTTCAACCAAGCTACATACTGACACTATCATGCAGGGAGTCAAAACTACATTTGGGCTTGATCCCTGCAAAGGGTATGTAGGCAGCTCCATGGAGCGCAGCCCCCTATCACAACCATTTTTTTAAATATACTACGAACAAGTCACTAACAAATCTAAGTATAAACCGACTAAGTAACTTCATACTTATATTGGGGGGAATAAAACATTATTACTTCATAAGTCTTATAGCCAACCGACATCCAGTACAACAACTTATAGAAAGCTAAGCTACAACCAGACAGGATACAACAAACAAAACTAGAAAAAGTCTCGTGTTTACAACAACATATAAGAAAAAGTCCATACAACAAATAAAAATACATAAGGTAGGATAAACTCAGTCATCCTCCAACAAAGAACTTCAACGAAGGAGGAGTCATTCATCCGTAACTATGTCATGAGTAGTCATGACACCAAAAGAAGTGGCTAACTCTTCGGCCCGGGATGTCTCTTCAGCCCTCATCTTCTCCAATTCCTCAAAGTCCACAATGTACTTAGGAACATCCCAGCTATCAGTCTTACCATCCCAAAACTCACTGGCCATTATGCCACGACACTGAATCTTAGCCTCTAGCCCAATCACTAACATCTGATTCTCCAACGAAGCTACCTCAACTTTAAAAACATCAACTTGACCAAGAGTCACCCTCAGCTTCTGAGCATCAGCTTCCTTGGATTCTAGTTGAATCCATAAGTCAGCTATAAGTCGATCAGACTCCTTCTTGGAATCTTTCAGCCGACCAACTTCACCCCAAAGATCATTTCTCTAACCTCTTACTTCCTTCAGAGCTGCCATTAAGGACTTAATCTTCTTCTTCAGCCAAATGACCCCCTGTAAACCCTGAAAAAAGAAAAAACATAAGACAGCATGAGATATTAACTAGTTAACACAAAATAAACTAAGGGATAGGACAAGTGGGAAACACTAATATCGATTGATCCATCCATACCGACTTGCTCCATCCTTTGATCATCTTCAGGCCACAACAGCTTGTCGATCTCTCCAAAGTGAGGCCCAATCTCACTATAACCAGCAACATTAGAAGGGAATGAAAGGGCAACAATGTCGCTGAACGGGTCGGAAGAGTCAGCCTGCACAGCCTTCTTCTTCGTTCTCATCTGACTCTGCGTCAAAATAGAAGGATCAACATGAGGCGCAATAGCCTCCCTGCTAGCATCTTATCTCCCAACGGATGATTTCTTCGCTTGACATAAACGTTCCAAGGCAATGGAACCAGTTAAAGGAAGTGTAAAGATCCGAGACATAGCTATGTCTGCAAACAATCGCTCATTTGTCGTCAACTCAGTCAACAAAATTGGGATTATATCCCAAGACTTCTATACTTCTCTTGGTAAACACAATACTAGGGTTATCAGGACTTTGGAGAAGAGGAATACCTTCAAGGAGTTGGTCAACAGAGCACCACAAAGAACTCTGACGGAGACTCGATTCAGACAACAAATTACTCCACTCATGCTCCGCCTCTGGAATAGCAAGAATACTCTTGAGTCGACCGAAAGACTCACTTGAATCCCAAATGTACTCAACCTGAAGTCTACCTGCAAAATAATAGAAGTATCAGCAAAAAACTAGAATATGCAAAGAAATGGATTAATAAGCAAGCATTAAAGACTCGCTTGCAGGAGACCATGAACAAAGTATCCTACAATCAGCCGGTAACCCCAACGAGATGAAAGAGACGAATAAGCAGTGATTCTTCCACCTCTTATCTCCAAACTTCAAGCTAGTAATTAAAGGGGGACCATTCCCTCTGGCCGTTAACTAATACTTACCCTTGTCATGTAGATGCGTCTTCAAATAATAAGCTCTCAATAAGTCAGCCACCCCAAACATTATGTTGTGTCTCTCACAGAGGACTTCGAGAGAAATCAAAACCCACCATGAATTAGGCATTAGTTGTCCAGGAAAAATCTCATGATATTCACACAACTCAACCACTAAACTGGGGATAGGAAATAGAAACCATTCCCTAAAAGGAATCTCATACAAACACACCCAACTAGGTAAGTGCCAGTCAAGTCGCTCTGCATTAGCAGGAGCATGCAAACTGACGGAATCAGGAATATCATAATAACGATGAAGATAAGGCAACTCACCCAAACTTATCAAAGACCTAGGATTGGAACTAAACATACTACTGGAACCAGGCATACCACCATCGATATGTTCATTATAATCTATTCCCCTTCTATCATCATCACCTAAAGGACGACCGCCTGATTCTACTATTGTAACTCGGTTGCAATCAACCATCTCAACAGAACTCTAAAATTGAGAACTACAAACTTCTCCACTAAACAAACAAGATAGTCGAATGGCTGAGTCAGCACGACTATCACACCTACTTGTAGACATAATGTGTTGATCACCTAAAGCAAAACAATAACTAAGTTTTGAAGGAGCATAAATAAGACATGAAGAACATTCAACTAGACACACAAGTAAGAATCACCAAACAGCTCATCAATCAGTCAGACGGACCATTCATTAAGTTACAATTAAGAAAAAAAAACAAGTTATCAACAAATCAATCAGATAGACAAACTTAACATCAAGGATATACAAGGTAAATAATTCGTATTAATCAGACAGACAGGCTATTATACCAATTAAATTACAACATGACCATTCAGTCCGAAAGAACCCTTAAAGAGAGATATGCCTATTGAATAAATTAAGTCTCTACTAGTCAGTCAGACAAACCACGCAGTCAGAAGAGAGAAATATATGGATCAGACATACATGAATCAGACACGCATACGTGAGAAATACTATCCTAAAGTAACTAGAACAACAAAAGTGCATTTATCACCACTACAAAAAGATCAAACACAAACGGAAAATCTACAAGATCGAACATAAATAACAGTTCAAATTACCTAAACTAACACGAAGAATGCGAAGAACATGCATAAGAACATTCAAAGGAAAACAAAAAGGAAAAAACTTACCTCTTGAGAGCTCTTCCACTTCACACTTTGCTCCTCCCCTCCAAGCCTTCCTCAAATGAATGCAAAGGTGAAAAACAAACTCCCCTTATATAGGCATATAACTCCGCCAGATGGGTGCCCATCTAATCAATTATAGGAAATCACATCTACATGGACCAGATGTGATTTATTTGTACTTGTTTAAACATCGTTTCATAGTATTAATAAAACACATCAAACGATGATCATATACATGATGATCTTAATCCTGAGGTTGCTATGAACTCCTATATATGTCATCTGATCCTTTGATTCATGCGTTAAGGTTTGTCAGAATGATCAGGCTAAGAACAATTATTTTAGGGACTCAATGATATATATGGTTGTGGACGTAGTTTTATACCATCTTATAGATTGAATAATGGTTCCTTATTGGGTTGACTTTTGGAACTTAAAAGGTTATGAGCACTCACATCGCAAACTTGTTGTGATACAACCTTCACTAGTAAAGTCAATGGTACTTTAGGAACAAGATATAGCTAAAAGGGTAAAACAGTAATTTTATTCCCTTTTAATTATGAACCATTAATAAAGGATTAACGTTGTATATAATGATTATATCAATTGACACTTTATTCTTTAATAAAGTACTCATTAAATATATGTCTATAATTATCAAGTGTTCAATCTCATATTTCTTAGTGGAGTAATCATGAGATTAATAAATATGATTATTTTATTAAAGATCTTTGATTAATAATCGAATATTTATTGGAGCTTGATATTATAGGTGTTGGGGTTTTATGCCCTAATTAAAACCCAAATTCTTTTTAATCTCATTTATTATCAATAAAAGAATAGAAATCATTTTTTGACTTGGTCAATCACTTTGCTCACATGTTTTATTTTCATGATTATTTGTTTAATATAAACTTCTATTAAATCTTGAGCATATAGCGAATCTTATTTATAGTGACGTAATCACAGTGGAATATAAATATGATTGTATGTTCAAAATAAGTTTGTCCTAAGATTAGTCAGTGCACAGGATTTACACTGACTTGCCAATCTACGATATGATCTACTTACACATTACAGTGTTATGTTCTTTCCAGAACATTAGCAAACTAGATAAGATAGGATGTATTTGTTACATCGGACTGGACCGATATTGACAGTTGATAAGATAAGTAATCATACCGTTATTATCTATTCTAGTCATATCATATAGTTGACCATAGGTCAATTCAATCTCAATTCTGAGTGGTTAGTATTCTAACTGATTGTATTATTTGAGTTCTTAGACTTGTTCGTTACCAGCTTACCCTACGGACTAGCCCATACTTACATCTTGGGAACTCGGTAGTATAATTGAGTGGGAGTGTTAATCATAGAAATGAACATCTATAGCATCTGATGAAGAAGTGAAACGATGGTTTCCTTTTAGTTTGGTTCAAGGTGTTAAACGATAGAGATCTCATTTCAGCAATTAAATTAGTTTACTGAAATATCATTTACAAGGAACTAAGTGTTTTAAGGATAAAATACAATGAGGGGTAAAACGGTATTTTAGTCTCATCTTATTGTAGACCGTCTATAGAGGATTGAGTGACAATTATGATTGTAACAATGGAAAATTAATAGCGTATCTATATTTGTTATAGAGGGTTCTATGAATTCAAGAGTGCAATTTCGAGTCTATAGTGGAGTCACGAGGAATTAATAAGTTAGTAAATTAATTTGTTAGATTTATAATAACTTATTGGAGCTTGATTTCATAGGCCCATGGTCCCCATTGTACCTTGGATAAAATCATCTAGATAGCCTCTATTAATTGATTTAATTATCAATTAGAATTATCAAAGTTGACTAGGTCAATTTCGGATAGTTTCACAGAGTTATGTAATTTTGAGAAGAAAAGAGAAATTATGGCAGATTTATTAGTTAAGATAAATTGGTATCTAAATTAATAAATTGTTAGGAGTATATTCTAAAAGCATGTAAAAGATATTTATTATTTCGATGAATAAATAAATACAATGGTCTATTATTGTTATATTTAGATTATTAAATTATTGTTTGAATAATTTTTGTAAATATCAGAAAAATTCCATATTCATTATTGAGGATGTGATCTTGTATTAGTACGATAGAATTAAGATCGCATGAATGAATAAAAATAGTCAACAACAACAAATTGAAGTTATAGAATTCTTTAATTGGGGTTGTAAGTACGGTTTGTTGAGTATCATGTTGATACAAATAATCTAGATTCGGATTATTGGTGTGGTAAGACATCTCGGAAAAAGTGTTTTATATAATATGATTATATATGACATGGACAGATATGAATAAAAGTCTTTATCCAAAAACTATTTAATAATAAAGACTTGTAATTCATATCATAATTGATGATCATTTATAGATCAACCTAAATCTTGAGTGTTCATGAACTCCTGTTCTTGTTTATTAAATCTTTTGATTCATTCGTTAAGGTCTCTTCATAGAATGAGGCTAATGACTTTTGTTTTAGAGATTTAATATCAGGGATGGTCCGAACATGTATCAACAATACAAAATCTAATCTTTCCTAACATATCGTATATTGGTTCCCTTAAGGGTTAATTATGGAACTGAATGATTTTGAGCTCAAATCTATAATTAGATTATAGATTAATTATTCACTAGTGAATTAATGGTACTTAAGGAATAAAAAGTAAATTAGAAAGGTAAAATGGTAATTCTTCCATTCTAATTATGAACTAATTAATTAGAGGGTTGAACTATTGTAAGATGGTTATATCAATGGACAGCTTAAAATAAGATTTCTGTAAAAGTATATCTATAACATAAAGAGTTTAATTCTGAATTTATAGTGGAGAAATATCATAATTAATAAATTAACTATTATAATTAAAGAGTTTAATTATTTAGTTTCAATTTATTGGAGCTTAATGTTATAGGTCCATGGTCCCTGAAATGGCTCAAACAAACACTAACAAAGATAAATACAAAAATAGGCAAAATGACTTATTTGATAAGTAAAATATTTTTCTATGCACTAAAAATAATTATTGTATAATTATGTGTAATTAATTAATTGAGAATTGATTAATTATTTGATTTAACAAAAATATAATTAATTTTGAATAAATTTATTTTTGGTATTTAAATAATAAGAAAAATTAGGAAAAATCACTTGCCTTCCTTGGCATATGGTACACGTGTAGCGCAGTGCACAGTCACTGTGCTACACGCATTCCACAATTTTAGTTATTTAAATATTAAATAAATAATGAGATATTGTAATATGATTAAAATATTATTATTTAAACAAAATCTGATAACTGATTAGTTATTTTTAAATTGTTTTAAATAACTAATATTTTATTTTTAATATATTTGATATATTAAATATAAGAGATCAGTTTTTCAGAGTGATACTTTTCAGTGATAGAAAACAGATCGTGAAATCTCCCTGAGAGAAAGAGAACAGTGATACAAGCATAGGTCATTGTTCTTCACAAACTTAGGTCCAAACTTTATCAGATCTCATGTGTTGAGAACATCTGATAAATAGATTTTGCCTATTGTTTTGTATAGCGAGCCCACACTCGTTCTTTGTGTTTTGAGAACATTTTGGAAGATCCTGGTGTGAGAGCTCAAGGATTTTTTCCGTACAAAAAGATAGCAGCAAGAAAGGACTTGAGGTAATTTTCTATTCATCTCTTTGATTCAATATATATGTATGTGAAGAAGTAGATCTAGAAATCTTGTGAGATTAAATTAACAATTTTGATTGTTGTTCCGCTGCGTATAATCTCTTATTTGATCTATAAAAACCAACAAATGGTACCAGAGCCATCTTCACACATATATATATTGAATCTGTGTGGGTTTAGTTTTATGCATTTATTTATTTTTGATGAATGAATGGATGGCTTAATATGATTGAATGCATGGGAATGTTGAATCGTTAATTGTATGGTGTTTTTGGGTTAGGATTTGTTTATGATTAGATCATTGTGTATGCCATTAAAGGGCATATGATTTATGTAATTTATTTGGTTTTTGACACTATAAAATTGTAATTCCGATCACACAAAGTCAAAACGGAGCCCGAGATTCAGAATTCAGCCACTGTTCCTCCGAGCCGCTGCCGGGGGACGTCGTACAGACCGTACGGACGGGTCCGTACGGATCCATACGGTTCTGTACAAGTGGGCCCCGGCAGCACTTTTTGGTGCCACGTGTCCCCGTCTTGCTAGTCCATAATTTTTTTTTATTTTTCTGAAATTAATATTTTTTTTTTATTTTTGAAAAGTTAAATATCCTATTTATTAGAAATTTGATATTTAAATATTGAGATAATTTTGTTATCCTAACAAACTTTTTTGAATGTCTTATTTAAAATTTTATTTTTTAAAATAACAGATTTTAATTAAATTCATTTCTATTTTTTAATTAAAAGTTGTTTTAATTAGAAGGAAAATAAAATAATGATTATTTAAATGTTTTGTTTTAATTAATCAAGATAATTAGAAAATTATTTTCTTATTGTTATTTTGGACCAACGACACATATCCTACCGAAAGTAAAGTAAAGAAGCCTGATGAAGATCAAGGCGGTTGTATTTTAATTTTATAAAGAGGTTGTAAAATTAGAAATACCCAAAAGTACCTGGTTCAACATTTATTATTTATTTATTTAAATAATTGTTTTCATGTGATTGATAAATGTTCATGCACTTTGTGCCATACATAAAAACTCCACACAGTTATTATCATGCATCTCATTGGTAGAAACATGATTATTAGGATTGTCCTATATGTTTATATGATTTGTTTTGCGAAACCAATTGCATATAAATTACTTAGTTTTATTCTTTGAAAACTTGGTAAAATATCACACCAAATTTTTTTAAGTCTTTATGACTTAATTTCTTTAAACCAACTTTATTTTAAAATTGTTTTTTAGTAAAGTTTAGATGAACATAATTGGTAATTTAAAATTGGATATGAACTTAGAAACTTGCTTTCTTACCAATTTTAATTATGTTCATAAAATTTAAAGAATCTATAATTAGTTTGGAATTAATTATGTTAAAAAACTTATTTCAAAATAGTGAGTGGGAGAGGGTTGATAACTCAACATAACCTGTGGTCTCCATTATTAATGTAACACTGTGAGATATGAATAGCGCCTCGCGACGGCTTTGTTTTCATCTTCCTAAGGAAAGTGTCTAGACATGTCAATAGCAAGGTTATATTTCTTACAAAGATAGGAACTAATGATATATTTTAAGTTTGACTGACCCTAAGGCGGCATGTCCTAAGTTAAGTCATGAACTCTGAAATAATGAGTTACACTCACAAAGTTATGATTAAGCTTTTGCAGTGGATAATCATAACTTGACCAAACTAAGCGGTACTTTAATGTTTAAAAGAGAAAATAATGAGTTATTTTAAGTTTTAAACAATAAAGATAAGAATTTCTTATAAATTCTCTAAGATTAATTTGACCAACCCTAAGGCGGCACTTTAATTGTTAGAAAGTTTTATCGTGAAAATTAAACTTTATTTTATGTGTTTTAATTGTGCTCATGCATCACATTTAATTTCCAAAACTTTGATATTTATTTTTCTAAATATAATAATAATATTTGTATTTTTTTTATCCAGAATATGTCTATCTCTGGTAATCCAATCACTGCTTTAATCGCACAAGAAAAATTAACTGGTGATAACTTCATAAAAGGGAAATCAAATATGAATCTGTTGTTGGTTAGCGAAAACCACAAGTTTGTCCTAAATGAGGAATGTCCTGAAGAACCTGGCACCATTGCCCCGAAACATGTTCAGGACAAATTTGATTCATGGATTCAATCCAATAACAAAGCTAAGTGCTATATGCTTGTAAGCATGAGTGATGTCTTACAAACAAAGCATGAATCCATGGAAACTGCTTTTGAGATACTAGAATCTCTTAAGGAAATGTTTGGGCGCCCATCTAATCAAAGTCGTCATGAGGCTACTAGAACCTACATGAATGCTAAGATGAAGAAAGGTCAATCTATGCGTGAGCATGTCTTGAACATGATCAGTGTACTCCATGAAGCTGAGATGCACAGAGCAATCATGGATGAAAAGACACAAGTAAGCATAATACTTGAGTCTTTAACTCCTGCTTTTTCTACATTCACAACAAATTATGTCATGAACAAATTAGAATTTAACATGACACAATTGCTGAATGGATTACAAACTTTTGAGTCTTTGAACATGACGATCTCAAGTCAGGCTGAAGCAAATGTTGCTGAAGCAAAACCATCTTCTTTTAAGAAGAAAAGGAAAAGCAATAACAATGACTGCAAACCTAAAAAGGACAATCTGAAAAAGGCTAAGAAGCCATCCAAGGCACCTGAGAACAAAAAGAACAATGAACCCAAACAAAAGGCACCCAAAGGAAAGTGTTTCCATTGTAATGTCGATGGTCATTGGAAGAGAAATTGTCCAAAGTATCTCACCGAGCTGAAAGAGAAAAAGAAAGGTAAATTAGATTTACTTGTACTCGAAGCTTGTATGGTGGAACAAGATAAATCGTCATGGATAGTTGATTCTGGTTCCACTAACCATGTTTGTTCTTGTTTGCAGATGCTTAAGTCCGCAAAGCAGTTGGAGGAAGGAGAGATGACTATGAGAGTGGGAAGTGGAGCACTTGTTTCAGCTAAAGCATGTGGAACAATCCGTTTAAATTTTAAGAACAATTTTCTAGTATTGAATAATGTTCTCTTTATTCCTAAAATTACTAGAAACATTATTTCTTTATCTTTGTTACATGAACAAAATTTTGGCATTTCTTTTTATAATAATGGGATTTTTATTTCAAAGAATGTGAATAATATTTGTCATGCAAAACAAAGAGACGGACTATACATGCTTAATCCAATTGAAAAATCGCTCAATAATTCTGAATTATTCAAAGTAGCTAAACCACAAAGTAACAAAAGACAAAAGGTTTCTAAAGAAAATGACACGTATCTTTGGCACTTAAGATTATGTCATATTAGTCTAGATAGGATAAACTAGTTAACTAAAGATGGACCCTTGAGGAAACTAACAGTTGGAACCCTACCGGTTTGTGAATCCTGCTTAGAAGGAAAATTAACAAAATGACATTTCACTTCAAAGGGAAATATAGTCAAAGAACCACTAGAGCTTATACATAGTGATGTATGTGGTCCAATTAACATTCAAGCTCGAGGTGGTTATGAATATTTTGTCACATTTACTGAATGACTATTCTAGATACGGTCATGTTTACCTAATGCTTAAGAAGTCAGAAACTTTTGATAGGTTTAAAGACTTCAAAGCCTTAGCTGAGAAGCAATTAGGTAAATCTTTAAAGACACTCCGATCTGACCGTGGTGGTGAATATTTGGATTCTGAATTCAAAGATTTCTTGCTAGAGCATGGTATTCTATCCCAACTCACAGCACTTGGAACACCACAACAAAACGGAGTTTCAGAGAGAAGAAACTGGACCTTGTTGGACATGGTCAAGTCTATGTTAAAATACTCTTCACTTCCCTTATCATTTTGGGGATATGCACTTCAAACAACTAATTACATTTTGAATGTAGTTTCGTCCAAAGCTGTGACAAAGACACTACTAGAATTATGGAATGGAAATAAACCTAGTTTAAAACATTTCTGTATTTGGGGTTGTCCTGCTCATGTGCTAAGACCTAAATCTGGAAAACTGGATTCAAGGTCTGAAGTGTGTATATTTGTGGGCTATGCTCCAGAAACAAGAGGTGGATATTTCTATAGTCCAAGTGATCAAAAGGTATTTGTTTCGACGAATGCAACCTTTTTAGAACTCGACTATATGAACGATTTTAAACCTCGGAGCAAAGTAGTTTTACAGAAACTAATGACAGATAAAATTTCATCTCCATCTTCTTCATCAATTAATGATAAAACAACCAAAGAAACCACAATTCCTGAAAAGGAAAAACTAGTGCGATGTCGTAGTGGGAGGATTGTGAGACAACTTATTCGCTACGAACATGAGGCACACGTTCTTGTATCAGATACTGAAAAGGACGATCCATTGACTTTTAAAGAAGCAATGGAAGACCCTGATGTTGATAAATGGCAAGCTGCCATGAATCAAGAAATGGAATCAATGTATTCCAATTCAATCTGGGATCTTGTAGATCTACCTGACAATATCAAAGCCATTGGATGTAAATGGATCTACAAGAAGAAAAGGGGTGCAGATGGAAAGGTAGAGACTTATAAAGCAAGGCTTGTGGCCAAAGGCTACACACAAAGAGAAGGTGTAGACTATGAAGAAATATTTTCTCCTGTGGCCATGCTTAAGTCCATTCGCATACTTTTATCCATAGCTGCCATCTATGATTACGAGATCAGGCAAATGGACGTCAAGACAGCCTTTCTAAATGGCCAACGTAATGAAACCATATATATGGAACAACCAGAATGGTTTATTAAGAAGGATCAAGATCAAAAGGTATGCAAGTTGTTGAAATCCATATATGGATTGAAACAAGCATCAAGATCTTGGAACTTAACATTTGATGAAACTATCAAAACATATGGCTTCGAACAAAATGTTGACGAAGCATGTGTTTATAAATACATCAAAGGGAAAGTTGTGGTTTTCTTAGTTCTTTACGTTAATGATATCCTACTCATTGGGAATGATGTAGAGACATTATCAAATGTAAAGAAATGGTTGGCTGACAAATTCCAAATGAAAGATTTGGGAGAAGCGAGCTATGTTCTAGGCATTAAAATTCTAAGAGATAGAATGAACAAGCTCTTGGCACTTTCACAAGAAAATTATATTGATAAAGTGCTTGAAAGATTCTCTATGGAAAATTCCAAAAAGGGTCAATTGCCGACCAGACATGGAATTACCCTTTCCAAAGATCAGTGTCCAAAGACACCACAAGAGCAAGAGGACATGAGAAAGTATCCCTGTGCATCAACTGTAAGGCGCCTAATGTATGTAATGTTATGTACTAGATCTGACATATGTTATGTAGTACAGATTGTCAGTCGTTATCGGTCAAATTCAGGTTTGGAACACTGGATTGCGGTGAAACATATTCTCAAGTATCTTAGGAGAACGAGGAACTATATGCTAGTATATTCGTGTAGTGTACTTGAACCTACTGGATATACTAACTCAGATTTTCAATTAGACAAAGACAGTAGAAATTCTACTTCTGGGTCAGTATTCACTCATGGTGATGGAGCAATTGTATGGTGAAGCATTAAGCAATCCAGTATAGCTGATTCTGTTATATTATTTTATAATATAATGTAATATTATAATATAATATTTTAGATTAAATAAATGTGACAAAGAGTGTCACATATTGTAACATATAATAGAGAGTTACAATATTTAGATATATGAGATATATCCAAATAATGTAACATATTTGGTGTTACAAATTTGTAACTTCCCAATATTACCCTTTATTGTGTAAATTTGTTGTTACACAATATTGAGATGAATTTCATAAAGCCATATGTGATATGGCTGTTAGAGATATGATTTTAACCTCAATAATGTGTTTTGGGAGTAACAAAATCATTTGGGATGGTTTGGAATTTTTTGGAAAAACAGCACATTTTTTAGTGATTAAAATGGTCGGTGGCCGCGGCTTGTGGGATAGAGGCTAGTGGCCGCG
The DNA here is from genome assembly GCF_963169125.1 of Humulus lupulus. NCBI lineage: Eukaryota > Viridiplantae > Streptophyta > Magnoliopsida > Rosales > Cannabaceae > Humulus > Humulus lupulus. The sequence continues at coordinate 143,884,682 of NC_084800.1, read as the reverse complement.
GCCACAGGCTAAAAACTGATCATTTTTCAGTTTTTTCAATCTTTGTTGAACGGCTCAAAAAACTCAAATAACTCTCAAATCTCATTTTTAATTCCATATTAATCCAATTAAACATTGGTAACAGCCATGGGGGTTGGTGGAATTTGAAATTCAAAGGGTGTCTCTAAACTCTATAAATAGGAGCCTATAGCTCACTTGTAAGACACAACATTTTCTATCCATTAGAGCACTTGGCTAGAAACACCTTGAGGCTTGATAATTCCATAAAGCATTTCCTATAATCTATGAGAGATCCCTTAGTGCTTGAGTTATGGGGAAATAAGCTTTTGGACAAAGGTTTCAAACCTTGTTCAAGTTGGTGATCCCCAACACTCTTCACTTTGGTAGTGTGAGTGAGAGTTGTTTATCTTTTTTTTCTTGTTCCTTTCTTTCATTCTATTACTTTTCATCTTTATATTGTTCTTCTCTATTTACTTGTATTTCTTGTTCAAGAGTTGTAATCTTTTCTTTTCTTTTGTTTCAAACACTTTCCTTTATTTGTAACATTTTGCTTAGAGTTGTATTTTACTATTCTCTTCTTCTTCATTATCTTCTTCATTTTCTTTGTTTATTTGTAATTTTCAGTTATAGAGTTGTAACTCTTTTTAATCAATCATTATTTATTTGTAATATATTGCATAGAGTTGTAATTTATTATTATTTCCATTGAGGCAAAATACATATTTTCCTAACATATTCAACCATGGAAGCTAAATACATAGCAGCTTGTGAAGCAGCTAAAGAAGCAGTTTGGCTAAAAAAGTTCTACACGGTTCTAGAAGTGGTTCCAGAAGTGGAGAAACCACTTGTTCTTTGCTGTGACAATAGTGGAGCAGTGGCTAATTCTAAAGAACCAAGAAGCCACAAGAGGGGAAAGCATATAGAGCGCAAATACCACTTAGTCAAAAAAATCGTACATAGAGGAGATATGTCCATTCTGAAAATCGCATCAGAACACAACCTAGCAGACCCGTTTACGAAGAAGCTTCCTGCAAAGTAATTCGAGGGTCATGTACGTAATATGGGATTGAGAGAAATGCCTTTCTTGCTTTAAGTACAAGTGGGAGATTGTTAGGAGTATGTTAAAAAGCATGTAAAAGACATTTATTATTTCAATGAATAAATAAATACAATGGTCTATTATTGTTATATTTAGATTATTAAATTATTGTTTGAATAATTTTTGTAAATATCAGAAAAACTCCATATTCATTATTGAGGATGTGATCTTGTATTAGTATGAGAGAATTAAGATCACATAAATGAATAAAAATAGTCAACATCAATAAATTAAAGTTATGGAATTCTTTAATTGGGGTTGTAAGTACGGTTTGCTAAGTATCATGTTGATACAAATAATCTAGATTCAGATTATTGATGTGGTAAGACATCTCGGTAAAGGTGCTTTATATAATATGATTATATATGACATGGATCGATATGAATAAAAGTCTTCATCCAAAAATCATTTAATAATAAAGACTTATAATTAATATCATAACTGATGATCATTTATAGATCAACCTAAATCCTGAGTGTTCATGAACTCCTGTTCATGTTTATTAAATCTTTTGATTCATTCGTTAAGGTCTCTTCATAGAATGAGGCTAATGATTTTTTTTTTTGAGATTTAATATCATGGATGGCTGAGAACATGTATCAACAATACGAAATCTAATCTTTCCTAATGGATCGTATATTGGTTCCCTTAAGAGTTAATTCTGGAACTGAATGATTTTGAGCTCAAATCTATAATTAGATTATAGATTAATTATTCACTAGTGAATTAATGGTACTTAAGAAATAAGAAGTAAATTAGAAATGTAAAATGGTAATTCTTCCATTCTAATTATGAACTAATTAATTAGAGAGTTGAACTATTGTAAGATGGTTATATCAATGGATAGCTTAAAATAAGATTTCTGTAAAAGTATATCTATAACATAAAGAGTTCAATTCTGAATTTATAGTGGAAAAATATCATAATTAATAAATTAACTATTATAATTAAAGAGTTTAATTATTTAGTTTCAATTTATTGGAGCTTAATGTTATAGGTATATGGTCCCCGAAATGGCTCAAACAAACACTAACAAAGATAAATACAAAATGACTTATTTGATAAGTAAAATATTTTTCTATACACTAAACATAATTATTGTATAATTATGTGTAATTAATTAATTAAGAATTAATTAATTATTTGATTTAACGAAAATATAATTAATTTTGAATTAATTTATTTTCGGGATTTTTGTTATTTAAATAATAAGAAAAATTGGAAAAAATCACATGTCTTCCTTGGCATGTGGTATACGTGTAACACAGTGCACAATCATTGTGCTACACGCACAAGAAGCTTTTAGAAGTTTCTTTGTTCCACAATTTTAGTTATTTAAATATTAAATAAATAATGAGATATTGTAATATGATTAAAATATTATTATTTAAACAAAATCTGATAACTGATTAGTTATTTTTAAATAACTAATATTTTATTTTTAATATATTGGATATATTAAATATAGGAGATCAGTTTTTCAGAGCGATACTTTTGAGTGATAGAAAACAGATCGTGAAATCTCCCTGAGAGAAAGAGAACAGTGATATAAGCATAGGTCACTGTTATTCACAAACTTAGGTCCAAACTTTATCAGATCTCATGTGTTGAGAACATCTGATGAATAGATTTTGCCTATTGTTTTGTATAGCGAGCCCACACTCGTTCTTTGTGTGTTGAGAATATTTTGGAAGATCCTGGTGTGAGATCTCAAGGATTTTTTCCGTACAAAAAGATAGCAGCAAGAAAGGACTTGAGGTAATTTTCTATTCATCTCTTTGATTCAATATATATATGTATGTGAAAAAGTAGATCTATAAATCTTGTGAGATTAAATTAACAATTTTGATTGTTGTTCTACTGCGTATAATCTCTAATTTGATCTATAAAAACCAACATAAATAAGTTTAAATCAATGTTCAAATTATAAATAATTAATTTGATAAAGGATTTAAATGATTATTTAATTAATGAAATCAATAGAAAATAATACAAGTCTTGATTTTAAGTCCAATGGGCTTATAATCAAATGAGAAATTTCATGGGCCTAAAGTCCTTGATAATTTCGACCTAAGACTATTAATTGGCTATTATTTTATTGATTTTTTTAATTAAATTAAATGACCTAATTGAGTCTATAGAATGAGTGCTTAGAGAGAAGTCAAAAGATAAGTTTGACAAGTCACAAGTCAAATTTTCTAATAGTTTTAGATTCTGTCTAAACACAAGTCATTTTCTAAGCCTCTTTGTTATTTTTTCTTCTTCTCTCTGTATCTATCTCATGTGTTGAGAATTGCCCACATAAGTCTAGGTGATTCTAATGATACATTGGAAGACTGTGAAGAAATTAGAAGAACAGTTCAGTTTCTTGATAATACTCTGCGACAGAAAGGATACAAGAGTTAGAGAAACTGATGGAATGACTCTTTCATTCCGCTGCGTATACTGTAAGTATTCTTGTCTTTGTTTCTCTTTGAATTCAATTTTAGAAACATGTTCTAGGTTATCTCATTAATTTGTTTAATATTAGATCTACATGAAAATAAATAAAGATCATGTATAAGTTTCCCTAACAATAGGTCCATAGGTCCCCATGGTAGCTTTATCAACACCATATCAAGGTAAGAGTTACAAAGGTAAAATTGTAATTTGAAAATTTGAGAAGAACTTTATTCTTCGGGTCAAGTATACAATTATATTATAATTGAGGTTGAATAATTAATTTGGAATTAATTATTAATTTTTGAAAATATATTTATTAATTTAAATATATAATTTTCGAAATTCATATAAATAAATAAATAAATAAAATTTTAAATTAATTATTTGAGTAGGAGAAAATAAAATTGGTAAGTCAAAAATAGTTTTTGATTTATTGAATTTTAAAAGATGATGATAATGATGATTATTAATTTGAATTTTGAATTTAAAATTTAAATTTTTAAATATGTTGTCATATTTTCCTGTAAAGATTAATACCTTATTTTATGGAAGATTGATTTTAATTAAATAAATAAATAAAAGAAAAATGCAATATCTTTGAAAAGGGAAATAACAGCTCACGCATGACACAGTCCAAGGACTGTGGCATGCATGTACTACTACATTGATATTATATTAGTGTTTTTATTTTATTTATTTAATTAATTAATAATTTGAAAATAGTTTTTCAAATTTGGTAAGTTAGATATTTACCTAAAATAATTCTTATCATCATTATGATATTATTATTATATTAATATTATTATTAGGAATAATAATATAATAGAATTATCTCTATATATATGATATAGAATAAAGATAATAAATGGGTTAAAATAAACACTCATTTCTTAGTCTAAATAAAGCAACGTGCAATATGCATGTTTGCTTAATTTTATTTATAGAATTTATTAATTATTTTTATTAAATTTATATTAATTTCATATAAATTTTAAATAATTATCTAGAGATTTAATAAAAAAACACAAATGAAAGATATTTTAATTAAATAATATGTATAGTTCTGAATAATAATAAAAGTTTTAGATTATTTAATTATTATAGATATTTTAGTGAAGCATTATGATAAACTTGGTAATTTAAGAGATAAGATATTATAAATATCTTCACATTTGTTACAATGTAATAATCATTTAAATTCAATCTGACATTTACATTATATTAAATAAAATAATATATAATATTTTAGTTATTTTCAATTTTATTTTTCATGATTAATTTTTATAGATATTTTTAATGATTAATGATTATGTGTTCAAGAATGTATATAAATTGACGATAAATAATTTATTTATTTAGTAATAATAATTATATTTGGTGTTTTAAATTATTTAAGATCGACAAAAATACAGTATTCAAATAATGTTTACTATTATTATTCTGAATTGTGTTTGAAAATTATATATTTAAAACACAATTCATAATAGGCTTCAGAATTTTTTGTCAGACAAAAAGTTTATCAACTTCTTCTTTATTCTAACAATGCTCAGACCATAATCAAAGTTTTCATGTGTTGAGAAATACTTGTGATTCCTAAAATACAAACTCATGTTTTCTATGTGCCCACACACATCTTGAGGTATAGAGAACACTCTGGAAGATTGTGGTTTGAGTGCTCAAAGCGTTGGATAAGAAGATTGATAAATATACAAAAAGACTCAAGGACAATTGATAAGCTTCAAGAGCTAAATGTTTATGTTCTTGAATATTCATATGTTTATGTGTTTATATGTTATATATAAATACATTATATATTTATATAAATGTTGCATGATTAATAATATTGTATGTTAATGTTTTTGTGGATGCTTTCTTGTTCATATAAACTATTTATATGAGTGATGAAATTTTTTATTCTTGTACACGATGAGCCCACCAAGCCTATTCCCCTGCGTGCTCTGAATGTTTTCCAAACAGTCGAACCACTATAAATCTTTGTCTCTTTCATTTATTATCGCATTTATTTCTCTTTTATTTGGCTCATTGTTCATCATTAAGTTTCACTTTGAGATTTTACATACAAAACAACTCTTTATATATTTCTTTGTGCAAGTTGACGAAAAAATGAGTCAACATATTTATATTTTTAACATTTTGACAAAACACAAGGTCTAAAAGTTAATTTTTAAAAAGAAATGGTAATCGACCAAAATAACCCTTATACAAAACATAAATTTCTTTATGCATAATTTAGATTTTTTATAAAAAAAACCATGCAAAGTGTATAATAATAATAAATATATAAATAAAATTACGCATACAACAAGTTGTCTAAACGTTATTTTCGATACTTTAATTATTCATTACACAATGAACATAATCATAAAAAAAACTTGGGTAAAGACACACCTACATGTTCATATAATAAGTATGTTGTACTAATAAGGTGTAAAATACTCCTTACCATATAATCTTTCAAAAAAAATTAAAAATATATATTTTTTAATTATTATAACGCGAAACACAGTTATATTTTCTAGTTATAGCTTATAAAACAATGGGTTTATACCTCTTTTGGATCCTGTATTTTGTCCCATTACCTCTTTGGACCCTATGTTTTGACAAATTTCTTTTTGGACCTTGTATTTTGTAAAATTGTTCAAATAAAACCCTAAACCTAATTTTGAATATGGATAAATTGAATATAGCAACACAATTGTTAGGCAAAATAATTTTATTTTTGTTTTAAATTGTTAGTTTAGTGAATTATTTATAATTTTAGCTCAGAAAACTTTGACCAAAATTGAGTTTAGGATTCTATATCTATTTGAACCATTTTACAAACACACAGGATCCAAAAAGTTATAAACACTAAAACTAATTGCCCTTTGGAGGTACAATCCTCAATAGCCTATGCTCCGTGATCAAACTGTCCTCAATTGGGAATTAACCATTATTTCATGTACAAGTGTAACGCCCTACTTCCTTAGAGCCGTTACTAAGTGAGTTTAAAACGTGCATTTAACTCGCTAATCAAGGTTTTAAGACAAAAGTGTAATTAAACCATAAACAGAGTCATAAACTTTGAAAATAGTTCCATTTACTGAAAATCATAAAGCATTAAACATTTACAACTCAAAAATATAACCTAAGTCGGCTAAACGACAAAATCTAGGTTTAGTACAGTTATCTCCCAAAATACCCCTGACCGTGGCAGCTAGGCAGGCCAAACATGTATGCGCTGCTTCACGCTCTCCGTACTCATGGTTGGTCAACTTTCCCCTTGCCCTTACCTGCACCACAGAGCACCCGTGAGCCGAAGCTCAGCAAGAAAACCCTCACAAGCAGATAACATATGCATATTAAACACTTAACATATAAACAAGCCATCATCAGGCTATACACGTACGGCCATGCCGTCCCAGGCACTTTACCAGGCCCTGGGTTCGCGGTCCACACCGTGAGGATATCCCAGGTATCCTTTAGGGTATCGTCCTGGCAACTCACACTCCGCGTGCTAAACGCTGCTCCCGGCCCCTTGTCGTTCTCGGCCTTCGTCGTTCCTGGCCTTCGCCATTCTCGGCCCTACCCATTCCCGGCCCTTGCCGTTTATTCACATATATGCACACATAGCATAATTAAACATATACTTAAACATGAATAATCTCAATAAAAGGGCTACGTCCTGCAACACAATCATATAGGGACGTGCCCTGCAACACAAGCTCTACGGGTACAGCAGTTTTCTTACCTGTGTCCCGAGCTTTCCAAGCACTGATGTCTTGAGCACAGTCCCCTAGTCCGAGCCTCGCCGAAACCCTAGTCACAACGCATTAACAATATCCATCCATCAAGTTCTAATCCATTAAATAGCTTTGGGTCATAATTCTAGTGTAACGCCCTACTACCTTAGAGTCGTTACTAAGTGAAATTAAAATGTGCAACTAACTCACTAGACGAGGTTTTTAAAACAAAAGTGTGATTAAATAGAAGTTTAGGCTGGAATCTTTAAAAAGGTACTCCATTTCATTAAAAGTTCAAAAGTTTAACGTACGGGATCCCATAACTCAGTTTATAAAATATTTACAACTCAAAACAAGTTTACAAGTAATTAACCATCAAAAACTAGGGTTTGTACAGCCATTCTCAAAAATGTCCCTTGTTGACCCAGATTTTGGTCAACTGACACGGAGTCGGAATATGCTTGATGTGAATGAATGCGTTGAAAAGAACGTAATGACAAAAATAATAAGAACACGATATTTTATAGTGGTTCGGCCCCAGGATCTGGTAATAACCTACGTCCACTTAGATTTTTATTGATGTGAGAATCAAAGGGGTGATCAAAGAACTAGGGTTCAATGAGTTTCACTAACCTCTGAAGAACAATACAATATCTTAGATAGAATTACTCTAGTCTCAAATAATTCGAAAGCCAAAAACCCCTTCCTTGAGCTATCTTTCTCTATTTATAGGCTCAAGGGGGATTACACGAGATTGTTACATATATTCTCTCCTAAATAATCGGATACTTAGGAGATTGTGTGAGTTAATTTCGGGATTTACAAAGATCTTTATTGGAACATCATGCTGCATGCGGAACCATCGACCAGACTGGTCGCAGGAAAGACTGGGCCGCCTTCTGCCTATAATGTACCTTCTGGTCGATACACTAACAGAGTTCCTCCAGATGTCAGCCACGTGTCCAGGGATTACTTGCCACATCATCAATGCCAGTTTTTTGGATAACATTTGCCCCCCAAGTTTATTTATTACGAGCAATAAATAAACTTTTGAGTAAACGACCCTTCGGTGACCCCGCCATACGTGTCAGAACCCTTCATGTGTTCTTGGAAAAAGCAACCTACTCCTGTCTAATCATGACCTTTCAGTTCCCCAGTAATAATTCGACGGTTATCCCCGCTTCCCCATACTTCGAAAAAGGGAAACTGATGATTATACCTTTTTAATGCCACAGACAAACTTATATAACATCTCCGAAGTTTTCTTTTTCTTTTTACGCACGCTATTACTCATTCCAGAAACCCTAAGACCAGAGCTTCCATCTTCTCCTGGAGACCGTTCTTCTGCGCTTTCAAGAATCGGCCAGAGAGTTCCTTGATTTCCGAAGACTCTTTACCAATCTCCACGATCTTTTTTCTGGTAAGTCTTCGAATCTTTATGTTTCGTATTTTTGCAGTGCATGGTCTTGTATGCTTTACTGTTGAGTTTATCTGCTTCCGGGTTGAGATGTTTGTCAGTAGAATGTCTTGTGGGTGAAAAGAATTACGAGTTAGTTTGATAGTTGGGATCGTACTTTTAGGACGTAAAATCGAAGTAAAAATTCTATTTTTAGGCCAGTCGAAAAATAGGTTTTTCCCGCCCTAAGGGGAGTTGAAAAAGCTTTTATGAAAAACTTTTTGCTTTCACCCTTTGATCCGTTTCTCAAACTGTTCGTGTGGAAAAATTTAGCTTTTTGTTAGAATGCTGCTGTATAAAAGCTTGACTTTTATACTCGATCAGCGTTATTCTAAAAAGCCTTTTAAAAATTCTATATCCTCACCTCCCCATTCTTCTGTTTGTAGACTTTGATGCCAGATTTGTGGGAGGTGAACGGCCCATCGACGACGATCTTCTCGCCCAACTGCTCGAAGGCGAAGAACAACCGACCAACCGAATTCACGAGATTCCTTTTTCATGATCTTCCTCCAGACCTCGTCCTTCTCCTCCTCAAATGGCCCGTTCTAAATCCTTAGGCAAGAAAAGACCCGAATTCGAAGATAGTCCAAACTCTCCTGCCCAGCCTGATTCACAAGCCAGGGTTCCTTCGACCAGTGGCTGAGAAAATCCTGCTCCTGACCCTAACATCCAAACTAGAGCCCGCCCTCGCCATCAGAATCTGCCTGATGTCGAGTGGTATTTCTCCTCGACCAGCCTAGTGACTCCTCGGATGCTTGCTAACTATCTTAGGAAGTATCCTCTCACAAGGGTCACTCTCAAAATTCCTGCTGCAGACCAAAGGGCTAACCTCCCCGGAGGTGTATACAGTGCTTGGTCTCGGTACCACATAGAGGCGGGGGCTATCCTCCCTCTACATCCTTTTTATCAGGGGGTGGCCAATTATTTCGATGTCGCCCCCTTCCAAATCACTCCAAATGGATATAGAATGTTGGCCGCACTCTATATCCTGTACAAACTTAAAAAATGGCCAGAACCTACCCCACATGAGGTCAACTATCTCTTCGACCTCAAGTCCAACCCTCAGCAGTATGGGACGGGCTTCTTCCATCTTTGTCACCAGGAGACCAACCGGACGTTCCTGAGTGACACCACACACATATCCAACGTGGGGCAGTACAGCAAGGAGTACTTCCTTACTCCGTACATAACCAGCAACAACTTGGCCTTCGCTCGAGGAGGTAAGTGTTGTTTTTACTGGTCGATACTTTTCAATTAGCGATATTTCCTTCATCTTTCTTAAAGTACTCTTTATCTTTCAGGCCCATGGTTACGTCCGACCCCAACACTAGATATGGTGTTGAGGTCCAATGCACTGGCCAGGATGACAGACGTAGAAAAAAGCGTCAAGTCCCTGGTTACTGATGAAAACCTGAGGCTGTCTGGCCTCCTGGCTCCTCGCCATGAAACAAGAGGACCCGTGGTTGCTGATGCCACTGCCGAGGGGGTTCCCGAGTAGCAACCTCCTACGTCCCCTCCACGTAGGAGGCCGACGGGGGTTACAATCAGGGAACCCACGGGCAACCCTTCTGCAAAAGGGCCTTCTGCTCCCCAAGGCAAGGGGAAACAAAAGGCAAAAAAGTCGGTTGTGGACTTAGGGGAATCCTCCGATGAAAATGGTACAGTTATTTTGCTTTTAAATAGCTTGCCAATTCTCTGTCACTTGTTTGACTAGGAGGGCAACTTTACATATACTCCAAATCTAGGGCCAGACTTCTTCGTGCCAGATAATGATCATTTGCATGTGTTTACTCGTATGCAGATATGGCCACTCCCAACATTTTTGACTTAAACCAGGCTGAGGAGGAAGTAGAAGTTCCTCTGGTCCGGCGGAAGTCGTCCAGGAGACACAACGGCGAAACAAGCCAGGGACCTCCTGCCAAGAAGGGTCGAACAGAAGATCCTTCCAAGGACGTGCCGACTGGGAAAACTTCTGCTCAGCCTTCGGCTCCTGCTGAAAAGGAAGCTCGGCCTGCGACGACGACTCCTCAACCTACAGCTGCCAAGGAACAGACTCAGCGGGACGAAGCCCTCGGGGCCAAACTCTCAAACCGTGCCTTACGAGAAGCCAAGGACCGCCTTGCACACATCGTGAGGTATGACCATTGCAAGGAGGCGATGGTTGAGATGGAGACCATAGGGGTCGACCAAATTCTGAATAGAGCCCTAAATGAAATGGCTAGCGTAAGTGTTTCTTCTCTTTTTGGCTTTCGTCTTTTACTCTTTGCAACAAACTCTAACTTTATCCTTTGTCTACAGGCTTTGCTGACTGCAACTGCCGCCCGCACCCGTGCCCAAGCTACCACCGACCAGGCTCGGGCGAAGGCTATCGAGAGGTACCAGGTGAAAGCAGCCGAGGACCTTTCGACTGCATCGGTTAGGCATGCGAAGGAGTTGGAGGCGGTCGTTCAGCAGAGGGATGCTGCGGTGACAAAGCTATCGGAGGCTAAAGCTTCGAAGGCAGTTATGAGGAAACAAAGGGAGGAGTATCAAAAGGCCAGCCGAGTCCAATATCGTGAATGCAAGAGACTGGGCGAGGAGCTCAAGTCCAAGGACTAGGCCATCACTACTCTTGAGAGCCAAGTAGAGCAGCTGAAGCTTTCCAATGCCAAAGATCTGGAAAGGTACAAGAATGCGACGCTCCGGTGTTTTTACAACTTCTGGAAAAACAATCAGGGCGCCAACTTTGGTTATCTTTCAGAAGATATTAGAAATGCTGAGCTGGCCCACTGTACTGCTCAATTGGCCGAAGAGGAGGCAAGAGCAAGGATCCCTGCTTCCCCAAGCATCGCTGGCGCAGAGGAAGAAGGAGTTGTTGAGGATGCGACCAATCAGAATGCTGATAAAGACCCTCCTGCTCCTAATGCCTCTTGAGATTTTATTATTATTTTTTCTTTCTTTAATTACATGACCCACGGGTCGTGATGTAAAGACAATATCTTTTTTTTGAATTTGCTGCATGGGCAGCAAACTTTCCTTTTATTCGAACAATTACATCCAAGCAGTGATGCTTGCGGTGTAAAAGATTGCCTTATAATGTTATAATATTTTTATTTACTATAGCATTTGTCTGTATGACCGAACTTAGCATAGTACTTTGGCTTGATTTAACAAAATATAAATTTTGAAAAATACTCTAAGTACCTTAGCATGATTTCACTCATTTTGTTCATGTGTTTACATACCTCATGGTACGCTTTGCTATCGATGTGCCTTATATGCCCCCCAAGTGATCGAGGAGCTTTAGGTCCTTGGTCACTTGCCTTGCCATGACCTGTTCGAACATTTCTGCTCGGATGGAAAAGTTATACTTGTAATACAGCAAAACAACACACGTAATGAACAAATACTTGTAAATATAAATTTACAAAGGTTGGCAAGAATGACTGGCTGCGCACAGTCCCTTATAATCTCATATTAAAAATGGACTAAACATGTCTTTACGAGTGATCCTAAAATAGGATCTTACATATACGAGCGATTAGCCATACAACGTGGCTAACCCTCTTTGCAAAACTTGTAAAAAGTAAAATTTAATACAAGCCAGTCCTTTAAAAAGGATTGTTCACTGATAATACTTGCGCAGGTGTTCTCCATTCCAATATCGTGGAACAAGATCTCCGTTTAGGCGTGCAAGTTTGTAGGTGCCCGGATGAAGGACTTCTTCAATCTGGTAAGGTCCTTCCCAATTAGGTCCGAGTACTCCAGCAGTGGGGTCGCGGGTGTTTAAGAAAACTCGTCGTAGCACCAAGTCACCGACGTTGAATTTTCTTTCTTTAACTTTGGAGTTAACGTACCGAGCGACTTTTTGCTGGTATGCAGCAACTCGGAGTTGGGCCTTCTCCCGTATCTCATCAATTGAGTCTAGGGACTCCATCATTAGTTGGTTGTTCTGGTCCTGGTCGTATGTTACGCGTCGATGTGAGGGGGGATCTAACTCGACAGGTAACATAGCCTCATATCCGTAGGCCAAGGAAAATGGGGTATGACATGTCGCTGTTTGGCGAGATGTTCTATACGACCAGAGGACTTCAGGCAGCTGCTCTGGCCATGCTCCCTTAGCATCTTCAAGCCTCTTCTTCAGGGTGTCCTTAAGAGTTTTATTCACGGCCTCGACCTGCCCGTTTGCTTGAGGATGCGCAACTGATGAAAAGCTTTTAATAATTCCATGCCTTTCGCAGAAGTCGGTGAATAAGTCGCTGTCAAATTGGGTTCCGTTGTCTGAAACTATCTTTCAGGGCAAACCATAGCGGCAAACAATGTTCTTGATGACAAAGTCAAGAACTTTCTTGGTCGTTATGGTAGCGAGTGGTTCTGCTTCGGCCCATTTGGTGAAGTAATCAACTGCCACGACTACGTACTTTACTCCGCCTTTCCCCGTAGGCAGGGATCCAATCAAATCTATCCCCCAGACCGCAAAAGGCCATGGACTTTGCATCTATTTCAACTCGTTTAGAGCTGCTCATGGAATCTTGGAGAACCTTTGACATTTATCGCATCTTCGTACAAACTCCATCGAATCCTCATTCATAGTTGGCCAGAAGTAGCCTTGCCTTAGAATCTTCTTTACCAAACTCTGCCCCCCAGCGTGATCCCCGCAGAAGCCTTCATGCACCTCCTTCATGAGTTCCTTAGCTTTTTCTGGCGTAACACATCTGAGTAGTGGCATTGAATATCCTCTTCGGTACATAACACCATCGACCAGTATGTATCTAGCGACGTGCCTTTGTAGAGTTCTGGCTTTGTTTCTATCTGTTGGTAGCACACCATTTGTCAGATACTCCAAATAAGGTGCCATCCATGTATCCTCCATTCGAATCTCCATATTGGTCTCAACCGCTTGTATGCTTGGCTCACTCAGTCTTTCTACTGGCACAATGTTCAAAGTGTCAGCATCCTTCGCGCTCGCGAGTTTGGCTAAAGCGTCTGCATTTTAATTCTGATCCCTCGGTATTTGCTGGAGGGTGTACTCTGCGAACTGGGCTAGCAGGTCTTTTGTTTTATTCAAGTAGGCCACCATTTTAAGCCTCGCACTTGATATTCTCCTAGCACTTGATTCACCACCAGCTGTGAGTCACTGTAAATATCAAGCGTCTTTATGCTCATGTCTTTCGCCATTCTCAATCCAGCGAGGAGTGCTTCGTATTCGGCTTCATTGTTTGATGCGGTGAAATCGAACCTAATAGCGCAGTGAAATCGATGCCCTTCCGGCGTTATCAATATCACTCCCGCTCCTGCGTGGGATTCATTGGATGATCCATCCATGAATAACTTCCACGAAGGAGCTTTCTCTTGAGGCTCAGGCGCATTAGGCGATTTGCACTGCTCGCTATCTGGGAGTTCTGTGAACTCTGCAATAAGATCGGCCAAGACTTGCCCTTTTACTGCTGCTCGCGGTGAATAAGTTATATCGAACTGCCCTAGCTCGACTGCCCATTTTAATAATCGCCCAGCCGCCTCTGGTTTTTGAAGGACTTGTCGAAGGGGCTGGTCGGTTAAAACTGTGATGGGATGGGCTTGGAAGTAAGGACGTAGTTTCCTAGAGACCAGGATTAAGCAATATGCTAATCTTTCAATGGGCGGATATCTCAGTTCTGCTCCGATCAGCCTTTTGCTTACATAGTAGACCGCTTTCTGTACGCCTTCTTCTTCTCGTACTAGCACCGCGCTCGCAGCAACTTCTGTAATCGCCAGGTAAATAAACAAAGTTTCTCCTTCGATTGGCTTTGATAAGATGGGAGGCTGTGCCATATGAGCTTTCAAGGCCTGAAAAGCTTGCTCGCAGTCTCTTGTCCATTCAAACTTCTTATTTCCCCTAAGTAGATTGAAGAAAGGGACGCATTTGTCTGTTGACTTCGAAATAAATCTACTTAGGGCTGCAATTCTCCCAGTTAAACTTTGTACATCTTTGATCCTTTTCGGTGATTTCATGTCGATCAGGGCTTTTATCTTGTCGGGGTTGGCCTCGATTCCTCTTAAATTTACAATGAACCCCAAAAACTTCCCTGATCCAACTCCGAAGGAACATTTGAGGGGATTTAACTTCATCCGGTATTTGTTCAATACATCGAAGCACTCTTGTAAATCCCTCACATGTCCTTTTGCCTTCTTAGGCTTTACCAGCATGTCATCCACGTATACCTCCATGTTTACTCTGATAAGCTCCTTAAACATGTGGCTGACTAGCCGTTGGTAAGTCGCACCTGCGTTTTTCAGTCCGAAGGGTATTACTTTATAACAGTATAAGCCCGTATCGGTCCAAAAGTTGGTGTGATCCTCATCAGGGGGATGCATGCTAATCTGGTTGTAGCCCGAATATGCATCCATGAACGAGAGGATCTCGTGTCCTGCAGTAGCATCGACCAGCTGGTCGATTCTTGGGAGTGGGAAGCAGTCCTTTGGGCAGGCTTTATTGAGGTCTGTAAAATCCACGTAGGTTCGCCATTTTCCGTTAGGCTTGGTAACCAGCACTGGATTGGAGACCCACGATGGATAAAATGCCATCCTAATGAACCCATTCTCCTTTAATCTTTCAACTTCTTCCTTTAAGGCTCTCAATCTATCCTTATCGAGCAGCCTTCTCTTTTGTTGCACGGGTGGAAAAGTCTTGTCTATATTCAGGACATGGCTGATAACTGCAGGGTCTATCCCAGCCATGTCTTTGTGCGACCAGGCAAAAACCTCCTGGTTCTTCCACAAAAATTCCACCAGTGCATGCTTTGTGGTTGGCTCTAGGTTCTTTCCGACCTTCACAACTCTGGTTGGGTCTTTTTCGTCGAGTTGGACCTCTTCCAGGTCCTCGGCAGGTCCAACGTTTTCTTCAAAATGCCCAAAGCGAGGATCTAGATCTCTGTCCTCACTTTGGGCAACACCCTATTTGGTGACTCCATCACCGAATTGGGCGCGTGTATCAACTGCCATTTGCAACCTATCCGAGGTAGTGCCCTTTGGTGTTCCATTCTTTGCCTTTGTGATTGAGGCGTTGTAGCACTCTCTGGCTTCCCTCTGGTTCCCCAATATGCGCCCTACCCCTGCGTCTATCGAGAACTTTATGGCTAGGTGCCACATAGAGATGACGGTCCGTAGATCAACCAGTATCGGCCTTCTGATGACGGCATTGTACGCCGAAGGACAATCGACTACTACAAAAGTAGCGAGTAATGTCCTGGTAGCAGGCGATGTACCTGTTGTCACTGGTAGTCTGATCAATCCGGCGGGGGCGAGTCCTTCTCTAGAGAAGTCGTATATCATTTGGTTACAAGGCTCCAGGTCCTTAACGGACAACTTCATGCGTTCCAGCGAAGACTTATACAAGATATTCACCGAACTTCCTGTATCGACTAGCACTCTTTTTACCATCATGTTAGCCATCTGGATATCCATGACCAGCGGATCGGAATGTGGGAACCGGACGTGTTGGGCATCGTTATCGGAGAAGGTTATTTCGCCTTCCTCTGATCGAGCCTTTTTTGGCGCGCGGTCCTCCACAGTCATCATCTCGATGTCCTGGTCATGGCGCAGAGTCCGAGCGTATCGTTCCCTGGCCTTTCCGCTATTTCCCGCGAGGTGCGGGCCTCCACAAATGGTAAAGGGTGTGCCAGTCACGGGGGCAGGCTATAAGGGTGGCGAGCGTTGGCGCGTGGGCGCCTGCTCATTGCTACCTGGAGCCTCTAGTTGGAAATTTCCCGAGGCCCGTACGTATCTTCTCAAGTGTCCCTGTCTAATAAGGAACTCGATTTCGTCTTTCAGCTGGTTGCATTCGTTGGTGTCATGTCCGTAGTCGTTATGATAACGACAGAACTTGGTAGTGTCTCTCTTCGAAATATCCTTTCGAATGGGGAAAGGTTTCTTATAAGGCACACTAGAACTTGTGGCCTGATAAACCTCTCCCCGAGACTCAACGAGGGCAGTGTAGTTAGTGAACCGAGGTTCATAACGGTTACCCTTGGCTCGTTTATTGTCGGAGGTGGAAGGCTCATTGTGCGGCCGTTTTCCACCATTCTTGCCATTGCCGTTGCCGTTCCCATTGCCTTTGCCGTTGCCGTTAGGTTTAGACCCATTGGCGGCTTTGGCGGGCTCGACAGCCTTCTTATCCTTGCCTGAGGGCTTTCCATCGTCGGCAATGGCTTCCTCGAGCTTGATGTAACAATCAGCCCGGTCCAAGAATTCCTGGGTAGTCCTAACTCCATCTTTGCGGAGACTTTTCCAGAGGGGGGAACGACGCTTAACTCTTGCGGTTATTGCCATCATTTTGCCTTTGTCTCCCACTATTTTTGCTCCAGCTGCTGCTCGCATAAAACGCTGGATGTAATCCTTCAACGACTCTCCATCCTGCTGGCGAATTTCAACCAACTAGTTTGCTTCGGTCAGATGCACACGACCTGCATAAAACGGCCCGTAGAATTCCCTCACGAACATCTCCCAAGAAACTATGCTTGCAGGAGGGAACTTAAAAAACCACTCCTGCGCGGCCTCAGAAAGTGTTGCAGGGAAGATCCTGCACCGAGCGTCTTCAGACACTTTCTGTATGTCCATTTGTATCTCAAACTTATTGACATGAGATATTGGGTCTCCGTGCCCGTCAAAGTTTGGAAGCGTAGGCATTTTGAACTTGCTTGGAGTTTCTGCCATAGCTATCCTCTGGACGAAAGGAGTGCCTTTCCTCCTATCGTGGTCGATATAAGATGTCCTTCCCCCGACCAGCTGTTGCA
This sequence comes from Humulus lupulus, assembly GCF_963169125.1. Lineage (NCBI taxonomy): Eukaryota > Viridiplantae > Streptophyta > Magnoliopsida > Rosales > Cannabaceae > Humulus > Humulus lupulus. The sequence continues at coordinate 143,867,192 of NC_084800.1, read as the reverse complement.
CTGCCTGGTTGAGGGCATATATCTGGGCCTATACAGCGACAGGAATCGTTGTGGCCTCTGTTGCTGGGGGGACGTTCTCGCCATGCCGCTCGTGGCGATCGTTGAGTACGTCTCGCAAATCCTCATCTCTTCTCCGCTGCTCGCTACCCCCGAGCCGGTTGAAGACATTATTTTGCCTGGGCTGCCCCCCAGCATCCCGTCTATTGGGTTGGTCATCTTGAGGTATCTGGCTTCCGCCTCTACCTCTCTCTTCATTCCTCCGACCAGCATTTCCCTTGCCTGAGTCGGCCTCATTATACCCATGGCCATCTGTGAACCTCGATTGGCTATGGTGGGATCGACTGTTCCCTCGATTTCCATCCCTGGCTGAAACGTCCCGAGCGTTAGAGGGTGGCCTGCATTGGTCGTTGTGTCCCCGTGCATTATCATGCCGTGGGGGACCCCGGACCGCAGAGCCTAACTTTGAGTTCCTCCTGTTACCAGGAGGATACTGACCTCTGTTCGGTAGATTTGGCTCATCGCCCCTACGGCGTCTAGGACTACGAGGCTGATGCTCGGTCCTATTCTGCCTCTGCTGCGGGGGATTACCACGACCAGCTTGGGATGGTGGTTGTGCCTCAAGGTCCAGTGGGACATCGTCATGAGGCACCTGAGGCTGCTCGGGCCTTTGTGGACTTAAGGGCTGGATTGGTGGGCTAGGATAAGGACCCCTTTGGGGTGGCCCATTTGTAGGATGTTCAGGCTATGAGGCAGGTGCAGCCTGATTCCTAGCCAATTGTAAGGCTGCCTCGAGGGCTGCCATGGCTTCGCTCTAGCGGCGGTCCATCTCCGCCTGCCTTTTGCTTAACTCCGCGCGCTGCCGTTCAATCTCCTGCTGCTGCCGCGCCATGATTTCGGCAGCACTTTCTTGGCTGGCTCTCAGATTGGCCAGCTCTTTATGCAACGTCCCCAGAGTACTCTTCAGCATCGCATCATCCATTTCTTCCTCCTCAAAGTCTAAATGTGGCTCATCCTCAGCTACGCTTGCAAGAGGAGGAGGAGGAGGAGGGTTTGACGGTGCAGCAGCGGCCGCCTGTCCAGTATTCTTTGCAGCTTTTGCCATTGGTTTTTTCAATGGTGATATATCAAGCTCTCAACGAAAGCACCAGAATGTTGACCCAGATTTTGGTCAACTGACACGGAGTCAGAATATGCTTGATGTGAATGAATGCGTTGAAAAGAACGTAATGACAAAATTAATAAGAACACGATATTTTATAGTGGTTCGACCCCAGGATCTGGTAATAACCTACGTCCACTTAGATTGTTATTGATGTGAGAATCAAAGGGGTGATCAAAGAACTAGGGTTCAATGAGTTTCACTAACCTCTAAAGAACAATACAATATCTTAGATAGAATTACTCTAGTCTCAAATAATTCAAAAGCCAAAAACCCCTTCCTTGAGCTATCTTTCTCTATTTATAGGCTCAAGGGGGATTACACGAGATTGTTATAGATATTCTCTCCTGAATAATCGGATACTCAAGAGATTGTGTGAGTTAATTTCGGGATTTACAAAGATCTTTATTGGAACATCATGCTGCATGCGAAACCATCGACCAGACTAGTCGCAGGAAAGACTGGGCCGCCTTCTGCCTATAATGTACCTTCTGGTCGATACACTAGCAGAGTTCCTCCAGATGTCAGCCACGTGTCCAGGGATTACTTGCCACGTCATCAATGCCAGTGTTTTGGATAACATCCCCAACCAACGCAGTCGGGCAGGCCAAACATGTACGCGCCGCCCCCACGCTCTCCGTACTCATGGCTGGTTGACTTTCTCTTTGCCCTTACCTGCAACACAAAGCACCTGTGAGCCGAAGCCCAGCAAGAAAACTCAACAGTACATAACATATGCATAATATATAGTCATTACAGCAGATATCTCAAATCTAGTCAGACAGTCCATATAATCTAACACATACACGGCCATGCCGTCCCAGAAGCGTTACCAAAGCCTGGGATCTCGGTCTACACCGTAGGGATATCCCATGTATCCACTGGGGTCTCACCCTAACCATGAGCACTCCATGTGCTAGATGGTATTCCCGGCCCCACTTCCGTTCTCAGCCTTCGCCATTCTCGGCCTTTCACCGTTCCCGGCCCTTCGCCGTTCATTCAGCTATTTCCACATTTAGCATTCTCAAATAACAATCAAATATATAATCATTCATGTAATGCTACATCCTAGCAATAATACAGCCTAGGGTCACGCCCTACAATAAAACTAAGGGCCCGAGCCCTGCTCTACGGGTGCTACAGTTTTCTTACCTGTATCCCGAGCTTTCCGATGCACCACGATCACAAGCACGGTCCTTTAGCACGAGCCTCTCCAAAATCCTCAATCAAAAATTCAACTTGAGCTTCCTCCAATCCAAGCTTTAAACCGAATTCCCCCTTGACAAACCAGCTCAGTGTAGACCTTGATCTGTGTTTGATTCCACACCCTTAAGCCCTTTACTAGCCTCAAAGAACACAGCTCAACTCCTCTTCCACTTTGCCTTCCAAGTTCTTAACTCTCCCTTTTTCCTTCTTGATTTCTCTAACCTTCCAAATCTTAACTTTTGTCACACCTAGCATAAAGAATCGTGTATATCCATTTCCCTCAGCCAAAGCCATCTAAACCACTACCAAAAGACTACCTTATCCCTCCACTAATATCCCTTCCTAACTAAACCTCAAGGGCACTCTTGTCCTTTTACTTACATTACAATTCTACAATTTCTCCAACAAAACCTGTTACTCTCAGTGGTTACTAACAGTTACACAAGTTACCATATTACCAGTTACCATTATCTCTCAAGGACTAAATTACAAAATCCCCGAAGTACCCCTAGGTTCCTCCCGAGCCGGGTATAAAATCCCGTTGTGACTTTTAAGTTATCTAGCTCTCTAGGACCGTCTCAACATGTGCATCACATTAATATCACCACATCCATATGGTACAAATCACATAATATAATTATCACGTTTATGCCCTCAAAGGGCTAAAATAACCAATTTACCCCTATCATGCAAACGGGGCCCACATGCATATTTATACTACCTAAACATGCATTCTAATCACATATTCATTTAAATTCACATATTATCATACTGATTCACTTATTGCCCTCCAGGCACGCTAATCAAGGTCCTAAACCTTATTAGCAACTTAGGGTGTTACAATTATCCCCTCCTTACAAGAATTTCGTCCTCGAAATTACCTGAACAACTCGGGATGCCGCTCCCGCATATCGGACTTAAGTTCCCACGTCGCCTCTTCAACCTTACTATTCCTCCACAGCACTTTAACCAAGGCGATGGTCTTGCTCCGCTAGACTTTGTCCTTCCTATCAAGGATCTGAACAGGCTTCTCCTCGTATGACAAATCCTGATCCAACTCCAAATTCTCATAGCTCAACACATGGGCAGTGTCTGATACATATTTCCGAAGCATAGACACATGAAACACGTCGTGAACCCCTGTTAGAGCTGGAGGCATCGCTAACCTGTAAGCTACCTCACCAACTCGTTCCAGAACCTCAAAGGGGCCAATAAACCTGGGACTCAGCTTGCCCCGAACATCGAATCGCTTCACTCCTCTCAGGGGTGAAACCCTGAGAAACACATGATCGCCGACCTGAAACTCCACATTCCTGCGTCTCAAATCCGAGTAACTCTTCTGACGACTCTGGGAGGCTAGCATACGAGCTCTAATCTTCTCAATTGCCTCATTGGTCCTCTGAACCATCTCAGGACCCAGATATCTTCTCTCACCTGTCTCATCCCAGTGTATTGGTGACCTACACTTCCTCCCATACAGCATCTCATACAGAGCCACTCCGATAGTCGCTTGATAACTATTGTTGTACAAGAACTCAATCAATGGGAGATACTTACTCCAAGATCCCCCAAAGTCTAACACACAGGCTCGAAGCATGTCTTCCAGTATCTGAATTGTCCTCTCAGTCTGCCCATTTGTCTGAGGATGGTAAGCGGTACTGAACCGTAGCTGTGTGCCCATTTCCTTCTGCAGGCTCTCCCAAAACTTGGAGGTGAAGGTGGGGTCTCTGTCGGATACTATCGACCTCGGAGCCCATGAAGTCGAACAATTTCCTTCACATAAAGCTCAGCATACTGCTCCACAGTATAAGTTGTTCTCACAGGTAAAAAGTGGGTGGACTTAGTATACCTGTCCACAATCACCCATACTGAATCATTCTGACCCACGGTCTTCGGTAATCCAACCACAAAGTCCATCGCAATATCCTCCCATTTCCACTCAGGAATCCCTAAAGGCTGCAACAACCCTGCTGGCCTCTGATGTTCAGCCTTAATCTGCTGACAAGTTAGGCACCTTGCCACATAGTCTACCACATCCCTCTTCATGCCTGACCACCAGTATAAAACTTTCAAGTCTTGGTACATCTTCGTAGTACCCGGGTGTAAAGAGTAGGGAGTGGTGTGAGCCTCATCTAAAATCTCTCGCGAATAACTGGATCAGTCGGAACACAAATCTGTCCCTTGTACCTCAGTAGGCCCATCTCCGAGATAGAGAAGTCCTTAATCGTTCCAGCCAGGACATTCTCCCTACGCTCAACTAACTGGGGATCCTTTCCCTGTGCTTCCGTAATCCTCCCAAGGAGCATGGACTGGAGAGTTATGTTGGCTAACCCACCAACCACTAACTCAATACCTGCCCTGGCCATCTCCTCAGCCAGTCTGTCTGATATCTGCCTCGAACTATACAATTGACCTGGGCCCTTCCGGCTCAATGCATCAGCCACAACATCAGCCTTTCCAGGATGATATAAAATATCACAATCGTAATCCTTTACCAACTCTAGCCACCTCCTCTGGCGCATATTCAGATCTTTCTGGGTAAAGAAATACTTTAAACTCTTGTGATTAGTGTATATCTCGCACTTTTCACCATACAGATAATGCCTCCACACCTTAAGCGCGAATACCACTGCAGCCAACTCCAGGTCATGTGTGGGATACCTCTGCTCATACTCCTTTAACTGCCTTGATGCATAAGCTATTACTTTCCCAGCTTGCATCAACACACATCCCAAACCCTGTCTAGAAGCATCACAGTAGACTACAAACTTCTCATTCTCTATCGACAAACTCAACACTGGTGCAGTAATCAACCGTCGCTTCAACTCCTTAAAGCTGTTCTCACACCGATCTGTCCACACATACTTAGTCTTCTTTCTTGTCAACTCTGTCAATGGAGTAGCAATTCTGGAGAATCCCTCCACAAACCGTCGGTAGTACCCTGCTAAACCAAGAAAACTTCTAACTTTAGGAACGCTGCTCGATCTAGGCCAATCTCTCACTGCCTCTATCTTACTTGGGTCGACCATTATCCCCTCCTTACTAACGATATGGCCTAAGAATGTAACTTGCGGTAACCAGAACTCACACTTGCTAAACTTAGCATACAGCTTATGCTCTCTCAACCGCTGCAAAACCAGGCGCAGATAATGCTCATGCTCTGTCTCTGACCGGGAGTATACTAGTATATCGTCAATGAACACAATTACAAACTTATCCAAGTAGTCCTTGAAAATTCTATTCATCGTGTCCATGAAAGCTGCTGGGGTATTGGTTAATCCAAAGGACATAACCAGAAATTCATAATGCCCGTACCTTGTTCGAAAAGTTGTCTTCGGTATGTCCTCCTCCTTAATTCTCAACTGATGATAGCCATACCGAAGATCAATCTTTGAGAACACTGTACTCCCTTGAAGCTAATCAAACAGATCATCAATCCTAGGCAGTGGATACTTGTTCTTAATGGTCAGCTTAATTAATTCCCTGTAATCAATGCACATCCTAAGCGACCCATCCTTTTTCTTAACAAATAGCACTGGAGCACCCCATGGCGAGAAACTCGGTCTGATGAACCCCAAATCCAATAGCTCCTGTAACTGAATATTCAGTTCTTTTAACTCTACTAGAGCCATTCTATAGGGTGCCCTGGAGACTAGCTCCACCCCTGGTGCCAACTCTATGACAAAGTCAATCTCCCGCTGTGGCGGCAACCCCGGCAAGTCCGCTGGAAATAAGTCTGGGAACTCACATACCAATCTGGTTTCATTCGGTCCCACCATCACCACCCTAGAAGTATCAACAACACTCGCTAGGAATCCTACGTAGCCTTCCTGCATCAGGTCTCTAGCCTTCAATGCTGAAATCATAGGCACTCGCGATCCATTCACCGTACCCACAAACACAAAAGGCACCTCACCTTCCGGTTCGAAAGTCACCATATGCCGCTTGCAATCAATCGTTGCTCCATATCTCATTAACCAATCCATTCCTAGTATCATATCAAAATCATCTATGTCTAACTCAACCAGATCTACAAACAGTTCCCTACCATCTATCTCTATTGGTAATGCTCTAACCCATCTCCTCGAGACTACCAGTTCTCCTGTTGGCAACAAAGTCTGAAAATTACTAGCATACACAATACTAGGTCTACAAAGCTGATCTATCACCCTAGCAGATACAAATGAGTGGGTAGCCCCTGAATCAATCAATGCAGTATACAAAGAACTAGCGCTAGAGATCTGACCTGTCACAACTGAGGGACTAGCCTCTGCCTCAGTCTGAGTCAAAGAGAATACCCTGGAGGGAGCAAGACTGTCTCCCTGCTTTGGCTCTTCCCTCTTAGCTTGTGGGCAATCTTTCTTTAAATGGTTGGCACTCCCACAGACAAAACATGCCCTAATCCGGCATTCACCCTGATGTCATCGCCTACATTGAGGACACACTGGGAAACTCCTCCAGTTGTCATCACTGCCCTGACGGCCACCAACAGAACCCCGCACTCTCCTATCAGAACTAGGAGGAGTAAATGAATCCGGAACCCTTCTTTTCTGCTCATTGGGGCCACCGCCCCGACTAGACCCAACGAAAGGAGGCACCGTCCTCCTGGCATCGCGCCTAGCAGCGTTGTCCTTCCATATCTGATCCTCAGCCCTCTCAGCAGTAAGGGCCTTATTTACTGCTTGTGCATAAGTAGTAGTCTCTGGAACCAACGTAATATTCACATCACGGGCAATCATCACATTCAATCCCCGTATAAATCTGTCTCTCCTGGCTGCATCTGTCGGCACTAGGTCTGGCGCAAACTTCGCCAGTCTGTCAAATCTCAAGGCGTACTCGGTAACTGACAACCTGTTCTGAGTGAGGTTGATAAACTCATCAACCTTTGCAGCTCGAACTGCTATGCTGTAGTATTTTTCATTAAAGACACCCTTGAATTCTTCCCATGTCATGGTTGCAACATTCCTCCGCTGTCTCACCACATCCCACCAGATGCGGGCATCATCCCTAAACATATAAGTAGCACACGCTATCCTTTCACCTCCTTCGACCCCCATAAAGTCCAAGATCAAAGAAATCATGCTCATCCACTGCTCTGCCCGCAGCGGGTCCGATCCACCCTCAAAGGTAGGAGGTTGTTGCTTCCTGAATCTTTCGTATAAAGGTTCCCACCTGTTCTCAATCACAAGCTGAACCGGCACTGGCGGCACATTCTGTTGTATTGGCAACCCTGCAACCTATGGAGGGGCCTGTTGCCTCATCTGACGGAGCTCCTCCTCTGTTCTCAGTAGTCTAGCTTCCATTTCGGCCAATATCTGCTGCCAATTCTGTGGGGTAGGTGGAGGGTCCTGACCCTGATTGTCATCCTCGGCCTGATTTCCGCGGAGTCTGGACGATTGCCGAGGCATCTCAACTATATGCCTGCAATCAGTGACACCACTCATCAGGCATTATAATAAAATCCAATCCCACCTCCCATTCTCACCAATCAACCAGAATCCACAATCCAAATATAATACAAATAGCACATAACACACAACGGGCCTTGCCCTGGCATCATACATATGTTATTTCACTTAACATGCTCTTTATAAACTAAGCAGGCAAACAAGTCAACCAAGCACATATTCAAACATAATAATCAACCATACCAATCAACCATGAGTCGAGCTTTTCAATGGCAGCGTGCGTACATGTTCGGTCAATCTCCAGAACCAATAAACCTTGGCTCGCTGATAACTCTATGATTTAGAGTTATTTTTATTAACTTTGAACTTGAATTTTGGGTGAAAAGAGTAATGAGTGTGATTTTATTTGTAAGTTTGTTTAGTTTTTACCTTTCTTTTCTAGTTAGTGTGTTAATGCAAGAGTCTTGTGATTTGTTGGTAGTAATTGTAAATATTTATGTAAATATGTGTGTTTTGTTATCTAGGAAAGGAGCCTTAAACTCACCAAGGGAATCAAGAGAAAAAGGGGACAGAAAGGGAGCATTGCTGCTCGGATGCTGTAGGCCAGACTTGTAGCAATTCTGGGAAAATGAAGACTGACGTGGACAAAAGCCAGCTGCATTTATTTACTAACCTCAGCGCCTATGTGGCACCCATTTTAGTGAATGAAGTTAGCTGGCTGAGGTGGCAAGAAGAAATGGACCAAAGATGGAGTTGGGTTTTCTAATTAGGGTAAGGGATAGTACCCTAAAGGGGGATAGCCGTAATACACCAGAAATAGAGAGAGGACACAATACAGAAATCTAGAGAGCAAGAAGAGTACAGTGAAAAACCAGAGAGATATACACAGAAAAAGGCATTACCTACAAGAGGATAATCACGACCAAGGAAGGAGGAGGACTCTAGAACCCGATTCTACTCTTCTCTTTCTTCTATATTTCCTTTTCTGTAGTGTATACTCTTGATTCTATAATTTGTGAACTGAATATTTGCTATGGATGAACAATTTCTGTTTTGGATTGTAATTTTCAGTTTAGACATGAACTAATCACCTTGAGATTTGGGTGGCTATGAACCTTATGTGATGAAGTATTAATGCAATGCATGAGTTTAGTAATTTGCCTTTGTTCATTCAAGTGAAATTAATGTTTAATGATTGTTGATTACTGGCCATAACTAACAATTAAACTAGCTAGATCTGATTTTGGAAAGAATCTATCTAGTGGAATCAACTTGAATGATACAAGAGAAATGCCATGTTTAGGTAGTTCTTAGTAGTGAAATAGGAATATTTTGCTACCTTGTATAACCTGAGATTTGGTGAATAAATGCATGTTTTACAACCTGATTTAATATAGGAATGTATTGAATTAAGTTGTGGAATTATATCAGTGGGTTTTGGAAAAAGCTTACTGGTTTATTGTGAAATCTGCTAACTCTGTGCATAATTGCTGAACGATTGCTATAACAACTGGGCAGATTAACATAGGGGGAAATAGCCATCCAGATCTAATTGTCACATAGATCTTCTCTGAATTAATTTTCTCTGAGTTCTTCATCTTATTTTAGTTTAAATTACGTATACCCATTAAATTTCAGATGCATATTCCAATCATGTTCTTAATTTTGTTATCTTATTTTTAGATTGTTCTTTAGTTGATTTTGCATTTATTTAGTTTAAAATCCCTGTGGAGACGATACTCACTTATCACTGTATTACTTGTTGCCGACTACGTATACTTGCGTATTTTAATTGCTATAATTTTCGCAACACTTGCTCTGATACCAAGTTGTAACGCCCTACTACCTTAGAGCCGTTACTAAGTGAAGTTAAAATGTGCAACTAACTCACTAGACGAGGTTTTTAAAACAAAAGTGTGATTAAATAGAAGTTTAGGCTGTAATCTTTAAAAAGGTACTCCATTTCATTAAAAGTTCAAAAGTTTAACATACGGGATCCCATAACTCAGTTTATAAAATATTTACAACTCAAAACAAGTTTACAAGTAATTAACCATAAAAAACTAGGGTTTGTACAACCATTCTCAAAAATGTCCCCAACCAACGCAGTCGGGCATGCCAAACATGTACGCGCCGCCCCCACGCTCTCCGTACTCATGGCTGGTTGACTTTCTCTTTGCCCTTACCTGCAACACAGAGCACCCGTGAGCCGAAGCCCAGCAAGAAAACTCAAGAGTACATAACATATTCATAATATACAGTCATTACAGCAGATATCTCAAATCTAGTCAGACAGTCTATATAATCTAACACATACACAGCCATGCCGTCCCAAAAGCATTACCAAAGCCTGGGATCTCGGTCTACACCGTAGGGATATCCCATGTATCCACTGGGGTCTCACCCTAACCACGAGCATTCCATGTGCTAGATGGTATTCCCGGCCCCACTGCCGTTCTCGGCCTTCGCCGTTCTCGGCCTTCGCCGTTCGTCGTTCATTCAGCTATTTCCACATTTAGCATTCTCAAATAACAATCAAATATATAATCATTCATGTAATGCTACATCCTAGCAATAATACAGTCTAGGGCCATGCCCTGCAATAAAACTAAGGGCCCGAGCCCTGCTCTACGGGTGCTACAGTTTTCTTACCTGTATCCCGAGCTTTCCGATGCACCACAATCACAAGCACGGTCCTCTAGCACGAGCCTCTCCAAAATCCTCAATCAAAAATTCAACTTGAGCTTCCTCCAATCCAAGCTTTAAACCGAATTCCCCCTTGACAAACCAGCTCAGTGTAGACCTTGATCTGTGTTTGATTCCACACCCTTAAGCCCTTTAATAGCCTCAAAGAACACAGCTCAACTTCTCTTCCACTTTGCCTTCCAAGTTCTTAACTCTCCCTTTTTCCTTCTTGATTTCTCTAACCTTCCAAATCTTAACTTTTGTCACACCTAGCATAAAGAATCGTGTATATCCATTTCCCTCAGCCAAAGCCATCTAAACCACTACCAAAAGACTACCTTATCCCTCCACTAATATCCCTTCCTAACTAAACCTCAAGGGCACTCTTGTCCTTTTACTTACATTACAATTCTACCATTTCTCCAACAAAACCTGTTACTCTCAGCAGTTACTAACAGTTACACAAGTTACCATATTACCAGTTACCATTATTTCTCAAGGACTAAATTACAAAATCCCCGAAGTACCCCTAGGCTCCTCCCGAGCCGGGTATAAAATCCCGTTGTGACTTTTAAGTTATCTAGCTCTCTAGGACCGTCTTGACACGTGCATCACATTAATATCACCACATTCATATGGTACAAATCACATAATATAATTATCATGTTTATGCCCTCAACGGGCTAAAATTACCAATTTACCCCTATCATGCAAACGGGGCCCACATGCATATTTATACTACCTAAACATGCATTCTAATCACATATTCATTTAAATTCACATATTTTCATACTGATTCACTTATTTCCCTCCAGGCACGCTAATCAAGGTCCTAAACCTTATTAGCAACTTAGGGTGTTACATCTAGTCTCCCGGACCTTGAATTCTATCAATCCGGGTGATAAAATCCATTATGAGCCTTAACAATTAGGTTCCCAAGTCAAAACCCACAAGACACCCTGCATTTTGAACTAGGGTCGCAACCCAACCCCTTAAGGGCCGTGGCTTGCCTCAAAACAGAGGCTAAACACCTCCCTGGAAAAGCACACGGGCCGCGACATGCTTGGCCAAGCGCCGTGGCGTGCCTCAAGATCAGTGGCCTCCCTAGGCCTCGCGTGCACACGGGCCGTGGCATGCCCCTCCTAGGGCCGCGACTCGACCTGCAAACCCAGAAAAACCCAGCCTTTCCTTCATGTTTTCCCCGAGCTTAACTCCACATCTCACACCCAAAACTCCCCCAACCTCAGAATTAAGCCCAAAATTTATGCTCATACAACCTAAACATACCAATAAACTCAAGAACCTATTCTTACACCCATCAAACAATCAAACCCAATCCTAGAAACCAAACCATGCATGCCTAAGTTCTAACACCCAACACCAGTAGAATTCAGCTTGTTTATCAAGTTTAACACTTACCTTAGAGCTTGGTTAGATCCCTGAATTAGTCCTCTAAATCCCAGCTTTGAGTTCCTCCTTTGCTTCCAAGAACATCAGCTTTCTTCCTCCTCTTCTTCTCTTGGCTCTTGTTTCCCTCTAGAGTTCCAAAGACAATTCCAGCATAAGCCTAAGTGAAGAAACGTAAAGCACTTTACCCCTGCCAATTCTAGCTTATCCTTTAAGTCAATTTCCCTTTTTGCCCTTTAAACCTATCATTAACCCTTAAGTAATCCCAAGGGCAATTTGGTCATTTCCCAAATCCTGTTAAGTCCCTGAGGCCAAAATAATAAATCCCTCCAATGTTCCCTCCTAGACATTCTATCCTCAAATATATTTCCAAATATTTATTTCCATAACCTGATAACCCCCCATAAAACGTCTAATACCCGAAATACCCATCGACTCGCCCCGAGTCGGATTTTCGACCCCATTGTGACTTTCTGGCTAACAGCTCCCTAGGACTGTCTTGGATCGTGCAACACAGATATATCACAAGTATATCACAATTATTACAATTATCACATTTATGCCCTCAACAAGCAAAAATTACAAACATGCCCCTAATAACCAAACGATGCCAACATGCATATTTAATTCACCTAAACATGTATCACTAATCACATATTCACACAAATTCACATATTATAACAATAAATCACTTATTGCTCTCCAAGCACACTAATCAAGGCCCTAAGCCTTACTCGCAAATTTGGGTCGTTACAACTAGATACATGCAAAGTGCAATGCATGTTTGCTTGATTTTATTTATATAACTTATTAATTGTATTTATTAAATTTGTATCATTTTCATATAAAAATATTTCAAATAAATAAACAATATTGTATATGAAAAACACCATAAACATACTAAATGAAAAATTAAACCAAAACACTGTTTACGATTTTTTTAAATATATATATGATATGATAACTTTTTTAAACATTATTGATAATTTTTTTAATAAAAATGAAGATTATGCATTATATATTATTATAATAATATTATTATTTTATAATATTTAAATTTATATTGATATAAGTATTAAATATCTAGTTTTGTATTAAATATTATTATAATAATAAAATTTTATAATATTTATTAATATAATTAGTAAAAAAATAGGATTATATATTATTATCATAATAATATTTTATAATATTTAAATTTATATTAATATAGTTATTAAATATTTAGTTTTGTATTATATATTATTATAATAATGATATTTTATAATATTTGAATTTAAATTTATACTAATATAATTATTATATATGTAGTTGTATATTAAATATTATTATAATAATAATATTTTATAATATTTAAATTTGTTATCCAAAAAATAGGCATGGGTGACGTGGCAGGCAATTATGAACACGTGGCTAACACCTGGCAAAGTTCTGCTAGAGTATCGACCAGTAAGACCTTCCTGGCGCGGCAGTTGAGTTTTTCTCACGACCAGCATGGTCGTACACTCCTCATATTTCAAGATGATCTTGTAGAGATCATAATCAATTCCGAGATTATCTCCAATGATTCCTGATTATCTGATTAATTAGGAGAGAATATCTGTAACAAATTGATGTAATCCTCCTTGAGCCTATAAATAGAGAAAGATAGCTCAAGGGAGGGACTTTTGGCCTTTGCTTAATAAAAATTACATACTTACGAGAGAATTAGGGCGATTGTATTACGATTGTACTGTTTATCTCTCTCAGGTTTGTGACACTTGGAGAACCCTAGTTCTTTGATCACCCCTTTGAGATCTCATATCAATAATAGCTTAAGTGGAGGTAGGTCATTACTAGTTCTTGGGACCGAACCACTATAATTTCTTGTGTCCTTTACTGTTTTTGTCATTATATTCATTCCAACACATCCATCCACATCAAGCTTTTTGACTCCGTGTCAGTTAACCAAAACAAGGGTCAACAAAATTTATATTAATATAATTGATAAATTTTTATTTTTAATTTAATTTTAAAATTATATTCTATTAAATATTTAACTTCTAGACATTTATTATATAAAATAGATGTGCAAGTTATGTGACTATTCGCTTCTCACCACGTGTCGTTTGATTTCATAAAATTTTAATGGGGTGCGTGCGTAATACGCACTGCTTTGATTTGATTTGATTATAACTTTTTTTTAAATTATTTTCTTTGGGAAATTTGATTTTTAATGCAATAAGTCACACTCCGTTTGAAAAATACCTTATCCCTATAAGTCTCTCGTTTTGGTCCTACTAATGCCGTTACTACCCAAAATACCCCTGGCATAATTTTCCCTCTCTTTTTCTCATAGTCTTCACTCTCTATTTCTTATTTCCCTCTCTATCTCTCAAACACTCGTACACACAAAAAAATCCAGCCACCATTAATTTGCATTTCGGATCTAGAGGCAAGTTGTGAGTCCTTTCAAGTCAAGAAACTTCATTTTGGATTTCGGATCTAAGGGAAAAAATCGTATGGGTAAGTATATATTTGTTATATGTAGTGAGGAAACTTGTCTGGTTACATTACTTGTCTTATTTCGAATAGATCTATGTATGCCTTCATGTTTTATTGCAATTTTTCACGGAATGAATTTTGGATACTTCGTGCGTTTTTTTCTGGATTTTTTTCCTGCCTCGATGAGTTTCGATGAAACTCGATAGGTCTCGATGTGTTGCATGCATGCTAGCTCGATGGACCTTGACGTGCCTCGATAGTGTTAGGATGTTAGTACCTCGATGGTACTCGATACGTGTAGTATAAGAGTTTAATTGGAATTAATAACTCGATGGTACTCGATTGTACTCGATAAAACTCGATACGTGTAGTATAAGAGTTTAATTGGAATTAATAACTCGATGGTACTCGATAAAACTCGATAGGTGTATAAAAGTTTAATTGGATTTAATAACTCGATTGTACTCGATAAAACTCGATAGGTGTATAAGAGTTTAATTGGATTGTTTGCCTCGATTGTACTCGATAAAACTCGATAGGTTTATAAGAGTTTAATTGGATTGCTTGCCTCGATAGTCATTGACTGTACTCGATAAAACTTTATATGTGTGACCTCGATAGGACTCGACATATATCGATAGAAATCGATATTTTCTGTTTTATGTTGTAGTTTAACTTTTTGACCTTTTTTGTTTTTGTTTTTTTTTTGCAGATTCGACTGTTTCCGTATTTGTTGCATTCAATGGTGTTTGGGAACTCGAAAATAGGGATTGGATTTTCAGAGATGCTGAAAATCAAGTTCTGCCCGTGGAGAAGGGTGTGACATATGAGCAGCTGCTTGACATTCTATACGATGAGCTTGAAGTGGATAAATGTGTGCATGACTTGAAAATTGAGGTCCCGTACACATGCCTATCACAATCCGTCAAACCTACCATTATAAAAAATGATAGGCATGTGCGTGCATTCATTAGGTTAGCATCGAAATCTCTAGAGAAGCTCATTCCTCTATGTGTCACATTGATTAAGAAGGGAGGAGTAAGAAATGCATCGGCTTCTGCCAGCGTTAATAAAGAAGTTCGATTTGAAGAGAACATTTCTCCTCCATGTCATGGTTTCAAAGGAGCTCAAGGTGATGTTGGAACATGTGTTCCCGAGACATATCCAGATGTCATAGTCCATGATGATATCCCGGTTAGAGATCCTTCATATGTGCATGACACGGCAGAGTACGATCCCTATGGCTACGAACCTTATGTCAACGATGATCATGTTGCTGATGCAACAGATCTTGGTGGGCCAGATGTTAGGGAAAATTTTCCAACACAGAGTTCAAATGTTATGGTAGATGAAGAGCGCAGAATAGAAGACCGGCAAACACCTGGGACCAGCAGTAGTCGTCCAAGTCCAAGTAGAACCGATGATAGTTTTAGATGGAGTTCTCCATTGGACTTAGGTGAAGATCGTAGAACATGGAGTGCTCCCATGTTCACCAAAGAGGATATAGAGGCCTCACATCAACATCATTCCTCAACCAGCAAAGCTTCAGGAGAATTGCACCTTGGGAAGTTCTTTCAGAACAAGCTTGAATTGAAAACCAAAGCATCCATATTTGCGATGAAGAATAATTTTGAGTTTATGGTGAAGAAATCTGGGACTGATGTGTGGTACATTACCTACAAGGATCCTGATTATGGTTGGAGATTGAGGGGTAAGAAAAAAATGCGATCTGAAATGTTCGAGATTACTGTATACAACGAAGTACATACTTGCTCATAAGAAATTTGAGATAAGGACCATCGTCAAGCATCACCGTGGGTTGTTGGGCACCTAATCAAGAGGAAATTTGCTACCGATGGTACTCGGTACATGGCAAACAACATAAGGGAGGACATGAAGCACCATTTTGGGGTTGAAATGAGCTATGAGAAGGCGTGGAGATGCAGAGAAAAGGCTCTTATGTATGTCAGAGGGACACCTGAGGAATCATACTCCAAGTTACATGGATACCTGTATCAGTTGGAGCATAAGAACCCAGGTACAATTACTGATTTTGTAGCAAAAGATGGTCGTTTCTTGTATTGCTTCTTTTCCGTCAGTGTTGTAGGATCTTAAAATTTAAATCTAGATGCATGCTTCCTATTATTTTTTCAAACACATAATAGAAACATAGAATAACATGACATACATATGAACATTATATTCGTAAATTAACATAAACACAATGATGTAGAAACTTACGAATACGCAGCAGAACTGGAACAACTCCTTCCTTCAATCTCTCTAACTCTTGATTCCTTTCTGTAGCAGAGTATTATCAAGAGATTGAACTAGATTAGCAACACAGTCTTCCTCACCAAGCCTTTGATCAATCTAGAACTAGTGTGGGCTGGTTCTCAACACATGAGAGAGATCTAGAAAAGAAGAAGAGAAAGTGGCTAAGAAAGGATTAGAGTGTCTAGGTTTTCACTTACCCAATGAATTAACTGATACTAACTTATGAAAACCCTAGATATCATATTCCTTATATAGACAACTTAATGGGCTTTATTTAAATTTAAATTTTGAATTAATTAAACTAATAAACAAAAAGATAAAAGCCTTGGGCTCCCACAAATGGACTTGGGCCCAATACTTTTATTTTGAATTTAAATCCCAATTGGGCCTAAATTCAAAACCTTTTATTTATTTATTTATTTTAATTAATTAACTAAATCCTTATTCAAATTAACTAATTATAATTTGAAACTTGATTTAATTTTTATTTATTTATATTGACACCAATTTATCAATATTAATAAATTTACCCAAAGATTCTCTTTTATTCTCTAAATCTCATAACTCTATAAATTTTCCAAAATTGACCTAGTCAACTTTAAAAAAATCCTAATTGATAATTAAATCAATTAATTGAGACATTCTAGATGATTTACTCAAAGGTGATGCGGGGACCATGGATCCATGAAATCAAGCTCCAATAAGTTACCGTGAATTTATTTACGAATAATTTCACTACCTTATTAATTCCTCGTGACTCCACTATAGACTTGGAATTGAACTCTTGAATTCATAGAACGTATTTTCCAAAGCATAAATACGTTATCCATTGTTATAACCATTACAGTTAGTCAATCCTCTATCAATGACTTACTAACAAGCTGGGTGAAAATTACCGTTTTACCCCTCATCAGTATTTTATCCTTAACTCCCACTAAGTTCCTTATAAATGATATTTCCGTGAACTTAATCACAGAAATGAGATCTCAATCATTTAACCTTTTGAACAAAGCAATTAAGGAAATCATCTTTTCACTTCTCATACAGAAGTTATAGATTTCATATCTATGAATAATACTCCCACTCAATTTCATTACTAAATCTCCAAGATGTAAGTATGGGCTAGACCGTAGGGTAAGCTGGTAACGAACAAGTCAAAAGATTTAAATAATATAATTAGCAGAATATTATCACTCTGAATTAAGATCGACTTAACCTATGGTCAACGTTGTGATATTGATTAGATTCGATAACAACGATACTTATTTATCAATCAATAATCAATATCGGTCCTAGTCCGATGTAACCAAATACATCCGATCATATCTACTTGGTCAATGCCTTGGACAAGACATCACACTCCTAATGTGTAAGTAGATCATATCGTAGATTTCCTAATCAGTGAAAATCCAATGCACTGATCTAATCTAGGACTTGTTCTTTTGAACATATAATTACAACTATAATCCACTGTGACCTAGTCACCATAATTGTAACTATCCATATGTTCAGGATTTTATGAATGTTTGTATTAATTGAATAAACATGTAATAAAACAAGCGAACAATGCAATTGAATAAACAAAATGATTTCTACTTCTTTTATTGATAATAATAATGTGTTACATAAGAAAAATGGTTTTATTAAGGGCATAAAACCCAACAAACTCCCACTTGCCCTTTTAAAACAAATGAGACATGTTTTTCAAACCCATTCCCTCTACATGCTTCACGAAAACACTCTCAGCCAAAGTCTTGGTAAAAGGATCTGCCAGATTGTCATCCGACGCTATCTTCATCACCTTGACTTCACCCCTGGACACATATTCCCTAATGATGTGGTATTTCCTCTCTATATGCTTTGCTCTTTTATGACTTCGAGGTTCTTTCGAATTTGCTATAGCCCCATTATTGTCACAGTACAATATGAGTGGTTTATCCATTCCTGGAATAACACCGAGATCCGTGTAGAACTTCTTCAGCCAGACTATTTCCTTAGCCGCTTCAGACGCAGCTATGTACTCAGCCTCCATGGTGGAATCTGAAATGGCAGACTGCTTAACGCTTCTCCAAATCACAGCTCCACCCCCAAGAGTAAACACCATTCCAGAAGTAGACTTCCTGTCATCGACATCTGTCTGAAAATCAGAATCAGTGTAGCCTATCGGGTCTAGTGAACCTCCCGAATAGACCAGCATATAATCCTTTGTTCTTCGTAGATACTTCAGTATGTGCTTGACCGCTGCCCAATGTTGTCTACCAGGATTTGACTGGTACCTGCTTACAACTCCCACTGCATAGCAGATGTCTGGTCTAGTGCATAACATAGCATACATAAGACTTCCAACTGCAGATGCATAGGGAATCTGTTTCATCTCTTCTTCCTCTTGAGGAGTCTGTGGAGACTGCTTCTTAGAAAGATAAACTCCATGTCGGGATGGCAACAGTCCCTTCTTCGAGTTTTTCATAGAGAAACGTTCAAGTACCTTATCTATGTACGCTGCTTGAGATAGCGCCAACATCTTGTTCTTCCTGTCCCGAATGATCTGGATGCCGAGAACGTAACTAGCTTCACCCAAATCTTTCATCTGAAATTTGGTCCCGAGCCAGTTCTTTATGTCTGATAATTTCTTGACATTGTTGCCAATGAGTAAAATATCATCTACATAAAGTACCAAGAACACTTTCATATCATTTTCCCTTAGTTGGTAAACACAGGGTTCATCGACGTTTTTCTCAAAACCATAGGTCTTAATTATTTCATTAAACCTTAAGTTCCAGGAGCGTGAAGCTTGTTTAAGACCATAAATGGACCTATTGAGCTTACATACTTTCTTTTCCTGTCTAGCTACTACAAATCCTTCTGGTTGATCCATATAAATGGTCTCATCAAGAAAGCCATTTAGAAATGCTGTCTTGACGTCCATTTGCCAAATCTCATAATTAAGAGCTGCAGCTATGGATAAAAGTATGCGAATGGATTTTAACATGGCCACTGGAGAGAAAGTTTCCTCATAGTCAACTCCCTCTCTTTGGGTATAACCCTTTGCCACAAGTCGAGCCTTATATGTCTCAACATTTCCATCAGCTCCTCTTTTCTTCTTGTAGATCCACTTGCATCCAATGGGCCTAAAGTCCATCGGCGCTTCTACAAGATCCCAGACGGAATTTGAGTACATGGACACCATTTCCTGGTTCATGGCTTCGAGCCACAAATCCTTTTCAGAACTAACCATTGCCTGTTTAAAGGACAATGGATCATCATCACGAGTGTCAGTTACTACCATATTGGTTTCACCATCCATCCCGTAGCGTTCCGGGTTCCGAGAAACCCTCCCACTACGACGAAGCACCGTAACTGTCTGACTTGGACCAGCTGTCTGTTCTTCTTCAACGTTCTTGTTGATTTGCATTGGTATGGGTGGAACATTTCCTGCTGATTGCATTTCTTCCAACAATATTTTACTCCGAGGTTTGAAGTTTTCCATGTAGTCGTTTTCTAGAAAAGTAGCGTTTGTGGAAACAAACACTTTCTTGTCTACTGGACTATAAAACAGACCACCCCGAGTACCTTTAGGATAGCCTACAAACAAGCAAACCTCAGTTCGCGATTCTAGCTTTCCTTCCTTTTTCCTCAGGACATGAGCAGGACACCCCCAAATTATATAATGGCGTAGACTAGGTTCACTTCCATTCCATAGTTCTAGAGGCGTTTTGGAGATAGCCTTAGACGGTACAACATTTAAAATGTCATTAGCGGTCTGAATGGCATACCCCCAGAAAGACGGTGATAGAGTTGAATAACTAATCATTGACCTCACCATTTCTAACAACGTTCGGTTCCGACGCTCAGCAACACCATTTTGTTGCGGAGTTCCTGGGGTAGTGAGTTGAGACAGAATTCCACATTCAGTAAGATGATCTTGGAACTGATTATCCAAATATTCTCCACCCCTATCAGATCTCAAGATCTTTAAAGTTTTACCTAACTGGTTTTGGGCCATTGCTAAAAATTCTTTAAACTTGTCAAAAGTTTCAGATTTTCTTTGCATTAGGTAAAGACATGAATATCGAGAATAATCGTCAATGAAAGTGACGAAATATTCATTACCACCTCTTGCCTGAACATTAATCGGTCCACAGACGTCAGTATGAACGAGCCCTAGGGGTACTTTGGCCCTTTCTCCTTTTGCAGAGAATGAACGCTTGGTCATTTTACCTTCCAGACAAGATTCGCAGACAGGTAAGTCACCCATTGTGAGTTCCTTCAAAGGCCCAGCCTTTGTAAGTCTTTTAATCCTATCATAGTTAATATGACCAAGGCGAAGATGCCAAAGGTATGTCATGTGATCATTATCGATCTTTTGTCGTTTGGCGGTCCTAGGATTAGCTACCTTAAACAATTCATTGTTAAGCGCGAGTGATTCATTAGGTCACAAAATATACAAGCCATTTTCCATACATCCAACACACAATTCACATCCATTAAATGAAATAGATATATTAAAACTTGTGAAAGTAACAGCAAATCGTTGTTGATGTAATAAAGAAACTGAAACTAAATTCCTACTAAAGTTTGGAATAAAATAAACATCATCCAACAACATAAATTTATTTCCAAAATTTAAACGGGCTTGTCCTTTCGCTTTGACCTCCACGAATTCACCATTTCCAACTCTAAGTTTTAACTCGCCCTCCTTCACCGTTTTCCAGTTGCTAAGTAGCTGCAAAGAAATACACACATGATTAGTGGATCCTGAATCAACTATCCAAACAGAAGAATCATCCTCTAAACACACATGCATCCAAGACTAATAAATTATTATTACCTTGGGTTCCAGTTGCCTTGAGGGCGGGGCAATTACACTTCCAATGCCCCTCCTCCTTGCAATGGAAACATTGTCCTTTAGCCTTCTTGCTAGTTGGCTTTGCTCCAACAGGCTTTTCAGTTGTTGGTGCCTTTCCAACTGCTTGCTTCTTAGCTTTCTTTTTGTCCTTCCTTGCCTTTCTCTTCTTGCTCTTCG
This sequence comes from Humulus lupulus, assembly GCF_963169125.1. Taxonomy (NCBI): domain Eukaryota; kingdom Viridiplantae; phylum Streptophyta; class Magnoliopsida; order Rosales; family Cannabaceae; genus Humulus; species Humulus lupulus. The sequence goes on along the minus strand of NC_084800.1, from coordinate 143,845,543 downwards.
AGGAAGAGGCTAGGTTAGCCTCACCCTGAGCACCCCCGGTAGTAGCAGCCTTCTTCTCAGGTCCTTTACTCGGTCCACCATTTATTCCTTCATACATCTGGAGCTCATTCAATAACTGAGTCATTCCATAGTCCAACTTGTTAAGAAAATAGTTCGTGGTGAACGTAAGGAAACTAGGTGCAAGGCTGTTGAGAATGATTCCAACTTGAGTCTTCTCATCTACTGTTGCTCCATGCAACTCAGCTTCTTGGAAGTAGTTCGTCATCTTAATAAAATGATCACGAGCATGTTGGCCAGGTGCCATCCTACAGTTCACATACTTCTTGGTAGCCTCGAAACTAGCTTGCGCTGACTTGTGCCCAAACATTTCTTGGAGTTGCTCCATGATGTCGTAAGCAGTTTCGATATCTTCCATCTTAGTCCTTAGCGTTTCTGACATGCTGGCGAGCATGTAGGCCTTGGCCTTGTTGTTGGCAGCAGTCCAACGATCATACTTCTCCCTCACTGCCTTCGAGGCATTCTCTCCAGGAAAGTCAGGTTCAGCTTCAGTCATCACGAATTTTGAGTTGTCGCCGATCAACACTATGTTGATATTAGATTTCCATTTCATGAAGTTCTCGCCGGTTAACAACTCCTTGGACAGAAGAGAGATAATGGGGTTGGAGGCCATAGAGCTACAATTATCAATAAAGGAGAAATCAATGCATTGTTCGACAAACATTCATTCATACAAGTTTCAGAAATAGCATAACATATAAACAATGTTTAAAGATAAGTAAATACTAAAAACTTATCTTTCTATTTCTTAGGTTTTTCAACTAGCCATGAACCTATGTGTCCTGGTAGGCGAGAGTCACAAATATTCACTTAGTCAAATAGGGAAACAACTCAATTAATAAAACGTCCCAGACTTTTATTAATAACCTATCCATTCGATCAAAGTAACGAAAACACATGTGTCCCAGTAGGCGAGAGTCACAAATATTTCTTACTTTATGAGTTTGACCCACGATTTTGATTATTATAGACTTAATTCCTATAGTCACCGTAGGGATGAGTCTATAGAAGGTCCATCTATAACCATCTATCCTAAGAAATTTAACCATGTTAAGAGTCTAGTGAACACCTTCCGTAGGGAGACGTAATCAAAGCGCCATTAGGCCCCACTAAACCCTAACCTCGTTAAATCAACGGTGGAGATCGAATTCAAAAATTAAAAACTCATTATTTAATTTTTTTTCGATTTAGTATTTTATTCTTTTGAAAATTACCAACTTAAGTTTGCCAAATTATTAAAATAATCAATAAACCATAGTTTATAATTTTCCCATTAATTCTAAAATTACCCTTTGAAAATTAATCCAACAATTAGAATTAATTTGTTTCTAATCAATTATTAGGTCCAACTAAAAGGAATAACCTAATACAATTAAGTCCAACTTAGGTAAATGGGCCTTAACAATTCGAGCTTGCATGGAGGAGAGCTGGGTTCAGTATGTCGGACCCACTACTAAGGCTCCCTAACTTCCACACAAAGCCCAAAAAGACAGGAATTTGAACCTTCGTTTTATTAATTGTTATTCAATTGATTAAGCCCAATCTAGTAATGCAAAGCAAATGGGCATTCACAAGTGGAACCACCCACAAGAGAGGAATTTAAACTTTACATGTTCAATTGGGCCCAAATAAAACATAACATTTTATGAAAGTTTTATTTGATTTTTCCCACATTTTTCAAAAACAAAAAAAATTGGGCCATCATTATACTTATATTTAAAGCCCAAAAGCAAAAAATAACTTAATAATGATTCTAGATATGTTAATTTTCTTATTAATTGGATGGGCCTAACATGAAAACCTATATGACATGTTACACATCTTTATGTATCATTACATTTATTCCCAAAATAAATAAATTAATTGATAAAATAAATAAATCAATCAATATCTAAAACAATCAATTGAGTTATCAAAATTAATTTACTTATTAATTAATTACTATAAAGTTTTACCCAATTGAAAACTTACCACATAATTAATTAAACATAAAATTAATTTAATTGTCATTAAAGAAAATATCTCAAAATTTTAAAATTGGAAACTAAGATATTTCTTTATCACAACAAAATAAAATATCTTAACTAACTTTTATATATTATATATAAATATATATAAACATATATATATATAAATATATATATACAAGTACGGTTAAGAACTATTTTATTTTTATTTTTATTTTTTTTTAAATTATATATATATACGGTTATTTCAAAAATGTATACATATATATATATAAATATATACATATACGGTTAGTTTTTTTTTTTTTTTAATATAATATATATAAACATTTATATTAAAAAAAAATGGGCAACTACCAAAAAAAAAATTGTGCAATTTTTCAATGAGCATTTTATCAAGCACCAATTAAGATCTGAAAATGCATGAAAAAAAAAATGACAACTTAAATTAGCAATATGACACATAAACATTCAAAACATTCATATCAAATTTCATGTACCATCCAATTAAACTTTTAAAATCAAACATGTCAACAAACATATATAATCATGTATTCTTCACATCTAGATCTAGGCAACCTGGCTCTGATACCAATTGTAGGATCTTAAAATTTAAATCTAGATGCATGCTTCCTATTATTTTTTCAAACACATAATAGAAACATAGAATAACATGACATACATATGAACATTATATTCGTAAATTAACATAAACACAATTATGTAGAAACTTACGAATACGCAGCGGAACTGGAACAACTCCTTCCTTCAATCTCTCTAACTCTTGATTCCTTTCTGTAGCAGAGTATTATCAAGAGATTGAACTAGATTAGCAACACAGTCTTCCTCACCAAGCCTTTGATCAATCTAGAACTAGTGTGGGCTGGTTCTCAACACATGAGAGAGATCTAGAAAAGAAGAAGAGAAAGTGGCTAAGAAAGGATTAGAGTGTCTAGGTTTTCACTTACCCAATGAATTAACTGATACTAACTTATGAAAACTCTAGATATCATATTCCTTATATAGACAACTTAATGGGCTTTATTTAAATTTAAATTTTGAATTAATTAAACTAATAAACAAAAAGATAAAAGCCTTGGGCTCCCACAAATGGACTTGGGCCCAATACTTTTATTTTGAATTTAAATCCCAATTGGGCCTAAATTCAAAACCTTTTATTTATTTATTTATTTTAATTAATTAACTAAATCCTTATTCAAATTAACTAATTATAATTTGAAACTTGATTTAATTTTTATTTATTTATATTGACACCAATTTATCAATATTAATAAATTTACCCAAAGATTCTCTTTTATTCTCTAAATCTCATAACTCTATAAATTTTCCAAAATTGACCTAGTCAACTTTAAAAAAATCCTAATTGATAATTAAATCAATTAATTGAGACATTCTAGATGATTTACTCAAAGGTGATGCGGGGACCATGGATCCATGAAATCAAGCTCCAATAAGTTACCGTGAATTTATTTACGAATAATTTCACTACCTTATTAATTCCTCGTGACTCCACTATAGACTTGGAATTGAACTCTTGAATTCATAGAACGTATTTTCCAAAGCATAAATACGTTATCCATTGTTATAACCATTACAGTTAGTCAATCCTCTATCAATGACTTACTAACAAGCTGGGTGAAAATTACCGTTTTACCCCTCATCAGTATTTTATCCTTAACTCCCACTAAGTTCCTTATAAATGATATTTCCGTGAACTTAATCACAGAAATGAGATCTCAATCATTTAACCTTTTGAACAAAGCAATTAAGGAAATCATCTTTTCACTTCTCATACAGAAGTTATAGATTTCATATCTATGAATAATACTGTACGCCCTGGATTTCCCACGGGCTGTTTAGCAGGACGATCCTCGGACTAAACATGATTTAGCCCGAGGCTCCCACAGGCCAGAGGCTTTATCTTCAGGACGGGCCCTTTCTAGCTCGAGGGGATGGAGTTTCCTGCTCCTTCTTGTTGTTCCAGGAGCTGGGAACAACATCCGACGACCACTGAAGGATCAACTCGGGCTATGGATTGCTCCGGTAGCAAGCTTCTCAGGAAGCTCTGACCCTATGGGAGGTCAACACGCAAGATAAACGTGCATAATCCTGCCATCACGTGTCCGATATCCCCCTGACTTCTCGGACACGCCGCAGGAACGTGCGTATTCAGACACCCACGGATGGGTTGGGCCGTGCGGCCCATTATCTCCTTCCATACTGATTAGACCACACTTGTGTGTCAGGTTTAGGAAGTAATCATGAATATCACAGACTTGATATGACAAATGGTAAGGTCACGGGATGACCTCCCTACCAATTTCCAGGTGCCTTCTCCTATAAATATGGAGACCCTGGGAATTGATAGGGGTTGGAAAAAATAGTCTTGTAAGAACTATATATTTTGTAAACAAATTACCCAGAAAAGATCAATAATATTGACTAGTGGAGTAGAAGGATTTTAACCTTCGAACCACTTAAAAAACGTGTTTAGGGTCACCTAGTCCTTCTCACAAAGATTTCATATCTGCGGCGGTTCTACTTTTAAGTACTAATCTCTTTCTCTTCTTCTCTTAATTACCTGTTGCCGAAGAACCGCGTCAACAGTTTGGTGCTTTCATTGAGAGCGAATCTAATTAGTACTACCACAAACATACAACTATGGTGACCACTCGATCCAAACATGGCAACGAGACAGAACAGCATGATGGGCAGGAGGCCCGCCATGTTGCCCTCCCCGAGGAGCAAGTTCCTGAAGTCCAGCAAAGGCCAGGAAAGCAGCCGGCCGGCCAAGACGATACTGGTAGTTCGACGCCCCGGCCGCCTAATCCGAATCCAGGTTATTATACTGCGGTGGAGATGGAGAATGCTCAACTGAGGAGCCAGCTAGCAGCAGCTGGTCAGCAAATCCAGGATATTCTGAGTCGACTACCCCCTCTCACAACCAACGGTAACGTTGGAGAGAGGCAAGGCGAGGCTCCTAAGTCTCGCCGGAGTAATCGATCCAGGTATAGCCGTTCGGGTAGACTCCCTGCAGCCAACTCCACCCCTTCATCACGCCATCAAGAGGCGAACTTCAGGGAAATGCCTCAGACCGAACCGCAGCAGTACAGCCGTTCGGTTAGGACATCAACCCCTAGCTCTCAGCCTTCCTCGAGGACACCCAGAAGAGATAGGGGAAATTCCCAAAGGAGGGCCGAGGAGATCCGGAGACGTCAGCCCGTCCCCGAAGAGCGTCCAGTTCCTCGTCCAGATCGCCCAGCGCGAAACCATCAAGCTGGCAGGGCCGAGAGGCCCCCACCAAATTTAGTCCGTCCAGACGGCACTAGGATCGCCTCTCCGGTCAGACATCCTCCCTCTCCCATCAGATATCCGTCTCCTCAAACCATCCGAGACATCCCGGCCTACGGAAATAGTAGGAGAGACCCGCCATCGGCCGGGCCTTCCCGCCGCAGCAGGGCGCCGGGAGGAGGAGCAGGTCAGAGCCGCCAAAGACGCACATCGAGCCTGTCCAGCAGGAGTCACTGGACCGGTAGTGCACGGAGTGATCTTTCAGGAGGAGACCTGCGACAGCGACTAAGTTCAGCACAAAGTCACCATAACACCCAGGGAGGCGACCTTCGAGATCGCCTCAACTCTCACAAAGAGGATCGAGTTAGGGATGGTAGCCAGGCCCGCTCAGTTGGGGTCCGATCCGAAGTACGTAATGGCGGGAATGCCCCAAATGACCTATCTCCAGATAGGAGGGGCAATAACCCGCCTAATATGTACAACGGGTCCGGAGTTGTTGAACAGCCCCGAAATAACCCAGGATCTCAGGACAAAACCTTAGAGCGCTTAACTCAAATGGAGGAGCTGATGAAGAAGCTCCTGTCAGAGAAAGAAAAAGACGAATATGATTCAGGGGATGAGATGGAGCTCTTCGCCCCCAACATAGCAGCAACGGCATACCCTTCTGGCTTTCGTATGCCTCACTTGTCAAAGTTCAACGGGGATGGAGACCCATCTGACCACTTAGGGATGTTCAACACCCTAATGATGGCTCATAACATCGGGCCAGAGCTTCGTTGCTTGATCTTTCCTTCCACCCTAACTGGACCTGCCAGGCAGTGGTTCAAACAAAGTAAAAGGCAGTCAATCAGCTCCTGGAAGACCTTTTCGGCTGACTTCAAGAGGGCATTCCGCGCCTCTCAGGCCGCCAGGGTCCAGGCCGACTCCCTAGCTAACGTGAGACAGCAACCTGGAGAAACGCTAAAAGCCTACTTGAGCAGATTTGCAAATGTCGCTGCTCGAGCCAGAGATGCCGACGACAGCTCCAAACTCATGGCTATGAGGACCGGGATCCTAGTAGGCGGAGATCTGTGGAAGGATATTCAAAGGAGGGGGGTCAGCTCAGTTAGTGAATTCCTTAACAGAGCCCAAGAATGGATAAACTTGGAGGAAGCTGAAGCCTCAGCCGCGGGGACCAGCCAGGTCCTCGAGAAGCCCGCTGGGGCGGGAACAGAGATCGTAGTAGCGACTCCCGACGTCACGCAGAGCAACCAGCCCGGTGGCGGCAAAAGAAAAGGAAATGGTGAAAACGTCCAGCACGGTCAAAAGAAGAATAAGTCCGTGGATAAATTCAAGCCCGTGTTCACAGCGTATACCGAGCTCACCCAAACCAGAGAGAATATTTTCCTGGCCAACGCTACGCGAGTCCCCTGGAAAAGACCGGAGCCAATAAAGCACCCTAAGGGAAAGAGAGACGCTTCCAAATTCTGCCGTTTTCATAACGACGTCGGGCACAATACCGACGACTACAGGCACCTCAAAGATGAAATCGAGACTCTCATCCGAGCAGGTCCGTTGGCGCAATACTCGCGGAACAGGGTCCCCACAGGTCGACCCGCTCCGGAGATCCCAGCCAGTCAACCTGGACCTCGAGTAGATCAGGACGTCCCTCCCCCCGTGGTCGAGGGAGAGATTTCCACCATCTCTGGAGGGCCACACATGGCTGGCACGAGCAGAGGCGCCCAGAAGAGGTACATAAATGAGTTGAAGGCCCACAATGGAGGGGAGTTCGTCCCGGAACAGCGTCAATCAAAACAACAAAGACGAAGGGTCAGCAGCGATAGGAACGATCGAGCTGGTGATCACCCTAGGCGACGAGTCCCGAACAGTGTCCAAACTGCTCGAATTCGTAGTCATTGACTGCTCCGCTGCCTACAATGCAATTTTGGGCCGACCAACGCTCGTTGCTTTCGAAGCCATCACATCCGTCTGGCACCTCACCATGAAGTTCCCTACTTCGACAGGGGTCTGCACTATCAAGGGCGATCAGCTCGCTGCCAGGGAATGCTACAGCATTTCCATGAAGGGAAAATCTAAACCCGGGCAGGTGGCGATGGCCATTCAGGATGAAGAGGAATCGCAGGGACCCAAGGTGGCCCCTGAGATTGAAAAACCTCGGGTTTCCGAAGACGAAAAGCTCGCCTTAAGCGAGGACATTGACCCCCGAGTAGGCGAGGACAGGTCCGAGCTCCAAGCTATTGAAGATCTCGAGGAGGTAGGCATCGATGAACAAAACCCTTCACGGACGGTGAAGCTCGGAAAGAACCTCTGCGATAGAAGAAAGGCGGATCTGACCGCGTTTCTGAAAAAGAACCTAAACGTATTCGCATGGTCGCACGAGGACATGATAGGGATCAGTCCGAGCGTAATCATGCACACGCTCCACCTAGACAAAAGCGTCCCTGCAAAGTCTCAAAAGCAGAGGCGTTTAGGGACAACCCGAGCCGAGGCCCTTGAAGAAGAAGTGGCCCGGCTCAAGAAATGTGGCTTTATCCGCGAAGCCAGATTTCCCATTTGGGTTGCCAATCCCGTGTTAGTTCCAAAGCCCAATGGCAAGTGGCGGACCTGTATTGATTTTTCCGACCTGAATAAAGCCTGCCCCAAGGATTGCTTTCCGTTGCCGAGGATCGATCAACTGGTGGATGCCACGGCGGGGCACGAGCTCATGTCCTTCATGGACGCGTACTCGGGCTACAATCAGATCGCGATGAATCCAGCAGACCAGGATCACACCAGCTTCATGACCCCGACTAATGTCTATTGCTATAAGGTCATGCCGTTCGGTCTAAAGAACGCCAGAGCTACCTACCAAAGGCTGGTAAATAGAATGTTTGCGGATCAGATCGGGAAGAACATGGAAGTGTACGTCGATGATATGCTTGTCAAGTCAAAGACTGCCACCAACCACGTTGCCGACCTGGAAGAATGTTTTAACATACTGCGAGAATATGGCATGAGGCTCAATCCTCAGAAATGCACTTTCGGTGTCGCATCGGGGAAGTTCTTGGGTTTCATAGTCAATACCCGAGGAATCGAGGCAAATCCCAACAAGATCAGGTCACTGCTCGAGCTTCCATCCCCCAGGTCGCGGAAAGATGTCCAAGGACTCACAGGAAGGGTGGCGGCACTGAACCGGTTCATTTCCAAATCGACCGACAAGTGCCTGCCTTTCTACAACCTGCTCCGCGGAAACAAGAAGTTCGAATGGACAGTAGAGTGCGAGGGCGCATTCCTCGACCTAAAAACGCACCTGGCTGAGCCACCTGTGCTATCAAAGCCCAGGGTAGGAGAACCTCTTTTCCTCTACATGGCCGTGACTGAGGACGCAGCTAGTGCCGTTCTGGTGCGAGAAGAGGACCGGGCTCAGAAACCGGTTTATTACATCAGCAAGAGACTCCTCGGAGCTGAGTCAAGGTACCCGTTGATGGAAAAGCTGGCGTTCTGCCTAATCACGGCCTCGCGAAAACTCAGGCCATACTTCCAGTCCCACTCTGTACACGTCATGACCGATCAGCCTCTAAGGCAGGTTTTGCAAAAGCCTGAAGCCTCGGGACGCTTGCTAAAGTGGGCGGTCGAACTCAGTCAGTTCGAGATTTTCTATACTCCCCGAGCTACCATAAAAAGTCAAGCCTTGGCCGACTTCGTGGCAGAATGCGCGGGATTCCGTGAGATCCCATCAGAAGATTCACAGCAGCTCACATCCTCAGGCTCATCGTGGAGGATCTTCGTTGATGGCTCGTCTAACGAGAACGGCTCCGGGGCCGGAATTATTCTGATATCCCCAGAAGGACATAGATTCCATTCGGCGCTGAGATTCGGGTTCAAGGCGTCCAACAACGAGGCAGAGTACGAGGCCTTGTTAGCCGGACTTAGGATAGCTAGCGAGCTAAAGGCAAGCTCTGTCCAGTGCTTCAGCGACTCCCAGCTCGTGGTGAATCAGGTCTTAGGCGAGTATCAGGCGCGGGGTCCCAAGATGGCCTCTTATTTGGCTAAGGTAAAATCCGAATTATCTACGTTTGGGCAAGGGTCGATCGAGCAGATACCTCGGGAGCAGAACGCCAATGTAGATGCTCTCGCCAAGCTCGCCACCTCGGGGGAGGCAGAAACCCTGGGGTTGGTGCCAATTGAGTTCTTGGACAAACCAAGCATAGACGGAGATCGAGCGGATATTGAGATGATTGACATCAGGCCGACCTGGATGACTCCCATTGTTGAGTACCTCATCGAGGGCAAGTTACCCGAAGGGCGCAACGACGTACGACGAGTCCTTTATCAAGCTCCGAGATATACGCTAGTCGAGGGGGTGTTGTACCGACGTGGGCATTCATTACCTCTCCTCCGGTGTGTTCTTCCAAGTGAGGCGAAGGCCATCCTGCAGGAAGTTCATGACGGATTCTGCGGAGATCACACTGGGGGGCAAAGCCTGGCCTTGAAGATCCTTCGGCAGGGTTTTTACTGGCCGACTCTGTCCAAAGACTCGATCTCATACGTAAAAAAGTGCGACAAATGTCAGCGGTTCGCCGCGGTTGCACGAGCACCCCCGACCGAGCTAAAAATGATATCGTCTCCCTGGCCCTTCGCCATTTGGGGCATAGATCTAATAGGCGCCCTGCCCACCGGAAAGGGCGGGGTCCGTTACGCCGTGGTAGCCATTGACTACTTCACAAAGTGGGCCGAAGCAGAGCCGTTGGCGACAATAACATCGAAAAAGGTGCTAGACTTCGTGGTTAAAAGCATCGTTTGTCGCTTCGGCCTACCCAAAAAGATCGTTTCCGACAATGGCACTCAATTTGACAGCGACCTGTTCACCGAATTTTGCGAAAAGAACAGAATTGTGAAAAGTTTCTCATCCGTGGCCTATCCCCAGGCGAACGGCCAGGTCGAAGCTGTCAATAAAACTCTGAAGGCAAGCCTCAAGAAGAGGCTAGATGAGGCAAAGGGGATCTGGCCAGAACAGCTCCCCCAAGTTCTGTGGGCCTATAGGACCTCACATCGGACTCCCACGGGTCACACTCCTTTCTCCCTAACCTTTGGAAGTGAAGCGGTCCTCCCCGTGGAGGTAAAGGTCCTATCGCACAGGGTCCGGTCCTACGAACAGAACAAGAACCACGAGCTCCTATGCCACTCCTTAGACTTGATGGATGAGAGGCGAGAGGATTCACAACTCCAGCTCGCCCATTATCAACAGAAAATCACTCGCTACTTCAACGCTAAGGTCAAAAGACGTGCCTTTAGCGTCGACGATTTGGTCTTGAGGAGAGTTTTCCTGGCCGGGAAAGATCCCAAAGATGGGGTTCTGGGACCAAGCTGGAAAGGACCATACCAGGTCATCGAAGTCATCAAAGAAGGGACGTATAAATTAGCTCGACTTGGTGGAGGGGCGGTCCCGCGGACTTGGAATGCAATACACCTAAAAAAATATTATCAATAAACATGTGTAAGACCTAGAAGGTCACCTCCCATGTATAAATAAAAATCAAATGTTTCTCGTTATTTGCAAGGGTAATTTTAAAGTAACAACGAAAGACCCTTTCCCAGTTACTTGGGGGGCATATGGTACCCGGATATATCCAGGTCTCCTTAACGACTTAGGTGTTAATTTTTATCTATGGATAAGAGTTATCACAAACTAAGTCCTATCCTGGTCTTAACCAGGTCATAAAACTTAGAAGTTAGCTAAAATTTGTTGACCGAGGTTCTTCTTTAAAGAGCCCGGGATACGGATAAAAGTTGACCCGAACTAAGTTTTTTCAAAATAAGCTCCTGGTTTTAACCAGGTCATAAAACTTAGAAGTTAGCTAAAATTTGTTGACCGAGGTTCTTCTTTAAAGAGCCCGGGATACGGATAAAAGTTGACACGAACTAAGTTTTTTCAAAATAAGTTCCTGGTCTTAACCAGGTCATAAAACTTAGAAGTTAGCTAAAATTTGTTGACCGAGGTTCTTCTTTAAAGAGCCCGGGATACGGATAAAAGTTGACCCGAACTAAGTTTTTTTTAAAATAAGCTCCTGGTCTTAACCAGGTCATAAAACTTAGAAGTTAGCTAAAATTTGTTGACCGAGGTTCTTCTTTAAAGAGCCCGGGATACGGATAAAAGTTGACACGAACTAAGTTTTTTCAAAATAAGTTCCTGGTCTTAACCAGGTCATAAAACTTAGAAGTTAGCTAAAATTTGTTGACCGAGGTTCTTCTTTAAAGAGCCCGGGATACGGATAAAAGTTGACCCGAACTAAGTTTTTTTTAAAATAAGCTCTTGGTCTTAACCAGGTCATAAAACTTAGAAGTTAGCTAAAATTTGTTGACCGAGGTTCTTCTTTAAAGAGCCCGGGATACGGATAAAAGTTGACCCGAACTAAGTTTTTTCAAAATAAGCTCCTGGTTTTAACCAGGTCATAAAACTTAGAAGTTAGCTAAAATTTGTTGACCGAGGTTCTTCTTTAAAGAGCCCGGGATACGGATAAAAGTTGACACGAACTAAGTTTTTTCAAAATAAGTTCCTGGTCTTAACCAGGTCATAAAACTTAGAAGTTAGCTAAAATTTGTTGACCGAGGTTCTTCTTTAAAGAGCCCGGGATACGGATAAAAGTTGACCCGAACTAAGTTTTTTTTAAAATAAGCTCCTGGTCTTAACCAGGTCATAAAACTTAGAAGTTAGCTAAAATTTGTTGACCGAGGTTCTTCTTTAAAGAGCCCGGGATACGGATAAAAGTTGACACGAACTAAGTTTTTTCAAAATAAGTTCCTGGTCTTAACCAGGTCATAAAACTTAGAAGTTAGCTAAAATTTGTTGACCGAGGTTCTTCTTTAAAGAGCCCGGGATACGGATAAAAGTTGACCCGAACTAAGTTTTTTTTAAAATAAGCTCTTGGTCTTAACCAGGTCATAAAACTTAGAAGTTAGCTAAAATTTGTTGACCGAGGTTCTTCTTTAAAGAGCCCGGGATACGGATAAAAGTTGACACGAACTAAGTTTTTTCAAAATAAGTTCCTGGTCTTAACCAGGTCATAAAACTTAGAAGTTAGCTAAAATTTGTTGACCGAGGTTCTTCTTTAAAGAGCCCGGGATACGGATAAAAGTTGACCCGAACTAAGTTTTTTTTAAAATAAGCTCCTGGTCTTAACCAGGTCATAAAACTTAGAAGTTAGCTAAAATTTTTTGACCGAGGTTCTTCTTTAAAGAGCCCGGGATACGGATAAAAGTTGACACGAACTAAGTTTTTTCAAAATAAGTTCCTGGTCTTAACCAGGTCATAAAACTTAGAAGTTAGCTAAAATTTGTTGACCGAGGTTCTTCTTTAAAGATCCCGGGATACGGATAAAAGTTGACGCGATCTGAGTTTTTTCAAAATAAGTTCCTGGTCTTAACCAGGTCATAAAACTTAGGAGTGAACTAGAAAATTGTTGAACGCGGATCTTATTTAAAGAGCCCGGGATACGGATGAAGTTAACTCGAACTACGTTCATAAAAATAAAGAGATAAATTATGACCAAATACATGAAAATATATATGTAAAACTGGTTGAGCAAATTGTCTCGAGGAGGAAACGCCTCACATAAAAAAGAGAATTACAATAAAAAAAAAAAAAGAAGAGTTCAAAATACGAAAACAAGAAGCATCCTAAGCCCCATCAGCTGGCCCTTTGGAGGTCGCGGTCTCACCCTGCTCCGCCGCGGCAGAGGCCTCTCCAGTCTCCGATGGAGGAGCCTCCTTATTCAGGCGGGCTTGAAGCCGCGGCAACAGGAATGCCCAGAGGTCCGGCGGCATGAAGGAGAAGTCCGCGTCCGGATTGTGGGACCAGCAGTGATAGAATAGGTCCTGTAAGGACTGCTCCGACACGACCCGCTCGTCTTTCAGGGCGGTCTGGGAGGTCTGGACTTCGGCCTTCGCCACCTCAAGGTCTGCCCGCGATGCGGCCAGGGAGTTTTTAAGCTCTAGGTTCTCGGAGCGAAGCTTCTCTAGCTCGGATGCGGCCAGGGAGCGTTTAAGCTCTTGGTTCTCCGAGCGGACCTTCTCTAGCTCGGATTTTGAGGCCGCCAAGGCGTCTCTCGCCTCCTGAGACTCCTGGAGGGCAGTCTGGCGATCTGCTTCCAAACCCTCGAGCTGGGCCTTGGTCCTAACGATGCCTCTATAGGCGGCAGCCATGCCCTGCAAGAAAAGAGTGATAAATTAGCAAACTGGAAGGAGAAAGGCGGCGTGTGAGTGTCAAAGCCTTAAAAGAATGGGGCACTTTACCGTTAAAGTCATGTCCATAGCGGACTCTATAACTCGGACCGGGCTCGTTGTTTCGATGGCCCGGAGCTCCTTCTCCCTGATATTGTAATAGTGGCTGACGGCGTAGCTGGCCGACTCGTACACCGTACCCCGGAATGCTTCGGGCATCTTCTCCAGAGCCCGGGGGTCGACCGGGATACGCACGTCCGGGGCTACCGCGGCCAGATTCCCGACCTCTATTACCCCGTCCTGGGCGGCCAGTGGAGATCGTTGGGGTGGCGGATGCATGAGTCCTGTCCTGGCGACAGGGAGGTTCGCCCCCGCGACCTGGGATGACGGGTCTCTCCCCTTCTCCGTAGCTGGGGATTTGGTGGAGACCCCGGTCGAGCTCTTGGACTCGCGAAGCCTCTTTAACCTCGGCCCCGCTGGGGGATTCCCACCAAACACAACGCCCCGCAGACTATTCCCGGGCTGAGACATCTCTTCTGCCAAAGAGCAAAAAACACGGTTATCAGCAATCATACAGAAATAAAGGCAATAAGAAAGCAAATACTAAGGGAGCCCTACCCCCCGAGCTGGAAGAGCCTAGGACGATTATCTCACGAACTGGCGAAGGTTCTAGGTCCGGTTCTGAATCGGGGCTGGACTCTTCTACGTACTGCCTAATCCCCGGAGCATAGACGCCCCTCTGGAGCGCAGGCCACGTGCGTAAATTGGTCCCGTACTCCTCAAAAATGGCCGACCTAAAGGCTAGGGTATTATCTACTACTACGGTACCCTTGGGCCGACTCTCTTGGTTGTCCAGCACGAGCTGGTCAACGCAGTGGAGCAGAAGCGTGTCCAGGTCCGGATTCCTTGGGTGACGATGGACGAGCTGCCTAGGGTTGAACCTAACCAGCCGGGGGTCTGCAGTGGCCCTATCTACGTTCTTAAATAAGTAAAAGTTACCTTGACCGGAAGGACCCGCGGCTGCTCCGGATTAGGCCCTCTCCTCGATCATCCCCTGGGCGACCTCCAAGCTCCGCTTCCTGTTCCTCACCAGAGGAACTTCCTCACCTTCTTCCTCGCCTTCGTCATCTGCGACCTCCTCCGCGACGATCGGCCTGTTGTCGCGGGCTGGGGGAGGCCCCCGGGGCCTTTTCAAATTCAAAGTCTGATTTGGGAAAATCAGCTTGCAGAATACCATCGTCTCGTCCGTCACGAGCACGCGGTAGTCTTTCTCACTGGGAGGCAGGTTCGCCAGTGTGTCGTATTGACCCCCGAGGGTCACGGACTTTTCGGTCCTCGAGTAGATGGCTGCAAGGTTGGTCGAAATCAGAATTGGAATAAGGGACGGGCTAAAATAAGATAACCGTTAAAAGGCGAGCTAAATGGAGGATTACTTACGAGGGCGGTTGAAATAATGATGATCGCAGTTTCGGAACCCAGTAGACATAAAAAACTGGTCTTTGAAGTCGTTTGGATGGTTCGGCAGCTCGATCACTGCTGCTGTGTTAGGGAAGCGGGTTAAGTAATAGAACCCGTCGCCTCGCCCCCGCTGGTCCGGGCTGGCTTTGAGGCAGAAGAAATACAAGATATCAGCAGGAGTGGGGACCTCCCACTCATGCTTTTGGAACAAATACCTCAGTCCCGCCAGCAGACGGTAGGAATTGGGGGGGAGCTGAAATGGGGCCAACCCCACGTAGTTCAGAAAATCAGCAAAATACTGATCCAGGGGGAGGAAGGCCCCTGCCTTGAAGTGTTCCCCGCTCCAGGCCGCGAACGACTCGTCGAGCGGCGTGCAGCTCCTCTCCCCATCCGCAGCAGGTCGGGCGATCACGGAGGTCTTCCCCAGAGGAATGTTGTGGTTAAGGAAGATTTTGGTGATCTTTGCCTGGCTGGTTATCTTCGAGACGATTCTCTCCGCCTCGAAAAACGCGTCAGGAGCCACCTCGGCCTGCTTCTCCACCGCCGGTCCAAAGTGAGGAATTGGCGAGCTGGTCACCACCGCCTTTCCTTTATCCTTCTGGGAGGCCGAACTTCCCACATTCTTCTGTGGCAGATTTCTCTTTGGAGCCATCTGGTCGCCTATCGAACAAAAGAAAACACTTTAGAAAAGGCGACCCAAGCAGGAGAGTGAGGCAAGCATTAAGTACACGAGCTGGGGTAAGCCCAGCCCGTGGAGAGTGGTGCCACGCGTTCCTAGGAACACGCGCCTATGCCCTCAACAGATCCCAGATTACTCGGAATTCGTGTGTCAGATGGCTCAGAGTAAGAAAAATTTTTTTGCCTTGGGGGGAAAGTTTCAACAGGCAAGGCGTGGCAAAACCGCTTTTAAGGCGTATTCCCTAAGCTACCCGGTTTTTGCACCCAAAGTTCCTACGGATCCTACCAGAAATTGTTCCTAAGAAAGAATCATGGAACCCATGTTCTAAGGCGATGTCCCATGGAAAATGTGCCCTAATCAAAGAAGGGCCATCACCCTCCATATCCGCGCGACCCAGAAAACCTCTGCATGTGGCTACAGTAAAATTTTTTACCTAGGCTACAGTGGCATGCTTTCAAAAATAAATAGGGACAGAAGACTTACAGTATAGGGTTGGATGGTGAGCGAGGTTGCTGCGCTGGTAGGAGCTTCGTTGGCACAGTAGTCTCCAAGGCCTTGAAGGAACTCGCACGCTTAAGCTTCGTGAACGGAGAAGATGAGAGCAATGGAAATGAGGGTTTTGCTCTTCGGAAGGTCAGAGAGAAAAGAAGGAAATTTGAGAGGTTCTGAATGGTAAGGTGGTCCGTGCGTGGGATGACCACCCCCTTTTTATACAAGGGGGGATCACGTGTAAAAGGCTCCTGGGAGACCCTCCACTCGAAATGTGAAACGACGGCTGGACAGTAGGCTAGGCCATTTAATGCGGTTCTCGTAGAATGTACCGTCGTCACCCGCGGCGTTCCACGTATCAGACGCATGCGAAAAGCATGGAATGCGAAGGGTTGTGGGAGAAGTCTAAAAGCTCCAACTGTGGTCTCCCATGTCTGACGTCATGGACCACGAGCAGGAGCTTGGGGGGCAGATGTACGCCCTGGATTTCCCACGGGCTGTTTAGCAGGACGATCCTCGGACTAAACATGATTTAGCCCGAGGCTCCCACAGGCCAGAGGCTTTATCTTCAGGACGGGCCCTTTCTAGCTCGAGAGGATGGAGTTTCCTGCTCCTTCTTGTTGTTCCAGGAGCTGGGAACAACATTCGACGACCACTGAAGGATCAGCTCGGGCTATGGATTGTTCCGGTAGCAAGCTTCTCAGGAAGCTCTGACCCTATGGGAGGTCAACACGCAAGATAAACGTGCATAATCCTGCCATCACGTGTCCGATATCCCCCTGACTTCTCGGACACGCCGCAGGAATGTGCGTATTCAGACACCCACGGATGGGTTGGGCCGTGCGGCCCATTATCTCCTTCCATACTGATTAGACCACACTTGTGTGTCAGGTTTAGGAAGTAATCATGAATATCACAGACTTGATATGACAAATGGTAAGGTCACGGGATGACCTCCCTACCAATTTCCAGGTGCCTTCTCCTATAAATATGGAGACCCTGGGAATTGATAGGGGTTGGAAAAAATAGTCTTGTAAGAACTATATATTTTGTAAACAAATTACCCAGAAAAGATCAATAATATTGACTAGTGGAGTAGAAGGATTTTAACCTTCGAACCACTTAAAAAACGTGTTTAGGGTCACCTAGTCCTTCTCACAAAGATTTCATATCTGCGGCGGTTCTACTTTTAAGTACTAATCTCTTTCTCTTCTTCTCTTAATTACCTGTTGCCGAAGAACCGCGTCAACAAATACTCCCACTCAATTTCATTACTAAATCTCCAAGATGTAAGTATGGGCTAGACCGTAGGGTAAGCTGGTAACGAACAAGTCAAAAGATTTAAATAATATAATTAGCAGAATATTATCACTCAGAATTAAGATCGACTTAACCTATGGTCAACGTTGTGATATTGATTAGATTCGATAACAACGATACTTATTTATCAATCAATAATCAATATCGGTCCTAGTCCGATGTAACCAAATACATCCGATCATATCTACTTGGTCAATGCCTTGGACAAGACATCACACTCCTAATGTGTAAGTAGATCATATCGTAGATTTCCTAATCAGTGAAAATCCAATGCACTGATCTAATCTAGGACTTGTTCTTTTGAACATATAATTACAACTATAATCCACTGTGACCTAGTCACCATAATTGTAACTATCCATATGTTCAGGATTTTATGAATGTTTGTATTAATTGAATAAACATGTAATAAAACAAGCGAACAATGCAATTGAATAAACAAAATGATTTCTACTTCTTTTATTGATAATAATAACGTGTTACATAAGAAAAATGGTTTTATTAAGGGCATAAAACCCAACAGGTGTTTCTAGGTGTGGTTTCCAGTACTGTCGTCCTGTAATATGTGTGGATGGCACATTCTTGAAGAATAAGTATGGTGGCCACATGCTCTGTGCTATTGCGTTGGATGCAAACGACTAGTTGTTTCCAATTGCGTTTGCATTGGTGGACAGTGAGAACCATAACTCTTGGACTTATTTCATGAGAAAATTGAAGGAAGCCATAGGGGACGTTGAGAACCTTGCTTTTGTATCGGATAGACATAAAAGCATTAATCATGCTTTGGAGCTTGTGTTCCCAGATGCGTATCACGGTGCATGTTACCATCATATCTGTAGGAATGTTGTGGCAAAATTCAAAACTGACCACGTGCAAGACATCATGGGGTGTGCAGCGTACGCATTTCGAAGAACGGAATTTCACAAGTTCTTTGACAAAATTAAGGTAATTGATCCGCCCATTGCTCAATATCTAGAGGGAATTGGCTTTGAAAGGTGGAGTAGTGCTTATTTTCCTGGTAACCGATACAATATCATGACGAGTAACTACGCAAAAAGCTTTAACAATAAGACCAAGGAGGCAAGGAGCTTTCCAGTCGCCACGTTTCTTGAATTTATAAGATTCACTCTTCAGTCTTGGTTTGCAGATAGACGTGAAAGAGCTGCAAAAGCAACAACAGTGTTATCACCTGAGATGGAAAAGGATTTGAAGCAAATAGGTGATAAAGCAATCTTTTTAGATGTCCAAGTCCTTGGTCATCACGAATTTCTTGTGGTCGATGGTAATGGTGATGGTGAGGTGAACTTGGCCACAAAATCATGCTCTTGTGGCATGTTCCAAACCATTGGGATACCCTGTGTACATGCTTTTGCTGCAGCCAGAAAAAGAAGCATAAACATTTACTCATTGTGTTCCCCTTACTATAGAATCGAGGCATTGAAGGACACTTATAAAGATACTATTTACCCTGGTGGGAACGAGGATGAATGGGTAATCCCTGATCACATCAGAGATACGGTTGTCGGCATCCCCGCTGAGAAAACCCCTGCAGGAAGGCCCAGGAAACAGAAAGTGGGTAGGCGAAAGACAAATCGCTATGCTTCACGCGGAGAAAAGATTGTCAAGCCACGTAAGTGTAGCAGATGTGGTGGTAGTGGACACAATAGGAAGTCATGTAAGGCTAGGATTTAAAATATTGTGTTATGTCATTATTTAATTGATTTTTCTGCATTTATCATATGGAATACTTCGTCTAATACTTTATGTGTTTGGATGTCGAGGCAGACACATTATGTGAATTTAATATTTTTTTATTTAATAACTTTTTCAAAAAATATTGTTAGGAAAAAAATAATATACAAAACTAACTATATGGTATACTATACAAGATGTGTAAGACAAAAATGTAAAGAGCATCACGGGGCCAAATTCTGATAGAACAGGTCCACACACCACTTGGTCCTGAAATGCTGGATGTTCTCATCGATAACAGTATCAAGTGGTAGCCTGGCAACCAGATGCTCGATATGTTTGATGGCAAACATACCACAATCCCCACTGCATATAATCGATTTTGTGTCAATAAAAGATAAAAATAACTTTAATTTTCAAATTTCAAAATCCACTAATTAAATAGGGGAATACCTTGTCTTAGTCTGAGGACACTCCTCTGGAGGAATACGACAATATGAGAAAGGCTTTGCATTCTGCTCAGGATATACTTGGAGGTCCTCGTGGTCGTCAAACATGCCAGAACACCATAACAACGAAGGCAACAATAAGCACCAAGGCTTGATCGCTTCCTCCATCAGAGCGGGACTGAGTGGAATCATAAACGTTGATGCACCATGTTGGAATGGAGACTTCAATGGCGATCAAATGTGCGGCTTTCTCGACGTGCAAGGCAAAATATACTTCACTCAAATTTTTCCATGATACAAGGAATTGATTATCATCGCCCTTCAACATTCTCAGCACATCGTCGTCCCATGTATACTTAGTGCCGGTCTCTCTGAAATGATTCCAACGACCTAGGCACACCTGGGGGAAGGTGGTGTTCATGATCGCAGCATCCTGCCGAAATGCAGCATGGTAAAAGTGGCGTCGGCGGCGTAGCATGTGCAAAGCGGCATCAATATGCTAAAAAAACATAAAAATTCGTTAGTACCATCAATATATTTTAAGATTGAATTGAAAAAATGAATGTAATTTACATACCGAATCCCAAAGCCAAGTCTGGACTGTGTGCAACTGTAAGAACCATGCCACACCGTGCGTCCCAGTATACACGTTGCGGTTTCTCTTATTGTCGATCTTCCCGACGATCCACCTATGGAAGCTCTTCTCCTGTTGTGGGTCACACTTCCTCAGTGGTTCAGTAACTAGCCCCTGTTTATCTAGTCTGACCTTCTTTGTTGGGTCGGTGAAGTCATTAAAACGCTTAGGCCTGCGTTTCTTCCTGACAACTTCAAGGTCAGCTGCCTCCTCGGGCTGCAGTACTCATACACTGGGATTGTCAGCATCACTGGGAGCTACAGATGTCTGGGCCTGTGGAGTGGAGGGTTGATCACCGCGCTCGTAGTCTGTAGGCAAGATATTAGACTCTGTATCTGATTTTACGTCGGTGGATTGACCTGAGACCAGTGAAAGCACCTGCGCCAACTGAGCCATGATCGTGGTCTGATTCTGTAGTAAGGTTGCCTGGCCCTCCTCAACCCTCTTGAGCCTCTGCAGAAGTTGCTCATAATCAGGTTGGGCAACCTGACTAGATGAAGTTGCATAGGCCTGTGAAGTGCGCTCATCAACCCTCGGGACATCCTCATAAAAAATGGAGGCTTCCTTTGCAACTTCTGCTAGCTTCTCTGCCTCCTTCTCAGGTACCGCTACTTCATCCACTGCAGTCCCAGCCTCCAACTCAGGGAATAACCTGGAATCAACTTCTGGGAGGCTATTGTAGTAGACTACCTCACTGGGACGTGGCTTCAGCATGGAAAATACCACTAACTGCATAGTTGAATAACATGTGTCAGAAAAACTTTAATAAAATAAATCGTTAATCAATTAATTTGTGACATTTAACAAGATAAAATGGAACTTACTCGACGATTGGCGAATATAGGAGCCAACAGAGCTGTCGAAATAGTGATATTAGTCTTCGTAGCCCAGCTGAGCATCCTAGGAATCTGATTCCCACTATTCTCACCGAACTTACTCCCGAGAGAAGGCATGGCCTCAAAAGCCCAGTAAAGAAGCGCGGGTGCATAGCAAGTGAAACTATACTTCGCCTCCTTTTGTTTTTTGCTTGACCCCTCTTTCTTCTTCTCCTCATAGTGTTTCAATTGCTTCTTCATGTCCTTTTGAAGGCCTTTGCTAACCTTCTTAAATGACAACTTCCCTCAAGGATACTTGAAAAAGTAATCAATATCCTCAACCATCCTCAGGGAATCTCCCCATATCGTTGTTGTCTTCTCTGGGGCATTCAGTACCCCCTCTATCAAATAGCACAAACCCAGCTTAAATGCATCTTCTGGGTTTGTGGAGGCCTTCAATGCATCTTCCAACTGACCAAAACTAACCTTCGAATCACCATTAAAATATTCCTGGATGATCCGATCACTTGAAAGATGCTCTTTCAATTCATCTGGGGACGGTGATTTCCCAAAATTTTAGCCCGGTAACTAGGGCAAACTCTGCAATACCAAATCTACACAGAGTGTTGCCCAGGAAGAACTAACCCTCTTCAGGCTTCTTACTTTCTACCTTACGCAACATTAGCTGATGCAGCAGAACCCCAGAAAAACTAAACGGTTTTGCCTTAAAGAACTGTCCCAACGGGCATGCCTATGCCCTTTCAATAAGACCATGCCTCTTAAACTGCTCTATAAGGGTATCCAAGTAGGCACTACCCCTATAAGTGACACGCCCAGGAAAGTGTTTCTCCAACGGCACAATAAGTTCAGGCATCTGGAAAAAAAAACAAAAAAAATGTTAAAAATGTTAAAAAAAAATGTTAAAAATGTAAAACAATCTGGTAAGGCAGTTACTATCGAGGCAGAAACAATCGAGTTCTATCGATGCCTATCGAGGTGGGTTCCAAAATCACAAAGAATAATATAATTGGGTTACTATCGAGTCTTATCGAGTCCTATCGATTCATATCGAGGTAAGTTCTAAAAATTCCCAAAGCCTTGTATCATCGAGTCCTATCGATTCCTATCGAGGTAGGTTCTAAAAATTCCCAAAGCCATGTATCATCGAGTCCCTATCGATTCCTATCGAGGTAGGTTCTAAAAATTCCCAAAGCCGTGTGTCATCGAGTCCTATCGATTCCTATCGAGGTATGTTCTAAAAATTCCCAAAGCCGTGTATCATCGAGTCCCTATCGAGTCCTATCGATTCTTATCGAGGTAGGTTCTAAAAATTCCCAAAGCCATGTGTCATCGAGTCCTATCGATTCCTATCGATGTAGGTTCTAAAAATTCCCAAAGCCTTGTATCATCGAGTCCTATCGATTCCTATCGAGCATAGTCTAATCCATTCCTCATCCTATACTATCGAGTCCTATCGATTCTTATCGATTTCTATCGAGTTTCGTGAAAATATCGAAAAAAAACCCAGATTTCTTCATTGCCCGCCCCGATCTATCCTATGAACAAAAATCAACAAAAAAAACCAGGCACATACACATATTGCAGATTAAAAACGAAATCCCTCACCTTCACTTTCTTTGAGGTTGTTTCCTAAAAATTTGGTTGCCTTGCTCGACGTTTTCTCCTTCCCCTTCTCCGATCGTCAAGTCCGACATTTGGGAGCCCTTGTTCATGTTCGTGGAAGACAATGAAGGTTGGGTTCTACGGATTCAATCGAGGCCTATCGATTTCAAAGTTTGCTTGGTTCGGGTATTTTGGGAGAGAATAGGGAGAGTTTGAGAAAATTATGCTAGGGGTATTTTGGATAGTAACAGCATTAGTAGGACCAAAATGAGATACTTATAGGATAGAGATATGTTATTTTTCAAACGGAGTCTGACTTATTGCATTCAAAATCAAATTTCCCTTTTTCTTTTCTTTTCTTTTGAAAGGTCGAAACTCGAAAGTGTGTGGAACAGAGCGTGGACCAGAAGCTTGAAACCAGGGAAGAGAGGGAGAGGTAGATATGAGATTCCGTACGGTTTTCAGAGCTCCTCAAAGCAAAAGCAGACCACCATTGCTATATCAACCTCGAGCTTCCTGTTCGTTCTCAAAGATTCATTCTAGTGCCAAACGGTTAGTCGAATTGAAGTGATTCGTGTTATATTATTGTGAATCTATATACGCATGTAAAAGAGAGAATATATATTGATTTCGACTTCAAATAAAGCTACACTTGTATGATTTGTTGTTGAGAAAACGGAGTAGGATGTAGAAATGGTTTGAATCAGTGTGATGATTGTAGGCCCTCATTTGGAATCGCGTTCGATATCGACGGTGTTATTCTTCGCGGCCGTGTACCAATTGGAGGATCTCCTCAAGCTTTGAGAAGATTATACGGAGAAGCTGGTAAGAATATCTCATTCGATGATTAAGTTATCTAAGCATGTCCAGCCCTCATGTTTGTTTTCCTAGAAAACATGGGAAAAGGTCTTTTGCAGAATCTCATTATGGTTTGAATCTTAACTAATATTCTACTGGACAGTTTTTCACATTGACAATTTATTTTCAGTTTCGTGATTTTGCAGCGAATTGTATTTTTATTTTTGTGTTTATGGCTAATAAAAACATTAAAATAATATTGGATGCTCTCTCTTCACAAGTTGTATATCTGCCTGCCTTGATTGATTCTTTTTTTCTTTATATAGGTACTTTGAAAGTTCCCTTTCTGTTCTTGACAAACGGTAAGTTGTCCCCCAAAATGTTGAGCTCTGCCGAAATCTGATTTTTTAGTGATAAATTATGTAATATTCCTTGCATTATTGTTCATA
Organism: Humulus lupulus; assembly: GCF_963169125.1. Taxonomy (NCBI): domain Eukaryota; kingdom Viridiplantae; phylum Streptophyta; class Magnoliopsida; order Rosales; family Cannabaceae; genus Humulus; species Humulus lupulus. The sequence continues at coordinate 143,821,602 of NC_084800.1, read as the reverse complement.
GCGGCTATATCAAATCTTTTCTAATAAAATAAACATAGATTTCGTTTCTTATATTTTTCTATGTAAATTTAATTGTAAGAGCAAGATATAAAATGGATGATGAAAAGAATTCTTATTTTGTTTGATAGGAGGTGGCATACCAGAATCAAGACGAGCCATTGAGCTTGGGGAACTTTTGGGAGTTCAAATTTTACCTTCCCAGGTATGCTTTGCAATTAAAGCATATTTTATCCAGAGAATTAAGAAAGGAGATTTGATGGACTTAATTGAAGTATTTTGTGACTACAATAGTTTGACTGATGGAACCCTTGCGTAGCTGTATTTTCTGCAATATTTTGATGCAGGTCGTACAAGGTCACACCCCTTTCAAAAATTTGTTGAACAAGTATGATTTTGACCTTTTGATCTTTATGATATTTTATTTATAGAAAGTTTCTTTGGCATACTTGATGCTTGGTAGTGATTCAGATATTGTTTTCTACTCATGGTTCTCATTAATATTGTTGTTGTTCAACACTTCATCTTAATGGAAAATGTTCCATTAATCATCACATGAACTAAAAATCAACATTATACCACCGGTAATCAATATATGCAATAATTTGTTAGCTTTAGCTAGATTTAATTGCCCTGGACTTGGAGCCAGCATTAACTCCATGGGTCATCCTGCTCATGTACTTCAGAAAAGAATAAAAGTAGACATGTTTAAGGCTCCAATTGTTAATGTCCAGGTCTTTTTACCTGGTATCTTGTAATGAATACTTGGTTGATTTACATTTGTGCTGTATTATCTGTCACTTTTTTTCTTTTTTTTTGCTTATTTTAAATTCCCTAGCAAGGTTTAAAGGATGGCTGTTATTAATTAACTTGAAACTTTCCATCAGATCTTTATATGCAATTGATCTTAACTTTTGGGATTATTTTTGTATCAAATTAAGTGTGTTTCCAACCGTTTCATCAATTTATCAGATACGAGAATGAACTCATTGTTGCTGCTGGGAAAGGAGAACCTGCTCTTGTGATGTCGGAGTATGGTTTCAAGTAAGTTCTTAGGTATTATAATGTACTGTTTCCTTTTGTGACGTCTTGATCTTGGGTGCTGTCTCTTGATCTTCAAGAATCAGAGTATAGCTAAATCTGTTCTCTTTGGCAGAAAAGTTCTCTCGCTAGATGAGTATGCATCGTATTTCAAGGACATTGATCCTGTATCTCAGTACAAGATCTGGACAAAAGAATATCAGAATGACCATTTGATCGAATCAGCACCAAGATACAATGTTTTATATGACAGGGTTAAGGCAGCATTTGTTGTCAGTGATCCTGTAGATTGGGGCCGGGACATTCAGGTCATTTCATTTTATTCATGAGAATCAATGTGGAATTACAGTGATTTCATTAAAAAATTCTATTTCTAAAACCTGTAGAACATTGTCATACGCAAACAGAATTATTAAGTAAAGAGATAAAAACATATCCTAATTTTCACAAAACAATTTTTGACTGCTACTCCTGACCTAAGGCTGCATTCACGTTTGTCAAGCCTAGCGTATAGAAAACTATGGCATTCTTGTTGACTCTAATTGAACAACATTAATCAACGAGGAGGAAACAACTCCTTTAGTTCCAACTTCAGATTCCTTATTAAACATTATTATCTTTGACATTTCAAAAATTAAGTATGATCCTTTGTATTTCTTTAAAACTCTCTATTGAATGTATTGATATAGGTGCTCTGTGATATTTTAACATCGGGAGGGCTTCCTGGAGGAGATAATGGGCATCAGCCTCCTTTATATTTTGCCGCAGATGATCTTGAATATCAGGTTGGTTATTAATGTAGTTTTAATTGGTCCATGTAAGGAAGGATCCAAGTGGTTTATGATTGTGAGAGCTTTCTTCATCTGTTGAATTTTCCGTTGTACATGATTCTAATATTTATAAAATAAAATACAGGCTGCATTTCCTTCAGAGCGGCTTGGAATGGGTGCTTTCAGAATTGCCCTGGAAAGTGTGTTTAATAAGTAAGTCTTGCTTAGCATACCCATTTCAGAAGTATAGAAATACTTAGTGACTTTACAGGACTGAACCATAGATATCGGATGTAATCAAGCCAATCGCACTCACAATCATTTTGACAAAACCAATCACATTCATTTCGACAAAATCAAGTTGTTGAAATACCACTGATAATCCATTCATCCGAAAACTCAAGTAATAGACAAGGTTGTAAAACTGCAGTAAAAAAATAACTGGGATGCATAAATTGTACCGCATTCTGCCACATGGTACATGAGACACTCATAATTTACCTTGCAGTGTAACCTGTCTTTCAACACTCATGTAGCTTTGCCGTGCAGAATTCGTCATAATACCTTGGAATATGTATCTTTTGGGAAACCAAATCCTTTTGTATTCAAGAATGCTGAAGCCATGTTGAGACAGCTTCAGCCATCTAATCATAATGTTCATCTCCTATATAATGGAGACTCTGGATCGCCACCCTTCAAAACCCTTTACATGATTGGCGATAACCCTTTTGTTGATGTCAAAGGTGCACAACAGGTTTGTATTCTCTAACACCTCAAGATTTGCAGACCTTTCTTGCAATCAGCTTTCATTATATTTCTACTGTCATTACTGTTATTTTTGTTATTGGCTAAGAGTTCAGATATACTCTTTGAATCACAGGCAGGACATCCTTGGTTTTCTATCTTGACGAGGACAGGCGTTTTTAAGGGGAAAGATAATCATTCTGAGTTTCCAGCTGATCTGGTATGTAAGCTTTGCAACCTTAAACATGCACTTCAAATTTGAAATGTATTGTCATTCTTTTATTGTTTATTTTTTAATCTGAAAGTGATCAATCTTCTACAAGGACCCTAAATATATTTTTCTATATAGCATTTCACTTAAAAATAAATAAATAAATATTGCGGGGCTAGTAATCTTAGCAATTGTATTCAGTACTTTCCGGTCAATTTTGTGCATTCAACTTTTTTATGTCATCCTTATATTTATATCAAAATGACCGATAATATGAACATATCTATGGATATGTGGGAATATTTCACAGAAAACTGTATTTGATTCATTTCTGACGTTAATCCTTATATTTAAAAAAAAAATATCAAAAGAAACCTTGGACTTTTAAGTTTTGTTATGAATTTTTTTGAATTTAACTGATTTGCTGTATTAATATCTCAATCTAACCATGAAAGGACGTGAAAAAAAATCCTAAATCGAAATTTTTCTTTGGGCTTTTATAATTGATTTGTCTATGGTCCTAAATTGATTTTATAATTGATATATCTATGGTTATATTGTATATGATTATACCAACATTTAGAAAATACCTTAAATTATGTGATTTTGCCAAGAGACTCTAATAGCTATTGTAAAATAGAGTATATTTTAAAACTAAAGAATTTGTCGTAAAAAAGCAGTCCATTAAAATTTGTATTTTACAAAACAAAATATATTTTGAACTCTCTTTACATTTACAAAATATTATTATCACTTAAATTTTTTTAAATAAATTCTGTCACACACTTATATTTGAAATTAATACAAGTTGATGTATAATATATAAGTTAATGTATATATAAAAGATTAATATATTGTATAATATAAAAGAAAAATATATAAGTAGATGTATAATATATTGTAAAGATTATTATCAAAAAAGAAACAACAATAATAATAATAATAATAATAATAATAATAATTTCAGTGGTACATTTGAAAGGTTAAAAAAAAATCATTGGATAAGAACTCCGTGGGGAAGTCTATCTACTAGCATTTTACATTTTAACCTCTCGCTGCCCCGTGCAGGTTGTTGATAAAGTTGAAGATGCGGTGGATTACATTTTGGAAAGGGAGTGTGCTTCTTCTTAGCCGCCCACCCCCCGGTTAAAAGTATCTTTTTGTTTAATTTTAAGGCACTTGCACTGCAGAAGAACCAAAGGGTAACAAACGTAAGCACATTTTATAAATCATTCAATCCTTGACTCTTGTGCCGTGCTCTCTTACGATCAAAATTCACACGTTTCATTTGATTAACCAACTTACCGGTCATTCATCATTTATTCCTTCGTGTTTACATGAATATTAATTTTAAGGCACTTGCACTGCAGAAGAACCAAAGGGTAACAAACGTAAGCACATTTTATAAATCATTCAATCCTTGACTCTTGTGCCGTGCTCTCTTACGATCAAAATTCACACGTTTCATTTGATTAACCAACTTACCGGTCATTCATCATTTATTCCTTCGTGTTTACATGAATATTAATTTGTCTCAACAATGGACGATTAGAAGCTAAACAATGCTTTCATTACACGTTTATTTATTGGAAATTAATTAATCTGAACTTGTTTTCCCCTTGTGCATTTTAGACACTATTTGACTGCCGAATTTCCAAATAGACAACATTTTCTGAAATTGAAATAAAGATATCGAAGTCATACCAACATAACATATATCCATACTCTCACTCTAACAAGTCCCTAACAACTAAATAATAAATTAAAAAAAAGACGATTTCTACCAAGCAAGGTCACGCGAAAGTATTTGTGAACAAAATCATAGCTTATATACCATCAATGAAATAAACTTTAAAATTGAATATGAAAAAGTATGTCGTTATGAACAAATACAAAATGCGAAAGGAAAATGCAGCATAATAAGAGTTCATTTGGACGTTGAATTGAGATGACATAAAAGCGCACAAATTTGCCACAAAATTCAATTAAGACTGCTACTCAGATCATTCCATTACAATTAATTCTACAGCTTTCTCCACTATCAAAGTTCATTTGTTCAGCATGACCCAAAAAATAAATATTTATGGAACAAAATATGCTACAATAATCTCAAAAAAAAAAAAAAAAAAAAATCAAATTACAGCAGTGGGTTTTTCAAGAAAAACTTACTAGCTTTTATGAATAAAAAAAAAACCCTTTACTAATGGTGGCTATTATTGACCATCGCCACCTTCCTGTTCCAATTTGTTCACATGAGCTTTTAATAACATTATCAAGTCTCTGGCCGGAGCTTGAATCGTTCCCACCACATTCGATGCCGGGCCCTGAAGCGACCCCAAAAGCTTAGAATAAATCTCAGCCCTAGACGGCATGGTCTCCAGCTGCTTGAATTCTCCAGGGCCGTAGAACTTTCCCTCGAAAACGGCTCCAGTGAAGTCGTTCTCGTCAAGCTTCCGCTCCTTCTGGAACTCCCTATAGGGTTTAATGGCGGCCGGTATCTCCTCACTGTGAACGAAGAGCCAAGCGTTCATGCCAGTCATACAGGGCTTAAGGGCCTCCCATTTGGTGCCCTCGATTGCCTTGTAGACCAGCGTGTTCTTCGCTACGATTAGCTTAGTATTCTCCGGTAGAGATCGCCGGAGGTCCTGGAATTGCTTGACGGTAAAACCCTTGTAGCTAATACCAGCTAGGAGAAAGCAGTTCTCCAGGTTCTGCCTCACTGTATCCACGGTCTCTTCCTTCTTGGAGCGGGAAATGGCGGATCGTATTGTGGGAAGGCGAAGGGTGCGGCGACCATGGCCGTAGGGGTTGGGCTTGTGAGATAGGGAGAGTAATGGGTTGGTGGGTCGATTTAGGGTTAGGGTTTGGGAAGGAGGCGTGGATATGGAGGAGGGAAAACAGAGCAGGGCTTCCATTTGGAGGAGGAGAGAAGGATAAGAGGAGCGAGTTTGGGAAGGAGAAAGAGTGCGTCTCTACTCTCTGCTCTTTCTTTGCTTTATCAGTTTTATCTTATCCGAAAGTAGGACGACACAGTGTGAGGATTGTCGTTTCATAACAAACGACATTAATAAAACAAAATTGTTTCTACGCACTTGAATCATGTCTAAAAGGTGGGGGTGTTCGAAAAATCGCCCTAACCTTACAAACCATCCACACCGCACCATACTGTACCGTAATTTTCAGTTTAAAACCATTCGTGGTGCAATTACGGTTTGTATTTTTGCCAAAGCGCATGGTGCGGTGCGGTTTGTGGTTTTAAATTTTATAAATATAGTTCAAACTACACCGCATCATTATATATATTAACTTTTTTATATTATTTTTTTTAATTTTACTACATTTAAAGTTAATGCATAAATATTTATATAGTATAATATAATATACACATTATTTAGAAAAAAAATATAATGTTTCGTAAATATATTCCTCCTTAATTAAAATAATATTTACTTTTATAGTACATTTTTCTTTGTTATTATTTTGTTATATTTTTATTGTTTTGTTTAAAGTTTATTAGTTTGTTGTACACTTAATTATTTTGTTAAACACTCTATGGTTATGAGATTTATTATGAATCTTTCTTAATTATAATATTTAATTATTAAATTATTTGACGATAAGTATAAACTGTCCACACCGCACTGCACTACACCACATTTTTGCGGTGTGGTTTATGCGGTTTGAGGTTTATGTGGTGCAGAATGCGGTTTGGAAAATTATTCAAACCGCATATGCGGTGCGGTCCAAAAAATTAGAAAAAAACCGCACCACCCACACCACGAATACCCCTACTAAAGTTTTTATTTTAAGAGTAATGTTAGTTCAGTGCTCAAAATTCAATCCAAACCGATTTAATTTATCTATTATGTACGGTCTAATTTAATTTTCTTAAAATAATAATAATAATATACAACCATTTTTTTTCAAATATGAGCTAGCAACACTTGACGAAATGACAGAATTTTTAAGTCAACGGCATAAATTTAATTATAAATCATTGTTCAGAGGAGAAATTGAATCATCTAAAGTACGTAATGGGGTGTGAAAATGATCTAGTTGCTAAAAATTGTATATTTAATTATAATTAAATTACATTAGATGACAAAGTTGAATTCTAATTGAATTTGAATGGTTGGTGACAATACTCTAAAAATCCTCATCACAACAAATTCATTACAATCTATATTTAAGTAGCTATAAGTTGATTTAAGTTGAATACAAAGATAGAAAATTGATTATATTTTAAAATTTATATATTAGATAAATAAAATATTAAATGATAAAGTATATTATTTTAGAGCAAAGTTGTAATATGCAACTAAGATTTGAAGTAATATTGATGAACAAAATGGGGTGGTGGAATCGTCCCCCAAGTTCTTCCCAAGCTCGAAAAATGAGACTTGCTGAAATTGACATAGGGTAGGGTTGCCCCTGGGGTAGGGGTGCCCTTGCTTGGGCACCCAAACAAGACAGAGAGTTCCCAGGAACTCCCTTGCATATGCAGGGGCGCCACCTCGCAAGCCCATAATTTTTGGGTTTTCTCCTGCGTTTTCTCCAAGTTCAACTCATCAAAACTCACCCCAACTGCCAACCCCAACCAGAAATGAGTCCCAAAATTAACATAATACAACTTAAGCAACACATTAACACCAAAAATTCAAAACCCAAATCTTGAGCTTCAAAGCTCAAGAACACCTCAAGAACACAAGAAATCCACAAAAATTAGAGGAGAATTCTTACCTCAACTGTGTAATTTTGCCCCTGAACCGTTGCTAAACTTCAAGAACTCCAACCACCAAATCACACCCCAACTTTCCTCAAGAACACCATAACAACAGGAAAAAAAAAAACTCATGAAAAGCTCAGGAACACAAAGAACTCAAGATTGGTTGGACAATTTCTTACCTTAACTGCCAAAAACAAATTTCCAAGAAAGAAGATGGCTCGGCCAGCTCAATCTTTGCTTCCCTTGCCCTTAATTCTCCCCTTCAAATCTTCAATTTCCAAGTGAGAGCTCAAGTTGCTCCTTAGCTCCAAAACCCTTCCAAGAAGGTAACCAAGAGAGAGAGAGAGATAGAAAGTCACGTAAATGAGCCAAAGTGCTAAGCTTTGGCCAACTTAATTCAGCCCAAGGGTCAAAATGACCAATTTACCCTCACCCAAGCCAATGCCCTTTTAACCAAACCAATGACATTTTGGTCTTTTGCCACCATTTCCCACTAATCCTCAATTAACATCATATTTCTCAATTAATTCCAATATTCCAAAAATGATCACCAAACAATTCTCATTATCCGATAAATTTCGGTAATGTACTAAATTATTAAAATACCCCTAGGCTCACCCTGAGCTGGGTATTTAATCTCGTTGTGACCTTTCTGCTAACTTGCTCACTAGGATCGTCTTGTGCTGAGTAACCCAAATATATCCACATAATAATGTGGTCTCAATCACAAATCACACATATTGACAAATATATTCTCAATGAGTCAAAATTATGAAAATACAATTCTAATAAGAAACGGGCCACATGCATATTTAACACACTTAAACATGCATAAACAGACATATCATTATATAACTCATGTAATCATAAATATGCACATAATATCCATTTATGCCCTCCCGATACATTAATCAAGGCACTAAGCCTGAATAACAAATTTAGGATGTTACATAACCATTCACCTAATCATCAAGGTAGCCACTTAGCATATTATTGATATTAAAAGATGAAATCCAAAGGCAGCATAATGTTTTTAAAAAATTATTTTTCATCAATATCAAGCCAGGATCAATATATATATACACATTAAATCAAAGCATACAAAAGTTAGATCTAAGACCTCTTTTAGCCTTTCAAGTGTCATCGCTATCTTTTAGTATAAAATAATGATCATCCAATCCACGAAGGCAACAATGAGATCCATACCATGATCTTCCAAGTCAATCCTCAACACACTAAAATGTATGTGGGCACGTAGAATGATAATGACAAATTTCTATCTCTATATGTACTCAACACATGAGATCTAGAGATTTGGAGAAGAAAAAACTTTAAGATAATTAGAAAAAAGTTAATATTTTTCTCTATGAGAGTTTTTCAAGTTTTTGAAACTTGTGATTGTCTCTCCTTTGAGAAAGCCTAAAATAATATCTAATATAGCCTAGGTCAAATCTCATTAGGTTTAGGTTTTATTTATTTAGTTAATATTTTAATAAAATCAAAACATTAACTAAATAATTAAATAATAAATAACACAAATAAGTAACTGTTCAATTTGTGTTATGTTAGTGGGGCGCCGGTCACTGTGAAGGCACGATGATTGGGACGTGTGGCATCATAAAATGCCACATGACATTTCCCCATTTATTTATTTAATAAGATATATATATATATATAAAATAATAATATTTGAAATGTACATAAATATAAGTTAATTCAAGATTAACTTTATCTTATAAAACCAAATTAAATTATCATCATATAATAAATTAATATTATTCTCTCCCAATATTAATTGTAAAGCCCAGGATATCCAAGACTGTTACACTGTGTATTTATAAAAGTGCTAGACTTGCTAATCAAGTCATTTAATTAAAAATGTGTTACTGAAACTATAATGGAACTAGGGTTAAAAGATTTTGGTCTCAAAAGCCGCATTTCTTATAAATAACATTTTCTGTTTACACGGGATCCCAAAAATAATAAGATTAAAACCATTTACAAAGATTCAAGATTGAAATACAGTAATTAGCCATTCTAAGGAAAAACAGACTATTAGGCATTCCTTGTCCTGATCCACTCCTTGGCCATGGCGACCGAACAGCTGACTATGTACATTCAGCCCCGCAGCTCTTCATCTCAGGATTGGTCCAAGTTGCCTTTGCCTTTACCTGCACCACGTAGCACCCGTGAGCCAATGCCCAGCAAGAAAACACAATAATAGAGCATAAACAATCAACAGACAATCCAATATCTCATACCACATAAACATGTTCTCAACAGTTTAAGCATTTATGATAACCAAGTATTCAACATACCAAACATATCATCTCATATCAATAATCAATTCACAAATGATAACTAGGGTTAGCGCCCTTAGGCCGCACCCTCTGTTTATCCCACTGACTCCGGCCCGCTTAAACCGAGCTCAGTGAATATTAAGCTGTCCTCGGCTACCAGTGGCTAAGCCGCGCCCTGTGCACAAATATTGTATACGGAACCCTTAGGCCGTTTATCACATGTCCCATGGGATAATACCATCTATGACATTATACAGATATCAGGAGCACTTAGTCCCATCACAAACATATAACCGGGTGCAGTTTTCTTACCTTTAAATTCGCTAGCTTCGTTCACTTTTGTAACGCCCTGGTTACCCCAGAACAGTTACGGTGAACAGTGAACCGAAAATTTGACTCGCTACCCGAGTCCTTTGGTTAAAAACGTGATCTAGGTACCATTAACAGGTTAAGGTGAAAACCAATAAAAAAGAAAGGGTACATTTCATTAAGTAAATAAACTGCTCATGAGCCTTTTAAAATGTTTACAAGTAGTTTGTATTACAAAAGAGTTGCTACAGTTCCAAATATACAATCCCCGCCGGCCTAAGCGGCAAAAATAGGGTAAACCCCTAGTCCCTCTGAGAACTCCTTGGCCGTGGCAGTCAAGCGGCCCTGTATGTACATCACATCGCCCAAGCTCTCCACTCAAGGCTGGCCAAGCTTTTCCTTTCCTTTACCTGCACCACATAGCACCCATGAGCCAAGGCCCAGCAAGAAAACATAATAAAACATGATATAATATCAACAACGATCATAATAACCATTCAGGACTATCAGTCCAACAAATAGGTGACAATAGCCAACAGTCACAATAATGAGCATCGCTCCCTCTAGCCATGTGACGATAGGGTCACCAGGGCTTAACTGATAGGTGATTCTTTCATAAATTCGTTCAGGACAGGTGCATGGTGATTGGTCACCAACATAACCTTCCTCACGACTCTAGAGTCGAAACTATGGACAACGTCCCCTAGCCACGTGACAAACGGTCACCGGGGTCATATACCTTGGCTATAGTCATCTGGTCGAAGACCAGGCAAGCGCTTATAAGTTCTTCGACCCTAGGGTCGGTCTAGCATTAATGCCATAGAGCCATTCAATGCATAATTCTCGACTCTAGAGTCGGTCCCTGACTAGTCAGTGTCTTAAACAGGTAATCAGCGTTCACTAGCATTTAATATGCAATCCATGTCCACATATATCAATCAACATGCCCCAATATCAAACCATGCATGTCATATACCTATACAGGGTGCAACTGTATTCATACACCATTTTCTTACCTCTGGTTCGAGTGAGAATATTATATGAACGACCCCTGAGAACGATCAACCTTTAAAATCCTTGACGGTCACCTGGTCATAACCAAATTATAGAATTTATCAATAAAAATGATAACCGAGGGTTCCCAAACCAAAACTCAGCCCCCGAGACCTCAAACACTACCCAACCGGGTACTAGGTTCAACCCCGAGGCCTATGGTTTGAATCCCCAAGCTAAAAACCACATTTTAGCAAAATTGGCCTTAAGGGCCACGGCCCCCCTCTGCTACGCCGCGGCGCGCCCCCAAACAGAGGGGCTCCCCATCTGCCAGACGCCAAGGGCCGCGGCGCTCCCCTGCTGCGCCGCGACGCTCAGCCCTGAACGGCTAAGTCGGCCACACGAACCAGTTTTTTTTCCCCTATGCTTCTTCCTCTCAAACCATCCCCTCAACCATCATAAAACCCCTTCCAAACACATATTTAAACCCCCAAACAATACCCTTAGCTCACTCTCATCAAACCCCAATCAAACTAACACTAAAACCCCCTTTGATTCTCACTTCCCACATCAAAATCCATGAATTAAAACTAAAACGAAAACAGAGTACCAGCTGTGTTATATGACCAAAACTCACCTTGAAACTAGCTTTAAACCTCCCACACAAACTAACACAAGTGCTCCAACCCAGCCTTTCAATTCCCTTTGGTTGAAACTCCACCAAGAACTCAAAACCCTCAAAGAGAAGTGAAGAAGATGAAGCAAAGAGAAGGTACGGGAAGAGAAAGGAATTGCCTCTGCTTTTACTCTGTTTATTCCACAGCTTTCTAAGCCTCTTAAGTCACATATATCATCCCAAAAAGACCAAAATACCCTTGTGTCATCTTAAACCTCTAAAACCATCACAAGGGCAAAATTGGTACTTTTAGCTTAACCTGTTAATCATAATTAACGCTTCCCAATTCCCGCTGACCTCAATATCCTCAAACACCAATAATTCACATCCCGTTACCCTAAAATCCCCAGTAATGCTATAATCATTAATAACACCCCGAGACTCACCCCGAGCCCCGAGCTCAAACCTGTTATGACCAAACCGATAAATCATGTTTAAAGATCGTCTCATGTCGAAATACTCGAACCAATCCACATTATAATGTGGTCTCACAATATATCATCAACGTACATACAAATATACAATTATACCCTCAACGGGCCAAATTACCAAAATACCCCCTATAAACAAATGTGGATTCACATGCACGCATTTATCATCATATTATAATATAATTCTCATAAACATGCATAAACACATTTAATGGCATAATTAAACAGTTATGGCCCTCCCGGCCTACTAATCCAGCCATTAACCATAATAGGGAATCCGGGGCATTACAACTTTGATCCTTTAGCACAATCCCTCTTGAGCCCTAGCGCACACCTAGTCACAACCATAGGTCAGAATCACCACCAAACCTCAAGTCCAAAACCTAACCTCGGGACCAATCCCGAGCCCTCGGGAAGCCCCAATTCCACCAAACAGGGTGGTGGAATCGAACCCCGAACCCTCAGGCAAAAACCCTTGAAAATAACTTAAGAAAACCCCTTTCTGGGAACAGGGTAGCGCTATAGCGCTCTAAGGAGGGCGCTACAGCGCTACAAACAGAGCCCAAAATTGTCCCAAGGCACTTGGCCTAGCGCTACAGCGCCCAAAGGCTAGTGCTGTAGCGCTAGTCACAGAACAACTAATGCTGTTTTTCCCTCCTTCGACTTTCCTCGAGCCAAACCTTACCAAAACTTCTCCAAACTTCCACCAAACCTAGAATACAGCTTACTAACATATCTAACTCATCACAAGCATCTTAACTATACAAAACTTAAACACATGCATCCCTAATCTCAAAATTCACCATGGTTGAACCTCAAACTCAGAAACTTCAGCAAAACAACCAAAACCTCAGAATTTAGAGCTAGAATTTCATACCTTCAATGGGGATTCGACCTTAAGTTAGCCTCTACTCCTCCTTGGTTTACTCCTCCTCAAACCCTTAGCTTGAATTCCCTAGAGTTCCCATCAAATTCAGCTTAGACATCATAGTTCAATACCAAAACCAGAATCTGAAGAAAACTTCAAAGTCTTACCTCAACTGAATGAATTGCTCTGCCAATCCCTCAAGCTAGAACAGGGATCCTAGGCTCTAGCTCTTTCCCAAACTCTTCCTGAGTTTCTGCTCCAAAAGACCTCAAGAACTGATGGGGGAAAGCAAACCGACCTTGAAAAATACCCTGTTTTCCTTTCCCTTTTCTTTCCCTTCTTTTTCTTTCTTTTCTTTTCTTTCTTTCCTTTAGAGTTTCCAGCCTTTTCTACACTTCCCACTAAGGCATAAAACCTGAGTTATACCTATCCTTATATGCCAAATGACCACAATACCCTCCCCTTTAATTCTAAATCTTTTAATCCACCTAGGGGCATTTTGGTCATTTACCCAATTCCCGCTAATTCCTCGAGTGTCTCTAATATTTTCCGCTTACTTCCCGATACCTAATTAATCACCAATTATATTCCTCAATGTCAAAATTAACCCCAATATATTCTCTAAATTCCCAGAAATACCCCCTGACTCGCCCCGAGCTGGGTATAAATCCCCGCTGTGACTTTTTCGCTAACCTGCTCACTAGGATCGTCTCGAATCACAGATTACAAATATATCCACATAATAATGTGGTCTCGACAATTTATCACATATATATACAGTTATGCCCTTAACGGGCCAAAATTACAGTTATGCCATTTCTAACCTAATCAGGGCCTACATGCATACTAATACACATAGTCATGCATCTCAGATATTCAAATAGTGATATAGCATACTTTTAATCATTAAATCACACATATTCCAATTATGCCCTCCTGGCACTCTAATCAAGGCCCTTAAGCCTTATTAGTAAATTTGGGTCGTTACAACTATCCCCTCCTAATGAGAATTTTGTCCTCGAAATTTACCTGAATAATTCGGGATATTGATCCCACATCGCTGTCTCAAGCTCCCAGGTCGCTTCCTCGATCCTACTTTTCCTCCACAATACTTTAACAAGAGGAATCATCTTATTCCGTAATACTTTATCTTTCTTATCCAAGATCTGAACCGGTTGCTCTTCATAAGCCAAATCCGTTTGTAACTCCAAATCTTCATACCTCAATACATGAGTTACATCTGAGACGTACTTTCGAAGCATAGAAACATGGAACACGTCATGGACTCCTGACAAAGATGGCGGTAAGGCTAACTTGTAAGCCACCTGACCAATCCTTTCCAAGATCTCAAATGGTCCAATGAATCTAGGGCTTGGCTTGCCCTTCTTTCCAAACCTCCTCACTCCCTGCAATGGTGAAACTCGAAGAAACACGTGGTCCCCAACCTGGAACTCCACGTCCCTACGCTTAGGATCAGCGTAGCTTTTCTGTCTGCTTTGAGAGGCGAGCATCCTAGCTCGGATCTTTTCTATAGTTTCAATTGTCCTCTGAACCATATCTGGCCCCAAATACTTCCTCTCACCCATCTCATCCCAATGAATGGGTGATCTACACTTCCTCCCATACAACATCTCGTAGGGAGCCACTCCAATTGTTGATTGGTAACTATTGTTATTCGAAAATTCAATCAACGGAAGGTATTTACTCCATGAACCCTCAAAGTCAATCACACAGGCTATGAGAATATCCTCCAACACCTGAATCGTCCTCTCAGACTGTCCGTCAGTCTAAGGATGAAAGGCTATACTGAACTTCAACTGAGTTCCCATAGCTTTCTGCAAACCACCCCAAAACTTGGAAGTGAAGATAGGATCCCGGTCTGACACTATAGACTTAGGAACCCCATGGAGACGTACGATCTCCCTCACATGCAACTCAGCATACTGATCCACAGTATATGTCGACCTTACTAGAAGAAAATGAGCTGACTTGGTGTACCTGTCCACTATCACCCACACCGAGTCATGAAGCCCCACTGCTCTGGGTAAACCTCCCACAAAATCCATAGTAATGTCCTCCCATTTCCAATCGGGAATACCCAAAGGCTGAAGCAACCCTGCTGGTCGCTAATGCTCAGCTTTCACCTGCTGACAGGTTAAGCATCTGGCTACGTACTCCACCACATCCTTTTTCATCCCGGGCCACCATATAACGTCTGTAAATCCTGGTACATCTTCGTGGTACCCGGATGAAGCGAGTACGACGTCGTATGAGACTCATCTAGTATCTCACGTCTGATCTCCTCATCAGCTGGAACACATATCCGTCCCTAATACCGAAGCAAACCAACCTCAGCTATAGAATAGTCCTTAGCTACTCCCGCTAAGACATTCTCTCTAATCCCTTGTAGCTGAGCGTCTACCAACTATCCTTCTTTGATCCGCTCTAGTAGGGTCGACTGCAGAGTAATATTGGCCAACCAACCTACCACCAACTCTATCCTCGCTATGACCATTGCATCAGCTAACTCCCTTGAGATCTGAATGGAACTATATAACTGACCTGGGCCTCTCCGGCTCAATGCATCTGCCACCACATTGGCTTTCCCTGGATGGTAAAGAATATCACAATCATAGTCCTTTACCAACTCAAGCTAACGCCTCTGTCTCATGTTCAGGTCCTTTTGTGTAAAGAAATATTTTAGACTCTTATGGTCAGTGTACACCTCGCACTTCTCCCCATACAAATAATGTCGCCAAATCTTCAGTGCGAATACCACTGCTACTAACTCCAAATCATGGGTAGGATACCACTGTTCATACTCCTTCAGCTGTCGTGATGCATAAGCTATAACCTTCTCATTCTACATCAACACACCCCAACCTCGATGCATCGCAGTAAACAACAAACTTTCCTTCCCCCGAAGGAAGACTCAACAAAATAAGTCGTCGCTTCAACTCTTGGAAACTGTCTTCGCACTTGTCAGACCAGATAAACTTCAAATTCTTCCGTGTCAATTCTGTCATCGGTGCCGCTGTCTTCGAGAAGCCCTCTACAAACCGTCTATAGTAACCTGCCAAACCAAGAAAACTCCGCACCTCCGAGGCGTTTGTTGGCCTCGGCCAATCCCTAACCACCTCTACCTTAGATGGATCCACCTTAATCCCATCTGCACCCAATATATGTCCAAGGAATGTCACTTCTGGTAACCAAAATTCACATTTCTTAAACTTGGCGTACAACTGATGCTCCCTCAACCTCTGAAGAACCTGTCGAAGATGAAGCTCGTGCTCAGCCTTTGAACCGGAATACACTAAGATGTCGTCGATGAAGACAATAACAAACTGATCCAGAAAATCCTTGAACACCCTATTCATTAGATCCATAAAGGCTGCTGGGGCATTGGTCAAACCAAACGACATGACCAGAAACTCGTAGTGCCCATATCTCGTTCGGAAGGCCATCTTCGGTATATCCTCATCCTTGATCCTCAGCTGGTGATAACCAGATCGAAGATCAATCTTTGAGGACACTGTCTTACCCTGTAGCTGATCGAACAAGTCATCAATCCTTGGTAGGGGATACTTATTCTTGATAGTTAACTTGTTCAATTCTCGGTAGTCTATGCACATTCTCAAAGTCCCATCCTTCTTCTTCACAAATAAAACTGGAGCACCCCATGACGAGTAGCTAGGCCTGATAAACCCCAAATCCAGAAGCTCCTGCAACTGTATCTTCAATTATTTTAGTTCCGCTGGTGCCATCCTATATGGTGCCCTCGACACTGGCTCTGTCCCTGGTGCCAACTCAATGACAAACTGAATCTCTCTACGCGGCGGCAACCCAGGCAAATCCTCAGGAAACACATCCAAGAACTCGCAAACCAGTCTGGTCTCCTCCGGTCCAATTGGTGAAACTCTGGTGGTATCCACCACATTAGCCAGAAAGCCTATGCATCCACCCTGTTACAAGTCTCTGGCTCTCAACACCGATATTTTGGGTACGCGGGGTCCATGAACCGCTCCCACAAAAACAAAGGGATCCTCGCCCTTTGGCTCAAAAGTCACCATCTTCTTCCTGTAGTCAATGGTAGCTCCATATCTAACCAGCCAATCCATACCTAGAATCATATCAAAGTCCTCCATATTCAACTCAATCAAGTCTACTGATAACTCCCTACCATCAACTACCACTGGCAGTGCTCTAATCCACCTCCTAGACACTACCAGTTCCCCTGTAGGCAAAATAGTCCCAAACCTGAAACACAATACTCACTAGGTCTACATAGTCTATCAATCACCTTACTAGAAACAAACGAGTGTGTAGCACCAGATTCAATCAATACAGTAAAAGGAGTGCCAACACTAGAAAGCTAACCTGTCACTACCGAGGTACTAGCCTCGGCCTCGGCCTGCGTCAGGGTGAACACTGGAGCTGGAGTCAAGCTGTCCACCTTCCCTGCAACTCCCTTCTTCACTGTCGGGCAATCTTTCTTGAGGTGTCCCACCACCCCACACATATAACATGCCTTAGCCCAATACTCGCCCGGATGGCGTCTTCTGCACCTTGTACACTCAAGATAAGTCCTCCATGTATCACCGCCTCCCTGACGGCCTCCCTGAGTACCCCGACCTCTCCTATCAGGGCCAGGAGCGATTGAAGCATCAGGGGTCTTCCTCTTCGAATCATTGGGGCCTCCGCCCCTACCAGAACTAGCATAGGGAGGCACCACCTTGCGGCCCTCCCGCCTCACTGCACTCTCTGTCCATATTTTATTCTCCGCTTCCTCAGCGGTAAGAGCCTTTTCTACAGCCTGGGCATAAGTTGTCCCTCCAGGAACTATTGTAATCCTCACATCACGGGCAATCATAGCATTAAGCCCTCTAATGAATCTGTCCTGCCTAGTGTCACGGGCTGACATTTTGACAGCGGAAATGCCCGTGCGGCACCTTGACTCCTTTGAGCCAAGGTCAGCCTTCCAACCGTTCGAATAACAATGGGCACATTTTTCGCGCGACCGTGTGCCTCTGCACACTTCCGTCTCTCGAACAACTCTCGCTGAGTCATTCTCTCAAGCATCTATGAGTGCAATCATGCATCAAGGCTATCTAGCCAAGACACACACTGTCCATAGGTTCTCACTATGGCAAGGCAAATCCCAACACCGATGCTCACCCAGACATTCGCAAGTCAAGGTAGCATGTGTGGCTAAGAGCCAACACCAAGCTGACGTGCCAACACCTCCCATCATGTCCCATTCGATACTATCCGATTAGTTCACGTCCCAGACCAAGGACTCCTATACGTCCATGGTCCAATCCTCAAGGCACCATACCATCATGCATGTTGGCAGGCCCTAGAGACTGGCTGCCAGACTAGTAGCATACACTGGACCTCTGTCCTACTCAAGCATAGTGCACCCTCCAATGCTTGCATGCTAACAAGTCCCACGAATGACTTCCCGTGCCATCTCGTGTCGAGATTCGTGGCCATGGCGCACCACGACATCTCTCGGAGGTTTGGGCCATGTTCCATGCAAGCGGCATCCCGGCAAGCCAAGGGAACCGTACCCTTAAACCTCTGGCAGCACACTTCGACGCACTACCGGGACGGCCCGGTAATGTCCATGAGTACTCCTACTCATGGAGACCTATGAGTCCCCTCGTGGTCCTCATATGCCCGCCCTACTAGTCCTACCAACTAGTAGTAGCTCACTTGACGCACCTGCGCCAGGGGGTGGTGGAGAGCTGACACCAGGTGCTCCCCCTACAAAGAGCCTTCTAAGCTTTTAGCCTTCTACCAGGAACATATATGATTTTCGCTTGGGAGACATATTTGGCTTCCAGCTCGCCAATTCTCCGAATCTCCCAAATCCGATCATACCATTGCGTTCCATTGACCCTTCAATATGGAACCTAACAAGTCCCGTCCATTTCCAGGCAATATTGAAGATATTTACGAAAATGCCACTGCCGTACAAATTAGGCATCAGCATGCTCACCAGCCTGCACCCTCGCGTGCGCATCTGACCGAGCGCCATCCTAGCTTGTAACGTGCCACCAAGGCCGGCACGTTACACTCTTCCACACTTCAATTGTCGATGCCTTCATCGACAGACCGCTGGCCAATCTTCCTGCCTCGACTCCTAAGCTCACTCCATGCTTCTTCCGAATCTTGAGTCTGCACTAGTCCCTCTACCACTGTAGAACGACTAACTTGGTGATGATCTCCCATGTCCACCCTTGGACTCGATCAAGGACCCCATGCCACCATCACAATTCAGAATTCTCCCATGAAGTAGTGCCGCTGCACTCGAATACTCCTTACATACATGAACTCCTCCGAGTCCATCACGATGTCCCTCCAGTCAACTAAGCAGCCCTTGCAACATTGACCCCAAAGCTAACACATCTTTTGATTTTTGCTTTCTCGCCAATCTTCCAATGCCTACTCTTTTATTGACAAGGAGGAAATTAAGGTGCACCCCCCTCAGGGTGAGGTTCGCAAACCAACCGTTCCCAACGGCACCTATGAAACATCCTTCCATTGAAGGCATGTCTCTCTTCAACGTGGCACTCATGCCAACTGTAGCCTTATGCAGTATCTAGTGCATCCTTGCACACCGACTTCGCGAAGTAGCCTCCTAGACTTTTGGCCCTTCGGCCTTACTGCATACCCAAGGCTTGATGCGAAATGGCCACTTCTGACCATAAGCATCACTGCTCCTCTGAGCTTCCACCATGTGGTCAATGATCTGACATCATTCGAAACCACTACACTGCCTTCTGGCTCGTGCTCATGCTGACTCTCAGCATCATGCCTCAAGTTCTGCCCCCAAATCAATCTTGCCTAACTCTAGACGGCCTGTTGAATCTTGACCAACTTGACTGCACTTTACCTCACCCTTGAGGTCTGAAGTTGTCCCAATCCGCTATCTCCCTTCGGCATATGTTCTCTGAATCATTCGGCTTGTGTTCCCATAAACACGTGTCCCCATAAAACACTAAGCATGTCCCATAACATGCTGCAACACCTGCCCAATCTTGGTCTCAGCCTACGCCCATGCATACTGTCTATCTGCAGTTTCAATTGGTCACCTGACCTACTCACATCAGTCATGCATGTCTTCGCACTGTACAACCCATCTGTTGTTGTGTTTCTCTCTAGATTCACACACCAAAACTGAACAAGTACCCTGACCCTTCGAACATATGAATTAGTGGGCTCCCCCACTTCAACTTGGGAATAACTTCTCTTCTTGAGGTGTACCTCTCAAGGTATAGCTCGCAAGCTAACCGCTTTTCTCATGCGGTCCCTCGTTCCATTTATCACTTTTGAAGATGATGTTGAACTAATGTCTCAGCCATTCTGACTCTTCGCCCCTCGACATCTCTACGTTACCTGAGTCTTGCTGACTTTCACCTTAGAAGAACGTTGCACTGATGTTACCTTAGTACCTGAGTCCTGATGACTTTCACCCTAGGTAACTGGCTCTGTCTTTGTCTCTGAGTCTCCTTGACTTTACATTCTGAACAACTAACGATCTCCATGATAACTCATCTCGATGCTTTCGTAATGGAACATTGGTCTGCTATTTGGATGTTTGAACCGTGAAGGTATCTCCCCCACTTCAACTGTTGGCGTCCTCGACAACTTGCCCACACACAAGAACGTCTGACCGCCCCAAGTTTTCATGCACACAACAAATCTAGAAGTGCACCCTGTAGGATGTGACTCTCGAGTCAACTACTTCGTGCAGCACCACTGTCGATTCCCCTATGCGTGCACTGTCCACATAGCTATCCCTCTGCTCTATACTAGCATCTCGCCCCTCCGGGCAGCTTCTCTCGACTTCTATGGTCACTAAGTCCCAATAGCAAGGCCCTCCGACCCACATTTAAACTCAAGCGCCATCTTTGCCTCCTTAAGCCTTCTTGTAGTTCTAAGTTTCCTTGACGCGGCTCTCCAACACTCTCGAAACTCTAGTACTATTCTGACCACTGCGCGCGGTCTACTCGGCCCTGCTGGCCTTTGATGCATGTATTCCACAACTCAGCATCTCCTACGATGCCACAGTGTTACCCACACCAGCTAATCACTGGGAGGCAACACGTTCCACTCAATTGTCTCGGCGCCTCCCTTCTTGGGCGAACCAAGATAACATGCAAACACCTCCAAGTATGACTACCCTCTGACAATCACGGCCATGGCCACCTTGGTCTCCATGTGATGCCATTTGGCACACAAGTAGCAACTGAAGCATTTCATGTTCATCTTTATCTAGTTCCCCAGAGCTATCCACTCTCGATTTCTGTCGTGACTGACAAGCGTCTAACGGCCACTATTATGCTCACCCACTCTTGCGTACAAGTTCCCTTTTCAACAACAGCGCTCCACGCGACTTACACTGTCACTCAGGCAAACCTGAACTAGTGAACCAAGCATAAAACCTTGACCTCTCGATCAAACCTTGTCTCGTGTCAATGAGTTCCAACTCTTTTGTAGCACTTCTCCACACTTGCACGTGGTTGTTGTATTTCTAGCATCACTGAACTTTGATTCGAAGCAGCCATAACTTGTCCCCTCTCTAGGATGTCCAGTATTCCCACGAAGAAGAGCAACCAAGTCTCATCCCGTCTCAGCCTACTGATCCTTTCTAGTTGACTAAAAGGCTCAACGACATTTGTCCAAGCATCCAGACCTTTATGGTCCTTCAACACGCCTACATCCTTTCTAGGATGGGCCAACCAGGTTCACCCTAACTTAAGATGAACCTGGCTCTGATACCAACTGTCACGAGCTGACATTTTGACAGCAGAAATGCCCGTGCGGCACCTTGACTCCTCTAAGCCAAGGTCAGCCTTCCAACCGTTCAAATAACAATGGGCACATTTTTCGCGCGACCGTGTGCCTCTGCACACTTCCGTCTCTCGAACAACTCTCGCTGAATCATTCTCTCAAGCATCTATGAGTGCAATCATGCATCAAGGCTATCTATCCAAGACACACACTGTCCATAGGTTCTCACTATGGTAAGGCAAATCCCAACACCGATGCTCACCCAGACATTTGCAAGTCAAGGTAGCATGTGTGGCTAAGAGCCAACACCAAGCTGACGTGCCAACACCTCCCATCATGTCCCATTTGATACTATCCGATTAGTTCACGTCCCAGACCAAGGACTCCCATACGTCCATGGTCCAATCCTCAAGGCACCATACCATCATGCATGTTGGCAGGCCCTCGAGACTGGCTGCTAGACTAGTAGCATACACTGGACCTTTGTCCTACTCAAGCATAGTGCACCCTCCAATGCTTGCATGCTAACAAGTCCCACGAATGACTTCCCGTGCCATCTCGTGTCGAGATTCGTGGCCATGGCGCACCACGAAATCTCTGGGAGGTTTGGGCCACGTTCCATGCAAGCGGCATCCCGGCAAGCCAAGGGAACCGTACCCTTAAACCTCTGGCAGCACACTTTGACGCACTACCGGGACGACCCGGTAATGTCCATGAGTACTCCTACTCATGGAGACCTATGAGTCCCCTCGTGGTCCTCATATTCCCGCCCTACTAGTCCTACCAACTAGTAGTAGCTCACTTGATGCACCTACGCCAGGGGGTGGTGGAGAGCTGACACCAGGTGCTCCCCCTACAAAGAGCCTTCTGAGCTTTTAGCCTTCTACCAGGAACATATATGATTTTCGCTTGGGAGACATATTTGGCTTCCAGCTTGCCAATTCTCCGAATCTCCCAAATCCGATCATACCATTGCGTTCATTGACCCTTCAATATGGAACCTACCAAGTCTCATCCATTTCCGGGCAATATTGAAGATATTTACGAAAATGCCACTGCCGTACAAACTAGGCATCAGCATGCTCACCAGCCTGCACCCTCGCATGCGCATCTGACCGAGCGCCATCCTAGCTTGTAACATGCCACCAAGGCCGGCACGTTACACCTAGCTGCATCAGTAGGCATAAGATCTGGTGCGAACTTTGTAAGTCTGTCAAACTTCAGGGCATACTCTGCAACTGTCATACTGCCCTGAACTAACCCCACGAACTCATTTACTTTCGTTGCCCTGATGGAAACATTATAATACTTCTGACTGAACAAGTCCTTGAATCCTTCCAAGTAAAAGCAGTAACTTCTCTAGTCTGCGATGCCACCTCCCACCAGATTCGGGCATCCTCTCTCAGCATATATGTGGCACAGGCCACTCTGTCGTGTCCCTCTACCCTCATAAAATTAAGAATGGTATTAATCATGGTCATCCACTGTTCAGCCTTCAGTGGATCGGGTCCTCCCTGAAAGATCAGGGGTTGCTGCTTTCTGAACTGCTCATACAACGGTTCCCACTTGTTCCCAACCTCAACTGGCTGCACAACAGGTACCACCGCAGGTGGCACAATGGGGGCAACACTCCCAGATGGAGCCTGCTGCCGCAAAATTCGGATCTATTCATCTTGGCTCTGTAACCAAGCCTGCATATCTGCCATCAGCTATTGCCAGTTCTCAGGGACTGATGGAGGGGTCTGGCCCTGATCATCATCTCTAGTCCCGGACCTGCCGACTAGTCGCGTAGATTTTCTTGGACGCATAATTATCCAAGTCAATCTATAATCAACGACTCAGAAAATCAGACTATGATGACAGGGTAATAATCCTTTCATGATCCATCACTGGAACTCCAATCATTCACAAGCAATCAATTCCATAGCAATTTATCCAAATATTCATTCACATGCATAGCAGTGCTGATAAGCACCCCTCAATAACATCATGCAATAGTCAAGGGCCAAGCCCTATCAATATCTCATGCTCCCTATTAATCAAACAGATATCAACAGTTATATCTCATTCAAATCATTTAAGCGCATAATCATGTGTGCACAATTACCAAACCCTGAGTCGAGCTTGTCTTTCGCGGCGAATGTACATGTCCAGCCAGTCTTCAGGAACCCATAAACCTAGGACGCTCTGATACCAAATTGTAACACCCTGGATAGCCAAGACCGTTACACTGTGTGTTTATAAAAGTGCTAGACTTGCTAATCAAATCATTTAATTAAAAACGTGTTACTGAAACTATAATGGAACTAGGGTTAAAAGATTTTGGTCTCAAAAGCCGCATTTCTTATAAATAACATTTTCTGTTTATACGGGATCCCAAAAATAATAAGATTAAAACCATTTACAAAGATTCAAGATTTAAATACAATTTTTAGCCATTCTAAGCAAAACAGACTATTAGGCATTCCTTGTCCTGATCCACTCCTTGGCCATGGCGACCGAACAGCTGAATATGTTCATTCAGCCCCACAGCTCTCCATCTCAGGATTGGTCCAAGTTGCCTTTGCCTTTACCTGCACCACGTAGCACCCGTTAGCCAAGGCCCAGCAAGAAAACACAATAACAGAGCATAAACAATCAACAGACAATCCAATATCTCATATCACATAAACATGTTCTCAACAGTTTAAGCATTTATGATAACCAAGTATTCAAGATACCAAACATATCATCTCATATCAATAATCAATTCACAAATGATAACTAGGGTTAGCGCCCTTAGGCCGCACCCTCTGTTTATCCCACTGACTCCGGCCCGCTTAAACCAAGCTCAGTGAATATTAAGCTGTCCACGGCTACCAGTGGCCAAGCCGCGCCCTGTGCGCAAATATTGTATACGGCACCCTTAGGCCGTTTATCATATGTTCCATGGCATAATACCATCTATGAAATTATACAGATATCGGGAGCACTTAGTCCCTTCACAAATGTATAACCGGGTGCAGTTTTCTTACCTTTAAATTCGCTAGCTTCATTCACTTTGATCCTTGAGAACGATCCCTCTTGAGCCCTAGCGCACACCTAGACATAACCATAGGTCAGAATCACCACCAAACCTCAAGTCCAAAACCTAACCTGGGGACCAATCCCGAGCCCTCGGGAAGCCCCAATTCCACCAAACGGGGTGGTGGAATCGAACCTCGAACCCCCGGGCAAAAACCCTTGAAAATAACTCAAGAAAACCCCTTTCTGGGAACAGGTTAGTGCTACAACGCTCTAAGGAAGGCGCTACAGCGCTAAAAACAGAGCCCAAAATTGTTCCAAGGCACTTGGCCTAGCGCTGTAGCACTAGTCACAGAACAACTAATGCTGTTTTTCCTTCCTTCAACTTTCCCCGAGCCAAACCTTACCAAAACTTCTCCAAACTTCCACCAAACCTAGAATCAAGCTTACTAACATGTCTAACTTATCCCAAGCATCTCAACTATACAAAACTTAAACACATGCATCCCTAATCTCAAAATTCACCATGGTTGAACCTCAAACTCAGAAACTTCAGCAAAACAACCAAAACCTCAGAATTTAGAGCTAGAATTTCATACCTTCAATGGGGATTCGACCTTAAGTTAGCCTCAACTCCTCCTCAAACCCTTAGCTTGAATTCCCTAGAGTTCCCATCAAATTCAGCTTAGACATCATAGTTCAATACCCAAACCAGAATTTGAAGTAAACTTCAAAGTCTTGCTTCAACTGAATGAATTGCTTTGCCAATCCCTCAAGATAGAATAGGGATCCTAGGCTCTAGCTCTTGCCCAAACTCTTCCTAAGTTTCTGCTCCAAAATACCTCAAGAACTGATGGGGGAAAGCCAAACCGACCTTGAAAAATACCCTGTTTTCCTTTCCCTTTTATTTCCCTTCTTTTTCTTTCTTTTCTTTTCTTTCTTTCCTTCAGAGTTTCCAGCCTTTTCTACACTTCCCACTAAGTCATAAAACCTGAGTTATACCTATCCTTATATGCCAAATGACCACAATACCCTCCCCTTTAATTCTAAATCTTTTAATCAACCTAGGGGCATTTTGGTCATTTTACCCAATTCCCGCTAATTCTTCGAGTGCCTCTAATATTTTTCGCTTACTTCCCGAGACCTAATTAATCACCAATTATATTCCTTAATGTCAAAATTAACCCCAATATATTCTCTAAATTCCCAGAAATACCCCCTGACTCGCCCCGAGCTGGGTATTAATCCCCGCTGTGACTTTTTCGCTAACCTGCTCACTAGGATCGTCTCGAATCACAGATTACAAATATATCCACATAATAATGTGGTCTCGACAATTTATCACATATATATACAGTTATGCCCTTAACGGGCCAAAATTACAGTTATGCCCTTTCTAATCTAATCAGGCCCTACATGCATACTAATACACATAGTCATGCATCTCAGATATTCAAATAGTCATATAGCATAATTTTAATCATTAAATCACATATATTCCAATTATGCCCTCCCGACACTCTAATCAAGGCCCTTAAGCCTTATTAGTAAATTTAGGTCGTTACATTAATTCACTTAAAATCAATTAATACTATATTTAACTAACATATGGTATTCAAATAAAACTTATCAGTTAAATTTGATAAATTAATTATTCACGTAAAATTATCCAATAATTATATCTGTGCCTTGAAAAATTAGTTCCTTTGAAAATTAGTCATTTTTTCCTTTTAATTTGTCACTTATTTTCACACCCTAGACTCTGATGTTTGAGGTGGCTTGAGGACCATGAACCTATAATTTTAAGCTTCATTAAATCAGATTATTAATTAAACTCTATAATTAAATAAACTTATTTATTAATTCCATTATTACTCCACTATAAATATGGAAGTGTACTCTTAGTACTTACATAATTATATTTATAGAATTAGCTCGTGTAGTTCATTGATATAATTACTTCATATAGTTATGCCCTCCAAATATTAGTTCATAAATTATAATTGGTTAAATTT
Source organism: Humulus lupulus (assembly GCF_963169125.1). NCBI lineage: Eukaryota > Viridiplantae > Streptophyta > Magnoliopsida > Rosales > Cannabaceae > Humulus > Humulus lupulus. The sequence continues at coordinate 143,794,719 of NC_084800.1, read as the reverse complement.
ACTGTTTTACTCTTCTAATTACTTATTGTTCCTTAAGTACCATTAATTCATTAGTGAACAGTTAATTTATAATCATATTGTAAATTTGAGCTTAATGACTATTCAGTTCTATAATTAACCCTTAAGGAAACCAATATACAATCCGTTCGGAAAGCTTAGATTCCAAATCTTGTAAGAATATGTTTCCAGCCATCCATGCCATTGAATCTAAAAAAAAAGTCATTATGCCTGATATACAAACAAAACTTAACGAGTGAATCAAAAGACCCGATAGACATGAATAGGAGTTCATGACTACTCAGGATTCAGATTGATCTACATATGATCATCATGTTGATATGAATTAAATCTTTATAGCAAATGGTAAGTTGATAAAGAAATTAATTCACATCGTTCCTGTCATATATAATCTAATTATATGAAGTACATTCACTAAGATGTCTATCCACATAAGTAATTTGGATATAAATCACATGCATTCATAGAATGCTTAGTGAACTGTATTAGCAACTATTCATTAAAGATTCCTTACTTTAATATGCTGCTGACTATTTTATTCATGATTTGTGATCTTAAATCTCTCGTACTCATACAAGATCATAATCTCATAAAATGAATATGACATTTTTTGATATTTATATTAACTATTCAAACAATAATTAAAATATTCAATTATAAGAAAAATGCACTTTTGTTAACTTTCATAAATGTCTTTACATATGCTTTCAGAGCATAAACCCTAACACATACATACCACTTGTGGATGCAAATACACACCCTATGCCATAGTGAGTATTGGAATGATCGATTATGTAATTCACATGGATCGACAAGAATGAGCTGACTTAGGACAACAATCTACGATTACCCAAATCGCGTCGTGTTGCTTCAATGTTCTTGGTAATCCTGTCACAAAGTACATTGCGATGTATTCCACTATGGGATTGGCAGAGGTTGCAGAGTTCCTCCAGGTCTTTGATGCTTTGCTTTGATTTGTTGACAAGTCAGGCATCTCCCCCACATACGCAACTATATCCTTTTTCATTCCAAGGCACCAATATAATGTTTTAACGTCGTTATTGTTGGTATTTATTTGAATAAAATCAGACACAACGGAAATTGATAGTGGTTTTAAAAATTATTTATACCGAGCCAGGATCAATACATATATCTACAAATTAAATAAACACACAAAATTGAAGAAGTATAGATCTTGTAGCATATAAAGATTCCTTGAGTCTTTTTGTATAATCAAACGATCTTTCTATCCAGCGAAGACTCACACCATAATATTCCAAGCCTTTCCTCAAACATACAAGGATGTGTGTGTGCACGTAAGATTCACTGGATTGATTATTTAAGCTCTCTAGATGTTCTCAACACATGAGATCTAGAGAGTTTTGAGAAGAGAGAAGGTTATAGAGAGTTCTTGAATTTTTCAGGCTTAAAAAAATTTCTATCGATCGATCTGACTTACAGGTCTGATCCAACAACTTATTAAAAAGAATGCTATATTTTAAAAATTATAAAGATAATAAAACAATTTTATTTTCTTTTAATTTAATTAGTTCTAACTAATCTCTTTATTTTAATCAAATTAAAACAATAATTAAATAAACAAATAATATTTGAAATTCAAAATTAAAATCTAAGGGACACATGGCACTGTAAGTGGCACCACTTATGTCTGTCCCTAATTTTTTTATTTGTTTATTTATTTAACTTTAAGACAATATATTTATTCTCGAAAAATAAGTATCAGTTAATTCAAAATTAACCTTATCTTAAATTTATTAGTTTGAATAATTATCTTATGCTAAGATAATAATTAGCTCTCTTTAATATTAACCCAAACACTAAATAATATTAATTTAAACTAATAAAAAGTTTTTTAAATAAAAACTAATTAGTCAAATAATCAATTAATTGATAATTTATTAATTGCATATAATTATCACTTAGTCTCGAAAAATTAATTCCTTTGTAATTTATTCATTTTCTCCATTAATCTTGCATGTGACATCTTTACCCTTGACAGTGTAGGACATATGCAACTCGGGGACCATGGATCTATAATACTAAGATCCAATAAAGCAAACTATTAATTAAGCTCTTTAATTAAATAATCTTATTTATTAATTCCATTATTACTCCACTATAAATATGGAATTGCACTCTAAGTATTTATAGAATTATATTTGCAGAGTTTTCTCATGTAGTCCATCGATATAATCCATAAATATAGTTATGTCCTCCATTTATTGGTTCATTAATTAGAGCTGGTTAAGAATTATCGTTTTACCATTCTAATTATCTCTTGTTCCTTAAGTATCATTAATTCACCAGTGAATAATTAATCTATATCATATTATAGATTTGAGTTCAATAACTATTCAGTCCTAGAATTAACCTTTAAGGGAACCAATATTCGATTCGTTAGGAAAGCATGAATTCCAATATTGTAAAATCATGTTCCTAGCCATTCAAGATATTGAATCTCCAAAACAAAAGTCACTAGCCTCATTATATTAAGAGACCTTAACAAATGAATAAAAAAATCCAATAAACATGGGTATGAGTTCATGATTACTCAGGATTTAAACTGATCTACAAATGATCATCTTTTAAGATATGAATTAAGTCTTTATGACAAACAATAAGTTTATAAAGAAATTAATTCACATCGGTCCTGTCATATATATGTTAGGATTAATGCCCTAAAAGCATGTAAAGACATTTTATTGATTTAAATAAAAGTACAATTTTATTATATTTGAATGTTATAATTATTGTTTGAATTAATTATATAATAATATCAAGAAAATTATTTATTCATTCATGAGAATATGATCTTGTAGTAGTACGAGAGAATTAATATCATTATAATGAATAAAATAGTCAATAACATATTAAAGTATGAAATGTCTAATGAATAATTACTAGTACGGTTTGCTAAGCATACTAGATGCGAGTAATCTAGATTCAGATTACTGATGTGGATAGACATCTTAGTAAAAGTGTTTTATATAATAGAGATTATATATGTCAGGACCAATGAAAATTAATTATCTTTATAATCTTGTCGTTTGACATAAAGATTTAATTCTTATCATAATAGATGATCATTTGTAGATCAGTCTAAATCCCGAGTCTTCATGAACTCTTGTTTGTGTTTATTGGATCTTTTGATTCACTCATTAAGGTTTCTTAGTATAATGAGGCTAATGAATTTTGGTTTGGAGATTCAATATCATGAATGGCTGGGAACATGATTTACAATAATGAAATCCATACTTTCCTAATGTATCGATTATTGGTTCCCTTAAGAGTTAATTTTGGAACTAAATAGTTATTGAGCTCAAATCTATAATTTGATTATAGATTAATTATTCGCTAGTGAATTAATGGTACTTAAGGATTAATAGGTAATTAGAAGGGTAAAACGGTAATCTTGACCAGCTCTAATTAACGAACCAATAAATGGAGGACATAACTACATTTATTGATTATATCAATGGACTACAAGAGAAAACTCTGTAAAAATAATTCTATAAATACTTAGACTGCAATTTCATATTTATAGTGGAGTAATCATGGAATTAATAAATAAGATTATTAGATTAAAGAGTTTAATTAATAATGAAATTCCGTTTTTAGTAATTACCAAATTAATTAAACCAAGTGAATTAATTAAAGTGCGGAATGGTAATTAACTGTTTACACAGATTACAGTTCTGTCGGGACAGAAACCAAACTTGTCACGACAGAAATTGAACACAATAAAAAGACAGTGCAAAACAATAAAGAATACAGCGAATTTTTACAAGGTTCAGAAACCCTTTCGGATAACCTACTCCTTGGAGCCACGCCCAGAGAATAAAATCAATTAATAAAGAATCACAAGTACAAAAACATTGACTTAAACAAAACAAGACTCCCTCTTGAGATTTGCCGCAACTTGTTGTACTTCTCTTCACTAATTTGATCTTGATTGAAACGCTCAACCACTTGAACTCCCTTCAATGGCCAGCGAGTGCTTGCATCCTCCCGACGCAAGGCTTGTAAAAATCTTCTCCCGAAGACTATAAACGTTGTGTTCAAATTACAATGTGTATTTGAGTGCTTTTGCTCACCCGTTATCAATTCGACATCCAAAGCCACCTCACCCACAGAGGAGTGCTTCTGCTCGAGGGTCATTCTGTGACGGTCATTTCTGAGTCTGATTAGTAAACTCATCCACCTTCGCAGTTTGAACTAAAACACTGTAGTATTTCTCATTGAAAGCATCCCTGAACTCATAGTAGTCACATCCCTCCTTTGGGACATGATTTCCCACCAGATGCGGGCGTCATCCCTCAACATGTAGCTGGCACAAGCCACCCTCTCATTTCATTCCACTCTCATGAAGTCCAATATGGAGGAAATCATATTCATCCACTGCTCTGCCTGCAATGGGTCTGGACCGCCCTCAAAGGTGGGAGGGTGCTATTTTCTGAACCATTCATATAAAGGCTCCCACCTGTTTTCCATCACAGGCTGATCTGGCACTGGTGCCACAGCCTGTGCAATCTGTAACCCAACATCCCAGGGAGGGAACTGCTGCCTCAGTTCTTAGAGCTCGTCTTCAGTTCCTTGAAGTCTAGCTTGCATTTCTGCAAACATTTGTTGCCAGTTCTGTAGGGCAGGTGGAGGGTTCTGACCCTAGTTGTCATCTTCGGCCATATTTCCGCGGAGTCTAATCGATTACAGAGGCATAACTTCAGTATGCATGCAATCCATGATGCTGCACATCAGGCATAATAACAACATCCAAAAACCTCCTCCCAGTCCAATCAGTCAAATATAACATTAAATAAATATAATGCACGCATCGCATAAACATATAGCAATCAAAGGGGCCATGCCCTGACATCATATATATGCATATATATATTCATCATGCTCTATCTATACTATTCAGGAAAACATGGCAACTCAGACAAGCAATTAAACACATAATTCACTTAATACCGACCAACCCTGAGTCGAGCTTGTCTCTGGCAGTGAGCGTACATGTTCGGTCAATCTCTAGGAACAAAAATCTTGGGATGCTTTGATACCAAGTTGTAATGCCTTACAACCCTAGAGCCATTACCATGTGATTTTAAAATGTGCCATTAACTCGCTAATCGAGGTTTTAGACTGAAAAGTGTGATTAAAATGGAATAAAGACTCATTTAATGAAAATTAAGTATAAAAAGGTTGGGACATTTAATAAATTTATAAAAGTGTTACATCAGGATCCCAAAACACTATTTCAAAATGTGTTTACAATTCAAAAGTTAAGGTACAATCAATCTAGGCGACAAAATCAACTGTTTATAACATGTCCCACAAAACAACCCCGGCCGTGGTGGCCAGGTAGGTTGAACATGTACGCCTTGCTCCATGCCCTCCAAATCATGCTTGGTCTCCCTTTCCTTTGCTCTTACCTGCACCATAGAGCACTGTGAGCCAAGGACCAGTAGGAAAACTCCACACATAGCATAGGACAATTCAATTAAGTAAATGCACAACTTTAAACATATATCAGATTGTTCATATAACGACCTATGCCAACCCAGGTGCTTTACCAGGCACTGGGTTTGCGGTCTTCACCGAGAACGGATGAGCACAACACCCTAGATGACCATGCCATGGAGACCTGCATTCAGCATGCTTGTTGCTGTGCCTGGCCTTCGCCGATCCCGGCCTTCCCCGACCCAGCCTTCGCTGATCAATCATAACCATGCAAACATATCATAACAACTACAAATATTCACACATAACAATAAACACAAATAATCGGGTCATGCCCTGTGTCACGGGCCGGCTATTTGGGTACTCCAACTAGACGGAACGTGCGGCACTTGCAGACTCTTCAAGCTAGCAAGTCAGCCTACAACACACACCTACAGGCAAACAAACTCAGCGGTTAGCCACATACACATATCGGACATGCAACGGGCAATAACGAAGTATGAGCAAGCACACAGCAAGTCATTCCTAGGAACGTCCACACAACACAAAGCACACAACAAGGCAAATGGCACGCAGTGGCCCAACGAAGCTAACAAACAAGCCACACATAAGCAACAAGGAAGCACACAGGGGAAAGTATGGATAAATGTTATTTCATTAATATATAGCCTTGATAGGGCAAGGGAGTACACAGCTTTGGCCCCTATCTGCTGATGGCCATGGTGCTTCCCTAAGTCACCAGGTCACCTCCCCCTAAGGAGCCTTCTAGGGAAATAAAGTCTTCCTAGGAACATATATGATTTTTGTCTGGGAGACATATGCAATATTACAAAACTGCCACTACCCTATCCCATGAGGTTTCTTGGTGCAAGACTTGACTAATGATCAAGCACCAAGGCATGCTCATTAACAAAATGGCCCCATGTGGGTGTGCCAAAGGGCAGCACGCCACACCCTGCACTACGTGTAATGCCCCGAATTCTCCGATATGGTTTAGTGGCGGATTAGTAGGCTGGGAGGGCCATAACTATTTAATTACGCCATTAAATGAATATATGCATGTTTATGTGAATTATATTATGATATAATGATATATGCATGCATGTGGGACCACATTTGAAATATTATGCTGTTTTGATAATTTGGCCCAATGAGGGTAAGTTTGTGTATTTGGGTGCATGATGTGAATTGTGAATGAGATTCCATTATTATGGAGATATATTCGAGCTATTCGACATGAGACGGTCATATTTAGTGGATTAGCGGTTTTGTCATAACGGGGTCAATTTTGGGGTAATAGGAATGCTTATTTGATGATAAATTGGGAATATTTGAGATCAGGGTGAAATTCTGGAGGTTTTGACTATAATGTCCCCGGGGGTGTTTTCGAGACCCCGAGCATTAGGTTTTATTTGAGGTTACTTAAGCTTGAAGTAGCTGTCAGATAGAACGTACGATTAGAAAACATCTCGTTCTCCTTCGTTAGTTCATTTTTGTCACCCGAAGCATATTTGAAGAAATCTTGAGTTCTAGGAGTCGAAATCGAGCGAGGATCGAGGCATAGCAATCCTAGGAAAGATTAGAAGCTTCTTGACCGAAGGATTTGACAGAAAACAACCTAATCGAAGGTAATCTAAGTTTAAAGTTTTGAGCTTTTAGACTTTCTAAGCTTTGAATTGGACTTTGTGAATTGTTGGGTTTTCGATTCGTTTGAACCTTGGGTTTTGAGGGTTTTGGTGCATTGGGAAGCTTGGGAACCTTGTTTTGATGATTGGGGAATGTTTAGGTATGATTTTGGAGGTTTTGAGAAGTTGAAAACGCGTTTGGGAATGGCCCAGGGTTGGGGGCCGCGACCCTAGCTCGAGGTTGAAGGAGGAGGTTTTGTTTGCGCTGGGCGCCGCGGTGCTTACCTCTGGAATTTCTGGGGGCCGTGGCACAAGGTGCCAGGGCTGCGACTCATGTGCAGGGTTGAGCCCATTTGCATGTTTTGACCCCGGGATCATGGTTTTAGGCCTCGGGATCACTCCTACTACCCGGATTAGTGAGGATTGATGTCTCGGAGGCTAAATCTTGGTTTGAGAACCTTTGATTATCATGTTATTGATGGTATCCTATAATGTGTTATGATTAGGTAACCGCTAAAGGACTAAAAGATAAACCGTTCTCAAGGGTCATTCTTTTGTTCATTCTAGCTCGAATCAGAGGTAAGAAAACTGCACCCGAAATGTGACATGCATGGTTATTCATGAGGCATGTTGGTTGTATAAATGTGGACATGAATTGATTGTGGAATACTTAGCAAATGTTGCTCACTTGTGCATGGTACTGACTCATTAGTCAGATTTGGCAAAGGTGCTAGTATTAACTGTGAAGTTGTGACTCATTAGTCAGGTTCGGCAGTGGTACTGGGCACTGGTCACATTGCGCTGAATCATTAGTCAGGACGGCCTTAGCGTGTTCAACGCAAGCCAGTAAAGATTAGATCTAATCGACTTTCTGCATTGAATGACTCAAAGAGCATTAATGCCGGACCGACCTCAAGTTCGATGAACATTATAAGCGCTTGTGTGGCTTACCCATCAGTCACTCATTTGTTAAAGTAGAGACTTACCCATCATTCTCTCATTTGTTGAAGGCTAGTGGCTTACCTAGCAGCCACACTTCCATTTGAATTAGTGATTTGGTTGTCAGTCACTCAGTATGGTTTATCAGAACCTCAAAGTGATATTCACTCATCTGTTTGAAAGCTATGAGCTTTGTGTGATTATAATGATAATCATTTGATGATGTTTACGTGTAATACTGTGTTTTCTTGCTGGGCTTTGGCTCATGGGTGCTATGTGGTGCAGGTAAAGGAAAAGAAAAGCTCACCCAGCCTTGAGTGGAGAGCTTAGGTGGTGATGTGTACATATGCGGCCGCTTGACCACCACGGCCAAGGAGTTCTCAGAGGAACTAGGGGGTTTACCCTATTTTTGCCGCTTAGGTCGGGGGGGATTGAAATTTTGGAACAGTAATGACCTTTTTGAGTTGTAAATAACTTGTAAATGTTCTTGTGGGCCCATGAACAGTTTTATGTATCAATAAAACATATCCTTTCCTTTTTATTGGTTTTCACCTTAACCTGTTAATAACACTTAGATCACGTTTTTAACCAAAGGACTCAGGCAATGAGTCAAATTTCTGGTTCACCGTAACTGTTCTGGGGTAACCAGGGCGTTACACTACGGGCACAAACAATTTTCTTACTTGTATCCCGAGCTGACTGTCAAGTGTGATCTCGAGCGCGATCCCCTAAACCCGAGCCTTTGCGGTAAAACCTAGTCACAACGCAATAATAATAATCCATCAAGCCCTAAACCATATAAAAACTTCAGAATAATATTCTTGCCTCCGGGACCTCGAATCTACTAAATGGGATAGTAGGGCCACGACGCGTTGCAAGTCAAAGAACCTTGGGGCTCTCTTGTAGGGACATGGGCTGCGACGCGCACTACTTGCGCCTGGGAAAAATTTAGAGGCTCCCAGCCTCTTCGCACACACGGGTCGCGACGCTTGAAGAACAAGGCCGCGATTCGAGCCCAAAGCCTAGTAATCCTCCATACATTTCTACGAGCTAAACTCTCAAAATCCACCTAAATTAAACCTTAAACTTAGAATTCAGTCCATGTTTCATATTAAAGAAACATAACTGGTATAGGCACCCCAAAAACTATCCCTTAGCCTTACCAAAATCCAAAATCAGACCTAAGGTCTTGTAACACCCTACTTACTTAGAGCCGTTGCTAAGTGAGTTAAAAATGTGCCATTAGCTCGCTAATTGAGGTTTTAGGTTAAAAGTGTAGCTAAACTGGAATAAAAGTCATTTAATATAAAAATGTGCTCTATAATTGAAAAAGTAAAGAGTTATACATTTGGGATCCCAAAATACTGTTTAGAAAATACTTTACATCTCAAAAATATAGTTATGGTCGACCTAAGCGACAATTCAACCAATACATTACATCTTCCCAAAAAATAACCTTGGCCGTGGTGGCCAGGCAGGCCGAACATGTACCCGTCGCTCCACACTCTCCATACTCATGGTTGGTCAACCTTTCCTTTGCCCTTACCTGCACTATAGAGCACCCATGAGCCTAAGCCCATCAAGAAAACTCAACACAAAACAAATAACATATGCATATCTATCAACAACGTATAACAAATCAGCCAACAGGCTAAACACATAGCGGCCATGTCGCCCCGGGTGCTTCACTAGGCCCTGGGTTTGCGATCTTCACTGAGAGGATGACCCCAGCATCCTAGGAGGGTCTTGCCCTAACGACCTACACTCTGCATGTTCAACGATGATCTCGGCCCCTTGCCGTACTCGGCTTCCTGCCGTTCTCGGCCTTCGCCCTTTGCTAACAAATACATATCACATAGCAAAATATCAAAAAATATTTAAACATATACTAAACATAAACAGTAGGGCTGCACCTTGCAATTCAATCATTAGGGCCATGCCCTGCTCTACGGGTACAACAGTTTTCTTACCTATGTCCTAAGCTATTTGAGCACCGGAATCCCGAGCACAGTCCTCTAACCCAAGCCTCGCTGAAAACCTAGTCACAATGCATTCATAATATCCATCCATCAAATTCTAATCAATTAAATAACTTCAAAATATAAATCTAGCCTCCAGGACCTTGGATTCTACCAAACTAGGTAATGGAAACCTTCCCGAGCCTTAACATTTGAGTTCCCGAGCTAAAAACCTTCAAACAGCCAATATTCCACACTTGAGCCACGCCCTAGTCCCCTTTAAGGGCCTCGGCGTGCCCCAAGTCAAAGGAAAAATGCCTATCTACGGAGGGACATGGGCCGCGACGCACTACACCTTGTGCCGCGGCGGCTGGGCAAGTTTCCCAGGCCCTCAGGCCTAATTATTCAAGCGGGCTGCAGCGCCTGATGAATAGGGCCGTGGCTCGGGTCTCAAAACCCAGAAATCCCATGCAATTTTATGAGCTAACTTCCCTTAAGCTCACCAATTCCAAGCCCTAATCCTAGAATTCAGCCTATGATTCATATCCAAACAATAGAACTAGTATTAACATCCAAAATCCAACAAAAAGTCTCATTATGGATACCAAAAATCCTAGGTGCACGAGACTCCAGCCTTGTGCCCTTCAAACCATAGATTTGAGATGGAAGCGGCGAAGCCCAACCTGGCGTCTTCCACTAAGAGCCCCACTGCAGAACCAAGCGAGACATGGTCTTGAGCCACAGGCCTTCGTCTCGCGTCACAAGCACCTCACGCCAAGAGGGTATCGTGCCTGGAAGGTGCCCTGTGCCTCGGAGGGACCGCGCATCAAGAGGGCCTCGCGCCAAGAGGGCCGTACACATGGAAGGTACCTCGTGCCTCAGAGGCAACTCACGATAGCGCCTCGGGCACCACAACAGCGCCTCGGACGCAGGGGCCTTTCGTGCCACACCGTCTCGCGCGCATCAGCCCCGCGCACCACGGAAGCGCCTCATGCGCAAGGGCCTTGCATGCCACACCATCTTGCATGCACCAGCCCTGTGCACCATGGCAGTGCCTCGCACGCAGAGGCCTTGCACGCCATATCGTCTCGCACGCACCAGCCCTGCGCACCACGGCAGCGCCTCGCGCGCAGGGGCCTTGCATGCTGCACTATCTCGCTCGCACTAGCCCTGTGCACCACAGGCCTTGGGAGGATCTTGCCTTCTATTCTCCTGGAGGTACGAAATGCATACGGAGGTACGACCCTAAAAATCACAAATGGCAGACCCTATCCCCACGCCAGACAAGTAGTGGTCGTACGCCAAGTACCTGACGTGGTCCTTCTCAGCCAACCTCTGCATCTGTCCCCGAAAAGTAGTGGAGGTACGAGGAGTGGTGGCATAACCCGCATGCTTATGACCATTTATCAACATCGACACCACGACCCTCTGCTCCACCACGACCTGTGCCACTACCACAACAACATACCCAAGTATCTTCTTGTCCCCTGGGACCACCTTGTATCCAATGCCATTAGAGCCAAGCTATAAATGGATCTTCTCCTCTCCATCTAAGGGGTTAGAAAATTCTTGTAATATCAGACTATTCTAAGAACCATATACAAGTTTTTCTTTTATTGTTCACTTGCAATTTTCCTCCTAATTTCTACAAGTTCGTTTGCATTCATTAAGTTCTGATTAATTCTTTGAGTTTTCCATCTATATTTCATTGATGAGTTTCTGCCGTCAAAAGTTTGGCGCCGTTTGTGGAAGGATAAATGCCAAGCCACTGTTCTTCCATTGATTCCGGTAGAAAAGATGCCTAGATTCTCTAAGCAGTTGAGAGAACCACAGGAGGTTGAGGTCCACATCGATGGAGATCAGCTGAAGGCCTCCATGAAGAATCCTCACCACTCGAAAATGTGAACGCACCAAAGGAGCCCGGGGTTCTTGAGGATGAAAGAGAGGCTTTGTCCCTGGAAGTTCCACCTGATGAGAATTGTCCAAGATCAGCGGTTGCTTCTGCGAGAGATGCCAGAAAGTTCTCGTCCCCAAAGCTGCCACAGATGCCGAACTCAGGCTGGCAGAATCCAGGCCCATCAACGCGCAGGCCTGACAAGGATCCCCGAGTCTATTCCATAAGCTCGAGCTCTAGGTCTCGATTTTATGAAGAGGAGATACGCGAATTACCTCGGAAGAACAAAAGGCTAGAAACCACCTTAGAGAATATGCAAGAGGTGTTGAATGGCCTGCTATAAGGGAAATAAAGCATATCTCTTCCTAGGTGAAAAGAGAGAGGCCAAGAGGGGGCAGAAACCACAGTCCCGGTGGACAATGGGAGGACTCGACTCTCCACCAGTAATACCCCCCGGATGAAGTAGCATGAACGTCCCGGACCACCAAAACAGTCTCAAAGGCTAGAGCAAAAGAACAATGCTGACCTTCGTAACGAAGTCGAAGTCACTTCAAGGAAAACACCGTCGGACGTAAGGGAAGAGCTCAATAAGAAAAGGACAGACAAAAGGACTACACCTCCTATGGCCCCCTGGGAAGACAAAGGAAAGGGAAAGGCTAACCCGTCCACTTTGAGAGACTACTTGAACAAAAGGAGACAAAACCTAGACATAGAAATGAGGAGCCTCCGGAGCAAGATAATCACCGCAATTGGAGGGCAAGCCATCGATGATGAGTTCGTTTACGAATCACCCTTCACTAAGGAAATCCAAGCCGTCCGGCTCCCAACCAACTTTAGCGAGCCTCATATGACCCCTTATGAAGGAAATACAGATCCCAAATACCATCTGGACGCATTTAACGACCTAATGAAATTAAGGGGAATTAGCAGCAGGGCCAGTGTAACGACCCAAATTTCCTAATAAGGTTTAGGACCTTGATTAGGAGGCCGGGAGGGCCATACTTGATTATTTTTGCTATTATATGATTATATGCATGATTATATGGATCATATTATTATATGATGATAAAGGCATGCATAGGGGTATATATTTTGTTATGAGGGTATTTTGGTAATTTGGCCGTTGAGGGCATAAACATAAATATCCGTGATAAATGTTGAGACCACATTCTTATGTGGATATATTTGTAGCTTGTGACTCGAGGCGATCCTAACAAGCGGTTTAGCGGGAAAGTCACAGCGGGGATTTATACCCGGCTCGGGGTGAGCCTGGGGATGTATCTGAGAATTTGGAGAACATATTGGAAATTATTTGATAATGAGGAAAAATAGTTGGTGAATAATTAGATGATGGGAATTAAGTGGTAAATATTTAGGACACTTGAGGAATTAGTGGGAATTGGGAGCAATGACTAAAATGCCCTTAGGATGTCTAAAATCTTGGTTTAATTGGGAGGGCAATATGGTCATTTGACTATAAGAGATAAGTAACATTTGCCTTTATGCCTTAGTGGAATTGTTAGAAAGTGTGAGAAGCTGAAGGAAAGAGAAAGAAGGAAAACATGGACTTTTCTTCTCCATTCGTTTTGTTCTTTTCCTCACCATTTCTTGTGAATTTTGGAGCTGAGATTTTAGAGAAAGTTCAGACTGGATTTTGGGGCTAGAGACCTTGGTGAAGCTAAGGAGTTAACAGGGATTGGTTACTTAATTGAGGTAAGGTTTAAAGGGTTCTGCTGAGTTTTCTGAATTTTGCTAGAATAGATTTCTAAACTTGAGGCTTTGGATGAAACTTAAGGGAATTGTGCTTTGGGGATTGAGGAGCTAAGGACTAGAGGGATATTAGAGACAACCTAAGTTGGGCTCTCCATAAAAGGTCAGGATTTATGGGTTTTGTTATCTTGAATTGCTTGGTAGTTGATGGTTTTCAGATGAGTTCTTGAGTTTTTGAGTTCAATGTTTATTTTCTTAGCTTGATGATGCATGTGGCTAAGTTTTGGGTTGTTGGGCCATTTGGGATGAGATATAGGTGATGGTAGACTCAATTTGGTGTGTAGTAGAGGTTTGGAAGGGTTCAAAGGGGTTTTGGTTTGAGAAAATCGAAGAAGGGAAAAACAGGGTGTTACTGGTCTGTGACTAGAGCTGTAGCGCTAGCCTTTGAGTGCTACAGCGCTAGGCTTGGGATTTTTGGGCATTTTTGGCTCTGCTAGTAGCGCTGTAGCACCCTCCTTAGAGCGCTGTAGCGCTACCCTATTTTCAGAAAAGGGTTTTTGGGTTATTTCTTAGTGTTTTTGCTTGAGGGCTCGGGGTTTGATTCCACCACCTCGTTTTGTGGAATTAGGGCATCCTAGGGACTCGGGGTTGGTCCCGAGGCTAGGTTTTGGATTCGAGGTTTGGTGATGATTCTGATCTATGGCTGTGACTAGGTGCACGCTAAGGTTTAGACGGGATCGTGCTTGAGGATCAAATTGAACGAGTTAGCGAAATCAAAAGGTAAGAAAACTGCATTGATTATGTGGTTAGGTTGGGACTAAGTGTTCCCTATATTTGTATGCATTACTATGTGATTATGATGGGACTAAGAGCTCCTAATATCTGTATGATGTTATAGATGGTATTATGCCATGGGACATAAGATAAACGGCCTAAGGGTGCCGTAAATAATATTTGCGCACATGGTGCGACTCGGACACTGGTACCCGAGGACAACTTATTAATTACTGAGCTCGGTTAAGCTGGCCGGAGTCAGTGGGTATTAGACTGGGGGCAACCTAAGTGAGCCGAAGACAGTGGGTTAAACAGAGGGGGCGACCTAAGAGTGCCGACCCTAAATACTTTGTAATGATTGAGATAAAATGTTGGTTATGCATTTGATTGTTGTTGCAATCTGATAAATATGATATGTTGATTATCTGGATGACAAATTGTTAAATTGTCGATTGATATCACTGAATAGGTGAATGTTATGAATTGCTGAATTCTTGGTTATGCATTGTGAGATATTTGGTTATTGATATTGATCATGCCATGCTGTTATGTTTTCTTGCTGGGCCTCGGCTCACGGGTGCTACGTGGTGCAGGTAAAGATAAGGGTATGTAGAATCAACCATGAGTTGGAGAGCTCTTGGGGCGAGGTGTACATTGTCAGCTGCTCAGCCACCATGGTCAAGGGTTTGTACAGGGATGGAAACCTAAAATGTGTATTTTGCCATTAGAGAGGCCTGAGTTGTTTATAACTTCTGAAATTTTTGTAAATATGTGATTTAAACTCTGTTTGAGATTCTGTGTGCTAAACTGTCGTTTTTAATAAAATAACCTATTTATGACCAAAATCTTTTATTCCTAACCGAAGTTAATGATGTTAGATTCACATTTTGTTTAAATGACTTAATTAGCAGGTCTTGCACTATTTTAAACACACAGTGTAACGGTCTTGGTTACCTAGGGTGTTACAACTTGGTATCAGAGTGGTCTAGGTTTATGGGTTCCTGAAGACCGGCTAGACATGTACATTTGCCGCTAAAGACAAGCTCGACTCAAGGGTTTGTAATTGAATACATGAAATTGTATGCTTAAGTGCTTGAATGAAATATGAGTGCATTAATTGGTGTGATCAATAGGGAGCATGAGATACTGATAGGGCCTGGCCCTTGACTGTTGTGTGATGATATTAAGGCATGCTGATTAGCATCGCTCTTGAATGTGGATGAATATTTGGATAATGATTGGTATATGAATTGTAGGTGATTATATGTATAAATTGAACGTATATGCTATACCTGTTTATTGGCATATGGAATGCGTAGTATGTATGCATTTAATGGTAATGAAATTTGGTAATTTATGTATAGTATTGTAAATTGGTGTTTGGTATGCTTTATATGTGCAAGATTACTATGGTTGTTCGGATTTGCTCTTGGGATGATTCTGGAGATGAACATCAGGGTTAAGAGGTTTAGTCGGTGAAGACAGATTAATTCAGGTTGTATGTGTTGAGAATGGTTAATTGGACCCAGTTTGATTTTAGTAAGGGTAGAAGATGGCAGTTGGGGTTGGAATCCTCCACCTGCCCATGAGATTCATATCAGATGTTTGCTGATGTATGAGTCAGGCTGTGAGGTCTGATAGAGGGGATTAGATGGACGGAAAAGCAGGTTACTGAGAGGGAACATATAAGAATTATTGTATGGAAGGCCTTGGAAGTATTATCCTCTAGTTTTGAGGAAGGTTTGGGTTGTTCAAGAATTGGTTAGTGAATGGGTATGGCTAATCCTATTCTTGATAATATGAGGAGGAAAAATTGAGATAGAGTAGCTGTATTAGGCATTTGTGGCAGAAGAATGTCGAAAGTGGTAAGACAACAACAATATATGTTAACGAGTTTGGTGGATTGATCAATCCACTTTGGATTATGGTACAAATGGATGTAGCTGGAGATGATGGGTCATTTATGAGTTGAACTCTGAGATGGTTATCTGTGCTTGGGCAGTAGAGAGAGGGCCTTATTATCTAGGATGAAGGAATATAGGTGATGATATTTTCGTTCGTGGAATTTAGTAAGAGTGGCTACTGAGTGATCAGAAAAAGGAGAACCTTTGGTGGTTTTATGGCTCTTGGTCTTGACAGGAAGGGGGTTCAGTTTACAGGTTGGCCATCAAGACAGGGAAGACGAGGATACCTTATTCATTTAGAGCCCAAGGCTAGTTCCTCGGAAGTGACCAGTGGATTGGATAGTTTTTGCTCTGGTTAGAAAAAAGAACTGAAAGAGCTTGGTGCTATGTGTCTCCTAAAAAAAAAGATTCATATATGAGTACTTGTTGAGGAAGAATTAAAATATGATTGGTAAAGGGGGTTCATAGGGGAATTGGTTGAGCTCGTCATATGAGAGCTTTGTTGTGGGCTTGAGGGAAAGCTAATGTGTTACATAAGGGACAACCCTGGACAGTCGAGGACATCTCTTGAAGTACAGTGATTAGACTGAAAGGAATTTAAATTGGTCAATAAGGATGTAGCTGAGTATGCAAGAAGTTTTTGGATATGGTTTGGAACTTAGGAATGAATGGATTTGGTATCAAGGACGTTATAAAGAATGATATTAGTTTGGCTTAAGGAATTATTGATTCACCTGAAGAAGTATGTGACTTAGAAATGGATTGGATGGAGCATTGTATGATGGGACTCGTTGATATTGCCTGCTAGAGATGAAGAGTTTAAAAACTCCATTACAAGACATGACAATGTCTTCAGGAGTTGATCATCGGTCTGGTTATTACCAGATAAGGATCAAGGAAAGAGACATTTCAGGAATTATTACTTATACCGAGTGGGGTGTGGTGTATTAATAATAAAGGTTCCTAATCGTTTTATACTTCAATGACATGGATAAGTCCGACAAGTGGAGAATAGAGAAACGACATGAATGGGTTGCATTCAGGTTCATTAGTGATGTGTTGAACTACTCCCCAGCTAGAATCAAAATGTGAGTGACTACTACAATGATGATATTACGACTAAAGCAGCAGGGTCAGAGGTAGGGTTTGAGAAGGTATTAACATCGTGTCTCAAGGGTACTCAAAGTTATATTACAGGAAGGAAAAAGATCAAGTATGAAGAAGTTTGATCAGAAACACATTAAGACCAGTGAACATATCAGGTACTACTTAAAGTATCTTCGAAGACAGTTACAATGTAAGGATTTTGAATATGGAAGGGTTAGTCAAGTATGGGAACAGTGATGGATTGTAAGAAAGGAACAGTAACTCTTGAGTTTAAAAGGGAGAAACCCCTACAGTAATTATCACTTGTATTTAGAGTGGGAGATCTACTGCAGGGAGATGGTTAGAACCTTAGCTAGTGTGATGGACACTACTTAATTTGTACCAGTGAGACAAAGACAGACTGGATTAGTCTGTGAGTTTCTGGATAACTTTCCAAGGGATTTGTCAAGGAGTTCATCTGTATAAAGAGATGGAATGGTGATTAGATTGGTGTCAGGGATGGAATCAGATCTAAGACGCTGTATTGAACAGTTTCAACAAAGCTGTAAGAATTAAAGGCTCAATTGTTGAATATGATAATGTTCTTCAAGGTGGATCTTTGATCTGGTTATTACCAGCTAGAGATCAGGGACAGTTAGGGATCTTTGATCTGGTTATTACCAGCTGGAGATCAGGGAGAAGGATAGGAAGAAGATTGCTGTTATATTAGATAAGGGAACTGAGGATGCTGAGTCATGTGTTGAGAATTTGGTCAATGCCAAATTGTCTTTGTGAAATGGGTGAACAGAGTATTCAAAGATTATCTGAATTGGATTTTTTATTGTCTTGATCGATGGTGTTGTGATGTATTCTGGTTGGAACTTTGCCAAGGTTAAGGAACGCCTTAGGAGTAGAGGTTTCCTTAAGCGACATGGTGGTACATGCATTTCAGGTTGAGTTCTACGCCTTTTTCCGGTCAGAATCAGTTTGTGAGTTGCTATGATACCTCAATGACAGGAAAAAGGTGATTGTTTATGCATGATGTTGGTTAAGGACCCGACTAGAACTAGAATGGAGTTTCTAGTGGGCTAGGTAGCCAATTTGATACTTGGAATTATTATCTTATAAAGGATCAAAGAAAGACAGTTAAGTAAACCCCAGATGGAAAGAATTGAAGGCAAAGTCTTAGCTAGATTTTACAGTGTCAGGTATAAGTTTATTAAAATATAAGGATCAGATCTGGAATCTGATGGACCACTGAATTACATCGAAATTTTGGATGAATCTTATACTACTCTTTAGGAATTTTTATCCAGGCATCATGAAAAAGGTACCAGAGTTTGAAGGTTTTATGTTGGTGGCCTAGGATGGAGAGGGACATAATGGAATACATGAAAAAGCTCTTAACCTGTTAATAGGTCAAGACAAGGTATTAGAAACTGGTAAGGCTATTACAGCCTTTGAGTATGTTACAATGGGAATAAGGAAATTTCGCGATGGGTATCGCAGTGGGCTGCCAAGGTGGTTAGTCAGCGTGGGATGGTTGGGTCATTATGGACCAGCATTTGGGGTGAACTTTTTTTTATTGAATAAGGACTTTGTTTTACTTTCAGGTCTTAGAAGGGTTAAGAAAGACAATGAGTATATAATTGGAATTTGGTACTGCTGTTAGTTTTTGGATTGGTGGTAAATCAGAGAGAAAGGGAGTTATCCAATTATTAGAAGGACACTGTATGAGATGAGGTATGATAGAGATTGTGTAGCACCCATTCGTTGGAACGAGATAAGTGAGATGTTATATTCGGATCCTGAGGTGGTTCAAGGGATTGTTAAGATTGTTAAAAAGATAGATCTTGGAGGCTCACTTTTCAAAGTAAATGGAAAAGTTTTATTGAATTGGAAAAACAGGAATATGGAATTCCAATGAGAAGATCGTATCCTCCTTAGGACATCACCAAGGATAAAGGAGTGAAGAACAAGTTGGACTCTAGAATATTAAGACTGTTTGGATCCGGGAAAGGATCAGTGAGGTTGCTTCTAAGTTGGTAACAGTTTTGGCACTGTCAGCTGTACGCGGTGTGTTTTGTACTCCATGTTGAGGACATGGGTTGGAGAAACTCATGTGTTGATTTATGGGAATTTGCAGCTGAAGATAGAATTATTCTATATGGAGTGGTCAGTTCAGTTATGTGATAGAAAGAATAAGGTTTTGAGGAACAAGATTGTACCTTGAGTTAAGGTAATGTTTTAGAAACAGTGAAATCAAGGAATGACCTGGGAAAATTGGAATCAGTAGTGCAGAATTTATATTCCGGGCAGCTCAGATAAAATTTCGAGGACGAAATTTCTGTAAGGAGGGGATAGTTGTAACGACCCAAATTTCCTAATAAGGTTTATGACCTTGATTAGGAGGCCGAGAGGGCCATAATTGATTATTTGTGCTATTATATGATTATATGCATGATTATGTGATGATAAAGGCATGCATAGGGGTATATATTTTGTTATGAGGGTATTTTGCTAATTTGGCCTGTGGATGCCAAAAATCCACCAAAGAAAAAATCTCTAGTCCCTGGTTGGAACACAGGGATAAAGGTCACTTAGTCATGCTATTGGGCTCGAGCCTGTAGGCCTTTTGAATACAGGAGATTGTCTCATGAGAAACAACACGTTATGAGCCATAAGGTTTGGCCCTGCTAAGCTAAGGGCCCAGAATGAATACTGCAAGAGGATAGGTGCACAAGGCCCTCACATAGTGAGGTACGACGTGCCTGCGCGAGGTTGACGTGCTCATGGGTCAAGATGCACTCACACGCGTAAACGCTGCCAAAGACACCTGGGATAAACACCTATCTGCATGCAAAGGGCACCAAGTACCCAGGCACCTTGCGAGACCCCCTGTCTCGCGGGCCTATCTCCCGCATCTCACGAAGAGGCACCTGGGGTGCTGCGGGTGTCTCGCGCCAATGACCCACAAGCCCACCTTGCACCTCGCGAGGAATAGTCTCGCATTCGGAGGCACGCCGTGCGCCAAGGGTGTCACACGCCCATGCGTCTCGCGCAAGAGGCGCACCTTGCGCCTAGCGTCTCACCCCAAGCCTCGCACAGCGAGGCCATGTGTCTCGCGCAAAAGTCGCACCTCGCGCCTGGCGTCTCGTCCCCAAGCCTCGCACAATGAGGCCACGCGTCTCGCGCAAGAGGCGCACCTCGCGCTTGGCATCTCGCCCCCAAGCCTCGCACAGCGAGGTCATGCGTCTCGCGCAAGAGGCGCAGCTCGCGCCTGGCATCTCGCGCCACAAGCCTCGCGCACCCGTGTGAAAGGGCCTCATGCACCCATGGTTCCGCGGCCCCCTAAGGCATCTCACACTACCAGCCTCGCGCACCTGGGCATAAAGGCCTCGCGCACCCGTGTGCAAGGGCCTCACACACCTATGGTCTCGCGGCCCCCTAAGGTGTCTCGTGCCACCAGCTCGCGCACCTGGGCCTAAAGGCCTCGCGCACCCTTGTGCAAGGGACTCACATACCCATGGTCCTGCGACCCCCTAAGACGTCTTGCACCACCAGCCTCGCGCACCTGGGCATCAAGGCCTCACACACCCATGTGCAGGGGCCTCACACCACCATGGTCCCGCGGTCCCCCAAGGTGCCACGCACCAAAATAACCATCATATACAAAGTACCCATACGTGTACGGGTGTAGGACGTACAACCATGAGGAGGACAGAAGCGTGACCCTGACATCTACATCACGCAGGTAGTGGAGGTACATATTTGTACAGAGAGTGGAAACTGTAACACCCTGGTTACCCCAGAACAGTTATGGTGAACAGTGAACCAGAAATTTGATCCGCTACCCGAGTACTTTGGTTAAAAACATGATCTAAGTGTTAATAATAGGTTAAGGTGAAAAACCATTAAAAAGGAAAGGATACATTTCATTAAGTAAGTAAACTGCTCATGAGCCATTCAAAATGTTTACAAGTTGTTTACAGTACAAAATGGTTATTACTGTTTCAAATTTACAATCCCCGCCGACCTAAGCGGCAAAAATAGGGTAAACCCCTAGTCCCTCTGAGAACTCCCTGACCGTGGAGTCAAGAGGCCAAATAAGTACACAACACCGCCTAAGCTCTCCACTCAAGGTTGGGTGAACTTCTCTTTCCCTTTACCTGCACCACATAGCACCCATGAGCCAAGGCCCAGCAAGAAAACACAATAAAGCATGATATAATATCAACAATGATCATAATAATCATCCAGGACTAACAGTCCAAAACAAATAGGTGACAATAGTAAAAGTCACAACAGTGGGTTCAGCTCCCTTCAGCCATGTGACGATAGGGTCACCAGGGCTTAACTAATAAGTTATCCTTTCATAAGCTTGATCAGGATAGGTGTATGGTGAATGGTCACCAACATAACCTCCCTCATGACCACAGAGTCATAACCTTGGAACATCGTTCCCTAGCCATGTGACAACAGTCACCGGAGCCATATGCTCTGGCTCTGAGTACTAGTCTTAGACTAGCCAAGCGCTTATAAGTTCATCGAATTTAGGGTCGGTCCAACATTAATGCCATAGACCCATTCAATGCTGATATCGATTAGATCTAATCTTCATTTGGCCCGGCGTTCATAACGCTCTGCCATTTCTGACTCTTGGGTCAGTGTCCCTGACTAGTCAGTGCCATAAGCAGATAATCAACATTCACTAGCATTTAATATGAAATCCATGTCCACATATAAAAACTAACATGCCTCAATAACAAACCATGCATGTCATATACATATACAGGGTGCAACTGTGTTCATACACTGTTTTCTTACCTCTGGTTCGAGTGAAAGTTATTATAAGAACGACCCCTGAGAACGATCAATCTTTTAATTCCTTGACGGTCACTTGGTCATTACCAAAATATAGGATTCATCAATGAAAATGATAACAGAGGGTTCCCAAACCAAAATCTAGCCTTCGAGACATTAAACACTACTCAACCGGGTGATAAGTTCGACCTCGAGGCCTAAGGCTTGAATCCCCAAGCTAAAAACACAATTCTGGCCAAAAAGCCACTAAGGGCTGCGGCCCTTCCCAGCTGCGGCGTGGCGCGCCCCTCAAACAGAGGCAACCCTCTCTACCAGACTCCATGGGCCGCGGCGCACCACAGCCGTGCCGCGGCTCAATACCCAGACCAGCCAAAAATCCAACACGCACCAACAAACCACCCCTGTGTTTTCCCTTGGAACCCAAGCCTTCAAACCAGCTCCAAACCTCCTCCAAACATTCAATTCAACCTCTAAACATCACCTATAACTCACCCTCATCAAAACCTAAGTTAAACATCAATCAAAACCTCCACAAATCCAAACTATCATCAACAAAACCATAGGCTGAAAAACTAAAAGAAAACAGAGTAAAAACCAGAAACTTATGGCTGAACTTACCTCAAATCCGATTTTGAACCTCCTTCAATGGCTGAACCAAGTCTACAAACCCAGCCCCTTGATTTCCTAGCTTGAAACCTCACTTTGAGCTCAAAAACTCCAAAGGAGAAATGGTGGAGAATGATGTACGGGAAGGAGAAGGATAACCCTGTTTTGCTCTGTTTTGTTCTATATGCTTCTACAGCCAACTTAAAGGTCATATAAATCCAACCAAATGACCTAAATGCCCCTAGGTCACTTAAGGCTTCTAAAATCATTTCAAGGGTAAAATTGGTACTTTCCACTTATCCCGTTAATCATAATTAACGCTTCCCAATTCCCGCTAATCTCAATATTCTCGACCACCAATAACTCATATCCCGTTACCCTATAATTCCCGATAACGCTCTAATCATTAAAAACACCCCAAGACTCACCCCGAGCCCCGAGCCTAAGCCTGTTATGACCAAACCGATAAATTATATTTAAAGATCATCTCATGCCAAAATACTCGAACCAATCCAAATTATAATGTGGCCTCACAATATATATCATTGACATACAAACAAATATACAATTATGCCCTCAACGGGCCAAATTACCAAAACACCCCTGTAAACAAATGTGGACCCACATGCATGCATTTAATATCATATTATAATATAATTCTCATAAACATGCATAAATTCACTTAATGGCATAATTAAACAATTATGGCCCTCCCAGCCTACTAATCCAGCCATTAAACCATATTAGGGAATCCGGGGCATTACAGAAACATTATGTGTACGCCTTTGACCACGTACCAGGCTGACACCATGACCTTCTGCTCCACCATGACCTGTGCCACTACCCAGACAATGTACCTATGTACACTCTTGTCCCTTTGGACCACAATGTATAAGGAGCCATTAGAGCTCCAGTATAAATAAATCATTACCCCTCCAGAATAGGGGTTGGGAAAATTCATTGTAAGCTAAAGCTCTTAAGCAATATATAGTTTTTACTCCATTGTTGATCTGTGTTTATCCTTCCATAAATCCATTCTAAGTTCTCATCTGAACATCACTTTACTTAACTTTGAGTTTTCCGATCTAATTTCGTTGACAAGATTTCACCATCAACATGGCCGTTGAGGGCATAAACGTAAATATCCGTGATAAATGTTGAGACCACATTATTACGTGGATATATTTGTAGCTTGTGACTTGAGGCGATCCTAACAAGCGGTTTAGCGAGAAAGTCACAGTAGGGATTTATACCCGGCCCGGGGTGAGCCTGGGGATGTATCTGAGAATTTGGAGAACATATTGGAAGTTATTTGATAATGAGGAAAAATAGTTGGTGAATAATTAGATGATGGGAATTAAGTGGTAAATATTTAGGACACTTGAGGAATTAGTGGGAATTGGGAGCAATGACTAAAATGCCCTTAGGATGTCTAAAATCTTGGTTTAATTGGGAGGGCAATATGGTCATTTGAAAATAAGAGATAAGTAACATTTGCCTTTATGCCATAGTGGAATTGTTAGAAAGTGTGAGAAGTTGAAGGAAAGAGAAAGATGGAAAACAGGGACTTTTCTTCTCCATTCGTTTTGTTCTTTTCCTCACCATTTCTTGTGAGTTTTGGAGCTAGGATTTTAGGGAAAGTTAAGGCTGGAGTTTGGGGCTAGAGACCTTGGTGAAGCTAAGGAGTTAACATGGATTGGTTACTCAATTGAGGTAAGGTTTAAAGGGTTCTGTTGAGTTTTCTGAATTTTGCTAGAATAGATTTCTAAACTTGAGGTTTTGGATGGAACTTAAGGGAATTGAGCTTTGGGGATTGAGGAGCTAAGGACTGGAGGGATATTAGAGACAACCTAAGTTGGGCTCTCCATAAAAGGTCAGGATTTCTGGGTTTTGTTATCTTGAATTGCTTGGTAGTTGCTGGTTTTCAGATGAGTTCTTGAGTTTTTGAGTTCAATTTTTATTTTCTTAGCTTGATGATGCATGTGGCTAAGTTTTGGGTTGTTGGGCCATTTGGGATGAGATATAGGTGATGGTAGACTCAATTTGGTGTGTAGTTGAGGTTTGGAAGGGTTCTAAGGGGTTTTGGTTCGAGAAAATCGAAGAAGGGAAAAACAGGGTGTTGCTGGTCTGTGACTAGCGCTGTAGCGCTAGCCTTTGAGTGCTACACCGCTAGGCTTGGGCTTTCTGGGCTTTTTTGGCTCTGCTAGTAGCGCTGTAGCGCCCTCCTTAGAGCGCTGTAGTGCTACCCTGTTTCCAGAAAGGGGTTTTTGGGTTATTTCTTAGGGTTTTTGCCTGGGGGCTCGGGGTTTGATTCCATCACCCTGTTTGGTTGAATTAGGGCTTCCTGAGGACTCGGGGTTGGTCCCGAGGATAGGTTTTGGATTCGAGGATTGGTGATGATTCTGATCTATGGCTGTGACTAGGTGCGCGCTAAGGTTCAGACAGGATCGTGCTTGAGGATCAAATTGAACGAGTTAGCGAAATCAAAAGGTAAGGAAACTGCACCGATTATGTGGTTAGGTTGGGACTAAGTGTTCCCTATATTTGTATGCATTATTATGTGATTATGATGGGACTAAGAGCTCCCAATATCTGTATGATGTTATAGATGGTATTATGCCATGGGACATAAGATAAACAGCCTAAGGGTGCCGTAAATAATATTTGCGCACATGGCGTGGCTCGGACACTGGTACCCGAGGACAGCTTATTAATCACTGAGCTTGATTAAGCTGGCCGGAGTCAGTGGGTATTAGACTGGGGGCAGCCTAAGTGAGCCGAAGACAGTGGGTTAAACAGAGGGAGCGGCCTAAGGGTGCCGACCCTAAATATTGTGTAATGATTGAGATAAACTGTTGGTTATGCATTTGATTGTTGTTGTAATCTGATAAATATGATATGTTGATTATCTAGATGACAAATTGTTAAATTGTCGATTGATATCACTGAATAGGTGAATGTTATGAATTGCTGAATTCTTGGTTATGCATTGTGAGATATTTGGTTATTGATATTGATCATGCCATGCTGTTATGTTTTCTTGCTGGGCCTCGACTCATGGGTGCTACGTGGTGCAGGTAAAGACAAGGGTATGTAGAATCAACTATGAGTTGGAGAGCTCTTGGGGTGAGGTGTACATTGTCAGCTGCTCGGCCACCACGGTCGAGGGTTTGTACAGGGACAGAAACCTAAAATGTGTATTTTGCCATTAGAGAGGCCTGAGTTATTTATAACTTCTGAAATTTTTGTAAATATGTCATTTAAACCCTGTTTTGAGATTCCGTGTGCTAAACTATCGTTTTTAATAAAATAACCTGTTTATGACCAAAGTCTTTTATTCCTAACCGAAGTTAATGATGTTAGATTCACATTTTGTTTAAATGACTTGATTAGCAGGTCTTGCACTATTTTAAACACACAGTGTAACGGTCTTGGTTACCCAGGGTGTTACTGCCAGATGCCATTGCTTTGCTGCCACGTTGAAGGGACCTGCGTACAAATGGTTCAAAAGACTCCGGCCTAGGTCCATCAGGTCTTGGCAACAATTTTCTGATGAATTTCTCCAGCAACATCACGCCGTGCATGATTACACAATGCCAGGCACCAGCTTCGCTAACGTGGAACAAGGAGAAAATGAGAGTCTAAAGAGCTATATCCACAAGTTCAATATGGAGGCAGCCAAAGTAGGAAGCTTAACCCATGGGGAATTAAAAATGGTCATTACATTCAGAGTACGCTCGGGTAGTAAGATGTGGGATAACATGCTTAAGAGGGAGGTCACTGACTTGGACAATTTCTTCGAACGGGCGCAGAAATATATTCGTGTTGAGGATGGTCACGAGAGCCTTAAGGCCGGAAAAGACTGGTCCCCTCCAAAACCCTCAATCCGAGAAGGCCAAAGAAGCGCAAAGAAGAAGAGGGTCTACGAAGGGTCAAGAGATGATCGACCTAGGAAGCCCCAACGCATTGACGAGCGCAAACAGGCCCCTATACCTTTTATACTAACCTCACACACACTAGGGAACATATCTTCGTCACGAATGAAAATCAGGTTCCTTTCTGGAGGCCCTCGCCAATAAAAAAGACTGATAAAAAAGAGACCCTAGTAAATATTGTTAGTATCATAAAGATATTGGCCACACCACCGCAGAATCCATTCATTTGAAAATAGAAATTGAAGAGCTTATACGCAGGGGACATTTGGGCAGATACGTCCTCAAAGAAAACTAAAAGCCAGAAGGAAGAGCATCCTCACCATGGGCACGGGAGGTAGCCCCAGAGGTGCAAGGAGATGATAGGACCATCTTTGGAGGGCCAGGGTTCGGAGGTGAATCAAGGAAGGGGCGAGACAAATATGCCAGGGAAGCCAGGCGAAGTCCACTGCCATACGTCTTAAGTTTGGAGCAGCGCCCCCTGAAGAGTTTTAAGGGGGAGAATGACTTGATAACCTTCACTAAAGAAGACACACGGGGTGTGCATTTCCCTCATAATGATCCCTTGGTGTTGACTGTCTAGCTTGCTAACATGAGGGTGCATCGAGTCTTGGTGGATAATGGAAGCTCCGTAGACATCCTGTATCACCCAGCTTTAGAGAAGATGGGACTGAACATCAGGCACCTAAAGCCCTGCTATACCTCCCTGTATGGATTTACAGGAGATTCAATACAGCCCATAGGCACAATTGAGTTGGCCCTCACCATGGGAGAACAACCCAGAAAAACCACCATAATGGCAAACTTTGTCGTGGTAGATTGCGCCTCGACCTTCCATACGGCATTAGGGAGACCCTCCGTAAGAAAATTGAAGCGATAACTTTAGTGTACCACTTAGCCATGAAATTCCCGACTCCTGGGGGAATAACAAGCATGAAAGGAGAGCAGAAAGAAGCGAGGGAATGTTATAACACATCCCTCCGCACGGCCATAAAGTCGTCAGTGCCTATGGTAATGGTGGTGCATGGAAGCACAAACCCGCACAAAATGGACTTGCAGGTCGCAGAGGAACCCAGGGCCGAGCTAGTAGAGGAGTTGGAAGAAGTCACAGTCATGAATGAGCTATTGAGGAAGATGAAGGTAGGAAGAAACCTTCCAAGTATCGTGATGGAAGAGCAGGTAGAATTTCTGAAAGTCAATTTCGATGTATTCGCCTGGAGTCACGAAGACATGGTGGGGATAGATCCATCAATCATGTGTCATCACTTCAACATCGACCCAAAAGCAAGACCTGTGAGGCAGAAAAGGAGAGAAGTAGACCCAGAAAGATATGCGACCCTAAAAGAAGAGGTTGACAAGTTGAAGGCAAATGAGTTCATCCGAGAAGCATTCTATCCAGTATGGGTATCCAACCCAGTTTTAGTCCCAAAGCCCAATGGAAAGTGGAGGACTTGCGTGGATTTTACTAACCTCAGTAAAGCCTGCCCTAAGGACAACTTCCCGCTTCCTAGGATGGATCAGTTAGTAGACGCCATGGCGGGACACGAGCTACTTAGCTTCATGGATGCATATTCAGTGTACAATCAAATACCCAGAACTCGGCCGACAAAGTGATATGAAGCTACTTAATTTATAACAGACAAGGGGCTTTATTGCTACAAAGTGATGCCTTTTGGGTTAAAGAACGCAGGTGCTACTTATCAAAGGTTGGTGAACAGAATGTATGCGAATCATATAGGAAGAAATATGGAATTATATGTAGATGATATGTTGGTAAAGACAAAGAAGGCAGAAGAGCTCACAAACGACCTCAGTGAGATGTTTGACACCCTCCGAAAATTAAAAATGAAGCTAAACCCGCTCAAGTGCACATTTGGAGTTTTGTCAGGGAAGTTCCTGGGTTTTATGGTGAATTCCCGAGGTATTGAGGCCAATCCTGACAAAATCAAGGTATTGGTGGAAATGAGCACACCACGAAGAAAGAAGGAGGTGCAGTGCTTAACAGGGAGAGTAGAAGCCCTCAATAGGTTCATCTCCAGATCCACTGACAAATGCGTCCCTTTCTTCAACATCCTAAAAGGGAGCAAAAAGTTTGCTTGGGATGAAGATTATTAGGAAGCCTTCGCTAAGCTAAAGGAACACCTTGGAAAACCACCCCTTTTGGCTAAGCCAGAAAAGGGGAAAAACTGTACCTGTACTTAGCCATATCAGAGCATGCTATAAGCGCCGCCCTGGTCAAAGGAGAAAAGAAGCATCAGAAGCCCGTATACTATGTAAGAAAACGATTGGTAGATGCAGAAAATCGGTACCCAGAAATAGAAAAGTTAGCGTATGCCTTGGTAGTGGCTTCGCGAAAGCTGAGGCCCTATTTTCACGCTCATTCTATTGAAGTGCTCACCAACACCCCTTTGCGTCAAGTCTTGCACAAACTTG
The DNA here is from genome assembly GCF_963169125.1 of Humulus lupulus. NCBI lineage: Eukaryota > Viridiplantae > Streptophyta > Magnoliopsida > Rosales > Cannabaceae > Humulus > Humulus lupulus. The sequence goes on along the minus strand of NC_084800.1, from coordinate 143,765,535 downwards.
AGACTACGGGAAGGTTGTTAAAATGGTCAATTGAGTTAAGTCAATTTGACATCACTTACACCCTAAGGACCTCAGTCAACGGGCAGGTGCTTGCAAATTTTATAGCTAAGTTTGCACATCGACCCCATGAGGATGGAGAAATAGAAGAGAATGAACCAACAAGTGAATAGGAAAAGAAGCCTGAAGAATGGAGCCTCCATGTCGACGGGGCATCTAATGAAGGAGGAGCCGGCATTGGCATAGTAATGACGGAACCTGAGAGACATAAGATGTATTGTGCATTAAGATTCATATTTGAAGCTTCCAATAATGAAGAAGAATACGAGGCACTACTGGCTGGCCTGCGACTAGCCAAGGAGTTGAAGGTAACACATTTGCATGTCTTTAGTGACTCACAGCTAGTAGTATTTCAGGTGAAGGGCGAATATCAAGCTAGAGGCCCAAAAATGGATGCATATCTCGCCAAAGTGAAGGGGTATTTGGATCAGTTCGAAAAATACACAATAGAACAGATCCTAAGGGAACAAAATGCAAATTCTGATGCTTTCGCAAAACTCGCCTCTACCTGAGATGAAGACATGCTTGAGTCCATTCTTGTCAAATACCTCTCCAGGCAAAGCATAGCAGAAGATGAGGTTCACATGGCCAATAACTCTGAGGAGTCATGGTTTGCACCCATCTTGAGATACTTAAGTGACGGAACATTGTCTTTGGACAAAAAAGATGCCTCGTAAGCTGATTTACAAAGCCGCCCAATACACCCTAGTAGATGGAGTTTTGTATAAGAGAGGCTTCTCCACCCCACTCCTATGGTGTATATACAAGGGGGAGGCTTTAAAAGTCCTACAAGAGATACACTAAGGGGTATGTGGAAATCATGCTGGGGGGCAATCCACAGCAAAAAAGGCCATACGCCAGGGGTATTACTGGCCTACCATGGAGAAGGATGCGAGCGATTTCGCGAGGAGATGTGACAAGTGTCAATGACATGCAAATTACCCCAAACAGTCACCAAATAAGCTGGTGAGCATGACTAGTCCGTGGCCCTTTGCTGTGTGAGGGAATGACTTGATTGGAGCGCTACCAGCAGGAAGAGGAGGAGAAAAATACGCAGTTGTAGCAGTCAATTACTTTACTAAATGGGTGGAAGCAGAGCCTCTAGTCAACATAACGGCTAAGCAAATCACCACCTACGTCAACAAATTTATCATCTGTAGGTTTGGAGTACCCAACAAGATAATCTCCCACAATGGGACGCAGTTTGAAGGAGGGGTATTTGAAGAATATTGCAGAGAAAAGGGAATTAAGAGGAGTTTCTCCACTGTAGTACACCCACAACCAATGGACAAGTGGAGGCCATTAACTAGATCCTAAAAAGGAACCTGAAAACAAAGTTGGAAAAGTTGAAAGGTGTAATGCCCCGAATTCTCCGATGTGGTTTAGTGGCGGTTTAGTAGGCTAGGAGGGCCGTAATTGTTTAATTACGCCATTAAATGAATATATGCATGTTTATGTGAATTATATTATAATATGATGATATATGCATGCATGTGGGTCCACACTTGAAATATTATGATGTTTTGATAATTTGGCCCATTGAGGGTAAATTTGCGTAATTGGGTGGATGATGTGATTTGTGAATGAGATTCCATTATTATGGAGATATATTCGAGCTATTCGGCATGAGACGGTTCTATTTAGTGGATTAGCGATTTTGTCATAACGGGGTCAATTATCGGGTAGTAAGAATGTTTATTTGATGATAAATTGGGAATATTTGAGATTACGGTGAAATTCTGGAAGTTTTGACTATAATGTCCCCGGGGGTGTTTTCGGGACCCCGAGCATTAGGTTTTATTTGAGGTTACTTAAGCTTGAAGTAGCTGTCAGATAGAACGTACGATTAGAAAACTTCTCATTCTCCTTCGTTAGCTCATTTTTGCCACCCGAAGCATATTCGAAGAAATCTTGAGTTCTAGGAGTCAGAATCAAGTGAGGATCGAGGCATAGCGATCCTAGGAAAGATTAGAAGCTTCTTGACCGAAGGATTTGACAGAAAACAACCCAATAAAAGGTAATCAAAGTTTAAAGTTTTGAGTTTTTAGAGTTTCTAAGCTTTGAATTGGACTTTGTGAATTGTTGAGTTATCGGTTCGTTTGAACCTTGGGTTTAGAGGGTTTTGGTGCATTGGGAAGCTTGGGAACCTTGTTTTGATGATTGGGGAATGCTTAGGTATGATTTTGGAGGTTTTGAGAAGTTGTAAACACGTTTGGGAATGGCCCAGGGTTGGGGGCTACGACCCTGTTCTTAAGCGCCGCGGCCCTAGCTCGATGAGGAAGGAGGGGGTTCTGTTTGTGCTGGGCGCCGCAGCCCTTGGTGTTGGACGCCGCGGCGCTTGCCTCTGGATTTTCTGGGGGCCGCGACTCTTGAGCAGGGTCGAGCCCATTTGCATGTTTTGACCCCGGGAACATGGTTTTAGGCCTCGGGATCACTCCTACTACCTAGATTAGTGAGGATTGATGTCTCAGAGGCTAGATCTTGGTTTGAGAACCCTTGATTATCATGTTATTGATGGTATCCTATAATGTGTTATGATTAGGTAACCGCTAAAGGACTAAAAGCTAAATCGTTCTCAAGGGTCGTTCTTTATTCTAGCTCGAATCAGAGGTAAGAAAACTGCACCCCATATGTGACATGCATGGTTATTCATGAGACATGTTGGTTGTATAAATGTGGACATGGATTGAATATTGAATGCTTAGCAAATGTTGCTCACTTGTGCATGGTACTGACTCATTAGTCAGATTTGGCAAAGGTGCTAGTATCAACTGTGAAGCTGTGACTCATTAGTCAGGACGGCCTTAGCGTGTTCAACGCAAGCCAGTAAAGATTAGATCTAGTCGACTTTCTGCATTGGATGACTCAAAGAGCATTAATGCCAGACCGACCTCAAGTTCGATGAATATTATAAGCGCTTGTGTGGCTTACCCATCAGTCACTCATTTGTTAAGTTAGAGACATACCTATCAGTCTCTCATTTGTTGAAGGCTAGTGGCTTACCCAGCAGCCACTCTTCTGTTTGAGTTAGTGACCCACTTGTCAGTCCCTCAGTATGGTTTACCAGAACCTCAAGTGATATTCACTCATCTGTTTGAGAGCTATGAGCTCTGTGTGATTATAATGATAATCATTTGATGACGTTTACATACAATACTGTGTTTTCTTGCTGGGCTTTGGCTCATGGGTTCTATGTGGTGTAGGTAAAGGGAAAGAAAAGCTCACCTAGCCTTGAGTGGAGTGCTTAGGTGGTGATGTGTACATATGCGGCCGCTTGACCACCACAGCCAAGGAGTTCTCAGAGGAACTAGGGGTTTACCCTATTTTTGTTGTTTAGGTCGGCGGGGTTTGAAATTTTGGAACAGTAATGACTTTTTTGAGTTGTAAATAACTTGTAAATGTTCTTGTGGGCCCATGAACAGTTTTATGTATCAGATAAAACATATCCTTTCCTTTTTATTGGTTTTCACCTTAGCCTGTTAGAAACACCTAGAACACGTTTTTAACCAAAGGACTCAGGCAATGAGTCAAATTTTCGGTTCACCGTAACTATTCTGGAGTAACCAGGGCATTACAAAAGGAGCCTGGGTCGAAGAACTGCCCAATGTGCTTTGGGCCTACAGGACCACGCCTCGTTCCACCATTGGAGAGACGCCTTTCGCCTTAGCCTATGGCTGCGAGGCTGTCTTCCCAATAGAAATGAAAATCAACTCCATCCGCATACAGGCATATGATGACCAGACTAACCTCACAACATTGGCAGAGAATTTGGACCTGTTGGAAGCAAGGAGAGAAAGGGGCACAACTAAAGTTGGCAACGTACCAGCAATGAGTCGCAAGATACTATAATTCAAGGGTGCAAGAGAGGGCGTTCAGGGTCAGAGACCTCGTGTTAAGGAAAGTCCTGCCCAACACTCGAGATCGAGCGTGGATGTATTAGGAGAAAAATGGGAAGGGCCCTACCAAGTTGCCCAGGTGGTGCCCCCTAACATCTACAAGCTGGCACATTTGGATGATACCATGGTACCCAGAGCGTGGAACGCAGAGCATCTAAAAAAATATTATCAGTAAGACTTCCATGTCTGAGGCAAGAATATTATTGTTCTGTCTAAACATTCAAGTTTAAGTGTAATAGCTATGAGGTAGAAGGCTAACTTAGACCTCTTTATATGTAGTAAGAACAAAGTCACCATAGGTAACCATGTACTTCACTCATTTCAAATGAATATTGTAACACCCTACTACATTAGAGCCGTTACTAAGTGAGTATAAAATGTGCATTTAACTATCTAACCAAGCATTTAACCCCAAAGTGTACTAAATTGTAATAAAATCACATAATTTGAAAATGTAAACAATCATTGAAAATTATAAGTGTTTTACATTAGGTATCCCGAAAATACTTTTTATAAATATTTACAACTCAAAATATGTTTTAAGTCGACTAAATGACAAAATAGGATTCAGTACAAAGCATCTTCTATAAATACCCTTGGCCGTGACAGTCAAGCTCTCCACACTCACGGTTGCTTGGCCTTCCCCTTGTCCTTACCTGCACCACAGAGCACCCGTGAGCCGAAGCCCAGCAAGAAAACTCCACATAAATAGATAACATATCCATATCAATTACTCAACACAAAACAAATCCGCCAACAGGCTAAACACATACGGCCGTGCCGTCCCAGGCCCTGGGTTCACGGTCTACACCGTAAGGATATCCCAGGTATCCTTTAGGGTCTTACCCTGGCAACTCGCACTTCGGGTGCTAAACGCTGCTCCTGGCCCCCTTGGCGTTCTCGGCCTTCGCCGTTCTCGGCCCTTGCCATTCTCGGCCTTCGCCGTTCCTGGCCTAAGTCGTTCATTCACATATATGCATACATAGCGTGATTAATCAAACACTCAAACACATATTAACATAATCAATGGGCTATGCCTTGCACATAGTCATATAGGGTCGTGCCCTAGCAACACAACTGGGGCCTCGCCCTGCTCTATGGGTAAAAAAGTTTTCTTACCTCTGTCCCGAGCTTCCTGTGCACTGAAATCTCGAGCATAATCCCCTAACCCGAGCCTCGCTGGAAACCTAGTCACAACACATACATAGCACTCTCATTACTAATCAATTCATAATCATCTCTCGGAACCAATCCCGTGCTCTTAGGACCCCCCGTTTCCCCGCACAAGGTAGCGGAAGCGTCCCCTGAGCCCCCTAAGCCAAAACCCAGAAAACACATTTTTCCCCTGCCCAGAAATTGGCCTAGCGTCGCGGCACAACCCTAAGGGGGCCGCGGCGCCCAGAATGGTTCCCTCCTCCTGATTCAACCTAGCGCCGGAACACGAAAGAACATGGCCGTGACGCTCATACGCGAACCTAGAAAACTGGGTTTTCCCCCAACATTTTCCCGAGCCAAAACTCTTCCAAATCAACCCCAAGGTACTCCCAAGTCCCAAATCAATCTAAAACCCCAAATAAACAGTATGGTAACCAAGAAACAACTAGCTTAAATACACATTCAAACCCATAGTTCACCAAATGGTTTAGAATTTCATAAAACTTAAACCATAACAGAGCATAACCTCAGAAATGCATGAAACTCTCACCTCAAATGGAGATTCGACCTTGAGCTGCTTTCCTTATCCAATTCGAAGCTCAATTCCACTAATCCCAATATGAATTTCACTCCAATAATCCACAAGACAACACACAATTCAACTCTCAAACCATAACATTCTTAGCTGAATTCTACAAAGTAATTACTCATATTTCCTTACCTCAATATGCAGAACAATCCCCTAGTTTTTCCTTGGCTTGATTCCCCTCTTGATCCCATAAACCTCCAGATATCTTCCTTCCTTCCTTCCTAGTTTCTAGTTCTCTCTAGAGCTCCCAAAGCACAATTCTTGCATAAGCCAAAATGTGTGAACATTCTAAACTTTTCCCTCAGCCAAAGCTTATCTATCACCTAAGCCAAATGACCTAATTGCCCTCCTTTCTAACTTAGATCCTAGCTAATCCTCAAGGGCATCCTAGACTTTTCCTTAATCTCTTGCAAGGATACCACTTTCCCACTTAAAGCAACTATCCTCAAGAGTTACCTAAAGTTACTCAAGTTACCAAAGTGCCACTAACCATTTCTCAATAATTCTCATACTCAAGTTATAATATTCCCAAAATACCCCTAGGCTCCTCCCGAGCCGGGTATTTAACCCCGTTGTGACTTGATAACTCTATGATTTAGAGTTATTTTTGTGATCTTTGAACTTGTTTTTAGGTTGAAAAGAGTAGTGAAAGTGTGTTAATTGTAAATTTGTTCAACTTTAACCTTTTTGTTTTAAGTAGTGAGTCCATTTTAGAGTCTGTGAGTTGTTGTTAGTAATTATAAATATTTATGTAAATTTGTGTGTTTTGTCATTTAGGAAAGGAACCTTCAAAGCGCCAAGGGGAATTAAAGGAATCAAAAGAAAAAGGGGACAGAAAGGGAGCATTGCTGCTCGGATGCTGTAGGCCAGACTCGTAGCAATTCTGGGAAAAGAAGGATGACGTGGAAAAAAGCCAGCTGCACTTAAGTAATTACCTTAGCGCCTATGTGGCACCCATTTTTATGAATGAAGTCAGCTGGCTGAGGTGGCAAGAAGAAATGGACCAAAGATGGAAATGGGCTTTCTAATTAGGGTAAGGGAAACAGCTCCCTAGGACCAACCAGAATCCCCTCCTTACTGAAGATATGGCCAAAAAATGTAACTTGCAGTAACCAGAACTCGCACTTGCTAAACTTAGCATATAACCTATGCTCCCTTAATTGCTGCAATACCAAACATAAATGCTGCTCATGCTCTATCTCTGACTGAGAATACACCAGAATGTCGTCGATGAATACAATCACAAACTTATCCAGATAATCCTTGAAAACCCTATTCATCATATCCATAAAAGCTGCTAGGGCATTGGTTAATCCAAAGGACATGACCGGAAATTCATAGTGTCCATACCTCATGCGGAAAGCGGTCTTTGGTATGTCCTCTTCTTTGATCCTTAACTGATGGTAACCTGATCGGAGATCAATCTTGGAAAACACTGTCTTTCCTTGTAACTGGTCAAATAAATTGTCGATCCTAGGCAGTGGATACTTGTTCTTAATGTTCAACTTATTCAGCTCTCTGTAGTCAATACACATCCTAAGAGATCCATCCTTCTTCTTGATGAACAACCCTGGAGCACCCCATGGCGAGAAACTCGGTCTGATGAACCCCAAATCCAATAACTCCTGCAACTGAATCTTCAACTCCTTCAACTCTACCGGAGCCATTCTGTAAGGTGTCCTAGATACTAGCTCCGCTCCTAGCACCAACTCAATGACAAACTCAATCTCTCGCTGCGGCGGCAACCCTAGCAGGTCTGCTGGAAATAAATCTAGAAACTCACATACCAATCTGGTCTCCCCTGGTCCAACCGTCATAACCCTAGAAGCATCCACAACATTCGCTAGGAATCCTATGCAACCTTCCATCATCAAGTCTCTAGCCTTCAGTGATGAAATCATAGGTACCCGCGGTCCACTGACTGTTCCCACAAATACAAAGGGTACCTCCCCATCTAGTTCAAAAGTCACCATCCTGTGCTTACAGTCAATCATCGCCCCATACTTCGATAACTAATCCATCCCTAGGATCATATCGAAGTCATCCATTGCAAGCTTAACCAGATCAACAGACAACTCCCTACCATCTATCTCTACTGGCAAAGCTCTAATCCATCTCCTAGAGACTACCGATTCCCCAGTTGGCAACAAAGTCTGAAAACCCCTAGCATACAAATCACTAGGTTTACACAGCTGATCTAGTACTCTAGCAGATACAAACTAATGGGTAGCTCCCGAATCAATCAACGCAGTAAAAGATGAACCAGCACTAGAAATCTAACTTGTCACAATCGAGGGGCTAGCCTTCGCCTCAGTCTGAGTCAAAGTAAACATTCTGGCAGGAGTGAGACTGTCGCCCTACTTCGGCTTCTCTTTCCTGGCTTGTGGGTAGTCCTTCTTCAGATGATTGGCACTCCCACAGAAAAAACAGGCCCTGATCCTGCACTCACCCTGGTGTCATCGTCTGCACCGGGGACACACTGGAAAACTCTCCAGCTGTCACCTTCGCCCTGACAGCCACTAAAAGCACCCCGTGCCCTCTTATCCGAGCTAGGAGGAACAAAAGAATCTGGGGCCTTCCTTTTATGTTCACTGGAGCCACTACCCCGACTAGATCCAATAAAAGGAGGCACCATCCTCTTAGCATCGTGCCTAACATTGCTCGCTCTCCAAATCTGGTCCTTGGCCCCCTCAGCTGTAAGGGCCTTGTCCACAACTTGAGCATAGGTAGTAGTCTCTAGATCCAAGGTGGTCTTTACATCACAGGCGATCATAACATTTAACCCCCGTACAAATCTTTCTCTTCTTGCTGCATCCGTCAGCACCAAGTCCAGCGCGAACTTCGCCAACCGGTCAAATTTCAAGGCATACTCTGTAACAGTCAACCGGTTCTGAGTTAGGTTGATGAACTCGTCAACCTTCACAGCTCGGACTACCACATTGTAATACTTCTCATTGAAGATATTCCTGAATTCTTCCCAAGTCATAACTGCCACATTCCTTCTCTGAACCACTACATCCCACCAGATGTGGGCATCCTCTCTGAACATGTAGCTGGCACAAGGTACACTCTCGTTCCCTTCAACCCTCATAAAATCCAGGATGGAGGAAACCATATTCATCCACTGCTCTGCCCGCAGTGGGTTTGGTCCACCCTCTAAGGTGGGAGGATGCTGCTTCCTGAACCTTTCATACAAAGGTTCCCACCTGTTCTCCATCACAGGCTGAACCGGCACTGGCGCCACAACTTGCTGAATTGGTAGCCCAGTGACCTATGGAGGGGTCTGTTGCCTCAACTGTAAAAGTTCTTCTTCTGTTCGTTGCAATCTTGCTTCCATTTCGGAAAACATCTCTTGCCAGTTCTGTGGGGCAGGTGGAGGGTCCTGACTCTGAGTGTCATCCTCGGCCCGACTATCGCGGAGTCTAGATGATTGTCGAGGCATCTCAACTATATGCATGCAATCAACGACGCCGCTCATCAGGCATGATAACAAAATCCAAAACCACTTCCCAATTCACTCCAGCCAACCATAACCAGTAGTCCACATAACACAAATAACATATAACACTCAACGGGCCATGCCCTGGCATCATGCATATGTTTACTCATTCATCATGATCTATATGAAATAAGCAGGCAAATAGGGCATGAAAGCACATATTCAAGCATGTAAATCAATTATTACCAACCAACCCTGAGTCGAGCTTGTCACTGACAGCGAGCGTACATGTTTGGTCAATCTCCAAGAACCATAAACCTTGCCTCTCTCTGATACCATGTTGTAACGCCCTACTACCTTAGAGCTGTTACTAAGTGAGTATAAAATGTGCATTTAACTAGCTAACCAAGCGTTTAACCCAAAAGTGTAACTAAATTGTAATAAAATCACATAATTTGAAAATGTAAACAATCATTGAAAATTATAAGTGTTTTACATTAGGGATCCCAAAAATACTGTTTATAAATATTTACAACTCAAAATATGTTTTAAGTTGACTAAACGACAAAATAGGATTCAGTACAAAGCATCTTCCAAAAATACCCCTAGCCGTGATAGTCAGGCAGATCGGACTTGTACGCATCGCTTCACGCTCTCCATACTCATGGTTGGTCGGCCTTCCCCTTGTCCTTACCTGCACCACAGAGCACTCATGAGCCGAAGCCCAGCAAGAAAAATCCACACAAATAGATAACATATGCATATAATTTACTCAACACAACAAATCCACCAACAGGCTAAACACATACGGCTGTGCCGTCCCAGGCGCTTTACCAGGCCCTAGGTTCACGGTCTACACCGTAAGGATATCCCAGGTATCCTTTAGGGTCTTACCCTGGCAACTCGCACTCCGCGTGCTAAACGCTGCTCCCGGCCCCCTTGCCGTTCTCGGCCCTCGCCGTTCCTGGCCCTTGCCGTTCCCGGCCTTCACCATTCTCGGCCTAAGCCATTCATTCACATATAGGCATAAATAGCTTGATTAATCAAACACTCAAACACATATTAACATAATCAATGGGCTATGCCCTGCACATAATCATATAGGTCCGTGCCTGCAACACAACTGGGGCCTCGCCCTGCTCTATGGGTACAACATTTTTTTTTACTTATGTCCCGAGCTTCTTGTGCACCGAAATCTCAAGCACGATCCCCTAACCCGAGCCTCACAAGAAACCTAGTCACAACACATACATAGCACTCTCATTACTAATCAATTCATAATCATCTCCTAGAACCAATCTCGTGCTCTCGGGACCCCCCGTTTCCTCGCACAAGGTAGCGGAAGCGTCCCCCGAGCCCCCTAAGTCAAAACCCTGAAAACACATTTTCCCCTGCCCATAAATTGGCCTAGCGCCGCGGCACAACCCTATGGGGGCCACGACGCCCAAAATGGTGCCCTCCTCCTGATTCAACTTAGCGCTGCTGTAACGCCCTGGTTACCCCAGAACAGTTACGGTGAACCGGAAATTTGACTCATTGCCTGAGTCCTTTGGTTAAAAACGTGTTCTAAGTGCTATTAATAGATTAAGGTGAAAACCAATAAAAAGGAAAGGATATATTTTATTTGATACATAAAACTGTTCATGGGCCCACAAGAACATTTACAAGTTATTTACAACTCAAAAAGGTCATTACTGTTCCAAAAGTTCAAACCCCGCTGACCTAAGCGGCAAAAATAGGGTAAACCCCCTAGTTCCTTTGAGAACTCCTTGGCCGTGGTGGTCAAGCGGCCGCATATGTACACATCACCACCTAAGCTCTCCACTCAAGGCTGGGTGAGCTTTTCTTTCCATTTACCTACACCAAATAGCACCCATGAGCCAAAGCTGTAACGCCCTGGATAGCCAAGACCGTTACACTGTGTGTTTGTAAAGTGCCAGACTTGCTAGTCAAGTCTATTAGTTGAAAGTGTGTCTACGAGACTGTAAAGGAACTAGGGTTTAAGATATTTTGGTCTCAAAAGCTACATTTTCATTAAGAAACGTTGTTCACTAACACGGGATCCCAAAAATATTAGTTTAAAGGTCGTTTACAAAAGTTATAAGGTTCAAATACATAAACCAGCCATACTAAGGCAAAACGAGCAGTTAGGTAATCCCTGTCCTGACTCACTCCTCGACCATGGTGATCGAACAGCTGGCTATGTACATTTCACCTCGGAGCTCTCCACCTCAGGCTTGGTCCAGCTTGCCCTTGCCTTTACCTGCACCACGTAGCACCCGTGAGCCAAGGCCCAGCAAGAAAACACAACAACAACAAAGCATAAGCAATTAGCAACAAGTCAATATCTCACATCACATTACATAATCTCAACCATGTCATCAATTGGTATAATCAGGTAATTCAAATAATAAGCATATCAACTCACGTCATTTACAGTTTACAAATGATAACTAGGGCTGGCGCCCTCAGGCTACCCCCTCTGTTATCCCATTGACTTTGGCTACCAGTGGCCAATCTGCGCCCTGTGTGCTAATATCATGTACGGCACTCTTAGGCCGCTTTTACATGTCCCATGGCGTAATACCATCATTGACACGATACAATTCTCGGGAGCACTTAGTCCCATCACAAACATACAATCGGGTGCAGTTTTCTTACCTTTAGCTTTCAGATGAATTAGCTATGGGCGACACCCCTTGAGCGCGATCCGATCCTCGAGTCCTAGCTAGACACCTAGTCACAACCATAAGGAAAGACACCATTACAACCTTAAATGAGTTTCTAAGCCAAGTTCTAGTACTCAGAACATTGAACTTCACCAAATATAGTAAAAGACTCAACCCCGAGCACCTTAGGTTAAATTTCCAATCCTAAAATCTTAAAATCCCAAAATTCCTTAAGCGCCGCGGCATAGGCCACCCATGCCGCGGCATGGCCCTCAAACAGAACCTCCAAAGGCTCAAAAACAGGTAAGGGCCGTGGCATTGCTTGGGCCATGCCGCGGCCCGCCCTTCTTCTTCTACATGCAACCATTTCGAAGGGCCGCGGCTCACCAAGAACCATGCCGCGGCTCGACCCTTCGAACCCAGAAAAAACCACCATTTTCAATCCCTAAACCTCACCTTAAGCCACCCCAAAGCCCCTAACTAAAAACCAACTAATATTAACAACATTAGAATGATTAAAACAACGTAATCCAACCAGAAATCCAGCCTAAGACTCACTAAGATCCCAATTCTAATTTCTGAAATTTCAAACCCATAGAACCAAAAACCAGCCATGAAAACTCTCAAATTCAACCATCAACTTTGAATTAAACCTTACCTCAGCTGTAGAATCGATTCTCCAAGAGTCCCCTGACCTATCTTCAAAGTTTCAAGCCTCAATCCCACCTTAAATTCCAAAAACCACAGATATTTAAGATTCAGCCATTTCCTTTGAATTCCTAACCTTAGAAACGAAAATTCAATACTTACCTTAGCACTAGCTCAGACCTTGATCAGTTCCTGAGTTAATCCTCCTATTTATTCCCTTCAATTCCCTAAAACACAGCTCAATTCCAGCTATTTCCTCTCAAATTCAGAAGTTCTTCCTTAGCCAAGAGAAAAGAGAGAGAGAAAGAGAGTTAGGGTCGGTTTATGATTTTCTGTCTAATATTTTCCTAAGTCTTCCAAGTATACCCTTATTTTATTAAACTAATCCCAAAGCTCGGGGTGCCGGAAGCGTCCCCGAGGCCAAAACGGTAAAATCCCCCAATAATCCCGCCTAGACATCCTAACCTCAAATATATCTCCAATTATTTATTTTCATCACCCGATAGTCTAAACCACTACCCGATACCTAAAATACCCCTGACTTGTCCAAAGTCAATTATAATGCCCCGTTGTGACTTTTCCTGCTATCTAGCCCTAGGATCGCCTCGAGTCGCCGGCTGCAGATTTATCCACATCATAATGTGGTTCTCGCATATATCCCATATCATATTACCACATAATATAATCAATTATCATATAAGCATCATTAAACATATAATAACTCATTAAATCACAGTTATTCCAGTAATGCCCTCCTGGCACACTAATCAAGGCCCTTAAGCCTTATTAGTGAATTTGGGTCGTTACAAAAGCCCAGCAAGAAAACATAGCATTATATGTAAACATCATCAATTGATTATCATTATAATCACATAGAGCTCATAGCTTTCAAATAGATGAGTGAATATCACTTGAGGTTCTGATAAACCTTACTAAGTGACTGACAAGCAAGTCACTAATTCAAATGGAAGAGTGGCTGCTAGGTAAGCCACTAGCCTTCAACAGGTTCTGGTAAACCATACTGAGTGACTGACAAATAGGTCACTAACTCAAATGGAAGAGTGGCTGCTGGGTAAGCCACTAGCCTTCAAGCGCTTATAATATTCATCGAACTTGAGGTCGGTCCGGCATTAATGCTCTTTGAGTCATTCAATGCAGAAAGTCAATTAGATCTAATCTTTATTGGCTTGTGTTAAACACACTAAGGCCGTCCTGACTAATGAGTTAGCGCAATGTGACTGGTGCCCAGTACCACTGCCGAACCTGACTAATGAGTCACAGCTTCACAGTTGATACTAGCACCTTTGCCAAATCTGACTAATGAGTCAGTACCATGCACAAGTGAGCAACATTTGCTAAGTATTCCCCAATCAATTCATGTCCACATTTATACAACCAACATGCCTCATGAATAACCATGCATGTCACATCTGGGGTGCAGTTTTCTTACCTCTGATTCGAGCTAGAATGAACAAGAGAACGACCCTTGAGAACGGTTTAGCTTTTAGTCCTTTAGCGGTTATCTAATCATAACACATTATAGGATACCATCAATAACATGATATTCAAAGGTTCTCAAACCAAGATTTAGCCACCGAGACATCAATCCTCACTAATCCGGGTAGTAGGAGTGATCCCGAGGCCTAAAACCATGATCCCGGGGTCAAAACATGCAAATGGGCTCAACCCTGGACATGAGCTGCGGCCCTGGCACCTTGTGCCGCGGCCCCCAGAAAATCCAGGGGCAAGCACCGCGGCGCCCAACACCAAGGGCCGCGGCGCCTAGCGCAAACAGAACCTCCTCCCTCAACCTCGAGCTAAGGCCGCGGCGCCCAAGAACAGGGCCGCGACCCCCAACCCTGGGCCATTCTCGAACGCATTTTCAACTTCTCAAAACCTCCAAAATCATACCTAAACATTCCCCAATCATCAAAACAAGGTTCCCAAGCTTCCCAATGCATCAAAATCCTCAAGTCCCAAGGTTCAAACAAATCGAAAACTCAACAATTCACAAAGTCCAATTCAAAGCTTAGAAACTCTAAAAACTCAAAACTTTAAACTTAGATTACCTTCGATTAGGTTGTTTCCTGTCAAATCCTTCAGTCAAGAAGCTTCTAATCTTTCCTAGGATCGCTATGCCTCGATCCTCACTTGATTCCGACTCCTAGAACTCAAGATTTCTTCAAATATGCTTCGGGTGGCAAAAATGAACTAACGAAGGAGAACGAGAGGTTTTCTTATCGTACGTTCTATCTGACAGCTACTTTAAGCTTAAGTAACCTCAAATAAAACCTAATGCTCGGGGTCCCGAAAACACCCCCGGGGACATTATAGTCAAAACCTCCAGAATTTCACCCTGATCTCAAATATTCCCACTTTATCATCAAATAAACATTCCTATTACCCCAAAATTGACCCCGTTATGACAAAACCGCTAATCCACTAAATATGACCGTCTCATGCCGAATAGCTCGAATATATCTCCATAATAATGGAATCTCATTCACAAATCACATCATGCACCCAAATACACAAATTTACCCTCAATGGGCCAAATTATCAAAACATCATAATATATCAAATGTGGACCCACATGCATGCATATATCATTATATCATAATATAATTCACATAAACATGCATATATTCATTTAATGGTGTAATTAAACAATTACGGCCCTCCCAGCCAACTAAACCGCCACTAAACCACATCGGAGAATTCGGGGCATTACAGCTGCAGCATGGAAGAACAGGGCCGCGACGCTCATACGCCATCCCAGAAAACTGGGTTTTCCCCCAACATTTTCCCGAGCCAAAACTCTTCCAAATCAACCCCAAGGTACTCCCAAGTCCCAAATCAATCCAAAACCCCAAATAAACAGTGTGGTAACCCTGAAACAACAACAACTAGCTTAAATACACATTCAAACCCATAGTTCACCAAATGGTTTAAAACTTCATAAAACTTAAACCATAACAGAGCATAACCTCAGAAATGCATGAAACTCTCACCTCAAATGGAGATTCGACCTTGAGCTGCTTTCCCTATCCAATTCGAAGCTCAATTCCACTAATCCCAATATGAATTTCACTCCAACAATCCACAAGACAACACACAATTCAACTCTGAAACCATAACATTCTTAGCTGAATTCTACAAAAAAATTACTCAGATTTCCTTACCTCAATATGCAGAACAATCCCCTAGTTTTTCCTTGGCTTGATTCCCCTCTTGATCCCATAAAACTCCTGAGATCTTCCTTCCTGGTTTCTAGTTCTCTCTAGAGCTCCCAAAACACAAGTCTTGCATAAGCCAAAATGTGAGAACGTTCTAAACTTTTCGGTCAGCCGAAGCTTATCTATCACCTAAGCCAAATGACCCAATTGCCCTGCTTTCTAACTTAGATTCTAGCTAATCCTCAAGGGCATCCTAGACTTTTCCTTAATCTCTTGCAAGAATACCACTTTCCCACTTAAAGAAACTATCCTTAAGAGTTACCTAAAGTTACTCAAGTTACCAAAGTGCCACTAACCATTTCTCAATAATTCTCATACTCAAGTTCTAATATTCCCAAAATGCCCCTAGGCTCCTCCCGAGCTGGGTATTTAACCCTGTTGTGACTTTTAGCGAAACAACTCCCTAGGATCGTCTCAGAACGTGCATCACAATTATATCACCACTCACACATGGTATCAATCACAATATAGATAAATATAACATTTATGCCCTCAACGGGCTTAAATTACAAATATGCCCCTAACAACCAAATGGGACCCACATGCATATTTAATTCACCTAAACATGCATTTCTAATCACATATTCATTAAATTCACATATTCAATACAATATAACAATTCTTGCCCTCCAGGCATGCTAATCATGGCCCTAAGCCTTATTAGCAAATTTGGGTTGCTACAAATATGTTTTGGCATCAAATGAATATGTAGTAAGAACTCTCATTCGAGCAAAATGATCACACTATCTAACTCTCATTTCCAATAATTATCAAAATGCATGAGTGAAATGATCAAAGTGCCCGATGAGATTAATCTCGCCAACCACTTGGGGGGCAGAGTATACATCCAAAAATGGGTCCTAAACAAAAAACCCTTATATATATATATATAAAAGAGAGACCCCTTATAGATAAGGAAGAAGACTTTGCAAGGCACCACTTGAGTTCACAAGGATTAGCTACCCTTATGAACATCAAGAAGGTCAAAAGGTCCTACAATAAAAGCCTCCTAATAAAGGCTGATACCGCCATGAGAGGAAAGACCTCAGGAAGAACATCCACCAATAAGTCTAGAGCGGCCACCAAGCCATCTAGCCAAAAAAGGTCCTAAAAGAGACCCTTGCAAAAATAGTACTATGCATAATGACGAGAAGGACGCTTCTCGCAGGAAATAATAAGCGCGTGCGAAACTATATAAAAGGATGACTAAAACCCAAAGGGTCAACATATCCTTATAGATGCAATCAAAGTGCACCAAAGAGAGACCTATCGAACCCCTTCGTGTGGGCTCAAAAGGACCTCAAGCATAATTGTGAATGTGGAATAATTTCCCAAGAAATATTTAAAGTAGAGTTCATTCTTGAAGGCTTTGTGTATGGAGGCGCTCGCTATGCGAAAAGCTACTTGCCAAGACGCCACCAAGTGAGGTTAACGTTAAAAAGGGCCTCAAATAGCTTGAAATGCAAAGGCACGAGGCTCGAGTCCACTCGAACACTAGCACACGGAGTCACTTGCCAAGGACATGTTGCTGAGAAGACCTGATGCGAGACCCTCATGAAGCTTCCCGTGCATCATGCAGAGAGGTCTTTAGACGAAGCTGTTGGATTAGCTTATACAGGATATTTATTTATTTTCATGTATATCTAATATTAAACAAATTAATGCAAGATAGCCTAAAACATGTTTCTAAAATTGAATTCAAAGAGAAACAAAGAATAGAATACTTACAGTATACGCAGCGGAATTAAAGAGTCCTTCCTTCAGTTTCTCTAACTCTTGTATCCTGTCTGTCGCAAAGTATTATCAAGAAACTGAACCGATCTTCTATTTTCTTCACAATCTTCCAATGTATCCTTAGAACCACCTGAACTAGTGTGGGCAATTCTCAACACATGAGATAGATAAAGAGAGAAGAAGAGAAAATAACAAAGAGGCTTAGAAAAAGACTTGTGTTTAGAGAGAATCTAAAACAATCAGAAAATCTGACTTGTGACTTCTCAAACTTCTGTTTTGACTTCTCTGTAAGCAATCCTTTTATAGACTCAATTAGGCCATTTAACTTAATTAAAAAAATCAATAAAATAACAGCCATTTTGAAGCCCTAGATCGAAATTATCATGGGCCATAGGCCCGTGAAATTCCTCATTTGATTATAAGCCCATTGGACTTAAAATCAAGGCCTATATTATTATCTATTGATTTAATTAAATAATTATTTAAATCCTTTATCAAATTAATTATTTATAATTTGAACCTTGATTTAAACTTATTTATTAATTTAGATACCAATTTATCTTAATTAATAAATCTGCCATAATTTCTCTTTTCTTATCAAAATTACACAACTCTGTGAAACTATCCAAAATTGACCTGGTCAACTTTGATAATTCTAATTGATGATTAAATCAATTAATTGAGACTATCTAGATGATTTTATCGAAGGTACAATGGGGACCATGGGCCTATGAAATCAAGCTCCAATAAGTTATCATAAATCTAACAAAAAAATTTACTAACTTATTAATTCCTCGTGACTCCACTATAGACTTGGAATTGCACTCTTGAATTCATAGAACGCTCTATAACAAATATAGATACACTATTAATTATCCATTGTTACAACCATAATTTTCACTCAATCCTCTATAGACGGTCTACAATGAGATAGGACTAAAATACCGTTTTACCCCTCATTGTATTTTATCCTTAAAACACTTAGTTCCTTGTAAATGATATTTCAGTAAACTAATTTAATTACTGAAATGAGATCTCTATCATTTAACACCTTGATCCAAACTAAAAGGAAACCATCGTTTCACTTCTTCATCAGAAGCTATAGATGTTAATATCTATGATTAACACTCCCACTCAATTATACTACCGAGTTCCGAAGATGTAAGTATGGGCTAGTCCGTAGGGTAAGCCGGTAACTAACAAGTCAAAGAAGTCAAATAATACAATCAGTTAGAATACTAACCACTCAGAATTGATATTGAATTAACCTATGGTAAACTATATGATATGACTAGAATAGATAATAACGGTATGTTTACTTATCTTATCAACTGTCAATATCGGTCCAGTCCGATGTAACAAATACATTTGATCTTATCTACTTTGCTAATGTTTTGGAAAGAACATAACACTATAATGTGTAAGTAGATCATATTGTAGATTGGCAAGTCAGTGTAAATCCTGGGCACTGACTAATCTTAGGACTAATTTATTTTGAACATATAATAATATTTATATTCCACTGTGATTACGTCGCTATAAATAAGATTAGCTATATGCTCGGGATTTAATAGAAGTTTATATTAAACAAATAATCATGAAAAAAAATATGTGAGCAAAGTGATTGACCAAGTCAAAAAATGATTTCTATTCTTTTATTGATAATAAAATGAGATTACAAAGAATTTGGGATTTAATTAGGGCATAAAACCCCAACAGAAGTCACCTCGACGAGCCTCCCGCATGCGCCTAAGGACCCGTGTACGAGTCCCTTGAGAAGTGACCCTCGCTATGCGAGGCCCACGGAGAGAAGGGTATCATGTCGTGGCACCGTTGTGTGGGGCCAAGAGCCTCATTCGAGTTGGCGCGAGGTCTGCAAGGAGAATAGTCCCTCGCACAGCCGTGGCGCGTGGGTCGCTGTGCAAGGGTCATTGCGTGATGGCTGTGGAGCGAGGGCTGTGGCGCGAGGGTCGCTGCACGAGGGTCGTGGTGTGAGGGGCACTGTGCGAATGCTGTTGCGTGTGAGCCTTGGCATGATGGGCCCTGGGCGAGGGGCGTTGCGCGAGGATCGCTGTGCAAGGCTTTGAGCCTCGCTTGACTTGCTGAGAGGCCTGCAGGGAGGAAGAGGCTTCGAGTTTTGGGGCTGAGTAAGTGAAGAGGCACCTTGCTATGAGAGGCGCTGCGTGCCCAAATGCTAAACTCCATCATTGCTGGAACCACCTTCCTAGATGCCTCACTGTACTAGGCTCCGTTCTCTGTGCATCATGATGCAAGGTTGTTGCGCGACAGAGGCTCACTACCTGAGGCCCACCTCTTAGAAGTGCCTCAACGTGGAAACATGGTAAAGGGAGTTCCTTCTACATTAACGAAGAGCCCACACTATTCTTTAACACTCAATAGAATATAAGGAGGATTAGAGGGAAATGGTACCTTGAAGATGAAAGATGGACCACCAGGTACAAGGCGTGCATATGAGTACGGAATATACAACTATAACGGTGGCAAATGCATGACTCTGACATCTATGTCCAACATGAAGTGACAACACAAATGAGTACGTGAAGTGGTGGCATGTTTTGCATGCCTCTGACCAAGTATGAGAGAGCCAACACCACTACGTACTGCACCACTACCCTGACAACGTACCTACGTACTGCCTTACTACCCTGACAATGTACCTACATACGATATTGTCCCTTTGGACCACCTTGTATCAGGGGAAAACAGAGCCCATCTATAAATAGGCTTCAACCCCTCAGGCTTAGGGGTTGGAAAATTCTTTGTATGCACAGACAATTAAGGAATATATGATTTTTGCTCCATTGTAGTTATGCATTTTTGTTCTTTCAAGGTCTTTTCATCTTCTTCCTACATATCTTTTGCAATACAGTTTGAGTTTTCTGAGCTTATATCATTGATGATTTCTCACCGTCAACAATAATAAATAATAAATAAAAAGTAAGAAAGACCTATCGAACTCTTTTTTGCGGCCTCAAAAGGACCTCAAACATAGACAAACAAAAGCCAATGATCACACACACACACACACACACACATATATATAAAAAGGGTTGCGATAATGTGGTAGGACTTAGAAAAGTTCCAACAAAAAAAATGATAGGCTCAAATGAGCATACAACCAAATCGAATCAAATAATAAAAATTGCAGAAGCAAAATCTCAAGGCCTCCCACCACGAGCATTCCACTCGGCCACCTTGGCGACGACATGCTCACCAAAGGAAGAGAAATCGAAGTTAGGATTTTGCCTACACATTCCATAGAGGGTGCACTCTATGGATTTGTATTCAATCTCAGCTAAATTCGCCTCTAGGAGAGTGACCCTCTCTTGCAACGTTGCAACCTTGGCTTCTGCTCTCTCAAGATTGGCTTCCAGGCGAGTGACCCTCTCCTGCAACATCACGACCTTGGCTTCTCCTCTCCTCTTCTTTTTTGACGATGAAGAGGCCTTCGCCAGGGAATTCTCAAGCTTAAGCTTGGTGTTAGCGAGTTCCCTCTCAAACTCCTGAACCTTGACCGTTAGACGGTCCCTTTCAGCGTTCGACAAAGAGAGGTCCTGTGCCAAGTCAGTGAAGCGTTGAGCCACCAGAGAAGCCTACAAGAAAAAAAATGATGATGATGAGCAAACAAAGAGCCCAAAATAAACAAAAAAAAAATAGAGGAATGAGTAAGACAAATGTGAAATGCATGAACTCACCCAAGTTATGGAGTGCACAAGAGTTTCCCCAACTCCGACATGGAAAAATTCCCAAGACCTCTCCACTCGGTCTCAGGAATACCCTCGATGACCCAGGTATACCTTTGCCGATAAGAGGCTGCCATACGACCCACCCAGGGTCTCCCCTCTGAATCAGGGGTGCCCGACTGAGCAGGCATGGATGACCCACTCACTGAAGGAGAAGGAGGCATAAGAACACCAGAAACATGGGGCCCGACGGACCGAGAATGATGGGAGCATGAGGAAGAGTATCATATTCCTCAGAAAAGGGCATGAAAAGCACCCTGGCATGGCCTGCGGACTGCGGGAATGAGAGGCCATGTCACGGTCCATAGGGACCAAAGGAGGGCACCCCTTGGGAGACAGAGATGACTGGGTTGGGCGTCTAGATTCTGGGGAAACCTCCTCAGGCACCCAATCTGCATCACCCTTGTCCGAGTGAGGCTCGACTAAAGTCGCCTTCTTCCTTCGTTCGGAAATATGCCACAGCGAAGCGGGATCCGAAACCGTGGATAAACCATAACGGTTAAGGTTGGCCATGGTGAAGAGACTGGCGACCATCTTTTTAGCAGGGTCAACATCAAGAAAGGTGTCCACCGGTGCTGCCTCCAACTCAATAATGTCGGGGACACCCCAGTTCTCTACACAATCAACACAGTTACCAATATGAGCATAAGTTCCAAAATAAAAAATTTAAGGTAAAAGGAAGAAAATCTTGAAGTACTTACTTGGGGATGAGCGAAAGTGTTCACGTACAAAAAGGGGACCTTTCACGAAGAAAAAGTCCTGCTTCCAAGACCCCGGGTTGGATACAGAGCCCTCTATGAAGGAAACCTGGGAATTGTCTTTGTAGGAAATAAAAGCCTTTGGATTTAAGGGTTGGCATAAGGTTGTACATAAAGTGCATCTCTTGAGCCATAGGAGCACGACGGTTGAGATCGATGAATGCCATGTATAGGCAGCTTAAGGTCAGCCAGCTATTAGGCGCTAGCTGGAGCAGAGCAAGGTCGAAATGGTTAAGGATCATGACAAAGAATGGGTGTAAGGGAATGGTCCCACCCGCCTACAGGATATGCTCACTCATGGCCACGTACCCCTGGGGGGTATTATCGTCCTGACACTTGTTGGAAGGAATATACAACTTATACTCCTTGTCAATATGGTATTTCTCAGACTCCAACAGCTAGTTCTCTGACATGTTGGACACAATAGAATATGCCAATAGAGGATCAGAATCTAGCCCCTCGGGAGCCACCTGTCGCCGCACTTTCTTCGACATATCTTCAAAACCCAAGGAAAAAAGTGAGGTCAAAATAGGGCACTTTACCCTCCATTTTTTCTTTCTAGCAAGAGTTTTCCACCGAGTCGCTGAGAGTGGAAGCGCTGAGCAAGGGTGAATTGAAGACAAGGGTTGAGGGGAACCCGAAGTGACCAAATGACAAATATAAGGGGAGAACGGGGCAGGAGGTTCAGGTGGGAGGTTTCCCTCCATGAATTCCAACTGCATTTGTAGATCAAAAAGGCTCACTCTAAGGTTTGCAATGTGGTCACTAGGGTCAAAAGAGAAAGGAACTCCATCATCCCTCAAAACTGAATCTATTTTGCTCTCCACCACCCAGATTTTATGCCTAAGTTAAGCCATGTGGTCAAGGTGACGTATACGGGTCTGCTTCAAAGTGTCATAGTCTTGGTGAGGGTTGTTTTCGGGGGACTCCGAGTCTGAAGATAAGTCTACAAACTTGACCCCCAGAGGAATGCTAGACAATCCCTCACATGCCATGGAACCTCGTCTCGTAGGTAATAATGGTGCATGTGTAGGTTAAGGGAGTGCTACAAAACACAAAGGAATAGGCTCAAAACCTATAGACACAGGAGATCTAAATGACAAACTACGAGGTACAAGTAAGGACATGTGTGTGGATTAGCTCACAAGGAGATCCCGCCAAGGCAACCTATCCCGAGTAGTGCTAATTTAGACCCAATGAACATAAGAAAGAAAGAGATTATACCTTGAGTAAGAAAAATTGAGCACTGACACAGTCGAAAAGAAGGCCAAGGGTCAAAAGCACAGTCACAGTCGAAAGGAGGCCAAGGGTTGAAAGTACCGTCATGGTTGAAAGGAGGCCAGGGGTCAAAAGCACCATCGCGATCGAAGAAATGCAAGGGGTCAAATGTATGCACCTGCAAAAATGAAGGAGAAAGGTATTTTAGTCTCCAAACACCTATATGGATATTGGAATAAAAGAAATGAATTTAAATAATAAAAGGGAGAGACAACCAAAATGAGTTCGTGAGGAATCGAACCCCTTACCTCTTGGAGGAAGTGAAGACACTAAAACCACCAAGCTAAGGAGAGAAAATGCAAATATTATGCTTGAGATGAAGGTCTGTTTATAAGAACCACAAACTCACTTTAGCCATTGGATCCACTACTCGATCAATGGTCAAGAATGGGGCTTGGCACTTGCCTTGGGGTCCACAGAGCACAATGATAGGCTCACATTCATTCTCAAAATCTCATAATAGTCTTCAAATCCAAAGTGTGTTTTTCTATAATGTCAAAATGGAGAGGCAAGCTAATACCTCGCGAGCATCCCAAAAGCATCGCACCTTGAAGTCTACAAGAAAGCCTGAAGACCCTCTCGTAGACTGGGGGCAAGTGTGGATACCAAAAATCCTAGTTGCACGAGACTCCAACTTTGTGCCCTTCAAACTATAGATTTGAGATGGAAGCGGCGAAGCTCGACCTGGCGTCTTCTGCTAAGAGCCCCGCGGCAGAACCAAGCAAGACATGGTCTTGAGCAACAGGCCTTCGTCTCGCACCAAGAGGGTCTCGCGTCACAAGCACCTCACACCAAGAGGGTCTCATGCTTAGAAGGTGCCCCGTGCCTTAGAGGGGCCGCGCGCCAAGAGGGCCGCACACTTGGAAGGTGCCCCGTGCCTTGGAGGCGACTCATGACAGTGCCTCGCGCAGAGGGGCCTCGCGTGCCACGATTGCACCTCGCGCGCCACACCATCTCACGCACACTAGCCCCCCGCACCATGGAAGTGCCTCACACGCAGGGGCCTCGCACGCCACACCGTGTCGCATGTACTAGCCTTGCGCACCACGAGCCTTGGGAGGATTTTGCCTTCTATTCTCCTGGAGGTACGAAATGCATACGGAGGTACGACCCTGAAATTCACAGATGGCAGAACGTATCCCCACGCCAGACAAGTAGTGGTCGTACGCACCAAGTACCTGACGTGGTCCTTCTCTACCATCCTCTGACATCTCTCCCCAATAAGTAGTGGAGGTACGAGGAGTGGTGACATGACCTACATGCTTCTAACCATTTATCAGCATCGACACCACGACCCTCTGCTTCACCACGACCTGTGCCACTACCACAACAACATACCCAAGTACCTTCTTGTCCCCTGGGACAACCTTGTATCCAAGGTCATTAGAGCCAAGCTATAAATGGATCTTCTCCTCTCCATCTAAGGGGTTGGAAAATTCTTGTAATATCAGACTATTCTAAGAACCATATACAAGTTTTTCTTCTATTGTTCACTGGCAATTTTCTCCAAATTTCTACAAGTTCTTTTGCATTCATTAAGTTCAGATTAATTCTTTGAGCTTTCCATCTATATTTCGTTGACGAGTTTCCGCCGTCAACACTCATCATATCCTAAGTTCAATCATCCAAGTTACAATTCCCAAAACTCTAACAAAACTAAGAAAGTTTGACAGAAAACTTACTTAAATCCTTACCTCTGTGTTAGCTTCGGCCAGAGCACCTTCAATTTCCACTAACTTCAGATTTCCTAATGCTTCATCCTCAAATCCACAGCCCCAACCACTTGAATTTCCCAAAGTTTGCTTACGTTTCAAGAGTGGGAGAAGAAGAACCGAGAGAGAGAAAACTAGATGGATTATCTGTTTTTGCGTTCCAGAATGTGATAGTGACTAAATGTAACCCCAGATGTCTAAGTCCCATATTGCCTAAAATGCCCCTAAGCCTATCCTCAATCCTTTAATGCCACCAAGGGCAAGCCCGTCATTTGCCACATCCCGCTAACTCCTCGAGTGTTCCCATAAATCCCCGTTTAATCCTACATATCCCATCATTGTTAAATTACTACCCATTATTTGATAAATCCCGAACACACATAACATTCCCGAAATACCCATAGGCTCCTCTTGAGTCGGGTATTTGACCCTGTTGTGACTTTCTAGCTAAATTGCTCCCTAGGCCCGTCTCAGATCGTGCATCACAAATATATCACCACCCACTTGTGGTATCAATCACAATATACACAAATATTGCATTTATGCCCTCAATGGGCTAAATTACAAATATGCCCCTAATAACCAAATAGGGCCCACATGCATATTTAATTCACCTAAACATGCATTTATAATCACATAATCATCAAATTCACATGTTAACATAATTAAATCAATTTTGGCCCTCTTGACATGCTAATCAAGGCCCTAAGCCTTATTAGCAAATTTGGGACGCTACAGTTTTGAACCTAAACAAAGCCTATAAATTATAGCAGAAAAACTCAACAATTCAGCACCAAAATCCTTACCTCAATTGATCATCCGACCCTGAGCTGAACCCTAATCACTACAGGCTTTAAGTTCCTCAAATCTTCATCTAATTTTCCCAAGAATTCATCAAAGTTTCCACATACACCAAAGGGGGGAGAGAGAACAAGAGAACGTTGGAGAGAGATAGAGATTAGCTGAGAGTGATCTGTTTCTTTCTAAATTTTCTAAAGAGATAAGTCCAACCAAGTCTACCCTTTAGCCTCAAAATGACCAAATTACCCCTAAGATCAATCCTAGCCTTCTAATACCGCCAAGGGTAAATCCGTCATTAGCCACATTCCAGCTTGTTTACCGAGTTTTTCGGAAACTATAATAATAAAAGATAAGAGAGATTAAAGAGAAAGGGTTTAGAAGTTGTAAGTAAGATTTTTACGTGGTTGGGGCGTTAATGAGCCTTAGTCCACGAGACCGTTGTATTAGAGCTTAGAGAATCTATAACAATGGAGTTTTCTCTTAGCTTTAGCAGAGTAATATTATACATGCACCCAAAAAGTCCTTTCCCCAGTGCTCTGTTACATGTATTTATAGGTTCACAGGTGCACTGGGCATGGGCTGGGCTGACCCGGGCCCAATAAAGGTATAAATACTGCTAGCTTCTCTACCGGAAGCCCAATACAGAAGAATTAAAACACAAAAGAAAAATGCTAACTCGAGCCCATTGGGCCAGCCCAAACCGTATCTATCATCTGAAAAATTGGAGCTTTTGGTCTGGGCATCTCGAGTTACGAGACAGATTCAGGAGACAAGACCGGTCAGAGCAGTGATGGCACAGGTCTAAACCAGCGGCGTACAATCCCGAGGTGGCCTTTTCCGCAGGTGAAACGTGGGAACAATTCCCACGCTTCATGGGGCGGAGTCAAGGTCACGAAGGCTTTTCCCTGCCAACCTTGGGGACCTGACCCGGGTTTGTTTACCTATGTCCCTCTCCGTTTACCGCGAGTCCGGATCATCCACCAGGAGCCCGGATCGTTTACCAGGCTTCGAGATTTTTCGCACCGATCCCAACCGTTACCCCAGCCAGTTGTACCGTCTCCCGGATGACCGTTCGGGATAATACTCCCCTGGATGCCTTCCGAGCCTAACCCAGAATTGGGCTGTCGATATCCATCATACTCCTTGCCATGGGCCCAGACTGGCCCAACCTTAATTGGCCAGCTAGTGGGCCTGGATCGCAGTCCCGGGCCCACGCAGGAAACATGGATAACACTGCTAATTCCTCGAGTATTCCTATAAATCCCCATTTAATCCTGACATACCCAAATAATCGCTAAATCAATACCTGTTACCCGGTAATCCCAAAAATGTGCTACATTCCCAAAATACCCCTAGGCTCACCCCGAGCCGAGTATTCGACCCTGTTGTGACTATTATGCTATTCCACTCCCTAGGATCGTCTCGGACCACACATCTTAAAGACATGCTGCCTATGCATCCTCCCTACAACAAGTCTCTGGCTCTCAACGCTGAAATCATGGGTACGTGGGGTCCACATACCGCACCCACAAAAGCAAAAGGTTCCTTGCCCTCAGGCTCAAAAGTCACCATCTTCTTCCTGCAGTCAATAGTAGCCCCATATCTGACCAACCAGTCCATCCCCAGAATCATGTAAAAATCCTCCATGTCTAACTCAATCAAATCCACAGAAAGTTCCCTACTATCAACCATCATTGGGAGTGCCCTAATCCATCCCCTAGAAATTACCAGTTCCCCTGTAGGCAACAAAGTCCCAAATCCCGCAGTCCGATATTCACTAGGTCTACACAGTTTATCGATCACTTTACTAGAAACAAAGGAATGTGTTGCACTAGAATCAATCAATATAGTAAAAGGAGAGTGTAACGCCCTACTTCCTTAGAGCCGTTACTAAGTGAGATTTTAACGTGCTTTTAACTCGCTAATTGAGGTTTTAAGGCAAACGTGTAATCAAACCATAAACAGAGTCTTAAACTTTGAAAATAATTCCATTTACTAAAAATCACAAAATGTTTAATATTTGGGATCCCAAAATACTGTTTATAAATATTTACAACCAAAATATATTTAAAGTCGACTAAATGAAAAAATAGGGTTCTTTACAAACAATTCCCAAAAATACCCCTGGCCGTGGCAGCCAGGTACACCAGACATGTACGCGCCGCCTCACGCTCTCCATACTCATGGTCGGTTGAATTTCTCCTTGCCCTTACCTGCACCACAAAGAACCCGTGAGCCGAAGCTCAGTAAGAAAACTCCACGTATACATACAACATATGCATATAAACCACTCAGCACACAACAAATTCGCCAACCGGCTAAACATGTACGGCCTAGCCGTCCCAGGCGCTTTACTAGGCCCTGAGTTGTGGTCTTCACCGTAAGGATATCCTAGGTATCCTTTAGGGTCTAACCCTGGCAACTTGCACTCCGCGTGCTAACGTTGCTCCCGGCCCCTTGCCGTTCTCAGCCTTCGCTGTTCTCGGCCCTTGTCGATCACTCACATATGTGCATACATAATTAAAACATAACTTAAACATATATTAACACAATCAATGGGCTACACCCAACACATAATCATATAGGGCCGTGCCCTGCAACACAACCATGGGCCTCGCCCTGCTCTATGGGTACAACAGTTTTCTTACCTGTGTCCCGAGCTTCTTGAGCACTGAACCCTTGAGCACGATCCTCTAGTCCGAGCCTCACCGAGAACCTAGTCACAACACATAAATAACACTCCCATTACTAGCTATTTTAAAAATATCTCTCAAAACCAATCCCAAGTTCTCGGAACCTCCCGGATCCCCACACAAGGTGACGGAAGTGTCCCCCGAGCCCCCTGGACAAAAGCCTAAAAACTAAATTTTTCCCCTGCCCAGAAATGGCCTAGCGCCGCGGCGCCCTCCAATGAGGGCCGTGGCGCCCAGAAGGGCTCCCTTCCCCTGAAGCTGCCTAGCGCCGCGGCACAGAAGAACAGGGCCGCGACGCCCCTTCGCAAACCCAGAAATCTGGGTTTCTCCCAACATTTTCCCCGAGCTAAAACATTCCCAAACCAATACCAATGCATACCTAAGTCCCAAATTCAATTCAAAACCCCCAAATAAACCATCTAACAACTCAAAAACATCATCAACCAGCTTAAACACACAATCAAACCTACAATTCATAATTTGGTTTAAAACCTCAGAAACTTAAGCCAAGCCTTTCAAAACTTAAACCTCCCTTTGGAAATATTAAACCATACTAGATAAAGACTTTCCAATATGCATGGAATTCATACCTCAAGATGGAATTCGACCTTGAGCCACCACCAAATCCACTTCCAAGCCTGACACCCTTTGATTTTCTAGCTGAGTTCTACAATTGCTAAGCCAAAACCCAGCTTTCAATATTCAACCTAACCTCCAAAATCAAACTTGCAAGAAACTAAAATTCAGAGATGATGCCTTACCTCTGGACAAATCTTGGCCTAAGCTTGACTCTAGCTTCCCCAAACTCAGCTTGAACTCCTTCTTTGATCTCAAGATACTCAACTCCAATCTCATCCCTAGACCCCTTCTTCCTTTCCTTCTTGCTTCTTCTCAAACATTCAGCAGAATTCTTGAATTTGTCCAAGTGTAGAAAAATGTGATTGACTACCCTTCAGCCAAGGTTATCCCTTCCCAAAGCCTAATTACCCAACTACCCTCATTTCTATTTTAGTCTCTAACTAACCCTCAAGGCACTTTAGTCATTTCCTTAATCCCTTGCGAAAATACCACTTTCACAATTAAAGTAACTATCCTCAAGAGTTACCTATAGTTACCCAAGTTACTAAAATACCATTAACCATTAACCAAAAAGTCCCCAACTAAATTTATAATAATCCCGAGATACCCCGAGACTCCTCACGAGCCGGGTATAAAATCCCGTTGTGACTTTAAGCGGAATAGCTCTCTAGGACCGTCTCAGAACGTGCATCACAAATATATCACCATTATATCGAAAATATCACATATATTACATTTATGCCCTCAACGGGCTAAAATGATCACTTTTCCCCTAACAATCAAACGGGCCCACATGCATATTTAATCGCCTAAACATGCACTCTAATCTCATATTCATTAAATTCACATAAATTAACACAATATAACAATTATTGCCCTCCAGGAACACTAATCAAGGCTCCAAGCCTTATTAGCAAATTTGGGTCGCTACAGAGAGCCAGCGTTAGAGAGCTGACCTGTCACTATCGAGGGACTAGCCTCAGCCTCTGCCTGCGTCAAAGTGAATACTCGAGTTGGAGTCAAGCTATCCATTTTCCCTGCTTCACCTTTCTTCACTGTTGGGCAGTCTTTCCTGAGATGCCCCACTGTTCCGCACACAAAACAAGCTTTGGCCCGACATTCGCCCAGGTGACGCCTTCTACACCTTGGGCACTCTGGATAGGTCCGCCGTGCCTCACCACCACCCTGACGGCCACCCTGACCAACCTGACCCCTCATGTCAGGACCAGCAGCAGTCGAAGTGTCAGGAGTCTTTCTCTTGAAGTCACTGGGGCCTCCGCCCCTACTTGTCCCTGAATAAGGAGGCACCAATCTGCGGCCCTCGCGCCTCACCGCACTTTCCCTCCAAATCTTGTTCTCCACTTCCTCAGTGGTAAAAGCCTTCTCAACGGCCTGGGCATAAGTTGTTCCTCCAGGTTCCGTTGTAATCCTGACATCCCGGGCTATCATAGCATTAAGTCCCCTGATAAATCTACCTTGCCTAGCAGCATCAGTAGGCACAAGATCTGGTGCAAACTTCGCAAGCCTGTCAAATTTTAGGGCATACTCAGTAACAGTCATATTGCCCTGCACCAAACCCACAAACTCATTAACTTTTTCTGCCCTAACAACAACATTATAGTATTTCTAGCTAAACAAGTCTCTGAAGCCTTCCCAAATCAGAGTAGTGACATCCCTGGTCTATGAAGCCACTTCCCACCAGATGCGGGCATCCTCTCTCAACATATACGTGGCACATGCCACTCTATCATGTCCCTCTATCCTCATAAAATCTAGGATAGTAGTAATCATAGTCAGCCATTGCTCGGCCTTCAGTGGATCAGGTCCCCCTTCAAAGATTGGAGGTTGCTGCTTCCTGAACCGCTCATATAACGGCTCCCACCTGTTCCCAACCTCCCTAGATTGTACAGCTGGTACCACTGCAGGTGGTACAATAGGGGTAGCGCTCCCTGATGGAGCCTGTTGTCGCAGTAGGCGAATCTGTTCATCCTGGCTCTGTAATTGAGCTTGCATATCTGCCATGAGTTGCTGCCAGTTCTCAGGGACTGGCGGAGGAATTTGGCCCTGGTCATCACCCCCGATCCCAGACCTAGTGTCAGCTAGTCGCGTAGATTTTCTTGGATGTATAGCTATCCAAGTCAATCTGCAATCAACGACTCGGCAGTCAGACCATGATGACAGGGTAAAAAATTCTCCAAAAACCATCAAAGGAACAAAATCAATCACAAGCATTCAAAATATAGGCATTCATCCACATGCACCGGCTGCTGATAAGCATGCCCCAACATTACCACACCACAGCTAAGATAAAAGCATTCACTAATACACAATATACAGTTAATCATTCAAATATTCATTTACATGCACTACGATGCTGGTAAGCATGCCTTAATATTTTCATACAGCAGTCAAGAGCCAGGCCCTATTAGTATCTCATGCTTCCTATTAAACCAATAAACAACAACATTCATAACTCATTTCAGGCATATAAGCATATAAGCATCGATACACATTACCAAACCCTGAATCGAGCTTGTCTCTAGCAGCGAATGTACATGTATAGCCGGTCTTCAAGAACCCTTAAACCTAGGATGCTCTGATACCAAGTTGTAACGCCCTGGATAGCCAAGATCGCTACACTATGTACTTATGAAGGTGCAAGACATGCTAATCAAGTCATTTATTTAAAAACGTGTCACTAACCATGAATGTGCTAGGGTTAAAAAGGTTTTGGTCTCAAAAGTTACACTTTATATAATTTAACAGTTTTATACATGGGATCCCAAAAAGAAACAGTGTTTAAAAGTTATTTTACAGAATCTTCAAAATACAGACAACCATTAGCCATACTAAGGAAAAATAGACATTCTGGTTATCACGTTCCTGCCTCTTCCCCAACTGTGGTGGCTGAGCAGCTGGTCATGTACATTTAGCTCACAGAGCTCTCCAAGTCAGAGCTGGTCAAGCTTGCCCTTGCCTTTACCTGCACCACGTAGCACCCATGAGCCAAGGCCCAGCAAGAAAACATAATATGCAACACAAACAACAATAATAGATAATCAATTCTTTAAGCATGATCAAACACTTAATATTTCCCATTAACCACTCAGCACCTATTCAGAACCAATAACGCAACCAATCACAAATAACAATTAAGTCACATAATAGTCAGGGCCAACAACTTAGGCCGCACCCTCTATTTACCCCACTGACTCCGGCCCGCTTAAACCGAGCTCAGTGCATAATAAGCTGTCCTCGGCTACCAATGGCCAAGCTGCGCCCTGTGCGCTAGTGTAACCCTTGGCACTCTTAGGCCATTGGTTCACTGTCTACATGGCATAATATCATCCTTTCAAGCATACATATTAGGGAACCCTTTGTCCCATTACAAATATACAACCGGGTGCAGTTTTCTTACCTTTAATTTCTATGTTCACTGATTATGAGCGACGTTCCTCGAGCATGATCCGTTTCCCGAGCCCTAGCTTTAACACCTAGTCACAACCAAGGTATTGGATTCCATTAATATTCAAATAAAGGTTTCCGGGTACAATACTAGCTTCTGGGACATCGAATTCCACCAAGCACGGTGGTGAAATTGATCCCGAGCACCCTAGGCTAGATTCCCACGCTTAAAATTCCCAAATGTTCAAGAATGTACCTAAGGGCTGCGGCCCTTGAAACCTAACTGCGACCTACCCTTAAAATAGAGCCCAAGGCCCCCAGCAAGCAGACACACGCCGCGACCCTGACCAAGGGCACCGCAGCGCTCTCCCTTGGCCGAGCCTCCCTGGCTCTCTTGATTTGTAGGGCCGCAGCGCTCTAGAACAGAGCCGTGACCCTTCCCTTCGTGCCCAAAAGATCCACCATTTCTAGCATCCTAACCCCATCCAAAACCATCCCAAAGCACCCTAACTCAAAACCTATTAATCACAAAACTTTTAACATGACTCTAACAACATAATCCAACACAAATCCAGCCTAAAAACCTACTAAAGTTCCATTTTTGATTTCTGAAACCCAGCAACTCAAACACCAAAACTAGTTATGCAATACTCAAATTTAAACCTCTAAATTACGAGTTAAAGCTTACCTCTTTTGTTGAAACACTTTCTTGACAAATTACTGAGCTAAAATCCAAGCTTCTCAGCTAAATTCAACCCTTAAACATCAAAACCATAAACACCCTTAATACCCAACCAAAACTCAAAATTCAAATGCTCAGAGGTATGATTCAACCCTTACCTTAATCTTTGTTGAGTTCCGTTAGCTGAGCACTAGATTCAACCTACAAGTTTCCAGCCCAAATCTCTAAATATCCAGCTGGTTTTCCTTGAATCTTCTGTAGTTTCTTGAAAGTGAAAGGAGAAGGAAAAGAAGAGAAGAGAGGAGAAGAGCTAAGGTTGGTTTGTGTTTTATTCCTTAGTTTTTCATTAACTTAGTCTAATCCTAGCCAGTTAAGTCAATCCGAGGCTCGGGGTACCAGAAACGTCCTCGAGGGCAAAATGATAAATTTCCCCAATATTCCCCCCTAAGCTTTCTATCCTCAAATATATCTCCATATATTTATTTCCATAACCCAATAGTCTAAATAACTACTCGATACCTAAATACCCTTGACTTATCCAAAGTCAAATATTAAGCCCCGTTGTGACTTTTCCCGCTATCTAGCTTCCTAGGATCGCCTCAAGTCGCACTTTGCAAATCTACCCACATAATAATGTGGTTCTCACAGATATAACATTTAACCACATTTTCATTCATATAATCATACAAGCATGCATTTAAGTCAATAAACTCACACATAAACCAATTATGCCTTCCCGACGCACTAATCAAGGCCCTTAAGCTATATTAGTGATTTTGGGTCGTTACAATTATATTTACTTTAAGAAAAAGAAACATGATTTGACTAGTAAATTATGACTTAAAGTTTAAAAACCAAATCTGTCCAAAACATAATTTGATTTGACAACAATTTTAGAAAAAAAATAAAATCACAATCTATGAGGTATTTCTTAGTCAACTATTGCAGGGCTTTTAATTAATATAAAAAGAGTCTAAATAATTAAAACCAGCTAAAAAACGTTTCTCCAACATGCACTCTTTAAGCTGTCAGTTTTTCACTCCAGCTTGCACATCAATCACAAAAAGCTTATAACTTAACCTAGACATAACGTTTTTTAGTGTTTCAAAATGTTAAAATCAAGTACTCTTCCTAAATAATGAAATGCTAATAGTTTCTTTTGAATGTTTGACTAATAACCTAAGGTTTTTCCTGCTAGAAGCCACTGTAACAACATCATGTTTGCAGCAAACAATTTTGAGAATCTAAGTTAGAAAATTCACAACTCACAAAATATATTCAATTATAATTTTTTTTTATAGGTTTAATATTCAATATACCAAGAATTTCCAGTTAAAATTTTAGTCAGAAATAATTAGTTTAACCCATTCAAATCGTTACTCAAAGTCTCAGTATTAAATTTGTCAGTCAACATTTTAGATTGCACATGAAATCCCAAAATTCTCATTACTTGAGTTATACAAAACGTTTTACAGTGGTTCAAAAGCCTAAACTTATGTAATCTTCCCATATTTAACAGTAGTAATTTTTTTTTATGAGAACAAATTGTAAAATTAGGGTTTAACTCGTTGGAAGTCACCCATAAAATCTAGCAGCAGGAAATTTTTATAAACTTCCTATGGAAACTTTGAATTTCCACTAAAAGATCAACATAGCACTCATGCATGCATCATCTAATGCTATCAAACACTTTATTACAATATAAACAAGAGATCAAAACCTTCCATGCATCTGAAAAACTCAGATTGGAAGATTAAACATAAACTATTACCAAAACACAAGATTTTTACCTTTGAAGTTCTGGGTTTTGTTTCTCTTGGCTCCTTGAGCTTTTCGAACCACTCCTCTATCCTCTTGGAACCTTAACACTCATCCCAAACTCCCCATGATTAGATTCAAACCAATCTTAGAATAAAGAAGGAAATAGAGAGATTTTGAAACCCTAAAGCTTACCCTGAAATCTTAGAATAAGGCTTGCATGCACAAGCTTTTAGCTCCTCTCCCTACTTGAAATGGATTCCTACTCTTTCAACATACACGATCTGAGTTAGATAGAGCTCCATTGAGCAGGTACCCCATGAGAAAAATTTGAATGCTGATGATTTAGCTTGACTTGCCACCACCAAAGAGGCAGATACGTTAAACGTAGTCCCAGTGGATTTCTTAGAACAACCAAGCATAAAGGAAGAACTAGTTGAGGTTGAAGTGATTGACACAAAAATGACCTGGATAACCCCATAGTGGAATACCTCACAACCGGTAAACTGCAAATGACCGAAAAGACGCAAGAAAATTGTTATATCAAGTCCCACAATATGTTATGGTAGAGGGAATTCTCTACCGATGAGGGAATTTGCTACCCCTCCTACAGTGTGTTCTACATGAGGAAGCACAGACTATTGATGCATGAGATACATGAAAGATTCTGTGGAGACCACGCTGGGGGGGCAAAACCCAGCTCTAAAGATATTGAGGCAGGGCTGTTTTTGGCCTACGCTAAAAAAGGACTCAGCCTCATATGTCCAAAAATGTGATATAAGTGCCAACGCTTTGCCACAATTTCTCGAGTAGCACCCATGGAGCTAACCATGATTTCATTGCCCTGGCCATTAAGAATATGGGGGATCGACCTGATTGGTTCACTACCAGCAGGTAAAGGAGGAGTTTGCTATGCAGTTGTTGCCATCGACTACTTTACAAAGTGGGTCGAGGCCGAGCCTTTGGTGACCACAACCTCGAAGAGAGTCCTGGATTTCGTTTTGAAGAACATCATATGCCATTTTGGGCTCCCAAAGAAGATCTTGTCTGACAAGAGAACTCAGTTCGATAGTGATCTTTTCACAAACTTTTGTTAAAAGTAAGGAATAACCTAGAGTTTTTCTTCAATGGAGTATCAAGCTAATGGGTAGGCCGAGGCTGTAAATAAAACCCTAAAGGCGAGTTTAAAGAAACGACTAAATGAAGCTACGGGATTATGGCCTGAGAAGCTCTCGCAAGTACTTTGGGCCTATAGTTACTGACACTCACCTCCACAGGGTACACTCCCTTTTCTTTAACCTTTGAAGTGAGGCTATGCTCCCAATTGAAGCACTAGTGTCATCACATAGGTAGAGAACCTTCGACCAAGATCGAAACCATGACTTGCTCAATGCATCTCTAGACGTGATCGAGGAAAAATAGGAGTCACAATTACAACTTTCCCATTATCAATAGAGAATTACTCGTTACTTTAACTTGAAGGTAAAAGGACGCAGACTTAGACTAGGTGACTTAGTGCTCTAAAGAGTGTTTTTGGCAAGTAAAGATCCTAAAGGTGGTGTATTGGGACCGAACTAGGAAGGACCATACCAGATCGTGGAAATCTTATGTGAAGGAACCTTCAAACTAGCTCGGTTAAGTGGAGAGTTGGTCCCACAGATCTGGAATGCTCTTCATCTTAAAAAATACTATCAGTAATAGGAAGACTTTGTTAATTTTTAATGTTTTTAGTATTTTTACGTGTAAGGCTTATTTATAAAAGTCATTTTATTTAATAGAACTTGATTGCTACGTAATTTAAACATTGAAACAATATTATTTATCTTATTCTTGTGATGCATCACATGCTCATTTTGTAAAAGCGACCTAGAATATTCATAAATTCTGATCGCTTGGGGGCATATAGCCCTCGAAGAGTGAATTTGTGAAACTTATAATTTGGAAAATTGATTATTCTACGACTTTTTAAAGCTTGAATTTTCAAATACGAACTAAGTTAAAGAAAATTCAAAGAAACAAAACCCAAAATTCAACTAGGAAATCCTGGATATAACCAGGTCGGAGGCTTGAATCCTAATAGGTATAACACTATTAGGCGAACAAACTCCTAGATATAACTAGGTCCGAGGCCTGATTCCTAACAGGTATAACGCTATTAGGCAAACAACCTCCTGGATATAACTAGGTTCGAGGCCTAATTTCTAACAGGTATAACACTATTAGGCGAACAAACTCCTGGTTATAACCAGGTTATTGGCCAGAATAAACTGGTTGAGTCATCAGGCACTCATCTCAATCTAAAGTTTAACCCTATGACTATGCAAATGTACAAGGACTTAAGGTTCATAAACATGACAAGATAATAGATGAAGGGGAACAAAAATAGTTTAGAAATTAATGAACATACACTAACACAAGTATATGAATAACTCGATTAGAAATTGTCTCAGCCTAAAATGCCTGCAAACAAAAGGCTCCAGGCCTGAAATAAAATCACATATATATATATACATCTATAAGAGTGGCCCCCCTTCATCCTTGAGCTCTGGTGACTTGCCTCTGGGATGACACCTCTTCCTCCTTGATCTTTGCCGCAGCTGCAGAAGCCTTGGTTGTGTCTGTGGGCTCCTTTAATATCTGGTCCTAGAATTTTGCAAGGTAGCGCCCCCAAACTTCCGCATCTAGAAATGAGAAGTCCCTTTCCTGGTTATACGCCTAGACCTGATAGAAAATTTCTTCTAAAGAGTTCTCCACTTCAGCAACATCCTCTTTGGCTTTGGCCTCGACCTCCACAAGCCTCTGCTTGAGACTGTCGACCTCCGTAAGCTTCTCCTTAAGATTGTTAACCTCAAGATGAAGCTGGTCTAACTGTCGAATCACTTCCAAGGCTTGGGCATTGGCAACTTGATCATTCTCTTACGAGGTCTCCAAGGAATTTTTGGCCTCATCCAGAGCTGCCCTTGTGGCGTTGGCTTCCTCCAAGGGGGCCTGTCCCTCCCCAAGGTGGTCTTGGCCTTGTCAACCTCAGCTCAAACCCGAGCAATGCCACAGATCTGATTCATGCAAGACTACAAACAAAGGATAAAAAAAGGTTAGTTTTGAAGGCATGAGACTAGAAGAAGAAGAGCAGTATAGTACTTACCGTCAGAGTCATCCCTAACGCAGAGTCGAGGATGGTCATTGATGTTCGCGACTCGATAGCCTGCAATTCTTTGACAGTGACCACACTCACATGCTTCATCATGTGGCTCACAATTTCCTGATATGAGCCGCGTATGGGCTCTGGATATTTCTCCACCTCAAGGAAGGGAGCTTGGATGGTGACTTTCAGAGCTTTAGACTCACCGACCTGCGGGATAGGAGTGGGGTCGAAAGGAGGTGGTGGAGGAGCCAGCAGGGTTGTGACTACGGAGGGCTGAGGGTGCTACTTCTTTGGGGTGGATCTAGCACCCTTATCTTTTGCAGAAGACCCGGTGGCGGTCCTAGGTCCGATAGAAATTTTCTTTGAAACCCTCGACCTTTTTACTTGTGGTCCGATCTTGAGGGTCTCCTTTAGATTCATTTCTTTATCTGCAAAAGGGCAAGAAAAAAAGCCAGATACAAGAAATGATTAATCAAGATAACATAAAGCAAAGAGTAACAATAAAGGAGCCCCACCCTCCGAACTCGAGAAGGAAACTAATATGATCGACTCTGGATGATGAACCGGGTTGGGTAAAACCTCTAACTCTTGGATTATCGGAGGGGGAGAATATAGTATTATTATGTTTTGGGACCTACGAGGTTCAGGCTCTGCATCTGGACTAGACTCGTGCTCGACCTGCCTAACACTTGGGGTAAAAACACCATGACATAGTGAAGGCCACGACAAAATGTTTGTACCATATTTCTCAAAAATAATGGACCTAAAGTGAAGGGTATTATCTACCACTATAGTACATTTGGAGTAGCTATGATCATGGCGTACGGCCAATTGTTCCACACACTAAAGGAGGGTCACATTCAAGTCCGGATCAACCGGGTGTTGACTCATGAGCTTCCTTGGGTTGAATCAGACTAACCTAAAGCTGGAAAAAACTCAGTTCACTATATGGGTTACCTTGGCCAGAGGTGTCGGCTGATGCCCCGAATTCTGCTCGGCCATGGTAAGGATTTTTCTCATCTTCAGGAACCTTTCTTTTGCGCACCAACTGCGCGACCTCCAACTCTTCATCAACCTCTTCAATGGCTGGGATTAGTTTATGGGGAGGAGGGAGCTCGGGGAGGGGGCCTCAAGCTGTGATGGCCAGTGTCTGAACTTTCAGGATCAGCTTGCAGGCCACCATGGTGGCCTCATTCACCACCATCCGGAACTCTTTCTCCTGGCAGGAATGCGAGCCAGAGTCTCATATTGACCTCCGAGGGTCTCTGACCGCCCCATTCTCTTATATATAGCTGCACAAGGTAACAACTCGACCAAAATATGTTTAAACTTGGTTGAGAAGGAATTCAAGTACAAGGTTCAAGAAGCTGAGAAACTTACAAGGAGTCATTCGGGTGGCTGGGGAGGTCGATGATGGAGGCTGTGCTGGGGAGTCTGGTGAGGTAGTAGAAGCCATCACCTCATCCCTTTGACTCAGAAATGGCCTCGAGGCAAAATAAGTACATAATATCGGTGGAGGTGGGGACCTCCCACTCGTGCTTCAAAAATAGATATTTTAGCCCTGCCAAAAGTCAGTACAAATTTGGGGGGAGCTGGAACGGGGCCAGTTTGACGTAGTTTAAAAAATATACAAAGTATTGGTCTAAGGGAAAAAGGAACCCGCCTTCAGGTGCTCATCACATCAAGCCCAAAAGTCGTCCTGAAGCAGAGTGCAGCATCGCTCTCCCTCCAACAGAGGGCAGACAACAAGACTCTCAGACCCGAACTCGATCTCGTGACTCAGTAAAATTTTATTCACCTTGAACTGATTCTTTATCCGGGATTCGATATGCTTGGTCTTAAAGAAGGCATTGGGGTCAACCACGATCTCCCTATCCACTTCTGGGCCGAAGTGAGGAATAGGGGTCTCAGATGCAATCTGCTTACCCTTATTCTTACTATGGGATGAGAAGCTTGCCATTGACTTTTTTTGGTTAGTCATAATTTAGCTCGCCTGGCGACAAAGCGGCCTACTTATACATAAACTTTGGGAACCAATCTAGGCCACACGATTAGATCAGTTTGAGATCCAAGGGCCTGGATTAAATAAACCAAGCGACAACAAAATGTTGATGAGACTGTTGTCACAGTATTCGAAACCCGAACATGCGCCTATTATAGATCAATGAGTGTCTCACACTTGAGTGAGTGGATATGCACGTTTTCACATAATAGAAGCCTAAAAGCCCCTACTGTGCTTGTCAGAAGTGATGTCATGTACGAGCAGGAGCTTGGGGGGAAAATGTTGTACCCCAAAATTAATACGAACTAAATTACTCAACTTGGGGTACAACTAGCAGACAAGCAAATGAAGAAAGCGTACATGTAGAACATCTAGATAACTCTAGAGTGAGCAGCTTGAGTCAAACTTGATAGCTTATGACAACAAGATAGTCTCCACATCGCTTCTTGCCCCAACAAATTAGTTTGAGATGCGTGATGGAAAAATTGCCTTAGTGAAACTCTGAACGTGACCCGTGTTAGTTTAGGTTAGTTCTTTGACATCCAGCTCGAAGGAAGTGTTCAGCTCGTGGAAGTCTGATCATGATGCATAGTGAAGGATCCCAAAAGACTCAGAGATTCCTTATACACTCATTAATGCTCATATATTATTCTATATTTATTATCCGATATTGGGAGTATAGAATAAATATGCATTAATGTATTTATGTAAATGGGATGTTACCCAAAAATGTATGTTACCTTATTTATGCACGGTTACCCAAAACAGTCCAGGCATAATTCCTTATAGATAAAAGGGAGAATGGATAGAAAGGGAGAGAACATTTGATATACTGAAACTTTGGTGAAATTGTGATAGACGATTTCACGGTGAGAAACAAACAGATTGATAAGAGTGACTTATGGACTAG
This sequence comes from Humulus lupulus, assembly GCF_963169125.1. NCBI lineage: Eukaryota > Viridiplantae > Streptophyta > Magnoliopsida > Rosales > Cannabaceae > Humulus > Humulus lupulus. Next base: position 143,724,628 of record NC_084800.1, on the reverse strand, counting down.
GTATATTTTAATGACTGAACCACATAAAAAGTGTGGGTGATCTCAATACTTTTTTGTTTATCTAGTTACGGTTTAGCAAATGCCTAATCTCTCTACTTTCGGATTTTTTAATCCATTGTTGGCAAAAAACCGTGTCAATAGATTGGTACTTTCATTGAGAGCATATTAGGCTTATTTCCCACCCAAGTTTCACCTAACATTCACCATGGTGGTCACTCAATCTATGCGCGACAACGAGATGGAGCAACCTGATGATCAGGAGGTTCACCGTGCAGCCGTCCCCATTGGAGAAGGCTCAACTGCTCAATGTCGTCCTAAAAAACAACATGTGGACCAAGAGGATGTTGTGAGCTCAGCCTCACGCCCACCAAATCCCCATCCAGGATAATTTACAACCTTTGAGATGAAAAATTCCCAGTTAAGGAGGCATCTTTCCTAGGCTAATAAGCAGATTGAGGATATCTTGGCTCGATTACCCATGCTGCAACCAATGTTAACATCGAAAGGAGGCAAAGTGGGTCCAATAGGTCCCACATGAATAATCGACCCAATCTTCGTCGCTCTGTCAGAACTGTAACTTCGAGCTTCATACCTTGTGAGCAGATCCAGCGAAATGCTCAACTTGCTAATACTCATAGAAATTTTCGACCTCATGTCAGTCGGTCTGTTTGGACTGCAATCCCGAGTTCCGTACCTTTTGAATGGATCCCACGAAATGCTCAACCTACCAACCCTCGTAGGAATGATCATTCAACTCATTTACCTAGGAACCAGCCTGCCAAATAGGGAAATTTGGGATCGATTCGAGGAGGCGAGACATCCCAGCAAATCCATCCGTGCCACGGCCTGAACCTTCGACACAGAGAAATGAACCGACCCTGCCTCCAACTCGGGAAGTTGGAGTAGACCAAGGGTGAGCTAATCTAGTGTGCCCTGATGGAACAAGGATATCTTTACTAATAAGACATCCTCTGTTACCAATTTGACATCCAACACCACCTCGCCCATGTAGCCTATAAGGCTTAGTGCCTTGATTAGTGTGCCGGGAGGGCATAATGCCACCTCGCTACGCTGACCCTAAGCGTAGAGACATGGAGTTCCAGGTAGGGGACCACATATTTCATCGACTTTCCCCATTGTGGATAGTAAAGAGATTTGGAAAGAAGGGCAATGTGAGCCCTAGCTTCGTAGGACCTTTTGAGATCCTGGAGAGGATCGAGCAAGGAGCCTATAGATTGGCTTTGCTCCTGTCATTATCGGGAGTGCATGATGTATGTCACATCTCAATGCTTCAGAAGTATGTGTTAGATATGATCCATGTATTGGGATATGAGGATCCGAAGCTACAGACAGACTTGTCTTATGAGGAGCGACCAGTGCAGATCCTGGACAGAAAGGACAAGTAACTGAGGAATAAGACGATTCCTCTAGTTAAAGTTTTGTAGAGAAATATCAACGTCAAGGAAGCGACCTGGGAGCTAGAGTCGGTTATGCAAGATTAGCATCTTGAGTTATTCAGGTAAATTTCGAGGATGAAATTTTCAGTATGAGGGGATAGTTGTAAAGTCCCAAAGTTGCTAAGAAGGCTTAGTGCCTTAATTAGTGTGCCGAGAAGGCATAATTGAATTTATATATGTGGAATTAATTGAATAAATGTGTGACTACGTGGCATACATGATTTATATGGTAATATGAATATATGTGCATGTTTATTTGTATTAAATATGCATGTGGGCCCGTTCTTGTTAATAATGGCATATTTGTAATTTTGGCCTATTGAGTAGTTATTTGCCGGGTAACGGGTAGTTATTTGGTGATAAAGTGGGTATGTTGGGATTAATTGGGAATTTATAAGACTACTTGAGGATTAACGGGTAATGTGGTAAATGACGGGTTTGCCCTTGGAGGCATTTAAGGGCTAAGGATAAGAGTAGGGACACTTTGTTCATTCTCTAAGCTTAGGATAGACTTAGGAAATCCTAAGAAGAAACAAGAAAAAAAGGCATTCCCTTATCTTACTCTCTCTCTCTCTCTTGAAGCTTTGGAGAAGCCTTAGGATTTTGAGGAGAAGGGCTTGACAATTGAGGTTGTGAATTGGGGATTGAAGCTAGGACTAATTTGGAACAAATTAGAGGGTCAAATTTCTCTGTTGAGGTAAGGTTTTTGCTATGGTTTTGGTGGATTTCTACTGTGATTTTAGCTTAGGTTAAGTTTTAAATAATGGTTGGGTTATGATTTGGGTTAAGGTTTTGGCTTGAATTATTGGGTTGGTTGTGCTGTTTGTGATATATTATTGAGAGTCCTAGACTCAATTATGGCTATAGGGCATGTTTAGGATAGATTTTGGTGAATTTGGCTCGGGGGAAACGCAGGAAAAGCCCCATAATTTATGGTTTAGTGGAATTCGAGGTCCCGGAGGCTAGTATATTATTTTGAAGCTTTTAATTGGTTTAGGTTTTGATAGATATCCACTATTGCATTGTGACTAGGTTTTACTACTAAGGCTCAGGAATAGGGATCATGCTTGGGACTGCCTTACACATTCTGCTCGAGACTCGAGGTAAGAAAATTGTACCCGTGTTATGATTGGGGCTTGGACCCCTGTTAACAAATATGACTATGACTGTGAATATAAGTGAAAGTATGATTATATTTGGGTTTGAGAATATCTGATCAAGCATGCTTGTTTATGCTGCAACTGATTGTGTATTATGCAATCTATTCGTTGGTTTATGTTTGATCCGAATGTCCAGCCTAAGGGAGCCAGGGCTGACGATAAGCGTGCGTAACGCAGCCCAGCCTAAGCATGTCGGGGTTAACTATAAGACTAGAGGACTCGGCCTAAGGGTGTCGACCCTGAACATCACTAAAATAAACAAAAGTATTGTTTGCACTTAACTAAATGTATTGAATGCTAAGATTGAATTATGTGTTGGATTTAACAGATTATTACTGCCTACCTCATTGCTTATGTCCTGTTATTATTTGAGTTGAATGATTTGAGTCTATTGTTTATATGTTGTTGGTCATTTGTGTTTGTGATTTAAGTTCTCTTGCTGAGTCTTGGCTCACAGGTGCTATGTGGTGCAGGTAAGGGAAAGGGAAAGCTGGACCAGCCGTGCGTTGGAGAGCTTTAGGGGCTGCGTGTACATTTGCAGCTGCTCGACCGCCACGACTGAGGGATCAATAAGGACTAGAGCCAACTTAATTTTTGCGCTTAGGTTGACCTACCTTGTAATTATTTTGAAGTTGTATATGCCTTGTAAACACGTATTTTTGGGATCTCATGTACAGACTCAAACTTTTTAATGAAAACAACTATTTCTACGATCAAAATCTTTTAACCTTAATCAGTTGATTAACCTTAGTAACACGTTTATATCCAAATGACTTGATTAACAAGTCCATCACTATTTAAAATACATAGTGTAATGGTCTTGGCTATCTAGGGCATTACAATGGTGTTATCTTACCAATTAACTTCCTAGTCTCGGACACCTTGCACACTCGTAGCACAGCCCTTGCAACATGCGAATGTTACCCCATCCAAATGTGTTCTTCCAATGACCCAATTGTGAATCATGCTCTTGCAATAACTCACTAAAGCATATCCAAACCAAACAACATAGCATAAAACATCCATAATATTTCATCACATATAATCAATTAGTTCATCATAAACATGCCTTACATAGTACAGTTCACCACACACTTAGTGCTACAGTGACCGCTATAGTATATTTATATATAAGTCATACTAATACACGTAACTACTAATTATCCATAATCAAATCATATAGGCACATAATAATTAACTTGGGTACTTGGCCATGATAGCACCAAGAAGGAATTGTTATGGTAATACATTATTAAGGGAAGATAGCTTATTTACAATAATTTTTAATTCATGAATTTGGGGTAGAAGGTGTTTCACATTGTAAAACTTAAATTCCATATATCGAGTAATAAGGAATTTCTTTGTACCTTCTTTTTCTGCTTTGTATTTTTTCTCCAATGCCTCCCAAATATCCTTAGCATTTCATACAACTAGTCAGAGAGAGCTTGAAAATATGACCCCTACATATTAATTCATCTTCTTCAAATTTCTTCCTTTCTTTGACGACTTCTTGAGTGTCATCTTCTTTGGCAGGTTCTATGACATTTAGATCCTTGTCTAAGACGTAGAACACCTTAAGAGTAGTTAGCGAAACCCTAATCTTGTCTTGCCAACATACAAAGTTAGTTCCATCAAATCTGTCCAATCTAACAAAGTCTTGTGTCATAAATTTCAAAGCCGAAATCGAAGATGATTTCTTCTACGATGATGTATCTCAGAGACTAGAATTTGATTGTTGGGAGAGAGTGAGATTACACAACCATGATAATAAGAATATATACACAATAACACTTGGTAGAGTCCAAGAAAACATTGAGATATAGATATGCAAACCCTAGTTGAAGAACAAAAACCTTGTTCTTCTTGCAAGCTTCAAAACCCTTTGTTAGAACACTACTTGAGACCTTTGATGAAGAGAATCAAAACCAAGGCTTATACATGAGATGTATCATTGTCCAAAGTCTCTAATTCCTATCCCTTGATGGATGCTTGAGGCTTTTTGTAGTAGGAAAGGGAATTTGGATTGAACAAGCCTTGAAATTCACAAAGGCAAGCACTTTCTTTATGAATTTGTTGGAGAAAACTTATGATATTGAGAACTAGAGAGAGATTTGAAAGAGTGATCAATTCTATCAAAACTCTAAGAGAACCATTTTATAGTGTAGGCACTATCATTAAGTACAACCAATAGGATTTGAGCTTTTAAACACATCATTTGGAGCTTAAAACACGTGTCTGTACGGACACGTCAGGCGACGTGTTGCATGTTGTGCATCGCCTCCAAGGATGTGACGCAATGCCACTTAGGCATGCCCAACTTCTCAAAAGTGACCTTAAACACATCCAAATGCTTCAAAACTGTTTGGACATCCTTAGAAACCTCAATGTATCACTTTGGACCCAAAAACACAATTTTTAAATGCCAACAACAAAAATTCAAATTTATCATCTTCACTATATGAAACCATTTAGTGTTTTACGCCTAGCTTGTGTAAGACCACTTGAACTTTGTATTTTAACCAGTCCTAATATATATGGGTTGTCCAATGGCTGCGTTGAATGCTCATGAAGTATCTGTCACTAATGAAGTTGATGTCATTGTCATTGATTCAGAGACCAATACATCTATCATCAAAGTTTCTAAATCTTCAAATCAGTAATCGACAATGTGTAGGGGTAACAAATCAATAGAAAATTATTTGAAATATAAAACCATCAAATATATAGGATAAGTTTGTGTTTGTGACTACATTTTAAAATTCTATGAAAATAGGCCGAACCCATCAAAGGTCTACTACACTGTTACACCCAAATTTCAAGAATAGAAATTTTGATCTCGAAAGTCAGGCTCAGCTCGAAATAAGAAAATTAGTCATGAGATCAGCATTAATGAGAATCTAGTTTAATAGTCTCATTCAATATTAAAACAACGACATCGTAGGTGGTAAGCTCGGAACCACATGATCTCGAAGGTTCGAGCCAAGCTTGAAGTTACAGTGACATGGGTTTAACACTTGTTTAATTTTCCTGGTCTGTTTGTATTAGCATCAGTCAAGAAGGTTCGAGCCTGAATATTGCAAGCTCGGAGGAGACGACCTCAATAAAGATACTTAGTCAGACTGAGGGAAGCCGAGCTGGCTGATTTTTTGATCTCGAAGTTATGTAAGTCGAACGTGTGAGGTTGATGGCCAAGTGTGGAGGCAGTTATTGTTTAAAAATCCCTATATCTAAGGGATTTTTTGTAATCTGTTAAGGAATCCCGAATATCATAGGATTTATATGCGTATTATATATTTATATGCATTTAATTGTATTTATTTTGATATTTGAATCATAACTCCTCGAAATGTGAAGGGAGATATTCTGTAAACCAGTCTATAACTAGATTGGAGAAATTCATTTGTAGAGACACTGAAATTGGCACTGAGAATACTCTGCTGAATCGCTCCCTTAAAAAGAGCTTTGAGAGAATTCTATAGTGGAATAACATCGACTCGTGGACTAGGCAGATTATAACTGCTGAACCACTTAAAAAATCGCGTGTTTCCTCTTTACTTTTTTGATTTTGTGTTTAGTGCTTTCATTGAGAGCCATTAAATAAGACATTAGCCTGTTTAATCAGAAAACCTTCTGAGTAATCAATGGCTGCCGCAAACAATCCCAGCACTGGTGGGCGACCATTGCCCCGAATACCAGAGGAGAAAACTCCTCGTACCGAAGACTATCCGCGATGGCCTGGAAAGCAGCCCATGGCTGACCCAGGCCCTGAAGAAAGAAGTTATTCATCCGATTCTCAGGGTCCACCAGCTCCCAGGCCTGATGAAGATCTGCACTACAATCTTGAAAGGTATGTTCCTATTGTGGAACTTGAAAATTGCCAATTGCGAAAGCAGTTGGAAGAGGTGACAAAATGCAATGAGGAATTAGCCATGCAGGCTGCGGAAGTTCAGGCACCTCCCCGGATGCCTAGAGGACGTCCCCATGGGAGCACAACTGCTAGGAGGGCGGAACAAGCGCCACAGCTGAATCAACCGAGGCCCCCGGAGAAGTACCCGGACTAAGGCCACTGCCAACTCGACAGCAGAATTATCAACAAGAATGGGTAATAACTGAGCCCCTCCAATGGCTCGGAACTCGAATCCTGAAGCTGCAAGAAACAACCCGGAACTTGTCGGGGAAAACTCTGGGCCATCCAGGCCCAACAGTGGGAGACAGTCGCCATCACCCATAAGGCATCCACCATCACCAATAAAGCACCCCTCACTAGTCCAAGAGGTCCCCTGACCTGCACCACGAAGACCGTCTCGCAGTGGCAGTCAGGACGGAAACCGACAGGCCAGACCTAGACGAGGAAATGAAAGGGAGGCTACCCGAGAGCACAGAGCTCCTCAACCTTTGAGAAGCTAAATTTCAAGATCACAATATGCTAGGTTAGGGAGATCAATAGGGGATCCACCCTGTAATTATCGAGCATCACAGTCAGAAAGGGCTGCAAGCTATGCAAGTAGGAGCTCGGACTACACTCAGTCCGTAAGAATTTATGATATTGAGCCTAGACATACAGGAAATTGGGGGAATCATCCTGATCTGTAGGATCACCTGAACCTTAAATGGGAACAAGTTGATCCCCCAAACCCTGATCTGCGAGACCATCTGAATGGTCATAAGCAGTCAGCACATATCCCCATGCCAAGACCAGGAGTTGGAAGTTTTATTAACGAAAACCAGCCCCATCAAGTCCAGGCTCGACCCCTAGTGGATCTGGTCTAGGAAAGGATTGATCATTTGGATAGAGCATTAAGGCTCCTGCAAGACAAGCAGAGCAGGGATAAGTCTGAAGAGTCTGATGAGGAACTCGAGCCTTTTGCCCAGCATATTTATGGCACTCCATTAACCTAAGGATTCAAAATACCTCATGTGGCACCATTCGATGGGAACCCAGACCCATACGATCATCTGAACACCTTTAATACCATCATGCGAGCCAACAAAGTTGGCTACAAGCTCAGGTGTATGCTGTTTCTAGCAACTCTTACGGGACCAGCAAAAAACTGGTTTGAAAAATTTGAGAGACACTCAATCTTGTCTTGGGATCAATTAGCAAGAGAATTTAAAAATCAATTCAAGGCTATGGTTGGCGTCAGGCCTGAAGCTTCGGCCTTAACCAATGTCTGACAACAGCAAGACAAGTCACTAAATAGTTACCTTACAAGGTTTAACCAAGAAGTGGCCTGAGCTCAAAATGTCGATGATAGTGGCCACCTGATGGCCGTTAGAGCTGGTATTTTACCAGGGAGTCCCCTTTGGGAAGATTTACAAAGAAAGCCCATTAGGTCACTAACTGAGTTCAATCGAAGGGCCCAGAGGTTTGTCAATGTAGAAAAGGCAAGGTTAGCACTAAACTTGACCTCTCAGCCCATAACTACAACGACAAACATTAACTCTGCCTCAATCTCGGCGGCCCCATCAACTTCAAAACCCTCTAGGGATAACCCTTCTAAAAGGAAAAAGAATGAAGGGAATAACCTCGAGGCTGATGGAGGGAAAAATAAGAAAGGAGATAAATATTTCTCCATTTACACAGTATATACCGAGATCAACGAGGATCGGTAAAAAATATTTTTGACCAATGAAAATCAGGTTCCGTTCAGACGACCTGACCTCATGCGGAATCAGAAGGAGAAAAGGACTAAAATAAATATTGTTGATTCCACAGAGATATCAGACACACAACCGATGAATGTTGATAGCTGAAGGATGAGATTGAAGGCTTGATCTCGAGAGGATATCTCAGACAGTATGTTAGAAGCCAAAATTCCAACCAAGCCTTAACAAGTTAGAGGGTAGCAGCTACACAACCTGCCCAACATAACAACCCCCGAGTTCAGGAGGATGAGCGACCCCCTGATGGAGAGGATGTAGTAACCATCTTAGGGGGACCTCATATTCCAGGTTCGGGCAGGAATTCCCAAAAGAGGTATGTAACTAGCTCAAGACTGGAGACGGTTCTCCATACGAACCTGAACCACGAGCTCCAAAATAGTAGAGGGTTGAGACTCAACCCATTACATTTACTGAAGAAGATGCATCACACGTCCAATTTCGTCACAATGACCCTCTGTTCATTACTCTCCAGCTCTCGAATAAGAGGGTATGCTGAGTCCTAATTGATAATGGGAGCTCTCTATTTGAAAGCATGTGCAATAACATTGTTTGATTTTTCTAGAGAAGGGTTGCCTGTATGGGATCCAATGAACTCCCCATAACCTTGGGAGACTATTCTGGCTCGGTAACCAAGATGATGGAGTTTTTAGTGGTGGACCTCCCGTCGGCCTACAACGTACTGCTCGGGAGACCCGCCTTGATTGGGCTGGGGACAGTGTCGTCTGTCAGGCACTTGGCCATCAAGTTCTTGACTTCTAGTGGCATTAGGATGTTGAAGGGAGACCAACTCATAGGAAGGGAGTGCTACAACATTTCCATAAGAAGAAGAAATCAAACAAGTGCGTAGACACTGGTTGTAACGACCCAAAAATTACTAATAAGGCTTAAGGGCCTTGATTAGTGTGTCAGGAGAGGACAATTGGAAGTTATGTGAATTAATGTTGAAAATGCATGATTATGTGACAAGCATGCTTATATGATTATTTGGATATATGTGATGCATGACTATGAGTATTAGTATGCATGTAGGCCCTGATTAGGTTATAAGGGCATATTTGTAATTTTGGCCCGTTGAGGGCATAAATGTAGATATTTGTGATAAAGTGTTGAGACCACATTATTATGTGGATATATCTACAACTTGTGATTCAAGGCGATCCTAGTGAGCGGTTTAGCGAAGAAGTCACGACGGGATTTATACTCGGCTCGGGGTGAGTCTGGGGTAATTCTGGGAATTTGAGAAGTATATTGGAGATTATTTGATATTGAGAAATATAATTGGTGATTATTTAGGTATCGGGATGTAAGCGGTAAATATTAAAGACACTCGAGGAATTAGCAAGAATTGGGAGTAATGACCAAAATGCCCTTAGAGTGATTTAAAGGTTTAGTTATAATTGGGAGGGCAATATGGTCATTTGGCTTACTAAGGGATATGTTATATTCTGCTTTATGGCTTTAGTGGAAGTTGTAGAAAGACTCAGAAGCTAAAGGAAAAGAATAGAAAAAGGAAGGAAGGAAAGAAAAATAGAACACTTGGAGCTATCACTTTTTCTCTCTCGGTTGGGTCATCTCTTCACCATTTCTAGAGAAGTTTGAAGCTATATATTCTGAGGGAGTCACAGCTGGGCTTTGGAACCTTGATCCTTGAAGAAGTTGTAGAGGGTTAGCTGGGATTAACCATCAAGTTAAGGTAGGGCTTAAAGAGTTTAGTTTGAGTTTTTTTGGTTTTGATGAGTTGTGTTTGAATTGAGTTTTGGATGGGAATTCTAGGGAGTTAAGCTTGAAGAATTGAGGAGCTAAAGGCTGGAGGGATACTAAGGGTAACTCAAGATCGAATTCCCCATTTGAGGTAAGAAATTCTGAGCTTGAACACTTGAATTTCTGGGCTGTTCTAGTTTTCTAGTTGAGTTCTTGAGTCTTGGAGTCAAATCTTGTTTTCTTTGTTTAAAGGTACATGTGGCTAAGTTTTGGGTTGTTGAGCCATTTGGGATGAGGTGTAGTGATTGGTAGGCTTCCTTTGAGGTATAGATGATGTAACGACCCCAAATTCACTAGTAAGGCTTAAGGGCCTTGAGTAGTGTGCCTAGAGGGCATAATGGGATTTTGGTGTGTGAATTTGATGAGTTTAATGCATGATTATGATTTAATGCATGTTATATGACTATTTGATTATTTGAGATGCATGACTATGTGAATTAGTATGCATGGAGACCTGATGGTCTTAGGAAGAGTATAATTGTAATTTGGCCATTTTGGGGCATAACTGTGATAATTGTATTATGTGATTTGTGCCATGTGAGTGTGGTGTTTTTATCAGGATGCACACATCGAGACGGTCCTAGTGAGCCAATTAGTCTAAAAGTCACAACATGATTTTGTACCCGTCTCGGGAGGAGCCTAGGGGTACTATAGGAATTTCGTAAGTTGAGTCGAGAATGAGTGGTTATAGTTACTGGCAATTGAGTAACCTGGGTAACCATTTGTAACTGCTGTGAGTAACAAGTTTTAGATACAAAATGGTAGAAATGAAATAGAAGTGAAAGGACTTAAGTGCCCTTGAAGGTTTAGTTAGGAAGGGTTATTAGGAAGGGGTAAATTGGTCATTTGGCAAGGCAATTAGACAATTTTCAGCTGGGTTTATGGGGTACACGGTTTGGGCATTGGGTCATTAGGTGTTTTGATAAAATTGGAAGAGAAGAAAAAGAAGAAGAAAGAAAGGCTAGGGCAAGAAGAAGAAAGAAGAAGAGGTGTAGAAGGGGCTGAAGTGAGAGCTTAGGAAGAGATCAAGGAAGCTTATAGGGTGGATTCTCCACTTGAGGTAAGGATTTTATGTACATTTAAGTTTGATTTCTGCTTTGACTTGTGAATCTAAAGCTTGAGTTAGTTTTTTTGAGTTTCGGTTTGAGTTGCTGAAATTAGAAATCAAAGGGGTGGATTTTGGGTGTGATGATGTTTTGATCTTGATTCTAGTGTCTATAGGTTGTTAGATGGTTCATATGAAGTTTTGATTTGATCTTGGGGTTTAGGTATTTGTTTGGGTTGATTTGGGAAGGTTGAAGCTCGGGAAAAACGCAAGAGGAAACCCAGAATTCTGGGTTCGCGAAGGAGCGCCGCGGCCCTGTTCTTGGGCGCCGCGGCGCAAGGATGCTTCAGGAGGTGGCCTAGCCGCTGGGCGCCGCAGCCCTTGAGGGGAGTGCCGTGGCCCTAGGCCATTTTGGCAACCAAAAAGTTGAGTTTTTAAGGCTTTTGCCCGGGGACACGGGGGATGGTTCTGATGTTTTGTTTTATAGATTTAGAGGTCCCGGGAGTGCGGGATTGGTCCCGGGAAGTGGTCTTGGGCTTGGTTAGTATTAAAAGTGTTTTTTGTGTGTTGTGACTAGGATTTCGGGGAGGCTCGTACTAGAGGACCGTGCTTGTGACCTTGGTGCATCGGAAAGCTCAAGATACAGGTAAGAAAACCGTAACACCCGAGAATAGGGCATGGGCCCACCGTGTGATTGCAGGGCATGGCCCTAGATTGTATTATGTGCAAATGTGTAATCTTAGATGAACTATTATATGTTTGAATGGTTATTTCAAAATGTATTATACGTGCTATTATAATGAAATGAACGGCTAAGGCCGAGAGCGGCGAAGGCCGGGTACGGCCTTGGGGCCGGAAGTAACACTCAGCACATGGGATGCTTATAGCCAGGGTGGGACCCACGGGATACATGTGTTATCCTTACGGTGAGGACCGAGACCCCAGGCTTTGGTAAGGCCTCTGGGGCGGCATGGCCGTGCTTGTTTAAGACTGATGGCTTTCCTATTTATCAGTGTATTATGTCAGCTATATTATTTGCATATGCTATGTACTATTTGGGTTTTCTTGCTGGGCTTCGGCTCACGGGTGCTCCGTGTTGCAGGTAAAAGCAAAGAGTCAGTCAACCGGCCATGAGTATGGAGAGCGTGGGGGCGGCGCGTACATGTTCGGCCTGCCCGACTGCTTTGGTTGGGGGCATTTTTGTATATGGCTGTATTTACCATTCTTTTGGTAGTTGATCAAGTGTAAATCTATTTTTGAGTTGTAAATATTTTGTAAACCTTATTTTGGGATCCCAGATGTTTTATACTTAACGTTTTCAATGAAGCTAAACATTTTAAAAGAGTACAGCCTTAAACTTTGATTTATTCACACTTTTGGTTTTAGAAACCACTTAGAGTCAGTCAAAAGCACGATTTCTGTCTTAAACTCACTAAGTAGCGGCTCTAAGGTAGTAGGGCGTTACAGATGAGGTTTGGAAGGGTTCCAAGGGGTTTTGGTTCGACAACATCGAAGAAGGAAAAAACAGGGGGTTGCTGGTCTGTGACTAGCGCTGTAGCGCTAACCTTAGGGCGCTACAGCGCTAGGCTTGGGCGTCTGTGTAACGCCCTGGTTACCCCAGAACAGTTACGGTGAACCAAAAATTTGACTCATTGCTTGAGTCCTTTGGTTAAAAACGTGTTCTAAGTGTTATTAACATGCTAAGGTGAAAACCAATAAAAAGGAAGGATATGTTTTATTTGATATATAAAACTGTTCATGGGCCCACAAGAACATTTACAAGTTATTTACAACTCAAAAAGGTCATTACTGTTTCAAAATTACAAACCCACCAACCTAAGCGGTAAAAATAGGGTAAACCCCCTAGTTCCTCTTAGAACTCCTTGGCCGTGGTGGTCAAGCGGCCGCATATGTACACATCACCACCTAAGCTCTCCACTCAAGGCTGGGTGAGCTTCTCTTTCCCTTTACCTGCACCACATAGCACCCATGAGCCAAAGCCCAGCAAGAAAACATAGCATTATATGTAAACATTTTCAAATGATTATCATTATAATCACACAGAGCTCATAGCTCTCAAACAGATGAGTGAATATCACTTGAGGTTCTGGTAAACCATACTGAGTGACTGACAAGCAGGTCACTAATTCAAATAGAAGAGTGGCTGATGGGTAAGCCACTAGCCTTCAACAAATGAGAGACTGATGAGTAAGTCTCTAACTCAACTAATGAGTGACTGATGGGTAAGTCACTAGCTTAACAAATGAGAGACTGATGGGTAAGTCTCTAACTTAACAAATGAGTGACTGATGGGTAAGCCACACAAGCGCTTATAATATTCATCGAACTTGAGGTCGGTCCGGCATTAATGCTCTTTGAGTCATCCAATGCAGAAAGTCGATTAGATCTAATCTTTATTGGCTTGCGTTGAACACGCTAAGGCCATCCTGACTAATGAGTCAGCACTATGTGACCAGTGCCCAGTACCACTGCCGAACCTGACTAATAAGTCACAGCTTCACAGTTGATACTAGCACCTTTGCCAAATCTAACTAATGAGTCAGTACCATGCACAAGTGAGAAACATTTGATAAGAATTCAATATTCAATCCATGTCCACATTTACACAACCAACATGCCTCATGAATAACCATGCATGTCACATATGGGGTGCGGTTTTCTTACCTCTGGTTCGAGCTAGAATGAATAAAAGAACGACCCTTGAGAACGATCAACCTTTTGGTCCTTTAGTGGTTACCTGGTCATAACCAATTATGGGATTCCATCAATAAAATGAATAACAAAGGGTTCCCAAACCAAAATCTAGCCTCCGAGACGTCAAACACTACTAAACCGGGTAGTAGGATCGACCCCGAGGCCTAAGGCTAGCATCCCCGAGCAAAAAAGTCATTTCTGTCCAAAAAGCCACTAAGGGCCGCGGCCCTCCTTGGCCATGCCGCGACCCGCCCCTCAAACAGAGGCGGCCTCCATCAACATCCTTCAAGGGCCGCGGCCCTCCCTGGCCATGTCACGGCCCAACCTCTAGTTCAGCCAAAATCCCTGTTTTTCTTCCTTTGCGATTTCTCTTGGAACCAACCTTTCAAACCAAGCTTAAACACCACTCAAACCTCCAATAAAACCCCTAAAATTGATCATTTACACTCCATCAAAATCCAAGTGAAACCCCAACCAAAACTTCCATCAATTCCAACTATCCACAACAAGATCACAAGCAGAAATCTAACATCAAAACAGAGTATACCAGAAAACTAATGGCTGGAAACTTACCTCAAACTCAGGTTGTGCTGCTCTTCAATGGTAGAACACTCTCCCAAACTCTCAAGGTCTACTTCCCAAGCTTGAATCCTCAACAAGAGCTCAAAAATCACAAAGGAAATGGAGGGAGAAGAAGATACGGGTAAGATTCAAGATGCTCAAGAATTTGCTCTGTTTTTCTCTCTACTTCACAGCATAAAGGAGTTTATATCTATCCTAGGGGTAAAAAGACCATTATACCCCTAGGTCAATTATGGGTTTCTAAAGGCTCCCAAGGGCATATTTGTCCTTTCAAACCTATCTCGTTAATGATAATTAACGCTATCCAATTCCCACTATTCTCAATAATCCCAAACACCAATAATTCATATCCCATTACCCTTTAATGCCTGGTAACGCTCTAATCATTAAAATCATCCCGAGACTCCTCCCAAGCCTCGAACTTAAACCTGTTATGACTAGACCGCTAATTAACATACCATGGTCCTCTCATGCCGAATGGCTCGAACAAACCCACATTATAATGTGGTCTCAACATATATCACCGACATGCATACAAATATAAAATTTACCCTCAATGGGCCAAATTACCATCACACCCCTGTAATTAAAAATATGGACTCACATGCATGCATTTAACATCATATTATAATATAATCCACATATACACGCATTTTATCAATTAATGGCATAATTAGACAAGTATGGCCCTCCCGGCCTACTATTCCCGCCACTAAACCACATCGGAGAATTCAGGGCATTACAGTCTGGGTGTCTGAAGGCTCTGTTTGTAGCACTGTAGCGCCAACTTTAGGGCGCTGTAGCGCTACCCTATTCCCAGAAAGGGATTGTTGGGTTATTTCTTAGGGTTTTTTGCCCGGGGGCTCGAGGTTTGATTCCACCACATCGTTTGGTGGAATTAGGGCTTCCTGAGGGCTTGGTATTAGTCCTGAGGCTAGGTTTTGGATTTGAGGTTTGGTGATGATTCTGATCTATGTATGTAACTAGGGTTACACTAGGGCTCAGATGGGATCGTGCTTGAGGATCAAATTGAACAAAGCTAGCGAAATCTAAAGGTAAGAAAACTGCACCTGGTTATGTGATTGTGTTGGGACTAAGTGCTCCCTATATCTGTATAATGTCATAGATGGTATTATTCCATGGGACATGTGATAAACGTCCTAAGAGTGCCGTAATCAATATTTGCGCACAGGGCACGGCTCGGCCACTGGTAGCTGAGGACAGCTTAATATTCACTAAGCTCGGTTTAAGCGGGCCAGAGTCAATGGGATAAACAGAGGGTGCGGCCTAAGGGTGTTAACCCTGATTATCATATGTGATTTGATTATTGATAAGGAATGATGTACTTAGTATGTTGAATACTTGATTAATGTGATTATCTGGAATGTTGAGTATATGAGTATACTGTATGAGTTATCTGGTTGTTTATTTGATGATTATGCTCTGTTATTGTGTTTTCTTGTTGGGCCTCGGCTCACGGGTGCTACGTGGTGTAGGTAAAGGCAAGAGCAAAGTGGACCAGTCCTGAGTTGGAGAGCTTTGAGGCTAAATGTACATAGTCAGCTGATTGGCCGCCACGGCTGAGGAGTGATACAGGATGGGGAGAACCTAAATGTCTATTTTTCCCTTAGAGTGGCTAGTAGCTGTACACTTGTTCCAAATTTTATAAACTGTCTTTTAACTTTGCTACTTTTGGGATCCCATGTAAAAATGTTTAGTTATAATAAATGAAACTTTTGAGACCAAAATCTTTTAACCCTAGTACAACTTTAGTTATTATAACACGTTTCCAACTAAATGACTTGATTAGCAAGTCTCGCACATTTGTAAACACACAGTGTGACGGTCTTGGCTATCCAGGGCATTACACTGGTAGTTGTTCAGTAGACAGATGGGCCCGTCTTCGAGATAGATGAGGAAATCAACCCGAGAATGGAAGAAAGGGCCGACCTCGAACCTATGGAAGAGCTCGTGGAAGTGACGCTCGAAGGAACGAATGACACAAAGGCGGTTAAGGTGGGGAAGAATCTTTTTGAAAAGGAAAAATAGCTATTAATTTGCTTCTTAAAAGAAAACCAGGACGTGTTCGCATGATCACACTCGGACATGGTCAGAATAAGTCCAAATGTCATAAGCCATGCATTGAACATTGACAAAAGCTTTCCCCCGAAGTAAAAAAAATGAAGGCTCCTGGACGATGACAAAAAGAAAGCCCTCAAAGAAGAAGTCGATAGGTTAAAAGCAAATCAGTTTATACGATACGCCTTTTATCTGGATTGGATTGCCAACCCAGTGTTGGTCCCAAAGCCCAATGACATATGGCGAACTTGCATCGACTACTCAGATATTAACAAGGCATGCCTAAAAGATTGTTTTCCCTTACCTCCGATAGATCAACTCGTAGATGCCACTGCAGGTCATGGCATCATGTCAATCATGGATGCTTATTCTGGATATAACCAGATTGCCTTGCATGCACTAGATCAGGAACATATGAGCTTCGTAACCGACAAAGGGTTATACTGCTACAATGTCATGCCTTTCAGGCTTAAAAACACTAGAGCCACATACCAAAGGCTGGTGAACAGGATGTTTGCCAAGTAGATAGGAAATAACATGGAAGTTTATGTTCATGACATGTTGGTCAAGTCTAAATGTAACAATAACCATGTGGATGATCTTGTAGAATGTTTTGCTGTGCTTTGGAAATACAACATGAAACTTAACCCACAAAAGTGCTCATTTGGAGTGTCTTCAGGAAAGTTTCTTGGATTCATAGTAAATGCACGGGGAATAGAGGTGAATCTAGACAAGATTAAGGCATTAATTGATATGCCTTCACCTTAAAAGCATAAGGATGTCCAGAGCCTAACTGGACGAATGGCAGCTTTAAGTAGGTTTATCTCGAAATCTACATATCGATGCCTCCCATTCTTTAACCTTTTGAAAGGGAGTAAAAAATTTGAATGGATAGAGGAGTGCGAGCTCGCATTTTAGAATCTTAAAAAGCACCTCGCCGAGCCACCAATCTTGTCCAAACCAATCACAAGGGAGATTTTGTATATATACCTTGCTACAACCGAGCACGCCATTAGTGCAGTACTAGTGTGAGAAGAGAAAAAAGTACAAAGACCTCTGTATTACATCAGCAAAAGATTACTGGGGGCAGAATTGAGATATCCATTAATGGAAAAACTGGCTTTGAGCCTGATACATGCATCTCGAAAGCTCTGACCTTACTTCCAGGCACACCTTATTTACGTGTTGACCGACCAGCCATTGCGACAATTTCTGTCCAAGCCAGAAGCGTTAGGAAGATTGTTAAAGTGGGCTATTGAGCTCGGGCAATTTGAGATCACATATCACCCAAGAATAACCATCAAATGGCAGGCCCTAGCACATTTCATTGTTGAATGTACCAGGATCTCAGATGACGAAGTTGTAACCTCAGTCCATGAGTTGTGGAAACTTTATGTTGATGGATCCTCTAATGAAAATGGATCGGGGCAGGTATCATCTTAATTACCCTAGCGGGAAACCGATTCCACTCAACTTTAAGGTTTGGATTTGAATCATCAAACAACGAGGCTGAATACGAGGCTTTACTAGCAGGACTTTGGGTAGCCAGATAACTCAAAGCAAAGGCTATAATTGCTATAGTGACTCATAGCTAGTGGTGAACCAAGTCTTGGGTGAATATCAGGCTCATGGCATCAAAATGGACGCGTACCTAGAGAAAGCGAAAGCTTCACTCGGACAGTTTGAATTCTACACTATAGAGCAGGTCCCCCGAGACAAAATTCAAATGTAAACACATTGGTCGGCTCACCACAACTAACGAGGCCGATACACTAAATGTGGTCCCAGTGGAGTTTCTTTCGACCCCGAGTATTAACGAGCCTGACGAAGAAGACGTATGCATGATTGACTTGCAACCAACTTGGATGACCCCAATAGTTAACTACCTAAAAACCGGAAGTCTCCCAACAGACCAGAACGAGGCTAGAAAGCTGATGTATCAGATCCTAGGATACACTATTGTGGAAGGAAGGTTGTATAGAAGAGGATACTTTATACCATTACTCCGATGTGTCACTCCACTCGAGGGAAAGAAAAATTTGGGAGAAATCCATGAGGGATTTTGTGGAGACCACACTAGGGGGCATAGTCTATCCAAAAAGGTGATAAGACAAGGGTATTTCTGGCCCACAGTCAAGGCAGACTCGTTTGAATATGTCAAACGATGTGATAAATGTCAATGGTTTGCCTTAGTTCCACGAGCTCCACCTACCAAACTCACGATGATGAGCTCCCCATGGCCATTGACAGTATGGGGAATTGACCTCATAGGATCATTGCCAACTGGAAAGGGCGGAGTGTGATACGTCGTGGTCGCGATCGACTATTTCACATAATGGACCGAAGTGGAACTATTGGCCACTATTACCTTGAAGAAAGTCTGAGATTTTGTTGTAAAAAATATTGCCTGTCGATAACAGACAATGGAACCCAGTTCGACAGTGACCTTTTTACCCATTTATCTGAGAAAAATGGGATTATAAAAAGTTTCTCCTCCGTGGCCCATCCCTAATCAAACGGCCAGGTCGAAGCGGTGAATAAAACCTTAAAGAGCTCCATAAAGAAAATGTTGGAGGAGGCAAAAGGGAGGTGGCCCAAAGAATTGCATCAAGTCTTGTGGGCTATAGGACCACAACGCAGACTTCAATGGGACATACTCCCTTCTCCCTAGCTTATGGATGCGAGGCCATGTTGCCTATTGAGGTCAAAATTCCTACAATACAGAGCCATGCCTACAATTAGGCATTGAACCAATCCCAACTCGAAGAAAGTCTAGACCTTATTGAAGAAAAACAAGATGAAGCACAATTGAAAAATGCTGCATATCAGCAGCGAGCCATTAGATACTTCAACAAGAGGGTTCGAGATAGGAAGTTCAGATTGGGAGACTTGATATTGATACGTGTATTTTTAGATACACAAGATCCGTCTATTGGGGTACTTGGACCTAACTGGAAAAGACCTTACCAAATCGAGTCCATCATTCGACCTGGGGTGTACAAACTGGCAAGGCTAAACAGAGAGTTGGTGTCACGAGCTTGGAATGGTGAACATTTGCAACCTTATTATCAATAATATAGGAACATCAAGAAAGTTTATTTTTTCCAATTTTTATCAATAAATTCTAAGTTTTGTTCAAAAAAAGTTGTATTCTCTTTTGATGTTGTATTTTTTGCAAACCCTCTTAATTTAATAACCTATGATCACACTCACAGGATATTAAGGGGGGCATAAGTGGTATATGATCATACCATAGGTTTGAAAAAATAAATAACATAAAATAAAATGTTGGGATCACTAACTTGACATGAAAGTTTATAAGTACACACATGAGCTAAAACTCTCTGGACTTAACCCGAGAATAAATTTTTTAAGTGTATGGATCACTAACCAAACAAGAGCTAAATTACGTTGGAACAAACTGACCTGAGCGATAATAAAAAGAAGTTGGAATTTAAACCAACTGCGAATTAAAGTCGATCCCAAGGTTGGAAAGTTTTGCCAAATAAGTCTCGACCTCGTAACCTAGAGGATATACTCAAGGGTGAGAAAAAGGGACTAAAAAAGTAAGATATAACTAAACTATTAAAATTACATGCCAATTGAGTACTTTTGGGTGCATGGTAAAAGTAAAGTTCGACCTTGACATTAACGAAGTCGAACGTGGATACTCTGAATAAAACTGTGCATGAGTGCATTGAAATTCGAGCTTAAATCAAACAAATGTATTTGTACAAATAAAACAAATATAAAAGCAAGCCTTTAATATAATATGCTCGAAATATTTCGACCCAGAGATGTAAAGCATAATATTACGGCAAAAAGCGTAGAATAAAATCAAATCATAAAAAACTTTCAAGCCAGAAAACTGTATGCAAAAAGATTAAAGTTAATATTTAATAAAAATAGCTCTAAATCGAGCTATGTATTGTCTTCGCCCCAAGGGCACATCTAAAATAAATAATGGATTAATTTACAAAAAGTTTAATGGGACGCAGCCCATGACCTCATCTTCACGAAGTAGACGCCTCCCCACTAGCAGCACCTGGTGCCTCCTTCGTCTTCTCGACCACGAGCTTATCCTCCTTTTCCTCAAGACGAGCTTGCCACTTGTCAACAAACTCAACCTCTAAGTTGTATAGGAAGCTGGTATCGTGGTCAGGGTTGTTGACCTAGATTCAATACATCGCCATGTCTACGATGTGATCTTTATTGGTCTTAAACTCCTCAAGAAGGCGGGCTTTCTCACCTTCGATTATCTCGAAGGTTACCCTCTTTTCCTCCTCCAACTTGGCATTCAACTCTTGAAGTTCCTTGATTTTGGAGTCTTTTTCCTGGACCTTAGAATTTTTGGCCTCAACTTCTTTCAAGGTTATCACCATAGTTGACTCAAGGTCACACACCTTCTGGGAAGTCTCCAAGGTAGCCTTCAACTTCAACTCTAGCTCAAACACCTTCAAAATGGCTGCCTCCCTCACCGCCGCCTCTAGCCTCGCTCCTTTGAGCTCATCTGTGACCTTCAGCTAAACATCCTTGGCCACTTGAGCATGCGCCCTGCTCATTGCCACATCGTTGTTCAACTTAAAGTTGTGTTGAACAAAAGAAGCAAATGCCTGTACACAAAAATAAACACAGGTTATTAAAGGACATTATATGTTAGAATAACGTAAAAAGGTTACAGCAAAAGTAACTTACCTAGGAAAGGAGCTCGCTACCTTTATCAAAGATAGTGTTGGCATTGTGGCAGGAGGTGAGGAACTCCCACTTGGGGGTGCCAAGATTACTGAGACTTTGGCCCACGCTGGACATGATGTCCGAGCCTTGATTTACTCCATGAAACCCAACAACATTGTCGACTACGTATTCCAGGACGTGGGTGGAGGTCGTCCATAATTGTCCCCATGTGGGAGCTCTTTTTTTGGCAGCGGGAGCTCGATTAAAGACCCGGGCCGGAGGAAGAGATTGAGGGTTTGGGGGCGCCACTGGCTCAGCTTCAGTAGCTACCCTCACCACGAAAACTTCAGTTGTTACCTTGGCCTTGGGAGTAGATGCGGTGGCCAGGGTCGGGCTTTGAGCAGCCAAGGCTGGAGGGACCACCTCGAATCTTTTGAGTACCTTAGAGGGATGCCCCCCTCTTTGAGATACCCTTTGGCATTTGCTCTCCTTGGCCACCGAGGGACGGCTAAGTACGTTGTCAAGATTGGAATCCATGGCACTTGCAAAATACACAAGTCATACTTTAGTGATCGAGCTAAGATTTCTAAAAGGAACAAGACCAAGGATAAAGGAAACCTAACTAATATACTCAACCGAGCTTGAACTCGGTGACTAGGAAATTACCCTATCTTCTAAGGACGCTGAGGGAGTCCCATTTCTATATGTGGGAGATAGCCTCGAAAGATCTCTATACATGTTTGTTCCGTATGAACGATGACCCCATCCCAGACCTCATTCAGACTATACATGGTTTGATACTGACCTAACCAACTATCAAACCTACGCACTCTATAATCTACCCATGACCACACATGAAAGTTATCCCTAGGATCCGGGAAGAGGATCAGTATATCGGGTTTATGCTTAAGCATGGAAGGAGACCACATAGAGGAGCTGAGCATGACTTTACCTCCATCATCCGAGTTTGGTGAGGTTTCGTCTTGGGCTTCGTTGCCCATAGAAGGCCAATCGTGTCAGTGAACCATTGGGGCGCGAGCCTGCAAGCTCGAGGACCTCTGCCTAGGGTGAGTTTGTCACTAGGATGTCACACATGGTCCCACCTCAAGTACTTGCAGTAAGTCGAGTCATCTGTAGACTGGCCTTCCTCTAGGAGGCAGTAGGCTCAGAGCCGATCCTCGTGGAGAAGGTAGGACAAAGACCTTTGACCATAAGGAAATTGGAGCAGGGCTACCATATGCTCCACCATTATTTCTGATGGGGTGGGGTGGTGATAATTGGCTGCAGGAACACAATATTCTGAGCTCAGCTAGTTAATAATAATAAAAAAAAGGTGAGGGGGTAAGTATGATAAGCTACTTACGGATATGTTGAAAAGAGTAAAATCTGGATGGAACGAGACCGTCCGTCCAGAAGAAGGTGAGTTTGAAATTCGGGGGATGGTTCAACATATCTTCAAAGAGATTTTTCTCCTTGGGGTAGATCGATAGATAATTAAAGCTATCCCCGCCATGAGCTCGAGAGGGGTTGCTTTTGAGACAAAAGAGATATAATATCTCTTGAGGCAAAGGCCATTCCCACTTCAGCTCGTGGTATAGTGACTTGAGGGCGGATAAGACCCTGAAGAAATTGGTCTGGGGCTTGAATGGAGCGAGCCCCACAAAGTCCAGAAAATCCTTGAAATACATTTTCAGAGGTAGCAGAGCCCTTGCCCTCATATGCTCGCGACTCCATGCGGAGAGCTTGATTTTGCTATTGGGATTTCCATCTCTCGGGGCGAAGCAGCTTCGTTGGTTCAAAGTCGCAGGCCGACACATCAGGGTGCCAGAAAGTTTTAGTCCATTGAAAGCCAATATCTTGGATATCTGGCCAATAGAAGTGACTGAGCTCCAAGAGTTCTCAGCCTCGAAGAATTCCTCTCTCAAGGTAGGAATGGAAGCGCTTTGGAGGTGGAAGGATGGTGTGAAAGGTCTTCCATCAATGAGAAAGAAAGTGCACCAGGCTCAAAGTTGACGGTGACATTGAGCTTGGGGTTTAGTGGAATTGGTCTGATTTTGGGGTCTGGATCTGGATAAACCGCAACCCAAAGTACTCTTCTCTTTCTTTCCTCGACCTCATCAATTGGACATCAAAACCGATCTCAGATGTCTTCTTTTTTTGCACTTTTCTCTATGCTCGTGTATCAGGTGCTTGTTCCGTGTGAAAGGTGATTTAGGACTGGGAGTTGACGGGGAGTAAGGAATAGTGAGCTTGGGCCCCCACCGGATCTCAGCGTACTGTGACATCTAACAAGAAAGAAAAGGGTGAGGGCCCAGTAAAAGGGAAATCACAAAGAAAGTGTAGTTTTGGCGATCTAAGCTTGAAGGTTCGAGATCGTGAATTTACCTCAATCGAGACTGAAGTCTCGAAAGGGTAAGATGAATTCGTATGTGAGCCCAGAACTATTGTAGAGTTTAGAATTCGAGCGTGTACTCACGCGAGAGGGCGGGGAAGTGTATATCAGTTTTAAGAATCCCAAATTTTTAAGGATAAAGCTAACGGTTACCCAAAAAGGTGATATTTTTGGGATTTGTGCAGTTAAAACCCTAAATCAAAATCCCTATTTCTTGAGTTACACAAAACGTTATTTCTAATCAGAATATCCCCATTTTTACATATGTACACTAAAAATTTTGGGGTTTAAAACAGTGACTATAACTACAACAACATCATTCGGATCAAAAGTTTGCCTAAGCATTGACGTAAAAACCTAAGTAAAACTGATAAAAACCAGTAAATGTTTTCTCAGATAGAAAGAAAAGTTGTTTGTGGGAATGATGAAATCGTCGACTGGAATGTTGGTAGAAGGAAGGACGTCACAGGATCGAGAGTGTTGGAGGTATATTGTTTCGTGGTTTGGAAAACATGCAAAGAGATCTCTGGTTTGTCTTTCTTCTTTCTCTAGTACGAGTTTTTTCCGGAAAAAGACTAAAAGTAAAATGAGGAAGACGAAGTGGGCAAATTTATAGACCCCAGGGGATGTCAAGGGTTAGACTAATATGGGTCGTTGGTTTTATTTGGAGTCTGATCCAATGGAAGGGGTGTAAATATGGTAACAGCGGCAAAAAGGAGATACGAAAAGACGTGGGCAGATGTAAAAGGTACTCAAGTACTCTGACTGCGCAATCCTTGGCTGACGCATGTCCACACTCGAGTGTGGTAGGTGTCCCAATTTTCGAAAGTAGCAGTTCAAAAGTTTCCTTCTCATAGGATTCAAACTAATACTTTTGAGGGGGCAAAATGTTACACCCGAATTTCGAGAATAGAAATTTTGATCTCGAAAGTCAGGCTCATAAAGTGTAAGCTCGAAATAAGCAAATTAGTCATGAGATCAACATTAATGAGAATCGAGTTTGATAGTCTCATTCAATATTAAAACAATGACGTCGTAGGTGGTAAGCTAGGAACCACATGATCTTGAAGGTTCGAGCCAAGCTTGAAGTTACAGTGAAATGGGTTCAACACTTGTTTAATTTTCCTGGTCTGTTTGTATTAGCATCAGTGAAGAAGGTTTAAGTCTGAATATTGCAAGCTCGGAGGAGACGACCTCGATAAAGATACTTAATCAGACCAAGGGGAGATGAGCTGGCAAGCTCATGATGATTTGCTAATCTCGATGATATGTAAGTTGAACGTGTGAGGTCGATGGCTAAGTGTGGACGCGGTTATTGTTTAAAAATCCCTATATCTAAGGGATTTGTTGTAATTTGTTAATGAATCCTGAATATCATGGGATTTATACGCGTATTATATATTTATATGCATTTAATTGTATTTGTTTTGAGATTTGAATCATAACTCCCCGAAATGTGAGGGGAGATATTCTATAAACCACTCTATAAATAGATTGGAGAAATTCATTTGTAGAGACACTAAAATTGGCACTGGGAATACTCTGCCGAATCGCTCCCTTAAAAAGAGCTTTGAGAGAATTACATAGTTGAGTAACATCGACTCATGGACTAGGCAGATTATAACTGCTGAACCACGTAAAAAATCGTGTGTTTCCTCTTTATTAGTCTGATTTTGTGTTTAGTGCTCTTCATTTCTAAGTTGACAAAAAACGATGTCAACATGCACGATTTAAAAAACTTTTGAAGTTTGTCCCATCTAAAGCATATTCGTTGGAATTGATGCCTAAATATATACATTTAAAATCAAATAAATTCCCCCATGAGACAACTGACTTTTGTTGTGGTAATGGAAAGATTTTTTTAGCCACAAACGATGCTCCTGATGAGCTTCTAGCTTTACTAACTAGGAACACAGATGAATCTGCACATTGTAGAACATACATTTGCACTTACAACAATAAGTTTGTGTTTGCATCATTTGGAGTAAATTTGGATAAAGATCTCTGCTGACGAAATAGAGTATAATTTCAAAACTCAGGAACAGACTTATCACTACATAAATGAGTTGCTACCCTCGAACGGTCATCCTTATTTTCTATAATTGTACTTTTATGATACAGATCATGAATTACAAAATTATATTTCAGATTAAGATAGAATGGTTCCATCAATTGCTGCTAAACTTATTGATATTCTTCGCATTAATCCATATTTGATTTTTTTTTTCCATTTGCTGGGTGATTTAGAAGATTTATAAAACCAAAAAACCCAAGATTGGATCAACATGTTTTAAATGCCCCAAAATCCTTACATGTGGCCACAATATTGGTAGAAAATAGTGAAAGAGAACAACGAAAATGTTGTGACATTTTTCTCTATAACCATTCTAGTGGAAATCACAATGTTTAATACTATTTTGGTTGTTGTGATCAAATACAATATCTGTTGTTGTTCTCTTTTAGAGATATTGGATTACATCAAAGAATTAAAAGGGTTAGTGGAGGAGTCAGATCGACATATAGCAAAACAAATCAATTAATAATACCTCAGTAGTAAGAAAATCTTAACAAATTGATAGCAAGAGAAGAACGAGGTTATATTAAAATATTAATGTTTACAAAAAGTCATTAGGAATGTACATCCAACTTAGTATCACTTTACTTACATTCTAATTTTGTAGGATTAAACATTGGAAAAATAGGCCCAATAGTCTCATGTTGTGAATATTACTGCTACAAACTACAAATTCGAGAAAATGCCAAATCAATCTTATTAATTTTAGGAAGACTGTTACAAAAATTTGTGGTTGATATGTATGTTAAGATCAAGACATCAAGAATAGATTATTTTAGAAGTAACCAAGATAATTTTTTGCTCATAGATATATCAAGGTATAGTCGATACCATTACTCATGGTGAAAGGAATGCTTCTAATGCCGGGAAGTGAGTAAT
This sequence comes from Humulus lupulus, assembly GCF_963169125.1. NCBI lineage: Eukaryota > Viridiplantae > Streptophyta > Magnoliopsida > Rosales > Cannabaceae > Humulus > Humulus lupulus. The sequence continues at coordinate 143,698,146 of NC_084800.1, read as the reverse complement.
TTTTCCTTCATCATTTATTGGAGGTCCAAGATACATACAAAAAAGATATATGGAAGTAATGTCTTTAGTTCAACGTTATGGAAAACCAGACATTTTCTTAACAATGATGTGCAATCCTAACTGGCTAGAAATTACACACAAACTAAGCGTACATGAAGAGACTAAAATAGACCTGATTTGGTTGGTCGGGTTTTTAATTCAAAATTAGAAGGATTGAAAGACCAATTATTTAAGCGAAAAATATTTGGTCAAGTCTTAGCATATGTCTACGTCATTGAGCACCAAAAAATAGGTCTTCCCTATGCCCACTTTTTATTTATCTTATAAAGGTATTGGAAATAATATGCACAAGAATCTTCTGATGAAATCGTTTAAGCAGAAATACCCAATAAAAATACAAATGGTCATTTGCATAATATTGTTGTCAAGCATATGATGTGTGGACTGTGTTGAGCCTTGAACCTATCGAATGTTTGCATGAAAAGAAATGGTTGTTGCAAAAGTAATTATCTAAAGAATTATGCACCTGGTACAAACGCATGGAATGATTTCGTCCTTATTTATAAGCGCTCAAATAATGGGATAAATGTTAAAGTCAGGGGGAAGAATTTTGACAATCATTGGGTTGTTCCTTATAATCCATATCTACATGTAAGATTTGACTATCACATTAATGTTAAGATTTGTTCAACAATAAAAGCAGTCAAATATCTTTATAAGTACATTTACAAAGGACATGATAGTGTGGCTTTCAACTGGTCTCTAAACAAAATAATCATCAAGTTGATGAAATCAAATAATTCCAATTCGTTAGATGGATCACTCCCCTTGAAGCTAAGTGGAGAATATATTAGTTTATTATTAATGAAATATCCTCAACACTTTATAGCTTACATTTACACCTTCAGAATCAACATTCAGTCACTTTCCAAGCGAATGACGAGCTAAACAACAATGTAAATTCAGATCACTGTCAAAAATCTATGTTAACAAAATTATTTTCCATGAATCGAGTAGATGCCAATGCTAGAAGACCATTGTACACAGAATTTCCAAAACAATACATATGGGACCATTAATAGAAATAGTGGAATCCTCGAAAAAGTAAAATAGTTATAAGTCGTATTGTTACAAACAATCCATTTGAAGGTGAGAGATATTATCTGAGACTACTCTGTGACTACTATAAAATCTTGTAATAGGATCATTTTCTTTCCAAGATCTCAGGACAGTTGATGGTATTTTAGCCCCAACATTGAACGACGCAACAGCAATGCATGGTTTGCTACAAAGAGACAACAACTTATAAGATTGATTAGAAAAAGCATCTTTATTCCAAATGCCACCCATTTTGAGATAGTTATTTGCAACCATATTGGTTTATTATTCCACTTTATTCCAAACCCTTGTCGTAGTGGGAGGGTTTCTAGGAACCCAGTTCGCTATGGTTTGGATGGTTAAACCAATATGGTTGTTGGTGACACTAGTGATGATGATCCGTTGTCTTTCAAACAGGCAATGGCAAGCCATGAAAAGAATTTATGGCTCGAAGCCATGAAACAGGAAATGGAGTCCATGTACTCAAATTCTGTCTGGGATCTTGTGGAAGCACCTAGTGACTTTAGGGCCATTGGGTGCAAGCGCATCTACAAGAAGAAATGAGGTGTTGATGGAAATATTGAGACTTATAAAGCTTGATTAGTGGCAAAGGGTTATACCCAAAGAGAGGCGTGGACTATGAGGAAACTTTTAGTTCGGTATCCATGCTCAAGTCCATTCGCATCCTCCTATCCATGGCAGCCGCTCTCGACTATGAGATCTGGAAAATGGACGTCAAGACAACTTTTCTTAATGGAAAGCTTGACAAAGTTATTTATGTGGATCAGCCAGAAGGATTTAAAGTGGCTGGACAAGAAGGAAAAGTTTGCAAGTTGAATAGGTCCATCTATGGACTTAAGCAAGCTTCTCATTCCTAGAATCTTAGGTTTGATGAAATAATCAAAACCTATGGCTTTGAACAAAATATTGATGAGCCCTGTGTTTACCAACTTAAGGCAAATCAAATAGTGGTATTCCTGGTTCTTTATGTAGATGATATCTTACTCATTGGAAACAATGTTAAGAAATTATCAGATGTGAAGAATTGGCTGAGCACTCAATTCCAAATGAAGGATTTGGGGTGAAGCAAGTTATGTTCTAGGTATCCAAATCATCAGGGATAGATAGAACAAACTTGTAGCTCTATCTCAAGCAGCTTACATAGATAAAGTGCTTGAACATTTCTTAATGAAAAATTCAAAGAAAGGGCATCTACCGTCTCTCCATGGAATTCATCTTTCAAAGAAGCAGTCTCCCTAGACTCCTGCAGAGGAGATGCAATGAGAAAAGTTCCTTACGCATAAGTAGTTGGAAGTCTGATGTATGCCATGTTGTGTACTAGACCAGATATCTACTATGCAGTGCGAGTAGTGAGCAGGTATCAGTCAAACCCAGGACCGGAACATTGGATAGCAGTTAAGCATATCCTGAAGTATTTGAGACGGACTAAGGATTATATGTTAGTCTACAAGGGTGGTGTTCTGAACCCTGTAGGCTACACCGATTCAGGATTTCAGACTGATGTCGATGATAGGAAATCTACTTCTGGAATGGTGTTTACTCTTGGGGTGGAACTATGATATGGAGAAGTGTAAAGCAGTCTGCAATCTCAGATTCCACCATGGAGGTTGAGTACATAGCCGCGTCAGAAGCATCTAAGGAAATAGTTTGGCTAAAGAAGTTCTATTATGATCTTGGTGTTATTCCAGAAATGGATAAACCGCTTGTGTTGTTTTGTGACAATACAGGAGTGATAGCCAACTCAAAAGAACCTCGAAGTCACAAGAGGAGTAAGCATATAGAAATGAAGTATCACATTATTCGAGAATTGGTGGCTAGGAGAGATGTGAAGGTTATGAAGATTGCAACTGAAGAAAATCTTGCGGATCTATTTACAAAGACACTACCAGAAGCTACATTTGATAAGCATATAAAGGAAATGGGATTAGTAAACATAAGGCATTAGTTTCAATTAGTGCAAGTGGGAGTTTGTTGGGGTTTTAAGCCCTAATTAAAACTCAAATTCTTTGTAATCTCATTTTATTATCAATAAAATAATAGAAATCATTTTTTGACTTGGTCAATCACTTTGCTCACATGTTTTATTTTCATGATTATTTATTTAATATAAACTTCAATTAAATCTCGAGCATATAGCTAATCGTATTTATAGTGACGTAATCACAGTGGAATATAAATATGATTATATGTTCAAAATAAGTTAGTCCTAAGATTAGTCAGTGCACATGACTTACACTGACTTGCAATCTACGATATGATCTACATACAAATTATAGTGTTATGTTCTTTCCAGAACATTAGCAAAGTAGATAAGATCGGATGTATTTGTTACACCGAACATGACCGATATTGACAGTTGATAAGATAAGTAAACATACCGTTATTATCTAATCTAGTCATATCATATAGTTTACCATAGGTTAATTCAATCTCAATTCTGAGTGGTTAGTATTCTAACTGATTGTATTATTTGAGTTCTTTGACTTGTTCGTTACCAGCTTACCCTACGGACTAGCCCATACTTACATCTTGGGAACTCAGTAGTATAATTGAGTGGGAGTGTTAATCATAGATATGAACATCTATAGCTTCTGATGAAGAAGTGAAACGATGGTTTCCTTTTAGTTTGGTTCAAAGTGTTAAATGATAGAGATCTCATTTCAGTAATTAAATTAGTTTACTGAAATATCATTTACAAGGAACTAAGTGTTTTAAGGATAAAATACAATGAGGGGTAAAACGGCATTTTAGTCCTATCTCATTGTAGACCATCTATAGAGGATTGAGTGACAATTATGGTTGTAACAATGGATCATTAATAGCGTATCTATATTTTTTTATAGAGCTTTCTATGAATTCAAGAGTGCAATTCCGAGTCTATGGTGGAGTCACGAGGAATTAATAAGTTAGTAAATTTATTTGTTAGATTTATGATAACTTATTGGAGCTTGATTTCATAGGCCCATGGTCCCCATTGTACCTTGGATAAAATCATCTAGATAGTCTCAATTTTCTTGATTTAATTATCAATTAGAATTATCAAAGTTGACCAAGTCAATTTTGGATAGTTTCACAGAGTTATGTATTTTTTAGAAGAAAAGAGAAATTAGGGCAGATTTATTAATTAAAATAAATTGGTTTCTAAATTAATAAATAAGTTTAAATCAAGGTTCAACTTATAAATAATTAATTTGATATAGGATTTAAATAATTATTTAATTAATTAAATCAATAGAAAATAATACAAGCCTTGATTTTAAGTCAAATGGGCTTATAATCAAATGAGAAATTTCACGCGCCTAAAACCCATGATAATTTTGACCTAGGGCTTCAAATTGACTATTATTTTATTGATTTTTTAATTAAATTAAATGGCCTAATTGAGTCTATAAAAGAAGTGCTTAGAGAGAGTTGAAAACACAAGTCTAAACATAAGTTTAATCACTGGTTTTCTGATAGTTTTAGATTCTCTCTAAACACAAGTCCTTTTCTAAGCTAAGCCTCTTTATTATTTTCTCTTCTTCTCTCTGTATCTATCTCATGTATTGAGAATTGCACTTGGGCCCGTTTCCCTAGGATAAGTGACTGTAGAGTCACACCGGGGCCTGTTTCCCAAGGATAAGTGAATATAGTCACATCGGGGCCCATTGCCTGAGGATAAGTGGCTGTAGAGTCACATTGGGGCCCGTTGCCCTATCCTTTATATAACCAGCCTTAGGGCTGGCCAAGCATATCTGGCGCTTCATTTTCTAAGCGACCATAGGGTCGGTCATGCGTATACCATGCTCCTTAATAGGCCTAACCAAATTGGCTAGCGTTCAGTGCGCTATTGTTGCCCTTGACATATAAGTCAAGCATTTTGGCCGGTGCTCAGCGCGCTATTGCTGCCCTTGACTTATAAGTCAAGCCTTTTCAATCAGATAATACAGACAAGCATACATCATTTAAAAATTATCCAGATATAGAGCATTCAAGCATGCTTAATCAAATAATCACAAGCATAATAATAATCATGCTCATTCGCAAGGGTCCGAGCCCTAACCATAATCCAGGGTGCAGTTTTCTTACTCTGGTCCAACCACTGGCTAAATAAAAACGACCCTCGAGCACAATTCCCCTTCTGAGCCCTAGCAGTACCCTAGTCACAACAATAATAAATGATATCCATCAATATCGAGTAAATAAAAGCTTCCGGACCGAGTCCTAGCCTCCAGGACCTCAAATTCTACTAAACCGGGTAGTAGAATCCTTCCCAAGCCCTTAGGTTTGAGTGCTTGCACTCACAAACCTCTTTTGGCTAACTTTCCCAACTAGCGTTGCATGCACCCTTGAAGGGCCGTGGCACACCTCAAATAAGAGAACCCCCAACCTATTATCCTTGGGGCACGCTTCGCGGTACAGCCCACCAGGCGCTGCGACAACAAGACGATGCAGAGAACTGCCCTAGCCTCTGATTTTATGCAGGCTGCGACGGTCCAAGAATATTGTTGCGGCGTAACCCCGCAAACCCAGATTTTCAAAACTTTTCTCTGAGCCAAAAGTCACAAAATTCACCCCAACAAATAATCAACCCCAAAATTGAGTTATGAACTCAAAGCAATTCATCCAGAAGAACAATATAACACCACAATCTAACTAAAATCTCCATCAAAACTCAAAAATATCAGTTGAGCTTTGAAGCTCAAGAATAATCAACAAACATAGAAAAATTCAAAGAACAAAGGACCAAGAATGTTACCTCACTTGGGATTTGACCTTAGGCTACTCTTAACCCAATTGTTGCTTCTCCAAGCTCCCAAAATCCAAGTCTTTTCCTCCAAAATCAAAGAACTTCCCTTGATTCCAATGGTGCAAGGTGAGTAACAAGAAACAGAGAGAAAACTTCTTAATTTTATTTTCTTTGGTTTCCTGATCTCAAGTATTCTAGTGACTAAGTCACTCCCTTGGCACAAAAAGACTAAAATGCCCCTTGATCAAGCCTTACTCCTTTAATGCCCCAAGGGCAATATCGTCATTTGCTACATTTCCTGCTAATCTCAATTAACACCTCATAATTTCTCAGTTAATTCCAATATTCTTGAGTAATCACCAAATAATTTCCCATTACCCGATAAATTCTGGTAATGCACTAAATTACCAAAATACCCCTGGGCTCACCCCGAGCTGGGTATTTGACCCTCTTGTGACTAAACCGCTAACTTGCTCTCTAGGATCACCTCGTGCCGAATAACCCAAATATGTCCAGATAATAATGTGGTCTCAATCATAGAACATATATTTACAAGTATACCCTCAATGAGTCAAAATTACGAAAATGCCCTTTTAATACACCGAAACATGCAAATATAGTCATGTCATAATATAACTCACATAATTCATATAATCATGCATATAATCAAATAAACACATAATTAATTCAATTGTTGCCCTCCTGGCCCCCCTAATCAAGGCACTAAGCCTTATTAGGGAATTTGAGACGTTACAATTATCCCCTCCTTACAGGAATTTCGTCATCAAAATTTTACCTAAACAGCTCGGGATACTGATCTCGCATATTTGACTCCAATTCCCAGGTCGCCTCCTCGACCTTGCTGTTCCTCCATAATACCTTAACCAAAGGTATAGTTTTAGTCCTTAGGACTTTGTCCTTCCTATCCAATATCTGGACTGGTTGCTCCTCTAGGATGAATCTGACTGCAGCTCCAAATCTTCACAATTCAATGCACGAGTCTCATTACATATATACTTCCGAAGAATCAAAATATGAAACACATTGTGCATTGCTGACAATGCTAGAGGTAAGGCCAATCTATAGGCCACCTGACCAATCCTCTCTAGGATCTCAAAAGGCCTTGCAAATCTAGGGCTCAACTTGCCCTTCTTCCAGAACCTCTTCACCCCTTTTAATGGTGAAACTCTAAAGAAGACATAGACTCCCACTTGGAACTCCACGTTCCTGTGCTTTGGATTAGAATAAATTTTCTGTCTACTCTGAGACACAAGCATCTGAGTTCTAATCTTGTCAATAGTCTCATTGGTCCTCTGAACTGCTTCAAGACCCAAGTATTTCCTTTCACCCATCTTATCCCAATGAATGGGCGGTCTACACTTCCTACCATACAACATCTCATAAGGAGCCACTCCAATGGTCGATTGATAACTGTTATTGTAGGAAAATTCTATCAAAGGAAAATACTTACTCCAGGACCCATCAAAGTCAAAAATGCATGCCCGAAGCATGTCTTCTAGTATCTTGAGGATGATAAGCCGTACTAAATTTTAGATGTGTACCTATAGCTTTCTGTAAACTTCCCCAGGACTTGGAAGTAAATATGTGGTTCCGTTCTGACACAATCGACTTCGGAGCCCCATGAAGATGCACTATCTCTTTCACATAGAGATCTGAGTACTGGTCAACTGTATAAGTCATCCTCACTGGTAGAAAGTGAGCTGATTTGGTATATCGATCTATGATAACCCACACTAAATCATGTTGACCCACTGTCTTGGGCAACCCAACCACAAAATCCATAGTGATGTCCTCCCATTTCCACTCTGGGATATCCAAAGGCTGTAATAGCCCCGCTGGACTTTGATGTTCAACCTTGCAGCTGACATGTCAGGCACTTAGCCACATATTCAGTTACATCCCTCTTCTTCTCAGGCCACCAATATAAAGCCTTCAGATCTTGATACATCTTCGTGGTGCCTAGAAGCAAAGAGTAAGGGGTGGTATGGGATTCATCCAGAATCTCCCGTCTGATAACAGTATCCATCAGAACATAAATCTGACCTTTGTACTTCAGTAAACCCATCTCTGATATTGTATAGTCCCTAGCCACTCCAGCTAGGACTTCCTCTCAAATCTTCATCAATTGTGGATTGTTCAGCTGACTTTTCTTTTATCCTCTCTAGAAGAGCAGACTGCAGGGTGATGTTGGCGAACTGGCCCACCACTAACTCTATCCCAGCTCTGGTCATATTCTCTACCAATTCCTTGGATATCTGCCATAAACCGTATAATTGTCCTGGACCTTTCCAGCTTAAGGCATCTACCACCACGTTGGCCTTTCTTGGGTGATATAGGATTTCATAGTCATAATCCTTCACCAACTCTAACCAACGCCTCTATCTCATTTTCAAATCCTTCTGTGTGAAGAAGTACTTCAGACTCTTGTTGTCAATGTATATCTCACACTTCTCACCATAAAGGTAATGCCTCCATACCTTTAGTGCAAAAGACCACTGCTGCTAACTCCAGATCATGCATAATTCTTCAGCTCTTGTGATGCATAGGAAATCACCTTCCCTGCCTGCATAAGGACACATTCTAACCCTTGTCTCGAGGCATCATAGTAAACCATAAACTTCTCCTCATCTGTTGGAAGACTCAAAATTGGAGCGGTAATCAAACACTGCTTCAACTCCTAGAAGTTGTTCTCACATCTATCTAATCACACAAACTTCTGGTTCTTACATGACAGTTTCGTTAGTGGGGTAGCAATCCTTTGAGAACCTTTCCACAAAGCGCCTGTAATAACCTGCCAATCCAAGGATGCTTCTGATCTCTGAGGCATTCCTTGGCCTTGGCCAATCTCTGACTGCCTCAACCTTAGCTGGGTCCACCTTGATTCCATCTATACTGAAAATGTGACCAAGGAAGGTCACCTATGGTAACCAGAACTCACACTTTTTATACTTCGCATAAAGTCTGTGCTCTCTCAGTCTCTGTAAAACCAACCCGAGATGTTGCTTGTAATGCCCTACTACCCTAGAGTCGTTACCATGTGGTTTTAAAATGTGTATTTGACTTGCTAATCAAGGTGTTAGACCCAAAAGTGTAATTAAATTAACGTAAAGACTCATTTAATAAAACTATCATGTAAAATATTTGTACTTTCATTAAGATCGTAAAAAAGTTACATTGGGATCCTAAAATATTGTTTAAAACATATATACAATTTGAAAATTACTTTATCATCGACCTAAGCAACAAAATCAGACACTATACTGTGCTCCTCAAAAGTACCCCAACCGTGGTGGCCAGGTAGGCCAAACATGTACGCACCGCTCCATGCCCATCAACTCATGGTTGATCGACCTTTTCCTTGCCCATACCTGCACCATAGATCACCTGTGAGCCGAGGCCCAACAAGAAAACTTCACAACACAACATATAACTAATCAAACACAACATACAATTGTAACACCCTAGTTACTCCAAGAGCGTTAATGTGGACTTTAAATAATGCTTAACTCACTAAACTAGTCATTTGGTTATAAACGTGCATCTAGGTGTTATTAATAGGCTAAGGTGAAAAATCTCGATCAAAAGGAATGGATATATTTTATTTAAAACATAAAACTATACATGAGCTCATAAAAGTGTTTACAAAGTTGTTTACAATAAAAAATGGTCATCTTAGTTTAAAAATTACAACCCGCCGACCTAAGCGGTAAAAATAGGGTTAACCCTTAGTTCCTCTGAGAAACACCTTGGCCGTGGGGGTCAAGCGACCGCATATATACACATCGCCACCTAAGCTCTCCACTCAAGGCTGGGTGAGCTTTTCTTTCCCATTACCAGCACCACATAGCACCCGTTAGCCAAGGCTCAGTAAGAAAATTTATTACTGCATGTATGTAATATCAATAAATGATTATGGTAATCATTCTGGGGCTTGCAGCCCTAATCAGATAGTGAGTCACACTTTGGGCTCCGCACCCTAATCAAATAAGTGACTACTAAGTCATACTCTGAATAGATGACTAATAAGTCTATCCCTGGATAGATGACTAATAAGTCTATCTCTAGGGCTCTGCACCCTAACCCATGTGACATTTAGTCACCCGAGCCTTTTGGCTCTGGCTCTATGTAACTAGTCTTTAGACTAGACAAGCACTTTAAGATTTCATCGAACTTAGGGTCGGGCAATAATTTCATGCTCATGGTGATTAGATCTAATCATTTCGGCCTGTGTTAAACACATTAATGCAGTTCTTGACTCTTAAGCCAATACCATATGACCGATGCTCATATCACCGCTGAACTTGACAGATAAGACATAGCTTTAGGATCAATACTAAACACCATTGTCGTTCTCTGACTAATAAGTCAGTATCATACATAAATAAGCCAAGATGCTATGCATTTACCATGCAATCAATGTCAATATATAGAGCACTCAACATGCTTCATCAATAACCATGCATATCACATACTGGGTGCAGTTTTCTTACCTCTGGTTCGAGCGAGAAATAATAAAAGAACGACCATTGAGAACGATCAGTCCTTAAGTTCCTTAGCGGTCACCTAGTCATAACCAATATGAAATCCAATCAATAAAAATAAATAATAAAAGGGTTTATAATCTAAAACCTCGCTCCCAGGGCCTCGAATCGTACTAAAATAGTTAGTAGATTAGATCCCGAGCCTTAGGAAATGAAACCCCGAGCCTAACCCTTGAAAAACTCCTCCCCGGCACAAAAGGAAGGGGCGGGTCGTGACTTGGCCTAGTAAGTCGATGCGCGTCCCCAAGATAGAGAGCAATATGTCTGGGGTACCAGGGGCGGGTCGCGACTTGGCCAAGCAAGTCGCGACGCGCCTGCCTAAGAGAGCCCAGGGGAGGCTCTGTCTTAGGTCCACGTCGGGACTTTTTAGAACTCAGTCCCGACTTGGCCCTATGAACCTAGCTCCCCTGCCATTTTCTCAATTCAAAACTCAATCAAACTTCCATCAAACCATCCCAAAATCAAAACCAAACATCAAAACAGCATATCCACTAGTTCAACCACAAAACCCAAGATTTGAATCATTCAAAACCACACCAAATAACCACTTCTAAGATCAAAACTCTCAAGCTCAAGAACTAACTCAAAACAGAGCAAAACCAGAAAATAAAGCTTAGAATTCTTACCCCTGACTTGAATTGAATCCCTTCAAATGGTTGAACCAATAACCTAAGCTCACAAGCCTTGATTCCCTAGCTTGAATCCTCAAAGTAAGCTTCAAAAATCCAAGCCTAGAAGAAGAAGAAGAAGAGATGATCGTGGGAGAGGAAAGAACTCTGTTTTTGGCTGTCTAATGCCTTCTACAACCAGCCACCTAGTTTAAATATAACCCTTGGTCAAAAGACTAAAATGTCCCTATGTCCATTTAATCCCTTTTTAAGCCACCATGGGCAAAAGTGTTATTTCTCAACTATCCCGTTAATTATAATTAACGTCTTCCAATTCCCATTATTCCTAATATTCTCAAATAATAATTAAATCATACCCCATTACCTGTTCATTCCTGGTAATATACTAAACATCAAATTACCTCTAGGCCCTGAGCCCAGAAATTATTCCCGTTATGACCAAACCGCTAATTTACATTCTAAGATCGTCTCATGCCGAATAGCTCGAACAAATCCACATTATAATGTGGTCTCATCCATAATTCATAAACATGCACATAAATATACATATATGCCCTCAATGAGCCAGATTACAAAAATGCCCTTCTAATGATAAGTGAACCCATATGCATGCAATTATCATCATATAATCATATAATCATGCATTTAACCACATAATGGCATAATAAATCAAGTATGGCCTTCCTGGCCTCCTAATCCAACCATTAAACCACATTAGGGATTTCGAGATATTACAATTTTCCCCTCCTTACTGAAATTTCGTCCTTGAAATTTACTTGAACAGCTCGGGATACTAACTCTGCATATCTAACTCCAGCTCCCAGGTCAGTTCCTTGACCTTGTTGTTCCTCCATAATACCTTAACCAAAGGTATAGTTTTATTCCTCAGGACCTTGTCCTTTTTTTTTAGTATCTAGACTGACTGTTCCTCATAGGACAGATCTGCCTCAAGCACCAAATCTTCGTAACTCAAGACATGAGTCACATCTGATACATACCTCCGAAGAGCCAAAACATGAAACACGTTATGTATGGTCGACAATGCCAGTGGTAAGGCCAACCTATAGGCCCCCTGACCAATCCTCTCCAGGATCTCAAATGGACCTACAAATCTAGGGCTCAACTTGCCCTTCTTCCCAAATCTTCTCACCCCTTTCCATGGAGAGACTCTAAGGAAAACATAGTCTCCTACCAGGAACTCCACGTTCCTGTGTTTAGGATCTGCATAACTTTTTTGTCTACTTTGAGAAGCAAGCATCCAAGCTCTAATCTTCTCAATGGCTTCACTGCTCCATTGAACTGCTTCAGGGCCCGAGTATATCCTTTCTCCTGTCGCATCCCAATGAATGGGAGATCTTCATTTTAACCATACAATATCTCATAAGGTGCCACCCCAATGGTAGACTAATAACTGTTGTTGTAGGAAAACTCCATCAAAGGGAGATACTTACTCCAGTACCCACCAAAGTCCAGCACACATGCTTGCAACATGTCTTCTAATATCTTAATTGTCCTTTCAGATTGTCCATCTGTCTGAGGATGATAAACAGTACTGAACTTTAACTGTGTTCCCATGGCCTTTTGCAAACTTCCCTAGAACTTGCAAGTGAAATTGGGGTCCCGATCTGACACGATCAACCTTGGTGCTCCATGGAGGCGCACGATCTCTTTCACATAGAAATCTGCATACTGGTCAAGTGTAAAAGTAGTCCTCATAGGTAAGAAGTGAGCTGACTTGGTGTAGCAATCCACAATAACCCATATTGAATCATGTTGACCTATAATGCTGGGTAACCCCACCACGAAATCCATCGTGATGTCTTCCCATTTCAACTTTGGGATATCCAGAGACTGCAATAGCCCTGCTGGCCTCTGATGCTCAGCCTTGACCTGTCGACATGTCAAGAACTTAGCCACATACTCTACTACATCCCTCTTCATCCCAGGCCACCAATACAGTGATCTCACATCCTGATAGATCTTCATGGTGCCTGGATGCAAAGAGTAAGGAGTAGTATGAGATTCATCCAGAATCTCTCGCCTCAAAGAGTGTCTAACAGAACACATATCCGACCTCTGTATCTTAACAAACCCATGTCTGACACAGAATAATCTCTGGACACTTCAGCCAAAACATCCTCTCTGATCTTGATCAATTGTGGATAACCCAACTAACCTTCCTTGATTTTCTCCAATAGCATAGACTATAGCGTAATGTTGGCCAACTGGCCTACTATTAACTTTATGCTAGCTCTGGTCATATCTTCTGCTAATTCACTGGATATCAACCTTGCACTGAAAATCTATCTCTGACCCTTCTGACTTAAAGCATCTGCTACCACGTTGGCCTTTCCTGGATGATACAGAATCTCACAATAATAATCTTTTACTAACTCCAGCCAACGCCTTTGTCTCATGTTCAAGTCTTTCTATGTGAAGAAGTACTTTAGACTCTTGTGGTCAGTATAGATCTCACACTTCTCCCATAAAGGTAATGTCTCCATACCTTTAATGCAAAGACCACAGCCATCAATTCTAAATCATGAGTAGGATATCTCTGTTCATGCTCCTTCAGCTGACGTGAGGCATAAGCAATCACCTTCCCTGACTGCATCAAAACACAACCCGAACCCTGATGTGAGGCATCACAATATATCACAAACTTCTCCAAATATGTAGCAAGACTCAGAACTGGAGTTGTAATCAACCTCTGCTTACGTTCCTGGAAGTTGTTCTCACACTTGTTTGACCATAAAAACTTCTGATTCTTGCGTGTCAACTCAGTCAATGAAGTAGCAATCTTTGAGAATCATTCCACAAAACGTTTGTAATAACCTGCCAATCCAAGGAAACTCCTAACTTCTGAAGCATTCTTTGGCCTTGACCAATCTCTAACCGCCTCAATCTTGGCTGGATCCACTTTAATCCTCTCCTTACTGACAATGTGCCCAAGGAAAGTTACCTGAGATAACCAGAACTCACATTTCTTGAACTTTGCAAATAGTCTGTGTTCCCTCAGCCTTTGTAAAACCAACCTCAGATGTTGCTCATGTTCTAACTCTGACTGAGAATAAACCAGAATATCATTGATGAAGACGATCACAAACTAGTCTAAATAATCCTTGAACACTCAGTTCATCAAATCCATAAAAGCATTTGGGGCATTAGTCAATCCAAAAAACGTGAATAAGAACTCATAATGCCCATATCTAGTGCGAAAAGCAGTCTTTGATATATCTCCTTCCTTGACCCTTTGTTGATGATAACCAGATTGAAAGTCTATCTTTGAGAATACCCTTTTACCTTGAAACTGATCAAACAAATCATCTATCCTTGGCAGAGGATACTTGTTCTTAATTGTTAACTTATTCAGTTCTCTGTAATCAATACACATCCTCAGAGAACCATCTTTCTTCTTCACAAACAGAACTGGTGCACCCTATGGTGAGAAACTAGGTCTAATAAAACCCAAATCTTACATCTCCTGCAACTGTACTTTCATTTCTTTTAACTTTGTTGGGGCCATTTTGTAAGGTTCTCTAGACACTGGCTCCATCCCTGGTGCCAATTCTATCACAAATTCAATCTCTCTGTGTGGTGGCAATCCTAGTAAATCTTCTGGAAACACATCCAGAAACTCACACACTAATCTGGTCTCCTCTAGTCCCACTGGCATGGCCTGAGTGGTATCCACCACACTAGCTAAGAATCCTATGCAACCTCCTTGCAATAGATCTCTAGCCCTCAAAACAGATATCATAAGTATACGGGGTCCATGCATAATGCCAAAAAATACAAAAGGATCCTCACCTTCAGGCTCAAAGGTTACCATCTTCCTTCTGAAATCTATGGTTGCCCCATACTTCCTAACCAATCCATAACCAAAATCATATCAAAGTTGGTCATCACCAAATCTATCAAATCAACTGACAACTCTCTGCCCTCTACTATCACTGGTGGTGATTTGATCCATTTTCTGGATACTACTAACTCCCTAGTGGGTAATAAGGTCCCGAACCCATAACATAATAATCACATGGTCTACAAAGTCTATGACTAATTCTACTAGCAACAAAAGAATGTGTAGCACTAGAATCAATCAAAACATTATAAGGGGTTCCAGCAATAAAAAGCTAACCTGTAACTACAGAGGGTGAAGCCTCAGCTTCTGGTTGAGTCAATGTGAACACTCGAGCTGGGGCCAAGCTGTCTGCCTTCCTGGGTTCTTCCTTTCTTGCTTTTGGGCAATCTTTCTTGAAATGTCCCACTACCCCACATAAGAAGCAAGCCTTTTCCCTACACTCCCCCAAATGGTGTCTCTTGCACCTAGGGCACTCTGGATAAGTCCTCCAGGCCTCACTGCTACCTCGGCGGCCTAGTGAAATACCACGTGGTCGCCTATCAGGACTTGGAGCTGGGAAGGTATCAGGAGCCTTCCTCTTATGATCACTGGGGCCTTCGCCCCTACCTGAACCCACAAATGGAGGACCTGTCCTCCTCAACTCTCTTTTGGCTGCACTATCTCGCTAGATCCTATTCTCTGCACTCTCAACTGTGAGCACCTTCTCAACCACCTATGGTATTTCACTCCATAGGTGGTTGAGAAGGTGCTCACAGCTGTTCTATGCTGTAGAGCATCCCAGGCTATTCTAGGCTGTAGCCCCTAGAGAAACCTCTCCCTTCTGGTCCCATCAGTGGGCACTAGCTCCATGGAAAACTTTGCCAATCTGTCAAACTTCAGAGCATATTCAATCACTGACATACTCCCATGAAGTAACTAGTTGAACTCTTCAGCCTTTGCAGCCCTGATGGCATCATTATAGTACTTCTCATTAAACAGAGTCTGTAACTCTTCCCAACTCAGGGCATTAATATTTTTGGTATGGGATATCACTTCCCACCAAATTCGGGCATCCTACCAAAACATGTATGTGGCACAGGCCACCCTCTCATTACCAGACACCCTCATAAAGTCAAGGATGGTGGTAATCATGCTCATCCACTACTCTGCCTTAGCTAGATCTGCACTACCCTAAAAAACTAGAGGTTCCAATTTGCCTCCAGCCTCTGGCAGCTGCTCAACTGTTGGCACCGCTGCAGGTGGTGCCTCAGGTAAAACGTTCCCTATAGGAACCTATTGTAGTCTCAGGAGGCAGATTTCTTCTTCATGCTTCATAACTCTTGCATGTAAATCAGCAAACAGCTGTTGCTAGTTATCATGAGCTGGATGAGGAATTTGATTCTGGTCATTCTCTTAACCCTACCTGTCATTCTAGCCCTGCTCAACTTGGCTAGCTGATGAATCTGTCTGCCATGGAATCATATTATCAACTTAAACCTTGTTGCAATAGTCAATGCGGCCAGTTAGGCAGTAATAACTAAACCTATTGCCGCCTCATGGTCCAAGATCAAACAGATATTCATGTATGTTCCACAATCATACAGATAAACATGTTGAGACATGATCATAACATTTAACATATAGCATTTAGCAATTAACCATCATCAGTTAACAATGCAAATAAACATGTTCTAGCAATATCAATACTAATAAGCACGTTCTTGCTTATAATGCAACAGTAAAGGCCCAACCTTATTAATATATCACATGTAGATAGGTAAAGCATTTATATTCTATTTAAGCAGTTAAACACATAACCATATAAATAGTTACGAAATCATGAGTCGAGCTTGTCTTTAGTGGCGAGTGTACATGCCCACATAAGAGCCTTAAACCTTGGCATGCTCTGATACCAAGTTGTAATGCCCTGGTTACTCCAAGATCATTACTATGGACTTTAAACAATGCTTAACTCACTAAACGAGTCATTTGGTTATAAACGTGCATCTAGGTGTTATTAAGAGGCTAAGGTGAAAAATCTCGATAAAAAGGAATTGATGTATTTTATTTAAAACATAAAACTATACACGAGCCCATAAAAGTGTTTACAATCCAAAATGGTCATTACAGTGTAAAAATTACAATCAGCCGACTTAAGCAGCAAAAATAGGGTTAACCCCTAGTTCCTCCGAGAAACACCTTGGCCGTTGTGGTTAAGCAACCGCATATGTACACATCGCCACCTAAGCTCTCCACTCAAGGCTGGGTGAGATTTTCTTTCCCTTTACCTGCACCACATAGCACCCGTGATCCAAGGCTCAACAAAAAACTTATTACTAGATGTATGTAATATCAATAAATGATTATGGTAATCATTCTAGGGCTTGCAGCCCTAATCAGATAGTGAGTCACACTTTGGGCTCCACACCCTAATCAGATAAGTGACTATTAAGTTATACTCTGAATATATGACTAATAAGTCTATCTTTTGATAGATGACTAATAAGTCTATCTTTGGATAGATGACTAATAAGTCTTTCTCTAGGGCTCTGCACCCTAAGCCATGTGAAATTCAGTCACTTGAGCCTTTTATCTCTGGCTCTATGTAACTAGTCTTTAGACTAGACAAGCGCTTTTAGATTTCATCGAACTTAGGGTCAGTCAAGCATTTCATGCTCATGGTTTTGGCCTGTGTTAAACACATTAATGTCGTTCTTGACTCTTAAGCCAATACCATATGACCAGTGCTCATATCACCGTTGAACTTGACAGATAAGTCACACCTTCAGGATCAATACTAAACACCATTGCCGTTCTCTGACTAATAAGTCAGTATCATCCACAAATAAGCCGAGGTTCTATGCATTTACTATGCAATCAATGTCAATATATAGAGCACTCAACATGCTTCATCAATAACCATGCATGTCACATACTGGGTGCAGTTTTCTTACCTCTAGTTTGAGCGAGAAATAATAAAAGAATGACCTTTGAGAACGATCAGTCCTTAAGTTCCTCAGCGGTCACCTAGTCATAACCAATATGAAATCCCATCAATAAAAATAAATAATAAATGGGTTTATAATCTAAAACCTCACTCCCAAGGCCTTGAATCGTACTAAAATCGTTAGCAGATTCGATCCCGAGCCTTAGGAAATGAAACCCCGAGCCTAACCCTTGAAAAATTCCTACCTGGCACAAAAGCAAGGGGCGGGTCATGACTTGGCCTAGTAAGTCGCGGTGCACCCCTAAGACAGAGAGCAATCTGTCTGGGGTACTAGGGATGGGTCGCCACTTGGCCAAGAAAGTCGCGGCGCGCTTGCCTAACAAAGCTCAGGGGAGTCTCTAACTTGGGTCCAGGTCGCGACTTGCTAGAACTCAGTCGCTACTTGACCACACGAACCCATCTCTGCTGCCATTTTCTCAATTAAAACCTCAATCAAACTTCCATCAAAACATCCCAAAATCAAAACTAAACATCAACACAGCATATCCATTAGTTCAACCACAAAACCCAAGCTTTGAATCATTTAAAACCACACCAAATAACCACTTAAAAGATCAAAACTCTCAAGCTCAAGAACTAACTCAAAATAGAGAAAACCATAAAATAAAGCTTAGAATTCTTACCCTTGACTTAAATTGAACCCCTTCCAATGGCTGAACCAATAACCTAAGCTCACAAACCTTGATTCCCTATATTGAATCCTCAAAGTAAGCTTCAAAAATCCAAGCCTAGAAAAAGAAGAAGAGATGATTGTGGGAGAGGAAAGAACTCTGTTTTTGGTTGTCTAATTCCTTCTACAACCAGCCACCTAGTTTAAATATAACCCTTGGTCAAAAGACCAAAATGTCCCTATGCCCATTTAATCCCTTTTTAAGTCACCATGGGCAAAAGTGTCATTTCTCAACTATCTTGTTAATTATAATTAACGTCCTCCAATTCCCGTTATTGCCAATATTCTCAAATAATAATTAAATCCTATCCCATTACCTGTTCATTCTTGGTAATATACTAAACATCAAATCAACACTTGGCTCACCCCGAGCCCAGAAATTAATCCCGTTATGACCAAACCGCCAATTTGCATTCTAAGATCGTCTCATGCCGAATAGCTCGAAAAAATCCACATTACATTGAGGTCTCATCCATAATTCATAAACATGTACATAAATATACATATATGCCCTCAACAGGCCAAATTACGAAAATGCACTTCTAATGATAAGTGAACCCACATGCATACAATTATCATCATATAATCATTCATTTAATCACATAATGTCATAATAAATCAATTATGGCCCTTCTGGCCTCCTAATCCAACCATTAAACCACATTAGAGATTTTGGGACATTACAACAATCCACAAGTTTCTATTAAAATTCATAACAGTAGCCTAAGCTAGTTAGGGTGCATTGCTAGGCACTAAGTTCACGGTCTTAACCGAACGGATGAGTATGACACCCTTAGATGGCCTTGCCCTGGCGGCCTGCATTCAACATGCTTAATGTTGATCCTGGCCTTTGTCGCTCTCATCCTTTGCCGATCCCCACCTTTGCCGCACCCTGCCTTTGCGGCCTTTGCCAATCTGTCACAACCACATATATGACATAATTATTACAAATATTTCCACATAATGCTAAGCACAATACAAGAATAGATAATCAGGCCATGCCCTGCTCTACGGGCACAAATAATTTTCTTACCTTTAGTCCCGAGTTTACAGTACAGGGCGATCCCGAGCACGATCCCTAATCCCGAGCCTTAGTGGTGAAACATAGTCAAAACGTAATAATAAATAACCATCATAACCTAAACAAATTAAAAGATTTGGAATAATATACTAGCCTCCGGGACCTTGAATTCTACTAAACTGGGTAGTAGAATCCTTCCCAAGCTTAAAAATCTATGTAGGCTATTTTCCTTAATTAGAGCCGCGACTCAGCCCATAGGACAGCGGCGCGCTACAAGTCAGAGATCCCAGGGCTCTCTCCTGGGGGACACGGGCCGCGACACACCCCAACTCGTGCCACATCGCTTGGGCGATTTCATGGATTCGCCAAGTCCTTCCACGCACACGGGCCGTGGCGCTTGAAGAACAGCGTCGCGGCTTGAATCCAAAACCCATAAATTCTGGGGCTTTTCTACGTTTTCCCTTAACCAAATTCCCCAGAATCTATCCTAAACAAAAACTAAGCCCAGAATTGAGCCCCAAAACATCTTCACCACACTTAGAGTAGTACATAAACCCGAAAACTTAACCAAAAACCTCATCACTATTCAAACTTAATCCCTTGAGTTCAAAACTCAAAACACTAAGAAATCAGACCAAAACTTAATCAGATCAAGGTTTAGAGCTTACCCCAGCTATGAATTGCGACCTTAAACTGTTCCCTGCTCCAATCTTAGCTTCAACCCACAAGTTCCCAAGCTCCTTCTGTAACATCC
Organism: Humulus lupulus; assembly: GCF_963169125.1. NCBI lineage: Eukaryota > Viridiplantae > Streptophyta > Magnoliopsida > Rosales > Cannabaceae > Humulus > Humulus lupulus. The sequence goes on along the minus strand of NC_084800.1, from coordinate 143,677,814 downwards.
CAAAATTACCTAATAAGGCTTAGGGCCTTGATTAGGGGGGCGGAATGGAAATATATGGAGTTATATCTTTATTTGATATATTTGATTGTGATTATGTGAGTTATATGATAATATAACAAGTGTGCATGTTTAGGAGTATTAAATATGCATGCGGGCTCGTTTCTTATTAGAAGAGCAGTTTTGATAATTTGGCCCATTATGGGCATAATTGTATATATGTGCATATATGTGATATATATGTGAGACCACATTATTATGTGGGTTTATTTAAGTTACTCGACACGAGACGATCCTAGGGAGCATGTTAGCAGGAAAGTCAAAACGGGACCCAATACCCGACTTAGGGTAAGTTGAGGGGTATTTTGGGTATTTGGCATTAAATTAGGTTATCGGATAATGGGAATAAATAATTGAGGATATATTTAAATTTAGTGAGTTTAGGAGGGAATGTCGGGGAATTTGACCATTTTTCCCTCGTTGACATTTTTGGTACCCCGAGCCTCGAGATTAGCTTAAGTGAAACTTAAGCCTTGGGAAACAAAAAGAAACACTCAGAAATGTACCACTGCCCGACTCACTCTCTCTCTCTTATCTCACTATTTTTTTTTCTCTAAGCTTCCTTAAGCTAGTTGTTGAAGAACTAAGAGGATTTTGTCTAGAAACCAAAGAATTGAAGGGTGGGAATTAGAATTTGGATAACTTGTGGCTAGGGGATCATCATTCACAGTTAAGGTAATAATTTAATCCCTAAGTTTAACTGATTTATGTAAGAATTTGCAGTTGTTTTGAGGTGTTTAACCTTTTAGCTCAAAAGTGAATTTGGTGTTTTGATGAGTTTTATAACTAGATTTTGTTGGATTTTGATGCTGGAAAGATGTTAGAACTGTTGTGGTGATTGAATTATGGTTTTGGGGTGAAATTGGGATAGTTTGGGTTGGATTTAGCTATTGGAAAATGAGGAAAATCTAGGTTCGCAGGGCCAAGTCACAACTCTATTCTTGAGGGGTCGCGACTCAATTGAACCCAGGGCCCTGAGAGGCCTTTGTCTGGGAGGCGCACCGCGACCCTCTTGAGCAGGTCGCGGACCACATCCCTTTAGTAAAGGGAGAGGGCCTCGAATTCGAGGGGCGCGCTGCGACCCTCATGGGCAGGTTACTGCCCGCCTAGGCAGTTTTTTCCTTATGGAGTTTTTAATGACGGGAACCTTATTGTTAAGGCTCGGGATTGATTCTACTACACGGTTTAGTGGAACTCGAGGCCCTGGAGCTAGGACTTGGTTCAGAAACCTTTATTTGATCATTATTGATGGAATCCTATATTATGGTTGTGACTAGCACTACACCAAATACCCCTTTCCATAACACATGAATATAAAAGTATTGAAAAAGTATTATAATACATCAAATAATAAAATAACATGTGGGAAAAAAATGGGCGGTACCAAAATTTTGGAGCCAAATTATCTTATACTTTTTACTTTTTTATTTGCCTCTATTTTTTTATTTCCAAAGCTCTAAACCCTGATTGATTCTAAACCCAGCCGTGATGCCTGTTCCCTCGTCTGCAAGCGGTGGCTAGCCCTAGAGCGCCACAGTCGCACCACGCTCCGGGTCGGCGCTGCCGGCAGTCCTGACCTCTTCATCAAGCTCCTTGCCCGTCGATTCTTCAATGTTCGTAATGTTCACATTGATGAGCGCTTGAATATTACGCTCCCCGTTTAGCTCGTAAGATATTTTATTAACCCCAAACTAATTGACCATCAGTTTCTGCCCGATTCTAGATTGTGATTCACCCGTTTCTTCCTCGTATAATTTTTTTTTCTCTAATTCTGGGTCGTATGATTGGATTGAATTAGGGAGGATGTGGTACCAATCGGGCTAAGCTTGTTCTTGTTTATCGATATGACCCAGTTTATTGTTTATTATTTGATTATGGGGATAGGGAAGAAGGCGCGGGAATAACAATAATGTGGTTTTGTCTCTTCAACTATATGCTACTGAGAAAAATGGGCCTGAAGATGTTGGATTTGAGTCATGTAGTTTATCTGATGCTGGGTTGATTGCCCTTGGCGAAGGCTTTCCGAAACTTGAGAAGCTGAGCTTAATCTGGTGCTATAACGTCTCAAGTTCTGGCTTAATTGCACTCGCCAAGAAGTGCTCATTTTTATCAGCTTTAGATTTACAGGTGATTTTTTGGTCTACTATACTTGAAATTTGAAGTGTTTTATGTGGGTCTTATCTGTTTCTGTTAAAATAAATGAAAATATATTCATCGTTTACCTCATTTTTCCCAAGTTTTTGTGACATATCATTTTGGTATGGTTTTCTTTAAGGGTTGCTATGTTGGAGATCATGGTATAGCTGCTGTTGGACAGTCTTGTAAGCAGCTTGAGGATTTAAATTTGCGATTTTATGAGGCCTTAACAGATGCAGGTTTAGTAGAATTAGCTCTTGGTTGTGGGAATTCATTGAAAGCTCTTGGTATTGCTGCTTGTGCTAAGATAACTGATGTCTCACTGGAAGCAGTGGGCGTACATTGCAAGTCTATTGAGACCCTTTCTTTAGATTCTGAGTTCATACTCGTTTTGCTGTATTGTTTGCTCTTGGCATGGAGAAAGGCAGTCAGAATGCAGCCGTTTTGGAGAAGAGGGTACGTTCCCCATTTTGAGAATTTCAATTCAAATTTGCATTTGAATAAATGGTTTTTGATTATTTTTCAAATCCTGATGTTGATTGATTTTAGTTTCCGTTTTCCACTTTTCTCCGTCCCAATTAGGTCTTTCTGTTCGGATATGTGGTTGAAATCCAAAATGGAAGTACGAACCTTGGATTGTTGTTATTTTTAAAACAAAACGTTCAGTATGATTGATAGGAGAAGGGTTTTTTATTTCCTTTATTGATTTGAAACTTGAATTCAATTTCCAAATACCATTGAAATGGGAACGCCGATGTTGTGGGGTTGTCTTTTTCTGCGTTAGTATATGGGTTTAGCTCTTGATTGTTTGGGAAAAAGGGATGGAGAGTGAAACTGAAGATTCAATAGCTGTGTTTTTTTGCTGTTGCATTTGAAAAGACAAGTTTGAAATTCATGATTTCATTATTGTAATATAATATATTTTTGTTTTTGGAGAGGCTAAATGTCTAGCTCAAGTTAGTGTCAAGCTGAAAGCTTGAAACTACTTTTTGAAATGAGGTTTTGAGATGATAGATAAGACTAATAATTTGGAGATATGGTTTTTCGACCATTGCCAAGGTTTATTTCCAAGTATTCGTTAAGCATTCGTGTTTTGTTTGAGTGAGAAATAAATGCTGCAGCAAACAATTGATTAAAATCATCCATTTATGAGATGTTTTCAGAGAGTTTACTTTTATCATTTTCTCTTGTTGCTTTTTGATTGGATCATTATGTTCAATGTTTTTAATCAGTGTTTTCTGAGCAGTTGGAAAGTATTCTTGCGACGGTTCAAGGAGTATGGTCTGATGATTCTGCTTTACAATTAGAGGCAACTACTCAGTTTAGAAAGCTATTATCAATTGGTAGGGGAGCTGGTCGTAATCTCTATGCTTGAACTATAAGGAGTATATCCATTTAGTTCTTACTTTGGTTTGTATTTTATGCAGAGCGCAACCCTCCAATTGATGAAGTTATTAAGGTAGGCGTGGTGCCTCGGTTTGTTGAGTTTCTTGGAAGGAATGCAGTGCCTCAATTGCAAGTAGGAGCGCCTTGTTGTTTTTGCTTAATTTTAATATTTTCTGTTTCAGTCAGATTAATTTTTAAAGGAGATAGATGGATGCTTGGCCTAACACTATTATAATTGCATTTTGAGGCTGCATGGGCTTTGACCAATGTTGCATCTGGAACATCAGAGCATACACGGGTTATTATCGATCATGGTGCTGTCTCCATGTTTGTGCAACTTCTTAGTTCTGGCAGTGGCGATGTCAGAGAGCAGGTAGCTTTCTATTCACTTTACCTATTGTGAGTTGCAACAAATATTTCTCAACTGTTTTAACTATATATGAATTATGTTTTTTCTGATATGGTCAAACTTAATTGATCACTTACATTTTCTGGCAATAATCTTCTTGGGCTAATTTATTTATAAATTTTTTAATGATAACTCTTGTTTGTTATATTCTAAAGGTTTCCTGTTGCTTAATTATTCTTCCCTTTTTGTTTTAACTTTCAATTTTTATGTGTACTACAATTCTGATCTTCTATACACACATTCTCGTCATGAACAGGCTGTATGGGCTTTAGGTAATGTTGCTGGTGACTCACCAAGTTGTAGGGATCTTGTTCTTAGTCACAGGGCTCTTGTTCCTTTGTTAGCTCAATTAAATGAGCACTGGAAGCTATCCATGCTAAGGAATGCTACGTGGACTTTATCTAACTTCTGTCGTGGCAAGTCTCCTACACCATTTGATCAGGTGGTTGCATTTCTCTATTTTTTATTTTTATTTTTTTATCATTTAGAGATGTCTGGTAGTATCATTTCTGTGCACTATGCGGTTGAATGCTTACCATGGTAATGTAGCTATCGTTAATAATGCTTATCTTGGTACCTCTCAAGTTAAGCCTACATTACCAGTTCTTCGGCAGCTTATTTTCCTGAATGATGAAGAAGTTTTGACGGATGCCTGTTGGGCTCTTTCTTATCTCTCAGATGGCCCCAACGACACAATACAGGCTATGATTGAATCAGGTGTTTGTCCACGGCTTGTGGAACTTCTGATGAAAGTTCTTTTTACTTGTAAACTTTATAACCATATGTTTTCATGAAATAATTCTTAACCATATGTAATTGTGAGAACATATATTAGTATGTTATTTGTCTGTATATGCTTGTTGTTTCTATTTCTGCTAGTTTTAGGAATTGTTATTGGCCTAGGTTTCTCGTTTCTCTATCTAACATCGTTTCTTTTAATAATAATTTATTTTAAAGGCATCCATTGCCTACAGTTCTTGTACCTGCTCTTCGGACTGTGGGTAATATTGTCACTGGTGATGATTCGCAAACTCAGGTATTAACCACACATAAGCCATGCACTGTCTAGTTTATTTCTGTAGTCTTCTCTGCTGGGTAATTGTTTTATTGTTGTTTAATAAACTTGTGGTCAATTTGTTTCCTAGATGATGTGTTGGCTTTTCTGTTCTTTTGGCATTATTTATAAACTTATATTTAAGTTCCTTAAAAGTTTACCTAATGCAAGTTATTATGGAAATAGTACCTTTTTGGTGCTAATTTTGGTAAAGTTAATGCCACAAATCAATTATCTTTTTACCAGTGATTTGATTACATTGTTATAATCTTTAGATTGTGTAAAACAATTACATTTAAAATAGTATATATTAAACTTCCAGGGTCTAAGCTCCTTGCTTTTTTTAGTAATTATCAATCGAATGATTTCTGCTTCCCTGCTTAAACATATCAATAGAATAACCTGCTTTGTAATTTTCCAGTTTGTAATTGACAATCAAGTGCTCCCTTGCCTCTTTCAACTCCTTACATAAAAACATAAAAAGAGCATAAAGAAGGAAGCTTGTTGGACGATCTCAAATATTACTGCTGGTAATAAAGCTCAAATACAGGTATTAAATTCTATCTCGAAGTTTTACTTGTATTTTTGTCAAACTTAAGTTTGTTTAAGAACGATGAGAGATAATGAATCCAAACTTTAATCATCTAGTTTCCAATGTATCTTTTGTCCTTGATTCCAAATTGATGAATCTTATTGTAATGGCACAACTTCTAGATGGGGAAGTTTAGGTATTAAAGTCACATAACCTACCAAGCTCACTAAGGAAAAAGAGGGAAGCTTCTGACATTGAATCATTGATGGAAAAAAAAGATTTGCCAGGCTTCATTATTTTTTGTTTTACTCTGTTTTTACATACAGGGTTGTTTATATATATATATATATATACACACACACTTTTCTCTTCAAGAGATCCATATTTTTGTTCCATTACCATTCTTCTGGGTAGTATTGCAACTTATATAAACTTAGTGTTTTCTTTTTCTTTCCCGTCCCTTTAACACATGGGTGGTGGGTTTTGGCACCTTGGGAGAGTCCAAGCTGTCAATTATGGTGACTATTTTGGCCTAATTTAACTCCAAGTAGGATGATTGGCTTGTAATTTTTTCTGTTAAATTCGGTTTTGCAGGTTGTAATTGAGGCCAATATCATTCACCCGCTTGTACATCTTCTCCAACATTCAGAGTTCGATATAAAAAAGGAGGCTGCATGGGCCATCTCTAATGCCACTTCTGGTGGCTTTCATGAACAAATCCAGTATATACTTGTGCTTCCTTTCTTGTTTACACATGCACTTCTGTTACAACCAAAAAAAAAGAGAAAATATATAAAATTTGAGTTGACTCGTGTAATTTAATATATATATATATAGATATAAAAACTTCTGGTCCTGATGCACTTCTGTTGTAGAAAGATTCATCTAATATATAGCTATTATAGTTGTAATGCATTTGGCATGACATTTCACTAACATGGACATTGCCTTGCAGATTTCTTGTTAGCCAAGGTTGCATCGACCCACTCTGTGATCTCCTAAACTGTCCAGACGCAAGGATTGTAATTGTATGCCTTGAGGGTCTGGAGAACATTCTGAAGGTGGGTGAGGCAGACAAAGAAATGGGACTAAATGGCGGAGTCAATATATATGGTCAGGCAATTGATGAATGTGAAGGATTGGATAAAATCGAGAATCTTCAGAACCACGACAACCTTGAGATTTATGAGAAGCCTGTGAAGATCTTGGAGAGATATTGGGCAGAAGAAGAAGATGAGGAGCAAAACATCTAGGATAACGGGGATGGAACTCAACAAGGTTTTCCTTTTGGAGCAAACCAGCCTACCCTACCCCCTGGTGGCTTCAAATTTGGGTAAAAATAGTAAAGCTGCTCTCTACCCTGCTTTTGATCAGGATTTTTTTTAAATATATATATATATATTGCTCTCTTTTCTGGGATGAATTACTCATTTGAATTTGTCATGTCATTGTCGGGGGCCAGATTTTTAGCATGGCACATAGGCTCGTCTATGGAGTTTGTTATATTGATGTCTTTAAACTTCAGTTTTGCAATCTTGTTTCTAAATTAAATAGTAACCCTTTTTCCTTTTATGTGAAGAAAGTTGGCAACTGTGTATCTTTTTCAAATGGTCCTATAATCCATTCAATTTGGTTATTCTATTTGTTCCATTATAAATCTGCTAGGTAAGTTGTTATGTTTCTAATTATCATCTTGATACTAAGTTGAAATTTACTAGGTTGCCAAGGACTTGTGTTCCTACCTAAACATCTTTAAAAAAATCCTCCTTGCTTCCCATTTTAGTTGGTATAATTCTGCTTTGATTTTCTAGTTGGGAATTGAGATCTCTTACTTTCATTATTTATGGAAATCCCATGCTTTTTGTATACAAAGGGAAACTTGCTCCATGTACAAACACTCTAAAAAAAATGCTTTAAAAAACAGAACAAAAAAACGCTGAAAAAATTCTCTACTGATTCTCTTAACCCCGAATGAGAGTAGTGAAGACAATATATATAGGCTTCTATGGTAGCTAATGTACCAACTGTATTACCAAAATTTTGAACTTCTTGGAATAAAAGAATTGTCACATTAGCTGTCACTTAAGTGGCATATCAAGTCATACAATGTAGAGAAGTGAGCTAGTTTGATTTGATTTCAAGTTTAATGGGTTCGATTTAATCTTCCCAGATTATAATCAATCATGTTGTTGTGGATTTCGTTTATAATCAATCGTTTTGTTGTGGATTTCGTTTATAATCAATCATGTTGTTGTATATGATTTTGCGTTTATACCTCAGATATTAGTGTAAAAGAACATATATTCACTTTATGCAGCAGTCTTAGAGCTGATGTGGTTGGGCAACTCATTGTCTAACATATTTTTCAATTTGATTGATTGACAAGCATTTCAAATAGAGAGACACTGCTCCGAACTTGCAAAAGTTGGTGTTGAATTGGAACCTTGGGAAAAATAACTTATTGAGCACAAGGGAAAACTTGAAGTTGCTTCTACCGAGAATAAGCTTTTGAGTGAAAAGGTGAGGTTAATAATTTATATTAGGACTTTCAACATCAGTATATTGACACACTAATAGATAACCATTTGCCTTATAATTTATACTACCAGGAAGCTTGTCGTGCAGCTTTTGAAGATGCGGAAAAGCAGATGGAAGGCATATTGGGAACTATTGAAACAAAATCTGAGAGTATCACAAAAATTCAAAGTGATCTTGAAAGGAGCAAACTCGAAGCATTGGAAGCTCATAAAGTGGAACAAGTTCGTGTTTTAATGATGTACAGGGAGGGGCTCGGCAGGGACGATGGCTGGGCACGGGGCTGGCTGGTGGGGTTCTCAACTTCACGGCGGCAGCAGGTATATCTTTCTGTGGTGTTGAACTTTAGTTTGGTGATGTTATGGTCTTAGATTTTCTTGATAGCTCTCTTATTTTATTGTTCATCTGAAAATTCCCTAGCTCTTTCTTGATAGCTCTGTTATTTTATTGAACTAAAACAGATAAGTATTTATCTTAGTTTTCCATTTTCTTCTTTTGAAGTTTTCAATGTATCATTTAAGAAAAGACTGTAAGTTTGTTGTTGTGGTGGGAAGAACTTTTACTCTGTTCTGGGATAGTGTGTTTTTTTTCTACTATAATAATATTAATAATTGAGTTATTATTATTATTTAACAATTGAAATTGCAGACAACTTGGCTAGGTTTGAATATGCAGGGTTTTGACTATAATGTAAAGAAATATTGATGAATCTCACAGTCAAGTAAAGAAATTTGTATGGATTCTCAGTTTTGCAGAATTTAACATTCATGTGATTTCTAAATACTATGAGTTAACTATATTCATGCGGTTTTCAAATACTTTTGCACATGTAGTTAGTTAGCTCTAACTGTAATATAGGTTCAGCTATAGTTAGTAGATTAGTGTAGTTAGTTTCCTGTTAATCACTTCTTGGTTTCCAGCTCCTTTTTCCCTCTCTTTGTATCTTTGTACTATTCAGCTATAAATAATAAAGTCCCATATCTCTGGTACATTTACAGAGATCATTTTATCCAATTCATTTTCTATTAAGTACTCTTATGTGTGTGTGATGGCAGCGATCACACAGGGGATATATTGACATAATTTATTTGTAGTTTTATTGCAGAAATTGGGCTAAACCTTATATTAAAGATGCTAAAGAAGTTTCCAGGTGCATTTTTAGTTTATTGTTTTTCTTTATGATTTTGTTGTATAAGAAGTCAAAATGTGATTCTGTTTTTATTCTTTAATTTTTTTGGGGATATATTGACAGAATTTAGAGTTCTGGAATCAATTCTCCCTCACATACTTTTTGATCATTGAGAATGATATATTTGTTATCTTGATACATTTCACAAGCCTTGTTTTAAGTTGCATGTTTTGTTGCTTCAGTCGTTGTTTTGCATGGTAGTACATCTTGCTATACCCTGCTGTTTCGTCAAGTTTTGGAGTTATTACAAATTTAATTTAAACTTTATATGCTTACAGGTGGAAACTAGCTTAAGTCTTATGTTCTTAATAATAAAAGGACTTTTTTTTTTACAATGTGCAGGTATATTGAGATGATTTCTTTGGAGCAATTCTTGACAACATTTGTAGTTGAGGCCTTTAGAATGGAAGAATGTATTTCACTAATTTTTGTATACATTTCTTGTTTTGTATTTAGTGATAAAGGAATCTGAATTGGGCATAAATTATGTTGTAATATGATTTCTTAAGCCTAGACTAGCAGACTAAATATTGTAATTACATTTGAGTAATTAATAAAAATCTATTTATGTTACCTTATTTGGCTTCAACTTTCATATTTGTTTTCCTAGTTATGTGTAAGTAAAAAAAGATTATGTTTCTCTAAGCTAATATAACACGTGTTATACTAAAGTGTAGTATAACACAAATAATGTGTTATACTAAAGTGTAGTATAACACAAATTTATAAGTATTGAAATGTCTTATATAATCGACTATAAATAACATAATTAAACACTTATCTATTTATTAAAATAACACAGAAATTGTGTTATCGTTGACAGTATAATAACACATCTGTATAACAATGATAAAGTTTTATGTAAAGTACCCTGACTTACGATAACATAGTCGGTCTTAACACATCAAAAAGTGTTATGGTATGTTTTGATAACACATTTTCAGTGTTATTAAAAGAATTTTTTCTTGTAGTGTAGGTTATTGCTAGGGGTTCAGAACCGGGATCATGCTCGAGGGTCGTCCTTATTTTACGTTATACTAAGACCTGAGGTAAGAAAACTACACCCAATACGTGTTATATGTGATCAGGGCTTGGCTTGACTATTATCAATAATTATGATTAGGGATTGGGCCCCTGAGAACGTTTATGTTTAAGCTATTGTTTCACATGTTGGTTGATCCTACTCGAATATTCTATACCTGCTTAAGTGTTTCATGTCTGTTGCATGGAATTCGTGGTTATGGCCTAAGGCCCCCGTTAAATAGGCATGATTAGTATTATGAGTACGGTTACTCATTTGTGATTAACATGCATGCATACTCGTTTTGTTGGGATATGCCTATTCATATATATTTCTGTATTGAAGTTTGAATACCTGGTTTAGGGCTTGACTTATTAGTCAAGGACGGCAAAAGCGCGCTGCGCGCTGGTCGAAAGGCTTAGGCCTAAATCAGCAATGTACTATTACATTATCCGACCCTATGGTCATTGGAAAACCAAAGGTGTTGGGCTAGCTCTATGGCTAGTTACTCAGAGCTAAGGGCGAGGGCCCCAGGTGACTCTATGGTCACAAAGTTAGGGCATAGGCCCGGGGTTGGCTCTATGGTCAATTGTTCAGGGTAGCGGCCCCAAATTGGTCCAATGACTATTTGTTTGTAACTGAATGATTGTATGTGTAGGTTATTATTACTGGACATACTAGATAAGCATCTGGAAATATGTACTTCTGTTTATGCACATGTTGAGTTTTCTTGCTGAGCCTTGGCTCATAGGTGTTTTGTGGTGCAGGTAAGGGGAAGGGAAAGCTTGACCATCCATGAGTTAGAGAGCTTCAGTGGCAGCGCGTACATATGCAGGTGCTCGACCACCACAACCGAGGATATCTCAGAGGAACTAGGGTTGTAGCCCTGTTTTTTCCGCATAGGTCGACTGGATGTAATGTTTGATATACATACACTTCTTTAAGAATTTGGTTGTAATATTTTGGGATCCCATGAATGTATGAAACTTTTTAAATAAAGGTCAACAATTTCTTTTACCAAAGTTTTAACCCTAACCCTTTACATTAACCATAGTTACACGTTTTAAGCCAAATGACTTGATTAGCAAGTCTGACACAATTTAAAGTACGCAGTGTAATGGTCCTGGATTAGGAGGACGTTATACCTTCCTTTCCAAAGATCAAAACCCACCATGGTATTAAGAAGAGAAGAGAAAAACGAGAGAGAGAGTACAAAGTTCCTTCTATTTGCTTGCTTCCTCAAAGTTCTACTAAATTCTAGAGCCTAACTAAGTCTATCCCTTGGCACCAAAATGACCAAAATGCCCCTAGATCAATTCCTAGCTCTTTAATGCCACCAAGGGAAAATCCGTCATTTGCCACATTCTCGCTAATTCCTCAAGTAATCCTATAAATCCCTAATCAATCCCGACATACCCAAATAACCACTAAATAACTACACGTTACCTGGTAAATCCAGAACACACACTAACTTCCCAAAATATCCCTAGGCTCACCCCGAGCCGGGTATTTAACCCTGTTGTGACTATTCCGCTAATTCACTCACTAGGATCGCCTCGGACCACACATCTCAAATGTATCCCCATAACACTGGGGTCTCACTCATAACACATACATGATATAAATATACCCTCAACGAGTAAAAAATTACAAATAGGCCCCAATTCACAAAAACGGGTCCACATGCATATATAATACACATAGACATGTATAATTATTCACATCACCATATAATTCATGTATACCGCATAATCACACATATAAATCCAATTGTGCCCTCCCGATACACTTACCAAGGCACTAAGCCTTATTAGCAAATTTGGGACGTTACACTACTCATGCTTTTCCTCTGACTAAGAATAAACAAGAATATCGTCGATGAAGATGATCACAAACTGATCTAGATAATCCTTGAACACCATGTTCATCAGATCCATAAAAGCTATTGGAACATTAGTCAAACCAAAAGACATGACTAGGAGCTCATAATGCCCATGTCTAGTGCTAAAAGCAGTCTTCGGTATATCTTCCTCCTTGATCCTCAGCTGGTAATAACCAGAACGAAGATCTATATTCGAGAATACCGTCTTACCCTGTAACTAATCAAACAGGTCATCTATCCTATGCAGATGATACTTGTTCTTAATGGTTAATTTTTTCAGTTCCCTGTAATCAATACCCATCCACAGAGAATCGTCTTTCTTCTATACAAATAGGATTGGCACACCTCATGGAGAGAAACTGGGTCTGATAAAACCTAAGTCTAACTACTCCTGTAATTGTACCTTCAGTTCTGTCAACTCTGTTGGGGCCATTATGAATAGTGCCATAGACACTGGTTCTGTCCCTCATGCCAGTTCAATAACAAACTATATCTCTCTGTATAGAGACAACCCTGGTAAATCCTCTGGAAACACATCCAGAAACTCACAAACTAGTCTAGTCTCTTCTGGTCCCACTAACACGACTTGAATGGTGTCTACAACACTGGCTAGGAATCCTATGCAACCACCTTGAAATAGGTCTCTAGCCTTCAATGCTAACAACATAGGTACACGGGGTCCCTGCACAGTGCCAACAAATACAAAGGGATCCTCACCCTCAGGCTCAAAGGTTACCATCTTTTTTTTTTTTTTTTGTAGTTTATGGTTGCCCCATACTTAACTAACTTTTCCATGCCAAAAATCATGTCAACGTCATTCATAACTAACTTAATCAAATCAGCTGACATCTCTCTGCCATCCACTGTCACTGGAAGTGATTTGATCCATCTCCTAGAGACTACTAACTCCCCAGTGGGCAGTAAAGTTCCAAACCTCACTGTATAGTAATCACAGGGCCTACATAGTCGATCAATTAATCTACTAGAAACAAAAGAGTGTATAGCACCAGAATCAATCAAAACAGTATAAGAGGTTCCAACACTAGAAAACGGACCTGTCACTACTGAGGGACTAGCCTCAGCCTGTGTCAATACAAACACTCGAGCGGGAATCGAGTTGTCCGCTTTCCTCAGTTCCTCTTTCTTTGCTCTTGGGCAATCCTTCTTCAAGTGTCCCACTATCCCGCACAGAAAGCAGGCCTTTGCCCAACACTCTCCCACATGGTGCCTCTTACATCTAGTGCACTCTAGGTAGGTCCTCCAAGCCTCATTGCTACCCTGGTAGCCTATTTGTATACCACGTGGCATCCTGTCAGGGCCTAAAGCTAAAAATGTAGCTAGAGCCCTCCTTTTTTGGTCACTAGGGCCTTCGTCCCTACCAAAATCCATAAATGGAGCTCCCATCCTCCTAGTGTCTCTCCTAGTTGCGTTCTCGTGCCAGATTTTATTTTCTGTTCCCTCTTTAGTAAGTGCTTTCTCTACCACTGGGCATATGTCGTCACCCCAGGCACGGTAGTAATGCGAAAATCGTGGGCTATCGTAGGTTGTATCCCCTGAAGGAAACTTTCCTTCCTTGTCCCATCAGTGGGTACCAAGTCTAAAGCAAACTTAGCCAGTCTATCAAATCTCAATGTGTACGCTCTGATTTTCCCACGGGCTGATTAGCAAGCTGAGCTGCGGCCTAATCATGATTATCTCGTGGACATCACCAAGACCGGAGCTCCCGCCATAAGGTCGTACCTCCTTAGCTCGAGGAATCCCAAGGGTTTGCCAAGATTGCCCAAGACTTGAGCCTAGACTCTGAAGGCCGAAGGTCGAGTTAAGTATCCAGCTCATGGTACGAGCTGAATATGGAGGCTATGACCCTTTGTAAAGTCAACACACGCAAGGTAAACGTGCATATATCAGACATCACGTGTCTGATATGCCCCTGACTTCTCGGACACGCAGCAGGAACGTGTGTATTCAGACACCCACGACTGGGTTGGGCCGTGCGGCCCATTATCTCCTTACCTATCGATTTGACCACACTTATGTGTCAGGTTTAGGAATTAATCATGAATGTCACAGAGTTGATATGATAGGTAAGAAGGTCACGGGATGACCTTCTTACCAACTCCCAGGTGCCTTCTCCTATAAATATGGAGACCCTGGGAGTTGATAGGGGTTGGATTATCTCTTGTAAGAAATATCCTGTAATCATATTCCCATAATAGAGCAATAATATTGACTAGTGGAGTAGAAGGATTTTAACCTTTGAACCACTTAAAAACCGTGTCTTGAGTCACCTTTCCATTTGCTAAGATCGTATATCTGTTTCGGTTCATTATTAGCACTAATCCCTTTCTCTTCCTTTCTTAAATTACCTGTTGGCGAAGAACCGCGTCAACAGTTTGGTGCTTTCATTAAGAGCAAGTCCGATTCAGTGCTGTCGCAAACATCCAACTATGGTGACAACTCGATCCAGCCACAGTAACGAGGCAGAGCAACATGATGGGCAGGAGGCTCATCATACTGCCACCCCTGGTGAACAAGTTCCTGAAGTCCAGCAGCGGCCAGGAAAACAGCCGGCGGGCCAAGACGACACCGGAAGTTCGGCGCCTCGACCGCCTAACCCAAACCCATGTTATTACACTGCGGTGGAAATGGAGAATGCTCAGCTGAGGAGCCAGCTAGCAATAGCTAGTCAGCAGATCAAGGATGTGCTGGCCCGATTACCCCCTCTCACAACCAACGCTAACATCGGAGAGAGGCAAGACGAGGCTTCTAAGTCTCGCCGGGGTAATCGGTCCAGGCGTAGCCGTTCAGACAGACTTCTGACGCCCAACTCCACTCCTTCATCACACCATCGAGAGGCAGACTTCAGAGGAATACCTAGAGCCAAACAATAGCAGTACAACCGTTCGGTCAGAACGCCGGAGCTACCTACCAAAGGCTAGTAAATAGAATGTTCGCAGACCAGATCGGAAAAAACATGGAAGTGCACGTTGATGACATGCTAGTCAAGTCAAAGACTGCTGATAACCATGTTTCCGACCTGGAAGAATGTTTTAAGATACTACGGGAATATGGCATGAGGCTCAATCCACATAAATGCACTTTTAGAGTTGCGTCAGGGAAATTCCTGGGGTTCATAGTCAATACCCGAGGAATCGAGGCAAACCCCGACAAGAACAGATCACTGCTCGAACTTCCTTCGCCCAGGTCGTGAAAAGATGTTCAAGGCCTGACAGGAAGAGTGGCAGCCCTCAACCGGTTTATTTCCAAGTCCATCGATAAGTGTTTGCCCTTCTACAACCTGCTCCAAGGAAACAAGAGGTTTGAATGGACAGTAGAATGCGAAAGTGCATTCCTCAACCTGAAGGCACATCTGGCTGAGCCGCCCGTGCTATCCAAACTCAAGGCAGGAGAGTCCCTTTTCCTCTACCTGGCTGTCACTGAGGACGCAGCTAGTGTCGTACTGGTACGAGAAGAGGACCAAGTTCAGAAGCCAGTCTACTACATCAGCAAAAGACTTCTCGGGGCTGAATCCTGATACCCGTTGATGGAGAAATTGGCATTCTGCCTTATCACGGCTTCGCGAAAGCTCAGGCCGTACTTCCAGTCCCACTCGATTCACGTCATGACCGATCAACCTTTAAGGCAGGTTTTGCAAAAACCTGAAGCATCGGGACGTTTGTTAAAGTGGGCCATCAAACTCAGTCAGTTCGAGATTCTGTACACTCTGCGAACTGCTATAAAAAGTCAGGCCCTGGCCGATTTCATGGCAGAGTGCACTGGATTCCAGGAGGATCCCGCAGAAAACTCACCACAAATCAGCTCGCCCCAGGCTTCATGGAGGGTCTTTGTAGATGGTTCATCCAACGAGAACGGCTCCGGAGATGGAATCATTTTGATATCCCCCGAGGGACATAGATTCCACTCGGCACTGAGATTCGGATTCAAAGCCTCCAACAATGAGGCCGAATACAAAGCTTTGCTGGCAAGACTGAAGATAGCCCAGGAGTTGAAGGCGAGCTCCATCCAGTGCTTCAGTGACTCCCAGCTCGTGGTATACCAGGTCCTGGGCGAATATCAAGCATGGGGACCCAAGATGGCCGCCTATTTGGCGAAGGTAAAAGTTGAGTTGTCCACATTTGAGCGAGGCTCGATCGAACAGATACCTCGGGAGTAGAGCGCTAACGCAGACGCTCTTGCCAAGCTCGCCACCTATGGGGAAACGGAGACCCTAGGTCTAGTACCAATCGAATTCTTGGAGAAACCAAGCGTAGAAGATGTCAGGACGGAGGTCGAGATGAGCGATGCCAGGCCGACCTGGATGACCCCCATCCTTGAATATCTCGTCGAGGGAAAGCTACCTGAAGGACGTAACGATGCACGGCGAGTCCTGTACCAAGCTCCTAGATATACGATAGTCGATGGGGTGTTGTACCGACGTGGGCACTCCCTACCTCTCCTCCGGTGTGTTCTTCCAGGCGAAGCAAAGGCCATCCTGCAGGAAGTGCACGAAGGATTTTGCGGAGACCACACTGGGGGGCAGATCTTGGCCTTAAAGGTCCTGAGGCAGGGGTATTACTGGCCAACTCTGTCCAAAGACTCGATCTCATACGTGAAGAAGTGCGACAAGTGCCAGCGATTCGCCGCAATTGCCCGAGCTCCTCCAGTCGAGCTTAAGATGATCTCGTCCCCATGGCTGTTTGTCGTTTGAGGAATAGACTTGGTTGGTGCCCTCCCCACTGGAAAAGGCGGGGTCCGTTATGCCGTGGTAGCCATTGACTACTTTACGAAGTGGGTTAAGGTAGAACCTTTGGCAATAATAACGTCCAAAAAAGTGCTTGACTTCGTGGTTAAGAGCATTATCTGCTGGTTCGGCCTGCCTAAGAAGATTATTTCCGACAACGGCACTCAGTTCGACAGCGACCTGTTCACCGAGTTTTGTGAAAGATACGGAATCGTAAAAAGTTTCTCCTCCGTGGCCTATCCTCGGGCTAATGGCCAGGTCGAAGCTGTCAACAAGACCCTAAAGGCGAGCCTCAAGAAGAGATTAGACGAAGCAAAGGGGGTCTGGCCAGAATAGCTCCCCCAGGTCCTATGGGCATACCGGACCTCGCATCGGACTCCTATGGGTCATACTCCCTTTTCCCTTACCTTTGGGAGTGAGGCAGTCCTCCCCGTGGAAATTAAAGTGCTTTCGCATAGAGTCTAGTCTTACGACCAAGATCGAAACCACGAGCTCCTGTGCAATTCCCTCGATCTAGTTGATGAAAGGCGAGAGGATTCGCAACTCTAGCTCACCCATTATCAGCAGATAATCACTCGCTACTTCAACACCAAAGTCAAAAAACGCGCCTTTCGCGTTGGCGACTTGGTCCTAAGGAGAGTTTTCCTGGCCGGGAAAGATCCCAAAGATGGAGTTTTATGACCAAACTGGGAAGGACCATACCAGGTCATCAAAATCATTAAGGAGGGAACTTATAAGTTAGCTCGGCTTGATGGAGGGGCGGTCCCGTGGACTTGGAACGCCATCCACTTAAAGAAATATTATCAATGATTCACTTGTAAGGCTTGGAAGGCCATTTTTTATGTATGAATGAGAATCATCTTTTTGTACATGTTTGCAAGTGTAATCTAAAGTAACAACGAAAGACCCTTTCCCAGTTACTTAGGGGGCATATGGTGCCTGGATATAACCAGGTCTCCTTAATGACTTAGAAGTTGATTCATATTGATTGACCATTGTTTTTCTTAAAAAACGCGAGATATTGATAAGGATTAAACGCTAACTAAGTCCTATCCTGGATATAACCGGGTCATAAAACTTAGAAGTTGATTTAAATCTATTGATCGTTGTTCTTCTTAGAGAGCTCGAGATATGGATAAAAGTTAACACGAACTAAGTTTTCAAATTAAGTTCCTGGTCCTAACCGGGTCATAAAACTTAGAAGTTGATTTAAATCTATTGATCGTTGTTCTTCTTAGAGAGCTCGAGATATGGATAAAAGTTAACACGAACTAAGTTTTCAAATTAAGTTCCTGGTCCAAACCGGGTCATAAAACTTAGAAGTTGATTTAAATCTATTGATCGATGTTCTTCTTAGAGAGCTCGAGATATGGATAAAAGTTAACACGAACTAAGTTTTCAAATTAAGTTCCTGGTCCTAACTGGGTCATAAAACTTAGAAGTTGATTTAAATCTATTGATCGATGTTCTTCTTAGAGAGCTCGAGATATGGATAAAAGTTAACACGAACTAAGTTTTCAAATTAAGTTCCTGGTCCTAACCGGGTCATAAAACTTAGAAGTTGATTTAAGTCTATTGATCGTTGTTCTTCCTAAAGAGCAACGCGAACTAAGCTTTTCAAAAAAAAAAGTTGTAACCAAAATGCGTAAATGCAAGAAAGAGGCTCAATTAAAAGCGTTAAATCAAATTGTCTCGAGGTGAAAGCACCTCATGCAAAGGTTACATAAAAAGTATTTAAAAATATTGAAGGGCACAAGAGAAGAAACGCCCTAAGCTCTGCCAGGTGGCCCCTTGGAGGTCGTCGTCTCGCCTTGCTCAGCTACGCTAGAACCATCCCCGGTCTCCGAGGGCGCTTCTTTATCAAGGCGAGCTTGGAACTTCACCAGCAAGCGCTCCCAGAGGCTCGCTGACATGAAGGAGAAGTCTGCATCTGGATTGTAGACCCAGCAATGGTATAACAGATCTTCCATGGACTTTTTCGAAGTTGTCCGCTCGGCCTCTAGGGCAGCCTGGACAACCTGGACCTCGGTCTTCGCGGCATCTAGGTCTGTCCGCGAGGTGGCGAGAGAGGCCTCGAGCTCTTGGACCTTCGAGCGGGTTTTTTCCAACTCGACCTGCGAGGCCACCAAGGCATCCTTAGCCGCCTGCAGGGTGGTCTGGTGCTCGCTCCTCATGTCCTCGAGCTGAGTTTTGGTCCTGACGATGCTCCGGTGAAGGGCAACGACGCTCTGCGAAGTTGAAAAGACAATCGCCTTAGGAAAAAGGGAAAGGAAAAGCAGAGCAAAGTGTAAATGATAAAAACCACAAAAAAGTAAGCTAGCTTACCGTCATGGACATGCCCAATGAAGACTCCAGCACGCCCACCAGGCTCAGTGTCTCGATGGCCCGGAGCTCCTTCTCAGTGAACCTGTATATGTGGCTGACGGCGTAGTTCGCCGACTCATACACTGTTCCCCGGAAGGCCTCGGGGATCTTCTCCAGGTCCTGGGGATTGATTGGGATACGTACATTTGAGGGTACAACCGCCGAAGTCCCGAGCTCCGTTCCTGCGTCCTGGGCGGTGGCTGGAGCTCGCGGGGGCGGTGGAGGCATGTTGCTTACCCCTGCAGCAGCAAGAATCTCTCCCGCGACCTGGGCAGCCGGGGTTTGCTCCTTCTCCTTTGCCGGAGACTTGGTGGGGACCCCAGCAGCATTCTTGGATGTCTGGAGCCTTTTCATTTTTGGCCCAGCTGAGGGGTTCCCCCCGAAGACCGCACCTCGTAGGCTTTCCTCGGGCTGAGACATTTCTTCTGTCAAAACAAAAACATGGTTAGTACGAGTTAGCAGCCATACAGATACAAAAACAAAGGGGTAAAGATAAAAAGTATATGAATACTAAGGGAATCCTACCCCCCGAGCTCGAAGAAGAATCTAAGTCGATTAGTTCTCGAACTGGCGCAGGTTCTGGCTCCGAGGCTGACTCAGGGCTAGATTCCTCTACGTATTGCCTAAGCCCCAGTGCTACAGCACCCCTTCGGAGTGATGGCCATGTCCGAAGGTTAGTCCCATACTACTCAAATAGGATCGACCTAAAGGCTAGGGTATTATCTACTACTACGGTACCCCTAGGCCGGCTATCTTGGTAGTCCAGCACAAGCCAGTCGACACAATGAAGCAGGGTGGTATTCAGGTCCAGATCACTTCGGAGATGATGGACGAGCTGCCTAGGATTGAACCTAGCCATCCGGGGGTCTGCTGTGGCCCTATCTAGACTCCTAAACATGTAAGGGTTACCTTGGCCAGAAGGACCCGCGGCTGCTCCGGATTGGATCCTCTCCTCGCCCGTCCTCTGGGCGACCTCCAAGGTCCGCTTCCTATTCCTCACGAGGGGAACTTCGTCGCCCTCGTCCTCCTCATCTTCATCTCCCACGACGTCCTCCACGATGACGGGTCTGGTGTCGCGAGCTGGGGAAAGCCCCCGAGGCCTCCTGAGGTTCAAAGTCTAATTTGGGAAAATCAGTTTGCAGGTTATCATCGTCTCGTCTGTTACGAGCACGCGGTAATCTTTCTCGCTGGGGGGCAAGCCCGCCAGCGTCTCGTATTGGGCCCCGAGGGTCACAGATTTCTCTGTCCTCGCGAAAATGGCTGCAGAATTAGTCTAAGTCAAAAAGGGGTACGGGAGGAGCTAAGACGACACTTAACTTACGAGCTAAGGATAAAAAACACTTACGAGGATGATTGAAGTAGTGGAGCTCACAGTTCCTGAACCCCGTCGACATGAAGAATTGGTCCTTGAAGTCGTTGGGGTGGCTGGGCAGCTCGATGACCGCAGCCGTATTGGGAAATCGGGTTAAGTAGTAAAACCCGTCGCCTCGCCCCCGCTGATCCGGGCTGGCCTTGAGGCAGAAAAAGTATAAAATGTCCGTTGGAGTGGGGCCTCCCACTCGTGCTTCAAAAATAAATATCTCAACCCCGCCAACAACCGATAGGAGTTGGGGGGAGTTGAAATGGTGCCAACCTCACATAATTGAGGAAGTCCGCGAAATACTGGTCCAGCGGGAGGAATGCCCCCACCTTGAAATGCTTGCCGCTCCAGGCCGCGAATACCTCGTCGAGCGGCGCGCAGCTCCGCTCGCCTTCCGCGGGAGGTCAGGCCACCACAGATGTTCTCCCCATGGCGATGTTGTGGGAAAGAAAGATTTTGTTGATCTTCGCCTGGTCAGTGACCTTTGAGACGATCCTCTCCGCCTCAAAGAAGGCATCGGGGGCGACCTCGACCTCCTGCTCCACCGCCGGCCCAAAGTTGGGGATTGGGGAGTCCGGCATCACCGCCTTTCCTTTGTCCTGCTGTGAGGCCGAGCTGCTGACGGTCTTCTTGGGAGCGTTCCTTTTCGATGCCATCTGGTCGCCTAACGAACAAAAGAAAACATTTCAGAAAAGGCGACCCAAGCATGAGGAAAAAAGCAAAGTGTTATTTGCAAGAGCTGAGGTAAGCCCAGCCCGTGGAGAGTGGGACCACGCGGTTCAATGAACACGCGCCTGTGCTCCCAACAGATCCCCAATTACTCGGAATTCGTGTGTCAGGAGGGTCAGGATGGAATTTTCCTTGGGGGGAAAGTTTCAGTAGGAAAAAATTGCAAAACCGCCTATGAAGCGTGTTCCCTAAGCTACCCGGTTTTGCACCCAAAAGTTCCAAAACTCCTACCCAGAAATTTTCCCCAAAAAAAGCATCCTGTAAACCATACTCTTTAGTGATTTCCTACAGCAAAAATACCCTAACCTAAAAAGGCTTTCACCCTCTGTATCCACAAAACCCAGAAAACCCTTGCATGCGGCCACAGTAAAATATTTACCTAAGCTACAGTGAAATATATTTTCAAAACACACATGGCCAGGAAACTTACAGTGTTTGGCTGGGAGGTGGGTGAAGGTATCGCCTAGGTGAAAGCTTCATTGGGTATTGGCTTCCAAAGCTTTGAAGAAATCCTTATGTCTGAGCTTCTTGAACGCTGAGTGTAGCAGTCACGGAGAAGAGGGTTTTTTTTTCTGAGATGAAGAGAGAAGAAGGAGATAAGTTCTGAGAAATTTCAAATGAAAGGGTGGCCACCCCTTTTTATATATACGTGAAGGGTCACGTGTAGAGGGCCGTTGGATGGCCCTGATGAGGGATCCGAGGCCCTCCACTCGAAATACGAAATGACGGCTGGGCATCGGCTTGGCCATTAAATGCAGTTCTCGTAAGACGTACCGTCACCAACCACGATGATCCACGTATCAGGCGCCTGCGTAAGAGGTGGAATGTGAAGATTTCATGGGGAAGCCTAAAAGCCCCTACTGTGATCTTATACGACGTGGTATACCACGAGCAGGGGCTTGGGGGGCAGATGTACGCCCTGATTTTCCCATGGGCTGATTAGCAAGCTGAGTTGCGGCCTAATCATGATTATCTCGTGGACATCCCCAAGACCGGAGCTTCTGTCATAAGGTCGTACCTCCTTAGCTCGAGGAATCCCAAGGGTTCACCAAGATTGCCCAAGACTTGAGCCTGGACTCTGAAGGCCGAAGGTCGAGTTAAGTATCCAGCTCATGGTACGAGCTGAATATGGCGGCTATGACCCTTTGTAAATTCAACACACGCAAGGTAAACATGCATATATCAGACATCACGTATCTGATATGCCCCTGACTTCTCAGACACGCAGCAGGAACGTGCGTATTCAGAAACCCACGACTGGGTTGGGCCGTGCGGCCCATTATCTCTTTACCTATCGATTTGACCACACTTATGTGTCAGGTTTAGGAATTAATCATGAATGTCACAGAGTTGATATGATTGGTAAGAAGGTCACGGGATGACCTTCTTACCAACTCCCAGGTGCCTTCTCCTATAAATATGGAGACCCTGGGAGTTGATAGGGGTTGGATTATCTCTTGTAAGAAATATCCTGTAATCATATTCCCATAATAGAGCAGTAATATTGACTAGTGGAGTGGAAGGATTTAAACCTTTGAACCACTTAAAAACCGTGTCTTGAGTCAGCTTTCCATTTCCTAAGATCGTATATCTGTTTCAGTTCATTATTAGCACTAATCCCTTTCTCTTCCTTTCTTAAATTACCTGTTGGCGAAGAACCGCGTCAACACAATGCATACTCTGTCACTGACATATTTCGTTGTAGCAGTTTACTAAATTCCCCTGCCTTTGCAGCCCTAACTGCATCATCATAGTACTTTTCATTAAATACGGTGTTGACGGTAAGAACTCGTCAATGAAGTTAAGTTGGAAAAATTATCAAATTAGAATCGCTAATTGGAAAGCTATGAAAACTTGAACAATAACTCAAGAACAATAATCTAAGAACAATGGAGAATTCAGTATCTCATTCACACTAATGCCTCTGCTACAGTCAAATTTCCAACCCCCTTTCAGGTGGTCTTAGAGTTCCTTTTATAATGGGCTCTAATGGCCTTAGGTACATGATGATCCAGGGGACCAAGTGGTACATACGTACTGTATTAGAGGAATGGTTTCAGAGGTAGTAGTTCTACATCCCGTACAGGAGCAGGTGTCAGGGGGATGTCTCCACAACTTGTCTGTACCCCTGCCTGAGGCGTGGTGGCAGGCGTATTGGCACAGGAGGTAGTGGTGTCGGTTCTGACCTATGGACGTAGACGTACGGACCATGATCCTTACCCCAGCAATCTCACTGGCACTGGTATCCGTACTTAGTACTTGGTCGTACAAATATGTCTCATTCGACTCGTACTGGATCTCCTAAGCATAGGGACTTCGAGGTGTGAAAAAGGGGATCCTTGGTGCCCGTACTGGCCGTGGCGTTGAGTAGGGGTCTTGGGCCCATACGCGTCAAGTCACGGGGTGTCGGCCTCCTGAGAAGAGGGTGGGCTGATGGACCTCCCGGGGCGTGCGCGCGTGGGACCTTGCGCGGCCTCGAGCATGGGGCGCCATAGACGGCCTCGCAACCCCTCTTGGCCTCGCGCATGGGGCGCCATAGACGGCCTCGCAGCCCCTCTTGGCCTCGCGCATGGGGCGCCATAGACGGCCTCGCGGCCCCTCTTGGCCTCGCGCATGGGGCGCCATAGACGGCCTCACGGCCCCTCTTGGCCTCGTGCCTGGGGCGCCATAGACGGCCTCGCGGCCCCTCTTGGCCTCGCGCATGGGGCGCCATAGACGGCCTTGCAGCCCCTCTTGGCCTCGCGCATGGGGCGCCATAGACGGCCTCGCGGACCCTCTTGGCCTCGCGCATGGGGCGCCATAGACGGCCTCGCGGCCCCTCTTGGCCTCGCGCATGGGGCGCCGTAGACGGCCTCGCGGCCCCTCTTGGCCTCGCGCATGGGGCGCCGTAGACGGCCTCGTGGCCCCTCTTGGCCTAGCGCATGGGGCGCCATAGACGGCCTCGCGGCCCCTCTTGGCCTCGCGCGTGGGGCGCCATAGACAGCCTCGCGGCCCCTCTCGGCCTCCCGCATGGGGCGCCATAGACGGCCTCGTGGCCTTCCTCTGCTCCGCGCATGGGCATGGTGGGAGTGGCCCAAGGGCCTCGCGGAATGGGACGGCCCTTGCCCATATGATGGCTTCGCCTGTTTGATGGCCTCGTGGAATGGGACGACTTTATATTTTCTCTTGATGAGATTATGAGCATCAACATACGGTTGTAAACTCTTCCCAATCCATGGTTTTCATGTTCCCGATTTGGGATATCACTTCCCACCAAATTCGGGCGTCCTCTCGAAACATGTATGTGGCACAGGAAACTCTCTCATTACCTTCTACACTCATGAAGTCCAAGATAGCGGTAATCGTGCTCATCCATTGCTTGACCTTTGCCGAATTTGTATTTCCCTAAAAAAACTGTAGGGTGCAGCTTTTTGAACCTTTCAAAATGAGGTTCCCATTTGTTTCCATCCTCTCATGGCTACCGGTACCAACACAGTGTTGGGAATTGTGCCCTGAAAGCATATGTAGTAGACATTGTTTTAAGAAAGAAATAAATAAATAAATTGAATTTGTTATGTATATATTTTATGGACTATATTATTCTGTGATAATATTAAGTAAATATCAGAAAAATTACTAAGTTCATATATGTGATCTCAACCACGTATTGGTACGAGAGGATTGTGTTTCAGATAAATGAACTTGAATAGTTCCCAGTAAAATAAAGTTATGGAATCTTTAGATTAATTATTGCAAGTACGATCCACTAGTATTTTGAATACATGTGATCTAGATCCGAATTACTAGTGTAGTAGGACACTTTTGTGGAGGTACTTTTATATTAGATAATATATAGACCTAGACCATATATGTTTATTAACACTTAGTTAAATACCCTTTTGAAGAATTAATTAAATATATCAACTGATGATCATATACAAATAGATCTTAATCCTGAAGCTACTATGAACTCCTGTTTATGTTATACGAGTTCTTTGATTCACTCGTTAGGGTTTGTCAGAATGATCAGGCTAGCAACTATTGTTTTGGGAACTCATTAATATAAATGGCTGGGGACATAGTATACAAATATGGAATCTATACCTTCTCATAAGAGATTGAATAATGGTTCTCATAAGGGTTGACTTTTGGGACTGAAAGGTTATTGAGTTGTAGAGTCCAAGAACTTTACTTAGCTAGTTAGATAGTAGTAGCAATAGTAATAATTGTAGTATTTTTATGACTGTGGATTTTGGTTCAGACCGGGATTTAATTGGACACTCGTAGTAACACTTGTAGATTTTCTAAGTTTAACCTATAGTTTAAGAACATTAATTTTAACCTAAAATTTGATTAATATGACTAATATTGATGGTGATATTTATTATATTATAAGGTTTAGATATACCCAATAAGATAGTGACACTTGTCTTGTGTATGTTTAATGATAATTAAGTATTTTTGAGGAATAAGTTTATTAAGATCATATTTGAATATCCTAGGGTTTGTCAGCAGCTTTGAAATTGTTAGAGGACTTAGTCAAGGCTGTTTACTCAATTCAAATTAGGCTGAAAATGTGCAATTTCGTGTTTAAATATTCAGCGTATGCCGATATATCGTAGCTATAGGGGGCGATATATCGCAATACAGGGATACGAAAAAACACGTAACTTCGCACGATCACCTCGACGAGCCTCGGGCATATTAGCCCAGGCGATATATCGCCTACTAGGGGCGATATATCGGCTCATGTACCATATTTTTGAATTTGTTTTAAACCG
Source organism: Humulus lupulus (assembly GCF_963169125.1). Lineage (NCBI taxonomy): Eukaryota > Viridiplantae > Streptophyta > Magnoliopsida > Rosales > Cannabaceae > Humulus > Humulus lupulus. Next base: position 143,651,659 of record NC_084800.1, on the reverse strand, counting down.
AGCTCATTTTAATCTTTAACCTCTTGATAAGTCTAGCATCTTTCTGACCGAGTCTTCAGCCTCTGCTAAACGATAATTCAAATATTTTTCAATTAAAAAGCCATTATTTTATTCAAGTTAAATGAAGATCTTTTCATTCCTGAACTCTATAAATAGGACCTAGTCCCCAGCCATTTATTCATTCATCAAGCTAAGTTTAGAGGCTACAAGCTGCTAGGTTATTTTTGAGTGCTTAAACACTTGGGTTAGGAATATAAGCTTTAACTTTATAAGCTTAATAAACACTCTAGAAGTAAGGTTCATAGTATATTTCGGTTTGAGGTGTAGTTTGGTCATAGAAGCATTAAAGGTATTCCAAATTCTAGTTCATTTCTGTATTGTTTCCTTAAGTTCTTATAGTTTTCTACTCAAAATCCTAACTCTATTCTTTATTCTTGGTTAGGAAATCTAAGATCTTGAACATAAGGTTCTTGGTAAGTATCTTTCGATGGTATAGTTCTTTCATTATTTTCATCCCTTTTTCTTTAGTATACTCACCCTTTCATTGATGGTTTTTAGGAGTGTTACAAAGTCCCAATACTGTTCGCATATCTCGGTATTTTTGGTAAGGAAAATAGGATAGGATGTTATATGTTATGCTATATATTATCTTATGATTTATGTGTTATGTTAACTTATGATTTATGTGTTATGTTATGTATTAGACTTGGGCATATTACTTGTATAACTAACAAGCCCCAATAAGTTTATGGGCATATGACTTGCTTAGCTAGCAAGCCCCACAAATCTAATGGGCATATGACTTGTTTAGTTTACGAGCCCCAAGTAATAATGACCATTATAGTATGTGTGACATATGTGTATGATATGTTTTAGTATATGTTGATATTTATTTTATGTATATGATTTATGTGTTAGATTTTCCTTGCTGGGCATTAGGCTCATTCCTTTATATTTATATGTGCAGGAAAATAGCTATGGTGGCGGAAAGGTTCTTGGCAGCTTGGGGGTTGTGTATTGAGGCAGAATGGAAATGGCTGGATTGAGCGTTCGGTTCGAGGATGAAGTCACTTCTTAGTCCTTTAAAAATTATGCTTTATATGTATTTTTCGCACTTTATTTTGTAATCCATTTATTTAAAATTATGTTATGTTTTTATTTTAAAAACCATGGGATCCCATATCCTACTTTAAATTTTATGTAGTTTAACATTTGTTTTTCAAGTTTTTAATGAAGTTATGATTATTTCACTTGTAAGTATTATTAAAAATTAGTGTCTATGTATAGTAGTCATTAATGGTCCAAAGTCTAGAGTAGTTGGGTCATTACAGTTGGTATCAGAGAAACGGTTCATCCGCATGAAGTTCTCCTCGATACACACACTCAAAGCTCCGAATCTGACCGCCAAGTAAGTATGTAAGTTATAGTTATTATGCTTATATGTATAGCTAACGATTTTAGCATTTATGTTTTCAGTTAAGTATGAACGGAGCATTAACCTATGAGGATATCCGAGCCATTAAGGCTTTAAAGAGAATAAGAGAATCGAAAAACACCATAGGAACACTAGAGAGAATCACTCGGAGACTGCTTTTGTTCCACAGAGAAATAGGTCACCTTCAAGAGTCTAAGCAAATCATGATGAGAACAACGAAACAATAAGTTTTAGTAATTAGACTATTTAGAGATTTTCATCCCATAATTGCAGCCTTAGAGGAGATATGGGAAACAATGGATGATGAAGATGAACTGCCAGCAGCAATGCGATATTACTTTCTCTTAATTAGGTTCACTTCAAAATCAGAATTTCAGTTTACCAATGAGCAAAAACATAGGATTTTTACAAACCTTCCTCGAGGACATTTTGTGGCACATGATAATGAAGATTATGAAGAGTTAGATGATGATATGCTAGATGAAGGATCGGATGTAGAAGATCCTAATTTTTATAATAGTTAGTTTCATTGTTTGCCTTATTTATTGTTTGTTTTATGGTTGTAATAAGTGAAAACTCTTTTCCAAATTAATATCATGTTATTTTGTTATCATGTATGAGTTTGATTTTTATTTCACAATCATAATAGATACTAAATAAAATAAATAATGACTAAGTTCGGTGAGGGTGGATACAAATCAATGGACCAAGTTTCTATATTGAGAGTTAGGGGGTCATAGTAGTGGGAACGATTTTACTGATCCCAGCCCTCCCTCAATATGGTTAACTTTGGACAAAGATGAGTTTCGAGCCTGAGAATTAAGTCATATAGGATGATTAGAAATAGACTTAGAAATAATAAAGATGGCTGGTAGAAACCCATTCTATAAATAAAGAAGACTTATATAATTTTCGTAAGAAGTCATAATCAATAGGTCCGAGTTATGTCTGTCTAGAATAAGTTTTGCCTTAGAGCCTATTAGGTAAAGTTCTAACATGTTTCTTTCAACTATTAGAACTCTGCTGCGATGTCGCTCTGAAGATCTGCACGCACCAACGAAAATGCCTCCAACGTTGTTCCAGTGAACAATGAAGCCCCTCCAGTTCGCAGAAGGGGAGTGCGTGCTACTGCCAGCCGCAACGCGCTGGCACTGCCAGCTGACAACACTGCGGAGATCGCCAGACTGCGACAACAAGTCGAGGAACTTTTGCAGCAACAGCGACAATAGGCTCAGCCCCAGACTCAGCCTCCGCCTCAGCCGCAACCACAGCAAATGGCCTCAGCACCCCAACAAGTTGGTCCATATGGGGGATGGCCAGTGGCAAATTACGCGCCGTATCCAGTATAGCACATGGAGCCAGTTTATGAGAGGTTCCGCAAGTAGCACGCTCCAAACTTCGAAAGGGACTACAGACCCCTTTGAGGCAGAAGAGTGGCTAAGGAATGTGGAGCCAATTCTGATGCACATGAATCTCAGTAATGAGGACCGTATATCCTGTGTCTCGTCATTGCTCAAGAAGGATGTCAGGATATGGTGGGACTTGGTCCAACAATTTCATGATGTTTCCACCATCACATGGACTCGATTTGTGGAGCTGTTCCACAAGAAGTATTACAATTCGGCTATACTCGCTTCGAGAGTTGAGGAGTTCGCCAACTTAAAGCAAGGTAGTTTATCAGTGGCAAAGTATGCTCGTCAGTTCGACCGCCTAGCTAAGTTCGCATCTGAGATGGTTCCAACTGATTTTCTGAGAGTGAACAAGTCCGTTAGAGGACTTCGACCGAAGCTCGAGATGGGGGATAAGCTAGCAAACCTGGGGAATACTACGTATGCCGACGTTCTAGAGACAGCAATAGAAGTAGAGAGACTACAGACTAATGTAAGTAAAGAAGAAGCCAGTAAGCCTGAGCCTAGATAGTAGGGTCAACCTCAGACTAGTCAGAACAACAACCATAATAGCAACCATCAGTCCGGCAACAACAGTAACGGTCAGAAGAGAAGGCATCCTGATAACAAGCAATCTGACAGCGATAAGAGGGCATGGACAAATAATGGGGGAAATAGGCCGGGCTATGTGGAATACCCGCCTTGTGCTAAGTGTCAGAAGAAACATCTTGGAGAATGCCGCGCAAACACCAAGGAATGTTTTAACTGTGGTCAAGAAGGACACCGGAAAATAGATTTTCCTCAGCGCAAGCCAGAAGGGAAGAAAGACAATAAGATGGTTCCTGCTAGGGTTTTTGCCTTAACCCAAGGAGAGGCTGATGCTAGCAATAAGGTGGTCACAGGTCAGGTTTCTATCCTCAATAACATATGCTCTATATTATTTGATTCGGGAGCCACTCATTCATATATCTCGTTAGGAATGATAAAAAAACTAGACAAACCTTGTGAAAGATTTAGAACTAGGTTTGTAACCAAGTTGCCTTCGGGCAAAGTAGTTCTATCATCACGGATAGTACGAGGCGTACCAATCAAGATTGAGGACGTAAAACTAGAAGGAAACCTAATAGAACTGGTGATCAAGGACTTTGATGTAATACTAGGCATGGACTGGCTAGCACGGCATGGCACAACCATCGACTGCAAACGCAAGAAGGTGATGTTCGAGACTCCTGACAGCCATAAACTATGCTTCATGGGACAAGCTTCAGGATTACGCACCCCGTTAGTATCATCTCTCAAAGCTCAAAGAATGATGGAAAAAGGATGTCAAGCATTCTTAGCCAGCATCACAGATGTGGTAAAGGAGACACCACTTAAGGTTGGAGATGTCTGTATTGTAAAAGAATTCCCAGAGGTATTTCCCGATGACTTGCCAGGATTGCCGCCAACTTGGGAAATTGACTTCACGATAGAATTAGTATCGGGCACTGAGCCTATCTCTAAGGCACCATACCAGATGGCACCTACGGAACTCAAGGAGTTAAAGATGCAGCTACAAGAACTCCTAGACTTGGGTTTTATTAGGCCGAGCCATTCGCCATGGGGAGCATCAGTGCTATTCGTGAAGAAAAAGGGCGGAAGCATGCGGATGTGTATAGACTATCGCGAGCTGAACAAGGTAACGATTAAGAATAAGTACACGCTACCCCGGATTGACGACTTGTTTGATCAACTCCGAGGCGTGACTGTATTCTCAAAGATTGATTTACGGTACTGGTATCATCAGCTCAAGGTAAAGGGAGAAGATATTCCTAAGACAGCCTTTAGAACTCGTTATGGACATTACGAGTTCTTGGTTATGTCCTTTGGTCTTACTAATGCACCAGCCGCATTTATGGACTTGATGAATAGGGTCTTCAAGGACTACTTAGATAAATTCGTCGTAGTGTTCACTGACGACATCTTAGTATACTCTAAGGATGAAGTAGAGCACGAGGAACATTTGAGGTTGATTTTGTCACGACTGAAGGAGCATCAACTCTACGCCAAGTTCAAGAAATACGAGTTTTGGCTTTCGCAAGTGGCGTTCCTCGGGCACATTATATCCAAGGACAGAGTTACAGTAGACCGGTCAAAGGTAGAGGCCGTGAAGGATTGGCCAAGACCAAAGAACGCATCTGAAGTAAGAAGCTTTCTAGGGTTAGCAGGTTATTATAGGAGGTTCATAGAGGGCTTTTCTAAGATAGCCACTCCACTCACCAACCTGACCCGGAAACAACAAAGATTCAACTGGAATGATAAATGTGAAGAAAGCTTCCAGTTGCTTAAGGATAAGCTTTGCTCAGCACCAGTACTCTGTGTACCGACACCCCACGATAAGTTCGTAGTTTATTACGATGCATCGAAGCAAGGATTGGGTTGAGTGCTGATGCAAAATGACAAGGTGATAGCCTACACTTCACGACAGTTGAAGGAGTACGAGCAGCGCTATCCAACTCACGATATGGAGTTGGCAGCGGTGGTCTTTGCGTTGAAAATCTGGCGCCATTATCTTTACGGAGAACAGTGCGAGATTTATACGGACCACAAAAGTTTAAAGTACTTCTTTACTCAGAAGGAGCTCAACATGAGGCAGAGCAGGTGGTTAGAATTAGTGAAGGATTACGACTGGGAAATCCTATACCACCCGGGAAAAGCAAACGTAGTTGCCGATGCGCTTAGTAGGAAAAGTTATGGAAGTTTAGCAGCTTTAGCCGGAATAGAAAAGCCGCTACAGTAGGAGCTAATTAGTGCCGAAATAGAAGTAGTTGTCGGCAAGCTATCTAACTTGTCTATCCAGTTGAATCTGCTAGAAGACATACGGATTGGTCAGGGACATGACAACACACTAGCAGCACATATGGATGTAGTCCAAGAAGGCAAGACCACAGATTTATCAATATCTAGTCAAGGTTTATTGAGATATAAGGATCGGTATGCGTGCCAAATAATCAAAGGATTAAGAAGATGATTCTAGAAGAAGCACACAGTACCCCGTACTCAGTTCACCCAGGGTCGACCAAGATGACTCATGACATCAAGGCAATCTATTGGTGGCCAGGGATGAAAAGGGACATAGCAGAGTTTGTGTCTAAGTGTCTTGTATGCCAGCAAGTGAAAGCAGAGCATCAGTGGCCTGTAGGCTTATTGCAACCGCTTAGCATACCAGAATGGAAGTGGGACGATATAACTATGGACTTCATGACAGGTTTGCCAAGGACGAATATGTAGCATGATTCCACTTGGATAGTAATAGATAGACTAACCAAGTCGGCTCATTTCCTGCCTGTTAAGACTTCATACACGGCAGACCAATATGCAGACATCTACGTCCAAGAGATAGTTGCATGGAATCCCCAAGAAAATAGTGTCGGATAGAGGATCGATGAGTTTTTGGGGAAGTTTACAGCAAGCTATGGGTACTAAGTTAAGTCTTAGTACAGCTTTTCATCCTCAGACAGACGGGCAGTCCGAGCGTACGATTCAGATTTTAGAAGATATGCTACGCGCATGTGTACTTGATTTCGGAGGATCATGGAATAAGTACTTGCCGCTGATAGAATTCTCCTACAACAATAGCTACCAGTCAACGATCAGGATGGCACCTTATGAATTGCTATATGGAAGGAGGTGCCGATCACCATTGCACTGGGACGAGGTAGGAGAAAGGCAGCTTCTAGGTCCCGAAGCTGTTAGACAAGCTCAAGAAGCAGTAGCGCTTATTAGACAGTGTATGCTTGCTGCTTAAAGCCGTCAGAAAAGCTATGCGGATGCCAAGAGACGCGATGTGGAATTCAAAGTCGGAGACCAAGTCTTCTTGAAGATATCTCCTATGAAAGGTGTAAAGCGGTTTGGGAAGAAAGGCAAACTTAGTCCCTGATTTATAGGTCCTTTTGATATATTGGACAAAGTGGGAGCAGTTGCGTATAGACTAGCCCTACCGCCAGCACTAGCAGATAGTCACAACGTGTTCCACATCTCGATGCTATGCAAATATGTGTCAGACCCATCTCACGTCCTCAAGTACAATACGATAGCACTCCAGAAAGACTTGAGTTACGAGGAACGACCGGTTAGCATCCTGGATAGGGGTGAAGCAGTTACGGTCCAAGAGCATTCCTATAGTCAAAGTCCTATGGAGTAATAGTTCTGAACGAGAGGCAATGTGGGAGTTGGAGGAGGACATGCAAGGCCGGTATCCGGAGTTATTTGGTAAGTAAATTTCGAGGACGAAATTCTTTTTAGTAGGGGAGAATTGTAAAGTCCAAGAACTTTACTTAGCTAGTTAGATAGTAGTAGCAATAGTAATAATTGTAGTATTTTTATGACTGTGGATTTTGGTTCAGACCGGGATTTAATTGGACACTCGTAGTAACACTTGTAGATTTTCTAAGTTTAACCTATAGTTTAAGAATATTAATTTCAACCTAAGGTTTGATTAATATGACTGATATTGATGGTGATATTTATTATATTATAAGGTTTAGATAGACCCAATAAGATAGTGACACTTGTCTTGTGTATGTTTAATGATAATTAAGTATTTTTGAGGAATAAGTTTATTAAGATCAATATTTGAATATCCTAGGGTCTGTCAGCAGCTTTGAAATCGTTAGAGGACTTATTTAAGGTTGTTTACTGTAAAGAATGCCCTAGACTAGTGCTTAATAAAACGTTCACATATTCATTGGTTCATAAAAGAAAAAAAAAACCACTTATTATAGAAGTCTCAGTGGGGACTTGCTTAAAAAAATGCAAGTTGGGCCCAATAGTTTTAAAAGAAAATATGAGTTTTTATGCAAAGTTCAAAAGAAAACAAATCCAATAATTAAGTCCCACTGATAATTTAGAAAGTCTCTTAAAACATATCATAATTAAAATGGCGTCCTAAAGTGATCGTTTTTCCGTCCATAGGATGCCCCACGCCATACACCCCACGACGATAGAATTCCTCACGTCACCACGCATGCCACAGAGAAACCTATTTGCTATCTGGAAGGGAAAGTAAGGGGGTGAGCTAAAAGCCCAGTAAGGAAGTACAAACAATAAGCAAGTAAGATACAACAAATTCACACACTATCGTTCATCTTTATACATCATAGCATTGTCGTAACAAACATCATATCATCATCATAACGTAGCATCATAACATCATTATATCCTAACATCATCATAACGTAAACATCATAGCATCATCATGACATAACATCATCATAACATAAACATCATAGCACATTCATACAAAATTCCTTGTGAACATGGCCCGCTAACTTGTCCATGCCACCCTTTTGAGGTAAACAAGAGTCTCTGGTCCTTGAATAACCTCGGCGCGTCCACCCTTGAAGTTACGTCTTTATATCCTTAGTAACTCGGGTTATATCTTCATATCCTTAGCAACCCATTTTGATGTGTGGCATTCATCACGCTAACATCCACACATAACATAACATATTCATACAAGCCAACATATCATCACATTATGGCATTCATAATTCATAACATTTCATTCACACAAAGTCTTACCATACATAGCATAAAATCATAGAATCTATCTAACTTCCTTACCCACTACAACAATTATGCCCATATATTACATTAAAATATAGCATATTTTAATAAGTGTTATTGTCGCATGGTAATAGAAAAAGACACGGAAAATGGGCGGTAAATGAAATACACAGGCGCCAAATGAAACAAAAAAAGCAATCTCTAAGGTTGAATCCCTAATTACTCTACACCCCTCCTCTGTTTCTTTCTCACACTCAGTAACTCTCTCTCTCTCACTCACTCGTTCAATCTTTCTTTCTTTCTCTCTGTTTGTTGCAGGTGTGTAACAAGGTGATGGGGCCTGCGGCTTGGGTCGTGTGACAGGGAGGCTCGACTCTTGGGTCTACGGTGGCTGGCTCGTGGGTGTGACGGTGCTTGCGGCGGTGCGTCTATGGCGTGGCTCGACTCGTGGGTCAGTCTTGTACCAGCTATCTGTTGTCTCTACAATATGTTCCTGTTGTTCATTGTCTTCCTCCGTCTCATCTACCACAACTTCCCTCCCCATGTTTCGCCGACTCCAACAGAGATTGACTTGCAGAGCAATGGTCCAACAGGCTGTACAGGGAGGAGCTCCAGCTGCTTACGCCCAAGAAATGGAGAGGCTAACCGCTAAAGAATCCCTTCTTCTTACTGTGAGTCTCAAGTTTTAAGAATTTGTGTATTGTAGTTGATAAGACCTAGCATTTGAGCTTTGAATTTGGGATTATTTATTTATTCAGTTTAAGGATTCTGGGGGTTTTTCCAAGCTTCAATTTTTATGGGATTTTTACTTGTTCAAGCTAATCAGGTCGCCATTCTTGGAGGGTCGGTGGGATTTTTTTCAGGGCTGATGTCTTCCACGCAGTAGTTGAGGTGAGTCTTTCTTTGATTTAGAAAGCGATTTTTTCATTCTTTGTTTCAATTTGTTTGGCAAAAGAGATGACTTGCGGCTCATTAGATTATTTTGCATATGCTTTTTTCTTTTTGAACTTTCTCTCACTCTTTTCCCTCGTTGAAGAATAACAAAATAAAAAGGGTAATCTTTATTTCTCCTTCGACATTGACAAAGAGTTTATGATTTTTGTTAATATTTTTCACATGCATCAATAATTCAAAGTTTACCCATACCAGTTTAGGTCAATGTATATCATGTGCCCATAAGAATAATAAGCAATTATAAACTAACATATGATGCTGAACACTACTTGAGTTGTCAACTCAAATTACAAGTTACTGAACTTTGATCACTCATAAGAAGTTAATTCAAGTAGTGATGAGCACCCATACCAGTTTCGTCCATTGCTGCCTGCTATGATGTGCATAATCTCTTTTCTTAGCTGTGGTTATCTCTGTTTTTGGTCTTGCTGATTAACTGTTATATGGTTTTTTTTTTTGTGTTACAATTTGTACTTGTTTCTGTTATAAAGAAATAATAGTCTGGTTGTTTTCAATATATTGTTTTGGGTTATCTTTCAGGAGAGTTTTGGTTGCGTTGGACTTTGTCAAAGAAAATTTGTCAGGGTTATATTTCCCATTTGATCTGTGACATTCCATATTCCAATTTCTTCTATGTTGATCAACCCTCTTTGACCCATTTTCTCTGTATTTTGGTTTGTATAGGCACGAAGTTCAAAATTACTTTGTGTTAATAATAAAAGGAGAAAAAAATGGCATCTTTATTTTGTGTTAATAATGTTAAAATCAGAAGCTTCTAATTTTGAAAGATGAGAATATACTAACTTGGCCATGTTTATTAATCTTCCCAAAGTCTTAATACTTCATATGGTTTAAAGATGATTTGAGCACTGATACCATTGTTATTAGCCCAAGTTTGCAGTGAGAAAAGGTTATGGTTGGAATCTGATGCTAATGATTTTTGACATTTTTACTGCAATAACGAGAAAGATTTAGTATGTTCATTATAGAAGCTATATATTCGACATAGCAACAATAAATTAGCTCAATGTGAAATGAAACCTGTTTCAATCCACTTTTACCATTAAATTTGTTTTATGCATTGTAGAGTGTAGTTTTTGAATTTGAATCATGGACTTTCTATTTATCTTGTTCCGATCTGCAGTCCATGCAACGAGGCGATCCAGCTTGGGTTGGTTATATATATGCCTTCTTAATCTTTTCTGGAGTGGTATGGCTTCTATCTTTCAAGAACTCAAATAAAGTAATGTGCTTTCTGCTTAAAATTGTAACACTTTTGTACAGAACTAATGGCAAGTTGAAATCTTAATATTTAAATCACTTTTATGGACTACAAGGAGATTATTGGAATGAATCAAGTTGTAGTGTGAGATAGAAGTTATTTAGGACAGCTATAAATTTTCAATTCATTAATATGTTTATTATGGCAGCCAACAAGGTTTGACAAGTTTTTGTATATGATTAACTTTTGTATGAATTTCTTGAAAAGTTTGTGTATACACTTGAAAGACAAAAGCCTAAATTATGTAATTGCGAAATTGCAAAATTTAATATCTGATTTCTTAAGTCATGCACACATGAGAACTTATACTGCAATTTGATGTTTTCTTAGATATTAAATGCTTTTCTCCCCCTCTATAGCAAAGTTTTATTGCTTATTCTTTGGAAAACCGACATAGATTTTCCTTTAATATCTTTAGATTTCTGACTTCCTTATGTTTTAATTCATAGAAGTAAAGAATACAAAGAAAATAGAGTTGCTGATTGTGTTCATTTTAAGAATTAAATGATCATTTTATTCAGATTAGAAAAAGTAAATTTGCAAAGATTAACTTGTTTATTGACTAGTTGATTTGATTTTTTTTTCAGTCAATTGGGGTGTTGACCGAATCTCAATATTTCCAGAATGTTATGCGCGTTGGTTTCCGGCTGAGATCAACTTTGGTAAAGTCCTCTTTTATGTTAATACTGTGAATTATGTTATAGTGTCTAATTTTGTCAACTTTTTAGGTGGCTGCTATATTTAGAAAATCATTACGATTGACTCATGAGAGTCGCAAGAGTTTCTCTACAGGAAAGATAACAAATATGATTACCACAGATGCTAATTCACTTCAGGTAAATATGATTCAGATTTGTGTACTTTGATTAATTAAATATCATTAACAACAAGTAGTGTTGTTTTGTTTAGGAAAAAATCAAATAAAACTTATATTCTTTGCTTTCTTTCTCAATGAAGAAACTTCATGATGTTTTTTCTCATCATGGTTTACATAATTTCAAAGACATTTGTTTTCATTGATGTTTTGGAAGGAAAAATAACAACCTTAAGTACTTTTTCTTCCAAATTATCAGTGTATATATAAATGTATGTATATTATATATGTAGGAAAGAAATTCCATTTTTGTAAGGATAAGAGTTGGATGTGGCTTCTTTTTGGATGAAAAATAATCTTTTCTCTTTTCTTTGGGGGCTTCAATGGCAGAAGAATTAAGGGAACGCCCTTCCCCTTCTTCCTTCTTTTTTTTTTTAACTCCATTATCAATTGATAATTGTTTTATGTCTAATAATATTTCTGTTATGATGTGACCTATTTTGAGTGGAAATTTCTTTCAAGTCATGTGGCTGCAGCTTGGGGGCTGCTGATAGTGAATAGTTTGAGGAAAAATATGAGTGGGGAATTTCTTTTATTGGCCATTCAATTGAAATTATTTTCTGCATGTATAATTATAATGGAACACCTTGTTTCTTTCTTGTCAGACACTTGCAGAGAAAATGTGTCATTTGATTGTGTTATATATTATTTTCATTATAATTTCTATCTTATGCTGTCTATTCTTCTTGTATGATGCAGATGCTAAAGAAGCTAAACAAACAATTAAGTGGCGAGGATTGGAATTGGAACAACTTACACATTATGTTGGGCAATAGGGTCTATATCTGGTTCGATGATGGAAGAACAGGTACATTTTTAACTTACCTTATAAATGTTATTTCTACTAATTTTCTATTTGTGGTCACTGCTTATACTTTCTGATTCAACTATAAACTCATCATTTACTTCTCGAGATATTGTCTGCGTCCCACCTCCCTAGTTGTGATAATAGTTTACTTGGCATTTCTGTTTTGACTACAAAAAAATGTTTATTCTGATCAAAGATAGTCACATGTGTAAATTTGAGTAAATTTGAGAACTATGAGAAACTTGGTTGGAGGTATACAACCAGTACTTTTTTGAAATCTTGTACATAATCCTCCTCTCTTTCTGTAGGTATGTTGTTGGACAGTACCCGAGGTTTCTAAGAGCTCACTGGAAGTTCCTAAAAACTGTTGTGAACAAATTGTTTGAGTTCATGCATGAGACACATCCTGGTGTTAAGGTTTTTGTTCTGTTGTTGTTTTCTTGTCTCATTAACAGTTGTAAAACATTTGCTTGAACTCTTATTTATTATAGTGTCACTAAGTGTTTTTATTTGTTATAGCTAGCTTATTAAGTATATTATAATTAAGGAATCCTGAATGGTGTCTCACATTATTTGCAGCAGCACTAAAGGCCTCTCTGTGGCTTATATCTAGCTTTAAAGTTGGCTTTAAAGTTGGGGTTAGAACAAGGGCTATAGACACCAACAGGTAACTAGTACAAGATTAAGAAACTAAGGCATATTTATAATAGTGAGTAATACTATGTACAGCAATTAATAAAAACACATTCAGTAATATTATTAGTGAATCTTTCTATTTCAATACTACATATATATATGGATCTGGCACAATGCTTTCTGTACTTTAGTGGCCTTTTGACCTTGTTTGGTTGCAGGCATGTGTTAATTTCATTAACATGTGTGTATAGATTCTTGTACTTTTTATTTATAACTTTGGCCACTATATTATAACTTAGAAACACTTAGTCTGGATCAAATTCAAGGTGTTGAGCTTTTTATTTCACCTTCATTCAATTAAGAAATTGAGTTACTTCATATTATTTTCATTCACTGCCTACATATATTTAAATTTGTCCAGCCACTGCTTAACTGGTCTTTTCTTTTTATTTGCTCATAAGCAGTTGCTTCAACTAAATTGGGGAAGATATTGAACTCCTATGCCATATTGGCCATGAAAATGTAAGGACTGTTAAGAATTAGAATAGCTCCTTAAGCTCTTAGCCATTTGAACTCCTTAAGTGATTTTCACCTTCTTTACTAATTTTGACCTCATTACTCACTAGTTCAGAAGAGAATTTGGGTTTAGTTTCACTTGTCCTTTCACTGTGAATCTCTCCTATGCATTCCTAGTAAATCTAACTTGTCCGATGCAATTGTTTAAATTCTGCAGCCAGACTTGAATGTGAGGGAAAAGATATAATCCTAATTGATACATGGCAAGAAGCCTTCGGGGGACCTCAGGGGAGATATCCTCAATACTATGCAGCATATAATGAACTGAAGGTTGTTAGTTTATTAAATGTTATTTTAGCATGTTAAGCTTGATACACAATTTTCTATGTTAGTTATACATGGTTATACTAGCCTACAAGGTATATATATGCTGAAGTTGAATCCCTTAGTGTTGTCCTTGATGCTTAAGTTATGATGAATGTTTTGCGTCTGTGTTTGGATGGGTTGTATTAATTCTATGTGTTCCTTTTTCTGTTTAGAGTTTTTATAGCTAATGTGCTACTACAGTATTTGGAAAGGAACCTATTTTGATTTCTTAACTCACTTTTATAATAAAGTATTCTAAGTAATCTATGTATAAATATATATCACAGGCTGCTGGAGTTGGATTCCCACCTCGAGAAGAGAGCAGTGTACCATTCTTTACTCCACCCCAGACCCAGCCAATAATTTCTCCTGTTACTGAATACAATGATGCTGCTATTGAGGCCTCTTTACAGTTTGATGCTTCAGGCCTCAGGTATTGTCTCGATGACAACTGACTTTTGTTTGTCATAAACATTTATTCAAATTCTTGGTACTTATTAGGTTTTATTTTCTTATATTAAACACAAGATAGATGCAAAATAAAGTTATAATATATAATTGCATTGTCAGCTGATAAAGTTATAATTAGGTAATTAATTTTTTTTATGTACTCTTTTAGTTTACTATAACTTTAAGTTAAAGCATTAATTATTTAAATTTTGTTGTAGTTAAGCAAATGGACTCACAACAAAGACAAGTGCACAAAGGATGATGAATTGAAGGATGGAGCAAGTTTCGTTTACTTTTGTGTATCTTGTAATGTTTCTATTTTTCATTTTTGAAGTAAAAATTGCTCAAGATTATAAAACTTTATTATGTTATGCTTTCAAACTTAAGTTAGAACTAAGATCTCATAAAGTAGACACATTCATGGTTTGAAATAGTTATTGCTTAATGTAATACTTATAGTTTATCAATTTATTGAGAATTATATTTTATGATTAATTTTGAATTTTTTTTATCAAAATACAATAATGAAAATCTTTAAATTAAAAAAAAAAACATATAAGTATACTTATCAAAATAAAATTTAAAATTTTATTACTATATGTTATGATTTAAAAACATATTATAAGCGTAAAAAATCGTTATGGTTTATATAATATAACAAACTAAAAATGTTATCAAAATAATGAAATGTAACTGTTGAAAAGTGTTATGAAAAAAGTATAAGGTTAAACTTCAAATTTATAACCAAAAACTCTATCTAAATGTTATTATTTGAATATTATAGCACCTAAAAATGTGTTATTGAATAGTTTAAGATAACACCGAACATAACATTCAAATACTGTTATAGAAAACACTGGACTTTTAATAACAGGGGCTATGTTAGCATTTTCAGAAGTGTTATCAATAGTTCCGGTTAGCAGTTTTTAAGTGTTATGAATACTGTTTTTTCTTGTAGTGACCTCAGGTCCGAGCTAAGTAACTTCACAACCTCTCAACGAGCCTATACCATAATCAAAACGATATTTCTTAGCTTCATAAAATTACTATTTTGCCAATTCATACAACTCATGTTTGCATGGGCCATGCACACATAATAAGAGTTACACACAACATGCAATTATTCTTAACTACACATAAAGTCATAAAAGAATAATGCTAATTTTACCTATTTTGCATGCATGATCTTTCTATAAAACCCACATGGTTGAATAATAGACATAATTTTGGACGTAAAAGTGGATTTGCATGTAACATGCATACGTGGGAACATTGCGTAATTGTGACGTTTAAAAACGATAATTCTACACGTCTTACTTCTATCGTTTTAAAATTAATAGACTTGACATGCTTTATTTTTCTTAAAATTTCTAGGTTGATTAAATCTCTCATTTAGCTTAAAAAAATATGTGATAATTTCATTTATTATTCTCAAATTACAAAGAAATAACAAAAGCTTGGAATTTATTTAAAATACTTATGATTACTATGTTTCTTTAGAAAAATCAATTTTAATATTGGTTAATTGTGTTACATAAATGATGTGAGAAAAATATATTTCAAGTGTGGAAAAATATATTTTATTTGAATTATTTAAGACTTAGTTTTATGTAACATAAATTCATAAGTGACATTAAATAATCATTTTAAACTTTTTAAACCAAATTTTCAGCCACTATTTAATTTCTTTAAAAATCACAAAAAATTGAATTCAATATTTTTCTCAATCAAAATAAAGAAAAATCATAACTTATCAAAATATACATTCATACCATATTAAAATACAATTTTTAATATTACCATAATTTAGGGTATTAATTTTTATTTCAAATACTCATCAAATTCATTTTATTGAAACACACTTCACATTTTCTTTACAAAAATTTCAGCAACCATGGTTATCTTTACAAATCACCATATTAAATTTAAAACCTCATATTTTTCTAAAAATATAATAAAAATTATGTAGGTATTTATTTGTGTAAAATATCATTTTATTGTGACTTAAATACCCTTTTTAATTTCATAAAATCAACATAACATTAAGGACATTACTTATGCATGCAAATCACTTTTTTTTTTATCAAACTTTTACCCAATTATTTACAAAAATCAGCAAGCATAATTACCCATGGAATTCATCTTTTATCTCAAAAATTTTGACATAAAATCATACATGTCCAAAATCTCATCATGCTCTTATTATATAAATAATTATAAGAATATTACTAACACATATTCACATGCAATCTTATAAAACCCATTTTTTTTTTCTATTCCATTGAATCTATACATGAAATCCAACAAAACAATAACAATAACATACATTAATTCATAAACACCATATTTCATACATGCCTTTATATTAATCCTAACATGTTTCTATCATTTTTCTTTTTAAGCATATCATGACTCATTGATACCTAATATCATATTTCTAAAAGGGAAATTTGATAAATCATGCTTACATTAGCTTAATATTTAAAATTTGAACCAAAGTTAACCACCATATGATACAAATGCTCATCTTTCATTTAATACCAAAAATACCCTCATACATTTCCTCTCTATTCTCCCTCTTCCTCTCTACCTTTCATTTAATAGCTTAATAATTAAAATTTGAACCAAAGTTAACCACCATTTAGAATGTTGTTTAGATGTTGGATCTGTAGTTTGTTGGTATTTTTTGCTGTTTTTTTTAGTGAAAATCGTGTTCTGTGAAAACCTGCGTTTTTTTTGGTTCCTTGAGTTTTTTTCGAAATGCCCGATAGTGTCCGATAGAGGCCCGATTCGGGCACGATAGTTATTGAGTTTCAAGGTTAGGGATAAAGGTCCGATGACAACCCGATGGTTGCCCGATAGTCAAGGTTAGGGATGGTGGTACGACGGTATTACGATAGTGGGTACGATAGTGTGCAATACTGTAGTTATTTCCATAATGGGTACGATGATGGTACGATATTAGCACGATAGGTGTACGATAGAATTTGTTAAGTAGTTACTATAACATCGTAATTTTAGAATTTGTAGTGGGACGATATAGGTACGATGGTAGTACGATAATAGTTAGTTTCAAATTGTTAACTTACTTTGTCAATGGTACGATGATGGTACGACAGTGGGACGCTAGTGGGTACGATGGTGTATAATACTGTAGTTTTTGCCATAAATGTACGATGATGGTACGACATTAGCACGATAGGGCAACTATCGGGTAACCAAAACTATCGAGCAACCATCGGGTTTCCATCGGACCTTCATCCCTAACCTTGAAACTCAACAACTATCGTGCCCGAATCGGGCCTCTATCGGACACTATCGGGCATTTCGAAAAAAACTCAAGGAACCCAAAAAAAACGCAGATTTTCACAGAATACGATTTTCACCCAAAAAACTACAAAAAAATACCAACAAACTACAAATCCAACATCGAAACAGCATTCTAAATAGTGGTTAACTTTGGTTCAAATTTTAATTATTAAGCTATTAAATGAAAGGTAGAGAGAAAGATGGAGAATAGAGAGGAAAGGTATGGGGGTATTTTTGGTATTAAATGAAAGATGAGCATTTGTTTCATATGGTAGTTAACTTTGGTTCAAATTTTAAATATTAAGCTAATGTAAGCATGATTTATCAAATTTCCCTTCTAAAATCACCATTATTTCAAAATATACAAGAAAACAAACATGATTGAACATTTTACCCCTAGGCCTAAACACTTAAGATCCACCATAAAACATCACAAAATTCTCATCTTTCTTCACATAAAACCTAGTATGCATCTATCATCATTTTTGCACATTTTACATAAACCAATGGTCTAAAATAATCATAGCAACATAAACATAAAATATAACCCTCATATAAATCCCATCAAACCCATTTTCCCTCAAACATTCCCATGAGCCCTTTTAACAAAACATATTCTTTTTAAAAAAAAACAATACAAATCATAATCACCTCATCACCAACCTACAACAATCAAACCATTAACACCACCATAAACAACCTCAAGGATAAACCCATCAAAACTAATATATGTTAAGAAAAACCATTACCTCTCTTGATTGTTGAATCAAGAACACTCTTGTCACCTAGGGTTCAAAACCCTCTTCTTCTTCTTCTCCTCTCTTTCTTTTTTCTTCTTCCTTCTCTCTAGAAAATGGCAGCCCTTCCTTTCTCTCTCTCTCTCTAGCTCGCCACCCTCTCTCTCTCTTCCTCTCTTCAATCCCACGGCAGCCAAGAGCAAAAATGCTCTTCCCAATTTTCATTCCCTTCTTAACCTAATCCCCTCATAAAGCCTTTCCAAAAAGGAATTGGTAAGTTTCCTTTCTTCTTTATTTTCTTTTAATTTCTTTTATGATAATTGATTGGGATAAATGGTGATTTCCCAAATTGACTATCCTTATCCAATTTAAATTTATTCTCCTTAAAAAAAATGGAAAAAAATATCAATCAATCCCACTAATTTCTACACGCCACCTACTTGCCCTTTTCTTGTATTTTATTTATTTTTTCTTTCATTTAAATTAAATTAACCAATTAAATATAATATATGGTAATTTTAAAATGTTTAGAAAATCCACACATGTGCACCTTCTTACCATGTACTTGAACACACTAAATCACTAGGGTGCATCACTATCTACCATGCACCTCAGTGCATTCAACCAAATCTCACATAATCACATTTTTAAAATAAAATAAATACAAATTATTTAACAAGTAATTTTCATAAAAATATTCTACAACAATTATAACAATTAAATAAAATAACAAACAATCAAGTAAAACAAACAACAACTAAATAAAATAAACAACATTTAAATAAGACAATTCATCACACTTAACACTTAAATAAAATAAATCACAAAATTTTAATAATCTAAAAAAAAAAAATTTGGTGCACTACATTTACTCAATTCAAATTAGGCTGAAAATGTGCCATTTCGTGTCTAAATATTCAGCGTATGCCGATATATCGTAGCTATAGGGGGCGATATATCGCAATACGGGGATACGAAAAACACGTAACTTTGCACGATCACCTCGACGAGCATCGGGCATATTAGCTCAGGTTATATATCGCCTACTAGGGGCGATATATCGGCTCATGTACCATATTTTTTAATGTTTTTGAAACTGAGCTCATTTTAATCTTTAACCTCTTGATAAGTCCAGCATCTTTCTGACCGAGTCTTCAGCCTCTGTTGAACGATAATTCAAATATTTTTCAATTAAAAAGCCATTATTTTATTCAAGTTAAATGAAGATCTTTTCATTCTTGAACTTTATAAATAAGACCTAGTACCTAGCCATTTATTCATTCATCAAGCTAAGTTCAGAGGCTGCAAGCTGCTAGGTTATTTTTGAGTGCTTAAACACTTGGGTTGGGAATATAAGCTTTAACTTTATAAGCTTAATAAACACTCGGGAAGTAAGGTTCATAGTATATTTCAGTTTGAGGTGTAATTCGGTCATAAAAGCATTGAAGGTAATTCAAATTCTAGTTCATTTATGTATTGTTTCCTTAAGTTCTTATAGTTTTCTACTCAAAACCCTAACTCTATTCTTTATTCTTGGTTAGGAAATCTAAGATCTTGAACATAAGGTTCTTGGTAAGTATCTTTCGACGGTATAGTTCTTTCATTATTTTCATCTCTTTTTCTTTAGTATACTCACCCTTTTATTGATGGTTTTTAGGAGTGTTCCAAAGTCCCAATACTGTTCGCATATCCCGGTATTTTTGGTAAGGAAAATAGGATAGGATTTTATATGTTATGCTATATATTATCTTATGATTTATGTGTTATGTTAACTTATGATTTATGTGTTATGTTATGTATGTTGTAGACTTAGGCATATGACTTGTATAACTAACAAGCCCCAATAAATTTATGGGCATATGACTTGCTTAGCTAGCAAGCCCCACAAATCTAATGGGCATATGACTTGTTTAGTTTACGAGCCCCAAGTAATAATGGCCATTATAGTATGTGTGAATATGTTTATGATATGTTTTAGTATATGTTGATATTTATTTTATGTATATGATTTATGTGTTAGATTTTCCTTGCTGGGCATTAGGCTCACTCCTTTATGTTTATATGTGCAGGAAAATAGCTATGGTGGCAGAAAAGTTCTTGGCAGGTTGGGGTTGTGTATTGAGGTAGAATGGAAATGGATGGATTAAGCGTTCGGTTCGAGGATGAAGTCGCTTCTTAGTCTTTTAAAAATTATGCTTTATATGTATTTTTCGCACTTTATTTTGTAATCCATTTATTTAAAATTATGTTATGTTTTTATTTTAAAAACCATGGGATCCCATATCCTACTTTAAAGTTTATGTAGTTTAACATTTGTTTTACAAGTTTTTAATGAAGTTATGATTATTTCACTTGTAAGTTTTATTAAAAATTAGTATCTATGTATAGTAGTCATTAATAGTCCAATGTCTAGAGTAGTTGGGTCATTACATGAGCTCAAATGCATAATTTAATTATTAATTAACCTTCACTAGTAAAATCAATGGTACTTAAGGAAACAAGATATAAATAAAAGGGTAAAACTGTAATTTTAATCCCGTTTAATTATGAACCATTATTAGAGCGTTAATTTGTATGTAATGATTATATCAATGGACGCTTTATTGTTATAAAGTACTCAGTAAATAAAATATCTATAATTACAAGAGTGCAGCCTCGTATTTATAGTGGAGTAATCATGAGATTAATAAATCAAGATTATTTAATTAAAGAGTTTAATTAGTAATCTCAAATTTATTGGAGCTTGAATTATAGGTCCATAGGTCCCCATGGCGGCTCTATCAACACTATTCAAGGAAAGAGTTGATATAAAGAGTAAAATGGTTAAAAGACATATTTAAGAAGAAAAAAAATTTCAGGCCAAATATGCAATTATGTGATAATAGTGATTAATTAATTAATTTTTGAAATTATATGAACTAATTAATTAATAATAATTTTCAAAATTATAATAAAATTAATATTTAATTTTTGAAATTAGTATTAATTAAAATTGTCTTTAATTAATTGATAGAATTAATTAAATATATTTATTTGAGTGGGAGATAATAATATGATAAGTTCAAATTTGATTTGAATTTAATAGATTGATATTTATTCAAATAATTAATTATATTTGATGATTCTAAGACTGTGTAGGTATGGGACTACACAGTTGAAGAGGGCTTAAATGGATTGATGGGTACTACCTATATCAACAAGATGCATCTTCTTTTCGGTAGCCCATCACTTGAGAACTCTAAAGTTAAGCATGCTTGACCTGGGGTAATCTAGGGATGGGTGACCTCCTGGGAAGTTTTCCTAGGAAGCATGTGAGTGAGGACAAAGCACGCTGAAAAGACTCGTGTTGGTTTGTAGGGTCAGTCGTCATTCCAGAAAGCAGCCATAGTGACGTGGGGCGTCACATAGCTTGGATAGGAAGTTCATTCATTTTACGAAAAGATAGCAAGGATACTTGATAGGCATCAAGAGGTATATTTTCTATTCTTTTCTTGCTTATGATTAATGTATGTATATTAATGGATCTGCATATTTAAAAGTAGTTTAAATATGTTACAAAATTTTTGTTGTACACTGGGCCAACCCACCACTTGACCTAAATGGGAGGGTTCATACAAAGTTGAGAGCGTTGTATGTCCTAGGACATAAAAATTAGCCCAATTGAATGCGAAATTGATACCCCACGCCTGGAATGTCAAGTATCTTCGCCAGTATTACCAATAAAATGACCAGTAAATTTATTTATTTTTGTAATCACCTTGTAGCCTTTGAGCACAATTAATGGAAACTGTGTAAACAAAACACAATAATTTTTTTTGAGATTATGCTTATATTTGTTAGTTTCCTCTATTCGGTATGGGCTACTCGTAGAGCACCCGCTCGCTGGCCTGGAAAAGTGAACACATACTAGTCTTCGATCACTTGGGGGGCATGGAGTTAGGGCAGCCTTGTACAGTACCACGCCTTGTGGAAGATGGCCTAGGAAACTAAGCATGTCAAAAGAGAAGTAGGCTTTGCGTCAATACCTTGAGAATAGAAAAATCTAGGAAACTAAGAAGCCTTGTGTTACAACCCAAATTTGCTAATAAGGATTAGGGCCTTGATTAGCGTGCCTGGAGAGCAATAGGTGAATTATGGATATAATATGTGAATTTATGTGAATATGTGATAGAGATGCATGCTTAGTTGAATTAAATATGCAAGTGGACCCCGTTTGGATATTAGGGGTATGTTTGTGATTTTAGCCCATTGAGGGTGTAAATGTGGTATGTTTGTAATATATTTGTGTAGCACGATCCGAGACAGTCCTAGGGAGCATTTAGCCAGAAAGTCACAACGGGGTTAAGAATCCGAATCAGGGCGAGTCGAGGGGTATTTTGGGTATTAGATGTTTTATGGGGTTATCGGGTTATGGGAATAAATATTTGGAGATATATTTGAGGTTAGAATGTCTAGGAGGGAATATTGGGTAAGTTTACCATTTTGCCCTCGAGGATGTTTTTGGTACCCTGAGCCTTGAGGTAACCTTATAGACTTAAGTTGAATAAAACAAAACTGAGAATTATTTAGAACCCTCTAAACCGACCCACTCTCTCTCTCTTCTCTCTCTGTTTTCCCTACACTCTTGAAGGCCTAGTAACATCTTGGAGAAAAACCAGCCAAAACTAAGGAATTGAAGCTAAGGAATTGGGCTGATGGTCTTGAGGAATTAAAGCTTGGAACTTAGAGAATCTACACAGAAACATAACTCATCAAGGTAAGCTCCTAATATGTTGAAGTGTGTCAATTTGCAGCTGGTTTTAAGGTTGAATATTAGAGTTTGCATGTTAGCTAAGTATGGATTTGTTCTTGATTGCTTGGCTGAGTTTTGGGGCTGGTCTTTGTCAGGTTTTGATGCTGAGATTGTGTTAGAACCTTTGTGATAGTTAATTTGGATTGTTGGCTTGATTTTGGGGGAAATTGGACTGGTTTTTGAGGTGGAAATGTTGAGTTTTTCTGGGTTCGAGGGGTAGGGCCACGACTCTGTTCTTGCTGAGCCGCAGCCCCTTTGAACTTGGGGCGTCAGGAAATTGGAGGCGCATCGCGGCGCCCTTCAGCAAGGGTCGCAACGCGTGTGGGCAATTGTGAGGCAAGGCCTCGGGTTGAGCTGGGAGCCGCGGCATGAGTCCCTAAGGCCACGGCGCTTAAGGTACTTTTGGGTTTTTAAGAGATTTTAGGCTCGAGAATTCACTAGTTAAGGCTCGGGATGGATTTTATCACCCAAATTGATAGAATCCAATGCCCCGGAGATTATAATTATGATTCAAAACTAATTATTGGATTAGAACTTGATGGATGGATATTGTTAATGTGTTGTCACTAGGGTTTTGGCGAGGATCAGGTTAGGGGACTGTGCTCAGGATATCGGTGCTCGGAAAGCTCGGGACGTAGGTAAGAAAACCACTGTTCCCATAGAGCTTGTATGCAGGGCAGAACCCAATATTTTTGTATTGCAGGGCGTAGCCCTTTGATTGAATTTGTTCGTGTTCAGTATATGCTTTATTATGCTATGAATGAGATTGTGAAAATGTTCGGCAAGAGCCAGGAACGGCCCAGGCTGAGGTCGGCAGGGGCTGGGAATGGCGTTAGGCACGTGGATTGCAAGGCCGAGTACGACAAGGGGCCGGAAGCAGCGTTGAGCACGTGGAGTGCGAGTTGCCAGGGCGAGACCCTAAAGGATACCTGGGATATCCTCATGGTGTGGACTGCGAACCCAGTGCCTGGTAAAACGCCTGGGACGGCATGGCCATATGTGTTTAGCCTATTGATGGCATGTTTACATGTTGAGTGTTTGTTATGCATATGTTTTCTGCTTATGAGGGTTTTCTTGCTGGGCTTTGGCTCATGGGTGCTCTATGGTGCAGGTAAGGGCAAGGGGAAAATCGACCAACCATGAGTATAGAGAGCGTGAAGCGGCGCGTACATGTTTGGCCTACCTGGCTGCCACAGCCAGTGGTTTTGGGAGATGGTTGTACCAAAACCTAGATTGTGTCGTCTAGTCGATTTTTTTGTACTTATATGTTGTAAATATTTCTAAATGGTATTTTGGGATCCCAAATGTCAAACACTCTATGATTTTCAGTAAATGGAATTATTTTCAAAGTTTATAACTCTGTTTATGATTTAATTACACTTTTGACTTAAAACCTCGATTAGCGAGTTATATGCACGTTTATAAACTCACTTAGTAACGACTCTAAGGAAGTAGGGCATTACACCTTGAGTCAATAACTGAAGAAACTAAGCTTTTTCAAAGCAGAGTAGGCTTAGCGTCAAGCGACTAAAGATTAAGAATCCTAGTAGTGCGAGAATGGACCCAGGTCACCTCCCGTGGACGTTGTGCCCGAGGAGCAATGACCAAGTCCATAGATCTCGAGATGCGAATGGAAGACCGAGTCCTTTGTACTCGGTCCTGAGGCATGAACATAGGTCACTACCCATGGACACTAGGCTCGAGGAGCACTGACCAAGTCCCCGGTAAGCCGTAAGAAAAAATAGCAACGGGAAATCGATGACTTGGGAAGCTAGGCTAATTGACGAGTGTAGCGTCCCTAATGTCATATGACCCCATAGCTAAGTGGCCTATGAAAAACCTAGTGCTGAAGAGATCCATGTAACGCGAGATTTGATTTTCCATATTCTCTCGAGGACAGCGCGTGCTCGAGGATTAAAAGCAAAGTCCCAATCCTCGAGATGTGAACGGAAGTTCGAGTTATCCGTACTCAGGCACGAGCCTAAGTCGCCTAACTTAAAAACCCAAGTAGCATGAGTACGGATTGAGGTTACCACCCCCCAAGGACACCGTTCCCGGGGAGTAATGGCCTAGTCCTATTATCCTGAGATGCGAACGAAAGCCCGAGCCATTAAAACACGGAGCTAGTTCTCGAGTGTTGAAACTTTAGTATCACGAAAAACCTAGTCTAAGGGCATGAACGATAACTTGAGCCTAGGATGATGAGTTCATTACTTTTACATGATTAGGTCTCGAGTTGTGCTCTCGAGGGGGGGGGGGGAGTGAAATTAAAAGGTCTGAATTGGCCCACCAGTGACCATGTACCCTGAGGGCAGGTAGCTTAGTGTGAAGGATCTCCTAAGGGCCCGAGTCATTAAGACTCGAGGAAACAGGATGACATTAAAGTTACTTTCAAGGACATCAAGCTTGGAAGACAACACTAAATTTCCTAAGCGTCGAGCACTAAGGCAAAAAACCCTACAGTGCAACAGACCTCCTAAAAGCCCAAGACATTGAAACTCGAAGGTGTAGGATAGCCAAGTGCCATCACTTGGCACCGCATCAAAGTTACTCTTAGGATCATGAGCCTAAGAACAAACACTAAATGCACAAGCGTCTAGATAATGACAGGAAGATCCTCAAGCTCTAAGTACTGCAGGCTATCCCCCTCCTGAGTCATTGGAGTACAAGGATGTAGGGCTGCATCAAGTGTATCAGTTGACCTTGCATTAAATTTACTCTTGAGGATCGCAAGTGGACAGAGCAACACTGAATGCCTAAAAATTGTCTAAGTACTAAGAGAAGTCAATAAAGAGTCTAGTCTTTAAGACTCGAGCAGAAGACCTAAGTCAACAACTTGGGACTTTCGTGAGTTACATTACGTTGAGCTGAATTAACAATCCAAGTTGCCTATTTACTAAGTGTCAGTTCGATGATAATAGTTTAATCATGACAATAAAGTAGTACAAGCTGCATATATTTAAATGAAAAAAAAATATTTGCAATAGTGCTCAGGGGTTCGAGCATTGATTGTCAATACCCCAATAAACTATCGCACGCCCGCCTACCAAGCTAAAACTATACATGTAAAGAACAAAATTACTGGGGCCCTTGGCCTGGAGGAACCTCTACCACCAGCTCAATCACAAGATTGGCCTTGGGGATGCAACCCGCTACCACAACTTCCCTCTCCTAGGCCACCTTGGCCTCCTTCGCCTCAAGGGCCATCTCGAGCATAGTCCTCATGTTGGGCTCCTCAGTGAAGGAAAGATCCATATCTTTGTGTCTCTACCATGCAACAAAGAGTGTATCATCAGCTATCATGTCGAGGTCCTTTTCCAGTTCTTCTGCTCGGAGACGGAGGTCTACGACTTCCTTGGCGGCAACTTTGGCATGAGTAGCTACTCGTGCAGCATCCTCCTTGGCCTTGATAAGCTCCTCAGTGTGGGCCAAATACTCTGCCTGATTCAACTAGGGCTATTCGCAAGCCTTAGCTAGCTCCTCCTCCACTACACGGGTGCAACCCATGGCGTCCTCTAATAACTTGGAGGAAGTTTCGTCCAGAGTGGACAACTTTGACCGCGTGGTGGCTAGCATAGTCTCCATCTCGCGGACACAGATCTTCGTGTCCTCCACTTCCTTTTGAGTCACGAGTGCTCCTCTAGTGGGACCTTTGTTTCCCAGAACTGCTCTAGCTCTTCCCGAGCCTGCGCTAACCCTTCCCAAGCCTCATTCAACTCAAAGGACCGCATCGTTAGAGGAGGTCAAATCCCACAGCATAAAACTCATAGGGCCTACACAAACTATCAATAATCCTACTAGATACTTAAGATTGTGTAGCACCAGAATCAATCAGCATAGAATAAGATATGCCAGCGCCAGAAAGCTGACCTGTGACAACTGAGGGCCTAGCCTCAGCCTCAGCTTGTGTCAATGCAAATACTCGAGCTGGAGTCGAGCTATCTGGCTTCTTAGGTTCTTCTTTCTTCAGTCTTAGGCAGTCTTTCTTAAGATGCCCCACAAGTCCACATACAAAACAAGCCTTCGCCCGACACTCACCCAGATGACGTCTCCTGCATCTGGCACATTCCGGATATGTCTTCCAGTTCTCATTACAGCCCTGGCGACCAATCTGTGCACCCTATGGCCTCCTATCAGGTCTAGGAGCTGAACTAGTATCTAGGGTCTTCCTTTTCTGGTCGCTGGGGCCTCCGCCCCTACTTGATCCTGAGAAGGGAGGTCCTGTCCTCAAGCCATTGTTTTAAAGTAGTAGCTTGTGTCAAGTTAGAGTATCAAATCAGTAAAATGAAGTTGATGGAATAAATAGACTGAGATAAACGCTCGAAGACTTACCCATATAGAGGAGTGGCGGTTGGCAACGATCAGTGAACCTCGTTGTTGCTACCACAATGAGCAAAGCTGAGAAAGCATCCTGCACAGGGACCCCACTATCCCTTGGAGGAGCACTGAGGCGAACGGAGTAGTCTTCCCTCCTACTCTCCCCATGAGGAGAGGTTCCAACTCCTCGCGGCTGGGAGCGACAAAATCCTACTGCCGGTCTTTGCATAGGAACTTAGCAAGGAGTCTGAAGTCCTCATTAACCTCGTCAATACAGATGTTGTAGTGCTCAATGAACCATTTGTGCTTCTCAAAGTCTTCCCTGTCACAATGCTCTGAGAAGACTATCAAGCGAAGTGCCCTGACCGGAGGAGAGTTGGGCACCTTTGAAGGGATTTCCTTGCCCTTCCTAGAGGAACCCCCATCTTCAGGGGGGGGGGGGGGGAACCTTGAGGCCAATGACCTCACCAAGAAGCTGTTGGGGCTGGAAGTGTCACAATCGGGGCATGGATGTCGTGGTTGACGTAGCTGGGGGGTTTATCTAAGAGGTTCCTGACACCCTCTGATGCTTCGACCTGACCAATCCGGATAGGCCCATGATTTCTGCACAAGGAAAAGTATACGATTAAGTCCTCAAAAGAAAAGGAAATGTAACTCCCTGGTTAGCGAAGACAGTCACACTGTGTACTTTAAATAGTGCTTAGCCCGCTAAATGAGTCTTAAGGCCATAAACGTGCATCTTAATGTAATTAATGGGCCATGGTTAAAATCTCAATCAAAAGGAATGGATATTTTATTCAAAATGTTAGACTGTACATGGGTTCCCATAAAAATGTTTACAAAGTTTTTTGCAGTCCAAAATGGCCATTACAACTCAAAAGTACAATCTGCCAACCTAAGCAGGAAAATAGGGTTAAACCCTAGTTCCTCTGAGAAACCTTGGCCACGGTGGTCAAGTGGCCGCATATGTACACGTCGCCACCTAAGCTCTAAATTCATGGCTGGGTAAGCTTTTCTTTTCCTTTACCTGCACCACATAGCACCTGTGAGCCAAGGCCCAACAAGAAAACTTATTACTGCATGAATACAAGTAAATGATTATAGAATCATTATAGGGCTCGTAGCCCCAATCAGATGACCATAGAGTCAACCTAGGGTCCTTTGCCTTGAGTAGACGACCATGGAGTCAACTTGGGGTCCCTTGCCCTGAATAGATGACCATAGAGTCAACCTGGGGTCCTTTGCCCTAGCCATGTGACCATAAAGTCACCTTGGGTCTTTTTCCCTAGCTCTGAGTAACTAGCCATAGAACTAGTCAAGTGCTTTAGTTTTCTACGACCATGGGGTCGGATGAGCGTGTAACGCTTTACTGATTAGATCTAATCATATCAACCAGCGCTCGACGCACTATTTCTGCTCTTGACTCATTAGTCAATGCTTTAAGACCAGCGCTCAACGCTATTGCCGTCCTTGACTGATAAGTCAATGCCTTTCTCAAGTAAGTAATGCAAACAAGCATTCACTATACGACAAATATCCTAATATAGAGCACTCAACATGCTTCATCAATAATCATGTATGTCAAATAATGGGTGTAGTTTTCTTACCTTAGGTTCGAGCGTAAAATAAATTAAAAACGACCCTTGAGCATGATCCTGACCTTGAACCCTTAGAGGTAAACTAATCATAACCAAATATAAAATCCCATAAATATAAGCAATTAAAGGCTTCCAGACCAAGTCCTAGCCTCCGGGACCTCGAATTCTACCAAACTGGGTAGTAGATTCAATCTCGAGCCTTAAGGTTTGAAATCTTGCCATTAAAATCCAAGGTCTCCAAAAATGGCCAGGTGGGCCGCGGCGCGCTTCCAGGACAGAGCCTCACCAAGCCTCTAAGGTTCGCACGAGCCGCGGTGCCCAATAACACAGTCGTAGTGCACCCCTGTGAACCCAACATCCTTGTTTTTCCTTCAACCCAAACTCAACCAAAAATACTTCCAAACAATCCCAAAATCAGAACTAAAACCCAGTACAACATTATCACCAAACTAGCAATAAAACCCAAGCTTTAACACACTCAAAACACTACCATAAACCTAATTCCATTACCAAGCTTTCAAACTCAAGAACACAATAAAAACAGAGAAATCACATCTGAATTCCAGCTTAGAATCATTACCTCAATCACTGAATTTTCCCTTAGCTTTATCCAAACAAGATCCTAGCTCAAACTTAGCCCAATTCTCCTAAACTTCAAGTTTTTCTCAAGAAAATCAAAGAGGAAATGAGAGAGAGAGAAAGAGTGACCGAGAGAGAGAAAATTATGTTGCTTCCTTTGATCTTTCTACAACCTTCTTCTTGGCTAAGTATAGACAAAGCCCCTAAAAGACCTAAATGCCCTTAAGTTCAATAGCTTCCCTTCCTATGCCACAAGGGCAAACCCGTCATTAGCTAATTGTTCCATTAATCATAATTTACATCTCACAATTTTCGACACTCCGAATATCCTCAAATAATTACCAAATAATTTCCCATTACCCGCTCAATCCCGGTAATGTACTAAGTACCAAATTACCCCTAGGCTCACCCCGAGCCCGGTATTTGAGCCTGTTATGACTAAACTGCTAACTTACTCCCTAGGATCGCCTCGAGTAACTCAAATATATCCACATAATAATGTGGTCTCACCCATATATCACATACATGCACAAAAATATTCAAATAAGCCCTCAAATGGGCTAGAATTATGAAAATGCCCTTCTTATAAGAAACGACCCCATATACATGCAAATACAGCCATATAATAATATAACTCACATAATCATGCATATAATCACATAATAAACCATTAAACCAATTATTTCTTTGTTGGCCCCCTAATCCAGGCACTAAGCCATATTAGAGAATTTGGGACGTTACACGAAAGTAGTAAAAACAAGAATAAAGTGCATGCAAAATTAAAAATCTCCTTGGGAGCCCCACCACGATCAGGCTCCTTCGGGTGAAGGACAGAATGGGCAAACATCAAGGATGAGTCAACCCATCTCCTGTGTCAGATTGGTTTCGTACTGCCAAAACCAGATGACACGCATAGACGTCACCTCGTCCAGAGGCACGAGACCTTGGGGATGTCTTCTCCTTCTCGGGTTGTGAAGGTATACATCGATGAGATCCTGGTAGTCTTGGTACTCTTCCTCGGACCAGCGACGCCCCAAGATTTTCCCATACTCGAGAAGTGAGGGCGAAAATAAAGAATGGTTAGGACTAGTTCCCTCCCCTACGTGCTTAGCATAACAAAGAACGATTGGGGATTATCCTTGAGGCATAGAGGATGATTCGATCCCTGTGTGGAGCTCTTCCTCAAGCTCTTCATCTTCCTTCGCCTCCGGGGTGGCCTTGATGGTGAGAACGCTCTCCACATGCTCCTCGCAAAGGCGTTGCACATATTCGAATTGCGCATTAGCCGCCGCGTATTTTGTGTTGAGCCTCGCCTCGTGGTGTGATTGCTTCGAGTCGTGAAAGCTAGTGAGGAACACCGCACATATACTCTGCCCCTCCCCCAGCAACCTGTACTGCCAGAGGTGGGCATCGGTGACAAGGAAGGAGAGATCCAGCTCCTCGTCGTGGAGGTTTTTCATTATCTTAAACCTTTTATTGAAGGAATCAATGAAAGGTGTATGGAAGAAGGGACCTAAAATGAGACGTTTCAAGAATGAGGACCAATTACAAGCGGGACACTATCAGATGAAACGAGTCAAGGATAGAAACACTTACCAACCCTCGCAAAGTCTAGGAGCAAAGTAGGATTGGTCCTTGTTGGGAAGCCACTTGCCTAGAGGAAGTGGTCCTTGTAATCCTGAGTATGGTTATCGATGCCATCAGGAGCTTTGTATCTCCCCCTTGGGAATGTATGCTTCTTCAAGGTGTAATACCCATCTTGGTTCGCCTTCCTCGGACACTGCCGAAAGCTGCAGATGTATAGTGTCTCAGTTAGGGAAGGTGCGGGCCAGTTTTGTCTCCTATATAGATCATAGAGCCCAAACAGCACCTGATATCCATTCGGGGACAACTGGAAAGGGGATAAGCCAACGAAATTGAGGAAGTCGACATAGTATTGGTGCAGAGGCAGGGTTGCACCAGCCTTGAGGTGAGAAGCACTCAAAGGCCTAAGCCGGAGCTTGAGCCCGAGCTCGTGAATGCTCTCATGTGCCCTCTTCCTCTCAAGATAGGCGCACCAACATCTCACGGGTGTCCACCCCGTAGTGGGTGAGAATCTTCTCCAAGCCCCCTGGTGTCAGAGCTTGCTAGGGATTGCTTCGGCCTCGAATCCCGCGGCAGTGTAAGGCTTGTCCATTTGCATCAAACCTGTTGGGAATTGTGCCCTGAAAGCATATGTAGTAGACATTGTTTTAAGAAATAAATAAATAAATTGAATTTGTTATGCATATATTTTATGGACTATATTATTCTGTGATAATATTAAGTAAATATCAGAAAAATTCATAAGTTCATATATGTGATCTCAACCATGTATTGCTACGGGAGGATTGTGTTTGAGATAAATGAACTTGAATAGTTCGCAATAAAATAAAGTTAAAGAATCTTTAGATTAATTACTGCAAGTACGACCCACTAGTATTATGAATACATGTGATCTAGATCCGGATTACTAGTGTAGTATGACAGTTTAGTGGAGGTACTTTATATATTAGAGAATATATAGAACTGGACCAAATATGTTTATTAATACTTAGTTAACTACCATTTCGAAGTATTAATTAAATGTATCAACTGATGATCATATACAAATAGATCTTAATCCTGAAGTTATTATAAACTCTAGTTTATGTTATATGAGTTCTTTGATTCACTCGTTAGGGTCATTCAGAATGATCAGACTAGAAACTTGTGTTTTGGGAACTCATTAATGTAAATGGTTGGGGACATAGTGTACAAATATGGAATCTATACCTTCTCGTAAGAGATTAAATAATGGTTCTCTTAAGGGTTGACTTTTGGGACATAAAGGTTATTGAGCTCAAATTCATAATTTAGTTATGAATTAACCTTCACTAGTAAAGTCAATGGTACTTAAGGAAACAAGATATAATTAAAAGGGTAAAACAGTAATTTTATTCTCGATTAATTATGAACCATTATTAGAGGGTTAATTTTTATGTAATGATTATATCAATGGCACTTTATTATTATAAAATACTCAGTAAATGAAATGTCTGTAATTACAAGAGTGCAGTCTTATATTTATAGTGGAATAATCATGAGATTAATTAATTAAGATTATTTAATTAATAATCTCAAATTTATTGGAGCTTGGAATTATAGGTCCATAGGTCCCCACAGCAGCTCTATCAACATTATTCAAGGAAAGAGTTGATATAAAAGAAAAAATGGTTGAAAGACATATTTAAGAAGAAATTTGTTATTTGGGCCAAATATGCAATTATGTGATAATAGTGATTAATTAAGTAATTACAAATTAGTTGTAATTAACAAAATTAATTAATATTTAATTATTATGTAACTTTTGAAATTATATTAAATAATTAAATATATTTTTGAAATTATATTAAATAAATAATTAATTAATTATAATTTTCGAAATTATAATAAATTAAATATTTAAATTTGAAATTATTATTTTATTTAAATTGGTTTTAATTAATTGATAGAATTAATTAAATATCTTTAATTGAGTGGGAGATAATAATCCGATGAGTTCAAATTAAATTTGAATTTAAAAGATTGATAATTATTCAAATAATTATTTATATTTGATAATTAGTGAAAAAGATAAATAATTCAAATTTGAATTAATTATCAGGGTGTTGGATTTTTACCTGACAAGGTCGTTTGAATAAATAATTAAATAATTATAGAAAAATCAAGTATCCCAAAAATATAGGGTGGTACACGACACACACACAATCCATGGATTGTGTGTGGCGTGTACTACAAATTTTTCAGGGATAAATTTTTCAATTTTATTTAATTAATTAATGGAAAATTCAAAAGTTAGTTTTTGGATATTTTCATTAATGAGATAATTAATTAATTAAAAGATAAATTGTAAATTGGTTACAGATTTATTTTTTAAATTTAAATATTTTCTAATTAAGTTAGACTTATCAGAAAATAAGAAGACACATTATTATTCACTCTAAAAGAAAAGAGCGATATTTTTCTATCTCTCCCTGAAAAAGATAAAGAACCAATCTCAGGCCTATTCTCTTGATCTCATGTGTTGAGTACATCAAGTAGAATCAGAAATTAACTATCCTTTATTCTCTAAGTGCCCACACACTTCTTGAGGTGTAGAGAACGTTGTGGAAGATCTTGGTGTGAGTACCTGTGAGCAGCTTGGATAAGAAGTTTGTTCAAATTACGAAAAGATAGCAAGGACACTTGATTGGCATCAAGAGGTATGTTTTCTATTATTTTCTTGCTTATGATTAATTTATGTATAATAATGGATCCGCATATTTAAAGGTAGTTTAAATATGTTACAAAATTTTGTTGTACACTTGGCCAACCCACCACCTTTCCACTGCGTATTAGGAAACTCGTTCCTAATAATGAGTACTAGAGCGGTCATTAATCTCTACATACATTAATTACTGTGTGGGCATAATATGCATTCTTATGTTATTGTAATATATGTGAATGGATGGTTGTATGTATGTTTAAAGTTTATTCTTAAGGGTGGTTAATTATATGGTGTTTTGCAGTTAGGAATTGTTCTTAAATTTCTAGATGAAAAATGTAAGCCATAATGGGGCATAGGAAATTTTTGTAATTTAATTTTCTGCATTAAATTATTGAAAAAAATATGTAAGGCCCGAGCCCCGGGTTTCGTGCCCCGAAGCCCGAGCCTAAGCCCAGTAGCGCGCCCTTGCCAAGCCACGCATGTGCCCTTGCACCGCTGCCAGCGCGCGCCCCTGCGCTGCTACCAGCCCCGCGCGCACCTTGCGCCTGCTTCCTCACGCCCATGCGCTGCCCCTCCTGGCAGCTACCGTATCCCATGCCGAGCCTTAGTGTGCTGTCGACCCCAGGGTTTTTAATCCTAGGGTTTGCACATTGTTATTCATTTAAATTGTGAGCTTAATTAATTTTAGCGCATAATTAAAAATTATTTTATTTTGAATTAATTGTTTGTGCCCAAATTAAAAAATGGGCCTAATAACTTATTGGGCATTAAAGCCCCAGTTAATTATTCTTAAAATTTGTTTAAGATAATTAAAAGTTATTTTAATTCAAAATTAAATGGATAAATGGCTTAATGGATCAAGACTACTTGTGAAGGTCCAAATTTGAAGATAGAGATATCTTTAGGTTTTATTTAGTTTCTTCCATTTTTGTGTATATTTTTGCAAGTGTTGTAATTTTTCTAGAAATACCCAAGACACTCGACCCACATTTATTTATTGAAATATTTTAATGTGATTAAATTGTTTAATACTTTATCATGCATTTTTGACATGCCATACATCTTACCCACATAATATTTAAAATTATGCATGCATCTCATATTAGTAGAAACATACATTAGGATTGTCCTTTGTGATTATATGATTTATGTATGGACCGTATAATAATAAATCTAGTGTTAACTAGTTCATTAAATAATAAATCATATTCCTAGTAATTATAACAAATTAAAATTGAATTAATTAGGGAATATTATATAATTTTATTTTTGCTTAATTTGATAAGTAATTATTAGAATATCATTTGGTAAAAATATATCACTTTATTTTTACAAATCAATTAAAAAACATATGATGTTTTGAGAAAACACATATTTCAAATAGTGAGTGGGAGACGGAGTTATGACAATAAGTCTCATGGTCTCCATTATTAGTTGGCACCGAGGTAGCATGGAAAGGTCCTCGCGTCACCATTGCTTGTGTCCCCCTAAGGAAGGCTTCCGACTGTGTTATTCTCAAGGCAAACTTCTTTTTCAAGAATAGGATTTAATAATGTATTTCAAGTTTGACAGACCCTAAGGCACACTCTTGAGTTAAGTCATTGATCTAAAATAATGGGTTACACTCACAAGGTACATTAGGCTTTCGAGCGGACTAGTATATTCTTGACCAAACAAGCGGTTGTTTATAAGTCAAAAGAGAAATGTTGATTTAAGTTTTCACTTATAAATTTGAGAATTTGTCTCAAAATTAATTTGGAATTAGTCTGACCTGCCCTAAGGCTGGTCCATTAATGTTCAAATTTATTAATTGTGGAATTAATAATTATTTTTTACGTGTTCTTTAATTGTTGCATTCATGCATCATGTTTACTATTCCGAAAATTACTGATATTGATTATATGCATAAATTCATTTTTTTTTATTTATATATTCCTAGAAAAAATGTCTATTGGTGAATTACACACTGATGCCTTTCTCAAATCTTTGGTTTTTGAACCTGAAAACATGCGACACTGGTTTTGAGGCATTTTGACCATTTTTTCTTAGAAGGAGTTGATGTTAACCTTCTGTAAAAAACATCCAACAGAACCACCTTTGGATACTAGCTATGAAGTAGAAGAAAAATATACGAATTGGATGAGATCCGATCGGTTGGCATGTTATTGCATGCTTTCAACCATGCTTGGCAAAACAAAGGAAAAATATATACACTATGACTCAACACATGAGATGTGGCAAGCAATGACAAAGGAAGTCTTTGCTGAGTGTCATCATTAGTATCAAACGAAAAAAGGTAAATGACATTTACATATATTTTTTCAACTTTGAATAGTAGATTCAAATTTTTGGATAGTAGATTCAAAAATAATATGCCACTAATCTATTTTTCTTTGTTTTTCCTTTTGCAGAATCAGAACCCTGAAAAAGAGGAAGAGACTGATGAGGATTTTGATAGTAAGTAAAGCTGGAGGAGTTGGAGAGTAGTTTTATTTAGAAATTTTATTTTTAGTTGAAGAATTTAAATTTCTTTTATTTTGTTTTAGAAATTATAGATTTCTTTGAACAAAGAAAACCACAGTCTATAAATTTAGTTTATTATTAGTAATCCTAGATCTATTAAACGACACGGGACTGATTCCGACAGTGAAACATATCTGTGGCACTTGAGATTAGGCCATATTGGTCTAGATAGAATTAATACGCTTGTAAAGGATGGTCCTTTAAGAGAACTAACTATTGGATCTCTTCCTGTTTGTGAATCCAGTCAAGAAGGCAAGATGACAAAGAGACCTTTCTCTGCTAAAGGTTCAAGAGCTACAAAACCACTTCAGCTGGTACATACGGATGTTTGGGGTCCACTTAATGTACAAGCAAGAGGAGGTTGTGAATACTTCATCACCTTCATTAACGATTATTCAAGATATGGTTACCTATACTTAATGCAAAGAAAATCTGAAACTTTTGGAAAGTTCAAAGAATTTCAAGCAGAGGCTGAAAAATAATTAGGTAAATAACTAAAAGTTCTTTGATCTGATCGAGGAGGAGAGTACTTGGATTTTGAATTCGAGGACCATCTGCATGAGCATGGTATTCAATCCCAACTCACAACACTTGGAACGCCACAGCAAAATGGTGTTTCAGAAAGATAGAACAGAACGTTATTAGATATGGTTGGATCAATGATGAGTTTCTCATCATTACCACTATCATTCTGGGGCTATGCGATTCAATGTGCTCTATACATATTGAATGTTGTTCCATCTAAGTTTATCCAGAAGACACCCATGGAATTATGGAATGGTTGTAAACCTAGTTTACACCATTTTTGAATTTGGGGGTGTCCTGCACATGTGCTTAAAGGAAAGACTGGGAAGTTGGAATCACGCTCTGAAGTGTGCATGTTTGTGGGATATTCCAAAAAGACTAGAGGTTGAATTTTCTATAGTCCAAAAGAAAATAAAACATTTGTATCGACAAATGCAACTTTGCTTGAACATGACTATGTTAATAACCACAAACCTTGCAGTAAGGTTGTACTAGAGGAGATGGTCTCGAATTAAGTTGCAAAGTCACCAGCAACAACCAATGAAAAACAGCAAGAGGAAACTGCTAGTTCTAGTCAAAAAAGTAGAGAGCCTTATCGTAGTGGGAGGGTTAGTAAGCAACCCATACGTTATGAACACGAAGTTCAAATGCTTGTCTGACACAAACAAAGATGATCCATTGACATTTCAAGATGCAATGAATGATTCTGACAAGGACAAATGGCAAGACGCCATGAACTAAGAAATATAATCGATGTATTCCAATTCTGTCTGGGTTCTAGAAGATCCACCTGAGAATATCAAACCCATTGGTTGCAAGTGGATATTAAAGAAGAAAAGAGGAGTGGATGGGAAAGCAGAGACTTTCAAAGCAAGGCTTGTAGCCAAAGGCTACACACAGAAATAAGGGGTTGATTATGAAGAAGCATTTTCTCTTGTAGCCATGCTAAAATCCATTCATATACTCTTATCCATTGCTGCATGAATGGATTATGAGATTTGGAAAATAGATGTCAAAACAACTTTTTTGAATGGCTACCTTGTCGAAACCATTTACATGTCTCAACCAGAAGTGTTCGAAGTAAAAGGTCAAGAGAAAAAAGTTTGCAAGCTTCTTAGGTCTATCTATGGACTTAAACAAGCTTCTAGATCTTGGAATCTTATATTTGATGACACAATTTAAACGTTTGGTTTTGAACAAAACATTGAAGAACCTTGTGTCTATAAAAAAATCAAAGATGGTGTAGTAGGAATCCTCGTTCTTTACATTGATGATATATTACTGATTGGCAATGACGTAACATCATTATCAAAGGTAAAGAACTGGTTAGCTGAACAATTCCAAATGAAAGATTTGGGATAAGCCAAGTATGTTCTGGGCATTAAAATTCTTAGAGATAGACAGAACAAAACTTTGGCACTGTCTCAAGCACCTTATATTGATAAGGTTCTAGAACGATTAAATATGCAAAACTCTAAAAAGGGTGATATGCCAACCCGTTCTTGAGTATTCCTTTCCAAGGAACAGTGTCCCAAAACACCTCAGGAAGAGGAAGATATGAGACAGTATCCCTATGCCTCAGCGGTAGGTTGTCTAATGTATGCCATGTTGTGTACTAGACCTGACATTTGTTATGCAGTATGGATAGTCAGCCGTTATCAATCCAATCATGGATTGAGTCATTAGATTGCAGTGAAGAATATTCTCAAGTATCTTAGAAATACTAGAGATTACACTGAACCCCACTGGTTACACTGATTCTGATTTTCTATCTCTCCCTGAAAAAGATAAAGAACCAATCTCAAGCCTATTATCTTAATCTCATGTATTGAGTACATCAAGTAGAATCATAAATTAACTATCCTTTATTCTCTAAGTGCCCACACACTTCTTGAGGTGTAGAGAACGTTGTGGAAGATCTTGGTGTGAGTACCTGGGAGCAGCTTGGATAAGAAGTTCGTTCAAATTACGAAAAGATAGCAATGACACTTGATAGGCATCAAGAGGTATGTTTTCTATTCTTTTCTTGCTTATGATTAATGTATGTATATTAATGGATCCGCATATTTAAAAGTAGTTTAAATATGTTACAAATTTTTTGTTGTACACTGGGCCAACCCACCACCTTTCCGCTGCATATTAGGAAACTCGTTCCTAACAGGACCCTCATTGGCTACTTCCTCCGAGATGCCAGCTTGAAGGGGTCTTGTTGCCTTGGGGGCGAGGTCCTCTCGAGGTGTTGCCCGACATCTTGAGCCATCTGTAGAACCTCGACGTTGAAGGCGTAGATCCCTTGTTGGTGTTGTTGGTGGAGCTCCTCGGACATTTGAAACAACAAACAAAGCAGTTAGCGCCTTGGCTCGATGAAAGATGGGTCCTAAAGAAAATCCCTAAGACTACTGCTCGGAGATAAGGAGGACACTGGAGAACACCACCAAAAATTATGAACATCGCCCAAATCTAGGAATTTTCCAGATTTCGGTCGAGTTCCTAGAAAGAAAAACGTTGCCTAAGGTGTGTAGTAGGCCATTTTGACCACTTCTGATGACAAAATATGCCTAAAAAGTCCTATAAAAGGTCAAAATAGTCCCTCAAATGCCACAAAAGGCGCATGCCTAAGCATGCACCTAAACTCTCAAATGATACTCGATGCAAATGCAAAACCAAACACAAAACCTAAAATTCTCACCTAGGATATAGTGCTGATAGGTGCTAAAACGAGTCTGAACTCCGAAGAATCACTTGTCATTCTCCCAGAAGTAAGACGATTCTCCCCAACCATCCACAATGGTAGAGGAAACTCAAGAACTATTGAAGGATTGGGCACAAGGCGAAGGGACGCCTAGGGTATGGATTGGACGTTTTTGCTGTGGAGTTGACCCCTCATTAATTGGAAAAATTGATGGACATAGCAATAGGGAGTCTACATGTGGCATGATTTTCTAGAATGACGTTAGGGGAAGCCCAAACGTCTTCCCCCCCCCCCCCCCCCCCAAAGAAATTTTTGAATTACTCTCAATATAAGTCTCCACTGTTCGAGGATGAGTGAAGACTTAGGAGGCAAATGTTGTCCGTGTTTTAACCACCTAACACATGGGGATTAGGAATAATTAGCGAATACACAAGGTATGATGTTCTCGGAGTGTGAACTCCTCCTGGTACCCCGAGCCAGGTAGACGCAGATGTCTCCAAGGGAGGCCACCTGCCGAGGTCTGTCCTTGAGGTGTGGATGTCTCCAAGTGAGATCCTCGCGCCTTCTTCAGTCAACTATCCTCCATGTCTAGGTCTTTGACCTCTGGACCTAGACGAGCTGCCATGTGTTAGTCATTGCACATATGAGCCACCAGAATAGTGTCTGACAACCTTTTGGAAAATCCTCAAGTAGTGGTGTAGAGTCGTACACTTGACAATCGAAATTTCCCACTACACCGCCTGACATGGGGAAAACGTGCAGCCGCACCCTGACACCGTCAGGGGCATGCTTCCCATAAAGTTGGAAGACAACTTTCTGCAATGGGCCCGGTGCAATCCGCCTCGACCGTAGTCTTTATTTAGTGTACCCATTTTTGTATTAATTCAGGTTAATACCCCAACAAGAGGGGAGTTTGGTATTAAATATATATTATTAACATTAATAACCCTATCCTCTATAAATATGGTTGAGGTATTTCCTTGTAAGGGGTTCAAATTTTGAGAGGGAGAAACTCTGTAACTCAGTGCAATATATACATTGCTTGAGAACCACCATTGAAGCTTGCTCAAACAAGCTTCAAGCTCAATAAATTCCAGAGACTCGTGGTCAAGGGATCTTTTATAGCTTGAATCACGTAAAATCCTTGTGTTATTTTTTATTATTTTCTTTAAACTCTTAGATTAGGTTGATAGTGAAAAAGGAAGTCAACAATAGTGTTTCTCAAGCTCTATTTTAGAATAGAGCTACCTACACTGTTGTGTGAAAGCCAACTTTGAGTAAGTTGAAACTATGCAACTAAAATTATGTAAAGGATACGCTACCATTGAAAAGATCTATCTTCAGTGTAATGTGAATGTGTCTAACTTGGGTACTTTTTGCTAGTTGAGAAAAAGGATAATAGAAAAAAAAAATTCCACAGGGCAATGTCCCTTGCTTTCACAATCACACACAAATTCTTGGGATTATTGCTAAGTAAATTCTTATAAGTCTCACACAAACTGTTGATTTTATTAAAATATTATCTGTGACTGAACTAAAAATTTTGTAAGTGATTTCTTGATTTCCCAAAATTGATATAAGCTAAATATATTTTCTAACCTTATAGTAAAATTGCTTGTTGTAAAATAATGTTGGTTCTTTTCTCATTGTACATGTCACAGTTTTGAAGCTTAATCAAAAATGGATATCTTGGCATCTTTCATTTTTTTAATAAAATAATAAAAAAAAAATTAGAAAATGAAAAATAAAAAATATATATGTTCATTTATGATTGTGTGGGGCTGGTGAGAATCTTTGTCAATCAAATTTGTTTTCCTAATATATTGTTTGACCCACAAAGTTGCATTTTCTTTTATTTGTCCTATTTTTGTGGCATTATGTGTAGTCACTCGATATGTGTTTTGGTGGGAATTGTTTGTTTTTGTATTTATTGAAAATAAATTTTTAAAAAGGAAAAGATATCAAATCCTTCCCATTTATAGTCGGTCACATCATTCATCACCATCATATTGTTGTGACTTTTTAAGCTACGCAAGTATACATAATCGCAGATGTAATAAAATTTGGTAAATCCAATTATCGTCCCATGAAGACTGAATTATCAATTACAAAATAATTAATCTTGAGTTTCTATTTGGCTAACAAAATTTGCGGTTCATAAAATATAAAAGTAAAAACATAAATGAATGTAAAATGCAAGAGTAACAAATAAAAAGAACACAATAATTAAATCAAGAATAAAGACAATTAGGGATTTCAATCTCATCAACTTTCCACTCTACCATTTACTAATGCAAGATTAACGATTCTTCTCCATATTAAAATAGTCGGTTGTCAAAAATATTTTATAATTAAGTTATGAATTATAAAATCATCCTAAGTGAGAATTTTCTATATTTCTATGATAAATTCAACATTTAGGAAGCATTAACATCAACAACTTAAAAGCTACATAAACAATCGTGATACTCTTGTTCAAGATTGACTTTATGTCAATTCAATTAGAGCATGTCTAAACCTCACTTTTCAGATTTTTATTCAAACTTATATAAATTATGAAAAACGATAGCCAATCAATTCTCATACAATAAACATAAATTTAAAAGATCTTAATAATGGGAAAATAAAATCAAACTTTGCATTTGGTCATAGTAGAGGTTCAACTGATTCAATTGAAAACCCTAATACAAATATTAGTTCATCAACATAGCAAAGAAATCCATAATACCAAAGTTGAACATAAGGAAAATTAAATAAGAAGAGAAAGAACTGTAGATTCAATCTTTGAAATTGCTCCAAAAATGCTCTCCTTGCCTTCTCCTCATCTAAAATCAGACTAAAACTCACACCCAGCCTCCCCTCTATTAACAATCCTAATGACTTTTTTATAAAAAAGACCTTTTTACCCCACTCAAATTGCTTGTTTTCAACGTTCGTACGGACAATAGCGCAGGGGCACTTGTGTGATGGCACTTGGAAAATTGCAAAAAAAAAAAAAAAAAAGCTCTCTGAAACTCTATAGCGCAGGGGCGCTTCACAGTGGCACAGGAGTACTTGGGCAAATTTGGCATAGTGTAGGGGCACTTAGGAAGCAGTACTAGTGCGCTTCTTCCTAGGCTGAATATCTTCTTTGTAATTTCGTAGTGCAGAGGCACTACAACATAGCGCTAGTGCGCTTCAACAACTAACTTTAATCTTCAATCAACTTCCAAAAATTGCTCCAAAAAAGTCCAACACAACCCATAAACAAGCCTCGAGGCGATCACCTCAAACTGACCAAATTCAACATTCTTTCGAACAATTTTCTTCTTGTTTCACTCAATCTCATATGTCAGACTAATAAAATCCAAAACAAAAGAAATTAGCGTAATTTTGTAAAAAAAACAAATTTAATTACCTCAAATTTTCC
Organism: Humulus lupulus; assembly: GCF_963169125.1. Lineage (NCBI taxonomy): Eukaryota > Viridiplantae > Streptophyta > Magnoliopsida > Rosales > Cannabaceae > Humulus > Humulus lupulus. Next base: position 143,608,655 of record NC_084800.1, on the reverse strand, counting down.
CAAAGCAAACACAATAAAGCGAGTAAAAAACTTGCTTATCAAACTCCCCCAAACTAAACATTTACTCGCCCTCAAGTAAAGAAGAACTAAACAATACTCAACATACGAAAAACAAACAACAACGCATCAAGTTAACCACAACAAATCAAGGAAATGTCATGTTCATCATATAGCTTTCAGAGACTCAACCATAACTGCAATCCATATTTTCAACCAAAATATTTCCCCAACTTATTCAAGTCCAAAAAAAGAAAAGTTCTCCTAACCATGATCAATAAATAACTTGCATTTCAATTACTTTATACACACTGAATTCTTATCACACAACCAATTTGATAATCTCATATGCTTGCATTACTTACTACTCTCCACTAATGTGGACAATACATGCTCAAGAATCAAGAGGACTTTTAAAGCTTATAATTAACGGCTTAGGTAAAGGTAGATGAAATGTCATTTAAAGCTCAAATTACCATAAGCATACAAACCAAACAAGCCAATCTTATAATACATTTACAAACCCTAAAAACATTCACAACTTTCGCATTTGTTCTTGTTTTGAGAGAAAATTCATACACATAATTTATTATTATTATTTCTATTTTTTTTATAATGATATTATACTCCCCTAAAAATATTTCTTTGTATTTTCAATTGGAGTGCAGTTCATTTTCCAATTTTTCTTTTCTTTTTCTCTCAATCTTTTTATTTTTCTATTAACAACCCTTTAAAATACATACCCCATTACAAACCAATCCCCCAAATTATTGTTATATGCTTATGGTGCATTCAAAGGAAAGGTAATTATCAAGGGTTCAAACAAGAAAAATAATCTGATTAAGCTCAAAATGGATAATTAGGGATTAATTAATAAAGGTTGGCTTGAAAGGCTCAATTATTCCAAGGAAAATTGCATAAATCATCTTCCTAAGCACGCATCATCTAGGATTTCGCCTCAAATAGCAAGCAAGGAAGTTCTAAGATATTTGTACAACTTTTCACAAACAAAATTCAGTCAGCATAAATGCTTTTCAACTACAAGGAATTTATTCACAAATCATGATTAAGCACTCAAATATTTATAAGGACCTAAGTCAACCAAGAAAGTATTCCAATCAAGCACACATATTTAAATGGCTTTTGTTTTTGTCCAACTATACAAACAATTCATTCAATTATTCTGATTAGCTTATCATTGTCACCTTGATTAAACAAAAATGACACTCTAAACATCCTAGACACCTTAACATAATAACTAAAAGACTCAACAAGATACAAGACAAAACTAGAATACAAACACAACTAAGGCAAACAACGTAATATATTAACCAAACTGAAGTAAATATCATCCCCCAAACTTAAGATAAACATTGTCCACAATGTTCAACATAAAACTAGGGTGAAGGAAACTTACGGGGAAATCAATGCGCGTCAAAAGGGTGGGGGCGGTGGGGGTGGTTGGTATGGATGAAACTGTGGTGGTAGGGTAAAAGGAACGGAGTCCTCATTGTGTTGTAATGACCATCTGTTGACCATAGCATTTAGCTGATCCACATGAGTAATATCATACTCACTCCTCTAGGCCATGAAATTTTGCATATGCTTGTTTTGTAGGATCTAATATTGATTCTGTTGCACAAGAAAGTTCAGTCGATCATGTATATACTGCATGTTTGGATCAATTGGACCCCCAATAGCTAGAAAAGGAGGGTCAATATGCATAGGATCAGCCGGTGGTATTTCATCATTACCTTCTCGAACTCTATTAGCCCTTCTACCTGGTCTTTGAGCTCTAGGGCGAGGCGGAGGTGCTACAATGGGATTAGGATAATCTGCCACTATTGCCCTCGTAATTGGATTAGTAGCATCGGCGGGAATGTGATTGTTATACTCAAGCACATCATATTTTTGACATAAACAAGTAATGAAGGTGACATGCCCCAAACAACCAGTGGTACTTCCACGAGATGTAACTTGCGGTAACTAGAACTCACACTTGCTGAACTTAGCATATAACTTATGCTCCCTCAATTGTTGCAATACCAATCGCAGATGTTGCTCATGCTCTATCTCTAACTGAGAGTACACCAAAATTTCATCGATGAACACAATCACAAACTTTTCCAGATAGTCCTTGAAAACCCTATTCATCATATCCATAAAAACTGCTGGGGCATTGGTTAATCCAAAGGACATAACCAGGAATTCGTAGTGTCCATACCTCATTCAGAAAGCTGTCTTTGGTATGTCCTCTTCTTTAATCCTTAACTGGTGGTAACCTGATCGGAGATCAATCTTGGAAAACACTATCCTTCCCTGTAACTAGTCAAATAATTTGTTGATCCTAGGCAGTGGATACTTGTTCTTAATGGTCAACTTATTCAGCTCCCTGTAGTCAATACACATCCTAAGAGATCCATCCTTCTTCTTGACGAATAACATCGGTGCACCCCATGGCGAGAAACTCGGTCTGATGAACCCCAAATCCAATAACTCCTGCAACTGAATCTTCAACTCCTTCAACTCCATCAGAGCCATTCTGTAAGGCGTCCTAGATACTGGCTCCTCCCCTGGCGCCAACTCTATAACAAAATCAATCTCCCGCTATGGCGGCAACCCTGGCAGATCTGCTAGGAATAAATCTAGAAACCCACATACCAATCTCGTCTCCCCTGGTCCGACCGTCACTACCCTAGAGGTATCCACAACATTCACTAGGAATCCTACGCAACCTTCCTACATCAGGTCTCTAGCCTTCAGTGCTGAGATCATAGGTACTCACGGTCCACTAACTGTCCCCACAAATACAAAGGGTACCTCCCCTTCTGGTTCAAAAGTCACCATCCTACGCTTGCAGTCTATCGTCGCCCCATATCTTGATAACCAATCCATCCCCAGGATCATATCGAAGTCATCGATCGCAAGATCAATCAGATCAACAAACAACTCCCTTCCATCTACCTCTACTAGTAATGCTCTAATCCATCTACTAGAGACTACTAGTTCCCCAGTTGGCAACAAAGTCTGTAATCCCTAGCATACAAAACACTAGGTCTACACATCTGATCTATCACTCTAGTAGACACAAACGAATGAGTAGCTCCCGAATCAAACAATGCAGTATAAGAAGAACCAGCACTAGAAATCTGACCTATCACAACCGAGGGGCTAGCCTCCGCCTCAGTCTGAGTCAAAGTAAACACTCTGGTAAGAGCGAGACTGTCACCCTGCTTCGACTCCTCTTTCCTGGCTTGTGGGCAGTCCTTCCTAAAATGATTGGCACTCTCACAGATAAAGCAAGCCCTAATCCTGCACTCACCCTGGTGTCGTCGTCTGCACCGTGGACACACTGGAAAGCTCCTCCACTTGTCACCTCCGCCCTGACGGCCACCGAAAGCACCCCGTGCCCTCCCATCTGAGCTAGGGGGAACAAAAGAATCTGGAGCCTTTCTCTTCTGCTCACTGGAGCCACTACCCCGACTGGATCCAATAAAAGGAGGCATCGCGCCTAATAGCACTTTCTCTCCAAATCTGATCCTCGACCCCCTCAGCTGTAAGGGCCTTGTCTACAACATGAGCATAAGTAGTAGTCTCTGGATCTAAGGTGATCTTCACATCACGGGCGATCATAACATTCAATCCCCGTACAAATCTATTCCTTCTTGCTGCATCCGTCAGCACTAAATCTGACGCAAACTTTGCCAATCAGTCAAATCTCAAATCATACTCATTAACTGTCAACCGGTTATGAGTCAGGTTGATGAACTCGTCAACCTTTGTAGCTCAGACTGCTACACTATAGTATTTCTCGTTAAAGATGTTCCTGAATTCTTCCCAAGTCATAACTACCACATTCCTCCTCTGAATCACTACATCCCACCAGATGCAGGCATCCTCTCTTAACATGTAGCTAGCACAAGCTACCCTCCCGTTCCCTTAAACCCTCACTAAATCCAAAATAGAGGAAATCATTTTCATCCACTGCTCTGCCCGCAGTGGGTCTGGTCCACCCTCAAAGGTGGGAGGATGCTGCTTCCTAAATATTTCATATAAAGGTTCGCACCTGTTCTCCATAACAGGTTGAAGTGACACTGGCGCCACAACCTGCTGAACTGGAAACCCAGTGACCTGTGGAGGGGCATGCTACCTCAACTGTCGAAGTTCTTCCTCTATTCGTTGCAATCTTGCTTCCATTTTGGCAAACATCTGTTGCCAATTTTGTGGGGCAGGTGGAGGGTCCTGACCCTGATTATCATCCTCGGCTCTACTGCTGCAGAGTCTAGATGATTGTCGAGGCATCTCAACAAATATGCCTGCAATCAATGACGCCACTCATCAGGCATGATAACAACATCAAAAACCACCTCCCAAAACATACCAGTCCACCATAAACAACATTCCACATAACATACAGATAGCATATAACACACAACGGGCCATGCCCTGGCATCATGCATATGTTAACTCATTCATCATGCTCTATATAAGATAAGCAAGCAAACAGGGCATTCAAGCACATATTCAAGCATATAAGTCAATCATTACCAACCAACCCTGAGTCGAGCTTGTCACTGACAGCGAGCGTACATGTTCGGTTAATCTCCAGAAACCATAAACCTTGGCTCGCTCTGATACCAAGTTGTAACGCCCTACTTCCTTAGAGTCGTTACTAAGTGAGTTTAAAACGTGCAATTAACTCGCTAATCGAGGTTTTAAGAAAAAAGTGTAATTAAACCATAAATAGAGTCTTATATTTTAAAAATAATTCCATTCATTGAAAATCATAAAGCATTTAACATTTGGAATCCCGAAATACTGTTTAGAAACATTTACAACTCAAAAATATAACTAAAGTCGGATAAACGACAAAATCTAGGTTTACCACAACCATCTCCAAAAATACCTCTGGCCGTGGTAGCCAGGCAGACCAAACATGTATGCGTTGCTTCACAGTCTCCGTACTCATGGTTGGTCAACTTTCCCCTTGCCCTTACCTGCACCACAGAGCACCCGTGAGCCGAAGCCCAGCAAGAAAACCCTCACAAACAGATAACATATGCATATTAAACACTTAACATATAATCAAGCCATTATCAAGCTAACCACATACGGCCATGTCGTCCCAGGCACTTTACCAGGCCCCGCGTTCGCGGTCCACACCATGAGGAATTCCCAGGTATCCTTTAGGGTATCGCCCTGGCAACTCGCACTCCGCGTTCTAAACGCTGCTCCCGGCCCCTTGCCGTTCTCGGCCTTGCCGCTCTCGGCCTTCGTCGTTCCCGACCTTCGTCGTTCCCAGCCTTTGCCATTCTCGGCTCATGCCGTTTAATCACATATAAGCACACATAGCATTACTAAACAAACACTTAAACATGCATAAGTATAATCAATGGGGCTACGCCCTGCAACACAGTCAAATAGGGTTGTGCCCCGCAATACAAAATATAGGGCCTCGCCCTGCTCTATGGGCACAATAGTTTTCTTACCTGTGTCCCAAGCTACTCGAGCAGCGCGATCACGAGCACAGTCCTTTAACCCGAGCCTTGAAGAGAAAGCCTAGTCACAGCGCATGAATAATAATTAACCATCACGTTCTAATCCATTAAATAGTTTCGAGACATAATTCTTACCTCTAAAACCTTGGTTTCTACCAAATTGGGTAGTAGAAACCTTCCCGAGCCTTAACGTTCAAGTTCCCGAGCTAAAACCCCTCATTTTGCCAAAAATCCACTTTTGGGCCGCGGTGCGCCCCAAAACAGAGGTAAAATTGCCTCACATCTACCAGCCTAGGGTCGCGACGCCCAAACCTTGCAGCGCGGTGCCTGGGAAGTTTCCCGAAGCCCCACTAGCCTATAATCTCAAGCGGGCTGCGGTGCTGATGAACAGGGTCGCGGCTCAACCCCGAAACCTAGAAATTCCATGCAATTTTCACAAGCTAACTCCCCTGGAAATCATCCCAAACGCACCCCAACAACAGAATTAAGTCCCATAATGATCCTAATACACTTTATGTAACACATAAGCCCAGAGAAACCAAGCAAAATTCTACTATAACTCAAGTTCAATTATCTAAGCTTTAACCCCTCAAACTTCAACAAAACAGAGGAAAATTAAACAGAACTCAAGCTTAGATCCTTACCTCTGCTGCTGATTTCAACTTGGCCAACTCCAAATCTCCTCCTAGCTCTAACCCCTCAATCCAGAAGCTTGTAAATCACCGAAACCTTAGCCCAAGTCCTTAAGATTTTCTTCAAAGCTTCAACACCCCAAGAGAGAAAGAGATAATCGGTGGAGAGAGAAAGGGAAGCCAAAACTGGGTTATGCCTTATCTTTTCTGGATTTGAGTACATTCCTAAGCTTGTAAGCATATAACCATTAGCTAAAAAGACTTAATTGCCCCTAAGCCTAACCTTAACCCTTTAATGACATCAAGGGCATTTCAGGCATTTTCCATACCCCGCTAAGTCCCAGAGTAGTCTAATAAATCCTTATTAATCCCGACATATCCTAACCATTACTTAATTACTACCCGCTATTAAATAATTCCCTAACACATTATAATATCTCCAAAATACCCCTAAGCTCCCCCCGAGCCATGTATTTGACCCCGTTGTGTCTTTCTAGCTAAATCGCTCCCTAGGACTGTCTCAGTTCGTGCATCACAAAAATATCACCAATATATCATATATATCACATATATTGCATTTATGCCCTCAACGGGCTAAAATTACAAACATGCCCCTAATAACCAAATGGGGCCCACATGCATATTTAATTCACCTAAACATGCATTTCTAATCACATACTCATCAAATTCACATATTAAGATAATAAATCACTTATTGCCCCCCCCCCCAGACACGCTAATCAAGGCCCTAAGTCTTATTGGCAAATTTGGGTCGCTACACTTTACCTGCTAGATTAAATAATAAACATGAGCTATTCTGATAGGGATTGGCCCTTCACTGTTGTATGTAGGTTTAGGATGTGCTTATTAGCATGATAGACACTTCTAAATGTTGTAGGATTGCTTATCAACATCAATATTGTTGTTGAATTTCAGAAACACTTATTAGCGCCGCTGTATGTTCGTGTATGACATGGGATGCTTATTAGCACCATTACATGTTGAAAGAAAATGCTTATTAGCTTCAGTAAATGTCTATGCATGCTGGAAAATGCTTATTATCATTCTTCTTGCTCTTGAGTATTGGAAATGTTTAATAGCATTTCATTATGTTTATGCATGCCAAGGATGTGCTTATCAGTATCTTGTTCAAATATGATCATGAATTCCTTTGCTTATTAGCATTAATGTTATGTGTGAATTACTGGGATGCTTATTAGCATTGTCAATGCATGTGGATGCTTATTCGATCGGTGTTTAACCATGGGTTGGTATGAGATATTGTTATTATTGCTTGATAAGTCGAGTCATTGATTGCAGATAGACTTGGAAGTACGCTTCCAGGGCAATCTAACGAGCCAGCTGGTGCTAAGAATCAGGTCAGAAGTAATGACCAGGGTTAGAAACCTCCACCAGTCCCTGATAACTTGCAACAGATGCTTGCAGATATGCAAGCTAGGCTGCAGAGACAAGATGAAGAGATTCACCAGTTGAGGCAACAGCAGGTTCCGGCTGGGAACACAACATCAGAGGTCCCATCTGTTGTTCCAATATCGACCGTACAGCAGCAGACAGAATTAGAGAATTGTGGGAGTTAGTGTATGAACGATTCAGGAAACAACACCCTCCAGTTTTCGAGGGTAGTGCAGATCCACTTAAGGCATAATAGTGGATGGCTATGATTACATCCATCCTAGATTTTATGAGGGCTGTGGGCAATGAGGGAGTTTCCTGTGCCATGTATATGTTTTGAGAGGATGCCCGAATGTAGTGGGAGGTGGTGTCCCAAACTAGGGATGTAACCACCATGAGCTGGGAAGAGTTTAGAACTCTCTTCAATCAGAAGTGTTATAATGAGGCCATTAGAGCTACAAAGGCAGAAGAGTTTAGTAGACTGTTACAAGGGAATATGTTGGTGGCCGAATATGCCCTAAAATTCGATAGATTAGCCAAGTTTGTTGCAGACTCAGTGCCTACTGATAAGACAATGAAGGAAAGATTCCTTCAGGGGCTACAGCCTATGATAGCCCGAGATGTCAGAATTACTACAGTACCTAGAGTGACGACATAAGCTCAGGTGGTAAAGAGAGCCTTTACTACAGAGGGTGCTGAGAATAAGATTTGGCTTGAGAATGCAGCCAAAAGAGATATGAGGAGGACGGGACCTCCCTTTACAGGATTAGATAGGGGCGGAGGCCCCAGTGACCAGAACAGGAAGACCCTAGATACTATTTTGGCTCCTAGAATTGATAGGAGGCCACAGAGTGTACAGATTGGCTGCCAAGGCGGCAATGAGAACTGTAAGACATATCCGGAATGTGTTAGATGTAGAAGATGTCATCTGGGACAGTGTCGGTTGAAGGCCTACTTCTTATGTGGGATTGTCAGGCACCTCAAGAGGGCTGCCCAAGAATGAAGAAAGAGGAATTGAAGAAGGCAGACAGCTCGACTCCAGCTCGAGTATTTGCATTGACACGGGCTAAGGCTAAGGCTAGGCCCTCAGTGGTCACAGGTCAGCTTTCTAGTGCTGGCATTTCTTAAACAATACTGATTGATTCTGGTGCTACACAATCTTATGTTTCTAGTAGGATCATTGATAGACTATATAGGCCCTGTAATTTTTATGTTGTGGGGTTTGGGACGTTACTACCCACTGGGGAGTTGGTAGTTTCCAAGAGATGGGTTAGGTCTTTGCCAGTGATGGTGGACGGCAGGGAGTTGTCGGTTGACTTGATAGAGTTAGTTATGACTGACTTTGACATGATTTTGGGAATGGACTGATTAACTAGATATGGGGAAACTATTGATTGTAAGAAGAAGAAGATGGTAACCTTTGAACCTAAGGGTGAGGAACCCTTCGTATTTGTTGGCATTGTGAGTGGACCCCGAGTGCCTATGATTTCAGCATTGAGGGCTAGAGATTTACTGCAAGGAGGTTGCATAGGATTCCTAGCCAGTGTGGTGGATACCACTCAGGTCGTGACAGTGTGAGCAGGAGAGACTAGATTGGTCTGTGAGTTCTTAGATGTGTTTCTAGAGGAGTTACCAGGGTTGCCGCCACACTGGGAGATTGATTTTGTTATTGAGCCGGCACCAGGGACAGAGCCAGTGTCTAGGGCACCTTACTGAATGGCCCCAGTAGAGTTAAGGGAACTTAAGGTACAGTTACAAGAGTTGTTGGATCTGGGTTTTATTAGACCCGGTTTCTAGCCGTGGAGTGCGCCAATGTTATTTGTGAAGAAGAAGGATGGTTCTCTGAGGATGTGCATAGACTACAGGGAACTGAATAAGTTAACTATTAAGAACATGTATCCTATGCCAAGGATAGATGACTTGTTTGATCAACTGCAAGGTAAAATGGTATTTTCGAAGATAGATCTTCAGTCTAGTTCTCACCAGTTGAAGATTAAGGAGGAATATATACTAAAGACAGCCTTCTGTACTAGATATGGGCACTATGAATTCCTCGTTATGTCGTTTGGCTTGACTAACGCCCCGCTAGCTTTCATGGACTTAATGAACAGAGTATTCAAGGACTATCTAGACCGATTCGTGACCGTCTTCATCAATGATATCTTGGTTTATTCACAGTTAGAGGAAGAGCATGAGTAGCACCTCAGATTGATCTTGTAGAGACTAAGGGAACACAGGTTATTTGTGAAGTTCAAGAAGTGTGAGTTCTTGCTACCTCAGGTGACTTTCTTGGGTCATATTGTTAGTAGGGATGGTATTAAGGTAGACCCAGCAAAGATTGAGGCTGTCAGGAATTGGCCAAGGCCAAGCAATGCCTCTGAAATTAGAAGTTTCCTCGGATTGGCAGGCTATTATAGGAATGTTGTGGAAGGATTCTCAAGAATAGCTATTCCACTGACAGAACTGAAATGTAAGAATCATAAGTTTACGTGGTTAGACAGATGTGAGAACAGCTTCTGGGAGTTAAAGCAGCGTTTGATAACCGCCCCAGTCCTAAGTCTTCCGACGGATCAGAAGAAGTTCATGGTTTATTGTGATGCTTCAAGACAATGGTTAGTGCTATCCAAAAAATAGGCGTGAATGACGTGGCAGAAATTTTTGACACGTGGCTGACACCTGGCAGAGGTTCTATTAAACTATCGACCAGTGAGATTCCCCTGACATAGCACCTAGGTCTTATATACAACCAGCCTAGTCGTATACTTCAGATGATTTGAGAAGATCTTGCGAAGTGATAACGAGATCCGAGATTATCTCCCATAATTCCTGAGTATCCGATTATTTAGGAAATAATATCTGTAACCAACTCATTCAATCCTCCTTGAGCTTATAAATAGAGAATGATAGCTCAAGGAAGAGGACTTTTGGTTGATTTAAGTTTTACACTTATAAGTGAATTGGAGCTATTATATTACGATTGTATTGTTCATCTCTCAGGCCGGTGAAACTCAGAGAACCCTAGTTCTTTGATCACTCCTTTGAGAATTCATATCAATAATAGCTTAAGTGGATGTAGGTCATTACCAGTTCTTGGGGCCGAACCACTATAACTTACTATGTTCTTTACTGTTTTTGTCATTAAATCTATTCCAACACATCCATCCACATCAAGTGTTTGACTCCGTGTCAGTTGACCAAAATGAGGGTCAACATTCTGGTGCTTTCATTGAGAGCTTGATACGAGATTGTTGAAGCATTAATGGCGAAATCAATAAAGAAGACTGGGCAGGCGGCTGGCGTTGCACCATCTCAACCGCCTCCTCCCTTAAACATGGCTGAAAATAAGCCACATTTGGAATTTGATGAGGAGGAACTGGATTCCGAGATGCTGAGAAATACCCTGGGGGTATTGCAAGATGAATTGGCCAATCTATGGGCCAATCAGGAAAGTGCTGCGGAGATTATGGCGCGATAGCGGCAAGAGATAGAGCGACAGCACCAGGAGCTAAGTGAAAGGCAGGCGGAGATGGACCGTCGTCAGAGGGAGGCCATGGCAGCCCTCGAAGCAGCCCTGCAGCTGGCTAGGAATCAGACTGCACCTACCTCACAGCCTGATCAACCCTCAAATGGGCCACCCCAAAGGGGTCCCAATCCTAACCCTCCGATCCATCCGGCGAGCCCTCAAAGGCCCGAGCAGCCACCAATGCCTCAGGATGATGTCCCACCAAGGGATTCTGAGATGCAACCTCCGTCCCAGGCTGGTCATGGCAATCCCCCATATCCAAGGCAGAATAGGGCCGGGCAGCAGCCCCGTAGTCCTAGACGCTATAGGGGTGAAGAGTCGAACCCACCGAGCAGGGGGCAGCGTCCTTCTGGCAACAGAAGGAACTCAGAGATAAGCTCTGCAGTTCGGGGCCCCCCACGGCATGATAATGCACAGGGACCTACCGACCAATGCAGGCCACCCTCTAACGCTCGGGAAGTTCCAGCCCAAGGAGGCAATCGAGGGGAAAGTCGGTCCCACCATAGCCAATCGAGGTTCAGAGATGGCCATGGTTACAATGAGGCCAACTCAAGCAGAGGAAATGTCGGTCGTAGAAATGAAGAGAGAGGTGGGGGCAGAAGCCCACCACCTAGAGAAGACCGACCAGAGAGACGTAACGCTGGGGGGCAGCCTAGACAAAACAACGTCTTTAACCGGCTCGGAGCAAGCGAGCAACAGCGAAGAGACGAAGACTTAAGGGATGTACTCAATGACCGCCGGGAACGGCACAACGAGTACATTCCCCCAGTAGCAGAGGCCCCGGCGATTCCTGATGCTGTGCAAGCCCAAATAAATGCCCTAAACCAGGCAGTACAACAGCTGGTCGGGGGAAGAACGTCTCATATTGAGTACGACAGGAGAAGAGGCACTCCTTTCGTTCAAAGGATAGTTGTGGCAGAAACTCCCAGCAAGTTTAAGATGCACACGCTTCCAAACTTTGACGGGTATGGTGACTCGGTATCTCATGTCAACAAGTTTGAGATACAGATGGACATTCAGAAAGTGTCCAAAGATGCTCAGTGCAGGATCTTTCCTGCAACACTTTCTGATGCTGCACAGGAGTGGTTTTTTAAATTCCCTCTTGCAAGTATTGTTTCTTGGGAAATGTTCATAAAGGAATTTTACAGACAATTCTATGCGGGTCGTGTGCACCCAACTAAGGCAAACCAGCTGGTGGAGATATGCCAGCAAGAATGAGAGCCACTGAAGGATTATGTCCAGCGCTTTATGTGAGCAGCTGCTGGAGCTAAAACAGTGGGAGATGAGGGCAAGATGATGGCCCTAACTGCAGGAGTTAGGCGTTGTACGCCTTTTTGGAGTAGCCTCGGAAAGCATGGAGTTAAGACTACTCAAGAATTCTTAGATCGAGCTGATCGGTACATCAAGCTCGAGGATGCCATCGCCAACGAGGGAAAGCCCCCAGGCAAAGATAAGGGGACTGCAGAACCCGCCAAAGCCGCCAATGGGTCAAAACTCAACGGCAATGGGAATGGCAATGGCAACGGCAAGAATGGGGGGAAGAGGTCCCATAATGAACCTTCCACCTCCGAGAATAAACGAGCTAAAGGCAATCGTTATGAACCGCGGTTTACTAACTACACTACCCTTGTCGAGTCTCGAGGAGAGGTGTATCAAGCCACGAGTTCTAGTGTGCCTTACAAAATACCCGCTCCCATTCGAAAGGATATTTCGAAAAGAGATACTACCAAGTTCTGTCGTTATCATAATGACTACGGACACGATAAGAATGAATGCAACCAGCTGAAAGACAAAATCGAGATCCTTATCAGACAAGGACACTTGAGGAGATACGTACGGGCCTCGGGAACTTCCCAATGAGAGGCTCCAGGTGGCAACGAGCAGGCGCCTACACGCCAACGCTTGCCACCTTTGCAACCTGATCCCGTAGCTGGCACTTTACTCACCATCTGTGGAGGCCCGCACCTCGCGGGAAACAGCGGAAAGGCAAGGGAACGATATGCTCGGACCCTACGCCACGACTAGAACATCGAGATGATAACTGTGGAGGACTGGGCATCAAAGAAGGCTTGGTCAGAGGACAGTGAAATAACCTTCTCTGATAGCGACGCCCAGCATGTCCGGTTCCCGCATTCTGATCCGCTGGTCATGGATGTTCAGATTGCCAACATGATGGTAAAGAGAGTGCTGGTCGATACAGGAAGTTCAGTAAACATCCTGTATAAATCTTCGCTGGAACGCATGAAGTTGTCCATCAAGGACTTAGAGCCTTGCAACCAAACAATTTACGGCTTCTCTGGTGAGGGATTCGCCCCAACAAGGTCAATCAGACTTCCGGTAACAGCAGGTACAGTGCCTGCTACCAGGACACTACTCGCTACTTTCATAGTAGTCGATTGTCCTTTGGCGTACAATGCTGTAATCGGAAGGCCCATACTGGTTGACCTTCGGGCCGTCACCTCAATATGGCACCTGGCCATGAAATTCTCGACAGACGCAGGCGTAGGACGCGTGTTGGAAAACCAGAGGGAAGCAAGGGAGTGCTACAATGCCTCGATCATGAAGGCAAAGAAGGGAACGTCGAAGAGCACTCCCCCAGAAAGGTTGCAGATGGCCATTGATACACAAGCCCAATCCGGTGATGGAGTCACCAAATAGGGTGTTGCCCAAAGTGAGGATAGAGATTTAGATCCTCGCTTTGGGGATTTTGAGGAAGATGTTGGACTCGTCGAGGACCTTGAGGAGGTCCAACTTGACGAATAAATTCCGACCAGAGTTGTAAAGGTCGGTAAAAATTTAGAAGCAACAATAAAGCACACACTAGTGGAATTTTTTAGAAAGAACCAAGAAGTTTTTGCCTGGTCTCATAAAGACATGGCTAGGATAGATCCTGCAGTCATCAGCCATGTCCTGAACGTCGACAAAAGCTTTCCACCTGTGTAGCAGAAAAGAAGGCTGCTCGATAAAGACAGATCGAAAGCCTTAAAAGAAGAAGTTGAAAGACTAAAGGAGAATGGGTTCATCAGGGTGGCGTTTTATCCATCGTGGGTCTCTAATCCAGTACTGGTTCCCAAGCCTAACGGCAAATGGCGAACCTGTGTGGATTTTATAGGCCTTAATAAAGCCTGCCCAAAGGATTGTTTCCCACTCCCAAGGATCGACCAGCTGGTCGATGCAACTGCAAGACATGAGATCCTCTCTTTCATGGCTGCATACTCAGGATACAATCAGATCAGTATGCATCCCCCTGACGAGGATCACACTAGCTTTCGGACCAATATAGGGTTATACTGTTATAAAGTAATTCCCTTCGAACTAAAAAATGCTGGTACAACTTACTAGCAACTAGTTAAACACATGTTTAAAGAGTAGATCGGAGTAAACATGGAGGTATATGTGGATGACATGCTGGTGAAGTCGAAAAAAGCAGAAAGGCATGTGAAGGATTTACAGGAGTGTTTCAATGTTTTGAATAAGTATCAAATGAAGCTAAACCCTCTCAAGTGTTCCTTCGGAGTAGGATCAGGGAAATTTTTGGGGTTTATTGTCAATTCAAGAGGAATCGAAGCCAACCTTAAAAAGATCAAAGCCCTGATCGACATGAAATCACCGATGAAAATTAAAGATGTGCAAAGTTTAACCGGAAGGATTGCCGCACTCAGTAGATTTATTTCAAAGTCAATTGATAAATGTGTCCCTTTCTTTAATCTACTTAGAGGCAACAAGAAGTTCGAGTGGACTGGAGACTACGAACAGGCTTTCCAAGCCTTAAAAGCCCACATGGCGCAGCCTCCTGTCCTATCAAAGCCTATAGATGGGGAAACTTTGTTCATTTACCTGGCGATCACCGAATATGTTGCTAGTGCAGTGCTAGTAAGAGAAGAAGAAGGCGTACAAAAGGCAGTTTATTATGTGAGCAAGAGGTTAATCGGGGTCGAATTGAGATATCCTCCCATTGAAAGATTAGCCTATTGCCTAATTTTGGCCTCAAGGAAGTTACATCCTTACTTCCAAGCCCATCCCATCACAGTCTTAACTGACCAGCCCCTTCGACAAGTTCTACAAAAGCCAGAGGCTGCTGGACGTTTGTTAAAATGGGCAGTCAAACTTGGGCAGTTCGATATAACATATTCACCGCGAGCAGCAGTAAAAGGACAAGTCTTGGCTGATCTCACAGCCGAATTTACCGAACTCCCAGACAGTGAACAGAGCAAAAAACCTAGTGCACCTGAGCCTCAAGTTGAAGCTCCTTCGTGGAAGTTATTCACAGATGGATCATCCAACGAATCTCACGCAGGAGCAGGAGTGATATTGATAACGCCAAAAGGGCATCGATTTCACTGCTTCACCGCTTCAAACAATGAAGCCGAGTATGAAGCCCTACTCGCTGGGTTAAGGTTGGCCAAAGACATGAGTAGGTCTTAGGGGAGTCTCAAGCACGAGGTCTGAAAATGGTGGCCTATCTGAACAAAACCAAGGATCTGTTGGCAGAGTTTGAGAAGTATACCCTCCAGCAAATACCTCGAGATCAAAATTCAAACGCAGATTCCTTAGCCAAACTCGCGAGTGCAAAAGATGTTGACACTTTAAATATAGTGCCAGTGGAGCGGCTACACGAGCCAAGCATACGAGCAGATGAAACCAGTATGGAGATTCGGTTAGAAGATACATTGATGGCACCGTACTTGGAGTATCTCACGAATGGCGTACTACCAACAGATAGAAACAAAGCCAGAACTCTTCAGAGACAGGCTGCTAGGTACATACTGGTCGATGGTGTTCTGTACCGGAGAGGATACTCCATGCCACTGCTCGGATGTATTACACCAGAAAAGGCTAAAGAGCTGATGAAGGAGGTACATGAAAGCTTCTGTGGGGATCACACTGGGGGGCAGAGCTTGTCAAAGAAGATTCTGAGGCAGGGTTATTTCTGGCCGACTATGAACGAAAACTCAATGAAGTTTGTGCGAAAATGTGATAAGTGTCAGAGGTTTTCCAAGATCCCACGCGCAGCTCCTAACGAGTTAAAGCAAATGCAAAGTCCATGGCCCTTCGTAGTATGGGGTATCGACTTAATTGGGTCCTTGCCAATAGGAAAAGGTGGAGTGAAATACGTAGTTGTAGCAGTCGACTACTTCACCAAATGGGCCGAAGCTGAGCCACTCGCTACTATAACGACAAAGAAAGTTCTTGACTTTGTCATCAAGAACATTGTTTGCCGATATGGATTGCCTCGGAAGATTGTCTCAGACAACGGCACCCAGTTCGACAGCGACCTATTCACAGACTTCTGTGAGAGGCATGGAACCACTAAGAGATTTTCTTCAGTGGGACATCCACAAGAAAATGGGCAAGTCGAAGCGGTAAATAAGACACTAAAGAATACCCTGAAGAAAAGACTCGAGGAAGCTAAAGGAGCATGGCCAGAACAGCTGCCTGAAGTACTCTGGTCGTATAGAACTTCTCATCGAACAGCGACAGGACATACCCCGTTTTCCTTAGCATACGGGTATGAAGCTATGTTGCCAGTCGAGTTAGATCTACCCTCACATCGAAGAATCACATACGACCAAGATCAAAATAGCCAACTGTTGATGGAGTCCCTAGACTCGGTTGAGGAGAAATGAGAAAAAGCCTAACTCTGAGTAGCTGCATACCAGCAAAAAGTCGCCCGGTATTTTAACTCAAAAGTAAAAGAAAGAAAATTCAACGTCGGAGACTTAGTACTTCGATGAGTTTTACTGCGACCCGGCTGCTGGAGCACTCGGACCAAACTGGGAAGGACCCTACCAGATTGAAGAAATCCTTCATCCAGGCACATACAAACTTCCACGCTTAAATGGAGATCTCGTTCCGCGCTATTGGAACGAAGAACACCTGCGCAAGTATTATCAATAAACAGTCCTTCTTAAAGGACTGGCTTGTATTAATTTTTACTTTTTACAAGTTTTGAAAAGGGTTAGTCATGCTATATGGATAATCGCTTATAAGTGTAAGATCTTTTAAAGATCACTCGTAAAGACATGTTTAGTCCATTTAATACGAGAATTATAAAGGACTGTGCGCAGCCAGTCATTCTTGCAAAACTTTATAATTTTTTACAAGTATTTGTTCATTATGTGTGTTGTTTTGCTATATTACAAGTTTTTCATTTTATACCGAGCAGTAATGTTCGCACAGGTCGTGGTCAAGGCAAGTGACCAAGGACCTAAAGCTCCTCATTCACTTGGGGGGCATATAAGGTACATTGATAGCAAAGCATACCAAGAGGTATGTAAACAGATGAACAAAATAAGTGAAAGCATGCTACGGTACTTAGAGTATTTTTCAAATTTTATATTTTGTTAAATCAAGCCAAAGTACTATGCTAAGTTCGGTCATGCGAACAGATGTTATAATAAAGCAGAAATATTATAATATCAAAGGGAATTCTTTTACACCACGAGCAGTACTGCTCGAATGTAATTGTTCAAGAAAAGTAAAATAGCTGCCCGTGCAGCAAAATAAAATAAAAAATAAATTGTCTTTGCAATACGACCTGTGGGTCGTGTAGTTGAGATAAAAGAAAAAAGATTAAGGAGCTGGAGGGTCTTGAGGAGCGCCTTGGTCGACGGCCGGGCCAGCTTCAGCATCTTCACCGTCTATCCCTGCTGCCAGGAAAATCTCAGGGGAAGCAGGCACTCTTGCCCTCTCTTCTTCTTCTAGAGGAATGGCGCACTGCGTCATAAGAGTCCTCCTCAGGCGCTCGGACAGATAGTTGAAGTTAGCCTCCCGGTTGTGCTTCCAGAATTCGTAGAAGCAGAGATGAGTGGCTTCCTTATACTTCTCCAAATCCTTGATCCCAGCCTCCTCAAGCTCTTGCACTCATTTTTCGAGTTCTTCTACCTCCTGCCTGCTAGCAACCAGATCAAGCTCGAGCTGTATAGCTTCCTGATAGTTGAGCTTGACGCTTTCCCTGAACTTCTCCCTAGATTCATTGGCTTTCTTCAGGGCTTCTCGGGCTTCCAGAAGCTCCTTGGTCAGAGTAGCTTTGTCCTTGAGCAGCTCAGCTTTCTGTTTGGACAGCTCTGTGTTCTCCCTGAGCAGCTCGCCATTCTGTTTAGCAAGCTCTTTGTTTTTAGCTTCGAGTGCTTGCTTAACTTCGGCAAGCCTGGAATCAAAGTTCCTTTCCTGAGACACCAGCGCCCCAGCTCGGCGCCAGCCAGCAGTTATGGTCAGCAGTCCCTGAAAGCAGATAGAAAAAGATGAAGAAAAAGACAGGGAATCAAAAATAAATGTTACAGCAGCAGGAGTTGACTTACGCTAACTATCTCGTTTAGCCCTCTATTGAGAACTTGATCAGCCTCCATAGAAGCGGTGTCAGTAATAGCTGCCTGGCTGCATCTATGCTTGGAGAGCTTGTATATTCTCCCCCTAGTAGAGCTAACCACGAGGCTAGGCAGGGAGCCTTAAGGCGGGTGCGCATGGTATGGCTGCCAGGAGCCTTAGGAGGAGGCTGCTGGTCGGCAGAAGTAGAGGCTGATTACTCAGAGGGTGTTGGAGGGGGTGGATTCTCCTTTGAAGGGACGGAGGCAGGAGGATCGTTAATTCGAGCCCTTTTCGAGGGAGTCTTGCTGCTCTCTCCTCGAGCCCTCTTGCCGTCCTTCTTTTGGCCAGAAGAGGCGGCAGCAACTTTGTAATGCTTGAACACGTCCTCAGAGTCCATGTCTGCATAAAAGGAATCAACACGAACAGTAAGACGAGGTAGTCATGTAGGGTCAAAAAATGAAAGTGAAAAGATTACAAGTAAAGTACCCGCGCTACAACTATTGGTCGCTATATTATTTACCGAACTACCTACTGCCTGGAAGAAAATCTGAATTTAAGAGGGGAGCATTCTTAAGGTTGCCATCCCCGTCGAACAGATGACATGGAATTGGAAAATGGTTTAAAAGCGTAATTACTGTACCGTTATCATCCGAAGAGTCATCAGAGAGTTCGGTAGGCTCGGCGACCTTTTGCTTTCCTTTCCCCTTGGGAGCCGAGGGCCTCTCCGCTCGGTGAGCATCGGCAGGTTCCTTGATTGTAACCCCAGTTGGTCTCCTTCGCATTGGAGACACTTGGGGTTGCTGCTCGGGTTCCACTCCGGCATTAGCATTTTCCGCCGAAGGCCCACTCGTCGTTGGTTGAGGGTCCCAGAGGCCAGCCAACCTAAGGTTAGCCTTCGTAACTAAATTTTTGACACTCTTCTCAGCATCGTACATGCTGGCTAAGAGTGTCGCCCTTAACTCCATCCCTGGAGTTGGGTCTGGTCGCAACCATGGGCCTGGAACACTTTGAAAATTCAAGACATTGTGGTGGAAAAACACTAAGTGGAGAAGCCAGCGACGTGAAAATTTTACCTCCTCGTGTGAAAGCCAAGTTGTCTGCGACCAGGTCAGGCGTAAGGAAGTACTCCGGGTAATACCTCCCCACGTTGGAGATATGGGTAGTGTCAGTCAAGAAAGTTCGCCCAGTTTCCTGATGACAAAGATGGAAGAACCCCGTGCCTTCTTGGTTGGGGTTGGATTTGAGATCGAACAGATAATTGAACTCATGTGGCAACGGTGCAAGCCATTTTTTCTGGCTATACAGGATATAGAGTGCAGTGAGCATTCTATATCCATTTGGAGTAATTTGGAAAGAGGAAACTCCGAAGTAGTTGGCTAACCCCTGAAAGAATGCATGAAGAGGCAAAGTAGCACCTGCCTCAACATGAAACCGCGACCAGGCACTGTAAGCACCCCCAGGCAGATTAGCCTTTGCTCTGGGTTAGGTTTGACTAGGGTCACCCCTATTAGATGGTATTTGTTTAAGTAGTTGGCGATCAACCTGATCGTCACCCTACTCTCAGCAACAACATGCCACTCGACATCTGGCTGAATAGCGTGTCGAGGACGAGCATGCCTTTGCACATTTAGGTCAGGGATGTTTTTCGTCTCGACCACTGGTCGAGGGAGCAACAGTAGTAGGCTGATGAGAAGTATTGGGAGTATTTCTTTTTAGAGCTTTAGTTTTGGTGCGAGCCATATTTTGGGTCGAAATTGGGGAAGTGTTTAGGCTAAGGCGAGAAAAAGGAATGTATGGTATAAGAGTTGAAGGTTGTTCTTCGTCTTCAAGCAGCTAAACTAAGAGATCGTCGTCGATAGGTCTTTCTCCTCCCCACGGGTCTTGCATATGAACTGCAAACAGACAAAGGAGGAGATAAGACGCACAGCCTGGGAACTTATGCTAAGAGATGGAATAACGTTGCTCGCGTCTATCGACCAGCAGCATTCTAACCAAACACTAAGTTTATGCTAGCAGTTTGAAAAATGGATCAAAAAAGGAAAATAAAAGGTTTTCTAAAAATAAGTTTTTTCAACTCCTAAGGGGCGGGAAAAACCCAGTTTTTCAACTAGTCTAAAAATCGAATTTTTACGTCGATTTTATGCCCTAAACTTGTGATCCTGACTATCAAACTAATTCCTAACTTATATAGATGAAAATTACACTGCCCTATCAAGCATCAACAATATATACAAAATCCTCACAAATCTCTACTCAAGAACACGAAAAGTCTCAGAACTCAAAAGCAGTATGCATGGCATCTCAAAGAGTTTAAAAGACGAAGAAAATTACCTGGATGAAGGTTGAAGATATGAAAAAATAGAAGCTTTGGGTCTATAGGATCCTCGACAAGGCGTCTGGGGCCTTCGAAACGCTGAATACTTGTACAGAGTTCTTGAAAAGCTCTTGGCAAAAAATGGTGAGTAAAAGATTATAAGGTGAGCGAAGGGGTTACTTATAGAAGCCGAAGCATGACAAAAAGTAGCAATCATAACTTTCCCTTTTTCGAAGCATGGGGGAATGTAACAGCCATCAGGGTGATTTCTTGAAAACTGAAAAGGCTTGATTAGACATGATTAGGTCACGGTTTTCAAAAATGCACGAGGGCTCTGAAAAATTTCGTGGGGCATGTGAAAGGTTGTTTTCCTAAGTTTACTCATTGCTGGTCGCAATAAATAAACTTGGGGGCAAATGTTATCCAAAAAATAGGCGTGAATGACGTGGCAGAAATTTTTTACACGTGGCTGACACCTGGCAGAGGTTTTGTTCAACTATCGACCAGTGAGATTCCCCTGACATAGCACCTAGGTCTTATATACGACCAGCCTAGTTGTATACTTCGGATGATTTGAGAAGATCTTGTGAAGTGATAACGAGATCCGAGATTATCTCCCATAATTCCTGAGTATCCAATTATTTAGGAAATAATATCTTTAACAAACTCATGTAATCCTCCTTGAGCCTATAAATAGAGAAAGATAGCTCAAGGAAGAGGACTTTTGGTTGATTTAAGTTTTACACTTACAAGTGAATTGGAGCTATTATATTACGATTGTATTGTTCATCTCTCAGGCCGATGAAACTCAGAGAACCCTAGTTCTTTGATCACTCCTTTGAGAATTCATATCAATAATAGCTTAAGTGGACGTAGGTCATTACCAGTTTTTGGGGCCAAACCACTATAACTTACTGTGTTCTTTACTGTTTTTGTCATTAAATCTATTCCAACACATCCATCCACATCAAGCATTTGACTCCGTGTTAGTTGACCAAAATGAGGGTCAACAGTTAGGTTGTGTCCTTATGCAGGCAGAGAATGTGATTGCTTTTGCATCACGCCAGTTGAAATATTATGAGCAGAGATATCCTACCCATGATCTGGAGTTGGCAGCAGTGGTCTTTGCATTAAAGGTATGGAGGCATTACCTTTATGGAGAGAAGTGTGAGATATATACAGACCACAAGAGCCTCAAGTATTTCTTGACTCAGAAGGATTTGAATATGAGGCAGAGGTGTTGGTTGGAACTAGTGAAGGATTATGATTGTGATATCCTTTATCATCCAGGGAAAGCTAACGTGGTGGCAGATGCTCTAAGTCGGAGAGGTCTAGGGCAGTTGTACAGTGCGAGGCAGATATCCAAGAAGTTAGCAAAGGATATGACCAGAGTAGGGATTGAGTTAGTAGTGGGTCAGTTAGCCAACATTACCTTGCAGTCTACTCTTCTAGAAAGGATAAAGGAGGGCCAGTTACAAGAGCCACAGTTGGTGAAGATTAGAGAGGACACTCTAGCTGGGGTGGCTAGGGACTATACAATATCAGATATGGATTTTCTAAGATATAAGAGATGGATTTATGTTCCAATGGATGTTATTATTAGACGAGAGATTTTTGATGAATCTCATACCACTCTGTATTCCTTGCATCCAGGCACCACGAAGATGTACCAGGATCTGAGAACTTTGTATTGGTTATCGAGGATGAAGGGTGATGCAACAGAGTATGTAGCCAAGTATCTGACGTGTCAGTAGATCAAAGCTGAACATTAGAGACCAGTAGAACTGCTGTAGCCTTTAGATATCCCAGAGTGGAAATGGGAAGACATCGCAATGGAGTTTGTGGTGGGATTGCCCAAGACAGTGCGTCAACACGATTCGGTACGGGTGATTGTAGACAGATATACCAAATCGGCTCACTTTCTACCAATGAAGATAACTTATATCGTTGAGTAGTACATAAATCTCTATGTAAAAGAGATAGTACGTCTTCATGGAGCCCCGAGGTTGATCGTGTCGAATCGAGATCCCACATTTACTTCCAAGTTTTGGGGAAGTTTGCAGAATGCGATGGGCACGTAGCTGAAGTTTAGTACAGCCTATCATCCTCAGACCGATGGTCATTTTAAGAGGACTATCCAGATACTAGAGGACATGCTGAGAGCATGTGTACTGGACTTTGAGGGATCTTGGAGTAAATATTTACCCCTGATAGAGTTTTCCTACAACAACAGCTACCAGGCGACCATAGGAGTGGCTCCTTATGAGATGTTGTATGGTAAGAAGTGTAGATCACTTATTCACTGGGATGAGATGGGTGAGCACAGATATTTGGGTCCTGAGGCAATTCAAAGGACCAATGAAGCCAATGAAAAGATCAGAGCTCGGATGCTTGCATCACTGAGTAGAAAAAGAAGTTATGCGAATCTGAAGCGCAGGAATGTGGAGTTCCAGGTGGGAGACAATGTCTTCCTTAGAGTCTCACCACTCAGGGGGGTGAAAATATTTGGGAAAAAAGGAAAGCTGAGCCCTAGGTTTGTAGGACCTTTTGAGATCTTGGAAAGGATCGGTTAGGTGGCTTATAAGTTGGCATTACCTCCGGCATTTTCAACCGTGCACAATGTGTTCCATATTTCGATGCTGCGGAAGTATGTATCTGATGAGACTCATGTTCTGAGCTATGAAGATCTGGAGCTGCAGACGGACTTATCCTTTAAGGAGCAGCCAGTCCAGATAGTTGACAAAAAGGACAAGGTCCTAAGGAATAAAACCATACCTCTAGTGAAAGTATTATGGAGAAATAGCAAGGTTGAGGAAGCGACCTGGGAGTTGGAATCAACCATGCGGGACCAGTATCCCAAGTTGTTCAGGTAAAATTTCGAGGACGAAATTCCTGTAAGGAGGGGATAGTTGTAATATCCCAAATTCCCTAATATGGCTTAGTGCCTAGATTAGGGGGTCGGGAGGGAATAAATGTTTTAATTATGTGTTAATATAGTATAAGCTTGTCATTATATGAATTATACTATAATATAATTATGCTTGCCTGTTTAGAAATATTAAATGTGTGTGTGGGCCTGTTTCTTATAAGAAGGGCATTTTAGTAATTTGACCTGTTGAGGGTATAATCGTAAATATGCATGTGTGTGATTGAGACCACATTATTATGTGGATATATTTGGGTTACTCGACGCGAGGCGATCCTGGTGAGCAAGTTAGCGGAAGAGTCACAACAGGGTAAAATACCTGGCTCAGGGTGAGCTTAGGGGTATTTTCGTAATTTAGTACATTACTGGGATTTAGCGGGTAACGAGAGCTTAAATGATTATTATTTTGAGGTAGTTGGGGACTTAGAGGAATACTCTAGTATTTACGGGAAGTGGCAATTGATGGAATTTTCCTTGAGGTCACTAGATGTCTTAAGTTAGTGGTAAGGGCATTTTGGACTTTTTGGCAAAAAGGGATACGTTGGTTTAGAAAGCTGGAACCTTAGAACTATTCAAAAAGAAAGAAAGAAGGAAAAATCTCTCTCTCTCTCTCTCTCTCTCTCTCTCTCTCTCTCTCTCTCTCTTTGGTGAATTGGGGAATTTGAGTAATTGAAGGAGCAAAGCATAGGAAGCTGAGGATTTGGTGTTTAAGATTAAGCTAGGAGCAGCTTTGGATCATAAGACAACCATTGGAGGTAAGGAATTACTCTGAATTTTAAGTTTAAATTCAATTAGTTGAAGCTTTTCTAGAACCATAAGTTTGAGTTTATATTTTGGAATTTTGATGAGTTTTAATCTAGCTCTGAGTTGGTTTTGTTGCTGGAAAAGTGTTATACTGGTTATGGGGATTGTATTGAAGTTTTGAGTGTGTTTGTGTTGAATTTAGTTGGGTTCGACTAAAGGAGAAACCCAGGAATTCTGGGTTCGAAGGGGTCAGGCCGCGGCCCTGTTCTTGGTGTGTCACGACCCTCTTGAACCAAAGGGAGCCAAGGAGGGCTCTGTCGCGAGGGCGCGCCGCAGCGCCTCTTAGGCTGGGCCGCGGAGCATGTTTAGTGTTTTAGGGAGGCTGAGCCCCTGATTGGGGCAGGCTGAGAAACTCGAGAAGCTAAGGTTGAACCCAGGTTTGCCACCTAGGTCGGCTTATTTTGTAACCTTGGAGTTGTAACCGACTTCTAAATTTGTATTTTGGGGATCCTGTGTATAGAACAAAGTTTTTGGTTTAATGGAAATGTTTATGACTTGACCAAATTTTAAATACCTGAACTCGTAGTGGCTTAATCACATGTTTAATCCAAATAACTTGTTTAGCGAGTCCAGCACTAATTTTAAACACACTTAGTAACGGACCCTAATTAGCAGGGCGTTACATACACAATAATGGGCAATATTTTGAAGTTACAAATTTGTGACTAAATTTGTAACACCAAATATGTTACATATTTGGATATTCACACATATCTAAATATTGTAACTCTCCATTATATGTTACAATATGTGACACTCTTTGTCACATTTATTTAATCTAAGACATTATATTATAAAATAACATAATATTACATTATATTATAAAATAATATAACACAAAGTACTGGTGCTGAGCATAACTTATCCTTGAGCAACTGGAAGCTCTCTTAATATCTATCCGTCGAGTTGAACTTTCAGTGTTTCTGGGTCAGGTTAGTAAGCAGAGTTGCTATCTTAGAAAAGTCTACTACAAATCTCTGATAATATCCTCCTAGCCCGAGAAAACTTCTAACTTCTGACGCATTCTTAAGTCTTGGCCAATCCTTCACAGCCTCTACTTTAGCTAGGTCTACAACAACTCAGTCTTTGGATACTATATGGCCGAGGAACGCTACTTGCGATAGCCAAAATTCGCATTTCTTAAACTTGTCATGAAGTTTATGCTCCTTTAGTCGTAGCATGGTCAATCTTAAATGTTCCTTGTGCTCGTCTTCGTCCTTGGAGTACACAAAAATATCGTCAATGAATACTACGACGAATTTTTCCAAATAATCCTTGAAGACCCGATTCATTAAATCCATAAATGTGGTTGGAGCGTATGTAAGACCAAAAGACATAGCTAGGAACTCGTAATGTCCATATCGAGTTCTAAAAGTTATCTTTGGTATATCCTCTTCCCGTACCTTGAGCTGGTGATAACCGGGTCGTAGATCAATCTTTGAAAATACAGTCACTCCTTGAAGTTGATCAAATAAGTTATCGATCAAGGGTAGCGAGTACTTGTTCTTAATTTTCACCTTGTTTAGATCACAGTAATCGATACACATCCGCATGTTTCCATCCTTCTTCACAAATAGAACCGGTGCTCCCCATGGCGAATGGCTTGGTCTGATTAAAACCCAAGTCTAAGAGTTCTTGTAACAGCGTTTTCAACTCCCTGAGTTCTGTTGGTTCCATTCGGTATGGTGTCTTTGAGATAGGCAAGGTTCCCAGTACTAGTTAGATTGTAAAGTCAATTTCCCGAGTAGGCAATAACCATGGTAAGTCATCAGGAAATATCTCTGGAAATTCCTTTATAATGTGGACGTCTCCAACCTTTAGTGGTGTTTCCTGTGCCACATCCGTGACGCTTGCTAAGAATGCATGACATCCTTTCTCTATCATCCTCTGAGCTTTGAGAGATGAGATAAGCGGTGTTTGTGACAGTCAGAATCCCGTGATCCGTAAGGGGAAAGACCGGGTAAAGCTGTGCAATCCCACACCGCCTGGGGAAGGTCAAGTGTTATGATTCTAAGACTGTGTAGGTATGGGACTACACAGTTGAAGATGGCTTAAATGGATTGATGGGTACTACTTATGCCAACAAGACGCATCTTCTCTTCGATAGCCCATCACTTGAGAACTCCAAAGTTAAGCGTGCTTGACCTGGAGTAATCTCAAGATGGGTGACCTCCTGGGAAGTTTTCCCAGGAAGCGTGCGAGTGAGGACAAAGCACGCTGGAAAGACTCGTTTAGTTTGTAGGGCCAGTCGTCATTCTAGAAAGTAGCCATAGTGACGTGGGGCATTACAGT
Source organism: Humulus lupulus (assembly GCF_963169125.1). Lineage (NCBI taxonomy): Eukaryota > Viridiplantae > Streptophyta > Magnoliopsida > Rosales > Cannabaceae > Humulus > Humulus lupulus. Next base: position 143,581,948 of record NC_084800.1, on the reverse strand, counting down.
GTTCGTAGTCCTGAAACCTTTCCCATAAAGCATAGTTTCTGACCGTCAGGAGTTTTGAATGTCACTTTCTTACATCTACAGTCAATGGTTGTGCCATGCCTTGCTAGCCAATCCATGCCCAGTATTACGTCAAAGTCCTTGATCTCTAGCTCTATCAAGTCGCCTTCTAGTTCTGTCTCCTCGATTTTGATCGGTACCCCTCGTACTATTCGTGATGATAGGACTACTTCACCCGAAGGCAAATCTATAGCAAACCTAGTTCTAAATCTTTCACAAGGTTTGTCTAATTTTTCTATCATTCCTAACGAGATATACGAGTGTGTTGCTCCTGAATCAAACAATATTGAGCATATACTATTGAGGATAGGAAGTTGACCTGTGACCACTTTGTTACCAACTTCGGCTTCTTTCTGGGTCAAGGCAAAGACTCTGGTGGGAACCATCTTGTTGTCCCTCTTTTCTTCTTGCTTGAGCTGTGGACACTCCTTTTTCCGATGACCTTCCTGGCCACAATTGAAACAACCTTTGGTATTTGCATGACACTCCCCAGGATGTCTTTTCTGACACTTGGAGCACTGAGGATATTCCACATAACCTGACCTGTTATTCCCTTTGTTAGATCGTGCTCTTTTGTCACCATCGGCTTGCTTATTATCAATATGCTTTCTTTTCTGCTCATTATTGTTGTGTTGGTGGTTGTTGTTGTTTCTACCATTTTGAGTCTGACTTTGCTGCTTGGGTTCAGACTTGGTTGCCTCCTCCTTACTAACATTTTCCTGGAGCCTTTCCACCTCTATAGCCGTTTCTAGAGCATCGGCGTAAGAAGTGGTTCCAGGATTTGCAAGCTTGACTCCTAGCTCAATCTTAGGTCTGAGTCCCTTGGTGAACTTGGTAACCCTTAAGAAAACAGTTGGAACTAACTCTGGTGCAAACTTGGCTAAACGATCAAATTGTCGAGCGTACTCGACTACCGTCAAATTGTCCTCCTTCAGACTGGCAAACTCTTCCACCCTCATAGCGATAACAGTCGAGTTGTAATACTTTTTATGAAACAGCTCCACAAATCTAGTCCAAGTCATGGTGGCGACATCATGAGTTTGTTGTACTAAATCCCACCAGATTCTAGCATCCTTCTTCAGAAGCGAAGAAATGCAGGATATGCGATCTGCATTACCGAGGTTCATGTGTGCTAGGATAGTCTCTACATTTTTGAGCCATTCTTCCGCCTCGAAGGGGTCAGTTGTCCTTTCAAATTTTGGAGCATGCTGCTTATGGAAATGCTCGTAGATTGGCTCTATGTACTGAGCTGGATAAGGCGCATAATTCGCCATTGGCCATCTCCCATACAGATATCCTACTTGCTGGGGTGCTCGAGCCATTGGTTGAGGCTGCGGCTGAGTCTGAGGCTGGGGCTGACTCTAAGTCTATAGTTGAGTCTGTTGTCATTGTTGCTACAGCAGTTCTTTCACTTGTTGACGTAGCCTGACAATCTCATCGGTGTTGTCAACTGGTGGCGGTGTGTTTCTGTTGGCAGCAGCATTGGTAGCACGTGTTCCCCTTCTTTGGACTGGAGGGGCTTCATGAGTCTCGTTGGTGGTGCTGGAGGCATTGTCGTTCGTGCGTGCAAACCTTCATAGTGACATCTTCATAAAAGTTCTAACAGTCGAGAAAAATATGTTAGAACTTACCCTAATAGGTTCTAAGGCAAAACTTAGTCTAAGCAAACATAACTCAGACCTATCAGTTATGATTTCTTATGAAAAATCATGTAAGCCTTCTTTATAATTAAGGTGTGTTTCTATACTTAGAAAAATAAGTCATCTTTATTATTTCCTAAGTCAATTTCTAACCACCCTATATGACTTAATTCTCAGGCTCGAAACTCGTCGCCGTTCCAAAGTTAACCATATTGAGGGAGGGCTGGGATCAGTAAAATCGTTCCCACTACTATGGCCCCCTAAACTCTCAATACAGAACCCGGTCCATTGATTTGTATCCACCCTCACCGAACTCAGTCATTATTTATTTATTCTAAATTTATTATGATTGTAAAAAAAATTAAACTCATACATGTCATTCAAAAATAACAACTATATTCATTTGGAAAAAGATTTCAAAAATAAATAAAGGAACTATACAAAAAATAACTAGGGTAAAATATAAAAAATAGGATCTTCTACATCTGACCCTTCATCTAACATATCATCATCTATTTCTTCATAATCATCATTACTATGAGCCTCGAAACTACCTCTTGGAATATTCATTAAGATATTATGCTTTTGTTCATTAGTGAATTTAAATTCAAACTAAGAGGTAAACCTAAGTATAAGAAAATAATATATCATGTCTACCGGTAAATCATCTTCATCATCCATAATCTCCCATAATTCTTCTAATTTTGAAACTACAAAAGGAAAACTCTTTAAAAGCCTAGTTACTAGGACATATTGTTCCATGGCTCTCATCATAATTTTCTTAGTGTTTGAAGGTGAACTATCCCCTTGTGAAATAGGATCAATCTTTGAGTGATTCTTTCTAGCACTCCTATTGTATTCCTTGGCTCTCTAATCCTTTTCAATGCCTTAATGGCTCGGATATCATGATAGGTCAAAGCTCCATTCATTTTTACTGAAACATAATGACTAAAACATTAGCTATTAACATAAATATAATAATCATAACATAAACACTTACATTGGCAGTAGATTTGGAGCTTGTGTGTGTGTATCAAGGAGAACTTCATGCATATGAACTATGGGCTATGATACCCCAACTAATTCTAGACCTCGGACCATTAAAAACTACTAAACATAACTACTATTTTGGATTACATTCAATAAATAATAGAAATTTATTATAAAAATTCAAAATACGGGATCCCTTTGTTATTACATAAAAGCATAAAGAAAACATAAACCTTTAATTATTTGTTCAAATAATAAATGCGAAAGACATAATTACATAAATTGAAAAGACTCAAAATGTAAACTTCATCCTCGATCTTCCAGCAGTCCATCCCCAATACACATGCCAAAGCTGCCATGAATCTGTCCTGCCTTCCAAGCTTATTTCCTGCACCATCTAAAATAAAAGGAATGAGCCTAATGCCCAGCAAGGAAAATCTACTAAAACATAACATAAATCATAAGACTAAAAACATATGACGTAAAAATGTATATCGTATAAACATAGGACTACAATATGAATGGTCATTAACTCATTACTGCAGCATGTGATAAAACCATCTAGGTCCTCAGTCTACTAATCGAGGTACGTTAGATCACAAAATAGTATATGATAAACCATCTAGGTCCTCAATCTGCTAATAGAGGTAGGCTTAATCATAACTCTAATCCACGATAATGATAAAAATCTTGGGATTTGATTTGCTATCTAAGCAACTATAATACCCAAGTGAATATAACATAAAACATATTCATATACATATATATCATAGCACTATAACATATCATATCACATAAACATATCATAACACATATAATCTATCCTATTTTCCTTACCAAAAACTGGGATATTGGTGACAAGAATAGGATTGGAAAACTCCTAAAACCAACAATAAGAATCGTGAGTTTTTCTAAAGAAATGAAGATGAAAAAGAGATCTAAACCATCAAGATAGAAACTTATCGAAAAACCTTAAATTCCAAGAAACTTAAAAACCTAACCAAAAACCATAATAACGAGTTAGAATCTGAAAGAAAATAAAAGAACTATGATGGATTAAACCTAAGAATACCTTGATAGGCTAGAACTTCGATCTAATCCTCAATACTGAAATATCATTCTATCTTACTTCCCAAGTGTTTATAAAGCTTAGATTGGAAAGCTGTTAAATCCCAAAACCCTAGTGTTTTCTCTCTACAATAACTTAGCAGCTTGGAGGCTTTGAAGAATGCTTGAATGATGAATGAAATGGCTGAGTACTAGGTCCTATTTATAGAGTTCAAGGAGTGAAACTAACCCATTTTAAAAAGAATAAATAAATGAATATAATTTGAATATATTTGAATTTTTGGTTCAGCAGATGCCCAGAACTCGGTCAAAAACGTTCAGGAGCAAGTCTAGATTGTTAAGGGTTGTTTCTAATTCGGTTCCATGAAATTTCAAAAACATCATAAAGGGCCAATATATCACCCCCTATAGGCGATATATCGCCCACCCCTATGCCCCAAGCCTTCATGGTTTTGTTCTTGCGAAGTCGACATTTTTTCCGTATCAACCTTAGGCGACATATCGGCCCCTACAACTGCGATATATAAGTATACCTGATATTTTTAACACATTTTGCACACTTTCAGCATAATTTGAATTTGGTAAAACATCTTTGAGTGAGTAAAACGTGATCCTAACAGCTGTCGGAAGGTTCTAAAGCTTCTAGATCTATCTTTTATTAATTTATTCATCTAAAATCTTTAAATCCTTAAATAAACATGCATGTGACAAGTGTCACATTCTTAATTATTCTATCTAAACCAAAGGTTATAATGAATAATATTTCTAGGACCAGCTATATTAATCAAACCTTATGATAAAATTAATATTTCTAAACTATAGGTTAAACTTATAAAATCCATAACTATTTCTATGAGTTTCCAACTAAATCCTGGCTTGAACCAATATCCACTAAAACTAAAATATTAAGCTACAATATCTAGCTAAGTAAAATTCCGAGACACTACAATATTCTGTTGCGTACCTTGATTTGATCATTTAATACCAACAGGTTCAAGTAAAGTTGTTCACTCAACAAAGATCCCATTTTTCAAACTTTCCCTGAATAAGTTTTTCGCCACTTTTTTATCCACATTGTTGATTTGATGCACCAACTTCAGATACCTCCTCAAATATGTCCGCGGATGCTCATTCACTCCTTGATGCACTGAGTACATATCATCCATCATTTTAGGTGTCTCTGTATTTCCCCCATACTGCTGCACAAACAGTTCTCCTAATTCCACAAAAGAGTTGACTGATTTCATCTTCAACTGCTTGAACTATCTTAACGATGGTCCCGCCAAGGTGGTTGCATAGGCTCTACATTTCATAGCCTCATTTTCAGTTTCCATCGCCATTTTTTTGCTAGAATTGCGGGATATGATTTGATGGATTTGAACTTCCATAAATTCGAGCAAAGCTTGGCATCACAAAGTCTTTCGGCTTTGGTTCACTCACAATCCAATCAGTGAATGGCGACTTGAAAATCCTTTGATTGCCTCATTGACCATGTCCATCAATGTTCTGACTCCTGCATTGTTCATTTTTTCCAGTACTTCCTTCATCATTTGTTCTTTCCAGTTTGATTGTTTTGTTGGCTTTGACAGTGACTGGCAGGCTAGTAATTGTTTTTGAGTGGTCAATGTCTGTACTCTCTTCGCGATATGAGTTCCTCTCTATTCTTTTTCTCTCTACAAAGATTTTTGTGCTTCTTCTTCATAAATTTTTGGTGCATCCGCTTCCTCTTCTTGATGTTCCAGGTTATTTTCCTATTGAGCCTCATTGCCTTGTCCCATTATTGTGTTCTTTGTTAACCCTTGATGGACATCTTTCTCTCGCCGCATCATCGCCAACTCTGTTACCAACTTAGCTTGTTGAGTAACCATTTCCTCTATTCACTTTTGATGTCATTCCTCAGCTTGTTGTCGCCGCTCTTCTGTTAAGCAGAATCTTGCATCATCTTCTTCTTTCATCTGTTGCATGTACTGCATCACTTTATGTAATTCTTGCATTTAGTCAAGCCAAGGAGATTGAATTGTAGTTTCTTCCTATTGTGTTTTTTATCGAGGCATGTTCTTTCAGAATGAGTATTGGTCAGTCTATTTTCTACAAGAAGATACAAAAAAAACAATAAATGCATAAGCATTAGGTCATTTTTGGTATCATCACATACAACTTTATTTTTCGAAGGATTTCCCACAGACTCCGCCAATTGTTTGGGTCAAAATCTTCCCCCAAATCTTTTATTTATTTTATGTGAACATGAATTCAATGCGTTGACCTTTGTTGGTGTAGTCCATGTTTGGATTAGTGCCCTTTAAAGCATATGTATTGAACAATATTTTATGAAATAAATAATTGAAATGAATTTTAGCGTATATTTATTGTTTATTATAATAATTAGAATAATATTATATGAACATCAAAAAATTCTCAAATTCGTTATTGTGACTACAATCTTGTATTGGTACGAGAGGATTAAGATTGTAGGGAACGAATTTCAACAATTCACAATAAAACAAAGTTATCTGGAATCTTTTGATTAATTATTGTAAGCATAGTTCACTAGTATTATGAATACATGTAATCTAGATCTGGATTACTGATGTAGTAGGACATCTTAGTGTAAGTACTTTGTATAAAGTGGTTATACATTAATGGGACCCAATATGTTATTAATACTTAATGATGTCATTTACTTTACCAATATTAATTGAACATATCAATTAAATGATCATATGCAAATTGATCTTAATCCTGAGGTTATTACGAACTCATGTTTATGTTATATGAGTTCTTTGATTCACTCGTTATGATTTGTCAGAATGACCAGGCTGAAAGCTTTTATTTTGCGAACTCATTAATGTAAATGGTTGGGGACATAATATACAGATATGGAATCTATACCTTTCCGAGAGAAATTGAATAATCGTTTTCTTAAGGGTTGACTTTTGGAACTGAAAGGTTATTGAGCTCAAATTCATAAATCAGTTTATGAATTAACATTCACTAGTAAAGTTAATGGTACTTAAGGAAACAAGATATAACTAAAGATGTTAAATGGTAATTAATTCCTACTTTAATTATAAACCACTAATGGATGATTAAATTGTATGTAGTGATTAAATAGATGGATATTTTTATGTTTAAAAGTACTCAATAAATATATATGTCTATAATTACAAGAGTGCAGTCTCATATTTTTAGTGGAATAATACCGAAATTAATGTTATTATATTAAAGAGTTTTAATTAATAATCTAAATTATTGGAGCTTTGAGTTATAGGTCAATAGGTCCCCAAGATGGCTCTATCAACATTATTCAAGATTAGAGTGGAAATTGGGAAAAATCAAGAAAATGATATATTTGGAAGAAACTTGTTTTTCACGGTCAAATATGTAATTGAGAAAAATTATTTAATTAATGTGGCAATTTTTCGAAATTGACACTTTAATAAAAGCAATTTTCAAAATTAATTTTTTAAATAAAATGGGAATTTCAAAATTAGTATTTAAATAATTAGAATACTTAATTTTTGAATTAATTGATTTAATTTATTGAAATAAATGTGAAAAAGATATTTCTGATAATTCAAATTAGTTTTGAATTTGAATTAATCTTTATTCTTTAATTAATCTGATGAGATAATTTACTAGGTTTAGATATTTTTGAATGAATAAATTATTAAATATAATTAAAAGAAAATTGGTTGTAACACATCCCTAAATATAGGGGAGTTACACGCCAACTACAACTTAGGGATTGTAGTTGGCGTGTATACTATGTAACAAATCAAAATTGGATCTTGATATTTCTCTTTTATTTATTTAATAATAATAGATTTATAGTTTGAATTTTAAATTTTGAATTTAAGTAATTCTTTTTATAAATCTATCAGGAATATAGTTTTCATAATATAAGTAATATTCAGAATATACTAGAGAGAGAAAATATATGGTAATATTTTCCTATCTCTGAAATGTATCTCAGAACTCTGTCTCAGACCTAATATTCCAAGATCTCATGTGTTGAGAATATCTTATGAATCAGAAAACCATCACTCTACGTGCCCACACACGTCTTGAGGTGTAGAGATACATCTTGGAAGATCTTAATCTGAGTATTTAAAGAACTACTTTGGATTGGATGTTCGTAGGAGATACAAAAAGATAGCAATGATTATTGATAGTTCTTCAACTGGAAAATCTTCAAATGTATATTTCTTTATGATTAATGTTTTGCATATTAATGGATCCGATTATTTAAAGATTGTTTAAATAATATTTTTTGAAATCTCTAGGCCCAACACCCTGTGCTTTCCACTGCGCATATGGTAAACCAATAACTAACAGTCCCGTCAATTAATACACATTCTGTTGGCTAAACCAAGAGTATAAATGTGTTCTTCAATGAATTGTGGAGAAAGAACAAAGGGGGAGTACTTGCCAGAAGATACTCTGATGCTTAAGTCAGTATATTGCTCTAACTCTCAATCCACGGTCCATGCAAACTTTAATCAATCTAAAGTCTGAGGTCCCTAGGATAAGTCACTCATCTCCTATTTATAGAAAAATGACAAAGAATAAGGTTAAGAAAGCTTATTGTGATTGGTTCACGTGTCAGACTTTATAAACCTTCTTCCCGCCTTTTTTTCCCTTCACATTATGAGCTAAAATGCTCATCGATCTTCTTGCTCATTCTAAGTTTTGGGCTCATCTTTCGACCTATCAGTCCTAAGCTCAATACTTATCTATCCATTCATTCATTTTGAGCTCAGAGATTATCAATCTATTCAATCATTTTGAGCTCAGAACTGATCAATCTATTCATTCATTTTGAGCTCAGAATTCATCAATTTATTCATTTGTTTTGAGCTCAGAGCTCGTCAATCTATTCATTCATTTTGAACTCAGAGCTCATCAATCTATTCATTCGTTTTGAGCTCGGAGCTCATCAATTTTATTATTAGTTTTGAGCTCAGAGCTCATCAATCTTATTCGTTCATTTTGAACTGAGGGCTCATCAATTATTTCATCCATTTTGAGTTAAGGGGTCAATAATCATACTTTAATTTCCTTAATGGAATCTTTCTTAAAAATTGGCATTTTCTCTTCCGTAATACAATGCCCCGTCACTTTGAGGAAATTATTCTCATACAATATATAAATATATATATATATATAAATAAAGACAGGGGAGATTCACGATTCTCACCATCTCTGTGTGTTTTACCTAGTTCAGACCATCATGTATGATATCTCAAGTAAGTCTCGTCTCTTTTGCCACTCTAAATTGTACAGTTAAGAAAACAAAATTTGAAAAATTCATATAGAAGTAAAATACAAAAGTATAAAGAAAAACAGTTGGACATCCATATATAAGTAATAAAAGATTAAGAAAATATATTCCGTGTAAATTTCCCAATAAAGAATACCATATAAATGTTAATTTTGTACAAGTGATGATGTGATAAATAATCGGGAAATTTACAATGATATACATAAGATCTAAATTATTTACAAAAATATCTTCAACCAATTTATTAACACAAATACTGGTGTCATGTTAGCACAACATACCAGATTTTGAAAAAAAATTGGGAAATCCTGCTTCCCAAAATTTTTGTTTTTTTTTAGTTGTAAAAAGTTACATTTTTGTTGCTTAGGATACCAATAAGATACCAATTTGTCACTTTTTTTATTAAAAGATTTATTTTTATATCATATTGTTTCAATTGCTTTTGGTTACCTCCAAAACTCATTTGTGGACATCTTAATATACCAATTAGTTATTTTTATATCAAAATATGGTATCTTACTATTTAAGATATATTTTGGAAACCTTCAAGCTTATTTAAGAAACTAATGAGTTGCCATATAATATAATAAGCTACCATATAGTTTAATAAAAAAATAATTTAGTATACTAAATGGTAACTTTTAAATGAAAACTTTTAATAGACTTTTTCAGTCACTCATGTAATTTACATGTCTTATTATTAATATATTTTTACGTTACCTTCAAGTCTATCTTAATATCGAATTAGTTATCATTTAGTATACAAATTTACTCTTATAATTCCAAGTTATCACAAATTAATAACTTGTTAAAAAATGATACTATTTAATATGACGCATAGTTACTTTTAAACGCTACATTTTCGTTATTTTTTATAAATAATTTAAGATATCAGTTGGTTACTTTTAGTATATGACTAAATTTTTTAGTATGCCACAAATTTAAAGTAGCTAACAAACTTAGTGAGTTACCAAAAAGAGTCTTCTTATGTTCTATTTAAAAGTTATCAAACAATATTCTAAAAATATATTTTAGAAAAGTTACTTGAAATATTTTTAAATAACTTTAAAGTTATTTAGTATACCATATGGTATCTATTATCCTCGATGACGTGGCTATTAGAAAAAACTTATACAGGATCTTTATTTATTTTCATGTATATCTAATATTAAATAAATTAATACGAGATAGCCTAAAACATGTTTCTAAAATTGAATTCAAAGAGAAACAAAGAATAGAATACTTACAGTATGCACAGTGGAATGAAAGAGTCATTCCTTCAATTTCTCTAACTCTTGTATCCTCTCTGTCGCAGAGTATTATCAAGTGTTGACCACGATTTTAGCCAACGACGAGTAGACGTCAAAACTACAATAAACCTTCAAGAGAAAATACGACACAGATAATTTTATAGTGGTTCAGCCCCAATATGTTGGTGATAGCCTAATCCACTTAGAGTTGTGATATATATATCTACACTCAAGATCAGATGAACCTGTGTCAACTGAGTTTCTTTAGTGTAAATGCAAGAAAATACAAGATTTCTCTCAGGATACAAATGCTCTCTCAGAAAAATCAGAATCCGACCCCCTCAATGATGCCATGAGCTCTTTATTTATAGGCTCAGGATCGTACAAATCGAAACCCCTCATAATCGGGATAATTCAGTTGGTTTAACCAATATTTAATTAATAATCAAATTTAAAGTACAAAAATATATGATTTCTTTGGGATAATCTGAGAGATTCGCGCTGTGGGTACGACTAATTCTAGCTGAAGTTGTTACTGAAATTTCGCTGCATAATGATGATTTTTCTGGTCGGCCAACTTCATTCCCTGAAGTGAGACTGGTCGGCCAAAGCACTCTTTCGTTTAGGCAAAACTTTTAACTGGCTAGATACACTTGACTCCAAGATGACTGGTCAGCCAAAACGAATGACTAGTCGACCAAAACAGATGACTGGTCGGCCAAAACGACTGACTGGTCAGTCAAAACAGATGACTGGTCAGTCAAAAATCTTTACCGGTCGGACAGAAATTCTACCAGGTCGATATAGGCAAAGCACTCCTCTAGCACACCTCTGGTCTAACATGACACATCTCTGGTCTAGCATGACACATTTCTGGTCTAGCAAAACACTTTACTGGTCTAGCAAAACACTTTACTGGTCAGGCAAAACACTTTGCTGGTCTAGCAAACCAAATGACTGGTCGGCCAAAATACTCCACTAGTCGGCCAGAACATTATACTGGTCAGTCAAAATCTTTACCAGTCGGACAAAAATTCTACCTGGCTGGTCAAATCACTTCCAAACTAGTTAAATAATTTTCATGACCAGTAATATCACAACTCTGAAGATTAATCTCAAACCTTTCCCTCATTGGCCAATACATTTATTGACTATTAATGTGTCATTTACTGACCATACATTGCCACTTGTCACTTCTGATTGCCATGTCATCGAACTGAAATTTTGGGGATAATATCAAGAAACTGAACTGATCTTCTATTTTCTTCACAGCCTTCCAGTGTATCCTTAGAATCACCTAGACTAGTGTGGGCAATTCTCAACACATGAGATAGATACAGAGAAGAAGAAGAGAAAATAATAAAAAAGGCTTAGAAAAGGGCTTGTGTTTAGAGAGAATCTAAAACTATCAGAAAACCAGTGATTAAACTTATGTTTTGACTTCTCTCTAAGCACTCATTTTATAGACTTAATTAGACCATTTAATTTAATTAAAAAATTAATAAAATAATAGTCATTTTAAAGCCCTAGGTCGAAATTATCATGGGCTTTAGGCCCGTGAAATTTCCCATATGATTATAAGCTCATTGAACTTAAAATCAATACATGTATTATTTTCTATTGATTTAATTAATTAAATAATTATTTAAATCCTTTATCAAATTAATTATTTATAATTTTAACCTTGATTTAAACTTATTTATTAATTTAGATACCAATTTATCTTAATTAATAAATCTGCCATAATTTCTCTTTTCTTCTCAAAATTACATACAACTCTGTGAAACTATCCAAAATTAACCTAGTCAACTTTGATAATTAAATCAATTTATTGAGACTATCTAGATGATTTTATCCAAGGTACAATGGAGACCATGGGCCTATGAAATCAAGCTCCAATAAGTTATTATAAATCTAACAAATACATTTACTAACTTATTAATTACTCGTGACTCCACTATAGACTCGGAATTGCACTCTTGAATTCATAAAACGCTCTATAACAAATATAGATACGCTATTAATTATCCATTGTTACAACCATAATTGTCACTCAATCCTCTATAGACGGTCTACAATGAGATAGGACTAAAATACTGTTTTACCCCTCATTGTATTTTATCCTTAAAACACTTAGTTCCTTGTAAATGATATTTCAGTAAACTAATTTAATTACTGAAATGAGATCCCTATCATTTAACACCTTGAACCAAACTAAAAGAAAACCATCGTTTCACTTCTTCATCAGAAGCTATAGCTGTTCATATCTATGATTAACACTCCCACTCAATTATACTACCGAGTTCCCAAGATGTAAGTATGGGTTAGTCCGTAGCGTAAGCTGGTAACGAACAAGTCAAAGAACTCAAATAATACAATCAGTAAGAATACTAACCACTCAGAATTGAGATTGAATTGACCTATGGTCAACTATATGATATGACTAGAATAGATAATAACGGTATGTTTACTTATCTTATCAACTGTCAATATCGGTCCTGTCCAATGTAACAAATACATCCGATCTTATCTACTTTGCTAATGTTCTGGAAAGAACATAACACTGTAATGTGTAAGTAGATCATATCGTAGATTGGCAAGTCAGCGTAAATCCAGTGCACTGACTAATCATAGGACTAACTTATTTTGAACATATAATCATATTTATATTCCACTGTGATTACGTCACTATAAATAAGATTAACTATGTGCTCTGGATTTAATAGAAGTTTATATTAAACAAATAATCATGAAAATAAAACATGTGAGCAAAGTGATTCACCAAGTAAAAAAAACGATTTCTATTCTTTTATTGATAATAAAATGAGATTACAAAGAATTTGGGTTTTAATTAGGGCATAAAACCCCAACAAAATCCCACTTGCACTAACTAAAACTAATGCCTTAATTCTACTAATCTCATTTCCTTGATATGCTTATCAAATGTAGCTTCTGGTAGTGTCTTTGTAAACGGATCCGCAAGATTGTCTTCAGTTGCAATCTTCATAACCTTCACATCTCCCCTGGCCACATATTCTCGAATAATGTGATACTTCCTTTCTATATGCTTACTCCTCTTGTGACTTCGAGGTTCTTTCGAGTTGGCTATCGCTCCTGTATTTTCACAAAACAACACAAGCAGTTTATCCATTTCTGGAATAACACCAAGATCCGAATAGAACTTCTTTATCCAGACTATTTCCTTAGCTGCTTCTAACGTGGCTATGTACTTAGCCTCCATGGTGGAATCTGAGATTGTAGACTACTTTACGCTTCTCCAAATCACAGCTCCACCCTCAAGAGTAAACACCATTCCAGAAGTAGACTTCCTGCCATCGACATCAGTCTGAAAATCTGAATCGGTGTCGCCTACAGGGTTCAGAACACCACCCTTGTAGAATAACATATAATCCCTAGTCCGTCTCAAATACTTCAGGATATGCTTAACTGCTATCCAATGTTCCGGTCCTGGATTTGACTGATACCTACTCACTACTCCCACTGCATAGTAGATATCTGGTCTAGTACACAACATGGCATACATCAGACTTCCAACTGCAGATGCGTAAGGAACTTTTCTCATTGCATCTTCCTCTTCAGGAGTCTGGGGAGACTGCTTCTTTGAAAGATGAATTCCATGGAGGGACGGTAGACGCCCTTTCTTGGAATTTGTCATTGAGAAACGTTCAAGTACTTTATCTATGTACGCTGCTTGAGATAGAGCTAAGAGTCTATTCTTTCTATCCCTGATGATCTGGATACTTAGAACATAACTCACTTCACCCAAATCCTTCATCTGGAATTGAGTGCTCAGCCAATTCTTCACATCTGATAATTTCTTAACATTGTTTCCAATGAGTAAGATATCATCTACTTAAAGAACCAGGAATACCACTAATCGATTTTCCTTTAGTTGGTAAACACAGGGCTCATCAATATTTTGTTCAAAGCCATAGGTTTTGATTATTTCATCAAACCTAAGATTCCAGGAACGAGAAGCTTGCTTAAGTTCATAGATGGACCTATTCAACTTGCAAACTTTTCCTTCTTGTCCAGATACTTTAAATCCTTCTAGCTGATCCATATAGATGAATTCGTCATGCTTTCCATTAAGAAAAGTTGTCTTGACGTCCATTTGCCAGATCTCATAGTCGAGAGCGGCTGCTATGAATAGGAGGATGCGAATGGATTTGAGCATGGCTACCGAACTAAAAGTTTCCTCATAGTCCACGCCTTCTCTTTGGGTATAACCCTTTGCCACCAATCGAGCTTTATAAGTCTCAATATTTCCATCAACACCTTGCACCCAATGGCCTTAAAGTCACTAGGTGCTTCCACAAGATCCCAGACAGAATTTGAGTACATGGACTCCATTTCCTGTTTCATGGCTTCGAGTCATAGTTTCTTTTCAGGGCTAGTCATTGCCTGTTTTAAAGACAATAGATCATCATCACAAGTGTCACCAACAACCATATTGGTTTCACCATCCAAACCATAGCGAACTGGGTTCCTAGAAACCCTCCCACTACGAGGAGGTTCCGTGACTGTTTGCTCAGGAACAGTGGTACTTTCTTCATTTAAATTGACTAGCGTCGGTTGGACATGAAGAGTGGGAATTTCATCATTAACTTGCGTTGATGATGATGGAACATTAGTTGGAGTCAATTCTTTAACCATCTCCTCTAAAAATACTTTGCTACAAGGTTTAAAGTTCTGGACATAGTCATTTTCCAGAAAAGTAGCATTTGTAGAAGTAAACACTTTCTTTTCTAAATGACTATAGAAAAGTCCACCCTGAATACCTTTAGGATAGCCAACAAACATGCAAACTTTAGTTCGCGGTTCTAGCTTTCCCTCCTTTTTCCCCGGGACATGAGCGGGATACCCCCAGATACTATAATGGCGTAAACTAGGTTCACGACCATTCCAGCGTTCTAAAGGTGTTTTGGGGATTGATTTTGATGGCATGACATTGAGAATGTCGTTCGCGGTTTCAATTGCATGTCCCCAAAACGAAGTTGGTAGAGTTGATTAACTAAGCATGCATCTAACCATTTCCAATAAAGTTCTGTTCCGGCGTTTCGCTACACCATTTTGTTGCGGAGTACCTGGGGCATTAAGTTGTGATAAAATCCCAAGTTTAGTTAAATGATCTTGGAACTGCATATCCAAATATTCTCCACCCCTATCAGATCGCAAGATCTTTAACGTTTTACCTAATTGGTTCTGAGCCATTGCTAGGAATTCCTGAAACTTTGAAAATGTTTCTCATTTCCTATGCATTAGGTAAAGACATGAGTATCTAGAGTAATCGTCAATGAAAGTGACGAAATACTCAAAACCACCCCTGGCTTGTACATTCAAAGGTCCACAAACATTTGAATGCACAAGACCAAGTGGTTCTTTGGCCCTATCACCGTATGTAGAGAATGGACGCTTGGTCAGTTTGCTTTCTAGACAAGATTCACAAACAGGTAATTCACCTAAGGTGAGTTCCCTCAAAGGTCCATCCTTTGTAAGTCTTTGAATCCTATCATAGCCAATGTGACCTAGTCTCAAGTGCCATAAATACGTCATATTATTGTTATCGTTCTTTTGACGTTTATTGGTCCTAGGTTTAACTACTTTGAATAAATCATTATTAAGAGCGAGGGGTTTGTTAGGTTGCAGAATATAAAGCTTGTTTTCCAAACATGCAATACCCAATTGTGATCCATTGAAATAAATAGATACATTAAAACTTGAGAAAGTCATAACAAATTGTTCTAATTGCAACGTGGAAACTGAAATTAAATTTCTACTAAAATCTGGAATAAAAAATACATCTTTTAAAATTAAAAATTTATTTCCAAACTTCAGATGAGCTCTTCGTCTAGCTTGGACCGCAACGAACGCTCCATTCCCAACTCTAAGCTTTAAGCTGCCTTCGTTCACTTCCTCCCACGATTCAAGAAGCTGTAAAGAGTTACAAACATGGTTAGTAGATCCAGAATCAATAATCCAAATAGTGCTATCATTCTCTAAAACACATGTTTCCAGAATAAATGAACTATAATCATTACCTTTGTTTTTATCTGCTAGAAACTTAGGGCAATCCTGTTTCCAATGCCCCTTCTCTTTGCAATGAAAACATTTACCTTTACCTTTCTTTTTTTTCTTGTTTTTCCCCTTAGGCGTCTGTGCACTTGGTTGTGCACTCGCCTTTGCAGCCTTTGCAGGCTTGGGGTTGTTGCTTTGCCCACCTTTCCTCTTGTTTCTAGCTTTCGAAGACGAAGCTTGGTTAGCTTCAGCCTTAGCTGGATCAGCAGTAGTAGTAGTAGTTGTCTTTTTTTCTCCTCCCTTACTAGGTCCACCCATGATAGACTCAAAAGTCTGAAGCTCATTAATGACTTGCGTCAGACCATAGTTGAGTTTATTCAACACATAGTTGGTGGTGAATGGAAGGAAAGCTGGAGAAAGACTGTTGAGGATTAAGCCAACTTGAGTTTCCTCATCTATTATGGCTCCGTGCAGTTCAGCTTCCTGAAAGTAGTTTGTCATCTTGATCAGGTGATCATGAACATGTTGAGAAGGTGCCATTCGAGCATTGGCAAATTTCTTGGTGGCCTCAAAACGAGTCTGGGCTGACTTGGCACCAAACATGTCTTGGAGCTGATCCATGATTTCGTAGGCTATCTCGACATTCTCCATCTTTGTCTTGAGAGTGTCGACCATACTAGTCAACATGTAGTACCTCACCTTGTTGTTAGCCGCCTGCCAACACTCATACTTGTCCCTCACAGACTTGGTAGCTCCTTCAGCTGGAACTTCCAGGGATTCCTCAGTCATGAAGAACTTAGAGTTGTCACCAATCAACACAATGTTGATGTTTTGCTTCCATTTAAGGAAGTTTTCTCCAGTGAGTTTCTCCATCGAAAGTTGAGAAAGGATGGGAGTAGACACAGCCATAACTTAAAACTACAAATTACCCATAAAATAGGAATCAATCACATTTGCTCAATAAAACTTTTATTCACACAAATTTCAAGAAATAACACAACATATACCAAAAATATGTAAGATATGAGAAAAAATACCAAAAACAATCGTATCTCTATTTCTTTAGGTTTTTAACTAATCTATGATATCCTTGTCTCGGTTGGCGAGAGTAAAAAATATCACTAGTTAAATAGAGCTGTAAACTCATTTAATAATGGACACCATTATTAACAACCTAGTATTCGATCAAAATAAGAAAACAAAATCTCTTATTTTATGAGCTAGACCCACGGTTTCAATAATCATAGATTTAGTCCTAGTAGTCACCGTAGGGGTGAGTCTAGTAGAATTTGACATATAATTCTATATCTTTCGAAATCTAACCTTGTCAAAATAACTAATGAACACCTTCCGTAGGGGGATGAATCAAAGCACCTCGAGGCCCCATTAAGCTATTGACTATGTTAAACCAATGGTGGAGATCGAATAAAATTCTTAAAATAAGCTCATTATAAAATTAAAAATAGTATTTTTATTATTTATTTTTAGAAAATTAATGATTATGGTTTTTCCAAAAAAAATTAAACAGATTAAAATTTTTAAAACCAAAGTCCTATAATTTCTTATTAATTCTAAAGTGTCACATTGAAACAAATTCAATTAATTTGTTGCTAATCAATATTTAGGTTTAACTAATATAATGAACCTATACAATTAAGTCCAACTCAGGTAAATGGGCCTTAACAATTGGGCTTGTATGGAGGAGGGTTGGGTCCAGTATGTCATTCCCACTACAAAGGCCCCTTATCTTCCATACAAGGTCCAAAAGATAGGAATTTAAACCTTCATTTTATTAATTATTATTAATTGATTAGGCCCACTATAGTCATGCAAAGCAAATGAACCTTCACAAGTGGAATCACCCACAAGAGAGGAATTTAAACTTTACATTTTCTAATAGGCCCAAATAAAGCATATCATTTTATGAATATTTTATTTGGCAAAATACCATATATCTAACAAACATATGGGTCACTATATGCATCTAAGCCTAATTACAAAAATACCACATATAGTGCAAACAGACATGTTATAATTGGATGGGCCTAATCATGTTACTATATGAGCAATTCTATGAATTTATGCAAAAATACAACAATTTATTTCATTTGCAAAAATACTACAATTAATTATCTAGAATTTATCAAAAATTCAAATTAATAAAAATTTTACAAAAATAAGTCAATTTAAAGGAAATTTATCAACAATTAACAATAGTTAATTTAAATTTAATTTATCAACAATCAACTTTGTTTTAGATTAATTTGAAAAAAAAATATTAAGTTAATTTAAATAGGATTTATCAACAATTAACCAAAGTTAATTTAAATCTCATTTATTAAAAAAGTATTTTATTAATTGGTTGAAAAAAAATTGATATTTTTCAAAATTTAACCAATTTTAAATTTTAAAAACAATATTTTTAACTATTTTCCAAAATATCTTGTGTTGTTATAACTATTAGCTTTTTATTTTAACCATTAAAAAATAAAATAAAATATAAATAGTTATAACAATCTTAAAATATCTCAAAATAGTTAAACAAATTCAAATATCTATAAAAATATCTAACTAACAATATTTAAATTTCAAATAATTTAAATATTAAAAACTATAAAATAAAAATATATTTATATTTTCAAATAAAGATTTAATAAAAATATCAAGAATTTAAAAGAAAATATCTTAAAAATCTGATATCTTAATTCTAATATTTTAATATATTAAAAGATTTAAAATTAAGTTGTTAGTCTATTTTTAAATTTGAATTTGAATCTTTGTAGAAAATATCTAATTATTTAAATATCAACTAACAAAAATATCTTATTTGAAAAAAATTAAATGATAAAACAAAAAATATATTTTTGGTTTTGATTATAAATAATTTATTTCCACAAATTTTAATTTTCTTTAATTTAAAAAAAATGGATGAACAGTACCCGTGGGTACTATTCACTATGCTGGTGGCTGGTATGCATGGGCGCGCGCGGGTGGCGCGTGGGCGTGCGAAGGTGGCGAGCGGGGTGCGCGCGCGCATGGGCAGCCAGGCCAAATTTTTCCAAAAAAAAAAATTTTGAACAATTTTTCAAACAAAAACCATTATCTAATTAATTTTTAACATGCTTTACACAAAATAAAGCATATATAAAAATTAATAGTATAGAAAATACAACAAAATAACCTAAAAATTGCTAAAATTCACATATCAATATGCTTCATAAAAACATGAAAACCTTCCAATTATTCAAACATATAAAATAATCCAATTTTAAACATGTTCATGCATGAAAATAAAGATTACCAAAGGTTTTGATACCAGTTGTTAGAAAAAACTTATATAGGATCTTTATTTATTTTCATATATATCTAATATTAAACAACTTAATATGAGATAGCCTAAAATATGTTTCTAAAATTGAATTCAAAGAGAAACAAAGAATAGAATACTTACAGTATGCGCAGCGGAATGAAAGAGTCATTCCTTCAGTTTCTCTACTCTTGTATCCTCTCTGTCGCAGAGTATTATCAAGAAACTGAACCGATCTTCTATTTTCTTCACAGCCTTCCAGTGTATCCTTAGAATCACCTAGACTAGTGTGGGCAATTCTTAACACATGAGATAGATACACAGAAGAAGAAGAAAAAGAGAAAATAATGAAAGAGGCTTAGAAAATGACTTGTATTTAGAGAGAATCTTAAACTATCAGAAAACCAGTGATTAAACTTATGTTTTGACTTATCTCTAAGCACTCCTTTTATAGACTCAATTAGATCATTTAATTTAATTAAAAAATCAATAAAATAATAGCTATTTCAAAGCCCTAGGTCGAAATTATCATGGGCTTTAGGCCTGTGAAATTTCCCATTTGAATATAAGCCCATTGGACTTAAAATCAAGGCTTGTATTATTTTCTATTGATTTAATTAATTAAATAATTATTTAAATCCTTTATCAAATTAATTATTTATAATTTTAACCTTGATTTAAACTTATTTATTAATTTAGATACCAATTTATCTTAATTAATAAATCTGTCATAATTTTTCTTTTCTTCTCAAAATTACACAACTCTGTGAAACTATCCAAAATTGACCTGGTCAACTTTGATAATTAAATCAATTTATTGAGACTATCTAGATGATTTTATCCAATGTACAATGGGGACCATGGGCCTATGAAATCAAGCTCCAATAAGTTATCATAAATCTAACAAATAAATTTACTAACTTATTAATTCCTCGTGACTCCACTATAGACTCGGAATTGCACTCTTGAATTCATAGAACGCTCTATAACAAATATAGATGCGCTATTAATTATTCATTGTTACAACCATAATTGTCACTCAATCCTCTACAATGAGATAGGACTAAAATACTGTTTTACCCCTCATTGTATTTTATCCTTAAAACACTTAGTTCCTTGTAAATGATATTTCAGTAAACTAATTTAATTATTGAAATGAGATCCCTATCATTTAACACCTTAAACCAAACTAAAAGAAAACCATCATTTCACTTCTTCATCAGAAGCTATAGCTGTTCATATCTATGATTAACACTCCCACTCAATTATACTACCGAGTTCCCAAGATGTAAGTATGGGCTAGTCCGTAGCGTAAGCTGGTAACGAACAAGTCAAAGAACTCAAATAATACAATCAGTTAGAATACTAACCACTTAGAATTGAGATTGAATTTACCTATAGTCAACTATATGATATGACTAGAATAGATAATAACGGTATGTTTACTTATCTTATCAACTGTCAATATCGGTCCTGTCTGATGTAACAAATACATCTGATCTTATCTACTTTGCTAATGTTCTGGAAAGAACATAACACTGTAATGTGTAAGTAGATCATATTGTAGATTGGCAAGTCAGCATAAATCCGGTGCACTGACTAATCATAGGACTAACTTATTTTGAACATATAATCATATTTATATTCCACTGTGATTACGTTACTATAAATAAGATTAGCTATATGCTCTGGATTTAATAGAAGTTTATATTAAACAAATAATCATGAAAATAAAACGTGTGAGCAAAGTGATTAACCAAGTCAAAAAATGATTTCTATTCTTTTATTGATAATAAAATGAGATTACAAAGAATTTGGGTTTTAATTAGGGCATAAAACCCCAACAGTGGCAATCAGAAGTGACAAGTGGCAGTGCATGGTCATCAAGTGGCACATTAATGGTCAATAAATGTGTTGACCAAGGGAAGTGCAAAGGTTAGAAAATGACCTACGGAGTTGTGATATCATTGGTCGAAAGAACATTGGCAGAGAAGATGGTTTTATCTGGTCAGGAAGTTATTTATCCGACCAAGTAAGAGTTTAACCAGGAAGCGATTTACCCAACCAAGTAAGAATTTAACTGGTCAAGAAGTGTTTTATCCGACCAGTTATATCGGAAAGGAGTTTCATCTGACTAGCTACATCAAAAGAAGACTTAGCTGACCAGCTATGTCAGATTGAGGAGTGTAGCCGACCGGATGTTTCAGAATCTCAGGAGTTAACTGCCCAGTGACTTCTTTGCAAAACCTCAGTAACAACTTCAGCCATAATCACCCTTAAATACCACGTGAATCTCTCAAATATCCCGGAGGAATAGATATATTTTTGTAATTTGAATTTATTTATTACTTGATTAATTAAAGTTGGTTGAAACAACCAAGGACCCCGTCAAAACGAGAGATTTTTCGGTCCATAGGCCTATAAATAAAGGGCTCATGGCATTATTTAGGGGGATCTTTTTCGAGACTTTGAAACTATTTAATTTGGAAGCTTTGGGACTATTACTTGGGGGCATTCTTGGGACATTTTCTAAGAGAAGTTAGAGAGAGAAACTTTGAATTTTTCAACTTATACTTAAGAAACTCAGTTGGCTCAGGTTCATCTAATCTTAAGTGTAGATACATATATAACAAATCCAAGTGGATTAGGCTATTACCAATAAATTGGGGTTAAACCACTATAAAATTGGTCATGTCATTTTTATTTTCTATTCAAGGCTATTATCTTCTATTCGTGGTCAACATTTTTTGTGCTTTCATTGAGAGCCTGAATAAAAGAAACACACTACCATCCTACCAGTATGGCGCCCATGAAGGCTGGTACGTCAACTGCAAAGGATTCTGTTAGACCAAAAGGTCCTGCACCTGAGAACCCTGACACTGAGCCTAGGGTCTTTCCCGAGGAGACAACTCCAGAGGTTGAACAACTCCAGGAACCCATGGGGGATTTCCAGGAAGAGATGATGCAATTCAACGCTTGGCAAGAGTCTTTCGCTGAGGAAATGGCTAGGCATAAGGCTGCATTCGAGCAGCAAAGATGGGAAATGGATGCCAGAAGCCAAGAGATCAGGCAACGGTAGGAGGAGGCCAACTGGCGACATCGCGAGGCAGCACTTGATCTAGAAGCAGCTACTAAATTGGCCCAGGCCAATGCCCAAGCTGCGACACAAGCAGCTGCCCAAGGAGTAAGAAACAATAATGCTGGTCAGAAGTCCCTTGTTGGCAGGGCCGATTCTCAGGGGCTAGACAGAAGTGGAAGCAATCCCATTGGTCAAACATATGATGGGGTCCGCTCTGGGACTGCATCGACACAAAGGGAGAATTATAGAACCCTTTCTAGAAGCCACTAGTCAAAACTTCTCGATCAGGAAGTCACTAGTCGGGTAGTAAGAAGACTCCGCTCGGGCATAACCAGACCAGAGCTCCTCGAGATAAGAAAACTCCACAGAATAAAGATGGATATGGGTGGGATGAGGCTGATAGTCATCAAACCGACCGGTCAAAAGAAAAAGAGGGCAATGACCAACAAGAAGGTGAAAAGGACCGCCCGGGTCGTGCCGAGAAGCCGCCACTACATCTTGGCTAGCAGCGTAGTGGGAGAGAGAAGGTCCCGTGTAGTAAGCCCTCCGAAAAATTGAAGAGTGTAGTGTTAGATCGGTTAGGAGGATATGCTTCAGAAGGATCTAAGGGGCATTATCAGCAACAAGAGGAAGACTGCAACGCCCTACTTCCTTAGAGCCGTTACTAAGTGAGTTTTTAAGACAGAACAATGTGCAATGAACTCGCTAACCGAGGTTTTGAACAAAAGTGTGACTAATTAAAAGTTAAGGCTCTAATCTTTGAAAATGCGTCGTTTCATTAAAACTTCTATCATTAAACATTTGGGATCCCAAAATAAGGTTTGAAAACTAATTACATCTTGAAATAAGGTTACAGTTGAGAAATCATAAAATCATAGATTATTACAGCCATTTTCGAATAAACCCCCAACCAAAGCAGTCGGGCAGGCCAAACATGTACGCGTCGCTTCACGCTCTCCGTACTCATGGTTGGTTGACTCAGTCATTGCACTTACCTGCAACACAGAGCACCCGTGAGCCGAAGCCCAGCAAGAAAACTCATGCAGAACATAACATATGCAATGTATACAGTTTATCATAACAGATAATCCACAAATAAACAAGTCAACCATTAAACTAAGCAAACACGGCCATGCCACCCCAGAAACCTTACCAAAGCCCTGGGGTATCGGTTCTCACCGCAAGGATAACTCATGTATCCACCGGGCCCCGCCCTGACTATAGCATCCCATGTGCTAGGTGTTACTTTCGGCTCCGCTGCCGTACCCGGCCTACGCCGCACTCGGCCATTGCCGTTCATTTCATTACAAACATATATAACATAAATCAAGCAACATTCAAACATATGCCAATTTATTTTAAATCTGCACCCTAACATGTGATGCAATATAGGGCCATGCCCGGCAATCATCTCATCATGCAACATGCAATATAGGGCCATGCCCGGCAATCACACTATGGGCCCACGCCCTATCCTACGGGTGTTATAGTTTTCTTACCTGTATTCCGAGCCTCCTGATGCACTCACGCCGCGAGCACGGTCCCCTAGCACGAGCCTCTCCAGTAACCTAGTCACAACACACAAGAAACATCCCTCAATACTAACCAAATCAAAGACCGCTTCCCGGGACCAATCCCGCACTCCCGGGACCTCTAAAACCTTAAAACAACACCCCGGAGACATCCCCCGAACCCCCGGAGCAAAGGCCTAAAATTGCCTAAAAATGCCATCCTGAAATTAGCCTTGTGCCGCGGCACAACTTTCTTGTGTCGCGGCACCCAGAAACCAGAGGCTCCCCGCCGTGGCAAGCAAAACCCGTGCCGCGGCACGCCCTCGCAGACCCAGAATTCTGGGTTTTTCCTTCGCGTTTTCCCGAGCTTCAACCTCTCCAAATCACCCTAAACCAATATCTAAACCCCAAAACTCAATTCCAAACTTCATATGAACAACTTAACAACCTATAGGCACTAGATACAAGGCCAAAACATCAACACACTCAAGAATCCACCCCTTGATTCCCATTTTCAGCAACTCAAACCAAAAACTCAAACACACTAACTCAAGCTCTAGATTTTACAAATCAAAACTTAAATGTGTATAAAACCCTTACCTCAAATGGAGAACCCACACAAAGTCCTTGATCTCCTCCTAGACTCCCACTTCTCCTTCTCTTCTTCTTCTTGCCCTAACTTCTTTCTCCTTCTCTTTCTTCTCTTCAATTTCTATCAAGCCTCAAGTGACATAAATGCCCAAACCGTATACCCCTAAATCCCAGCTGAAAATTGTCTATAACCCTTGCCAAATGACCATTTTACCCTTTCCTACTAATCCTCCTTAGCTAAACCTCAGAGGGCACTTAAGTCTTTACACTTCATTTCAATTCTATCACTTTTTACCTTAAAACTTGTTACCCACAGCAGTTTCTAATGGTTACCCAGGTTACTAAATCTCCAATAACCATTACCCGCTAAATCTCAACTTAACCATAAAATTCCCGAGGTACCCCCCTAGGCTCCTCCCGAGCCGGGTATAGAAATCCCGTTGTGACTCTTAAGTTAACTAGCTCTCTAGGACCGTCTCGGCACGTGCATCACAATAATTAAACCACACCCACGTGGTACAATTCACAGAATACAATTATCACATATCAATACAGTTATGCCCAACATGGCCAAATATACAATTACGCCCTTCTAACACGATCCGGGCCTACATGCATACTAGAAAACATAGCCATGCATCTCAGTTAAACAAATAGCCAAATAACATGCTTTAATCATAACCATGCATTTAACTCACAAAATCACACATAAATCCCAACCTGCCCTCCTGGCACACTAATCAAGGCCCTTAAGCCTTATTAGCGAATTTGGGTCGTTACAAAGACCGTCCTGGTCGAAGGGCAAAATCTGAACCGCCCTGCCGATCAAGTAGAAATACTTGACAACAGTGCACCAGATGGAAATGCCTGACCTGGAGGTCAAAATCTTGGAGCCTCATCAATTGCACTAGCCATCCAACCCCATCTTGACGCGCTAACAACTACGGTGCAGGGTTTATCTAAACGACCTTCCGGGATAGATGCAGTAGACCACATGAGTGGCAATCCATTTTGTGCCCAGATTAGAGTGACCCAGCCACTGGCAAAATATAAAGCACCGGTGCTACCGGTGTATACAGAAAAAGCAGATCCCATCAGACATGTTGGGAAAATTTAAGGACCAGATGGAACTGCTTGGGGTAAGTGATGATTATCGGTGTAGAGTCTTCCCGACTACGTTGTCAGATACTGCCCAGGAATGGTATTGGAAGTTTAAGCCAAATTCCATTACCTCATGGAAAACATTCAGGAATGAGTCTTGTAGACAATTCAGTGCTGCCCGAACTCCACCAGTTTATGCCAACCACTTGGTAGATATCAAATAAGGAAATGATGAATCTCTAAAGAATTATATATAGAGATTCATGAGAGAGGCCAACAGAGCAACTGCTATAGGAGATGAGGGGAAGATGGTTGCCATATCCTCTAGAATCACTTACCAGAGCCCTTTGTGGGATAGTATACATAGAAATCCAATTTCAACACTTCAACAATTTCTTGACCGAGCGAAGAAGTATATGAAATTGGATGATGCAACTGAGAAAGAGGAGAAGGGCATAAAAAATCTGGGCAGATCAGCTGACCCTCCTAAGAATGGTGGAAACGATCAAAATTGTAATGCCCCAAAATCCCTAATGCAGTTTAATGGTTGGATTAGTAGGCTGGGAGGGCCATAATTGATTTATTATGCCATTAAACTATTATATGCATGTTTATGTGAATTATATTATAATATGATGTTAAATGCATGCATGTGGGTCCACATTTCATCACAGGGGTATTTTGGTAATTTGGCCCGTTGAGGGCGTAATTGTATATTTGTATGCATGTCGATGATATATTGTTGAGGCCACATTATAATGTGGATTTGTTCAAGCTTTTCAGCATGAGACGATCTTTGAGTGCAAATTAGTGGTTTAGTCATAACAAGATTAAGTTCGAGGTCTCGGGATATTTTGGTGATTAGAGCGTTGCTGGGAATTAAAGAGTAACGGGATATGAATTATTGGTATTTAAGAATATCGAGAATAACGGGAATTGGAAAGTGTTAATTATGATTAATGAAATAGGTGGGAAAGGACAGTTTTACCCTCGGGAGTCTTTAGAAACCTTTAAATGACCTAGGGGAAAAATAGTCATTTCACCCCTAAGATATATATCAATCCTTTAGATTGTAGAAGCTTACCAAAACAGAGTTGTTGGTTTTCCTTCTCACGATCATCATCCTCCTCCTTTCTTCTTTTCAATTTTTGAAGCCCAATTTGAAGAAACAAGCTAGGAAATCAAAGGTTGGAGCTTAGAAACTTAGTTCATCCATTGAAGAGGACTCAAATCTAGATTGAGGTAAGAGTTCATCCATGAACCTTAGCTATACTCTGTTTTTTTCTTTTGGTTTTCAGTCAAGAGAATTTGAAGTGGTTAGTTGGGAATTAATGGAAGTTTTTTAGTAAGTTTGCTTGGGTTTTGATGAGGGTGTGATATGGATGAAGTTTTGGGGTTGAATTTGATGTTTGGATGATGTTTGGGATTGATTTGGAAGCTTAGATTTCAGGGGATGTCGCAAGGGAGAAGACCAGAAAAATTTATGGTCTGGCAGTGGCACCCCAGCGCCACTTTTTGCGCCCCAACACTAGGCAGGGCAGGGAGCTGGGCCTCTCTTACTTGGGGCAGCGCCTCAGCGCTAGTCCACTTTCCAACAAACCTATTTTTAAGGTTTTGGATGACTTTGGGGACTCAGGGGATGGTTCCTTTACCCCGTTTGGGTGATTGGGAGTCCCGAGAGTGCGGGATTGATCCCGGAAGTGAGGTTTTAGATTGTGAACCTTTTATTGATTTACTTTATTAATGGATTCCAATTGGTTATGTCTAGGTGACTGCTAAGGAACTAAACGTCAGATCGTTCTCAAGGGTCGTTCTTTTACTAATTCTCACTCGAACCCGAGGTAAGAAAATTGCACCCTATGTATATGACATGCGTGGTTATTATAGAGGCATGTTGATTGTTAAATGTGGACATTGATTGCATATTAAATGATTAGCAAATCTTGCTTACTTATGTATGGCACTGACTAGTCAGAATCGGCATTGGTCGAGTGTTACTGACCTAAGAGTCAGAAACGGCATAAGCATCATGAACGCAGAGCCGATAAAAGATTAGATCTAATCGACATCTCCATTGAATGACTCATATGGAGCATTAATGCTGGACCGACCCTAAGTTTGATGAAAACTATAAGCGCTTGTATAGTCTATGACTAGTTACTCAGAGCCAGGGCCAAAAGGCCTAGGTGACTGTTTTGTCACATGGCTAAGGGAGCGATACCCACAGTAGTGACTCTATGGTCACTCGGTAGGTTTATGCTGGTGACTATTTCACCATATACCTATCGCATTTAAGCTAGTGAAATGATCACTTATTTGTAAAGGGAACGGAACCCACCTTAGTGACTTTTACAACTGTCACTCCTCTATTTTGGACTAAAAGTCTTGGATGGTTATTATGATCATCGTTTGATATTATATTCATGCAGTATTAAGTTTTCTTGTTGGGCTTTGGCTCATGGGTGTTATGTGGTGCAAGTAAAGGGAAAGAAAAGCTCACCCAGCCTTGAGTGGAGAGCTTAGGTGGTGATGTGTACATATGCGGCCGCTTGACGACCATGACCAAGGAGTTCTCAAAGGAACTAGGGGGTTTACCCTATTTTTGCCGCTTAGATCGGCAGGTTGTAAATTTTATACTGTAATGACCATTTTGTATCGTAAATAACTTGTAAACATTTTTATGAGCCCATGAACAGTTTTATGTTTTAAATAAATTATACCATTTCCTTTTGATTGGTTTTTCCACCTTAACCTATTAATAATACCTAGAAGCACATTTTAAACCAAAGAACTTGGTTAGCGAGTTAAATCACGGTTCAAATTTCACCGTAACTGTCCTGGGGTAACCAGGGCATTTAAAAAATGGTGGAAAGAAACGTAGAAATAACAGGTCTGACCGCCATGAAGAAAAGAAGGCTAAGTCGGGTCCAAACGACAAGCTGACCAAGTATGAGCCTCGGTTCACTAATTACACCACTCTCTCGACTAGCCAAGCGGAAATATATCTCGCTAGTCATCAGGAGGTTCCCTACCGGAAGCCTCCACCCATCAGGAAAGAGAAGAGTAAGAGAGACATGAATAAGTTTTTCCGTTTCCATGGAGATTATGGTCATGACATGAATGAATGCAATCATCTCAAGGATGAGATAGAATTTCTTCTCCGGTTAGGTAAGTTGAAAAAGTACCGGGCAAAGAACCCCCAATGAGAAGGAAGCAACAACAATCCTGGGTTCAAACGACAGCGATCTCCACCCTTGCAACCCGAGCTTGTGGACTTTACCTTAGACACTATATGTGGAGGTCCACACTTGGCTGGGGATAGTAACAAAGCAAGGGAAAGATATGCACGGACACTTCGACATGAGTTGGATGCAACATCAGAAGTCATGATTGTTGAGGAGTGACATCCAAAGAATCCTCGGTATGAGAGTGAGTCTCTTACCTTCACAAAGGATGATGTTGGACACGTCAGGTATCCCCATAATGACTCGCTCATCATTACAATCCAAATTGCAAACATGAAGGTAAAGAGATGCCTAGTTGACACGGGAAGCTCCGTGGACATTATCTACAAGTCATCTTTGGAAAAGATGAAATTGTTCGTCAATGACTTGAAACCATGCTCTCAAGTTATTTACAGGTTCACTAGAGAAGGATTGTCATCGACCGGAACAATCAAGTTACCGATCACAACAAGAGACGCTCCTAGGCACGAGACAGTCATGACAGAGTTTTTGATAGTAGATTGATTGTCACTGTACAATGTGGTGATTGGTCGACCACTACTCATGAATCTACACGCAGTGGTGTCTATATGGCACCTTTCTATGAAATTCCTGACTAGTGCAGACATAGGTTGTGTAGAGTCCTAGAATGTTTGCTTAGCCTATTTAGGTAGTAGTAGTAGTAGTTAGTTAGTAGTATGTTAGTTACCGTGGATTTTGGTTCAAGTCGGGACTTAGTTGGAAACTCATAGCAATAGTTATGGATTTTATAAGTTTAATCTATAGTTTAAGAATATTAATTATAACATAAGGTTTGATTAATATTGATGGTCCTAGATATATCATTTATTATAACTTAAGGTTTAGATAGAGCCAATAAGAGCATGACACTTGTCATAATCATGATTATTAAGGAATTAAGTATTTTGATGAATAGTTTTAATAAAAGAAAGATCTAGAAGCTCTAGAACCTTCCAGCAACTGTTAGGATCGTATTATGACTCAGTCAAAGTTGTTTATTCAATTCAAATTATGCTGAAAAATTGCAAATACGTGTTTAATATATCTATGTATGCTGATATATCGCAGCATAGGGGTTGATATATCGTCTAACGAAAGATACGGAAAACACGTCGACTTTGCACGAACGATCGAACAAGCCTCATGAATACTGGGGGAGGCGATATATCGGCTCCATGGGTATAGTTTTGGAAGTTTGACTTTTTGAATTTTAAAAATACCCTTAAACACTTAGACTTGTCTTTGAACGATTTTGATCGAGTTATGGGTGTCAGTTGAACGAAAATTCAAATCTTTTTCATTTAGTAATCATTTATTTATTCAAATTAAAAGGGGTTAGTTTCACTCCTTGAACTCTATAAATAGGACCTAGTGCTCAGCCATTTTCATCATTCTTCAAGCATTTGATCAGAGCCTCCAAGGTGCTAGTGTTACTATAGAGAGATACACTTGGATTTTGGGTTAAAGCTTTATTATTCTAAGCTTTTATAAACACTTAGGAAGTGAGAAATAGTGTGATTTTGGTATTGGGGTTTAGACCAATTCATAAGGTCATTCAAGGTATTCCTATTCCTTAAGTTTAGTTCTATATAATTCTTTAATTTTCTTTAGTTTCTTTTATTCAGATCCTAACTCTTGTTATTGATTCTTGATTAGGCATTTAAGTTCTTGAAACTTAAGAAATTTCTTAGTAAGTTTCTTCTTGATGGTTTAGTTCCCATATTCATCTTTATTCTTAAAGATTCTCACCCTTTTCTACTATTGGTTTATAGGAGTATCTAAATCTCATTCTTGTTTCCAAATATCCCGGCTTTTGGTAAGGAAAATAGGATATATTTTATATGCTTATATTATGATATGTTATAATATGTTTATGTTATGATATATATATATATATATATATGAATATTTCTTGTAGTCCTTGGGGCTTATAGTTGCTTAGCTAGCAAACCTCAATGCTTTTATGTCGCTTGAGGCTTATAGTTGATTAGCTAGCAAACCCCAATGTTTTTATGTTGTTTGGGGCTTATAGTTGCTTAGATAGCAAACCCCAAGATTACCATGTGTTTACCCAGAAATGATTCCTGATGACGTGGCAAGAATTTATTACATGTGGTTGGCACGTGGCAGCGTTAAAGTGAAGGGATGTTGTTCGCCTATCGACCAGATGTCTATTACCTCATCAAATCTCGCGATTAGATGCGACCAGCCTGGTCGCATGCTTCGGTTTATTTCCTTTAAATATATGTAATTTTGTAATAACTACATTTATAATTTTTTTCTTTATTGTCTTGATCCGCTGATATTAAGGATGATTAAGGCCCATTGGCCCATGTAACCCCCTTGAGCCTATAAATATGCATGAGAGGGCTCAAGGAAGGGATTTTTGACTTTTGAACCTTGAACTTGAATACTCAAAGAGAGAACATAGTGTGATTATCCACCGAAAAGTTGTAATTCTCCTAAGGCTGGTGAAACTCAAGAACCCTAGTTCTTTGATCACGGCATTAGGATTCAACATCAATAAAGAACACTAAGTGGACGTAGGTCATTACCACACAGTTGGGGCCGAACCACTATAAATTTTTTGTGTCACCTTCTTCCCGTTTGATTTTATTCTTAATTTCCTTCTTCTTTCTTTGTCATTATTTTGACTTCATGTCATTGGCCAAATTGAAGGTCAACATTCTGGTGCTTTCATTGAGAGATTAGTCAAGAAGCTTAAAGAAAATCAAATGGCGAAGACATCCAAGAAAGTTGGACAGGCTGCTGGCGCTGCATCGTCTCAACCTCCTCCAAATGTGGCTAAAAATGAACCACGCTTGGATTTTGAAGAGGAGGAAATGGATTCCGAGACGCTGAGGGTAACACTAGGCTTGTTGCAGGATGAGTTGGCCAGTCTGAGGGCCAATTAGAAAAATGCGGCAGAGACCTTGGTGCGGCAACAAAGGGAGATCGAGGGTCAGCGCCAGGAGTTAAATGAGCGGCAGGCAGAAATGGACCGTCGGCAAAGAGATGCCACGACCGCTCTTGAAGTAGCCATTCAATTGGCCAAAGGGCATGCTGCACCGGCCTCTCAACCAGATCAACCACCAAGTGCGCCACCACAACGAGCCCCAAATCCGAGTCCTCCGATCCAGCTAGCAAGCCCACAAAGGCCGGAGCAGCCACCTATTGCTTAGGATGATTTCCCAATTTAGGATCCTGAACAACAACCACCTTCTCAGACTGGTCGCAGCAATCCCCAGCACCAGAGGCAGAATAGGGCCGAGCAACCACCCCGTAGTCCTAGACGCCCAGGGGACGATGGGCCAAATCAATCGAGCAGGGGTCAACGTCCTTCTACCAATAGAAGGCATAACAAGTCAGGCTCTGCGATCAGGGGCCCCCCACGGCATAATAATGTACGGGGACCCAACGACCAGCGCAGGCCTCCCCCTGACGCTTGGGAGATTCCAGCCAGAGGAGGAAATAGCGTGACCAGTCGATCACACCATAGTCGGCCACAGTTTAGAGACGGTCATGACTACAATGAGGCCGATTCTGGAAGGGGGAATGCTGGTCGAAGGCATGAGGAAAGAGGTGGAGACAGGAATCCCCCACCAAGGGACTGTAAGCCATAACACTGGGGGGAAGCCCAGACAGCATAACGTCTTTGATCAGCTAGGAGTTAGCGAGCAAAGGTGCGGGGATGATGACTTGAGGAACATACTCAATGACAGACGCGAGAGGCACGATGAGTATGCTCCTCCAGCACCAGTCGCCCTAGCAATCCTAGATGCAGTTCAGGCTCAAATTGACGCTCTGAACCAGGCAGTACAGCAGCTGGTCGGGAGCCAGACATCCCACATAGAGTATGACCGGAGGAGAGGCTCTCCATTTGTGCAGAGGATTGTTGTGGCAGAAACCCCCAGCAAGTTTAAAATACCAGTACTAACGAACTTTGATGGGTACGGGGAACCAGTATCTCATGTCAACAAATTTGAGATACAAATGGATATTCAGAAGGTGTCGGATGATGCCCGCTGCAAGATATTCCCCGCCATCTTATCTAACACCGCCCAGGAGTGGTTCTTTAAATTCCCTCCTATTAGTATAGTATTCTGGGAAATGTTCGTGAAAGAATTTTACGGACAATTCTATGCAGGTCACGTACACCCCACTGAGGCCAACCAGCTGGTCGAGATACGCCAAAAGGAGGGAGAGCCCTTAAAGGAGTATGTCTAGCGCTTTATGCAAGCAGCAGCTGGAGCCAAAACAGTGGGAGATGAGGGAAAGATGATGGCCCTAACTGCTGGGGTTAGATGCCAGTCCCCCCTCAGAAGCAGCCTGAGAAAGAATGGGGTAAGAAGTACCCAGGAATTCTTAGATAGAGTTGATCGATACATCAAGCTCGAAGATGCGAATGCCAATGAGGGGAAGTCGCCTACAAAAGACAATGGACCAAAGGAAGATCCCGCCAAAGCTGCCAATGGGTTGGATAAACTCAATGGCAACGGCAAAGGCAACGGGAATGGGAATGGCAGAAATGGTGGAAAAAGGGTGGGCAACAAGCCGTCAACATCTGAAAATAAACGCCCCAAAGGAAATAGATATTGTAACGCCCTACTACCTTAGAGTCGTTACTAAGTTAGTTTAAAATGTGCATTTAACTTGCTAATCAAGCTGTTATCCCCACTTCTTGCATGGGCTCGGGACCTTCGTCCGGGCCCACTGTCAGGGGCCATGTAAGCGTGCGGGCCCGGCCCAAGGCCTCCTAGTACGGAGGGCGCCCAGAGGGAGGGGTATGGACCGGGGATGCAGGTCTGGGCCCATCAAAGGGGTCCGGCATGTTCCTCCGGGTCCGTCCTCCGAGACGACAGTCCGGGTGACGTACAGAGCGTTCGGATCCCCCGCGGCCTACGCGTCCAGGTCCCGGACCCTGGTACGGTCCAGGCCTGTGGTAAACGAAGCGGGACAAAGGTAAATGGACCCGGATCACCTCACCCCCGGTTGGAGGGGTTAAGCGTCCCGGACCCTAAAGCCGCCTCACTCCGCATGGGCGTTGTCCCCACTTTTCACCTGCAGAAAAGGGTACCTTGGGATTGCACACCGTTGTTTCAGGTCTGCGCTGTCAGGTACTCTGGCTGGTCTTGTCTCCTGAATCTGCCTCGTAACTAGAAGTGTCCAGACCAAAAGCATCGTTTTGTCGGGCGAGATGTAGCTCCGAGGTCAACCTGTTGGGCCTTAGCTGGTTTGGAATTTATGTATTTTGCACCTTTTGTATTGGGCCTCCACTAAAAAGGCCAGGAGTATTCCCATCTCTGATGGGCCCGGGTCATACCCGGCCCAGATCCGGTGCTCCCATGAGCCTATAAATATAAGCTACAGAACACCGTAAAAGGTGAGTCTCCTGAAAAAGAAAATACAGTAACTCTGTCGAAATATAGAGAGGAAACTCCATTGTAAAAGCTTCTTCGAGCTCTAATAATATAGATTCGTGGACTAAGGCTAGTTAACGTCCCAACCACGTAAAAACCATGTGTTATTCTTCTGCTTTCATTATAATTATCAGTAAATATTAGTCATTAATAGAGTTGCCGAAAATCTCGGTTAACAGTTTGGTGCTTTCATTGAGAGCTGAAGGAAGCTAGTGCTAACATCAAGCCTTTAATACAATGGTGAACACACGACACACCACCTTCGACCCTACCAATCCAGAGCTGGACAACGAAGGCCCGCTGCCTTCGCAGCATATTCCTCAGGATCTGCCTGAGAACGTGCCTCCTCAAACATCTCACCAAGACGAGTCACAAGACTACAAAGGTGGGACAGAATACGAAGAGGAAAACGAGGAGTATTATGAAGAGGAAAATGAGGGGGAGTACCACGACGAAGCTGCGGATCCCAAGACCCCCCACGATAATCAGCAAGACCTGGAGGTGACCAGACTAAGGCAGCAAGTCCTAGATCAGGAAGCCAGGATCGTTGAGCAAGCGGAGGCGCATCGACGGATGCAAGAGTCTCTCCACGCCCTGCAGGCACTCGTGGCCGCGCAAACTTCGACGGTCAACCCCGCGACTGGCCCACTTCTAGAAACGCAGCAGCATGCCCCACGAGAGCAATCCGGGGTCCCCAGAGGTGCCAGCCCGGTCCCTCCCCCGGAGCCTTTTCCCGAGCCAGCTCTAGGATGCCCGGACGGGGAGCGACGGAAGACCCGGGAGAAGACCACCCCCGTCACAAAAGTCGGGGCCCGTTCCCGGCCGCTACCTAGGAAAGAAAAGGGGCACCCCATCCCAGGACGAGGCCACCCGATCGATCTGCAGGGGACACGGCCGCGGAATACACAGCCCCGACGCGCCCCAGGGCGAGACGGGCAGGAAGGATCTTTGCACCCAAGTGCCTCGGTTAATAAGAACCGTCGGGAACGGCCTCGCCGCGAGGAGCGTCATGCCCTCAGTTCAGGGGACGACACCTCCCGAGTAGACTTACGCGACGGACTGAACGCCCTAAAGGAGCGAGCCCGCAAGGAAAAGATCCTCCCCCGAGACGGCGACCTCAGGAATGACATCAACGACAGGAGGAACGAGAGAATCCCCCTGGAGGATGGCACGACCAAGCAGCTCATGGAGCAGATGGCCGCATTGAAAAAGGTCACGGATCGCCTGGTCTGCAAGCAAGAAGGTGCAGACACTGACTCTGAGGAAGAGGATAAAGAGCCCTGCACAAGGCATATCCTGGACGCTGTACTCCCCAAGGGGTTCAAGATGCCAAGCCTCACTGTGTATACTGGAAACACCGACCCCAGGGACCACCTGTTCCGGTACAACCGACTCATGACAGTGGCCCACGTCAGCGACGACGGAAAATGCCTCTGCTTCTCGATCACTTTGGGCGGTCTCGCCGAAGAGTGGTGGAAGAGGCTGAAACCGAGGTCCATCCAATCCTGGTCCGGGCTGCAGTCAGCGTTTCGAAAGCAGTTTGTGGCCGCCATGAGGATGGATATGCAAATCAGCGCCCTCGCGAATATTAAGCAACTCACCGCGGAGACACTGAGGATCTACATCCAGCGCTTTACTGAAGAGGCCTCCAAGACAAAAGTAGACGACGGACAACGCCTGGTGGCATTACAGTCTGGAATCCGGGCCGGGTCCCCACTTTGGGATGACATGCAGCGTAGCAAGGCGGCTACCCTAGAAGAGTTCATCAGGAGGGCCCAAGGATTCATCAACTGGGAGGAAGCTCAGATCCAGGCTTACGGGTGGCCTCCGGCCCCGCAGCCCGTCCCCCAGTCGTTCCCGGGTTACGGGGGGCAGTTCCCGGCGCAGCCCTTCGTGCCTCCCGTTGCCCCTGGATTGGCCGTCGCGCCGGGGGTTAGCTATACCCCTATGGTTTACGGCCCTGCCACTTCGGGGTACGCCCCGGCTCAATCCACCCACTTCTCCGGTTATGGCGTCGCGCCGGCAGGACACAGCATGGCCCCTGTCGGGGCCCTGCAGTCGCAAACAGGGGTGACCGAGGCAAGCGTGAATCCCGCCCGGGAAAAGCGATCGGGCAAAGGCCAGAGCCGGCCCGAGCCGGTCAAGAAGGGGTTATTGTCAAAACTATGTTAATCTTTCAAAAAATGGAGAATTTCTTTCAAACAATGGAAATGACGTGTGCAAAACGTCATAAGGGGTTATTGTCAAAACTATGTTAATCTTTCTCAAGTGACCCCAGACTTGTCTCCGCTCACTTGCGGGGGGTATCATCCCGGGTATAGGCAAACACCTGGTGGGGCGCAAGCTTAGGCTAGTCCCGGCTCGGACCACTCTCCGGGAGACGCAAACCCCAAGGCCGATCTCACCCAGGACGAACGATGTCCGGGGGTATAAAAAAGGACCGAGCCCAAGGCCGGTCCCGCCCCAGACAAACGATGTCTGGGGGCATAAAAGAGGATCGACCCAAGGCCGGTCCCACCCCGGACGAACGCTGTCCGGGGGTATAAAAGAGGACCATGCCAAGGCCGGTCCCGCCCTGGACGAACGATGTCCGCGGGTATAAAATAAAGAGGACCGACCAAGGTCGGTCCCACCCCGGACGAACGATGTCCGGGGGTATAAAAGAGGACCGTGCCAAGGCCGGTCCCGCCCCGGACGAACGATGTCCGGAGGTATAAAATAAAGAGGACCGACCAAGGCCGGTCCCACCCCGGACGAACGATGTCCGGGGGTATAAAAGAGGACCGTGCCAAGGCCGGTCCCGCCCCGGAAGAACGATGTCCGGGGGTATAAAATAAAGAGGATCGACCAAGGCCGGTCCCACCCCGGACGTACGATGTCCGTGGGTATAAAAGAGGAACGACCAAGGCCGGTCCCACCCCGGATGAACGATGTCCGGGGGTATAAAAGAGGACTGTGCCAAGGCCGGTCCCGCCTCGGACGAACGATGTCCGGGGGTATAAAATAAAGAGGACCGACCAAGGCCGGTCCCACCCCAGACGAACGATGTCCGGGGGTATAAAAGAGGACCGTGCTAAGGCCGGTCCCGCCCCGGACGAACGATGTCCGGGGGTATAAAATAAAGAGGACCGACCAAGGCCGGTCCCATCCCGGACGAACGATGTCCGGGGGTATAAAAGAGGATCGTGCCAAGGCCGGTCCCACCCCGGACGAACGATGTCCGGGGGTATAAAATAAAGAGGACCGACCAAGGCAGGTCCCACCCCGGATGAACGATGTCCGGGGGTATAAAAGAGGATCGTGCCAAGGCTGGTCCCGCCCCGGACGAACGATGTCCGGGGGTATAAAATAAAGAGGACCGACCAAGGCCGGTCCCACCTCGGATGAACGATGTCCGGGGGTATAAAAGAGGACCTTTCCAAGGCCGGTCCCGCCCCGAACGAACGTTGTCCGGGGGTATAAAATAAAGAGGACCGACCCAAGGCCGGTCCCACCCCGGACGAACGATGTCCGGGGGTATAAAAAAGGACCGAGCCCAAGGCCGGTCCCGCCCCAGACGAGCGATGTCCGGGGGTATAAAAAAGGACCGAGCCCAAGGCCGGTCCCACCCCGGACGAACGATGTCCGAGAGTAAGGCTGGTCCCGCCCTGGACAAGTGATGTCCGGAGAAGTGAGGACGGAGCATAGGGCTCGTCCGGTCCGGACAATTGACGGAACGTATATAAAAACATCCGGTTTATCCCAGGGCAAAGCCAGGACCTAAAACTGATAAAAGGAGAACAGAGCTCCAAGTTAAACCAAGCCCCGAGGGCCCTGGACTGGGTGCTAAGATTGGAAACTTGGAAAGTTAAGTCGTTGGGTCTAGTCCAAGCCGTTGGAACCAAAACTAAACCCTTACAATCAGTTAATCGCGGCAACAAAATGAAATTTCTACTTGGAACAACAAAAGGAAGCCTTCATGAAAACCAGAGAAGGTAGCAGTGTTCTAAATTTAATTACAAGTCAAAAACACTAATAAAAACTACAAGGCCGGGGTTCGAGCCTACAACGCGTCTGCCCGGAGGTCCGCATCCTCCCTCTCCTTGGCCTCATACTCGGCCTGCTTTGACTCGGGATCAGGGAAGACAAGGAGATTCATACTCTTATCCTTGCACCAGGCCATGTAGATGGCCTCGTCAAAGGTGACATCCAACATGCCCTCGGCCTCCTCCTTTTCACGACGTGTCGTTTCGTGCGCTGCCTTCTCCTGAAGTAGGGAATCGCCCAGTTCGCAGACTCGGGCCTTCAGGGCCAGGATCTCCTCCTTATCCAGAGCGGACTGAGCCGCGGCCGTCTCCAAGAGAGTCGCCCGCTCATCGACCTCTTTCGTTTTCCGGGACAACTCCTCTTCCAACCTGGCCTTGGCGCGTCCGAGCTCCTCGCGCTCTGTCTGGACACGGGCCACCTCTGGCTGGACACGGGTCGTCTCCCAGCCAAGAGCCTCCTTGGCGGCCTCCCTCTGATTCACGGCCGCCTCCAACTCCAGCTTGGTCGTCTCCATCTTTATGGCAAGCTCGGCCACCATATCGGCACTCCGTTGGGACAACAGATCAACCTGGAGCAAAGAAAAGTTAGAAAATAAAACTATCATCAACAAGTAAGGGAAGGAGTGTGAAAGAAGTGAAAGTTACCGCGGTGGCCTGGTGGCGGAGTGCCTGGGAGATGAACAGTGCGTCCGGGTTGGCTATCGTGGCGTACCTCTTGAGCTGAAGGTTGGACATGGTGCTCCCAACCTGGTCAAGCAGATCGCCCGCCAGGGGGGCCGTGTCCTGGCCGAGTTTAGGGCGGAAGCCCGCCTCGGCGACTAGCCGGTCCACGATCGGCTGAGGGGCGCTGAACTCGGCAGGACGATCTGAGAATTCGACCTGACGACGGATTGTCAGGGCTTTGTAAGTCTTGTCCCTCCAGCACCGGCCGTTTTCCCAGGTCCGGTTGATCAGCTGGGACTGCTCATCCTGCAGGGCTGACTCCCCCTCCTCGAGGAGAGTTGGGCGTAGGGGGAGAACTGGCGGTGCAGGGATTTCCTTCGCGGCCAGTCGACTCTCCCCATGTGACTCTTCAATCGAGCCGGCTCGCTTCGTCCGGGGCCTCTTCCCTGTGTTGCCCTCTTCGGCGCCAGCGTCTGGGCCCCTCTTCCCGGAGTTCCGGCTGACGGCCGCGCCCGCCTCCAAATCAATCACGGGGGGCGGGGCGGGGCTGAGGCGGAGTTTGCGACAGGCTCCACGGCCTGGAAGGGGACCACGGCTAGGGCACCTTCACCAGGGCGAAGCTCCGTCCCGGACAGTTCCTTGGCAGTGTGGAGGTCCGGGCCCGTCGCCTCGTTGCTCTTCCTTGCCGCCTTCTTAGCCGCCCTTTCCTTGATGAGCCGCCTCATTTCGCTGACAGGGTTTGACATGTCGGAGTCCCCTACAAAAGTACAGAAAGAGGGAGTTAGGACGATAAACCAACCAGATGAGGACATAAATCAAAGTTATAAATGACCCGGGACGAACCCTCGCCTGTGCCCCGGGCATGACTCAATTCCTCTAAAGCAAATGAATGGACCCGATCCCTTATGTCGTCCAGGTTCAGAAAACCCCCGTACTGGAGGAACCCGGGTAAGAACATGAGGACCTCCGAGCCTACAGGGATGAGAATTGAAGGTCTCGTCTCCCTGTCGGCCACAAGCGCAGGGTCCGGGGGTACTAGCCTATCCCTAGCTAAGTCCCCGACTCGGGGAGCATAAGTTAAGATTAAAGGGGAGTTACCTCGCCCTGATACGCTAGCCCCGGGAGTCCCAGCGTTTGGTAGGGCATCTTCGAAGAGCTCCTCCAGCTCTTTCGAGGTGACCACTTCTGCCGGGACCTGTTCCTTCTTGCGCCGGGCCACGTCGGCTCGCGCCGCTCGTACCACAGTGGCAATGTGATCCAGGGCCATCTGCTCCTGGACGTCGATGTTCTTCTCGCAGGGGATGCCCTGAAGGTTCGGGATAACAATGGTCTGGGTGGCCGCGAGCATCCCGACCAGTCGGAGATTGTCGTCCGTGACATAGCCCCCGACGTCCAGCTCCTCCGCGCTCAATTTGGAATAAAACCTCCTCCTTTCCAGAATGAATTCGGTAAGGGGAGTTTGAGCGAAGGGCCCTGCACCCGGAAGATATGCTAAGAGACGGGTAGAAAAGATGAGGAATAAAAGAGGTCCAGAAAAAAATACTTACCCATTCGCTGGAAGTCCAGCAACAGTGTGGGGTTCTTGTCCACGAGGAATCCAGACGTCATGAACCAGTAATGCCTAACGTCTGGGGGGTGCCTCCAGGAGCTGGTGGGAGCGGGATAGCTACTCCGCGGCTTCAGCCTATAGAAGCCGTCCAGGGTCTTGTCCTTGACATAAACCTGCGGCTCCAACTTGTAGAAGTACAGCATCTCCACAGGGGTGGGCTCCGCAATCTCCTTCGCGACGCAAAAAACCCACCATCCAGCGAGGAGACGGTACGCTTGGGGTAGGAGCTGGAATGGTGTGATTCCCACGTACGTCAAGAACCGCACGAAATAGTCGTGCAGCGGGAGCGTGGCTCCCGCGCTGATGTGGCCAGCGCTCCAGGCTCCGAATCCTTCCACGGACGTATGCGCCCGCTCCTCGAGCCTGGCCAGGCGGTTGTGAAAAAGGCCCGGAGTTGATTCGATGCCCAGATGCTGCTCCAGGAGCAGCATCATCCGGTAATTCCGGAACGAGTTGGCCGTCACGTCCATCTCCCACCTGTTTCCCTTGGGCGTCTGGGATCCGGGAACGGTGACAGGGGCCCTATTGACCTCTTCTTTAGAATGGAGCGTAATGCCCGTTGCCATAGCTGACGATCTGGGAACAAAGAAAGAAAACCAAGCAGTCAGTACCTAAACCCAAGAAAGTCGGTCAAGGTATGGGGAGTCTCTTAAGGACTGCTT
Source organism: Humulus lupulus (assembly GCF_963169125.1). Classification (NCBI taxonomy): domain Eukaryota; kingdom Viridiplantae; phylum Streptophyta; class Magnoliopsida; order Rosales; family Cannabaceae; genus Humulus; species Humulus lupulus. The sequence continues at coordinate 143,540,410 of NC_084800.1, read as the reverse complement.
GGAGTCCCGTCGGATCAAGTTCGGGACTCCCGAGAGCCCCAGGACCCTGACCGGGAGAGGAGACTACTAAGGTCCGCCCTCTATCCGGGGAGCATCCGGGTACAGAGCAACCCGAACCAGGCGGCCTTCCTAACAACTTCTAAGCACAGAGCCTAAACGCACGCATCAAAAGAACATCATAAGTTCATAAAGTTGTCAAGAGAGTCAGGAGAACTTACTGTGAGGTGTCGATCATAGAAGGTGATGGTTGTCCGACTGTAAGGACGGCAGAACCTCGTTCTTGAAGTTGTGCAGCCGGTGCAGTAGTTCGTCGACAAGGCAAACCCGAGATGCGTCTTCAGGTAGAAGAGCAGAAATTGGGGTTCTGGGAAACAGGCGACGGCGCAGAGTTAGCAGATGGCGGTGTAGGTCGTCGGCGATGTCAGACATGCAAAGCTCGAGCAGTGTTTGTCGATTCTTAAGCTGGTTCGAAGAGGTAAAAGTGCCAAATGTGGTTTTCGTTGGGTATTTATAGTGGCCTTAAATCCTGGCCCATGATCCAACGGACAGGTGTCTCTTCATCGGACGGTCAGGAACCGTGCAGGGACGTTTATGAGTCCTTTTAGGTTGGATCCTCGCCGTCTCAGATCTGACGGCCCAGGAGTGACGGATGCCAAAGGTCGCCCCATCCTACGGTCCACCTCATCCCATGGGCATTAATGATTGCCCCCCGTGCGGGTGGGATGCCTCGAGACGTGCGCTGACACCCTAGCCTAGGCCTAGCGACCCTTGAGAGGGCTAGGCGACCTTTCAAGATCTGTGTAGCAATCACCTGGTGACACGTGTGTCCTTTCCACCAAGCGGGACGAAGGTAAACGTCCCCGGATAATGGTAAACGATCTGGGCCAAACAGGCGGCCAGTGCCACGGCCCCCTGTCGCGGACCCACGATCTCAAGCAGGAACTGGAGAGGCAACCACACGGGCGTCCTGGAGACGATTCAACCCTCCTCCTGGCAGACCTAGGCGAAGGCTTGGGGGGTAAATGTTATCCCCATTTCCTGCATGGGCTCGGGACCTTCGTCCGGGCCCACTGTCAGGGGCCATGTAAGCGTGGGGGCCCGACCCAAGGCCTCCTGGTACGGAGGGCGCCTAGAGGGAGGGGTACGGACCGGGGATGCAGGTCTGGGCCCATTAAAGGGGTCCGGCATGTTCCTCCGAGACAACAGTCCGGGCGACGTATAGAGCGTTCGGATCCCCCCGGGCCTACGCGTCCAGGTCCCGAACCCTGGTACGGTCCGAGCCTGTGGTAAACGAAGCGGGACAAAGGTAAATGGACCTGGATCACCTCACCCCCGGTTGGAGGGGTTAAGCGTCCCGGACCCTGAAGCCGCCTCACTCCGCGTGGGCGTTGTCCCCACTTTTCACCTGCAGAAAAGGGTACCTCGGGATTGCACGTCGTTGTTTCAGGTCTGCGCTGTCAGGCACTCTGACTGGTCTTGTCTCCTGAATCAGCCTCGTAACTCGAAGTGTCCAGACCAAAAGCACCGTTTTGTCGGGCAAGATGTAGCTCCGAGGTCAACCTGTTGGGCCTTAGCTGGTTTGGAATTTACGTATTTTGCACCTTTTGTATTGGGCCTCCACTAAAAAGGCCAGGATTATTCCCATCTCTGATGGGCCCGGGTCATACCCGGCCCAGACCCGGTGCTCCCATGAGCCTATAAATATAAGCTACAGAACACCGTAAAAGGTGTGTCTCCTGAAAAAGAAAATACAGTAACTCTGTCGAAATATAGAGAGGAAACTCCATTGTAAAAGCTTCTTCGAGCTCTAATAATATTGACTCATGGACTAAGGCTAGTTAACGCCCCAACCACGTAAAAACCCTGTGTTATTCTTCTGTTTTCATTATAATTATCAGTAAATATTAGTCATTAATAGAGTTGCCGAAAATCTCGGTTAACACAAGCATTTAGCTCAAAAGTGTAACCAAACTGTATCAAAATCACATAATTTGAAAATGTAATCATTCGTTGAAAATTATAAGTGTTTTACATTAGGGATCCCAAAAATACTGTTTATAAGTATTTACAACTCAAAATATGTTTAAAGTTGACTACACGACAAAATAGGATTCAGCACAAAACATCCCCCAAAAATGCCCCTGACCGTGGCAGCCAGGTAGACCAGACATGTACGCGTCGCCTCACGCCCTCCGTACTCATGGTTGGTCGATCTTCCCATTGCCCTTACCTGCACCATAGAGCACTCGTGAGTCGAAGCCCAGCAAGAAAAATTCACACAAATAGGTAACATATGCATATCAATCACTCAACATATTACAAATCCGCCAACAGGCTAAACACATACGGTCATGCCGTCCCAGGTGCTTTACCAGGCCCTGGGCTCACGGTCTACACTGTAAGGATATCCCAGGTATCCTTTAGGGTCTTACCCTGGCAACTCGCACTCCACGTGCAAAACGCTGCTCCCAGCCCCTTGCCGTTCTCGGCCTTCACCGTTCCTGGCCCTTGTCGTTCTCGACCTTCACCGTTCCCGGCTCTTGCCAACCATTCACATATATGCATATATAGCATAATTAAACAAACACTTAAACATGTATTAACACAATCAATGGGCTATGCCCTACACATAATCATATAGGGTCGTGCCCTGCAACACAACTATGGGCCTCGCTCTACTCTATGGATACAACAGTTTTCTTACCTGTGTCCCGAGCTTCTTGAGCACCGAAATCTCGAGCACGGTCCTCTAACCCGAGCCTCACTGAAAACCTAGTCACAACACATACATAGTACTCTCATTACTAACCAATTCATAATCTTCTCCCAGAACCAATCCCGTGCTCTCGGGACCTCCCATTTCCCCCCACAAGGTAGCGGAAGCGTCCCCCGAGCCCCCCTGAGCCAAAACTCTAAAACACAATTTTCCCCTGCCCAAAAATTGGCCTAGCACCATGGCACAATCCTCTAGGGGCCGCGGCGCCCAGAATGGTACCATGCCCTGATTCAACCTAGCGCCGCAGCGCGGAAGAACAGGGTCGTGGCGCTCATACGCAAACCCAGAAAACTGGGTTTTTTCCCCAACATTTTCCCGAGCCAAAACTCTTCCAAATTAACCCCAAGGTACTCCCAAGTACCAAATCAACTTAAAACCCCAAATAGACAGTATGGCAACTCATAAACAACAACAACAAGCTCAAATACCCTATCAAACCCATAAATCACCTTGTGGTTTAAAACTTTACAAAACTTAAACCACAAACCAGAAACTTAAATCACAGCAGCACATAAACTCCAGAGATGCATGAAATCCTTACCTCAAGTAGAAATTCATCCTTGAGCTTCCTCTAAATCCAACTCCAAGCTAATCCCCTTTGATTCCCAAGTTAAATCTAAACAAACTTCATCCCAAGAATCCACCAAGAAAAAACACATATCAGCTCCCAACCTTAACATTTCTCAGATCAAGAAACTGATTTAAAACTTACCTTTGAGCCTAGGTCAATCTCCCAATTCCTAGCCTTGAATCCCTTGAACTCTGGCCTAAAATCCTTCAAAATCAGTCACTTTAGAGAGGAAGAGGGAGAGCATCGAATGAGAGAGAAAGAGAAAGTTGGTTCCCTTTTTTTTTTCCTTCTTCTGTTTTGGTTAAATGTTTCTAGAGTCCCAGCTCCCAAGTTGAGCATACCCATTTTCCCAAAATGACCCGATTACCCCTTAAGTTAACCTAAGTCCTCATATTTCTCCAAGGGCGATTTAGTCTTTTAACACATCCCGCTAAGTCCTCGAGTATGCCTAAAAATCCCCGTTAGATCCCGATGCATCTAAACCATTATTAAATTACTAACCGCTACTCAATAATTCCAGAATACTTTGTAATATTCCCAAAATACCCCTAAGCTTCTCTCGAGCCGGGTATTTGACCCCGTTATGACTTTATAGCTAAACAGCTCCCTAGGACCGTCTCAGATCGTGCACCACAATTATATCACCACTCACACGTGGTATCAATCACAATACACATAAATATAGCATTTATGCCCCCCAATGGGCTAAAATTACAAACATGCCCCTAACAGCCAAATGGGGCCCACATGCATATTTAATCACCTAAACATGCACTTCTAATCACATACTCATTAAATTCACATATTAATACAATATATCAAGTATTGCCCTCCAGTCACGCTAATCAAGGCCTCAAGCCTTATTAGCGAATTTGGGTCGCTACAGATATGAGCCAAGATTCACCAACTATACGGCCCTTGTCGAGAGTAGAGCAGAGGTCTATCAAGCGACCAGTGCTAATGTCCCTTATAAGCGACCAGCGCCTATAAGGAAGGATATATCCAAGAGAGATACGACAAAATTATGTCATTTTCATAACGACTACGGATATGACACCAATGATTGTAACCAGTTTAAGGACGAGATCGAGTTCCTGATTAGGCAGGGACACCTAAGGAGATACGTACAAGCCACAGGAGGATCTCAGCAAGAGGCTCAGGGTGGCAACGAGTAGGCGCCTGCACGCCAACGCTCGCCAACTTTACAACCAGCTCTTGTGGCAGGAACGTTACTCACCATCTGTGGCGACCCACAAATTGCAGCGGATAGTGGGAAAGCAAGGGAGCGATACGCTCGGACTTTACGCCACAACTAGGACATCGAGATGATGTGTGTGGAGGATTGAGCACCAAAGAAATCTCGAATAGAGGAGGAGTTGATAACCTTCTCTGAAGACGATGCTCAACACGTCTGATTCCCACACTCCGATCCGCTGGTCGTTGACGTCCAAATTGCCTACATGATGGTTAAAAGGGTGTTGGTTGACACAGGAAGCTCAGTCAACTTCTTGTACAAGTCCTCACTGGAAAGGATGAAGTTGTCCATCAAGGACCTGGAGCCGTGCAACTAAACCATATACGGTTTTTCTAGCAAAGGGCTCGCCTCGACAAGGTCGATTAGACTCTTAGTTACAGCAAGAACCGCACCTGCAAACAGGACATTACTCACTACTTTAATAGTAGTTGATTGTCCTTCGACGTATAATGTTATAATTGGAAGGCCAATCTTGGTCGACCTACGAGCCGTTACCTCGATATGGCACCTTGCCATGAAATTCCCAACCGACGCAGGGAAAGGATGCATATTGGGAAACCAGCGAGAAGTGAGGGAGTGCTATAACACCTCAATATCAAAGGCGAGAAAAGGCGGGTCAAGGGAAGCTGCCGGAAAGGAGTTGCAAACGGCCAGTGATGTACAAGCCCAATCAGGTGATTGTGTCGCCAAATAGGGTGTTGCCCAAAGTGAGGATAGGGATTGGGATCCTTGCTTTGGGGATTTTGATGACGAGATAGGACCCATCAAGGACCTTGAAGAGGTCCAACTCGATGATGCAGGTCCGACCAGGGTTGTGAAAGTCAGTAAAAACTTAGAGACAACAACAAAACAAGAACTGGTGGAATTTTTAAGGAAAAACCAGGAAGTCTTTGCCTGGTCACATAAAGACATGGTTGGAATAGACCCTGCAGTTATTAGCCATGTCCTTAACATAGACAAGAGTTTTTCACCAGTACAACAGAAGAGGAGGCTGCTCAACAAAGATAGATCAAAGGCTCTAAAGGAAGAAGTCGAGAAGCTAAAGGAGAATGGATTCATCAGGGTAGCTTTTATCCACACTACTACAAAAAATTCTTTTTAGGACTCGCGGGGCGCGAGTCCTCTATTTGAGAGCCTTAAAAAACTGGGGTTTTTTAGGACTTGCATTGCGAGTCCTAAAAAGTTTTATTTTTTATTTTTAAAAAATTAATTGGTGGGTTTTGAATTCGGCGACGGTGGCGGCGCCACCATTAAAAGGTGGTGGTTTGGAAAACAAACTATTGGGTTTTAAAGCCCAAGAAGCAAGGAGTATGGTGGTGGTGGTGGTGGTGGTTCAGCTCGTGGTGGCTCGAGGTGGCCGGAATATGCTCGGAAAGTTTGGGAGAAACCCATGAACGACCGAACTTCAAGTGCCCCGTTGAGGGCCTTAAGCTGCCCGTGAGGTCGCCAACTCCGGGGGTCGGGGGTTTCGGGGGACGGCGCTTCCATTGATTTGGCGTGTGGCGGTGGCCGGAGATGGGACGGGGACGTTCAGCGTTGGCACTTCGGGAGATAGGGAGAGAGAGAAGGAACTTTGGGAGAGAGAGAGAAGGAACCGAGGAGAGAGAGTGAAAATGGGCTGTGTGATTTTTTGGTTTTTTTTTAATATATAATAATAAAACTCTTGTTAAAAAAATTGGAGGGAATACGAAATTTTTTAAAATTCAAAATTTTATGATACACATAAGTTTTTAGGACTCGCATTGACATTCTTCGCGAGTCCTAAAAAGTCCAGGAGGTGTTTGTTTAAAAAAAAAAATCAAACTTTTAGGACACACATAGTTTTTAGGACTCGCAACGCGTGTCCTAAAAAACCTCATTTTTTTAAAATTCAAAATTTTATGATACACATAAGTTTTTAGGACTCGCAATGCGAGTCCTGAAAAGTCAAGGAGGTGTTTGTTTAAAAAAAAAACTAAAACTTTTAGGACTCGCTCCGCGAGTCCTAAAAGGTCTAGGAGACTTTTTTAGGACTCGCATTTATGTGAGTGTCCTAAAAAGGTGTTTTTGTAGTAGTGCCATCATGGGTCTCTAATCCCGTGCTTGTCCTGAAAAGTCAAGGAGGTGTTTGTTTAAAAAAAAAACTAAAACTTTTAGGACTCGCTCCGCGAGTCCTAAAAGGTCTAGGAGACTTTTTTAGGACTCGCATTTATGTGAGTGTCCTAAAAAGGTGTTTTTGTAGTAGTGCCATCATGGGTCTCTAATCCCGTGCTTGTTCCCAAGCCGAATGGCAAGTGGCAAATGTGCGTGGATTTCACAGACCTTAATAAAGCCTGCCCTAAAGATTGTTTCCCAGTCCCTAGTTACTCGCATATAAGGTCCCTTGATATCTACAGTGACTCTTAGTTAGTGCTCAATCAAATCATTGGAGAATACCAGGCCCAAGGTTTAAAAATGGTCGCTTACTTGAATAAAGCGAAGGATCTATTGGTGCGGTTTGATAAGTACACTCTCCAGCAAGTACCTCGCAACCAAAATTCAAACGCTGATGCTTTGGCCAAGTTGGCGAGTGCCAAGGATGCTGACACCCTAAACATAGTGCCAGTTGAACAACTATCCACACCAAGCATCCAAGCAGAAGGGGCATCTTTGGTAATTCAAGCGGCAGATATATGGATGGCACCTTACATAGAGTACCTGACGAAGGGTGTGTTGCCAACGGACAAGAACAAAGCCAGGACCCTTCAGCGGCAGGCTACTAGGTATATCCTGGTCGATGGAATCTTGTACCGAAGGGGATACTCAATGCCACTCCTCAGGTGTATTTTGAAAGAGAAGGCCAAAGAATTGATGAGAGAGGTACATGAAGGCTTTTGTGGGGATCATGCTGGGGGGCAGATTTTATCAAAAAAGATCCTAAGGGAAGGATACTTCTGGCCAACAATTAATGAAGACTCAATGGAATTTGTGCGAAGGTGTGAAAAATGCCAGAGGTTCTCCAAAATTCCAAGAGCAGCCCCTAATGAGCTAAAACAGATGCAAAGCTTGTGGCCGTTCGCAGTCTGGGTTATAGATCTAATCGAATCTCTGCCCACAGGAAAGGGTGGTGTCAAGTATTCCATAGTGGCCGTCGATTACTTCACTAGATGGGCCGAAGCTGAATCACTTGCAACCATAACGACCAAGAAAGTGCTGGATTTCGTAGTAAAAAACATCGTGTGTCACTATGGATTGCCAAGAAAAATTGTCTCTGACAACGGTACCCAGTTTGATAGCGATCTGTTTATAGATTTTTGCGAGCGGCATGGAATTACCAAGCACTTTTCTTTAGTTGCTCACCCTCAAGCAAATGGACAAGTCAAAGCAGTCAATAAAATGCTAAAGGATACTCTGAAGAAAAGGCTTGAAGAAGCAAAGGTGGCATGGCCAGAGCAATTGCCTGAAGTCCTTTGGTCGTATAAAACTTCCCATCGAACAGCAACAGACCATACTCCATTTTCCTTAGCTTATGGATATGAGGCTATGTTGCCTGTTGAGTTAGACCTGCCATCGCATCGAAGAATAACGTACGATCAAGGCTCTAATAGCCAGCTATTGATGGAATCTCTAGATTTGGTCGATGAAAAGCGAGAGCAAGCCCAACTCCGAGTAGCAGCTTACCAGCAAAAGGACGTCCAATATTTCATTTCTAAAGTGCGCGAAAGGAAATTCAATGTCAGAGATCTAGTACTTCGAAGGGTTTTCCTCAACACCCGTGACCAGGCTGCTGGAGTACTCGGGCCTAATTGGGAAGGACCGTACAAAATTGAAGAAGTCCTCCATCCAGGCACTTACAAACTTGCTCGCTTAACTGGAGATCTCATTCCTCGCTATTGGAATGGAGAACACCTGCGCAAGTACTATCAATAAACAATTCTTCTTAAAGAATTGGCTTGTATTAATTTTACTTTTTACAAGTTATGAAAAAGGGTTGGTCATTTTATGTGACTGATCGCTTATAAGTGTAAGATGATTTTGTTGATCATTCGTACAGACATGTTTTGTCCATTTATTACGAGAAATAAAAGGGATTGTACGCAGCCAGTCATTCTTGCCACCTATTGTAAGTATTTGCTCATTACGTGTGTTCTTTTGCTGTATTATCATTTTTACAAGTCTTTATTACAAGCATAAATGTTCGAACAGGTTTCGGTCAAGGCAAGTGACCGAGGATCTAAAGCTCCTCCATCACTTGGGGGGCATATACTATACCTAGTAAGCAAAGCATATCAATAGGTATGAAAACACATGAGCAAAATAAGTGAAAGCATGCTACGGTACTTAGAGTATTTTTCAAAATATTTTTCAACATTTTGTATTTTGTTAAATCAAACCAAAGTACTATGCTAAGTTCGGTCATGCGAACAGATGTTATAATAAAACGCAAGTATTATAATATCAAAAAGGAAACCTTTTACACCGCGAGCAGTTACTCCTCGGATGTAATTGTTTGTTAAAATTTAAAGCTACCCGTGCAGCAATAAATATAATTGTCTTGAAATACAAATAATAAAAAATATATATAATCATGGAGCAGGAGGGTCTTGTGGATTTTCCTGGTCGACTGCAGCTTCGACTTCATTCTCTATGCCTTCAACGTTAGTGGCCAAGGAGATCTCGGGCAAGGTTGAGGTCTTCGCTCTCTCTTCTACTTCCAAGTGAGCAATGCACCGAGCTATTTCTGTTTGCCACATGCACTCAGAGAGATAGCTGAAATTGGCCCCTTGGTTGTGTTTCTAGAAATCATAGAAGCACTTGGACGTGGCGCCCTTGTACCTCTCCAGATTGCTGGCGCTGGTTTTTTCGTGATCCTTGATGCGAGCCTCCAACTTATCAGCCTCTTGCCTGCTCTTGATCAGGTTCGCCTCGAGTCTTTTGGCTTCGCAAAAATTGATGACGTGGGACTCTTTGTACTTCTCCTTTGCCTCAAGGGCTTTGTTCAGAGCAGCTTGCTTTTGCTCCATCTCCTCGACCAATTTATTTTTCTCCTCGAGAAATGCCGCATTTGCCTTCTGAGTCGCCTCAAGCTGCTCTTTATATTTTGCTTCAACAACCTTAATCTCCTCAGCGTGCCTTTGCTCGGACGCCTTGGATTGCTCAGTAATGACCCCCAAGCAGAGCCGACTGGCAGTCACGGTTAGCATTGCCTACGATCAGAACAAAAGTTAAAATGACTATAATAGATAAAAAGATTGAGCCTCAACAGGAAGAGACAACTTACATTGGCAAGCTTGTTTAGTGTGCGGTTCAAGATCTGATTGACATCCATCGACTCTGTCCCAGCCATGGCTTCTTGATTGCACTCGTGCCTCAGGATCCTTGTCATCCTGTCCTTGGTCGATCTTAGAGTGCGGCTTAATAAGTCATCCCCTGTTTGAGCAGGGGCAGCTGGTTGTGTCTGATCGACGGGAGCCGGTGGAGGAGGGGTCGACCCGACCGGTGCAAGCGGAGATTGCTGCTCGAGGGGAGATGGAGGTGGTGTATTTTTCGAAGGACCAACTATTGGAGGGTCCTCAGTGCAAGTTTTCTTGGCTGGAGGCTCTTTGCTACACTCCCCGCGATGCCATCTGCTCGTTTTTTTCTTGCTCACTGGAGCATCAGGCGCACTATAGAGATCGAACATGTCTTCAGATGGCATGTCTGCAAGAAGGAAAGTACACGAATAGTTAGATAGTATAAATAAATGAGTGTGCTATGTCAAAAAAGGAAACAAAGGGTAAAATACCCGAGCTATAATTACTAGTCGCTACATTATATACTTTACTAGTGTTACACTCACTCTCTGGCATGAAGAGTCTGAATCTAAAGTGAGAGTGTACTTAAAGCTGTCGTCCCCATCAAATAAGTGACAGAGAATAGGCAAACTATCTAAAAGTGAGAGATTAGTACCGTTCTCATCTAAAGACTCGTCGATGGGTACAGAGGGTTCAGAAGCCTTCTTCTTGCCCTTCCCTAAAGGGGCCTGAGGAGCATCTGCTCGTGGGGTGCTGGAGGGTTCCCTGATTGTCACTCTAGTTATCCTCCTCCTTGGTGGTTGTGACACATCTAGGTGCTGCTCGGGAACTCCTTCATTAGTGGCACTCCCCGCAGTGGTTTCCCTCACATCCTGGTGAGGTGCCAAAAAGCTTGACCAGTCTTAGGTTGGCTTCAGTGACCAGCTGTTTGACGCTTTTTTCCACGTCATTCATGCTGGCTAGTAGCGTTGTTCGAAGCTCCATTTCTGGAGTAGGAGCTGGTCGCAGCCATGGACCTGAAGAGAGCTAGTTTTCTAAGGAAATAAATGACCATGAGAATGAAGAGGTTACCTCCTTGGGTGAAGGCTAAATTGTTGGCAACCAGGTCGGTGGTTAAAAAGTACTCCTGGTGGTACTTTCCTACATTAGACTTGTAGGTAGTCTCACTCAGGAAGGTGCAATTCGTTTCCTGGTGGCAGAGATGAAAGAACCCCGTGTTGTCCTGGTTGGGGTTAGATTTGAGATCGAACAGGTTGTTGATCTCGTGGGGAGAAGGAACAGGGCATTTTTTATGGCTGTAAAGGATATAGAGTGTGGAAAGCATTCTATACCCGTTTGGAGTTATCTAGAAGGGAATGACCCTGAAATAATTGGCCACTCCTTGGAAGTAGGGATGAAGAGGCAGGATTGCTCCTGCCTCAATGTGGTACCTCGACCAGGGGCTGAAGGTGCCACTAGGCAGGTTTGCCCATTGGTCGATGGTAGGAAGAAATAAAGTAACCCCAGAAAGTCCATACTTTCTGAGGGAGTTACTTATCATCCTAGCAGTGATCGTGCTAGGGGGAGCAAGGTACCATTCAACGTCTGGTCGAATGGCATTGCGGAGACATGCCTGTGTTTGGATTTTGGGATCAGTGGTTTCAGCTCTACCACTTGTCGAAGGAATCTCAGCTCGAGAAGCAGGCTGATTTTCAGAAGGTTTTGATGTTTTCTTTTTCTAGGCAGCGGATTTTACTCTACCCATTTTGGATGGACTATAAAGAGGTTTGTTTAGGGGAATTCGAGAAGAGGGGATTTCTAGAACTAGCAGCGACGATTGTTCTTCGTCCTCAAGCATTTGGACTACAGATCGTCGTCGATTAGCCTCTCACCTCCCCACGGATCTTGCATGAAAATTTGCGAACTGAAAAAGGGAGATGAGAATCTAATGGCCAAAAGGATCAAGGTGTTTAAAAGTAGGAATAACGTTACTCGTGTATAAAAGTTAAGCTTTTATACGACCAGCAGCATTCTGACAAAAAACACTACATTTTAAGTGAACAATTTGGAAAATGGATTAAAAAGCAGAAGTGAAAAGTTTTTCAGAAAAACTTTTCAACTCTGAAAGGGCGGGAAAAACCCAGTTTTTTCTACAAGCTTAGAAATAGAATTTTTACTTCGATTTCACACCCTAAAGTTATAATCCTAACTACCCAACTAATTCATCGTCCCAGCAAAGTGTTATTTTCCTACCAAACTTAGCACAAATCAATATTCCCATCTACCCCGAAACCATTTTGCAAGAACTGAAAGGAATATTCAAGAACTTAGAAATAAAAAATAAAGGAGAAAACAGGCACAGCACAGCATAACATAAAAAAAAAATCGATTAGAAGACTTACTTGGATGAAGGATCAATAAGATTTTAGAGAATCAGGCAGGCTCACTGTGGATCAACGAACTTTTCTGGGTTTAGTTTTTCTTTGTTCTTCAGATTTTTTGAAGGCAAAGGGATCGGTAAAAGGTAAAAAAAAATGAGAAGGATAGGTTATTTATATTGATCGTGGCACTGTAAAAAAGGTAATAATTGGAATTACTTTTTCAAGACATGGGGAAACGAAATAGTCGTCAGACAACTTTGTGGAAACTGAAAAGACATGATTGGTTGCCTTTTTTGAGAAGGCATGGGCGGCTCTGACAGATTTGGTGGGGTATGTGAAGGATCAGTCTCCTAAGTTTACTTTATGCTGGTCATAGTAAAATAAACTTGGGGGCAAATGTTTATCGAAAAATGATTCCTAATGACGTGGCAAGAATTTATTACATGTGGTTGGCACGTGGCAGCGTTAAAGTGAAGGGATGTTGTTCGCCTATCGACCAGATATTTATTGCCTCATCAAATCTCACGATTAGATGTGACCAGCTTGGTCGCATGCTTTGGTTTATTACCTTTAAAGATATGTAATTTTGTAATAACTACATTTATGATCTTTTTTCTTTATTGCCTTGATACACTGATATTAAGGATAATTAAGGCCCATTGGCCCATGTATCCCCCTTGAGCCTATAAATATGCATGAGAGGGCTCAAGGAAGGGATTTTTGACTTTTGAACCTTGAACTTGAATACTCAGAGAGAGAACATAGTGTGATTATCCACCAAAAATTTGTAATTCTCCTAAGGCTAGTGAAACTCAAGAACCTTAGTTCTTTGATCGCGGCATTAGGATTCAACATCAATAAGAACACTAAGTGGACGTAGGTCATTACCACACAGTTGAGGCCGAACCACTCTAAATTTTTTGTGTCACCTTCTTCCCGTTTGATTTTATTCTTAATTTCCTTCTTCTTTCTTTGTCATTATTTTGACTCCGTGTCGTTGGCCAAATCGAAGGTCAACACCATGATCATGGGTTAGAGTTGTGATATATGTCTTATGGTATGTGGTTATGATATAGTCTTATGCTTTTGATTTATGATATATGTTGTTAGTAGATTTTCCTTGCTGGGCATTAGGCCACTCCTTTATTTTTAGTGTGATGCAAGAAAGTGATTATGGAGGCGGAAGGATTCTTGGTAGCTTGGCTTGTGTGTTAAGGATGAATGGACTGAGTGGACTGCGTGTCGATCGAGGATGACATTTATTTAGTCTTTTGAATTATGTTTCTTTTGTAATTCTGCATTTACTTTTTGAACAATTGATTTTAAGTTATGTTTTATGTTTTATGTTTTACAAACAATGGGTACCCATTCCATATTACATTTTAATTTATAATTTTATGTTATTGATACAAAAATTATTTTAGAGTTTTAATAAAGTTATGATTATTTCTTGTGTTTTCTCCAAAAGTAGTAGCTAAGTCTAGTAGTTTTTAATGGTCCAAGGTCTTAGAAATAGTTGGGTCATTACAGTTGGTATCAGAGCAACGGTTCATTTGCATGAAGTTCTTCTTGATACACACGCTCAAGCTCTGAATCTAACCGCCAAGGTAAGTGTCTATGTTATAGTTATTATGTTTATGTGTTTAACCTTATGTTTTCTGACATCCCAGGGCTATCATAGCATTAAGCTCCCTGATAAATCTATCTTGCCTAGCAGCATGAGTAGGCACAAGATCTGGTGCAAACTTCGCAAGCCTATCAAATTTTAGGGCATATTCAGTACACAGTCATATTGCCTTGCACCAAACCCATGAACTCATTAACTTTTGCTGCCCTGACGGCAACATTGTAGTATTTCTGACTAAACAAGTCTCTTAAGCCTTCCCAACTCAAAACGGTAACATCCCTGGTCTGCGATGCCACTTCCCACCAGATGCGGGCATCTTCTCTCAACATATACGTGGCACAGACCACTCTGTCATGTTCCTCTATCCTCATGAAATCCAAGATAGTAGTAATCATAGTCAACCATTGCTCGACCTTTAGTGGATCTGGTCCCCCCTCAAAGATTGGAGGTTGCTGCTTCCTGAACCGCTCATATAACGGCTCCCACCTGTTCCCAACCTCTCCGGACTGTACAGCTGGTACCACTGCAGGTGGTACAATAGAGGCAATGCTCCCTGATGGAGCATGCTGTCGCAATAAACGAATCTGTTCATCCTGACTCTGTAATAGTGCCTGCATATCTGCCATGAGTTGCTGCCAGTTCTCAGGGACTGGCAGAGGAATCTGGCCTTGGTCATCACCCCCGGTCCCAGACCTAGTGCCGGCTAGTCGTGTAGATTTTCTTGGACGCATAGCTATCCAAGTCAATCTGCAATCAACGACTCGACAGTCAGAACACGATGACATGGTAAAATAAAACTTCTCCAAATCCACCAATGGAACGTAACCAATCACAAACAATCAACATATAGGCATTTATCAACATGCACCGACTGCTAATAAGCATGCCCCCAATCTCTTCACACAATAGTTATAAATCAAGCATTCATTCATACACAATATGCAATTTAATCATCCAAATATTCATTTACATGCACGGCGATGCTAATAAACATGCCTCAATATTCTCGCACAGCAGTCAAGGGCCAGGCCCTATCAGTATCCCATGCTTCCTATTAATCCAATAAACAACAACATTTATAATTCATTTCAGGCATATAAGCATATAAACACATATACACATTACCAAACCCCGAATTGAGCTTGTCTCTAGCAGTGAATGTACATGTCCAGCCGGTCTTCAAGAACCCTTAAACCTAGGATGCTCTGATACCAAGTTGTAACGCCCTAGATAGCCAAGACCGCTACACTGTGTACTTATAAAGGTGCAGGACTTGCTAATCAAGTCATTAATTTAAAAACGTGAACATGTATGAGCTAGGGTTCAAAAGGTTTTGGTCTCAAAAGTTTCACTTTATATGATTAAACAGTTTTATACATGGGATCCCAAAAAGAAATAGAGTTTAAAAGTTGGTTCACAAAATTCCCAAAATACAGACAACCATCAGCCATACTAAGGCAAAATAGACATTTCTGGTTCTTGCGTCCCTGCCTAAACCCCAACTGTGGCAGCTGAGCAGCTGGTCTTGTACATTCGGCTCGCAGAGCTCTCCAAGTCAGGGTTGATCAAGCTTGCCCTTGCATTTACCTGCACCACGTAGCACCCGTGAGCCAAGGCCCAGCAAGAAAACATAACGTGCAACACAAACAACAATAATAGAAAATCAATTCTTTAAGCATGATCAACCATCAAATAATCCACATTAACCATTCAGCACATAACCAGAATAAAAAATGCAACTAATCACATATAACATTCAAGTCTCATAATAACCAGGTCACATAATAGTCAGGGCCGACAACTTAGGCCGCACCCTCTGTTTACCCCACTGACTCCAGCTCGCTTAAACCGAGCTCAGTGCATATTAAGCTATCCTCAGCTACCAGTGGCCAAGCCGCGCCCTGTGCGCTAGTGTAACCCTTGGCACTCTTAGGCTGTTGGTTCACTGTTTACATGGCATAATACCATCCTTCAAGCATACACATTAGGGAACCCTTAGTCCCATTACAGATATACAACCAGGTGCAGTTTTCTTACCTTTAGTCTCTACGTTCACTGATTACGAGCGACGCTCCTCAAGCACGATCTGTTCCCGAGCCCTAGCTTTAACACCTAGTCACAACCAAGGTATTGGGTTCCATTAATATTCAAGTAAAGGTTTCCGGCTACAATACTAGCTTCCGGGACATCGAATTCCACCAAGCACGATGGGGAAATCGATGCTGAGCACCTTAGGTTACACTCCCACGCCTAAAATCTCCAAATGTTCAAGAATGCCCCTAAGGGTTGCGACCCTTGAAGCCTAGCCGTGGCCCACCCCTAAAACAGAACCAAGCCCCCTCCCAGAGAGCAGACACACGTCGCGGCCCTGCCCTTGGGCGCCGCGGCGCTTCCCTTTGGCCGAGCCTCCCTGGCTCATTTGCATCCTAGGGCCGCAGCGCTCAAGAACAGAGCCGCAACCCTTCCCTTCGTGCCTAGAAAATTCACCATTTCTAGCATCTAAACCTCATCCAAAACCGTTCGAAAGCTCCCTAATTCAAAACCCATTAATCACAACACTTTTATCATGACTCTAACAACATATCCCAACAGAAATACAACCTAAAAACCTACTAAAACCCCATTTTGATTCTCTAAAACCCAACAACTCTAAACACCAAAACCAGTCATGCACAACTCAAATTTGAACCTCAGAATACGAATTGAAGCTTACCTCTTTTACTGAACCACCTTCTTGACGAATTCCTAAGCTAAAGTCCAAGCTTCTCAGCTTAATTCAATCCTTAAACATTAAAACCATAAACACCTCAATGTTCAGCCAAAACTCAGAATTTTAACTCCCAAAAACAAGCTCAGTTCTTACCTTGATCTTGGTTGGGTGCCCCTTAGCTGAGTACTAAGCTAAACCTTCATGATTTCAGCTCAATCATAGGAATTTCCAACTGAATTTTCCCTTAGATTTTCTATGGTTTCTTGAAAGAGAAGAGAGAAGGAAGAGAAGAGAAGAGAGAAGAAAAATTGAGGTCGGTTTGTTTTATTCCTCTATTTTTTTTCATTAACTTAATCTAATCCTAGCCAGTTAAGTCAATCCCGAGGCTCAGGGTACCAGAAACGTCCTCGAGGTTAAAACAGTAATTTTCCCCAATATTACCGCCTAAGCTTTCTATCCTCAAATATATCTCCATATATTTATTTGCATAACCCGATAGTCTAAATAACTACCCGATACCTAAAATACCCCTGACTTATCCAAAGTCAAATACTAAGTCCCGTTGCGACTTTTCTCGCTATCTACTTTCTTAGGACCGCCTCAAGTCGCTCACTGCAAATCTACCCACATGATAATGTGGTTCTCATAGACACAGCATTTAACCACATTTATATTCATATAATCATACAAGCATGCATTAAATCATTAAATTCACTCATAAGTCAACTATGCCCTCCTGGCACACTAATTAGGGCCCTTGAGCCATATTAGTGATTTTGGGTCATTACAGCCTTTCTTAGCAAAAGGACGAGCTCTTATTGATGTGAAAAATGGAGAGCTAATGATGCAGGTACAAGACCAAGATGTGACCTTTAATGTTTTCCAAGCTACAAAATGACCAACTACGGTTGATGAATGTCATAGAATTGATGCAATTGGTGATTGTGTGCGGGGTGTGTTTGCTACTCATTGTGTTGAAGATTCTCTTAAAGATTGTATTGTCAATAGTTGGTGGAACAAGAAGGTGTTTTAGAGTGTGTGACCCAATTGAATGTGATGCCTTACATAATTAAACCAAAAGCTTTACGGGATGCTCTTGATCAAGGTATGAATGAAAATGGTCACATCAAGCCATCTATTGAGGAACCACCTGAATTTGAACTTAAACCTTTTCCTACACACTTGCGATATACTTTCTTGGGTTCTTCTTCTACGTTGCTTGTTATTATTTCTGTTGTTTTGGATCAAATTCAGAAGGAGAAGTTGTTGAGGGTGTTGAAGGATCATAAGAAAGCTATATGGTGGACCATTGTAGATATCAAGGGTATAAGCCCATCTTTTTGTATGCACAAGATTCTATTGGAAGAAAACTACAAGCCTTCTATTGAGCACCAACAAAGACTAAATCCTATCATGAAAGAGGTGGTGAAAAAGGAGATAATTAAATGGTTAGACAATGGGATTATTTACCCAATTTCTAATAGTCCATGGGTGAGCCCTGTTCAATGTGTCCCAAATAAATGAGGAATGACTGTGGTGACTAATGACAAAAATGAGCTGATTCCTACTCGAACAGTTGCATGATGGAGAGTATGTATGGACTACTGCAAGCTCAACAAAGCTACAAGAAAATATCATTATCCATTGCCTTTTATTGATCAGATGCTTGACAACTTAGCATGCCATTCCTATTACTGTTTCTTAGATGGGTATTCAGGCAATAATCAGATTTCAATAGCTCCAAAAGATCAAGAGAAAACTACATTCACTTGTCCCTATGGATCATTTACTTTTTGAAGAATGCCTTTTGGGCTTTGCAATGCTCCTACGACCTTTCAGAGATGTATGATGGCTATCTTTTCTGACATTGTGGAGAAGTTTTTAGAGGTATTCATGGATGATTTTTCAGTATTTGGTAGCTCTTTTGATTCATGTCTAGAGAATTTGGCGTTTGTGTTGAAAATGTATGAGGAGACTAATTTGGTGCTCAAATGGGAGAAGTGTAACTTTATGGTTCGAGAGGGAATTGTTCTTGGCCATAGAGTGTCATCTAAAGGCTTTGAGGTAGACAAGGCAAAGATTGAAACAATTGAGAAGCTTCCACCGCCAGTGTCTATTAAAGGAATAAGGAGTTTTCTTGGTCATGCAGGTTTCTACCGCAGCTTTATTAAAGACTTTCCAAAGACCTTTAAGGCATTATGCAACTTGCTTGAAAAAGATACACCATTCTTGTTTGGAAGCATTTCAGATTTTGAAGAAGAAGCTTATTTCAGCGCCAATTATTGTTGCACCCAATTGGGATGACCCCTTTGAACTCAAGTGTGACGCCAGTGATTTTGCAGTGGGAGCAGTACTTGGACAACGAAGAGATAAGGTTTTCCATGCTATTTGCTGTGCTAGCAAGACATTGAATGATGCTCAAGTAAACTACATCACTATAGAGAAAGAGTTGTTAGTTATGGTGTTTGCTTTTGATAAATTCCACTCGTATCTCATTGGAACAAAAGTCATAATGCACGCTGATCATTCTACCATCAAATACTTAATTTCTAAAGTTGATGCAAAGCCTCATCTCATTCGATGGATTCTCCTCTTACAAGAATTTGATTTAGAGATTCGAGACATGTTGACGGTGAAATCTCGTCAACGAAATTAGGTCGGAAAACTTAAAGGTAAATGCGGCGAAGTTTAGATAAGAACATAGAATTAACTTATGAAAGGATAAACACAGATGAACAATGGAGTGAAAAATGTATATTGCTTAATAGCCTCTTCATACAATGAATTTTCCAACCCCCTTCTCTGTGGAAGTGGGGTTCATTTTATAGTAGGCTCTAATGGCCTTGGGTACATGGTGGTCCAGGGGACCAGATGGTACACGAGTACACTAACAGGAGAGTGGTTCCAGGGGTAGTGGTGTCGGCTCTAGTACAAGGTCAGAGATCATGGGAGCACCTCACCATCTGTACCTGGTCATGCCTCCACTACCTGCCTGGTACGGGTGTCAGAGGAGTGGCTGGTGAGGACAACAGATGGTACTTTGTTCGTACCTCCACTACTTATCTGACGTGGGTACTATGTCCGTACTCTAACTCCTTTCAGTTCATCAGTGGACTCCGTACGTCATGAGATCAATGCCATGTGACCCTCATTTGCAAGGCATAGATGCGAGGCGGTAATGACCCATGCACTGGCCGTGCCTTGCAAGGCTCCTAGTGGCGAGGGGCCTAGCTATACTTTTCTCCTTGCGGCATGGATCTAGACTAGTGACGCGATGGTGCAACGGCCTCCCGAGAAGATGGTGGCCCACGGGCCTCGCGGGGGCGCGTGCACATGAGCTCCTTGCTGGGGGTGCGCGCTTGACGGCCTTGCTGGGGGCGCGCGCGCATGAGGGCCTCGCTGGGGGCGTGTCCCTGATGGCCTCGCTGGGGGCGTGTGCCTGATGGCCTGGCTAGGAGGCTTGTGTGCCTGATTGCCTCGCTGGGGGCGTGTGCCTGATGGCCTCGCTAGGAGGCTTGTGTGCCTGATTGCCTCGTTGGGGGCGTGTGCCTGATGGCCTCACTGGGGGCGTGTGTCTGATGGCCTCGCTAGGAGGCATGCGTGACTGATGGCCTCGCTGGGGGCGTGTGCCTGATGGCCTCGCTAGGAGGCGTGCGCCTGATGGCCTTACTGGGGGCGTGTGCCTGATGGCCTCGCTGGGGGCGTGTGCCAGATGGCCTCACTGGGGGCGTGTGCCTGATGGCCTCGCTGGGGGCGTGTGCCAGATGGCCTCACTGGGGGCGTGTGCCTGATGGCCTCGCTAGGAGGCGTGCGTGCCTGATGGCCTCACTAGGAGGCGTGCGTGCCTGATGGCCTCGCTGGGGGCGTGTGCCTGATGGCCTCGCTAGGAGGCGTGCACCTGATGGCCTTACTGGGGGCGTGTGCCTGATGGCCTCGCTAGGAGGTGTGCGTGCCTGATGGCCCGAGGACCCAATGAGAGTGTAGGCGTATGGGGGTCTAAGTGCGTTCTTTGGGTCTTTTATAAGCGTGGAATATTGAGCATCCATAGGTGTATGTCCCGGGCGTCTTTGGCAGCATTCACGCGTATGAGTGCATCTTGACCCATGAGCATGTCAGCCTTGCGCGGGCACGTCGGACCTCACTATGTGAGGGCCTTGTGCACCTATCCTCTTGCAGTATTCATTATGGCCCCTTAGCTTAGCAGGGCCAAACCTTGTGGCTCATAATGTGTTGTTTCTCATGAGATGATCTCCTGTATTCAACAAGTCCTATAGGCTCGAGCCCAATAGCATGAATAAGCTACCCTTATCCCTATGTTCCAACCAGGGACTAAAGAGTTTCTTTTTGGCATCCCCACTTGCCCCCCAGTCTATAGGGAGGCCTTTAGGCGTTCTTGTAGACTCTTCTCTTTCTTTTGATTTCTATTCTATGTATATATATTTTTTTTTTTTATTCTCGAGGTCCTTTGGAACCCACGCAAAAGGGCGTTCGATAGGTCTCTCTTTGGTGCACCTTGCTTGCACCTATAAGGATATATTGACCCCTTGGGTTCTAGTTATCCTTTTATATATTTTCGCGCGCGCTTATTATATCTTGCGAGAAGCGTCCTTCTCGTCATTAGGCATAGTACTATTTTTGCAAGCGTCTTCTTTGAGACCCTTTTTGCAAGAGTCTTCTTTGAGACCCTTTTCGGAAGCGTCTACTTCGAGACCCTTTTTGATAGCGTCTACTTTGGAGACCCTTTTTGGAGGTGTCTACTTCAGAGACCCTTTTTTGGAGGCATCTACTTTGGAGACCCCTTTTGGAGGTGTCTACTTCGGAGACCCTTTTTGGAGGCGTCTACTTTGGAGACCCTTTCTGGAGGTGTCTACTTCAGAGACCCTTTTTGGAGGCGTCTACTTTGGAGACCCTTTTTGTAGGCGTCTACTTTGGAGGCCCTTTTTGCAGGCGTCTACTTTGGAGGCCCTTTTTGCAGGCGTCTACTTTGGAGACCCTTTTTGCAACTTTTGAGTTGATCTCCCCTCGGGTCGGGACTTTCATGGCTAGACGGTCTTCGTTCAATCTCGAGCTTGGTCAGCGACCCCTCTAGCACGACGCCCCATTCTATATGGAATCTTCATACGTATTGGTAGTAGGGCAACTGAAGGAATGTAACGACCCAAATTCGCTATTAAGGCTTAAGGGCCTTGAGTAGTGTGCCTGGAGGGCATAATGGGATTCTGTGTGTGACTTTAATGAGTTTAATGCATGATTATGATTTAATGCACGTTATATGACTATTTGATTATTTGTGATGCATGACTATGTGAATTAGTATGCATGTAGACCTGATTGAGCATATTTGTAATTTGGCCATTTTGGGCATGACTGTGTTGATATCTGTGATCTATGACTCGAGACGATCCTAGAATGAGCGGGTTAGCGGAAAAGTCAAAGCGGGAATCTGTACCCGGCTTGGGTTAAGCCTGGGGAGTTTAAATGAGAATTTGGGAAATATATTGAGGTTAATCTTGATGATGAGGAATGTATATTTGATGATTAATCAGGTATTGGGTAGCGAGCGGGAATTATTAGGAACACTTGAGGAATTAGTGGGAATTTGGGTAATATGACTAAAATGCCCCTTTATGGACATAAAGGTTTAGAATTAGTAAGGGAGGGCATTTTGGTCTTTAGGCTTGTAAGAGATGAATTAAAGGGGGCTTTATACTTAGTGGATTTTGTAGAAAAGAGTATAGGCTGAAAAGAAAGAAAGAAGGAAGAGAAAAGAAAAGAGAGAAAAGCTGAAGGGTTTTGTCCAAGAATCGGTTTGTGGCTCTCCCAACCATTTCCCTTCATTTTTCTTGGAGTCAAGCTCAGTGGAGAGCTAGGGTAGGCTGAGCATCAAGGATCCTAAGCTAGACTTGAGGATTGGCAAGGGGTTAGCAAGATCACATCAGAAAGTTGAGGTAAGTTCTTGGGGATTTCTGTTTTAGGGCTTGACTGGTTTGAACTGTGTTTTTGAGCTAAATGGATGGGGTTTTTGGGGAAAGCAGGTCAAGGGTGTGAAGGTGCAAGCTAAGGAGGTCTAGGGTTCAATTCAAGGTCGAAATTCCACCCACGGTATGATTTCTAAGACCCTATCTTTGTTGTTTGAGTGAATTTCTGGTTTTTGGGTTCATTGTGTTAGATTTTGAGTTTTGGGTTGCTTGAGCTTGGGATTGAGTTCTTGGGATGCTTGGGATGAGTGTGAGGTGTGGATATGTGTGTTTTTGGGTTTGGAAAAGGTTTGGACAAGTTTGGGGTTGAAATGGTAGAAGGAAATCGCAAGATGCGATTTTGGGTTTGGTCTGGCTGCAACTTGCGCTACAGCGCTAGTCAGGGGGCGCTGTAGCGCTAGCCCCTGTTTCTGATGGGGTGGTTCTACTTATAACGCTACAGCGCCCTCTTTAGAGCGTTGTAGCGCTGCACTGTTCACAGAGGGGATTTTTGGGCTTTTGTGAAGGGATTTTGACCTAGGGTTCGGGGCTCGATTCCGCCACTTTGTTTTGGGGATCTAGGACTTCCCGGGGGCTCGGGATTGGTCCTGAGGCTAGGTTTTGGACTCGAGGTTTGGTAATGACTTTGACTTATGGATTTTGCTTAGGTAAGCGCTAGGGCTCGAGTAGGATCGTGCTCAAGGAGTCAGGTTGATCAAGGCCATCGAATTTAAATGTAAGAAAACCGTAACACCCGGGATTAGGGCATGGGCCCACAGTGTTATTGCAGGGCATGGCCCTAGATTGTTTTACTTGCAAATGTATGACCTTGAATGAGTTATTATATGTTTGAATGATTATTTCGAAATGTATTATGCGTGCGTTTATAATGAAATGAACGGCTAAGGCCGAGAGCGGCAAAGGCCGGGTACGGCCTTGGGGCCGGAAGTAACACTCAGCACATGGGATGCTATAGTCAGGGTGGGACCCAAGGGATACATGAGTTATCCTTACGGTGAGGACCGAGACCCCAGGCTTTGGTAAGGCCTCTGGGGCGGCATGGCCGTGCTCGTTTAGTCTGATTGTTTTCCTATTTATCAGTGGATTATGTCAGCTATATTTTGTGCATATGATATATATTGTTTGGGTTTTCTTGCTGGGCTTCGGCTCACGGGTGCTCCATGTGGCAGGTAAAAGCAAGGAGTCAGTCAACCGGCCATGAGTATGGAGAGCGTGGGGGCGGCGCGTACATGTTCGACTTGCCCGACTGCTTTGGTTGGGGGCATTTTGTATATGGCTGTATTAAACCATTCTTTTGATAGTTAACCTGGTGTAAATCTATTTTTGAGTTGTAAATATTTTGTAAACCTTATTTTGGGATCCCAGATGTTTGATACTTACTATTTTCAATGAAACTAAACATTTTCAAAGAGTACAGCCTTAAACTCTGGTTTATACACACTTTTGGTTTTAGAAACCACGTAGAGTCAGTCAAAAGCACGATTTCTGTTTTAAACTCACTAAGTAACGGCTCTAAGGTAGTAGGGTGTACAAGGAAGGTTCGCTTTCTTCCACGTAGAAGTTCTTATGGCCCTCTTCCACACGTATGTACTTCTATGCTCTCTCTCGAAGTCGTCCAAATTCGAAACTTCTCTTTTGAGCATGCTCCCCCACAACTTGCTTCCTGGACGAACTCCGACTGTAATAGCCATCTTGTGCTCCGCTTTGGTTAAACCTTTCACCTTTGTTGCTTCTATACTGAACCTATGGATGTAGTCCTTCAGACTTTCATTCTCGCCTTGTTTTATGTTAGCGAGGCTGGTGGTTGGCATGACGTAATCACAGGCTGCATGGTGTTGCTGAAGAAATTCATCAGAGAATTGTTGCCATGACTCAATTGTCCCTGGCCTCAACCTCTTGAACCACTTGTGCGCCACTCCTTTAAGTGTAACGACGAAGCAATGACACTTTGCCCTGTTGTTGACCCCTCTTAACCTCATCAAGTTATTGAAGGTGTCTAAATGATATTTTGGGTCAGTAGTACCCTCGTACGAAGTCATGCGAGGCTCTCTGAAGCCAGTGGGCATCCGCTCAGCCTGAATCTCCCTTGTGAAGGGTGAATCACGGTCAAATTCTTCGTCATCCATGTGCCCCCCAAGTGCAGTGGTGATCTTGCCTCGAGGGCTTCGTATTTTGGTATCTAGTCCCCTCCTCTTTTTGCATAAGGAGTTTTGCAGGTTCTCGGGCTGATCCCTTGCCTTGGTTGTGTCCCTCGGGGGAACCGCGGGGGGTACGTCTCTTACTTCTAACCTCTCTCCATGGGGCTCTTTTCTTAGGCCAGGGGGTGCTTCTTTTGAGGGGACTTTGGCCTCGTTCTTACGACCATCACCTTCCCTCCGCCTTTGCTTCTGGGGACATTTCGTTGGCCTAGGTCCCCCCTGATACCTTGTCTGGGGGGTTTTACTGGCGGAAAGTTGGGTTCCCCCATCATCTACGGGGACAGTGCTTTCCCATTTTTCATGCTCCTTCCCTTTACGCGCAGGAGGGGGTGTGCTTGACTTTCCTCGCAATAGGTCATTTAAAACCTCTTGCATGTTCTCTATCTGGGTTTCCAGCTTTCGAGTCTTTTTATGTAACTCTTGAATCTCATCCCTGTAGAGGCGAGTCCTTGAGCCTGAACTTACCGAGCGTACCCCGGGACTCTTGCTTGGCCCATGCGTTGATGGACCTGGGTCTTGGTGGCCTGAGCGTGGTGCTACCGGAGGCCGGTGAAGTGAATGCACTGGCGGCTCCAAATGACCTCCGTCGGGCCGGATGGTCGGAGATGAGGCTTCCTTCTCCTCCCTTGGGGGAAGAGACTCCTCCGGTCTGCCTCCATGTTTAGGCGGAGGGGGATCTTTCTGGGTAGCCCTCCGCTCTACTTCATCCCGGAGAACCTCATCATCTTGTATTTGCCATAGGCGTTTTGAACGTCTTAGCATCTTTCTTTGCTGGGAATAATGGAAGAACACTGGCTTGATGCTTGTTCTTCCCACAGACGGCGCCAAACTGTTGACGGTGAAATCTCGTCAACGAAATTAGGTCAGAAAACTTAAAGGTAAATGCGGCGAAGTTTAGATAAGAACTTAGAATTAACTTATGAAAGGATAAACACAGATGAACAATGGAGTGAAAAATGTATATTGCTTAATAGCCTCTTCATACAATGAATTTTCCAACCCCCTTCTCTGTGGAAGTGGGGTTCATTTTATAGTAGGCTCTAATGGCCCTGGGTACATGGTGGTCCAGGGGACCAGATGGTACACGAGTACACTAACAGGAAAGTGGTTCCAGGGGTAGTGGTGTCGGCTCTGGTACAAGGTCAGAGATCATGGGAGCACCTCACCTTATGTACCTGGTCATGCCTCCACTACCTGCCTGGTACGGGTGTCAGAGGAGTGGCTGGTGAGGACAACAGATGGTACTTTGTTCGTACCTCCACTACTTATCTGACGCGGGTACTATGTCCGTACTCTAACTCCTTTCAGTTCGTCAGTGGACTTCGTACCTCATGAGATCAATGCCATGTGACCCTCATTTGCAAGGCATAGATGCGAGGCGGTAATGACCCATGCACTGGCCGTGCCTTGCAAGGCTCCTAGTGGCGAGAGGCCTAGCTATACTTTTCTCCTTGCGGCATGGATCTAGACTAGTGACGCGATGGTGCAACGGCCTCCCGAGAAGATGGTGGCCCACAGGCCTCGCGGGGGCGCGTGCGCATGAGCGCCTTGCTGGGGGAGCGTGCTTGACGGCCTTTCTAGGGGCGCGCGCGCATGAGGGCCTCGCTGGGGGCGTGTCCCTGATGGCCTCGCTGGGGGCGTGTGCCTGATGGCCTCGCTATGAGGCTTGTGTGCCTGATGGCCTTGCTGGGGGCGTGTGCCTGATGGCCTCGCTAGGAGGCGTGCGTGCCTGATGGCCTCGCTAGGAGGCGTGCGTGCCTGATGGCCTCGCTAGGGGCGTGTGCCTGATGGCCTCGCTAGGAGGCGTGCGTCTGATGGCCTTACTGGGGGCGTGTGCCTGATGGCCTCGCTAGGAGGTGTGCGTGCCTGATGGCCCGAAGACCCAATGAGAGTGTAGGCGTATGGGGGTCTAAGTGCGTTCTTTGGGTCTTTTATAAGCGTGGAATATTGAGCATCCATAGGTGTATGTCCCGGGCGTCTTTGGCAGCATTCACGCGTATGAGTGCATCTTGACCCATGAGCATGTCAGCCTTGCGCGGGCACGTCAGACCTCACTATGTGAGGGCCTTGTGCACCTATCCTCTTGCAGTATTCATTGTGGCCCCTTAGCTTAGCAGGGCCAAACCTTGTGGCTCATAATGTGTTATTTCTCATGAGATGATCTCCTGTAATCAACAAGGCCTACAGGCTCGAGCCCAATAGCATGAATAAGCGACCCTTATCCCTATGTTCCAACCAGGGACTAAAGAGTTTCTTTTTGGTGGATTTTTGGCATCCACAAGACAGAAAATATAATGTCCTCCTAATCCAGGACCGTTACACTGTGTACTTTAAATAGTGTCAGACTTGCTAATAAAGTCGTTTGATTATAAACGTGTAACTAATGTTAATGCCAAGGGTTAGAGTTAAAAATGTTGGTCAAGGAACATTGAATTTTCATTTAAAAGTTTCATACATACATGGGATCCCAAAATATTACAAACAGATGTTTAAAAGGGTATATACAAGTCAAAAGTTACAACCATCCGGCCTAAGTGACAAAATAAGGGATACGACCCTAATTCCTCTGAGATATCCTCGGTTGTGGTAGACGAGCAGCCGCATATGTACACGCCGCCACCGAAGCTCTCTAACTCATGGCTGGTTTAGCTTTATTTTTCCCTTACTTGCACCACATAGCACTCCTGAGCCAAGGCTCAGCAAAAAAACTTAAACATGTGCATGAACAGTAAATGCATATTCCAAATATATATTTAGCATGTCCGGCAGTAATAACCTACTCATGCATACAAAT
Source organism: Humulus lupulus (assembly GCF_963169125.1). Classification (NCBI taxonomy): domain Eukaryota; kingdom Viridiplantae; phylum Streptophyta; class Magnoliopsida; order Rosales; family Cannabaceae; genus Humulus; species Humulus lupulus. Next base: position 143,512,889 of record NC_084800.1, on the reverse strand, counting down.
AAATGACCATTGGATCATTCTGGGGCCCGCAACCCTGAATAGTTGACCATAGAGTCAACCCAGGGCCCTATGCCCTAGCTATGTGACCATAGAGTCACTTGGGACCCTTGCCCTTAGCTCTGAGTAACTAGCCAAGCGCTTTGTTCTCCAACAACCATAGGGTCGTCCGACGTAATGACACGTCCCTGATTGGGCCTAAGCCTCTCGGCCAGCGCGCAGCGCGCTATTGCCTCCCTTGACTAATAAGTCGATGCTTTAATCAAACATTCAGATAACCATACAAGTAGATACAGATATAGATATGCATACTTCAGACAATACAAGCATGCATACATATAAATCATGGTACCTTAATCAATCAAACATAGACACAAAAACATGTTCTAGGTTATCTCATATTAATTTGTTTAATATTAGATCTACATGAAAATAAATAAAGATCATGTATAAAGTTTCCCAACAGAGAGATGATTGAAAATCAAGCCTAGGGAGTTATGTATGAAAAAAATATATTTGAAAATAAAACAATAATCTATATTATAGAGATCTTGAGTGATTGAATGTCTGCAAAAACTTATTCAAGTAATGAATGTAGCTTGGTATGAAAGGTTATACACATACACTTAAGGAATTTAGCAAGATTGTCATGAAAGTTTGTGAAGTAATATTCTCGCTTTGTAACATTTGTTTGATCTTGAACCATGAAAATTATGCAATCTTTGAGGTATGTTTGTTGACAACTATTTTCTTTGTCTTTAGTTTTGTTTGCTCGGAACTAGCAAACATTTAAGTTTGGGGGTATTTGATATAGTGTGTTAACACTATAATTTAGCACTTTAGAACTTATTGTTTATTAATGTTTTATAGTTTATTTTCCATAATTTAAGTATGTTTTGTAGTTTTGAGAGTCATTGGAGCAAGCAAAAGAAATGCAAGAAGAATTGAGGAAGAAAGAAGGAATTTAGTGAAGAATCAAGATTCAGCATCGCGATGACCAAAGTTAGTGTCACAATGCTAAACGAAAATTCAGAAAATGGGAAACTACTCTAATTTGCTCCTTGTCCTTGCAAATTTCGACCTAGGCTATAAAAGACTTGGAGGAGCACAAATTTTGGCAGACTTCTAGAGAGATAAACTAACTCACAAGGCCTAGAGTGAGAGGGAGAAAGGAGAGAATCAAGATTTGAAGATTAGTAGAGTTTATTGCCAAGAGTTTTCATCTTTTAATTTCTTTTTCTTTTGATTTTCCTTGTAAACTCCACGATGATGAATTTATTTATGATATTTTGCATGGTTTACACTAGTCCTATCGTGAGCTAATTTTTTATTCTAGAATTGCAATTGGAACTTGATATGTAGCTTGAATTTGTTATTTGAACTTAATTTTGAAATTAATATAAGGTTGTTCATTCTATTCTATGCTTAATGCTTCTGATTAATTGACCACTAATTATATTGATTAGGGAGCATTAAGGAACTTGGAAGAGGGAATTCTGTGTTTGACCATGAGTAGAATAATGTATGATCACTTAGTAAAATTTGTGAGTTTTACATATGATAGAAATATAATATATAATTGTTAAATGAATATGTGCTTAATGAATTTTATGCTAATTTGATTATCATAGGAATATAAATAATTGATTAGATAAGATATTTTTGCATGACCATCGAGAGATGCTTGTGAATATTTGTGGATTCTTAGGGTTTGATTGGTAAGAGATTCAAAAATGATTTTATCATTTTCAAAACTTAAAAAATGAAAACTCTCATGAAAACTTGATTGGCACACTTGTTTTAGAAAATAAAAAAAAATCATTTTTGAAAACTAAGTTAAAATCCTTCAGCAAAAGAGAAACACAATAAATTGTTGTTTTCTTTGTATTTCATGAATTTCAAATTTAAAAAACACTATCATTCGAGATCTCAAAAATTTATAGTTTATTTTTAAATTCAATATTTTCAAATCATTTGATTTGAAAATAATTTTCTAAAACTATATTTTTGAATTAACTACCAATCAGCCCCTTAGTTAACATCTTGTATTGATTGATAGAATTAAGTGATAATAATTATGTTCAAGTGAAATATTGAGGGAAAATTGTAATTTTAGGTTTCTCTAAAATTTGATTAATTATTAATTTTTAATTGCTTATTTTAATTTTCTTTAATTTTTAATTCTATTATTGTTTGGATAAAAACAAGAAGAAATAATTTTAGTACTTCACAAAGTTTGGTAATAAATTCTTCTGAGTGAGATCGATACTCTATTTTCACTTTATTATTTGTTGTGATAGGGTGCACTTGTATTGTTTAGAAAATACACAACAATGTAAGTGCACACATATCCAAAAAAAATTAAAAAAAAAAAAGTTGACAATGGTACTGCAATAACAATATTTGTGTAAATTAACTTATGTACGGTATTTTTGTAATTAAATTGTAAAAAAGGGTGGGTGGAGGGTAAATTTCTCTAAATAATACCCTTTTGATTTGTGTAACAGGGCCACAGCCCGGGAGCCATTAGTGGGCTTTTGGAAGAAGTCCCACACGTATCCAAGGGACCATAGCCCAAAACCATAAAGGAGAGATGGCCCAGATGTGGAACTGGAGCCCACCCACATTACACACATAATGGCAACCACCAGGCACTGGCCACTGCTCTATTCGTTACTCTCTCCCTCTCTCTCACTCACGTACACAACAACTGCTGAAGCAAAGCACAACAAAACATCTCTCACATTCAAAACCAAGAGAGAGAAAGAGGAGAGAGAAATCAGAGGAGAACATTTCGAAATTCTCAGAAAGCTTGAGAAGTAAAAGATGGATGATTACACGAGGGAGATGATGGACCTCAAAACCCTAGTTACTCGTACTCTCGAGAAGAAGGGCGTCCTTGCCAAGATCCGGGTACAATTTCCTGAATCATCCCCTCTTTTTTATTTGTTCATTTCATTCTTTTACTGCAGGATTTTTTATATATAGATCTTCACAGAATTCGCTTGCGCCGCGCCCGATTTTGAACTGCAAATATGACATATTATTTTGGGTTAGCTGGTGATGGAGCATGCTTATATATATATTAATTTTGTTTTAGGGTTTTCTTTGTTTTGTGTAATTTGGAGTTAATTCAGTGCATATATAAGAAATCAAAGTACTGAAAACACCCAAATGTTTGTTTTTTAAAAATATTTATTCTGAAGCTTAATTTTGTGAATGTGAATCTCATTTAAGAAAAATTAGGGTGTGATTTGAAAACTGAAAATATTTGGGTTTTATTTTATTTATTGTGAGAATCTCTTCAAATATTTTATAGGCTGAGTTGAGGGCAAGTGTGTTTGAGGCAATTGAAGAAGAGGATCGTGTTGTTGAGAAGGAAGATGGTGTGCCTCCTGCTTTGCTTGGGAGCTGTAATGATCGTGCCAAACAACTTCACGCGTCACCTTCAGGTTCCTTTCCTTCTCTATTTTAAATTGGTTAGTAATGAGCTTTTGTTTAGTGGGCTGTCATTTCGGCCCTGTTGGTGGGGTTTTATCCACCCGACTGGTCCATGGAGTTGTTGAAATGGGTTCAAGCGTATAGGTTAAAATTGGCTTTTGAATGATCTCCGGATTAGGGCTGTATATTGTTTGGTTTGGCCGGTTATAACATATTTTAAGTAATCCAATGTAAATATTGGATTGCAAATATCCAACTATAACCCGCCCAAATAAAAAAAAAAAAGTCTACCCGCCCAATGATTTTGGCTGCTTGGTTGAGTTAAACCAGTTTAAGCCGATCTTCAATATTTTTTTAGTTTTTTTTTTTAATTTTCAAATAATCAAATTCAATAAATTAAAAGTATAGTATACATCTTTCAAGCTTAAATACATTATATTCTAAATTCATTGTTAAAAATATATGGTTTCATTCTTTTTAAAAAATAATTTGTGTAATATTGTATAATATATATATGTATAAAAAAAATTCTTAATTGGTTTATTTGAGTTATTTGGGTGGGTTGAATATCTTTCACCCCGCCTAATTATTAGATTGGGTAATTTGAATTTTCGTTGGGTTATCTAGGTTGTATTTTTTATTAGTTTATTCGGTTTGGTTTGGGTGGGTTATTCAGTTTGGGCGGTTTGTGAAAATTCTTGAATAGCCATAATCTGGACAATAAAACAGAATCGGAATGAAGGTGTTTGTCGTAAGTGAGATTATGGGTTTTTCTTGACCATTTAGAATCTCCCACCCTCTTTTCGCCTATTAAATATCCTTAGTTCTCGTAGGTTTTGTTTGGATCTTGAATTTTAAAAGGGAAAAATTTTATGAGGGAAAATATAATGGAAAAAATGAAGGAAAATATTTTTCACATATTTGATAAGAGACTTTTTTTAATATTTTATTTTTTTATATGTATTTATAATTGTTGTAAATTTTAAAAAATTATACTACATTTAAGTTTTAATTTTTTAGAAAAAGAATTCGTAGATTATTTTCAATCCAAACATGAGAAAATAGAATACTTTGGAAAATAAAATCCAAAGTCCAAACAAGGCTAGGATAAAATTTATATCTAGAAGATGGTAAACGTTGTTTGTAGAATATGACATGACTAGCATTTTAGCTCGTGTGGTTTCAAGTGTTGTAAGTTTTGTACAGTCTCATATTTAATTCATCTATGAATCTATGATTCCCAAATTGCAGGGAGGTTGCTGACTGCATTGATATGTGAATACTTAGAGTGGGCACAACTAAATCACACAATGAAAGTTTACCTTCCCGAGTGTAATTTGGTAATCAAGTAAATTCTTTTATGCATGGCAATGATCTCGTTGAAAAGATTTTTGAATTGATTTTATTTTACAACTTGCAGCAAAAAGACTTCTGGAAAACCGAATTGAAGGAATTTAGTAGCAAAAATGGGTATGATCTTAACAGAAATGGAGATAGTGGTCCTTTGCTTTTGGACGTGCTTGAAGGATTCTTGAAATTTGAGGTTTGGCATTAACTCTCTATACAGAAGCATTGTACGATCTATATCTGTGTAAATGCAAGTTTATAAGAAGCTAGTTTAACTGTTTAAGACAACTTAACTTAATTTTGCTTTAAAATTAGTTTTAAAGGCCTATTTTTTATATTGATTTAGTCTAGGAAATGTTGCTTGTAAATCTTATGTTTCTCAACACAAAGCATGTGTCACAACAGTAAGCTTCAAGTGCAGAACTTATATAAGATCATACTGTTATAGTATTCTGCCTAAATCTTTGTTGAACTTTCTCAACCTGTGGTAAATGAGAATGATACACATGATAGAGGTGGATGTAAGTGAAACTTTGATGGAGAGGTTATATGAGAATAAAACAAGCACGGAAAACTTAGTTGAGGTATATAAATTTGTTGAGATCGGAATTACTGTGATAATGAGGATCAGATGATTTTCTGGGAACTAAATGAATGGAAAACATTCTTTGCATTTTATTTATTATTTTTTTCAACCTATTAATATATATATGTTGTGGGGAGAGGCTTTTATGGTCAAAGTTAGACTTAGAGCATTTTGTCTGTACATGGTTTATGACGACATGTAATGGATTAGCTACTACCATGGTGTGACAATGGAAATTTAAGCTGGATTGGTCGATAAGCATTTGCAGCATGGAAAAGAAAAAAAATAAAACCTTTAAAGGCCATGATAGAGTATTCTATCATTTGTTTCTTTATAGAAATTTATGGTTAAGGTATTTACGAATACTCAGAACTTTTCAAGAATGTCTATCAAGTTTCTCTGGAAGTGTTTCTTTGTGTGGGAACTAGTGGTAGCGATGCACAAAGTATTTTCCAATATAGAAGTTAAAATAACTTTCTGGACTTGGAGATTTGAGTAAAAATACGGACCCTTTTTTTTACATCTGTAGCCTAGCTGACAAATGATACCTTATATTCTATCATCTCTGATTTAAAAATGTTCCTACAGAATTTGTCCCAAGCAAGGGGTACTGGAAGAAAGCTAACCACTTCAGAAACAGAGTCCTTATCCAGTCTAGATTCTCGAAGTAGTCGTAGACCTTCTTCATCATCTGTTGCTGGGGGCCTCCCTCCACTAGGAAGGTGTTGTGCCAACCATTGTCTTTTATTTCTCACGTTTTTTTTACCTTTTTTTAATCAATTCTCTCTATGGTTTTCAATTCTCCTTTTCCACTTGTAACTAAGATGTTTTAGTTTGGCGGTATTTCCACGTTAGGCCTCTTCCTGCTTCCCAGGCATCTGGTAAGTAACAAACCTTTGTTAGCTTAAGCTTTTGCTACATGCGTGGTTGCAATTGCTTTTTCTGATGCCTTTTAGCATTCAGATAGGAGAGGTGGGTCTTCCATGTCCAGTTACAGGAAAGACGATTATAATTGGAGATATGACAGTGATGAACTTCCGGAGGAAGTAATTCGAGCTTCGTCTGCCTTGGAAAACCTTCAGCTAGATAGAAAAGCTCGAAATCTAACTACGTCTTGGCGGTATGTTTAAACTTGTAATTTAAATGACTCAAGCCATTCATTTCTTTGATTTGGTACCTGGTATAATATAATTGATTTAAAATTCACTAAATACTTGATTTGTTATCAGTACCTGTTACGGTGACCAATTTTTGTGAAAGGTTGATCCCCTTTTGTAGCATTCATTTAATTCTGGGAGTGGATTGGGTTTTGTTTTATAACTGCATCTTCAAGATAATTGTATTGATAGGGCATTATTATTGGTATCAGGCATGCAGGAGATGGAATGAGTGAGGATGATAGCAGGTCTGACCATATGTAGCCGAGTGATTATAACATTGTATTGTTGCACTTGTATTTTTCTGTATTGTTATTGCCTCGTCAAAAATGATGATTTAATGATAGGCATGTTATGTAAGTTTCCAACGTGATTTAGAGCTTTGTTTGAGTGTCTTAGTTCGATTTTTTTCTTACCCATTTGAAATTGACTCTGGTCATTTTTTTTAATAGCATTGCTCATGGTTTGAATTTCATGAAATCTCTAGTTTAGGTTTTGAAAGATATTTGGGGGATTGAGTTTTTTGGTTAACCTCTGAATCCTCTCGGGGCCTCCTTCGATGTCTCCCAATGAAGCAGCCAATTAACATATTAAAGCATAGATTAGGGTGTCAATATATAAATATGTTCACGGAGAAATAAGTATGACAGGTTGTCTTTTTATTTTTAATAACAGTTAGAAATTCCATTAACCGGTTACAAGGACAAAGTTCAATACAGATCTGAACTCAAGCGAACAATTATTAATTTCACACAAATGATCCAAGTTAGGCTAATTAAATCATTACAAAGTCAAAAACGCCAAAACAAAAAAATCCAACAAGATCCCACGTACGTGCGACGGATGAATTTTCGGAATAACCTTAACCTGCATTAAGACATAAGAATTGTCACAATACGAAAACGAGGGCAATAAACACTACTATTAAAACATCAACCAAGCAACAGTGAGATACTAAACACATGACAAAAAAATAAAAAACAAACAAAACCAAAATAGATCATACCAGCGACCCACTCCACTATTTGTTAAAATAGTTTTATTTTGTTTGTTTGTTTTTTTTTTTTAAATTTCTTGGTAAATTAACGTTTTGTAGTAAAACATTATAAATATAATTTTTAAAAAAATTCTTTTATGGGTAAATATTATTTTGGACCTTGTATTTTTAAAAAATTAGGGTTTGTTTGGCATTGTGTTTCTGTTTTTTGCTTTCAAAATTTTATTATCAGAAATGATAACAGAAAATTGCTTTTGTAGTTTTCAAAAAATAAGAGGTGTTTGGTTAATATTTTCTAAAAACAATTTTTTTAGTTTTATTTTTTTTGAATCTTAAATAAAAAATTAACAAATATATTTACAAAGAGAAAAATATTTTAAAAGTTTGTAATAAATAATGAGATAAAATAATTTGAATGAAAAATAAGAAGTGAGAAAGTTAGGAAAGAAAATTTGAGAGCAACAAAAAACAACTTTTTGTTGTTCTCAAAATTTTCTGTTTTTTGTAACTTTGTTTTTAAAAATTGTTTTCTGAAAACAATGCCAAACACCCTAACTTGTTTTCAAAAAACAGTTTTTAGCTTTTAAAAATATAAAACAGATTTTTAGTTAGGGTGCCAAACACCCTCTTAGCGATTGGACTCTGTATTTTGTTAAATAATAATTTAGACCCTAAATTTTGTAAAATGGAACAAAAGAATACCTTAGACTAGATTTTTATCAAACTTTTTTTAAATATAACTAAAATACACTCATATTTTATTAATTAATAAATTATTTAAGGTCCGTTCGGTAAAGTATTTTTAAATAGTTTCCTTATTAAATAATAAAAAATTTGATAACAAAACCAAAAACATGTTCGGTAAGTTAATATCATTTTTAATTTTTTAGAATTTACCAAATTTTAAAAACAATATACATACTTTTAAAAAAAAAATTTAAAACCTATTTTTATTTATGCTCTCTCAGTTTTCCCGTAGCCACACAATCTCTTTTTTTTTTTTTTTTCTTCTTCTTCTTTCAATCTCTTTTTTCGATTTTGTTTGGGATTAGGGTTTGTGATTTTCCTCTATTTTCTCTCTTGTCCAATATACTTGACATAGGGCTTGTCCAAACCACCCTCATGGGTGCGAGGCCGTGCTCCCAGTCGAGATGCGAGTCGAGTCCCACAGGGTACAGGCGTATGGAGACGAAGCCAACCATGTAGCCCTGGCCGAAAGCTTAGACATGCTGGAGGAGAAGAGAGAAAAATCCCAAATGAGGGTGGCGGTATACCAGCAGCGCGCCGCAAGGTACTACAATTCGAGGGTGCGAGAGAGAACTTTCAGAGTGGGCGACCTAGTGCTAAGGAAAGTACTCCCAAACACACGAGACCCAGGCGCAGGAGTGCTGGGGGCGAATTGGGAGGGGCCCTATCAGGTGGCTCAGTGCATACCCCCGAACACTTACAAGTTGGCGCGCATGGACGACACCATCATACCCCGAGCATGGAACGCGGAACACCTGAGGAAATACTACCAGTAAGACTTCCACTCCCAACACAGGCAGTAGCTGTGTTTAGTTTGTCGCAGGATAGGCTATCTCAGTAGACGAGAATCAAAGAGGTTACCTACATAACCCCCAAGTAAATGTAAGCCCTCTATATGCATGTCGTTGTAATTTGATTACTATAGATGAAAATGTTCACAACTTCACATGTGATTTTTTCTTTTTCATGCGAGCATCAACCGAACTGCCTGCTGAATTAAATCTCACCAAGCACTTGGGGGGTAGGACAGGAGGCATAAAAAAAAAAAAAAAAAAAAAAAAATCTCTCTTATATTCAAAAGGATTAGCTACCCTTATGAATATCAAAGGAACGGTCTAAAATAATGACCTCTAACTAAAGGCCGACACCCCAAGAGGTGAGGCCGTAAGGAGGGAATCGCCCAATAAGTCTAGATCGGCCATTAAGCCGGCTAGCCAAAAAGGGTCTTACAAGTGACCCTTGGAAAAAATAGTACTATGTATAAGGACGAGAAGGACGCTTCTCGCAAAAAATAACAAGCGCGCGCAATGAATATAAAAGGACCCCAACAGCCCAACGGGTTAATGTGTCCTTACAAGTATAATCAAGGTGCACTGGAAAGATTATCGCCATCAGATCAAAGAAAAATATGTGATCCACGAACAACAGCAATAAGAGGGATCTACTAGAGCACCTCAAGAGCTTTGGAGGAGGATAGAACCCTTGAACTCGTGAAAATAAGTTGGAGAGCATGCCACTAGGCTACGCAGATCTTGGTGTGGACAAGTGGCTTCGAAACTTGGGTTCTGCGATTGAGGATGATTAGTCCTTACGCAACCTTAGGAACTTACGTGGAGCCCCCAAGTATTAGGTGGCTATTGTGTTTCTTCAAACACTAAGAAGAAACACAACTCCAAGCCACACTTCGGGCTTCTTCGAGCGACGTTGGAAAAATTTCTAAGGCTAAGTCCCCCAAGGCTGGCCGTGCGTGTCAAGAAAGAAAAATAGAGAGAGTCTACAAACACACTTAAAAGTGTACTTATAGACTCGGGGGGAAGTGTAAATGTGGAATTTTTTCCTTGTGAATTCTATTCACGAGTGAAGCTCTATACTACGAGACATCCTGAAAGGGCATCACACGATGGTGAGGGAGTTGGGGTAAGAGAGTCACCCTCACTAGGCGAGGGACTTCGGCCACTTGCCAATCCAAACTTCACCCTCGCTATGCGAGGGTCCCCAGCTGGTCATCCACGTGCGCCCCATTCCAGCAGGCATCAAGCCTCGTCTACACTCAGGAGAAGAAGGTCAGCCTCGCTACACGAGGCACCCTCGTTATGCGAGGGTGAGGCTTCGTGGTGGCATCCATGCCCCTAGCCTCGCGACGCTGCACCCGGGGGAAGGAAAGGCAGCCTCGCTATGCGAGGGTGCTGCCTTGTTACGATGCCCGTGTCCTGAGCCATGCCTACGCCTGGAGGAAAAGGACCAGCCTCGCTACGCGAGGTACCCTCGCTATGCGAGGGTGTGGCCTTGCCACGGCGTCCATGCTGCGAGTCTCGTGTCCATGTGACCCGCATAAGCCGGCCCTGACCCTTGACACCTTGACCTCTCAGGACATGCATAGGTTGAAGCCTCCTTGGCATAGGCACGAGATCACTTGGGGGAATCTTGTTGACATGTCTAACGAACATGGAGCATTGAACGGGAATTGATGAGGACAACCGAGTACGGAACACGTGCGCTGACACGGGGTGTACGATTATGGAAAGAACAGAGGCACGACCCTATGATCTGCGTCTGAGGAGTAGTGGCGGTACGGACCTGTACGAAGCGTAGTGGTACCACTTGGACACCCCCGACCATACGCCAGAGCCGACAGTACTTTGTCCTGGGCCACGACTCTGACACCATCAGGGTAGACACCACTACGCCCTGGGCCACTACACTATCAAAATACATGTGTACATCCCTGTGGTCTGGGACCTGTTTGTATCCTGGGCCAATAGAGCCCCTCCCCCCTATAAATAGGCTCCAACCCCTCAGGCTAAGGAGTTGGAAAACTGAATGTAAAAACGAGACTTATGAAATATATGCTTCTGGTTCTCATGCTTGCCTGATTTTTCTCCTGTTGTTTAGAGTTCTTTCTATCTAACTCATAGCTTCTTATAGTATAGAGATTGAAGTTTTCTAACCATCAATCGTTGACGAGTTCTTACCGTCAACACTTATTAAATAATAAAAAATTTGATAACAAAACCAAAAACATGTTCGGTAAGTTAATATCATTTTTAATTTTTTAAAATTTACCAAATTTTAAAAACAATATACATACTTTTAAAAAAAAAATTTAAAACCTATTTTTATTTATGCTCTCTCAGTTTTCCCGTAGCCACACAATCTCTTTTTTTTTTTTTTCTTCTTCTTCTTTCAATCTCTTTTTTCGATTTTGTTTGGGATTAGGGTTTGTGATTTTCCTCTATTTTCTCTCTTGTCCAATATACTTGACATAGGGCTTGATCGTCATACCCTTTCTGTGCTCAATGCTCTTTGTGATTTGGGTCTCAACCCTGAGGCTTTGGCTGTTGTCGTCGAGGAACTCTGAACAGGTACTATATTTAATATTTTTCTTAGAAAATCACTCTCTCAAACCCCTAATGGTTGTACCCTTTAGTCTTACTATTCGATTCTCATCTCTGTATATGCTTCTGAAAATGTGTATAATATGTTTTCAAAATATTTCTTTGTGGTTGGTTCATGGTCTTTTCCAGCATCTTTCTTTTTCATTATGATGCTAATTTTTAAATTGGGGTTTTCATTTCTATTTATTCGCTTTGTGTTTTTGTATGTGAGAATTGAGATTATTAATTATTCTCATCTGGTATATATGTTAATATATGGTTATCATCTGGCATAAATGTTGTTATGTTTTAATGAAAAGCTTATGAAAAACTAGAGTATGCTCTTTCACATGCTTATGTCGACTCATGCATCAAAGTCTTGAGCTAGATTAGATATATCATATTCTAATTGGGATTGACCTAGTTATATCTATATCGTGATATGTCAAGATATTATTTATGTGTTGTTTTTGGTTTCATGTGCTTTACATGTTTTTTGACCTATGATTGAAGAACACATTGTGGGAAGCAGTTCCATGGTTTGCATCATGAGCCTTGTACTTCTATCCTACACACTTCGTCTCTCTCTTCCACATAGTGATGAAGGAAGCATATAATAAGGATACTATAACCTTTCTATAAAAAATTGCTAGAAAGGATTTTGTTTATGAATTTGATTCTTTCAATATGATTTCTTAGCAAATTTGGGTTACCAGGAACAATTTTATAGATAGATGAGCAAGGGCAAGTCACTCCTAGATCCAAATAGTTAGGGAATTGGACAACAAAAGTTTCTTAATGAATTAAGTTGGCTCACAACAACAAAAAATTGAACAAAAAATGTCAAGTTTCAGAGGTGGATTCTTCATCCACAGGGCCAGTTTTATGTCAATATGGATGCTAGTTCTTACAACAGTGGATAAGAGATTAATAGAGGAGATTGCATTAGTGGTGCAGTAATAAGAGATTCCAATGGGGCAGTCAAAGCTGCCCAAATTTGGAATGTGTCAATACCTCTTTCTCTTCAGATTGCTGAACTATATGCAATTTGAGATGTCATAAAATTTGCAAAAAATATGCAGTATGGGAACTTCTTCATTGCATCGAACTACTTGGTGGCTATTAAGATGCTCAAATCCAAAATTCTTTTGATATGGAGATTTGGATGTGATTGTTAAAGAAATTCAATTTAAAGCAAAATACTTTTGTTGCTTGGAGTTCTTATTTCATCCTGGAACTTCAAATGTGGAGGTTCATTGTTTAGCTAAATATGCTTGGGTTATTATGTAAAATATCAACTTATTAGAAATGGGGTGTTTTCTCTTTTGCATTTGCAACTCTATTAGCTAATATGCCCCTTGATTTTTCTGGTTTGATTTTGTTAGTTTCATTTGTTCCCTTAAAAAAAAGTATATTCCAATTAGGGTGAAACTTCACAACTTCAATAAGTAACCACAATGAGCAAACTCATTGTGGTGGTCGATCTAGTGGTATTGGTGTTAAGCCATTTGGATGATGTGATTGAATATTTGGCAGTTTCTAGTAATTCCACTGAGTTTTCATCATTTTCCTTCTTCTTTATTGTTGGTAACATCATGATATATTTTCTTTTTGTAATAGGTGTTACTACTGATTTTTTTCTTTCTTTTTAGTAAATTGTGTACTTTTGGAATATGGTTAACTTTGATTATGACATATTGACACTTTATCAGTTTATCTTAAAAATGATTCAGATCATTTAAAATTGACAGGTTGTTTCTGCCCAATGATGAGATTTTATTTTTATATTGATAAGTGTGTGCAGTGATTTCATTTTGAGCCTCCATTTTTTCTGCTCCCACCATCATTGGTACACACCATCATCTCCAAAAGTCCTTTATAATATTGTTACCAAAATATTACACAACCACAATCATAATTAGTTTAGATTGCTATTCCTTGGATCCTTTTGATGATTTTGTATAGAGTAATTTGTATATGTTTGCAGTGCATTCTTGTATACATTGAATTCATTATTGTTCATATCTGTTTTAGGCCATTTAATTATTAACTAATCTTTTTTTTGCCTGGTGATGACAATTTTATGCCTTGAGTCCTGGTTTTATCTTTTTGCTCCTACCATCATGACACTCATCATATGCCTCCAAAGGCAAGCTGGGGTTGTATTTGGTGTGATTGATAACTTTGACATGACTTTTCCATGGCATTTTGATAATAGTTGCAATGAAGGGGTACTTTATAGCCAGGGTCCAGCAAAGATGAGATGGCGAGATGACCAAATCGGGCACCAGTATTTTATAGACCTCATGTTGGCTCATGTCCTGTTAAATGATCTATGTGTAAGATAGAAAGTTTTGCAAATATGTTATGTTGTAGTTCAAATCTGCAGCATTTTGAATCCATTTCCAGTATTTTGAACAAGAAGGAATTGGCTTTGTGGCACTACAAAGTGAATATAAAATTAAGGCATTCCTGAAATGCACGGCAAGAGGCTAGAAGGAGTTCTAGAACAACTTTGTTACTTAGAGAGGAAGTAAATATGATGTATAGTCTAGTGTGTTCGATATATTGATTCATTTGAGAAAGAAATGGCTGACATTCTTAATTTTTTGGTGTAAGTATTGATTTTTATCATGTATGATTTTAGATACATGCATATCCCACGCTTGTAGATTATTATGAGGTGTTTGAATTACTTAAAGAAAGAATGTGTTTAATTAGCGCAAATCTCTTTTTGGTTTATTTCTTATCTCTGGTTAAACTTCCTTTGCTTGTGGGGATAAATTTTAAGTTTATACTTTATTGATTTTGTGTTATCTCATGAATAGATATTAAGTTTTGAAATTTGAGATTACTTAGATATTATTAATATGATCTTTTTTTACTATAATTTTCTTAATTTTTATTTTAAAATAATAAATAGTGGTTACAAAAAATATATTTATTTTTTAGTTTAGAAAAAAAAATAAATAAATAAACATTTCAAAAAAAAAAAATGTTTACCAAACATATTTTTTATTTTTTAAAAAACAAAAATGGTTACCAAACGCGTTTTTATTTTATAAAAATCAAAAAACATAAAACAAAAATATATTTTTATTTTTGAGTTTAAAAACAAAAGTTTTACCAAACACAACCTAAATAATTATAAATAAATTTATTTTAAAATAAAAATATTAGAACCCATTATTAATTAAAAATTAACATAAAAAACCAATAATTAATCCTAAATCAAATCACAATTTAATTTATCATCCAATTAATCACTTTAAAAAAGTTCTCAAATATCACCACTTAAATATATATATATATATACATATATATATATAAAGTGTTTCTATTCACAAGTTCATCAACATCACAAAAAAACTTCATCAACATCACAAATCATGATCCAAAACACATAACAAAATCGATCAATTCCATGTTGGACCCAATTTCATACATAAATCATGAGCCAAAATCCAATAAAAACATCAACAAAACCAATACAGTTTCATACATAAATCATGAGAAAAAATCCAATGAAAACATCAACAAAAACCAGTACAAACTTCACAAGCACCTTCACAACCCAGTGCAAGCTTCAAAATCCAGTCGCACAACAAGCTTCAGATCTGCCCAGTCGCACAAGAATCCTCACCCAACCACCTTTCAGATTTGCCCCAATTGCTCAAGAACTCTCATATTTGTGCCAATCCTTTGCAAAATGAAGCTGCCCATCCCGAGCATCTACAAAAAAATCGCACCAGATCCCCGTGGACCCAACCTCCTCACACAAGATCATGCTAACCCAGGCTCGTTGTACCAAACCCCCTTGCCAAACCTAACCTTCGCCTGACACTTGTTGCACCAGTCTCCATCGTCCCAGTATCCTGCAAAGAAGAAGAAGAAGAGGCTGAAAATAAAGACTTTGTTTGCATCTTCAAGCTTGCGAAGAGGCTGGGTTCATCTACAATCGAAGGCCTCCGTTTGCAAGCCCCAAACTACAGTGCCTCCATTGTTGCTCTGCAACCAAGCTGCCGAAGTACCTGCAAACAAGAAACATGGATGAGTCAATTAAGAAGAAGAAGATGGTGAATAAATTTAGGGTTTATTAGTTTTCAATATTTTTTCGGTTGAGAATATAATTAGATTTTAGGTTTGATTTTTTTATTTAAGAAAGATTTCGATTATTTATATCATAATTCTATTTTTGAAATTCAAAATATTTATATTTTTAATTATTTTTTATTTAAAAATCAATTTATAAGATTTTTTATTTAATATTTATTTGTAATTATTTAAATAATTCATTGATAAATAAAATATGAGGGCATTTTGGTCATATTGTAAAAAAGTTTGACCAAAATCTGGTCCGGAGCCTAGGCTGGGCGAGCTCTGGCCCTAGCATATTGGTGGAGGTGCCCCAGTTTGATGAGACTTTTAATCTCATCTCTAAGTTTCTTGTACTCGTTGGTGTGGTGCCCCATATCATTGTGGAACCAGCAAAACTTAGTGGAATATCTTTTCTCCCGATCCCTTCGCATAGATTGCGATTTCTGATAGTGGACATGCTGCTTAGTGGCTAGGAAAATATTCTTCTGAGTATCCATCATATAACTACCCAAAATCACTAATAAGGCTTAATGACCTTGATTAGTATACCTGGAGGACATAATTAGTTTTTATGCGATTTAAATGATTTAATGCATGATTATGTGATAAACATGCTTATATGATTATATGAATATGTGAAATGCATGTTTATGAGTATTAATATGCATGTAGGCCCTGTTTAACTTATAGGGGCATATTTGTAATTTTTGGCCCGTTGAGGGCATAAATGTGATTATTTGTGGTAAATTGTTGAGACCACATTATTATGTGGATGTATTTGCAGCATATGGCTCGAGACGGTCCTAGTGAGCGATTTGGCAAAATAGTCACGGTGGGGATCTATACCCGGCTCAGGGGATCCTAGAGGTATTTTCGGGAATTTAGGAGATATATATTGGAGATTATTAGACTTTGGGTAAATAATTGGTGATTAATTGGATGTTGGGATTTAAGTGGTAAATATTAGGAATACTCGAGGAGTTAGTGAGAATTGGGAACAAATGACAATTATACCCCTAGTTTAAGTTAATGTTAGTTCTATTTTGGGACGGCAAAATGGTCTTTTCCTAAACTAAGGATATATTCAGTTTATATTAGAACCAAGGCAGAAAGTAGTGGAATTGTGAAGAAGAAAATAGAAGACTCCCTCAGCTCACTTCTCTCTCTCTCTCTCCAACACATCTCTCTCTCTCACTCCTCCTTGTTGAATCTTGAAGCTAGGCTTGGGCTGGGAAAATTTTAAAGGAAAATAGAAGGAATTGAGGAGGATTCAAGCTAGGAGTTAAGGCTAAAACTTGTGTGGAATCAAGTCTTAATTGAGGTAAGAGTTTAGTATCAATTTCTGTGTTATGTTGCTGAGTAGTTTAGATTGATTTTGAGTTTTGGGTATACATTTAGTGATGAGTTTGGTTGAAGGTTTGAGTAGAAAATCTCAGTGGTTATATTGTAATTTTTGTGGCTGAATTGAGGTGTTGATGTTTGTTTATATTCCTGGGAATTATAGGATGAAAATATGTAATTATGGGTCTAAATTCGTGGCTGGTTTAGTGTGGATTTGAGGGGAAAATTCTGGGTAAGTTGGAGTGTTCATGGCTGGAGGAAGGAGGAGGAAACCCAGGTTTTCTCTGGGTTTGCAGGGCACACCGCGACCCAACCTGGGGGCGCCGCAGCGCGTGTGGCCCTTCTGGCCAAGGGAGTCCTCTGACTTGGAGGCGCGCCACGACTTGCTTGGCCAAGTCGCATCCCGCCTCCCCTTTGGCGTGAGAGCTTGCTCTCTGACTTGGGGAAAGTTGCGACTTGTTGAGCCAAGTCGCGACCCGCCTAAGAGTTTTAAGCATAGAGGAGTTCTTAGTGTTGTTAGGGCTCGGGGGTTTGAACTTAGGGGCTCGGGACAATTTCTACTACCCGGTTTAGTAGAAATTGAGGTCCCAGAGGCTAGTTTTTTTCCCTAGGTATTTTATTTCTGATTGGATGAGATATCAATGACTCTTGTGACTAGGTTTTTCACCAAGGCTCGAGGCTAGGGATCGTGCTCGGAACCAGTTCACCTTCTCCGCTCGGAATCAAAGGTAAGAAAACTGTACCCAGTTACGTGGCTATGTTGGGACTAAGAGTTCCCTATACTTGTATGCAATGTTATGATGGTATTATGCCATGAGAGCATGAGATAAACGACCTAAGAGTGCCATAATTAATATTGGAGTATAGGACGCGGCTCGGCCACTGGTAGCTGAGGTTAATTATATAATCACTGAGCTCGGCCTAAGTGAGCCAGAGTCAGTGGGATAAACAGAGGGTGCGGACTAAGGGCGTCGACCCTGGATATTGTATGATATGTTTACTGTTGTTAATATGATGATTGTGGCATGTTAATTATATGGATGATCAATTGTGGGTTTGTTGATTGATATCACTGATTATGTGAACGATGTGGTCTGCTGAGTATTTGATTAATGAATTATGAATTGTTTGATTACGGTTATTGGTTATGTCCTGTATATGGTTTTCTTGCAGAGCCTTGGCTCACGGGTGCTACGTGGTGCAGGTAAAGGCAAGGGTAAGCTGGACCAACCCTGATTTGGAGAACTCTGGGGGCAGAATGTACATAGTCGGCTGTTCGGCCGCCACGACCGAGAGGTGATACAGGGATATGAGACCCTAAAAGGCTTATTTTTCCATTAGAGTGGCTTGTGGTTGTACATAACCTTTGGAAATTTTTTAAACTTTTATTTATACCTATTTTTGGGATCCCGTGTACCAAACGCTTATTTAAATGAAATTTAACTTTTATGACCAAAATCTTTTAACCCTAGTTCGATAATGGTTTTAGTGAAACATTTTCAACTAAACAAATTGATTAGCAAGTCTTGCACCTTTATAAACACATAGTGTAACGGTCTTGGTTATCCAGAGCGTTACAACTTGGTATCAGAGTGGTCTAGGTTTAAGGGTTCCTGAAGACTGGCTGGACATGTACATTCGCCGCTAAAGACAAGCTCGACTCAGGGTTTGGTAATTGTGTATATATGTTTATATGCTTAAGTGATTGGAAAGAAATATGAATGTTGTTATTTGTTTGATTAATAGGGAGCATGAGATACTGATAGAGCTTGGTCCTTGACTGCTGTGTGATGATATTAAGGCATGCTTATTAGCATTGCTGTTACATGTGGATGAATATTTGAATGAACTGTTATATCTTGATTGCTTGTGATTGGTTGTGTTCCAATGGTGATGCATGGAAAGATTGTTACCCTGTCATCATAAGTTTGACTGCCAAGTCGTTGATTGCAAATTAACTTGGATAGCTATGCGTCCAAGGCAATCTATACGACTAGCCGACACTGGGTCTGAGGCTAGGATTGATGACCAGGGCCAGAACCCTCCACCAGTCCGTAAGAACTGGCAGTAGATTATGGCAGACATGGAAGCCCTGCTTCAGAGTCAGGATGAGCAGATCCATCTTCTTAGACACCAGGCTCTGTCAGGGAGTGCTGCATCCATTGTACCACCCGCAGTGGCACCAGTTGTACAGCCATTGGAGGTTGGGAATAGGTGGGAGCCATTGTATGAGCGGTTTAGGAGACAACATCCTCCAACTTTTGAGGGGGGGCGAAATCCACTAAAGGATGAAAAGTGGATGAGTATGATTACCGCTATCCTGGACTTTATGAGGGTAGAGGGTCATGACAGGGTGGCCTGTGCCACATATATGCTAAGAGAGGATGCCTGCATTTGGTGGGAAGTGGCATCACAGACCAGAGATGTTACTACTCTAGGTTGGGACGGATTCAAGGATTTGTTCAGTCAGAAGTATTACAATGTTGCCATTAGGGCAGCGAAGGTTAATGAATTTGTGGGGTTAGTTCAGGGCAACATGATAGTTACAGAATATACCCTGAAGTTCGATAGACTTGCGAAGTTCGCACCAGATCTTGTGCCTACTTATGCAGCTAGGCATGACAGATTTATCAGAAGGCTTAATGCTATGATAGCCCGAGATGCGAGGATTACAACAGTACCTAGGGGGACGACTTATGCCCAAGCTGTTGAGAAGGCTCTTACCGCTGAGGAAGCAGAGAAGAAGATCTGGAGGGAGAATGCTGTGAAGCGGGAGGTCCGCAGGGCGGTGCCTCCATATTTTGGTTCTGGTAGGGGCGGAGGCCCCAGTGATTTGAAGAGGAAGACCCTTGACACTTTGACCGCTGCTGGTCTTGATAGGAGGTCGGGGTGTTCATGGTGGCCGTCAGGGAGGCGGTGATACATGGAGGAGCTATCCAGAGTGCACAAGGTGTAGAAGACGCCATCCGGGTGAATGTCGGGCTAAGGCCTGTTATGTGTGTAGGGTGGTGGAACACCTCAAGAAGGACTGCCCAACAATGAAGAAAGGGGAAGTAGGGAAGGTGGACAGCTTGACTCCAACTCGAGTGTTCACCTTGACTCAGGTGGAGGCCGAGGAGTCCCTCGGTGGTGACGGATCAGCTTTCTAGTGCTGGCTCTCCTTTTACTATATTGATTAACTCTGGTGCTACACATTCATTTGTTTCTAGTAAGGTAATTGATAGATTGTGTAGACCCAGTGAGTACTGTACTGCAGGGTTTGGGACTATATTGCCTACATGGGAACTGGTAGTTTCTAGGAGATGGATTAGAGCACTGTCATTGATGGTTGATGGTAGGGTGCTATCAGTAGACCTAATTGAGTTAGGAATGGAGGATTTTGGCATGATCTTGGGTATGGATTGACAGGTTAGATACAAAGCTACTATTGATTGTAGGAAGAAGATGGTGACCTTTGAGCCGGAGGGAGAGGATCCCTTTGTTTTTGTGGGTGCGGTATGTGAACCCCGCATACCCATGATATCAGCGCTGAGAGCCAGAAACCTATTACAGGGAGGATGTATAGGTTTTCTGGCTAGTGTGGTGGATCCTACCAAAGTTTTGTCAACAGGGTCGGGAGAGACTAGATTGGTTTGTGAATTCTTGGATGTATTCCATGAGGATTTACTAGGATTGTCGCCGCACAGGGAGATTCAGTTCGTCGTTGAGTTGGCACCGGGGACAGAGCCAGTGTTGAGGGCACCATATAGAATGGCACTGGTAGAACTGAAAGAATTGAATATACAGCTGCAGGAACTTCTGGATTTAGGGTTTATCAGGCCTAGCTACTCGCCATGGGGTGCTTCGGTTTTGTTTGTGAAGAAGAAGGACGGGACTCTGAGGATGTGTATAGACTACAGAGAGTTGAACAAGTTGACTATCAAGAATAAGTATCCTTTACACAGGATTGACAACTTGTTCGATCGGCTGCAGGGAAAGATGGTATTCATGAAGATTGATCTTCGATTTGGTTATCACCAGCTGAGGATCAAGGACGAGGATATACCGAAGACGACCTTCCAAATGAGGTATGGGCACTATGAGTTTCTGGTCATGTCGTTTGGTTTGACCAATGCCCCAGCAGCCTTCTTGGACTTAATGAATAGGGTGTTCAAGGACTTCCTGGATCAGTTCGTGATTGTCTTCATCGACGACATCTTATTGTACTCCAGTTCAGAGGCAGACACGAACAACATCTTCGACATGTCTTGCAGAGGTTAAGAGAACATCGATTGTACGCCAAGTTTAAGAAGTGTGAGTTTTGGTTACCAGAAGTGACATTCCTTGGACACATAGTTGACGAAGATGGGATTAAGGTGGATCCATCTAAGGTGGAGGCAGTGAGAGATTGGCCAAGGCCAAGGAATGCCTCAGAGGTTCGGAGTTTCCTCAGGCTAGCAGGTTACTACAGACAGTTTGTGGAAGGGTTCTAGAAGATTGATGCACCGATGACAGAATTGACATGGAAGAATTTGAAGTTCGTCTGGTCAGACAAGTGCGAGAACAATTTTCAAGAATTGAGGCGACAACTTATTACTGCACTTGTGTTGAGTCTTCCTTCGGAGGAGGGAAAGTTTGTGGTATATTGTGATGCGTCGAGATTGGGTTTGGGTTGTGTGTTGATGTAGAACGGGAAGGTTATAGCTTATGCATCATGGTAGCTGAAGGAGTATGAGTAGCGATATCCTACCCATGACTTAGAATTGGCAGCGGTGGTATTCACACTGAAGGTTTGGCGGCATTATCTGTATGGGGAGAAGTGCGAGATATACACCGATCACAAGATTTTGAAGTACTTCTTCACCCAGAAGGACCTGAACTTGAGGTAGAGGTGTTGGTTGGAGTTGGTAAAGGACTATGACTGTGACATTCTTTACCACCTAGGGAAATCCAACGTAGTTGCGGATGCATTGAGCCGGAGAGGCCCGAGTCAATTATTTAGTTCCACTCAGATTTTGAGAGAGTTGGCTGATGAGATATCCAGAGCAAGGATAGAATTGGTGGTGGGCCATTTGGCCTGCTACTGTATCAGGATCAGATTTGTGTTTCGACTGATGTGGGGATCAGACGAGAGATATTAGATGAATCACATACTACGCCGTACTCACTTCATCCGGGTACCACGAAGATGTATCAGAATCTACGGATGTTGTATTGGTAGCCCAGGATGAAAAAGGATGGGTGGAGTACGTGGCCAGGTGTTTGACCTGTCAGCAAGTGAAAGCTGAGCATCGGCGACCAGCAGGGTTGCTTCAGCTTTTGGGTATTCCCGAGTGGAAATGGGAGGATATTACGATGGACTTTATGGGAGGTTCACCCAGGACAGTGGGGCTTCATGACTCGGTGTGGGTGATAGTGGAAAGATACACCAAGTCAGCTCATTTTCTTCCAGTGAAGACGACATATACGGTGGATCAGTATGCAAAGTTGTATATGAGGGAGATCGTACGTCTCCATGTGGTTCCCAAGTCTATTGTGTCAGACCGGGATCCTATCTTTACCTCCAAGTTTTGGGGTAGTTTGCAAAAGGCTATGGGGACTCAGCTGAAGTTTAGCACAACCTTTCACCCTCAGACTGATGGACAGTTTGAGAGGACGATTCAGGTGTTGGAAGATATGCTTAGGGCATGTGTGATCGACTTTGAGGGATCTTGGAGTAAGTATCTCCCGTTGATTGAGTTCTCATACAACAACAGTTATCAATCGATGATTGGAGTGGCTCCATATGAGATGTTATATGGGAGGAAATGTAGATCGCCCATTCAATGGGATGAGATGGGTGAGAGGAAGTATTTGTTGGGGTTTTATGCCCTAATTAAAACCCAAATTCTTTGTAATCTCATTTTATTATCAATAAAAGAATAGAAATCATTTTTTGACTTGGTCAATCACTTTGCTCACATGTTTTATTTTCATGATTATTTATTTAATATAAACTTCTATTAAATCCCGAGCATATAGCTAATCTTATTTATAGTGACGTAATCACAGTGGAATATAAATATGATTATATATTCAAAATAAGTTAGTCCTAAGATTAGTCAGTGCACAGGATTTACACTGACTTGCCAATCTACGATATGATCTACTTACACATTACAGTGTTATGTTCTTTCTCGAACATTAACAAAGTAGATAAGATCGGATGTATTTGTTACATCAGACTGGATCAATATTGACAGTTGATAAAATAAGTAAACATACCGTTATTATTTATTCTAGTCATATCATATAGTTGACCATGTTAGGAGTGTGTCCTAAAAGCATGTAAAGACATTTGTTTTTTCTGTGAATAAATAAATACGATGGTTTATTATTATTGTCATATTTAGATTGTTAAATTATTGTTTGAATAATTATGTAAATATCAGAAAAATTCCATATTCATTATTGAGGATGTGATCTTGTATTAGTACGAGAGAATTAAGATCACACGAATGAATAAAAATAGTTAACAACGACAAATTAAAGTTATGGAATTCTTTAATTGGAGTTGTAAGTACGGTTTACTGAGTATCATAATGATACAAATAATCTAGATTCGGATTATTGATGTGGAAAGACATCTCGGTCAAGATGCTTTATATAATATGATTATATATGACATGGACCGTTATGAATTAAAGTCTTTATCCAAAAAACCATTTAACAATAAAGACTTGTAATTCATATCATAATTGATGATCATTTATAGATCAACCTAAATCCTGAGTGTTCATGAACTCCTGTTCATGTTTATTAAATCTTTTGATTCATTCGTTAAGGTCTCTTCAAAGAATGAGGCTAATGACTTTTGTTTTGGAGATTTAATATCATGGATGGCTGGGAACATGTATCAACAATACGGAATCTAATCTTTCCTAACAGATCGTATATTAGTTCCCTTAAGGGTTAAATCTGGAACTAAATGATTTTGAGCTCAAATCTATAATTAGATTGTAGATTAATTATTCACTAGTGAATTAATGGTACTTAAGGAATAAGAAGTAAATTAGAAAGGTTAAATGGTAATTCTCCCATTCTAATTTATGAACTAATTAATTAGAGGGTTGAACTATTGTAAGATGGTTATATCAATGGACGACTTAAGAAAAAGATTTCTGTAAAAGTATATCTATAACATAAAGAGTGCAATTCTGAATTTATAGTGGAGTAATATCAGAATTAATAAATTAACTATTATAATTAAAGAGTTTAATTATTTAGTTTCAATTTATTGGAGCTTAATGTTATAGGTCCATGGTCCCCGAAATGGCTCAAACAATCACTGTCAAAGGCAAATACAAAAAAAATGGGCAAAATGGACTTATGTGATAAGTAAAATATTTTTCTATGTATCAAACATAATTATTGTTTAATTATGTGTAATTAATTAATTATTTGATTTAACAAAAATATAATTAATTTTGAATTAATTTATTTTTGGTATTTTTGGTATTTAAATAATAATAAAAATTGGGAAAAATCACATGCCTACACAGGCATGTGGTACACGTGTGGCACAGTGCACAGGCACTGTGCTACACGCATAAGAGATTGACTTAGTCTCTTGATTCCACAATTTTAGTTATTTAAATATTAAATAAATAATGAGATATTTTAATATGATTAAAATATTATTATTTAAACAAAAATCTGATAACTGATCAGTTATTTTGAATTTGTTTAAAATAACAAATATTTTAATATATTGGATATTATTAAATATTGGATATCAGTTTTCACAGAACGTAATTTTTCAAGGATAGAAAAATATCTAGGATTCTCTCAGAGAAAAGAGAACAGTGACAAAAACAAAGGTCATTGTTCTTCACAAAACCTAGGTCCAAACTTTATCAGATCTCATGTGTTGAGAACATCTGATAAATAGTTATTGCCTATTATTTGTATAGCGAGCTCACACTTGTTCTTTGTGTGCCTGAGAACATTTTGGAAGATCTTGGTGTGAGATCTCAAGGATTCAGCCATACGAAAAGATAGCAGCAAGGAAGGACCTGAGGTAATTTTTCTATTCTTGTCCTTGATTCAATATATATATGAGTGTGAAGAAGTAGATCTAGAAATCTTATGGGATTAATTTGACAATTTGATTGTTGTTCCACTGTGCATAATCTCTGATTTGATCAATAAAAACCAACAGACCATAGGTCAATTCAATCTCAATTCTGAGTGGTTTGTATTCTAACTGATTGTATTATTTGAGTTCTTTGACTTGTTCATTACCAGCTTACCCTACGGACTAGCCCATACTTACATCTTGGGAACTCGGTAGTATAATTGAGTGGGAGTGTTAGTCATAGATATGAACATCTATGGCTTCTGATGAAGAAGTGAAATGATGGTTTCCTTTTAGTTTGGTTCAAGGTGCTAAATGATAGATATCTCATTTCAGTAATTAAATTAGTTTATTGAAATATCATTTACAAGGAACTAAGTGTTTTAAGGATAAAATACAATGAGGGGTAAAACGGTATTTTAGTCCCATCTCATTGTAGACCGTCTATAGAGAATAAAGTGACAATTATGGTTGTAACAATGGATAATTAATAGCGTATCTATATTTGTTATAGAGCATTCTATAAATTCAAGAGTGAAATTCCGAGTCTATAGTGGAGTCACGAGGAATTAATACGTTAGTAAATTTATTTGTTAGATTTATGATAACTTATTGGAGCTTAATTTCATAGGCCCATGGTCCCCATTGTACCTTGGATAAAATCATCTAGATAGTCTCAATTAATTGATTTAATTATTAATTAGAATTATCAAAGTTGACCAGGTCAATTTTGGATAGTTTCACAGAGGTATGTAATTTAGAGAAGAAAAGAGAAATTAGGGAAGATTTATTAATTAAGATAAATTGGTATCTAAATTAATAAATAAGTTTAAATCAAGGTTCAAATTATAAATAATTAATTTGATAAAGGATTTAAATAATTATTTAATTAATTAAATCAATAAAAAATAATACAGGCCTTGATTTTAAGTCTAATGGGCTTATAATCAAATGAGAAATTTCACGAGCCTATAGCCCATGATAATTTCGACCTAGGGCTTCATATTGGCTATTATTTTATTGATTTTTTAATTAAATTAAATAGCCTAATTGAGTCTATAAAAGGAGTGCTTAGAGAGAAGTCAAGACAGACGACAAATAAGTTTAATCACTGATTTTCTGATAGTTTTATAGTCTCTTTAAACACAAGTCCTTTTCTAAGCCTCTTAGTTATTTTCTTTTCTTCTCTCTGTATCTATGTCATGTGTTGAGAATTGCCCACACTAGTCTAGGTGATTCTAAGGATACATTGGAAGACTGTGAAGAAATTAGAAGAATGGTTCAGTTTCTTGATAATACTCTGCGACAGAAAGGATACAAGAGTTAGAGAAACTGAAGGAATGACTCTTAAATTCCGTTGCGTAGTAAGTATTGTTATCTTTGTTTCTCTTTCAATTCAATTTTAGAAACATGTTCTAGGTTATCTCATATTAATTTGTTTAATATTAGATCTACATGAAAATAAATAAAGATCCTGTATAAGTTTTCCCAACAGTCTTTGGGGTCGGACATGGTTCAGAAGACTAATGAAGCTATTGAGAAGATCCAAGCCAGAATGCTTACTCCACAGAGCAGATAGAATAACTATGATGATCCTAAGCGTAGGGACGTGGAGTTCCAGGTTGGGAACCACGTGTTTCTGCGAGTTTCACCGCTGCGAGAGGTGAGGAGGTTTGGAAAGAAGGGCAAGCTGAGCCCTCGATTTATTAGACCTTTTGAGATCCTGGAGAGGATCAGACAGGTGGCTTACAGGTTAGCTTTGCCACCATCGTTGTTGGGAGTTCACGACGTATTCCATGTTTCTATGCTTCAGAAGTACGTCTCAGATACAACACATATTGTAACGCCCTGGATAGCCAAGACCGTTACACTATGTGTTTATAAGGTGCCAGACTTGCTAATCAAGTCATTTAATTAAAATCGTGTTACTGAAGCTATAAATGAACTAGGGTTAAAAATGGTTTGGTCTCAAAAGCCACATTCTCATTAAGAAGCATCATCTGTTTACATGGGATCCCAAAAATATCAAGTTTAAGACTGTTCACAAAAGACACAAGGTTTATATACAATATCAAGCCATACTAAGGCAAAACAGACAGTTAGGCAATCCCTGTCCTGATCCACTTCTCGATCATGGTGATCGAACAGCTGGCTATGTACATTCCACCCCGTGGCCCTCCATCTCAGAGTTGGTCCAGCTTGCCTTTGCCTTTACCTACACCACATAGCACCCGTGAGCCAAGGCCCAGCAAGAAAACACAACAACAGAGCATAAGCAATCAACAGACAAGTCAATGTCTCACATTGCATCACATAATCCCAACCATATAGTCAATCAGTATAATCAAGTATCCAACATGTTAAACATATCAATTCATATCATATATCACTGCACAAATGATAACTAGGGCTAGCGCTCTCAGGCTGCTCCCTCCGTTATCCCATTGACTTCTGCCCGCTTAAGCCAAGCTCAGTGAATATTCTCGGCTACTAGTGGCCAAGCTGCGCCCTGTGCGCAAATACTATGTACGACACTCTTAGGCCGCTTTTACATGTCCCATGGCGTAATACCATCATTGACACGATACAATTCTCGGGAGCACTTAGTCCCATCACAAACATATAATCGGGTGCAGTTTTCTTACCTTTCAATTCACTAGCTTTGATCCCTCGACTCCTTGAGCACGATCCCCCCTCGAGCCCTAGCGCTCACCTAAACACAACCATAGGCCAAAGTCATCATCAAACCCTCAAGTTCAAAACCTAGCCTCGGGGCTAATCCCGAGCCCTCGGGAGGTCCTAGTTCCACCCAACAAGGTGGTGGAATTAAACCCCAAACCCTAGGTCAAAAGCCCTTGCAAATAACCCTAAAATCCCCTTCAGAAGGCAGGGTAGCGCTACAACGCTCATGGGAGGGCGCTACAGCACTACAAACAGAAGCCAAAATCCCCTCAGCATCATGGCCTAGCGCTACAGCGCCCAAAGGCTAGCGCTGTAGCGTTAGTCACAGACAGATACCACCCTCAGTTCTCCTTCTTGCGATTTCCTCGAACCAACCTCAACCAAAACTCTTCCAATCCTTTCCCAACCTCAAAAATAACCTTATGACCATACTCCACTCATCCCAAGCACCCCAAATACCTAAAACTCAAGCACATGCATCCACAAACTTAGAATTCACCATAGCCACTCCTAAACACCAAAACTCAACAGAAACCAATTGAATAGCAAAGTTAGAGTTTAGAATTTATACCTTTGATAGGATTGTTGGAAAAAGCTTATACAGGATCTTTATTTATTTTCATGTATATCTAATATTAAACAAATTAATACGAGATAGCCTAAAACATGTTTCTAAAATTGAATTCAAAGAGAAACAAATAATATAATACTTACAGTATACGCAGCGGAATTAAAGAGTCCTTCCTTCAGTTTCTCTAACTCTTGTATCCTCTCTGTCGCAGAGTATTATCAAGAAACTAAACCGATCTTCTATTTTCTTCACGATCTTCCAATGTATCCTTAGAACCACCTAGACTAGTGTGGGCAATTCTCAACACATGAGATAGATATAGAGAGAAGAAGAGAAAATAACAAAGTGGCTTAGAAAAGGACTTGTGTTTAGAGAGAATATAAAACTATCAGAAAATCTGGCTTATGACTTATCTGTCGTCTCTGTTGCATTTTCTTCTCTCTAAGCACTCCTTTTATAGACTCAATTAGGCCATTTAATTTAATTAAAAAATCAATAAAATAACAGCCATTTTGAAGCCCTGGGTCGAAATTATCATGGGCTATAGGCCCGTGAAATTTCCCATTTGATTATAAGCCCATTGGACTTAAAATCAAGGCATGTATTATTTTCTATTGATTTAATTAATTAAATAATTATTTAAATCCTTTATCAAATTAATTATTTATAATTTGAGCCTTGATTTAAATTTATTTATTAATTTAGATACCAATTTATCTTAATTAATAAATCTGCCATAATTTCTCTTTTCTTCTCAAAATTACACAACTCTGTGAAACTATCCAAAATTGACCTGGTCAACTTTGATAATTCTAATTGATGATTAAATCAATTAATTGAGACTATCTAGATGATTTTATCCAAGGTACAATGGGGACCATGGGCCTATGAAATCAAGCTCCAATAAGTTATCATAAATCTAACAAATAAATTTACTAACTTATTAATTCCTCGTGACTCCACTATAGACTTGGAATTGCACTCTTGAATTCTTAGAACGCTCTATAACAAATATAGATACGCTATTAATTATCCATATTTACAACCATAATTGTAACTTAATCCTCTATAGATGGTCTACAATGAGATAGGACTAAAATACCGTTTTACCCCTCATTGTATTTTATCCTTAAAACACTTAGTTCCTTGTAAATGATATTTCAATAAACTAATTTAATTACTGAAATGAGATCTCCATCATTTAACACCTTGAACCAAACTAAAAGGAAACCATCATTTCACTTCTTCATCAGAAGCTATAGATGTTCATATCTATGATTAACACTCCCACTCAATTATACTACCGAGTTCCCAAGATGTAAGTATGGGCTAGTCCGTAGGGTAAGCTGGTAACGAACAAGTCAAAGAACTCAAATAATACAATCAGTTAGAATACTAACCACTCAGAATTGAGATTGAATTGACCTATGGTCAACTATATGATATGACTAGAATAGATAATAACGGTATGTTTACTTATCTTATCAACTGTCAATATTGGTCCTGTCCGATGTAACAAATACATCCGATCTTATCTACTTTGCTAATGTTCTGGAAAGAACATAACACTGTAATGTGTAAGTAGATCATATCGTAGATTGGCAAGTTAGTGTAAATCCGGTGCACTGACCAATCTTAGGACTAACTTATTTTGAACATATAATCATATTTATATTCCACTGTGATTACGTCACTATAAATAAGATTAGCTATATGCTCGGGATTTAATAGAAGTTTATATTAAACAAATAATCATGAAAATAAAACATGTGAGCAAAGTGATTATCCAAGTCAAAAAATGATTTCTATTCTTTTATTGATAATAAAATGAGATTACAAAGAATTTGGGTTTTAATTAGGGCATAAAACCCCAACAAGGATTTCGACCACAAGCTGTCTCTAGACCTCCTTGGCTTGCTTTTCCTTAACCTTTGCTCTGAATTTCCCCAAAGTTCCCCATCAAAATCAACTTATACACCATAATTCAGAAACCAAACCAGCAACTGAAGAGATTATAGAACCTTACCTCAAGTGATGGCCTAACCTTGCTAAACCCTTGTCAAATCCTCAGTCTTAGCTCAGTAACCTTGTGGCTTAATTGAACTAGCTCTCCTCTGAATTTTACTTCAAGAAGAATGGAGAAAAGTGGTTAGAGAACCACAAACTGACTCAAAGGAAAACCACTATGTTTTTCCTTCCTTTTCTCTTTTCAGACTTCTCTAATATTCTACAAATCCCACTAACATAAAGCCTCAGTAATACCCATCTTTAAAAGCCAAATGACCTTAATGCCATCCCCTTTATTTCTAATCCTTTAGTCCACTTAAGGGCATTTTAGTCATTTTACCCAATTCCCGCTAACTCCTCGAGTGTCTCTAATATTTCCCGCTTAACTCCCGATACCTAATTAATCACCAATAAAATTCCCTCAATGTCAATATAGACTCCAGTATATTCACTAAATTCCCATTTATACCCCTAAGCTCGCCCCGAGCCGGGTATAAATCCCCGCCATGACTTTTTCGCTACTTTGCTCACTAGGATCGTCTCGAGTCACAGAACACAGATATATCCACATAATAATGTGGTCTCGACAATTATCACATATATCAAAGCAGTTATGCCCATAATGGCCAAAATTACGATTATGCCCTTCTAACCTAATCAGGGCCAACATGCATACTAATACACATAGTCATGCATCTCAAATACTCAAATAGTCATATAACATGCTTTAACTCATAATCATGCATCTTAATGATAAAAATCACACATAATTCCCATTATGCCCTCCAGTCACACTAATCAAGGCCCTTAAGCCTTATTAGCAAATTTGGGTCGTTACACATATATTGAAGTATGAAGACTTGGAATTGCAGACAGATTTGTCTTATGAGGAGTGACCGGTTCAGATCTTAGATCGGAAAGATAAGGTTCTACGAAACAAGACAATTCCTCTAGTTAAAGTGTTATGGAGGAATAGCAGGGTCGAGGAGGCGACCTTGGAGCTTAAGTCATCGATGCGGGATCAGTATCCCGAGTTATTCAGGTAAATTTCGAGGAAGAAATTCTCAGTAGGAGGGGATAGTTGTAATGACCCAAAATCACTAATAAGGCTTAAGGGGCTTGATTAGTATGCCGGGAGGGCATAATTGGTTTTTATGCGATTTAAATGATTTAATGCATGCTTATATGATTATATGAATATGTGAAATGCATGTTTATGAGTATTAATATGCATGTAGGCCTTGCTTAGCTTATTGGGGCATATTTTGTAATTTTTGTCCCGTTGAGGGCATAAATGTGATTATTTGTGGTAAATTGTTGAGACCACATTATTATGTGGATATATTTGCAGCATATGGCTCGAGACGGTCCTAGTGAGCGATTTGGTGAAATAGTCACGGTAGGGATCTATACCCGGCTCGGGGGAGCCTGGGGGTATTTTCGGGAATTTAAGAGATATATATTGGAGATTATTAGACTTTGGGTAAATAATTGGTGATTGATTGGATGTTGAGATTTAAGTGGTAAATATTAGGAACACTTAAGGAGTTAGTGGGAATTTGGAACAAATGACAATTATACCCCTAGTTTAAGTTAATGTTAGTTTTATTTTGGGAGGGCAAAATGGTCTTTTCCTAAAATAAGGATATATTCAGTTTATCTTAGAACCAAGGCAGAAAGTAGTGGAATTGTGAAGAAGAAAATAGAAGACACCCTCAGCCCACTTCTCTCTCTCTCTCTCCCACACATCTCTCTCCCTCTCACTCCTCCTTGTTGAATCTTGAAGCTAGGCTTGGGCTGGAGAAATTTTAAAGGAAAACACAACGAATTAAGGAGGATTCAAGCTAGGAGTTAAGGCTAAAACTTGTGTGGAACCAAGTCTTAATTGAGGTAAGAGTTTAGTATCAATTTTTGTGTTATGTTGCTGACTAGTTTAGATTGATTTTGAGTTTTGGGTATAGATTTAGTGATGAGTTTCGTTGAAGGTTTGAGTAGAAAATCTCAGTGGTTATATTGTCATTTTTGTGGCTGAATTGAGGTGTTGATGCTTGTTTATATTCCTGGGAATTATAGGATGAAAATATGTAATTATGGGTCTAAATTCGTGGCTGGTTTAGTGTGGAGTTGAGGGGAAAAATTCTGGGAAGTTGGTGTGTTCATGGCTGGAAGAAGGAGGAGAAAACCCAGGTTTTCTCTGGGTTCACAGGGCACGTTGGGACCCAGCCTGGGGGCGCGGTGCGTGTGGCTTTTCTGGCTGAGGGAGCCCTCTGACTTTGGGGCGTGCCGCGACTTGCTTGGCCAAGTCGCGACCTGCCTCCCCTTTGGCGTGAGAGCTTGCTCTCTGACTTGGGACAAGTCGCGACTTGTTGAGGCAAGTTGTGACCCGCCTGGGAGTTTTAAGCTTAGAGGAGTTCTTATTGTTGTCAGGGCTCGGGGGTTCGAACCTAGGGGCTCGGGACAATTTCTACTACTCGGTTTAGTAGAAATTGAGGTCCCGAAGGCTAGTTTTGTTCCCTAGGTATTCTATTTCTAATTGGAAGTTGATAGATATCAATGACTCTTGTGACTAGGTTTGTCGCCAAGGCTCGAGGCTAGGGATTATGCTCAGAACCATTTCACCTTCTCCGCTCGGAATCAAAGGTAAGAAAGCTGCACTCGATTATGTGACTATGTTGGGACTAAGAGTTCCCTATACGTGTATGCAATGTTGTATGATGGTATTATGCCATGTGAGCATGAGATAAATGACCTAAGAGTGCTGGAATGAATATTGGCGTATAGGACGTGGTTCAGACACTGGTAGCTGAGGTTAATTATATAATCACTGAGCTCAGCCTAAGTGAGTCGGAGTCAGTGGGATAAACAGAGGGTGCGGCCTAAGGGCGTCGACCTTGGATATTGTATGATATGTTTACTATTGTTAATCTAATGATTGTGGCATGTTAATTATATGGATGATCAATTGTTGGTTTGTTGATTGATATCACTGATTATGTGAACGATGTGGTCTGCTGAGTATTTGATTAATGAATTATGAATTGTTTGATTACGGTTATTGGTTATGTCCTGTATATGGTTTTCTTGCTGGGCCTTGGCTCACGGGTGCTACGTGGTGCAGGTAAAGGCAAGGGTAAGCTGGACCAACCCTGATTTGGAGAGCTCTGGGGGTAGAATGTACATAGTCGGCTGTTCGGCCGCCACGGCCAAGAGGTGATACAGAGACAGGAGACCCTAAAATGCCTATTTTGCCATTAGAGTGGCTTATGGTTCTACATAACCTTTGGAAATTTTGTAAACTTTTATTTAACCCTATTTTTGGGATCTCGTGTACCAAATGCTTATTTAAATGAAATTTATCTTTTATGACCAAAATCTTTTAACCCTAGTTCAATAATGGTTTTAGTGACATTTTCTACTAAATGACTTGATTAGCAAGTCTTGCACCTTTATAAACACATAGTGTAATGGTCTTGGTTATCGAGGGTGTTACACATTAGGTTCTTGTACTCGGAGTATTGAGAAGCTTACTTCTCGTCGGGCTAGTTCTCTTGGGCTTCTTGCCCTTTCCTTTTCCCCCCATGTTTTCTCTCACTAGGGGTCTTGCAAGGTGCCACGGAGTGGAACAGAGCCCCAGTTCCAGCATTGAACGTAGGTTGAAAAGCGTTGTATCTAGTGGGAGTGGCTCCATAGCTTGTTGGGGCGGCATTACAACCAACATTTGGCATGGTGTTGAAGCCAGTTGGTTGAATAGCAGGGCTGAATTGTGGAGCACTCATAACACTCGTTTTGGTTGGAGTGTAGGGCGAGTACTGGGTTCCCGGAGCCATGACGTTTGGGAACAATGTAGCGGGGAAAGGGACTGGTCCTCTGAATGCTCCAATCTGGGCATCCTCCTAGTTGATGTACTATTGGGCTTGACATATGAAGTCGTTGAGCCTATGACATCCTCTTCACTAGAGGTCATCCAATGGTGGGGAACCTGCTCGGATGCCACCTTCTAGGGCCATTAGCTGTTTGCCATCATCGACCCTCTTGGTCCTGTCTGCTTCTTCCTTAAAGCATTTGGTTTAGGCTTTAAGGGTCTCAAGCGGTCCTTGCTTTATGTTGGCCATAGCATTGACCTCAAAATTCACCTTCCACTCAT
Source organism: Humulus lupulus (assembly GCF_963169125.1). NCBI lineage: Eukaryota > Viridiplantae > Streptophyta > Magnoliopsida > Rosales > Cannabaceae > Humulus > Humulus lupulus. The sequence continues at coordinate 143,478,305 of NC_084800.1, read as the reverse complement.
CTATGAATTGTCTTCAGAAGGAAGAGTAGAGTTGGTGCCAGGAGTGAATGGATCTTGGTTTGTGCTTCTTGAACCATTCATCTACTGATCCCGTCAAGGTCAATAGGAAGACGTTGTATTTGGCGTCCTCGGAGATGTGGTGGATCGACATTAATCTATTAAACTTTGAGAGATGGTCGGTGGGATCTGTGCCTCCACTGTACGAATCAATGTTTTGCATATGTAAGCCTTGAGGTAGTGGGCTTCCACAAAGTGGGGAGCACAAGGCTCCCCATCTTCATCCTTCGAGTATGAGTCATAACCTTGTCTCCAATCCATCTTCAACATTATCCTTTTCAAACTCTCCAATTCTATGCGGAGAGGATCGTGATTTTGATTAGCACTCTATGCCGAGTGTTCTCTCTTCAGAGCATTAAGGTCATCTCGGAGGTCTGGTTGTTGTTGTTTCCCTTGATTATCCTCAGGAGCAGCCCTACCCCTGCGGGCATTCAAGTCATCTCGTCGATCAAGTTGTGCTTGGTGGCGACCACCGTCTTCAGGGTATCCTACTTCTGTTTCCCCCTCGAAGTCAACATATTCGCTGACCGAGACACTAATTCCCTGTCCTTAGTTGGTGGAGACATTTCTCCTATTGGCCCTTTGGCCAGGGTTTCTATGAGGCTGTTAAGGTGCCAGGGAGACACCACCTCCAGGCCTAACACGATCTATTGCAACACGCTTGGGCAAAATGACCTGGACTTCACGGACGCTAGCATCCTGGTGGTGTCCTCGGGCTCCACATCCTAGGCTATCTAATAACTCCATTTTAGTGTTGCTTTAGGATGTATTTTTGTGCTAATCTTGAGTCTTTATGTTTGTTTTGAGAGAGATTATGCTTGTGTTTGTCTTTGTTGTAGGTCGTTGCTTTGAATCATGAGCTCAACGAGAAAATAAGAAGAAATGGTAAAAAAAAATGAGCTTTTTGTGGTTGTTCGACTCAAATTGGCGTTAAGGATGAGTTACAAGAAGTTTTTGATGAAGGCAGGATTTCAAAATGTAAAAATCTGAAGAAAAAAAAAATAGAATTAGAGCCCCACCATGGGCTTAAGGGCCGCGACTCTAGCAAAGTCAGAGGCTGCATAATGTGTTGAGAGGGACTAGGGCCGCGACTTGGTGAAGAGAGTCGTGACGCTAGAAGAAACAAAGGCAATTCTAGGGGGAGCATGGAGAGGCGGGCCACGACGCCTGTAGATTCTGACGAAGGCTGAAATGCCTAACAAAAGACATGGGCTGCGACCTAAGAAAGGCCAAGTTGTAGACCACCTTTGAAATAAAGAAGAATTTGTTTTTTTTTTTTCATATAAATTTAGACTTTAGGTTTTAATTAGAGGAGGTCAGATTTTTTATTACGAATTTAGATAGCAATTCTGATTCTGAGAAAAAAAATTTCTGCAATTTCATATTTTTTATTTCTTCTTCAAGCTTTTGGATTTATGTTTCTGAATAATTATTTTGTTGTTTTAATCATGTCTGATATGAACTAAATCCTTTATCTAGGGATTAATGTAGTCGCTTGGATTTTTATTAATGTTATTATAATGTTCTATTAACTCTTCTTCTTTATTCTAATCTATATAATGTTTTCCTAATGCTAGTAAATACCTGATAGATATTTGCTTGATTTATGATTTTGATTCAAAATTCGAAAGATGTGAATTGAATATGCTATCGTTATATAGACATAGGTTACATATTCGATGAAAGTACCTGTATGGCTAGTGTAGCAATTAGGTTTTTATGCTTAATGCCTGCTATGTGTTTAAGTTTATCACAGAGATGTAGAAAACCTGCATATAGGTAGAGATCTTATATCTTGAAAAAGAATAGGAATCGATTTTTGTTAACCTCCTATTAGAAGAGGAAGAAGAGATTTTGAATTGATTAGTAAAATTAGTAGAATGAAAAGTTGATGAAGTTAATACCCTAGGTTTTTAATTATTGAATCAATCTTTATTATTGCAAAGTTTATTTCAATTTTAAGTCTTAGTTTAAAAATCACTCTATTTTCGACAGCCAAATAGAAGTTTAAAAGCAATTATTGGTAATTGGTTGATAGTCCTTGTGGTAACGATACTTTATTTACTATTTTATTACTTGAATCAATTGTGTATACTTGCACATCATATTTTTCGCGATCACTATCATTGACCTGTCTCGGGGCCTGAATAGGCTCGAAAGCCCAACGAGTTCTCTTCCGCCTTGCACGGTATCTTCATCGACTTTGTCTTTACCAGGATACTGTGGTGCAGGCGGGGCTCTAGCTTTAGCTGGGTGCGCATGTGGCACGTCAATTGTCAGATCTTGTGCCCTATCAGTGGGGTGCTCGGGAGGCACACCCACTAGCTCATCAGGCGGCGCCCCAGCTGGGTGCAAAGGTGGCACGCCAGCTGGTTGCATAGCTCTCAATGAAAGCACCAAAATGTTGACTGCCTTTTTTTCTATCAACTAATTAAACAAGAACTTAAAGAATTTCATTTATAAGACACATATTTTACGTGGTTTAGGTTATAAAACAACCCTAGTCCACGAGGTTTTAGTATTAGTGTCCTTGAGGCTTGAGATGTCAAGCTTCAATGGAGGTTTTCTCACGCAACATATATATATTTCTCTGAGTACAAAAGTGGGATCAAATGTCTAAAAGCCAAAAGTCCCTTACAATGGACGCCCTAGCCCTATTTATAGTGGTTAGGGAAATTAATTCCATTAATAGGGATTTATTACAACTATTCCCTATCATTTGGGAGTTTAATGATATTTAACACCTTTGGGTGGCCTAATTAAGGTGGTGGGCTCAGGCGTATCGCACGAGGCAAATTCATTGGATGCAACCCACTTCTTTATAGGAGACACGCCCCCTGACAGTAACAGAACACATCTGTACCTTTCCCATGTCAGGCATCGCATTGGGACATGCCAATTGTCGAGTGTACGAGCTCAACACCACTACTCGAGGCACAAAAAGATGCCAGATGGTTGCTTACGATGTGACTGACATATGGCATTCCCTCCAGGTCTCGAGGAAAACTCCTAGGACTGGAGGTCTAACTGATCAAGAAAATGGGATGATCATAACGAATGTCCTCATGACATTGCCTAACTTGAAGATATCCACGCCTAGAAACAGATAATATTGTGTTAGGAGGAATCTACGCTCTAAGGAGCTCTAGGCGAGCTCTACAAGACTTCATTAGCTTTCGAGGAGCCAAATCACTTCTCTAATAACTACCACATGTCCAATGATGAAACCATAGACAATAGTTACAAATCGGTTTAGATATACTCGATAGAACACCTAATGAGGAAACCATGTGCCTAATCATAAGTCGATAACTAATTGGAGAAGTATTCATTATTGAGATGCTAGTTAATTTATTGGGACATTTTTGAATGTACAGGGAAACTAAAAAAATTATCATACCCTAATATCTCACTTAGTCACTCGATAGAACAACTAATAAGGAAACCATATCACTACAAACAAGTGTCAACATTAGGGCTCATCTAATAAAATTCCAGAACTAATGATAGAAGTACATAATAATTGGGATTATACTTATTTCATTAGCATATTTTTTTTATGTATAGGGCCATTAATTGGTTTATCTCATCCAAATATTTACCTTAGTCACTCAATAGAATTTCAAATGAGGATAAACATGTCTTTAGTTGCAAGTCACATCCTTGGGGAACATATAATCCAATTTTAGAATTAATTGGAAAAGTATTCACTAATTGGGATGCTTGTTCCTTCATTGGGATATTTTTGCATGTACAGTGGAACCTAAACAATTTATCGTTCCCTAATATCTCATTTAGTCACTTAATAAAACTACTAATGAGGTTAATCTAACCCAATTCGAGAACTAATTATAGAAATACCGAATAATTGGGATCGTAGTTATTTAATCACACATTTTGGAATGTATAGGGCCACTAATTAACTTATCTCTCCCTAATATCATACTCAGGCACTCTATAGAATTGCAAATGAGGAAAAAATGTCTCTACTCACAAGTCACTACCTCGAAGCTAATCTAATCCGAGTTGAGAAATAATTATGGCACTAGTTGCTTCATCAGAACATTTTTTCATTTATAAGGAGCCTATACGGATTATCTTACCCGAATATCTCACTTAGTCACTCAATAGAACTACTAATGAGGAAGCCATATCTCTACAAACAATCATCAACATTGGCGATAATCTAGTACAATTTGAGAACTAATTGTAGAAGTACCCACTAATAAGGACTATAGTTATTTAATAGACACATTTGTAATGTATAGGGCTACTAATCGATTTATCTCACCTAATAACTAACTTATTTAATCGATAGAACTACAATTAAGCAAAAAATGACTCTACTTACACGTCACAACCTTTGGGAAAATCTAATCACATTCGAGAAATAATTTGAAAAGTAATCACTAATTGGGATGCTAGTTGCTTCATTGGAAAATTTTTGCATGTACAAAGAATCTAAAGGAATTATTATACTCTAATATCTCACTTAGTCACTTGATGGAACTTCCAATGAGGAATCCATATGTCTGAAAACAATTGTCAACATCGGGGCTAATCTAATTTGAGTACTAATTGTAGAAGCACCAGATAATAGGGATTGTAGTTATTTCATCGGCACATTTTGGAATGTGTAGGGCCACTAATTAATTTATCTCACCCTAATATCTAACTTAGTCACTTGATGAAACTTCTAATGACGAAACTATGTCCCTAATCACAAGTTGAGAACTAATTGGAGAAGTATATACTAATTGGGCTGCTAGTTGATTGATTGGATCATTTTTCCAAGTACAAGGCAACTAAACTGATTATCATAACCTAATATGTCACTTAGTAATTCGAAACCATATCTCTAGAAACAAGTGTCAACATCAGAGCTAATCTAATCCAATTTTAGAACTAATTGTCGAAGTATCCACTAATTGGGATTGTAGTTGTTTCATTGGCACATTTTGTTATGTATAGGGTCATTAATTGGTTTATGTCACAGAAATATCTAACTCGGTCACTCGATAGAACTTTAAATGATATAACAATGAATCTACTCACAAGTCACAACCTAGGGATAAATCTAATCCAATTTAAGAACTAATTCAAAAAGTTTCCACTAATTGGGATGTTAGTTGCTTCATTAGGACATTTTTGCATGTACAAGGAACCTAAACGATTTATCTTACTCTAATATCTCACTCAGTAACTCAATAAATCTACTAATGAGGAAACAATATCCCTACAAACAAATGTCAACATCGAGGCTAATCTAATCAAATTCGAGAACTAATTGTTTTGTAGTTATTTCGTCGTAACTTTTTAGAATGTATATGTCCACTAATTGATTTATTCCACCCTAATATCTAAAAGTAATGAGCAAACCATGTCCCAATTTACAAGTCACAAAATTGGAGAACTAATTGTAGAAGTACGCACTAATTTGGATTGTAGTTATTTCATCGGCACATTTTGGATTGTATAGGTCCGCTATTCAATTTATCTCACCCTAATATCTAACTTATTCACTAGATAGAACAACTAATGAGGAAACCATGTCCTAAATCACAAGTCAGAACCTCAGGGTTTATTCCAATTTGAGAACTAATTGTATAACCACCCACTAATTTAGATTGTAGTTATTTATTGGCACATTTTCTTATGTATAGGCCACTAATTGGTTTATCTCACCTTAATATCTGATTTAGTGGCTCGATACAACTAGAAATAAGGAAACAATGTTTCGAATCACAAATCAAAACCTCACAACTAATCTAATAAGATTTGAGAACTATTTGGAAAAGTATCCGCGAACTAGGATGCTAGTTTCTTCATTGTGACATTTTTTCATATACAAGGAACCTATATGGTTTATAATACTTGAATATCTCACTTAGTAATTAATAGAACAACTAATGTTGAAACCATATCACTACAAACAAATGTCAACATTGGTGTTAATATAATCTTATTTGAGAACTAATTGTAGAAGGAGCAACTGATTTGTATAGTAGTTATTTTGTCGACATATTTTGGAATTACATAAGGCTGCTAATTGATTTATCTCAACCCAATATCAAATTTAGTCACTCGATATTACTACAAGTGAAGAAAACATGTCCCTAATCATAAGTCACAACCTCGAGGCTAATTGAATCCAATTTTAGAACTGATTAGAGAAGTATCCACTAATTGGAATGTTAGAGTCTTCTTTGAGACATTTTAGAAAGTATAGGGCCACAACTCGGTTTATCTCACCCTTAAATCTAACTTAGTCACTCGAAAAAACTACAAATGAGGAAACAATGTCTCTACTCACAAATCACAACCTCGTAGCTAATCTAATCCCATTTAAGAACTAATTGAAAAATCATCCACTAATTATGTTTCTAATTGCTTTATTGAGATATTTTTGTAAGTATAGGGAACGTAAATGGTTTATCTTACACAAATATCTCACTTATTTACTCAAGGAAGCCTGTTTCCCAAAATTTATCATGATGACGTGGCACAAACATAAGGCACGTGAAAGACACATGACAAGATATTAATAGAAGACTGGTCGACCCACGACCAGACAGGAGAAGAAAACATGCTATCAGGTACATGAATAATTTATGCGGAGAAGTAGGAAAAGAAGTGGCCAAAAGACATGCGACCAGAGTTGCTCGGATGAAATGCAGTGAAAGCTCAAAGTTAGTTTTATATACAAATATTTGTGCGATATCTGTTATTTCAAATATAAAGTGTATTATTTACATATTATTTTATATTTACTTGTTGCGCAAGTTATACAAGGCTCATGACCCATCTGTGTACATTCTTTAGTCTATAAATAGAGGACTCAATAATTCATTACTTTTTACGCTTTAGTTCTTTACTTTCAGAGAATTCTAATCTAGTGCTATTATAAACATTGTTGTATCCTCTCTCTTAGCTTGTGAAACTTGGTTAAATCTAGTCATTTGATCGCAGTTTTTGGGAATTTACATAAATAAGAGAACCAAGTGGACGTAGGTCATTACCAATCACCGGGGTCGAACTACTATAAATCTGTGTGTCGTTTGTTATTCTTAAGTTTAATTTTTACTTTATATCATTATTTTGACTCAGTGTCGTTGCTCAAATATCTACTCAACATTTTGTGCTTTCATTGAGAGTTGAACTCAAGAAGAAGAAAAAGAAAAATGGATAAATCTACTAGGAAAACGTAGGGTTCGTAGGCTAGTCAGACGTCTGAGAATCCTCAGAACCCACCCCCTCTGCCGAAAGTTACTGAAGAGGAGCCTCAAGTGGAACTGGACGGAAAAAGGCAAGAATTTCATGCTGAAACCCTGCCATCCATGTGAATGTTGTAGGATGAGTTAGCCATGCTGCAGGCTAACCAAGAGAATGTTGCTGAGACCATGATCATGCAACAAATGGAAATTGACAGACTAAGGTGAGGGCTCAATGGTAGGCAAGCTGAGATGGAACGACATCAAAGGGATGCAAATGTGGCCTTGTAGGCGACTATACAGTTAGCATAAGGCGTTCAACCTACACAGAACCCTCAACCTGAACCATCACAAAATCCTTAACAACTAGAACAACATCGGGCCACTCAACCTGAAAAGCATCCCCAGAATTCTAGTAGACATACCGAGCAATGTCAGCCTCCTCGATCCAATTGAGTCAGCGAACAACCACCTCGACAGAATATGGACGAGCAACATCCTCGAAGCCCAAGACATCCTGTAATTGACGAGCGGGTCTTACCTGAAAGAGGACCAGGGAATGTTCCCTCAGGAAATAGGAGGCAACGAAACTTAGGTTCTGCGGTCAAAGATCCCCCATGAAAAAATAATGTCCCAGGACCTAGCTGTTAGGAGTGTGTCCTAAAAGCATGTAAAGATATTTGTTTTTTCTGTGAATAAATAAATACAATGGTTTAATTATTATTGTTATATTTAGATTGTTAAATTATTGTTTGAATAATTTTGTAAATATCAGAAAAATTCCATATTCATTATTGAGGATGTGATCTTGTATTAGTACGAGAGAATTAAGATCACATGAATGAATAAAAATAGTCAACAACAACAAATTAAAGTTATGGAATTCTTTAATTAGAGTTCTAAGTACGGTTTACTGAGTATCATAATGATACAAATAATCTAGATTCGGATTATTGATGTGGTAAGACATCTCGGTAAAGGTGCTTTATATAATATGATTATATATGACATGGACCAATATGAATTAAAGTCTTTATCCAAAAACCATTTAATAATAAAGACTTGTAATTCATATCATAACTGATGATCATTTATAGATCAACCTAAATCCTGAGTGTTCATGAACTCCTGTTCATGTTTATTAAATCTTTTGATTCATTTGTTAAGGTCTCTTCAAAGAATGAGGCTAATGACTTTTGTTTTGGAGATTTAATATCATGGATGGCTGGGAACATGTATCAACAATACAGAATCTAATCTTTCCTAACGGATCGTATATTAGTTCCCTTAAGGGTTAATTCTGGAACTGAATGATTTTGAGCTCAAATCTATAATTAGATTATAGATTAATTATTCACTAGTGAATTAATGGTACTTAAGGAATAAGAAGTAAATTAGAAAGGTTAAATGGTAATTCACCCATTCTAATTTATGAACTAATTAATTAGAGGGTTGAACTATTGTAAGATGATTATATCAATGGACGACTTAAGAAAAAGATTTCTGTAAAAGTATATCTATAACATAAAGAGTGCTATTCTGAATTTATAGTGGAGTAATATCAGAATTAATAAATTAACTATTATAATTAAAGAGTTTAATTATTTAGTTTCAATTTATTGAAGCTTAATGTTATAGGTCCATGGTCCCCGAAATGGCTCAAACAATCACTGTCAAAGGCAAATAAAAAATGGGCAAAAAGGACTTATGTGATAAGTAAAATATTTTTCTATGTATCAAACATAATTATTGTTTAATTATGTGTAATTAATTAATTAAGAATTTGATTTAACAAAAATATAATTAATTTTGAATTAATTTATTTTTGGGATTTTTGGTATTTAAATAATAATAAAAGTTGGGAAAAATCACATGCCTGCACAGGCATGTGGTACACGTGTGGCACAGTGCACAGGCACTATGCTACACGCATAAGAGATGGACTTAGTCTCTTGATTCCACAATTTTAGTTATTTAAATATTAAATAAATAAAGAGATATTTTAATATGATTAAAATATTATTATTTAAACAAAAATCTGATAACTGATCAGTTATTTTGAATTTGTTTAAAATAACAAATATTTTAATATATTGGATATTATTAAATATTGGATATCAGTTTTCATGGAACGTAAGTTTTCAGGGATAGAAAAATATCTAGGATTCTCTCAGAGAAAAGAGAACAGTGAGAAAAACAAAGGTCATTGTTCTTCACAAAACCTAGGTCCAAACTTTATCAGATCTCATGTGTTGAGAACATCTGATAAATAGTTATTGCCTATTTTTGTATAGCGAGCCCACACTCGTTCTTTGTGTGACTGAGAACATTTTGGAAGATCTTGGTGTGAGATCTCAAGGATTCAACCATACGAAAAGATAGCAGCAAGGAAGGACCTGAGGTAATTTTTCTATTCTTGTCCTTGATTCAAAATATATATGAGTGTGAAGAAGTAGATCTAGAAATCTTATGGGATTAATCTGACAATTTGATTGTTGTTCCGCTGCGCATAATCTCTGATTTGATCAATAAAAACCAACACTAGCGACCAACGAAGACCTCATAGGCCTCCTCCGGTTTATCGAGATGATTTTGGACATAGAGAAGGTGATAGTTCGTACAGCAGGTCGCACACTCACGAGTCGTAGTTTAGAGATGGACATGCATATAACAAAAGGAATTCCGGATGCAATAGAATTCCAAGAGGAAACGCTGGTCGACCTGATGAACAAAGAATCGAGCAGCAAGACCCTCCACCTCCTCCACCAATGAATCATCGACCAGCAAGTCAGAATGCTGGGTGGCAGCTAAGGCAGCCTAATGTCTTTGATCGACTTGGAGTATCAGAGCAAAGACGAAAAAGTGAAGTTTTGAGGGATATACTAACCAACCGAAGAGAAAAGTATGGTGAGCATATCCCTATTGTGGCTACTCTTGCGCCTGCAATATCAACTGCTGTCCAGGCCCAAATAGATTCTTTGAAACAAGCAGTTCAACAACTAGTCAGCAATAAAACTTCCCACATGGACTATGATCGGTGGAAAGTCACTTATTTCATTAATAGAATTGTTGTGGCTAAAATCCCTAGTAAATTCAAAATGCATGTGCTACCTAGCTATAATGGAAGAGAAGACCCAATATCTCACCTGAACAAGTTTGAGATACAAATGGATATTCAGAAGGTGTTCGAAGATGCTTGGTGTAAGATTTTCCCAACCACTATGTCTGATGCTACTCAGGAGGGGTATTTTAAATTTCAACCAGCCAGCATAACTTCATGGGAAATGTTCGTCAAAGAGTTTTACGGACAAATTTATGCTGGTTGCATACATCCAACTAATGCAAATCAACTAATAGATATAAGACAAAAGAAAGGAGAGCCTCTCAAAGAGTATATTCATAGGTTCATGAGAGTGGCTGCTCATGCCAAAATAGTGGGAGATGAAGGAAAGATGATGGCCATTACAACTGGGGTACAAAGCCAATCCCCATTATGGAGTAGTTTGCAAAAAAAAAAAAAATGGAGTTAAGAGCACCCAAGAGTTTTTGGACTGAGTAAATTAATACATTAAGTTGGAGGAGGCTATCTCTAATGAAGGAAAAGCCCCAAACTCTGATCAGAACAAAAAAAGAAGAGCCGACCAAAGCTGTTGGCGGCCCTAGTAAGTCCAACAATGGTGGTAAGAACAACAACAAAAATGGCGAAAAATGGTTAAGCACTGAACTATCTATGTCCGATAATAAACACCATAAACATAATAGGTATGAACCAAGGTTCATCAATTGTAAGGCCTTGGTTGACAGCCGAGCAGAAGTATACAAGGCAACCCACACCGTCGTACCATTTAGGCAACCGGCCCCCATCAGGAAGGACATTTCAAAAAGAGATACAACAAAGTTTTGTTGCTTCCATAATGATTATGACCATGATACAAATGAATGAAACCAGCTGAAGGATGAGATTTGAGTTTCTAATACGACAAGGACATCTGAGGAGATATATACAAGTAAGGGATAATCCCCAACAAGGAGCTAACAGGGGAAACGAGCAGGCACGTGCACGCCAACGCTCGCCTCCTCTACAGCCAGCCCCAGTCGCAGGTACTTTGGTCACCATCTGTGGTGGACCACACTTAGCAGGTCATAGTGGTAAGGCAAGATAGAGGTATGCAAGGACCCTATGTCACGAGCAAGATATCAAAATGCTAACTGTCGAGGAGCGAATCCCCAAAAAAGCTCGAATAGGGGAGGATTGTATAATGTTCTCTGAGCTTAACGTGCAACACGTCAGGTTCCCCCACACAAATCCCCTAGTCGTAGATGTCCAAATCACCAACATGATAGTGAAGAGAGTGTTGGTGGACATAGGAAGCTCAATAAATATACTTTACAAATCTTCATTGGAAATAATGAAATTATCAGCACAAGATTTGGAACCATGCAACCAAACCATCTATGGTTTCTTTGGCAAAGGGCTCGCTCAAACAGGGTTGATCAGACTCCCGGTCACAGCAAGAGCTGCCTCTGGGAATAGGACATTACTCACTACTTTTATAGTAGTTGATTGTACTTCGGCATATAATGATGTGATCGGAAGACCTATCCTGGTAGAGCTACGCCCAGTGACCTCGATGTGGCATCTAGCCATGAAATTCCCAACAGATGCAGAATTTGGGTGTGTGCTTAGAAATGCCCAATCTGGTGAACAACTCACCATTTAGGGTGTTGCCCAAAGTGAGGACGAAGACATTGATCATCTGTAATGACCCAAAATTGCTATTAAGGCTTAAGGGTCTTGATTGGTGAGCCGGGAGGGCATAATTGGTATATGTATATTTAATTGGTTAAATGAATGATTATGTGGCATGCATGATTAATATGATTATATGAATATGTTATATGCATGTTTATGAGTATTAGATATGCATGTGGGCCCTTTATAGTTTATAAGGGCATAATTGTAATTTTGGTCCATTAAGGGCATAAATGTGATTATATGTGATAAATTGTTGAGACCACATTATTATGTGGATATATTTGCAGCATATGGCTTGAGACTGTCCTAGTGAGCGGATTAGCAAAATAGTCACATTGGGATTTAATACCCGGCTCAGGGGGAGCCTAGGGGTATTTTGAGAATTTAGAGAATGTTTTGGGATTTATTAGATATTGAATAAGTATAAATAGTAATTAATTGGACATGATGGGGTTAATTGATTAATAGTAGGAACACTTGAGGAATTAGCGGGAACCAGGAGTGGAATGACTATTTTACCCCTTAGTACCCTTAGAGGATTAATAAGCTTGAAGGGGAATTATAGTCTTTTTAGGGGCTAAGAGAGTTATACTTAGAGGAGTAGGAAGTAACCAGAAACTTAAGGAAAGCTTCTCAAACTCTCATCTCTCTCTCCATCTCACGATTTCTCACACACTCTCTCTCTATACTTTGAAGCTAAGGGAAAAAAAGGGTTGAAGAACTTAGGTTTGAAGCTGGAATTTTGAAAGGGATTTATATGAATTGAAGCTTTGGAAACCAAGGGGTTTAGCTGGTACTTAAGCTCAAGGCTTAGAGGTTGTGGCTTGTGAATATTCAATCTTAATTGAGGTAAAATTCTAGTTCTTCACCTTTGAATTTCTGGTTGAGTTTAGATAGAATTATAAGTGCTAGGTTAGTTTCTGAACTTGGGTGTTAGTAAGAGTATGAAATCTATTGATTTGGGGTTGTGGTTTTGTGTTTAAATTGGGTGATTAGAAGCCGTGAATTCGTAGTTAAGTTTAGTCCTGGTTGGGAGGTTAGCTTGGTTTAGAATTTTGGGAAAATTGGCTGGGAGAAGTGTGAAGAAAACCCAGAATTTCTGGGTTCAAAGGCGCGCGTTGTGACCCAGCTCTGGGGCACCGCGGCCCGTGTACCCAAAAGACCCTGGGTATGCTCTCTAACTTGGGGGCACGCCGCAACCTTAGGAGGCAAGTCGCGATCCACCTTCCTTATGGCTTGGGGTTTTTGGTCTCTGACCTAAGGGAATGTCACGACCCTTGGGGCCAGGTCGCGGCCCGCCTAGGGATTTTTTTTAATCTTGGGATGGTTTCTAGAATCAGTAAGGCTCGGTGGTTTGAACGTAAGCGCTCGAGACAATTTCTACTACCCGGTTTAGTAGAAATTGAGGTCTCGAAGGCTAGTTTTTATCTCCTAAGTATTTATTTGGATTGAAAGTTGACGATTACCCATTGGCCACTATAACTAGGTTTATCACCAAGGATCATGACTGAGGATCGTGCTCGGGACCGTTCTATTATCTCCGCTCGGAATTCAAGGTAAGAATACTGCACCCTTGTGTGGCTGTGTTGGGACTGAGATTCCCTGTATCTGGATATGTATGTGTTGTATAACTGTGATATCGTTATGCAAACATGAAATGAATGACCTAAGAGCTAGGACTGATGATTTGTGCACAAGACGTGGCATGGCCACTGTGAGCTGGGGTCAGCTAGATAAACACTGGACTCAGCCTAAGCAAGCCAGAGTCAGTGGAGTAAACAAAGGGCGCGGCCTACGGGCGCTGACCCTGAGTATTTCATATTGATTGAGATAAATTGTTGAACGTACATGTTTACTATTATTAGTTTGATGTTTATGACTTATTGAATATCTGGATGACTGTCTTATGATTGATTTATTATCGTCACTGATTATGTATTACTGTTATGGTTTTCTTGCTGGGCCTTGGCTCATGGGTGCTACGTGGTGCAGGTAAAGGCAAGGGTAAGATGGATCAACTCTGAGATACAGTGCTTTGAGGATGAGGTGTACATTGCCAGCTGCTCGTTCGCCACGGCTGAGGGAAAGTACAGGGACAGAGCCTAAAATTTGTATTTTTCCATTAGAATGGCCACTGGATTGTACATAACTTTTGAGAATTTTGTAACTTTGTCTCTTAAACCCTGTTTTGGGATCCCATGTACCAAACATCTATTTTAATGAAAATTGACCATTTATGATCAAAATATTTTAACCCTAACCTGATTATCGACTTTAGGATCACATTTTAGTCTAAATGACTTGATTAGCAAGTTCTGCACTATTTCAAACACACAATGTAACGGTCTTGGTTATCCAGGGCGTTACATCATCGCTTTAGGGATTTTGAGGAGGAAGTTGGACCTGTGGAGGATCTTGAGGAGATTCAATTAGAAGCAGAACAATCGACCAGAGTTGTGAAAGTCGATAAAAACTTAGAAATAACGATAAAAAAGAACTGGTGGATTTTTTTAAAAGAGAATCAAGAAGTATTTTCTTGGTCGCATAGTGATATGGTGGGAATAGACCTAGCAGTTATTATTCATGTCCTAAACATCGACAAGAACCACCCACCAATCCAGCAAAATACAAGATTGCTCGACAAAAACAAGTCCAAAACTCTAAAAGAGGAAGTCGAGAAGCTTAAGGAAAATAGATTCATTAGGGTGGAATTTTATCCATCATGGGTTTCTAATCCCGCATTAGTCCCAAAGCCAAATGGAAAGTGGAGGACTTGCGTGTATGTTACAGATCTCAATAAATCTTGCCTAAAGGATTGTTTTCCATTATCAAGGATTGACCAACTGGTTAATGCCACATCAGGTCATGAAATGTTGTTGTTTATGGATGCATAATATAGCTACAATCAAATAAGTATGCACCCATCTGACGAGGAACACACCAACTTTCAAACAGATACCGAGCTATACTGCTATAGAGTAACGCCTTTTGGTTTGAAAAATGCTAGTGCAACTTACCAACAGCTAGTAAATCACATGTTTAAAGACTAGTTAGAAATAATATGGAAGTATACGTCGATGATATGTTGGTCAAGTTGAAAAAGGCTGGTGGGCATGTCAAGGACTTACAGGAATGCTTCAACATCTTGAAAAAAATATCAAATGAAGCTTAATCCTCTCAAGTGTTCTTTTGGAGTCGGATCAGGGAAGTTTTTGGGGTTCATAGTGAACTCACAAGGACTAGAAGCTAGCCCCGAGAAGATTCAAGTGCTGACCGACTTGAAATCACCCGCAAAGATTATAGATGTACAAAGTCTAACAGGAAGAATTGTTGCCCTAAGCATATTTATTTCAAAATCTACCAACAAGAGTGTCCCATTTTTTAATCTTCTCAGGGGAAACAAGAAGTTTGAATGGACAGAAGAGTGCGAGCAGGCCTTTCAGGCACTCAAGAAGCATATGGCTCAACCTCCTGTTCTATCCAAACCAGTTGAAGGAGAAACTTTGTACATCTACCTAGCAACAACAAAATATGCTGCTAGTGCTGTTTTGATTAGACAAGAAAATAGTATCCAAAAAGCATTATATTATATAAGTTAAAGGCTAGTAGGAGCATAATCACAATATCTATATATTGAGAAATTAACTTATTGCTTGGTACTGTCATTACGAAAGATGCGGTCATATTTTCAAGCCCACCCCCTAATAGTTTTCACTGACCAACCATTACAGCAAGTTTTGCAGAAACCAGAAGTTGCTGGTCGACTATTAAAATGGGTTGTGGAGTTAGGACGATTCGAAATTGCTTACTTACCATGGAAAATAATGAAGGGCCAAGCATTAGCATATTTTGTAGCTGAATTCACTAATCTTCCAACATACGAGCAGCCACTAGGAACATAAGTGCAAGCAGAAATCCCACCTGGAGGCTATTTGTTGATTGGTCTTCCAATGAGCACAATTTCGAGGCAAGATTGATCCTTATAACACTAGAAGGGCATCAACTTCAGTGTGCACTTAGATCTGGCTTTGTTGCCTCCAACAATGAAGCTGAATATGAAGCACTACTCGCATGATTAAGACTAACCAAGGATGTAAATGTAAAATCACTAGAGATATACAGTGATTCACAGTTGGTTGTTAATCAGATTCTAGGAGAATATCAGGCCAAAGGGTTGAAAATGGTCGCGTATCTAAACAAAGAGAAATACTTGTTGGCAAAATTTGAAAAATATACATTGCAAAAAATCCCCCGTGACCAGAATTTCAACACCGACACATTGGCCAAGTTGGCATGTTCCAAAGATGCAGATATGCTAAACATAGTACCGGTCGAACATCTATCAACCCCCAGAATACATGAAATGATTCGACTCTGGTTATACATACAGGTGATACTTGGATGACTCCTATGTACCCTAATTTCTGCACAAGTCTTTCACTCAGCTCGGGTACAGCTGGCAAATAAATACATGGAAGAAATAGCCATGGAATCCATATATTATCCATGTGGACAGTACAGTTTTCATGATGGTTATACGAGCTAAGAATGCATAAGTTGCGAAGCGCGAGCTTATGATATTCATACGGCACGACCTCCACAGTACGAGCTCAGAGACGTATCCAGTTCGTGGTAACTCGAGCAATATGGAGAATCCATGGATCCCCAAAGACCTGAGTATTTTATACGATCATTTATGGGCAGTCTGTAATATTTAATGTCCTAGATATTGGGAGACCATTTATTTCGTGATCAGATCACATCCTAGTATAAATGGGAATATTTCATATTAAATGCAATAAATATGTAAATCCGTGATTGACTCATGCGGTTACCCAAACCTGTCCAAGGAATTTCTCTATAAATACTGAGAATATTGGACAGGAAGAGGGATGATTATTCTGTAATACTGAAACTCTACCAAAATAGAGAGAGAAAAACAGTAATAATATAGACTCGTGGACGAGGTGGATTTTAATCACTGAACCTTGTAAAAAGATCTGTGTTCTTGAGAGTTAATTTCTTATTTTGGTTTATTATCAAGCACTAATTCAACCTTGTTATTTTCTTAATTCAATGTTGGAAAAAAACCGCATCAACAATTTGGTGCTTTCATTGAGAGGAGAGATTAGTGCTTTCACCAAAATCCCAATCAAATCTCATCATGGTGGTCACTCGCTCAATGCACGAAAATGAGATGGAACAGCCTAGTGAGCAGGGGGCCCATCACACTGCTGTTTCAAATGAGCATGGCCCTGAAGTTCAACAATGACCGGGAAAGCAACCGGTGGGTCACGGCGATACTAGGAGTTCGGCGTCATCACCACCGAATCCAAACCCAGACTACTTGATTGCAGTTGAGTTGGAAAACATACAGTTATGAAAGCCATCTTGCCAAGGCAAACATGCAAATTTAGGAGGTTTTGGCTCGGTTACCCCCTCTTGCAACCGATGCTAATGTCAGAAAGAGGCAAAGTGGGCCTCATAAGTCCCACAGGAATAGCCCATCCAAACCAAGTCGGTCAGTTAAAACTGCCACCCAAGCTCTGTGCCTACGACGCAAGGCTTCCAAAATGCTCAACCTAGTGGCCCTCGGAGAGGACATCAGTAAGTCAGTCGGTCAGTTAAGACCGCAACCCCAAGTTCGGTACCTCCTTCCTCAGCGCCTCGAGGTACCCATGGAAATCCATAGGGAAGAGCTGGAACAGGCTCACAGAGACAAAATGTTCCAGCCAACCCTCCTGCGTCACGATTAGATCGCTAGGCGCAGAGAGCTTGAAATGATGAGGGGGGGGGGGGGGGGGGACAAGTGCGGGCTAATTTAGTTCGCCCTGATGGGACAAGGATTTCCTTGCCAGTTAGGCACCCCCCATCACCCATAAGATATACGACAGAGCCTCGTCATGCGTGGGACATTCTTGCTTATGGAGACAGCAAGAGAAATCCTCCTCCGTCTGCCCATACCTATGTCCCGCGAACATGTGTTGATAATCTAGATCCTCGACCTCAACCACGAGAAGTATGCTTCACAAATGGAAGTTTTGGACTAAAAGTCATCGAAGTTATAGGTTTGAGAGCGATCTGAGAAACCATCTAAGTTCGATACAAAGTCCTCGATATGATACACAACCTGATCGGCAAGATCGCCTGAATTCACAGAGAAGAAATTCAGCCCAAAATGAAGGAGTCAGTTACACTCGTCAAAGGGGAGGTCCTTCCGAAGTACGTGATAATGGGAATATCCCACAAAACCAAGCCAAAACTTGGAGGGACAACAACCTGCCGAGCGCATACGATAGGACGGGGACTGTTGAACAGCCCCATAATAACCTAGGAACCAGGGACCAAACCCTCAAAAGGCTAGCCCAGATGGAGGAGCTAATGAGGAAGCTTCTATCGGAAAAAGAGAAAGATGAGTGTGACTCAGAGGATGAGCTCGAGCTTTTCGCCCCGAATATTGCGGCGACTGCATATCTAGTGGGTATTAGGATGCCACATTTATCAAAGTTTGATGGTGATGGGGATCTGTCTGATCACCTGGGGATGTTCAACACCATAATGATGGCCCACAACACTAGCCTGAGCTAAGGTGCCTTATATTCCCCTCGACTCTGATCGGACCAGCTAGGCAGTGGTTCAAATAATAAAAGAGGCATTTAATCAGCTCGTGGAAGAGTTTTTCCACTAATTTTAAGAGAGGATTCATGGCTTCCCAGGCAGCTTGGATTAAGGCTGACTCTTTAGCTAATGTAAAGCAGCAGCCCGGTGAACTGTTGAAAGCATATCTAAGTTGGTTTGCCAATGTTGCTGCTTGAGCTACAGATGCCGACAAAAGCTCCAAGCTCTTGGCAATGAGGACGGGAATTCTTGCTGGAGGCGACCTATGGCATGAGCTATAGAGGAAATGAGTTAATACTGCGGACGAGTTCTTGAAACGAGCCCAGCTTCCGTCATAGGAACCAGCCAAGTCCCTGTCCAGCCCGTTGGAACGGTAACAGATGTTGCAGCTAAGGCTCAAATATTTGCCCAGAATAACCAAGGGGGAAATAATAAGAGAAAGGGAAATGGTGGGGGTGACCACAGTGGAACAAAGAAAAACAAGTTCGTGGAGAAACTTAAACCGGTCTACACAACATATACCGATCACACAGATACTAGAGAACACATCTTCTTAGCTAATTCTACTCGCCTTCCATGGAAGAAGCCAGAACCGCTAAAAAACCAAAGAACGAAGAGAGATCCTTCGAAGTTTTGCCGATTTCACAATGATATCGGTCATAACACTGATGACTATAGAAAGCCGAAGGATGAGATCGAGACTCCCAGTCAGCCCGCTGGACAAAACCCTCCGTCAGCTCCTGAAGGTCCAATGAATCAAGCCGAATTAGATGAATCAGGACAATCCTCCTTCGATAACAGGAGGAGATATAGCCACTATTTTAGGAGGACCTCATCTGGCAGGTACGAGCAGAGGTGTCCAGAAGAGGTATATCAATGAACTGAAGTCCCATAACGGAGTGGAGTTCATCCAGGAACAACGGTTATCAAAGCAGCAGCGATTGGAAAAACAACCAATCATTTTTATGGAGGAAGATGCCAGCCATGTCCAGTTCTCACATAACGATCCACTGGTCATAACAGTTCAGCTCACCAATCGGAGAGTTCGAAGGACGCTAGTAGACAACAAAAGTTCTATGAATCTACTTTTTAGGTCCACCTTAGAAAAAATGGGATTGTCTGTAACCGAGCTGAAGGCAACCTCAATGATTCTATATGGTTTTTCAGGTGAAAGGTCGGCTGCCATCAAAACGATCGAATTGGTGGTAACATTGGGTGAAGGTCCATAACTGTCTCCAAGCTGCTTGAGTTCATGGTCATCGATTGTCCAGCCGCATACAATGCAATTCTGGGTCGACCTTCGTTGATGGCGTTTGAAGCCATAACCTCTATCCTCCACCTAGCAATCAAATTCCCCTCATTTACGAGAATATGCACCATCAGAGGCGATTAGCTCGCTGCCAGGGAATGCTATAGCATTTCTATGAAGAGAAAATCACAACCCGGGCATCAAGCAATGGTCGTAAGTGATGGAGGTGAGGAGTCCCAGGAAGTAGTAGTTGCCTGCGGGACGGAAGAACCTCAAGAAATAAAGGATAGTGACGTCGCCCTAAGTGATGATATCGACCCACGAATGGATGAGGACAAATCAGAGCTCCAAGCTATTAAGGAGCTCGAGGAAGTAAATATAGATCCCAAAGACGCTTGAAGAGTCATTAAGATTGGGAAAAATCTTGGCGATGATAGGAAAAAGGAGCTGGTTAAATTTTTACAAGGGAATCTAGATGTTTTCACCTGGTCCCATGAAGATATGGTGGGAATAGGCCCAAGTGTGATCATGCACACTCTAAACTTGGACAAAAGCATGCCTGCAAAATCCCAGAAATAAAGACACTTGGGAACAGTCCGAGCTGAAGCACTAGAGGAAGAAGTGGCTCGACTATTAAAGTGTGGGTTTATTCTTGAAGAAAAATATCTTATCTGAGTCGCGAATCCTATCCTGGCCCCAAAGCCAAACGGAAAGTGGAGGACCTGCATTGATTTCTCCAACCTGAACAAAGCTTGTCCTAAGGATTGCTTTCCACTGCCAAGGATTGATCAGTTGGTAGATGCCACCGTGGGACATGAACTCATGTCCTTCATGGATGCATATTCTGGATATAACCAGATCGCGATGAATCCTATGGACTAAGAGCATACTAGCTTTATGACTCCAACTAATGTATATTGTTAAAAAGTTATGCCCTTCGGACTGAAGAATGCCGGAGCTACCTACCAACGATTAGTTAACAGAATGTTCATTGGTCAGATCGGGAAAAATATGGAAGTGTATGTCGACGATATGCTAGTCAAATCCAAGACTGCTGATAACCATGTATCCGATCTAAATGAATGTTTTGAGATCTTGAGGAGGTATAATATGAGGCTGAATCCCAGAAATGTACTTTTGGAGTGACGTCGGGAAAATTTATGGGATTCATAGTCAATACAAGGGGGATAGAGGCGAACCAGAATAAAATCAGATCATTATTGGAAATGCCTTCGCCTAGCTCACATAAAGAAGTTCCGAGCCTAACTGGAAATGTGGCAGACCTGAATCGATTTATTTCAAAATTCAATGACAAGTGCTTGCCGTTATACAACTTGCCTAGAGGAAACAAGAAATTTCAATGGACTGAGGAGTGCGAGCAGGCATTCCTCGACCTAAAATCACACTTGGCCGAGCCCCCAATATTCTCTAAGCCTATGCCTGGAGAACCCCTGTTCCTTTATTTTTCTATGACAGAAAAGGCAGTCAGTGCCGTGTTAGTTTGGGAAGAAGACCGCACTCAAAAACCAGTGTATTTTATAAGTAAGAGACTTCTCAGAGCTAAATCACGGTATCCACTAATAGAAAAGATAGCATTCTGCCTAATATTAGCTTCTAGGAAGCTCAGACCATATTTCCAGTCCCATTCAATCCACGTCATGACTGATCAACCTCTAAGGCAGGTATTGCAAAAATCTGAAACGTTGGGACGTCTTTTAGAATGGGCGGTTGAACTCAGCTAGTTCGAGATACTATACGTACCATGGACCTCGATCAAAAGCCAGGCCCTTGCTGATTTTGTGGCTGAATGCACCAGATTTGAAGAGGAGCTTTTGAAGGAATCGGTGGAGGGGTTGTGGAAAATATTCATAGACGGCTCATCGATTGAGAATGGATTCAGAGCTGGGAATATATTGATCTCTCCACAAGGGCATTAATTCCATACAACTCTGAGATTCAGATTCAAAGCATCTAACAAAGAAGCCGGATATGAGGCCTTGCTAGCCGGACTTAGAGTGGCAAAGGAGCTGAGAGCAAAGGCCATCCAATGCTATAGTGATTCCCAGCTCATGGTCAATCACGTGTTGGGGGAGTATCAAGCTTGTGGTACCAAGATGGCGGCTTACCTGGCTAAGGTGAAGGGGGAGCTATTAGAATTTGAGTACAACACTATTGAATAGATACCTCGTGAGCAGAACTCTAATGTTGACGCTTTGGCAAGGCTTGCCACCACCAAGGAAGTTGAGACTTTGAATGTAGTACCAGTGGAATTCTTGGAGAGTCCGAGCATGACAGAAAAAATGGTAGAGGTCAAGATGATCAACACGAGGCCGACCTAGATGACCCCCGTAGTGGAATACCTTACAACGGGTAGGCTACCTGAGGAAAGAAAGGATGCGAGAAAAATACTCTATCAAGCTCCGAGGTATGTGACAGTGGATGGTACATTATACTGACATGGTCATTCACTACCTCTCCTACGGTGTGTTCTGCCTGAGGAGGCTAAAACCTTTCTGCAAGAGGTGCATGAAGGCTTTTGTGGAGAACATGCTGGAGGGCAAAACCTAGCCTTAAAAATTTTAAGGCAGGGCTATTTTTGGCCCACTTTAATGAAAGATCCCATCTCCCATGTTCAGAAATGAGACAAATGCCAGCGCTTTGCCACAGTTGCCCGAGCTGCTCCAGTCGAGCTAACGATGATCTCATCCCCGTGGCCATTTGCAGTCTGGGGAATTGACCTAATAGGATCCTTACCTATGGGAAAGGGAGGAGTTCGTTACTCGGTGGTGGCAATCGATTATTTCACGAAGTGGGTAGAGGCCGAGCCTTTGGCAACCATCACTTCAAAGAGAGTCCTGGACATTGTGGTGAAGAACATTGTATGTCAATTTGGGCTTCCTAAAAAGATCATGTCAGATAATGGGACCTAGTTCGACATTGATCTCTTCACCGACTTCTGTGAAAAATATGGCGTTATTAAGAGTTTTTCGTCGGTAGCATATCCACAGGCCAATGGACAGGTCGAGGCTGTGAATAAGACCCTAAAGGTGAGCCTTAAAAAAAGGTTAGATGAGGCCAAAGGAGTCTGGCCTGAGCAACTCCCACAAGTACTTTGGGCATACTGAACTTCCCACAGGACCTCCATAGGACGCACTCCTTTCTCCTTGACCTCATCCTTCCCGTCGAAGCTATGATAGCCACACACAAACTAAGGACATTCAGCCAGGAGTGGAATGATGAGCTACTTAACACGTCTCTCGAATTGATTGATGAGAAACGAGAGGATTCACAGTTACAGCTCGCACATTACAAACAGAAAAGCACTCGTTATTTTAATACTATGGTCAAGAGACATAGTTTTGGATTGGGCGATCTGGTTCTCTAAAGGGTCTTTTTGGAAAACAAGGATCCCAAGGACGGCGTTTTAGGCCCGAACTGGGAAGGACCATATTAGATCGTGGAAGTTTTGTGTGAGATAACTTTCAAGTTAGCTCGGCTTAGTGGAGAAACAGTTCCACAGACCTGGAACGCCATGCACTTAAAAAAGTATTATCAATAATACAGTCATCAATGTAAGGCTGAAATATAAAAGCCATTTAGTTAAATAACAGATGGATTATTAAATGATTTTTCTTGTTGAAATGGGTTTAAATAAATTTTTCTTTATAAGGTTGTATTAGCTCGTGTGTTAATGTTTGTAAAAGCAACCAAGAAAGTCTCTACATTCTGGTTACTTGGGGGGCATATAACCCGAAGTGAATCAGAATATGATCGCTGGATGAGTATAAATCATGTAAAATCCTGGACACAACCAGGTACATAACTATCCTGGATACAACTAGGTTAGAAACTTAGAAGCTTGGAAAATTGATTATTCGACGACTTTTTAAGAGCTGTAGATGTCAATAAACCAAGCATGAACTAAGTTTAAATCACTTAAAACCCTGGATATATCCAGGTCCAAAACATAGAAGTTAGCAAAATTGAATATTCAATGGCTTTTCTAAGAGCTCGAGATGTCAATAAACCAAACACGAACTAAGTTTGAAATATTTAAAATCCCAGATATAACAGGGTCCAAGGCCTGATTCTTAATAGGTATGATATAAATCAACACATTAAGTTTGGATATAACTGAGCTTAAAATATTCATCCCGATCTAAAAATCGATTCCTAAATTCTCGAATGTACGAGTCTAAGAAGTCATAAACATGAGAGATAATCAAGGAAAATACATATAAATTAAAAGTTAGATATATAAATTGAAATTAAATTTTTCCTGAGGAGAAAAGCCTCGAACTAAGCCCAATGGAAATTGTTTACAAACAAATATAAAAAAACAAAAAGAATCATTGAGCCCCTCCAGGATTCTCTAAGGACGTGACCTCCTCGCCTTCGTGCTCGCCCGTTGTAGAAGCATCCCCCATTTTCGACGGCTTTTGCAAGATCCAGGTCTTGAATTTTTCAAGTTATGGATCCCACAGTGCGGGAGCCATGAAAGAAAAGTTGCCATCCTGGTTAAAAGCCCAGCAATGGTACAGCATATCTTCCATGGAGGACAGTGAGACCGCCTTCTCTTCTTTAACTGCAGCCTCAGCCTCTAGCTGTTTTGCTTTGGCCTCAGCAACCTCGCCCTGGAGCTGGGCAGTTTGGGCTTGGAGAGCAGCCAAGGCAATCTTTGCAGCCTGCTCGCTTTCCTGAGACGAGGCAAGGGCAAACTTTGCATCATACTTTCTCTTTTGAGTAGCCACAAAGATAGCTTTGGCAGCTTGCTCGCCTTCTTGAGCAGCGGTCAAGGCGGTCTTGGCGGCATTGAGTTTGCCCTGGAGCTCATCATTTCTAGCCTGAGCTCGGGCTATGCTGCGGTGCTGAGCCAGGGCATAATGCAAAATAACAAGGCAAGTTAGATATACCCTTTGGCAAAATAAAGAGAAAAATGTAATTAAGGAATGATATCTTACTGTGAGGGTCATCCTCAAGGATGAATCCAGGATGTTCTCCAGGCTCCACTCCTCGATCGTCCTCAAGTCCCTCGAGTTGGCTCTGTAAGCCTGCCCCACCATGTGGCTCACCATCTCGTAGAGGATTCCCCAAAAGACTTCGGGGATCTTCTCCAAATCTTGGGGATCAACTGGTATACGAACAGTAGCAGCTGGGGCAGGAGGAGTTGGGGGATCAGCTTGTATTACCTGATCCCGAGAAGACGCGAACCAAGGTCAAGGGGGAGGATGAGGAATCCTCTTCTCGGTGATAGTAGACGCCAGAGCTGTCGAGCTCGTGCCTTTCCCCTTAGTAGGGGATTTTGAGGTATTTCCTGCTATAGGAGGGGCTTTCTTTGTATACCAAGGCCTCTTCACGACAGGGCTCGAGCCGGATTTCCCACCATGGAAAGCTGTACATAGGTCAGGAGCTCCGGGTTGTTCCATCTTGTCGCCTGAAAAGAACAAAAAGGGGATTAGTTCACAAGTAAAGTAAAAAACATACACAAAGGAAATAAATAAAGATCCTACCCTCTGGGCTGGGGGAGATGTCTATTATCACGACCTATGGCCTTGGGACTACTGGAGGAGAAGGAGAATCAAAGTCTAGTATTTCTTGGACCCTAGGAGGTTCGGGCTCAGGTTCTACCTCAGGGCTAGACTCATCTACATACTGCCTAAATCCAGGGGCGAAGGCGCCCTGGAGCAAGGAAGGCCATGACCTACGATTGGTCCCATACTCCTAAAAAATGGCGGACATAAAATTTAAGGTGTTATCTACAACAATGGTGCCCTTAGGGTAACTAGTATCATGGCGGAACACTAAGTGATCCACACACTGGAGCAGAGTGACATTACAGTCTGGATTGTTAGGGTGGGGATGGACGAGCTGATTTGGGTTAAATCTAACTAACCTAAAATTGGCAGCAACCCTATCTAGTTCCCTATAAGGGTATGAGTTACCTTGGCCGGAGGGGTCGACTGCTGCCCTTGACGCAACTCGTTCTAAATCAGGTTCCCGAACAGCCTTAGGAACCCGCCTCTTTCGCACAAGAGGCACCTCGTCCTCTTCTTGCTCCTCACCTTCGGTGGCTGGTGAGTCCTCTTCTTGAGAAAGCGGGAGCTCAGGGATTACCGGAAGGGGAGCCTGGGTCCTTCTTAATGCCAATGTCTGACCTTTGCCAATCAACTTACACGCCAACATCGTGGTGTCATTCATGAGTTGGCGGTATTCCTTCTTGCTGGGTCGGAGCCCAAAAAATGTTGTATATTGACCCCCGAGGGTCACTGACTTCCCCATCCTCGCGAATATGGCTGCTCAAAAAATAAACTCAATTAGCACATGTGCAAGGAAAATGTCTTGAAAAGAGAATAATTTTACGAGCTGAGATCAGTGAAAAAAAAACTTACGAGGATGGTTGAAGTATCGATGCTCACAGTTTCATAACCTTTTCGACATAAAGAATTGGTCTTTGTAGTCGTTGGGGTGGCTTGGGAGCTCGATGACCGAAGCAGAGTTTAGGTATCTGGTGAGGTAATAGAATCTGTCACCTCAACCCTTTTGTTTTGGGTTGGCTTTAAGGCAAAAAAAGTATAGTATATCTGCCGGAGTGGGGACCTCCCACTCGTGCTTCAAAAATAAGTATTTCAGCCCCGCCAAGAGCCTGTAAGAATTTTGGGGGAGCTGAAAAGGTGCCAACTTCACATAATTCAGGAAGTCGGCAAAATATTGATCCAGGGGAAGAAAGGCCCCCGCCTTCAAATGCTCATCACTCCAGGCTGCGAAGTCATCCTGGAGAGGGGAGCAGCTCCGTTCCCCTTCAAACGGAGGTCAGGCAATAAGGACTCCGGACCCGACCTTAATTTTATGGCTCAACATAATTTTGTTGACCCTTCCGTGCATCGTAATCTTGGAAGCGATTGTCTCCGCCTCGAAGAAAGCATTGGGGTCAACCACAACTTCCCTCTCCACCACTGGGCCAAAGTGAGGAAGGGGAGATTCTAAGGCAATCTCTTTCCCTTTGTTCGTTTGTTGAGCAAACAACCTGGGTGCATTCTTCTTTGATGCATTCTTCTTGGGTGCCATCAGATCGCCTAATGAACAAGAATGACGAGTTACTTAGTTGGCAACCTAAGAGTTTGTAAAGGTTATGACACAGAAGTACGAAGGAGAATGATGTCTCTGATATACGAGCTGAGTTAGTCTCAGCCCGTTGCGTGATGCCACACGCTACCCTACACTACGCGCCTCGATTTCCTAACAGAACCCTGATGTTTAGGGATCCGTGTGTCAAAAAATCAGGCCACTACTATCCTTGGGGGCAATTAACCACACAAGAAGCGTGTCCCCTAAGAAACCAGGTTTCGAACCCTAAAAACTTTTCATCTTCTATATCCCGAATGGGTATTTCCTAAAATTCACCATAAATTACCTAGATTTACCCAGAAATTACCCAGTTTTATGAATATCATAGTTTTAAGAGATATTTTAAGACCTACTTAGTAAACCTAAGTCGAAGCCTATGTGCCAAAAACATTGAGAAAACAACCTAATATTGACTACAGTAAAGTGTGGATGAGCATGATAAAGAAAACACAGAAATCAATAAAAGAAAAGTTTCTTCAAAACAAAAAGACTTACAGTGTGTTCATCGATAAAAGAAGTAGACTTTGAAGGGGAGAGTTCCTGGAAGACTCTGAGTAACTGGGTTTCTGAGAGTTTTTGCAACAGATGGTTTTCGGGTTTTCTCTGAGAAAGAAGAAGGGTTTGAAAATGCAGAAGAGAGAAGATGTAGAAAGATTTCCAATAAAAGGTGGTGAACTGTGAAAATTGCCTACCTTATTGATACGTAAACGACATAGATCAATTTGAGCCATCTGATTTGGTCTATACAAAATCAAAGGGCTATGTTTCAAAAGACAAAACAATAACAAAAAGGTGACAAGACAATTATTGCAGTCCTCAAAACGCGAACAGATGCTAATTGTAGGGTTCCACGTGTCCAGTACTTGAGTAGTGGGTAGGCATGGTTTATTGCAGCAGAAGTCCAAAAGTCCCTACTGTGTAGTTCAGAAGGTGATGTCATTATAACGACCCAAATTTGCTAATAAGGCTTAGGGCTTGATTAGCGTGCCAGGAGGGCAATAAGTGAATTATTGTTATAATATGGGAATTTATGTGAATATGTAATTAGTGATGCATGTTTAGGTGAATTCAATATGCATGTGGGCCCCGTCTGGATATTAGGGGCATGAATGCAATTTTAGCCTATTGAGGGCATAAATGTAATAATTGTGATATACCTGCGATATATCTGTATTGCGTGATCCAAGACAGTCCTAGGGAGCAGTTAGTTAGAAAGTCACAACAGGGTCGAAAATCGGACTCGGGGCGAGTCGAGGGGTATTTTGGGTATTAGAAATCTTATGGGGTTATCGGGTTACAGAAGTAAATATTTTGAGATATATTCGACGTTAGAATGCCTAGGAGGGAGTATTGGGGAAATTTACCATTTTGCCCCCGTGGACGTTTTTGGCACCCCGAGCCTTGAGGTAACCTCTTAGACTTAAGTTAAATAAAACAAAATATAGGAAACCCCAAGATTTCTCTAAACCGACCCTGTCTCTTCCTTCACATCTCTTTTGAAGATTTTCTCTCCATTGGAAGCATGGGAGAACTCTTGGTGAAATCAACCAAAGACTAAGAAGTGGAGCTGGGATTTTGGGAGCTAGTGGCTTGGAGCTTAGGGAATTAATCCAGGGATCTAACTCAGTTCAAGGTAAGCTTTAATCTTAGTAAATTGTACTGAATAGCTGTTGGTATTTTCAGAGTTTTCATGTGAGTAAGTGGTGAATTGCTCTTGAGTGTTTGGTTGAGCTTTGAGGCTAGTTTCTGTTAGGTTTTGATGCTACGGCTGTGTTAGAATTTCTGTGATGAATGTTTGGATAGTTAGGTTGACTTTTATGGATAATTGGCTTGGTTTTAGGAGAGAAAATGGAGGAATTTTCTGGGTTCGAAGGGTTGGGCCATGGCCCTGTTCTTGCTGAGCCGCAACCTTTTAGAACAATGGTGTGACCTGATAGAAGGGGCGTGTCGCGGCACCCTATAGTAGGGTCGCGGCGCGTGTTGGCAGAAAAGAGATTGAGCCTCTATTTGAGCTTAGGGCCGCGGCACTCAGTGCATTTTTGGGTTTTTAAGAGGTTTTAGGCTCGGAAATTCAACAGTTAAGGCTCGGGATGGATTCTATCACCCGGATTGATAGAATTCAACGTTCCAGAGATTAGAATTATGACCCAAAGCTATTTAATGGATTAGAACATGATGGGTGGAAATTGTTAATGCGTTGTGACTAGGGTTTCGGTGAGGCTCGGACTAGGGAACTGTGCTCGAGACATCGGTGCTTGGAAAGCTTGGGACACAAGTAAGGAAACTACTGTTCCCATAGAGCTTTTGTTGCAGGGCTTGACCCTATATGATTAAGTTGCAAGGCTCGACCCTATATAACTGTGTTGCAGGGCGTGGCCCTTTGATTGCATTTATATGTGTTTAAATATCTGTTTAGTTATATATAATGTGTGTATATAAATGATAAAGCGGTGATGGCCGGGAACGGAAAAGGCCGGGAACGGCGAAGGCCGGGAACGGCAAAGGCCGAGAACGGAAAGGGGCCGGGAGCAGCGTTTAGCACGCGAAGTGAGAGTTTCCAGGGCGAGACCCCAAGGGATACCTGGGATATCCTTACGGTATAGACCGTGTACCCAGGGCTTGGTAAAGCACCTGGGACGACATGGTCGTATATGTATAGCTTGTTGAAGGCTTAATTTTATGTTAAGTGTTTAGTGTGTTATCTGCTTGTGAGGGTTTTCTTGTTGGGCTTCGACTCACGGGTGCTCTATGGTGCAGGTAAAGGCAAGGGGAAAGTCGATCAGCCTTGAGTATGGTGAGCGTGACGAGCGGCGCGTACATGTCTGGTTTGCCTGGCTGCCATGGCCAGGGGTGCTTTTGGGGGATGATTGTACTAAACTTAAATTTTGTCGTTTAGTTGACTCTGGTTATTTTTGAGTTGTACATATATCTAAACAATGTTTTTGGGATCCCAAATGTTAAACGTTTATAAATTTTCAATGAATGGTTTATTCTCAAGTTTATGACTCTGATTACGATTTAATTACACTTTTGTCCTAAAAACCTCGATTAGCGAGTTAATTGCACATTTTAAACTCACTCAGTAACGACTCTAAGGCAGTAGGGCGTTACAGTCATGAACCATGAGCAGGGACTTGGGGGGAAAATGTGTACCCTATTTTCAGGATGAGTCTTTCACTCAGCTCGGGTACAGCTGGCAAATAAATACATGGAAGAAATTGCCAAGGAATCAATATATTATCCACGTGGACAACACAATTTTCACGATGGTTATACAAGCTAGGAATGCATAAGTTGCGAAGGGCGAGCTTATGATATTCATATGGCACGGCCTCCACAGTACGAGCTCGGAGACATATTCAGTTCGTGGTAACTCGAGCATATGGCGAATCCGCGGATCCCCAAAGACCCGAGTATTTTATACGATCATTTATGGACAGTCTGTAATATTTAATGTCCCAGATATTAGGAGACCATTTATTTCATGATCAGATCACATCCTAGTATAAATGGGAATATTTAATATTAAATGTAATAAATATGTAAATCCGTGATTGACTCACGCAGTTACCCAAACTTGTCCAAGTAATTTCTCTATAAATACTGAGAATATTGGACAGGAAGAGGGACGATTATTCTGTAATACTGAAACTCTTCCAAAATAGAGAGAGAAAAAAAATAATAGTATAGACTCGTGGACTAGGTGGATTTTAACCACTGAACCACGTAAAAAGATTTGTGTTCTTGAGAGTTAATTTCTTATTTTGGTTTATTATCAAGCACTAATTCAACCTTGTTATTTTCCTAATTCACTGTTGGCGAAAAACCGCGTCAACAACTCCCATTATCCAATACCTTAACGAGGGACTATCGCCAACAAAAAGGAATAAATCAAAGAAACTACAAAGGCAGTCCGCCCAATTTATTCTAGTGGACAAAATTTTGTATCGACGAGGATATTCTATGCCCATATTACGTTGTATTCCCAAAATAAAAACTAAGGATCTATTACAAAAAGTACACTAAGGGTTTTGCGGAGACCACACTGGGGGGCACAGTTTATCAAAGAAGATTCTGTGACAATGGTACTTTTGGCCTACAATGAATGAGGATGCAACAGAATTCGTGAAGAAATTCAACAAGTGCCAATGATTTTCTGAAATACTTCGAGCAGCCCCAAATGAGCTGCAGCAGATGCAAAGCCCTTGGCCATTTGCAGTTTGGGGAATAGACCCGATCGGATCTTTGCCAACGGGAAAAAGGGGGTTTAAAATACGTAGCAGTAGTTGTCAAATACTTCACCAAATGGGTAGAAGCTGAGCCGCTCGCAACAATCATGACCAAGAAAGTTATAGATTTCATCTTCAAAAACATAGTGTACCGAGATGGATTGCCAAATAAAATAATTGCAGACAATGGCACGCAATTCGAGAACGACCTATTCATCGATTTCTGTGAACGACATGGTATAAATAAAAGCTTCTCATTAGTCGCCCATCTGTAAGAAAGTGGGCAAGTCTAAGCGGTGAATAAGAAGATAAAGGACACCATGAAGAAAAGACTCAAACATGCAAAGGGAGTTTGGCTAGAAGCTTCTCATCAGTCGCCCATATATTCATACGGACAAGTCAGGGACGCGTCGCCAGTCTATAGGCGATGTGTTGCCTGCTGGGTTTTTTCAAAGCCCTAAGGTTTTAGGCGATGCATCGACTCCTAGGTGGCAATGCAATGCCTCCTGGGCAAGTCAAAACTCTCAAAATTGACCTTAAACACCTTCAAATGCTCCCAAACTTTTTGAGCATACCTAGATAGTTCATTGCATCACTTTAGCCCCATAAAAGTCAATTATAGATGCCTACAATAAAATATCATATTTTTACTTCAACTTAAGTGAAAATCGTTCAGTGTTTTGCACCACATTGTGTAAACAACTTAATCATTATAGTTAACCAATCTCAACCCTTTTGTAGGTTTAGTTTCATGTTGTATTGGCGCAAAATGGCGAAAGCTTCCTCTAGATCGGCGACATGCCCCCCAACCTTCTTGGACTTCACCAAGATACCGTCAAAGTAGACCTCCATATTCCTTCTTATCTGATCTTTAAAGATTTTATTGACCAGTTGCTGATAGGTGGCTCTTGTGTTCTTTAGTTCGAATGGTCTAACTTTGTAGCAATATAGGTCCATATTTGTCATGAGTATGTATGTTCTTGGTCCAAGGGGTGCATTGCTATTTGATTGTACTCGGAGTAATCATCCATGAACTACAGTAAATCGTGCTCCGATGTTGCATTAACAAGATGATCAATCCGAGGAAGTGGAAAGAAATCTTTGGGACATGCTTTGTTGAGGTCGCTAAAGTCGATGCACACTCACTAGGTTCCATTCAATTTGCAAACGAGCACCGAGTTTGCGACCTATATAGAAGGCTTCCTGAATAAAACAATTTTCTTCCAACTTTTTCACCTTTGCTTTCAGCACCTCGCATCTCTCGGCATCAAGTGACTGTAACGCCCAAACTCCAGGGACCGTTACGATGTGCCTTGTAAACAGTGCTAAACTCGCTAATCGAGTTATTTGACCAAAATTGTGTACTAAGTATGATTAGCGGTTTAGGGATTAAAACTTTTGGTTAAGATGTAACGTTTCACTAGAATGGTTAATATATATTGGGATCCTAAAAATATAATTTCAGAGTCTATCACTAAAAGATATTTACAACAGGCTGTTATAAGCGGCAAAACAGGGTTCAACCCTAGTTCCTTTTTAAACCTCGACCGTGGCGGACGAGCAGCTGCATATGTACACGTCATCACCTAAGCTCTCCAACTCAAGGATGGTCCAGCTTCCTTTTGCCTTTACCTGCACCACATAGCACCCGTGAGCCGAAGCCCAGCAAGAAAACACAATATAACATGATATAATATCAACAGTAATTGTATTGATTATTCAGGACCAACAATTCAAACAAATAGGTGACTAGTACAAGAGTCACAAATGTGGGGACGGTACCCTTAGCCATGTGACGATAGGGTCACCAGGGCTTAACTGGTAGGTTGTCCTTTTGTAACGCCCTACTTCCTTAGAGCCGTTACTAAGTGAGTTTTAAGACA
This sequence comes from Humulus lupulus, assembly GCF_963169125.1. Taxonomy (NCBI): domain Eukaryota; kingdom Viridiplantae; phylum Streptophyta; class Magnoliopsida; order Rosales; family Cannabaceae; genus Humulus; species Humulus lupulus. The sequence goes on along the minus strand of NC_084800.1, from coordinate 143,445,177 downwards.
AACCAGTGTGCAATGAACTCGCTAACCGAGGTTTTGGAACAAAAGTGTGACTAATTAAAAGTTAAGGCTGTAATCTTAAAAAAAAACGCGTTGTTTCAATAAAACTTCTAGTATTAAACATTTGGGATCCCAAAATAAGGTTTGAAAACTATTTACATCTAAAAATAAGTTTACAATTGATCAGTTATAAAAATCATAGATTATTACAGCCATTTTCTAATAAACCCCCAACCAAAGCAGTCAGGCAGGCCAAACATGTACGCGTCGCTTCACGCTCTCCGTACTCATGGTTGGTTGACTCAGTCATTGCCCTTACCTACAACACAGAGCACCCGTGAGCCGAAGCCCAGCAAGAAAACTCATGCAGAACATAACATATGCAATTTATACAGTTTATCAAGTCAGATAATCCACAGATAAACAAGTCAACCATTAGACTAAGCAAACACGGCCATGCCGCCCCAGAACCCTTACCACAGCCTGGGGTCTCGGTCCTCACCGTAAGGATCTCACATGTATCCTCTGGGTCCTACCCTGACTATAAGCATCCCATGTGCTAAGTGTTACTTCCGGCCCCGCTGCCGTTCTCGGCCATGCCGCCCTCGGCCATAGCCGTTCATTTCACTATAATCATATATAGCATAAATCAAACAACATTCAAACAATTAACAATTCATTTAAATCTGCACCCTAACATGTAATGCAATATAGGGTCGTGCCCGGCAATCATCTCATCATGCAACATGCAATATAGGGCCGTGCCCCGCAATCACACTATGGGCCCACGCCCTATCCTATGGGTGTTATAGTTTTCTTACCTTTCCATTCAATAGCTTTCCGATGCACCAAGGCCACAAGCACGATCCTCTAGCACGAGCCTCCTCGAAATCCTAGTCACAACACACATATAACACTTTTAATACTAACCAACCCAAAACCACTTCCCGGGACCAATCCCGCACTCTCGGAACCTCTAATTCCCTAAAACGATACATTGGAACCATCCCCCGAGTCCCCGGGAAAAAGCCCTAAAAACCAGAATTTTTGCCTGCCAAAATGGCCTAGGGCCGCGGCACTCCCCTCAAGGGCCGCGGCGCCCAGCAGCCTGACCTCCTCCTGATGCAACCTCGTGCCGCGGCGCCCAAGAACAGGGCCGCGGCGCTCATACGCGAACCCAGATTTCTGGGTTTTCTCCTGCGTTTTCTCCGAGCTAAAACCTCTCCAAATCATACCAAACCAATACCCAAACCCCAAAATCAATTCAAAACCCCACATAGACCATTTAACAACTCAGAAACATCATTAAAGAAACCCAAACACACAATCAAATCCCCAAAATCCACATATTTGATTTTCAACTTCAGAAAATATAAAACCCAAAACTCAAACTTAAACCATGCTTAAATTCCTCAAACCATAACAGAAACATGCCTTAAATTACATAAAATCCTTACCTTGAATGAAGAATCCCACCCTAAGCTCCCTTGATTCATCTCCTAAGTCTCAAATTTCAGCTCCTTCACTCATCTTCTTCTTCTTCTTCTTCTCATTGCCCTAACTTTCCTTCTCTTTATTTTTAACAAAACCAAACAATGACCAAGCCCCAAACCGTGTACCCCTTAATACCCAGCTGCAACATATCTAATTCCCAGCCAAATGACCAATTTACCCCTTCATCAAAACCCTTTGCTAACTACACCTCAAGGGCACTCTAGTCCTTTCTCCTATATTGCAATTCTACCATTTCTTTCACCTAAACTTGTTACTCTCGGCAGTAACTAATGGTTACCCAGGTTACTCAATCACCAATAACCATTACCCGCAAAATCTCAACTTAACCATAGAATTCCCAAGGTACCCCTAGGCTCCTCCCGAGCTGAGTATAAAATCCTGTTGTGACCTTTAAGTTAATTTGCTCTCTAGGACCGTCTCGGCACGTGCATCACAATAATAACACCATACTCACGTGGTACTAATCACAGAATATAATTATCACATATATGCCCTCAGCGGGCTAAAATTACAATTATTCCCTTCTAACACGATCCGGGCCTACATGCATACTAATATACATAGTCATGCATCTCAGATAAGCAAATAGTCATATAACATGCTTTAAATCATAATCATGCATTTAACTCATCAAAGTCACACATAAATCCCATCATGCCCTCCTGGCACGCTAATCAAGGCCCTTAAGCCTTATTAGCGAATTTGGGTCGTTACACCTTTCATAAGTTCGATCAGGACAAGTGCATGGTGAATGGTCACCAACATAACCTTCCTCCCGACTCTAGAGTCGTAACTATGGACAGCGTCCCCTAGCCATGTGACAAACAGTCACCGGGGCCATATGCCCTGGCTATGAACATCTGGTCTTAGACCAGGCAAGCGCTTGTAAGTTCATCGACTTTAGGGTCGATCCAGCATTAATGTCATAGAGCCATTCAATGCATGTTCATCGACTTTAGGGTCGGTCCATAAACAAGGTATTCAGCATGCTTACTCAACAAGTATTAATACAATTAGGACCATGCACAAACCCAGAGGCACAAGCTCTGAACAATATCATAATCAGTACTCAAAGCATGTCCTAATCACATGTTTCTCATGCATCATATGCATTATAGTCAACAATCCAACATGCACCAATAATAGCCATGCATGTCACGTTCGATAGTCAACCAACATGCATCAAGAATAGCCATGCATGTCATACCCAATAATCAACCAACATGCATCAAGAATAGCCATGCATGTCACATATACACAAGGTGCAGTTTTCTTGCCTCAGAGTCGAGCTAGGATGATTAAAAGAACGACCCTTGAGAACGATCAACTTTTAGTCCTTTAGCGGTCACCTAGTCATAACCAAATATAGGATACCATCAATAAAAATGATCAACATAAGTTCCCAAACCAATATCTAGCCTCCGGGACATCAAACACTACTCAATCGGGTAATAGGTTCGACCCCGAGGCCTAAGGCTTGAATCCCCAAGCTAAAAACACATTTCTGGCCAAAAACCCACTAAGGGTCGCGGCCCTCCCCAGCTGCGCCGCGGCACGCCCCTCAAACAGAGGCAGCCTTCTCTGTCACACGCCAAGGGCCGCAGCGCACCACAGCCATGCCGCGGCGCTTAACCCAGACCAGCCAAAAACTCAGCACGCACCAGCTCGACTTCCCCTGCGTTTTCCCTTCAAACCTGTCCCAAACCTCAACCTAACACCCAATTCAACCACCAAACATCATCTACAACTCACCCTCATCATAACCCAAGTTAAACATCAACCAAACTTCTATTAATCCAAACTTTCTACAAGGAATTCACAAGCTGAAAACTAAAGCCCAAAACAGAGCACACCATAAAATTCATAACTGGAACTCACCTCAAACTTGATTTTGAATCCCCTTTAATGGCTTAATCAAGTTCCCAAGCTCCCACCTTTGATCTCCTAACTTAACTCCTCAAGATGGCTCTCAAAATTTGAAAGGAAGATGAAGGAGAAATGGTGTACGGGTGAGGGAGAAGGTTGAGGATAATGATGCTCTGTTTTTAACTATTCCACAGCCATCTAAAACTATAAGGCTGATACAAATCCTTAAGGTCAAAAGACCATAATGCCCCTAGGCCAATTAAATCCCTCTAAAGACTTCCGAGGGTAAAACCGTCCTTTCCCGCCTATCATGTTAATTATAATTAACACTCTCCAATTCCCATTATTCACAACATTCTCAAATACCAATAAATCATATCCCGTTACCCTTTTATTCCCGGTAATGTTCTAGTCATCAAAATGACCCCGAGACTCACCCCGAGCCCCGAACTTAAACCCGTTATGACTAGACCGAACACTTACATTTCATGATCGTCTCATGCCGAGTAGCTCGAACCAATCCACCTTATAAGATGGCCATATTAATTAATCACAACCATGCACCCAAAATACCCAATTACGCCCACAGCGGCCAAATTACCAAAATGCCCTCATAATTAAAATAGGAACCCATATGCATGCATCCACCATCATATAATAATATAATTCACGTAAACATGCATATAATCATTAAATACCATAATAAATTAATTATGGCCCTCCCGGCCTCCTAATCAAGGTTTTAAACCTTATTAGGAAATTTGGGGCATTATAGTGACCGTCACTTCTGCCAAACCAGGGGCACCTTTGGGACTATTTTCAGGGCATGGCTTATGACAAATGGGCTAATGCCTACCATGACATTATGGGACCATGAAAGAACATCTTGATTCTTCTGCAATAAGTCAATCAGCTCAACTTTGACATCGCCATTCAAGTTCTTGATGACCCTTACCTTTCAAGTAGGGTTGCCTTCTTTTAGCTCTACCTCATCAAGTTCTTTGACTTGTCCTCCCAATCTTTCTTCATCCCCAAAGCGAGGATCCAACTCTTCCCTGCTTTAGGCCTCACTTCATAAGACATTAGGACTCAGGTTGGCATTAGTGGCACTGTCACCTACGGCACTCTAATGGTAACTTCGCCAACCATGGCCTTGCCATTCAAGATCTTCGCTATCAATACGACGACTTCTTCGTCGAACAAATCCTCGATGTCTTCGGTACCTTGGTCATCAAAATCATATTCGTGTTAGCAACCTTTCCTTTCCTAGCTTTGTTAATGGAGGCATTATAGCATTCTCGCGCCTCTTTCTAGTTTCCTCTTATACAGTCGATACCTTCGCTCGTGGGAACTTGACGGTGAGGTGCCAAATTGACATTATGGGTAGCAGTTCAATGAGCACTGGTCGCCCCAATACAACATTGTATCCCGACGGGTAATCGACAACTACAAACGTTGCCATGCAAGTCGCCCTTTGAGGAGGATCGCCTAGTGTCACAAGGAGTTTAATGGAACTTATGGGGGCCAGGCTCGCACCATTGAACCCATAGATCCTCATGACGCACGACTGGAGATCACGTGCTAAAGGGATATGACTAATGGTGTCAAACCCACGAACACAATATTACGACCCATCAACTAATGTGATGGTAGAAGTGGAAGTATGTGACTGAAAAGTAGAAAAGATACTAGAATAACCTACCATATGATTGGTGGCACCATAATCAATGACCTGTTTGGAGGATGAGGAAAAAAGACATGCATTGAGTTTACCTAACTCAACAATAGCAGTGACAAAAGAAGATGAAGACTTGAGTGACTCTTAATACTATGAGAACTTGGAAAATTCATCGGTAGAGATAAGGAGCGATTTGGCAAAGGCATCATTAGCGAACGCAACATGGGCCGAGTGTTTTTGCTTATTTTTGTATTGAAGCTTTCTACACTCAAACTTCATATGGCCTAGCTTATGACAATAGTTGCACACAATGCCTCCAAAATCTGGCACTCGAGTTTCAAATCCTTTATGAGTCACCTCCTTTGTTTCCATTGTGATTAGTTGGTCTCCCATGCACATACTTATTATTTCAGCTTACCAAATTACTATTGAGCGAAACAGGTGGAGTACTTTCTCTGCGAAAAAAGTGATTAAATATGTCTTGCAAAGATGAGAACTTGTGACTTAGCCAACTTAAAGTCAAGAGAGAGGCTAGTTATGAAACTCATGATAATCATTTACTCCCATTGGCGTTGTTGAACCTTCACGACAAAGCTAAAGGGCAACAACATATTAAGTTTCTCATACGTCTTCTTGAACACCATAAAATAGCTTGTAAGGGACTAATCTTGTTTTTTCACACTGTTAAATGCTTTGAGAACCACATACATGCGAGAGAGATTCCCCTTCCATAGTACAAAAATTCCAAACAATCCATCAGTCCTTTAACAAACTCATAGTGATTGATCAAGCCAATTACATATTAATTCTGAATATGAAAGAACAAGCGAGCATCTTCTCCGAGTCAAGTCTGTTTCGAATCATATTTCTCCTTCAAATAATTTTTAAGAGGGTCATAAGTCAAATGAGTATCTTTGTCAATACTTTGTAGATAAAGGCGAAAAGTCTTGCCACGATCCAAATAGATCAAACAGTTGATTTTAAGATGGTCATAAGTCAAATGAGTATCTTCATCAATACTTTGTAGATAAAGGCAAAGAGTCTTGCCACAATCGAAATAGATCAAACAGTTGAACTTATGGTCGACAATTTTGGACATCATTGGCACCACACCCATAACAATAGAAGACTTATTCTCAGCCATAACGCCTACACAAAAAGACAAGGCAACAACCACTAAAACCACAACAAAGGATCGAGATCAAACCTTGACAAACACAAGTACTGAGCAAGATTAACACAAACGGAGCATAGTGCACCAAGGAACGCAAAGGAGGACAGCCAAAAAAAGAACAGGTGACGAAGGTTAAGCCAAGTGTGCTCACACACCGACGCATGGGGACGAGGCAACAACGCGTAGGGCTCACACGCAAGTATTATGGGCACCAAACTCAGGCAAACGATTGGGCTTCCTCCCTAGACAGGCGGTGAAAATAAAAGGCCACTCCAAATAAGGTTGCCGTAATGGAACCCTAATTTGTGTTTATGCAAGAGAGCCAAAACAAAATCCTAATTTTGTAACAAAACTCTAATTTTGAAACCTTAGCATGTTATTTGAGGTGGAAAAAAAATTCTCTTCATTTTTATTGAAAAGTGATGAACATGTATATGCACAACTAGAAATCTATCTAAGGAAACAAAAATTAAGCTATCTAAGGAAACTAAAATTAAGCTAATTGACAGCTAAATGCAACTAATATACAACGATCATAGAAGAATAGGAAAAGAAGTTTGTTCAATATTTTTTTCATATAAACTTCTCAAAATCTTTTTCTTTTCTTCATGTGGATTATAAAAAGAAAGGGAGTGAGAAAAAAAAATGGTGAAAGGATCCACATTTATGCCATTGGCCGTTCATGATGTGATTATGAAACCAAAAACACATTCAATACCAAATTGTTTGCACTCATTTCATCTAAAAACAACACCCAGTGGCTTGATCATAAAGGAAAAGAATTAAACACAACTTACAAAGAATATTTACAATTCCCCCAAAAAAGACTGCTTTAACCATGCTGACAAGAAAAGAGTGCACATAATAAATACAATAACAAGAGGGCAAAATTAAAAGAACAAATCAGATGGTATCTCTATCTACAAATTTAACCAGAGAAAGTGAAGAAGCCTCTGCCTTGCATGGTATGTATAGGACATGTCGCACTTACAATTTTGGAAAAAGAAGTCACTGTGTTAGTAGAATCTAAATATAAAAAAGAAGTTATAGCAATAAAAGGCTTCGACCTCATTAGTCGTGAAGTCATGATAATTTGGTACTTGTCTCGTCGCTCAGTTTCTTGTATTCTGGTTTCAGCTTGTACATTCCTTGATTTGCTCCTTTGTTGTTGTACACACACAGCTCTTTCAGTATGTCTTTCAGAAATTGCTGCAAAAGGACGCTGATATACTTTATTATCCTCAAGATCAAGGAAATACAAAAGTTTCTCAATAAGTTACTCTTCCCTTCCCACAACTTCATCCTTGGGAATATCTATAAATAGAACTTGAAATTCTAAGTAAATATAAACAGAAGCTTAAGAAAAAAGAAAGAAATCATAGGGCATACTTCAGGTTGGTCTGTCTCTTGAATCAGTTGTTTTAGAGTCCAATTTGGTTGCCTCTCAAACAGCTTAAACATAATATCTTCCATTTCTCCACGATCCCTCCTCGTTCTTTTCATTTCAGATCCCTTGGTTGGTGCTTTCTTCTTATCCTATTTGATCAAAGGCAGAGCATCCTCCTAGTCAAGGATTGATAATAGAAGGATAATAGACTTCATAAACAAAGTTTGTTAACTAATGCAATGCTCCCTAGAGATGCAAGTAGCAAAATACAATTAAATACAAAAATATTGATACTGAGGAAAGGTGAAAATATAATTACAGGTCCAGAAACAATAAATCCCATCATTCCTGGCATAGGCCTCATTCGAGCTCCATTGTCATTGTCGATCACCTGAAACAAGAAAGTAGAAAAGTATGGAGGAATAATGTAAGAGATTAGACTAAAGACATGGTATTCTGACAAAATTTCAAGTGAAGAAAGTGGCACCTGAATCTTTCTAGTTTTAGTCATATATTTTTTAGTCCGTTCACGGCATAGCTTTCGATAGCTCTCAAGGTTCTCAGGATGAGGCTTCATGTCAAATTTGTTTAGTATCTTCCCCTCCACTGAGATCTTTCCTATATTGAGCAAGTAAATTCACCATTCAATCTAGGGATTACAGTAAACCAAATTAAGACATTAACATCTCATAGCTAGTATAAACTTTTATAAATATCCTGCAGTAGTTTGACGGAGCTGTTTCTGACTATTAATTTTGCCACATTACATTTGGTACTTTTGGCTGCAATCCTAAAAAAAAACGACAATTGACAAGCAAGATGAAGATCTGAGTTAAAAACTCAATTCTGATATAATATGAACCAACCAACATGAGGTACTTCAAAGTTCTCCTTACCCCATGTTAGGACTGATATCAGGTTCACCTATGCTAGGAGAGGTAAGCCTAAAACGCAAGGGTAAATTGGTCTGCCTTGGGATGCTAAGGGCACTTTTGTAATTGTGTGTGGAGCGTTTATGGTAGACTGATATAGGGTGTTGTGGTGAGAGAGAGGGGTATGCTTGAGCTGAGTCATTTGGTCCTAGCATCTAGGAGAGTCCCAGCCTCGCGAAATCTGTGGGATTGTACTTGAGCTATTTTCCATTTATTCAATAATAGCTACTCTCTCTTCCTCTGCCATTTTCTCTGTACAATTTGGCTACTGTTCTATTATTCTAATTATTGCAGGTGTACGGTGCACATCACCCCATCCTTTGATAAACTTTTAACTGATTTCCCAATTATAAATTTTCAGCCTACTAGATTCCTGTAGCTCCTTTACAATTCAGTGCAAGTTTAATTTACACATACAATAATTGGTCAAGTAAAATGTAATCTTCATAGCTGGCTTTCATGTTTTATATATTTTTGGTGTCACTCAGAATTGTCATAAAACCTCCTATTTTCACTCTTTCTTTCCTTTTTCTATTGACAATGCTACTAAATTTCCAACATTCGATTATTACCATGGGGGTCCAAATTTAAATTGACATAATGTCAATTTGGCTGTTAATTATTGCCGATGCAATGGAATCTTTATGGCATAGTGTCAAAGCAGAGCTAATAATAAATCACCAAGGATGTCGTATTAAGACTCATTCCAAATGCATACCAAAATATTTACATCAGAGAGATGCATGCTCACCTTGCGAAGACTCTGAGAATACAGACATTGGAATAAAATCTTTGGACATTTCCATAGAGTAACGCTTTGGTATATTGCCAGATTCTGCACCAGCCAATTCCATGGTGAACTGCAAGTTATTAACAAGAAGAGGAGTGCTACGGTCAAATTCCTACTTCAACCTCTTAGTTAACCTCCGCCCCCAAAAGCACATGTCGAATTTTTTTTTATGACAGCATTTGTTGTAGTTACGACATCCTTCCTGCAAATTTTTGAAAGATTCTGAATAGTTTACAGTGCCCAAACAAAAACCAAAATACAAACATATTTTGGACACAGTAAACTATTCAAAGGATGTCGTAACTACAACTAACACGCTATGAAAAAAAAATCTGACGTGTTTTTGGGGCGGAAGTTGACTAAGAGATTGAAATAGGAGGTTGTTGTTAGCACTCCTCTAATGAAGAAACATAATCTTTTTAGTATCTCAAACAAATTTCATTCCCATATATTCTTTAAGTAATCTATTCTACCTTACAATTATTAATAATGATCTTTTCTTTTAATATCTCAAACAAATTTCATTCCCATATATTCTTTAAGTATTCTATTCTACCTTACAATTATTAATACTGATCTTTTCTTTTAATATATATATATATATATATATTTCATTACAGATTCTGTCAAAATAAAATAACTACAAAAGCAGAGATAACTTTAACATAAAATATAAATGGTCATAACTCATCACTCACTCATATCCATGTACAATCACTACAACATTATATAAGAAGTTCAACAATCAACTTCATATTTAACATATACAAGTAAAAAAAAAAGCCAATTAAGAGGAGGAGAATAAACCAAAAACCCAGAATATCAATCCAAAAACAAAGAGTATTGCTACTGGTGCCCCACTATATGAGATGTTATTGTTAGTGAAATTCAATATCGGGTAATATTAGATACCGTTAGCCACTCATAAATGAGTTGTGATTTTGGGCAACATAGCAAATTACAACACTCAAAAAAAAATGAAATGTAAAACCCTAGAGATCACTAAACATTCTTGATTAAAATGCAAATGCATGAGTGAAAGAACCAAACAGTAACCCTAAAAATCATAACATTTAAACCAAAAGAAAAGGCAAAGAGATCAAGAAGAACCAAACACAAAAATTTGTAAAGTATTGAGAATTTATTTGAAAAAAGAGAAGAAAGAGTGACCTGTGGAGAAGCAGAATCTTCATTGGAATGCAGAGGGTTGATGGAGATGATGACCTTGGCGACGGAAGGAGAAGGGTCATCGGAGGAGGAAAGCGGCAATGGACGAGGATGAAGAGGTTGACGAAGAGAGCAAGAGACGAGCGGAGGGCATTTCATGAGCCACACTGCTCTCTCGGCTCTGCTCGTCTCCACGTGCTCGTTCCCAACCTCCTGCTTCTGCAGCTTCTTGTTATCCTCCATTGGCCACACCAGGCCACTCTCCATAGATAAATTACATAGAAATTAAATTTTAAATTAACAGCCTTTACCCAAGCCAAAAGAAAAGGGTACACACAAGACAAAGTAAGCAAAACAAAACGAAGAACAAAAATGAAGATGTATTGTCCACCAAGTACTTGATTTCACTAAATTTATTTATTAACAAAGTTGGAACCTTAGTCCCCATCCCATTACATATCACTCTCCAATAGTTAAAAAAGTATGTACCATATCATATAATCAAAATACGTATGCACCATATCTCCAAATGTATTTCTTATACATTTTCGTTAGCTTGGTTTTTGTGTACAGAGGACAAAGAAACTTCCAATTTTCTAACTTTAAATGTGTTTAAAATTTGGATATTATATTCCACAATTAAAATTTTATAGAAAAAAAAGGACAAGACGCAGATCATATAAAACAATAAAAGATTTGAAGGCAAGTCGTATACATTATGTTTAACAAATTAAATCTAAATACATGAACAACCACCTGCAACAACATTGACTCTTCACATTTTTTTAAGTGCATCAACATTTGCAGTCTTATCTTTCTCTTAAACATTTTTCTTATTCATGTATATATATATATAACAACAGATTAGACAAAGCCTTTGCAGCCACTTTTTTTTTTTTCTCTTTAACAGTCTTACGAACAGTGGCACTACACAATAATAACCCCTTTGATGCTCTTCTTAGTCTTCAAATTGGTACATTAATATTCCAATTGAATTGCTCTCATTAACTACAGCGTGTTTCACTCAAAAGAACAAATTATTGTATAGTCGGAATTTTAATAAAAAAAATGCATCAAAACAAACTAAAATAAATGTTTTACCCACTCAAAATCTGAAATTAGAATATGAAATTAGTGGGTTCAAAACTATCAAATCCCTCTTCATTCAAACTCACATATAAAACAAAGATTAAAACCAAATAAACCAAATTTAGATAGAATATTTCAGATTTTCATGAGTGGGAACTATTATTTATCAAATAAATGGAAAAAATTGAAGGAGAAATACCTTGGTGACGCTGAAAATGGAGGATACAAACGCTGCCGCTGTCCTCTAGGCTTGGTGCCGCCGGAAATGATGCAGTCGGCGCCGAAAATGGTCCACGTCGCTGGAGATGGAGCAGGTGCCGAGAGAAAACTTTGTGTGGCTGGCGCTCTGTGCGGCTAGCTTTTTCTTTGCAGCAGAAATGTCAAGCGTTTCTAATGAAATGAAACCCTTTTATTTCTATAACAATTTTGAGGACACCAAAAGTGATACTTAATACGTTTTGAGGGCACCCAAAATGGGCCTTTAAAAGAGCCAATGGAATACCATATTAGTAGCATAATTAATTGAAGAAATTATATTTTATATGAGAATTTTAATAGACTTCACAATTTTTTTTTTTTATTTAAGGTAATCTATGACGTTTTTTTTTAGATTTTTAACTTTTATGGATTTATTTTCTCATATTTTTGTTTAAAAGTTAGTTTATGTCATAGTTTTACTTTTAATCAAATTTTATTAATTTGGAAGGACATATTTGTAATTTGATTATTATGTTTTTAGCTTATTTATTTTTTTAAATAACTAATTTTATATTAAATTTTTTTTTGGTTGTTTTACAATTTTGTTTGTGACATTAATTGTGTTTATTATTTTTTTTATTTATTATAAACATTTTTTCCTTATTTTTATATTGTATGTTTCTTTTTTCAAATCTTGTGTGAGGTATTGATATTTGATAATTATATAAAAAAAAATTCTAGAACTAGGTTAATTAACATGTACCAGAGGAATAACCAGTTACCCTGAGAGGAGCAACCTTCTGCCATAAAGGGGTAACCAGTTACCATAAGACGGGTGACGGATTACTCATATTAAATATGAAAAGAAACATTAAATTTGAATGGAAAAAAGGAAGAACACTTCATTAAAAATAAGAAGAAGTAACTATGATTTTAGTAACATAGGTAACCAGTTACCATAAAGAACCCAAAAATATACACACGCAGCATAACGTGAAGGTAACCAATTATCCCTAGAAATATACACACAAAAAACATGAATGTAACCAGTTACCCCCAGAAATATACACACAAAAAACACAAAGGTAACGAGTTTCCATAAATCTGAAGATAGAAAAAAAAAAAAAACCAGATCCACCCCCTTCCCCTTCTCTCCCATCTTCTTCATATAATTTTTTTTTCTAGATTTGAATGTTTCCATCAGGGTAACTAGTTACCTATTCATGTTTTCATATTTTTATTAGTTTTCTTTCTAAATTTTGGTATTCCTATAAGGGTTACAATAAAAAGAAAATGCTGAAAAAATTGATTTGAAAAAACTATAAGAAAAAATTACAATAATAAAATATTAAAATAATTATATAATGTTAAAATATGTGTGAAAAAATGAGGAAAAAAAAAGAAAATGGAATGAGAAAAGAGTAAGTACAAAAAAGGAAAGAAAACTAAAAAATATGAAAAAAAAAACAAAACAAAAGAAATGATGAAGGAAAAAAAATAGATGAATGAATAAAAATGAAAAGAAGAAGAAGAAAGATAATGGAAAAATGGAAAGAAAGAAAAATATGAATGAAAAAATTTGTAGAAAAAAATGAAAAAAAAAATGGAAGAAGAAAAAAAGAAAGAGAAAAAAGTTCATATGTGTGAAAAATGAAAAAAAAATGGGTGGAGAAAATAATAAATACAAAAATGAAGAAAAAATTGAAAAATATGAAGAAAAAAAAAACAATACAAATTAAATAAAAAAAAAGATAAATGAATAAAAATGAAAAGAAGGAGAATGGAAAAATAGAAAGAAAGAAAAAAGAATAAAGGAAAAAATTGGTAGAAAAAAAAAAAGAGAAAGGAAAAAATTAAAGAACAAATAAGTAAGTAAAAAAAGAAAGAAAAAATAATTGAAAAATAATTTAAAAAAATGAAGGAAAAAATAAAAAAAATTGAAAAAAAATAAAATAAAATAACCTTCAAAATTAAAGAAAATATAACTATGATAAAAAAATGTGGTATTTCTATATTTTAATTAGCTACTAATTGTGTTTTTCATACTTTAATTTTGTCTTTAATAAATTTTCTCATACAAATTAAAAAAATTATAATTCCCATAATTTTGTACATTGGTATAAAAGCCATATTTTTTAAAAATTTCCTAATTAATTATGGCATTCATTGTCCTTAAATGATTTTTTTAAGGACTTTCAATGTGAGTTCTTAAAACTTCAATGGTCTTTTTAAAAACACACATTTAAACTAGTGTGCTTAAAAAGTGTTCTAAAAAGGATATTTTGTAGTAGTGCGATATTCGTTGTAGTTACAGCATCCTTCCTTCAAATTCTCGAGAAATTCTAAATAGTTTACAATGTCCAAAACAGAAACTGAAATACAAATATATTTTCGACATAGTAAATTATTCATAATTTCTTGAAAAATTACAGGATGTATGTTATAACTACAATAAACATTGCTATGTAAAAAACATCCAACATGTATTTTTTAAGGCAAAAGTTGACTAAAATGTTGAAATAAAAAGTTATTGCTAGCACTCATCTTACGAAGAAACATAATCTTTTTAGTATCTCAAACAAATTTCATTCCCGTATTCTTTTAAGTATTTTATTCTACCTTACAATTATTAATACTGATCTTTGAACTTATATATATATATATATAAATAAATTTAGAGAATCTAATTAAAGTAAAATAACTACAAAGAAGAGATAATTTTAACGTAAAATATAAATGGCCATAACTCATCACTCACTCATATCCATGTACAATCACTACAACATTATATAAAAAGTTCAACAATCAACTTCACATTTAACATATAAAAATAAAAATAAATAAAAATAGTGAATAAAAGGGAGGAGAATAAACCAAAAACCAAGAACATCAATCCAAAAACAAAAAACCCACTATATCACATATTATTATTGGTACAATTCAATATTGGTCAATTTTAGATAGTGTTAGTCACTCATAAATGAACTATAATTTTGGGCAACATAACAAATAACAACACTAAAAAAAATGAAATGTAAAACCCTAGAGATTACTAAACATTCTTGATTAAAAAGCGAATGCATGGGTGAGAGAACCAAACAATAACCCTAAAAATCACAACATTTAAACCAAAAGAAAAAGCATAGAGATCACGAAGAACCAAACAAAAATTTATAAAATGCAAAGAATTTATTTGAAAAGAGAGAAGAAAGAGTGACATGAGGAGAAGCATAATCTTCATTGGAATGCAGAGGTTCGGTGGAGACGATGACCTTGGCGACAGAATGAGAAGGGTTATCAGAAGAGGAAAGCGGCGATGGACG
Organism: Humulus lupulus; assembly: GCF_963169125.1. Classification (NCBI taxonomy): domain Eukaryota; kingdom Viridiplantae; phylum Streptophyta; class Magnoliopsida; order Rosales; family Cannabaceae; genus Humulus; species Humulus lupulus. Next base: position 143,430,061 of record NC_084800.1, on the reverse strand, counting down.
AGTTTTATTAAAATTATATACAATATTTACAATTTTAAAATTAAGCAAACGTGCATTGTACGTTGATTTTACCTAGTATATATATATATAGGCTATACAAGACTTAAACTATTAATTACAAAAATGAGAAACTTATGTAGAATAGGAACTAATTCCTATTCCTATGGAACTCATGGCATGTTTCCTTAGAAGGAATGAGAATCACTTAAATGGTAATTGTTTACCGAGTTTTTCGGAAACGAATACAAACAGAATAATAAAAAGATAAGGACTATAGAAGTGCTGAAATATAACTAAACAAACAGTGTTTTTACGTGGTTCAGGCGTTAACAAGCCCTAGTCCACGAGTCGATGTTATTATACTTGGAAAGGACTACAGTAAGATGGCTGGTGTATAAGAACTTCACACACTCACAGTGTTTCTCTCGGGTTCTCTTGAAGAAGATGAAGCTAGAGAGATTTTTGTAGAGTTTTTGCTATGTGATCTGTTGACCGTCCCCCTTCTTGTAAAATGAAGGGGTCTTTATAGCTAGGGTTTTGGATTAGGGTTTTTCTCTACGTACATGAGTCTTAATTACACCAGCCATAAATAGGGGATACAATTACTGTAGTAGCATGGCTACAAGACTCTATGTGAGTATATTTATGTGAAAGTATGGGGAACACACAAAGTCAGCCGTCTTTTCCAAGTTGTCAGCGGAACAGTAGGCGAAAAGGTACCCTTAGGCGTGCTGGGATGTGTGCGGCTTTGACCTGTCGGGCGTGTCAGGCGGGATCCTGTGTCAGGTGGATATCATTCCAAACATGCCTCCTCCATGACTCGACCGCTTGGTTTTGTTCCGTGCGAGGCACGGAACTGTTTCCGCGAAGACCACTTGAAGAGCTCCTCCTGGAAGGAGCTTCCCTGAAGGATACCCCTTCGGGAGTCCGAGAGGGTCGACGAGCCTCCGTGTCGTGTTTGCTTGAAAGAGTAATCCGGACACTAAACAGGAGAGGCGAAGCCTTTCTGTCCACCCGCGAGCTCTGGTCACCTACCGCGAAAGACATTGGTAATTCTGCTTCCCCGAGGACACCAATCTAAACGCTATCCGGAAATCTGGATAACATTTACCCCCCAAGGTCACGGAGCTTTGAGAGATCCGGGAGCTTGTACAGTCCTCCGGGTATTTCGGTCTCTTAGATTAGGCGAGGGGCCACCTTCTGTGTTCCCGGAAGGGTTCCTTTTTCCCGCCTGAGTGTTAGTATGAAAAAGAAAAGGAATTTCTTCTGTTTGAACTCAAGTACTCAAGTGCGGCAAGGACCACGTGTCATGCCGGGAATGGTTCGGCGACCAAGACGTGTGCGTGAGGCGACTGGTTGAGTATGCGTGCGTCAGTCATCTGAGTAATGATTTGACGGTTTTTAATGGTACTCCGGGCCCGAGGTGGTGTAATGATGGGAAATAAATACTTTATTCCCATCCGAGGAGTCATAAATAGGAGCGTCGCTTCATCTCCAGCCGTTGGATCTGATGCACACGGAACGGGAAGATCGGGACCGTCCATTTGAGGAATTCGAAACGACTTCTTCCCTGCTATAAAAACGAGGGAAAGGACCTTTCTTCCTCTTTACGCTTTCAAATTCTCTATCTTTCGGATTTTCAGATTTCCAAACCTTCGAACTCTCAGGCTTCCCAGCTTCCGTTCCTCCGAACTTGCCACTTCTTTTGGTAAGGATCTGGAAACTTTTCTTTTGATTTGGCAGTGGGTTTATTCGCTGAAGTTCCTGGTTTGAATCGCCGTTCGTCTTTGCAGCTTTTACTTCTCGCGATCGTGCTGTGCAGTGATCCAGTTACTCCTTCAACCTCCAACTACCCGAATATCAGTAAGTATTTCTACTTTGCTCTTTCCTCCCAAACCTTAGGTTGTTGGTAGTTGTTAGAGTTGGGGTTTCTGCCATTATCGCTTATGTGCATGCGTGAATAGGGCTTTGGTAGGCATGTGATTGATGTGAGTCGATAAGTAGCCTTTTTTGCATGCTTTGACGATTTGCGTTTGGAAAGTCGTTCTTTGTTTTGCTGTTTTAGGGCATAAGCATGAACGCCTTTAGGGTGTCTTTCTCTGGAAAAACACTTCTTTTGGTGGGCTTAGGCTCGGAGTCTGAGTCTGGTTCCTTGCTGCCCTTCGGGTGGCATGGTGCCAATCCCTCGGCAAGCTCGGTGGGAGCCTCTCCAAGAAGTTTTCGGGGAGGGTCTCCCCGACGCCTTTGATACCACTAGGGTATGACAAGGGTGCTGACTGCTTAGAGTGTTTTCTTCTTTCTTTCTTTTGTCCAGTGACGAACATCTCAAAGGAACAACTCCTTGCTGTGGGGGAGGCTGATTCTGCCCAGGAGAAGGGTTCCCCTGTCGCTGGTGCAAAGGGGAAAGGAAAGGCGAAAGTGGTCGCGGCTAGCCCACCGACTTCCAATAGTTCAATCTGGGAGATGGACCAAAAGCCGAACCTTTTCAGGAATTATGGCATGCTGGAGCTGTATTCCTCCGAGGCAGGCCTGAAGAACATCCCAGGTCTGATGTGGCACCGTCTGTCGGTGCTGGGCGAGTCGGCTAGCCAGAGTCACGAGGGCTTCGGTGCCTGGAGCTGGGCACACATAGTGTGTGGGGCGCACTTGCCCCTAAGGAGTTACTTTGCCAATTTCTGCGTGAAGGCGGGGATTGCCCCTTTCCAGTTGATTCCTCCCAGCTACAAGCTCCTAGCGGGGTGGTTCATCTTTTGCAAGTCCCGGAAACTGGAAGCTCCTACCCCGGAGGAGGTGCTGTACTTCTACGGGTTGAAGTCTCAGCCTATGAGGGGTCATTCAGACAAGGTGGGGTTTTACAGGCTGGAAAGGCACCCGGACGTGATGTGCCCCACCTGTCATACCGCGAGGGTTCCAGACCTTCGGGAGTACTGGTTCCTGACGACTGGCTTTCCGCTGAAGAGGGTGCCAGCCCTATCTTTGGACTTCAAAATCCCTGGTAAGTGCTCCTTCCTCTCCTTTTCAACTTTGTTTCTTTGCGTTTGATTTGCCTTTTGGGAGGATCTCTAATGCTTGTATTTGAATTTTGCAGAAGTCGTTCCGCGGACACCTCGCTGTGCGGAGATGATAAGGAGGTCCAAGTTCTACGAAGGGCTTTCTGAGGAAGAGTTGAAAGTGGAGGGACTTGTGACCTCCGAATCTTTGAGGGAGTATGGGCTACTCGCCTCTTTCCAAAACATCGAGGGTAGAGGCGCAAGCGTCTCCGAGGGTAGAGAAGTCTCCTGCTGACGGTCCTTCCGAGACTATGATGGTCTCGAGTAGCAGCAGCGACGGGGAAGGGCTTGTGTTCCCCGTGAAGACAACTGGGGTGAGCAAGCGTCCCGGAGATGATGCTGAGGGCGCTAAGAAGAAACGCCTTAGACACTCTTCTCCTGGTCGAAGGCAACAACAACAGCAACGAGAACAACAGAGACAATCACCAACGCCACAGCGGCAGCAACTACAACATCCAAACCAGCAGCAGCAACAAGGGCAATTACTTCCGCTGCCGCAGCAGCAAAAGCAACAGACCGGGGCCTTAATACCCCGTCTTCCTCCTCCTCCAGCCCAAAGGGAGTCCAACCTTTCGGGGTCTCCTTCTTCTCAGCAAACAAACCTTCCTCTGCCTGGCCTGAAGTTCCACTTCCCTCGGAAGCCAACCAGTTTCCCCGCTGCCCTCCTGGAGGGTGTAAGACGGGCCGATAGTTTTTTGAAGAGGCGGTTAGAGGCGGAGAAGGCTGTTACTCAGGGAAGGGCAGATAACTTGTCTGCCGTGAAGAGAGCTGAGCTGGCCGAGGGGGTGAGATCCCTTCACCCGGCCAGAGCGGTTTTGGATGGCCCAGCCTTGGAGAAGAGGCTGGTGCCTAGGCTTGGACGTGCATTGGCGCCGTTCGGAGCGGAGATGATGGAGGACATGGCCCTGAGCTTGTGCGAGCTCACTTTTGAGAAATGGGCCATCAGTAGCAGTAAGGATCCGGTGTTGCTGACACATGCCGTGAAGCAGCAATTGTCCGGGGTAAGCCGTCAGTTGTTGTGTTTTGGGATCATCTGTCTTTTGGTCCGGTTTAACTCATTCTGTTGTCTTTTCTTGCAGGCCTCTATGATCGCGGAACGTTCGTTCCGGGAGGTTGGTGCAGTTCTGGTTCAGCTGGAGGAGAGCCAGCTGGCTCGCCAGGCCTTGGAGGCGGAGAAGCAGAAACTGACCCAACAGGCCTTGGAGGCTTCGGAGAAGATTGATCAGGCCCGGCGCACGGCTGAGGAAGAGGCGGACAAGAAATATCTTGCCAAATATCAAGAGTACCGGGCCAAGGCAGAGAATGAGTTTAGACAGCGGTCGGATGGGATGAAGGCCGAAACCTCCAAGCTCCGGGAAGAGCTGTCCCAAGCCAAGGTGGAGAAGGATACCTTGGAAGCCCGCTTGCAATCAAAAAATGATCTCCTCCTTAAGCAGCAAGAGGAATATTCCACTCTTCAGAGTAAGCTGCACGAGGAGGAGCAACTCCATAAGAGGAGCAGGGATCTCGTGTCTATGCTGCAGTTGGGGCTCGCCGAGAAGGATAAAGAGATCGGGGTCTTGCAATTCACTGCCAGGGGGCATGTGACCGAGAAGCAATCCGTGCTGAACCAAAATAGGGAGCAGCGCAAGGAGATTGATTCTCTTAAGGGGGAGCGGGATGCCTCCAAGGCCGAGATAGACAAAGTAAGGGCTCAATTAGCTGCCGCGGAGGCACAGCTGGCAACCTCCGAGGCGGAGCGCTTGAAGGAGAAGGAGGATGCTGAGGTGATACTGAACAGGACGATTAATATATCGCATGTGGTCCTCATGCATCAACTCTGGAAAGTGAACCCGGAGGTACTAGGCTATCTAGGAGAGGATGCCGAAGCCATGAGGGAGAAGCTACTCGTATGGGATCAAGGCCCAGAGGCGTACGTCCAAACTTACAATATTGACGAACGTGCTGGAGCCCCTGAGGCGGGATATCCTGGAGAGGCGGGGACCTCTGAACCTTCCCATGACAAAGTTCCGCCTTCCAATGAGCCGACTCCGCCAGCCTCAGTTGAAGCCGATGCCCCCGAGGCCGCGGTCGTGGAAGCTGCAGCTACCCCCAATGCTTGAAGGGGTTTTATCCTTACTTATTTTTCATTTGAGTTTTTCACTGTGGACATATTTGCCATAATTATAGCATTCTCCTTTCTTTTCTGCCGAGTTCTTTATTTATCTTTGCGCTTAGGGTAGACTTTTATATGGTAGAAACTGTTGTAGGGGCGCATGAGGTTTTGGTTCCAACGGCCAAAACCTATGCACTTCCCACTTGAAGCTCTAACGGCTGATGTCTTTTCCCACGTAGTTTCTAGGTTACGAAGGTTTCCTGGTTCCAACGGCCAGGCTCCTTTCACCGTATTTTAGCTTTCCTAAGGCAGATAGCCAATCCCGGGACTTGTAGTTATACTGTTCGCTGGGATTGCTAAGGTGAGCCGTTCCATGGTTTGGAACGGGAGTTCTTTTGGTGAGCGTCGCTAGACTTAAGGTTAGATCTTTGCGAAGCAAAACTAACCGTTGTTGCGAACCTCATGGTGGCTGACTTCAGGGACCTGGCATGGAGCCCTGCGAGGCAAGGCTCGTTGCTGTCGGGGAAATCGCCACGCCCACCAGGTGTGATCCCAGAGCAGGGGCTTTGCGAAGCAAGGCCTGCTGTGAGTGGTGGATCGACCATGTCTGCTCCTGGAGCTGAAACTTGCAATGGTCGAGGAGCTCGCCATGCATTATTTTGTGAGATCCGGAGCTGGAGCCTGCGAAGCAAGGCTTACAACGGTCGCGGATCTTGCCATCTTTCACCTTGCGGGACCCGGAGCTGGAGCTTGCGAAGCAGAGCTCTACAGCGATCACGGATCTTGCCATCTTTCGCCTTGCGGGACCCGGAGCTGGAGCTTGCGAAGCAAAGCTCTACAGCGATCGCGGATCTTGCCATCTTTCGCCTTGCGGGACCCGGAGCTGGAGCTTGCGAAGCAAAGCTCTATAGCGATCGCGGAGTATTCTGCAAAGGACTTGTCAGGGAGTTGGGGGTGTTTCGGCGTAGCTCTATGAACGTGCCTCAACCCCCAGTCCTGTCCATCGCTGGGCTACACAGGAGATAATTTTCATGATACATAATGGCAGGCATTTCCATGGCAATTTTCACATAAGCACATAATGCACATAGGACACGTAATGCAAGCATGTTCATGGCAACAAATAAACCTAAGCTTAACAATTTAAACATTTCAAACAATTTAAAATTTTCAAACACAATGCTAGCACAATAGTGGTGTTCTGTGTACGTTTTGTTCAAGGGGCGTATGGCTATGCCTTAGCCATGTATACCCCCCCAAGTGAGCGTGGGGTCCGGACGTCTCCGGACCGCGTGGTCACTTGTTAAAACGCAGCTTTGAACATAGGGATGAAAAGTGCAGTAAAAGCGGAGTGAATCTCTCCGTGTTTCATTATATTAGCCTGCTAGGCGTGAGTTTTACAACAGGGAGGATTATTTCCACATTTTTCACTTTTGCTAATTTCACCAAGGACTTCCGACTAGATGGTCCGGGGCCTACTGGTAGTAACGGCGGAGGTGCTCCGCGTTCCAGGCGCGCGGGACTTTAGATCCGTCGAGTCTCTTTAAGTGATATGTCCCGTGGCCCACTTTTTCTTGGACTTCATAGGGGCCTTCCCAGTTGGGTCCGAGGACTCCCACTCCCGGATCCTGCGTAGCAGGAAATACTCTTCGTAGGACAAGATCCCCAACTTCGAATGTACGGCTCTTGACTCTTATGTTAAAGTGTCGGGCTACCTTGCCTTGGTACATTTTTAGTTGGACCTGCGACTGTTCCCGGAGCTCTTCGATCATGTCCAAGGACTCCTGGAGAAGGGCATTGTTCCGGGTAGGGTCGTAGGTATCTTGCCTGTGAGAGGGGATCATAGTTTCTACTGGGATGACGACCTCGCAACCGAAGGTCATGGAATAAGGCGTGTGCCCCGTCGAAGTTCTCTCTGTTGTGCGATAGGCCCAAAGTACTCGCGGAAGTTCTTCCGGCCAGTGAGCCTTGCAGGCTTGGAGTTTTTTCTTCAACGTGGTCTTTAATATTTTGTTTACAGCCTCCACTTGCCCATTAGCCTGGGGTCTGGCGACTGCGGAAAAGCTTTTGATAATTCCATGCGAAGCACAGAAGTTCGTGAAGTGTTCACTGTCAAATTGCTTTCCGTTGTCGGACACAATTTTTCGTGGAAGCCCAAAACGACACACTATATTCCTGATGACAAAGTCCAGTGCTTTTTTAGATGTGACCGTGTTCATAGGTTCAGCTTCAGCCCATTTGGTGAAGTAGTCTACTGCGACTATGGCATACTTCACTCCACCCTTTCCAGTTGGGAGGGAACCTACTAGGTCAATGCCCCAAACGGCGAACAGCCAGGGGCTGGTCATTAAGGTAATTTTTGTAGGCGGCGCTCGCGGAACCTTGGCGTACCTCTGGCACTGCTCACATTTCCTGACATAATCCACACAATCCTTCTTCATGGTGGGCCAGAAGTATCCTTGTCGAAGGATCTTTTTGGAGAGGCTCAGCCCGGAGGTATGATCGCCACAGAAGCCTCCGTGAACCTCATGGATGATGGTGCTGACTTCGGTTCCGGAAACACACCTAAGGAAGGGTATGGACAACCCCCTGCGGTAAAGCTTTCCATCCATAACCACGTATCGGGGAGCTTGATATTGGAGCTTCCTTGCGTCAGCTTTATCAGTGGGGAGCTCTCCGGTGGTGAGAAATCTGAGGATGGGTCCTATCCAGGAGTGGGAATGGTCGATGATGGCGTTTATCCTTCGCGTCTCAGTACTGGGGGCTTCTAAGTGCCCGATGGGGACTAGGCCATACTGTTCAATCTCCGGGTCCGTTGCAAGCTTGGCCAACGTGTCCGCGAGTGAGTTTTGGTCCCGGGGGACCTGGCGGATTTGGTAGCCTTTGAAATGTTGCAGTAGGTCGCGGGAGAGAGACACGTAGGCAGCCATTCTTTCGCCTTTCGTCTGGTATTCCCCGGATATTTGGTTTACCACAAGTAGGGAGTCGCTATATACTTCGATTTTTTGGGCTCCGACTTCTCTGGCCAGTCGTAATCCAGCTAACATGGCTTCGTGTTCTGCCTCGTTGTTGGATGCTGGGAACGCGAAACGGATGGCGCTCTGGAGCTGATGCTCTTGGGGAGATATTAGGATGACCCCTGCTCCAGCTCCTTTTTCATTTGAGGCTCCGTCTACATAGACCTTCCATGTGGGAAGTTCCGGGACAGGATCTTCCGGGAGGTCATTCATTCCCGAGCATTCCACAATAAAGTCCGCGAGAGCTTGACCTTTTATGGAAACACGTGGTTGGTAGTGGACGTCGAACTGGCTCAGTTCCATGGCCCACTTAAGCAATCTGCCAGAAGACTCGGGCTTCTGCAAGACTTGTCGGAGAGGGTGGTTGGTGAGTACTTTGATGGTGTGCGCCTGGAAATATGGCCTCAGCTTCCGTGAAGCAATTAGCAAGCAGAGGGAGAGTTTCTCGATCATTGAATATCTGGACTCGGCGTCCAATAACCTCTTGCTTATGTAATACACAGGGAGCTGGATACGGCCATCTTCCCGGACGAGAGCGGCACTCACTGCGTGCTCAGTCACGGCTAAGTATAAGAACAACGCCTCTCCTTCGACAGGTTTGGACAGAATGGGAGCTCGGGTTAAATGTTCCTTGAGGTGTTGGAAGGCTGCTTCGCATTCGGGGGTCCACTCGAACTTCTTGTTTCCTCGCAACACGTTGAAGAAGGGGATACACTTGTCAGTGGCCTTGGATACGAAGCGGCTGAGAGCAGCTATCCTTCCGGTAACACTCTGGACATCCTTATGCTTCCGGGGGGAAGGCATATCTATGAATGCCTTAATTTTCTCAGGGTTGGCTTCCACTCCGCGGGAGCTGACAATGAAACCGAGGAACTTCCCAGACGAGACCCCGAAAGTACATTTCTTTGGATTCAGTTTCATCCCGTACTTTCGGATCACGGCGAAAGCTTCCTCAAGGTCGTCACTGTGGTCCTCGGAGGTCTTGGACTTTACCAACATGTCGTCCACGTACACCTCCATGTTCCTCCCCAGTTGGTCCTTGAACATCCTATTTACTAGACGCTGGTACGTCTCCCCAGCATTCTTCAAACCAAAAGGCATGACCACGTAACAGTAGACACCTTTGTCCGTGAGGAAGCTGGTGTGTTCCTGGTCCGCGACATGCATCTTGATCTGGTTGTATCCGGAGTACGCATCCATGAAGGATAAGAGTTCGTACCCAGAAGTAGCGTCTACCATCTGATCGATTCGCGGAAGAGGGAAACAATCTTTCGGGCAGGCTTTGTTTAGGTCCGTGAAGTCAATGCACATTCTCCAGGACCCATCGGGTTTCGGGACCAGAACTGGGTTGGCCAACCACACGGGATAGTGTGACTCCTGGAGAAAGCCTATGGACATCAACTTGTCCACTTCAGCTTTGACGGCTTCGGCCCTCACTGGGTCTAACGGCCTCCTCTTTTGGCGAATTGGAGTTGCAGATGGGTCTATGTTGAGTGCGTGGCACGCAACATTAGGATTAATCCCCGTCATATCAGCGTGGCACCATGCCAGGATATGAAGATTAGTATTCACAGTGGCCACGATCTTATCTCGAATGGCCGACGGCAGGTTTTTCCCCACCTGATGACTTTGGTGGGATCTCCCGGGTTGAGGATCACCTCTTCGACTTCCTCCATCGGCTCTATTGCTTTCTCGATTCCCACTCTTGGGTCAAGTTCGTCAAAGTATGCCTCTTGAGCGCCCCCAGTTTCTGGTAATTCTTCCGCCAAAGGAATGGCAGCAACCGTCTCCTGGACCGTGTAGACGGATCGGACGGAGACGTTATAACAGCTTCGTGCACTTCGCTGGTCTCCTCGGAGAGTGCCGATACGCCCATCGTCGCATGGAAACTTCAAGCATAAGTGGCGTATCGAGGTTATGGCCCCACAATCTATTAGGACCGGTCGGCCTAGGATGGCATTATACGCCGTGGGGCAGTCGACCACCACGAATGTGCTGTGCTTGAAGGCACAAGCGTCGCTTTCTCCCCTGAGGGTGACTGGAAGTTGAATTTTGCCTAATGGCATGAGTGCATCCCCATTGAACCCTTGAAGCTGGATGGGGCATGGGGTCAGGTCTGTCTCGGTTAATCCAATCGCATGGAAGGCCGCTTTGAAGAGGATATTTACGGAGCTTCCGTTGTCGACCAAGATCCGTGAGACCTTCTTATTGGCAATTTGGGCTTCCACCACGAGGGGATCGTTGTGGGGGAAGTGCACATGTCGAGCATCATCCTCCGTGAACGTGATGGGATGGTCCATCATTCGGGGACGTTGAGCGGGTGATTGAACCAAGGCGCACATCTCCCCGGTGTGTTCTAACTCTTTCAAGTACTTCTTCTGGGAGTTGCGGGTGCTTCCGGCAAGGTGCGGTCCTCCGGAAATGGTGGCTACGTGTCCGTCAACGGGTGGCGGAGCAAGGCCGGGCGGATATGGGTTGCCCGGTCCTGGAGCCAACAAGGCAATGGGTGTCAGAGCGGGTGGAGCAGGAAGCACTGGGAACTGAGACCCGGGAGCTTGGGGGTGACCGGCTCCAGGAGCGCTAGCAGTCCCCCTCTGTCCCGGGGAATATGCAGCTCCGTGAACTACCCCCTGTCCGGGATAGATAATGGGTATCCTCACCCACTGACCGAGGTGTCCCACTCTTGCCAGGGACTCGATCTCATCCTTCAGCTGAAGGCACTCATTCGTGGTGTGCCCCACGTCTCCGTGGAACTCACACCTTTTATTAGAGTCTCGCGGACGCCTTCCTCCGTGAGACACTTTCGGGGGCTTCCTGTAGTTGACCGTATTATAGGTCGCCCGATAGACATTCTCTCGCGAGTCTATCAAACTGGTATATTCCGTGAACTTGGGCTCATAGTCCTTCCGGGGTTTCTTTGAATGGTCTCCCCGGTTGGAGTTTCTTCCGCTTCGTTTGCTCCGCGATTGGCTCAAATTTCGTTCTGGGCCTTCCGCTTGCGGCTGCGGCATGCCAGGAGCGATACTACATCCGATTTGTACAGCTCCGTACCCAGAGAAATGGGTTTGACTCGGCGTCTGAGCAGACGCAGAAGGCCCATACACACTTGGAGTGAATTGGGCTCCGGGAAGCGTGAGGGCTGGTGCGGGAGCTTGCGAAGCAAAGCTCGGCGCAGTCACGGAAGGTGTTGGAGCCAAGGGAACTCCAAAGGCATGCTGGTAGGCATCCTCAAGGTTGATGATTCCCTGAGCTTTTGACATGAATTCGAACAGCGTTTCTGCCCGTCTCCTTTGCATTTCCCCCCATAGCAGGGAGCCGACAATAAGGCCCGATTGAAGGGCGATCAGCTTCATGTCATCGCTGACCTTGGTCTTTGCAGCAGCTTCCATCATTCTCTGAATGAAAGCTTTGAGGTTCTCATTGGGTTGCTGCTTGATGTTGGTTAAGGAACCAACCTCCATGTCGTGGTCGCGGGCAGCAATGAACTGCCTCCTGAATGCGGACTGTAGCTCCTTCCAACTGTGGATTGATCCGGGAGCTAATCTTTTCCACCAGTCCTCCGCAGACTTGGTAAGGGTGAGTGAGAAGCACATGCATTTGGCGTCCTCACTGACACGCGCCACTTGCATCATTTTGTTGTATTTAGCTAGATGGGTGCGCGGGTCTGTCCTCCCCTCATATAATTCTATGTGAGGCATCTTGAAGTTATCTGGGAGGGACGTTTCCGCGATCCTCCGAATACATGGTTCCGGGTCTTCCTCCTCAGAGTCTGACAGGGCCCCACTTTGCTTCCGGACCAGCTTGGTCAAGGCAGCAATCTGTTCCTCGAGCCTCTTTGTATCACTCTCCGGGAGGTCACGTCCCCGGAGCTTGTCATTAATATGATTTCGGAGGTCAGCTCCGCGAGGCCGGGCCTTTTCTCCTTTGGCCTTCTCATACTTGGCCTCCAACTTTCTTCTTAGATCCACCGTGGACCAGCTATCTTCGGAGTGCGAGTTCGCAGCCCGACCGTCCTGGTTGACGGAATCACTGGGGCGGTTGTTCCTTCCCCTAGGCCTGGGTGCCTTAGCACCGGGCCCTTTAGGCACAGAGTGCCCCCTTGGGGCTGAAGGACGTCTGGGCTTAGGAGCGCCAGAGACCTTCTGCGCGCGCGGGGGGGGGGGGGGGGGGGCAGTCGGCCTGGTGATTCACGCCTTTAGGAGGTGCAGGGGCGTCAGCGCGCACAGGCTCTCCAACTTTTTCTTTGCCCTTGTTAGGGGCGGCTTTGGATGGTCCAGCAGCGGCTGGATCCGGCATGGGGGCATCAGCACCACCTAGAACAGAGGCATCCTCGTCCGAGTCGCCTAGATCTCCGAACTTACTTTGGAGGCGCTCCATCATGCGTTGCATTTTTTCGGAGACGCGCTCCTGCTCAGCAAGCTTGGCCTTAGTGGCCACCAGTTCTTCGGCTACTTGGACCAGTTCTGGGTCCTTCTCATAGTAGCAGCCGTCTTTGTAGTAACCGTCTTGGACATACTCCTCTTCGTCTTCTAAGTATGTCGTATCTTCAGTACTGACCCGATCCTGGCGGGACGTCGGGTCTTCACCTTGGTAGTCCAAGGGTTCGTTTTGTCACGCATCTTCCATCACGGTATCGGGGTTGACCGTAGCACTTTTGTCAACAGCGGATTTTCTCGTAGTCACCATCTTTTTAGCACGGAGCGAATACAAAAAATGCACACAGAAAAAGAGCTGGCTAATAACTTCCTACAGCTCTCAATGAAAGCACCAAAATGTTTACCGAGTTTTTCGGAAACGAATACAAACAGAATAATAAAAAGATAAGGACTATAGAAGTGCTGAAATATAACTAAACAAACAGTGTTTTTACGTGGTTCAGGCGTTAACAAGCCCTAGTCCACGAGTCGATGTTATTATACTTGGAAAGGACTACAGTAAGATGGCTGGTGTATAAGAACTTCACACACTCACAGTGTTTCTCTCGGGTTCTCTTGAAGAAGATGAAGCTAGAGAGATTTGTGTAGAGTTTTTGCTATGTGATCTGTTGACCGTCCCCCTTCTTGTAAAATGAAGGGGTCTTTATAGCTAGGGTTTTGGATTAGGGTTTTTCTCTACGTACATGAGTCTTAATTACACCAGCCATAAATAGGGGATACAATTACTGTAGTAGCATGGCTACAAGACTCTATGTGGGTATATTTACGTGAAAGTATGGGGAACACACAAAGTCAGCCGTCTTTTCCAAGTTGTCAGCGGAACAGTAGGCGAAAAGGTACCCTTAGGCGTGCTGGGATGTGTGCGGCTTTGACCTGTCGGGCGTGTCAGGCGGGATCCTGTGTCAGGTGGATATCATTCCAAACATGCCTCCTCCATGACTCGACCGCTTGGTTTTGTTCCGTGCGAGGCACGGAACTGTTTCCGCGAAGACCACTTGAAGAGCTCCTCCTGGAAGGAGCTTCCCTGAAGGATACCCCTTCGGGAGTCCGAGAGGGTCGACGAGCCTCCGTGTCGTGTTTGCTTGAAAGAGTAATCCGGACACTAAACAGGAGAGGCGAAGCCTTTCTGTCCACCCGCGAGCTCTGGTCACCTACCGCGAAAGACATTGGTAATTCTGCTTCCCCGAGGACACCAATCTAAACGCTATCCGGAAATCTGGATAACAGTAATCATTTTCCATTCAAGTGTTTACTAAATTATAGGAATGGAAAAGACTAGTGGGATTCACATAAATTTAGGAGAAAAGAAAATGAAAGGTTCTCCCCTCATCTTCTTAATGAATGAGATTACGTTGAAAATGTATTTTGATTTTTTACTTTTTATTTTTTATATTTAAAAATTAATAGACAATTCTACCTGTAAATATCAATCTAATTTATCTAAAGTAAGCATCATTATTTTTCTCTTCTTATCGTTTTTTTCTGACTTCTTCTCTGTTTCATTATTGTTATTGTGATTTCATCATTTTTTTTTTCTCTTCTTGGTTTTTTTCTTGATTTCTGTTTACACAATCAAATCTACATTTTATTTCCATTGTGGTTATTTCAGACGTGCACTTCACCTTTAGGTAACATATTATATATTTTTTTAATTTTTAATTTTTTTAAATTAAAGATATGTTATGTTATGGTAGAGATTTGTGTTTGTGTTTTTCACTTTAGTTGTAATTAATCTTCTTGCATCTTATTTATGATGTATATATGGATAGTTTCAATTCCCAACATGTTAACCCATGTATAATTATTTACATATATATAGTGAACATTAAATTCTATGAATCTTTTTTCATTATCCACCTTCCAAAACAATATATGATAGAAGTAAATTTAAATGATGTTAATCAAAATTAATTTACTCCATTTTTTATATAAAAAAATAAAATAGAAAAAAAATCGATATATGATATTCAAACAGATATTTAAGAATTTGAATTTGGAAAGTTATTATTTTCATTATTAATGTTATTGTGATTATTATTATTTAGGATAAATATTTTGTTGGAAATTTAAATAAAGATGCATATATAACTAGAATGCAAGAAAATCTCAACTAATAATGAGTATTATTTTGAATAAATTTAAAATAAAATTTTGGTAGACACGTTATTTTAGAACTAATATATATATAATGATCACGTTATTTTATTGTTTTTATACTTTATTCATTCTTTTTCTATTGTTATTTGCATTGTATTTTAGAGAGATTTGTCCTTAGTTATAATTTATTAATTTTTGTCTAGGAAAGTGAGAAAAATATTATCCAAGTTTTAGGATTATGTATGGCCTTTTTTATTATAAATATTTTAACATATTTTTTAATATATATATATATATATTTATAAAAAAAAATAAAACATTTCTCAGAAAAAAAATTTACTAAATAATTTTAGTGCTACTTTTTTAATTTTTCAATTATTTAAAACTATTTTTATGTGAACGAAAAATACTTTTTTTCATAATTTAATTATTTTATTATTATTCATTTTCTTTATAGAATTTTGAAATTTATTTGTAAAATCTTTTATTGGCATTTTTGATAATAAAGACAAAATTAATTAAAAGGGTATTTTCGAAATTAGTAGTTTCCTCTTTTGTAATATTTTGTGGTAAATTTCGAAAATGGGTAGTTTATTGTTTTGGTGAAATATGTCTTTCTATATTCAGATTTTTATTTATGTGTTAATAAAATAAATATATATATTTTCCTATAAAAGAATATCTTTTTCTTGAATTGGAAATTATTAGTATTTATTTTATTTATCTGATTTGGTTGCCCAGAAATCGTGTACAGCTTGCAATCATAAATGATATATTGTTTCCTTATTTATTTAAGGAAACTGGGTTGAAAAACTGTCCAGGTTCAATGAATCTGTTTGAACGGATTGCCAGTCTGTTTGAACAGATTCTGACTTTCCTGTTTTGGAAGATTTTCCATTTATTGGTTGTTTGATTTCTGATTTGTTTTCCACGACCTAAAGGGATTCTAAAATGTATATAATCATCCTTAGGATGTTGGTTTTTTATCATCTCTCTTGGTGTATTATTTTCCAAATATTTTTCAAGTTTTAGAGAGACTTTTTATTATGTGAAGAACTTGAGTCCAGCAAGTTCTTAGTGGTTTATTACAGTGTACTTCTGTATTGTTTTCTTTGTGTTAATTGTGCAGGTTGAACACACTTGGACATTGGTCATCAAGCTTCGGGAGAAGTCTTGTTCGTGAGTCACTTTTCGGGAGGAAAAGTGCAAGTGTTATGATTTGAAGGGAGTTCAAGATCTTAGCACTTCAGAAATTTGATTAGGAGTTTAGATTACAACAGTTGCGACAAATTCAAGAGGGAGTCTTTATTTGTATAAGTCAATTTGGTTTTGTAATCGTTTAGATATTCTTCTAATAAATTTCATTCTCTGGGCGTGGTCTCGTGGACTAGTAGCAATCTGCAAAGATTGCTGATACCACGTAAAAATTCGTGTGTTCTTTACTTTATGTTCGTTTTTATCTTCTGGTCACAAACTGTTTAAACATATCTGGTTTCTGTTCAAACAGTCTTGATATTTGTTTAAACATTTCTGTAACAGTTCAACAATTAATTATTTAATTTAAATAATTAAGTTGGTAATCATAAAATAACGGAATTTCATTATTCTTATTCATTTTTATATTGTAATTTACTGTACACATGAGTAAATAAAATAGTATTTTTTTAGGGTAACATATACTCGTATTATCATTAAAATAGTTTATAGATAATGTATTGATAAAGTATATACATAAATATTCATTGAAAATCAAAATTAGGAAATATATAATTAATATTTAACTAACATTCAAATTTATTATTTATACTTCATAAGTAACTAATTTTTAAGTTTGATTTTTTGCAAAAGAATGTTAAATTATTATTTTTTTAAAATATTTTATTAGAGAAATGATGGACATATTTATGATTGATTTTTTTTTTCTTAAGCGGATTCATGGTAGGTGGTGTTTAATGTTTGCATATAAACAACTTTGTGTGAATATTATTGATAGCTTTAACATATGTGATGATGTATATATGATAGATTTTTTGGTTCATAAATAAATAAATAATGTGTATATTTACTTGTTTCTTAACAATATTATACTAATCTAGTAAGTCTAAGTATAAATAATGTTAAAAAATATTATTATATTTATGTGTAATATTTTATAATTATAATATTGTATTTTAAAAATATATACCACCCATACCATATGATATACATTTATGAATATATATTTTTATTCATTACTTACTTTTTAATTATATATATATTAATAAAAAATAAAATAAAATAAAATTCTTTTTAAAAGGGCAATTTTGTCAATTAAAGCATTCTGATTCCCTTTCTTGGTTATATAAACAAGATAAAATGATTTTGATTCCTTTTCCACTCAGTTTTAGTAAATAACATAATACAATAATAATTTCGATTCTTCTAGATTTTTTTCCCATTCATTTCTCCTATTGATTTATTCTAATTCTGATTACTATTTAGTAAACGTGCCCTCAAAGATCAAACTTTAAGACTCTTAATTTCCTAACCATCAACACTCTCCCTCAAGCTGGACTATAGATATTGATGAGTCAAAGCTTGTTTACTAGGAAATCAAATACTTGATCGGATAGCCCCTTTGTGAGAATATCAGCTAGTTGTTGATCAGTATGCACATATCTAATGTTGATAATTCCTCCATCAATCTTTTCTTTAATAAAGTGACGGTCAACTTCCACGTGTTTAGTTCTGTCGTGATATACATGGTTATGTGCAATGCTAATGGTAGATTGGTCGTCACAGTAGAGCTGAATAGATGCTTCATATTCAATCTTTAATTCCTTTAGTAGACGTTTGATCCATATTGCTTCACATACTCCATGGGTCATGGCTCTATATTCAGCTTCTGCACTGCTTCTCGCAACCACTGTTTGCTTTTTACTCCGCCATGTTACCACATTTCCCCATATCATTGTGCAATATCCAGATGTAGACTTCCTATCATCAATTGAACCAGCCCAGTCTGCATCTGTAAAAACCTCAACCTTTCTTTCAGTAGTCTTCCTAAAGAAAAGGCCATTTCCAGGTGTTTGTTTGAGATACCTCAAAATTCTATATACTGCATTGAGATGTCCCTGACACGGATCATGCATATATTGACTGACTAGACTTACTGCAAAGGCAATGTCATGTCTAGTATGTGAGAGGTAGATGAGTTTTCCTACTAGTTGTTGATACCTTCCCTTGTCAACTGGACCTCCTTCAAACATTTTCTTTTTGTCTCTAAGCTCGTTTGGAGTTTTGTTGGGCCTGCTTCCGAGCATGCATGTCTCCTTTAGTAGGTCTAGAGTGTATTTTCTTTGGGACACGAAAATACCTCTTTTGCTTCTAGCGAATTCCATACCCAGAAAATACTTGAGTGCGCCGAGATCTTTGACTTCAAACTCCTTTGCCAATATTTTTTTGATTGAATTTATCTCTTCAGTGTGATTACCAGTGATAATTATGTCATCAACATACACAATCAATACTGCCATTTTTCCAATTTCTGAGTGTTTAACAAAGAGATTGTGATCAGTCTGACCTTGATTGTATCCAAGTCCTTTTACAACTTTCAGGAACTAATTAAACCATGCTCGAGGAGATTGTTTCAAGCCATAGAGCGATTTGTTCAGCTTGCAGACTGTGTTTGTCTTGAGAGATTCTTCAAATCCTGGAGGCTGACTGATAACTCTACAAAATAGAGTTATTTTACCACTTTTTATGTGCTAATTGTTGCTTAATTCTTGAGTTTTTAATTGATTTATTAAGTTTTAAAGTAATTTTGATTTTTTTAGGTTTATTTTGATTGTATTTATTTTTGTGTGTTTTTATAGTTATTTTGTTGTAAAATGTTGTAGTTAATTATTAGAATTATTGTTGTTTAATTTGAGGTAAAAAATGTTGTATTATTGAACTTAAATGTAAAATATAAATTAAGTTATAATTAATACTTTCAAAGAATTAACTTGATTTATTTTATAGATGAAAATATTTTATTATGATTTAGTTTATGTTTATTTTGCAAGGAATTTATTGCAATTTTGGGCTTTGAAAAGTAAGGAAAATAAAGAAAAAAATTGGTATTTTTGAGAATTTAAAAAGAGAAGCTGCCTTGCACCCCACAGGTCCACGCACAGTCGAGCCCGAAGCTGCCTTAGCCCAGTCGTGCTCCAGCAACGCCTCCAGCCTCCCAGCCACGGGCCTGCCTCCTTCCTTTCTCCCCAGGCCCAACAGCTGCCCAGCCGAAGCCTTCATCGCCTACCCAAATTGGTGGGTAGGCGATTCGTAACCTGTTTATTTCTCCTGGAATATACCCAAATCTCTTTCTGTATGTTTTGGTCTTGAGGATGACCTACTGGTTCAGTGATTTTATGAGTAATTGTCTGAGGAGAGATTGGTGGATTTTCTGGTTTAGGAGGGAAAGTCGGAATATCTGGTTCAGAAGAAAGAGGAGTGGAAGAAGAAAATGGAGCAGGAGTGGTTAAGGGTAATTCTAACCCCCACGACCACTGACCTTCTTGCTGGTAATGGTTAGACTCCCCCTGAAGCGATGTGGGAGTGAAGTAAGGAGTATCCTCAAAAAAGGTGACATCACATGAGATAAATGATCTTTTTGTGATGGGACAATAACACCGATAACCTTTTTGGGTAGGACAGTAACCCAAAAATATTGTCTTAATGGCTCAAGGATCAAATTTACTCCGATGGTGGGAGTGAACATGTACAAAAGCAGTACAACCAAATACTTTAACTGATATAGTATTTGTAGAGATCTGAGGATATAGAGATTGGAGAACAAAATATGGTGTTTTGAACTGAAGGGGGGCGACTAGGGAGACGATTAATGAGGTAAGCAGCGGTAAGGATAGTGTCGCCCCAAAGGTATTTAGTGATAACTCTACAAAATAGAGTTATTTTACCATAATTTAGATGCTAATTGTTGCTTAGTTATTGAATTTTTAATTGATTTATTAAGTTTTTAAGTAATTTTGAATTTATTAGTCTTATCATGATTTTATATATTTTTGTGTGTTTTTATAGATATTTATTATAATATGTTGTAGTTAATTATTTGAATTATTGTTGTTTAATTTGAGGTAAAAAATGTTGTATTATTGAGCTTAAATGCTAAATATAAATTAAGTTATAATTAATATTTTCAAAGAATTAACTTGATTTATTTTATAGCTGAAAATATTTTATTATGATTTATTTTATATTTATTTTGTAGGGAATTTATGGTATTTCTGGACTTTGAAAAGTAAGGAAAATAAAGAAAGGACATTTTTTTAAAAATGCCATAAGATCAGCCAACTGGCCCAGCTCGAGCTCTCCCAGCTGATGCCACCAAAGCCTCCAACGGGCCCAGGCCCGAAACCAACCTGCCTTCCTCACCAGCAACCTAGTTGGGCCCAATCCAAGACAGCAGCCACACCACACGGACCCAGCTGCACCTCACATTTCAGCCAAAGTCCATAGCTACCTCACCAGCCACATGGGCCTACGAACCACCCCAGGCCCGAGCCCAAACAGCCACAAGCTGCCTTTATCCCCATTTTGAGCCCAACAATTGTATTTTTGTACTTTTTTCCCCTATGTCTAAAATGCTACCTTTTTACCCAATTTTCTCACATATTTCACGACAACATAATCATTACACCTTACAATTTACCTCTACCTGCCATATTTACTTTATTTAATTAATTTAATCAATTTAATTAATTTAAGTTGATTATTTTAATGCTCTCATTTTGGCTATAAATATGGACTTTCAAGACCATTTTAGGGTGCTTAATTTTTGGTTACCATATTCTTTTCTCCCATTTTCTCTCTACCATCCTCTCTTCCATTTTGGGGTTTTTCAAGAGCATTTTCAAGTATGTATTTTGTTTATTTTGTAATTTTTATTCTAGTTATGTGCTTCTAATACTTTTCGTAAGATTATTAAGATCATGATGAAGCAACTTGTAACTAGATAATATTTATGTTGTATGTTGATTTCCCTTGTAATACAACAAAGTTTATGAATTTTTCTTCTTCATATATGTCTTTCATCTTTAATATCTCATATTTTGGATTGTTAGATAATAGGCACTTTGTTCTTCATCTTGCAAAACATAATATTCTTTGTGTAAGATGTGTCATTAAATTGTACACATCCAATGCTTAGAACAAAAATATTATGTTTTGCCTTATAAATAATGTTATTTGATTTTTTGTTGTTTCATTAGGTTGATTCACATTAAATACTTTGAAATTATACTTTTTGAAAAGCGAAGAAAAATACTATCTTTTTAGAAGTAATTTGTGCTTAAAATTATAAATCTATTTGGAAAATGATAGTTTGATTTATTTTAACTATCACTAAAACTTGGGAATCAATATACTAATAAATATTATTAAACTTACATTTTGTGGATTCTAGTATCTTAATAATCTTTCTTTTACAACTTATTTTCAAATCATAATTGGTTTCCTTTGTATTCTCTTAAATAGCTTTATATTAAATCTTTTATTTTATGTTCATGACATTAAATCTCATCAATCTTTGGAGCTAGGTTAAAATTTATTTATTTTGGTTTAAAATAGTTTTGTTTTTTATTTTAGACAACTCATTTGGATTCGATCTCGTGCTTACACGAACACTATATTTCATATATGATTCATGTGCTTGCGAATTTTTAAAACATACCCGTTTTGGGTCCATCATTTAGCAACATGCATAATGAACATAAGAGCACGACCAACTTCTAAGAGATGGCGATTTTTGCGTTCAGCAACCCCATTCAGTTACGGAGTATCAACACACGAGCTTTGATGAATAATCCCATTTTGAAGAAGATAGGGACCGAGAGTGGTATTGAAATACTCAATACCATTGTCGGTACGAAGTATTCTTATTGACATTTGGTACTGTGTTTGGATCATATGATGAAAGTTCTGAAAGACTTGGTATGTTTCAGATTTACTTTTAAGGAGAAAGACCCAAGTGAGACGTGTGTGATCATCGATAAAAGAGATAAACCATCTCTTACCATTAGAAGTATTGACCTTGGAAGGTCCCCATATGTCACTATGAATGAGAGAGAATGTGTTGGAAGGTGTATATATTTTGTGAGGGAACGAAGCACGTGTATGCTTGGAAAATTGACAAATATCACAATGAAAATCAGCAACATTTTTATTGACAAAAAAAAGATGGAAATAAATATTTTAAATATAAAAAACTTGGATGCCTAAGTCGACAATGCCACAACATAATTGTTTTTTAGTCTGAATGTGAAACAAAGTTTGAAACAAAAGATGAACAAGAATTAGAAATAGAATTTGAACCCAAATGCAGTAGAGAAGAAGACTCTTTGACAGGTTGTTGTCTTTCAAAGAAATAAAGTCCGTCACGAATCCTAGCACTGCCAATCATCCTTCCCGATGATAGATCCTGAAATTGACAAGAATTGGACACGAATTTAGCAAAGTAATGATTATCACTGGTTACTTTGTGGATAGAGATTAAATTGCATTGCAAAGAAGGAACATAAATAATTGATTTAAGAATGAGATCAGCAGATAATTTAATAGTGCCTATTCCAACAATAAGAGAATGGGTGCCATTTGCAATTGTGACGCTAGATTTAGTGGAACATGGAAAATAATTATCAAACAAATGTGGTAAATCTGTCATGTGATCAGTGGCTCCTGAATCGATGATCCATGGTGTGTTGGAAGTAGAAGAAAAATTACCAGAGTGTGCAACAGAGGCACTATGAGTCTCAGGACCGGAACTGGGTTTCATGGATGATTGACTCAAAAGAGTGCATAAGTGGGCAAGTTGTTCCCTACTGAACGGAGGGGTAGTCGCACTATTTTGATCAGTGCTACTCTCAGTCTGAGTTTGGTATGCCTTTCTCTCATGTTGGCGGCGAGGAGTCCAGTTGGGTGGTTTACCATGGATTACCCAACAAGTGGATCAAGTATGACCGTGACGTTGGCAGTGATCACACCACGGTCGATCACCCTTACGATTAGGTCGAGGGTCAGGAATGGATTTTCCATGTGGTGGTGGGCCGGATTTTGAAACGAGAGCTGAACTTTCAATGGGTTGTAGTTCAGGAGTAGTGAGCATGACACGACGACGTGATTCTTCACGTCTAACCTCAGAGAATGCTTCTTCAGTATCAGGAAGTGGGGCACGACCCACCAAACGATCTCTGACTTCATCAAGATTACTGTTTAACTCTGTAAGAAAATCAAAAACTCGTTCTTTCTCTAACTGGTGCCGTTGGATCGTAATGCAGTTAGCACATAGTGGTGTTGTATCAAGGTACAAATCGAGCTCCTGCCACAAGTCTTGTAAGTCAAAAAAATATTGGGTAATAGTTTGATTACCTTGCTTGATTTCTTTGAGCTTATTTCAAAATTCTGAGAAGCGTTACCGCGATCAAAATACATTTTCCTGGTAGCATCCCACACCTCCTTAGCAGTCTTAAAGAATAAATATATGCGGCTGATTTTTGAGTCCATTGAATTAAATAGCCACACAAGAACAATTGAATTTTCCGCTTGCCATACCTTGTATGTAGGATCATTGACAAGTGGTACTAAGAGATCACCAGTGATGTATCCTAGCTTACCATGACCACATATAACAAGTTTGACAGATTTGACCCATTGTAAGTAATTTTTTCCATCAAGTTTATGGGTTGTAATATTAAGAGAACCACTATCCAGGTTATAAATGGAGCCTATGGACCCATTGGGCAAAGTTTGGGCTGAGTGAGGCCCAATACTTTCAGAGATGGGCCCAATAGTTTGAGATGATATGTCTTCACTGCTTGACATCTTCTAGACTGTCGAGATGCCTCTGGGCTTTTGAAATGCTGAGAACCTCTAGGCTCCATACGATGGGAGAGGACGCCGAAGACTTGTGCGACTGCTGGGCTGCCGTGCGACAACGACCGCCGAGAGGGCCTAGACAGAAGACAACGACTGAGAGCTACGCCTGGAACTACCGTGCGACTGCCGAGGAGAGCTGAAGCACAAGAAGAGAACATATGCTACCGGTGCTGAAGAAGACAACCGGAACTAGACAAAAATCAGATTGCCAAGAAGAGGAAAAAAAAAGTCTTAGGGCTCTGATACCATGTGCAAATGGTGAGGGAAAAAACTTTCTTGTTGTATATATTCTTCTCTGTCTAAGATTTACAACCTAGGGTTATATATATATATATATATATATAGGCTATACAAGACTTAAACTATTAATTACAAAAATGAGAAACATATGTAGAATAGGAACCGATTCCTATTCCTATGGAACTCAAAGATCAAACTTTAAGACTCTTAATTTCCTAACCCTCAACACTGACTCTCTTCAGTTATTTGGTATTTTGTTAAATTTGAAAACATTGGAGGTTTAAGACCACAAACAGAATATGTTTGGTGGAATAATTGAGGAAATGGTATAATGTAAGTATAGGATAGTACATGTACGCCTAATAAAATCTAGAATGAAAGAGGCATTAAGATTAAGGGGTGCATATATAGAAGTATAAACCATTTGTGCTTAAAGACCTTAAACATGTTCTCTTTCATTTCTTATTACTTGATTGGATTAATTTATTTAAACTTGTTAGAATTAGATTGGAAAAAAGCATATAAGTTTCGGATTAGGAATTGTTGATGCATATATGGGCGGTTTATTAATTATGTAATTAATATCATGACTGAAATTGTAACAATCAATTATAACAAAACATAGATACTAATTTTTGTAAATAATGTAAAAAAACCATTAATGATATAATATAATACTAAATGGTTAAGAATAAATAATAATGATTTACAATAATAATAATAACATTATTTCTATCATACAATTAACACATTTATATAACACTTATTGTTTTAAACTATTTTGAGATTGTGACTACATAATTATTTTGTCAAGTATGGCTGAAATGATAAGAAAGTTGGAGATGTGAATCCTCTCTGATATCTTTTTCACTATTGTTGTTTCATTCAAATAAATAGTACAATTTACAATGTCCTACTACTTTTGTTTGGTCCTAAACACTGTTATGATTTATCCTTAACAATTTTTCTATTATTTTTTTTTTTCAAGTTGTGTGGCCTTCCGAGGTTCAATATTATATTTTTGTTTCCAATGCATCAAAATAGCATAATACTTTCATTATCTGCAATTCATAATTTACATTATGTATTTTACTTATTCAATAGATATGATATATATTGTTGCTTTCAAACACATCAAAATATTTCTTTTATAAAAAAATTTATTCCAAGAATACAATACTATTACTTTATATTATGTCACTCACTCAATGTAAACATTTAAAAACTACAAAAATATAAATCACATACAAGCGCTGTACCGTCTCCTAGTTAATATACTATTAGTAGAGTTACCCTATATTTCCCCCTACGCTGATAGACTCGCTACCTTCTAATTGGTCCTCTACTATGCTACCTCCAACTCCTAAGTTGAGTCGGGCTAAAGCCTGACAAAGTAATGCCACATAGAGATAGAAGAACTACAAGTAGTAACAGAATCTGAAAATAAACATCGGCCAATTCTGCGCTGTCTGAAATGATGAAATTTTAAGTCTGCGACAAATCCCAAGGTCAACCCCGACAGGTGGTGGAAACTAATATGACCTTCCACATTAAGAAGAAACCGTTTGCGTTATTTTGAAATGTCATGCGAACATTAACCAAAATTGTGGCCAAAATTTGCAAACTAGTACAAAGGGCTTCTCATCGGGTTGCATTAAAATTAACACTTGAAATAATTCTCATTCTCTAGCAATGCATATTAACTTAATTGTAAACATTCAAATAGTAATAATTAGAATAAAACCATTCATACTAGTAGAGCTTTACTCCAGGGCTCAAGTCACCGTTTTCGTTTAATTTGAAGACCCGTACGCCTGCCCAAGATCATATTATATTGCATCCTTACCTCGTTCAAAAAAGATGTCCCAAATTCCGCCACCCCGGACAACTTTGCGTACAACAATTAATCCAGTTGCAAACTTACATAAATAGATGGTGATTCAAGAAAATAAATATACCTAAAGTACTCGTTTCTCAAATGACACGAGAAAGACTTTAAAAACACTTGGGAGTATATACAAATCAATGTTCCTGCTTCTTCGCACAAAAGAGAAAAAAAAACAAGCATACTTGACTCTGTCACTATTCATACTGCAACAGATTCAGAGCTGTTGCTCCCTGTGAAATCCTCTTTTCTTTCAACCTGAAGTGATTATCACAATGACAAAAAAATATCAGAACTATTACCATTGTAATTTATGTCGAGCTTTCATAGTTTTTCTTGATAACAATCAATATTCATTGGAGCAAAGACATAAACATAAATTCATACAAGATACATAGGAACATCAATTATCAATATACCATACCTGAACATAATCAGAATTGAAGCTCCCAACAGAATTTTGTTTTCTTTCTGCCTGAAGAGACCGGCACAATGATTCAAGCTTCTCTTTCTGATTTTTTGTTTTTTCTAACTGTTTCTTCAACCGCTCACGCTGCTCAGAGAAATGAAATTTCAATTGGAATTTAATCTGGAAATAAAGATCAACCCCACTTGCATAGCCAAACTCAAAGCAGGTGTTCAGCAAACCAAGAAAGGAATATTTGTTAAAATAGTGACAGGAAAGAGATTTGTGTGGGGCGTGCATGGGGGCTTGTGGGGGTCGAGTGATATGTTGAAGTTTGAAATTATCTTTTACCACCAACTGAATTTATTTTTTTCCCTTTAAGAAACAAACTTGTATTAAATGTCAAGATAATTCAAGGAAAATGTGGTACGAATAACCATAATATATACCAACTGATGAACAACTTGAAAGCTAGAAATCACATAAATATAATACCTCATCAACAAGCTCAATAAGAGTAATGTCTGATTTCTCAGTCTTGCTCTTCAACATTGAATTTTCCTTCTTCAGTTCCTTTATCGATTTTGCCATCTATGTTTTACATACACAAGAAGCAGACTGCTGCGTAAATTAAAACATTATGATACCAAAACAATCAAAATTGAGTGTCTTAATCAGATGATTCAAGAAAAGAATATACCTTCTGAATCTCCTGTTTAAAAGTTTCAAAAACCTCGTTGCTTTTTAACAATGCTTCCTGCAAAATGATTTTTAAAAAGAAAGAAAAAATTAATGAACATTTGACCAGAAATATAGCCATACAATTACAATATGAACACAAGTATGTGGTGTACCACTGTGCCTTCCACACAGGTCGACAAAGATTCACTTTGCTTGTATGCTCATAAAAGAAAAAGTAGAAGGATTGGAGAATTTTTTTATAATACCTATTTATTTTATTCATCTACTATCATTCCCTTCTGTATTATTTTTACTACTACTACAACTATTATTATTAATGCAACAAGCCATTGCAAGCAACCTTGCCACATTTAATAGAGTACAAGGCAACAAGCTTGGGATTTCCTTCAACCAATTAAGGAAACAATTTGAACTTGCTCTATGTCAGTGAACTTGTCTAAACCAACTTCTTATTTTACTGCTTGTTGTTTGAAAGTACTAAAATTAAGATATAAGTGGCTATATAAATTTATGTGTATATACTTTGAAAGTAGAGATGCACACACAACACACACCATGGTGCAGAAACTATAGGTCTTTTATTTGATTGGTATAAATTTGAGGTTCTTGATAAGAAGGGTTATACCCAGAAGACTCTAAGATGACTGCGCATCGACTTGTTTAACAAAGTAATGGAATGGAATCTAGATATCTGTAAATGAATCCATTCCTTGTATCCTCAATCATGAGCTTCTAAAAAAGAGTTGATGATACAAGGTAGGACAAAACATGGAGAAACTTGACCTGGAATTGTTGGAACTTTTCTCCATCAGCTGTCAATTGTAAACGCAAGTTCTTTTCCGTTGCTAGCAATTGTGACACTTGTTCAGCATATACCTTTATCCGGGACTGTTCCTGCCCTAGTTTCTCTTCATGTTGTTTAATCTTCAAATCAGAAATCTGAAGTTCCAAGCTTTTTTGCTTTAACTGTGCATTATAATCCAAACAAATTACTTGGTCATCAAAGAACAACATTAACAGCATATCCTGATACAATAACTCCAGCAAGTGAAAAAAAAATTGTACCCTTTGTTCATGATGTTGTTCTGAAAGAGTATACTGATCAGCTAGTTGTTTCAGCTTCGTTCTTAACCTGAACATAGAGCACCATATTATAAAATTCTTCTTCTCACTCTCTAATAGTTAATTGTTCCAACAGAATATATATTTAATGGAAAGCTAGGCCTTAAAGATTGGAGATTCTATTTACTCGAAAGACACTAACCAGAAGACCTGAGATGAAGTTCAAATTTTACAATCAAAATATTATGTAAGGTTTGCATCTTTTTCCACTCACCCACAAGTTGTTTATGGGTAATAGACATAAACAAGACAGAAACCATGCACGGGGAACTGGGATTGATCCCCAACTAAATATTTTAGTGGTGGAAAATAGATTTGTGTATAGCATAGCTGACAATATTAATAATAATAATTACAAAAAAAATGTGACACGATATAAATAGTATGCATAGATCACATATCCCATTCTGTTTTATTTTATTTTATTAAATAGTATGATAATAAATAAGAAATATAATTTTATTTTAGTGGGAGCATCATGTCCACCTATTATTAAAATCGGTGAGGATGAAATGAAACAATATTAAGTTATAGTTTCTCTAGAACAATTGTGGTCTTACATCTCATTCTCCTTCAACTGAGAGAGGTATTCATCCTTTTGCTCATCTAGCTTATTGCTCACATCCTATAACAAAAGGAAACATATGCAATAACAATTTTATTATTTAAGCAACAACAATATGTCAAAAACCTTTATAAGCAATAACCACCAAGGAAAATGCCATAACCATTTTATTATTAAAGCATCACCAATATGTCAAAAACATTTGGCCGCTGACTAAGATCTAATCACAACAGCTTGCCCTGTATGCAGGGGCGGACCCACATGGAGTGAGTGTGGGCGGCCGCCCCTACTAAAAAAATATATATATAAAAATTTTTTGAAAAAATATATGTATTTCAATTAATCAATGTATATATTTTTAATTGAAGCTAATATTTAAAAGCAAATGGGTAAGTTGACATATATAGATCACCCTAACAAGGGTTCAAACTCCACTGGCGCTTTTTTACTTTATACATGCAATTAATATTTAAAAAAAAAATTGGCTTATTATATATATATTTTTTTTAAAATCCCCCCCCTAAATTTAATTCCTGGGTCCATCACTGCCTGTATGCATGGTTCTTATCTAGTAAATCAAGGTAAAGTAATACTAAGTTCCATGCATTATATATGCAAAATAATTCAAGATACAAAGCTTCAAAATTGTAATTAAAATCACAATAGATGCTTCAGCAAGTTGTACACACAGATATATACTTATTATCAATATCAGCATCACGAATTAAATAGAATTCTATATTGAAGATAAAGATTCGGTTACACTGGTGAAAGTAGTTCGAGAGACCTTCCACTCTCCCAATTCCAATCCCCACAATACCCGAAGCCTCTTTTCAAACTAGGGAAGAGTAATTATAGATGTAGAAAACTAGGGAGAGAGAATTAGAGCGAAAACTGCTCCAACAATAGGAGTTAACCGAAGATATTTATTAATTTATTCAAGTTTTGCCTTAAATTTTAGTGTTATGATTTGTTTTTATGATTTATTAGTTTTGATTATTAGTGTTTAGAAATATACAGTTAAAAAAATACATTTGTAATAAAAGATTTGAGGCTTAAACTAATCTTTATAAACATTATCTCTCTATGGCCTCAAGTCTAGTTTGACAGACTCACAATAGTATTAAGGCAATGGCTACACTCAATGCCAATCCGATCACACTATTTGTGAGACATGCAGTTAGTGGGAGACTCATTGTATATGTAGATGACTTACTGGAAATTGTGAAGAGGAAATGATTCATCTCATACATCTGCTCTCCAGAGAATTTGATACCAAGGATCTAGGACAACTAAAGTATTTTTGGGAATGGAAGCGGCTAGGTCAAGCCAAGGTATCTCAACTGCCACGTCTGAGGAAAGAAAGGCTCTGATGCCACTGTTAGGACCCAAAACCTAGACATGACAGTAACCAAGATACTTAGAGACACTTAAAGAAGCAGCTAGGACAATTAGAGAATGAGAAAAAAAAACTTTGAGCTGAAAGAATTCTGTATAGAAGATAAAGATTCAGTTACAATGGTAGTTCGAGAGACCTTCCACTCCCAATTCCAATCCCAAGGATACCAATACCCAAATGCCTTCTGAAACTAATTAAGGGTATTTATAGAATATATCCAGGACGGACTAACTAAAAAAAATAATATTATAAAAAACATAATAAAACCTCTTAGTCTTTCTTGTTTCTCCTAACATAAGTACTATTTATATGGGGCCTATTAGTAATGTCCAAACTTTAACTACCCCTTAAACACTTCCTTGTTTCCACTGCTTAAATCTATTTCTGGAATTCTGAGTAAAAAGTCTATATATTATACCAAAAGTTATTAGTTTTCAAATATTATAAGTATTTTGATACAACATTAATGATTATGAAATCACATTCACACTACAGGCGCCAAAGTACATCCAAGCAAAAGCAAAAAAAAAAAATTAAAATTAGGAAGAAGTTTGATCAAAGAAAAAGTCTGCAACAAAAAGATGCAAACATCATCCTAGCAGTTTTCACCATGGAAAGATAAAACAATTGTGAAGTACGAGCTTATAAAAGACTTGAGAGAGAGAGAGAGAGAGCCAACCTTTATTGCATCTTGGAACCTGGCTGATAAGTCTAGCCTCAAATTTTGCCCCTCCGTTGACACCCTTTTGCATTCATCCTGTTCAATTGTCAGCAAAGTCTTACACAATCATACAAGAACAAAACAAAAACAAGAAAAAGATGGAAAGAAAAAAGGGTGTTTGCGGAGGGAACTTTCAGGTTATTCTCTCTCTCAAAAGTGGTAAGAAAATCCAACAACAGGGCCAGCAAATTAGTCAGAAAGTTGATACATGTATGTACATATATATATTATGATCTCAACGAGTTGTGTTAACAACAACAATCACAACTACTTCCCGAGTTCTCACTAGAAGAAGTAAATATATGCATCAAATGAACCACACTTCCAACCAAAAACCAACCTACAAATAGTAAGGGTGCTGAGCACAGAAAAATTACTTACCATAAGAATTTTGTTTTGACGCTGTAATTCTCTACAAAGTGACTCAAGTTTATCTCGAACAGCAATGGCTATAAAAGATAAGAGGGCACGACCAAAAAATTTATCAATTAGAAATAACCTTGCTTATATTCAAACATATTAAAAACATGGAAATATTAGATCTGAAATTTGTTCTAAGAAAATTAGAAACCAAAACCAACCTGCCCATTGGTAAATAAGGAGCTCAAGGTGTAACTAAAATGTTACTATAATGATTTCAACATATACCTGAATCCCTTTCAGCAAGAACTTGTTGATATTTCAAAGTGAACTCTAAAAACTCTTGTTCTGATTTAGAGGTGCGCTTCACACTCTTACGCTTGGTCTCACGAATTTCCTGTATAAAAAAGGATCCAACATACAAAGCTTAATAAAGTAACTTTTGAGTGACGTACACTTTATGTTCCATGAAAAGGGCAAGTAAAATTTATATCCAAAAAAATAGTGAGTGATGACTAAATAACAGCAAACTAGGTCCACTAGGCATGACTAGCAAAAGTTCATACAAAAACGAAGCAAATAGAATATTCTTTTCCTAGGATATTGAAACATCATAGAGTGTTGAGTTCGTGGAATATATATTTAAAAAAAAATGAACCTCTATGAATTTCTGAGTCTCAAAATAATGAAGTTATCCTATCAATACATCTTCAAACTTCATACTCAAGTTTGGGTATTAAAGAAAAAGGAGTAAGGCAAACTAAATTTTATTATTAGTTTAGTCTTTACAACATAGGAAGCAAACATGGAAAAGTACTGACGGGTTTTCTGTTTTTCAAAGTATTGGTAGTTGGTGCACTTGAGTGGCCTTCAATGGCTGCAAAATGATACACGAAAAATTAATATCAAGAATTCAAAACCAAAGGAATAAAAATAATTGGTGAAACATGCAAATTTAAGTTTCAGAGGAATGTGGGACATCACAAGGATCAGATAACTACGTCTCTCTAAACTTTGACATTTTTCTGTAAGTTGTTTCTTTTCCTCACAGCATTCCAATACCCCAACTGAAGCCTCTGAATTTGGCGCAACAAGTGAACCTTCTGTATGCTCCATAGAGTTCTTACTTGGTGCCTCAATTGAAGTATCAAAACTATCTGATTCAGATAATACAACAGGAAAAGTTCTCAGCTTTTGTGTCTTCTCTGTCCTACTCTGACTATGCTGAAACTCATTTGCTGCGGATTCATTCGAGCAATCTGTGGTATTTCCCTCCTTGTAACTGGGTAAAGGTTTCTCCTGTTCTAAGTTAGGAGTTTGAGGAGCCAGAGGTTCTGGGAAGCTCTCAACAAATCCATCAGGCAATGAATCCACTTCAGGAAGCTGATTTGCATCCGGGTTTTCCATATTATCTATGATTTCAAAATCCTTGATTAGAATTATCAAAATTTATAACCAGGGGTGCACTATATAATAAAAGGAGATAAATTGAAAAACTATTAATCTATTTGGTTCCAATTTTCAAATGATATGTCAAAATCAACCTAATTAACTTATCAGTCAGACAAGCCAACTAACAAAAATTCTTGATACCCAACTGGAGTTTCTACATTCCCATCTTGAACACAAATCTAGACTCTTTGAAACAAAGCTAGATTAGGCACAAATCGAACATTAGAAATTTTCTCAAAAAAATTCTACCCCTTCCCTTTTCACCCAAAAATGGACATTGAGATAGGAGAGCCACTAAAAAAAAAACTCAGCATAACCAGAAAAATCAGTTTTAAATTTGTTTGAATTCAAAAAATGTTACCACCATATCTCATTTAGTTGCCTTAAAAAAACACAACTTCTTTGTAGATTAAATTCTCAAAGAGAGTAAAGAGTCTCAACATAGACATAGAAATAGGGGATCCTGGACTCTTTCCCGCAAATCAAACAGGTCATAAAATTGTGAACATTTGAAAAGAGAGAGAAGTTACCAGGTGATGGAGAGAAAGAGGAGAGTGGTTCACTCTTACGCCAATCTGAAGCGATTCTTTTACTCTGGACATTTTGTAATTTTAATTTTGTGGATGCAAAAAACACAATTTTGTCTAAATTGTATTGTTTTCTAATTCTAGGAACTTGTTATTATCTTAAAAAATTTACATAATGTTTTTTCAACTTTATTTATAAAAATAGTATACAAAAATTATTATATAATTATTCTGGAATACTATTAAAACTCAGCCCCCTCTAATTTCCCAAAACTTTATACCAACTTAAAAAGTAATTCCAAGCTAATAATAAATCACCAAGGACGTCGTATTAAGACTCATTCCAAATGCATACCAAAATATTTACATTGGAGAGATGCATGCTCACCTTGAGAAGACTCGGAGAATACAGACATTGGAATAAAATCTTTGGACATTTCCATAGAGTAACACTTTGGTATATTGGCAGATTCTGCACCAGCCAATTCAATGGTGAACTGCAGGTTATTATCAAGAAGAGGAGTGTTACGGTCAACCTCCACCCCAAAAACACGTCAGATTATTTTGTTTCCAATTTTTTTTCATTGCAACACTACTACAGAAAGTTTTAAGGACTCTCTTTGCGAGTTCTTAAAAAGTTTTAAGAACACCCTAGTGCGAGTGTGAGTCCTTAAAGGTAGTGCCCTAAAAGCACAGGTATTAAGTACACCCAATGTGAGTCCTTCAAAGAAGCTGTAAGACACTCTTTGCACGTCCTAAAAACTGGACTTTAAGTGTGTCCTTAAAAATTACATTTATAATTTTGTAAAAAATTAATTTATATTTATATTCAATTGTAATTTCTATGATATATAATATAATTATTAAAAATTTTAAATAAATTCAAATTTAATTAAATATTAACAAGAAAATATATACAGAACTAAATCTTTCGTCGTCCTCTGTAAGGAAATGTAATAATATTAATATCAAATTACTACTCTAAATCTCGTGAAAATAAAGTCTCAAAATAAAAATAAAAAATATATACATACAAAAACTCAAACCACCTCTAACTCCTAATAACAATCTAAAAATTTCAATATGAATAACAACACTTGTGATGGATTCCTCAAACAATTTCTTCTTCCCTTTAGAAAAAGATCTCCATCATTACACCCATATAATTCCCAAATAAACATATCATAAGGAAAACTAATTGCATCTATTATCTAATATATAAGATCGGTAATCAACTCAATAAAACAAAGACAATAAAAAGAGATAAGTAACCATAACAAAGACTTGTTGTCTATAGCCATTTGGCTTGCATTACTAAGAAGCCCAAAAGAGGACTCATGAGCTCTCACATAGATATATTACGTAGAAATTAAAATTTTAAAATAACAGCCTTTACCCAAGCCAAAAGAAAAGGGTACAAACAAAGACAAAGTAAGCAAAACAAAACGAACGAAGTACAAAAATGAAGATGTTTTGTCCACCAAGTACTTGATTTCACTTAATTTATTTATTAACAAAGTTGGAACCTTAGTCCCCATCCCATTACATATCACACTCCAATAGTTAAAAAAGTATATACCATATCATAATCAAAATACGTATGCACCATATCTCCAAATGTATTTCTTATACATTTTTGTTAGCTTGGTTTTTGTTTGCAGAGGAAAAAGAAACTTCCAATTTTCTAAGTTTAAATGTGTTTAAAATTTGGATTATATATTCCACAATTAAAATTTTATAGAAAAAAAAGGACAAGACGCAGATCATATAAAACAATAAAAGATTTGAAGGCAAGTCGTATACATTATGTTTAACAAAATAAATCTAAATACATGAACAACCATTAAGTGCATCAACATTTGCATTCTTATCTTTCTCTTAAACATTTTTCTTATTCATGTATATATATATATATATATATATATATAACAACAGATTAGACAAAGCCTTTGCAGCCACTTTTGTTTTTCTCTTCAACAGTCTTACGAACAGTGGCACTACACAATAATAACCCCTTTGATGCTCTTCTTAGTCTTCAAATTGGTATATTAATATTCCAATTGAATTGCTCTCATTAACTACAGCGTGTTTCACTCAAAAGAACAAATTATTGTATAGTCGGATTTTTTTTTAAAAATGCATCAAAACAAACTAAAATAAAAGTTTTACCCACTCAAAATCTGAAATTAGAATATGAAATTAGTGGGTGCAAAACTATCAAAACCCTCTTCACTCAAACTCACATATAAAACAAAGATTAAAACCAAATAAACCAAATTTAGATAGAATATTTCAGATTTTCATGAATGGGAACTATTATTTATCAAAGAAATGGAAATAATTGAGGGAGAAATACCTTGGTGCGCTGAAAATGGAGAATACAAACGCAGCCGCTGTCCTCTAGGCTTGACGCCGCCGGAAATGGCGCAGTCGGCGCCTAAAATGGTCCACGTCGCCGGAGATGGAGCAGGTACCGAGAGAACCCTTTGTGTGGCTGGTCCTTTGCGCGGCTAGTTCTTTCTTTGCAGCAGAAATGTCAAGGGTTTCTAGTGAAATGAGACCCTTTTATTGATACAATAAATATAATAATTAAAATAAATAATATATCCAATAGTTTTAATATACAAAAATATTCAAATAATATTATATAATTGACATTATAATATATATTATTACCATGTGACCACTTAGTACTCACAACCACGTTTTTTTATTGTTGGTTTTATTTTCTTTCACTTTATCATCACCTCTAACTTATTGCTCTATTTTATTTTATTTTTTTGTGGGAACTTATTGCTCTAATTTAAAATCAAATTATATAATTTATTTTTTCTAATCCAAATACTGTTAAATTTCCATAAAATTGTTGGAAGTTCATGTCATTAATAAGTGTGATTACATATATAATATATTTTAAAATTGTAAATATTGTCTATAATTTTAATAAATACTGATTTTATTTTTTTAAATATATATAATAAAATAAATTATAATTTTAAAGTATATATAAACTAAAAAATATAAATTTTGTAATAGTTATTTTCGTCAATTACCCTTTATTTATAAAAAATAATTTTTAGACCTTATGTTTTCTCAAAAAAAATAAAAAATAAATAAATAGATAAGTCGATTATTTGAACACTATATTTAAACCAATTACTCATTTTGACATTTTATTTATAAAAATTAACATTTGGACCATGCATATATTCAAAATGTTAAAAATTATTTATAAAAAATAAATTATATATAATATATGCTTTGTGCAAGAGTTCACACTATTTTGAACCTTCTATTTTAGCTGATCATCTGTTTGGACATTTTATTTAAAAAAATTAACTTTTGGACCTCATGTTTTTTTCAAAATGTTAAAATTTTGGTATATATAGGTAGATTATTTGAACTACATGTATTTGAATACCTAATTAGACCATTTATTTTAAAATTTTAAAATTTGGACCTCGTGTTTTGTCAAAATATTAAAAATAGGTATATTAGATAGATTATTTGAACAACATGTATTTTGTTCGATTACTTATTTGAACCCTTAATTTTTAAAATGGTCAAATAAATTATTAAAAATTTATTTTATTTTATTTTAAAGAATTAACTTTCGAACCTCGTGTTTTGCCAAAACTTTTAAAAAAATATGTATATATAGATAGATTTTTTGAACTACGTGTATTCGATTACCTGTTTAGACAATTTATTTTAAAAAAACTAATTTTTGGACCTCATGTTTGGTCAAAACGTTAAAAATAGGTATATATAGATAGATTATTTGAATCACGTGTATTTTGGTCGATTACTTATTTGGACCCTTTATTTTTAAAATGATGAAATAGATTATTAAAAATTTTGTTTTATTTTAAAAAATTAATTTTTGAACCTTGTGTTTTGTCAAAACGTTAAAGATATGTATATATAGATAGATTATTTAAACCACATGTATTCGATTACCTGTTTAGACCCTTTATTTTAAATAATTAATTTTTGAACTTCGTGTTTTATCAAAAACGTTACAAATATGTTTGTATAGATAGATTATTTGAACCACATATATTTTGGTCGATTATTTATTTAGATCTTTTATTTTTAAAATGGTAAAATAAATTATTAAAAATTTGTCGAACAAAGAGTTAGTATTGAAGTTTTGGAAATAATATTTGACTAAAATATAGTGGATCATAATATATTTTTCTTTTATGTAATTGTGTTATAGTTTAATGTTTAAATAATTTAAATATATTTATGTATGTCTATTATTATATATAGATAGATATTTACAAATTAAAATAAAATAAAATAGAAAAGTAGAATAAATAAATGAGGAAAAAATAGATAGAGTAATTTAGATAAATTTTAGAGTATCACATCATCTTCTTGGTGCTCTCCTTGATATAAATATATAGATATTTATATAATAATTTTTACATATATGACATCTAAATACAATGTTGATATATATATATAAAATACAATAATATTTAAAAAGAAATTAATAATAGAAAAAGTCATAGTGTAGACAGTAGTATACATGCATCAACTATTTTTAGTTTCTAATGTATCTCACAATGTCCTTTGATGAATTTGATAAAGAAGAAAATACTCAATCACTTGATAAAAAATAAACTATTACACAAATTTATAAGATAAAAAAATTATATGTATGCATTAATTGTTTTTAAATAAACATGATTTAATTATTTAAATTGTTAGAATATTGTTTGGCAAATACTTTTCTAGACCATATATTTTGTTTATCATGATTTTCTATGAATTAAAATAAGATTTTATGTGCTGTAAAAATCGCGGATGACTCACCTTTGAGTTGTCAAATGTTTTATTCTCATCTTAAAGCATTCCCAATATGGAAATTACAAATCTTTAAGATATGATTTCAGCACAATAATTTTGTGCATATTAAATCACATATCCTTAAGATATTATCTGTTCTTTGTGTGATTTAGTTTTCAAATGAATTTGGACCTAATTATTCTCAAGTACAGAATTTGCATAGTCGGATGGATAACCTATCAAGATAGAATCAGACAGACTGGCACATTGTTTCCTTAATAAAGAAATTTGCAAATCATTTCTTTATTGCTCCAGATGTCAAGAGATCCTCTTCTGAGCGCTCAAGCAGCTATAAATAGATAGTTAGGGCTCTTGAATCATTGTCTCTCTAATTGTGAAAAAAGTTTGATAATATTTTGATTTCTTAAAGAGCATTTTTTTTCTTTGTTTATGTAAAGGCTAAGTTGTTCACCTTAGTCCTTGAAACTGTGTTCTGTGCACCTTGCTGTATGTATACCGTTTGTTCTTTATAACAAGTTTGTGGTTTTGGTGAACGTGTTCCTAAGGATCTTCAAGAGAAGATTTCTTCGACTCACTTCGGGAGGAAGAGAGCACTCGCTATTATTTGAAGGGAGTTCAAGAGAATCAACGTTTCAACAAAATCAAATTCGTAAAGAAAAATACCACAAGATTGTGGCAATAGCTTAAGAGGGAGTCTTACTTTGTTTAAGTCAATGCTTGTGTACAATTTCATTCTTTA
Organism: Humulus lupulus; assembly: GCF_963169125.1. NCBI lineage: Eukaryota > Viridiplantae > Streptophyta > Magnoliopsida > Rosales > Cannabaceae > Humulus > Humulus lupulus. Next base: position 143,391,517 of record NC_084800.1, on the reverse strand, counting down.
CTAATTTATTTATTCTTTGGGTGTGGCCTCGTAGATGTAGGTTATCTGAAAGAATTTCTGAACCACGTAAAAATCCTCGTGTGTTGATTTTTACCTGTTTTTTCTGTTTCTATTATAACAGTTGCATAAGTAGTGTTAACAAAATTGAAATTTGTCGAAACAAGTTAATCAATATTCCGTATTTAATTAAGTTGTTTATTTTAAATCACTTGGCAATATTAAAATACAGAATTTCAATTGGTATCAGAGCGGGTCACTAAATTCTTAGTGCGTTCTTGTATTTTTTTCGTTTGTTTTGTACCTTGTGAAATGTCTTTCTTTGCAGAAGGTGGTTCAATAACACGTCCTCCCTTGTTGAATGACTCTAACTATCCTTAATGGAAAGTTAGAATGAAAGCTTTCATCAAATCATTGGATGAAAAGGCATGGAGATCAATCTTAATAGGTTGGACACCACCTACTGAATTTGATGATCTCACAAAGGTAAAATCTAAAATCAACTGGATTGATGCTAAAGATAAATTGTCTAGTTATAATAACAAAGCTCTGCATGCTATCTTTAATGATGCTGGTGAAGGATATATAAAATTAATTTCTTCATGTGAGTCCGCCAAAGAAGCTTGGCAAATTCTTCAAACTCAATTTGAAGGAACTGCTGATGTCAAGCGCTCTAGGCTTGTAATGTTAACTACAAGGTTTGAAAATCTTAGAATGACTGAAACTGAGTCTCTCACCGAATTCTATGAAAGATTATATGATATTGCCAATGAATATTTTGCCTCGGGTGAAAAATTGGAAAATAATGTGTTAGTTCAAAAAATTGTTAGAGTTCTTCCTGAGAGATTTCAAACTAAGCTCACAACTATTGAGGAGGCAAAAAATCTTGACACAATGAAAGTAGAGGATTTGATGGTTTCACTACAAACTTTTGAACTAAATTGTTGACCCTCGTTTTGGTTAACTAACACGGAGTCAAATGCTTGATGTGATGGAAAGTGTTGAAATATATCTAATGGAAAGAACAGTAAACGACGCAACAAATTATAGTAGTTCAGCCCCATGAATTGGTAATGATCTACGTCTACTTAAGCTATTATTAATATTAATTCTCAAAGGAGTGATCAAAGAACTAGGGTTCTCCGAGTTTCACAGCCTTAGAGGGATGAATAATACAATTAGAAGATAATCGCTCTAATTCTCTTGTAAAGCATAAACTTAAATCAGCCAAAAGTCCCTTCCATGAGCTATCTCTTTCTATTTATAGGCTCAAGGAGGATTACATGAATTAGTTACAGATATTCTTTCCTAAATAATCGGATCATCAGGGATCATGGGAGATAAAATCGGATATGATTACAATTGTACAAGATTATCTCAAAATATATAGAGTATACGACTAAGCTGATCGTATATAAAATCCAAATGTTATGTTAGGGGAATCTCACTGGTCGATGGTCGAACAGAACTTCTGCCAAGTGTCAGCCTCGTGTTAAAAATGTCTGCCACATCATCCACGCCTGCTTTTTGGATAACATTTCCCCCCAAGTTTATTTATTACGACCAGCAATAAATAAACTTTTAGGAAAACGACTCTTCGATTACCCCACCAAATCTGTCAGAGTAGTTCGTGCCTCCTTGGAAAAAGTAACCTACTCACGTTTAATCATGCCCTTTCGGTTCTCAAGCAATCCTATGATGGTTATCACTCTTTCCCACGCCTTGAAAAAAGGGAACTTATGATTACCTCTTTTTTCATGTCTCAGACGAAATATATATAGCTTCCAAAACTTCATTTTTACTTTACGCAAGCTATTTTCTTATCAAGAACTCCCAAGTCAGAACCCAGAATCTCCCTGAAGAACATTCTTCGACGTTCCAGGAATCGGCCGTTCACACACCTACGCTCGGAATTTCTTCAGCACTTCATAATCTTCGTATAGGTAAGCTTCAGAACTTTTGCGCCCTTCATTCTGCCGTGCATGCCGATTTAAGTTAGCTTTTTAGGTTCTGATACTGCTCTGTGTTCTTGGGTAAAGATGCATGAAAATAGGGTATTTGTCGAGTGAGGCTAGATATGGTGGTGTATATCAACCATTTAGGAGTTATGGATTAGTTTGATAGTCGATATCATAAATTTAGGACGTAAAATCGAAGTAAAAATTCGATTTTTATGCTAGTTGGAAAACTGAGTTTTTCCTGCCCTTACTGAAGTTGAAAAAGTTTTTTAGAAAAAACTTTTTGCTTTCACTTTTTGATCTGTTTCAAACTGTTCGCATGAAAAATTTAGTTTTTTGTTAGAATGCTGCTGTATAAAAGTTAGACTTTTATACATGAGCAGCGTTATTCTAACTAACTTTTTAGGCTCTTCTTCCTCACCTCCCCATTTTTCTGTCCACAGATTTTAATGCCAGATTTGTGGGGAGGTGAGAGGCCGATTGACGACGACCTTCTTGCACAGCTGTTCGAGGGCGAAGAACAGCCAGCTCAGTGCGTCCACAAGATTCCTTTCTTTAGAATTTCTCATGCCAGAACTCAACCAACTCCAGTTAGAATGGGTCGTGTCAAGTCCACTGCCCAAAAGAAGAAAAAACCTGAACACCCTTCAAACCCTCCAACCTGACCTGATTCGTAGGCTGGGGTTCTGTAACGACCCAAAATCGCTAATAAGGCTTAAGGGCCTTGATTAGTGTGCCAGGAGGGCATTAATGGAATAATTGTGGTTTAAATGAGTAATTATATGTTTAGTGATATTTATATGATAATTGATGATATTATGTGGTAATATGATATGAAATAAATATGTGATATATGTGAGAACCACATTATTATGTGGACAGGTTTGCAAAGCACGACTCAAGGCGATTCTAGGGTCAGACAGCAGGAAAAGTCACAACGAGGCTTAAGATATGACTTTGGATGAGTCGGGGGTATTTTTAGATAGCGGGTAGCGATTTGGACTATCGGGTCATGAAAATAAATATATGGAGATATATTTGAGGTTAGGATGTCTAGGCGGGAATATTGGGGGATTTTACCATTTTGGCCTCGGGGAAGGTTCCGGCACCCCGAGCCTCGGGATTAACTTAATGTGTGAGATAGACATAAGGAAGCTTTTAGAAAACACAAACCGACTAAACACTTTTACCTCAGCTCTCTCTCTCTCACGCTTAAGGAAAACAAAGGGAAGGAAAGAAACACAGAAAACTAAGGGGAAACAAGCTGGAATTTCTGGGATTTGTGGTGAGGATTTGGAGGTTTAGCTCAGGAGTAAATCAAGAACTAAAATAGGGATTAAGGTAAGCATCTAATCTTCTTTTATGTGGTTGAATTCTGAGTTCTAGCTGGGTTTTGGTCAAGTTTTGAAACAAGCATGGTTTTGATGTCTTAAGGCAGAATTAAGAAGGAAACTTGGAGATTTAGCTTGGCTTTGGCTTGGTGAGGTGATTCAACAGAAGAGGTAAGCTACAACTCTTGGTTTAGAGGTTTTAAATTGGGTTTGAATGGCTGGTTAGAGTGTTTATAGCTCTTGAGTTTCAGAATTGAAAAGAGTAGATTAGTGTGTGTTGGGTTGAGTTTTCTATGGAATTAAGTTGTTTAAGTCATGTTAAAGGTGTTGGATTTGTTAGGTGTTGAAGTAGGGAGCTTAAGGGTGGTTGTGGCCGAGGTTTTAAGCTCTGAAATGGTGTAAATTCTGGGTTCGAAGGGGAGGGTCGCGGCTCTGTTCTAGAGCGTTGCGACCCTAGCATGCAAAAGAGCCAAGAAGGCTCGGCCATGGGAGGGCGCCGCGGCGCCCAAGGCAAGGGCCGCAGCGCGTGTGTGGTTCAGCATGGGTGTTGGTTCTGTTTTGGGGAAGGGCCGCGGCTAGGCTTCAGGGGCTGCAGCCCTTGGTTGCACACATGAGTCTTTGAGGGTTTTAGGTACGGGGAAGTGGTCTAGTGTGCTCGGGATTGATTTCACCATCGGGCTTGATGGAATTTGGATTCCTGGGAGTTAGTTTTATAACTATAAACCTATACTCGAATATTCATGGAACCTTATACTTTGGTTGTGACTAGGTGATAAAGGCTTAGGCTCGGGAACAGATAGTGCTTGAGGGTCGTTGCTCGTAATCAATAACTGTACAGACTAAAGGTAAGAAAACTGCACTTGGTTGAATATATGTGACGGGACTAAGGGCTCCCTATTGTAAATGCTTGACAAGTTGGTATTATGCCATGCAAGCCATTTGGTGAGCCAACGGTCTAAGGGTGCCAAGGGTTTCACTAGCGCACAGGGCGCGGCTCGGCCACTGGTAGCCGAGGACAACTTATTATGCACTGAGCTCGGTTTAAGCGGGTCGAAGTCAGTGGGTTAAACAGAGGGTGCGACCTAAGTCGTTGGCCCTGATTATTATGTGATATGAGTGTAATATGTGATAGAGTGTATCTTGAATCTGATTATATGCGCTGAATATCTGTTGGGGAATATCTGATGGGAATACATGCTTAATAAGTTGATTGTCTGTTTTCATTGATTGAATTGTTTAAGATATTTTCTTGCTGGGCCTTGGCTCACGGGTGCTACGTGGTGCAGGTAAAGGCAAGGGCAAACTGGACCAGCCGTGACAGGAGAGCTCAGCAAGCGGAATGTACATAGCCAGGTGCTCGGCCGCCACGGTTGAGGTCTGGGCAAGGACATGAAACCTGATGACTGTCTGTTTTGCCTTAGTATGGCTAGTGAATTCTCATGTACTTGTGGGAGTCTGTAAACTTATTTTAACTCTACTTTCTTATGGGATCCTGTGTTTATTACAATTTAATATATGAAATGAGTCTTTTGAGACCAAAACCTTTTTAACCCTAGCTCTTACATGTTTAGTGACACGTTTTTAAAAGGTTGACTTGATTAGCGAGTCTTGCACCTTTATAAGTACACAGTGTAATGGTCTTGGTTATCTAGGGCGTTACAGGTTCCCTCGACCAGTGGTCGAGAAAACATTGTTCCAGACCCCCACATCCAAGTTAGGGCCTGCCCTTGGCATTCAATTCTTCCTGATGTCGAGTGGTATCTTTCCCCACTTAGCCAAGTAACCCCTAGGATGCTAGCCAACTACTTCAGAAAGTATGGCCTAACTGGGGTAATTCACAAAATCCCTACTATGGATCAGAGGGCAAATTTTCCTGGAGGCGTTTACAGCGCCTGGTCTAGGTATCACATAGAGGCTGGGGCTACCCTTCCTCTCCATCCATTCTTCCAGGGGGTGGCGAACTACTTTGGTGTCACCCCCTTCCAAATTTCACCCAACGGATATAGAATGCTTGCTTCACTCTATATCCTCTATAATCATAAAAAATGGCCAGAGCCTACCCCCCATGAGGTCAATTATCTCTTTGACCTTAAGTCCAACCCCCAACAATCTGGTACGGGGTTCTTTCATTTTTGTCACCAGGAGACCACCTGAACCTAGGGGTGAGCATCGGTCGGTTTGGGCAGTTTTTTCACCAAAAAAAATCAAGAATTCGGATTTCGGTTCGGATTGGTGCAATCCGAAAACCGACCGAACCAAACCAGTTTAAAAAAAAACCGACCGTTTTGGATCGCGGTTTGGTCGGTTAAACCGACCAAACCGAATTGATTATTTTTTATTTATTTATTTATTTATTTTGAAAGTTTTAGTTAAAAAATTAAAAATTTTGGATTGTTAGAATCCATTTTTGTATGTTTTTAAAACATAAATATATAGAACATAATTACATTTACAAGTGCCTTAAGTTTTTTTTTTTTTTCATTAAAAATTTTAATAATTAATAATTATATAATATTATATTATTATTTTATTGTGTTCGGTCGGTTTCGGTTTTTTTGGTCGGTTCACCCAAAATTTCCAAACCGACCGAACAGTGGCGGTTTGCACCGTCGGCGGTTTTTTCGGTTTTCGGTTTAAACGGTTTTGGTTTTTTCGGTGTTCGGTAGGTCGGTGTACACGGTTTTTTCGGTTTTTTGGATTTTATGCTCAGCCCTACCTGAACCTTCCTGAGTGACAACACCCATATTTCCAACGTGGGGAAGTACAGTCAGGAGTATTTCCTCACGCCTGACATGGTCGCGAAAAACTTGGCCTTCACTCGAGGAGGTAAATGTCTTTTTCCACTAGTCGCTGTTTTTACTCATCAAATTTCCTCGCATTTTTCTGAAATATCCTGTGTTTTTCAGGCCCATGGTTACGACCAGACCCAATACCAGACATGGTGTTGAGGTCTGCCATGTTGGCTAGCATGACAGACGTTGAGAAGAGTGTCAAGTCCCTGGTCACCGAGGCCAACTTGAGGCTAGCTGGCCTCCTGGCCCCTCACCAGGATGTGAGGGAACCCGCGGCAGGAAGTGCCACTACCGAGGAAAACCCCGAGCAGCAACCACTAGTGTCTCCTCCTCGACGGAGACCGACTGGGGTTACAATCAGAGAACCTACTGGCATTCCCCCAGCAGAAAGGTCTTCTTCCCCTCAAGGAAAGAGAAAACAAAAGGCAGCCGAGACTGTCATAGATTTAGACGAGTCCTCTGACGAAAATGGTATTGTTATTTCACTCTTAGATAACTTGCCAATTCCCTGTCATTTATTCGATGGGGACGGAAATTTTACATATGATCCAAACCTAGGGCCAAACTTCTTCATGCCAGAGAGTGAGTGTATGACTACTAGAGTCAATAGTGTAGCGACCAGTAGTAATAGCTCGAGTATTTGACTCTGTAATTTTCTATATTTCTTTTCTGATGCAACATGACTTATCATCTATTTTTGGCTTACTGTCTGCATGTTTATCTCTTTTGCAGAAATGGCTTCTGCAAACGTTTTCGATTTATACAGCACTCAGAAGGAGGAAGAGGTTCCCTTGGTCCAAAAGAGGAAATCGGCCAGGAAACACGACGGTGAGTCCAGCTAGGTGCCTTCGGCCAAGAAGAATCGAGCCACCGATCCTGCGAAGGATGGGCCCTCTAGCCAAGCATCTGCCTAGCCTCTTGCTCCCGTCGAGAAGGAAATTCCGCCTCCTCCTGCTCCTGCTTCCACGACTCCTTCACCTTTGGCCCCTACCGACCAGACCCAACAAACTGAGGGGGTTCCCCCAGGGGCCAAACTATCGGGTCGCGCCCTAAGGTCAGCCAAGGATTGCCTTGCTCACATCCTTAAGCATGCCTGCTGCAAGGAGGCAATGGCTGATGCGAAAACAATGGGAGTCGACTAGATCCTCAATAGAGCCCTCAATGAAGTGGCCAGTGTAAGTAATCTTCCTTCTCTTTTATTTCTCATGGTCTTGATTTTCCCTTTTGAAGTCAGTCTAACTCTTATTCTTTGCTTGCAGGAAATGCTGACCATGATGGCTGCTCACGCCCGCGCAGTGCAAGCATCGAGCAGACCCGTGCTAGGGAGGCGAAGCTAACAGAGGAGCTTCAAGCCGTGGAGGCTAGGCATGCGGGGGAGCTAGAGGTGGTGACCCAGCAGAAGGATTCCTTGGCTGCGGACCTGGCAGAGAAACAAGCCTCTCTGGAAAATGCTAGAAAACAGAGAGATGAATACCAGGAGGCCAGCTGAACCCACTGGCGTGAAGTCAAGAGGCTTTAGGAGGAAAATCTCGTGAAGGACAGGAGAATCGCCGTCCTTAAGTGCCAAGTGGAGCAACTCAGGCTCACAAATGCCAAGGACCTGGAGAGGTACAAGAATGTGACACTTCGATGTTTCTACGACTTCTAGAAACACAATCAAAGTGCCAACTTCGGCTACCTTCCAGAGGATGCCAGGACAGCTGAATTGGCTCGTTGTGCTGCTCGATTGGCTACTGAAGAAAGGGCCAGAGTTCCTGCCTCCCCAGAGATTTCGCTGGGCACGGGGATGGATGGAGGGGAAGCTGCAGAAGATGCAGTCGACCAAAATGCTCCCCAGGATCCTCCTGCTGCTTCTTAGCCTATTTTCTTTTTACTTGTTTTGTTTTCTTTTCCATGCATGACCCACAGGTCATGATGTTAAAACAATGCTTACTTTTTTATTGCTGCATGGGCAGCTTTACCTTTTAATTTAACATTTACATCCGAGCAATACTGCTCGCGGTGTAAAAGTATTCCTTTGACATTATAATATTTCTATTTTTCTATAATATCTGTTCGCATGACCGAACCTAGCATAGTACTTTGGCTTGATTTAGCAAAATATAAAATTTGAAAAATACTCTAAGTACCGTAGTATGATTTCACTTATTTTGTTCATGTGTTTACATACCTCTTGGTATGCTTTGCTTTCTATGTGCCTTATATGCCCCCCAAGTGATTGAGGAGCTTTAGGTCCTTGGTCACTTGCCTTGACCACAACCTGTACGAACATTACTGCTCGGTATAAAATGCAAAACTTATAATACAGCAAAACAACACATGTAATGAACAAATACTTGTAAAAAATTACAAAGTTTGGCAAGAATGACTGGTTGCGCACAGTCCCTTATAAATCTCGTATTTAAATGGACTAAACATGTCTTTACGAGTGATCTTTGAAAGATCTTACACTTATAAGCGATTAGCCATATAACATGACTAACATTTTTTCAAAACTTGTAAAAAGTAAAAATTAATACAAGCCAGTCCTTTAAGAATGACTGTTTACTGATAATACTTGTGCAAGTGTTCTCCATTCCAATAGCGCGGAACGAGATCTCCATTTAAACGTGCAAGTTTGTATGTGCCTGGATGAAGGACTTCTTTAATCTGGTAAGTGTAACGCCCTGGTTACCCCAGAACAGTTACGGTGAACCAAAAATTTGACTCATTGCCTGAGTCCTTTGGTTAAAAACATGTTCTAAGTGTTATTAACAGGTTAAGGTGAAAACCAATAAAAAGGAAAGGATATGTTTTATTTGATACATAAAATTGTTCATGGGCCCACAAGAACATTTACAAGTTATTTACAACTCAAAAAGGTCATTACTGTTCCAAAATTTGAAACCCCGCCGACCTAAGCAGCAAAAATAGGGTAAACCCCCTAGTTCCTCTGAGAACTCCTTGGCCGTGGTGGTCAAGCGGGCGCATATGTACACGTCACCACCTAAGCTCTCCACTCAAGGCTAGGTGAGCTTTTCTTTCCCTTTACCTGCACCACATAGCACCCATGAGCCAAAGCCCAGCAAGAAAACATAGCATTATATGTAAACATCATCAAATGATTATCATTATAATCACACAGAGCTCATAGCTTTCGAACAGATGAGTGAATATCACTTGAGGTCCTGGTGAACCATACTGAGTGACTGACAAGCAAGTCACTATATCAAATGGAAGAGTGGCTGCTAGGTAAGCCACTAGCCTTCAACAGGTTCTGGTAAACCATACTGAGTGACTGACAAGCAAGTCACTAATTCAAATGGAAGAGTGGCTGCTAGGTAAGCCACTAGCCTTCAAGCGCTTATAATATTCATCGAACTTGAGGTCGGTCTGGCATTAATGCTCTTTGAGTCATTCAATGCAGAAAGTCGACTAGATCTAATCTTTATTGGCTTGCGTTGAACACGCTAAGACCGTCCTGGCTAATGAGTCAGCGCAATGTGACCAGTGCCCAGTACCACTGCCGAACTTGACTAATGAGTCACAGCTTCACAGTTGATACTAGTACCTTTGCCAAATCTGACTAATGAGTCAGTACCATGCACAAGTGAGCAATATTTGCTAAGTATTCCACAATCAATTCATGTCCACATTTATACAATCAACATGCCTCATGAATAACCACGCATGTCACATTTGGGGTGCAGTTTTCTTACCTCTGGTTCGAGCGAGAAATGATAATAAGAACGACTCCTGAGAACGATCGACCTTTGATACCTTAGTAGTCACCTAATCACAACCAATTATAACCTCGATTAAAGAGAATCAACATGGATAGGGTTTTAACCTAAGCTCCACTCTCGGGACCTCGAAACATGCCCACACGGTGAGTAGATTCGATCCCGGGCCTTAAGGATTGAAACCCCAAGTCAAAAACCCTTAAAGACACTCAAAACGGGACTTTGAAGGAACAGAGTAGCGCTACAATGCTCAACCCCTAGCGCCCCAGCGCTATACTCAGAACCCCCAACATGCCCATCTGCCTCCTGAGTAGCGATGTAGCACCCTAAGGTGGGCGCTATAGCGCTACCTCCAGGACTGGAATGCCCTGAAACGCCCTTCTTCATCTCCTTCGATTCCCACCTGATTCCAAAGCTTCCAAAACCCATTTTTGATGCCAAATGAACCCAAAAACCATCCTAACATACCCCAAACATCCCAACCATAGGAACCCTAGCCAAAACTCCCATCAAAACCAAAGTCTCAACCTAGAAATCACAGCTGCAAAACAAAGCTAAAACAGAGCAAACCAGGGAATTCTATGGTTATAAACTTACCCAAAGCTCAGCTTATGAAGCCCTTCAATGGAGGAACACACTCCCAAACTTCCAAGGCTTGCTTCCCAAGCTTGAATCCTCAAGATCGATTCAAAGATCACAAAGAAAACTGAAGGGAAGATGATACGGGAAAGCTCTCAAACGTGCTTTGTTTTTCTACCTCTTCCTCAGCCAAAATGACTTATATCTATCCTAGGGGTGAAATGACTATTTACCCTTAGGTCAATTTAAAGTTTCTAAAGGCTCCCAAGGGCATATATGGTATTTTCCACTTATCTCGTTAATCATGATTAACGCTCTCCAATTCCCGCTATTCTCGATATTCTCAAACACTAATAATTCACATCTCGTTACCCTTTAATACCCGGTAACGCTCCAATCATTAAAATCACCCCGAGACTCAACCCGAGGCCCGATCTTAAACCTGTTGTGACTAAACTGCTAATCATTATTCCAAGATCGTCTCATGCCGAATGGCTCGAACAAACCCACATTATAATGTGGTCTCATCATATATCACCAACATGCATACAAATATACAATTTTACCCTTAACGGGTCAAATTACCATCACACCCCTGTAATTAAAAATGTGGACCCACATGCATACATTTAACATCATATTATAATATAATTCATGTATACATGCATAATATCATTTAATGGCTTAATTAACACAAGTATGGCCCTCCCGGCTTACTATTCTTGCCATTAAACCATAACGGAGAATTAGGGGCATTACAACTATCCCCTCCTTACTGAAATTTCGTCCTCGAAATTTACCTGAACAACTCGGGATACTGACTCTGCATATCTGACTCCAGCTCTCAGGTCGCTTCCTCGACCTTGCTGTTCCTCCACAATACCTTAACCAAAGGTATCGTCTTATTCTTGAGGACCTTGTCTTTTTTGTCAAGTATCTAAAATGGCTGCTCCTCAAAGGAGAGATCTGGCTCAAGCTCCAGATCATCATAACTCAGAATGTGGCTCACATCAGATACATATCTCCGAAGAGCTGAAACATGAAATACATTATGCACGGCAGACAACGCCAGAGGCAAGGCCAATCTGTAAGCCACCTGACCAATCCTCTCTAGGATCTCAAATGGACCTACAAATCTAGGGCTCAGCTTGCCTTTCTTCCTAAACCTTCTTACCCCTTTCCAAGGCGAGACTCTAAGAAAGACATAGTCTCCCACTTGGAACTCCACGTTCCTGCGCTTGGGATCTGCATAGCTCTTCTGTCTACTCTGAGAAGCAAGCATTCTAGCTCTAATCTTCTCAATAGCCTCACTGATCCTCTGAACTGCCTCAGGACCTAAGTATCTCCTTTCACCTGTCTCATCCCAATGAATGGGAGATCTGCACTTCCTACCATACAACATCTCATAAGGTGCAACTCTAATGGTAGACTGATAACTGTTGTTGTAGGAGAACTCTATCAAAGGCAGATACTTACTCCAAGATCCACCAAAGTCCAGCACACATGCTCGCAACATGTCTTCCAATATCTGAATCGTCCTCTCAGATTACCCATCTGTTTGAGGATGATAAGCTGTACTGAACTTCAACTGTGTCCCCATGGCTTTCTGCAAACTCCCCCAGAACTTGGAAGTAAAAGTGGGGTCCCGATCTGACACGATCGACCTAGGTGCTCCATGGAGGCGCACGATCTCTCTCACATAGAGATCTGCATACTGGTCGACTGTATAAGTAGTCCTCACTGGCAGAAAGTGAGCTGATTTGGTGTAGCGATCCACTATCACCCAAATAGAATCATGCTGACCAGTAGTCCTGGGTAAGCCCACCACAAAATCCATTGTGATGTCTTCCCACTTCCACTCTGGGATATCCAGAGGCTGCAATGACCCTACCGGCCTCTGATGCTCAGCCTTGACCTGTTGACATGTCAAGCACTTAGCCACATACTTTACTACATCTCTCTTCATCCCCGGCCACCAATATAACAATCTCACATCCTAATACATCTTCGTGGTGCCTGGATGCAAAGAGTAAGGTGTAGTATGAGATTCATCCAGAATCTCTCGCCTCAATGCAGTGTCTAACGGAACACATATCCGCCCCTTGTATCTCAACAAGCCTAACTCAGACATTGTATAATCCCTGGATGCTCCAGCCAGAACATCCTCTCCATAGAGATAATGCCTCCATATCTTCAAAGCAAAAACCACAGCCGCCAACTCTAAATCATGAGTAGGATATCTCTTTTCATACTCCTTCAGCTGACGAGAAGCATAGGCAATAACCTTCTTTGATTGCATAAAAACACAGCCCAAACCCTGATGAGAAGCATCATAGTAAATCACAAACTTCTCCTGATCTGTCAGAAGGCTCAGAATCAGAGCTATAATCAATCTCTGCTTCAGTTTCTGGAAGCTGTTCTCACACTTATCTGACCACACAAATTTCTGGCTCTTGCGTGTTAGCTCAGTCAAAGCACTAGCAACCTTTGAGAACCCTTCCACGAAATGCCTGTAATAACTTGCCAATCCAAGGAAACTTCTAACCTCAGAAGCATTCTGTAATGCCCCAAATTTCCTAGTAAGGTTTAGAACCTTGATTAGGAGGCCGGGAGGGCCATAATTGATTTTTTATGGTAATTAATGATTATAAGCATGTTTACGTGAATTATATTATTATATGATGGTGAATGCATGCATATGGGAGTATTTATTATTATACGGGTATTTTGGTAATTTGGCCGCTGTGGGCGTAATTGTGTATTTTGGGTGCATGATTGTGATTAATTAATATAGCCACATTATAAGGTGGATTGGTTCGAGCTATTCAGCATGAGACGGTCATGAGATGTAAGTGTTCGGTCTAGTCATAACGGGTTTAAGTTCGGGGCTCGGGATGAGTCTCGGGGTCATTTTGATAACTAGAGCATTACCGGGAATTAAAGGGTAATGGGATATGATTTATTGGTATTTGCGAATAGTGAGAATAGCAGGAATTGGAGAGCGTTAATTATAATTAACGAGATAGGCGGGAAAGGACGGTTCTACCCTCGGAAGCCTTTAGAGGGATTTATTTGGCTTAAGGGCATTAAGGTCTTTTGACCTTAAGGATTTATGTCAGCTTTTGGGATTTAGAAGGCTGTGGAATTATAACAGAAATAGAGCCCATCCTCATCTCTTCTCTCTCTCCCGCACAAGGTTTCTCCTTCATCTTCCTTTCAAATTTTTGAGAGCCAATTGAAGAACAAGTTAGGGAAATCAAAGCTTGGGGATTTTAAACTTAGCTCAGCTATTGGGAAGGACTCAAACCAGCTTAAGGTAAGGAATTGAACCTGAGTTTTGAGCTATACTCTGTTTTTTCTATTAAGTTTCAGTTAAGGATTTTGATGTGTTAGTTGAGAATCAATGAAAGTTTAGATGAGGTTTAACTTGGGTTATGATGAGGGTGAGTTGTAGATGATGTTTGGTGGTTGAATTGGGTGTTAGGTTGGGGTTTGGGACAGGTTTGAAGGGCTGGTTTCAAGGGAAAACGCAGGGGAAAGATTTCAGGTGCGTGCTATTATTTTTGCCTGGTCTGGGTTGGGCGGCGCGGCGCGGCTGTGGTGCGCCGCGACCCTTAGCATCTGGCAGGGAGGTCTACCTCTGTTTGAGGGGCGCGCTGCGGTGCAGCTGGGGAGGGCCGCAGCCCTTAGGGAAATTTTGGCCAGAATCATGTTTTTAGCTTGGGGATTCAAGCCTTAGGCCTCGGGGTTGAACCTAGTACCCGGTTAAGTGGGGATTGATGTCCCGGAGGCTAGATATTGGTTTGAGAACTTATGTTGATTATTTTTATTGATGGTATCTTATATTTGGTTATGACTAGGTGACCGCTAAAGGACTAAAAGTCGATCGTTCTCAAGGGTCGTTCTTTAAATCATTCTAGCTCGAATCTGAGGTAAGAAAACTGCACCCTGTGTATATGTGACATGCATGGTTACTCTTGATGCATGTTGGTTGATTATTAAACATGACATACGTGGCTGCTATTGATGCATGTTGGATTGTTAAGTATGATGCATGTGATGCACGAGAAACATGTGATTAGGACATGCTTTGAGTACTGAATATGACATTGTTCAGAGCCTGTGCCTCTGGGTTTGTGCATGGTCCTAATTGTATCAACACTTGTTGAGTAAGCATGCTGAATGCCTTGTTTATGGATATTGGACATGTGATATATGTTTGGTGGCATGGGTTGCCTGTGTATGGCGCTGGCTTATTAGTCAGAATCGGCAATGGTGCTAGATCCGTCTGTGAAGCTGTGACTTATTAGTTAAGTTCACCACGGGCTGAGCACTGGTCGTGTTTCACCGACCCAAGAATCAGAAGTGGCAGTGCGTTGTGAACGCCGGGCCAAATGAAGATTAGATCTAATCGAGGTTGGCATTGAATGACTCATATAGGGTATTAATGCTGGACCGACCAGAAGGTCAATGAGCACTATAAGCGCTTACCTGGTCTAAAACCAGATGTTTTCAGCCAAGGTATATGACCCCGGTGACTGTTTGTCACATGGCTGGGGGACGCTGTCCTTAGTTACGACTCTAGAGTCGAGAGGATGGTTATGTTGGTGACCAATCACCATGCACCTATCCTGATCAAACTCATGGAAGAACCACTTATCAATTAAGCCCTGGTGACCCTATCGTCACATGGCTAGAGGGAGCTGTACCCATTTCTGTGACTTTTGGCTATTGTCACCTATCTGTTTCGGACCGTTGGTCCTGATTGGCTATTATGAGTATTGTTGTATTATGTCATGCTTTATTGTGTTTTCTTGCTGGGCTTCGGCTCACGGGTGCTATGTGGTGCAGGTAAAGGCAAGAGGAAGCTAGACCATCCTTGAGTTGGAGAGCTTAGGTGATGATGTGTATATATGCAGCTGCTCGACCACCACAGCCGAAATTTAAAGTGGAACTAGGGTTAAACCCTGTTTTGCCGCTTAGAACGGCCTGTTGTAAATATTTTCTGTGATAGACTCTTAAATTATATTTTTGGGATCCCAGTATATATATTAAATGTTCTAGTGAAACGTTACATCTTAACCAAAATGTTTAATCCCTAAACTGCTAATCATACTTAGACACATGTTTTTGGCCGAATGACTCGATTAGCGAGTTTAGCACTGTTTACAAGGCACACCGTAACGGTCCCTGGAGTTTGGGCGTTACACATTCTTTGGCCTTGGCCAATCTTTGACAGCTTCGATCTTTTCTGGATCTACCTTAATCCCCTCCTTACCGACAATGTGTCCAAGAAAGGATACCTGAGACAACCAGAACTCACACTTCTTGAATTTAGCAAACAGCCTGTGTTCTCTCAGTCTCTGTCGAACCAACCTCAGATGCTGCTCATGCTCTAACTCAGTCTGAGAATATACCAGAATATCATCGATGAAGACGATCACAAACTGGTCCAGATAATCCTTGAACACTCTGTTCATCAGATCCAGAAAAGCAGGAGGGGCATTAGTCAATCCAATGACATAACTAGAAACTCATAATGCCCATATATGGTACGAAAGGCAATCTTTGGTATATCTCCCTCCTTGACCCTCAACTGATGATAACCAGAACGAAGGTCGATCTTTGAGAATACCTTCTTACCTTGCAACTGATCGAACAGATCATCTATCCTTGGCAAAGGATACTTATTCTTAATTTTCAACTTATTCAGTTCTCTGTAATCTATACACATTCTCAAAGAACCATCCTTCTTTTTCACAAACAGAACTGGCGCACCCCAAGGTGAAAAGCTAGGTCTGATAAACCCCAAATCTAACAGCTCTTGCAACTGTACTTTTAATTCTTTTAACTCAGTTGGGGCCATTCTGTAAGGCGCTCTAGACACTGGCTCCATTCCTGGTGCCAGTTCTATAACGAACTCAATTTCCCTGTGTGGTGGCAATCCTGGAAAATCTTCTGGAAACACATCCAGGAATTCACAAACTAACCTGGTATCCTCTGGTCTCACTGGCATGACCTGGGTGGTATCAACCACACTGGCTAAGAATCCAATGCATCCTCTTTGCAATAGATCCCTGGCCCTCAACACAGAAATCATAGGAATGCGAGGTCCCTGCACAGCACCAACAAACACAAAAGGATCCTCACCTTCAGGCTCAAAGGTGACCATCTTCCTTCTGCAGTCAATAGTTGCCCCATACTTTGCCAACCAATCCATACCCAGTATCATATCGAAGTCAGTCATAACTAACTCTATCAAGTCCACTGATAACTCTCTGCCCTCCACTATCACTGGCAAAGATCTGAGCCACCTCCTAGATACCACTAACTCTCTAGTGGGTAACAAAGTACCAAACCCCACAGCATAGAAATCACAAGGTCTACACAGTCTATCAATAATGCTACTAGCAACAAAAGAATGTGTAGCACCAGAATCAATCAACACATTATAAGGGGTTCCAGCACTAAGAAGCTGACCTGTAACAACTGAGGGGGAAGCCTCAGCTTCTGCTTGAGTCAACGTGAACACTCGAGCTGGGGCCGAGCTGTCCACCTTCCTGGGTTCTTCTTTCCCTACCTGAGGGCAATCTTTCTCAAGATGACCCACTGCTCCACACAAGTAGCAGGCCTTTGCCCTACACTCTCCCAAATGCCGCATAAATGCAATATTTGTGAATATTGTGATTTATACCACATGTGAGTGGGGATATATTTGAGGTGCATGATCTGAGACGGTCCTAGGGAGCTGACTAGCTAGAAAGTCACAACGGGGTCAGATAACCGACTCGGGAGGAGCCTAGGGGTATTTCGAGAATGTAAAATGAGTTTGGGATTTATGGAGTAACGGGTAGTAGTTTGGTAAGGTATTGGACATGTCAGGATTAATGGGGATTTATAAGACTACTCGGGGACTTATCGGGGTATGGCAAATGACTAAATTGCCCTTGGGTTACCCAAGAGGTTAGGATAAGCTTAAGGGGAAATTGGGTCTTTTGGTGAGGATATACTTGGTTTAGGTTGGCTGAGGGGTCTAAGGAAGTCACTAGAAATTAAGGGATTGGAAAGAAAAAGAAGTAGAAACTCTCTCTCTCTCTCTCTCACTCTCTTGAGGCTTGGAAGTTTTTGGGGATTTTTGAGGAGAAAGCTTTGATGTTATGGCTGAGAGTTGGGGAATCAAAGCTAGGAGCAGGATTATAGACAGCTGAGGGTCGAAACCATTCTTGAGGTAAGGTTTTTTTGCTCTGGTTTCAATGAATTCCTGCCATGTTTTAAGAGTATTCTTCTAGGTTCAAGCTTAAGTTTTGATTTTGATTTTGATGAAGTTGTGGAATAATTTCGGGGGTTCTAGAGCTGCTTAAAGTGTATTAGACTAGTTATGGGACTCAATTATAGTGTTGGGGTGCGTTTGGAATGATGTTCAGGGAAGTTAGCTTATAAAAGTTGCATGGAATTTTTGGATTTTGGGGTTGAGCCGCGGCCCACTTGAATTTATAGGCTAGTGGGGCATCGAGAAATTTCCCAGGCATCGCGGCGCAAGGTTTGGGCGCCGCAGCCCTAGGCTGGAAGATGTGAGGCAATTTCGCCTCTGCTTTGAGGCATGCCACAGTGCTTAAGGGAGGCAGGGTTGCGGCCCAAAGGTGGATTTTTGGAAAAATGAGGGTTTTTAGCTTGGGAACTTGAATGTTAGGGCTCGGGAAGGTTTTTACTACCCAGTTTGGTAGAAACCAAGGTCCCGGAGGTTAGAATAATGACTCGAAACTATTTAATGGATTAGAACGTGATGGTTGATTATTATTCATGCGTTGTGACTATGATTTCTTCAAGGCTCGGGTTAGAGGACTGTGCTCGTGATCGTGGTCCGCGGATAGCTCGGGACACAGGTAAGAAAACTGTTGTACCCATAGAGCAGGGCGAGGCCCTGAAGTTTGTGTTGCAGGGTGTAGCCCCATTGATTGTGTTTATACGTGTTTAAATACTTGTTAATTATGCTATGTGTGCATATATGTGAATGTATGGCAAGAGCCGGGAACGGCGAAGGCCGATAACGGCAAGGCCGAGTACGGAAAGGGGCCGGGAGTAGCGTTAAGCATGCGGAGTGCGAGTTGCCAGGGTGAGACCTTATAGGATACCTGGGATATCCTTACGGTGTAGGCCACGAACCCAGGGCCTGGTAAAGCACCTGCGATGGCATGGTCGCACATGTTTAGCCGGTTGGCAGTTTGTTTATATACTGATTAATGATTATGCATATGTTATTTTCTTGTGAGGGGTTTTCTTGTTGGGCTTCGGCTCACGGGTGCTCTATGGTGCAAGTAAGGGTAAGGGGAAAGTTGACCAACCATGAGTACGGAGAGCGTGAAGCGATGCGTACATGTTTGGCCTGCCTGGCTTCCACGGCCAGGGGTATTTTGGGAGATAGTTGTACTAAACCTAGATTTTGTCGTTTAGCTGATTTTAATTATATTTTTGAGTTGTAAATATTTTTAAACAATATTTTGGGATCCCAAATGTTAAATGCTTTATGCTTTTCAATGAATGGAATTATTTTCAAAGTATATGACTCTGTTTATGGTTTAATTACACTTTTGTCTTAAAACCTCGTTTAGCGAGTTAATTGCACGTTTTAAACTCACTTAGTAACGGCTCTAAGGAAGTAGGGCGTTACAACTTGGTATCAAAGCGAGCCAAGGTTTATGGTTTTTGGAGATTGACTGAACATGTACGCTCGCTGTCAGTGACAAGCTCGACTCAGGGTTGATTGGTAATGATTAACTTATATGCCTCATTATGTGCTTAAATGCCCTGTTTTCTTGCTTATCTTATATAGAGCATGATGACTGAGTTAACATATGCATGATGCTAGGGCATGGCCCGTTGAGTGTTATATGCTATTTATATGTTATGTGGATTGCTGTAATGGATGGCTGATGTGATTGGGAGGTGGTTCTGGATGTTGTTATCATGCTTGATGAGCGGCGTCGTTGATTGCAGGCATATTTGTTGAGATGCCTCGACAATCATCGAGACCCCGCGGCAGTAGGGCCGAGGATGAAAACCAGGGTCAGGACCCTCCACCTGCCCCACAGAATTGGCAACATATGTTTGCCAAAATGGAAGCAAGACTGCAACGAACAGAGGAAGAACTTTGACAGTTGAGATAGCAGGCCCCTCCTCGGGCCACTGAGTTGCCAGTTTAGCAGGTTATGGCGCCAGTGCAGGTTTAGCCTGTTATGGAGAACAAGTGGGAACCTTTATATGAGAGATTCAGGAAGTAGCATTCTCCCACCTTTGAGGGTGGACCAGACCTATTGTAGGCAGAGCAGTGGATGAATATGATTTCCTCTATTCTGGATTTTTTATGAGGGTTCAAGGGAACGATAGGGTAACTTGTGCCAGCTACATGTTCAGAGAGGATGCCCGCATCTGGTGGGATGTAGTGATTCAAGGAGGAATGTGGCAGTTATGTCTTGGGAAGAGTTCAGAAGCATCTTCAACGAGAAGTATTACAGTGTTGCAGTTCGAGCTGCGAAGGTTGATGAGTTCATCAACCTGACTCAAAACCGATTGACAGTTACTGAGTATGCTTTGAAATTTGACCAGTTGGCAAAGTTCGCACCTGATTTAGTGCCGACGGATGTGGCAAGAAGGGATATATTTGTGCGGGGATTGAACATTGTGATCGCCCGTGATGTGAAGATTACTTTAGATCCAGAGACAACTACTTATGCCCAGGTTGTTGACAAGGCCCTTACAGCTGAGAGGACCGAGGATCAGATATGGAGAGAGAGCGCTGTTAGGCGCGATGCCAAGAGGATGGTGCCTCCTTTTATTGGGTCCAATTGGGGTAGTGGGTCCAGTGAGCAAACAAGAAAGGCCTCAGATTCTTTTGTTCCTCCTAGCTCGGATAGGAGGGCACGGGGTGCTTTTGGTGGCCGTCAGGGCGGAGGTGACAACTGGAGGAGTTTTCCAGTGTATCCTCGTTGCAGACGATGACATCAGGGTGAGTGCAGGATTAGGGCCTGCTTAATCTGTGGAAGTGCCAATCATCTGAAGATGGATTGCCCACAAGCCAAGAAAGAGGAGCCGAAGTAGGGCGATAGTCTCGCTCCTGCCAGGGTGTTCACTTTGACTCAAACTGAGGTAGAGACTAGCGCCTCAGTTGTGACAGGTCATATTTATAATGCTGGGTTTTCTTATACTGCATTGTTTGATTCGGGAGCTACACATTCATTTGTGTCTGCTAGAGTGATAGATCAGGTGTGTAGACTTAGTGGTGTGTATGATAGGGGTTTTCAGACTTTGTTGCCAATAGGGGAACTGGTAGTCTCTAGGAGATGGATTAGCGCATTGCCAGTAGAGATAGATGGTAGGGATTTGTCTGTTGATTTGATTGAGTTGGAGATGGATGACTTCGATATGATTCTAGGGATAGATTGGCTATCGAAGTATGGGGCGACAATTGACTGCAAGCGCAGGATGGTGACTTTTGAACCAGAATGGGAGGTACCCTTTGTATTTGTGGGGATAGTTAGTGGATCACAAGTACCTATGATTTCAGCACTGAAGGCTAGAGACCTGATGCCGGAAGGTTGCATAGGATTCCTAGCGAATTTTGTAGTTACCTCTAGGGTTGTGCCGGTTGGACCAGGGGAGACCAAATTGGTATGTGATTTTCCAGATTTATTTCCAGCGGACCTGCCAGGGTTGCCGCCGCATCGGGAGATTGATTTTGTATTAGAGTTGGCACCAGGGGCGGAGCTGAAGGAGTTAAAGATTTAGTTGCAGGAGTTATTGGATTTAGGGTTCATCAGACCGAGTATCTCGCCATGGGGTGCTCCTGTGTTGTTCGTCAAGAAGAAGGATGGATCTCTTAGGATGTGTATTGACTACAGTGAGTTAAATAAATTAACCATTAAGAACAAGTATCCACTACCTAGGATCGATGATTTGTTTGACCAGCTACAGGGAAGAACAGTGTTTTCCAAGATTGATCTCCGATCAAGCTACCATCAGTTAAGGATTAAAGAAGAGGACATACCAAAGACCGCTTTCCGAATGAGGTATGGACACTACGAATTCCTAGTTATGTCTTTTGGATTAACCAATGCCCCAGTAGCTTTTATGGATACGATGAATAGGGTTTTCAAGGACTATCTGGATAAGTTTGTGATTGTGTTCATCGACGACATTTTTGTGTACTCTCAATCAAGAGGGAGCATAGGTTATATGCTAAGTTTAGCAAGTGCGAGTTCTGGCTACCATAAGTTACATTTCTGAGTCACATCGTTAGTAAGGAGGGGATCCTGGTTGACCCAAGTAAGATTGAGGCAGTGAGAGATTGGCCTAGGCCGAGCAGTGTTCCTGAAGTGAGAAGTTTACTGGGATTGGCAGGATATTATCAGCGGTTTGTTGAGGGGTTCTCCATGATAGCTACACCGTTGACAAAATTGACAAAGAAGAAGACTAAGTATGTTTGGACAGACAGATGTGAGAATAGTTTCAAGGAGTTGAAGCGGCGACTGATCACCGCGCCAGTGTTGAGTCTACTGACAGAAAATGAGAAGTTTGTGGTTTATTGTGATGCTTCCAAACAGGGTTTAGGGTGTGTGCAGATGCAAGCTGGTAAGGTGATAGCCTACGCGTTGAGACAGTTAAAGGAGTATGAGCAGAGATATCCCACGCATGATCTGGAGTTGGTAGCAGTGGTATTCGCACTTAAGATTTGGAGACATTATCTATATGGTGAGAAATGCGAGATATACACTGACCATAAGAGTTGGAAGTACTTCTTTACTTAGAAGGATCTGAATATGTGCCAGAGACGGTGGCTAGAGTTGGTTAAAGATTATGATTGTGATATCCTATACCATCCTGGGAAGGCTAATGTAGTGGCTGATGCATTGAGTTGGAAAGGCCTAGGACAGTTGTTTGGTTCGAGACAGATATCTGAGGAGATGACCAGAGCAGGTATAGAGTTAGTGGTTGTTCGGTTAGCCAACATCATTCTTCAGTGGACACTCCTTGAGAGGATCAAGGAGGCGCAGGGGAAGGATTCCCATTTGAGAGGGCATAGAAAGAATATCTTACTCGGGTGGCTAAGGACTTTTCTATCTCGGAAATGGGGTTACTAAAATACAAGGGTAGGATCTGTGTTCCGATGGATTCTGATATCCGGCGGGAGAGCTTGGATGAATCGCATACCACTCCCAATTCCTTACATCCAGGTACGACGAAGATGTACCAAGATCTGAGAGCTTTGTATTGGTGGTCGGGCATAAAGAGGGATGTGGTGGATTATGTGGCCAAGTGCTTAACTTGTCAGCAAGTCAAGGCTGAACATCAGAGGCCAGCAGGGCTGCTGCAACCTCTAGGGATTTCAAAGTGGAAGTGGGAAAATATCACCATGGACTTTGTGGTTGGTTTGCTGAAGACCATGGGGCAGCATGACTCGGTGTGGGTGATTGTGGATAGGTATACCAAGTCCGCCCACTTTTTACCTGTCAGGATGACTTATACTGTGGAGCAGTGTGCCGAGTTATATGTGAAGGAAATTGTTCGACTTCAAGGGGCTCCGAGGATGATAATATTCGACAGGGACCCCACCTTCACCTCCAAGTTTTGGGAGAGTTTGCAGAAGGCTATGGGCACGCAGTTACGGTTTAGTACCGCTTATCATCCTCAGACAGACGGACAGTCTGAGAGGAGGATTTAGATACTGGAGGACATGCTACGAGCCTGTGTGTTAGATTTTGAGGGATCTTGGAGCAAGTATCTACCTTTGATTGAGTTCTTGTACAACAACAGTTATCAGGTGACTATTGGAGTGGCTCCGTATGAGATGCTTTATGGGAGGAAGTGCAGGTCACCTATCCATTGGGATGAGACAGGTGAAAGGAGTTATTTGGGTCCTGAGATGGTTTAGAGGACCAATGAGGCGATTGAGAAGATTAGAGCTCAAATGCTCGCCTCCCAGAGTCGCCAGAAGTGTTTCTCGAACTTGAGACGCAAAAGCGTAGAGTTTTAGGTCGGTGACCATGTGTTCCTTAGGGTTTCACCTTTGAGGGGAGTGAAAAGGTTTGGTGTTCAGGGCAAGTTGAGTCCTAAGGTTGTTGGCCCCTTCGAGATCTTGGAATGGGTTGGAGAGGTAGCTTACAGGTTGGCGATGCCTCGAGCCTTATCAGGGGTTCATAATGATTTTCATGTATCCATGCTCCGGAAGTATGTATCAGACTCGATGTATGTACTGAGTTATGAGAATTTGGAGCTGGACCAGGATTTGTCTTATGAGGAGGAGCCGGTTCAGATTCTTGACCAGAAGGATAAATTCTTGCAGAGCAAGACTACCGCCTTGGTGAAAGTGTTGTGGAGGAACAACAAAGTTGAGGAGGTGACATGGGAACATGAATTAGAGATGCGGGAGCGGTATCCCGAGTTGTTCAAGTAATTTCGAGGACGAAATTTCTGTAAGGAGGGGATAGTTGTAGCGTCCCAAATTCGCTAATAAGGCTTACGGCTTTGATTAGCGTGCCTAGAAGGCAATAATTGATTAATTGTGTTAATATATGAATTTGATGAGTATGTGATTAGAAATGCATGTTTAGGTGAATTAAATATGCATGTGGGCCCCATTTGGTTATTAGGGGCATGTCTGTATTTTTAGCCCGTTGAGGGCATAAATGCAATATTTGTGAATATTGTGATTTATACCACGTGTGAGTGGTGATATATTTGAGATGCATGATTCGAGACGGTCCTAGGGAGCTGACTAGCTAGAAAGTCACAACGGGGTCAGATACCCAGCTCGGGAAGAGCCTAGGGTATTACAGGAATGTAAAATGAGTTTGGGATTTATGGAGTAACAGGTAGTAGTTTGGTAAGGAATTGGACATGTCGGGATTTAGGTCTTTTGGTGAGGATATACCTGGTTTAGGTAGGCTGAGGGGTCTAAGGAAGTCACTGGAAATCAAGGGATTGGAAAGAAAAAGAAGCAGAAACTCTCTCTCTCTCTCTCTCTCTCTCTTGAGGCGTGGAAGGTTTTGGGGATTTTTGAGGAGAAAGATTTTAACTTAAGGCTAAGAGTTGGGGAATCAAAGCTAGGAGTGGGATTATAGACAGCTGTGGGTCGAAACCATTCTTGAGGTAAGGTTTTTTTGCTCTAGTTTCAATGAATTCCTGCCCTGTTTTAAGAGTTTTCTTCCAGGTTCAAGCTTAAGTTTTGATTTTGAGTTCGATGAAGTTGTGGAATAGTTCCCGGGGTTCTAGAGCTGCTTAAAGTGTATTAGACTAGTTATGGGACTCAATTATAGTGTTGGGGTGCGTTTGGAATGAATTTCAGGGAAGTTAGCTTATAAAAGTTGCATGGAATTTATGGGTTTCGGGGTTGAGCCGCGGCCCTGTTCTTCAGCGCCGCAGCCCGCTTGAGTTTATAGTCTAGTGGGGCTTTGAGAAATTTCCCAGGCACCGCGGCGCAAGGTTTGGGTGCCGCGACCCTAGGCTAGCAGATGTGAAGCAATTTCGCCTCTGCTTTGAGGCGCGCTGCAGCGCTTAAGGGAGGCTGGGCCACGGCCCAAAGGTGGATTTTTGGAAAAATGAGGGTTTTTAGCTCGGGAACTTGAAAGTTAAGGCTTGGGAAGGTTTCCACTACCCAGTTTGGTAGAAACCAAGGTCCCAGAGGTTATAATTATGACTCGAAACTATTTAATGGATTAGAACGTGATGGTTGATTATTATTCATGCGTTGTGACTAGGATTTCTTCAAGGCTCGGGTTAGAGGACTGTGCTCGTGATCGTGGTGCATGGATATCTCGAGACACAGGTAATAAAACTGTTGTACCCATAGAGCAGGGCGAGGCCCTATAGTTTGTGTTGCAGGGTGTAGCCCCATTGATTGTCTTTATACATGTTTAAATACTTGTTAATTATGCTATGTGTGCATATATGTGAATGTATGGCAAGAGCCGGGAACGGCGAAGGCCGAGCACGGTGAGGGTCGGGAACGACGAAGGCCGATAACGGCAAGGCCGAGTACAGCAAGGGGCCGGAGCAGCGTTAAGCACGCGGAGTTCGAGTTTCCAGGGTGAGACCCTATAGGATACCTGGGATATCCTTACGGTGTAGACCACGAACCCAGGGCCTGGTAAAGCGCCTGGGATGGCATGGCCGCACGTATTTAGCCAGTTGGCGGTTTGTTTATATACTGATTAATGATTATGCATATGTTATTTACTTGTGAGGGGTTTTCTTGCTGTGCTTCGGCTCACGGGTGCTCTATCGTGCAGGTAAGGGCAAGGGGAAAGTCGACCAACCATGAGTAAGGAGAGCGTGAAGCGGTGCGTACATGTTTGGTGTGTCTGGCTTCCACGGCCAGGGGTATTTTGGGAGATAGTTGTACTAAACCTAGATTTTGTCATTTAGCCGACTTTAATTATATTTTTGAGTTGTAAATATTTTTAAACAGTATTTTGGGATCCCAAATGTTAAATGCTTTATGCTTTTCAATGAATGGAATTATTTTCAAAGTATATGACTCTGTTTATGGTTTAATTACACTTTTTTCTTAAAACCTCGTTTATCGAGTTAATTGCACATTTTAAACTCACTTAGTAACGGCTCTTAGGAAGTAGGGCGTTACATTCGTCATGCTGAATTCTATCAAAGTTTTATCAAGAATTTCTCTAAAATATCCACACCTCCATGCAAACTTTTACAAAAAGATGTGGTATTCGAGTTTGATGATAAGTGTTTAGTGGGGTTTACTAAATTGAAAGAATCTTTGACAATAACTCCAGTAATTCAGCTACCAAATTGGAATTTACCTTTTGAGATTATGTGTGATGCAAGTAATTATTCGATAGGAGCAGTTCTTGGGAAACGAGTTGGTAAGATTCCTCATGCTATTTATTATGCCTCTCATACTCTTAATGATGCTCAACTTAATTATTCTACTATAAAGAAGGAACTTTTGGCAGTCATCTTTGCATTGGAAAAGTTTCGATCTTACTTGATTGGAACCAAAGTCATTATTTATTCTGACCATGCTGCTCTCAAATACTTGCTCACTATGAAAGATGCTAAGCCTCCACTTATTCGATGGATTCTTCTCTTAGAAGAATTTGATTTTGAATTTAAAGATAAGCGAGGTGCTGAAAGCTTTGTAGGAGATCACCTTAGATTCATTATACATGAAGAAGAATCACTTCCTTTATATGAAAATTTCCAGATGAGCAATTATCAGCACTAAAGGAGGCAACTCCTTGGTATGCTGACATTGTGAATTTTCTAGCCATCAAGCAACTACCGAGAGATCTCACACAAGCACAACGAAACAAGATTAAGCATGATGCTAAGTACTATATATGGGATGAACCTTATCTATGGAAGCATTGTGGTGATCAAGTTATAAGAAGGTGTGTTCCTAAATTTGAATTTCATTCTCTTCTCACCTTCTCTCATTCTTATGCTTGTGGTGGGCATTTTTGACCAAAGAGAACAACCCAAAAGTACTTGAAAGCGGTTTATATTGGCCTACAATCTCAAAGATTCAAATTATTTTGCAAGTATTGTGATCATTCTCAAAGAGTTGGTAATATAAATGCTAAAAATCAAATGCGCCAAACCCCATTCTTGTTATCGAAATTTTTTATGTATGGGGTATTGACTTTATGGGACCATTTCTATCTTCGTTTGGTAATGAATATATTCTCTTGGTGGTGGATTATGTGTCCAAGTGGGTCAAAGCTAAGCTAATCAAGGTGGATAATTGAAAGTCGGTGATTTATTTCATTCGATCACATTTTTTTTGTGAGATTTGGCACCCGAAAGGCAATGATTAGTGATAGAGGTACACATTTTTGTAATAAGTCAATTGAAGCTCTATTCCTGGGCTATAATGTAACTCATAAGGTGATTGCTACCTATCATCCACAAGCCAATGGGCAAGCAGAGGTGTCTAATCGAGAAGTAAAATCCATCCTTGAAAAGACTGTAAATCCAACTCGGAAGGATTAGAGTTCAAGACTTGATGATGCACTATGGGCATACCGAGGAGCTTATAAAACACCTATAGGTATGTCTCCATATCGGTTGGTGTATGGGAAACCTTATCGTTTACATGTGGAGCTAGAGCATATGGCTTGGTGGGCTGTCAAGCAATGCAATATGGAGATGGACGTTGCGGGGAAACAACGAATGATCCAATTGCAATAGCTTGAAGAAATTCAAAATGATGCTTATGATAGCTCGAAGATTTACAAGAAGAAAAGTAAAGCATTTCATGATAGAAAAATTCTTCGGAAGAGTTTTAAGGTGGGTCAGAAAGTATTACTATATCACTCTCGTCTCAAACTTTTTCCGAGGAAATTAAGATCGTGATGGTTGGGGCCTTTCATTGTTACAATGATATTTCCTCATGGAATGGTAGAGATTTCAAGTACAACAACAGGGATGATATTCAAGGTGAATGGTCAGAGATTAAAGCCTTATTATGAAACGTTCGAAGATAAACAAGTTGACGCTCTTAGGCCGCACCCTCTGTTTAACCCAATGCCTCCGTCTCACTTAGGTCGAGCCCAGTGATTATTTAACTAACCTCAGCTACAAATGGCTGAGCCGTGTCTTGTGCGCAAATATCAATTCCAGCACTCTTAGGTCATTTACTTCATGATCACATGGCATATCATAATCATATAGCATTTATATTCAAATATAAGGAACCTTAGTCCCAACATAGCCACACAAACGGGTGCAGTTTTCTTACCTTTAATTCCGATCGGAGAAGGTAACTGGTTCCGAGCACGGTCTTTAGCCTCAAGCCTTGGCGATAAACCTAGTCACAAGGGACATTGATTTCTATCAACTTTCAATCAGAAAATAAAATACCTAGGAGACAGAAACTAGCTTCCGGGACCTCAATTTCTACTAAATTGGGTAGTAGAAATTGTCTGAGCACCCAGGTTCGAACCCCTGAGCCCTAACAATTCTTGAAACACTTCCAAGGCCAAAATTCACAGGTGGGGCGCGACTTGGCTTAGCAAGTTACGACTTGCCCTAAGTCAGAGAGCATCCCAAGCTTGAAGGGCCACACGCATCGCGGCGCCCCCCAGGCTGGGTCGCGGAGCACCTTACGAACCCATAGAAAACTGGGGTTTTCTCCTCCTTCTCCCTGCCAAGAACACTCAAGTTTGCCCATAATTTTCCCTCAAATCCTCCCCAATTAAACACCAATCCACTACAAACTTAGACCCATATTCACTTATTTTCATCCAATAATTCTCAATAATTAACACAGAAATCACACTTCAATTTAGACATAATAATCACAGCAATAACCACTGAAATTCCTACCCAATACCCACTCTAATACCACACTCATACATACCTCAATATTCATACTTAAACTCATCAAACCAAAGAATTCAGTCTGAATTTTTACCTCCTATTGCAGCCCAATTTCCCCAGCTTTAGACCTTCAAGCTTCTTAGCTGAATTCCCTGAGTTAACACCTTAAATTCCTCAAGTCTTCAAGCTTCTAACCTCCTTCAACAGCCCCAAAAATCAAACACCAAGGGAGAGAGTGAGGAGAAATCGTGAGAGTAAAGAGAGAGAATATTTATGCTTCTTTCTTTCCTTTAGTAATTTCCACATCCTTCTCCTATATTCTAAAATAAAATCTGGTTATATCCTCTAATAACAAAAAGACCATGTTACCCTTCCAAATAAAACTAACCCTTAACTCAATCTAGGGGTAAATAGTCATTGTTCCCAATTCCCGCTAATTCCTCAAATGTTCCTAATATTTACCACTTAAATCCCATCATCCAATCAATCACCAATTATTTACCCAATGTCTAATAGTCCCCTATATAATTTTAAATTCCCAAAAATAGCCCCAGGTTCCCTTGAGTCGGGTATAAATTCCTGCCGTGACTATTTCGCCAATCCGCCCACTAGGACCATCTCGAGCCATATGCTGCAAATATACCCACATAATAATGTGGTCTCAACAATTTATCACATATAATCACATTTATGCCCTCAACGGGCCAAAATTACAAATATGCCCCTATAAGCTAAACAGGGCTCACATGCATATTAATACTCATAAACATGCATTTCACATATCCATATAATCATATAATCATGCATTTAATCATTTAAATCACACATAAACCAATTATGCCCACCCGACACGATAATCAAGGCCCTTAAGCCTTATTAGTGATTTGTCGAGAAGGAAGCGGGTCAAAATTTTATTAGCTATTTGAGTCTCGAATACCAACAGATCATGATGAGGAAAATGGACTCTCTATGTGTCTTCCTCAGTATAGGTGATTTCTTGGTCGGTCATCCTTGGCATTTGTGTGGGAGCCTGTCCGAGGGCATAAATTTCCTCATCGTTATTGTGGGCTCGAGTGTACCTATTCTGAACTGATCTCGATCGACCTCCCAAGTACGGCCCTGTCGATATGGTATTTACTCGGTCATTGGGTCTCGAAAGGATTGGTAGAGGTTATCGCTAGTCTCCAACTTGTAGAGGAATGTTGGTTGGAAGCTAGCCCGGTACTATAGGAGGGGGTGGCGCCAATTGCCCTCCTTCACCAATCCTTGGTCCTTGGGGGAGACCAACTTGAGCTCCCTGATGAGACCCTTGAGCATAGTGTTGGAGTTTTCCCAGCTTTAGGAGGTTCTTGATCTCGTCCCTGAGTTGTTGGCACTCATTCGTATTATGGCTGATATCATTATGATAATTACAAAATTTTGAGGGACCTCTCATTTCTCGATCTCTATAGGTTCGTTGGGGTTTCTGATATGGAATTTGCTTCTCAGTTGCCATTAATATATTCTCCCACGTTTCCACCAAATTAGTGTATTGAGCATACTAAGAGGTGTATCAGTCTTCCTGATTATTCTTCCCCCTTTTGTTTCCTCCTCGAGACTTATTTCTATTTCCTCTTTTTCCACCCCTGGTTATTACTTTGTATTGTTGGCTGGGTTTGGGCCATCAAGATTGTAGTGACCCAAATTTGCTAATAAGGCTTGTGGCCTTGATTAGTGTGCCTGGAGGGCAATAATTGCTATATTGTATTAATATGTGAATTTAATGAATATGTGATTAGAAATGCATGTTTAGGTGAATTAAATATGCATGTGGGCCCCATTTGGTTGTTAGGGGCATATTTGTAATTTTAGCCCGCTGAGGGCATAAATGTAATATTTGTATATGTTGTGATTGATACCACGTGTGGGTGGTGAAATAACTGTGATGCACGTTATGAGACGGTCCTAGGGAGCTATTTTCCTAAAAGTCACAACGGGGTCAAATACCCGACTTAGGAGGAGCTTAGGGGTATTTTGGGAATATTATAATGTGTTCGGGAATTACTGAGTAGTGGTTAGTAAATTCAATAATGGTTTAAGCGTGTTGGGATTAAACGAGGGTCTTTAGGTATACTTGAGGACTTAGCGGGAATTGGATGAAATGACGGAATTGCCCTTGAGGTTAGGATAAGAACTTTATTAAGGGGAAAGGGTAAGGTGGTAATTTGGCCTTAGGAGGGGATTAACTTGGCTGAGATGAGTTAGTCACGTTACTTACACTTAGGCTATTCAAGAATTTTCTGCTGGAAGTGTAGAGAGAACCAAGAAGCAAAAAGGGAAGGAGGAGTTCCGGGCTGAGATTGGGGCAACTAGAGTCAAGCTAGGGCCAAGACTAATCCAGAGGTAAAGCTTCATCTTTGAATTTTAGTTTTCGTGCAAGTTTTTTTAGAGTTTGGGTTGAATGCTGAAAGTTGGGTTTTGGCTTAGTAATCGTGAAATTCAGCTTGAGAATCAAAGGAATTAGGCTTGGAGTTGGATTTGGAAGAAGCTCAGAGTCGAATTTCAGTTTGAGGCAAGAATTTCATGCATCGTTGAAGTTGATTGCTGGTGTGGTTTAAGCTTTGTAAGGTCTGGTTTAAGTTTTATGAAGTTTTAAACCAATTTGTGAATCATGGGTTTGAATGTGTTTTTGGGCTTGTTATTGATGTTTTCGAGTTTCCATATGGTCTATTTGGGGTTTTGGAATGAATTTGGGATTTAGGTATGTCTTGGTATTGATTTTGAAGTGTTTTGGCTCAGGAAAATGTTGGGAAAAACCCACATTTCTAGGTTCACGTATGGGCGTCGCGGCACTAGGATGCATCAGGGGAAGGGCACCATTCTGGGCGTCGCGGCCCCTATAAAGTGGTGCCGCAGCGCTAGGCCAAATTCTAGGCAGGGGAAAAATGTGTTTTTGGGGTTTTGGCTCAGGGGGCTCGGGGGATGCTTCTGCTACCTTGTGGGGGGAAACGGGAGGTCCCGAGAGCACGGGATTGGCTCCGGGAGATGATTATAAATTGGTTAGTAATGAGAGTGCTATGTATGTGTTGTGACTAGGTTTTCAGTGAGGCTCAGGTTAGAGGATCGTGCTCGAGATTTTAGTGCTCAAGAAGCTCCGTACACAGGTAAGAAAACTGTTGTACCCATAGAGCAGGGCGAGGCCCCATAGTAGTGTTGCAGGGCACGACCCTATATGATTATATGTAGGGAATAGCCCATTGATTATGTTAATCCATGTTTAAGTGTTTGATTAATTATGCTATGTATGCAAATATGTAAACGATTGGCAAGAGCCGGGAACGGTGAAGGCCAAGAATGGCAAGGGCCGGGAACGGCAAAGGCCGAGAATGGCAAGGGGGCCAGGAGCAGGGTTTAGCACGCGGAGTGCGAATTGGCAGGGTAAGACCCTAAAGGATACCTGGGATATCCTTACGGTGTAGACCGTGAACCCAGGGCCTGGTAAAGCGCCTGGGACGGCATGGTCGTATGTGTTTAGCCTGTTGGCGGATTTGTTATAAGTTGAGTAATTGCAATGCATATGTTATCTATTTGTGTGGAGTTTTCTTGCTTGGCTTCGACTCATGGGTGCTTTGTGGTGCAGGTAAGGGAAAGGAGAAGGTCGTCCAACCATGAGTATGGAGAGCATGAGGCGATGCGTACATGTCTGGTATGCCTGGCTGCCACAGCCAGGGGTATTTTTGGGAGATGCTTTGTACTGAATCCTATTTTGTCGTTTAGTCGACTTAAAACATATTTTGAGTTGTAAATATTTATAAATAGTACTTTTGGGATCCCTAATGTAAAACACTTATACTTTTCAATGAATGTTTGCATTTTTAAATTATATGATTTTAATACAGTTTAGTTACACTTTTGAGTTAAATTCTTGGTTAGCTAGTTAAGTGCACATTTTAAACTCACGTAGTAACGGCTCTAAGGTAGTAGGGCGTTACAGGGATGGCGCTAAAGCTAGCATGAGGAGTAGAAAAATTGTACTTGGAGTTAGCAACCTGACCGAACTTAGATGTCAGCACTTGACTGTATTGGGGGTACGTGAAGTAGCCTCAGTTTGTTGTCGATGCCCCTGGCATGGTGCTCGGTCCCTAAGACAATCCCAATAGAGTGTCTTCCAAGTTAATGAATTCTTTGGTTCATTTGGTGAAATCATCCAATCTGTGGCAACCTTTTCTTTGCAAATCATCCCAAAAAGGATTTATAGGGAGGATTCCTACTTGTAGGGCCATCATCTACCCATTTTGTATGAGCGGCTTCTTGGTTGAAGCAGTTGATGTATTGATTCAAGGTTTCATTGGGTCATTGCTTTATATTGGCAAGCGCATTAACCTTGAAGTTGACCTTTATTGCGGGCACAAATTGCCATCTAAACTTCGAACACAGTTGGGACCAAGAGTGTATGGTTCCCGACTTATATTTCTTGTACCACTCATTTGCAGCTCCAGTTGGGGTTAATGGGAAACACGTACAACGTGCATCATCAAATACCTTGTGTACTGTCATTTGTATGTTGATTCTTGCCAAATGGTTGGTGGGATCTGTGGTTTTGTCATAGAAGTCCATTGTAGGCATCCTAAAACTAAAAGGCATGGCCGCCTCAACTAGGTGGCGAGCACAAGGCTCTCCTCCATCTTCATCGGAGTCTGAGTACCATCCCTTGTGTTTCAAAAGTCTATCCATTTCTTATTGCATTATCATAAGTTAAGCAACAACTAGATTTTTGGCCAAGTTCTCGGGCCACTTAAGTCGGTGATCCTACCTTCAGGCATTCAGATTCTCTAGAAGATCAGGCTGCTCTAGCCTACCACCGAGTTCATTATTGGGTACAGCCCTGCCCCTGCGAGCGTTCAAGCCTTCTCGCAAATTGGGCTACTCGTACCCATTTTCGCCAAGTGGTCGAGCCCCTCTTCGCCGAGCATTTAAACCTTCTTGAAGGTTTGGGTTATCAGGTGTGTATTGTTCTTCTTTCATTGTAGTTCTTGTCATGAGTGTAATAGTTGTTGACAGAGATACTGATGTGTGAATGATGTGGGGGAACTCGACCATTCCTACGAGCCCCTAGTCTTGGGTTTTCCTGAGGAAACTCAGGGTCGCGTGCGGGAGGCATCCAAGCTCCTAGTCGCACACTGATCGACCTTCAGGCTCTCTGTGTAGGCCTTGGTTGTGATATTGGATTTTTGGGCACCTCAGCAGGTTGTCGAAGACCCTCTTGGGCCTTCTGAGCTCCACTCACTCTTGCGATAGGAACTGGAAGGACCACTAGCCTATTGGCCTTTAGGGGCTTCTAGAGCCGACAGATCTACAAGAAGCCCCTGAGCAGCAAGTGCGACTCACATGACGTCATGTTCTCCACCAGGGTGGCCATATTGGCCCGCTAGGCTTCCAAATCTGCTTGTTGCGTGGCTACCTGGTTTTGAAGGTCAAATACCTCCATGCTTTCAAAGTGTTGAGGACACGTAGTGCTGGAGATATCATCCTCTAGAAGGTAATCTTCATCAGCAACAAAATCATCCTTCGGCTCGTAGTTGTCGTATTCATTTGGACTTGGTTTCCACTTCAGCAATCTTCCAACATGGGTAACATACAGGGTATATCTCTTGAGGAGTTCTTGGGAATGCATTACCGCACGGAGGAGACGTCTGATTCCTAGTAGCCAATTAGATGAAAAAAGAGCTCGAAGTCCTCCGTGGGTCTTCAAGAAATAACTATTAGGGAAGTCCTCGAGGCCAAGCTCGGGAAAGAAGCCTTCACGTCGACATCTCAGAGAGCCCGAGGAACCTCGCTAATGACTTAGCAAGATTCTCGGAGACTTGGGCACTATAGAGGATAGGCCCCGCGCATAATTCATTGTATGAGTGGTCCCGGGTACCTTTCCATTAGGATTTCGGGGACCACCCCCTTTTTCAGGTAAGAAGGCCGCCCACTCAGGCCTATTGCCTAGCGAAA
Source organism: Humulus lupulus (assembly GCF_963169125.1). Lineage (NCBI taxonomy): Eukaryota > Viridiplantae > Streptophyta > Magnoliopsida > Rosales > Cannabaceae > Humulus > Humulus lupulus. Next base: position 143,356,820 of record NC_084800.1, on the reverse strand, counting down.
CGTGTGGGATATTAATCATGTAATGGATAATCCCCACAAAATGGGAAAATGAATGTAAACTTTTTCATTGTGAATGGCTCACAACCTATTTAACCTTATGCTGCCTATAATAGGGCATGAAGGGGTCATTTTTAGGGATCCAAAACCCTAGATCTTGGACTCTCATTTACCTTGGAGTAAGACAATCCTCTGCCCAAGCTAGAAAACCCTAAAAAGCTTGTGATTTCGATGAGCTTTTCTTAATACAAGTGACTCATGGACTAGGCCTCGTTAACAACCAAATACCACATAAAAATTGTTTGTTATCTCTTATTATTATTTTTGCAAGCATTCTTCTATTTTTCATAGTTGACAGAAAATCAAGTCAACAATTTTAACTGAAGTTGAAGTAAAAATATGAGTTTTATTGTAGGCTAATATAATTGAAGATTATGTATCCAAAGTGATACAATGATGTATCTAAGCATCCTTTAAAAGTTTGGAGTCATTTGGAGGTGTTTAAGAGTGATTCTGGGCACCCTAGGCAGTGGAGAGGCAACATGTCGCAACCAAAGTGGCGACAAGTTAGTAACTTTTTATTCCATGGTAAATAATGATCAACTCAAAAGTTGATAAAAAAAAGAGTGAACAAAATTAGATAAAAAAATGTCAAAAGTCTAATTTTTGAAGTAAAATATAGTATTCTTATTAAAAAAAATAAGGAAGCCCATGTATGTCCCAAACCTGTTGCCAAGGCCCGTCACAATCCTAACCCAGCTCAAACTCGACCGATCCCACTTGAGAAACCCAAACTTGAACCCGATATAAATCCGACCCCTATTCGAGCGGGTCCGGTATGTGTTTTCCACACCTAAAACCCGACAAACCCGCCCGATGTTCACCTCTAGGATGCACTAAATATATTAAAAAAAATTAAGGATAATGTATTATGAAATAATAATTTTATGGATAGTACTTTTTATTTTCATGTCACCCTGTGGTTAAGAAATAAAGAATTCCTTAAGGCATTTAATAGTAATAAAAAAATTTGATGAATCTTTCATAGTTTTAATCTTGTTCCTTAGCCTTTTCGTTTCCTATGCATCAAATTATATAATACAATGTATAATTTTTATTTAGCGTAAATCATAATTTACCTTATTCCTTACCCTATTTTCCTATTTGTTTTCCTATGCATCAAATTAACATAATACTATGTATTATTTTTATTTTTATTTGTTACAAATCATGATTTACACTTTCTCTTATTCAATAATTATGATGTTCACCATTGATGTAAAATAAATAAAAATGTCTCACTCATTTGATAATAATGTACAATAATTACGAAAGATATAAATTTCGCACATTCAGATTATAAAAGATCTTAAAATAAATTATAAAAACAACCATACAAATAAAAAAGTTCTTTAAAAAAATATATTTTTTAATTATTACAAAAAACTGCACAAAGCACGATTATGTTTTATAATTTTAAAATAAATATGAAATTTTGTAATTAACCAAACCTGTAACTTACAATTAGTTTTTTACCCCAAAATAATGTGAATCTGAAAAACACTATTTCACACAAAGTTATAGTATTTTCAATTAAATTCCAAATGTATCTAATTAATTGAAATCAGACTTCTAGATCAAAACTTATAACTAAAACACTGTGATAGTTTTGTGAAATTTCGTAATTAACCATACTTGAAACTTACAATTAGTTTTTGACCCCTAAATAATGTGAATATGAGAAATATTATTTCACACAAAATTATTATAGTTCTAACAATATCTAATTCATTGAAATCAGATTTACAGATCGAAATGTATGACTAAAATACTAAGGCAGTTTTTCAAGAAACATGTTTTTATTAATCGAGACATATTTTTATTTATTTATTATTTTTAAATTCAATTCGTTAATAATATTTTAGTATTATATGAAAAATAACAATTATTTTTGTTAAGATAATTACAATAAAGATATTTTTTATAACTATTTTTCTAGTAAAACATATGTACATGTAGTATTAATAATGAGATATTTAAAAAAACTAAATAATCTAGAAAATGTTAAAGTTAGTAGAAAAAAATGTTAAATCAACAATCTTTTATTATACATTTTTTGATATATAAAAATATAATGTATTTGGATTTTGAGTTATTTTTTCCCTTTGTAAAAATAAAACTATGATTTTTTTTCCCATTTCATTGGTTAATATATCATTCATTCCCCATAGTTGTTTAGATGAGCATAGTAGTTATGCAAGTGAAAGAAAGGAAGATAGTAATTTAAAAAACATCCCTAATCTTAGGGGTGTTCATCCAATTCAATCTTGCATTATTTTGCTCATAATTTATTCGATGTGCACTAAGTGCGGATTTAATATTTTAGATCCAATCCAATCTACATATCAACTCAAATCCAATCCAGTCCGCAATAGTTCAGATTTGATAGCTTATTTTAGTGCGAATTTTTTAATATTAAATTATTTATTAATTTTCACTAAAATATGTATATTGTTTTTCTTATAACTAATAAATCACGTAAATATTGACATAATATATTCTTTTTAAATATAAATATCCAATAACTATACAAACAAACTCTAATCACAACATTTTTTATGTCGTTTTTCGAAAACTTAGAAGAAGAGCACTAAACAAAAAATCATAAAAAATAAAGAGGATACATGCGATTTTTTATGTGGTTTGGCAATTAAAATCTGTCTAGTCCACGAGTCGATGTTATTCAACTATGGAATTCTCTCAAAGCTTTTTTTGGAAGCAATTTAACAGAGTATTCCCAATGCCAATTTCAGTGTGTCTACAAATGAATTTCTCCAATTTATTTATAGACTGGTTTACAGAATATCTCCCCTCGCATTTCAGGGATTTATGATTCATATCTTAAAATAAATACAATTAAACGCATTTAAATATATAATACGCGTATAAATCCCATGATATTTGGGATTCATTAACAGGTTACAACAAATCCTAAGATATAGGGATTCTTAAACAGTAACAGCATCCACACTTGGTCATCGACCTCACACGTTTGACTTACATATTTTCGAGATCAGCAAATCATCACGAGCTTACCTGCTCAGCTTTCCTCGGTCTGATTAAGTATCTTTATTGAGGTCGTCCCCTCCGAGCTTACAATATTCAGGCTTGAACCTTCTTGACTGATGCTAATACAAACAGACCAGGAAAATTAAACAAGTGTTGAATCCATGTCACTGTAACTTCAAGCTTGGCTTGAACCTTCGAGATCATGTGGTTATGAGCTTATCACCTACGACGTCGTCATTTTAATATTGAACGAGACTGTCAAACTCGATTCTCATTAATGCTAATCTCTTGACTAATTTGCATATTTCGAGCTCACACCTTACGAGCCTGACTTTCGAGATGAAAACTTCTATTCTCAAAATTTGGGTGTAACATTTTCCCCCCTCAAAAGTATTAGTTTGAATCCTATGAGAAGGAAACTTTTGAACTACTACTTTTAAAAATTGGGCACCTTACCACACTAGAGTGTGGACACGCGTCAGCCAAGGATTGCGCAATCAGAGTACTTGAGTACCTTTTACATTTGCCCACGTCTTTTCGTATCTTCTTTTTGCTGCCATTACCATATTTACACCTCAACCATTGGATCAAACTCCAAATCAAACAAACGACCCAGATTAGTCCGATCATTGACATCCCCTGGGGTCTATAAATACGCCCACTTCATCTTCCTCATTTTACTTTTACACTCTTCATAGAAAAAGCTCGCACCAGAGAAATAGAGCCTCATTTCTTTATATCAAATTTTCATTGCATGTTCTCCAAACCACGGAAACAATCTACCTCCAACATATTTTATTCTATGAAGTCCTTCCTGCTACCAATGTTCGAGTCGATGATTTCTCTGTTCCCTCAAACTTCTCTATGTAAGTTTCTGTTCTTCAACTCGTATTTGTTTTTCATACGTTTTTACGTACTTTTCTACTATATGAATGTGTTTACTAGTTTCTATTTCTAGCTTTTGCAAAGTAGTTTATCTGATGTTACACAAACTTTTGATTCAAAAATTTTTAAACCATGGCTCTCAAACCCAGACTTAGAGCAAAAAATGTAAAAATAGGGTTTTTCAGATTAAGGATATTATTTCGTGTAAGCCAAGAAATAGGGGTTTTGATATAGGGTTTTAACTGCACAAATCCCAAAAATATCACATTTTTGGGTAACCGTCAGCTTTATCCCTGACAATTCGGGATCCTTAAAACTGATATCCACTTCCCCACTCTCTCGCGTGAGTACACGCTCGAAGCCTGACCTTTACAATAGGTCGAGGTTCAAATTTGAATTCATCTTACCCTTTCGAGACGTCAGCCTCGATTGAGGTAAATTCGTGATCTCAGACTTTCGAGCTCGAATCACCAAAACTACATTTTCTGTGATTTCCTACATGCCTAGCCCTCACCCTTTTCTTTCTTGTTATATGTCACAGAACTCTGAGAATCGATGGGGGTCAGAGCTCGCTATCCCTTATTCCCCATCAACTCCCAGTCCAGAATCACCCTTCACTCAGAACCAGCGCCTGATACGTGAGCATTGAGAAAGGTGCGAACAAGAAGACATCCGAGATCGTTTTCGACTCCAGATTGACGAGGTTGAGGAGAGAAAGAGGAAATACTTGGGGTCGCAATTTACCCAAATCCAGACCCCAAGATCAAATTGTTAGGAACGAGTTTCCTAATACGCAGTGGAATGGTGGTGTGGTTGGCCCAGTGTACAACAAAAATTTTGTAACATATTTAAACTACCTTTAAATATGCAGATCCATTAATATACATACATTAATCATAAGCAAGATAATAGTAGAAAGCATACCTCTTGAAGCCTATCAAGTGTCCTTGCTATCTTTACGTATTTAGAACGATCTTCCTATCCAAGCCGCTCCCACGTACTCACACCAAGATCTTCCAAAGCGTTCTCTACATCTCAAGAAATGTGTGGGCACTTAGAGGATGAAGGATAGTTTATTTGTGATTCTACTTGATGTACTCAACTCATGAGATCAAGAGAATATGCCTGAGAATTGGTTCTTTATTATCAGGGAGAGAAAACTATCGTTCTATTTTTCACAGAACAAACGTTCAGAGTTGTCTCACACATTTCTCTATGAATATTTTTCTGATTAGTCATACTTAAAAGAAAATATTCAAATCTAAAAAAAAATAAAACTGTAACCATTTTACAATTTACTTTTTAATTAATTAATTATTCTATTAATGAAAAAAATCTAAAAACCAAATTTTGAATTATCCATTAATTAATTAATTAAATAAATAAAAATGAAAATCCCATCCCTGAAAATGCCCTACACGCCACACACAGTCCATGGATTGTGTGTGAACAACATTCCTAATTTTTAGGGATGTTGGTTTTTTAATTTTTATTTAATTATTTATTCAAATTACTTTGTCAGATAAGATCTAACAACTTGATAACTAATTCAAATTTGAATTCAAATTAATTATATTTTCAATTAATTATCAAATATAATTAATTATTTGAATAAATATTAATCTTTTAAATTCAAATAAAATTTGAACTTATCAGATTATTATCTCCCACTCAAATAAAGATATTTAATTAATTCTACCAATTAATTAAATCCAAAATTTTCGAAAATAAATATTTAATTTATTATAATTTCGAAAATTATAATTAATTAATTATTTAATTAAATTTCAAAATTAATTTAATTATTTAATATAATTTCGAAAATTATACAATAATTAAATATTAATTAATTTTCTTAACTACAACTAATTTGTAATTAATTAATTAATCACTATTATCATATAATTGCATATTTGGCCTGAAGAACAAATTTCTTCTTAAATATGTCTTTAAACTATTTTCCCTTCATATCAACTCTTACCTTGAACAGTGTTGATAGAGCCGCTATGGGGACCTATGGACCTATAATTCTAAGTTCCAATAAATTTGAGATTATTAATTAAACTCTTTAATTAAATAATCTTAATTTATTAATCTCATGATTATTCCACTATAAATATGAGACTGCACTCTTGTAATTATTGACATTTCATTTACTGAGTACTTTATAATCATAAAGCGTCCATTGATATAATCATTGCATACAACTTGACCCTCTAATAATGGTTCATAATTAATCGGGAATAAAATTACTGTTTTACCCTTTTAATTATCTCTTGTTTCCTTAAGTACCACCGACTCTACTAGTGAAGGTTAATTCATAACTAAATTATGAATTTGAGCTCAATAACCTTTCAGTCCCAAAAGTCAACCCTTAAGAGAACCATCATTCAATCTCTTGCGAGAAGGCATAGATTCCATATCTGTATACTATGTCCCCAGCCATCTACATTAATGAGTTCCCAAAACAAAAGTTTCTAGCCTGACCATTCTGACAGACCCTAACAAGTGAATCAAAGAACTCATATAACATAAACAGGAGTTCATAGTAACTTCAGGATGAAGATCTATTTGTATATGATCATCAGTTGATATATTTAATTAATACTTCGAAACAGTATTTAATTAAGTATTAATAAACATATCTGGTCCAGTTCTATATACTCTCTAATATATAAAGCATCTCCACTAAAGTGTCCTACCACACTAGTGATTCGGATCTAGATCACATGTATTCATAATACTAGTGGAACGTACTTGCAGTAATTAATCTAAAGATTCCATAACTTTATTTTACTGCGAACTATTCAAGTTCATTTATCTCAAACACAATCCTCCCGTACCAATACGTGTTTTAGATCATATATATGAACTTAGAAATTTTCTTGATATTTACATAATATCATCATAGAATAATATAGTCCGTAAAATATATGCATAACAAATTCAATTTATTTATTTATTTCATAAAACAATGTTTACTACATATGCTTTCAGGGCACATTTCCAACACAAACTTGTCCCACTTGATCCTAAACTCAAAGTCACCATTGCCATCAAGCCTGGTGCCCTTTCATTCTCATTGATGGAGGATTCTTCAAACGACCCTTCCACCTCACAAGCTGCTTCTATTCCCACCTTGCAAGAGGGTTTCTTCGAGGCTGAGCATTATTGGAGCTCAGTCACATCCACAGGCTAGATATCTGAGCTGCTAGCTTTTCATGGCCTTAGGCTTTCTGGCACCTTGATGTGTCGTCCTGCAACTCTGAGCTAGCGGAGTCGCTTTGCCCCAAGAGATGGCAATCCTAACAGTAAAATTAAGCTCGTTGCCTGGAGTCGGGAGCACATGAGGCCAGGGGCTCTGCTACCCCTGAAATCCTACTTCAAGGATTTTTTTGGATTTTGTTGGACTCGCTCCTTTCCAACTCCAGAATAATTCCTACAAGGTTCTCTCTGCCCTCAAGTCGTTATATCACGAGCTGAAGTGGGAAGGACCCTCACCTCAAGAGATTTTATATCTCTTTTGCCTCAAAAGCATCCCCTCTCGAGCTCGGGGAGGGGATGGATTTTATTACTTATCGAGCTATCCAAAGGAGAAGAAGCTTTTTGAGAACATACCAAATCATCCTCCGAACTTTAAGCTCGCATTCTTTTGGACGGATGGCCTCGCTCCTTCCAAAATTTACTCCTTCTAGTGCATCTGTAAGTACCTCCACACTTATCCCCTTTTTCCTTTTCACTAAATAATAAAGCTCAGAATACTGATATGTAGCTGTATCTACAGCTAATTACCACCATCCCACCCCCTCTAACTCGATGGTGGAGCATAAGGAAACCCTGCTCCAACTGCCTTATGGTCGGCGATCTCTATCTTATCTTCTCCACAAAGATCGGCTTCGAGCTTGTGGCCTGCTGGAGGAAGGACAATCGATGGACCTCGTGCCACTTCCCACTGACAGACTTCCCCCAAGGAGGAGGTCTTCGAGCTCGCGGGCTCGTCCCCCTGTAGCTCACCGACACGACCAGCCTGCCTCGGGAAACAAAGCCCAAGACGAAGCTTCATCGAGCTCGGGTGGTGGAGGTAAAGTAGTGCTTAGCTCCTCCATGTGGTCCCCCTCTTTACATAAGCACAAACCTAGTGTATTGATCCTCTTCCTGGATTCTAGGGACAATTTTTATGTGTGGTCATGGGTAGATCATGGAGTGCGTAAATTAGATAGCTGGTTAGGTCAGTATCAAACTATGTATAGTTTGAACGAGGTCTGGGATGGGGTTGTCGTGCAATATGGTACCAACATATATAGAGACATTTCGAGGCCATCTCCTACGCACAGAGAAGGGACTCCCCCAACGTCCTCAGAAGATAGGGGAATTTCTTGGTCGCCGAGCTCAAGCTTGGCTGAGTGTACCAGTTAGGTTTCTTTTATCCTCAGTCTTGCTTCTTTTAGTGGCTTAGGCTCGATCCCTAAAATGTAACTTGTGTGTTTTTGCAGGCGACATGAGCTCTGACCTTAACAACGTGCTTAATCGTCCTTCGAGGGCCAAGGAAAGTAAACTCCAAAGGGCGTCTCAGTGAGCGAGGCACCCCTCTAAAGTGGCCAAGATATCCGAGGTGGTCCTTCCAACCTTGACCGCTCAAAGCTTGACCCTGGCCACCGTAGCTACGCCCGAGGTCAGGGTAACAACTAAAGTTCTCGAGGTCGAGATAGCAACTGGAGTTCAGCCAATGGTGCCCCCAAACCCCCCGTCTCTTCCTCCGGCCTGAGTCACCAATCATGCTCATGCTACCCAAAAAGGAGCTCCCACACGGGACCGATTCTGGACGATCTCCACCCACGTCCCAGAATATGTGGTCGAAAATGCTGGTGGGTCGTACAGAGTCAATCTAGGCTCGGACGTCTTGTCCCGTGTGGGCCAAAGTCTCAGCAACCTCGGTGCCTCACATTGGGAGTTCCTCACTTCCTCCCATGATGCCAATACTGTCTTTGACAAAGGCAGCGAGCTTTTCTCCTCGGTAAGTTACTTTTGTTGTAACCTTTTTATGTTTTCTGACATATACTGTCCTTTAATAACTGTGTTCATTCTTGTGTACAGGCATTTGCTTCTTTTGTTTAACACAACTTCTAGTTAAACAACGAGGATGCCACGAGCAGGGCACATGCTCAAGAGGCCAAGGATGCCAAGCTGAAGCTCACGGACGAGCTCAAAGCAGCGAGGCTAGAGGCAGCGGCGGGGAGGCTGCCATTCTAAGGGTATCCGAGATAGAGTTGAAGTTGGAAGCTGCCCTGGAGACTTCCTAGAAGGTGTCTGACCTTAAGTTGACTATGTCCATAACCTTGAAAGAATGAGGCCAAAAATTCCAAGATTGAGGAGATTCAAGAGCTAAACGCCAAGTTGGAAAAGGAGAAGAAGGCGACCTTCGAGATAATCGAAGGTGAGAAGGCCTGCCTTCTTTAGGAGTTCAAAACCAAGAAAGATCACGCTGTAGATATAGCGATGTATCGGATTTGGATGAACAATCCTGACCTCGATACCAGCTTCTTGGCGAACTTAGAGGCTGGATTTGTCAAAAAGCGGCAAGCTTGTCTTGAGGAAGAGGAGGACAAGCTCGAGGCCGAGAAGATGGCGGAGGCACCAGGTGCTACCGGTGGGGAGGCGTCTACTTCGTGAAGACATGGTCATGGGCTGTGTCCCATTAAACTTTTTGTAACAATCTACTATTTATCTTATATGTGCCCTTGGGACGAAGACAATATATAGCTCGATTTAGAGCTATCTTTAGTAAATATTAACTTTAATCTTTATGCATACATTTTTCCGGCTCAAAAGTTTTTTATGCATTTTATTTTATTTTAATCTTTTTGCCTTAATATTATGCTTTACATTTCTGAGTCGAAATATTTCGAGCACATCATATTAAAGGCTTGCATTTATATTTCTTTGTACAAATACTAATGTTGCATTTAAGCACGGATTTCAATGCATTCATGCACAGTTTACTCGATATATTCGTTTTCGACCTCGATATTATCAAGGTCGAACCTTACTTTAACCATGTACTCGAAAGTATTTAATTGGCATGTAATTTTAGTAGTTTAGTTATATCTTTCTTTTCTAGTCACTTTTTCTCATCCTCGAGTAGGTCCTCGAGGTTGTGAGGTCGAAACTAATTTTGCAAAACTTTCCAGCCTCAGAATCGACTTAATTCATAGTTGGTTTATTTTGCATTCCAACTTTCTTACTATCGATTAGTTTTAGCTAGTTTGTTCCAAACTAATTTATCTTGTGTTTGGTTTATAATCCATACACCTAAAAAAAATTATTTGTTGGGTTAAGTCCAGACATTTTTAGCTCACGTGTTGTAACGACCCAAATTTACTAATAAGGCTTAAGGGCCTTAATTAGTGTGCCGGGAGGGCATAACTGGAATATATGTGATTTAATGATTTAAAGTATGTTATATGATGATTTGAATATTTGAGATGCATGACTATGTGTATTAGTATGCATATAGGCCCTGATTAGGTTAGAAGGGCATAATCGTAATTTTGGCCAGTTGAGGGCATAAATGTACATATATGTGATAAATTGTTGAGACCACATTATTATGTGGATATATTTGTGATCTATGATTCGAGACGATCCTAGTGAGCAGGTTAGCGAAAAAGTCACGGCGGGGATTTATACCCGGCTCAGGGCGAGCCTGGGGTATAAATGGGAATTTAGAGAGTATATTGGGGTCTATTTTGATATTGAGGAATATAATTGGTGATTAATTAGGTATCGGGAAGTAAGCAGAAAATATTAGAGACACTTGAGGAATTAGCGGGAATTGGGTAAAATGACCAAAATGCCCTAAGTGGATTAAAGGATTTAGAATTAAAGGGGAGGGTATTGTGGTCATTTGGCATCTAAAGATAGACATAACTGAGGCTTTATGCTTAGTGGAGTTTGTAGAATGAAGTAGAAGTCTAAAAAGAAAGAAAAGGAAAGAAAGAAAAGCAGACCATTTTGTCAAGGTCGGTCTAGGTTTTCTTCATCAGTTTTTGAGGTATTTTGGAGTAGAAACCCAGGGGAAGCCAGGGTAAGCTTGAGGCAAGCATTCTTAGTATGGTTTGAAGATTTGGCAAGGGTTTAGCAGGAATAAGCCATTTAGTTGAGGTAAGACTTTGAAGTTTCTTCAGTGTTTGGTTTTGCTATTGAACTATGGTGTTTAAGCTGAATTTGGTGGGAACTCTAGGGAATTCAAGCCAGGGGTTTGAGGAGGAGCAAGCCAAGGAGGTGTAGAAGCTGAGTTAGGGTCGAATCCTCATTGAAGGTATGAAATTCTAAGCTTTAAATTCTAAGCTTTTGACTGCTGTGCTGAAGTTTCTGAGTTTGAGGTTCAACCATGGTGAATTTTGAGATTAGGGGTGCATGTAATTTGGTTTTATGTATTTGGGATGCTTGGGATGAGTGGAGTGTGTTGATAAGCTTGTTTTTAAGTTTGGTTGAAGATTGGAAAAGTTTTGGTAAGGCTTGGCTCGGGGAAATCGCAGGAAGGAAAAATGCAGGGGTGCTGGTTCTGTGACTAGCGCTACAGCGCTAACCTTTGGGTGCTGTAGCGCAAGGCTTGGCTGTCTGGGGGATTTTGGTTCTGCTTGTAGTGCTGTAGCGCCCTCCAAAGAGCGCTGTAGCGCTACCCTACATCCAGAAAGGGTTTTTGAGTTATTTTCAAGGGTTTTTGCCCGGGGGTTCGGGGTTCGATTCCACCACCCCGTTTGGTGGAATTAGAGCTTCCCGAGGGCTCGAGATTGGTCCCGAGGTTAGGTTTTGGACTTGAGTTTTGGTGATGGTTCTGACATGTGGTTGTGACTAGGTGCGCGCTAGGGTTCAAGAGGGATCGTGCTCAAGGATCAAAGTAAACAAAGCTAGTAAATTTAAATGTAAGAAAACTGCACCCGTTTATATGTTTGTGATGGGACTAAGTGCTCCTGATATCTATATAATGTCAATGATGGTTTTATGCCATGGGACATGAGATAAATGGCCTAAGGGTGCCGTACACAATAATTGCGCAGAGGGCGCGGCTTGGCCACTGGCAGCTAAGGACAACTTTATATTCACTGAGCTCGGTTTAAGCGGGCCGGAGTCAGTGGGATAATCAGAGGGTGCGGCCTAAGGGCATTAACCCTAGTTATCATTTGTAAATTGGTGATTGATATGATTTGACATGTTTGGTATGCTGAATACTTGGTTATCATGAATGCTTATATGGTTGAAATCATGCTTATGTGATATGGGATATTGGATTGTCTGTTTATCGCTTATGCTCTGTTATTGTGTTTTCTTGCTGGGCCTTGGCTTACGGGTGCTACGTGGTGCAGGTAAAGGCAAAGGCAGGTTGGACCAATCCTGAGATGGAGGGCTGCGGGGCTGAATGTACATAGTCAGTTGTTCGGTCGCTATTGCCGAGGAGTGGATCAGGACAGGGACTGCTTAACTATTCATTTTGCCTTAGTATGGCTAGCACTGTATTTAAATCTCGAATCTTTTGTGAATGGTTTTATTCCTATTATTTTTGGGATCCCGTGTAAACAAGAAATGTTTCTTTATAAGCAATGCGACTTTTAAGACCAAAATCTTTTAACCCTAGTTCCATTATAGTTTCAGTAACACATTTTTAATCAAATGACTTAACTAGCAAGTCTAGAACTTTTATAAACACATAGTGTAACGGTCTTGGCTATCTAGGGCGTTACACGTGTATACTTAAACTTTTATGTCGGGTTAATGATCCAAACATTTACATTTTTATTCAATGTTATTTATTTTTTCAAACTTAGGGTATGATTGTATACCACTGATGCCCCCTTAATATCCTATGAGTGTGACCATAGGTTATTAAATTAAGAAGGTTTGCCAAAAATACAACATTGAAAGAAAAATGCAACTTTAGAACAAAACTTAACATTTTATTGACAAAAAGCAGAAAAACTAAACATGCTTGGTTACAATGAAAACATCCTTCCTAAATTATTGATAATAAGGTCGTAGATGTTCGCCATTCCAAGGTTGTGGAACCAACTCTCCGTTTAACCTCGCCAGTTTGTACACTTTCGGTCGAATGATAGACTCGATCTGGTAAGGCACTTCCCAATTAGGTCCATGTACCCCTGCAGACGAGTCTTGTGTAGCTAAAAATACACACCTTAGCACCAGGTCTCCCAATCCAAATTTTCTATCTCGACCCCTCTTATTGAAGTATTTAGTAGCTTATTGCTGGTATGCAACATTTTTCAATTGGGCTTCACCTCGTCTTTCTTCAATGAGGTCTAGACTTTCTTCGAGTTGAGATTGGTTCGAGGCCTGATTGTATGCATGGCTCCGTATTGTGGGGATTTCAACCTCAATAGGCAACATGGTCTCGCATCCATAAGCTATGGAGAAAGGAGTATGCCCCGTTGAAGTCCGTGTTGTGGTTCGATAAGCCCACAAAACTTGAGGTAATTCCTCAGGCCACTTTCCCTTTGCCTCCTCTAACCTTTTCTTTATGGAACTCTTTAGGGCCTTGTTGAATGCTTCGGCGTAGCCATTTTACTAGGGATGGGCCACGGAGGAGAAACTTTTTATTATCCCATTTTTCTCACAGAAATGGGTAAACAAATCGCTATCGAACTGGGTTCCATTGTCCAATACTATTTTTTTGGGCATCCCATATCGGTATATGATATTTTTTACAACAAAGTCTAAGACTTTTTTCAACGTAATAGTGGCCAAGGGTTCAGCTTCGGTCCATTTCGTGAAATAATCAACCGCGACCACAGGGTACCTTACTCCACCTTTGCCAGTTGGCAATGAGCTTATGAGGTCGATTCCCCATACTGTGAATGGCCATGGGGAGCTCATCATGGTGAGTTTGGTAGGTGGAGCTCGTGGAACTGAGGCAAACTGTTGACATTTATCACATCGTTTGACATATTCGAATGAGTCTGCCTTGACTGTGGGCTAGAAATACACTTGTCTTATCACCTTTTTGGATAGACTATGCCCCCATGTGTGGTCTCCACAAAATCCTTCGTGGATTTCTCCCAAAATTTTCTTTACCTCGGGTGGAGTGACACATCGGAGTAATGACATGGAGTATCCTCTTCTATACAACCTTCCTTCCACAATAGTATATCTTGGAATCTGAAACATCAACTTTCTAGCCTTGTTCTAGTCTGTTGGGAGACTTCTGGTTTCAAGGTAGTCAACTATTAGGGTTATTAAGTGTGATTACGAGTCAATCATGCATAAGTCTTCTTCGTCAAGCTCGTTAATACTCGGGGTCGGAAGAAACTCAACTGGGATCACATTCAGTGTATCGGCCTCATTAGTTGTGGCGAGCCTGGCCAATGCGTCTGCATTTGAATTTTGTTCTCGGGGACCTACTCTATAGCATAGAATTCAAACTGCCCGAGCGCAGTTTTTGCTTTCTCCAAGTATGCAGCCATCTTTATGCCACGAGCATGATATTCCCCTAAAACTTGGTTGACCACCAGCTGTGAGTCGCTATAGCAATGTATATCATTTGCTTTAAGCTCTCTGGCTATTCGAAGTCCTACTAGCAATGTCTCATATTCAACCTCATTTTTTGATGCTTCAAAGCCGAACCTTAAGGCCCAGTGGAATTAGTTTCCCGTCGAGGTAATTAAGATTATACCTGCCCCCAATCCATTTTCATTAGAGGATCCATCAACATGAAGTTTCCACAGCTCATGGGCTAGGGTTACAACTTCGTCATCTGAGATCCCGGTACATTCAACCATGAAATCTGCCAGAGCTTGTCCCTTGATGGTCGTTCTATTGGGGTTTTATGCCCTAATTAAAACCCAAATTCTTTGTAATCACATTCTATTATCAATACAAGAATAGAAATCATTTTTAGACTTGGTCAATCACTTTGCTCACATGTTCTATGTTCATGATTATTTTTTAATATAAACTTCTATTAAATTCCGAGCATATAGCTAATTGTATTTATAGTGACGTAATCACAGTAGAATATAAATATGATTATATGTTAAAAATAAGTTAGTCCTAAGATTAGTCAATGCACATGATTTACACTGACTTGCCAATCTATGATATGATCTACTTACACATTGTGGTGTTATGTTCTTTCCAGAACATTATCAAAGTAGATAAGATCAGATGTATTTGTTACATCGGACAGGACCGATATTCACATTTGATAAGATAAGTAAACATACAGTTATTATCTATTTTAGTCATATCATATAGTTGACCATAGGTCAATTCAATCTCAATTCTGAGTGGTTAGTATTCTAATTGATTGTATTATTTGAGTTCTTTGACTTGTTCGTTACTAGCTTACCCTACGGACTAGCCTATACTTACATCTTGGGAAATCGATAGTATAATTGAGTGGGAGTGTTAATCATAGATATGAACATCTATAGCTTTTGATGAAGAAGTGAAACAATGGTTTCCTTTTAGTTTGGTTCAAGGTGTTAAATGATAGAGATCTCATTTCAGTAATTAAATTAGTTTGCTGAAATATCATTTACAAGGAACTAAGTGTTTTAAGGATAAAATACAATGAGGGGTAAAACAATATTTTAGTCTCATCTCATTGTAGACCGTCTATAGAGGATTGAGTGACAATTATGATTATAACAATTGATAATTAATAGCATATCTATATTTGTTATAGAGCATTCTATGAATTCAAGAGTGGAATTCTGAGTCTATAGTGGAGTCACAAGGAATTAATAAGTTAGTAAATTTATTTGTTAGATTTATGATAACTTATTGGAGCTTGATTTCATAGGCCAATGTTCCCCATTTTACCTTGGATAAAATCATCTATATAGTCTCAATTAATTAATTTAATTATCAATTAGAATTATCAAAGTTGATCAGGTCAATTTTGGATTGTTTCACAGAGTTGTGTAATTTTGAGAAGAAAAGAGAAATTAGGGCAGATTTATTAATTAAGATAAATTGGTATCTAAATTAATAAATAAGTTAAAATCAAGGTTCAAATTATAAATAATTAATTTGTTAGAGGATTTGAATAATTATTTAATTAATTAAATCAAAAGAAAATAATACAAGTCTTAATTTTAAGTCCAATGGGCTTATAATCAAATAAGAAATTCCACGGGCCTAAAGTCCATGATAATTTGGACCTAGGGCTTCAAATTAGCTATTATTTTATTGATTTTTTAATTAAATTATATGGCTTAATTGAGTTTTTAAAAGGAGTGCTAAGTGAGAGATGAAAACATAAGTTCTGAGAAGTCTAAACACAAGTTAGAAGTCAGATTTTCTGATAGTTTTTAGATTTTCTCTAAACACAAGTCATTTTCTAAGCCTCTTTGTTATTTTCTCTTATTCTCTCTGTATCTATCTCATGTGTTGAGAATTTCCCACTCTAGCGTAGGTGATTCTAAGGATACTTTGGAAGACTGTGAAGATTATAGAAGATCGGTTCAATTTTTTGATAATACTCTGGGACAAAAAGGATACAAGGGTTAGAGAAACTGAAGGAATGACTCATTCATTTTGCTACATATACTGTAAGTATTCTTATCTTTGTTTCTCTTTGAATTCAATTTTAGAAACATGTTCTAGGTTATCTCATATTAATTTATTTAATATTAGATCTACATGAAAATAAATAAAGATCATGTATAAGTTACCCAAAAACTGGCCTTAGAGCCTTTGGTAATCTTTATTTTCATGCATGAACATGTTAAAAATTGGATTATTTGATGTGTTTGAATAATTGTATGGATTTTCATATTTTTATGAAGCATATTGATTTTATGTGATTATTAGCAATTTTTAGGTTATTTTGTTGTGTTTCTATGCCATTCATTTTTATATATGCTTTATTTTAATAAAACATGTTAAAAATTAATTAGAAAATTATTTTGGTTTGAAAAATTGCGATTTTTTTCCTGGCTGCTTATGCGCGCGCGCACACCCGCACGCACCTATCACTCGCGCGCGATGAACAGTATCTGATACTGTTCATTCGATTTTTTTTAAATTAAAGAAAAATAAAAATTGTGAAAATTAATTATTTATAATCAAAACAAAAAATATCAGATTTGTTTTATCATTTGAAATTATTTTGTAAAATAAGATATTTTTGTTAGTTGAGATTTAAATAATTGGATATTTTCTACAAAGATTCAAATTCAAATTTAAAAATAGACTAACAACTTAATTTTAAATATTTTAATATATTAAAATATTAGAATTAAGATATCAGATATTTAAGATATTTTCTTTTAAATTCTTGATATTTTATTAAATCTTTATTTGAAAATATAAATATCTGTTTATTCTATAGTTTTTAATATTTAAATTATTTAAAATTTGAAATTTATTAGTTAGATATTTTCATGAATATTTGAATTTTGTTTAACTGTTTTAAGATATTTTAGGGTTGTTATAACTATTAATATTTTATTTATTTTAAAAATGGTTAAAATATTTGCTTATAGTAGTAACAATACAAGATATTTTTGAAAAACAATTATGATATTGATTTAAAAATTTTAAATTGGTTAAATTTTAAAAAATATCATTTTTTTCAACCAATTAATAAATTATTTTTTTAATAAATGGGATTTAAATTAACTTTGGTTAATTGTTGATAAATCCTATTTAAATTAAATTAATATTTTTTTTTTCCAAATTAACCTAAAACCAAGTTGATTGTAGATAAACGAAATTTAAATTAACTATTGTTAATTGTTGATAAATTTCATTTAAATTCACTTATTTTTTTGAAAAAATTTAATTAATTTGAATTTTTGATAAATTCTAGATAATTAATTGTGGTATTTTTGCAAATGAAATAAATTGTGGTATTTTTATATAAATTCATAGAATTGCTCATATATTAACATGATTAGGCTCATCCTATTATAACATGTCTGTTTGCACTATATGTTGTATTTTTGCAATTGGGCTTAGATGCATATAGTGGCCCGTATGTTTGTTAGATATATGGATTTTGCCAAATAAAATATTCATAAAATGATAGGTTTTATTTGGGTCCATTAAAAAATGTAAAGTTTAAATTTCTCTCTTGTGGGTGATTCCACTTGTGAATGCCCATTTGCTTTGCATGACTATAGTGGGCCTAATCAATTAATAACAATTAATAAAACGAAGGTTTAAATTATTGTCTTTTAGACCTTGTATGGAAGATTGGGGGCCTTTGTAGTGGGAACGACATACTGGACCCAACCCTCCTCCATACAAGCCCAATTGTTAAGGCTCATTTACCTGAGTTGGACTTAATTGTATAGGTTCATTATATTAGTTAAACCTAAATATTGATTAGTAACAAATTAATTCTAAATTAATTGAATTTGTTTCAATGAGACACTTTAGAATTAATAAGAAATTATAGGACTTTGGTTTTAAAAATTTAATCTTTTCATTTTTTGGAGAACCATAGTCATTAATTTTCTAGAAATAAATAATAAAAATACTATTTTTAATTTTATAATGAGCTTGTTTTAAGATTTATATTCGATCTCCACCGTTGGTTTAACAACGTCAATAGCTTAATGGGGCCTCGAGGCGCTTTGATTCGTCCCCCTACGGAAGGTGTTCATTAGCTATTTTGACAAGGTTAGATTTGGAAAGATAGATAATTATAGGTCAAATTCTACTAGACTCACCCCTACGGTGACTACTCGAACTAAATCTATGATTATTGAAACCGTGGGTCTAGCTCATAAAATAAGATTTTGTTTTTCTTATTTTGATCAAATAGTAGGTTGTTAATAGTGGTGTCCATTATTAAATGAGTTTACAACTCTATTTAACTAGTGGTATTTTTGACTCTCGCCAACCGGGACAAATGATATCATAGATTAGTTAAAAACCTAAAGAAATATAAATATGATTGTTTTTGGTATTTTTTTCTCATATCTTACATATTTTTGGTATATGTTGTGCTATTTCTTCAAATTTGTGTGAATATAATTTTTATTGAGCAAATGTGCTTGATTTCTATTTTATTGATAATTTGTAGTTTTAAGCTAAGTAGTGTCTGTGTCTACTCCCATCCTTTATCAACTTTCAATGGAGAAACTCACTGGAGAAAACTTCCTTAATTGGAAGCAGAATATCAACATAGAGTTGATTAATGACAACTTTGAATTCGTTATGATTGAGGCATCCCCAGAACGAGCACCGTGTCCACACATTCGTGATGGCACCGTAAATGCTTAGATAGCACCATCTCCGCACATACGTGATGACACCGTGAATGCTCGAATGGCACCGTGTCCACACATTCGTGATCAACTCAACTATGGTCAGACGCAGCTCATGAACGAGCTTCAGATTTTTGAGCTTATCATGGGTGGACCTTGTAAGGGAGGAGAAAATAAGACTACTACTGCTGTTGCTAATCTAGCTAAGGCTGAAGCTAACCAAGCTTCGTCTTTGAAAGCTGGAAACAAGAGGAAAGGTGGACAAAACAACAACCCCAAGCCTGCAAAGGCTGTAAAGACGAGTGCACAACCAAGTGCATAGACGCCTAAGGGGAATAACAAGAAAAACAATAAAGGTAAAGGTAAGTATTTTCACTGCAAAGAGGAGGGGCATTAGAAACAGGATTTCCCCAAGTTTGTAGAACCTAGAAACAAAGCTTCTTGAATCATGGGAGGAAGTGGACGAAAGCGGCTTAAAGCTTAGAGTTGGGAACAGAGCGTTCATTGTGGTCCAAGCTAGAGGAAGAGCTCGTCTGAAGTTCAGAAAAACATTTTTAATTTTAAATGATGTATTTTTTATTCCAGATTTTAGTAGAAATTTAATTTTTGTTTCCATGTTGCAATTAGAATGATGTGTTATGACTTTCACAAGTTCTAATATATCTATTTCTTTCAATGGATCACAATTGTTTATTGCATGTTTGGAAAACGGGCTTTATATTCTGCGACCTAACGAACCCCTCGCTCTTAACAATGATTTATTCAAAGTAGCTAAATCTAGGACCAATAAACGTCAAAAGATCGATAACGATAATATGATGTTTTTATGGCACTTGAGACTAGGTCACATTGACTATGATAGGATTCAAAGACTTACAAAGGACAGACCTTTGAGGGAACTCACCTTAGGTGAATTACCTGTCTGTGAATCTTGTCTAGAAGGCAAACTAACCAAGCGTCCATTCTCTACAAAGGGTGATAGGGCCAAAGAACCACTTGGACTTGTTCATTAAGATGTTTGTGGACCTTTGAATGTACAAGCTAGGGGTGGTTTTGAGTATTTTGTTAATTTCATTGACGATTACTCTAGATACTCATGTCTTTACCTAATGCTTAGGAAATCAGAAACATTTTCAAAGTTTCAGGAATTCCTAGCAATGGCTCAGAACCAATTAGGTAAAACATTAAAATCTTGCGATCTGATAGGGGTGGAGAATATTTGGATATTTAATTCCAAGATCATTTAACTGAACTTGGGATTTTATCACAACTTACTGCCCCAGGTACTCCGCAACAAAATGGTGTAGCGAAAGCCAGAACAGAACTTTATTGGAAATGGTTAGATGCATGCTTAGTTACTCAAATCTACCAACTTTGTTCTGGGGACATGCAATTGAAACCGCAAATGACATTATCAATTGTGTGCCATCTAAGTCAATCCTCAAAACACCTTTAGAATGCTGGAATAGTCATGAACCTAGTTTACACCATTATAGAATCTAGGGGTGTCCCGCCCACGTCCTGAGGAAAAAGGAAGAAAAGCTAGAATCGCGAACTGAAGTTTGCATGTTTGTTGGTTATCCTAAAGGTACTCGGG
Organism: Humulus lupulus; assembly: GCF_963169125.1. Taxonomy (NCBI): domain Eukaryota; kingdom Viridiplantae; phylum Streptophyta; class Magnoliopsida; order Rosales; family Cannabaceae; genus Humulus; species Humulus lupulus. The sequence goes on along the minus strand of NC_084800.1, from coordinate 143,336,039 downwards.
GTGGACTTTTCTATAGTCATTTTGAATAGAAAGTGTTTACTTCTACGAATGCTACTTTTATGGAAAATGACTATGTCCAAAAATTCAAACCTTGCAGCAAAGTAGTTTTAGAGGAGATGGTTAAAGAATCGACTCCAACAAATGTTCCATCTTCATCAACGCGAGTTGAAGATGAAATTCTCACTCTTCATGTCCAACCGACGCAAGTCGATTTAAATGAAGAAAGTACCATTGTTCCTAAGCAAACAGTCACGGAGCCTCGTCATAGTGGGAGGGTTTCTAGGAACCCAGTTTGCTATGGTTTGGATGGTTAAACCAATATGGTTATTGGTGACACTAGTGATGATGATCTGTTGTGTTTCAAATAAGCAATGGCTAGCCCTGAAAAGGAACTATGGCTCGAAGCCATGAAACAAGAAATGTAGTCCATGTACTCAAATTTCGTCCGGGATCTTGTGGAAGCACCTAGTGACTTTAGAGCCATTGGGTGCAAGTGGATCTACAAGAAGAAATGAGGTGTTGATGGAAATATCGAGACTTATAAAGCTCGATTAGTGGCAAAGGGTTATACCCAAAGAGAAGGCGAGGACTATGAGGAAACTTTTAGTCCGGTAGCCATGCTGAAATCCATTCGCATCCTCCTATCCATAGCAACCACTCTCGACTATGAGATCTGGAAAATGGATGTCAAGACATTTTTCTTAATGGAAAGCATGATGAAGTCATTTATATGGATTAGCCAGAAGGATTGAAAGTAGCTGGAAAAGAAGGAAAATTTTATAAGCTGAATAGGTCCATTTATGGACTTAAGCAAGCTTCTCATTCCTGGAATCTTAGGTTTGATGAAATAATCAAAACCTATGGCTTTGAACAAAATATTGATGAGCCCTGTGTTTACCAACTGAAGGCAAATCAAATAGTGGTATTCCTGGTTCTTTATGTAGATGATATCTTACTCATTGGAAACAATGTTAAGAAATTATCAAATGTGAAGAATTGGCTGAGCACTCAATTCCAAATGAAGGATTTGGGTGAAACAAGTTATGTTCTAGGTATCCAGATCATCAGGGATAGAAAGAATAGACCCTTAGCTCTATCTCAAGCAGCTTACATAGATAAAGTGCTTGAATGTTTCTCAATGACGAATTCCAAGAAAGGACGTTTACCGTCCCGCCCTGGAATTCATATTTCATAGAAGCAGTCTCCTCAGACTCCTGAAGAGGAAGATGCAATGAGAAATGTTCCTTATGCATCTGCAGTTGGAAGACTGATGTATTCCATGTTGTGTACTAGACCAGATATCTGCTATGTAGTGGGAGTAGTGAGCAGGTATCAGTCAAACCCAGGACCGAAACATTGGATAACAGCTAAGAATATCCTTAAGTATTTAAGGTGGACTAAGGATTATATGTTAGTCTACAAGGGTGGTGTTCTGAACCCTGTTGGCTACACCAATTCAGATTTTCAGACTGATGTCAATGACAAGAAGTCTACTTCTGGAATGGTGTTTACTCTTGGGGGTGGATCTGTGATATGGAGAAGCGTAAAGCAGTCTGCAATCTCATATTCAACCATGGAGGCTGAGTACATAGCCGCGTCAGAAGCAGCTAAGGAAATAGTCTGGCTAAAGAAGTTCTATTCAGATCTTGGTGTTATTCCAGACATGGATAAACCACTTGTGTTGTTTTGTGAAAATACAGGAGCGATAGCCAACTCGAAAGAACCTTGAAGTCACAAGATAAGTAAGCATATAGAAAGGAAGTATCACATTATTCGAGAATATGTGGCCAGGGGAGATGTGAAGGTTATGAAGATTGCAACTGAAGACAATCTTGCGGATCCGTTTACAAAGACATTACCAGAAGCTACATTTGATAAGCATATCAAGGAAATGAGATTAGTAGAATTAAGGCATTAATTTCAATTAGTGCAAGTAGGAGTTTGTAGGGATTTTATGCCCTAATTAAAACTCAAATTCTTTGTAATCTCATTTTATTATCAATAAAAGAATAAAAATCATTTTTAGACTTGGTCAATCACTTTACTCACATGTTTTATTTTCATGATTATTCTTCTATTGAATCACGAGCATATAGCTAATCGTATTTATAATGATGTAATCACAGTGGAATATAAATATGATTATAAGTTCAAAATAAGTTAGTCAGTGCACAGGATTTACACTGACTTGCCAATCTACGATATGATCTACTTACACATTGTGGTGTTATGTTCTTTCTAGAACATTAGCAAAGTAGATAAGATCAGATGTATTTGTTACATCAGATAAGACCGTTATTGGCATTTGATAAGATAAGTAAACATACCGTTATTATCTATTCTAGTCATATCATATAGTTGACCATAGGTCAATTCAATCTCAATTTTGAGTGGTTAGTATTCTAATTGATTGTATTATTTGAGTTCTTTGACTTGTTCGTTACCAGCTTACCCTATGGACTAGCCCATACTTACATATTGGGAAATCGGTAGTATAATTGAGTGGGAGTGTTAATCATAGATGTGAACATCTATAGCTTCTGATGAAGAAGTGAAACGACGGTTTCCTTTTAGTTTGGTTCAAGGTGTAAAATGATAGAGATCTCATTTCAGTATTAAATTAGTTTACTAAAATATCATTTACAAGGAACTAAGTGTTTTAAGGATAAAATACAATGAGGGGTAAAACGATATTTTATTCTCATCTCATTGTAGACCGTCTATAGAGGATTGAGTGACAATTATGATTGTAACAATTGATAATTAATAGCATATCTATATTTGTTATAGAGCATTCTATGAATTCAAGAGTGCAATTCCGAGTGTATAGTGGAGTCACGAGGAATTAATAAGTTAGTAAATTTATTTGTTAGATTTATGATAACTTATTGGAGCTTGATTTCATAGGCCCATGTTCCCCATTTTACCTTGGATAAAATCATCTATATAGTCTCAATTAATTAATTTAATTATTGTTAACCGAGATTTTCGGTAACTATCTTAATAAATACTACCTAAGGATAATTATAATGAAAGCAGAAGATTAACACGGGGTTTTTACGTGGTTGGGGCGTTTACTAGCCTTAGTCCACGAGTCTATATTATTAGAGCTTGAAGAACCTTTTACAATGGAGTTTCCCTCTATATTTTGACAGAGTTACTGTATCTTATGTGAAGAGAGATCCTCTTCACAGTGTTCTATAGCCTGTATTTATAGGCTTAAGGGAACACTGGGTTTGGGCCGGGTATGACCCGGGCCCATCAGAGACACAGGTATTCTTGGCCTCTCTAGTGGATGCCCAATACAAAAGATACAACATACATGAAACCCAAACCAGCTAAGGCCCAACAGGTTGACCCTAGAGCTATATCTTGTCCGAAAAAACAGTGCTTTTGGTCTGGACACTTCGAGTTACGAGGCAAATTCAGGAGACAAGACCAGTCAGAGTACTTGGCAGCGTAGACCTGAAACAACGGCGTGCAATCCCGAGGTGGCCTTTTCTGCAGGTGAAAAGTGGGGACAACACCCACGCGGAGGGGGGCGGCTTCAAGATCCTGGACGCCTGACCCCTCCAACCGGGGATGAGGCAATCCGGGTATGTTTACCTTTGTACCTCTTCATTTACCACAGGCCTGGACCGTGCCAGGGTCCGGGACCAGGGCGCGTATGCCGTGAGGGACTCGAATGATCTACATATCACCCGGACGACCGTCCCGGAGGACGAAACCCGGAGGGCCATGTCGGACCCTCAAATGGGCATGGCACATGACCCCCCGGCCCATACCCCTCTCGGACACTTCCGTGCCAAGAGGCCTTGGGTCGGGCCCATATGCTTACACAGCCTCTGACAATGGGCCTGGACGAAGGTCCCGAGACCATGCAGGAAATGGGGATAACATTTACCCCCCAAGCCTTCGCCTAGGCCTGCCAGGAGGAGGGTTGCATCGTTCCCAGGGTGCTCGCATGGTTGCCTTCCCAGTTCCTGCTCGGACCGAGGGTCCATGACAACGGGCCGTGGTACTGACCGTATGCCTGGCTCGGACCATTTACCAATATTCGGGGATGTTTACCTTTGTCCCGCTTCGTGGCGGGGGTACACGTGTCACCAGGCGATTGCTGCACAGGTCCTGAAAGGTCACCTAGCCCTCCCAAGGGTCGCTAGGCCTAGGCTAGTGTGTCAGCGCACATTACAAGGCGTCCCATTCGCACGGGGGGCCATCATTAAGGTCCCTAGGATGAGGTGGACCGTAGGATGGGGCGACCTTTGGCATCCACCCCTCCTGGACCGTCAGATTTGAGATAGCGAGGATCTGACCTGAGAGGACTCATAAATGTCCCTGCGCACCTCCTGACCGTCCGATGAGGAGACATCTGTCCGTTGGATCGGAGGCCAGGACTTGGAGCCATTATAAATACCCCACGAGAGCCCATTTGGCACTTTTACACCTTCGAACCAGTTTGAGAAATGATAAACTTTGCTCGAGCCTCGCATGTCCGACATTGCCGCCGGCATATATCACCATCTGTTGACTCTGCGTCGCTGCCTGTTCCCCAGAACCCCAACTTCTACGCTTCTACCTGAAGACACGTCTCGGGCCTGTCCTGTCGACGAACTGCTAGACCGGCTACACCACTTCAAGAACGAGGTTCTGCCGTCCTTACAGTCGGACCACCACCTTCTTCTACGGCCGATAACTCACAGTAAGTCCTCCTGACTCTCTTGACGACTTTGTAAACTTATGATATTCTTTTAATGATTGCATTTAGGCTTTATATTTAGGAGATGTTAGGAAGGCCACCTGGTTCGGGTTGCTCTGTATCCAGATGCTTCCCAGACAGAGGGCAGGTCTTAGTAGTTTTCTTCCTTCCCGATCAGGGTCCTGTGGCTCTTCGGAGTCCTGGACCAGATCCGAAGGGGCTCCAAGCAGTCCTTAGGAGACCCCCCGTACCTTGACCTACTTTCTTGGGTTTAGGTACTGACTGCTTGGCTTTTCTTTCTTTGTTCCCAGTCGTCAGCTATGGCAACGGGCGTTACGCTCCATTCTGAAGAAGAGGTCAATAGGGCCCCTGTCGCCGTTGCTGGATTCCGGATGCCTAAGGGCAACAGGTGGGAAATGGACGTGACTCCCAACCTGTTCTGGAACTACAGGATGATGCTGCTCCTAGAGTAGCACCTGAGCATCGAATCAACTCTGGGACTCTTTCACAACCGTGTGGCCAGGCTCGAAGAGCGGGCGCATACGTCCGTGGAAGGATTCGGAGCCTGGAGCGCTGGCCACATTAGCGCTGGAGCAACGCTCCTGCTTCACGCCTATTTCATGTGGTTCTTGACGTACGTGGGAATTGCACCGTTCCAGCTTCTACCTCAAGCGTACCAGCTACTTGCCGGATGGCGGGTGTTTTGCATCGCGAAGGACATCGCGGAGCCCACCCCTGCGGATATCCTGTACTTTTACAAGCTGGAGCCGTAGGTCAACGTCAAGGACAAGACCCTGGACAAATTTTATAGACTGAAGCCGCGGAGTGGTTATCCCGCTCCTACTAGCTCCTGGAGGCATCCCCCGGACGTCAGGCATTATTGGTTCCTGACGTCCGGGTTCCTCGTGGACAAGAACCCCACACTGCTGCTGGACTTCTAGTGAGTGGGTAAGTATTTCCCTACTTCACTCTTTTATTCTTTATCCTTTTTAGTCGTCTCTTATCATATCTTCCGGGTGGTAGGGCCTTTTGCTCAAACTCCCCTTACCGAGTTCATTCTGGAAATGGGGAGGTTTTATTCCGAGCTGAGCACGGAGGATCTGGACGTAGGGGCTACGTCACGAACGACAATCTCCGACTGGTTGGGATGCTCGTGGCCACCCAGACCATTGTTATCCCGAACCTTCGGGGCATCCCCTGCGAGAAGAACGTCGACGTTCGGGAGCAGTTGGCCCTAGATCACATTGCCACTATGGAAAGAGTGGCGCGAGCCAACGCGGCCCTGCGCAAGAAGGACCAGGCCCCGACAGAAGCGGCCACCTCAGAGGAGCTGGAAGATCTCTTCGAAGATGCCCTACCAAACACTGGGACTCCCGGGGCTAGCGCATTGGGGCGAGGTAACTCCCCTTTAATCTTAACTTATGCTCCCCGAGTCGGGGACTTAGCTAGGGATAGGCTAGTACCCCCGGGTCCCGCGTTTGGGGCCGATGGGGAGATGAGACCTTCAATTCCCATCCCCGTAGGCTCGGAGGTCCTCATGTTCTTATCCGGGTTCCTCCAATACGGGGGTTTCCTGAACCCGGACGACATAGGGGATTGGGTACATTCATTTGCTTTAGAGGAATTGAGTCACGCTCAGGGCATAGATGAGGGTTCATCCCGGGTCATTTCTAACTTTGATTTGTGTGTTCTTATCTGATTGGTTTATCGTCCTAACTCCCTTTTTCTGTAATTTTGCAGGGGACTCCGATATGTCAACCCCTGCCAGCGAAATGAGGCGGCTCATCAAGGACAGGGCGGCCAAGAAGGCGGCCAGGAAGAACAACGAGGTGACGGGCTCGGAGCCCCACCTTACCAAGCAACTGCCCGGGACGGAGCTTCGTCCCGGTGAAGGTGCCCTGGCCGTGGTCCCCCTCTAGGCTGTGGAGCCTGCTGCAATCTCCGCCTCCGCCCAGCCCCCCGTGATCGACTTGGAGGCGGGCGCAGCGGTCAGCCGGAGCTTGGGGAAGAGGGGCCCGGATGCTGGCACCGTAGATGGAAACACCGGGAAGAAGCCCCGAACAAGGCGAGCTGGCTCGGCTGAAGAGTCACATGGTGAGAGACGGCTGGCCGCGAAGGAAATCCCTACACTGCCTGCTCTCCCCATACGCCCGACTCTTCTTGAGGAGGGGGAGTCAGCCTTGCGGGATGAGCAGTCCCGACTGATCAACCGGACCTGGGAAAACGGTCGGTGCTGGAGGGACGAAACTTACAAGGCCCTGACGATTCGTCGCAGGTTGAATTCGTGGAGTGTCCTGCCGAGTTCAGCGCTCCTCAGCCGATCGTGGATCGGCCAACCACCGAAGCGGGCTTCCGCCCCAAACTCGGCCAGGACACGGCCCCCCTGGCGGCTGACCTGCTAGACCAGGTTGGGAACACCATGTCCAACCTCCAGCTCAAGAGGTACGCCACGATAGCCAACCTGGACGTACTGTTCATCTCCTAGGCTCTCCGCCACCAGGCCACTGCGGTAACTTTCACTTCTTTTACATTCCTTCCCTTACTTGTTGACGAGGGTTTTATTTTCTAACTTTTCTTTGCTCCAGGTTGACCTGTTGTCCCAAAGGAGTGCCGATGGAGATGGCCAAGCTGGAGTTGGAGGCAGCCGTGAATCAGAGGGAGGCCACTAAGGAGGCTCTTTGCCGGGAGGTGGCCCGTGCCCAGACAGAGCACGAGGAGCTCGTCCGCGCCAAGGCCGGGTTGGAAGAGTAATTGTCCCAGAAATCAAAGGAGGCCGATGAACGAGCGACACTTTTGGAGACGGCCGCGGCTCAGTCCGTCTTGGATAAGGAGGAGATCCAGCCCTTGAAGGTCCGAATCTGCGAACTGGGCGACTCTCTGCTTCAGGAGAAGGCGGTGCACGAAACAACCTGCCGTGAAAAGGAGGAGGCCGAGGGCCTGCTGGATGTCACTTTTGACGAGGTCATCTACATGGCCTGGTGCAAGGACAAGAGTATGAACCTCCTTGTCTTCCCTGATCCGGAGTCGAAGCGGGCCGAATTCGAGGCCAAGGAGAAGGAGGACGTGGACCTCCGGGCGGATGCGTTGTAGACCCGAACCCCGGCCTTGTAATTTTATTAGAGTTTTTGGCTTGTAATTAAATTTAAAACACTGCTACCTTCTCTGGTTTTTATGTAGGCTTCCCTTCGTTGTTCCGAGTAGAAATTTCATTCTGTTGCCGCGATTAATTGATTGTGAGGGTTTAGTTCCAGTTCCAATGGCCTGGACTAGACCCAACGACTTAACTCTCCAAGTTTTTAATCCTGGCTCCAAGTCCAGGTCCCTCGGGGCTTAGTTTAGCTTAGAACTCTGTTCTCCTTTCATCAGGTTTAGGCCGTGGCTTTGCCCCAGGGCAAACCGGATGCTTCTGTCTCTCGGACATCAATTGTCCGAACTGGACGAGCCTTGGGCTCGCTCCTTTGTTTTATACCCCTGGACATCGTTCGTCCGGGGTGGGACCAGCCTTGGGCTCGGTCCTCTTTATTTTACACCCCTGGACATCGTTCGTCCGGGGTGGGACCGGCCTTGGGCTCGGTCCTTCTTTTTATTTTTTTTATACCCCCGGACGTCGTTCGTTCGGGGTGGGACCGGCCTCCGGCTCGGTCCTCTTTATTTCATACCCCCGGACATAGTTCGTTCGGGGTGGGACTGGCATTGGACTCGGTCCTCTTTTTTATTCCCCCGGACGTCGTTCGTCCGGGGTGGGATCGGCCTCAGCTCGGTTCTCTTTTATACCCCCGAACGTCGTTCGTCCGGGGTGGGACCGGCCTTGGGCTCGGTCCTCTTTTATACCCCCGAACATCGTTCGTCCGGGGTGGGACCGGCCTTGGGCTTGGTCCTTTTTATTTTATACCCCCGGACATCGTTCGTCCGGGGTGGGACCGGCATTGGGTTCGGTCCTCTTTTTTATACCCCCGGACGTCGTTCGTCTGGGGTGGGACCGGCCTTGGGCTCGGTCCTTTTTTATACCCCCGGACATCGTTCGTCCGGGGTGGGACCGGCGTTGGGCTCGGTCCTCTTTTTATACCCCCGGACGTCGTTCGTCAGGGGTGGGACGGGCCTCCGGCTCGGTCCTCTTTTATACCCCCGGACGTCGTTCGTCCGGGGTGGGACCGGCCTTCGGCTCGGTCTTCTTTTTTATACCCCCGGACGTCGTTCGTCCAGGGTGGGACCGACCTTGGGCTCGAGTTGCACGGACATTGAGTCGCCTGGACCTTGGTGGTCCGAGCCGGGACTAGCCTAAGCTTGCGCCCCGCCAGGTGTTTGCCTACACCCGGGATACCCCCGCAAGTGAGCGGAGACAGGTCTTTGGTGTCACAATATTTCTTTATGACGTTTTGCACACGTCATTTTCATTGTTTGAAAAAGGTTCGCCCTGAGGTGTATATTGTTTACAACGGAAATATTAAACTGGGAAAGGCTCCTTGACTACTGATAGTATTTTCAGAGATGCTCCGCATTCCAGGCTCGCGGGACTTCCGAGCCATCGTGCCGCTTTAAGCAGTACGTTCCGGGGCACACCTCGTGTTGGATCTCATATGGCCCCTCCCAATTCGGGCCCAGAACCCCCACTCCGGGATATTGAGTGGCAGGGAAGACTCTTCGCAAGACCAAATCGCCGGTTCCAAACTTACGGCTCTTGACTTTGGAGTTGAAGTGCCGCGCGATCTTGCCTTGGTACATCTTCAGCTGCACATGCGACTCTTCTCGGATCTCTTCGATGAGATCTAGTGATTCTTGGAGTAAGGCGTGGTTCTGGGTGGGATCGTACGTGTCGCGTCGGTGGGACGGGACAGTCGTTTGGATTGGGATGACGGCTTCGCATCCATAGACCATAGAGTAGGGGGTGTGTCCGGTTGACGTCCTTTCGGTTGTCCGATAAGCCCATAGTACGCGGGGCAGTTCCTCGGGCCATTTGCTCTTATAGGTCTGGAGTTTTTTCTTCAGCGTCCCCTTTAGGATTTTGTTCACGGCTTTTGCCTGCCCATTTGCCTGGGGCCTGGCAACCGCGGAGAAGCTCTTCACTATACCGTGCCTTTCGCAAAAATCCGTGAAGTGGGCGCTGTCGAACTGCTTCCCGTTGTCGGACACGATTTTGTAGGGGAGGCCGTACCGACACACTATGTTGTTGATGACGGAGTCTAAGGCCTTTTTGGAAGTGATTGTGCTCATGGGCTCTGCCTCAATCCACTTCGTGTAGTAGTCCACGGCCACGATGGCATACTTTACCCCTCCTCTCCCGGTCGGGAGAGACCCGACGAGATCGATCCCCCAAACTACGAAGGACCAGGGGCTATTCATCAAGGTTATCTCTGTCGGGGGGGCCTGTGGTACCTTCGCGTACCTCTGGCACTGTTCGCACTTGCGGACGTATTCAATGCAGTCCTTCTTCATGGTTGACCAGAAGTACCCTTGGCGCAGGATCTTTTTGGACAAGCTAGGTCCGGCAGTGTGATCTCCGCAAAAACCTTCATGCACCTCATGCATGATGGCGCCCAGTTCAGTCCTGGACACACACCTGAGGTAAGGCATGGATAAACCCCGGCGATAGAGTTTTTCGTCCATCATGACGTATCGGTGTACTTGGTACTGGAGTTTCCTGGCAGAGGCCCGGTCGTTTGGAACCTCCCCGACAGACAGATAGCGGATGAGCGGTCCCATCCAGGAAGCGGAGTGATCGACGGTGTGGACCGCGGGGGCCCTAATGCTTGGGACGGGGAGATGATTGACGGGGACCAGTCCGGCAAGCTCTGACTCAGCGTCGGTGGCCAGCTTTGCTAGTGTGTCCGCGAAAACATTCTGTTCCCGAGGGATCTGGCGGATGGTGTGCTTAGTGAATGCCTGTAGCATTTCCCTCGTCTGAGTCACGTACACCGCCATTCTCTCTCCTTTAGTCTGATATTCCCCTGAGACTTGTCTGACGACTAGCTGGGAATCGCTGTAAATTTCCAGGTTCACTGCCCCTACCTCTCGGGCCAAGCGCAGGCCGGCTAGGACAGCTTCATGCTCCGCTTCGTTGTTCGACGCTTTGAACTGGAAACGGAGGGCATTTTGTAACTGGTGCCCCTGCGGTGACACCAAGATGATCCTGGCCCCGGCCCCATTCTCGTTCGAGGCTCCGTCTACGAAGACCTTCCACACGGGCACTGCGGGGGCTTCGGGAATATTGTCTTCCGGAGAAATCCCAGAACATTCAACGATGAAATCAGCCAGGGCCTGTCCCTTGATGGACACCCTAGGGACGTAGGATATATCGAACTGGCTTAGTTCCATGGCCCACTTTAGGAGTCTTCCCGACGACTTGGGCTTCTGTAACACCTGCCGCAGGGGTTGGTTGGTTAAGACCTTAATGGCGTGGGCCTGAAAGTAAGGTCGAAGCTTTTGGGACGCCATCAGCAGGCAGAAAGTCAGATTTTCGATCAATGGGTACCGAGACTCAGCATCTAGCAACCGCTTGCTTACATAGTACACCGGGAGTTGTGTCTTTTCTTCCTCTTGTACCAACGCGGCGCTGATTGCGTGCTCAGTCACGGCCAGGTACAGATACAGGGGCTCCCCTCTTACCGGTTTCGCCAGGATTGGGGCTTGAGCCAAGTGTTCTTTCAGCTTTCGAAAGGCCTCTTCACATTCGGGCGACCATTCGAAGCATTGGCTTCCCTGAAGGACGTTGAAGAACGGGACGCACTTGTCCGTGGCTTTGGAAACGAAGCGGCTCAAAGCGGCTACTCGCTCCGTCAGGCTTTGCACGTCCTTGTGCTTCCGGGGAGAGGCCATGTCGATCAGTGCCTTGATCTTATCTGGATTGGCTTCTATTCCCCGGAAACTCACTATGAAGCCCAGGAACTTCCCGGAGGCCACGCCGAAAGTGCACTTTTTGGGATTCAGCTTCATCCCGTACTTCCGAATGACTGCGAAAGCCTCCGCCAGGTCGTCTGAATGGTTCCGGGACGTCCAGGATTTGACCAGCATATCATCGATGTATACCTCCATGTTTCGCCCTAACTGGGCCCGAAACATTCGATTGACGAGCCTTTGGTAAGTCGCTCCGACATTCTTCAGTCCGAACGACATGACTATGTAGCAGTAGATTCCCTTGTCGGTTTGGAAACTGGTGTGCTCCTGATCTGCCACGTGCATTGAGATCTGATTGTAGCCGGAGTAAGCATCCATGAAGCTCAAGATCTCGTACCCGGACGTAGCATCCACCATTTGGTCGATCTGGGGGAGCGGGAAACAATCCTTCGGACAGGCTTTGTTGAGGTCCGTGAAGTCAAAGCATGTTCTCCATGTTCCGTTCGGCTTCGGCACCAAGACGGGATTGGCTAGCCACACGGGGTACACATCCTCACGTATGAAGTTGATGGAAGACAGCTTCTCAACCTCCAGCTTAAGGGCCTCGACCCTCTCCGTCCCCAAAGGCCTGTGCTTCTGGCGGATCGGGGTCGCGTTTGGGTCAATACTTAATGCGTGGCAAATGACATTGCGGTCGATCCCAGTCATGTCTGAGTGGGACCAGGCCAGGATATCCTGGTTTCCCTTAACTTGGGCGATGATGGCGGCCCGGATGTCTGCTGGCAGATTTTTTCCGACTTGGATGATCCGGGTCGGATCGGTTTCGCTGATGCACACCTATTCTATTTCGTCCATTGGCTCTAGGACGCGGTCATCCCCTATCCGCGGGTCCAAGTCGTCCTCTTCCCGGACCACCCTCTCAATAGGTGGGAGGGGAAGTGGTTTGATGGGCTCCTCCCGTACCATGTATATGGGCCGGGCTGACACATGGTAGCACTTCCGGGCACTCTTCTGGTCTCCCCGGACGGTCCCTACCCCTCCGCTGTCGCATGGGAACTTCATGCACAGATGGCGGATGGAGGTGATGGCCCCGAACTCGACCAATACGGGCCGGCCAAAGATGACGTTGTAAGCGGTGGGGAAGTCCACCACTATGAAGGTGCAGAACTTGAACGAGTGCTGCAATTCACTCCACAGCGTGACCGGCAACTGGATCTTTCCCATGGGGAGAAGTGCATCTCCGTTGAAGCCGTAAATCTGGGTTGGGCACGAGGCCAGATCCGCTTCCGTCAAGCCAATGGCGGTGAAGGCGGGCTTGAACAACAGGTTGACGGAGCTTCCGTCGTCTACCAACACGCGGGACACCAACTTGTTGGCGATTTGAGCATCTATAACCAGCGGGTCATGGTGCGGAAAGTGGACGTTGCGGGCGTCGTCCTCTGTGAAGGTGATGGGGAGGTTTATCAACTTAGGACACTAAGTCGGAGCCTGGACAAGGGCACACACCTCCTGGTCATCGTCCAGCTCGCTTAGATAGCGCTTTTGGTCATTTCTGGACGACCCTCCCAGATAAGGTCCGCCTGAGATGGTTGCCACATGTCCGTCAACTCGAGGGGGTGCTGCCCCAGAAGGGTAAGGCATTCTGGGGCTGGGAATTTGCACGACGGGGGCCCTCTGGGGGGCCTGTGCCGGGGGTCCTTGTGCGTACCCTCCCTGGGGGGGGTATGCCCTAGATGGTCCCGGGACCGTGGGTTGTCCGGGGCCAGCTGGCGACTCCCACGGGCATCCTTACCCACTAGTGGAGGTGCCCCAACTTGATGAGGTTTTCAATCTCATCCTTGAGCTGCCGGCATTCATCGGTGGTGTGGCCCACATCCTTGTGATAGGCGCACCTTTTGCTGATGTCTCTCGGATTCCATCCCCCTTTAAACATGGGGTTAGGCTTCCGGTAGTGAACTGCCTTTTTTGTTGCCAGATAGATGTTCTCCCTGGTGTCTACCAGGTTGGTGTATTCTGAATATTGGGGCACGTAGCCCCTCTTCCCCTTCTTGACCGGCTCGAGCCGGTTCTGGCCTTTGCCCGATCGCTTCCCCCGGGAGGGGTTCACGCTCGCCTCAGTCACTCCTGCTTGTGACTGCTGGGCCATGACAGGAGCCATGCTTTGCCCCGCCAGCGCGACGCCATAACCGGAGAAGTGGGTGGATTGGGCCGGGGCATACCCTGAAGTGGCAGGGCCGTACACCGTAGGTGTGTAGCTAACCCCAGGCGCGACAGCCGATCCCGGGGCAATGGGGGGCGCATAGGACTGCGCCGGGAACCGTCCCCCATATCCCGAGAATGACTGGGGGACGGGCTGCGGGGCCGTAGGCCACCCAAAAGCTTGGATCTGAGCTTCCTCCCAGTTGATGAATCCTTGGGCCCTCCTGATGAACTCTTCCAGGGTAGCAGCCTTGCTACGCTGCATGTCATCCCAAAGGGGGGATCCCGCCCGGATTCCGGACTGTAGTGCCACCAGGCGTTGTCCGTCGTCCACTTTCGTCTTGGAGGCTTCTTTAGTAAAGCGCTAGATGTAGGCCCTCAGTGTCTTTGCGGGGAGTTGCTTAATATTTACGAGAGCGCTGATCTGCATATCCATCCTCATGGAAACCATGAATTGCTTTCGAAATACTGATTGCAGCCCAGACCAGGATTGGATGGACCCCGGCTTAAGTCTCTTCCACCACTCTTCGGCGGGACCGCCCAAAGTAATAGAGAAGCAGAGGCACTTGCCGTCATCCCTGACATGGGCCACTGTCATGAGTCGGTTGTACCGGGATAGATGGTCCCTGGGGTCGGTGTTTCCAGTATAGGCGGCGAGGCTTGGCATCTTGAAACCCTTGGGGAGCATGCGTCCAGGATGTGTCTTGCGCAGGGCTCTTTATCTTCTTCGTCGGAGTCGGTGTCCGCGCCTTCTTGCTTGCGGACCAGGCGATCCATGACCTTTTTCAACGCGGCCATCTGCTCCATGAGCTGCCTGGCCATGCCATCTTCTAGGGGGACTCTCTCGTTCCTCCTGTCGTTGATGTTGTTCTTGAGGTCGCCACCACGGGGGAGGATCTTTTCCTTGCGGGCTCGCTCCTTCCGAGCGTTCAACCCATCGCGTAAGTCTATCCGGGAAGTGTTGTCTCCTGAACTGAGGGCATGATGTTCTTCACGGCAAGGCCGTTCCCGACGGTTTTTGTTAACCGAGGCACTCGAGTGCAGGGATCCTTCCCGCCCGTCTCGCCTTGGGGCATGCCGGGGCTGTGCATTCTGCGGCCGCGTCCCCTGCGGATCGATCGGGTGGCCTCGTCCTGGGACAGGTCGCACCTTCTCTTTCCTAGGGAGCGGCCGGGAACGGGTCCCAGCTTCTGCGACGGGGGTGGTCTTTTCCTGGGTCTTTCCACTGGCCTTCTGTCGCTCCCTGTCCGGGTTTCCTGGAGCTGGCTAAGGAAAAGGCTCCGGGAGAGGGGCCGGGCTGGCTACTCCGGGGACCCCGGCTCACTCTCGTGGAGCAGGTTGCTGCGCTTCTGGAAGTGGGCCAGTCGCGGGATTGGTTGCCGGACCCTGCGCGGCCATGAGTGCCTGCAGGGCTTGGAGAGACTCTTGCATTCATCGATGCGCCTCCGCTTACTCAGTGATCCTGGCTTCCTGATCCAGGACTTGCTGCCTTAGTCTGGTCACCTCCAAGTCTTGCTGCTTGGGCTCTCTTTCGGGGGTCTTGGGATCCGCAGCTTCATCGTGGTACTCCCCCTCATTTTCCTCTTCATAATATTCCTCCTCGTTCTCCTCTTCGTATTCTGTCCCACACTCGTAGTCTTGCGACTCGTCTTGGTGAGATGTTTGAGGAGGTGCGTGCTCGGGCAGATCCCGAGGGATATGCTGTGAAGGCAGTGGGTCTCTGTTGCCCTGCTCTGGATTGCTAGGGTCGAAGGTTGTGTGTCGTGTGTTCACCATTGTAGTAAAGGTATGTAGTTAGCACTAGCTTCCTGCATGGTCTCGGGACCTTCGTCCAGGCCCATTGTCAGAGGTTGTGTAAGCATACGGGCCCGGCCCAAGGCCTCTTGGCACGGAAGTGTCCGAGAGGGGTATGGGCCGGGGGGTGCATGTGCCAGGCCCATTTGAGGGTCTGGCATGGCCCTCCGGGTTCCGTCCTCCGGGACGGTCGTCCGGGTGATATGTAGATCATTCGAGTCCCTCACGGCATACGCGCCCTGGTCCCGGACCCTGGCACGGTCCGGGCCTGTGGTAAATGAAGAGGGACAAAGGTAAATGTACTCGGATTGCCTCATCCCCAGTTGGAGGGGTCAGGCGTCCAGGATCCTGAAGCCGCCCCCCTCCGCGTGGGTGTTGTCCCCACTTTTCACCTGCAGAAAAGGCCACCTCGGGATTGCACGCCGTTGTTTCAGGTCTGCGCTGCCAAGTACTCTGACTGGTCTTGTCTCCTGAATCTGCCTCGTAACTCGAAGTGTCTAGACCAAAAGCACCGTTTTATCAAACAAGATATAGCTCTAGGGTCAACCTGTTGGGCCTTAGCTGGTATGGGTTTCATGTATGTTGTATCTTTTGTATTGGGCTTCCACTGGAGAGGCCAAGAATACCCGTGTCTCTGATGGGCCCGGGTCATACCCGGCCCAAACCCAATGTTCCCTTAAGCCTATAAATACAGGCTATAGAACACTGTGAAGGGGATCTCTCTTCACATAAGATATAGTAACTCTGTCAAAATATAGAGGGAAACTCCATTGTAAAAGGTTCTTCAAGCTCTAATTATATAGACTCGTGGACTAAGGCTAGTTAACGCCCCAACCACATAAAAACCCCGTGTTAATCTTCTGCTTTCATTATAATTATCCTTAGGTAGTATTTATTAAGATAGTTACCGAAAATCTCGGTTAACAGTTTGGTGCTTTCAATAAGATAGTTACCGGGAACAATGTTAAGCACATGAAGTGCAAGGCCAAGAGCGGCAAGGTGCCAAGAGCAGCGTTTAGCACGCGGAGTGCAAGTTGCTAGGGCGAGACCCTAAAGGATACCTAGGATATCCTTACGGTGTGGACCGCGAACCCAAGGCTTGGTAAAGCACCTGGGACGTCATGGTCGTATGTGTATTGCCTGTTGATGGCTTGTTTAAATGCTAAGTGTTGATATGCATATGTTATCTGCTTGTGAGGGTTTTATTGCTGGGCTTCAGCTCACGGGTGCTCTATGGTGCAAGTAAGGGCAAGGGGAAAGTCGACCAACCATGAGTACGGAGAGCGTGACGAGCGGCGTGTACATGTTTGGCCGGCCTGGCTGCCACGGCCAAGGGTATTTTGGGAGATGATTGTACTAAACCTAGATTTTGTCGTTTAGCCGATACTGTTTATATTTATATGTTGTAAATATTTCTAAACGATATTTTGGGATCCCAAATGTTAAACACTTTATAATTTTCATTAAATGGTTTATTTTCAAAGTTTACGACTCTGATCATGGTTTAATTACACTTTTGTTTTAAAATCTCGATTAGCGAGTTAATTTCACGTTTTAAACTCACTGAGTAACGACTCTAAGGTAGTAGGGCGTTACAACTTGGTATCAGAGTGAGCCAAGTTTATGGTTTCCGGAGATTGACCGAACATGTACCCTCACTGTCAGTGACAAGCTCGACTCAGGGTTGGTTGGTAATGATTTACTTATATGCTTGAATATGTGCTTAAATACCCTATTTGCCTGCTTTTTCCATATAGAGCATGATGAATGAGTTAATGTATGCATGATGTCAGGGCATGGCCCATTGTGTGTTTTATGCTATCTGTATGTTATGTGGATTGTTGTTTGTGGTTGACTGATGTGTTTGGGAGGTGGTTTTGGGATGTTGTTATCATGCCTGATGGGTGGCGTCGTTGATTGCAGACATATTTGTTAAGATGCCTCGACAATCATCGAGACTCCGCGACGGTAGGGCCGAGGATGATAACTAGGGTCAAGACCCTCCACCTGCCCCACAGAATTGGCAAAAGATGCTTGCCGAAGTGGAAGCAAGATTGCAATGAACAGAGGAAGATCTTCGACAGTTAAGGCAGCAAGCCCCTCCACAGGTCACTGGGTTGCCAGTTCAGCAGGTCGTGGCGCCAGTGCCGGTTCAACTTGTTGTGGAGAACAGGTGGGAACTTTTATTTGAGAGGTTCAGAAAGCAGCATCCTCCCACCTTTGAGGGTGGACCAGACCCACTACGGGTAGAGCAGTGGATGAATATGATTTCCTCTATTCTTTATTTTATGAGGGTTCAGGGGAGCGAGAGGGTAGCTTGTGCAAGCTACATGTTCAGAGAGGATGCCCGCATCTGGTGGGATGTAGTGGTTCAGAGGAGGAATGTGATGGTTATGACTTGGGAAGAGTTCAGGAACATTTTCAACGAGAAGTATTATAGTGTTGCAGTCCGAGCTGCGAAGGTTGATGAATTCATCAACCTGACTCAGAACCGATTGACAGTTACTAAGTATGCTCTGAGATTTGACCGGTTGGCGAAGTTTGCACCAGATCTTGTGCCAACAGATGCGGCAAGAAGAGACAGGTTCGTACGGGCATTGTTTGATTCGGGAGCAACTCATTCGTTTGTGACTGCTAGAGTGATAGATCAGCTGTGTAGACTTAGTGTTTTGTATGCTAGGGGCTTTCAGAATTTGTTAACAACTGGGGAATTGGTAGTCTCTAGGAGGTGGATTAGAGCTTTACCAGTAGAGATAGATGGTAGGGAATTGTTTGCTGATCTGATTGAGCTTGCGATGGATGACTTCGATGTGATCGTAGGGATGGATTGGCTATCGAAGTATGGGGCGACGATTGACTGCAAGCGCAGGATGGTGACTTTTGAACCAGAAGGGAAGGTACCCTTTGTATTTGTGGGAACAACTAGTGGACTGCGGGTACCTATAATTTCAGCACTGAAGGCTTGAGACCTAATGCAGAGAGGTTTCATAGGATTCCTAACGAATGTTGTGGATACCTCTAGGGTTGTGTCGGTTGGACCGGGGGAGACCAGATTGGTATGTGAGTTTCTAGATTTATTTTCAGTAGATCTGCCAGGGCTGTCGCCGCAGCGGGAGATTGATTTTGTTATAGAGTTAGTACCAGGGGCAGAGCCAGTATCTAGGACGCCTTACAGAATGGCTCCGGCAGAGTTGAAGGAGTTGAAAATTCAGTTGCAGGAGTTACTGGATTTGGGGTTCATCAGATCGAGTTTCTCGCTATGGGGTGCTCCAGTGTTGTTTGTTAAGAAGAAGGATGGATCTCTTAGGATGTGTATTGACTACAGGGAGCTGAACAAGTTGACCATTAAGAATAAGTACCCACTACCTAGGATTGATGATTTGTTTGACCAGCTACAGGGAAAGACAGTGTTTTCTAAGATAGATCTCCAGTCAGGTTAACATCAATTAAGGATTAAAGAAGAGGACATACCAAAGACTGCTTTCCCGACTAGGTATGGACACTATGAATTCCTGGTTATGTCCTTTGCAATAACCAATGCCCAACAACTTTTATGGGTATAATGAATAGGGTTTTCAAGGATTATTTGGATAAGTTTGTGATTGTGTACATCGATGACATTTTGGTGTACTCTCAGCCAGAGACAGAGCCTGAGCAGCATCTGCGGATGGTATTGCAGTGGTTAAGGGAACATAGGTTATATGCTAAGTTCAGTAAGTGCGAGTTCTGGTTATCGCAAGTTACATTTCTGGGCCATATCGTCAGTAAGGAGGGGATTCTGGTTGACCCAAGTAAGATTGAGGCAGTGAGAGATTGGCCTAGGCCAAGCAGTGTTCCTGAAGTGAGAAGTTTACTGGGATTGGCAGGATATTATCAGCGGTTTGTTGAGGGGTTCTCCATGATAGCTACACCGTTGACAAAATTGACAAAGAAGAAGACTAAGTATGTTTGGACAGATAGATGTGAGAATAGTTTCAAGGAGTTGAAGCGGCGACTGATCACCGCGCCAGTGTTGAGTCTACTGACAGAAAATGAGAAGTTTGTGGTTTATTGTGATGCTTCCAGATAAGGTTTGGGGTGTGTGCTGATGCAAGCTGGTAAGGTGATAGCCTATGCATCGAGACAGTTAAAGGAGTATGAGTAGAGATACCCCACACACGATTTGGAATTGGCACCGGTGGTATTCGCACTTAAGATTTGGAGACATTATCTTTATGGTGAGAAGTGCGAGGTATACACCGATCATAAGACCTTGAAGTATTTCTTTACTCAGAAGGGTCTGAATATGCGCCCGAGACAGTGGCTAGAATTGGTTAAGGATTATGATTGTGATATCCTATACCATTATGGGAAGGCTAATGTAGTGGATGATGCATTGAGTCAGAAAGGCCCAGGACAGTTGTTCAGTTCGAGGCAAATATCGATTAAGCTAGGTGAGGAGATGACTAGAGCGGGTATAGAGTTGGTGGTTGGCCGGTTAGCCAACATCACTCTTCAGTCTACACTCCTTGAGAGAATCAAGGAGGCGCAGGGGAAGGATTCCCAGTTGAGAGGTCACAGAGAGAACGTCTTAGTCGGAGCGACTAAGGACTTTTCCATTTCAGAGATGGGGTTAGTAAAGTACAAGGGTCAGATCTGCGTTCCGATGGATTTTTATATCCGGCGAGAAATCTTAGATGAATTGTATACCACTCCCTATTCCTTGCACCCGGGTACGACGAAGATGTACCAAGATTTGAGAGCTTTATATTGGTGGTCGGGCATGAAGAGGGATGTGGTGGATTATGTGACCAAGTGCTTAACTTTTCAGCAGGTCAAGGCTAAGCACCAGAGGCCAGCAGGGTTACTGCAGCCTCTGGGGATTCCAGAATGGAAGTGGGAAGATATCACCATGGACTTTGTGGTTGGTTTGCCGAGGACCATGGGACAGCATGACTCAGTGTGGGTGATTATGGATAGGTATACCAAGTTCTCCCACTTTTTACCTGTCAGGATGACCTATACTGTGGAGCAGTATATTGAGTTATATGTGAAGGAAATTGTTCGACTTCATGGGGATCCGAGGTCGATAGTATCCGACAGGGACCCCACCTTCACTTCCAAGTTTTGGGAGAGTCTGCAGAAGGCTATGGGCACGCAGTTATGGTTTAGTATCGCTTATCATCCTCAAATAGATGGACAGTCTGAGAGGACGATTTAGATATTGGAGGTTATGTTGCGAGCCTGTGTGCTGGATTTTGGGGGAACTTGGAGTAAGTATCTCCCTTTGATCGAGTTCTCGTACAACAACAGTTATCAGGTGACTATCGGAGTGGCTCCGTATGAGATGCTTTATGGAAGGAAGTGTAGATCACCTATCCACTGGGATGAGACAGGTGAGAGGAGTTATTTGGGTCCTAAGATGGTTCAGAGGACCAATGAGGCGATTGAGAAGATTAGAGCGTATATGCTCGCCTCCTAGAGTTGCCAGAAGAGTTATTCAGACCTGAAACGCAGGAGCGTGGAGTTCCAGGTTGGTGACTATGTGTTCCTTAGGGTTTCACCTTTGAGGGGAGTGAAACAGTTTGGTGTTCGGGGCAAGTTAAGCCCTAGCTTTGTTGGCCACTTCGAGATTCTGGAACGGATTGGAGAGGTAGCTTATAGACTGGCGATGCCTCCAGCTTTGTCAGAGGTTCATGATGTTTTTCATGTATCCATGCTCCGGAAGTATGTAACAGATTCGACGCATGTTCTGAGTTATGAAAATTTGGAGCTGGATCAGGATTTGTCTTACGAGGAGAAACCAATTCAGATTCTTGACCGGAAGGACAAAGTCTTGCGGAACAAGACCATCGCCTTGGTGAAGGTGCTGTGGAGAAACAACAAAGTCAAGGAGGCGACATGGGAACTAGAATCAGAGATGCGGGAGCGGTACCCCGAGTTATTCAGGTAATTTCGAGGACGAAATTTCTGTAAAAAGAGGATAGTTGTAATGACCCAAATTTGCTAATAAGGTTTAGGGCCTTGATTAGCGTGCCTGGAGGGCAATAAGTGAATTATTGTTTAATATGTGAATTTGTGTGAATATGTTATTAGTGATGCATGTTTAGGTGAATTAAGTATGCGTGTGGGCCCTGTCTGGTTATTAGGGGCATGATTGTAATTTTAGCCCGTTGAGGGTATAAATATGATAATTGTGATATACTTGTGATAAATCTGTGTTGCACGATCCGAGATAGTTCTAGGGAGCGGTTAGCTAGAAAGTCACAACGGGGTCGAAAATCCGACTCGGGGCGAGTTGGATGGGTATTTCGGGTACTAGACATTTTATGGGTTATCGGGTTATGGAAATAAATATTTGGAGATATATTTTAGGTTAGGATGTTTAGGAGGGACTATGGGGGAAATTTACCATTTTGCCCTCGGGGTCGTTTTTGGTACCCCGAGCCTTGAGGTAACCTTAGAGACTAAGTTAAATAAAACAAAACATAAGAAGCTTTCAGAACTGCGAGAACCGACCCAAAACTCTCTTCCTTTTCTCTTATTTTCTCTCAACCTTACCAAGGGGAGACTTTGCAAATCAAGTTAGGATTTGAGCTTTAAACTTGGAGAATTGCTCAACATCACTTTGAGGACTCAAACAGGGGCTAAGGTAAACCTTTAATTGTGATTCTAACCATTGAATTATGTGATTATTTGGCTGAGTTTCTAGTTATCTTAAGGTTCTAAAGTTTGAGATTGAATTTTGGGGTTTGATGAGTTTTAAAGCTAGAGTTTGTTAGGTTTTGCTGTTGGAATCATAGTAGAACTTCTGGGATAAATAAATAAGGTTGTTAGATGGATTTCAGGGGTATTTGGCTTGATTTTGGTAGAGAAAATGGTGGGTTTTTCTGGGCTCGAGGGGTCGGGCCGCGGCGTTGTTCTTACTGAGCCGCGACCCCTTAGAACTTGGAGCATCTGGAATTGAAGGTGCAGCGCCCTTCAGGAAGGGCCGCGACGCGTGTAGGCTGAAATGAGGCAGGACCTCAGGTTGAGCTGGGAACCGCGGCATGAGTTCCTAGGGCTGCAGAACTTAGTGCATTTTTGGGTTTTTAAAAGGTTTTAGGCTCGGGAATTTAGTAGTTTAGGTTCGGGATGGATTTTATCACCCGGATTGATAAAATTCAATGTCCCGGAGAATAGAATTATGGCTCGAAGTTATTTAATGGATTATAACTTGATGGATGAATATTGATAATGTGTTGTAACTAGGGTTTCAGTGAGGCTCGGACTAGGGGACTGTGCTCGAGACATCGGTGCTTGGAAGGCTCAGGACACAGGTAAGAAAACTGCTGTTCCCGTAGAGCTTGTATGCAGGGCAGGGCCCTATATGATTGTGTTGCAGGGCGTAGCCCTTTGATTGAGTTTATTCATGTTAAGTATTTGCTTCATTATGCTATGTGTGCTTATATGTGAATGAATGGCAAGAGTCGGGAACGGCGAGGGCCGAGAATGGTGAAGGTTGAGAGCGGCAAGGCTGGGAGCGGCGAGGGGCCGGGAACGATGTTAAGCACATGAAGTGCAAGGCCAAGAGCGGCAAGGTGCCAAGAGCAGAATTTAGCACGCGGAGTGCAAGTTGCTAGGGCGAGACCCTAAAGGATACCTAGGATATCCTTACGGTGTGGACCGCGAACCCAAG
Organism: Humulus lupulus; assembly: GCF_963169125.1. Classification (NCBI taxonomy): domain Eukaryota; kingdom Viridiplantae; phylum Streptophyta; class Magnoliopsida; order Rosales; family Cannabaceae; genus Humulus; species Humulus lupulus. The sequence continues at coordinate 143,312,859 of NC_084800.1, read as the reverse complement.
GCTTGGTAAAGCACCTGGGACGTCATGGTCGTATGTGTATTGCCTGTTGATGGCTTGTTTAAATGCTAAGTGTTGATATGCATATGTTATCTGCTTGTGAGGGTTTTATTGCTGGGCTTCAGCTCACGGGTGCTCTATGGTGCAGGTAAGGGCAAGGGGAAAGTCGACCAACCATGAGTATGGAGAGCGTGACGAGCGGCGTGTACATGTTTGGCCGGCCTGGCTGCCACGGCCAAGGGTATTTTGGGAGATGATTGTACTAAACCTAGATTTTGTCGTTTAGCCAATACTGTTTATATTTATATGTTGTAAATATTTCTAAACGATATTTTGGGATCCCAAATGTTAAACACTTTATAATTTTCATTAAATGGTTTATTTTCAAAGTTTATGACTTTGATTATGGTTTAATAACACTTTTGTTTTAAAATCTCAATGAGCGAGTTAATTTTGCGTTTTAAACTCACTGAGTAACGACTCTAAGGTAGTTGGGCGTTACAAAAGTGACATTTGAGACTCCTGACGGCCAGAGACTGTGCTTTATGGGACAAGTTTTAGGACTACGCACCCCGCTTATATCATCTCTCAAAGCTCAGAGGATGATAGAAAATTGATGTCAAGCATTCTTAGCCAGCGTCACGGATGTGGTAAAGGAAACACCACTAAAGGTTGGAGACGTCCACATTGTAAAGGAATTTCCAGAAGTATTTCCCGACGACTTACCTGGGTTGCCGCCGACTTGGGAAATTGACTTCACAATTGAACTAGTACCGGGCACCAAGCCTATCTCCAAGGCACCATACTGAATGGCACCTACCGAACTCAAGGAATTAAAGACACAGCTACAAGAACTCTTAGACTTAGGTTTCATTAGACCAAGCCATTCGCTATGGGGAGGACCAGTTCGATTTGTGAAGAAAAAAGACGGAAGCATGCGGATGTGCATAGACTATCACGAGCTGAATAAGGTGACGATTAAGAATAAGTACCCGCTACCCTGGATTGATGACTTGTTTGATCAACTCCGAGGAGTGACCGTGTTCTCAAAGATCGATTTGCGGTTTGGGTATCATCAGCTCAAGGTACGGGGATAGGATATTCCCAAGACATCTTTTAGAACTCGTTATGGGCATTACGAGTTTCTAGTTATGTCTTTCGATCTTACCAATGCTCCAACCGCGTTTATAGATTTAATGAATAGGGTTTTTAAGGACTAATTGGATAAATTCGTCGTAGTGTTCATCGACGATATCTTGGTGTACTCAAAGGAAAAAGTCGAGCGGGAGGAACATTTAAGGATGACCTTGTTACGACTAAAGGAGCATCAACTTTACGCCAAGTTCAAGAAGTGCAAATTTTGGCTTTTGCAAGTAGCATTCCTCGGGCACATAGTATCCAAGGAAGGAATTGCTGTAGACCCATCTAAGGTAGAGGCTATGAAGGATTAGCCAAGACCAAAGAATGCATCAGAGGTAAGAAGATTTCTGGGATTAGCAGGTTATTATCGGAGGTTTGTAGAGGGGTTTTCTAAGATAGCCACTCCGCTCACCAACCTGACCCGGAAGCAATAAAGGTTCAACTGGACTGATGGGTGTGAAGAGAGCTTCCAGTTGCTTAAGGATAAGCTATGCTCAGCACCAGTACTTTGTGTACCAACACCCAACGACAAGTTTGTAGTCTACTGCGATGCGTCGAAGCAAGGGTTGGGTTGTGTGCTGATGCAGAATAACAAAGTGATAACCTACGCCTCAAGGCAACTGAAGGAGTACGAGCAACGCTATCCAACACATAATATGGAGCTGGTAGCGGTGGTCTTTGCGTGAAAATCTGGCGCCATTATCTTTATGGAGAACGGTGCGAGATTTATATGGACCACAAAAGCTTAAAGCATTTCTTCACTCAGAAGGAGGTCAACATGAGGCAGCGTAGGTGGTTAAAATTAGTGAAGGATTATGACTGCAAAATCCTATACCACCTGGGAAAGGCAAACGTAGTTGCTGATACGCTAAGTAGAAAGAGTTATGGAAGTCTAGCAACACTAGCCGGAATAGAAAATTCGCTACAACATGAGCTGATCAGTGCCCATATAGAAGTAGTCATCGGTAAGCTGCCTAACTTTTCTATCCAGTCAAGTCTGTTAGAAGAAATACGGATTGGACAAGGGCATGATGACACATTAGTAGCACATATGGATGCAGTTAGAGAAGGTAAGGGCACATATTTCTCGATATCAGGGCACGGGTTATTGAGATATAAGGATCGTGTATGCGTGCCGAATGAAAAAGGGGTTAAGTTGAAGATCTTAGAAGAAGCGCACAGTACCCCATACTCATTTCACCCAGGGTCAACCAAGATGACTCATGACATTAAGGCAATATATTGGTGTCCATGAATGAAGAAAGATATAGCAGAATTTGTGTCTAAATGTTTAGTATGCCAGCAACTGAAAGCGGAACATCAACGACTTGTAGGCTTATTGCAACCACTTAGCATTCTAGAATGGAAATGGGACGACATAGCAATGGATTTCGTGATAGGTTTGCCACGAACAAGTAAGCAGCACGACTCGACTTGGGTATTAGTAGATAGACTAACCAAGTCAGCTCATTTCCTGCCTGTCAAGACTACATACACAGCAGATTAATACGCAGACATATATGTTCAAGAAATAGTACGACTGCATGGAATCCCTAAGACAATAGTATATGATAGAGGATCGGTGTTTACATCGAGATTTTTGGGAAGCTTGCAGCAAGCCATGGGTACTAAGTTAAGTCTTAGTACAACATTTCATCCACAGACCGATGGACAGTCCGAGCGTACCATACAAATTTTAGAAGATATGTTGCGCGCTTGTGTACTTGATTTTGGAGGATCATGGAGTAAGTATTTGCCGCTGATAGAATTCTCCTACAACAATAGCTATCAGCAACGATCGGGATGGCGCCTTATGAGTTACTTTATGGAAGAAGGTGTTGATCGCCATTACATTGGGACGAGGTAGGAGAAAGGAAACTTCTTGGTCCCGAAGTTGTTAGAAACGCTCAGGAAGTAGTAGCGCTGATTAGAAAGCATATGCTTACTGCTCAAAGCTGTCAGAAAAGTTATGCGGATGCCAAGCGGCGTGATGTGGAATTCAAGGTCGGAGATCAAGCCTTCCTAAGAATATCTCCTATGAAAGGTATGAAGCGGTTTGGGAAGAAAGGCAAGCTTAGTCCCCAGTTTATAGGTCATTTTGAGATATTGGACAAAGTGGGAGCAGTTGCATATACATTAGCCCTACCGCCAGCTCTAGCAGATAACCACAATGTGTTCCACATCTCAATGCTGTGTAAATATGTGTCAGACCCATCCCACGTCCTCAAGTATGATACGATAGCACTCCAGAAAGACTTGAGTTATGAGGAATGACAGGTTAGCATCCTAGATAGAGGAATGAAGGATTTACGGTCTAAGAGTATTTTGATAGTCAAGGTCCTATGGAGTAATAGTTTTGAACGGGAGGCAATGTGGGAGCTGAAGGAGGACATGTTAGCCCGATATCTGGAATTGTTTGGTAAGTACATTTCGAGGACGAAATTCTTTTTAATAGGGGAGAATTGTAGAGTCTCAGAACTTTACTTAGCTAGTTAGATAGTAGTAGTAGTAATAGTATCTAGTAGTAGTTATAGTATGATAGTTACTGTAGATTTTGGTTCAAGCCGGGACTTAGTTGAACACTCGTTGAAACACTTATAAATTTTATAAGTTTAACCTATAGTTTAAGAATATTAATTATAACATAAGGTTTGATTAATATACTTGATTATAAAGATGTCATTTATTATATTATAATGTTTAGATAGAATTAATAAGATCATGACACTTGTCGTGTGCATGTTTATTTACGGATTTAATTATAGTTTAAATAAAAGAAAGTTCAAGAAAGCTCTAGAATCTTCCAAGACCATTAAGAGCATGACATTTGTCACAATCTTGTTTATTTGAGGATTTAAGCATTTTAAGTGGATAATTCAAAAATAGAAGTTTCTAGAAGCTCTAGACACTTCCAGAACTTGCTGGAATATCATATTACTCAGTCAAACCTGATTAATCAATTCAAATTATGCTGAAAAAGTGCAATTACGTGTTTAATATATTCACGTATGCTGATATATCACAGCATAGGAGCCGATGTATTTTCACATGGGGAATACGAAAAACACGTCAACTTCACACACACGAAACGATGAGCACTCGGGACATAGGGCCAGGTGATATATCGCCTAGGGTGGGCGATATATCGGCCCTAGGACCACTTTTTCAAATGTTGTAGAAACCGAGTTTGATTCATTCCTTAACCTCTTGACTAGCCTCTTAGCGTTTTGATCGAGTCTTCAGCACCTGTGGAACGAATATTCAAATATTTTTCAATTAGTACTCATTATTTTTATTCAAGCTAAAAGGAGATAGTTTATTCCTTGAACTCTATAAATAGGACCTAGTACCCAGCCATTTCTCTCATTCTTCAAGCTGTGTTCAGAGCCTTCAAGCTACTAGGGTTACTATAGAGTGATAAACACTTGGGTTGGGATAAAAGCTTTATCATCTTAAGCTTAATAAACACTTGGGAAGTGAGATGTATAGTGTGTTTTCAATATCAAGGTGTAGTTCGGTGCTAGTATATTCAAAGGTATTCCTATTCTTAAGTTCATTTCTGTATGGTTCCTTAGTTTCCTTTAGCTTTCTTTACTCAAATCCTAACTCGTTGTTTCCATTCTTGGTTAGGTATTTAAGTTCTTTGAACTTAAGGTTTCTTTTCAGTAAGTTTCTTCTTGGTGGTTTAGTTCATTTCTTTATCATCTCTTTCTTTAGAAATACTCACATTCTTATTGTTGGTTTTAGGAGTGTTCCAAATCTCGTCCTTGTTCTCATAAATCCCGGTATTGGTAAGGAAAATATGATAGATTTTGTATGCTTTTATGTTTTGATATGTGCTATGACTTATGTATGACATGTTTTTAATTTTTTTTAGCATATAAATTGTTTAGATAACAATCACATAATTTGTTTAGTTAACAAATATATAACTTGTTTAGATAACAAGTCCCAATAGTTTATTCCTTGGGCATATGATTGTTTAGATAACGAGACCCATAAATTTATACGACTTGTTTAGATAACTAAGCCCCATAAATTTATAGGCATATGATTGCTTAGCTAGCAAGCCCCAAGAAGTATGATGGCCATTATAATGCATGTTTTATAGTCATATGTTTTGTAGTCTTATGTTATGTTTTATGTTGTATGTGCTAGTAGATTTTCCTTGGTAGGCATTAGGCTTGTTCCTTTATTTTATGTATGCAGGAAAATAATTATGGCGGTGGAAGGATTCTTGGCAGCTTGGTTTTTGTATTAAGGATGAAGGGATTCGATGGACTGCGTGAACGATTCGAGGACGACGTCATTTTTTTAGTTTCTTTAAATTATGTTTCTTTATGTATATTCTGCATTTAGCTTTGTAAACAATTTCCTTTAGTTTAAAGTTATGTTTTATTTTAAAACAATGGGATCCCATACCCCACATTTATGTATTTCAATATTTACTTTGGAGTTTTTAATAAAGTTGTGAATATTTCTCATGTATGTTTTTTTTTTAAAAATACTAGCTAAGTCTAGTAGTTTTTAATGGTCCAAGGTCTTAGAATTAGTTGGGTCATTACACTCTCCATCAATCAGAGGGGGTCGCTCATCCTCCCGAACTCGGGAGATCAAGCCTTCGATCTCTTCCTTCAGCTGTCGACATTCATTGGTTGTGTATTCGATATCTCTGTGGAATCTACAGTATTTATTTGAGTCCCTTTTTGCCTTCTGATTCCGCATTGGGTCAGGTCGTCTGAACATGACTTGATTTTCATTTGTCAAAAATATTATTTCCCGAGTCTCGTTCAGCTCGGTATATACTGTGTAAACGGAGAAATATTTATCTCCTTTCTTCTTTTTCCCTCCATTAGCCTCAGGGTTATTCCCTTCGTTCTTCTTCCTTTTAGAAGGGTTATCCCTGGAGGGTTCGAAGTTTATGGGGCCACTGAGATCGAGGCAGAGTTAACATTTATCGTTGTAGTTATGGGCTGAGAGGTCAGGTTTAGTGCTAACCTCGCCTCCTCTACATAGACAAACCTCTGGGCCGTTCGATTGTACTCGGTTAGTGACCTAATGGGATTTCTTTGTAAATCGTCCCAAAAGGGACTCCCTGGTAAAATAATAGCTCTAATGACCATCAGGTGGCCACTATCATCGACATTTCAGGCTCGGGCCACTTCTAGGTTAAACCTTGTAAGGTAACTCTTTAGTGACTCTTCTTGCTGTTGTCGGACATTGGTTAAGGCTGAAGCTTCAGGCCTAACGCCAACCATCGCCTTGAATAGCTTTTAAAATTCTCTTGCTAATTGATCCCAAGACAAGATCGAGTGTCTCCGAAACTTTTCAAACCAGTTTTTGCTGGTCCCGTAAGAGTTGCTGGAAACTGCCTACACCTGAGCTCGTAGCCAACATTACTGGCTTGCATGATGGTATTAAAGATGCTCAGATGACTGTACGGGTCTCAATTCCTATCAAATGCCGCTACGTGAGGTATTATGAATCCTTGGGGAAATGGAGAGCTAGAAATATGCGGGGCAAAAGGCTCGAGTTCCTCGTCAGACTCTTCAGCCTTATCCCTGCTCTGCTCATCTTGCAGGAGCCTGAACGCTCTTTCCAACTGATCAATCCTTTCCTGGACCAAATCAACTGGGGGTCGAGCCTGGACTTGATGGTGTTGGTTTTCGTTAAAAAAAATTCTAGCTTCTGGTCTTGGCATGGGGTTATGTGTTGATTTCTTACAACCATTTAGATGGTCTCACAGATCAGGGTTCGGGGGATTAACTCGTTCCCGATTATGGTTTAGGTGATCCCACAAATCAGGATGATTCCCCCAATTTCTTGTATGTCTCGGTTTAGTATTATAAATGCTTATAGACTAAGTGTAGTCTGAGGGGCTGCTTGCATAGCTTGCAACCTTTTTTGGCTGTGATGCTTGATAGTTATGGGGTGGGTCCCCTGTCGGTCTCCCTAACCCAGCAGATTGGGAGCTTGAAATTTGGCTTCCCGAAGGTTGAGGAGCTATGTGTTCTCGGGTAGCCTCCCCTTCATTTCCTCGTCTAGGTCTGGCCTGTTAGTTTCCATCCCAATTGCCACTGTGAGACGATCTTCGTGGTGCAGGTTCAGGGAAGGATTGTACTGGTGAGGGGTGCCTTATTGGTGATAGTGGACGCCTTATGGGCAACGACGACTGTCTCCCATTGTTGGGCCTGGATGGACCACAGTTTGCCCGAATAGGCTCCGGGTTGTATCTTGCAGCTTCAGGATTCGAGTTCCGATCCACTGGAGGGGCTTGATTATTACCCATTCCTGTTGGTAATTCTGTAGTCGGGTTGGTAGTGGCCTCAGCACAGGTACTTCACTGGGGCCTCGACTGATTCAACTGTGGCGCTAGTTCTGCCTTCCTAGCGGCTGTGCTCCCACGGGGATGCCCTCTAGGCCTCTGGGGAGGTGCCTGGACTTCCACATCCTACGTGGCTAATTCCTCATTGCATTTTGTCACCTCTGTCAACTGCTTTCGTAGTTGGCAATTTTCTAGTTCCACAATAAGAACATATCTTTCAGGATTGTAGTACAGATCTTCATCAGGCCTGGGAGCTGGTAGCCCCTGAGAATCAGATGAATCACTTCTTTCTTCAGGACCCGGGTCAGCCATGGGCTGCTTTCCAGGTCGTCACGGATAGTCTTCGGTACGAGAAGTTTGCTCCTCTGATATTCGGGGCAATGGTCGCCCACCAGTGCTAGGATTGTTTACGGCAACCATTGATTACTCGAGAGGTTTTTTGATTAAACAGGCTAACGTCTTGTTTAATGACTCTCAATGAAAGCACCAAACTATTGACGTCTTTTTTCGTCAACTTAGAAATGAAGAGCACTAAACAAAAAGTCAGAAAAAAATAAAGAGGAAACATGCAATTTTTTACGTGGTTTGGCAGTTAAAATCTGCCTAGTTCATGAGTCGATGTTATTCAACTATGGAATTCTCTCAAAGCCTTTTTGGAAGTAATTTAACAGAGTATTCCTAGTGCCAATTTCAGTGTGCCTACAAATAAATTTCTCCAATCTATTTATAGACTGGTTTACAGAATATCTCCCCCACATTTCGGGGAGTTATGATTCAAATCTTAAAATAAATACAATTAAACGCATATAAATATATAATACGCATATAAATCCCATGATATTCGGTATTCATTAACATATTAAACCAAATCCCTAAGATATAGGGATTTTTAAACAATAACCGTGTCGACACTTGGCCATCGACCTCACACGTTCAACTTACATATTTTCGAGATTAGCTAATCATCATGAGCTTACCAGTTCGGCTTTCCTTGGTCTGATTAAGTATCTTTATCGAGGTCGTCCCCTCCGAGCTTGCAATATTCAGGCTCGAACCTTCTTGACTGATGCTAATACAAACAAACTAGGAAAATTAAACAAGTGTTGAATCCATGTCACTATAACTTCAAGCTTGGGTCGAACCTTCAAGATCATGTGGTTCCGAGCTTACCACCCAACGTCGTTGTGTTAATATTGAACGAGACTATCAAACTCGATTCTCATTAATGCTGATCTCCTGACTAATTTGCATATTTCGAGCTCACACCTTACGAGTCTGACTTTCGAGATGAAAACTTTTATTCTCGAAATTTGGGTGTAACACACATAACATCAATCTCCTTAAGGGTTAAATCTCCAACAACAAAATAAATATATATATATATATATATCATAAACACAATTATTTAAAATATTAATTTTTTATATATATTAATAATGTTTATATATCTCTTCTATATAATAAGTGTGTAGATAACGGAAATTCTTGGTTTTAATGGTTTTTTTTATTTTTTTCGTTAATTTTAACAGAATATTCTTATATTTAACGTTATATTGTAAACATGACTTAAATTTAAATAAAATTAATTAAACAAATTAAATAAGATATTTTACAATGATAATTATTTAAAAATAATAAAACTATATATTTTATAACTTAAATAAAATTTAATTGAACTTAAACTTAAATTTAATATTATTTTAAACATATAATATATAATCTTTTGTTATCACTATCAAATTCAAAAACTAGAACAAACTTAAACTTAAACAAAAATAAATAAATAAATTAATTAAAATATGATATTTTAAAGATATTTTATAATAATTAAAATAATTAAATCATATTTATTTAAAAATAATAAAGACATACATATCATTTTTTTATCTTATAAATTTGTGTGATAGTTTGTTTTTTGTCAAGTGATTTGAGCTTTTTCTTCTTCATCAAATTCATCAAAGGACATTGTGAGATACATTAGAAACTAAAAATAGTTGATACATATATAAAAATTGGTTAACAGATAACCAATGGGACAAAATTGATCTGAGTCTAAAATATATAGGGAATGAGTATTATTCCATTAAAGGAATAGATGGGGTTGTACAAGTTCCCGTTGACTCGGAGTTTATAGGAGAACGTGAGGCTATCTTCATCACTTCGGAAGACGTTTATCAAGCAGCCTCCATGGATAATATTGGATCCTCAACTATGCTATTTGGTATGAGGTATGTATCAATTCAATTTGAACTCAATCCGTTATGTCATTACAAACTATTAGAGGAGTTTGAATATATTAGATATTCATCCGTAGTGAAGTAAGTTTTGAGATGAAATTGTGTGCTACGGAGATAATAAAAGGTTGAGAACATGTGTGTCTTAGTGAAGTACGTTCTACGAATTTTGTGTGCTGCGGTGGCTTATGGTTAAGAGCATGCATGTTGTTTGTTGTATGTTTTGTTTGAGTTGAATTTATAGGTAGTAATAATTTTGGATATGCTATAGAAACAGAGGAAACTCTGCCCAATTTTTTTTTTGACGATATTAATTTATTAATTGAAAATGTAATATGAATGATTGATTCTACAGATGTATTTGGGAAAGCATGCACCCAAATTCACGATAATTATACAAATTTTTTGACATCGAACATCTTTCCACTACAACAATATTGAGTATATATTACATTAAAGAATAGCATATTTTTAAAAGTGCTATTATTAATGGGAATTAAAAAACACGGAACTGATGAATAGTGGGGATTAAAATTTTTGGCGCCATATGACTAAAATCCCAGGCGGCAAAATGAATTTATGCCAAAATTCCCTTTCTCTCAGATTTTCTCAAGTCTTTCTCTAAGTTACCCTTTCTCTCAGCCTCCATCTCTCACTCACGAAGCCCTCTCCGCCCTCACGAAGACTCACCGCCCTCAACTCATCTCTGCCTCACCGCCCTCACGAAGTCTCTCCGCCCTCACCGAAGTCTCTGCCTCACGAAGACTCGCTCCAGAGTCGCGTCTCTCTGCCTCTCCGTCTGGACAGTAGTTGCGTCTCCTGCCTGATATTATATTTTGTGTTCACCGATCGCCTCAGTGACGAGGAGTCTCTTTCACTCTCTTCCAATCGTGGCTGGCCTTGTGCTCATTTATTAGTCAATCGTTGTTAGATTTTCTTATAAAGTTCATTTAAAAAAAAAAAAAACTGGGAGCTTTCCATTTCTAAAGTGAGAGTAAAACTCATTATTTCTGACTAACAAACTTGTAATTAGGTACTTCTTAAGTCTTTCTTATATAAAAGATTGGCCTGTCTGATTCTGCTTGCAGATTTTGTGCATTCATCTAAAGCGTGTTTCCTTTAATGTGTTCGGCGAATCCTTTAAACTTTAGGTAATGCAATTTTCAGTTATCTTGATTCCTAAGATTTCTAACACTTGTAAGCCCCAAAAAATAGAAGGTTCCGGAACAGTTTTCCATGAAATCCAGGAAACACTTATAAATTGCTGCATTTTAAAAAAAAAATTGGTCATTGATTGTATGTGATTGCAAAGTTTTTAAATACTCTTTGCCTTCACAGCCAAGTATTTGTAATGTGATTTTCAAGATGTGCCGACTTCTGACTCAAATCAATTTTAGTTTCTTAAGCATCTTTTTAGGATTAAGCTGCATATGTTATATGGTTTTTGCACATGTTATAGGTTTTCTTCATAGTATATGTTTTGTCTTTCATTTTAGTTATAGAGAAGATTAGATTATAGGAGACTCTTAATGAAATTGCTAAATTGGTATTTTGAAGTCATAATGTTAAATTATCATTTCATGATTGCTAAGGTACTTCAGTCATGAGCAAATATAAGAAACTACTTGGTGTGATATCCATCCTGTTGATATTACATTATATGTGTTCTATTTGAATCTCTGTGTTTTTCTACTTTTACGGGCAATTGCTTCGTTATATTATCTTGATCTCCTATGTTTTGACACTAAGTAATCTCTTTTCAGTTGCTGTAGCTTGTTTTGATTTGGGAATTCCTGGTTTTTGGCTGACGTGTGAATTAGTTGCTACTATCGTGTTATTAGCATTCTATTAGGTTTCAGTTACAGTTTAGTGATTTACTAAATGTTCATGTTTTCATTCTTGGTGATCTGGACCAGATTGTTAATGGACCTGAAGTCTTGAGCAAGTTTGTTGGTGAAACAGAAAAGAATGTTAGAGATCTGTTTCCTGATGCTGAAAATGATCAGAGGACTCGCGGTAAGAGAAGTTTATACCCAGAATATGATAATTAACCTGTTTGTATTTACTAATGTCGTAATGTCCTTTACTGTTTAGGTGATGAAAGTGATTTGCATGTCATAATCTTTGATGAAATTGATGCTATTTGCAAGGTACTAACCATTATGAGTCTATATCAGATTCTCTGTGTTTTTGTAATGGAATTGGTATTAGCTGCTGACATTTATAATACTGATTTGGGTTATTAACAGAGTCAATTGGTCTTTCACATTAGTTTTCTTCTTCACTTTATGGTTGCCATTGTCAGCTTGATAAATTTCATTCGCTTCTTGCAATTTCTCTGATTTATGGGTTTTCTTTTATTGTTTCATGAGTTTCTTTTGACATCATTATTATCTTTTCACAATCCTTATTAATTTAACTTAATTATTAGCACTGATTTGCTTTTAATTTGTGAATGCAGTCGAGAGGATCAACCAGGGATGGTACTGGAGTTCGTGACAGTATTGTGAATCAACTGCTTACAAAGGTACGTGAATGGTTTCAACTTTTGAGTTTGGGATATTTTATAAATTTTTGTCTTATAATAATATCTATTACCAGGGAAAGACTCAACTTTTCTAACTGTGGGAATTTTATCAATGTAATCTATGGCTGACAGATTAGTTACTTTGCAGATAGATGGTGTAGAGGCTTTGAATAATGTCTTGCTCATTGGAATGACCAACAGAAAGGATTTACTTGATGAAGCCCTATTGAGGTGCTTTCTTTTCTCCTTTGACATCTAGCCTTATTGCCTATCTGTATCTGGATTGTCTCAAAGTGTTTTCTTTTTACCCACACACCACACACATATATTATATATATTTAACAATAACACTTTTTGTATAATTGACTGACTTGCCATGCACGAACATCCTGATTTTTCTCATAACTTTTTACAAAATATGCATGGCAGATGAACTGCTGAATTAAGATTATTTCTTTTGATTTTTGTAAAATGAAGAATGAGAATGAACTGCTGGTGACAAACACAAGAAAAACTTTTTGGCAAACAACTTTTAATTTTTCTTTTCCATATTATGCAGACCAGGACGGTTGGAGGTTCAAGTTGAGATAAGCCTGCCTGATGAGAATGGTCGTCTACAAATTCTTCAAATTCATACAAATAAAATGAAGGAAAATTCCTTTCTTGCTCCTGATGTGAACCTTGCAGAACTTGGTACGTGCATTGGTGATGTATACTAGTGAGACCTATCATATTTATTTTTTAGATTGCGACATTTAAATGATGAGTATTTCCTTCTGTTATGGTGTATTCAGTATTAATGTGTCTGTTCCATCCTCTAGTTGTCTCAGAAATGATCAGGGCACTGAACTGAACTAGATGCCATTTTCAATGTGTCACCAGCTTCTCTTTTTTTGCTTCTCTTTGCTTCTCAGCTTCTCTTTCTTTCTCTTTTTTTTTTCGTCTACACAACTATGTTATTCTCCTCCACTCACTCTCGTCTACACAACCACTCACTCACTAATTTCTGGTTTCGTCTCGTCATTTGTAACTAAACAGTATAACAATTCAAGTCACTAAACCGTCTTTTCATGATTATGAATAAGCCTTCTTTTGGCATAGTGCTTAGAGAATCAATACACAATTTTTTGTAGCTACTTCTTTCTTCCGAAATTGCTTTTTCATTTGTGAGAGGGTTATTGATTATTTATATGAACCCTTTCATTATATTTTCAGTCTCCATTCTCCAATCTGATTTTGAAGTCAAGGTTAAAAAAAACAGCTTATGCTACATCACTATCACTAAATATGGGGGAAGAGAAGTACTATTTAGCTGTGATACTAGCACAAGCAATATATGCTGGCATGGTTTTGCTTACCAAAGCCACCTTTAATGGTGGTATGAACTGTTACATCTTCACTTTCTATCGTCAACTAGTTGGAACTGTTGTCTTAGTCCCTCTTGCTATGGTTTTCGAAAGGTGGTCCCTTTCTTTCTTTCATTATGTTATTTTAATTAAGTAATCTTTTATGATGAGTTAAGTAATTTATATATAAATATAACATGTTGTGACAGTCTTTTTTTATTGCATTGTAGAAGAAATGGAACACCACTTTCTGTTGTTACCTTCGGCAAGATTTTCATGCTTGCCTTCTTGGGGTATGTATGTATTATGTATATATTAATATGTTAAAATGTTCCATGAAAGTTATAAGCTTTCCTCATAAGTTTATTGATATTGCCAAGATGTTTTGTAATTGTTTCATCGCAGGGTGACTCTTCCCCTTAATGCTTCTAATGTTGCACTTGCTTACACAACAGCAACATTTGGTGCTGCTATATTGAACTGCCTCCCTGTTGCAAGTTTTTTCTTGGCTCTTCTCCCGCGGTGCTTTTATCAATTTAATCATGTGCATTTGTTTAATTTTTTTATTTGTTCTAGATCTTCACATCAGGGTAATAGATTTCTGTAAAAAGAAACATTTAATCCTCAGAATTGGTCTCTGAACAAAGATACAAACGTTTGATTTTTAGTCTTGAAACTTAAAAAATTGAAACAGGTCGAAATTTCCTACATTGTTCTTTTAACACTTTACTTTTCAAGTGGAGGACAAATAGTAGCATTTTTTGTTTTTGTTTTCTATCGGCCATTCTGTTATAGCTTTACATAGATGTTGAAAAGGACTATCCATAAATCTTGATTGGTGAACTTAAGAATAAAACATGAGATTACTTTAGGAAAATACCATAGAATGTATTCTGTTTATTAGAAGAAAGGATTAAAAACATACTGAGCTCAAATAGGAAATACAGATAATTTCACCGATATTGGAAACTTGGAATGTTTTAAGTTTTACCCTTTTGTGCCTAAATATGTATGAAATCAAATCAATCACACTGCATGTTCACAAACAGGATGGAGAAATTAAACATAAGGACAACAGCAGGGATAGTGAAGGTTGCAGGACTAGGGGCGTGCATGGCTGGTATTGTGGTTCTTACCTTTCGCTTGGTCTTTGTCCCTTGTTCTTCAGGTAATAAGAGTTCATGTCAGAAATTACATTGTTTCATTTTGTTGATATATATTAACTTGGACTCTCTAAAGTTGATCTTGTCCCTAAACATAGTTTAACTAACACTTCAAATCTTGGCAAGAATATTTCACTATTAATTTTGATTGAAACCAACAAGTAATCATGACATTAATAAAAATATGATATAGATGAAATTTTGAGGACCAAGTACTAAGTTTGAGACCACATATAGAAAATTTATTAAAGAGATTGTGTTTTAATTACAAATTCATCATTGTAACCTTTTATATGATTTGTTGGCTTTTATTAATATTAGGCTCGAATCTTGAAAATTTATCCAGAAAGGCTAAGGTTCACAACCCTACTATGCCTTTCAAGTACTGGTCAGTGTTTTGTATTTGCTATTGCTTTGGAGAGAGATCCTAGTGAATGGAAGCTTAGTTGGAACATTAAATTACTCACAATAGTTTACACAGTAAGCAAACAAGAGACCCTTCATTACTTCTTTCATTCATATAATTTCAGTTTGTTAAGTGGAGAGGAGACAGCAGAAGGTAACCTTTCTCTTTTATTATTTTTTTTATGTATAACAAAATTGTATTTATAATAAAAGAAATTAAAAAAAAAACCAAATACTCATGGAAGAAATTTCAGTCTGTTTTCTATTCTGTTGAAGAGTCTTGCAATATTAGTTCTACTTACACTACAACAATTTTGCTTATATATTACGTTCAAATATTACGTGTTATAAATATATCCTAATAAAAAAAAACAAGCTGAAATTTTACCCAAAAGGCGGCAAGTGACCCAATCACTCACGAAGTTGTTAGTTTCTTCTATAGTTTTTTTTTTCTTTTTTAGATTTCAAATTAATATCAAGAAAGTGTTTTGAATATTGATTATATATATTTGTTTCTAATTGAGATAACACAGAAAATTAAAACTAGAGATGTTGTATGCTAGCTAATTCAAACACTCACAGGGCCTCTCTTTCTCACGCTCTCCTCTTTCCCTCGCCTCTCTCAAATTTCACCTCACTGAAGCCTCTCTCGGAGTAGCTCAAGAGGTAAGGTATTTTGTTTTTTTTTTTAACATTGATTTTGATATTTAGTGTTTTAGTTTGTTAAGTAAAACTTGTATTGATTTTTGTTTTGGTTTTGGGGTATTATCAGTGATTTGGGTGATGTCTCTAGAAAGATTTTTATCGCAAATCTAAGGCTCAAATCATAGAGATTGAGTTGTTTGTTTGTGTTAGCTGTTTCACCTCAAAACAAACCAAATGGTTTGGCATTTCTAGAAAACTGCATTTATTATTTTATTGTATTGAGAAGAAACCAATAAATTTGCACAGTAAAACACCCTCCAAGTATTTGCCATACAAGAGAAAATTGATTTGTTTACTAGATTTTACATTTAATTTCACAAATGGTTCTACCATTTGGGAATGTCAAATGACTCATAATTCTTTATTCAAACTTTATCTCAAACTGGTTTTGGTGCTTGATTATCATTGTGATATTTGCTTTGTAGGACTTGCTAAACCTGCTCCTGTTATAGAAACTTTTTGTACCGATGAATTAGTTTTGCAACTTGTGAAACTTGATGGAGTTGTTACTTTGGTTGATTCCAAGCACGCAATGCAACACCTTAATGAAATAAAACCAAGATTTGTGGTTAACAAGGCTGTAGAACAAATTGCTTATGCTGATTGTATTATTTTTGAACAAGGTAGAGTTTTTTTTTTTTAATCAGAAAACAAGTTAGAGTGTATTCATTGAATCTGGCATTTGTTTTTAAAATGTGAGGTGATTCTGAGCTTTGAAGCTAATTGGATTCCAACTATTTCAGCAGATAGATTTAGTGACTGAGGTTGAGCTAGAGATATTGACCAAGAGAATTAAGGTGTTCTTTCTGAGATATTAATAATTGTATACAGTTTTAACGAATAGCATATAAGAAGTTATTGCTCCTATATGTGTCTTCCTCTGCTTATACTTCCAAAATGGAATATTCTCCGCTAACAGAATCCAAAGAATCAACTTTTGTATCCTATTCAGCTTTTGTGTTTCACTCTCATAATAAATAATTTTTTAAAAACTTATACTCTTATGTGCACTGGTGCCAGCATATTAATGGGATGGCACAAATGAAGCAAGCTAAGTTTGGATCCGTTGACATGGACTTTGTTCTTGGAGTGGGAGGTTATGATCTTGATAGGTTGTTAGCTTGTCTCTATGTTTCTGTGCCATTCCATTCCAATCTTTCTTTCCACTTCATTCCAATCTTCTTTTTATTACTTGTCTTCATGGATATAATGCAAATGTGTTAATGTGTTAATTTGCAGGATTGATTCTGAAGTTCAGGTAGATAATTCCTGTTCTACAACTCATCAACATGAAACTGGAAAAAGTATTATTTTCTTTCTCTGATTTTTCCTTTCCAATCTTTTTTCTCTGTTTTTTTTCCTTGACTGGTTTTCACAATTTTTGTTTACATGCTGTTTTTAGCTGATTTTCAAAGATTCAGTCACTCGACCTTAGAAACTATATTTTTATAAAAGAATAAAATATAGAAAGTTTTGTTGTTGTTGTAGTGATAGATTGTGTTAAAAGAAGGATATTTTAGCTGTGATATCAGTCCTAGGCTCCTAGCCTATCATCTTAGGAACACTATCCCAATTAGTTGCTGGCTTGTCAATAGTTCTGTCACCTTTTTACACAAAGTTTCACTGAGGATAGTTTGTGCATTTTATTTTTATTTTCGCATACAGTGCTCTGGCATAGTAGAATGTGAATGTTTAGAAGATGTTTGTATACTAGATGCATTTTAAATTTGACTTATCAAAGGAACTAACAGCGGGCAACATACTTTGTACTCTGCTCTTCAATTACTAATTTTTTATTTTTCAGAAAATACATTCAGTCAGAGTATCCAGTGTTGATTTGTATGTTGTATACTCGGAGTTCCTGCCGATATGCCACTGTACGATATATTAAACGAGTTTCAGAAGGGCAGCAGTCATATGGCAGCTGTGGTGAAGACTAAAGGGAAAAGCAAGCTTCCTACAATTGATGGGGAGAAGATTTTTCTGTGGCTGCCTAGTAATAATTTTACAGAACATGTCTATTTCTATATGCATCAATGGATTCTGACCAGTTAAGCTCTGGAATTTCAGATTTTGATACTCACTTTCAAGGCCTCATAGTTCAGAAAAGGTCTCTTTCTCTCTCTCTCTCTCTCTATATTTATATAACTGCAGTTGTCTCAACTTATTTCTATATTCTATTCCATATTTGTCATTTGTGAAATGTTCTTTTTTAACTAGTGTGAAGTATATGGTTGTTAGGTATGCATTTAACTGGCCTTGATTGTTTTCCTTTACTTATATTCCATTTATCAATTCAAGTTTTGCATCCCTATTCTGTCATCAAAAGCTTTATTCAGCTGTTGTGTATTCATGACAGACTTCTATGATATTTCTATGGTATGTGATATTGCATTTATTGTTAGAGATCTCGCTAGTTTCTGTTAATACTTTGTATTTTCTTGATTTATCTTTTAGTGATGATGACGACTCTGAGAATGAGTCGGCACTTGAAATTCAACCATACTTGATGGAAGAAAAATGTAAGACTGCAATTCCTTGTTAATAATGTTGTATTGTTTCTTTTGCCTCCCCTCATTGAAGTGCTCATGCTTTTGATATTTTTTTTCCCTGGAATTTTAATGATTTCTCATCTCCTTCTTCTTTTTTATTGTTTAAGTCAGATTTGGACTTTCTGTTTTCTAATTTTTGGGTCATCATCTGTAGTGTCGAAGCACTTGATAATCACTTGACTGCTATCCAAAGGGACCATGAACTCAAGTCCCAAATAGAAGAAAGGAAAATAAGAAGTGATGCGGCTTATGAAGGGGCCAAAAGAAAAGAGAAAGCTCTCCTGGAAGAAAATGTATCTTGTAATTTTTTGTTTTTCATTTTTGAAGTAAAAAATGTTCAAGATTATAATACTTTATTATGTTATGCTTTCAAACTTAAGTTAGAACTAAGATCTCATGAAATAGACACATTCAGAGTTTGAATTAGTTATTGTTTAATGTAATACTTATGGTTTATCAATCTATTGATAATTATTTTATGATTAATTTTGATTTTTTTTTTATCAAAATAGAATAATGAAAATCTTTTAATTAAAAAAAAAAACTTATAAGTACTATTATCACAATAAAAAACCTTAATATGGTATGATTTAGAAACATATTATAAGCGTAAAAAATCGTTATGGTTTATATAATATAACAAACTAAAAATGTTATCAAAATAATTAAATGTAACAGTTGAAAAGTGTTATGAAAAAAGTACAAGATTAAACTTCAAATTTATAATAAAAAACTCTATCTAAATGTTATTATTTGAATATTATAGCACCTAAAAATGTGTTATTGAATAGTTTAAGATAACACCGAACATAACATTCAAAAACTGTTATAGAAAAGACTGGACTTTTAATAACATGGGCTACGTTAGCATTTTCAGAAGTGCTATCAATAGTCCCGGTTAGCAGTTTTTAAGTGTTATGAATACTGTTTTTTCTTGTAGTGTTCTATTGACAATGATGAAAGTAAAAATTATACGGTGGATCTTATAGCCAAATGGATGATGACTATGGATAGACGATGCCAAATATATTTCATTCCTTGGATTGTTGTGTAAGAATGAACTACTTAAATATTATCGCTACTATGGTTTAATTTTAATTTTAATTTTATAATAATCATAATTTATTATTGTTTTAGTCGACATTGGATGTTGGTGCTCGTGATGATGCGGGGGATGACCATAATTTTGGACCATTTACAAAGTCATAAATCTCTACCAATAATTAAGGAGGTTATGGAAAAGTAAGTTCTTCAATTGTAATGTATGCATTGTTAATTTTTAAAAGTTAAGAGTATAATATGTATTTAATTAATTTTAATTTTTGTAGAGCATACACACAATGTTTGGAAAATGAATATATCGACACATTTACAAAATTGTTGAGAGGTTCTTGTCCAAAACAACCTGAAAGTCATGAATGTGGTTATTATGTACTAATATACATTTATGATCTTGTAAATGCACCGTATCCGACAGAAGTTATCAATAAGAAAGTATGTTATATTTTAAACTCTTTTTTGCTTAAGAAAAACTAGATATAGTATTTAATTATCTAATCTATATTAATTTTTCAATTTTGCAGTGGTTTGACAAAAATGAATACAATGTCAAAGATGATCTACTACCACTACAAAATGATTGGTTAGCTAGATTAATGCTATTTATTTATGAAATCTAAGTTTTCATATGTATGTAAGATTAAAGTGCTAACTTATTGGTTAGAAAGATTAAAGTCATTAATTCATTATTAGCCAGTTATTTCGTATTAGTTATAAAATGTATATATAACAATTTAACAAATTACATTTTACTATTGAAAATAATTATATATAATTGAAATTGAAAATTAATTTTTTTTATTAAAAATGCTAGGTTATAATTTTGAAAATATATATATAATCATAATTCAAAATAATTATATAATCGAAATTGAAATTTAATTTTTTTTATTACAATGCTTTCTCTGCGGTTGTAATAAGCCAACCACGGAGAAAAACCACCTTTCTATGCGGTTGTGATAAACCAACCACAGAGAAATGTGGCTTTTCTCCGCGGTTGGCTTATCACAACCGCAGAGAAAGATGTGACTTTTCTCTGCGGTTGGTGTACCACTTTTCTCTGTGGTCGAATACACTGCGTTTTTCAATACTCTCGAAAACCGCATTGTATTAAGTAAAAAAAAACAACAAAGAAAAGCTTTTTCTTGTAGTAGTGTAATGTCTACATTATGATTTTTTCTATTCTTATTTTATTTCTATAATTAATTTCTTTTTAAATATTATTGTAATTTATATATATACATGTATATGTTATGTAGCCATGTAAATATATATCTATGTCAATGTTGTGTTTATATGTCATATATGTAGAGATTATTGATATACATATTTATATATATTGTAGAACTATAATTTATTCTATCATATATATATATATTTTAAAAATAGGAACCCGTTTTTATCAAAATGATAGACCATGCTTAAAACTTTAAAACTAACAAAACGTGCATTGTACGTTGTTTCTACCGTATATATATATAAATAGATATAAATTGAATTGTACCACTTAGTTTTACAAGTGAAAGTACATTCAATTCACACAATTGTTTGGATTGGATTGGATATTTTGTGAACAGCCTACCTAATCTGCACCATTGTTTGGTTACATGTAAACATATAAAGATTGATCAAATGAAAACTATCTATAAATATGAAATACGCGCTATACATAATTATTCAAAAAAAATTAACAGGTAATCACACGAAATGATCATGTGTATGAGAAGACAAATTACGCAATATGGATCTGGAAAGAAGGGGAAAATAATAAAATCACAAAAAACAGATTGAAAAACACAAATGACGGAGCAAATAGCAATAATATAAGATAAGGATCCATTCCAGCACAGATCAAAAGCAAAAAACGAATACAAAAGAAAATCATACATGTATATGTATATAATAAGTAAAGGAACAACGGAAGATCTTAAAATGTTTCTTCCTCCTCTCTCTCTCTCTCTTCTCAGTCTCAATGAGACTATTCACAAACAACGAAACGACGCCTTAGTCCAGGCGCTAACGAAATGGGCCCTACAGCGGAGAGGCCTAAAGAAACCCCAATGACTTCTATCGCCAACAACGGCGCCGCCCGGTTCTCCGCCGCGATCACCAACCGGAAACATCGGCACAGGATTCCGCCGGCTCTGCCTCCTTCTCATCTCACTCAGCTCCATCTTGGGCGCCGCCTGGAACCTCACCAGCCCCATTATCACCTTATTATGCTTTCGGTATGACCCTCCACCGCCTCCGCGGCACCGGGAGCTTCCGTTAGCCGGTAAATTATAATTATAATTATTATTAGGTCTCTTGGGCCCACCACCGAACCGGAACGAGCTCCCCCGGTTCGAAACGACGACGTCGGATGAACGGGAAGATGCCTGGCATTTCTTTAGATGAGGTGATTGCTCTGATCTTCTAATGAAACGGCCGCTTCTCGTATGTCGACTGTTATTAATGGCGATCATCATCCCGTTGGTGTAGGTGTTGGTGGGTTCAGCCTTCGGTGGTATAATGGGGACTCCACAAAAAACAATGCCTTGATCATTCTTTTTCTCGGCCCGGATATTAGTATTATGATCGCTTAAAATCTCAGGGCTGACGAAAAACTCGAAAATATCATCATCGTGATCATGATCATGATCATGATCCCGATCGTGGTTCCCAGGGGAAGAACTATTGCGTTGTCGGTAGGAGTCGAGAAAAGGATCGAGCTCGCTGTCATCTTTGTCCAAGACTGGAAGGTCACAGAAAGAGAGTGCATCGTCTGAGTTATAATATTCATGATCAAGGTATTCCATTCCCATAGTTTTCTTTTTTTCCGGGAAAGAGAAATAGTTTTTTTTGGCTGAAAAAAAGAGAAATAGTTTAGGGAAGGGGAATTTCGAATAATTAGCTAAAGTGTATAGTAGAGAGACGAGGAGTGAAGTAGAAGTGCAATGATACATGAGATATATATATATATATGTTGTACTTATAAAGTGTACGTACTTTATTTGTTTTCAATGAGTTTGAAAAAAGTGACGAAAAAACGCGTTTAATCATAAAGAGGGAGAGGAAGATGATCAAAGACCGTACAAAGAATGGTCTTGATGATAGGGCAGAAAGAGCATGGCAGCGTTGGTGATAAGGCATCTAACTTATGGATAGAAATAGAGATATAGAAACGGATCCAAGTTGATCGGCTCTTAGTGGGTATGAAGAGTAAGAAGAGGCTTCAAATGATTTGGCTCGTAAACCACAATAACTCCAGTGTTGCATTAAATAAATATTAATGCCCTAATAAAATTGGGAAAATTTACAAATTCTAAAAAACAATTTGAAAAATATGAAATTTTACATAAATTACAAAAATTATGAATAATAGTTTGTAACAATTGTATTATTACTTGAAACATATGATTACAAATTTGTCAACTTTTGTTATGAATTTGTAAATTTTGGTTAAAAAAAACTACATGTTATGAACCAAATTGCATGTTATGAATTTGTAAACTTTGGTTATAAAAAACTATATTGTTACAAATTCATAACAAATGTTTACAAGTTTGTAACCATATGTTACAATTTTATAAACTTTGTTTGCAAAAAAAAAAAAAACTCTATATTTATAATTATGTCACTTGTATTTTTGTAATTTTAATAAGATTATGTATTTTTAGGCATTTTTATAAAGTTCCCATAATATTATAGTTATCAATATATTCCTCCTAAAAAAAACCATCAAATATTAAGACTAGATGATGTAACATATCATGCTTTATGCAATTTAATATCACTCCCACACACTACAAGAAACAACTTTCACCGGCGCATTTAGTGAATTGCGCCGGAAAATGTTACTTTTGCCGGCGCAATTCGGGGTTGCGCCGGCAAAGATTATTTTTTTTAAAAACTGAAGGTACTTTTGCCGGCGCAATTCGGGGTTACGCCGGCAAAGATTACCTTTGCCGGCGCAACCCCGAATTGCGCTGGCAAAAGTACCATAAGTTTTTTTTTAAAAATACCATAGACTTTTGCCAGCACATTTCACCTAACGCGACGGCAAAAGTCAAACGTGTATTTTTAATTTGTGCACGTTTTCAAGAAAGTAGGTGGGTAGATCTTTGCCAGCGCGTTTCGTTGCGCCGGCAAAAGTCAGACTAAGTAAAACGATACCGTTTTGTGCTATGGTTTATTAAATACTTTTGCTGGCGCAACGAAACGCGCCGGCAAAAGTCATAGCGATATTAGACCCGCCGTGAGCCCTTCTTCCTCATTTCAGTTTTTTTTCAGAAAAAAGCTTCTCTCTCTCTCCTCAGTGTTAATGGAACCGACCACCCCGTGAACCATAATCCCACCGTGGCTCAGCTCATATAGTGAAGCTTCTCTCTCAAGGTTAGTAAATCAAATGATAATTTTTTTTAACATTTTTAGATTTTTGTCTCTATATTTCATTTTGTAATTGTATATTTTTTTTGTTATTCTCTCTCTATAAATGTTACAGCTCCAATCTCTCGGTGGAACAACTCCAAAGATTAGTTTATGTATATATTTATATATGTTTATATATATATTTCGGTTTATATATATATTTATATCGGTTATATATATGTATATATTTGTTTATATATATATATGTATATATCAGTTTATCTATATATGTTTATATATATGTATATATATTTATATGTCCGTATATATATATATATGTATATTTATATTTATATGTCTGTTTTTTTATTATATATGTTTGTTTATGTATATATGTATATATGTAAATGTGTGTGTACATATGTTTATTTAATGTTAATTTTTTTTAGAAAATTGATTAATAAATATGTATATGTATGATATTTGGTATTATAATTATATTTTTCTGTTAAAAAAACAAATAAATTTGTGTAATTTTAGAAAAATGAGATTAATAATGAAAAAAAATATGGTTTTAGTATTTATTAAAAAAAAACTGATTTGAGTATGTATATTTTTTAATTTTAATGCTTAATATGTATATTAAAAAATAGATTAGATTATGTATATTAAAAAATATATATTATATTTTTTTATATTAAATATTATTTGTTTATAAATATTTACTAAATAAATTATTTTGATGTTACTGATATAAAAAGATTTGATATATGTTATTAATCTTTGTTTATGTTATGCATGCTATGAGCATATTCTGTAAATTGCTCTGGGAATATTCTGTATGTTGTGTGTAGTTTGCAGGTTTTATAAAATTTTGGGATAGTTTAAAATATAGCCGTTATGCTTGTCAAATTTCGTTAGTCTTAGGAAAATTAACATTAATTACAAAAATTATAGCCATTAACATTAATTTTTATTTTAATGTTTTATATTTATTTGTTTATCTTAATAGCAACTACTTTTAAGATATTTTTGTAATATATGTTTTTTGTATTTATTAATTTTTTTTGTAAAAAAAAAAAAATAGATTTGAATATGTATTTTTTTTATTTGAATGCTTTATATGTATTTGTTTATTTTTGCTTGTTAATATTTCTTATATTGTATTTTGTGATATATATATATATTAGTTAAAGTATGAACTTAAAAAAAATTAAGATTAATAATGTATGTTTATATTTTTAAATTGTTTTATATTAAATGTGATATGTTTGTAAATATGTATTTAATAATTTTTTTGTATTAATAA
Organism: Humulus lupulus; assembly: GCF_963169125.1. NCBI lineage: Eukaryota > Viridiplantae > Streptophyta > Magnoliopsida > Rosales > Cannabaceae > Humulus > Humulus lupulus. The sequence goes on along the minus strand of NC_084800.1, from coordinate 143,287,747 downwards.
AAAAATCATTTTTGGTATATGTTTTTTTGTGGTTAAATATTTGTTAATGTATATATATGTTTTGTATGATCTGGGAATATTCTGGTTATATATGTGTTTAATTTGTAGGTTTTTCAATTTTTGGGATAGTTTGAAATATAGTCGTTATGCTGCCCAAATTTTGTTAAAGTTAGTTGTACGCTCTAATTTTCCACGGGCTATTAGCGAGCTGAGATATGGCATAATTATATCAGCCACATGGATACCACGTGGCCGAAGCTGCTGTGGCCCCTTATGAAGTCAACCACGCAATGTAAACGTGCATATATCAGACATCACGTGTCTGATATATCCCTGAATTCTCCGACACGTAGCATTAACGTGCGTGTTCAGGCACCCACGACTGGGTTGGGCCGTGCGGCCCATTATCCCCCTTACCTATTGATTAGACCACACTTCATCTGTCAGGTTTTAGGAATTAATCATGAATGTCACAGAAGTGACATGATGGGTAAGAAGGTCACGGGATAACCCCCCTTACCAACTCCCAGGTGCCCTATCCTATAAATATGGAGACCCTGGGAGTTGCAAAGGGTTGGATTCTATTTTGTAACGAAATACCCTGTAAAGAATACCATAAATATAGCAATAATATTGGCTGGTGGAGTAGAAGGATTTTAACCTTTGAACCACCTAAAAACGTAGTCGTATCTTCAGTTCATATTAAGATCATTCATCTGTTTCGGTTCATCACTCAGCATTAATCCATTTCTCTTATTTTCTTAATTACCTGTTGGTGAAGAACCGCGTCAACAGTTTGATGCTTTCATTGAGAGCTTGTTAGATTGGTGCTATCGCAAATATCCAACCATGGTGATCACTCGATCAAGACACGGTAACGAGGCAGACCAGCATGATGGGCAGGAGGCCCATCATGCCGCCATCTCCGGTGAGCAAAACCTTGAAGTTCAGCAGCGGCCGGGAAAGCAGCCAATGGGCCAGGATGACACTGGAAGTTCGGCACCCTGGCCACCTAATCCAAACCTGGACTTTTACACGGCAGTAGAGATGGAGAATGCTCAGCTGAGGAGTCAGCTGGCGAAAGCTAATCAGCATATTAAGGAGGTGTTGGCCCGACTACCCCCTCTTACAACCGACGCTAATGTCGGAAAGAGGCAAGGCGAGACTCATAGGTCCCGTCGGGGTAATCGGTTCAGGCCTAGTCGCTCAGCCAGACCTCCGACATCTAACTCTACTCCCTCATCGCACCGCTGAGAGGCAACCTTCGAAGAACTACCCAGGGCTGAGCAACAGTATAGCCGCTCGGTCCAAACTTCAACTCCCAGCTCACTGCCAGCCTCGAGCACACCCAGGAGGGCTCGAGGGAATTCTAGAAGGAGATCTGGGGAGGGCTCATAGCGACAGCCCATCCCGGCCAGCCGTCCTGCGCCCCGCTCAGATCGCCAGACGCAAGGCCCGCAAGTTGGCAGGGCCGAAAGGCCCCTACCTAACCTGATCTGCCCTGACGGAACCAGGATTGCATCCCCGGTCAGACATCCTCCTTCACCGATAAGATATCCGTCTCCTCCTCGACCCGTCCGAGATATTCCAGCTTATGGGAGCAGCAGGAGAAACCCACCTTCCGAAGGACCTTCCCATCGTGGCAGGACACCCAGAGAAGTCCTGGATCCTCAGCCCCAAAGGCAGGCTCCGAGCTTCTCTAACGGGAGCTACTAGACCGAAAGTCGCCGAAGTGACCTTTCTGGCGGAGACCTGCGCCAACGCCTAAGCTCGGCGCAAAGTCCTCAAGCCACCCCGAGGGGCGACCTACGAGATCGCGTTAACTCTCATAGGGGGGGACTCGGTAGGAAGTGGCAGCCATGCTCGCTCAAGAGGAGACCTGTCCGAGGTACGTGACGGCAGGAATGTCCCAAATAACCTATCTCAAGATAGGAGGGGAAATAACCCACCAAACGTATACAATGGATCCGGAGTTGTTGAACAACCCCGGAATAACTAAGGAGATCAGGACAAAACCCTTGAGCGCCTGGCTCAGATGGAGGAGCTAATGAGGAAGCTCCTGTCGGAGAAAGAAAAAGACGAATATGATTCGGGGGACGAGCTTGAGCTCTTCGCCCCCAGCATAGCAGCAACGGCATACCCGCCCGGTTTCCGTATGCCGCACCTGTCCAAATTCAACGGAGACGGAGATCCGTCAGATCATCTGGGTATGTTCAATACCCTGATGATGGCCCACAACATTGGCCCCGAGCTAAGGTGTTTAATATTTGCCTCCACACTGACTGGGCCGGCCAGACAGTGGTTCAAACAAAGCAAGAAACATTCAATCAGCTCCTGGAAAACTTTCTCTGCTGACTTCAAGAGAGCATTCCAAGCCTCCCAGGCTGCCCACGTCAAGGCCGACTCCCTGGCTAACGTGAGGCAACAACCCGGCCAGGTTCGTGAACGTCGCTGCTCGGGCCAGAGACGCAGATGACAGCTCCAAACTCATGGCTTTGAGGACTGGAATCCTTGTCGGAGGGGGACTCTGGAATGAGATACAAAGGAAGGGAGTCAGCTCAGTAAACAAATTCCTAAATAGGGCCCAGGGGTGGATCGACTTGGAGGAGGCCCAAGCCTCAGCTGCAGGAACCAGCCAGGTCCCTGAGCAGCCCGCTGGAGTGGGAACGGAGGTCGTGACAGCGACCCAGAACATTACACAGAATAACCAGTTTGGTGGAGGCAAGAGAAAGGAGAACGGTGAGAGCAACCAGCACGACCCTAAGAAGAATAAGTCCGTGGAAAAATTTAAGCCGGTCTACGCGACTTATACGGAGCTCACCCACTCTAGGGAGAACATCTTCCTAGCAAACTCTGCTCGCCTCCCCTGGAAGAAGCCGGAGCCGTTAAAGCACCAGAAGGGGAAGCGAGACCCCTCCAAGTTTTGCCGTTTCCACAATACCGATGATTGTAGACACCTGAAGGATGAGATCGAGACTATCATCAGAGCTGGCCCCTTGGCTCAGTATGCGCGGAACAGAGTTCCCGCAGCCCGTCCGACTCCGGAAGTCCCGATCACTCAGCCCGAGTCTCGGGAAGATCAGGACGTCCCTCCTCAAGTGACAGGAGTGGAGATCTCCACAATCTCTGGAGGTCCTCATTTGGCTGGCACGAGCAGAGGTGCCCAAAAGAGGTACGTCAATGAACTTAAGGCTCATAATGGAGTAGAGTTCGTCCCCGAGCAACATCTGCCAAAGCAGTAGTGATTAGAAAGGCAACCAATCATTTTTACTGAAGAAGATGCCAGCCACGTTCAGTTCCCTCATAACGACCCTCTGGTCGTAGCAGTGCAGCTCCCTAATCGGAGGGTTAGGAGAGTGGTGATCGATATGGGAGCTCAGTAAACCTTCTATTCCGGTCCACGCTGGAGAAGATGGGTTTGACTGTCGCCGAGCTGAAGGCAACCTCCATGATGCTTTATGGTTTCTCAGGAAAAGGATCAGCAACTATAGGGATGATCAAGTTGGTGATCACCTTAGGAAAGGGACCTCGGACAGTCTCAAAACTCCTTGAATTCGTGGTCATCGACTGTCCCGCCGCATACAATGCCATTTTGGGTCGACCTACACTTATAGCTTTTGAAGCCATCACCTCTGTCCACCACCTCGCGCTGAAATTCCCTTCTTCCACAGGGATATGCACGGTCCGTGGCGATCAGCTTGCTGCCAGGGAATGCTACAACATTTCCATGAAGGGAAAATTGAAACTCGGGCAGTTAACAATGGCCATCCAAGGTGGAGAAGAGGAATCTCAGGAACCTTTGCCTAATCCTGAGATTGAAAAACCTCAGAGCGCCGAAGGGGAAAGTATCGTCCCAAGTGAGGATATTGATCCCAAATAGGCGAGGATAAGTCTGAGCTCCAAGCTATTGAAGAGCTCGAGGAAGTAAATATCTATCCACAAAATCCCTCACGGATGGTTAAGCTTGGGAAAAACCTTTGTGGCAAGAGGAAGGCGGAGCTGATCAAATTTCTGGAGGAGAACCTGGATGTGTTCGCATGGTCATATGAGGACATGGTGGGAATCAGTCCAAACGTCATCATGCACACCCTTCATTTGGATAAGAGTGTTCCTGCAAAGTCCCAGAAACAGAGGCGCCTGGGAACAACTCGGGATGAAGCCCTAGAAGAAGAAGTAGCCCAGCTCAAGAAATGCGGCTTTATCCGTGAAGCCAAGTTCCCGGTCTGGGTCGCCAATCCCGTGTTGGTCCCGAAGCCAAATGGGAAATGGCGGACCTGCGTCGAATTCTCCGATCTGAACAAAGCCTGCCCCAAGGACTGTTTCCCCTTGCAGAGGATCGACCAATTGGTAGATGCCACGGCGGGGCACGGGCTCATGTCCTTTATGGACGCATACTCGGGCTTTAATCAGATCGCCATGAATCCAGTTGACTAGGAGCACACTAGCTTCATGACCCCAACTAACGTCTATGGTTACAAGGTCATGCCATTCGGACTGAAGAACACCGGTGCTACATACCAGAGATTGGTGAATAGAATGTTTGCCAACCAGATCGGGAAGAACATGGAAGTGTACGTTGATGACATGCTGGTCAAGTCAAAGACTGCCGATAACCATGTTTCCGACCTGGAGTAATGCTTCAAGAAACTGAGGGAGTACAGCATGAGGCTTAACCCACAGAAGTTCACTTTTGCGATCGCGTCTGGAAAATTCCTGGGTTTCATCGTCAATACCCGAGGAATCGAGGCGAACCCCGATAAGATCAAGTCATTGCTCAAGCTCCCCTCACCTAGGTCACGAAAGGACATCCAAGGCCTGACAGGAAGGGTGGCAGCCCTTAATCGGTTTATTTCCAAATCCACCGACAAGTTCCTGCCATTCTACAACCTGCTCCGGGGGAACAAGAAGTTTGAATGGACAGAGGAGTGCGAACATGCATTCCTCGACCTGAAGGCACATCTGTTCGAGCCGCCCGTATTGTCCAAACCAAAGGCAGGAGAGCCTCTTTTCCTTTACCTAGCTGTCACAGAAGATGCAGCTAGTGCCGTATTGGTCCGTGAAGAAGATCGGGTTCAAAAACCAGTCTACTACATCAGCAAGAGACTTCTCAGAGCCAAGTCCCGATACCCGGTGATGGAAAAGATGGCATTTTGTCTTATCACGGCCTCCTGAAAGCTCAGGCCGTATTTCCAATCCCACTCAATACACGTCATGACCGATCAAACTTTAAGGCAGGTTTTGCAAGAACCTGAGGCATCGGGACACCTGTTGAAGTGGGCTATCGAGCTCAGCCAGTTCGAGATTTTGTACACCCCACGAACTGCTATAAAAAGTCAGGCTCTGGCCGATTTTGTGGCAGAGTGCACAGGATTCAGGGAGGATCCTGTGGAAGGGTCATCCCAGGTCACCTCGACCCAGGCGTCATGGAAGATCTTCGTGGATGGCTCATCTAATGAGAACGGCTCCAGGGCTGGAATCATTTTGATATCCCCAGAAGGGCATAGATTCCACTCGGCGCTGAGATTCAGATTCAAGGTCTCCAACAACGAGGCCGAATACGAAGCTTTGCTGGCTGACCTAAGGATATCCCAGGAGCTGAAGGCCAGCTTCGTTCAATGCTTCAACGATTCCCAGCTCGTGGTAAACCAGGTGCTGGGTGAATATCAGGCACGGGGGGCCAAGATGGCTGCTTACCTGGCCAAGGTAAAAGTCGAACTGTCCATTTTTGAACGAGGCTCAATTGAGCAGATACCTCGAGAGCAGAACGCTAACGCAGACGCCCTCGCCAAGCTTGCTACCTCTGGGGAGACGGAGGCTTTGGGGTTAGTACCGGTAGAGTTCCTAGAGAAACCAAGTATAGAAGAGGTCGGGGCGGAGGTCGAGATGATCGACGCCAGACCGACCTGGATGACCCCCATCCTCGAGTATCTCACCGAAGGAAAGTTACCCGAGGGGCGTAATGACGCACGACGGGTACTGTACCAGGCTCCAAGGTATGCGATATTAGATGGGGTGCTGTACCGACGTGAGCATTCCCTACCCCTCCTACGATGTGTTCTGCCAGGTGAAGCAAAGGCCATCTTGCAGGAAGTGCATGAGGGTTTTTGCGGGGATCACACTGGGGGGCAAAGCTTGGCCCTAAAAGTCTTAAGGCCAGGGTATTACTGGCCCACTCTATCAAAGGACTCGATCTCGTACGTTAAGAAATGTGACAAGTGCCAGCGATTCACCACAGTTGCCCGTGCTCCCCCAGTCGAGCTGAAGATGATCTCGTCCTCGTGGCCATTCGTGGTTTGGGGAATTGACCTGGTGGGCGCCCTCCCTACTGGAAAGGGCGGGGTTTGCTACACTGTGGTGGCTATCGACTACTTCACAAAGTGGGCTGAGGCAGAACCTTTGGCAACAATCACTTCCAGGAAAGTCTTCGACTTCGTGGTCAAGAGCATTATCTGCCGGTTCGGGCTGCCAAAGAAAATCGTATCCAACAATGGGACTCAGTTCGACAACGACCTCTTCACCGAATTTTGTGAAAGGTACGACATTGTGAAAAGCTTCTCCTCCGTGGCCTATCCCCAGGCAAATGGCCAGGTCGAGGCTGTCAATAAGACGCTAAAGGCGAGCCTTAAGAAGAGGCTAGACAAAGCCAAGGGGGTCTGGCCAGAACAGCTCGCCCAGGTACTATGGGTATACCGGACCTCGCATCGGACTCCTACGGGTCATACTCCTTTCTCCCTGACTTTTGGGAGTGAGGCAGTGCTCCCTGTCGAGATTAAGGTATCTTCGCATAGAGTCTAGGCGTATGACCAGGACCGGAACCATGAACTACTTTGCGCGTCCCTCGACCTGATTGATGAAAGACGAGAAGATTCGCAACTTCAGCTCGCGCATTACCAGCAAAAAATCACTCGTTATTTCAACTCAAAGGTCAAAAAACACGCCTTTAGCATTGGCGACCTAGTCCTCAGGAGAGTCTTCTTAGCCGGTAAGAATCCCAAAGATGGAGTATTGGGACCGAACTGGGAAGGGCCATATCAAATCACCGAGGTCATAAAGGAAAGAACTTACAAATTAGCTCGGCTCGATGGAGAAGCAGTCCCATGAACTTGGAACGCCATCCATTTGAAGAAATATTATCAGTAACACCCTTGTAAGGCTTAAAGGCCACTTTTTTTTTTTTGTTAAGCAATGAGAATTAAATCTTTGTTTATTATTATGTATGTTTGCGAATGTAATCCCAAGTAACCACGAAAGACCCTTTCCTAATTACTTGGAGGGGCATATGGTACCTGGATAATATAACCTGGTCGCCTTAAAGGCTTAGAAGTTGATTCAAATCGATTGATCAATGCTTTTCTTAAAAAACACGAGATATTGATAAAGGATTAACGCGAACTAAGTCCTATCCTGGATATAACCAGGTCGTCTCAAAACTTAGAAGTTGATTCAAATTGATTGATCGGTGTTTTTCTTAAAAAGCACAAGATATTAGTCAAGAATTAACACGAACTAAGTTTTCAAATTAACGCCCTGGATGAAACCAGGTCCTAAAACTTAGAAGTTGATTCAAATTGATTGATCGGTGTTTTTCTTAAAAAGCACAAGATATTAGTCAAGAATTAACACGAGCTAAGTTTTCAAACTAACGTCCTGGATATAACCAGGTCCTAAAACTTAGAAGTTAATTCAAATTGATTGATCGATGTTTTTCTTAAAAAGCACGAGATATTGATAATTTTTTTTTCAAACTAACTTCCTGGACATAACCAGGTCCTAAAACTTAGAAGTTAATTCAAGTTGATTGATCGTTGTTTTTCTTAAAAAACACGAGATATCAATAAAGAATTAACGCGAACTAAGTTTTCAAGGCAATGTCCGGGGAGCAACCAGGGCTTATCTTAGAAGTTGGGTCAAGATTGGTTAACATGTTTTTCCTAGAAAAGCATAAAAGTATCAATCATAGCACCAAAAAAAAGAAAAACAAACTAAGACTATTACCAAAGTGCATAGAGGCAAAAGGATATAAATCAATTAAAAACAAAAATTGATAAAGCCAATTGTCTCGAGGTGAAAAAACCTCATACAAAGTTACAAGAAAAAAAAATACATGTGTTCAAAAAATAAAAAGAAGGCCCTAGGCTCCACCGGGCTGCTTCGATGAGGTCACCACCTCGCCCTCATGCTCGGCAGCTGTGGAGGTCTCCCCAGTCTCAGAGGGCGCCTCCTGCTGAACGCGAGCTTTAAATCCCTCCCGGAAGAGCTCCCAAGCATCCACTCCTAGAAAGGAGAAGTCTCCATCCGGGTTGAAGACCCAGCAGTGGTATAGCATATCCTCCATGGCAGAGCTGGAAGCCGCCTTCTCCGTTGCCAAGGCGGCCTTAGCCTCCTCAGCCTCAGTTTTTGCAGAGTCTAGCGCGGCCCGGGCAGCCCTGGCCTCCTCGAGTTCGGCCGTTACATCGGCTAGGGCGGCCTTGGTAGCCTCGACCTCTTGCAGCTTGGGGCGGGACGCGTCCAGCTCAGCCCGCGCGGCAGCCAAGGCATCCTTGGCCTCCTGTTCCTGCTTTTGGGCAATCTTTAGGGCGGCCAAGGTAGTCTGCTGGGCGGCCAAAACAGCCTGATGCTCCCCCCTCATGTCCTCGAGGCGAGCCTTGGACCTGGATATGCTCCGGTGAAGAGCCAAGGCACCCTACAAAACAAAGAGGCAACTGCCTTAGAAATAAAAATAGAGAACGTGCGATGCATGGTAACCAAAGAATACAAAATGCAAAGCCAGCTTACCGTTAGAGCCATTCCCAGTGAAGATGCCATCACGCTCTCCGGGGTCCTTGTTTCGATCGCTCGCAGGTCCCTTTCGGTGGCGTGGTAGTAGTGGTCGACGGTGTAGGTCGCTGTCTCGTACACCGTCCCCTGAAAGACGTCAGGAATTTTCTCCAAGGCCTGGGGGTCCACCAGAACGCGCACCTCGGGGACTGCGGTTGCCAAAGTCCTAGGCTCCACCTCCATATCCCGAATAGAGGCGGGAGCTCGTGGAGGGGCGGGGGCATCTTCTCCACTGCTGGAGGAGGTGGAGGTACCTTGGCCTGGGCAGCTAGGGTCTGGTCTTTCCCCTTTGCAGGGGACTTGGATGTTGTCCCAACGGCTTTCTTCGCCACTCGGAGCTTCTTCACCATGGGCCCAGAAGCCCCAGCAGAAGAGTTCCCTCCGGTGAACATAGCTCGCAGGTCTTTGTTTCCAGGCTGAGATATCTCCTCTGGCAAAACAAAGACAACATTAGTATACAAGTAAGCATTTATGCAAGAACAACAAAAATAAGAGGGAAAAAGCGGAACTCAAGTATATATCGAAAGGGATCCTACCCCCCCGAGCTAGAAGAGGAATCTATGGTCACGACCATCGGCCCCGGAACTTCTGCGGGGCAATCTAAGACATTGACTTCGCGAGCTGGAATAGGTTCTGGGTTCGAATCTGGCTCGGGACTAGACTCTTCTACATACTGCCTAAGACCCAGAGCTACAGTACCCTCCCGAAGAGAGGGCCACGACCGAAGATTAGTCCCATACTCCTCAAAGAAGGCCGACCTAAAGGCTAAGGTGTTGTCTACGACTATAGTACCCCTAGGGCGGCTACTCTCGTAATCCAGCATGAGCCAGTCGACACACTGGAGTAGGGTTATGTCGAGGTCTGGGTCGTTTCAATGACGTTGGACGGGCTGGTTGGGATTAAACCTAGCTAACCGGGGGTCTGCGGTGGCCCTATCTAAACCCCTAAATAGATAAGGGTTACCTTGGCCAGAGGGGCTGGTTGCTGCCCCGGACTGGGCCCTCTCCACGTTAACTGCTTGGGCGACCTCCAGCGCCCGCTTCCGCCTCACGAGGGGAACCTCGTCCTCTTCTCCTCCTCGGGAATGGGCCTCATCTCGTGAGCTGGGGGAAGCCCCCACGGTCTCCTTAGGGCCAAATTCTGGCCTGGAGAGATCAGATTGCATGCCAACATCGTCTCATCTGATACGAGCTGGCGATAGTCCTTTTCGCTGGCAGGAAGCCCCGCCAGTGTCTCGTACTGACTCCTGAGGATCACAGACTTGTCTGTCCTCGCGAAAATGGCTGCAGAATTGTTCTAAGTCAGAAACTGATAAAGGGGAGCTAATCAATACTTAACTTACGAGCTAAGAGTGAAGGGTACTTACGAGGGTGGTTGAAGTAGTGAAGTTCGCAGTTGCGAAACCCCATGGACATAAAGAATTGGTCTTTGAAGTCGTTGGGGTGGCTGGGCAGCTCGATGACTGCAGCCGTGTTTGGAAAACAGGTCAGGTAGTAGAACCCATCGCCTCGCCCCCGCTGCTCCGGGCTGGCCTTGAGGCAGAAAAAATATAAGATATCCGCCGGGGAGGGGACCTCCCATTCCTGTTTCAGGAATAGATATCTCAACCCCGCCAACAAACGGTAGGAGTTGGGGGGAGCTGGAAAGGAGGCAAATTCACGTAGTTGAGGAAGTCGGCGAAGTATTGGTCCAGCGGGAGGAAGGCCCCAGCCTTGAAGTACTTGTCACTCCAAGCCGCGTATTCTTCATCGAGCGGCGCACAGCTCCGCTCACCTTCTAGGGGAGGTCGGGCGATCAGGGCGCCCCTCCCCAGCTCGATATTGTGGGAAAGGAATATTTTATTCACTTTCCCCTGGTCGGTGATCTTCGAGACGATCCTCTCGGCCTCGAAGAAAGCGTCGGGCGCCACCTCGAGCTCTTGCTCCATGGCTGGCCCGAAAATGGGGATTGGGGAGTCTGTCACCACCTCCTTTCCTTTGGATTGTTGGGAGGACAAGCTGCCTGCGGTCTTCTTAGGGGCGTTCTTCTTGGGTCCCATCTGGTCGCCTAGCGAACAAAAGAAGAAATTTTAGAAGGGGCGACCTAAGCATAAGAAAGAATCTGAAGAGAAGTGTTTCCTTTGCACGGGCTGAGGTAATCTCAGCCCGTGGAGAGTGAGACCAAGTGGTTCTATGAACACCCGCCTGTGCTCCCAACGGATCCCCGATTACTCGGAATTTGTGTGTCAGGAGGGTCAAGATAAAAGTTTTCCTTGGAAGGAAAGTTTCAGTAGGCAAGAAGTGCAAAACCGCCTGTGAAGCGTGTCCCCTAAGCTACCCGGTTTTGCACCCAAAAGGCTGGATATTTTAAACAAGCATACCAAAAAATCCTACCCAGAAGATTTCCCCAGAAAGCGTACCCTATGAGCCATGCTCCTAAAGGGTTTTTTCTACGACCGATGCCCTAAAATAAAAACCTACACCCTTCATACCCACAAAAAACCAACAGAATGTTGCATGCAGCTACAGGAACTATTTACCTAGGCTACAGTGAAGAAGAAATTCAAAGCATGCACAATCAGAAAACTTACGGAGTGTTTTGCTGTGGAGGGGATGAATGGATCGTCTGGGTTGGAGCCTCTTCGGAATAGCTGGTACCAAAGCCTCAAAGGAGCCCTTGCACCTGAACTTCTGGAATGCTGGGAACGGTAACCGGAAGAAAAAGAGGGTTTTTTGAGGATGAGAAGAGAGAAGAAGATGGGAAATTTAGAAAATTTTCAAATAAACGGGTGGCCCATTCGTAAGGTGGCCACCCCTTTTATATACGTGAAAGGCCATGTGAGGAGGGCCGTTGGATTGCCCTGATGTGGGATCCGAGGCTCTCTACTTGAAAGGCGAAACGATGGCCGACTATAGGCTAGGTCATTTAATGCGGTTCTCGGAAGACGTACCGTCACCAACCATGATGCTCCATGTATTCGGCGCCTGCGTAATGAGTGGAATATGAAGAGTCCATGAAGAAGCCTAAAAGCCCCCACTGTGGCCCCAGATGACGTCATGTGCCACGAGCAGAGGCTTGGGAGGAAAATGTATGCCCTAATTTTCCACGGGCTATTAGCGAGCTGAGATATGGCATAATTATATCAGCCACATGGATACCACGTGGCCGGAGCTACTGTTGTCAGGTCCTACCTCTTTAGCTTGAGGTAGCCAAAAGTTTATCAAGATTATTTAAGGGTCGAGTCAGAGATATGAAGACCACGGGTCGAGAAGGCATCTAGCCCGAGGCACGAGCTAGAGTTGGAAGCTGTGACCCCTTATGAAGTCAACCACGCAATGTAAACGTGCATATATCAGACATCACATGTCTGATATATTCCTGAATTCTCGGACACGCAGCATGAACGTGCGTGTTTAGGCACCCACGACTGGGTTGGGCCGTGCGGCCCATTATCCCCCTTACCTATTGATTAGACCACACTTCATCTGTCAGGTTTTAGGAATTAATCATGAATGTCACAGAAGTGACATTATGGGTAAGAAGGTCAGGGGATGACCCCCCTTACCAACTCCCAGGTGCCCTCTCCTATAAATATGGAGACCCTAAGAGTTGCAAAGGGTTGGATTCTATTGTGTAACGAAATACCCTGTAAAGAATACCAGAAATATAGCAATAATATTGGCTAGTGGAGTAGAATGATTTTAACCTTTGAACCACCTAAAAATGTAGTCGTATCTTCAGTTCATATTAAGATCATTCATCTGTTTCAATTCATCACTCAGCACTAATCCCTTTCTCTTATTTTCTTAATTACTTGTTGGCGAAGAACCGCGCCAACATTAGTAAAATTAATAAAAGTTTAATAATTAATTAAATAAAAATTTAAGTATAATTAAAAATTCATCAAAAAAATAATTTTTAACTATAATTTAAATAAAATAAAATTACCAATCATAATAATTAATTTTAACATTAATATTAGATGTTTTGTAATTGAAAAAGTTAAAAATATAAATGGTTTAATAAATTATAATTAAGTAAAATATAAATATAATAAAATTGTTATTGATTAAGTAAATAATCCAATACAAATTGAAGAATTTAAAAAAAAATTACAAAATGAAATTAACGTATAATTAAATTAATTTAAAAATAAAAGTAATAAATAAGTAAATGTTAAAGTTGACTGGTCAAATGACATGTGGCACTACATGATTGGTCCACATTATTATTATTCTTAAAATAATTTGCTAATTTATTTTTCAATTTAACAAAAAATAAAATTTACATTGTTTTCAAAAAAAAAATTCAAACTTTTTTTCAATTTAAGATTAAGTATGAAAAATACATTTTTTTAAATCTAATTTTTTATTATTAATATCCTCAAATTTTTTAATTTATTATTATTATTATTATTATTATTATTATTATTATTATTATTATCATTATTAAAATCTTCCTATTTTTCATTTTGTCTACTTTTTTTTCAATTAAAGATTAAGTAATTTTGTTTAAAATCCAAGCAATAATTTAAGATTAAATATTTTTTTAACTTAATCTTAAATAATTGATTAAAAGCAACAAATTTGATTTTTTTTTTTGAAAAAAATGAGAAAAAATTTATTTTTTGTTACTTTTAAATTGAAAAACAATAAATTTGATTTTAAAAAAAAAATGAAAAATATAAAATGATATTTTTTATGAAAAATTATTTAAAATAATAATAATAATAATAATAATAATAATAATAGTAATAATAATAATAATAATGTGTACCAATCATGTGGTGCCACATGTCATTTAAGTGTTAGTAAGTTGTAAGTTTGAGTATTTTAGCCGCAAATATCCCTATAAATAATTATTTTTACCAGAGATAGGATATTATTATCAGTTAGTGATAATTAGGGAGACAAACAGTCATGAAATACTTTGACTATCATTTTCCTCATTTTAAGACAATTATTAATATTTTCTTAATTATTTCGCTTAAAGATGGCGAGCGACAGAAGCTGGATGAGTGCGAGGAATCGTTGGTCTCTGGAGTATAGAAATGGTGTTAAGGAGTTCTTCGATATCGCCAAAAATCAGTTGAACGATCGGGGTTTGGTTCGCTGTCCGTGCAAGAAATGTGGGAATGTTAAGTTCCAGCCTATAAATGCAATTTCGATGCATTTATTCAACAATGGCATCATACAGTCCTACAAAGTGTGACATTACCACGGAGAGGCGCTGCCGTTGCCACCAGCTGTGGTACGAGATCATGACAGAGATGAGATAGCGAATATCCTGGAGGATGTTTACGCTGAAGATGACGTTCCCGCTGGAAACTATAATGATCCTCAACATCGCGACAAGTATGACAATTTATTTAAGGAGACGTCAAGTGAACTGTACCCGGGTTGCCGAAAGTATTCCGCGTTGAACTTCTTGGTGAAGCTGATGCATCTGAAAGTTATTAACAAGTGCAGCAATCATTACTTTGATGGTTTGCTGGAATTGTTAGTCGACGCTATGCCTGGCGGAACAATTTTACCTAAGTCTAACTATGAGGCGAAGGCAATGTTGCGGAGTATTGGATTGGGATATGAGTCCATCGATGCTTGCAAGCATGAATATGCACTGTTTTGGAAGGAGAATGCAAATTTGGAATTCTGTCCGGCTTGTGGTGAGTGTCGCTGGCAAGATAATCGTGGGAATGGGAAGAAAGTGGCCCATAAGGTCATGCGGTACTTTCCATTGACGCCGAGATTAAAAAGGCTGTACAGTTCCAGATATACTGCAGAGGATATGAGATGGCACTATTCTAAAAGGCCAAAGGAAGATGGTGTGATGAGGCACCCCGCTGACAGTAAGGCGTGGAAGAACCTTGATGAGTTGTACCCATCTTTCGCAGCTGTAACGCCCTACTTCCTTAGAGCCGTTACTAAGTGAGTTTTTAAGACAAAACAGTGTGCAATGAACTCGCTAACCGAGGTTTTGAAACAAAAGTGTGACTAGTTAAAAGTTAAGGCTGTAATCTTTGAAAATGCGTCGTTTCATTAAAACTTCTATTATTAAACATTTGGGATCCCAAAATAAGGTTTGAAAACTAATTACATCTTGAAATAAGGTTACAGTTGAGAAATCATAAAATCATAGGTTATTACAGCCATTTTTGAATAAACCCCCAACCAAAGCAGTCGGGCAGGCCAAACATGTACGCGTCGCTTCACGCTCTCCGTACTCATGGTTGGTTGACTTAGTCCTTGCAACTACCTGCCACACGGAGCACCCGTGAGCCGAAGCCCAGCAAGAAAACCCAAATAACACATAACATATGCAAATCAAATAGCTGTCATAATTCACTGACACATAGGAAAAACCATCATAATAAACAAGTACGGCCATGCCGCCCCCAAGGCCTTACCAAAGCCTGGAGTTTCAGTTCTCACCGCGAGGATAACTCATGTATCCCTTGGGTCCCACCCTGAATATAAGCATCCCATGTGCTGTGTGTTACTTTCGGCCCCACGGCCGCCCCGGCCTACGCCGCACTCGGCCCTTGCCGTTCAATTCATCATAATCACACATATAGTACATTAAAAATAAACATTCACACACATCACAGTTCATTTAAGGTTAAGCATTTGCACGTAATACAATCCGGGGCCACGCCCTACAATCACACAGTGGGGCCATGCCCTAATCTCGGGTGTTACGGTTTTCTTACCTGTATTCCGTGCTTCCCGATGCACCACGATCACGAGCACGGTCCACAAGCACGAGCCCCTCCGAAATCCTAGTCACAACACACATAAAACACTTTCAATACTGACCAAGCCTAGAACCACTTCCCGGGACCAATCCCGCACTCCCGGGACCTCTAAATCCATAAAGCAAAGTATCGGAACCACCCCCCGAGTCCCCGGGCAAAAGCCCTAAAAACTCAACTTTTGGGCTGCCAAAATGGCCTAGGGCCGCGGCACACCCCTCAAGGGCTGCGGCGCCCAGCAACAAACCCTTCTCCTGATGCAACATCGCGCTGCGGCGCCCAAGAACAGGGCCGCGGCGCTCATACGCGAACCCAGAAAATCTGGGTTTTCTCTTGCGTTTTTCCCGAACTTAAACCTTCCAAATCACACCAAACCAATACCCAAACCCCAAAACCAATTCCAAGCTTCATATGAACAACTTAACAACCTATAGGCACTAGGTACAAGATCAAAACATCAACACACCCAAGAATCCACCCCTTGATTCCTATTTTCAGCCACCCAAACCAAAACTCAAACAACTAACTCAAAACTCAACAAAAACAACTCAAGCTCTAGATTTTACAAATCAAAACAGAAATCAAAACTTAGATGTGTCTAAAACCCTTACCTCAAATGGAGAACCCACACAAAGTCCTTGATCTCCTCCTAGACTCCCACTTCTCCTTCTCTTCTTCTTCTTGCCCCTAACCTTCTTTCTCCTTCTCTTTCTTCTCTTCAATTTCTATCAAGCCTCAAGTGGCATAAATGCCCCAAACCGTATACCCCTAAATCCCAGCTGCCATTTATCTATTTCCCAACCAAATGACCATTTTGCCCCTCCTTGCCTATCCTTTCCTACTTAAACCTCAAGGGCACTTAAGTCCTTTCATTACTATTTCAATTCTACCATTTTCTTTCTAAAACTTGTTACTCTCAGCAGTAACTAATGGTTACCCAGGTTACTAAATCTCCAATAACCATTACCCGCTAAATCTCAACTTAACCATAAAATTCCCGAGGTACCCCTAGGCTCCTCCCGAGCCGGGTATAGAAATCCCGTTGTGACTCTTAAGTTAACTAGCTCTCAAGGACCGTCTCGGCACGTGCATCACAATAATACCACCACACTCACGTGGTACAAATCACGAAATACAATTATCACATATATGCCCTCAGCGGGCTAAAATTACAATTATGCCCTTCAAACACAATCAGGGCCTACATGCATACTAATACACATAGTCATGCATCTCAGATAAACAGTTAGTCAAATAACATGCTTTAAACCATAACCATGCATTTAACTCATAAAATCACACATAAATCCCAACATGCC
This sequence comes from Humulus lupulus, assembly GCF_963169125.1. NCBI lineage: Eukaryota > Viridiplantae > Streptophyta > Magnoliopsida > Rosales > Cannabaceae > Humulus > Humulus lupulus. The sequence goes on along the minus strand of NC_084800.1, from coordinate 143,270,881 downwards.
CTCCTGGCACACTAATCAAGGCCCTTAAGCCTTATTAGCGATTTTGGGTCGTTACAGCAGCCAAACCTCGAAATGTTAGGCTTGGGTTGGCTACAGATGGTTTCAATCCTTTTGGGAACATGAGCAACTCTTACAGCATGTGGTTTGTGATACTTGTCCCATACAACTTGCTGCTGTGGAAGTGCATGAAACCACAATCATTAATGTTGTCTATTCTAATTCCAGGTCCTTCTTCACCTGGAAAAGATATCGATGTATATATGAGACCTTTGCTTGATGAGTTGAAGGAGTTATGGGTGAATGGTGTCGAGACACGAGATGCATACTGTTGACGCAGTTCTTCGGCAATAGATAATTATAGAATAAGGAGTGGGATTAGTGCTAAATAATGAACCGTAATAGATGAATGATCTCTTAGTAAAATTATAACTCGAATACTTTTTTAGGTGGTTCAAAGGTTAAAATCCTTCTAGTCCACCAGCCAATATTATTGATATCTCTCTGATATTCCTTACAGGGTATTTCTTTACAAATTAGAATCCAACCCTTTGCAACTCCCAGGGTCTCCATATTTATAGGGAGAGGGCACCTGGGGGTTGGCAAAGGAGGTCATCCCGTGACCTTCTTACCCATCATGTCACTTCTGTGACATTCATGATTAATTCCTAAAACCTGACAATGAAGTGTGGTCTAATCAATAGGTAAGGGGGATAATGGGCCGCACGGCCCAACCCAGTCGTGGGTGCCTGAACACGCACGTTTATGCTGCGTGTCCGAGAATTCAGGGATGGATCAGACACGTTATGTCTGATATATGCACGTTTACATTGCGTGGTTGACTTTATAAAAGGTCAGAGGTGCCAACTCAAGCTCGTATCTCGAGCTTGATGTAGTCTCAGCTCGTGGTGTCCATACTTCTGACCCGACTCCTTAGTATTCTCATTAAGCCTTTGGTTACCTCGAGCTAAAGAGGTAGGACCTTGTAACAGCAGCTCCGGGTACATGGCATCCACGTGGCTGATATAATTATGCCCTTTCTCAGCTCGCTACCAGCCCGTGGATATTTAGGGCGTACACATACAATAGTACCTTGTTCAATATGCGTGCAGCAATCTTGTGGACCATTAACGACTACCCAGCTTATGCTATGATGTCTGGGTGGATCACAAAAGGGTACAAGGCGTGCCCCACATGCAATGAAGAAACTCCCTCTGTAGGGATTAGAAGTAAAATTGCATACATTGGCCATAGGAGGTTTCTTGATATGGATCATGAATGGAGGAGCAAACGAGCACTATTCGACGGTAACAAGGAACTCAGGCCACCACCGAAAGATTACTCCGGTGATGATGTGTTGAAGCAATTAGAGAATTTGTAGATTAGACATCCTGGGAAACACAAAGAATTTGGTGGTGTGAAACGCAAAAGGGCTCCGATTGAACTTAATTGGTCGAAGAAGAGCATATTTTTTGAGCTTGATTATTGGAAGGAATTATTGCTGAGGCATAACTTGGATGTAATGGACATTGAGAAGAATGTTTGTGGCAGTGTCTTGGGAATTTTGTTGAACTTTGTTGACGCGGTTCTTCGCCAACAGGTAATTAAGAGAAGAAGAGAAAGGGACTAGTGCTGAAAGTAGAACCGTCACAGATATGAAATCTTAGAGAATGAACTAGGTGACTCCAGACACGTTTTTGAGTGGTTCAAAGGTTAAAATCCTTCTACTCCACTAGTCAATATTATTGATATATTCTGGGTATTTGGTTTACAAAGTATATGGCTCTTCAGAGACTATTTTTTCCAACCCCTATCAACTACCAGGGTCCCCATATTTATAGGAGAAGGCACCTGGAAGTTGGTAGGGAGGTCATCACGTGACCTTACCATTTGTCATATCAACTCTGTAACATTTATGATTAATTCCTAAACCTGACACATAAGTGTGGTCTAATCAGTATGTAAGGAGATAATGGGCCGCACGACCCAACCCAGCCGTGGGTGTCCGAATGCGCACGTTCCTGATGCGTGCCCGGGAAGTCAGGGAGATATCGGACACGTGATGTCAGATATAGGCACGTTTATCTTGTGTGTGTTGACTTTACAAAGGGTCAGAGATCCACGAGCAGCAGCTCGCACAACGAGCTGCTTCACTGACCCAACCTTCGGCCTTAAGGACTCCTTCCCCCAGTCTTGGGCAGCATTGGCGAGTTCTTGAGGATACCTCGAGCTAAGCGGGTACGACCTGGAAAACAAAATCTCTGACCTGGGGAAGTCCTCGGACTAACCTTGATTAGTCCGAGGCTGGACCTACTAATCAGCCCGTGGGAAAACCAGGGCGTACATCTGCCCCCAAGCTCCTGCTCGTGGTATATGACGTCATATATAGAAGACCACAGTAGGGGCTTTTAGACTTCCCTACAACCCTTCACATTCCACTTTTTGTGCAGGTGTCTGATACGTGGAACGCCGTGGGTGGTGACGGTACGTTTTACGAGAACCGCATTTAATGGCCTAGCCTATTGCCCAGCCGTCGTTTCATATTTCGAGTGGAAGGCCTCGGATCCCTCACTAGGGCCATCCAAGAGCCTTCTTCACGTGATATTTCCCTTATATAAAAAAGGGGGTGGCCATCCTATGCACGGACCACCCCTTCATTCAAATATTTCCCAAATCTCTTTCCTTCTTCCTTCTCTGACTTTCAGAAGAATGAAACCCTCGATTCTACTGCCACCATTTTCCTTGTTCACGAAGCTTAGGCGCACGAGTTCCTCCAAAGCTTTGGAAGCTACTGCACCGACGAGGCTCCTGCCAACGCAACACTCTCATTTACCGTCCAGCCATATACTGTAAGTTTTCTGACCCTGTTCATTTTGAAAGCATGCCACTGTAGTTTAGGTGAAATTTTTTACTGTAGCCGCATGCAAGGGTTTTCTGGGTTGCGCGGGTAGGAGGGTGACAACCCCTTTTAGGCTAGGGCACACTTGTTGTAGGAAATCGCCTTAGAGTATGGGTTTCAAGATGCTTCTTCAGAAACAATTTTTGGTTAGGATCTTTAGGAATTTTGGGTGCAAAACCGGGTAGCTTAGGGGATACGCTTCAAAAGCGGTTTTGCAACGTTCTGCCTGTTGAAACTTCCCCCCCAAGGCAAATTTTTACTTTGAACCCCCTGACACACGAATTCCGAGTAATCTGGGATCTGTTGGGAGCATATGCGCGTGTTCATTAAACCGCGTGGTTCCACTCTCCACGGGCTGGGCTTACCTCAGCTCGTGTAAATAATGATTACTTCGTCCTTCTGCTTCGGTCACCTTTTCTAAAGTGTTTTCTTTTGTTCGATAGGAGACCAGATGGCTCCAAAAAGGAATCTGCCTCAGAAGAACGTGGGAAGCTCGATCTCCCAGCAAGAGAAAGGAAAGGCGGTGATGCCCAGCTCGTCGATCCCCCACTTTGGGCCGGCCGTGGAGAAACAAGTCGAGGTGGCCCCCGACGCATTCTTTGAGGCGGAGAGAATCGTCTCAAAGGTGACCGACCAGGTGAAGATCAACAAACTTTTCCTCACCCACAAGATCCCACTGGGGAAGGCCTCAGTCATAGCCCAACCTGTCGCGGAGGGCGAGCGGAGCTGTACGCCGCTAGACGAATCGTTCGCGGCCTGGAGCGGTGAGCACTTCAAGGCAGGGGCCTTCCTCCCCCTGGACCAGTACTTCGCTGACTTTCTGAACTACGTGGGGTTGGCCCCTTTTCAGCTCCCCCCCAACTCCTACCGTCTGCTGGCGGGGTTGAGGTACTTGTTCAAGAAGCAGGAGTGGGAGGTCCCTACTCCTGCTGATATTTTATATTTCTTTTGCCTCAAAGCCAGCCCGGATCAGCGGGGGCGAGGTGACAAGTTTTACTATTTAACCCGTTTTCCTAATACGGCGGCGGTCATCGAGCTGCCAAGCCATCCAAATGACTTCAAGGACCAGTTTTTCATGTCAACTGGGTTCCGGAACTGTGAGCACCACTACTTCAATCGTCCTCGTAAGTGAACCCTGACCCTAGCTCGCCTTTTAAGTTTTGTTTAATTTTAGCTCCCCCCGTACTCCATTCTGATTCCAACCCAATCTTGCAGCCATCTACGTGAGGACCGAGAAGTCTGCGACCCTCGGGGGTCAATATGAAACACTGGCGGGCTTGCCCCCCAGTGAAAAGGACTACCACGTGCTCGTGACGGACGAGACGATGGTGTTCTGCAAACTGATTTTTCCAAATCAGACTCTGAACCTGAAGAGGCTTCGGGGGCCGCATGCAGCTCGCGCAAACAGACCTATCACCGTGGAGGAGGTCGCGGAAGAGGAGGACGAAACAGCTGAAGTTCCGCTCGTGAGGAATAGAAAGAGGACCTTGGAGGTCGCTCAGGGGATGGATGAGGAGAGGATCCAAACCGGAGCAGCCGCGGGTCCTTCCGGTCAAGGTAACCCTTATTTGTTTAAGAATGTAGATAGGGCCACTGCAGACCCTTGGCTGGTTAGGTTCAATCCTAGGTAGATCGTCCATCGTCACGGGAGGAACCCGGACCTGAATACACTCCTGCTCCATTCTGTTGACCGGCTCGTGCTGGATCACCAAGAGAGCCGGCCTAGGGGTACCGTAGTAGTAGATAACACCCTAGCTTTTAGGTCAATCCTTTTTGAGGAGTATGGGACCAACTTACGCACATGGCCATCACTTCAGAGGGGTGCCTATGCTCCGGGTTTTAGACAGTATGTAGAAGAGTCAAGCCCCGAGTCAGAACCGGACCTAGAACCCGCATCAGTTCGTGAGATAATTGTCCTAGGCTCTTCTAGCTCGGGGGGTAGGGCTCCCTTAATATTCGTATATTTTTTTGCTTTTAACCTCTACATGAGGTGTTTTCACCTCGAGACGATTTACTTGGCCATCTTAACTTATATATATATATTTTTATATATAAGCTTAGTTCATGCTAACCGTTATTTATATCCCGAGCTCTTTAAGAAGAACCACGATCAATAAATTTAAGTTAACTTCTAAGTTTTATGACCCGGTTAAAACCAGGAACTTATTTTGAAAACTTAGTTCGTGTTAACTTTTATCCATATCCCGAGCTCTTTAAGAAGAACCACGATCAATAAATTTAAGTTAACTTCTAAGTTTTATGACCCGGTTATAACCAGGAACTTATTTTGAAAACTTAGTTCGTGTTAACTTTTATCCATATCCCGCGCTCTTTAAGAAGAACCACGATCAATAAATTTAAGTTAACTTCTAAGTTTTATGACCCGGTTAAAACCAGGAACTTATTTTGAAAACTTAGTTCGTGTTAACTTTTATCCATATCCCGAGCTCTTTAAGAAGAACCACGATCAATAAATTTAAGTTAACTTCTAAGTTTTATGACCCGGTTAAAACCAAGAACTTATTTTGAAAACTTAGTTCGTGTTAACTTTTATCCATATCCCGAGCTCTTTAAGAAGAACCACGATCAATAAATTTAAGTTAACTTCTAAGTTTTATGACCCGGTTATAACCAGGAACTTATTTTGAAAACTTAGTTTGTGTTAACTTTTATCCATATCCCGAGCTCTTTAAGAAGAACCACGATCAATAAATTTAAGTTAACTTCTAAGTTTTATGACCCGGTTAAAACCAGGAACTTATTTTGAAAACTTAGTTCGTGTTAACTTTTATCCATATCCCGAGCTCTTTAAGAAGAACCACGATCAATAAATTTAAGTTAACTTCTAAGTTTTATGACTTGGTTAAAACCAGGATAGGACTTAGTTCGCGTTAACCCTTATCCATAGATAAGAGTCAACATCTAAGTCGTTAAGGAGACCTGGTTATATCCAGGTACCATATGCCCCCCAAGTAACTGGGAAAGGGTCTTTCGTGGTTACTTTTAAAATCACACTTGCAAATAAAAAGAAACATTCGATTCTTATTTATACATAGAAGTGGCCCTCCAGGCCTTACAAGTGGATCATTGATAGTATTTCTTTAAGTTGATGGCATTCCAAGTCCGCGGGATCGCCCCTCCATCAAGTCGAGCTAACTTATAAGTTCCCTCCTTGATGACTTCGATGACCTGGTATGGTCCTTCCCAGTTTGGTCCCAAAACCCCATCTTTGGGATCTTTTCCGGCCAGGAAAACTCTCCTTAGGACCAAATCGCCAACGCTAAAGGCGCGTTTTTTGACCTTAGTGTTGAAGTAGCGAGTGATCTTCTGCTGATAATGGGCGAGTTGGAGTTGCGAATCCTCCCGCCTTTCATCAACTAGGTCTAGGGAATGGCATAGGAGTTCGTGGTTCCGGTCTTGGTCGTAGGATTGGACTCTATGCGACAGAACTTTAACCTCCACGGGGAGGACTGCTTCACTCCCAAAGGCTAGGGAGAAAGGAGTGTGACCTGTGGGAGTTCGATGCGAGGTCCGGTATGCCCACAGGACCTGGGGGAGCTGGTCTGGCCAGACCCCCTTTGCTTCATCTAGCCTCTTCTTGAGGCTTGCCTTTAGAGTTTTGTTCACAGCCTCGACTTGGCCGTTCGCCTGGGGATAGGCCACGGACGAGAAACTTTTCACAATTCCGTGCCTTTCACAAAATTCGGTGAACAGATCGCTGTCAAATTGGGTGCCGTTGTCGGAGACGATCTTCTTAGGAAGGCCAAATCGACAGACGATGCTTTTCACCACAAAGTCGAGTACTTTCTTCGATGTTATTGTCGCCAATGGCTCTGCTTCGGCCCACTTGGTGAAGTAGTCAATGGATACCACGACGTAACGGACCCCGCCCTTTCCGGTTGGCAGGGCGCCCACTAGATCTATTCCCCAAATGGCAAATGGCCAAGGAGCCGAGATCATTTTTAGCTCGACCGGAGGAGCTCGGGCAACCACAGCAAATCGCTGACACTTGTCGCACCTTTTCACATACGAGATTGAGTCTTTGGACAGAGTCAGCCAATAATAACCTTGCCTGAGAACCTTTAAGGCCAGGCTTTTCCCCCCAGTGTGGTCTCCGCAGAATCCTTCGTGAACTTCCTGCAGGGTGGCCTTCGCTTCACTTGGAAGAATGCACCGGAGGAGAGGTAGGGAGTGCCCACGTCGGTACAACACTCCTTCGACTAGCGTATATCTAGGAGCTTGATAAAGGATTCGTCGTGCGTCGTTACGCTCTTCGGGTAACCTGCCTTCGACGAGATACTCAAGAATGGGAGTCATCCAGGTCGGCCTAATATCAATCATCTCGATCTCTGCTCGATCTCCTTCTATACTTGGTTTTTCCAAGAATTCTATTGGCACCAACCCCAGGGTTTCTGCCTCTCCCGAGGTGGCGAGAGCATCTGCGTTGGCGTTCTGCTCCCGAGGTATCTGTTCGATCGACCCTCGCCCGAATGCGGATAGCTCGTCTTTTACTTTTTCCAAATAGGCAGCCATCTTGGGTCCTCGCGCCTGATACTCTCCCAGAACCTGGTTCACCAAGAGCTGGGAGTCACTGAAGCACTGGACGGAGCTCGCCTTTAGCTCACTAGCTACCCTCAGCCCCGCCAATAAAGCCTCGTACTCTGCCTCGTTGTTAGACGCCTTGAACCCGAACCTTAGCGCCGAGTGGAATCTATGTCCCTCGGGGGATATCAAGATGATTCTGGCCCCGGAGCCATTCTCATTAGATGAACCATCAATGAAGATCTTCCACAGCGAATGTGGGGAAGCGACCTGAGGCAAGCCTTCTGATGGATTCTCCTGGAATCCCGTGCACTCCGCCACGAAGTCAGCCAAGGCTTGACTTTTTATGGCAGTTCGTGGAGTATAGAAAATCTCGAACTGACTGAGCTAGACCGCCCACTTTAACAAATGCCCCGATGCTTCAGGATTTTGCAACACCTGACTTAGCGGCTGATCGGTCATGACGTGCACTGAGTGGGACTGGAAATATGGTCTGAGCTTTCGCGAGGCTGTGATTAGGCAAAACGCCAATTTTTCCATCAGTGGGTATCGTGACTCTGCTCCGAGGAGTCTCTTGCTGATGTAGTAGACTGGCTTTTGAACTTGGTCCTCTTCTCGCACTAGCACGACTCTTGCTGCATCCTCAGTGACGGCCATGTAGAGGAAAAGAGGTTCTCCTGCCCTGGGCTTGGACAGCACGGGCGGTTCAGCCAGATGCGCCTTCAAGTCGAGGAATGCGCTTTCGCATTCTACTGTCCACTCAAACTTCTTGTTTCCCCGGAGCAGGTTGTAGAAGGGCAAACACTTGTCGGTTGATTTGGAAGTGAACCGGTTGAGTTCTGCCACCCTTCCTGTGAGGCCTTGGACGTCTTTCCGCGACCTGGGGGAAGGAAGCTCGACCAGTGACCTGATTTTGTCGGGGTTTGCCTCGATTCCTTGGGTATTGACTATGAACCCCAGGAATTTCCTTGATGCGACACCGAAAGTGCATTTATGAGGATTGAGCCTCATGCCGTATTCCCGTAGTATTTTAAAATATTCTTCCAGGTCGGAAACATGGTTGTCGGCAGTCTTCGATTTGACAAGCATGTCATCAACATACACCTCCACGTTCTTTCCGATCTGGTCTGCGAACATTCTGTTTACTAGCCTCTGATAGGTAGCTCCGGCGTTCTTCAGACCAAATGGCATGACCTTATAGCAATAGACATTCGTTGGGGTCATGAAGCTGGTATGCTCCTGGTCCGCCGGGTTCATCGCGATCTGATTGTAGCCTGAGTATGCGTCCATGAAGGACATGAGCTCGTGCCCCGCCGTGGCATCCACCAGCTGATCGATCCTTGGCAATGGAAAGCAATCCTTGGGGCAGGCTTTATTCAGGTCGGAGAAGTCAATACAGGTCCGCCACTTCCCGTTGGGCTTTGGAACCAGCACGGGATTAGCGACCCAAATTTGAAATTTGGCTTCGCGGATAAAGCCACACTTTTTGAGCCGGGCCACTTCTTCTTCAAGGGCTTCGGCTCGGGTCGTTCCTAAACACCTCTGCTTTTGGGATTTTCCAGGAACACTTTTATCCAGGTGGAGTGTGTACATGATGACACTCAGACTAATCCCCACCATGTCCTCGTGGGACCATGCGAATACGTCCAAGCTATTCTTCAGAAACGCAATCAGCTCCGCCTTTCTCTTGTCGCAGAGGTTCTTCCCAAGCTTAACCGTCCGTGACGGATTTTGTTCATCAATGTTCACCTCCTCGAGCTCCTCAATAGCCTGGAGCTCGGATCTATCCTCGCCTACTCGGGGGTCAATGTCCTCGCTCAAGGCGATCTTTTCTTCTTCGGTCTTCTGAGGTTTTTCAATCTCAGGAGCCGCCAAGGGTCCCTGAGATTCCTCCTCGCCCTGAATGGCCATTGCCAGCTGCCCGGGTTTAGACTTTCCCTTCATGGAAATGCTGTAGCATTCCCTGGCAGCGAGCTGATCGCCCTTGATGGTACAGATTCCTGTTGAAGTAGGGAACTTCATGGCGAGGTGTCGAACGGAAGTGATGGCCTCGAAAGCTATGAGCGCAGGTCGTCCCAAAATGGCGTTGTAGGCAGCGGAGCAGTCAATGACCACGAACTCAAGTAGCTTGGAGACTGTCCGAGACTCTTCTCCTAGGGTGATCACTAGCTCGATCGTCCCTATCGCTGCTGATCCTTCTCCCGAAAAGCCATATAGCATCATCGAGGTTGCCTTTAGCTCGGCGACAGTCAGACCCATCTTTTCTAAGGTGGATCGGAATAGGAGGTTCACCGAGCTCCCATTGTCCACCAACACTCTCCTTACTTTCCGGTTGGTGAGGTGGATTGCTACGACCAAGGGATCGTTATGAGGGAATTGGACATGGCCTGCGTCTTCCTCCGTGAAAGTTATCGGTTGTTTCTCTAGCCGTTGCTGTTTTGACTGACGTTGCTCCGGGATGAACTCCACTCCGTTGTGGGCCTTTAACTCATTCACATACCTCTTCTGGGCGCCTCTGCTCGTGCCAGCCATATGCGGCCCTCCAGAGATGGTGGATATCTCTCCCTCGATCACGGGAGGAGGGACGTCCTGATCTACCCGAGGCCCGGGCTGATTGGTTGGGACTTTTGGAGTTGGTCGACCCGCTGGGACCCTATTTCGTGAATATTGCGCCAAGGGGCCTGCTCGGATGAGAGTCTCGATTTCATCTTTTAGATGCCTGCAATCGTCGGTATTGTGGCCGACGTTGTTATGGAAACGACAGAACTTCGAAGTATCTCTCTTTACCTTGTGGTGTTTCAATGGCTCTGGCCTCTTCCAGGGGACCCGAGCAGCGTTGGCCAGGAAAATATTTTCCCTGGACTGGGTGAGCTCGGTATATGTTGTGAACACGGGCTTGAATTTATCCACAGACTTATTCTTCTTTTGACCGTGCTGGCTGTTTTCACCGTTTCCCTTTCTTTTGCCACCGCCGGGCTGGTTGTTCTACGCGTCGCCGGGGATTGCCACCGCGATCTCCGTCCCTGCTCCAGCGGGCTTCTCGGGAACCTGGCTGGTCCCCGCGGCTGAAGCTTCAGCTTCTTCTAACTTTATCCATTCTTGGGCTCTGTTAAGGAATTCGTTAACCGAGCCGACTCCCTTCCTCTGAATATCTTTCCACAGGTCTCCTCCGACCAGGGTTTCGATTCTCATGGCCATGAGCTTAGAGCTATCGTTAACGTCCCGGGCTCGAGCAGCGACATTCGCAAATCTGCTCAAGTAGGCTTTTAGCGTTTCACCGGGCTGCTGTCTCACGTTAGCTAGGGAGTCTGCCTGGATTCGGGCAGCCTGGGAGGCGCAGAATGCCCTTTTGAAGTCAGCTGAAAAAGTCATCCAGGAACTGATTGACTGTCTTTTACTTTGCTTGAACCACTTCCTGGCAGGTCCGATCAGTGTGGAAGGGAAGATCAAGCAACGCAGCTCCGGGCCAATGTTATGAGCCATCATTAGGGTGTTGAACATCCCCAAATGATCCGACGGGTCCCCGTCCCCATTGAACTTTGACAAATGGGGCATACGGAAACCAGATGGGTAGGCCGTCGCTGCTATATTGGGGGCGAAGAGTTCCATTTCGTCGCCCGAATCATACTCGTCTTTTTCTTTTTCTGTTAGGAGCTTTCTCATCAGCTCCTCCATCTGAGTTAGGCGCTCCAGGGTTTTGTCCTGAGATCCTGGGTTATTCCGAGGCTGTTCCACAGCTCCGGACCCATTGTACATATTAGGTGGGTTGTTGCCCCTCCTATCTTGAGATAGGTTATTTGGGACATTCCCTCCGTTACATACTTCAGATCGGACTCCCGCCGAGCGGGCCTGCCTACCATCTCCGGTTCGATCGTCTCTGTGAGAGTTGAGGTGATCTCGGAGGTCGCCTCCCTGTGTAGTCTGGTGACTTTGTGCCGAACTCAGTCGCTGACACAGGTCTCCTCCCGAGAGATCACTCCGGCGACTACCGGTCTAGTGGCTCCTGCTGGATAGGCTTGGAGTGCGTCTTTGACGGTTACGATCTGATCCTTCCCCTGGCACCCTGCTGAGCCAGGAAGGCCCAGCCGACGGCGGGTCTCTCCTACTACTCCCGTAGGCTGGGATGTCCCGAATGGGCTGAGGAGATGGGTATCTGATTGGAGAAGGAGGATGCCTGACTGGGGAGGCGATCCTAGTTCCGTCCGGACGGATCAAATTTGGCGGGGGCCTTTCGGCCCTGCCAGCTTGCTGGTCCTGCGCAGGGCGAGCTGGACGAGGTGCAGGACGGTCTTCTGGGACGGGCTGGCGCTGCTGGCCCGCCCCGGATCTCCTTCGGGAGTTTCCTCGAGCTCGCCTGGGCGCCCTCGAGGAAGGTTGAGAGCTAGGGGTTGACGTCCTAACTGAACGACTGTATTGCTGTTGTCCGACCCCAGGCATTTCCCTGAAGTTTGCCTCTTGATGGTGTGATGAAGGGTTGGAGTTGGCTGCATGAGGCCTATCTGAACGTCTATGTCTGGACCGATTACTCCGGCGAGACTTAGGAGCCTCACCTTGCCTCTCTCCAATGTTAACGTTGGTTGTGAGAGGGGGTAGTCGGGCCAGAATATCCTGGATTTGCCGACCGGCTGTTGCTAACTGGCTCCTCAGTTGAGCATTCTCCATCTCCACCGCAGTATAATAACACGGGTCCGGATTAGGTGGCCGGGGTGCTGAGCTACCAGTGTCGTCCTGGCCCGCCGGCTGCTTTCCTGGCCTCTGCTGGACTTCAGGAATTTGCTCATCAGGGATGGCAACATGGTGGGCCTCCTGCCCATCATGCTGTTCTGTTTCGTTGCCATGCCTGGATCAAGTGGTCACCATAGTTGGATGTTTGTGGTAGCACTAATCGAACTTGCTCTCAATGAAAGCACCAAACTGTTGACGCGGTTCTTCGCCAACAGGTAATTAAGAGAAGAAGAGAAAGGGACTAGTGCTGAAAGTAGAACCGTCACATATATGAAATCTTAGAAAATGAACTAGGTGACTCCAGACACGTTTTTGAGTGGTTCAAAGGTTAAAATCCTGTTACTCAACTAGTCAATATTATTGATATATTCTGGGTATTTGGTTTACAAAGTATATGGCTCTTCAGAGACTATTTTTTCCAACCCCTATCAACTACCAGGGTCCCCATATTTATAGGAGAAGGCACCTGGAAGTTGGTAGGGAGGTCATCACGTGACCTTACCATTTGTCATATCAACTCTGTAACATTTATGATTAATTCCTAAACCTGACACATAAGTGTGGTCTAATCAGTATGTAAGGAGATAATGGGCCGCACGGCCCAACCTAGCCGTGGGTGTCCGAATGCGCACGTTCCTGATGCGTGCCCGGGAAGTCAGGGAGGTATCGGACACATGATGTCAGATATAGGCACGTTTATCTTGCGTGTGTTGACTTCACAAAGGGTCAGAGATTCACGAGCAGCAGCTCGCACAACGAGCTGCTTCACTGACCCAACCTTCGGCCTTAAGGACTCCTTCCCCCAGTCTTGGGCAGCATTGGCGAGTTCTTGAGGATACCTCGAGCTAAGCGGGTACGACCTGGAAAACAAAATCTCTGACCTGGGGAAGTCCTCGGACTAACCTTGATTAGTCCGAGGCTCGACCTGCTAATCAGCCCGTGGGAAAACCAGGGCATACAAACTTAGAGGGAAAATCTAAAGACACTGACAAGGCAAGACTTGATCTAGCAGACATGAAAATTAGGGAAAAACTCCACCTCCACAAAGAGGGAAACAAGTGGAAGAAACTGCATGCCGGTTACACCCTTAGTGTCCCAGAGCGTCGAGTTTTCTATGAATTTGTGAAGTCAGTTGAATTCCCGGATGGTTTTGCTGCAAACCTTTCGAAGAATGTCAATGTCAATGATGGCAAGATAACTAGGCTGAAATCACACGATTGCCACGTGTTGTTTCAGCAGTTGTTGCCCACCGCAATTAGGTCGTTTTTGGTTCCTGAAGTTCGGAAGCCAATTATTGAGTTGTGCGGTTTTTAAAAAAAACTTTGTTCACGGACTTTGAATGTGAAAGACCTTGAGAAGATGGAGACATACATTATCACCATTTTATGCAAGTTGGAAATGATATTTCCTCCAGCATTTTTTGACATTATGGTGCATTTGGTTTTGCATCTTCTGAAAGAGGCAATTCTTGGTGGTCCCGTGCACTTTAGGTGGATGTATCCCATTGAACGTTCGATGGCGGTTTATAAACAGTATGTAAGAAATCGTGCACGTCCGAAAGGTTCAATCGTAGAAGCTTACGTGGTCAACGAGACCTTAACCTTTTGCTCAATGTACCTCCGGGGGGTTGAGACTCGATTCAATCGACCTGAGAGGAATGACGATCACGTTGAATCCCAACCAAATCGTGAATATTCTATTTTTAAGGCTGTTGGTCGTCCATTTGGTAAGAAATCAAGTATGCTCCTCAATCCGCAGTTAAAGCAAAAGGCTGAGTGGTATATCTTGAACAATTGTGTCGAAATTAAGGAGTACCTTAGGTGTGCTTTCTAGTTTTTTTTCAATAAATTTGTTTGGTTTATATACCGAGTAAAGACAAAAATCATAACATTGTTGTCCGTTTGTAGTGAGCATATGGATGAATTAAGAAGACGAGGGGGCTCGAATCTTGAAGTTCAACAAGAAGCTGATTTTCCTCAGTGGTTCAAAGAAAGAGTATGTATATTAGTCAATTCTTTTCTGAAACCCCACTTAGTCAATCCATAACTAACTTTCAATGTTAATGTTGATAGGTGAATGGTTTGCATGAGTCAACACCTACTGAAGTGATTAATGAATTGTATGCTCTCGCAAACAAATCAAGCGGCACTGTGTTCTCATATCCAGGGATGATAGTGAATGGTGTGAAATTTGTGACTCGTGGTCGTGATATGAAGCTTAAAACACAAAATTGCGGTGAAATGGTGCCAAGTGAGGAAGGAGTGAACAACTATGGAGTTTTGAAAGAAGTAATTGAATTGTCCTACTTGATGGGTTACAGTGTTGTCTTATTCAAGTGTAGATGGTTCAATACAAGTAGAATTAAAGTGGAATCCAATTTTACGAGCGTATATGTGAAGGAAGAATGTTATAAAGATGATCCTTTCGTTCTCGCATCTCAAGCGAAGTTGGTGTATTATCTTCGAGATGTGAAAAATGGGGATGATTGGAGGCTCGTTAATGAATACATTCCGAGGAATGTATGAGATTTCTCAAATTCCGATGTTGATGATACTGAGACCACAAATGATATACCAATATTGCAAGAAGTTAATTCTTCTTCATTTCAGTTGTGGGTAGAACTTCCAATTTTTGATAATCTTCAGTATGATCGGGTTGATGTCAATGCCACTGAAGTGTACAACGTCGATGATTTGGTTGGCGAAGGTTCAGATGAATTTGTTGTCGATGATGAAGTTGAATTTGAAGACGACATGTTGGCTGAGTATGAAGACGATGAGGATGACGACAATGTTCTAGTCGATAGTGATAGTGATAGTGATAGTGGTGTCCGTAATGATGTTGTAGTTAGTGATGATGAGGACAGTGATATGTAATTTGAACAGATATATGTAACTTTTTATTTAATTCAATGAAAACTTTATTTATTATCATTAATTAATGATAGTATCAAATATAGGTACACATGCACCTATTGGATGCCTTGGGGATAGTCAATGTATTCATGTACTGGTACTCATTTTTTCAAGATGTTTGAGAAACATCTTGAAAAAATGGGCATTCGCACATGTCTGCTTACTATCTCCAAGGGATCCACTAGGTCGGAATAGGGTAGGTTGGGAAAGACAATAAGTAATAAAATGTTAATTTTATAACAAAAAACAATTGATATGCACTTAGTGGATGCCTTGGGGATAATTAATGTATTCATGTACTGGTTCTCATTTTTTTTCAAGATATTTGATGAAATATCTTGAAGAAATGAGAATTACTACATGACTGCTTACTATCTCCAAGGGATCCACTAGGTCGGAATAGGATACGTTGGGAAAGACAATAAGTAATAAAATGTTAGTTTTATAACAAAAAATAATAGTGATGCACCTAGTGGATGCCTTGGGGATAGCCAATGTATTCATGTACTGCTCCTCATTTTTTCAAAATGTTTGAGAAACATTTTAAAAAAATGAGGAGAAGTACATGACTCCTTACTATCTCCAAGGGATCCACTAGGTTGGAATAGGGTAGGATTGGAAATACCATAATGAATAAATGTTAATTTTATAACAAAAAACAACACACATACATAATTTGAATTAGTTAATTAATGAATATTTTAATGTAGAATGGCCGAACCAAGTAATGACACAGGTGGTGGCTCCAAGAGGGGCAGGGGAGCTTATTATGGTGCCAATATCGAGAAGGAGCTGGCCACCAAAAAAGTTAGTCATTTGAAAGTAGAGTTTGATACACAAACTGGAAAAGCTATTTAAACATACGACAAGTGGTTCAACAATTCCATGGCTCGTTATTTGCGTAACACCGTACCCCCAACTACACTAGCTTGGGAACAAGTAAAACCAGCTAATATCCAAGTTATTCAAAATAGGCTATCTGTAAGCATTTTTTAAACCTTTAATAACTCACTATTAAATATTTTGTCTATCTTCATAATATTTTAACAAATTCCAAATTTAATTGTGATTTTAGGACAAATTCATTTATCCACAAGACAATCCAGTAATCAACGATGCCATGGTAAGACAAATGCAAAAACATCTGACTGATTGGTACCACACGATGAAGAAACATTGGGTAGAGGTTGGAGGAGAGGTGGACAATGAGAGAGCGAAGTCAAAACCTTTTGGGTCGATTACTTCTTCTGATTGGGCAATTCTATGTGATTTTTAGGCTTCTGATTCTCAGCAGGTATGCTGTAGATTTTACATTAATTTTTAATTATAAAATTACAATCTAGATTAATGAGTACTATTTTCTGTTTGAAGCGTATATCGAAGAAAAATAAAGAAGCTCGAGCAAAAATGACCATACCAGGAGGACATAGTTCTAAATCCATCGTTGCCCATGTTTATGATCACGTAAATTATAATAATCTATACCCTTACATTTACGAAAATATTATAAATGTCACAATGTTTAAATAATTTGCTTTTTTAGATGGACCCATCTATTGGCGAGCTCCCGAGCATGATCGACACATTCGAGCACCTCCACAAGAAGAAGGATAAGTGGATTAGTGATGCAGTGGCGATAAAACATGTAAGTTGCATAACCTTAACTAATTTATGATCATTTAACTTTAAAAAAGTTTAGTAAATAATTAATAAATATTAATTATTAATTGGTTGTTGTCAATTAGTAATTATTTATTAATTATTAATTAAATTTTTAACAATTAAATCTTTATAATCTATGTGCCAATATTTTTATGATTAATAATTGTGGACTAAGATAAAAAAAGAATGTAACTAGTGTTGTCCCTATATCAAGGAGCTTGTGGAATAAATTATATTTGGTCATGAAAATCCATATCTGAATAAAAAACATGCAAATATAGTTGATGTATATGTTTGGAGACGTAAATTCCCCATTAATGAAATTAACTGCACTTACCATATATATCAACAACATCTTCATGATTTTGATTCAGATATGGATTTTCATGACCAAATTTACTTTAGCCCACTTTCTCCCTGATACAGGAACAAAATTAATTATATTCTTTTTCAATCACTGGTCAGCAGTCATTAATGATAGGATGTTGGCACATAGATAATAAAGTTATATTTTATATGTTGTTATATTAAAAATTTATAAGTTAGGTTTTCAAATAATGTTATATTGGAATTCGAGATACATGCTTTTTATTGTACAGACTGAGATGACCGAGCGTCGAGCATCGCAGAGTACGGCCCCTATATCATCTGCTGCTTCTTGTATCGGCGATAATGTCGACGGTCAGTTCCCGCATGATATGGATATTGTCACGAATGTCCTTGGACCCCGCTCGCGTTCTAAGAAAGGGTTTGGGGGGTTGCCTAGGTTGAAGGCAATTGGCACAAAGAGGGCAGCATCTTCGTCAACTTCTCAAATGTCCGGGCAATTGCCACCTGAAGTGGACAACATTTTGCAGCGAACTGAGGGCATTATGCTAGAAAATCATAACCTAAAAAAGCATAATACTAAACTTGAGAGTCGTCAACGGCGTCAAGATCTCCTGCTCAGTGCTTTGTTGAAGCAGGTTGGTGAAATGACTCCTGGTTTTACTGTTGACTTACCAGAACAGGATTCGGACGAGGACGATGATGCTGACGGGGGCGGGGATGATGAGGCCGGCAGTACTCATTTGTAGAACTTTTTTTTTTTTTTATTTATTTAAAGTTTAACTTATTAGACATTTATTTTACTAAACTACTTTTATATCTTCATGTTTGGTGGAGACAATAAATATTAATAGTTGTAATTTTTTTTTATTTATTTATAAAATTTTAATTTTAATTTTATTTCTAATTAAATAATATTACTAAAAATTAAATAATTATTAATATATTAAAATCGAAATTTATTAATTAATATTAATATATTGAAAATAAAATTATTAATATAATCAAAAAAAGATTTAAGAATTACTTTTACCGGCGCAAAATTACGTTGGCAAAAGTCTCAACCCTCACTGCATATATACACCTTTCCCCGCGCAAAAACGTGCCACTAAAAGAGTAAACTTTTGCCAGCGCATTTTTACGCCGCTAAAAGTGTTTTCCACAACGTGACAAATTTTTTTTGCTTGCGCATCCTTATTTTTCCTGGTGCATTTTTTCGTCGCCAAAAGATACCATTGCCGATGCATTACATTTTGCGGCGGCAAAAGTAAAATTAGCGACGGGGGTACGTCACGGACCTTTGCTGGCGCAAATTTACGTCGGCAAAAACTATATTACTTTTGCTGGCGCAAATTTGCGCCGACAAAAGTGAAGTTTTTTGTAGTGACATATTTTGTTCTAAATTTTGAATATGTAGATGATTGCTTGTTGCATCATATCTGTTGGACAAAGTATATATATAAATGTATAATTTAGTTAACCGATATACACATAAGATGAATATATTAAATATATCAGCATCAAATATTATGATTAACATGTTGATAATAAGTGTTATACCAAATTTTAGTATTGCTACGTGGCGGCTCACGTAGTTGATGACATGTCAAAGCAAGTGATGAATTGGCAAGACACCGTAATCACAATCCTTCACCAAGGGAGTGACCCTCATCACTCCCACAACACTTAGACAAAAATGAACTTCATCAGCAAGTGTCTACTTCTTCAATCGCACGAGTCAATTGGCCATCAGTCATTTAGGCCATGTCGCCATTCACACTAGGTCATCGTCGATCACAAGGACGAGGGGCTCCTTGCTAGTCCTCCATCGCTGATGGAGCTAGCTAGTCGCTAGGAGCCCTCTCGTGCACGAGGCTTCCTTAACATAAAAAAATGTGTAACCAACTTCTTCATGCAAGGGTCACGCTGGATTGTCATATTTGAAGGGTACATAAACCTGGTATTCTTCCGAGTGTCATAGAATTTAGCTAGATCGGGAAACGACCTTCCACCGTCAGTTCTTCCAATCTCCACAGCTATAAATATTGCAATGTAAAATGTAAAAGTGGTTTGTTAGTGAGTCTGAACTATTCATCCTCAAGAGAGCTCACTCTCCATTATTGTAACTACCTCAAGAACATAATCAAAAGTTAGTGCAACTGTTCTTGCTGGTTCAAAGTTCATCATAAATACAACTGACTAAAATGAACGTAGATCATCTTCTTGGGGCTGAACCACTATAAACCCGTGTCTTTTACATTTACTACTGCATTTATTTCTTTCTCTTTGGTTCGTTATTCACAAAAAATATTCCACTTAGGATTTTACATACAAAACAACTATTCATCTATTACTCCGCGTATGTTGATCAAAAAACCAGTCAACAATAAGTATGTTTTATATAATAAATTGTTACGATAATTAGTTAATCCTTTTATATTTATTTGCTTTTTTTTTATTAAACTGGAAATGGAATTTAGTGGCATGTCACTAATTTATTTATAATTCTAAATATCCTAACCATAAATAAAGAGAAAAATATTACTATAATAACATAATAAGTAATCGACTGTCTGCCCAATTTGTGCTCTGTGGCAGTTAAGGTTTCTTTGTTGGCTTTTGTTAGTTTTCTCTCCATCATCCACTATTAACTCCTACTACTGCCATATCTCTTCTGCACTAACTCCTTCCACCACCGTCTTTTCTTTTCTAATCCTTTAAATATCTATCCCTTTCACCACTGTCTTTGCTTCCACTTTCATCTGTTAATACCTCTTGCAATAACATGGATCATTTACTTGATATATCTTCCACCCTCACCCTCGCTGAGATTGAGAAATCAGTTATTACTTTGAGGGAAATTGATATTCCTCCTACACACATGATGGTTGACTATCTAAGAAAGGCTATAGCGAAAAAGCTTTCCAAAGTTACATGCGTACTCTTTGGGAGGGGCAATCTAGATTCCATGTTCAGATCTCTAATTTAGATTCTGATTTACACTTCATTCTTTTTGTTGTGCAGGGGCTAAACAAAGGATCCTGATAGGTGAGCCATGGCACTTTAACCACCAACAAATTATTTTGCACATGCCAAGTGCTCTACAGAATGTCTCATTAGAAGTTTTGGTTAAGACTTGATTTTGGGTGCAAGTTTATTGATTGTCGTTTCTTAGTAAATCTGCACCTTTGGCCTTATCGATTGGGAAACTGATTAGTGATTATATGGATGTTGATAACAACTCTCTTTTCGAAGGTTGGGGGCCCTTTATGCCACTTTGTGTGGCAATTGATGTCATGAAGCCATTAATGATGGGTCGAATGGTTCATCTTCGAGAAATTATGGATTGAATTCCGTTATAAAAAGCTTTTGGATAACTATTTTGAGTGTGGGAATATTGGCCATCTCTTTTAGCATTATAACTCATATTTGGAGAAAATGGATAATGGTTTAGTCCCTTCTCATTCTTATGGTCTTTGGCTGAAGGGTGCATCACTACTGACAAATACTTATGATCTCTATAGACAAGATTTCTTCAAGTTTGGCTTATGGCCTTTTCTTACTCGACTAGCCTGAAACACAATCAATCCTATTTTACCCCACCCCCAATATCATGTGCCATAACCAAACCCAATGACATCCAATGAAAGTGCTCAAGACAATCCTTCTTCTTCCAAAGTTCCTGTTGGGTTTTATGCCCTTATAAATCCATGTCGGACATGTAATGCAATTTTATATTGTCAATAAAAGAAGGAGAAATCATTTAGTTTGACAACCGTGTTGCTTGCTTGTTTTATCACATGATTATTTGAAAAAATATTTATAAAATCTCGAACATATAAATAATTACAATTATAGTGACTAGGTCACAATGGATTATAATTGTAATTATATGTTCAAAAGAACGAGTTCTAGGATTAAGTCAGTGCATTGGATTTTCACTGATCTGGTAATCTACGTTATGATCTACTTACACATTCGGGGTGTGATGTCTTATCCAGGCATTGGCCAAGTAGATAAGATCATATGTATTTTGTTACATTGGACTGGACCAATATTGATTATTGATAAGATAAGGAAGAATCGTTATCATCTAATTTAATCATATCACAACGTTGACCATAGGTCAATTCAATCTTAATTTCGAGTGATTAATGTTCTGTTAATTGTATTATACAAGTCTTTTGATTTGTTTGTTACTATCTTACCCTACGAACTAACTCATACTTACATATTGGAGATTTTGTAGTATAATTGAGTGGGAGTATTTAACACATACATGAAATCTATAGCTTTTGTGTAAGAAGTGAAACGATGATTTCCTTATAGCTTGGTTCAAGTGTTAAATGATAGAGTACTCATTTCTGTTATTAAGTTTACAGAAATATTATTTACAAGGTACATAGTGGGAGTTAAGGATAAAATACCAATGATGGGTTAAACGGTAATCTGTACATGTCTCATTAGTAGATCATCTATAGATGATTAAATGATGGTTATGGTTATAACAATGGATAACGTGTTTACATTTGGTGTAAAACGTTATATGAATTCAAGAGTGTAATTCTGAGTCTATAGTGGAGTCATGAGGAATTAATAAGGTAGTGAGTTTATTTGTTATAAATAAACTCACAGTAACTTATTGGAGCTTGAGTTCATGGATCCATGGTCCCATGTCATCTCTTATCAAAATATACCTAGTAGTCTTGATAATTAATTTAATTATTAATTATAAAAATAACATATTGACTAGGTCAATGAAAATAAAGAATGTTAAATTATTTACTGATATTTTGTGAGAAAAGAAATAGAAGATACTTTGAGGATTTTATTGCAAAGTCTCAAAAAGAGAGTATTATAGACAATTGGAATAATTTTTTTAATATTGATAGAATGGTATTTATATTAATAAAATGAATAAAATAAAGGTCAAAATTATAATTGGTTAATTTTGACAAGTATTTAATTAATTGTAATTGTTGAATAATTGAACTAAAATGGGAAACTAAGCCTATTTTTTGTCCTAGCTAATTGCCTATATATTCTAATGTTATAGAATGCATTAAAAAGCTGAATTTAACAAGGGAAAAATTCACTCCTAATATTCTATATCTAGCTGCCCACTCTCTCTTAGTTTTCTCTAGGAATTCTCTTCTCATGTGTTGAGACTTGTCCACACAAACACTAGGTTGTTTTAGAGAAAGACTTGGAAGACTGTGGTATTGTTTCAAAGAAGTTTGGATTCCTTGCAATACCTAGCATTCAGCTAGGACAAAATGTTAGGCAATCCAAATGGTGTAGTCATTGTTCTGCTACACATCTCATAAGTATTCTAATGGTTCTATTATTGTACTTATGTATCTTTGTAATATTCACATGCTTGTATGATTTTATGCTTTCTACTATGTATATTGTTTTTAATATATATTTATAGGGAGCATGCATATAAACTTATATAAATGAGATCCTACAACTGGCTTCAGAGTCAAGGTTGCTAGTTTATATGTTTATATACATGTATGTGATTTTTTGACATGTTAGACGGGTTAATTGGATGTCAGCATAATTATTTTCATGTTTATGTTTTGTGTATGTGTGATGCTAAAAGAATATTGTTCATGATTTGTGTATGTTTATGATTGTTTATGTGTGTTTTATTTTGTTGTATAAGACTCATAAACTCTGTACATGTGTTGACTTGCTTTTTGGTCAACTAACACGGAGTTAAATTAATTAGAGTGCTTTCAATTAAACAATCAATGAACCATAAATAAGCCAAAAACATAATAACTATGAACAATAAATGATAAAGAGGTAACCTAGATCTATAGAGGTTCGACCCCAAGAAATGGTAATGACCTACTTCCTCTTAGATTTGTATTGATCTTAAGGGTATAGAAGAGATAACCAGTGAATATAGGTAGATTTCTAGGTGTACAAGACAATAGAGAATGGAAGAATTGCTGCTAAGTATCAAACCAAGTTGCTTGGTATGTTTCTGGTGCTGGTCGGTAGGCTATTTTTC
The DNA here is from genome assembly GCF_963169125.1 of Humulus lupulus. Lineage (NCBI taxonomy): Eukaryota > Viridiplantae > Streptophyta > Magnoliopsida > Rosales > Cannabaceae > Humulus > Humulus lupulus. The sequence continues at coordinate 143,247,789 of NC_084800.1, read as the reverse complement.
CTCCACCCCTCCCCTCCATTCTGGTGGAGAGTTTGTCTTTATACTATCCCTCTCGTCCAAGGGTTGCTCCTAAGCATAACTGATGGAGAAATATCCCTACATTCTCACGAGTGGTTGTTGTCCTATTCTTCAAGAGCCTTGACCGGGATTTTAGGGCTGTCAGTCGCAGGGTAAGTGTTACTACCTTCATATGAGCAGGTATGTCTGTTCATCATATCGACCAGCCGCTCTCCTGGCAAGCGTACTGTGTAGTGATTATTATTCATTTTTCAAGTGTACTTCGACTAGCCTGTACTGACTATTGGGTGCTATGCCATGTATCCACAGTGTGATGCTGCGTCATATGTGCAAATTTTTGGGATAACATTTGCCCCCCACATTTTCAGTGGTGTTGAGCAGCATGGAAACTTTCCTTCTATATACCACACCGTTCAGCCTGTTCAGGGGGGAGTTATTTTTGGCACGTGGCGTCTTCATTTGATTTAGCTAAATACCTTCGCTATTTTCTTAGTTTACCAAAAATGGCCTTTCACTCTTTCTCGCCTCTTTTTGAAACCATAAAGTGCCATAATGGTCTCCCAATAACTGCTGTTGATTTGTGCAATCACTGAAGAGTGGCTGATGTATTCGGCAGTTGAGACGAGGCGACTGGAGAGACGTGCCGACAGGAATGCTAACGTGTTTGGGGAGGCGTGCCTACAGTAGTTGAAGAGACGGTTCATCAATGCTTGTGGGAGGAGAGAGGGTGTTGCGCCAGGCCTATAAATAGCTTTCTCCTTCCCTGTTACCACTTCAAACTCTCCCTTTTTCAGACACTACGAATAATCAAAGCTCCCTCAAACTTCAAGCTTTCATACCGACCAGTGCTCAGCTGTGCTCTATCGAAGTTCTTCGCTCTGCACTCATTTCACACACTTGATACCAGTAAGTTCTCCCTTTTCCCCTTTGTTATTTCTTTTTTCTCCGCATTCTTTCATTGTTGCCGTGGGTAATATTTTTTGATAAATCCCTAAGTTTCTTGAATGCATGTTGCTTGAATCCATAAATAGATGACTATTTTGAAGAGCTTCTCAGCATGGGTAACCTGTTTAACCTCTGATTTCGTAAAAAACATAGTTTTAATGTCCCATTTTTTTTTTTATTTACGTTCAATGCTCTTGAAGAACACCAAGAACAACTCTTTAGAAATTTTTGGGGGAAAACCCTTCACTTTCTCGTTTTTCTTTGCTTTTGATCTGATCTGCTTGCTATTTGGTACACCATACTATGTTCATTCTAGGCTGGTCGGTATAGTCTATGATGTCCTTACAGTCCAGTACTGTTCGGTGCTTTCACCTCATCGTTCCCATTTTTCTTGTATGCATAGACTATTCGGGGGAGTTGATCATCGAACGCCACCAGTGAGATATTCTTCTAAAAATGGCCCGTATCAAGCAGGCAACTCGGGGCGCTGATGGGGAGGATCCCCATGTAGCACAGTGTGCTACTGCCGGGGACCCCTAGGAGGCTCCGTCTCCCAAATAGGAGACCAGTAGCTCAGGCCAAGAAGAGGAGCCCGAAATCGAGTACGCTTAAAAGATCTATACCGAGGCATTCCTTAACCCTTCAATTGAGAAGGGGGAAGGCCCTTTATATGTGGCCCTAGTGAGTACCATTTCGGACAAGTAAATCCAAAATGTGAAAGAGCATTTTAAGGTTAAGGATGTGTCCATCATCAAACCCACTGCCTCGTAGACTGCCCATATCCACAGGGCCCAATTATGCACTTGGAGTAGGTTCCATATGACTGTTGGGTCCACTCTTCCTGTCAAACCATACTTTTTGGGTGTGGCAGATTATTTTGAGATTTTCCCTGCTCAAATCAGTCCCAAGAGAATTAGGTTTCACTTCGCCCTTAATGTGTTGTATAGATCCTTAAACTGGCCAGTACTATCCGCTCATGAAATTAACTAACTTTTTCACCTGAAATCCAGTCCTCAGCAAGGCAAGCCAGTGGGAAAGTCACAACAGGATTCATACTTGACTCGGAGTGAGTCAAGGAGTATTTAGGGTATTTAGCACATTACTAGGATATTGGGTAATAGGAATAAATATTTGATGATAAAATGGGAGTTAGTGAGACCAGGGGGAAATTCTGGGAATTTTGACTATTTTACCCCAAGGGCATTTTCGAGACCCCGAGCATTAGGATTTGCTTGAGGTTACTAAGCCTGAAGTAACTTGTTAGAATTATAAAAAGAACGTTCAGAACATTCTCTCTCCTTCCCGTTCCCTTTTCGACACTCGTTCGCATTTTCAAAGGCAACTCGAGTTTTAGGACTCAGATTCAAGCAAGGATTGAGGCATAGTGATTCTAGGGAAGATTAGAAGCTTATTAGACGAAGGATTTAGTTGGGAAACGACTCAATCGAAGGTAATCCAAGTTTTAAGTTCTAAGTTCTTAAAGTTTTTAAGCTTTGATTGGATTTTATGTTTTGATGAGTTTTTGGATGAATTGAAGCTTGGGTTTTATTGGTTTTGGACAATTGGCATGTTTGGGAACATTGATTTTGGGATTTAGATATGTTTGGGTAGGTTTTTGGAGGATTTTAAGTGGGAAAAATCGTAAGAAATGGCTAGTAGTTCTAGCAAGTTGCGACTTGGATGAAGTCATGAGCCAGGAGGGCTCTGCCTGGGGGGTGCACCACGACCCAAGGGAGCCCAAGTCGCAGCCCGCACCTTGAAGCCCAGGAAAATGCTCTCTAACTTGGGGCAAGTTGCGATCCTCAGGGCCAAGTCACAACTGGCTTGTGCATTTTTGCCCAGATTTGGTTTTTAGGCGTGGGAACTTAATTTTAAGAGCCTGGGATCAATTGTACTACCTAGTTGAATAGTATTCGACATCCCGGAGGCTAAGTTTGGGTTTGGAAGTATTTATTTGCTCATTTTTTTTATGAGGTTTTATATTATGGTTATGACTAGGTTGTCGCTAAGGGCTTGGAAACAGGATCGTGCTTAAGGGTCGTTTATTGGTAAGCTGTGCTTGGACCAAAGGTATGAAAACTGCACCCAGTATGTGATGCATGTGATGCATAAGATACAAGTGATTAGGGCATGACATGAATGTTGATTATGAGATTGATTAGAGCTTGAGTCTCTGTAAATGTGCATGATCATAATTATGCTATCAAATGTTGAGTAAGCATGATGAATGCCTTATATTTAGATATTTGACATATGATATATGCCTTGGTGCATTGCTTACTTGTGAGTGGTACTGACTTATTAGTCAGAAATGGCACTGGTCGTATGGAATCGACCTATGAGTCAAGAGCGGTATAAGCGTATTGAACGCAGAGCCAAAATGATTAGATCTAATCAACATAAGCATGAAATGCTTGACCGACCCCAAGTTCAATGAAAACTAAAAGCGCTTGTCTAGTCTAAAGGCTAGTTACTTAGAGCCAGGGCCAAAAGGCTCAGGTGACTGTAACGTCATGTGGCTTAGGGTGCAGAGCCCAAGTGCATGACTCATTAGTCACTTATCTGATTAGGGTGCGGAGCCTAAGTGCGTGACTCATTGGTCACTTATCTGATTAGGGTGCAGAGCCCAAGTGTGTGACTCATTAGTCACTTATCTGATTAGGGTGTAGAGCCCAAGTGCGTGACTCATTAGTCACTTATCTGATTAGGGTGCAGAGCCCAAGTGTGTGACTCATTAGTTGCCTATTCAAAAATGGACTCAATAGTCATCTATACAGGGCGCGAAGCTCCGTAATCATTTATTTGGACTTGCTTGCATGCACGAATAGGGCTATTATTGCTAGGCATTCCTATTATGATTCAGTGACATGTTATTACTTGTTCATGAGCATATTGAGTTTTCTTACTGAGCCTCGGCTCACAAGTGCTATGTGGTGCAGGTAAAGGCAAAAGAAAGCTCGACCATCCTTGAGTTGGAGAGCTTAGGTGACTATGTGTACATATGAAGCTGCTCGACCACCACGACTGAGGGTTTAAAGAAGAACTAGGGTTAAACCCTGTTTTGCCACTTAGGTCGGCTGGTTGTAAATCCGCTATTGTAATTAACTATTAAAATATATTTTTGGAATCCTAATGTATACAGTAAACGTTTTAGTGAAACGTTGTATCTTTGACCAAATTTTTTAATCTTAAACCGTTAATCACATTTAGTTACATGATTATGGTCAAATAACTCAGCTAGTGAGTTTAGCACTGTTTAAAATGCACAACGTAACGGTCCCTTGGTAGGGCATTACAAAAAGGGTAATTACAACTCAAAACTTTACAAACAGTTGACCTAAGCAGAAAAATAGAGCTTAACCCTAGTTTTTGTAACACCCTACTACCCAGGGACCGTTACGTTCTGCATTTTAAACAGAGCTAAACTCGCTAACCTAGCCATTTGGTCATAATCGTGTAACTAAGTGTGATTAACAACTTAGGGTTAAAAATTTTGGTCAAAGATACAATGTTTCACTAAAATGTTTACTATATACATTGTGATCCCAAAAATATAATTTAGTGGTTAATTACAGTAAAATATTTACAACCAGTCGACCTAAGCGACAAAATAGGGTTTAACCCTAGTTCCTCTTTAAACCCCCGGCCATGGTGGTCGAGCAGCCACATAGCACCCGTGAGCCGAAACTTAGCAAGACAACTCAATATGCTCAAGAACAAGTAATAACATGTCATCAAATCTCAATAGGCATGCCTAGCAGTAATAACCTTACTACGGCGTGCAAGCAGGTACAAATAAATGTTTGTGGAGTCCTGCGCTTTGAGTAGATGACTAATAAGTCTCTCGCTCTGAGGTAGATGAATAATAAGTCTCTCTAAGGTAGACAACTAATAAGTATTTCTCTGAATAGACGACTAATAAGTCATACTCTGTATAGATGAATAATAAGTCTATCCTTATGTAGATGACTAATAAGTCTATCTTTGTGTAGATGACTTATAAGTCTATCTCTGTATAGATGACTAATAAGTCTATCTCTGGGTAGATGACTAATAAGTCTATCTCTGAGGTCCCATGCCCTCCTAGCCATGTGACGTTTCAGTCACCTGAGCTTATAGCTCTGGCTCTATGTAACTAGCCTTTAGACTAGACAAGCGCTTTTAGTTTTCATTGAACTTAGGGTCGGTCAAGCATTTCATAATTATGTTGATAATGCTTATGTCAATTAGATCTAATCTTTTTGGCTTGCGTTAAACATGCTAATATCGTTCTTGACTCATAAGCCAATACCATACGACCTGTAACGCCCTGGATACTCCAAGACTGTTACTGTGAACTTTAAACTGGGCTTAACTCACTAAACGAGTCATTTGGTTATAAACATGCATCTAGGTGTTATTAATAGGCTAAGGTGAAAAATCTCGATCAGAAGGAAAGGATATATTTTATTAAAAACATAAAACCGTACATGGGCCCATAAAAATGTTTACAAGTTATTTACAATCCAAAATTGTCATTACAGTGTAAAAATTACAACCCGCTGACCTAAGCAGCAAAATACAGGGTTAACCCCTAGTTCTTCTGAGAAACTCCTTGGTCGTGGTGGTCAAGTGGCCGCATATGTACACATCGCCACCTAAGCTTTCCATTTAAGGCTAGGTGAGCTTTTCTTTCCCTTTACCTGCACCACATAGCACTCGTGAGCCAAGGCTCAGCAGGAAAACTCATTACTGCATGAATACAATATCAATGAATGATTATGATAGTCATACTAGGCTTGTAGCCCTAATAAGATAATAACAAGATTCTAATAATCATGCTAGGGCGTGTAGCCCTAATCAGATAAGTGCCTGATGAGTAAGTCACAAACTTAAACTAGATAACTGACTATGGAGTCACAAACTTGAATCAGATAAGTGACTGATGAGTAAGTCACGAACTTGGGCTCCGCACCCTTAGCCATGTGATGATGTAGTCACCTGGGTCTTCTGGCCCCGACTCTAAGTAACTAGCCTTTAGACTAGACAAGTGCTTTTGTTTTCATCGAACTTAAGGTCGGTCAACCATTTCTTGCTTATGACGATAATGCTTATGTCGATTAGATCTAATCTTTTCAACTTGCATTAAACACGCTAATACCGTTCTTGACTCATAACTCAATACCATACGATCAGTGCTCAGTACTACTACCGAACATGACTAATAAGTCACAGCTTCACAATAATTACTGACACCATTGTTGATTCTGACTAATAAGTCAATACCATTCACAGATAAGCAAGACTGCTATGCATTTAATATGCAATCAATGTCCACATATAAATCACTCAACATGCCTCATTAATTACCATGCATGTCACGTACTGGGTGCAGTTTTCTTACCTCTGGTTCGAGCGTGAAACAAGTTAAAAATGACCCTTGAGAATGAGCGATCCTTTGATCCCTTAATGGTTACCTAGTCATAACCAAATATACAACTCCATCAATAAAATCAATAACAAAAGGTTCATGGTCTAATACCTCGCTCCTGGGACCTTGAATCATACTAAGATAGTTAGTAGATTCGATCTCGAGCCTTAGGAATTGAAACCCCGAGCCAAAAACCCTAAAAATACCCAAAATAGTACGTTGGAAAAATAGGGTAGCGCTACAGCGCTGCCCTCTGGGCGCCGTGGCACTATAAGCAGGGCTGACATGCCCTAGATAGCGCTGTAGCGCCCATCCTTGGGCGCTGTAGCGCTAGAACCAGGGTGATTCAGCCCTGGTTTTTCCCCTTCGATTTCTCCAATTTCTAAACTTCATGAACTGATTCCAAACCTCAACCAAACTCAAAAATGAACCAAAAAACCCATTCTACAAGTCCTAGGCATCAAAACCCAATCAAACTTTGCCAATAACTTCATTGAATTCTCAACTATCCAATCCAAAAATCCCAACTGAAAATTAATGAAAAACAGAGCAAAAACCCGAGTTTCCATGGTTGATTTATTACCTCAAGCTCAAGATTAAACCCTCTTCAATGGTATAACACAATCCTAGACCCTCAAGGCTTGATTCCCTAGCTTGAATCCTCAATTAGAGCTTCAAAATTCCAAAGGAAAAAGAAGAAAAATGATGATCGTGAGAAGAAGAGGAAGAGGCTCTATTTTTGCTTAAGCTTTCTACAACCTTCTAGTTTGATATAACCCTTGGTCAAATGACCAAAATGCCCCTAGGTTAAGTAAAATCCTTTCAAGGCTAGCAAGGGCAAAATATTCCTTTCCCGCCTATCTTGTTAATCATAATTAATGTCCTCCAATTCTTGTTATTCCCAATATTCTCAAATGCTAATAAATCATATCCCATTATCCTTTAATTCCCAGTAATGTACTAATCATCAAATTACCCCGAGACTCACCCCGAGCCCCGAAATTAACCCCGTTATGACAAAACCGCTAACTTGCATTCAAAGATCGTCTCATGCCGAATAGCTCGAACATATCCACATAATAATGTGGCCTCATCCATAATTCACCAACATGCATGAAAATATACAAATATGCCCTGAATGGGCTAAATTACAAAAATACCCTTATAATGAAAAGTTGACCCACATGCATGCATTTATCATCATATAATTAATCGCATAATAAATCTATGATGGCCATCCCGACATTCTAATCTGACTATTAAACCTTATTAGGAATTTTGGGGCATTACACGACCAGTTCTCAATACTACTACTGATCTTGACTGATAAGTCACAGCTTCTGTGAATGCAAAAAATTGACCAAGGAAAAAATCTTTGGTTCCTAGTTAGACAACATGGCTAAAGGTTGGGTATTCATGCTATTGGGCTCAGATCTGTGGGCCTTGGGAATATGGAATAATTTCCCTTAGAGCTTTCCTCGATGGAAGTATGGAAATTATAGGTGAACATTTCCCTAGGCTAATGGCCTCGCTCCATCAGGGCGGTTCGCGCCTTAGATGGGCCTCATGCCTAGAAGGTTGTCTCGCACCATGCCACGCCTAGCCTTGCACAGCGAGACACCATAGGCCTCGTCCAGCCTTGCACAACGAGGCGCTCCTTGCCTTGGACAGCCTCGGCCAGGCTCGCACAGCTAGGCACTCCTTGCCTCGGCCAGGCTCGCACAGCGAAGCACACCTTGCCTCGGCCAGCCTCGCACAGCGAGGTGCTCCTTGCCTCGGCCAGCCTCGCACAGCGAGGCACTCCAGGCATTGCCCAGCCTTGCACAGCGAGGTGCTCCATGCCACGTGGAGCCTCATGCACCCGAGGGTCTCACACCCTCGTACCCTCGCACCCACGCATGCCTCGCCGCGCACCCAAGGGTCTCGCACCCTCGTACCCTCGCATGCCTCGCCATGCACTAGAGAGTCTCGCACCCTCGCACAAAGGCATGCCTCGCCATGCACCCTCGTACCCTCGGATGCCTCACCATGCACTCAAGGGTCTCGCACCCTCGCACCATGTCATGCCTCGCCATGCACCTGAGGGTCTCACACTATGTTGGGCCTCGCACCCTCGCATGCATAACCATCAGGTAGAAAGCACCTTTACGTGTACGGGTGTAGGACGTACGACCATGAGGATGACAGAAGCACGACCATGACATATGTATAACACAAGTAGTTGAGGTACAGATTTGTACAGAAAGTGGAAGCACTACAAGCATGCCTCTGACTAGGTACCAGGCCGACACCATGACCTTCTGCCCCACCACAACCTGTGTCACTACCCTGACAATGTACCTATGTACAATCTTGTCCCCAGGGACCACAATGTATGAGGAGCCATTAGAGCTCCAATATAAATATATCATCACTCCTTCAGAGAAGGGGGTTGGAAAATTGATTGTATGCTAAGGCTGTTAAGCAATATACAATTTCGACTCCATTGTAGTTCTGCATATCTACTCTTTCAAGTTTTCTCCATCTTCTTCTATGATACCTTTGGCAATACAGTCTTAGTTTTCTAACCTTATATCGTTGACGAGATTTCACTGTCAACAGTTTGGCGCTGTCTGTGGGAAGAACAAGCATCAAGCCAATGCTCTTTCATCACTTCCAGAAAAGAAAGATGCCAAGGCGTTCACAACGCTTGCGGCAGCTACAGGACGTTGAGGTTCACCTGAACATAGAACGAATGAGGGCTTCTAGGAAAGACCCTCCTCCGCCTGGGCATGGAGATATGCCGGAGGAATGTCATCCCCTAGGGGAGGAGAAGGAAGCATCGTCTCTAGCTGTCCAGCCCAACGGAGGTTACTCAAAGCTGCCAGTGTACCCACATCCCCGGTCCCCGGTGGCACCATGCTCAGGCTACCAAGACCTGGGTCCCTCGACACACAGGCCAGGCAAATGTCCCCGAGTACACTCGGTAAGATTCGGCTCAAAGACTCGCTTCTACAAGGATGAGATTCGTGAGTTGCATAAAAAGACTCGAAGGCTAGAAACCACGATAGAGATCATGCAGGAGGTCTTAAATGACCTCCTGCAAGGAAAGTCAAGCATACCCCTTCCTAAGCGTAAAGAGAAGGAGCATGAAAAAGGGGCAAATACTGTCCCCGCAAACGATGGGAGAACCCGACTCTCCAGTAGTAAAACTCCCCAGACAAAGTACCATGAGGGACCTAGGCCGATGAAATGCCCCCGGGAGCGAAGGCAGAGGGAAGACAATGGTCGTAAGAATGAAGCAGAGGTCACCTCAAAAGAGGCGCCCCTTGGCCTAAGAGAAGAGCTCCATGGGAAGAGGTTAGAAGTAAGAAACGCACCCCCCGCGACTCCCTCGAGGAACACAACCAAGGCAAGGGATCAGCCTGAGAACCCGCAAGACTCCTTATACAAAAAGAGGAGGGACCTAGACATCAAAATGCAGCACCCTCAAGGAAAGATTATCACCGCACCTGGGGGGCATAGAGATGATGAAGAATTTGACCATGATTCACCCTTCACAAGGGAGATCCAGGCTAAGCAAATCCTCGCCAACCTCAGAGAGCCTCACATGACTCCATACGAGGGTACCACAGACCCGAAGTATCACTTAGACTACTTCAATAACTTGATGAGGTTAAGAAGGTCAACAGTAGAGCAAAATGTCATTTCTTTGTTGTTACACTTAAAGGTGTTGCATACAAGTGGTTCAAAAGGTTAAGGTCAGGAACAATCAAATCATGGCAGCAATTCTCTGGCGAATTTCTTCAGCAGCACCATGCAGTCTGTGACTACGTTATGGCAATTACCAGCCTCGCTAACATAAAGCAAGGCGAAAATGAAAGTTTGAAGAACTATATCCATAGGTTCAATATGGAAGCAACAAAGGTGGGGAGTTTAACCAAAGCGGAGCTCAAGATGGTTATTATAGTCGGAGTTCGCCCAGGAAGCAAGTTATGGGGTAGCATGCTCAAAAGAGAAGTTTCAAGTTTAGATGATTTCTTTGAAAGAGCACAGAAGTACATACGGGTGAAAGAGGGCCATAAGAACTCGCATGTTGAAGAAAGCGAACCTTCCTCTAGTCGCCCTACTACCAATACGTCTGAAGATTCCATATAGAAGGGGACGTCATGCTAGAGTGGTCACTGACCAAGTTTAAAATTGGACGAGGACCATCTAGCCATAAAAGTCCCGGAACGAGAGGAGATCACCTCAAAAATTGTAAAAGGGTCTTAAAGTAGATGCTTGTAAAAAGGGTCTCAAAGTAGACGCTTGCAAAAAGGGTCTCAACGTAGACGCTCGCAAAAAGAGTCTCAATGAAGACGCTTGCAAAAAGGGTCTCAAAGAAGACGCTTGTAAAAATAGTATTCTGCCTAATGAAGAGAAGGACGCTTCTCGCAAAAAAATAATAAGCGCACGCTAAAATACATAAAAAGATAGCAAGAACCCAAGGGGTCAACATATCCTTACAAGTAATAAAAGTGCACCAACGGACACGAATCACCTAGCAGTACTACCAGAGCAAAGTGAGTGTAGCATTATTATGAGTCTACTAGGAAGCATGAAGACTTCCTAATAGACTGGGGGGCAAGTGTGAATGCAAAAAATTGACCAAGGAAAAAATCTTATGTTCCTAGTTAGACCACATGGCTAAAGGTCGGGTATTCATGCTATTGCACTCGGACCTTTGTGCCTTGGGAATATGGAATAATTTCCCTTAGAGCTTTCCTCGATGGAAGTATGGAAATTATAGGTGAACATTTCCCTAGGCTAACAACCTCGCGCCATCAAGGCGATTCGCGCCTCAGGCTTAGAAGGGTGTCTTGCACCATGCCACGCCTAGCCTCGTGCAGCGAGACACCACAGGCCTTGTCCAGCCTCGCACAGCGAGGCGCTCCTTGCCTCGGCCAGCCTCGCACAGTGAGGTGCTCCTTGCCTCAACCAACCTTGCCCAGCCTCTCACAGTTAGGCGCTCCTTGCCTCGGTCAGCCTCGCACAGCGAGGCGCTCCTTGCCTTGGCTAGCCTTGCACAGCGAGGCACTCTAGGCCTCGCCCAGCCTCGCACAACGAGGCGCTCCTTGCCTCCACCAACCTCACACAGTGAGGCACTCTAGGCCTTGCCCAACCTCGCACAGCGAGGCACTCCATGCCACGCGGAGCCCCGCGCACCCGAGGGTCTCGCACCTTCGTACCCTCGCAAGCGCCTCACACCAACGCACCTTCGTACCCTCGCAAGCGCCTCGCACCCACGCATGCCTCGCCGCGCACCCAAGGTTCTCGCACCCTCTTACCCTCGCATGCCTCGCCATGCACCCGAGGGTCTCGCACCCTCGGACCAAGGCATGCCTCGCTGCACACCCAAGGCTCTCGCACCCTCGTACCCTCGCATGCCTCGCCATGCACTCGAGGGTCTCGCACCCTCGTAACCTGTCATGCCTCGCCATGCACCTGAGGGTCTCACACTACGTTGGGCCTCACACACTCACATGCATAACCATCAGGTACAAAGCACCTTTATGTGTACGGGTGCAGGACGTACCACCATGAGGATGATAGAAGCACGACCATGACATCTGTATAACATAAGTAGTGGAGGTACAGATTTGTACAGAAAGTGGAAGCACTACATGCATGCCTCTGACTAGGTACCAGGCCGACACCATGACCTTCTGCCCCACCACAACCTGTGTCACTACCCTGACAATGTACCTATGTACAATCTTGTCCCCAGGGACCACAATGTATGAGGAGCAATTATAGCTCCAATATAAATAGATCATAACTCTTCCAGAAAAGGGGGTTGGAAAATTGATTGCATACTAAGGCTGTTAAGCAATATACAATTTCGACTCCATTGTAGTTCTGCATATCTACTCTTTCAAGTTTTCTCCATCTTCTTCTAAGATACCTTTTGGCAATATAGTCTTAGTTTTCTAACCTTATATCGTTGATGAGATCTCACCGTCAATAGCTTCACAATCAATACTAACACCAATGCTGATCCTTGACTAATAAGTCAGTGCTTCCTCAATGAGGTAATGCATACAGACATATATCATATGTAAAAAATACAGATATAAGGCATTCAACATGCTTAATCAATAATCACAAGCATAATTATAATCATGCACAATTACAAAGACTCAAGCTCTGACAAATTATATATTTCACATTCATGCCATGCCATAATCACATGTATCGCATGCATCACGTATTGGATGCACTTTTCTTACCTTTGGTTCGAGGGAGAAATAAGTTAAAAATGACCCTTGAGAATGATAAATCATTTGATCCCTTAGCAGTCACCTAGTCATAACCAAATATGGAATTCTATTAATAAAACAACTCAATAAAAGGTTCATGGTTTAAAACCTCGCTCCCGGGACCTCAAATCGTACTAAAACATTTAGTAGATTCGATCCCGAGCCTTAGGAATTGAACCCCCAAGCCAAAACCATTGAAAAGTCCTCCCTGGCACAAAAGGAAGGGGCAAGTCATGGCGCGCCCCAAGTCAAAGAGCACACTCAGCCTGGGCACTAGGGCGGGTCGTGACTTGCCTGGCCAAGTCGCGACTTGACCCCATGAATAGAGCCCCTTGCCATTTTCTCCATTAAAACCATCCAAGAACCTCAATTAAACCTCCATTAAACAAACCCAAAATCAAAACCATCCATCAACACATCATATCCTCTAGTTTAACCACAAAACCCGAGCTTTAAACTAATTAAAATCATCTCAAATAACCACTTCTATAATCAAAAGTTCTAGCTCAAAAACTAACTTCGAAACATAGCAAAACAAGAAAAATTCATGGTTGAATTCTCACCTTAAACTCAGGTTTTCATCCCCAACAATGGCTGAATAAAAGCCTAGAACCTTCAGCCTTAATCTTCTAGCTTGAACCCTCAATCTCTGCTTCAAAAGTCAAAAGAAAAGAGAGAAAAGGTGATCGGGGAAGAGGAAGAAGAGTACTCTGTTTTGCTACCTTATTTCTACAGCCTTCCAACTTAATTTATAACCTAAGGTCAAATGACCAAAATGCCCCAAGGCTTAATTTATTTCCTTAACAGCCACAAAGGGCAAAAGTGTCATTTCACCACTTATCCCACTAATCATAATTAATGTCCTCCAATTCCCAATATTCCCAATATTCTCAAAAAATAATAAATCATATCCCATTACCCTATAATTCCTGGTAATGTACTAATCATCAAATTACCCCGAGACTCTCCCCAAGCCCGGTAAATGAACCCCGTTATGACCAAACCGCTAACTTACATTCAAATGATCGTCTAATGCCGAATAGCTCAAACAAATCCACATTATAATGTGGCCTCATCAATAAATTACCAACACGCATGAAAATATACAATTATGCCATCAACAGGCCAATTTACCAAAATGCCCTTATAATGAAAAGTGGACCCACATGCATGCATTTATCATCATATAATAATATAATTCACATAATCATGCATATAATCATTTAATTGCATAATAAACAAATTATGGCCTTCCCGACCTCCTAATCAAGGTCCTAAGCCTGATTAGGAAATTTGGGTCATTATAACTATCCCCTCCTTACAGAAATTTCATCCTCGAAATTTATCTGAACCGCCCAGAATATAAATTCCGCATATCTGATTCTAGTTCCCAGGTCGCTCCCTCGACCTCACTGTTTCTGAGTCATACCTTAACTAAAGGTATAGCTTTGCTTCTCAAAACCTTGTTCTTTCTGTTAAAATTTGAATGGCTATTCCTCACAGGAAAACTTAGCCTCTAGTTCAAGATTCTCATAACTCAACACATGAGTCTCATCTACACATGTCTCCTTGACATGAACAATATGAAATACACTGTATACTGCCAATAGTGCAAAAACTGAGGCCAACCCAAAAGGCAACATGACTGATCCTATCTAGGATTTTAAACAGTCCTTACTAATCTAGAGCTCAACTTGCCCTTATTTCCTCACCCCTTTCCGTGGTGACATTCTAAGGAAGATACAGTCTTACACTTGGAACTCCATGCTCCTGCATTTCAAATCATCATAAATTTTCCATTTGCTCTGAGAAGTGAGCATCCAAGCTCTAACCTTTTCAATAACTTCAATGGTCCTTTAAACCACCTTAAGATCCAAATATAATATCTTACTCATCTCATTCCAATGAATGGTAATATACATTCTCTACCAAACAACATCTCATAAGGTGCCCCTCCCATATTGGATAACTCTCTTTCTGATTTACCATCAGTCTGAGGATAATAACCCGTACTAAACTCCAACTGTATACTCATCGCCTTCTGTAATCTTCCTTAAGTCTTGGAAGTACAAACAGAGTCCTCATCTGATAAGATAGATCTTGAATTCCATGAAGGCACAACCTCTCTTACATAGAGATCTGTATACTGATCAACTATATTACTTGTCCTTACTGATAGAAATGAGCTGACTTTGTATACCAGTTCATAATGACTAGAACCAAATCATGCTGGCACACTATCCTGGGCAGCCCCACCGCGAAACCTATTGCGATGTTTCCTTACTTCCATTATAGAGTACACAAATTCTGTAATGGCCATACTGATTTCTGATACTCTGTCTTGACCTGCTAACAAATTAAGAACTTTGCCACATATTCTGTTACGTCCCTCTCCATCCCAAGCCACCAATGTAAAGCTTTCAGACTCTGTTACATCTACATGATGCCTGGATGAAGAGAATAAGAGGGGTAATATGAGATTCATCTAGAATCCCTTGTTTAATCCTAATGTCCATCGGATCCCAGGTCCGATCCTTAAACCACAATAAACTCATACCTGACGCTGCATAATCCTTAGTTAATCCAGCTAAGACATTCCCCTCAATTTTCACATCTATGGGTTCACTTAACTGTTTTTCCTTTGATCCTCTCTGAAATAGTAACCTCAATTGTAAAGCTGGCCACCTGGCCCACCAGTAACTTTGCTCTAGTTCTGGTCACACCCTTCAACTAACATGTTGCTTGGCAATCATCTTCCCTGTCATTGAGGTGTCATAACAACCTAAAAACTGGTTTTGATCTGTAAGAAGACTCAAAACACTTCCACAAAGCACATGTAATATCCTACCCGTCCAAGGAAACTCCTGCCCTTTGAGGTGTTCCTTGACCTTGGAAAATCCCCAACTGAGAGTATATCACAATACCGTCGATCAAGACTACCACAATTCCAATTAAGATAATCTCTAAATACTTTGTTCATCTGATCCATCAAAACATAACTCAACACTCCCAGTGCCCATAACTAATATAAAAATAATCTTCTACATATCCTTCTCCTTGATCTCTAGCTGGTAATAACCAGATCGAAGATCCACCTTGAATAATACTATCTTACTCAATAACTGAGCCTTTAGTTCTTATAGCTCTGCTGAAGCCGTACAATATCGTACCCTAGATCTGGTTCCGTCCCTGGCACCAACCTAATCCCCATTCTATCTCTTTGCATGAAAGTAATCCTGACAAATCTCCTGGAAACACATCCAAAACTAACAGACTATGTAGTCTGTCCTAGTCCCACTGGCATGACCTAAGTGGTATCCACCACACTAACTAAGATTTCTATGCATCCCCCTGTAATAGATCTCTAGCTATAAATACAAATGTCATATGCATAGTGCCAACTACCACAAGAGTTTCCCACTCTCAAGCCCAAGAGTTACCATCCTTTCCTTGCAATATATCATTGCCCCATACTTGGTTAACCAACCGATATCCAAGATCATACTGAAGTCAGTTATAACCAACTCTATCAAAACAACTAATCAGTCCTTTCCACCATAATCTAACTCATCACTTAAAATCACCAGTAAAGTATCAAATTCTCATCACAACATAACTATGCAATCTGCATAACAAGTATATCCCTCTCTAGATGCAACAACCAAAGAACAACATGGCACCAAAACTAGTCAGGACAATACAAAAATCAGAACTAAAAAGCTGACCTGCCACCACTGAGGAACCAACCTCAGTCTCAGTCTCAGTCACTGACTCTGATTGCATCGGAGCGAACACTCGTGCTGTCCCTTTTCTCATCTATCCCTCGCCTTGGGCAATCCCTCATGAAATGCCCAACCATTCCACATAATAAACATGCCTTTGCTCGGCATTATCCCAGATGACATCTCTTACACTGAGCGCATTTTGGATAAGTCCTTTGGTTATTTTTCTTGCTCACTCCAATAAATGGAGGTATCACTACTTGAGTACTATGCTCTCTAGCACCCTCCTTCTCAATTTGATTTCCTGTGCTCTCAACAGCAAGAACCTTCCCTACCACTTTAGCATAGGTAGAGATTTCATGCACTGGGGCGACTCTGATGCCTAGAGCTACTCTGGGATTCAATCCCTAGATAAACTTTTCCTTCCGAGCTACATCCATGGGTACCATATCAAAAGAAAACTTGGCCAACCCATCGAATATGTTAACATACTCTGTTACTGTTGCATTGCCCTGAACCAGGTTCAGAAACTCATTCATCTTAGCAGTCTTGACTGCATCACAGTAATATCTTTCATTAAACAACTGCCTAAATTCTTTCCAGTCCATCACAGCTATATGTCTTGTCTGGGATACACAGAAATTAAACCAACCTTTCTCTCATTCCCTCTCTTCTCTCTCTTAAGGAAGAACAACTCTGAAATTTCAAGAGAAACCAGCAGAATTTCTGGGAATTGAAGGGGATAAGCTAGAGGATTAACTCAAAAACTAATCAAGGACTGAATTAGAGCCAAGGTAAGCATTGATTTTCGTTCTGTGGTTAGGAACTTTAAGAAAAATGGCTGAGTTTTTAATAGTTGTGATTTTGATATTCAAGGTGGAGTTTGAGGCTTGAAACATTGAAGATAGGTCAGGGGATTCTTGGAGGAACGATTCTACAGCTGAGGTAAGTTTCAATTCAAAGTTTGATGGTTGAAATTTAGAATTTCCATGGCTGGTTTTGAGTTTTTAGGTTTGAAATCTCAGAAATTGGAATTGGGATTTTGGTGAGTGTTAGGCTGGATTTTTGGTTGAATTGTGTTGTTTAAATCATTCTAATGATGTTGTTATTAATTGGTTGTGAGTTGAGAGCTTTGGGATGGCCTAAAGTGAGGTTTAGAGGTTGAAAATGGTGGGTTTTTTCGGTTCAAAGGGTCGGGCCACGACATAGTTCTTGGTGAGTCGCGGCCCTTAGAAGCTGAGATGTGTTGAGGAAGGGGGGTGGGCCGCGACCCTTACTTGTTTTTGTGCCTTAGGAGGGCTCTGTTTGGGGCCATGCCGCGACATGGATGGCCTATGCCGGGGCCCTTAAGGGATTTTGGGATTTTGAGATTTTAGGCTTGGGAATTTAACCTAGGGTGCTTGGGATTGAATATTTTACCATATTTTGTGAAGTTCAATGTTCCGGGGACTAGAACTTGGTTTAGAAACTCATTTAAGATTGTTAATGGTATCCTTCATCATGGTTGTGACTAGGTGCTAAGCTAGGGCTCGGGGATTGGATCGTGCTCAAGGAGTATCGCCCGTAATTAGTTCATCTAGAAGCCAAAGGTAAGAAAACTATACCCGGTTGAATATTTGAACGAGACTAAGGGCTTCCTGATATATATGATTGAAAGAATGGTATTATGCCATGTAAATTGTAAACCAACGACCTAAGCGTGCCACGCTTAACTTGTGCAATTGGCACAGCTCAGACACTGGTATCCGAGGACAGCTTATTATGCACTGAGCTCGGTTTAAGCGGGCCGGAGTCAGTGGGTTAAACAGAGGGTGCGACCTAAGGTGTCGGCCCTAGTATTTGTGTTAATTGATTATTATATTTGGCTATGAATGTAATTAATGAGATTGTTAAGTAATCTAAGTATAGATGAGGTTATTTGTACCTTGAAGTATGCTTATATGCTATGGATTGAATATTTGAACATGCTTATTAGATTATTTGTTTGATAATATTGTATATGCTGCGTATGTTGTTTTCTTGCTGGGCCTTGGCTCACGGGTGCTGCGTGGAGCAGGTAAAGGCAAAGGCAAGATCGATCAACCTTGATTGGAGAGCTTTGCAGGGTGAATGTACATGTCAGGCCGCTCAACCGCCACGGTTGAGGAAGTTACAGGGACGGGAGGACCAGAATCACTTGTTTTGCCTTAGTAGGGCCAATGTTGTCTTTGACTTTTGAATGTTTGTAAATCAGCTTGTAAACACTAAATAGTTTTGGGGATCCCTGCTGTAAATGGTTTATGCTTTATAAAATGTATCTTTTGAGGCCAAAATATCTTTTAACCCTAGAACACCTCAATTAATGACACATTTGATTAAAATGACTTGATTAGCGAGTCTTGCACCTTTATAATCGCACAGTGTAGCGGTCTTGGCTATCCAGGACGTTACAACTTCCCACCATGTCCGGGCATCATCCCGCAATACAAATGTAGCACATACCACCCTATTGTGACCTACCACCCCCATATTGTCGAGGATGGAACAGATCATGCCCATCCATTGCTCAGCTTTAAATGGATCCAGGCCTCCCTCAAAGACTATAGGGTAATACTCCTGGAATCTTCCACAAAGAAATTTCCATCTGATCTCAACCCTAGGCTGAGCCAATACTGGTGCCACTCCTGGCATAGCAAAGGAAGAGGTGTTTCCTGACAGGACCTGCTGCTGTTTCAAACACCTAACCTCTTCCTCTTTCCTCTACAATCTTAATTGCATATCTATAAACACCTGTTGGAAATTCTGTGGGGCAGGTGAAGAACTCCAACCCTAGCTGTAACTCCCATCCTCACTATAACCACTACTAGGTCTCATTATGTTTCTTGGATACATACCTGCTAATTGAATCTGCAGTCTATAATTTGACCCATTAAACATGATGAGCACATTCAAAAGCTTTTCCCACGGGAACAATCATACCACACTACATCCACAAACCACTGCAGTGCTAAAAAACATGCCCATATCATTCATACATCAATCATAATCACTGCTCTTTCAACATACACACCATGCTTCCAACTCCAACATGCCAATAACACATTTATATATTCACTGAGCAAGTAATAATTTAATCATATCAATAATCAAGAGGCAGTCTCTATCAAAATCTCATGCTCCCTAATACAATGTGTAGGTAAAGCATTTACATCCTATTTAAGAAGTTAAGCACATAACTACAGAAATAGTTACCATACCCTGAGTGAAGCTATCTTTAGTGATGAGTGTACATGCCTAGCTTCTCTACAGGAACCCTTAACCTTGGCTCGCTCTGATACCAAGTTGTAACACCCTACTACACAAGGACCGTTACGTTGTGCATTTTAAACATTGCTGAACTCGCTAACCGAGCCATTTGGTCATAATCGTGTAACTAAGTGTGATTAAGGACTTAGGGTTAAAAATTTTGGTCAAAATACAACGTTTCATTAAAATGTTTATTGTATACATTGGGATCCCAAAAATATAATTTAAAGGTTAATTACAATAAAATATTTACAACGAGCCGACCTAAGCGGCAAAATAGGGTTTAACCCTAGTTCCTCTTTAAACCCTCGACCGTGGTGGTCGAGCAGCCGCATATGTACACATCATCACCTAAGCTGTCCAACTTAAGGATGGTCCAACTTTCTTTTCATTTACCTGCACCACATAGCACCTGTGAGCCGAAGCTCAGCAAGAAAACTCAATATGCTCATGAACAAGTAATAACATGTCACCAAATCACAATAGGCATGCCTAGAAGTAATAACCCTACTCATGCATGCAAGTAGGTAAAAATAAATGTTTGTCGAGCCCTGCGCTCTGCGTAGAAGACTAATAAGTCTCTCACTCTGAGGTAGATGACTAATAAGTCTCTTTGAGGTAGACGACTAATAAGTCTTTCTCTGAATAGACGACTAATAAGTCATACTCTGTATAGATGACTAATAAGTCTATCCTTATGTAGATGACTAATAAGTCTATCTTTGTATAGATGACTAATAATTCTATCTTTGTATAGATGACTAATAATTCTATCTCTGTGTAGATGACTGATAAGTCTATCTCTGTATATATGACTAATAAGTCTATCTCTGTTTAGATGAATAATAGGTCTATCTCTAGGTAGATGACTAATAAGTCTATCTCTGAGGTCCCATGCCCTCCTAGCCATGTGACGTTTTAGTCACCTGAGCTTATAGCTTTGGCTCTATGTAACTAGCCTTTAGACTAGACAAGCGCTTTTAGTTTTCATCGAACTTAGGGTCGGTCAAGCATTTCATAATTATGTTGATAATGCTTATGTTGATTAGATCTAATCTTTTTGGCTTGCGTTAAACATGCTAATATCGTTCTTGACTCATAAGCCAATACCATACAACCCGTAACACCCTGGATACTCCAAGACTGTTACTGTGAACTTTAAACCGCGCTTAACTCACTAAACGAGTCATTTGGTTATAAACATGCATCTAGGTGTTATTAATAGGCTAAGGTGAAAAATCTCGATCAGAAGGAAAGGATATATTTTATTAAAAACATAAAACCGTACATGGGCCCATAAAAACGTTTACAAGTTATTTACAATCCAAAATTGTCATTACAGTGTAAAAATTACAACCCGCTGACCTAAGCAGCAAAATACAGGGTTAACCCCTAGTTCTTCTGAGAAACTCCTTGGTCGTGGTGGTCAAGTGGCCGCATATGTACACATCGCCATCTAAGCTTTCCATTTAAGGCTAGGTGAGCTTTTCTTTCCCTTTACATGAACCACATAGCACTCGTGAGCCAAGGCTCAGCAAGAAAAATTATTACTGCATGTATACAATATCAATGAATGATTATGATAATCATACTAGGCTTGTAGCCCTAATCAGATAATAACAAGATTCTAATAATCATGCCGGAGCGTGTAGCCCTAATCAGATAAGTGACTGATGAGTGAGTCACAAACTTAAACCAAATAAGTGACTATGGAGTCACGAACTTGAATCAGATAAACTCAATAGGCATGCCTAGCAGTAATAACCCTATTACGGCATGCAAGTAGGTATAAATAATTGTTTGTGGAGTCATGCGCTTTGAGTAGATGACTAATAAGTCTCTCTCTCTAAGGTAGATGACTAATAAGTCTCTCTGAGGTAGACGACTAATAAGTCTTTCTCTGAATAGACGACTAATAAGTCATACTTATGTAGATGACTAATAAGTCTATCTCTTTATAGATGAATAATAAGTCTATCTTTGTATAGATGACTAATAAGTCTTTCTCGGTGTAGATGACTGACAAGTCTATCTCTTTATAGATGACTAATAAGTCTATCTCTGTATAGATGATTAATAAATCTATCTCTGTTCAGATGACTGATAAGTATATCTCTGGGTAGATGACTAATAAGTCTGTCTCTGAGGTCCCATGCCCTCCTAGCCATGTGACGTTTAAGTCACATGAGCTTATAGCTCTGGTTCTATGTAACTAGCCTTTAGACTAGACAAGCGCTTTTAGTTTTCATCGAACTTAGGGTCGATCAATCATTTTATACTTATGTTGATAATGCATATGTCGATTAGATCTAATCTTTTCGGCTTGCGTTAAACACGCTAATACCGTTCATGACTCATAAGCCAATACTATACGACCAGTGCTCAGTACTACTGCTGATCTTGACTGATAAGTCACTACTTCACAATCAATATTGACACCAATGTCGATCCCTGACTAATAAGTCAGTGCTTCCTCAATAAGGTAATGCAAACAGACATATATCATATGTCAAATATACAGATATAAGGCATTCAACATGCTTAGTAAACAATCACACGCATAATTATATTCATGCACAATTACAAAGACTCAAGCTCTGGCAAATTCCATATTTCACATTCATGCCATGCCATAATCACATGTATCGCATGCATCACATACTGGGTGCAGTTTTCTAACCTTTGGTTCGAGCGATAAATAAGTTAAAAATGACCCTTGAGAACGATCAATCCTTTGATCCCTTAGCGGTCACCTAGTCATAACCAAATATGGAATTCCATTAATAAAATAACTCAATAAAAGGTTCATGGTTTAAAACCTCGCTCCCGGGACCTCGAATCGTACTAAAACGAATAGTAGATTCGATCCCGAGCCTTAGGAATTGAACCCCCAAGACAAAACCAATTAAAAGTTCTCCCTGGCACAAAAGGAAGGGGCAAGTCGTGACTTGGCCTAGCAAGTCGTGGTGTGCCCCAAGTCAGAGAGCACACTCAGCCTGGGCACTAGGGCGGGTCGCGACTTGCCTCTCGAAGTTGTGACTTGATCCCACGAACAGAGCCCCCTTGCCATTTTCTCCATTAAAACCAGCTAAGAACCTCAATGAAACCTCCATTAAACCAACCATCAACACATCATATCCTCTAATTTAACCCTAAAGCCTTTAAACCAATTAAAATCACCTCAAATAACCACTTCTATAATCAAAAGTTCTAGCTCAAAACCTAACTTCAAAACAGAGCAAAACCAACAAAATTCATGACTGAATTCTCACCTTAAACTTAGGTTTGCAGCCCCAACAATGGCTGAAGAAAAGCCTAGAACCTCAAACTCTAATCTCCTAGCTTGAACCCTCAATTTCAGCTTCAAAATTCAAAAGAAAAGAGAGAAAAGGTGGTCGGGGAAGAGGAAGAAGAGTACTCTGTTTTGCTGCCTTATTTCTATAGCCTTCCAACTTAATATATAACCTAAGGTCAAATGACCAACATGCCCCAAGGCTTAATTTTTTTCCTTAACAGCCACCAAGGGAAAAAGTGTCATTTCATTACTTATCCCGCTAATCATAATTAACGTCCTCTAATTCCCCATATTCCCAATATTCTCAAATAACAATAAATCATATCCCATTACCCTATAATTCTCGATAATGTACTAATCATCAAATTACCCCAAGACTCACCCCAAGCCCGGTAAATTAACCCCGTTATGACCAAACTACTAACTTACATTCAAAGATCGTCTCATGCCGAGTAGCTCCAACAAATCCACATTATAATGTGGCCTCATCAATAAATTACCAACACGCATGAAAATATACAAATATGCCCTAAACGGGCCAAATTACCAAAATGCCCTTATAATGAAAAGTGGACCCACATGCATGCATTTATCATCATATAATAATATAATTCACATAATCATGCATGTAATCATTTAATTGCATAATAAACCAATTATGGCCCTCCCATCCTCCAAATCAAGGTCCTAAGCCTTATTAGGAAATTTGGGTCATTACAGTTCCTCTGAGAAACCCGGACCATTCGGGTAGAGCAGCCGCATATGTACACATTGCCACCGAAGCTTTCCAACTCATGGCTGGTCCAGCTTCCCTTTCCCCTTACCTACATCACATAGAACCCGTGAGCCAAGGCTCAGCAAGAAAACTTAAACATGTTCATAGTTAATAACATATCACCAAACCATAATAAGCATGCCCAGCAGTAATAACCCTACTCATGCATGCATTCTATTCATATAAATGACTACAACGTCATGTCGTGGCCAATTGCCTTAATTAACTGACTAATAAGTCATACTCGGGCCCAATGGCCTAGGATATGGGGCTAATAAGTCACCCTGGGCCTCTTTGCCCTATCCTCTATATGACGAGCCTTGGAGCTAGCCCAGCGTACCTGACACTTTAATTTTGCACGAAAATTGGGTCGGGCAAGCGTATAATGCCCTCCTGATTAGGCCTAACGATTACGACTAGCGATAAACGCGTTATTGCTTCCCTTTACTTATAAGTCAATGTTTTCGATCAGCGCTTAGCGTTATTGCTGTCCTTGAATTATAAGTCAAGCCATTTTCAATTAAATAATCCAAACAGTCATACAATATATAACAATTATCCACATATAGAGCATTCAACATTCTTAATTAAACAATCACAAGCATAATCATAATCATGCGCATTTACTAAGTCCAAGCCCTAATCCATTCTATATTCAACAATCGAGCCATGCCATAATCACATACATTACGTATTGGGTGCAGTTTTCATACCTTTGGTCCAAGCATGAGTTAAATATAAATGACCCTTAAGCACGATCCTTTCCCGAGCCCTAGCGGTAACCTAGTCACAACCATAAATAATAACCTCATCAAGATTCAATCCCCAAAAACAAACTTCAACACCAATCTTGTGCTTTCGGGACTTCCAATCCCACCCAACGGGGTGGTGGAACCATCCCTCGTGCCCCTAACCTCTAAAAATGGGTTTTGCTAAGACTAGTTTAGCTCCGGGGAGCCCTAGGGTGGTGCTGGGGTGCCCAAGGGACGTGATAGAGAGCTGAGAGAGAGTTTCTAAGTGTTTCTGAGTGCTTTGCTTCTACTAGGTTCTGAGTATATCCTTCCTTAGGCTAGGAAATGACCAATATACCCCTTAGTTAAGCTTAGGTTCTTTAATGCCCTCAAAGGAAAAATGGTCATTAACCACCACTTCTCACTATTCTCCAAACTATCTCATAATTCTCCAATTAATTCCAACATCCAAAATACTCTGCAAATGATTTTCCTATTACCCGATAAACCCCGGTAATGTACTAAATTACCAAAATACCCCTAAGTTCTCCCCGAGCCGAGTATTTGACCCTATTATGAGTAAACCACTACTTTGTTCGCTAGGATCCATGTTGAATAACCCAAATATATCCACATAATAATGTTTTCCCAACATATAACACACACACACACACACACACACACACATATATATATATATATACAAATATGTCCTCAAAGGGCCAAAATTACTAAATTTCCCTTCTAATAAGAAATGGGCCCCACTTGCATGCAATACAGTCATATTATAATATAACTCACATAATTCATTTATTCATGCATCAAATCACATAATAATGTAATTATATCACTTATTTCCCTCTTAGACCCCTAATCAAGGCACAAAGCCTTATTAGGGAATTTGTGACGTTACAACTATCCCCTCCTTACAAGAATTTCGTCCTCGAAATTTAACTTGAACAGTTCATGATAGTTATCCTGCATGTTAGACTCTAACTCTAATCTTGCCTCCTCGACTTTGCTGTTCCTCCATAATACCTTAATCAAAGGTATATTTTGGTTCTCAGGATCTTGTCCTTCCTACCTAATATCTAGACTGGTTGTTCCTCATAGGAGAGATCTGCCTGTAGCTCCAGATCCCCGTAACTCAACACAAGAGTCACATCTGAAAATATGAAACACATTGTGTACGACCGACGGTGCTCGAGGTAAGGCCAATCTATAGGACACCTGACCAATCTTCTCAAGGATCTCAAACGGTCCTACAAATCTAAGGCTCAACTTGCCCTTCTTCCCAAGTCTCCTCACTGAACTTCTCAATATCCTCATTGGTCCTCTGAACCGCCTCAGGATCCAAGTATCTCCTTTCTTCTGTCTTATCTCAAATGGGCGATCTACATTTCCTACCATACAACATCTCATAAGGAGCCACCCCAATGGTCGACTAATAGCTATTATTGTAGGAAAACTCTATCAAAGGCAAGTACTTACTCCAGGACCCTTCAAAGTCCAATACACATACTCGTAGCATGTCTTCTAATATCTGTATCATCCTTTCATATTGTCCATCTGCGTAAGGATGATAGGTTATACTAAATTTCAACTGTGTACCCATAGCCTTCTGCAAACTTCTTGAAAACTTGCAAGTAAATGTGGGGTCCCGGTTTGACACAATTGACCTTGAAGCCCCATGAAGGTGTACTATCTCTCTCACATAGAGATCTGCGTACTAGTCAACTGTATAAGTCATCCTCACTGGTAGGAAGTGAGCTGATTTGGTGTATCGATCCACGATAACCCACACTAAATCATGTTGACCTACGGTCTTGGGTAATCCATCCACAAAATCCATTGTGATATCCTTCCATTTCCATTCTGGGAAATCCAGAGGCTGTAATAGCCCGACTGGTCTCTAGTGCTTAGCCTTGACCTGTTGACATGTCAAGCACTTAGCCACGTATTCTGTCACATCCCTCTTCATCCTAGGCCACCAATATATCGATTTTAAATCCTGGTACATTTTCGTGGTGCCTGGATGAAAAGAGTAAGGGGTAGTATAAGATTCATCCAGAATCTTCCATCTAATAACAATGTCCATTGGAACACAGATCCAACCCTTGTACCTTAGCAAACCCATATTTGACATTGTATTGTCCCTAGCCACTCCAGTTAGGACATCCCCTCTAATCTTCATTAGTTGTGGATCACTCAGCTGACTTTCCTTTATTCTCTCCAGAAGAGTAGACTGTAGTGTGATGTTGGCTAACTGACCCACCACCAACTCTATTCAACCTCTAGCCATATCCTCTGCCAACTCCCTGTATATCTGCCTCGCGCTGTATAACTGCCCTAGACCCTTCCGGCTTAAGGAATCTGCCACCACGTTGGCCTTTCCTGGGTGATACAAGATTTCATAGTCATAATCCTTCACCAACTCCAGCCAATGCCTCTGTCTCATATTTAGATCATTCTGTGTCAAGAATTATTTCAAGATTTTGTGGTCAGTGTATATCTCACACTCTCCCCTTAAAGGTAATGCCATCACACCTTTAATGCAAAGACCACTGCTGCTAATTCCAAATCATGAGTGGGATATCTCTGTTCATACTCCTTCAACTGACGTGATGCATAGGCAATCACCTTCTGTGGTTGCATAAGGACACAACTCAAACCTTGTCTCGAGGCATCACAATATACCACATACTTCTCTTGATCTATTGGAAGACTTAGTACTGGAGTGTTAATCAATCGTCGCTTCAGTTCCTGAAAGTTGTTCTCACACTTATCTAACAACGTAAACTTCTGATTCTTCCATGTCAGTTCTGACAATGGAGTAGCAATCCTTGAGAACCCTTCCATAAAATGCATGTAATATCCTACCAATCCATGGAAACTCTTGATCTCTGAGGCGTTCCTTGGCCTTGGTTGGGTCCGACTTGATCTCATCTTTATTGACAATGTGACCAAGGAAAGTCACCTGCTTTAGCCAGAAATCACATTTCTTGAACTTCGCATATAGTCTGTGTTCCCTCACCCTCTGTAGAACAAACTTGAGATGCTGCTCATGTTCTGTCTCTGACTAAGAATAAACTAGAATATCATCGATGAAGATGATCACAAACCACTCCAAATAATCTTTGAACACCCTATTCATTAGATCCATAAAAGCAGTCGGGGCATTAGTCAAACCAAATGACATGACTAAGAACTCATAATGCCCGTATCTGGTACGAAATGCAGTCTTTGGTATATCTCCCTCCTTAATCCATAGCTGGTGAAAACCAGACCAAAGATCTATCTTTGAGAATACCATTTTACCTTGGAACTGATCAAACAGGTCATCTATCCTTGGCAAAGGATACTTGTTCTTAATGGTTATCTTGTTCGGTTCCCTATAGTCAATGCACATCCTCAAAGATGCGTCCTTCTTTTTCATAGGACTAGTGCACCCCATGGTGAGAAACCGATTCTAATAAAACCCAAGTCCAATAGCTCCTACAATTGTACTTTTAGTTCTTTCAACTTTTTTGGGGCCATTCTATACGGTGCCCTATACATTGGTTCAGTCTCTGGTGCCAGTTTGATAACAAACTCTATCTTTCTGTGTGGCAGAAACCTTGATAAATCCTCTAAAAACACATCCAGGAACTCACAGACTAGTCTAGTCTCTTCTGGTCCCATTGGCATGACCTGAGTGGTATCTACCACACTGGCTAAGAATCCTATGCAACCACCTCGCAGTAGGTCTCTAGCCCTCAGTACTGATATCATGGGTACACGGGGTCCATGCTTAGTGCCAACAAAATACAAAGAGGTCTTCTCCCTCGGGTTTAAAGGTTACCATCTTTTTCTTGTAGTCTATGGTCGCCCCATACATCTCTAACCAGTCCATACCTAGAATCATGTCAAAGTCGGTCATAACCAACTCTATCAAGTCAATTGACAACTCTCTGCCGTCTACTGTCACTGGCAGTGATCTGACCCATCTCTTGGATACTACTAACTCCTTAGTGGGAAATAAGGTCCCGAACCCCACTACGTAATAATCACATGGCTTGGATAGTCTATCAATAATCCTACTAGAATGGAGGTCACGTGGTCTTCTATCAGGGTGGAGCCGGAACGGCATCTGGAGCCTTCCTTTTCTAATCACTTGGGCCTCTGCCCCTACTTGAACCCATGAATGGAGGTCACGTCCTCCAAGTGTAATGCCTTACTACTCAAGGGTCGTTACACTATGTATTCTAAATAGTGGAGGACTCGTTAAACGAGTCATTTGGCCATAACCGTGTGACTAAACATGGTTAATGGTTTAGGGTTAAATTTTTTGGTCAAAAGGTATAACCGTTTCACTAAAACATTTACTTCCATACATTGGATCCCAAGCTATCATTAAAAAGGTTAATTATAATTGAAAAGGTACAACCAACCGACCTAAGCGGTAAAGTAGGGTTGTACCCTAGTTCCTCTGAGAAACTCCAGCCGTGGTGGTCGAGCAGCCGCATTTGTATACATCGTCACTGAAGCTCTCCAACTCAAGGATGGTCAAGCTTCCTTTTCCCCTTACCTCCACCATAGAGCACCCGTGAGCCAAGGCTCAGCAAGAAAACTTAAACATGCTCATAAGCAATTAATAATATGTCACCAAATCATAATAAGCATGCTTAGTAGTAATAACCATACTCATGCATGCACACCATTCATATAAATGACTACAACGTCATATGGGGCCAGTTGCCCTAGATAAATGATCAATGAATCATATGAGGGCCCGTTGCCTAAAATACATGATTAATGAATCATACTGTGGCTAAACACCTTAATATATGATTAATGAATCATACTGGGGCTTAGCGCCCTAACACATGAATAATGAAACATATTGGGGCTCATCTCCCTAGGATATGGGACTAATGAGTCACCCCAGGGCCCTTTGCCCTATCCATTGTATAATTAGCCTTGGAGCTGGCCCATCGTACCCGGCGCTTTAGTTTTCCATGAACAATAGGTCGGTCAACCGTATGTCGCACTTCTGATTAGGTATAACCATATCGACCATCGCTCAGAATGCTATTGCCTTGTTGGTTTATAAGTCAATGCTTTTCGACCAGGGTTCAACGCCATTGTCGTCCTTAACTCATAAGTTAATGCTTTTCGACCAGCACTCAGCACCATTGTCATCCTTGACTCATACGTCAATGCTTTTTGGCTAGCACTCAGCATGCTAATGACGTTCTTTACTCATAAGCCAAGTTTGGGGCCCAACCCTAGGATATGGGACTAATAAGTCACCCCAGGGCCCTTTGCCTTATCCTCTATATAACCAGCCTTAGAGCTGGCCCAGCGTACCTAGCGCTGAGTTTTGCATAACCATTGGGTCAGATAAGCGTATGATGCACTCATGGTTAGCCTAAAGAAAAAGACCAGTGCTCAGCGCGCTATTAAAGTCCTTGACTAATAAGAATCCTTTCTCAACCAGATAACGTAGACAAGCATATATCATATATCAAATATCCAAATACAAAGAATTCAACATGCTTAATCAAAAATCACAAGCATAATCATAATAATGCACATTCCCAGGCGTTCATGCCCTATTCATATTCCTGTTAAACAATTCGAGCCAAGCCATAATCACATGTATCACATACTGGGTGCAGTTTTCTTACCTTTGGTCCAAGCACAGGTTACGAATGAATGACCCTTGAGTATCATCCTTATTCTGAGCCCCTAGCGATAATCTAGTCACAACCAAGTATAGAATCCCGTAAATAATGAGCGAATAAAGGCTTTTGAACCGAGTCCTAGCCTCCGGGACGTCGAATTCTACTAAACCGGGTAGTAGGATCGATCTTGAGTCCTTAGGTTTGAGTTCCCACACTCAAAACCTTCCCAAGGCCCAAAAATCCCTTAAGCGTTGTGGCCCCCAAGCATTTGAGTCATGGCCCGCTGAAGTCAGAGGCCCAGCCTCTCCTTTCACTGAACACGGGTTGCGGCACAGCCTAACAGGCGCCGCGGTGCGACCCCGCATCAGGAAACTACCCACACCAGTGGGTTTAGGAGGGTCGAGGTGCGACCCCGTGAACCCAGATTTCACAGCTCCAAATCATCTCAAAATATATCCCAAACCCATACCAAACACACCATTCAATCTCACAACATCCCTCGAACCTCCCAAGCAACGAAATTCGCGTTTCCGACGGATCAAAAACTCACCAAACTGCAAAATCCAATTCAAAACTCAAGAAATTGAAGGAAACGAAAACTCAGAAATTCAAAGCTTAAATTAACTCTGATTAAGTTGTTTTTGAGCTAAATCATCCGACTATCAAACTTCTAATCTTCCCTAGAATCGTTATGACTCTAACCTTGCTTGAATCCAAGCCCTTAAACTCGAGTTTCCTTAAAAAATGCTAACGAGCTAAAATGATAGAACCAGAGAGAGAACGAGAGAGTTTTCTGAGTTTTATAGGTATGAGAGGTTACTCCGAGTTCAAGTAACCTTAAGCAAATCCCAAGGCTCGGGGTACCCAAAAACGCCCCCGAGGGTAAAATATTCAAAATCCCCAGAATTCCTTCCTGATCTTACTAACTCAAAACATATCGTCAAATATTCATTCCCATTACCAAATATATTGGTAATGTACTAAATACTAAAAATACCTATTGACTCACTTCGAGTCAAGTATTGCTCCCGTTGTGACTTTCCCGCTAGCTTGCTCCATAGGATCGCCTCGTGCCAAAAAACCCAAATATATCCACATAATGATGTGGTCTCACACATATATCACATATATGCCAAATATACCCATAACGGGCCAAATTATGAAAAATGCCCTTTCAATCTGAAGTGGGCCCACATGCATATTTAATACACCTAAACATGCATATCAATTCATATTATAATATATCTCACATAATCATATAATGATACACATATATATGATATAAACACACAATTTCCATAATTTTCCATTCTGACCCCCTAATCAAGGCCCTAAGTGTTATTAGGTAATTTGGGAGGTTACACCTAATGTCTCTCCTAGCCGCGTTCTCACGCCAGATTTTGTTCTCTGCGGCCTCGGTAGTAAGGGCCTTCTCTACCACATGTGCATATGTTGGCACTCCAGGCACACTAGTACTGCGAACATCCCGGGCTATCATAGGCTGTAGCCCCTGAAGGAATCTTTCATTCCTTGTCCCATTAGTGGGCACCAAGTTGGCAGTGAACTTGGCCAATCTATCAAACCTCAGTGTGTACTCTGACACTGACATATTCCATCAAAGCAATTTACTGAACTCTTAAGCTTTTGCAACTCTAATTGGATCATTGTAATACTTCTCATTGAACAGAGTCCTAAAATCCCCCCACTCCAGGGTGTTAATGTTCCTGGTCTGGGATATCACCTCCCACCAAATTCAGGCATCCTCCCAAAACATGTATGTGGCACAAACCACCCTCATGAAATTCAGGATAGTGGTAATCATGCTAAACCATTGCTCGGCCTTAGCCAGATATGCATTGCCCTAAAAAATTGGAGGGTGTTGTTTCATGAACCCTTCATAAAAAGGTTCCCATCTGTTCCCATCCTCTAGCGGCTGCTCTACTTTTGGCACCATCACAGGTGGTACCTTAGACTGACTGTTCTCTGTAGGTACCTGTTGCTATCTCAGAAAGTGGATCTCGTCTTCTTGCCTCTGTAATCTGGCTTGCATATCAACAAGCACTTGCTGCCAATTCTTAGAAGCTGGCGGAGGTGTTTGACCCTGATTATCATTTTAAGCTTGTATTCCCTGGCTAGCTTGTAACTCTAACTACCCTAGAAGCATACTTCCAAACTTGAACCTTGTTGCAGTAATCAATTCAGCCAGTTAGTTAAGTAATAACTATACCTCTTGCCGCCTAACGGTCCAAGACCAAACAAACACACAAATGCAATGCGAATAAGCATGCCAACACATACTATATTCAATCACAGTGCTAATAAGCACTTCTGATATTCATCAGCAAATAGCGATGCTAATAAGCATTTTCTGGTACTCATAAACAATTAATGATGCTAATAAGCATTTTCTAAAATTTACAAACAAATAGTGATGCTAATAAGCATTTTCTAACATTTAAAATTGTTAATAAGCATTTCCTAGCATACATGTATTTATAACAGCGCTAATGGGTGTGTCCTGACCTACATGTCCATATAACAACTCTAATAAGCGATTATTTTTCATTCACAAGCAATATTAATGATAATAAGCATATCATTATCATTCATACAACAGTCAAGGGTGAGGCCCTATCAGAATATCTCATGCTACCTAATAAGGCAGGCAGAGAAAGCACTTATATCCTATTTAAGAAGTCAAACACATAACCACATAAATTGTTACCGAACCTTGAGTCTAGCTTGTATTTGGTGGCGAGTGTACATGCCTAACCTGTCTTTAGGAACCCTTAACCTTGGCATGCTGTGATACTAAGTTGTAATGCCTTGGATAGCCAAGATCATTACCCTGTGTATTTAAATAGTGTTAGACTCGCTAAACGAGTCATTTGGCCTAACGTGTAACTAAACGTGATTAATAGTTTAGGGTTAAAAATCTCAGTAAAAAGGAATGGTTATTTCATTAAAACGTTGAGTTTGTACATGGGATCCCAAAATAAACATTTACAAGTAGTTTAAAGTTCAAAAAGAGTTTGTACAAATCGCCACCGAAGCTCTGTAACTCATGGCTGGTCCAACTTCCCTTTCCCCTTACCTGCACCACATAGTACCCGTGAGCCAAGGCTCAGCTAGAAAACTTAAACATGTTCATAAGAAGTTAATAACATATCACCAAATCATAATAAGCATGCCAAGCAGTAATAACCCTACTCATCCTTGCATTTTATTCATATAAATGACTACAATGTCATGTTGGGTCCAGTTTCCCTAATTAGCTGACTAATAAGTCATATTGGGGCCCAGTGCCCTTGGATATGGAACTAATAAGTAACCCCGAGGCCCGTTGCCCTATCCTCTGTAGAACCAGCTCGGAGCTGGTCCAGCGTACCTAGTGCTTTAATTTTCCACAACCATTGGATCGGGCAAGCGTTAATGTGCTCCTAATTAGGCCTAACCATTATGAACAACGTTCAGCGCGTTACTGCTACCCTTGACTTATAAGTCAATGATTTCGACTAGCGCTCAACCCTATTTTCGTCCTTGAATTATAAGTCAAGCCTTTTTCAATTAAATAATCCAAACAGACATACAATATATAACAATTATCCACATACAGAGCATTCAACATACTTAATCAAACAATCACAATCATAATCATAATCATGCGCATTTACTAAGTCCAAGCCCTAATCCATTCTATATTCAACAATCGAGCCAAGCCCTAATCACATACATTACGTATTGGGTGTAGTTTTCGTACCTTTGGTCCAAGCACGAGTTAAATATAAATGACCCTTAAGCACGATCTTGTCCCGAGCCCTAGCAGTAACCTAGTCACAACCATAAATAATAACCTCATTAAGATTCAATCCCCAAAAACAAATTCCAACACCAATCTTGTGCTCTCGGGACTTCCAATCCCACCCAACGAGGTGGTGGAACCATCCCCCGAGCCCCCAAGCCTTCCCAAGCTCTAAAAATGGGTTTTGCTGAGACTGATCTAGCGTTGGGGTGCCAAAGGGTAGTGCTGGGGTTCCAACCAAGTAAAAGAGCCCCCTTAGGGATTCCCCTACATTGCGTTGGGGCGCTGCCCTACGAACCCAGAATTATGGGTTTCCCGACATGCGTAATATTCGCATTCAAACCCCCAAAATCCAATCTAAACACACCCCAAACTCAAAATTCAGCCTCAGAAAATCATTAACACACCAACATCAACAAAACTCAAGCTTACACTAGATCAAAATCCCATCAAAATCATAAACCCACATCTTGAGCTTTGAAGCTCAAGAACACCTCAAGAACACCCTTAAACCAAATCAAACTTAAATAAAAAGCAAATGTTAGGGCTTACCTTAGTGATGAATATGTCCTTTATCTTGCTCATACTTGAATTCCCAACTTGAATCTTCAATTCCCTAGCCTTTTCCTCAAAACAAAGATCAAACCTCCAAGACTTTGAGAGAGAGAGAGAAAACATGATAGAGAGTTGAGAGAAAGTTTCTAAGAGTTTTTGAGTTCTTTGCTTCTACTAGGTTCTGAGTATATCCTTCCTTAGGCTAGGAAATTACCAATATATCCCTTAGTTAAGTTTAGGTTCTTTAATGCCCTCAAGGGCAATGTGGTCATTAACCACCACTTCTCACTATTCTCTAGAATACCTCATAATTCTCTAATTAATTCCAACATCCAAAATACTCATCAAATAATTTTCCCATTACCCGATAAACCTCGGTAATGTACTAAATTACCAAAATACTCCTAGGCTCGCCCCGAGCCTGGTATTTGACCCCGTTATGACTAAACCGCTACTTTGTTCGCTAGGATTGTCTCGTGCCGAATAACCCAAATATATCCACATAATAATGTGGTCCTAACATATAACACACACATATATACAAATATTCCTTCAACAGGCCAAAATTACTAAATTGCTCTTTGTTGACGTAGTTTTTCTCCAACAATATATTAAGAAATCTAATAGGGATATTAGTGCTAAATTGTAAACTGTAAAGAAATAATAACAACCCTTTCGTACACACACAAATTTTACATGGTTTAGTGGTTAAAATCCAGTTAGTCCATGAGACAATATTATTGCTTTTCTCTCATAATTTTTGTAGAGTTTTAGTAATACAAAAAGGCAGTCCTCTCCCATATCCATTATCCCTAATATTTATAGGGGAATTTCCTGGACAAGTTTGGGTAACCGTGTGAATAAATAAGGTATACATTTAATATATATTATTCCCATTTACATTGGGATATGATTTGATAACAAAATAGAATATACTCCTGCTATCATGGATAATAAATGATAGAAATGCAATAAAGCCTGGGCATTAATGAGCGTATAAGGACCCTCCGAATCTTTTGGGATCCTCCAATATGTGTTCTGACTAGGTTTCCATGAGCTGGTTGTCTCACTTGAGCTAGTGTTCAAAGGCTATCTATACCTTAATTCATATTAAGCTCAGAGTGTCCAGATGTGGATCTGGCCATTTTAGGTCTCAAACTGGATTATTATCTTAAGAGGCGGTCTGATAACAACCTATATGCCGTGTTGTCAGGTCCTAACTCGAGCTTCCCACATCATTGTTAACTAGAGGTTCCACTCGGCTGCTTTTTCACGTATTCATCTACCAACTGTACCCGAACTGAGTGACTAGACTCGTGCTAATTTTTAGGGTGCAACATTTTCCCCCTAAGCTCTTGCTCATGCATGATGTCGTCACTTTCTGACATGCACAGTAGGAGCATTTAGACCTCTGCCATGTAAAATCTTGCCTGCCCACTACTCAAGTACCAGACACGTGGCTGTATTTAATTGGCGTCTATTCGGGTTTCAAGGACTGTGACAACTGACAGTCAACTTTTTGTCGTCGTATGTTTCATTTAATCTTGTCCTTTGGATCTCGATTTAACCCAATTGGATAGCCCGAATTAATTCGCATAGTTTACCTATAAATAAGGTGATCAGACTTAAACCATCACCACCTTTACATTCAAAAAGTTTTCTTTTTTCTCTCAAACTCTCCCAACAACCTTCATCGCCTTTCAGTCTTTCATAACCTTCCAAGGAGTTTCCTGTGGACATATCGACACTTTCTTTGAACTGGTCGTATAAACTGTAAGTATTTCCTCACCTGGTTTGAATCTTTCAATCCTTTGCTTTCCAATGAGTTTTCTTTTACTGTGAAAAACATCATTTGCTCTATGTCGTTTAGGCTGCATTTGAGTGTAAATAGGAAATAGGGATCGATTTAGGCTGAATGAACAATACTAGGCTTGCTTAGAAATAAGGTTTTCATAAAACTGGGCAAATTTTTTGGGTTTTACAAAGAAAATTCTATTGGTAAATCGATTAGGGTACCTGTTTGGGGTGTAGAAGCCAAAAGGGTTTTAGGTTTGGTTCTAGGTAGCTTAAAGGTTACGATTCCTTAAGCGGTTTTGCATTAAACTACTTTTAAAAGAAAAGTAGGGGGTCTGATGAATCTGACACACGAATCCTGAAGTATAAAGGAATTTTAAGAAATCAAAGCGCATGGCCTAGGACCACGCGTTGAGGCTAGGACACAACTTAGATCGTATAAATTTTAAGATCCCAAAAGTAAACCACTTAGACCCTCAGATTTTCGTACCTCCACAACCATAGCTAGTAAGTATCTTAGGTCACCACTAATTGGGCACTTTGTCATCAGGCGAGCTAAATCATGGCCCCCCAAAGAAAGACACCACAAGCTCTTCTGCTCAAAGCAAGGACAAGGGCAAGCAGGTCACCTCTGACTCTCCCATTTCTCAATTTGGCCCTGTGGTGGAGAGGGAACTTGTGGTCGACCCTAACACATTCTTCGAGGCCGAGCACATACTATCCCATATCACGACTCAGGGGAAATTCAACATGATCCTGTTGAGTCATGGGAATGAGATGGGAGCTGATGATATCCATGCCCAACCTCTATTGGAAGGAGAGTGGATCTGTACCCCTCTCCAAGATGACTATAGGGCTTGGAGTGATGAGCACTTGAAGGCAGATGACTTACTCCCATTGGACTAGTATTTTGTAGTCTTTCTGAACTACGTCAGACGGGCTCCATTCTAGCTCCCGCCAAACTCATACAAACTTTTTGTGGGGTTAAAGTATTTGTTCCTGAAGCATGAGTGGGAGGTCCCCACTCCAGCAAACATTATGTACTTCTTTTGCCTCAAAGCCTGTCCCGACCAGAAGAGGCGAGGTGACGTTTCTCCTACCTCACTCATTTTCCCAACTCTGCCTCTGTCACCGACCTCCCCAGCCACCCAAATGACTAAAAATACTTGTTCTTTATGTCAATGGGTTCAATAACTTTGATCACCGATACTTCAACCACCCTTGTAAGTCCTCTATCTTTATAAATTCAGCACTTGAACTTTCTTATCGCTTTCACACTCTTTTTTTTTGTTTAGGTACTCTAACTGAGTTCATTCTTTGTACAACTATATTCGCGAGGACAGAGCGGTCTATGACCCTTGGGGGTCAATATGAGACTTTGTCTAGCCTTCCGAAGGAGAACGACTTCTATTAGGTTGTGAATGATACCACCATGGTTGTCTGCAACCTGATCAGCAAAGTCCAGACGTTGGCTCTCAGGACCCAAGCTTCTCTTCCTGTCATACCCAAGCTCCCCCTCCTTAAGAAGCCTTGCTAACCCATGAAGACATCGAGGAGGAAGAAGACGTGGCACCACTGGTGCGTAGAAGGCAAGCTCCCGAAGATAATTTGGGGTCTGATCTAGAGCAACCTATGTCCGGGGCAGCAGCCGGCCCCTCCGGCCAAGGTAACCCATACCCATATAGGGAGTTAGATTGAGCTGCTGCCATTTTTAGGCTAATTCTCTTCAACCCTAACTAGCTCATTAGTCTCCATCCTACCAACATAGACCTAAACACAACCCTCATTCAGTGTGGGGATAATTTGGTGGTACGCTATGACCACATCTACCCCAGAGGTACCATTGTGGTTGACAACACTCTCAATTTTAGGTCCACCATTTTTGAAGAGTATGGGATAAACCGTAGGACATGGCCTTCCTTGCATCAGGGTGCATATGCCCCTGGTTTTAGGCAGTACGTAGATGATTCCAGCCTCGAAGAAGGACATGAACCCCCTAGGACCCTGAAGGTCATAATTTTAGATTCTCCCCCACCTTCGTTAATCCAAGAGTTAAAGGTTATGCCTAGCCCAGTCCATAACCCTAAGCTGATTGTAGTAGATTCCTCCCCTAGCTTGGAGGGCAGGGTTCTTACTATTTTTCTTGCCTTTATATTACTTTGAATAATTATTTTTTTGTAAATTTGAACCTTCTGCCCGTTCTTTTCCAGGCGAAGAGATGGAGCTGCCAGATGCCCTGTGTTTGAAGGGTGCATTTAGGTCGGTGGGTCTAGAGCTTGTCATATGGTGAAGAGGGTCAGACTGGCAAAGAAATAAACCCCCAAGACTGGGGTTATCAGTGAATCTCCAGCTAAGGACAAAGGTGCCAGCTCCACCGAGAGCAGCCACAAAAGAACCTACCCCTAGCTCCGGTAACAACTATCACAGTTCACCAAGCTCCGCCTCCTCTTCCTTGGCATGTACCTCCTTCAATTCATCAAGTGATCCAAGACAAGGCTCCCACCCTCCAGATCCCAGTCAAGCCCCTTGACTTGGCCAAGATCCCCGAGGTGTTTTGGGGTACTGTGTAAGAGATGGCAAGCCATATGGTTGGCCATGCCTATAGAGCCAACGCCAAAGACTTGGTGGCTTTAGAGGAGCGTACTTCTGAGGACGTCTTTGAATCTTCTGTGGGGATGAACCTCACTGTGATTCCTTCTCGCTCTTCTAACTTTTCTTTCTCTTTTCTCCTTATTTTTTTAAACTATTCTTGACTTGCCTTATCCTTTTGCAATCTGTCCTAGCTCAATTCTGAGGAATTGCTCGGGTTAAAGCAAGAAACGAGGAGCTCTGAGCCACCCTGAGTGCCGCTCAAGAGGGCAAACATACCATTAAAGCTTCCCTGTCTGCCTCCAAAGATCAGGTCGTAGAGGTGAGTCATCGCGTTGACCAGCTGCAAGTCAAAAATGAAGGACTTAAGAAAAATTTGAATGAGGTCGAGGCCAAGTCCAAAGAGGAAGTTGTGGAGTCATAAACTCAGATGGAGGAGATGCTTTACCATTGCTGGCCTTCCAAACAGGATGGGAACTTCTCCTTTATGCAACCTGAGCTGTGGGAAACTTATCTTGCTAGGTTTAAGATTCAATTTTCACAAGAACCCTCGAAAACTGCTAAAGCTTCTGAAGCTGATGAGCAAGATGGCAAGGAGGTGACCCCTCTGGACCGAGTTGACAGACCACAGTGATTTATTATCTTTGTTTTTATTTTATCTCTACGCTTCTGTAATTAAGTCCCTTGGGACCAAAACAATTTCCTTCGGGCTTAGGTCAAGGTTTTTTCTCCTCGAGATGAAAATATATTTTTGAATATGTATCAAACTTGTGATCTATTTGTGTTCCCCTCAGTCTATTGTTTTCTCATGCTTGTGAATCCTTAGATTCTTTTACATTCAAAATTTTAGGGGTTAACTTTAGATCGGGATAGATTTTATTGATATCTTAGTTGTATCCAAGATTTTGCTCACTAAATTGCGTCATACATGTTAAGAATCAGGTCATCGACCGGTCGTATCCAAGGATTTTAATAGGCTTAGTAGCTTCATACCTGTTAGGAATTGGGCCTCGGAACTGGTTTTATCCAGGGGTTTTATTTTTAGTGATTTCTCAAACTTAGTTCGCATTAGGAATTTTAAAAATTAAAGCTTTAAAAAGCCGTTGAATAATCAATTTTTCCAAACTCTAAGTTTTAATCTTTATCTGAATAAGCTGAACTCTCTTAAAATCTCTCTTCGGTTTTGTGCCCCCCAAGCAACCAGAATGTATAAATGTTCTTGGTTGCTTTTACAAAGTGAGCTCGTGATAACAAAATGATAAAATTGGTTACTTAATAATCCAACTGTTATTAAACTAAAATGGCTTTTATAAACAAGCCTTACATAAACGGTAATTCTAAAAACATTAAAGACAACAAAAATATTGATAATGCTTTTTTAAGTGTAGGGCATTCCATGTCTGTGGGACTATTTCTCCACTTAACTAGAATAGCTTGAAAGTTCCTTAGTGCAAGACCTCCACGATCTGATATGGTTCTTCCCAGTTCGGCCCTAACACACTATCTTTGGGATCTTTACTTGCTAAAAAGACCCTTCGGAGAATCAGATCGCCTAATCCGAGTCTGTGTCCCTTAACCTTTGAATTGAAATATAGAGTGATCTTTTGTTGATAATGGGTGGGTTCTAATTGTGATGCCTCTCATTTTTATTCAATTAGATCGATGAATGCACTAAGTATCTTGTGGTTATGATCCTAGTCAAAGGCCTTTTTTTTGTGGGTCGTCACCATCGCCTCAATTGGGAGCATATCCTCGCTTCCAAAGGTCAGGGAAAAAGGGGTATGTCCCATGGATGTTCGATGTGAGGACCGGTAGGCTCATAGTACTTATGGGAGCTGCTCGGGCCATAATCCCTTGGCCTCATCTAATAATTTCTTTAAGCTTGCCTTCAGGGTTTTGTTTACGGCCTCGACCTGCCCAGTGGCCTGTGGGTAGGCTATCAACGAGAAACTCTTAGTTATGCCATATTTTTCACAAAATTCTATGAAGAGATCACTATCGAACTGAGTTCCGTTGTCTGACACGATCTTTTTCGAGAGTCCAAATCGACATATGATATTCTTCACAACAAAGTCTAGGACTCTCTTTGAGGTGATGGTTGCCAAGGGTTCAGCCTTTACCCACTTCGTGAAATAAAATATGGTGACAACTACATAACGAAC
The DNA here is from genome assembly GCF_963169125.1 of Humulus lupulus. Lineage (NCBI taxonomy): Eukaryota > Viridiplantae > Streptophyta > Magnoliopsida > Rosales > Cannabaceae > Humulus > Humulus lupulus. Next base: position 143,206,759 of record NC_084800.1, on the reverse strand, counting down.
TCCTCCTTTTCTTGTTGGCAGAGATCTAAGTAAGTCAATTCCCCATGCTACAAATGGCCAAATGGATGAGATCATGGTTAGCTTGACGGGAGAAGCTTGGGCAACTATGGTGAAGCATTGGCATTTGTCACACTTCAACACATATGAGGTTGAGTCCTTTGTCAGCGTGGGCCAAAAATAACCCTGTCTTAGTACCTTTAGAGCTAGGTTTTGCCCCTCAGCATGGTCTCCACAGGAGCCTTCGCAGAATTCTTGCAAAATATTTTGCATTTCCTCGGGCAAAACACATCTCAGGAGGGGTAACAAATGCCCTTGCCAATATAGGATCCTCTCAACCATAACATATCATGGATCTTGATACAACAGCTTTCTCGAGTCCTTCCTATCGTCATGTTGCTTTTTGGTTGTGAGGTACTCCACTATAGGGGACATCCAGGTCGGTTTTATGTCAATCATTTCGACCTCAACCGTTTCTGATGTTATACTCGGGCTTTCCAAAAACTCCACCAAAACTACATTCAATGTATCTGCCTCTTTGGTGGTAGAAAGTTGAGCCAGAGCATCAGTGTTGAAATTCTACTCGGGGTGTACTTGCTCAATGGAGCTAAACTCGAACTCAGACAACTCGCCCTTTACCTTAGCTAAGTAGGCTTCCATCTTGATACCTCGAGCTTGGTATTCTCCCAATATCTAATTGACTACAAGCTGAGAATCGCTATAACATTGGATGACTTTTGCCTTTAGCTCTTTCACCCTTAGCCTTGCTAATAAGGCCTCATTTTCAGCTTCGTTGTTGGCCGCTTCAAATCCGAACCTGAGAGTTGTATGGAATCTATGCCCTTCAGGTGAGATTAAGTTTATCCCAGCTCCCGATCCATTTTCATTAGACGATCTATCAATGAAGGTTTTCCATAATTCTTCCACCGACTCTCTTATTAGCTCATCCTGAAAACTTGTGCACTCACCCACAAAATCAGCAAGGGCTTGGCTCTTGATTGTTGTCCATGGCATATATAATATCTCGAACTGGCTGAGTTCGATGGACCATTTTAATAGACGTCCTGACGTTTCAGGTTTTTGCAAAACCCGCCTTAAAGGTTTGTAACGCCTTGGATAGCCAAGACCACTACACTGTGTGTTTATAAAGGCGTAAGACTTGCTAATCAAGTCATTTGGTTAGAAACGTGTTACTCAAACTACAGTTGAACTAGGGTTAAAAGATTTTGGCCTCAATAGTTTCATTTCTTATAATCAAATACTCTCTTTACATGGGATCCCAAAAATAGTAAAGTTAAAAGACAGTTTACAAATTACAGGATCAAAATATAGTTTCTAGCCACTCTAAGGAAAAACAGACGGTTAGGCTTATCACGTCTTGTACCACTCCTCGGCCGAGGTGGCCGATCAGCTGACTATGTACATTCAGCCCCAAAGCTCTCCATCTTAGGATGGGTCCAACTTTCCCTTGCCTTTACCTGCACCACGTAGCACCCATGAGCCAAGGCCCAGCAAGAAAACACAATAACAGAGCATAATCATCAAGTAAACAACCAGATAACTCATACCATATAAACATGTACTTAACAGTCCAAACATTCACGTTATTCGAGTATTCACCATACCAAGTACATCATTACATATCAATACTCAATTCACATATGATAACCAGGGTTAACGCCCTTAGGCCACACCCTTTATTTATCCCATTGACTCTGGCCCGCTTAAACCGAGCTCAGTGAATATTCAGCTGTCCTCAACTACCAGTGGCCAAGCCACGCCCTGTGCGCAAGTATTATTTATGGCACCCTTAGGTTGTTTATCACATGTCCCATGGCATAATACCATCTATGACATAATACAGATATGGGGAGCTCTTAGTCCCATCACAAACACATAACAGGGTGCAGTTTTCTTACCTTTAGATTTTGATAGCTTTGTTTAATTCGATCCTCAAGCACGATCCCGTCCGAGCTCTAGCGTACACCTAGTAACGGTCACAAGTTAAAACCAACTCCAAACTTCAATTCAAAAACCTAGCCTCGGGACCAATCCTGAGCCCTCGGGAAGCCCTAATTCCACCAAATGGGGTGGTGGAACCAAACCCCGAGCCCCCGGGCAAAAACCCTAAGAGATAACCCAAAAATCCCTTTATGGGAATAGGGTAGTGCTACAGCGCCCTAAAGTGGGCACTACAGTGCCAAAAATAGAGCAATCAGGCTCCCAGACACCCAAGCCTAGCGCTGTAGTGCCCTAAGGCTAGTGCTACAGTACTAGTCACAGCCAGGCAATACTCAGGTTTTTCCCTTCGAACTTCCTCGAGCCAAAACCTTCCAAAACTTAGCCAAACCTCTACCAAACTTCAAAACAGGCCTCCAAACATCTCCAACTCACCCCAATGACCCAACCAGAAGAAATTCAATCACATGCACCTCAAAACACAAAATTCACCATGGCTGAACTTAGAGCTCAAAAACTCAAAAAAACAACAGAAATCACAAAGCTTAAAGCTAGAGTTTCTTACCTTTGATGGATGGGGTCAACCTAGGTTTCCTTCCACACCTCCTTAGCCTTCACTCCTTAAAACTTCAACCTCAATTCCCTAGAATTCCCACCAAAACTTAGCTTAAAAATCCATATCAACACTAAGAACCAGAAACTGAGTTATAACCTCAAAACCTTACCTTAATTGGATGCCTAACCCCTGCTGAATTCCCAAACCTGATCAAAATCCCAAGTGCAAAGTCTTAGCTTAAAGCTCCTCTGAGTTTTAGCTCCAAGAGACCTCAAGAATTGAAGAGGGAACCCCAAACCGTGAGAGAGAGAACTTCTATCTCCTTCTTCCTTCTTTCCTTTTCTTTTCTTCAGAATTCTACAATTTTCTACATAATCCACTAAGGCAATAAAGCCAAAACAACACTTATCTGATTCTAAACACCAAAATACTTTATTTCCCTCCCACTTATAACTAAGCTTTTAAACATCTTAATGGCATTTTAGTCATTACACCCAATTCCCGCTAATTCCTCGAATGTCTCTAATATTTACCGCGTTCTTCCCGACACCTAACTAATCACCAATTATATTCCTCAATATCAAAATAAACTCCAATACATTCCCTAAATTCCCAGAAATACCCCCAGGCTCGCCCCGAGCAAGGAATAAATCCCCATCGTGACTTTTCCACTAAACCGCTCACTAGGATCGCCTCGAGTCGCAGATTACAAATATATCCACATCATAATGTGGTCTTAACAATTTATCACAGTCATTTACATTTATGCCCTCAACGAGCCAAAATTACGAATATGCCCTTCTAACCTAATCAGGGCCTACATGCATACTAATACACATAGTGTAACGACCCAAATTCACTAACGAGGCTTAAGGGCCTTGATTAGTGTGCCGGGAGGGCATAACTGGATCATATGTGATTTAATGATTAAAATCATGTTATATGATTATTTGAATAACTGTGATGCATGACTATGTGTATTAGTATGCATGTAGGCCCTGATTAGGTTAGAAGGGCATATCCGTAATTTGAGCCTGTTGAGGGCATAAATGTGAATAATTGTAATAAATTGTGGAGACCACATTATTATGTGGATATATTTGTAATATGTGACTCGAGGCGATCTTAGTGAGCGGTTTAGCGAAAAAGTCACGGCGAGGATTTATACCCGGCTCGGGGCGAGCCTGGTTGTAATTCTGGGAATTTAGAGAATATATTGGGGTCTGTTTTGATATTGAGGAATATAATTGGTGATTATTTAGGTTTCGGGAAGTAAGCGGTAAATATTAGAGACACTCGAGGAATTGGTGGGAATTGGGAACAAATTACCAGAATGCCCTTGGAAGGATTAAGAGCTTAAATTTAATGGGAGGGTATCATGATCATTTGTCTTATAAGGGATAAGAGTTAAGTCTGCTTTATGCCTTAGTGGAATGTCTAGAATTTGAAGGAATTCTGAAGAAAGAAAAGGGAAAGAAAGAAGGAAAAGGAAAGAAGGGAAAAAGCAGGGGGTTTTCTCTCTTGTGCAGTTTGGGCTTCTCTTCACCAATTCTTGAGGGCTCTTGGAGCTAAAACTCAGAGAGAGTTTGGGCAGGAGCTTGAGGCTAGGATCCTTGATTTTTCTTGAGGAATTGATAGAGGTTACCCATCATTTGAGGTAAGGTCTTGAGGTTGTAACTCAGTTTCTGGTTCTTAGTGTTAATATGGATTTTGAGCTGAGTTTTGGTGGGAATTCTATGGGATTTGAGGCTAAAGCTTCGAGGAGGTGAAGGCTAAGAAAGTGTGGAAGATAACCTAGGTTGAGCTCATCCATCAAAGGTAAGAAACTCTGGTTTAAGTTATGTGATTTCAGTTAATTTTTGTTGAGTTTTGAGCTCTAGGTTAAGCCATTGTGAATTTTGTGTTTTGGGGTGCATGTGATTGAATTTCTTGTGGTTGGGACTTATGGGATGAGTTGAGGATGTTGGGAGGCTTGTTTTGAAGTTTGGTTGAGGTTTGATTGAGTTTTGGAAAGGTTTAGCTCGGGAAAATTTGAAGGAGAAAAATCTATGCTGGGCTGTGCTGTGACTAGCACTGTAGCGCTAGTCACTGGGCACTACAACGCTAGGCCCTGAAGTTCCAGAGCTTTTTAGCTCTGCTTGTAGCGCTATAGCGCTCTCCTTTGGGCACTGTAGTGCTACCCTATTCCCAGAAAGGGATTTTTGGACTATTTCTTAGGGTTTTTGCTCGGGAGCTCGGGGTTTGGTTCCACCACCCCGTTTGGTGGAATTAGGGCTTCCTGAGGGCTCGGGATTGGTCCCAAGGCTAAGTTTTGGAATTGATGTTTGGATTTGGTTCTAACTTGTGACCGTGGCTAGGTGTACACTAGGGCTAAGACGAGATCGTGCTTGAGGATTGAATTGAACAACGCTAGTGAAATCTTAAGGTAAGAAAACTGCACCCGGTTATGTGTTTGTGATGGGACTAAGAGCTCCCTATATCTGTATGATGTCATAGATGGTATATGACATGGGACATGTGATAAATGACCTAAGGGTGTTGTAAATAATACCTGCGAACAGGGTGCGACTCGGCCACTGGTAGCTGAGGGCAGCTTAATATTCACTGAGCTCAGTTTAGGCGGGCCAGAGTCAGTGGGATAAATAGAGGGTGCGGCCTAAGGGCGTTACCCCTGGTTATCATATATGAATTGATTATTGATATGAAATGAGGTACTTGGTGTGCTGAATACTTGAATAACATGAATATTTGGACTGTGAGTACATGTTTATACTGTATGAGTTATCTGCTTGTTTGCTTAATGATTATGCTCTGTTATTGTATTTTCTTGCTGGGCCTTGGCTCACGGGTGCTGCGTGGTGCAGGCAAAGGCAAGGGCAAGTTGGACCAGTGGCGAGATGGAGAGCTTCGGGGTTGAATGTACATAACCAGCTGATTGACCGCCACGGCCGAGGAGTGGAACAGGACGAGAAAAGCCTAATTGTCTGTTTTGCCTTAGAGTGGCTAGTAACTGTATTTCAATCCTTGAATTTTGTAAATTGTATTATAACTTTACTACTTCTGGGATATCCCATGTAAAAGAAAATGTTTGATTATAAGAAATGAAACTTTTGAGACCAAAATCTTTTAACCCTAGTTCAACTGTAGCTTTTGTAACACGTTTCTAATTAAACGTCTTGATTAGCAAGTCTTGCACCTTTATAAACACATAGTGTAGCGGTCTTGGCAATCCAGGGCGTTACACATAGTCATGCATCATAGATATTCAAATAATCATATAACATGCTTTTAATCATTAAATCATATATAATCCAGTTATGCCCTCCCAGCACACTAATCAAGGCCCTTAAGCCTTATTAGTAAATTTTGGTCGTTACAAGGTTGGTCGGTTAAGACGTGAATAAAATTGGACTAGAAGTATGGCATGAGTTTCCTTGAAGCCAAAATTAGCCAGAATGCAAGCTTTTCTATCAACGGGTATCGTGACTCAGCTCCGAGAAGTCTCTTACTTACATAATATATAGGTTTTTGCGCCCGATTTTGTTCTCGAACTAACACTACATTGACTGCATTTTCTGTCACGGCCAGATATAGTAAGAGACGTTCTCTGGACGTCAATTTTGATAGTATGAGGGCTTTAGCTAGATTCTTTTTCAGGTCGCTAAATGCCTTTTTGCATTCTTCGGTCCATTCAAAATTTGTATTTCCTCTGAGCCAGTAGTAAAATGGGAGACACTTGTCAGTGGACTTTTAAATGAAGCGATTTAAGGCCGCCACCTTTCCAGTTAGGCTTTGTACGTCCTTCCATGACCTAGGCAAGGCATTTCTAACAATGACTTGATTTTTTCTGGATTCGCCTCTATCTCCCTTGTGTTGACTATAAACCCCAAAAAACTTTCTCGGTGAAACTGCGAAAGTGCACTTCTAGGGATTCAACTTCATGTTGTATTTCCTCAATATGCCAAAACATTCTTCTAGGTTGGATACATGGTTACTGGAAATCTTTTACTTAACAAGCATATCATCGACATACACCTCCATGTTTTTCCCAATCTGGTTAGTGAACATTTTGCTGACTAACCGTTGGTATGTAGCTCCAGAATTTTTTAGCCCGAATGGCATAACTTTGTAGCAATATAGTTATGCTCAGTCATGAAGCTTGTCTTGGTCTGCAGGGCTCATCGCGATCTGGTTATTTCTAGAATATGCGTCCATGAAATACATGAGCTCATGACCGGTTGTGGCATCTACCACCTGATCAATTCTTGGTAGTGGGAAATAGTCCTTGGGACAATCCTTGTTGAGATCGAAGAATTCAATACAATTTTTCCACTTCCCATTTGGCTTCGGGACAGGCATTGGGTTAGCAACCCAAATCGGGTATTTTGCCTATTTGATAAATCTGCACTTAAGTAGGAGAGCTACTTCTTCTTCTAACACTTCAAATTGTATTGTCCCCAAAAGCCTTCATTTTTTAGACCTTGCAGGCACTTTCATGTCCAAGTTCAAGGTATGCATTATTATACTCAGACTGATTCCCACCATATCCTCATGTGACTAGGTGAATACATCCAGGCTCTTCCTCAAGTGTTCGACCAAGTCCTTCTTCCTTTTGGCTTCAAGATTTTTTCCAACTTTGACAACTCTTGAAGGTACTTTTGGGTCGATATTTATATCCTCAAGCTCTTCTACTCCTCTAAGTTTAGATCTATCTTCACCTACTCGTAGATCAATGTCATCCAGTTAAACGACCTCGTCATCCCCTTCTCGAGGTTCTTCCATCCCACGGGTAATTTCCATTACCCGGGACTCCTCTCACCTCCTTCACCTATGACCATCGCCTACTGCCCGGGTTGTGATTTTCCCTTCATAGCAATGGTGTAGCATTTTCTGGCAGCATGTTGGTCTCCTCTTACTGTGCATATCCCCGTGGTTGAGGGGAACTTCATTTCCAGGTGTCAGATCGAGGTGACGGCCTCAAAAGCCATCAGACGGATCGTCCCAAAATTGCCTTATACGTCGCTGGACAATTGATTACAACGAGCTCAAGTATTTTATTGATATTTTGTGCCTCTTCTCCCAGTGTAACCACCAGTCTGATCATCCCTATGGCTGCCGTCCCTTCACCTAAAAATTCGTAGAGGGTCATTGAGGTTGCCTTCAAATCGGTTACGGACAATCCCATCTTTTCTAGGGTCCATCTGAAAAGCACATTTATGGAACTTCCATTATCCACCAGTATCATCCATACCTTTCGGTTAGCGATCTACACGGTTACCACTAGTGGTTCATTATGCGGGAATTGAACGTGGCTAGCGTCCTATTCCTTGAAAATGATTGGTTGTTTTTCCAACCGCTGCTGTTTTGGTAACCGTTACTTCGAAACAAATTCCACACTATTGTGAATTTTTAGCTCATTTATACCTCTTTTGGGCCACGCTGCTCGTGCCCGCTAAATGATGTCCTACAACAATAGTAGTTATATCTCCTCCTACTATCATGGGAGGGTAAACCTGATTCATTTGAGCTTCAGGCTGACCTGTCGGGGCTTTTGGAGCTGGATGAGAATTCTGTCCGACAGGTTGATTGGGAACAACCTGATTTAGGGCATATTAGGCTAATGCTCCAGCCTAAATGAGAGTCTTAATCTCATCCTCCAGCTGTCAGCAATCATCGATGTTATGACCGATGCCATTGTGGAATCCGCAAAACTTTGAGGGATCTCTCTTCGCCCTCTGATGCCTTAAAGGTTCAGATATGTTCCATGGGAGGCGATTAGAATTTTCCAGGAAGATATGTTCCTAGGTGTTCGATAGGTCAGTGTAGGTGGCAGAAACGGGCTTGAATTTCTCCACAGACTTGTTCTTCTTCATGTCGTTATGGTCACCCTCACCATTCCCCTTCCTCTTATTGTTTCCCACTTGGTTATTTTGGGTAACAGGTTTAGCTATAGCTGCAACATCTGTCACTGCTCCAGTGGGTTGGATAGGGGCCTGGCTTGTTCCTGCGACAACAAATTGTGCCTCTTCCAGGTTTATCCACTCCTGAGCTCGGACCAAGAACTCATCTACACTTTTAACTCCTTTTTGTTGGAGTTCTTTCCATAGGCTGCCTCCCACCAGGATTCCTATCCTCATTGCCATGAGCTTGGAGCTATCATTAGTTGAATCTGTTCAGATATGCTTTCAATGACTCACCAAGTTGTTGTTTTACATTGGCCAATGAATCGACCTCTACATGAGAGCCTCTTCATCTGTTCCTCCATCAAGGTCAGTCGCTCAAGGGTTAGGTCCTTGGTATCTAGGTTATTTAGGGCTTGTTCAATAGCTCCCATCCTATTGTACGTGTTTGATGGGTTGTTGTCCCTCCAAGTTTAAGCTCAGTTAGGTGGTACATTCCCACTGTCACGTACGATAGACGGACCTCCCTCATGCCGAGTATAGCTCATATCTTCGTTGCGAGCTAAATACCTTCTTTGTGAGTTCAAATGATCACCCAGGTCAGGCTGTGGATCGTACCGAGGACTTTGCGCTGACCACAGGGAGGACTTATCCTTGTTCCATCAGGACGAACTAAATTAGTCCGCCTCGACTCTACCCCAATGTCCCGAGTTCTCTGTGCCTGGGGTTCTTATTGTGGCACAGGAGGATTCTCTTGAGCATTTTGTTTTCGTGAACTTGTCCCAACCCGCCATGGTGGGTTGTTGTGGGCATCCCTGGGAATCTGTGAAGAAGGCACAGAGCTGGGGGTCACAGTTCTAACCGATCGACTGACATGCTAATGATGACTTCTGTGATGACCAGTGGGCTGAGCACTTCGGTGGTTTCTCTATGAAGGCATAGAGCTCAGAATGGTGGTCCTGACAGAACGATTAGGTTTAGACAGATTATTCCTAGTAACTTATGAGATTCACTTTCCATCTTTCCAACATTAACTTCGGTTGCAAGAAGGGGTTATTGAGCCATGACCTCCTCGACATTAATGGCTCCTTAATTGGGCATTTTACATCTCGACGGCAGTCAAATATCCTAGATTAGGATTTGTTGGGAGTGACACTGAACACCCAGCGTCATCCTAGCCCACTGGTTGCTTATCAGGATGTTGTTGGACATCTGGACCCCTTTCAGTGGGAATAGCGGTGTGATGGGCCTCCTGCCCACCAGGCTGCTCCATCTCATTGTCATTCACTGATCAATAAAGCACCATGATGAATGTCGACTGAAACTTGTGAAGCACTAATTTCCTCTCAACGAAAGCACCAAACTGTTGACGCGGTTTTTGACCAACAGTAGATTAAGAAATCTAATAGGGATATTAGTGCTAAATTGTAAACCGTAATGAAATATTAAGAACCCTTTCGTACACACACAAGTTTTACGTGGTTCAGTAGTTAAAATCCACCTAGTCCATGAGACGGTATTATTGCTTTTCTCTCACAATTTCTATAGAGCTTTAGTAATACAAAAAGGCAGTCCCCTTCCCTGTCCATTATCTCTGATATTTATATGGGAATTTCTTGGACAGGTTCGGGTAATTGCGTCAATAAATAAGGTATACATTTAATATAGATTATTCCCATTTACATTGGGATATGATTTGATAAAAAAATAGAATATACTCCTACTATCTCGAATAATAAATGATAGATATCCAGTACAGCCTAGGCATTAATGAGCGTATAAGAACCCTCTGAATCTCTTAGGATTCTTCAGTATGAGTTCTGACCAGGTTTCCATGAGCTGGCTATCTCACTCAAGCTAGTGTTCAAAGACTATATGAACCTTAGTTCATATTAAGCTCAGAGCGCCCAGATGTGGATTTGGTCATTTTAGGTCTCGAGCTGGATTGTTATCCTAAGAGGCAATCTGCTAACAACATGTACGTCGTGTTGTCAGGTCCCAACTCGAGCATCCCACATCATTATTAGCCAAGGGTTCCACTCAGTTGTTTTTCCACGTATTCATCTGCCAGCTGTACCCGAACTGAGTGACTAGACTCGTTCTAATTTTTAGAGTACAACACCTTTCTAATAAGAAACAGACCCACATTCATGCAATACAGTCATATTATAATATAACTCACATAATTCATTTATTCATGCATCAAATCACATAATAATGCAATTAAATCACTTATTGCCCTCCTGGCCCCTAATCAAGGCACTAAGCCATATTAGGGAATTTGGGACATTACAATAGCATATCTCCAGTCACAACACACAACATAGCATGCATTAGACTTCTAATTGCAAATGCATAAGGAATTCGTTACATCTTTTCTTTCTCTTGAGGAGTCTGTGGAGACTACTGTTTAGAAAAATAAATTCCATGTTAAGTTGCTAAACATCCTTTCTTGGAATTTGTTACAGAGTAACGACCAAGCACCTCACCTAAGTAGGTTGCTTGAGTTAGAGCCAAAATTTAGTCATTTCTATCTCTGATGATCTGGATACCAAGAATACAACTTGCTACAACAAAATCTAGAATTTCATTTCCAGCCAGTTCTTTATGTCTGATAATTTCTTGACATTGTTTACAATGAGAAATATATCACCCACATAAAGGATTGTTTCCATCAACTCCCCTCTTCTTCTTATAGATCAACTTGCACCCCATAGCTGTAAAGTCCAATGGCGCTTCTACAAGATCTCAGAAAAATTTAGAGTTCTTAGACTCAATTTCCTGGTACTTGGCTTCAAGTCAAAGATTCCTTTCAGACTTACCCATTACTTGTTTAAAGGCCAACGTATCATTGTTACTTATGTCCCCAACCAGCTTGTTGGTTTCACTATCCATTTCATAGGTACAGGGTTCCGAGAAACCCTCCCACTATGATGAGGCACCGTAACATTCTGACTTGGATTAGTGGTTTCTAAATCTACCTTGTTTTCATCGACTTGCGTTGGTGAGGATGGAACAATAGTTTTTTTTTTTTCATCTAATACTATTTTGCTATGTGGCTTGAAATTCATTACGTAGTCTTTATCCACAAAAGTAGCGTTTGTGGAAACAAACACTTTCTTGTGAATTAGACTATAAAACAGACCACCCCGAGTACCTTTAGGATAGCCTACAAATAAGCAAACCTCAGTTTGCGATTCTAGCTTTCCTTCCTTTTTCCTCAAGACATAAACAGTACACCCCCAAATTCCATAATGACATAAACCAGGTTCACGAGCATTCCATAATTCTAGTGGTGTCTTGGAGACATCTATGAGATGACACAACATTTTAAAAATGTAACATGTGTTCTAAGTTGTATGTCTCCAAAAACGATCTAGGTAAGAAGTTGGTAGAGTTGAATAGCTTATCATAGAACACACATTTTCATAAACGCACAATTCACGCTGCTTAACAACATCGTTCTGTTGCGGAGTCCTTGGGGCATTTGCTTTAAAAAATTCTCCAAGTTCAATTAAATGATTTTGATTCTGATTATCCAAATATCCTCCACCTCAATTAGATCACAAGATCTTTAACGTTTTACCTAATATGGTTTTAAAGCCATAGCAATGAATTCTTTGAACTTCTTAACTAATTCTCAAAATTCTTATGCTTTAGGTACTTACATGAGTCTCTAGAGCAGTCGTCAATGAATGTGAGGAAACACTCATAACCACCCCTCACTTGAACATTCATTTGTCCCTAAACATTTGAATATACTAGCCCTAGTGGTTCATTGGCTCTTTCTCTTTTCACAACAAATGGATGCTTCATCATTTTGCCCTCTGGACTAGATTCACAAACAGGTAGGTCACCCTTGGTGAGTTCCCTCAAAGGCCCAGCCTTTGTTAGTCTTTAAACCCTATCATAACAAATATGACCAAAGCGAAGATGCCAAAGTTAAGACATTTTTAACGCTATTGACCTTTTTCGTTTAATAGTTCTAGATTTAGCTATCTTAAACAACCCATTATTTAGTACATAGGGTTCGTTTAGTTACAATAGGTATAGTCCATTTTTCATACATCCACCACACAATTCAAATCCATTTAAAGAAATATGATTTGGTTACTTGTGAAAGTAACTACAAATTGTTGTTGATTTAATAAGAAGAACTGGAATTAAAATTTCCATTGAAAATCGATATAAAACAAACATTGTCTTAAAACAATATATTTATTTATGAAATTCTTTCAAGCTTATCCTTTTTCCTTGTTTGATTCGAACAACCCTTGATGGGTTCCAAGCTTTGGCTTTTTATCCTTCATGTATTTCCCAATGCTAAAAGAGTGTAAAAGAATACATGCATGTTTAGTAGATCTTGATTCATCGATCCAAAACTGATGTATCATCCTCTAAAATCACTTGCATCCAAGACAAATTTCATTATCTTGGGTTCCATATGCCTTGAGTGATGGGCAATCTTATTCCAAATCTCTGTCTCCTTACAGTTGGAAACTCTCCTATTTAGTGTGCTTATAATTAAGTCTTGCTCCAAGATGCTTTGCAGCATTTGGTGCCTTGCCTATGCACTTCTTATTATTTTTGTTTAATTTCTTCCTCATTTGCTCTTCGAAGAAGAAGCTTAAGGAAACTTCTCCTTGAGCATGTCTTGGTAGTATTAGTCGTCTTTCTTTTGCTTGGCCCACCATCAACAGTCATCTTTGAAGGATTTGGTGATCATTGCATTGGAAAATTAGGAATATCTTTTATTATCACGAACTCGATGTTGTCCATAATCAACACCATGTTGATGTTGGACAAACATTTCGTGAAGTTCTCACCATAGAGTAACCTTTTAGAGATTAGAGTGAGTATGGGGTGGGAAGCCTAGAGCAACGATTATCAACTAAGTAGAAATCAACGCATTGCTTGACAAACAATTATTCATTAAATTTTTAGAAAATAACATAACATACAAAATGTTTTGAGATAAGCAAACTACTAAAACACTTATCTTCTATTTCTTAGGTACTTTCACTAGTCATGAAACCATGTGTAATGCCCTGGATAACCAAGACCGTTACACTGTGTGTTTGAAATAGTGCAAGACTTGCTAATCAAGTCATATGAACAAAAATGTGTTCCTAAAGTCAACCATCAGGTTAGGGTTAAAAGATTTTGTACATAAACGGTTAATTTTCATTAAAAACAGACGTTTAATACATGGGAACCCAAAAACAGGGTATAAGTGATAATTTACAACTCTCAAAAGTTTTATACATCGAAAAGTCACTCTAATGGAAAAATACAAATTTTAAGGTTGTGTCCCTGAACTTTCCCTCGACCATGACGGACGATCAGCTGACAATGTACACCTCGCCTCCAGAGCTCTCCAACTCATGGCTAGTCCAACTTCCCTTGGCCTTTACCTGCACCATATAGCACCCGTGAGCCAAGGCCCGGCAAGAAAACCATAACAACAAGCACATAAAGGAATAGTTAAATATAATCAATTTTAACACAAACAGTTCAATTAGTTAATAGAATTCAAATATAAAACCAAACATTGGTAAACACTACATCTCAAATACACATCCAAAATCAATTATGCAAATGCTTAGGGTCGGCACGCTTAGGCTGAGCCCTTTGTTTATCTGGCTGACCCTAGCTCGCTTAGGCCAAGCTGCGTTTAGTACGCTTATCATCAACCCCAGCACCCTTGGGCCATTCATTCTCAGATGTCATATCAATAGTACAATCACATAGTACATATATTCAGTTATTGGGAGCCACAATCATGTTCACAACCACAAGGGTGCAGCCTTCTTACCTCGAATCCCGAGTGAAGAATACAGAACGGTCTCGAGCACGATCCTCAGTCCCGAGCTTTGGCGATAAACCTAGTCACATCATCAATGAGAATCATCAATTCTAAATCCAAGTAAATACTTAGAAAACAATAGTTAGCCTCCGGGACCTCGATTTCTACTAAACCGGGTAGTAAAAATCATCCCAAGCGCTTAGGTTCGAATCCTCGGGCCTCCCCGAGCCTTAAACCCCTTTTCCCTTAATTCCCCATTTAGGGCCGCGAGTTGCCCTTGAGGGTCGTGGCCCGTCTCTTGGACAGAGGGTCAGTCCTCACTGATTGGGGGGACACGGGCCGCAACTTTCCCTCCTCCGAGTTGCAGTGCGCCTGACGAACAGAGGCTCCCAGCCTCAAAAATTCATGTGGATCGCGGCGCCTGAAGAACAAGGCTGCGACCCGATCTCCTAAACCCAGAAAAATGACCTTTTCTCAGCATTTTCCCACGAGTCCAACCCCAAATTTTCATCTTAATCTAGCAGCCAAACCAGAATTTAAACCCAGAATTCCCATCCCTTTGGTCTAAACATTATACCCAACTCATAACCAATTCTTACTCTTATTCCACACTCCAATTCAACCCAAAACCAGCCAACAAAACTAAGCCTCATGCAAACTAAAATCTTAACATGGTTCAACAGAATTTTCAACATGCTCAGTATGAATTTCTTACCTCAATTGCAGCTTAGACCCTTAGCAATACTCTGAGCAATTCTAGCTTAGTTTCCTCCAAACTCCCAGCTCAATTTCCTAGCTTAGTCTCCATCAATTCTCTAAGTTTTATCTATGTTCTAAAGAGAGTGAGAGAGAGAACGTGTAGGAGGTGGGGGAGAGAATTCTGGTTTATTTCCTAAGTCTTCTAAGTATATCCTAACCTAGCAAAAGATTGTTTTGCCCTTTTAAGCGTATTAGTCCTCTAATTGTCTCTAGGGGTAAAATGGTCAATCCTCTCCCGGTTCCCACCAATTCCTCAAGTGTTCCTACTATTAACCAATTAATCTTGTTGTGTCCAATTAATTACCAAATACTTATTAAATATCTAATAAATCCCATAATATCCTATAAATTCCCAAAAATACCCCAAGCTCCCCTGTGCCGGGTATTTTAAACCCCATTGTGACTATTTCGCTAATCCACTCACTACGATCGCGTCGAGCCATGTTCTGCGAATATATCCACATAATAATATGGTCTCGACCATATATCACATAAAATCACATTTACGTCCTTAACGGGCCAAAATTACAATTATGCCCTTATAAGCTATAAAGGGCCCACGTGCATATCTAATACTCATAAACATGCATATAATATATTCAAATAATCATATTAATCATACATGCCACATAGTCACGCATTTAACCAATTAAGCACACATATAAACCAATTATGCCCTTCCGACATGCTAACCAAGGCCCTAAGCCCTATTAGCAATTTTGGGTCGTTACAACTATCCCCTCCTACTGAGAATATCGTCCTCGAAATTTACCTGAATAACTCGGGATACTGATCCTACATAGCTGACTCAAGCTCCCAGGTCACTTCCTCGACCTTGCTATTCCTCCATAATACTTTGACTAAAGGAATCGTCTTGTTCCGTAGAACCTTGTCTTTCTTGTCTAGGACCTGAACCGGTTGCTCCTCATATTACAAATATATCTGCAACTTCAACACATGAGTTGTATCTGAGACATAATTCCAAAGCATAGAAATATGGAATACGTTGTGAACTCCTGATAATGACAGTGGCAGTGCCAACCGGTAGGCCACTAGCCTGATCCTCTCCAAGATTTCAAATGGGCCTATGAATCTAGAGCTTAGCTTTCTCTTTTTCCCAAACCTCATCACCCCGCAGTGGTGAAACTCGCAGAAACATATGGTCCCCTACCTGGAATTCCACGTCCCTACACTTAGGATCAACATAGCTTTTCTGTCTGCTCTGCGAAGCGAGCATTCGAGCTCGGATCTTCTCGATAGCTTCATTAGTTTGCTGAACCAACTCTGGTCCCAAATACTTCCTCTCACCCATCTCATCCCAATGAATGGGCGATCTACACCTTCTTCCATATAACATCTCATTTGGAGCCACTCCAATCGTTGATTGATAACTGTTGTTATACAAAAGCTAAATCAAAGAAAGATACTCCAAGACCCCTCAAAGTCTAACATACATGCCCTAAGCATGTCTTATAATACATGAATGGTCCTCTCAGACTGTCCATCAGTCTGAGGATGAAAGGTCGTACTGAACTTCAGCTAAGTCTCCATAGCCTTCAGCAAATTACTCCAAAACTTGGAGGTAAATATGGGATCCTGGTATGATACTATAGACTTAGGAACCCCATGGAGATGTATAATCTCCCTCACATACAGCTCCGCGTACTGATCCACCGTATTGGTTGTTTTCATTGACAGAAAGTGAGCTGACTTGGTGTATTTGTCTAATATCACCCACAACGAGTCATGTAGCCCCACCATCCTGGGTAAACCTCCCACAAAATCCATAGAAATGTCTTCCCATTTCCATTCGAGAATACCCAACGGCTGTAGCAACCCCGCTGGTCACTGATGCTCAACTTTCACCTGATGACAGGTCAAACAATTAGCCACGTACTCCACTACGTCCTTCTTCATCCCAGGCCACCAATATAATGTCCTTAGATTCTGGTACATCTTTGTGGTTCTTGGATGGAGTGAGTATGGTGTGGTATGGGATTCATCCAGTGTCTCTCGTCTAATACTCACATCTTTCGGGAAAAAATTCAACCTTTATACCGTAATAAACTAGTCTCTAAAATAGAATAATCCTTAGCCATTCCAGCTAAGATATAACCTCTAACCTCCTACAACAATGCATCATTCAATTGACCCTCTCCCATACTCTCTAGAAGGGTCGGCTGTAAAGTGATATTAGCCAACCAGCCCAAAACCAGTTCTATCCTTGCTCTAGTCATTTCATCTGCCAACTCCTTTGATACTGTATATAACTAAACAATTGTCCCGGGCCCCTCCGCCTCAATTCATCTGCCACTACATTGGCTTTCTCTGGGTGGTAAAGGATATCACAATCATAATCCTTCACCAACTCCAACCAACGTCTCTGCCTCATATTTAAATCCTTCTGGGTGAAGAAGTACTTCAAGCTCTTATGATCGGTGTATATTTTGCACTTCTTCCGATACAGGTAATGTCACCAAACTTTCAGCGTGAATACCACCGCTGCCAACTCTAGGTCATTGGTAGGGTACCATTGCTCATACTCCTTCAGTTGCCGTGAAACGTAAGCAATAACCTTTTCATTCTGCATCAACACGCATCCCAATCCCAACCTAGATGTGTCACAATATACCACAAACTTCCCTCCTTTTGAAGGAAGACTCAATATTGGAGCAGTAATCAACTGTCGCTTCAATTCCTGGAAGCTATTCTCACACTTATCTGACCAGAAGAAATTCAGATTCTTCCGTGTCAATTCCTTCATCGGTGCAACAATCTTCGATAACCCTTCCACGAATCGTCTGTAATATCCTGCTAATCCATGGAAGCTCCTAACCTCTTAGGCGTTCTTTTTCCTCGACCCATCTCTCACCGCCTTTACCTTATCTGGATCCACCTTCATCCCATCTTCACCAAAAATATGTCCGAGGAATGTCACTTCTGGTAGCTAGAACTCACTCTTCTTAAACTTGGCATACAACCGATGCTCTCTCAATCTCTGCAGTACTTGTCAGAGATGCTGCTCATGCTCTGCCTCTGAACTAGAGTAAACCAAGATGTCGTCGATGAAGGCAATCATAAATTGATCCAAAAAGTCCTTGAACAACCTATTCATCAAGTCCATGAATGCAGCTGGGGCATTGGTCAGGACAAATGACATAACCTAGAATTCATAATGCCCATACCTCGTTCGGAAGGTCATCTTCGATATATCCTCATCCTTGATCCTCAGCGGGTGATAACCAGATCGAAGATCAATCTTTGAGAACACCATTTTTCCCTGCAGCTCATCGAACAAGTCATCGATCCTTGGTAAGGGGTATTTATTCTTGATGGTCAACTTGTTCAACTCCCTGTAGTCTATACACATTCTCAGAGTCTCGTCCTTCTTCTTTACAAATAAAATCGGAGCACCCCATGGCAAGAAGCTAGGCCTAATAAACCCCAAATCAAGGAGTTCTTGCAATTGTATCTTCAATTCTTTCAGTTTCAATGGAGCCATCCTACATTGTGCCCTTGACACTGGCTCTGTACCCGGTGCTAACTCAATGACGAACTGAATCTCCCTGTGTGGTGGCAGTCCTGGTAAATCCTCAGAAAAACATATCCAAGAACTCGCACACCAATCTGGTCTCTCCCGGTCCCATTGGCACAACTTTAGTGGTATCCACCACGCTAGCTAGGAAACCTATACAACCTCCTTGTAATAGGTCTCTAGCTCTTAATGCTGATATCATGAGTATGCAGGGTCCACGCACAGCACCCACAAAAACAAAGGGATCCTCACCTTCAGGCTCAAAGGTCACCATATTCTTCATACAATCTATCGTAGCCCCATATATGACTGGCCAATCCATCCGCAGAATCATATCAAAGTCATCCATACTCAATGTAACGCCCTACTTCCTTAGAGCCGTTACCAAGTAAGTTTTAAGACAAATCTGTGTGCAAAGACTCGCTAACTGAGGTTTTTAAAACGAAAGTGTGACTAATTAAAAGTTAAGGCTGTAATCCTTGAAAATGCGTCGTTTCATTAAAATCTTCTAGTATTAAACATTTGGGATCCCAAAATAAGGTTTGAAAACTGTTTACATCTTGAAATAAGTTTACAGTTGATTAGTTATAAAAATCAAAGATTATTACAGCCATTTCTCGAATAAACCCCCAACCAAAGCAGTCAGGCAGGCCAAACATGTACGCGTCGCTTCACGCTCTCCGTACTCATGGCTGGTTGACTCAATCTTTGCCCTTACCTGCAACACAGAGCACCCGTGAGCCGAAGCCTTGCAAGAAAACTCATGCAGCTCATAACATATGCAAATTATACAGTTAATCATATCAGATAGTCCACAGATAAACAGGTCAACCATTAGACTAAGCAAACACGGCCATGCCGCCCCAGAAGCCTTACCAAAGCCTGGGGTCTCGGTCCTCACCGTAAGGATATCTCATGTATCCATTGGGTTCTACCTTGACTATAAGCATCCCATGTGCTAAGTGGTACTTCCGGCCCCACTGCCGTTCTCGGCCTTTCGCCGTTCTCGGCTCCATTGCCGTTCTCGGCCTTGCCGCTCTCGGCCTTAGCCGTTCATTGCACTATAATCACACATATAATACATTTCCAAATAACCATTCACACATATAATAATTCACTTAAGGTTATACATTAGCACATAGTACAATCTAGGGCCATGCCCTGCAATAACACTATGGGCCCATGCCCTATTCTCGGGTGCTACAGTTTTCTTACTTGTATTCCGCGCTTCCTGATGCACTAAAGCCGCGAGCACGGTCCTCTAACCCGAGCTTCACAAAGACCTAGTCACAACACGTACAAAACATCCTTTAATACTAATCAATTCAAAAATCACTTCCCGGAACCAATTCCACACTCTCGCGACTCCCAAATTCCTAAAACAAATCATTGGAAACATCCCCCGAGCCCCCGGGACAAATGCCCAAAATTGCAAAATTTCCATCCTGAAAAAGGCGTAGCGCCGCGGCGCTACCTGCAAGGGCCGCGAAGCCCAGCGAAGTCAGAAAGTTCCCCTGACTGTAAACAGCCTTGCGCCGCGGCGCCCAAGAACAGGGCCGCGGCGCTCCTTCGCGAACCCAGAATTCTGGGTTTTTCCCTGCGTTTTCCCCGAGTTAACACCACTCCAAATCATCCCAAGCAGGTACCCATGTCCCAAAATCAACTCAAAACCCCACATAAACCATCTAACAACTCAGAAACATCATCAAAGAAACCCAAACATACAATCAAATCCCCAATTCACCCATTGGCCACACATCAACTTTCAATCTTCATATTAACATTCTAAGAGAAAAATCAAGCTTAGAAACTTAACAAAGAAGTGATAAATCCTTACCTCAGAAAGTCTTGGCTTATGATCAAGTTTAATTGCCTCCCACCCCTTGATCCTCCTCCTAGATTCCTCAAGTTTCAGCTCCCTTCTTCTCTTCTTCCTCTCATTGCCCTAGCTTTCCCTCTAGCTTTTCCTCTCTTCCATTTCTATCAAAACCAACATATATGCCAATGCCTAAACCGTGTACCCTATAATCCCAGCTGAAAATTGTCTAAACCCTCTGCCAAATGACCATGTTACCCCTCCAAATAATCCTTTCCTAAGTAAGCCATCAAGGGCACTCTAGTCTTTTCACTTATATTTCAATTCTACCATTTTCCAACTAAACTTGTTACCCACAGCAGTAACTAATGGTTACCCAGATTACTCAATCACCAATAACCATTACCCGCTAAGTATCAATTTAACCATAACAATTCCCAAGGTACCCCTAGGCTCCTCCCGAGCCGGGTATAAAATCCTGTTGTGACTTTTGAGTAAACTAGCTCTCTAGGACCGTCTTGGCACGTGCATCACAATAATAACACCACACTCACGTGGTACAAATCACATAATACAATTATCACATATATGTCCTCAGCGGGCAAAAATTACCAATTTACCCCTATCATGCAAACGGGGTCCACATGCATAATTATTTCACCTAACATGCATACTAACCACATAGTCATGCATCTCGAATGTTCAATTAGTCATATAACATGCTTTAAATCATAATCACGTATTTACTCATGAAAATCACACATAAATCCCATTATGCCCTCCAGGCACACTAATCAAGGCTCTTAAGCCTTATTAGCGATTTTGGGTCGTTACACTCAACTCGATCAAATTTACTGATAGTTCCCTAGTATCTACCATCACTAGCAGTGCTCTAATCCATCTCTTAGAAACTATTAGTTCCCATGTAAGCATAGTCCCAAACCCCGCAGTATAATACTCACTAGGTCTACCCAATTTATCAATTACCTTACTAAAAACAAATGAAAGTGTAGCACTAGAGTCAATCGTTACAGTATATGAAGAGCCAGCGCTAGAAAGTTGACCTGTCACTACCGAGGGACAAGCCTCGGCCTTTGCCTGCATCAGGGTGAACACTCGAGCTGGAGTCAAGATATCCACCTTTGTTAGGCAGTCCTTCTTGAGGTTTCCCACCACCCGGCACAAGTAAAAAGCCTTTGCCCAACATTCGCCCAGATGGCGCTTTCCTGCATCTCGTGCACTCTGGATAACTTTTTCATGTCTCACCGCCTCCATGGCAGCCACCCTGAACACCCCGACTCCTCCTATCAGAACTAGCAGTGGTCGAAGTGTGAGGGGTCTTCCTTTTCAGATCACTGGGGCCTTCGCCCCTACCAAACCTTGTGGATGGAGGCACTGCCCTGCGAACATCCCATCTCATAGCACTCTCCCTCTAGAGATCTTATTTTCTGCCTCTTCTGCGGTAAGAGCCTTCTCAATAGCCTAAGCATAAGTCATCTACCCAGGTACTGATATAATCCTCATATCTTGGTCTATCATGGCAATAAGCCCCTAGATGAACCTGTCATGTTTGGTTGCATCTGTAGGCACTAAGTCTGATGCAAACTTTGCTAACCTATCAAACTTCAGAGCATACTCTGTAACTGTCATGCTACCCTGTACCAACCCTATGAATTCATTCACCTTCACTGCCCTGATGGCAACATTGTAATTCTTCTGGTTGAACAGATCTCTGAACCCATCCTAACTCAAAGTAGAGATATCCTTGGTCTGTGATGCCACCTCTCACCAAATACAGGCATCCTCTCTAAGCATATAGGCGACACAAGCCACCCTATCATTACCTTCCACCCTCATGAAATCCAGGATGGAAGTGATCATACTCATCCACTATTCAGCCTTCAGTGGATCCGGTCCCCCCTCGAAGGTTGGAGGATGCTATCTCCTGAACCGCTCATAAAGTGGCTCCCACCTATTCCCAACCTCAAGTGGTTGTACATTTGGTGCCACAACTGGTGGCATAATAGATGCAGCACTCCCTGATGGAGCCTGCTGTCTCAAAAGATAGATCTGCTCTTCTTGACTATGTAACTGTGCTTGCATATCAACAAGTATCTACTGCCAGTTCTCAGGGAATGGCAGAGGGTTCTGGCCCTGTTCATCACTTCTAGCCTCGGACCCTGTGTTGACTAGTCATATCGATTGCCTTGGACGCATATCTATCCAAGTTTATCTGCAATCAACAACTCAGCAGTTAGGCAATGTTGACAGGTTAACAATCTTTCCATAGTCCACCATTGAAATTCAACCAACCATATGCAATCAAGATGCAAATAAGCATTTAAACATTCATTCACATGCAACAGCAATGCTAATAAGCACGTCTCATTATGATCACACAGTAGTCAAGGGCCATGTTTTATCAGTATCTCATGCTCCCTATTATTCATACAGGTTAAAACATTTATATTTCATTTAATCATTTAAGCATGCAGTCACATATATATAGTTACTAAACTCTAAGTTAAGCTTGTCCTTAACGGCGAGTGTACATGCCCAGCCAGTCTTCAGGAACCCTTAAACCTAGACCGCTCTGATACCAAGTTGTAACGCCCTGGATAACCAACACAGTTATAGTGTGTATTTTAAATAGTGCAAGACTTGTTCATCAGGTCATTCGAACAAAAATGTGTTCCTAAAGTCAACCTTCAGGATATGGTTAAAATATTTTGAACATAAACGGTTAATTTTCATTAAAAACAGACGTTTAATACATGGGATCCTAAAAATAAGGTATGTGATAATTTACAACTCTCAATAGTTTTATACATCCAAAAGCCACTCTAATGGCAAAATACAAATTTTAAGGCTCTGTCCCTATACTTTCCCTCGACCGTGACGGACAAGTAGCTGACAATGTACACCGTGCCCCCAGAGCACTCCAACTCATGGTCGGTCCATCTTCCCTTTGCCTTTACCTGCACCATGTAGCACCCGTGAGCCAAGGCCCAGCAAGAAAACCATAACAGCAAGCACATAAAGCAACAGAAAAATATAATAAATTTTAACACAAACAGTTCAATCAGTTAACGAAATTCAAATATAAAACCAAACATTGGTAAACACTGCATCTCAAACACACATCCAAAATCAATTACGCAAATGCTTAGGGTTGGCACACTTTTGCCGAGCCCTATGTTTATTTGGTTGACCCCAGCTTGCTTAGGCCGAGTTGCATTCAGTACGCTTATCTTCAGCCCCGACACCCTTAGGTCGTTCATTCTCAGATGTCATATCAATAGTACAATCACACAATACATGTATTCAGTTATTGGGAACCACATTCACAGCCATAACGGTATAGTCTTCTTACCTCGAATCCCGAGTGAAGAATACAGAACGATCTTGAGCACGATCCTTAGTCCCGAGCTTTGGTGATAAACCTAGTCACAACATCAATGGGAATCATCAATTCTAAATCCAAATAAATACTTAGAAAAAAATAGTTAGCCTTTGGGACCTCGATTTCTACTAAACTAGGTATTAGAAATCATCCCGAATGCTTAGGTTCAAATCCTCGGGCCTCCCCGAGCCTTAAATCCCATTTTCCCTTAATTCTCTATTTTGGCTTGCAACTTGCCCTTGAGGGTCGCAGGTCGTCCCTTGGACAAAGGCTCAATCCTCACTGATGGTAGTTACCCAAAATTGACATTTTGGACGGTTACCCAATTTTGTTTGCTTGATTCTCAAGCTCTTGGTCCCCCTCCAAGGCTATAAAAATGTAACGCCCCAAAAATGCTAATAGGGTTTAGTACCTTGGTTAGCATGTCGGGAGGGCATAATTGGATATATGTGTGTTTAATTGTTTAAATGTGTGGCTATGTGGCATGCATGATTTATATGATTATGTGAATATATTATATGCATGTTTATGAGTATTACATATTTGTAATTTTGGCCCGTTAAGGGAATTAATGAGATTATATGTGATTAATAGTTGAGACCACATTATTATGTGGATATAGCTGTAGTATATGGCTCAAAACAATCCTAGTGAGCGTATTAGCGAAATAGTCACAACAGGATTTAATACCTGGCTCGAGGAAGCCTATGGGTATTTTGGGAATTTAAAGAATATTATGAGATTTATTGAATAATGAATAAGTATTTGGTAATTCATTGGACATGACGGGATCAATTGGTAAATGATAGGAACACTTGAGGAATTAGCGGGAATCGGGAAAATGACTGTTTTACCCTTAGAAATCATTAGAGGACTAAGTAGTTCAAGGGGAAAATTGGTTTTTTGGGGTTAAGTTTACCCCTGAAACTTTAGAGTTTTCCAGAACTAATAGGAAACTAGAGGAAACCACTCATCCTTCTCACTCTCTCATACACATTTCTCTCTCCCTCTCTAGTGCCTAAGAGGATTTTGAGGTTTTGGAGGGGGAAACCTAGGGAATTCAACAAGAAAGTCTAGAGGATTGAGGCTAGAAGTTGACAAGTATCAGCTGAGAAGTTTGGGAATTGAAGCTCAAGGACTGAAAGATTGAAGTTGAGGATTTAGTTGTCATTGAGGTAAGGTTTCAGGTTTCTAAGTTTGTTGAGCTTTTGGTTGAATTTGATTTTGTTAAGGGGATTCTAAATTTGGGAATTTAGGGGATATTGAGTTAGTATTCAAGGCTTTAGATGTTTTTTTGAAGTGTTAATTGGAAATTTGGGAATGATTTTCTCTAGGGTGCATGTTAGGATTGGATTTTTGGGGTTGAAGGTTGAGGAAAAAAGCTGTAAAGGAAGAATTTATGGGTTTGGGGCCTCGGGCCGCTGCCTTGTTCTTCAGGCATCGCAGCCTGCATGCTTGAAGAGGCTAAGATGCCTCTAATTTGTCATGCATGCTACGACCCAAGGAATGCAGGTCGCAGTCCGTGTCCTCCAGTAGGGAGGGCTGGGTCTTTGTCTTAGGGGTAGGCCACGACCCTTATGGGCAAGTCGTGGCCCTAAATGGGAAATAAAGGGCAGCCAAGGTTTTAAGCTCGGCCAGGTTTGGGGATTCAAACCGAAGCACTCAGGATGAATTCAACTACCCAGTTTAGTAGAATTCGAGGTCCCAAAGGCTAGCATTTGTTTCCTAAACATTTAATTTAATTAGAATTTGATAAGTTATCCATCATTGCTTGTGACTAGGATTATCGTTAAGTCTCGGGACTGAGGATCGTGCTTGGGACCACTCTTTATTTATTGCTCGGGATTCGAGGTAAGAAAACGACACCCATGTGGTTGTCATTGGGACTGAGATTCCTTGTAATTGAATATATGCATTCTGTGGGTTATATATCTATTATGTGGAATATGAAAGTACGACCTAAGGGTTTCGAGGCTGATGATAAGCGTATTGGACGCAACTCAGCCAATATGAGTCGGGGTCAACTACATAATCAGACGACTTGGCCTAAGCGAGTCAGGGCCAGCTAAATAAATAGAGGGCTCGGCCTAAGGGCGCTGACACCTCGTCACTTGTATTACTGATTGAGACATATGCTTGAGAATACATGTTTATCGTTGTGTAGCTTAATGCTTGTACTCTGTTGAATGATTGAATTGATTTGGTTAAAGTTGATTGAATGCTTCTGCTACTACATGTGTTTGTTGTTTATGGTTTTCTTGCTGGGCCTTGGCTCACAGGTGATACTTGGTGCAGGTAAAGGCAAAGGGAAACTGAACCAACCATGAGTTGGAGAGCTCTGCGGGCAGAGTGTACATTGTCAACTGCTCGATCGCCATAACCAAGGGAAAGTTATAGGAATAGAGCTCTAAATTTTATTTTGCCATTAGATTAGCTTTTGTTGTATCAGCTTTTGAGAGTAGTATTTACCACATAAACCCTGTTTTTTGGTTCCCATGTATCAAACATTTATTTTAATGAAAATTAATCGTTTATGATCAAAATCTTTTAACCTTAACCTGTTAGTTGACTTTAGGATCACATTTATGTTCAAACGAATTGATTAGCAAGTCTTGCACGATTTTAAAATACACATTGTATCCAGGGCATTACAACTTGGTATCAGAGTGGTCTAGGTTTAAGGGTTCCTGAAGACTAGTTGGGCATGTACACTCGCCGCTAAAGACAAACTCGACTCAGGGTATGGTAACTATATATATGTGATTGCATGCTTAAATGCATAAATGAATTGTAAATTTTTTATCTGCATGTTTAATAGAGAGCATGAGATATAATGATAGGGCCGATCCCTTGACTGATATGTGATTATGATGAGCCATGATTATTAGCATTGCTAGTGTATGTGAATAAATGTTTAAATGCTTGTTTGCATCTTGATTGCATATTGTTGTTTGAATTTTGATGTTGGACCATGGAAAGAATATGAACCTGTCATCATTACCTAACTGGCGAGTCGTTGATTGCAGATAGACTTGGAAAGTTATTGTAATGCACTACTTCCTTAAAGTCGTCACTATGTGAGTTTGAAAACGTGCAATTAACTCGCTAACCGAGGATTTACAAAAAAAAGTGTAATTAAACCGAAACAGAGTCTTATACTTTGAAAATAATTCCATTCATTGGAAATCATAAAGCATTTAACATTTGAGATCCCAAAATAATTTTTAAAAATATTTACAACGCAAAAATATAATTAAAATCGGCTAAACGACAAAATCTAGGTTTAGTACAACTATCTCCCAAAATACCCTTGGCCGTGGAAGCCAGGCAGGCCAAACATGTACGCGCCACTTCACGCTCTCCGTACTCCTGGTTGGTCGACCTACCCCTTGCCCTTACCTGCACCGTAGAGCACCCCTGAGCCGAGTCCAGCAAGAAAACCCCTCACAAGCAAATAACATATGCCTAGTCATTAATCAGTATATAAACAAAATGCCAACCAGCTAAACACATATGGCCATGCCATCCCAGGCGCTTTACCAGGCCCTGGGTTCGTGGTCTACATCGTAATGATATCCCAGGTATCCTATAGGATCTCACCCTAGCAACTCGCACTCCACGTGCTTAACGCTGCTACCGGCCCCTTGCCGTACTCGGCCTTGCCATTATTGGCCTTTTTCGTTCCCGGCCCTCGCCGTTCTCAGCCTTTGTTATTCCCGGCTCTTGCCATACATTCACATTGTTTACCGAGTTTTTCGGAAACGAATACAAACAAAATAATAAAAAGATAAGAACTGTAGAAGTGTAGAAATATAAATAGACAAACAGGTTTTTTACGTGGTTCAGGCGTTAACGAGCCCTAGTCCACGAGTCGATGTTATTATACTTGTAGAGAATTACAGTAAAATGGCTGGTATATAAAACCCTCACAAACTCACAATGTTTCTCTCGGGTTCTCTTGAAGAAGATGAAGCTAGAGAGATTTTTTGGCAGAGTTCTTGCTCTGTAATTTCTTGGCCCCTCCCTCCTGTCGTAAAATCAGGAGGTCTTTATAGCTAGGGTTTTGGATTAGGGTTTTACTCTGTCCCCATGAGTCTTAATTACACCAGCCGTAAATAGGGAATACAATTACCGCAGTAGCATGGCTACAAGGCTCTACGTAGGTATAATTACATGAAAATATGGGGAATGTCAAAAGGCAGCTGTCTATTCCAGGCTGTCAGCGGAACAGTAGGCGAAAAGGCACTTTTAGGCGTGCTGGGATGTGTGCGGCCTCGACCTGTCAGGCGGGATCCTGTGTCAGATGAGTATCATTTCGACTATGCCTCCTCCGTGACTCGACCGCTTGGTCTTCTTCCGTGCAAGGCACGGAACTGTATCCGCGAAGGTAACCTGAAGTGCTTCTCCTGGAAGGACCTTCCCCGAAGGATATCCCTTCGGGAGTCCGGGAGAATTGACGAGCTTCCGGGTCGCGGTTGCTTGAGAGAGTGTGCTAGACACTAAACGGGAGTGGCGAAGCCTTTCTGTTCATCCGCGAGCCCTGGTCACCCTTCGTGAAAGACATTGATAATTATGCTTCCTCGAGGCTATCCATCTAAACGCTATCCGGAAATCTGGATAACATTTACCCCCCAAGGTCACGGAGCTTGAGAGGTCCGGGAGCTTGTACAGTCCTCTGGGTATTCTGGTTTCTAGATTAGGCGTGGGGTCACCTCTTGTGTTCCTGGAAGGGTTCCTTTTTCCCATCTGAGTGTTAGTACGAAAAAAAAAGAGGAAATTTCTTCTGTTTGAACTCAAGTACTCAAGTGTGGCAAGGGCCACGCGTCATGCAGGGAATGGCCCTGTGACCAAGACGTGTGCGTGAGGTGATTGGTCGAGTATGCGTGCGTCAGGCGTCTGAGTAGTGATTTGACGGTATTTAATGGTACACCGGGCCCGAGATGGTACAATGATGGGAAATAAATACTTTATTCCCATCCGAGGAGTCATAAATGGGACCGACGCTTCATCCCCAGCCGTTGGATCTGATGCATGCGATATGGGAAGATCGGGACCGTCCATTTGTGGAATTCGAAATGACTTCGTTCCTGTTATAAAAATGAGGGAACGGACCCTTCTTCCTCTTTACGCTTTCAAATTCTCGAGCTTTCAGATTCTCAGATTCCCAAATCTTCGAACTCTCAAGCTTCCAAGCTTCCTTTCCTTCGAATTCGCCACTTCTTTTGGTAAGGAATCCAGAAACTTTTCTTTCGATTTGGCAATAGGTTTGCTCGCCGAAGTTCTAGGTTTGAATCGTTGCTTGTCTTTGCAGCCTTTACTTCACGTGTTCGTGCGGTGCAGTGACCCGGTTACTCCTTCAATCTTCAACTATCCGAACACCAGTAAGTATTTTTACATTGCTTTTTCCTTCTACGCCTCAGATTGTTGGTAGTTGTTAGGGTTGAGTTTTCTGCCGGTGTCATCTTTATGCATGCGTGAGTAGGGCTTTGATAGGCATGTGACTGATGTGAGTCAATAAGTCATTTCTTCGCATGCTTTGACGATTTGCTTTTGGAAAGTTGTTTCTCGTCTGCTTGTGTTGTTCTGGTTTGTTATTTTAGGGCATAAGCGTGAACGCCTTTAGGGTGTCTTCCCCTGGGAAAACACTTCTCTCGGGGGGCTTAGGCTCGAAGTTTGAATCTGGTTCCTTGCTGTCCTCCGGGTGGCATGGTGCCAGCCCCTCGGCAAGCTCGGTGGGAGCCTCTCCAAGTAGTTTTCGGGGAGGGTCTCCCCGACGCCTTTAATACCGTTAGGGTATGACAAGGGTGCTGACTGCTTGGAGTGTTTTCTTCTTTGTTTATTTTGCTCAGTGACGAACACCTCAAAGGAACAAATCATCGCTGTGGTAGAGGCTGAATCTGCCCAGGAGCAAGGTTTCCCTGTTGCCGGCGCAAAAGGGAAAGCAAAAACTAAGGTGGCCGCGGCTAGCCCACCGACTATCAACAGTTCCATCTAGGAGATGGACCAGAAGCTGAACCTGTTCAAGAACTACGGCATGCTGGAGCTGTATTCCTCAGAGGCAGGCCCGAAGAACATCCCAGGCCTGATGTGGCACCGTCTGTTGGTGCTGGGTGAGTCTGCCAGTCAGAGTCACGAGGGTTTTGGTGCCTGGAGCTGGGCACACATAGTGTGTGGGGCACACTTGCCCCTAAGAAGTTATTTTTCCAACTTCTGCGTGAAGGCGGGGATTGCCCCCTTCCAGTTGATTCCCCCCAGCTACAAACTTCTAGCGGGGTGGTATATCTTTTGCAAGTCCCGGGACCTGGAGGCCCTTACCCCGGAGGAGGTGCTATACTTCTATGGGCTGAAGTCTCAGACCATGAGAGGTCATGCAGACAAGGTGGGGTTTTATAGGCTGGAGAGGTATCCGGACGTGATGTGCCCCACATGTCATACCGCGAGGGTTCCAGATCTCCGGGAGTACTGGTTCCTGACGACTGGCTTCCCATTGAAGAGGGTGCGAGCTCTGTCTTTGGACCTCAAAGTCCCTGGTAAGTGCTCCTTCCTTTCTTTTCTAACTTTGTTTCTTCACGTTTGGTTTGCCTTCCAGGAGGATCTCTAACACTCGTGTTTGGATTTTGCAGAAGTCGTCCCACGGACACCTCGCTGTGCGGAGATGATAAGGAGGTCAAACTTCTACGAGGGGCTCTCGGAGGAAGAGCTGAAGGTGGAAGGACTTGTGACCACCGAATCTTTGAGGGAGTATGGGCTACTCGCCTCTTTCCAAAATATTGAGCCAGTGAGTGGCAGGGGGCAAAGTCAGGTGTCAGCTGACGTCCGGGAGCAGATTGCCCTGAAGCTGTCCAAGGTGATCTGCCAGGCGGCCCAGGACGAGAATAATTTATCCCCCAGTTGGGCGGAGAGGTTCCCCGACCCCCAGTCGGAGGAAGAAGAAATCGAGGCTCGCCACGCCGCAGCTTACCCCAATGAAGGGACTCCGGGAGCTGGTACCTCTGGGAAAGGTAAGACTAGCTTTCGATTGATCCACACCCCCAGCTTGTCTGAGGTTTCCCGGACTTCTCAGGTGGGGTTCGATCCCCGCTTCCTTAGGCTAGATCCGCGTAGGATACCCTTTGACAAATATTGCGATAGGGTAGATGAGCTCCTCGGGTGTTTGAGTGACGGTAGTCTGCCAGAAGGTGTCACCATGGTTGACCCTTCTTCCCTCAGCATGCCATTCCCGGACTTCAAGGAGTACGGGAGCTTCCTGGAGCAGGAAGCGGTGTCTTGTTTTGCTCGGGGAAGGCCATCCACGTTTCTCGTGCATGGTCGTCCCTTTCAAACTTTTCTCTTTTTTGCTCCTTGTTCCCTGCTGGTGGACTTGTTTGCGCTTTTATGTTGTTGCTTGTTTTGTTTTCTGCTTATCTTTTTTCACATCGCTTGCTGGTTGGTTAACCTTGCTTCGTTCATTTCTTGTAGAACATCCCGAAGCAAAGATGTTGGGGAGAGTTACCTCACTTATCAAGAAGGCCGCCACCAGCCAAGACCCGTCCAAGGGGAAAGGACGGAAGGCCAGAGCAGGTAGGGGAGGTAAGGCTGCCACACCCAAGAAGACAAGTGGCGAGGCGCAAGGGTCTCCGGTGGTGGAGAGGGCAATCGTTCCCGTGGTGGAGAAGCCTCCTGTCAAGGCCTTCTGAGAACATGGTGGTCTCGAGTAGTAGCAGCGAGGGGGAAGGTCTTGTGTTCCCCGCGAAGATGACCGGGGTGAGCAAGCGCCCCGGAGGAGAGGCTGAGGGCGACAAGAAGAAACGCCTTAGACATTCTTCTCCCGGAGGTGATGGGGACCTCCGGGTTGCGCGCAATCCCCGCCAGACTACCCTCACCCAGCAACAAGCACAACCCCAACAGCAAAAGCAACAAAAACAACAACAACAGCAACAACAAAGACAAACAACACCGCCACAGCAGCAGCAAAAACAACAGCAACATCAGCAGCAACAACAAACCGGGGCGGTAGTGTCTTCGCTACCGTCCCTAATACCCCGTCTACTTCCTCCTCCAGTCCAAAGGGAGTCCACCCTTTCGGGGTCTCCTTCTTCTCCTTCTCTTCCACTTTCTCAACAAACAAACCTTCCTCAGCCTGGCCTGAAGTTCCACTTCCCTCAGAAACCAACCCGTTTCCCCGCTGCCCTCCTGGAGGGTGTAAGACGGGCTGATAATTTTTTGAAGAGGCGGTTGGAGGCCAAGAAGGCTGTTACTCAGGGAAGGGCAGACAACCTGTCTGCCGTGAAGAGAGCTGAGCTGGCAGAAGGGGTGAGATCCCTTCACCCGGCTGGAGCGGTTTTGGATGGCCCAGCCTTGGAGAAGAGGCTGGTGCCTAGGCTCGGACGTGCATTGGCGCCGTTCGGAGCGGAGATGATGGAGGACATGGCCCTGAGCTTGTACGAGCTCAATTCTGAGAAATGGGCCATCAGTAGCAGTAAGGACCCGCTGTTGCTGACACATGCTGTAAAGCAGCAACTTTCTGGGGTAAGCTGTCAGTTGTTGTGTTCTGGGATCATTTGTCTTAGTACATTTGGTTCTGCTTAACTCATTCTGTTGTCTTTCCTCGCAGGCCTCTCTCATCGCGGAACGCTCGTTCCGGGAGGTAGGTGCAGTTCTGGTTCAGCTGGAGGAGAGCCAGGTGGCTCACCAGGCCTTGGAGGCGGAGAAGCAGAAACTGACCCAACAGGTCGAGAGCATAAAGGGGGAGGTTGTGGAGAAGATTAACCAGGCCCGGCGCAAGGCTGAAGAAGAGGCGGACAAGAAATATCTTGCCAAATATCAAGAGTACCGGGCCAGCGCGGAGAATGAGTTCAAGCAGCGGTCGGATGACTTGAAGGCCAAGAACTCCAAGCTCCAGGAAGAGCTATCCTAGGCCAGGGAGGAGAAGGATACCCTGGATGCCCGCTTGCAATCAAAAAATAATCTCCTCCTTAAGCAGAACGAGGAATATGCCACTCTTCAGAAGAGGCTGCACGAGGAGGAGCAAGATCACAAGAGGAGCAAGGATCTCGCGTCTATGCAGGAGTTGGGGCTCGCTGAGAAGGATAAACAGATTGGAGCCTTGCAATTCGCTGTCAGGGGGCATGTGACCGAGAAGCGATCCTTGCTGGAGCAAAATAAGGTGCAGCGCAAGGAGATTGATTCCCTTAAGGGAGAGCGGGATGCATCCAAGGCCGAGCTGGAAAAACTGAGGGCTCAATTGGCTGTCGCGGAGGCAAAGCTGGCGACCTCTGAGGCGGAGCGCTTGAAGGAGAAGGAAGATGCCGAGGTGGTGCTGAATAGAACGATTAATCTATCCCACGTGGTCCTCATGCACCAACTTTGGAAAATAAACCCGGAGGTAGTAGGCTACCTGGGAGAGGACGCTGCCGCCATGAGGGAAAAGGTACAGGCGTGGGATCAAAGCCCAGAGGTGTACGTCCAGACTTATAACATCGACGAGCCTGCTGGAGCCCCTGAGGCAGAAGATCCCGAAGAGGCGAGGGCCTCTGAACCTGCCAGTGATGAAGTTCCACCTTCCAATAAGCCGACTTCGCCAGCCCCAGTTGAAACCGCTGTCTCCGAGGCCCCGGTCGTGGAAGCCGCTGCCACCCCCAGTGCTTGAAGGGGTCTTATCCTTTGTGTATATAATAACTTCTTTTTTTTTCTTTTTTTTCTTTTGGGGCGAAGCTCCCTGTATTCTTTTTTAATTGCGGGAACATTACAGTTGCTCAGTCCGCAGGGCCGTCATTGTAATAATTGTAGACTTCTTCTTTCCTTTTCTGCTGAGTTCCTTGTTTAATTTTGTGCTTAGGGTAGAGACTTTTATACGGTAGAAACTGCTGTAGGGGCGCATGAGGTTTTGGTTCCAACGGCCAGAACCTATGCATTTCTAACTTGAAGCTCCAACGGCTTATGTCTTTTCCCACGTGGTTTCTAGGTTAGGGAGGGTCCTTGGTTCCAACGGCCAGACTCCCTCTTTCATCGTACCCAGCTTTCCTAAGGTAAATAGCCAATCCCGGGACTTGTAGTTATACCGTTCGCTGGGATGGCTAAGGTGACCCGTTCCATCTTCCCACCGCGATCTTTACAAAGCTTGCGAGGCCAACACTTAATACAATTCCGCGGGATGGTGCCGGAATGGGAGTTCTTTTGGTGAGCGTCGCTAGACTTAGGGCTAGATCTTTGCGAAGCAAAACTAACTGTCGTTGCGAACCTCACGGTGGCCGACTTCAGGGACTTGGCATGAAGCCTTGTGAGGCAAAGTTCGTTGCGGTCGAGGAAATCGTCACGCCTACCATGTGCGATCCTGGAGCAGGGGCTTTGCGAAGCAAGGCCTGCTGTAATTGGGGGATCGATTATATTTGCTCCCAGAGCTGAAGCTTGCGATGCAAAGCTTGCAGTGGTCGAGGAGCTCGCCATGCATTATTTTGTGAGACCCGGGGCTGAAGCCTACGAAGCAAAGCTTACAGCGGTCGCAGATCTTGCCATCTTTCGCCTTGCGGGACCCGGAGCTGGAGCTTGTGAGGCAAAGCACTCAGCGGTCGTGGATCTTGCCATGCATTACTTTATGAGACCCAGAGCTGAAGCTTGCGAAGCAAAGCTTTCAGCGGTCGCGGAGTATTCTGCGAAGGACTTGTCAGGAAGTTGGGGGTGTTTCGGCGTAGCTCTCTGAATGTGCCCCAACCTCCAGTCCTGTTCATCGCTGGGCTACACAGGAGATAATTTTCATGATGCATAATAGCAGATATTTTCATGGCAATTTTCACATAACCACATAATGCAAATATGTTCATGGCAACAAATCAACCTAAGCTTAATCAATTTAAAAATTTCAAACACCATGCTAGCACATAAGTGGTGTTCTCTTTATGTTTTGTTCAAGGGGCGTATGGCTATGCCTTAGCCATGTATACCCCCCCAAGTGAGCGTGGGGTCCAGACGTCTCCGGACCGCGGGGTCACTTGTTAAAACGCAGCTTGGAACAAAGGGATAAAAAATGCAGTAAAAGCGGAGTGAAACTCTCCGTGTTTTAATAAATTAGCCTGTTAGGCATGTGTTTTACAGCTGGGAGGATTATCTCCATATTTTATATTTTTGCTACGTCCACCAAGGACTTTCGACTAGATAGTCCGGGGCCTACTGATAGTAACGGCGGAGGTGCTCCGCGTTCCAGGCGCGCGGGACTTTAGATCCGTCTAGTCTCTTTAAGTGATACGTCCCATGGCCCACTTTTTCTTGGACTTCATAGGGGCCTTCCCAGTTGGGTCCGAGGACTCCCACTCCCGGATCCTGTGTAGCAGGAAATACTCTCCGTAGGACAAGGTCCCCAACTTCGAATGTACGACTCTTGACTCTTGTGTTGAAGTGTCGGGCTATCTTGCCTTGGTACATTTTTAGTTGGACCTGTGACTGCTCCCGGAGCTCTTCGATCATGTCCAGGGACTCCTGGAGAAGGGCGTGGTTCCGGGTAGGGTCGTAGGTGTCCTGCCTATGAGAGGGGATCATGATTTCTACTGGGATGATGGCCTCGCAACCGAAGGTCATGGAATAAGGTGTGTGCCCCGTCGAAGTTCTCTCTGTTGTGCGATAAGCCCAAAGTACTCGCGGAAGCTCTTCTGGCCAGTGAGCCTTGCATGCTTGGAGTTTTTTCTTCAACGTGGTCTTTAAGATTTTGTTTACTGCTTCCACTTGCCCATTAGCTTGAGGTCTAGCGACTGCGGACAAGCTTTTGATGATTCCATGCGAAGCACAGAAGTCCGTGAAATGCTCACTATCAAATTGCTTCCCGTTGTCGGACACAATTTTTCGTGGAAGCCCGAAACGACACACTATATTCTTGATGACAAAGTCCAGTGCTTTCTTAGACGTGACCGTGTTCATAGGTTCAGCTTCAGCCCATTTGGTGAAGTAGTCTACCGCGACTATGGCATACTTCACTCCACCCCTTCCAGTTGGAAGGGAACCTACTAGGTCAATGCCCCAAACGGCGAACGGCCAGGGGCTGGTCATTAAGGTAATTTCTGTAGGCGGTGCTCGCGGAACCTTGGCGTACCTCTGGTACTGCTCACATTTTCTGACATAATCCACACAATCCTTCTTCATGGTGGGCCAGAAGTATCCTTGACGAAGGATCTTTTTGGAGAGGCTCAGCCCGGAGGTATGGTCGCCACAGAAGCCTCCGTGAATCTCATGGATGATGGTGCTGATTTCGGTTCCGAAAACACACCTAAGGAAGGGTATGGACAACCCCCTGCGGTAAAGCTTTCCATCCATAACCACGTATCGGGGAGCTTGATATTGGAGCTTTCTTGCGTCAGCTTTATCAGTGGGGAGCTCTCCGGTGGTGAGAAATCTGAGGATGGGTCCTATCCAGGAATGGGAATGGTCGATGATGGCATTTACCCTCTGTGTCTCAGTACTAGGTGCTTCTAAGTGCCCAATGGGCACTAGGCCATATTGTTCAATCTCCGGGTCTGTTGCAAGCTTGGCCAATGTGTCCGCGAGTGAATTTTGGGCCCGGGGGACCTGGCGTATTTGGTAGCCTTTGAAATGCTGCAGGAGGCCGCGGGAGAGAGACACGTAGGCAGCCATTTTTTCGCCTTTCGTCTGGTATTCTCCGGATATTTGGTTTACCACAAGTAGGGAGTCGCTGTATACTTCGATTTTTTGGGCTCCGACTTCCCTGGCCAGTTGTAATCCAGCTAGCATGGCTTCGTGTTCTGCTTCGTTGTTGGATGCTGGGAACGTGAAACGGATGGCGCTCTGGAGTTGATGTCCTTGGGGAGAAATTAGGATAACCCCTGCTCCAGCTCCTTTTTCATTTGAGGCTCCGTCTACATAGACCTTCCATGTGGGAAGTTCCGGGACAGGATCTTCCGGGAGGTCATTCATTCCTGAGCATTCCACAATAAAGTCCGCGAGAGCTTGACCTTTTATGGAAACACGTGGCTGGTAGTGGATGTCAAACTGGCTCAGTTCCATGGCCCATTTAAGTAATCTGCCAGAAGACTCGGGCTTTTGCAAGACTTGCCGGAGAGGGTGGTTGGTGAGTACTCTGATGGTGTGCGCCTGGAAATAGGGCCTTAGCTTCCGCGAAGCGATTAGCAAGCAGAGGGAGAGTTTCTCGATCATTGAATATCTGGACTCGGCGTCCAGTAACCTCTTGCTCACGTAATACACAGGGAGCTGGAGACGGCCGTCGTCCCGGGCGAGAGCGGCACTCACGACATGCTTTGTCACAGCTAAGTACAAGAACAACGCCTCTCCTTCGACAGGTTTGGACAGAATGGGAGCTCGAGTTATATGTTCCTTGAGGTGTTGGAAGGCTGCTTCGCATTCGGGGGTCCACTCGAACCTCTTGTTTCCTCACAACACATTGAAGAAGGGGACACATTTGTCAGTGGCCTTAGATACGAAGCGGCTGAGAGCAGCTATCCTTCCGGTAACGCTTTGGACATCCTTATGCTTTCGGGGAGAAGGCATATCTATGAACGCCTTAATTTTCTCAGGGTTGGCCTCCACTCCGCGGGAGCTGACAATGAAACCAAGGAACTTCCCAGACGAGACCCCGAAAGTACATTTCTTAGGATTCAGTTTCATTCCGTACTTTCGGATCACGGCGAAAGCTTCCTCAAGGTCGTCACTGTGGTCCTCGGAGGTCTTGGATTTTACCAACATGTCGTCTACATACACCTCCATGTTCCTCCCCAGCTGGTCCTTGAACATCCTGTTTACTAGACGCTGGTATGTCGCCCCAGCATTCTTCAAACCGAAAGGCATGACCGCGTAACAGTAGACACCCTTGTCCGTGAGGAAGCTGGTGTGTTCCCGGTCCGCGACATGCATCTTGATCTGGTTGTACCCGGAGTATGCATCCATGAAGGATAAGAGTTCATACCCAGAAGTAGCGTCTACCATTTGATCGATTCGCGGAAGAGGGAAACAGTCTTTTGGGCAGGCTTTGTTTAGGTCCGTGAAGTCAATACACATTCTCCAGGACCCATTGGGTTTCGGGACCAGAACCGGGTTGGCCAACCACACGGGATAGTGTGACTCCTGGAGAAAGCCTATGGACATCAGCTTGTCCACTTCAGCTTTGACTGCTTCGGCCCTCACTGGGTCTAACGGCCTCCTCTTTTGGCGAACTGGAGTTGCAGATGGGTCTATGTTGAGTTCGTGGCACGCAACATTAGGATTAATCCCCGTCATATCAGCGTGGCACCATGCCAGGATATCCTGATTATTCTTCACAGTGGCCACGATCTTTTCTCGAATGGCCGATGGAAGGTTTTTCCCCACCTGAATGATTTTGGTGGGATCTCCCGAGTTGAGGATCACCTCTTCGACTCCCTCCATCGGTTCTATCGCCCTCTCGACCCCCAATCTAGGGTCGAGTTCGTCAACATATGCTCCTTGGGCACCCCCAGTTTCTGGTAAATTCTCCGCCAAAGGAGCTGTAACGCCCTGGCTACCCCAGAACAGTTACGGAGAACGGTGAACTGGAAATTTGACCCGCTACCCGAGTCCTTTGGTTAAAAACGTGATCTAAGTGTTATTAACAGGTTAATGTGGAAAACCAGTAAAAAGGAAAGGGTACTTTTCATTAAGTAAATAAACTGCTCATGAGCCTTTTAAAATATTTACAAGATGTTCGTAATACAAAAGAGTTGCCACAGTTCCAAATTTATAATCCCCGCCGGCCTAAGCGGCAAAAATAGGGTAAACCCCTAGTCCCTCTGAGAACTCCTTGACCGTGGCAGTCAAGCGGCCCTGTATGTACATTACATCGCCCAAGCTCTCTACTCAAGGCTAGCCAAGCTTTTCCTTTCCTTTACCTGTACCACATAGCACCCATGAGCCAAGGCCCAGCAAGAAAACCCAATATAGCATGATATAATATCAACAATAATCATAGTTATTCCTTCAGGACTATCAGTCCAACAAATAGGTGACAATAGCCAAAAGTCACAATAATGAGCATCGCTCCCTCTAGCCATGTGACGATAGGGTCACCAGGGCTTAATCGATAAGTGTTTCATTTATAAGTTTGTTTAGGACAGGTGCAAGGTGATTAGTCACCAACATAACCTTCCTCACGACTCTAGAGTCGAAACTATGGACAACGTCCCTTAGCCTTGTGACAAACGGTCACCGAGGTCATATACCTTGGCTATAATCATCTGGTCGTAGACCAGGCAAGCGCTTGTAAGTTTCTCGACCCTAGGGTCGGTCAGGCATTAATGCTATAGAGCCATTCAATGCATGATTCTCGACTTTAGAGTCGGTCCCTGACTAGTCAGTGTCTCAAGCAGGTAATCAGCGTTCACTAGCACTTAATATGCAATCCATGTCCACATATATCAACCAGCATGCCTCAAATATCAAATCATACATGCCATATACCTGTACAGGGTGCAACTATATTCATACACTGTTTTCTTACCTCTGGTTCGAGTGAGAATAATTATACGAACGACCCCTGAGAACGATCAACCTTTAAATTCCTCGACGGTCACCTGGTCATAACCAAAATATAGGATTCATCAATAAAAATGATAACTGGGGTTTCCCAAACCAAATCCCAGCCCCCGAGACCTCAAATACTACCCAACCGGGTACTAGGTTCAACCCCGAGGCCTATGGTTTGAATCCCTAAACTAAAACCCATTTTCTAGAAAATTTGGCCTCTTGGGCCGCGGCCCCAAAAAGCCGTGCCGCGGCACGCCCCTAAGCCTCATCTGCCAGACGCACCTGGGCCGCGGCACACAAAAGCCGTGCCGCAGCACCCAGCCCAGAAAAGCAAGAATGCCCAACACGAACCAGTTTTCAACCCTGCGTTTTCCCTCTCAAACCAGACCCTCAAACCATCTTAAAACCTTCTCCAAACATGTAATTGAACCCCCAAACCTTACCTATAACACCTCCTCACCAAAACCCAATCATCTAACACCAAAAACTCCCTTTAATCCTCACTCCCCACATCAAAATCCATGAGTTAAAAACCAGAACGAAAACAGAGTACTAACTGAAATTAATGGCCAAAACTCACCTTGAGACTAGCTTAAACCTCCCACACAGGCTAACACAAGTGCTCCAACCCAGCCTTGAGTTCCTCTAGCTTGAATTATCACCAAGAACACAAAACTCCCAAAGAAGCAATGAAGGAGATGGAGCAAGGAGGATGTACGGGAATGGAAGAGGCAAACTCTGTTTTTTACTCTATTTGTTCTACAGCCTTCAGCCACTAAACCTTATATAAATCCTCACTAAAATGACCAAAATTCCCTTATACCATTTCAAGCCTCTTAAACCAACCCAAGGGCAAAATTGGTACTTCTAGCTTAACCCGTTAATCATAATTAACGCTTCCCAATTCCCGCTAACCTCAAAATCCTCAAACACCAATATTTCATAACCCGTTACCCTAAAATCCCTGGTAATGCTATAACCTTTAATATCACCCCGAGACTCACCCCGAGCCCCGAGCTCCAACCTGTTATGACCAAACCGATAAATCATGTTTAACAATCGTCTCATGTCGAAATTCTCGAACCAATCCACATTATAATGTGGTCTCACAATACATCATTAACATACAACAAATATTCAATTATACCCTCAACGGCCAAATTACCATAATACCCCTGTAAACAAATGTGGACTCACACGCATGCATTGAACATCATATGATAATATAATTCTCATAAACATGCATAAACACATTTAATGGCATAATTAAACAGTTATGGCCCTCCCGGCCTACTAATCCAGCCATTAACCATAATAGGGAATCCGGGGCATTACAGGAGCAGCAACAATCGCCTCCTGGACCGTGTAGATGGATCGGACGGAGACGTTATAACAGCTTCTTACACTTCGTTGGTCTCCCCGGAGGGTGCCGATACGCCCGTTGTCGCATGGAAACTTCAAGCATAAGTGGCGTATCGAGGTTACGACCCCAAAATCGATTAGGACCGGTCGGCCTAGGATGGCATTATATGTCGTGGGGTAGTCGACCACCACGAATGTGCAGTGCCTGAAGGCACAAGCGTCACTGTCTCCTCTGAGGGTGACTGGAAGTTGAATTTTGCCTAAGGGCATGAGTGCATCCCCATTGAACCCCTGAAGCTGGATGGGGCATGGGGTCAGATCTGTCTCGGTTAATCTGATCGCGTGGAAGGCCGCTTTGAAGAGGATGTTTACGGAGCTTCCATTATCGACCAGGATCCGTGACACCTTCTTATTGGGGATCTGGGCTTCCACGACGAGGGGATCGTTGTGGGGGAAGTGCACATGTCGGGCGTCATCTTCCGTGAAGGTGATGGGAAGATCCATCATTCGGGGACGCTGAGCAGGTGACTGAACCAAGGCGCACATCTCCCCGGTGTGTTCTAACTCCCTCAAGTACCTTTTCTGGGAGTTGCGGGTGCTTCCGGCAAGGTGCGGTCCTCCGGAAATGGTGGCTACGTGTCCGTCAACGGATGGCGGAGCAAGGCCAGGCGGATATGGGTTTCCGGGTCCTGGAGCCAACATGGCAATGGGTGCCGGAGTGGTCAGAGCAGGAAGCGCTGGGAACTGAGATCCAGGAGCTTGGGGGTGACCGGCTCCAGGAGCGCTAGCGGTCCCCCTCTGTCCCGGAGAGTACGCAGCTCCGTGAACTACTCCCTGTCCGGGCTAGATTATGGGTATCCTCACCCATTGACCGAGGTGTCCCGCTCTTGCCAGGGACTCGATCTCATCCTTCAACTGAAGGCATTCGTTTGTGGTGTGCCCCACGTCTCCGTGGAACTCACACCTCTTATTGGAGTCTCGCGGACGCCTTCCTCCGTGAGACACTTTCGGGGGCTTCCTGTAGTTGACCATATTACAGGTCGCTCGATAGACATTCTCTCGTGAGTCTATCAAACTGGTGTACTCCGTGAACTTGGGCTCATAGTCCTTCCGGGGTTTCTTTGAATGGTCCCCCCGGTTGGAGTTTCTTCCGCCTCGTTTATTCCGCGATTGGCTCAGATTTTGTTCTGGGCCTTCCGCTTGCGATTGCGACGGGCCGGGAGCGATACTACACCCGGTTTGTACAGCTCTGTACCCAGAGAAATGGGTTTGACTCGGCGTCTGAGCAGACGCAGAAGGCCCATACACGCTCGGAGTGAACTGGGCTCCTAGAAGCGTGAGGGTTGGTGCGGGAGCTTGCGAAGCAAAGCTCGGTGCAGTCACGGAGGGCGTCGGAGCTGGGGGAACTCCAAAGGCCTGTTGGTAGGCATCCTCAAGGTTGATGATTCACTGAGCTTTTGATATGAATTCGGACAGAGTTTCTGCTCGTCTCCTTTGCATTTCTCCCCATAGCAGGGAGCTGACGGTAAGCCCTGATTGAAGGGCGATCAGCTTCATGTCATCGCTGACCTTGGTCTTAGCAGCAGCTTCCATCATTCTTTGAATGAAAGCTTTGAGGCTCTCATTGGGTAGCTGCTTGATGTTGGTTAAGGAACCAACCTCCATGTCGTGGTCCCGGGCAGCAATGAACTGCCTCCTGAATGCGGACTGTAGCTCCTTCCAACTGTGGATGGATCCGGGAGCTAATCTTTTCCACCAGTCCTCCGCGGACTTGGTAAGGGTGAGTGAGAAGCACATGCATTTGGCATCCTCACTGACGCGCGCCACTTGCATCATCTTGTTGTATTTAGCTAGATGGGTGTGCGGGTCTGTCCTCCCCTCATATAATTCTATATGAGGCATTTTGAAGTTCTCCGGGAGGGGCGTTTCCGCGATCCTCCGAATACATGGTTCCGGGTCTTCCTCCTCAAAGTCTGACAGGGCCCCACTTTGCTTCCGGACCAGCTTGGTCAAGGCAGCGATCTGTTCCTCGAGCCTCTTTGTATCGCTCTCCGGGAGGTCACGTCCCCGGAGCTTGTCGTTGAGATGATTTCGCAGGTCATCTCCGCGAGGCCCGGCCTTTTCTCCTTTGGCCTTTTCATACTTGGCCTCCAACCTTCTTCTTAGGTCCACCGTGGACCAGCTATCTTCGGAGTGCGTGTCCGCAGCCCGACCGTCCTGGTTGACGGAATCACTGGGGCATTTGTTCCTTCCCCTAGGCCTGGGTGCCTTAGCACCGGGCCCTTTAGGCACAGAGTGCCCCCTTGGGGCTGAAGGACGTCTGAGCTTAAGAGCGCCAGAGACCTTCTGCGCGCGGGGGGGGGGGGGGGCAGTCGGCTTGGTGATTCACGCCTTTAGGAGGTGCAGGGG
The DNA here is from genome assembly GCF_963169125.1 of Humulus lupulus. NCBI lineage: Eukaryota > Viridiplantae > Streptophyta > Magnoliopsida > Rosales > Cannabaceae > Humulus > Humulus lupulus. Next base: position 143,163,783 of record NC_084800.1, on the reverse strand, counting down.
CGTTAGTGCGCACAGGCTCCCCAACTTTTTCTTTGCCCTTGTTAGGGGCGGCTTTGGATGGTCCAGCAGCGGCGGGATCAGGCATGGTGGCATCAGCACCACCTAAAACAGAGGCGTCCTCGTCCAAGTCGCCTAGATCTCCGAACTTGCTTTGGAGGCGCTCCATCATGCGCTGCATTTTTTCGGAGACGCGCTCCTGCTCAGCAAGCTTGGCCTTAGTGGCCACCAGTTCTTCGGCTACTTGGACCAGTTCTGGATCCTTCTCGTAGTAGTAGCCGTCTTTGTAGTAACCGTCTCGGACATACTCTTCTTCGTTTTCTAAGTATGTCGTATCTTCAGTACTGGCCCGATCCTGGCGGGATGTCGGGTCCTCGCCTTGGTAGTCCGAGTCGTGGGTACTTTCTCCTTCGGTCTGGGCTGCCGAGGGTTCGTTTTGTACCACATCTTCCATCATAGTATCGGGGTTGACCCTAGCATTCTTGTCAGCCGCGGATTTTCTCGTAGTCACCATCTTTTCAGTACGGAGTGAATACAAAAAATGTACACAGAAAAAGAGCTGACTAACAACTCCCTACAACTCTCAACGAAAGCACCAAAATGTTTACCGAGTTTTTCGGAAACGAATACAAACAAAATAATAAAAAGATAAGAACTGTAGAAGTGCAGAAATATAAATAGACAAACAGGTTTTTTACGTGGTTCAGGCGTTAACGAGCCCTAGTCCACGAGTCGATGTTATTATACTTGTAGAGAATTACAGTAAAATGGCTGGTGTATAAGACCCTCAGAAACTCACAATGTTTCTCTCGGGTTCTCTTGAAGAAGATGAAGCTAGAGAGATTTTTTGGCAGAGTTCTTGCTCTGTAATTTCTTGGCCCCTCCCTCCTGTCGTAAAATCAGGAGGTCTTTATAGCTAGGGTTTTGGATTAGGGTTTTACTCTGCCCCCATGAGTCTTAATTACACCAGCCGTAAATACGGAATACAATTACCGCAGTAGCATGGCTACAAGGCTCTACGTAGGTATAATTACATGAAAATATGGGGAATGTCAAAAGGCAGCTGTCTTTTCCAGGCTGTCAGCGGAACAGTAGGCGAAAAGGCACTTTTAGGCGTGCTGGGATGTGTGCGGCCTCGACCTGTCAGGCGGGATCCTGTGTCAGGTGAGTATCATTTCGACTATGCCTCCTCCGTGACTCGACCGCTTGGTCTTCTTACGTGCGAGGCACGGAACTGTATCCGCGAAGGTAACCTGAAGTGCTTCTCCTGGAAGGACCTTCCCCGAAGGATATCCCTTCGGGAGTCCGGGAGAATTGACGAGCTTCCGGGTCGCGGTTGCTTGAGAGAGTGTGCTAGACACTAAACGGGAGAGGCGAAGCCTTTCTGTTCATCCGCGAGCCCTGGTCACCCTTCGTGAAAGACATTGATAATTATGCTTCCCCGAGGCTATCCATCTAAACGCTATCCGGAAATCTGGATAACACACATATATGCACATATAGCATAATTAACATGTATTTAAACATGTATAAACACAATCAATGGGGCTATGCCCAGCAACACAAACTATAGGGACTTGCCCTACTCTATGGGTACAACAGTTTTCTTACCTGAGCCCCGAGCTTTCCATGCACCGATGTCACGAGCGCAGTCCCCTAGTCCGAGTCTCGCTGAAACCCTAGTCACAACACACCAAAAATATCCATCCATCAAGTTCTAATCCATTAAATAACTTTGGGTCATAATTCTAGTCTCCGGGATGCCTTAACTTTTGGATTCCAAGCCTAAAACATCTTTAAGGCCCAAAAATGCACTAAGCGTCGCGTCCCCAAGAGGCCATGCCGCGGCCCGCCCCCAACCAGAGACCTCCAACCCCAGAACATGGAAGGCGCAACGTGGCCCAAGCTAGGGCATGATGCAGGCCGCCCCTCTTCCTGGCCTCCAATCTGCTCTAGAGGGTCGCGGCTCAGCAAGAACAATGGCGTGGCCCGACCCTTCGAACCCAGAACAATCCTCTATTTTTACCATGAAAACCCAGCCAATTTACCCTAAAACCAACCTAACATTCCCCCTCAATCATCACATCATTTCCAGAGTAATCCTAGCAGCAAAACCCAACAGAAACTATCCCCAAAACTCACCCATATAATCAAGAGCAATTCTTATCTTAACTCACATGCAAACTCTAAAATACCAGCAGCAATTCAATACTATTCACTAAGTTAAGAGCTTACCTTGAGCTGAGTTGAACCTCTAGATTTGTTCCCTAAGCTCTAAGCTTCTAGCTCCCAAAATCCCAGTTCAAAATCCGTAATCTTTGGTTAGATTCCACCAAAATGCTCCAAGTTTACAAAGGGAGAAAACTTCAAGAGAAAGAGGAAGAAAGAGGGTCTGTTTCTAATTTTCTAAAAGCTTCTTTGGTTTTGTTTTATTTAACTTAAGTTTCTAAGATTATCTCAAAGGCTCGGGGTGCCAAAAATGTCCCCTAGGGCAAAATTGTAAATTTCCCTAATATTCCCTCCTAAACATTCTAACCTCAAATATATCTCCAAATATTTATTTCCATAACTTGATAACCCCATAAAACGCCTAACGCCCGAAATACCCCTCGACTCGCCCCGAGTCAGGTATTCGACCCCGTTGTGACTTTCTAGCTCACCGCTCCCTAGGACTGTCTCGGATAGTGCAACACATATATATCACAAGTATATCACAATTATTACAATTATCACATTTATGCCCTCAATGGGCTAAAATTACAAACATGCCCCTAATAACCAAACGGGGCCCACATGCATGCATCTCTAATCCCATACTCTTACAAATACACATATTATAATAAGAAATCACTTATTGCCCTCCAGGCACGCTAATCAAGGCCCTAAGCCTTATTAGCAAATTTGGGACGCTACAACTATCCCCTCCCTACAGAAATTTCATCCTCGAAATTACCTGAACAACTCGGGATACCGCTCCTGCATCTTTGATTCAAGTTCCCACGTTGCCTCCTCGACCTTGCTGTTCGTCTACAGCACTTTAATCAAGGCGATGGTCTTGCTCCGCAAGAGTTTATCCTTCCGGTCAAGAATCTGAACCGACTTCTCCTCATAAGATAAATCCTGGTCTAGCTCCAAATTCTCATAACTCAAAACGTTGTCGAATCTGATACATACTTCTAGAGCATGGATACGTGAAAAACATTATGAACCCCTGATAAGGCTAGAGGCATCGCCAATCTGTAAGCTACCTCTCCAACCCACTCCAGAATCTCGAAGGGGCCAACAAACCTAGGGCTCAGCTTGTCCCGAACACCAAACCGTTTCACTCCCCTCAAAGGTGAAACCCTAAGAAACACATGGTCACCGATCTGAAACTCTACCCTTCTGCGTCTCAAGTCCGAGTAACTCTTCTGGCAACTCTGGGACGTGAGCATTCACGCTCTAATCTTGTCAATCGCCTCATTGGTCCTCTGAACCATCTCAGGGCCCAGATATCTCCTCCAACCCGTCTCATCCCAATGGATAGGTGATCTACACTTCCTCCCATAAAGCATCTCATACGGAGCCACTCCAATAGTCGCCTGATAATTGATGTTGTACGAGGACTCAATCAAAAGGAGATACTTGCTCCAAGATCCCCCAAAATCTAGCACACAGGCTCGTAGCATGTCCTCCAGTATCTGAATCATCCTCTCAGACTATCAATTTGTCTGAGGATGATAAGCGGTACTAAACCGTAACTGCGTGCCCATAGCCTTCTGCAAACTCTCCCAAAACTTGGAGGTGAAGGTGGGGTCCCTGTCGGATACTATTGACCTCGGAGCCCCATGAAGTCGAACAATTTCCTTCACATATAACTCAGCATACTGTTCCACAGTATAAGTCGTCCTGACAGCTAAAAAGTGGGGGGACTTGGTATACCTATCCACAATAACCCACACCGAGTCATGCTGTCCCACGGTCTTCGGCAAGCCAACCAAAAAGTCCATGGTAATATCTTCCCACTTCCACTCTGGAATCCCTAGAAGCTGCAGCAACCCTGATGGCCTCTGATGTTCAGCCTTGACCTGCTGGCAAGTTAAGCACTTGGTCACATAATCGACCACATTCCTCTTCATGTCCGACCACCAATACAAAGCTCTTAGATCTTGGTACATCTTCACCGTACCTGGATGTAAGGAATAGGGAGTGGTATGTGATTCATCTAGGATCTCCCGCCAGATATCAAAATCCATCGGAACACAGATCCAACCCTTGTACTTCAGTAACCCCATCTCAGAGATAGGAAAGTCCTTAGCTGCTCCGACTAGGACATTCTCCCTGTGACCTCTCAACTGGGGATCTTTCCCCTACGCCTCCTTGATTCTCTCAAGGAGGGTAGACTGAAGAATGATGTTGGCTAACTGACCAGCCACCAACTCTATACCCGCTCTAGTCATCACCTCAGCTAACTTTTCAGATATCTGTCTCGAACTGTACAACTGTCTTGGGCCTTTCCGACTCAATGCATCAACCACCATATTAGCCTTCCCAGGATGATATATGATATCACAATCATAATCCTTAACAAACTCCAGCCACCGTCTCTGGCGCATATTCAGATCCTTCTGAGTAAAGAAGTACTTCAAACTCTTATGGTCAGTGTATATCTCACACTTCTCACCATATAGATAATGTCTCCAAATCTTAAGTGCGAATACGACCGCTGCCAACTCCAGATCATGCATGGGATATCTCTGCTCATACTCCATTAACTGGCCTAATGCGTAGGCTATCACCTTACCAGCTTGCATTAGCACACATCCTAAACCCTGTCTGAAAGCATCACAATAAACCACAAACTTCTCATTATCTACCAGCAAACTCAACACTGGCGCGGTGATCAGTCACCACTTTAACTCTTTGAAACTGTTCTCATATCTATCTTTCCAAACATACTTTTTCTTCTTCTTTGTCAATTCTGTCAACGGCGTAGCTATCCTGGAGAACCCCTCAACAAACCGCCGATAATATCCTGCCAATCCCAGAAAACTCCTCACTTCAGGAACATTGCTCGGTCTAGGCCAATCTCTCACTGCCATAATCTTACTCGGGTCAACCAGAATCCCCTCCTTACTGATGATATGGCCCAGAAATGAAACTTGCGGCAACCAAAACTCGCACTTGCTGAACTTAGCATATAACCTATGCTCCCTTAACCACTGCAATACCAAACGTAGATGTTGTTCATGTTCTGTCTCTAACTGAGAGTACACCAGAATGTCGTCGATGAACACAATCACAAACTTATCCAGATTGTCCTTGAAAACCCTATTCATCATATCCATAAAAGCTGCTAGGGCATTGATTATTCCAAAGGACATAACCAGGAATTCGCAGTGTCCATACCTTATTTGGAAAGCAGTCTTTGGTATGTCCTCTTCCTTAATCCTTAACAAATGGTAACCTAATCAGAGATCAATCTTGGAAAACGCTGTCCTTCCCTGTAGTTGGTCGAATAAATCGTCGATCCTAGGCAGTGGATACTTGTTCTTAATTGTCAACTTGTTCAACTCCCTATAGTCAATACACATCCTAAGAGATCCATCCTTCTTATTGACGAACAACACTGGAGCACCCCATGGCGAGAAACTCGATCTGATGAACCCCAAATCCAGTAACTCCTACAACTGAATCTTCAACTCCTTCAACTCCGCCGGAGCCATTCTGTAAGGTCTCCAAGATACTGGCTCCACCCCTGGTGCCAACTCTATAATGAAATCAATCTCCCGCTGTGGTGGTAACCCTGACAGATCTGCTGGAAATAAATATGGAAACTCATATACCAATCTGGTCTCCCCCGGTCCAACCGGCACAATCCTAGAGGTATCCACAACATTTGCTAGGAATCCTATGCAACCTTCCTGCATCAGGTCTCTAGCCTTTAGTGCTGAGATCATAAGTATTCGCGGTCCACTAACTGTCCCCACAAATACAAAGGGTACCTCCCCTTCTAGTTCAAAAGTCACCATCTTGAGCTTGCAGTCAATCGTCGCCCCATACTTCGATAAGCAGTCCATCCCTAGGATCATATCAAAGTCATCCATCGCAAGCTCAATCATATCAACAGACAACTCCCTACCATCGACCTCTACTAGTAAAGCTCTAATCCATCTCCTAGAGACTACCAATTCCCAGTTGGCAACAAAGTCTGAAAACCCTTGCATACAAAACACTAGGTCTACACAGCTGATCTATCACTCTAACAGACACAAACAAATGAGTAGCTCCCAAATCAAACAATGCAGTATAAGAAAACCCAGCACTAGAAATCTGACCTGTCACAACTGAGGGGCTAGCCTCCGCCTCAATCTGAGTCAAAGTAAACACTCTGGCAAGAGCGAGATTGTCGCCTTTCTTTGGCTCCTCTTTCCTGGCTTGTGGGCAGTCCTTCTTCAGATGATTGACACTCCCACAGACAAATCAGGCCCTAATCCTGCACTCACCTTGGTGTCGCCGTCTACACCTGGGACATACTGGAAAACTCCTCCAGTTGTAACCTCTGCCCTAACGGCCACTAACTGCACCTCATGCCCTCCTATCCGAGCTAGGAGGAACAAAAGAATCTTAGGCCTTTCTCTTCTGCTTAATTGAGCCACTAACCCGACTGGATCCAATAGAAGGAGGCACTGTCCTCCTGGCATCGCGCCTAACAATGCTCTCTCTCCATATCTAGTCCTCGGCCCCCTCAGCTGTAAGGGTCTTGTCTACAACCTGAGCATAGGTAGTAGTCTCTGGATCCAAGGTGATCTTTACATTACGGGCGATCATAATGTTCAATCCCCGCACAAATGTATCACTTCTTGCTGCATCCGTTGGCACTAAATCCAGCGCAAACTACGCCAACCAGTCAAATCTCAAAGCATACTCAATAACTGTCAACCGGTTCTGAGTCAGGTTGATGAACTCGTCAACCTTTGCAGCTCAGACGTCTACACTGTAGTATTTCTTGTTAAAGATGTTTCTGAATTCTTCCCAAGTCATAACTTCCACATTCCTCCTCTGAACTACTAAATCCCACCAAATGCGGGCATCATCTCTAAACATGTAGCTAGCACAAGCTACCCTCTCGTTCCCTTCAACCCTCATAAAATCCATAATAGAGAAAATCATATTCATCCATTGCTCTGCCCGCAGTGGGTCTGGTCCACCCTCAAAGGTGGGAGGATGCTGCTTCCTGAATCTCTCATATAAGGGTTCCCACCTGTTCTCCATAACAGGCTAAACTGGCACTGGCGCAACAACCTGCTGAACTGGCAACCCAGTGACTTGTGGAGGGGCCTGCTGCCTCAACTATCGAAGTTCTTCCTTTGTTCGTTGCAGTCTTGCTTCCATTTTGGCAAACATCTGTTGCCAATTCTGTAGGGCAGGTGGAGGGTGCTGACCCTGGTTGTCATCCTCGACCCTACTGCCACGGAGTCTAGCTGATTTTCGAGGCATCTCAACAAATATGCCTACAATCAACGACGCTGCTCATCAGGCATGATAGCAACATCCAAAACCACCTCCCAAATCACATCAGCCAACCATAAACAACAACCCACAAAACATACAAATAGCACATAACACTCAACGGGCCATGTCCTGGCATCATGCATATGTTAACTCATTCATCATGCTCTATATGAGTCAAGCATATAAGTCAATCATTACCAACCAACCCTGAGTCAAGCTTGTCATTAATAGTGAGCGTACAAGTTCGGTCAATCTCCAGAAACCATGAACCTTGGATTGCTCTGATACCAAGTTGTAATGCCCTACTTCCTTAGAGTCGTCACTAAGTGAGTTTGGAAATGTGCAATTAACTCGCTAACCGAGGATTTAGGACAAAAGTGTAATTAAACCATAAACAGAGTCTTATACTTTGAAAATAATTCCTTTCATTGGAAATCGTAAAGCATTTAACATTTGGGATCCCAAAATACTGTTTAAAAATATTTACAACTCAAAAATATAATTAAAGTCGGCTAAACGATAAAATCTAGGTTTAGTACAACTATCTCCCAAAATACTCCTGGACGTGGAAGCCAGGCATGCCAAACATGTACTCGTCGCTTCATGCTCTCCGTACTCATGGTTGGTTGACCTTCCCCTTGCCTTTACCTGCACCATAGAACACCACTGAGCCAAAGCCCAGCAAGAAAACCCCTCACAATCAAATAACATATGCATAATCATTAATCAGTATATAAACAAACAGGCAACTGGCTAAACACGTATGGTCATGCCGTCACAGGCACTTTACCAGGCCCTGGGTTCGCGGTCTACACCGTAAGGATATCCCAGGTATCCAATAGAGTCTCACCCTGGGAACTCGCACTCCGCGTGCTTATTGCTGCTCCCAACCCCTTGTCGTACTCACCCTTGCCGTTATTGGCCTTCGCCGTTCCCGGCCCTCACCGTTCTCGGCCTTCGCTGTTCCCGACTCTTGCCATACATTCACATATATGCACACATAGCATACTTAACAAGTATTTTAACACGTATAAACACAATCAATGGGGCTACGCCCTACAACACAAACTATAGGGCCTCGCCCTGCCCTATGGGTACAACAGTTTTCTTACCTGTGTCCTAAGCTTTCCAAGCATCGATGTCCCGAGCACAGTCCCCTAGTCCGAGCCTCGCTGAAACACTAGTCACAATGCACCAACAATATCCATCCATCATGTTATAATTCATTAAATAACTTTGGATCATAATTCTCGTCTCTGGAACCTTGAACTCAATCAATCAGGGTGATAAAAGCCATCCTGAGCCTTAACTTTTGGATTCTAAGCCTAAAACCTCTTTAAAGCCCAAAAATGCACTAAGCGCCGCAGCCCCATGAGGCCATGTCGCAGCCCGCCCACAACCAGAGACCTCCAACCCTAGAACAGGGTAGGTGCACCGCAACCCAAGCTAGGGCATGCCGCGACCCGCCCCTCTACTTGGCCTCCAATCTGTTTGAGAGGGCCGCAGCTCAGCAAGAACAATAACGCGGCCAGACCCTTCGAACCCAGAAAAATCCTCCATTTTTACCACGAAAACCCAGCCAATTTACCCCAAAATCAACCTAATAATCCCACTCAATCATCACAACATTTCTAGAGTAATCCTAGCAGCAAAACCCAGCAGAAATTATCCCCAAAACTCACCCATATAATCAAGAGCAATTCTTATCTTAACTCACATGCAAACTCTAAAATACTAGTAGCAATTCAATACTATTCACTAAGTTAAGAGCTTACCTTGAGCTGAGTTGAACCCCTAGATTAGTTCCCTAAGCTCCAAGCTTCTAGCTCCCAAAATCCCAGTTCAAAATCCTTAATCCTTGGTTGGATTCCACCAAAATGCTCCAAGTTTACAAAGGGAGAAAACTTCAAGAGAGAGAGGAAGAAAGAGCGTCTGTTTCTAATTTTCTAAAAGCTTCTTTGGTTTTGTTTTATTTTACTTAAGTTTCTAAGGTTATCCCAAAGGCTCAGGGTGCCAGAAACGTCCCCGAGGGCAAAATGGTAAATTTCCCCAATATTCCCTCCTAAACATTCTAACCTAAAATATATCTCCAAATATTTATTTCCATAACCCGATAACCCCATAAAACGCCTAACGCTCGAAATACCCCTCGACTCACCCTGAGTCAGGTATTCGACCCCGTTGTGACTTTCTAGCTCACCGCTCCCTAGGATTGTCTCGGATAGTGCAACACAGATGTATCACAAGTATATCACAATTATTACAATTATCACATTTATGCCCTAAAATGGCTAAAATTACAAACATGCCCCTAATAACCAAACGGGGCCCACATGCTTATTTAATTCACCTAAACATGCATCTCTAATCCCATTCTCATACAAATACACATATTATAATAATAAATCACTTATTGCCTTCCAGGCATGCTAATCAAGGCCCTAAGCCTTATTAGCAAATTTGGGACGCTACAGTTATGCGTCCAATGTGATCAATACGACTAGCCGGTACAGGGTCGAGGCTAGAGATGATGAGCAGGCCAGAACCCTCTACCAGTCCTTGAGAATAGGCGGCAAATTCTTGCTGATATGCAAGCCAGGCTACAGAGTCAAGAAGAGCAGATTCACCTTTTGAGATGGCAGACTCTGTCAGGGAGTGCTGCACCTATTGTGCCACCTACTGTGGAACTAGCTGTAAATCCACCTGAGGTTGGGAACAGGTGGAAGACAATTTATGAATGATTCAGGAGACAACATCCTCCAGTCTTTGAGGGAGGACCAAATCCACTGAAGGCCGAACAATGGATGAATATGATCACCTCCATCCTGGATTTCATGAGGGTGGAAGGCAACGACAAGGTTGCTTGTGCCATCTATATGCTTAGAGAGGATGCCCATATTTTTTGGGAGGTGGCATCACAAACTCAGGACATTTCGCTATGAGCAGGGATGGGTTCAGAGACTTGTTCAACCAGAAATATTATAATGTTGTCATCAGGGCAACGAAGGTGATGAGTTTGTTGGGTTGGTGCAGAGCAGCATAACAATTAATGAGTATGCCCTGAAGTTTGATAGGCTAGCGAAGTTCACACCAGATTTAGTGCCTACTGATGTAGCTAGACAGGACAGGTTTATTCGATGGCTTAATGCTATGATACCCTGAGATGTGAGAATCACATCAGTACCTGGGGGAACGACTTATGCCTTGGTGATTGAGAAGGCTCTTACTACTGAAGAGGCGGAGAATAAGATCTGAAGGGAGAGTGCTGCAAGACAAGATGTTCACAGGACAGTCCCTCCATATACAGGATCTGGTAGGGGCAGAGTCCCCAGTGATCTGAAAAGGGTGACCCCTGACACCTCGACCACTGCTAGTCCTGATATGAGAGGTCGGGGTGCTCAGGGTGGCCGCCAGGGATGTGGTGAGGCATGTAGAAGTTATCAAGAGTGCACTAGATGCAAGAAGCGCCATTTGAGTGAATGTCAGGAAAAATCTTGTTACTTGTGCGGGGTGGTTGGACACCTCAATAATGATTTCCCAACGTCGAAGAAAGAGGAACTGAGGAAAGTGGACAGCTTGACTCCAGTTCGAGTGTTCACCTTGACGCAGGCAGAGGCTAAGGCTAGTCCCTCAGTAGTGACAAGTCAACTTTCTAGCACTGGCTCTTCATATACTGTGTTGATTGACTTTAGTGCTACACATTCGTTTGTTTCTAGTAAAGTGATTGATAGAATGTGTAGACCTAGTGAGTTTTATACTGCGAGGTTTGGGACTATACTGCTTATAGGGGAGCTGGTAGTTTCTAAGAGATGGATTAGAGCACTGCCAGTGATGGTAGATAGTAAGGAACTATTAGTGGATTTGATTGAGTTTTCTATGGATGATTTAGATATGATTTTAGGAATGGATTGGTTAGTCAAATATGGAGCTACTATAGATTGCAGGAAAAGATGGTGACCTTTGAGCCTGAGGGTGAGGACCCTATGCATGGACCCCGCATTCCTATGATATCATCACTGAGGGCTAGGGACCTATTACAAGGAGGTTATATAGGTTTTCTAACTAGTGTGGTGGATACCACTAGAGTTACGCCAGTGGGGCCAGGAGAGACTAAACTAGTATGTGAGTTCTTGGACGTGTTTCCTGAGGAGTTACTAGGATTACAGCAAGGAGATTCAGTTCGTCATTGAGTTAGCGCCGGATACAGAGCCAGTGTCAAGGGTATCATATAGAATGGTTCCGGAAGAGTTAAAGGAATTGAAGATACAATTGTAGGAGCTTCTAGACTTGGGGTTTATTAGACCTAGCTTTTTGCCATGGGGTGCTCCAGTTTCATTTGTGAAGAAGAAGGATGGGACTCTGAGAATGTTTATAGACTACAGGGAGTTGAACAAGTTGACCATCAAGAACAAGTATCATTTACCAAGGATCGATGACTTGTTCGATCAGCTCTAAGGAAAGACGGTATTCTCGAATATTGATCTTCGATCTGGTTATCACCAGCTGAGGATCAAGGACGAGGATATTCTGAAGACGACCTTCCGAACGAGGTAGGGGCATTATGAGTTCTTGGTCATGTCATTTGGTTTGAACAATGCTGTAACGCCCTACTACCTAGGGACCGTTACGATGTGCATTTTAAACAGTGCTAACCTCACTAATCGAGTCATTTGGCCATAATTGTGTAACTAAGTATGATTAACAGTTTAGGGTTAAAAATGTTGGTTAAGATGCAATGTTTCACTAAAATCTTTACTGTATACATTGGGATTCCAAAATATAATTTAAAGGTTAATTACAACAAAAGATTTACAACCAACCGACCTAAGCAGCAAAATAGGGTTAAACCTTAGTTCCTCTTTAAACCCTCGGCCGTGGTGGTCGAGTAGCCGCATATGTACACGTCGTCACCTAAGCTCTCTAACTCAAGAATGGTCCAGCTTTCTTTTGCCCTGCCCTTTGTGTAGATGAGTTATGGGCCCTGCCCTTTGTATAGATGATTTATGGGCCCTGCCCTTTGTATTGATGACTATCATGTCATAATGAAAATAGAAGGCAAATGTGTCCATCTAAAATAAGTGACTCAAATAAGTGACAATTAAGTCACACACTGGGGGTCCGTACCCTAATCAGATGAGTGAATATCACTTTATGATTTTGGTAATCATACTGGGGCTTATAGCCCTAATCATGCTGGGGTTGTAGCCCTAATCAAATGAGTGAGCACACTTTGGGCTCTGCACCCTAATCAGATAAGTCACTGATGAGTGAGTCACAAACTTGGGCTCAGCACCCATAGCCATGTGACGTTGTGGTCACCTGTGCCTTTTGGCCCTGGCTCTAAGTAACTAGCCTTTAGACTAGACAAGCGCTTTTAGTATTCACGAACTTGAGGTCGGTTAAGCATTAATGGTCATGATGATTCACTCAATGCTTATGTTGATTAGATCTAATCTTTTCAGCTTGTGTTGAACACATCAATGTCGTTCTTGACTCTTGTGCAAATACCATACGAGTCGTGCCGATTTTTGACTCATGGGTCAGGGCCATACACAAGTAGCAATGCAACCAAGCATATATCATATGTCAAATATCCAAATGTAGGGCATTCATCATGCTTACTTAACAATCACTAGCATAATGATGATCATGCACATCTAAAGAGACTCAAGCTCTAATCAATTCCATATACCCTAATCACATGTATCTCATGCATCACATACTGGGTGCAGTTTTCTTACCTTTGGTCCAAGCACAAGTTACCAATAAATGAGCCACAAGCACGATCCTGATTCCAAGCCCCTTGCGATAACCTAGTCACAACCATAAATTTTGTTTCAATGAGTTCAAGTTCCAAAACTCAATCCCGGGACCATTCTCGTGCTCTCGGGACCTCCAATTTCACCGAACAAGGTGGTGGAATCATCCCCCGAGCCCTTGGGTCAAAACCCCAAAAAGTACCAAAAACCCTCATTTTGAAGACTGTGTAGCGCTACAGCATACCTTTGGGTGCTACAGGCAGACTCAAAACAACAAAGACAGAGAACCTAGTGTTGTAGCGCTACCAACCTAGCGCTACAGCGCCTAACCTAGAAATTTTGGGTTTCAGCTTCTGTTCTTCGAGTTCTTCGAGCTTCAAAGCTCTGAATCCGACCCTAACCTATCCCAATCTCAAAATTAAAGTTCCCAAACATCCTAATCTCCTAAAACCAATAAAACCCAAGCTTTAATTCATCAAAACACAAAATCCAATCCAAGCTTAAAAACTTTAAAAATTAAGAACTTAAAACTTGGATTACCTCCGATTATGTCGTTTCCCAGCTAAATTCTCCGACTAATAAGCTTCTAATCTTCCCTAGAATCACTATGCCTCGATCCTCGCTTGAATCCGAGTCCTAAAACTCAAGTTTCCTTCGAAAATACGATTAGGAGACGAAAAGGAATGGGAGGAAGAGAGAACGTTCTTTTATAGTTCTAACAGGTTACTTTAAGCTTAAGTAGCCTCAAGAAAATCCTAATGCTTGGGGTCCCAAAAACGTCATCGGGGGTAAAATACTCAAAACTCCCAGAATTTCCCCCTGATCTCACTCACTCCCAATTATCATCAAATATTTATTCCCATTACCCAATACCCTGGTAATGTGCTAAATACCCCTTGACTCACTCTGAGTCAAGTATGAATCTCGTTGTGACTTTCCCACTAGCTTACCTCTTAGGATCGTCTCGTGCTGAGTAACCCTTGCATAACCAAATAATAAGGAAGCACCATACACATGCCACATATATGCCAAATATACCCGAAATGGCCAAAATATGAAAATCACCCAATTAATCAAACATGGGTTCACATGCATATTTAATACACCTAAACATGCATATAATAATTTAATTGCATAATAAATCAATTATGGCCTTCCCGACCTCCTAATCAAGGCCCTAAGCCTTATTAGGAAATTTGGATCATTACAAATGCCTCAGCTGCATTTATGGATCTGATGAACAGGGTGTTCAAGGACTTCTTAGATCAGTTTGTAATTGTCTTCATCGACGACATCTTGGTTTACTCCAGTTTTGAGGCAGAGCATGAGCAATATCTCCGACAGGTATTACAAAGATTGAGAGAGCATCGGTTGTATGCTAAGTTTAAGAAGTGTGAGTTCTGGCTACCAAAGGGGACATTCCTTGGACATATTGTTGGTGGAGATGGGATTAAGGTAGATCCGGCCAAGGTTGACATGGTTAGGGATTGGTCGAGGCCAAGGAACGCCTCGGAGGTTAGAAGCTTCCTTGGATTAGCGGGTTACTACAGGCGGTTCATGGAAGAATTTTCAAAGATTGTCGCACCGATGACATAATTGACATGAAAGAATATGAAGTTCACTTGGTCAGACAATTGTGAGGGTAGCTTCCAATAACTGAAGCGATGAGTAATTACCGCTCCTGTGTTGAGTCTTCCTTCGGAGGGAGGAAAGTTTGTTGTGTATTGTGATGCATCGAGACTGGGATTAGGATGCGTGTTGATGCAAAATGAAAAGGTTATCTCTTATGCATCACAGCAGTTGAAGGAATAACAGCAGCGATATCCTACCCATGATTTGGAGCTGGCAGCAGTGGTATTCGCAGTGAAAGTTTGGCGACATTACTTGTATGGAGAGAAGTGCAAGATATACACCGATCATAAGAGTTTGAAGTATTTCTTCACCCAGAAGGACTTGAACATGAGACAGAGACGTTGGTTAGAATTGGTAAAGGACTATGATTGTGATATCCTTTACCACCCAAGGAAAGCCAATGCAGTGGCAAATGTGTTAAGCCGGAGGGGCCCGGGACAGTTAATTAGCTCTAAACAGATATCAAAGGAGTTAGTAAAGGAGATGACCAGAGCGAGGATAGAATTGGTTGTGGGCTGGCTGGCCAAAATTACCTTACAGTCGACCCTTCTAGAGAGGATAAGAGAGGGTCAGATGGATGATATAGAGTTGCAGGAGGTTAGAGGGAATGTCCTAACTGGAGTGGTTGAGGATTATTCCATTTCATAGACTGGTTTACTACGGTTCAAGGAACGGGTCTATGTTCCGATGGATATGGGTATCAGATGAAAGATACTTGATGAATCCTATAATACACCATACTCAACTCCATCCAGGAACCACGAAGATGTATCAGGATCTACAAACGTTGTACTGGTGGTTTGGGATGAAGAAGGACGTAGATGAATACTATTGGGAAACTTGTACAAAATCTTGTTTATTTTCATGTAGATCTTATATTAAAAAAATTAATATGAGACAACTTAGAGCATGTTTCTAAAATTGAATTCAAACTGAAATAATGAAAGAACACTTACATTATACGCAGTGGAATGATACAGTCCTTCCTTCAGTATCTCTAACCCTTGTATCCTCACTATCGCAGAGTATTACCAAGAAACTGAACCATTCTTCAATTATCTTCACAGCCTTCCAAAGTATCCTTAGAATCACCTAGACTAGGGTAGGGAATTCTCAACACATGAGATAGATACAGAGAGAAGAAGAGAAAATAATAATGAGGCTTAGAAAATGACTTATGTTTGTAGAGAGAATCTAAAACCTGCTAGATCTTTTGATCTTCTCAGAAACTTGTGTTTCAAAAATCTGATTTCAACTCTCACTTAGCATTCATTTTATAGGCTCAACTATGTCATTTATTTAATTAAAAAATTAATAAAACAATAGAAAATTAATAACCCTAGGTCAAAAATATCATGGGCTTTAGGCCCGTGAAATTTCTCATTTAATTATAAGCCCGTTGGACTTAAAATCAAGGTCTGTATTATTTTCTATTGATTAATTAATAAAATAATTATTCAAATTAATTATTTATAATTTGAACCTTGATTTAAATTATTTATTAATTTAGATACCAATTTATCTTAATTAATAAATCTGCCCTAATTTCTCTTTTCTACTTTAAATTACATAACTCTGTGAAACTATCCAAAATTGACCTGGTCAACTTTGATAATTATAATTGATAACTAAATAAATTAATTGAGACTTTCTAGATGATTTTATCCAAGGTACAGCGGGGACCATGGGCCTATGAAATCAAGCTCCAATAAGTTATCATAAATCTAACAAATAAATTTACTAACCTATTAATTCCTCGTGACTCCACTAAAGTCTCGAAATTGCACTCTTGAATTCATAGAACACTCTATAAGAAATATAGATACTTTATTAATTATCCATTGTTACAACCATAATTTTCACTCAATATAGACGGTCTACAATGAGATGGGACTAAAATACCATTTTACCCGTCATTGTATTTTATCCTTAAAACACTTAGTTCGTTGTAAATGACATTTCAGTAAGCTAATATTAATTACTGAAATGAGATCTCTATTATTTAGCTCCTTGAACCAAACTAAAAGGAAAAAATTGTTTCAGTTCTTCATCAGAAGCTATAGATGTTCATATCTATGATTAACACTCCCACTCAATTATACTACCGAGTTCCCAAGATGTAAGTATGGGCTAGTCTGTAGGGTAAGCTGGTAACGAACAAGTCAAATAACTCAAATAATACAATCAGTTAGAATACTAACCACTCAGAATTTAGATTGAATTGACCTATAGTCAACTATATGATATGACTAGAATATATAATAATGGTATTTTACTTATCCTATCAACTGTCAAAATCGGTCCAGTCCGATGCAACAAATACATCCGATCTTATCTACTTTGCTAATGTTCTGGAAATAACATAACACTGTGATGTGTAAGTAAATCATATCGCAGATTGGCAAGTCAGTGTAAATCCTGTGCACTGACTAATCTTTGGACTAACTTATTTTGAACATATAAGCATATGTATATTCCACTGTGATTATGTCACTATAAATACGATTAGCTATATGCTTGGGATTTAATATAAATTTATATTAAACAAATAATCATGAAAATAAAACATGTGAGCAAAGTGATTGGCCAAGTCAAAAAAAGTATTTCTATTCTTTTATTTATAATAAATGAGATTACAAATAAATTGGGTTTTAATTAGGGCATAAAACCCCAACAAACTCCCACTTGCACTAATTGAAACTAATGCCTTAATTCTACTAATCCCATTTCTTTGATATGCTTATCAAATGTAGCTTCTGGTAGTGTCTTCGTAAATGGATCTGGAAGATTGTCTTCACATGTAATCTTCATAACCTTCACATGTCCCCTGGCCACATATTCTCGAATAATGTTATACTTCATTTCTATATGCTTACTCCTCTTGTGACTTCAAGGTTCTTTCGAGTTGGCTATCTCTCTAGTATTGTCAAAAAACAACACAAGCAGTTTATCCATTTCTAGAATAACACCAAGATTCGAATAGAACTTCTTTAGCCAGACTATTTCCTTAGTTGTTTCTGACACAGCTATGTATTCAGCCTCCATGGTGGAATTTGAGATCGCAGACTACTTTATGCTTCTCCATATCATAGTTCCACCACCAAGAGTAAACACCATTCCAGAAGTAGACTTCTTGTCATCAACATCAGTCTGAAAATAAGAATCGGTGTAGCCTACAGGGTTCAGAACACCACCCTTGTAAACTAACATATAATCCCTAGTTCTCCTTAAATACTACATAATATGCTTAACTTCTATCCAATGTTTCAATCATGGGTTTGACTAATATCTGCTCACTACTCTCACCGCATAGCATATATCTGGTCTAGTACACAACATAGCATACATCAGACTTCCAACTGCAAATGCGTAAGGAGCTTTTCTCATTGCATCTTCCTCTTCGGGAGCCTGGGGAGACTACTTCTTTGAAAGATGAATTCCATGGCGTGCGGTAGACGCGCTTTCTTGGAATTTTTCATTGAAAAACATTCAAGCACTTTATCAATGTAAGATGCTTGAGATAGAGCTAAGAGTTTGTTCTTTCTATCCTAGATAATCTGGATACCTAGAACATAATTTGCTTCATCCAAATCCTTCATCTGGAATTGAGTGCTCAGCCAATTCTTCTCATCTGACAATTTCTTAACATTGTTTCCAATGAGTAAGATATCATCTACATAAAGAACAAGGAATAACACTATTTGATTTGCCTCCAGTTGGTAAACACAAGGCTCATCAATATTTTGTTCAAAGCCATAGGCTTTGATTATTTCATCAAACCTAAGATTCCATGAACGAGAAGCTTGCTTAAGTCCAGAATTGGACCTATTCGACTTGCAAACTTTTCCCTCTTGTCAAGCTTTCTATTAAGTATTTTCTTGACGTCCATTTTCCAGATCTCATAGTCGAGAGTGGCTGCTATGGATAGGAGGATGCGAATGGACTTGAGCATGGCTATCGGACTAAAAGTTTCCTCATAGTCCATGCCTTCTCTTTGGGTATAACCCTTTGCCACTAATCAACCTTAATAAGTCTCGATATTTCCATCAACACCTCGTTTCTTCTTGTAGATCCACTTGCACCAAATGGCCCTAAAGTCACTAGGTGCTTCCACAAGATCCCAGACAGATTTTGAGTACATGGACTCCATTTCCTGTTTCATGGCTTCGAGCCATAGTTCCTTTTCAGGGCTAGCCATTGCCTATTTGAAAGACAATGGATCATCATCACTAGTGTCACCAACAAAAATATTGTTTTCACCATCCAAACCATAGCGAACTAGGTTCCTAGAAACCTTCCCACTACGATGAGGCTCTGTGACTGTTTGCTCAGGAATAGTGGTACTTTCTTCATTTAAATCGGCTTGCGTTAGTTGGATATGAAGAGTGGGAATTGCACCATCAACTTGCGTTGGTGAAAATGGAACATTGGTTGGAGTCAATTCTTCAACCATCTCCTCTAAAACTACTTTGTTGCGTGGTTTGAAGTTTTGGACATAGTCACTTTACAAAAAAAGTAGCATTCATAGAAGTAAACACTTTCTTTTCCGAATGACTATAGAAAATTCCACCCCAAGTACCTTTAGGATAGCCAACAAACATGCAAACTTCAGTTCGTGGTTCTAGCTTTCCCTCCTTTTTCCTCAGGACGTGGGCGGGACACCCCCAGATTCTATAATGGCGTAAACTAGGTTCACAACCATTCCAGCGTTCTAAAGGTGTTTGGGGGATTGATTTGGACGGCACGACATTGAGAATGTCGTTCGCAGTTTCAATTGCATCTCCCCAGAATGAAGTTGGTAGAGTTAAGTAACTAAGCATGCATCTTACCATTTCCAATAAAGTTCTGTTTCGGCGTTCCGC
This sequence comes from Humulus lupulus, assembly GCF_963169125.1. Classification (NCBI taxonomy): domain Eukaryota; kingdom Viridiplantae; phylum Streptophyta; class Magnoliopsida; order Rosales; family Cannabaceae; genus Humulus; species Humulus lupulus. The sequence goes on along the minus strand of NC_084800.1, from coordinate 143,144,039 downwards.
TACAACATTTTGTTGTGGAGTACTTGGGACTGTAAGTTGTGATAAAATCCCAAGTTCAGTTGAATAATCTTGGAACTGCATATCCAAATATTCTCCACCCCTATCAGATCGCAATATCTTTAACTTTTACCTAATTGGTTATGAGCCATTGCTAGGAATTCTTGAAACATTGAAAATATTTCTAATTTTCTATGCATTATGTAAATACATGAGTATCTAGAGTAATCATCACTGAAAGTGACGAAATACTCAAAACCACCCCTGGATTGTACATTCAAAGGTCCACAAACATCTGAATGCACAAGTCCAAGTGGTTCTTTGCCCTATCACCCTTTCCAGAGAATGGATGCTTGGTCAATTTGCCTTCTAGACAAGATTCACAGATAGGTAATTCACCTAAGGAGAGTTCCTTCAAAGTTCTATCCTTTGTAAGTCTTTGAATTCTATCATAGCCAATGTGACCTAGTCTCAAATGCCATAAATATGTCATGTTATCGTTTTTGGTCTTTTGACGTTTATTGGTCCTAGGTTTAGCTATTTTTGATAACTCATTGTTAAGAGCAAGGGGTTTGTTAGGTGGCAGAATATAAAGCCCATTTTCCAAACATGCAATACACAATTGTGATCCATTGAAAGAAATAGATATATTAGAACTTGTGAAAGTCATAACAAATTGTTCTAATTGCAACATGGAAACTGAAATAAAATTTCTACTAAAATCCGAAATAAAAAAATACATCATTTAAAATTAAAATTTTATTTCTGAACTTCAGAAAAGCTCTTCCTCTAGCTTGGACCGCAACGAACGATTCATTCCCAACTCTAAGCTTTAAGTCGCCTTTGTCCACTTCCTCCCACGATTCAAGAGGCTTTGTTTTTCACTGCTAGAAACTTAGGGCAATCTTGTTTCTGATGCCCTTTATCTTTGCCATGAAAACATTTACCTTTAGCTTTCTTGTTTTTCTTGTTCTTCCCCTTAGGCATCTGTGCATTTGGTTGTGCACTCATCTTTGCAGCCTTTACAGGCTTGGGGTTGTTGTTTTGTCCACATTTCCTCTTGTTTCCAGCTTTCGAAGATGAAGCTTTATTAGCTTCAACCTTAGCTAGATTAGCAGCAGTAGTAGTAGTTGACTTCTTTTCTCCTCCCTTACTTGGTCCACCCATGATAGACTCAAAAGTCTGAAGCTCGTTCATGAGCTGCGTCAGACCATAGTTGAGTTGATCACAAACATGTGGAGATGGTGCCATCCAAGCATTGGCATATTTCTTGGTGGCCTCAAAATGAGTCTGCGCTGAACTTATTTTGAACATATAATCATATTTCTATTCCACTGTGATTACGTCACTATAAACAAGATTAGCTATATGCTCGAGATTTAATAGAAGTTTATATCAAACAAATAATCATGAAAATAAAACATGTGAGCAAAGTGATTGACCAAGTAAAAAAAAAATGATTTCTATTCTTTTATTGATAATAAATGAGATTACAAAGAAATTGGGTTTCGACCTCTATTAACCTCTCAGCATGTGAAGGCTGAGCATCAACGACCAGTGGGGTTGTTATAGCCTTTAGGTATTCGCGAGGGGAAATGGGAAGACATTACCATGGATTTTGTGGGAGGTTTACCTAGGACAGTGGGGCTACATGACTCGGTGTGGATGATAGTAGACAGGTACACTGAGTCAGCTCACTTTTTACCAAGTAGGATGACCTATACTGTGGATCAGTACGCAGAATTATATGTCATGGAGATTGTGCATCTTCATGGGGTTCCTAAATCTACAGTATCAGACTGGGATCCCATATTTACCTCCAAGATTTGGGGTGGTTTGTCAAAGGCTATGGGGACTCAGTTGAAGTCTAGTACAACCTTTCATCCTCAGACAGATGGACAGTCTGATAGGAGAATTGAGGTATTGGAAGACATGCTTAGAGCGTGTGTATTGGACTTCGAGGGGTCTTGGAGTAAGTACCTCCCATTTCTTGAGTTTTCATACAACAATAGTTGTCAATCAACGATTAGAGTAGCTCCTTACGAGATGTTGTATGGGAGGAGAAGTAGATCGCCCATTCATTGGGATGAGATGGGTGAGAGAAAGTATTTAGAACCGAAGATGGTTTAGAAGACTACTGAAGGTATTGAGAAGATCTAAGGTCAAATGCTTGCTTCGCAGAGCATACATAAGAGCTACGTTGATCCCAAGCGTAGGGACGTGGAGTTCTAGGTAGGGGACCATGTGTTTCTGCGAGTTTCACCATTGCGAGGGGTGAGGAGGATTGGAAAAAATGACAAGTTGAGCCCTAGATTCATATGACCTTTTGAGATCTTAGAGAGGATTGGGCAGGTAACCTATAGATTGGCTCTGCCATCGTCGTTATCAGGAGTTCACGACGTATTCCACATCTCTATGCTTCAAAAGTACATCTCAGATACGACTTATGTGTTGAGATATGAGGATTTAGAGTTACAAACATATTTGTCGTATGAGGAGCGACCAGTGCAGATCCTGGATAGGAAAGGTAAGGTTCTAAGGAACAAGAAGATTCCTCTAGTCAAAGTATTATGGAGGAATAGCAAGTCGAGGAAGCGACCTGGGAGCTTGAGTCAGCTATGTAAGATCAGTATCCTGATTTATTCATGTAACGCCCTACTACCTTAGAGCCGTTACTAAGTGAGTTTAAAATGTGCAATTAACTCGCTAAACGAGATTTTTAGAACCAAAAGTGTGACTAAGCAAAAGTCAAGGCTGTAATCTTTGAAAATACTCTATTTCATTGAAAATCTCAAGTGTCTAACATTTGGGATCCCAAAACACAATTTAGAAAATATTTACAACTCAAAGAGAGTTTACGGATAATTAACCAACAAAATTATAGTTTAATACAACCATTTCTCAAAATGCCCCCAACCAAAGTAGTCGGGGAGGCCAAACATGTACGCGCCACTTCATGCTCTCCGTACTCATGACTGGTTGACTTTTTCTTTGCCCTTACCTGCATCACAAAGCACCCGTGAGCCGAAGCCCAGCAAGAAAACTCACACAGCACATAACCTAAGCATTTCAGATAATCAACATATCAGATAATTCCTCAAATAAATAGATAGTCCATCAGACTAAACAAATACGACCATGCCATCCCAGAAGTGTTACCAAAGCCTGGGGTCTCGGTTCTCACTGTAAGTATATCCCATGTATCCATTGGGGTCTTACCCTAACAATAAGCACTCCATGTGCTAAGTGTTATTCCCGGCCCCATTGCCATTCTCGGCTCCTTTCCGTTCCCGGCTCCTTTGCCGTTCATTCTACTATAATAACATATAGCATAACTCAAACAACATACAAGCATAAAATAATTCAACAAGGGCTATGCCCTAACAGGTAATAAAATTTAGGGTCGTGCTCTGCAACAACACTATGGGCCCATGCCCTGCTCTACGGGTACTACAGTTTTCTTACCTGTATCCCGAGCTTCTCAATGCACCAAAGTCACGAGCACGGTCCTCTATCCCGAGCCTCTCCGAAAACCTAGTCACAACACATATAAAACACCCTTTAATACTAACCAATCCAAAAACCACTTCCCTGGACCAATCCCACACTCTCGAGACCTCCAATTTCCCAAAGCAATACAACGGAAACATCCCCCAAGCCCCCGGGGCAAATGCCCAAAATTGAAAATTTTCACTGCCCAGAAAATTGCCTAGCGCCGCGGCACTACCCTTTAAGGGCTGCGGCGCCCAGAAAGTTCCCCAGCTCCTGATGCTGCCTTGCGCCGCGGCGCCAAAGAACAAGGTTGCGGCGACCCTTCGCGAGCCCAGAATTCTGGGTTTTCCCCTGCATTTTCCCTGAGCCAAAACACCTCCAATCCAACCCAAACACAAACCTAAACCCCAAAATCAATTTAAAACCCCAAATGAACCATTTAACACCCTATAAACACTAACAACAAGGTCAAACGCAAAATCACACCCATAATCCACACTTTGGTTTCCGATTTCAGAAACTTAAACCATAGCTTTTAAAACTTAAACCAAGGCTTGAAAAATGTAAACTATGCTTCCAAATTCTTAAACCACACCAGAAACGAAAATTCAAAGATGCTTAGGACCCTTACCTTAGACAACAATTCAGCTTGAACTTCCTCCAATCCCAGCTTTAAACCAATTCCTCTTGACCACCAAGCTGAATTCCATACAAAGTCAGCCATAACTATCTTTAAATTTCCATACTTACTTTCTAGAAATCAAGCTTAAAACTTAAGCGAAATAGGGGATAAACTCTTACCTCTGAACAATCTTGGTTATGATCAACTTTAATTGCCTCAAACCACTTGATTCTCCTCCTAGGTCTCCCAATTTCAGCTTTCTTCTCCTTTTCCTTCCCTTCTAGTTTTCTCTTCCAATTTTCAGCATAAACAAGATATGCCCAAGTGTTAAAACGTAAATCCTCTTTCCCCTCAGCTGGAGGTTTCTATATCCCTGCCAAAAGACTATTTCACCCCTCCATGCAATTCCTTTCCTACCTAAACCTCAAGGGTATTTTTTCCATTTCACCTTTCTTACAAATCTACAACTTTGCTCACCTAAAGTAACTATCTCAACGGTTACCAATGGTCACTCAAGTTACTAGATTACCATTAACCATTAACCATTAATTCTCAAACTCAATTTATAAAATTCCCAAAATACCCCTAGGCTCCTCCCGAGCCGGGTATTTAATCCCGTTGTGACTTTTAAACTAATTAGTTCCCTAGGATCGTCTCGGCACGTGCATCACAATAATATCACCACTCACACGTGGTATTAATCATATAACATAATTATTACATTTATGCCCTCAGCGGCCTAAGATTACTAATTTACCCCTAACAAACAAATGGGGCCCACATGCATATTTATTCCACCTAAACATGCATTCTAATCACACATTCATTTAGATTCATATATTAACATGTTAATTCACTTATTTCCCTCCAGGCACGCTAATCAAGTTCCTAAACCTTATTAGCAAATTGGGGTATTACAATTCAGGTAAAATTTTAAGATGAAATTCTCAATAGGAGGGGATAGTTGTAACAACCAAAAAATGCTAATAGGGTTTAGTGCCTTAGTTAGCGTGCCGGGAGGGCATAATTGGATATATATATATATATGTGTGTGTTTAATTGACTAAATGCGTGACTATGTGTCATGCATGATTTAAATGATTATGTGAATATATTATATGCATGTTTATGAGTATTAGATATGCATGTGGGCCATTTACTGCTTATAAGGGCATATTTATAATTTTGGCCCGTTAAGGGCATAAATGAGATTATATGTGATTAATGGTTAAGACCACATTATTATGTGGATATATCTCCAGTATATGACTCAAGACGATCCTAGTGAGCGGGTTAGCAAAATAGTCACAGAGGGATTTAATATCCGGCTCAGGGGACCCTAGGGGTGTTTTTGGAATTTATAGAATATTCTAGGATTTATTGAATAATTAATAAGTATTTGGTAATTAATTGGACAAGACGGGATTAATTGGTAAATGGAACACATGAGGATTAAGATCATCGTTTGATGTGTTTGATTAATACTATGAAACAATGTTTAAACAAGTATTAACAAATCACATCTGGTCCAATTCAGTATATCACTATATATAAAGTACATTCACTAAAGTGTCTACTAAACTAGTGACCCAGATCTAGGTCACTTGTATTCATAATAGTAGCGAACCGTACTTGCAATAGCTAATCTAAGGATTCCATAACTTTTTTTTGTTGCGAATTGTTTCAAGTTTATTATCTTAATCTCGATCCTCTCATACTAATATGAGATTAAGATCACATAGATAAACTTTGGAATGTTATGATATTTACCTAATATTATCAACATAATATCGGACATAGTCTATAAATATATGTATCATAATTCAATTCAATTATTTATTTCAATTAAAGCATTTGTCGACTACTATAATGCCCTACCTCCTTAGAGTCGTTACTAAGTGAGTTTAAAACGTACATTTAACTCGTTAATCGAGGCTTTAAGTCAAAAGTGTAATTAAATCATAAACAGAGTCATAAACTTTGAAAATATTTCCCTTTACTGAAAATCATAAAGTGTTTAACATTTGGGATCCCAAAACACTGTTTAGAAATGTTTACAACACATAAATACAAGCAAAGTCGACTAGACGAAAAAATCTAAGTTTAGTACAATCATCTCCCAAAATAACCCTGGCCGTGGCAGTTCGGCAGGCCAAACATGTACGCACCGCTTTACGCTCTTCGTACTCATGGTTGGTCCTTACCTGCACCACATAGCACCCGTGAGCCAAAGCCCAGCAAGAAAACCCTCACAAGCAGATAACATATGCACATCAAATACTTAGCATATAAACAGGCCATCAATAGGCAATACACATACGGCCATGCCGTCCCAGGCGCTTTACTAGGCCCTGGGTTCGCAGTCCACACCGTGAGGATATCCCAGGAATCCTTTAGGATCTCGCCCTGGCAACTTGCACTCTGCGTGCTAAATGCTGCTCCTGGCCCCTTGCTACATTCGACCTTAAAATCCATGTGCTTAACGCCGTTCTCGACCCCTTGCTGTTCCCGGCCTTGCCGACCTCGGCCTGCGCCGTTCTCGGCTTTTGCCGAACATTCACACATATGCATACATAGAATAATAAAACAAATACCAAACATGAATAAACTCAATCAAAGGGTTGTGCCCTGCATCAAAATCATATAGGGCCCTGTCCTGCATACAAACACTATGGGAACAGTAGTTTTCTTACCTTTTTCCCGAGCTTTCCAAGCAACGATGTCCCGAACATAGTCCCCCAATCCGAGCCTCGCCGAAACCCTAGTCACAACGCATTAACAATATTCATCCATCAAGTTCTAATCCATTAAATAACTTCGAGTCATAATTCTAATCTTCGGGACCCTGAATTCTATCAATCTGGGTGATAAAATCCATCCCAAGCCTTAACCTTTGAGTTCCAAAGCCTAATGTAACGACCCAAATTAGCTAATAAGGCTTAAGGGCCTTGATTAGCGTGCCAGGAGGGCATGATGGGATTTATGTGTGATTTGATGAGTTAAATGCATGGTTACGATTTAAAGCATGTTATATGACTATTTGTTTATCTAAGATGCATGACTATGTATATTAGTATGCATGTAGGCCCGGATCGTGTTAGAAGGGCATAACTGTAATTTTGGCCATGTTAGGCATAACTGCATTGATATGTGATGATTGTTGAGACCACATTGTGATGTGAATGTATCTGTGATTTGTGACTCGAGGCGATCCCAGTGAGCAGGCTAGCGGAAAGTCTTAGCGGGAATTTATACCCAGCTCGGGGTGAGCCTGGGGGTGTGAACAGAAATTCAGAGAAATAGATTGAGATTTATTTTGATGATGGGGGATAATTATTTGGTGATTTATTAGGTATTGGGAAGCAACGGGAAAATATTAGAGACACTTGAGGATTAGCGGGAATTAGGTAAATGACTAAAAGGGCCCTACTTGGGTAAAAGGGTTTAGAGTTAATAGGGAGGGCATTTTGGTCATTTGACTTTTAAAGATAGATTTTATAAGGCTTTATATAGTGAGTGGGATTGTTAGAGAGTGAGAATGCTGAAGGAAAGAAAAGGAAAGAAAAAGGAAAGAAAGAAAAGAGAGAAAACAGGGGGGGTTTTCTCAAGGAACGGTTTGTGCATTCTTGCACCATTCCTCTCTGTTTTTCTTGGGGCAAAGCTTAGTGGAGAGCAATGGTAGGCTGAGCATCAAGGATCTTGGGCTAGACATGAAGATTTGGCAAGAACACATCAATGTTTGAGGTAAGTTTTAGAGTTTTCAGTTTTGGGTTTTGGCTGGTTTGGGCTGTGTATCTAAGCTGGATTGATGGGAATCTTAGGGGATTTCTGGGAAAGCTTTGAGGGAGAGCAAGCTAAGGAGGCCTAGGGTTGAATCAAGGGCGAAATTTGTAGCAATGGTATGATTTCTAAGACTCTATCTTTGTGGTTTGCATGAATTTCTGGTTTAGGGTTGTTCATGGTAGATTTTTGAGATTTGGGATAAATGATCTTGGGATTTGAGGATTTGGGATGTTTGGGATGAATGGAGAGTGTTCATAAGCTTGATTTTGAGTTTGGTAAAGATTTGGGGAAGTTTGGTTTGAGATTGGGTGAAAGAAATCGCAGAAATGCGATTTTGGGTTTTCTGGGCTGTAACTAGCGCTACAGCGTTAGTCAGTGGGCGCTGTAGCGCTAGTCCCTGTTTCTGGGGGGTGCTTTCTGCTTGTAGCGCTACAGCGCCCTCTTTAGAGCGCTGTAGCGCTGCACTGTTCACAGAGGGGAATTTTTGAGTTTTGATGAGGGATTTTGACCTAGGGTTCGGGGCTTGTTTCCGCCACTTTGTTTTGGGGATTTGGGACTTCCCGGGGGCTCGGGATTGGTCCCGAGGCTAGGCATTCGGACTTGGGGTTCGGTGTTGACTTTGACCTATGTTTGTGCCTAGGTGTGCGCTAAGGCTCGAGTGGGATCGTGCTCAAGGAGTCAGGTGATCTAAGCTATTGAAGGGAAAGGTAAGAAAACTATACACCCGTAGGATAGGGTGTGGGCCCATAGTATGATTGCGGGGCGCGGCCCTATATTGCATCACATGTTAGGGTGCAGACTTAAATGAATTAATATTTGATTGCATGTTGTTGTGTTATATTATATGTGTGATTATGATGAAATGAACGGCAAGGGCCGAGTACGGCGTAGGCCGGGGCGGCCGTGGGCCGAAAGTAACACCTAGCACATGGGATGCTATAGTCAGGGCGGGGCCCGGTGGATACATGTGTTATGCTATATTCAGGGTGGGACCCAAGGGATACATGAGTTATCCTCGCGGTGAGAATCGATACCCCAGGGCTTTGGTAAGGTCTTTGGGGCGGCATGGCCGTGTTTGCTTAGTCTAATGGTTGACTTGTTTATTTGAGGATTATCTGTTATGATAAACTGTATACATTGCATATGTTATGTTCTGCATGAGTTTTCTTGCTGGGCTTCGGCTCACGGGTGCTCTGTGTTGCAGGTAGGGCAATGTCTGAGTCAACCAACCATGAGTACGGAGAGCGTGAAGCGACGCGTACATGTTTGGCCTGCCCGACTGCTTTGGTTGGGGGTTTATTTGAAAATGGCTGTAATAATCTATGATTTTATGATTTATCAACTGTAAACTTATTTCAAGATGTAAATAGTTTTCAAACCTTATTTTGGGATCCCAAATGTTTAATACTAGCAGTTTTAAATGAAACGACGCATTTTCTAAGATTACAGCCTTAAATTTTGATTAGTCACACTTTTGTCTCAAAACCTCGGTTAGCGAGTTCTTTGCACACTGTTTTGTCTTAAAAATCACTTAGTAACGGCTCTAAGGAAGTAGGGCGTTACACCTAAACACACCTTAAAGCTCAAAATTGCACTAAGAGTCGCGGCCCGCCCCCAAAACAAAGAGCAACCCCAAATCAGGACAAGCAGGTCATGGCCCTAGCTAGAGCATGCCGTGACCCGCCCTTCTTCCAGGCCACCAAAATGCTTCAAAGGGCCGCGGCTCAGCAAGAACAATGTCGCGGCCCGACCCTTCAAACCCAGAAAAATCCTCCAATAATGACACGAAAACCCAACCAATTTATCCCAAAATCAACCCAACAATTCAAACCATTAATCACAGAAGTCCTAAAACAGTTTCAGCAGCAAAACCTAACAAGAACTTAGCTCAATACCTCATCAATCTCAAGAATGATCCATCACTCAAAACACATGCAACACTCTATTATTTAGCTTAAAACCAGTGCGGTAAACCAAGATCAAAGCTTACCTTGAGCTGAGTTAAGTCTCTGAATTTGGTCCTTAAGCCTCAAGCTTCTAGCTCTAAAGATTTCCCAGCCCAATTCCTTATTTTGATTAGCTTCCACCACAATTTTCCTTTGATATGCCTTAGAGAAAATAAAGAGAGAGAAAAGGAAATGCTTGGGTCAGTTTCTACAAGTTTCTGAGTGTTTCCCTTTCTTTTGTTTTATTTAACTTAAGCTTTAAGGTTACTTCAAGGCTCGGGGTACCAAAAACGTCCCCGAGGGAAAAATGGTAAATTTCCCCCATATTCCCTTCTAAACATTCTAACCTCAAATATATCTCCAAATATTTATTTCCATAACCCGATAACCCCATAAAACATCTAATACTTGGAATACCCCTCGACTTGCCCCGAGTCAGATATTCAAATCAGTTGTGACTTTCTGACTAATGGCTCCCTAGGACTGTCTCGGATCGTGCTACACAAATATATCACAAACGTACCACATTTATCACATTTATTACATTTATGCCCTCAATGGGCTAAAATTACAATCTTACCCCTAATATCCAAACGGGGCCCACATGCATATTTAATTAGAATAAACATTCATCTCTAATCACATATTCACATACATTCACATATTATAACAATAATTCACTTATTGCCCTCCAGGCACGTTAATCAAGGTCCTAAGCCTTATTAGCAAATTTAGGTCGTTACAACTATCCCCTCCTTACAGAAATTTCATCCTCGAAATTACCTTAACAACTCGGGATACTGCTCCCTCATCTCTGATTCAAGTTCCCACGTCGCCTCCTTAACATTGTTGTTCCTCCACAACACTTTCACTAAGGCGATGGTCTTGCTCTGCAAGACTTTATCCTTTCAGTCAAGAATTTGAACCGGCTTCTCCTCATAGGAAAAATCCTGATCCAGCTCCAAATTATCATAACACAGAACGTGCGTCAAATCTGGCACATACTTCTGGAGCATTGACACATGAAAGACATCATGAACCCCTGATAAAGCAGGAGGCATCGCCAGTCTGTAAGCTACCTCTCCAACCCGTTCTAAAATCTCAAAGGGCCCAACAAACCTAGGGCTTAGCTTGCCCCAAACACCAAACTTTTTCACTCCCCTCAAAGGTGAAACCCTAAGGAACACATGGTCACCAACTTGAAATTCCACGCTCCTGCGTTTCAGGTCTGAATAACTCTTCTAGCGACTCTGGGAGGCGAGCATTTGCGCTCTAATATTCTCAATCGCCTCATTGGTCCTCTGAACCATCTCAGAACCCAAATAACTCCTCTCACCCGTCTCATCCCAATGGATAGGTGATCTACAATTCCTTCCGTAGAGCATCTCATACGGAGCCACTTCGATAGTCGCCTGATAATTGTTGTTGTACAAGAACTCAATCAAAGGGAGATACTTACTCCAAGATCCCTCAAAATCTAGCACACAGGCTCGCAACATGTCCTTAAATATCTGAATCATCTTCTCAGACTGTCCATCTGTCTGAGGATAATAAGCGGTACTAAATCGTAACTGCGTGCCCATAGCCTTCTGCAAACTCTCCCAAAACTTGGAAGTGAAGGTGGGGTCCCTGTCGGATACTATCGACCTCGGAGCCCCATGAAGTCGAACAATTTCCTTCACATATAACTCAGCATACTGCTCCACAATATAAGTCATCCTAACAGGTAAAAAGTGGGCGGACTTGGTATACCTATCCACAATCACCCACACTGAGTCATGCTGTCCCACGGTCCTCGGCAAACCAACCACAAAGTCCATGGTGATATCTTCCCACTTCCATTCTGGAATCACCAGAGGCTGTAGTAACCCTGCTGGCCTCTGGTGCTCAGCCTTGACCTGCTGAAAAGTTAAGCACTTGGTCACATAATCCACCACATCCCTCTTCATGCCCGACCACCAATATAAAGCTCTCAAATCATGGTACATCTTCGTCGTACCCGGGTGCAAGGAATAGGGAGTGGTATGAGATTCATCTAAGATTTCCCGCCGGATATCAGAATCCATCGGAACGCAGATCTGACCCATGTACTTTAGTAACCCCATCTCTGAAATAGAAAAGTCCTTAGTTGCTCCGACTAAGACGTTCTCTCTGTGACCTCTCAATTGGGAATCCTTCCCTTGCGCCTCCTTGATTCTCTCAAGGAGTGTAGACTGAAGAGTGATGTTGGCTAACCGGCCAACCACCAACTCTATACCCGCTCTAGTCATCTCCTCACCTAGCTTATCAGATATGTGCCTCGAACTGAACAACTGTCCTGGGCCTTTCTGACTCAATGCATCAGCCACTACATTAGCCTTCTCAGAATGGTATAGGATATCACAATCATAATCCTTAACCAATTCTAGCCACTGTCTCTGGCGCATATTCAGACCCTTCTGAGTAAAGAAATACTTCAAGCTCTTATGATCGGTGTATATCTCACACTTCTCACCATAAAGATAATGTCTCCAAATCTTAAGTGCGAATACCACTGCTGCCAATTCCAAATTGTGTGTGGGGTATCTTTGGTCATATTCATTTAACTGTCTTGATGCATAGGCTATCACCTTACCAGCTTGCATCAGCGCACACCCCAAACCTTGTCTGGAAGCATAACAATAAACCACAAACTTTTCATTCTCTGTAAGCAAACTCAATACGTGCGCGGTGATCAGTCGCCGCTTCAACTCTTTGAAACTGTTCTCACATCTGTCTGTCCAGACATACTTTGTCTTCTTCTTTATCAATTCTCTCAACGGCGTAGCTATTCTAGAGAACCCCTCCACAAATCGCCGATAATATCCTGCCAATCCCAGAAAACTCCTCACTTCAGGAACACTGCTCGGTCTTGGCCAATCTCTTACTACCTCAATCTTACTTGGGTCAACCAGAATCCTCTCCTTACTGATGATATGGCCCAGAAATGTAACTTGCGGTAACCAGAACTCACACTTACTGAACTTAGCATATAACCTATGCTCCCTTAACCACTGCAATACCAACCGCAGATGATGCTCATGCTCTGTCTCTAACTGTGAGTACACCAAGATGTCATTGATGAACACAATCACGAACTTTTCCAAATAATCATTGAAAACCCTATTCATCATATCCATAAAGGCTACTGGGGCATTGGTTAATCCAGAGGACATAACCAGGAATTCATAGTGTCCATACCTCATTTAGAAAGCGGTCTTTGGTATGTCCTCCTCTTTAATCCTTAACTGATGGTAACCTGATTGGTGGTCTATCTTGGAAAACACAATTCTTCCCTGTAACTGATCAAATAAATCGTTGATCCTAGGTAGTGGATACTTGTTCTTAATGGTTAACTTAATCAGCTCCCTGTAGTCAATACACATCCTAAGAGATCCATCCTTCTTCTTGACGAACAAAACAGGAGCACCCCATGGAGAGTAACTTGGCCTGATGAACCCCAAATCAAGTAACTCCTGCAACTGAATCTTCAACTCCTTTAACTCCGCTGGAGCCCTTCTGTAAGGTGTCCTGGATACTGGCTCCGCCCCTGGCGCCAACTCTATAACAAAGTCAATCCCCCGCTGCGGCAGCAACCCTAGCAGATCTATTGGAAATAAATCTGGAAACTCACACTCCAATCTAGTCTCACCCAGTCCAACCGCCGCAACCCTAGAGGTATCCACAACATTCGCTAGGAATCCTATGCAACCTTCCCGCATCAGGTCTCCAGCCTTCAGTGCTGAAATCATAGGTATTTGTGGTCCACTAGTTGTCCCCACAAATACAAAGGGTACCTCCCCTTCTGGTTCAAAAGTCACCATCCTGCGCTTGCAATCAATCATCGCCCCATTCTTCGATAACCAATCCATTCCTAGTATCATATCGAAGTCATCCATCACAAGCTCAATCAGATTAGCAAACAATTCCCTACCATCTACCTCTACTGGTAAAGCTCTAATCCACCTCCTAGAGACTACCAGCTCCCCAATCGGCAATAAAGTCTGAAAACCCCTCGCATACAAAACACTAGGTCTACACAGCTGATCTATCACTCTAGCTGACATAAACGAATGAGTAGCTCCCAAATAAAACAATGCAGTATAAGAAGATCCAGCACTAGAAATCTGACCTGGCACAATCGAGGGGCTAGCCTCCGCCTCAGTCTGAGTCAAAGTAAATACTCTGGCGGGAGTGAGACTGTCACTCTGCTTCGGCTCCTCTTTCCTGACTTGTGGGTAGTCCCTCTTCAGATGATTGGCACTCCCACAGACAACGCAGGCCCTAATCCTGCACTCACCCTGGTGTCGTCGTCTGCACCATGGACACAATGGAAAACTCCTCCAGTTGTCACTTCCGCCCTGACGCCCAGTAGAAGCACCCCGTGCCCTTCTATCTGAACTGGGAGGAACAAAGGAATCTGGGGCCTTCCTCTTCTGCTCACTGGAGCCCCTACCCCAACTGGATCCAACAAAAGGAGGCAACGTCCTCCTGGCATCGCGCCTAACTGCCTTCTCTCTCCAAATCTGGTCCTCGGCCCCTTCAGTTGTAAGGGCCTTGTGTACAACCTGAGCATAGGTAGTAGTCTCTGGATCCAAGGTGATCTTCACATCATGGGAAATCATAACATTCAATCCCCGTATAAACTTGTCTCTTCTTGCCGCATCAGTCGGCACTAAATCTGGCGCAAACTTTGCCAATCTGTCGAATCTCAAAGCATACCCAGTCACGGTCAACCGATTATGAGTTAGGTTGATGAACTCGTCAACCTTCGCAGCTCGTACTGCCACACTGTAATACTTCTCATTGAATATGTTTCTGAACTCTTCCCAAGTCATAATGGTCACATTCCTTCTCTGAACTACCACGTCCCACCAGATGCGGGCATCCTCTCTGAACATGTAGCTAGCACAAGCTACCCTCTCGTTTCCCTCAACCCTCATAAAATCTAGAATTGAGGAAATCATATTCATCCACTGCTCTGGCCGCAGTGGGTCTGATCCACCTTCAAAGGTGGGAGGATGTTGTTTCCTGAACCTTTCGTACAAAGGTTCCCACCTGTTCTCCACAACAGGCTGAACCGGCACTGGCGCCACAACCTGCTGAACTGGCAACCCAGTGACCTGTGGTGGGGCTTGCTGCCTTAACTGCCGAAGTTCTTCCTCTATTCGTTGCAGCCTTGCCTCCATTTCGGCAAACATCTCTTGCCAATTCTGTGGGGCTGGCGGAGGGTCCTAACCCTGGTTATCATCCTCGGCCCTACTACCACGAAGTCTAGATGATTGTCGAGGCATCTCAACAAATATGCCTGCAACTAACGACGCTGCTCATCAGGCATGATAACAAAATCCAAAACCGCCTCTCAATTCACGTTAGCCAACCATAGAAACAATCCATATAACATAGAAATAGCACATAACACACAACGGGCCATGCCCTGGCATCATGCATATGTTGTAATGACCCAAAATCACTAATATGGTTTAAGGGCCCTAATTAGTGTGCCGGGAAGGCATAATTGACTTATGAGTGAATTTATTGATTTAATGCATGCTTGTATGAATATTCGAATGTAAATGTGGTTAAATGTTATATCTGTGAGAACCACATTATTATGTGGGTAGATTAGCAGTGAGCGACTTGAGGCGATCCTAGGGAGCCAGATAGCGGGAAAAGTCACAACGGGGCTCAATAATATTTGACTTTGGATAAGTCAGGGGTATTTTAGGTATCGGGTAGTTATTTAGACTATTGGATTATGGAAATAAATATATGGAGATATATTTGAGGATATATAGCTTAGGCAGGAATATTGGGGAAATTTATCGTTTTGCCCTCGGGGACGTTTCCGGTACCCCGAGCCTCGGGATTGACTTAACTGGCTAGGATTAGACTAAGTTAATGAAAAACAGAGGAACAAAACACAAACCGACCTCAGCTCTTCTTCTCTATTCTCTTCTCTTCCTTCTCTCTTCCCTCTTAAGGAAAACACAGAAAATTCAAAGGAAATCAGCTGGGAATTTAGTGATTTGGGTTGGAACTTGTAGGTTAAATCTAGTGCTCAGCTAAGGTAACTCAACCAAGATTAAGGCAAGGGCTGAATCATGTCTCTGAGCATTTGAATTTTGAGTTTTGACTGGGTATTAAGGGAGTTTATGGTTTTGATGTTTAAGGGTTGAATTAAGTTGAGAAGCTTGGATTTTAGCTCAGGAATTCGTCGAGAAGGTGGTTCAGCAAAAGAGGTAAGCTTCAATTCGTAATTCATAGGTTAAAATTTGAGTTTTGCATGACTGGTTTTGGTGTTTAGAGTTGCTAGGTTTCAGAGAATCAAAATGGAGTTTTAGTAGGTTTTTAGGCTGAATTTCTATTGGATTATGTTGTGAGAGTCATGATAAAAGTTTTGTGATTAATGGATTTTGAGTTAGGGTGCTTTGGAAAGGTTTTGGATGGGGTTAGGATGCTAGAAATGGTGGTTTTTCTGGGCACGAAGGGAAGGGCCGCGGCTCTGTTCTAGAGCGCTGCGGCCCTACGAAGCAAGAGAGCCAGGGAGGCTCGGCCTGGGGAGAGCGCCGCGGTGCCCTTGGGCAAGGCCGCAGCACGTGTCTGCTTGCTGAGGACCTTGGGCTCTGTTTTAGGGGCGGACCGCAACTAGGGTTCAAGGGCCGCAGCCCTTAGGTGCATTCTTGAACATTTGGGGATTTTAGGCGCGGGAGTCTAGCCTAGGGTGCTCAGGATCAATTTTCCCACCGTTCTTGGTGGAATTCGAAGTTTTGGAAGCTAGTATTGTACCCAGAAACCCTTATTTGAATATTAATGGAATCCAATACCTTGGTTGTGACTAGGTGTTAAGGCTAGGGCTCGAGAACGGATCATGCTCAGGGAGCGTCACTCGTAATCAGTGAACGCAGAAACTAAAGGTAAGAAAATTGCACCTGGTTATATATCTATAATGGGACTAAGGGTTCCCTAATATGTATGCTTGAAAGGATGGTATTACGCCATGTAAACAGTGAACCAATGGCCTAAGGGTTACACTAGCGCACAGGGCGCGGCTTAGCCACTTGTAGCCGAGGACAGCTTATTATGCACTGAGCTCGGTTTAAGCAGGCCGGAGTCAGTGGGGTAAACAGGGGGTGCGGCCTAAGTTGTCGGCCTTGATTATTTTGTGACCTAATTGTTAATTGTGATTAGTTGCTTCATTGGTTATGTATATGTGATGAGTGGTTAACATGGAGTAGTAAGTGTTTGTTCATGCTTAAAGAGTTGATTATCTATTATTGTTGGTTGTGTTTCATATTATGTTTTCTTGCTAGGCCTTGGCTCACGGGTGCTACGTTGTGCAGGTAAAGGCAAGGGCAAGCTTGATCAGCCATGACTTGGAGAGCTCTGCGAGCTGAATGTATATGACCAACTGCTCAGCCACCACAGTTGGGGTTTAGGCAGGGACGCGAGAACCAGAAATGTCTATTTTGCCTTTGTATGGCTGATAGTTGTCTGTATTTTGGAGATTCTGTAAATCAACTTTTAAACCCTACTTCTTTTTGGGATCCCATGTATAAAAATGTTTAATTATATAAAGTGAAACTTTTGAGATCAAAACCTTTATAACCCTAGCTCATACATGTTTAGTGACACGTTTTTAAATTAATGACTTGATTAGCGAGTCCTACACCTTTATAAGTACACAGTGTAGCGGTCTTGGCTATCCAGGGCGTTACATATGTTAACTCATTCATCATGCTCTTTATGAAATAAGCAGGCAAACAAGGCATTCAAGCACATATTCAAGCACATTAGTCAATCATACCAACCAACCCTGAGTCGAGTTTGTCACTGACAGCGAGCGTACATGTTCGGTCTATCTCCAGAACAATAAACCTTGGCTCGCTCTGATACCAAGTTGTAACGCCCTACCTCCTTAGAGTCGTTACTAAGTGAGTTTAAAACGTGCATTTAACTCGCTAATCGAGGCTTTAAGTCAAAAGTGTAATTAAATCATAAACATAGTCATAAACTTTGAAAATAGTTCCATATACTGAAAATCATAAAGTGTTTAACATTTGGGATCCCAAAACACTGTTTAGAAATGTTTACAACACATAAATACAAGCAAAGTTGACTAGACGAAAAAAATCTAAGTTTAGTACAATCATCTCCCAAAATACCCCTGGCTGTGGTAGCCAGGCAGGCCAAACATGTACGCGCCGCTTCACGCTCTCCGTACTCATGGTTGGTTGACGATTCCTTTGCCCTTACCTGCACCACAGAGCACCCGTGAGCCAAAGCCTAGAAAGAAAACCCTCACAAGTAGATAACATATGCATATCAAACACTTAGCATATAAACAGGCCATCAATAGGCAATACACATACGGCCATGCCGTCCCAGGCTCTTTACCAGGCCCTGGGTTCGCAGCCACACCGTGAGGATATCCCAGGTATCCTTTAGGGTCTCGCCCTGGAAACTTGCACTCCGCATGCTAAACGTTGCTCCCGGCCCCTTGCCGCACTCAGCCTTGCACTCCACGTGCTTAACGTCGTTCTCGGCCCCTTGCCGTTCCCGGCCTTGTCGACCTCGACTTACGCTGTTCTAGGCTTTTGCCGAACATTCACACATATGCATACATAGCATAATAAAACACATACCAAACATGAATAAACTCAATCAAAGGGCCGCACCCTGCAACACAATCATATAGGGCTCTGCCCTGCATACAAGATCTATGGGACACAGTAGTTTTCTAACTTGTGTCCCGAGCTTTCCAAGCACCGATGTCCCGAGCACAGTCCCCTAATCTGGGCCTCACTGAAACCCTAGTCACAACGCATTAACAATATTCATCCATCAAGTTCTAATCCATTAAATAACTTCAAGCCATAATTCTAATCTTCGAGACCCTGAATTCTATCAATCCGGGTGATAAAATCCATCCTGAGCCTTAACCTTTGAGTTCCCAAGCCTAAACACACCTTAAAGCTTCAAATTGCACTAAGAGTCGTGGCCCCATGAGGCCATGCCGTGGCCCTCCCCCAAAACAGAGAGGAACCCCAAATCAGGGCAGGCGCGCCGCGGCCCTAGCTAGAGCATGCCGCGGCTCGCTTTTCTTCCAGGCCACCAAAATGCTTCATAGGGCCACGGCTCAGCAAGAACAATGCCACAGCCTGGCCCTTCAAACCTAGAAAAATCCTCCAATAATGACACGAAAACCTAACCAATTTATCCCAAAATCAACCCAACAATTCAAACCATTAATCATAGAAGTCCTAAAACAGTTTCACCTGCAAAACCTAACAAGAACTTAGCTCAAAACCTCATCAAACTCAAGAATGATCCATCACTCAAAACACATGCAACACTCTAATATTCAGTTTAAAACCAGTGTGGTAAACCAAGATCAAAGCTTAGCTTGAGCTGAGTTAAGTCTCTAATTTGGTCCTTAAGCCTCAAGCTTCTAGCTCCAAAGATTTCCCATCCCAATTCCTTATTTTGATTAGCTTCCACCACAATTTTCCTTTGATATGCCTTAGAGAAAATAAAGAGAGAGAAGAGTAAATGCTTGGGTTGGTTTCTACAAGTTTCTGAGTGTTTCCCTTTCTTTTTTTTTATTTAACTTAAGCTTTAAGGTTACCTCAATGCTCGGGGTACCAAAATCGTCCCCGAGGGCAAAATGGTAAATTTCCCCTATATTCCCTTCTAAACATTCTAACCTCAAATATATCTCCAAATATTTATTTCCATAATCTGATAACCCCATAAAATATCTAATACTCGGAATACCCCTCGACTCGCCCCGAGTCAGATATTCAACCCCGTTGTGACTTTCTGACTAACGACTCCCTAGGATTGTCTCGGATCATGCTACACAGATTTATCACAAACGTACCACATTTATCACATTTATGCCCTCAACGGGCTAAAATTACAATCTTACCCCTAATATCCAAACGGGGGCCACATGCATATTTAATTCGACTAAACATGCATCTCTAATCACATATTCACATACATTCACATATTATAACAATAATTCACTTATTGCCCTCTAGGCACGCTAATCAAGGCCCGAAGCCTTATTAGCAAATTTGGGTCGTTACAACTACAATTGCTTTAAGGGCACTATTCCTAACAATCCTTAGCTTTGTAAGTTAATAAAAAAAAGGCTCTCTTTTGCGTACACAAGGGGGTGCAAATCATTGTGGGTGGAGCAAAAACTCATGTGACTTGTATGCGCTCATGCCTCCTACAAGAACTAATGCATGCCCATAAAGCACAGTCTGCGTTGGGAATGTTTTGCCCAAAATTTATTTTTTCCTTACAAATCAACCAGAATATTCTAGAACACTCTAGAAATGAATCTAAAAAATCTCATCTTGCCTTGCACGAAAATTGCTTCATAATAATCAATTTTGGGCAGTTACCCGAAATTGAATTTTTGGGCAATTACCAATTTTTTTTGGTTGACCTCATTTTTTGACACACCATTCGAAAATCTCTCTAAATTTTTGAAATTCTCTCTATCTCTCTCTCTTGGTCAAAATTCTATTGGTTCCTTATCGAAACT
This sequence comes from Humulus lupulus, assembly GCF_963169125.1. Classification (NCBI taxonomy): domain Eukaryota; kingdom Viridiplantae; phylum Streptophyta; class Magnoliopsida; order Rosales; family Cannabaceae; genus Humulus; species Humulus lupulus. Next base: position 143,123,620 of record NC_084800.1, on the reverse strand, counting down.
CCTCTGAGTTCATACCATTTGACGTCAAAGCAATCTTAGTCATTTGTCAAATCTTGGTGGTGTTCTTAAGCATTAGTCAATTTTGTCGGAGTAGAAGCAAGGTGCTTAGCTGCTGCTCATAGACCGTTTTATCATAGGAGACAAACATTGTTAGCAATCTTGTAGCACTTAGTGTGGAACACTAGACTGTATTTGACACAAAAGCAATATTTATAATACATGTGCTTTATTTTATTTTAATATACTTGTATTCTCTTCATCTCCACTTCACACAATATATGTTGATGTTAGTTATTTCATATCAATATCAAATATTATTTATTTTATTTATAAGCAATATCACATGCCTAAATTTATAACAAATTATTCATTATTCTCACTCAATATACATGTTAATTATGGGAATATCCCAGTAACAAGTTCATGCATTTTAAACAAAAAAATGCCAGACACAACAAATGAGTGATGATGTAAAACAAGTCTACCCGTGAGAATGTCAAACAACACCACTTAACTCCCTACCAGAGTTATTCATTGAACACTTGCTACTCAAGGAAAAAGAAGAGTGTGGCTAGTTCAAGCAAGAGCTTGTTAGATAGGTTGCTACTTAGCTCGCAGAAAGGAAAATACTCTCAAAAATTGTTTGATATCTTTGAGATAGCACGCTTGCAGCAATACAAAAATATTCTTAAGAAAGCACGTCGTTGTTCTATAGAATGTCAAGCTTCATTGCCCGATCACCTTTATTTAGCACAAAAATTTATTGACATCCGACCAAGCACATCATTAATTCTTTTGTCTCATATGCCTCTCAAAAGTAGCTTGATAAGGTGTTTATGTAATTTTGTATAAGGGTTTCCCTACTATAAATAAGAGGAGGATACCTCCTGAAAGGGGATCCACATACTTGAGACCCATGGAATACCCTAATGCTAACACAACCACTAAAATTGAAATGTATGTCTCAAACCAATAACCAAAATCTTAGAAACTCATTTCATGTTTTGGTTTGAGAGAGGAAAAGAACATCTTTGTCATCATCTCTGTGTGAGGTGAGAAGGAGAAGTGTAAAAACAAGAGAAGGAAAGAGACGAGAGTTTTTGTTTGAGAAAGGGAGGTGACACTTAAAATCTCTAATCATATTTTGGTCTAAGAGGCTAAATTGAAATGAAATTACTCTTTAATTTTTTTTTTACTATGGTGTGATAGGGTGGGATAAACTTGGGGGACAACTAATGAAAATTCATCAAATTAAATATATTTATATTTCATATAGTATGTAGAGGTTGAATATTGAATTTTTACATTCTGATCCACTAACTTTACCAATCCAAGTTGCATCAAACTTTTCAAATCAAATTCATTGGATATTCAATTTTTTATAATTGGACTTGTTTTCAGCCTAATTGGATTAATTTGAATCTTGAGCACTTATACTCTCATCTTTCTCATTGCATTTAAACACAATCTTATTTCAAAAAAAATTATTATATATTATACAAATACATTTTAGATATTATCTGTTAACAAATTCTTAGCATTAACAATGCATATTTGAGATATTTACAACATAAATATTTAATTGTAGTTTTATCTCTCACTCTTTGTAAAGGGTGGCATCTAAAGTATCTATTTTAAATTTTTGAGCACATAGATCCCCATTTTTTAATAAATGCTAAATAATTAAAAAAACGTAAAAGTAAATAGAAAAAGGCATAACCATAGACCGAAGCATTTTTCAAAAAGCAGAACACAAAAGTGAAGAATCTTACAGAATTACTAGAATGAAGCTTAGGCATGCAAAAGTTATAAAATACTTGATCACGATAAAATAAAAGTTTACTTTTGGATTTATTTTGTAATAAATTGCAATTGGAAATATATACAATAAAACATCTTTATAGAAATACTTTTGAGACCAACATATTTTATTATTACGATAAGATTATAACTTAATAGAATTAGATATTTCAAATGTTGTAAATATATATATTTAAATCTAAATTAAATAATAATTGATAAAATATGTCAAATTCAATTATAAACATTGATAAATGAAAATGACTTAAAGGTATAACTATGATGTACATGTCTCTATAATATTATAAATATATAAAGTTATTTTAGAAATCTAAATTAATAATTAATTTTATCATAAATTTTTAGTATGTATAAAATAGCTACATATAAATATATTTAATATTTAGATAATTATTACTATATGGAGACATATTTTTTAAAAATAAGATTAAAAAATATTATAACTTATTACAATGTAAAATTTATTTTTATTTATAACTAATTTTAAATTCGAACTAAATTTTTTGATGAATCCACCAGAGTTATTCCAATATAGATTACCAATATATAAAGTTTCATCGCATTGGTAACTGAAGCCGACCAAGTTTCTTCGTATATTCATTCTCATCCTTACAGTCCCATAAAATTATTAAATTGGCTAATTAATATTCATAATGAATTTGCAAATAAAGTAGTTCGTACTATAACGTACTTTTGATGTACATGCAGTCGCTAGCTAGTGATTTTCTTCAAACAAAGTTATGTCATTTAAGTATGACTATGACACTAAAACAACCGTCATTAACACAAAGGCATTGGAGCAAATCCTTGTAAACCTTTTTTTTTTATTTGACAAAAAAACTTTCGGACGTATCCCATATTCCATATATAATTAAGGATCGAAGAAAAATACGATAAAATGACATTAATGAAGATTTATTTACAAGAGAAAACAACAAAAATTGAAAGAAATAAACTCATAAAATTAAAAACAAAATCCCAAATGTTGACGTGGCTCCACCTCAGCTCTCACCTTCATTTATATAAAGTGCACTGCACATTTACTTAGTTTTAAAGTTGTAAACATTGTTTATAGTTTTAATAAAAATTGGTTTACATTACAACATTTTAAGGTATTAGCAATAGAAAGATCTGTCGCTATTTATATAAGTGTCCGCCGGTAATCATAATTAGTGGCGGGCTTACGCCGCTAATACCTCGCCGCTAATTAATAGCCTAATAATAGTTATTAGCGGTGAACAGACACACCCGCCACTAATAATATATTACTATCGGCGAGCAATAGTGGCAGAGCCCGCCACTAATACATGTCTCAAAGCTGACATTATTAGCTACGAGATCTACCGCTAATAATTTTTTTTATTAAAAATTTAAAAATTAATTTTAAATAAATTAATATTTATTAAATTTAAATACTTTTAAAAATAATTCATAATAAATTTGTTACACCAAAATTTCGATAATAGAAGTTTTTGATCTTGAAAGTTAGGCTCGTAAGGTGTAAGCTCGAAATAAAGTCAATTCGTCAATATCAAAGATAGTCTCACTAAGCAGTAAATGTGACAACATTGGAATTGGTGAGCTCGGAAACTATATGGTCTCGGAGGAGTTCCAAGGTTATAAGTCAGGCTCGAAGCCATAATGGCAATAGTTCAACACTTGTATAAATCTCCCGATTTATTTCCTACCATCAGACAAGACGGTTCGAGCTTGAGGATTGTGAGCTCGAAAAGGATGATTTTGACAACGTTACTTGTTAAGAACATAGGCGAACCGAGGTATCGAGCTCGTGATGGGTGAACGATCTCAAAGGTGTGAGAGTCTAGTGTACATGCTCGTAAGTTATGTGTGAACATGTTTATATAACAAGTTTTTTCATAGAAACTTTTTGACTTCGAAAACAGGCAGGAAAAGCCCTGATTTTTCCGAAGGCATAAAAATCAAATTTTTACTTCAATTTCAGGCCCTAAAACAATATCTTTACTTCCCACATCAACTTCTAAGCCTCACTTAATGTTTTTACCACTTAAAACTCCTATCCTATCATGTTTTTGCCTACGAACTCGATTACCTCGAAATTTTTTCTCAAAGAACATTCAAAAACTCATACCCGAATACCAGAAAACTCATGAAATTTATTTTGCATGGTAATACAGACACAAGGCGATCAAGAAACTTACTTGGATTGCAGATTATGTAGAAGTCACGGGTATTGTTGCTCAAGATTGGTCGGACACGCCTCGGATCACCGAAATTTTCTGGGTTTCTCTTGGGTATTTTTCTTCTGAGTTGTTGAGAGAGGAAGGGTTGGTAAAAAGTAAAAAATGAGGCAAGTGATTTATTTATACTGATCGAGGCACAGTAAAAGAGGCAATGGTGAGGGTAAGTTTTCAATGCGTGGGGAAGTGTAGTAGCCATCAAAATGCTTTTGGGAAACTGCAACAGTAATAATTATTTATTTTTTCGAAAAGGCGCTAACAGACGTGACAGGTCAGACGAAGAGTTGGTCGGTTAAGTTTATTATATGCTAGTCGCAGTAAAATAAACTTGGGGGGAAAATATTTACCTAAAATTGTTTACCTGATGACGTGACAGAATTAACAAGCACGTGAGGTACACGTGACCATTTAGTTGAGTACGATCTGTTCGACCATCAACCAGAATTGAGTTCACTCAACAAACGACATATTCCATGGGCGACCAGTCTGGTCGCAGTATTTCAGATATTTCCTATAGATATGTAATCTCGCATTTATGTAATAATTGTTATTTCCATTATTATTTACATACGCCTCTATTAAATGTAATTAAGGCCCATCGGCCCACGTAGAACTCCTTAAGCCTATAAATAAGAATCAAAGGGCTCAAGAGAGAGGGGTCCTTTCTTTTGGACTTTTGAACTTTAGAATTCTGAGAGAGAATTATAGTGTTTTTATTCACCCCGAAGCTTGTGAAACTCGTGAACCCTAGTTCATTGATCACAGTGTTTGGGATTCTACATCAATAAGAACACTAAGTGGACGTAGGTTATTACCATTTTCTGGGGCCGAACCACTATAAATCTTTGGTGTCATTTATATTTTTATCTTGATTTCATCTCATTTTTTATCTTTTTAATTGACTCTGTGTCATTGACCAAATCAAGGGTCAACAGTGTGGGTCCTTCCCACTTCAGTTCGTGGTACAATGACTTGAGGGCAGAGAGAAGTGAATTGGTCTGGAGTTGGAATGGGGCGAGCTCAACAAAATCCAGAAAAATCCTTAAAAAAGGATTTTAGGGGAAGTAGGACCCCTGCCTTCATATGCTCACGACTCCAGGCTGCGAGCTTAATCTTGCTGTGAGGGTTTCCATCACCCGGGGTGAAGCAGCTCCAATCGTTTGGAGTCGCAGGTCGACACATCAGTGTGCCAGAAAGTTTCAGGCTGTGGCAAGCTAGTATCTCAGAGATTTGACCTGTTGAGGTGACTGAGCTCCAATAATGCTCAGCATCAAAAAACCTCTCTTGCATGGTCGGAATAGATGCAACTCGAGAAGTGGAAGGGCGGTTCGAAGGATCCTCCACCAACAAGAAGGAAAGTGCACCAGGCTCGTAAGCAACGGTGACTTTGAGTTTGGGATTGAGTGGGATAGGTCTGATCTTGGGGTCCGGATCTGGATAAATTGCGACCCGAAGTATCTTCCTTTTTCTTTCCTCGACCTCGTCAATCTGTCGTCGGAAACAGTCTCGGATGTCCTCTTGTTCGCACCTCTTGTGGGGCTCGCATATCAACCGCTGGTTCCTAGTGAAAACAGACTTTGGACTAGGAGTTGATGGAGAGTAAGGAATTGTGAGCACTGACCCCCACCGATTCTTAGAGTTCTGCGACATCTAACAAGAAAGAAAAGGGTGAGGGCCACGCATGCAAGAAATGATAGAGTATACTCTTGGTGATTCGATCTCGAAAGCACGAGATCATGCAGTAAACTCAATCGAGACCGAGGTCTCGAGAGGATAAATCAAGTTCAAAATGGACCCCTGAACTATTGTAAAGTTCGGGCTTCGAGCGTGTACTTAACATGAGAGTGGGAAAGTTTGAATTCATTTTAAGTGTTGACCCTCGATTTGGCCAACGACACAGAGTCAAATGTACGACAGAAGATGAGACAACAATTAAGAGTTTAATCTAATGGTAAAGAAGAAAACACCAACGATTTATAGTGGTTCGACCCCAAAGAATGGTAATGACCTACGTCCACTTAGTGCTATTATTAATATTGAATTTTCAAAGTCGTGATCAAAGAACTAGGGTTCTTGAGTATCACAAACCTTGGGAGAATTACAATAAAATGATGGATAATCACACTATAGCTTTCTCTCTCAATACTCAGGAAAAAGATTCATAGATCAAAAAGTCCCTTCCTAGAGCTATTTCATGCATATTTATAGGCTCAAGGAGGGTTACATGGGCCAATAGGCCTTAACTTTCCTTAATAACTGCGTATCAAGGTAATAAAGAGGAAATATTCAATGCAATTATTATAGGATTACAATATTAGAAGTAAATAAATCAAATTATACGACCAGCCTGGTCGTATCTAATAGTTAAGCCTGACGAAGTGATGTGCCTCTGGTCGATAGTCGAACAGTACTTCCGCCATGTGTCAACCACGTGTGAGAAATCATTTCCACATCATCAGTAACTATTTTTTGGGTAAACATTTTCCCCCAAGTTTATTTATTACGACCAGCAATAAGTAAACTTAGAAAACTGACCTTTCATTTACTCAACAAAACCTATCAGATCCGCCCATGCCCTCTCAGAAAAAGAAATCAATCATGTCTAATCAAGCCTTTTTGGTTTCCCAAAAACTCGTCTGACGGCTATTACACTTCCCCATACTCGAAAAAAAGTAAATCATGATTACCTCTTTTATCATGTCGTAGTCACTATATATAATACCCTAAATCCATATTTTTACTTTTTACTTTTACTCGCCATTTTCTTGTCAAGAACTCCTAAGAACCTCGACTTTCAGAGCCCAAAAAATTTGAGGAGCTTCCATCGCTGTTCTAAGGATCCTCCATTCAAACACTCAAAGATTTCATTTCAGACCCCTCTTTTCATCCAAGTAAGTTTTACGAACCCCTTGGACGTTTGAGATGCCATGCAAAACTGTTTTTTATGTATTCAAATATGTGTTCTTGACTGTTCTTGACTGAAACTGTTTTGGGGCCATGGGCATATTGATCGATGCTTGATAGGGAAGTGAAATAGTGTTGTATAGGAGTTAGGAGTCAGTTTGATTGTCGAGACCGTAGATTTAGGGGCGTAAAATCGAATTAAAAATTTGATTTTTAAGCTAGTTGAAAAACTGGGTTTTTCCCGCCCTTTCAGAGTCGAAAAAGCTTTTTCTGAAAAACTTTTTACTTCCGCTTTTTAATCCGTTTCTCAAACTGCTTGTATAAAACTTAGTGTTTTTTCTAGAATGTTGATGGCCGTATAAAAGCTTGACTTTTATACGCAAGCAACGTTATTCCAACTCTCAACACAGATTTTTAAGATTTACGGTCTCATCTCCCCCTTTCTCTGTTCGCAGCTTTTCATGCAAGATCCGTGGGGAGGTGAGAGACCCATCAACGATGACTTGCTAGCTCAATTTCTCGAGGACGAGGAGCAACCATCGCTATTGATACCAGAAATTCCTTTTTCACGAGCTCCCCCAAACATTTCATCGTCCTCGCGCCAAAATATGGGTCGTGTTAAGTCTAAAGCCCAGAAAAAGAAACCTTCCAACCCTTCAAATCAGTCTGGTCCTCAGGCTAAAATTCCCTCGACCAGTGGTTGAGAAAGAAATATCCCTGACCCTAGCATCCAAACTCACGCTCAACTTTGAAATGCCATTCAACCAGATGTTGAATGGTATGTCGCCCCTTTTAGCCGAGTAACAATTAGGATGATTGAAAATTATATTTAAAAATACGGACTTCCTGAGGTAACCTTAGTCCAACCCACCAAAGACCAAAGGGAGAACTTGCCTGGAGGCGCTTTTAGTGCCTGGTCAAGGTATCACATCTAGGCAGGAGCGATCCTGCCTCTTCATCCTTTCTTTCAGGGAGTGGCCAATTATTTCGGGGTCACTCCTTTTCAAATAACCCCCAACGGATATAGAATGCTTTCTGTACTTTATATCCTCTATAGCCATAAAAAATGGCATGTCCCCATGCCACATGAGGTCAACTACCTGTTCGACCTAAAATCCAACCCCAACCAGGAAAACACGGGGTTCTTCCATTTCTGCCACCAGGAAACAGGTCGCACTTTCCTGACTGACACTACTTTTATCTCGAATGTGGGGAAGTACCATCTAGAGTACTTTCTGACTACTGACATAGTCACGAGCAACTTGGACTTCACACAAGGAGGTAATGTCTTTGCACCTCTGGTCGTTTATTGTTCTTTAATTTTTACCTGCACTTTCCTTAGATTTTTAGCACCTTTCAGGCCCATGGTTGCGACCAGACCCTACTCCAGACATGGAGGTCCGATCAGCCCTCTTGGCCAGCCTAACTGACGTAGAGAAGAGCGTCCAGCATTTAGTGACAAAGACCAACCTGAGGTTGGTCGAGCTTTTGGCACCTCACCAGGATGTGAGGGAGTCAACAACGGGAAGTGCCACTGGCGAGGAGATTCCCGAGCAGCACCCAGACATGTCACAACCTCAAAGGAGGAGGACAACTGGAGTGACAATCAGGGAACCCTCCAGCACCCCGCGAGCTGCTGCTCCCCCCACCCCACTGGGAAAGGGAAAAAAGAAAGCTACCGAACCTCTCGAGCCTTTCGACGAATCTTCAGATGAGAATGGTACTAATCTCTCGCTCTTAGATAGTTTGCCAATTCCCTATTACTTGTTTGACGGAAACGACAATTTTAAGTACGCTCCCAATTTAGATGCAGACTTCTTCATGTCAGAGAATGAGTGTAACACTAGTAGAGTATATAATGTACCGACCAGTAATGATAGCTCGGGTATTTTACTTACGATTTTCTTTGTTTCTTTTCCTGATATAACATACTCAATCATTTGTATTGTCTCATTGTTTGTGCATTTGCTTTCTTGCAGACATGGAATCTGAAAACGTGTTCGATATGTATTGTGCTCCTGAGGCTCCTGAAGCTCCTGCGAGCAAGAAGAAAGTGAGTAGCCGGCATCACGGGGAAAGCAGTAAAGCGCCTCCGGCCAAGAAAACCTGTACTGCAGACCCTCTGGCAGATGTACCTTCAACAAATGCAACACCACCTCCTTCTCCCCTCGAGTAGCAAACTCCGCCTGCTCCAGTCGGGTCGACACCTTCCCCACCAACTCCAGCTGACCAGATTCAGCAGGCTGCCCCTGCTTCCACAGGGGGTGACATATCGAGCCGTGCCCTAAGATCAGCCAAGGACAGGATGGAAAAAATCTTGAAGCACGAACATTGCCAAGACGTGATGGCTAGGACAGAGACGATGGACGTCGACCAGATCTTAAATCGTGCTCTAAACGAACTCGCAAGTGTAAGTTGTCTTTTTTCTGTGGAGATTAAATCCTTTTATTTATTATAGTCAATTTAACTTTCGTGCTAATCGCAGGCAATGTTAATTGTGACTGCTGGCCATCTCCGCTTGGGAGCCATCACCGAACAGTCCAAGACTTCCGAGCATTGGCACGCTGAAGAACTCAAAGTTGCCGAAGAAAAATATGCTTAACAGCTTGAGGTGGCTCAGAAGACAAACGCAACACTGCTCGAGGAGAAGAATAAGCTAGCTGAGGAGTTAAGGGAGAAGCAGACTGCTCTAGACAAGGCCGTCGAGCAAAGAGACCAGTTCAAGTAGTCTAACCGCGTCAACTACCGCGAGGCTAAAAAACTCGAGGAGGACCTGATTGCGAGCAGACAGGAAACTACAAAGCTGGAAGGCCGAATTGAGGAACTTGAAAAAACCAATGCCAGCAATTTGGAGAGGTACAAGAATGCCACGGTTAAGTGTTTCTATGGCTTCTGGAAACACAACCAAGAGGCCAACTTCAGCTATCTTCCCGAGCGCACGAGGCATGCTGAGATAGCACGCTGCGTTGTTCACCTGGCAGAAGAAGAGATAGCAAAGATACCTGCCTCGCCTGAAATCTCTTTGGCCACTGGCGTGGAAGGGGCGGACAATGAAGCTACAACTGTCGTCGACCAAGACACCCATCAAGATCCTCCTGCCTCGTAGTCTACTATTTTTCTTTTATTCTTTTAAATACCCAACCTACGGGTCATGATGTAGAGACAATATATTTTTTTATTGCTGCTCGGGCAACTACTTTTCCTTTTATCAAACAATTACATCCGAGCAGTAACTGCTCGCGGTGTAAAAGGTTTCCTTAAGACATTATACTATTTGCATTTTATTATAACATATGTTTGCATGATAGAACTTAGCATAGTACTTTGGTTTGATTTAACAAAATACAAAATTTTGAAAAATACTCTAAGTACCCTAGCATGCTTTCACTTATTTTGCTCATGTGTTTACATACCTTTCGATATGACTTGCTTACTAGATGCCTTATATGCCCCCCAAGTGATTGAGGAGCTTTAGGTCCTTAGTCACTTGCCTTGACCAAAACCTGTTCGAACATTACTGCTCGGAGCAAATAATTAAAACGCTAATACAACAAAACAACACACGTAATGAGCAAATACTTGTAATAAATACAATAATTGACAAGAATGACTGGTTGCGCACAGTCCCTTATATTTCTCGTAATAAATGGACAAAACTTGTATGTACGAGTGATCAATAAGATCTTACACTTATAAGCGATTAGTCATATAAAATGACCAACCCTTTTTCATAACTTGTAGAAAGTAAAATTAATACAAGCCAATTATTTAAGAAGAATTATTTATTGATAGTACTTGCGCAGGTTTTCTCCATTCCAATAATGAGGAATGAGATCTCCATTTAAGCAGGCAAGTTTCTAGGTGCATGGATGGAGGACTTCTTCAATCTAGTATGGTCCTTCCCAATTAGGTCTGAGTACTCCAGCAGCCTGGTCGCGGGTATTTAGGAAAACTCTTCAAAGTACTAAATCTCCGACATTGAACTTTCTTTCACGTACTTTAGAGTTGAAATATCGAGCGACTTTTTGTTGGTGTGTAGCTACTCGGAGTTGGGCTTGTTCACGTTTCTCATCGATCAAGTCCAGGGGATCCATCAATAGTTGGCTGTTAGAGCCTAGAACGTACGTTATCCTGCGATGCGAGGGTGGATCTAACTCAACAGGCAACATAGCCTCATACCCATAAGCCAAAGAGAATGGAGTATGGCCTGTCCCTATTCGGTGGGAAGTTCTGTACGACCAAAGGATTTCAGGCAATTGCTCTGGCCATGCTCCCTTAGCTTCTTCAAGTCTTTTCTTCAAGGTATCCTTTAGCGTTTTATTGACTGCTTCGACTTATCCATTTTCTTGGGGATGAACGATTGAAGAAAAGCTCTTGATAATCCCATGTCATTCGCAAAAGTCCGTGAATAAATCACTATCAAACTGTGTGCCATTATCTGAGATGATTTTCCTTGGCAACCCATAGCGACTAACGATGTTTTTGACCACAAAATTCAGCACCTTCTTGGTCGTTATGGTTGCGAGTGGCTCGGCTTCGGCCCATTTAGTGAAGTAATCGACGGCAACCACAGCATATTTGACGTCGCCCTTTCCTATGGGTAAAGATCTGATTAAGTCTATCCCCCACACTGCAAACGGCCACGGACTTTTCATCTGTTTCAGTTCATTAGGGGCTGCTCGCGGGACTTTTGAGAATCTCTGGCACTTGTCACACCTCCGTACGAATTCCATCGAGTCTTCATTCATTGTTGGTCAGAAATACCCTTGCCTCAAGATCTTTTTCGACAAACTTTTCCCCCCAGCATGGTCCCCGCAAAAGCCTTCTTGTACTTCTTTCATCAATTCTTTGGCCTTTTCTTTCAAAACACATCTGAGGAGTGGCATTGAGTATCCCCTTCGGTACACGATTCCATCGACTAGGATGTACCTAGCAGCCTGTCGCTGAAGGGTCCTAGCTTTGTTTTTGTTTGTTGGTAACACGCCTTGCGTGAGATACTCTACGTATGGTGCCATCCATGTATTTGCCACCTGAATCACCAGAGTGGTCTCCTCAGCTTGGATGCTTGGTACAGATAGTCGTTCAACTGACACTATGTTCAGAGTATCAACATCTTTTGCACTTGCTAGCTTGGCCAAAGCATCAGCATTAGAATTCTGGTCGCGAGGTACTTGCTGAAGGGTGTACTTGTCAAACTGTGCTAATAGATCCTTTGTTTTGTTTAAATAGGCAACAATCATTAAACCTCGAGCTTGGTACTCTCCCATGACTTGATTTACTACTAGCTGAGAGTCACTGTAGATGTCAAGTATCTTTACATTCATGTCCCTGGCTAATCGTAACCCAACGAGCAACGCTTCATACTCAGCCTCATTGTTGGAAGCAGTGAAATCAAACCTAATTGCATAGTGAAATTGATGCCCTTCAGGCATAATCAAGATCACCCCTGCGCCTGCATGATGCTCATTAGAAGAGCCATCTGTAAACAACTTCCACGACGGAAGTTGGTTTTGAGATTCAGGCTCATCAGGCTCTTCGGTCTGCTCGCTATCTGTAAGTTCTGTGAACTCTGCAATGAAGTCAGCTAGGGCTTGTCCTTTTATTGCTGCTCGTGGCAAGTAAGAGATATCAAATTGCCCAAGTTCGACTACCCATTTCAACAATCTTCCCACAGCCTCTGGCTTTTGCAGCACTTACCATAGAGGCTGGTCGGTCAAAACTGTGATTGGGTGGGTTTGAAAGTAAGGCCGCAGCTTCCTTGAGGCCAAAATTAAGCAATAGGCTAACTTTTCAATTGGTAAATAATGCAGCTGTGCTCCAATTAGCCTCTTGCTTACATAATAAACAGCCTTCTGCACCCCTTCTTCTTCCCTTACTAAGATAGCACTAGCAGCATATCCTGTAATCGCCAAGTAGACAAACAAAGTTTCTTCATTGACCGGCTTTGATAGAACGGGTGGTTGCGCCATGTGAGTCTTCAATGCTTGGAATTCCTGCTCGCACTCCTTCGTCCACTCAAATTTCTTGTTGCCTCTAAGTAGATAAAAAAATGGAACGCACTTGTCCGTTGATTTTGAAATAAATCTACTGAGAGCGACAATTCTTCTGGTCAAACATTGTGTTGGTTTTTATTGATCAAATCAGAGATTATACGCAGTGGAACAACAATCAAATTGTTAATTTAATCCCACAAGATTTCTAGATCTACTTCTTCACATGCATATATATATATATATTGAATCAAAGACATGAATAGAAAAATTACCTCAGGTCCTTCCTTGCTGCTATCTTTTTGTATGGCAAAAATCCTTGAGATCTCAGACCAAGATCTTCCAAAATGTTCTCAGCACACAAAGAACGAGTGTGGGCTCGCTATACAAAATAATAGGCAAAATCTATTGATCAGATTTTCTCAACACATGAGATCTGATAAAATTTGGACCTAGGTTTTGTGAAGAACAGTGACTTTTGTTTGCATCACTGTTCTCTTTCTCTAAGAGAGATTTCAAGATATTTTTCTATCCCTGAAAAGTTACGTTCTGAAAAACTGATATCCTATATTTAATATATCCAATATATTAAAATTAAAATATTAGTTATTTTAAACAATTTCAAAATAACAAATCAGTTATCAGATTTTGTTTAAATAATAATATTTTAATCATATTAGAATATCTCATTATTTATTTAATATTTAAATAACTAAAATTGTGGAACCAAGAAACTGTGCAGAGTCTCTTATGCGTGTAGCACAATGATTGTGCATTGTGCTACACGTGTACAACATGCCAGGGATGGCATGTGATTTTTCCCAATTTTTATTATTATTTAAATACCAAAAATCCCAAAAATAAATTAATTCAAAATTAATTATATTTTTGTTAAATCAAATCATTAATTAATTACACATAATTATACAATAATTATGTTTGATGCATAGAAAAATATTTTTCTTATCAAATAAGTCCTTTTGCCTATTTTTGTATTTACCTTTGTCAGTGTTTGTTTGAGCCATTTCGGGGACCATGGACTTATAACATTAAGCTCCAATAAATTGAAACTAAATAATTAAACTCTTTAATTATAATAGTTAATTTATTAATTATGATATTTCTCCACTATAAATTCAGAATTGCACTCTTTATGTTATAGATATACTTTTACAGAAATCTTATATTAAGTTGTCCATTGATATAACCATCTTACAATAGTTCAACCATCTAATTAATTAGTTCATAAATTAGAATGGAAGAATTACAATTTTACCTTTCTAATTTACTTCTTATTCCTTAAGTTCCATTAATTCACTAGTGAATAATTAATTTATAATCTAATTATAGATTTGAGCTCAAAATCATTCAGTTCCAGAATTAACCCTTAAGGGAACTAATATACGATCCGTTAGGAAAGATTAGATTTTGTGTTGTTGATACATGTTCCCAGCCATCCATGATATTAAATCTCCAAAACAAAAGTCATTAGCCTCATTCTATGAAGAGACCTTAACGAACGAATCAAAAGATTTAATAAACATGAACAGGAGTTCATGAACACTCATGATTTAGGTTGATCTATAAATGATCATCAGTTATGATATGAATTACAAGTCTTTATTGTTAAATGGTTTTTGGATAAAGACCTTAATTCATATCTGTCCATGTCATATATAATCATATTATATAAAGCACCTTTACCGAGATGTCTTACCACATCAATAATCTAAATCTAGATTATTTGTATCATTTTGATACTCAGTAAACCATACTTACAACTCCAATTAAAGAATTCCATAACTTTAATTTGTTGTTGTTGACTATTTTTATTCATTCATGTGATCTTAATTCTCTCGTACTAATACAAAATCACATCCTCAATAATGAATATGGAATTTTTCTGATATTTACAAAATTATTCAAACAATAATTTAACAATCTAAATATAATAAACCATTGTATTTATTTATTCACAGAAATAACAAATGTCTTTTACATGCTTTTAGGACACACTCCTAACAATCTCCCACTTGTACTTAAAGCAAGTGAGGCATTTCTCTCAATCCCATATTACGTACATGACCCTCGAATTGCTTTGCAGGAAGCGTCTTCGAGAACGGGTCTGCCAGGTTGTGTTCTGATGCGATTTTCAGAATGGACACACCTCCTCTGACCAAGTGGTATTTGCACTCTATATGCTTTCCCCTCTTGTGGCTTCTTGGTTCTTTACAATTAGTCACTGCTCCACTGTTGTCACAGTAAAGAACAAGTGGTTTCTCCACTTCTAGAACCACTTTTAGATCTGTGTAGAACTTTTTCAGCCAAACTGCTTCCTTAGCTGCTATGTATTCAGCTTCCATGGTTGAATCAGCTATACTAGATTGCTTAATGCTTCTCCAGACAACTACTCCACCACCATGAGTGAATACTGACCCAGAAGTAGACTTTCTACTATCCTTGTCAGATTGAAAATCTGAGTCAGTGTATCCAGTAGGTTCGAGGTCACTACCCGAATATACTAGCATATAGTCTCTCGTTCTCCTGAGATACTTGAGAATATGTTTCACCGCAATTCAGTGTTCCAAACCTGGATTTGATTGATAACGACTGACAATCCCTACTGCATAACATATGTCAGGTCTAGTACATAACATTACATACATTAGGCTCCCTACTGCTGATGCATAGGGATACTTTCTCATATCCTCTTGCTCTTGTGGTGTCTTTGGACACTGATCTTTGCAAAGAGTAATTCCATGTCTAGTCAGCAATTGACCCTTTTTGGAATTCTCCATAGAGAATCTTTCAAGCACTTTATCAATATAATTTTCTTGTGAAAGTGCTAGGAGCTTGTTCTTTCTATCTCTTAGAATTTTAATGCCTAGAACATTGCTCGCTTCTCCCAAATCTTTCATTTGGAATTTGTTAGCCAACCATTTCTTTACATTTGATAATGTCTCTACATCATTCCCAATGAGTAGGATATCATCAACATAAAGAACTAAGAAAACCATAACTTTCCCTTTGATGTATTTATAAACACATGCTTCGTCCACATTTTGTTCGAAACCATATGTTTTAATAGTTTCATCAAATGTTAAGTTCCAAGATCTTAATTCTTATTTCAATCCATATATGGATTTCAACAACTTGCTTACCTTTTGATCTTGATCCTTCTTACTAAACCCTTATGGTTGTTCCATATAAATGGTTTCATCAAGGTGGCCATTCAGAAAGGTTGTCTTGACGTCCATTTGCCATATCTCGTAATCATAGATGGCAACTATGGATAAAAGTATGCGAATGGACTTAAGCACGACCATAGGAGAAAATGTTTCTTCATAGTCCACACCCTCTCCCTATGTGTAGCCTTTGGCCACAAGCCTTGCTTTATAGGTCTCTACCTTTCCATCTGCACCCCTTTTCTTCTTGTAGATCCATTTACATCCAATGGCATTAACATTGTCAGGCAGATCTACAAGTTCCCAGACTGAATTGGAATACATTGATTCCATTTCTTGATTCATGGCATCTTGCCACTTATCAACATCAGGGTCTTCCATTGCTTCTTTAAAAGTCAATGGATCGTCCTTTTCAGTATCTGATACAAGAACGTGTGCCTCATGTTCGTAGCGAATAGGTTGTCTCACAATCCTCCCACTACGACGTTGCACTGGTTTTTCCTTTTCAGGAATTGTGGTTTCTTTGGTTGTTGTATCATTAATTGTTGCTTGTGACTTTGCGACTTCATTTGAGACCTTCTCCTTTAGAATAACCTTACTGCGAGGTTTGTGGTTATTAACATAGTCTTATTCAAGAAAAGTTGCATTTGTCAATACAAATGTTTTATTTTCTTTTGGACTATTGAAAATTCCACCTCTAGTCTCTTTGGAATATCCCACAAACATACACACTTCAGAGCGCGTTTCCAACTTCCCGGTCTTCCCTTATAAGCACGTATGCAGGACACCCCCGAATTCAAAAATAGTGTAAACTAGGTTTACAACCATTCCATAATTCTATGGGTGTCTTTTGGATAGACTTAGATGGAACATCATTCAATATGTATAGAACACATTGATTCGCATAGCCCCTAAATGACAGTGGTAATGATGAGAAACTCATCATTCATCTAACCATATCTAATAACGTTCTATTCTGTCCTTCTGAAACACCATTTTACTGTGGCGTTTCAGGTGTAGTGAGTTGTAATTGAATGCCATGCTCACGTAGATGGTTCTTGAATTCACAATCCAAGTACTCTCTTCCTCGATCATATCGAAGTGCTTTTAGTGATTTACCTAATTGCTTTTCAGCCTCTGCTTGAAATTCTTTGAACTTTCTAAAAGTTTCAGATTTTCTTTGCATCAAATATAGGTAACCATATCTTGAATAATCATCAATGAAAGTGACGAAATATTCATAACCTCCTCTTGCTTGTACATTAAGTGGACTGCTAACATCCATATGTACTAGCTGAAGTGGTTCTGTGGCTCTTGAACCTTTAGCAGAGAAAGGTCTCTTGGTCATTTTGTTTTCTAGACAGGATTTACAAACAGGGAGTGATCCAATAAATGGTTCTCTTAAAGGACTATCCTTTACAAGCCTATTTGTTCCGTCTAGACCAATATGGCCCAATCTCAAGTGCTACAGATATGTTTCACTATTGGAATCAGTTTAATAGATCTAGGATTAGCTGTTTTTAAATAATTCAGAATTATAAAAAATTTGTCATTCATTATAAGTATGTAAACTTTGTTTATCCCAAAGCATTTACATAATAAGTAAATAGATAATTTATTTATATAATAACTACTTTATTAATAAAGGAATAAATGTCATGCAAAAATAGAAATAAATTTCCAAACATTAATAATCAAAATTACTAACAATAAACTAAATTTCTAAACTGTAGTTTTCTTTGTTTAAAGAAATCTAAAATTTCTAAAACAAAATAAAGAAATTTAAATTGTTCAACTAACAATAAAATTACTAAATAAAAACTACTCTCGAACTTCTCCAGCTCTTTACTCGCTACCAAAATCCTCATCAGTCTCTTCCTCCTTTTCAAGGTTCTGATTCTACAAAAGGAAAAAAAAAAGAATAATAAATTAGTGGCATATATTTTTGAATCTACTATCCAAAAATTTTAATCTTATATTCATAGTATTTGAATCTACTATTCATAGTTGAAAAAATATATGTAAATCTTATTTACCTTTTTCGTTTGATATAAACGATGACACTCAGCAAAGACGTCCTCTGTCATTGCTCGCCACATCTCATGTGCTGAGTCATAGTGTATATATTTTTCCTTTGTTTCGTCAGGCATGGTTGAAAGCATGCAATAACGTTCCAACCGATCGGATTTCATCCAATTTACATATTTTTCTTCTGCTTCATAGCTAGTAGCCAGAGGTGGTTCTGATGGAGGTTTTTCACAGACAGTTGACATCATCTTCTTATAAGGAAAAATAGTCAACATGCCTCGAAACTAGTGTTGCATATTTTCAGGTTCAAAAACCAAGGATTTGAGAAAGGCATCGGTGTGTAATTCACCAATAGACATTTTTGCTGGCAAAAAAATAAATACAAATAAATATTATTATATTTAGAAAAATAAATATAAAAATTTCGGAAACTAAACGTGATGCATGAGCACAATTAAAACACATAAAAAAATTAATTTCCATGATAAAATTTTCTAACAATTAAAGTGCCGCCTTAGGGTCGGTCAAATTAATTTTAGAGAATTTATAAGACATTCTTATCTTTATTGTTTAAAACTTAAAATAACTCTTTATTTTCTCTTTTAAACATTAAAGTACCGCTTAGTTTGGTCAAATTATGATTATCCACTGCAAAAGCGTAATCATAGCATTGTGAGTGCAACCCATTATTTCAGAGTTCATGACTTAACTTAGGATATGCCGCCTTAGGGTCGGTCAAACCTAAAATACATCATTAGTTCCTATCTTTGTAAGAAATATAACCTTGCTATTGATATGTCTAGACACCTTCCTTAGGGGGACGAAAACAAAGTCGTCGCGGGGCGCTATTCATATCTCACAGTGTTATATTAATAATGGAGACCACGAGTTATGTTTGAGATATTAACCCTCTCCCACTCACTATTTTGAAATAAGTGTTTTTAACCTAATTAATTCCAAATTTATTATAACATCTTTAAACCTTATGAACACAATTAAAATTGGAAAGAAAGTGAGTTTCTAGGTCCATATCCAATTTTAAATTACCAATTATGTTCATCTAAACTTTACTAAAAAAACAATTTTAAAATAAAGTTGGTTTAAAGAAATTAATTCATAAAAACTTAAAAATTGGTGTGATATTTTACCAAGTTTTCAAAAATAAAACTAAGTAATTTACATGCAATTGATTTCGCAAAACAATTCATATAAACATATAGGACAATCCTAATAATCATATTTCTACTAATGAGATGCATGATTATGACTGTGTGGGTTTTTATGTATGACATAAAATGCATGAACATGTTATCAATCACATCAATCACATGAAAATAATTATTTAAATAAATAAACAATAAATGTTGAACCTGATGCTTTTGGGTATTTCTAATTTTAAAACCACTTTATATATCGGGCTTCTTTACTTTACTATCGGTAGGATATGTGTCGTTGTTGGTCCAGAATAATAATAAGAAAACAATTTTCTAATTATTTTGATTAATTAAAACAAACTTTTAAGTAATCATTATTTTTATTTTTCTTTTTAATTAAAACAACTTTTAATTAAAATTAGAAACTGAAATATTTAATTAAAATCTGTTATTTTTAAAATTAAATTTTGAAATAAGATTTTCAAAAAGTTTGTTAGGATAACAAAACTATCACATTATTTAAATATCAAATTTATAATAAATAGGATATTTAACATTTTAAAATTTTTAAAAAAATAACAGAATAATTTCAAAAAAAATAAAAAAAATTCTGGACCAGCAAGACGGGGACACATGGCGTCAAACGGGGCTACCGGGACTGGACTGTACGGAACCGTACAGACGTCCCGGCAGCGGCTCGGAGGGCGGCCTCAGAGGAGCGGTGGCTGAATTCTGAATCCCAGGCTCCGTTCTGACTTTTGTGTGATCGAAATTACAATTTTATGGTGTCAAAAACCAAATAAAATTACATAAATCCTATGCCCTTTAATGGCTTACAAAATGATCTAATCATAAACAAATCCTAACCCAAACACACCATACAATTAACGATTCAACATTCCCATGCATTCAATCATATTAAGCCATCCATTCATTCATCAAAATAAATAAATGCATAAAAGTAAACTCACACAGATTCAATATATATATATATGTGAAGATGGCTATGGTACCATTTGTTGGTTTTTATTGGTCAAATCAGAGATTATACGCAGCGGAACAACAATCAAATTGTTAATTTAATCCCACAAGATTTCTAGATTTACTTCTTCACATGCATATATATATTGAATCAAAGACACGAATAGAAAAATTACCTCAGGTCCTTCCTTGCTGCTATCTTTTTGTATGGCAAAAATCCTTGAGATCTCAGACCAAGATCTTCCAAAATGTTCTCAGCACACAAAGAACGAGTGTGGGCTCGCTATACAAAATAATAGGTAAAATCTATTTATCAGATGTTCTCAACACATGAGATCTGATAAAATTTGGACCTAGGTTTTGTGAAGAACAGTGACTTTTGTTTGTATCACTGTTCTCTTTCTCTAAGAGAGATTTCAAGATAGTTTTCTATCCCTGAAAAGTTACGTTCTGAAAAACGGATATCCTATATTTAATATATCCAATATATTAAAATTAAAATATTAGTTATTTTAAACAATTAGAAAATAACTAATCAGTTATCAGATTTTGTAATAATAATAATATATTAATCATATTAGAATATCTCATTATTTATTTAATATTTAAATAACTAAAATTGTGGAACCAAGAAACTGTGCAGAGTCTCTTATGCATGTAGCACAGTGATTGTGCACTGTGCTACACGTGTACCACATGTCAGGGATGGCATGTGATTTTTCCTAATTTTTATTATTATTTAAATACCAAAAATCCCAAAAATAAATTAATTCAAAATTAATTATATTTTTGTTAAATCAAATAATTAATTAATTACACATAATTATACAATAATTATGTTTGATGCATAGAAAAATATTTTTCTTATCAAATAAGTCATTTTGCCTATTTTTGTATTTACCTTTGTCAATGTTTGTTTGAGCCATTTCGAGGACCATGGACCTATAACATTAAGTTTCAATAAATTGAAACTAAATAATTAAACTCTTTAATGATAATAGTTAATTTATTAATTCTGATATTTCTCCACTATAAATTCAGAATTGCACTCTTTATGTTATTGATATACTTTTATAGAAATCTTATCTTAAGTCGTCCATTGATATAAGTATCTTACAATAGTTCAACCCTCCAATTAATTAGTTCATAAATTAGAATGGAAGAATTACCATTTTACCTTTCTAATTTACTTCTTATTCCTTGAGTACCATTAATTCACTAGTGAATAATTAATCTGTAATCTAATTATAGATTTGAGCTCAAAATCATTCAGTTCCAGAATTAATCCTTAAGGGAACTAATATACGATCCGTTAGGAAAGATTAGACTCTGTGTTGTTGATACATGTTTTCAGCCATCCATGATATTAAATCTCCAAAACAAAAGTCATTAGTCTCATTCTATGAAGAGACCTTAACGAATGAATCAAAAGATTATTAAACATGAACATGACTACAAGAAAAAATGCTTTTGATAACACCAAAAATGTGTTATCAAAACATACCATAACACTTTTTGATGTGTTAAGACCGACTATGTTATCGTAGGTCAGGGAACTTTACATAATACTTTATCATTGTTATACAGATGTGTTATTATACTGTCAACGATAACACACTTTCTTTGTTATTTTAATAAACAGATAAGTGTTTAATTATATTATTTATAGTCGATTATATAACACATTTCAATACTTATAAATTTGTGTTATACTACACTTTAGTATAACACATTTTTTGTGTTATATAATGAAGTTTGCATTTCAAAATTCTTTACTTATAATTTTTTTATTGTAATAGATATTATAACACATTTTTCGTATTATTTTAATATTTAGATAAGTTTAAATTCTCATTATATATTCATTGATACAACACTAATTTATTCTATTATATATATTTTTTTATTTATATAATTAAAATTAACTTTCTAATATATACTAGCAACATCAAATGAACTTGATTTTCAAATAACAAAAAGTAAAAATATTCAACATAGTATTAAAAATCCACAAATTAGTTTAAAACATTCAACATTGTATTAACAATCCACAAATTAGTTTAAAACATTCAACACTGTCATCAACGACAAAATGTTATTTAAGTATTCAAGTAGTCTTAAATATTCAACATATTCTACTACTTTCAGCACAAAATATTCTACAGCTGCCCAACACAAAGCCTTCAAAATTAAGTATCCTTTTCTATTTCACTTGTCACATCTACAAAAATAAACAAATAAATATTTTATTGTTATTATCTAGCATCACAAATTACTTGAAGAAAAATGCTTTGGAAATTATTTCCAAGAGAGGACACCACATACAAAATAATGAATTCACAACTACACCAAAGCAAACAAAGAAACCAAACACTAAATTATAAGACATTAGTTCTTTTTTTAGTATGAACTCATGTGTTCATGTATATGTGTGAGAGAGAAAGAGAGGAAGGAAATGATAGAGAAGTTAAACAAAATTTATATATGTACCATACTAATCCAACCATAACAGTAATAAAATTGTTGAGATTAGCTTTTGGGACCTAGCAGCAATAAAAAAGAGATAATAGTGATAAATACTGAAAACAAAAATCATTAACATGCTACTGTACAAATTGAAGGCACCAAAATCACCATTCATGAGTCAAAGTTTTCCATAATCTATACAAGAGATTGTGAAATAAAGAATTTGATTGTAGAGTGCATAACAATAAATCAACAGACCTCGTGAACTACTATAAAATA
Organism: Humulus lupulus; assembly: GCF_963169125.1. Lineage (NCBI taxonomy): Eukaryota > Viridiplantae > Streptophyta > Magnoliopsida > Rosales > Cannabaceae > Humulus > Humulus lupulus. The sequence continues at coordinate 143,100,593 of NC_084800.1, read as the reverse complement.
CTATAGAATCACAGAAGAATGCAATATTTTGATCCTAAATTATTATAAATTCACTCTTTGAATGAATCTCAATGGTCTTAAGAGCAGTGGAATCATAAACATATGATTCTGTGCATAAAAATATATTAGCATAATGTAAGAAGCAATAAAGAGCACTACATATGCTTGTGTGCATATAAACATAGCTGCATGATGTAAGATATATATATAAGATCCAATGGCCTAGAATCTAGATGACACTCATATTATATGTGTGCAAGGCAAACATGTGATTAGGCTTACTAAAAAAGAAGCAATAAAGAGCATAAATGGTTGTGCCAATTCATTAGTCTGAAATAGTTTGAGAGATTAAATAAAGAGCATGACCATGTATTTAGACTAAGTCCAACAAGCCATAAGAAACTCATAAAAGAGAAACACAAATAGAACACCACAATAAACTAAGCTACAAAAATCAGCAGCAGAGTGTGCTTTATGATTGAAGCCACTGCCAAAAAAAAAACAGAGAGAGAAAACACAACACACTAAACTTGGAAGTTTTATTAACCAACAATTCTGGACAAAAATCATTGTCAGAGAAAGATCCCTTCTCTTTATGAATCAAATACTATTTTGCAACATCAAGAGAGATATTGACAATCCCTTTAACACAATCCAAACCCTAACACAAATAGAGATATTGACACCTAGAATAAACAACCAAACAAAAAGCTCTTATACAGGCACCACATCACATTACTTCAAAAACATAAAGCATGCATAAAGTACAACATAGTATTACTGTCTAATGAGCAGTCTCCTGAAAGAAACCATCAAAGGATATAGAAAAACTGTTGACAACATAGTATTACTGTTGGGGTTTTATGCCCTAATTAAAACTCAAATTCTTTGTAATCTCATTTTATTATCAATAAAAGAATAGAAATCATTTTTTGACTTGGTCAATCACTTTGCTCACATGTTTTATTTTCATGATTATTTGTTTAATATAAACTTCTATTAAATCCCGAGCATATAGCTAATCTTATTTATAGTGACGTAATCACTGTGGAATATAAATATGATTATATGATTAAAATAAGTTAGTCCTAAGATTAGTCAGTGCACCGGATTTACACTGACTTGCCAATCTACGATATGATCTACTTACACATTACAGTGTTATGTTCTTTCCAGAACATTAGCAAAGTAGATAAGATCGGATGTATTTGTTACATCGGACAGGACCGATATTGATAGTTGATAAGATAAGTAAACATACCGTTATTATCTATTCTAGTCATATCATATAGTTGACCATAGATCAATTCAATCTCAATTTTGAGTGGTTAGTATTCTAACTAATTATATTATTTGACTTCTTTGACTTGTTCGTTATCAGCTTACCTTACGGACTAGCCCGTACTTACATTTTGGGAACTCGGTAGTATAATTGAGTGGGAGTGTTAATCATAGATATGAACATCTATAGCTTCTGATGAAGAAGTGAAACGATGGTTTCCTTTTAGTTTGGTTGAAGGTGTTAAATGATAGAGATCTCATTTCAATAATTAAATTAGTTTACTGAAATATCATTTACAAGGAACTAAGTGTTTTAAGGATAAAATACAATGAGGGGTAAAACAGTATTTTAGTCCTATCTGATTGTAGACCATCTATAGAGGATTGAGTGACAATTATGGTTGTAACAATGGATAATTAAGAGCGTATCTATATTTGTTATAGAGCATTCTATGAATTCAAGAGTGCAATTCCAAGTCTATAGTGGAGTCACGAGGAATTAATAAGTTAGTAAATTTATTTGTTAGATTTATGATAACTTATTGGAGCTTGATTTCATAGGCCCATGGTCCCCATTGTAGCTTGGATAAAATCATCTAGATAGTCTCAATTAATTGATTTAATCATCAATTAGAATTATCAAAGTTGACCAGGTCAATTTTGGATAGTTTCAGAGAGTTGTGTAATTTTGAGAAGAAAAGAGAAATTATGGAAAATTTATTAATTAAGATAAATTGGTATCTAAATTAATAAATAAATTTAAATCAAGGTTCAAATTATAAATAATTAATTTGATAAAAGATTTAAATAATTATTTAATTAATTAAATCAATAGAAAATAATACAGGCCTTGATTTTAAGTCCAATGGGCTTATAATCAAATGAGAAATTTCACAAGCCTATAGCCCATGATAATTTCGACCTAGGGCTTCAAAATGGCTATTATTTTGTTTATTTTTTAATTAAATTAAATGGCATAATTGAGTCTATAAAAGGAGTGCTTAGAGAGAAGTCAAAACATAAGTTTGATAAGTCACAAGTCAGATTTTCTGATAGTTTTAGATTCTCTCTAAACACAAGTCCTTTTTTAAGCCACTTTGTTATTTTCTCTTCTTCTCTCTATTTCTATCTCATGTGTTGAGAATTTCCCACACTAGTCTAGGTGGTTCTAAGGATACATTGGAAGATTGTGAGGAAAATAGAAGATCGGTTCAGTTTCTTGATAATACTCTGCGACAGAGAGGATACAAGAGTTAGAGAAACTGAAGGAAGGACTCTTTAATTCCGCTGCGTATACTGTAAGTATTCTATTCTTTGTTTCTCTTGAATTCAATTTTAGAAACATGTTTTAGGCTATCTCGTATTAATTTGTTTAATATTAGATATACATAAAAATAAATAAAGATCCTGTATAAGCTAATCCAACAATTACTTTCTCTAATTCTCTACTCATACAGTAATAAGAAAGGAAAAAGAAAACCTTTTGGATAGCTAAATTATTTCATCACTGATGTTACATAAGATTATATTTAAAACAATTGATATTTTTCTAATGGGGAAAAAAGAAATGAGGCAATTCTAACCTGAGTAATATATTTGATGACTGTCATAAAGACTTGGATTGAGCTGAAAACGGAAAGAATCAGTTCAAGTCAGAAAGTGAATCAATAATATATTTCATAGTAAATGGAATTTAGAAACCTAAAGCTAATTATGATAAAGCAATTAAGCCAATAAATCGAAGCAAAAATGCTTTTATCATCTAGCTTTCCAATGTTTTTTAATCGAAATGAATTGTTTGAAACTCAATTTGAGAAAGAGAGCAATATCTCTTTTGCCATGTTTTTTCAATTTTAAACTTATGCTTCAGGAAACAATTTTTGTATGATTCAAAGTGTATAACACTTAACTGTAGTTCATACATAAATTTTCGTTTCTGAAAAGACTTATTAAGTGATTAATTCAAGTATGATGCATGAAAATTCATTAACAAGAGTAAAAACTATATTTAAACTTTAAGTATGCTAGTCTTGGAATCTTATATAAGGCATTCATTCAAACACTTTGATTGCAAAAACTGTAATCTATATATAATGTATAAATTGTTCATTAGTTCATAGCATTGAGAAATGGTTATAAACTCAGATTTGTTCTTACAATCGATGGCCCTTTATTACTTTATTTATCATAGATCTATGGCTTTATGCAAAAGTAAATGGAATGTTCAGAAATCTCAGCCAATATATAAATATACATACAAAAATTTAGTTCTATAGCAAATGGAAAGTTCAGAAATCTCAGCCAATTTTCTATCATCATCCAAAAACAGAAAACTCAGAACTAAGACAAAAACATATATATATATTTATGTATGTATATCCTTAATTTATTGAAAACCCCCTTTTACTTCCTTCAGACATAAGCTATATAAACTTAGTTATTAGACGCCATTCATGGAGCGACAATAAATTATCGACTCCAAATTTCCAAGTAACAGAATAGTTGGATGGTGAACTTATACCACCTAGGCTTGTACTCAGGGAGCCAAATAATTGTATGACTATGAAATGAAAGAACTCATTGTCTAATGTTCAACTACTTTTTAGTTAACTACTCTACAAGATACCAACTGCACTTTAAGATCAATGCATTTGTGTGTATATGTTGTTTTCTTGCATTCAAAAGATATATTCAGTTTACTGAAGCCAAAAAAACATGATAGTAATGTGCCTTGCGTTTGTTATGGTAGGAAGTTTAAAAAAAAATCTTCCAAACTATCTTATGTTCTCTTAAAATGGAGGGATCAAAGGCAGAAAAGGACCAATTTCAATTCAAGCTGAGATATATGGATTCACACCCTCCTTTCACCTGGCTGAGGTAAGCAAGTCCAGTGGTGATACATTGGAATACAAAACAATAATGAAAAAGGATATAAGACCAGATTTAAAAGACATTGTTTGGGCATGTCAAGGTGAACAGATGCAGCAAGAATAATAACAACACCACCATCAACAATTTCTGCATAATTCCATTCTATTTTAGTGTGCTCATTTTCTTAATGCATACACATGTTGTATTATTTGACGTTTTATTAATAATGGTATCAATTATGATGAGATTATTTGAGCACAAGAAAGTAATAAATAATGGTATCAATTATGGTATCAATTATTTGCATGGTTAAAAATAAAATAAAAATAAAGCGTGAGTAGACATGAAAGTCTCCAAAAATTACCTCCCTAAGAATCAAGACTCCTCTCTTTGAATCTTGGCATGCTACAAGCTCATAACTGACAAGATTCATACCATCCCTTAAAGATGTGACTAGTGCTACATGTGAAAAAGATAAATGGGTATTTAGATGCAAATTAGGTTGCTTGAAGACATTTCATGAGAATTTGAAATTTTGTTCCCACTTAATCTGGGATTCTGTCACTACCTTAAAACGGGGCTGCTTATAATTCACTAATTTCAGTTATAATATGTAACGACCCAAATTCACTAATAAGGCTTAAGGGCCTTGATTAGTGTGCCGGGAGGGCATGATGAGAATTATGTGTGATGATTATGATTTTAAGCATGTTATATGACTATGTGAATTATATTATGTGATAATTATGATGTGTGAATCGTACCACGTGGGTGCTGTGATATTAGTGTGATGCACGTGCTGGGACGGTCCTAGAAAGCTAGATAATGGTAACTGGTGATTTGGTAACCTGTGTAACTGTTAGTAACCATAGAGAGTAACAGGTTTTATGGGGAAAGTGGTAGAATTGCAAAGCTGGTGAAAAGACAAGTATGGCCTTGAGGTTTAGTTAGGAAGGGGTATTAGTGGAAGGGTAGAACAGTCATTTGGTAGGATAAATGATTATTAGCTGAAGGGAAAATATGATATACGTATAACATTTGGAGAAAGGGGCTTTATGCTGAATGTTGGAGACCTAGAGGAGCAAAACTAAGATGGAAGGGAGAAGCTGAATTTAGCTCTTGGAAGGAGAATTAAGGAGTGATTGAAGATGTCAAGCAAGCTTAGACCAAGAATATTCAGAGGTAAGATCTTGATTATGATATATCCAAGTTTTAGGTCTGAAATATTAGATAATGAATGTGAATTGAGGCAAGTTGGTGGCTGGTTTTATGTAATTTCAGAATTGGGAAATTAAGGGGGAAGGAGGTTTAGAGCTGGAGGTTGGACTCATCACTCAAGGTAAGGTCTTTGTATGTTTATTAGGCTTGTTTTTGTTAAGGTATAGGGAGTTTGGAGTGTGGTTTGAGTTTGGGTTCAAGCTGTTCTTAATTTTCTGGTTTGAGTTGTTAAGTGTGAAATTCAAGAGTGGATTTTAGGATTGAAGGTGTGAGTGAGCTTGGGCATGATGTTTTTGGGTTGTTGTGAGGTTTATTAAAGGTTTAGAGTTGGTTTTGGGACTAAGGATGGAGTTTGGGGTGATTTGGAGAGGTTGGAGCTCGGGAAAATGTGAGGGAAAAACCCAGAATTCTGGGCTGCGAAGGCGTGCCGCGGCACGGGTTTTGTGTGCCGCGGCCTGGAGTCTCTGATTGATGGGTGCCGCGGCACAAGAAAGTGGTGCCGCGGCACAAGGCTAATTTCAGGATGTCACACTTGGCAATTTTTGGCCTTTGCTCCGGGGGTTCGGGAGATGTCTCCGGGGTGTTGTTCTAAGGTTTTGGGGGTTCCGAGAGTGTGGATTGGGTTCCGGGAAGGTAGTCTTGGATTGGTTAATGACAAAGAATATTGTATTTGTGTTGTGATTAGGACTTTGGAGGGGCTCGAGGTAGAGGACCGTGCTCGCGGCTTCGTGGCATCGGAAACCAGTGAATTGAAAGGTAAGAAAGCTGCACCTGAGTATGTGGTTAGGTTGGGACTAAGTGTTCCCTATGTTGGTATGTATTGTTATGTAAATGTGATTAACCATGTGGTCATGATGGGACTAAGTGTTCCCAATATTTGTATATCATGTCGTGAGATGGTGTTATTACGCCATGGGACATGCGATTACCGGCCTAAGGGTGTCGGAATCATTATTTGCGCACTGGGGCGCGGCTCAGCCACTGGGAGCTGAGGCAGCTTGTTTATCACTGAGCTTGGTTAAGCTGGCCAGAGTCAGTGAGTATTACACTGGGGGCGGCTCTATTGAGCCGAAGACAGTGTGCCAAATAGAGGGTGCGACTAAGGGCGACAACCCTGAATGTTATTTGATGGGTATGACAATCTATTGGTTATAAATGTGAATGTTGTGCTATGAACATAGTTGATTGACTGTCTGGACGACAACTGTTATTACTGATTGGATAGATGTATGAAATGTTGAGCTCTTGGTTGAGCATTGTAAAATATTTGTTAAGTGTTGCTGATCTTATTATGTTATCATGCCTTCTTGCTGGGCCTTGGCTCACGGGTGCTACGTGGTGCAGGTTAAGGCAAGGGCAGGCTGGACCAAGCCCGAGGTGGAGAGCTCCAAGGTGAAATGTACATAGCTAGCTGTTCGATCACCACGATCGAGGAGTGGACCAGGGCAGGGACTACCTAACTGCTCGTTTTTGCCTTAGTATGGCCAGTCAGTGTATTTAAACTTTGTAACTTTTGTAAATGGCTTTTAAACTGTCATTTTTGGGATCCCATGTAAATAAACAATGCTTAGTAATGAAAATATAACTTTTGAGACCAAAACACTTTTAACCCTAGTTCCTCTACTGTTTCAGTAACACGATTTTACGTAAATAACTTGATTAGCAAGTCTGGCACCTTATAAACACACAGTGTAACGGTCTTGGCTATCCAGGGCGTTACATAATAGCACTCTATCTTTCATTCTCAGAGTTTCTTAGCAACAATATTCAGAGATATTTTTTATATCCAAAGAAACAGATAGCTAATATGATGTAAAAGATGACTTTTAAGATAGCTTTTTCAAACCCCAAAGGAAGTAGGGAAAGAGAGGGGGGCAAGTAAATTTACAATAAGGAAATCAAGAGAAAAAAGGTATGCGCAGAAATAAATTAAGTAAGAAAATTGGAATGCATCATTGCGGAGTAAAAATAAATCGAGAGTAGATTAAAAAGGAGAACAAAAAATTGTACCTGTGACAGCATATAGAGCACATAAAGCATGGAAATCAAGAGAGCGGTCCTGTAAAGAAAGAAATATAGGATCAGAAAGAGTACACAGTCGTTACTCCTTAGGAACTAGAAAGTTACATCTAACATGTGAGAAATAATCATAGCAAAATTGGAGTGTATAAATATCATATGAATGAAAATACATATAGCGTATTAGCTATTATGTTTAGACATTTAGTTGACGCACTGGCATGAGAAACTGGGTTCAATTCAAGAAAAAAACAAACATGGGGCACAATGATGTGACCTACTCATCATGATACCAAATAGATGGGTCACTGATGTGATCTACACCAAGCTTAACACTCTCAAGGTCGTATTTTAATCATACCATGTAAGCCTATACCATTTGAAATATAGAACCATTGTGTCTAAAAGAGGGATTGCTTAATCTAACAATGATAAGATACTATTCAGTATACACAACTGTCAACAACACTTAAAACATTTGTCCAAATACCAAATAGCCCAAAAAGAATATAGTGAGTTATAAATTGTCCATTCATATAGTAATTACTGACTAAGATGGCCATAAACGAACCAAGTGATGTATTGGAACAGCTATCAATGTTCCAAATCTGCCGTTAATTCGTCCAACAATTTCATGGACCTGGCTTGTGAGTTTTTGATCTGTGAAAATGCAATATGAAACCGTGCATTAATTGAATTTTAGCACCAAAGCAAACAAATGCACTTAGAACTGAAGTGTACTTCCTCAAACAAGGTAAGTTGTTTAACTCTGAAAAAAAAAATATCTTAACCGTTGTTGACTGAGTAAATTATTTTAAAACAATGACAATAATAAGATGGAGAGGCAAAATAGAACACTATTCTGCATCAACCCCAAGCTACAATCAGAAGTAACCTAGAACTCAAAACACAAAGCTTATAGCTCAAATTCAGACATAGAAACACATTAAACTACTAAAAGATCTAGCACAAGGAATTCAACTTAAATTTAGACATTCCAATGAGTTTTTCTCTCCTTACTAAAGAAGAAGAATTCCTAAAATGCAACAGACGCTAGTCCTTCTGCCAGGGCTTGAATTAATCAAGGAAACAAAAAGAAATCATGAAACATAAAGAATAAAACTATTTGCAAATCAGGCAAACACAAGAAGAAGCAATGCAAATTTAGACAGAAGTATACACTTTGGAACATTTGTTCTAGTTGGCAAAGCAATTTGCAACAAAACTACTTTGTCACGCCAATCAGGGTTTTCCTCGAGGAATTTTTCGAAGGCCAATATCTTCTGAGGAATCCCTTTGATCATATCAAGGCGACCTACACCTAACATCACCTGTAATGCCATATATTTCACATAAGAAATAGTTAATATATAAAACATAAGATATATCATTAAATATACAAATTAGAGAGGAAAAAAAATATTAATCTACTAAAATTAGAATTACAAACACCTCTCTACCCATGCAACAAGCAGTAGCAATAGCATAAATAGAAATGTGTCACTAGGAAGGCAAGGACTAAGAATTATCTAACAGCTTTACAGTAAAAGAACCAAACATGAATATCCAGGACGAACACTCTGAAACAAATCATAAGTTTCCATAACGTGTGGGTTGAAGAAACTAGCACTACACCAAATAACCCTTTCCACAACATTTAAGAATAACTCTTTTAAAAAGGTGTTATCCTAAACCCATCTAATTAGGCTGGACATAAAAAAATGGCGCACAAATTCATTAATTGGCGGCAAATGAAATATTTGTACCAAATTGTATTATTTCTATTCTCATTTTCTAAATCTACATATCTCATTCTCTCTCTTAACTCTATGTAAATCTCCTACCCAAACCCCAAATTTTCCCGAGACCTCTCTAAAAAAATTTCAAAACTTTCCGAGAGGAAATTCTCCAAATTTCCCAGAAATTTCCCCATAGCCTCAAACTCCCAGCTCTCCCTACCTCTCACCGAAATCCCAAAATTCTAGTCCTCTACTAATAATCTTTATCCTGTGCTATTACTTGCTTATTTTCTTATTCACTTTGTCTCTCTCTCCTTTTTTCGTGTGTGGGTTTCGTCGTTTTTGTTACACTAGATAGCCAGTATTTGAGCTCTGAAATCTCCGTTAGACATGGGGAAACTGCTAAAAGAGGTGCTCAAGACTCTTTGCGGTTCGAATCAGTGGTCTTATGCTGTGTTCTGGAAGATCGGCTGCCAAAACCCTAAGTAAGTTTTAGTTGAGAAATAATTTGGTCTCAACTAAAGGTGTAGAAGTAGTTCTATAACTTTTCTTTGGCTGATATTTGTCCCTGGTTTGGATGAGTAGAAAGAAGCTCAACACGTGAGTTAGATTCAATTGAGTTAGTTTATCAACTGCAAAATATTGATGTTTTTAGAAAATTTTCATTTTTTATTTCCGTTTTTGTCCATGTTTTCTTAGAAGCCAAACAAAGTAGATCTGTTGGGTCATTTCTTTTTCTTTAAAGGGTTTTTGGGGACTAGGGTTTGTGATATCTTTCTGGTTCTAAGATATGATACACATGTGAAAAGTCTTAACTATTATCGTTTTCTAGATTTTGTTTCGTAATCTGATTTTTGTTGTTTCCTATTTTTGGAATGTTATGTCTTTCTTTGTTATGTTTTTCCTTCTAGATTCCCAGTGAAAAAAGCATGTTCATTATAGGTTCACTAACCACTCTATGCCTGACTCATTAAATATCCTAAATCTATTGGTTCAGATTTCGGTCTGCGATGCTTGATTCTATTCAGATTTACTTTGTTGTTTCAAGGGGGAGAAAATTTTAATATTTTCCACTAGCGGTTAATTTGATGGAAAAATCAGTTCCTTTTGTCTTTGTCCAGGCTTCTGAAAAATGCAATTTTAACTATTTTTTATGCTCAAATTACTGGGAAAAAAAGACTACTTTAGGTACTTGGAAATCAATATATAATATTGTTTAATGCTTCTTGGTACTGGACTGTTTCTTTAACTTTTAATATGCCCTAAGGATGAAGAATTTTACTTGTTGACAGGCTGCTAATATGGGAAGAATATCACTATGAATCCTCAAATTCTTCTCTACCTGCAAGCATTTGTGGAGCTGGGAGTACTGAGCTACCTTTTGGAGAGTGGGAAAGACTATTGATGTCATCTGAAACTTGCCCTTCTCAGCTTGGAAGTCAAGTGGGAGATCAAGTCTCGGCACTTATTAAAAAAATGATGATTAGTAATCAGGTCAATATAGTGGGTGAAGGGTATGCATTTTCCATCTTCCATTAAGTTTTTTAACTATTTAATGTGACTACCTTGTAATTTGTAATGAAGTGTATGCCTTCTGATATTTATTTAATTATATATTTTTGAGGTTTCAGAATAGTTGGGCGAGCTGCATTTACTGGAAACCATCAATGGATTCTTTCAAATAGTTATGATAAATATGTCCATCCCCCAGAGGTAATATTATCAATAATGACACTAAAGAATTCTGTCATACTGTATTGCTCATTTTGCAGAGCCTAGAGAGATGGTCTATAAGTTATAACTCATGTTTACTATGAATGGTTGCAAAGGAAAAGTTAGGGATTGTCTCTGAATTTTATTTTCTAGTTGTGTATGTATGCAATTTGACATCTGAAACTTGGAAGTTTTTTTTATTTTTCTTGGATTTTTTCAGATCTTAAATGAGATGTGTCACCAATTTTCAGTTGGCATGCAGGTTTGCTGTCTTTATCTGCCATCTGCTATTTTTGTCTAATCTTTGTCCTGCTCATTTGGATCGTGGTGGAGGCTGGTGGAGCTAGCAATGAGACCGATTCGATCCTCGCCAAGTCGGGACTCCGGACCATTCATGTTGGATTCGAGCAGTGGATGCCGAATTATTGGGAGGGTCGTCATCGATTGGAGGCTCGGATGAGGCTTCGTGCATTGAGGTGAGTTCATGGTACTTTTGCTCAGCTCAGTTGTTTATTTTAGCGTTTATGTTAGTTTTGTTTCCAAAATTGAGTTCATTGGCTATTGTTTTGGATGGCCACTAGTCCAGGTTCTTGAATTGCTTTTTTCTCTATAAAATGGCAGCATAAATTCCTCTTTAACCCAAATCAATATCATTAATGCTCAATGGTATACAAATGTGTATATATATATAACAGAAATTTTAATAGAATTAAAATATATCAATCAGAATTTTGTTGCTATAGATGAGAATGCTTGATTTTTTTTTTACTTTTGGTAATTGGAATGATGTGGACCATTTTAAGATAATAATGAAGTATGATTTCACAAAGCACATTGTTATTTCAAAGTTGAACTGTTTATAGATTTCTCAATACCAAGTTTGCAATCATCATCTTTTTATTTAGGCCTGTACAATTTTTAGGCAATTTGTCATTATGTGTTAAGAATTTTGACTCTCTTTCTTACTCCATTATTCCAGCTTCTGAAATGACCGATTTTTTCTATCTAGTTAAGTTTTTTATTAATTATATAAATGTTATCTTTTTGAAATGGTTTATGACTGAATTGGATTTTTCTATATTCATTTCTATGAATACCCTACTAATTTGTACAATATTATGATAATTACTATCTCATTTTTATTGTTACTATGTCCCATAAGCTAATCTCAATAATTTTATTACTGTTGTGGTTGGATTAGTATTGAAAGTAAATTTTGTTTAACTTCTCTATCCTTTCCCCCCTATTTCTCTCTCACACATATATATACATGAACACATATTTCTTATTATTGATATTCTTAAAATTGTTGAGGGCTTTGTGGTAGTTTGAATTATCAAAACAAATTTTACTTATTTTCATAGAGTTTATATCATAATATGATGCCATTTGCAAGTTTCTTCTCTTTTTCCACTTGCTGCCCCTGTTTTGCATTGTGAGTGAAATCTGAAGAAAAAAAATAATGGGTTTATTTAAGCAAAAGATGGCAGAGATATCTTAAGTATATTTTATGGAATATTTTATTCATTATTGCAGCAGTTTCTCTCGCTCTTTTTCTTGTTGCACTTGTTCATAGTTGTTATGAATGAATGGTTTAAAATATTTATTATACTTACAACTGCATGACAAGACACTGCAGTAGTCTATTACTCTAATATTTTACTGCATCCTAGAATTTTAAACAATCAGATGATTTATCTGCTAAATTTTGTCCTTGTAGGGAAGGTTCTTGAGCTTTATTTTGAGATGTAGTCCATATGTATAATAACTAAGGGAAAACTGAATGTTTTGTCAATCAAGTGTTATACTTTTAAAGGGCCGATATTTGCATTAATCTATCACCTATGTTGTACATGAATTTATTGGTTAAATAGAAGTTCTTTTGTTAGCTTGTCGGAAATTCAGAATGCACGTGGCATAATGGATGTTCTTACATAAATACTTAGCGCAATATAACTTATGTACTGATTTTTTATTTGTAAGCTGTAAAGTTAATTTTACTGTATTTTCCTTTTTAATGTTAGTGGGTTTTACAAATGGTAGTATCCTTTGCCCTGTGATGGAGAAACTCAATGTTGGAAACAATGCCTTGGCCTGATGATTACTTTCCTTTTTTTTCCACGGTTCTTTAGTTTGTTTCTACATTACTTTGTGCCTGATGATGAAAACTTTTATTTTTGTATTGATATGTGCATTGATTTCATTTTGAGCCTCCATCTTTTCTGCTCTCACCATCTTTGGTACTCACCATGATCCATTATTTTATTTTATTTATTTATTTATTACTATTTTCTCATGTTGGTTGTGGTGATGATGATCTGTGTTTGCTGTTGGTGGTGGTGAATGCCAAAGGTGATGGTTGAAGTGGTGGTGTTTAAACCTTGAAGATGTGATTGGTTCTTAATGAAATTTCAATGTTCATGAAATTTCTAGCATTAATCTCTGAGGGCATTTATATATTAAAATGGTCTCTTTTTACAGCTACAAAATATATATTTTATTGCCTTATGTAATAATATGAAGATATTGTCATTTTTTTTTGTTAGTTTTCACTTTCTTTGCATGCTTATTTGCCCTGTGATGGAAAATCTAATTTTCAGAAGCAGTTTCATGGTTTTGCATTATATTCCTTGTCTCTCTCTCTCTCTCTATACATACATACATACATACATATACATTGCTCTCTCTCTCTCTCTCTCTCTCTCTACTTTTTCACCAAAAAAAGTCTATTTTACAGAATCTATTGTGAGTGCTCTTAAGGCTTATAATGAAAATTCTCATGTACACTGTTAATGACCATATTAGCTTATGAGATCTGAGGGCTTTTGAATATCTAAGTTTGTTATTCTCTGTTTTATAATGCTTTATTTGCTTTATCACCTGTTAATAGATTAGAGGAAGAATTATTTAAAGATTACCTTTATTATTAATCTGTTTTATAATGCATGTTTTTGAACACTACTTGGCAATGCCTTTGATGCTTTTGTATCAAGTAACTTGAACCTGTTTGCAGTGCATTCTTGTTTACATTGGATTTGATTTTGTCGATATCTATTTTGGCCCATCTTTGCTTCTTAGATTATGAACTTTTTTTTTTGGCCTGATGATGATAGTTTTACACACGAGTCTTCAGTTTGGTTTTATCTTTCTGCTCCCACCATTATCAACATTCATTATAAGCCTCCAAAGGCCATTTGCTGCATATTTTGTGTCAACGTGTCGTTACTCCTATTATTATTGTTGTTCTCTAAAGGATAGAATAAATTATCTGTTGGAAGTGCATTTATGGTGGTTTTGGTGAATGAGAAGGTGGACTATATAGCATTATAGCATATAATCTATTGCTCTGCTCTGGATTGTGTATAAAGCTAGATGTGACATTAGGCAATTTCTTGTGCATCATTCTTTTGAATCTTATAATTCATGCAGAAAAATAAAATTGTAGAGGCTAGTTGATGGGATTTTTGAAGTTTTGATGTAATTAATTGTTTTTTTTTTCCTGTTTTCATTCTAGTGTTTGTATCTAGAGAGATTTATTCTAATCATCAAGATATATAAAACAATATAAACATGGAAAATTTAACTTTTTTTAAAGCTATTTTTTTAATTGCTTGTAAGAAAATGAACTTTGTTTTGAAATCTTTGATGTGCTGCATATTAAACTTAGAATATGTTTTGTGTTAGTCTTTGTAAAATGTGAAGTATTAAATTTATTTATTTTCATGTGAACAAATTCACCTAAATAGGTGAAATGTATTTAAATGCAGGGGTTGGAGATTGAAGGGGAGTTGCCTGAGAAAAAGACTTGTTATGAAGGAGTATTTTATAATTACTTTAGCATAGGTATGTTTGTGTGATTTTTGACTTGTCTAAGAGCTGATAATTATTCTGTATTAGTATATGTGTGTGTGTGTGGTTCGCTCCCTCTTAGTTTTATATGAAGCAGACCAGGGCTGTATTTTTTATCATTCTACATAAGCCTCCTTATTTTTTGGATCTATATTACAGGAATGGATGCTCAGGTGGCTTACGGCTTTCATCATTTACGTAATGAGAAACCTTACCTGGCACAAGGACCAATTTCTAATAAGGTCTGGTTTGTTATCTTATTATGTGAAAAGTCTTGTGATTACGGACTATTACCAATGATTTTTTAGAACTGAAATTGTTATTTGGATATTTGTATCTTGATGTAAATGTACCCTGCTGGAAAAAAGGCACAGTGCTTATTTATTTTACCAGCTAAACTCTTCTAATTGATTGTCGCAGCTGATCTATTCTGGTTATAGTTGCGATCAAGGTTGGTTCTTTACACCTTGTACAGGTGATCCACGATTAAGGTGAAATATCTTTAAGTTTAAGTAGTTTGTTTTGTTAAGAGGGTTGTTCTGCTTTATGATTTGTTGTTTGTTGATGGAAATAATTTATCAGCAAGTAGGATTCCACTTTGATTTAATTTTATTCTCTTGTGCTTTTCTCCTTCTAAAATTACTGGGGCTCAAAGGGTGAAAGAACAAAGCATATTTTTAAATGATTCTCTCCTGTTGTGGTTGATAATTTGTTCGGAGCTGTAGTCATTAAGAGTAACAATATTCTGCCTTGATCATAATCTGTATTTGCTTACACATCTTAATACTTTTTTGGCTCAGGGGACTAACAAATATTTTAAGGTTGCATGTCAAAAAGGTCAATTGCTCAGAATGGGAGCAAATTACTGTTCCGTCAAGGTACTTTTGTGAGTTTGTTTTATTTGCAATATAATTTTATCTGGCAATGTGTTTCTTCTTATTCTTCTTAGATAAGTACCATCTCTGTCGCTAAGTATTATCATCATTTATACATTTTTCATTGATATTCTTATTCTATAAATCTCATTTTGTACTTATGTGTTCCTCTAGTGTAAGAGCTATTGTTGCTTTAAATCTTCATAACTATGGAAGTGGACGACATCCCTGGGGTAATCTGAAGCCAGATTATTTGGAAAAGGTATATATCTCTCCTCGAGATAATGTTAATTTTCATTGGGTTTGTTAGCTCTATGTTCTTCTATGTTGTATGTTGGTTATGCAAATGTGAGCATGAAAATACTCGAGTACTTACGAAGTTATTGTTTTTCCCTGATTCATCAATAATACTCAAGTACTGTGGAGTAATTGTGTTTCACACTTTCACCTCACTCATCATAATTTTCCCCTTACCATATTTGATCTCATGTACCATATGATCCATTCAGACTTTACATGATGATAACATCCCCTGTTATTGAAGGGACTTAAGTTTCAGGTCAATAATGCTTATCTTGACATTTATTGTTCTCACAGAAAAAGTTTGTTGAGGCCCATGCTGATGATGGTCTTCTAGAAATTTTTGGCCTTAAGCACGGATGGCATGCATCATTTGTTATGGTCGAACTCATCTCTGCCAAGCACATTGCTCAGGTACTGCTCTTTATTTTTTATCTTATATTCATTCTATCATATTTGTTATAACTCTGCGTAGAAAGTGCACCTGCACCGTTTTATTTCATGCAATCAAAGTGAGTTCAGTGTTAGAATCCAAAGACTTGTTGAATTATCATATATGTATAAAATTTCTGCTGGGTATTTAGTAGGGGCATCTATTTTTCGGAGATCTTGATAAATGTACAAACTTTATTGATATGCTTCTGAGTGTTATCCTGGTTTCTTCTTTGAAAAACTGTTGTCTGGAAAAGAATTTAGATGGTGAACCATAAATGATTGCATTGATCTAGTTTGTTAGTCTTGTACTCCTGTCATTTAAGGGTTAAGGATATGGTTGGAATAGTAGCCTGTTGCTGGCTCTTGAGCCAAGTATTTATTAATGGAAATTAACAAACAAGTGCGAAAATGATTGCAAATTTTTTTAAATAATTTTTTTCTCTTTCTTGCTTGGTTCATTTTCAATATTATTGAAAAGGACATTTAGTCTTTTGACTTTAAAAGTCTAATTGGTCTTGTAGTCGTAAATATGCTGCACACTGCTCTGTCTTGTAGTCTTAAGTCTTATGTTCTTAATAATAAAATGATTTTTTTTTACAATGTGCAGGTATATTGAGATGATTTCTTTGGAACAATTCTTGACAACATTTGTAGTTGAGGCCTTTAGAATGGAAGAATGTATTTCACTAATTTTTGTATACATTTCTTGTTTTGTATTTAGTGATAAAGGAATCAGAATTGGGCATAAATTATGTTTTAGTATGATTTCTTAAGCTTAGACTAGTAGACTAAATATTGTAATTACATTTGAGTAATTAATAAAATTCTATTTATGTTATCTTATTTGGCTTCAACTTTCATATTTGTTTTTCTAGTTTTGTGTAAGTAAAAAAAGATTATGTTTCTCTAAGCTAATATAACACATGTGTTATACAAATAATGTGTTATACTAAAGTGTAGTATAACACAAAAAAAGTGTTATACTAAAGTGTAGTATAACACAAAAAAAAGTGTTATACTAAAGTGTAGTATAACACAAAAAAAGTGTTATACTAAAGTATAGTATAACACAAAAAAAAGTGTTATACTAAAGTGTAGTATAACACAAAAAAAGTGTTATATAATCGACTATAAATAACATAATTAAACACTTATCTATATATTAAAATAACACAAAAATTGTGTTATCGTTGACAGTACAATAACACATTTGTATAACACTGATAAAGTGTTATGTAAAGTACCCTGACCTACGATAACATAGTCTGTCTTAACACATCAGAAAGTGTTATCGTAGGTTTTGATAACACATTTTTGGTGTTATTAAAAGCATTTTTTCTTGTAGTGTAGACCGTGATAACTTGCACATGTTACTATCATAAACAAGGTCTCAAAGCATATCAAGCGACCAACTATCCTAAAACTTCATGTCATAGGAAACTAGACAGTGAGATAAATTATGCTTAAGAATTAATACATGTTCCCATTATGTTGTGGAAGTTGAGTGTATGCATGGCATACTTTTATTCTAAAAATATATTATTTACCTTCCGCCCAGCAAATCTTTCTTTAAGTTCTCTAATGTGTTCCTAGACTTGAGGAAGCTCCAGTGCACGTATAAAGCGATCTGAATCTATACCAATGGGACACTGAAAATTTTAGCACTGCATTCTGTCCAACTGTTTCAGGCACATTTACACTAGCCCAACCAATCCACCTTGCCTCAAACTCCTTCACGCCTTTAACACAACCATACAGTACAAGTGAATAACAAGTTTACAAAGAAAAAAACCAAATCATCAGGTAAAAAAAGTAACAAAAAACTATTAATACGAGGAACTATTTTGTTAAACACGCAATAATATCATCAAGAGAACAATCTTAGTATAAATATAAATAGACCAAACAATCTTAAAAAATGAAGAGTAGGAATTGCATACCCAGAAGAGCACTAACTAAACCCCCAGCACTAATCTCTAAATGCCATACATCTTCACCTTCCTTACAGCAGAGACTGGTAATCTGTTAGCCACCACAATATCAACCTATACACAATAACGGGGTTTCGAGGAGGAATCCACATACAGAACTTCAGAAAAAAGGTGTTGAGCTCTACTGTGAGGAAGATGATACAAAGACTAACAACTTGAATGAAACGCCATGGACCAAGCAAGGGATGCCACTCATCTTTGTCCCACTGAGCTAGTGTAAATTGTTCTAGTGTTCTTTTGACCTGAGTCAGTAAAAAATGCATCTAACTCGGTGTCAATAACAAAGGTTCACAAGAAACAGAAAATGAGACATGACAAGCAAATTTCTTAAGCTAAAAATTACAGGGAATCCATGATTTTCTATTTACATGAAAAAAAAAACACTAAAACACATGTATTTCTACTCCAAACAATATGATCCAATTTTTAACTTCTTGCTACAACTTAGTAACTCTCCATTAAATATTCAAAACTAAAACACCCAAATCAGAGCATACTTTTCCAATAATATTAACTCTCCATTAAATATTCAAAACTAAAACACCAAAATCAGAGCATACTTTTCCAATAATATTAACTCTCCATTAAATATTCAAAACTAAAATACCAAACTTAGAGCATACTTTTCCAATAATATTAGGCTGACGGCTTATCCCAACCCACTTGTACGTTTTTCCATCAAAGTACCTAATAGTATGCATTCCTGCCCAGATACCTGCAGCATACACACCAAAAGAAACTTGTCATAATTTGCACAGAAAGCTCATATAGCATACAATGAAAAATTATAGCCACAATCTGCTTAATATTGTAGAAGAAATAATTGAATATAAGCAGAAATTGTTAATAAATTGAGTTCTCACCAAACCAGTTGTAGATCAAAATATCAAGAACAATACTGTCCCACCAGAATTCATTAAAATTTGGTAGCATGTGACGGAAGGTAAGCTGAAAATGCGAAGATAAGCTTTAATATACAGCCATAACCACCAAAGCACTCAAAACACACTTGTCGGAAACATAAAAGACATTTGATCTCTGCTCAAAGAAGGAGAAAGCAGAACCAATTTAAATAAACTATGAAAGGCACACAATAAAACATATTATATTTGTCAAAGAACTAACCTCCATCATCTCAAATCCAATTGATTGCACCCAAAGAAGAGGTTGATTACGAAGCAATATAGCTTTACCCCCACCATCCAATAATATGAGCTAAAACGAATTCATCAAAAAGTGTTTCCTATAGAAATTAAAATATTATAAACATAGAGAAGTCAGAAGTCTGCTTAACTGCAACATAGAAGACGTACACAATACACCAAGAGGATATGATCAGAGAATATCATAAGTAAACAGATTATTGAAGAAGAAATCATACATAAACATTCTTAAACCTGCTTGTAGGATTTTTAGGAAGATATATGCAGCAGTCAGCTCCATAAGATCTTTCAGGAAGTTCTACACGTAATTACAAAGTATAAACAATCAGCATAAGCTTCTCATTCAACTGATGAAAAATAAAAGAATTTGCATAAATAATATGCAAAGTTAAATTTTGCAAGCTTAAACTGCATTACCAACACCAAGATCCGGATGGAGAAACTTCATAAACTGTCGAGCATCATCTCGCTTCTAGAAAGAGAGAAAATGTAAAGTTGTTACCATAAGATATAAATAAAAAAACAAAATCATAGATAAATGAATAACTTCAAAAGGCTCAAAAAAATGTGAAAAGAATCTGAAGTAGATGACTCTAGAGTGAATCAAAAGAATGCTTCTCCACAAATTTTTATTTTTTGGAAAAAAAGATCACTATACAGATATGAAAGAGAAGAGCTGACCTGAAAAAGCAAAAATGTGAGAGCAACAAGGTAAACAACAGCCATGCCATGAACTAAGCGCCAAATTGCTGGATGCGGTCTAATCAGAATCTTGTGTGAATTTATGTCAGAAAACAACATACAGGATTCAACTGAGTACCCCTTGAAACTCTAGCATACACCAGACATAAAAGAGTTCACATGTTTTATGCTAATTCTTTTGCGAAAAAAAAACAGGTGAGAAAAAATCTTACCCATTCGTCACCCTTCAGTCCCCGTCTGTCCCCGACCTTGCACAAGACACAGTCGACCACCACCTGCACCGATCTAGCCCTCACCACCAAAGCACCGTCTGCATCCCATCATCGCCAACCTTTTGTCCCTGCCTATGTCCCATAGTCGTCGAGCCTTAGTCCACGCCTGAGGGACAATCGGAGTAGCTCTTGCGGCGGAGCAGAAGAGGAATCAGAGAAAATTGGTGCGGAGGAGCTTTCGGAGCCTTTGCCTTTTACATTTGCTAAAAAAATTGCTTTTACATATGCCATTTTTTCCCTCCCTTTTAATTTTATCCAACCATTTTTTTCCCTCCATTTAACTTTACCGCTTTCTAACTTTACCTATTATAATACTTTTCCAATTAGCTTACAATTATGTATTATAGAAAGAGGTATTTGGTGTAGTGAGTTCATGAACACTCAGGATTTAGGTTAATCTATAAATGATCATCAGTTATGATATGAATTACAAGTCTTTGTTGTTAACTGGTTTTTGGATAAAGACTTTAATTCATATCTATCCATGTCATATATAATCATATTATATAAAGCACATTTACCGAGATGTCTTACCACATCAATAATATGAATCTAGATTATTTGTATCATTATGATACTCAGTAAACCGTACTTACAACTCCAATTAAAGAATTCTATAACTTTAATTTGTTGTTGTTGACTATTTTTATTCATTCATGTGATCTTAATTCTCTTGTACTAATACAAGATCATATCCTCAATAATGAATATGGAATTTTTCTGATATTTACAAAATTATTCAAACAATAATTTAACAATCTAAATATAATAAACCAGTGTATCTATTTATTCACAGAAATAACAAATGTCTTTTACATGCTTTTAGGACACACTCCTAACACTTTGAACATCCTTAATCTTTGTTGGTGATTTCATATCGACTAGGGCTTTGATTTTCTCGGGATTGGCTTCAATTCCTCTCGAGTTAACTATAAATCCCAGGAACTTCCCTGATCCTACTCCGAAGGAGCATTTAAGGTGATTCCGCTTCATCTGATATTTGTTCAAGACGTTGAAGCACTCCTGCAAATCCTCTATATGCCATTTTTCCTTCTTTGACTTTACCAACTTGTCGTCGACATAGACCTCCATGTTTATGTCGATCAGCTCCTTAAACATGTGGTTGACTAGTCGTTGGTAAGTCGCACCAGCATTTTTCGAAAGCTAGGGCATTACTTTGTAACAGTAAAGCTCTGTATCAGTCCGAAAGCTAGTGTGATCCTCATCAGGGGGATGCATACTAATCTGATTATATCTGGAGCATGCATCCATAAAAGAGAGAATCCCATGCCCTGAAGTGGCATCGACCAGTTGGTCGATCCTAGGGAGTGGGAAACAATCCTTGGGGCAGGCTTTATTGAGGTCTGTGAAATCCACACATGTTCGCCATTTGCAATTCGGCTTGGGAACTAGCACGGGATTAGAGACCCACGATAGATAAAACGCCACCCTGATGAACCCATTCTCCTTTAGCTTCTCAACTTCTTCTTTTAAGGCCTTTGATCTATCTTTGTCGAGTAGCCTTCTTTTCTGTTGCACCAGTGGAAAACTCTTATCGATGTTTAGGACATGGCTAATGACTGTAGGGTCTATTCCGACCATGTCTTTGTGTGACCAGGTGAAGACTCCCTGGTTCCTCCTTAAAAATTCCACTAGTGCTTGTTTTGTTGTTGTCTTTAAGTTTTTACCGACTTTCACAACCCTGGTCAGATTTTCTTCATCGATTTGGACCTCTTCAAGGTCCTCGATGGGTCCTATTTCTTCCTCAAAATCCCCAAAGTGAGGATCCAAATCTCTATCCTCACTTTGGGGAACAACCTATTTGGTGACATTGCCACCTGCCTAGGCCTAAGCATCAATGGCCATTTGCAACTCTTTTTCGGGAACATCTCTCGACACACCTTTCTTTGCCTTGGTCATCGAGGCATTGTAGCACTCCCTTGCCTCCCGCTGATTTCCCAATATGCATCCTACCCTTGCGTCTGTTGGGAATTTCATGGCAAGGTGCCATATTGAAGTGACGACTCGTAGGTCGACCAAAATTGGCCTCCCAATTACAGCATTGTATGCCGAAGGACAATCAACTACTATGAAAGTAGTGAGTAATGTCCTGTTAGCAGGTGCAGTACCTGCTGTAACTGGAAGCCTAATCGACCCAGTTGGGTTGAGCTCTTCGCCGGAAAAACCATAGATGGTTTGGTTGCATGGCTCCAGGTCCTTGATGGATAGCTTCATTCTCTCTAGTAAATACTTGTAAAGGATGTTGACCGAGCTTCCTGTGTCAACCAACACCCTCTTCACCATCATGTTGGCAATTTGCACGTCCACGACCAGCGGGTCAGAGTGCAGGAATTATACGTGTTGGGCATCGTCTTTAGAGAAGATTATTAATTCCTCCTCTATTCGAGCCTTCTTTGGTGCTCGATCCTCAACACTCATCATCTCGATGTCCTGGTCGTGGCGTAGGGTTCGAGCGTATCGTTCCCTTGCCTTCCCACTACCCCCTGCAAAGTGCTGCCATAGGAGCTGGCTGTAGGGGTGGCGAGCGTTGGCGTGCAGGTGCCTGCTCATTGCCACTTTGAGCCCCTTGCTGGGATCCTCCTGCGGCTCGCACATATCTCCTTAGATGTCCCTGCCTAATCAAGAACTCGATCTCGCCTTTCAACTGGTTGCATTCATTAGTATCGTGCCCGTAGTCGTTGTGAAAGCGACAGAACTTCGTCGTATCTCTTTTGGAGATATCTTTCCTTATATGTGCGGGTCATTTGTAAGGCACACTTGAGTAGGTTGCCTGGTAGACTTCCGCTCGGCTTTCGACACGGGCCGTGTAGTTGGTGAATCTCGGCTCGTATCGACTGCCTTTGGGTCGTTTATTCTTAGAATCTGAGGGTTCATTGTTCGCCCATTTTTCATCGTTCCTACCATTGCCATTACCGTTTCCCTTGCCGTTGCCATTGGGTTTTTATGACCCGTTGGCAGCTTTGGCGGGTTCTTCCTTCAACACCTTGTCTTTTGTTGGCGATTTCCCTTCATTGGCGATTTCCCTTCATTGGCAATCGCATCCTCGAGCTTGATATATCGATCAGCCCGATCCGAAAACTCCTGGGTACTTCTTAGCCCATTCTTTTTGAGGCTACTCTAGAGGGGTGAATGGCACCTAACCCCAGCAATTAGAGCCATCATCTTACCTTCATTGCCCACTGTCTTGGTTCCAGCTACTGCTCGCATGAAGCGTTGGACATATTCTTTTAAGGGCTCTCCCTCTTTCTGGCGTATCTCGACCAGCGGTTGGCCTCTGTGGGGTGTACGCAACTCGCATATATTTTTTCGTAAAATTCCTCTACGAACATCTCCCAAGATACTATACTAGCAGGAGGGACATGAAGAACCACTCCTGAGCGGTGTCAGATAGTGTCGCGGGGAAGATCCTGCAGCGGGCATCTTCCGACACTTTCTGTATATCCATTTGTATCTCAAACTTATTAAAGTGAGATACTGGGTCTCCGTACCCGTCAAAGTTCGACAATGTTGGCATCTTGAACTTACTGGGGGTTTTAGCCACAACAATCCTTTGTACAAAGGGAGTGCCCCTCCTCCTATCGTACTCTATATGGGACGTTTGTCCCCCGACCAGTTGTTGTATCGCCTAGTTCAGAGCATCAATCTGAGCCTGAATCGCTTCTGGGACTGCTAGGGCAACCAGTGTCGGGGGAGCGTACTCGTCGTGCCTTTCACGGAGGTCGTTAAGTACGTCACTTAAATCATCTTCCCTGCGTCTCTGCTCGCTAACTCCTAGCCGATCAAAGAAGTTCTGTTGCCTTGGTTGCCCCCCAGCGTTATGGCTAGTTGGCCTATTTTCTCTAGGTGGGGGGCTTCTGCCTCCACCTCTTTCCTCATTTCTCCGACCAGCATTTCCTCTGTTGGAATCGGCTTCACTATAGTCATGGCTATCTCTAAATTGTGGTTGACTACGGCATGACCGGCTGTTCACACTATTTCCTCCTCGGGCTGGCATCTCCCGAGCGTTAGGGGGAGGCCTGCGCTGGTCGTTGGGTCCCCGTGCATTGCTATGTCATGGGGGGGTCGTGACTGTAGAGCCTGACTCGATGTTTCTTCTGTTGGCAGAAGGACACTGTCCCCTGCTCGGTAGATTCGGCTCTTTATCCGTTGGGCGCTAGGGCTGCGGGGCGGTTGCCCGGCCCTATTCTTCCTCGGGCGCTGAGGATTGCCTTGACCAGCCTGAGAGGGAGGCTACTGCTCGGGATCCCTAACTGGGACATCATCCTGAGCCACAGGGGCTTCTCCAGCCTTTGAGGGCTTGCTGGCTGGAGGGGAGGACTAGGATTGGGAGCCCTCTGACGTGGCGCACTCGGTGGCTGATCTGGCTGAGAGGCTGGCGCAGCCTGACTCCGAGCCAAATGGATGGCTTCTTCAAGAATGGCCATGGCATCCTTCTACCGATGGTCCATGTCCGCGTGCCGCTCACTCAGCTCCTGGCGCTAGCGTTCTATTTCCCTTTGCTGCAGCGCCATTGTCTCCGCAGCATTCTCCTGATTGGCCCTCAGATTAGCCAACTCTTCCCGCAACACCCCCAGCGTTGCCCTCAGCATTTTGGAATCTAACTCCTCCTCTTCAAACTCCAAATGTGGTTCATTCTCAGCCACATTTGGGGGAGGAGGTTTGGATGGTGCAGCGCCAGCAGCCTGTCCAGTCTTCTTGGATGTTTTCGCCATTAGATTTTCTTATAGTTTTTTATCAAGCTCTCAATGAAAGCACCAGAATGTTGACCCTTGATTTGGCCAATGACATGGAGTCAAATGTACGACAGAAGATGAGACGACAATTAAGAGTTTGATCTAATGGTAAAGAAGAAAACACCAACGATTTATAGTGGTTCGGCCCCAAAGAATGGTAATGAACTATGTCCACTTAGTGCTATTATTAATATTGAATCTCAAAGCCATGATCAAAGAACTAGGGTTCTTGAGTTTCAAAAACCTTGGGAGAATTACAATAAAACGATGGATAATCACACTATAGCTTTCTCTCTCAATACTCAGGAAAAAGATTCAGAGATCAAAAAGTCCCTTCCTTGAGCTATTTCATGCATATTTTTAGGCTCAAGGAGGGTTACATGGGCCAATAGGCCTTAACTTTCCTTAATAACCGCGTATCAAGGTAATAAAGAGGAAATATTCAATGCAATTATTATAGGATTACAATCTTAGAAGTAAATAAATCAAAGTATACGACTAGCCTAGCCGTATCTAATAGTTAAGCCTGACGAAGTGATGTGCCTCTGGTCGATGTCGAACAACACTTCTGCCACGTGTCAACCACGTGTGAGAAATCCTTGCCACGTCATCAACAACCGTCTTTGGGTAAACATTAAGGATCCTAGATTTTCAGGGATAAAGCTGACGACTACCAAAAAAGGTGATAGTTTTGGGATTTGTGCAGTTAAAAACCCTAATTCAGAACCCCCATTTCTTAGCTTACATGATACGCTATTATTCAAAAAATCATATCTTTGTATTTTTTGCACTAAGTTTGAGTTTGGAACCCATGATCGAAAATTTTTGGATCCTAATTTTATGTAGTATCAACTAAACAATATTGCTAAGGCTACTGACTAGTGCATACATTCATACAGAAAGGAAGAACATAAAAATGCATCAAGAAATAAAGATTGAGAAATCAAAGAATGGAACTTACACACAGAAGCCTGCAGGTACAATGACATTATCGACTGAAGGACCAGTTGCAAGGATGATCTCACATAATCGAAAATGCTAATTTTTTTTGTCTTCTCGGTTTGGAGAACATGCAAAGAAGAAAATAGAGTTTTTTTTTTTTTTTTTGCTCTGGGTTTTTCATTTTCTTTTTCTTTGAAAATTGGAACGTAGAAGTGAGGAAGATCAACATGACCCGGCTATATATATGCCCCAGATGGAGGTCAAGGGTCGAACTAATCAGGGCATTTGGTTGGATTTGGTACTTGATCTAACGGACTGGTGCAAATATGACAATGGCGGCAAAAAGCTGAAATGCGAAAAGACGTGGGCGTGTCGAAAAAAGTACTAAAGTGCTCTGATTGAACAATCTGTGGCTGATGCGTGTCTGCACTCGAGTGTGGTAGGTGGCTCAATTTTCAAAAGTGGCAGTTCAAAAGTTTCCTTCTCATAGGATTCGAACTGATACTTTTGAGGGGGGAAAATGTTACACCCAAATTTCAAAAATAGAAGTTTTTGATCTCGAAAGTTAGACTCGTAAGGTGTAAGCTAGAAATAAGCCAATTCATCAATATCAAAGATAGTCTCGCTAAGCAGTAAATGCAACAACATTGGAATTGGTGAGATCGGAAACTATGTGGTCTCTAAGGAGTTCCGAGGTTATAAGTCAGGCTCGAAACCACAATGGAAATAGTTAAACACTTGTATAAATCTCCCAATTTATTTCCTACCATCAGACAAGATGGTTCGAGCTTGAGGATTGTGAGCTCAAAAAGGATGATTTCGACAACGTTACTTGTTAAGAACATAGGCGAACCGAGGTATCGAGCTCATGATGGGTGAACGGTCTCGAAGGCGTGAGAGTCTAGTGTAATGACCCAAATTTCCTAATAAGGTTTAGGACCTTGATTAGGAGGCTGGGAGGGCCATAATTGATTTATTATGCCATTATATGATTATATGCATGTTTATGTGAATTATATTATTATATGACGATAAATTCATGCATATGGGTCCATTTTTCATTATAAGGGCATTTTGGTAATTTGGCCCGTTGAGGGCACATTTGTATATTTTCATGCATGTTGGTGAATTTTGAATAAGGCCACATCATAATGTGGATTTTTTCGAGCCATTCGGCATGAGACAATCTTTGAATGCAAGTTATCTGTTTGGTCATAACGGGGTTAATTTCGAGGCTCAGGGTGAGTCTCGGGGTAATTTGGTGATTGGAACATTACCGAGAATTAAAGGGTAATGGGATATGATTTATTGGAATTTGAGAATATTGGGAATAATGGGAATTGGAGGGTGTTCATTATGATTAACGAGGTAGATGGGAAAGGACGATTTTTCCCTTGGTGGCCTTAAGAGGACTTTAAATGACTTAGGGGCATTTTGGTATTTTGACCTTAAGATATATATGAACCATAGAAAGCTATAGAAGCTTAACCAATATAGAGCATCAACTTCTTCTTCTCCCATTCATCATTTTCTCTCTCTCCTTTTCTCTTTGAATTTGGAAGCTTCATTTGAGGAACCAAGATAAGGAAGTAGACCTTGAGGGTCTAGGGTTGTGTTCCACCATTGAAGAGGGTGTGATCTGAGCTTGAGGTAAGTTTCTGGCCATTAGAACTCTGGTTTTTCTCTGTTTTTCTTATTGAATTTCAGTTGGGATTTTGATTTGAAAGTTGAGAATTGATGGGAGTTTTTGGCTATGATT
The DNA here is from genome assembly GCF_963169125.1 of Humulus lupulus. Lineage (NCBI taxonomy): Eukaryota > Viridiplantae > Streptophyta > Magnoliopsida > Rosales > Cannabaceae > Humulus > Humulus lupulus. Next base: position 143,072,710 of record NC_084800.1, on the reverse strand, counting down.
GATTAGGTTATGATGCCTAGGACATGTAAAGTAGATATTTGGGTTCATTTGGGGTTTTCGATGAGGTTTGGGATTAATTTTTCAAGGTTGGAAATGGAGAAGTCGAAGGAGGAAGAACTAGGGCTGGTTCAGCCTGGTTCTAGTGCTATAGCGCCCAAGGGAGGGCGCTACAGCGCTAGCCAGGGTAAACCAACTAGGGGGCAGCACTGTAGCGCTACCCTACTTTTCCTGATTCGTATTTTGGGCACTTTTGAGGGTTTTTGGCTCAGGGTTTCAATTCCTAAGGCTTGGGATCGAATCTACTAGCCGTTTTAGTATGATTCGAGGTTCCGAGAGTGAGGTTTAGGTCAAGAACCTTTTATTGTTGATTTCATTAATTGGATTCCATATTTGGTTATGACTAGGTGACCGCTAAGGTATTAAAGGATTGATTGTTCTCAAGGGTCGTTATTAACGTATTTCTCGCTCGAACCAGAAGTAAGAAAAATGCACCCCATATGTGACATGCATTGTTTTTTATGTAGCTTGTTGAGTGCTCTATTTGTATATCTGGAATGCATATCAAATGCTCGACAATTTGCTATCTGTGAATGGTACTGACTTATTAGTTAGAATCGGCAATGGTGTCAGTATTAACTGTGAAGTTGTGACTCATTAGCCAGGTTCGGCAGTAGTATTGAGCACTGGCTGTATGGTATTGTCTTATGAGTCAAGAATGATATTAGTGTGTTAAACACAATAAAAAAATATTAGATCTAATTGACATAAGAATTATCATCAGAAGCATGAAATGCTTGACCGACCTTAAGTTCGATGAAAATCAAAAGCGCTTGTCTAGTCTAAAGGCTAGTTATTTAGAGCCAGAGCCAAAAGGCTAAGGTGACTTACACATCACATGGGTAGGAGGGTATGGGACCTCAGAGAAAGACTTATCAGTTATCTACACAGAGATGGACTATCACTCATCTTACCGAGATGGACTTATCAGTCATCTGACCGAGATAGACTTATCAGTCATCTGACCGAGTTAGACTTATCAATCATCTGACCAATATAGACTTATCAGTCATCTGACCGAGATAGACTTATTACTCATCAAACTAAGATAGAATTATTAGTCATCGAACCGAGGTAGACTTATCAGTCATCTAACTGAGATAGACTTATCAGTCATCTGATCGAGATAGACTTATCAGTCATCTGACTGAGATAGACTTATCAGCCATCCAACCGAGATAGACTTATAAGTCATCTATACAGAGATAGACTTATTAATCATCTATTTAGAGAGTGGCTTATTAGTCAACTATTCAGAAAGAATTATTAGTCGTTTACCTCAGAGTGAGACTTATTAGCCATCTACCTCAGAGCGAGAGACTTATTAGTCATCTACTCAGAGCGCAGGACTTCACAAACATTTATATGCACCTGCTTGCATGCATGAGTAGGATTATTACTGCTAGGCATGCCTATTATGACATAGTAACATGTTATTACTTGTTCATGAGCATATTAAGTTTTCTTGTTGAGCTTTGGCTGACGGGTGGTATGTGGTGCAGGTAAAGGACAAAGAAAGTTGGACCATCCTTGAGTTGGAGAGCTTAGGTGACGATGTGTACATATGCGGATGCTCGACCGCCACGGCCGAGGGTTGAAAGAAGAACTAGGGTTAAACCTTATTTTGCCGCTTAGGTCAGTTGGTTGTAAATCTTTTGTTGTAATTAACCTTTAAATTATATTTTTGGGATCCCAATGTATACAGTAAACATTTTAGTGAAACGTTGTATCTTAACCAAAAATTTTAACCCTAAACCGCTAATCATACTTAGTTACACGATTATGGCCAAATTATATTAGCGAGTTTAGCACTGTTTAAAATGCACACTGTAACGGTCCCTGGGTAGGAGGGCATTACATCTAGTGTCCATGCTCGTAAGTTATGTGTGAACATGTTTATTGTTATAAAATGTTTAAGGGATCAGATGTAATCTGTTATTAAATCCCAAATATCATGGGATTTATACGCGTACATGATAACCATACGCGTTTATTTGCATTTATTTAATTGATTTGAATCATAACTCCCTGAAATCTGAGGGGAGATATTCGGTAAACCACTCTATAAATAGAGTGGAACAATTCATTTGTAAAGGGAGAGAAATTTGTATTGGGAAGACTCTGTATAATTGCTTCCAAAAAGCTTTGAGAGAATTCCATAAAGTGAATAACACAGACTCGTGGACTAGGCAGATTTTAACTTCTGAACCAAGTAAAAATCGTGTCTTTTATCATTTTTTTCCTCTGGTATTTTGTTTAATTGCTCTCCATATCTAAGTTAACGAAAAACGGCGTCAACAAAATTTTAACAAAATAACCAATTAATTAATTTAAACATAACTAACATTAAAATTAATATATAATTCAAATATTTATCAAACTAACTAATATCGTTATTGTCATTAAAAATAAATACACTGTTAATTTAATCAAAATACATAAACTAATAACTAAATATAATCATTAAGGTCAATATTGTAATTATCTTTATCTTCAAAATTTTGTTGTGGCGGGGGCGGTGGTTGTGTCTATGGCGGTGGAGGAATATAAGGCTACTGTGAAGATCATCCAAGTGTGAGGTCCCCAAACTGATCTCGAAGTTGTGGCTGTATCGGGGTGGATAAAATAGGTTTTTACGACCCGCCCCCAAACTCACCATATCTAACTTGTGGTTGTTGTTGCGAGGAACCCCCAAGTTCACCATACCGACAAAACGGTTGCTGCTACAATGAACCTCCAACCTCCCCATACCTAAGATTAGGTTGCAGATGTTGCATTGATACTCCTTGAATATCGGTAAAGTTAAAATATAGTGGAGGAGACTGGGAAGAGCATCCAAACATGTACTGATTTTGATACTGCGGAGGTTGTTGCGATGGCACATATGGTATATACTGTAGAGGAGGTTGGTACTGTTTTTGTGGCTGTGTATGAAGGTCAGGATGGGCGGTGTTACTCTGAGAAGACGTACCACCTTCAGATTGTGATGGCAAATACCTCTGTAGAAAACTGTCAAACCGTGGGTTATACAGATTACTGGGTTGCTAAGGTGCCATCATCTAAATCGTCTCACGCATTGCCTTCATCATCAAAGTCATAGTAGTCATATCTTCATTAGGCGTAGGAGCCGTATGTGCTTGGAACTGACTTTGATTTGTAGAGCTAGAGGTTGACTTTCTCACTTTCCCTTTCACCCTATAACCCACTCTTCTTTGGTAGTCAGATTTATCCCCAAGTACTTTACTTAGTATCTCATATTGATTGACCGGGGACGAATCAACGCCAGATACATTACTAGACCCCTCACTCTGCTGTTGAGACTGCCTATCAAGCTGTGACCTCTGAAGCTTCGCCGCAATTTTTCATGTATAAAGAAAACATTAGAAACAAAAAACTAAGATAATTTTTCGAATATGAGAACACAATAATATTCACTTACATAATCTTGTTGAGCTACCTCGTTGACAAAAGCTTTTGTCGATTTTTTCATATGAACATCCCTCCAAGTATCAACAACATGCACATCTGGGTGCTCCAATACAAATGTAAACAAATTGTTTTAGAATGTGTTATTTTGTAAAATTAAATTAACATATTCGTGACACTTAGCTGCCAACGATCTTGTGCCTTGTGTTGTTACATACTTCATTTGTTTTCTGTTTGCTTGGTTTTTAGCGGAGCGAGCCAAAAATATTTCGCTCAAAAACAACTCACAAATATCCTTCTATGTCTCCTTAGTGTAATGGTTAAGTGGCTTAGAGAGGGAATTCTCTCAATCTTTTGGTCTCATGTAATGATTTTTGAAGTGTCTATGTCTAATGTTCTTTCTCTCATGATATATTTCGCCCATCTCCTTATAGACAGTTGCCAGAACTAACTCAGGTTGTGGATGACCGTCTATATTATAGTAATACTGCATTAAGAAAAAAAATTAGATTACTTTGTAAATAATGCAAATAAATAAAGCAAAGCATAAGATTTGTAATTTTTTACCCTCATACGATCAAGCACATGATCCTTAAACTATTGAGGTAAATTAGCAAAATCCATGTAATGTCATGGACACAACATTGTAACTTGAGTGCCCAACATGTGAATAAAAGCTTGGTCCTCCTGCCCAACCACTTTGTTCGTCACAGGGTCAAGCTCTAGATCCAATGGTTTACTGGCTTTTTTCCTTCGTTCTTCAATAACATTATTACCAGCAAGGCTATGACCCTTTCTTCTCGTCAGCGAGGCTTTAAAATTTATTAACAATAACCAATATTAGTATTGTTGTTATATTTATCTAACAATATAATTTCCAAAAATAATTTTGATATAAAATATTTAACCTATATCCCAAGATGACGGTACCCTAGAAGGATCTGGCGAGTCTCGACCACCACCATCACCACCGTGACAGGTTGCTATATCAGCTGACATTATACTTCAGTTTAAAAATTATTAGTTAGTAATTAGTATCAAATTAAATTAGAGGTATGCACTACTACAAAAACACCCTTTTAGGATACATTTTTAGGGCACTCACCTAGATGCGAGCCCCAAAAACAGCTCCTGGAGTCCTTAAAGAATTATTTTAGGGCTCACTCTGCAAGCCCTAAAAACTGATGCGTGTCTTAAAATTTTGATGTATTTTTTTAACAAACATTTCCTCGACTTTTTAGGGCTCGCATTGTGAGTCCTTAAAAAAAAATTTAGGATACGCAGTGCGAGCCCTAAAAACTTATGTGTGTCCTAAACATTCGAATATGAGGTTTTAGTAATAATAAAATTTTAAATAGTACACATATATCATTAATTAGAGTTTGGTGTATTGGTTTTCTATCCATTTAGCTTACCTATAGGCCCATGGTTTGAATATGATATTTACAATTTTGATTTTTTTAAAAACAATATATATGGAGTTAGCCAATTTCGAACCCCCACCCTCCAAATCAAGTTGAGTACTATTTACCACTACACCAACACATCTTATTAAAGAACTAATAAATATAAAAATACTTATATAGTTGTCCCAATTTTTTTTCCTTGGCCCCAAATAGCTTATCATAATAGACACAATCCTAATTAGGTTTCATTATATTTTTCTCAATAGCACAAAACCACAAGAAGAAGAAAATGAGAAGGTTGTACGGCGGACAGGGCTCGGGGGATGGTGGTCGACAGCGGCAGGGGTCGGTGTCGGGTTGTATGGCGGCAGGGGGCTTATGGCTGGGCTCGACGGCAACGACTAGTGGCTCGGGGGCTGGGCTCGACGGCGAGTGAGGGGGTCTTAGGTCTGGGCTTGACGGCGTAGGGGCTGGGCTTGCGGCTGAGGGTTCTTGGGTCTGATCTCGGACGGCAGCTGGGGGTCTCGGATGGCGGCTGGGGGTGGTGGCGTCGGCTAGGGTCTCTCATCTCAGCTAGGTATTTTTTTATTAATAATTATTTATATTTATTTTATATTTAAATATTATTAATAAATTATGTATATTGTCTTGAATTTTATTTTGGGTATGCTTTTAGGGTGTTGATTACAAATTTTAGATTAATTATTTCATAGTTTTAAAAGGATAATTTTTTAATTTTTATAACTAAAAATCTAAAAATTATAATAATTGTATATATAATATAGATATTTATATATATACAATTCTTTAAGTTTTTATTTTTATAATAGATAGTAATTGATTTTTAGTTATTTTTTTCAACTAATTATAATATTTATTGTTATACTATGAGTTATTGTTTTTTTTATTGACTTAATTCTAATAATATATGATGATTCATGAAAAAAAAATAGTTGTTATTAGTTTTATTTTCTCATTAAAACATGACACTAATTAACAAAAAAATGAAAGTGCTAGCTACGTTTTGATTTTATTATAATGTTGTATTTGATTTTTTTATTTTTAAATCTTTTACAATTTTGGATATAAATTGTATAACTTTAGTGGAGTTTGTATGTCTTAGATATTCATCCGTAGTGAAGTAGGTTCTGAGAATTCTTTGTGTTGTGGTGATAACGGAAGGTTGAAATCTTGCATGTATTAGTGAAGTAGGTTCTTAGAATTTTGTGTGCTGAGGTGATATATGGATGAAAAAATGTGTGTTGTTTGAATTGTTTGTATTGATTGTGACAAATGGCTAGGCTAGTAAATTAGGGGATATGTTGTCCGATTTTGTGTTGGATTTATTTTTATACTTTAATGATTTATTTACACTACAATAAAAAATTACTTATAATTTTTCATGTTTGGTGTATTATAATGTGCTTTTTCATGTTTCAGGGATGATTTTAGAAATAAATTTATGGCAATCAATCCTTACTTTGGAAAGACTATTGGTGACGAGAGTGAGTACAAAGACAAGAAAAAGAAAGATATGTTGTTTGACAATGAATTTAGTGTTTAATTTTATTTGTGATTTTTATTAGAGTAAAGGTTTCTTTTTTGAGTGGTTAATTATTTACTTTGTAAATCTAGTTATATTTTTTTAAGGTCAAGACGATTATGTTTACACACAAAACTAAATGATTTTTGAGTCAAGTGGTAGTATTATATTTGTTCCAAAGTTTGTTTTATTAGAATTGTAAATACTTTATATAAGTTTTGTTTTTTAATCTATAAGTTTTCATATTTGTATATAAATGTTTCATTTAAATTATAATTTTTAATTTAAAATAAAAATAAATAATTTTTAAAAAAATTAAAAATATAACTTTTAAGAGCACGCGAAGAGAGCCCTATAAACCTTACTTAAAGGCACTCATTAGGATCTTTTAGGACACGTGGATATTCTTTTAGGGCACCAGGTGCGAGCCCTAAAAAACTTAGTTTTAAGGCTCTCAAATAAAGGACTTGTGGCCCACGAGTCCTAAAAACCCATTTTTGTAGTAGTGATACTAGTTAATATCACATTCAATTCATAGACATAATAATTACAAAAAAACTTTATTATATTTCATTATATAGTTATGGTACACAAATAGAAAAAGTAAACAGAGTAATCACTATCAATTCCATTAGTAATCGGAGACACATTTTCATCTTCACCAAGCTCAACTAGCAATTCATCCTCTGCATCTGCGACTTCCTCATGTTCTGGCATACCACCTTCATCGTCACCCTCTTCATCAACCCCAACATATGCAGCAGGTTGATCAGATTTCATAATCAACTCTCTAAGGTCCATAGTCAACACAAAATTTGATGAGCTTGTTTCATGTACAACATCAATAGCATCATTAACCTCATCAGAACTGTCCTTAGTTTCCTAAATTTGTCTATGATTCACATCTTCTACAACTTTCCAATCACAACCTCTAAGTAGATCATCGAGCTAGAAAACTTGTTTAGTTTGGCTAGCAAGTATATACGACTCATCTTTGTACCATTCACCACTGACGTTTATACTGGTGATATTATTTTCAATGATTGTTCTCTTCCTTCTTGGATTTTTATTAAACCATTTGTACCGAAATAATGCCACTGAATATGCACCAGTGAAAGATAGTGTCACTACTTCTTCAAGCGTGCCGTAATAATTGAAACCTTCTATTCTGGCAACATACATTCCACTATTATGTGTGGTGCGCTTTTTATCTCGGTCATATGCAATTAATCGAACACCATTGACTATACAATCTTGGTAGTAGGTTGCCAAATGATTTGACCCAAATGCTAAAGCTCGCAATTCATCACCATTTTCCAAAGACCCAAGCTTGTGTAAGTCATAAATCTAAATACATAAAACTGTATTAGATTCACAAAAAATATCATTAATAAAATGAAAGTTCAAAGTTCAAAGTTCAAAGCTACCTTTTTATGAAACCACGAACGAAAATTTTTCCTATGCGAACCGTCTCGGAGGACGTCTTGTCTCAACTTCCCCACGAACTCAGTGTCTCTTCTCATTCGATGAGTACTTGGCAAGAATCTTCTATGACCAATATAAGATGTCTTACCGATCACTCGGACGGAAGTTGTGTCTTCGTTACACGTAGGACAAGCTTTGTATCCATGACCACTCCATTCATATAAACTACTGCAAGCTGGAAAATTGTTCACTATCCACAAAAGCGCTGCCCGCATCTTGAACATCGTGCTGGTCGTACTATCTCTTGTATCAACTCCGTTAACCCATAGTTCCTTCAACTCATCCACCAATGGTCTTAGAAATACATCAATGTCCTTACCCGGTGATGTTGGCCCAGGAATAAGGAGGGTCAACATGAAATAATTGTCATTCATACACAACCAAGGTGGCAGATTATAGTTTTCCAACACTATAGGGCACATGTTGTATGTGAGGTTCATGTTGCCAAATGGATTAAATCCATCAGAAACTAAGTCCAAACGAACATTTATGGGATCCCTTGAAAATCAAGATGCTTGACATCAATGTCCTTCCATGCAGAGCCATCCACCGGGTGGCGCATCACCCCATCATCTTTCAATATCCCAGTGTGATTCCATATCATGTGTTTCGCTGTAATCCTTGAACTGTATAATCTTTTCAACCGAGGTGTCAACGGAAAGTAATGCATCACCATGTGCTGCACTTTTTTTCCTTTCGTCATTTCAGAAATAATCCATCTACTACTTCCACATACTGGGCATGTCTCTTTAGATGCATGATCATTGTAAAATAAGCAGCAATCATACCGAAACACATGAATGGACTCGTATCCTAACCCTAATTTTTTCAATCTCTTTTTTGCCTCGTAGTATGATCCGGGAATTTTATTTTCCTTAGGAAAGACAAGCTTTAACAACTTTAGCAATTCATCAAATATGTTGTTAGGCACCTTCCCTCTAACTTTTAGATGGAATAACTTTGCTAAAAAAGTTTAGGGATGAAATCCAATCACAGCCAGGATACAACTCTGCTTCAATCTCCTCAAATAACTCGTCATAATACTGACTCTCACCAGGATCCCTTTCTACTTCCTCAGTTGTCAGTAAAAGGAAGTCTTTCACAACGTGAATCATCTCATCAACCACGTCATCGGCAACAATTTCTTCCACCTCACCATGAACAATCCACTTATCATAAGCTTTATGAAAACCCTTATCGAATATGTGTGCTCGAACAACATCCAAAGATTCCAATCTATTATTATTTCATCTCACACATGGGTACCTAATTCTTCCATCAAAATATTTATGTTCTGACGCCATCCTCAAAAAAGTTTGTAGACCATTCCAATATTCTTGACAACCACAATTTCTCAATGTTGTACAAGATTTATCAATCGCCATCTACGATGATATAAGAGAGTATATGAAAGGGAAGAAGAAAGAGCAATTGTCCTAATCCTATGAGAAGTGTTTAATTATTTTAAATGTTTTATGATGTCTTATGAGAAGTGTTATTCCTGGACAGACTTGAGTTTTATGATCTCTTATTACTTAATTAATTATTACTATAATTATTTTTATTATTTTAATCACATCGTAAAAAAAAAAGACATACATATTAAATCTCCAAATTTCTAATCCTCAACATATGTATTTATCTAATCATCTTTGTTTCATGAGACATTTAATTCATTACATATGCCCATATTTTAGCTTAAGTAAACATATTCTCCAAAATAACGATGTCTGATTTATATGTTATATTTAAATTTCAATTATTAGAAATATAATTATTATATTTTGAGGTAAATTAGAAAAATAATTATAATTTATTATTTTCTTGGCTAACTTCAAACTCTCATTAGAATAAATGAAACAAAGTCAAGTAAGTCTCCATTCACTATAAATATATAAATACGTCACAAAGTAAATACACATCATTCTATAAATATAAAAATATACCATTTTACAATTATATCTCACATATTTTTATATCACATATTTTACAAAAATCACAAGAGCATATGGAAAAAAAATGAACACGCAGTCTACTGCACAGCCAAAAAATCCTAGCACATCTCCTAAATCTTAGAATCTTACATGTTCAAATGAGGATTTTTTGCCTTACCTGGTTATGATAAATTATAATTATTTTTGCCTTACATGTTCTAGTCTCTAAACTAAAACATATTATGATAAATTTAAAGATCCATCCTCTAATCTAAAACAACTAAAACAGATTACAAATTGGCTTAATCTCCCATTGCTAGCAAGTTTCATGTTCACCATGTAAATAATTATTTTTTATAAAAAGAAAAAAAATAACATAATCAGAATATATATATTAAAATATAACAGTACCGATTAATTAGTTTGGAATCATCCAAACTGAATAGTTGATTCTACTCTGTTTATCCATAAATCAGTTGCTGATGACGTGGCAATTATTTTTGACACGTGGCAGACACGTAGCAGACACGTAGCAGAGATACGGCTTGCCTATCAACCAGCATTATTTCTGCACGACGAGATCAAGTTTTGTGTACAACCAAGCTGGTCGTATGTTAGTTCGTTTATGTAAAAATATGTACAGTTGTGATGATATCCAAGAATATCTCTTCATTATGACTTGCAGATCCGATCATTAAGGATAGATATTATTTCCTAATTCATGTAACCCTTCCTGAGCCTATAAATACACAAGAAATAGCTCTAGGAAGGGGATCGATCTTTTATGCTTAGAGAATTATATTACTATTATCCATCACTGTATTGTTTTCTTCCTCTAAGGTCCGTGAAACTCAGGAACCCTTGTTCTTTGATCACACCTTGGGAGTTCAATATCAATAATAGTATCAAGTGGACGTAGGTTATTACCAATCATTGGGGCCGAACCACTATAAATCCCTGTGTTCTTTATCTTTCCATTAGATTATTTTCAAGCTCTATATCATTTTCTTGTCGTTTCCCAGACTCCGTGTCGTTGACCAAAATCAGGGTCAACATTCTGGTGCTTTCATTGAGAGACTTGAATTCGGAAAAAAAAAAAACTAATGGCAAAGACTACCAAGAAAACTGGACAGCCTGCTGCCGCTCCATCCCAGCCTCCTCCACCAAACATGGCTGAAGACGAACCTCATTTGGAGTTCGATGAGGAGGATGTAGACTCTGAGGCCCTAAAGACAACACTGGGGGTGTTGCAAGATGAATTGGCCGCTCTGAGGGCCAATCAAGAGAGTGCCGTCGAGATAATGGCGTCACAGCAGAGAGAGATAGAGCGCCAGCACCAAGAGCTGAGCGAGAGACAGGCAGAGATGGACCGCCGTCAGAGGGATGCCATGGCAGCCCTCGAAGTAGCCCTCTAATTGGCTAGGAATCAGGCTGCACCTGCCTCGCAACCTGATCAACCCCCGAGTGGACCACCTTAGAGAGGTCCCAATCCTAGCCCTCCGCTCCAGCATACAAGCCCTCAAAGGACGGAGCAACCACCAATGCCTCAGGATGATGTCCCACCTAGGGACCCTGATATGCAGCCTCCATCCCAGGCTGGTCGAGGCAATCCCCCGTGTTCCAGGCAGAATACGGCCGGGCAACAGCCCCGAAGCCCTAGACGCCGGGGGGGTGAAGAGCCGCACCCACCGAGCAGGGAGTAGGGTCCTTCTGGAAATAGAAGAAACTCAGAGACAGGCTCTGCGGTCAGGGGCCCTCCACGGCATGATAATGCACGGGGACCCACCGACCAGCACAGGCCTCCCCCTAACGCTCGGGAAGTTCCAGCCCAAGGAGGCAACAGAGGAAACAGTCGGTCCCACCATAGCCAGTCAAGGTTCAGAGATGGCCACGGCTACAATGAGGCCGACTCAGGCAGAGGGAATGCTGGTCGGAGAAACGAGGAGAGAGGTGGAGGCAGAAGCCCACCACCTAGAGAAGACCAACAAGAAGGACATAATGCTGGGGGCAGCCCAGAAAAACAATGTCTTTAGCCGGCTCGGAGCTAGCGAGCAGCGGCGGAGAGACGACGACTTGAGGGATGTACTCAACAACTACCGAGAAAGGCACGATGAGTACATTCCCCCGGCACCGGAGGCCCCAGTAATTCTTGAAGTTGTTCAAGCTCAAATCGATGCCCTGAACCAGGTTGTGCAGCAGCTGGTCGGGGGGCGGACATCGCATATCGAGTACGATCGGAGGAGAGGTACCCCTTTCATCCAAAGGATTGTTGTGGCAGAAACCCCCAGTAAGTTCAAGATGCCAACCCTGCCAAAATTTGACAGGTACAGAGACCCAGTATCTCATGTAAACAAATTTGAGATACAAATGGACATTCAGAAAGTCTCTGAAGACGCTCGTTGTAGGATCTTCCCAGCGACCCTTTCTGATGCCGCTCAGGAGTGGTTCTTCAAGTTCCCTCCTGCAAGTATAATATCCTGGGAAATGTTCATGAAGGAGTTTTACGGACAGTTCTATGCGGGTCGTGTGCACCCCACTGAGGCAAACCAACTGGTCGAGTTACGCCAGAAAGAAAGGGAGCCTTTGAAGGAGTATGTTCAGTGCTTCATGCAAGCCGCAGTAGGAGCCAAGAATGTGGGCGATGAAGGCAAGATGATGGCCCTAACCGCTGGGGTTAGACACCATTCTCCTCTCTAAAGTAGCCTCAGGAAGCATGGGGTTAATACTACCCAAGAGTTTTTAGATCGAGCTGATCGGTACATCAAGCTCGAAGACGTGATTGCCAACAAAGGCAAGTCGCCAGCAAATGACAAGGGGCTCAAGGAAGATCCTGCCAAAGCCACCAACGGGTCTAAGCCCGATGGTAACGGCAAAGGCAATAGGAATGGCAATGGTAAAAATGGTGGAAAGCGAACGAATGGCGAACCCTCGACCTCCGAGACTAAACGGCCCAAAAATAATCGATATGAACCGAAATTCACCAATTACACCGCCCTTGTCGAAAGCCGAGCTGAGGTGTTCCAAGCGACCTGCTCGAGCGTGCCCTACAGACGACCCGCACCTATAAGAAAGGATATCTCCAAGAGAGATATGACAAAGTTCTGTCGTTATCATAACGACTACGAGCACGACACCAACGAGTGTAACCAGCTAAAGGACGAGATTGAGTTCCTGATAAGACAGGGACACTTAAGAAGATATGTACGAGCCGCGGGAGGTTCTCAGCGAGAGGCTCAAGGTGGCAACGAGTCGGCACCTTCACGCCAGTGCTCGCCACCTTTACAGCTAGCTCCCGTGGCAGGTACCTTACTCACCATCTGCGGAGGCCCACATCTCGCAAGTGATAGCAGAAAAGTGAGGGAACGATACGCTCGAACCCTACGCCACGACCAGAAAATCGAGATGATGAGTGTCGAGGATCGTGCACCCAAAAAGGCTCGAACAGAGGAGGAACCGATCACCTTCTCTGATGATGACGCCCAGCATGTGCAATTCCCACACTCCGATCCACTGGTCGTGGATGTCCAAATCGCAAATATGATGGTAAAAAGGGTGTTGGTCGATACAGGAAGTTCAGTCAACATCCTATATAAGTCCTCGCTGGAAAGGATGAAACTGTCTATCAAGGACATAGAGCCATGCAACCAAACCATTTATGGTTTTTCTGGAGAAGGGCTCGCCCCAGTAGGGTCAATTAGACTCCTAGTCACAGCAGGTACCGCGCCTGCTAACAGGACATTACTCACCACTTTTATAGTGGTTGATTGTCCTTTGGCATATAATGCCATGATAGGGAGACCCATTCTGGTTGACCTTCAAGTCGTCACTTCTGTGTGGCACCTCGCCATGAAGTTCCCAATAGACGCATGAGTAGGATGCGTACTGGGAAACCAGCAAGAGGCGAGAGAATGCTACAACACCTCGATCACCAAAGCAAAAAGGGTGTATCGAGGGATGCCGCCGGAAAAGAGTTACAAATGGCATCCAATGTTCAAGCCCGCTCAGGTGATAATCTCACCAAATAAGGCGTTGCCCAAAGTGAGGATAAAGACTTAGATCCTCGCTTTGGGGATTTCGAAGAAGAAGTAGGCCCCATTGAGGACCTTGAAGAGGTCCAACTTGATGAGGGAAATCCGACCAGAGTTGTGAAATTCGGTAAAAACTTAGAGACAACAACAAAACAAGCACTGGTGGAGTTCTTGAAAAAGAACCAGGATGCCTTTGCCTGGTCGCATAAAGACATGGTTGGGATAGATCCTGAAATCATCAGCCATGTCCTGAACATTGACAAAAACTTCCCACCTGTGCAGCAGAAAAGAAAGTTGCTCGACAAAGATCGACCAAAAGCTTTAAAGGAAGAAGTCGAGAAGCTGAAGGAGAATGGGTTCATCAGGGTGGCATTTTATCCATCGTGGGTCTCCATTCCCGTACTCGTGCCCAAGCCGAATGGCAAGTGGCGTACGTGCGTGGATTTTACAGACCTTAATAAAGCCTGCCCTATAGACTGCTTCCCACTCCCAAGGATCGACCAACTGGTCAATGCCACTGCAGGACACGAGATCCTCTCATTTATGGATGCCTACTCTGGGTATAACCAAATTAGTATGCATCCCCCTGATGAGGATCACACTAGCTTTCGAACCGATACAGGGCTCTACTATTATAAGGTGATGCCCTTTGGTTTGAAAAACGCTGGTGCAACTTACCAGAGACTCGTCAACCACATGTTTAAGGAGTTTATTGGGGCAAACATGGAGGTTTACGTCGACGACATGCTAGTTAAGTCAAAGAAGGCAGAAGGACATATAAGGGATTTCCAGGAATGCTTCAACGTCCTTAATAAATATAGGATGAAGCTGAATCCCCTCAAATGTTCCTTCGAAGTTGGATCAGGGAAGTTCTTGGGATTCATAGTTAACTCAAGAGGAATTGCAGCTAATCCTGAAAAGATAAAAGCCCTGATCGAGATGAAATCGCCAGTGAAGGTTAAAGATGTTCAAAGCCTGACTGGGAGAATTGCCACCCTCGGTAGATTTATTTCAAAATCAATGGACAAATGTGTCCCATTTTTCAATCTACTCAGAGGCAACAAGAAATTTGAATGGACAGATGAGTGCGAACAGGCCTTTCAAGCACTAAAAATGCATATGGCACATCCACCCATTCTATCAAAGCCAATCGATAGGGATACTTTGTTCATTTACCTGGCAATCACAGATTACGCTGCTAGTGCAGTTCTAGTAAGAGAAGAAGAAGGTGTGCAGAAAGCTGTCTATTACGTAAGCAAAAGGCTAATCGGAGCAGAATTAAGATATCCCCTCATCGAAAGGTTAGCTTACTGCTTAGTATTGGCCTCTAGAAAGTTGTGGCCTTATTTCCAAGCCCATCCAATTACGGTATTGACCGACCAGCCTCTTCGGCAAGTCCTGCAAAAACCAGAGGCTGCCGGAAGATTACTAAAGTGGGCTGTCGAACTCGGGCACTTCGACATATCTTACCTGCCGCAAGCAGAGATAAAGGGGCAAGCCTTAGCTGACTTCATCGCCGAGTTCACAGAGCCCACAGGTAGCGAGCAGATCAAGGAGCCTAGAGAGCCTGAATGTCAAACCCAAGCACCCTCGTGGAAATTGTTCACCAACGGATCATCTAATGAATCCCACGCAGGAGCAGGAGTGATATTGATAATGCCGGAAGGGCATCGATTTCACTGTGCAATAAGGTTTGACTTCACTGCCTCTAACAATGAGGCTGAATATGAAGCATTGCTCACTGGGCTGCGGTTAGCCAAGGATATGAACATAAAAGCGCTTGACATTTACAGTGATTCTCAGCTAGTCGTGAATCAGATCTTGGGAGAGTATCAAGCGTGAGGATTAAAAATGGTCGCCTATCTGAACAAAGCAAAGGATCTTTTAGCCCAATTCGGCAGATACACTCTACAGCAAGTGCCTCGTGATCAGAATTCCAATGCAGATGCTTTGGCAAAGTTGGCAAGTGCAAAAGATGCTGATACTCTGAACATAGTGACAGTCGAGCGACTGCCCACACCTAGCAGCCAAACAACAGAAACCTCTCTAGTCATCCAAATGGCGGATACATGGATGGCTCCATATGTAGAGTATCTAACAAGCGGCGTGCTACCAGCGGACAGAAACAAAGCCAGGACCCTTCAGTGGCAGGCTGCTAGGTATATCCTAGTCCATGGAATTCTGTAACGAAGGAGATACTCACTGCCACTTCTTAGGTGTATTACAAAGGAGAAATCCAAATAGTTGATGAAGGAGGTACATGAAGGTTTTTGCGGGGGGCAAAGCCTGTCGAAAAAGATCCTAAGGCAAGGATATTTCTGGCCAACAATGAATGAAGACTCCATGGAGTTCGTGCGAAAATGTGACAAGTGCCAAAGGTTTTCTAAGATCCCGCAAGCAGCTCCCAATGAATTAAAGCAGATGCAGAGTCCATGGCCCTTTGCGGTTTGAGGAATAGATCTAATCGGATCTTTGCCTATGGGGAAAGGTGGTGTAAAGTACGCAGTGGTTGCCGTTGACTACTTCACCAAATGGGCTGAAGCTGAGCCACTCGCAACCATAACGACGAAGAAAGTGCTTGACTTCGTGGTCAAAAACATCATATGTCGCTATGGATTGCCTAAAAAGATAGTCTCAGACAATGGCACCCAGTTCTACAGTGATCTATTCACAGATTTCTGCAGACGTCACAACATTATTAAAAGCTTTTCTTTAGTCGCTCATCCCCAAGAAAATGGACAAGTCGAGGCAGTCAACAAAACGCTGAAGGATACACTGAAGAAAAGACTTGAAGAAGCTAAGGGGGCATGGCCAGAACATTTGCCTGAAGTCCTCTGGTCGTACAGAACTTCCCACCGAACAGCAACAGGTCATACCCCGTTTTCCTTGGCATACAGGTATGAAGCCATGTTTCCTGTTGAGTTGGATCCACCCTCTCATCGCAGATTAACATACGACTAGGATTCTAACAGCTAGTTACTCATGGAATCCTTGGACTCGATTGATGAAAGGCGTGAACAAGCCCAGCTTCGAGTAGCTGCATACCAAAAGAAGGTCTCCCGGTATTTCAACTCCAAAATTCAAGAAAGAAAATTCAGTGTTGTAGACCTTGTGCTCTGAAGAGTTTTTGTAAATGTCGAAAATTTTCCCTTGTGAATCCTATTCACAAGTGAAGCTCTATACTACGAGACGTCCTAAAAGCCACTTATTGTCCGCACAAGGGGATAAGGACGTCGCATGATGGTGAGGGAATTGGGCTAAGAGGGCCACCCTCGCTATGCGAGGGCCCTCGGCCGGTTGCTAATCCGAGCGTCACCCGCGCTATGCGAGGGTCCCCGGCTGGCCATCTGCGTGCGCCCCATCCCATCAAGCATCGAGCCTCGCCTTGCTTGCACTCGGGAGAAGAAGGTCAGCCTCGCTACGCGAGACACCCTTGCTATGTGAGGGTAAGGCCTTGTTGTGGCACCCAGGCCCCGAGCCTCGCCACGCCTGCACCCGGGGGGAAGAGGGGCAGCCTCGCTATGCGAGGGTGAGGCCTTGTTGTGACGCCCGTGCCCCAAGCCTCGCAACGCCTGCACCCGAGGGAAAGAAGGGCAGACCTGCTATGCGAGGGTGCGGCCATGTTGCGCTGCCCGTGTCTTCAGCCTCGCCTCCAGGTGACTTGCGTAGGCCAGCCTCGACTCCTAGCACCTTGGCTTCTCATGACACATGCAGGTTGAAGCCTCCTTGACATTGGCATAAGGAGCACTTAGAGACACTTAATGGGATTGCCAAGCTAGCATTGGGTATCAAACAGGGACTGATGAGGACGACTGGGTACAGGACACGTGTACTGACACGGGGCGTACAGTTGTGGAGAGAGCAGAGGCACGGCCCTGTCATCTGCGTCTGAGGAGTAGTGGTGGTACGGACCTGTACGAAGAGTAGTGGTACCACTCGGACACCCCCGACCATACGCCAGAGCCGACAGTACTATGTCCTAGGCCACGACTCTGGCATTATCAGGGTAGACACCACTACGCCCTGAGCCACTACACTATCAGAGTACCTGCATACGTCCCTGCCATCTGGGACTTGTTTGTATCAGGGGCCAATAGAGCGCCCCTATAAATAGGCCCCAACCCCTCAGGTTAAGGGGTTGGAAAACTAAGTGTATGAAAGAGACTTAAGAAATATATGATCCTGGTTTTCATTGTTTCTTTGGTTTTCTTCGGTTGATTCGAGTTCTTTCCATTTGATTCCAAGTTTTCTGTAGTATAGAGATTAAAGTTTTCTAACCATTAATCGTTGACGAGTTCTTACTGTCAACAGTTTGGCGCCGTCTGTGGGAACGTAAGCACCAAGCTACTGTTCTACCATTACTTCCGGCAAGAGGAAATGCCAAGACGTTCGAAGCGACTCAGGGAGCCACGAGAGGTGGAGGTCCACCTTAACGGAGTCCAGCTGAAGGCCTCCATGAAGGATCCACCTCCACCCCGAGACGTGAAGCCCCCGAGGGACCCTGAGGTTCGCAAGAATGACAGGGAGGCCTCATCACCGGCCATCTCGCCCAGTGAGAATCCTCCAAGGACAACTACCGCACCACCCGAGAGTGCAAATGAGTTCCCACCTCCCAAACCACCGCAGGTACCGAACTCCGGCCGGCAGGATCCGGGCCCCTCGACGTGTAGACGTGAGCAACAACCCCGGGTCCATGCCGTGAGCTCGAGTTCTAAATCTAGTTTCTATGAAGAGGAGATTCGTGAGCTGCACCGTAAGAACCAAAGGCTGGAGACCACCCTGGAGAACATGCAGGAGGTATTGAATGGCCTGTTGCAAGGTAAGTCAAACGTGACCCTGCCCAAGAGGAAAGAGAAAGGTCAGGAAACCACTGTCTCGGTAGACGACGGGAGGACCAGACACTCCACCAGTAACACCCCCAGGGAGAAGCCGCATGAGCATCCCGGACCATCGAGGCCACCCCAGGCGCCAAGGCAAGGGAACAATGTTAGCTCTCGCAACGACATCGAGGTCACCTCAAAGAGGGCGCCCTCGGATCTACGAGAAGAGCTCAACAAGAAGAGGGTGGATAAGAGGACTACCCCTCCTACTGTCCCCCGGGACGGCAAAGGAAAGGAAGATGTCCACCCGTCCATGTTGAGAGACTCCCTGAAAAAGAGGAGGCAAGACCTCGATACAGAGATGAGGAGCTTGCGGAGTAAGATTGTCACCACGTCTGTAGGGCAAAGCCTTGAGGAGGAGTTCGACCATGAATCACCCTTCACTAAAGAGATCCAAGCCATCCGACTCCCAGCCAACTTCAAGGAGCCTTATATGACCCCGTATGAAGGAAGTACCGACCCCAATTACCATCTAAACGCATTCAATGACTTGATGAAGTTGAGGGGGATTAGTAGCGGGGCTAGATGCCACTATTTCGCAGTCACGTTGAAAGGACCTGCGTACAAATGGTTTAAAAGACTTCGACCGGGATCCGTCAGGTCTTGGCAACAGTTTTCAGATGAATTTCTCCAACAACATCATGCCGTGCGTGATTATACAATGCCGGGCACCAGCCTCGCCAATGTAAAACAGGGCGAAAATGAGAGTCTAAAAAGCTACATCCACTGGTTTAACATGGAAGCAGCCAAAGTGGGGAGCCTGACCCGCAGGGAGTTAAAAATGGCCATCACTGCCGGGGTACGTCCAGGAAGAAAATTGTGGGATAATATGCTCAAAAGGGAAGTCACAGATCTAGATGACTTCTATGAGAGAGCGCAGAAGTATATTCGTGTAGAGGATGGCCACGCGAACTTAAAGGCAGGAAAGTGTGAGTCCACTGCAAAGCCCCCAACTAATGAAGGGTCGAATGGAGCAAAGAAGAAGAGGGCGTACGAAGGGTCGAGGGATGATCAACATAGAAAGCCCAAGCGGGGAAGCGACCATAGGCAAACGGCTTATACTTTCTATACGAGCCTGACGGATACATGGGAGCATATCTACCTCACCAACGAAAAGCGGGTTCCCTTCAAGAAGCCCCCACCAATGAGAAAAGACCGGTCCAAGAGGGACCCTAGTAGGTACTGTCAATACCACAAGGACATTGGTCACACCACAGAAGAGTGTATTCATTTGAAAGAAGAAATTGAGGAGCTCATCCGCAGGGGACACCTGGGCCGATATGTTAGGAGAGAAAGGCCGAAGTCAGAGAACGAACTAGTGACGTCTCAGATGCAAAGAGGAGCTCCAGAGATTCAGGGAGAAGTGAGAACTATTTTCGGAGGTCCGGGGTTCGGGGGAGACTCCCGCAAAGGACGAGGTCGGTATGCTAGAGAAGCCAGGCGAAGTCCACCACCCTGTGTCATGAATTTGGAACAACGACCCCCGAAAAGCTTCAAGGGAGAAAATGACTCGATCACTTTCATTGAGGAGGACGCACGGGGAGTGAACTAGCCCCATAACGACCCTATGGTATTGACAGTTCAGTTAGCCAATATGCGGGTGCATCGGGTTCTAGTGGACAATGGCAGATCAGTGGATATCCTGTATCGACCCGCCTTGGAAAAGATGGGGCTGGGCATCCGCCACTTAAAGCCCTGCCAATCTTCCCTATATGGATTCACAGGGGACTCGATACAACCTCTAGGGATGATCGAATTGGCATTAACCATGGGGGAGCAACCCCGACAGACTACAGTCATAGAAAACTTCGTCGTGGTGGATTGTGTGTCAGCTTTCAATGCGGTATTGGGGAGACCGTCCCTGAGAGAATTGAAAGCGATAACTTCCATATATCACTTGGTCATCAAGTTCCCAACCCCCGGAGGAGTAGCTAGTATGAAAGGAGAACAGAGAGAAGCGAGGGAATGCTACAACACCTCCCTCCGCGAATCCGTGAAACTAAGAGAACCGATGGCCATGGTGATACACGAGGCACCACGCACACCCACTGGAAGCCCGCAGGAGCTAGACCCCAGAACCGTGGAGGAATCAAGGGCGGAACATGTGGAAGAAATAGAGGAGGTTGAAGTCATGGAGGAACCGATGAGGAAATTGAAGGTAGGAAAAAGCCTTCAGAATAACGTGAAGGAGAGGCTGATAAGGTTTTTGAAGGATAACCTAGATGTATTCGCATGGAGTCACGAAGATATGGTGGGAATAGATCCCAGTGTCATGTGCCACCATTTGAATATCTCCACTGAGGCAAGGCTTGTTAGGCAGAAAAGACGAGCGCTGGACCCAGAGAGGTACGCGGCCTTGAAGGAGGAAGTAGACAAGCTGAAGGCTAATGGGTTCATTCGCGAGTCATTTTACCCTGTATGGGTATCGAATCCGGTGCTGGTCCCAAAACCGAATGGGAAATGGAGGACCTGCGAGGACTTCTCAAACCTGAATAAGGCATGTCCAAAGGATAGTTTTCCCCTCTCGAGGATAGATCAGCTGGTGGATGCGACAGCTGGGCATGAATTACTTAGCTTCATGGATTCCTACTCCGGGTACAACCAGATTCCTATGAACCCAAGTGATGAAGAGCATACATCATTTATAACGGATAGAGGACTCTACTGTTACAAGGTGATGCCCTTCGGGTTAAAGAACGCGGGTGCTACCTACCAAAGGTTGGTCAACAAGATGTTTGCTAACCAGATAGGGAGGAACATGGAGGTATATGTTGACGATATGCTTGTGAAGACCCGTAATGCCGCAGAGCTCAACAAGGACCTAGAGGAGATGCTTGACACACTCAAGAAATATCGAATGAAGTTGAATCCAATCAAATGCACTTTCGGAGTATCTTCAGGGAAGTTCCTGGGGTTCATAGTCAACTCTAGAGGTATCGAGGCTAATCCTGATAAGATAAAGGCCCTGATAGAGATGTGCCCACCCAAGAGTAAGAAGGAGGTGCAATTCCTAACAGGAAGGGTGGCGGCCCTTAATAGGTTCATCTCGAGGTCAACTGACAAGTGCCTCCCCTTCTTCAATATCCTAAAAGGGAGCAAAAAGTTCGCTAGGGATGAAGAGTGTGAAGAAGCGTTTATCAAGTTGAAGGAGCACTTGGGGAAGCCACCCCTGCTGGCAAAACCTGAAAAGGGTGAAAGGCTATACTTGTACCTGGCAGTGTCCGAACATGCTGTAAGCACGGCTTTGGTTAAAGGGGAGAAGAAGCATCAACGACCCGTGTACTATGTCAACAAGCGGTTGGTGGACGCGGAGAGTCGATACTCTGAGATTGAGAAGTTGGCATATGCATTAGTGGTTGCTTCAAGGAAGTTAAGACCCTACTTCCATGCCCATGCAATCGAAGTTCTCACTAATAGTCCCCTGAGACAGGTCCTGCATAAGCCTGATACCTCAAGAAGACTGATGAAATGGTCGATCGAGTTGAGTTAATTCGATATCGTTTATACCCCGAGAACTTCCATCAATGGACAAGTGTTCGCAGACTTCATAGTGGATTTCACTAGTCAGACGAATGGAGGAAGAAGTGAAGAAGAGGGGCAGTCAGTTGCAGAGGGGGAGACGAGGAGTGTTGAGGGATGGAGCCTGCACGTGGATGGGGCATCCAACGAAGGAGGATCTGGAGCAGGCATCGTGATGACTGGACCCGAAGGACTCAGGATGTACTGCGCAATACGGTTTGGATTCGAAGCCTCGAACAATGAGGCAGAATACGAGGCGCTTTTGGCAGGACTGCGAGTGGCCCAGGGGCTGAAGGTAACACATCTACACATCTTTAGTGATTCACAGTTGGTGGTATTCCAAGTGAAAGGGGAGTACCAAGTGAGGGGACCCAAGATGGCTGCATACTTGGAAAGGGTAAGAAGCTATTTGGAGCAATTGGTGGAATATAGCATCGAGCAGATCCCAGGAGAGAAGAATACCCACGCAGACGCCCTCGCAAAGCTGGCTTCCACTAGAGATGGAGATACCCTCAAATCAGTGCCTGTAGAATACTTACCAAGGCCAAGCATTGCCAATCCAGATGTTCACATGTTCAATGCCCCGAAGGAGTCGTGGGCTAGCCCGATTATAGACTATCTGAAGGATGGAATGGTGCCAACAGACAAGAGGGAGGCTAGAAGACTAGTTTACAAGGCAGCCCGATACACCTTGGTGGATGGGGTCCTATACAAGAGGAGGTTTTCTATGCCACTCTTACGGTGTGTTGATGATAAAGAAGCTATGAAGGTGTTGTATGAAATACATGAGGGTGAATGTGGCAACCATGCAAGTGGACCGTCCACGGCTCGGAAAGCCATGAGGCAAGGGTACTATTGGCCTTCCATGGAAAGAGATGCTAATGATTTCGCAAGGAAATGTGACAAATGCCAAAGGCATGCGAACTACCCCCGACAACCCCCGAATGACTTGACTAGCATGACCAGTCCTTGGCCCTTCGCTGTCTGGGGGATAGACCTGATTGGCGCCCTCCCCCCAGGGAGAGGTGGTGCGAAGTACGCGGTGGTGGCCGTAGACTACTTCACCAAGTGGGTTGAAGCAGAACCTCTAATGAAGATAACAGCTAAGCATATCGCAACCTTTGTCAACAAATTCATTGTCTGCAGGTTCGGAGTGCCCTACAAGATTATTTCTGACAACGGCACTCAATTTGAAGGGGGAGTGTTCGAGGAATACTGTAGGGAAAAGGGCATAAGGAGGAGCTTCTCGGCCGTCGTGCATCCACAGGCCAATGGGCAGGCGGAGGCCATTAACAAAGTCCTAAAGAGAAACTTAAAAACAAAACTAGAGAAGATGAAGGGTGCTTGGGTCGAGGAGTTACCGAACGTGCTTTGGGCCTACAGAACCACTCCCCGCACTACCACTGGAGAAACCCCATTCTCCTTAGCATATGGATGTGAGGCTGTCCTCCCGATTAAGATAAAGATTAACTCGCACAGGATACAGGCATACGAGGACCAGGTCAACCATGCGACAATGGCTAAAATCTTGGACATGCTGGAGGAGAGAAGGGAAAAGGCGCAAATGAGGGTGGCGGTATACCAGCAGTGGGCAGCCAGATATTACAACTCGAGGGTGCGAGAGAGAAC
The DNA here is from genome assembly GCF_963169125.1 of Humulus lupulus. NCBI lineage: Eukaryota > Viridiplantae > Streptophyta > Magnoliopsida > Rosales > Cannabaceae > Humulus > Humulus lupulus. Next base: position 143,048,803 of record NC_084800.1, on the reverse strand, counting down.
GTTCAGAACAGGTGACTTGGTATTAAGAAAAGTACTCCCCAACACACGAGACCCGGGGGCGGGGGTACTTGGGGCGAACTGGGAAGGGTTGTACCAAGTCGCTCAGTACATACCACCTAACACCTAAAAGCTAGCGCGCATGGACGACACCGTCATACCTCGAGCGTGGAATGAGGAACACCTTAGGAATTACTACCAGTAAGACTTCCACTCCCAGCGCAAGCAGTAGCTATGTTTAGTTTGTTGCATGTTATGCTATCTTAGTAGATGAGAATCAAAGAGGTTACCTAGATAACCTCCCAAGTAGATGTAAGCCTTTTATCTATTTATATATCGTTGTAATCTGACTACTATGAATGAAACTATTCACCGCTTCGTATGTTACTTACTTCTTTATGCGAGTATCAACTAAAGTCCCCGCCAAGATAAATCTCACCAGGTACTTGGGGGGTAGGACGACAAGAGTAAAAAAAAAAACTTCAAAAGGATTAGCTACCCTTATGAATATCAAGGGAGCAGTTTAAAAGGATGACCTCTAACTAAAGGCCGACACCCCAAGAGGTGAGGCCGTAAGGAGGGAATCACCCGATAAGTCTAGATTGGTCATTAAGCCGGCTAGCCAAAAAGGGTCTTGCAAGGGACCCTTGAAAAAAAATAGTACTATGTATAACGACGAGAAGGAAGCTTCTTGCAAAAAAGTAATAAGCACGCGCAAAGAATATAAAAGGACCCCAACAGCCCAACGGGTTAACGTGTCCTTACAAGTATAATCAAGGTGCACCAGAAAGATTATCGCCTTTAGATCAAAGAAAAATATGTAATCCACGAACAATAATAATAAGAGGGACTTAGCAGAGCCCCTTAAGTTTGATAAAAAAAAAAAGAAGAGAAGAAATGGTGCGAGGGATTACATAACAAAAGCATACATAGACTGAGTACAAAGGAACCTACAAATCTCCACCTCGACCCTGCCACTCATAAATCTTCTCAACGGCATAGTCCCCAAAAGGAGATAGGTCAACGGTGGGGTTAGTCCTCCAGACAGCATGCAACATTTTCTCGATTATGCGATCCTCAACGTTCATAAGCTCAGCCTCGAGCACAGCGATCCTCCCGTTCAGAGTTTGGATGGTAGCCTCCAGCTGAATGTTGGTATGAGAGGTTGATGTAGCCCGGGCCAAGGCGGTATCCCTCTGGCACACCGCCTCGGCCAGTTGACTTGACAAGGCATCCTTTGCAGTCTCAGCCACCGATAGGTTCCCCAGTGCCTCCTCAAGCTCGTGTTGCAACCGTTGGGCCGATGAAGAGTGGGAGGTGAGCAGCCGATGGTTCAAGATGGAAGCCTAAGTGAGGGCGAGGATATGAAACAAAGCCTCAAGGGTCAGATGATATACCAGAAATAATATGAAAAGTATATATATGGCCATCATGAATGAATAAACCAAGTATCACGACAAATACCTACAGGGAGGCTCGCATATAGGCGTTCTCTAGCTCAGCCTTGGGGACATTGTGCAGCGTCCCCCATTCACCTTTGGGAAAGTTTCCCAAGTGATGGCTCATGGCTTCCCCATACTGGCTCGCTAGAGGATGATCTTCAAGAATAGAAACATGAGCTGGGCCGGGGGAGGCGTGAGTGCCAGCCGAGGCCCGCTTTGGCAAGGATGGGGACCGAGAAAGCCCTGACCCATCTGTAGTGATGCGGGGAGCAGAAGAGTGCGAAGTCATTTCCTGGGGTAAAGAGGCGCCTGTAAATGCCTGCCTGGGATACCTCTTCGGGGGTCAAGGAACCCCATCAAAAGGAGGAATGACAAAATTCCTTCTAGGCACGGAGGGGCAAGGGACAGGGGCATCAAAGGCAAACTCACCGCTGGGCGTTAACGGCGACATCCGAGAGGTAGCACCACCAGTATGATCGTCATCGGCTACACCCTTATCCCTGCCAACAGCCAAGTACAAGCAGGAGTAGTTCTCAGACACCACGGTCTCCTCAACTTCCATATGGTCGCCCGGGGGGTAGACATAATCCCTATCGGCTACTTCATCATAATTTCTTTCATCGTGACCATAGACCCACGGACTCTCAAATACGGGTGCTGCTGGGGGTAGATCCACAGATTCGGGTGATGTAGGGCATGGACCCGTAGGGTCGGGTGACGTAGGACGTGGACCCGCAGGGACGGGTGACTCGAGGTCAAGTGACGCGGGGCGTGGTTCCTCAGATTCAGAGGAAATAGAGCATAGGGTAACTTTCTGGTCCGGGGTCAGCAACTCGTACAAGTGGAGATTGCTCTCTGTGAAAAGGGCGCTGGCTTGTTTATATCCCTTCGACATGGCCAGGATTTGTATTACTCGGTCATGAGCCGACCGTTTCAAGTTGGGACCAACAACCCCTAAGAGACCTGCCATCAAACAAAAAGAAATAACCACGGTTAGAAAAGCTATAAAAAAAGAAAAAAAGAAGTTGAATGATAAGAGAAACCTCTGATATATGGGATCAAAGTGAGAATAGCCTTAGGTGGGGTGTTGAAGCTAGAGTTTCGGGTCTGCCCGCTATAAGTGAAGAAGTAATCTGACTTCCACGACCCCCTACTGGAAATAGATCCCTCCAAGAGGGAACTCCCTTTAAGGGCCGCGGCTTTCTGGAGTTGGTAGAACCCGGGGGCCGATGTATTCTCCCTCAGGGTGAAGAAGTAATGAACCTCATTTATCGAAGGGCCCCTAGAGTACATCTGACGGTACAACACATATAGGCAGCTAAGCATCACCCAAGAGTTGGGGGACAATTGTAGTGGCGCCAATTCAAAGTAGTCCAACACTTTGATGAAGAAAGAGTGAAGTGGCAAAGCTCCACCAGATCGGATTATGGAATCGCTGAATGCCACGAACCCTTTTGGCGGTGCGGACGCGCGTTCCTTGCGCTTTGGTACAACGAACTTGAGATTCAAGGCTAACTATGAGCTTTCAGCATGTTGCCCAGTTTCTTCAGGGTAACTGTGGACCTGCCGGTTTCATCGGAAGTTTCCAAGGCTCTCTTCGACATCTCGGGTACCTGGACAAAGATAGGCAGTTTATGAGCAACAAACTTTCTGAGGGTCCTGGAAGATCCCCCACATGTCCTATGTCTACCAGCGCTTTGCTTGACCCTAGGGCACAAGACATGGGATAGGAGAGGAAGCACGGGCGGAACCATGGAAAGGAACTCCGGTTCAACCAATTCACGACTACCGCCTTCGAAGGAGGAATCCCTATGATCAGGAGACTCGTCACGACAAAAGGAAAAAGGCTCAGGGGGCAAGTTTTCTTCTAGGCAAGCAATTTCAGAAAGGCAATCCTGGAGGATTGATTGTAGATGGGAAATGTATGTCGCTTGCTGGGGGGAGAGACCAGAACCCGCGTCCCTGGGATGGGATTCTAGCTCCCTCTCCAGGCCGCACGCTTTATGTCTGAGGTAAGACAGTCTCCTGAGGTATAGCGCCCGCACACCCCTGCGGTTAGAGGGTTTGCGTGCGTCAACCTCTGAGTCGGAGGATGACAACTCAATAAATTCAACATTGGACGGACCTTTGGGACCTCGCCTAGACGCCATGGACCAGCTAAGACTCGAAGGCGTGTACGCATAAGGGTGACTCTATATCTACAACATGAGTGTGAGGGTATAAGAAAAGGGCCTATGTATGGGTACTGGAAAGGCTATACAAAGAGAATGTTAAACTCTAAAGAATGAGTGTCGTGCAACCATCAATTCTACCCTCGCGTAATCAATGCAAAACAAAAGGGAGAAGAGAGGAAGGAGGCATACCTGTGGGAATACGAAGTTGAAGGGGTGCAAGGATAGACTTGGGAAGGAGCAGGGGCAAGACCGTAGGAGCAAGGGAATGCCCAACGTCACCACGAAGCTAAAAAAGAAAAGGAAACAAAAAAAAAATTAAAAAAAAAAGGATGAGTAACGAAAATAAAAGAAAGGGTACCTCAAGAAAGCTTTGGAGGATAGAACCCTTGAACTCTTGAAAATAAGTTGGAGAGCATGCCACTAGGCTAGGCAAGTCTTGGTGTGGAGAAGTGGCTTCAAGCCTTGGGGTATTTATAAGGAAAGTCAAAGCTCCCTAGCCATTGGATCTATCTCCCTATGAATGGTGGAGATCAAGAGTATGGGTAACCTTGGGATCCGCAATTGAGGATGATTGATCCTTGTGCAATCTTAGGAATTTTCATGGATCCCCCAAGAGTTAGGTGGTTGTTGTGTTTCTTTGGACATTATAAAGAAACACAACTCCAAGCCTCACCTTGTATTTCTTCGAGCGACGTTGGGAAGTTTTCCAAGGCTAAGTCCCCCAAGGTTGGCCGTACATGTCAAGCAAGAGAAATAGAGAGAGTCTACAAACACACTTAAAAGTGTACTTATAGACTCGGGGGGAAGTGTAAATGTGGAAATTTTTCCCTTGTGAATCCTATTCACAAGTGAAGCTCTATACTACGAGACGTCCTAAAAGCCACTTATTGTCCGCACAAGGGGATACGGACGTCGCATGATGGTGAGGGAATTGGGCTAAGAGGGCCACCCTTGCTATGCGAGGGCCCTCGGCCGCTTGCCAATCCGAACGTCACCCTCGCTATGCGAGGGTCCCCGGCTGGCCATCTGCGTGCGCCCCGTCCCATCAATCATTGAGCCTCGCCTCGCCTGCACTCGGGAGAAGAAGGTCAGCCTCGCTACGCGAGACACCCTCGCTGTGCGAGGGTGAGGCCTTGTTGTGGTGCCCGTTCCCCGAGCCTTGCCACACCTGCACCCGGGGGGAAGAGGGGCAGCCTCGCTGTGTGAGGGACCCTCGCTGTGCGAGGGTGAGGCCTTGTTGTGACGCCCGTGCCCTGAGCCTCGCCACGCCTGCACCTAGGGGAAAGAAGGGCAGCCTCGCTATGCGAGGGTGCGGCCATGTTGCGCTACCCGTGTCTTCAGCCTCACCTCCAAGTGACTTGCGTAGGCCAGCCTCGACTCCTAGCGCCTTGGCTTCTCATGACACATGCAGGTTGAAGCCTCCTTGACATTGGCATAAGGAGCACTTAGAGACACTTAATGGGATTGCCAAGCCATCATTGGGTATCAAACGGGGACTGATGAGGACGACCGGGTACAGGACACGTGTACTGACACGGGGCGTACGGTTGTGGAGAGAGCAGAGGCATGGCCCTGTCATCTGCGTCTGAGGAGTAGTGGCAGTACGGACCTGTACGAAGAGTAGTGGTACCACTCGGATACCCCCGACCATACGCCAGAGCCGACAGTACTATGTCCTAGGCCACGACTCTGGCATTATCAGGGTAGACACCACTATGCCCTGAGCCACTACACTATCAGAGTACCTGCGTACGTCCCTGCCGTCTGGGACTTGTTTGTATCAGGGGCCAATAGAGCCCCCCTATAAATAGGCCCCAACCCCTCAGGTTAAGGGGTTGGAAAACTGAGTGTATGAAAGAGACTTAAGAAATATATGATCCTAGTTTTCATTGTTGCTTTGGTTTTCTTCTGTTGATTCGAGTTCTTTCCATCTGATTCCAAGCTTTCTGTAGTATAGAGATTAAAGTTTTCTAACCATTAATCGTTGACGAGTTCTTACTGTCAACAGTTTTTCTTAACACCCGCGACCAAGCTGCTGGAGTACTCGGCCCAAATTGGGAAAGGTCGTACCAGATTGATGAAGTCCTTCACCCAGGAACTTATAAACTTGCACGCTTAAACGGAGATCTCGTTCCTCGATATTGGAATGGAGAACACCTGCGCAAGTATTATCAATGAACAATTCTTCTTAAAGAATTGGCTTGTATAAATTTTACTTTTTACAAGTTTTGTGTAAGATCTTATTGATCACTCGTAAAGACATGTTTAGTCCATTTACTATGAGAATAAAAGGGACTGTGCTCAGCCAGTCATTTCTTGCCAACTATTGTATTTATTACAAGTATTTGCTCATTACGTGTGTTGTTTTGCTGTATTTTAATTCTAATCACATAGCTACAAGCAGTAACGTTCGGGCAGGTTCTAGTCAAGGCAAGTGACGAAGGACCTAAAGCTCTCCGATCACTTGGGGGGCATACGAGGTACAAGTAAGCAAAGCATATCGTTAAAAGGTATGTAAATACATGAGCAAAATAAGGGAAAGCATGCTATGGCACTTAGAGTATTTTTCAAAATTTTAATATTTTGTTAAATCAAACCAAAGTGCTATGCTAAGTTCGGTCATGCAAACAATTAGATGTTATAATATGCAAATATATTGTATTATCAAAGCAATCCTCTTACACCTCAAGCAGTGACTACTTGGATGTAATTGTTTAAAATAAAATAAAAGCTGCCCGTGCAGCAAAACCAAAGAAAAATTATATTGTCTTTCCATCACGACCCGTAGGTCGTGTAATTAAAAAAAAAAGAAATATAAAAAGAAAAAATTATGGAGCTTGAGGAGCTGGAGGATCCTGGGGAGGTTGCTGCTCGGGTTCTTCTTCGGCGTGAGCACTCCCTGCCAAAGGCCCCCTTGTATTTAATTGAGGGTCCCAGAGGCCAGCCACCCTAAGGTTAGCCTCTGTAACTAGATTTTTGACACTCTTCTTAGCATCTAACATGCTGGCTAAGAGTGCTGCTCTTGACTCCATTCCCGGAGTTGGGTTTGGTCGCAGCCACGGGCCTGAAAGACATTAAGAGTTTAAGACAATGTGGAGGAAAAACACTAAGTGAAGAAGCCAGCCAGCGATGCGAAAGTTTTACCTCCTCGTGCGAAAGCCAAGTTGTCTGCGACCAGGTTAGGCATAAGGAAGTACTCTTGGTAGTACCTCCCCATGTTGGAGATGTGGGTCGTGTCAGTCAGCAAAATGCTCCATTTTCCGGATGACAAAGATGGAAGAACCCCGTGCCTTCTTGGTTAGGGTTAGACTTGAGGTCGAACAGGTAGTTGACCTCATGTGGCGACGGAACGGGCCATTTTTTCTGGTTGTACAGGATATAGAGTGCAGTGAGCATTCTATATTCGTTTGGGGTAATTTGGAAGGGGACAACTCCAAAATAATTGGCCACCCCCTAAAAGAATGCATGAAGAGGCAAAGTGGCTCCTGCCTCAACATGAAACCGCGACCAGGCGTTGTAGGCACCTCCAGGCAGATTAGCCCTTTGGTCTGGGTTGGGCTTGACTAGGGTCACCCCTGTCGGGTTGTATTTTCTTAAGTAGTTGGCGATCATTCTGACCGTCACCCTACTCTCAAAGACTACATGCCATTCGACATCCGGCTGAATAACATGTCGAGGGCGGGCATGCCTTTGGATATTTATATCGGGGGCATTTTCATCTCGACCACTGGTCGAGGGAGCATCAGCAGCAGGCTGATGAGAAGCGTTGGAAGTTTTTCTTTTCTGGGCCTTAGTTTTGGTGCGAGCCATATTTCGAGTCAAAACTGGGGAAGTGTTTGGATTAATGCGAGAAAAAGGAATATCAGGTATCAATATCGAGGGTGGTTCTTCGTCCTCGAGCAGTTGAGCCAACAGATCGTCATCAATAGGTCTTTCTCCGCCCCACGGGTCTTGCATATGAACTGCAAACAGACAAAGGGGGAGATAATACGCACAGCCTGGGAGCTTATGTTGAAAGTTGGAATAACGTTGCTCACGTCTATCGACCAGCAACATTCTAACCGAAACACTAAGTTTTATGCGAGTAGTTTGAAAAATGGATCAAAAAGTGAAAGTAAAAAGTTTTTTTCTGACAAAAGCTTTTGCAACTCCAAAGGGGCGGGAAAAACCCAGTTTTTCAGCTAGCCTAAAAATCAAATTGTTACTTCGATTTTACGCCCTAAATCCATGATCCTGACTATTAAACTGATTCCTAACTTATATAGAGCAAAAATACACTACCCTATCAAGCATCAAACGGTATATGCAAAATCTTCACAAATTTATACCCAAGAACACGAAAAGTCTCAGAGCACAGAAGCATCATGCATGGCATCTCAAAGGGTTAAACTTCGAAGAAAGTTTACCTGAGCAAAGATTGGAGATTCTGAGAAGGAGGAACTTCAAATTTGCAGGCGAAAAATCCTCGGTAAAACGTCTGAAAACCTTGAAGTTAGGGGCTCTGAGATATTTTTCTTGGGAGTTCTTGGCAAAAGATGGTATGTAAAGACTTAAAAGAAGATTGTGGGGATTATTTATAGAGCTAATGTATGCCAAAAAGGGGTAATCATGAGTTGCCTTTTTTCAAAGCATGGGGGAGTGTAACAGCCGTCGGAATGGTTTCTTGAAAACTGAAAAGGCTTGATTAGACGTGATTAGGTCACTGTTTTCAAAAACGCACGAGGGCTCTGACAGATTTCGTGGGGCATATGAAAAGTTGTTTTCCTAAGTTTACTTATTGCTGGTCGCAATAAATAAACTTGGGGGGCAAATGTTTATCCAGAAATCAGTTGTTGATGACGAGGCAAGGATTTTTGACATGTGGCGGACACGCAGCAGAGATACGGCTCGCTTATCAACCAGCATTATTTCTGCGCGAAGAGATCAAGTTCTATATACGACCAGCCTGGTCGTATATTCGCTCATTTATGTAAAAATCTGTATAGTTGTGATGATATCCGAGAATATCTCTTCATTATGACTTGCAGATCCGATCATTAAGGATAGATATTATTTCCTAATTCATGTAACCCTTTCTTAGCCTATAAATACACAAGAAATAACTCTAGGAAGGGGATCGATCTTTTATGCTTAGAGAATTATATTACTGTTATCCATCACTGTATTATTTTCTTCCTCTAAGGTCCGTGAAACTCAGGAACCCTTGTTCTTTGATCATAGCTTGGGAGTTCAATATCAATAACAGTATCAAGTGGACGTAGATTATTACCAATCATTGGGGCCGAACCACTATAAATCCCTGTGTTCTTTATCTTTCCATTAGATTATTATCAAGCTCTATATCATTTTCTTGTCGTTTCCCAGACTTCGTGTCGTTGACCAAAATCAGGGTCACATACTCAAAAAAAAAGATACAACAATTATTCCTTTACACAAAATTAATTCCCGAAAATTAGACCTATAGAATAATCTAAAAATTCAAACAAGCAATGCAACGATTCAGAAGTACACAACTTTCACATTCACAAGTACATTACAAATACAAAAAAATTATCTCATCAGTGAAAACCTTGAAATAAGAAAAACCACCTCTCGAAACTCTGAGAATAATTTCACTTTTAGAAAGTGTTTGAATTAATAGTCTGATTTCAAATCTGGAAATTTTAAAGGAACATTCAAAAGGAAAGTAAAACTGCTTTCAATATGTTACCTCCTCCTTGAACAAAAATTCTGATCAAACTACTTCCAATCAAACAATTGTACTATAGTAATGCACACTCGGCCTTGACATTACTGAAATAATGGCATAATTTAGGCCAAGGGGCGCATAAATATTAATTGTATCATTCTTCTAATGTTAAAAATGATAATTTGAAGATTTATTGATGCACAGTAAGTCTAATCAAAATCTTACCCATTGAGCATATTATTTTATAAATACAATGAGTTTTATTTCTATTTCTAAACTACAGTGTGAAAGCCTACATATCAGACAAGTATTACACTCAGCAAACACTAGCAAGCATTGAATAATGGAAATGAAAAAACATAAATATAATGGAAATGAAATAACATAAAGAATAAACAATAGAAATATGAAGGATGAAGAGAAGTGAAGAGAGAGAGACCTTGCGCCTATTGCTGGAAGTATTACACTGGCATGCTGCATGCTGTTGGAGAGAGAGTCCTTGCGCATGAGAGAAGAGAAGTGAAGAAAGCAGAGCGATGGACGAGGGCTATGAAGAGAAGAGAACAAGAGAGAAGGGACGAGGGTTGTGATAAAATTTAAAACTGTTCAGCATTATTAGTAGTGGGCCCACCGCTATTAATAATAATACTATTATTAGCGATAGGTAGTCCACCTCTAATAAAGGTGATTATCTGCCGCTAAAAAATCTTAAAAAAAACTCATCTCTTTCCCGGGAATTTCATTTTGTATATTAGCAGCGGACTATCCGCCGCTAATGATGGTAAGTCTGCCGCTAATATATATTATTATATTTTTTTTAAATAATCACACATTATTAGCAGCGGACCCTCTAATCTTTCGCTAATAGCATGTACAATACAGGTTGATTAGGTCTGCCGCTAATACTTACGCCGCAAATGGCATTCATTGTTGTAGTGTTACAATTTTTCTTAAAATATACATAATAGAATTAATTATAGTTCTATAGTATATATAAATATTTATATCAATAATCTCTACATATATGACATCTAAACACAACGTTGACATAAATATATATATTTACATGGTGTTTACCCAAAAATGGCCTCTGATGATGCAGCAAACTTTCCTTACACATGTCTGGCACGTGGTGATTTCAAATGAAGAGATCCTGCTCAACCATCGACCAGGTGTTCCTAACACCATTAGATCTCTCGATTACATATGACCAGTCTGGTCACATGCTCTTAGTTATTTCCTTTAAGATACGCAATCTTGTAATAATAACATTGAGATATTTTCCTTTATTTATCTTGATATGCTATCATTAATTGTAATTACGGCCCATTGGCCCATGTAACCTACCTGAACCTATAAATAGTGATGATAGAGCTCAAGGGGGTTGGGGTCTGGAAACCTTAGACATTTTTGGTATTCAGAGAGAAAAATAGAGTGTGATTATCCACCAAAATTGTAATCCTCTCAAAGCTTGTGAAACTCAAGAACCCTAGTTCTTTGATCACAATTTTGAGGTTCAATATCAATAAGAACACTAAGTGGACGTAGGTCATTACCATTCATTGGGGCCGAACCACTATAAATCATTTATGTCATTTCTTTACCATTTGATTCCATTCTTGACTATCATCTCATTTCTTATCGTAATTCTGACTCCGTGTCGTTGGCAAAATCAAGGGTCAACATTCTAGTGCTTTCATTGAGAGTTTGCTCAAGAAGTTGTAAGAAGATCAAATGGCGAAGACAACCAAGAAAGCTAGACAGACTGCTGGCGCTGCACCATCTTAACCTCCTCCTCCAAATGTGGCTGAGAATGAACCACATTTGGAATTCGAAGAAGAGGAATTAGATTCGGAGATGCTGAGGGCAACATTGGGGGTATTGCAGGACAAGTTGGCCAATCTAAAGGCCAATCAGAAGAATGCAGCAGAGACTTTGGCGTTACAACAAAGGGAGATTGAGCGTCAGTGCCAGGAGCTGAATGAGCGGCAGGCGGACATGGACCATCGGCAGAGAGAGGCCATAACCGCTCTTCAGGCAGCCATTCAATTGGCTCGAGGACAGGCTGCGTCGGCATCACAACTGGATCAGCCATCGAGTGCGCCACTGCAACAGACCAAAAATCTGAGTCCTTCAATTCAGCAAGCAAGCCCTCAGCAGCCAGAGCAACCACCTGTCGCTCAGGATGATGTCCCAATATGGGATCCTGAGCAGCAACCGCATTCTCAAGCTGGTTGCGGCAATCCCCAGCGCCATAGGCAGAATAGGGCCAACAGCCTACCCGTAGCCTTAGACGCCAAGGGGATGATGAGCCAAATCCACCGTGCAGAGGGCAACATCCTTCTGCAAACAACAGGCATGAGTCAGGTTCTACGGTCAAAGGCCCCCCATGGCATAATAATGCACGGGGACCCAACAACCAGCGCAGGCCTCCCCCTGACGCTCGGGAGATGCCTGTCCGAGGAGGAAACAGCATGTACAGCCAGTCGCAACATATTCGGCCACAGTTTAGAGACAGTCATGACTATGATGAGGCCGACTCTCTCAGGGGGATGGTGGTCGGAGGGATGAAGGAAGAGGTGGAAATAGGCCGACGAATCGTAATGCTGGGGGGCAACCCCGACAAAATAACATCTTTGATCGGTTAGGAGTCAGCGAACAAAGGCGCGGGGATGATGGTTTAAGGGACGTGCTCAACGACCGTCGCGAGAGGCACGATGAGTACGCTCCTCAAGCACTAGTCTCCCCAGCGATCCCAGATGCAGTTCAGGCACAAATTGATGCCCTGAACCAGGCAGTACAGCAACTGGTCGGGAGTCAAACATCCTACATAGAGTACGATCAGAGGAGGGGCACTTCGTTTGTGCAAAGGATTGCTGTGGAAAAAACCCCCAGTAAATTCAAAATGCCAGTACTGCCAAACTTTGATGGGTACGGAGACCCAGTATCTCATGTCAAAAAATTTGAGATACAAATGGATATTCAGAAGGTGTCGGACGATGCCCGCTACAGGATCTTCCCCGCCACACTATCTGATACCGCCCAGGAGTGGTTCTTTAAATTCCTTCCTGCTAGTATAGTATCTTGGGAGATGTTCGTGAAGGAATTTTACGCACAATTTTATGCGGGTCGCGTACACCCCACTGAGGCCAACCAGCTGGTCGAGATACGCCAAAAGGAGGGAGAGCTGGAGCCAAAACAGTGGGCGATGAGGGAAAGATGATGGCCTTAACTGCCGGGGTCAGACGCCTTCTCCCCTATGGAACAGCCTAAGGAAGAACAGGGTAGGAGTACCCAGGATTTTTTGGATCGATCTGATCGATACATCAAGCTCGAAGACGCAATTGCCAACGAGGGGAAATCGCCTACGAAAGACAAGGGACTGAAGGAAGAACCCACCAAGGCCACCAACGGGTTAGATAAACCCAATGGCAACAACAAGGGCAACGGGAATGGGAACGGAAATGGCAGAAATGGTGGAAAAAGGGCAGGCAATGAGCTGTCAACATTTGAGAATAACCGCCCCAAAGGAAATAGATACGAGCCGAGATTCACAAACTATACGACCCTTGTCGAAAGTCGAGCAGAGGTTTACCAGGCGACCAGCTCTAATGTTCCTTATAAGCGACCCGCACCTATAAGGAAGGATATCTCCAAAAGTGATACAACAAAATTCTGTCGTTATCACAACGACTACGGACATGACACCAATGAGTGCAACCAGTTGAAAGACAAAATTGAGTTCCTGATCAGGCAGGGACATGTAAAGAGATATGTGTGAGCCACGGGAGGGTCTCAGCAAGAGGCTCAAGGTGGCAATGAGCAGGCACTTGTACGCCAACGATCGCCACCTTTACAGCCAGCTCATGTGGCAGGTACATTACTTACCATCTGTGGCGGCCCACACCTTGCAGGGGACAGTGGGAAGGCAAGGGAACGATACGCTCGAACCTTACGCCATGACCAGGACATCGAGATGATGAGTGTGGAGATAGGGCACCAAAGAAGGCTCGAACAGAGGAGGAATTGATAACCTTCTCTGAAGATGATGCCCAGCACGTACGATTCCCACACTCCGATCTGCTGGTCGTGGACTTTCAAATTGTCAACATGATGGTTAAGAGGGTGTTGGTTGACACTGGAAGCTCAGTCAACATCTTATACAAGTCTTCACTGGAAAGAATGAAATTGTCCGTCAAGGACCTGGAACCGTGCAACCAAACCATTTATGGTTTTTCTGGCGAAGGGCTCGCCCCAGCTGGATCAATTAGGCTCCAAGTTACAGCAGGAACTGCACCTGCAATCAGGACATTACTCACTACTTTCATAGTAGTTGATTGTCCTTCAGCATATAATGCTGTAATTGGGAGGCCTATTTTGGTCGACCTGCAAGTCGTTACCTCGATATGGCACCTTTCCATGAAGTTCCCAATCGACGCAGGGGTAGGATGCGTGTTGGGAAATCATGGGGAAGCAAGGGAGTGATACAACGCCTCGATATCTAAAGCAAAGAAAGGTGTATCGAGGGAAGTTGTTGGAAAAGAGTCGCAAATGGCTGTTGATGTACCGACCCAATCAGGTGATAATGCCACCAAATAGGGCGTTGCCCAAAGTGAGAACAGAGATTTAGATCCTCGCTTTGGGGATTTTGATGAAGAAATAGGACACATCGAGGACCTTAAGGTGGTCCAACTCGATGAAGAAGATCCGACCAGGGTTGTAAAAGTCGGTAAAAACTTAGAGACAACAACTAAGCGTGCACTGGTGGAATTTTTTAGGAAAAACCAAGAAGTCTTTTCCTGGTCGCACAAAGACATGGTTGGAATAGACCCTGCAGTCATTAGCCATGTCCTGAATATAGGCAAGAATTTTCCATCAGTACAGCAGAGAAGGAGGCTACTCAACAAAGATAGATCAAAGGCTCTAAAGGAAGAAGTTGAGAAGCTGAAGGAGAATGGATTCATTAGGGTAGCATTTTATGCATCATGGGTCTCTAATCCCGTGCTTGTTCCCAAACCAAATGGCAAGTGGCGAACCTGCGTAGATTTCACAGACCTTAATAAAGCTTGCCCTAAAGATTGTTTCCCACTCCCTAGAATCGACCAACTAGTCGATGCCATTGCAAGGCATGAGATTCTCTCATTCATGGATGCATACTCCGGATATAATCAAATCAGTATGCATCCTCCTGATGAGGATCACACTAGCTTTCGGACTGACACAGGGCTTTACTATTACAAAGTAATGCCCTTCGGTTTGAAAAACGCTGGTGCGACTTACCAGCGACTGGTCAACCACATGTTTAAGGATCTGATCGGCACAAACATGGAAGTGTATGTCGATGACATGCTGGTTAAGTCGAAGAAGGCAGGAGGGCACATAGGGGACTTGCAAGAATGCTTCAACATCTTAAACAAATATTGGATGAAGTTGAATCCCCTCAAGTGCTCCTTTGAAGTTGGATCAGGGAAATTCTTGGGATTTATAGTAAACTCGCAAGGAATTGAGGCCAATCCCAAGAAGATCAAGGCCCTGGTCGATATGAAATCGCCAATGAAGATCAAGGATGTCCAAAGCTTGACCGGAAGAATTGCTGCTCTTAGTAGATTTATTTCCAAATCGACAGACAAATGCGTCCCATTTTTTAATATGCTCAGAGGCAACAAGAAATTTGAATGGACGGAGGAGTGCGAACAGGCTTTTCAAGCCTTAAAGACTCATATGTCGCAGCCACTGATTCTATCAAAGCTAGTTGATAAAGAAACTTTGTTCATTTACTTGGTGGTCATAGAATACATTGCTGGTGTTGTCCTAGAAAGAGAGGAGGAGGGCGTGCAAAAGGTCATTTATTATGTAAGTAAGAGGCTAATAGGAGCGGAACTGCGATATCCACCTATTGAAAAATTAGCCTATTGCTTAATCTTAGCCTCTAGGAAGCTGCGGCCCTACTTCCAAGCTCACCCAATCACAGTTTTGACCGACCAACCTCTATGGCAAGTTCTACAGAAGCCAGAAGCCACAGGCAGATTATTGAAATGGGCAGTCGAACTTAGGCGGTTTGATATCTCTTACTTGCCACGAGCAGCAAGAAAAGGGCAAGCCCTGGCAGACTTCGCCGCAGAACTCATTGGGCTTCCAGATAGCGAGCACCCAGAAGCACCTGAAGAGCCTGAGCCTCAAAACCAAACTCCCTCATGGAAGTTGTACACAGACGGCTCTTCTAATGAACATCACGCATGAGCAGGAGTGATTTTGATAACGCCTGAAGGGCATCGATTTCACTGCGCAATCAGGTTTGACTTCACTGCTTCTAACAATGAAGCTGAGTATGAAGCACTGCTCGCTGGACTAAGGTTAGCCAGGAGCATGCACATAAAGTCACTTGACATCTACAGTGACTCTCAATTAGTAGTCAATCAGATCATTGGAGAGTACCAGGCCTGAGGCTTAAAAATGGTCACTTACTTGAATAAGACGAAGGAAGTATTGTCACAGTTTGATAAGTACACCCTCCAGCAGGTACCTCGTGACCAGTTGGAAGAAAGGATGGAGAGGCAGGATCGCTCCTGCCTCAATATGATACCTTGACTAGGCCCTGCAGGTGCCTCCAGGCAGGTTTGCTCATTGGTCTCTAGTTGGTCGAACTAAGGTTACCCCAGGAAGTCCGTACTTCTTAAGATAGTTGGCTATCATCCTAACTGAGATTTGGCTAAGGGGAGCGATGTACCATTCGACATCTGGTCGAATGACGTTTCGAAGTTGGGCTTGATTTTGGATTTTTAGATCGAGTGTACTTTCATATTGACCACTGGTTGAAGGAATTTCAGCCCAAGGAGCAGGCTGATTTGAAGAAGGGTTGGATGATTTCTTTTTCTGGGCTCTAGACTTTACTCGACCCATGTGTTGAGGTTCAGTCGAAGGATTATTTGGGGTGTTTCAAGAAAAAGGGATCTCTGGAACTAGCCGTGACGGTTGTTCTTCATCCTCGAGCAATTGAGCTAGCAGATCGTCGTCGATTGGCCTCTCACCTCCCCATGGAATAACATTGCTCGTGTATAAAAGTTAAGCTTTTATATGACCAGCAGCATTCCGACAAAAAATGCTATATTTCAAGCGAGCAGTTTGGAAAATGGATTAAAAAGCAGAAGTGAAAATTTTTTTAGGAAAAACTTTTCGACTCTGAAAAGGCGGGAAAACCAAGTTTTTCTACAAGCTCAGAAATTGAATTTTTACTTCGATTTCACACCCTAAAGTTATAATCTCAACTACCAAACTGATTCTTAACCCCTATAAAGAATTATTTCACTACCCTATCAAACACAGATCAGTGTAATCGTCTACCCCGAAGCAATTTTTTTTCAAGAACAGTCGAGAATGCTCAAAAACTTAGAATACAAAACGAAGATGAAACAGGTGTTGCATGGCATCTCAAATAACTGAAAGGTTGGGAAAACTTACTTGAATAAAAATTGGAGTACGAACACGTGCGTCTCGAACGACTGAGCAAAAGTACCTTGGATCAGCGATGAAAGTTTATGGGTTTGTTTGGCTTTGTTCTTCAGTGTTCTTGAGGAGAAAGTAAAAAGTAAAAGGTAAAAAATGATCTTGGGGATTATTTATATTGATCGTGGCATTGTAAAAGAGGTAATCATGGAATTACTTTTTTCAAAGCATGGGGAAACGCAATAGCCGTTAGACAATTTTTTGGGAAACCGAAAAGACCTGATTGGACATGATTGGTTACCTTTTTCGAGAAGGCATGGATGGCTCTGACAGGTTTTATGGGGCATACGAAAGGTCGGACACCTAAGTTTACTTTATGCCGGTCGCAGTAAAATAAACTTGGGGGGGCACATGTTTACCCAAAAATGGCCTCTGATGATGCAGCAAACTTTCCTTACACGTGTCTGGCACGTGGTGATTTCAAATGAAGAGATCCTGCTCAACCATCGACCAGGTGTTCATAACACCATCAGATCTCGTGATTAGATACGAGCAGTCTGGTCCCATGCTCTTAGTTATTTCCTTTAAGATACGCAATCTTGTAATAATAACATTGAGATATTTTCCTTTATTTATCTTGATATGCTATCATTAATTGTAATTATGGCCCATTGGCCCATGTAACCCACCTGGACCTATAAATAGTGATGATAGGGCTGAGGGGGGTTGGGGTCTGGAAACCTTAGACATTTTTGGTATTCAGAGAGAAAAATAGAGTGTGATTATCCACCAAAATTGTAATCCTCTCAAAGCTTGTGAAACTCAAGAACCCTAGTTCTTTGATCACAATTTTGAGGTTCAATATCAATAACAACACTAAGTGGACGTTGGTCATTACCATTCATTCGGGCCGAACCACTATAAATCATTTGTGTCATTTCTTTACCATTTGATTCCATTCTTGACTATCATCTCATTTCTTGTCGTAATTCTGACTCCGTGTCGTTGGCAAAATCAAGGGTCAACACATGGCTATATGATATATATTTATTGAAATTTTGTAATTTATGATTACCAACTTTTTATTTAATTAACCAAATTAATTAAATGTAGAACGAACAAGTTGGTACAACAAACCAGTACTCTATAGCTACAGATTAAGTTCTTGTCACTACAGAATATCAAACCAGTTTGATAAAATAGAAATGACTGAATAATGAAATGACACACAGATTTTTTTACGTGGTGTCAATATCCTTTTAGATATTACTAGTCCACGGGGCCACGCCCAGAGATAAGATTCATTAGTCAAATTTCACAAGTACACAGTAATTGACTTAAACAAAACTTAGACTCCCTCTAATGGTTTTGCCGCAAGCTTGATGTACTCTTTCTTTGCTAAATGAATCTCCTTAAGACACCAAGATTTGAACTCCTTTCAAATTGCTTGATGAATGCTTGCTTCCTCCCGATGCAAGACTTGATGAACCTTCTCCTGAAGGTTGTTCTTCATGTTCTTTTCTTTGAGATTTTGCTTAACACATAAGCAATTACAAAGATACAGAATAACCAAGGAATAGCAAAACAACTATGCTTTACAAAAGAAACACACTCTTCCAAAAGTATAAGAAATCAAGGAGTGGAAAGAGATACTTAGGTTTGATGCTTTGGTTCGTATTTATACACAAAATACTTACCCAAAGTTATCTTTACACAATTCTAGACGCACAACACACACTAGGAAAGTTTTCAAAATAAATTTTCCATTACAATCAATGCAGCCAAAATTGTAGGAACAAACCGAGATTCTGTAGTTGCAAAACTGTATGAATCTGGACTTGTTCATGGTCAAGTTCATCATTTGACTAACTTTGAGTAGTTACCCATTCTTGGCTGATTGAGAGTTATGTAGAGATATATTCGGTTAGCTATAAAACAAGGAATCAATTAACTAAAGTTGGAAAGAAAATAAAGTCTAAAAATATATTGAGAATAAGGAGACTTTATTCTTACCAAAAACACAAACCTAATAAATAAGAAATATCATAAATTAATAGCAATAAACTCAATGATATTTTTCTTTATAAAACTGAAAATAAACACACTAAATCAAAAATATTTGTCAAATCTTAAATTGTTAAATATGGATTTTACATATATATATAATACAATAATATATAAAAAGTGTACGCCCTGAATATCTGCACACACTTTGGCGAGCTAAAACAGGGCATAAATCGATCTGCCACGTGACAACTGTCCACCCGGAGCTGATTGTTACGAACCTCTAAACAATCTGCCCGAGCCGAGGGATCATTTAGCTGATCCGTGCGTGGAGCCATTGTGTCGACATAATAGAAGCCACGAGCTGGCGCCTCATTAAGCTCGTGGTGCGTCAGAGGTCTAACACCCCCGAATCCTTATAAAGTCAACCACGCAATATAAACGTGCATATACCAGACATCACATGTCTGTTCCATTCCTGAATTCTCGGGTGCGCAGTATAAACGTGTGTGTTCAGACGTCCCACGCTTGATTTGGGCCATGCAGCCCAAATCCATCTTTACCTATTGATTAGACCACACATTACTGTAAGGTTTAGGAATTAATCATCGATGTCACATAAATGACATGATGGATGAAGAGATCACGGGATGATCCCAATACCTACTCAGAGATCAATCTCATATAAATACCGAAACCCTGGGTAGTGCAAGGGGTTGTCTTCTTCTTGTAAAACAAATACTTTGTGAGAAATAGTAAGGAGATATCAATAATATCGAATGGTGGACTAGGGGGATTTTAACCTCCGAACCACCTAAAAAGGAAGGGACCATCTTTTCCTTGCAATTAATTTCCACCTTCTAGATTACTATCATTTTCATAATACGGTTTATCAATCAGCACTAATCCATCCTATTTATTCGTATAATTATCTGTTGGCAAAAAACCGCGACAACAGTTTGGTGCTTTCATTGAGAGGGTTTAGATTAGTGCTATCGCAAAAACTTGATCATGGTGGTTACTCATTTGAGGCATGGTAACGAGGCGGATCAACATGGTGGGCAGGAGTGTCATCATACCGCCATATCCAACGAACCAAACCCAGAGGTCTAGCAGCGATCAGGAAAGCAGCCGATGGGCCATGACGACATCGGAAGTTCGGCGCCCCTACCACCAAATCTGAACCTGGGTTTCCTAACAACGATAGAAATGGAGAACATGCAGTTGAGGACTCATCTGTCCAAAGCGAATAAGAAAATCGAGGAGGTCGTGGCTCGACTACCCCCTCTTGCAACCGACGTTAACGTCGGAAAGAGGCAAAGCAGGACTCACAAGTCCCGCAGGGATAGTCGGCCCAGACCCAGTCGGTCAGTCAAAACCTCAACCCCGAGTTCTGCGCCCATGTCGCACCATCACCAGGAAACTATGTTTGAGGAGTTTCCCAAGGCCAATTAGCAAGTCACCTGATCAGTCATAACTTCAACTCCAAGTTCGGCCCCACCGTCGAACGCACCCAAAAGGGCTCGTGGCAGCTCGCGGAGGAGGTCTGGGGAAAGCTTGCGCACACAGCCTGCTCAAGCCAGCTCTCCCGCACTGTGGTTAAACCGCCGGGCACAGGAAATTGGTGGCGGTAGGGTAGAACGATCGCGAGCTAGTTTGATCCGGCCAGACGGGACTAGAATCGCTTCACCAGTTAGGCATCCCCCTTTGCATATAAGATACCCATCTCCTCCTCGTCCTGCTCAAGATATTCTGACACGCGGGAGCAACAGAAGGAATCCTCTTCTTGCCATTCCTACCCATCGCCCGCGAGCGCGCGGAAATGTTCCGGATCCTCACCCTCGGCAACAGGCTATAAGCTTTTCCAATAGGAGCTATTGGACCAAGAGCCACCAAAGTGGCAGATCCGGTGGAGACCTGCGCAATCATCTAAGTTTGGCGCAAAGCCCTCTGGCCTCAAGAGCCGACCTTCGAGATCGCCTCAACTCGCAGAGGGGGGATATGACCAGATTTGAAAGTCATACTCGTCGAGAGGATGGTCCTTCCAAAATACGTGACAATGGGAATATCCCACCAAACCAAGCACAAGCTTGGAGAGATAATAACCCGCCTAACCGTACAATGGAACGGGAACTGTTGAACAACCCCCAACAGCTAGGGGATCAAGGATCAGACCCTCAAAAGGTTAGCTCAGATGGAGGAGCTAATGAAGAAACTCTTATTAGAAAAAGGCTAAGACGAATATGACTTGGGAGATGAGCACGAGATTTTTGCCCCCAACATAGCAACCACGGCATACCCGCCTGGTTTCCGAATGTCCCATCTATCCAAATTCGATGGGGACGGGGACTTGTCAGATCACTTGGGGATGTTCAATACCCTGATGATGGCCCATAATATCGGCCCCGAGCTAAGATGGCTAATATTCCCTTCGACTTTGATCGGGCCAGCTAGGCAGTGGTTCAAGCAGTGTAAGAAACAGTCGATCAACTCGTGGAAGAATTTCTCTGCCAATTTCAAAAGGGTATTCCAAGCCTCTCAAGCAGCCCGCGTCAAAGCGGACACCCTGGAAAACATGAAGCAACATCCCAGGGAACCCTTAAAATCTTATCTGAGCAGGTTCGCAAACGTAGCAACTCGGGCTAGGGACGCGGACGATAGTTCCAAACTCATGGCTATGAAAACTGGAATCCTTGTTGGGAGCGGGCTGTGGAAAGAAATCCAGAGGAGAGGTGTCAGCACTGTGGAAGACTTCTTGAATAAGACCCAGGAATGGATAAACTTGGAAGAAGCGCGAGCATCGGTCAAGGGAACCAGCCAAATCCCTGACCAGCCCGGTGGAGCAGAAACGGACGTCGTGAAAACGACTCAAACCATTGCCCAGAATAACCATGGGGATGGAGGCAAGAGAAAGGGGAACGGCGAGGGCGGCCAGCATGGTCCAAAGAAGAACAAGCTCATGGAAAAGTTTATCCCAGTCTACGTGGTTTATACCGAACTCACAAACACTAGGGAGCACATTTTCCTAGCAAATTCTGCCAGCCTTCCCTGGAAAAAGCCAAAGCCCTTGAAAAATCAGAAGGCCAAGACAGACCCTTCCAAAAAATTTCGATTCCATAACGACATCGGCCACAACACAAATGATTGTAGGCATTTGAAGGACGAGATCAAGACACTCATCAGAGCCAGACCTTTGGCTCAGTATACGCAGAATCGAGTCCCTACCAGTCAGCAAGCTCCGGAGGCTCCCATAAACCAACCAGGGGCCCGGGTGAATCAGGATACCCCTCCACCCATAATAGGAGGAGAGATAACCACCATCTCCGGAGGCCCTCATCTGGCAGGCACGAGCAAAGGTGCCCAGAAGAGGTGTGTCAATGAGCTGAGGTCTCATAACGCAATTGAGTTTATTCTGGAGCAGCATCTACCTAAACAGCAGTGATTGGAGAGGCAACCAATCAGTTTTACCAAAGAGGACGCTTGTCATGTCCAGTTCCCACATAACGATCCTCTATTCATAACCTCCCAGCTGGCCAATCGGAGAGTTAGGAGGATGCTAGTTGATAATGGGAGTTCGGTGAACCTGCTGTTCTGGTCAACGCTGGAAAAAATGGGGCTATCTGTAGCTGACCTGAAGGCCACCTCCCTGATGTTGTATGGGTTTTCTGGAGAAGGATCGGCAGCGATAAGAATGATCGAGTTAGTAATAACCTTGGGAGAGGGACCCCGAATTGTCTCCAAACTCCTCGAGTTCGTGGTTATCAACTGTCCCACCGCGTACAACGCAATTCTGGGCCGGCCTACGTTGATGGCATTTGAAGCCATAACTTCTATCTACCACCTCACAGTCAAATTCCCCTCCTCCACGGGGGTATGTACGGTCCGAGGTGACCAGCTCACTGCCAGGGAATGCTATAGCATTTCCATGAAGGGAAAATCAAAACCCGGGCAGCAAGCGATGACCATTCAGGGTGGAAACGAGGAATCTCAGGAAGTGAGATCTGATCCTGGGATAGAAAAACCTCAGAAATTCGATGGCATGGGTACCACCTTGAGTGATGATATAGACCCAAGAATAGGCAAAGATAGATCCGAGCTCCAGGCCATCAAAGAGCTCGAAGAGGTGAACATCAATCCTAGAGACCTTTCGAGGGTGGTTAGGCTCGGGAAAAACCTTGGTAATGAGAGAAAGGTAGAGCTGCTGGAATTTCTACAAGAAAATCTAGACGTGTTCGACTGGTCTCATGAAGACATGATAGGAATCAGCCCAAGCGTCATCATGCATGCCCTTAACTTGGACAAAAACATGCCTGCGAAGTCCCAGAAGCAGAGGCGCCTGGGCACGACCTGAGCTGAGGCCCTAGAAGACGAAGTAGCTCGTCTTTTAAAATGCGGCTTTATTCGTGAGGAAAAATACCCAATCTGGGTCGCCAATCCTGTTTTGGTCCCGAAGCCCAACGGGAAGTGGTGAACCTGCATCGACTTTTCTGATCTAAATAAAGCATGCCCCAAAGATTGTTTCCCCTTGCCGAGAATTGACCAATTGGTAGATGCCACTGCGAGGCACAAGCTCATGTCTTTGATGGATGCATACTCAGGTTATAACCAGATCGCTATGAATCCTACAGACCAGGAACATACTAGCTTTATGACCCCAACCAACGTTTATTGTTACCAGGTCATGCCCTTCTGGCTGAAGAATGCGGGGGCACATATCAGAGATTGGTGAACAGAATGCTCGCTGATCAGATCGGGAAAAACATGGAAGTGTATGTTGATGACATGTTGGTCAAGTCAAAAACTGCCGATAACCATGTTCTCGATCTGAAGGAATTTTTTGAGATCTTAAGGAAGTATGGTATGAGGCTGAATCCCCAAAAATGTACCTTCGGGGTTGCGTCAGGAAAATTTTTGGGTTTCATAGTCAACACCAAAGGAATAGAGGCAAACCCTGATAAAATCATATCACTACTCGAAATGCCATCACCCCGATCGCGAAAAGACGTCCAAAGTCTGGCAAGAAGGGTGGCTGCCCTTAATCGGTTCATTTCCAAATCAACCGATAAGTGTTTGCCATTCTATAACCTGCTCCGGGGAAATAAAAAATTCAAGTGGACCGATGGGTACGAGCGTGCCTTCCTCGACCTAAAAGCACATTTAGCTGAGCCACCCGTGTTGTCTAAACCAACAGCAAGAGAGCCTCTTTTTCTTTACCTAGCTGTCACGGAAGATGCGGCTAGCGCCGTGCTAGTCCAGGAAGAGGACCGGTCTCAGAAGCCGGTCTATTACATTAGGAAAAGGCTCCTCGGAGCTGAATCTCAATATCCATTGATGGAAAAAATGGAGTTCTACCTTATCACGGCCTCCAGAAAGCTTAGGCCGTATTTCCAATCCCATTTAATCCACGTCATAACCGATCAACCTTTAAGGCAGGTACTGCAGAAACTTAAGGCATTGGGACGTCTTTTGAAGTGGGCCATCGAGCTCAGCCAATTCGAGATACTATACGTACCACAAACTGCTATCAAAAGCCAAGATCTGGCTGATTTCATGGCAGAGTGCACTAGATTCCAAGAGGAACCGGTGGAAGAACCGGTGCAGTCTTTGTGGATGGTTCGTCTAATGAGAATGGGTCCGGAGCTGGAATCATTTTGGTATCCCCCGAGGGACATCGTTTCCACTCCGCGTTATGGTTCGGATTTGAAGCGTCCAACAATGAGACCAAGTACGAAGCTTTGTTGGCTGGGCTAAGGGTGGCCCGGGAGCTGAAGGCCAAGGCCATCCAGTGCTATAGCGATTCCCATCTCGTGGTAAATTAGGTGTTAGGGGAATACCAGGCACAGGAAACAAAGATGGCGGCCTACCTGGCCAAGGTAAAGAAGGAGATGTCCGCATTTGAGTACAGCCTAGTCGAACGGATCCCTCGGGAACAGAACGCCAATGTTGATGCCTTAGCAAAGCTCACCACCTCCAGGGAGGCCGAAACCTTAAGCTTGATACCGGTGGAATTCTTGAAAAATCCAAGCATAGACGAGACTGTGGGAGAGGTCGAGATGATCAACGCCAGGCCAACCTGGATGACTCCCATAGTCGAATACCTCACAACAGGAAAGTTACCTGAAGAGCGAAGCAACGCGAGGTGGATACTTTACCAAGCTCTAAGGTATACAATCATAGACGGGACGTTGTACCGACGTGGTCTTTCTTTGCCTCTTCTGTGATGTGTTCTGCCAGATGAGGCCAAGACTATTCTGCAGGAGGTGCTTGAAGGCTTTTGTGGGGATCACGCTGGGGGGCAAGGCCTGACCTTGAAGATATTGAGGCAAGGATATTATTGGCCCACTGTATCAAAGGACTCGAGTTCTTACGTCCAAAAGTGTGACAAGTGTCAGCGGTTCACCACGATCGCCCAAGCTCCACCGGTCAAGCTGAAGATGATCTCGTCCCTATGGCCGTTCGCGATCTGGGGGATTGACTTAGTCGGTGCCCTACCCACGGGAAAAGGAGGAGTTCGCTATGCGATAGTAGCTATTGACTACTTCACGAAGTGGGCAGAAGCGGAGCCCCTGGCGAAAATAACATCAAAGAGAGTCCTCAATTTTGTGGTTAAGAATATTGTCTACCGGTTCGGGCTGCTGAAGAAGATCGTGTCGGATAACGGAACCCAATTTGATAGCGACCTCTTCACCAAATTTTGTGGAAGGTACGGCATAATTAAAAGTTTTTCCTCTGTGGCCTACCCCCAGGCTAACGGGTAGGTTGAGGCTATGAACAAAATGCTCAAGGCGAGCCTTAAGAAAAGGCTCGACGAAGCTAAGGGAGTTTGGTCCGAACAGCTCCCTTAGGTGCTATGGGCATACCAGACCTCACACTGAACTTCGATGGGGCATACTCCTTTCTCCCTGACTTTCGGAAGTGAAGCCGTCCTTCCTATTGAAACAAAGATAGCCTCGCACAAAGTCTGGGCGTTCAGCCAAGAACAGAACAATAAATTTCTTTGCGCGTCCCTCGACCTAATTGACGAAGAACAAGAAGCTTCACAGTTGCAGCTCGCGCATTATCAACAAAAAATCACTCGTTATTTCAACTCAAGGGTCAAGAGACGCATCTTTAACTTAGGCGACCTGGTGCTCCAAAGGCTCTTTTTAGCCGGTAAGGATCCCAAGGACGGAGTTTTGGGACCAAACTGGGAAGGACCTTATCAAATAATAGAGGTTGTGAAGGAAGGGACCTTTAAACTAGCTCGGCTTAATGGAGAAATAGTCCCATGGACATGGAACGCTGTGCACCTAAAGAAATATTATCAATAGTTGTACTTTTGTAAGGCTTAATTATAAAAGCCACCCTTTTTATTAAAAATTGAAGTATATTTCTTGTATCGTTGTATGTTTCCATGTACATATAGGCTTAAAAGAGCGTGTTCAAAGTAACCGAGAAATATCTCTTTCTGATTACTTGGGGGGCATATACCCCGAGAACCAAGTCCTAAAACTTAGAAGTTAGTTAAATTGATTAACCAGTGTTTTTTCTAAAAAGCACGAGGTGTCGATAAAACTAACGCGAACTAAGTTTTTAAAATTAAAAATCATGGACCCAACCAGGTCCTAAAACTTAGAAGTTAGTTAAATTGATTAACCAGTGTTTTTTCTAAAAAGCACGAGGTGTCAATAAAACTAACGCGAACTAAGTTTTTAAAATTAAAAATCCTGGACATAACTAGGTCCTAAAACTTAAATTTGGTTAAAATTGACTAGCAGTACTTTGCAATCTCAAAAAAAAAGAAAAAACGGTCAATAAACTGACACGAACTAAGTTTTTACCAAACACATCATATTAAAAAATAAGATAGATTGAAATAAAACTCGAAGTAACTAAAATCAATTGTCTGGAGGAGAAAAAACCTCGTGGTGGATAGTTACAGAGGTAAATAAAAATGAAAATACAAAATATTCTAGGCCCCCCCCAGGTTGCTCCGAAGAAGTCACCCCCTCGGTTTCTTGCTCGCCGATAGCGGAAGTCTCCCCAGTCTCAGAAGGCGGCTCCTGTTGAAGACGGGCCTTGAACTTCTCGAGGAACGGCTCCCACACCTCGGGGGCCAGAAAAGAGAAGTCGTCGTCCTGGTTGAAGGCCCAGCAGTGGTAGAGCATGGCCTCCATGGAAGAGCTGGAGGATGCCCTCTCTGCCACGGTGGCGGTCTCGGCCTCCAGCTGTTTAGCCCTGGCCTCCTCGAGCTCGACCTTCGCAACAGCCAAGGCGGCCTGCGCAACCTTTTCACCTTCTTTGGCAGCCGTCAAGGCAACCTTGGCACCTTGCTCTTGTTGTTGAGCAGATGCGAGGGCGGCTTAAGCAGTCTGGAGCTCGCCCCTGAGCTCATCAGTCCTAGCCCTGGTCCGAGCTATGCTGCGATGTAGAGCCAAATCCATCAACAAAGAATTGAAGAGAGTAAGGCACATGCTCGGAAGAAAGCAAAGGAATTTAACTAAGTAAGCTTACCGCGAGGTTCATCCCCAGCGCAGACTCTATGACATTCTCTGGGCTCCTCGCCTCGATCCCCTCAAGTCCCTCGGGTTGGCCTTATAATAATGCTCCACCGTGTAGCTCGCGGTCTTATATACCGTCCCGCGGAAGGTGTCTAGGATTTTCTCCAGGTCTTGGGCATTAACCGGGATGCGCACGATAAGAGGGGGGACTGACGGAGTTCCAGCTGGTGCCTCCTGTTCCTGGGCAGGGGTTGGAGGTCGCAAGGGAGGTGGAGGCATATTCTCTGTGGATGCAAGGATCTAACTTTTCCCCTTGGCGGGGGACTTGGAGGTTTTCTCGGAGGCAAGAGTCTTCTTGGTCAGTCGGGGCCTCTTGACCAATGGCCCAGATGGTCCGGAGGAAGGATTCCCCCCTGGAAGATTGATCGCAGGGCGCTATCTCCGGGTTATGCCATCTCCTCGCCTGAAACAAAAGGAAAAGGACGTTAGTATACATGTAAGGTTGCTTTATTACAAGAGAAATCTAGAGGTGTGTTGAAAAGGTCTTACCCTCCGAGCTAGAGGAGGAATCTATTGCCACGACCTCCGGCCTCGGAACTGCTATAGAGGAGTCTAAGTTTATTACTTCACGAGTCAGAGAGGGTTCTGGGTCTAGATCTTCCTCGGGACTGGACTCCTCTATGTATTGTCTAAGTCCTAGAGCGACTACACCCTCCAGAAGGGAGGGCCACAACCTAAGGTTGGTCCCGTACTCCTCAAAGAAGGCCGACCTAAAGGACGAGGTGTTGTCTACTACTACGGTGCCCCTAGGACGGCCCATATCATGGCGTAATACTAGTTGGTCTACACAATGGATAGGGTTATGTTAAGGTCCGGGTCATCTCGATGACAGTGTACGAGCTGGTTTGGGTTAAACCTAACAAGCCTAAGGTCTGCAGCAGCCCTGTCTAGATCCCTAAACGGGTATGGGTTACCTTGGCCGGAGGGACCGGCTGCTGCCCCCGATTGAGCCCGGTCCACATCGAGGCCCCGAGCAGTCTCAAGAGCTCGCCTTCGTCGCACGAGCAACACCTCATCTTCTTCATCCTACTCATCACCATCGTCGTCTGCGGCATCCCCCTAGGGGATAGGCACCAGGTCATGAGCTACTAGGTAGTTAGCCCGCGTCCTCCTCAAGAACAGAGTCTGGCCCGCAGAAATTAACTTACACGCCAGCATCGTCTCATCAGACACGAGCTGGCGGTAGTCTTTCTCACTAGACGGAAGCCCTGCCAAAGTATCGTATTGACCCCCAAGGGTCACTGATTTGGCCATCCTTGCAAAAATGGTTGCACGATGATGCTCAAGTCAATACACGCAAAAGAATGAAAAAGAAAAGTTTTTTTTTAAAAACAACCTAAGGATGGAAAGCTTATGAGGACGGTTGAAGTAATGGTACTCGCAGTTTCGAAACCCAGTCGACATGAATAATTGGTCTTTGAAGTCGTTGGGATGGCTGGACAGCTCGATGACCGCAGGAGAGTTCGAGAAGCGGGTAAGGTAGTAGAACCCGTCACCTCATACTCGTTGATCCGGGCTGGCTTTGAGGCAGAAAAAATAGAGGATGTCCGCAGGAGTAGGGACTTCCCACTCGTGTTTCAAGAAGAGGTACCTCAGCCCCGCCAGCAGACGGTAGGAATTAGGAGGCAGTTGAAAAGGGGCCAGCTTCATGTAATTAAGGAAGTCGGCGAAGTACTGGTCCAGGGGGAGGAAGGCCCTGGCCTTGAGATGTTCGTCACTCCAGGCCGCGAACTCCTCGTCAAGAGGCGTGCAGCTCCTCTCACCCTCGAGGGGAGGGCGGGCTATAAGGGTGCTTGTCCCGACCTGCATGTTATGGGACAACAGTATCTTGTTGACCCTCCCTTGGGTCATGATCTTCGAGACTATCCTTTTCTCCTCGAAGAAAGTATCAGGTCCCACCTTGACCTCCTTCTCCACCATGGGACCAAACTAGGGGATGGGGGATTCAACCGCGACCTCTTTTCCCCTACTGGATTGCTAGGATGACAAGTTGGCCACATTTTTCTTGGGCACATTCTTCTTGGGCCCCATCAGATCGCCTAGCGAACAAGAATTAGAAAAGAAAACTTAGTGGACGACCTAAAAGCTAAGAAAAGATAAGCAGTGCAAGAAGAAGTGACTTTAATACACGGGCTAAGGTAATCTTAGCCTGCTGTGTGTGAAGCCATGCGCTGCCATAGTCACGTGCCCGCGTTTCCAACGGATCCCTGATCTCCAAGGATCTTTGTGTCAAGAGGGTCAGATTATTGCTTGCCTTGGAGGGGAAGTTTTGAGAGGAAAACCACCCAGGAAAGAGCATTGTTAGGTCCGATGCCAGGAGGAAAATGCCTCCTTTTATTGGATCCAGCCGGGGTATTGGCTCCAGTGAGCAGAAGAGGAAGGCCCCAGATTCTTTTGTTCCTCCGAGTTCTGATAGGAGGGCACGGGGTGGTTTTAGTGGCTGTCAGGGCAGAAGTGACAACTGGAGGAGCTTTCCAGGGTGTCCTCGGTGCAGACGATGACATCAGGGTGAGTGTAGGGTTAGGGCCTACTTTACCTGTGGGAGCTCCAAAAATTTGAAGAAGGACTGCCCACAAGCCAGGAAGGAGGAGCCAAAGCAGGGTGACCGTCTCGCTCCTGCCAGGGTGTTTACTTTGACTCGGACTGAGGCAGAGGCTAGCCCTCAGTTGTGACAAGTCAGATCTCTAGTGCTGGTTCTTCTTATACTGCATTGTTTGATTCGGGAGCCACCCATTCGTTTGTGTCTACTAGAGTTATAGATCAGCTGTGTAGACCTAGTGTTCTATATGCTAGGGGTTTTCAGACTTTGTTGCCGACTGGGGAACTAGTAGTCTCTAGGAGGTGGATTAGAGCTTTGCTAGTAGAGGTAGATGGTAGGGAATTATTTGCTGATCTGATTGAGCTTGCGATGGATGACTTCGATGTGATCCTAGAAATGGATTGGCTATCAAAGTATGGAGCGATAATTGATTGCAAGCGCAGGATGGTGAATTTTGAACCAGAAGGGGAGGTACCCTTTGTATTTGTGGGAACAGCTAGTGGACCGTGGGTACTTATGATTTTAGCATTGAGGGCTAGGGACCTGATGCAGGGAGGTTGCATAGGATTCCTAGGGAGTATTATGGATATGTAACGCCCTACTTCCTTAGAGCCGTTACTAAGTGAGTTTTAAGACAAAACAGTGCAATGAACTCGCTAACCGAGGTTTTGAAGCAAAAGTGTGACTAATAAAAGTTAAGGCTGTAATCTTTGAAAATGCGTTGACTCAATAAAAACTTCTAGTATTAGACAATTGGGATCCCAAAATAAGGTTTGAAAACTATTTACATCTTGAAATAAGTTTACAGTTGATCAGTTACAAAATCATAGATTATTACAGCCATTTTCAAATAAACCCCCAACCAAAGCAGTCGGGCAGGACGAACATGTACACGTCGCTTCACGCTCTCCGTACTCATGGTTGGTTGACTCAGTCATTGCCCTTACCTGCAACACAGAGCACCCGTGAGCCGAAGCCCAGCAAGAAAACTCATGCAGAACATAACATATGCAATGTATACAGTTTATCATAACAGATAATCCACAAATAAACAAGTCAATCATTAGACTAAGCAAACACGGCCATGCCGCCCCAGAAACCTTACCAAAGCCCTGGGGTATCGGTTCTCACCGCGAGGATAACTCATGTATCCCTTGGGTCCCACCCTGACTATAGCATCCCATGTGCTAGGTGTTACTTTCGGCCCCGCTGCCGTACCCGGCCGCTCTCGGCCCTTGCCGTTCATTCCATTATAATCACACATATAATATAACACAACAACATGCAATCAAATATTAATTCATTTAAGTCTGCACCCTAACATGTGATGCAATATAGGGTCGTGCCCTGCAATCATACTATGGGCCCATGCCCTATCCTACGGGTGTTATAGTTTTCTTACCTGTATTCCGAGCCTGCTGATGCACTCACGCCACGAGCACGGTCCTCTAGCACGAGCCTCTCCAATATCCTAGTCACAACACACAAGAAACACCCTCAACACTAATCAAATCCAAAAACCGCTTCCCGGGACCAATCCCACACTCTCGGGACTCCCAAATCCCTAAAATAATTCATCGGAAACACCCCCCGAACCCCCGGAGCAAAAGCTCAAAAATGCAAATTTCCAACCCCTGAAAATGGCCTAGCGCCGCGGCGCTGCCCTATAGCGCTGCGGCGCCCAGCAAGACAGAAATCCACCCTCGCCTGGACACAGCCTCACGCCGCGGCGCCCAAGAACAGGGCCGCGGCGCTCCTTCGCGAACCCAGAAAACTGGGTTTTCTCTTGCGTTTCCACCGAGCTAAAACCTTCCCAAATCAAACCAAACCAATACCCAAACCCCAAAACTCAATTCCAAGCTTCATATGAACAACTTAACAACCTATAGGCACTAGATACAAGACCAAAACATCAACACACTCAAGAATCCACCCCTTGATTCTATTTTCAGCAACTCAAACCAAAAACTCAAACACACTAACTCAAGCTTTAGATTCACAAGTTAAAACAGAAATCAACATAAAATATGCACAAGATCCTTACCAAAAGTGGAGAACCCACACAAAGTCCTTGATCTCCTCCTAGACTCCCACTTCTCCTTCTCTTCTTCTTCTTGCCCTAACCTTCTTTCTCCTTCTCTTTCTTCTCTTCAATTTCTATCAAGCCTCAAGTGACATAAATTCCCAAACCGAACCCCCCTAAATCCCAGCTGAATTTTGTCTATAACCCTTGCCAAAAGACCATTTTACCCTTTCCTACTAATCCTCCTTGGCTAAACCTCAAAGGGCACTTAAGTCATTACACTTCATTCCAATTCTATCACTTTTTACCCTAAAACTTGTTACCCACAGCAGTAACTAATGGTTACCCAGGTTACTAAATCTCCAATAACCATTACCCGCTAAATCTCAACTTAACCATAAAATTCCCAAAGTACCCCTAGGCTCCTCCCAAGCCGGGTATAGAAATCCCGCTGTGACTCTTAAGTTAACTAGCTCTCTAGGACCATCTCGGCACGTGCATCACAATAAAACCACCACACTCACGTGGTACAAATCATGGAATACAATTATCACATATATGCCCTCAGCGGGCTAAAATTACAATTCTGCCCTTCAAACACAATCAGGGCCTACATGCATACTAATACACATAGTCATGCATCTCAGATAAACAATTAGTCAAATAACATGCTTTAAATCATAACCATGCATTTAACTCATAAAATCACACATAAATCCCAACATGCCCTCCTGGCATACTAATCAAGGCCCTTAAGCCTTATTAGTGAATTTGGGTCGTTACAACTATCCCCTCCTCATAAAAATTTCGTCCTCGAAATTTATCCAAACACATCAGTCAGCAAACCCGCATCTCTGACCATAACTTCCAAGGTCCATCGCCTTACTTTAGTTCCCCTCAACGCTCTTTCAGGAGTAACAATCTTGGCTCGCAAGATCTCGTCTGATAGCCATACTCTCGATAGCCCCTCTTTAACACCGCAACCCTGCCGAAGCCCAGGGTCTGCCTAGATTACAATGACCAATTCATTGTCTTATTCCTGATTCCATAGATACTCAAACGTCATCACCTCTACTAGGTGGGATCAGCTTGTAGGCCCCGCTGGCCTAACACTTAGTACAACCTCGAAATTTTATGTTGAATCAAGAGTCCGAACTCTCCCTTCTTTCTCTGAACACCTTACAGATCCTCGTCTGTTATCACGCAGAGATGCAACTCTTTCTTCCCGGAACTTTATTTCCTCATAACTTAGCAATTTACCAGCTCTTTATTCTTTCAAATAGGCAAACACTCCTGCCTTAAGAAGTTTCAACGACCTTCTTGGCTTTCTCTCTGAACTAAAGCCAAACTGTAGTATTCATTATCTTTCACCTCTTACCAAGCCCTATGTCGGGTTACATTAGCAAGACACCAGCAATCGCCACCACGACTAACTTACCAGGGATTACACTTCCCTTAATACATCAAGTATTCGCCTACTCAGCGCTTAATTCTTTAAGATCCTTGATAAACTTTCAGACTGCCATTCCACTTGCAATCAACTGATAATTCCAGGTTCCCACTCTGTTCTTTTTGTCCTCCAAATCCATTCCAACAATTTAAGATACTATAGGGTCTCAATTTCGTATCATCGACGTTTTACCCTGAAACCAGTTCACTTGATCCAACACGTTAACTCAAACAACCGAGTTAAAACTTTTCATGTCTGGATACCTTTCTTAAGGTCTATTGTGGTCCATCTCCACGATACACCACCACATCACTTAACCCCTCAGACTTCAAAGGAAAACACTAGATCCTGACACCCGCTCAACCCTCCCGGTACCGCGTACCCTAGGAGGTGGAATGATGTCCATTCAGAACCCTCATTCAAGACCAAATCCTAACTGGATCCCTCACTCGATCCTGGTATCCTATTTGTACCATCGTGACAGGGTCCTTCCCTGTTTCAACCCAAACCAACACTTTGAATTCCATAGCCCAGTGACACCCACCAGCTAACCATTACCTACTAACATCATGCCAATCTCAGTCGTTGCCTTGTCCTCCATTACAGCCTATAGCATCATTCCTTGACTGATACACGCCTCCCAATAAATTTCCCTAGCTCAATCGAGGATTTCAAACACTGATCATCCGACTATTACTTTTCACCGCATCTGGGTCTCAATGTTATCTTTCTTACTAATACCCAACACTCAAGTACCTTATGCCCTGCACAACAGTCGACTTAACGTTCCAAGTGTATCAACCAGGTTCATACTTTCATCTCCCGCAAGGTTCGATCCATCCTCGCGTCAATTTATGCCTGGGCGTGCCCAAATCGTGGTACACTCCCCCCACTTCCATGTCCTTACCATAGATTAGGTCCTTTATGCAATCACTCTTTACTTAACCAAAACATACACAAATTCCAGATACTAAACAATCTTACCTTGTCTTCTGAATTTCTTCCTGATTTGACACCACTCAGTCCGTCTAACTTCGAGTTTTACTGTTCTCCTTGTCTCTGATGTAGCTGTCCCCGGAGATGCTTGTGCAATAGATGACGCGCTAACCAGTCTTGTTATGCTTTCAATTCTTCGGACGTTCTTCATTAGCTTCTTTGCGGCTTCAGATCAATTCTTCTCTTACCTGTCCTTTCTTCTTGTAGCTCTAATCTGAGAACTCCTGACGACACCCAACTAACACTCCGTAGAACCTTACCTGAGACTCTGCCTTCTGTGTACAACGTCTTCAGCATAATCATTGCTCACCATTTCCGTCTGGGAGTAATCCACACGCACTGCTCGTGAGCTTGAAGGGGACTTGTCCATACCGTTCATGCATTCTCTGCCTAAAGAACTTACCTGTGCTGCTGCAGTTTGAACCATTCCAGAATCTTTGTTACCAGCTCCTCACACCCTACCCGGTGCAAGCTAACCAATTCACGAAATGCCTTTATCCTTGGTTTCCAACTGGTAATAACCAGGTCCTAGATCAACTCTTGGGGACATCGTCCCATCTTGTATCCAACATTGTACTTTTCGTTCTAACTCCATGATGCTAACAATCCCCGCAGTATCACACTCTGGCTACTCCAGTGTCAAATTCCTTCAATTGCTTCAACAGACTTTCTGTCAGCCAAAACCATCTTTTACTACATTCTTTATACCAACCCTATCTGTAGTCTAACCTTGAAACACTCCCGAGTCTTCCTTTTATACCCACATAGTTTTCCACTGGTCAGCTCAGTTCCCACTCAGTCTCCTTTACATACCCCAGATGATATCCTCTGCAATCCATCTACCCGAGTTTCAAATTCCTTCTCAATAAGTATTACTATTGTCAGCCTCTCGAATAGCACCCTTGAGGCTACCTCTCCATGTCCATCTCCCTCTCGGAACATTCTCAACACCGAGTCCTTCCAGTTCGTTACATGACCAAAGCATCAACCAGTCAGTTAAATACTCATCCTCGAGGAATCAGCCTCGAACCTTGAATGTATCGATGCATTCTAGTTCTCCGCTCCCTCACCATGGGAAATCCATCCTAACATCTCGAGTCATTCTATGTAGAAGTCATGCCCTCACCTGACCTCCTCTCAGGTGGCATCCTTTCTCTCATGTACATACCCAATAACCTCCTGGTTCCTGTCGCCATCTCGATGACTACCTTTTCAATCAGGCTTCTTTCCAATCTCAAATTAGGTGCCCAAGCACTGTCTGGGGTCCTTCTACCTCAAAATTTGAGAATCCGACCTCGCTGCGCTCTAACAACACAAGTACCATCTTATCAATCAGACTTTTCCCCCTTTCTGGCAAACCAGACGCCATAGGACTATCCGGGGTTCCTTTAACTTGATTATCATGAATCTAACTTCACTAATTCCATCCAAAGAAGCACCGCCATAGCGACTCTAGCACTCATGCTCTAGACATCAACCATCAGTTCCTCGAACCACATGGCCCTCTCCGCCATCCACATGCAGATGATAAGTCCTTACATCAGAGCGGCCCAAATGCCTTAGACTATTCCAAATTTCGTATCCTTAAATGGGTCACCATCAATTCCAGATACATCCATCCGTATAAATTTCTGAAATGAATTATCCAATTCACCAATCCCATTGAATTACGCTGTTGTTACCCCCCAACAGTCCAAATCAAACTTATAAGCCCACCAGTCTCCATGGTTCTAATCATGTCTTTAAAATCTCTTCTAACCATTCATCAACTAGGTTCTTTCCAACCCATTAAACCAGTACCTCAGCCAGAGTACCACTTCCAGACAACTCTCTGCCTCAACATTTAACAAAACCCTCTACTCAGGATCTCTCATCCTCTTAACCAAGGGTGGAATTAACTCTGCCCGTCTATTGATAAATTCCTTGTCAATCCGAACTCTCCTCAAAACCCGAGGATAACACCCTTTAAGCCTCTCATTAATACCCTTATCTGTCCGTACCTCACAGTAAACCCACACCGGTAACCTTACTGTTAGAACATCCAAATCAGCTATTTCCCCCAGAGAAATCCGCTGTTCTTCTATCCCATCTCAACTAACAAACTCCACAGCCTACTCACACCCTAGTGACTCACTGCTGCTGCCTTCAGGGATAACTAGAGATCTCAACTCCAACTTATATCTAGAATCCCCTTTCCAACACAATATCAGGTCCCCAAACCCTTCTAGGAACCAACAACTCGAGTTCATCTGTCAAAACTGACCAAACTCCTGAACTCTGTGGTTCATACCCTGAACCAAACCACAACTAGATCCAAATATCCACAGGTATAATGCACACACAAGCATATAGGCCAAATCCACAATGATATACATTTAGCTACCAGATTTATCATCACCAAGTATACCCAGATCTCAACATGCTTCACACAAGCAAATAAACAGATATAACTAATGAATTAATTCAGAAAATTAACCACATACACTCAATATGCGAACCATTATGCCAATATTCATCCATATGCATAATAGTATTATTCAGCATGCATCAATCTCAACATGTAATAGTCAAGGGCCAGGCCTTATCAGTATCTCATGCATATGTCATTTCATTCCTCATGCTCCATAAAAATAAGCAGGCAAACAGGGCATTCAAACATATATTTAGACATGTCAATCAATCATACCAACCAACCATGAGTCGAGCTTGTCACTGACAGCGAGCGTACATGTTCGGTCGATCTCCAGAACCAATAAACCTTGGCTCGCTCTGATACCAAGTTGCAACGCCCTACTTCCTTAGAGCCGTTACTAAGTGAGTTTTAAGACAAAACAATGCAATGAACTCGCTAACCGAGGTTTTGAAGCAAAAGTGTGACTAATAAAAGTTAAGGCTGTAATCTTTGAAAATGCGTTGACTCAATAAAAACTTCTAGTATTAGACAATTGGGATCCCAAAATAAGGTTTGAAAACTATTTACATCTTGAAATAAGTTTACAGTTGATCAGTTACAAAATCATAGATTATTACAGCCATTTTCAAATAAACCCCCAACCAAAGCAGTCAGGCAGGCCGAACATGTACACGTCGCTTCACGCTCTCCGTACTCATGGTTGGTTGACTCAGTCATTTCCCTTACCTGCAACACAGAGCACCCGTGAGCCGAAGCCCAGCAAGAAAACTCATGCAGAACATAACATATGCAATGTATACAGTTTATCATAACAGATAATCCACAAATAAACAAGTCAATCATTAGACTAAGCAAACACGGCCATGCCGCCCCAGAAACCTTACCAAAGCCCTGGGGTATCGGTTCTCACCGCGAGGATAACTCATGTATCCCTTGGGTCCCACCCTGACTATAGCATCCCATGTGCTAGGTGTTACTTTCGGCCCCGCTGCCGTACCCGGCCTACGCCACTCTCGGCCCTTGCCGTTCATTCCATTATAATCACACATATAATATAACACAACAACATGCAATCAAATATTAATTCATTTAAGTCTGCACCCTAACATGTGATGCAATATAGGGCCGTGCCCTGCAATCATACTATGGGCCCATGCCCTATCCTACGGGTGTTATAGTTTCTTTACCTGTATTCCGAGCCTGCTGATGCACTCACGCCGCGAGCACGGTCCTCTAGCACGAGCCTCTCCAATATCCTAGTCACAACACACAAGAAACACCCTCAACACTAATCAAATCCAAAAACCGCTTCCCGGGACCAATCCCACACTCTCGGGACTCCCAAATCCCTAAAATAATTCATCGGAAACACCCCCCGAACCCCCGGAGCAAAAGCTCAAAAATGCAAATTTCCAACCCCTGAAAATGGCCTAGTGCCGCGGCGCTGCCCTATAGCGCCGCGGCGCCCAGCAAGACAGAAAGCCACCCTCGCCTGGACACAGCCTCACGCCGCGGCGCCCAAGAACAGGGCCGCGGCGCTCCTTCGCGAACCCAGAAAACTGGGTTTTCTCTTGCGTTTCCACCGAGCTAAAACCTTCCCAAATCAAACCAAACCAATACCCAAACCCCAAAACTCAATTCCAAGCTTCATATGAACAACTTAACAACCTATAGGCACTAGATACAAGACCAAAACATCAACACACTCAAGAATCCACCCCTTGATTCTATTTTCAGCAACTCAAACCAAAAACTCAAACACACTAACTCAAGCTTTAGATTCACAAGTTAAAACAGAAATCAACATAAAATATGCACAAGATCCTTACCAAAAGTGGAGAACCCACACAAAGTCCTTGATCTCCTCCTAGACTCCCACTTCTCCTTCTCTTCTTCTTCTTGCCCTAACCTTCTTTCTCCTTCTCTTTCTTCTCTTCAATTTCTATCAAGCCTCAAGTGACATAAATGCCCAAACCGAACCCCCCTAAATCCCAGCTGAATTTTGTCTATAACCCTTGCCAAAAGACCATTTTACCCTTTCCTACTAATCCTCCGTGGCTAAACCTCAAAGGGCACTTAAGTCATTACACTTCATTCCAATTCTATCACTTTTTACCCTAAAACTTGTTACCCACAGCAGTAACTAATGGTTACCCAGGTTACTAAATCTCCAATAACCATTACCCGCTAAATCTCAACTTAACCATAAAATTCCCAAAGTACCCCTAGGCTCTTCCCAAGCCGGGTATAGAAATCCCGCTGTGACTCTTAAGTTAACTAGCTCTCTAGGACCGTCTCGGCACGTGCATCACAATAAAACCACCACACTCACGTGGTACAAATCACGGAATACAATTATCACATATATGCCCTCAGCGAGCTAAAATTACAATTATGCCCTTCAAACACAATCAGGGCCTACACGCATACTAATACACATAGTCATGCATCTCAGATAAACAATTAGTCAAATAACATGCTTTAAATCACAACCATGCATTTAACTCATAAAATCACACATAAATCCCAACATGCCCTCCTGGCATACTAATTAAGGCCCTTAAGCCTTATTAGTGAATTCGGGTCGTTACAGGATACCTCTAAGGTTGTGTCGGTTGGACCGGGGGAGACCAGATTGGTATGAAAGTTTCCAGATTTATTTCTAGCTGATCTGTCAGGGCTACCACCGCAGCAAGAAATTGATTTTATCATAGAGTTGGTACCAGGAGCGGAGCCAGTATCTAGGACACCTTATAGAATGGCTCCGGCAGAATTGAAGGAGTTGAAGATTCAGTTGAGGAGTTATTGGATTTGGGGTTCATCAGACCGAGTTTCTTGCCATGGGGTGCTCCAGTGTTGTTTGTCAAGAAGAAGGATGGATCTCTTAGGATGTGTATTGACTACAGGGAGCTGAACAAGTTGACCATTAAGAATAAGTACCCATTGCCTAGGATTGATGATTTGTTTGACCAGCTGCAGGGAAAGACGGTGTTTTCTAAGATAGATCTCCAGTCAGGTTACCATCAGCTAAGGATCAAAGAGGAGGACATACCAAAGACCGATTTCCACACGAGGTATGGACACTATGAATTCCTGGTTATGTCCTTTGGATTAACCAATGCCCCAGCAGCTTTTATGGATATGATGAATAGGGTTTTCAAGGATTATTTAGACAAGTTCTTGATTGTGTTCATCGACGATATTCTAGTGTAT
Organism: Humulus lupulus; assembly: GCF_963169125.1. Taxonomy (NCBI): domain Eukaryota; kingdom Viridiplantae; phylum Streptophyta; class Magnoliopsida; order Rosales; family Cannabaceae; genus Humulus; species Humulus lupulus. The sequence continues at coordinate 143,008,880 of NC_084800.1, read as the reverse complement.
TCATAGTCAGAGACAGAGCACGAGCAGCATCTACGTTTGATATTGCAGCGATTAAGGGAGCATAAGTTATACGCTAAGTTCAGCAAGTGCGAGTTTTGGTTACCACAAGTTACATTTATGGGCCCCATATCATCAGCAAGGAGGGGATTCTGGTTTATCCAAGAAAAATTAAGGTAGTGAGAGACTGGCCTAGACTGAGTAGTGTTCCTGAAGTGAGGAGTTTTCTAGGATTGGCAGGGTATTATCGGCGGTTTGTTGAGGGGTTCTCCAGAATAGCTATGCCGTTGATAGAATTGATGAAGAAGAAGACAAACTATGTTTGGACAGACCGATGTGAGAACAGTTTCAAAGAGTTGAAGCGGCGATTGATTACAGCGCCAGTGTTGAGTTTGCCAACAGATAATGAGAAGTTTGTGGTTTATTGTGATGCTTCCAGACAGGGTTTGGGGTGTGTATTGATGCAAGCTGGGAAGGTGATAGCCTACGCATCGAGACAGTTAAAGGAATATGAGTAGAGATATTCCACGCATGATCTGGAATTGGCAGCGGTGGTGTTCACACTTAAGATTTGGAGACATTATTTATATGGTGAGAAGTGCGAGATATACAATGATCATAAGAGTTTGAAGTATTTCTTCACACAGAAGGATCTAAATATGCACCAGACATGGTGGTTGGAGTTGGTCAAGGATTACGATTGTGATATCTTGTACCATCCTAGAAAGGCTAACGTAGTTGCTGATGCCTTGAGCCGGAAGGGCCCAGGACAGCTGTTCAGTTCGAGACAGATATCTGAGGAGCTAGCAGAGGAGATGACTAGAGCAGGTATAGAGTTGGTGGTTGGTCAGTTAGCCAACATCACTCTTTAGTCTACGCTCTTTGAGACGATCAGGGAGGCTCAGGGGAATGATTCCCAGTTGAGGGGTTACAGGGAAAACGTCTTGGTCGGAGCGGCTAAGGACTTTTCTATTTTTGAGATGGGGTTACAGAAGTATAAGGGTTGGATATGTGTTCTAATGGATGCAGATATCCAGTGAGAGATTCTAGATGAACTGCATACCACTCCATATTCCTTGCATCCGGGTACGACGAAGATGTACCAAGACCTGAGAGCTTTGTAATGGTCGTCAAGCATGAAGAGGGATGTGGTGGATTATGTGGCCAAGTGCTTAACTTTTAGCAGGTCAAAGCTGAACATCAAAGGCTAGCAGGGTTGCTCCAGCCTCTAGGGATTCCATAGTGGAAATGGGAAGATGTCGCCATGGACTTCGTGGTTGGGTTTCCAAAGACCGTAGGACAGCATGATTTGGTGTGGGTGATTATGGATAGGTATACCAAGTCCGCCCACTTTTTACTAGTCAGGATGACTTATACTGTGGAGCAGTATGCTGAGCTATATGTGAAGGAGATTGTTCGACTGCATGGGGCACCAAGGTCGATAGTATCCGACAGGGACCCCACCTTCACTTCCAAGTTTTGAGAAAGTCTGCAGAAGGCTATGGGCACATAGTTATGGTTTAGTACCGCTTATCATCCTCAGACAGATGGACAGACTGAGAGGACGATTCAGATACTAGAAGACATGCTACAAGCCTGTGTGATAGATTTTGGGGGATCTTGGAGTAAGTATCTTCCTTTGATTGAGTTCTTGTATAACAACAGCTATCAGGCGACTATCAGAGTGGCATTGTATGAGATACTTTATGGGAGAAAGTGCAGATCACCTATTCATTGGGATGAGACAGGTGAGAGGAGGTATTTAGGTCCTGAGAAGGTCTAGAGGACCAATGAGGCAGTTGAGAAGATTAGAGCTCGAATGCTCGCCTCCCAGAGTCGTCAGAAGAGTTATTCAGACCAGAAACGCAGTAGTGTGGAGTTCCAGGTTGGTAACCATGTGTTTCTTAGGGTTTCACCCTTGAAGGGAGTGAGACGGTTTGGTGTTCAGGGCAAGCTGAGCCCTAGGTTTGTTGGCCCCTTTGAGATTCTGGAACGGGTTGGAGAGGTAGCTTACAGATTGGCAATGCCTCTAGCCTTATCAGGGGTCCATAACGTGTTTCATGTGTCCATGCTCCGAAAGTATGTATCAGATTCGACACATGTTCTAAGTTATGAGAATTTGGAGTTGGATCAAGATTTATCTTATGAGGAGAAACCAGTTCAGATTCTCGACCCAATGGATAAAGTCTTGCAGAGCAAGACCATCGCCTTGGTGAAAGTGCTGTGGAGGAACAGCAAGGTTAAGGAGGCGACATGGGAATTGGAATCTGAGATGTGGGAGCGGTATCCCGAGTTATTCAGGTGATTTCGAGGACGAAATTTCTATTAGGAGGGGATAGTTGTAACGACCTAAATTTGCTAATAAGTCTTAGGGCCTTGATTAGTGTGCCTGGAGGGCAATAAGTGAATTATTGTTATAATATGTGAATTTATGCGAATATGTGTTAGAGATGCATGTTTAGTCGAATTAAATATGCATGTGGGCCTCGTTTGGACATTAGGGGCATGTTTGTGATTTTAGCCCGTTGAGGGCATAAATGTGATAAATGTGATATGTTTGTGATATATCTGTGTAGCACGATCCGAGACAGTTCTAGGGAGCAGTTAGTCAGAAAGTCACAACGGGGTTGAGAATTCGACTCGGGGCGAGTCGAGGGGTATACCGAGTATGTGATATTTTACGGGGTTATCGGGTTATGGAAATAAATATTTGGAGATATATTTGAGGTTAGAATGTCTAGGATGGAATATTGGGAAAATTTACCATTTTGCCCTCGGGGACATTTTTGGTACCTCGAGCCTTGAGGTAACCACATATATTTAAGTTAAATAAAGGAAACCCCTAGACTTCCTCTAAACCGACCCACTCCCTCTCCTTTGCTCTAGTTTTCCTATACTCTTGAAGGCCTAGTAACATCTTGGAGAAAAACCAGGCAAAACTAAGGAATTAAAGCTAGGAACCAAGCTAGAGTTTTGGAAGCTTGGAGCTTAGGAAAGTGAGTTGTGGATTCAATTCTGTACAAGGTAAGCTTCTTAATATGTTGAGTTATGTTAATTTTCAGCTGGTTTTAGGTTGAATATTAGAGTTTTGCATGTTGGAGGGATGACGATTCAACTTTGATTTTTATAAGGGTTTTGGCTTGAGTTTCTGTTGGGTTTTGCTGTTGAATCAATAGTATAATCTTTGTGATAACTAGTTTGGAATGTTGGCTTGATTCTGGGGATAATTGGACTGGTTTTTTATGTGAAAATGGTGAGTTTTTCTGGGCTTAAGGGGTCGGGCCGCTGCGCTTTTCTTGCTGAGCTGCGACCCCATAGAACTTGGGACGCCTAGAAATGAAGGCGCGCTGCGGCACCCTTCAGGAAGGGCCACGGTGCGTGTGGGCTATTTTAAGGCAAGGCCTCGGGTTGAGCTGGGGGCCGCGGCATGAGTCCCTAGGGTCGTGTCTCTTAAGGTACTTTTGGGTTTTTAAGAGGTTTTAGGCTCAAGAATCCACTAGTTAAGGCTCGGGATGGATTTTATCACCCAGATTGATAGAATTCAATGTCCCGGAGATTAGAATTATGGCTTGAAGTTATTTAATGGATTAGAGTTTGATGGGTGGATATTATTAATGTGTTGTGATTAGAGCTTCGGTGAGGCTCGGACGAAGGAACTGTGCTCGGGATATCGGTGCTTAGAAAGCTCGAAACACAGGTAAGAAAACTACTGTTTCCATAGAGCTTGTGTTGCAGGGCTCGACCCTATATGACTGTGTTGTGGGGCATGGCCCTTTGATTGAATTTATAATTGTTTAGATTTCTACTTAGCTTTATCATATGTGTATGTAAATGATGGAACGGCGAAGGCTGGGAACGGCGAAGGCCGGGAAAGGCAAGGGGCCGGGAGCAGCGTTTAGCACGCGGAGTGCGAGTTGCCAGGGCGAGACCCCAAGGGATACCTGGGATATCCTTACGGTATAGACCGCGAACCCAGGGCCTGGTAAAGCGCCTGGGACGACATGGCCGTATGATGGCATGTTTATATGTTAAGTGTTGTTATGCATATGTTATGTGCTTGTGAGAGTTTTCTTGCTGGGCTTCGGCTCACGGGTGCTCTATGGTGCAGGTAAAGGCAAGGGGAAAGTCAACCAACCTTGAGTATGGTGAGCGTGATGAGTGACGCGTACATGTCTGGTCTACCTAGCTACCACGGCCAGGGGTGTTTTGGGGAGATGATTGTATTAAACTTGAATTTTGTCGTTTAGTCGACTTTGGCTATATTTTGAGTTGTAAATAATTCTAAACAATGTTTTTGGGATCCCAAATGTTAAACGCTTTATAATTTTTCAATGAAAGGTTTATTTTCAAGTTTATGACTCTGATTATGATTTAATTACACTTTTGTCTTTAAACCTCGATTAGCGAGATAATTGCACTTTTAAACTCACTTAGTAATGGCTCTAAGGCAGTAGGGCATTACACACGAGTTGGCGCCACATTAAGCTTGTGGTGCGTCAGAGGTCTGACACCCCCGAATCCTTATAAAGTCAACCACGCAATATAAACGTGCATATACTAGACATCACATGTTTGTTCCATTCCTGAATTCTCGGGTGCGCAGTATAAACGTGCATGTTCAGACGTCCCACGACTGATTTGGGCCATGCGGCCCAAATCCATCTTTACCTATTGATTAGACCACACTTTACTGTAAGGTTTAGGAATTAATCATCGATGTCACATAAATGACATGATGGATGAAGAGATCACGGGATGACCCCAATACCTACTCAGAGATCAATCTCCTATAAATACCGAAACCCTAGGTAGTGCAAGGGGTTGGCTTCTTCTTGTAAAATAAATACTTTGTGAGAAATAGTAAGGAGATATCAATAATACCGACTGGTGGACTAGGGTGATTTTAACCTCTGAACCACCTAAAAAGGAAGTGACCATCTTTTCCTTGCAATTAATTTTCACCTTCTAGATTACTATCATTTTCGTATTACGATTTATCAATCAGCACTAATCCATCCTATTTATTAGTATAATTATCTGTTGGCGAAAAACCGCATCAACAAAAAGAAATTAATAATAGAAATAAAATAAGAATAGAAAAAGGCATAGTGTATGATGGACCCAAAACGAGTATGTTTTAAATATTTATAACTCACAAGCGCACGAATCATATATGAAGTATAGTGTTCGTGTAAGCACGAGATCGAACCCAAAGGAGTTGTCTAAAATCAAAAAGAAAACAATGTTAAACAAAAATTAATAAATTCTACCCTAGCTCCAAAGATTGATGAGATTTAATGTCATGAACATAAAATAAAAGATTTAAAGTAAAGCTATTTAAGAGAATAAAAATAAACCAATTATGATTTGATAATAAGTTGTAAAATAAATATTATTAAGATACTAGAATCTACAAAATGTAAGTTTAATAATACTTAGCAGTATATGGATTCCCAAGTTTTAGTGATAGTTAAAATAAGTCAAACTATCATTTTCCAAATAGATTTATAATTTTAAGCACAAACTATTTCTAAAAAGATAGGATTTTTCTTCACTTTTCAAAATAGTATAATTTCAAAGTATTTAATGTGAATCAACCTAATGAAACAAAAAAAATCAAATAACATTATTTATAAGGCAAAACATAGTATTTTTGTTCTGAGCATTGGATGTGTACAATTTAATGATACATCTTACACAAAGAATATTATGTTTTGCAAAATGAAGAAGAAAGCACAATATTATCTAACAATAAAAAATATGAGATATTAAAGATGAAAGACATGTATGAAGAAGAAAAATCCATAAACTTTGTTGCATTACAAGGGAAATCAACATACAATATAAATATTATCTAGTTACAAGTTGCTTCATCATGATCTTAATAATCTTATGAAAAATATTAGAAGCACATAACTAGAATAGAAATTACAAAATAAATAAAATGCATACTTGAAAATGCTCTTGAAAAACACCAAAATGGAAGAGAAAATGGTAGAAAAGATGATGGTTACCCAAAAATTAAGCACTCAAAAATGGTCTTGAAATTCCATATTTATAGCCAAAATGAGATTATTAAAATAATCAATTTAAATTAATTCAATTGATTAGATTAATTAAATTAATAATAATATGACAAATAGGGGTAAAATGTAGGAGTGAGGATGATTTTTGGGTAAAATGTTGTAGAAAAATTGAGTAAAAATAGCATTTTAGGGACAAGGTGCATTTGATGAGCTCAAGAAGGGGTTGTGGCAGGTGGCTACTGCAGGGAGCTGGCTAGGCGGAGTGGCTGGAGGCAGGCCCACGAGGAAGGTTGGGAAGGGTGCTAGGTCGAGACGTGTTGGGCCTGGGCTGCTGAAGGGGCAGGCCCATGGGGGCTAGCTGAGAGGCTTCAGTGGTGCAGGGAGCAGGGGGCTTGGCTGGTATGGGCCAGGCGCAGGCCCAGTGGCGTGAGCTGGGAGGCGTCGAGCCAGGCGGGCTGCTGGGCTGGGGGCCAGCTAAAGGGGTTTCAAAAATGCCATTTTCCCACTTCTTTTTTTCAGCTTTAATTCTTTTCTTTTCTTTTCTCTTCTTTTCAAATTACCAAAATGCAACATTGTTTCCTACAAAATAATCATAAACTAAATTAAAATTAATTATTTTCTCTAATAAAATATACCATATAACTTCCATGAAAATATTAATTAAAATTTAATTTACATAACATTTAATTTCAATAAAATCATATTTTTAGCATTCAATCTAACAATACTAATTTCAAGTAATTAAATTACAGCATAAAACAATAAAATATCTATAAAAACATATAAAAATCTAGAAAATTACAATAAGACTAATAAATGAAAAATTACTTAAAAACTTAATAAATTACTTAAAAACTCAAAGACTAAGCAACAATTAGCATAAAAAATGTGGTAGAATAACTCTATTTTGTAGAGTTATTAGTGTAGATAGTGCATCAACTATTTTTAATTTATAATATTATATGTTTAATATAATATTAAGTTTAAGTTTAATTAAATTTTATTTAAGTTATTAAATATATGGTTTTATTATTTTTAAATAATTATCATTGTAAAATATCACAAAAATATCCTATTTTAATTTGTTTAATTAATTATTTATTTAAGTTTAAATCATGTTTACATCTACCGTTAAATATAATAATATTCTCTTAAATATAAGAATATTCCGTTAAAGTTAACGAAAAATATATAAAAAATCGTTAAAACCAAGAATTTTCGTTATCTACACATTTTTTATATAGAAGAGATATATACTAGGTAAAAGCAACGTTTGCTTACTTTTAAAATTGTAAAAATTATCTATAATTTCAATAAAAATTGGTTCGATGTTTTTAAAAATATTTATATATATATATAATAGAATGAATTATAGTTCTATAGTATATATAAATATTTATATCAATAATCTTTACATATATGACAACACAACATTGATATAGATATATATATTTACATGACTACATGACATATATATATAATACAATAATATTTAAAAAGAAATTAATAATAGAAAAAATCATAGTGTAGATTGTAGTATACATGCATCAACTATTTTTAGTTTCTAATGTATCTCACAATGTCCTTTGGTGAATTTAATAAAGAAAAAGAGCTTCAATCACTTGATAAAAACAAACTTTCACACCAATTTATAAGATAAAAAAAATTGATATATATGTCTTTATTATTTTTAAATAAATATTATTTAATTATTCAAATTATCATAAAATATCTTAAAAATATCCTATTTTAATTCATTTTTTTGTTTAAATCTATGTTTGTTCTAGTTTTTTAATTTGGCAGTGACAACAAAGAATTATATATTATATATTTAATATAATATTAAGTTTAAATTTAATTAAAATTTATTTAAGTTATAAAATATATGATTTTATTATTTTTAAATAATTATTATTGGAGCTAACCCCCCATTTACTGTCTTTGAAGGGTTTGTTAAACGCATTTGGGGACACTTTGGCATTGAACGAGTAGTGAGGATGAATATGGGGCTTACCATTGTCAAATTCAATGACGAGGCCACTCGTGATTTTGTGCTGGAAACGGGACCTGTGCATTTTGACAAGAAGCCAGTGATAGTGAGACCTTAGACTCAAGAGTTGGATACAGTAAGGTTAGTTCATTCTGTGCCTCTTTGGATCTGATTGCCTAATTTAGGCCTACAATATTGGGGTCAAAACTACCTTAGTGCTTTGGTTAGCACCATAGGGACACCAATCATGGTCGATAAGTACACTAAGGAACGATCAATGATTAGATATGCAAGGGTCTTGGTTGAAATGGAGATAACAAATGATCCCCCGTTTATCATCTACTTTGTGAATGAGAAAGGCCAAGTGCAAGAACAATTTGTTGAGAATGAATGGCTTCCCATCAAATGCAACAATTGCAAGGGATATGGCCATAACATGGCTGAATGCAAGCATCATGGTCCAAAAATCTGGGCTAAGAAAACTGTGACCGATAATATTTCTGTTGGAGTTAATACAGCTGCTGAGATTCAGGGAAAGGCTGCAATATCAGGTGTTCCCACTGGGAATACTATGGTAACTCAAGAGCCTAAAGAGACACCAGATATGGCCGGGGTAATAGCTCAAAAGACTTCTCAAGAAGGGGGAAAACTGCAAGAAAACCTCCAAACTCCTTAACAGAATAACAAAGAAAATTGGGAGGTTCCCAAGAGGAAGGGGAACTTAAAAAGTACTGAGAAGTTAGTGAAGACAGGCATTGGAAAAAGTTAGAACTCCTTCAAAATTCTTCAGGAACAGGGGAAACGAGAGTTCAAAGGGAATTTAAACCAGTTGGAGGTTGATGGACTGCTCCAATATCATTAGTTGGAAAGTACGGGGTTTGAATAAGAGGGATAAGCAACATGATATCCTGAGTCTTTTGAAGATAAATAAAGTTGGTATCGGTGCCTTACTAGAGAATAAATTGAAGAATGAAAAAGTTGAAGATATGATGGAAAAGTTGTTTATTAACTAGGATTATCATAGTAGTAATGCCACTGAAGGAAGAATCTTAATTATTTGGCAGAAATCTTTTATCAAAGTTTAGATTTTGCAGGAGCACCAACAGTTTGTACACTGTTTAGTAAGGATTGTTGATGTGTCGACTGATTTTGTGATCTCTTTTGTCTATGGCCTCAATACCATGGAAGAGAGATTGGAGTTATGGAAGGGTCTTTCATGTGTACCTGTAGCCTGTAAAACCTTGGTTGATTGTTGGAGATTTCAATGTTGTTTTTCACTTTGATGACAAAGCTAGTGAGAAGTCAGTTAGTGCTGCTGAGATTTATGACTCCACAGCCTGGATAGCACAAATGCAGATGGCTGGTCTCAAGAGTATTGGTTCTAAGTATACTTGGTCTAATAGGAAAGATGGGAAGGATAGGGTGTACTCAAAAATTGATCATGCTTTTATCAATGAGAATTGGGTGGATGCTTTGCCTAACACCATAGCTGAGTTTCAGTGGGATGTTAATTCTGGCCACTGTTATTGTCTCATCAAAACTCCTAAACTTGGAAATCTAGGCACAAAGCCATTTAGATTTTTTAATCTTTGGATAGCTCATCGAGGGTTCAAGGAGGTTGTTCGAAGTAGCTGGAACAAGCCTATGGCGGTGACGGGATTACAGGGGGTGATAAACAAACTGCTTCGGCTTAAACATGTATTGAAAGCATTCAACAAGGAGGAAATTGGAGATGTAGAGAAGGGTTATTGTAACGCCCTGGATAGCCAAGACCGCTACACTGTGTGTTTATAAAGTGTCAGACTTGCTAATCAAGTCGTAAAAGTAAAAACGTGTTCTGAAACAGTAGAGGTACTAGGGTTAAAAGCGTTTTGGCCTCAAAAGTTATGTTCTCATTACTAAACATTGTTTATGTACATGGGATCCCAAAAATGACAGTTTAAAAGCCATTTACAAAAGTTACAAAGTTTAAGTACATTAACAGCCATACTAAGGCAAAATGAGCAGTTAGGTAATCTCTGTCCTGACACACTCCTCGACCATGGTGATCGAACGGCTGGCTATGTACATTTCACCTCGGAGCTCTCCACCTCAGGCCTGGTCCAGCTTGCCCTTGCCCTTACCTGCACCACGAAGCACCCGTGAGCCAAGGCCCAGCAAGAAAACACAATAATAACAGAGCATGAACAACTAGCAAACAAGTCAATTACTCATATAGCATCTCATAAATTCAAGTATATCATCATTCAAGTATACCACATACTAAGCATCTCAGCTCAAAATACACAAAACACAGATGTTAACCAGGGCTAGCGCTCACAGGCTGCTCCCTCTATTAACCTATTATTTCTGGTTTCCAATGGCCAATTCGCGCCCCGTGCGCTAAAATCATGAACGGTACTCTTAGACCGCTTATACGTGTCCCTTGGCATAATACCAACGATGATACAATATAACTCTCGGGAGCACTTAGTCCCATCGCAATCATACATTTGGGTGCAATTTTCTTACCTTTCAATTCACTGGTTTCCGATGCCACGTAGCCACAAGCACGGTCCTCTACTCCAAGCCTCTCCAAAGTCCTAATCACAACACAAATATAATATTCTTTGTCATTAACCATTCCAAGACTACCTTCCTGGAACCTAACCCACACTCTCGGAACCCCCAAAACCTTAGAACAATACCCCGGAGACATCCCCCCGAACCCCCGGAGCAAAGGCCAAAAATTGCCAAAAGTGACACTCTGAAATTAGCCTTGTGCCGCGGCACCACTTCCTTGTGCCGCGGCACCCATCAGTCAGAGACTCCAAGCCACGGCACACAAAACCCGTGCCGCGGCACGCCTTCGCAGCCCAGAATTCTGGGTTTTTCCTTCGCATTTTCCCGAGCTCCAACCTCTCCAAATCACCCCAAACTCCATCCTAAGTCCCAAAACCAACTCCAAACCCTTAATAAACCTCACAACAACCCAAAAAATTCATGCCCAAGCTCACTCACACCTTCAACCCTAAAATTCACTCTTGAATTTCACACTTAACAACTCAAACCAGAAAATTAAGAACAGCTTGAACTCAAACACAAACCACACTCCAAACTCCCTATACCTTAACAGAAACAAGCCTAATAAACACACAGAGACCTTACCTTGAATGATGAGTCCAACCTCCAGCTCCAAACCTTCTTCCCCCTTGATTTTCCCAATTCTGAAATTACATAAAACCAGCCACCAACTTGCCTCAATTCACATTCATTACCTAAAATTCAAGACTTAAAACTTGGATATATCATAATCAAAATCTTACCTCTGAGTATCATTGATCTAAGCTTGCTTGACAACTTCAATCACCCTTAAATTCTTCTTCCAAAAGCTAAATTCAGTTTCTCCCTTCTTCTTCTTAGGTTTGCTCTTCCTCTAGGTCCCCAATTTCAGCATAAACCCATTTCTCCAAGTGTTATACGTATATCATATTTTCCCTTCAGCTAATGATCATTTATCCTACCAAATGACTATTCTACCCTTCCACTAATACCCCTTCCTAACTAAACCTCAAGGCCATACCTGTCTTTTCACCAGCTTTGCAATTCTACCACTTTCCCCATAAAACCTGTTACTCTCTATGGTTACTAACAGTTACGCAGGTTACCAAATTACCAGTTACCATTATCTAGTTTTCTAGGACCGTCTCGGCACGTGCATCACGTTGGTATCACAGCACCTACGCGGTACGATTCACACATCATAATTATCACATAATATAATTCACATAGTCATATAACATGCTTAAAATCATAATCATGCATCTTAATCATAATAATCACACATAATTCCCATCATGCCCTCCCAGCACACTAATCAAGGCCCTTAAGCCTTATTAGTGAATTTGGGTCGTTACAGTTATCATCAAGCTAAGGGTGATTATGAATTGGCTTTAAGCAGAGCTCAAGCTTCCCCTTTGGATATCTCTATTCAGGAAGCTGAAAAAGATGCAGCAGCCAACTATCAATTTCACTCTACAATGTACAGAAGCTTTTTGGTACAGCGAAGTAAAATCACTTGGCTGCAGAAGGGAGATGACAACAACTCTTACTTCCATGCGTGCATTAAAAAATGAAGAGAGGAGAATAGAATTGCATCCTTTCAGAATGATCTGGGAGTTATTATTGATGACTACAGTCAAGTTGTTACTCATTTTCTGGACCATTTCCGTGAATATATGGGAAGCACCAGCTCAGCAACAAGAAGTATTAATACTCACTGTATTGGGCTTGGTCCTTGTCTGGACATTGAGATGCACCTAAAGCTTATCAGAAAATTTCAAAAATCAAATGTTAAGAAGGCTTTGTTCAGTATTCCAGGTACTAAGAGTCCAGGGCCTGATGGCTTTGGCTCTGAGTTTTATAAGGCCATGTGGCAGGACATAGGTGCTGAAATATCTAAAGCCATTCTTGAGTTCTTCAACTCTGGGAAAATTCCTGCTGAACTCAATAAAACTGTCCTTGCTATGGTTCCTAAAACAGATATGTCGTGCAATGCCATTGACTACAGGCCCATAGCTTGCTGTAACACAATCTATAAATGCATCTCAAAAATGTTATGCAGCAGGATTTCGGAGGTCCTTCCTACATTAGTCAGTCCGAATCAAGGTGCTTTTATTAAAGGGAGATTACTAGCTCATAATATCCTTATTTTTCAAGACTTGATTAAGAATTACAATAGGAGGAATGCTTCCCCGAGGTGTGCTCTGAAGATCGATCTTAGCAAAGCCTATGATACAGTGGACTAGTGTTTTTTGGAGGGTCTATTGATTAGTATGCGATTTCCTACTCGGTTCATAGCTTGGGTGATGGTATGTCTTCGTGGCACCTATTATGTACTTATGATGAATGGGAGATTGCAGGTGGGATTTCAAGGTGTTAAGGGTCTGCGTCAAGGAGACCCTATTTCTCCATTACTGTTTGTCCTGGTAATGGAATATCTCACCCGTTTACTGCAGCTAGGAGCTACACAGTCTAAGTTCAAGTTCCATCCTCTGTGTAAAAGCCTCAAGATAATTAATCTCTGCTTTGCGGATGATTTAATCATTTTCTGTAAAGCTAATAAAGAATCAGTACAGTGTGTTAAGCAGGTCTTTAAGGACTTCTGTTGTAGCATAGGGCTGAAGGAAAATCATAGCAAATCACATGTCTATTTTGGAGGTGTTCCGAATATAGAAAAGGGTCATTTACTTCAGATTTTACAGATTAAAAGGCACCTCTCTTATGCCGGGAGGACCCAACTCATAAATTATGTCTTGTTGGGGTTGCGTAACTATTGGATGAATATCTTCATGCTCCCTCAAAGTGTAGTTAAGGAGGTTGATAAACTTTGCATGTGGTTCTTGTGGGGTAACAATGGAACCCGAAGTAACTTCCATCGTGCTTCTTGGTCCAAAGTCAGCTTGCCTAAAGCTTATGGGGGTTTGGGTTTTGGTGAAGGAGCAAAATGGAACAAGGCTATGCTTGCTAAGTATATTTGGGCAATAAGTCATCAGCCTGAGGCGATGTGGGTTAAGTGGATCAATGCTGTCTAATTAAGAGGCCAAAATTTCTGGAAGTATCAACTTAAAGCTGATTCTAGTTGGTATTGGCGCAAAATGTGCCATATCCGAGATGACTTTACTAAAGTGGACATAGATGCAGCAGCTAGTCATGGTTCTTTCAAGATTAGTTTGTTCTATAAAAGAATTCTCCACCAAGAGCAAATCAAATATCATTATTTTGTGTGGAATAGGATGAGCGTGCCAAAGCATCGTTTTATTATTTGGCAAGCGGTAAATGACAATTTGCTCACCCGGGACCACTTGCAAAAGGTGCTTCTGCATCTTGACAGCAGCCTTTGCCCAGTTGTTGTCAACTTGAAGAGTCATGACCATCTATTTTTTCATTGTAAATGTTCACAGCAGGTGGCCTACCTTATTCAAGCTTGGGTTGGCTGTAAGTGGCCTCTTCGGTTCAAAGATTGGACTTGTTGGATTAAAGATATGAGGAAGGGTGTTAAGACAGTGGTTATGGCAGCGGTGTTTTCAGCAACAATATATCATATTTGGCAAAACAGGAATTCTTGTATTTTAATAGATACTCATTTAGGGTGAATGTTATTGTAGATATGATAAAAAATGATATAGTGCATAGAGTTAGATACTTCTCTCAAAAGAAAATGACAGCAAAAGAGAGACTCTTTGTGAGGAATTTATGTTTTTTGTAATGTTGTTGGAGCCTTCTCTTTGAGAGAGGTTTTTTGTTTATAATTGGGTTTGTGATTAATGAAATATTTCTTTCCTGATCAAAAAAATAATAATAATTATTATTGTAAAATATCTAAAAAATAGCATATTTTAATTTGTTATTAATTATTCATTCATTTAATTTTATTTAAGTTTAAGTCATATTTACAATTCTAAAATTAAATATAAAAATATTCTATTAAATAAAAAAGTATTCGCTTATCATAAATAAATAAAAAAAAATCCTTAAAATTAAAAAAATTTGGTGACGTACACACATATTTCATTTGCATAACGTGCTCAAAAGGTGGGCGCAACACCTTAAGGGCCTAAACAATCCCCAACGAGTACAACTACTCTTAGTCCCAACAACCTTATCACCAGTTTTAGCCGGTTCGTTGAACTCTTTGACCGGAAACATGGGCGCCGGAATAGTTTTCCGGCTATGTTGCCTCTTCCTTATCTCACTCAGCTCCATCTTCGGTTGAAGCTTCATCACCAACCCAATAAAGACCTTATGCTTTCGAGAACTACTGCTCTGGAACGAGGACTTGCCCGTTGCCGGTGAACCCATGAATTGACCAAAACGAACCAATTTCGAATGATTTTTACTATTAATGGCAGGAATTGCGGCGAAAGCTACGAGACCTTTTAAACGATTCTCCCTGGATGAAGGCCGTTTTCGGGGTGTCGTAGAAACTCGCTCTTCTGCTTCGGTGGTATGATTTCGCCGTAGAATACGACGATCTCCGTTGAGGGTTCGGTCTCGATGGCGATCTGGTTGAAGAACTCAAGTCAGTAATTTCTGGATCTGTCATATGAGGCAATACGGCTGCTTCGTGTTCATGGTAGGCTGTCATGAATTCGTCGACGTCGTTGCTGAGGTAGCAGAATGAGAGCGCGTCCTCTGATAATTGATCATCGTTGTTCAAGTAATTTTCTTGGTTAGTGTCGTTCTTGTCACCCATAGTAAAATCAAAACATGCTTACAAAGACTGTCTTTATTAGAGAATTTGAAAATTACAAAATAACAATTAATATATATTGTAAAAATGAGTAGTGATGAGGAGAGTTAATTATTGGTTTTATGTGTAGTGTACATATTATTTATACGTAAGAAAACACGTTTAAGTAAATAATATTATATTTTGCAATGAGGCTTCTTCCTTCTGACCATAGAGTTGGTAATCACTAATATTTTATATTATTTATAAATAAAGTTGCTTATTAGGTGCAAGGTCATCTAGTTAGCTGATCTTCTGGAAGGAAGTACAGTTAAAAATGAAAATCAAATGTACAAGATAGTGAAAGTGTTTGTTTAGGCAAATTCTCACCCAGTGTTTTTGCCTCCAGAAGTATTATCAGCTAATTTTTTTTTTTGTTGACAGTGTACATTTTAGTTATTAGAGTTTGCTGAAAATTTTAAAATTTTGAATAATTTACTGTACCGAAAATAAAGTTCAAACATGTTACTTATATAGCGCATAAAAAAATTAGTCACGCATGTAATAATTTGTTTTAAACTTAGTTTTCAGCATTGTAAATTATTTAGAATTTTCTAAAAATTTACAGTATGCTCTAAATAACTACAATGTACACAGTCATAAAAAAGAAATTCGCCGAAAATACTTCTTGAGCAAAAAACAGCAAAGGTTGCACCAATGTACCCTTTTTGGGAGGTGCACTAGAGAATTTCCCGTTTGTTTATATATATGGTGGACATTAATAAAGGAATATATTACAAACCAATTCTAGGCTGCACCCCCTAAAAGGGACACACCGGTACACTCCTATGGTGTTTCTGGCTCAAGAAATATTTTCGGTGAATATTTTTTTATGCCTATGTATATTGTAGTTATTTAGAGTATCATGCAAATTTTTAGAAAATTCTGAATAATTTACGATGTCGAAAATAAGTTTCAAACATTTTAAATTCCATGCGCGTAAAAAAAAATTAATCATGCGTGTAATTTGAGCCTAATTTTCGACATTATAAATTATTTGGAATTTTCTAAAAATTTACACCATGCAACCACAATGTATACAGTAATTAAAAAAAATTCATCGAAAATATTTTCTAGGCCAAAAACAATAAAAGTGCACTGATGTGCTCGCTTTTGGGGGTGCTCCGAAGATTTACCCAATATTATATGGTTTACTAGAAATTGACCTTTTTGTGTTAGAAAATCATAACCTCGCGTTATAGAAGACAGGTTAGGTAGCTCGTATATATGGAATAGTAAGGTTTCTTTAAGCTAATTATCTAAGGTCGAGTTGATCATCATTCCGTATAAACATGATAAACATTGTAATAATAACCCCAACCCCAAATCTGGTTTATATTTTTAGTTTTAAATAATATTATAATTATATTGTCCTTTTGTATTCAATTACAATTAATTATTATATATGAATATTGCTATAAGACACTAATAATTAGTGCGTGACATATAATTATTAGGGTAATTGTCTGGTGGTGATAAATAATTGTACAATACTTAATTTTTCTTCTCCACTCCTTGAAATTCGATATCTTGGACTAAATATCTCTATTTTTTTATGACCCTAAAGTTTAGACTATTTCATCATATAGATTTTCATTCTCCTTGTATGATTTTTCTTTTATTTGTAATTAGAAAATATAATTGGGTAGTCTTTTATAATTATTAAAATATATATTTTAAAATATTTTTTTGGAAAATTATGTGGTAGAGATTCATTTTTATCATATTGGTACAATATCTTCTTTATATGGACACATAAGGGTATTTTGACCACAATTTTTTTTTATAATGATATTCGTTGTTTAGTGAATCTCGTGTAAGTTTTCGAGATATTATAAATAGTTAAAGTACGTGTCAAACAAAGTTAAAAAAATTTGTTGTACATATGCTTTTATTTAATATTATTATTATTTTTATTTGTTTTGCGTGTTTTTTTTTTATAAAAATGCTAAATTATATATAAGAAAATTTATATTTTGTGTAATAGTTATTTTGGCTGATTACCCATTTGAACCATTTATTTTTAAAAATTAATTTTTAGACTTTTTGTTTTATCAAGAGATTAAAAAATAGGAATAGATAGATCAATTATTTGAACACTGTATTTTGTCCGACTATTTTGACCATTTATTTAAAAAAAAATTAACATTTAAACCATGTATTTATTCAAAAGGTTAAATTTCTTTATAAAAAATCAATTATATATATTTATATAATTCATGTTTTCTATAAGAGTTCACACTATTTTGAGCTTTGTATGTTAGTTGATTACCCGTCGAGACACTTTATTTTTAAAAATTAACTTGTGGGCCTCAAGTTTTGCCAAAAGGTTAAAAATAGGAATAGATAGATCGATTATTTGAACGCTATATTTTGGCTGATTACCCGTTTGGACCATGTATTTATTGAAAAGATTAAACATTCTTTATAAAAAGTAAATTATATATATTTATGTAATTTATGTTTTTTATAAGAGTTTATACCATTTTGAACCTTGTATTTTAGCTAATTACTCGTTTTGACCATTTATTTTTTAAAATTAACTTGTGGAGCTTGTATTTTGTCAAAAAATTTTAAAATATGAATCTACATATAGATTATTTGAACCACGTGTATTTTAGTTTATTACCTGTTTTGATAATTTATTGTTAAAAACTAACATTTGGACTCCATGTTTTGTCAAAAGGTTAAAGATATAAATAGATAGATTATTATTAAAATAAAAAATAAAAAATAGATTGAGTTTTTTCCAAAATTATTAGCCATAAATTAGAAAAGTAAAATAAAAAATGAGAAAAAATGTTATTTATTATTATATTTATATTTATAATTTAATTAAACAAATGTCGTAATTAAATATCTAATCAATTTTGAATTAAAATTAAGTAAAGATATATTATAAATTTTATAATTAAATATTTTAGTTTTTCTTTAATTATTAATTAATAATCATAAATTTGAAAAAGAAGAATTAAAAAATGTAAAAAATGAGAAGATAGAAAGAGTGCTCTGGAGCAATTTTAGAGTGTCGCATCATCTCATTGATGCTCTCCTTTGTATAAATATATAGATAGATTATTATTAAAATAAAAATGAGAAAAAAGAGAAAATAGATTGAGTTTTTTCCAAAATTACTTAATAGCCATAAATTAGAAAAGTAAATGGGTAGGTAACCATTTGGTACCCTGTGTTTTTACAAAGTATCATTTTGGTACCCCCTGTTTTCAATAATACTCATATGATACCCTGTATTTTAAAATCGTACATATTTGGTACCCTAAACTCAAATTTAATTAATAAAATTTTACCAATTTAATCAAACTGCTGTTAATTATGTAAGTTTCAAATTTAAATTTAATTACTTAATTACATATAACTGATGACAGTTTGATCATATTGACAAAATTTTATCTATCAAATCTGAGTCCAGGGTATCAAATATGTATAATTTTAAAATACAGGGTACCATATGAGCATTATTAAAAATAGAAGGTACCAAAATGATACTTTGAAAAATATAGGGTACCAAATGAGTAAATTCCCAAAGTAAAATAAAAAAAATGAGAAAAAATGACATTTATTATTACATTTATATTTATAATTTAATTAAATAGTTATCATAATTAAATATCTAATCCAATTTGAATTCAAATTATATATCGTTTAAATAAATAAATATCTAATCAAATTTGAATTCAAATTATGTAAAGATATATTATAAATTTTATAATTAGATATTTTAGTTTTTTCTTTAATTATTAATTAATAATCATAAATTTGAAAAAGAAGAATTAAAAAATGTAAAAAAAAAAATTAGAAAATAGAAAGAGTGATTTGGCGCAATTTTAGAGTATCACATCACCTCCTTGATGCTCTCTTTGATATAAATACTAGAAAACATAGTCGTGCTTCGAGCAATTTTTTGTAATGATTAAAAAATATATATATTTAAATATTTTTTGGGCGATTGTGTGTAAGGGATTCCTTTTCACCTTACCCGTTCAACATGCTCTTTATATGGATACGTAAGGACGTCTTGACCATAATTTTTTTTTCATTATATAGCTAATCTCTTGCAAATTTTCGAGAAATTATGAATTATTAAAGTGCTGTGGATGCCAAAAATCCAACAAGAAAAAAATCCCCAGTAAATGGTTAAAATACGCACTTAGTCACATTATCAGGCTCAGACCTGTAAGTCTTGTGAAACCAGGAGATTATCCCAAGGGAAGCATCACCTTGTGGGCTGTGAAGTATGGCCTTGCTAGGCTAGGAGGCCAAGCTACGGGTCACAAGGGGCCAGGCGCATCAAGGGTCTCGCGCCATGCACCCCCCGACCACGCACAAGGGTCTCACTATGCGAGGCTGCCCTTCCCCCGCATGCGCCTGCCAAGGCCACAAGGGTCTCACTATGCGAGGCTGCCCTTCCCCCGCATGCGAGGCTTCCCTTCCCTCGCATGCGCCTGCCAAGGCCACAAGGGTCCCACTATGCGAGGCTACCCTTCCCCCGCATGCGCCTGCCAAGGCCACAAGGGTCCCACTATGCGAGGCTGCCCTTCCCCCGCATGCGAGGCTGCCCTTCCCCCGCATGCGCCTGCCAAGGCCACAAGGGTCCCACTATGCGAGGCTGCCCTTCCCCCGCATGCGAGGCTACCCTTCCCCCGCATGCGCCTGCCAAGGCCACAAGGGTCTCACTATGCGAGGCTGCCCTTCCCCCGCATGCGAGGCTACCCTTCCCCTGCATACGCCTGCCAAGGCCACAAGGGTCTCACTATGCAAGGCTGCCCTCACCCGCGTGCCTCGCGACCCAGATGCGCGCCAATGCCTCGCACAGCAAGACACACCTCACCACGCTCGTGTGCATCTCGCGAGGTATGACCACACTAAGGAGCCTCGTACCACCATCGTCTTGTGGCCCTCATGCAACCCCATCACGCCTTGTGAGACGCATGTTCGAGCCTCGTGAATGCCCGGGTCATACATGGGTACTCACTTAGGCACCAAGGGTCTTGCCTTGTGAGACCAATCCCCATGCCTCGTGAATGCCCAAGTCATGCCTTGATACTCGCTTAGACACCAAGGGTCTTGCCTTGTGAGACCCATCCCCAAGCCTCGTACATGCCTATTTCCAGGCCTCCTACCTGGAGGTAAGGACGGGATAAAAGAAGTATGGATCGACACTTACTAAAATATAAAGAAACCTAGAGAAGATATTTAGGTAAAGAGGACCACTAGGGATGAGATAAATGTACAAGCACGGGATGTACAACCCTGAAAAAGGGCAAAGGCATGACTCTGACATCTATGTCCTACAAGTAGTGGAGGTACGGATTTGTACAGAGAGTGGAAGCACTACATGCATACCTCTGACTATGTACCAGGCCGACACCATAACCTTCTGCTCCACCACGACCTGTGCCACTACCCTGACAATGTACCTCTGTACAATCTTGTCCCCTGGGACCACAATGTATGGGGAGCCATTAGAGCTCCAGTATAAATAGGTCATCACCCCTCTAGAAAAGGGGTTGGAAAATTGATTGTATGCTAAGGCTGTTAAATAATATACAGTTTCGACTCCATTGCAGTTCTACACATTTACTCTTTCAAGTTTTCTCCATCTTCTTCTGAGATACATTTGGCAATATAGTCTTAGTTTTCTAACCTTATATCGTTGACGAGATTTCACCGTCAACAGTTTGGCGCCGTCTGTGGGAACGTAAGCACCAAGCTACTGTTCTACCATTACTTCCCGCAAGAAGAAATGCCAAGATGTTCGAAGCGACTCAGTGAGCCACGAGAGGTGGAGGTCCACCTAAACGGAGTCCAGCTGAAGGCCTCCATGAAGGATCCACCTCCACCCCGAGACGTGGAGCCCCCAAGTTACCCTGAGGTTCACGAGAATGACAGGGAGGCCTCGTCACCGGTCATCCCGCCCGATGATAATCCTCCAAGGACAACTACCGCACCACCCGAGAACGCCAACGAGTTCCCTCCTCCCAAACCACCACAGGTACCGAACTCCGGCCTGCAGGATCCGGGCCCCTCGACGCGTAGACATGTTAAACAACCCCGGGTCCATTCCGCGAGCTTGAGTTCTAAATCTCGTTTCTATGAAGAGGAGATTCGTGAGCTGCACCATAAAAACCAAAGACTGGAGACCACCTTGGAGAACATGCAGGAGGTACTGAATGGCCTGTTGCAAGGTAAGTCGAATGTGACCCTGCCCAAGAGGAAAGAGAAGGGTCAGGAAACCACTGTCCCGATAGACGACGGGAGGACCAGACACTCCGCCAGTAACACCCCCAGGGAGAATTCGCATGAGCATCCCGGACCATCGAGGCCACCTCAGGGGCCAAGGCAAGGGAACCATGTTGGCTCTCACAACGACATCGAGGTCACCTCAAAGAGGACGCCCTCAAATCTACGAGAAGAGCTCAACAAGGGAGGAGCAGACAAGAGAACTACACCTCCTACTGTCCCCCGAGACAACAAAGGAAAGGAAGATGTCAATCCCTCCATGTTGAGAGACTCCCTGAAGGAGAGGAGGCAAGGCCTCGATACAGAGACGAGGAGCCTGCAGAGCAAGATTGTCATCGCACCCGGAGGACAAACCATCGAGGATGAGTTCGATCATGAATCGCCCTTCACTAAAGAGGTCCAAGTCATCCGACTCCCAGCCAACTTCAAGGAGCCGCATCTGACCCCTTATGAGGGGAGCACAGACCCCAAGTACCATCTGGACGCATTCAATGATTTGATGAAGTTAAGAGGGATCAGCAGCGGGGCTAGATGCCACTATTTCATGGTCACCTTGAAAGGACTTGCGTATAAATGGTTCAGAAGACTTCGCCCAGGATCCATCAGGTCTTGGCAGCAGTTTTCGGATGAGTTTCTCCAACAACATCACGCCATGCGTGATTATACAATGCCAGGCACCAACCTCGCCAATGTAAAACAAGGAGAAAACGAGAGTCTAAAGGGTTACATCCACAGGTTTAACATGGAGGTAGCCAAAGTGGGGAGCTTGACCCGCAGGGAATTAAAAATGGCCATCACAGCTGGAGTGCTTCCGGGAAGCAAATTGTGGGATAACATGCTCAAGAGGGAAGTCACTGACCTAGATGACTTCTACGAGAGGGCGCAAAAGTATATTCGCGTGGAGGATGGCCATACAAACTTAAAGGCAGGAAACAACGAGTCCCATGTAAAGTCCCCAGCCAATGAGGGGTCGAATAGAGCACACAAGTACATACGTGTAGAAGAGGGCCATGACGACTCGCATGTTGAAGAAAGCGAACCTTCCTCCAGTCACCCTACTACTAATACGTCTCAAGAGTCAATATAGAAGGGGACGTCATGCTAGAAGGGTCGCTGACGAAGTTTAAAATTGGACGAGGACCATCTAGCCATATAAACCCCGACATGAGGGGAGATCACCTCAAAAATTGCAAAAAGGGTCTCAAAGTAGACGCTTGAGAAAAGGGTCTCCAAAGTAGACGCGGGAGAAAAGGGTCTCAAAAGTAGACGCTTGAGAAAAGGGTCTCCAAAGTAGACGTTAGAAAAAAGGGTCTCAAAATGGACGCTTCCACAAAGGGTCTCAAAGTAGACGCTTGCAAAAAGGGTCTCAAAGAAGACGCTTGCAAAAATAGTACTATGCCTAATGACGAGAAGGACGCTTCTCGCAACAAAATAATAAGCGCGCGCAAAAATACATAAATGGATAGCGAGGACCCAAGGGGTCAACATATCCTTACAAGTAATCAAAGTGCACCAACGGACATGGATCACCCAGCAATACCACCAGAGCATAGGGAGTGTAGCATTAATATGAGTCTACCAGGAAGCCTAAAGACTTCCTAATAAACTGGGGGGCAAGTGTGGATGCCAAAAATCCACCAAGAAAAAAATCCCCAGTAAATGGTTAAAATACACACTTAGTCACATTATCAGGCTTAGACCTGTAAGTCTTGTGAAACCGGGAGATTATCCCAAGGGAAGCATCACCTTGTGGGCTATGAAGTATGGCCTTGCAAGGCTAGGAGGCCAAGCTACGGGTCACAAGGGGCCAGGCGCATCAAGGGTCTCGCGCCATGCACCCCCCGACCACGCACAAGGGTCTCACTATGCGAGGCTGCCCTTCCCCCACATGCGAGGCTACCCTTCCCCCGCATGCGCCTGCCAAGGCCACAAGGGTCTCACTATGCGAGGCTTCCCTTCCCCCGCATGCGAGGCTACCCTTCCCCCGCATGCGCCTGCCAAGGCCACAAGGGTCCCACTATGCGAGGCTACCCTTGCCCCGCATGCGCCTGCCAAGGCCACAAGGGTCCCACTATGCGAGGCTGCCCTTCCCCCGCATGCGAGGCTTCCCTTCCCCCGCATGCGCCTGCCAAGGCCACAAGGGTCCCACTATGCGAGGTTGCCCTTCCCCCGCATGCGAGGATACCCTTCCCCCGCATGCGCCTGCCAAGGCCACAAGGGTCCCACTATGCGAGGCTGCCCTTCCCCCGCATGCGAGGCTACCCTTCCCCTGCATGCGCCTACCAAGGCCACAAGGGTCTCACTATGCGAGGCTGCCCTCACCTGCGCGCCTCGCGACCCAGATGCGCGCCAATGCCTCGCACAGCAAGACACACCTCACCACGCTCGTGTGCGTCTCGCGAGGTATGACCACACTAAGGAGCCTCGTACCACCATCGTCTTGTGGCCCTCATGCAACCCCATCACGCCTTGTGAGACCCATGTTCGAGCCTCGTGAATGCCCGGGTCATACATGGGTACTCACTTAAGCACCAAGGGTCTTGCCTTGTGAGACCAATCCCCATGCCTCTTGAATGCCCAAGTCATGCCTAGATACTCGCTTAGGCACCAAGGGTCTTGCCTTGTGAGACCCATCCCCAAGCCTCGTACATGCCTATTTCCAGGCCTCCTACCTAGAGGTAAGGACGGGATAAAAGAAGTATGGATCGACACTTACTAAAATATAAAGAAACCTAGAGAAGATATTTAGGTAAAGGGGACCACTAGGGATGAGATAAATGTACAAGCACGGGATGTACAACCCTGAAAAAGGGCAAAGGCATGACTCTGACATCTGTGTCCTACAAGTAGTGGAGGTACGGATTTGTACAGAGAGTGGAAGCACTACATGCATACCTCTGACTATGTACCAGGCCGACACCATAACCTTCTGCTCCACCACGACCTGTGCCACTACCCTGACAATGTACCTCTGTACAATCTTGTCCCCTGGGACCACAATGTATGGGGAGCCATTAGAGCTCCAGTATAAATAGGTCATCACCCCTCTAGAAAAGGGGTTGGAAAATTGATTGTATGCTAAGGCTGTTAAATAATATACAGTTTCGACTCCATTGCAGTTCTACACATTTACTCTTTCAAGTTTTCTCCATCTTCTTCTGAGATACATTTGGCAATATAGTCTTAGTTTTCTAACCTTATATCGTTGACGAGATTTCACCGTCAACAAATGCCAAAAATAAAATTCAAATTACTTGTTGTATGTGTGCTTTTGTTTAATATTATTATTATTTTATACGTTTTGCGTTGTTTTTTTTTTATTATATTAATGTTTTATTAAGAATTTTATATTTTTAGGGTAGAAATTTTATAAATCATGACCTTTTGTACAATCATTCATTTTTTTAAATAAATATTTTTATTAATTTAATTAATAATGTTCTTAATCAAATTAATATCACGTGTATACATGTTGATATTTTTAATTATTAAGATATTTTAATTTTAAATTTGAAATATCAAAACAATAAATCTTGAAGATAAATGTCAATTTATATACGATTCATTTATTATTATATTTATTAAAAAATTAGTTATTCCTAAATAATTTATTTAAATATAAAAAAAAAATAAAAAATTAAATTTGAAAGGTCAAAACAATAAAAAGATAAATATATATGGAAAAGTTTGAAATAAATGTCAATTATATATGATTATTTATTATTATAATTATTAAAAAAATTAGTTATTTATAAATAAATTAAGATATTTTAAATTTGAAATATGACACAATAAAAATATTATCATGAATTGGAAAATCTTCAAGATAAATGTGAATTTATATACGGTTGATTTATTATAATAATTATAATAAGAACACTAAGTGGACGTAGGTTATTACCATTTTATTGGGGTCGAACCACTATAGATTGTTTGTGTCGTTTATCTTTTCATCTGGATTTATTCTCATTTTCATCTTACTTTATATCGTTTATCTGACACAGTGTCATTGACCAATTCGAAACTCCATATGTAATTCACCATTTGATTTTAAAAAATAATTTACTAAGCACTTAATCACAACACCAACTCAAATGTATCAAATTTAATCCATACTTGCCAAATCATTTTCTTTTAGTCCCTGCTACAACCAAAATGTTTTTCAATGAAAAGCACCCACTCCATAGACATTAACCAATAATTCTCCACTAATATAAACACACAATGATCAAAAATCAAAAGGTCTTTATAAGCTTGTAATGTAAGGCTAAGGTTAAGGGTAGTTGAGAAAGATACATTTAAGCTCAAATCACACCATAGCATACATCAATTTCATTCTTTGAACTTGCCCCAAATTTTCCAATACAATTCAAGAAATACCTATTTTTTTCTTACTCTTTTTTCTATAATGATCTCACTATTTCCCCCACACTTATACTTTTGCAAAATTTGCATATAAATTTTTTTTTCATTGCAAATCATTTTTTTTCTTTTTTTTTTCATAATATTCCAATGAGAGAAATAGAGATCATACACAAATTACAACCAAAAAAATAACCCATAAGTATTTCCCTTTATTTTTTCTTTTAACAAACCATCCCACAAGATCAAAAATCATATATATATAACCATGGTGCAATGGGTTACAAAAAGAAATATTTTTCAATGAGGTATAAGGTCAAAAACTTCAGTTCATAGAAGAAAAGAAACAGTCGTCATGGCTCAAACATGGGAAACTAGGGATTATCATATAATAGGTTGGCTTGAACGGCTCAAATGATCCAAAGAACTGCCTTAATCATCTTCCTAATCATGTGTACTTATGATTTCCCCTCAAACAATTGATCAATGATTTCTAGAGTGGTTGGGACTTCAATTTTTTTTTTTTTCAACAAGCATAATTTTTTTTTTCCAATACATTCAAGTGGTGAATACAATCGTGCATAGAGTGAAAAACAACATAAATCAAAATAACAATTCACATAGGAATTAAGCACACAAATCATACAAAATTCATCATTGTCTAACATCACTTTAAGCACAATTCATAGTTTCATCATCGACCAATGCTTTCAACAAGACCAAAAAAACTGGACTAAAATTAAAGACAGATTCCCACCTGTCATTTGGATCTTATGAGTCGCTGTAGTATAGTGGTAAGTATTCCCACCTGTCACGCGGGTGACCCGGGTTTGATCCCCGGCAACGGCGCCAAAAAAATTTTGGCGTCGTTGCCGGGGACTATTGTTATTCGCCTTAATTATTCAAATTTATTTATTTGTGACTAATTAATTTTTACTATGGAAATTTCAGGTGTATATGTCTGGTGAAGACGATACCCAAGAAATGTTATTTAGGCTTAAACAATATCTTGAGTCATCGTCAGCTTCTCGTTCTTCAAGGACTATCACCGATAATCCACTCTTTCAACATCTTGCTCCACAAGTCAATCCAATAAAGTGCCATTACCGTCTGACAACGAATCTGATTCTAACGATTCAGTTTAATCTTATAGAACAATGGCCCAACAAAGGACATTGAAAGAGTTGGCAGCACCAGATCTTGACAAACAACCGCTTTGCATCCAATATCCACCTTTGGATGTTAACTTTGAGTTGAAGTCGGGCCTCATCCACTTATTGCCTTCTTTCCATGGGCTGCCTGGTGAGGACCCGAATAAACATTTGAAAGAGTTTCATATTGTTTGTTCTAGTATGAAACCAACTGCAGTGACTGAAGCACAAATTAAGCTGCGAGCTTTTCCTTTCTCCCTGAAGGATGCAACTAAAGAGTAATTGTACTATCTTCCACCTGGTACTGTTGAAACATGGAATGGTATGAAGACTATGATCCTGGAATGATATTTTCCAGCATCTAAATTTGGAAGCATCAGGAAAGAGATCTGTGGTATAAGGCAGTATACAGGAGAGTCTTTGTAGCGTCCCAAATTTGCTAATAAGGCTTAGGGCCTTGATTAGCGTGCCTGGAGGGCAATAAGTGGTTTATTATTATAATATGTGAATTTTTATGAGTATGTGATTAGAGATGCATGTTTAGGTGAATTAAATATGCATGTGGGCCCCTTTGGTTATTAGGGGCATGTTTGTAATTTTAGCCCATTGAGGGCATAAATGTGATAAATGTAATAATTGTGATATACTTGTGATATATCTGTGATGCACGATCCGAGACAGTCCTAGGGAGCGGTTTAGCTAGGAAGTCACAACGACGTCGAATACCCGACTCGGGGAGAGTCGAGGGGTATTTCAGGCATTGGACATTTTATGGGGTTATCGGGTTATGGAAATAAATATTTGGAGATATATTTGAAGATAAAATGTTTAGGAAAGAATATCGGGGAAATTTAGTTGGATTAGCTTATACGTGATCTTTATTTATTTTCATGTATATCTAATATTAAACAAATTAATACGAGATAGCCTAAAACATGTTTCTAAAATTGAATTCAAAGAGAAACAAATAATAGAATACTTACAGTATACGCAGCGGAATTAAGAGTCCTTCCTTTAGTTTCTCTAACTCTTGTATCCTTTCTGTCGCAGAGTATTATCAAGAAACTGAACCGATCTTCTATTTTCTTCACAATCTTCCAATGTATCCTTAGAACCACCTAGACTAGTGTGGGAAATTCTCAACACATGAGATAGATATAGAGAGAAGAAGAGAAAATAACAAAGAGGCTTAGAAAATGACTTGTGTTTAGAGAGAATCTAAAACTATCAGAAAATCTGACTTGTGACTTATCAAACTTCTTAAACTTATGTTTCGACTTCTCTCTAAGCACTCCTTTTATAGACTCAATTAGGCCATTTAATTTAATTAAAAAATCAATAAAATAATAGCCATTTTGAAGCCCTAGGTCAACATTATCATGGGCTATAGGCCCGTGAAATTTCCCATTTGATTATAAGCCCATTGGACTTAAAATCAAGGTCTGTATTATTTTATATCGATTTAATTAATTAAATAATTATTTAAATCCTTTATCAAATTAATTATTTATAATTTGAACATTGATTTAAACGTATTTATTAATTTAGATACCAATTTATCTTAATTAATAAATCTGCCATAATTTCTCTTTTCTTCTCAAAATTACACAGCTCTGTGAAACTATCCAAAATTGACCTGGTCAACTTTGATAATTCTAATTGATGATTAAATCAATTAATTGAGACTATCTAGATGATTTTATCCAAGGTACAATGGGGACCATGGGCCTATGAAATCAAGCTCCAATAAGTTATCATAAATCTAACAAATAAATTTACTAACTTATTAATTCCTCGTGACTCCACTATAGACTTGGAATTGCACTCTTGAATTCATAGAACGCTTTATAACAAATATAGATACGCTATTAATTATCCATTGTTACAACCATAATTGTCACTCAATCCTCTATAGACGGTCTACAATGAGATGGGACTAAAATACTGTTTTACCCCTCATTGTATTTTATCCTTAAAACACTTAGTTCCTTGTAAATGATATTTCAGTAAACTAATTTAATTACTGAAATGAGATCTCTATCATTTAGCACCTTGAACCAAACTAAAAGGAAACCATCGTTTCACTTCTTCATCAGAAGCTATAGATGTTCATATCTATGATTAACACTCCCACTCAATTATACTACCGAGTTCCCAAGATGTAAGTATGGGCTAGTCCGTAGGGTAAGCTGGTAACGAACAAGTCAAAGAACTCAAATAATACAATCAGTTAGAATACTAACCACTCAGAATTGAGATTGAATTGACCTATGGTCAACTATATGATATGACTAGAATAGATAATAACGGTATGTTTACTTATCTTATCAACTGCCAATATCGGTCATGTCCGATGTAACAAATACATCCGATCTTATCTACTTTGATAATGTTCTGGAAAGAACATAACACTGTAATGTGTAAGTAGATCATATCGTAGATTGGCAAGTCAGTGTAAATCCGGTGCACTGACTAATCTTAGGACTAACTTATTTTGAACATATAATCATATTTATATTCCACTGTGATTACATCACTATAAATAAGATTAGCTATATGCTCGAGATTTAATAGAAGTTTATATTAAACAAATAATCATGAAATTAAAACATGTGAGCAAAGTGATGGACCAAGTCAAAAAAATGATTTCTATTCTTTTATTGATAATAAAATGAGATTACAAAGAATTTGGGTTTTAATTAGGGCATAAAACCCCAACAAACTCCCACTTGCACTAATTGAAACTAATGCCTTAATTCTACTAATCCCATTTCCTCGATATGCTTATCAAATGTAGCTTCTGGTAGTGTCTTTGTAAAAGGATCCGCAAGATTGTCTTCAGTAGCAATCTTCATAACCTTCACATCTCCCCGGCCACATATTCTCGAATAATGTGATACTTCCTTTATATATGCTTACTCCTTGTAACGCCCTACTTCCTTAGAGTCGTTACCAAGTGAGTTTTAAGACAAAACAGTGCAATGAACTCGCTAACCGAGGTTTTTAAAACAAAAGTGTGACTAATAAAAAGTTAAGGCTGTAATATTTGAAGATGCGTCGTTTCATTAAAAACTTCTAGTATTAAACATTTGGGATCCCAAAATAAGGCTTGAAAACTATTTACATCTTAAAATAAGTTTACAGTTGATTAATTATAAAATCACAGATTATTACTGCCATTTCTCGAATAAACCCCCAACCAAAGCAGTCGGGCAGGCCAAACATGTATGCGTCGCTTCACGCTCTCCGTACTCATGGTTGGTTGACTCAATCTATGCCCTTACCTGCAACACAGAGCACCCGTGAGCCAAAGCCCAGCAAGAAAACTCATGCAGTTCATAACATATGCAAATTATACAGTTAATCATATCAGATAGTCCACAGATAAACAGGTCAACCATTAGACTAAGCAAACACGGCCATGCTGCCCCAGAAGCCTTACCAAAGCCTGGGGTCTCGGTCCTCACCGTAAGGATATCACATGTATCCACTAGGTCCTACCCTGACTATAAGCATCCCATGTGCTAAGTGTTACTTCCGGCCCCACTGCCGTTCTCGGCCTTTCGCCGTTCTCGGCTCCATTGCCGTTCTCGGCTCCGTTGCCGTTTCATTCCACTATAATCACATATAGCATAGCTCAAACAATCATTCAAACAAATATCAATTCATTTAAGTCTGCACCCTAACACGTAATGCAATATAGGGCCGTGCCCCGCAATCACACTATGGGCCCATGCCCTATCCTACGGGTGCTATAGTTTTCTTACCTGTCAATTCGATAGCTTTCAACACTTGACTCCTTGAGCACGATCCCACTCGAACCTTACTGCACACCTAGGCACAAACATAGTTCAAAGTCAACACCGAACCCCAAGTCCGAATACCTAGCCTCGGGACCACTCCCGAGCCCCCGGGAAGTCCTAGATCCCCAAAACAAAGTGGCGGAATCGAGCCCCGAACCCTAGGTCAAAATCCCTCTCAAATAGCCCAAAAACCCCTTCTGCAAACAGTGCAGCGCTACAGCGCTCTAAAGAGGGCACTGTAGCGCTACAAGCAGAACCACCCACCTGAAACAGGGGCTAGCGCTACAGCGCCCCCTGACTAGCGCTGTAGCGCTAGTTGCAGCCAGACCAAACCCAAAAATCGCATCTTGCGATTTCCTTCTACCATTTCAACCCCAAACTTGCCTAAACCTTTTCCAAACCCAAAAACAAACATATCTACACCTCACACTCATCCCAAGCATCCCAAGAACTCAAAACCCAAGCTCATTCAACCCAAATCTCAAAATTCACCATGATCAACCCTAAATCAGAAATTCAGCCAAACAACAAAGTTAAGGACTTAGAAATCATACCATTGATGCAATTTCGACCTTGATTCAACCCTAGGCCTCCTTAGCTTGCTCTCCCTCAAAGCTTGCCCAGAAATTCCCTAAATTTCCCATCAACTCGGCTCAAAACACAGCTCAAACCATCAAAACCCTTAAAATTGAAATCCCTAAAAACTTACCTCAAAAGTTGATGTGTTCTTGCTAATCCTTGCCAAATCTTCAAGTCTAACTTTAAGATCCTTGATGCTCAGCCTATCATTGCTCTCCACTAAGCTTTGCTCCAAGAAATTTGAAGAGAAATGGTGCTAGAACCCCAAACCGATCCTTTGATACAAACCCCTCTGTTTTTCTCTCTTTTCTTTTTCTTCCTTATTCTTTCTTTTCCACAGCCATACACTCTCTCTACCAATCCCACTAAGCATATAAAGCCTCATAAATAATTCTCTAAAAGCCAATTGACCAAAATGCCCTCCCTAATAGTTCAAATCCCTTTTTGTCCAAGTAGGGCCATTTTAGGCATTCACCCAATTCCCGCCAATCCTCAAGTGTCTCTAATATTTTCCCGTTGCTTTCCAACACCTGATAAATCACCAAATAACTATTCCCCATCATCAAAATAAATCTCAATCTATTCTCTAAATTCCTGCTTACACCCCCAGGCTCGCCCCGAGCCGGGTATAAACTCCCGCCATGACTTTTTTGCTAGCCTGCTCTCTGGGATCGTCTCGAGTCACAAATCACGGATACATCCACATCACGATGTGGTCTCAACCACCATCACAAATCAATACAATTATGCTCAACATGGCCAAAATTACAATTACGCCCTTCTAACACAATTAGGGCCTACATGCATATTAATACACATGGTCATGCATCTCAAATAATCAAATAGTCATATAACACACTTTAAATCATAAACATGCATTTAACTCATAAAATCACACATAAATCCCATCATGCCCTCCTGACACGCTAATCAAGGCCCTTAAGCCTTATTAGCGAATTTGGGTCGTTACACTCCTCTTGTGACTTCGAGGTTCTTTTGAGTTGGCTATCGCTACTGTATTGTCACAAAACAACACAAGCGGTTTATCCATTTCTAGAATAACACCAAGATCCGAATAGAACTTCTTTAGCCAGACTATTTCCTTAGCTGCTTCTGACGCAGCTATGTACTCAGCCTCCATGGTGGAATCTGAGATTGCAGACTGCTTTACGCTTCTCCAAATCACAGCTCCACCCCCAAGAGTAAACACCATTCCAGAAGTAGACTTTCTGTCATCGACATCAGTCTGAAAATCTGAATCGATGTAGCCTACAGGGTTCAGAACACCACCCTTGTAGACTAACATATAATCCCTAGTTCGTCTCATATACTTCAGGATATGCTTAACTGATATCCAATGTTCCGGTCCTGGGTTTGACTGATACCTGCTCACTACTCCCACTACATAGCAGATATCTGGTCTAGTACACAACATGGCATACATCAGACCTCCAACTGTAGATGCGTAAGGAACTTTTCTCATTGCAACTTCCTCTTCAGGAGTCTGGGGAGACTGCTTCTTTGACAGATGAATTCCATGGCGGGACGGTAGACGCCCTTTCTTGGAATTTGTCATTGAGAAACGTTCAAGCACTTTATCAATGTAAGCTGCTTGAGATAGAGCTAAAAGTTTGTTCTTTCTATCCCTGATGATCTGGATACCTAGAACATAACTTGCTTCATCCAAATCCTTCATCTGGAATTGAGTGCTCAGCTTATTCTTCACATCTGATAATTTCTTAACATTGTTTCCAATGAGTAAGATATCATCTACATAAAGAATCAGGAATACCACTATTTGATTTGCCTTCAGTTGGTAAACACAGGGCTCATCAATATTTTGTTCAAAGCCATAGGTTTTGATTATTTCATCAAACCTAAGATTCCAGGAACGAGAAGCTTGCGTAAGTCCATAGATGGACCTATTCAACTTGCAAACTTTTCTTTCTTGTCCAGATACTTTAAATCCTTCTGGCTAATCCATATAAATGACTTCGTCAAGCTTTCCATTAAGAAAAGCTGTCTTGACGTCCATTTGCCAAATCTCATAGTCGAGAGCGGCTGCTATGGATAGGAGGGTGCGAATGGATTTGAGCATGGCTACCGGACTAAAAGTTTCCTCATAGTCCACGCCTTCTCTTTGGGTATAACCCTTTGCCACTAATCGAGCTTTATAAGTCTCGATATTTCCATCAACACCTCATTTCTTCTTGTAGATCCACTTGCACCCAATGGCCCTAAAGTCACTAGGTGCTTCCACAAGATCCCAAACGGAATTTGAGTACATAGACTCCATTTCTTGTTTCATGGCTTCGAGCCATAGTTCCTTTTCAGGGCTAGCCATTGCCTGTTTGAAAGACAATGGATCATCATCACTAGTGTCACCAACAACCATATTGGTTTTACCATCCAAACCATAGCGAACTGGATTTCTAGAAACCCTCCCACTACAACGAGGCTCTGTGACTGTTTGCTCAGGAACAGTGGTACTTTCTTCATTTAAATCGACTTGCATCGGTTGTACATGAAGAGTAGGAATTTCATCATCAACTCGTGTTGATGACGATGGAACATTGGTTGGAGTCAATTCTTTAACCATCTCCTCTAAAACTACTTTGCTGCGAGGTTTAAAGTTCTGGACATAGTCATTTTCCAGAAAAGTAGCATTTGTAGAAGTAAACACTTTCTTTTCTGAATGACTATAGAAAAGTCCACCCCGAGTACCTTTAGGATAGCCAACAAACATGCAAACTTCAGTTTGCAGTTCTAGCTTTCCCTCCTTTTTCCTCAGGATGTGAGCGGGACACCCCCAGATTCTATAATGGCGTAAACTAGGTTCACGACCATTCTAGCGTTCTAAAAGTGTTTTGGGGATTGATTTTGACGGCACGACATTGAGAATGTCATTTGCGGTTTCAATTGCATGTCCCCAGAATGAAGTTGGTAGAGTTGAGTAAATAAGCATGCATCTAACCATTTCCAATAAAGTTCTGTTTCGGCGTTCCGCTACACCATTTTGTTGCGGAGTACCTGGGGTAGTAAGTTGTGATAAAATCCCAAGTCCAGTTAAATGATCTTGGAACTGCATATCCAAATATTCTCCACCCCTATCAGATCGCAAGATCTTTAACCTTTTACCTAATTGGTTCTGAGCCATTGCTAGGAATTCCTGAAACTTTGAAAATGTTTATGATTTCCTATGCATTAGGTAAAGACATGAGTATCTAGAGTAATCGTCAATGAAAGTGACTAAATACTCAAAACCACCCCTGGCTTGTATATTCAAAGGTCCACAAACATCTGAATGCACAAGACCAAGTGGTTCTTTGGCCCTATCACCCTTTGTAGAGAATGGATGCTTGGTCAATTTGCCTTCTAGACAAGATTCACAGACAGGTAATTCACCTAAGGTGAGTTCCTTCAAAGGCCCGTCCTTTGTAAGTCTTTGAATCCTATCATAGCCAATGTGACCTAGTCTCAAGTGCCATAAATACGTCATATTATTGTTATCGGTCTTTTGACGTTTATTGGTCCTAGGTTTAGCTACTTTGAATAAATCATTGTTAAGAGCGAGGGGTTCGTTAGGTCGCAGAATATAAAGCCCGTTTTCCAAACATGCAATACACAATTGTGATCCATTGAAAGAAAAAGATATATTAAAACTTGTGAAAGTCATAACAAATCGTTCTAATTGCAACATGGAAACTGAAATTGAATTTCTACTAAAATCCGGAATAAAAAATACATCTTTTAAAATTAAAAATTTATTTCCGAACTTCAGACGAACTCTTCCTCTAGCTTGGACCGCAACGAATGCTCTGTTCCCAACTCTAAGCTTTAAGCCGCCTTCGTTCAGTTCCTCCCACGATTCAAGAAGCTGTAAAGAGTTACAAACATGGTTAGTAGATCCAAAATCAATAATCCAAATGGATTTATCATTCTCTAAAACACATGTTTCCAAGATAAATGAACTATAATCATTACCTTTGTTTTTAGCTGCTAGAAACTTGGGGCAATCTCGTTTCCAATGCCCCTTCTCTTTGCAGTGAAAACATTTATCTTTACCTTTCTTGTTTTTCATGTTCTTCCCCTTAGGCGTCTGTGCACGTGGTTGAGCACTCGTCTTTGCAGCCTTTGTAGGCTTGGGGTTGTTTATTTGTCCACATTTCCTTTTGTTTCCAGCATTCGAATATGAAGCTGGGTTAGCTTCAGCCTTAGCTAGATGAGCAGCAACATCAGTAGTCTTATTTTCACCTCCTTTACTAGGTCCACCCATGACAGGTTCAATAATCTGAAGCTCGTTCATGAGCTGCGTCAGACCATAGTTGAGTTGAGCACGAACATGCAGACACGGTGCAATCCGATAATTTACGGTGCCATCACGAACGTGCAGAGACGGTGCTATCCAAGCATTTACGGTACCATCACGAGCATTGACGGTACCATCACTAACGCGCGGACACGATGCTCATTCTGGGGATTCCTCAATGATGACGAATTCAGAGTTGTCACCAATCAACTCTATGTTGATATTCTGCTTCCAATTAAGGAAGTTTTCTCCAGTGAGTTTCTCCATTGAAAGTTGAGAAAGGATGGGAGTAGACACAGACACTACTTACCTTAAAACTACAAAGTACCAATAAAATAGAAATCAATCAAATTTGCTCAATAAAACTTCTATTCACACAAATTTCAAGAAATAGCACAACATATACCAAAAAAATGTAAGATATGAGAAAAAAATACCAAAAACAATCATATCTCTATTTCTTTAGGTTTTTAACTAATCTATGATATCCTTGTCCCGGTTGACGAGAGTAAAAAATACCACTAGTTAAATAGAATTGTAAACTCATTTAATAATGGACACCATTATTAACAACCTACTATTCGATCAAAATAAGAAAACATAATCTCTTATTTTATGAGCTACACCCACGGTTTCAATAATCATAGATTTAGTCTTAGTAGTCACCGTAGAGGTGAGTCTAGTAGAATTTGACCTATAATTATCTGTCTTTCGAAATCTAACCTTGTCAAAATAACTAATGAACACCTTCCGTAGGGGGACGAATCAAAGCGCCTCGAGGCTCCATTAAGCTATTGACTATGTTAAACCAACGGTAGAGATCGAATAAAATTCTTAAAATAAGCTCATTATAAAATTAAAATTAGTATTTTTATTATTTATTTTTAGAAAATTAATGACTGGTTTTCCAAAAAAAATTAAACAGATTAAAATTTTTAAAACCAAAGTCCTATAATTTCTTATTAATTCTAAAGTGTCACATTGAAACAAATTCAATTAATTTAGAATTAATTTGTTGCTAATCAATATTTAGGTTTAACTAATATAATGAACCTATACAATTAAGTCCAACTCAAGTAAATGGGGCTTAACAATTGGGCTTGTATGGAGGAGGGCTGGGTCCAGTATGTCGTTCCCACTACAAAGGCCCCCTATCTTCCATACAAAGTCCAAAAGACAGGAATTTAAACCTTCGTTTTATTAATTGTTATTAATTGATTAGGCCCACTATAGTCATGCGAAGCAAATGGGCCTTCACAAGTGGAATCACCCACAAGAGAGGAATTTAAACTTTACATTTTCTAATGGGCCCAAATAAAACCTATAATTTTATGAATATTTTATTTGGAAAAATACCATATATCTAACAAACATATGGGCCACTATATGCATCTAAGCCCAATTGCAAAAATACCACATATAGTGCAAACAGACATGTTATAATTGGATGGACCTAATCATGTTACTATATGAGCAATTCTATGAATTTATGCAAAAATACCACAATTTATTTCATTTGCAAAAATACCACAATTAATTATCTAGAATTTATCAAAAAAATTCAAATTAATTAAATTTTTACAAAAAATAAGTCAATTTAAATGAAATTTATCAACAATTAACAATAGTTAATTTAAATTTCATTTATCAACAATCAACTTGGTTTTAGGTTAATTTGAAAAAAAATATTAATTTAATTTAAATAGGATTTATCAACAATTAACCAAAGTTAATTTAAATCCCATTTATAAAAAAAAAAATTATTAATTGGCTGAAAAAAAATGATATTTTTCAAAATTTAACCAATTTTAAATTTTAAAATCAATATCTAAACTATTTTCCAAAAATATCTTGTGTTGTTACAACTATTATCTAATATTTTAACATTTAAAAATAATAAAATACAAATAATTATAACAACCCTAAAATATCTCAAATAGTTAAACAAATTCAAATATCCATAAAAATATCTAACTAACAATATTCAAATTTCAAATAATTTAAATATTAAAAACTATAGAATAAAAAGATATTTATATTTTCAAATAAAGATTCAATTAGAATATGAAGAATTTAAATGAAAATATCTTAAATATCTGATATCATAATTCTAATATTTTAATATATTAAAATATTTAAAATTAGGTTGTTAGTTTATTTTTAAATTTGAATTTGAATCTATACGCCCTAGTTTTCCCACGGGCTGTTAGCAAGCTGAGATACGGCCTAATCGTGAGATACGGCCTAATCATGTCTACCACGTGGACATCCCCAAGACCGGAGCTGCCATAGAAAGTTCCTACCTCCTCAGCTCGAGGTAACCTAAGGGTTCGCCAAGATTAAACTGAGTTTGGACTTTGAAGGCCACGGGTCGAGGGAAGCATCCAGCTCGTGGTACGAGCTAGAGTTGGAGGTTGTGACCTTTTATAAAGTCAATCATGCAAGGTAAACGTGCATATATCAGACATCATGTGTCTGATATATCCCTGACTTCTCGGACACGCAGCATGAACGTGCGCATTCTGGCACCCACGACTGGGTTGGGCCGAGCGGCCCATTATCCCCCTTAATCATGAATGTGTCATGAATGTCACAGAGTTGACATGATAGATAAGAAGGTCACGGGATGACCTTCTTACCAACTCTCAGGTGCCCTCTCCTATAAATATGGAGACCCTGGGAGTTGCAAAGGGTTGGATTCTATTGTGTAAGAAATACCCTGTAAAAGAATACCAAGCATATAGCAATAATTTTGACTGGTGGAGTAGAAGGATTTTAACCTTTGAACCACCTAAAAACGTAATTGTGTCACCAGCCCATTTCTAAAAGATCATTCATCTATTTCAGTTCAACATAAGCACTAATCCATTCCTCCTATTTTCTTAATTACCTGTTGGCGAAGAACCGCGTCAACAGAATCTTTGTAGAAAATATCTAATTATTTAAATCTCAACTAACAAAAATATCTTTTTTTTTTTTAAAGAAACAATTTTAAATGATAAAACAAAAAAAAGATATTTTTAGTTTTGATAATAAATAATGTATTTTCACAATTTTAATTTTTTTTTTATATATTTAAAAAAAAAAATTAATTATGGATAAACAGTACCTGTATCGGGTACTGTTCACCCGATTACACTGGCTGCTGGGGTGCGCGCGTGCAGGAGGAATTGGCCAGGGATGCGCGTGCATGGTGTGCGCGGTGTGCGCTGGGCGCGCGCGCATGGCAGCCAGAACAAAAAATTTCGAAAAAAATGTTTGTGCAATTTTTTCAACCAAAACCATTTTCTAATTAATTTTTAACATGTTTTACACAAAATAAAGCATATATAAAAATTAATAGCATAGAAAACACAACAAAATAACCTAAAAATTGCTAAAATTCACATAAAATCAATATGCTCATAAAAACATGAAAACCATCCAATTATTCAAACATATCAAATAATCCAATTTTAAACATGTTTATGCATGGAAATAAAGATTACCAAATGCTCTGAGGCCAGTTGTTGGATTAGCTTATACAGGATCTTTATTTATTTTCATGTATATCATGAATGTCACAACAAAATAGGATTGACGCGGTTCTTCGCCAACAGGTAATTAAGAAAATAAGAGTAAGAGATTAGTGCTTATGTTGAACTGAAATAGATGAATGATCTTTTTAGAAATGGGCTGGTGACACAATTACGTTTTTAGGTGGTTCAAAGGCTTACCTGGGCAGGTTCGCGAGCGTCGCTGCTCGGGCCAGAGACGCGGATGACAGCTCCAAGCTCATGGCCTTAAGAATCGGGATCCTTGTCGGAGGGGGACTCTAGAAAGATATACAAATGAAGGGAGTTAGCTCGGTGAACGAGTTCCTAAATAGGGCCCAAGAATGGATCAACTTGGAGGAGGCAGAAGCCTCAGCTGCAGGGACCATCCAGGTCCCTGAGCAGCCCGCTGGAGTGGGGATGGAGGTCGCGACAGCAACCCAAAATGTCACACAGAATAACCAGCTCGGTGGAGGCAAAAGAAAGGGGAACGACGAGGGCAGCCAACACGGCCCAAAGAAGAATAAGTCCGTAGACAAGTTTAAGCCCGTCTACGCGACTTATATAGAGCTCACCCACTCTAGGGAGAACATCTTCCTAGCTAACTCTACTCGCCTCCCCTGGAAGAGGCCGAAGCCATTAAAACACCAGAAGGGGAAGAGAGACACCTCCAAGTTTTGCCGTTTTCACAACGATGTTGGCCACAATACCGATGATTGTGGGCATTTGAAAGATGAGATCGAGACTCTCATTCGAGCCGGCCCCTTGGCCCAATACGCGTGGAACAGGGTTCCAGCAAGTTGACCTGCTCCGGAAGTCTCAGTCAGTCAGCCTGGGTCTCGGGTAGATCAGGACGTCCCTCCCCCCGTGATAGAAGGAGAGATATCCACAATATCTGGAGGTCCGCATATGGATGGCATGAGCAGGGGTGCCCAGAAGAGGTACGTAAACGAACTCAAGGCGCATAATGGAGTAGAGTTTGTACCGGAACTGCGTCTGCCAAAGCAGCAGTGGTTGGAGAGGCAACCAATCATTTTTACAGAAGAAGATGCGGGCCATGTCCAGTTCCCTCATAGCGACCCTCTGGTCGTAGCAGTTCAGCTCGCTAATCGAAAGGTTAGGAGGGTGTTGATCGATAATGGGAGCTCGGTAAAACTTCTATTCCAGTCCACATTGGAGAAGACGGGTTTGACTGTCGCCGAGCTGAAGGCGACCTCCATGATGCTGTATGGTTTTTCGGGAGAAGGATCAACGGCTATATGGACTATCGAGCTGGTGATCACCCTAGGAGAAGGACCTCGGACAGTCTCCAAACTCCTCGAGTTCGTGGTCATCGACTGCTCCGCTGCGTACAACGCAATTTCGGGACGACCCACGCTCATAGCCTTTGAGGCCGTCACTTTCATTCGCCACCTCGCGATGAAATTCCCTACTTCCATGGGAATATGCACTGTCCATGGCGATCAGCTCGCTGCCAGGGAATGCTACAGCATTTCCATGAAGGGTAAATCGAAACCCGGGCAGCTAGCAATGGCCATCCAAGGTGGTGGAGAGGAATCTCAGGAACCCTTAGCTGGTTCGGAGATTGAAAAACCTCAGAGCCCCGAAGGGGAAAATATCGTCTTAAGTGAGGATATTAACCCCCGAATAGGCGAGGACAGGTCCGAGCTCCAGGCTATTGAGGAGCTCGAAGAAGTAAACATCGATCCACAGAACCCTTCACAGATGGTCAAGCTCGGGATAAACCTCTGTAGCAAGAGGAAGGCGGAGCTGACTAAATTTCTGCAGGACAACCTGGATGTGTTTGCATGGTCGCACGAGGACATGGTGGGAATCAACCCAAGTATCATCATGTACACCCTTCATCTGGATAAAAGTGTTCCTGCGAAGTCCCAGAAGCAGAGGCGCCTCGGAACAACCAGGGCTAAAGCCTTAGAGGAAGAAGTAGCCTGGCTCAAGAAATACGGCTTTATCCGTGAAGCCAAGTTTCCGATTTGGGTCACCAACCCCGTCCTGGTCCCGAAGCCCAACGGGAAGTGGCGGACCTGCATCGACTTCTCCGACCTGAATAAAGCCTGCCCCAAGGATTATTTTCCATTGCCAAGGATTGACCAACTTGTGGATGCCACGGCGGGGCACGAGCTCATGTCCTTTATGGACGCGTACTCAGGCTACAATCAGATCGCCATGAATCCGGCGGACCAGGAGCACACCAGCTTCATGATCCCGACTAACGTTTATTGTTACAAGGTCATGCCATTCGAGCTGAAGAACGTCGGTGCTACGTACCAAAGGTTAGTAAATAGAATGTTCGCAAACCAGATCGGGAAGAACATGGAAGTGTACGTTGATGACATGCTAGCCAAGTCAAAGACTGTCGATAACCATGTTTCCGACCTGGGAGAATGCTTCAAGATACTACGGGAGTATGGCATGAGGCTTAATCCGCAAAAGTGCACTTTTGGAGTCGCATCGGGAAAATTCCTGGGTTTCATCGTCAATACCCGAGGAATCGAGGCAAACCCCAACAAGATCAGATCATTGCTCGAGCTTCCCTCACCCAGGTCGCGCAAAGATGTCCAAGGCCTGACAGGAAGGGTGGCAGCCATCAATCAGTTTATTTCAAAATCCACTGATA
Source organism: Humulus lupulus (assembly GCF_963169125.1). Lineage (NCBI taxonomy): Eukaryota > Viridiplantae > Streptophyta > Magnoliopsida > Rosales > Cannabaceae > Humulus > Humulus lupulus. The sequence continues at coordinate 142,966,961 of NC_084800.1, read as the reverse complement.
AGTGCTTGCCATTCTACAACCTGCTCCGAGGAAATAAGAAGTTCGAATGGACAGAAGAGTGCGAAAGCGCTTTCCTCGACCTGAAGGCACATCTGGCCGAGCCACCCGTATTATCCAAACCAAAAGCAGGAGAGCCTCTTTTTCTCTACCTAGCTGTCACAGAGGATGCTGCTAGTGCCGTATTGGTCTGAGAAGAAGACCGGGTTCAGAGACCTGTCTATTACATCAGCAAGAGACTTCTCGGAGCTAAATCCCGGTACTCGTTGATGGAAAAATTGGCGTTCTGCCTTATCACGACCTCTCAAAAGATCAAGCTATACTTCCAATCCCACTCAATACACGTCATAACCGATCAGCCTTTAAGGCAGGTTTTGCAAAAACCTGAAGCATCGGGACGTCTGTTAAAGTGGGCTATCGAACTCAGTCAGTTCAAGATTTTGTACACCCCACGAACGGCTATAAAGAGTCAGGCCTTGGCCGATTTTGTAGCAGAGTGCATAGGATTCCGGGAGGATCCTGCTGAAGACTCACCCCAGGTCACCTCGACCTAGGCGTCATGGAGGATCTTCATGGATGGTTCATCCAATGAGAACGGCTCCGGGGCTGGAATCATTTTAATATCCCCTGAGGGACATAGATTCCACTCGGCGCTGAGATTCGGATTCAAGGCTTCCAACAATGAGGCTGAATATGAAGCTTTGCTGGCCGGGCTAAGAATAGCCCAGGAGCTGAAGGCGAGCTCCGTCCAGTGCTTCAGTGTCTCCCAGCTCGTGGTAAACCAGGTTCTGGGTGAATATCAGGCACGAGGACCCAAGATGGCTGCCTACCTAGCAAAGGTAAAAGTTGAACTGTCCGTGTTTGGGCGAGGCTCAATCGAGTAGATACCTCGGGAACAGAATGCTAACGCAGACGCTCTTGCCAAGCTCGCCACCTCCGGGGAGACGGAGGCTCTGGGGTTAGTTCCGGTAGAGTTCTTGGATAAACCAAGTATAGAAGAAGCCCGGGCGGAGGTCTAGATGATCGACGCTAGGCCGACCTTGATTACCCCCATCCTTGAGTATCTCACCGAGGGGAAGCTACATGAAGGGCGTAATGATGCGCGACGAGTACTATATCAGGCTCCCAGGTATGCGATAGTAGACGGGGTACTGTATCAACGTGGGCACTCCCTACCTCTCCTACGATGTGTTCTTCCAGGCGAAGCAAAGGCCATCCTGCAGGAAGTGCATGAGGGCTTTTGCGGAGATCACACTGGGGGGCAAAGCTTGGCCCTAAAGGTCCTGAGGCAAGGATATTATTGGCCCACTCTGTCCAAGGATTCGATCTCGTATGTCAAGAAGTGCGACAAGTGCCAGCGGTTCGCCACAGTTGCTCGAGCTCCCCCAGTCAAGCTGAAGATGATCTCTTCCCCATGGCCATTTGCAATTTGGGGGATCAACTTGGTTGGCACCCTCCCTACTGGAAAAGGCGGGGTCCGCTACGCCGTGGTGGCCATCGAATACTTTACAAAGTGGGCTGAGGCAGAACCTTTGGCAACGATAACTTCCAAAAAATTCCTCGACTTCATGGTTAAGAGCATTATCTACCGATTTGGGTTGCCCAAGAAAATCGTTTCTGACAATGGGACTCAGTTCGACAGCGACCTCTTCACCGAATTTTGTGAAAGGTACGGAATTGTGAAAAGTTTCTCCTCCGTGGCCTATCCTCAGGCGAATGGCCAGGTCGAGGCTGTCAACAAGACATTAAAGGCGAGCCTCAAGAAGAGACTAGACGAAGCGAAGGGGGTCTGGCCAGAACAGCTCCCCCAGGTTCTGTGGGCATACCGGACCTCGCATCGGACTCCTACGGGTCATACTCCTTTCTCCTTGACCTTTGGGAGTGAGGCAGTCCTTCCTGTGGAGATTAAGGTACTTTCGCATAGAGTCCAGGCATATGACCGACCAGGATCGCAACCACGAGCTACTTTGCACTTCCCTCGACTTGGTTGATGAAAGACGAGAAGATTCACAACTCCAGCTTGCACATTACCAGCAAAAAATCACTCGTTATTTCAACTCTAAGGTCAAAAAACGCGCCTTTAGCGTTGGCGACCTGGTCCTCAGGAGGGTTTTCTTAGCCGGAAAGGATCCCAAAGAGGAAGTATTGGGACCGAACTGGGAAGGGCCATATCAAATCATCGAGGTCATTAAAGAAGGAACTTACAAATTAGCTCGACTTAATGGAGGGGCAGTCCCCTGAACTTGGAACGCCATCCATTTGAAGAGATATTATCAATGATTCCCTTGTAAGGCCTAAAAGGCCATTGTTTATGTATTACACAATGAGAATTAACTTTTCATTTATGATTGTACATGTTTACAAGTGTAATCTAAAGTAACCATGAAAGACCCTTTCCCAGTTACTTGGGGGGCATACGGTACCTGGATATAACCAGGTCGCCTTAAAGACTTAGAAGTTAATTCAAATCAATTGATCATTGTTTTTCTTAAAAAATGCGAGATATTGATAAAGGATTAACGCGAACTAAGCTCTACCCTGGATGCAACCAGGTCCTAAAACTTAGAAGTTAATTTAAATCGATTGATCGTTGTTTTTCTTAAAGAGCACGAGATATTGATAAAAGTTAACACGAACTAAGTTTTCAAATTAAGTTCCTGGAAATAACCAGGTCATAAAACTTAGAAGTTAACTTAAATCGATTGATCGTTGTTTTTCTTAAAGAGCACGAGATACTGATAAAAGTTAACACAAACTAAGTTTTCAAATTAAGTTCCTGGAAATAACCAGGTCATAAAACTTAGAAGTTAACTTAAATCGATTGATCGTTGTTTTTCTTAAAGAGCACGAGATATTGATAAAAGTTAACACGAACTAAGTTTTCAAATTAATTTCCTGGACATAACCAGGTCATAAAACTTAGAAGTTAATTTAAATCAATTGATCGTTGTTTTTCTTAAAGAGCACGAGATATTGATAAAAGTTAACGCGAACTAAGTTTTCAAATTAAGTTCCTGGACATAACCAGGTCATAAAACTTAGAAGTTAATTTAAATCGATTGATCGTTGTTTTTCTTAAAGAGCACGAGATATTGATAAAAGTTAACGCGAACTAAGTTTTCAAATTAAGTTCCTGGACATAACCAGATCATAAAACTTAGAAGTTAATTTAAATCGATTGATCGTTGCTTTTCTTAAAGAGCACGAGATATTGATAAAAGTTAACACGAACTAAGTTTTCAAATTAAGTTCCTGGAAATAACCAGGTCATAAAACTTGGAAGTTAATTTAAATCGATTGATCGTTGTTTTTCTTAAAGAGCACGAGATATTGATAAAAGTTAACACGAACTAAGTTTTTCAAAATAGTAACTAAAGTGTGTAAAGACAAAAGGAAATAAATCAATTAAAAATAAAATTGATAGTTAGATTGTCTCGAGGTGGAAACACCTCATGCAAAAGTTACACAAAAAAATTGAGAATAATAAAGGAAAGGGTGCGAAAGAGGAAGGCCCTAAGCTCCGCCAGGCTGCCCCATGGAGGTCGCCGTCTGGCCCTCTTGCTCAGCTGCGCCGGAGACTTCCCCGGTCTCGGAAGGTGCTTCTTTCTCGAGGCGAGCTTTAAACCCCTCCAGCAAGGGCTCCCAGACGTCCGCTCCCAAGAAGGAGAAATCATCGTCCGAGTTGTAGACCCAGCAGTGGTAAAGCATGTCCTCCATGGCGGTACTGGAGGCTGCCTTCTCGGCTTCCAGGGCGGCCTTGGCCTCCTTGGCCCCAGCCTTCACAGTGTCTAGATCTGCCTGCGCAGTGGCGAGGGCGGCTTTGGTTGCCTTGACCTCTTGAAGCTTGGGACGGGCTTCTTCCAGCTCGGCCTGCGCAGCCGCCAGGGCATCCTTAGCCGCCTGCAAGGAAGTCTGATGGATGGCCACAACCGCCTGGTGCTCGCCCCTCATATCCTCGAGCTGGGCCTTGGTCCTGGCTATGCTCCTATGAAGGGCCAAGGCGCTCTGCAAAAACGGAGAAGCAATTGCCTTAAGAAAAAGAGAATAGAGAAAGGAAAAACAGGGCAAGGCATGCTAATCAAAGATCACAAAAGGATAAGGTCAGATTACCGTTAGGGCCATGCCCAATGAAGATTTCAGCACGCCCACCGGGCTCCTTGTTTCGATGGCCCGTAGCTCCCTCTCGTTGAAGCGATAGAAGTGGTTGACGGCATAGTTCGTCGTCTCGTACACCATCCCCCTAAAGACATCTGGGATCTTCTCCAGATCCTGGGGGTCCACCGGGATGCGTACCTCAGGAGGCACAATCACCGAAGTCCCGGGCTCCGCCCCTGTGTCCCGGACGAAGGTTGGAGCTCGCGGAGGGGGTGGGGGCATGCTCCCCCCTGCAGCAGGAGGTGCAGTTTCCTCGACCTGGGCGGCTGGGGGCTGCTCTTTCTCCTTTGCAGGAGACTTGGTTGGGGTCTCGGCGACTTTCTTCGCCATCCGGAGCTTCTTCATTTTGGGCCCAGAGGCCCCAGCTGAGGAGTTCCCCCCGGCGAACACAACCCGTAGATTTTTTCCCCCGGACTGAGACATCTCCTCTGGCAAAACAAATATATGGTTAGTACACAAGTTAGCAGTCATGCAAAAAAAAAAAAAAACAAAGGGAAAAAATGCGAAATTCAAGTATATATATATGTACTAAAGGGAATCCTACCCCCGAACTAGAAGAAGAATCTATGGTTACGACCATCGGCCCCGGAGCTTCCGCGGGGGAATCTAAGGCAATTATTTCTCGAGCTGGCGCAGGTTCTGGATTCGAGGCTGTCTCAAGACTAGACTCTTCTACGTATTGCCTAAGACCTGGAGCTACGGCACCCTCCCGGAGTGATGGACATGATCGAAGGTTAGTCCCATACTCCTTGAATAGGATCGACCTAAAAGCTAGGGTGTTGTCTACAACTATGGTACCCCTAGGGCGGCTACTTTCGTAATCCAGCATGAGCTGGTCGATGCAGTGGAGCAAGGTTTCATCTAAGTCTGGGTCACTTCGATGGCGTTGGATGATTTGTCTGGGATTGAACCTAGCTAGTCGGGGGTCTACAGTGGCCCAATCTAAGTTCCTAAATGTACAAGGGTTACCTTGGCCGGAGGGACCTGCAGCTGCTCCGGACCGGATCCTCTCCTCGTTCGTTCTTTGGGCGACCTCCAACGCCCGCTTCCTCGTCCTCACGAGGGGCACCTCGTCCTCTTCGTCCTCCTCATCTTCATCCCCCGCGACCTCCTCCACGATGATAAGCCTCATATCGCGGGCTGGGGGAGGCACCCGGGGCCTCCTCAGGTTCAAAGTCTGGCCTGGGGAGATCAGCTTACAGGCCAGCATCGTCTCGTCTATCACGAGCTGACGATAGTCCTTTTCACTGGGGGGCAAGCCCGCCAGTGTCTCGTACTGGCTCCCGAGGATCACAGACTTCTCTGTCCTCGCAAAGATAGCTGCAGAATTAATCTAAGTCAGAAATGGATACAGAAGGAGCTAACTGGTACTTAACTTACGGGCTAAGGTTGAAAGGCACTTACGAGGACGGTTGAAGTAGTGCAGCTCGCAGTTTTGAAACCCTGACGACATAAAGAATTGATCTTTGAAGTCGTTGGGGTGGCTGGGTAGCTCGATGACCGCAGCCGTGTTGGGGAACTGGGTTAAGTAATAAAACCCGTCACCTCGCCCCCGCTGCTCCGGGCTGGCCTTGAGGCAGAAGAAATACAGAATGTCTGCAGGAGTGGGGACCTCCCATTCCTGTTTCAAGAACAAGTATCTTAACCCCACCAACAAATGGTAAGAGTTGGGGGGGGGGGGGGGGGAGCTGGAATGGGGCCAACCTCACGTAGTTGAGGAAATCGGCGAAGTACTGGTCCAACGGGAGGAAGGCCCCCGCCTTAAAATGTTCTTTGCTCCAGGCCGAGAACACCTCATCAAGTGGCGCACAGCTCCGCTCACCTTCTAAGGGAGGTCGGGCAACCACGGTTCCTCTCCCCAGCTCGATGTTATGGGAGAGGAATATTTTGTTTACCCTCGCCTGGTCAGTGATCTTCGAGACGATCCTCTCCGCCTCAAAGAATGCGTCGGGGGCCACCTCGAGCTCCCATTCCACTACTGGCCCGAAGTTGGGAATCGAGGATTCAGTCATCACCTCTTTTCCCTTGTTTTGTTGGGAGGACGAGCTGCCTATGGACTTCTTGGGAGCATTCTTCTTGGGTCCCATCTGGTCGCCTAGCGAAAAAAAAAGAAGAAATTTTAGAAGAAGGCGACCTAAAAATGGAGAAAAATCTGAATGTGTTTCCTTGACACGAGCTGAGGTAAGCCCAGCCCGTGGAGATTGAGACCACGCGGTTCTATGAACACGCGCCTGTGCTCCCAACAGATCCCCGATTCCTTAGAATTCGTGTGTCAGGAGGGTCAGGATAGAATTTTCCTTGGAATGAAAGTTTCGGTAGGCAAGAGAGGAAAAACCGCCTGTGAAGCGTGTCCCCTAAGCTACCCGGTTTTGCACCCAAAATACTGGGTATTTTAAACAAACATACCTAAAATCCTACCCAGAAAATTTCCCCAGAAAACACACCAATGCTCCTAAATGATTTTCTACTGCAAACAATACCCTAACCTAAAAGGCTTTTACCCTTCGTGCCCACAAAAAAACCAACAAAACCTTGCATGTGGCTACAGTAAATATTTTCTTAAGCTACAGTGAAAAATAATTTCAAAACATGCATAGTCAGGAGACTTACAGAATGTTCTGGTTGAGAAGAGGATGAAGGGATCGCCTGGGTTGGGGCTTCGTCGGAGTAGTTGATTCCAAAGCTTCGAAGGAGCCCTTACACTTGAACTTCTTGAGTGCTGGGAATGGCAGCCGGAAAGAAGAGGGTTTTTCTTTTGAAAATAAAGAGAGAAGAAGAAGAAAATTTCTGAAAAATTTCAAATGAACGGGTGGCCCATGCGTAAGGTGGCCACCCCTTCTATATACGTGAAGGGCCATGTGAGGAGGGACGTTGGATTGCCCTGATGTGGAATCCAAGGCTCTCCACTCGAAAGACGAAACGACGGCTGAGTATAGGCTAGTCCATTAAATGCGGTTCTCGAAAGACGTACCGTCACCAACCACGATGTTCCACGTATTCGGCGCCAGCGTAAAATGTGGAATATGAAGAGTTCATGGGGAAGCCTAAAAGCCCCTACTGTGGCCCTATACGACGTCGTGTACCACGAGCAGGGACTTGGGGGGAAAATGTACGCCCTGGTTTTCCCACGGGCTGTTAGCAAGCTGAGAGACGGCCTAATCGTGAGATACGGCCTAATCATGTCTACCACGTGGACATCCCCAAGACTGGAGCTGCCATAGAAAGTTCCTACCTCCTCAGCTCGAGGTAACCTAAGGGTTCGCCAAGATTAGACTGAGTTTGGACTTTGAAGGCCACGGGTCGAGGGAAGCATCCAGCTCGTGGTACGAGCTAGAGTTGGAGGCTGTGACCATTTATAAAGTCAACCACGCAAGGTAAACGTGCATATATCAGACATCATGTGTCTGATATATCCCTGACTTCTCGGACACGCAGCATGAACGTGCGCATTCTGGCACCCACGACTGGCTTGGGCCGAGCGGCCCATTATCCCCCTTACCTATTGATTAGACCACACTTCATGTGTCAGGTTTTAGGAATTAATCATGAATGTCACAGAGTTGACATGATAGGTAAGAAGGTCACGGGATGACCTTCTTACCAACTCCCAGGTGCCCTCTCCTATAAATATGGAGACCCTGGGAGTTGCAAAGGGTTGGATTCTATTGTGTAAGAAATACCCTGTAAAAGAATACCAAGCATATAGCAATAATATTGACTGGTGGAGTAGAAGGATTTTAACCTTTGAACCACCTAAAAACATAATTGTGTCACCAGCCCATTTCTAAAAGATCATTCATCTATTTCGGTTCAACATAAGCACTAATCCCTTCCTCCTATTTTCTTAATTACCTGTTGGCGAAGAACCGCGTCAACAGAATCTTTGTAGAAAATATCTAATTATTTAAATCTCAACTAACAAAAATATCTTTTTTTTTTAAAAGAAACAATTTTAAATGATAAAACAAAAAAAGATATTTTTAGTTTTGATAATAAATAATGTATTTTCACAATTTTAATTTTATTTTATATTTTTTTTTTTTTTTAAAAATTTAATTATGGATGAACAGTACCCGTATCGGGTATTGTTCACCCGATTGCACTGGCTGCTGGGGCGCGCGCGCAGGAGGAATTGGCCAGGGATGCGCGTGCATGGTGTACGCGGTGTGCGTGCGCGCATGGCAGCCAGAACAAAAACTTTCGAAAAAAAATTTTGTGCAATTTTTTCAACCAAAACCATTTTCTAATGAATTTTTAACATGTTTTACACAAAATAAAGCATATATAAAAATTAATAGCATAGAAAACACAACAAAATAACCTAAAAATTGCTATAATTCACATAAAATCAATATGCTCATAAAAACATGAAAACCATCCAATTATTCAAACATATCAAATAATCCAATTTTAAACATGTTCATGCATGAAAATAAAGATTACCAAAGGCTCTGAGGCCAGTTGTTGGATTAGCTTATACAGGATCTTTATTTATTTTTATGTTTATCATGAATGTCACAACAAAACAGGATTGACGCGGTTCTTCGCCAACAGGTAATTAAGAAAATAAGAGGAAGGGATTAGTGCTTATGTTGAACCAAAATAGATGAATGATCTTTTTAGAAATGGGCTGGTGACACAATTACGTTTTTAGGTGGTTCAAAGGTTAAAATCATTCTACTCCACCAGTCAATATTATTGCTATATGCTTGGTATTCTTTTACAGGGTATTTCTTACACAATAGAATCCAACCCTTTGCAACTCCCAGGGTCTCCATATTTATAGGAGAGGGCACCTGGGAGTTGGTAAGAAGGTCATCCACATGACCTTCTTACCTATCATGTCAAATCTGTGACATTCATGATTAATTCCTAAAACCTGACACATGAAGTGTGGTCTAATCAATAGGTAAGGGGGATAATGGGCCGCACGACCCAACCCAGTCGTGGGTGCCAGAATGCGCACGTTCATGTTACGTGTCCGAGAAGTCAGGGATATATCAGACATGTGATGTCTAATATATGCACGTTTACCTTGTGTGGTTGACTTTATAAAAGGTCACAGCCTCCAACTCTAGCTCGTACCACGAGCTGGATGCTTCCCTCGACCTATGGCCTTTAAAGTCCAAACTCAGTCTCATCTTGGCGAACCCTTAGGTTACCTCGAGCTGAGGAGGTAGGATCTTTTGAGTGGCAGGTCCGGTCTTGGGGATGTCCACGTGGTAGACATGATTAGGCCGTATCTCAGCTTGCTAACAGCCCGTGGGAAAACCAGGGCGTACAGACCCCATGTGATTGTGTTGCAGGGCGTAACCCCATTGAGTGTGATTATGCATGTTTAAATATTTGTTTAATTATGTTATGTGTGCATATATGTGAATGAACGGCAAGAGCCGGGAATGGCGAAGGCCGAGAACGACGAGGGCCGGGAACGGCCAACGGCAAGGCCGAGTACAACAAGGGGTCGGGGGCAGTGTTTAGCACGCGGAGTGCGAGTTGCCAGGGCGAGACCCTATAGGATACCTGGATATCCTCACGGTGTGGACCGCGAATCCAGGGCCTAGTAAAGCGCCTGGGATGGTATGGTCGTATGTGTTTAGCCTATTGGCGATTTGGTTATATGTTGAATGATAAATATGCATATGTTATCTGCTTGTGTGAGTTTTCTTGTCGGGCCTCGGCTCACGGGTGCTCTATGGTGCAGGTAAGGGCAAGGGGAAAGTCAACCAACCATGAGTACGGAGAGTGTGAAACGGCGCGTACATGTTTGGCCTGCCTGGCTGCCACGGCTAGGGGTATTTTTGGGAGATGATTGTACTAAACCTAGTTTTTGTCGTTTGGCCGACTTTAGTTATATTTTTTTGTTGTAAAACATTTCTAAACAATATTTTGGGATCCCAAATGTTAAACGCTTTATGATTTTCAATTAATGGAATTATTTTCAACGTATAAGACTTTGTTTATGGTTTAATTACACTTTTGACTTAAAACCTCGATTAGCAAGTTAATTGCACGTTTTAAACTCACTTAGTAACGACTCTAAGGAAGTAGGGCGTTACAGTCTTTGTATGAATATTGGGAGAGATTTAAGCAGTTGTGTGCTAGTTGCCCTCATCATCAGATAAGTGAACAACTCATCATTCAGTAATTTTATGAAGGATTACAATCACTGGATAAGAGTATGATTGATGAAGCAAGTGGGGGTGCACTAGTTGATAAGACTCCTACTGCAACCAGAAGCTTGATTTCAAATATGGCTGCTAACTCACAACAGTTTGGCATTCGCCAAGATCCTACTCCACCACCCAAATCAGCTAATGAAGTGAGCACCTTTAATGCTAATTAGCTTGGTCAACAATTGGCCCAATTAACTGCAGTGGTACAATAACTTGCTTTAGGCCAACAGGCGAGGCCATGTGGAATATGTCAGGTTGTGGGGCATGCTACTGACATTTGCCCTACTCTATTTGAGGGAGAGATTGAGGGTGTTAACGCTATAGGAAATTTCCCTGGTCAATTACATCAGATGTACTATGAACCCTTTTCACAAACTTATAATCCTGGCTGGCGTGATCATCCAAATCTTCGTTATGGGAATCAACAACAAGTTGCTCCATAGTCTACACATGCGAGACCACCTGGTTTCACTTTGCAACAGTGGTCTCAATAGAATTTTATACCTAGACAATCGCAAGCACCACAAGCTGCTCCACCACCAAGTGCCAAACCCTCTACTAAGGATTTAATCAATTCAATTGCTACAAATACTCTTCAGTTTCAGCAAACTACCCAAGCTTCCATCAAAAGTTTGGAGAATCAGGTGGGACAATTAGCAGCATCATATAACCGGTTGGAAGCTCATCTGTGTAATAAATTGCCTTCACAACCTGAGATGAATCCCAAGGAGAATGCTAGTGCAGTAACTTTGCGAAGTGGGAAGCAATATGATCCACCTAGTCCTTCAATGCCTATTAAATTGTCATCCAAGCCACAAGCTGATTGCTTGGTTGATGAAGATGTGCCTCCAAAGACAACCAACCCTACACAACCAACCCCTAAGCCTACTTTTGTCACCCCACCTCCTTTCCCAAGCAGACTGAAGAAGACTAAAAAGGAAGAGGTTGACAAGGAAATTCTTGATACATTCCGCAAGGTAGAAGTGAATATTCCTCTTCTTGACGCTATTAAACAAGTGTTGCGCTATGCCAAGTTTTTGAAAGAGTTGTGCACTAATAAGCGTAAGTTGAGGGGTAATGAAAAAGTTAATGTGGGGGAGAATGTTTCTGCAGTTCTTCAAAAGAAGCTTCCACCAAAGTGTAAGGAGCCTGGTACTTTTACTATCCCTTGCATTATTGGTAATAAAAGAATTGAGCATTGTATGTTGGATTTGGGAGCCTCTATCAATGTCATGCCATTCTCCATTTATGCTTCATTGAATCTCGGTCCACTTGAAGAAACAAGGGTGATTATTCAACTTGCTGATAGGTCGAATGCTTATCCCAGGGGTGTAATAGAATATGTTTTAGTTCAAGTGAATGAATTAATGTTTTCGGCTGATTTTTATGTTCTTGATATGGAAGATGAATCTAGTCCATGCTCCACTCCAATTTTGTTGGGGAGACCATTCATGAAAACTGCAAGAACTAAGATTGATGTGCATGATGGTACATTGACCATGGAATTTGATGGGGAGACAATTCGATTTAATATTTTTGAGGTTATGAGGTATCCAAGTGATGTACATGCTGTTTACTCTCTTGATGTGTTAGATATCCTTTCTCAATGAGTTTTAGATTTGCATAATAAAGATTGTTTGGAGGTTACGTTGAGAGAGCGTCTTGTGTTGACCGATGAAGATTTTTCTCATGAGATCATGGATGTCATAACCACACTCAGTAGTGGTTTTGACAAGACTTTTAAGAAGGTTGCATTTCTAGATTTACTTATTTCTAATGAGAAATTGCAGCCATCAATTGTTCAAGCTCCTACACTTGAATTGAAGCCACTTCCGGAGCATCTCAAATATGTTTATTTGGGGAAGACCGAGACACCTCCAGTTATAATTGCAAGAAATCTTAACCAAGTTTAAGAAGAAAAATTAATGAGAGTACTTCAAGAATATAAAACAACCATTGGTTGGTCTATTGCTGATATTAAGGGGATTAGTCCTTTTATGTGCATGCACCGAATTTTACTTGAAGAAGGGTCTAAACCAACACGTGAGGCGCAACAGAGATAAAATCCACCTATGATGGAGGTTATAAAAAAGGAGATACTGAAGCTCCTTAGTGTGGGTATTATTTACCCAATTTTAGACAGTCAATGGGTGAGTCCAGTTCAGGTAGTGTCAAAGAAGTCTGGAATCACAGTGGTAAAGAATGATGAAAACGAGCTGGTGCCAAAAAGAATGCAAATCGGGTGGCGAGTTTGTATAGACTACCGAAAGTTGAACGCGGCAACTCGTAAAGATCACTTTCCATTACCTTTTATTGATCAGATGCTTGAGAGGTTAGCAAGTCATCCTTATTATTGTTTTCTTGACGGTTATTCAGGATATAATCAAATTGTTATAGCTCCTAAAGATAAAGAGAAGACAACCTTCACATGCCCTTTTGGTACATTCTCTTTCCGACGTATGCCATTTGGGTTATGTAATGCTCCTGCCACTTTTCAGCGATGTATGATGAGCATTTTTTCAAAATATATTGAAAACATCATTGAGGTTTTTATGGATGATTTTAGTGTTTATGATGACTCATTTGATTGATGCCTTCATAATCTCACTTTGGTACTCCAGCGGTGTATTGAAACTAACCTTGTGCTTAATTGGGAAAAATGCCATTTTATGGTAAACCAAGGTATAGTTTTGGGTCATGTGATTTCAGGCAAGGGAATAGAGGTTGATAAGGCAAAGATTGATTTAGTTCGTTCTCTACCATCTCTGACTAGTGTGAAAGAAGTGAGATCATTCCTTGGGCATGCCAGGTTTTTTGAGATTTATCAAAGATTTCTCTCAAATTTCCACACCACTATGCAACCTTCTTCAAAAAGATGTAAAGTTCGAGTTTAATGAAAAGTGTTTAGTGGCTTTCAACTTATTAAAAGAGTCTTTGACTACATCTCCTATAATTCAGCCACCAAATTGGGAGCTACCTTTTGAACTCATGTGTGATGCAAGTGACTATGTCGCGGGAGCTGTTCTTGGGCAGCGGGTTGACAAGCTTCCTCATGTTATATACTATGCTTCTCGCACTCTTAGTGATGCTCAACTTAATTATTCCACCACTGAAAAAGAGCTCTTGGCGGTCATTTTTGCCTTGGAAAAGTTTCGGTCATACTTGATTGGAACTAAAGTGATTGTTTATACCGATCATGCTGCTCTTCGCTATCTATTGGCAAAGAAAGAAGCCAAGCCTCGACTGATTTGGTGGATTCTACTTCTTCAAGAGTTTGATTTAGAGATAAAAGATAAACAGGGTTCTCAGAATTTGGTGGCGGACCACTTGAGTCGTCTTATTCGGGATGAAGATAATTTGCCCATAGAAGAAAAATTTCCTAATGAGCAACTCCTCGCCATGCAAGAAGTTATTCCTTGGCATGCCAACATTGTAAACTACCTTGCTTCAAAGGAGTTACCAAGTGATCTCACACCAGCATAACGGAACAAGATCGAGCATGATGCTCACCACTACATATGGGACGAACCTTATCTTTGGAAGCATTGTACAGATCAAATCAATCAAAGGTGTGCACCCGAATATGAATTTCGTTCCATTCTTGATTTTTTTCATGCTCATGCTTTTGGTGGACACTTTGGACCTAAAAGGATAGATCGTAAGATATTCGACAGTGGGTTCTATTGGCCCACCATTTTTAAAGACTCTTATGGTTGTTGTAAGGCGTGTGATCAGTGTCAACGAGTTGGTAACATAACGGCCAAGGATCAAATGCCTCAAACTCCTATTTTAATTCTAGAGATTTTTTATGTTTGGGGTATGGATTTCATGGGACCGTTCCCAGCTTCTTTTGGCTACGAATACATTTTTTTGGCAGTGGATTATGTGTCCAAATGGGTAGAAGAAATTGCCACTAGAACGAATAATTCAAAAACAGTGGTGGATTTCATTCGCTCTAACATTTTTGGTACACCTACGGTTATACTTAGTGATCGAGGCACTCATTTTTGTAACAAGAGTATAGAAGCATTGTTTCGACGCAATAGTGTAACTCACAAGGTGGCAGTTGCTTACCATCCACAAGCCAACAGGCAAGCAGAGGTGTCTAATCGTGAAATCAAATTGATTCTTGAGAAGACTATAAATCCAAACCGAAAAGATTGGATTACAAGGCTTGATGATGCCTTGTGGGCTTATCGTACGGCATATAAAACACCTATCAGTATGTCACTGTATCGATTGGTGTATGGGAAGCCTTGCCACCTATCAGTATAACTAGAGCATAAGGCTTGGTGGGCTGTAAAGAAGTGTAACATGGACATGGTTGATGTAGGACAACAACGAATTGTAACGCCCTACTTCCTTAGAGTCGTTACTAAGTGAGTTTAAAAACGTGCATTCAACTCGCTAATCGAGGTTTTAAGTCAAATAGTGTAATTAAGCCATAAACAAAGGAAAAATTTTAGAAATAATTCCATTTCATTGAAAATCATAAAATTTTAACACCTGGGATCCCAAAATACAGTTTAGAAACATTTACAACATATAAATTGAACCAAGTTGACTAAACGACAAAATCTAGGTTTATTTACAGACATCTCCCAAAATCCACTGGTTGTGACAGCCAGGCTGGCCAAACATGTACACGCCGCTTCATTCCTGCTACACTCATGGTTGGTTGGCTTTCTCCTTGCCCTTACCTGCACCACAGAGCATCTGTGAGCCGAAGCCCAGCAAGAAAACCCATAACAGATAACATATGCAAAACATACACCAAGTATATAAGCTGGCCATCAATAGGCTAAACACATACGGCCTAGCCGTCCCAAGCGCTTTACTAGGCCCTGGGTTCGCAGTCCACACCGTGAGGATATCTCAGGTATCCTTTAGGGACTCGCCCTGGCAACTCGCACTCCACGTGATCAACACTGCTCCCGGCCCCTTGCTGTACTCAGCCTTGCACTCAACGTGCCCAACGCCGTTCCCGGCCCCTGCCGACCTCGGCCTACACCATTCCCGACTCTTGCCGATCATTCACATAATTGCACTCATAGCATAATAAACAAGTACAGAATACTAGCAAATACAATCAAAGGGCTACGCCCTACAATTCAAACACATTGGGCTCAACCCTGCATACCCACAAGGGTTTTCTTACCTGAGTCCCGAGCTCTCCGAGCACCGATGTCCCGAGCACAGTCCTCTAACTTGAGCCTCGCCGAAACCCTAGTCACAACACATTAACAATATCCATCCATCAAGTTCTAATCCATTAAATAACTTTGAGCCATAACGCTAACCTCCGGGACCTTGAATTCTATCAATCCGGTTGATAAAATCCATCCCGAGCCTTAACCATTGAGTTCCCAAGCCTAAACACCCTTAAAACACACAAGCTGGCACTAAGAGTCGCGGCCCTACCCACAAGCGTTGCGACTAGCCTCAAAATAGAGGCTAGCAGTTCCCTGCAACACACACGGGCCGTGGCGCACACACCAAGCGTCGTGGCGCGCCTCAAGCTTCTCGGACTCCCATGGCCGCGCGCGCACACTTGCCGCGGCATGCCCTCCTAGGGTCGCGACTCTCACCTCCAAACCCAAATTTCTTCACCCTTTTTCCTACGTTTTCTTCAAACCAATCCTCCCCAAAACTAAACTAACAGTCCCAGTTTATCACCATAATAATTTCTAATACAAAATCAGCTTCAAAACCCAACAGAGTCTAGCTCCAAATTCAGCCAAACCGTCAAGAACAAACTACAACCTCAGCCAACATGCAAACTCAGATATTCAACCTTAAACCAGCTAATAAATTGATACAATTCAACATGATAGGAACTTACATTTGCTGGATTATACTTCTGAGTCAATCCTCTAGATTCCAAGCTACAATTCTCCAAATTTCCCCAGCTTGAAACTCTGAATTCCCTAGCTTTTCCTCAAGATTTTCCCCTTAGTGCAGCTTGGAGAGTAAAGCGAGAGTATGGTAGAGTCTAAGGTCAGTTTCTCCAAATTTCCCAACAATTCCTTTATTTTGTTTTATTTAATTTAATCTATGTGGTTACCTCAAGGCTCGGGGTACCAAAATGTCCCCGAGGGCAAAATGGTAAATTTCCCCGGTATTCCTTCCTAGACATTCTATCCTCAAATATATCTCCAAATATTTATTTCCATAACCCGATAACCCCATAATATATCTAATACCCAAAGTACCCCTCGACTCGCCCCGAGTCAGATTCTCAACCCTGTTGTGACTTTCTGGCTAACTGCTCCCCAAGACTGTCTCGGATCGTGCTGCACAGACATATCACATATATATAGCATTTATCACATTTATACCCCTAATATCCAAACGGGGCCCACATGCATATTTAACTCAACTAAACATGCATCATTATCATATGTTCACACAAATTGACATATTAATTCATTTATTGCCCTCCAAGCACGCTAATCAAGGCCCTAAGCCCTATTAGCAAATTCAGGTCGTTACAACTATCCCTTACTTACAGAAATTTCGTCCTCGAAATTACCTGAACAACTTGGGATACCGCTCCCTCATCTCTGACTCAAGTTCCCACGTCGCCTCCTCAACCTTGATGTTCCTCCACAGCACCTTCACCAAGGCGATGGTCTTGCTCCGCAGGACTTTATCCTTCTGGTCAAGAACCTGAACCGGCTTCTCCTCATAGGACAAATCCTGATCAAGCTCCAGATTCTCAAAACTTATAACGTGCGTCGAATCTGACACATGCTTCCGGAGCATGGATACATGGAAAACATCATGAACCCCTGATAGAGCTGGAGGCATCGCTAATCTGTAAGCTACCTCTCCAACCTGTTCCAGAATTTCAAAGGGGCCAACAAACCTAGGGCTCAACTTGCCCTGAACACCGAACCGTTTCACTCCCCTCAAAGGTGAAACCCTAAAAAACACATGATCACCAACCTGAAATTCCACGCGCCTGCGTTTCAGGTCTGAATAACTATTCTGTCGACTCTGGGAAGCGAGCATACGCACTCTAATCTTCTCAACCGCCTCATTGGTCCTTTGAACCATCTCTGGACCCAGATATCTCCTCTCACCTGTCTCATCCCAATGAATAGGTGATCTACACTTTCTTCCATTAAGCATCTCGTATGGAGCCACTCCGATGGTCACCTGATAACTGTTGTTGTACGAGAACTCGATCAAAGGGAGATACTTACTCCACGATCCCCCAAAATCTAGCACATAGGCTCGCAGCATATCCTCCAATATCTGAATCGTCCTTTAAGACTGTCCATCCATCTGAGGATGATAAGCGGTACTAAACCGTAACTGCGTGCCCATAGCCTTCTGCAGACTCTCCCAAAACTTGGAAGTGAAGGTGGGGTCTCTGTAGGATACTATCGACCTCGGAGCCCCATGAAGTCGAACAATCTCCTTCACATACAACTCAACGTACTACTCCACAGTATAAGTTGTCTTAACAGGAAAAAAGTGGGCGGACTTGGTATACCTATCCACAATCACCCACACTGAGTCATGCTATCCCACAGTCCTCGGCAAACCAACCACAAAGTCCATAGTGATATCTTCCCACTTCCATTATGGGATCCCCAGAGGCTGCAACAACCGTGCTGGCCTCTGATGCTCGTCTTTAACCTGCTAACAAGTTAAGCACTTGGCCACATAATCCACCACATCCCTCTTCATACCCGACCACCAATACAGAGCTCTCAAGTCCTGGTACATCTTCGTCGTACCCGGGTGCAAAGAATAGGGAGTGGTATGCAATTCATCTAAGATCTCTCGTTGGATATCAGAATCCATTGGAACACAAATCCGGCCCTTATACTTCAGTAACCCCATCTCTGAAATGGAAAAGTCCTTAGTCGCTCCGACTAAGGCACTCTCTCTATGACCTCTCAACTGGGAATCTTTCCCCTGTGCTTCCTTGATCCTCTCAAGGAGTGTAGACTAAAGAGTGATGTTGGCCAACTGACCAACCACCAACTCTATACCTGCTCTGGTCATTTCCTCAACTAACTTGTCAGATATCTACCTCAAACTAAACCACTGTCCTGGGCCTTTCCAACTCAATCCTTCCCAGGATGGTATAGGATATCGCAATCATAATCCTTAACCAACTCCAGCCACCGCCTCTGGCGCATATTCAAGTCCTTTTGAGTAAAGAAATACTTTAGGCTCTTATGGTCGATGTATATCTCGCACTTCTCACCATAAAGATAATGCCTCCAAATCTTAAGTGAAAACACCACCGCTGCCAACTCCAGATCATGCATAGGATATCTCTGCTCATATTCCTTTAACTGTCTCGATGCATAGGCTATCACCTTACCAGCTTGCATCAACATGCACCCTAAACCCTGTCTGGATGCATCACAGTAAACCACAAACTTTTCATTATCTGTCGGCAAGCTTAACACTGGCGTGGTGATTAATCGCCGCTTTAACTCCTTGAAACTGTTCTCACATCTGTCCGTCCAGACATACCTTGTCTTCTTCTTTGTCAGTTCTGTTCTGTCAAGGGCATAGCTATTCTGGAGAATCCCTCAACGAATCGCCGATAATACCCTGCTAAACCCAGAAAGCTTCTCACTTCAAGAACATTGCTCGGTCTAGGCCAATCTCTAACCGCCTCAATCTTACTTGGGTCAACCAGAATCCCCTCCTTACTGACAATATGGCCCAGAAATGTAACTTATGGCAACCAGAACTCACACTTACTGAACTTAGCATATAACTTATGCTCTCTCAACCGCTGTAGAACCAACCGTAGATGCTGCTCGTGCTCTGTCTCTGACTGAGATTACACTAGGATGTCGTCGATGAATACAATCACAAACTTGTCCAGATAATCCTTGAAAACCCTATTCATCATGTCCATGAAGGCTGCTGGGGCATTGGTTAATCCAAAGGACATAACCAGGAATTCATAATGTCCATACCTCGTTCGGAAAGCAGTCTTTGGTATGTCCTCCTCTTTAATCCTTAACTGATGGTAACCTGATCGGAGGTCTATCTTGGAAAACACTGTTCTTCCCTGTAGCTGATCAAATAAATCGTCGATCCTAGGCAGTGGATACTTGTTCTTAATGGTTAACTTGTTTAGCTCCCTATAATCAATACATCCTAAGGGATCCATCCTTCTTCTTAACGAACAACACTGGAGCACCCCATGGCGAGAAACTCGGTCTGATGAACCCCAAATCAAGTAACTCTTGCAACTGAATCTTCAACTCCTTTAATTTCGCTGGAGCCATTCTATAAGGTGTCCTAGATATTGGCTCCGCTCCTGGTACCAATTCTATAACAAAGTCAATCTCCCGATGCGGCGACAACCCTGGCAAATCTGCTGGAAACAAATTTGGAAACTCACACACCAATCTAGTCTCACCCGGTCCAACTGAGACCACCCTAGAGGTATCCACAACGCTCGCTAGGAACCCTATGAAACCTTCCTGCATCAAGTCTCTAGCCTTCGATGCTGAAATCATTGGTACTCGCGGTCCACTAACTGTCCCCACAAACACAAAGGGTACCTCCCCTTCTGGTTTAAAAGTCACCATTATGCACTTGCAATCAATCGTTGCCCCATACTTTGATAGCCATTCCATCCCTAGAATCATATCAAAGTCATCCATTTCTAACTCAATCAAATCAACAGACAGTTCCCTACCATCTACCTCTACTGGCAATGCTCTAATCCATTTCCTAGAGACTACCAGTTCTCCTGTTGGCAACAAAGTCTGAAACCCCCTAGCATACACACCACTAGGTCTACAAAGTTGGTTTATCACTCAAGCAGATACAAATGAATGGGTAGCCCCTGAATCAAACATTGCAGTATACAGAGAACCAGCACTAGAGATCTGACCTGTCACAACTAAGGGGCTAGCCTCCGCCTCGGTCTGTGTCAAAGTAAATACCCTGGCAGGAGCAAGACTGTCACTCTGCTTCTGCTCCTCCTTCTTAACTTGAGGGAAATCCCTATTCAGATGACTGACACTCCCACAAACAAAGCAGGCCTTGATCCTGCACTCACCCTGATGTCGTCGCCTGCACCGCGGACACATTGGAAAACTCCTCCAGTTGTCACTGCCACCCTATCGGCCAGTGGAAGCACCCTGTACCCTCCTATCTGAACTGGGAGGAACAAAGGAATTTGGGGCCTTCCTCTTCTGCTCACTAGAACCACCACCACGACTGAATCCAACAAAAGGAGGCACTGTCCTCCTGGCATCGCACCTAACAGCGCTTTCCCTCCAAATCTGATCTTCGGCCCTCTCAGTAGTAAGGGCCTTGTCCACTACCTAGCCATAAGTGGTAGTCTCTGGATCCAAGGTAATATTCACATCGCGGGCAATCATAACATTTAACCCCCGCACAAACCTATCTCTTGTTGTCGCATCCGTCAGCACCAGGTCTGGCGCAAACTTCGCCAATCCGTCAAACTTTATAGCATACTCTGTTAGTGTCGATCGGTTCTGAGTCAGGTTGATAAACTCATCAACCTTCGTAGCTCGAACTGCCACACTGTAATATTTCTCATTAAATAGGTTTATGAACTCTTCCCAAGTCATCACTGATACATCCCTTCTCTGAACCACCACATCCCACCAAATGCGGGCATCCTCTCTAAACATGTAGCTAGCACAAGCTACCCTCTCATTCCCTTGAAACCTCATAAAATCTAGAATTGAGGAGATCATATTCATCCACTGCTCTGCCCGTAGTGGGTCTGGTCCACCCTCGAAGGTGGGAGGATGCTGCTTCCTGAACCTCTCATACAAAGGTTCCCACTTACTCTCCATAACAGACTGAACTGGCACTGACGCTGTAACTTGCTGCACTGGCAGCCCAGTAACCTGAGGCGAGGCCTGCTGCCTCAACTGTCGCAACTCTTCCTCTGTTCGCTGCAGTCTCGCTTCCATCTCAGCAAGCATCTCTTGCCAATTTTGTGGGGCAGGTGGAGGGTCCTGACCCTGGTTGTCATCCTCGGCCCTACTGCCGCAGAGTCTAGCTGATTGTCGAGGCATCGCAACAAATATGCCTGCAACCAACGATGCCGCTCATCAGGCATGATAACAACTTCCAAAAACCACCTCCCAAACACATTAGCCATCCACAAGCTATATCTCATATAGCATATAACACAAAACGGGCCATGCCCTAGCATCATGCATATGTTAACTCATTCATCATGCTCTATATAAGATAAGCAGGCAAACAGGGCATTCAAACACATATTCAAACATATTAGTCAATCTTACCAACCAACCCTGAGTCGAGCTTGTCACTGACAGCGAGTGTACATGTTCGGTCAATCTCCAGAACCAATAACCTTGGCTCGCTCTGATACCAAGTTGTAATGCCCTACTTTCTTAGAGTCGTTACTAAGTGAGTTTAAAAACGTGCATTCAACTCGCTAATCGAGGTTTTAGGTCAAATAGTGTAATTAAGCCATAAACAAAGGAAAATTTTTAGAAATAATTCCATTTCATTGAAAATCATAAAAGTTTAACACCTGGGATTCCAAAATACAGTTTAGAAACATTTACAACATATAAATTGAACCAAGTTGACTAAACGACAAAATCTAGGTTTATTTACAGACATCTCCCAAAATCCACTGGTTGTGACAGCCAGGCAAGCCAAACATGTACACGCCGCTTCATGCTGCTACACTCATGGTTGGTTGGCTTTCTCCTTGCCCTTACCTGCACCACAGAGCATCTGTGAGCCGAAGCCCAGCAAGAAAACCCATAACAAATAACATATGCAAAACATACATCAAGTATATAAGCTGGCCATCAATAGGCTAAACACATATGGCCTAGTCGTCCCAGGCGCTTTACCAGGCCCTGGGTTCGCGGTCCACACCGTGAGGATATCCCAGGTATCCTTTAGGGACTCGCCCTGGCAACTCGCACTCCACGTGCCCAACGCTGCTCTCGGCACCTTGCCGTACTCAGCCTTGCACTCGACGTGCCCAACGCCGTTCCCGGCCCTTTGCCGTTCCCGGTCCCTGCCGACCTCGGCCTACACCGTTCCCGGCTCTTGCCGATCATTCACATAATTGCACTCATAGCATAATAAACAAGTACATAATACTAGCAAATATAATCAAAGGGCTACGCCCTGCAATTCAAACACATTGAGCTCAGCCCTGCATACAAGCTCTATGGGAACAAGGGTTTTCTTACCTGAGTCTCGAGCTCTCCGAGCACCGATGTCCCGAGCATAGTCCTCTAACTTGAGCCTCGCCGAAACCCTAGTCACAACACATTAACAAAATCCATCCATCAAGTTCTAATCCATTAAAAAACTTTGAGCCATAACTTTAACCTCTGGGACCTTGAATTCTATCAATCCGGGTGATAAAATCCATCCCGAGCCTTAACCATTAAGTTCCCAAGCCTAACCACCCTTAAAAACACAAGCTGGCACTAAGAGTCGCGGCCCTACCCACAAGCGCCGCGGCTAGCCTCGAAACAGAGGCTAGCAGTTCCCTGCAACACACACGGGCCGCAACGCGCACACCAAGCGCTGCGGCGCACCTCGAGCTTCTCGGACTCCCATGGCTGTGAGCGCACACGGGCCGTGGCATGCCCTCCTAGGGCGCGGCCCTCACCCTTTTTCCTGCATTTTCTTCAAACCAATCCTCCCCAAAACTAAACTAACAGTCCCAGTTTATCACCATAATAATTTCTAACACAGAATCAGCTTCAAAACCCAACAGAGTCTAGCTCCAAATTCAGCCAAACTGTCAAGAACAAACTATAACCTCAGCCAACATGCAAACTCAGATATTCAACCTTAAACCAGCTAATAAATTGATACAATTCAACATGATGGGAACTTACGTTTACTTGATTATACTTCTGAGCCAATCCTCTAGATTCCATGCTACAATTCTCCAAATTTCCCCATCTTGAAACTCTGAATTCCCTAGCTTTTCCTCAAGATTTTCCCCTTAGTGCAGCTTGGAGAGTAAAGAGAGAGTATGGTAGAGTCTAAGGTTGGTTTCTCCAAATTTCCCAACAGTTCCTTTATTTTGTTTCATTTAACTTAATCTATGTGGTTACCTCAAGGCTCGGGGTACCAAAACGTCCCCGAGGGCAAAATGGTAAATTTCCCCGGTATTCCCTCCTAGACATTCTATCCTCAAATATATCTCCAAATATTTATTTCCATAACCCGATAACCCCATAATATATCTAATACCCAAAGTACCCCTCGACTCGCCCCGAGTCGGATTCTCAACCCTGTTGTGACTTTCTGGCTAACCGCTCCTCAGGACTGTCTCGGATCGTGCTGCACAGACATATCACATATATATAGCATTTATCACATTTATACCCCTAATATCCAAACGAGGCCCACATGCATATTTAACTCAACTAAACACACATCATTATCATATGTTCACACAAATTCACATATTAACATATTAATTCATTTATTGCCCTCCAGGCACGCTAATCAAGGCCCTAAGCCCTATTAGCAAATTTGGGTCGTTACACGAATGCTTCAATTTCATGAGCTAGAAGAAATACGCAATGAAGCATATGAGAGCTCGAGAATCTACAAGGAGAAAACCAAAGCTTTTAATGAAAAGCATATTCTTCGAAAGAGTTTTGTGGAAGGTCAGAAAGTTCTCATGTATCACTCTCGCCTTAAACTTTTTTCCGGGGAAGTTGAAATCTCGCTGGTTAGGTCTGTTCACTATCACCAAGATTTTTCCTCATGGAGCGATCGAAGTTGTAAGTCCAAGTACCGAAAAGTCATTCAAGGTGAATGGTCAGAGATTAAAGCCATCAAATTTTTAAAAAAATTTGATGGCTGTCGTATACCACAACAAATTTAACAATTATTTTTCTTTCAATACTTCCAATTTTCTTAGTATAATAGCAAGCACAGGTCGAACCCATGAGGACTATCGTTCACTTTATTATTCAATAATTAACACTAAACTTAAAAGGGGATTGAGATTTCAAACTTAAAATTAAATAACATAAACTAGAAAGCAATTAAAGATTGATATTACGATATTAAGAAACATTTAAAGGTTAATCTCCATCCTCAAGAATCATTCCTAATCACTAATAATAAATATTATTCCAATTTCTCAATTAAACTATTAACCCTGCAGATAACGCTGAAGCAATCAATTATCCCAGTCTCACTATTATAAGTAATCAAGGCGAAGCGCTCAATAATTAACTCTTTTAACTAAGCAATAAATCTATGAAGCATACAATCTATTTAACTTATATAAAATATTAAGCTCTATGGAAACAAGTTAATCTAGGTAATAAATTAATGAAGCATATAATTCATTTAACCTAGGTTCTATTTTTCATCACAATCAACAATTCTTTGACATCACTATCAATTGCAATTTATCACATACACTTAGAATCCTAAACTATTAGGTGAGTAGTAATTCTAAGATGACAATTGAATAATGTAAAACCTTAATTAGTTGGCCACCTAACAAGAAATCACAAAATTCATAGCATTCAATTAGAAAAATAGAAACAAATGAATATTGAGAGAAATTAAAGAATAATACTCATTATCAATAATCAATAATTCATGTCTTAGGTTTTAAATTAACCATTAACCTAAAAAGAACCTACTCCATAATAGTAATCATAACCACAAACATAACTATAATTAAGATTAAAGAGATGAAGGGAAGAAAAGAAATTAGATTGATGAACAATAGTGTTGTAGTCTTCTCTCCAACCATTTTTGAGTCTTTTTCTCTCCTAAATCGTAATAAAAAAACCTCCTCTAAAATTAGCCCTAATAATCTTTTATAGTCTCAATTAAATTCTAATTAAAAAGTAATTAAAAATCTATAAACGACGTCGCAGGCCGCGGCCTGGAAACTGCGTACCACGGCCTAGAACAAAATCTGTGCAGAAATTGGTCACGCAGGTAGCGGCCTGAAAAAACTGGGCAGCAGCCTAACTCACTTTTCTTCATAGCAGGCAGCAACCTGAAAAAACTAGGCAGCGGCCTGTCTGGAACAAAAAAAAATCTGAAATGCCAATTCCATTTAAAGTGTCGCGGCCTGAATTTTATAAGCCGCGACCTATCTTCAATTTATTCATTTCTCAACCTTAGAAAGCTTGTACGCTGCTGCCACTTCAATATTTCAATCTCGAAAGCCCAGAATGCTTTAAAAACTTAATTTTAACCTTATCTCAGTGAGTCTTTTTCAACCTATGATTCATAAACTATACTTGTCATTAAAATGTCATATTTATCATCATAAATTGCAATGTAGAAAAAATGTTGTAGAGACATGAAATTAAGTTAAAACTACTAAAAATGCTATCATAACACAATCCAAGCATAGAAAAACTTAACAAATATTAATACAAAAATTACCTTATCAGTCAACATTTTGGTGCTTTTGTTGAGAGACGAATTCAAGACTTTCAATAAGTTCAAATGGTGAAAACATCTAGGAAGACGGGACAAACTTCTGATGCCACACCAACCTAGCCTCCTCCACAAAATGTGGCTAAAGATGAGCCACAGTTGGAATTTGAAGAGGAGGAAATGGATTCTGAGACCTTGAGGACAACACTGATTGTGTTGCAGGAGGAGTTAGCCAATTTGAGGGCTAATCAGAAAAATGTGGCTAAGACGATGGCTTTGCAACAAAGGGTGTTGATCAACAATGTCAAGAGTTGAGTGAGCGGCAAGCTGGCATGGACCGCCGATAGAGAGATGTCACTGCCGCCCTGGAAGCAGCCATTCAGTTAATCCGGGGACAACCTGCACCAACTTCTCAACTAGATCAGCCACCAAGTGTACCACCACAACAAGGTCCAAGCCCAAGTCCTCCACCTCAGTCGGCAAGCCCTCACAGGCCAGAGCAACCTCCTGCTACTCAATAGGATATTCCATTTCAAAATCCTGAGCAACAACCACCTTCTTGTGCTGGTTGAGATAATCCCCAACATCAAAGGCAGAATAGGGCCGGACAGCCTTCCCGAAGCCTTAGACGCCAAATTGCTGAGGAACCGAATCCACCGAACAGGGGACAGCGTCCTTCTACTAGCAGAATACAAGTCGAGTCAGGCTCTGCGGCTAAGGCCCCCCACGACATAATAATGCTCGGGGACCCACCGACTAATGCAGGCCTCCCCCTAACGCTTGGGACATGCTAGTAAGAGGAGGTGATAGTGCGATCAGCAGGTCGCGACATAGCCAGTCGCATTTTAGGGATGGCCATGATTACAATGAAGTTGATTCCGGCAGAGGAAATTCTGGTCAAAGACAAGGAGAGAGGGGTGGAGAACGAAATCCCCCACCAAGGGAAAATAGGCCTGCAAGCCAGAATGTTGGGGGGAAGCCTAGGAAACCTAATGTCTTTGATCGATTGGTCGCTAGCGAGCAAAGGCGTAGAGATGATGACTTGAGGGATGTGCTCAATGATAGGCGAGAAAGGCACGATGAGTACGCTCCTCCAGTACCAGTTGCCCCAACGATACTAGATGCTGTATAGGCCCAGATCGATGTGCTAAATCAGGTCGTCCAGCAGTTAGTGGGGAGTCAAACATCCCACATCAAGTATGATCGGAGAAGAGGCACTCCATTCATACAAAGAATAGCGATGGCAGAAACCCCAAGCAAATTTAAGATGCCAGTATTGCCCAACTTTGATGGATATGGGGACCCAGTATCTCATGTGAATAAATTTGAGATACAAATGGACATCCAGAAGGTGTCGGATGATGCTCGCTGCAAAAAAATTTCAGCCACCTTATCCGATACTGCTCAGGAATGGTTTTTCAAATTCCCTCCTGCTAGCATAGTGTCATGGGAGATGTTCCTAAAGGAGTTCTACAGAAAATTCTACGATGGTCGAGTACATTCGACTGAAGCCAACCAATTGGTCGAGATACGCCAGAAGGAGGGAGATTCCTTAAAGGAATATGTCCAACATTTTATGCGTGCGGCATCTGGAGCTAAGACGGTTGGTGATGAGGGGAAAATGATGGCACTTACTGCTGGAGTGCGACTCCACTCACCCCTCTGGAACAGTTTAAGGAAGCGAAGAGTACCCAAGAATTGCTGGATCGAGTAGACCAGTACATCAAGCTCGAAGAGGCGATTACTAACGAAGGGAAGTCGCCTGCAGGAGACAAGGGACCAAAGGAAGATCTTTCCAAAGCCGCCAATGGGTCAGATAAACCCAATGGCAACAGTAAAAACAACGGGAAAAATGGTGGAAAAAGGGAAAACAACGAGCCATCTACTTCTAAGAATAAGCGCCCTAAGGGTAACAGATACGAGCCAAGATTCACCAATTACATGGCCATAGTCAAAAGCAGGGCGGAGGTGTACCAGGCGACCAGCACCAATGTTCCTTACAAGTGACCAGCACCGATAAGGAAAGATATCTCTAAGAGAGATAGAACCAAGTTTTGTCATTTTCACAACGACTATGGTCATGACACCAATGAGTGCAACCAGCTGAAAGATGAAATTGAGTTCCTTATCAGACAAGGACACCTAAGGAGATATGTATGAACCAATGGAGGTTCTCAGCGAGAGGCTCAAGGAGGAAACGAGCAAGCACCCGTATGCCAATGCTCGCCCCCTTTACAGCCAGCTCCTGTGGCAGTTACATTGCTAACCATCTGTGGCGGCCCACACCTAGCAAGAGATGGTGGGAAGGCAAGGGAGCGATACGCCCGAACCTTACGCCACGACCAGGACATTGAAATGTTGAATGTGGAGGAGCGAACTCCCAAGAAAACTCGAATAGAGGAAGAACTGATAACTTTCTTTGAGCTTGACGCTCAGCATGTCCAGTTCCCTCATTCAGACCCTCTGGTCGTGGACATCCAAATCGCCAATATGATGGTTAAGCGGGTGTTAGTGGACACAGGGAGTTCAGTAAATATTCTGTACAAGTCTTCACTGGAAAGGATGAAGTTTTCAGTGAAGGATTTGGAGCCATGCAACCAAACCATTTATGGTTTTTCTGGCGAAGGGCTCGCGCCAACAGGGTCGATCAGGCTTCCGGTCACAGCATGAACTGCACCTGCGAACAGGACATTGCTCACTATTTTTATAGTAGTTGATTGTCCTTGTGCATATAATGTTGTGATTGGAAGGCTTATTCTAGTTAACCTACGAGACGTAACCTTGGTCTAGCACCTCGCCATGAAGTTTCCAACTGACGTGGGGATAGGATGCGTGTTGGGAAACCAGCGAGAAGCGAGGGAATGCTACAATTCCTTAATTACTAAGGCAAAAAAGAGTGGATCGAGGGAAGGAGCCAAAAAAGGGTTGCAATTGGCCAATGAGATACAAGCCCAATCAGGTGCGCACGTCGCCAAATAGAGTGTTGCCCAAAGTGTGGATAGGGATTTAGATCCTCGCTTTAGGGATTTTGAGGAAGATATAGGACCAGTCGAGGACCTCGAGGAGGTCCAACTTGATGAGTCAGATCCGACCAGGGTTGTGAAAGTCAATAAACATTTAGAGACAACAACAAAACAAAACTGGTGGAATTTTTGAAGAAGAACCAGGAGGTCTTTGCCTAGTCGCACAAAGATATGGTTGGGATTGACCCAACAGTTATCAACCATGTCTTGAACATAGATAAAAGTTTTCCACCAGTACAACAGAAAAAGAGGTTGCTCGACAAAGATAGATCGAAAGCATTAAAAGAATAACTCGAGAAGGTAAAGGAGAACGGAATCATCATGGTAGCATTTTATCCTTCGTGAGTCTCTAATCCCATACTGGTTCCCAAGTCAAATGGCAAGTGGAGAACATGCGTGGATTTCACAGACCTTAATAAAGCCTGCCCAAAGGATTGTTTCCCACTCCCAAGGATCGACCAGCTGGTCGATGCCACTTCAGGGTATGAAATCCTATCATTCATTGATGCATACTCTGGGTACAATTAGATCAGTATTCACCCACCTGATGAGGATCACACTAGCTTTCGAACCGATATAGGGCTTTACTCTTACAAAGTAATGCCTTTCGGTTTTAAAAATGCTGGTGCAACTTACCAGCGACTAGTCAATCACATGTTCAAAGAGCTGATCGGTGTAAACATGGAGGTATATGTTGATGACATGCTGGTTAATTCGAAGAAGGTAGAAGAACACATCGGGGACCTGCAAGAGTGCTTCAACGTCTTAAACAAATATAAGATGAAGTTGAATCCCCTTAAGTTTTCCTTCGGAGTTGGATCAGGGAAATTCTTGGGATTTATAGTGAACTCACGAGGTATCGAAGCTAATCCTGAAAAAATCAAGGCCCTGGTCAAAATGAAGTCGCCAACAAAGATAAAAGATGTTCAAAGCTTAACCGGGAGGATTGCCGCTTTAAGTATATTTATCTCCAAATCTACGGACAAGTGCGTCCCATTTTTTAATCTACTTAGGGGCAATAAGAAATTCGAGTGGACGAAAAAGTGCGAGCAGGCTTTCCAGGCCCTAAAGTCTCATATGTCGCAACCACCGATTTTATCCAAGCTGGTTGAAAATGAAACTTTGGTCATCTATTTGGCGGTCGCAGAATATGATGCTAGTGTTGTCCTGGTAATAGAGGAGGAACATGTGAAAATAGTTGTGTATTATATAAGCAAGAGGCTAATAGGGGCAGAACTGCGATATCCACCCATTGAGAAATTAGCCTATTGCTTGATCTTAGCCTCCAGAATGCTGCGACCATACTTCCAAGCTCACCCCATCGCAGTACTCACCGACCAGCCACTACGGCAAGTCCTGCAGAAACCTAAAGCCTTTGGTCGATTATTGAAATGGGTTGTTGAACTTGGACAGTTCGATATTTCTTACTTACCACGAGCAGCTGTGAAGGGACAAGCTCTAGCAGATTTTGTCGCAGAACTTACTGGGCTCCAGGACATTGAGCCGACAGAAGATCCTAAACCTCAAAGCCAAACTCCCTCTTGGAAGTTTTTCGTAGATGGCTCTTCTAACGAGCACAACGCTGGAGTAGGTGTGATTTTAGTCACACCTGAAGGACATCGATTCCACTGCGCAATCAGATTCGACTTCACAGCGTCCAATAACGAAGCCGAGTATGAAGCTTTGCTCGTAGGATCAAGATTAGCCAACGATATGAACATAAAGTCATTTGAAATCTATATTGACTCCCAGTTAGTGGTTAATCAAATTACTTGAGAATATCAAGCCCGGGGTCTGAAGATGGTTGCTTATTTAAACAAAACAAAGGATTTGTTGGCACAATTTGAAAAATATACTCTCCAACAGGTACCTCGCGACCAGAACTCAAACGCTGATGCTTTGGCCAAGTTAGCAAGTGCAAAGGATGCTGACACCTTAAATATAGTGTCTGTTGAACGATTGTCTGCACCAAGTATCCAAGCAGAAGAGTCCTCCCTGGTAATCCAAGCAACAGACACGTGGATGGCACCTTTCATCGAGTACTTGAAGCATGGAGTACTGCCGATGAACAGAAACAAAGCAAGAGCCCTCCAGAGGCAATCGGCTTGGTTCATCCTGGTCGACGGAATTTTATACAAAAGGGGGTACTCAATGCCACTCTTAAGGTGTGTTACAAAGGAAAAAGCCAAATAATTAATGCAAGAAGTCCATGAAGGTTTCTGTAGGGATCATGCTGGGGGCAGAGTTTATCGAAAAAGATCATAAGGCAAGGATACTTCTGGCCAATGATGAATGAAGACTCTGTGGATTTTGTTCGAAAGTCCGACAAGTGCCAAAGATTCTCCAAGATACCGCGAGTAGCCTCTAATGAGCTAAAATAGATGCAAAGCCCTTGGCCATTCACAGTATGAGGGATAGATTTGATCGGGTCTTTGCCCACGAGAAAAGGCAACGTCAAGTATGTCGTGGTTGCTGTTGATTACTTCACGAAGTGGGCCGAAGCTGAGCCACTTTCAACAATAACGACCAAGAAGGTTCTGAATTTTATGGTCAAGAACATTGTGTGTTGCTATGGGTTTCTAAGAAAAATTATCTCAATTAATGGCACACAGTTTGACAGCGATCTGTTCACAGATATTTGCGACAGGCACGAGATTATAAAGATTTTTTCTTCAGTATCTCATCCACATGCAAACAAACAGGTTGAGGCTATCAACAAGACACTGAAGGATACACTAAAGAAAAGGCTCGAAGAAGCAAAGGGAGCATGGCCAGAATAGTTATCTGAAGTCTTTTGGTCGTATAAAACATCCCACCAAACAGCAACAGGTCATACTCCATTTTCCTTGGCCTATGGGTATGAAGCTATGTTGCCTATTGAATTAGATCTGCCATCACATCAAAGGTTGGCATACAATCAAGACGTTAATAGTCAGTTATTGATGGAATCTCTGGATTTGGTCGATGAAAGGCGCGAGCAATCTCAACTCCGAGTAGCAGCTTACCAACAAAAGGTCGCTCGATATTTCAACTCTAAAGTACGCGAAAGAAAGTTTAATGTGGGAGATTTGATACTTAGAAGAGTTTTCCTCAACACCCGCGATCAAGTTGCTGGAGTGCTTGGACCTAACTGGGAAAGGCCATACCAAATTGAAGAAGTCCTTCAACCAGGCACCTATAAACTTGCTCGCTTAAATGGAAATCTCATTCCTCGTTATTGGAATGGAGAACACCTGCACAAGAATTATCAATACACAGTTCTTTTTAAAGAATTGGCTTGTATTAATTTCACTTTTTACAAGTTTATGAACAAGGGTTAGTCAGCTATATGACTAATCGCTTATAAGTGTAAGATCAAATTTTTGATCATTCGTACAGACACGATTGTTCATTTATTACGAGAAATAAAAGGAACTGTACGCAACCAGTTATTCTTGCCAATTATTGTATTTATTACAAGTATTTTCTCATTACATGTGTTGTTTTGCTCTATTATCATTTTTATAAGTATTTATTACGAGCAGTAATGTTCGAACAGGTCTTGGTCAAGGCAAGTGACCAAGGACCTTAAGCTCCTGAATCACTTAGGGGGCATATAAGGTACTAAGTAAGCAAAGCATATCAACAAGTATATGTAAACACACGAGCAAAATAAGGGAAAGCATGCTACGGTACTTAGAGTATTTTTCAAAAAAAAATTTAAATTTTGTTAAATCATAACAAAGTGCTATGCTAAGTTCGGTCATGCGAATATATGTTATAATAAAGTGCAAATATAATAATATCAAAAGTAAAATCCTTTACACTGCGAGCAGTTGCTGCTCGGATGTAATTGTCGACTAAAAGGAAAAGCTGCCCATGCAGCAATAAAATAAATTGTCTTGACATCACGAACCGTAGTTCGTGTGTCCTAAGTTAAAATTAAAATAAAATAAAAAAATTATTATTATGAAGCAGTAGAAGGATCTTGTTGAGGCTCTTGTGGCTGCAGGTCGACTGTGGCCCCAGCATCTTCATTGACGCCCTCAATGCCTGTTGCCAAAGATATCTCAAGGGATCCCGGAGCTTTCTCCTCCTCTTCCAGGCGAGTAATACACTTCGCCAGCTCAGCCTTCCTTATATGGTCTGGTAGATAGGTAAAGTCTGCCTTGGGGTTGCTTTTCCAAAACATATAAAAGCACTGGAAGCCGCTCCCTCATACTTCTCTAGGTTGCGGGCGTTGGTCTCCTCGAGGTCGGCAGTTTCTTTACGGCTGATCTCCAACTCCGTTTGAAGTTTGTTGTCCTCTCGATAGTTTATCAACGAGGCCTCCTTATACCTCTCCTTGGAGGCAGCGAGTCTGGCAACTGACTCCTCCTTCTTCTTCAATTCCTCCTCGAGCTTGGCGACCTTAACCTCAGCTTCTCGCAAATCCTCAGCATGCTTGGCCTTGACCACCTTGTGCTGCTCGGCGAGCCTTTCCTCGACCGCCTTGATCTCTTCAGCATGCTTGGCAACCATCTCCTCCAAGCGGCGCCAACCGATACTCACGGTCAGAATCCCCTGCGATCAGAAAAAATAAAATAAAAAAGTTGTTAGTATTAATCAAAGAGATAAGCAATCAAACCACAGTGAAAACGAGGACTTACAATGAGTAGTTCGTTCAGCGCATGACTAAAGAGTTGGTCGACCAACATGGTGGGAGCGCTACTGAAGGATTCCAAATTGCGCCGGTGTCTGGACAGTTTCTTTAGCCTGTCGCTGGCCGAAGTACAAGCAAAGTTCAGCATAGCCTCAACCAGAGTTTTATCTGGCTGAGCAGGAGGACTTGGGTCGGCAGGAGCTGGAGGATTTTGTTCGACAGGACCTAGAGGAGGAGTGGTCTCTTTTGAGGGAGTTGGAATAGGTGGGTCCTCCGTCCGAGCCCTTTTTGCGGAAGGGTCACTGCAGCCTTCTCCGGGCTGACGCCGGTTCGATTTTGTCCTGTTCGCAGGAGTTGTGATAGTGGGATTGGTGTACAAATCGAACGTCTTCTTGGCAGGCATGTCTACAGAAAAGAAGCATACGATCAGTCAGGACAAGTTGTTATGCAAAAAGTACAAGGAAATGGAGAGAAAAGAAATTATAAGTAAAATACCTGAGCTACAACTACTGGTCGTTACATTATCTATTGTACTACTACTACACTCTCTCTCTGCCTTGAAGAAGTCTGAATTTAAACTAGTCGCATATTTAAAGTTGTCGTCCCCGTCAAATAAATGACAGGGAATGGGCAAACTGTCTAAGAGTGAGAAGTCAGTACAGTTCTCATCCGAGGACTCAAGTATGGGCTCGGGGTGTGCAGGAAGTTTCTACTTGCCTTTACCATGTTGGGCAGGGACAACAGCTGCTCGCAGAGTACTGGAAGGTTCCCTGATGGTCACTTCTGTAGCCCTCCTCCTCGGGGGTTGTGACACATCCTGGTGCTGCTCGGAAACTTCTCCCCCAGTAGCACTTCCCGCGGTCGATTCCCTCACATCCTGGTGAGGTGCAAGAAGGCCAACCAACCTTAGGTTGTTCTTCGTGACCAGCTCTTTGACACTCTTTTCAATGTCTTTCATGCTGGCCAGGGCTGCTGCTCTTATCTCCATTTGTGGAGTGGGGTCTGGTCGATGCCATGGACTTGAACGACACCGAAGTTCTAAAGAATGTATAGAAAAGCTAAAAAAACCAAACGACCAGTAAGTAAATGATTTACCTCTGTTGACCCTCGATTTGGTCAACTGACACGGAGTCAAATGCTTGATTATGAATAAATGTGTTGAAATAGATCTAATGGAAAAAACAGTAAAGGACACACAAAGTTATAATGGTTCGACCCCAAGAACTAGTAATGACCTATGTCCACTTAAGCTATTATTGATATCAGTTCTCAAAGGAGTGATCAAAGAACTAGGGTTCTCTGAGTTTCACAGACCTGAGAGAGATGAACAATACAATCGTAAGATAATAGCTCTAATTCTCTTGTAAAGCTTAAACTTAAATCAGCCAAAAGTCCCTTCCTTGAGCTATTTCTCTCTATTTATAGGCTCAAGGAGGGTTACACGAATCAGTTACA
This sequence comes from Humulus lupulus, assembly GCF_963169125.1. NCBI lineage: Eukaryota > Viridiplantae > Streptophyta > Magnoliopsida > Rosales > Cannabaceae > Humulus > Humulus lupulus. The sequence goes on along the minus strand of NC_084800.1, from coordinate 142,932,129 downwards.
GATATTCTTTCCTAAATAATCGAATCATCATGGATCATGGGAGATAATCTTGGATATGATTACAATTGTACAAAATTATCTCTAAATATATGGAGTATACGACAAGGCGGGTCGTATATAAGCTTCAATTGTTTCGTCAGGGGAATCTCACTGGTCGATGGTCGAACAGGCCTTCTGCCAGGTGTCAGCCACGTGTTAAAAACATCTGCCATGTCACCCGTGCCTGTTTTTTGGATAACATTTGCCCCCCAAGTTTATTTATTACAACCAGCAATAAATAAACTTTAAGGAAAACGACTCTTCGATTACCCCACCAAATCTGTCAGAGTAGTTCATGCATTCTTGGAAAAAGTGACCTACCCCTGTCTAATCATGGCTTTTCGGTTTCCAAGTAACCTATTGACGGCTATCACTCTTCCCCATGCTTCGAAAAGAGGAAACTGATGATTACCTTTTTTTTCATGCCACAGACAAAATATATATAGCCTCCCCAGAGCTTCCTTTTTCTTTTTACGCAAGTTATTTCTATTAAGAAACCCTAAGTCAGAACCTCTATTTTCTCTGAAGATCATCTTTCAACGTTCTAAGAACCAGCCGTCTGTTCGCTCGCCTACGCTCGAAATTTCTTCCAACCTTCATAATCTTTGCTTCGGTAAGTTTCAACACTTTTCTACTCTTTATTTTTGTTGTGCATGTCGCTGTGAGTTAGCTTTTAGGTTCTGATATTGCCTGTGTTCTTGAGTAAAAATGCATGAAAATAGGGGATTTATCGAGTGATGCTAGATAGGATGGTGTATCTTTGCCATTTAAGAGTTGTGAATCAGTTTGATAGTCGAGATCATAAATTTAGGACGTAAAATCGAAGTAAAAATTCGATTTTGATGCTAGTTGAAAAACTGAGTTTTTCCCGCCCTTACAGGAGTTGAAAAAGCTTTTTTAGAAAAACTTTTTACTTTCACTTTTTGATCTGTTTTTCAAACTGTTCGTGTGAAAAAATTGGTTTTTTGCTAGAATGCTGTTGTATAAAAGTTTGACTTTTATACACGACCAGCGTTATTCTAACCAACTTTCTAGACTCTCCATCCTCACCTCCCCATTTTTCTGTCTGCAGATTTTAATGCCAGATTTGTGGGGAGGTGAGCGGCCAATCGAAGATGATCTTCTTGCGCAACTGCTTGAAGGTGAAGAACAACCTGCTCAGTGCGTTCAAGAGATTCCGTTCTCCAGACTCTCTTCTTCCAGACCTCAACCATCTCCAGCCAGAATGGCTCGTTCAAAATCCACTGGCCAAAAGAAACAAAAGCCTGACCATACTTCAAATTCTCCAGCTCAGCCTAATTCGCAGGCTGGGGTTCCCTCGACCAGCGGTCGGGAAAACATTATCTCAGACCCTCGCATCTAGGTTAGGGCTCGCCCTTGGCATTCAACCCTTCCCGATGTCGAGTGGTACCTTTCTCCATTGAGCCAAGTAACCCCCAGGATGCTTGCCAATTATCTTAGGAAGTATCCTCTCACTGGGGTAAATCTCAAGATCCCCACTGCGGATGAGAGGGCTAACTTGCCTGGAGGTGCTTACAGTGCCTGGTCGAGGTATCTTATAGAGGTGGGGGCTACCCTTCCTCTTCATCCATTCTATCAGGGGGTGGCGAACTACTTCGGTGTCGCCCCCTTCCAAATTACTCCCAATGAATATAGAATGCTTGCTGCACTCTATATCCTTTACAAACTTAAAAAATGGCCAGAGCCCACTCCTCATGAGGTCAATTATCTTTTTGACCTTAAGTCCAACCCCCAACAGTCCGGGACGGAGTTTTTTCATTTTTGTAACCAGGAAACCAACCGCACATTCCTGAGTGATACCACCCATATCTCCAACGTGGGGAAATACAGTCAGGAGTATTTCCTCACACCTGACATGACTACAAATAACCTGGCCTTCGCTCGAGGAGGTAAATGCCGTTTTTCTACTGGCTGCTGTTTTTACTTAGCGATTCCCCTTGTACTTCTCTAAAATATCTTGTGCTTTTCAGGATCATGGTTACGCCCAGACCGAACACTAGACATGGTGTTGAGGTCTAACACTCTGGCCAGAATGACTGATGCTGAGAAGAGCGTCAAGTCTCTGGTCACCGAAGAGAACTTGAGGCTATCTGGCCTCCTGACCCCTCATCAGGATATGAGGGAAGCCTGCAGCGGTTAGTGCCACTGCCGAGGGGACTCCCGAGCAGCAACCTCCAGTGTCTCCTCCTCGACAGAGACCGACTGGGGTTACGATCAGGGAACCCACTGGCACTCCCTCTGCAGAAAGGCCTTCTGCCCCTCAAGGGAAGGGAAAACAAAAGGCAGTCGAGACTGTCGTAGACTTGGATGAGTCTTCAGACGAAAACGGTATTGTTATTTCACTCTTAGATAACTTGCCAATTCCCTGTCATTTATTTGACGGGGACGGAAATTTTACATATACTCCAAATCTAGGGCCAGACTTCTTCGTGCCAGAGAGTGAGTGTATGATTAGTAGAGTCAATAGTGTAGCGACAAGTAGTAATAGCTCGGGTATTGGTCTTTGTAATTTTCTTTATCTTTTTTCTAATGTGCCAGAACTTGTCATCTACATTTTTCTTACTGTATGCATATTTATCTCTTTCTGCAGAAATGGCCTCCGCAAACGTTTTCGACTTGTACAACACTCAGGAGGAGGAAGAGGTTCCTCTGGTCCGAAGGAGGAAATCGGCCAAGAAACACGATGGTGAGTCCAGCCAAGTACCCCCGGCCAAAAAGAATTGAGCAGTCGATCCTCCAAAGGATGGGCCCTCTGCCCAACCATCTGCCCAACCTTCCGCACCTGCTGAGAAGGAGACCCCTCCTGCTGCCACAAATCCTTTGCACGTGGCTCCAACGAACAGGCCCAGCAAGCCGAACTTCCTGGGGCCAAACTCTCGAGCCACTCCCTACGATCTGCTAAGGACCGCCTCACCCATATCCTTAAGCATGACCGTTGCAGGGAGGCAATGGCTGAGGCTGAAAACATGGGGGTCGACCAGATCCTCAACAGGGCCCTTAATGAAGTAGCCAGTGTAAGAACTCATTTCCCTCTTTTGTGATTATAGTCTTAATTTTTACTTCTTTTCAGTTTTCCTAACTCTTTTTCTTTGTTTGCAAGCCATGCTGACAATGACTGTTGCTCGTGCCCGCGCTGGTGCTAGCATCGAGCAGTCTCGAGCGAAGCTTATTGAGGAGCTTCAAGCCACGGAGGCTAGGCATGCTAGGGAGCTGGAGGTAGTCACCCAGCAAAAGGATTCCTTGGTCGCGGAGCTGGCAGAAAAGCAAGCTTCTTTGGAGAATACTAGAAAGCAGAGGGATGAATATCAAGATGCTAGCTGGACCTTTTGGCGCGAAGTCAAAAAACTTAAGGAGGAGCATCTTGCTAAGGACACGACCATTGCTTTCCTTAAGAGCCAGGTGGAACAACTCAAGCTTACAAATGCCAAGGACCTGCAAAGGTACAAGAACGTGACACTTCGGTGTTTCTATGATTTTTGGAAACACAACCAAAGTGCCAATTTCAACTACCTTCCAGAGGACGCCAGAAAGGCTGAGCTAGCTCGCTGCACTGCTTGGTTGGCTGCTGAAGAGAGAGCCAGGGTTCCCGCTTCCCCAGACATTCTGTCGGCCGTCGGAGTTGAGGAAGGAGAAGCTGCAGGAGACGTGGTCGAACTGAATGCTCCACAGGATCCTCCTGGTCCTCAAGCTCCATAAAAAAATTTCTTTTATATTTCTTTAACCATACGACCTACGGGTTGTGATGTAAAGCCTGATTTTTCTTTAGTTTTGCTGCATGGGCAGCTTATTTTACTTTTTCTTTTGAACAATTACATCCAAGTAGTACTGCTTGCGGTGTAAAAGAATTCCCTTTGATATTATAATATTTTTTCTTATTATAACATCTGTTCGCATGACCGAACTTAGCATAGTACTTTGGCTTGATTTAACAAAATATAAAATTTGAAAAATACTCTAAGTACCGTAGCATGCTTTCACTTATTTTGTTCATGTGTTTACATACCTTTTGGTATGCTTTGCTATCGATGTACCTTATATGCCCCCCAAGTGACTGAGGAGCTTTAGGTCCTTGGTCACTTGCCTTGACCACGACCTGTGCGAAAATTACTGCTCGGTATAAAATGCAAAACTTATAATACAGCAAAACAACACACATAATGAACAAATACTTGTAAAAAATTACAAAATTTGGCAAGAATGACTGGCTGCGCACAGTCCCTTATAATTCTCATATTAAAATGGACTAAACATGTCTTTACGAGTGATCTTAAAAAGATCTTACACTTATAAGCTATTAGCCATACAACATGACTAACCCTTTTTCAAAACTTGTAAATAGTAAAAATTAATACAAGCCAGTCCTTTAAGAAGGACTGTTTACTGATAATACTTGCGCAGGTGTTCTCCATTCCAATAGCGCGGAACAAGATCTCCATTTAAGCGTGCAAGTTTGTATGTGCCTGGATGAAGGACTTCTTCAATCTGGTAAGGTCTTTCCCAGTTTGGTCCGAGTACTCCAACAGACGGGTCGCTGGTGTTTAAGAAAACTCGTCGAAGTACTAAGTCTCCGACGTTGAACTTTCTTTCTTTTATTTTAGAGTTAAAATATCAGGCGACTTTTTGCTGGTACGCAGCTACTCGGAGTTGGGCTTTCTCTCGTTTCTCCTCAACCAAGTCTAGGGATTCCATCAATAGTTGGCTATTTTGGTCTTGGTCGTATGGAAACATGGCTTCGTACCCATATGCTAAGGAAAACGGGGTATGACCTATTGCTGTTCGATGAGAAGTTCTATACGACCAGAGTACTTCAGCCAACTGTTCTAGCCATGCTCCTTTAGCTTCCTCGAGCCTTTTCTTCAGGGTATCCTTTAGTGTCTTATTTACCGCTTCGACTTGCTCATTTTCTTGCGAATGCGCAACTGAAGAAAAGCTCTTGATGATTCCATGCCTCTCACAGAAGTCTGTGAATAGGTCGTTGTAGAACTGGGTGCCGTTGTCAGAGACAATCTTTTGAGGAAATCCATATCGGCAAACAATGTTCTTGATGACAAAGTCAAGAACTTTCTTTGTCGTTATGGTAGCAAGTGGCTCAGCTTCGGCCCATTTGGTGAAGTAGTCGACTGCTACAACTGCGTATTTTACTCCACCTTTTCCCGTTGGCAAGGACCCGATTAAATCTATACCCCATACTACGAAGGGCCACGGACTTTGCATCTGTTTTAACTCATTAGGAGCTGCGCGTGGGATTTTGGAAAACCTCTGACACTTATCACACTTTCGCACAAACTCCATTGAGTCTTCATTCATAGTCGGCCAGAAATAACCCTGCCTCAGAATCTTCTTCGATAAGCTCTGCCCCATAGCATGATCTCCACAGAAGCCTTCCTGTACCTCCTTCATTAGCTCTTTAGCATTTTCTGGTGTAATACATCTTAGCAGTGGCATGGAGTATCCTCTTTGGTATAGAACACCATCGACCAGTATGTACCTAGCAACCTGTCTCTGAAGAGTCATGGTTTTGTTTCTATCTGCTGGTAGTACACCACTCATGAGATACTCCAAGTACGGTGCCATCCATGTATCTTCTAACCGTACCTCCATACTAGTTTCATCTACTCGTAAGCTCAGCTCACATAGCCGCTCCACTGGCACTATATTTAAAGTGCCAGCATCTTTCGCACTCGCAAGTTTGGCTAAGGCGTTTGCATTTGAATTCTGATCTCGGGGTATTTACTGGGGGTATATTTCTCAAATTGCGCCAACAGATCTTTGGTTTTGTTCAGATAGGCCACCATTTTCAGACCTCGTGCTTGATACTCCCCCAAGACCTGATTCACTACCAGTTGTGAATCACTGTAAATATCCAGCACCTTTATGCTCATGTCTTTGGCCAACCTTAACCCAGCGAGTAGGGCTTCATACTCGGCTTCATTGTTTGAAGCGGTGAAATCGAACCTAATAGCGCAGTGAAATTGATGCCCTTCTGGTGTTATCAATATCACTCCTGCTCCTGCGTGAGATTCATTGGACGATCCGTCCGTGAATAACTTCCACGAAGGAGCTTCAACTTGGGGCTCAGGCGTACTAGGTTTTTCGCACTGCTCGTTGTCTGGGAGTTCAGTAAATTCGGCGATGAAGTCAGCCAAGACTTGTCCTTTTACTGCTGCTCGCGGTGAATATGTTATGTCGAAATGCCCGAGTTCGACTGCCCATTTCAACAAACGTCCAGCAGCCTCTGGTTTTTGTAGAACTTGCCGAAGGGGCTGGTCAGTTAAGACTGTGATGGGATGGGCTTGGAAGTAAGGACGTAACTTCCTTGAGGCCAAAATTAAGAATAGGCTAATCTTTCGATGGGAGGATATCTCAATTCGGCCCCGATTAACCTCTTACTTACATAATAAACTGCCTTTTGTACGCCTTCTTCTTCTCTTACTAGCACCGCACTAGCAGCATATTCGATGATCGCCAGGTAAATGAACAAAGTTTCTCCATCTATAGGTTTTGATAAGACAGGAGGCTGGGCTATGTGGGCTTTTAAGGCTTGGAAAGCCTGTTCGCAGTCTCCAGTCCATTCGAACTTCTTGTTGCCTCTAAGTAGATTAAAGAATGGGACACATTTATCCGTCGATTTTGAAATGAATCTACTGAGTGCGGCAATCCTTCCAGTCAAACTTTGCACATCTTTGATTTTCACCGACGATTTCATATCGATCAGGGCTTTGATCTTTTCAGGGTTGGCTTCGATTCCCCTCAAATTGACAATGAATCCCAAAAATTTCCCTGATCCTACTTCGAAGGAACACTTGAGAGGATTTAGCTTCATTTGATACTTATTCAAAACATTGAAACACTCCTGTAAATCCTTCACATGTCCTTCTGCCCTTTTCGACTTTACCAGCATGTCGTCCACGTATACCTCCATGTTTACTCCGATCAACTCCTTAAACATGTGGTTAACTAGTCGCTGGCAAGTCACACCAGTGTTTTTCAGTCCGAAGGGCATTACTTTATAACAATATAACCCTGTATCGGTCCGAAAGCTAGTGTGATCCTCATCAGGGGGATGCATACTGATCTGATTGTATCCTGAGTATGCATCCATGAAAGAGAGGATCTCATGTCCTGTAGTTGCATCGACCAGCTGGTCGATCCTTGGGAGTGGGAAGCAATCTTTTGGGCAGGCTTTATTAAGGTCTGTGAAATCCACACAGGTTCGCCATTTTCTGTTAGGCTTGGGAACCAGTACTGGATTAGAGACCCACGATGGATAAAATGCCACCCAGATGAACCCATTCTCCTTCAGTTTTTCAACTTCTTCTTTTAAGGCTTTCGATCTGTCTTTATCGAGCAGCCTTCTTTTCTGTTGCACGGGTGGAAAGCTTTTGTCAACGTTCAGGACATGGATGATGACTGCAGGATCTATCCCAGCCATGTCTTTATGTGACCAGGCGAAAACTTCCTGGGTTTTCCTTAAAAATTCCACCAGTGCATGCTTCGATGTTGCTTCCAAATTTTTACCGACCTTTACTACTCTGGTCGGAAATTCTTCATCAAGCTGGACCTCTTCAAGGTCCTCAACAGGTCCAACATCTTCCTCAAAATCCCCAAAGCGAGGATCTAAGTCTCTATCCTCACTTTGGGCAACACCCTATTTGGTGACTTCATCACCTGATTGGGCTTGTGTATCAATGGCCATCTGCAACCTCTCTGGGGGAGTGCTCCTCAACGTTCCCTTCTTGGCCTTAGTAACTGAGGCATTATAGCACTCCCTTGCTTTCCTATGATTTCCCAACACGCGTCCTACCCCTGCGTCTGTTGGGAATTTCATGGCCAGGTGCCATATTGAGGTGACGGCCCGAAGGTCAACCAGTATGGGTCTTCCGATTACAGCATTGTAAGCCGAAGAACAATCGACTACTATGAAAGTAGCAAGTAATGTCCTGGTAGCGGGCGTTGTACCTGCTGTTACCGAAAGTCTGATTGACCCTGTTGGAGCGAGTCCCTCACCAGAGAAGCCGTAAATTGTTTGGTTGCAGGGCTCCAAGTCCTTGACAGACAACTTCATGCGTTCCAGCGAAGATTTATACAGGATGTTAACTGAACTTCCTGTATCGACCAGCACTCTCTTTACCATCATGTTGGCAATTTGAACATCCATGACCAGCGGATCGAAATGCGGGTGCTGGACATGCTGGGCGTCGCTATCAGAGAAGGTTATTTCACCGTCCTCTGACCGAGCCTTCTTTGATGCCCGGTCTTCCACAGTCATCATCTCGATGTCCTGGTCGTGGCGTAGGGTCTGAGCATATCGTTCCCTTGTCTTTCCGCTGTTTCCCGCAAGGTGCAGGCCTCCGCAGATGGTGAGCAAAGTGCCAGCTACGGGATCAGGCTGCAAAGGTGGCGAGCGTTGGCGTGCAGGCACCTGCTTGTTGCCACCTGGAGCCTCTCGTTGGGAAGTTCCCAAGGCCCGTACATATCTCCTCAAGTGTCCTTGTCTGATAAGGAACTCTATTTCATCTTTCAGCTGGTTGCACTCGTTCGTATCGTGTCCGTAGTCGTTATGAAAACGACAGAACTTGGTGGTATCCCTTTTTAAAATATCCTTTCGAATGGTAGCGGGTCTCTTGTAAGGCACACTGGAACTCGTGGCTTGATACACCTCTGCTCGAGACTCGACAAGGGCAGTATAGTTAGTGAACCGTGGCTCATAACGATTGCCCTTAGCGCGCTTACTCTCGGAGGTGGAAGGCTAATTATGGGGTCTCTTCCCCCCATTTTTGCCGTTGCCATTGCCGTTCCCATTGCCTTTACCGTTTCCGTTGGGTTTTGACCCATTGGCGGCTTTGGCGGGGTCTTCAGTCCCCTTATCTTTGCCTGGGGGCTTTCCCTCGCTGGCGATGGCATCTTCGAGCTTGATGTAACGATCAGCTCGATCCAAGAATTCTTGGGTAGTCTTAACCCCATGCTTCCTGAGGCTACTCCACAGAGGCGCTCGATGCCTAACTCCTGCAGTTAAGGCCATCATTTTTCCTTCATCTCCCACTGTTTTGGCTCTAGCGGCTGCTCGCATAAAGCGATGGACGTAATCCTTCAGTGGCTCTCCTTCTTGCTGGCGTTTCTCAACCAACTGGTTTGCCACAGTTGGGTGCACACAACCCGCATATAATTGTGCGTAAAACTCCTTTACAAACATCTCCCAAGATACAATACTTGCAGGAGGGAATTTAAAAAACCACTCCTGTGCAGCATCAGAAAGTGTTGCAGGAAAGATCTTGCACCGAGCGTCTTCAGACACTTTCTGAATGTCCATCTGTATCTCAAACTTGTTGACATGAGATACCGGGTCACCATACCCCTCAAAGTTCGGAAGTGTGGGCATTTTAAACTTGCTGAGAGTTTCTGCCACAGCTATCCTCAGAACGAAAGGAGTGCCCCTTCTCCTATCGTACTCGATGTGAGACGTCCTTCCCCCGACCAGCTGTTGCACTGCTTGGTTCAGGGCATCTATTTGGGCTTGCACAGCTTCAGGAATTATCGGGGCCTCTGCTGCTGGGGGGATGTACTCATCATGCCATTCCCGGTGGTCATTGAGTACATCCCTTAAGTCTTCATCTCTTCGTCATTGCTCGCTTGCTCCGAGCCGGTTAAAGACGTTGTTTTGTCTGGGCTGCCCCCCAGCATTACGTCTCTCTTGTTGGTCTTCTCTAGGTGGTGGGCTTTTGCCTCCACCTCTCTCTTCATTTCTCCAACCAACATTCCCTCTACATGAGTCGGCCTCATTATAACCATGGTCGTCCCTGAACCTAGATTGGCTATGGTGGGACCGAATGTCCCCTCGGTTGCCTCCTCGGACTGGAACTTCCCGAGCGTTAGGGGGAGGCCTGCGCTAGTCGGTAGGTCCCCGTGCATTATCATTCCGTGGGGGCCCCCTGACCGCAGAGCTTATCTCTGAGTTCCTTCTATTGCCAGAAGGACACTATCCCCTGCTCGGTGGGTTCGGCTCTTCACCCCCATGGCGTCTAGGACTACGGGGCTGCTGCCCGGCCCTATTCTGCCTTGGCTGTGGGGGATTTCCGCGACCAGCCTAGGATGGAGGCTGCATCTCAGGATCCCTAGGTGGGACATCATCCTGAGGCATTGGTGGTTGCTCGGGCCTTTGAGGGCTCGTCGGCTGGATAGGAGGGCTAGGATTGGGACCCCTTTGGGGTGGCTCATTCGAGGGTTGATCAGGCTGTGAGGCAGGTGCAGCCTGATTCCTAGCCAACTGCAAGGCTCCTTCGAGGGCTTCCATGGCCCCCTCTGACGACAATCCATCTCCGCCTGTCTTTCACTTAACTCTTGGTGCTGACGCTCTAACTCTTGCTGCTACCGCGCCATAATCTCTGCAGCACTTTCTTGATTGGCCCTCAAATTGGCCAATTCATCTTGCAATACCCCCAGGGTATTTCTCAGCGTCTCGGAGTCTAGTTCCTCCTCATCAAATTCCAAGTGTGGCTCATTTTCATCCATGTTTGGGGGAGGAGGAGGTTGAGATGGTGCAGTGCCAGCCGCCTGCCCAGTCTTCTTTGTTGTTTTCGCCATTAATGTTTCAACAATTCCGTCTTAAGCTCTCAATGAAAGCACCAGAATGTTGACCCTCGATTTGGTCAAATAACACAGAGTTAAATGCTTGATGTGAATAGATGTGTTGAAATAGATCTAATGGAAAAAACAGTAAAGGACACACAAAGTTATAGTGGTTCGGCCCCAAGAACTGGTAATGACCTACGTCCACTTAAGCTATTATTGATATCAGTTCTCAAAGGAGTGATCAAAGAACTAGGGTTCTCTGAGTTTCATAGACCTGAGAGAGATGAACAATACAATCGTAAGATAATAGCTCTAATTCTCTTGTAAAGCTTAAACTTAAATCAGCCAAAAGTCCATTCCTTGAGCTATTTCTCTTTATTTATAGGCTCAAGGAGGGTTACACGAATCAGTTACAGATATTATTTCCTAAATAATCGGATCATCATGGATCATGGGAGATAATCTTGGATATGATTATAATTGTACAAGATTATCTCTAAATATATGGAGTATACGACCAGGCGGGTTGTATATAAGCTTCAAATGTTTCGTCAGGGGAATCTCACTGGTCGATGGTCGAACAGGCCTTCTGCTAGGTGTCAGCCACGTGTTAAAAATGTCTGCCACGTCACTCGTGCCTGTTTTTTGGATAACAACCTCCTTCAGTGAAGACCAGGTTGTTGGTGACCAAGTATGGTGTTAGAAAGTACTCCTGGAAGTACTTTCCCACATTGGACTTGTGGGTAGTGTCACTCAGGAAGGTGCGAGTAGATTCCTGATGGTAGAAATGGAAGAACCCCATGTTGTTGTGGTTGGGGTTAGACTTAAGATCAAACAAGTAATTGATCTCGTGTGGCGTAGGTACGGGCCACTTTTTGTGGTTGTAAAGGGCAGAGAGTACTCTATATCCATTTGGGGTGATTTTAAAAGGAGCGGCCTTGAAATAATTGGCCACCCCTGGAAAAATGGATGCAGAGGCAAGGTTACCCCTACCTCAATGTGATACCTCGACCAGGCGCTGAAGGCGCCCCCAGGTAGGTTTTCCCGCTGGTCAATCGAAGGCTTGATAATGGTTATCCCAAGAAGGTCGTACTTCTTGAGATAATTGCCTACCATCCTAGCTGTAATAATGCTAGGAGGCGCTACGTACCATTCGACCTCCGGCCTAAGGACGTCGTGAGGTCGGGCTTTGGTTTGAAATTCTGGCGAGGAAGTGTTTGCAGGTTGAGGGTTGGTCGGAGGAGTTTTAGCACGAGGGGTAGGCTGATTAGCAGAAGGCTTGGTTGTTTTCTTTTTTCTTTGTGCAATGGATTTTACGCGACCCATATTTGTTGGGCAGGTCGGTGATCTGTTTGCGGGGTTGTGTTGAGAAAAAGGAATTTCCGAGAATTGCAACGACGATTGTTCTTGATCTTCGAACAATAGTTCGAGCAAGTCGTCGTTGATCGGCCTCTCTCCTCCCCACGGGTCGTGCATGAAAATCTGCAAACAGAGAAGGGAGATGAGAATCTACAGCCAATAGAAAAAAGAAGTGGAAGCGTTGGGATAACATTGCTTGTGTATAAAAGTTAAGTTTTTATATGACCAACATCATTCTAACGTAAACACTAAATAATATGCGAATAGTTTGGAAAACGGATTAAAAAGCAGAAGTGAAAAGTTTTTCAAGGAAACTTTTCGACTCTGAGAAAGGGTGGGAAAAACCCAGTTTTTCCCGAGTGCCTAAAAATCGAATTTGTACTTCGATTTTGCGCCCTAAATCAGTAATCCAAATTCCCAAGCCAATTCCTAAACCTCATTTAGTGTTTTTTCCTTATCCTATCATGTTAATACCTACTAGCCCGATTACCCCAAATCATTTTTTCAAGAACAGTCAGAAACTCAGATACCACCAAATCAGAACACTCAAGGGATAACTATTGCACAACATCTCAAAGGAAAAGAAGTTCAAGAAGCTTACTTGGATAAAAATTGATGCAAATTTACGAGCATTGATTCGAGTGGCTGGACAGATACTCCACAGATCACCGAAGTCGTCTGAGTTTTCTGGGTTCTACGTGTGTCATTCTTCAGAGTTCTTGAGGAAAAAAAGGGGGAGTAAAAAGTAAAAAGTGAAATTGAAGGATTATTTATATTGATCGTGGCACGGTTAATAAGGTAATGATGGGGGTGATTTTCGAGGCGTGAAAAAATGTGTTAACCATCAAATTGTTTTTTGGGAAACTGCAATGACATGATTGGTTATTTTTTTCGAAAAGGCATTGACAGCTCTGACAGGTCACATGTAGACCTTCTTGAGCCTATAAATAAGAATCAAATGGCTCAAGAGAGGGGACTTTTGACTTTCAAACATTTAGCTTGAGAACGCTTGAGCTAGGAGATTCTAAGAGAGAAAAATAGTGTTATCCATCACAATTGTATTTATCTGAGATTTAGTGAACTCGTGAACCCTAGTTCATTGATCACTGTTCATGGAATACTATATCAATAAGAACACTAAGTGGATGTAGGTTATTACCATTCTATTGGGGCCGAACCACTATAAATTGTTTGTGTCGTTTATCTTTTTATCTGGATTTCTTCTCATTTTCATCTTACTTTATACCGTTTATCTGATTCCGTATCATTGACCAATTCGAGGGTCAACATAATTATTAATAAATATTAAAAAAAGAGTTACGGAAGACGCATTGCCGTTATTGATGATTTTAGATATTTTTTTTAATTATTTAATGGTCATAAATTAAATATAATAGAATAAAATTATAAATAGATTAGAGATTTTGACTTGAATTCTCCTTTTATTTATTTTAAAAAAAACTGTGACATTTTCCAATTTTGACATTGTCATTTAAAATATATGTGACGACTAACTTTATAGGTATTATTTATGTTTTTGCAAATAAAATTGCTTCAATTGGCTTATCACATTATTGTCAAGGCAATGGCACTATCCCAGTTGATTTGTTGATTATTTGAGCTTAAGAACAAATGGAACTTGAGTAGCTTAATTCTATAAAACAAAGTTTTAAGGGTTTTTCGCTTCCTATTATTAAGTTCATATGGATAGAGACTGTTTACTTCATTTAAATTTGATGAATTAGATTTCTGGACATGATTTTTGTTTACCTTGTATGGTATAACTTCCTAAATGTGGGAATATATTATTGATAAGATGAAGATGTTAAAATATCAAGATCAATAATTTAAAATAAAAACTTTAAAGATTAACAAACATTAATAGTTGAATAAATACCCGAGAGGATTGTGTTATCATTAACACGTAAATAAATCAAATTTGGAAATATGAATTTGAATTAATTGAAAATTGAAATTGAAAGAATTTAGAGATATGAAGAGAAAACAAAATTAAAGTTGAGGAAAATATGAGATTAATAGAGAATGTTTAGAATATATATAAATTCATAAAGAGATATTTATCTATTTTTAAATAATAATAATATTCTTTAAATATCTCATTTAAATTTTAAAAATTTCATTTATTATTATAATATATAAAATGATTAAAAAAATTAGATTAAATGATAAAATAGATAGAATGATTTAAAAAAAAATTAGAGTGACACGTCATCTCATTGGTGCTCTCATTTATATATATATATATATATATTTGAAAAAATAAATAAAACTCAAGGGAATTCCCTCACCGATATCTCTTCTATATAAAAAGTGTGTAGGTAATGGAATTTTTTTTGTTTTAACAGTTTGTTTTGTTAACTTTAACGAAATATTCTAAATATTTAACGAAATATGTATTTAAAACTAATTAGAAATAGATATTTATTAATTATATTAATATAAATTCAAATATTATAAAATATGATTATTATAATAATATTTAATATAAAACTACATATATAATAATTATATTAATATATTTAATTCAAATTCAAATATTATAAAATATGATTATTGTAATAATATGTAATAATAATAATATATTATTGTAATAATATATAATACAAAACTACATATTTAATAATTATATTAATATAAATTTAAATATTATAAAATATCATTATATTATCTTAGTTTTTATTAAAAAAAATTATCATTTATATTTAAAAAGAAAACATATTTTTTTTATTTCATCTAATTTATATAAATATATATATTCATATTGAATAACAATAAATATTACAAATATTTTATATATAAGTGTCGTGTGTATATAAATAATATTATGATTGTGTAACTACATAAGAAATTATAATAATATTTATCTTCTATCAAAAATAAATAAAATTATTCTTCAATCATTAAAGTGTAATTTGAATAATATCATAAATATATTGTATCTTAAATAGGATAATATGTGATATAAAATATTATCATATTGTATATATGTTTTTTTAAAATTATAAACAATATTTTTGTTTAATTTTTCTTTTAAAATATTTATATAATTATTTTATATATAATATTATTTATTTATTTAAAATTTATATGACAATTATATCAATTTAAAAAAATTAATTAATACATTTTATAAATAAAATTAAGGAAATTTGAAAAAAAAAAAACTTGAACAATTATGAAATAAATAATAATATTTCCTGAAAATTACATATTTAAATAAAAAACAAAGAGAAACAAACACGATCATCATATTCCTATTCATATCTCGATCAGACATGTCGAAAACATCCAAATGAAAGTCTGGCCAAGGCGCTCAGAAGATTAGACCTAAACCTGAGCACACTCCAATGCCCCTTCTCGCTACTAAATACAACCGGCTTATCGCCGCAGCTTAGGGCGGCGAACATCGAGACTGGCACCCGGCGACTCTGCCTTTTCCTCATCTCCGTCAGTTCCATCCTCGACGGAAGCCTCGCCAGTCCAAACAACACGTTATGCTTCCTAGACCAACTTCTGCCTCTGCTATTAGTATTACTATTCGACTTGTGCTGCCGGCACCGGGAGTTCTCGGTGTCCGGTAACCTAAGGGAGCTAGAACGAAGTGGAGGACTAGTCGTTGTAGTAGTACGGAAATTGTTGAAGCGACAGGATTGGGCCTTGCTACAGCGAGAGGCTGACCTAGTCCAAGAAAATACTGAACTGTGGTGATGATCTGATGATGACGTGGCATGATGAAGGAACTGAGACGACGACGTCGTTTGAGGAAGGGAATTTATGGGTTTTGATGTTGATGATCTACATGGAATGGATTTTCCACAGAAGAGAACTGTCGTGTAGTTATCATCAGATGAGAATGTTTCAAGAGACTCTAATGAAGATGATGATGAGGATTCGGTGGTCGTGGTGGTAGAGAATTCAAAATAATCCTCAGAATTATATGAATTTTCATTGTTTGAAACTACGTCATTTTCATCGTCGTTGTTGCCTAGTGAGAGGTTACTGAGAGAAAGAGCGTCGACGTCGTCTTCTGATGATTCCTGATCATTTTCGGAATAATAATTATAATCAAAATGATCGTCATTGACAAATAGTGGTGGTATTACTTGTCGGATTTTGTCGATTTTCATTGTGGCTTTATATGCAGCTTAAACACCAGCAATATATATAAATATAAACATAAATATACACATATATATATTTAGGGGATAGACATGTGTATAAGTATATATCTAGTGTGATATAATGAGACAATTTTGTCTAGAAACGAGATGGATATGGGTGGTTCGGTTGGAAAGATTAAACTGCGTTCTGGAAGAAAGTGGGTTAGAAAAAAACTCGTGATTTTTATTTGACTTTCATTTAATTTACTAGCATGGTGATCAATCAAATCCATGTCTAGAAGCAAAGACGAGGTAGCTTCTTTAGAAGCAGTAATCTTATATATGCGTGGAAGTTAATTAATAATTATAAATCCCCACTAGAAAAACTAATTTATCAGTGAGCCAAGTCTAACAAATAATCTTCTAGAAATATTTTTTTTAAATATACAGCTAATTACATGTTACAGTCTTCTATAGTTATAATGTAGTACAAAATAACATGACATAGTTAGGGTCCCTTTACAATACTAACTCCTAGACAACTCACCCAAACCCAACATATTCCCCCACAAGAGATATTTTTGACCACCACACAACTTCTTGAAATCTCCATTGTTGACAATTTTTGGTACAATCTATGGGAAGAGATGGTCAAACCTCAAGTATGAAGGGACAAGAGATGTCATGTCACCATGGAAAACAACACACATAAAAGTAATAACATTATTAGGGTTTATTTTTTATAGCAAAACCTCTGTGGCAAAGTACAACCATCAAAGCCATTTTGACATTAATCAATACCAAAATAAATACATTTTAGCACTATTTTTTTTTCATTCCAACCACAGCACTAAAACTTACACAAAAATATATTATATATTATTATATATTGTTGACACAATTTTTTTGTCAACTGAGAATAAAATAAATCATAAAAGAGAATTAGGCTTGTACTAAACCGAAAATAGAGAACACACACGATTTATGTGGTTCAGTAGTTAAAATCTACTTAGTCTACGAGTCAATGTTATTGCTGTATTTTTCTCAAGAGAATTGTTTATGACAATTTCTCCAAAGTTTCGGTATACAAGAGTTTCGTCCTTTTTCCTATCTGTTCCCTCTCCATTTATAAGAGATTAATGGACTTGTTTTGGTAACATACAAAAATGGGTAATTTTTCTTTATTACATTATTTACATTAATTGCATGATTTCCTATATTTATTGTGCACAATCGCAATATTCTTTATTCATATATAAATCTCGACTCTTCAAGGATTCATATCTGCGTCTCCAGATTGTCGGTTGCGAGCTGAATAATTATGGAGCGAGCTTAACTATTTTATGATAGTTCGTTCTGCATGTTAGGTTGTAGGAGCTATGTTTAGGCGTCCTCAAGGTCTGACAAAACGTCCTCCTTAATTCATTGACGACCTATGCTTAGACCGACCTAAGTATCTGGACACTAGCTCCATGTGCCTGAAGCTAAAGAAAGCTTCATTAAATGTTGGACAACTGTACCTCAAACAAGACACGTTAACTCGTATTTTTCAAGTACAACATTTGTCCTTAAGCCTCTGCTCGTGCATGACATCACCCCTATCTTTGCCAAGCACAATAGAGGCTTTTGGGTTCCCAAGTACAGTGACAATTGTCTTTTTGGGGAAACATGCTCACCTCCCCTCTCGAGTACTTTGACACATGTCGCATCCCCATAGGAGTCTGTTTGGGTTCCCAAGTACAATGACAATTGTCTTTTCGCCTTTTTGTCATCGTTTCACCAATTTAACCATGACCATTCGATCTAAAATCTTCTTGATCAAACGGTCCTAGATTCCCTAAACTAATTCTATATGTACCCATTTTCACTCGTCTCCCTTTTTACCTTTCCATCTCTTTCACAAAAATTTCTTTCTAACTTTTCTCTTTGGCTTTTTTAAACCTCATCGTCATCTTTCTTGATTCAACAGAAGTTCTATTGAGACTTGTGCCCTTAAAGCGTATTTCTATATAAACAATTACCATTAATAAAATAAAGTTAATATTTTGCACTAGGATTTATATTTAATTATACATGACATTATCTTGAAGATCTAATACTATTGATATGATCTTGAATCAAATATATGTATAATAATTTATATACAAAAGGATTTAATTCAAGATAATAATATAAAAAAAATTGTAATTTGTAAATAAAGTGATGAGACCTTTATTTAATGAAGATTATGAGTATGGTCTATTATATGTTTAAGACAGCAGCTTATCTAGACTGTTAAGTGTAACAACACAAAAAGATAAATGTATCATATACAATATAGATTGCGTGGGGCCGGGACAAAATGAAAAACAAAAACTTATGATAATCTTAGTTAAAATATAGAAATTCAACATTCATCAATCAATGGTTGTTTGAGACTTGACCTCAATCCTGATGTGAGTATTGAGCTCCTATTTGTGCTTTTATGACTTTTAACTTATCAGGTAAGGTTCTATATTCCTGTGATCGAATTTTTCATATCTTGGAGTCAAAGAACTACAAGTTGCTGGGAACATACTTCAAAGAAATAGAATTTGCTCCTTACTTAAAGAAGGGCCATCTCTGCAAGTCTGCTCACAAAATAATCAAAGAGTATATTTTCAAAACATATACATGAATATATTTATATAGAAATTTCAGAATTATGATCTTGTAGTGACTTATTTAATGCATAGTGATATATGTTGTCCCAATATCAGAATCAAAGCTCATGACTATATTACCATATTTACAATATATAAAGGAACAAACAAGCAATAAAAGTAGCATGATTGTATACCCAAATTACAGAGGAACAAACTAAAATTCGTGTTAATGAACAAAATTTGCTCCTAAATGCTCCTAAAAGAAAATCAATTGAGTATAAAGAAAGGAAGATATACCACAAAGCAGTGAAGTGAAAAGGCTTGAAGTAGTGGCCATGGAAGCAATTATATATGTACTACCCATTGCAAGCTTCTGAATATTTAATTTGAAATTCAAAATCATCCTAGCAAGTCACTAGATTCATAGATGGGAATGATTAATTCGCTAAATAGGCATATATACAAAACATAGCAAAACAAACATGATATGTAGCTAAGTTTGTAATATAATTGAATTTGGGGTTTAATTATATAATATATATAACTAGATCCAATCCAAATAAGAAATAAAATCATAGGCATAGAAAGAGCCAGCATGCTATTAGAAACAAAATGAGCACATGTGATAGTTTTTTGACGAGTTTTAATATGTATTTACCACAAAATACAATTGGTCAGCTTTTTTACATAAATTTAAATGAAAATTTTGCCAACATGAAATGTAGGCAAGGAGGACAAGTATAAGGAACAAAAGCAAAAGACCCAACGAAAAACTTGAAACAACAGAAAAGTATAAAGCACTAAGATCAGAATTTAAGAAAGAAAAAAAATAGGTAGTTTTTTTGTCTTTTTTTTTCATCATTATTACATACACAGTAAATACAAAATTCCAATCATGATTCACTTCAAACATTTAGCGCTATTACACCTTAAAATTAGAATACCATATAAAAATCAAAATGTGTTTATTTATATCCTGCAAAAAGCACACATGGATCAGAGCAGAACACTCTTAATTGAATAGCGTGCAATATTACCTTTTTCATTACATTAATAGTAGAGCAATGGACCATTACTAAATTAGAAGAAAACTCTTATTCCAACAAGAATTTTCACAAAATCAAATTGTGATGATACTTTAATGACAACAGAAAAAGAAAAGTGTTCCATGTTGAACACTATTAATGAAAGTAAAAGCATAAAAGTGATCAAATTGAAATAAATTAAGAACATTTTTATTATGAATAGAAGCCATACTTAAGCAAGTGTAGTCTATGAAATGGGAGTATGTGACAAAGTGCATTAATGAGTCAACTACAATGTGAAAAGTAGAACAAACAGTAATACTCATAAATAATTATATTGTTATATATATATACACTGCAAAAGTCCAGAAAGTTAAATAGAGTACCCGTAACATCTCCATTGCTTTTACTAAATATATATATATATATACAATTAAATGAAGCTAAGGTATAATTAGTTAAAAGTCAACTAAAATTGACTTTGACCCATGCAAGCTTCTAATCTTACGTTCATAAAAAGGCAGTAAAAGGATACCTGCACTACTTTCAGTTTTTGTAATATGCAGTTAATGATTTTGGCCCAGGCAAGCTTCTAATCGTCCACATTTGAGTAGTGTCAATCCTCTGTTTTTGGAACTTCTTCTGCCTATATCTGTTGGTAGTTGCATTCATCTCATATATAGTTACTTGACAATAAAATCCATACAAACCAATTATCTTAGATTCGAAAATTACAACCTCTTGAATTAAGAACAATATTAGAGCTTGAATACATAGAAAATAAAAAACAAAATAGAAAAGTTGGGAACTTGAAAGTACCTGCAAAGAGATTTCATTTCTTCTTTCCACCCAAATTTTATAAGCCTTGTTCTCTTAGAAGCTACAATAGTCTTTCTTATTCACAACTCTCAATCAAGTGTCATAAAGAAACACCACAACTTTAGATAGTCAAGAGCAATTTCTTATTAAAAGAGGGTACTCATTAATTATGATAAAAAAAAAAACCTTCTTTTGTGTTTAGAAGATCTTGACGCGTAGGAGGCTCTTTTCTGTACAGAACTGCAGCTTCAACCTTCTAGATTTCTGCAACCCTTTCTATTAATATTTGCAGCTTTCACCAATTTTTTCAAGTTCTGTCCCAATATATAGATTTCATCATATAGGAACCATAAAGAGAGTGAACAAAATTTGGAGAAAATGCTAAAATGGATACAAGATTCACCTAATTTTAAATGATAAAATTGATCCGTCATTTCGCATGAAACACATATTAATTTGGATAAATAAAAATGTTGCACTGTGGAAAGTAAAATTATTCAGTTTTTTAATTCTAAAACTGTAAAGAATGACAGAATCCTACTGCAAAGTCCAACATCCTTCAGCTGAAATCGTAACTATGACCTCGAATTAGTATTCATCCCAATCAATATAATGCTAGCCAGATTGTACTTTATTTCCTTAGACTTTGTATATATGTTTTGCCATTCTTTATGATCAATTAAAACAAAATTCAAACACTTCCACTTAGTGAGACAAATCCTTATCATTATGCTAATTTTCATAAGTTGGTGAAATGGTCTTACTAGCAAGAAAGTGACAGCTGTTTTAGTTTTAACTTTCATACATCTATACTAAGCTCTAAGGTGAATTCTCAAGAGGGCTGGAGCTTCTTCTAAAATCCTTATTTTTGGTTTGTGCACAACAATTAGTTTTTTCTTCTATAGTGTTTATGTTTTACATATTACCCAACAATAACAGCCCCTCTGATATAGGTAGCCAAATGACAAAGTTTTGGCACTTTTCTAAGTTTACCCAACATCATTCAATGAAACTGAAAATACATTCAATGAAACTCTTAGAAGCTACAATAGTCTATAATATTATCCAGGTCAATGCAACAAAGAAATAATCAATTCTTACCAAATAAAGCATAGGCCAATACAACACCAAATCATGACAGACACTTATTGGTGAGGAAATTCTTTTAGAACAAATCATGACAGGCACTCACTAAACTTTAACAGATTCATGAATACCATAAAGATATGCAAGTTTCCCAATTAAAAAACTGAAAGAGAAAATTGGAAATAAAGAAACTTTTTTTGAGGAAATTTAGATCACACTCTTTAGAGTACACATAGTCTCCATCAATTGTAGCATAAAGTACATATCACGATCATCATGTAAAGCCTGCCATATCATTTACAGCGAAGCCAAGATTATACTTCCAGTCCACCTTTTGTGATTTCAAAATACAAACTAAAGTAGAATATACATATATTTATACCTTCATACTCAATCTCCTTCTTTGCAGTCATCTTCGGCATCTGGGTCGAAAGCAGGGAGGAGAGGGAACTCAAATCCATCAATGTCTTTCCAATCGCCAGTGAGACCGTCGACAGTCATGAAGTCGGGAGATTAGTTTAACGATACAAACTGCAACAAGGAGATTAGTTTAACCATACAAACTGCAATAGGAAAATCATTGGTACTCGCTGCTTCATAACTGGATTCATTGCAGAAATGGGGGAGGCGGTATAGTTTAGTGTAGGATTCTTTTGTCTTTCTAAGTCTTTCTTTTGGTAAGCTTAAGTGACCCAAAAAAATGGCGGGATAATGAAACTTTACCCCCCAAAATAAAGCCCCCTCTTTTATTTAGTTTTCTTTTAACGTTTCTTTATTGTAGCTTTTTTTTTTTGATAATGTCAATTTCTTATGTTATTAATATAGTTATTTGTTGTAGTGTTATTTAAATGAAATAAGATTAGTTGTTCCTTTAGTGTTGATTGGGGATTTGAACATAATGTGCATCCAATTTCTGTTGGAGAATAGACATTTCATTATGTAATTAAATTTATAAAATAATATTCATTTAGAGGATCAATAGAATTAATTAATAAAAACATAATTAGAAAGGTTAGTGGACATTAAGGCATAGCTCTATTTTTTATTAATTAGTTCTATTCATCCTCTAATGAATATTATTTTATAAATTTAATTATATAATGAAATTTCTATTCTCCAACTAGCATAGGGTCATAACTCATGCAATGACTAAATCAACGGACGACTTTATAGTTATAAATTCTAATAATATAAGACTATAGTTTTGAGAGTTCAACAATGAATTTCAAGTGTAATAATTCATAGTAAATAAATTAATTAATAGAACTAAAAGTTGGTGAAATTATTTTAGTGCAAATTAGTTGTTCCTTATAGTGTTGTTTCGGGGCTTGGACATAGTGTGCACCCAATTTCTGTTGGAGAATAGTATTTTCATTATGTAATTAAATTTATAAAATAATGTTCATTAGATAATTAATAGAACTAATTGATAAAAACATAATTAGAAAGGTTAGCGGACATTAAGAAATAGCTCTAATTATGAACAACTAGCAGAGGGTTATAACTCATGCAATGACTAAATCAATGGATGACTTTATAGTTACAAGTTTTAATAATATAAGATTGTAATTTTGAGAGTTCAACAATGAATTTCAAGTGGAATAATTCATAGTGAAAAAATTAATTAATAGAACTAAGAGTTGGTGAAATTAATTAAATTTTTGGTGTTGATGGTAATGTTATCCCTAAAATCAGAAGTGATTGACATGGCAGACATTAATTACACGTGGCTGACACCTGGCAGAATCTGTGTTCGACTATCGACCAGGAAGACATCCAGTATCATGTAATCGGTTTCTTCATACGACCAGCCTGGTCGTACGCACGTTATACGCGGAGGAAATCTTAGGCAGTTATGATGGAATCCGAAATTATCTCCCATGATTTCCTGAGTATCCGATTATTTAGGAAAGAATATCTGTAACAAATCAATGTAAATCTTCCCTGAGCATATAAATAGAGAAAGAGGGCTCAGGAAACGGGGATCCTTTTCTTTTGCGCAAAAAAGATCATTTGAGATTAGAGAGAGATTACACGAGAATAATTGTATTTTCTTCTTCAGAGGTTAGTAAAACTCATTGAACCCCAGTTCTTTGATCACCCCTTTGAATCTTATTTCAATAACAATTCAAGTGGACGTAGGTTATTACCAGATCCTGGGGCCGAACCACTATAAAATCTTGTGTTCTTATTATTTTCATCATCACATTCTTTTCAACGTATTCATCCACGTCAAGCGTATTTTGACTACGTGTCAGTTGGCCAAAATCTGGGTCAACATTCTGGTGCTTTCATTGAGAGCTTGATATAGCATCGTTGAGAAAACCAATGGCGAAAACTACCAGGAAAACTGGACAGGCGGTCGGCGCTGCACCATCTAACCCGCCTCCTCCTCCTCCTCCTCCTCCAAACGTGGCTGAAGATGAGCCACATTTGGAATTTGATGAGGAAGAAATGGATGACACAACGCTGAAGAGTACCCTAGGGGCACTGCATGAGGAGCTGGCCAATCTGAGGGCCAGCCAAGAAAGTGCCGCTGAAATCATGGTGCGGCAGCAGTAGGAAATTGAGCGGCAGCGCCTGGAGCTGAGTGAAAGGCAGGCAGAGAAGGACCGCCGTCAGAGGGAGGCCATGTCAGCCCTCGAAGCAGCCCTACAGTTGGCTAGGAATCAGGCTGCACCTGCCTCGCAGCCTGATCAACCCACGAATGGGCCACCCCAGAGGGGTCCCAATCCTAGCCCGCCTATCCAACCCTCGAGCCCACAAAGGCTCGAGCAGCCGACTGTGCCTCAGGAAGATCTCCCACCAAGGGATACTGAAGCACAGCCTATCTCGTAGGCTGGTCGCGGCAATCCCCCGCAGCAGAGGCAGAATAGGACCGGGCAGCAGCCTCGTAGTCCTAGACGCCATAGGGGCGATGAGCCAAACCTTTCGAACAGAGGACAACATCCTCCTGGTAACAGGAGGAACTCAGAGTTAGGATCTGCGGTCCGAGGCCCCCCACGGCATGATAATGCACGAGGACCTAACGACCAACGCAGACCACCCTCTAACGCTCGGGAGGTTCCAGCCCGGGAAGGCAACCGACGGAACAGTCGATCCCGCCATAGCCAATCAAGATTCAGAGATGGCCATGGTTATAATGAGGCCGACTCAGGCAGAGGGAATGCCGGTCGGAGAAATGAAGAAAGGGGTGGAGGCAGAAGCCAGCTACCTCAAGATGACCAACCCGACAGACGGGACGCTGGGGGGCAGCCCAGACAAAATAACATCTTCAACCGGCTCGGAGCTAGCGAGCAGCGGAGGAGGGATGAGGACTTGAGAGACGTACTCAACGATCGCCGCGAGCGGCACAGCGAGTACGTCCCCCCAACAGCAGAGGCCCCGGCGATTCCTAGCGCCGTGCAGGCCCAGATAGATGCCCTCAACTAGGCAGTGCAGCAGCTGGTCGGGGGAAGAACATCTTATATCGACCATGATAAGAGAAAAGGTACTCCTTTCATCCAGAGGATAGCCATGGCGGAAACTCCTAGCAAGTTTAAGATGCCTACGCTTCCAAACTTTGACGGGTATGGTGACCCGGTATCTCATGTCAACAAGTTTGAGATACAAATGGACATTCAGAAAGTGTCCGAAGACGCTCGGTGCAGGATCTTCCCTGCAACACTTTCTGACGCTGCACAGGAGTGGTTTTTTAAATTCCCTCCTACAAGTATAATTTCCTGGGAAATGTTCGTGAAATATTTTTACGGGCAGTTCAATGCGGGTCGCGTGCACCCTACCGAGGCAAATCAGCTGGTCGAGATACGCCAGCAAAATGGAGAATCGCTAAAAGACTACGTTCAGCGTTTTATGCGAGCAGCCGCCGGAGCAAAAACGGTGGGTGATGAAGGCAAAATGATGGTCATAACGGCAGGAGTTAAGCGTCGTACCCCTCTCTGGGAGAGCCTCAGAAAGCATGGGGTTAGAACTACCCAGGAATTCTTAGATCGAGCTGATCACTACATCAAGCTCGAAGACGCCATCGCCAATGAAGGAAAGCCCCCAGGCAAAGATAAGGAGACAGCCGAGCCCGCCAAAGCAGCCAATGGGTCCAAGCCCAACGGCAAAGGCAACGGGAACGACAACGGCAATGGCAAGAATGGTGGAAAACGGCCACACAACGAGCCTTCCACCTCTGACAACAAAAGGACCAAGGGTAATCGTTATGAACCTCGGTTCACTAACTATACTGCCCTTATTGAGTCTCGGGGAGAGGTATATCAGGCCACGAGTTCCAGTGTGCCTTACAAGAAGCCTTCCCCCATTCGAAAGGATATTTCGAGGAGAGACACTACCAAGTTCTGTCGTTATCACAAGGACTACGAACATGACACCAATGAATGCAACCAGTTGAAGGATGAGATCGAGTTCCTTATCAGACAAGGACACTTGAGAAGATATGTATGGGCCTCGGGAAATTCCCAATGAGAAGCTCCCGGTGGCAACGAGCAAGCGCCCACACGCCAACGCTCGCCACCTTTACAGCCTGATCCCGTAGCCGGCACCCTATTAACCATCTGCAGAGGCCCGCACCTTGCAGGAAACAGCGGGAAGGCCAGTGAACGATATGCTCGGACCCTGCACCGCGACCAGGACATCGAGATGATGGTTGTGGAGGACCGCGCGCCGAAAAGGGCTCGATCAGAAGAGGGCGAGATAACCTTCTCTAATAGCGATGCCCAGCATGTCCGGTTCCCACACTCCGATCCGCTGGTCGTGGACATCCAAATGGCCAATATGATGGTGAAGAGAGTGTTAGTTGATACAGGAAGTTTAGTGAACATCCTGTACAAATCTTCTCTAGAACGCATGAAGTTGTCCGTTAAGGATTTGGAGCCTTGCAACCAAAAAATATACGACTTCTGTGGCGAGGGACTCGCCCTCGCAGAGTCAATCAGACTTCCAGTGATAGCAGGTACAATGCCTGCTACCAGGACATTACTCACTACTTTCATAGTGGTCGATTGTCCCTCGGCGTACAATGCCGTCATTGGAAGACCCATACTGGTTGACCTACAGGCCGTCACCTCCATATGGCACCTAGCCATGAAATTCCCGATAGACGCAGGGGTAAGACGCGTGTTAGGAAACCAGAGGGAAGCCAGGCAATGCTACAATGCCTCAATCACGAAGGCGAAGAAGGGAACGCCAAAAAGCACTCCCTCTGAGAGGTTGCAGATGGCAATTGATACACAAGCCCAATCCGGTGAAGGAGTCACCAAATATGGTGTTGCCCAAAGGAGGATAGAGATTTGGATCCTCGCTTTGGCGATTTTGAGGAAAATGTTGGACCCGTCGAGGACTTGGAAGAGGTCCAACTTGACGAGAAGGACCCGACCAGAGTCGTGAAGGTCGGGAAAAACTTAGAACCCACTACGAAACATTCACTGGTGGAATTTTTGCGGAAGAACCAGGAAGTCTTTGCCTGGTCACACAAAGACATGGCTAGGATAGATCCTGCAGTCATAAGCCATGTCCTGAATATAGACAAGAGTTTTCCGCCCGTTCAACAGAAAAGAAGGCTTCTCGATAAGGATCGGTCGAGAGCCTTAAAAGAAGAAGTTGAGAGATTGAAGGAGAATGGGTTCATCAGGGTGGCGTTTTATCTATCGTGGGTCTCCAATCCAGTACTGGTTCCCAAGCCTAACGGCAAGTGGCGAACCTGTGTGGATTTTACAGACCTCAATAAAGCCTGCCCGAAGGATTGTTTCCCACTCCCAAGGATCGACCAGTTGGTCGATGCTACTGCAGGACACGAGATCCTCTCTTGCATGGATGCATATTCGGGCTACAATCAGATCAGCATGCATCCCCCTGACGAGGATCACACCAGCTTTCAGACTGATACGAGATTATGCTGTTATAAAGTAATGCCCTTCGGACTGAAAAACGCAGGTGCGACTTACCAACGACTAGTTAACCACATGTTTAAAGAGTTGATCGGCGTAAACATGGAGGTATACGTGGACGACATGCTGGTAAAGTTGAAAAAGGCGGAAGGACATGTGAAGGATTTGCAAGAGTGTTTCGATGTATTGAACAAGTACCAGATGAAACTAAATCCTCTCAAATGTTCCTTCCGAGTTGGATCAGGGAAGTTTTTGGGGTTTATTGTTAATTCAAGAGGAATTGAGGCCAACCTCGACAAGATAAAAGCCCAGATCGATATGAAATTGCCAGAAAAGATCAAGGATGTACAAAGTTTGACTGGGAGAGTTGTGGCCCTAAGTAGATTTATTTCCAAATCAACAGATAAATGTGTCCCTTTCTTCAATCTACTTAGGGGCAACAAGAAATTTGAATGGACAGGAGACTGCGAGCAAGCTTTTCAGGCCTTGAAAGCCCATATGGCACAGCCTCCTATTTTATCGAAACCTATCGAAGGAGAAACTTTGTTCATTTACCTGGCGATCACTAAAGTTGCTGCTAGTGCGGTCCTAGTACGAGAAGAAGAAGGCGTGCAAAAGGTAGTTTACTATGTAAGCAAGAGGCTAATCGGAGCAGAACTGAGGTATCCTCCCATCGAGAGGTTAGCATACTATTTAATCCTGGCCTCAAGGAAGCTACGTCCTTTCTTCCAAGCCCATCCTATCACAGTTTTAACCGACCAGCCCCTTCGGCAAGTCCTCCAGAAACCAGAAGCGGCTGGGCGTCTATTAAAATGGGCAGTCGAACTAGGGCAGTTCGATATTACGTATTCACCATGAGCAGCCGTAAAGGGACAAGTCTTGGCCGATCTCATTGCAGAGTTTACCAAACTCCCAGACGACGAGCAATGCGAAAAATCTAATGCGCCTGAGCCTCATGATCAAGCTCCCTCATGGAAGTTGTTTACGGATGGGTCGTCAAATGAATCTCACGCGGGAGCAGGAGTGATATTGATAACGCCAGAAGGGCATCGATTTCACTGCGCCATTAGGTTTGACTTCGTAGCCTCGAACAATGAAGCAGAATACGAGGCCCTCCTCGCTGGATTACGATTGGCAAAAGACATGGATATGAAAGTGCTCAATATTTACAGCGATTCACAACTGGTGGTGAATCAAGTTCTAGGGGAATATCAAGCACGGGGTCTCAAAATGGGAGCCTACCTAAATAAAACTAGAGATCTATTGGCACAGTTCCAGAAGTATACCCGCCAGCAGATACCTCGAGACCATAATTGTAATGTAGATGCCTTAGCCAAACTCGCAAGCGCGAAAGATGCTGACACTTTGAACATTGTGCCAGTAGAAAGATTGAGCGAGCCGAGCATACGCACAGATGTGACTAGCATGGAAATCCAGATGGAAGATACATGGATGGCGCCATACTTGGAGTATCTGACCAGCGGTACACTGCCGACAGATAGGAACAAAGCCAGAACTCTTCAAAGGCAGGGCGCGAGATATATACTGGTCGATGGTGTTTTATACTGAAGGGGATATTCCATGCCACTGCTCAGATGTATTATGCCCGAGAAAGCTAAGGAACTGATGAAGGAAGTACATGAAGACTTTTGTGGAGATCATGCTGGGGGGCAAAGTTTGGCGAAAAAGATTCTAAGGCAGGGTTATTTCTGGCCAACTATGAAGGAAGACTCTGCGAAGTACGTGCGGAAGTGCGATAAGTGTCAAAGATTTTCCAAAATCCCACGAGCAGCTCCAAATGAATTAAAACAAATGAAGAGTCCTTGGCCTTTTGTAGTATGGGGAATAAACTTGATTGGATCCCTGCCAACGGGGAAAGGTGGAGTGAAGTATGCAGTCGTAGCAGTTGACTACTTCACCAAATGGGTCGAAGCTGAACCACTCGCTACCATAACGACCAAGAAAGTTCTTGACTTTGTCATCAAGAACATTGTTTGCCGATATGGTTTGCCTCGAAAAATCGTCTCAGACAACGACACCCAATTTGACAGTGATCTGTTCACCGATTTCTGCGAAAGACACGGGATTATCAAAAGCTTTTCTTCAGTTGCTCATCCATAAGCGAACGGGCAGGTCGAAGTAGTGAATAAAACGCTTAAGGACACCCTGAAGAAAAGACTTGAAGACGCTAAAGGAGCATGGTCAGAACAGCTACTTGAAGTCCTATGGTCGTATAGAACTTCTCACCGAATAGCGACAGGTCATACTCTGTTTTCCTTAACATACAGATATGAAGCCATGTTGCCAGTCGAGTTAGATCCACCCTCGCATCGGCGAATTACATACGACCAGGATCAGAACAGCCAATTGATGATGGAGTCCCTAGACTCAATAGAAGAAAAATGAGAAAAAGCCCAACTCCGAGTAGCTGCGTAAAGTTGCCCGGTACTTTAATTCAAAAGTAAAAGAAAGAAAATTCAACGTCGCAGATCTAGTGCTACGACGAGTTTTCTTGAATACCCGCGACCCCACTGCTGGAGTACTCGGACCAAACTGGGAAGGACTGTACCAGATCGAAGAAGTCCTTCACCCGGGCACCTACAAACTTGCACGCTTAAATGGAGATCTCGTTCCACGCTACTGGAATGGAGAACACCTGCGCAAGTACTACCAATGAACAGTCCTTCTTAAAGTACTGGCTTGTATTAATTCTTATTTTTTACAAGTTTCGAAAAAGGGTTAGCCACGTTGTATGGCTAATCGCTCATAAGTGTAAGATCTTTTTTAAGATCCCTCGTACAAACATGTTTAGTCCATTTTAATACGAGATTATAAGGGATTGTGTGTAGCCAGTCATTCTTGCCAACCTTTGTAAATTTATTTTTACAAGTATTTGTTCATTACGTGTGTTGTTTTGCTGTATTACGTGTTGAATTGTATAACGAGCAGTAATGTTCGAACAGGTCGTGGTCAGGGCAAGTGACCAAGGACCTAAAGCTCCTCGATCACTTGGGGGGCATATAAGATACATCGATAGTAAAGCGTACCATAAGGTATGTAACACACATGAACAAAATGAGTGAAAGCATGCTAAGGTACTTAGAGCATTTTTCAAAATTTATGTTTTGTAAAACCAAACCAAAGTACTATGCTAAGTTCGGTCATGCGAACAGGTATTATAATAAAAGAAACATTATAATATCAGTAAGGCAATCATTTACACTGCGAGCATTAGTGCTCGGATGTAAATATGTAATTAAAAGGAAAAACCTTTTACACCGCGAGTAGTACTACTCGGATGTAATCGTTCAAGTGTAAGTAAAAAGCTTCCCCCGCAGCAATAAAAAGTAAATTGTCTTTACAAATAGACCTGTGGGTCATAAAAACTATGAGATAAAAAGAGAATTACTGGGGAGCAGGAGGGTCTTCTGGATGAGGAGCGCTCTTATCAGCCGGAGGATCAGCCTTAGCATCAGCAGCAGGGGTCTTGGCCTTAGCTCTCTCCTCTGCCTCCAAACGAGCAGTGCACTGCGCCATCAGTGTCCATTGCAACTTCTCGGAGAGGTAGTTAATTTTGGCCCCCCAGTTGTGTTTCCAGAAATCGTAGAAACTGAGGAAGGTGGCTTCCTTGTACTTCTTCAGATTTCTGGCCCCGTCCTCCTCGAGCTCCTGAATGCGCCCTTCAAGCTCCTGAACGCGCCCCTCAAGTTCCTGCACCCGTCCCTCAAGCCTTTTTGTCTCCTCCCTGCTACCAGTCAGGTCAAGTTTGGCCTGCTTACACTCTTGGGTATTGAGTACAGCACTTTCCCTCCATTTATTCCTCTCCTCGTTAGCTTTCTTCAAGGCCCCTTGGTTCTCCTGAAGCTCCTGGGTGAGAGTGGCTTGGTCCTCGCACAGTTGCTCATTCAGCTTGGACAGCTCCTTGTTCTCCACAAGCAGCTTATTATTATCCTCAAGCAGCTTAGTGTTGTCAGCCTCAAGCGCTTGCTTGGCCTGGGCCAGCCTGGAGTCGTAGTTCTTTTCTCGGGAGACCAGCGCTCCAGCACAATGCCAGCTAGTAGTCAAAGACAGCAGCCCCTGAAGAAAAAATGAGAAGGTTAGGGAAAGAAGTATAATATAAACCATGAAGTAGCAAAAGTTGACTTGCACTGGCTATCTCATTCAACCCTCTGTTGATGATTTGGTCGACGTCCATAGTGGCAGTGTTATTGATGGCGGTCTGGCTGCGTCTATGCTTTGAGAGCCGATATATTCTCTCCCTGGCCATGCCAACTATGTGGCTAGACAGGGAGCCTTCAGACAAGTGGTCCAAAGTCTCTTTGTCTGCGGCCTTTGAGGAAGGCTGAGGATTGGTGGGCGTGGGAGCGTCTGCTCAGGGGCAGGAGGATGTGGTAAGTCCACCTTGGAAGGGGCGTCGATGGGAGCATCTTCTGTCCGAGCCTTCTTCGAAGGGGTCTTGCTACTTTCCCCTCGAGCCCTTTTACTGTCCTTCTCGGGATAGAAGAGTCAGCGGCAGCTTGATAATGGTCAAAGAAGTCCCCGGAGTCCATACCTGCACAAAGAGAAACAATTCAAACGATGAGATAAAAGGGTCGTGGGAAAATAGAGATTATAGTAAAAGGATTACAAAAGTAAGGTACCCGAGCTACACCTACTGGTCGTAACATTATCTACTGAACTACCTAGTTCCTGGAAGAAATCTAAATTTAAAGAAGAGGCATTCCTAAAGTTTCCATCCCCATCAAATAGATGAGAAGGAATTGGCAGATTATTCAAAAACGAGAATGATGTACTGTTTACATCCGACGAGTCGTCAGATGGTTCGGTAGGCTCAGCAGCCTTTTGTTTCCCCTTGCCCTTGGGGATCGATGATTCCGCTGCTCGATGGGGAACGGCAGGTTTCCTGATTGTAACCCCAGTTGGCCTCCTCCGAGGAGGAGGTGCCTGAGATTGCTGCTCGGGTCCCCGCTCAGGTTCCACATCAGCATGGACACCACCCGCCGCGGGTTCGTTAGTCGCAAATTGGGAGCCCCAAAGGCCAGCCAACCTAAGGTTAGCCTCATTAATTAAGTTCTTTACACTCTTAGCAGCATTTGACATACTAGCTAAGACTGCTGCCCTCGACTCCATTCCTAGAGTGGGGGTCGGGCATAACCATGGACCTGGAACACAATGGAACAACGAAGTATTACGACAAGAAAGAGTTAAAGTACAAAATCTACTGGTTCAAGGATTATTATTTTCTTTACCTCCTCGAGTGAATGCCAGATTATCCGCGGCAATGTCGGGCGTAAGGAAGTACTCTTGATGGTACTTCCCCACGTTGGAGATATGAGTGGTGTCGGACAGAAAGGTGCGCCCGGTCTCTTGGTGGTAGAAATGAAAGAACCCAGTACCATCCTGGTTGGGGTTGGACTTGAGGTCGAGCAGAAAATTGACCTCATGAGGAGAAGGAGCTGGCCATTTCTTGAGCTTGTAGAGGATATAGAGCGCGGCCAGCATCCTATACCCATTTGGGGTGATTTGAAAAGGGGCCACCCCAAAGTAGTTTGCCACCCCTTGAAAGAATGAATGAAGAGGCAGGGTGGCACCCGCCTCGATATGGTACCTCGACCAGGCGCTATAAGCCCCCCCTAGTAGGTTGGCTCGCTGGTCGATGGAAGGTCTGACCAGGGTCACCCTCGTCAAATTGTATTTGTTTAAATAGTTGGTGATCATGTGAAGTGTCACCGAACTTGGGGAAACGACGTACCACTCGACAGCTGGCTGGTCGGCATGACGAGGATGGGCACACCTCTGAACTTCGGTTTCAGGGGGGAATTCACCTTGACCTCTGGTCGAGGGAGCATTAGCAGAAGGCTGACTTGGAGAGTTAAGGTTGCGTCTTTTTCTAGCTTTGGTTTTTATTCTGGCCATTTTCTGATTGGGAATTGGTGGAGGATTTGGGTTAGGACGTGAAAAGGGGATTTCTGGAATCAGTGTGTATGGATTCTCTTCGCCTTTGAGCAGTTGGGCCAAGAGTTCATCTTCAATAGGTCTTTCTCCCCCCCAAGGGTCTTGCATATGAGCTGTAAACAGACAATGGAGGAGATAAGACACAATCCGCGAAGTAGTGTGGAAGATTGGGATAACGTTGCTCGTGCCTAAATAACCGACAGCATCTTAATCCTACGCTAACTTCAACGTGGGTAGTTTGAAAGACGGATAAAAACAAAAAGGAAAGTAAACTGTTTTCTGAAAAGAGAACTTTTTCGACTCTTGAGGGGTGGGAAAAATTTTCAGTTTTTTCACCTTGCTTAAAGGTTGAATCTTTCATCAACCTAACGTCCCAAACCAGAGATCCTAACTATCAAACTATAGTCTTAACCTATACAAAGCATAAAAATGCAATTTTACCAAGCAATAGGCGGTTTATACCAAAAAACCCTTAAAACCCTACTAAAGAATACAGAAGTCGCAGAGCATAAAAACGGCATGCATGGCGTAATAGAGAGCTTAAAGAATGGAGTTCTTACCTAGGCGAAGATGGAGATTCGGAAGAAGATGAAAACTCAAATCGGAAGACCTTCGGCTAGACGTCAGACTGGTTTTCGAAGCTCTGAACTCTGGTGCAAGTTCTTGAAAATATTGGCAAAGATGGTGAATAAAAATTTCTTAAAGGGGAAGAAAAGCCTACTTATAGGGATCGAAGGGATAGCCAAAAGGCAGTAATCATCACTTCCCACTTTCGAAACGTGGGGAAGTGTATAAGCCGTCAAATTGCCTTTTTGAAAACTGAAAAGGCTTGATTAAACATAATTATGTCACAGTTTTCGAAAATGCACGGGGATTCTGACAGACATCATGGGGATGTGAACGGTTGTTCCTTTAAGTTTCTTTATTGCTGGTCGCACTAAACAAACTTGGGGGGCAAATGTTATCCCTAAAATCAGAAGTGAATGACATGTCAGGCATTAATTACACGTGGCTGACACCTAGCAGAATCTGTGTTCGACTATCGACCAGGAAGACATCCAGTATCATGTAATCGGTTTCTTCATACGACCAGCCTGGTCGTACGCACGTTATACGCGGAGGAAATCTTAGGCAGTTATGATGGAATCCGAAATTATCTCCCATGATTTCCTGAGTATCCGATTATTTAGGAAAGAATATCTGTAACAAATCAATGTAAATCTTCCCTGAGCTTATAAATAGAGAAAGAGGGCTCAGGGAACGAGGATCCTTTTCTTTTGAGCAAAAAAGATCATTTGAGATTAGAGAGAGATTACACGAGAATAGTTGTATTTTCTTCTTCAGAGGTTAGTGAAACTCATTGAACCCCAGTTCTTTGATCACCCCTTTGAATCTTATTTCAATAACAATTCAAGTGGACGTAGGTTATTACCAGATCCTGGGGCCGAACCACTATAAAATCTTGTGTTCTTATTATTTTCATCATCACATTCTTTTCAACGTATTCATCCACGTCAAGCGTATTTTGACTTCGTGTCAGTTGGCCAAAATCTGGGTCAACAGGTAAGAGCTCGTCAACTAAGTTAGTTTAAGGATTTTGTGAGTTGTAGAAGAAGTGAACTTAAATCGACTAAATTTCAAACAAACCTTCTAATGGTTTCAAGAACTTAAAACGTAAATGCTAGAATTTTAGAACAGAAAATAGAGAGAATGTAGAATATATGTGTGTATTCATTAGCAATGGTTGATTACAAAACTCCAAAAATTCGACCCCCCTCTCAGTTGAAGGGAGGTCATATTTACAAGAGAGCAATGTTGGCTCACTGTACATAATGGTCCTGGGGAGACATGGCCCTGCATATGCAGACTGTGGATGGTAGTGGGGCTTGGAGAGTGGTGGTC
This sequence comes from Humulus lupulus, assembly GCF_963169125.1. Classification (NCBI taxonomy): domain Eukaryota; kingdom Viridiplantae; phylum Streptophyta; class Magnoliopsida; order Rosales; family Cannabaceae; genus Humulus; species Humulus lupulus. Next base: position 142,896,718 of record NC_084800.1, on the reverse strand, counting down.
GGCTCCAACAAACGCCAAAGGTCTGCGGGAGCACCTCAATTTTAGTACCAGTTGTACCTCCACCATCTGTTTAGTACGAACGTCAGAGGTTGGCTGGGAAGGACCACATCAAGTACCTTACTCATACGACCACTACTTGTCTGGCGTGGAGATTAGGGTCAGATACCTGGGGTCTTCAAGGCCATACCCCCGCACGTACTTCATATCTGTATATTCTCCTTGAGTCATGTGTAGGTTTTTATCTTCACAATGCATCCTATTCTTTTAACCTTTAAATGTTGAAGTCTTTATGGGTCATCATGGAAGACACGATCCCAAGGGGCATGGGAGGCAAGAGCCTCGCAAGATGCCTGACGCAGGGGGAAGGACCATGTGCGCTATGCCTTGCAAGGCCTTGGTGCGAGATGAAGGCATGTGGGTGCAAGGTTGTGCCTCGAGAGATAACTGGCACGAGGCGGAGGCGTGTGAGCGCAAGGATGTGCCTCTCGAGACGCTGGTGCGAGGCGGAGGCGTGTGGGGGCGAGGTTGTGCCTCACGAGACGCCTGGTGCGAGGTGGGCCATTATGAGCAAGACATGCTGTAACGACCCAAATTTGCTAATAAGGCTTAGGGCCTTGATTAGCATGCCTGGAGGGCAATAAGAGAATTATTGTTTGATATGTGAATTATTGTTATAGTATGTGATTTGTGTGGATATGTGATTAGTGATGCATGTTTAGGTGAATTAAATATGCATGTGGGCCCCATCTGGTTATTAGGGACATGATTGTAATTTTAGCCCGTTGAGGGTATAAATATGATAATGGTGATATATTTGTGATATATATGTGTTGCACGATCCGGAACAGTTCTAGGGAGCAGTTAGCTAGAAAGTCACAACGGGGTCGAAAATCCGACTCGGGGCGAGTCGAGGGATATTTTGGGTGTTAGACATTTTATGGGGTTATTGGGTTATGAAAATAAATATTTGGAGATATATTTGAGGTTAGAATGTCTAGGAGGGAATATTGGGAAAATTTACCATTTTGCCCTTGTGGACGTTTTTGGTACCCCGAGTCTTGAGGTAACCTTATAGACTTAAGTTGAATAAAACAAAACATAGAACCACTTGGAACTCTCTAAACCGACCCACTCCCTCTCCCTTGCTCTAGTTCTCCTTTACTCTTGGAGGCTTAGAGACATCTTGGAGGTTCTACTTGTAAAAACCAATTGGAAGCTAGGAATCAAGCTAGAGTTTTGGAGGCTAGGAGCTTGGGGCTTAGGAGATCAACTCAAAGACTCAATTCAGTAAGGGTAAGTTTTAAATTATAAGGATTGTGTTTGGAATTTCTGCTGGTTTTCTTAGAGTATGCATGTGTGTTGGGTGAAGAATTGAATTTGAGTTTGAGGAGGTTTTTGGCTTAAGTTCTAGTTGGGTTTTGTTGCTGAATCTATAGTATGATCTCTGTGATAATTAGTTTGGATTGTTGGCCTGATTCTGGGGATAATTGGACTGGTTTTTGAGGTGAAAATGGTGAGTTTTTCTGGGCTTGAGGGGTCGGGCTGTGGCCCTGTTCTTGCTGAGCCGCAGCCCCTTAGAACTTGGGGCATCAGGAATTGGGGGCGCGTTGCGGCGCCCTTCAGGAAGGGCCGCGACGCATGTGGGCTATTTTGAGGCAGGGCCTCGGGTTGAGCTAGGGGCCACGGCATGAGTCCCTAGGGCCGCGACGCTTAGTGCCTTTTTGGGTTTTTAAGAGGTTTTAGGCTCGGGAATTCAATAGTTAAGGCTCGGGAATTCACCCAGATTGATAGAATTCAATGTTTCGAAGATTAGAATTATGACCGAAAGCTATTTAATGGATTAGAACTTGATGGGTGGATATTGTTAATGCGTTGTGACTAGGGTTTCGGTGAGGCTCGGACTAGGGAACTGTGCTCGGGACATTAGTGCTTAGGAAGCTCGAGACACAGGTAAGAAAACTACTGTTCCCCATAGAGCTTGTGTTGCAGGGCTCAGCCCCATATGATTGAGTTGCAGGGCTCGGCCCTATTGGACTATGTTGCGGGGCATGGCCCTTTGACTGAGTTTATGTGTGTTTAAATATATTTTAGTTATATTATGTGTGTATACTAATGATGGAACGACGAAGGCCGAGAACAACAAGGGGCCAGGAGCAGCGTTTAGCACGCGGAGTGTGAGTTGCTAGGGCGAGACCCCAAGGGATACCTGGGATATCCTTACGGTATAGATCGCGAACCCAGGGCCTGGTAAAGCGCCTGGGATGACATGGTCGTACATGTATAACCTGGTGATGGCTTGATTTTATGTTAAGTGTTTGATATGCATTTATTATCTGCCTGTGAGGGTTTTCTTGCTGGGCTTCGGCTCACGGGTGCTCTATGGTGCAAGTAAAGGCAAAGGGAAAATCGACCAATCTTGGGTATGGTGAGCGTGACGAGTGGCGCGTACATGTCTGGTCTGTTTGGCTGCCACGGCCAGGGGTGTGTTTTGGGAGATGTTTGTACAAAACTTGAATTTTGTCGTTTAGTCGACTCTGGTTATATTTTGAGTTGTAAATATTTCTAAACAATGTTTTTGGGATCCCAAATGTTAAATGTCTTATAATTTTCAATAAAAGGTTTATTCTCAATTTTATGAGTCTGATTATGATTTAATTACACTTTTGTCTTAAAACCTCGATTTGCGAGTTAATTGCACATTTTAAACTCACTTAGTAACGGCTCTAATGCAGTAAGGCATTACAACTTGGTATCAGAGCGAACCAAGGTTTATGGTTTCTGGAGAATGACCGAACATGTACGCTCGCTGTCTGTGGCAAGCTCGACTTAGGGTTGGTTGGTATGATTGACTTATATGTTGAAATATGTGCTTAAATGTCCTGTTTTCCTGCCTTCTTCATATAGAGCATGATGAATGATTTAATGTATGCATGATGTCAGGGCATGGCCCGTTCTGTGTTAAATGCTATCTGTGTGTTATGTGGATTGTTGCTCATGGTTGACTGGTGTGATTGGGAGGTGGTTTTGGATGTTGTTATCATGCCTGATGAGCGGCGTCATTGATTGCAGGCATATTTGTTGAGATGCCTCGTCAATCATCTAGACTCCGCGATAGTCGAGCCGAGGATAATAACTAGGGTCAGGACCCTCCACCTGCCCCACAGAATTGGCAAGACATGTTTGCCAAAATGGAAGCAAGACTGCAACGAATAGAAGAAGAACTCTGCCAGTTGAGGCAAGAGGCCTCTCCACAGGTCACTGGGTTGGTAGTCCAGCAGGTTGTGGCACCAGTGCTGGTTCAATCTGTTGTGGAAAACAGGTAGGAACCCTTATATGAGCAGTTTAGAAAACAATATCCTCCTACCTTTGAGGGTGGACCAGACCCACTGTGGATAGAGCAGAGGATGAATATGATCTCTTCTATTCTTCATTTTATGAGGGTTGAGGGGAACGAGAGGGTAGCTTGTGCAAGCTACATGTTCAGAGAGGATGCCCGCATCTGGTGGGATGTAGTAGTTCAGAGGAGAGATGTGACAGTTATGACCCGGGGGGAAGTTTAGAAGTATCTTTAATGAGAAATATTACAGTGTTGCAGTCCAAGCTGCGAAGGTTGATGAGTTTATCAACCTGACTCAGAACCGGTTGACCGTGACAGAGTATGCCCCGAAGTTCGATCATTTGGCGAAGTTTGCGCCAGATCTAGTGCCGACAGATGCGGCAAGAAGAGAGAGGTTTGTATGGGGATTGAATGTTATGATCGCCCGTGATGTGAAGATCACCTTGGATCCATAGACTACCACCTACGCTCAGGTTGTAGACAAGGCCCTTACAGCTGATGGGGCCGAGGACCAAATTTGGAGAGAGAACGCTGTCAGGCGCGATGCCAGGAGGACAGTGCCTCCTTTTATTGGATCCAGTCGGGGTAGTGGCTCTAGTGAGCAGAAGAGGAAGGCCCCAGATTCCTTTATTCCTCCCAGTTTTGATAGGAGGGCACGGGGTGGTTTTAGTGGCCGTCAGGGCGGAAGTGACAACTTGAGGAGTTTCCCACTGTGTCCTCAGTGCAGATGACGACATCAAGGTGAATGCAGAATTAGGGCCTACTTTGTTTGTGGGAGTGCCAATCATCTGAAGAAGGACTGCCCACAAGCCAGGAAGGAGGAGCTAAAGCAGGGCAACAGTCTCGCTCCTGCCAGGGTGTTTACTTTGACTTAGACGGAGGCGGAGGCTAGCCCCTCAGTTGTGACAGGTCAGATCTCTAGTGCTGGTTCTTCTTATACTGCATTGTTTGATTCGGGAGCTACCCACTCGTTTGTGTCTACTAGAGTGATAGATTAGCTGTGTAGACCTAGTGTTTTGTATGTTAGGGGTTTTCAGACTTTGCTATCGACTGGGGAACTGGTAGTCTCTAGGAGGTGGATTAGAGGTTTACCAGTAGAGGTAGATGGTAGAGAATTGTTTGCTGATCTAATTGAGCTTGCGATGGATGACTTCGATATGATCCTAGGGATGGATTGGCTATCAAAGTATGGGGCGACAATTGACTGCAAGCGCAGGATGGTGAATTTTGAACCAGAAGGGGAGGTACCCTTTGTATTTGTGGGAACAGCTGGTGGACCACGGGTACCTATGATTTCAACATTGAAGGCTAGAGACCTGATGCAGGAAGGTTGCATAGGATTCCTAGCGAGTGTTGTGGATACCTCTAAGGTTGTGTCGGTTAGACCGGGGGAGACCAAAATGGTATGTGAGTTCCCGGACTTATTTCCAACAAATCTGCCAGGGCTGCCACCGTAGCAGGAGATTGATTTTGTTATAGAGTTGGTACCAGGAGCAGAGCTAGTATCTAGGACACCTTACAAAATGGCTTTGGCAGAGTTGAAGGAGTTAAAGATTCAGTTGCAGGAGTTACTGGATTTGGGGTTCATCAGACCGAGTTTCTCGCCATGGGGTGCTCCAGTGTTGTTTGTTAAGAAGAAGCATGGATCTCTTAGGATGTGTATTGACTACAGGGAGCTGAACAAGTTGACCATTAAGAATAAGTACCCACTGCCTAGGATTGATGATTTGTTTAACCAACTGCAAGGAAAGACAGTGTTTTCTAAGATAGATCTCCGGCCAGGTTATCATCAGTTAAGGATCAAAGAGGAGGACATACCAAAGACTGCTTTTCGCACAAGGTATGGACACTATGAATTCCTGGTTATGTCCTTTGGATTAACCAATGCCCCAGCAACTTTTATGGACATGATGAACAAGGTCTTCAAGGATTATTTAGATAAGTTCATAATTGTGTTCATCGGCGATATTCTGGTGTACTCTCAGTCAGAGACAGAGCATGAGCAGAACCTACGTTTGATATTGCAGAGGTTAAGAGAGCATAAGTTATATGCTAAGTTCAGCAAGTGCGAGTTCTGGTTACCACAAGTTACATTTTTGGGCCATATCGTTAGTAAGGAGGGGATTCTGGTTGACCTAAGTAAGATTGAGGCAGTGAGAGATTGGCCTAGACCGAGTAGTGTTCCTGAGGTGAGGAGTTTTTTGGGATTGGCAGGGTATTACCGGCAGTTCGTTGAGGGGTTTCCCAGAATAGCTACACCATTGACAGAGTTGATAAAGAAGAAGATGAAGTATGTCTTGACAGATAGATGTGAGAATAGTTTTAAAGAGTTGAAGCGGCGACTGATCACCGTACTAGTGTTGAGTCTGCCGACGGACAATGAGAAGTTCGTGGTTTATTGTGATGCTTCCAGACAGGGTTTGTGGTGTGTGTTGATGCAAGCTGGGAAGGTGATAGCCTACGCATCAAGACAGTTAAAGGAGTATGAGCAGAGATATCCTACGCATGATCTAGAATTGGTAGCAGTGGTGTTCGCACTTAAGATTTGGAGACATTATCTATATGGTGAGAAGTGCAAGATATACACCGACCATAAGAGTTTGAAGTACTTCTTTACTCAGATGGATCTGAATATGTGCTAGAGATGGTGGTTGGAGCTGGTTAAGGATTACGATTGTGATATCCTATACCATCCTGGGAAGGCTAATGTAGTTGCTGATGCATTGAGCCGGAATGGCCCAGGACAGCTGTTCAGTTCGAGGCAGATATCCAATAAGCTAGCGAAGGAGATGGCTAGAGCGGGTATTGAGTTGGTAGTTCGTCGGTTAGCCAACATCACTCTTCAGTCTACGCTCTTTGAGAGGATCAAGGAGGCACAGGGGAAAGATTCCCAGTTGAGGGGTTACAGGGAGAACGTCTTAGTCGGAGCGGCTAAGGACTTTTCTATCTCGGAGAAGGGATTACTGAAGTATAAGGGTCGGAACTGTGTTCCGATGGATTCAGATATTCGGCGAGAGATTTTAGATGAACTGCATACCACTCCTTATTCCTTACATCCGGGTACGACGAAGATGTACCAGGATTAGAGAGCTTTGTATTGATGGTCGGGCATGAAGAGGGATGTGGTGGATTATGTGGCCAAGTGCCTAACTTGTCAGCAAGTGAAGGTTGAACATCAAAGGACAGCAAGGTTGCTGCACCCTCTAGGGATTCCAGAGTGGAAGTGGGAAGATGTCGCCATGGACTTTGTGGTTGGGTTGCCGAAGACCGTGGGACAACATGATTCGGTGTGGGTGATTGTGGATAGGTACACTAAGACCGCCCACTTTTTACCGGTCAGGACAACTTATACTGTGGAGCAGTATGCTGAGCTATATGTGAAGGAGATTGTTCGACTGCATGGGGCTCCGAGGTTGATAGTATCCGACAGGTACCCCACCTTCACTTCCAAGTTCTGGGAGAGTCTGCAGAAGGCTATGGGCACACAGTTACGGTTTAGTACCGCTTTTCATCCTCAGACAGATGGTCAGACTGAAAGAACGATTCAGATATTGGAGGACATGTTACGAGCCTATGTGCTAGATTTTGGGGGATCTTGGAGTAAGTATCTTCCTTTAATTGAGTTCTCATACAACAACAGTTATCAGGCGACTATCAGAGTGGCTTCGTATGAGATGCTTTATGGGAGGAAGTGCATATCACCTATCCATTGGGATGAGACCGGTGGGAGGAAGTATTTAGGTCCTGAAATGGTTCAGAGGACCAATGAGGCAGTTGAGAAGATTAGAGCTCGAATGCTCGCCTCCCAGAGTCGCCAGAATAGTTATTCAGATCTGAAACGCAGGAGCGTGGAGTTTCAGGTTGGTAACCATGTGTTCCTTAGGGTTTCGCCTTTGAAGGGAGTGAGACGGTTTGGTGTTCGGGGCAAGCTGAGCCCTAGGTTTGTTGGCCCCTTTGAGATTCTGGAACGGGTTAGAGAGGTAGCTTACATATTGGCGATGCCTCCAGCCTTATCAGGGGTTCATGACGTGTTTCATGTGTCCATGCTCTGGAAGTACGTGTTTGATTCGACGCATGTTTTGAGTTACAAGAATTTGGAGCTGGATCGAGATTTGACTTATGAGGAGAAACCAATTTAGATTCTCGACCAGAAGGACAAAGTCTTGCGGAGCAAGACCATCACTTTGGTGAAAGTGCTGTGGAGGAACAGCAAGGTTGAGGAGGCGACTTGGGAATTAGAAATAGAGATGCGGGAACGGTATCCCGAGTTATTCAGGTAATTTCAAGGATGAAATTTCTATAAGGAGGGGATAGTTGTAACGACCCAAATTCGCTAATAAGGCTTAGGGCCTTGATTAGCATGCCTGGAGGGCAATAAGAGAACTATTGTTATAGTATGTGATTTGTGTGGATATGTGATTAGTGATGCATGTTTAGGTGAATTAAATATGCATGTGGGCCCCATCTGGTTATTAGGGACATGATTGTAATTTTAGCCCATTGAGGGTATAAATATGATAATGGTGATATATTTGTAATATATCTGTGTTGCACGATCCGGGACAGTTCTAGGGAGCGGTTAGCTAGAAAGTCACAACGGGGTCGAAAATCTGACTCGGGGCGAGTCGAGGGGTATTTTGGGTATTAGACGTTTTATGGGGGTTATCGGGTTATGAAAATAAATATTTGGAGATATATTTGAGGTTAGAATGTCTAGGAGGGAATATTGGGGAAATTTACCATTTTGCCCTCGGGGATGTTTTTGGTACCCCGAGTCTTCAGGTAACCTTATAGACTTAAGTTGAATAAAACAAAACATAGAACCACTTGGAACTCGCTAAACCGACCCACTCCCTCTCCCTTGATCTAGTTCTCTTTTACTCTTGGAGGCTTAGAGACATCTTGGAGGTTCTACTTGTAAAAACCAATTGGAAGCTAGGAATCAAGCCAGAGTTTTGGAGGCTAGGAGCTTGGGGCTTAGGAGATCAACTCAAAGACTCAATTCAGCAAGGGTAAGTTTTAAATTATAAGGATTGTGTTTGGAATTTCTGCTGGTTTTCTTAGAGTATGCATGTGTGTTGGGTGAAGAATTGAATTTGAGTTTGAGGAGGATTTTGGCTTAAGTTCTAGTTGGGCTTTGTTGCTGAATCTATAGTATGATCTCTGTGATAATTAGTTTGGATTGTTGGCCTGATTCTGGGGATAATTGGACTGGTTTTTGAGGTGAAAATGGTGAGTTTTTTTAGGCTCGAGGGGTCGGGCTGCGACCCTGTTCTTGCTGAGCCGCGGCCCCTTAGAACTTGGGCGTCTGGAATTGGAGGCGCGCCGCGGTGCCCTTCAGGAAGGGCCGCGGTGCGTGTGGGCTATTTTGAGGCAGGGCCTCGGGTTGAGCTGGGGGCCGCGACATGAGTCCCTAGGGCCATGACGCTTAGTGCCTTTTTGGGTTTTTAAGAGGTTTTAGGCTCGGGAATTCAATAGTTAAGGCTCGGGATGGATTCTATCACCTGGATTGATAGAATTCAATGTTCCGGAGACAAGAATTATGACCTAAAGCTATTTAATGGATTAGAACTTGATGGGGTGAAAATTTTTAATGCGCTGTGACTAGGGTTTCGGCGTAGCTCAGACTAGGGAACTGTGCTCGGGACATTGGTGCTTGGGAAGCTCGGGACACAGGTAAGAAAACTATTATTCCCCATAGAGCTTGTGTTGCAGGGCTCGACCCCATATGATTGAGTTGCAGGGCTCGACCCTATTAGACTGTGTTGCGGGGCATGGCCCTTTGACTGAGTTTATGTGTGGTTAAATATTTGTTTAGTTATATTATGTGTGTATACTAATGATGGAATGACGAAGGCCGGGAACGGCGAAGGCCGAGAACGGCAAGGGGCCGGGAGCAGCGTTTAGCACGCGGAGTGCGAGTTGCTAGGGCGAGATCCCAAGGGATACCTGGGATATCCTTACGGTATAGATCGCGAACCCAGGGCCTGGTAAAGCGCCTGGGACGACATGGTCGTACATGTATAACCTGGTGATGGCTTGATTTTATGTTAAGTGTTTGATATGCGTTTATTATCTGCTTGTGAGGGTTTTCTTGCTGGGCTTCGGCTCACAGGTGCTCTATGGTGCAAGTAAAGGCAAAGGGAAAATCGACCAATCTTGAGTATGGTGAGCGTGACGAGTGGCGCGTACATGTCTGGTCTGTCTGGCTGCCATGGCCAGGGGTGTGTTTTGGGAGATGTTTGTACAAAACTTGAATTTTTTCGTTTAGTCGACTCTGGTTATATTTTGAGTTGTAAATATTTCTAAACAATGTTTTTGGGATCCCAAATGTTAAATGTCTTATAATTTTCAATAAAAGGTTTATTCTCAAGTTTATGACTCTGATTATGATTTAATTACAATTTTGTCTTAAAACCTCGATTAACGAGTTAATTGCACATTTTAAACTCACTTAGTAACGACTCTAAGGCAGTAGGGTGTTACACATGCACCCCTATGGGACCCTCAATGCAAGACATGTCGCTAGTTTCGAGGGGTGATCCTACGTGACCTTTGGCACGAAGCAAGACTCTGTAAGCGAGGCGCGTGCCTCGCGAGGCCTTTAGCGCAGGGCGCAGGGCACAAGGCCAGGCTTTGCTGTTTCCATCCCGAGCCTATATTTTGAGGGTCACGAGGCGAGGGCCTTGTGCAACTGAAATTAAATAAGATGAAGCGTATGGCACTCAAGAACATGCTTTAGAGGGTATGATCGAGTGTTGGGTGAAAAGAACTAAGGATGGACATGCGAGGAAACAAACAAAGTAATTCGGGAGCATCGGGCTGAGGGTAACCTCACTATGTGAAACCCTTTTGCATAGCAAGGTCTCTCAACCACCCCACGTCCCTTTGAGTCTTCAACCTTCATCTGTCAACATGTGAAGGCCTTGATTTTCACTTTTTTCATGAATGTGGTACTTGCATTATGCTTGGAGGCACATAAGGCAGCAAAGGCTGTCATTCAACACTACTGGGTGAGGAAGTCCTCGCTAGGCGAGATGGTCTCGCACAACGAGACCCTCACACATGGTGCGGGTCGCCTCCTTCTCTTCGTGCTTCATCGACCTTCCTTTTGAGGATAAGGCTTATATGAGGCTTAGGGGCATGCTAAACACTTAGGCGAGAATGCTTGGAAGCACTAGGCTATAGTTGGTCTCGGTATGCAAGGGCTCTCTTGCTGTGCAAGACCTCTTAGCCTCACTTTGTGTCTCCATGACTTCATTCTTCATTTATGGCTGTAAGGTGGGATTAAGATAAATGTCCAATGAAGGAGTTGAGCCCGATTTAGTTAGAAGGACGAAGGCAACCTTGCCAAGGGAGGGTGCCCTTTCTACGTGAGACCCTCTCGCAAGGTGTGAGGTGTCTCATCCCTTTGTCGACTTGAGCTATTTATTTCAGTTATCTTTACTTGGTGATGCTACGAGGAATGTCTAAAGTAGGAAGCAAACTCAATTGGGAGCCAAGGTCGAGGGAGGACTTCCATCATTCACACTTGGTAAAGTGTGAGTTGAGATGCCTCTCGTTTTGTGGGATGGATATTAAGAGATATTCCAAAGTTGACCTTGCGCCGTGACCACGCGATGCGGGCACATTCCATTTGAAGGCTACTGAATTGCGGCTTCGCATTGCAGGCACATTTCACCAAGAGCCTTCGACACAAGGAACCATTATCTCGCAACTCTTTCATGCCATGTTCATAAGATAATTTCACATGTTCACACAAGTATAAGGGAAGTGTAAATCCTTTTCCCTTTCTCTCATTGGTATGAGACTTTGAGAAGCCTCATTTTTCTTGGTTTGGGACTTTGAGAAGCTGTTTTTGTTTTTGTGAGGAACTTCTGCAAGTCCTCATGGTCATAGTGCCAATAACTTTATTTTGAAAGGGTCCCTTTGAGACCTTTGTACTGCATGTGATTCATGTCTGTTGGTGCACCTTGATTACTTGTAAAGATATGTTGACCCTTTGGGTTCTCGCTATCCTTTTATATATTTTTACGTGTGCATTTTATTTTGTGCGAGAAGCGTCCTTCTCATCATTATGCATAGTACTATTTTTGCAAGTGTCTTCTTTGAGACCCTTTTCGCAAGCGTCTTTTTTGAGACCCTTTTCACAAGGATCTTCTTTGAGGCCCTTTTTGGGCTAGGTGACCTTGGCCGACCTAAGAATGTTATGAGGACCCTTTTTGGTCTTTGAGGTGCTCTCCCCTTGGGTTAGGAACCTTACACGGAGATGGTATTTTTGAAACCTTGCAAGCGCCTATTTTTGAGGCCCTTTATTCCTTGGTAAGGCGACTCAGTCGATCTAGACTTAGGGATCTCTTTGGGCTCCCCTTGTGTCTTCTGTGACATGGTCCCTTTGCAGGGTGGGTATGCTTGTGAAGAGGTCACTTTTGAGGGACCTTTTGACTTTCTTAGATTCTATAAGGGTAGATAGTCTTTATAGATTCAAACGTCATCTTATAAGGTTCTCTGCTCACACACACACATATATATATTATAAGTACTTTTATATATATCTCACAAGACCAGACACCTATTTTGCACTTGGCTAGGCACTTATTTTGCACATGGCTAGGTGCCTGTTGAGACTCACGTGGTTAGACACCTATTTTGCACAAGGTTGGGTACCTGTTGAGGCTTGCAAGGCTAGGTACCTATTTTGCACACGGCTAGGTGCCTGTTGAGGTTGGGTCTAATACCTCCTAAGTGGTTGATGGGATTTATCTTGCCAAGCACTTTGTTTTTTGTTCTCTCCGATATGCTTTGACAATTCCAAATCTCTAGAGTCAGCTTGGCGACCTCTTTGGATCTTTATGGGGGCCAATTGTGATGACTTCTTTAGTTCCTAAGTGACTCGGATAAAGGGAGTCTTATCAAAGGTTATCCTTGATGAATCCCACTAGGCTCTTTCTTGAAGCCTTCTTGTAGTCTAATTCCAATCTTCAACTTGATCAGCGACTCCTCTATCACAACGATCTCTTCTACGCAGAATCTTCAAACGTATTGGTAGAAGGGTGATTGGAGGAAGGTTTGCTTCCCTCAACATGCAAGTTCTTATGGCCCGCTTCCACACATATATACTTTTGGGCTCTTTCGAAGAAGTCGTCTAAGTTTGTAATCTCCCTCTTGAGCATGTTATCCCATAACTTGCTTCCAGGACGAACTTTGGCAGTGATTGCCATCTTGAGCTCCGCTTTAGTGTACTTACCATCTTAGTTGCTTCCATATTGAATCTGTGGATATAGCTCTTCAGGATTTCACTCTTGCCTTGCTTTATGTTAGCGAGACTGGTACTCAACATAACATAGTCACGAACTGTGTGGTGTTGCTGAAGAAATTCACCAGAGAACTGCTGCCATGACCTGATTGTTCCTGGACTCAACCTCTTGAACCACCTGTACGCCACTCCTTTGAGAGTAGCGATGAAGCAATGGCACCTTGCTCTGTTATTGACCCCTTTAACTTCATCAGGTTAATGAAGGTGTCTAAGTGATATTTTGGGTCTGCAATGCCCTCGTATGGAGTCATGCGAGGCTCTCTAAAGCTGGTGAGGAGTTTCTCAACCTGGATCTCCCTTGTGAAGGGTGACTCACAGTCAAATTCTTCGTCACCTCTGCTGTAACACCCTAGCGAGCCAAGACCGTCAAAATGTGTACTTTAAATAGTGTTTAACTCACTAAACGAGTCATTAGGCCATAACCGTGCATCTAAGTGTTATTAATGGGCCAGGGTTAAAATCTCGGTGAAAAGGAATGAATATATTTTATTTAAAAAATTAAACTGTGCATGGGATCCCATAAAATTGTTTACAAAGTTATTTACAATCCAAAATGGTCGTTACAGTTCAAAAGTTACAATTCGCCGACCTAAGCGGCAAAAATAGTGTTAAACCCTAGTTCCCCTGAGAAACACCTTGGTCGTGGTGGTCAAGTAGTCGCATATGTACACATCGCCACCTAAGCTCTCCAGTCAAGGCTGGGTAAGTTTTTCTTTCCCTTTACCTGCACCACATAGCACTTGTGAGCCAAGTCTCAGCAAGAAAACTTATTACTGCATGTGAACAATATAAATAAATGATCATGAAACCATTCTGGGGCTTCAGCCCTAATCAAATGATGACTATCAAGTCAATATGGGGTTCTGCGCCCTGGATAGATGACTATTCAGTCACTCTGGGGTCCTTCGCCCTGGATAAATGACTATTAAGTCGTTCTGGGGCCCCATGCCCTGAAAAGATGACTAATGAGACATCTTGGGGTCCTGCGCCCTAAATAGATGACTAATAAGTCTTTATGGGGTCCTACGTCCTAAGCCATGTGACTATCAAGTCACTTAAGCCTTTTAGCCCTGGCTTTGAGTAATTAGCCTTAGACTAGCCAAGCGCTTTAGTTTTCTTCGACCAATAGGTCGATCAAGTAGTTAATGCTCATGTTGATTAGATCTAATCATTTCGGCTTGGGTTCAATATGCTAATGCCGCTCTTGACTCATAAGTCAATTCCATACCACCAACACTCAGTACCATTTGCTGATCATGACTGATAAGTCAGAGCTTCATGACCAGTACTAAACACCATTGTCGTTTCTAACTAATAAGTCAGTACTATTCACAAGTAAGCAATGCTGCCAGACATTTACAATGCTACCGATGTCCATATATATAGAGCACTCAACATGCCTCATCAATAATCATGTATGTCATATACTGGGTGCAGTTTTCTTACCTCAGGTTCGAGCGTAAAATAAATAAAGAATGACCCTTGAGAATGATCTTGTCCTTGGGCCCTTAGTGGTCACCTAATCATAACCAAATATAAAACCCCATCAATAAAATGAGTAATAAAAGGTTCATGGACTAATACCCAGCCCCCTGGACCTCGAATCTTACTAAAACAGTTAGTAGATTTGATCCCGAGCCTTAAGGTTTGAAAACCTGCGCTCAAAACTAACTAAAACCATCTGGCCCAAAAGAGATAGGTGGGTCGCGACCTGCCCCTAAGGGTCGCGGCACGCCTCCCAGATAGACAGACACCTTGTCTGGGTGCCAGGGGCGGGCTGCGACTTGCTCTTGAGGGTCGCGGCGCCCCTACCAAGCAAAGCCCAATGAAGGCTCTAGGGTTCACTCATGTCACGACTTGCATGAACTCGGTTGCAACTTGACCCCGTGAACCCAACTCCCCTGTATATTCCTCAATCCTAACTTAGCCAAAACTTCAACCAAACAACCCCAACATCACAACCAATCATATATACAACATAACCACTAATCTAACAATAAAACCCAAGCTTTATAACATTCAAAACACCATCAATTACTCAATTATAAAATGAAAATATCAAGCTTATAAACCATCTTAAAAACAAAGGAAAAACCTTTAAGTTCAAGCTGAAAAATCATTACCTCAATCCCAAAATTATCCCTAAGATTCACTCAAACCAAAACCTAGCTCAAACAGCCTCAAATCTCCTAAGGTTCAAGCTTCAAAATCAACCGAGTGAGAGATAGAGAGAATGATCGAGAGAAAGAGAAGAACCCCTGTTTTTCTACTTGTGTAATTCTACAGCCTTCCTTGGTTGAGTTTATCTAATGGTCTAAATGACCAAAATGCCCCTATGGCCATTCTAATCCCTCAAAGCCACCCAAGGGCATAATTGTCATTTCCACCAACCCCGTTAATCATAATTAACATCCTCCAATCCCTGTCATTCCCAATATCCTCAAATAATTATCAAAACATATCTCATTACCCGCTCATTCCCGGTAATGTACTAAACACCAATTTACCCCTATGCTCACCCCGAGCCCGGTAAATAATCTCGTTATGACCAAACCGATAACTTGCATCCTAGAATCGTCTCATGCCGAATAGCTCAAACATATCCACATAATAATGTGGTCTCACCCATATATCACATACATGCACATAAATATACAAATATGCCCTCAATGGCCAAAATTACGAAAATGCCCTTCTTATAAGAAATGGGCCCACATGCATGCAATCATCATCGTATAATAATATAATTCACATAATCATGCATATAATCACATAATCAGATATTAAATCAATTATGGCCCTCCTGGTCCCCTAATCTAGGCACTAAGCCACATTAGGGAATTTAGGACATTACAACTATCCCCTCCATACAGAAATTTCGTCCTCAAAATTTACCTGAACAACTCGAGATACTAACTCTGCATATCTAACTCCAGCTCCTAGGTCGTTTCCTCGACCTTGTTAGTTCCTCCATAATATCTTAACCAAAGGTATAGTTTTATTCCCAAGGACCTTGTCCTTTATATTTAGTATATGGACTAGCTGTTCTTCATAGGAGAGATCTGCCTCAAGCTTCAGATCCTCGTAACTCAATACATGAGTCACATCTGATACATACCTTCGAAGAGCTTAAATATGAAATACGTTATGCACGGCCGACAATGCCGGTGGTAAGGCCAACCTATAGGCCACCTGACCAATCCTCTCCAGGATCTCAAATGGACCTACAAATCTAGGGCTTAGCTTGCCCTTCTTACCAAATCTTCTCACCCCTTTCCATGGGGAGACTCTAAGGAAAACATAGTCTCCCACTTGGAACTCCACATTCCTACGTTTGGGATCAGCATAACTTTTTGTTTGCTTTGCGAAGTGAGCATCTAAACTCTAATCTTCTCAATGGCCTCATTGGTCCTCTGAACTACCTTAGGACCCAAGTATCTCCTTTCTCCTGTCTCATCCCAATGAATGAGAGATCTTCATTTCCTACCATACTTACTCCAGGAGCCACCAAAGTCCAACACACATGCTCGCAACATGTCTTCTAATATCTGGATCGTCCTCTCAGATTGTCCATATGTCTAAGGATGATAAGCAGTACTGAACTTCAACTGTGTACCCATGGCCTTCTATAAACTTCCCCAAAACATGGAAGTGAATGTGGGGTCCCGATCTAACACGATCGACCTCAGTGCCCCATGAAGGTGCACAATCTCTCTCACATAGAGATCTGCGTACTGGTCAATTGTATAAGTAGTCCTTACTGGTAAGAAGTGAGCTGACTTGGTGTATCGATTCACAATAACCCACACTGAATCATGTTGACCCACAGTTCTGCCATGAAATCCATCGTGATGTCCTCCTATTTCCACTATGGGATGTCTAGAGGCTGTAGTAGCCCTACTAGCCGTTGATGCTCAGCCTTGACCTGTTGACATGTCAAGCACTTAGCCACATACTTTGCCACATCCCTCTTCATCCCAGGCCATCAATACAATGATCTCACATCCTGATACATCTTTGTAGTGCCTGGATGCAAAGAGTAAGGAGTAGTATGGGATTCATCCAAAATCTCCCGCCTCATATTAGTGTACATTGGAACACATATCCGACCCTTGTATCTCAACAAGCCCATATCCGACACTGTATAATCTCTGGATAGTCTAGCTAACACATCCTCTCTGATCTTCGTCAATTGTGAATCACCCAACTGACCTTCCTCGATTCTCTCCAACAGTGTAGACTGTAGCGTAATGTTGTCCAATTGGCCTACTAGAAACTCTATTCCAGCTCTGGCCATATCCTTTGCTAACTCTTTGGATATCAGTCTCGCACTGAAAATATGTCCCGAACCCTTCTGGCTTAAAGCATCTGCTACCACATTGGCCTTTCCT
Organism: Humulus lupulus; assembly: GCF_963169125.1. Lineage (NCBI taxonomy): Eukaryota > Viridiplantae > Streptophyta > Magnoliopsida > Rosales > Cannabaceae > Humulus > Humulus lupulus. Next base: position 142,879,674 of record NC_084800.1, on the reverse strand, counting down.
GGATGATACAAGATTTCACAATCATAATCTTTCACTAACTCCAGCCAACACCTTTGTCTCATGTTCAAGTATTTCTGTGTGAAAAAATACTTCAGGCTCTTGTGGTTAGTATAAATATCACACTTCTCCCCATAAAAATAGTGCCTCCATACCTTTAATGTAAAAACCACTGCTGCCAACTCTAAATAATGAGTGGGGTATCTCTATTCATACTCTTTCAATTGGTTTGAGGCGTATGCAATCACCTTCCCTGGCTGCATAAGAACACAACCCAAACCTTGATGTGAGGCATCACAGTATATCACAAACTTCTCCTGATCTATTGGAAGACTCAGAACTGGAGCTATAATCAATCTCTGCTTCAATCCTGGAAGTTGTTCTCACACCTGTCTGATCACACAAACTTCTGATTCTTGCGTGTCCATTCAGTTATTGAGGTGGCAATCTTTGAGAATCCTTCCATGAAACGCTTGTAATAACTTGCCAATCAAAGGAAACTTCTAAACTCTAAAGCATTCTTTGGCCTTGGCCAATCCCTGACCGCCTCAATCTTGGCTAGGTCCACCTTAATCCCCTCCTTACTGACAATGTGCCCAAGGGAAGTTACCTGAGATAACCAGAACTCACACTTCTTGAATTTTGCAAACAACCTGTGTTCCCTCAGTCTCTTTAGAGCCAACCTTAGATGCTGCTCATGTTCTGACTCTGATTGAGAACAAACCAGGATATCATCGATGAAGATGATCATAAACTAGTCCAAATAATCCTTGAACACTCTGTTAATCAAATCCATAAAAGCAGTTGGGGCATTTATTAATCCAAAGGACATGGCTAAGAACTCATAATGCCCATATCTAGTGCAAAAGACACTCTTCGGTATATCTCCCTCCTTGAACCTCAGCTGATGATAACTAGATCGAAGGTCTATCTTTGATAATACCCTTTTACCTTGCAACTGATCAAACAGATCATCTATCCTTGGCAAAGGATACTTGTTCTTAATTGTTAACTTGTTCAGTTCTCTGTAATCAATACACATCCTCAGAGAACCATCTTTCTTCTTCACAAACAAAACTGGTGCACCCCACGGTGAGAAACTAGGTTTGATAAAACCTTAGTCTAACAGCTCATGCAGGTGTACTTTTAGTTCTTTTAATTCTGCTGGGGCCATTCTATAAGGTGCTCTAGACACTGGCTCCATCCCTGGTGCCAGTTCAATCACAAATTCAATCTCTCTATGTGGTGGTAACCCTAGTAAATCTTCTAGAAACACACCCAGAGACTCACAGACTAGTCTGGTCCCACTGGCATGACCTGAGTGGTATCAACCACACTGGCTAAGAATCCTATGCAACCTCCTTGCAATAGTTCTCTAGCCCTCAGAATGGATATCATAGGTATACGGGGTCCATGCACAGTGCAAACAAACACAAAAGGATCCTCACCTTCAGGCTCAAAGGTTACCATCTTCCTTCTGCAATCTATGGTTTCCCCATACTTCACTAACCAATCCATACCCAGAATCATGTCAAAGTCGGTCATAACCAATTCTATCAAATCAACTGATAACTGTTTACCCTCCATTGTCACTGACAATGATCTTAACCATCCTCTGGACACTACCAACTCCCCAGTGGGTAATAAGGTCCTGAATCCCACAATATAATAATCACATGGTCTACACATTCTATCAATAATTCTACTAGCAACAAAATAATGTGTAGCACCAAAATCAATCAAAATAGTATAAGGGGTTCCAGCTCTAAAAAGCTGACTTGTAATCACTGAGGGACAAGCCTTAGCTTCTATATGAGTCAATGTGAACACTCGAGCTGGGGTCAAGCTGTCCGCCTTTCTTGGCTCTTCCTTTCTTGCTCTCGGGCAATCTTTCTTCAAATGTTTCACTGCTCCGCATAAAAAGCAAGCTCTTACTTGACACTCCCCTAGATGGTTCCTATTGCATCTAGGGAACTCAGGAGAAGACCTCCAGGCCTCACTGTTGCCCTGGCAGCCCATTGAAATACCACGTGGTCTCCTGTTAGAGCCTGGAGCTGGGAAGGCATCAGGAGCCTTCCTTTTATAATCACTGGGGCCTCTTCCCCTACCTGAACCTATAAATGGAGGTCCCACCCTCCTAATGTCTCTCATGGCTGCATTGTCCTGCCAGATCTTGTTCTTTGCGCTCTCAGCTGTGAGCGCCTTCTCAACCACCTGTGCATAAGTAGTAATTCCAAACACAGTGGTAATACGAACATCACGGGCTATTCTAAGTTGTAGCCCCTGGAGAAACCTCTCCCTTCTGGTCCCATCAGTGGGCACTAGCTCCATTGCAAACTTTGCCAGCCTGTCAAACTTTAGAGCATACTCAGTCACTGATAAGCTTCCCTGAAACAGCTTGCTAAACTCTTCAGCTTTTGCAGCGCTGATGGCATCATGATAGTATTTCTCATTAAACAGGGTCTGAAACTCTTCCCAACTCAGGGTAGTAACATTTCTGTTCTGAGCTATCACCTCCCACTGAATTCAAGCATCCTCCTGAAACATATATGTGACACAAGCCACCCTCTCGTTACCAGACATTCTCATAAAGTCAAGGATGGTGGTAACCATGCTCATCCATTGCTCAGCCTTAGCTGGATTTGCACTACCCTAAAAAAATGAAGGGTGTTGTTTCCTGAAGCTTTCATAAAGAGGTTCCCATTTACTTCTAGCCTCTGGCGGTTGCTCAACTATTGGCACCGTTACAGGTGGTGCCTCTGGCAAGATGTTCCCTGCAGGAACCTATTGTTGTCTCAGGAGGTAGATTTCTTCTTCCTGCCTCGTTACTCTGGCTTGTAAATCAACAAGCAATTGCTGCCAGTTATCAGAAGCTGGCTGAGGGGTCTGACCCTGGTCATTATTTTGACCCTGTCTATCATTCTGACCCTAATCTTCCTGGCTAGCTGATGATTTTATATGCCTTAGAATCATATAATCAACTTATACCTTGTTGCAATAATCATTATGGCCAGTTAGACAGTAATAACTAAACCTCTTGCCGTCTCACGATCCAAGATCACGCAGATACTCATCCATGTTCCACAATCATACTAACAAACATGTTCATTTATAAACATAACGGTTAACATTTAGCACTTAGCAATTAACAATTAACAATGCTAATAAGCATGTTCTAGCAATATCAGCGCTAATAAGCATGTTCTTACTCATCATGCAGCAGTCAAGGGCCAGCCCTATTAATGTATCTCATGCAGAAAGATAAAGCATTTATATTCTATTTAAGCAGTTAAACACATAACCACATAAATAGTTACTGAACTATGAGTCGAGCTTGACTTCAGTGGCGAGTGTACATGCCCAGCAAGTCTACAGGAACCCTAAACCTTGTCACGCTCTGATACCAAGTTGTAATGCCTTGGTTAGCCAAGACCGTCACACTGTGTACTTTAAATAGTGTTTAACTCACTAAAGGAGTCATTAGGCCATAAACGTGCTTCTAAGTGTTATTAATGGCTAGGGTTAAAATCTCGATGAAAAGGAAATAATATACTTTATTTAAAATATTAAACTGTGCATGGGATCCCATAAAATTGTATACAAAGTTATTTACAATCCAAAATGGTCATTACAGTTCAAAAGTTACAATCCGCCAACCTAAGCAGCAAAAATAAGGTTAAAGTGGCCGCCGACCCTAGTTCCCCTGAGAAACACCTTGGCCGTGGTGGTCAAGTGGTCGCATATGTACACGTCGCCACCTAAGCTCTCCACTCAAGGCTGGGTATGTTTTTCTTTCCCTTTACCTGCACCACATAGCACCCGTGAGCCAAGCCTCAGCAAGAAAACTTATTACTGAATGTAAACAATATAAATAAATGATCATGAAACCATTCTGGGGCTTCAGCCTTAATCAGATGATGACTATCAAGTCAATATGGGGTCCTGCGCCCTGGATAGATGACTATTCAGTCATTCTGGGGTCCTACGCCCTAGACAAATGACTATAAAGTCGTTCTAGGGCCCCATGCCCTGTAGAGATGACTAATGAGATATCCTGGGGTCCTGTGCCCTGAATTGATGACTAATAGGTCATCCTGGGGCCTAAGCCATGTGACTATCAAGTCACCTGAGCCTTTTAGCCCTGGCTCTAAGTAACTAGCCAAGCGCTTTAGTTTTCTTGGACCAATAGGTCAGTCATGCATTTAATGCTCATGTTGGTTAGATCTAATCATTTTGGCCTGCGTTCAATATGCTAATGCCGCTCTTGACTCATAAGTCGATTCCATACGACTAGTGCTCAGTACCATTGCCGATCATGACTGATAAGCCAGAGCTTCACGACCAGTAATAAACACCATTGTCGTTTCTGACTAATAAATCAGTGTTATTCACAAGTAAGCAATGCTACTAGGCATTTACAATGCAACCAATACCCATATATATAGAGCACTTACCATGCCTCATCAATAATCATGTATGTCACATACTGGATGCAGTTTTCTTACCTCAGGTTCGAGCGTAAAATAAATATAGAACGACCCTTGAGAACCTTAGGCCCTTAGTGGTCACCTAATCATAACCAAATATAAAATCCCATCAATAAAATGAGTAATAGAAGGTTCATGGACTAAAACCCAGCCCCTGGGACCTCGAATCTTACTAAAATAGTTAGTAGATTCAATCCCGAGCCTTAAGGTTTGAAAACCCGTGCTCAAAACTAACTAAAACCATGCTTGGCCCAAAAGACACAGGCGGGCCACGACCTGCCCCCAAGGGCCACGGCGCGCCTCGTAGATAGAAAGGCCCCCTGTCTGGGTGCCAGGGGCGGACTGCAACTTGCCTTTGAGGGTTGTGGCACCCCTGCCAAGCAGAGCCCAATGAAGGCTCTAGGGTTCACTCAAGTCGTGACTTGCATGAACTCGGTCGCAACTTGACCCCGTGAACCCAACTCCCCTGCACATTCCTCAATTCTAACTCAGCTAAAACTTCAACCAAACAATCCCAATATCACAACCAATCATATATACAACATAACCACAAATCTAACAACAAAACCCAAGCTTTATAACACTCAAAACACCATCAATTACTCAATTATAAAATCAAAATATCAATCTTATAAACCATCTTAAAAATAGAGGAAAAACTTTTAAGTTCAAGTTGAAAAATCATTACCTCAATCCCATAATTATCCCTAAGCTTCACTCGAACCAAAACTTAGCTCAAACAACCTCAAATCTCCTAAGGTTCAAGCTTCAAAATCAACCGAGTGAGAGATAGAGAGAATGATCAAGAGAAAGAGAAGAGAACCCCTATTTTTCTACTTGTGTAATTCTACAACCTTCCTTGGCCGAGTTTATCTAATGGTTTAAATGACCAAAATGCCCCTATGGCCATTCTAATCCCTCAAAGCCACCCAAGGGCATAATTGTCATTTCCACCGACCCCGTTAATCATAATTAATTGTCATTCCCAATATCCTCAAATTACTATCAAAATATATCCCATCACACGGTCATTCCCGGTAATGTACCAAACACCAATTTATCCCTAGGCTCACCTCGAGCCCGGTAAATAACCCCGTTATGACCAAATCGCCAACTTGCATCCTACGATTGTCTCATGATGAATAGCTCAAACATATCCACATAATAATGTGCTCTCACCCATATATCACATACATGCAGATAAATATACAAATATGCCCTCAACAACCAAAATTACCAAAATGCCTTTTTTATAAGAAGTGGGCCCACATGCATGCAATCATCATCCTATAATAATATAATTCACATAATCACATATTAAATCAATTATGGCCCTCCTGGCCCCCTAATCCAGGCACTAAGCCACATTAAGGAATTTGGGACATTACATCTATGCCCCTTAGGTGCAGTGATAATCTTGCTTCAAGGGCTTTGCATTTCGGTGCTTAATTCCTTCATATTTTTGTTTAAGGAGTCCTGTGGGTTCTTAGGGTGAACCCTTGCTTTGGTTGTGTCCATTAGGGGAGATGCAGCAGGTGTGGTATTTGCCTTGGACCCTCTCTGGTTAGGTTTATCCCTCAGGTCGGGTGAAGATCCTTTGGAGGCTGTCTTGGGTTCGCACCTCTCATAGGTGGAGTTCGCGCTAGGTTTCTTCGATTGTGTACAATCTTCCTTGCGTCCTGGACGAGGGGTATGACTAGTTGAGAGTTGCATTTTTCCATGATCGACGAACATGGTGGTTTTTCCACGTACATGTTCCCTCTATAATGGTTAGGACTTGGGGCCACTAGTGGCCGTGGCAGAGGGTAAGTTATACAACCCTTCGTTGGAGTGGTGGTATGTTCTACGAGATTTGGTGTAGGATGAATGGCAGGGGATGATACTTCTTCCTCTTCGCCGTTGTCTCTGGGTAGAGATCTGTCGCACCTCCATTCATTGACGGGGGAGGATCCCTCATGGACGCCCTTAGTTGGGTTCTGTCTAGGTGAACCTCCGCTTCTTGGTGGTCTTGTAGGCATTTTGAATTCCTTGGCATGTTTTCTTACTAAAATTAATTGAATAACTACTATTTTTTAGTTGTTCTTCCCACAAACGAAGTTAGATTAAGGGTTTTGTGAGTTGTAGAAGAAGTGAACTTAAATCGACTGAACTTCAAACAAATCTTCTGATGGTTTCGAGAACTTAAAATGTAAATACTAAAATTTTAGAACAAAAAATATAGAGAATGTAGAATATATGTGTGTATTCATTAGCAGTGGCTGATTACAAAACTCCCAAAATTCGACCCCCCTCTCAGGTGAAGGGAGGTCATAGGAGAGAACTATTGGCTCACTGTACATGATGCTCTTGGGAAGACATGGCCCTGCATATGCAGACTGTGGATGGTAGTGGTGCTGGGAGAGTGGTGGCCGACTCCAATACACGCCAAAGGTCTGCGGGAGCACCTCAATTTTAGTACCTGGTTGTACCTCCACCATCTGTTTAGTACAAACGTCAGAGGTTGGCTGGGAAAGACCACATCAGGTACCTTACTCGTACGACCACTACTTGTCTGGCATGGAGATTAGGGTCAGATACCTGGGGTCTTCATGGACGTACCCCGCACATACTTCATACTTGTACGATCTCTTTGAGTCATGCTTAGGATTTTATCTTCACAATGCATTCTATTCTTTTAACCTTTAAATGTTGAAGTATTTATGGGTCATCATGGAAGACACGATCCCAAGGGGTGTGGAAGGCAAGAGCCTCGTGTGATGCCTGACGCGGGGAGAAGGACCATGTGCAAGGCTACGCCTCGTGAGGCCTTGGTGCAAGATGGAGGCATATGGGCACAAGGCTGTTCCTTGCGAGACGCTGGCGCGAGCCGGAGCTGTGTGGGCGCGAGGCTATGCCTCGCAAGATGCCTGGCACGAGGTGGGCCATTATGAGCAAGACATGCATCCCCACAGGATCCTCAATGTGAGATACATCGCTAGTTTCGAGGGGTGATCCTATGTGACCTTTGGCATGAAGCAAGACTCTGTAAGCGAGGCACGTGCCTTGCGAGGCCTTTAGCTCAGGGCGCAAGACCGGGCTTGGTTGTTTCCATCCCGAGCCTATATTTTGAGGGGCACGAGGTGGGGGCCTTGTGCAACTAAAATGTTGGCATCCACACTCACAGACCCTTACTTATTTCAATACGGGATCATATATTTGTCCTTGCAGATTTTTGGCATCCACAATTGGTGTCACGACCCGAGCCCTAGACTGTGGCACATATGTGATATCCATAACTTGGGTGGTCAAATGTCAAACTTTGACCCTTGTTGGAAAATAACCCTTATAAATGATCCTTTAGTTTTTACTAAATAGTATCATAGTTATAAGTCCAAAAATAATGGAATAACTCCTATAATTATATATAAAAATATTAGTGATAAAAACATAATCATCTATCATTATACATAGAACAATAATATCCCCACAGTTATGTAGTCATCAAATAGTTAAAATTAATAAGTCATAAAATACCAAAATAATAATTAGCATTCATCATTCCTCATTCCTAAATATTACATAGCTAATTAAGAGATACAGACCATAAGGTTCTAAATTAAATAGATAGACAATGTTTAAAAGATGGGACTTTAACTATAAATAGAACTAGACTAAAATCACATTGGCTCAACCAATAAATCACCATATCCCCACTCGCATCACTGGTTTCCTAAAAAGGGGGAGATATAGGGGATGAGCTTATAAAGCCCAGTAGGAAAACAACTAATATCGAATGACCGATAGTTTATTAAAAACCCCTACATTGTTAGCTTTGAAAACAAAACATATATCATCACGTATAAACCAAAAATAGAGAGAAACCACAAATAATCACAAGAGACAAAGTACACGTGCACATCACATCATCCACGAGATCGCTAGTTCTTGATACCCATCATAGAAAAATGACATCCTAAACTGGGTAGTCGTGCTTGATAAGCACCACAAGGGGTGGCTTAAATCATATCCTGTAAATAGATGCTAGATCTGTACACCTACAGGTGAGTGGACACCTGACCTACCTATGATGATGCAAAGACTAGATCATGAAACAACAATATGCATGAATCATGATCAATATGGCTCACGCTGCTAATAAGCCACCAATTCCTAGGCTCCAAGTAGCCTAGCCTGCTTCAAAGTCACTTTGTCCTACAATCCTCAATTGAACAAAAAAATTTCATCATCAATGTGATATACTCTTTAAACTGAGTCCAATGATATATAACATGATACCATTAGAAAACAGTAAAAAATCTTACCTCTGCTGCGCACAGTGGCGGTTAGCGGTGGCCGGTGGTGATGTTCCAACAACGGTGACAAAAATTAACTTTCTATATATCAAGACGATCCTCTCAATGAGTAAATCACGTAAGTACAACTCATTTTCCAAAATGAACCCTAGTGTCGCTGGAAAAAGCTTCTAAAGGGGTAGAAATCCAAAAATCTTGCCGGAGAAAAGTGAAGAGTTGATCGGGATGGTTTAGTGGGCAATGTTCCTCTCGCGACGTTGATTCCAACAGTATCAACCATTCGTCAAACAGAGGTCAGAGTTGGCTGAAATGTCACCTCAAAGTTTTGATGGCCAAACTTCGGCGTGTCTATAAGAGAGCATCCATGCTCCGATTGCCACCAAAATTTAGGAGTGAGGTCATTGCCGACCACTAGTGGCGTAGCTCTGGCGTGTGGTGGCAATGGGGTCCAGCAGTGGTTGTGTTTGGAGCTCACCGTGGCTAGCCGAAGAGAGAAAGAGAGAAAGAAAGAAAGAGGAAAAGAAAGAAGAAAAAAAGAAAAGAGAAAGAGAGTGGAGTCACGGAGAGAGAATGAGAAGAAGAGGGAAAAACTTTGTTAATTATGAAGTGGGTCCCACCAGTTATATAAAAAGTAATATTTTATTTTCTTTTCTTTTCAATTTTCAACTTGAAAAATCTGAGGTTTTACATTCTTCCTTCTTTTCGTCCCGAAAATTTTCAAAGTACAACCTCGAGATGAAAAGTAAACAAATGAGAATACTTATCATACATTTCCGATTCTAACTCTTAAGTAGTCTCTTCTTCTCTATGGTTCTGCCATAAGACCTTCACTATTGGATTCTCTCTATTCCCTAGCACCTTTAACTCTCTCCTCAAGATTCTGATAGGTTGCTTTTCACATGACACGTTCTTTTGAAAAGGAATAGCCTCATACTAAATGATGTACGACGGGTCTGGAGTATACTTCCTCAACATTGACACATGGAACACATTGTGAACATGCCCAACCACGCTCGTAAGATCAATCGATAAGCAACCTCCCCAACCTTCTTGACAACCTCAAAAGGGAAAATATACCTTGGGGCTAGCTTACCCTTCACTCCAAATCTCGTCACAACACGCATAGGAGTAACTTTCAAGAAGACATAGTCACCAACGTCAAAATCAACTTCTTGTAGGTGGAGATTGGCATAACTTTTATGAAAACTTTGAACAACCTTAAGTTTATCTTTAATGTCTTTGATCTTCTCAGTGTTACTAGCAATAATTTGAGGTCCAATAGTGATATGCTCATCTAGTTTTGCCCAACACAAGGATGATCTACATGGTCTCCCATACAAGGCAGGTGCCATGCCTATACTGGCATGGTTGATATTATTATAAGTGAATTCCATCAAAGACAAGTGTTCTCCCCAGCTACATCCAAATTAAAAAATTCAAGAACGAAGCATGTCCTCCAAAGTTTAGATGGTCCTCTCAGACTGTCCATATGTCTAAGGATGGTAAGTAGAGCTCAAGTTAAGCTTAGTTCGCAAATATTTTTGCAATGCTCTCCAACACCTTGTTGTAAATCAAGGATATCTATTTGAAACAATACTTGAAGGCACTCCATGTAATCGAACTATATTATCCATATAAAGTTGCACTAATCTAGAGGTCTTGTAATGTTTCATAATTGGAATAAAATGCGTAGATTTGGTCAAACGGTCGACAATTACCCAGTCAGTGTCATGCTCTAACGGTATCAGTGGAAATCCAGTCACAAGGTCCATGATGTTCTTGTCCCATTTTCATTCTTGTATAGGCAAAGATTGACGCAAACCTGAAGGTATTTGGTGCTCAGCTTTAACCTGCTGACAAGACATACACTTAGCTACATAGCTAGCCACACCTTCCTTCATACCTTTGCACTAGTATTGCATTTTAAAGTCTTGGTATATCTTTGTACTTCCATGATGTACAACAAAATTAAACCTATAGGTCTTGATTGTAACAATCTCTCTAAGATCAAGGATATTTGCCATGACCAACCTTCCTTTATGGTATAAAAATCCTTCAAAAATTATTGTCCATCCATCGAACTGCTTACCATTTCAGATTCAATTCCAAATAAGTCTCAATTTCTCATCTTGCCACTGACACTACTTAACTTGCTGAAGTAGCACTGGCCCAGCCACCACATTAGAAACACACGCAATGTCTTTTCTTTCATAGTACTACAAATTATAATCACCCACCATGATCGTTCTTTTCCAATATTCAAGAGTTAAACAAGCCAAAGTGCAATGAGGTGTTATACTTAATGCATCATCGACCACATTTTCTTTTCCAAGATGATATTGCAAAGTGAAGTCATAATCTTTCATATACTTGACCCATATTCTTTGTCTCAAATTCAAATATCTTTGAGTAAAAAGATACTTTAAATTCTTATGATCAAAAGATGTTGACCCTCGATTTGGCCAACGACACGGAGTCAAAATAATGACAAAGAACAAAAAAGAAATCAAGAAGAGAATCAAATGGGAAGAGAGCAACACAAGTGATTTATAGTGGTTCGGCCCCAACTGTGTGGTAATAACCTACGTCCACTTAGTGTTCTTATTGATATCAGATCCTAATACTGTGATCAAAGAACTAGGGTTCTTGAGTTTCACAAGCCTTAGGAGTAATACAACCTTCCGTGGATAATTACACTATGCTTTTCTCTATGAATACAAAGATTAAAAGTCTAAGAGTCCAAAAGTCCTTTCCTTGAGCCTTCTCATTCTTATTAATAGGCTCAAGGAGGTTACACGGGCCGATGGGCCTTAATTATCCTTAATATCAGCGTATCAAGGCAATATAAAGAAAATATATTGAATGTAGTTATTACAAGAATATGCATCTTAAAGGAAGTAAATAGAAGTGTACGACTAGACTGGTTGCACCTAAACGCAAGATCTGATGAAGCGATAATCATCTGGTCGATAGGCGAACAACATCCCTTCACTTCAAAACTGCCACGTGCCAACCACATGCATGAAATTCTTGCCACGTCATCAGGAGCCATTTTTGGGTAAACATTTGCCCCCAAGTTTATTTTACTGTGACCAGCATAAAGTAAACTTAGGAGATTGACCTTTCGTATACCCTACCAAATCTGTCAGAGTCATCCATGCCTTCTCGGAAAAAGCAACTAATCATGTCTTTTTCAGTTTCCCAAAAGTTATCTGACGGCTATCGTGCTTCCCCATGCCTTGAAAAATTAATCCCATCATTACCTCTTTTACAACGCCACAATCAATATAAATAACCCATTCTTTTCACTTTTCACTTTTTACCAATCTTTTTTTCCTCAAGAACTCTGAAGAAAAAACAAAACAGACTTAGAAAAATTCGCTGATCCAAGGTGTGCCTGCTCAATCATTTGAAATCTTCACTCCAATCTTTCATCCAAGTAAGTTTTCTGATCGATTCCTTTCTATTATGCTGTGCTATGCCTGTTTTCCCTTTGTTTTAGGTTCTGAGTTTTTGAACATTTTTGTCTGTTTTTGCAAAATTGTTTCGGGGTAAATGGGTATGTTGATCTGCGGTAAATATGGTAGGAAAATAACACCTTCCTGGGGTTAGGAATCAGTTTGGTAGTCAGGATAATCAATTTAGGGCCGAAGTAAAAATTTGATTTTTAAGCCTGTAGAAAAACTGGGTTTTTTCCCGCCCTTTCAGAGTTGAAAAAGTTTCTCCTAAAAAAACTTTTTATTTATGCTTTTTGATCCGTTTTCCAAACTGTTCGTATAAAATTTAGTATTTTTGTCAGAATGCTGCTGGTCATTAAAAGCTTAACTTTTATACACGTGTAACATTATTCCAACTCTTAACACTTCTTGGTCTTTTGGTCCGTAGATTCTCATCTTCCCTTCTTTGTTCGTAGATTTTCATGCAAGATCCATGGGGAGGAGAGAGGCCAATTGACGACGACCTGCTCGCCCAACTGCTCGTGGACAAAAAACAACCATCTTCACTTATACTGGAGATCCCTTTTTCTCGTATTCCAACCAACAGACCTCCATCCAGTCCATCAAATATGGGTAGAGTAAAATCCATCGTCCAGAAAAAGAAACCAACCAAACCCTCTGTAAATCAGCCTGCTCCTTGGGCTGAAATTCCTTCGACCAGCGGTCGAGCTGAAAATACTGATCCCGAAATCCAAAGACAGGCCCGCCCTGACAATGTACTTCGACCATTGACTACGACCTGTTCGAACATTTCTGTTCGGAGAAATTTTTTTTAAAACGATAATATAGCAAAATAACACATGTAATGAGCAAATACTTGTAGTAAATACAATAGTTTGGCAAGATTGACTGGCTGCGCATAATCCCTTTTATTTCTCGTGATAGATGGACAATCATGTCTGTACGAGTGATCAATAAAATTATCTTACACTTATAAGCGATCAGTCACATAAAATGACCAACCCTTTTTCATAAACTTGTAAAAAGTAGAATTAATACAAGCGAATTCTTTAAGAAGAATTGTTTATTGATAGTACTTGCACCAGTGTTCTCCATTCCAATAACGAGGAATGAGATCTCCATTTAAGCGAGCAAGTTTGTAAGTGCCTGGATGGAGAGCTTCTTCGATTTGGTACAATCCTTCCCAGTTAGGTCCAAGTACTCCAGTAGCCTGATCGCAGGTGTTGAGGAAAACCCTTCTAAGTACTAGATCTCCTACATTGAATTTCCTTTCACGTACTTTAGAATTGAAATAACGGGTGACCTTTTGATGGTAAGCTGTTACTCGGAGTTGGGCTTGCTCATGCTTTTCGTCAACCAAATCTAATGATTCCATCAACAATTGGCTATTAGAGCCTTGATCGGATGTCATTCTCCGATGTGATGGTTGATCTAACTCGACAGGCAACGTGGCCTCATATCCATAGGCCAAGGAAAATGGAGTATGGCCTGTTGCTGTGCGATGGGACATTCTATATGACCAGAGGACTTTAGGCAATTGCTCTGGCCATGCTCCCTTTGCTTCCTCAAGTCTTTTCTTCAGAGTATCCTTTAGCGTTTTATTGACTGCCTCAACCTATCCGTTTGCTTGAGGGTGAGCCACTGAAGAAAGCTCTTGATAATTCCATGCCACTCGCAAAAATCCATGAACAGATCACTATCAAACTATGCGCCGTTGTCTGAGACAATATTTCTTTGCAATCCATAGTGACAGTCGATGTTCTTGACCACGAAATCCAGCACTTTCTTGGTTGTTATGGTTGCAAGTGGCTCAGCTTCGGCCCATTTTGTGAAGTAATCAACGGCCACTACGACGTACTTGACGCTGCCATTCCTTGTGGGCAAAGATCCAATTAGGTCTATACCCCAGACTGCGAATGGCCACAAACTCTTGCATCTGTTTTAGTTCATTATGGGCTGCTCGCAGAATTTTGGAGAATCTCTGGCACTTGTCGCATCTCGCACAAATTCCATTGAGTCTTCATTCATTGTAGGCCAGAAGTATCCTTGTCTTAGGATCTTTTTTGATAAACTCTGCCCCCCAGCATGGTCCCCACAAAAGCCTTCATGGACCTCTCTCATCAATTCTTTGGCTTTCTCTTTTGAAATACACCTGATGAGTGGCATTGAGTATCCCCTCCGGTACAAGATTCCATCGACCAGGATGTACCTAGCAGCCTGCCGCTGAAGGGTCCTAGCTTTGTTTCTGTCCGTCAATAACACACCCTACGTCAGGTACTCTATGTAAGGTGCCATCCATGTATCCGCCACCTGAATCACCAAAGAGATTTATTCTGGTTGGATGCTTGGTGCGGACAACCGTTCAACAGGTACTATATTAAGGGTGTCGACATCTTTCGCACTCGCTAGTTTGGCCAAAGCATCAGCGTTTGAATTCTGGTCACGAGGCACTTGCTGGAGAGTGTACTTATCAAACTATGTCAATAGATCCTTTGCTTTATTCAAGCAAGCGACCATCTTCAGACCTTGAGCTTGATATTCTCCAATGACCCGATTAACCACCAACTGAGAGTCACTGTAGATTTCAAGTGGCATTATGTGCATGTCTCTGGCTAACCGTAATCCTGCGAGCAACGCTTCATACTTGGCTTAGTTGTTGGACACCGTGAAGTCGAATCTAATCACGCAGTGAAATCGATGCCCTTCAGGCGTTATCAAAATCACTCTGGCTCCAGTGTGATGCTCATTAGAAGAGCCGTCCGTGAACAACTTCCATGAGGGAGTTTGGCTTTGAGGTTTAGGCTCTTTAAGCCCTTCTGGCTGATCGCTGTCTAGAAGCCAAATTAGTTCTATGATGAAATTGGCTAGATCTTGTCCTTTTATCGCTGCTCGTGGCAAGTAAGAGATATCAAACTGCCCAAGTTCGACCGCCCATTTCAATAATCAGCCCGCGGCTTCTGGCTTCTGCAGAATTTGCCGTAAAGGTTGGTTAGTCAAAACTGTGATTGAGTGAGCTTGGAAGTACAGGCGCAACTTTCTGGATGCTAAGATCAGACAATAGGCTAATTTTTCAATAGGAGGATATCGCAGTTCCACTCCTATTAACCTTTTGCTTACATAATAGACGGCCTTCTGCACGCCTTCTTCCTCTCTTACTAGAACAAGACTAGCAACATATTCCGTGATCGCCAAGTAGATGAACAAGGTTTCTTTATGAACCAGCTTTGATAGAATCGGTGGCTGAGACATGTGAGTCTTTAAAGCTTGAAAAGCCTGCTCGCACTCCTCCGTCCATTCGAACTTCTTGTTGCCTCTGAGTAGATTAAAGAATGGGACGCATTTGTCCGTTGATTTGGAAATAAATCTATTGAGAGCAGCAATTCTTCCGGTCAAGCTTTGAACATCCTTGATTTTTGTCGGTCATTTCATATTGACCAGGGTTATGATCTTCTCAGGATTGGCCTCAATTCCTCGCGAGTTTACTATAAATCCCAAGAATTTCCTTGATCCAACTTCGAAGGAACACTTGAGGGGATTCAGCTTCATCTGATATTTATTCAAGACGTTGAAGCACTCTTGCAAGTCCCCTACATGTCCTTCTGCCCTTTTTAACTTAACCAGCATGTCATCAACATATACCTCCATGTTAGTACCGATCAGCTCCTTGAACATGTGATTGACCAGTCGCTGGTAAGTCACACCAGCATTTTTCAAACCGAAGGGCATTACTTTGTAATAGTAAAGACATGTATCGGTCCGAAAGCTAGTGTGTTCCTTGTCAGATGGATTCATACTAATCTGATTGTACCCAGAGTAGGCATCCATGAATGAGAGGATCTCATGCCCTGCAGTGGCATCGACCAGCTGGTCAATTCTAAGGAGTGGGAAACAATATTTAGGGCAGGCTTTATTAAGGTCTGTGAAATCCACGTACGTTCTCCACTTTCCATTCAACTTGGGAACCAGTACGGGATTAGAGACCCATGATGGATAAAACGCTACCCTGATGAATCCATTCTCCTTTAGCTTCTCGACTTCTTCCTTTAGAGCTTTTGATCTGTCTTTGTCGAGGAGCCTCCTTTTCTGTTGTACTGGTGGAAAACTCTTATCTACATTCAGGACATGGCTAATGATCGTAGGGTCTATTCAAACCATGTCTTTATGCGACCAGGCGAAGACTTCCTGTCTTTTCCTTAAAAATTCCACCAGTTCTTGTTTCGTTGTTGTCTCTAAGTTTTTACCGACTTTCACAACCCTGGTCGGATCTGCTTCATCGAGTTGGACCTCTTCAAGGTCCTCGATGGGTCCTATCTCTTCATCAAAATCCCCAAAGTGAGGATCCAAATCTCTGTCCTCACTTTGGGCAACACCCTATTTGGTGACACAATCACCTGATTGGGCTTGTACATCACTGTCTGTTTGCAACTCCTTTCCGGTAGTTTCCCTCGATCCGCCTTTCTTTGCCTTAGATATCAAGGCATTGTAGCATTCCCTCGCTTCTCGCTAGTTTCCCAACACACATCCTATTCCCGCTTCGTTGGGAACTTCATGGCAAGGTGCCAAATCGAGGTAACGGCTCGCAGGTCGACCAAAATTGGCCTCCTAATTATAGCATTATACGCTGAAGGACAATAAATTACTATGATAGTAGTGAGTAATGTCTTGTTTGCAAGCGCAGTTCCTGCTGTAACTGGGAGCCTAATCGACCTTGTCGGGGTGAGCCCTTCGCCAGAAAAACCATATATGGTTTGGTTGCACGGTTCCAGGTCCTTGATGGAAAACTTCATCCTTTCCAGTGAAGACTTATACAAGATGTTGACTGAGCTTCCTGTGTCCACCAACACCCTCTTAACCATCATGTTGGCGATTTGGATGTCAACGACCAGCGGATCGAAGTGTAGGAATCAGACGTGATGAGCATCGTCGTCAGAGAAGGTTATCAACTCCTCCTCTGTTTGAGCTTTCTTTGGTGCTCGATCCTCCATACTCATCATCTCGATGTCCTGGTCATGGCGTAAGGTCTGAGCATATCACTCCCTTGCTTTCCCACTATCCCCTGCAATATGTGGGCCGCCACAGATGGTGAGTAATGTACCTACCACAGGAGCTGGCTGTAAAGGTGGCGAGCGTTGGCGTGTAGGTTTCTGCTCGTTTCCACCTTGAGCCTCTCACTGAGACCCTCCTGCGGCTCATACGTATCTCCTTAAGTGTCATTGTCTGATCTGGAACTCAATCTTGTCCTTCAACTGGTTACACTCATTGGTGTCATGTCCGTAGTTGTTGTGAAAATGACATAATTTTGTTGTATCTCTCTTGGAGATATCCTTCCTTATAGGTGCGGGTCACTTATATGGGACATTAGAGTTGGTCGCCTGGTAGACCTCTACTCTACTCTCGACAAGGGCCGTATAGTTGGTGAATCTCGGCTCATATCTATTGCCTTTGGGGCGTTTATCCAGATGTTGACGTCTCATTGCCTGCCCTTTTTCCACCATTTTTTCCATTTCCGTTCTCGTTGCCTTTGTCATTGCCATTGGGTTTATCTGACCCGTTGGCGGCTTTGGCGGGATCTTCCTTCAGTCACTTTTCTTCTGTAGGTGACTTCCCCTCGTTGGCGATCGCATCTTCGAGCTTGATGTATTGATCAGCTTGATCTAGGAATTCCTGGGTACTCCTTACCCCATTCTTTCTCGGGTTATTCCAGAGGGGAGAATGGTGTCTAACCCCAACAGTTAGGGCCATCATCTTTCCCTTGTCGCCCACTGTTTTGGCTCCAGTTGCTGCTCGCATAAAACGCTGCACATATTCCTTTAAGGGCTCTCCCTCCTTTTGGCGTATCTCAACCAGCTGGTTGGCCTCTGTGGGGTGTACGCGACCCGCGTAGAATTTTTCGTAAAATTCCTTCACAAACATTTCCCACGATACTATACTAGTAGGAGGGAACTTAAAGAACCACCCCTGGCCGGTGTCAGATAGGGTGGTGGGGAAGATCCTGCAGCGGGCATCGTCCGAAACCTTCTGAATATCCATTTGTATCTCAAAATTGTTCACATGAGATACTGGATCCCCGTACACATCAAATTTCGGCAGTACTGGCATTTTAAACTTGCTGGGGGTTTCTGTCACAGCAATCCTCTACATAAACGGAGTGCCTCTCCTTCAGTCGTACTCTATGTGGGATGTTCGGCTCCTGACCAACTACTGTACCGCCTGGTTCAGAGCATCAATTTGAGCGTGAACCGCATCTGGGATCGCTGGGGCGACTAGTGTCGGAGGAACGTACTCATCGTGCCTCTTGCGTCTGTCGTTGAGTACGTCCCTCAAGTCATCGTCTCTGCGCCTTTGCTCGCTAGCACCTAGCCGATTGAAGACGTTATGCTGTCGGGGCTGCCCCCCATTGTTATGGCTTACAGACCTAATTTCTCTCGGTGGGGGGTTTCTATCTCCACCTCTTTCCTCCTGCCTTCGACTAGCATTCCCCCTATCGGAATCAACCTCATTGTAGTCATGGACATCCCTAAACTGCGGCCGACTATGGCGCGACTGGCTGGTCACGCTGTTTCCTCCTTTGGCTGGTATCTCTCAAGCGTCAAAGGGTGGCTTGTGCTGGTTGGTGGGTCCCCGTACATTATTATGCCATGGGGGGCCCCTGACCGTAGAGCCTGACTCGTTATGCCTTCTGTTTGCAAAGGGTGCTGCCCCTTGCTCGGTGGTTTTGGCTCATCATCCCCTGGGCATCTAGGGCTGCGGGGAGGCTGCCTGGCCCTATTATGCCATTGGCGCTAGGGATTTCCGCGACCAGCTTGAGAGGGTGGTTGTTGCTCAGGATCCCGAATTGGGACATCATCTGGAGCAACAGGTGGCTGCTCCGACCTTTGAGGGCTTGCTGACTGGAGCGGAGGACTCAGATTAGGGGCTCATTGCGGTGGTGCATTTGGTGGCTGATCCGGTTGAGAGGCCAGTGCAGCATGTCCTCTGGCCAACTGAATGGCTGCTTCAAGAGCGGTCGTGGCATCTCTCTGCCAACGGTCCATTTCCACTTGTCGTTCATTCAGCTCCTGACGCCGATGCTCAATTTCCCTCTGCTGCAGCGCCAAGGTCTCTGCTGCATTTTTTTGATTGACCCTCAGATTGGCCAACTCATCTTGCAATACCCCCAATGTTGCCTTTAGTGTCTCGGAATCCATTTCCTCCTCTTCAAAATCCATGTGTGGTTCATTTTCAGCCACATTTGGAGGAGGTTGAGATGACGCAATGCCAGCAAAAGTAAATGAATTTGTGGGGTTGGTACAGGGCAATATGATAGTTACAGAATATGCCCTGAAGTTTGACAAACTTGCGAAGTTCACACCAGACCTTGTGCCTACTGACACCGCTAGGCAGGAGAGATTTATCAGAGGGCTTAATGCTATGATAGCTTGAGATGTGAGAATTACAACAGTACCTGGGGGGACGACTTATGCCCATGCTGTTGAGAAGGCTCTTACCACTGAGGAGGCGGAAAACAAGATTTGGAGGGAGAATGCTGCGAGATGGGAGGTTCGTAGGACGGTGCAACCATATTCATGATCGGGTAGGGGCGGGGGCCACAGTGATCTGAAGAAGAAGACCCCTGACACTTTGATGGCTGCTGGTTCAAATAGGAGGGGTTAGGGTGTTCAGGGTGGCCTTCAGGGAGGCGGTGACACATGGAGGAGCTACCCAGAGTGCACAAGGTGTAGAAGACACCATCCAGGTGAATGCCGGGCCAAGGCCTGCTTTGTGTGTGGGGTGGTGGGACACCTCAAGAAGGACTGTCCAACAGTGAAGAAAGGGGAAGCAGGGAAGGTGGACAACTTGACTCCAGCTCGAGTGTTCACCTTGACATAGGCAGAGGCCGAGGCTAGTCCCTTGGTGGTGACAGGTCATCTTTCTAGCATTGGCTCTCGTTTTATTGTATTGATTGACTCTAGTGCTACGTATTCATTTGTTTCTAGTAAGGTGATTGATAGATTTTGTAGACCTAGTGAGTACTGTACTGCAGGGTTCAGGACTATATTTCCTACATGGGAACTGGTCGTTTCTAGGAGATGGATTAGAGCACTGCTAGTGATGGTTGATGGTAGGGAGTTATCAGTAGACTTGATTGAGTTAGGTATGGAGGATTTTGACATGATTTTGGGGATGGATTGGTTGGTCAGATATGGGGCTATTATTGATTGTAGGAAGAAGATGGTGACTTTTGAGCCTTAGGGAGAGGATCCCTTCGTCTTTGTGGGTGTGGTATGTGGACCCCGCATACCCATGATATCGACGCTGAGAACTAGGGATCTATTACAAGGAGGATGTATAGGTTTCTTGGCTAGTGTGGTGGATACTACCAGAGTGTTGCCAACAGGGCCGGAAGAGACTAGATTGGTTTGTGAATTCTTGGATGTATTTCTTGAGGATCTACCAGGATTATCGCCGCATAGGGAGATTCATTTCGTTATTGAGTTGGCATCAGGGATAGAGCCAGTGTCAAGGGCACCATATAGAATGGCATCGGCAGAACTAAAAGAATTGAATTTGGGGTTCATCAGGCCTAGCTTCTCGAATGGGTTTCTCCAGTTTTGTTTGTGAAGAACAAGGATGGGACTTTGAGAATGTGTATAGACTACAGAGAGTTGAACAAGTTGACCATCAAGAATAAGTACCCTTTGCCAAGGATTGACAACTTGTTTGATCAACTGTAGGGAAAGACGGTATTCTCGAAGATTGATCTTTGATCTGGTTATCACAAGCTGAGGATCAAGGACGAGGATATATCAAAGACGACCTTTTGAATGAGGTATGGGAACTATGAGTTTCTAGTCATGTCGTTTGGTTTGACCAATGCCCCAGCAACCTTCATGGACCTAATGAAAAGGGCGTTCAAGGACTTCTTGGGTTAGTTCGTGATTGTCTTCATCGACGACATTTTAGTGTACTCCAGTTCAGAGGCAGAGCATGAGCAACATCTTCGACAGGTCTTGCAGAGATTAAGAGAACACCAGTTGTATGCCAAATTTAAGAAGTGTGAGTTTTGGCTACCAGAAGTGACATTCCTTGGACATATTGTTGGTGAAGATGGGATTAAGGTGGATCCATCTAAAGTGGAGGCAGTTAGAGATTGGCCGAGGCCAAGGAATGCCTTAGAGGTTCAGAGTTTCCTCGGGTTAGCAGGTTACTATAGACGGTTTGTGGAGGGGTTCTCGAAGATTGCTGCATCGATGAAAGAATTGACACGGAAGAATTTGAAGTTCGTATGGTCAGACATGTGTGAGGATAGTTTTTAAGAATTGAAGCGACGACTTATTTCTGCACCTGTGCTGAATGTTCCTTTGGAGGAAGGAAAATTTGTGGTTTATTGCGATGCGCCAAGGTTGGGTTTAAGCTATGTGTTGATGCAGAACGAGAAGGTTATAGCTTATGCATCATGATAGCTAAAGGAGTATGAGCAGTGGTACCCTGCCCATGATTTGGAATTGGCAGCAGTGGTATTCGCACTGAAGGCGTGGCAACATTATCTGTATGGAGAGAAGTGCGAGATACACCAATCACAAAAGTTTGAAGTACTTCTTTACTCAGAAGGACCTGAACATGAGGCAAAGGCGTTGGATGGAGTTGGTAAAGGACTATGACTATGATATTCTTTACCACCCAGGGAAAGATAATGTAGTGGCAGATACATTGAGATGGAGAGGCTCAAGGCAGTTGTTTAGCTCTACTTAGATATCCAGGGAGTTGGCTGATAAGATGTCCAGAGCGAGGATAGAGTTGGTGGTGGGCCGGTTGGCAAACTTACTTTACAGTCGACTATACTGGAGCGGATTAAGGAGGGTCAGCTGGTGGATGCATAGTTACTGGAGGTTAGAGAGAATGTCTTAGTGGGAGTAGCTAAGGTCTATTCTATTTCTGAGGTTGGTTTACTACGGTATCAGGGTTAGATTTGTATTCCGACTGATGCGGGGATTAGACGCGAGAAACTGGATGAATCACATACCACGCTATACTCACTTCATCCAGGAACCACAAAGATGCATCAGGATCTACGGACATTGTATTGGTGGCCTAGAATGAAGAAGGATGTGGTAGAGTACGTGGCCAGGTGTTTGACTTGTCAGCAGGTGAAAGCTGAGCATCACCGACCAGCGGGGTTGCTTCAGCCTTTGGATATTCCCGAGTGGAAATGGGAGGATATTACGATGGACTTTGTGGGAGGATTACCCAGGACAATGGGGCTTCATGACTCAGACAGATACACCAAGTCAGCTCATTTTCATCCAGTGAAGACGACTTATACGGTGGATCAGTATGCAGAGTTGTATGTGAGGGAGATCATACATCTCCACAAGGTTCCTAAGTCTATTATGTAAGACCATGATCCTATCTTTACCTCCAAGTTTTTGGGTAGTTTGCAGAAGGCTATGGGGACTCGGTTAAAGTTCAGCAATGCCTTTCATCCTCAGACTGATGGACAGTCTGAGAGGACAATTCAAGTGTTGGAGGATATGCTTAGGGCATGCGTGATCGACTTTGAGGGATCTTGGAGTAACTATCTTCCGTTGATTGAGTTTTCGTATAACAACAATTATCAATCAACGATTGGAGTGGCTCCATATGAGATGTTATATGGGAGGAGATGTAGATCACCCATTCATTGGGATGAGATGGGTGAGAGGAAGTATTTAGGACCAGACATGGTTCAGAAGACTAATGAGGTTATTGAGAAGATCCGAGATTGAATGCTCACCACACAGAGCATATAGAAAAGCTACGTTGATCTTGAGCGTAGGGATGTAGAGTTCCAGGTTGGGGACTACGTGTTTCTGCGAGTTTCACCACTATGAGGGGTGAGGAGGTTTGGAAAGAAGGGAAAGCTAAGCCTTATATTCATTGGACCTTTTAAGATCCTAGAAAGGATCGGACATGTGGCTTACAGGTTATCCTTGCCACCATCAATGTCGGGAGTTCATGACGTGTTCCATGTTTCTATGCTTCGGAAGTACTTCTTAGATACCACACATGTGTTGAAGTATGAGGACTTAGAATTGCAGACAGATTTGTCTTATGAGGAGCGACTGGTTCAGATCTTAGATAGGAAAGATAAAGTTTTACGGAACAAGAGGATTCCTCTGGTTAAAGTGTTATGGAGGAATAGCAGGGTCGAGGAAGTGACCTGGGAGCTTATGACAGCAATGCGGGATCAGTATCGCGAGTTATTCAAGTAAAATTTTGAGGACGACATTCTCAGTAGGAGGGGATAGTTGTAACGACCCAAACTCGCTAATAAGGCTTAAAGGCCTTGATTAGCATGTCGGGAGGGCATAATTGGTTTATGTGTGATTTAAATGATTAAATGCATGATTATGTGATAAGCATGATTATATGGATATGTGAAATGCATGTTTACGAGTATTAATATGCATGTGAGCCTTATTTTGCTTATAAGGGCATATTAGTAATTTTGGCCCATTGAGGGCATAGATGTGATTATTTGTGGTTAATTGTTGAGACCACATTATTATGTGGATGTATTTGTAACTTGTGGCTCGAGACGATCCTAGTGAGCGGTTTAGCGAAATAGTCATGGCGGGGGTTTATACCCGGCTTGGGGGAGCCTGGGGGTATTTCTAGGAATTTGGGAAATATATTGGAGATTTTTAGACATTGGGGAAAAATAATTGGTAATTAATTAGATGACGAGATTTAAGTGATAAATATTAGGAAGACTCGACGGATTAGTGAGAATTAGGAACAAATGACCAATATACCCTTAGATTAATTAAAAGGCCTAGTTTTAGGTTGGGAGGGTAAAAGAGTCTTTTGGTTATTAGAGGTGATAACTGATATAATCTATTTTCCTTAGACTATAGTAGAAAGAAGTAGAAGCACTAGAGGAAAGAAAGAAAAACAAAGAACACTTAGCTCACTCTTTCCCCTTTCTCACGATTTCTTTCTCTCTCACTCTCCCTTGAGAATTTTGAAGCTGAGAACTCAAGAGGAAGTCCAAGCTAGGTTTTGGGGCTTTGATCCTTGGAGTAGCTAAAGAGTTTAGCTAAAATTAGCTTCCAAATTAAGGTAAGGTTTAAGGTTTTATCTGAGTTGGCTAAGCTTTGTTGAGAATGATTTCTGAGTTTGGTTTTGGATGGAAGTTTAAGGATTTAAACTTGGGAATTGGAGGAATCAAAGCTGGGAGGAACATTGAAGGCAACCTAGGGTCGCATTCATTCATCAGAGGGAACAATTTATGACCTTGATTATTTGGGTTTCTGGTTTTAGATGGTGTTCTTGAGCTTTAGAGCTCAAGTTTAATTTTTTTGTGTTTGATGAAGTTGTTAGTCAAGGTTTGGTGTTATGTGGGTGTTTTGTTTGAGCTATACTGAATTGTAGGTTCAATTTTGAGTTTAGTTGAGATTTGGAGTGGGTTTTTGGAGCTTTGGCTCGGGAAAGTTCGATGGGAAAAACCCAGAACTTTGCATGTTCTGGTTGGAGCACTGTAGCGCTAGGTTAGGAGTGCTACAACGCTAGGCTGCATTTTCTGGGGGGCTTGAGTCTCTGACTTTAGCGCTGTAGCACCCACCAAGTAGCACTGTAGCGCTACTCAGCCTTCTGAACTTGGATTTTGGGAATTCTTTTAGGGTTTTTGCTTAGGGGCTCGGGGGACGGTTTCACCACTTCATTTGGTGGGATTAGAGGTCCCAAGATCACGAGTTTGGTCCCGGGATTGTCCTTTAAAATTCAAACTCATCGAAGTACCATTTTATGGATTGTGACTAGGTGTACACTAGAGCTCGGAACGGGATCGTGCTCGAGGGTTGTCTCTATTAACCAAAGCACTCGGAATCAAAGGTAAGAAAACTGCACCCTTTTGTGTGTTTGTGATGGGACTAAGGGCTCCCTATATTTGAATACAATTGTTGTATGATTATGATATGCCATGAGAGCATGAAATAAACAGCCTAAGAGTGCCAAAACTGATATTTGCGCACAGGACGTGGCTCGGCCATTGGTAGCTGAGGACAACTTAATAGTCACTGAGCTCGGCTTAAGCGAGCCGGAGTCAATGGGTTAAACACTGGGCTCGGCCTAAGTGAGCCAGAGATAGTGGGTTAAATAGAGGGTGCGGCCTAAGGGTGTCAACCCTGAGTATTGTATGATGAATATTGATATGTTATTATTGTTGTCTATTGATTATAACTTGTTTAATATTGAGATGAATGGCTTATGAATAATTCTTTGACCTCTCTAAGTAGATGGTTGTTATGGCATGCTGAATACCTGGTCAACAACTTTATGGATTATTTGTTTGTTTGTATCGTTTATGTTCTGCATTATGGTTTTCTTGATGGGCCTTGGCTCACGGGTGCTACGTGGTGCAGGTAAAGGCAAGGGCAAGGTGGACCAATCTTGAGTTGGAGAGCTTTGGGGCAGAATGTACATAGTCAGCTGCTCATCCGCCATGGTTGATGAATAGTGCAGGGACAGGAAAACCTGAAATGCGTATTTTTCCATTAGAGTGGCTTATGGATTTATATAACTCTGAAATTTTGTAAACTGTCCTTTAAAACTTGTTCTTGGGATCCCATGTACTAAACGTTTATTTAAATAAGAAATTTCCCGTTTATGACCAAAACCTTTTAACCCTAACCTGATTATGACATTAGGATCACGTTTTCAACTATATGACTTGGTTAGCAAGTCTTGCACATTTATAATCACACTGTGTAACGACCTTGGTTATCCAGGGTGTTACAACAACCCTTTGAACTTAGAAGAGGTCAAAGGCTTAGAAATGAGAAAAGTCTAGTAGTGGATGAGATAAATTCTAAACAAATTTCTTTTTACATGGTAGAAGAAAATAGAGAGGAAGTCATTAGGAAATTTCCTATTGTACTTTTCGTTGAGGATGATCCTAAGACTTATAGAGAAGCCATGCAATCAAGAGATAGTGCATTTTGGAAAGAAGCCATAAATGATGAGAATGATTCCATTCTTTCCAACAACACTTGGGAATTGGTAGACCTCCCACCGGGGTCTAAGCGAATTGGGTGTAAGTGTGTATTTAGGAGAAAATACCACACTGACGGCACCATCCAAACCTTTAAAGCTAGATTAGTAGCTAAATGGTTTAAGAAAAAGAAGGTATCGATTATTTCGATGCCTATGCGCCTGTTGCAAGAACAACTTCTATAAGAATTTTGTTCGCTTAGGCTTCTATACACAACTTGTATGTTCATCAAATGGATGTCATAACAACATTCCTTAATGGTGACCTCAATGAGGAGGTCTATGGAACAACCCGAAGGGTTTGACCTACCAAAATATGAACATAAAGTATGTAGACTTGTAAAATCCTTATATGGATTGAAACAAGCTCCTAAGTAATGGCATGAGAAATTCGATCAAGCCATCATGTCTAATGGGTTTAGGCATAACAATGGAGACAAGTGTTTATGTTCCAAAACCTGTAAGGGATATGTGATCATTGTTTTGCTTATATGTGGATGACTTGCTTATTCTAAGTGATAGAAGAAATGAAGAGGTTTCTATCATCAACCTTCAAGATGAAAAATCTTGGAGAAGTTGACACCATACTTGGTATCAAAGTGAAGAAACATAGTGAGGGTTTTGCGTTAGGGCAAGCCCACTATGTTGAGAAAGTATTGAACAAATTTAACCATCTCAAGGTTAAAGATGCCAATAATCCATTCGATCATGGTGTAAAACTAGAGAAGAATGAAGGAAGAGCGGTGGCTCAATTGGACTACGCTAGTGCTATAGGGAGTCTTATGTACGCTGCCCAATGTACTAGACCTGATATAGCATTTGCGGTAAGTAAACTTAGTAGGTTTATAAGTAATCCAAGTGTGGATCACTGGAAGGATATTGGAAGAGTCCTAGGTTATCTCAAGAAAACCAAAGGACTAAGCCTTCACTACTCCAAATTTCCTTCAATCTTAGAAAGATATACAGATGCAAGCTGGATATCCAATCTTGGGGACAACTAGTCCACAACTAGTTGGGTATTTACACTTGGTGGGGGTGCAATTTCTTGGGGTTCCAAGAAACAAACCTGTATATCTCATTCCGCTATGGAAGCAGAGTTTATAGCTCTAGCTGCTACCGGCAAAGAGGCCGAATGGTTAAGGGATCTATTGATAGAGATACTCCTAATCAAAGAGAATGTATCCACTATATCGATACATTGTGATAGCCAAGCGACATTGGCTAGAGCATACAGTGGAGTGTATAATGAGAAGTCTAGACACATTAATCTAAGACATGGATATGTAAGAGAATTGATTCAAAGAGGAGTCATCTCAATATCCTATGTGAGAACACGTGAAAACCTGGCGGATCCTTTCACTAAGCCACTAACAAGGGATTTAGTGGCTACATCATCTCGAGGGATGGGACTTAAACTCCCTAAAGAGATTCATGATTGATGGTAACCTATCTTAACACTAGTTATTTAACTAGTGTTAGGTTCAATAGGTAACAACAAGTCAGTCAAGTGAATATTAGTTGTACTCAAAATAAGTCCCATCTGAGATGTTAAGTACTTGTGAGTTACCAAGTTGAGGGTTAAAACTGAGAGGTTTTTTTAATAGAATTCAGTCTTGTAAAGACAAGTATTTTTTGGTAACAAACTACTGTAAGAGTTCTACCTATATGGACCTAGGGGTGGTGCTGCCTCTCATGAGAATTGGGAGTATTCTCAAGAACATCCATTAATGGAAAGTGCACATGGCCATTAACGGTGCAAATGAGACATAAAGGTCTCAAGTGAACATGGCAAAGATGTGTGTGTTATCACCGATTTGTTATCATGGAAAGATGGTTCAATGCCTAGTGCAACCAAATTTTCAACAAATTTTGTGATAATTACCCTATAGTAAAGTTCAAGTTGAAAAATACTTTACTTTATGCACTAATGCAATGACTCCTATAAGAGAGAGTTATTATTTAATCAAGTGGGGGATATGTTATATTTAAAAAATATAATGTTGATTGATTAAATAAGTGTTACAATAGATAACTATTTAATCTAGTGGGGGAATGTTATATTATTTTATAATATAATGTTTTAGATTAAATAAATGTGACAAAGAGTGTCACATATTGTAACATATAATAGAGAGTTACAATATTTGGATATGTGTGAATATCCAAATATGTATCATATTTGGTGTTACAAATTCAATCACAAATTTGTAACTTCCAAATATTTCGCATTATTGTGTAGATTTGATGTTACACAATATTGAGATGAATTTCTTAAAGCCATATGTGAAATGATTGTTAGAGATATGATTTAAACCCCAATAATGTGTTTTGGGGGTTCCAAAATCAATTGGGAGTGGATTGGAACCGTTTGGAAAAACAGCACAATTTTATGTGTAGAAATTGGTCAGTGGCCGCAGCCACAAGATGTTGGTGGCCGCGACCTGGGGAACAGAGACTGTAACGCCCTGGTTACCCCAGAACAGTTACGGTGATCCGCGAACCGGAAATTTGACCTGCTACCCGAGTCCTTTGGTTAAAAATGTGCTCTAAATGTGATTAATAGGTTAAGGTGGAAAATCAATAAAATGGAAGGATAGTTTATATTATAAATTGCTCTGCAGAGCTAATCAAAACATTTACAAGTTGTTCTCAGTACAAAATGGTCATTACTATCTCAAATTTACAATCCCGCCGACCTAAGCGGCAAAATAGGGTAAACCCCCTAGTTCCTCTGAGAACGCCTTGGTCGTGGTGGTCAAGCGGCCGCATATGTACACATCACCACCTAAGATCTCCACTCAAGGTTGGGTGATCTTTTCTTTCCCTTTACCTGCACCACATAGCACCCATGAGCCAAGGCCCAACAAGA
Source organism: Humulus lupulus (assembly GCF_963169125.1). NCBI lineage: Eukaryota > Viridiplantae > Streptophyta > Magnoliopsida > Rosales > Cannabaceae > Humulus > Humulus lupulus. The sequence continues at coordinate 142,850,561 of NC_084800.1, read as the reverse complement.
ATATCATAATAAAACATGATATAATATCAACAATGATCATAATAATCATTCAGGACCAACAGTCCAAACAAATAGGTGACAGTCGCAAAAGTCACAAAAGTGGGTACAGCCCCCTCTAGCCATGTGACGTTAGGGTCACTCAGGCTTAACTGATTAGCGAACCTTTCATAAGTTTGAACAGGATAGGTGTATGGTGAATAGTCACCAACATAACCTTCCTCATGACCTTAGAGTCATAACCCTGGAACAGCGTTCCCTAGCCATGTGACAAATAGTCACCGGGGCCCTATGCCCTGACTCTGAATAAATAGTCTCAGACTAGCCAAGCGCTTATAAGTTCATCGACCTTAGAGTCAGTCCAGTGTTAATGCCTTAGAGCCATTCAACACTAATATCGATTAGATCTAATCTTTATTCGGCCCTGCGTTCAGGACGCTCATGCCGTTTCTGACTCTTAGGTCAGCATCCCTGACTAGTCAGTGCATATACAAGTAATCAACAGTCACTAGCATTTAATATGCAATCCATGTCCACATTTATCAATCAACATGCCTCAGTATCCAACATGCATGTCATATATACACAGGGTGCAGTTTTCTTACCTCAGGTTCGAGCGAGAAGTATAACAAGGACGACCCCTGAGAATGATCGATCTTTTAGTTCCTTAGCGGTGACCTAATCACAACCAATTATAACCTCCATTAATGAGAATCCACAATAATAGGGTCATAACCTAAGCACCACTCTCGGGACCTCGAAACATGCCCACACGGTGAGTAGATTCGATCCTGGGCCTTAAGGATTGAAACCCCAAGTCAAAAACCCTTAAAAACACTCAAAACGGGACTTTGGAGGAATAGGGTAGCACTACAGTGCTCAACCCCTTGTGCCCCAGCGCTATACTTAGAACCACCAACATGCCAAAAAGCCACCTGAGGAGCGTTGTAGCGCCCTAGGGTGGGTGCTATAGCGCTACCTCCAGACCAGAACTTCCCTGACCGACCTTCTTCAACTCCTTCAATTCTAACCTGATTCCCAAGCTTCAAAATCCCATTCTTGATGCCAAATGAACCCAAAAACCATCCTAACACACCCCAAACATCACAAGCATAGGAACCCTAGCCAAAACTCCCAACAAAACTAAGAATTCACCCTAGAAATCTCAGCTGCAAAACAAAACCAAAACAAGGCAAACCAGAGAATTCTATGGTTAGATACTTACCCAAAGCTCAGCTTATGATGCTCTTCAATGGAGGAACACACTCCCAAACTCCCAAGGCTTTCTTCCCAAGCTTGAATCCTCAAGAATGGTTCAAAAATCACAAAGAAGGGTGAAGAGAAGAAGGTACGGGAGGACTCAGAAACTTGCTCTATTTTTACTACCTTCTTTCAGCCAACACTAGTTATATCTATCCTAGGGGTGAAATGTCCATTTTACCCCCAGGTCACTTAATAGTTTCTAAAGGCTCCCAAGGGCATAATTGGTATTTTCCTCCTATCTCGTTAATCATAACTAACGCTCTCCAATTCCCGCTATTCTCGATAATCTCAAACACCAATAATTCATATCCCGTTACCCTCTAATACCCGGTAACGCTTTAATCATTAAAACCACCCCGAGACTCAACCTGAGCCCCACACTTAAACCTGTTGTGACTAAACCGCTAATCAATATTCCAATATCATCCCATGCTGAATAGCTCGAACAAACCCACATTATAATGTGGTATCAACACATATCATCGACATGCATGCAATTAACATCATATTATAATATAATTCACATATACATGCATAATTTCATTTAATGGCTTAATTAAATAGATATGGCCCTCTCGGCCTACTAATCTCGCCATTAAACCATACCGGAGAATTTGGGGCATTACAACTATCCCCTCCTTACAGAAATTTCGTCCTCAAAATTTACCTGAACAGCTTGGGATATTGATTCTGCATATCTGACTCCAGCTCCCAGGTCGCTTCCTCGACCTTGCTGTTCCTCCACAATACCTTAACTAAAGGTATCGTCTTGTTTCTGAGGACCTTAACTTTTTCGTCGAGTATCTTGACAGGATGTTCCTCATAGGAGAGATCTGCCTCAAGCTCCAGATCTTCATAGCTCAAAATAAGATTAACATCAAGCACATACCTCTGAAGATCTGAAACTTGAAATACATTATGCACGGCCGATAACGCCGGAGGCAAAGCCAACCTGTAAGCCACCTGACCAATCCTTTCCAAGATCTCAAATGGACCTACATATCTGGGGCTCAGCTTGCCCTTTTTCCCAAACTTTCTCACCCCTTTCCATGGTGAGACTCTAAGGAAGACATAGTCTCCTACCTGGAACTCCACGTTCCTGCGTTTGGGATCTGCATAGCTCTTTTGTCTACTCTGAGAAGTAAGCATTCTAGCCCTTATCTTCTCAATGGCCTCATTGGTCCTCTGAACTGCCTCAGGACCTAAGTATCTCCTTTCACCTGTCTCATCCCAATAAATGGGAGATCTACATTTTCTACCATACAGCATCTCATAAGGTGCAACTCCAATGCTAGACTGATAACTGTTTTTGTAGGAGAATTCTATCAAAGGCAGATACTTAATCCAAGATCCACCAAAGTCCAGCACACATGCTCTCAGCATGTCTTCTAATATCTGGATCGTCCTCTCAGATTGCCCATCTGTCTGAGGATGATAAGCAGTACTGAACTTCAATTGTGTTCCCATGGCTTTCTACAAACTCCCCCAGAACTTGGAAGTAAAAGTAGGGTCCCCATCTGACACGATCAACCTAGGGGCACCAAGGAGCCACACGATCTCTCTCACATAGAGATCTGCATACTGGTCAACTGTATAAGTAATCCTCACTGGCAGAAAGTGAGTTAACTTAGTATAGCAATCCACTATCACCCAAATAGAATCATGCTGACCAACAGTCCTGGGTAAGCCCACCACAAAATCCATTGTGATGTCTTCCCACTTCCACTATGGGATATCCAGAGGCTGCAATAACCCTGCTGGCCTCTGATGCTCAGCCTTGACCTGTTGACATGTCAAGCACTTAGCCACATACTCTACTACATCTCTCTTCATCCCCGCCCACCAATACAACGATCTCACATCTTGATACATCTTCGTGGTGCTTGGATGCAAAGAGTAAGGTGTAGTATGAGATTCATCCAGAATCTCTCGCCTCAATGCAGTGTCTAACGGAACACATATCCGCCCCTTGTATCTCAACAAGCCTAGCTCAGACACTGAATAATCTCTGGACACTCTAGCCAGAACATCTTCTCTAATCTTGATTAGTCGTGGAGCACTCAGCCGACCCTCCTTAATTCTCTCCAATAGCGTAGACTGTAGCGTAATATTAGCCAACTGGCCCATCAGTAACTCTATACCAGCTTTGGTCATATCATCAGCTAACTCCCTGGCTATCAGCCTCATACCATAAATCTGTCCTGGACCCTTTCGGTTTAAAGCATCAACTACCACGTTGGCCTTTCCTGGATGATACAGGATCTCACAATCATAATCTTTTACTAATTCCAGCCAATGCCTTTGCCTCATATTCAGGTCTTTCTGGGCGAAGAAGTACTTTAGGCTCCTGTGGTCTGTATAAATCTCACACTTCTCTCCATAGAGATAGTGCCTCCATGTAACGCCCTACTTCCTTAGAGCCATTACTAAGTGAGTTTTTAAGACAAAATAGTGTGCAATGAACTCGCTAACCGAGGTTTTGAAACAAAAGTGTGACTAATTAAAAGTTAAGGCTGTAATCTTTGAAAATGCGTCGTTTCATTAAAACTTCTATTATTAAACATTTGGGATCCCAAAATAAGGTTTGAAAACTATTTATATCTTGAAATAAGTTTACAGTTGATAAATCATAAAATCATAGATTATTACAGCCATTTTCAAATAAACCCCCAACCAAAGCAGTCGGGCAGGCCAAACATGTACGCGCCGCTTCACGCTCTCCGTACTCATGGTTGGTTGTTTCAGTCATTGCCCTTACCTGCAACACAGAGCACCCGTGAGCCGAAGCCCAGCAAGAAAACTCATGCAGAACATAACATATGCAATGTATACAGTTATCATAACAGATAATCCACAAATAAACAAGTCAATCATTAGACTAAGCAAACACGGCCAAGCCGCCCCAGAGCCTTACCGAAGCCTGGGGTATCGGTTCTCACCGCGAGGATAACTCATGTATCCCTTGGGTCCCACCCTGAATATAGCATCCCATGTGCTAGGTGTTACTTTCGGCCCACGGCCGCCCCGGCCTACGCCGTACTCGGCCCTTGCCGTTCATTTCATCATAATCACACATATAGTACATTCAAAATAATCATTCACACACATCATGATTCATTTAAGGTTAAACATTTGCACACAACACAATCTGGGGCCATGCCCTGCAATCATCTCATCATGCAACATGCAATATAGGGCCATGCCCGGCAATCACACTATGGGCCCACGCCCTATCCTACGGGTGTTATGGTTTTCTTACCTTTCCAATCAATAGCTTAGATCACCTGACTCCTTGAGCACGATCCCACCCGAGCCTTAGCGCACACCTAGGCACAAACATAGGTCAAAGTCAACACCGAATCCCAAGTCTGAATACCTAGCCTCGGGACCAATCCCGAGCCCCCGGGAAGTCCCAAATCCCCAAAACAAAGTGGCGGAAACAAGCCCCGAACCCTAGGTCAAAATCCATCATCAAAAACCCAAAAATTCACCTCTGTGAACAGTGCAGCGCTACAGCGCTCTAAAGAGGGCGCTGTAGTGCTACAAGCAGAACACCCCTCCAGAAACAGGGACTAGCGCTACAGCGCTAGTTGCAGCCCAACAGAACCCGAAAATCGCATCTTGCGATTTCCTTCAACCAATTCAACCCCAAACTTGCCCAAACCTTTTCCAAGCCCAAAAACAAACTTATACACACCTCACACTCATCCCAAGCATCCCAAGAGCTCAATCCCAAGCTCAAGCAACCCAACAACTCAAAATCTACCATGAACAACCCTAAACCAGAAATTCAAGTAAACCACAAAGATAGAGTCTTAGAAATCATACCATTAATGCAATTTCGACCTTGATTCAACCCTAAGCCTCCTTAGCTTGATCATCATCAAAGCTTGACCTGCTTTTCCCCAAAAGTCCCATCCATTTAGCTCAAAAACACAGCTCAAAACCAGTAAAGCCCTAAAACTGAAAATCCTCAAGAACTTACCTCAAGAGTTGATGTGTTCTTGCCAAATCTTCAAGTCTAACCCAAGATCCTTGATGCTCAGCCTATCCTTGCTCTCCACTAAGCTTTGCCCCAAGAAATTTGAAGAGAAGAGGTGCTAGAACCCCAAGCCGATCCCTTCAAAACCCATATGTTTTTCTCTCTTTTCTTTCTTTCCTTTTTCCTTTCTTTTTCAGCCCCTTAACTCTATTCTACAAAATCCACTAAGTGTATAAAGCCTTATTTATTCTATCTTCAAAAGCCAATTGATCAAAATGCCCTCCCTATTAATTCTAAACCCTTTTACCCAAGTAGGGCCATTTTAGTCATTTGCCCAATTCCCGCTAATCCTCAAGTGTCTCTAATATTTTCCCGTTGCTTCCCAATACCTGATAAATCACCAAATAATTATCCCCCATCATCAAAATAAATCTCAATCTATTTCTCTGAATTCCTGTTCATACCTCCAGGCTCGCCCCGAGCCGGGTATAGATTCCTGACAACACTTTCCGCTAGCCTGCTCACTGGGATCGCCTCGAGTCACAAAGCACAGATACATCCACATACCACTGTGGCCTCAACAATCAACACATATCAATACAGTTACGCCCAAACATGGCCAAAATTACAATTATGCCCTTCTAACACGATCCGGGCCTACATGCACACTAACTTACATAGTCATGCATCTCAGATAAACAAATAGTCATATAACATGCTTAAAATCATAACCATGCATTTAAATCATTAAAATCACACATAAATCCCATCATGCCCTCCTGGCACGCTAATCAAGGCCCTTAAGCCTTATTAGCGAATTTGGGTCGTTACACTCCATATCTTCAAAGCAAAAACCACACCCGCCAACTCTAAATCATGAGTAGGATATCTCTTTTCATACTCCTTCAACTGACGAGAAGCATAGGCAATTACCTTCTCTGATTGCATCAAAACACAGCCCAAACCCTGATGAGAAGCATCACAGTAAATCACAAACTTCTCCTGACCTGTTGGAAGACTCAGGATCGGAGCTGAAATTAATCTCTGCTTCAGTTCCTAGAAGCTATTCTCACATTTATCTAACCACACCAATTTCTGGCTTTTGCGTGTTAGCTCAGTCAAAGCACTAGCAATCTTTGAGAACCCTTCCACAAAACGTCTATAATACCCTGGCAATCCAATGAAACTTCTAACCTCAGAAGCATTCTTTGGCCTTGGCCAATCTTTGACCGCTTTGATCTTTGGTGGATCCACTTTAATCCCCTTCTTACTGACAATATGTCCAAGAAAAGATACATGAGACAACCAGAACTCACATTTCTTGAACTTAGCAAACAGTCTGTGCTCCCTCAGTCTCTGTAGAACCAATGTCAAGTGATACTCATGTTCTGACTTTGATTGAGAATACACCAGAATATCATCGATGAAAACGATCACAAACTGGTCCAAATAATCCTTGAACACTCTGTTCATCAAATCCATGAAAGCGGCAGGGGCATTAGTCAATCCAAATGACATAACTAGAAACTCATAATGCCCATACCTGGTATAGAAAGCAGTCTTAGGTATATCTCCCTCCTTGACCCTCAACTGATGATAACCAGAACGAAGGTTGATCTTAGAGAATACCTTCTTGCCTTGCAACTGATCGAACATATCATCTATCCTCGGCAAAGGATACTTATGCTTAATTGTCAGTTTATTCAGTTCCCTGTAATCAATACACATTCTCAGAGAACCATCATTCTTCTTTACAAACAGAACTGGCGCACCCCAAGGTGAGAAGCTAGGTCTGATAAAACCCAAGTCTAACATCTCTTGCAACTATACCTTTAATTCTTTCAACTCAGCTGGGGCCATTCTGTAAGGCGCTCTAGACACTGGCTCCGTTCCTGGTGCCAGTTCTATAACAAACTCAATTTCCCTATCCGGTGGAAACCCTGGCAAATCTTCTGGAAACACATCCAGAAACTCACAAACTAACCTGGTATCTTCTGGTCTCACTGGCACGACCTGGGTGGTATCAACCACACTGGCTAAGAATCCAATGCAACCTCCTTGCAATAAATCCCTAGCCCTTAATGCCGAAATCATAGGAATAAGAGGTCCATGCACAACACCAACAAACACAAAAGGATCCTCACCTTCAGGCTCAAAGGTGACCATCTTCCTTCTGCAGTCAATGGTTGCCCCATACTTTTCCAACCAATCCATACCCAGTATCATATCGAAGTCAGTCATAACCAACTCTATTAAGTCCACTGATAACTCTCTGCCCTCTACTGTCACTGGCAAATATCTGACCCACCTCCTGGATACCACTAACTCTCCAGTGGGTAACAAGGTACCAAACCCCACAGCATAAAAATCACAAGGTCTACACAATCTATCAATAACACTACTAGAAACAAAAGAATGTGTAGCACCAGAATCAATCAACACATTATAAGGGGTTCCAGCACTAAGAAGCTGACCTGTAACAACTGAGGGAGAAGCCTCAGCTTCTGCTTGAGTCAACGCGAACACTCGAGCCGGAGCCAAGCTGTCCGCCTTTCTGGGTTCTTCTTTTCTTGCCTTAGGGAAATCCTTTTTAAGATGACCCACTGCTCCACATGAGAAGCAGGCCTTTGCCCTACATTCTCCCAAGTGATGCCTCTTGCATCTAGGGCACTCAGGATAAGACTTCCAGGCTTCACTACCTCCTGGACGACCCATAGAAATACCACGGGGCCTCCTGTCAGGACCTGGAACTGGGAAGGTGTCAGGAACCTTCCTCTTCTGATCACTGGGGCCAACGCCCCTACCAGAACCCACAAATGGAGGACCTGGCCTCCTGAATTCCTTTATGGCTGCACTATCACGCCAGATCTTGATCTCTGCACTCTCAGCTGTGAGTGCCTTCTCCACCACCTGTGCATAGGTAGTAACCCCTGCCACAGTGGTGATACGTACATCTCGGGCTAACCTGGGCTGTAGCCCCTGCAAGAATCTCTCACTCCTGGTCCCATCAGTGGGCACCAGCTCCTTGGCAAACTTTGCCAAACGATCGAATTTCAAGGCATACTCAGTGACTGATAAGTTCCCCTACAGTAGCCTAATAAACTCCTCGGCCTTCGCCACTCTAATAGCATCATTATAATATTTTTCATTGAATAGAGTCTGAAACTCTTCCCAAGTCAAAGAATTAACATTCTTGGTTTGGGTAATCACTTCCCACCAAATCCGGGCATCCTCCTGAAACATATAAGTGGCACAAGCCACCCTCTCATTACCAGATACCCTCATAAAGTCAAGGATAGTGGTAATCATACTCATCCATTGTTCAACCTTGGCAGGATCTGCACTGCCCTCACATACTGGAGGTTGTTGTTTCCTGAACCTTTCATAAAGAGGCTCCCATTTATTCCTAACCTCAGGCAACTGCCCAGCTGCTGGCACCGACACAAGTGGTGCCTCTGATCCACTGGCCACTGCAGGCCCTTGCTGTTGTTTCAAGAGACAAAGCTCTTCTCCCTGTTTCAATATAGTAGCCTGCAGATCACTAACTATCTGCTGCCAGTTTATAGGAGCTGGCTGTGGAATATGTGACTGCTCATTTTCCTGACCCTGGCTATTGTTATTATTCTAGCCCTGATCACTTTGGCCAGCAAAAGTGTCTGCCTGCCTTGGATTCATAATTCTGTCACTGATACCTTGCTGAAATAATGATCAATACGGCCAGTCAGGTAGTAATAACTAAACCTCTTGCCGCCTTACGGTCCAGGAACAAGCAGACAATTATCACATTCCACAATCATACAACATATATAAGCAGATACATGTCTATAGCATTTAGCACTCAGCATGTATCACATAATGGTTCACAATCAATCATACTTATAAGTATGTTCCAGCAATTCCCAGTACTAGTAAGCACACAGTTGCTGAGGATAAATATTTCAGGGAACGGGTTTAACATAGTGCTTCATGCATACAGGTAAAGCATATATGCTGTATTTAACCAATCATACACATAACTACATAAATAGTTACCAAACCAAGAGTCGAGCTTGACTTCAGTGATGTGTGTACATGCCCAGCCAGTCTACAGGAACCCTAACCTTGGCATTGCTCTGATACCAAGTTGTAACGCCCTGGTTACCCCAGAACAGTTACGGTGATCGGTGAACCGGAAATTTGACCCGCTACCTGAGTCCTTTGGTTAAAAACGTGCTCTAAATGTGATTAACAGGTTAAGGTGGAAAATCAATAAAAGGGAAGGATAGTTTATATTATAAATTGCCTTGCAGAGCTAATCAAGACATTTACAAGTTGTTCTCAGTACAAAATTGTCATTACTATCTCAAATTTACAATCCCGCCGACCTAAGCGGCAAAATAGGGTAAACCCCCTAGTTCCTCTGAGAATGCCTTGGCCATGGTGGTCAAGCGGCCGCATATGTACACATCACCACCTAAGCTCTTCACTCAAGGTTGGGTGATCTTTTCTTTCCCTTTACCTGCACCACATAGCACCCATGAGCCAAGGCCCATCAAGAATAGCATAATAAAACATGATATAATATCAACAATGATCGTAATAATCATTCAGGACCAACAGTCCAAACAAATAGGTGACAGTCGCAAAAGTCACAAAAGTGGGTACAGCCCCCTCTAGCCATGTGACGTTAGGGTCATTCGGGCTTAACTGATTAGTGAACCTTTCATAAGTTTGAACAGGATAGGTGTATGGTGAATAGTAACCAACATAACCTTCCTCATGACCTTAGAGTCATAACCCTGGAATAGCGTTCCCTAGCCATGTGACAAATAGTCACCGGGGCCCTATGCCCTGACTCTGAATAAATAGTCTCAGACTAGCCAAGCGCTTATAAGTTCATCGACCTTAGAGTCAGTCCAGTGTTAATGCCTTAGAGCCATTCAACACTAATATCGATTAGATCTAATCTTTATTCGGCCCTGCGTTCAGGACGCTCATGCCGTTTCTGACTCTTAGGTCAGCATCCCTGACTAGTCAGTACATATACAAGTAATAAACAGTCACTAGCATTTAATATGCAATCCATGTCCACATTTATCAATCAACATGCCTCAGTATCCAACACGCATGTCATATATACACAGGGTGCAGTTTTCTTACCTCAGGTTCAAGCGAGAAGTATAACAAGGACGAACCCTGAGAACGATCGATCTTTTAGTTCCTTAGGGGTTACCTAATCACAACCAATTATAACCTCCATTAATGAGAATCCACAAAAATAGGGTCTTAACCTAAGCACCACTCTCGGGACCTCGAAACATGCCCACACGGTGAGTAGATTCGATCTCGGGCCTTAAGGATTGAAACCCCAAGTCAAAAACCCTCAAAAACACTCAAAACGAGACTTTGGAGGAACAGGGTAGCACTACAGCGCTCTACCCCTAGCGCCCCAGCGCTATACTCAGAACCACCAACATGCCAAAAAGCCTCCTGAGGAGCGCTGTAGCACCCTAGGGTGGGCGCTATAACGCTCCCTCCAGACCAGAACTTCCTTGAACCGACCTTCTTCAACTCCTTCGATTCTAACCTGATTCCCAAGCTTCCAAATCCCATTCTTGATGCCAAATGAACCCAAAAACCATCCTAACACACCCCAAACATCACAAGCATAGGAAGCCTAGCCAAAACTCCCAACAAAACCAAGAATTCACCCTAGAAATCTCAGCTGCAAAACAAAACCAAAACAGGGCAAACCAGAGAATTCTATGGTTAGATACTTACCCAAAGCTTAGCTTATGATGCTCTTCAATGGAGGAACACACTCCCAAAATCCCAAGGATTGCTTCTCAAGCTTGAATCCTCAAGAATGGTTCAAAAATCACAAAGAAGGGTGAAGAGAAGAAGGTACGGGAGAACTCAGAAACTTGCTATGTTTTTACTACCTTCTTTCAGCCAACACTAGTTATATCTATCCTAGGGGTGAAATGTCCATTTTACTCCCAGGTCACTTAATAGTTTCTAAAGGCTCCCAAGGGAATAATTGGTATTTTCCTCCTATCTCGTTAATCATAACTAACGCTCTCCAATTCCCGCTATTCTCGATAATCTCAAACACCAATAATTCATATCCCATTACCCTCTAATACCCGGTAACGCTTTAATCATTAAAACCACCCCGAGACTCAACCTGAGCCCCGCACTTAAACCTGTTGTGACTAAACCACTAATCAATATTCCAAGATCATCTCATGCCGAATAGCTTGAAAAAACCCACATTATAATGTGGTCTCAACACATATCATCGACATGCATGCAATTAACATCATATTATAATATAATTCACATATACATGCATAATTTCATTTAATGGCTTAATTAAATAGATATGGCCCTCCCGGCCTACTAATCCCGCCATTAAACCATACCAGAGAATTCGGGGCATTACAAAGACTAGTGGCCGCGACCATTGATGCTCCTGGCCGCGGACACAGGTGCTTAACTGACCAACTTTTTTTTTTTTTTTTTCAGTTTTTCCAACCTTTTTGAACGGCTCCAAAAACCCAAATAACTCCCAAATCTAATTTTTAATTTCATAAACATCCAATTAATCATTGGTAATAGCCATGGGGGTTGGTGGAATTTGAAATTCAAAGTGTGTCTCTAAACTCTATAAACAGGAGCCTGTTGCTCACTTGTAGGACATAACTTTTCTATCCACTAGAGCACTTGGCTAGAAAACACCTAGAGGCTTGATTATTCCAGAAAGCATTTCCAAAATCTGTGAGAGATTCCTTAGTGCTTGAGTTAGGGGGAAATAAGTTTTTGGGCAAATGTTTCAAATCTTGTTCAAGTTGGTGATCCCCAACACTCTTCATTTTAGTTGTGTGAGTGAGAGTTTTTTGTTATTTGTTCTTGTTCTTATATTTTTCTTCTATTGCTTTTCTTCTCATTATTCTTGTTCTATTTACTTGTATTTTTGTTTAGAGTTGTAATCCTTTTATTTCTTTTGTTTCAAATACTTTTACTTTATTTGTATCCTTTTGCTTAGAGTTGTATTTCTTCATTCTCTTCTTCTAATTCTTCTATTGTTTATTTGTATTTTCAATCATAGAGTTGTAACACTATTTAATCAACAATTATTTATTTGTAATATTTTGTCTAGAGTTGTAATTTTCTTACCAATTTTCATTGAGGCAAATTACATTTTCCTAACATTCAAAAGCTTACCCTCTGTTTGTTTCAATGGAAGGTGAGACTATCAAGATTATGAATCAAGACCTAGTGAGGTTGGATAGGTTTGATGGGTCCAATTTAACTAGATGGAAAGACAAGGTGAGATTCCTTTTGACCACTCTCAAGATTGCCTACATTCTTGAGTCCACTCTAAAACCTCTCCCAACGCCATCCGACAAGGATACTCCCGAGGAGGTGGAGAAAAGAAGGAAGAGGGAGGATGATAATCTCCTTTGTAGGGGACCTTATCTTTATTTGTAATATTTTGTCCAGAGTTGTAATTTTCTTACCAATTTCCATTGAGGACAATTACATTTTCCTAACAATACATACTTCCTCAACATGGAAATAAGAAATATGTTGTGCACACTAGACAGCGTCGGGGGTAAGGCCAACCTATAGGCCACCTGACCGATCCTCTCCAGCATCTCAAATGGTCAAACCAACCTAGGGCTCAGCTTGCCCTTCTTCCCAAACCACTTCACCCCTCTCAATGGTGAAACATGGAGGAAGACATAGTCCCCAGCCTGGAACTCTACATCTCTACGCTTAGGATCAGCGTAGCTCTTCTATCTACTCTAAGAAGCGAGCATTCGAGCTCTAATCTCCTCGATAGCCTCAGTGGTCCTCTGAACTGCCTCAGGACCCAAATATTTCCTATCATCCATCTCATTCTAGTGAATGGGTTATCTGCACTTCCTACCATACATTATCTCATAAGGTGCCACTCCAATAGTCAACTGGTAGCTGTTCTTATGGGAAAACTCTATCAGAGGAAAATATTTACTCTAGGACCCTTCAAAGTCCAATACACATGCTCTCAGATGTCCTCCAATATCTGGATAGTCCTCTCAGACTGACCATCGATCTGAGGATAATAAGTTGTACTGAACTTCAGCTGTGTACCCATTGCCTTCTGTAAACTTCCCCAAAACTTGGAAGTAAAGATAAGGTCCCTATCCGACACGATAGACCTCGGAGTCCCATGAAGGCGTACTATCTCTCTCACAAAGAGATCTGAATACTGGTCAACCATGTAATTTTTCCTCACTGGTGGAAAGTGAGTTGACTTCGTATACAAGTCCACGATGACCCAGACAGAATCATGCTGGCCCATTGTCCTGGGCTACCCCACCATGAAATCCATTGTGATACCCTCCCACTTCCACTCGGGGATACCCAAAGGCTGTAGTAGCCCTGCTAGTTTCTAATACTCTGCCTTGACCAGCTAACAGGCCAGACACTTGACCACGTACTCAATCACGTCCCTCTTCTTCCCAGGCCACTAAAATTAAGTTTTCAAATCCTAGTACATCTTCATGGTGCTTGGATGTAGAGAATAAGGGGTAATATGAGATTCATCCAGAATCTACTGTCTGATCCCAGTGTCAATCGAAACACAAATTTTTTCCTTGTATCTCAATAAACCCATGTCTAACACTGTATAGTCCTTTGCCACTCCAACTAGGACGTCCCCTCTAATCCTTCCCAACTGTGGGTCACTTAATTGTTTCTCCTTGATACTCTCTAAAAGAGTAGACTATAGTGTGATGTTGCCTAGCTGGCCCACCACTATCTCAACACCTGCTCTAGTCATATCCTCTGCCAACTCTCTTGATATCTTACTCACATCTGTCTGACCATATAATCCTCTGATTCTTGCATGTTAATTCTATCACAACCTCTATCTCCCTGAGTGGAGGTAACCCTAGTAGATCCTCTGGAAACACATCCAGAAACACACACACCAATCTGGTCTGCCCTGGTTCCACTGGCATGACCTAAGTGGTATCCACCACAGTAGCTAAGAATTCTATGCATCCCCCTTGCAATAGGTCTCTAGCTCAAATATCATAGGTATATGGGGTCCATGCACAATGCCAACAAATAAAAAAGGATCTTCACCCTCAGGCTCAAAGGTTACCATCTTCTTCTTGCAATAAATTGTTGCCCCATACATGGCTAACCAATCCATACCCAAGATCATGTCAAACTCGGTCATAACCAACTCTATCAAGTCAAATGACAACTCCCTACCATCCACTATCACTGGCAATAATTTAACCCATCTCCTGGAAACTACTAACTCCCCAGTGGGCAATAAGGTTCCGAACCCCATACCATAATAATCACATGACCTACACAGTCTATCAATAATCCTACTAGAAACAAAAGAGTGTGTAGCACTAGAATCAATCAAAATAGTATAAAAAGTCTCAGTGCTAGAAAGCTAACCTGTAACCACCGAGGGACTAGCCTCGACCTCTGCATGAGTTAGGGTGAGCACCCGTGCTAGCGTCAGGCTGTCCACCTTCCTTGGTTCTTCTTTCTTTATTCTCAGACAATCTTTCCTCAAGTATCCCACAATCTCGCAGATGAGGCAGAACTTCACTCGAATTTCCCCCATTATGGCACTTCCTACACCGAGTACACTCTGGGAATTCTCTCTAGGCCTCACCGCCACACTGGCGGCCTATCCGTACGCCCCGTGGCCTTCTATTTGGCCCTGGAGCTAAAAATGTATATGGAGTCTTTCTCTTTTGGACACTAGGGCCTCCGCCCCTATCAAATCCTGCAAATGGAGGTCTCAGCTTCCTAAAATTCCTTCTGGCTACACTCTCGTACCAGATCTTGTTCTCTGCGCTCTCAGTTGTGAGCGCCTTATCGTCAAACCTGTGCGTAAGTAGTCACTCTGGGCACAATGGTGATGCGAACATCACGGGCTATCATAGGCTGTAGCCCCCTAGAGAAACCTATCCCTTTTGGTCCCGTCAGTGGGCACCAAATCCCTGGCAAACTTTGCCAATTTGTCAAACTTCAAAGCATAATCGGCCACCGACATGTTTCCCTAAAGTAACTTGCCGAACTCTTCGGCCTTCGTAGCTCTAACTGCATCGTTGTAGTATTTCTCATTAAACAGAGTTCTGAATTCTTCCATTCCATAGTATATACATTGCTGGTTTGGGATACAACCTCCCAACATATTCAGGAATCCTCCCCAAACATATAAATGGCACATGCCACTCTCTCATTACAGCCCACCCTCATGAAATCCAAGATGGAAGTTATCATTGTCATCCACTGCTCAGCCTTCAATGGGTCTGAGCCACCCTAAAAAAACAGAGGGTGCTATTTCCTAAACCTCTCATAGAGGGGTTCCCATATGTTTTCCACTGCCTGAGGCTATACTAACGCTGGTACCGCTGGCTGTGTCACTGCCGATATGATGGGTTGTAGTTCCTTGCTTGAACTTGCTGTTGTCTCAAGGGACGAATCTCACCTTCTTGCCTCTGTAACTTGGATTGCATATTAGCAAACACCTCTTGCCAATTCTTTGAAGCTGGTGGTAGGGCCTGGCCTTGATCATCTCTTCCCCGCCCTGTATTTCTTGGCCTGCCAACCTCTCTAACCTTTGAGGAAGCATACTGACAACTATCCCACTCTACATTGATCAATTTGGCCGTTAGACAAGTAATAACTATACCTCTTGACGTCTGGCGGTCCAAGACCGAACAAACAAACAGATGCAATGCTAATAAGAATGCTAACACATAATATATTCAACCATGGTGCTAATAAGCACTTCCTGATATTCATCAGCAAATAGTGATGCTAATAAGCATTTCTGGCATTCATAAGCAATTAACGATACAAATAAGAATGTTCAAGCATTTATACATGTTAGTAATGTTAATAAGAATGTTCTTTAATCCCTGGCAGTATTAACAGTGCTAGTAAGCATTTTCTGGCCTATATGCAATTAACAACGCGAATAAGCGTTTCTTTAACAGTTATAATCTATCATAGTGCTAATAAGCAGTTTAGTAGCTTTCACATACAACAATCATGCTAATAAACAAGTCAATTTACATTCATGCTCAATTAAGGTGCTAATAAGCACATTCTTCTCAATATTCATAACAATAATAGTGCTAAGAAGCACATCCCTTATCATACACATAACAATCAAGGGCTAGGCCCTTTCAGTGTAACTCATGCTTCCTAATCAAGCATGCCAATAAGACATTCATATGTCAAATATGTAGGTAAACCCAAATTAACATAAAAAATTTGAGCTTGTCTTCAGTGGCGAGTGTACATGCCCAGCCAATCTTCAGGAAACTTTAAACTTAAACAACTCTGATACCAAGTTGTACCGTCCTCCTAATCCATGACTGTTACACTGTGTATTTTAAATAGTGCTTAACTCACTAAACGAGTCATTTGGACTTAAATAGTGTAATTAAAACTAACCACATGTTCAGGTACCAAAAATTTCAGTCAAAAGTCAACCATTTCATTAAAAGAGTTTGACTTCAATACAGGGGATCCCAACATAGTTTAAAACAATTACAACCCAAAAATGTTCAAAAGCTGACCTATATGAAAAAATCAAGGTCCACCCTAGTTCCAACTGATAACCTTGGCCATGGTAAATGAGCAGGCCGCATATGTACACTCCGCCCCTGAAGCTGTCCAACTCATGGCTGGTCTAGCTTTTCCTTTCCTTTACTTGCACCATTTAGCACCCGTGAGCCGAGGCTCAGCAAGAGAACATAATCATGCTTATAAGTAGTACATTATCAGATCACACATTCATAATTAGCATGCCTGGCAGTAATAAGCCTACTCATGCATGCAATCTGTAACGCCCTGGATAACCAAGACCGTTACACCGTGTGTTTGGAATAGTACAAGACTTGCTAATCAAGTCATTTAATTCAAAATATGTTTCTAATGACACAAGCAGATTAAGCTTCAAAGAATTTTGGTTATAAACGATTAAACTTTATTAAAAACAGATGTTTAATACATGGGATCCCAAATCAGGGTTTAAATAATGTGAATACAAAATTCTTAATTATAAGTAAATAACCGAGCCACTCTAATGGCAAAATATACGTTTTAGGTTCCCGTTCCTGTACAAATCCTCGACCGTGGTGGCCGAGCAGCTGACAATGTACACCTCGACCTAGAGCTCTCCAACCCATGGTCAACTTGTCTTACTTGCACCATGTAGCACCCGTGAGCCGAAGCCCAGCAAGAAAACATAATATCATAGCATAACAGTATTAACAGCTAACAGTTCACAGAGCATAGTCCAATAACCACAAAATACTATTCGGTTCCATCAAGCCATAAAATTCATTCAAAGCAACACACTGATCAATAACCATTAATCCAGCTCCAGATACTCATTAAGTCACAGACAATAATCCACAATAAACACATATCAAGCAATAACTAGGGTTAACACCCGCAGGCCGCACCCTCTGTTTGGATACATAACTAATTTTTTTTCTGTCAATAAAAAAATATATCTCAATTTGAATTATAACAGCAATTATGGGCATGCCCACTGACTCCGGCCAGCTTAACTGAGCTCAGTGAATAATAAGCTATCCTCGGATACAAATGTCCGAGCCGCGCCATATGCGCAAGTGTGGATTTCGGCACCCTTAGGCCGTTACCACATGTCCCCGTGGCATAATACCACCTTATGACATTCATACGATTATAGGGAACTCTTAGTCCCAACATATTCACATGGTTTATTATGATCACATAATAATACATTCAATTATAGGGAACACTTAGTCCCATCCTATCCACATACACAGGTGCAGTTTTCTCACCTTGATTCCAAGTACTTTAATTAGAGAGGACGACCCCCGAGCACGATCCATTCCCGAGCCCTAGCTTATCACCTAGTCACAACCAAGATAATGATTCCATTAATATTCACATATAGGTTTTCATGTACAAAACTAGCTTCCGGGAAGTCGAATCCCACCAAGCACGGTGGTGAGATTGATCCCGAGCACCCTAGGCTCGATCCCCGTACTTTAAAACCTTGAACGTTCAAGTATGCGTCTAAGGGCTGTGGCCCCTAAAGCTTAGCCACAACCCTACCCTTATACAGAACCAAGGCCCTCCCTGAAAGAAGACACGCGCCGCGGCCCTTCCCTTTGAGCCCAAAATTTCCACCATTTCCAACCTCTAAACCTTACCCAAAATCATCCCAAAGCTCTCTATTTCATTATCAATCATTCCCAACACTCTTAGCATAATTGAAACAACATAATTCAACAAAATTATAGCCCAACAACCTACTAGAACCCCATCTCCAACTTTTGAAACTCAAGAACCTTAAACACTCAAACTAACCATTTAAACTCAGATTAAAACCACTAAACCATGAATTGAAACTTACCTCTTCTGCTGAACCACTTCACCAAGCCAAAACCAAGCTAATTCCCAAGCTTTCCTCCTTAATTCTGTCTTTAAACATCAAAACCATGTTTACCTCAAAGCCAAACCAAAACCCAGAATTTATAATCACAGAAAAGAAGATTCAATGCTTACCTTAGTGTTGATTTTATTCCTTGGATGATTCTTGAACTAAGCCCCAAAGATCCAACCTCAATTTCCAGAAATTCCCAGCTTGTTTCCCTTTAGATTTCAGTGTTCCTTTTGCCTTGTTTTTCCTTAAGAGAGAGTAGAATATAGAGCTGAAAAAGAGTCGGTTTATTTTCCTCTAGGGGTTTCCTTAAGTTTATCTTATCTGCTAAGTTAATTCCCAAGGCTCGGGGTGCCGGAACCGTCCCCGAGGCCAAAACAGTAAAATTCTCCAATATTCCCACCTAGACTTTCTAACCTCAAATATATCTCCATATATTTATTTTCATAACCCGATAGTCTAAATAACTACCCGATACCTATAATATCCCTGACTTATCCAAAGCCAACTATTAAGCCCCGTTGTGACTTTTTACGCTACCTGCTCCCTAGGATCGCTTCGTGCCGATAGTTAAAAATGCACACACCTGTACACACATAAACATTTATCTATCTATCCACATAATAATGTGGTCCCAATGATTTATCACACACATTCACATTTATGCCGTAATGGGCCAAAATTACAATAACACCCTTACCATCCAAACAGGGCCCGCATTACTTATCCAATACCCATATTCATGCTTTCTTACCATTAATTCTCATAACCTCCAATTATGCCCTCCCGACACACTAACCAAGGCCTTTAAGCCTTATTAGTAATTTTGGGTCGTTACAACTATCCCCTCCTTATAATAATTTCGTCCTCGAAATTTACTTGAACATGTCAGACAGTACACCTCATACCTCTGACTAAAATTCCCAAGAACCAACGCCTTTACTTTTAGGCTTCGATAATACTCAAACATGAGTAACCATATCACTTCATATGATCTCAACTAATAACTATACCTCCTTTAACTTTTACTCGCACACCAGATCCGCTGTAATTCCAGAGTCTGTTAATTCTCAACGATCTCTTCATTGATCTATTCTCAATGCCAGAAATACTTATGAATCATCACCCTTACCAGAGTAAGATCAGCTCATAGGCCCTTGGCCAAACTCTTGTTACGATCTTAGAACTCTTGTCGAATCGGGAGTCAAATTCCCCTTTTCTTTCCCAACTGTCGTATTCTTTCTTGCTGTATAACTTGGAGAGGTACAAATCTCTCAATCCTTTACTTCGCATAGTATTCCTTGGTTTTATCTTACTAGGTTCTAAGCCATGTCATTTTTAGTTGTATTCCAGCATCCAATACCATGGCTATCTTATCAAAGAATACACTTTCCTTGATATCCCAAATGTTGCACATTCAATGCCTAATCCCTTAACATAATTGTTAAACCCGCAGTTTGCTGTCCCATCTGCAACTAATCGGTAATTCCAGATTCCCTTTCTATTCTCTTCGCTCTTTGGTCCCTTTCCAAAACCCAGAAAATTATAGGGTCCCAATTTAATATTATCACGCTCTACTTCATTACCAGTTCATACGAACCATATTCACAAAATCATTCAGCTGTGTCACAACTTCTTCCCTGTTCAAACACCCTATTTACAGTCTAACGTGGTCCATTCTATGACCCACCATCATATCATTTACCTTTCAATATTCGAGTATCCCAGATTCTTCTATCAGCTAAAACCTCTCGGTACGGCAAAACCTAGGAGATGAAACATTACCCACTTATAATTCCCATCTCCACACCAAACTCTCCTTGGACCATTCATTCGGTCCTTGTACCTTAACTTATATAATACCCATAGGGTTCTTCCCTGTTTCCTCAAAACCATCACTCTGGACTCCATTATCCAAAGAAAACATATATGTTCATTACCACACACTAATATTATATCAATCTCAATCATTACCTTATCCATTCCGGGGTAAACTATGGCGTTCTTTTTTAACTGACACATACCTTTCAGGTAAGAGATCCACCTCTAATTAAATCTCCTCCTCGTACAGTTGAGGACTTCTAACATCAACCATCCATCTACTGCATTCCATTAAATTCTAGTCTCAAGATTGTCTTTCTTACCGATGACCAAACACTCAAGTACCTTACACTATACATAAACTGTCAATTTAACATTCCGTGTGTATCCACCCTATTCCCATTCTTTTACCTCCAGCGAGGCTCAATCCATTCTTGCGTCAGTCTGAGCTTGGGCATGCCCCAACCCGTGGTATACCCTCACAATTTTATATCCAACCATAACACATGTATTCCTGTATCACCAAGGGCTAATCAATTCTTACCCTATCTTCTGCACCCTGATTTGACACTATCTATTCAGTCTAACTTCAAGTTTTACTGTTCCTCCCATCTCTAGTGTAGTTGTCCGCGGAGATATTTATGTGATAGATGACGCACTTGCCAGTCTTGTTATGCTTCCTGTTCTTCAAATATTCTTCATTAGTTTCTTTGTGGCTTCAAATCAAATCTTCTCATGCTTGTCTCTTCTTCTTGTAGCTCTTCCCTGTGTACCCCTGGCGAAACCCAATCTAACATTTCATAGAACCCTACCGGTGACCCTGCTTCCTTGGTGTTAACGTCTTCGACATAATAGTCGTTCGCTTTCCACTTCTGTCTGGAGGTAGTCCAACATACCACTCGTGAACTTGAAGGGGGCTTGTCCACACCATTCTTGTATTCTCTGCTTGAAGAACTTACTTGTGTTGTTGAAGCTTGAACCAGTTTAGAACCCCTTTTTACCAATTTCCTCACGCCCTACTCAGTACAAGTAGCAATTCCTTAAATGTCTATTTCTTTGATCACCAGCTGGTAATAACCAGATCATAGATCAATTCCTGGAGACATTGTCCCGTCTTGTACCCAACATTAAAACTTTTCATTCTTAACCGACGATACCAACAAGTCTCGCAATACAATGCTCCATCTGATTCAAGATCAAACTTCTTCGACTGCTTAAGTAATTCTTCCTGTCAAGTTATTACCACCTTCCATAATGTTTCTAATAACAAACTTGTTCGTAGTCCAATCCTGAAGTGTACCCATTCCTTCTTTGTACCCATCTGAATACCTACTGATCGGCTTAGTTTCCATTCAGTCAAATATATTTTTTTCCAAGTGATATCCCCTACAATCCATGGTTATCTCTTAATAGATTAACTCTCTCACTCTGACTCATGTTGAAGCTTCCATACTACACGTTCTATTGTTCTCACTACAAATCTCTTGATTACTTGTAACCCAAATCCTCCGCCAGAAGTTTCTAGTTCCTCCTCAGTAATTATTGCTTTCTTCAGCCTCTCGCGATGTACCCTTGAGGCATACTCTCTCTCTATGTCTAAATATTTCTTGAAAGATACTCAACACTGAACTCTTCCAACTTGTTATGTAACCAAAATCACAAACTATCTAACCAACTAATCGATTCCGAGGAGCTAACCTTGAGCTTCAGATGTAACCAGACATTCTAGTCTTCCGTTTCCCTCACCATGGAAAATCCATCCCAACATATTAAATTATTTCGTGTAGAGGTCATGCCCTCACCTGACATCCTCTCAGGTGGCATCCTCTGCCTTGGGTGCATATAAAATAACCTCACTAGTTCTCGTCACCAGTCTGACAACTACCTTTACAATCAGAAACCCCTTTTCTATCATAAACTAGGTGCCCAAGAACTATCTGGGGTCCTTCTACCTCAATAATCGAGAATCTGTCCTTACTAAATTCTACCAATAGAAGTACAATCTTCTGCATCCCTTTCCCTGTGGCATTCATGCTCTATACCTCATTCCACAGATCTCAAATGACATGGCCCTCTTTGCTACTCAAATGCAACCGAAGGTCTAAAACGTTGGAGCGACCCTGTCACCCTGGACCATTCCAGAATTTAACCTTTACATGGGTCATCATTCCCAACTACCACCACTTGTATATTTTTTTTCCCAGAGTGAAGTATCCAACTCCTAACACTTATTAACACATGTTGTCGCTGTCTTATCGTTTCAAATCAAGTTCATAGATTCATTAATCTTCGCAGCTCAGACTGTGTCCTTATAACTTCTTTTATCGAATCCCCAATTGAGTTCTTTCCAACCCATCATGCCAATGTCTCAATCTGAATACCATTTCCTAGCATCCTTTTGCCACAAGTACTTAGCACAATCCCTTAGTTATGACCTCTCACCTTTATATAACCAAGAATAAAATTAGCTTTGCCCATCTACTAAATAATTCTTAAGCAAACCCAAACCTTCCTTTTCAAACCAGAGGATAACGCCTTTTAGGCCTTCCATTTAATATTTTTTTGTCCGTCTGTATCCCTATACTGAACCAACACCATTACTCATACACTAACAAACATCTCTGCGACTTCCAGGGTAGATGGAGGTTTCCAACCCCAGTCATCATCTTCAACCCTCCTGTATTACGATGCCAGGTCTACGAAACCATCCTGTATGCAAACAATCTGAGTTCATCTGCCACTGCTGGCTAAACTTCTCAACCCTGCGGTTCACACTCTGAACCAAACCGTATCCAGGTCCAAGTAATCACAATATTCATACACACATAGAACATAATAAACATTAATTCACATTTCTATGCACTTAGCTACCAAATTTATTGCTGCCACGTTTATTCACACATTCTCATGCTTCCTATAAATCAATAGACAAGCATAACATATAAATTCAGCTTGGGCAATCACCCACAAGCAACCAAGATGCAATCCATCATTCCAATATTCATTCACATGCAACAACAATGCTAATCAGCACGCCTCCATCACATCATGCAATAGTCAAGGGCTAGGCCCTATCAGTTCTCATGCTCCCTATAGTCATACAGCATAATACATTCATATTTTAATAAAAAGCTTAAGCATATAGTCTCAAATATTCAATCAAAGAACCCTGAGTCGAGCTTGTCTTCATCGGCAAGTGTACATGTCCAGCCTATCTCCAGGAACCCTTAAACCTAGGACGCTCTGATACCAAGTTGTAACGCCCTGGATAACCAAGACCGATACACTGTGTGTTTGGAATAGTGCAAGACTTGCTAATCAAGTCATTTAATTCAAAATGTGTTTCTAATGACACAAGCAGATTAAGTTTCAAAGAATTTTGGTTATAAACGATTAAACTTTATTAAAAACAGATGTTTAATACATGGGATCCCAAATCAGGGTTTAAATAGCATGAATACAAAATTCTTAATTATAAGTAAATAACCGAGCCACTCTAATGGCAAATATATACGTTTTAGGTTCCCGTTCCTGTACAAATCCTCGACCGTGGTGGCCGAGCAGCTGACAATGTACACCTCGCCCCCAGAGCTCTCCAACCCATGGTCAACTTGTCTTACCTGCAACATGTAGTACCCGTGAGCCAAAGCCCAGCAAGAAAACATAATATCATAACATAACAGTATTAACAGCTAACAGTTCACAGAGCATAGTCCAATAACCACAAAATACTATTCAGTTCCATCAAGCCATAAAATTCATTCAAAGCAACACACTGATCAATAACCATTAATCCAGCTCCAGATACTCAATAAGTCACAGACAATAATCCACAATAAACACATATCAAGCAATAACTAGGGTTAACGCCCGCAGGCCGCACCCTCTGTTTAACTCACTGCCTTTGGCTCGCTTAGGTCAACTCTAGTGACATGCCCATTGACTCCGGCCAGCTTAATCGAGCTCAGTGAATAATAAGCTGTCCTCGGATACCAGTGTCCGAGCCGCGCCATATGCGCAGGTGTGGATTTCGGCACCCTTAGGCCATTACCACATGTCCCCGTGGCATAATACCACCTTATGACATTCATACGATTATAGGGAACTCTTAGTCCCAACATATTCACATGGTTTATTATGATCACATAATAATACATTCAATTATAGGGAACACTTAGTCCCATCCTATCCACATACACAGGTGCAGTTTTCTCACCTTGATTCCAAGTACTTTAATTAGAGAGGATGACCCCCGAGCACGATCCATTCCCGAGCCCTAGCTTATCACCTAGTCACAACCAAGATAATGGATTCCATTAATATTCACATATAGGTTTTCATGTACAAAACTAGCTTCCGGGAAGTCGAATCCCACCAAGCACGGTGGTGAGATTGATCCCGAGCACCCTAGGCTCGATCCCCGTACTTTAAAACCTTGAACGTTCAAGTATGCGTCTAAGGGTTGTGGCCCCTAAAGCTTAGCCGTGGCCCTGCCCTTATACAAAACCAAGGCCCTCCCTGAAAGAAGACACACGCTGCGGCCCTTGCCTTGGGCGCCGCGGAGCTCCCCCTTGGCCGAGCCCTCCTCGCTTAACTTCAACCTAGGGCTGCAGCGCTCTAGAACAGAGCCGCGACCCTTCCCTTCGAGCCCTAAATTTCCACCATTTCCAACCTCTACACCTTACCCAAAATCATCCCAAAGCTCTCTATTTCATTATCAATCATTCCCAACACTCTTAGCATAATTTAAACAACATAATTCAACATAATTATAGCCCAACAACCTACTAGAACCCCATCTCCAACTTCTGAAACTCAAGAACCTCAAACACTCAAACTAACCATTCAAACTCAGATTAAAACCACTAAACGATGGATTGAAACTTACCTCTTCTGCTGAACCACTTCACCAAGCCAAAACCAAGCTAATTCCCAAGCTTTCCTCCTTAATTCTGTCTTTAAACATCAAAACCATGTTTACCTCAAAACCAAACCAAAACCCAGAATTTATAATCACAGAAAAGAAGATTCAATGCTTACCTTAGTGTTGATTCTATTCCTTGGATGATTCTTGAACTAAGCCCCAAAGATCCAACCTCAATTTCCAGAAATTCCCAGCTTGTTTCCCTTTAGATTTCAGTGTTCCTTTTGCCTTGTTTTTCCTTAAGAGAGAGTAGAATATAGAGCTGAAAAAGAGTCGGTTTATTTTCCTCTAGGGGTTTCCTTAAGTTTATCTTATCTGCTAAGTTAATTCCCAAGGCTCGGGGTGCCGGAACCGTCCCCGAGGCCAAAACAGTAAAATTCTCCAATATTCCCACCTAGACTTTCTAACCTCAAATATATCTCCATATATTTATTTTCATAACTTGATAGTCTAAATAACTACCCGATACCTATAATATCCTTGACTTATCCAAAGCTAACTATTAAGCCCCGTTGTGACTTTTCCCGCCACCTGCTCCCTAGGATCGCCTCGTGCCGATAGTTACAAATGCACACACCTGTACACACATAAACATTTATCTATCTATCCACATAATAATGTGGTCCCAACGATTTATCACACACATTCACATTTATGCCCTAACGGGCCAAAATTACAATAACACCCTTACCATCCAAACAGGGCCCGCATTACTTATCCAATACCCATATTCATGCTTTCTTACCATTAATTCTCTTAACCTCCAATTATGCCCTCCCGGCACACTAACCAAGGCCCTTAAGCCTTATTAGTAATTTTGGGTCGTTACACAGTCAATTCAAATAAGTTACTATGGAGTCACATTAGGACTTATCGCCCAACTAGCCTTAATGCTAGCCAAACAGGTCTGATGTTTAACATTCCAAACGACCCTAGGGGCGTTCAAGCGTATATCTCAATTTTAGGTTGGCCTAACCTTATCGGCCAGCGGTTAGCATGCTGTTCCCGTCCTTGACTCCTAAGTGGAGCCTTTAAACCATCGACATATAAGTCGAATTTGTTAACCTTCCGTTGATAAGTTGAGCCTTTTTAACGTTCAATTGATAAGTTGAATTTTTTTAACTCTCGAATGATAAGTCTAGTCTGTAGCCTTTGACTGATAAGTTGAGTCTATTAACCTTCGACTGATAAGTTGAGTCTGTAGCCTTCGACTAATAAGTTGAGGTCTTAACCTGCGATTGATAAGTCGAGTCAGTAGCCTTCGACTGATAAGTCAAGTCTTTTAACCTTTGACTCATAAGTCAAGTATTTTAACCTTCGACTGATAAGTCGAGTCTTTAACCTTCGATTGATAAGTTGAGTCTTTGATCTTTGACTGATAAGTCGAGTCTTTAACCTTCGACTGATAAGTCGAGTCTTAACCTTTGACTGATAAGTCGAGTCTTTAACCTTCAACTGATAAGTTGAGTCTTTAACCTTCGACTGATAAGTCGAGTCTTAACCTTCGACTGATAAGTTGAGCCCCTTAGAAACAACTATACTCTTAACTATTAAGCCAAGCCCTTCATCTGATAACATAGATAAATCTTCAGCTTATAACTAGAGCTTCCCAATCAAATATACATACCAACAATTATTACATAACATAGGTTAACAAAGCGCATTTAATATTTTTAATAAAACATCCTCAACATAACATTAATCCTATTCTATAATCGGGCCAAGCCCTAAACGCAGACCGGGTGCAGATTTCTTACCCCAGGTCCGAGTGAAACGTATAATAAGAACGTCCCTTGAGCACGATCCTGATCTGAGCCCCAGTGGTAAACCTTTGGTTAAGTCATTTTACAGCTAAATCCCCAGATTATCAAACTTCTAATCTTCCCTAGAATCATTGTGACTCTAACCTTGCTTGAATCCGAGCTCTAAATCTCAAGTTTCCTTCAAAAATGCTCACGTGCATAATGAGAGAGATTTTTGCATTTTTCTGAGTTAATAAAGTCATCCTTAACCTTATATTCGAACGGTCCCAATTGACCAAAATATCCCCACTTAACCTGCTACTCTCTCAACACCCCATAAGGGCAAAAATGCCACTTTCACTCTCAAATCTCACTCTATACCCAAATTCCCTCAAATAATTTCTTTAAAATAAGAATATTTCTATTTCTTCGAGAATACGACTCACGCTACAATGAGTCCTGGTGACTCTCCAGATTACCCAAAATAGCCATTGGCTCGCCCAGAGTCGGGTATTTCTCCTTGTTGTGACTAAACCACTACTTTCTCCCTAGGATCGTCTCGTACCGAGTAACCCAGATATATCCACATAATAATATGGTCTCACAAATACATCACATATATGCACATATATTCCAAATATACCCGTGATGAGCCAAATTACTACAATTTTCCTTCTAGTAAGAAATGAGCCAACATGCATATTTAATACACCTAAACATGCATATCTAGTCATATGATAACATAACTCATGTAGTAATATAATAATACACATATATATCACATAAACACATACTTCATAATTAAATCACATATATTCCATAATTTTCCATCCTGGCCCCCTAATCAAGGACTTAAGCCTTATTAGGTAATTTGGGACGTTACATTACATGCCCTAAGAATTTGACCTCAATCATCCAGAGGTCACATTTCTCTTTCTTAGCATATAATTGATGATCTCTCAAAGGTTTCAAAACAATTGCTAAGTGCTCAGCATAGTCCTCAGGTGTCTTGGAGTACACCAAAATGTCATCCATAAAAACTACCACAAACGTATCCAAATAGGGTCTATAGATCCTATTCGTAAGGTCCATAAATGTTGCAGGCGCATTCGTCAATCCAAATGATATCACCAAAAACTCAAACTGCCCATAACGCGTCCGGAAAGCAGTCTTATGAATATCGTCTTCCTTAATTCTCAATTGATGATAGCCTGACCTGATGTCAATCTATCCTTGGCCAAGGATACTTGTTCTTAATTGTCATCTATCCTGATGAAGTAATCTTTATGCATCAACTCACCTAATTGCCTTTTCAATTAAGCCAATTTCGCAGGTGCTATGCGAATAGAAATTGGTTGAGTCCTGGGAACCAATCAATACAAAACTTGATCTCCTTATCAGGTGGTAGTCCTGGAAAATCCTCAGGAAATACATCTGGAAAACCACTAACACTTATATCCAAGGGAGATTGTCTAGAGGCCTGCACTCATCCTCAAATGGAAACAGACTCCCATAACACTCTAAGTTTCTTTTCCCAAATAAACATGCCATTAGGATAGGATTCTTCCTCACTTTATTCATGTTGGCTCGATATGCGATGAAATCTCCACTTGGAGTTAAAAGAGTCACCCTTTTGTGTGACCAATCTCCATGCCAAGAATCACATCGAATTGTACCATAGGTAACACTATGAAGTTTCCTGACAACTCATATAGTCCTCAAGCACATTACAAACAAATCTACATATGATGTTTACCTCACTATGCTCTCCCACAGGTACACTTAACTATAAAGCAAGATTAAAACCTTCCCAACTTAAACCCCACAGGCTAGCAAACTTCAAATATACAAAAGAGTATGATGCATTCATATTAAACGATGCATGAGCCCAAGAATGTGAGATAAGAACCATACCATCAACAACTCTTTGGCTTGCTCCTCCCTGGACATCATCGCCAGCAAGAGAATAAGCATGAGTGGAGGCTTTTCATTCTTCATGGTCAGATTTATTTTTTGATCCTTTCATGTGTGTAAATGTTAGGGTAATGGTTTCATCATGTGTTGTAGTACTCAATCGAGTCATGAACTTTTCAATCAAAAGAGACTAATCAATGACACCAACATAAACATAGAAGGTCAACTCTACAAACTCTATGTAGATTTCATTCATGGACATCCATCATTGTTCAGTCCTTCTGTGATCTCATCAACTTATCATTGATCTTAAGCTGTAATGACCCAAAATCACTAATAAGGCTTAAGGGCCTTGATTAGTATGTCGGGAGGACATAATTGGTTTATGTGTGATTTTAATGATTAAATGCATGATTATATGATTATATGGATATGTGAAATGCATGTTTCTGAGTATTAAATATGCATGTGGGCCCTGTTTAGCTTATAAGGGCATATTTGTAATTTTGGCTCAATGAGGGCATAAATGTGATTATATGTGATAAATTGTTGAGACCACAATATTATGTGGATATATTTACAGTATATAGCTCGAGATGATCCTAGTGAGCGGAATGGCAAAATAGTCACATTGGGGATTTATACCCAGCTCGGGGAGCCTAGGGGTATTTTTGGGAATTTAGAAAATATATTGGGGATTATAAGACATTGGATAAATAATTGGAATAGGAAGACGAGATTAATCAGTAAATGTTAGGGACACTTTAGGATTTAGCGGGAATTGGGAGCAGAGAACCATTATACCCTTAGATTGATTAGTGGTTTAAGTGTTATGTGAGAGGGAAAATTGGTCTTTTCTATAAAGGGATATAGTCAGATTTACTTAGGATTAAAACAGAATGAAGTAGAACCTCCCTGCCCCTTCTCTCTCACGTACTCCTCTCTCTTACTCTCTCTCAATTTGATCAAAAGCTAGGAAGGAAAGGAAAGGCAAAAGCTAGGCTTGGGCTGGGGATTTTTGAAGGAAAACATAAGGAAATTGGAGAGGATTCAAGTTAGGAATTAAAGCTAAAAGCTGTGTGGAATCAAGCCATAGTTGAGGTAAGTTTTGGTCTGTTAATTTGCTAAGAATATAGCTTAAATTGTGTAGAATTGGGCTGAGTAGTTTAAAGCTTAAAACATGGGTTAGCATGGGATTTGAGTAGAATTAGACTAGATTTTGGAGTGATTTCTGGTTGAGTTGGGGTATTTATTCTGGTATAATTGTTTAGGAGATTAATATTTTAAGTATGTGGTTTAATTCTGAATTTGTAACTGGTTTAGTGTTGAATTGAGGTGAGTTGTTGAGGAAAATTTTGGGTAGAACCTTGGTGTTATTGGCTTGGAGAAGGAGGAGAAAACCCAATTTTTATGGGTTCGAAGGGGCGCACCGCGACCCAGCCTGGGGGGCGCCGCGACACGTGTGACCTTTCAGGCCTGTGTTGCTCTCTGACTTGGGGGCACACCGCGACTTACTAGGCCAAGTCGCGGTTTGCCTCCTCTTTTGGCTGGGGTGCTTGCTCTCTGACTTGGGGGAAAGTCGCGACCCAGTAAGCCAAATCGCGACCCGCCTGTGGCTTTTTTTAGCCTTAGAATTGTTTTAAGAATTGTTAGGGTTTGGGGGTTCGAACCTAGGCGCTCGGGACAATTTCTACTACCCGGTTTAGTAGAAATTAAGGTCTCGGAGGCTAGTTTCTGTCTCCTAGGTATTTTATTTCAATTGGAAGTTGATGGATACTATTGGCCCTTGTGACTAGGTTTATCGCCAAGGTTCAGGGCTAAGGATCATGCTCGGAACCATTTCACCTTCTCCGTTCGAAATTAAAGGTGAGAAAACTGCACCATTGTGTGGCTGTGTTGGGGTTAAGGTGCCCTATATTTGAATACAGATATTGTATGATTATGATATGCCATGTGAGCATAAAATAAATGGCCTGAGAGTACCGGGATTGATATTTGCGCATAGGACGTAACTTGGCCACTAAGAGCTGAGGTCAGCTAAATAATCACTGAGCTCGGCCTAAGCGAGTCGAAGTCAGTGGGTTAAATAGAGGGTACCCTGAGTATTGTATGATGATTATGATATGTTTACTATTGTTAATCTGATGTTTATAACATGCCGAATACTTGGTTAACTGCCTTATGGATTATTTGATTGTCTGTATTGTTTATGCTATGCTATATGGTTTTCCTTTTGGGCCTTGGCTCACGGGTGCTACGTCGTATAGGTAAAGGCAAGGGTAAGGTTGGCCAATCCTGAGTTGGAGAGCTCTAGGGGCGGGATGTACATAGTCAGTTGCTCGTCCGCCATGGTTGAGGGATAGTACAGGGACAGGAAAACCTAAAAATGTGTATTTTTCCATTAAAGCGGCCTTTGCTTGTATATAACTTTTAAATGCTGTTCATTTTTCCTTTAAACCCTATTTTTGGGATCCCAGGCACTAAGTGTTTATTTAAATGAAAAAATTATCCGTTTATGACCAAAATCTTTTAACCTTAGCTTGATTATGACTTTAGGATCACATTTTCAACTAAACGACTTGATTAGCAAGTCTTGCACAATTATAAAGACACAGTGTAACGGTCTTGGTTATCCAAGGCGTTACAACTTGGTATCAGAGCGGTCTAGGTTTAAGGGTTCCTGAAGACTGGCTGGACATGTATATTCGCCACTAAAGACAAGCTCGACTCAGGGTTTGGTAATTGTATATTCATATTTATATGCTTAAGTGTTTGAAAGGAATATGAATGCTTTAATCTGTTTGGTTAATAGGGAGCATGAGATACTGATAGGGCCTGACCCTTGACTGCTGTGTGATGATTTTGAGGTGTTCTTATTAGCATTGTTGTTGTATTTGGATGAATATTTGGATAATTGTTTATATCTTGATTGCTTGTGAATGGTTGTGTTCCAATGGTGGATCATGGAAAGATTGTTACACTGTCATCATAGTCTGACTGCCGAGTCATTGATTGCAGATTAACTTAGATAGCTATGCGTCCAAGACAATCTATACGACTAGTCGACATTGGGTCAGAGGCTAGAGATGATGACCAGGGCCAGAACCCTCCGCTAGTCCCTGAGAATTGGTAGCAGATATTGGCAAACATGCAAGCTCGACTTCAGAGTCAAGAAGAATAGCTTCGTCTTCTAAGATAGCAGGCTCCATTAGGGAGTGATGCATCTATTGTGCCACCTACTGTGGCCCCAGTTTGACAGACACCGGAAGTTGGGAACAGGTGGGAGCCACTGTATGAGCAGTTCGGGAGGCAGCATCCTCCAACCTTCGAGGGAGGACCATATCCTCTGAAGGTCGAACATTGGATGAGTATGATTACCTCTATCCTAGATTTCATGAGGGTCAAAGGTAATGACCGGGTGGCCTATGCCACATATATGTTGAGAGAGGATGCCCGCATTTGGTGGGAAGTGGCATCACCGACTAGAGATGTTACTACTTTGGGTTGGGATGGATTCAAGGATTTGTTAAGTCAGAAGTATTATAATGTTGTCGTCAGGGCAGCGAAAGTGAATGAATTTGTGGGGTTGGTACAGTGCAGTATGACAGTTACAGAGTATACCCTGAAGTTTGATAAACTTGCGACGTTCGCACCAGACCTTGTGCCTACTGATGCAGCTAGGCAGGACAGATTCATTAGAGGGCTTAATGTTATGATAGCCCGAGATGTGAGAATGACAACAGTACCTGGGGGGGACGACTTATGCCCAGGATGTTGAGAAGGCTCTTACCCCTGAGGAGGCAGAAAACATGATTTGGAGGGAGAATGCTGCGAAACGGGAGGTTCGCAGGATGGTGCCACCATATTCATGATCGGTTAGGGGAAAGGGCTCCAGTGATCAGAAGAGGAAGACCCCTGACACTTCGACGGCTGCTGGATCGGATAGGAGGGGTTAGGGTGTTCAGGGTGGCCGTCAGGGAGGTGGTGACACATGGAGGAGCTACCCAGAGTGCACAAGTTGCAGAAGACGCCATCCAGGAAAATGCCGGACCAAGGCCTGCTTTGTGTGTGGGGTGGTGGGACACCTCAAGAAGGACTGCCCAACAGTGAAGAAAGGGGAAGCAAGGAAGGTGGACAATTTGATTCCATCTCAAGTGTTCACCTTGACACAGGCAGAGGCTAAGGCTAGTCCCTTGGTGGTGACAGGTCAGCTTTCTAGCATTGGCTCTCCTTTTACTGTATTGATTGACTCTGGTGCTACACATTCATTTGCTTCTAGTAAGGTGATTGATAGATTGTGTAGAACTAGTGAGCACTATGCTGCGAGGTTCAGGACTATATTGCCTACAGGGGAACTGGTAGTTTCTAGAAGATGGATTAGAGCACTGCTAGTGATTGTTGATGGTAGGGAACTATCAGTAGACTTGATTGAGTTAGGTATGGAGGACTTCGACATGATTCTAGGGAGGGATTGGCTGGTCAGATATGGGGCTAATATTGATTGTAGGAAGAAGATGGTGACCTTTGAGCTTGAGGGAGAGGATCCCTTTGTTTTTGTGGGTGTGGGTGTGGTATGTGGACCCCACATACCCATGATATCAGCGTTGAGAGCTAGGGACCTATTACAGTGAGGATGTATAGGTTTCCTGGCTAGTGTGATGGATACTACCATAGTTTTGTCAACAGGGTCAGGAGAGATCAAATTAGTTTGTGAGTTCTTGGATATGTTCCCTGAGGATTTACCAGGGCTGCCGCTGCACAGGGAGATTCAGTTCATCATTGAGTTGGCGCCGGGGACAGAGCCAGTGTCGAGGGCACCATATAGGATGGCACCGACAGAACTGAAAGAATTGAAGATACAGTTACAGGAGCTTTTGGATTTGGGGTTTATCAAGCCTAGTTACTCGCCATGGGGTGCTCCGATTTTGTTTGTGAAGAAGAAGGACAGGACTCTAAGGATGTGTATATACTACAGGGAGTTGAACAAGTTGACCATCAAGAATAAGTACCCTCTACTAAGAATCGACGACTTGTTTGACAACCTATAGGGAAAGACGTTATTCTCGAAGATTGATCTTTGATCTAGTTATCACCAGCTGAGGATCAAGGACGAGGATATACCGAAGATGGCCTTCTGAATGAGGTATGGGAACTATGAGTTTCTGGTTATGTCATTTGGTTTGATCAATGCCCCCGCAGCCTTCATGGACCTAATGAACAGGGTGTTCAAGGACTTCTTGGATCATTTTGTGATTGTCTTCATCGATGACATCTTGGTTTACTCTAGTTCAGAGGCAGAGCACGAGCAACATCTTTGATAGGTCTTGTAGAGATTAAGAGAGCATTGATTGTACGCCAAGTTTAAGAAATGTGAGTTTTGGCTACCAGAAGTGAAATTCCTTGGACATAATGTTGGTGAGGATGGGATTAAGGTGGATCCATCTAAGGTGAAGGCAGTTAGAGACTGGCCGAGGCCAAAGAGTGCCTCAGAGGTTAGAAGTTTCCTCGAATTAGTGGGTTACTATAGACGGTTTGTGGAAGGGTTTTCAAAGATTGCTGCACCGATGACATAATTAACATAGAAGAATTTGAAGTTCGTATGGTCAGACAAGTGTGAGGACAGTTTTCAAGAATTGAAGTGACGACTTATTACGGCACCTATGTTGAGTCTTCCTTTGGAGGGAGGAAACTTTATGGTATATTGTGACGCGTTGAGGTTGGGTTTGGGCTGTGTGTTGATGCAGAATGAGAAGGTTATAGCTTATGCATCACGACAGTTGAAGGAGTATGAGCAGAGGTACCCTACCCATGATCTAGAATTGGCAGTGGTGGTGTTCGCACTGAAGGTATGACGACATTATCTGTATGGAGAGAAGTGCGAGATATACACCGATCATAAGAGCTTGAAGTACTTCTTCACCTAGAAGGACCTGAACATGAGGCAGAGGCGTTGGCTGGAGTTGGTAAAGGATTATAACTGTGATATTCAGTACCACCCAGGGAAAGCCAATGTAGTGGGGGATGCATTGAGCCGGAGAGGCCCAGAACAGTTGTTTAGTTCTACTTAGATATCGAGAGAATTGGAAAAAGAGATGTCCAGAGCGAGGATAGAGTTGGTGGTGGGCAGGTTGGCCAATATTACTTTGCAGTCGACCTTGCTAGAGCGTATCAAGGAGGGTCAGTTGGTAGATGCACAGTTACCAGAAGTTAGAAAGAATGTCTTAGTGGGAGTGGCTAAGGACTATTTTATCTCTAAGGTTGGTTTGCTATGGTATCAGGGTCGGATCTGTGTTCTGATTGATGTGGAGATTAGACATGAGATACTGGATGAATCCCATACTACACCATACTCACTTCATCCAGGAACCACGAAGATGTATTAGGATTTGCGGATGTTGTATTAGTGGCTTAGAGTGAAGAAGGATGTGGTTCAGTACGTGGCCAGGTGTTTGACTTGTCAGCAAGTGAAGCCTGAGCATCAGTGACCAGCAGGGTTGCTACAGCCTTTGGGTATTCCCGATTAGAAATGGGAGGATATTACGATGGATTTTGTGGGAGGTTTACCCAGGACAGTGGGGCTTCATGACTCGGTGTGGGTGATAGTGGATAGATACACCAAGTCAGCTCACTTTCTACCAGTGATGATGACTTATACTGTGGATCAGTATGCAGAGCTGTATGTGAGGGAAATTGTATGTCTCCACGGGGTTCCTAAGTCTATAGTGTTAGACCGGGATCCTATCTTTACCTCCAAGTTTTGGGGTGTATTGTAGAAGGCTATGGGGACTCAGTTGAAGTTCAGCATGACCTTTCATCCTCAAACTGATAAATAGTCTGAGAGGATGATGTAGATGTTGGAGGATATGCTTAGAGCATGCGTGATAGACTTTGAGGGGTCTTGGAGTAAGTATCTCCCGTTGATTGAGTTTTCATATAACAACAGTTATCAATCAATGATTGGAGTTGCTCCATATGAGATGTTATATGGGAGGAGATGTAGATCGGCCATTCATTGGGATGATATGGGTTAGAGGAGGTATTTGGGGCCGGACATGGTTAAGAAGACTAATGAGGTGATCGAGAAGATTTGAGCTCGAATGCTCACCTCACAGAGCAGACGAAAAAGCTACGATGATCCTAAGCGTAGGGACGTGGAGTTCCAGGTAGGGGACCACATGTTTTTGCGAGTTTCACCACTGCGAGGGGTGAGAAGGTTTGGGAAGAAGGCAAGCGGAGCCCTAGATTCATTGGACCCTTTGAGATCCTGGAGAGGATCGGGCGGGTGGCTTATAGGGTAGCTTTGCTACCGTCGTTGTCGGGAGTTCATGACGTATTTCATGTTTCTATGCTTCGGAAGTACATCTCAGATACAACTCATGTGTTGAAGTATGAAGACTTGGAATTGCAGACAGATTTGTCCTATGAAGAACGACCAGTTCAGGTCTTAGACATGAAAGACAAGGTTCTACGGAACAAGACGATTCCTCTGGTTAAAGTGTTATGGAGGAATAGCTAGGTTGAGGAAGCGACTTGGGAGCTTGAATCATCAATGCGGGATCAGTATCCCGAGTTATTCAGGTAAATTTCGAGGACTGAATTTTCAATGTAACGACCCAAAATCACTAATAAGTCTTAAGGGCCTTGATTAGCATGTCAGGAGGGCATAATTGGTTTATGTGTGATTTTAACGGTTAAATGCATGATTATATGATTATATGGATATGTGAAATGCATGTTTCTGAGTATTAAATATGCATGTGGGCCTTGTTTAGCTTATAAGGGTATATTTGTAATTTTGGCCCATTGAGGGCATAAATGTGATTATATGTGATAAATTGTTGAGACCACATTATTATGTGGATATATTTGCAGTATATGGCTTGAGACGGTCCTAGTGAGCAGATTGGCGAAATAGTCACGTTTGGGATATATACCTGGCTCGGGGGAGCCTGGGGGTATTTTTGGGAATTTAGAAAATATATTGGGGAATATTAGACATTGGATAAATAATTGGAAGTTAATTGGAAGACGTGATTAATCGGTAAATGTTAGGAACACTTGAGGAATTAGCGGGAATTGGGAGCAAAGGACCATTATACCCTTAGAATGATTGGTGGATTAAGTGTTATGTGAGAGGGCAAATTGATCTGTTCTATAAAGGGATATAGTCAGATTTACTTAGGAATAAAACATAATGAAGTAGAACCTCTTTGCCCCTTCTCTCTCACGTAGTCCTCTCTCTTACTCTCTCTCAATTTGATCAAAAGCTAGGAAGGAAAGGAAGGGAAAAATCTAGGCTTGGGCTGTGGATTTTTGAAGGAAAACAGAAGGAAATTGGAGAGGATTCAAGCTAGGAATTAAAGCTAAAACTTGTGTGGAATCAAGCCATAGTTGTGGTAAGTTTTGGTCTGTTAATTTGCTAAGAATATAACTTAAATTTGGTAGAATTGGACTGCATAGTTTGAAGCTTAAAACATGGGTTAGCATGGGATTTGAGTAGAATTAGACTAGATTTTGGAGTGATTTCTGGTTGAGTTGGGGTATTTATTCTGGTATAATTGTTTAGGAGATTAATATTTTAAGTATGTGGTTTAATTCTGAATTTGTAACTGGTTTAGTGTTGAATTGAGGTGAGTTGTTGAGGAAAATTTTGGGTAGAACCTTGGTGTTATTGGCTTGGAGAAGGAGGAGAAAACCCAATTTTTATGGGTTCGAAGGGGCGCACCGCGACCCAGCCTGGGGGGCGCCGCGACACGTGTGACCTTTCAGGCCTGTGTTGCTCTCTGACTTGGGGGCACACCGCGACTTACTAGGCCAAGTCGCGGTTTGCCTCCTCTTTTGGCTGGGGTGCTTGCTCTCTTAACTGGTTTAGTGTTGAATTGAGGTGAGTTGTTGAGGAAAATTCTGGGTAGAACCTTGGTGTTATTGGCTTGGAGAAGGAGGAGAAAACTCAATTTTTCTGGGATCAAAAGGGCGCGGCAAGACCCAGCCTGGGGGGCACCGCAGCATGTGTGGCCCTTCAGACTTGGGTTGCACTCTGTCTTGGGGGCGCGCTGCGACTTACTAGGCCAAGTCGCGGCCCGCCTCCCCTTTTGGCTGGGGTGCTTGCTCTCTGACTTGGGGGTAAGTCTCGACCCACTAAGCCAAGTCGCGACCCTCCTATGGTTTTTTAGCTTTAGAATTGTTTCAAGAATTGTTAGGGTTTGGGAGTTTGAATCTAGGCCACTTGAGACAATTTCTACTATCCGGTTTAGTAGAAATTGAGGTCCCAGTGGCTAGTTTCTGTCTCCTAGGTATTTTATTTCTATTGGAAGTTGATGGATACCATTGGCCCTTGTGAATAGGTTTATCGCCAAGGCTTGGGGCTAAGGATTGTGCTCGGAACTTGTAATGCCCCCAAATCCCTAATAAGGTTTAGGACCTTGATTAGGAGGTCGGGAGGGCCATAATTGATTTATTATATTATTAAATGATAATTTTCATGTTTAGGTGTATTAAATATGCATGTGAACCCATTTTTTATCAATTGGGTGATTTTCATATTTTGGCCATTTCGGGCATTTTTGGCATATATGTGATATGTGTGTGGTGCTTCATTATTATTTGGTTATGCTAGGGTTACTCAGCACGAAACGATCCTAGGAGGTAAGCTAGTGGAATAGTCACAACGGGATTTATTCATGACTTGGAGTGAGTCAAGGGGTATTTAGCATTACCATGTTATTAGGTAATGGAAATAAGAATTTGATGATAAATTGGGAGTTACTAAGATCAGGGGGAAATTCTAGAGGTTTTGACTATTTTTCCCCTGGAGATGTTTTCGGGACCCCGAGCATTAGGATTTGTTTGAGGCTACTTAAGATTGAAGCAACCTATTAAGAAATAAAAAGAACATTCAGTAAGTTTTCTCTCCCTCTAAGTTCCATTTTTGTCTCCCGATCGCATTTTCGAAGGAAACTTGAGTTCTAGGACTTGGATTCAAGCGAGGATCGAGGCATAGCGATCCTAGGGAAGATTAGAAGCTTATTGTAACGACCCAAAATCACTAATGTGGCTTAAGGGCCTTGATTAGTGTGCCGGGAGGGCATAATTAGTTTATGTGTGAGTTTGTTGATTTAATGCATGATTATATGATAAGCATGCTTGTATGATTATATGAATGCAAGTGTGGTTAAATGTTATATCTGTGAGAACCACATTATTATGTGGGTAGGTCTGCAGCGAGCGACTTGAGGCGATCCTAGGGAGCTAGATAGCGAGAAAGTCACAACGGGGCTTAATATTTGACTTTGGACAAGTCAGGGGTATTTTAGGTATCGAGTGGTTATTTAGACTATCGGGTTATGGAAATAAATATATGGAGATATATTTAAGGTTAGGAAGCTTAGGCGGGAATTTTGGGGAATTTGACCATTTTTCCTTGGGGACGTTTCCGGTACCCCGAGCCTTGGGATTAGCTTAATCACTTAAGGATAGACTTAAGAGGCTTTAGAAAACAATAGAACAAATTAGACTGACTCTTTCCTCTTCCTCTCTTTCTCTCTCAAAGGAAAAACACAGAACTTAGAAACTTTAGCTGGAATTCAGAGGATTTGAACTGAAGTTTGAGGAATTAGCTCAGCTCTAACCAAGGAACACTCAACCAAGGCCAAGGTAAGAATTGAGTTTTATGTTTGAGGGTTAGAATTATGAGTTTTGATTGAATATTAAAGGTGTTTATGGTTTGAATATTTAAGGACTGAATTGGAGCTGAGAAGCTTGGGTTTTGGCTCAAAAGTTGTTATGGAAGTGCTTCATCGGAGAAGGTAAGCTTCAATTCGTAATTTAGAGGTTAAAATCTGAGTTTGCATGACTGGTTTTTGTGTTTTTGAGCTGTTGGGTTTTAGAAATCAAAATAGGATTTTGAGGGGTTTTTAAGCTGGATTTCTGTTGGATTATGCTGTTAGGATCATGCTAAAAGTCGTGTGATTAATGGGTTTTGGTATTAGGGTGCTTTGGGGTGGTTTTGAATAAGGATAGGATGTCAGAAATGGTGGATTTTCTGGGCACGAAGGGTTGGGCCGCGACTCTGTTCTAGAGCACTGTGGCCCTACGAAGCAAAGGAGCCAGGGAGGCTCGACCGAAGGGGAGCACCGCGACGCCACAGAGCAGGGCCGCAACGCGTGTCTGCCTTCGGAGGGGCGTGGTTTCTGTTTCAGGGGCGGGCCGCGGCTACGTTTCAGAGGCCACAACCCTTAGGTGCATTTTTGATCTTTTGGGGATTTTAAGCGCGGGAACCTAACCTAGGGTGCTCGGGATCGATTCCACCACCGTGGTTGGTGGAATTCTATGTCCCGGAAGCTAGCATTGCACCCGAAAACCTTTATTTGAATATTAATGGAATCCATTACCTTGGTTGTGACTAGGTGTTAAGCTAGGGCTCGGGAGGCAGATCGTGCTCGAGAATCGTCGCTCATAGTCAGCGAACGTGGAAATTAAAGGTAAGAAAAATGCACCCGGTTATGTATTTGTAATGGGACAAAGGGTTCCCTAATATGTATGCTTTGAAAGGATAATATTATGCCATGTAAACAGTAAACCAACGACCTAAGAGTGCCAAGGTTACACTAGCGCACAGGGCGTGGCTTGGCCACTTGTAGCCGAGGACAACTTATTATGCACTGAGCTCGATTTAAGCAGGCCGGAGTTAGTGGGGTAAACAGAGGGTGCGGCCTAAGTTGTCGGTCCTGATAATCATGTAACTTGATTGTTATTAATGCTTGGTTGCATCTTTGACCCTGAATACGTGTTATGTAATTAATATGAGTGTTAAGTGTTTGACCATGCTTAGAGGATTATTCATCTGTTATTGTTTGTTTGTGAAGCATATTATGTTTTCTTGCTGGGCCTTGGCTCACGGGTGCTATGTGGTGCATGTAAAGGCAAGGGCAAACTTGATCAGCCCTGACTTGGAGAGCTCTGTGAGCTAAATGTACATGACCAGCTGCTCAGCCGCCACGGTTGAGGGGAAGACAGGAACAGGGGAACCATAAATGTTTGTTTTGCCTTAGAATGGCTAATGGTTGTCGAAACCTTGGAAATTTTGTAAACTAACTTTTGAACGTTGTTCCTTTTTGGGATCCCACGTATAAAATGTTTTGTTATATGGAATGTACACTTTTGAGACCAAACCCTTTTAACCCTAGTTCATTAGTGGTTTTAGTATCATGTTTTAACTAAATGACTTGATTAGCAAGTCCTGCATCTTTATAAACACACAGTGTAGCG
Source organism: Humulus lupulus (assembly GCF_963169125.1). NCBI lineage: Eukaryota > Viridiplantae > Streptophyta > Magnoliopsida > Rosales > Cannabaceae > Humulus > Humulus lupulus. The sequence continues at coordinate 142,809,198 of NC_084800.1, read as the reverse complement.
GTCTTGGCTATCCAAGGCATTACACTTATTAACTGGAGGATTTAGTTGGGAAACAACTCAATCGGAGGTAATCCAAGTTTTAAGTTCTATGTTTTTAAAGATTTTAAGCTTGAATTGAATTTTGTATTTTGATGAGTTTTTGATTGAATTGACGCTTGGGTTTTATGGGTTTTGGATCATGGGGATGTTTGGGAACTTTGATTTTTGGATTTGGAGATGTTTGGATAGGTTTTTGGAAGGTTTTAAAATTGTGAAATCGGGGAAAAATGGCTGGTACGTGGTTGGGCCACAACCCTGTTATTGGGCGCCACGACCCACGCTCGATGAAGCAGGTGGAGGTTTCTGTTAGGCCTGAGGGCCGTGGCGCTTGTCAGGGGGTTGCGACGCTTGGGGCCATTTATGTCCAAGATGATGTTTTGAGCATGGGAACTCAAACCTTAGGCTGCAGGATCGTTCCTACTACCCGATTTAGTGGGATTCGATGTCCCGGAGGCTAGGTCTTGGTTCTGGGATTGGGTTTTAGAACTTGAACTCATTGGATCATCGTTTATGGTTGTAACTAGGTTATCACTAGAGGCTTGGATTCAGGATCGTGCTTGTGGCTCGTTTATTGGTAACCTGTGCTTGGACCAAAGGTAAGAAAACTTCACCCTATATATATATAACATGCGTGGTTGTTATTGAGGCATGTCGTGTGTTTAAATGTGATGCACGAGAAACATGTGGTTAGGGCATGCCATGAATGTCAAGTATGAGATTGATAAGAGCTTGAGTCTCTGTGTTTGGGCATGGGCATGACCCTAATTATGCTAGCAATTGTTATGTAAGCATGCTGAATGCCCTGTATTAAGATATTTAACATATGATATATACCTTGTAGCATTGCTTACTTTTGTATGGCACTGACTAATCAGAATCGGCACTGATCACGTGTAACTGACCTAAGAGTTAGAAACAGCATAAGCGTCATGAACGCAGAACTGATAAAAGATTAGATCTAATCGACATCTGCATTGAATGACTCATATGGAGCATTAATGCTGGACCGACCCTAAGTTCGATGAAAATTATAAGCGCTTGCCTAGTTCTATGACTAGTTACTCAGAGCCGGGGCCAAAGGTCCAGGTGACCCTATCGTCACATGGCTAAGGGAGCACTACCCACAGTTGTGACCCTATGGTCACTCCCTTTTTGCGTAGTTCTATGACTAGTTACTCAGGGCTAGGTCCAAAGGCCTAGGTGACTATTTTTTCACATGGCTAAGGGAACGGAATCCCACGTTAGTGACTCTATGGTCACTCGGTAGGTTTATGTTGGTGACTATTTCATCAAATACCTATCTTGTTTAAACTAGTGAAAGGATCACTTATTTGTAAAGCCCAGGTGACCGTATCGTCACATGGCTAATGGGAACGAAACCCACCTTAGTGACTTTTACAACTGTCACTCTTCTAGTTAGGGCTATAAGCCTAGCATGGTTATCGGAACCACCAGTGTTAAATCACTAATCTAATTAGGATTGACTTGATAGTCATTCACTCAGGAGAGCAAGATTCCTTATCTTGGATACCCATCATTGTCTGAACTTATTTGCATGTGTGATTAAGGATATTGTTGCTAGGCATGCACTGTATGATTTGATGACATGTTATTACTGTTCATGAGCATATTGAGTTTTCTTGTTGGGCTTCGGCTCACGGGTGCTATGTGGTACAAGTAAAGGCAAAAGAAAGCTGGACCATCCTTGAGTTGGAGAGCTTAGGTGATGATGTGTACATATGCGGCTGCTCGACCGCCACGGCCGAGGGTTGAAAGAGGAACTAGGGTTAAACCCTGTTTTGCCATTTAGATCAGCCGGTTGTAAATATTTTCTTGTAATAGACCTTTAAATTTTATTTTTGGGACCCCAATGTATACAGTAAACGTTCTAGTGAAACGTTATATCTTAACCAAAAATTTTAATCGCTAAACCGCTAATCATACTTAGTTACACAATTATGGCCAAATGACTCAGTTAGCGAGTTTAGCACTATTTAAAATGCGCACCGTAACTGTCCCTGGAGTTTAGGGCGTTACAGAAGCATTTCACTTTCTCCGTTCGAAATTAAAGGTAAGAAAATTGCCTCTTTTGTGGTTGTGTTGGGGTTAAGGTTCCCTATACTTGAATATAGATATTGTATGATTATGATATGCCATGTGAGCATGAAATAAATGACCTAAGAGTGTCCGGACTGATATTTACGCATAGGACGCGGCTCGACCACTGAGAGCTGAGGCCAGCTAAATAATTATTGAGCTCGGCCTAAGCGAGCCGGGGTCAGTGTGTTAAATAGAGGGTACCCTGAGTATTGTATGATGATTATGATATGTTTACTATTGTTAATATGATGTTTATAACTTGCCGAATACCTGGTTAATGACCTTATGGATTATTTGATTGTCTGTATTGTTTATGCTATGCTATATGGTTTTCTTGCTTGGCCTTGCTCACGGGTGCTACGTGGTGCAGGTAAAGACAAGGGTAAGGTGGGCCAATCCTGAGTTGGAGAGCTCTAGGGGGGGGGGGGATGTACATAGTCAGCTGCACGTCTGCCACGACCGCGGGATAGTACAGGGACAGGAAAACCTAAAAATGTGTATTTTTCCATTAGAGTGGCCTTTGCTTGTATATAACTTTTGAAAGCTGTAAATTTGTCCTTTAAAACCTGTTTTTGGGATCCCATGTACTAAACATTTATTTAAATAAAAAAATTATCCGTTTATGACCAAAATCTTTTAACCCTAGCTTGATTATGACTTTAGGGTCACATTTTCAACTAAACAACTTGATTAGCAAGTCCTTCACAATTATAAACACACAGTGTAACGGTCTTGGTTATCCAGGGCATTACATAAGTAATCAAATGTTCCAATCAAGTCCTCCTATGAGATGGGTTAAAATGTTGTTCCTTAAAACCCTACTCAAAATTTCCTCAAGTCATCCCATCAGTTCCTCTCATCCTACTTAAGGCTTCCCACCAATTCGGTGCGCTCCTTTCCATCTTGGACACATTAAAAGTAACCTAATACTCTTCAGGTGTGCCCATAATGTTAAAGTTCTTCTTTATCTACCTCGACCATCTTTCAGCTACCATGGAATCTTGTCCACCTTTAGACTTAGGCATTTGAATTCAATAAAAGATTTGGAAATGATGGCTCTATCAAGTAGCTGGATCCACCTGCAAGTTTTAAATCTCTCTTAAAGCCGCAAGAATGTCCTTCATTGGGAATTTAGCTTGCAGATGAATAATATTAGCCTGAGGAGCGTCAACTACAAGTGTTCTTCTTGTTGCCTTTCACCTTGGAGGCATTTTCTTAGGCCAGTAAATCAAAACCTAACTAATTAGTTAGCTATCTAAGTACATACGTCTTTATACATCAAAATACTTTATTATAAAAATAAATTTAATCTATTTGGTGACATACTCTGAGGTATTTAAACCCAGTGCTCTAATACCATTTTTCTGTCACGACCCGAGCCCTAGGCTGTGGAAGATATGTAATATCAATGACTTGGGTGGTCAAAGGTCTTTGACCCTTGTTGAAAAGTAACCCTTATACATGATCCTTTATTTTATACTAGATAGTAACATAATTATAAGTCCAAAAATAATGGAATAACTTCTAATTATATATAAAAATATTAGTGATAAAAGCATGATCATCTATCATTATACATAGAACAATAATATCCCCACAATTATGTAGTCATCAAATAATTAAATTTAATAACTCATAAAGCACCAAAATAATACTTAACTTCCATCATTCCTCATTCCTAAGTATTACATAACTAATTAAGAGATACATACCATAAGGTTCCAAATCAAATATATAAACATTGTTTAAAAGATAGGAATATAAATAGAACTAGACTAAAATCACATTGGCTCCACCAATAAATCACCTTATCCCCACTCGCTTCATTGGTTTCATGGAAGGGGAGAGATATAGGGGATGAGCTTATAAAGCCCAGTAGAAAAACACTAATATCAAATGACCGATAGTTTATTAAAACCCCTGCATGGTTAGCTTTGAAAATAAAACATATATCATCATGTATAAACCAAAAATAGAGAGAAACCACAAATAATCACAAGAGACAAACTACACGTGAACATCACACCGTCCACTAGATCCCTATTTCCCGATACCCATCATAGAAAAATGACATCCTAAACCGGGTAGTCGTGCCTGATAACCACCACAAGGGGTGGCTTAGATCACATCCTTAATATAGACGCTAGGTCTTTACACCTAATGGTGAGTGGATACCTGAGCTACCTATGATGACACAAAGACTAGGTCCTGAAATAACAATATGCACAAATCATGATCAATATGGCTTTCGCCAGTATAACTAAGTGCAAACAAATAGAATAACAAAAGAACATATTCCATTTATTTTAGAAAATTGGGCAGCATAACGACTGCATATGAATAAAACCCAAAAACCATAACCTGGATAGATAAGTATACAAAAATATATTTGGGACTTAGTACCCTCAGAACACTCTAGAAAAAAATGCAGATTAAGTTTTCTATTAGTCAAACGTTTTATAAATAAAAAAAATTGGAATATTCTAATGTTATATGATACATATAAAACAAGTCCAACAATTAAGTTGAGTCCCTACCTCCTTAGGATCATTATCCCCTATCCAAAGAGATGTTCCTAAGCCACCAGTTCCTAGGCTCCAAGTAGCATAGCCTGCTTCAAATTCACTTTGTCATACAATCCTTAATTGAACAAACAATTATCACCATCGTAATATACTCTTCAAATCGAGTCCAATGACATATAGCATGATACCATTTAAAGACAGTAAAAAATCTCACCTCAGCCGCGCCACAGTGGTAGTTCGCGGTGGCCGGTGGTGGTGCTCTGGAAACGGTAACGGAAATTGACTTTCTATTTATCAAAACGATTCTTTCAATGAGTACATCATGTAAGTACAACCCATTTTCCCAAATGAACCCTGGTGCCGCCAAAAAAAAACTTCCAAAGGGGCGTAGATCCAAAAATATAGTCGCAGAAAAGCAAAGAGTTGATAGAGATGGTTAAGTGGGCAATGTTCCTCTCACGATGATGATTCCAACGGTATCAACCACTCGTCAAATAGAGGTCGGCATGTACGTACGAGTGTGTCCCTTCTATGATTGCCACCAAACTTTAGGAATGAGATCATCGCTGGCCACTAGTGACATAGCTCCAGTGCGTGGCGGCAATGGGATCCGGCGGTGGTTGGGTTTGGGGCTCACCGTGGCTTGTCGAAGAGAGAAAGAAAGAGGAAAAGAAAGAAAAGAGAAAGAGAGTGGAGTCAGGGAGAGAGAAGGAGAAGAAGAGGGGAAAATTTTGTTAAGGATGAAGTGGGTCCCACCACTTATATAAACAAATATTTGATTTTTCTTTTGACTTTTCAACCTAAAAGCATGAGGTTTTACAATTGGAGCTTAAAACTACATGTCCATACTGTCCCCGTACTTGCTCGATAACACAGAGGAATGATTTTGGAATTAAAATGAAATAATTAAAAATAATAAAGTATTATTTTTAATCTTTAAAGTTAATATTATTTGTGAAATAATTTTTAATGGCAAATAAAATTATATTAATAATTTTGTGAAATTAATTTTTATTGAAAATTAATTTAATCACATTTAATTTTGTGGTATAATTCTATACTACATAAAATAATAAGATAAATGCCCAACAAATAGAATTTTATGGAGATAAATACCATATGACCCATAGCTCAGTAGTTGGCGCAAACGACAGTCCAAATGGACTGTGGCCCATGCATAGGCTCAATGAGATTAGGGCTAGTTCTTCTTCTATTGTTATATAAATAAAACATAACATCAAGTGAGAATATAAGACATCATATGCACGTTATTTGTCAAGAGAGAAAAATAAAGATTTTTGTTCTCTCTGAATTGTGAGAAGAACACTCTCTCATGTGTTGAGATTCTAAAGCATTTTCTTGTGTATCCTATCAAATAGCATAGACATCCACCTGTCTCCTTCTCTTTGTGCAAACCATAGTATGGAAGATGGTGGGTTAGGAGGCTAAGACATTATTTGATCTACACGTGTTCTACATATACAAAAAAAGTATTTGTATTTTTCTTTTATTCAGATTCATGTCACATGAGAAATATCTCATTCTATTTATAATTCCTAGAGTGATTCGTTCTTATGCTTTAATAATTGTTATTATTGGATTGAATTTTTATCCCATGCTTATGATGCACTTTTTCGATCATGTGTCATAAAAATACATGAGAATATTGGGGAGATTATGTGTTTATTTTGAATGTATGAACACATAGAACACATGTTTTAAGAGTGGGCTTAATGGTTGTTCTTATTATTTATATATTTAATATGTTTTATGGATATGATGAATGAGATTGATCATTAACTATATGGCTCATTCTGTTTTTGGTTTTGTTCTTAATTTTTTTGAATCAAATTTAATGTACACCCATATTGTTTTGTTGGATATGTGTTCATTGTAATTCTTTAATTTTATGCTTTAGCATTCTAATTATGTTCTTGAATGAGATTTTTAGATTGAATAACTATAAAAATTGTTTTGGATTTGTTTTAATGATTATTGTAATCAAGTTAAAAAAAAAGTTTTTTTTTTTTCACTCACGGCAGCTGTATGCCGTGAGTGTTCAAAATGCCAATCAAAATGTTGTAGTGCATATATATGATGGTCTTGTACCACTTGCTATCACCATTTGGCCTGCCGTGGTGCATAAATTGTGATTACAATCCATCATCAATTGTTTTGATTAATGCCATGGTGAAGAAACATAAATGCCATAAGGCATATATTGATCTTTTTGATAAAAAAATTGGCGAAGCCGTGAGTCACCCAAACTAAAGGAGTTTGTTTTAATTACTTAATTGATTATGATTAATTATTTAATTTAAATTTAAATTTAAATATATATTTTAATAATTGATGTAAAGATGTTTCCAAGAATAATTGAGTTGTTAGTTGAATGACTCATTCTTTTCGGTTTAACAAATAAAAGAGAATATTCCCCTCCTTAAATATTAGAAAGTTAATGAAGGTTACTGAATTCAAATTTGAATTAATTAATTAATTTCAATTTTTCAAAAAAATAAACTCTATTAATCAAATTGTTTAATTAATTGATTTATTATCAAATAAATAGTTAATTTTTAATTTTAGGAAACAAGACATTTATGTCTTAATTCAAAATTAAGAAATTGAATTGTTCAATTTTCTTAATTTTATTATTGGGAACATTTGACTATTTAATTAGTCTGTACGCCCTGGTTTTCCCACGGGCTGTTTAGCAGGACGAGCCTCGGACTAAACATGATTTAGTCCGAGGCTCCCACAGGCCAGAGGCTTTATTTTCAGGACGGGCCCTTTCTAGCTCGAGGGGGTCCTGTTTCCAGCTCGCTCTTGTTGCATCAGGAGCTGGGAATAGCATCCGGCGACCACTGACGGGTAAGCTCGGGTTATGAATTGCTCCAGTAACGAGCTTCTCTGGAAGCTCTGACCCTATGGGAAGTCAACACGCAAGATAAACGTGCATAATCCTGCCATCACGTGTCCGACATCCCCCTGACTTCTCGGACACGCAGCAGGAGCGTGCGTATTCAGACACCCACGGACGGGTTGGGCCGTGCGGCCCATTATCTCCTTCCATACTGATTAGACCACACTTGTGTGTCAGGTTTAGGAATTAATCATGAATATCACAGACTTGATATGACAAATGGTAAGGTCACGGGATGACCTCCCTACCAACTTCCAGGTGCCTTCTCCTATAAATATGGAGACCCTGGGAGTTGATAGGGGTTGGAAAAATAGTCTTGTAAGAACTATATACTTTGTAAACCAATTACCCAGAGAATATCAATAATATTGACTAGTGGAGTAGAAGGATTTTAACCTTCGAACCACTTAAAAACGTGTTTAGGGTCACCTAGTTCTTTCCATAAAGATTTCATATCTGTGACGGTTCTACTTTTAAGTACTAATCTCTTTCTCTTCTTCTCTTAATTATCTGTTGCCGAAGAACCGCGTCAACAGTTTGGTGCTTTCATTGAGAGCAAGTCCGATTAGTACTACCACAAACATACAACTATGGTGACCACTCGATCCAAACATGGCAACGAGACAGAACGACATGATGGGCAGGAGGCCCGCCATGTTGCCCTCCCTGATGAGCAAGTTCCTGAAGTCCAGCAGAGGCCAGGAAAGCAGCCGGCCGGCCAAGACGACACTGGTAGTTCAGCGCCCCAGCCGCCTAATCCGAATCCATGTTATTACACTGCGGTGGAGATGGAGAATGCTCAGCTGAGGAGCCAGCTAGCAGCAGCTGGTCAGCAAATCCAGGATATTCTGAGTCGACTACCCCCTCTCAAAACCAACGGTAACGTTGGAGAGAGGCAAGGCGAGGCTCCTAAGTCTCGCCGGAGTAATCGATCCAGGCGTAGCCGTTCGGGTAGACTACCTGCAGCCAACTCCACCCCTTCACCGCACCATCAAGAGGCGAACTTCAGGGAAATGCCTCAGACCGAACAGCAGCAGTACAGCCGTTCGGTTAGGACATCAACCCCTAGCTCTCAGCCTTTCTCGAGGACGCCCAGAAGAGATCGAGGAAGTTCCCAAAGGAGGGCCGAGGGGATCCGGAGAAGTCAGCCCGTCCCCGAAGAACGTCCAGTTCCTCGTCCAGCTCGCCCAGCGCGAAACCATCAAGCTGGCAGGGTCGAGAGGCCCCCACCAAATTTAGTCCGCCCGGACGGCACTAGGATCGCCTCTCCGGTCAGGCATCCTCCTTCTCCCATCAGATATCCGTCTCCTCAGCCCGTCCGAGACATCCCGACCTACGGAAATAGTAGGAGAGACCCGCCGTCGGCCGGGCCTTCCCGGCGCAGCAGGGTGCCGGGGGAAGGATCAGGTCGGAGCCGCCAAAGACGCACCTCGAGCCTGTCCAGCAGGAGTCACTGGACCGGTAGTGCACGGAGTGATCTTTCGGGAGGAGACCTGCGACAGCGACTAAGTTCAGCACAAAGTCACCATACTACCCAGGGAGGCGACCTTCGAGATCGCCTCAACTCTCACAGAGAGGATCGAGTTAGGGATGGTAGCCAGGCCCGCTCAGTTGGGGTCCGATCCGAAGTACGTAATGGCGGGAATGCCCCAAATGACCTATCTCCAGATAGGAGGGGCAACAACCCGCCTAATATGTACAACGGGTCCGGAGCTGTTGAACAGCCCCGGAATAACCCAGGATCTCAGGACAAAACCCTAGAGCGCTTAACTCAAATGGAGGAGCTGATGAAGAAGCTCCTGTCGGAGAAAGAAAAAGACGAATATGATTCAGGGGATGAGATGGAGCTCTTCGCCCCCAACATAGCAGCAACGACATACCCTTCTGGCTTTCGTATGCCTCACTTGTCAAAGTTCAACGGGGATGGAGACCCATCTGACCACTTAGGGATGTTCAACACCCTAATGATGGCTCATAACATCGGGCCAGAGCTTCGTTGCTTGATCTTTCCTTCCACCCTAACTGGACCTGCCAGGCAGTGGTTCAAACAAAGTAAAAGGCAGTCAATCAGCTCCTGGAAGACCTTTTCGGCTGACTTCAAGAGGGCATTCCGCGCCTCTCAGGCCGCCAGGGTCCAGGCCGACTCCCTAGCTAACGTGAGATAGCAACCTGGAGAAACGCTAAAAGCCTACTTGAGCAGATTTGCAAATGTCGCTGCTCGAGTCAGAGACGCCGACGACAGCTCCAAACTCATGGCTATGAGGACCGGGATCCTAGTAGGCGGAGATCTGTGGAAGGATATTCAAAGGAGGGGGGTCAGCTCAGTTAGTGAATTCCTTAACAGAGCCCAATAGTGGATAAACTTGGAAGAAGCTGAAGCTTCAGCCGCGGGGACCAGCCAGGTCCTCGAGAAGCCCGCTGGGACGGGAACAGAGATCGTAGTAGCGACTCCCGACGTCACGCAGAGTAACCAGCCCGGTGGCGGCAAAAGAAAAGGGAATGGTGAAAACATCCAGCACGGTCAAAAGAAGAATAAGTCCGTGGATAAATTCAAGCCCGTGTTCACAACGTATACCGAGCTCACCCAAACCAGAGAGAATATTTTCCTGGCCAACAATACGCGAGTCCCCTGGAAAAGACCAGAGCCAATAAAGCACCCTAAGGGAAAGAGAGACGCTTCCAAATTCTGCCGTTTTCATAACGACGTCGGGCACAATACCGACGACTGCAGGCACCTCAAAGATGAAATCGACACTCTCATCCGAGCAGGTCCGTTGGCGCAGTACTCGCGGAACAGGGTCCCGACAAGTCGACCCGCTCCGGAGATCCCAGCCAGTCAACCTGGACCTCGAGTAGATCAGGACGTCCTTCCCCCCGTGGTCGAGGGAGAGATTTCCACCATCTCTGGAGGACCACACATGGCTGGCACGAGCAGAGGCGCCCAGAAGAGGTACATAAATGAGTTGAAGGCCCACAATGGAGGGGAGTTCGTCCCGGAACAACGTCAATCAAAACAACAAATATTAGAGAAACAACCGATCACTTTCACGGAGGAAGACGCGAGCCATGTCCAATTCCCTCATAACGATCCCTTGGTCGTAGCAGTCCAGCTCGCCAACCGGAGAGTAAGGAGAGTGTTAGTGGACAATGGGAGCTCGGTGAACCTCCTATTCCGTTCCACCTTAGAAAAAATGGGTCTGACCGTCTCCGAGCTGAAGGCAACCTCGATGATGCTATATGGTTTTTCAGGAGAAGGGTCAGCAGCGATAGGAACGATTGAGCTGGTGATCACCCTAGGGGACGAGTCCTGAACAGTGTCCAAACTACTCGAATTCGTAGTCATTGACTGCTCCGCGGCCTACAATGCAATTTTGGGCCGACCTACGCTCGTTGCTTTCGAAGCTATCACGTCCGTCCGGCACCTCGCCATGAAATTCCCTACTCCAACAGGGGTCTGCACTATCAAGGGCGATCAGCTCGCTGCCAGGGAATGCTACAGCATTTCCATGAAGGGAAAATCTAAACCCGGGCAGATGACGATGGCCATTCAGGATGGAGAGGAATCACAGGGACCCAAGGCGGCCCCTGAGATTGAAAAACCTCGGGTTTCCGAAGACGAAAAGCTCGCCCTAAGCGAAGACATTGACCCCCGAGTAGGCGAGGACAGGTCCGAGCTCCAAGCTATTGAAGATCTCGAGGAGGTAGGCATCGATGAACAAAACCCGTCACGGACGGTTAAGCTCGGAAAGAACCTCTGCGATAGAAGAAAGGCGGAACTGACTGCGTTTCTGAAAAAGAACCTGGACGTATTCGCATGGTCGCACGAGGACATGATAGGGATCAGTCCGAGCGTAATCATGCACACGCTCCACCTAGACAAAAGCGTCCCTGCCAAGTCTCAAAAGCAGAGGCGTTTAGGGACGACCCGAGCCGAAGCCCTTGAAGAAGAAGTGGCCCGGCTCAAAAAATGTGGCTTTATCCGCGAAGCCAGATTTCCCATTTGGGTTGCCAATCCCGTGTTAGTTCCAAAGCCCAATGGGAAGTGGCGGACCTGTATCGACTTTTCCGAACTGAATAAAGCCTGCCCCAAGGATTGCTTTCCATTGCCGAGGATCGATCAACTGGTGGATGCCACGGCGGGGCACGAGCTCATGTCCTTCATGGACGCGTACTCGGGCTACAATCAGATCGCGATGAATCCAGCAGACCAAGATCATACCAGCTTCATGACCCCAACTAATGTCTATTGCTATAAGGTCATGCCGTTCGGTCTTAAGAATGCCGGGGCTACCTACCAAAGGCTGGTAAATAGAATGTTCGCGGATCAGATCGGGAAAAACATGGAAGTGTACGTCGATGATATGCTTGTCAAGTCAAAGATTGCCAGCAACCACGTCACCGATCTGGAAGAATGCTTTAACATACTGCGAGAATATGGCATGAGGCTCAATCCTCAGAAGTGCACTTTCGGTGTCGCATCGGGGAAATTCTTGGGTTTCATAGTCAATACCCGAGGAATCGAGGCAAACCCCGACAAGATCAGGTCACTGCTCGAGGTTCCCTCCCCCAGGTCGCGGAAAGATGTCCAAGGCCTCACAGGAAGGGTGGCAGCACTGAACCGGTTCATTTCCAAATCGACCGACAAGTGCCTGCCCTTCTACAACCTGCTCCGCGGAAACAAGAAGTTCGAATGGACAGTAGAATGCGAAGGCGCATTCCTCGACCTAAAAACGCACCTGGCTGAGCCACCTGTGCTGTCAAAGCCCAAGGTAGGAGAACCTCTTTTCCTCTACATGGCCTTCACTGAGGACGCAGCTAGTGCTGTTCTGGTGCGAGAAGAGGACCAGGCTCAGAAACTGGTTTATTACATCAGCAAGAGGCTCCTCGGAGTTGAGTCAAGGTACCCATTGATGGAAAAACTGGCGTTCTGCCTAATCACGGCCTCGCGAAAACTCAGGCCATACTTCCAGTCCCACTTTGTACACGTCATGACCGATCAGCCTCTAAGGCAGGTTTTGCAAAAGCCTGAAGCCTCGGGACGCTTGCTAAAATGGGCGGTCGAACTCAGTCAGTTCGAGATTTTCTATACTCCCCGAACTACCATAAAAAGTCAAGCCTTGGCTGACTTCGTGGCAGAATGCGCGGGATTCCATGAGATCCCATCAGAAGACTCGCCTCAGGTCGCCTCCTCTAGTTCATCATGGAAGATCTTCGTTGATGGCTCATCTAACGAGAACGGCTCCGGGGCCGGAATCATTTTGATATCCCCAGAGGGGCATAGATTCCACTCGGCGCTGAGGTTCGGGTTCAAGGCATCTAACAACGAGGCAGAGTACGAGGCCTTGTTAGCTGGACTTAGGATAGCCAGCGAGCTAAAGGCAAGCTCTGTCCAATGCTTCAGCGACTCCCAGCTCGTGGTGAATCAGGTTCTAGGCGAGTATCAGGCGCGGGGTCCCAAATAATATGATAGAAAAGTAGTATAGTTCTTTTTCTACCATAAATGGACACAAATAATATGAATTAGATTTAAGTAGTGTTAACCGAGATTTTCGGCAACTCTATTAATAACTAATATTTACTGATAATTATAATGAAAGCAGAAGATTAACGCGGGGTTTTTACGTGGTTGGGGCGTTAACTAGCCTTAGTCCACGAGTCTATCTTATTAGAGCTTGAAGAACCTTTTACAATGGAGTTTTTTCCTCTGTATTTTGACAGAGTTCCTGCCTTTTTTTTTTTTGGTGAAAGAAGATCCCTTTTCCAGTGTTTTGTAGCTTATATTTATAGGCGTATGGGAACACCGGGTCTGTACCGGGTCCGACCCAGGCCCATCAGAGGAATGGATATAGGTGGCCTTTCTAGTAGAGGCCCAATACAAAAGGTACAAAATACATGAAGTCCACGCCAGCTAAGGCCCAACAGGTTGACCTTAGAACTACATCTCGCCCGACAAAACAGCGCTTTTGGTCTGATCACTTCGAGTCACGAGGCCGATTCAGGAGACAAGACCAGTCAGAGTACTTGGCTGCGCAGTCCTGACACATCGGCATGCAATCCCGAGGTGGCCTTTTCTGCAGGTGAAAAGTGGGGGACAACGCCCACGTGGAGCGAGGCAGCGTCAGGGTCCTGGATGCCTGGCCCCTTCAACCGGGGGCGAGGTGATCCGGGTCCATTTACCTTTGTCCCGCTTCGTTTACCATAGGCCCGGACCGTGTCAGGGGTCTGGGATCGGGACGCGTAGGCCGCGGTGGTTCGAACGCTCTGTACACAGCCCGGACTATCGTCGCGGAGGACGGACCCGGAGGGACATTCTGGACCCCTCCAATGGGCCCGGACATGAACCCCCGGTCCATACCCTTCCCTTCAGGCACTCTCCATACCAAGAGGCCTTGGGCTGGGCCCGCGTGCTGACCTGGCCCATGACGGTGGGCCTGGACGAAGGCCCCGAGCCCCTGCAGGAAATGGGGATAACAAGTAGTTAAATTGAGTAATGTCACATTAGTAGTAGGTCAAGATTACCTTAATATGTTTTAGGGTTATTAATGAGTTTAATACCTAGGAAAAACATAGTTTAGAAGTAATTAGTAATGGTTAGTAATTATTATAAATTTGGTAATCTTAGAATTTTAAGAGTTAAAATTTGGATTGCATAAGTGATTTAGATTTAATAGTTAAATTTTGGTAATAAATACATAGTAATTAAATTATGATATATTTTAATAGAAAACATTTTATTTTTAAAATAGTGAGTGAGAGAAGATTATAAGGCATTATAACCTACGGTGTCTACTATTGGTTGAAAAGTGTTGGTTCTAGTCAGGGCCTCGAGATGACTTTGTTTTTGTCCTCACTGTTGGAAGGTGTTTTGACTAGGATTTTAACATGTAGGCCTCTTTGTGATAGGGCTTTGAGATGTATTTCATGTTTGACCTATCCTATCAATGACACCCATGGGTTAAGTCGAGAAACTTGAAATAGTAGGCTACACTCATGAAAAATATAACTATTATAGCTGGATATATATTTTTTTTTACCAAAATAACGATAATTACTTATTATAAAGATATGAGATATTTTGACATAATAAGAATTGAGAGCATCTTGTTTTGACTAGCAAATATTTGACTTATCCTATCGACGACACTTACTTGTGTTGGTTATCTAATCATTGTACCTATATGAATATATTTTTGTAAGCAGACATCGTATTTTTTTTTTATTTCATTGTACGAATACTATGATTTATGGTGTATAAGTGTATGGTTGTATTTATTATTTTTCTTTTGTTTAAGCACAGTAATACAATGACTGGAGAAAACTCTAATATGTCCATTCTTGCTAATGAAAAATTAACTAGTAATATTAAAAAGTTGAAATGTAACAGGAATATATTGCCGATGACTGAGCACACAACTCAAAAGCCAAGCATTAACAAAGACAAGGACAAAGAAGTTTCCCACACCAAGTACAATGTGAATTGGAACCATTGCCATACAGTGGGTATAGTAAGAGGAACTAAAAAGGAACCTCAAGGAGTTGAATAAAAAAAGGGAAAGTAAATTTGATTTACTAGACATTGAGGCTTGCTTAGTGGAAAATAGTTGTTATACTTGGATAGTTGATTCAGGAGCCACTTATCATGTTTGTTCTGATTTGCAAATTCTTATCTCTTGGAGAGATCTCCAATAAGGGGAGTTCACGCTGAGGGTGGGGACAATGACTTTTGTTTTAACTAGAGCAATGAGAGAAGCAAAAATTTATTTTACTGAAAATAAATTTTTATCTCTAAAAGAGATCTATTTTATTCCTAATTTCAATAAAAAATTAATTTCTATATCAAAATGTTTAGAACAATGTTATTCTATTTCTTTTAATAATAATTTTGTTATCATTTCAAGAAATAGTTTGCATGTTTGTAACACAAATCTAAAGGAATGTTTATATGTGTTGACCACGATTTTGGCCAATGACAAGTAGACGTCAAAACTATAATAAACCTTCAAGAGAAAAATACGACACTGATAATTTTATAGTGGTTCAGTCCCAATTTTTTAGTAATAGCCTAATCCACTTGCAGTTGTGATATATATTGTAACACCCCAAACTCCAGGGACCATTACGGTGTGCCTTATAAACAATGCTAAACTCGCTAATCAAGTTATTTGGCCAAATCGTGTATCTAAGTATGATTAGCAGTTTAGGGATTAAGAATTTTGGTTAAGATATAACGTTTCACTAGAACGTTTACTGTATACATTGGGATCCCAAAAATATAATTTAAAGGTCTATTATAAGAAAATATTTACAACCAGCCGATCTAAGCGGCAAAACAGGATTTAACCCTAGTTCCTCTTCAAACCCTCGGCCGTGGCGGTTGAGCAGCTGCATATGTACACATCGCCACTTAAGCTCTCCAACTCAAGGATGGTCTAACTTTCTTTTGCCTTTACCTGCACCACGTAGCACCCGTGAGCCAAAGCCTAGCAAGAAAACTCAATATGCTCATGAACAGTTATAACATGTCATCAAATCATAAGGCACAGGCCTAGCAGATATAGCCCTAGTCAAGCAGGCAAATGAATTTACGTATTTTTTAGTATAACACATCAACCAATGATCATAATAATCATCCAGGGCTTTTAGCCCTAAATAGAAGAGTGAAAGTTGTAATAGTCACTAAGGTGGGTTTATTCCCAATAGCCATGTGACGATAGGGTCACCGAGGCTTTATAGATAAGTGAAGCTTTCACTAGCTTAAACAGGATAGGTGCATGATGACTAGTCACCAACATAACCTTCCTCATGACTCTAGAGTCATAACTATGGAACTTTGTTCCCTAGCCATGTGACAAGCAGCCACCTAGGCCTTAGGCCCTGGCTCTGAGTAACTAGCTTAGACTAGTCAAGCGCTTATAAGATTCATCGACCTTAGGGTCGGTCCAGCATTAATGCCTTAGAGTCATTCAATGCTGATATCGATTGGATCTAATCTTTTAATCGGCCCTGCATTCATGACACTATGCCGTTCTCGGCTGTTAGGTCTGTGATACTCGTGTTAGGAACAAATTTCCTAATACGCAGCGGAATGGTGGTGTGGTTGGCCCAGTGTACAACAAAATTTTTGTAACATATTTAAACTACCTTTAAATATGTGGATCCATTAATATACATACATTAATCATAAACAAGGTAAGTATAGAATTCATACCTCTTGAAGCCTATCAAGTGTCCTTGCTGTCTTTTCGTATTTAGAACGATCTTCCTATCCAAGCCGCTCCCACGTACTCACACCAAGATCTTCCAAAGCATTCTCTACACCTCAAGAAATGTGTGGGCACTTAGAGAATGAAGGATAGTTTATTTGTGATCTACTTGATGTACTCAACTCATGAGATCAAGAGAATAGGCCTGACAATTGGTTCATTATTTTCAGGGAGAGAAAACTATCGTTCTATTTTTCACAAAGCGAATATTCTGAGTAGTCTCACACTCACTTCTCTTATTTTGAATAATAATCTGATCAGTCTTACTTAACAGAAAATATTCAAAATTTAAAAAATAAATCTGTAACCATTTTACAATTTACATTTTAATTAATTAATTATTCCATTAATGAAAAAATCCAAAAACCAATTTTTGAATTATCCATTAATTAATTAATTAAATAAATAAAATTGAAAATCCCATCCCTGAAAAAATCATGCCCTACACGCCACACACATTCTATGGACTGTGTGTGAACTTGTAACTTCCTAATTTCTAGGGACATTGGTTTTTCAAATTTTATTTAATTATTTATTCAAATTACTTTGTCAAATAAGTTCTAACAACCTCATAACTAATTCAAATTAATTATCTATTTAATTAATTATCAAATATAATTAATTATTTGAATAAATATCAATCTTTTAAAATTCAAATCCAATTTGAACTTATCAGATTATTTTCTCCCACTCAAATAAAGATATTTAATTAATTCTACCAATTAATTAAATCCAAAATTTTCGAAAATAAATTTCGAAAATTACAATTAATTAATTATTTAAATAAATTTCAAAATTTATTTAATTATTTAATATAATTTCGTAAATTATACAATAATTAAATATTAATTAATATGGTTAACTACAACTAATTTGTAATTAATTAATTAATCACTATTATCATATAATTGCATATTTGGCCTGAAGAACAAGTTTCTTCTTAAATATGTCTTTAAACTATCTTCCCTTCATATCAACTCTTACCTTGAACAGTGTTGATAGAGCCGCTATGGGGACCTATGGACCTATAATTCCAAGCTTCAAAAATTTGAGATTATTAATTAAACTCTTTAATCAAATAATCTTAATTTATTAATCTCATGATTATTCCACCATAAATATGAGACTGCACTCTTGTAATTATAGACATTTCATTTACTGAGTACTTTATAATCATAAAGCGTCCATTGATATAATCATTGCATACAACTTGACCCTCTAATAATGGTTCATAATTAATCGGGAATAAAATTACCGTTTTACCCTTTTAATTATTTATTGTTTCCTTAAGTACCATTGACTCTACTAGTGAAGGTTAATTCATAACTAAATTATGAATTTGAGCTCAATAACCTTTCAGTCCCAAAAGTCAACCCTTAAGAGAACCATCATTCAATCTCTTGCGAGAAGGCATAGATTCCATATCTGTATACTATGTCCCCAGCCATCTATATTAATGAGTTCCCAAAACAAAAGTTTCTAGCCTGATCATTCTGACAGACCCTAATAAGTGAATCAAAGAACTCATATAATATAAACAGGAGTTCATAGTAACTTCAGGATTAAGATCAATTTGTATATGATCATCAGTTGATATATTTAATTAATACTTCGAAATGGTATTTAACTAAGTATTAATAATCATATCTGGTCCAGTTCTATATATTCTCTAATATATAAAGCACCTCCATTAAAGTGTCCTACCACACTAGTGATCCGGATCTAGATCACATGTATTCATAATACTAGTGGATCGTACTTGCAGTAATTAATCTAAAGATTCCATAACTTTATTTTACTGCGAACTATTCAAGTTCATTTATCTCAAACACAATCCTCCCGTACCAATACGTGTTTGAGATCACATATATGAACTTAGGAATTTTCCTGATATTTACATAATATTATCATAGAATAATATAGTCCATAAAATATATGTATAACAAATTCAATTCATTTATTTATTTCATAAAAACAATGTCTACTACATATGCTTTCAGGGCACATTTCCAACAACTCGACCAGTCCCGACCTTGACTAGTCAATGCCATACACAAGTAAGCAATGCCACCAAACATATATCATATGTCAAATATCCGAATACAGGTCATTCAGCATGCTTACTCAATAATTACTAACACAATTAGGATCATGTATAAGAACAGAGGCTCAAGCTCTGAACAATCTCATATTCAATATACATAGCATGTCCTAACCACATGTTTCTCGAGCATTACATTTAAACATCCAACATGCATCAAGAATAACCATGCATGTCACATATACACAAGGTGCAGTTTTCTTACCTCAGGTTCGAGCAAGAACTAGTAAAAGAACGACCCTTGAGAACGATCAATCCTTTGATCCTTTAGCGGTCACCTAGTCATAACCAAATATGGAATCCCATCAATAAAATAAATTATAAAAGGGTTTATAATCTAAAACCACACTCCCGGGATCCATCCCGTACTCTCGGGACTCTTAATCTACCCAAACGGGGTAAAGGAACCAACCCCCGAGCCTTAAAAGTCACCCCGAGCCCTAAAATAGGCTTGCTAGAAAATTCACTAGCACTGGGGTGCTTCCTAGTGGCACTGGGGCACTACCCCAAAGTCAGAGAAGCCCAGAATCTGCCCTGCCTAGCGTTGGGGCGCCAGGAATGGCACTGGGGCGCCATCAGCAGACTAGAAACTTTTCTGGTTTCCCTCCTTGTGATTTACCCCTTGAAACCAAGCCTCAAAACCAATCCCAAACATCTAATTCAACCCCTAAACTTCATCTACAACACACCCTCATCAAAACCCAAGCAACCAAACTCAAGAACTTCCATTAATTCCCAGCTAACACATCAAAATCCTCAACTGAAACTTATTAGAAAAACAAGGTATAAACCAAAGATTTTCATGGCTGAATTCCTTACCTCAAGCTTGACTTAGATCCCCTTCAATGATTGAACCAAGGTCTTAAGCCCTCAAGCCTTGCTCTCCTAGCTTGAATCCTCAAATTGTTTCTCAAAAATCAAAAGGAAGAAGGAGAGAAGAACATGTACGGGAGAGAAAGAGATGAGGATGATAATGCTCTGTTTTTTAAAATTCCACAGCCTTCTAAATGATACATATCCTTTTCCAAATGACCATATTTCCCCTAGGTCAATTAGAGGCTTCTAAAGACTCCCAAGGGTAAAATCATCCTTTCCCGCCTATCTCGTTAATTATAATTAACACCCTCCAATTCCTGTTATTCTCTATATTCTCAAATACCAATAATTCATATCCCGTTACCTTCTAATTCCCGGCAACGTTCTAATCACCAAATTACCCCGAGACTCACTCCGAGCCCCGAACTTAATCCCGTTATGACTAGACTAAAAACTTGCATTCCATGATCGTCTCATGCCGAATGGCTCGAACCGATCCACATATAATGTGGTATTATTTATAATTCACCCACATGCATGAAAATACTCAATAACACCCTCAACAGGCCAAATTACATAAATGCCCTAATAATTAAATGTGGACCCATATGCATGCATTTATCATCATATAATAAAATAATTCACATAAACATTCATATAATCATTAAATAGCATAATAAATAAATTATGGCCCTCTTGGCCTCCTAATCAAGGTCCTAAACCTTATTAGGAAATTTGGTCCTACACTTAAGATCAGATGAACTTGAGCCAACTGAGTTTCTTAAGTGTAAGTAGAAAAATACAGAGTTTCTCTCTCTAGAGAATACAAGCTTTATCTCTCTAAGCTCTCAGAAAATGCCCCAAGAATACCCCAAGTAGCAATCCCAAAGTTTCAAAACTAGAGAGTTTTCCTCAGTCTAAAAAGATCAGATCCCCCAAAATGATGCCATGAGCCATTTATTTATAGGCTCATGGATCGTACATAAGATATTCCCTTTGACCGGGTCCTTCGTTCTTCCAACAAACTTTAATTAGCAAAATATAAATGAATTTAAATTGCAATAATATAGCTATTATTCCGGGATATCTGAGAGATTCCCGCGGTAGTTGAGAATGATTCGGGTTGAAGCTGTTACTGAGGACATAGGCAAGCACCTATCATTTGCAAAACACTCCTCTAGCACATCCCTGGTAGGTATAAGCAAAGCACTCCTCTAGCACACCTCTGGTCTAGCATGACACATCTCTGGTCTAGCAAAACACTTTACTGGTCGGGAAAAATAGATGACTGGTCGGCCAAACACTCCACTGGTCGGCCACACACTTCACTGGTCGGCCAAACACTCCATTGGTCAGCCAAGCACTTCAATGGTCAGCCAAACACTCCACTAGTCGGCCAAGCACTCCACTGGTCGGCCACGACAGGTGACTGGTTAGTCAAAAATGTTTACCGATTGGATAGAAATTCTATTAGGTCGGTCAGATCACTTTATCACAACTCCGAAGAGCCAATACATCTATTGAATATTAATGTGCCATTTACTGACCATGCATTGCCACTTACCACTTCTGATTGCCACGTCATCAAACTGAAATTTTGGGGATAACATTTGCCCCCAAGTTTATTATATGATTTACTCGTATGATAAACTTTTTCTCTAGAAAAATGTTTTTGAGGTCATCCAAAAGCTTCCATCCGGTCAGTAACCTTCACTTTTGTAGTAAACCCATGACTTAACTTTTCTGTCCATAAAAATGGTAGTTATTAGTTTCCCATTTCCATTGCTCTTTCGGGCTCATGGGTATAGGATAATCATTGATGTTATCTTGAAGTTTGTTGAACCCTTGAAATTCAACTTGTTGATCTTGTTTGCATAGTTCAAAATCAAGAAAATAGGTTCCCCTTTTAGCCAATCAAACCCATAACCTTGGCCACTTTCAGCTATTTAGACCACTCGGATTCGTGCCCGTACTTCTCGGACACACCAATCCAGCTCTTCAGATGACAAGCTCCTCGGATGGCTAGCCATCATCTCCTCGGATGACAAGCTCCTCGGATGGCCAGCCAGCATCTCCTCAGACGCCTCTTGATACCTAACTCTTTGGACACACGAACCACAACTCTGTGGATGTGCCAGGCCCCTCGGATGCACTCATGCCAGCCTCTCAGATGTGCACAGATCCTCAGATGTACCTCAATGTCTGGCTCTTCAGACACACGGACAATAGCTCCTCGGATGCGCCAGGCTCCTCGGATGCACACCTTCCAGCCCCTCGGACACGCAGATAACAACTCCTTGGACACCCTTCGATGCCTGGCACCTCGAATGGCCAGCCAGAAGCTCCTCGGACGCCCGACCCAGCTGATTGGATGCGCGCTTGCTGCTCGGACGCAAACCCCATCCCGCTCAGACATTCGGACACGCCCCCCAAAACCGCTCGGTCACTCGGGTGTGCTTCCAAGCTGCTCAGACGCGCATGCTTATCCGCTCGGACACCAAGGCACAACCTTTCGGATGTCCACCTAGCTGCTCGAACACCAACCCAGCTGCTCGGAGACACGCCTAGCCATTTGGACAGCACAGCCACTCGGCTGCGCGCTTGCTGCTTGGACACACGTATCTGCTCGGACGCATGCCTTTATGTCCTCGGGTTTGCCCAAAAACTTTATGGTTCATGCATTTATACTTTACTTTTATTTGTTAACTTGAAACATTCTAAGTCTTTTTAGACTTAAAAAGTTATAATTTTTTTGTGAATAGTAAAGTCACTCTGATGTATGCCTTATATTTTCGTATGAGTACTTAGTTTTCTAACTTAGAAATTCTAGACATTTCATAAGTCCCTACTAAGTATACTTTCTAACACTCTTATTGCTCTAACATTTTATGAGCATAATGTTTATTGTCACACGAATATCTGCTTCTAACTTGAATTTTTTTTTAAAAATTCCAAGTTACTTAAGCTTTGTCAAACAAGTTAGCTTAATGGCCTTTTTGGGGTTTGAAAATTTACAAGTCAGCCTAAAAACAAATATCTTAACTCATGCTCTTATTGCATGTGTTGAATTATATACCAGTATATCTCATGTTCCCCCCAAGAGATCGAGGGTTAAAAGATTCTTGGTCACTTGCTACTTGACCGAATCTGTTCGAGTAATTAATTACTCGTGAAACACATAGAATATATAGAAAATATTTGAGCAGTTGAACACTGCTTGAATGTATCGACCAGTTGAACACTGTCCGATTTTACCGACCAGTTGAACACTGTTTGGATAATTAACACACATGCACATTTGTAGCAAGAATCGACCACGCTGCGCGTAGTCTCTTTTATTACTCGTAAATTAAAAAAAGGACAAAACATGTCTAATACAAGTCTGAAATAACAAAAATTGTTCAAAAATAGATGAATGATCAACAAATAACCAGCTCATAAACCAAATTTAAACAACAAGTTAAACAACTTGAAATTAAACTACCACTCTGAAAGAAGTATTTAGAAATAATATATCCACAGATGCTCGTTGTTCCATTGGTTCCTGATCAGGCTCCGTTCACCAAATCTGCTTCTAGCGCTCCCGCTCATGTCGAAGTGTCTTGGCATACCTCTCCTTTTCTTTGTTTCTATCCTCATCCAAGTGTGGACCTCCACATATAATGTCTAAGGTAAAGTCCACAGGCCCGGGTTGCAAGGGTGGAGATCTTTGTCGTTTGAACCCAGGATTGCTGCTGCCTCCTTCTCCTAGGGGTGTCTCTGCCCGGTACTTTCTCAACTTGCCCGACCGGAGAAGAAATTCTATCTCGTGCTTGAGGTGATTGCATTCATTCGTGTCATGACCATAATCTCCATGGAAATGATAAAACTTATTCATATCTCTCTTCCTCATCTCTTTCCTGATGGGTGGAGGTTTCTTGTAGGGAACCTCTTCATGACTAGCAAGATATATTTCAGCTCGGCTGGCCGAGAAAGTGGTGTAATTAGTGAACTGAGGCTCATACTTGGTTGGCATTTTTTTTGAACTCAACTTTGCTTTCTTTTCCTCATGGTGGTCAGACCCATTATTTCCACGTTTCTTTCCATCATTCTTAGGAGGGTCAGTTGATCTGCCCGGATTGTTTATGCCATTCTTCTCTTTCTCGATTGCATCATCCAATTTCATATACTTGTCTGCTCGGTCAAGAAATTGTTGAAGTGTTGAAATTGGATTTCTATTTATATTATCCCACAAAGAGCTCCGATAGGTTATCCCAGCAGATATGGCAACCATCTTCCCCTCGTTTCCTACAACAGTTGCTCTATTGGCTTCTCTCATTAATCTCTGTATATAATTCTTTAAAGACTCATATTTTCCTTGTTTGATATCTGCCAAGTGGATGGCATAAACTGGTGGAGTCCGAGCAGTGTTGAATTGTCTACAAAACTCCTTCCTGAATGCTTCCCAAGAGGTAATGGAATTTGGCTTAAACTTCCAATACCATTCATTGTCAGTATCCGACAATATAGTTGGGAAAACTCTACACAAATAATTGTCACATACTCCGAGCAATTCCATCTGGTCCTCAAATTTCCCAACATGTCTGATGGGATCTGCCTTTTCTGTATATACTGGCAGAACCAGTGCTTTATATTTTGCTGGCGGCTGGGCTGCTCTAATCCGGGCACAAAATGGGCTGCTAGTCTGGTGGTCTATCGCATCCATCCCGGAAGGTCATTTTGACAAACCTTGCACTGCAGCTGTTAGCACATCAAGATGGGCTTGGATGGCTGGTGCAACTGACGAAGTTCCAAGGTCTTGACCGCCTGGTCGAGCATTACCATCTAGTGCATTGTCGTCAAGTATTTCTACTTCACTGGCAGGGCGGTTCAAATTTTGCCCTTCGACCGAGACGATCCTCCTCTTGTTGGTGATAACTTCCCTTAGATCCTTCCGGGAAGCATGCTCTCTTGCCCGATCGAACACCATACTCTTCGATTTTTCAAAGGGCTTACTACGCAAGACTTGCTCTCTCCCACTACCTTGCTGGCCGGGGTGCAGTGGAGGCTTTTCGGTACGTCCTGGGTAGTCTTTTCCACCTTGTGGGTTATTTTCTTCCTTATCCTTTGATTGGTCGGTGTGATGACTATCAGCCTCATCACGACCATGCCCATATTTGAACTGTGAAGTCCTCTTATCTTGAGGAGTCCTGGTCTGATCCTGCCTGGGTGGAGTCTTTTTACTGCCCGATCGGTGACTTCCTGATCTAGAAGTTTCTGATTGGTGGCTCCTGAAGGGGGTTCTAGAGTTCTCCCTTTGCGTCGAGGCAGTTCCAGATCGGAACCCATCATCTTCCCGACCAGGGGGGTTACTCCTGCTTCTGTCCGGTCCCTGAGAATTGGCTCTGTCAGTGGTCCTCCGACCAGCATTATTATGTGTCGCGGCTTGAGCATTGGCTTGGGCCAATTGGGTAGCCGCTTCTAGAGCAAGTGCTGCTTCACGAAGTCTCCGGTCAACTTCCTCCTGTCGTTGTCTGAGCTCTTCGCTTCTAGCCTCCATATCGCACCTTTGCTGCTCTAATGCAGCTCTCTACCTGGCCAACTCTTCAGCAAAAGACTCCTGCCGAGCATTGAATTGCATCTTCTCCTCTTGGAAAGCGCCTATTGCTTTTTGGAGTTGTTCAACTTCTGGAGTGGTCTCCTCGAGAGAGACCCCGGGCTCAGCCTCTGGGTTCTGCGGTCCAAGACCTTATGATCTAGCAGGCTCTTTTGATGTGCCTGAATTTTTGGATGCCACATTGGTATTCTTGGGCACCATCTTGATATGATAGTCGTGTGTTTCTTCTCTTCAGGCTCTCAATGAAAGCACCAAAATGTTGACCACGATTTTGGCCAACGACGAGTAAACATCAAAACTACAATAAACCTTCAAGAGAAAAATATGACACTGATAATTTTGATAGTGGTTCAGCCCCAATTTATTGGTAATAGCCTAATCCACTTGGAGTTGTGATATATATCCTACACTTAAGATCAGATGAACTTGAGCCAACTGAGTTTCTTAAGTGTAAGTAGAAAAATACAGAGTTTCTCTCTCTAGAGAATACAAGCTTTATCTCTCTAAGCTCTCAGAAAATGCCCCAAGAATGCCCTAAGTACCAATCCCAAAGTTTCAAAACTAGAGAGTTTTCCTCAGTCTAAAAAGATCAGATCCCCCAAAATGATGCCATGAGCCATTTATTTATAGGCTCATGGATCATACATCAGATATTCCCTTTGACCGGGTCCTTCGTTCTTCCAACAGACTTAAATTAGCCAAATATAAATGAATTTAAATTACAATAATATAGCTATTATTCCGGGATATCTGAGAGATTCTCGCGGTAGTTGAGAATGATTCGGGTTGAAGCTGTTACTGAGGACATAGGCAAGCACCTCTCATCAGCAAAACACACCTCTAGCACATCTCTGGTCGGTATAAGCAAAGCACTCCTCTAGCGCACCTCTGGTCTAGCATGACACATCTCTGGTCTAGCAAAACACTTTACTGGTCGGGCAAAACAGATGACTGGTCGGTCAAACACTCCACTGGTCAGCCACATACTTCATTGGTCGGCCAAACACTCCACTAGTCGGCCAAGCACTTCACTGGTCGGCCAAACACTCCACTATTCGGCCAAGCACTCCACTGGTCGGCCACGACAGGTGACTGGTTAGTCAAAAATGTTTACCGGTCGGACAGAAATTCTATCAGGTCGGTCAGATCACTTTATCACAACTCCGAAGAGCCAATACATTTATTGACTATTAATGTGCCATTTACTGACCATGCATTGCCACGTCATCGAATTGAAATTTTGGGGATAACAATATGTGATAAGATCCAAAATGTCTTCACTACTCAATACTAAAATGTTCAAATCTGAACAACCAAAGCCAAAACAACAAAGAGTAACTCAAGATGATACATATCTTTAGCACCTAAGACAAGGTCATATTAACTTAGACAGGATTCATAGACTAGTTAAGGACAGGCCTCTAAGTGAGTTAAATGTCGGAACTCAACTAGTTTGCGAATCTTGTTTAGAAGGAAAAATGACCAAAAGACTTTTCTCCTCTAAAGGTGTTAGAGCCAAAGAACCTCTTGAGTTAATTCACATAGACGTACGTTGGTGGTCCAATGAATGTACAAGCTTAAGGTGGTTATGAGTATTATGTCACCTTCATTGATGAATACTCAAGATATGGTTACGTAGACCTAATGTAAAGGAAGTTTGAAACCTTTGAAAAGCTCAAATAATTCTGAGCCAAAGCTAAAAATAAGTTAGGAAAAACCCTTAAAATGCTACAATTAGACCAAGGTAGGGAATACCTTGAAAAGGAATTTGAAGATTTCTTGATAGAGCATGGAATTGTTTCACAGGTCACTGCACTAGGTACTCCTCAACAAAATGGTGTTGCAGAAATGAGGAATAGGACTTTGCTGGACATGATGAAATCAATGTTTAGTTACTCATTGTTGCCCCTATCACTTTGTGGATATGCTTTACAAACAAAAACATACACCTTAAACCTAGTTCCATCTAAGTCTGTAGCCAAAACACCCTCATAATTTTGGATAGGTTGCAAACCTAGTCTAAGGCATCTGCGTATATGGGGATGTACAACACATGTGCTAAAAGCTAACACCAGAAAGTTAGAACCTAGATCTAAAGAATGTTTATTTGTTGGACACCCTAGAGGCACTAGAGGAGGTTACTTCTATAGTCTGACAGAAATAAAAAAATATATATGTATCAACAAATGCTACTTTTTTAGAAGAAGACTACATGAGGGACTTCAAACCTCGAAGTAAGGTTTTACTCAAGGAGTCACTTGGTGATAAGATCACACAAAAACTATCTTTAGAAGTATGAATAGAACAGACCATAATTTCAAACCAGGATACTACAATAGACCGTCATAGTGGGAGGGATGTAAGACAACCCTGCTAGTTACACTAGATTGGGAGAAGCACAAGTTGCAATATCTGATGACAATGTTGACGACCCGTTGACTTTCAGTCAAGCAATGAATGATCTTGATAAGGAACAATGGCTTGAACTATGAAACTTGAGATGCAGTCGAAGTACTCCAACTCAGTCTAGGAACTTGTAGATTCACCTGAATATGTAAAACTCATTAGGTGCAAATGGATATACAAGAGAAAGAGAGGAGTTGATAGGAAAATAAAGACTTTAAAGCAAAATTGGTAGCTAAAGGCTACACACAGAAAGTGTTAGGATTAATGTCCTAAAAGCATGTAAAGAAATTCTATTGGTTTTAAATAAAAGTACAATTTTATTATATATGAATGTTATAATTGTTGTTTAAATTAATTATATAATAATATCAAGAAAATTCCATATTCATTCATGAGAATATGAAATTGTATTTGTTGATGCGGTTCTTCGGCAACAGATAATTATATGAATAAGGAGAGGGATTAGTGCTAAATAATGAACCGTAATAGATGAATGATCTCAAAGGAAAATTATAACTTGAATACGTTTTTAGGTGGTTCAAAGGTTAAAATCCTTATAGTCCACCAGCCAATATTATTGATATATCTCTGATATTCTTTACAGGGTATTTCTTTACAAATTAGAAGCCAACCCTTTGCAACTCCCAGGGTCTCCATATTTATAGGGAGAGGGCACCTGGGTGTTGGCAAGGGGGGTCATCCCGTGACCTTCTTACCCATCATGTCACTTTTGTGACATTCATG
The DNA here is from genome assembly GCF_963169125.1 of Humulus lupulus. Taxonomy (NCBI): domain Eukaryota; kingdom Viridiplantae; phylum Streptophyta; class Magnoliopsida; order Rosales; family Cannabaceae; genus Humulus; species Humulus lupulus. The sequence continues at coordinate 142,780,685 of NC_084800.1, read as the reverse complement.
ATTAATTCCTAAAACCTGACAATGAAGTGTGGTCTAATCAATAGGTAAGGGGGATAATGGGCCGCATGGCCCAACCCAGTCGTGGGTGCCTAAACACGCACGTTTATGCTACGTGTTCGAGAATTCAGGAATGGAGTAGACATGTGATGTCTGATATATGCATGTTTACATTGCGTGGTTGACTTTATAAAAGGTCAGAGGTGTTAACTCAAGCTCATACCCCGAGCTTGATGTAGTATCAGCTCATGGTGTCCACACTGCTGACCCGATGCCTTAGTAATCGCACTAAACCTTTGGTTATCTCGAACTAAAGTGGTAGAGCCTTGTAACAGCAGCTCTGGGTAGGTGGCTTCCACGTGGCTGATAGAATTATGCCCTTTTCCAGCTCGCTAATAACCCGTGGATATTTAGGGCGTACATTTGACCCCCAAGCCCCTGCTCGTGGCATATGACGTCACCTGGGGCCACAGTGGGGGATTTTAGGCTTCTTTGTGGACTCTTCATATCCTGCCCATTACGCTAGTATCAGATACATGGAGTACCGTGGTTGGTGGCGGTCCGTCTTCCGAGAACCGCATTAAATGGCCTAGCCTATCTTCGGCCGTCGTTTCGTCTTTCGAGTTATGATCCTCGTACCCCACATCAAGACAATCGAACGACCCTCATCCTTTGGCCTTCTACGTATATATAAGGCTGGCCACCCTTCGCATGAGCCACCCTTTTATTTGAAATTTTTCTCATCTTCTTTCTTCTTCCTTCTCAGTCTCAAAACCCTTTCTTCCTTCCGGTCACTATTCCCAACGTTCCTGAGGTTCAGATACGAGGGCTTTTTAGTGACTCTGGTATCAGCAATTCCAATAGGACTTCGACCCAGACGCTCCTTTCAGTCTTTACACAGCAAAAAAATTATGTAAGCCCTCCGTTTGTTGCATGCTCTAAATGTTTTCCCTTTCTCTTGCTTAGGTAAACTTTCTCTTTAGTTGCATGAAGTACGTTGTTTGTCTTTTGTTTTCCTTTGCTGGTATTTTATGCGTAGGTTTTTATCCTAGGGGTATCGACCGTAGGAAAAACTGCTTAGGAGCATGACTCATAGGATACAACTTTGGGGTATTTTCTGGGTAAAATTTTTATGCCTGTTTGGAACAACAAGTTTCTAGGGTGCAAAAACCGGGTAGCTTAGGGGACACGCTTTACAGGCGGTTTTGCCTTTCGAAACTTTCCTTCCAAGGGAAACTTTTATCCTGACCCTCCTGACACACAGATTCCGAGTAATCGGGGACCCGTTGGGAGCACAGGCGCGTGTTCATAGAACCGCGTGGTCTCACTCGCCGCGGGCTGAGATTACCTCAGCCCGTGTAAAGGAAACCCTTCGCGCTAGATTATTTCTTATGCTTAGGTCGCCTTTTCTAAATTTTCTTCTTTGTTCGTTAGGCGACAAGATGGGACCCAAGAAGAGCGCACCCAAGAAGAGTGCTGGCAGCTCGTCTTCCCAGCAAACCAGTAAGGGGAAAGAGGTGGCCATAGACTCCCCGATCCCCAACTTTGGTCCCACCGTGGAGAAGGAGGTCGAGGTAGGGCCCGATGCCTTTTTCGAGGCCGAGAGGATCGCCTCGAAGGTCACCACCCAAGGGAAGGTTAACAAAATTATGCTTTCCCATAATATTGAGATAGGGAGGGGCGCCCTGGACGCCCGATGTCCCCTTGAGGGCGAGTGGAGCTGCGCGCCGCTCGATGAGGAGTACGTCGCCTGGAGTGATGAACATCTCAAGGCTGGGGCCTTCCTTCCGCTGGATCAGTACTTCGCGGATTTTTTAAATTACGTGAAGCTGGCCCCCTTCCAGATCCCCCCTAATTCCTACCGTCTGTTAGCGGGGTTGAAGTATTTATTCCTGAAGCAGGAATGGGAGGTCCCCACGCCGGCAGACATCCTTTACTTCTTTTGCCTCAAAGCCAGCCCGGAGCAATGGGGGCGAGGTGATGGGTTATACTACCTGACCCGTTTTCCTAATTCGGCTGCAGTCATCGAGCTGCCCAGCCACCCCAATGACTTCAAGGATCAATTCTTCATGTCAAAGGGGTTTCGCAATTGCGAATACCATTACTTCAACCATCCTCGCAAGTTCCTTCTATCTTCAGCTCGTAAGTTGGTTGCTGATTAGCCTTTTTTTATTCGTTCCTGACTTAGAAACTATCATGCATCTATTTTCGTGAGGACGGCCAAGTCAGTGACCCTTGGGGGTCAATACGAAACCTTGGCGGGGCTCCCCCCAAGTGATAAAGATTACCGCAAGCTCGTGTCTGACGAGACGATGCTGGCGTGTAAGTTAATTTCCTCGGGCTAGACTCTGACCTTAAGGTGACCGCAGACCATCCCCGCTGCTCGCGAGATGGCGCCCATCCTCGAGGAGGAGGCCTTGGATGAGGATGAGGACTATGAGGGCGAGGTGCCCCTCGTGCGCTGGAAGCGGGCTCTGGAGGTCGCCCAGGAAGTCAATGCAGAGAGGACCCAGTCCGGGGCAGCAGCCGGCCCCTCTGGCCAAGGTAACCCTTATTTATTTAGGGACTTAGACAGGGCCACTGCAGACCTACGGCTTGCTAGGTTTAACCCCAGCCAACCCGTTCACCGCCACCAAAACGACCCAGACTGCGACGTCACCCTACTCCAATGTGTTGACCAGCTCGTACTGTGTTATGACATGAGCTGCCCTAGGGTTATTGTAGTAGTAGATAACACCCTGGCCTTTAGGTCGGTCTTTTTTGAGGAGTACGAGACCAATCTTAGATCGTGGCCCTCCCTCCTAGAGGGTGTAGTAGCTCTGGGTCTTAGGCAGTACGTAGAAGAGTCCAGTCCCGAGGCGGATCCAGACCCAGAGCCTCCTCTAGCCCGTGAAGTCATTATCTTAGACTCCCCCTAATGAGAATTTCGTCCTCGAAATTTATTTTTAACTCAGGATACTAATCCCGCATCGCTGACTCAAGCTCCCAGGTTGCCTCCTCGACCCTACTATTCCTCCATAATACTTTAACCAGAGGAATCATCTTATTCTGTTGTACTTTATCCTTCCGATCCAAAATCTGAACCGGTCACATGTGTCGTCTCAGATTTATCCTATTTGGATTTGTGTCGTGACATATGTCATCTCAGATAAATCTGTCTGCAATTCCAAGTATTCATACTTCAACACATGTGTCGTATCTGAGACGTACTTCTAGAGCATAGAAACATGGAATACATTATGAACACCCGACAACGACGGTGGCAAGGCTAACCTGTAAGCCACCTGTCCGATCCTCTCTAGGATCTCAAAAGGTCTAATGACTCTAGGGCTTAGCTTGCCCTTCTTCCCAAATCTCCTCACCCCTTGTAGTGGTGAAACCTGCAAAAACACGTGGTCCCCAACCTGGAACTCCACGTATCTACACTTAGGATCAGCGTAACTCTTCTGCTTCTCTGTGAGGCGAGCATCCTAGCTCGGAACTTCTCAATAGCTTCATTTGTCTTCTGAACCATGTCCGACCCCACATACTTCCTCTCACCCATCTCATCCCAATGAATGGGTGATCTACATCTCCTCCCATACAACATCTCATAGGGAGCCACTCCAATTGTCGATTGGTAACTATTATTTTATGAAAACTCAATTAATGGGAGATACTTACTCCATGATCCCTCAAAATCAATCACGCACGCTCGAAGCATATCCTCCAACACCTGAATCGTCCTCTCAGACTGTCCATCAGTCTGAGGATGAAAAGTCATGCTAAATTTCAATTGAGTTCCCATAGCCTTCTGCAAACTACCCCAAAACTTGGAGGTAAAGATAGGATCTCGATCTGATACTATAGACTTAGGAACTCCATGGAGACGAATGATCTCCCTTACATATAACTCTGCATACTGATCCACTATATACGTCGTCCTCACTGGAAGAAAATGGGCTGACTTGGTGTATCTCTCCACTATCACCCACACCGAGTCATGAAGCCCTACAGTCCTAGGTAAACCTCCCACAAAATCCATCGTAATATCCTCCCATTTCCACTTGGGAATACCCGAAGGCTGAAGCAACCCTGCTGGTCGCTGATGCTCATCTTTCTCCTGCTGACAGGTTAAACATTTGGCTACGTACTCCACCACATCCTTCTTCATCTCAGGCCACCAATATAACGTCCATAGATCCTGATACATCTTCGTGGTACCCGGATGAAGTGAGTACGGCGTAGTATGCGACTCATCCAGTATCTCTCGTCTGATCCCCACATCAGCTAGAACACAAATTCGCCCCTGATACCGTAACAAACCAACTTCAGAAATAGAATAGTCCTTAGCAAATCCTACTAAGACATTCACTTTAACCTCCTGTAACTGAGCGTCTACCAAATGACCTTCCTTAATCCACTCTAGCAGAGTCGACTGCAGAGAAATGTTGGCTAACCGGCCCACCACCAATTCTATCCCTGCTCTAGTCATCTCATCATCTAACTCTCTTGAAATTTGGGTGGAACTTTACAACTGACCTGGGCCCCTCCAGCTCAATGCATCTGCTAATACGTTAGCCTTCCCTGGATGATAAAGAATATCACAGTCATAGTCGTTTTCCAACTCCAACCAACGTCTCTGCCTCATGTTTAGGTCCTTCTGTGTGAAGAAGTACTTCAAACTCTTGTGATCAATGTATATCTTACACTTCTCCCCATATAGATAGTGTCGCCAAACCTTCAGTGCAAATACCACCGCTGCTAGCTCCAAATCATGGGTGGGGTACCGCTGCTCATACTCCTTCAGCTATCGTGATGGTTAAGCTATAACTTTCTTGTTCTACATCAACACACAACCCAAACCCAACCTTGACGCATCGCAGTAGACCACAAACTTTCCTCCCTCTGAAGGAAGACTTAACATAGGTGCAGTAATAAGTAGCCGCTTCAACTCTTGAAAGTTGTTCTAACATTTTACTAACCAGACGAACTTCAGATTCTTCCGTGTCAATTCTGTCAACGGTGCTGCTATCTTCGAGAAGCCTTCAACAAACCATCTGTAGTAACCTGCCAAACTGAGAAAACTCTGAACCTCCAAGGTGTTCCTTGGCCTCGGCCAATCTCTAATTGCCGCTACCTTAGATGGATCCACCTTAATCCCATCTGCTACAACAATATGTCCAGGGAATGTCACTTCTGGTAGCCAAAAATCACATTTCTTAAACTTTGCGTACAACTGGTGCTCTTTAACCTCTGTAGCTTCTGTCGAAGATGGAACTCGTGCTCTGCCTCTGAACTAGAGTACACTAAAATGTCATCGATGAAGACAATGATGAACTGATCTAAAAAGTCTTTGAACACCCTGTTCATTAAGTCCATGAAGGCTGCTAGGGCATTGGTCAAACCAAACAACATGACCAAAAACTCATAGTGCCCATACCTCGTTCGAAAGGCCGTCTTCTGTATGTCCTCTTCCCTGATCCTCAGCTGGTGATAACCAGATCAAAGATCAATCTTTGAGAACACCGTCTTACCCTGCAGCTCATCGAACAAGTTGTCAATCCTTGGTAAGGGATACTTATTCTTGATAGTCAACTTGTTCAATTCCTTGTAGTCTATACACATTCTCAGAGTCCCATCCTTCTTCTTCACAAACAAAACTGGAGCACCCCATGGCGAGTAGCTCGGCCTGATGAGCCCCAAATCCAGAAGCTCTTGTAACTGTATCTTCAACTCTTTCAGTTTTGCTGGTGCCATTCTATAAGGTGCCCTTAACACTGGCTCTATCCCTGGCGCTAACCAATAACAAACTGAATCTCCCTGTGTGGCGGCAGTCCTGGTAAATCCTCAGGGAACACATCTAAGAACTCACAAAACAATCTGGTCTCCTCCGGCTCTGCTGTCAAAACCCTAGTGGTATTAACCACACTAGCTAGAAAGCCTACACATCCACCCTGTAATAAATCTCTGGCTCTCAGCGCTGATATCATGGGTACACGGGGTCCATATACTGCTCCCATAAAGACAAAGGGATCCTTGCCCTCCGGCTCAAAGGTCACCATCTTCTTCCTGCAGTCGATAGTAGCTCTGTATCTAACCAACCAATCCATTCTAAAATCATGTCAAAGTGCTCCATACCCAACTCAATCAAGTCTACTGACAATTGCCTACCATCAACCATCACTGGCAGTGCTTTAATCCACATCCTAGAAACTACCAATTCTCCTGTAGGCCATATAGTCCCGAACCCCGCAATATAATACTCACTAGGTCTACAAAGTCTATCAATCACCTTACTAGAAACAAATGAATGCATAGCACTAGAGTCAATCAATACAGTATAAGGACAACCACCACTAGAAAGCTGAACTGTCACAACCGAGGGACTAGCCTCGGCCTGCGTAAGGGTGAACACTCGAGTTGGAGTCAAGCTGTCCACCTTCCCTGCTTCCCCTTTCTTCATTATTGGGAAATCTTTCTTGAGGTGTCCTACCACCCCGCACACATAACAGGACTTAGCTCAACATTCACCCGGATGGCGCCTTCTGCACCTCGTGCACTCAGGATAGCTCCTCCATGAATCACCGCCTCCTTGACGGCTACCCTGAGTACCTCGACCTCTCCTATCAGGACCAGGAGCAGGTGAAGAATCACATGTCTTCCTCTTCAGATCACTGAGGCCTCCATCCATACCAGACCCAGAATAGGGAGGCACCGCCCTGCGACCTTCCTGCCTTACTGCACTCTCCCTCCAGATCTTGTTCTCCTCTTCCTCAGCAGTAAGAGCCTTCTCCACAACCTGGGCATAAGTTGTCCCCCCAGGAACTGTTGTAATCCTCACATCTCGGGCTATCATAGCATTAAGCCCTCTGATAAATCTCTCCTTCCTAGCTGCATCAGTAGGCACAAGATCCGGTGCGAACTTCGCAAGTTAGTCAAACTTCAGGGCATATTCTGTAACTATCATGCTGCCTTGAACCAGCCCCACGAATTCATTTACCTTCACTGCCCTGATGGCGACATTATGATACTTTTTACTGAACAAGTCCTTGAATCCTTCCTAACTCAGAGTAGTGACGTCTCTAGTCTTTGATGCCACTTCCCACTAGATGCGGGCATCCACCCTCAGCATATATGTGGCACATGCCACTCTGTCATAACCCTCTATCCTAAAAAAATCCAGAATATTGGTGACCATACTCATCCACTGTTCAACCATTAGTGGATCTGGTCCTCCCTCAAAAGTTGGAGGATGCTGCTTCCTGAACCACTCATACAACGACTCCCATCAGTTCCCAACCTCTGCTGGTTGTACAAGTGGTACCACTACATGTTGCACAATAGGGTCAGCACTCCCTGACGGAGCTTGCTATCGCAGAAGTCGGATCTACTATTCTTGGCTCTGCAGCCGTGCTTCATGTCTGCCATAAGTTGCTGCCAGTTCTCAGGGACTGGCGGAGGGGTTTGACCCTGGTCATCATCTTTAGTCTCAAACCTAGTGTCGGCTAGTCGCATAGATTTCCTTGGATGCATAGTTATCCAAGTTAATCTGCAATCAATGACTCGACAGTCAAACTATGATGACAGGGTAATAATCCTTCCATAATCCACCAATGGAACGCACTCAATCACAAGCAATCCAGATATAACAATTTATTCAAATATTCACTCACATACAACAGCAATGCTAATAAGGATGCCTCAATATCATCACACAACAGTCAAGGGCCAGACCCTATCAGTATCTCATGCTCCCTATTAATGAAACAGATACCAGCATTCATTTTCCATTCTAATCATTTAAGCATATAAAGACGTATGCACAATTACCAAACCCTGAGTCAAGCTTCTCTTTAGCGGCGAATGTACATGTACAACCAGTCTTCAGGAACCCTTAAACCTAAGATGCTCTGATACCAAGTTGTAACGCCCTGGATAGCCAAGACTGTTACACTGTGTGTTTGAAAGGTGCAAGACTTGTTAATCAAGTCATTTAATTAGAAAGGTGTTACTGAAAACATAATTGAACTAGGGTTAAAAGATTTTGGTCATAAAAGATGTGTTTCATTTAAAAGGAAAAACAGACATTTAGGTTGTTCCCGTCCTATATCATTCCTCGGTCGTGGCGGTCGATCAGCTGGCTATGTACATTCAGCCTCAAAGCTCTCCAACTCAGTACTGGTCCACCTTGCTCTTGCCTTTACCTGCACCACGTAGCACCCGTGAGCCAAGGCACAGCAAGAAAACCGGATAATAGGCCATAATCATTAATCAATCATTCAGATAACTCATAAAGCATAGTCATATACTCAACAATCTATAATATTCACATAATCAGACATTCAGCATACCAATTTCATCAAATTAACATTAATAATCAATGCATATATTAACCAAGGTTGACGCCCTTAGATCGCATCCCCTATTTATCCCACTGACTTCGGCTCGCTTAAACCGAGCTTAGTGAATACTAAGTTTTCCTCAACTACTAGTGGCCGAGTTACGCCCTATGCGCAAATATTGATTCCGACACTCTTAGGCCGTTTATCACATGTCCCATGGCATAATACCATCTCATGACATCACATATAACTATAGGGAGCTCTTAGTCCCAACATTAACACATAATTGGGTGCAGTTTCTTACCTTTGATTCCGGTAGCTTTGATTAGTGAAATCAACCTTCAAGCATGATCCTGTTCGAGCCCTAGCGTACACCTAGTCACAGCCATAAATTAGAACCATCACTAAACTTCAGTTCTAAAACCTAACCTCGGGACAAACCTCGAGCCCTTGGGAAGCCCTAATTCCACCAAATGAGGTGGTGGAATCAAACCTCGAGCCTCTGGGAAAAAACCTTAAGTAATTATCCAAAGACCCACTTCTGAAGGCAGGGTAGTGCTACAACGCCACTAAGTGGGTGCTACAGCGCTACAAGCAGAGCCAAAAGCCCCCAGAAAACCCAAGGCCAGCGCTAGTCACAGAACCTTCAGCACTCTAATTTTCTTCCTTTGATTTTCCCCATGCCAAACCTTTATAGAACCCCTCCAAACCTCAACCATACGCCAATTTTAGCCTACCATCATCTACATCTCACTCCACACAACCCAACAACTTAAAACTTAGCCACATGAACCATCAAACAAATAAATCAAGAATTGAACTCAAAAACTCATAAACTCATCAGCATAATCCATGATCAACCCAGCAACTTAGATGATCAAGCTCAGAATTTTCTTACCTTTGATGGGGAATTCGACCCTAGGCTATCCTCCAAACCTTCCGAGCTTTCAACTCCTCAATTATTCAAGCTTAGCTCCCTCAACTTCCACCAAAAACCAAGTTTCAGAAATCCATTCCAACAAAACTCAAAAACTCAAGAACAACCTTAAAACCTTACCTTAATTGGGTGAGTAACTCCTGCTAAATCCTCAAGCTTTATCTAGGAACCTAGACCTAAGCTCCAGCCCAAGTTCTCCTTCAGTTACATCTCCAAAACTCCTCAAGAAATGGAGAAGAATGGTCTAGACTGAGAGAGAGAAAAGACCCATGTTTTTCCTTCTTTCTTTCCTCCTTCTTTTCTTACTTTTTTTTTTTCTTTCCTTCAGCTTCTCAAACATTCTACCTATTCCACTAAGGCTAAAAGCATAAATAACTCTTATCCCTTATTAAACCAAATGACCATTTCGTCCCCCTATCAAAATCTAAACTGTAAAACATTATAAGGGCATTTTGGTCAATGCTCCCAATTCCCGCTAATTCGTCGAGTGTCCCTAATAATTACCGCTTGCATCCCAACACCTAACTAATCACCAATTATTTTCCTCAATGTCAAATAGTCTCCAATATATTTCCCAGATTCCCAGAAATACCCCCAAGCTCCCCCGAGCCGGGTATAAATCCCCACCGTGACTTTTTTGCTAGCCCGCTCACCAAGATCGCCTCAAGTCACAGGTTGCAAATATATCCACATAATAATGTGGTCTCAACAATTTATCACAAATGTTTATATTTATGCCTTCAATGGGCAAAATTTACGAATATACCCTTATAACCTAATCAGGGCCTACATGCATACTAATACTCATAATCATACATCTCATATATCCAAATGATCATATAAGCATACTTATCACATAATCATGCTTTTAATACTTAAATCACACATAATCCATTTATGCCCTCCCGGCACAATAATCAAGGCCGTTAAGCCTTATTAGTAATTTTTGGTCGTTAAAATGACCCTTGCTGTAAGATATTCTCCTTTAAGTTAGTGAAATTTTTCCTTTTCAATTATGCGCCTGGCTCAGCACCGCAGCATAGCCCAGTATGCGCCTAACTATCCCCATTGTACTTTGCAGGCGGCCCTGGCTCAGCACCGCAGCATAGCCCAAGCTCGAGCTAGGAACGATGAGCTCCAGACCGAGCTCCAGGCCGTAAAGACCATCCTGACCGAAGCTCAAGAGGGCGAGCAGGCTGCCAAACTGCCCTTGCAGTCGCGCAAAAAAGCGAGCACGATGCCAAGGTCGCCCTTGCATCGTTCCAAGAAAGTGAGCAGGCCGCGAAGGCTGCCTTGGCCACTCTTCAGGTCGAGGTCGCTGAGGCCAAGGCAAAGCTGCAAGAGGCTGAGTCTGCGGTGAAGGAGGAGAAGGCGACCTCCCTGTCCTCCATGGAAGATATGTTGTACCATTGCTGGGCATTCAACCAGGATGGAAACTTTTCTTTCATGGCTCCCGAGTTGTGGGATCCCTATCTTGAGAAATTCAAGCCCCGGATCCTACAAGAGCCATCAGAGACGGGGGAAGCCTCTGTTGTAGGTGAGCAGAAGGTTGAGGAGGTCACCTCCTCGGTGCGTTATGGAGGAGTCTGATGCGGAGCTCCAATCTGTTGTTTTTTTGTGCTTGTAAACGATTGCCTTCGGGCCAGTTCGAGGTTTTTTTTTCTCCTCGAGACAATTTTATTTTTAATTCGTATATCTAATTTTAATATTTTCCTTAATTCTCTCATTTTTATGCTTTCTTATATTTGAACATTTGAGATTTTAGGACTCGACTATTAGATCGGGATAGATATTTCTAATTTGGTTACATTCGAACCTGATGTGTTGATTTATATCATACCTGTTAAGTGTCAAGCCTCAGGCTTGGTTATATCTGGGATTTTAAATATTTCAAACTTAGTTCAGATTAGGTTTACTGATATCGCAGGCTTCTAGGAAAGCCATCGAATTTTCAATTTTGCTAACTTCTATGTTTTGGACCTAGTTGTAACGCCCTGGGTAACCAAGACTGTTACACTGTATGTTTAAAATAGTGCAAAACTTGCTAATCAAGTCATTTAAACAAAATGTGATTCTAACGTCATCAATGGATTAGGAATAAAAGATTTTGGTCATAAACAGGCTATTTTATTAAAAATGATAGTTTAGTACATGGAATCTCAAAACAGGGATTAGGTGACATATTTACAAAAATTCTAGAAGTTATAAACAACTCAGGCCATTCTAATGGAAAAATACACATTTTAGGTTTTCGTCCCTGTACAAACAATCGATCGTGGCGGCCGAGTAGCTGACAATGTACACCTCGCCCCTAGAGCTCTCCAACTCATGGTTGAATCTACATACCCTTGCCTTTACCTGCACCACATAGCACCCGTGAGCTGAGGCCCAGCAAGAAAACATAATAACATAGCATGATTAATATTGTTGACCCTTGTTTTGGTCAACTGACACGGAATCAAAACGCTTGATGTGGATAGAAGTGTTGGAATGAATGTAATGACAAAAACAGTGAAGGACACAAGAAATTATAGTGGTTCGGCCCCAAGAACTGGTAATGACCTACGTCCACTTAAGCTACTATTGATAGGAGATCTCAAAGGAGTGATCAAAGAACTAGGGTTCTCTGAGTTTCACAAACCTGAGAGGGATAAGTAATACAATAGTAATACAACAACTCTAATTCTCTCGTAAGTGTGTAATTTCAATTAAGCAAAAGCCAAAAGTCCCTTCCTTGAGCTATCTTTCTCTATTTATAGGCTCAAGGAGGATTACATGAATTTGTTACAGATATTCTCTCCTAATTAATCGGATAATCAGGAATTATTGGAGATAATCTTGGAATTGATTATGATCTCCACAAGATCATTTTGAAATATGCAGAGTATGCGACCATGTTGGTCGTAAGGAAAACTCAACTGCCACGCCAGGAAGGTCTTACTGGTCGATGTTCGAACAGAACTCTGCCAGGTGTCAGCCACGTGTTTAAAAACTTCTGCCATATCATTCGTGCCTACTCTTTGGATAACATTTGCCCCCCAAGTTTATTTATTATGACCAACAATAAATAAACTTTAACGGAAACGACTCTTCGATTACCCTACCAGATCTGTCAGAGTAATTCGTGCATCCTTGGGAAAAGTAACTGTAACGACCCAAATTCGCTAATAAGGCTTAAGGGCCTTGATTAGCGTACCAGGAGGGCATGATGGGATTTATGTGTGATTTTAATGATTTAAATGCATGGTTATGATTTAAAGCATGTTATATGACTATTTGTTTATCTGAGATGCATGACTATGTATGTTAGTATGCATGTAGGCCCGGATTGTGTTAGAAGGGCATAATTGTAATTTTGGCCATGTTGGGCATAACTGCATTGATATGTGTTGATTGTTGAGGCCACGGTGGTATGTGGATGTATCTGTGCTTTGTGACTCGAGGCGATCCCAGTGGGCAGGCTAGCGGAAAGTGATGACAGGAATTTATACCCGGCTCGGGGCGAGCCTGGGGGTACGAACAGGAATTCAGAGAAATAGATTGAGATTTATTTTGATGATGGGGGATAATTATTTGGTGATTTATCAGGTATTGGGAAGCAATGGGAAAATATTAGAGACACTTGAGGATTAGCGGGAATTGGGTGAATGACTAAAATGGCCCTACTTGAACAAAAGGATTTAAAATTTATAGGGAGGGCGTTTTGATCATTTGGCTTTTGGAGATAGGTTTTTTTTATAAGGCTTTATAGAGAGAGGGAATGCTGAAAGAAAAAGAAAAGAAAGAAGAAGGAAAGAAAGAAAAGAGAGAAAACAGGGGGGGTTTTCTCAAGGAACGGTTTGTACGTTCTTGCACCGTTCCTCTCCGTTTTTCTTGGGGAAAAGCTTAGTGGAGAGCAAGGATAGGCTGAGCATCAAGGATCTTGGGTTAGACTTGAAGATTTGGCAAGAACACATCAATGTTTGAGGTAAGTTTTAGAGATTTTCGGTTTTAAGGGTTTTGATGGTTTGAGCTGTGTTTTGAGCTGGATTGATGGGAATCTCAGGGGATTTCTGGGCAAGCTTTGAGGGAGAGCAAGCTAAGGAGGCCTAGGGTTGAATCAAGGTCGAAATTTGCAGCAATGGTATGATTTCTAAGACTTTAACTTTGTGGTTTGCTTGAATTTCTGGTTTAGGGTTGTTCATGGTAGATTTTGAGATTTGGGATAAATGATCCTGGGATTTGAGGATTTGGGATGCTTGGGATGAATGGAGAGTGTTCATAAGCTTGATTTTGAGTTTGGTAAAGATTTGGGGAAGTTTGGTTTGAGATTGGGTGAAAGAAATCGCAGAAATGCGATATTGGAATTTCTGGGCTGCAACTAGCGCTACAGCGCTAGTCAGTGGGCGCTGTAGCGCTAGTCCCTGTTTCTGGAGGGGTGTTCTGCTTGTAGCACTACAGCGCCCTCTTTAGAGCGCTGTAGCGCTGCACTGTTCACAGAGGTGAATTTTTGGGTTTTGATGAGGGATTTTGACCTAGGGTTCGGGGTTCAATTCCGCCACTTTGTTTTGGGGATTTAGGACTTCCCGGGGGGCTCGGGATTGGCCCCGAGGCTAGGTATTCGGACTTGGGGTTCGGTGTTGACTTTGACCTATGTTTGTGCCTAGGTGTGCGCTAAGGCTCGAGTGGGATCGTGCTCAAGGAGTCAGGTGATCTAAACTATCGCATTGTCAGGTAAGAAAACTATAACACCCGTAGGATAGGGCGTGGGCCCATAGTATGATTGCGGGGGCGCGGCCCTATATTTCATCACATGTTAGGGTGCAGACTTAAATTAATTAATATTTGATTGCATGTTGTTGTGTTATATTATATGTGTGATTATGATGAAATGAGCGGCAAGGGCCGAGTACGGCGTAGGCCGGGGCGGCCGTGGGCCGAAAGTAACACCTAGCACATGGGATGCTATAGTCAGGGCGGGGCCCGGTGGATTCATGTGTTATGCTATATTCAGGGTGGGACCCAAGGGATACATGAGTTATCCTCGCGGTGAGAACCGATACCCCAGGGCTTTGGTAAGGGTCCTAGGGCGGCATGGCCGTGTTTGCTTAGTCTAATGGTTGACTTGTTTATTTGTGGATTATCTGTGATGATAAACTGTATACATTGCATATGTTATGTTCTGCATGAGTTTTCTTGCTGGGCTTCGGCTCACGGGTGCTCTGTGTTGCAGGTAAGGGCAATGGCTAAGTCAACCAACCATGAGTACGGAGAGCGTGAAGCGACGCGTACATGTTCGGCCTGCCCGACTGCTTTGGTTGGGGGTTTATTCGAAAGTGGCTGTAATAATCTATGATTTTATGATTTCTTAACTGTAACCTTATTTCAAAAATGTAATTAGTTTTCAAACCTTATTTTGGGATCCCAAATGTTTAATAATAGAAGTTTTAATGAAACGACGCCTTTTCAAAGATTACAGCCTTAACTTTTAATTAGTCACACTTTTGTTTCAAAACCTCGGTTAGCGAGTTCATTGCACACTGTTTTGTTTTAAAAACTCACTTAGTAACGGCTCTAAGGAAGGAGGGCGTTACAACTTGGTATCAGAGCGAGCCAAGGTTTATTGGTTCTGGAGATCGACCGAACATGTACGCTCGCTGTCAGTGACAAGCTCGACTCAGGGTTGGTTGGTATGATTGATTGACATGTCTGAATATATGTTTGAATGCCCTGTTTGCCTGCTTATCTATATGGAGCATGAGAAATGAGTTGACATATGCAGGAGATGCTGTTAGGCTGAGCCCTTGATTATTGCATGTTGAGATTGATGCATGGTGAGTATTACTATTATGCATATGGATGAATATTAGCATAATGGTTCGCATATTGAGTGTATGTGGTTAATTTTCTGGATTAGATTCATATGTTATATCGGTATATTGGCTTGTATGAAGCATGATGAGCATGGATATACTTAGTGGTGATAAATCTGGTAGCTAAATGTATATCATTGTGGATTTGAACTAGTATATGCTTGTGTGTGCATTATACCTGTGGATATTTGGACCTAGTGGTGGGTTGGTTCAGAGTATGAACCACAGAGTTCAGGAGTTGGTCGGTTTTGACGGATGAACTCGTGTTGTTGGTTCCTAGAAGGGTTTGGGGACCTGATATTGTGTTGAAAAGGGGGTTTCTAGATGTAAGTTGGAGTTGAGATCTCCAGTTATCCCTGAGAGCAGCAGCAAAGGGTCACTAGTGTGTGAGTTAGCTATGGAGTTTGTTAGTTGAGATGGGATAGAAGAACAGCGGATTCTCTGGGGAGATGGTTGAATTAGATGTTTTAACAGTAAGGTTACCGGTGATGGTTTACTGTGAAGTATGGACAGATAAGGGTACTATATGAAAGGCGTATAGGGTGTTATCCTCTAGTGTTGAGGAAGGTACGAGTTGACAAGGAATTTATCAATAGATGAGCTGAGTTAATTCCACCCTTGGTTAAGAGGACGAGAGATCCTGATTAGGGGGTTATGTTAAATGTTGAGGCAGAGGGATGCCTGGAATTGGTACTCGGGGTGAGGTACTGGCTCAATGGGTTGGAAAGAACCTAGATGATGATTGTTAGAAGGGATTATAAGACATGATTTGAACCGTGGAGACGGGTGGACTTATAAGTTCGGTTTGGACTGTTGGGGGTAACAACAGCGTAGCTCAATGGGTTTGGTGAAGCGGGTAATTCATTTCAGGAAGTTATACTGATGGATGTATCTGGAATTGATGGCGACCCATTTAAGGATATGAGATCTGGAATAGTCTAGGGAATTTGGGCCGCCCTGATATGAGGAATTATCGTATGTACGTGGATGGCGGAGAGGCCCATGATGTCGAGGAACTGATGGTTGATGATTAGAACATGAGTGCTAGAGCCGCAAGGGCAGTGCTTCCTTTGATGGAATTAGTAAAGATAGATTCGGGACAATCAAGTTAAAAGAACCCCGGATAGGGTTGTGGCTTCTGGAATTTCCAAGAAAGGGGAGAGGTCTGGGTGAAAGGATGGTACTGTTATTTGATAGAATGCAGCAAGGTTGGATTCACGATTGTTGAGGTAGAAGGACCCCAGACAGTGCTTGGGCACCTAATTTGAGATTTGAAAGAAGCTTGATTGCTAAGGTGGTTGTCGAGCTGGCGTCAGGAACCAGGGAGGTTAGTTAGTATGCGCTTGGGGGAGAGGATGCCACCTGAGAGGAGGTCAGGTGAGGACTTCTGCATAGAATGACTCGATATGTTGGAATGGATTTCCCATGGTGAGGGAACGGAGAGCCAGAGTGCAGCGATACATTCAAAGTTCGAGGCTGAGTCCTCAAGGGTGAGTATTTAACTGACGAGCTTATGCTTTGGTCAGGTAGCGAACTGAAAGGATTCGGTGTTGCGAATGCTCCGAGAGGGTGATGGACATAGAGAGGGTGCCTCTATGGTGCCATTCGAGAGGCTGAGGACAGTGATACTTATTGAGAAGGAATTAGAAACTCTGGCAGATGGATTGTTGAGGATATCATCTGGAGTACGTAAAGGAGACGGAGCTGATCAGTGGGAAAATTACGTGGGTATGTAAAGAAAGATTTAGGGGATACTTCAAGGTCAGACTACGGATAGGATTGGTATAAGGAATGTTGTAAAAGACGGTTTGGCCGACAGAAAGTCAATTGGAGCAATCGAAGGAATCTGAGCCTGGTGCAGCTAGCGTGTTGTACTGCGAGGATTGCTAATATCGTCGGGTTAGGACGAAAAGCACAATGTTGGATACAAGATGGGACGATGTCCGCAAGAGTTTATCTACGACCTGGTTATTACCAGTTGGAAGCCAAGGATAGAGACATTTCGGGAATTTGTCTAGTTTGCACCAGGTAGGGTGTGAGGAGTTGGTAACAGAGACTCTAGAACGGTTCAAGCTACCGCAGCATAGGTAAGTTCTTTAGGCAGAGAATGCATGAACGGTGTGGGCAAGTCCCCTTCAAGCTCACGAGCGGTGCATGTGGATTACTCCCAGAAGAAAATGGTGAGCAACAGTTGATTATGCTGAAGACGTTGTACGCAGAAGGCAGAGTCACAGGTAAGGTTCTACGGAGTGTTAGTTTGGGTGTCGTCAAGAGTACTCAGATTAGAGCTACAAGAAGAAAGGACAGGTATGAGAAGATTTGATCTGAAGCCGCAAAGAAGCCAGTGATGAATATTTGAAGAATTGAAGGCATAACAAGACTGGTAAGCGCGTCATCTATTGCACAAGCACCTCCGGGGACAACTACATCAGAGATGAGGAGAACAGTAAAACTTGAGGTTAGACAGACTGAATGTGTCGAATCAGAAAGAAATTCAGAAGACAAGGTAAGAATTGATTAATATCTGGGAATGCTGGAATGTGTGTGTGTTATGGCTAAGTTAAGAGTGGTGGCATAAAGGACTTGGTCTATGATGAGGTACTTGAGTGTTGGGTATTAGTAAGAAGGTTAACGTTGAGACCCAGATGCGGTGAAAAGTAGCAGACGGACGACCAGTGCTTGAAATCCTCGATTGAGCGAGGGGAGATATAATTGGAGGCGGAGCTCCTAGCTGTGAGGCGAGTATCAGTCAGGGAATAACGCCATAGATTGTGATGGAGGATATAAGGCAACGACTGAGATTGGCGTAACGTTAGGAGGTATGATTAGCTGGTGAGTGTCACTGAGCTATGGAACCCGAAGTGTCGGCTTTGGTTGAAGCAGAGAAGGACCCTGCTAAGGTGGTACAAGTTGGAATACCTGAAATGGACGAAGGATCCAATTAGATTCGGGTTGTGAATGAGAATTCTGAATGGACATCATTCCACCTCCTAGGGTACGTCGTACCGGGAGGGTCGAGCGGGTGCCGGAATATAGCGTTTTCCTTTGGACCCTGAGGGGTTAGGTGATGTGGTAGTGTATCATGGGAATAGACCACTTTAGACCTTGAGTAAATTGTTTGGACATGAAAAGTTTTAACTCAGTTGAGGGAGTTAATGTTGTTGGGTCAAGTGAACTGGGTTCGAGATAGAACGTCGATGATACGGAATTGAGACCCTATAGTATTTTAAATTGTTGGAATGGATTTAGAGGACAAAAAGAACAGAGTGGGAACCTGGAATTATCAGTTGATTGCAAGTGAATTGGCAGTCTGAAAGTTATCAAAGATCTTAAAGAATTAAGCGCTGAGTAGGCGAATACTTGAGGTATTAAGGGAAGTGTAATCCCTGGCGAGTTAGTCGTGGTGGCAGTTGTTGGTGTCTTGTTAATGTAACGCATAGTGAATACTACGGTTTGGCTTTAGTTCAGAGAGAAAGCCAAAGAGGTCGTTGAAACTTCTCAAGGCAGGGGTGTCTGCCTATTTGAAAGAATAAAGAGCAGGTAAATTGTTAAATGTTGAGGAAATAAAGCTCCGGAAGGAAAGATTTGTAACTCTACGTAATAACAGACGAGGATCTGTAAGGTGTTCAGAGAAAGAAGGGAGAGTTCTGACTCTTATTTCAACATGAAATTCAGAAGTTGTACTAAGGGTTAGGCCAGCGGGGCCTACAAGCTGATCCCACCTAGTAGAGGTGATGAATTGGTCAATGAATTGGCTATCGAGAAGACAATGAATTGGTAATTGTAATCTAGGCAGACCCTGAAGTTTCAGCAGGGTTGCGGTGTAAACAAGAAGCTATCGTGAGCATGGCTATTAGACAAAATCTTGGGAGGCAAGATTGTTACTCCTGTAAGAGTGTTGTTGAAAAGTAAAGTAAAGGCGGTGGACCTTGGAAGTTATGGTCAGAACTGCGGGTTTATTGACTGATGTGTTTGGATAAATTTCGAGGACGAAATTTTTATGAGGAGGGGATAGTTGTAACGACCCAAATTCGCTAATAAGGCTTAAGGGCCTTGATTAGCGTGCCAGGAGGGCATGATGGGATTTATGTGTGATTTTAATGATTTAAATGCATGGTTATGATTTAAAGCATGTTATATGACTATTTGTTTATCTGAGATGCATGACTATGTATGTTAGTATGCATGTAGGCCCGGATCGTGTTAGAAGGGCATAATTGTAATTTTGGCCATGTTGGGCATAACTGCATTGATATGTGTTGATTGTTGAGGCCACAGTGGTATGTGGATGTATCTGTGCTTTGTGACTCGAGGCGATCCCAGTGGGCAGGCTAGCGGAAAGTGATGACAGGAATTTATACCCGGCTCGGGGCGAGCCTGGGGGTACGAACAAGAATTCAGAGAAATAGATTGAGATTTATTTTGATGATGGGGGATAATTATTTGGTGATTTATCAGGTATTGGGAAGCAACGGGAAAATATTAGAGACACTTCAGGATTAGCGGGAATTGGGTGAATGACTAAAATGGCCCTACTTGAACAAAAGGATTTAAAATTTATAGGGAGGGCGTTTTGGTCATTTGGATTTTGGAGATAGGTTTTTTTTATAAGGCTTTATAGAGAGAGGGAATGCTGAAAGAAAAAGAAAAGAAAGAAGAAGGAAAGAAAGAAAAGAGAGAAAACAGGGGGGGTTTTCTCAAGGAACGGTTTGTACGTTCTTGCACCGTTCCTCTCCGTTTTTCTTGGGGAAAAGCTTAGTGGAGAGCAAGGATAGGCTGAGCATCAAGGATCTTGGGTTAGACTTGAAGATTTGGCAAGAACACATCAATGTTTGAGGTAAGTTTTAGAGATTTTCGGTTTTAAGGGTTTTGATGGTTTGAGCTGTGTTTTGAGCTGGATTGATGGGAATCTCAGGGGATTTCTGGGCAAGCTTTGAGGGAGAGCAAGCTAAGGAGGCCTAGGGTTGAATCAAGGTCGAAATTTGCAGCAATGGTATGATTTCTAAGACTTTGACTTTGTGGTTTGCTTGAATTTCTGGTTTAGGGTTGTTCATGGTAGATTTTGAGATTTGGGATAAATGATCCTGGGATTTGAGGATTTGGGATGCTTGGGATGAATGGAGAGTGTTCATAAGCTTGATTTTGAGTTTGGTAAAGATTTGGGGAAGTTTGGTTTGAGATTGGGTGAAAGAAATCGCAGAAATGCGATATTGGAATTTCTGGGCTGCAACTAGCGCTACAGCGCTAGTCAGTGGGCGCTGTAGCGCTAGTCCCTGTTTCTGGAGGGGTGTTCTGCTTGTAGCACTACAGCGCCCTCTTTAGAGCGCTGTAGCGCTGCACTGTTCACAGAGGTGAATTTTTGGGTTTTGATGAGGGATTTTGACCTAGGGTTCGGGGTTCGATTCCGCCACTTTGTTTTGGGGATTTAGGACTTCCCGGGGGGCTCGGGATTGGCCCCGAGGCTAGGTATTCGGACTTGGGGTTCGGTGTTGACTTTGACCTATGTTTGTGCCTAGGTGTGCGCTAAGGCTCGAGTGGGATCGTGCTCAAGGAGTCAGGTGATCTAAACTATCGCATTGTCAGGTAAGAAAACTATAACACCCGTAGGATAGGGCGTGGGCCCATAGTATGATTGCGGGGGCGCGGCCCTATATTTCATCACATGTTAGGGTGCAGACTTAAATTAATTAATATTTGATTGCATGTTGTTGTGTTATATTATATGTGTGATTATGATGAAATGAGCGGCAAGGGCCGAGTACGGCGTAGGCCGGGGCGGCCGTGGGCCGAAAGTAACACCTAGCACATGGGATGCTATAGTCAGGGCGGGGCCCGGTGGATTCATGTGTTATGCTATATTCAGGGTGGGACCCAAGGGATACATGAGTTATCCTCGCGGTGAGAACCGATACCCCAGGGCTTTGGTAAGGGTCCTGGGGCGGCATGGCCGTGTTTGCTTAGTCTAATGGTTGACTTGTTTATTTGTGGATTATCTGTTATGATAAACTGTATACATTGTATATGTTATGTTCTGCATGAGTTTTCTTGCTGGGCTTCGGCTCACGGGTGCTCTGTGTTGCAGGTAAGGGCAATGGCTAAGTCAACCAACCATGAGTACGGAGAGCGTGAAGCGACGCGTACATGTTCGGCCTGCCCGACTGCTTTGGTTGGGGGTTTATTCGAAAGTGGCTGTAATAATCTATGATTTTATGATTTCTTAACTGTAACCTTATTTAAAAAATGTAATTAGTTTTCAAACCTTATTTTGGGATCCCAAATGTTTAATAATAGAAGTTTTAATGAAACGACGCCTTTTCAAAGATTACAGCCTTAACTTTTAATTAGTCACACTTTTGTTTCAAAACCTCGGTTAGCGAGTTCATTGCACACTGTTTTGTCTTAAAAACTCACTTAGTAACGGCTCTAAGGAAGTAGGGCGTTACAGTAACCTACCCCTGTCTAATCACAGATTTTCGGTTCCCAAGTAACCCATTGACGGCTATCACCCTTCCCCATTCTTCGAAAAGAGGAAACTGATGATTACTTCTTCTTTCATGCCACAGACAAAAAATATATATAGCCTTCTCTGAGTCTTTTTTTCCTTTTTATGCAAGTTATTTCTCCTTCAAGAAGCCCTAAAATCAGAACCTTCATTCTCTCTGAAGACCCTTCATTCAACATTTCAAGGAACCAGCCGTCCATTCGTCTACGCTTGAAACTCCTTCAAACTTCCACTATCTTTGCTTTGGTAAGTTTCAGAACTTTTCTGCTTTTTATTTTTGTTGTCCATGCCTCTGTGAGTTAACTATTAATTGCTGGTGTTGTCTGTGTTCATGGGTTGAGATGCATGAAAGTAGGGGATTTATCAGGTGATACTAGATAGGATGATGTTTTCTTTGCTATTTAGGACGTAAAACCGAAGTAAAAATTCGATTTTTATGC
Source organism: Humulus lupulus (assembly GCF_963169125.1). Lineage (NCBI taxonomy): Eukaryota > Viridiplantae > Streptophyta > Magnoliopsida > Rosales > Cannabaceae > Humulus > Humulus lupulus. The sequence continues at coordinate 142,758,633 of NC_084800.1, read as the reverse complement.
TAGTTGAAAAACTGAGTTTTTCCCACCTTTAAAGGAGTTGAAAAAGCTTTTTTCAAAAGCTTTTTACTTTCACTTTTGATCTGCCTTCAAACTATTCGTGTGAAAAAAATAGTTTTTTGTTAGAATGTTGTTGTATAAAAGTTTGATTTTGATACACGACCATCGTTATTCTAACCGACTTTCTAGATTCTCCATTGTCACCTCCCCATTTTTTTGATCGCAGATTTTAACGCCAAATTTGTGGGGAGGTGAGCGACCAATCGAAGACGATCTTCTTGCACAACTTCTTGAAGGCGAAGAAGAGCTGGCTCAGCGTGTTCACGAGATTCCATTCTCAAGACTTTCTTCTTCTAGACCTCAACCATCACCATCTAAAATGGCCCGCTCTAAATCTCCAGGAAAAAAGAAACCAAATCCTGGAAACAATCCAAACAATCCAAATCCTCCTGCCCAGCCTGATTCGCAGGCTAGGGTTCCCTCGACCAGTGGTCAAGAAAACACTGCCCCGGACCCTCGCATTCATGTTAGGGCTTTCCCTCGGCATTCAAACCTTCCTGATGTCAAGTGGTATCTTTCTCCCCTCAGCCAGATGACTCCCAGGATGCTTGCCAATTACCTTTGGAAGTATCCTCTCACTGGGGTCAATCTCAAGATCCCTGCTGTCGACCAGAGGGCTAACTTGCCTGGGGGTGTCTACAGCGCCTGGTCAAGGTAACATATAGAGGCGGGGGCTACCCTTCCTCTACATCCATTCTATTAGGGGGTGGCAAACTACTTCGGTGTTGCCCCCTTTCAATTTACTCAAAATAGATATAGAATGCTTGTTGCACTCTATATCCTTTACAAACTCAAAAAAATGGCCAGAGCCTACTCCTCATGAGGTCAACTTCCTTTTTGACCTTAAGTCAATAGTCCGAGACGGGCTTTTTTCATTTTTGTCACCAGGAAACAAACTGAACATTCCTGAGTGACACCACCCATATCTCCAACGTGGAGAAATACAGCCAGGAGTATTTCCTCACGCCCGACATGACTACGAACAACTTGGCATTCGCTCGAGGACGTAAATGTCCCTTTCCACTGGTCGCTACTTTTTCTTAGCAAATTTATTTGTACTTCTGTAAAGTATCTTGTGCCTTTCAGGACCATGGCTCGCCCAAACCCAACACCAGACATGGTGTTGAGGTCCAATGAATTGGCCAGGATGACTAACGCTGAAAAAAGCGTTAAGTCTCTGGTCACTGATGAAAACTTGAGGCTGTTTGGCCTCCTGACCCCTCGTCAGGAAGCGAGGGAACCCGTGGTGGCAGACGCCACTGCCGAGGGGCATCCCGAGCAGCAACCCCCAGCATCCTCTCCTCGAAGGAGACCGATTGGGGTTACGATCAGGGAACCGACTGGCGCCCCCTCAACAGAAAGGCCTTCTGCCCCCCAAGGGAAGGGGAAACAAAAGGCAACAGAGGTTATCGTAGACTTGGATGAGTCTTCAGAGGAAAATGGTGCTGTTATTTCGCTTTTAAATAGCTTGCCAATTCCCTGTCACTTATTTGACGGGGACATCAATTTTATGTTGGGTTTTATGCCCTTATAAAACCATGTCGGACAAGTAGCACGATTTCATATTATCAATAAAAGTAGTAGAAATCATTTAGTTTGACAATCGTGTTGCTTGATTATTTTATTACATGACTATTGAAATAATACAAACATTTATAAAATCCCGAACATATGGATAGTTACAATTATAGTGACTAGGTCACCGTGGATTATAGTTGTAATTATATGTTCAAAAGAACGAGTCCTAAGATTAGATCAGTGCATTGGATTTTCACTGATTAGGCAATCTATGATATGATCTACTTACACATTCAGGGTGTGATGTCTTGTCCAAGGCATCGACCAAGTAGATAAGATCAGATGTATTTAGTTACATCGGACTAGGACCGATATTGATTATTGATTGATAAATAAGTATCGTTGTTATCAAATCTAATCAATGTCACAACGTTGACCACATATTAACTCGATCTTAATTCTGAGTGATAATATTCTGCTAATTATATTATTTAAATCTTTTGACTTGTTCGTTACCAGCTTACCCTACGGTCTAGCCCATACTTACATCTTGGAGATTTATTAGTGTAATTGAGTGGGAGTATTATTCATAGATACGAAATCTATAACTTCTGTATGAGAAGTGAAAAGATGATTTCCTTAATTGCTTTGTTCAAAAGGTTAAATGATTGAGATCTCATTTCAGTGATTAAGTTCACGGAAATATCATTTATAAGGAACTTAGTGGGAGTTAAGGATAAAATACTGATGAGGGGTAAAACGGTAATTTGCACCCAGCTCATTAGTAAGTCATCGATAGATGATTGATTGATTGTAATGGTTATAACAATGGATAACGTATTTATGGTTTTGAAAATACGTTCTATGAATTCAAGAGTTCAATTCCGAGTCTATAGTGGAGTCACGAGGAATTAATAAGGTAGTGAAATTATTCGTAAATAAATTCACGGTAACTTGTTGGAGCTTGATTTCATGGATCCATGGTCCCCGCATCACCTTTGAGTAAATCATCTAGAATGTCTCAATTAATTGATTTAATTATCAATTAGGATTTTAAAAGTTGACTAGGTCAATTTTGGAAAATTTACAGAGATATGAGATTTAGAAAATAAAAGAGAATCTTTGGGTAAATTTATTAATATTGATAAATTGGTATCAATATAAATAAATAATATTAAATCAAGTTTCAAATTATAATTAGTTAATTTGAATAAGGATTTAATTAATTAATTAAAAATAAAATAAATAAATAAAAGGTTTTGAATTTAGGCCCAGTTGGGATTTAAATTCAAAACAAAGAGATTGGGCCCAAGTCCATTTATGGCAGCCCAAGGCTTTTATTTTTGTTTATTATTTTTAATTAATTAAAATTTAAATAAATCCCATTAAGTTGCCTATATAAGGAATATGATATCTAGGGTTTTCATAAGCAAGTAAGTTTCAGTTGATTGGTAAGTGAAAACCTAGACAGTCTAACCTTTCTTGGCCACTCTCTCTTCTTCTTCTCTTCAAGATATCTATCTCATGTGTTGAGAACCAGCCTACACTAGTTCTAGGTTGATCAAAGGCTTGGTGAGGAAGACTGTGTTGCTGATCTTGTTCAATCTCTTGATAATACTCTGCTACAGAAAGGAATCAAGGGTTAGAGAGATTGAAGGATGGAGTTGTTCTAGTTCCGCTGCGTAATGTAAGTTTTTACTTTACTCTGTATTTGTATCAATTTCATAGGAGCATGTTCTAGGAATTTGCATGTTTTTTTTGATAATATGTAAATTGCATGAAAATAAATAAAGATCCTGCAATGAGTTTTTTCTAACATTTTACGTATACTCCAAATCTAGGGCCAGACTTCTTCATGCCAGAGAGTGTGTGTATGACTAGTAGAGTCAGTAGTGTAGCGACAAGTAGTAGTAGCTTGAGTATTGGACTTTGTAATTTTCCTTAATTCTTTTCTGATGTACCGTAATTTGTCATCTATTTTCGTCTTACTATCTGCATGCTTATCTTTTTCTGCAGAAATGGCCTCCCCCAATGTTTTCGACTTATACCAGACTCAGGAGGAGGAGGAAGTTCCCCTGGTCCGACGGAGGAAATCGGCTAGGAGACACGATGGCGAGTCTAGCCAAGCACCCTCGGCCAAGAAGTGTCGAGCAGCTGATCCTTCAAAGGATGGGCCCTCTGGCCAACCTTCTGCTCAACCACCTGCTCCTGCTGAGAAGGAGGCCCCGCCTGCCGCCACAAATCCTTCGCCTGCGGCTAAAAAAGAACAGGCCTAGCAAACCGAACTTCCTGGGGCTAGACTCTCGAGCCGTTCCCTGTGATCAGCTAAAGATCGCCTTTCTCATATCCTAAAGCATGATTGTTGTAGGGAGGCAATGGCTGAGGCTAAGAACATGGGGGTCGATCAGATCCTCAATAGGGCTCTTAATGAAGTGGCCAGTGTAAGAACTCTTTCTCTTTTTGCAATTTTGGTTTTTATTTTTTCTTCTTGTAATATAGCCTAACTCTTATTCTTTGACTGCAGGCCATGCTGAAAATGACTGCTGCTCATACTCGCACTGGTGCCAGCATCGAGTAGTCTCTGGCGAAGGTCATCGAGGAGTTTCAAGCCGCAGAGGCTAGGCATGTTGGGGAGTTGGAGGTGGTCACCCAGCAGAAGGATGCTTTGGTGGCAGAGCTGGCAGAGAAGCAAGATTCTGTAGAAACTCTCAGGAAGCAGAGGGATGACTACCAGGAGTCTACCCGAATCCAATGGCGTGAAGTCGAAAAACTTAGGGAAGAGCATCTCGCTAAGGACGCGACCATTCCTGTTCTTAAAAGCCAGGTGGAGCAGCTTAAGCTCACCAATGCCAAGGACCTGGAGAGGTATAAGAACGCGACACTTCGGTGTTTCTACGATTTTTGGAAACACAACCAAAGTGTCGATTTCAGTTACCTCCCAGAGGACACTTTGAAGGCCGAGCTAGCCCGCTGTACTGCTCGGTTAGCTGCCGAAGAGAGAGCTAGGGTCCCTGCTTCCCCAAGCATTCAACCAGCCGCTGGAGTGGAGGGAGGAGAAGCTAGAGGGGACGTGGTCGATCAAAATGCTCCAACGGATCCTCCTGCTCCTCAAGCTCCTTAGAGTTTTTTGTTCTTTTGCTGTTCTTTAATTACACAACCTACGGGTCGTGATGTAAAGACATATTTCTTTTTAATTTTGCTGCATGGGCAACATATTTTCCTTTTACTTTTGAACAATTACATCCAAGCAGTACTGCTTGCGGTGTAAAAGAATTCCCTTTGATATTATAATATTTCTGCTTATTATAACATCTGTTCGCATGATCGAACTTAGCATAGTACTTTGGCTTGATTTAACAAAATATAAATTTTGAAAAATACTCTAAGTACCGTAGCATTCTTTCACTTATTTTGTTCATGTGTTTACCTACCTCTTGGTATGCTTTGCTATCGATGTACCTTATATGCCCCCCAAGTGACTGAGGAGATTTAGGTCCTTGGTCACTTGCCTTGACCACGACCTGTACGAACATTACTGCTCGGTATAAAATGCAACACTTTTAATACAGCAAAACAAAACACGTAATGAACAAATACATGTAATTTTTTTTTACAAAGGTTGGCAAGAATGACTGGCTGTGCACAGTCCCTTATAATTCTCGTATTAAAATGGACTAAACATGTCTTTACGAGTGTTCTTTTAAAAAGATCTTACACTTATAAGCGATCAGTCAGACAACATGACTAGCCCTTTTTCAAAACTTGTAAAAAGTTAAAATTAATACAAGCAAGTCCTTTAAGAAGGATTGTTTATTGATAATACTTGCACAGGTGTTCTCCATTCCAATAGCGCGGAACGAGATCTCCATTTAAGCGTGCAAGTTTGTATGTGGCTGGGTGAAAGACTTCTTCAATCTGGTAAGGTCCTTCCCAGTTTGGTCCGAGTACTCCAGTAGCTGGGTCGCGGGTGTTTAAGAAACCTCGTTGAAGTACTAGGTCTCTGATGTTGAACTTTCTTTCTTTTACTTTCGAGTTAAAATACCAGGCGACTTTTTGCTGGTACGCAGCTACTCGGAGTTGGGCTTTTTCTCGTTTCTCCTCAAGCGAGTCTAGGGACTCCATCAACAGTTGGCTATTCTGGTCTTGGTTGTATGTGATTCTTTGATGTGAGGGCGGATCTAGCTCGACTGGCAGCATAGCCTCATACCCGTATGCTAAGGAAAACGAGGTATGACCTGTTGCAGTTCGATGAGTAGTTCTATACGACCAGAGGACTTCAGGCAGCTGTTCTGGCCATGCTCCTTTAGCGTCTTCAAGCCTTTTCTTCAGGGTGTCCTTGAGTGTTTTATTCACTGCTTCGACCTGCTCGTTTGCTTGTGGATGCGCGACTGAAGAAAATCTTTTGATAATCCCGTGCCTTTCGCAAAAGTCGGTGAATAAGTCACTGTCAAAATGGGTGCCGTTGTCTGAGACGATCTTTTGAGGAAAGCCATATCAGCAAACAATGTTCTTGATGACAAAGTCAAGAACTTTCTTGGTCGTTATGGTAGCGAGTGGTTCAGCTTTGGCCCATTTGGTGAAGTAGTCGACTGCTACAACTACGTATTTCACTCCGCCTTTTTCCGTTGGCAGGGATCCAATTAAATCGATACCCCATATTTCGAAGGGCCATGGACTCTGCATCTGCTTTAACTCGTTTGGATCTGCGCGTGGGATTTTGGAAAATCTCTGACACTTATCGCACTTTCGCACAAACTCCGTTGAATCTTCGTTCATAGTCGGCCAGAAATAGCCTTGCCTTAGAATCTTTTTCGCCAAACTTTGCCCCCCAGTGTGATCCCCACAAAAGCCTTCATGTACTTCCTTCATTAGCTCTTTAGCTTTCTCTGGTGTAATACATCTGAGTAGTGGCATGGAATATCCTCTTCGGTATAGAACGCCATCAACTAGTATATACCTAGCAGCCTTCCTTTGAAGAGTTCTGGCTTTGTTTCTATCTGCTGGTAGTACACCATTTGTCAGATACTCCAAGTAAGGCGCCATCCATGTATCTTCCATTCGGATTTCCATACTGTTTTCATTTGCTCATATGCTTGGCTCGCTTAATCTTTCCACTGACACAATATTCAAAGTGTCAGCATCTTTTGCGCTCGCGAGTTTGACTAAGGCATCTGCGTTCGAATTCTGATCCTGAGGTATTTACTGGAGGGTATACTTCTTGAACTGGGCTAACAGATCTTTAGTTTTGTTCAAGTAGGCCACCATTTTCAGGCCTCGTGCTTGATATTCCCCTAGAACTTGATTCACTACTAGCTATGAATCACTGTAAATATCCAGCAACTTTATACTCATGTCTTTTTCCATTCTTGATCCAGCGAGGAGTGTTTCTATTCAACTTCATTATTTGACGCGCTGAAGCTGAACCTAATGGCGCAGTGAAATCGATGCCCTTCTGGCGTTATCAAGATCACCCCTGCTCCCGCGTGAGATTCGTTTGATGATCCATCTGTGAATAACTTCCACGAAGGAGCTTCATCTTGAGGCTCAGGCGCATTAGGTTTTTCGCACTGCTCGCTGTCCGGGAGTTCGGTGAACTCTGCAATAAGATCAGCCAAGACTTGTCCTTTTACTGCTGCTCGCGGTGAATATGTAATATCGAACTGCCCCAGTTCGACTGCCCATTTTAATAAACGCCCAGCCGCCTCTGGTTTTTGGAGGACTTGCCGAAGGGGCTGGTTAGTTAAGACTGTAATGGGATGGGCTTGGAAGTAAGGACGTAGCTTCCTTAAGGCCAAGATTAAACAGTATGCTAACCTCTCAATGGGAGGATACCTCAGTTCTGCTCCGATTAGCCTCTTGCTTATATAGTAAACCGCTTTTTGTACGCCTTCTTCCTCTCGTACTAGTACCGCACTAGCAGCAACTTCAGTGATCGCCAGGTAAATGAACAAAGTTTCTCCTTCGATAGGCTTTGATAATAGGAGGCTGTGCCATATGGGCTTTCAAGGCCTAAAATCCTTGCTCGCAGTCTCCTGTCCATTCAAATTTCTTGTTGCCCCTAAGTAGATTGAAGAAAGGGACGCACTTATCTGTTGACTTTGAAATAAATCTACTTAGGGCTGCAATCCTCCCAGTTAAACTTTGTACATCTTTGATCTTTTCTGGCGATTTCATGTCGATCAGGGATTTTATCTTGTCGGGGTTGGCCTCGATTCCTCTTGAATTGACAATAAACCCCAAGAACTTCCCTGATCCGACTCCGAAGGAACATTTGAGAGGATTTAATTTCATCTTGTACTTGTTCAATACATCGAAACACTCTTGTAAATCCTTCACATGTCCTTCTACCTTTTTTCGAATTTACCAGCATGTCGTCCACATATACCTCCATGTTTACTCCGATCAATTCTTTAAACATGTGGTTAACCAACCGCTGGTAAGTCGCACCTGCGTTTTTCAGTCCGAAGGGCATTACTTTATAACATTATAATCCCATATCGGTCCGAAAGCTGGTGTGATCCTCATCAGGGGGATGCATGCTGATCTGATTGTAGCCTGAGTATGCATCCATGAAAGAGAGGATCTCGTGTCCTGCAGTAGCATCGACCAACTGGTCGATCCTTGGGAGTGGGAAGCAATCCTTTGGACAGGCTTTATTGAGATCTGTAAAATCCACATAGGTTCGCCATTTGCTGTTAGGCTTGGGAACCAGTACTGGATTAGAGACCCACAATGGATAAAACGCCACTCTGATGAACCCATTCTCCTTTAATCTCTCAACTTCTTCTTTTAAGGCTCTCGACCGATCCTTATCGAGCAGCCTTCTTTTCTGTTGCACGGATTGAAAACTCTTGTCTATGTTCAGGACATGGCTGATAACTGTAGGATCTATCCCAGCCATGTCTTTGTGCAGCCAGGCAAAGACTTCCTGGTTTTTTCGCTAAAAATCCACTAGTGCATGCTTCGTGGTTGGTTCTAAGTTTTTTCCGACCTTCAAGACTCTGGTCGGGTCTTTCTCGTCAAGTTAGACCTCTTCCAGGTCCTCGATGGGTCCAACGTTTTCTTCAAAATCCCCAAAGCGAGGATCTAAATCTCTATCCTCACTTTGGGCAACACCGTATTTGGTGACTTCACCACCGGATTGGGCTTGTGTATCAATTGCCATCTGCAACCTATCTGGGGGAGTGCTCTTTGACGTTCCCTTCTTTGCCTTCATGACTGAGGCGTTGTAGCACTCCCTCGCCTCCCTCTGGTTTCCCAACACACGTCCTACCCCTGTGTCTGTCGGGAATTTCATGGCTAAGTGCCACATAGAGGTGAGGCCCGTAGATCAACCAATATAGGCCTCCCAATGACGGCATTGTACGCCGAAGGACAATCGACTACTATGAAAGTAGCGAGTAATGTCCTGGTAGTAGGCGCTGCACCTGCTGTCACTAGTAGTTTGATTGACCCTGCGGGGGCGAGTCCCTCACCAGAGAAGCCGTATATTGTTCGGTTGCAGGGCTCCAGGTCCTTAACAGACAACTTCATGCGTTCCAGTGAAGACTTATACAGGATGTTCACCGAACTTCCTGTATCAACCAGCACTCTCTTCACCATCATGTTGGCCATTTGGATATCCACGACCAGCGGATCGGAATGTGGGAACCAAACGTGTTGGGCATCGCTATCAGAGAAGGTTATTTCGCCCTCTTCTGATCGATGTCCTGGTCGTGGCGCAGAGTCCAAGCATATCGTTCTCTTGCTTTTCCACTGTTTCCCATGAGGTGCGGGCCTCCACAGATGGTTAACAATGTGCCTGTCACGGAGTCAGGCTGCAAAGGTGGCGAGCGTTGGCATGTGGGCACTTGCTCGTTGCCACCTGGAGCTTCTCGTTGGGAATTTCCTGAGGCCCGTATATATCTCCTCAAGTGTCCTTGTCTAATAAGGAACTCGATCTCATCCTTCAACTGGTTGCATTCGTTGGTATCATGCCCGTACTCGTTATGATAACGACAGAACTTGGTAGTGTCTCTTCTCGAAATATCCTTTCGAATGGGAGCAGGTTTCTTATAAGGCAAACTGGAACTCGTGGCCTGATAAACCTCTCCCTGAGACTCAACTAGGGCAGTATAGTTAGTGAACCGAGGTTCATAACGGTTACCCTTGGAATGTTTATTGTCAGAGGTGGAAGGTGTTGGAAAAGCTTATACAGGATCTTTATTTATTTTCATGTATATCTAATATTAAACAAATTAATACGAGATAGCCTAAAACATGTTTCTAAAATTGAATTCAAAGAGAAAAAAATAATATAATACTTACAGTATACGCAGCGGAATTAAGAGTCCTTCCTTCAGTTTCTCTAACTCTTGTATCCTCTCTGTCGCAGAGTATATCAAGAAACTGAACCGATCTTCTATTTTCTTCACGATCTTCCAATGTATCCTTAGAACCACCTAGACTAGTGTGGGCAATTCTCAACACATGAGATAGATATAGAGAGAAGAAGAGAAAATAACAAAGAGGTTTAGAAAATGACTTGTGTTTAGAGAGAATATAAAACTATCAGAAAATCTGACTTGTGACTTATCTGTCGTCTCTAAAATCTTCTCTCTAAGCACTCTTTTTATAGACTCAATTAGGCCATTTAATTTAATTAAAAAATCAATAAAATAACAGTCATTTTGAAGCCCTAGGTCGAAATTATCATGGGGTATAGGCCGGGAAATTTCCCATTTGATTATAAGCCCATTGGACTTAAAATTAAGGCCTGTATTATTTTCTATTGATTTAATTAATTAAATAATTATTTAAATCATTTATCAAATTAATTATTTATAATTTGAACCTTGATTTAAATTTATTTATTAATTTAGATACCAATTTATCTTAATTAATAAATCTGCCATAATTTCTCTTTTCTTCTCAAAATTACACAACTCTGTGAAACTATCCAAAATTGACCTGGTCAACTTTGATAATTCTAATTGATGATTAAATCAATTAATTGAGACTATCTAGATGATTTTATCCAAGGTACAATGGGGACCATGGGCCTATGAAATCAAGCTCCAATAAGTTATCATAAATCTAACAAATAAATTTACTAACTTATTAATTCCTCGTGACTCCACTATAGACTTGGAATTGCACTCTTGAATTCATAGAAAGCTCTATAACAAATATAGATACGCTATTAATTATCCATTGTTACAACCATAATTGTCACTCAATCCTCTATAGACGGTCTACAATGAGATAGGACTAAAATATCGTTTTACCCCTCATTGTATTTTATCCGTAAAACACTTAGTTCCTTGTAAATGATATTTCAGTAAACTAATTTAATTACTGAAATGAGATCTCTATCATTTATCACCTTGAACCAAACTAAAAGGAAACCATCGTTTCACTTCTTCATCAGAAGCTATAGATGTTCTTATCTATGATTAACACTCCCACTCAATTATACTGCCGAGTTCCCAAGATGTAAGTATGGGCTAGTCCGTAGGGTAAGCTGGTAACGAACAAGTCAAAGAACTCAAATAATACAATCAGTTAGAATACTAACCACTCAGAATTGAGATTGAATTGACCTATGGTCAACTATATGATATGACTAGAATAGATAATAACGGTATGTTTACTTATCTTATCAACTGTCAATATCGGTCCTGTCCGATGTAACAAATACATCTGATCTTATCTACTTAGCTAATGTTCTGGAATGAACATAACACTGTAATGTGTAAGTAGATCATATCATAGATTGGCAAGTCAGTGTAAATCCGGTGCACTGACTAATCTTAGGACTAACTTATTTTGAACATATAATCATATTTATATTCCACTGTGATTACGTCACTATAAATAAGATTAGCTATATGCTCGGGATTTAATAGAAGTTTATATTAAACAAATAATCATGAAAATAAAACATGTGAGCAAAGGGATTGACCAAGTCAAAAAATGATTTCTATTCTTTTATTGATAATAAAATTAGATTACAAAGAATTTGGGTTTTAATTAGGGCATAAAACCCCAACAGAAGGCTCATTGTGTGGCTGTTTCCCCCCATTCTTGCCATTGCCGTTGCCGTCCTCGTTTCCTTTGCCGTTGTCGTTGGGCTTGGACCCATTGGTGACTTTGGCGGGCTCGGCAGTCCCCTTATCCTTGCTTGGGGGTTTCCCTTCATTGGCAATAGCATCTTCGAGCTTGATGTAGCGATCAACTCGATCCAAGAATTCCTGGGTAGTTCAAACCCCATGTTTTCGAAGGCTTTCCCTGAGAGGCGTGCGGTGCTTAACCCCAAAGGTTATGGCCATCATTTTGCCTTCGTCTCCCATTGTTTTTGCTCCAGGAACTGCTCGCATAAAGCGCTGGACGTAGTCCTTCAGTGGTTCTCCATCTTGCTGGCGTATTTCAACCAGCTGGTTTACCTCAGTCGGGTGCACACAACCCGCGTAGAACTGTCCGTAAAACTCCTTTACGAAAATTTCCCAGGAAACTATACTTGCAGGAGGTAATTTAAAAAACCACTCCTGTGCGGCATCAGAAAGTGTTGCAGGGAAGATCCTACACCGAGCGTCCTCGGACACTTTCTGAATGTCCATTTGTATCTCAAACTTGTTGACGTGAGATACCGGGTCACCATACCTGTAACGCCCTGGATAGCCAGGACCACTACACTGTGTATTTATAAAGATGTGAGGCTTGCTAATCAAGTCATTTAATCAAAACGTGTCATTAACTTAAGAGTTCTAGGGCTAAAAGACATGTTGGCCTCAAAAGATACATTTTATAAGTTGTAAATAGTTTACAGAAGGGATCCCCAAAATCAACTGTGTTTAAAAACTGGTTTACAAAATTCAACAGTTAAGAGTAAACATCAGCCATACTGAGGCAAAATACAAGGTTCTGGTCCTCTCGTCCCTGTAACCTCCTCAACCGTGGCGGTTGAGCGGCCTGATATGTACATTCACCCTGCAGAGCTCTCCAATCAAGGTTGATCGATCTTGCCCTTGCCTTTACCTGCACCACGCAGCACCCGTGAGCCAAGGCCCAGCAAGAAAACAACATACACAATATAAACAACATTATCAAACAGACATTCCAGTAAGCATGTTCAGATATTCAGTCCACAACATATAAGCACACTTCAAGGTACAGGTAACCTCAACTATACTCAGGTTATTCAGCAATCTCATTAATCACATTCATACCAGATATAATAATCAATTAACATAAATACTAGGGTCGACACCTTAGGTCACACCCTCTGCTTAACCCACTGACTCCGACCCAGCTTAAACCGAGCTCAGTGCATAATAAGCTGTCCTCGGATACCAGTGTCCGAGCCGTGCCAATCGCACAAGTTAACCATGGCACGCTTAGGCCGTTGGTTTACAATTTACATGGCATAATACCATTCTTTCAATCATATATATCAGGGAGCCCTTAGTCCCGTTCAAATATTCAACCAGGTGCAATTTTCTTACCTTTAGCTTTCAGATGACTTAGCTACGGGCAATACTCCTTGAACGTGATCCGATCCTCGAGCCCTAGCTTAACCCCTAGTCACAACCATGATAAAGGATACCATTAACAATCTTAAATGAGTTCCCAAGCCAAGTTCTAGTACTCGGAACATTGAGATTCACCAAATATGGTAAAAGACTCAACCCCGAGCACCCTAGGTTAAATTTCCAAGCCTAAAATCTCAAAATCCCAAAATCCCTTAAGCACCGCGGCATGGCTCCCAAACAGAACCTTCTAAGGCCCAGAAACAGGTAAGGGCCGCGACATTTCTTGGGCCATGCCGCGGCCCGACCCTTTGAACCCAGAAAAAACCATCATTTTCAATCTCTAAACCTCACCTTAAGCCATCCCAAAGCCCCCAACTCAAAACCAATTAATAATAACAACATTAGAATGATTCAAGCAACACAATCCAACCAAAAATCCAGCCTAAGACTCACCAAAACCCCAAGTCCAACTTTTGAAATTTCAAACCCACAAAACTCAAAACCAGCCATGAAAACTCTCAAATCAACCATCAAAACTCAAATTAAACCTTACCTCAGCTGTAGAATCGATTCTCCAAGAGTCCCCTGACCTATCTTCAAAGTTTCAAGCCTTAATTTCCACCTTAAACACCAAAATCACAGATATTTAAAACTCAGCCATTTCTCTAAATCCCCAACCTTAGAAATGAAAATTCAAAGCTTACCTTGGCTCTATCTCAGACCTTGATCAGTTCCTGAGCTAATCCTCCAGACTATTTCCCCAAGTTTCAGCTTAATTCCAGCAATTCCCTCTCAAGTTTCAGTAGTTCTTCCTTTGCTAAGAGAGAGAAGAGATAGAAGGAGAGTTAGGGTCGGTTTACACTTTTCTGTCTAATATTTCCTAAGTCTTCCAAGTATATCCTTAGATTATTAGACTAAACCCAAAGCTCGGGGTACCGGAAACACCCCCGAGGGCAAAATAGTAAAATCCCCCAATAATCCCGCCTAGACATCCTAACCTCAAATATATCTCCAATTATTTATTCTCATCACCCGATAGTCCGATTCACTACCCGATACCTAAAATACTCCTTGACTTGCCCAAAGTCAATTATAATGCCCCGTTGTGACTTTTCCCGCTATCTAGCCCTAGGATCGCCTCAAATCGCCGGCTGCAGAATTATCCACATAATAATGTGGTTCTCACATACACAACATGTCTATTTCATATTATCACATAATATCACCAATTATCATATAATGTCATTTAAGCGCTATTAATCACATAATATCACATTCAAATAAGTACTATTCACTCAAATCCCATTTATGCCCTCTCGGCACACTAATCAAGGTCCTTAAGCCTTATTAGCGAATTTGGGTCGTTACAATACCCATCAAAGTTTGGAAGCGTAGGCATTTTGAACTTGCAAGGGGTTTCTGCCATAGCTATCCTCTGGACGAAGGGAGTGCCTTTTCTCCTATCGTGGTCGATATAAGATGTCCTTCCCCCGACCATGTAACGACCCAAATTCAGTGTTAAGGCTTAAGGGCCTGGAGTAGTGTGCCTGGAGGGCATGATGGGATTTTGTGTGTGACTTTATTAAGTTTAATGCATCATTATGATTTATTGCACGTTATATGACTATTGGATTATTTGAGATGCATGACTATGTGAATCAGTATGCATGTAGAACTGATTGTCTTAAAATGAGCATGATTGTAACTTGGCCATGTTAGGGCATAACTGTGATAATTATACTATGTGAATTGTGCCATGTGAGTGTGATGTTTTACCAGGATGCACGCATCGGGACGGTCCTAGAGAGCCAGTTAGTCTAAAAGTCACAACGGGTTGTTGTACCCGGCTCGGGAGGAGCCCAGGGGTACTTCGGGAATCTTATAAGTTGAGTTTAGAAAGAGTGATTAGTATTGGTAATTTGGTAACCATTTGTAACTGCTGTGAGTAACAAGTTTTAAAATAGGAAGTGGTAGAATTGAAATGAAAGTGTTAAGACTTAAGTACCCTTGAAGGTTTAGCTTAGAAGGATTAGTAAGGAGGGGTAATTTGGTCTTTTGGCAAGGCAAATAGACATTATGCAGCTGGGATTTAGGGGGTACGGTTTGGGAATTTGGGTCACTTGTGGCTTTGATAAATTAGAAGAGAAGGAAAAGGAGAGGAGAGAAAGGCTAGGGCAAAGAAGAAGAAAGAAGAAGAGGTGTAGAAAGAGGCTGAAGTGGGAAGCTTAGAAGGAGATCAAGGGAACTTTTAGGGTGGATTCTACTCTTGAGGTAAGGATCTTATGCTTATTTAAGTTTGTTTTCTGTGTTGATTGAGGAATTTAATGCTTGAGTTAAGATTTTCATGGGTTTTGATTTGGGTTGTTGAATTTGAAATCAAAGGAGTGGATCTTGTGTGTATTGATGTTTTGGATTTGATTCTAGTGTTTATGGGGTGTTAGATTGTTCATATGAGGTTTGGATTTGAGTTTTGGGGTTTAGGTTTTGGTTTGGGATGATTTGGGGAGGTTAATGCTCGGGGAAAATTGCAGGAAAAACCCAGAATTCTGGGTCTGCGAAGGCGTGCCGCGGCAGGGTTTTTGTGTGCCGCGGCAAGGGAGCTTCTGTCTGATGGGTGCCGCGGCACAAGGATGTGGTGCCGCGGCACAAGGCAATTTTCAGGGTAGCTCTTTTTGGCAATTTTAGGTCTTAGCTCTGGGGGTTCGTGGGATGCCTCCGGGGTGTTGATTTAAGGTTTTAGAGGTCCCGAGAGTGCGGGATTGGTCCCGGGAAGTGGTTTTGGGTTTGGTTAGTATTAAAAGTGTTTTATGTGTGTTGTGACTAGGATTTCGGAGAGGCTCGTGCTAAAGGACCGTGCTCGTGACCGTGGTACTTTGGAAAGCACGGGATACAGGTAAGAAAACCGTAACACCCGAGTTTAGGGCATGGCCCCACTGTGTGATTGTAGGGCGTGGCCCCGGATTGTATTACGTGCAAATGCTTAACCTTAAATGAACCATGATGTGTGTGAATGCTTATTTTGAATGTACTATATGTGTTATTATGATGAGACGAGCGGCAGAGGCCGGGTACGGCATAGGCCGGGACGGCCGTGGGCCGAAAGTAACACAGCACATGGGATGCTTATATTCAGGGTGGGACCCAAGGGATACATGAGTTATCCTCGCGGTGAGAACCGAAACTCCAGGCTTTGGTAAGGCCTTGGGAGCGGCATGGCCGTACTTGTTTATTATGGTGGTTTTCCTATGTATCAGTGAATTATTGCCAGCTATTTACTTTGCATATGTTATGTGTTATTTGGGTTTTCTTGCTGGGCTTCGGCTCACGGGTGCTCCGTGTGGCAGGTAAAAGCAAGGAGTCAGTCAACCGGCCATGAGTATGGAGAGCGTGGGGGCGGCGCGTACATGTTCGGCCTGCCCGACTGCTTTGGTTGGGGGCATTTTGTATATGGCTGTATTTAACCATTCTTTTGATAGCTGATCAAGTGTAAATCTATTTTGAGTTGTAAATATTTTGTAAACCTTAATTTGGGATCCCAGATGTTTTATAATTAACGTTTTTAATGAAACTAAACATTTTCAAAGAGTACAGCCTTAAACTCTGGATTATTCACACTTTTGGTTTTAGAAACCACTTGAGTCCATTAAATGCACAATTTCTGTTTTAAACTCACTTAGTAACGGCTCTAAGGTAGTAGGGCGTTACAGACCAGCTGCTGCACTGCCTGGTTGAGGGCATCTATCTGGGCCTACACGGCACTAGGAATCGTCGTGGCCTCTGGTGCTGGGGGGATGTACTCGCCATGCTGCTTGCGGCGATCATTGAGTACGTCTCTTAAGTCCTCGTCTCTCCTCCGCTGCTCGCTAGCTCCGAGCCGGTTGAAGAAGTTATTTTGTCTGGGCTACCCCCCAGCGTCCCGTCTGTCGGGTTGGTCATCCTGAGGTGGTTGGCTCCTGCCTCCACCTATTTCTTCATTCCTCCGACCGGCATTTCCTCTGCCTGAGTCGGCCTCATTATAACCATGGCCATCTCTGAATCTTGATTGGCTATGGTGGGATCGACTGTTCCCTCGGTTGCCTTCTCGGGCTGGAACCTCCCAAGCATTAGAGGGTGGCCTGCATTGGTTGGTGGGTCCCAGGACCGTAGAGCCTAACTTTGAGTTCCTCCTGTTACCAGGTGGACGCTGTCTTCTGCTTGGAGGGTTTGGCTTGTCGCCCCTATGGCGTCTAGGACTGCGAGGCAGCTGCCCGGCCCTATTCTGCCTTTGTTGCGGGGGATTGCCGTGACCAGCTTGGGATGGAGGCTGTTCCTCAGGGTCCATCAGTGGGACGTCGTCCTGACGTGCCGGTGGCTGCTCGGGCCTTTGTGGGCTTGAGGGTTGGATAGGCGGGCTAGAATTGGGACCCCTGTGGGGTGGCCCATTCGCGGGTTGATCAGGCTGCGAGGCAGGTGCAGCCTGATTCCTAGCCAGTTGTAAGGCTGCCTCGAGGGCTGCCATGGCCTCCCTCTAGCGACGGTCCATCTCCGCCTGCCTTTCACTCAGCTCCAGGCGCTTCCGCTCAATTTCTTGTTGTTCCCACTCCATGATTTCGGCAGCACTTTCCTGGCCGGCCCTCAAATTGGCCAGTTCCTCGTGCAACGCCCCTAGGGTACCCTTCAGCGTTGTGTCGTCCATTTCTTCCTCATCGAATTCCAAATGTGGCTCATCCTCAGCCACGTTTGGAGGAGGAGGAGGCGGGTGAGATGGCGCAGCGCCGACCGCCTGTCCAGTTTTCCTGGTAGTTTTCTCCATTGATCTTTCAACGATAATATATCAAGCTCTCAATGAAAGCACGAGAATGTTGACCCTGATTTTGGCCAACTGACACGGAGTCAAATTTGCTTGATGTGGACAAACACGCTGGAAAGAATGTGATGACGAAATAATAAAGAAGACAAGAGATTATAGTGGTTCGGCCCCAGAATCTGGTAATAACCTACGTCCACTTGAATTATTATTGATATAGGATTCAAAGGAGTGATCAAAGAACTAGGGTTCAATGAGTTTCAACAACCTCTGAAGAACAATACAATATGTCAAATAGAATTACTCTAGTCTCAAATAATTCAAAGGCCAAAAGTCCCTTCCTTGAGCTATCTTTCTCTATTTATAGGCTCAAGGGGGATTACATTCATTTGTTACAGATATTCTTTCCTAAATAATAGGATACTCAGGAAATCATGGGAGTCAATTTCGGGATTGACTAAGATCTTTATAAAAATATCATGAGATACGTGGAACCTGCGACCATACTGGTCGCAGGTAAATTTCGACTGCCTTTTGCTTGTAATATCTCTTCTGGTCGATACCCTAGCAGAATCCCGCCAAGTGTCAGCCATGTGTCCAGAAGTCACTTGCCACATCATTCTTGCCTGTTTTTTGGATAACAATCATCATATAATAATATGATCCACATAATCATGCATATGATCATATAATGGCACAATAAATCAATTATGGCCCTCCCGACCTCCTAATCAAGGTCCTGAACCTTATTAGGAAATTTGGGACGTTACACTAGTTGTATCCAGGGTTTTAAATGATTTAGACTTAGTTCGTGCTAGGTTTATTGACACCTCGTGTGTTCTTAAAAGAAAAACATCGGTTAATCAATTTTACTAACTTCTAAGTTTAGGACCTGGTTGTATCCAGGGTTTTAAATGATACGTGCTAAGTTTATTGACACCTCATGTTTTCTTAAAAGAAAAACACCAGCTAATAAATTTTACTAACTTCTAAGTTGAAGACCTGGTTTTATCCAGGGTTTTAAATGATTTAAACTTAGTTCGTGCTAGGTTTATTGACACATTGTGTTTTCTTAAAAGAAAAACATCAATTAATCAATTTTACTAACTTCTAAGTTTAGGACCTGGTTGTATCCAGGATAGTTTTGTACCTGGTTATATCTAGGATTTTAAGTGTTTCAAACTCATCCTTAATTCGTATATCTAATTTTAATCTATCTCAGGTTATATGCCCCCCAAGTAACTAGAATGTGAACTTTCTCGGTTACTTAGACAAACGTTATAACACGAACTGATATATATATAATCTTGCGAAGGGAAACACTTAAAACTATAGGAAAAATAAGAAATACATGATGATCCCTTCATTTCTCAGTCAAATGGATTTTATAGCTATGCCTTACATAGATGGATGGTATCACTATTGATAATACTTCTTTAGGTGCATGGCATTCCAGGTCTGTGGGACAGTTTCTCCACTAAGTTGAGCTAATTTGAAAGTTCCTTCACGCATTACTTCCATAATCTGATAGGGCCCTTCCCAGTTCAAACCTAAAGTGCTGTCTTTAGGGTCCTTATTCGCCAAAAAGACCCTTCGGAGAACCAGGTCGCCCAAACCAATTCTACGTCTTCTAACCTTGGAATTAAAATAAGGAATGATTTTCTGTTGGTAATGTGCGAGCTATAGTTTTCAATCCTCTCGTTTCTCATCAATCAGGTCGAGAGACGCATTAAGCAACTCCTCATTCCGCTCCTGGTGGAATGTCTGTAGCCTGTGCGTGGCTACTTTTGTTTCGACGGGAAGGACGACCTCACTTACGAAAGTCAGGGAGAAAGGGGTGTGTCCTGTGGAGGTCCGGTGGGAAGTCTGGTACGCCCATAGTACCTGCGGGAGGTGCTCAGGCCAAACTCCCTTGGCCTCGTCTAACCTTTTCTTAAGGCTCGCTTTGAGGGTCTTATTCACAGCCTCGACTTGCCCATTGGCCTATGGGTACGCAATCGAAGAGAAAATTTTAATTATGCATTGCTTTTCATAGAACTCAATGAAGAGATCACTGTCGAATTGAGTTCCATTATTTGACACGATCTTCTTGGGAAGCCCAAACTGGCAGACCATACTCTTAACCACAAAGTTGAGGTCTCTCTTTGAGGTGATGGTTTCCAGAGGCTCGGCCTCTACCCATTTCGTGAAATAATCAATGGCCACCATCGCATAAAAAACTCCTCCCTTTCCCGTAGGTAAAGCTCCTATTAAATCAATTCCCCATACTGAAAATGGCCATGAGGATGAGATCATCGTTAGCTCGACTGGCGAAGCTCGTGCGATTGTGGCTTGCGTTGGAATTTGTCGTACTTCTGAACATGGGAGATGGAATCTTTTGTTAAAGTGGGCCAAAAATAACCCCGCCTTAATATCTTTAAGGCTAGGTTTTGCCCCCTAGTATGATCCCCACAGAAGCCTTCATGCTCCTCTTGCATAATGGTTTTACCCTCCTCCGACAGAACACACCGTAGAAGAGGCAAGGAATGGCCACATCAGTACAATATTCCATCCACTATTACATATCTTGGAGCTTGATAGAGTATCCTTCTCGCGTCTTTTCTCTCTTCAGGTAGCTTCCCTGTTGTAAGATACTCCATCATGGGGGTCATCCAGGTCGGCCTAGCACCAATCATCTCGATCTCCGTCGCGTTTCCTGCCATGCTTGGACTTTCCAAGAATTCCACCGGTACTACGTTCAAAGTCTCAGCTTCCTTGGAGCTGGTGAGCTCACCAAAGCGTTTGCGTTAGCATTCTGCTCACAAAGGATCTGTTCGACGATGCCATACTTAAATTCTGATAGCTCTTTCTTCACCCTGGCTAGGTAAGCTGCCATCTTGGTACCCCGCGCTTGGTATTCCCCTAACACTTGATTGACCACGAGCTGGGAATCACTATAACACTGGACGACCCATTCCTTCAATTCCTTTGCCACTCTAAGCCCAACTAACAAATCCTCGTATTCAGTTTCGTTGTTTGATGCTTTGAGTCTGAATCATAGCGCAGTATGGAATCGATGCCCCTCCGGAGAGATCAGTATGATCCCAGCTCTAGACCCGTTCTCGTTAGAGGAGCCATCCACGAATATTCTCCCCAACTCCTGCCCCAGCTCTTTCAAAAGCTCCTCTTGAAATCCGGTGCATTCAGCCATGAAATCAGCAAGGGTCTGGCTTTTGATCGAGGTCCGTGGTACGTACAGTATCTTGAACTGGCTGAGTTCGACTGCCCATTTTAAGAGACGTCCCGACGCTTCAGGTTTTTGCAATACCTGCCTTAGAGGTTGGTCAGTCATGACGTGAATTGAATGGGACTAGAAGTACGACCTAAGCTTCTTGGAGGCTAATATCAAGCAGAATGCCATCTTTTCCATCAAGGGATACCGTGATTCAACTCCGAGATGTCTTTTGCTTATATAATACACCGATTTTTTAACCCGGTCTTCTTCCCAAACCAACACGGCGCTGGCTGCATTTTCTGTCATAGCCAAATAACAGAATAGGGGCTCCCCTGCCACTGGCTTAGACAATACTGGGGGCTCGGCCAAATGTGTTTTTAGATCGAGAAATGCCTGTTCGCACTCCTCAGTCCATTCAAATTTCTTATTTCCTCGGAGAAAGATATAGAATGGCAAGCACTTATCAGTGGATTTTGAAATGAACCAATTTAGGGTTGCCACCCTTCCAGTCAGGCTCTGGAATTATTTACGCGATATGGGCGAAGGCATTTCCAATAGTGACTTGATTTTATCTAGATTTTCCTCTATCCCCCTTGTATTGACTATGAACCCTAGAAACTTTCCCGATGCCACTCCAAAAGTACACTTCTGGGGATTCAGCCTCATATTGTATTTCCTCAGGATCTCGAAACATTCATTTAGGTCGAACACATGGTCGTCTGCAGTCTTGGATTTGACTAGAATGTCATCGACATACACTTCCATATTTTTTTGATCTAGCCAACGAACATTATGTTAACTAACCGTTGGTAGGTAGCCCCAGCATTCTTTAGTCCGAAGGGCATAACTTTATAAAAGTATACATTTGTTGGAGTCATAAAGCTAGTATGCTCCTGGTCCGCAGGATTCATTGCGATCTGGTTATATCTAGAATGTGCATCCATGAAGGACATAAGCTCATGCCTTATGGTGGCATCTACCAACTGATCAATTCTCAGCAATGGAAAGAAATCCTTAGGACAAGCTTTGTTCAGGTCAGAGAAATCGATGCAGGTCCCCCACTTTCCATTTGGCTTCGGGACTAGGACAGGATTCGCGACCCATATCAGATATTTTTCTCCACGAATGAACCCGCACTTTAATAACCGAGCTACTTCTTCCTCCAATGCCTCAGCTCGGACTGTCCCCAGACGACTCTGTTTTTGGGACCTGGCGGGCACGCTTTTATCCAAATTCAAGGTGTGCATGATCATGCTCGGGCTGATCCCCACCATGTCCTCATGAGACCAGGCGAATACATCTAGATTCTCCTGCAAGAATTTTACACGCTCCTATTTTCTACCATCATCGAGATTTTTCCCAATCTTAACGATTCTTGAGGCGTCCTTGGGATCTATATTTACCTCATCGAGCTTCTCGATAGCCTGGAGCTCTGACTTGTCCTTGCCTATTCGGGGGTCGATATTATCACTCAGGGTGATGTCTCTATCCTTGGATTTTTGAGGTTCTTTCGTCCCGGGAGCAGCTTCCGTCTCTTGGGACTCCTCGCCTCCATCGCTTACTGTCATTGTCTGCTGCCCGGGTTGTGATTTTCCCTTAGTGGAAATGCTATAGCATTCCCTGGCAGTGAACTGATCGCCCCTAACAATGCATGCTCCCACAGATGAGGGGAATTTAATTTCTAGGAGACGAATAGAGGTTATGGCTTCAAATTCCATCAATGTAGGTCAGCCCAAGATCGCATTATAGGTCGATGGACAATCGATGACCACGAATTCCAGGATCTTGGAGATAGTTCATTGACCTTCACCCAGCGTTACCACTAACTCGATTGTCCCAATGGCCGCTGACCCCTCACCAGAGAATCCATACAAAATCATGGAAGTTGCCTTCAGGTCTGTTACAAACAGCCCCATTTTTCTAAGGTTGAACTAAAGAGTAGATTCACATAACTCACGTTATCTACTAGTGTCCTCCTAACTCTCTAGTTGGCGAGCTGGATCGTTAGACCAGAGGGTCGTTATGTGGGAACTGGACATGACTGACATCTTCCTCCATAAAAGTGATTGGTTGCTTCTCCAATCGTTGATGCTTTGATGATCGTGGTCCCGGAACAAATTCTACTCCGTTGTGGGATTTTAGCTCGTTAATATGCCTTTTCTGGGCACCTCTGCTCATACCTGCCAGATGAGGACCTCCAGAAATGGTTGCTATATCTCCTCCTGTTATCGGGGAGGGTTGTCTTGATTCACCTGAGCTCCATTTTGATTCATTGGAGCCTCCAGAGCTGATGGAATGTTTTGTCCAGCAAACTGTCTGGAATTCACTCGATTCTGGGCGTACTGAGCCAAGGGTTCTGCCCTGATGAAAGTCTCGATCTCATCCTTTAGTTTTCTATAGTCATCATTATTATGACCGATATCATTGTGGTATCAACAAAATTTTGATGGATCTCTCTTTGCCCTTTGATTCTTTAACGGCTCTGGTTTCTTCCACGGAAGGCGACCCGAATTTGCCAAGAAGATACGCTCTCTAGTATCCATGAGGTCGGCATAAGTTGCATAGACCGGTTTAAACTTCTCCATGGTTTGTCTTTCTTTAACCCACTCTGGTCGCCCTCACCATTTCCCTTTCTTTTATTACCCCCTTGGTTATTCTGGGCAACGGTTTGAGCTGTAGCACTAGCCACATTTGTTTCCGCTCCAACAGGTTGAACAGGGGCTGGGCTGGTTCCTGCAACAGAACTCTTCTAGGTTAATCCATATTTGAGCTCGGTTAAGGAACTCATCCACAGTGTTAACTCCCTTTCTATGTAGTTCCTGCCATAGGTCGCCTCCCACAAGGATTCCCGTCCTCATTGCCATGAGCCTAGAACTCTCATCGACATCTCTAGCTCGTGCAACAACATTGGCAAACCTACTCAGGTATGCTTTCAAAGGTTCTCCGGGCTGCTGCTTTACATTTGCAAGGGAGTCGGCCTTAATCCAAGCTGCCTGAGAAGCCCTGAAAGCTCTCTTAAAATCAGTAGCGAAATTCTTCCATGAGTTGATAGAGTGTATTTTGTACTATTTGAACCATTGCCTAGCCGCCCTGATCAGAGTCGGCGGGAATATTAGGCACCTTAGCTCGGGCCCGATGTTGTGGGCCATCATCAAGGTGTTGAACATCCCCAAATTTTGATTTTGTCAGACGGATCTCCATCTCCATCAAATTTTGATAAATGGGGCATCCTGAAACCCGGCGGGTATGCAGTTGCCGCAGTGTTTGGGGCAAAAAGCTCGAGCTCATCCCCTGAATCATATTCATCTTTTTCCTTTTCTGTTAGGAGTCTTTTCATCAGCTCCTCCATCTGGGCTAACCTTTCGAGGGTTTGATGTTTGATTCCTTGGTTATTTTGAGGCAATTCAATAGCTCCCGTCCTACCATACGCGTTCGGCGGGTTGTTGTCCCTCCAAGTTTGAGCTTGGTTTGGTAGGTCATTCCCGTTATCACGTACTTCGGAAGGACCTCCCTCTTGACGAGTGTAACTGGCTCCTTCGTTTTGGACTGAATTTCTCCTCTGTGAGTTTAGGCAATCTCGCAGATCAAGCTGTGGATCGAACTGAGGGCTCTGAGCCGAACTCAAGTGATTTCTCAAGTCCGCATTGGATCTGCCACTTTGATGGCTCCCTGTCCAATAACTCCCATTAGCGAAACTCAATGCTCGTGGTTGAGGCTAAGGATCTAGATCATTGACGCGCGTCCGCGGGGCATAAGTAGGGGCAGCAAGAGGAGGATTTCTCCTGCTGTCCCCATAAGCAGGAACATTTCACGCAGAACAAGGCGGTGTTTGATGTCTTGTGGGTGATGGGGGATGCCTAACTGGCGAGGCAATTCTTGTCCCATCAGGACGAACCAAATTAGCTCGTGGTCGTTCTGCTCCACCATTTCTAACTATCTGCGTATGGCAATCTGATTATGATCTAAGAGGGTTGGCTAGAACGTGTTGTCTTTGCGAGCTTGCCCCGAACCTTCCCCGTGGGTTGTAATGGGCGTTTCCAGGCACATACGACGGTGGTACTAAACTTAGGGTTGAGGTCCTAACCGACCGACTGACTTATCAATGACCCCTGGAAGGGCCATTAGGCTGAGCATTTTGGTGATCTTGTGCCATGGGCGCAGAACTTAAGGTGGCAGTTCTGCCTGACTGCCTTGGTTTGGATCAGTCATTCCTACGGGACTTATCAGAGCCACTTTGCCTCTTTCTGACATTAACATCGGTTGCAAGAAGGGGTAGCCAAGCCAAAACCACCTCAATTTGCTTGTTTGTTTTGGCCAAATGGCTTCTTAACTGCATGTTTTCTAGTTCTGTTATAGTCAAGTAATCTGGGTTCGGATTCGGCGGCAATGACGCCGATCTCCCAGTGTCGTCGTGGCCCATCAATTGCTTTCCCGGTCGTTGTTGGATTTTAGGGCTATGCTCACTGGAAACAGCGGCATGGTGAGCCTCCTACCCACCAGACTGTTCCATCTCATTGTCGTGCCTCGATCGAGTGACAACCATGACAAACTTTGATTGGGATTTTGATGAAAGCACTAATCTGCAGCTCTCAATGAAATCACCAAACTGTTGACGCAGTTTTTCGCCAATAGTGAATTAAGAAAATAACTGGGATGAATTAGTGCTTAATGATAAACTGTAATAAGAAAAGGACTCTCAAGAATTCTCGAAAGGAAATTCCTAAGAACACTCGTCTTTTTTATGTGGTTCAGTGGTTAAAATCCACCCAGTCCAAGAGTCTATGTTATTATTGTTTTTCTCTCTGAATTTTGACAGAGTTTTAGTATTATAGAATAATCCCCCCTCCCTCTATCCAAGATCTCAGTATTTATAGAGAAAATTCTTGGATAGGTCTTAACATCTATTTTTATTTGTATTACACTTATTATAAATATTCCAATTTATCCTAAGGCATTGTCAGATCAGGAAATAAAACTACTCCTAGATCCTCAGGGATATGCGGACATGCCTTGCCTGACCATGCACAATTATATTACGTGTCTGGGATTTCAGGGATCCGTGGACATGCCATGTGTAATTCCCTGGATAGCCAAGACCATTACGTTGTGTGTTTATAAAGGTGCAACACTTGCTAATCAAGTCATTTAGTTAGAAACGTGTTAATGAAACTATAATTGAACTACGGTTAAAAGATGTTGGTTACAAAAGTTACATTTCATATAATTTAACATTTTGTATATGGGATCCCAAAAGAAATAGAGTTTAAAAGACAGTTTACAAAAATTCCAGATTATAAACATGTATTGGCCACTCTAAGGGAAAAACAGACATTTAGGCTTCTCCCATCCTGTACTACTCCTCAGCTGTGACGACCGATCAACTGACTATGTACACTTAGCCTCAAAGCTCTCCAACTCAAGATTGGTCCACCTTGCTCTTGCCTTTACCTGCACCACGTAGCACCCGTGAGCCGAGGCCCAAGAGGAAACCAGATAACAGAGCATAATCATCAATCAAACAACTCATAAAGCATAGTCATATATTCAACAATCCATAATGCTCACACAATCAGGAATACAGCATATCAAGTTCATCAAATTAACATTAATTATCAATTCATATATTAACCAGGGTCGATGCCCTTAGGTCGCACCCCCTATTTATCCCACTAACTCCGACTCGCTTAAACCGAGCTCAGTGAATATTAAGATGTCCTCAGATACCAGTGGCCGAGTCGCGCCCTGTGCGCAAATATTGATTCCGGCACTCTTAGGTTATTTATCATAGGTCCCCATGGCATAATACCATCTATGACATCTTATACAAGTAAAGGGAACTCTTAATCCCAACATAATCTCGCCAGGTGTAGTTTCTTACCTTTGATTCCGATAGT
The DNA here is from genome assembly GCF_963169125.1 of Humulus lupulus. Classification (NCBI taxonomy): domain Eukaryota; kingdom Viridiplantae; phylum Streptophyta; class Magnoliopsida; order Rosales; family Cannabaceae; genus Humulus; species Humulus lupulus. The sequence continues at coordinate 142,731,654 of NC_084800.1, read as the reverse complement.
TTTGATTTGAGAAATCAACCGTCAAGCGCGATTCAGTCAGAGCCCTAGCGTACACCTAGTCACAGCCATTGTTGACCCTGATTTTGGTCAACTAACACGGAGTCAAAAATGCTTGATGTGGACAGATATGTTAGAATGAATATAATGACGAAAACAGTAAAGCACACAAGAATTTATAGTGGTTCGGCCCCAGAAACTGGTAATAACCTACGTCCACTTGAGCTATTATTGATATAGGATTTAAAGGAGTGATCAAGGAACTAGGGTTCTATGAGTTTCACCAACCTCTGAAGAATAAACAATATATCATAATGTACTAGCTCTAATTCTCTCGTAAATCTATACTCTCAAGTAAGCAAAAAGCCAAAAGTCCCCTCCTTGAACTATCTTTCTCTATTTATAGGCTCAAGGAGGATTACATCAATTTGTTACAGATATTCTCTCCTAATTAATCGGATCATCAGGAATAATTGGAGACAATCTCGAGATTGACTTAGATCTTTACAAAATTATCTTGAAATATGCGGAGTGTACGACTAGGCTGGTCATAAGAAAAGCTCAACCGTTATGCATGCAATATCTTACTGGTCGATACTCTAACAGAACTCTGCCAGGTGTCAGCCACGTGTCCAGAAATCACTTGCCACATCATCCGTGCCTATTTTTTGGATAACATTTGTCCCCAAGTTTATTTATTACAAGCAATAAATAAACTTTTAAGGAAACGACCCTTCGATTACCCCACCAGGTCTGTCAGAGTAATTCGTGCAATCTTGGGAAAAGTAACCTACCCTTGTCTAATCATGGCTTTTCGGTTCTCAAGTAACCTTTCAATGGCTATTACCCTTCCCCATGCTTCGAAAAAGAGGAAACTGATGATTACACCCTTTTTATGCCATAGACAAAAATATATATAGTCTCTCCAAGGTCTTCTTTTCCTTTTTACGCAAGCTATCACTCTTTCAAGAAACCCTAAAATCAGAGCTTCCATCTTCATCTGGAGACCGTCTTCTAGCGTTTCAAGATTCAGTCCGTGAGTTCTTCGACGCTCAAAAACTCTCTCAAATCTCCACGATCTTTTTTCTGGTAAGTCTCAGAACATTTATGCTATATATTTTTGCCGTGCATGCTTCTGTGGATTGACTGTTGAGTTCATTTGTTTCTGGGTTGAGACGCATGACAGTAGGGGGTTTAATGGGTGATACTGTATAGGATGATACCTCTCTGCCATTAAGGAGTTACGAGTTAGTTTGATAGTTGAGATCACGACTTTAGGACTTAAAACCGAAGTAAAAATTCGATTTTTATGCCAGTTGAAAAACCAAGTTTTCCTGCCCTAAAAGGAGTTGAAAAAGTTTTAAAAAACTTTTTGCTTTCACTTTTTGATCTGTTTCTCAAACTGTTCGTGTGAAAAAATTAGTTTTTTGTTAGAATGTCGTTGTATAAAAGCCTAACTTTTATACCCAACCAGCGTTATTCTAAAAAACTTTCAAAATTCTTCATCCTCACCTCCCCATTCTTTTGTTCGCAGATTTTAATGCCAGATTTGTGGGGAGGTGAGCGGCCCATCGACGACGATCTTCTTGCGCAACTGCTTCAAGGCGAAGAATAACCAGCCGACCGAGTTCACGAGATTCCATTTTCCAGAGTTTCTCCTAGACCTCAACCATCACCACCTCAAATGGCCCGTTCTAAGTCTCCAGGCAAGAAAAAACCAAACCCTAAAAACAATCCAAATTCACCTGCCCAGCCTGATTCGCAGGCTAGGGTTCCCTCGACCAGTGGTTGAGAAAATGCTGCCCCGGACCCTCGCATTCAAATTAGGGCCCGCCCTTGGCATCAAAACCTTCCTGATGTCGAGTGGTATCTTTCTCCTACCAGCCAGGTGACTCCCCGAATGCTTGCCAATTACCTTAGGAGGTATCCTCTTACTGGGGTTAATCTCAAAATCCCTGTTGCTGACCAAAGAGCTAACCTGCCTGGGGGCGTCTATAGCGCTTGGTCCAGGTATCACATAGAGGCAGGGGCTATCCTCCCTCTACATCCATTCTACCAGGGGGTGGCCAACTACTTCGGTGTTTCCCCCTTTCAAATTACCCCAAACAGATATAGAATGCTGGCCGCACTCTATATCCTTTATAAACTCAAAAAATGGCCAGAACCCACCCCTCATGAGGTCAACTTCCTTTTTGGCCTTAAGTCCAACCCTCAACAATACGGGACAGGATTTTTTCATCTTTGTCACCAGGAAACAAATCGAACGTTCCTGAGTGACACTACTCACATTTCCAACGTGGGGCAGTACAATAAAGAGTATTTCCTCACGCCAGACATGACTACGAACAACCTAGCCTTCGCTCGAGGAGGTAAATGTCACTTTTCACTGGTCGCTACTTTTCCTTCGCAAGTTTTTCTACATTTTCTTAAAGTGTATTGTTCCTTTCAGGACCATGGTTATGCTCGAACCCAACACCAGACATGGTGTTGAGGTCCAACGCACTGGCCAGGATGGCAGACGCTGAAAAAAGCGTTAAGTCCCTGGTCACCGATGAAAATCTGAGGCTATCTGGCCTCCTGGCTCCTCGCCATGAAACAAGAGGACCCGTGGTGGCAGATGCCACTGCCGAAGGGGATCCCGAGCAGCAACCCCCAGTGTCTCCTCCCCGAAGGAGGCCAACGGGGGTTATGATCAGAGAACCCACTAGCGACCCTTCAGTAGAGAGGCCTTCTGCTCCTCAAGGGAAGGGGACACAAAAGGCAATAGAGCCCGTCATAGACTTGGAAGAGTCTTTAGACGAAAACGGTACTGTTATTCTGCTTTTAAATAGCTTGCTGATTCCCTGTCACTTGTTTGACGGGGACGACAATTTTACGTATACTCCAAATCTAGGGCCAGACTTCTTCGTGCCAGATAGCGAGTGTATGACTAATAGAGCCAGTAGTATGGCGACAAATAGTTGTAGCTCGGGTACTAAACTTTGTGACCTCTTTTCTTATTTGCCATGATTTTTTATCTACCTTTGTCTTACTGCCTGCATGTTTTTCTTTATCTGCAGAGATGGCTTCCCCCAACGTTTTCGATCTGTACCATACCCAGGAGGAAAAGGAGGTCCCCCTGGTCCGAAGGAGGAAATCAGCCAGGAGGCATGATGGCGAATCAAGCCAAGCACCCTCGGCCAAGAAGAGTCAAACAGCTGATCCTTCCAAGGACGGGCCTACTGGCCAACCTTCTACTCCTGCTGAAAAGGAGACTACCCCTGCTGCCAACCCTTCGCCTGCGGCCCAAAAAGAACAGGCCCCACAAGCAGAACTTCCTGGGGCTAAACTGTCGAGCCGTTCCTTGTGATCAACTAAAGATCGCCTTGCTCACATTCTAAAGCATGACCATTGCAGGGAGGCAATGGCTAAAGCTGAGAGCATGGCGGTCGATCGGATCCTTAACAGGGCTCTTAACGAAGTGGCCAGTGTAAGTATTCTTCCTCTTGGCCTTTATCGTTCCTTCTTGTAATATAGTCTAACTTTTATTCCTTAACTGTAGGCCATGTTGACAATGACTGCCGCTCGCACCCGCGCCACTGTTAGCATCGAGCAGTTCCGGGCGAAGGCTGCTGAGGATCTTAAGGCCGCAGAGGCTAGGCATGCCGGGGAGTTGGAGGTGGTCACCCAGCAAAGGGATGCAACGGTAGCAGAATTGGCTGAGAAGCTAGCTTCTCAGGAAACTTTGAGGAAGCAAAGGGACGACTACCTGGAGTCCAGCCGAATCCAATGGCGTGAAGTTAAGAAACTTAGGGAGGAGCATCTCGCTAAGGACGCGACCATTGCTCTTCTTAAAAGCCAGGTGGATCAGCTCAAGCTCACCAATGCCAAGGACCTGGAGTGGTACAAGAACGCGACACTTAGGTGTTTTTATGATTTTTGGAAACACAACTAAGGTGCCGACTTCAGCTACCTCCCAAAAGATGCCAGGAATGATGAGCTAGCCCGCTGCACTGCTCGGCTGACCGCGGAAGAAGAGAGAGCTAGAGTTCCCGCTTCCCCAAGCATTCAGCCTGCTGCTGGCGTGGAGGAAGGAGAAGTTGTTGAGGATGCGGCCAACCAGAATGCTGAGCAAGACCCTCCTGCTCCTAATGCTCCTTAAACTTTTTTATTCTTTTAATTTTCTTTAATTACACGACCTACGGGTCGTGATGTAAAGACTAAATTTTTATTCTTAATTTTGCTGCATGGGCAGCAAACTTTCCTTTTACTTTAAACAATTACATCCAAGCAGTACTGCTTGCGGTGTAAGAGAATGCCTTATGATATTATAATATTTCTGTCTATTATAACATCTGTTCGCATGACCGAACTTAGCATAGTACTTTGGCTTGATTTAACAAAATATAAAATTTGAAAAATACTCTAAGTACCGTAGCATGCTTTCTCTCATTTTGTTCATGTGTTTACATACCTCTTGGTATGCTTTGCTATCGATGTACCTTATATGACCCCAAGTGACTGAGGAGCTTTAGGTCCTTGGTCACTTGCCTTGACCACGACCTGTACGAACATTACTGCTCGGTAGGAAATGTAACACTTATAATACAGCAAAACAACACACATAATGAACAAATACTTGTAAAAATTTTTACAAAGGTTGGCAAGAATGACTGGCTGCTCACAGTCCCTTATAATTCTCGTATTAAAAATGGACTAAACATGTCTTTACGAGTGATCTTAAAAAGATCTTACACTTATAAGCGATCAGCCATATAACATGGCTAACCCTTTTTCAAAACTTGTAAAAAGTAAAAATTAATACAAGCCAGTCCTTTAAAAAGGACTGTTTATTGATAATACTTGCGCAGGTGTTCTCTGTTCCAATAGCGAGGAATGAGATCTCCATTTAAGCGAGCAAGCTTGTAGGTGCCTGGATGAAGGACTTCTTCAATATGGTAAGGTCCTTCCCAGTTTGGTCCAAGTACTCCAGCAGTTGGGTCGCGGGTGTTTAAGAAAACTCGTCGAAGTTCTAGATCTCCGACGTTGAACTTTCTTTCTTTCACCTTTGAGTTAAAATACCGTGCGACTTTTTGCTGGTACGCAGCTACTCGGAGTTGGGCTTTTTCCCGTTTCTCGTCAAGTGAGTCTAGGGACTCCATCATCGGTTGGCTATTCTGGTCCTGGTCGTATGTAATTCGTCGATGTGAGGGGGAATCTAACTCGACAGGCAACATAGCTTCATACCCGTTCGCTAAGGAAAATGGGGTATGACCTGTCGCTGTTCGATGAGAAGTTCTATACGACCAGAGTACTTCAGGCAGCTGTTCTGGCCATGCTCCTTTAGCGTCTTCAAGTCTTTTCTTCAGGGTATCTTTAAGTGTTTTGTTCACTGCTTCGACTTGTCCATTTTCTTGTGGATGTGCGACTGAAGAAAAGCTTTTGACGATTCCATGTCTTTCACAGAAGTCTGTGAATAAGTCGCTGTCCAACTGGGTGCCATTGTCTGAGACAATTTTTCGAGGTAAACCATACCGGCAAACAATGTTCTTGATGACAAAGTCAAGAACTTTCTTGGTCGTTATGGTAGCGAGTGGCTTAGCTTTGGCCCATTTGGTGAAGTAGTCGACTGCTACGACTGCATATTTTACTCCACCCTTCCCTGTTGGCAGGGATCCAATCAAGTCTATTCCCCATACTACGAAAGGCCAAGGACTCTGCATCTGCTTTAACTCGTTGGGAGCTGCGCGCGGAATCTTGGAAAACCTCTTACACTTATCGCATTTTCGCACAAACTCCATCGAGTCCTCGTTCATAGTTTGCCAGAAATAACTCTGCCTCAGAATCTTTTTTAACAAGTTCTTCCCCCAGCGTGGTCCCCACAGAAGCCTTCATGTACTTCCCTCATTAGTTCTTTAGCCTTTTCCGGTGTAATGCATCTACGCAGTGGCATGGAGTATCCTCTTCGGTAAAGGACACCATCGACCAGTATATACCTAGCAGTCTGTCTTTGAAGAGTTCTGGCTTTGTTTTTATCTACTGGTAGTACACCATTTGTGAGATACTCCAAGTATGGTGCCATCCATGTATCCTCCATTCGAATTTCCATATTAGTTTCGTCTGCTCGTATGCTCGGCTCGCATAATATCTCTACTAGCACTATATTCAAAGTGTCAGCGTCTTTCGCACTTGCGAGTTTGGCTAAGGCATCTGCGTTTGAATTCTGATCTCGGGGAATTTTTTGGAGGGTATACTTCTTGAATTGCGCAAAGATATCTCTAGTTTTGTTTAAGTAGGCCACCATTTTGAGGCCCCGTGCTTGATACTTCCCTAAGACTTGATTCACTACCAGCTGTGAATCACTATAGATATCAAGTACTTTTATATTCATGTCTTTGGCTAACCTTAGTCCTGCGAGGAGTGCTTCATATTCAGCCTCATTGTTTGATGAGGTGAAATCGAACCTAATAGTGAAGTGAAATCGATGCCCTTCTGGCGTTATCTATATCACTCCTGCTCCTGTGTGAGATTCATTGGACGATCCGTTCGTGAATAGCCTCCACGAAGGAGCTTTGACTTGGGGCTCAGGCGCACTAGGTTTTTTGCACTGCTCGTCATCTGGGAGTTCAGTGAATTCAGCGATAAGGTCAGCCAAGACTTGTCCTTTTACTGCTGCTCGTGGTGAACATGTGATATCGAACAGCCCGAGCTCGACTGCCCATTTTAATAAGTACCCAGCCGCCTCTTGCTTTAGTAGAACTTGCCGAAGGGGTTGGTCAGTTAAGACTGTGATGGGATGGGCTTGGAAGTAAGGACGTAACTTCCTTGAGGCCAAAATCAAGCAATAGGCTAACCTTTCAATTGGAGGATACCTCAACTCAGCCCCGATTAACCTCTTGCTTACATAGTAAACCACCTTTTGTACGCCTTCTTCCTCTCGCACTAACACTGCACTGGAAGAAAATTCGGTGATCGCCAGGTAAATGAAAAAAGTTTCTCCGTCTATGGGTTTTGATAAAACAGAAGGCTGTGCCATGTAGGCCTTTAAGGCTTGGAAATCTTGTTCGCAGTCTCCTGTCCATTCAAACTTCTTGTTCCCTCTAAGTAGATTGAAGAAAGGGACGCATTTATCCGTTGACTTGGAAATGAATCTACTTAATGCAGCAATTCTTCCAGCTAAACTTTGCACATCCCTGATTTTCATTGGCGATTTCATGTCGATCAAGGCTTTTATCTTGTCAGGGTTGGCCTCGATTCATCTTGAATTGACAATGAATCCCAAAAATTTCCCTGATCCTACTCCGAAGGAACATTTGAGAGGGTTTAACTTCATCTAATATTTGTTCAGAACGTCAAAACACTCTTGTAAATCCTTTACATGTCCTTCTGCCTTTTTCGACTTTACCAGCATGTCATCCACGTACACCTCCATGTTTACTCCGATCAACTCCTTAAACATGTGGTTAACCAATCGCTGGTAAGTCGCACCAGCTTTTTTCAGTCCGAAGGGCATTACTTTATAACAGTATAACCCTGTATCGGTCCGAAAGCTAGTATGATCCTCATCAGGGGGATGCATACTGATCTGATTGTATCCTGAGTATGCATCCATGAAGGAGAGGATTTCATGTCCTGCAGTTGCATCGACCAGCTGGTCGATCCTTGGGAGTGGGAAGCAATCCTTTGGGCAGGCTTTATTGAGGTCTGTGAAATCCACACAGCTTCGCCATTTGCTGTTAGGCTTGGGAACCAGTACTGGATTAGAGATCCACGATGGATAAAATGCCACCCTGATGAACCCATTCTCCTTCAGTCTTTTGACTTCCTCCTTTAAGGATTTCGATCTATCTTTATCGAGCAGCCTTCTTTTCGGTTGCACGGGTGGAAAACTCTTATCAACGTTCAGGACATGGCTAATAACTGCAAGATCTATCCCAGCCATGTCTTTGTGCAACCAGGCAAAGACTTCCTGGTTTTTCCGCAAAAATTCCACCAGTGCATGCTTCGTTGTTGCTTCTAAATTTTTTCCGACCTTTACAACTCTGGTCGGGTCTTTTTCGTCAAGTTGGACCTCTTCCAGGTCCTCGACGGGTCCAACATCTTCCTCAAAATCCCCAAAGCAAGGATCTAAATCCCTATCCTCACTTTGGGCAACACCCTATTTGGTGACTCCATCACCGGATTAGGCTTGTGTATCAATAGCCATTTGCAACCTATCTGGGGGAGTGCTCTTAGATGCTCCTTTCTTTGCCTTTGTGACTGAGGCATTGTAGCACTCCCTTGCTTCTCTCTGATTATCCAACACGCGTCCTACCCCTGCGTCTATTGGGAATTTCATGGCCAAGTGCCATACTGAGGTGACAGCCCGAAAATCAACCAGTATGGGCCTTCCAATGACAGCATTGTACGCCGAAGGACAATCGACTACTATAAAAGTAGCGAGTAATGTCCTGGTAGCAGGCGTTGTACCTGTTGTGACTGGAAGTCTGATTGACCCTGCTGGGGCGAGTCCCTCGCCAAAGAAGCCGTAAATTGTTTGGTTGTAGGGCTCTAAGTCCTTGACGGACAACTTTATGCGTTCCAGCGAAGATTTGTACAGGATGTTTACTGAACTTCCTGTATCAACTAGTACTCTTTTCACCATCATGTTGGCGGTTTGAATGTCCACGACCAGCGGATCGGAATGTGGGAACCGGATGTAACGACCCAAAATCGCTAATAAGGCTTAAAAGCCTTAATTAGTGTGCCAGGAGGGCATGTTGGGATTTATGTGTGATTTTATGAGTTAAATGCATGGTTATGATTTAAAGCGTGTTATGTGACTATTTGATTATTTGAGATGCATGACTATGTATATTAGTATGCATGTAGGCCCGGATTGTGTTAGAAGGACATAATTGTAATTTTGGCCATGTTGGGCATAACTGTATTAATATGTGATGATTGTTGAGACCACAGTGGTATGTGGGTATATCCGTGATTAGTAACTTTCGGCACGAGGCGATCCTAGAGCTGGATAGCGGGGAAAAGTCACAACGGGGCATTATGATTGACTTTGGGCAAGTCAAGGAGTATTTTTGGTATTGGGTTATGAAAATAAATAATTGGAGATATATTTGAGGTTAGGATGTCTAGGCGGGAATACTGGGGGATTTTACCATTTTTGCCTCGGGGATAGTTTGGTACCCCGAACCTTGAGGTAACCAACTTCAGTTATCAAAACAAAACAAATAAACCATTTGGAGACTTAGAGAAACCGACCCAGCCTCCACCCTCTCCTCTTCTTCTTTCTTTCCTCTTTCTTTCATGAAATCCACAGAAATCTTAGGAGAAATCAAGCTTGAATTTCTGAATATTGATGGTGGGATTTGGAGGTTTAGCTCAAGAGTTAATCAAGAACAAATCAGGGTAAAGGTAAGCAAGTAATTCTTTTTCTCAAGTTAAATTCTGAGATTTTGTTGGGTTGTGAATGTTTGTGGATTTTGATATTCAAGGTGGAGTTTGAGGCTTGAAACTTTGAAGATAGGTCATGGGATCCTTTGGGAAACGATTCTACAACTGAGGTAAGGTTTAAATTAAAGTTTGATGGTTGAAATTGAGAATTTCCATGGTTGGTTTTGAGTTTTAGGTTTGAAATTTCAGAAATTTGGAATTGGGATCTTGGTGAGTGTTAGGTTGGATTTTTGGTGGAATTATGTTGTTTAAACCATCCTATTGTTGTGATTATTAATTGGTTTTGAATTGGGAGCTTTGGGATGGCTTAAGGTGAGGTTTTAAGCTTGAAAATGGTGGGTTTTTTTCTGGGTTCGAAGGGTCGGGCCGCGGCCCTTGAAGGCTAAGATGCGCTGAGGATGGAGGGCGGGCCGCGGCCCTTACCTGTTTCTGGGCAATTTTGTGGCCCTGTTTGGGGGCCATGCCGCGGCGCTTAAGGAATTTTGGGATTTTGAGAATTTAAGCTTGGGAATTTAACCACGGGTGCTCGGGATTGAATCTTTTTATATTTTTGGTGAAGTTCAATGTTCCGGGGACTAGAACTTGGTTTAGAAACTCATTTGAGATTAATCTTATTGGTATCCATTATCTTGGTTGTGACTAGGTGTTAAGCTAGTGCTCGGGAAGTGGATCGTGCTCGGGGGCTGTCATTTTTTCTATTTAAAGCATTTGGAATTAAGGTAAGAAAACCGTAACACCCGAGAGAAGGGCATGGCCCCACTGTGTGATTGTAGGGCATGGCCCCAAATTGTACTATGTGCAAATGTTTAACCTTAAATGAATCATGATGTGTGTGAATGATTATTTCGAATGTACTATATGTGTGATTATGATGAAATGAACGGCAAGGGCCGAGTGCGGCGTAGGCCGGGGCGGCCGTGGGGCCGAAAGTAACACACAGCACATGGGATGCTTTTATTCAGGGTGGGACCCAAGGGATACATGAGTTATCCTCTCGGTGAGAACCGATACCCCAGGCTTCGGTAAGGCTCTGGGGCGGCATGGCCGTGTTTGCTTAGTCTAATGGTTGACTTGTTTATCTGTGGGCTATCTGATATGATTAACTATATATATATTTGCATATGTTATGTTCTGCATGAGTTTTCTTGCTGGGCTTCGGCTCACGGGTGCTCCGTGTTGCAGGTAGGGCAAAGACTGAGTCAACCAACCATGAGTACGGAGAGCGTGAAGCGACGCGTACATGTTTGGCCTGCCCGACTGCTTTGGTTGGGGGTTTATTCGAAAATGGCTGTAATAATCTATGATTTTTATGATCAATCAACTGTAAACTCATTTCAAGATGTAAATAGTTTTCAAACCTTATTTTGGGATCCCAAATGTTTAATACTAGAAGTTTTATTGAAACGACTCATTTTTCTAAGATTACAGCCTTAACTTTTATTTAGTCACACTTTTTTTTAAAAACCTCGGTTAGCGAGCTCATTGCAGACTGTTTTGTCTTAAAACTCACTTAGTAACGGCTCTAAGGAAGTAGGGCGTTACAACTTGGTATCAGAGCGAGCCAAGGTTTATTGGTTCTGGAGATCGACCGAACATGTACGCTCGCTGTCAGTGACAAGCTCGACTCAGGGTTGGTTGGTATGATTGATTAATATGCTTGAATATATGTTTGATTGCCCTGTTTGCCTGCTTATCTATATGGAGCATGAGAAATGTGTTGGCATATGCATGAGATGCTGTTGGGCTGGGCCCTTGATTATTGCATGTTGAGATTGATGCATGATGAATAATACTATTATGCATATGGATGAATATTGGCATAATGGTTTACATATTGAGTGTATGTGGTTAATTTTCCGAATTAAATTCATAAGTTATATCCGTTTATTTGCTCGCATGAAGCATGTTGAGACCTGGATATACTTAGTGATGTTAAATCTGGTAGCTAAATGTGTGACATTGTGGATTTGGCCTAATTATGCTTGTGTGTGCATGACATCTGTGGATATTTGGATCTGGATGCGGTTTGGTTCAGAGTAGGAACCACAGAGTTCAGGAGTTTGGTCAGCTTTGACAGATGAACTCGAGTAGTTGGTCCCTAGAAGGGTTGGGGATCTGATATTGTGTTAAAAAGGGAGTTTCTAGATATAAGTTGGAGGGAGATCTCCAGTTATCCCTGGAAGCAGCAACAGAGGGTCACTAGTGTGTGGGTAAGCTGTGGAGTTTGTTAGTCGAGATGGGATAAGTGAACAGCGGATTTCTCTGGGGAAATAGCTGATCTCGATGTTTTAACAGTAAGGTCACAAGTGTTGGTTTACTGTGAAGTATGGTCAGATAAGGGATTTATCAATAGATGGGCAGAGTTAATTCCACCCATGGTTAAGAGGATGAGAGATCCTGATTAGAGGGTTTTGTTAAATGTTGAGGCAGAGGGATGCCTGGAATTGGTACTCGGGCTGAGGTACTGGCTTAATGGGTTGGAAAGAACCTAGATGATGAATGGTTAGAAGAGATTTTAAAGACATGATTTGAACTGTGGAGACTGGTGGACTTATAAGTTTGGTTTGGACTGTTGGGAGTAACAACAGCGTAGATCAATGGGTTTGGTGAATTGGATAGTTCATTTTGGGAATTTTTACTGATGGATGTATCTGGAATTGATGGCGACCCATTTAAGGATTTGAGATTTGGAATAGTCTAAGGAGTTTTGGGCTGCTCTGATGTAAGGATTTATCGTCTGTATGTGGATGGCAGAGAGAGCCATGTTGTTCGAGGAACTGATGGTTGATGATTAGAGCATGAGTGCTAGAGCCGCAGGGGCAGTGTTTCCTTTGATGGAATTAGTGAAGAGAATTGTGATAATCAAGTTGAAGGGACCCCGGATAGTGTTGTGGCCTCTGGATTCGCCAAGAAGGGCGGAAAGGTCTGATTGATAAGATGGTACTTTTATTGCTAGAGCGCAGCAAGGTTGGATTCTCAATTGTTGAGGTAGAAAGATCCCAGGCAGTGCTTGGGCACCTAGGTTGAGATTGGAAAGAAGCCTGATCGAAAAGGTAGTTATCGAGATGGCGACAGGAACCAGGAGGTTAATTGGTATGCACATGAGGAAGAGGATGCCACCTGAGAGGAGGTCAGGTGAGGACATGACTTCTACGTAGAATGACTCGAGATGTTAGGATGGATTTCCCATGGTGCGGGAAACGGAGAACTGGAATGCATCGATACATTCGAGGTTCGAGGCTGAGTCCTCAAGGATGAGTATTTAACTGACGAGCTTATGCTTTGGGCATGTAACGAACTGGAAGGGCTCGGTGTTGAGAATGCTCCGAGAGGGAGATGGACATAGAGAGGTTGCCTCAAAGGTGCCATTTGAGAGGCCGAGGACAGTAATACTTATTGAGAAGGAATTAGAAACTCTAGCAGAGGGATTGTTGAGGATATCATCTGGAGTACGTAAAGGAGACAGAGCTGACCAGTGGGAAAGTTATGTGGGTATGCAAAGAAAGATTTAGGGAATACTTCAAGGTCAGACTACAGATAGGATTGGTATAAGGGATGTTGTAGAAGACGGTTTTGGCCGACAGAAAGTCTATTGGAGCAATCGAAGGAATCTGAGCCTGGTGTAGCTAGTGTTTTATACTGCGAGGATTGCTAGTATCGTCGGGTTAGGATGAAAAGTACAATGTTGGATACAAGATGGGACGATGTCCCCAAGAGTTGATCTACGACCTGGTTATTGCCAGTTGGAAACCAAGGATAGAGACATTTCGTGGATTGTCTAGTTTGCGCCGGCTAGAGTGTGAGGAGTTGGTAACAAAGATTCTGGAATGGTTCAAGCTACAACAGCACAAGTAAGTTCTTTAGACAGAGAATGCATGAACGGTGTGGGCAAGTCCCCTTCAAGCTCACGAGCAGCGCATGTGGATTACTCCCAGATGGAAATGGTGAGCAACTGATTATTATGCTGAAGACGTTTGTACCCAGAAGGCGGAGTCTCAGGTAGGGTTCTACGGATTGTTAGTTTGGGTGTCGTCAGGAGTACCCAGAGTAGAGCTACAAGAAGAAAGGACAGGTATGAGAAGATTTGATCTGAAGTCACAAAGAAGCTAATGAAGAACGTCTGAAGAATAGAAAGCACAACAAGACTGGTAAGCGCGTCATCTACTGCATAAGCACCTCCCGAGATTTCTACATCAAAGATGAGGAGAACAGTAAAACTTGAGGTTAGACGGATTGAGTGGTGTCAAATCAGAAAGAAATTCAGAAGACAAGGTAAGATTTGATTGGCTACAGACGATGATGGAATTTGCGTGTGTTTTGATTAAGTAAAGAGTGATGGCATAAAGGACTTGATCTATGATGAGGACATGGACTTGTAGGGGTGCATCACAGATTAGGCACGCCCAGGCGCACCTGGCGCGAGGTTGGATCGAACCTTGCGGGAGACGAAAGTATGAACCTGGTTGATACACTTAGAACGTTAAGTTGACAGTTATGCATATCATAAGGTGCTTGAGTATTGGGTATTAGTAAGAAAGATAGCATTGAAGACACAGAGGTGGTGAAAAGTAACGGAGAGATGTTCAGTGTTTGAAATCCTCGATTGAGCGAGGGGAGTTATAATTGGAGACGGAACTCCTAGCTGGGAGGCGTGTGTCAGTCAGGGGATAGCGCCATAGACTGTAATAGAGTGGACAAGGCGACGACTGAGTTTAGCATAACGCTAGTAGGTATGATTAGCTGGTGAGTGTCAATGATCTATGGAATTCAAAGTGTTGGCTTGAGTTGAAGCAGGGAAGGACCCTGCTAAGGTAGTACAAGTTGGGATACCAGGAATGGATGAAGGATCCAATTAGATTTGGTTTATGAACGAGAATTCTGAACGGATATCATTCCCCCTCCTAGGGTACGTCGTACCGGGAGGGTCGAGCAGGTGGCAGAATCTAGTGTTTTCCTTTGGACCCTGAGGGGTTAAGTGATGTGGCAGCGTATGATGGAAATAGACCACTCTAGACCTTGAGTAAGGTGTTTGGACATGAAAAGTTTTAACTCAGTTGATGGATTAATGTGGTTGGGTCAAGTGAACTGGTTTCAGGATGGAGCGTCGATGATATCGAATTGAGACCCTATAGTATTTTAAATTTTGGAATGGATTTAGAGAACGGAAAGAACAGAGTGGGAATCTGGGATTATCAGTTGATTGCAAGTGAAGTGGCAGTCTGAAAGCTTATCGGATATCTTAAGGAATTAAGCGCTGAGTAGGCGAATACTTGAGGTATTAAGGGAAGTGTAATCCCTGTTGAGTTGGCTGTGGTGGCAAATGCTGGCGTCTTGTTAAAGTAACACGACATAGGACATGGTAAGAGGTGAAGGATAGTGAATACTACGATTTGACATTGGTTCAGAGAGAACGTCGAAAAGGTTGTTGGAACTCTTAAGGCAGGAGTGTCTGCCTATTTGAAAGCATAAGAGCTGGTAAATTGTTAAATTACGAGGAAATAAAGCTCCGGAAGGAAAGAGTTGCATCTCTGCGTAATAACAGACGAGGATCTGTAAGGTGTTCAGAGAAAGAAAGGAGAGTTCTGACTCTTGATTCAACATAAAATTCTGAAGTTGTACTAAGGGTTAGGCCAGCGGGGCCTACAAGTTGATCCCACCTGGTAGAGGTGATGACTTTTTAGTATCTCTGGAATCAGGAATAAGACAATGAATTGGTCATTGTAATCTAGGCAGACCCTGAGGCTTCAGCAGGGTTGCGGTGTAAACGTGAGGCTATCGAGAGTAGGGCTATTAGACAAGATCTTGTGGGGCAAGATTGTTACGCCTGAACGAGTGTTGTTGGGAACTAAAGTAAAGGCAGTGGACCTTGGGATTCAAGGTCAGAGTTGCGGGTTTACTGACTGATGTGTTTGGATAAATTTCGAGGACGAAATTTTTATGAGGAGGGGATAGTTGTAACGACCCAAAATCGCTAATAAGGCTTAAAGGCCTTGATTAGTGTGCCAGGAGGGCATGTTGGGATTTATGTGTGATTTTATGAGTTAAATGCATGGTTATGATTTAAAGCGTGTTATGTGACTATTTGATTATTTGAGATGCATGACTATGTATATTAGTATGCATGTAGGCCCGGATTGTGTTAGAAGGACATAATTGTAATTTTGGCCATGTTGGGCATAACTGTATTAATATGTGATGATTGTTGAGACCACAGTGGTATGTGGGTATATCCATGATTAGTAACTTTCGGCACGAGGCGATCCTAGAGCTGGATAGCGGGGAAAAGTCACAACGGGGCATTATGATTGACTTTGGGCAAGTCAAGGAGTATTTTTGGTATTGGGTTATGAAAATAAATAATTGGAGATATATTTGAGGTTAGGATGTCTAGGCGGGAATACTGGGGGATTTTACCATTTTTGCCTCGGGGATATTTTGGTACCCCGAACCTTGAGGTAACCAGCTTCAGTTATCAAAACAAAACAAATAAACCATTTGGAGACTTAGAGAAACCGACCCAGCCTCCACCCTCTCCTCTTCTTCTTTCTTTCCTCTTTCTTTCATGAAATCCACAGAAATCTTAGGAGAAATCAAGCTTGAATTTCTGAATATTGATGGTGGGATTTGGAGGTTTAGCTCAAGAG
Source organism: Humulus lupulus (assembly GCF_963169125.1). NCBI lineage: Eukaryota > Viridiplantae > Streptophyta > Magnoliopsida > Rosales > Cannabaceae > Humulus > Humulus lupulus. Next base: position 142,715,581 of record NC_084800.1, on the reverse strand, counting down.
TTAATCAAGAACAAATCAGGGTAAAGGTAAGCAAGTAATTCTTTTTCTCAAGTTAAATTCTGAGATTTTGTTGGGTTGTGAATGTTTGTGGATTTTGATATTCAAGGTGGAGTTTGAGGCTTGAAACTTTGAAGATAGGTCATGGGATCCTTTGGGAAACGATTCTACAACTGAGGTAAGGTTTAAATTAAAGTTTGATGGTTGAAATTGAGAATTTCCATGGTTGGTTTTGAGTTTTAGGTTTGAAATTTCAGAAATTTGGAATTGGGATCTTGGTGAGTGTTAGGTTGGATTTTTGGTGGAATTATGTTGTTTAAACCATCCTATTGTTGTGATTATTAATTGGTTTTGAATTGGGAGCTTTGGGATGGCTTAAGGTGAGGTTTTAAGCTTGAAAATGGTGGGTTTTTTTCTGGGTTCGAAGGGTCGGGCCGCGGCCCTTGAAGGCTAAGATGCACTGAGGATGGAGGGTGGGCCGCGGCATGGTCCTTGTAGGGCCGCGGCCCTTACCTATTTCTGGGCAATTTTGTGGCCCTGTTTGGGGGCCATGCCGCGGCATGGTTGGGCCATGCCGCGGCGCTTAAGGAATTTTGGGATTTTGAGAATTTAAGCTTGGGAATTTAACCACGGGTGCTCGGGATTGAATCTTTTTATATTTTTGGTGAAGTTCAATGTTCCGGGGACTAGAACTTGGTTTAGAAACTCATTTGAGATTAATCTTATTGGTATCCATTATCTTGGTTGTGACTAGGTGTTAAGCTAGTGCTCGGGAAGTGGATCGTGCTCGGGGGCCGTCATTTTTTCTATTTAAAGCATTTGGAATTAAGGTAAGAAAACCGTAACACCCGAGATTAGGGCATGGCCCCACTGTGTGATTGTAGGGCATGGCCCCAGATTGTACTATGTGCAAATGTTTAACCTTAAATGAATCATGATGTGTGTGAATGATTATTTCGAATGTACTATATGTGTGATTATGATGAAATGAACGGCAAGGGCCGAGTGCGGCGTAGGCCGGGGCGGCCGTGGGGCCGAAAGTAACACACAGCACATGGGATGCTTATATTCAGGGTGGGACCCAAGGGATACATGAGTTATCCTCTCGGTGAGAACCGATACCCCAGGCTTCGGTAAGGCTCTGGGGCGGCATGGCCGTGTTTGCTTAGTCTAATGGTTGACTTGTTTATCTATGGGCTATCTGATATGATTAACTATATATATATTTGCATATGTTATGTTCTACATGAGTTTTCTTGCTGGGCTTAGGCTCACGGGTGCTCCGTGTTGCAGGTAGGGCAAAGACTGAGTCAACCAACCATGAGTACGGAGAGCGTGAAGCGACACGTACATGTTTGGCCTGCCCGACTGCTTTGGTTGGGGGTTTATTCGAAAATGGCTGTAATAATCTATGATTTTTATGATCAATCAACTGTAAACTCATTTCAAGATGTAAATAGTTTTCAAACCTTATTTTGGGATCCCAAATGTTTAATACTAGAAGTTTTATTGAAACGACGCATTTTTCTAAGATTACAGCCTTAACTTTTATTTAGTCACACTTTTTTTTAAAAACCTCGGTTAGCGAGCTCATTGCAGACTGTTTTGTCTTAAAACTCACTTAGTAACGGCTCTAAGGAAGTAGGGCGTTACACCGAACATGCTGGGCGTCGCTATCAGAGAAGGTTATCTCACCGTCCTCTGATCGAGCCTTCTTTGATGCCCTGTCCTCCACAGTCATCATCTTGATGTCCTGGTCGTGACGTAGGGTTCGAGCATATTGTTCCCTCGCCTTTCCACTGCTTCTCGCGAGGTGCAGGCCTCCACAGATGGTGAGTGAAGTGCCAGCTACGGGGTCAAGCTGCAAAGTTGGCGAGCGCTGGCGTGTGGGCGCATGCTCGTTGCCACCTGGAGCCTCTCGTTGGGAATTTCCCGAGGCCCGTACATATCTTCTCAAGTGTCCTTGTCTAATAAGGAACTTGATTTCATCCTTCAGCTAGTTGCATTCATTTGTATCATGTCCGTAGTCGTTATGATAACGACAGAACTTGGTAGTGTCTCTTTTTGAAATATCTTTTTGAATGGAAGCAGGTTTTTTATAAGGCACACTAGATTTCGTGGCCTGATATACCTCTCCCCGAGATTCAATAAGGGCAGTGTAGTTAGTAAACCGCGGTTCATAACGATTGCCCTTGGCTCGTTTATTGTCAGAGGTGGAAGGCTCATTATGCGGCTGTTTCCACCCATTCTTGCCATTGCCATTGCCGTTCCCGTTGCCTTTGTCGTTGCCGTTGGGTTTTCCTTCACTGGTGATGGCATCTTTGAGCTTGATGTAGCGATCAGATCGATCCAAAAATTCTTGAGCAGTCTTAACTCCATGCTTTCTGAGGCTACTCCACAAAGGCGTGCGGCGCCTAACTCCCGCAGTTAGGGCCATCATCTTGCCCTCGTCGCCCACTGTTTTGGCTCCAGCTGCTGCTCGCATGAAGCGCTGGACGTAATCCTTCAGTGGCTCTCCCTCTTGTTGGCGTATCTCGACTAGCTGATTCACCTCAATTCTTTGCACACGACCCGCATAGAATTGTCCGTAAAATTCTTTTACGAACATCTCCCAAGAAACAATACTTGCAGGAGGGAATTTGAAAAACCACTCCTGTGCAGCATTAGAAAGTGTTGCAGGAAAGATCCTACACCGAGTGTCTTCAGACACTTTCTGAATGTCCATTTGTATCTCAAACTTGGTGACATGAGATACCGGGTCACCATACCCATCAAAGTTTGGAAGCGTAGGCATCTTAAACTTGCTAGGAGTTTCTTCCATAGTTATCCTTTGAACGAAAGGAGTGCCTCTTCTCCTGTCGTACTCGATATGAGACATCCTTCCCCCGACCAGCTGTTGCACTGCCTGGTTCAGGGCATCTATTTGGGCTTGCACGGCTTCGGGAATCGCCGGGGCCTCTGGTGCTGGGGGGAACATACTCATCGTGATGTTCCTGGCGATAGTTGAGTACGTCTCTTGAATCCTCGTCTCTTCGCCGCTGCTCGCTAGCTCTGAGATGGTTAAAGACGTTATTTTGCCTGGGTTGTCCCCCAGCATCACGTCTCTCGGGTTGGTCTTCTCTGGGTGGTGGGCTTCTGCCCCCACCTCTTTCTTCATTTCTCCGACCGGCATTTCCTCTGCCTGAGTCGACCTCATTGTAACCATGGCCATCTTTGAACCTGCACTTGCTATAGTGGGATCGACTGTTCCCTCGGTTGCCTCCTCGAGTTGGAACCTCCCGAGCATTAGAGGGTGGCCTGCGTTGGTCGGTAGGTCCCCGTGCATTATCATGCCGTGGGGGCCCCCGGACCGCAGAGCTTATCTCTGAGTTCCTTCTGTTACCAGAAGGACGCTATCCTCTGCTCGGAGGGTTCAGCTCTTCGCCCCTATGGCGTCTAGGACTGCGGGGTTACTGCCCGGCCCTATTCTGCCTTGGCTGCAGGGGAACATCACGACCAGCCTGGGATGGAGGCTGCACTTCAGGATCCCTTAGCGGGACATCGTCCTGAGGCACTGGTGGCTGCTCGGGCCTCTGGTGGCTCGAGGGCTGGATTGGCGGGCTAGGATTGAGAATCCTTTGGGGTGGCCCATTCGTAGGTTGATCAGGCTGTGCGGCAGGTGCAGCTTAATTCCTAGCCAACTGTAGGGCTGCCTTAAGGGCTACCATGGCCTCCCTCTGACGACAGTCCATCTCCGTCTATCTCTCACTCAATTCCTGGTGCTGTCGCTCAATTTCTTGTTGCTGCCGCGCCATAATCTCAGCAGCACTTTCCTAGCTGGCCCTCAGATTGGCCAGTTCATCCTGCAATACTCCCAGGGTATTCCTCAGCGTCTCAGAATCTAGTTCTTCCTCATCGAATTCCAAATGTGGCTCATCTTCTGTCAGGTTTGGAGGAGGAGGCGGTTGAGATGGTCCTGTGCTAGCCGCTTGCCCAGTCTTTTTTGCACTTTTCGCCATTACTGTTTCAACAATATCGTATCAAGCTCTCAATGAAAGCACCAGAATATTGACCCTGATTTTGGTCAACTGACATGGAGTCAAAAATGCTTGAAGTGGATAGATATGTTAGAATGAATATAATGACGAAAACAGTAAAGCACACAAGAATTTATAGTGGTTCGGCCCCAGAAACTGGTAATAACCTACGTCCACTTGAGCTATTATTGATATAGGATTCAAAGGAGTGATCAAGGAACTAGGGTTCTATGAGTTTCACCAACCTCTGAAGAATAAACAATATATCGTAATGTACTAGCTCTAATTCTCTCGTAAATCTGTACTCTCAAGTAAGCAAAAAGCCAAAAGTCCCCTCCTTGAACTATCTTTCTCTATTTATAGGCTCAAGGAGGATTACATCAATTTGTTACAGATATTCTCTCCTAATTAATCGGATCATCAGGAATAATTGGAGACAATCTCGAGATTGACTTAGATCTTTACAAAATTATCTTGAAATATGCGGAGTGTACGACTAGGCTGGTCGTAAGAAAAGCTCAACCGTTATGCATGCAATATCTTACTGGTCGATACTCTAACAGAACTTTGCCAGGTGTTAGCCACGTGTCCATAAATCACTTCCCACATCATCTATGCCTGTTTTTTGGATAACAGCCATAAATTAGAACCATCACTAAACTTCAATTCCAAAACCTAACCTCGGGACAATCCCTTGCCCTCGGAAAGCCCTAATTCCACCAAACGGGGTGGTGGAATCAAACCCCGAGCCCTCGGGCAAAAACACTAAGAAATTATCCAAAAAACCCCTTCTTGAAACAGGGTAGCGCTACAGCGCCACCAAGTGGGCGCTGTAGCGCTACAAACAGAGCCAAAAGCACCCAGACAACCAAGGCCTAGTGCTGTAGCACCCAAAGGCTAGCGCTACAGGGCTAGTTACAGCACCAAAACACCCTCTGATTTTCTCCTTCGATTTTCCTCGAACCAAAACCCCCTAGAACCCTTCGAAACCTCAACCATACTCCAAAATGTGCCCACCATCCCCTTCATCACATCCCACGTAACCCATCAAAACAAAACCTAGCCACATGCACCATCACACAAAGAAAAACAAGAATTGAACTCAAAATTCAAGAACCCAACCAGAAACTCAGAACTAACCCAGCAACTAAGTTGATCTAACTCATAATTTTCTTACCTTTGATGGGGAATTCGACCCTAGGTTATCCTCCAAACCTTCCTAGCTTTCAACTCCTCAATTCTTCAAGCTTAGTTCCATCAACTTCTATCAAAAATCAAGTTTCAGAAATCCATTCCATCAAAACTCAGAAACTCAAGAACAACCTTAAAACCTTACCTTAATTGGGTGAGTAACTCTTGCTAAATCCTCAAGCTTTATCAAGGACCTTCGCCCCAAGCTCCAGCCCAAGTTCTCCCTGAGTCACAGCTCCAAAACTCCGCAAGAAATGGGGATGAATGGCCTAAAATGAGAGAGAGAAAAAACCCCTATTTTTCTTCTTTCTTTCCTCCTTTTTTTCTTTCTTTTTTCTTTCCTTCAGCTTCTCAAACATTCTACATATTCCACTAAGGCTAAAAGCAAAAATAACTCTTATCCCTTATTAAACCAAATGACCATTTTGCACTCCCATTAAAATCTAAACCTTAAAACATTCTAAGGGCATTTTGGTCATTGCTCCCAATTCCCGCTAATTCCTCGAGTGTCCCTAATGATTACCACTTGCATCCTAACACCTAACTAATCACCAATTATTTTCCTCAATGTCAAATAGTCTCCAATATATTTCCCAGATTCCCAAAAATACCCCTGAGCCGAGTATAAATCCCCATCATGACTTTTTCACTAAACCGCTCACCAAGATCGCCTTGAGTCACAGGTTGCAAATATATCCACATAATAATGTGTTCTCAACAATTTATCGCAAATATTTACATTTATGCCCTCAACGGGGCAAATTTACGAATATTGTAACGACCCAATTTCGCTAATAAGGCTTAAGGGCCTTGATTAGCGTGCTAGGAGGGCATAATGGAATTTATGTGTGATTTTATGAGTTTAATGCATGATTATGATTTAAAGCATGTTATTTGGCAATTTGTTTAACTGAGATGCATGGCTATGTTTACTAGTATGCATGTAGGCCCGGATCGTGTTAGAAGGGCATAATTGTAATTTTGGCCATGTTGGGCATAACTGTATTGATATGTGATAATTGTATTCTGTGAATTGTACCACGTGGGTGTGGATGTATTATTGTGATGCACGTGCCGAGACGGTCCTAGAGAGCTAGTTAACTCAAGAGTCACAACGGGATTTCTATACCCGGCTCGGGAGGAGCCTAGGGGTACCTCGGGATTTTATGGTTAAGTTGAGATTTAGCGGGTAATGGTTATTGGAGATTTAGTAACCTGGGTAACCATTAGTTACTGCTGAGAGTAACAAGTTTTAGAAAGAAAATGGTAGAAATGAAATAGAAACGAAAGGACTTAAGTGCCCTTGAGGTTTAAGTAGGAAAGGATAGGCAAGGAGGGGCAAATTGGTCATTTGGTTGGGAAATAGATAAATGGCAGCTGGGATTTAGGGGTATACGGTTTGGGGCATTTATGCCATTTGAGGCTTGATAGAAATTGAAGAGAAGGAAGAGAAGGAGAAAGAAGGTTAGGGCAAGAAGAAGAAGAGAAGGAGAAGTGGGAGTCTAGGAGGAGATCAAGGACTTTGTGTGGGTTCTCCATTTGAGGTAAGGTTTTTAGACACATCTAAGTTTTGATTTCTGTTTTGATTGGTAAAATCTAGAGCTTGAGTTGTTTTTGTTGAGTTTTGAGTTAGTTGTTTGAGTTTTGGTTTGGGTGGCTGAAAATAGGAATCAAGGAGTGGATTCTTGGGTGTGTTGATGTTTTGATCTTGTATCTAGTGCCTATAGGTTGTTAAGTTGTTCATATGAAGCTTGGAATTGGTTTTTGGGGTTTGGGTATTGGTTTGGTATGATTTGGGAAGGTTTAAGCTCGGAGAAAACGCAGGAGAAAACCCAGAATTCTGGGTCTGCGATGGCGTGCCGCGACACAGTTTTTTCGTGCCGCGGCAAGGGAGCCCCTGACTGATGGGTGCCGCGGCACAAGGCAAATTTCAGGTTGGCATTTTTGGCAATTTTAGGCCTTTGCTCCGGGAGTTCGGGGGATGTCTCCGGGGTGTTGTTTTAAGGTTTTAGAGGTCCCGGGAGTGTGGGATTGGTCTCGGGAAGTGGTTTTGGGTTGATTGGTAATGAGGGATGTTTCTTGTGTGTTGTGACTAGGTTTTTGGGGAGGCTCGTGCTTATGGACCGTGCTCGCGGCTTTAGTGCATCAGGAGGCTCGGAATGCAGGTAAGAAAACTATAACACCCGTAGGATAGGGCGTGGGCCCATAGTGTGATTGCCGGGCATGGCCCTATATTGCATGTTGCATGATGAGATGATTGCAGGGCATGGCCCCAGATTGTACTATGTGCAAATGTTTAACCTTAAATGAATCATGATGTGTGTGAATGATTATTTCGAATGTACTATATGTGTGATTATGATGAAATGAACGGCAAGGGCCGAGTGCGGCGTAGGCCGGGGCGGCCGTGGGGCCGAAAGTAACACACAACACATGGGATGCTTATATTCAGGGTGGGACCCAAGTGATACATGAGTTATCCTCGCGGTGAGAACCGATACCCCAGGCTTCGGTAAGGCTCTGGGGCGGCATGGCCGTGTTTGCTTAGTCTAATGGTTGACTTGTTTATTTGTGGATTATCTGTTATGATAAACTGTATACATTGCATATGTTATGTTCTGCATGAGTTTTCTTGCTGGGCTTCGGCTCACGGGTGCTCTGTGTTGCAGGTAAGGGCAATGACTGAGTCAACCAACCATGAGTACGGAGAGCGTGAAGCGACGCGTACATGTTTGGCCTGCCCGACTGCTTTGGTTGGGGGTTTATTCGAAAATGGCTGTAATAATCTATGATTTTATGATTTCTTAACTGTAACCTTATTTCAAGATGTAATTAGTTTTCAAACCTTATTTTGGGATCCCAAATGTTTAATGATAGAAGTTTTAATGAAACGACGCATTTTCAAAGATTACAGCCTTAACTTTTAATTAGTCACACTTTTGTTCAAAACCTCGGTTAGCGAGTTCATTGCACACTGTTTCGTCTTAAAAACTCACTTAGTAACGGCTCTAAGGAAGTAGGGCGTTAGAAATATACCCTTATAACCTAATCAGGGCCTACATGCATACTCATACTCATAATCATGCATCTCATATATCCAAATAATCATATAAGCATGCATTTAATCATTTAAATCACACTGTAACGACCCAAATTTCCTAGTAAGGTTTAGGACCTTGATTAGGAGGCCGGGAGGGCCATAATTGATTTGCGGTGCTATTATATGATTATATGCATGATTATGTGGGTCATATTATTATATGATGATAAAAGCATGCATGGGGCTATATACTCTGCTGTGAGGGTATTTTGGTAATTTGGCTCATTGAGAGCGTAATTGTGTACTTGTGTGTATATTGGTAGGCTAATGTTGAGACCACATTATTATGTGGATATATCTGTGATCTGTGACTTGAGACGATCCTAGTGAGCAGATTAGCGAAAAAGTCATGGCGGGGATTTATACCTGGCTCGGGGTGAGCCTAGGGGTATAAATGGGACTTTGGAGAATGTATTGGAGATGATTTGGTATTGAGAAATATAATTGGTGACTAATTAGATGACGGGAATTAAGTGGTAAATATTTAAGACACTTGAGGAATTAGTGGGAATTGGGAGCAATGACTAAAATGCCCTTAGAATGTTTAAGGTTTAGTTATTATTGGGAGGGCAAGGTGGTCATTTGGCTTATTTAAGGTTAGGCTATATTCTACTTTATGATGTTGGTGGAGGTTGTAGATAAACTTAGAAACTTAAGGAAAAGAAAAGAAGAAGGAAAGAAAGAAAAACAGAACACTTAGAGGTACCTCACTCTCTCTCATTCGGCTGGGTCATCTCTTCACCATTCCTTGTGGGTTTTGGAGATGGAATACTAGAGCAAGCTCAGGATGGAGCTTAGGGCTAGGGACTTTGGTGAAGCTTGAAGAACTAGCAGAGTTAAGCCAGTCAATTGAGGTAAGTTTTAAGGTTTTCTGATGTGAATTTCTGAGTTTAATGAGATAGTTTTTAAGTTTGAGTTTTGGATGGAATAAAGGGATATGCACCTGAGGAGTTGAAGGGCTTGAGGATGGTTGGATGCTAGAACGATTCTACAGCTGAGGTAAGGATTAATTTGAAGTTTAATGGTTAAATTTGAGAGTTTTCATGGCTGGTTTTGAGTCTGTGGGTTTGAAATTTCAGAAGTTGGAATTGGGATTTTGGTGAGTCTTAGGCTGGATTTTTGGTTGGGTTGCGTTGTCTAAATCATTCTAATGTTGTTATTATTAATTGGTTTTGAGTTGGGGGCTTTAGGATGGCTTTAGGTGAGGTTTAGAGATTGAAAATGGTGTTTTTTTTCTGGGTTCGAAGGGTCGGGCCGCGACACGGTTCTTGGTGAGCCGCGGCCCTTCGATGTTGTGGCATGCTGAGGAAGGAGGGCGGGCCGCGGCATGGTCCAAGCAATGCCGCGGCCCTTACCTGTTTTTGTGCCCATGGAGGGTTCTGTCAGGGGCCATGCCGCGGCATGGATGGCCCATGCCGCGGCGCTTAAGGGATTTTGGGATTTTGAGAATTTAAGCTTGGGAATTTAACCTAGGGTGCTCGGGGTTGAGTCTTTTACCATATTTGGTGAAGTTCAATGCTCCGAGGACTAGAACTTGGTTTAGAAGCTCATTTAAGATTGTTAATGGTAACCTTTATCTTGGTTGTGACTAGGTGCTAAGCTAGGGCTCGGGGATCGGATCGCGCTCAAGGAACATCGCTTATAACTAGCTCGTTTGAAAGCCAAAGGTAAGAAAGCTGCACCTGATTATGTAGCTAGGTTGGGACTAAGTGTTCCCTATGTTTGTATGCATTGTTATGTGAATGTGATTAACCATGTGGACACGATGGGACTAAGAGCTCCCTATATTTGTATATCATGTCATGAGATGGTATTATTATGCCATGGGACATGCGATAACCGGCCTAAGAGTGTCGGAATCAATACTTGCGCACAGGGCGCGGCTCAGCCACTGGTAGCTGAGGCAGCTTATCTATCACTGAGCTCGGTTAAGCTGGCCGGAGTCAGTGAGTATTACACTGGGGGCGGCCCAAGAGAGCCGAAGACAGTGTGCTAAATAGAGGGTGCGACTAAGGGCGCTAACCCTGAATATTATGTGATGATGTGATAATCTGTTGATCATGATCGTGAGTATTGTGCTTTGAACATGATTTGTTGGCTGTTTGGATGACAAACTATGAATCTGTTGTATGTTATCACTGATTAGCTAAATGTTATGAAATGTTGAATTCCTGGTTGTGCATTGTGGGATATTTGATAAATGATGTTGATCTTGCTATATTATCATACTTTCTTGCTGGGCCTTGGCTCGCGGGTGCTACGTGGTGCACGTAAAAGCAAGGGTAGGCTGAGTGAACCATGAGTTGGAGAGCTCTGGGGGCGAGGTGTACATTGTCAGCTGCTCGGCCGCCACGGTCGAGGGATTGTACAGGGACGGAAACCTAAAATGTGTCTTTTGCCATTAGAGTGGCCTGAATTATTTGTGACTCTAGAAATTTGCTGTAATTAAGTCATCTAAACCCTGTTTCAAGTTTCCATGATTAAACCGTCATTTTTAATGAAAATAGCCTGTTTGTGACCAAAATCTTTTTATTCCTACTCTGATAATGGTATAGAGTCTACACTTTGTCTGAATGACTTGATTAGCAAGTCTTGCACTATTTTAAACACACAGTGTAACGGTCTTGGTTATCCAGGGCGTTACAGTCTACACTTTGTCTGAATGACTTGATTAGAAAGTCTTGCACTATTTTAAACACACAGTGTAACGGTCTTGGTTATCCAGGGCGTTACAACTTGGTATCAGAGCCGTCTGGGTTTATGGGTTCCTGAAGATTAGCTGGACATGTACACTCGCCGCTAAAGACAAGCTCGACTCAAGGGTTTGTAGTGGAATACATGAAATTGTATGCTTAAGTGCTTGAATGAAATATGGGTGTATTAATTGGTATGATTAATAGGGAGCATGAGATACTGATAGGGCCTGGCCCTTGACTGCTGTGTGATGCTATTAAGGCATGCTGTTTAGCATTGCTCTTGCATGTGGATGAATACATGGATAATGATGATATATGGATTGCGGGTTATTATATGTTTAAATTGAACTTATATGTTATACCTGTTTATTGGCATGGAGGGCATAAAAGGTATGAACGCATCTAGTGATAAAGAAATTTGATAATTTATGCATAATATGGGTGTTTGATATGTTTTATGTTTGTTTGATTGTTATGATTATTTGGATCTGCCCTTGAGATGGTTTTGGATATAAACGTCAGGGCTGAGGAGTTTAGTCGGTGAAGACAGATTAATTCAGGGTGTATGTATTGAGAATGGTCAATCAGATTCAGTTTTGGTTTTGGTAAGGATAGAAGATGACAGTTGGGGGTTGGAATCCTTCACCTGCCCTTGAGATTCGCAACAGATGTTTACTAATTTATGAGTCAGGCTGTGAGGTCTGATAGAATGGACTGGATGGATGAGAAAGGCGAGTTACTGAGGAGGAGCAGACAGGAATTATGGTATGGAAGCATTATTCTCTAGTTTTGAGGAAGGTTTGGGTTTGTTCAGGAATCAATTAATGAATGAGTGTGGTTAATCCTGTTCTTAGTAACATGAGAAGTATAAATTAGGACAAAGTAGCCGTACTAGGTAGTTGTGGCAAAAGGGTGTCGAAAGTGGCAAGATAACGGTGGTATGTATTGCCGAGTTTGGTGGGTTGGTCGATCCACTTTGGGTTATGGTACAAATGGATGAAGTCGGAGATGATAAGTCATTTGCGAGTTAAACTCTGAGATGGTTGTCTGTGCTTGGGCAGTAGAGAGAGGGCCTCATTATCTAAGATGAAAAGAATACAGGTGATGATATTTTCATTCGTGGAAATGTAGTAAGTGTGGCTACTCGGTGATTGGAAGAATGGGAACCTTTGGTGGTTTTATGGCTCCTGGTTTGGACAGGAAGGGTTCAAATGAGTATTTGTTGAGGAAAATTAATATGTTACATAAAGGACAACCCGGGACAGTCATGAGTATCTCTTGAAGTATATTGATTGGACTGAATGGGAATTAAATTAGTCAGTAGGGATGTAGATGAGGATGCAGCTTTCGGGCACAGCTTGGAACTTGGGTATGGAAGAGTTGGTATCAGGGACACAATGAGGGATAATATTAGGTTGGCTTAAGGAATTGTTGAGTCACCTGGAAAAGTATGCGACTTATAAGTGAATTGGGTAGAGTGTTGTGTCGTGGGACTCGTGGATGTTGCCTGCTAGGGATGAAGAGTTTAAATGCCTCGTTATAAGACGGGACAATGTCTTCAGGAGTTGATTATCGATCTGGTTATTACTAGATAAGGATCAAGGGAAGAGACATCTCAGGAATTATTACTTGTACCGAGAGGGGTGTGATGTATTAACAGTAAAAAATCCTAATCGCTTGGTACTTTAGCAACATGGGCAAGTTTGACAGGCAGAGAGTGGAGAAATGACATGAATGGGTTGTATTCAGATTCACTGGTAATAGGGTAAACCACTCCCCAGCTAGAGGTAGAACGTGAACGACTACTATACTGATGATATCGCGACTGAAGTATGTATTAACAGTAAAAAATCATACTTTCTTGCTGGGCCTTGGCTCCCGGGTGCTACGTGGTGCAGGTAAAAGCAAGGGTAGGCTGAGTCAACCATGAGTTGGAGAGCTCTTGGGGCGAGGTGTACATTGTCAGCTGCTCGGCCGCCACGGTCGAGGGATTGTACAGGGACGGAAACCTAAAATGTGTCTTTTGCCATTAGAGTGGCCTGAATTATTTGTGACTCTAGAAATTTGCTGTAATTAAGTCATCTAAACCCTGTTTCAAGTTTCCATGTATTAAACCGTCATTTTTAATGAAAATAGCCTGTTTGTGACCAAAATCTTTTTATTCCTACTATGATAATGGTATAGAGTCTACACTTTGTCTGAATGACTTGATTAGCAAGTCTTGCACTATTTTAAACACACAGTGTAACGGTCTTGGTTATCCAGGGCGTTACAGTCTACACTTTGTCTGAATGACTTGATTATAAAGTCTTGCACTATTTTAAACACACAGTGTAACGGTCTTGGTTATCCATGGCGTTACACACACATAATCCAGTTATGCCCTCCCGGCATACTAATCAAGGCCCTTAAGCCTTATTAGTAATTTTGGGTTGTTACACCATGTCTGGCCATGCACTATTATATAACGTTTCTAGGGTTTCAGGGATCCAAGGACACGCCAGGTCTTTAGCGTGCCCCGAACTAAATACACCATGAGCTCGTGCTATTGATGCTATGCCTTATACATATTATAAGTTCTTGCTTATCACTTTATACACTCCAGCTCATGCCATCACCTTGGGGACTGTGCTGTCTTCGTGGAGAATACACAGATTCATTGGCCATTTTTTTTCGTGCCTTTACTTGCCAGTTGTACACGAGCTGAATAAAAGACTTGTGCTGAAATTTGGATGCACAGACTTCTGTCATCAACATCAGTCTAAAATATGAATATGTGTAGCCTAACAAGTTCAAAGATCCACCTGAAAAGACTAACATATAGTCTCTAGTCCATCAAAGATATTGACCTCCATCTATTGTTCATTTCCAAGATTTTACTGACACTCGCTCACCACTCCCACAACATAGCAGATCTCCAGTCACAGCACACAACATAGTATGCATTAGACTTCTAATTGCAAATGAATTTGTTACATCTTTTCTTTCTCTTGAGGAGTTTGTGGAGACTGCTCCTTAGAAAAATAAACTCCATGTCAAGATGCTAAACATCATTTCTCAGAATTTGTTACAGAGTAACAACCAAGCACCTCACTAAAGTAGGTCACTTGAGTTAGAGCCAAAATTTAGTTATTTATTTCCCTGATGTTCTAGATACCAAGAACACGACTTGCTACAGCGAAATCTTGAATTTTGTTTCTAGCCAGTTCTTTATGTTTGATAATTTATTGACATTGTTTCCAATGAATAAGATATCATCTACATAAAGGATTAAGAGGACCATAATGTCTTTTTCCTTAACTTGTCAAACACAAGGGTCAACTACATTTTGTTTAAAACGTCATGTCTTAATGTTTTCATTTAACCTTAAGTTCAGGGAGCACGAAGCTTGTTTAAGTCCATAGATTGACCTACTCAGCTTGCTGACTTTTTGTCCAACTATTTTAAATCCTTCTGATTGATCCATGTTTATTGTCTCATCTAGATAGCCATTAAAAAAAAAAGCTTTTTTGATGTCCATTTTCCTTATCTATTAATCAAGAGTCGTGGCTATGGATAAGAGTATACTAAATGAATTTTAACATGGCTACCAGAGAAAAAGTTTTTGTAATGCCTCGAATTCTCCGTTATGGTTTAATGGCGGGAATAGTAGGTCGGGAGGGCCATACTTGTTTAATTATGCCATTAATTGATAAAATGCATGTATATATGGATTATATTATAATATGATGTGGAATGCATTCATGTGAGTCCATATTTCTAATTACAAGGGTGTGATGGCAATTTGGCCCGTTGAGGGTAAATTGTATATTTGTATGCATGTCGGTGATATTTGTTGAGACCACATTATAATGTGGGTTTGTTCGAGCCATTCGGCATGAGATGACCATGGTATGTTAATTAGCGGTCTGGTCATAACAGGTTTGAGTTCGAGGCTCGGGAGGAGTCTCGGGGTGATTTTGATGATTAGAGTGTTACCGGGAATTATAGGGTAACGGGATATGAATTAATGGTGTTTGAGATTATCAGGATTAGCGGGAATTGGAGAGCGTTAATTATAATTAATGAGATAGGTGGAAAATACCAATTTTACCCTTGGGATGACTTTAGAAACCTTAAATGACCTAGGGAAATTTAGGTCATTTGGTTTGGATTTATATGATGCTTTAGTTGGCTGTAGAAAACAGAACAAAATAGAGCAAGGTTTTTCTCCTTCCCATACATCATTTTCTCTCATTTTCCCTTTGGAGTTTTTGAGCTCAAAGTGAGGAATCAAGCTAGGAAATCAAGGAGCTGAGTTCATAGGGTTGGTTCATCCATTGAAGGGGGTTTAATTTCAAGTTTGAGGTGAGTTTTAGCCATTAACTTTCTAGTTTTACTCTGTTTTTGTTTAAGTTTTCAGCTTGTAATTCATTGGTGGATAGTTGGAATTAATGGAAGTTAGGTTAATGTTTAACTTGGGTTTTGATGAGGGTGAGTTGTAGATGAAGTTTAGGGGTTGAATTGGGTGTTAGGTTAATGTTTGGGATTGGTTTGAAGGGTTGGTTTCAAAGAAGAACGCAGGGGGAGAAATTCTGGTTTTTGTTGATTTGCGTAATGAGTCGCGGCATGGCAATGGTGAGCCGCGGCCCACGATGCTTGACAGGTAAAGGCCACCTCTGTTTGAGGGGCGAGCCGCGGCGCAGCTAGGGAGGGCTGCAGTCCATAGGGAATTTTTGGCCAGAAATGGATTTTTAGCTTGGGGATTCAAGCCTTAGGCCTCAGGGTCAATCCTACTAGTCAGTTTAGTAATGTTTGATGTCTCAGAGGCTAGGTTTTGGTTTGGGAACCCTTTGTTATTCATTTTATTGACGGAATCTCGTAATTGGTTATGACCAGGTAACCGCTAAAGGACCAAAAGGTTGATCATTCTCAAGGGTCATTCTTTTATTCATTCTAGCTCGAACCAGAGGTAAGAAAACTGCACCCCAGATGTGACATGTATGGTTATTCATGAGGCATGTTGGTTGTATGAATGTGGACATGAATCGATTGTGGAATACTTAGAAAATGTTGCTGACTTGTGCATGGTACTGACTCATTAGTCAGATTTGGCAAAGGTGCTAGTATCAACTGTGAAGCTATGACTCATTAGTCAGGTTCGGCAGTGGTACTGGGCACTGGTCACATTGCGCTGACTCATTAGTCAGGACGGCCTTAGTGTGTTCAACGCAAGCCAATAAAGATTAGATCTAATCGACTTTCTTCATTGAATGACTCAAAGAGCATTAATGCCGGACCGACCTCAAGTTCGATGAATATTATAAGTGCTTGAATGCTAGTGGCTTACTCAGCAACCACTCTTCCATTTGAATTAGTGACTTGCTTGTTAGTCACTCAGTATGGTTTACCAGAACCTCAAGTGATATTCACTCATTTGTTTGAAAACTATGAGCTCTGTGATTATAATGATAATCATTTGATGATGTTTACATATAATGCTATGTTTTCTTGCTGGGCTTTGGCTCATGGGTGCTATGTGGTGCAGGTAAAGGGAAAGAAAAGCTCACCCAGCCTTGAGTGGAGAACTTAGGTGGTGATGTGTACATATGCGGCCGCTTGACCACCACGGCCAAGGAGTTCTCAGAGGAACTAGGGCGTTTACCCTATTTTTGTCGCTTAGGTCGGCGAGGTTTGAAACTTTGGAACTATAATGACCTTTTTGAGTTGTAAATAACTTGTTGTACGCCCTGATTTTCCCACGGGCTGATTAGCGAGCTAAGATACGGCCTAATCATGACTACCACGTGGACATCCTCAAGACCGGAGCTGCCGTCATAAGGTCATGCCTCCTTAGCTCGAGGTAACCTAAGGGTTCGCCAAGATTGCTTAAGGACTGGGCCTGGGCCCTGAAGACCACAGGTCAAGGAAAGCATACAGCTCATTATACGAGCTGGAGTTGGAGGCTGTGACCTTTTATAAAGTCAATCACACAAGATAAACGTGCATATATCAGACATCACGTGTCTGATAAACCCCTGACTTCTCGAACACGCAGCAGGAACGTGCGTATTCAGACACCCACGATTGGGTTGGGTTGTGCAGCCCATTATCCCCTTACCTATAGATTTGACCACACTTATGTGTCAGGTTTAGGAATTAATCATGAATGTCACAGAGTTGACATGATAGGTAAGAAGGTCACGGGATGACCTTCTTACCAACTCCCAGGTGCCTTCTCCTATAAATATGGAGACCTTGGGAATTAATAGAGGTTGGATTCTATATTGTAAGAAATACCCTGTAATCAAATATCCAGTATATAGCAATAATACTGACTAGTGGAGTAGAAGGATTTTAACCTTTGAACCACTTAAAAATAGTATTCTGAGTCACCATTTCATTTCTAAGATCATTTATCTATTTCGGTTCAACCTAAGCACTAATCCCTTTCTCTTCTTTTCTTAATTACCTGTTGGCGAAGAACCGCGTCAACAGTTTGGTGCTTTCATTGAGAGCAAGTTCGATTAGTGCTGCCGCAAACATCCAACTATGGTGACTACTCGATCCAGACACGGTAACGAGACGGAACAGCATGATGGGCAGGAGGCTCATCATATTTCCATCCTTGGTGAACAAATTCCTGAAGTCCAACAGCAGCCAGGCAAGCAGCCGGCGGGCCAAGACAACACTGGAAGTTCGGCGCCCCGGCCACCTAATCCGAACCCATGTTATTACACTGCGGTGGAGATGGAGAATGCTCAGCTGAGGAGCCAACTAGCAATAGCTAATCAGCAGATCAAGGATGTGCTGGCCTGACTACCCCCTCTCACAACCGACGCTAACGTCGGAGAGAGGCAAGGCGAGGCTCCTAAGTCTCACCGGGGTAATCGGTGTAGGCATAGCCGCTCAGACAGACTTCCGACAGCCAACTCCACTCCCTCGTCGCACCGTCGAGAGGCAAACTTCGGAGAAATGCCTAGAGCCGAACAACAACAGTACAGCCGTTCAGTCAGAACTTCAACTCCTAGCTCCCAACCAGCCTCGAGCGCACCCAGGAAAGCTCGAGGAAATTCCAGAAGGAGGTCCGGGGAGGGCTCGCAGCGTCAGCCCATCCCCAATAGCTGTCCTGCGCCTCGTCCAGACCGCCAGGCGCGGGACCCGCAGGTTGGCAGGGCCGAAAGGGCCCCACTTAATTTGATCCGTCATGACGGAACTAGGATCGCCTCTCCGGTCAGGCATCCTCCGTCTCCAATCAGATATCCTTCTCCTCCTCGCCCCGTCCGAGATGTTCCAGCCTATGGAAGTAGCAGGAGGAACCCGCCATCAGCCGGACCTCCCCGACATAGCAGGGCGCCAAGGGAAAGCTCGGATCCTCACCACCAAAGGTGGACTCCGAGCCTATCTAACAGGAGCTACTGGACCGGCAGTCGCCGGAGCGACCTCTCTGGCGGAGACCTGCGTCAGTGCCTAAGCTCGGTACAAAGTCCACAATCCACCCAGGGGGGCGACCTGTGAGATCGCCTTGACTCTCATAGAGGGGGGCCAGCAGGAGGAGACAGCCATGCTCGCTCAGGGGGGGCCCTGTCCGAAGTACGTAATGGCAGGAATGCCCCAAATAACCTATCTCAAGATAGGAGGGGCAATAACCCACCAAATATGTACAATGGATCTGGAGCTGTTGAACAGCCCTGAAATAACCAAGGACATCAGAACCAAATCCTCGAGCGTCTGGCCCAGATGGAGGAGCTGAAGAGGAAGCTCCTGTCAGAGAAAGAAAAAGATGAATATGATTCAGGGGACGAGATGGAGCTCTTCGGCCCCAGCATAGTAGCAACGGCTTACCCACCTGGTTTCCGTATGCCGCACCTGTCTAAGTTAAATGGAGACGGAGATCCGTCGGATCATCTGGGGATGTTCAACACCCTGATGATGGCCCACAACATTGGCCCCGAGCTGAGGTGTTTAATATTTCCTTCCACACTGACTGGACCAGCCAGGCAATGGTTCAAGCAAGGCAAAAGAAAGTCAATCAGCTCTTGGAAAACTTTCTCGGCTGATTTCAAAAGGGCTTTCCGAGCCTCCCAGGCTGCCCGCGTCCAGGCCGACTCTCTGGCTAACGTGAGGCAGCAGCCCGGTGAAACTTTGAAGGCCTACCTAAGCATATTTGTGAACGTCCCTGCTCGGGCCAGAGACGCAGATGGTAGCTCTAAGCTCATGGCCATGAGAACTGGAATCCTCGTCGGAGGTGAACTCTGGAAAGATAGACAAAGAAAGGGAGTCAGCTCGGCTAACGAATTCCTCAACAGGGCCCAGGAATGGATCAACTTGGAGGAAGCCGAAGCCTCAGCTACAGGAACCAGCCAGGTCCCTGATCAGCCCACTGGAGTGGGGATGGAGGTCGTGGCAGCGACCCAAAACGTCACACAGAACAACCAGCTCGGTGGAGGCAAAAGAAAGAGGAATGGCGAAAACAGCCATCACGACCCAAAGAAGAATAAGTCTGTAGACAAGTTCAAGCCCATCTACGCGACTTATACAGAGCTCACCCAGTCTAGGGAGAATATCTTCCTAGCTAACTCTACTCGCCTCCCATGGAAGAGGCCGGAGCCGTTGAAGCACCAAAAGGGGAAGAGAGACACCTCCAAGTTTTGCCGTTTTCACAACGATGTTGGCCACAATACTGATGATTGTAGGCATTTGAAAGATGAGATCGAGACTCTCATTCGAGCCGGCCCCTTGGCCCAGTACGCGTGGAACAGGGTTCCAGCAAGTCGATCTACTCCGGAAGTCCCGGCCAGTTAGCCCGGGTCTTGGATAGATCAGGACGTCCCTCCTCCTGTGATAGGAGGGGAGATATCCACCATCTCTGGCATGTGGCTGGCACGAGCAGGGGTACCCAAAAGAGGTAACGTGAATGAACTTAAGGCGCACAATGGAGAAGAGTTCGTCCCGGAGCAGTGCCTGCCAAAGCAACAACGATTGGAGAAGCAACCGATCATTTTTACAGAAGAAGATGCGGGCCATGTCCAGTTCCCGCACAATGACCCTCTGGTCGTAGCAGTTCAGCTCGCTAATCGGAGGGTTAGGAGGGTGCTGATCGACAATGGGAGCTCGATGAACCTCCTATTCCGGTCCACTTTAGAAAATATGGGTTTGACTGTCGCCGAGCTGAAGGCGACCTCCATGATGTTGTATGGTTTTTTGGGAGAAGGATCAGCGGCTATAGGGACTATAGAGCTGGTGATCACCCTGGGGGAAGGATCTTGGACAGTCTTCAAACTCCTCGAGTTCATGGTCATCGACTACTCCTCTGCGTACAACGCAATTTTGGGACGACCTACGCTCATAGATTTTTAGGCCGTCACTTCCATCAGCCACCTCGCGATGAAATTCCCTACTTCCATGGGAATATGCATTGTCCGTGGCGATTAGCTCGCTGCCAAGGAATGCAATAGCATTTCCATGAAGGGAAAATCGAAACCCGGGCAGCTGGCAATGGCCATCCAAAGTGGGGAAGAGGAATCTCGGGACCCCTTGGTTGATCCTGAGATTGAAAAACCTCAAAGCGCCGAAGGGGAAAATATCGTCTTAAGTGAGGATATTGACCCCCGAATAGGCGAGGATAGATCCGAGCTCCAAGCTATTGAGGAGCTCGAGGAAGTAAACATTGATCCGCAGAACCCATCACGGATGGTTAGGCTCGGAAAAAACCTCTGCAACGAGAGGAAGGCGGAGCTGATCAGATTTCTGCGAGATAACCTAGATGTGTTTGCATGGTCACACGAGGACATGGTGGGAATCAATCCGAGTGTCATCATGCGCACACTTCATCTGGATAAAAGCGTTCCTGCAAAGTCCCAAAAGCAGAGACGCCAGGAACAACCCGGGCTGAAGCCTTAGAGGAAGAAGTAGCCCGGCTCAAAAAATGCGGCTTTATCCGTGAAGCCAAGTTTCCAATCTGGGTCGCCAACCCCGTGCTGGTCCCGAAGCCCAATGGGAAATGGCGGACCTGCATCGACTTCTCCGACCTGAATAAAGCATGCCCCAAGGATTGTTTTCCATTGCCAAGGATTGACCAGTTGGTGGATGCCACGGCGGGACACGAGCTTATGTCCTTTATGGACGCGTACTCAGGTTACAATCAGATCGCCATGAATCCAGCGGACCAGGAGCACACTAGTTTCATGACCTCGACTAACATTTATTGTTACAAGGCCATGCCCTTCGGGCTGAAGAATGTCGGAGCTACGTATCAAAGGTTAGTGAATAGAATGTTCGCAGACCAGATCGGAAAAAAACATGGAAGTGTACGTTGATGACATGCTAGTCAAGTCAAAAACTTCTGATAACCATGTTTCCGACCTGGAGGAATGCTTCAAGATACTACGGGAGTATGGCATGAGGCTAAATCCACAGAAGTGCACTTTTGGAGTCGCATCGGGAAAATTCCTGGGTTTCATCGTCAATACCCGAGGAATCGAGGCAAACCTCGACAAGATCAGATCATTGCTCGAGCTTCCCTCACCCAAGTCGCGCAAAGATGTCCAAGGCCTGATAGGAAGAGTGGCAGCCCTCAATCGGTTTATTTCAAAGTCCACCGATAAGTGTTTGCCATTCTACAACCTGCTCCAAGGAAATAAGAAGTTCGAATGGACAGAAGAGTGCGAAAGCGCTTTCCTCGACTTGAAGGCACATCTGGCCGAGCCACCCATACTATCCAAACCAAAAGCAGGAGAGCCTCTTTTTCTCTACCTGGCAGTCACGGAAGATGCAGCCAGCGTCGTGTTGGTCCGGGAAGAAGACCGGATTCAGAAGCCAGTCTACTACATCAGCAAGAGACTTCTCAGAGCTGAATCCCAGTACCCGTTGATGGAGAAATTTGCATTCTGCCTTATCACGGCCTCACGAAAGCTCAGGCCGTACTTCTAGTCCCACTCAATACACGTCATGACCGATCAGCCTTTAAGGAAGGTTTTGCAAAAACCTGAAGCATCGGGATGCTTGTTAAAGTGGGCAATCGAACTCCGCCAGTTCGAGATTCTGTACACTCTGTGAACTGCTATAGCCGAGTGCACAGGATTCCAGGAGGATCCTGCAGAAGACTCACCCCAGGTCACCTCGGCCCAGGCCTCGTGGAGGATATTCATGGATGGTTCATCCAACGAGAACGGCTCCAGAGATGGAATCATTTTGATATCCCTTGAGGGACATAGATTCTACTTGACGCTGAGGTTCGGATTCAAGGCCTCCAACAATGAGGTCGAATACGAAGCTTTGCTGGCCGGGCTAAGGATAGCCCAGGAGCTGAGGGTGACCTCCGTCCAATGCTTCAGTGACTCCCAGCTCGTGGTAAACCAGGTTCTGGGAGAGTATCAAGCACGAGGACCTAAGATGGTTGCCTATCTAGCAAGGGTAAAGGTTGAGCTATCCGCGTTCGGGCGAGGCTCGATCGAGCAGATACCTCGGGAGCAGAACGCCAATGCAGATGCTCTTGCCAAGCTCGCCACCTCCGTTGAGACGGAGACCTTGGGGTTAGTGCCAGTAGAATTCTTGGAGAAACCAAGTATAGAAGAAGTCAGGACGGAGGTCGAGATGATCGACGCCAGGCCGACCTGGATGACCCCCATCCTTGAGTATCTCGTCGAGGGAAAGCTATCTGAAGGGCGTAATGATGCACGGCGAGTGCTGTATCAAGCTCCCAGGTATACAGTAGTAGATGGAGTGTTATACCGACGTGGGCATTCCCTACCTCTCCTACGATGTGTTCTTCCAGACGAAGCACAGGCCATCCTGTAGGAGGTGCATGAGGGTTTTTGCGGAGATCACACTGGGGGGCAAAGCTTGGCCTTAAAGGTCCTGAGGCAAGGTTATTACTGGCCAACTCTGTCCAAAGACTCGATCTCATACGTGAAGAAGTGTGACAAGTGCCAGCGGTTCGCCATAGTTGCCCGAGCTCCCCCAGTCGAGCTGAAGATGATCTCTTCCCCATGGCCATTTGCAGTTTGGGGGATCGACTTGGTTGGCGCCCTCCCTACTGGAAAAGGCGGGGTCCGTTACGCCGTGGTTGCCATCGACTACTTTACGAAGTGGGCTGAGGCAGAACCTTTGGCAATGATAACTTCCAAAAAAGTCCTTGACTTCGTGGTTAAGAACATTATCTGCCGATTCGGGCTGCCCAAGAAGATTTTTTCCGACAATGGGACTCAGTTCGACAGCGACCTATTCACCGAGTTTTGTGAGAGGTACGGAATTGTGAAAAGTTTCTCCTCTGTGGCCTATCCTCAGGCGAATGGCCAGGTCGAAGTTGTCAACAAGAGGTTAAAGGCGAGCCTCAAGAAGAGACTAGACGAGGCGAAGGGAGTCTGGCCAAAACAGCTCCCCCAGGTTCTCTGGGCATACAGGACCTCGCATCGGACTCCTACGGGTCATACTCCTTTTTGCTTGACCTTTGGGAGTGAGCCAGTCCTCCCCGTGGAAATTAAGGTGCTTTCGCATAGGGTCCAGTCATAGGACCAGGACCGCAACCACGGGCTACTTTGCGCTTCCCTTGACTTGGTTGATGAAAGGCGAGAGGATTCATAACTCCAGCTCGCCCATTATCAGCAGAAGATCACTCGCTATTTCAACTCAAAAGTCAAGAATCGCGCCTTTAACATTGGCGACCTGGTCCTCAGGAGAGTTTTCTTGGCCAATAAGGATCCCAAAGATGGAGTATTGGGACCGAACTGGGAAGGACCATATCAAGTCACCGAGGTCATTAAGGAAGGAACTTATAAGTTAGCTCGTCTTGATGGAGGGGCAGTCCCTCGGACCTGGAACGCCATCCATTTGAAGAGATATTATCAATGATTCACTTGTAAGGCCTGAAAGGCCATTTTTTATGTATTAAGCAATGAGAATTAACTTTTTGTTTATATTTGTACATGTTTTCAAGTGTAATCTAAAGTAACCACGAAAGACCCTTTCCCAGTTACTTGGGGGGCATATGGTACTTGGATATGACCAGGTCGCCTTAATGACTTAGAAGTTGATTCATATCGATTGATCATTGTTTTTCTTAAAAAACGCGAGATATTGATAAGGATTAACGCGAACTAAGTCCTATCCTGGATATAACCAGGTCAAAAAACTTAGAAGTTGATTTAAATCTATTGATCGTTGTTCTTCCTAAAGAGCACGAGATATTGATAAAAATTAACACGAACTAAGTTTTCAAATTAAGTTCCTGGATATGACCAGGTCAAAAAACTTAGAAGTTGATTTAAATCTATTGATTGTTGTTCTTCCTAAAGAGAATGAGATATTGATAAAAATTAACACGAAATAAGTTTTCAAATTAAGTTCCTGGATACAACCAGGTCATAAAACATAGAAGTTGATTTAAATCTATTGATCATTGTTCTTCCTAAAGAGCACGAGATATTGATAAAAATTAACACGAACTAAGTTTTCAAATTAAGTTCCTGGATACAACTAGGTCATAAAACTTAGAAGTTGATTTAAATCTATTGATCGTTGTTCTTCCTAAAGAGCACGAGATATTGATAAAAATTAACACGAACTAAGTTTTCAAATTAAGTTCCTGGATATGACCAGGTCAAAAAACTTAGAAGTTGATTTAAATCTATTGATCGTTGTTCTTCCTGAAGAGCATGGGATATTGATAAAAGTTAACGCGAACTAAGTTTTTGAAAAAATTGTAACTGAAACGCATAAAGGCAAAAGGGAGTTAATCAATTCAAAGGTAAAAATTAATTGTCTCGAGGTGGGAACACCTCATGCAAAGGTTACAACACAGAAAAAAATAATAATAATAAGAAGGGAAAGGCCCTAGGTTCCACCGGTTGGCCCCTTGGAGGTCACCGTCTCGCCCTGCTCAGCTGCGCCGGAAACTTCCCCGGCCTCGAAAAGTGCTTCTTTCTCGAGGCGAGCTTTGAACTTCTCCAGCAAGGGCTCCCAGACGTCCGCTGCCAAGAAGGAGAAGTCGACGTCCTGATTATAGGCCCATCAATGGTAGATCATGTCCTCCATGGCGGTGCCTAAAGTTGCCTGCTCGGCCTCCAGGGCGGCCTTGGCCTCGGCCTTCGCAGTGTCCAGGTCGGCCCACGAGGCAGCGAGGGCGGCTTTGGTGGTCTCGAGCTCTTGTAGCTTGGGACTGGCCTCTTTCAGCTCGGCCTGCGCGGCCGCCAGGGCGTCCTTAGCCACCTGTCTGGTGGCTGGCCACAACCGCATGGTGCTCGCTCCTCATCTCCTCGAGCTGAACCTTGGTCCTGGCGATGCTCCGGTGAAGGGCAACGGTGCTCTGCGAAAATGGAGAGGCACATGCCTTTGAAAAAAAAAAGAGAAGGGAGAAAGCAAAAACAGGGCAAGGTGTAATAATCAAAAACCATAAAAGGATGGGGTTAGTTTACCGTTAGGGCCATGCCCAGTGAAGACTCCAGCACGCCCACCGGGCTCCTGGTTTCGATGGCCCTGAGCTCCTTCTCGTTGAACTTGTAGATGTGGCTGACGGCGTAGTTCGCCGATTCATACACCGTCCCCCAGAAGGCCTCGGGAATCTTCTCCAGGTCCTGGGGGTCAACCGGGATGCGCACCTCGGAGGTTGAAACTGCCGAAGTCCCGGGCTCCGCCCCTGTGTCCCGGACGAAGGCTGGAGCTCGCGGAGGGGGTGGGCACATGTTGCTCCCCCCAGCAGCAGGAGGATCAGTTCCCATGACCTGAGCGACGGGGGCTTCTCTTTCTCCTTTGCAGGAGACTTGGTCAGGGTCCTGGCGGTTTTCTTTAAGGTCTGGGGCTTCTTCATTTTGGGCCCAGAGGCCCCAGCTGAGGGATTCCCCCCGGCGAACGCAGCTCGAAGACTCCCTCCGGGCTGAGACATCTCTTCTGTCAAAACAAAGATGTGGTTAGTACACAAGTTAACAGCCATTCAAAAACAAAAGCAAAGAGAGATTCAAGAATATATGTATATATACTAAAAGGGATCCTACCCCCCGAGCTAGAAGAAGAACCTATGGTTACGACCATCGGCCCTGGAGCTCCTGCGGGAGAATCTAAGTCGATTATTTCCCGAGCTGGCGCAAGTTCTGGATCCGACACTGGTTCCGGGCTAGATTCTTCTACATATTGCCTAAGTCCCGGAGCTACGGCACCCCTCCGGAGTGATGGCCATGACCGAAGATTGTTCCCATACTCCTAAAATAGGATCGACCTAAAGGCTAGGGTGTTATCTACGACTATGGTACCCCAAGGTCGGCTATCTTGGTAATCCAGCACGAGCTGGTCGACACAGTGAAGCAGGGTTGTATCCAGGTCCGGATCACTTCGGTGACGTTGGATGAGCTGTCTGGGATTGAACCTAGCTAGCCGGGGGTTGGCAATGGCCCTATCTAAATTCCTAAACATGTAAGGGTTACCTTGGCCAGAAGGACCCGCGGCTGCTCCGGACCGGATCCTCTCCTCATCCGTTCTCTGGGCGACCTCCAGCGCCCGCTTCCTATTCATCACGAGGGGAACCTCGTCCTCCTTGTCCCCCTCATCTTCGTCCCCCGCGACCTCCTCCACGATGGTAGGTCTGGTATCGCGAGCTGAGGGAAGCGCCCGGGGCCTCCTTAGGTTCAGAGTCTGATTTGGGAAGATCAGCTTGCAGGCCACCATCGTCTCGTCTGTCACGAGCACGCGGTAATCCTTTTCACTGGGGGGCAAGCCCGCCAGTGTCTCGTATTGGGCCCCGAGGGTCATAGATTTCTCTGTCCTCGCGAAGATAGCTGCAGGATTAATCTAAGTCAGAAAGGGATACAGGAGGAGCTAAACGATACTTAACTTACGAGCTAAGGTTGAAAAGCACTTACGAGGATGATTGAAGTAGTGGAGGTCGCAGTTTCGGAACCCCGTCGACATAAAGAATTGATCTTTGAAGTCATTGGGGTGGCTGGGCAGCTCGATGACCGTAGCCGTGTTGGGGAACCGGGTTAAGTAATAAAACCCATCGCCTTGCCCCCGCTGCTCCAGGCTGGCCTTGAGGCAGAAAAAATACAAAATATCTGCTGGAGTGGGGACCTCCCACTCCTGTTTCAAGAATAAATATCTTAACCCCGCCAACAGCCGATAAGAGTTGGGGGGGAGCTGGAATGGGGCCAACTTCATGTAATTGAGGAAGTCAGCGAAATACTGATCCAATGGGAGGAAGGCCCCCGCCTTAAAATGCTCGTCGCTCTAGGCCGAGAATGCCTCGTCAAGCGGCGCGCAGCTCCGCTCGCCCTCTGCGGGAGGTCGGGCAATCACGGATGCTCTCCCCAGCCCGATGTTGTGGGAGAATAATATTTTGTTGACCTTCGCTTGGTCGGTAATCTTTGAGATGATCCTCTCAGCCTCAAAGAATGCGTCAGGGGCCACCTCAAGCTCCTGTTCCACCGCTGGCCCGAAGTTGGGGATCGGAGATTCGGCCATCACCTCGTTTCCTTTGTCTTTTCGAGAGGACGAGCTGCCTACAGGCTTCTTGGGAGCGTTC
This sequence comes from Humulus lupulus, assembly GCF_963169125.1. NCBI lineage: Eukaryota > Viridiplantae > Streptophyta > Magnoliopsida > Rosales > Cannabaceae > Humulus > Humulus lupulus. Next base: position 142,688,092 of record NC_084800.1, on the reverse strand, counting down.
TTCTTTGGTCCCATCTGATTGCCTAGCGAAAAAAAAGAAGAAATTTTAGAAGAAGGTGACTTAAAAATGGAGAACAATCTGTTTCCTTGACACGAGCTGAGGTAAGCCCAGCTCGTGGAGAGTGAGACCACCCGGTTCTATGAACACGCGCCTGTTCTCCCAACAAATCCCCAATTACTCGGAATTTGTGTGTCAGGAGGGTCAGGTTAGAATTTTGCCTTGGAGGGAAAGTTCCAATAGGCAAGAAAGGCAAAACCACCTGTGAAGCGTGTCCCCTAAGCTACCCGGTTTTGCACCCAAAATACTGGATATTTTGAACTAATATCCCAAAAATCCTAACCATAAATTTTCCCCAGAAAATGCATCCTGCAAACCATGCTCCTAAACAGTTTTCTACTGCAAAGATACCCTAACCTGAAAGGATTTCACCCTTCATTCCCACAAAACCCAGGAAACCCTTGCATGTGGCTACAGTAAATATTTACCTAAGCTACAGTAAAAAAATAATTTCGAAACATGCACAGTCAGGAGACTTACAGAGTGTTTGGCTGGGAAGTGGATGAGGATATCACCTGGGTTGGGGCTTCGTCGGAGCAGTTGGTTCCAAGGCTTCAAAGGAGTCTTTGTGCCTGAATTTCTTGAACGTTAGGAATGGCGGTCGGGAAGAAAAAGGTTTTTTCTCTTGAAGATGAAGAGAGAAGAAGAGGAAAATTTCTGAAAAATTTCAAATGAACGGGTGGCCCGTGCGTAAGGTGGCCACCCCTTTTTATATGCGTGAAGGGTCACGTGAAGAGGGCCGTTGGATTGCCTTGATGTGGGATCCAAGGCCATCCACTCGAAAGATGAAACGACGGCTAGGCATAGGCTAGGCCATTAAATGCGGTTCTCGGAAGACGTACCGTCACCAACCACGATGTTCCACGTATTCGGCGCCTGCGTAGAGTGTGGAATATGAAGAGTTAATGGGGAAGCCTAAAAGCCCCTACTGTGGCCCTACACGACGTCGTGTACCACGAGCAGAGGCTTGGGGGGCAGATGTACGCCCTGATTTTCCCACGGGCTGATTAGTGAGCTGAGATATGGCCTAACCATGACTACCACGTGGACATCCTCAAGACCAGAGCTGCCGTCATAAGGTCCTACCTCCTTAGCTCGAGGTAACCTAAGGGTTCGCCAAGATTGCTTAAGGACTGGGCCTGGGCCCTGAAGACCACATGTCAAGGAAAGCATCCAGCTCGTTATACGAGCTGGAGTTGGAGGCTGTGACCTTTTATAAAGTTAATCACGCAAGATAAACGTGCATATATCAGACATCACGTGTCTGATATACCCCTGACTTCTCGGACACGCAGTAGGAACGTGCGTATTCAGACACCCACGATTGGGTTGGGCCGTGCGGCCCATTATCCCTTTACCTATTGATTTGACCACACTTATGTGTCAGGTTTAGGAATTAATCATGAATGTCACAGAGTTGACATGATAGGTAAGAAGGTCACAAGATGACCTTCTTACCAACTCCCAGGTGCCTTCTCCTATAAATATGGAGACCTTGGGAGTTAATAGAGGTTGGATTCTATATTGTAAGAAATACCCTGTAATCAAATATCCAATATATAGCAATAATACTGACTAGTGGAGTAGAAGGATTTTAACCTTTGAACCACTTAAAAAACATATTCTGAGTCACCATTTCATTTCTAAGATCATTTATCTATTTCGGTTCAACCTAAGCACTAATCCCTTTCTCTTCTTTTCTTAATTACATGTTGGCGAAGAACCGCGTCAACACTTGTAAATGTTCTTGTGGGCTGTTGACGGTGAGAACTCGTCAACTAAGTTAAGTTGGAAAGAATTGCAAGATAAAGACTATCAATATAAAAGCCTTAGAAATTTAAGTATCAACTCTAAGAACAATTGCAGAAGAACAATGGTGAAATAAGTTTTCCATTCACTATGGTGCACTTGCTACAGTAAATTTTCCAACCCCCTCCCAAATGGAAGTGGAGTCCATTTTATAGTGGGCTCTAATGGCCCCTGATACATTATGGTCTAGGGGACCAATCTGTGCACAAGTACACTATCAGGGGAGTGGTATCAAGTGTAGTGGTGTCAGCTCTGGTACACAGTTAGAGTCCATGGGGGCACCTCAGCTTTTGTACCCAGTCATGACTCCACCACTCGCTTTGTACGGGTGTCAGAGACGTGGTGGTGGTGTAGCCACTCTTCGTACCATTCCCAAACGCCACTACTTATCGGGCACAGGTGTCAGGCCCGTCCCCTGATCCTAGCAGGCATGTACGTACCCCTTTTGTCTCTTGTGGGCCACCTCGACCACTGTCATCATGCATGCGGGGCCTTGGGACGAGATCCATTGGGGCGAGGTTGTCTCACACGCGTAGCTCTTTGGGAGAGGCCTTCACGAGATGCCGAGAGGGTGGCACGGCCTCGCGGCTGGGCTATGACGAGGGCCTCGCACGGCCGAGGCAGCATGGCCTCGCGTGGGTGAGGCGGCAGGGACACGGCCTCGTGACTAGGCCTCGAGCGTGGTCTCGCGTGAACGAGGCGGCAGGGACATGGCTTCGCGCCTGGGTGCGGCCGAGCGAGGCGGGGCAGTACCTTGCGCCTGGGCATGGCCGAGTGAGGCAGGGCCTCGCGCCTAGGCGTGGCCGAGCGAGGCGGGGCCTCGCGCCTGGGTTTGGCCGAGTGAGGCGGGGCAGTGCCTTTCGCCTGGGCATGGCCAAGTGAGGCAGGGCCTCGCGCCTAGACGTGGCCGAGCGAGGCGGGGCCTCGCGCCTGGGTGTGGCCGAGCGAGGTGGGGCGGTGCCTTTAGCCTGGGCATGGCCGAGTGAGGCAGGGCCTCGCGCCTAGACGTGGCTGAGCGAGGCGGGGCCTCACTCCTGGGTGTGGCCGAGCGAGGCGGTTGCCAGAGGACGGTGGCCCGAGCGTCTCATGGCTCAGACACTCATTTAGGCCTTTATTTAGGCCTTTATGGGACCTTAGTGCACGTCTTGGATCTTTTATGGGCTTGGAATATTGAGCATCCACATGGGCCCATGAACAATTTTATGTATTAAATAAAACATATCTTTTCCTTTTTATTGGTTTTCACCTTAACCTATTAATAACACTTAGAACACGTTTTTAACCAAAGGACTCAGGCAATGGGTCAAATTTTTGGTTCACCGTTCACCATAACTGTTCTGGGGTAACCAGGGTGTTACAGTTTTCTCTAAGTTAAGTTTCTCTCTCTGCCACGAGTCGAGCCTTTAATGTCTGGACCTTTCCATCAGCTCCTCTCTTCTTCTTGCAGATCCACTTGCACCCCATGGGCCTAAAGTCCAATGGCACATCTACAAGATCTCAGACAGACTAAGAGTACTTAGACTTTATTTCCTGGTACTTGGCTTCGAGTGAAAGATCCCTTTCAGACTTACCCATTGCCTATTTAAAGGCCAACGAATCATTGTTACTTGTGTCCCCAGCCTACTTGTGGGTTCGCTATCCATATCATAGGTACCGGGTTCCGAGAAACCCTCCCACTATGACGAGGCATCGTAACTTTTTGACTTGGGTTAGTGGTTTCTAAACCTCCCTTGTTTTCATTGACTTGCGTCGGTGAGGATGGAACAATAGTTTATCATTTTTCCGTTGAATACTATTTTTCTACGAGACTTGAAATTCATAATGTAGTCGTTATCCAGAAAAGTAGCATTTGTAGAACCAAACACTTTCTTGTCTAATGGACTATAAAACAAACCACCCTGAGTACCTTTAGAATAGCCATCAAACAAGCAAACCTCAGTTCGTTGTTCTAGCTTTCCTCCCTTTTTCCTCAGGACATAAACAGAACACCCCAAATTTTCATAATGACGTAAACCAGGTTCACGACCATTTAATAATTCTAGTGGTGTCTTGGAAACAATTTTGAGATGGCACAACATTTAAAAAATGTCACATGCGGTCTAGGTAGTATGTCTCCAGTAAAGATCTAGGTAAGAAGTTGGTAGAGTTGAATAGCTTATCTTAGAATACACATGTTCATAAATGCGTGATTCACGCCGATCAGCAACACCATTCTGTTGCGGAGTCATTGGGACAATTGCTTTAGATAATTATCCAAGTTCAATTAAATGATCTTGATTCTGATTATCTAAATATCCTCCACCCCAATCAGATCGCAAGATCTTTAATGTTTTACCTAATATGGTTTTAAAGCCATATCAATGAATTCTTTAAACTTCTTAACAAATTTGCAGAATTCCTATGCTTTAGGTACTTACATGAGTCTCTATAGTAATCGTCGATGAAGGTGACAAAATATTAATAACCACCCCTCACTTGAACATTCATATGTCCCCAGACATTTGAACATACTAGCCCTAGTGGTTCTTTGCCCCTTTCTCCTATCACAGAGAATGGACGCTTTGTCATTCTGCCCTCGAGACTAGATTCACAAATAGGTAGGTCACCCTAGGCGAGTTCCCTCAAAGGCCCAGCCTTTGTTAGTCTTTGAATCCTATCATAGCAAATATGACCAAAGCAAAAATGCCAAAGGTACGTCATTTCTAACGTTATTGACCTTTTGTCATTTAACGATCCTAGAATTAGCTATCTTAAACAACTCATTATTTAGAACATAGCGTTCATTTAGTTGCAATAGGTATAGCCCATTTTTCATACATCCACCCCACAATTCACATCGATTTAAACAAATAGGATTTTATTACTTTCGAAAGTAACTGCAAATTGTTGTTGACGTAATAAGAAAAATATAAATTAAAATTTCCATTGAAAATCAGAATAAAATAAACATTGTCTTAAAACAATATATTTATTTCCAAAATTCATTCTAGCTTATCATTTTTCCTTGTTTGATACAAACAACCCTTGATGGATTCCAAGTTGTGGCTTTTTATCCTTCATGACTTTCTCAATGCCAAAAATGAGTAAAAAAGGTACATGCATGTTTAGTAGATTTTGATTTAGCGATCCAAAACCGAAGTTTCACCCTCTAAAATCACATGTATCCAAGACAAATTTAATTATCTTGGGTTCCATATGCCTTGAGTGTTGGAAAATCTTGTTCCAATACCCAGTCTCGTTGCAGTTGGAAACACTCCCCTTTTTTGTGTACTTATAATCAGGCCATGCTCCAAGATGCTTTGCAACATTTGGTGCCTTGCCAGTGGACTTCTTGTTCTTTTTATATGAATTTCTTCCTCTCTTGCTCTTCGAATAAGAAGCTTAAAGCAACTTCTCCTTGAGCTTGTTTAGTAGTATTATCATTCTTTCCTTAGCTCAAACCACCATCAACAATCATCTTTTGAAGGATTTGGTGATCGTTGCATAGGAAAAATAGGAATATCTTTATTATCACGAACTCGATGTTGGACAAACATTTCGTGAGGTTCTCACCATAGAGTAACCTTTTAGAGATTGGAGGGAGTATGAGGTGGAAAGCCTAGAGCTATGATTATCAACAAAGTAGAAATCAACGCATTGCTTGACAAACATTTATTCATTAAATTTTTAGAAATAGCATAACATACAAAATGTTTTGAGATAAGCAAAATACTAAAACACTTATTTTGTATTTCTTAGGTACTTTAACTAGCCATGAACCCATGTGTCCCGATAGGCGAGAGTCACAAATATTCAGTTAGTTAAATAGAGAAACATCTCAATTTATAAAATGTTGTAGACTTTTATTAACTACCTATTCCATCCGATAAAAGTAACGAAAACTTATGTGTCCCAGAAGGCGAGAGTCACAAATATTTCCTACCTTATGAGTTTGACCCACGGTTTCAATTATTATAGACTTAATTCCTATAGCCACCGTAGGGATGAGTCTATAGAAGGTCCATCTATAACCATCTATCCTAAGAAACTTAACCATGTTAAGAAGTCCAGTGAACACCTTCTGTAGGGAGACGAAATCAAAGCGTCATTAGGCCTCACTTGACTTTAACCTTGTTAAATCAACGAATGAGATCAAATTAAAATTTTTAAAACTCATTATTAAATATTTTAGTACTTTATTCTTTTTGAAAAATATCAACTTAGGTTTGTCAATTTATTAAAATAATTAATAAACCAACTTAGGTTTTCCAAATTATAAAAATAATTAATAAACCATAGTTTATAATTTTTCCATTAATTCTAAAATTACCATTGAAAATTAATCCAAAAATTAGAATTAATTTGTTTCTAATTAATTATTAGGTCAAACTAAAAAGAATAACCTAATACAATTAAGTTTAACTTAGGTAAATGGGCCTTAACAATTCAAGCTTGCATGGAGGAGAGCTGGGTTCAGTATGTTGGACCCACTACTAAGGCTCCCTAACTTCCACACAAAGCCCAAAAAGATAGGAATTTGAACATTCGTTTTATTAATTGTTATTCAATTGATTAAGTCCAATCTAGTAATGCAAAGCAAATGGGCCTTCACAAGTGGAACTATCCACAAGAGAGGAATTTAAACTTTACATGTTCAATTGGGCTCAAATAAAACCTAACATTTTATGAATGTTTTATTTGATTTTTCCCACATTTTTTAAAACAAAAAAATGGGTCATAATTATACTTATATTTAAAGCCCAAATGCAAAAAAAATAACTTAATAATGATGCTAGATATGTTAATTTTCTTATTAATTGGATGGATCTAACATGAAAACCTACATGACATGTTACACATCTTTATGCATTATTACATTTATCACCAATATAAATAAATCAATTTCTAAAAAATTTAAGTGAGTTATCAAAATTAATTTATTTATTAATTAATTACTGTCGACGTAGTTTTTCGCAATAGTGAATTAAGAAAATAACAAGGTTGATTAGTGCTTGATAATAATCCAAAATAGAAATGAACTCTCAAAGACAGATCTTTTACGTGGTTCAGTGGTTAAAATACACATAGTCCACGAGTCTATATTATTAATGTTTTTCTCTCTCTATTTTGGTAGAGTTTCAGTATTACAGAATAATCATCCCCTTTTCCTATCCAATATTCCCAGTATTTATAGAGAAATTCCTTGGACAAGTTTGGGTAACCATGTAAGTCAATCACGAATTTACGTATTTATTACATTTAATGCAAAAAATTCCCATTTATACTAGGATATGATCTGATCACAAAATAAATGGTCTCCTAATATCTAGGACATTAAATATTACAGGCTGGCCATAAATGATCGCATAAAAGTAGCCGAGTCTTCGGGGATTCGTGAGTACACAATATATTTGAGTTACCACGAGCTGGATATATCTCTGAGCTCGTACTATGGAGGTCATATGAATATCATGAGCCCGCGCTTCGCAACCTATGCATCCCTAGCTCGCATAATCACCATGAAAACTGAGCTGTCCACGTGGATAATAAATGGATTCCTTGGTTATTTCTTCCACATATTTATTTGCCAGCTGTACCCGAGATGAGTGAAGGACTCGTGCTGAAATTAGGGTACACAATTACCATAAAGTTTTTCCCAATTGAAAACTTACCACATAAGTAATTAAACATAAAATTAATTTAATTGTTATTAAAGAAAATATCTCAAATTTTTAAAATTGGATACTTAGATATTTCTTTAGCACAACAAAAACTAAAAAAAGATCTTAACTAACTTTTATATTATATATATAAATATATAAACATAAAAATATGTAATTATATATATATATAATTTTTTAAATATATAAATATAAAAACAAAAAATATATATATGGTTACAGCTTTTTTTACCTATTTGGGGATAGCTGGAATGGATCTATGCCGACAAACTTCAAAAAGTCGACAAAGCACTGGTGTAGTGGCAAGGTTGCACTGTTAGGATTAATGCCCTAAAAGCATGTAAAGACATTTTATTGGTTTTAAATAAAAGTAAAATTGTATTATATTTTAATGTTATAATTATTTTTTAAATTAATTATATGATAATATCAAGAAAATTCTCTATTCATTGATGAGAATATAATCTTGTATTAGTACGAAAAAATTAAGATCATATATAATGAATAAAATAGTCAGTAACATATTAAAGTATGAAATCTTTAATGAATGGTTACTAGTATGGTTTTCTAAGCATACGAGATGCAAGTAATCTAGATTCGGATTACTGATGTGGATAGACATCTTAGTAAATGTGTTGTATATAATGGAGATTATATATGACAAGACCGATGAGAATTAATTATCTTTATGGACTTGTTGTTTGACATAAAGATTTAATTCTTATCATAATGGATGATCATTTGTAGATCAGTCTAAATCCTGAGTATTCATGAACTCTTATTTATGTTTATTAGATCTTTTGATTCACTCATTAATGTCTCTTAGAATAATGAGGATAATGAATTTTATTTTGGAGATTCAATATCATGGATGGCTAGGAACATGAATTACAATATTGGAATCCATGCTTTCCTAACTGATCGAATATTGGTTCCCTTAAGGGTTGATTCTGGAACTGAATAGTTATTGAGCTTAAATCTATAATTAGATTATAGATTAATTATTCACTAGTGAGTTAATGGTACTTAAGGAACAAAAGGTAATTAGAAGGGTAAAATAGTAATTTTGACCAGCTCTAATTAACGAACAAATAGTGGAGGACAAAACTTCATATATTGATTATATCAATGGACTACTAGAGAAAACTATGTAAATATAATTCTATAAATACTTAGAGTGCAATTCCATATTTATAGTGGAGTAATCATGGAATTAATAAATAAGATTATTAGAGTAAAGAGTTTAATTAATAATATGGTTTATTGGAGCTTCGAATTATAGGTCCATGGTCCCTAGATAGCCTCTGTCCTACACTGTTAAGGGTAAAGATGTCAAAAGAAAGATTTGTTAAGAGAAATGACTAAATTGCAAATGAATTAATTTTCCATGGCAAAGAAATAATTATTTGATAATTATGGGTAATTCATTAATTGTGAATTAATTATATAGTTTTTATTTTGAAAAACTATAGGTTAAAATAAATATTAATCTTGTTTGGATTATTATAAAGAGAGGGAATAATAAATATCTTATTTATAATATGATATTTATTTATTTATTTTAAAATTGATATTTTAAGATAAAGTTAATTTTGAATTAACTGATATTTATATTGGGATAATTATCTTGTCTTAAAAATTGATTAAATAAACAAATAGGAAAATTAGACCAACCCTAATAGGGTTGGGCGACACACACTATACAATATAGTGTGTGGTGCCTAGCATCAGGGATTTTATCCCTAGGATTTATATTTTGAATTTCAAATAAGTTTGTTTGATGAGTTATTTAATTATTATTTTTTAAATAAATAATTAAATGAAAATATCTAATCAGTTTTTAATTTGAATTATATTTTAATTAAATAAATATTATTTAATTATATTAAAAATATTTATAAGTTTGATAGTATGGAACTTTCAGTAGAAGGAATGATTATTATTTTGAATAATAAAAATACAAACTCTCTCTCTAAAGATAGTTTTCTCTAAACCTGAAAACTATTATAAACCTTCTCCATGTCAGAAACTCTCTAGATCTCATGTGTTGAGTCCATCTAGGGAGTCACATAAATCAACCTATTGAAACCTACATGCCCACACACATCCTTATGTGTTTGAGGATTGGTCTGGAAGATTAGGGTGTGAGATCTCAGAACACTGGATAGGAAGATCGATGATTTATACAAAAAGACTCAATGACACTTGATAAGCTACAAGAGGTAATCTCTGATCTATTTGTATCTGATTTAATATTTATATATGTGTATGATCCTAGCTGGTATTAATATTTATTAAAATGGGTCCATATATTCCGTTGTGCACCTTTAATTTGATCATTTAATACTAACATGCACCAGCTATGAGATGAGATGCACTCCAGACCTCGAGGCCATGGATGCTCTCATGTACTCTCTCGTTCCCTGGTGTCTGAGCTTTCTGAAGATTGTCTCCACCTTGAATCCTTCAACGGTGTAGGTTTCGTATGTTTTCAAGGGACCCATGTTTGCCTCTTCCTCCAAGATGCCAAGTCGGAGAGGCCTCTCTGCCACCGAGGCGTGATCTTCCCTTACCACGAGAGCATGACTACTCTCTGCCATTTTCTTTCCCTTCTGGGAAGCCTTCTTGCTTCTCGAGCCATCTTTATTATCTTGAAGTCAAATGATTCCCTACTGGTGTAGTTGTTGAAGCTCCTTGGACATCGGAAACAAGAAATGAAGCTGTTAGCGCCACGACCTAATGAAAGATAGGACAAAACGAGAACCCCTAAAACTAGTGCTCAGGGAGTGGAGAAGAAAGAAAATTTATAAGGGGCTGGAGTGTCATCGGGGCCAAAGGATTGTTGCCAGAGAACACTACCAGAAATTATGAACATCACCGAAATCGAGGAATTTTCCAGATTTCGGTCGAGTGCCCAGAAACGTGAAAAGTTTCATAAGGAGCGTAAGGGGCCATTTTGACTGTTTTTAACGTCAAAATGTGCCCAGAAAGGTATAAAAGTGGTCAAAATGACCTCTGGAGTGCTAGAAATTCAAAATCATAAGCATGCACCTAAAACCCTCGACATAATTCAAAAATAAACTCAAAGCCAAACAAGAACGGAGAAGTGAAGACTTACTCGAGATGAAGCGCTAGACTTTAAAAAATTGTTTGTCATTTGACCAGAAGTATGTTGATTCTTTCCAACTGTCCAGAACATCGAGAGCTCAGAAAATGGGTGAGATTTGGAAAGCTAGAAAATGAAGAAGAAAAAAGAGAGAGTTTGAAGGTTCTGAGATCTTGAATTTGGAATGCTAAAGTGATTATCTAAAATATAGGAACTTGAGAGTAATCCAACGGCCAGGATCCAAAGGGCGTGGATCGTGATCATTAGCATGGGAAAAGGGAACCTCATGTACGGGGCAAAATGACACCTAGGGTACGAATTAGACGTTTTAGGTCGTTGAGTAGACTCCTCATTAATTGCACAATTTCATGGGCCCAACAATAGGGAGTCGACATGTGGCATTACCTTTTTAAGAGTGTGACGTCATGGAAAGCCCAAGCATCTACTCCCGAAGACCTTTCAAATTACTCCTCTCATTCTAAGTCTCCACTATTCGAGGACAAGTGAAGGCTTGGGGGAAAAATGTTGTCTGTATTTTCACCATTGGACACGTGGCAGTCATTAGAGGAGTAATTTAGCTCCTCGAGCACTAATAAGGTTTTGTAGATCTTACGTAGAGGTCCTCAGAGTGAAAAAATCCTCTAAGTACTGTGATCCAGCTAGTCATGGATGTCTCCAAGTGAGGCCATGTCCCGAGGTCTATCCTCGAGGTGCAGATATCTCTGAGCGAGGCCATGTCCTGTGGTCTGTATCCAAGGCGTGGAAGTCTCCAAGTAAGGCCATCCCCCGAGGGTCAATCAGGTAGTCCTCTCACTTTCTTCATTCACTAATCCTCCACATTTCGGATTTCATCCTGAGGATCTGGAGTAACTGCCACGTGTCAATCACTGTAGTTGTTGCCCACCAGAAGATCGTCTGACAACTTTTCATGAGCCTTGAGTAGTGGTGTCGAGTTTGTACACTCAACAATCAACATTTCCCACAACTCCGCCTGACATGGGTAAACGTGCAGCCGTATCCTGACACTGTGAAATACCTGATCCCTGTAAGGTTGGTGGGCAACTTTCTACAAATGGGCCCTGGGCAATCTCCCTAGGGGCCTGGTCTTTGTTAGTGCGTTCCCAATATAATTAATTAGCATTTTTACTCCCCAAATAATTGGGGAATGTTGTTTTAATTATCCATTAAGGACATTAATAACCCAAGCCCCTATAAATAGGCATGGGTCATCTCCTTGTAAAGGGTTCATAATTTTGGCTAATTAAGCATTGTAAACTCATAGCAATATATATGATGTCTAAGAATCCATTGAGGCTTGCTCAAACGAGCTTCAAAATCACTAATATCAAAGACTCGAGGATTAGGGCTCTTTTATAGCCTGAACCACGTAAGATCTCTGTGTTATTTTCTGCCAAGTTGTTAGATTAGGTTAATAGTGAAAAGTGCATTCAACACTAAATTATATTAAAAATAATAATTGAAAAGAGTACCAAGCACATATTTTGTAAAATTTATTATTAAAAAGATAAAATAAACTTAATAATATATGAAACTAATAACATAAAAAATAAAGGATAAATATCAGTTTTTTCAATCTACAAGCCAGTCAAAAGTAAAATACACTAAAGACAAAACAAAAGAAGATAAAATAAGGAATAATGGAAGGAATACTTTAACTGCATCCATATTTGTACACATCTTTACAAATTTAATATTATGTTATATTATATTATATTATATTAAAATATCATTGGATAGAAAAATCAAAGAAAGATGAAAAACAAACAAGATAATGATACACACTTTTCAAAGAAATTTGCTTTTATGATATAGGCATTAGAACTTTAATTTATCCATAGTGAATGGTTGATATTTCTTAAAATTTATATATAACTAATTGTTCATGTTGACGCGATTTTTCGCCAATAGTGAATTAAGAAAATAACAAGGTTGATTAGTGCTTGATAATAAAATGAAATAAAAATGAACTCTCAAAGACAGATCTTTTACAAGGTTTAGTGGTTAAAATCCACATAGTCCACGAGTCTATATTATTAGTGTTTTTCTCTCTCTGTTTTGGCAGAGTTTTAGTATTACAGAATAATCGTCCCCTTTTCCTGTCCAATATTCCTAGTATTCATAGAGAAATTCCTTGGATAAGTTTGGGTAACCGCGTAAGTCAATCACGGATTTACGTATTTATTACATTTAATACAAACAATTCCCATTTATACTAGGATATGATCTGATCATGAAATAAATGGACTCCTAATATCTGGGACATTAAATATTACAGGCTGGCCATAAATGATCACATAAAAGTACCCGAGTCTTTGGGGATTCGCGGGTATGCAATATATTTGAGTTACCACGAGATGGATATATCTCCGAGCTCGTACTATGGAGGTTGTATGAATATCATGAGCTCACGCTTCGCAACCTATGCATCCCTAGCTTGCATAATCACCGTGAAAACTGAGTTGTCCGTGTGGATAATAAATGGATTCCTTGGGTATTTCTTCCACATATTTATTTGTCAGCTGTACCCGAGCTGAGTGAAGGACACATGCTGAAATTAGGGTACACATTTGCCCCCCAAGTCCCTGCTCGTGGTTCATGACGTCACCCTCTGACCTACACAGTAGGGACTTTTAAACTTCTGTTGCATTAAACCATGCCTGCCCACTACTCGAATACTAGACACGTGGTACATCACAATTGGCGTCTGTTCGGGTTACGAGGCTTACAATAATTGTCTTGTCACCTTTTTTCCACCGTTTTGTCTTTTGAAACATAGCCCTTGGATTTTGTACTGACCAAATCGAATGGCCCAAATTAATTTATGTTGTTTACATATAAATAGGGTAGGAAATTTCCAGGGTTCACCACATTTCATTTGAAATCTTTCTACATCTTCTCTCTTCTGTATTTCCAAACCCTTCTTCTTTCTCAGAAAAACCCAAAAACCATCTGTTGCAAAATCCATCAGAAACCCAGTTACTCAGGAGTCTTCCAGGAACTCTCCCCTGCAAAGTCTACTTCATTTATCGAAGAACACACTGTAAGTCTTTTGGTTTTGAAGAAACTTTTCTTTTTACTGGTCTTTTTTTTTATCATGCTCATCCACAGTTCACCGTAGTCCTTATTAGGTTGTTCTCCAAAAAAATTTGGCACATAGACTTCGACTTAAGTTTACTGAGTAGGTCTTAAAATATCTCTAGAACTATGATATTCATAAAACTGGGTAATTTTTGGGTAAACCTAGGTAATTTATGGCGAATTTTAGGAAATACCCATTCAGGATATAGAAGATGAAAAGTTTTTAGGGTTCGAAACAAGGTTGCTTAGGGGTCACACTTCTTGGGTGGTTTTGCTCTAAACCGCCCCCGAAGGAGAGTAGTGGCCTGATTTTCTGACACACAGATCCCTAAACATCAGGGGTCTATTGGGAAACCAAGGCGTGTAGCGTAGGGTAGCGCATGGCATCACGCAATGGGTTGAGACTAACTTAGCTCGTATATCAGAGACAACATTCTCCTTCGTACTTCCGTGCCATAACCTTTACAAACTCTTATGTCGCCTACTAAGTAACTCATCATTCTTGTTCATTAGGCGATCTGATGGCTCCCAAGAAGAACGCATCAAAGAAGAATGCACCCAGCTCGTTTTCTCAACAAAAAAACAAAGGGAAAGAGATCGCCTTAGAATCTCCCATTCCTCACTTCAGCCCAGTGGTGGAGAGGGAAGTTGTGGTTGATTCCAACTCTTTCTTCGAGGCGGAGACAATCACTTCCAAGATTACGACCCAAGGAAGGGTCAACAAAATTATGTTGAGCCATAACATCGAGGTCGGGACCGGAGTCCTTATTGCTTGACCTTCGTTTGAAGGGGAACGGAGCGGCTCCCCTCTATAGGATGACTTCGCAGCCTAGAGTGATGAACATTTGAAGGCGGGGGCCTTCCTTCCCATGGATCAATATTTTTCCGACTTCCTAAATTATGTGAACTTGGCACCTTTTCAGCTACCCCCAAATTCTTACAGGCTTTTGGCGGGGCTGCAATACTTATTTTTGAAGCACGAGTGGGAGGTCCCCAGTCTGGCAGATATATTGTATTTTTTCTGCCTTAAAGCCAGCCTAAAACAAAAGGGTCGAGGTGACGGGTTCTACTACCTCACCAGATTCCCAAACTCTACTCCAGTCATCAAGCTCCTAAGCCACCCCAATGACTACAAAGACCAGTTTTTTTATGTCGAATGGGTTCCAAAACTGTGAGCACCGACACTTCAACCGTCCTCGTAAGTTTTTTTTTAGTCTCTAATCTCAACTCATAAAATTTTACTCTTTTCAAGACATTTTCCTTGCGCATGTGCTAACTGAGTTTATTTTTTGTGTAGCCATATTTGTGAGGACGGAGAAGTCAGTGACCCTCGGGGGTCAATATGAAACTTTGTCTGGGCTCCCACCCAGCAAGAAGGATTACTGCTAGCTCGTGAATGATGTCACGATGCTGGTGTGCAATTTGATTAGCCAAGGCTAGGCGTTGGCCTTAAGAAGGACCCAGGCTACTCTCCCAGTAATCCACGAGCTCCTGACCTCTCAAGAAGAGGACTCATTGGCCACCGAAGGCGAGGAGCAGGAAGAGGACGAGGTACCTCTTGTGCAGAAGAGCCGGGTTCCCCAGGCTGATCTGGAACCCAATTTAGAATGAGTTGCGTCAGGGGCAGGAGCCGGCCCCTCCGGCCAAGGTAACCCATACCCCTATAGGGCATTAGATATGGATATTGCCAATTTTAGGTTAGTTAGACTTAACCCCAATCAGCTCGTCCACCGTCACCCTAACAATCCAGACCGTAGTGTCACCCTGCTCCAGTGCGTGGACAACTTAGTGTTGCGTCATGACAACAGTTACCCCAAGGGCACCATTGCTGTAGATAAAACCTTAAATTTTAGGTCCGCCATCTTTGAGGAGTATGGGAACAATCATAGGAGCTGGCCTTCTCTACTCCAGGGCGCCTTTGCCCCTGGATTTAGGCAGTATGTGTTAAGAAAAATATGTATTTGCCTTTATGGAAATGGTAAGATAATACTACTCTTGGAAATAATATTACAAATAAATAATGATTGATTAAATAAAGTTACAAATCTATAACAGAAAAATACAAATAAACAAAGAAAAGGAAGAATATGATGAAGAAGAAGTGAATAGTGAGAATACAACTCTAAGCAAAATATTACAAGTAAAGTAAATGTGTTTGAAACAAAAGAGAAGATTACAACTCTAAACAAAAGTTACAAGTAAATAGAACAAGAGAATAAGAAGAAAAGCAATAGAATAAAATGTAAGAACAGAAACAAAAGTAAACTCTCACTTACACAACCTAAGTGAAGAGGGTTGGGGATCACCAACTTGAACAAGGTTTAAAACCTTTGTCCAAAAGCTAATTTCCCCCTAACTCAAGCACTAACGGATCTCTCTCAGATTAAAGGAAATGCTTTATGGAATTATCAAGCCTCAAGGTGTTTCTAGCCAAGTGCTCTAATGGATAGAAATGTTGTGTCTTTCAAGTGAGCTATAGGCTCCTATTTATAGAGTTTAGATAGACCCTTTGAATGTCAAACTCCGCCAACCCCCATGGTTGTTACCAATGTTTAATTGGATTAATATGGTATTAAAAATGAGATTTGGGAGTTATTTGGGTTTTTTGAGCCATTCAACAAAGATTGAAAAAACTGAAAAAATGGCTTGAAATGCACATGTGGCCGCGGCCACTGCTCTCTGTCCCACAGGCCGTGGCCACCAACTTCCTGTTGCCGCGGCCATTGATCATTTTTAGCACACATTTTTGTGATGTTTTTCCAAACGGTTCTAAACCCTCCCAATTGATTTTGTAACCCCCAAAACACACTATTGGGGTTAAAATCATGTCTCTAACATCCATTTCACATATGGCT
The DNA here is from genome assembly GCF_963169125.1 of Humulus lupulus. NCBI lineage: Eukaryota > Viridiplantae > Streptophyta > Magnoliopsida > Rosales > Cannabaceae > Humulus > Humulus lupulus. Next base: position 142,671,506 of record NC_084800.1, on the reverse strand, counting down.
GTATGAAATTCATCTCAATATTGTGTAACACCAAATTTACATAATAAAGGGTAATATTTGGAAGTTACAAATTTGTAACACCAAATATGTTACATATTTGGATATATCACATATATCTAAATATTGTAACTCTATATTATATGTTACAATATGTGCCACTCTTTGTCACATTTATTTAATCTAAAACATTATATTATAATATAATATAATATAATATAATATAACATTATATTATATTATAAAATAATATAACATTATATTATATTATAAAATAATATAACATTCCCCCACTAGATTAAATAGTTATCATATTGTAACACTTATTTAATCAATCATTATATTTAAAAATATAACAATATCCCCCACTTGATTAAATAAGAACTCTCTCTTAAAGGAGTCATTGCATTAGTGCATAAAGTAAAGTGTTTTTCAACTTGAACTTTACTATAGTGTTGTTGACGCAGTTCTTCGGCAACAGATAATTAATAGAATAAAGAGTGGGATTAGTGCTAAATAATGAACCGTAATAGATGAATGATCTTAAAGCAAAATGGTAACACGAATAATTTTTTAGGTGGTTCAAAGGTTAAAATCCTTCTAGTCCACCAGCCAATATTATTGCTATCTTTCTAATATTCTTTACAGGGTATTTCCCTACAAAATAAAATCCAACCCCTTGCAACTCCCAGGGTCTCCATATTTATAGGTAAAGGGCACCTGGGGGTTGGCAAAGGGGGGTCATCCTGTGACCTTCTTACCCATCATGTCACTTCTGTGACATTCATGATTAATTCCTAAAACCTGACAATGAAGTGTGGACTAATCAATATGTAAGAGGGATAATGGGCCGCACGGCCCAACCCAGTTGTGGGTGCCTGAACACGCACATTTATGCTGTGTGTCCGAGAATTCAGGGATGGATCAGACACGTGATGTCTGATATATGCACGTTTACATTGAGTGGTTGACTTTATAAGGGGTCAGAGGTGCCAACTCAAGCTCATACCTCGAGCTTGATGTACTCTCAGGTCATGGTGCCATACTTCTGACCTGACTCCTTAGTAATCTCATTAAACCTTTGGTTACCTCGAGCTAAAGAGGTAGGACCTGGTAACAGCAGCTCCGGGTACGTGACATCCACGTGGCTGATATAATTATGCCATTCCTCAGCTCGCTAATAGCCCGTGGATATTTAGGGCGTACATTTGCCCCCCAAGCCTCTGCTCGTGGCATATGACGCTACCTGGGGCCACAGTGGGGGCTTTTAGGCTTCTGCGTGGACTCTTCACATTCCGCCCATTACACTGGCGTCGAATACGTGGAGCATCGTGGTTGGTGACGGTACGTCTTCCGAGAACCGCATTAAATGGCCTAGCCTATACTCGACCGTCGTTTCGTCTTTCGAGTAGTGATCCTCGTATCCTACATCAAGGCAATCCAACGGCCCTCCTCCTTCGGCCTTTTACGTATATAAAAGGGCTGGCCACCTTTCGCATGGGCTACCCGTTCATTTGAAAATTTTCTCATTTTCTCATCTTCTTCTTTCTTCTCAGTCTCAAAACCCTCTTTTTCTTCCGGTCACTGTTCCCAACGTTCCAGAAATTCAGGCACGAGAACTCCTTCAAGACTCCGGCACAAGCAATCCCAGCAGGATTCCAATCCAGACAACCCTTTCCATCTTATTACAGCAAAACATTTCTGTAAGTCCTCCGTTTGTGCATGTTTAATTTTTTTTTTCTTCACTGTTGCTTAGGTAAATTGTCTCTGTAATCGCATGCAGTATGTTACTGGTTTTTTACTGGTATTTTAGGCGTAGGTTTTTATCCTAGGGGCATCAGCCGTAGGAAAAAAAACATTTAGAAGCATGACTCATAGTGTACACTTTCTGGGGAGATTTTCTGGGTAAAATTTGTGTATGCCTATTTAGAATAACCAGTTCTTAGGGTGCAAAAACCGGGTAGCTTAGGGGACACGCTTCACAGGCGGTTTTGCACTGTTTTCCTACTAAACTTTCCTTCCAAGGCGAACTTTTACTCTGACCCTCCTGACACACGGATTCCGAGTAATCGGGGATCCGTTGGGAGCACAGGCGCGTGTTCATAGAATCGCGTGGTCTCACTCTCCACGGGTTGAGATTACCTCAGCACGTGTAAAGGAAACACTTCGCGCTAGATTCTTTCTTATGCTTAGGTTGCCCTATCTAAATTTTCTTCTTTTGTTCGTTAGGAGACCAAATGGGACCAAAGAAGAGCGCACCCAAGAAAAGTGCTGGCAGTTCATCTTCCCAGCAAACCAACAAGGGAAAGGAGGTGGTCATGGACTCCCCGATCCCCGCCTTCGGTCCAGCCGTGGAGCAGGAGCTCGAGGTGGGGCCCGACGCTTTCTTTGAGGCAAAGAGGATCGCCTCGAAGGTCTCCACCCAGGGGAAAGTGAATAAAATCTTCCTTTCCCATAACATTGTGATTGGGAGGGGTGCCCTAGATGCCCGACCTCCCCTTGAAGGTGAGCGAAGCTGCGTGCTGCTCGATGAGGAGTATGCCGCTTGGAGTGACGAGCACCTCAAGGCTAGGGCCTTCCTTCCGCTGGACCAATATTTCACGGATTTTCTAAATTACGTGAAGCTGGCTCCTTTCCAGCTCCCCCTAATTCTTATCGCTTGCTTGTGGGGCTGAAATATTTATTCCTGAAGCAGGAATGGGAGGTCCCCACGCCAACGGACATCCTCTACTTCTCTGCCTCAAGGCCAGCCCGGAGCAGTGGGGGCGAGGTGACAGGTTCTACTACCTGACCCGTTTTCCAAATTCGGCTGCGGTCATCGAGCTGCCTAGCCACCCCAACGACTTTAAAGACCGGTTCTTTATGTCCAAGGGGTTTCGCAACTGCGAACACCACTATTTCAACCATCCTCGTAAGTACCTTCTATTCTCATCTCGTAAGTTAATTTGTTGATTAGCCTCTTTTATTCGTTCCTGACTTAGAAAAAATTGTGCAGCCATTTTCGCGAGGACGGCCAAGTCCGTGATCCTTGGGGGTCAATACGAGATCTTGGCGGGGCTACCCCCAAGCGAAAAGGATTATCGCTAGCTCGTGTCCGACGAGACGATGCTGGCGTGCAAGCTAATCTCTCTGGGCCAAACTTTGGCCTTAAGGAGACCGTGGGGTCTCCCTCTTGCTCGCGAGATGGCGCCCATCCCCGAGGAGGAAACCGCGAGAGAAGATGAAGACGAGGAGGACGAGGTGCCCCTTGTGCGGCGGAGGTGGGCCTTGGAGGTCGCCCAAGAAGCAAACGTGGAGAGGGCCCAGTCCGGGGCCGCAGCCGGCCAAGGTAATCCTTATCTGTTTAGGGATTTAGATAGGGCCACTGCAGACTTAAGGCTTGCTAGGTTTAATCCCGACCAAATCGTCCACCGCCAACGAACAGACCCAGACCGCAACATTACTTTACTCCAGTGTGTTGACCAGCTCGTGCTGCGTAATGAAATGGGTTGCCCTAGGGGAACGGTAGTAGTAGACAACACCCTAGCCTTTAGGTTGGTCTTCTTTGAGGAGTATGGGACCAATCTTAGGTCGTGGCCCTCCCTCCTGGAGGGTGTAGTAGCTCCGGGTCTTAGGCAATACGTAGAAGATTCCAGTCCCGAGACAGATCTGGACCCAGAGCCTCTTCTAGCCCACGAAGTTATTATCTTAGACTCCCCTGCTGAAGCTCCGGGGCCGGAGGTCGTGACCATAGATTCCTCCTCTAGCTCGGAGGGTAGGACCCCTTTCAATACATACTTGAGCTCTGTTTTCCCTTTTATTTTTGTTGTTTTGTGCAAATATTTTTACATGTATATTGATGTTTTCTTTGTTTCAACAGAGATGTCACAGGCCGGGGATGACAGCTTGCGGGCCATGTTCCATGGGGGAAATCCTCCCTTCGAGCCTTTGGTGAAGAGGCTTCGGTTGACGAAGTAGGCTGTTGGGACATCCTCTAAGTCCTCGGCTAAGGGGAAAAATTCAGGCCCTTCTGCCATTGAAAAGGTGCCTCCACCCCCTCCTGCCGCAAAGGAGATGCTCCACCTCCATCGCGACCTCCCGTCCTTGCTCGGGAAAAAGAGGCAGCCACTGGGATCTTGCCAACTACGCCCCCTGAGGTGCGCGTCCCGGTGAACCCCCGGGCCTTGGAGAAGATCCCCGATGTCTTTCGGGGGACGGTCTACGAGACCGCGAGCTACACCATGGACCACTATTACAACGTCGCCCCGAGGGACCTGCGGGAGATCGAGACGAGGAGTCCTGAGAACGTGATGGAGTCTTCATTGGGAATGACCCTCACGGTACGTGAGCTCTACCATTCGTTTGCTTTATTTCTATGGCATCTTCCTTATACATTTCTTTCTCGTAGGCGTCTTTGGCTCTTCACCGAAGCATATCCCGATCTAGGGCCAGGCTCGAGGAGATGAGGAGCGAGCATCAGACTACCCTGGCTGCCCTTGCAACTGCCCAAAAACAGGAATAGGACGCCAAGGACGCCCTGGGAACCGTGTGGGCTGAGCTGGACGCATCTCAACCTAAGCTGCTAAAGGCCGAGTCCACCAAGGTCGCCTTGGGTGCTGCGAGGGTGGAACTTGAAGAAGCTAAGGTTGCCCTTGCGGCGGAGAAGGCTGCGCTTGCGGTGGAGAAGGCGACCTCCACCACCTCCATGGAGAACATGTTGTACCATTGCTGGGCCTTTAACCCAGATGGTGACTTTTCCTTCTTGGGGACGGAAGCGTGGGAGTCCTTCCTCGGGAAGTTCAAAGCTCGCCTCCAACAAGAGGCACCCTCCGAGACCGGGGAAACTCCAGCCGCAACCGAGCAAGACGGCGAGGTGGTGACTTCAACAGAGCAACCTGGCGGGGCCTAGGAATTTTCTCCTTTATATCATTTACACTTTTTTTTTGTAACTTTATATTATGAGGTTTTTTAACCTCGAGACAATTCATTTTTTCAACCTTATTTTTAATTCATTTACATCTTTTTGCCTCTATCTTTCTCTTCTACGCATTTGTTAATAATCTTAGTTTCTGTTGGTGTTGTGATTGACAACTCATGCTTTTCTAAAAAAAACATTTGTTAACCAACTTGAACCAACTTCTAAGAGTTAAGTCCTGGTTGCATCCAGAACGTTAATTTGAAAGCTTAGTTCACGTTAATCCTTTATTAATATCTCATGCTTTTTAAGAAAAACACCGATCAATCAATTTTGAATTAACTTCTAAGTTTTAGGACCTGGTTACATCCAGGACGTTAATTTGAAAACTTAGTTCGCGTTAATCCTTTATTAATATCTCGTGCTTTTTAAGAAAAACACTGATCAATCAATTTTGAATTAACTTCTAAGTTTTAGGACCTGGTTACATCCAGGACATTAATTTGAAAACTTAGTTCGCGTTAATCCTTTATTAATATCTCGTGCTTTTTAAGAAAAACATCGATCAATCAATTTGAATTAACTTCTATGTTTTGGGACCTGGTTACATCCAAGACGTTAATTTGAAAACTTAGTTCGCGTTAATCCTTTATTAATATCTCGTGCTTTTTAAGAAAAACATCGATCAATCAATTTGAATTAACTTCTAAGTTTTGGGAAGACCTGGTTATGTCCAGGATACAACTTAGTTCGTGTTAATTCTTTATCGATATCTCGTGCTTTTTAAGAAAAACATCGATCAATCGATTTGAATTAACTTCTAAGTTTTTTAGGACGACCTGGTTATATCCAGGACATATGCCCCCCAAGTAATTAGGAAAGGGTCTTTTGTGGTTACTTGACATTACACCCACAAACATACACAATAATGAAGAAAGATTTAATTCTCATTACTTAATAAACAAAAGATGGCCTTTCTGATTAAGCCTCACAAAGGTACCACTGATAATATTTCTTCAAATGGATGGCATTCCAAGTTCGTGGGACTGCCTCTCCATTTAGCCGAGCTAGCTTGTAGGTTCCTTCCTTTATGACCTCGGTTATTTGGTATGGCCCTTCCCAGTTCGGTCCCAATACTCCGTCTTTGGGATCTTTACTGGCTAAGAAGACTCTTCTGAGGACTAGGTCGCCAATGCTAAAGGCACGTTTTCTGACCTTTTAGTTGAAATAGCGAGTGATCTTTTATTGATAGTGCGCGAGCTGTAGCTGGGAATCTTCTCGTATTTCATCAATCAAGTCGAGGGATGCGCAGAGCAATTCGTGATTGCGGTCCTGGTCAAATGCCTGGACTTTATGCGAGGCTACCTTTACTTCGACAGGAAGGACTGCCTCACTCCCGAAAGCTAGGGAGAAGGGAGTATGACCTGTCGGTGTTCGATGTGAGGTACGGTATGCCCACAGTACCTGGGGGAGCTGTTCTGGCCAGACTCCCTTGGCTTCGTTCAGTATTTTTTAAGGCTCGCCTTTAGTGTCTTATGGACGGCCTCGACCTGCCCATTTTCCTGGGGGTAGGCCACAGAGGAGAAGTTTTTTACAATGTCGTGCCTCTAACAGAATTTGGTGAAGAGTTCGTTGTCGAACTGCGTTCCATTGTCTGATACGATCTTCTTCGGCAGCCCGAATCGGCAGATAATGCTTTTGACCACGAAGTCAAGGACTCTTTTTGAAGTGATTATTGCTAGGGGTTCCGCTTCTACGCACTTTGTGAAGTAGTCGATAGCTACCATCGCATAATGGACTCCTCCCTTTCCAGTAGGGAGGGCACCAACCAAGTCGATTCCCCAGACCGCAAATGGCCACAGGGATGAGATCATCTTCAGCTCGACTGGGGGAGCTCGGGAAACTGTGGCGAATCACTGGCACTTGTCACATTTTTTGACGTAAGAGATCGAGTCATTTGACAGAGTGGGCCAGTAGTATCCTTGCCTTAAGATCTTCAGGGCCAAGCTTTGCCCCCCAGTGTGATCTCCGCAAAAACCTTCGTGCACTTCCTGCAAAATGGTCTTCGCTTCGCCTGGCAGAACACATCGTAGGAGGGGTAGAGAGTGCCCACGCCGGTATAATATCCCACCTACCATTGCATACCTTAGAGCCTGGTAAAGTACCCGCCTTGCGTCATTACGCTCTTCAGGTAACTTTCCTGCTGTGAGATATTCGAGGATGGGGGTCATCCAGGACGGTCTAGCGTCGATCATCTCGACCTCCGCCCCGACTTCTTCTATGCTTGGTTTCTCTAGGAACTCTACCGGTACTAACCCCAAAGTCTCCGTCTCCCCGGAGGTAGCCAGCTTTGCGAGGGCGTCTGCGTTGGCATTCTGCTCCTGAGGTATCTGCTCGATTGAGCCCCATTCAAATGCAGACAGCTCGACTTTTACCTTGGCCAGGTAAGCAACAATCTTGGTTCCTCGTGCTTGGTATTCACCTAGCACCTGGTTTACCACGAGCTGGGAATCGCTGTAACACTAAACAGAGCTGGCCTTCAGCTCCTGGGCCACCCTTAGCCCGGCCAGCAAAGCTTCGTATTCAGCCTCGTTGTTGGATGCCTTGAATCCGAATCTCAATGCCGAGTGGAATCTATGTCCTTCTGGGGATATCAAAATGATTCCAGCCCCGGAGCCATTCTCGTTAGATGAGCCATCTACGAAGACCTTCCATGAGGCCTCGATTAAGGAGGCCTGGGGTGAATCTTCCACAGGATCTTCTCGGAATCCTGTGCATTCTGCCACAAAATCAGTCAGGGCCTGGATTTTTATTGCAGTTTGCAGAGTGTACAAAATCTCAAACTGGCTGAGCTCAATAGCCCACTTCAACAGACGCCCCGATGCTTCAAGTTTTTGCAAAACCTGCCTTAAAGATTGATCGGTTATGACATGTATTGAATGGGACTGGAAATATGGCCTAAGCTTTCAGGAGGCCGTGATGAGACAGAAAGCCATCTTTTCCATCAACAGATACCGGGACTCAGCTCCAAGAAGCCTCTTGTTGATGTAATAGACTGGTTTCTGAGACCGGTCTTCTTCTCGGACTAATACGGTACTAGCTGCATCTTCTGTGACAGCTAGGTAAAGAAAAAAAAGCTCTCCTGCCATTGGTTTGGACAAAACGGGTGGCTCAACTAAATGTGCTTTCAGGTCAAGGAAGGCATGTTCGAATTCCTCAGTCCATTCAAACTTCTTATTCCCCTGGAGCAGGTTGTAGAATGGCAGACACTTGTCGGTAGATTTGGAAATAAACCGATTAAGGGCTGCCACCCTTCCTGTCAGGCCTTGAATGTCTTTTCGCGACCGAGGTGAGGGCAGCTCGAGCAACGACCTGATCTTATCGGGGTTTGCCTCGATTCCTCTGGTGTTGACAATGAAACCCAGGAACTTCCCTTATGCGACTCTGAAAGTGTACTTCTGCGGGTTAAGCCTCATGCCTTATTCTCTCAGTATCTTAAAGCATTCCTCCAGGTCGGAAACATGGTTATCGGCAGTTTTTTACTTGACCAACATGTCATAAACGTACACTTCCATGTTCTTCCCGATCTAGTTGGCAAACATCCTGTTTACCAATCTCTGGTATGTAGCTCCAGCGTTCTTCAGCCCGAATGGCATGACCTTGTAACAATAAACGTTAGTTGGGGTCATGAAGCTAGTGTGCTCCTAGTCCACTGGATTCATGGCGATCTGATTATAGCCCGAGTACACATCCATAAAGGACATGAGCTCGTGCCCCGCCGTGGCGTCTACCAATTGGTCAATCCTTGGCAAGGGGAAACAGCCTTTGGGGCAAGCTTTGTTCAAATCGGAGAAGTCGATGCAGGTCCGCCATTTCCCGTTGGGCTTCGGGACCAACACAAGATTGGCGACCCAGACCGGGAACTTAGCTTCGCGGATAAAACCGCACTTTAATAGCCGGGCTACTTCCTCCTCAAGGGCTTCAGCTCGGGTTGTTCCTAGGGGCCTCTATTTCTGGGATTTCACAGGCCCGCTTTTATCCAAATGGAGGGTGTGCATGATGACACTCAGACTGATACCCACCATGTCCTCATGAGACCATGCAAACACATCCAGGTTCTCCTGCAGGAACTTGATCAGCTCCGCCTTCCTCTCGCCACAGATTTTTCCCGAGCTTTACCATCCGCGAGGGATTCTGTGGATCGATATTTACCTCATCGAGCTCTTCGATAGCTTGGAGCTCGGATATGTCCTCGCCTATTCTGGGGTCAATATCATCACTTAAGATGATATTTTCCCCTTTAGCACTCTGAGGTTTTTCAATCTCGGGATTAGGCACGAGTTCTTGAGATTCCTCATTTCCACCTTGGATGGTCATCGTTAACTACCCGGGTTTTAATTTTCCCTTCATAGAAATGTTGTAGCAATCCCTAGCAGCAAGTTAATCGCCACGGACCATGCATATCCCCGTGGAAGAGGGGAATTTTAGCGCGAGGTGGCGAATGGAGGTAATGGCTTCAAACGCTATTAGTGTGGGTCGACCCAAAATGGCATTGTACGCTGCGGGACAATCGATGACTACAAACTCGAGGAGTTTCGAGACTGTCCGAGGTCCCTCTCCCAAGGTGATCACCAGCTCGATCGTTCCTATTGTCGCCGATCGTTCTCCAGAGAATCTGTAAAGCATCATGGAGGTGGCTTTCAGCTCGGTGACAGAAAAGCCCATCTTTTCCAGGGTGGACCGGAACAGTAGGTTTACTGAGCTCCCATTGTTGACCAGCACTCTCCTAACCCTCCGATTAGCGAGCTGTACGGCTACGACCAGAGAGTCGTTATGAGGGAACTGGACGTGGCTGGCATCTTCTTCAGTAAATATGATTGGTTGCCTCTCCAATCGTTACTGCTTTGGGAGATGCTACTCAGGGAAGAACTCCACTCCATTATGAGCCTTAAGCTCGTTGACGTATCTCTTTTGGGCACCTCTGCTCGTGCTAGCCAAATGGGGACCTCTAGAGATCGTGGAGATCTCTCCTCCTATCACGGGAGGAGGAACGTCCTGATCTACCCAAGACCCGAGCTAACTTATTGGGACTTCCGGAGCTGGATGACTGGCGGGAACTCTATTCCGCGCATACTGAGCCAAGGGTCCAGCTCTGATGAGAGTCTCGATCTCATCCTTCAGGTGCCTACAATCATCGGTATTGTGGCCAATGTCGTTGTGGAACCGACAAAACTTTGAAGGGTCTCGCTTACCCTTCTGGTGCTTCAACGGTTCCGGCTTCTTCCAGGGGAGGCGAGCAGAATTTGCTAGGAAGATGTTCTCCCTAGAGTGAGTGAGCATGGTATAAGTCGCGTAGATCGGCTTAAATTTATCTACGGACTAGTTCTTCTTTGGGTCGTGCTGGTTGCCCTCTCCGCTCCCCTTTCTATTGCCTCCACCAAATTGGTTATTCTGTGTAACGGTCTGGGTCGCTGTCATGACCTCCGTTCCCACTCCAGCGGGCTGTTCAGGGCCCTGGCTGGTTCCCGCGGCTGAGGCTTGTGCCTCCTCCAGGTTGATCCACCCCTGGGCCCTATTAAGGAATTCATCTACGGTGCTGACTCCCTTCCTTTGTATCTCTTTCCAAAGTCCCCCTCCTACGAGGATCCCAGTTCTCAAAGCCATGAGCTTGGAGCTGTCATTTGCGTCTCTGGCCCAAGCGGTGACGTTCACGAATCTGCTCAAGTAAGCCTTCAGAGGCTCGTCGGGTTGCTGCCTTACGTTTTCCAGGGTGTCGGCCTTGCCGCAGGCAGCCTGGGAAGCTCAGAATGCTCTCTTGAAGTCAGCAGAGAAAGTTTTCCATGAGCTGATTGACTGCTTCTTATTCTGTTTGAACCATTGTCTGGCCGGCCTAGTCAAGGTGGAAGGAAATATTAGACACCTTAGCTCGGGACCAATGTTGTGGGCCATCATCAAGGTATTGAACATGCCCAGATGATCTGACGGATCCCCGTCTTCGTTGAACTTGGACAAGTGAGGCATACAGAAACTAGGTGGATACGCCGTTGCTACTATGTTGGGGGAGAAGAGCTCAAGTTCGTCCCCTGAATCATATTCATCTTTTTCTTTTTCTGATAAGAGTTTCCTCATCAGCTCCTCCATCTGAGCCAGACGCTCAAGGGTTTTGTCCTGATCTCCTTGGTTGTTCCGGGGCTGTTCAACAGCTCCGGATCCATTGTACGTGTTTGGCGGGTTATTGTCCCTCCTATCTTGAGATAGGTTATATGGGACATTCCCGTTGTCGCGTACTTCGGACAGGTCTTCCCTTTGGCAAGCACGACTGTCGTTTCCCACCGGGTCTCCCCTTTGAGAGTTTAGACGATCTCAGAGGTCGCCCCTCGGGGCAGCCTGAGGACTTTGCACTGAGCTCAAACATTGGCGCAGGTCTCCGCCGGAGAGGTCACTTCGACGGCTTCCGGTCCAATAGCTCCCATTTGAGAAGCTTGGAGCCCGCCTCTAGGGATGAGGATCCGGGACTTCTCTGGGCGCTCGGCTACGATCGGAAGGTCCAGTGGGAGGTGGATTTCTCCCACTGCTCCCATGAGCCGAAATGTCTCGGACTGGCTAGGGAGGAGACGGGTATCTTATTGGTGAAGGAGGATGCCTGACCGGAGACGCGATCTTAGTCCCGTCAAGGCAGATCAGGTTAGGTCGGGGCCGCTCCGCTTTACCATCCTCCGGGTCCTGTGCTCGGCGATCTGAGCGGGGTGCAGGACGGCTGACCAAGGCGAACTGTCGCTGCGAGCCCTCCCCGGATCTCCTTCGTGAGCTCCCTCGAGCCCTCCTGGGCGCGCTCGAGGGCGAAAGTGAGCTGGGAGTTAAAGTCCGGACCGATCGGCTGTACTGTTGCTCGGCCCTAGGAAGTTCCTCAAAAGTGGTTTCTCGGTGGTACAATGTGGGAGTGGAATTTGATATCGGGTATCTGACCGACCGGCTGGGCCTGGACCGATTACCCCAGCAGGACTTATGATTCTCGCCTTGCCTCTTTCCGATGTTAGCGTCGGTTGTAAGAGGGGGTAGACAGGCCAAAACCTCTTGAATCTGCTGGTTAGCTTTTGCCAATTGACTCCTCAACTATGCATTTTCCATTTCCACCGCCGTGTAAAAATATGGGTTCGGATTAGGTGGCCGGGGAGCCAAACTTCCAGTGTCATCTTGGCCTATTGGCTGCTTGCCCGGCCGCTGCTGAACCTATGGGTTCTGATCATCAAAAATGGCGGCATGATGGGCCTCCTACCCATCACGTTGGTCCGCCTCGTTACCATGTCTTGAGCGAGTGATTACCATGGTAGGGTATTTGCGATAGCACCAATCTAACAGCTCTCAATGAAAGCACCAAACTGTTGACGTCTTCAGCAACAGATAATTAATAGAATAAAGAGTGGGATTAGTGCTAAATAATGAACCGTAATAGATGAATGATCTTAAAGTAAAATGGTAACACGAATACTTTTTTAGGTGGTTCAAAGGTTAAAATCCTTCTAGTCCACCAGCCAATATTATTGCTATCTTTCTGATATTCTTTACAGGGTATTTCCCTACAAAATAAAATCCAACCCCTTGCAACTCCCAGGGTCTCCATATTTATAGGGAGAGGGCACCTGGGGGTTGGCAAAGGGGGGTCATCCCGTGACCTTCTTACCCATCATGTCACTTCTGTGACATTCATGATTAATTCCTAAAACCTGACAATGAAGTGTGGTTTGAGAATTGTTGTCACATAACATGTTCTCAAATAATTCAACTTCTCTAGATTCAATCACAATATTAGACTCTAAGTCTAATAGCCTATAAGCTTTATTATTGTTGGCATAACCAACAAAAGCACACTTTACGGCTCTTAAACCTAACTTTGTTCTATTAGGTTCGTTTTTTCTTGCAATATGCAAGACACCCCCACACTTTGAAATAACCTATGCTAGGTTTTGTTCCTTTCCATAACTCATATGGAGATATAAATACCATGTGAAAATTTCTCAAGCAAATAATCACTAATTTCACTTTTAGTTGTCTAAATAATCTCAACATCACTTAAACAAATTTTGTGCATTTTTAAGCGTCTCTTTGAGATTCTTTTCAAAACATCATTTTGACATCCATTGATTTTCTCATCAAAATCAATTTGAGAATGTCAATTTTAAACAGTTAAATCAAAGAAAATAAACCCTCAATGATTTATTTAAACACTTTGATTTCTAATTCTTTGGTTTAACATTATCTCCTCATTGAGATTAATTTAAAACATATCACCATCTTTAACAAGAATGAATGAAATTCTCTTCAACCTTATTCACTTGGTATAAAGATTCAAGATTGCTTCTCCAATTTGTAATGTCACCTCATTGAGACATTGAATATTTGAGAATTGTTGTCACTAAATAATTCTCAAATGTTTTCTCTTTCGACCACACTTTTAGACTCCAAGCCTATAGGTCAATGTGTCATCCCATAATTTTGGATCCCCTTAATCCATTTTCTTGCAATAGCAAGACACATATCAAAAGATGTGACCCCCTTAGGTTCATCTTTTCTTATCTCATAAGTTGAGATGATCAACACTTAAATGAGAAATTTTAATTTCTCAAATAATTCTCTTTATTTACCAAATAAATGGTAACTCATCACATTGCAATAATAGAGGATAATATATATTTATATTATTATCACCTTAGTAATTATATTATATGGCACACCATAATAATCATGATAATTCTCATGTATATATCAAAATACTTTTATATATTAACATATTTATGTCTCAAAGCAATTTCACATAATTTGTCAACATATATCCATCATATTAGCATGCATTTTGAATCTCATAATTATATTGTAAGTATATCACAAATATCATACAATGATTCACATATCCACATATTGATATATACTATTGATTCATAAAGTCAATATATAGGCATGTCAAAAACTACCTAATTACCATGCTTTATAAAATCTCAAAACATAATTTTCATGTCAAATGTATGTACTACTATCTCACATATAGCATACATAAGATAAACAATCCCCAGATTATGTAGAGCTTGTCAAAAGTTCACTTCTAAGGATTACACATTAAATTTCACAAGTAGATGTGTCAACTATGTTACAATGTATCTCATATTTAACATGTTAACATTTACACAATTATTCATATATCAACATTTGAAAAACATGCTAATACATGAAATAAAATTTCATCACTATTATATAAAATAGTGAATACATTTACACTTACCTTGTCTTACCCCCTAATTCAATTGGATCCATCAAATCTATGCAACCTCACTAGGTCTTGGTTTATGATCTTGATAGTCTCACCTTCCATTGAAATAAACAATGGGATAAGCTTTCGAATGTTAGGAAAAATATGTATTTGCCTCAATGGAAATAGTAAGATAATACAACTCTTGGCAATAATATTACAAATAAATAATGATTGATTAAATAAAGTTACACCTCTATAACTAAAAAATACAAATAAACAAAGAAAAGGAAGAATATGATGAAGAAGAAGTGAATAGTGAGAATACAACTCTAAGCAAAAGATTACAAGTAAAGTAAAGGTGTTTGAAACAAAAGAGAAGATTACAACTCCAAACAAAAGTTACAAGTAAATAGAACAAGAGAATAAGAAGAAAAGCAATAGAATAAAATGTAAGAACAGAAACACAAGTAAACTCTCACTTACACAACCTAAGTGAAGAGGGTTGGGGATCACCAGCTTGAACAAGGTTTAAAACCTTTGTCCAAAAGCTTGTTTCCCCCTAACTCAAACACTAAGGGATCTCTCTCAAATTAAAGGAAATTCTTTATGGAATTATCAAGCCTCAAGGTGTTTCTAGCCAAGTGCTCCAATGGATAGAAATGTTGTGTCTATCAAGTGAGCTATAGGCTCCTATTTATAGAGTTTAGAGACACCCTTTGAATTTCAAATCCCACCAACCCCCATGGATGTTACCAATGTTTAATTGGATTAATATGGAATTAAAAATGAGATTTGGGAGTTATTTGAGTTTTTTGAGACATTCAACAAAGATTGAAAAAACTGAAAAACTGGCCTGAAATGCACCTGTGGCCGTAGCCAGGGACATCAGAGGCTGCTACCACTGCTCTCTGTCCCACAGGCCGTGACCACCAACTTCCTGTGGCTGCGACCACTGACCATTTTCAACACACATTTTTGTGTTGTTTTTCCAAACGATTCTACACCCTCCCAATTGATTTTGTAACCCCCAAAACACATGATTGGGGTTAAAATCATATCTCTAACAGCCATTTCACATATGGCTTTATGAAATTCATCTCAATATTGTGTAACACTTAATTTACACAATAAAGGGTAATATTTGCAAGTTACAAATTTGTAACACCAAAGATGTTACATATTTGGATATATCACATATATCTAAATATTGTAACTCTCTATTATATGTTACAATATGTGACACTCTTTGTAACATTTATTTAATCTAAAACATTATATTATAATATAATATAATATAATATTACATTATATTATAAAATAATATAACAGTATGTAGATGAGTCTAGCCCTGAGGTAGAGTGTGAGCCTGAACCTCCTAGAGTCCAAGAAATATTATACTTAGATTCTCCTTCTCCTCCAGTAGTCCCAAGGCCGGAGGTCGTGATAATAGACTCTTCCCCCAGCCTGGAGGGTAGGATCTTTATTTATTTCCTTTGTGTATGTTTTTTACTTTATTTGAAAACTGATCCCTTTTTTGTTCTTTTCAGGCGATGAGATTGTAATGCCCTGGATTCCCTATTATGGTTAATGGCCGGGTTGGTAGGCCGGGAGGGCCATAATTGTTTAATTACGCCATTAAACGTGTTTATGTATGTTTATGAGAATTATATTATAATATAATGTTAATTGTATGCATGTTGGTGATATATGTTGAGACCACATTATGATGTGGGTTTGTTCGAGCTATTCGACATGAGACGATCGTAGAATATTGATTAGCGGTTTAGTCACAACAGGTTTAAGTGTCGGGACTTGGGTTGAGTCTCGGGGTGATTTTGATGATTAGAGCGTTACCAGGAGATAAAGGGTAACGGGATGTGAATTATTAGTGTTTATGATTATTGAGAATAGCGGGAATTGGAGAGCGTTAATCATGATTAACGAGTTAGGAGGAAAGTACCAGTTATGCCCTTGGGAGTCTTTAGGAACTATTAATTGACCTAGGGGTAAAATGGACATTTCACCCCTAGGATAGATATAACACTTGATGGCTGAAGAAAATAGTGGAAAAAAACAGAGTATGCAAGGAGTTCTCTCGTACCTTCTTCTCCTCACTGTTCTTTGTGTTTTTTGAACCAATTTTGAGGATTCAAGCTTGGGAAGCAAACCTTGGGAGTTTGGGAGTGTGTTCCACCATTGAAGACCATCATAAGCCAAGCTTTGGGTAAGTTTCTAGCCATGGTTTTCTCTGGTTTTCCCTGTTCAGGTTTTATTTTGCAGCTGAGATTTCTAGGATGAATTCATGGTTTTGTTGGGAGTTTTGGCTAGGGTTCCCATGCTTGTGATGTTTGGGGTGTGTTGGGATGGTTTTTGGGTTCTTTTGGCATCAAGAATAGGATTTGGAAGCTTGGAAATCGAGTTAGAATCGAAGGAGTTAAAGAAGGTCGGTTCAGGGGAGTTTGGGCCTGGAGGTAGCGCTACAGCGCCCACCCTAGGGCGCTGTAGCGCTCCTCAGGAGGCTTTCTGGCGCTTGGGAGGTTCTGAGTAGAGCGCTGTGGCGCTAGGGGTTGAGCGCTGTAGTGCTACCCTGTTCCTTCCAAACCTAGTTTTGAGTGTTTTTGAGGGTTTTTGACTTGGGGTTTCAATCCTTAAAGCCCAGGATCGAATCTACTCACCGTGTGAGCATGTTTCGAGGTCCCGAGGGTGGTGCTTAGGTTAAGACCCTATTATTGTGGATTCTCATTAATGGAGGTTATAATTGGTTGTGATTAGGTAATCGCTAAGGAACTAAAAGATCGATCGTTCTCAGGGGTCGTCTTTATCATACTTCTCGCTCGAACTTGAGGTAAGAAAACAGTGTAAGAATATAGTTGCACCCTGTGTGGATATATGACATGCATGGTTTGATATTGTGGCATGTTGGTTGATATATGTGGACATGGATTGCATATTAAATGCTAGTGAACGCTGATTACTTGTTTATGGCACTGACTAGTCAGGGACCGACTCTAAAGTCGATGATCACGCATTGAATGGCTCTATGGCATTAATGCGGGACCGGCCCTAAGGTCGAAGAACTTATAAGCGCTTGCCTGGTTTACAACCAAATGTCTATAGCCAAGGTATACGACCCCGGTGACCGTTAGTCACGTGGCTAAGGGACGTTGTCCATAGCTTCGACTCTAGAGTCATGAGGAAGGTTATGTTGGTGACTAATCACCATGCACCTGTCCTGATCAAACATATGAAAGAATTTCTTATTTGTTAAGCCCTGGTGACCCTATCATCACATGGCTAGAGGGAGCGTTGCTCATTATCGTGGCTTTTGGCTATTGTCACCTATTTGTTTGGACTGAGAGTCCTAAAGGGTTATTATGATCATTGTTGATATTATATCATGTCTTATTGTGTTTTCTTGCTGGGCCTTGGATCATGGGTGCTATGTGGTGCAGGTAAAGGGAAGGAAAAGCTTAACCAGCCCTGAGTGGGGAGCTTGGGCGATGTTGTGTACATACAGGGCCGCTTGACCGCCACGGTCAAGGAGTACTCAGAGGGACTAGGGGTTTACCCTATTTTTGCCGCTTAGGCCGGCGGGAATTGTAAATTTGGAACGGTAGCGACTCTTTTGTATCACGAACTACTTGTAAACATTTTGAAAGGCTCATGAGCATTTTATTTACTTAATGAAATGTACCCTTTCCTTTTGTCTGGTTTTCTACCTTAACCTGATAATAACACTTAGATCACGTTTTTAACCAAAGGACTCGGGTAGCGGGTCAAATTTCCGGTTCACCGTAACTGTTCTGGGGTAACCAGGGCGTTACAACTTGGTATCAGTGCAATGCCAAGGTTAGGGTTCCTGTAGACTGGCTGGGTATGTACACACATCACCGAAGTCAAGCTCGACTCATGGTTTGGTAGCTATCTAAGTGGTTACATGTATAATTTCTTAAATGTGACATATATGCTTTACCTGTGTGCATGAGATATTATGTTGAGCTTGGGCCCTGAGATATTATATCTTCAGCAAATGTGTACTGATTAGTACTGAGATTGCTGGCGCCTGCTTATTAGTATGGTTGTTTATAAGTTATTATGTGATACATGCTGAGTGTTGAGTGCCATAAACATGTATCTGCTTGTGAATACTGAATGACTGTGGAATGTGATAGTTGTCTGTTGTTCTTGGACCGTGAGGCGGCAAGAGGTTTAGTTATTACTACCTGTAAGCATGGTTGTTTATAAGTTATTATGTGATACATGCTGAGTGCTGAGTGTCATAAACATGTATCTGCTTGTGAATACTGAATGACTGTGGAATGTGATAGTTGTCTGTTGTTCTTGGACCGTGAGGCGGCAAGATGTTTAGTTATTACTACCTGACTGGCCGTATTGATTATTGTTTCAGTAAGGTATCAGTGACAGAATGAACTCAGGACAGACAAACATGTCAGCTGGCCAGAGTGATCCAGGCCAGAATAATAACAGTCAGGGTCAAGGGAATGACCAATCTCAGATTCCACAGCCAGCACCTGCAAACTGGCAACAGTTGTTTGAGGAGTTGCAGGCTACAGTGTTAAAACAGGGAGAGGAGCTTCGTCTCCTAAGACAGCAGCAAGTGCCTGTGGTGGCCAGTGTTGCAGAGGCACCTTCTATGTCGGTGCCAGTTATTGGGCAGCAGCCTGGGGTTGAAAACAGATTGGAACCTCTTTATGAGCGGTTCAGGAAACAACAACCTCCTGTGTTTGAAGGCAGTGCCGATCCTACCAAAGCTGAACAATGGATGAGCATGATTACCACTGTTCTGGACTTTATGAAGGTAGTTGGTACTGAGAGGGTGGCCTGTGCTGCCTATATGTTTCGGGAAGATGCCCGGATTTGGTGGGAAGTGGTTGGCCAGACCAAGGATGTTAATCTCCTGAGCTGGGAGGAATTTCAAACCTTGTTCAATGAAAAGTATTACAATGACGCCATTAGAGCGGTGAAGGCTGATGAATTTATGAGGCTACTTCAGGGAAGCTTATCAGTAACCGAGTATGCCTTAAGGTTTGACCGTTTGGCAAAGTTTTCCAAGGAGTTGGTACCCACTGATGGGACCAGGAGAGAGCGTTTCTTACAGGGGCTACAGCCCAGGTTAGCCCGAGATGTGCGCATCACCACTATGGCAGGAGTGACTACTTATGCACAGGTGGTGGAGAAGGCGCTTACAGCTGAAACCACAGAGATTAAGATCTGGCGTGACAATGTATCCAGAAGGGATTTTAGGAGGCCAGGTCCTCCATTTGTGGGTTCTGGTCGGGGTGTTGGCCCCAGTGATCAGAAGAGGAAGGTTCCTGACACCTTCCTGGTTCCAGGTCCTGACAGGAGACCTCGTGGTATTACAATAGGTCGTCCTGGGGGCAGTGAAGCCTGGAAGTCTTATCCCGAGTGTCCTAGATGCAAGAGGCATCACTTGGGAGAGTGTAAGGCAAGGGCCTGCTTCTCTTGTGGAGCAGTGGGTCATCTGAAAAAGGATTGCCCTAAGGCAAGAAAGGAAGAGCCCAGGAAGGCAGACAGCTCGGCCCCAGCGCGAGTGTTTGCTTTGACTCAAGTAGAAGCTGAGGCTTCGCCCTCAGTTGTTACAGGTCAGCTTCTTAGTGCAGGAACTACTTATAATGTATTGATTGACTCTGGTGCCACACATTCCTTTGTTGCTAGTAGTATTATTGATAGATTGTG
Source organism: Humulus lupulus (assembly GCF_963169125.1). Lineage (NCBI taxonomy): Eukaryota > Viridiplantae > Streptophyta > Magnoliopsida > Rosales > Cannabaceae > Humulus > Humulus lupulus. The sequence continues at coordinate 142,651,653 of NC_084800.1, read as the reverse complement.
TAGACCTTGTGATTTCTATGTTGTGGGGTTTGGTACTTTGTTACCCACTGGGGAGCTGGTTGTATCCAGGAGGTGGGTCAGATCTTTGCCAGTGATAGTGGAGGGCAAAGAGTTGTCAGTGGATCTTATAGAGTTGGTTATGACTGACTTTGATATTGTAACGCCCTGGATAACCAAGACCGTTACACTGTGTGTTTTAAAATAGTGCAAGACTTGCTAATCAAGTCATTTAAACAAAGCGTGAATCCAACATCATCAACAGATTAGGAATAAAAGATTTTGGTCACAAACAGGCTATTTTCATTTAAAAATGATGGTTTAATACATAGAAACTTGAAACAGGGTTTAGATGACTTAATTACAGCAAATTTCTAGAGTCACAAATAATTCAGGCCACTCTAATGGCAAAAGACACATTTTAGGTTTCCGTCCCTGTACAATCCCTCGACCGTGGCGGCCGAGCAGCTGACAATGTACACCTCGCCCCCAGAGCTCTCCAACTCATGGTTGACTCAGCCTACCCTCGCTTTTACCTGCACCACGTAGCACCCGTGAGCCGAGGCCCAGCAAGAAAGTATGATAATATAGCAAGATCAACATCATTTATCAAATATCCCACAATGCACAACCAGGAATTCAACATTTCATAACATTTATCTAATCAGTGATAACATACAACAGATTCATAGTTTGTCATCCAAACAGCCAACAAATCATGTTCAAAGCACAATACTCACGATCATAATCAACAGATTATCACATCATCACATGATATTCAGGGTTAGCGCCCTTAGTCGCACCCTCTATTTAACACACTGTCTTCGGCTCTCTTGGGCCGCCCCCAGTGTAATACTCACTGACTCCGGCCAGCTTAACCGAGCTCAGTGATAGATAAGCTGCCTCAGCTACCAGTGGCTGAGCCGCGCCCTGTGCGCAAGTATTGATTTCGACACTCTTAGGCCGGTTATCGCATGTCCCATGGCATAATAATACCATCTCATGACATGATATACAAATGTAGGGAGCTCTTAGTCCCATCGTGTCCACATGGTTAATCACATTCACATAACAATGCATACAAACATAGGGAACACTTAGTCCCAACCTAGCCACATAATCAGGTGCAGCTTTCTTACCTTTGGCTTTCAAACGAGCTAGTTATAAGCGATGTTCCTTGAGCGCGATCTGATCCCCGAGCCCTAGCTTAGCACCTAGTCACAACCAAGATAAAGGTTACCATTAATAATCTTAAATGAGCTTCTAAACCAAGTTCTAGTCCTCGGAACATTGAACTTCACCAAATATGGTAAAAGACTCAACCCCGAGCACCCTAGGTTAAATTCCCAAGCCTAAATTCTCAAAATCCCAAAATCCCTTAAGCGCCGCGGCATGGCCCCTGACAGAACCCTCCATGGGCACAAAAATAGGTAAGGGCCGCGGCACTGCTTGGACCATGCCGCGGCCCGCCCTCCTTCCTCAGCATGCCACAACATCGAAGGGCCGCGGCTCACCAAGAACCATGCCGCGGCCCGACCCTTCGAACCCAGAAAAACCACCATTTTCAATCTCTAAACCTCACCTAAAACCATCCTAAATCCCCCAACTCAAAACCAATTAATAATAACAACATTATAATGATTTAGACAACACAACCCAACAAAAAATCCAGCCTAAGACTCACCAAAATCCCAATTCCAACTTCTGAAATTTCAAACCCACAAACTCAAAACCAGCCATGAAAACTCTCAAATTCAACCATCAAAATTCAAATTAATCCTTACCTCAGCTGTAGAATCGTTCTAGCATCCAACCAGCTTCAAGCCCTTCAACTCCTCAGGTTCATATCCCTTTATTCCATCCAAAACTCAAACTTAAAAACTATCTCATTAAAACCCAGAAATTCACATAAGAAAACCTTAAAACTTACCTCAATTGACTGGCTTAATTCTGCTAGTTCTTCGAGCTTCACCAAAGTCCCTAGCCCTAAGCTCCATCCTGAGCTTGCTCTAGGATTCCAGCTCCAAAACCCACAAGGAATGGTGAAGAGATGACCCAGCCGAATGAGAGAGAGTGAGACAACTCTAAGTGTTCTGTTTTCCTTTCTTTCCTTCTTCTTTTCTTTTCCTTAAGTTTCTAAGTTTATCTACAACCTCCACTAACATCAAAAAGCAGAACATAGCCTAACCTTAAGTAAGCCAAATGACTACCTTGCCCTCCCAATAATAACTAAACCTTTAAACATTCTAAGGGCATTTTAGTCATTGCTCCCGATTCCCACTAATTCCTCAAGTGTCTTAAATATTTACCACTTAATTCCCGATACCTAACTAATCTCCAAATATATTCCTCGATGTTAAAAATAGACTCCAATATGCTCACTAAATTCCCGTTTATACCCCTAGGCTCACCCCGAGCCGGGTATAAATCCCCGCCATGACTTTTTCGCTAATTTGCTCACTAGGATCGTCTCAAGTCGCAGATCACAGATATATCCACATAATAATGTGGTCTCAACTTTAGCTTACCAATATATACACAAGTATGCAATTACGCTCTCAATGAGCCAAATTACCATATTACCCTCACAGCAGAGTATATAGCCCCATGCATGCTTTTATCATCATATAATAATATGACCCACATAATCATGCATATAATCATATAATAGCACAATAAATCAATTATGGCCCTCCCGGCCTCCTAATCAAGGTCCTAAACCTCATTAGGGAATTTGGGTCGTTACAACTATCCCCTCCTTACAGAAATTTCGTCCTCGAAATTTTATCTGAACTGCCCGGAACACCACTTCCACATAACTGATTCCAGTTATCCCGGTCATTCCTTGACCCTACCATTTCTAGTGTGTTACCTAAACTCGAGGTACAATCTTATTCCCCAGAATCTCATTCTTTCAATCCCATGATTGAACCAGTCACTCCACATAGATTATCTTCATCTTTATCTGTAGATCCTTATCAATCAACACATGGGTTTCTCCAACCCATGCTCTAATCTTTTAATAATCTCAATGATCCCCTGATCTACCCCAGATCCAAATACAACATATCACTTATCTCATTCCAATGAAGGGATGATATACAATCCTTCTTATATTCCATTTTATCAAGTGTTCTTCCAATAACTGGATAACTCCCTTTCTCTTTAATTTACCATTAGTCTGTAAATAATAAAACTCATCAGATTCCGATTATCTGTTCATCGCCTTTCTTAATCCTCCCAAGACCTGAGAGTAAGATAAAGTCCTTGTTCAATGAAATTAACTCTGAATTCCATGGAGGCTTACCACCCATCTCGCTCGAAGTTCTGAATACTGGTCAGCTGTTTAAATTATCCTTACTGATAAAAGCAAATTCTCCCCAGATGCTGATCCATGATGACCCAACCGTCTTGGCAGTCTCTCTGCGATACCTATCACGATATTTCCTTATTCTCATTATAACATACTCAAAGGCTGCGATGCCTATCACGAACTGCTATCAGGTTAAGAATTTTGTTCCTCATTCATTATATTCCTCTCCACCTAGGCCTCCAATACAAAACCTTCAAATTATTATACCTTTTCATAATGTCTGGACGAGAAGACCAAGAGAGTAGTATGAGATTCATCCAGAATTTCCATGTAATTTTGGTGTCCACCAGAGTCCAGATTTGGTCCTTATATCACAATAAACTTATACGTAACACTGTAGAATCCTTAGCTAACTCAATCAAGACTTGCCTTTAATTCCTTTCATCTGGGATTTCCTTAACTGTCGTTCTTGTTCCTGTATACAATAATAATTCCAAGTATCCACTGGCTATTAAGCCTACTAGAAACTCCACTCTAGTTCTAGTCGGATCCTTTAACCAACATCATGCATAGACCATCACTTCCTCCTGTCTTGAGGTGTTAAAGCAACATAGCAACCATTTCTAATCTGTACAAAGACGTGGAACTCAACCCAACTACATGTACCATCATGCTTGCCTAGGGAAACTCTTACTTCCAAGGCATTCTTCAACCTTAACAAAGTTCTAACCAGAATACATCACTGTGCCGTCGATCAAGACAATTACAAGTCCAATTCAGATAATCTTTGGATACTCTTTCCACCTATTTCACAAAAATAGTTTGGCATTGACCAAACCCTCAACACATAACTCAGCATCCTTAGTGCCCTTATCTAATGTAATAGCAACCTCCTACCTATCCTCTTCCCTGATCTCCAACTGGTAATAACCAGGTCAAAGATCCCTAACTGCACCCGATCTCTAGCTGGTAATAACCAGATCAAAGATCCTTAACTATTCCTGATCTCTAGCTAGTATTAACCAGATCAAAGATCCTTAACTATTCCTGATCTCTAGCTGGTATTAACCAGATCAAAGATCCTTCCTGAGGAACGTCATCCTACTCAACAATTGAGACCTTAACTCTCACTGCTTTGTTAAATCGTTCAATACAGCGTCTTAGATTTAATTCTATCACTGACACCAATCTTATCACCATTCCATCTCTTTACGCAGACGTACTTCTTGACAAATTTCTTGGACACTCATATGGAATCCCACAAACTAATCCAGTCTGTCTTGCCCCACTGATACAATTCAAGTAGTATTCATCATACTAGCTAAAGTTCTAACCTTTCCCTTGCAACAGATTTCCCACTCCAGGTACCAATACTAACCACTGTGAGGATCTCCCCTTTTAAACTCAAGAGTTACTGCTCCTTTCTTACAACCCATCACTGTTCCCCATACTTGACGAACTCTTCATACTCAAAATCCTTACGTTATGACTGTCTTCGAGGATACTCCAAGTAGTAGCTGATATGTTCATTGATCTTAGTGTGCTTCCAATCAAATCCCTTCTCTTCCTGTAGCTGAATCTTGAATACCTTTGAAGAACGAAGTTAATACATTCTGAAGCCTTACCTCTAACCCTGCTGCTTCAGTCGCGATATCATCAGTATAGTAGTCGTTCATGTTCTACCTCTAGCTGGGGAGTGGTTTACCCTATCACCAGTGAATCTGAATACAACCCATCCATGTCATTTCTCCACTCTATGCCTGTCAGACTTTCCCATGTTGTTGAAGTATCAAGTGATTAGGAATCCTTACTGTTAATACATCACACCCCTCTCGGTACAAGTAATAATTCCTGAGATGTCTCTTTCCTTGATCCTTATCTAGTAATAACCAGATCAATAATCAACTCCTGAAGACATTGTCCTGTCTTGTAACGAGGCATTTAAACTCTTCATCCCTAATAGGCAACATCTACAAGTCCCATGACACAATACTCTACCCAATTCACTTATAAGTCGCATACTTCTCCAGGTGACTCAATAATTCCTTAAGCCAACCTAATATCATCCCTCATTGCGTCCCCGATACCAACTCCTTCCATACCCAAGTTCCAAGCTGTGCCCGAAAACTGCATTCTCATCTACATTCCTATTGACTAATTTAATTCCCATTCAGTCCAATCAATATACTTCAAGAGATACTCATGACTGTCCAGGGTTGTCCCTTATATAACATATTAACTTTCCTCAACAAATACTCATCTAAATCCTTCCTAATAGACGCACAGCACCAAATCCTTTCAGCTCTTTTTCCCAACCAAAGCAAAGGCAATCCAATCCACTGGTCACTTCTGAGAAACTAACCTTGGGCTTTAAATGAGTAAAGTATCCCAGTCTTCCTTGCCTGAATGGCCAACCTGTACACTGAACCCCCTTCCTGTCCAAACCAGGAGCCATAAAACCACAAAAGGTTCTCATTCTTCCAATCACCGAATAGCCACACTTACTACATTTCCACGAACGAAAATATCATCACCTGTATTCTTTTCATCTTAGATAATGAGGCCCTCTCTCTACTGCCCAAGCACAGACAACCATCTCAGAGTTTAACTCACAAATGACTTATCATCTCTGACTTCATCCATTTGTACCATAACCCAAAGTGGATCGACCAACCCACCAAACTCGGCAATACATACCACCACTATCTTGCCACTTTCGACACCCTTTTACCACAACTACCTAGTACGGCTACTTTGTCCCAATTTATCCTTCTCATGTTACTAAGAACAGGATTAGCCACACTCACTCATTAATTGATTCCTGAACAAACCCAAACCTTCCTCGAAACTAGAGAATAAGACTTCCGTACAATAATTCTTGTTTGTTCCTCCTCACTAACTTACCTTTTTCATCCATCCAATCCATTCTATCAGACCTCACAGCCTAACTCATATATCAGCAAACATCTGCTGCGAATCTCAAGGGCAGGTGGAGGAGTCCAACCCCCAACTGTCATCTTCTATCCTTACCAAAACCAAAACTGAATCCAATTGACCATTCTCAATACATACACCCTGAATTAATCTGTCTTCACCAACTAAACTTCTCAGCCCTGGCGTTTATACCCAAAACCATCCCAAGGGCAGATCCAAATAATCATAACAATCAAACTCACATAAAGCATATCAAACACCCATATTATACATAAATTATCAAATTCCTTTACCACTAGATGCGTTCATACCTTTTATGCCCTCCATGCCAAGAAACAGGTATATCATATAAGTTCAATTTAAACATATAATAACCCGCAATCCATATATCATCATTATCCATGTATTCATCCACATGCAAGAGCAATGCTAAACAGCATGCCTTAATAGCATCACACAGCAGTCAAGGGCCAGGCCCTATCAGTATCTCATCCACCCTATTAATCATACAAATTAATACACCCATGTTTTACTCAAGCACTTAAGCATACAATTTCATGTATTCCACTACAAACCCTTGAGTCGAGCTTGTCTTTAGCGGCGAGTGTACATGTCCAGCTAATCTTCAGGAACCCATAAAGCCAGACGGCTCTGATACCAAGTTGTAACGCCCTGGATAACCAAGACCGTTACACTGTGTGTTTTAAAATAGTGCAAGACTTGCTAATCAAGTCATTTAAACAAAGCGTGAATCCAACATCATCAACAGATTAGGAATAAAAGATTTTGGTCACAAACAGGCTATTTTCATTTAAAAATGATGGTTTAATACATAGAAACTTGAAACAGGGTTTAGATGACTTAATTACAGCAAATTTCTAGAGTCACAAATAATTCAGGCCACTCTAATGGCAAAAGACACATTTTAGGTTTCCGTCCCTGTACAATCCCTCGACCGTGGCGGCCGAGCAGCTGACAATGTACACCTCGCCCCCAGAGCTCTCCAACTCATGGTTGACTCAGCCTACCCTCGCTTTTACCTGCACCACGTAGCACCCGTGAGCCGAGGCCCAGCAAGAAAGTATGATAATATAGCAAGATTAACATCATTTATCAAATATCCCACAATGCACAACCAGGAATTCAACATTTCATAACATTTATCTAATCAGTGATAACATACAACAGATTCATAGTTTGTCATCCAAACAGCCAACAAATCATGTTCAAAGCACAATACTCACGATCATAATCAACAGATTATCACATCATCACATGATATTCAGGGTTAGCGCCCTTAGTCGCACCCTCTATTTAACACACTGTCTTCGGCTCTCTTGGGCCGCCCCCAGTGTAATACTCACTGACTCCGGCCAGCTTAACCGAGCTCAGTGATAAATAAGCTGCCTCAGCTACCAGTGGCTGAGCCGCGCCCTGTGCGCAAGTATTGATTTCGACACTCTTAGGCCGGTTATCGCATGTCCCATGGCATAATAATACCATCTCATGACATGATATACAAATGTAGGGAGCTCTTAGTCCCATCGTGTCCACATGGTTAATCACATTCACATAACAATGCATACAAACATAGGGAACACTTAGTCCCAACCTAGCCACATAATCAGGTGCAGCTTTCTTACCTTTGGCTTTCAAACGAGCTAGTTATAAGCGATGTTCCTTGAGCGCGATCTGATCCCCGAGCCCTAGCTTAGCACCTAGTCACAACCAAGATAAAGGTTACCATTAATAATCTTAAATGAGCTTCTAAACCAAGTTCTAGTCCTCGGAACATTGAACTTCACCAAATATGGTAAAAGACTCAACCCCGAGCACCCTAGGTTAAATTCCCAAGCCTAAATTCTCAAAATCCCAAAATCCCTTAAGCGCCGCGGCATGGCCCCTGACAGAACCCTCCATGGGCACAAAAATAGGTAAGGGCCGCGACACTGCTTGGACCATGCCGCGGCCCGCCCTCCTTCCTCAGCATGCCACAACATCGAAGGGCCGCGGCTCACCAAGAACCATGCCGCGGCCCGACCCTTCGAACCCAGAAAAACCACCATTTTCAATCTCTAAACCTCACCTAAAACCATCCTAAATCCCCCAACTCAAAACCAATTAATAATAACAACATTATAATGATTTAGACAACACAACCCAACAAAAAATCCAGCCTAAGACTCACCAAAATCCCAATTCCAACTTCTGAAATTTCAAACCCACAAACTCAAAACCAGCCATGAAAACTCTCAAATTCAACCATCAAAATTCAAATTAATCCTTACCTCAGCTGTAGAATCGTTCTAGCATCCAACCAGCTTCAAGCCCTTCAACTCCTCAGGTTCATATCCCTTTATTCCATCCAAAACTCAAACTTAAAAACTATCTCATTAAAACCCAGAAATTCACATAAGAAAACCTTAAAACTTACCTCAATTGACTGGCTTAATTCTGCTAGTTCTTCGAGCTTCACCAAAGTCCCTAGCCCTAAGCTCCATCCTGAGCTTGCTCTAGGATTCCAGCTCCAAAACCCACAAGGAATGGTGAAGAGATGACCCAGCCGAATGAGAGAGAGTGAGACAACTCTAAGTGTTCTGTTTTCCTTTCTTTCCTTCTTCTTTTCTTTTCCTTAAGTTTCTAAGTTTATCTACAACCTCCACTAACATCAAAAAGCAGAACATAGCCTAACCTTAAGTAAGCCAAATGACTAACTTGCCCTCCCAATAATAACTAAACCTTTAAACATTCTAAGGGCATTTTAGTCATTGCTCCCGATTCCCACTAATTCCTCAAGTGTCTTAATTATTTACCACTTAATTCCCGATACCTAACTAATCTCCAAATATATTCCTCGATGTTAAAAATAGACTCCAATATGCTCACTAAATTCCCGTTTATACCCCTAGGCTCACCCCGAGCCGGGTATAAATCCCTGCCATGACTTTTTCGCTAATTTGCTCACTAGGATCGTCTCAAGTCGCAGATCACAGATATATCCACATAATAATGTGGTCTCAACTTTAGCTTACCAATATATACACAAGTATGCAATTACGCTCTCAATGAGCCAAATTACCATATTACCCTCACAGCAGAGTATATAGCCCCATGCATGCCTTTATCATCATATAATAATATGACCCACATAATCATGCATATAATCATATAATAGCACAATAAATCAATTATGGCCCTCCCGGCCTCCTAATCAAGGTCCTAAACCTCATTAGGGAATTTGGGTCGTTACAGATATGATACTGGGTATGGACTGGTTGGCCAAGTATGGGGCAACCATTGATTGCAGAAGGAAGATGGTCACCTTTGAGCCCGAAGGTGAGGATCCTTTTTTATTTGTTGGTGCTGTGCATGGACCCCGTATTCTTATGATTTCTGCATTGAGGACTAGGGATTTGTTGCAAGGGGGCTGCATTGGATTCTTAGCCAGTGTGGTTGATACCACCCAGGTCGTGCCAATGAGACCAGAGGATACTAGACTTGTGTGTGAGTTTCTGGATGTGTTTCCAGAGGATTTGCCAGGATTGCCACCACACAGAGAGATTGAGTTCGTTATGGAACTGGCCCCAGGGACGGAGCCAGTGTCTAGAGCACCATACAGAATGGCCCCAGCTGAGTTGAAAGAATTAAAGGTACAGTTGCAAGAGCTGATGGATTTAGGTTTTATCAGACCTAGCTTTTCACCTTGGGGTGCGCCAGTTCTGTTTGTGAAGAAGAAAGATGGTTCTCTAAGGATGTGTATAGATTACAGAGAACTGAATAAGCTGACAATTAAGAACCGGTATCCTTTGCCAAGGATAGACGATCTGTTTGATCGATTGCAGGGTAAGACAGTATTCTCTAAGATCGACCTTCGTTCTGGTTATTATCAGTTGAGGGTTAAGGAGGGAGACATACCAAAGACCGCTTTTCGCACTAGGTATGGGCATTATGAGTTTTTAGTTATGTCATTTGGGTTTACCAATGCCCCTGCTGCTTTCATGGATATGATGAACAGAGTGTTCAAGGATTATTTGGACCAGTTTGTGATCGTCTTTATCGATGATATTCTGGTGTATTCTCAGACTGAGTCAGAGCATGAGCATAATCTGAGGTTGGTTCTGCAGAGATTGAGGGAACACAGATTGTTTGCGAAGTTCAAGAAGTGTGAATTCTGGTTGTTTCAGGTGTCATTTCTTGGGCACATTGTCAATAAGGAGGGGATTAAAGTAGATCCAACAAAGATTGAAGCGGTCAGAGATTGGCTGAGGACAAAGAATGCTTCTGAGGTTAGAAGTTTCCTTGGATTGGCAGGGTATTACAGGCGTTTTGTGGAGGGGTTCTCAAAGATTACTACTTCGTTGACTGAGCTGACACGCAAGGGTCAGAAGTTTGTGTGGTCAGACAAGTGTGAGAACAACTTCCAGGAGTTGAAACAGAGGTTGATTACAGCTCTGGTTCTGAGTCTTCCGACAGACCAGGAGAAGTTTGTGATATACTGCGATGCTTCTCATCAGGGTTTGGGCTGTGTTTTGATGCAATCAGAGAGAGTTATAGCTTATGCTTCTCGTCAGCTGAAGGAGTACGAGAAGAGGTATCCTACTCATGATTTAGAGTTGGCAGCGGTGGTTTTCGCTTTAAAGATATGGAGGCACTATCTCTATGGAGAGAAGTGCGAAATTTATACAGATCATAAGAGCCTGAAGTACTTCTTCACTCAAAAGGATTTGAATATGAGGCAGAGGCGTTGGCTGGAATTAGTGAAAGATTATGATTGTGATATTCTGTATCATCCAGGGAAAGCCAACGTCGTAGCTGATGCCTTAAGCCGGAAGGGTCCGGGACAGATTCATGGTATTAGGCTGATAGCCAGAGAGTTAGCTGATGATATGACCAGAACTGGTATAGAGTTGCTGGTGGGCCAGTTGGCCAATGTTACGCTACAGTCTACGCTGCTAGAGAGAATTAAAGAGGGTCAGTTGAGTGATCCACAGCTGATCAAGATTAGAGAGGATGTCTTGGCTGGAGCATCCAGAGACTATACAGTGTCTGATTTGGGGTTGTTGAGATACAAGGGACGGATATGTGTTCCATTAGACACTGCATTGAGGCGGGAGATTCTGGATGAATCTCATACTACACCTTATTCTTTGCATCCAGGCACCACGAAGATGTATCAGGATGTGAGATCATTGTACTGGTGGCCAGGGATGAAGAGGGATGTAGTAGAGTATGTGGCTAAGTGCTTGACTTGTCAGCAGGTCAAGGCTGAGCATCAGAGGTCGGCAGGGTTATTGCAGCCTCTGGATATCCCAGAGTGGAAGTGGGAAGACATCACAATGGACTTTGTGGTGGGATTGCCCAGGACTGTTGGTTAGCATGATTCCATTTGGGTAATAATGGATCGCTATACCAAGTCAGCTCACTTTCTACCAGTGAGGACTACTTATACTGTTGACCAGGATGCAGATCTCTATGTGAGAGAGATCGTGCGCCTCCATGGAGCTCCTAGGTCGATCGTGTCAGATCGGGACCCTACGTTTACTTCCAAGTTCTGGAAGAGTTTACAAATAGCCATGGGCACGCAGCTGAAGTTCAGTACAGCTTATCATCCTCAGACAGATGGGCAATCTGAGAGGACGATCCAAATATTGGAGGATATGCTGCGGGCATGTGTGCTGGACTTTGGTGGGTCATGGAGTAAGTATCTTCCTTTGATAGAGTTCTCCTATAATAAGAGTTATCAGTCTACCATTGGTGTTGCACCTTATGAGATGCTATATGGTAGGAAGTGTAGATCTCCCATTCATTGGGATGAGACAGGTGAAAGGAGATACTTAGGTCCTGAGGCAGTTCAGAGGACCAATGAGGCTATTGACAAGATTAGAGCTCGGATGCTTACTTCTCAAAGTAGACAGAAGAGCTATGCAGATCCCAAACGCAGGAACGTGGAGTTCCAGGTAGGAGACTATGTCTTCCTCAGAGTCTCGCCATGAAAAGGGGTGAGAAGATTTGGGAAGAAAGGCAAGCTGAGTCCCAGGTTTGTAGGTCCATTTGAGATTCTGGAGAGGATTGGTCAAGTGGCTTACAGGCTAGCTTTGCCTCCGGCGTTGTCGGCCGTGCATAATGTATTTCATGTTTCCGCTCTTCGGAGGTATGTATCTGATGAGAGTCATGTTTTGAGTTATGAGGATCTGGAGCTTGAGCCAGATCTCTCCTTTGAGGAGCAGCCTGTTCAGATACTTGATCAGAAGGATAAAGTCCTCAGGAACAAGACAATACCTTTGGTTAAGGTGTTGTGGAGGAACAACAAGGTCGAGGAGGCGACCTAGGAGCTGGAGTCGGATATGCGGAGTTAGTATCCCGAGCTGTTCAGGTAAATTTCGAGGATGAAATTTCTGTAAGGAGGGGATAGTTGTAATGCCCCGGATTCCCTATTATGGTTAATAGCCGGGTTGGTAGGCCGGGAGGGCCATAATTGTTTAATTACGCCATTAAACGTGTTTATGTATGTTTATGAGAATTATATTATAATATAATGTTAATTTTATGCATGTCGGTGATATATGTTGAGACCACATTATGATGTGGGTTTGTTCGAGCTATTGAACATGAGACGATCGTAGAATATTGATTAGCGGTTTAGTCACAACAGGTTTAAGTGTCGGGACTTGGGTTGAGTCTCGGGGTGATTTTGATGATTAGAGCGTTACCGGGAGATAAAGGGTAACGGGATGTGAATTATTGGTGTTTATGATTATTGAGAATAGCGGGAATTGGAGAGCGTTAATCATGATTAACGAGTTAGGAGGAAAGTACCAGTTATGCCCTTGGGAGTCTTTAGGAACTATTAATTGACCTAGGGGTAAAATGGACATTTCACCCCTAGGATAGATATAACACTTGATGGCTGAAGAAAATAGTGGAAAAAAACAGAGTATGCAAGGAGTTCTCCCGTACCTTCTTCTCCTCACTGTTCTTTGTGTTTTTTGAACCAATTTTGAGGATTCAAGCTTGGGAAGCAAACCTTGGGAGTTTGGGAGTGTGTTCCACCATTGAAGACCATCATAAGCCAAGCTTTGGGTAAGTTTCTAACCATGGTTTTCTCTGGTTTGCCTTGTTCTGGTTTTATTTTGCAGCTGAGATTTCTAGGATGAATTCATGGTTTTGTTGGGAGTTTTGGCTAGGGTTCCCATGCTTGTGATGTTTGGGGTGTGTTGGGATGGTTTTTGGGTTCTTTTGGCATCAAGAATAAGATTTGGAAGCTTGGAAATCGAGTTAGAATCGAAGGAGTTAAAGAAGGTCGGTTCAGGGGAGTTTGGGCCTGGAGGTAGCGCTACAGCGCCCACCCTAGGGCGCTGTAGCGCTCCTTAGGAGGCTTTCGGGCGCTTGGGAGGTTCTGAGTAGAGCGCTGTGGCGCTAGGGGTTGAGCGCTGTAGCGCTACCCTGTTCCTTCCAAACCCCGTTTTGAGTGTTTTTGAGGGTTTTTGACTTGGGGTTTCAATCCTTAAGGCCCGGGATCGAATCTACTCACCGTGTGGGCATGTTTCGAGGTCCCGAGGGTGGTGCTTAGGTTAAGACCCTATTATTGTGGATTCTCATTAATGGAGGTTTTAATTGGTTGTGATTAGGTAACCGCTAAGGAACTAAAAGATTGATCGTTCTCAGGGGTCGTCTTTATCACACTTCTCGCTCGAACTTGAGGTAAGAAAACAGTGTAAGAATACAGTTGCACCCTGTGTGGATATATGACATGCATGGTTTGATATTGTGGCATGTTGGTTGATATATGTGGACATAGACTGCATATTAAATGCTAGTGAACGCTGATTACTTGTTTATGGCACTGACTAGTCAGGGACCGACTCTAAAGTCGATGATCACGCATTGATTGGCTATATGGCATTAATGCGGGACCGGCCCTAAGGTCGAAGAACTTATAAGCGCTTGCCTGGTTTACAACCAGATGTCTATAGCCAAGGTATACGACCCCGGTGACCGTTATTCACGTAGCTAAGGGACGTTGTCCATAGCTTCGACTCTAGAGTCATGAGGAAGGTTATGTTGGTGACTAATCACCATGCACCTATCCTGATCAAACATATGAAAGAATCTCTTATTTGTTAAGCCCTGGTGACCCTATCGTCACATGGCTAGAGGGAGCGTTGCTCATTATCGTGGCTTTTGGCTATTGTCACCTATTTGTTTGGACTGAGAGTCCTAAAGGGTTATTATGATCATTGTTGATATTATATCATGTCTTATTGTGTTTTCTTGCTGGGCCTTGGTTCATGGGTGGTATGTGGTGTAGGTAAAGGGAAGGAAAAGCTTAACCAGCCCTGAGTGGGGAGCTTGGGCGATGTTGTGTACATACAGGGCCGCTTGACCGCCACGGTCAAGGAGTTCTCAGAGGGACTAAGGGTTTACCCTATTTTTTCCGCTTAGGCCGGCGGGAATTGTAAATTTGGAACGGTAGCGACTCTTTTGTATCACGAACTACTTGTAAACATTTTGAAAGGCTCATGAGCAGTTTATTTACTTCATGAAATGTACCCTTTCCTTTTGTCTGGTTTTCTACCTTAACCTGATAATAACACTTAGATCACGTTTTTAACCAAAGGACTTGGGTAGCGGGTCAAATTTCTGGTTCACCGTTCACTGTAGCTGTTCTGGGGTAACCAGGGCGTTACAGAGATGGAACAACTCGGAGCTCTTGATCTCTGTACGAATTTCCAGGGCAAGAAATCCGGCTCAGGCCCTGTCGTGAAGAGGCCCCGATATACAAAGAAAGCCCCTCCTGAGGCAGGAAATAGCTCAAAATCCCCTGCTAAGGGGAAAGGCACGAACTCGACAGCTCCGTCGTCTACTGTCCCTGAGAGGAGGCTTCTTCCTCCTCCTCCACCTCAGTTCGCAGCTTCTTGTGATCAGGTAATACAAGCTGATCCTCCATCTCTTACTGCCCCAGCTTCTACTGTCCGCATACCAGTTGATCCCCAGGATCTGGATTAGACCCCCGAAGCCTTTCGGGGAATCCTATACATGACGACGAGCCACATGGTGGGGCACGCTTATAGAGCCAGCTCGAGGGACTTGAGGACGGTCGAGGAGTGGAGCCCAGAGAACGTCCTGGATTCAGCCTTAGGGATGACCCTCACAATAATTTGTCATTCCTTGGTGACATTTTTCTCTTTATCTTGTCAAATGATACATCTAACTTGCCTTGTTATTTTGCAGTCTGCCCTGGCTCAACACCACAGCATAGCCCAGGATAGGGCTAGAAATTATGAGCTCTAGGTCAAACTCAATGCCGCCAAGACCGCCCTGACCGTTGCTTAAGAAGGCGAGCTGGCTGCCAAAGCCGCCTTTGCGGCTGCTCAAAAAAGCGAGTACGATGCCAAGTTTTCCCTCGCCTTGTCTCAGGAAAGCGAGCAGGCTGCAAAGAATGCCTTGGCTGCTCTCCAAGCCCAAACTACCCAACTCCAGGCCAAGGTTGAAGAAACCAAGGAAAATCTGCTGGAGGTCGACGCTGCAGTCAAAGAAGAAAAGGCGGCATCACTGTCCTCCATGGAAGATATGTTGTGCCATTGCTGGGCTTTTAACCAGGACGACAACCTTTCTTTCATGGCTCATGCACTGTGGGAACCATACCTTGAAAATTTCAAAGCTCGGATCTTAGTAGAACTGTCAGAAA
This sequence comes from Humulus lupulus, assembly GCF_963169125.1. NCBI lineage: Eukaryota > Viridiplantae > Streptophyta > Magnoliopsida > Rosales > Cannabaceae > Humulus > Humulus lupulus. The sequence continues at coordinate 142,635,721 of NC_084800.1, read as the reverse complement.
CGGGGGAGGCTTCTGCAGTGGGCGAGCAAGAAGGTGAGGAGGTCACATCCTCAAAGCATCCTAGAGGGGCTCAATGACTGTCTTTTTTGTTGTTTTTTTTTATATTTTTTTGTAAACAATTTCCCATGGGCTCAGTTCGAGGTTTTCTCCTCGGGACAAATTTAATTTCAATTTATATATCTAACTTTTAATCTATTTATCTTTCCTTGATTATCTCTTATGTTTATGACTTCTTAGACTTGTACATTCGAAATTTTAGGAATCGATTTTTAGATCAGAATAGATATTTTAAGCTCAGTTATATCCAAACTTAATGTGTTGATTTATATCACACCTATCAAGAATTAGGCCTTGGACCCTTTTGACGCGGTTTTACGCCAACAATGAATTATATGAATAACTAGAATGGATTAGTGCTTAATGATAAATCGTACTAAGAAAGGGATAATGCTCAAAGATGTTGGAAATAAAATGTAAAGAAAAATGATCACTCTTTTTTACGTGGTTCGAAGGTTAAAATCCCCCTAGTCCACGAGTCAATATTATTGTTGCATACCTCTTTCTATTTTTACAGAGTATTTGCATTCCAGAAAGAAGCCAACCCCTTGCTTGCACTACCCAGGGTCTTGGTATTTATAAGAGAATGATCTCTGGGTAGGTATCGGGGTCATCCCATGATCTCTTGATCCTTCACATCATCTCTGTGACATTGATGATTAATATCTAAATTTTACATTGAAGTGTGGTCTAATCAATAGGTAAAATAGATAATGGGCCGCATGGCCTAAATCAGGAGTGTGATGTCTGATCACGCACGTTTATATTGCGTATCTGGGAATTCGGGAATAAAACAGACACATGATGTCTGTTTTATGCACATTTATATTGCGTGGTAAACTTTATAAAGATCCTGGGGTACGTCAGACCTCTGGCATACCATGAGCTTAACGTAATGTTTGCTCATGGCTTTTGATGCTATATTACACAATGGTTCCAGGTGGTAAGTTGCTAAATGACTCATCAGCTCGAGCTATTTGTCTAAGGGATCGTACTGAATTTCCTCAGATGAAAAGTGGACACGTGGAACATTGATTATGGCTTTTAGCTAGTTCGTTGTACCCGAGCTACCTCAACAAGGTACGTGCTGATATTCAGGGTGTACATTTGCCCCCAAGTCTTTGCTCGTGTTTTATGGCATCACCTCTGACTTTCACGGTAGGGACATTTAAAATTCCTTTTCGATTATCCTGACCCTGCCCACCATCTGAGTACTGGACACGTGGAACACCGTGATTGGCGTCTGTCCGGGTTTTGAGGATCGTATTAAATGGCATGGCCACCTTTTTGCCGCTATTTCATATTTGGAATTATGACCCTCATATCTCGCATTAATTTGATCGAACGGTCCTCGTTTCCTCATGCCTTTTACGTATAAATAGGGCTGGCAATTTTCAGCACTCATCACCTTTCATTCGAAATTTTTCTTTATTTTCTCTCTTTTGAATTTCAAAAGCTCTTCTTGTTCTTATTAAAATCCCAGAAATCCCCATACTCTCGCCACAAAACCCCTTCAAAAGTCCAGTCCCAAGGATTTCTCCAGGACTCCTACTTCTACGCTGCCTGCAATTTTTGTTTGGAAAACATACTGTAAGTTTTCTGTTTTTCGTGTGTTTCGATTCCCTTCCTTTTTCTTTGTCATGCAAATCTACATTTCATAGTCATAAGCAGTAGGTTGTTCCTGAATAACTTTGGTGCATAGGTTTCGATTTTAGGCGTATTGAGTAGAACCTAAAACATGCCTAGGATTGTGATGTTCATAACTAGGTAATTTCTGGGTAAATTTAGGAAATACCCACTTGGGATATGGAAGATGAGAGGTTTTTAGGGTATAAAATCGGGTAGCTTAGGGTCACGCTTCCTAGGTGGTTTTTCACTCAAAACCTCTCCCCCAAGGCAAGTAATAGCCTAACCCTCCTGACACACGGATCCCTGAACATCAGGGATCTATTGGAAACTTAGGCGCGTGTCCACGGCAGCGCGGGCTGAGATTACCTCAGCTCGTGTATGAAAAACCTTTGTTCTTCCCGTGTTGTTTGTCCTTTCATAACTTTTAGGTCGCCTGCTAAGTATTTCATCGTTCTTGTTCACTAGGCGATCAGATGGCGCCCAAAAGGAGTATGTCCAAGAAAAGCGCGGCCGGCTTGTCATCCCAGCAGTTTAGCAGGGGAAAGGAGGTCACGGTAGAATCCCCCATCCCACAGTTTAGTCCCACGGTGGAGAAGGAGATCAAGGTGGGACCTGATGCTTACTTTGAGGCAGAGAGGATAGTCTCGAAGATCACGACCCAAGGGAGGGTCAACAAGATAATGTTGTCCCATAACATCGAGATTGGGACTGGCGCTCTTATTGCCCGACCTCCCTTCAAGGAGGAGAGGAGTTGCACACCCGTCGATGAAGACTTCGCGGCCTAGAGTGATGAGCATTTAAGGGCCGAGGCCTTCCTCCCCCTTGATCAGTACTTCGTCGACTTCCTCAATTACGTGAAGTTGGCACCATTTCAACTTCCTCTGAATTCCTATCATCTGTTGGCCGAGCTGAGGTATCTTTTCCTGAAGTAGATGTGGGAGGTCCCCACCCCTGCAGATATCCTCTACTTCTTTTGTCTCAAGGCCAGCCCGGATCAAAGGGGACGAGGCGATGGGTTCTACTACCTGACCCGCTTCCCGAACTCACCTTCAGTCATCGAACTGCCCAGCCATCCCAACAACTTCAAAGATCAGTTCCTTATGTCGAATGGGTTTCGCAACTACGAGTACCATTACTTCAACCATCCTCGTAAGTTTCCTTTCTATTCTTGGCTCACAAAATTATTATTACTTTTTTCTTTTTCTGTCTTTTCACGTGTATACTGACTGGAGCATCATCATGCAACCATTTTTGCGAGGACGGCCAAATCTGTGGCCCTTACGGGTCAATATAATACTCTGGCGGGGCTTCCGCTCAGTGAGAAGGACTACCGCCAGTTCGTGTCTGATGACACAATGTTTGCGTGTAAGTTAATCTCCACAGGCCAAACTCTGGCCTTGAGGAGGACGCGGGCCAATTAACCACCTAATTCCCGAGGGAGACACTACGGTCAACAATGGCAACGAGCAGGAAGAGGAGGCCGAGGTGCCGTTCGTCCGGAAGAGGCAAGCTCCTGAGGCTGCTCGGGACCCCAATTTGGACCGAGCTCAATTGGGGGCAGCAGCCGGTCCCTCTGGCCAAGGTAACCCATTCCCTTTTAGGGACCTAGATAGGGCTGCCATAGACCTTAGGCTAGCTAGGTTTAACCCAAACTAGTTCGTACACCGCCACCAAAATGACCCGGACCGTAACATAACCTTGCTCCAATGCGTAGATCAATTAGTACTGCATCATGAAATGGGCCGTCCTAGGGGTACCGTAGTAGTAGACAACACCTTGTCTTTTAGGTCGGCCATTTTTGAGGAGTATGGGACAAACCTTAGGTCATGGCCCTCCCTTCTCGAGGGTATAGTTGCTCCAGGACTCAGATAATACGTAGAGAAGTCCAATCTTGAGGCTGATTCTGACCCAGAACCCCCTTTGATTCACAAAGTAGTAGACTTAGACTCCCCCCCCCCCCCTATAGAAGTTTCGAGGCTGGAGGTCGTGGCAGTAGACTCATCCTCTAGCTCGGAGGGTAGGACTTTTTCAATACACCTTTAGATTTTCTTTGTAATATAATAACTTTACATGTGTAATAACATCCTTTTCCTCTTGTTTCAGGCAAGGAGATGGTACAGCCCGAAGACAATGACCTGCGCTCCATCTTCCAGAAGGGGAATCCCTCCTCCAGGCCATCCATGCCACTTGTAAAGAGGCCCTTATTTCCCAAGAAAACTCCTCCTGCCGCTGGGACAACCTCCAAGTCCCTTGCCAAGGGGAGAGGTCAGACTCCTGCAGCTACAGAGAAGATGTCACCTTCTCCCCCATGACACCTAGCCCCTGCTCGGTACCAGGTGGCACCAGCCGGAGCTCTGCCGGTCCCCACTCCCATCGTGCGTATCCCGGTCAATGCCCAAGATCTGGAGAAAATTCCAGACGCCTTCAGGGAACAGTCTATAAGACCGCGAACTATACAGTGGAGCATTTTTACAAAGCCCATCCGAAGGAGTTAAGGGAGATCGAGGCGAGGAGTCTCGAGAACGTCATAGAGTCCACATTGGGGATGAACCTCACGGTAAGCCTACTTAGTCAATTTTATTCTTTGGTTTTCTTCCCAACACGTGCCTAACTTTCTTTACTTTTTTGCAGGCGGCTTTGGCCCTACATCGCAGCCTAGCCCGGTCCAGGGACAGGAATGAAGAGTTCAGGGCCAAGCTCCAGACCGCTCAGGCTGCTCTCGCAACTGCTCAACAACAAGAGCAAAGTGCCAAGGCTACCTTGATGGCTGCCCAAGAAGGTGAGCAGTTTGCGCAGGCCTCCTTGGCTACTGTGAAGGCCGAACTCAAAGAGGCCAGGGCTAAATAGTTGGAGGTCGAGGCTGCCACCAAGGCTGAGAAGGTGTCTTCCAGCTCCTCCATGGAGGCCATGCTTTACCATTGTTGGGTCTTCAATCAAGATGGAAACTTCTCTTTCCTGGCCCCCGAGGTGTGGGAGCCATATTTCGAGAATTTTAAGGCTCGACTTCAACAAGAGCCGCCTTCTAAGACTGGGGAAACCTCTGCCGCCAGCGAGCAAGAAGCCGAGGAGGTGACCTCTTCAGGGCGTCTTGGGGAGTCCTAATTTATTTTTTATTTTTCATTTGTAAATGCTAAGCACGAGGTTATTCACCTCGAGACAATTTATATATATATATTGATTTTAGTTATCAAAGTTTTACTTGTTCTTCAATCTTTTTCTTATACTTTATGATGTGCTCGGTAAAAACTTAGTTCACGTTAGTTTTATTGACATCACTTTTTCTTTAGAAAAAACATTGTTAATCAATTTAACCAACTTCTAAGTTTTGGAACCTGGTCGTGTCCAGGATATTTAAATAAAAACTTAGTTCGCGTTAGTTTTATTGACACCTCGCATTTTTTAGAAAAACACTGGTCAATCAATTTAACCAAATTTTAAGTTTTAGAACTTGGTCGTGTCCAGGATATTTAATTTAAAAACTTAGTTCGTGTTAGTTTTATTGAATACTCCACTTTTTTCCTTAGAATTTTTTTTTTAATCAATTTAACCAACTTCCAAGTTTTGGAACCTGGTCGTGTCCAGGATATTTAAATAAAAACTTTGTTTGTGTTAGTTTTATTGAATACTCTGCTTTTTCCTTAGAAAAAACATTGTTAATCAATTTAACCAACTTCCAAGTTTTGGAACTTGGTCGTGTCCAGGATATTTAAATAAAAACTTAGTTCGCGTTAGTTTTATTGAATACTCCGCTTTTTCCTTAGAAAAAACATTGTTAATCAATTTAACCAACTTCCAAGTTTTGGAACTTGGTCGTGTCCAGGATATTTAAATAAAAACTTAGTTCGCGTTAGTTTTATTGTATACTCCGCTTTTTCCTTAGAGAAAACACTGTTAATCAATTTAACCAACTTCTAAGTTTTGGAACCTGGTCCTCGGGTTATTTGCCCCCCCCCCCCCCCCTCCCCCCCAAGTAATTAGGAAGTGGACTTTCTGGGTTACTTTGAACTAACATACAAATGAAACCGTACAAAGACACAAATGTACCATAAACATTTTTTTTTTGTATACATTTAAAATTAACTGGCTTTTATATCCAAGCCTTACATAGATAGGTGGTTTGATCACTGATAATACTTTTTCAAATGTATAGTGTTATAGGTCCGTGGTACCATTTCTCCATTAAGTCGGGCCAATTTGAAAGTACCTTCCTATACGATTTTGATTATCTAATAGGGCCCTTCCCAGCTTGGGCCTAGGGCACCATCTTTGGGGTCCTTGCCTGCTAAAAACACCCTTCGGAGTACCAGGTCTCCTAATCCAAAGACACACTTCTTGACCTTTGTATTAAAGTAACGAGCGATTTTTTGTTGATAATGCGCGAACCGTAGCTGTGAATCTTCTCGCTTTTCATTAATCAGGTCGAGGGACGCGCTGAGCAATTTATCATTCTGCTCCTGGCTGAAGGTCTAGATCCTGTGCGTAACTATCTTTGTTTCAACAGGAAGGACGACCTCACTTCCGAAAGTCATGGAAAAATGGGCGTGCCCCGTCGAAGTACGGTGTGAGGTCTGATACGCCCATAGCACCTGCGGAAGCTGCTCGGGCCAAACTCCCTTGGCCTCATCCAGCCTCTTCTTAAGGCTTGCCTTGAGCGTCTTATTCACAGCTTTGACCTGTCCATTAGCCTGGGGGTAGGCTACTAAGGAGAAACTCTTAATTATGACGTGTCTTCCACAAAATTCGGTGAAGAGGTCGCTATCGAAATGGTCTTCCTTGGCAGTTCAAATCGACAAACGATATTCTTAACCACAAAATCGAGGACTCTCTTTGACGTTATCGTTGCCAGGGGTTCTTCTTCTACCCACTTCGTGAAATAGTCAATGGCCACTACCGCATAGCGAACTCCTCCTTTTCCTGTGGGTAGGGCTCTAATTAAGTCGATTCCCCAGACCGCAAATGGCCATGGCGAGAAGATCATCTTTAGCTTGACTAGTGGAGCTTGGGCGATCATGGCAAACTGTTGGCACTTGTCACACTTCCGGGCGTAGGAAATTGAGTCCTTTGATAGAGTGGGCCAATAGTACCCTTGCCTCAATATCTTCAAGGCCAGGTTTTGCCCCCCAGCATGATCTCCACAAAAGCCTTCATGCACCTCCTGCAAAATAGTTTTAGCCTCCTCTGGCAGAACACATCGTAAAAGAGGCAGAGAAAGGCAACGTCGGTACAGCATCCCGTCTACAATTGTATACCTCGGAGCTTGATAGAGTATCTTCCTCGCGTCATTCCGCTCGTCGGGTAACTTCCCTGTTGTAAGGTACTCGACTATGGGAGTCATCCAGGTTAACCTAGTGTCGATCATCTCGATCTCCCTAGTATTCTCCACCATGCTTGGTCTTTCCAAGAATTCCACCGGTATCAGGCTCAAGGTTTCGGCCTCCTTGGAGGTGGCGAATCTTGCTAGAGCATCAACATGGGCGTTCTGCTCACGAGGGATTTTCTCAACCAGACTATATTCGAATTCAGACAGCTCTTTCTTCACCTTGGCCAGGTAGGCTACCATCTTGGTTCCCCGCACTTGATATTCCCCTAATACTTGGTTTACCATGAGCTGGGAATCACTGTAGCACTGGATGACCCTGGCCTTCAACTCCTTTGCCACTCTAAGCCGAGCCAATAGAGATTCGTACTCGGCCTTGTTGTTGGACACCTCGAATCTAAACCGTAACATGGAGTGGAAACGATGCCTCTCTGAGATATCAAAATGATTCTGGCTCTGGACCCGTTCTCGTTAGATGAACCATCCACAAAGACTCTTCACAAGGCCTGCACCGGTTCTTCCACAGGTTCCTCTTGGAACCCAGTGCATTCACCCATGAAATCAGTCAGAGCTTGGCTTTTGATTGCAGTCTGTGGTACGTAGAATATTTCGAATTGGCTGAGCTCGACAGCCCATTTCAAGAGACATCCCGATGCTTTAGGTTTCTGTAGCACCTGCCTTAAAGGTTGATCGGTCATGACATGGATTGAATGGGACTGGAAGTATGGCCTAAGCTTTTTGGAGGCCATGATAATGCAGAAAGCCATCTTTTCCATTAAAGGATACCGTGATTCAGCTCCGAGAAGTCTTTTGCTAATGTAATAGACTAGTTTTTGAACTCGGTCCTCTTCTCAGACCAGCACGGCGCTAGCCGCATCTTCTGTAACAGCTAAGTAAAGAAAAAGAGGCTCTCCTGCCGTTGGTTTAGACAACACTGGTGGCTCGGCTAAATGTGTTTTTAGATCGAGGAAGGCCCACTCGCATTCTTCGGTCCATTCAAACTTTTTGTTCCCTCGGAGCAAGTTATAGAAGGGCAAACACTTGTCAGTAGACTTGGAAATAAACCGATTAAGGGCTGCCACTCTTCCTGTCAGACTCTGAACGTCTTTTCGCGACTTGGACGGTGGCATTTCGAGCAGCAATCTGATTTTTTCAGGGTTCGCCTCTATCCCTCTAGTATTGACTATGAACCCCAAAAAATTTCCTGATGCCACCCCGAAGGTACATTTTTGGGGATTCAACCTCATGCCATACTTCCTTAAGATCTCAAAACACTCCCTTAGATCGGGAACATGGTTATTGGCAGTTTTTGACTTGACCAAAATGTCGTCAACATACACTTCCATGTTTTTCTCGATCTGATTAGCGAACATTCTGTTGACCAATCTCCGATATGTAGCTCTTGCGTTCTTTAGCCTGAAGGGCATGACTTTATAACAATAGACGTTGGTTGGAGTCATGAAGCTTGTATGCTCCTGGTCCGCAAGATTCATAGCGATCTGGTTATAACCAGAGTACGCATCCATGAAGGACATGAGCTCGTGTCCCGCTGTGGCATCCACCAATTGGTCAATTCTTGGCAAGGGGAAGCAATCCTTGGGACATGCTTTATTCAGGTCAGAGAAGTCGATGCAGGTCTGCCATTTTTCGTTAGGTTTTGGGACCAGAACAGGATTGGTGACCCAGATCGGGTATTTTGCTTCGCGAATAAAGCCGCATTTTAAAAGTCGAGCTACTTCCTCTTCCAGGGCCGTAGCTCGGGTCGTGCCTAGACGCCTCTGTTTCTGGGACTTCGCAGGCATGCTTTTGTCCAAGTTAAGGGTATGCATGATGACGCTCGGGCTGATCCCTACCATGTCTTCATGAGACCAGGCGAAAATGTCTAGATTTCCCTGTAGAAATTTTAGCAACTCCGCCTTTCTCTCGTCGTCAAGGCTTTTCCCGAGCCTAACCACCCTCGAAGGGTCTTTAGGATCGATGTTTACCTCTTCGAGCTCTTCGATAGCCTGGAGCTCAGATCTATCTTCGCCTACTCTAGGGTCGATATCGTCACTCAGGGTGGTACCTACGCCATCGGCTTGCTGAGGTTCTTTATTCCCAGGGCTATTCCTCACATGCTGGGATTCCTCGCTCCCGTCCTGGATGGCCATCGTCTGTGGCCTGGGTTGTGACTTTCCCTTCATGGAAATGTTATAGCATTCCCTGGCAGCGAGCTGATCACCTTGGACCATACATATCCCCGTAGAGGAGGGGAATTTGACTACGAGGTGGCGGATAGAAGTTATGGCTTCGAATGCCATCAATGTAGGCCGACCCAAAATCGCATTGTACGCGGCGGGACAATCGATGACCACAAACTTGAGGAGCTTGGAAACAATTCGAGGTCCCTCACCCAAGGTTATCCCTTCACCAGAAAACCCATACAACATCATGGAGGTGGCCTTCAGCTCGGTTATAGACAACCCCATTTTTCTAGTGTGGATCAAAACAACAGGTTCACCAAACTCCCATTATCAACTAGTATCCTCCTAACTCGCCGATTGGCGAGCTGGGTGGTTATGACTAGAGAATCGTTATGCGGGAACTGGACATGACTAGCATCTTCTTCGATAAAACTGATTGGCTATTTCTCTAATCGTTGTTGTTTAGGTAGATGCTGCTCCGAGATAAACTCAACCTCGTTATGAGACCTCAGTTCATTGAAGTATCTCTTCTGGGCACCTCTACTTGTGCCTGCTAGATGAGGGCCTCCAAAGATGGTGGTTATTTCTCCCCTACTATTGGAGGAGGGGTATCCTGATTTACCCGGGCCCCGGGCTGGTTAATAGGAGCCTTCGAAGCTTGTTGAGTACTTTGCCTAGCGATCTGACTGGAAGGGACTCGATTCCGCGCATACTGGGCCAAGGGTCCGACCCTGATGAGTGTCTCGATCTCATCCTTAAAATTCCTACAATCATCTGTGTTGTGACCAATGCCGTTGTGGAATCGACAAAATTTGGAAGGGTCTCTTTTTGCCCTTTGATTTTTTAAGGGCTCCGGCTTTTTCCAAGGAAGGCGAGCAGAATTTGCCAGAAAAATACGCTCTCTAGTATCCGTGAGGATGGCATAAGTCGTGTAGACTGGTTTGAACTTCTCCACAGGCTTGTTTTTCTTTGGACCATTTTGGCCGCCCTCACCATTTCCCTTTCTCTTGCTTCCTCCCCCCTCGTTATTCTAGGCAACAGTTTGAGTCGTAGTTACGACATCCATTTCTGCTCCAGCGAGCTGGTCAAGGACTTGGTCAGTTACTGCGACCAATGCTCATGCTTCTTCCAAGTTTAGCCATCTCTGGGCCTTGTTCAGGAATTCATCCACGATGTTGACGCCCTTCCTCTGGATTTCTTTCCATAGGAAGCCTCCAATAAGGATTCTAGTTCTCATAGCCATGAGTCTAGAACTTTCATCCGCATCTCTAGCTCGGGCCGCAACGTTGGCAATCCTGATTAGATAATCTTTCAAGGGTTCTCCGGGCTACTGTTTTACATTAGCAAGGGAGTCCGCCTTGACACGAACTTATGAGTGGCCCGGAATGTCCTCTTGAAATCGGCAGAGAAACTCTTCCATGAGCTGATAGAATGTTTCTTATATTTCTTAAACCATTGCCTAGCTGGCTCGATCAGAGTCGAAGGGAATATCAAGCATCTCAGCTCGGGCCCGATATTATGGGCCATCACAGGGTGTTGAACATCCCTAAGTGATCCGACGGATCTCCATCCCCATCGAATTTGGATAGAAAGGGCATCCTAAAACCCGGCGGGTATGTTGTTGCTGTGATGTTGGGGGAAAAAAGCTCGAGCTTGTCCCCTGAGTCATATTCTTATTTTCCCTTTTCTGATAGGAGTCTCTTCATTAGCTCGTCCATCTGAGCTAACCTTTAGAGGGTTTGTTCTTTGATCCCTTGGTTGTTTTGGGGCTGTTCAACAGCTCTCGTCCCATTGTACGCGTTAGGCGGGTTGTTTTCCCTCAAAGCTTGAGCTTGGTTTAGTGGGACATTTCCGTTGTCACGTATTTCGAAAGGACCATCATCTTGGCGAGCATGACTTTCATTTCTGGTCGGATCCCCCCTCTGCGAGTTAAGGCGATCTCGAAGGTCGGTCCACCAGGCGGCTCGAGGGCTTTGTGCCAAACTTAGATGATTTCTCAGATCTCCACTAGGTTTGCCACTTCGGTGGCTTTCGGTCAAATAACTCCCATTAGAGAAGCTCAGAGCCTGCTGTCGAGGGTGAGGATCTAAGACATTTCTACACGCTCATGGGAGATGAGCAGGAGCAGCGGGAGGAAGATTCCTCCTATTTTTTCTGTATACAGGAATGTCTCGAGCAGGATGAGGAGGAGATGGATATCTTATCGAGGAATGAGGATGTCTGATCGGTGATGCAATTCTAGTTCTGTCAGGTTGGACCAAACTAGCTTGCGGTCTCTCTACTCCAGCGCCTCCAGCCCTCTATGTCTGGCGATCTGATCACTGCGCGGGAGGGCTAGCTGGAGCAGGTTGGCCACGTGAGCTCCCCCCAGCCCTCCTTCTTGAATCGTTGCGAGCTCTCTTGGGTGCATTTGAAGGTGGAACCGAACTTGGAGTTGAAGTTCTGACTGACCGGCTGACTCGTTGGTGGTCCCTGGGAAAATCATCAAACATAGTTTCCTGGTGATGGTGCGACATGGGCGCAGAACTCGGGGTTGAGGTTCTAACCGATCGACTGGGCCTGGGCCAACTATCCCAGTAGGACTTGCGAGTCCTGCTTTGCCTCTTTCCAACGTTAACGTTGGTTGCAAGAGGGGGTAGCCAGGCCAAGACTTCCTCAATTTTCTTATTTGCTTTGGCTAGACGGCTCCTCAACTGCATGTTTTCCATCTCCACCGCTGTCAGGTAACCCGGGTTCGGATTTGGCGGTAGGGGCGCTGAACTTCCGGTGTCATCATGGCCCATCGGCTATTTTTCCCGATCGTTGCTGAATCTCTGGGTTTCGTTCATTGGATATAGCGGTATGGTGAGCCTCCTGCCCACCATGCTGATCCGTTTCGTTACCATGCCTTGAACGAGTGACCACCGTGATAAACTTTTCGTGATAGCACTAATCTAAATCCTCTCAATGAAAGCACCAAAATGTTGACGCGGTTTTTCGCCAATAGTGAATTATATGAATAACTAGGATGGATTAGTGCTTAATGATAAACCGTACTAAGAAAGGGATAATGCTCAAAGATGTTGGAAATCAACTGTAAAGAAAATGATCACTCCTTTTTATGTGGTTCGAAGGTTAAAATCCCCCTAGTCCACGAGTCAATATTATTGTTGTATACCTCTTTCTATTTTTACAGAGTATTTGCATGCCAACCCCTTGCACTACCCAGGGTCTTGGTATTTATGAGAGAATGATCTCTAGGTAGGTATCGGGGTCATCCCGTGATCTCTTGATCCTTCAAGTCATCTCTGTGACATTGATGATTAACATCTAAATTTTACTTTGAAGTGTGCTCTAATCAATAGGTAAAACAAATAATGGGCCGCATGGCCTAAATCAGGCGTGTGATGTCTAATCACGCACATTTATATTGCGTATCCAAGAATTCAGGAATAAAAAAGACACGTGATGTCTATGTTATGCACATTTATATTGCGTGGTCAACTTTATAAAGATTCTGGGGTACATCAGACCCCTGGCATACCACGAGCTTAACGTAATGTTAGTTCGCGCCTTTTGATGCCATATTACACAATGGTTCCGGGTGGTAAGTTGCTAAATGACTCATCAGCTCGAGTTATTTGTCTAAGGGATCGTACCGAATTTCCTTGGATGAAAGGTGGACACGTGGAACGTTGATTATGGCTTTTAGCTAGTTCGTTGTACTCGAGTTGCCTCAACAAGGTACGTGCTGATATTCAGGGCGTGCATACTTAGTTATATCCGGGATTTTAAATATTTTAAAGTTAGTTCGTGTTAGGTTTATTGATAACTCGAGCTTTAAAAAACCCTTGATTTAAACAATTTTCCCAACTTTTAAAGTTTTGTACCTGGTTGTATCCAAGGTTTTAAATGATTAAAAATGAGTTATTGCGAGGTTTATTAACATCTTGAGCTCTTATAAAAGCCATCGAATGTTCAATTTTCCAAGCTTCTAAGTTTCTGACCTGGTTGTATCCAGGATAGTTTTGTACCTGGTTGTATCCAGGATTTTAAGTAATTTAAACTCATCCGGCGATCTTATTTTGATCCACCTCGGGTTATATGCCCCCCAAGTAACCAGAATGTAGAGACTTTCTTGGTTTCTCTTACAAACATCAATACACGAGCTACTACAACCTTATAAAGAACAATTATTTAAAACCACTTTAATAAGAAAAATTGCACAATAATCATCTGTTATTTTAATTAAATGGCTTTTATAATTAAGCCTTACATGGATGACTGTACTAATGATAATACTTTTTTAGGTGCATGGCTCCGTGGGACTGTTTCTCCACTAAGTCGAGCTAACTTGAAACTTCCTTCACGCAAAACTTCCACAATCTGATATGGTCCTTCCTAGTTCGGGCCTAAAACACCGTCCTTGGGATCCTTGTTTGCCAAAAAGACCCTTCGGAGAATTAGGTCGACCAATCCAAAACTATGTCTCTTGACCTTAGAATTAAAGTAACGAGTGATTTGTTGTTGATAATGGGCGAGCTGTAACTGCGTACCCTCTCATTTCTCATCAATCAAGTTGAGTGATGCGTTAAGTAATTCATCATTCCATTCCTGGCTAAATGTCTTTTACCTGTGAGTAGCCACCCTAGCTTCAACTGGAAGGACGACCTCACTTCCAAAAGTTAAGGAGAAAGGAGTGTGTCCTGTGGGAAGTTTGGAATGCCCAAAGTACTTGCGAGAACTGCTCAGGCCAGACTCCTTTGGCCTCATCTAACCTCTTCTTAAGGCTCACCTTTTGGGTCTTATTCATAGCCTCGACCTGTCCATTAGCCTGTGGATATGCCACCGAGGAAAAACTCTTAATAACGTTGTACCTTTCATAGAAGTGAAAAGATCACTGTCAAATTGGGTCCCGTTGTCTGACACAATCTTTCTAGGAAGCCCAAACCGACATACAATGTTTTTTACCACAAATTCCAGAACTTTCTTCAATGTGATGGTTGCCAAAGGCTCAGCGTCTACCCATTTTGTGAAGTAGTCGATTGCCACCACTGCATAACGAACTCCTCCCTTGCCCATTGGTAGGGACCCTATCAAGTCGATTCCCCACGCCGCAAATGGCCATGGGGATGAGATCATAGTTAGCTCGACTGGAGCAGCTCGGGCCATTCTAATCCTAGTTAGATCATAAGTAAGTCTTAGTTGATTCATTGGGTACGTGAAAACCTAGACAATCTAATCCTTTCTTATCCACTCTCTCTTGTTCTCTTCTAGATCTCTATCTCACGTGTTGAGAACCAGCCCACACTAGTTCTAGGTTGATCAAAGGCTTGGTGAGGAAGACTGTGTTGCTGATCTAGTTCAATCTCTTGAAAATACTTTGCTACAAAAAGAATCAAGAGTTAGAGAGATTGAAGGAAGAAGTTGTTCCAGTTTCGCTGCGTAATGTAAGTTTCTTTACTTTACTCTGTATTCATATCAATTTCATAGGAGCATGTTCTAGGAATTTATATGTTTGTTTGATAATATGTAAATTACATGAAAATAAATAATGATCCTGCAATATGTATATCCTACATAGGGATGCGGGACTCGGAATAGCCGTTGATGAGGACTGCGATTTAGTCTGATCAGAGTGTCTGCGGGTCCTTGCTAGGTTGTGGGATCACATGGATCGACGGTGGTTACACATAGAAAGCTATTAGTGGAAGAAGAAGAAGAGTAATACGAAGCTTGTTAGATAAAGATTCATCTACTGCAGCTTTGCAAATAGGAAGATGAGCATAATGTTTTGACCTTTTGCCTCAATGCCATGGCAGTGTTGACTATTTGACTTGAATCTGGAGCTTAAGAGGATCAATATAATGTGGTCCAACTGTGGATGGCAGATATTGTCATTATACCGAGATATGGAGGAAGTTATTGTCAAATTATGGAGTTTGTCATTGGATAACTTGAAGACATGGCGAAAGGGAACACCTCTGGTGCATACACTTAATTATATGTCACATAATGATGTTTATATATTTTTGAGAAAAATTGTAAGTATTGTACATATAAGTGTATACTTATAATTTTAGTTTATTTTTAATATATGTTGGGGTGTTTTTCACTTGTTTTTGTGTTATTTTTTTAGTTCTTTCGATTTATGTATAGTTATTTTCATGTTGATTTTTAGTTGTTTAAGTTTATAAATAGTTGTTCTGTTGTTGTGTTGATATCTAATTATTGTTACAAAAAAACATGTTTGTATGCAATTGGTTGATTTCTAGTTGTTGTCAATTTGTTGTTTTTTAATGTGTTAGTATGCAGTGGACTAATGTTTAGTTATTGTCAAATTGTTGTTTTTTAATGTGATTATACAGTGGGTTAATGTTTAGTTATTTTTTAAAATGTAATGGGTTGCACTGTGTTGTTGTGAGATTGTTATTTTTATGTTGTTTAGATTTTATGTATAGTTATTTACATGTTGATTTTTAGTTGTTTAAGTTTATATATAGTTGTTTGTTTGTTATGTTGATGTCTATTTTGTTTACAAAAATATTTTGATTGTTTTTTATAAAAAAAAAAAACATGTTAGTATACAGTGGGTTAATTTTAGTTATTGTCTCATTGTTGTTTTTTTGTTGTTTTATAGACACTATATTTTTCTAAATATAAAATATTAAAAAAAATATATTCCGAAAACTTAAGGTAAAAATTAGAGACTAAAAAGTTAAAAAACACAAAAAAAAACAAAATTTAAAAAAAAAACCCCTTATATATAACTCTAATTTATAAATAAATATATATTTATATTTATATATATGTAATAGTACGTAAAAAAATTCATGTGTGGTAGACTTTAAGATATAGTTCGTATGATCAGATGCATAAATATTTGTATAGTTTGAATTTTCAAAAAGAAATGTTATATAAATTGGGCCTTTTCTTTATTTATATTCAATAAGCTAATTATATATTTAAATATATATATATATATTTTTTTTGGCTCTTTCTCTCTTTTTTGTAAAAAGATTATAGAATTAAAAAAAAATCCAATAACTAAAGAGGAAAAGACAAATAAAGATGAAAGCAAGAAGATAAGATAATGTTTGACTTCTTAATTAAAAACTTATTTTTTGTTTTTAAAACTTAAAAATTGTTTTCTGAAAATAAATAAGAGTGTTTGGCATTGTTTTTATAAAATAATTTTTAAAAACAAAGTTACACAAAAAAACAGAAAATTTTGAGAAAACAAAAAGTTATTTTCAGTTGTTCCAAAAAAAAATTTTGTCAATCTTTTTTCTCATATAAATTTTTAATTATTATTATCCTACATAACTTTCACTTTCATTAATCTATCTCACTTTCTCTAATATTATTTTCTCTCTCATCACTTTTGATCTCCTTATTTTCTCTCTTATCACTTATTATCTCATTATTTTATCTCTCATTACTTCCTATATCATCATTTTATCTCTCTTCGTTTTTTATATCTCATAATTTTCTCTCTCATTTTTTTTACATCAATTCCTCTCTTCTTAATTTCCTCAAAAAATTTCTCTTTACTTTCTTTTTCCTTATTTTTCATCATTTTTTTTTTACATTACTTTATCTCATTATTTATTACAAACTTTTAAATGATTTTTCTTTTTGTAAATATATTTATTAATTTTTTATTTAAGATTTTTTTAAAATCAATAAAAGTAAAAAATATTTTTAGAAAATATTAACTAAACACCTGTTATTTTTTTAAAATTACAAAATCTGTTCTTTGTTCTCATATATGAAAATACAATTTAAAAAATAAAAAACAGAAAACAATACCAAACAAACCATAAGTGTTTCAGTTTCCAAGGTGTTCGATTAATTTTTATATACATTTTTTTCCAGTAACTTTTATATACATTGAATGGTATAGATTACTCAATTTTTATACACAATAGACGGATAGGATCTTAGGGTCGTTGAAAAAAAAAGTGAATAAGATTGACTATCCACCCTTAGATATATACTAGTTTGTAGGTACATGCCTTAGTCATGTACTTGTCAATTAAAATGTTAGTAATGTTTATCAATAAACATGTGTCTAAAAATGCTTTGAAAATGAAAAAATAAATAAATAAATAAATCCTTTCAAAATTTAAAATATATTTTAAATGAAAATAGATTAGACTTTTCCATGCTAATAGTTAATTTTAAGATTATACATGGTAAATTATTTTTTATATGATGTTTGATAATTTTCTTATAATAATTACAAAATTTATCTAAATCATAATTCCAATTACATAGTTAAAAAAAAATAATAATAATATTTTTTTGTCTTAAAAAAGTTATAGAAATATATATAAGTTAAAAATATGTATACAAGTAAAATTTAAAATAAAGAAGGTGAAAACTATTTGTAAAAAAAAACTTAAAACTATAAAATATAAAATATAAAAAGATAAAAAAAAGATTAAATTAAATTAAAATAAAAATTATATAAATGGGATCTAATGACCCACAAAATAAATTATTTATTTAATACTAAATAACATACTTAATTAATACAAATGAAATATATATTATATAAAAAAAGGTATAACAAATACTAATCTTATAAAATAACTAAAATAAAAGTAAGCAACAAAATGATATATAAATATGGGAGCTAAAAATAATAATTCATAAAAAATACTATTATACTCAAATTTCTTATGTGCATAATGATAATAATAGAATAAATAATATAAAGGATAAATATGTTATTTTTGTTTATTTGTGTTCACCTCAATATAATTCAAGAAATAAACTTTTAAAAACATAACTAATTAAATTGAAAATGAGGGATTTTATTTTTACAAGACATAAAAATATGAATTAATAAATAAACATGGATGATTAAAGCTAAATAAATTTATAATACAGAAAAATAGACTTTGTCTTTTATGAAATTTATAATAAGCATGATGAGCCAATGTGAGTAATTAAATAGATTTGTTTTTTAATGAAATATAAAACTAGGTTTTGTAGTTATTGGCATGGGACTATGAGTTAGATTAGAAAATGACAAAAAAAAAAAAAGGGTGACCGCATATTTATCTATTTATATCAAGTTGGTAATTTATGATTGCTTTGATCATCATACTCAATGGTCCAGATTTTGTGGTCGCACAAAATTTTTGGCAGAAATTTACTGTTTATTTGACTATCTCTACTTGTTATATAGTAATAGATAAATAAGTGTTCAGTATTTTTTTCGCCGTAAACTTAATATGAAAGATTAAAGGAAAAACAAGGAAAGAACACAAGATTTTACGTGGTTCAGGGTGTAAAAGAGTCATAGTTCATGAGTCTCTATTATTTAGTGAGCTTGAAGCTTGTAGTAGCAAGCTTCAATGGTGGTTCTCAGGCAACGTATATATTGCCCTGAGTTACAAAGTTTTTCTTTCTAAAAAACCGAACCCTTTGCAAGAAGATACCCCAGCCCTATTTATAGAGGCTGGGGTCATAAATGTTAATCATCTCATATTAACGCCAGATCACACCATCCTGGGGTATTAAAGTTGAGTTAATACATAACGGGGTTGTGCTAAAATAAAGACTACGTCCTTCTCGGATTCTACAGGGCCCATTGCAGAAAGTCATGCACCAACTTTATAGGGAATATATCTGTGACTATCAGGGTGTGGCCCACGTTTGTCCATGTCAGGCGGTGTTGTGGGAAATGTCGATTGTTAAGTGTGCGAACTCGACACCACTAATCGAGACTCACCAAAAGTTGTCAGATGATCCTCTAGTGGCCCACAACTATAGTGACTGACACCTGTCATCAATTTCGAGTTCGAAAACCAGAGTTCTGGACTTGAGGAATGGCCTGAGAAGCTAGGCAACAACCCGAGAAGGGGAAGCAGGTGGCTGGTAGCAGTCAAGCCCTTGTAGTACGAGAGAGCTCTGCCCTGGTGGCGACAAGACCCCTTATAGTTGGCCTCTCGGAGGAAGAAGCCAATACAGGTTCGGTGTTGTTGGAAAACACCTACATTGACCTGGAGTTCGAGGCAGAGTTATTTCTCAGCAAGCCCTGGCCTCGAGATGCCTTAGAGAAGATTCTCACCCACTATGGGGTAGACACCCGTGGAATGCTAGTGTGCCTGTCTCGGGAGGACGAGAGGGCGCATGAGAGCATTCATGGGCTCGGGCTGTGGAATGCCTCTCATATACAGGCTGGTGCAAACTTGCCATTGCACCAGTACTATGTCGACTTCCTCAAGTTCATCGGCATAGCCCACTTCGAGCTGTCCCTAAATGGATATCAGGTACTGGTCGAACTTTACGTTTTGTACAAGAGACAAAACTGGCCCACACCTTTCACCGTTGAGATATTTTATATCTATAGCTTTTGGTAGTGCCCGAAGAAGGGGGATCAGGATGGGTACTACACCCTGATGATGCACACGATCCCAGTGAGAAGCTACAAGGCTCTGAGCGGCAATGAGAACCACGCTTGGAACTACAAGGATCAATTCTTCTGGGTGAGTGGTTTCCCGATGAGGACCGATCCACCCTTCTGCTAGACTTCTCTAGAGTTGGTAAGCACTTTTGTCGTCGCATAGTTTCGTCTAATAGTATCCCGCTCGTAATGGATCCTTAATCTTGGATATGTCTATTTTCAGATCCTTATCGTCATACACCTTTTGTTGATTCTTTCAACGAAAGATTTAGGGCGATGAACACTATCCCCGATGAGGAGCTAGATCTCACCTTTCTTGTCACTTATGCCCACCTCTGACAGTATAGGCTACTGCAGGAAGAGTAGAGCATAGACCCAATGGTCCTTACCAAATTTTGAGACTCGAAACTATCATGGCACGAGGCAAGGCTCCACACGGACTATGTGGTGGCCAAGGCAAAATTTGAATACATGCAACGCCTTAGTGAGGAGTATGTGGAGAGCGTTCTCGCCATCAAGGTAACAGTGGATGTAATGCCCTGCTAATTAGGGTCTGTTACCAAGTGTGTTTAAAATTAGTGTTGGACTTGCTAAACAAGTTTTTTGGAACAAACATGTTACTAAGTTACTAAATGTTCAGGTATTTAAAAATTTGTTCAAGTTATAAACATTTTTATTCAGCCAAAAACTCTGATCTTTACACGGGATCCCCAAAAGTACAAGTTTAAAAGTCGGTTACACACCAACGTTACAATATAAGTCGACCTAGGCGGCAAAACTGGGTTCAACCCTAGCTTCCTTTAGTTTCTCAGCCGTGGTGGTCGAGCAGACTGCATATGTACATGTCACTGCTATCGCTCTCCAACTCATGGCTGGCCAAGCTTCTCTTTACCTTTACCAGCACCACATAGCACCCATGAGTCAAAAGACTCACCAAGAAAACATATTCAACAATTCATAGAGTAATACATCAGACTAGCAGTAATAACTGAAACTAGCATAAACATTTAACAGATCAACAACCATAGAGTTGCACAAGTGCGTGTCGCACTCCCTTTCAATTTGTTGGGCATCCGAGCCAGTCCGGTGCTTTGTGCACCCGCAAGATGGGCCAGCCATTGTGGCTTGCACTCCACGTGTGTAATGCCAATCTCAGCTCATAAGTCGAGTCCTACAAGTCCTCTACTTATGAGTCGAGCTTCACATACCCCCGACTTGTAAGTCGAAGCTTAAAGACCCTCGACTTATATGCCGAGCTTCAGAGATCCTCGACTTATAAATCGAGCCCCTCAAAATCAGATATGCCTCCACTAATAAATCGATCTTTAACTAGATGCCACAACAAATTCTTGGTTTATAAACCAAGCCCCCTAATCACAGCAGACAATCACGTAATCCATTTATCATACATATACAGATACAATGTATTATAATACATTTAAACAAACATTCATAGGCATAATCATAATCATGCGCATTCATCGGCCTAACTCAAAAATCAAGATTATACTTAGCATTCGGGCTGAGCCCCAATCATGTATATCATATTCTGGGTGCAGTTTTCTTACCTTCGGTCCAAGTACAAGCTACCAATGAACAACTCTTGAGTGCGATCCCTGATCTGAGCCCTTAGCGTTGACCTAGTCACAACCATAATAAAGAATTCCATCAACAACGAGTGAATAAAGGCTTCCGGACTGATTCCTAGCCTCCAGGACATCGAATTATACTAAACACGGTAGTAGGATCGATCCCGAACTCATAAGGTTGAGTTCCCGCACTCAAAACCTTCTCGGGGTCCAAAAACCCCTTAAGATCTGCGACCTGCCCCAATCAAAGGCTCAACCTCCCCAAAACACTAGACACACACCGTGGCCCAACCTAAGAGGCGTCGTGGTGCACCCTCGCGACAAAGCCCTTCTTCGCTCCTTTTTGTTCAAGAGGCCGCGACAAACCAAGAACTAGGTCGCGACCCGACCCCTTCGAACCTAGAATTTCTGGATTTTCCTTTAGCCGAACCCAACTAAATTCAACCCAAGCACACTCAAAACTTCAATTCAATCCCCATAACCAGTATCACACTCTTCCAACAACAAAACCTAACTAACTACTTGATTAAAACTTATCAGAAATCCAAAATTCACCCTCAAAACACTCACACATGAAAAAACTAAAGCTTCCAACAAAACCACAGAATTATCATGAATAATTTCGAATTCAAACAATTACCTTTGAGATGATAACACCCTTGAGCTAATCCCCATGTTTCACAAGCTTAACCCTTCAATTTCCTAGGCTTGATTCCTCAAATTCCTCAAAATTCTAAAGCTACCAAGAAGATGAAGAGAGAGTTACGGGAGAGAGAAAGTAATCTTGTTTTTTATTACTCTGTTTTAGCTTTCCCTCAGATGAAGAAACATCTAGTTAAGTCTCTAATTTGGCACAACTGACCTAAATTCCCCATACCAAATCACTCTCCCTAAAGCCCTTTAAGGGAAATTTCATAAATTGCCACTTCTCATGAATTCTCGGGTGTTCCTCTAAATTCCCAACTATCTCAAAATAACAATCATTTAATCTCCCATTACCCGAAAAATCCCAGCAATGTGCTAATTACCAAAATACCCCTAAGCTCACCCCTAGCCGGGTATTTTACCTTGTTTTGACTTTTCCGCTAACTTGCTCACCAGGATCACCTTGTGTCGAGTAGCCCAAATATGTCCACATAATAATGTGGTCTCAATCATACAGACGCAAATTTATAATTATATCCTTAACGGGTCAAATTACTAAAATTTCCTTCTTATATGAAACAGGCCTACATACACATTTAGTATTTCTAAACAGGCAAGCATAATTATATTATAATATAATTCACATAATGACATGTTCATGGTATATTAAGACATAATTAAAACAATTATTGCCTCCCGACCCCCTAATCCAGGCATTAAGCCATATTAGGGAATTTGGGATGTTATAGTGGAGGTGAAGGAAGACGAAGAGCTCGAAGCGGGGATCGAGTCATCTTCCATGCCTCAATGTAAATCCCCAATTATCCTTCATTATGCTAAGCATGTAGGGGAGGGAACAAGTCCCAAAAATTCTTCATTTTCACCCTTACTTCTTGAGCATGGTCAAGTCTCAGGGCGTCCCAGGTCCGAGGAAGAGTATTAAGACTATCAGGACCTCATCGACGTGTTCCTTCGCAATCCGAGGAGGAAGAGACACCCAAAGGTTTCGTTCCTCTTGGCGAGATGACGACTATGTATGCCACTTGGTTTTGCCATTATGAGACCAATCTGATGTAGAATATGGGTCGGCTCATCGATGAATTCTCCCATTCCATCCTCAACTTAGAAGAACCTGGTCGCGGTGGGGCTCCTGAGGAGATTTATACTTGGTCTCACTGTGTTTTTACTTGTTTTTTTTTTCTTTCCCTTCCAAGGGTCTAACCCTTTTGTTTCCTTTGTGTAGAAAGTATGGGCCTGTCCGAATTGGCCAGGTCGAAGTGTCAGAGGGTTTCAGGACCCTCTCAGGTAGATTTCTTGGCGGCATCAACCACGGTGCCCACACCCCCGGCTGCTGTAGCTCCAGCCCTTGTTGCCCCAACAGCCCCAACAGCCCCTACAGCTGCTCCATCAATCCCCACCCCAAGGATGGTGGCTCCAGGTGAGGTCATTGCCCTCAAGGCTTCCTCTCCTCAAGATGGAGGATCTTCTAGGAAGGGTAAAGAAACCTTAAACTGTGCCCGAATCCCTTCCAGTCAAGGCACCTTGGTAATAATCTTCCTGAAGCACTATGACGAGGAAGATTTGGAGATGCACAAGTGGATCGTTGAGTAATACAACACCCGCATTAAGGAGGGCGACGAGGGCTTTTAACTCCTTGCTGAGTTCCTGCGCGAGGGCTTGTCGAAGGATCATGTTGCTCCTCCTTGCCGCGAGGAGTTGGAGCCTCTCCTCGCGAGGAAAGTAGGAGCTAGGGTAGTTCTGCTTGCCACAGAGCTTCTTCAAGGATTATTGGGGTCCCTATGCGAGATTCCTTCTTGCAGCTTGGCTCAGTGTGGTAGCGACAATGAGGTTTCGCTAATAGCTGCCAGCCACCACTCCTCCTTGAGGGTAAGTCTTCTAACTTTTACCTCAATTCAGTGTCTATTTCTCCATCTTTTAACCGATTTGATAATCTGATTTGGCAGACTGTGGCCTTTAACCAACGATTTGTAGACATCATGCTGATGCAGTCCTTTGAGCTGAAGGGGGCTCGAGAGGAGCTAGCTCAGGCTCAGGAAGAGCTGGCACAGTTCAAGGAAACCGCAGTCCCTTTGGAGGAGCATTCGCAAATCTAGAAGGAAGTGGAGGACACGAGAACCCGTGTCCGCAAGGGGGAGGGTCTATTGGTTACTGAGCGTTCAAAGCTATCCACTTTGGACGAAACATCCTTTAAGTTGTTAGAGGATGCCGCAGGTAGCACCCGGGCTGTGGAGGAAGAGCTGACTAAAGCTTGCGAAGAGCTCTGGTTGAGCCAGGCGGAATCTTTGGCTCGTGCCAAGGAGCTGAAAAAACCAAGGAGGATGCTGCACGAGCATCCAAAGAGACTGAAGACCTTTGTCGTCGAGCTGAAGAACTATAGAAAGACCTCAATGTGATAGCCGACGATACACTCTTTCTTGCATGGAAGAGCAACAAAGATATGGATCTCTCATTCACTGAGGAGCCCAACATGAGGACAATGGTCGAGGCGCTTCTTGAGATGGAAGAGGCCAGGGCAGCCCAGGAGAGGGAAGCTTTGGCAGTGGGTCGCATTCCCAAAGTCGACCCTCTGATTGAGATGATAGCGGAGGTGCCTCCACACCAAGGGCCCCAATAATTTTGTCTTGTATTACATTTTAGCTAAGTAGGCCTGTGTGCCATAGTTAATTGGGGTATAGACAATCAACGCTTGAGCCTCCGAGCATTGATGTAACTATTTTTACATTAAACTTATGCAGCATGCACTACTTTATTGCCAAGATCACACTATTATTATCAAATTGACATTTGATAAATAGGCAGTATGGACTTTGTTAATTCAACTCACTATACTCGTGAGAGTCCCAAGTCGTCGAAACTGGTCTTGTGCTTGAGTCTTGAAGACTTGAGTTTTTATCGACTTCTGTTAGTATCTAGGAAATTTTTTTGCATTTAGTGTCGCTCTGTAGGGTCATGGTCCTTAAGAGTAACTTTAACGTGCTGTCAAGTGAAACTTGATGCGACTCTACGTCCCTGTAATGCCCTGGTTACTCCAAGACCGTTATTGTGAGCATTGAACCATGCTTAACTCACTAATCAAGTTCTTTGGTTATAAACATGCATCTAGGTATTATTAATAGGCTAAGATGAAAACCGATCAAAAGGAAAGGATATATTTTATTTAAAACATAAAACTGTACAAGGGCCCATAAAAGCGTTTACAAGTTATTTATGATTCAAAATGGTCATTACAGTGCAAAAGTTACAACCCACTAACCTAAGCGGCAAAACTAGGCTAAACCCCTAGTTCCTCTGAGAAACTCCTTCGCCGTGGTGGTCAAGCGGCCGCATATGTACACATCGCCCCCTAAGCTCTCCACTCAAGGCTGGGTGAGCTTTTCTTTCCCTTTACCTGCGCCACATAATACCTGTGAGCCAAGGCTCAGCAAGTAAACTCATTACTTCATGTATATAATACCAAATGATGATCATGATAATCATACAGAGCTTATAGAACTGAACAGATCAGTGAATAACACTTTGAGGTTCAATTAACCATGATGGGGCTTATAGCCCTAATTAGATGAGTGACTGATGAGCAAGTCACTAACTTAAACCAGATAAGTAACTGATGAGTAAGTCACTAGCTTAAACAGATGAGTGACTGATGAGTAAGTCACTAGCTTAAACAGATGAGTGACTGATGAGTGAGTCACTAACATGGGCTCAGCATCCATAGCCATGTGACGATGCAGTCACATGGACCTTCTGGCCCTGGCTCTAAGTGACTAGCCATAGGCTAGACAAGCGCTTTTAGTTTTCATCGAACTTAAGGTCGGTCTGGCATTAATGCTCATGATGAGTCATTCAATGCTGATGTTAATTAGATCTAATATTTTTGGCTTGCGTTAAATACGCTAAGACCGTTCTTGACTTATGAGTCAATACCATATGATCAATGCTCAATATTACTGCCGAACTTGACTAATGAATCACAACTTCACAGTTAATACTGACACCATTGCCAATTCTGACTAATGAGTCAGTGCCATTCACAAGTAAGCAAAATTTGCTAAGCATTTGATATGCAATCAATGTCCACATTTAAACACTCAACATGCCTCAATAATAACCATGCATGTCACATATGGAATGCAGTTTTCTTACCTCTGGTTTGAGCGAGAAATAGTAAAAGAACGACCCTTGAGAACAATCAACCTTTTGATTCCATAGCGGTCACCTAGTCATAACAAATTATAACCTCCATTAATGAAAATCAACAATAAAAGGGTCTTGACCTAAACCTCACTCCCAGGACCCCGAATTATACCCAAACGGTGAGTAGATTCAATCCCGAGCCTTGGGAATTGAAACCCCAAGCCAAAAACTCTCAAAAATGGCTAAAACAGGAATCTGGAAAAGTAGGGTAGTGTTGTAGCGCTACCCCCCAGGGCCCCAGCGCCCCTAGCAGAGCAGAATGCCCCTGGCTAGCATTGTAGCCCCTAGTGATGGGTGTTGTACCGCTACAACCAGGGTTTTCGACCCTGGTATTTCCCTCCTTTGACACCACCATTTCCAACCTGAAAAACCAGCCCCCAAACCTCATTTAAAACCCCAATTGAACCCAAAAACCATCTAAACATGTCCTAGGCATCATAACCCAAGTAACCCTAGCAAAAAGCTCCCATTAATTCCCAATATCCAACCTAGAAATCCAAGCTGAAATCCAATAGAAAAATAGATCAAACCAGAGTTTTAATGGCTAGAAACTTACCTCAAGCTCAGTTTAGAACCCTCTTCAATGTTGGAGCACAATCCTAAGCCCTCAAGGTCCACTTCCTTAGCTTGAAACCTCAAAAGAAGCTCAAAAAGCCAAAGGGAAAAGGAAGAAAAATGATGTATGGGAGAGAAGAGAATGGTGCTCTGTTTTGGTAAGGTTCTACAACCTTCAATGGTTGATATATATCTTAGGGTGAAAAGACCTTATTGCCCCTAAGCCTAATTAAAACTCTAAACAGCATCCAAGGGAAAAATCGTCCTTTCCCGCCTATTTTGTTAATCATAATTAACACCCTCCAATTCTCATTATTCCCAAAATTCTCAAATACCAATAAATCATATTCCATTACCCTTTAATTCCCAGTAGTGATCTAATCATCAAACTACCCCGAGACTCGCCCCGAGCCCCGAACTTAATCCCGTTATGACCAAACTGCTAACTTGCACTCAAAGATCGTCTCATGCTGAATGGCTCGAAAAAATCCACATTATGATGTGGCCTCAACAATAGTTCACCAACATGCATGAAAATACACAATTACGCCCTCAACAGGCCAAATTACCAAAATGTCCCTATGATGAAATGTGGACCCACATGCATGCATTTAACATCATATTATAATATAATTCACATAAACATGCACATAATCAATTAATGGCATAATAAATCTATTATGGCCCTCTCGGCCTACTTATACAACCATTATACCGCATTAGGGATTTTGGGGCATTACAACTATCCCCTCCTTACAGAAATTTCGAGGACTGTCCCCTCCTTACAGAAAATTCGTCCTCAAAATTTACCTGAACAACTTGGGATACTGACTCTGCATGTCCGACTCCAACTCCCAGGTCACTTCCTCAACCTTGCTGTTCCTCCACAATACCTTAACCAAAGGTATTGTTTTATTCCTGAGGACCTTATCCTTTCTGTCAAGTGTCTGGACTGGCTGTTCATCATAGGAGAAATTTTCCTCAAGCTCTAGATCTTCGTAACTCAAAACATGGGTCACATCAGATACATACCTCCGAAGACCTGAAACATGAAACACATTATGCACGACTGACAATGCTGGTGGTAAGGCCAACCTGTAAGCCACCTAACCAATCCTCTCTAGGATCTCAAATGGACCCACATATCTAGAGCTCAGCTTGCCCTTCTTCCCAAATCTTCTCACTCCTTTCCATGGCAAGACTCTAAGGAAAACGTAGTCCCCCACTTGGAACTCCACGTTCCTGTGCTTGGGATCTGCATTACTTTTCTGTCTACTTTGAGAAGTGAGCATCTAAGCTCTAATCTTCTCAATGGCCTCACTGGTCCTCTGAACTGCCTCAGGACCCAAGTATCTCCTTTCTCCTGTCTCACCCCAATGAATGGGAGATATGCATTTCCTACCATACAACATCTCATAAGGTGCAACTCCAATGGTAGATTGATAACTATTGTTGTAGGAAAACTCTATCAAAGGTAGATACTTACTCCAGGATCCACCAAAGTCTAGCACACATGCTCGTAGCATGTCTTCTAATATCTAAATTGTCCTCTCAAATTGTCCATCTGTCTGAGGATGATAACTAGTACTGAACTTCAACTGTGTTCCCATGGCCTTCTGTAAATTCCCCCAGAACTTGGAAGTAAAAGTGAGGTCCCGATCTGACACGATCGACCTCGGTGCTCCATGGAGACGCGCAATCTCTCTCACATAGAGATCTACATATCAATCAACTGTGATTAATCTAAAGATTCCTTAACTTTATTTTACTGCGAACTATTCAAGTTCATTTATCTCAAATCCAATCCTCCCATACCAATACTGTAACAACCCAAAATCACTAATAAGGCTTAAGGGCCATGATTAGTGTGTTGGGAGGGCATAATTGGTTTATGTGTGATTTAAATGATTAAATGCATGATTATGTGATATGCATGGTTATATGATTATATGGATATGTGGAATGCATGTTTATGAGTATTAATATGCATGTGGGCCCTGTTTCGCTTATAGGGGCATATTTGTAATTTTGGCACGTTGAGGGCATAAATGTGATTATTTGTGGTAAATTGTTGAGACCACATTATTATGTGGATATATTTGCAGCATATGGCTTGAGACGATCCTAGTGAGTGGTTTGACGAAATAGTCATGGCGGGGATTTATACCCGGCTCAGGGGAGCCTGGGGTATTTTTGGGAATTTAGGAAATATATTGGAGATTATTAGACATTGGGTAAATAATTGGTGATTACTTATATGACGGGATTTAAGTGGTAAATATTAGGAACACTCGAGGAATTAGTGGGAATTGGGAATAAATGACTATTATACCACTAGATTAAGTTAAAGGTTACTTTTATTTTGGGAGGGTAAAATGGTCTTTTCCTAAGTCTAAGGATATACTCAGCCTTTTTGTTAGGACAAAAATAGAGAAGATTGGAGAATAATCTAAGGAATGAAAGAAGGGAAAAAGGTCTCAACTCACTCACTTTCTCTCCCTCACGATTTCTCTCTCTTTCATCCTTGTTGTTTGATTGTTTTGGGGCTGTTGAAAGTGGCTGGAGCTTGGAGTTTTAGACATAAAGTTAAGGAGATTCAAGTTGGAATTGGAGCTGGAATTTAGAAAGTTAGAGAATTGAGCTGGACTGGTGTGAAGGTTTCTACTGAAAGTTGGGTCTCCATTTGAGATAAGATTATTGCTCTAAATTTATGTGTTTTGCTGAGTAGTTTAAGTTGAATTTTTGGAGTTCTTGAGTATGAGTTTAGCGATGAATTTGGCTGAGAGGGGATAATATCTATTGAATTTGGTTATGATCTTAGTTTTGTGGCTAACGTTTTGAGGATCAAAATTGGTGATTAATTCCTATGTTCGTGGCTTGCTTGATGAGTGAATTGGGGAGGTTTTGAGGTAGAATTATGTGCTGAGTTTGAATGTTCTTGGCTGGGAGAAGGAGGAAAAAACCCAGGTTTTCTCTGGGTTCACAGGGCGTGTCCCGGCCCAGCCTGGGGTGCCGCAGCGCGTGTGGCCCTTCTGGCCTAGAGAGCTCTCTGACTTGGGGGTGCGCCACGACTTGCTTGGCCAAGTCGCGACCTGCCTCCCCTTTGGCTTGAGAGGTTGCTATCTGACTTGGGGCAAGTCGCGACTTGCTGAGCCAAGTATTGACCCACCTGGGAATTTTGGCCTTGGAAGTGTTTTAAGAATTGTTAGGGCTCGAGGGTTCGAACCTGGGTGCTCGGGACAATTTCTACTACCCGATTTAGTAGAAATTGAGGTCCCAGAGGCTAGTTTTGTTCCCTAGGTATAATATTTCTGATTGGAAGTTGATAGATATCAATGACCCTTGTGACTAGGTTTATCGCCAAGGCTCAAGGCTAAGGATCTTGCTCGGAACCAGTTCACTTTCTCTGCTCGGAATCAACGGAAAGAAAACTGCACCTGTTTGTGTGGCTATGTTGGGACTAAGGGCTCCCTATATTTGTATACAATGATGTATGATTGTGTTATGCCATGTGAGCATGAAATAAACGACCTAAGAGTGCCGGAATTGATATTTTTGCACAGGACACAGCTCGGCCATTGGTAGCTGAGGTTAATTAAATTATCACTGAGCTTGGCCTATGTGAGCCAGAGTCAGTGGGTCAAACACTTGGTTCGGCCTAAGTGAGCCGAAGACAGTGGGTTAAACAAAGGGTGCGGCTTAAGGGCATCGACCCTGAGTATTGTATGATGTGTTTATTGTTGTTAATCTGATGATTATGGCATGTTAATTACCTGGATGATAAATTGTTGATTTGTTGGTTGATATCACTGATTATGTGAATGCTATGATCTGCTAAATTTCTATTATTTGATTACTATTATTGTTTATGCTCTGTACTATGGTTTTCTTGCTAGGCCTTGGCTCACGGGTGCTACGTGGTGCAGGTAAAGGCAAGGGTAAGGTGGACCAATCCTGCATTGAAGAGCTCTGGGGAGGAATGTACATGGTCAACTGCTCGGCCACCACGACCGAGGGATGGTACAAGGACAGGAGAACCTAAAATGCCTATTTTTCCATTAGAGTGGCTTGTGGTTGTACATGACCTTTGAAATTCCGTAAAATGTTCTTTAACCCTGTTTTTGGGATCTCGTGTATCAAACATTTATTTAAATGAAATTTATCTTTCATGACCAAAATCATTTAACCCTAGTTCGATTATGGTTTTAGTGTCACATGTTTAACTAAATGACTTGATTAGCAAGTCTTGTACCTTTATAAACACATAGTGTAACGGTCTTGGTTATCCAGGGCGTTACAAATACGTGTTTGAGATCACATATATGAACTTAGGAGTTTTTCTGATATTTACATAATATTATCACAGAATAATGTAGTCCATAAAATATATGTATAACAAATTCAATTTATTTATTTATTTCTTAAAACAATGTTTACTACATATGTTTTCAGAGCACAATTCCCAACAGAAGACATTTTCCTCAGACCATCTCCTCAACTGCCATTATTGGTTGTCTGAGGGAAACGTTGTAGCATTGCCTCACCTCCTTTTGGTCGCCTTGGACCATACCAATTCTCAAGTCCGTGGGAAATTTCATGCACCAAGGTTGGACTCCATAAAATGGCGTTATACGCAGAGGGACAATCAACCACCATGAAAGTGCAATACTTGAAGGCTTGGCAAGGCTCTTCCCCCAGTGTCACGGGTAGCTTGATTTGGCCCATTGGTATGTGACCTTCTCTCGAGAATCCGTAAAGAGTAAAGGTGCACGAGGACCGGTCGCTTGTGGTCAGCCCGATCTTCTTATAAGTGGACTTGAACAGGAGGTTCACTAAACTCCCATTGTCCACCAGGATCCTAGCCACCATCTTATTGGATGCCTGGCTCTCGATCACTAAAGGATCATGGTGTGGAAAGTGAACTCTCCGAGCATCGTCCTCGGAGAATGTGATGACTTGGTCAGTCATCCAATGAATCTGGTCTGGCAAATGATCTAAGGCCAACACCTCATCATCTTTGTTTAAGGCCCACACTTACCTATTATGCGAGCCCTTAGAAGTGCCCCCCAAGTGGGGTCCTCTCGATATATACCCTACTCTGTCGTTCACCGGAGGGGGCCTGTTTGCTATCGATTGTGGCAGAGCTTTGGGCACTGGGCTCGTAGATAGTGTAGCACCGGGTTACGCAGGTATTTCCACTACTGGGGTCAGAGCTTGGTGACGCCTGCTTCGAGTGTATTGGTGGAGGTGTCCCAACTTAATGGGGTTCTCAATCTTATCTTTGAGCTAGCAACACTAATTGGTGTGGTGCCCTATATCGTTATGAAAACAACAAAACTTGTCAGGATCTCGCCTCTGCCTGTCCCTCCGAATAGGTTGTGGCTTTCGGCAATGGACATGTTATTCCATGGCCAGATAGATGTTCTCATGAGAGTTCACTAAGTTGGTCTACTCGGAGTACTACGAGACATAATTCTCACCAAGGGTGGTTCCCTATTCAGCCTGCGGGATCCCATTTCCTTTGGGCTTTCTATCCTTACCCTTGCCCCTGTGTCTACTACTACTGTGGGTCTGACTGGGTGCGATAGAATAGGATGGAGTGGCAACTTTATCAACGAATGCAGGCTGAAAAGCACTGTACCCGATGGGCGCCGCTCCATATCCCATCGAATCCGCACTGAAACCAGTGGTTGGCATGGCACTAAAGCCAGCTGGCAGCATGCTCGGACTAGACTGGACTCCCCCCAATCTCGGTTAGACAGGAGTTTACGGTGGATATTGGGTCCTTGAAATGTAGGGGCTAGCTCTGTCGGAGTAGGAAAGGCAACGGGTCCCCCAAATGCTCCAATCTAGGCATCCTCCTAGCTGATATATTCTTGTGCTCAACGGATGAAGTCATCAAGTTGTCGACACCCTCTTTGCGGGAGGTCATCCCACAACAGGGACCCTGTATAGATGTAGGCCTTCAAAGGCATCAGTTGTTGGCCATTGTCAACCCTCTTAGTCCTCACAGCTTCCTCCTTGAAGCGTTTGATATATGCTTTGACGGTCTTGAAGGGTCCCTTCTTTATATTGGCCAAAGCATTGACCTCAAAGCTCACCTTCCAAGCTGCTATGAACTGTCTCCAGAAGGAGGACGGT
Source organism: Humulus lupulus (assembly GCF_963169125.1). Taxonomy (NCBI): domain Eukaryota; kingdom Viridiplantae; phylum Streptophyta; class Magnoliopsida; order Rosales; family Cannabaceae; genus Humulus; species Humulus lupulus. The sequence goes on along the minus strand of NC_084800.1, from coordinate 142,602,991 downwards.
AGTTGGTGCCATGGTTGAATGAATCCTAACATGTGTTTCTTGAACCATTCATTTGCTGCACCTGTTATAGTTATCGGGAACACATGACACTTGGCTTCCACGGAGACGCAATGCACCGACATTAGCCCATTAAACTTTGAGAGGTGGTCGGTGGGATCCGTGCTGCCATCATATGATGTGATGGCAGGCATCTTGAAGCCCTACGGTAAAGGAGGTTCCAATATGTGAGGAGCACACGACTCCCCATCTTCATCATCCAAGTCAGATTCATGGCCCTGTCATTGAGCCATTCTGAGCATGATCCTCTTCAAGCTCTTTAACTCCGGGCGGAGTGGGTTGTGGTCTTGGTTGGTACTTTGTGCTAGGTTATCTCTCCTCGAGGCGTTGAGATTATCCATGAGGTCCGATGGACCTTTCTTTTTGGGTTCATGCCCATGGGTCTTATTGCACCAATGAGAATTAAGATCGTCCCGTAGGTTAGTTTGACCTAGAACGCGCCATTGTCCTCAAGACAAGCCAACTCCGTTTCCCCGTTGGACTCAACATTCTCACTGTCAACCGAGATGCTGATGCCGCGCTCTCAGCCAATGGAGAATTTTGGCATGCTATCCCCTTAGACCTTGTTCATGTTGTGATGAAGAGGCTTTTGGGGGAACACCACCTTTGGGCCTCGCTCGATCCGTATTGGTGCGCCTTGGAAGAACGCCCCAGACTCCACGAGCACTGATGGCCTAGAAGTTTTCTCGGGCCCCTGGGCCTTCATCCATGCTAGCTGGCCTCAGGGACTGAATGTCTTTGGGGTTCCGATGAGCATTCTTTGGTTTGTTAGCAGGGTTATCATTAACCTTACCTTTGCCACAGTCTTGTGGCATAGGTGGGGTTCCATCTCCAGCAAGGTGCATTGGGGGTACGCCAACTGATGAATCTCGCGCCAACTCAGCCAGGTGCTCGGGAGGCACACTGACCGTAGTGACATGTGGCATTCCAGCTGGGGGCACAAGTGGCACACCAGCTGGCTGCCCAGATGGTACTTCGCCATGGGGTTCCACTCACAGCGCTTGGGCTGCCAAAGTAGCCCTCATGGCGTTAACCATTTCCTACAGGGTAGCGATGTTACCCTCTTAGGTGTCAATCTTCAGCTATTGAGTGGCGACCTGGTCACGGAGCACCACAACTTTTGGTGTCTCACCCGCGTCCATGGGATGAGGATATTACTCCTCATAGTATTCATCATCGCCTCCGTCGTCCATGCCGTCATACTTGGCATTTTCCTCGTAGTCTACCACCACATTAGGGTGGTCTTGTGGTGGCATGTGATAGGTTTCTCCTCCCTCAACTGTCATGTGAGGTGCGGTATCGTCTGGTGCATTCCTAATAGTGGTCCCCATGACTGTTCTCCAAGCTTCCTTCAAGCTCTTAATGAAAGCACCAAAATATTGACTGCCTTTTTCGCTGTCAAATTAATCTGAAAGATTAACGGAAAAATAAGGAAAGAACACAGGATTTTATGTGGTTCAGGCTGTAAAAGAGCCCTTGTAACACCATAGATAACCAAGACCATTACACTTTGTGTTAAAAATAGTGCGAGACTTTCTAATAAAGTCGTTTGAACATAAATGTGATCCTAAATTCAACTAGCAGGTTAGGGTTAAAATATTTTGATCATAAACGGTTGATTTTCATTTAACAAAAATGTTGATACATGGAATCCAAAAAATAGTATTTACATGACCAAAATTTTTTTTCAAAAATTGATACAACATGAGCCAGTCTAACGGAAAAATATAGTTTAGACCTATAAATTCCCTCGGATGTGGAAGTCGAGCAGCTGACAATGTACACTCCGCCCCCAGAGCTCGCCAACTCATGGTTGGTCCAGTTTTCCTTTGCCTTTACCTGCACCACGTAGCGTCCGTGAGCCAAGGCCCATCTAGAATACCATAAACAACAAACATATAAAACATAGGAGCAATTAATAAACTTCAAACCAATTAATTCAATTAATCAACAGAATATAAGTATCAAGCTAGGCAACGATTAGCAAATACTTTCACTCATAACTCAAACTATAATATGAATATTTAGGTGTCAGTGCCCTTAGGCTGAGCCCTCTGGTTATTTAGCTAACCATGGCTCGCTTAGGCAGAGTCCTTTGATTATTTAGTTAACCCCGACTCGCTTAGGTCGAGTCCTCTGATTATTTAGCTGACCTCAGCGAGCTTAGGTCGAGCTGCATCCCATACACTTACCATCAACCCCGACACCTTTAGGTCGTACTTTCATATCCCACATAATAGATATATAACTCATAGAATGCACATATTCAATTATAGGGAATCTCAGTCCCAATGACAACCACATGGGTGTAGCTTTCTTACCTCGAATCCCGAGCAATGGATAAAGAATAGCATCGAGCAAGACCCTCATCTTGAGCCTTAGCGGTAATCCTAGTCACAAGCAATGATTGATAACTTATCAAATTATAATCCAATTAAATGTTTTTGGAAACAAATACTAGCCTCAGGGACCTCGAATTCTACTAAACCGGGTAGTAGAATTCGTCCCGAGCGCTTAGGTTTGAAACCCCGCGCCTCCCCGAGCCTAAAAAGCCTAAGATCCCTTTATTTTCCATTTAGGGTCGCGAATTGCCCTTTAGGGCCGCGACCCGCCCCTTAGACAGAGGCCAAACCCTCCCTGTTGCAGGACACAACCTTTTTCCTACATTTCCCTCGAGCCTAAACCTCAAAATTTAACCCCAATCCTCAGCAAATCTCAAAATTTAACCTAGAAAACTTATCCTTATATCCTAACCGTCATAACCAACCTATAACAAATTTCTTACACCCATCAAACACCCAAAACCAGTCAAAACCCATAATTCATGCAAGCTCAAAATTCAACAATAATTCAGCAGAATTCAGAAGATTAGGACTTGAACTCTTACCTCAATTCATATCTTGGATTCCCCAACTAAACTCTTTCTACTTCCAACCTCAAATCCCAACTTAATCTCCCTGAGTGTTCTCCTTTAAATCACCAAACTTTACTTAGGTTCTACAGAGAAAAAGTGATAATGTGTGGGAGAATAGGGAGAGGATTCTGTGTGTTTTAGGAATGAACTAGTGGGCTCTGGTTAGGCCTAGGACTTACTGAGTTAATCTCTTAACCCTCAAAAAGACTAAATTGCCCCTTAAGAAAACTCATCCCTTTTATTGCCCTTAAGGGTAAAACAGTCATTAATCTTGATTCCCGCTAATTCCTCGAGTCATCCTACAAATTCCCTATTAATCCTGTCATGTCCAACTAATTACCAAATACTTATTTGTTACTCAATAAACCCCAAATATACACTCTCAGAATACGCCTAAGCTCTCCCCGAGTCGGGTATTATTCCCTGTTGTGACTATGCCGCTAATCCGCTCACTAGGATTGCCTCGAGCCATATACTACAAATATATCCACATAATAATGTGGTCTCAACCATTTATCACATATAATCATATTTATGCCCTTAGCGAGCCAAAATTGTAGATACGCCCTTATAAACAATAAAGGGCCCACATGCATATCTAATACTCATACACATGCATATAATATACTCAGATCATCATATATATCATGCATGCCACATAGTCATGCATTTAAATAACATAATCACATATACTTACCCAATTATGTCCTCCCAGAACGCTAATTAAGACACTAAACCCTATTAGCATTTTTGGGTCGTTACAACTATCCCTTCCTAGTGAGAACTCGAAATTTACCTGAATAAATCAAGATACTAATCCTACATCACTGACTCAAGCTCCCGGTTGCTTCCTCGACCTTGCTATTCCTCCACAATACTTTGACTAGAGAAATCGTCTTGTTCCTCAAAACCTTATCCTTCTTATCTAGGATTTGTACTGGTTGCTCCTCATACGATAAATCTTTCTGTAACTCCAGATCCTCATATCTCAATACATGAGTCTTATCTGAGATGTATTTTTGAAGCATAGAGATGTGGAATACGTCGTGAACTCTTGATAACGACGATGGCAAAGCCAATCTATAAGCTACCTGCTCGATCCTCTCCAGGATCTCAAAAGGTCCTATGAATCTAGGGCTCAACTTGCCCTTTTTCCCAAACCTCCTCACCCCTCGTAATGGTGAAACTCGCAGAAACATGTGGTCCCCTACCTAGAACTCCACGTCCCTATGCTTAGAATCAGCATAGCTTTTCTGTCTACTTTGCGATGCGAGCATTCAAGCTTGGATCTTCTCAATAGCTTCGTTAGTCTTCTGAACCATCTCCGGTCCCAAATATTTCCTCTCACCCATCTCATCCCAATGAATGAGCGATCTACATCTCCTTCCATACAACATCTCGTATGGAGCTACTCCAACTGTTGATTGAAAACTGTTCTTATACAAAAACTCAATCAACGGAAGGAACTTACTCCAAGACCCCTCAAATTCCAATACACACGCTCTAAGCATGTCTTCCAATACCTGAATTATCCTCTCAGACTGTCCGTCTGTCTGAGGATGAAAGGTTGTACTGAACTTCAACTGAGTCTCCATAGCATTCTACAAACCACCCCAAAACTTGGAGGTAAATATGGGATCCCGTTCCGATACTATAGATTTAGGAACCCCATGGAGACGTACAATTTTCCTCACATACAACTCCGCGTACTGATCATAAGTATAGGTCGTTCTCACTGGTCAAAAGTGAGCTGACTTGGTGTACCTGTTTACTATGACCAACACCGAGTCATGTAGCCCCACTATTTTGGGTAAACCTCCCACAAAATCCATGGTAATGTCTTCCCACTTCCACTAGGGAATTCCTAAAGGCTGTAGCAACCCTGCTGGTCGCTGATGCTCAGCCTTCACCTGCTGATAGGTTAAACACTTGGCCACATACTCAACTACGCCCTTCTTCATCCTAGGCCAGCAATATAAAGTCCGTAGATCCTGATACATCTTTGTGGTGCCTGGATGGAGTGAGTAAGGTGTAGTATGAGATTCATCAAGTTCCTCTCGTCTAATACCAATATCCATCGGAACACAGATCCGATCCTTATACCGTAGTAAAATCGTCTCTGAAATAGAATAATCCTTAGCTACACCAGCTAGAACATTCTCTCTAACCTCCTGCAACTGTGCATCATCCATTTGACCCTTTCTTATCCTCTCTAGGAGGGTAGACTGTAAAGTAATATTGGCCAACTAGCCCATAACCAGTTCAATCCTCGCCTTGTTCATCTGTTCTACCAATTCTTTCAATATATGCTTCGAACTAAATAATTGTCCTGGGCCTCTCTAGCTCAACGCATCTCCCACTACATTGCTTTCCCTGGGTGGTAAAGGATGTCATAGTCATAATCCTTCACCAATTCCAACCAACGTCTTTGTCTCATGTTCAAGTCCTTCTAGGTGAAGAAATACTTTAAACTCTTATTATTGGTGTATATCTCGCACTTCTCTCCATACAAGTAATGTCGCTAAACTTTTAGTGTGAATACCACCGCTGCAATATCCAAATCATGGGTAGGATATTGCTGCTCATATTCCTTCAGCTGTCGTGACGCATAGGCAATAACCTTCTCATTCTTCATCAGTACACATCACAACCCCAATCTCAATGTGTCATAGTATACTACAAACTTTCCTCCCTCTGAAGGAAGACTAAACATAGGAGCGGTAATCAGTCGTCGCTTCAGTTCCTTGAAGCTACCCTCACACTTGTCTGACCAAGTGAACTTCATATTTTTCCTTGTAAATTTTGTCTTCAGTGCGGAATTCTTCGAAAACCCTTCCACAAACTGCCTAAAATAACCTGCTAATCCAAGGAGGCTTCTAACCTTCGAGGCGTTCCTTGGCCTCGGCCAATCCCTAACTGCCTCAACCTTGGTCGGATCTACCTTAATCCCATCTTCACTAACGATATGTCCAAGGAATGTCACATCTGGTAGCCAGAACTCACACTTCTTAAACATAGCATACAACCGATGCTCTCTCAATCTCTGTAATACATGTCGGAGATGCTGCTCATGCTCTGCCTTTGAACTGGAGTAAACTAAGATGTCGTCAATGAAGACAATCACAAACTGATCTAAGAAGTCCTTGAACACCCTGTTTATTAGATCCTTAAAAGCTGCTAGGGCATTGGTCAAATCGAACGACATGACCAAGAAATCATAATGCCCATACGTCGTACGGAAGGTCGTCTTCAGAATATCCTCGTCCTTGATCCTCGGCTGGTGATAACCAGATCGAAGATCATTCTTCTAGAATACCGCCTATCCCTGCAGTTGAACGAACAAGTCATCGATCCTTTGTAAGGGGTACTTGCTTTTGATGGTCAACTTGTTCAACTCCCTATAGTCTATACATATTCTCAGAGTCCCATCCTTATTCTTCACAAATAAAACCAGAGCTCCCCATGGCGAGAACCTAGGTCTGATAAACCCCAAATCTAAGCTCTTGCAACTATATCTTCAACTTCTTTAACTCTGCCTAAGCCACTCTATATGGTGCACTAGACACTGGCTCTGTACCCGACGCTAACTCAATGACGAACCGAATCTCCCTCTACGACGATAATCTCGATAAGTCCTCAGGAAACACGTCCAAGAACTTGCATACCAATCTAGTCTCTCCGGCCCCACTAGCATAACTCTAGTGGTATACACCACACTAGCTAGAAAACCTATACAACCTCCTTGTAATAGGTCCCTAGACCTCAACGCTGATATCATGGGAATGCGGGGTCCATGCACAGCACCCACAAAAACAAAGGGGTCCTCATCCTCAGGCTCAAAAGTCACCATCTTCTTCCTGCAATCTATAGTGGCTCCATATCTGACTAGCCAATCCATTCCCAAAATCATCCATACCCAACTCAATCAAATATACTGATAGTTCCCTACTATCTACTATCACTGGCAGTGCTCTAATCCATCTCCTAGAAACTACCAACTCCCTTGTAGGCAATATAGTCCCAAACCTCATAGTATAGTACTCACTAGGCCTACACAGTCTATCAATCACCTTACTAGAAACAAATGAATGTGTAGCACCAGAGTCATTCGATATAGTATATGAAGAGCCAACGCTAGAAAGCTGACCATTCACTACCGAGGGACTAGCATTGGCCTCTGCCTATGTCATGGTGAACACATGAGCCGTAGTCAAGCTGTCCACCTTCCCTGGTTCCTATTTCATCAACATCGGGAAATTGCTCTTGAGGTTTCCAACCACCCCGCACATGTAACAGGCCTTTGCCCGGCATTCGCCCAGATGGCGTTTCCTGCATCTAGTGCGCTCTGGATAACTCCTGCATGACTCACTGCCTCCCTGGCAGCCACCATGGGCACCCCAGCCCCTCCTATTAGGACCAGTAGTGGTCGAGGTGTTAGGGGTCTTCGTCTTCTTATCACTGGGGCCTCTGCCCCTACCACCCTGTATATGGAGGCATTGCCCTGCGAACATCCCGTCTCGCAGTGTTCTCCCTCCAGATTGTGTTCTCTGCTTCCTCAGCAGTAAGATCCTATTCAACAACCTGGGCATAAGTCGTCTCCCCAGGCACTGGTGTGATTCTCACTTCTCGGACTATCATAGCATTACGCCCTCGAATAATCCTATCCTATGTAGCCGCATCTATAGGCACTAAATCTGGTGCGAACTTCACTAGCCTGTTAAACTTTAGGGCATACTCAGTAACTGTCATGTTGCCCTGCACAAACCCAATAAACTCATTCACCTTCGCTGCCCTGACAGCAACATTATAATATTCCTGGCCGAACAGGTCTCTAAACCCTTCCTAGCTCATAGCTGAAATGTCTTGAGTCTGTGATGCCACCTCCCACCAAATACAGGCATCCTCTCTAAGCATATAGGTGGCACAAGCCACCATGTCGATGCCTTCCACTCTCAAAAAATCCAAAATAGAGGTGATCATACCCATCCACTATTGAGGCTTTAGTGGATTTGGTCCTCCCTCAAAGATTGGAGGATGCTGCCTCTTGAATTGTTCATAGAGTGGCTCTCACCTGTTCCCAACCTCATGTGGTTGTATAGCTGGTGCCACAACATGTGGCACATTAGGTGCAACATTCCCTGATGGAGCCTGTTGCCTCAGAAGGCGAATATGTTCTTCCCGACTCTGAAGTCTGGCTTGCATATCAGCAAATATCTACTGCCAGTTCTCAGGGACTGGCAGAGCGTTCTGGCCTTGCTCATCATCTTTAGCCTTAACTCCTGTGTCGGTTAGTTGTATTGATTGCCTTGGACACATAACTATCCAACATCAAAATTCAACCAACAATATGTAATCAAGATGCAAACAAGCATTTAAACATTTATTTACATACTGTAGCAATGCTAATAAGCATGCCTTATCATAATCACATAGTAGTCAAGGGTCAGGCCATATCAGTATATCTCATGCTCCCTATTAATCATGCAAATAAAACATTTATATTTCATTTAAACATTAAATCATATAATCATATATATGGTTACCAAACCCTGAGTCGAGCTTGTCTTTAGCAGAGAGTGTACATGCCCAGCCAGTCTTCAGAAACCCTTAAATCTAGACCACTCTGATACCTAGTTGTAACGCCCTGGATAACCAAGACCATTACACTATGTGTTTAAAATAGTGCAAGACTTGCTAATCAATTCATTTGAACATAAATGTGATCCTAAAGTCAACTAGCAGGTTAAGGTTAAAAGATTTTGATCATAAACGGTTGATTTTCATTTAAACAAATGTTTGATACATGAGATCCCAAAAATAGTATTTACATGATGAAAAACAACTTTAACAAACAGATACAACATGAGCCAGTCTAACGACAATATATAGTTTAGAGCTCTAATTCCTGTAAATTCCCTCAGTTGTGACGGTCGAGCAACTGACAAGTACACTTCTTCCCAGAGCCCTCCAACTCATGGTTGGTCCAGTTTTCCTTTGCCTATACCTACACCACCTAGCACCCATGAGCCAAGGCCCAACAAGAAAACCATAAACAACAAACATATACAACACAAAAGCAATTAATAAACTTCAAACCATTAATTCAATTAATCAACAGAATACAAGTATCAAACTACACAACAATTAGCATATACTTTCACACATAACTCAATCTATAATACGAATATTTAGGTGTCGGCGCCCTTAGGCTTAGCCCTCTAGTTATTTAGCTGACCACGACTCGCTTAGGCCGACTCCTTTGATTATTTAGTTGACCCCGGCTTGCTTAGGTCGAGTCCTTTGATTATTTAGCTAACCTCGGCTGGCTTAGGCTGAGCTGCATCCAATATGCTTATCATCAGCCTCGGCACCCTTAGGTCGTACTTTCATATCCCACAAAATAGATACATAACTCACAGAACACATATATTAAATTACAGGGAATCTCAGTCTCAATGACAACCACATGGGTGTAGTTTTCTTACTTCGAATCCCGAGCAATGGATAAAGAGCTGCTCAAAGCATGACCCTCAGTCGTGAGCCTTAGTGGTAATCCTAGTCACAAGAAATGATAGATAATTTATCAAATTCTAATCCAATTAAATTTTTTGGAAACAAATACTAGCCTCTGGGACCTCGAATTCTACTAAACTGGGTAGTAGAATTCGTCCCGAGCGCTTAGGTTTGAAACCCCATGCCTCCTCGAGCCTAAAAGCCTAAGATCCCTTTTTTTTTCCATCTAGTATTGCGACTTGCCCTTTAGGGCCGCGACCCGACCCTTAAACAAAGGCCAAGCGCTCCTTGCTGGAGGACACGGGCCGTGACTTGCACCCCATTGGGTCGTGGCGTGCCTGACAAATCAGAGGCATCCCAGCCTTTACAAGCATGCGGGCCGCGGTGCCTGAAGAACAGGGCTGCGGCCCGAGGCCCCAAACCCAGAAAATCCAGCCTTTTCATTCGTTTCCCTTAAGCCTAAACCTTAAAATTTAATCCCAATCTTCAACCAATCTTAGAATTTAACCCAGAAAGCTTATCATTATATCCAAACCAACCTATAACAAATTTCTTACACCCATCAAACACCCAAAACCAGTCAAAACCCAGAATTCATGCAAGCTCTAAATTCCATAATAATTCAACAAATTAAGACTTGAACTCTTACCTCAATTTATAGCTTGGATCCCCCCAGCTAAACTCTGTCTACTTCCACCCTCAAATCCCAGCTTAATCTCCCTGAGTGTTTTACTTCAATTCACCAAGCTTTACTTAGGTTCTAGAGAGAGAGAAAGTGAGAACGTGTGGGAGAAGAGGGAGAGGATTCTGTGTGTTTTAGGAATAAACTAGTGGGTTCTGGTTAGGCCTAGGACTTACTGAGTTAATCTCTTAACCCCAAAATAGACCAGATTGCCCCTTTAGCTAACTCATCCCTTTTATTTCCCTTAAGGGTAAAACTGTCATTAATCTCAATTACCGCTAATTCCTCGAGTCATCCTACAAATTCCCTATTAATCTCGTCATGTCCAACTAATTACCAAAAACTTATATGTTACTCAATAAACCCCAAATATACCCTGAACTCCCCAAAATACCCCTAAGCTCACCCCAAGCTAGGTATTATTCCATGTTGTGACTATTCTGGTAATCCGCTCACTAGGGTCGCATCGAGCCATATACTACAAATATATCCACATAATAATGTGGTCTCAACCATTTATCACATATAATCACATTTATGCCCTTAGCGGGCCAAAATTGCAGATACGCCCTTATAAACAATAAAGGGCCCACATGCATATCTAATACTATTAAACATGCATATAATATACTCACATCATCATATATATCATGCATGCTACATAGTCACGCATTTAAATCACATAATCACGTATACTTATCCAATTATGCCCTCCTGGCATGCTAATCAAGGCACTAAACCCTATTAGAATTTTAGGTCGTTACAGCCCTAGTCCATGAGTCTCTATTATTTAGTGAGCTTGAAGCTTGTAGTAGCAAGCTTCAATGGTGGTTCTCAGGCAGCATATATATTGCACTGAGTTACAGAGTGTCTCTCTCTAAAAAACTGAACCCTTTACAAGGAGATACCCAGCCCTATTTATAGAGGTTGGGTCATTAATGTTAATCATCTCATATTAATGCCAGATCCCACCATCCTGGTGTATTAAAGTTGAGTTAATACAAAAAGGGGTTGTGGTAAAATAAAGACTACGACCCACGCAGATTCTACGAGGCCCATTGTAGAAAGTCAAGCGCCTACTTTATGGGGAACATATCTCTGTCTGTCAAGGTGCGGCGCACGTTTTCCAATGTCAGGCAGTGTTGTGGGAAATGTCGATTGTTGAGTGTACGAACTCAACACCACTAACCGAGACTCTCCAAAAGTTGTCAGATGATCCTCTAGTAGTCCACACCCGCAGTAACTGACACCTGGCATCAATTCTGAGTTCGAAGACCAGAGTCCTGAACTTGAGGAATGGCCGAGTGAAAATGGCATCTCGGGACGTGACCTTACCTGGAGACATCCTCTTCCCGAGGACATGACTCGGGGCTTGGCCTCAATAGAAGACATCCATGACTTGGAGACTAGCTCGGGATGTGGTCTCACTTGGAGACATCCATGACTTGGAGACTAGCTCGGGACGTGGTCTCACTTGGAGACATCCATGACTTGGAGACTATCTCGAGACGTGGTCTCACTTGGAAACACAATCGCCTCGAGGAAAGACTTCGGAGCTTGGCCTCACCTGGAGAAACCCACGACTTGGTCGGACTCAACTTCTCGGAGGAGCTCGCAGTAACGCCCTACTACCTTAGAGTCGTTACTATGTGAGTATAAAATGTGCAATTAACTCGCTAAACGAGGTTTTTAGAACAAAAGTGTGGTTAAACAAAAAGTCAAGGCTGTAGTCTTTAAAAGTACTCTATTTCATTGAAAATTCCAAGAGTTTAACATTTGGGATCCCAAAATAAATTTTATAAAATATTTACAACTCAAAATAGGTTATAGACGACTAATTATCAAAAATGTAGTTTACTACAACCATTTCCCGAAATGCCCCCAACCAAAGCAGTCGGGCAGGCCAAACATGTACGCACCGCCCCACGCTCTCTGTAGTCATGGCTAGTTGACTTTTTCCTTGCCCTTACCTGCAACACTAGGCACCCGTAAGCCGAAGCCCAACAAGAAAACTCACACAGCACATAGCATATACATATTGTATAATCAGCATATTAGACAATCCACAGATAAAACAGATAGTCCATTAGACTAAACAAGTACGCCCATGCCACCCCAGAAGCGTTACCAATGTCTGGGATCTCGGTTCTCACCGTAAGGATATCCCATGTATCCATTGGAGTCTCACCCTAACTATAAGCACTCCATGTGCTAAGTGTTATTCTCGGCCCCACTGCGGTTCTTGGCCTTCGCCATTCTCGGCCCCTCGCCGTTCTCGGCTCCTTGCCGTTCCCAGCTCCTTTGTCGTTCACTCTACTATAACCACATATAGCATACCTAAACAGCATTCAAGCATATAATAATTCAATCAAGGCTACACCCTAACAATAATACAATCTAGGGTCGTGCCCTGCAACAACACTATGGGCCCTTGCCCTACTCTACGGGTGCTACAGTTTTCTTACCTGTATCCCGAGCTTCGAAAATGCACCAAAGTCACGAGCACGGTCCTCTATCCCGAGCCTCTCTGAAAACCTAGTCACAACACATATAAAACATCCTTTAATACTAACCAATCCAAAACCACTTCCCGGGACTAATCCCATACTCTCGGGACCTCCAATCTCCCAAAACAACACAACAGAAACATTCCCCGAGCCCTCGGATCAAATGCCCAAAATGCAAAATTACCCTGTCCTGAAACTAGACTAGCGCTGTGGCGCTACCCTTGAGGGCCGCAGTGCCCAGCAAGTTAGAGAGTCCCCCAGCCCTGATGCAGCCTCGCGCCGCGGCGCCCCTTCGCAAACTCAGAATTTTGGGTTTTCCTCTGCATTTTCCCCGAGCCAAAACACCTCCAACTCAACCCAAACACATACCTAAAACCCAAAATTAATTTAAAACCCCAAGTAAACCATTTAACAACCTATAAACATCAACAACAAGCTCAATTACACAATTACACCCAAAATCCACACTTGAGTTTCAGACTTCAGAAACTTAAACCATGGCTTCCAAAACTTAAATCAGAGCTTGAGAAATATACACCATGCTTCTAAAATCTTAAACCACATCAGATACGAAATTCAAACATGTTAAAAATTCTTACCTCAATCAAGAATTCAGCTTGAATTCTCTTCAATCTCAGCTCCAAGCCACTTTCTCCCTTGATTATCCAAACTGAATTCCATGCAAACCAGCCATAACTTTCTTTAAATTCCCACACTTAATCTCTAAAAATCAAACTTAAACTTAAACCAAAACAGAGCATAACTTTTACCTCTGAACAATCTTAGCCTAAACTTGATTTTGGTTGCCTCAAACCTCTTGATTCTCCTCCTAGGTTTTAAATTCAGCTTTCTCCTTCTTCCCCTCTTTTCTTCTAGCTTTTCCTTCAAATTTCAGCATAAACTCAATTGTGACTAAGTGTTGAACGTGATTCACCCTTTCCCTCAACTGAAGCTATCTAACCTTTGCCAAATGACCATTTTACCCCTCCATAAAAACCCTTTCCTAACTAAACCTCAAGGCCTTTTTGACATTTCATCTTTCTTACAATTCTGCCATTTCCTCATCTAGACTAGTTACCCTTAATGGTTACTACTGGTCACCCAAGTTACTCAATCTCCATTAACCATTAGCTCACAAACTCGCATTATAAGATCCCCAAAATACCCCTAGGCTCCTCCCGAGCTGGGTATCTAATCTCGTTGTGACTTTTAAACTAATTAGCTCCCTACGACCGTCTCAGCACGTGCACCACAATAATATCACCACTCACACGTGGTATTAATCACATAACACAATTATTACATTTATGCCATCAGCGGGCTAATTACCCTTTATCAAAACCTATGGCTTTGAACAAAATATTGATGAGCCCTGTGTTTACCAATTGAAGGCAAATCAAATAGTGGTATTGCTGGTACTTTATGTAGATGATATCTTACTCATTGGAAACAATGTTAAGAAATTATCAAATGTGAAGAATTGGCTGAGGACTCAATTCTAGATGAAGGATTTGGGTGAAGCAGCTTACATAGATAAATTGCTTGAACGTTTCTCAATGACAAATTCCATGAAAGGGCGTCTTCCGTCCTGCCATGGAATTCATCTTTCAAAGAAGAAGTCTCCCCAGACTCCTGAAGAGGAAGATGCAATGAGAAAAGTTCCTTACGCATATGCAATTGGGAGTCTGATGTATGCCATGTTGTGTACTAGACTAGATATCTGCTATGCAGTGGGAGTAGTGAGCAGGTATCAGTCAAACCCAGGATCAGAACATTGGATAGCAGTTAAGCATATCCTGAAGTATTTAAGGCGGCCTAGGGATTATATGTTAGTCTACAAGGGTGGTGTTCTAAAACCTGTATGTGAAACTTGAGACTTTTTCAGGTTGAAAAAGTCAAAAATAGGAGGGAAAAAAAATCAATTGATTAATTTAAATTATATATTTAGTTTTTTTTTCCTTTTCTTCTCCCTCCCGAGCTCTTTCTATTTCTTCATCTTCTTCTTTTTTTTCTTTTCTTCCTTGCTTTCCTTTCAGCAAGCCATGGCAAGGCACCAGACCCAGCCACCACTGCCCACCATTTCCGATATGCGCTGGTGTTGCAGCTTCCCCGACCGGCAATGACGAAAACCCCAAAGTTTGGTGACCATCGAAGCAAGGACGCGCCTGTACGACCACTCCGACGTTTTGTCGTCGAAACTTTGAGGTGAATTTCTTGCGAACTCCGGCCACCATTCGGCGAGTGGGTGGTACTGTTAGAATCAGCGTCGTGAGAGGATCATCACCCACTAAGTCATTCCGGTCAACTCACCATTTTTCTCTAGCGAGATTTTGAGTATCTTCGCCCCTTTGGAAGTATTTTCCAGCGAAATCGGAGGTCATTTGGTCGAAGGAGCTGTACTTTTGTGATGTACTCATCGAGATGGTCGTTTTGATATATGTCATGCATATATTCGTCGATGTTTCCGGTACCGCCACCAACCGTTATTGTGCACTGCTTGGGTGAGGTTCCGGAACTTGAAATTTTAAATATGGTCCTATTATATGTCATTGGACACGATTTTGAATAAGGAATGCTATGATGATAATCATTTTCTCATTTGGTGCACGTAGGAAAAACGTGATATTAAAATCAGACTAAAGCACTCTAAGATCATCGTTAAGCTTAGGAGCGTCGCTTAGGGCTCGGATTAAATTCTAAGGAGGTATCTAAAGAGGTAGGGACTCAACTTGACTATTGGACTTATTTTACTCGTATTGAATTGCATTAAACATATTCCAATTTTGATATTTATAAAATGTTTGAAAATTTGAAAACTTGATCTGTATGTTTTCTGATTTGTTCTGAGGGCACTGGGTGCCAAATATATTTTTGTTCACTTATTTATGCAGATTATGATTTTTGGATTTTATTCAAATGTACCTGTTATGCTGCTCAATTTTCTAAAATATAATGGGAATATGTTTCTTTCTTTTTATGTTTACCTGCATTTGGTTATACCGATGAGAGCCATAGTGATCATGATTTGTGCATGTTGTTGTTTCATGACCTAGTCTCTGTGTCATCATAGGTAGATCAGGTGTCCACTCGCCTGTAGGTGTAAAGACCTAGCATCTGTATACAGGAAGTGTTCTGAGCCTCCCCCTTGTGATAGTTATTAGGTCTGGCTACCTAGTTTAGGATGCTAGATTTTCTATGGTGGGTAACGGGAACTAGGGATCTAGTGGACGGTGTGATGTGCACTTGTAGCTATGCTCTTATGATTATTTGCGGTTTCTCTATTTTGGCTTATACATGATGATGTATGTTTTGTTTTCAGTGATAACCATGCAGGGGTTGTATTAAAATTTTGGGTCATATGTTAGTAGTTGCTTTTCTACTGGGATTTATAAGCTCACCCCTATCTCTCCCATTCCAGGAGCCTAGTGACGCGAACATGGAAAAGATGAATTATCGATGGAGCCAATGTGTTTAGCCTATTTCTATTTCGTGTCGTTGTCTTTTCTTTTGAGCATTATATATGTATTCGACTTCGAATTTAATGATCAGTATATCTGAATGAGCTATGAAATAGTTAGGGATGAGGAATGGTGGATGCTAAGTATTATTTTGGGTGTTTATGACTTATTAAATTTAACTATTTGGTGATTATATAACTGTGGGAATATTATTATTTTATGTATAATGATAAATGATCATACTTTTATCACTAATATTTTTATATATAATTATATGAGTTATTTAATTATTTTAACTTATAATTATAGTACGATTTAATATAAATTAAATGATCATTTATAAAGACTATTTTCCAACAAAGGTCAAAGTTTGACCTTTGACCACCCAAATTATGGATATTACAAATCTGCCACAGCCTAGGGCTCGGGTCGTGACAGAAAAATGGTATCAGAGCACTGGGTTTAAATACCTCGGAGTGTGTCACCAAATAGATTAAATTTATTTTTAAATAAAGTATTTTGATCTATAAAGGCGTATGTATATAGATAGCATCCATTCCTCACTAACTAGTTAGCTTTTGATTTACTCACTTAAGAAAATGCCCCTGAAAGAAAGGACAACAAGGAGAAGGCTTGCAGATGATGTCCTTACGGCTGAGGTACCCTCTCCGCCAGTTGCATTCCCTGTGAACACCATTCTTGAGGCTTTGAGAGGCATTCCTGCCCAACAGATGGATCCAGCTACCCGATAGAGCAATCACTTCCAGATCTTCCATCGTATTCAAATGCCTAAGTCTAAAGGTGGAAAAGATTCCATGGCTGCTGAAAGATGGTCGAAGCAGATAAAGAAGAGTTTAAACATTGTGGGAACACCTAAGGAGTATCATGTTAATATTAATGTGCTTAAGTTGGAAATGAGCGCACCAGATTGGTAGGAAGCCTTAAGTAGGATGAGTGGAACTGATGGGATGACTTGAGGAAATTTTGAGATGGGTTCTCAAAGAACAACATTTTAACCCATCTCATAGGAGGACTTGATTGGATCATTTGATTGCTTAAGATCAATGATAGGTTGATGAGATCATAGAATGACTAGATAATGATGGATGTGAGTGAATGAATTCTACATGAAGTTTGTAGAGTTATCTTCCTATGCTTATGTCGGTACGGTCGATCAACCTCTTTTAATTAAGCAGTTCCTCCGTCCCTTACTCCCTTCAATTTTGGGTCCACTTGCCCTATGACCTTTGGAAATTTGAATGAGTGTGTGATGGCAGCCTTACGGACTGAGGCTCATCATGAAGGAATTGAAAGAAAGAATCCGGCCCGAGAGAGAGGAAATGATAGGAAAATGAACAAGAAGAACCAAGGGCGAACGTTATCCCAAGGACAACAACTTAGTGGGGGTAGCAATAGTAGTGGATCTTTAGGAAAGACTCGAATTGGGTCGTATGGGTGTTTTAGTTGTGGCCAAAACGGTCATAAGAAGAAAGATTGCCCACACAACAACAGAGGTTCCAACCATCACCTGGAGGACCTATAGGGAGTTATTCTAGGTCTACTCCTTTCACAGGACAACCTAAGAGTAACCATTCTCAAACTTCATCCTATGGTTTCACACCCACACCGGGGCAACAATCCCATTATCAACATCAGTTCTAGCCCCAAGGTTCAGGATTTCCACCAGGGGTACTCGCAGAGTTTTCAAACTCCTATTTCTGTTGGACGTTAGAAAGGGTTCAATCCAGGAGGAGGCTCTAGTGCAAGTACAAACCATTCTGGTCAAGGAAAAGGTAAAGCAAAGGAAAAAGCCTCTGGTCAAGTCTATGCTCTTGGTGGTGATGATGTGCAAGGAGGAGCATGCCAGGGATTCGTGGATGGTGTGGTTCTTATCTCACACTCTTGGGCTTATGTATTATTTGATAGTGGTGCATCTCATTATTGTATATCATTAATGTTTGCTAGCATGTTGGGTTTGAGTTGGGGAACTTTTAGTCCTGCATTTCAGTTGAGTGTACCTATGGGAGGGCATGGTGAAGTATCAACCATCTGCAAATTGGTTGTATTGTGTTTGAATGGCATAATTTAGGAATGCAAATTAGGAAACCTGATGGTGTTACCTATGTGACAAGCTAATGTGATTCTTTGTCTGGATTGGTTGTCTAAGTACCAAACCATTGTTGATTGCTCACGCAAAATGTTGACTCTTTTAACTCCAGGTGGAGATTTCATTGTATATCGAGCCAACATGAGTGCAGTAAGGCGGGATCCTATCCTTAAGGCATGTTTAGGTGGGAAAAGAAACTTAGAGTGTTATGGGAGTCTATTTGCAATTAAGGATGAGTCTAGGCCTCTAGACAAGTTTCCTTGGATATTAGTGGTTAGTGGCTTTCCAGATGTGTTTCCTGAGGATTTTCCAGGACTACCACCTGATAGAGAGACCAAGTTTTGCATTGATTTGATTCCTGAGACTCAACCAATTTCTACTACCCCTTATCGCATGGCACCTGCAGAGTGGGATGAATTGAAAAAGGAATTGGGTGAGCTAATGGATAAAGTACATCAGGAACAGTACTTCCCCATGGGGAGCTCCAATTTTGTTTGCCAAGAAATCTGATGGATCCTTGTGATTGTGCGTCGATTATAAGAAATTAATTCATATGACAATTAAGAACAAGTATCCATTGCCAATGATATATGATTTGTTTGATCAGCTCATATCTTCAAAGTGTTTTTCCAAGATTGACTTAAGGTTAGGCTATCATCAATTGAGGATTTAGGAAGAGGATATTCCAAAAACTAATTTCAGAATGCGTTATGGACACTTTGAGTTTTTGGTGATGTCATTTGGATTGACGAATGCACCTGCAACATTTATGGACCTTATGAATAGATTCTTTAGACCCTATTTGGATAAGTTTGTGGTTGTTTTTATTGATGACCGTTTGGTGTATTCCAAGACACCTGACGACCATACAGAACATTAAACAACTGTGTTGCAAACTTTGAGGGACCATCAATTATATGCTAAGAAAGAAAAATGTGACTTCTGGATGACTGAGGTCAAATTCTTAGGGCATGTAAAATATCAAGACGACATTACTGTGGATTCATGCGATGATAGATTATATCTTGAAGTGGGAAATATCAAAGAACGTTACTGAGATTCGAAGTTTTCTTGGGTTAGCAGGTTACTACCGTCGCTTTGTGGAGAATTTTTCTCGAATTGCTATGCCTTTGACAAAGCTAACCAGAAAGGATTTAAAGTTCGTGTAGAATGACAGTTGCAAAGAAGCCTTTAGAGAACTTAAGCAGAGGTTGACTACAACGCCTGTTCTCGCTATGCCTAATAGTGATGGACCATTTGTGGTATTCATTGATGCTTCTGGTACTGGTTTAGGTGGAGTTCTCATGCCAAATGGCAAGGTTGTTGCCTATGTTTCACGCCAATTGAAGACACATGAGAAGAACTACCCCACACATGACTTGGAACTTGCAGCAGTGATTTTTGCCTTGAAAATTTGGAGATGTTACTTATATGGGGAAAAGTTTGAATTATAGTCTGATCATAAAAGTTTAAAGTATATCTTTACTCAAAGAGACTTGAATTTGAGGAAAAGAAGACGGGTCGAGTACTGGCAAATTATGATTTGACTTTGAAATATCATCATGGAAAAGCAAATGCGGTTGCTACACAGTGCTACTTCAACAAGTTAAGCAATGTCAGTGGCAAGATGAGAAATTGAGAATTATCTAGAATCGAATCCAAAACTGTGAGCAGTTAGATGGATGGATAGTAAATGTTGAAGGATTCTTATACTATAAGGGAAGATTAGTTGTTGCAAATGTCCCTGATCTTAGAGAGCTTGTTATGATTGAGGCCCATAGGTCTAAGTTTGTTGTACATCCTAGAAGCACAAAGATGTACCAAGACTTGAAAAAAAAAAATACTGGTGGGAAGGTATGAAGAGAGATGTGGCTAACTTTGTAGCTAAGTGTATGGTTTGCCAACAAGTGAAAGCTGAGCACCAGAGACCTTCAGGGTTGCTTCAACCTTTACCTATACTAGAATGGAAGTGGGACGAGATCACGATGCACTTTGTGATGGGATTACCATTAACACCACTAAAGCATGACACTATCTGGTTGATTGTCGATCGTTTGACCAAATCTGCTCATTTCACTCCAATTAGGAAGGGTTGTAAGGCTTCTAAACTAGCTCGACTTTATGTGGGTAAAATACTTCGACTGCATGGGTTGCCTTCCAGCATTGTTTCTAAGAGAGATCCTCAATTTACATCAAGTTTTTGGTGAGCATTGCAAGAAGCTTTAGGAACAAAAGATAAATTAGGATAGATTTATTAATTAAGAAAAATTGGTATCTAAATTAATAAATAAGTTTAAATCAAGGTTCAAATTATAAATAATTAATTTGATAATGGATTTAAATAAGTATTTAATTAATTACATCAATTTTAAATAATACAGGCCTTGATTTTAAGTCCAATGGGCTTATAATCAAATGGGAAATTTCACGGGCTAGAGCCCATGATAATTTCAACCTAGGGCTTCATATTGGCTATTATTTTATTGATTTTTTAATTAAATTAAATGGCCTAATTGAGTCTATAAAAGGAGTGCTTACAGAGAAGTCAAAACATAAGTTCTGACAAGTTTGACAAGTCACAAGTGAGATTTTCTGGTAGGTTTTAGATTCTCTTTAAACACAAGTCCTTTTCTAAGCCTCTTTGTTATTTTCTATTCTTCTCTCTTTATCTATCTCATGTGTTGAGAATTGCCTACTATAGTCTAGGTAATTATAAGGATACATTGGAAGACTGTGAAGAAATCAAAAGAATGGTTCAGTTTCTTGATAATACTCCGCGACAGAAAGGATACAAGGGTTAGAGAAACTGAAGGAATGACTCACTAATTCAGCTGCGTATACTGTAAGTATTCTTATCTTTGTTTCTCTTTGAATTCAATTTTGGAAACATGTTCTAGGTTATCTCATATTAATTTGTTTAATATTAGATCTACATGAAAATAAATGAAGATCCTGTATAAGTTTCCCAATTGGGAAAACTTCTTGTTGGCAGCCCATTCAGCAGCAAGTTGGACCGCGTCTTCTCCAAAGGCAGAGAAATCAAAGTTGGGGTCAATGCTCCACACCATAAAAAAGAAGATTATTTGTGGCCTCATCCTTAATCTTCACTTGAGCGGCCTCCAGCGAGCCAACCTTTGTCTCCAGGGAAACAATTGTGGACTTCTCAATGTCCTGTATTGAAGAAAAAAGTGGGCTTCTCAAAGTCCTGCGATAAAGAAAGAAGTGGACTTCTCAAAGTCCCATGCCAAAGAAAATAGGACTTCTCAAAGTCCCACACTAAAGAAAAAAGTGGGCCTCTCAAAGTCCCATGATAAAGAAAGAAGTGGGCTTTTCAAAGTCCTATACCAAAGGTAATAAGACTTCTCAAAATCTCGTACCAAATAGGGAAAGGGTCTTACTCTTCCCTTATACATGGTTCACAAGGAGTGCACTGCAAGAGACATCTATGTGAGAGATACACTACGTGAGGCCTCTATGCGGGGGGCTTAAGAAAAGGGTCTACATGATAACATGCAAGGCCACATTTCTAAAAGCCATTGTCCTCTGGCGTTACCTCGATACACCCCTAAAGGTCATGCGGCAAGATTCACCTCAAAGGGTAATTGTGCGAGGACACACCTCGAGAGCATACCACGCAATACAATTAGATGAGATGAACGTCGAGAACCTACCTAAGGAGAGCATGATAAGGGTGTCCACATAGAGAGGCTTATTATACATGTGTCATCTGAAGATCGTGTCTCACCACACCACCATGCGTAATCCTTGCACACATTTGCATAGTTGTTCGGCAGATAAGACCACAAAGTTCAACATGTACAAAGCTTACTCTGTAAAAGAAGAAAGTCCATCACATTACCATACTTTGCGCACCATGTTGGAAAGCTTGCTGCCAATTATATGTCTAGAAGACCAAGGGAAGCCTCTAGGTGCGATGTACACTAACATGCTTCTCACATAACAAAAAGGGTAGCGACCTTGAATCAGATTGTCTTATGGTCTAGAGATAAGTGCCTTCTTTTCACCAACATCCTAAATTGGAACAAAATGTTTGCTTGGAACGAAGAATGCAAAGAATCCTTCACCAAGTTGGAGGGACACTTCGGGTGAACGCTCCTTTAAGTCAAGCCAGAAAAAAAGGGAATTTTTTTACCTCTACTCGCTTGTATCTTAATATTCCATAAGTGCGGCATTGGTGAAAGGGAAAAAGAAACACCAATAAGTAGTTTACTATGTTAGCAAGTTGAGTCCCACTACTTTTAAATGGAGAAGTTGGTTATTGCACTCATAATAGCCTTTCAAAAATTGAGGTCGTACTTCCTTGCCCACTGCATCAAGGTACTCACCAGCTACCCCTACAACAAGTCCTCCGTAAGCTAGTAACTGATTGTCATCATGGACTGTAATGCCCCAAAATCCCTAATGAGGTTTAAAGGTTGGATTAGTAGGCCAGGAGGGCCATAATTGATTTATAATGCCATTAAATGATTATGTGCATGCTTATGTGAATTATATTATAATATGATGTTAAATGCATGCAGGTGGGTCCACATTTCATCATAGGGGCATTGTGGTAATTTTCCCCGTTGAGGGCGTAATTGTATATTTGTATGCATGTTTGTGAACTATTGTTGAGGCCACATAATAATGTGGATTTGTTCGAGCCATTCGGCATGAGACAATCTTTGAATGCAAGTTATTGGTCTAGTCATAACGGGGTAAGTTTCGGGGATTGGGGTGAGTCTCGGGGTAATTTGGTGATTAGAACATTGCCGAGATTTAAAGGGTAATGGGATATGATTTATTAACATTTGAGAATATTGGAAATAACGGGAATTGGAGAGTGTTAATTATGATTAACGAAATAGGCAGGAAAGGATGATTTTTCCCTTGGTGGCTGTTAAGGGTTTTAATTAGACTTAGGGGAAATAAGGTCTTTTCACCTTAAGGTTATATTTAGCCATTAGAACGCTATGGAAGTTAGCAAAATAGAGCACCATTTCCTTCTCTCCCGTACACCATTTCTCTTCCATTTTCCTTTGAATTTTGAAGCTCCTTTTGAGGAACCAAACTAGGGAATCAAGTCTTGATAAGCTAGGGTTGTGTTCCACCATTGAAGAGGGTGTAATTCTGAGCTTGGCATCAGTTTTTAACCATAGAATCTCTTGTTCTTGCTCTGTTTTCATTGGTTTTCAGTTTGGTTCTTGAGTTGGAAAGTTGAGAATTCAATGGGGGTTTTTGGCAAAGGTTATGTGGGTTATGATGTCTAGGTCATGTGTAGATTGTTTTTGGGTTCAATTGGGGGGTTTAAATAGAGTTTGGAAGCTTGTTTTTCAGGTTGGAAATGGAGGAATCGAAGGAGGGAAGAACCAGGGCAGTTCTGCCTGGCCCTAGCGCTACAACGTCCAAAGGGTAGCGATACATCGCTAGCCAGGGCAAAACTTCCCTGCCTGTAGCGCTGGGGTGCTAGGGGGGCAGCGCAGTAGCACTACCCTATTTTCTCTGATGCATATTTTGGGCACTTTTGAGGGTTTTTGGTTTGGGGTTTCAATTCCTAAGGCTCGGGATCAAATCTACTCACCGTTTGTGTACAATTCGGGGTCCCGGGAGTGAGGTTTAGGTCAAGACCCTTTTATTGTTGATTTTCTTTAATGGAAGTTATAATTGGTTATGACTAGGTGACCGCTAAGGGATCAAAGGATCGATCGTTCTCAAGGGTTGTTCAATTATTATTTCTCGCTCCAACCAGAGGTAAGAAAACTGCACCCCATATGTGACATGCATGGTTATTATGGAGGCATGTTGAATCTTTAAATGTGGAAATTGATTGCATATCAAATGCTTAGAAAATCTTGCTCACTTGTGCATGGCACTGACTAATTAGTCAGAATTGGCAATGGTGTCAGTATTAACTATGAAGCTGTGACTCACTAGTCAAGTTCAACAATAGTACTGAACACTGGTCATATGGTATTGACTAATAAGTCAAGAACGGTATTAGCGTGTTTAACACAAGCCGACAAAGATTAGATCTAATCGACATCTACATTGAATGGCTCATCATGAGCATTAATGCTAGATCGACCTCAAGTTCGATGAAAACTAGCGCCTGTCTAGCCTATGGCTAGTCACTTAGAGCCAGGGCCAGAAGGCCCAGGTGATTGCATCGTCACATGGCTATGGGTGCTGAGCCCCATAGTGACTACTCATCAGTCACTCATCTGTTTAAGCTAGTGGCTACTCATCAGTCACTCATTTGTTTAAGCTAGTGACTACTCATCAGTCACTCATCTGATTAAAGTTAGCGACTGGCTCATCAATCTCTCATTATGGTTAACAGAACCTCAAGTGTTAAATTACTCATCTGATTAGAGCTATACACTCCATCATGGTTAATAGAACCTCAAAGTGTTAAATCACTCATCTGATTAGGATTGACTTGATAGTCATCCATTCAGGAGGGCAGGATTCCTCATCATGGATCCCCCATCATTATTTGAACTTATTTGCATGCATGAATAGGGCTATCATTGCTAGGTATGCAGATTATGATTTTGTAACATGTTATTACTGTTCATTAGCATATTGAGTTTTCTTGCTGGGCTTCGGCTCACGGGTGCTATATGGTGCACGTGAGGCAAAAGAAAGTTGGACCATCCTTTAGTTGGAGAGCTTAGGTGATGATGTGTACATATGCGGCTGCTCGACCGCCATGACCGAGGATTGAAAGAGGAACAAGGGTTAAACCCTAGTTTGCCGCTTAGATCGGCTAATTGTAAATATTTTCTTGTAATTAACCTTTAAATTATATTTTTGGGATCCCAATGTGTGCAGTAAACATTTTAGTGAAATGTTATATAATAACCAAAAAATTTAACCCTAAACCTCTAATCATACTTAGTTACACGATTATGGCCAAATGACTCGATTAGCGAGTTTAGCACTGCTTAAAATGTACACCGTAATGGTCCCTGGAGTTTAGGGCGTTACATGGACCATGGATTTTGGCCAATTCGACATCATCCATACTCCAACAGTATCAATCAACGCACAAGACTTGGTGGACATCATAGCCAAAATGACCTACTAGGCTGAAGGTGAAGAAGAAGAAGTCCACGAGATGGAAAAGGGAGATCAAACCACAAGAACCCTCAAAAATCAAACTACAAGAAAGAGTTGTTAAAATGAACTTCTCTTTGAAACAAGGAGAAATAAATGCTTCTACGACGAATTGAACTCAACCAAGCTTGGATTAATGAGGTATTTTCAAGCCCTCCTAACCGTTGGGCCCATATAGCTTAGCGGGTGAGCTCAAGCTTCACTGGAGCTTGGGGGGCGAGCTCAAGCCTCCCTAGATCTTGGGGGCAAGCTCAAGCCTCCCTCAAGCTTGGGGGGCAAGCTCAAGCCTCCCTAGAGCTTGGGGGCATGCTCAAGCCTCCTTGGATCTTGGGTACAAGCTCAAGCCTCCCTAGACATTGGGGGGCGAGCTCAAGCCTCGTAGAGCTTGGGGGATAGCTCAAGGCCCCCCTAAAGCCCAATCATAGATTCGAATCCTCTCCGGACCATGAAACATGTGCAAGACTTCCTAGAAGTTGAGGAGATGATTTGGAGGGCCTCAACAAACTTGAAATACAAACATAAGGTCATCACTATGCATGAAAGGAAATAAGCTCAGAGATTCCCTATACCCTTAAGGCAAAGTACCTCCCCAACCTCGAGCTATAAATACATTGGACTCAAGCTCTCAAGGACTTATTAAGGCATGGGTAAAGAGGAGGTACAAAACAACCTTAGTAGTAGGGAGTATGAACTAGACATGACCATCAAAAGAATAGTGGATGTACTAAGTAAGAAGAGTAGTGGTTGTACAAAGTACTAGGAGGAGACACACCTCCTCCCATGCCTTTGACACCACTAACGCTTGCTCCATGATCCTTTGAGGTGCCTTGTCGTACTACCACCTTTTTGTCCCCTTGGGGTAGTTTTTGTACTAAGAGACATTGGAGCTCCCCTATAAATAGGGCCTTCCCTGATCATTGTGGGGGGTCCAAAAATTTTATTTCCATTTTTACTCTGCCACTTTACTCCAACGTCTTCATTTTCTATTAAACTTACAAGTTTTTTTACTCAACATCGTTGACAAGTTCTCACCATCAACAAAAGCGATTCTTTTTTTTTTCTAAGAAAGAAGTTGTTAATTTTTACTGTCAGACTCTCTCTAAGAAAAGAAACGATAGAATTTCCTAAACTTGAAATCATAATTTCAATAGCCTCTCTCTTCTCAAACCTCTCTAGATTGCATGTGCTGAGTAAATATAGAAAGTTGTAAATCAACATTTGAATCCTACGTGCCCACACACGTCCTTGTGTGTTGGAGGATTAGCTTGGAAGGCTAAGGTGTGAGCTTTCAGAAAGGATAGGAAGATTGTTGATTTATACGAAAAGATTCAAGGACACTTGATAGGCTACTAGAGGTAATCTCTTATCTATTTATGTGTCATTTAATATATCTATATATGTATGATCCTGACTGGTATTAATAAATTGTTAAAGATCTATTCCACTGTGTATTCTTATTTTTCTCATATAATATACTCACAATGGGTGTCCTTAAAACCTAGGCTTTAAGGGCACTACTTTTAAGGACTCGCAGTAGGGTGTCCTTAAAACTTTTTAAGGAATCGCAAAAAGAGTCCTTAAAACCCATTTTGTAGTAGTGTGGGAAGGACCGTACTAGATCATAGATGTTTTACAGCTTGACACGTATAAACTTGCTCGATTAAACGGAGAATTTGTCGCAAGATACTAGAATGGCGAACATCTTTGCTAGTATTTTTAGTAACTTAGTGTTTAAAATTTCATTATAACATTGGTCGCAAGACACATTTTTTCCCATTTTGCACGACAAGTATGTTTCTAGGTTTTGTTATTTCTATATTGGTTGTAAAGGCACGTTTTTTACCATTTCTGTAATGACCAATCATTTTTCAGACAATTTATTATCTGGTCGTAAGGCACGTTTATGCCCATTTTTTTACACAACCAACTGAGATCTATTTCCATATGTTTTCTTTCAAAAACATTGGTTGCTCATAATTTTTTTTAATTTGATAAACATGATTTTGTCCATTTTATTACGATTTATTTAGAAGGGAGTGTGCTCGACACATTCAAATTTTGCAAAATTGTTTGTTATTTTAACAAGTATTGCTTAACATGTATGGTTTTTTCTAAGTATATTGCTTCTTCTATTTTTTTTCAAACAACAAAATTAGTTCAAACAAGTTTGGTTATTTTGCAAGTGACCGAGGACTTTAACCTCCTCGATCACTTGGGGGGCATATAAAGTATACATAGCCACACATAAGAAAAATAGTAAAATAGCACAACTGAGTATTACTTATAGAATTTTTCAAGTTTATAAAGTATTGTGCTTTGTTCGTTAAGTTGAACAAGGAAATTAAAAACTTTGTTTGCTAAATCGAGCAAGGAAGTTAGAAATCATATATAACAGTTAAAATTTATATCTAGTTAAACTTAAACGAACAATATAATGTATTACTATGTACAAAAAATATTACAAGTATCCAAGATTAAAAGCTGCTTGGACATCCATCGTCTTTACACCACAAACATGATTGCATGGGTGTTAAAAAAGTAAAAAGAAGTAGCATCATTGACAATCAACAACATCTTCCTCAACCTCCTCATGCTCCCCATCCAGATTTAAAGAAATCTCCAGCTCAGGAGTTTCTGGGATAACAACCTCGGAAGCCTCACGAGCAATGCACTTAAAAATCTCATTATTGTGGAGATTAGCAGGCAGGTACTCAAAGTTGCTCCTTATTGTTCTTCCAAAACATGAAAAAGTAGTTGAAGGTGGCATTTCTAAACTTAGTCATGTCCAAGGAGTACTTCTCCTTCTACTGAGAAATCTCCTCTTCATGTCCTTGTATCTGTTCCTCTTTTCCTCTCAATCGGCGATGAGGCGGGCCTGCTTATTCTCCTTCTCTTGGAGAGCTTAATGACCTTGTTTTTCTATTCGATCACTTTATTCTTATTGACCATCTCTTTCTCAATCTACTTGGCATCTACTTTGTTCGTTTTGGCGATGCCTTGAGATCGCTCTAAGAAGGCCTTTGTCTTTTTTAGCTCCTCAGCAATTGCCCTTGATCGAGGTCAAGTGTGAGTTAGAGTCATCACACCCTACAAAATCTAAAGTTAGACACGAGAAGAAACAATAACATTGGTGAATATATAAATTATAAAAAGTACTTATTGACAACACCTCCGAGATGGTTCGACCAATGGCTGTGTCTGTGGAAGAGTCCTTGAGAGTAGCAAAAGCCTCTACACTTAAGCAATGCCAGGAAAATTTGGCTGTGCAGTTGCTGATCTTCTCGGCTGAGGTTGTAAGGCTTTGGAGTATGGCCGAGGAGGTGCTTGGGTCGACTACTGAACAAGCAGAAGATTTGCTCGCATGAGGAGCCGTTTGGTTAGTCGGAGGAGTTGCTGGAGCTGGAGGGTCATTTGGCTTGGATTTTTTGGTTAGAGATTGTTCCCTGCTTGATCCAGCATCATTGGCCTTCCTTTTTGTTGAAGGCTTCTTGGTCGAGGTAGGGGGAGACGGTCCTGCCAGAGGACAAACACATCAATGTCTGACATGGTTGCAAACAATAATAGCAAACATATAAAAAAATGGAATAAAGGATTCGAGAAAAGAAACAAAAATTAGAGTTTAGTACCAAAATTTTTACTATTCTCTGAGAAGCATCTTAAAAAATGGGTATTATTCGACTAGGAGAGATTCTCTTGGGAAACATTAAAATCCCCTACCTTTACTTCCCTTTGAGCAGGTCAAAAAGGCAAGAGGGTGAGTTAAAAAATTTCGTCTACACCTAACTACTAGAGAATTCATACTATGTTATAAGTGATTACTTGGAAGGTCTTCAAGTGACTATTTGGAAGGTCTTCATCGTCATCAGTAGAGGAGAAGGAAATGTCCAGGGGATCATCGACCAACACTTGTTTGCCCTTCCCACTAATTACGAGGGCTGCTAGGGTTTTGGCATGAGGAGTCTCCCCTTCTCTCGGATGTTTATTCCCCATGATGTTCTCCTTGTGGGTGTAGGAGCTAATTGGGGCTACTTTTTTTGCCCCATCTCATCACCAACATCCTGCTTGTTGGCTTTCCCACCAGTGTCACTCTCAGTTGTAGTGTATTAGGCAGTATGATGAGGCTGGAACGGTCCGACCAGCTTGAGGTTGGCAATATTCACTAGTTGTTGACAACTTTTCTCATCGCCGGTGAGGCTAGCCAGGATATCTGCTCGATTGAGCATGCCCTATATAGGAAGAGGTTGTTGCCATGGGCCTAAACATAAAGTTAAGAAAAAACTAAGTGTAAATCTAAGTAAGAAGAAGACAAAAGATAAGAATAGATGAAATGTTAATCACCTCCTCGTTGAAAGGATAGATTCTTCAAGACTAGGTCAGTCGTCAAAAATACTCCTTGTGGTACTGAACAGCGTTGCTTCTGAACGTGGTATCTATGAGATACACTCTGGTCGTGTCTCTGTGGTAGAAACAAAAAAATCCACTACCCTTCTGCCCTGGATTTTACTTAAGCTCGAATAGGTAATGGATTTCATGGGGGGTCAGAGGCTCCCACTTGCAATGGTTGTATAGGATATATAATGCTGAAAACATTAGACATCCATTTGTAGTGATTTGGAAAGGGGCGATGTCGAAGTAGTCGGCCACCCCCACTGAAATATTTGTGCAAATGCAAGGTTGTACTGGTCGTTGTATGGAAGCGTGACCAGGCGATGTAAGCTCCGCTAGGTAAATTGGTGCGCTTGTCGGCTCGTGGGGTAACCATATTGATTCCCCCAATGCCATAATTGTCCAGATATCCCTCCAAAGCACTACTCAAGAGATTGCTTGCTGGAACTATGTGCTAGTTGACAGTCTTGTTCTTCCTCAACTCTAATTTTGCTTGGCTTGTCTCGCGACCTGCTAGTCTGCAGCTGTCCTTTGTCTAGTCATTTGTGTTACTCTTGCCATATCTAGAGGACAAAAAAAGAAATAGTTGCAGCTAGTTCAACCATTGAAGCCTTGCATGTTGCTCGCCCACTATTCAGAATTCTGACCGGGAGAGTGTCAACAAAATCGAGATGGACATTGTAAGTCCAATCCCTTGGAAGGAATTTCCTTATTCCATGGTGTAATTCGTCAACCTTGCGATAATACTCCTAGTTGGGGTTAAAATGGAAGTGATATTGATGATTTTGAACACCTGGTTGAGACAGTGTTTAAGGAGTATCTTGGTTGAGATCAATGTTTTGTCGATTATGATGAAAGTCATCGACCAACTTTTGAAGTAAGTCACAGTATATGGAATAATCACTTCCCTAGTGATCGTGTGCATACATCCGGTAAAAACAAAATTGGAAGTGAATTATTCAACCAACATATGTGTGCCTAAAGAAGTGTGCTGCTCAAATAAACGTAATTGTATTCGACCAGGTCTAAAAGTGGATCCAAAAGGTATTTGAAAAGATTTTTCACTAACCTTTACACTTACCTTTTGGAGGGAATTTTCCCATAACTCGAAAGTCAAATTTTCATTTGATTTTGTGAATTTTCCTAGCATCTAGCATAAGATCAAGCATACCTGAAGCCTATAGTGCATTTTCCTACTTCCCAAGCACTATTTTTCCCAAGAAAATAACCAATTTTTTGAAAAAAAAACCTAAGCTCTCCTATAATTCATTCAAAAACACCAAGAACAGGATGAACACGAAAGCAAAATCTAAAGTTTCACAGATTTGGTAGAAATAATAGCAAAAAAATTACAATTGGATGATTGAGAGCTTACTTGAAGAATGATTTTGAAGATGAATTTGTGAAAACTCAGATCACAATTGAAGGAGTGAAGAATAGAAGCTTCGGGAATAAGAGGTTTCTTGAATGAAATAGAAAGTTTGGAGAATTTGAAGAGCGTGAAGGAAGTGGGAAAAGGCAAGGCTATATAGATCCTTGCCTGTATGCGAGCAGCTATGACGTCATCACAAAAACAAAAGGTCATCATTGTTCCAAAGAGAATGTGACTTCAGCTGCATAATAAGTTGAAAATAATTTTTTCTTTAAAAATAAACCAACAAGCATTGGAAACCAAAAATCATTGTTTGATTATCAAAAAGTATCATCAATACTTGGAAATAGTGGTACTTTATTTTTTAATGTGTCAAAGGTTGAAAAGGTACCAGTCTGGTTGAAGCATGCAAGTTTATCTAGTGCTAGTCTCATTAAGATAAATTTGGGGGGAAATTATTTAACCCAAAGCTAGACATGATGATATGGCATATGAAAATAACACGTGACAAAAGTAGGTATCAAATTTGTATGTGCAGATTGATTACTTATGTTGGTCAATTGTACTTGACCAAATAGAGAATAAGCTACCTGTAATGTCCCAAAAATGCTAATAAGGTTTAGTGCCTTGATTAGCGTGTCAGGAGGGCATAATTGGATATATGTGTGATTAATTGATTAAATGTGTGACTATGTGGCATACATGATTTATATGATAATATGAATATATTTATATCCTTGTTTATGGGTATTAAATATGCATATGGACCTGTTCTTGTTTATAAGGGCATATTTGTAATTTTGGCCCGTTGCAGGCATAAATGTGATTATATGTGTTAAATGACTGAGACCACATTATTATGTGGATATATTCGCAGTGTTCAACTTGAGGTGATCATAGTGAGCGAATTGGCAAAATAGTCACAGTAGGGTTTAATACCCGGCTCGGGGTGAGCCTAGGGGTATTTTGGGAAATTTAACGTGAATTTGGGATGTATCGAGTAATGGGTAAGTATTTGGTAGTTAGTTGGGCATAGTGGGATTATTTGGGAATGTGTAGGGCGACTCAAGGAATTAGCGGGAAACGGGGAAATGACCATTTTGCCCATATCAACAACAAAGGGCATGAGTTAATATATGGGGCATTTTGGTCTTTATGATTAAGGATATAGTAAAGTAGGCCTCAGGAAATAACCAGAACCCATTAGAAACACCTCTCAACACTCTCTCTCTCTCTCTCTCTCTCTCTTACTCTCAGCGTTCTCTCTCTCTCTTTCTCTCTCTCCCCCTCTCTTGTGCTTGGAGATTTAAGGAAGTTGTTGAAGGAAAAGCTTAGGGATTGAGCTGGGAAATTTGGGGAATTAAGCTAGGAGCAATCAAGGGGACAGTTGAGGATCAAAGTCACCACTGAGGTAAGATTAAATACTTTAATCTACTGAATTTCTGGTTGGGTTATGAGAATGCTTAGGGATACTTGAGTAGGTGTCTGAATTTGAGATTTAAGGAGGTTTGGGGGTAGTGTTTTAGGCAATAGGTGTTGTTTGTAAGGTGATATTGAGAGTTCTGGACCTAGTATTGGCTTAGATATATGTTTAAGTGGAATTATGTAGCTTTGATTTGGGGGGAAAATGCATACAGAAGATGGTATTGCTGGGTTTGTGGGGGCGCACAGCGACCCATTTCATGGGCGTCGCGGCCCGTGTGACCCTAGAAGCCCTAAGGGGCTTGCTGTTTCGTGGGCGCACTGCGACCCTATAGGGCGAGTCGCGGCCCGCCTACCCCTGGAGTTTGGGGTTGGCACATCCAACTTAGGGGCGCACCACGACCACTAGGGCCAGGTCGTGGACCACCTAGACAACCTTAGCTAAAATAGGTCTTTAGGCTAGGGGAGTTAAACCTAAGCGCTCGGGACAAATTCCACTACCCGGTTTAGTAAAATTCGAGGTCCTCGAGGCTAGTATTTTATTCGAAAGCATTTAATTGGTTAGATTTTAATAGTTATTCATTGTCTTATGTGACTAAGGTTACCGTTAAGGCTCAGGATTGAGGATCGTGCTTGAGACCATTCCACATCATCCACTCAAGACTCGAGGTAAGAAAACCGCACCCGAGTTGTGAATGGGTTTAAGATTCCCCTATACGTGAATATATGCAAGGTTATAAATGTATTTGTGATTGGAAATATTTGGATAGGTAGGTTAGCTTGTATTAATTTTGATTAAGTATTTCGCAACTTGTATATCTGTTATGTTTGATATGAAAGTTCGGCCTAAGGGAGCCGAGGCTGATGTTAAGTGTAATGAACGCAGCTCGTCCTAAGCGAGCCGGGATCAGCTAAATAACTAAAGGGCTCTTCCTAAGAGAGCCGACACCTAACCAATTGTATTAAGATTGAATTATATGTTTGGATGAATCTGTTTACTATTGCCTAATTTATTGCTTGTATTATGCTATTGATTGAATTAGTTGACCTAAGCTTACTATGCCAACTCTGTTGTCATCTATGCTTGTTGAATTTGGTTTTCTTGCTGAGCCTTAGCTCACGGGTGCTACGTGGTGCAGGTAAAGGTAAGGGAAAGTTGAACTAGCAATGAGTTGGAGAGCTTTGGGGGCAGTGTGTACATCGGCAGCTGCTCGACTGCTACGGCTGAGGGATTTACTGGGACTAGAGCCAAAATTTGTATTTTTCCATCTAGGCTGGGTGCAGTTATATTTACTTTTGAGGGTTGTATCCGCCTTGTAAACATTATTTTTGGGATCCCATGTATAACACTCTTATTTTAATGAAAGTCAACCATTTTATGATCAAAATCTTTTAACCCTAACCTACAGTTGATTTAGAAACACGTATATGTTCAAACGACTTGATTAACAAGTCTTGTTCTATTTTAAACACACAGTGTAACAGTCTTGGTTATCCAGGGCTTTAAAACTTGCTATTAGAGCAGTCTAGGTTTAAGGGCTCCTTTAGACTGGCTGGGCATGTACACTCGCCGCTAAAGACAAGCTCGACTCAAGGTTTGGTAACCATATATCTGACTCCAAAGAAACACTTTGGACCCAAAAGATGATTTATAAATGTCAATACCAAAATTAAACTCTCACATGTTGACTTTAGTGAAACCGTTATGGTTTTTGCATCTCTTCGTGCCGAACTAATTTCACTATGTATTTAACAAATCATAGCAGTAATCAACTGGGACCACATTGAGTATCTCCACGTCTTTAGTTGTAGCTGTCTTGGCTAGAGATCAGCGTTGGAATCTTATTCTTTATGAACTGGTCTGATGGTATATCTTTTGAAGCTGTGTAGAATTTCTTTGGCCTTTGCCAAATAGGCTACCATCTTGGTTCCTCGGGCTTTATACTCCCCGAGGATTTGGTACACCAACAGTTGGGAATCACTATAGATTTCGAGTCCCTCCACTTTATGCTTTTGGGCAACTCGTAATCCAAATTTGAACCTAAGGGCACTATGAATCGTGTGCCCCTCTGGAGATACCGAGTGTAATCCCGCCCCAGAGAAATTTTCATTAGACAATCCGTCCATGTATAACTTCCACACTAGCCCAAGAGAAGGAGTTTCCTCGGGCCCTTCGATTATCAAGTTCATTCGACAATAAAGTCTGTCAGCACTTGTCCTTTGATGGCAGTCCTCAGATGGTAAGATATGTCGAATTGACTAAGCTCAACTGCCCATTTGATGAGTCTCCTTGAGAACTCTAGCTTCTGGAGGAACTGCCTCAAAGGCTGGTTGGTGAGCACTTTAATAGGATGGACTTGGAAATAGAGTTTGAGTTTTCTTGAAGCTATTATCAAACAAAAGGTGAGCTTCTCCATGATAAGATACCTGGACTACGCTCCAAGGAGTCATTCGCTAACATAGTAGACATGATGTTGGGAATGACCCGCCTCGCACATTAAGGCAGCACTGATGGCATGCTCTGTCACGACTAAGTACATGAGTAAGGGTTCTCTGTCCATTGGATTTGACAATATCGGAGCATTGGCCATGTGCACCTTGAGCTATTACCAACCATATTTGAATGTGACCACATGAAGACATCGAGGTTATTTTTATGAACTCGCTCAAATTTTTCTTGTGCTCTATGCCATGATTTCTTCCAATCTTTACGACATTGGAGGTGGCCTAAACTCCTAGGCGGTCATAGTAGTAAACGGGCTTTGGCGTATCCACAAAGAGGCAAAACACAACTAAAGGTTAGTTTAGTAAGACAAAATAAATTGAAAAGATGAATTTTGTGAAATTAAAATGATAAATTGGAGAAATTCAGCAGATAAAGAGCATGGCTAAATAGAAATGCAATATTGTAAATCATATTCTAACACTAATATTATTTCTTACATAGTTCCAATTCTACACCATTAAAATTGAATCTAACTTCTAATTTGACAGGATATCATATCTGTTACACCAAAATTTCAAGATTAACTAGACAACCTCGAAATGCAAGCTCGAAAAGGTTAAGCTCGGGATCTACAAGTGTTAGTAGTACACTTACACGAATTATCAAATGGTTCTAGATCTATTATTAGCACTCGAGCATGAGTCACAGCGTTTAAGCCTGAGCTACAGGCTCGAAGACATCAACCTTCTTTGAGGAATGAATTCGACGGAATTAGTGGATGAGGAGGAGGCTACAACTGGAACGATGAGCTCGAAGCTTGGCTAGTTTAGAAAGTGTGTCAGCATAATGATCGAGCTCAATGATGTAGGGATTCGTTATTACCGTGTATTAAATCCCCATTATCATGGGATATTATGTAATTACCGCATTTAATGTATTTATTTCAAATTTGAATGATTGATTGTAACTTCCATGGATTGGGGGAGATTATTCCTACACCAGGTCTATAAATAGCCTGGAGTAATTCATTTGTATTCATGCACAATTTGTACTAGAGAAACTCTGCCAAATTGCTTTCATTAAAAGCTTTGAGAGAGTATTGATAATAACAGTGACTCGTGGAATAGGCAGATTTTAACTGCTGAACCACGTAAAAAACCTCTAATTTTTTCTATTTTTTCTACACTCTTGTTTAGTGCTCTTCATAATTAAGTTGGCGAAAAATGGCGTCAACAGTTTGGTGCTTTCATTGAGAGCATTAAGCAAATCATTGTATTGTTTAATCAAAACCTCATGCACATCATCAATGGCCGCCTTGAACATCCCTGGAACTGGTGGGTGACCATTACCCCAAATCCCCAAGGAGCATACTCCTTAGGCTGAGACCCACCCACGGAGGCCTGGGAAGCAGCCCATGGTAGATTAGAGCTCCTATAGGGGGAGTGCATCATCAGCCTCTAGGAGGAAACCTGTTCAGACCCCCAGGCTCGATGAGGATTTGTATTATAATCCTGAAAGGTATATGCCAATCCCGGAGTTGGAGAATCGCAAATTGCGTGAACAGCTTGCTGAGGCTACACGGTGAAATGAGGAATTGGCTAGGCAAGCCGCTGAAGTATAGGAAATGCCCCGAACGACCAGAGGGCGACCCCGAGGGAGTACGACTACCAGAATTGTCGAGCAAAGGGCCCAGCAGGCTCAACCAAGGCCCAGGACAAATACCAGCAACGATCAACCAAGGGGAAACACTAAAAACACTACTGGGTACAATCCTACAAGAAATTGACCTATTGGAACTGGGAATATACGAGCTCCTCCAGTAGCTTGAATGATAACCCCGAGCCTGTCAGGAACAACCCAGAGCCTATGCGAGCCAATAACGGAAGGCCATCGCCCTCACCAATAAGGCATCCACCCTCTCCGATAAGACATCCCTCTCTAGCTCGAGAGGCACCCCAGCCAACTCCTAATGGGAACTAGACAGAGGATCGGGTAGGGGATCAAGCATCCCAGAGAACCTCTCGGAGTGCTCGAAGTGGGAGCCGAGACAGAAACCATAGGGCTCGACCTGAACAAGGGGGTGAACGTGAAGCCCCGCGAGAGGCTCATCGAGGATATAGGGCATCTCAGCCAATGGGAAGTCATGTCTCGAGGTTACAAACAACTAGGGCGAGGGGACAAGCAAGAAGCCCACCTCGTAAAAATCGAGCCACGCAATAACAACAATCAGAGAGGAATGTCAACTTCCTTAGTGGAAGTCTGGACCTCAACCGGTCGGTGAGTGTGTACAACACCGAGCCCAAGAGTAATAGGAATTATGAGAATGACAATCTTGATCTTTGAAATCATCTGAATCAGAGTCGGGGGATGACTAACCCATACAACCAGGATTTACAAACACATTTAAATAACTAAAAAGAGCCTTCGCAACTAGTGCATGGGAATCAGTATAACCTTGTACTAGGACAAGGAGCTAGAGCTTTTGCGAACAATAACCAACTACCACAAATGCAAACTCTTCATCTAGTGGATTTGATCAAAAAAAGGATCAACCAGCTTGAAAGAGCATTCAGGCTTCTTCAACAAGAAAAAAATAAGGACAAGGCTGACGACTCAGACGAGGAGCTCGGGCCTTTTGCTCCCCACATCTCAAAACACTCCATTTTATTATAGATTTAATACAATAATGCGAGCAAGCAATGTCGGATACGAGCTAACATTCATGCTCTTTTCGACGACACTCACTAGACCAGTGAAAAACCTGTTTGACAAGTTCCAGAGACACTCGATCTCATCATGGAAACAACTGTCTAAGGAATTTAAGAATCAATTCCAAGCCATAAAGAGTGTCAAGCCCAAGGCCTCAACACTGACTAATGTTAGGCACCAGCTAGGAGAGTCATTAAAAAGCTACCTGGTGAGATTGAACATAGAAGTGGCACGAGCACGAAATGTCGATGACAGTGATCATCTCATGGTCGTACAAGCTGGAGTATTGCCAGGGAGTCCCCTTTGGGACGACATGCAAAAGAAACCCGTGAGGACAATAACCGAGTTCAACACCCGGGCTCAGAGGTTTGTCAATGTAGAAGAGGCATGGTCGGCACTAAAGCTGACTTCTCTGCCCACAATAACGACAATGACAAACATTAACTCACCCTCGACCTCGGCTACGTCGTCCACGACACAGCCCTCAGGAGATAGCCCTTCCAAGAGAAAGAAGAATGAAGGGAATAACTCAGAGGCTGGTGAGGGTAAGGAGAAAAAGGAGATAAATACTTATCCATTTACACAATTTATACCAAGCTCACAGATACTCGAGAGAACATTTTCGTCGCAAACGAGAACCATGTCCCTTTCAGATGACCTGATCCGATGCGAAATCAGAAGTCTAAAAGGAATACCAATAAATTCTACAAATTCCATATGGACATTGGTCATACCACTGATGAATGTAGACATCTAAAAGATGAGATCAAAGGTTTGAGCTCAAGAGGATACTTTGACTAGTATGTTAGAAATAGGAATTCGGCTCAAGCTTCGTTTGGGCAAAGGGCAGCTCCTACACAGCCTTCCCAACAGAATGCGGCCCACACATAAGAGAGGATAACCGACCTCCCACGATCGATGGGGAAGATGTAAAAATCATCACCGAAGGACTGCATATCGCTAGGTCTGGCAGAAATGCCCAGAAGATATATGTCAACGAGCTCAAGACGAGGGATAGATCTCCCTATGAACCTGAACCACGAGCTCTGAAACAACAGAGGGTTAAGACCCAACAAATTACATTAACTAAAGAAGATTCCTTGCACGTCCAGTTCCCCCATAATGACCCTTTGGTCATAACCTTCCAGCTCACCAATAATAGGGGTGCGCCGAGTCTTGATTGATAACGGGAGCTCGGTTAACATCCTCCATAAGGCCACCTTGGAAAAAATGGGACTCTTTGTTTGAGACCTAGAAGGAATAGCCAACATGGGATCTATCGAGCTTCCAGTGACCTTGGGAGACTATCCTATCTCGATAACCAAGATAATGGAGTTCATAGTGGTAGACACACCTTCGGACTACAATGTACTGCTCGGGAGACCAACCCTAGTTGGGTTGGGGGCAGTTTCATCTGTGAGGCACCTGGCCATCAAATTCCCCACACCTAGTGGGATTGGGAAGGTGAAAGGAGACTAGCTGGCTGACCGAGAATGCTACAACATCTCAATGAGGGGGAAGGGCCAAACAAGTGCACAGGCACTTGTGGTCATCTAAGAAATAATCAAGATAGTGTATGAGATCAAAGAAGAGATCGACCCTAGGATAGAAGAGGATAGGGTTGATCTCGAACCAATCAAAGAGCTCGAGGACGTAGAGCTCGATGAAAAGGATACCACTGGAGTGGTAAAGATAGGGAAGAACCTTCCAATGGATGTGAGATAGCAATTAATCCACTTCCTGAGGAAAAACCAAGATGTGTTCGCATGGTCACACTCAGACATGATTGGGAACAGCCCAAACATTATAAGCCATGCACTCAACATAGACAAAGGCTTCCCACCAAAACAACAAAAAAGAAGGCTCCTAGATGATGAAAGGAAGAAGGGCTTGAAAGAGGAGGTCGAAAGGCTGAAGGCACATCGGTTTATACAAGATGCTTTCTATCCCAACTGGATAGCCAATGCCGTGTTACTTTCGAAGCCCAAAGGCAAGTGGCAAACTTTCATTGATTATTCAGACCTCAACAAGGCATCTCTAAAAGATTGCTTTCCCCTACCTCGAATTGATTAGCTCATAGATGCTACCGTAGGTCACGGCATCATGTCGTTCATGGATGCGTATTTTGGATATAACCATATTTCCATGCACGGTCCCAATCAGGAACATACGAGCTTTATGAAAAGGTTTGTATTTATAAAATGGGTGGTTGAGCTCGGACAATTTGAGATCACATATCACCCAAGAACGAAAATCAAAGGACAAGCCCTAGTAAATTTCATAGTTCAATGTACGAGAATCACCAACGAGGAAGTCATAACCCTAGCCTGTGGAGACTTTACATCGATGGATCCTCGAATAAGAATGGATCAGAGGTAGCAATTATCTTAATCACTCCAACAGGAAATCATTTTCACTCGACCTTACAGTTTGGCTTCGAGGCATCAAATAATGAGGCTGAATATGAAGCACTACTAACAAGACTTCGAGTAGCTTCTGAGCTTAAAGCAAAAGCCATCCACTGCTATAGTGATTCCCAGTTAGTTGTCAACTAAGTCTTAGGAGAATACTAGGCTCGGGGAATCAAAATGGCAGCTTACTTGGAGAAGGTCAAAGCAGCAGTCGGGCGATTCAAGTTCTACGCCATTGAACAAGTTCCGCAGGAGCAAAACTCGAATGTAGATGCTTTGGCTCGGCTAGCCACAACTAAAGAATTTGATACCCTAAATGTGGTGTCGGTCGAGTTTCTATTGGTCCCAAGCATAGCCGAGCCTAAAGAAGAAGATGTCAACTATCTGGAATCGTGCCCTTAAAGCAATTGTAGTAGACAATGGTTTTAATGAAATAAATAAATGAATTGAATGATTGTATATATGTAGATTATGTACTATATTATTGCTAATAATATTAAGTAAATATCATAAAAATCCCAAGTTCATCTATGTGGTCTCAATCTCATATTGGTATGAGAGGATCGAGATTGAGATAATGAACTTAAATAGTTTTCAGTATACTGCAATTATGGAATCTTTAGATTAATTACTGCTAGCACGGTCCACTAGTATTATGAATACATGTGACTTAGATCCGGGTTACTAGTGTAGTAGGACACTTTAGTGGAGGTACTTTACATGCTGAGAGTATGTAGAACTGGACCAGATGTGATTTAATAATACTTGTTTAAATATTGTTTCGTAGTATTATAAAACACATCAATTGATGATCATATACAAATTGATCTTAATCTTGAAGTTACTATGAACTCCTATATATGTCATTTGATCCTTTGATTCATGTGTTACAATTTTTCAGAATGATCATGCTAAGAACTATTGTTTTGTGGACTCAATGATGTATATGGCTACGACATAGCTTAACAGACATGGAATCTATACTTTCTTATAGATTGAATGACGATTCCCTATTGGGTTGGCTTTTGGAACTAAAAATTTATTGACGTCAAATTCATAATCGAATTATGAATTAACCTTCACTATTAATTTAATGGTACACTAGGAATCAAGATATAATTAAAAGGGTAAAACAGTAATTTTATTCCCACTTAATTATGAATCATCAATAGAGGACTAATTTGTATGTAATGATTATATCAATGGCCACTTCATGGTTACAATAAAGTATTCAGTAAATATATGCCTTTAATTACCAAGAGTTCAATCTCATATTTATAGTGGAATAATCATGAGATTAATAAATATGATTATTGAATCAAAGAGTTTTGGTTAATAATATTTATTTATTGGAGCATGGAATTATTGGTCCATAGGTCCTCGGGGCGGCTC
This sequence comes from Humulus lupulus, assembly GCF_963169125.1. Lineage (NCBI taxonomy): Eukaryota > Viridiplantae > Streptophyta > Magnoliopsida > Rosales > Cannabaceae > Humulus > Humulus lupulus. The sequence goes on along the minus strand of NC_084800.1, from coordinate 142,561,496 downwards.
TATCAACACTAGTCAAGGTAAGAGTTGATACAAGAGTCAAACTGTTAATGGGTTATTTGAGAGAATATTTATTCTTCAGGATAAATGTGCAATTATGTGATAATTGAAGTTGCACAATTTATTATTGCATTTGTGCAATTTTCGAAATTGTGTAGAAATAGAATAAATTGATTTTAATCAATTAATTTATTTAAGTGTGAATAGATAAATATGGATAGTCAAAATTAGTTTTGATTGTTATATTTATTTAATTAATAATAAAATCATAATGGAAATTCAAATTTTGAATTTTGAATTTTGAAATTTATTTTGTTATCTTTTCCATAAAAAGATGATACCTTATTTGGATTTCTAATTACTAATTAATTAAAATAAAAAGCACATGAAAAATCAAATCCCATTTTTCAGGGATATGCCACACGCATAGGGCTTGGACTGCTCTATGAGTGTGGCACTTCTGATGTTATCAGATATTGGTTTTTAATTAATTAATAAAATATTTTAAAAGGGGTTTTAAAATGGAATGTAAGACTTTGTCTTCTATCATTATTATTATTATTAAAGATGATAATTTTTATTTACTATTATTATTATTATAATAATGGCTATATATTCTATATGATAGAAAATAGAAACAACAAGTCTTAACAAGCTTTTACAGAGAAGAAAAACTATCATCTTTTTCACAAAACAAAAACCAATTCTCTCTAGCCTATAATCAAAAGTCTCATGAGTTGAGAATACTTTTGATTCACAAAATTGATCCTTGTTCTCTATGTGCCCACCCACATCTTGAGGTGTAGAGAACGTCTTGGAAGATCTAGGTGTGAGTACTCTAGAAATGATAGGAAGATTGAAATATATACGAAAAGATTCAAGGATTCTTGATAGGCTACAAGAGGTAAATCATTTCGTATTATTTTTTATATACATATTATATATTGATTAACATATTGCATATTAAAGGATCCTCATATAAAGTTGTTTATATGAAATTTTTTTGTTGTATACAATACTGCAATTTCCGCTACGCACTAGGAATTGTTCCTAACATCAACATGATAGATTTGCAGCCTACCTGGATGACTACCATAATTGACTACCTCGAAACGGGGAGCCTCCTAGCAGACCGGAATGAGGCTAGAAAAATTATGTACAAGATGCCAAGGTACACTATCTTGGAGGGAAAATTGTACAGAAGAAGATATTCTATGCCATTGCTAAGGTGTGTAACTCCACCCAATTTTAGAAGAAATCCATGAAGGATTTTGTGGAGACCACACTAGGGGCTTAGTCTATCAAAAAAGGTGATTAGACAAGGATACTTTTTGCCTACGGTTAAAGCAGAATCATTCGAATACGTTAATCATTGTGACAAGTGTCAGCGGTTCGCTTCAATCCCGCGAGCTCCACCAACCGAGCTCACCATGATGAGCTTTCTGTGGCCATTCACGGTATGGGGAATCGACCTCATAGGATCCCCACCAACAGGAAAAGGGGGAGTAAAATATATCATGGTTGTGTTTGATTACTTCACGAAGTGGACCGAGGCCGAACATTTGGCCACTATCACCTCGAAGAAAGTGTTGGACTTCATGCTGAAGAATATAATTTACAGATATGGTGTACCAAGGAAAATAGTATCAGATAATGGAACCCAGTTCGATAGCGAACTGTTTACACAATTCTGCAAAAAGAATGGCATAAGAATTTTTTTTTCCTTAGTAGCCCATCAACAACAAAATGGCTAGGTTGAAGCAATGAACAAGAATCTAAAGAGCTCTATTAAAAAAAAGGCTCGAAGAAGCTAAAGGAAGATGGCCAGAAGAATTACCACAAGTCTTATGGGCCTACAAAATGACAACTCAGACCATAATAGGGCATACCCCCTTCTCCCTAGCTAACGGTTGCGAAGCTATGCTTCTTATTGAGGTCGAAATCTCAACAATCAGACACGAAGCATACGACCAAACCTTAAACCAATCCCAACTCAAAGAAACTCTAGACCTAATTGAAGAAAAACAATACGAAGCCCAATTTAAGAACAACGCGTACTAGCAAAGGGCTACAAGATACTTCAACAAGAGGGTTCGAGACAGAAAATTTGGATTGGGAGATTTGGTGCTCAGATGCATGTTTTTGGCCACACAAGACCCTTCGGCAGGCGTGCTCAGGCCTAATTGGGAAGGGCCCTACTGAATTGAATCAATTATTCAACCTGGTGTTTATAAACTAGCGAGATTAAATGGAGAATTGGTACCACGAGCTTGGAATGATGAACATCTACAACCTTATTATCAGTAATGAAGGAATGATGTTTATTCAGTTATAACCAAGCTTGTACTTAATTTTTGCTTTTTATCAATAAAGCACTTATTTTCATTCAATTTTTTTGTATTTTTATTGTTATACTTTTTGGAAGCTCTCAAAATTCAATAACATAAGATTGCAATCTTAGGATATTAAGAGGGCATAAGTTGTATACCATCATACCATAGGCTCGAAAATAAAATATTGTGTCAATAAAAATGAAACTAAATTAGTCAAAGTGTATAGATTATGAACCAAGCACGAATTAAACAGATAACAGTGTATGGATTATTAACAAAACACGAACTAAACAAGTCTGGAATGAACCACCAAACTCTAATTGACATGATTAAAAGTTGGAATTCTAGATAAACCAACAAAATTTATAAGTCGAGAAAGAGCTGGAAATTTTGCAAATAAGTTTTGACCTCACAACCTCGAGACCATACTCAAGGATGAGGAAAAAGTTACTATAAATAATCAAGAAATATCTAGACTAATGAGGATGAGGAAAAGTTACTAACGAAGATACGTGGTAAAAGTAATATTAAATTTTAGGATAACGAAGTCAAAAAATGTGCAATCAAATGAACTATGTATGAATACATGGAAGTTCAAACTCAAGCACAACAATATTTGGGTAGATAAACAAATATAAAAGCAAAGCAATTTGTAGTATGCTCGAAATATTTCGAACTAGAAATATAAAGTATGCTATAAGGGAGAAATGATAAAGGTAGATAATATGCATAAAGATTTTGAGAAGGAGATTTAAGCATGAAAAATAAACAACTATTAAAACGTAAACTTGTCAAATAATTTAACCTTTGAGTTCTAATTGTCTCTGCCCCAAGGGCATATATATATAATTACAAAGGAAACAATAATGGGTCGCAGTCCATGAGTTAGACTTTGAGGATTAACAACCCCATCAACCACAGTCCCAACTTGCTCAGTGGCCTCCACTACCTCTTCAACATCAAGCCTGGCCTCTTCCTCCTCCATTCAAGCTTGCCATTTAGTGACAAACTCGATCTCCCTAGCAGACAGAAAGCTGGTGTCGAGGTCAGAATTGTTGGCCCAGATTCGATACATCTCCATGTCGGCGGCGTGATTATTTTTTGTCCTAAACTCCTCAAGAAGAAAAGCCTTCTCAGTCTCGATGAACTTGAAAGTCATCTTCTTATCCTCCTCCAGCTTGGCATTCAGCTCCTGGACCCTCTTGATCTCCTTATCTCTAACCTCCACCTCCCTCCGGGTCGTTTACATCTTGGTGTCCAACTCCTATACCCTCTTGATCTCCATATCTCTGGCCTCCACCTCCCTCCGAGCCACTTCCAACTCCAGCCGAGCCTTTTTAAGATCGTCCTCAACCCTGAGTTGTGCATCTCTGGCCTCTTTGACCTACACTTTGCATGTTGCGACATCATGGTTTGGGATATAATTATGTTGAACAAAGGATAAGAGGGCCTGCAATTAAAACTGATGTCAGAGACAAAGAAATAAAAAGTTGGCACAGAAGCAGGGAGCCTATCAGTTCTTAGAAGATAACTTCCGAAGAGAGTAACTCTCCACTCTTGTCAAAAAGAGTGTTGGCACTCTGGCAGGTGGTCAAGAATTCCCATTGGGGAGCTCCGACGTTGCTAAAACAGTGACCCACGCGAGTCAATGCATTAGATCCAAGGTGAACCCCAGAAGTACTAGAAGCACTGTCGACCAAAAATTCAGGCACGTAGGTCGAGGAAGTGAGGTGGCAGTCTCAGATAGAAGGCTAGGCAGGATGGGCTTGCTTTTGTTGACCTGTAGGAGGAAGGTCACGACTTCCAAAAGTGTTGTAGGGTCAATGACATGGCCCTGGTCAGATGACTTCGAAATTGATGGGGGCAGGTCAGACTTCTTGGTGAGCTTGGAAGCGCAGCCGCCCTTTTGAGACGCCCGGTGGCATTTGTTTGCTCTTGAGGCAACAAGTTTGTTGAGGGGGTTGTCCAAGTCTAAATCCTTCTTACCTGAAAAAAAAAAAAAAAGGAAAAACAAAACATCAGAAGTTGATTATATGTTATAGTGTATGATGAAACTTCTAGGTGAAAAGATACCTAATTGGAGGATTCTCAAGAGCTTGAGCTCGAGGAATAGGAAATCTCTCTGTCTTTTGATGACTCTAAGGGGGTTCCCTCTCAATTGGTGGGAGGCAGTCTCGTTAAATCTCTATAATCATTGGTTCCATATTGGACAACTATCCCGTCTCAAACTTCGTTTAGACTATACATAGTTTGGTACTTCCCAAGCCAACTTTAAAACCTATGGACTTTAAGATCTACCCCTGACCAGACCATGAAATTATTCCTAGGGTCGTTTAAAAGAACCACTACATTAGGTTCCTGCCTAAGGAGAGTGAGAGACCACTTGGACAGATCTAACACTACTTTACCTCCGTCTGCTGAGCTCGATGAAGTCTTGTCCTAAGCTTCAATTCCCGAGCATGGGAGCTCGGGTAGACGAGGAACAAAGGCCCGGGCTTGCAAGCTCGAGGGTCTCCTTCTGGAGGGAAGCTTGGCGGTTGGATTCGGGACATCTTCCCATCTTGCGAACTTGTGGATTCCCAAGTCATCGGTGGACTCACCTTCACCTAGGAGATCGCAAGCTCGGAGCTTATCCTCTCGAAGGAGGTAAGTGAGGGACTATAACATCCCAAAAAATGCTAATAAGGCTTAGTGTCACGATTAATGTGTCGGGAGGGCGTAAATGGATATATATATATATATGTGTGTGTTAATTCGATTGATTAAATGTGTGACTATGTGGCATACATGATTTATATGATAATATGAATATTTATGCATGTTTATGGGTATTAAACATGCATGTGGGCCCGTTCTTGCTAATAAGGGCATACTTGTAATATTAGCCTATTGATGGCATAAATGTGATTATATATGTTAAATGATTGAGACCACATTATTATGTGGATATATTTGCAGTATTCGACACGAGGCGATCCTAGTGAGCGGATTTGCAAAATAGTCACAACGAGGTCTAATACCCGGCTCAGGGTGAGCCCAAGGGCATTTTGTGGACTTAGTGCGTAGTTAGGATTTATTGGTTAACAGGCAATTATTTGGGGATTATTTGGGAATGTTGGGATTAGTTGGGAATCTATAGGGCTACTTGAGGTTTAGCGGGAAAAATGGTGGCAAAAGACGATGTTTTCCTTGGTGGTGTTAGAAAGGCTAAAAATAAGTTGAAGGGCATTTTTGTCTACATAGGAAAACTTTAGGAGTTAGCCAAAAACATCAAGACAATCTCTCAGCTCTCTCTCTCTCTCCCACGTTCATCTCTTTCTCTCAAAGGCTTTGGGGGACTTTGGGGGTTTTGAAGAGAAAGCTTGGAAATTGAGGCTGGGAAGTGGGGAATCAAGCTAGGAGCAGGATAGGGGACAATTGAGGATCAAAATTAATACTGAGGTAAGATTATAAACCTTGATCTGTCAGATTTATGGTTTGATTTTAGATATGCTTAGGGATGCTTAGTTAGCTTCTGATTTTGGGATTTAAGGTAGTTTGAGCTAGTATTATAGGTCATATGTGTTGTTTATGATGTGTGATTGAGAGTTCTAGACTCAGTTATGGATTTAGCACATGTTTAAGTTGAAATCTGGTGACTTTGGTTTGGGGGAAAACCTAGGTAGGAGCTAGGAATTCTAGGTTCCCGGGGTCATGCCACGACCTTGTTTTTAGGCGTAGTGGCCCAAGTGAACCCACAAGCTCTGGGGAGCTTTATGTTTTCATAGGCGTGTTGTGACCCTAAGGGCCAAGTCATGGCACGTGTCCCTAGGAATTTAGGGGCTGGGAGTCCCTGACTTGGAGGCACATCGTGACCTTTAGGGCCATGTTGCGGCCCGCGTAGGCAGACTTAGCCAAAACATTTTTTTAGCTCGGGAACTCACACCTTAGGGTTTGGGAAGAATTCTACTACCCAATTTAGGAGAATTTGAGGTTCTAGAGGCTAATTTATTATTCCAAAGCTTTTAATTGATTTATATTTTAATTGTTATCCATTTTTTCATTGTGACTAGGGTTATCGTTAAGTCTCAGGATTGTGGATTGTGCTCGGGACTGCTCTACTCCTTCAACTCGAGACTCGAGGTAAGAAAATTGCACCCGGGTCGTGAGTTGGGCTTAGACCCCTGTGAACAAGTATGTTATTATTATGAATACATTTGAGAATCTCTGGATAGACATGCTTGTATAGGTTGCCACTGATTGCTCGATGTGCAATGCATATTTGTGAGTATATCTATTTTGAAGGTCGGCCTAATGGTGCTGGGTGCCGATAGCAAGCATGCGGAACGCAGCTCGACCTAAGTGTGTCTTGGTCAGCTATAAGACCAGAGGACTTGGCCTAAGGGCAGTGGGGCTGAATATTAAGTAATTTATTGATTGATGTGAATGGTTTTTGTGTTTTTTTTAGTTGAAAATTACTGTTAAGATTATTGCTTATATTTTGTTGTTGATTGAACTTATTGATCTAAGTTTACTGTGTATATACTGTTGTTTATTTGTGCTTGTTGAATTAAGTTTTCTTACTGAGCCTTGGCTCATGGGTGCTATGTGGTGCAGGTAAGGGAAAGCTGGACCAGTCCTAAGTTAGAGAGCTTTAGGGGCGGTGTGTACATTAGCAGCTGCTCGACCACCACGGCTAAGGGATTGACAGGAACTAGAACCAAAATTTTATTTTTCCATTTATGCTGGGTTTTGTTGTAACTATTTTGATGGTTGTAATTGCCTTATAAACACATTTTTGGCATCACGTGTACAAACTCTTTCTTTTAATGAAAAACAACTATTTTATGATCAAAATCTTTTAACCCTAAACCGGTAATTGACCTTAGTAACACGTTTATGTCCAAATGACTTGATTAGCAAGTCCTACACTATTTAAAATATACAGTGTAATGGTCTTGTCTATCCAGGGCATTACAGGGACCGCCGACTGTAAGGAAGCTTGAGAATTGCCTCCTTGTGATCTTTCACGGCCTTTGTTGGCCATGGTCAGTGATAGTTAGCTACAAGAAAAGTTTAAGTGATCATTTGAAGCTCGAAAATAAAAGAAAAAGGACCATCGTGAGATACTTATGAATATGCTGGAAGGAGTAAAATTGGAAAGGAATAAGGCCATATGTCCAAAAGAAGATTGTTTTGAAGTTTGGAGGATGATTGGGAATATCCTCAAACAACTGCTTCTCCTTTGGATAGCTCAAGAGGTAGTAGAAACCATCCCTACCATGAGCTCGGGAGGGATTCCTTTTTAGGCAAAAGAGATAGAGAATCTCATGGGCCGAAGGTCCTTCCCACTTAATCTCGTGGTATAGCAGTCAGGACTATGTACGAGTTGGTTTGGAGCTTGAATGGGGAGATGCTAGCATAATCTAGGAAGCTCCAGAAATAGTCTTTTAGGGGCAGTAAGGCCCAAGCTCGCAGGTGATCGCGACTCCAAGCCCCGAGCTTAACCTTCCTCTCAGGGTTGTTATCACCCGGAGCGTAGCAACTCCTTTCGTTGGACCTTGCGGGTCAGCACATCAGTTTGACAGATAACTTTAACCTATGGTGGGCCAACAATTTTGAAATATGCTCGGTAGAGGTGATGGAGCTCCGTTGCGATCAATTTAATATTTTATTTTAAATACACAAGTGCACGCAATCACACAAGTAATATAATGATAAGTAAATTGTCTCCGCATGGATTGCAAATTAGAAAAAATAAGCAAAGCAATTACTAAACAATTTTAAGAAATTAAAAATCAAGTGGGTTGTTTATAGGCTAAACAAAATATTAAAAAAAATGGAAATACTGAAATCAAAAACTGAACTGAACAAGAAAATTGATAGAAATATGTGGATTGCAAAATGGACTTGAATTATTGAATTCCCCTATATTATTCATCTTGAACAAATTGCGGACAGATTGCTACAGCAATATTCTATCAAAACTCTCAGGTTAACAAGAATTCATTTAAACACTCATAAAACTTTCCCAAATTTTATGACATTAATTCTTCTATGTAATTAAACATATTCCTATGAAAAATCAGATTTAAGAATGCAAATCAAAGTTTAATTTTCAAAAGTTACATGAGGCAAATAACATATCCCTATGTTACTTACTGACATAACCTAACCTAGATTATGACTTGTGTTATCCAAGTTTTTCCCATTACATTTAATCTTTCCAGCATTAAACATAATTAAATAATTTGCCATTGCTGGCCAAACAACAACAAGAAATTAATATAAGCACACTTGAATGAACAAAGGAGATTTTACTAGAATAAAGTGCAAGAAATTTATAGACTATAACATAGGGTTCATCAACAATTCAAGCCACCTAAAAATTAGTTCATGGCTGAGTTCATAGACATTAATTCACAATCAAAACAGTCCATAATATTCAGATTTAGAATCCAACTCAGAAATTAATAAAATAAAGTTTAGGAAAAGAAGAAAGAACAAATCCAAAATGATGCTTGAGCTTTCTTTGGTTGTCCTCCTCCTTCCTTGTTGATATTCTCAGTTTTTCTCTTCTATTTTTTCTGGTCTTTTTTTCCCAAAAATGGCTGCTGCTGCCTCTTTACGGTTGAAACCCTCTTTTTTGTATATTAGGTTTTCTCCTCCCTTTCCCAAAAGTACCATAATGCCCATTTTTCTCCAAAAACATCAATTCCTCCTTTCTTTTTTTGTCTTTTTCTCCAATATGTTGACTAATTCTTTCTGCCCTTGCCACCTCAGCCAAAATTTCCAGCTTACTCATTGACTGCCACGTGTTCCAAGTGCCCAAAAGTTACCTGATCAAAATGCTTCTGTTTTGCTGCAGCAAACCTGATAATTCAGCCATCAACAACAAAATTAAATCAAAATAGTTTCACATGTTAGTTCATTCCTTGTGCAAATATTTATCCATGAAACGATTACCTTTAACCCAATAGTTATTAAAAACTAAAAAAAATAATTAAACTTAATTAAGATAATGAAAACATCAAGGTTAGCTACAAAAGCTAAAAATAAACTAACATCACCCATGATTTTTTCACAATTATAAGTTCAAAAGCACATGAAATAACTCTTTATTCAAGAGTTATCAAGCTCTGATAATGTTCAACCTCGAAGAAAGAATCCTCCGAGACTGCAATGGAAACGATTTTAGAGGTGGTCGGCTGGTTCGAAATATTCTCCATGAGGTTGAATGAAAGCTCACCCGGAGAGAAGGCTATGGTGACCCTACACGTGGGATCTAAAGGAATTGGACGAATCTTGGGGCCAGGGTCCAGATACACGGAAAATCGAAGCCTCTTCCCTTTTCTCTCTTCAACCTCGTCGATCTGGCGTCAAAAGTGGGATCGGATGTCTTCTCGTTCGAGTTGTTCCTTGTGCTCCCAGATCAACCGTTGGTTTCATGTAAATGATAATTCATGTCAAGGAGATGGTGCGTGGTAAGGGATAGCAAGCGCAGGCCCCCACCGATTCTCTGAAGACTGCGATATCTAACAAGCGGAAAAAGGTGAGGGCCCATTATTTAAAGGAATGTAAATGATTAAATCTTGATAACTCGAGTTTACAAGCTCAAGATAAGGAGATCGCCTTAATCAAGCTTGAAGGCTCGAAATAGTGAGAATAACTGTGACGCCCCACGTCACTATGGCTGCTTTCTGGAATGACGACTGGCCCTACAAACCAAGACAAGTCTTTCCAGCGTGCTTTGTCCTCACTCGCACACTTCCTGGGAAAACTTCCCAGGAGGTCACCCATCCCTAGATTACTCTAGGCCAAGCACGCTTAACCATGGAGTTCTCAAGTGATGGGCTACCGAAAAGAAGATGCACCTTCCTGATATAGGTAGTACCCATCAATCCATTTAAGCCCTCTTCAACTATGTAGTCCCATACCTACATAGTCTTAGAATCATTACACTTGACCTTCCCCAGGCGGTGTGGGATTGCACAGCTTACCCGGTCTTTCCCCTTACGGATCACGGGATTCTGACTGTCACAATGGATAGCCAAGACCGTTACACTGTGTGTTTATAATGTGCCAAACTTGCTAATCAAGTATTTAAAGTAAAAGCGTGTTACTCAAATAGTAAAGGAACTAAGGTTAAAAGAGTTTTGGTCTCAAAAGATATATTTTCATTACGAAACATTGTTTATGTACAAGGGATCCCAAAAATGACAGTTTAAAAGTCATTTACAAAAGTTACAAAGTCTATATACATCAACAGCCATACTAAGGCAAAATGAGAGGTTAGGTAATCTCCGTCCTGACACACTCCTCGACCGTGGTGATCGAACGGCTGGCTATGTACATTTCACCTCGGAGCTCTCCACCTCAGGTCTGGTCCAGCTTGCCCTTACCCTTACCTGCACCACGAAGCACCCGTGAGCCAAGGCCCAGCAAGAACATATATCAATAATAGAGCATGCACATTTAGCTGTCAAGTCAATCTCACTTATAACATCTCATAAACTCAAGCATATCAATGGTCAAGTATTTCATATACAGAGCATTTCAACTCATATAACACAATGCACAGATGATAACCAGGGCTAGCGCTCACAAGCTGCTCCCTCTGTTATCCTTTCGTTTCTGGCTTCCAGTGGCCAATTCGCGTCCCATACGCTAAATTCATGAACGGTACTCTTAGACCGCTTACACGTGTCCCTTGGCATAATACCAACGATGACACAAAACAATTCTCGGGAGCACTTAGTCCCATCACAGTCATACATTCGGGTGCAGTGTTCTTACCTTTCAATTCGCTGGTTTCCGATATCACGTAGCCACAAGCACGGTCCTCTATCCCGAGCTTCTCCAAAGTCCTAATCAAACACAAATATAATATTCCTTGTCATTAACCAATCCAAGACTACCTTCCCGGTACCTAATCCACACTCTCGGAACCCCTAAAACCCTAGAACAACATCCCGGAGACATCCCCCGAACCCCCGGAGCAAAGGTCAAAAATTGCAAAATATCACTCCCTGAATTTTGCCTTGTGCCGCGGCACCACATTCCTTGTGCTGCGGCACCCACCTCCAGAGACCCCTAGGCCGCGGCAAGCAAAAGCCGTGCCGCGGCACACCATCGCAGACCCAGATTTCTGGGTTTTCCTTCGCATTTTCCCGAGCTCCAACCTCACCAATTCACCCCAAACTCTATCCTAAGTCCCAAAACCAACTCTAAGCCCCTAACAAACCTCACAACAACCCAAAGACATCATGCCTAAGCTCACTCACACCTTCAATCCTAAAATTCACTCTTGAATTCCCACTTGACAACTCAAACCAAAAAAGTTATGCACAGCTTGAATTCAAGCACAACCCACACTTCAAACTCCCTAAACCTTAACAAAACAAATCTAATAAACATACAGAGACCTTACCTTAAGTGATAGGTTCAACCTCCAGCTCTTGACCTTCTTCCCCCTTGGTTTCCAAATTCTGAAATTACATAAAACCAGCCACCAACTTATCTCAATTCACCTTCCTTAACTAAAATTCAGACTTAAAACTTAGATATAGCATAATCAAAATCTTACCTCTGAGTTTTCTTGGCCTAAACTTGGTTGATAACATCAGACATCCCTTGATTCTCCTTCCAAGAGTCTAGATTTCTGCTTCTCCTTTCTATCTCCTTTTTGTTCTAATTCTAGGTTTCCACCATTCAGCATAAACCCCTCTCCAAAATATTATACGTATATGTTATTCCCTCAGCTCAAACTCATCTATTTACTACCAAATTACCATTTTAACCCTCCATTAATATCACTTACTAACTAGACCTCAAGGGCTTATTTGTCCTTTCCCTAACTTTGCAATTCTACCACTTTCCCAAAGAAACCTGTTACTTTCTATAGTTACTAATGGTTACACAGGTTACCAAGTCACCAGTTACCTTTATCTAGTTTCCTAGGACCGCCTTGGCACGTGCATCACGTTTGTATCACAGCACCCACACAGTACAATTCACATATCATAATTATCACATAATATAATTCACATAGTCATATAACATGCTTAAAATCATAATCATACATCTTAATCATAATAATCACACATAATTCCCATCATGTCCTCCCGGCATACTAATCAAGGCCCTTAAGCCTTATTAGTGAATTTGGGTCGTTACAACTATCCCCTCCTAATAAGAATTTCGTCCTCGAAATTTACCTGAACAATTCCGGATACTGATCCCGCATAGCTGTCTCAAGCTCCCAGGTCGCCTCCTCGACCTTACTGTTTCTCCACAGCACTTTAACTAAAGGAATCGTCTTATTTCGCAACACCTTGTCTTTTCGGTCCAAGATCTGAACTGGTCTCTCATCATAAGCCAAATCTGCCTGTAACTCCAAATCTTCATGCCTCAAGACATGAGTCAAATCTGAGACATACCTCCGAAGCATAGAGACATGAAACACATCATGAACTCCAGACAACGATGGTGGCAAGGCTAACCTGTAAGCCACCTGACCAATCCTTTCCAGGATCTCGAATGGTCCAATGAATCTAGGGCTCAACTTGCCCTTCTTACCAAACCTCCTCACCCCTCGCAGAGGTGAAACTCGAAGGAAGACGTGATCACCAACCTGAAACTCCACATCCCTACGCTTAGGATCAGCGTAACTTTTCTGCCTGCTCTGAGATGCGAGCATCCTAGCTCGGATCTTCTCTATGGCCTCACTCGTCCTCTGGACCATGTCTGGTCCCAAGTATCTCCTCTCACCCATCTCGTCCCAATGGATGGGCGATCTACACTTCCTCCCATACAACATTTCATAGGGAGCCACCCCAATTGTTGACTGGTAACTATTATTGTACGAGAACTCAATCAACGGAAGGTACTTACTCCAAGAACCCTCAAAGTCAATCACACAAGCTCTGAGCATATCTTCCAGTATCTGGATCGTCCTCTCAGACTGTCCGTCAGTCTGAGGATGAAAAGCTGTACTGAACTTCAACTGAGTTCCCAAAGCTTTCTGCAAACCTCCCCAAAACTTGGAAGTGAAAATAGGATCCCGGTCTGACACAATAGACTTAGGAACCCCATGGAGACGTACAATCTCTTTCACGTACAACTCAGCGTACTGATCCACAGTATAAGTTGACCTCACTGGAAGGAAATGGGCTGACTTGGTATATCTATCCACTATCACCCATATTGAGTCATGAAACCCTACTGTTCTGGGTAGACCTCCTACGAAATCCATGGTAATATCCTCCCATTTCCACTCAGGAATATCCAAAGGCTGAAGCAACCCTGCTGGTCGCTGATGCTCAGCTTTCACCTGTTGACAGGTTAGGCATCTAGCAACGTACTCTACCACATCCCTCTTCATCCCGGGCCACCAATACAAAGTCCGTAGATCCTGATACATTTTTGTGGTACCTGGATGAAGCGAGTACGGTGTCGTATGAGACTCATCTAGTATCTCCCGTCTGATCCCCTCGTCAGCTGGAACACAAATTCGTCCCTGATACCGTAATAAACCAACCTCTGAAACAGAATAGTCCTTAGCTATTCCTGCCAAAACATCCTCTCTAACCCTCTGTAACTGAGCGTCTGTCAACTGCCCCTCTCTGATCCGCTCTAGCATGGTCGACTGTAGAGTAATATTAGCCAATCGGCCCACAACCAATTCTATTCCCGCTCTAACCATCTCATCTGCTAACTCCCTTGAGATCTGAACAGAGCTGTACAACTGACCTGGACCTCTGCGGCTCAATGCATCAGCCACCACATTGGCTTTTCCTGGATGGTAAAGAATATCACAATCATAATCTTTCACCAGCTCCAGCCAACGTCTCTGTCTCATATTCAGGTCCCTCTGTGTAAAGAAATATTTCAAGCTCTTATGGTCAGTGTACACCTCGCACTTCTCCCCATATAGGTAATGCCGCCAAATCTTCAGTGCAAAGACCACTGCTGCCAGCTCTAGGTCATGAGTAGGATACCGCTGCTCATACTCCTTCAGCTGTCGTGATGCATAAGCTATCACCTTCTCATTCTGCATCAGCACACAGCCTAAACCCAACTTTGACGCATCACAGTAAACAACAAATTTCCCTTCTCCTGAAGGCAAACTCAACACTGGTGCAGTAATAAGTCGTCTCTTCAACTCCTGGAAACTACCCTCACACTTGTCTGACCAAATAAACTTTAAATTCTTTCTTGTCAATTCTGTCATCGGTGCTGCTATCTTTGAGAAACCCTCTACAAACCGCCTGTAGTAGCCTGCCAAACCAAGAAAACTCCGCACCTCTGAGGCGTTCCTTGGCCTCGGCCAATCCCTAACTGCCTCTATCTTAGACGGATCTACTTTAATCCCATCTGCACCTACAATGTGTCCAAGGAATGTCACTTCAGGTAACCAGAACTCACACTTCTTAAACTTAGCATATAACTGATGCTCCCTCAACCTCTGAAGAACCAAACGAAGATGAAACTCGTGCTCTGTCTCTGAACTGGAGTACACTAGAATGTCATCGATGAAGACTATAACAAACTGATCTAGAAAATCCTTGAATACTCTGTTCATTAAGTCCATAAAAGCTGCTGGGGCATTGGTCAAACCAAAAGACATGACCAAGAACTCATAGTGCCCGTACCGCGTCCGAAAGGCCGTCTTAGGTATGTCCTCATCCTTGATCCTCAGCTGATGATAACCAGATCGAAGATCAATCTTTGAGAACACCTTCTTACCCTGCAGCTGATCGAACAAGTCATCAATCCTTGGTAGGGGATACTTATTCTTAATAGTTAACTTATTCAGTTCCCGATAGTCAATACACATTCTCAGGGTCCCATCCTTCTTCTTAACAAATAAAACTGGAGCACCCCATGGCGAATAGCTAGGTCTGATGAACCCTATATCCAGAAGTTCCTGCAGTTGTATCTTTAACTCTTTCAGTTCCGCTGGTGCCATCCTGTATGGTGCCCTCGACACTGGCTCTGTCCCCGGTGCCAACTCAATAACAAACTCAATCTCCCTACGCGGCGGCAACCCAGGCAAATCCTCAGGGAACACATCCAAGAACTCACAAACCAGTCTGGTCTCCTCCGGTCCAACTAATGAAACTTTGGTGGTATCCACCACACTAGCCAAGAAGCCTATACATCCACCCTGTAACAAATCTCTGGCTCTCAACGCAGATATCCTGGGTACGCGGGGTCCTCGCACCGCTCCCACAAAAACAAAGGGATCCTCACCCTCTGGCTCAAAAGTCACCATTTTCTTTCTACAATCAATAGTAGCTCCATATCGAACCAGCCAATCCATGCCTAAGATCATGTCAAAATCCTCCATACTTAACTCAATCAAGTCTACCGACAACTCTCTGCCATCAACTAACACTGGCAATGCCCTAACCCATCTCCTAGACACCACCAGCTCTCCCGTAGGCAATATAGTCCCAAACCCTGAGGTACTAATCTCACTAGGTCTACACAATCTATCAATCACCCTATCAGAAACAAATGAATGCGTAGCACCAGAATCAATCAAAACAGTAAAGGAAGTGCCAGCACTAGAAAGCTGACCTGTCACTACCGAGGGGCTAGCCTCGGCCTCTGCCTGCGTCAAAGTAAACACTCGAGCTGGAGTCAAGCTGTCCACTTTTCCTGCCTCGCCCTTCTTCACTGTTGGGCAATCTTTTCTGAGGTGCCCCACCACCCCGCATACATAACAGGCCTTAGCCTGACACTCGCCCAAATGGCGTCTCTTGCACCTCGGGCATTCTGGGTAAGTCCTCCACGATTCACCGCCTCCCCGTCGACCACCCTGAGTACCCCGACCTCCTCTATCAAACCTAGGAGCAAATGGGGCTTCTGGAGTCTTTCTCTTCAAATCACTAACACCTCCACCTCTACTAGAACCAGAATACGGAGGCACCGGTCTACGGCCCTCCCTTCTTGCTGCATTATCTCTCCAAATTCTATTCTCTGCTTCCTCAGCAGTCAAAGCCCTTTCCACAGCCTGGGCATAGGTAGTCACTCCAGGGACTATGGTAATCCTCACATCTCGAGACACCATAACATTCAATCCTCTAACAAATCTGTCTAACCTGGCCGCATCGGTAGGCACAAAATCCGGTGCAAACTTTGCAAGTCTATCAAATTTCAAGGCATACTCCGTAACAGTCAAACTGCCCTGAACAAGGCCCACAAACTCATTCACCTTCGCTGCCCTGATAGCAATGTTATAGTACTTCTGATTAAACAAATCTTTAAACTCTTCCCAAGTCATCGTGGCAACATTTCTGGTCTGCGATACCACCTCCCACCAGATTAGGGCATCCTCTCTCAACATATAAGTGGCGCAGGCCACCCTATCATATCCTTCTACCTTCATAAAATCAAGTATAGTGGTAATCAAGGTCATCCACTGCTCAGCTTTTAGTGGATCTGGCCCACCCTCAAAGGTCGGGGGCTGCTGCTTCCTGAACCGCTCATACAACGGTTCCATTTTATTACCAACCTCAACAGGCTGTACCACAGGTACCAGCGCCGGTGGCCCAGCTGGGGCAACACTCCCAGATGGAGCCTGCTGCAGCATTCTGATCAACTCATCTTGGCTCTGAAGCCTAGCTTGCATTTCTGCCATTAACTGTTGCCAGTTCTCAGGGACTGGCGGAGAGGTTGGGCCCTGATCATCCTCTCTAGCCCCAGACCTGCCGGCTTGTCGTGTTGATTTCCTTGAACGCATATCTATTCAAGTCAATCTGCAAACAACGACTCGGCAATTAGGCTAAGATGACAGGGTGATAATCTCTCCATAATCCACCACCGAAAGTCCAATCATTCACAAGTAAGCAAGTATAACAATTTATCCAGATATTCATCCACATACACAGCAATGCTAATAAGCACGCCTCAATAACATCATGCAATAGTCAAGGGCCAGGCCCTATCAGAATCTCATGCTCCCTATTCATCAGACAGATATCAACATTCATATCTCACTCAAATCATTTAAACACATAATCATACATATACAGTTACCAAACCCTGAGTTGAGCTTGTCTCCCGCAGCGAATGTACATACCCAGCCAGTCTTCAGGACCCATAAACCTAGGACGCTCTGATACCAAGTTGTAACGCCCTGGATAGCCAAGACCGTTACACTGTGTGTTTATAATGTGCCAAACTTGCTAATCAAGTATTTAAAGTAAAAGCGTGTTACTCAAATAGTAAAGGAACTAAGGTTAAAAGAGTTTTGGTCTCAAAAGATACATTTTCATTACGAAACATTGTTTATGTACAAGGGATCCCAAAAATGACAGTTTAAAAGTCATTTACAAAAGTTACAAAGTCTATATACATCAACAGCCATACTAAGGCAAAATGAGTGGTTAGGTAATCTCCGTCCTGACACACTCCTCGACCGTGGTGATCGAACGGCTGGCTATGTACATTTCACCTCGGAGCTCTCCACCTCAGGTCTGGTCCAGCTTGCCCTTACCCTTACCTGCACCACGAAGCACCCGTGAGCCAAGGCCCAGCAAGAACATATATCAATAATAGAGCATGCACATTTAGCTGTCAAGTCAATCTCACTTATAACATCTCATAAACTCAAGCATATCAATGGTCAAGTATTTCATATACAGAGCATTTCAACTCATATAACACAATGCACAGATGATAACCAGGGCTAGCGCTCACAAGCTGCTCCCTCTGTTATCCTTTCGTTTCTGGCTTCCAGTGGCCAATTCGCGTCCCATACGCTAAATTCATGAACGGTACTCTTAGACCGCTTACACGTGTCCCTTGGCATAATACCAACGATGACACAAAACAATTCTCGGGAGCACTTAGTCCCATCACAGTCATACATTCGGGTGCAGTGTTCTTACCTTTCAATTCGCTGGTTTCCGATATCACGTAGCCACAAGCACGGTCCTCTATCCCGAGCTTCTCCAAAGTCCTAATCAAACACAAATATAATATTCCTTGTCATTAACCAATCCAAGACTACCTTCCCGGTACCTAATCCACACTCTCGGAACCCCTAAAACCCTAGAACAACATCCCGGAGACATCCCCCGAACCCCCGGAGCAAAGGTCAAAAATTGCAAAATATCACTCCCTGAATTTTGCCTTGTGCCGCGGCACCACATTCCTTGTGCCGCGGCACCCACCTCCAGAGACCCCTAGGCCGCGGCAAGCAAAAGCCGTGCCGCGGCACACCATCGCAGACCCAGATTTCTGGGTTTTCCTTCGCATTTTCCCGAGCTCCAACCTCACCAATTCACCCCAAACTCTATCCTAAGTCCCAAAACCAACTCTAAGCCCCTAACAAACCTCACAACAACCCAAAGACATCATGCCTAAGCTCACTCACACCTTCAATCCTAAAATTCACTCTTGAATTCCCACTTGACAACTCAAACCAAAAAAGTTATGCACAGCTTGAATTCAAGCACAACCCACACTTCAAACTCCCTAAACCTTAACAAAACAAATCTAATAAACATACAGAGACCTTACCTTAAGTGATAGGTTCAACCTCCAGCTCTTGACCTTCTTCCCCCTTGGTTTCCAAATTCTGAAATTACATAAAACCAGCCACCAACTTATCTCAATTCACCTTCCTTAACTAAAATTCAGACTTAAAACTTAGATATAGCATAATCAAAATCTTACCTCTGAGTTTTCTTGGCCTAAACTTGGTTGATAACATCAGACATCCCTTGATTCTCCTTCCAAGAGTCTAGATTTCTGCTTCTCCTTTCTATCTCCTTTTTGTTCTAATTCTAGGTTTCCACCATTCAGCATAAACCCCTCTCCAAAATATTATACGTATATGTTATTCCCTCAGCTCAAACTCATCTATTTACTACCAAATTACCATTTTAACCCTCCATTAATATCACTTACTAACTAGACCTCAAGGGCTTATTTGTCCTTTCCCTAACTTTGCAATTCTACCACTTTCCCAAAGAAACCTGTTACTTTCTATAGTTACTAATGGTTACACAGGTTACCAAGTCACCAGTTACCTTTATCTAGTTTCCTAGGACCGCCTTGGCACGTGCATCACGTTTGTATCACAGCACCCACACAGTACAATTCACATATCATAATTATCACATAATATAATTCACATAGTCATATAACATGCTTAAAATCATAATCATACATCTTAATCATAATAATCACACATAATTCCCATCATGTCCTCCCGGCATACTAATCAAGGCCCTTAAGCCTTATTAGTGAATTTGGGTCGTTACAATAACTCAAATGCCAACACTTAACTATTAAAATGTTTGGGGCATCAAGAGTGTACCCACGCGAAAGTGGGGCAGTTAGTGTCAGTTTGAACTATCCCGAGTTTCTAGGAAAAAGTGGGCAGTTACCCAAAAAGGAGATATTATTGGGATACGTGCGTTAAAACCCTAATCCAGAACCCTTTTTGTTAAGCTACATGAATACTATAACCTAATACCCCATAACCAAAAAAAAGGTCCCATTTGATCCTTGTTTACCAAAACACTTTTTGCCTAAAGCATGTTTCTCATCTATACAAGCCTACACAAATCAAATGTTACCTCTTGCAAATAAGGTTTCAAGACTGAAGCAATAACCAGAAAGGTTTTCTTACGTACAGAGAGGAAACATATAAAAAATGTGTGTGGTGATTGGTAAAAATTAGGAAACTTACACAATGTTGATTTTGGGAAACAAGGGATTGTCGACAGAAGAAGGGGTAGCAAAAATGATCCCATGGAGCTGAAGGTGGTGAGGTTGCATTGCTTCTTTGGTTTGGAGAACATGGAAAGAGAAAAGCTTTGGTTCGTGTTTTCTTTTCTGAAAGCTAAAATGCAAAAGTGAAAATGGGGAAGAAGAGAGGACATATATATATAGGCAGGAAGAATCATAAAAGGCGAACAAATCTGAACCCTTGATCTAAGTTAAAAAGTGATCTCAGGGATCACATTTGATTTCGAAGAGATGGCAGCAAAAAGAGAATGGGAAAGGGCGTGCACAGGTAAAAGGGTACTCAAGTAATCTCAATGAGCAATCCCCTAGTGACACGTTTTCACAGTCGAGTGTTATATGTGGGCACGTTTTTGAAAGTGAAGTTCAAAAGTTTCCTTCTTAGAGGATTCAAACCAACACTTTTGACGAGGCAAAATGTTACACCCAAATTTCGAGATTAACTATACAACCTCGAAATGTAGGCTCGAAAAGGTTAAGCTCGGGATCTAAAGTGTTAGCAGTATACTTATACAAATTTTCAAATGGTTCTAGATCTCTTATTAGCACTCGAACATGACTCGCATCATTCGAGCCTGAGCTGCAGGCTCGAAGACATCAACCTTCTCGGAGGAATGAATTTGACCAAATTAGTGGATGAGGAGGAGGCTACACGTAAAAAACCTCTGAATTCTTCTATTTTTTACACTCTTGTTTAGTGCTCTTCATAATTAAGTTGACGAAAAACAGCGTCAACAATATGATATATTAAAGAGCGAAAAAATACATACAGCGGTAGAATGCAGTAAAAGACATACAACATAACAAATATACTCAAATAAATTAACAATCTAATTTACATAAGAAAAACATCAGTGAGCTTATGTAAAAGATGCTAAATAATTTTAGAAAAGAAATGAGAAGATGAGAAAGAAAATAATTTATGAGTTATGGAAATGAAGCACTAAATAGAATCATTATCAATAATAAGAACAAAATCACATAAGCTACACTCTAATCTCACAAATATTCCTAAGCTAGTTCACTTATTTTTGTCACATAAAATAAGTAAAAATATGCTAGAAATAAGAAAAGCAACAAAATCATAAGGTGTGTTATTTTCTCCTCTCAAAATCTAATGTTTTACACTGGTTTTGGTTCTCTATTTAGAGAGAAAAAAAATCTCCAAAACTGGGGATTTGCATGTGTATAGGAAAATGGAGAAAATGGCTAAAATTCGGATGGAAGTGGTGTTGGTATTGAAATAGAATAAAATGAGTAACGTAGAGGAAGGTTGAGGAGGGGGGTTTTTAAAAATCATTAATAGCAGTCGGGATCAATACATATATATATACATGAAATCAACACATACAAAGAAATAGTGATTACCTTGAGTCTTTAAGTCGTTCCTCTAACACACAAGGATGTGTGTGGGCACATAGAATTAACAGGTTGATTATTTATGCTCTCTAGTTGTTCTCAATACATGAGATCTAGAAATTTTAGAGAAGAGAGAAGGCTTATAGAAAGTTCTAGAATTTTAGGCCAAGAAAATTCTATTGTTTTTTTTTTCTTTGTGAGAGTCTGAAAACCAAAAACAACTGATTGAAAAGAATAACTTCTTTTCATATTTTTAAAGATAAAATAAAACTATTTTTTTAAAATTTTAATATTTCAAAACTGATCATTTATGATTTAATTTAATTATTTATTTAAATCAAATTTTAAAAAAATAATAAGAAAATAAAAAAATTAATTTGAAATTCAAATTTTAAATCTCAAGGATGATGTGGCACGTTCAGTGGTGCCACTCATTGTCTAGCACAGTGAGGGGCGTGAGCTACTTTTGTGGCCTTCCTGATTTTCTCATTTATTTGTTTATTTAGTTTTAAGAAAATATATTTATTCTCAAAAATAAATATTAGTTAATTACAAATTAACCTTATCTTGAGAACTATTAGTTTGAATAATTATCTTATAATAAGATTTTAATTAACTCTCCCAAATATTAATCCAAAACACTGATTAATATTTATCTTAACTAATATAAAAAATTTCAAATAAAAATTAATTAGTTAATTAATTAATTACACATAATTATCTCTTTGCCCTGAAAAATTAATTTCTTTGCAATTTAGTCATTTTCTCTATTAATCTTTTTTGTGACATCCTTACCCTTTACAGTGTAAGACAGAGGCGACCCATGGACCATGGACCTACAATACGAAGCTCCAATAAACCAAATTATAAATTAAACTCTCCAATTCAATAATCTTACTTATTAATTCCATTATTACTCCACTATAAATATGGAATTTCTCTCTAAGTAATTGTAGTATTATATTTACAGAGTTTTCTCTTGTAGTCCATTGATGTAATCAATAACTATAGTTTTGTGCTTCAATTATTGGTTCGCTTATTAGAGCTGGTCAAGAATTATCATTTTACCATTCTAATTACCTCTTGTTCCTTAAGTACTTTTAATTCAGTAGTGATTAAATAATGTTAAATCAAATTATAGATTTGAGCTCAATAACTATTCATTCCCAGAATTAACCCTTAAGGGGACCAATACTCGATCTGTTAGGAAAGCATGGATTTCATTATTGTTAAGTCATGTTTCTAGTCATTCATGATATTGATTCTCCAAAACAAAATTCAATAGTCTCATTATATCAAGAGACCTTAATGAATGAATCAAAAGATCCAATAAACATAAACAAGAATTCATGATAACTTGGGATTTAGACTGATTTACAAATGATCATTTTTAAGATATGAATTAAATTTTTATGGCAAACGATAAATTTATAAAGATAATTAATTCACATTAGTCCTATCATATATAATCACTATTATATAAAACACATTTACTAAGATGTCTATCCACATCAGTAATTCGAACCTAGATTACTCGCATCTCATATGCTTCATAAACTGTACTAGCAACCATTCATTAAAGATTATGTACTTTAATATGTTGCTTGATATTTTATTCATTATATATGATCTTAATTTTCTCGTACGCATACAAGATCATGTTCTCATAAATGAATATGAAATTTTCTGATATATATATATAAAAATCATTCAAACAATAATCATAACATTCAAATATAATAAAAATGTACTTTTATTTAAGTCAATAAAATATATTTTCACATGCTTTTAGGGCACAAACCCTAACAAACGGGACACGTGTCACGTTGTGGTAAGCTTAAAAGGCGTGGGAGATAAGTTTCAAGCAAGTGGAGAGACATGTTCGATACGTGACACATTCTAAGGGCTTTGGTTAGAAAAATGGCAGCGTCGTGGACCCCACATGTCAACTGGTAGGCATAGTGGCAGGGACAGCAATAGACAGGTGTCATGCGCAGTGAGGCATTAGGTGGCATGGTGGGAACAATGTCGCCACATGTTAGTCTCTGGGTGCTTCGGTAGGGAGACATGTTGAGCAGATGGCGGGCGTGCTGTAGAGTCCAAGAACTTTACTTAGCTAATTGTTTAGTAGTATTATAGTATGTTTAGTGTTATCATTGTTACTTTGGATTTTTGGTTCAGACCGGGAGTTATTTGGACACTCATAGTAGTACTTATAGATTTTCTAAGTTTAACCTATAGTTTAAGAATATTAAGTATAACCTAAGGTTTGATTAATGTGTCTGATATTAAGGAATATATTATTATATTATAAGGTTTAGACATCAACCAATAGGATTTTAAGCACATGTTTTGAATGGTAATTAAGGATTTAGTATTTTTGAGGATTAAATTAAATAAGGGTAAAAGTTTGAATGTATAGGGTCAGTCAGCAGCTTTGAGCACGTTGAGGGCTTAGTCAAGGCTGTTTACTCCATTCAAACTCAGCTAAAAATGTGTAAATTCGTGTTTAAATATTCAGCGTATGCCGATATATCGCAGCTATAGGGGGCGATATGTCGCAGCACGTAGATACGGAAAACACGAATCGATGCACGGTCGCCTCGGGAACAAAGGTCCAGGCGATATATCGCCTATAGGGGGCGATATATCGCCTCCACCAGCATGAATTCAAATACATTTGAATTCTTTTCCCTTCAGCCATTCAAACTCCTTCAACAGTCCAGCATCTTCTGAACGAGTCTTCAGCCTCTGCTGAACGATTATTCAAATGATTTTCACCTAAAAAGCCATTATTTTTATTCAAGTAAAATCAAGATATTTTCATTCCCAAACTCTATAAATAGGACCTAGTACCCAGCCATTATTCACCATTTGCTCTAAGTTCAGAGGCTGCTAGTGTTAAGTGAGTGAGAGAGTGTAAACACTTGGTTTGGGGAAAAACTATAAGCTTAAACATTATAAGCTTATCAAACACTTGGGAAGTAAGTGAGTGCTATAGTATTTCGGTGGATGTTAGATTGATCTTGCAATCTTTGAGGTAAACCCAAAACTCTAGTCCTTTCTGTATTCTATGTTATTTCTTTTCTCAAAACCTTCTACTCAGTCCCCTAACCTTATTCTTATTTTTGGTTAGGGAATCCAAGTTCTTAAGCACTTAAGTGGTGGTAAGCATATTTTCGTTTAATGGTTTAGTCTTCCTATTCTCTTTCATTTCATCTCCTTTCTTTAGACTCACCCTTGTTCATTGTGGTTTTAGGAGTGTTCCAAAAGTCCTAACTCAGTCCATTTTATCCCGGTAACTTTGGTAAGGAAAATAGGCTAGAATTAATATGTTATGTGCTTATGTTATCTATATGTTTATGTTATTAAAAGTGTTATGATATGTATATGTGTATGTAGGCTTGGGCATATGACCCATATGACTAACAAGACCCCAAATGGGTTATGGGCATATGACCTACTTAGCTAGTAGGACCCCATTAACCCCATGGTCATATGCTTGTTTAGTCTATGGGACCCCAAGTAATAATGGCCATTATAATAAGTGTATGTTATATGTATTATGTTAAGTCTTTATGTTTTCTTATGAAATTGTGTATATGACTATGTGTTAGGTTTTTCCTTGCTGGGCATTAGGCTCACTCCTTTCTGTTTATGTGCAGGAAAATAAGCTTAGAGGCGGTAAGATTCGTGATGCTTGGGAGGATGTGTATCGATGATGAATGGAGTCAAGGGGCCGAGCGTTATCGATTCGAGGATGTAGTCTCCTTTTATGTTTTTTATGGTTTTACATGTATTTTCCGCATTATTATGTAATGTCTTTTATTTTAAATCTTATTTTGTTTTAAAGACAATGGGATCCCAAAATCCTTCTTAGTATTCTGTTTCTTTGTAAATAACTCTTATTTTCAAGTTACTCAATAAATTATGGTATTTTCGTAAAATGTAAGTTTTTATGTATAGTTTCGATAATGGTCCAATTAGTCTAGATTAGTGGGTCATTACACGTGCAGAGGGTGATATGTGGTGCGTGAGTTTTACTGAAAGCTTGGGCTAGAGCTACTCAGGCTTGGTATTGGTCTGGGCTGTCCAAAATTGTTCTCAAAAGATGCCATTTTTTCATTCATTCTTCAATTGTATATTCTTTTGTTCTTCTTTCTTTTTCTTTGTGTCAGAATACATTTTAGTTCCTCAAAAATTTGAACACAAATTAATTTAAAATTAATATTTTCAAATGTAAAATATATTATAATAAATCCATGAAAATTTTAATTAAAACTTAATTTATTTTAAACTTCAAAACTAATAAAATGATATTTTTTAGCACTAATCACCTCCTGATCGAGTATTACCTCCTCCAATTCTTCCAGAGCTTGAAGTTTTGATTTGTCCTCGCCTATTCATGGATCAATTTCTTCTAGTTCAACGACCTCAATTTCCATTAACTGGGGTTTTTTTGCTTCTTCGATAATTACAATCGCATGTTGCCCGAGTTGTGTTTGTCACTTCATTGATATACTATAGCATTCGTGAGCTGCTAGCTGATCTCCCCTGACTGTACATATTCTCGTCGGTGTGGGAAGCTTCATGGCTAAATAGCTAATAAAAGTGATCACTTCACGGACGATCAGATCAGGTTGACCTAGGATGGAATTATATGTGATTAGGCAGTCTATTATGGTTAACTTGAGCATCTTTCTCATGGTCCGGATTTCATCCCCAACTGTTACCACGAGCTCTATAGTTTCAATCGCAACCAAGCCTTCCACTGAAAATCCGTAAAGGGTCATTGAACCAGCTTTCAGGTCCTTGACCGAGAGTGTCATGTTTTCCATGAAGTTGTTGTCAATCAGAATTCTCTGGACTCTTTTGTTGGCGAGTTGAACAGTTATCACAAGCGGATCATTATGTGGAAATCGGACGTGGTTGGCGTCCTCTTCCATGAATATGATCAGTTGTTTATCCATCTTCTACTGTTTGGTCATATGCTACTCGGGAGTGTATGGTAAGACATCATGGGTCTTCAATTCCTTAACACATCTCTTCTAAGCCCCACTGCTCGGTCCGGCCAAATGGGTTCCACCGGCTATAGTTATAATATCCCCTCCTTCCACTAGATGTGGTACGAGTGGATTTTCCAGAGTAAGTGGAACCATGGGAAGGTTTGGTTGAATACTCAGAGCTGGTCATTGATTTGTTGTGACCTGCTGGTTCTGAACTACTCAATTCCGAGCGTAATGTGTTAACGACCCAGCTGAAATCAGTGTCTTGATCTCGTCTTTCAATTGATGACAATCATCCGTAGTGTGAGTGATGTCGTTGTGAAAACTAGGGGTGTGTAGAATATATCCAATCGAATTACAACTGACCGACCCAATTACAATCAATCGCCAAAAATTAGATATCCAATTACTATTGGATCGGATCAGAAGTAATTTTTAAAAATCCAAATTGGATCGATCGGTTGTTAGATGGGGGTACAACATCCAATAAAAATTGACCGAACCAATCCAATAATCATCCAATTACATATATGTTTCTAATTTAGATGAATTTGTGTTGTATGCTTCTAAATTATTAGAACTAAATAGAGTTTTCATTTGATTGAGTAATTTTTGTGTTTTATAATTGAAATATACATGAAAATTAGGTTTAAAAAGACTCTAAATGATTGGATGGATCCGATTCGATCCAATATATAAGTATTTTATCCTTAACTCCCACTAAGTTCCTTATTAATGATATTTTTCGTAAAATTAATCACAGAAATGAGATCTCAATCATTTAACCTTTTGAACAAAGCAATTCAGGAAATCATCTTTTCACTTCTCATATAGAAGTTATAGATTTCATATCTATGAATAATACTCCCACTCAATTACACTACTAAATCTCCAAGATGTAAGTATGGGCTAGACCGTAGGGTAAGATGGTAACGAACAAGTCAAAAAGATTTAAATAATATAATTAGCAGAATATTATCACTAAAAATTAAGATCGACTTGACCTATAGTCAACGTTGTGACATTGTTTAGATTTGATAACAACTAGACTTATTTATCTATCAATAATCATTATCGTTCCTAGTCCGATGTAACCAAATACATCTGATCTTTTCCACTTAGTCAATGCCTTGGACAAGACATCACACCCTGAATGTGTAAGTAGATCATATCATTGATTGCCTAATCAGTTAAAATCCAATGCACTGATCTTATCTTTGGACTCGTTTTTTTTATCAAATAATTACAACTATAATCCACTGTGACCTAGAAACTATAATTGTAACTATTCATATGTTTGGGATTTTATAAATGTTTGTATTATTCCAATAATCATGTAATAAATCAAGCAAGCAACACGGTTGTCAAACTAAATGATTTCTACTACTTTTATAGACAATATAAACTCGTGTTAGATGTCCGACATGGTTTTATAAGGGCATAAAACCTAACATACTCCCGCTTTCCCTTTTAAAACAAATTGAACATGTTTCTCAAAACCATTCATTCTTCATGCTTCACAATTACGCTCTCTGCTTATATCTTTGTTAAGGGATATGAAAGATTGCCTTCCAATGCTATCTTCATCACCTTCACATCACGCCTTCGCCACACATCCTCAATAATGTGGTACTTTTTCTCTATATGCTTTGCTTATTTGGGGCTTCGAGGTTCTTTCGAATTAGTTATTGCCTCATTATTTTCACTAGACAAAATACGTGGTTTATCCATTATTCGAATAACATCGAGATCCATATAGAACTTCCTCAGCCAGACTATTTCCTTAGCCACCATAGACACAACTATGTACTCGGCCCTCAAGGTGGATTTTGAAATGGTAGATAGTCTAACTCTTCACCAAATCACAACTACTGAGATGGCAGACAACTTATCGCTTCTCGAAATCATAGCTCCACCCCCAAGAGTAAACACATTTTTCAGAAGTAGACTTCCTGTCATCAGCATTAGTCTAAAATCTGAATCTGTGTAGCCTAATAGGTTCAAAGATCCACTTGAAAAGACTAACATATAGTCTCTAGTCCATCAAAGATACCGACCTCCATCTATTGTTCATTTCCAAAATTTCATTGCCACTTGCTCACCACTCCCACTACATAGCAGATCTCTGGTCACAACACAGAAAATAGCATACATTAGACTTCTAATTGCAAAGACACAAATAATTTGTTACATCTTTTCTTTCTCTTGAGGAGTCTATGGAGACTTCTGCTTAGATAAATAAATTCCATGTCAAGACGCAAAATATCCTTTCTCAGAATTTTTTACAGAGTAACGCCCAATCACCTCACCTAAGTAGTTCGCTTGAGTTAGAGCCAAAATTCATTTCTTTCTATCTCTTATGATCTGGATACCAAGAACACAACTTGCTACAACAAAATCTGGAATTTCGTTTCCATCCAGTACTTTATGTCTGATAATTTCTTGACAATGTTTCCAATGAGTAAGATATCATCTACATAAAGGATTAAGAACACCACAATGTCTTTTTCCTTAAGGTTTTTAAATACAAGGATCAACTACATTTTGTTCAAAACCACAGGTCTTAATGTTTCCATTTAACCTTAAGTCCAGGAGCACAGATTTTGTTTAGGTCCATAGATTGACCTACTCAGCTTGCTAACTTTCTTGTCCAAATACTTTTAATCCTTCTGATTGAACCATGTTAATGATCTCATCACCATAGCCATTAAAAATGATTTTTTAATGTCCATTTTCCTTATCTCTTAATCAATAGTTATGGCTATGGATAAGAGTATACTAAATGAATTTTAACATGGCTACGGAGAAAAAGTTTTCACTAAGTAACCTTTTGATCGTGAAAATATGCATATACACAAGTGTAGACAATCAACTCAAGTAATGTATTCCACACTCTTGAATTACTGGCCGCAAGGATAGCCTTTGATAAAGATCATGGGCATCCTTGTCAATGAAGCGCGTGAGATCATATTCTAAAATTAGCTAAGGTGCTGGCGGGTTCGGCTGGGTTTGGGGTGGTTGGGAACGGGATGAGGAAGGGTGACTAGTATTCTTTGAAGATACTGCCCTAGTGGGTTGTTTCCTTGGTCCTATACCTTCACAATATTTTCAAAAATGGCACACGAAAATTTCTACAGCACTTCCCCTAAAACTTTGAAATTTCCTTACTAAAAACTCCCAAAAAATTTCACCCAATATACCAAAAAATAGTCCAAATATACAAGACAATC
Organism: Humulus lupulus; assembly: GCF_963169125.1. Lineage (NCBI taxonomy): Eukaryota > Viridiplantae > Streptophyta > Magnoliopsida > Rosales > Cannabaceae > Humulus > Humulus lupulus. The sequence goes on along the minus strand of NC_084800.1, from coordinate 142,531,826 downwards.
TCTTAATATAAATGCAACTCAAGGAAAACTTCAAAAAGAAAAACTTACAAGCGTTGAAAGTTGGAAAACCTGCCACCCTTTAATCCTACAATTCCTCATTGAGCACCAATAAAACACAAATTAGGGTTAGGAAAAAAAATGGAAGAAATCAATAAGAAATATGAAGTATAAATTAGAAAAATAGATGAAGAGGATTTGAAATAAAAGAAAAGAAGAAAATTTTGTAGAGCTTTTTCTTAAGTAAAATTGATTTAGGATTAGAAAATTTGAAAAATGAGAGAGGATTTGAGAAAACAAAAAGAGTTTTAAGCATTTTTCTTCAATCTGACATAGGTGCGTCGCGATCGAGTCTATTCAAGTCGCAGCCTGCCCTAAATTTTTCTAGCAGATTCCTTTCCAGGCGCCACGACTCAAATCTTCAAGTTGCGGCGTGCCCCCATATTTAGAACCTTTTTGCTCTCTGTTTCAGCCTAGGGTCGCGACTCATAAGCCCAGTCACGACCTGCCCCCTTCTTTATATTTAGAATACTCTCTGACTTTGATAATGTCGCAACTTGCTAGTTCAAGTCACAACTTGGCCCAATGACTAATTGAAAAACACATTTTTTTCACGATTTTCACGATTTTTACAAACTTTAATCTGAAAAATAAATAAAAGGAAAATAACTAAACTTTACAAATCCAAAATAAATTTAAATAAAATTTTCCACTAATTAAAATTAAAAACAAAAACTAAAATTAAATATAGGAATGCCTCCTAAAGCGTTGTCATTAACGTCATTTAGCTGGACGTTGAACACCCCATTTAGAGGGGTTCCAAAACCATCAATGATTTATTCTTTTCCACTGGTCCTTCCAAATAATGTTTTAACCTCTTACCATTTACTTTAAAATGTCTTGTTTTCTCACTATGAATTTGTACTACTCCATAAGGTAACGATACCACAACTGTAAACGGTCCCGACCATCTAGAGTTTAGTTTTCCTGGAAACAGTTTCAATCTAGAATTGAATAAGAGAACTTTATCTCCCGGTTGGAAATCCTTTATGATTACTCATTTATCATGAAAAGCCTTAGAATTTTCTTTATAATTCTTTGCATTTTCATAAGCTTTGTTCTAAATTCATCAAACTCATTAAACTCTAGAAGCCTATTCTGCACAGCCATAAATAAGTCCACATTCAACTTTTTCATTGCCCAATAAGCTCGATGCTCAAGTTTGTTTGGTAAGTGACAGAACTTCCAAAATACAAACCGATATGGTGACATACCAATTGGAGTTTTAAGATCTGTGCGATACGCCCACAGTGAATCATCTAGCTTTTTTTACCAATCTTTCCTTGATGTGTTTACAGTTTTCTCTAAAATACTTTTAATTTCTCGATTTGACACCTCATCTTGACCATTAGCTAATGGATGATAAAATCGAGCCTTTCTATGATGAACTCCATAAAGAGCACATAAAGATGTAAATGATTTATTACAGAAATGACTGCCTCTATCACTAATAATAGCTATTTGAGTACCAAATCGAGTAAAAATATTCTTATGAAGAAATTTAAGTACCTCCTTACCATCACAAGTAGGAGTTGCTGCAGCTTTTACCCATTTAGAAACATAATCTGCTGCCAGCAAAATGTACTTATTATTATAAGATGATGGGAAAGGTCCCATAAAATCTATGCCCCATACATCAAACAGCTCAACCTCCAGAATTCCAGTCATTGGCATTCGATCTCTTCTGGATATATTACTAGTCCTTTGGCAACGATCACAACTCTTAACAAAGACATTAGCATCTTTAAATAACGTAGGCCAATAAAATCCACATTGCAAAAATTTTGCTTCTATCCTTGTTCCCCCAAAGTGACCACCACAATGTAAAGTATGGCAATGAGTAAGTATGGAAGTCATTTCTTCTTCTGGGACACATCTTCTAATCACTTGGTCAGCGCAATGACGAAAAAGAATGGGCTCATCCCAATAATAATGCTTCACTTCCTCTTAGAACTTTTTTAGTTGCTGCCTTGACATGTTAGGAGGCACAACTTTAGCTACCAAATAGTTAACATAATCTACAAACCATGGTATTTTCTCTTCACATTCAATTGAAAATAATTGTTCATCTAGAAAATTTTCATCAATTGATTCTTCTTTCACACTATTCTCTTCTTCGTTTTCCAATCTAGATAAATGATCAGCAACTAGATTTTATGTCCCCTTCTTATCAAAAATTTCCATATCAAACTCTTGCAATAGTAAAACCCATCGAATCAGACGAGGTTTAGCATCCTTTTTAGTCCTAAGCTACTTAATAGCTTAATGATCTGTGTAAACTATCACCTTATTACTAATTAAATATGGCCTAAACTTGTCAAATGCAAAGACTATTTGCAAGTAATTCCTTCTCAGTAGTTGCATAATTTAATTAAGAATCATTCAAGGTTCGACTAGCATAATAAATTGTTCAAAATACATTGTCAACTCGCTGTCCAAGAACCGCTCCTACTACATAATCACTAGCATCACACATTAATTCAAAAGGAATTTCCCAATATGGTGATAAAATAATTGGAGCGAAGACTAATTTTTCCTTCAATGTATTAAACGCCTTTAAACACTCGGAATCAAAATCGAATACCACACCATTCATAAGTAAGGTAGATAAGGGCTTTGAAATTTTAAAAAAATCTTTTATAAACCTCATATAAAATCCAGCATGGCCCAAGAAGCTTCGAACCCCTTTAACAGACACTGGAGAAGGTTAATTTTCTATTGTTGATATCTTCGCCCTATCTACTTCAATTTCATGTCGTGAAATTGTGTGGCCCAAGACTATTCCTTCTGTCACCATGAAGTGACATTTCTCCCAGTCTAAAATTAAATTTGACTCCTCACAACTTTGCAAAAACCTTTCAAAATTAAGTAAACATCCATCAAAAGAGGGTACAAAAACTGAAAATTCATCCATAAAAATTTCAATACATTTTTCCACCATGTCCGAAAAAATTGACATCATACATCTTTGAAAGGTGGCGGGAGCATTACGTAACCCGAATGGCATCCTTCTAAAGGCAAATGTTCCATAAGGGCATGTGAAGGTAGCCTTTTCTTGATCCTATGGTGCTATAGGAATTTGATGATATCTGGAATATCCATCCCAGAAACAGTAATAAGGATGGCCAGCCAATCTATCTAACATTTGATCAACAAAAGGTAAAGGAAAATGGTCTTTCCTGGTGGCTTTATTTAGTTTATGGTAATCAATACAAATTCTCCACCCCGTCACCATACGAGTTGGAATAATTTCATTATTATTATTTTTAACCACCGTCATGCCACCTTTCTTTGGAACTACCTGGACAGGACTAACCCAAGCACTGTCAGATATTGGGTAAATTACTCCAGCATCTAACTATTTAAGAATTTCTTTCCTTACCACTTCTTTCATTGAAGGATTTATCCTCCTTTGAGCATCAATACTAGGTTTACTATCCTCCTCCATTAATATACGATGCATTACTATCGAAGGACTAATACCTTTTATATCTGCCAAAGTCCATCCAATCGCTTATTTGTGAGCCCTTAATACCCTCAAAAGATTCTCTTCTTCAATCTCAGATAAAGAAGATGAAATAATAACTGGAAGAGTATCATTCTTACCTAAATAAGCATACTTAAGATGATTAGGTAAGGTTTTTAATTCAAGGGCTTGTGGTTTCTCAATGGATGGAAGAGGTCTCTCAGGCACTTGCCCTAATTCGTCATATTTCTTTTTATATATTTTCCCTAATGAATTCAACCACTTAACATACTCATCATCTTCAGCACCAGCACACTCTTCACAACTTTCTATCAGACTCAACTCCAATGGATCTTTAATAGACTCAACCCCTTTACTTGGTTCCTCCAATACACTAACACAAAAGCAATTGTCACTAGCTGTAGGATATTTCAAAGCTTTGAAAACATTAAAAACAACTACATCTCCTTGTACTTTAAGCCTTAATTCTCCTTTCTGAACGTCTATTAGCACTTGCCTCGTGGCTAAGAATGGTCGTCCTAATATAATAAGCACATCCTTATCTTCCTCCATATCTAATACAATAAAGTCCGCTACGAAAATGAACTTATCTACCTTTACTAGAACATCCTCTATAATACCTCTGGGATGTGTTAAAGAATGATCAGCTAATTGAAGAGTAACAGTAGCCGGTCTAGCTTCCCCCAAACCAAGTCTTTTAAATACAGACAACAACATTAAATTTATGCTTGCACCTAAATCACATAAATCTCTCTCACAATGAAAGTTTCCAATAGTGCAAGGTATAGTAAAACTGTCTGAATCTCTTAACTTTTGAGGAAGCTTCTTTTGAATAATTTCACTACACTCTTCAGTTAATGCAACAATTTCATAATCCTCAATTTTTCTTTCATTAGACAATATCTCCTTCATAAACTTCACATAACTAGGAATTTTTTCTAAAGCCTCTGCAAATGGGATGTTAATATGAAGTTTCTTAAATACTTCAAGGAATTTGGAGAATTGTTTGTCAAGATTAGCCTTTTGAAACCGTTGAGGATATGGAATTTTGGTGTAAGCTCAGAATATTTTGGCTTTTCTGGTTTTGGAAGGTCTTCAGTAACCTCCTCTTGAATTTGACTAATAACTTGTTGATTCTCTATATTCTTCCATTTTTCTTCCACTGTAGGTCCTTCATACTTAGTCCCACTCCTCAAAATGACAGCTTGACATTGTTCTTTAGGATTTACCTCTGTGGAACTAGGCAAATTTCCTTGTTGTCTACTAGAGAGCATTTGGGCCAATTAACTTATTTGTGTCTCCAAACTTACGATGGAAGACTTTGTCTCTGTCATGAATTGATTTAATTGGTCTGGCTGAATTGTTGGTGGGTTCATTTGAGGATGTGGTGGTGGATGAGCTGGGCATGGGATTGGATCATAATATGGTCTAGCATGTAATCCATAAGTTGATTGATGAGGGGTTGTTGAGGTGGGTACTGTGGCTATTGTGGTTGTAACTCATGATTATTTTTCCAAGACAGATTAGGATGATTTTTCCATGCAGGTGTACAGGAATTTGAGTAAGTATTGCGTGCAGGTCTTGAAAAATTACCTATATCCTGTGCCTGTTCCAAGGGCATATTGTTTACATCTATTGAGCAACTATCTGTGCTCGGGCATTGTTCATAAGAATGAGGTCCTCCACAAATCTCACAACTCATGATATTCTGTACTTACATTGCTTTCGCGGCGAGATTAGTTTGTTGTAGTTTTTTGGTTAGAGATGCTACTTGAGCGGTCAATAGCGTTATTGGATCTGTTTCTAAGACTCATGCTACTTTCTTGTTCTCACGCTCAGTAGGCCAATTATAATTATTCATAGCCATCTTTTCCAACAGCTCATACGCTTCATTAGTGCTTTTTCTCATAAACGCTCCTCCTGATGTTGCATCTATAATTGTTCTTGTATTTCCCCCCAAACCATTGTAAAAAGTATGAACTAACAGCCACTTCTAAATTCCATGATGTGGGCATCTCCTTTGCAATTCCTTAAATTGTTCCCTTGCATCATATAAAGACTCCCCATCTAGTTGATGGAAGCTGTTAATTTATCCTCTTATTTTGGCTGACTCGGCAGGAGAAAAATATTTACCAAGAAACTTCTGAGCCAAATCTTCCCAAGTAAGTATAGAGTTGGCTTGTAAAGAATTCAACCAACTCTTAGCTCTGTCCCTTAGTGAAAATGGGAATAGTCTCAATCGTACAACATCGTTACTCATTCCATTCATTTTAAATGTCGCACATAACTCCAAAAATTTTGTGATATGTAGATTTTGATCCTCATTTAGTAACCCTCCAAATTGTACACAATTTTGCACCATCTGAATAATTGAGGGTTTTATCTCAAAATTGTTAGCCTCAACAGTTGGAGGATGAATGCTTGAATGTATCCCCGTAACAGTAGGGAGTACATAATTCCTTAATGGAGGATCAGCTTCAGCTACATTACCTATATTTGCATTATTGTTGACAATGTTATTTGCGTTCTCAGCCATGGTAAAGTCTAGCCTTTTCTTTATCTTTCGATTCTTTCTACACGTTCTCTCAATTTCAGATTTATTGGTATGATTTTCTTTTGTCTACTTCCTCGCATATACCAACAATTCTTGAAACACAATATAGCCTTGATTCAAATAAATGTTAAACAATAAAAATAAAATAAAATAATTAAAATACCAAATTAAAACAAATAACAATGAACTATGATATTGGAAATTAAGTCCACGGAAATGGCGCCAAAAACTTGATCGTGAAAATATGTATATACGCAAGTGCATGCAATCGATTAAAGTAATATATGATAAGTAAAGTATCATTCCCTCGAAGACTATCTTCCAAGTACCACTAATTGTTCTTTAAATTTCTATTTGGGTACTAAGAATTTTATTTTTGGATTTAATTTTAAATTTGAAAATACTTTAAACAAAAACAACTAAATAAAAGATTTAAATCACTATGAAAAAGACCTAGGGTGTTAATTTCATCAACTTTTCATTCTACTAATTTTATTAATCAATTCTAGATTTCTTTCTTTCTATTCTAATAGCAGGTTAACATAAATTGATTCCTATTCTTTTTCAAGATATAAGATCTCAGCCTATATGTAGGTTTTCTACATCTATGTGATAAACTTAAACATGTAGAAGGAATTAAGCACGGAAACCTAATTACTACACAAGCCATACAGGTACTTTCGTCCAATATGCAACATATGTCTATATAATAATAGCATATTCAATTCTCATCTTTCGAATTTTGAATCGAAATCATTAAATCAAGCAAATAGTGATCAAGTATTTACTAGCATTAGACACACATTATATAGATTAGAATAGAGAAGAAAAATCAATAGAATATCATAATTCAATTAGATAGAAATCCAAGTGACTAAACCCTAGATTAGTTCATTTTAGACATCACTAAATCAATAAAATAATAATTAAAGAACATAAGATTCATAAACTTAAAGAAGAAAGAAAAATATAAAATTGCATAAATACTAGCCTAAGAAAACAAAATTAGTCTCCAAAAATGTAATTAAAAACTGACCTCGTGACTTAATTAAACCCTAAATACAAATTTATAGTAAAAAATTAAAAGAATCTGTGTTAATCCGTGTGCGGGCCGCGACTTGGCCTTCTCTAGGTCGTGGCCCGTGTCTGTTTTGGGGCCTTTCCTTCTCGTGTAAAGTCTCCAGGTGCTGCGACTCAAGAATCTCAAGTCGCGGCCCATGTCTGAGTTTCCCCTTAGCTGAGCCTCTGTTTCCCTCTTGAGTCGCAACTTGTATGCCCAAGTCGTGACATTAATTCCTTCTAGCAAGCATATACGCCTCTGACTTCACCTTGAGTCACGACTCATAAATCCAAGCCGTGAATTTAATTCAATTTTTTCTCAGATTAGATCTTTCAGCTTATCTCTTCATCAAAAAATCTTCCTTTAAGCATCCTTAGTATCATTTGTAGTCTAATTGTAACGACCCGAATTTGCTAATAGGGCTTGGGGCCTTGATTAGCGTGCCTGGAGGGCAATAAATGATTTAATATGTTAATATGTGAATATGTGATAAAGATTCATGTTTAGCTGAATTAATTATGCATGTGGGCCCCGTTTGGATGTTAGGGGTATGTTTGTGATTTTAGCTCGTTGAGGGCGTAAATGTGATAAATATGATATGCATGTGATATATTTCTGTGTAGCACAAACCGAGACAGTCCTGGGGAGCGGTTAGCCAGAAAGTCACAACGGGGTTGAGAATCCGACTCGGGGCGAGTCGAGGGGTATTTTGGGTATTAGATGTATTATGGGGTTATCGGGTTATGGAAATAAATATTCGGAGATATATTTGAGGTTAGAATGTCTAGGAGGGAATATTGGGGAAATTAACCATTTTTCCCTCGAGAACGTTTCCGGTACCCCGAGCCTTGAGGTAACCCTATAGATTTAAGTTAAATAAAACAAAATAAAGGAACTGTTGGGAAACTTGGAGAAACCGACCTTAGACTCTACAATACTCTCTCTTCACTCTCAAAGCTGCACTAAGGGGGAAATCTTGAGGAAGGGAGCTAGGAAATTCAAAGTTTCAAGTTGGGGCTTTGGAGAATTGTAGCTTGGAATCTAGAGGATTGGCTCAGTAGTATAATATAGCAAAGGTAAGTTCCTAATATGTTGAATTGTGTCAATTTATCAGCTGTTTTTAAGGTTGAATATATGAGTTTGCATGTTAGCTAAGTTTGAAATTTGTTCTTGAATGCTTGGCTAAGTTTGGGGCTAGACTTTGTTGGGTTTTGATGATAATACTGAGCATGGACCTTTGTGGTGATAATTTGGAATATGTAGTTTGGTTTTGGGTGAATTGGTTTGAAGAAAATGCAAGAAAAGGATGGAGATTTCTGGGTTTAGAGGCGAGGGCCGCGACCCTAGGATGGTCATGCTGCGGCCCGTGTGCGAACGCGGCCATGGAAGGCCATGGTGTTTGATGCGTGCCACGGCGCTTGGCCAAGTGCGTCGCGGCCCATGCGTGCTTCAGGGAGGCGCTAGCCTCTGTTTTGAGGCTAGTCGCGGCGCTTGTGGGTAGGGTCACGGCTCTTAGTGCCAATTTGTGTTTTTAAGTGTGTTTAGGCTTGGGAACTCAAAGGTTAAGGCTCGGGATGGATTTTATCACCCAGATTGATGGAATTCAATGTCTCGGAGATTATAGTTTTGGCTCAAAGTTATTTAATGGATTAGAACTTGATGGATGGATATTGTTAATGTGTTGTGACTAGGGTTTCGACGAGGCTCAAGTTAGAGGACTGTGCTCGGGATATCGGTGCTCGAAGAGCTCGGGACGCAGGTAAGAAACCCTTGTTCCCATAGAGCTTGTATGCAGGGCTGATCCCAATATGTCTAAATTGTAGGGCGTAGCCCTTTGGTTGAATCTGTTAGTGTTCAGTATTTGTTTATTATGCTATGAATGCTATTGTGTAAATGTTCGGTGAGAGTCGGGAATGGCGCAGGCCGAGGTTGGCAGGGGCCAGGAACGGGGTTGGGCGGCCTGGTCATATGTGTTTAGCCTATTGATGGCCTGTTTATATGCTATGTGTTTGTTTTGCATATGTTATCTGCTTGTGGGTTTTCTTGCTGGGCTTCGGCTTATGGCTGCTCTATGGTGCAGGTAAGGGCAAGGAGAAAGCCAACCAGCCATGAGTATAGCGGGCATGAAGCGGCGTGTACATGTTTGGCCTTCCTGGCTGCCACAGCCAGTGGATTTTGGGAGATGATTGTATTAAAACCTAGATTTTGTCGTTTAGCCGACTTGACTGTACTTATACGTTGTAAATATTTCTAAACAGTATTTTGGGATCCCAAGTGTTAAACTTTTATGATTTTCAATGAAATAGAGTTATTTCTAAAGTTTCTACTCTGTTTATGATGTAATTACACTTTTGCTTTAAAATCCTCGATTAGCAAGTGATTGCACGTTTTTAAACTCACTTAGTAACGGCTCTAAGGTAGTAGGGTGTGACACCAATAATCTCCAAGAGCCTCGTTTTCCACCATTTTCGCTTCTTTTTTAATTTTCTTGTGATTCATTGTACCAACCTACAACCAAGACAAAAAAAAGTGTAATCTTGCACTAAACACACATAAAAACTCAAGATTACCACAAAAACAACTTCTAAAGTGACCCTAAAATGAAGTTATCAAATTTCTCTCTCTGCCACGAGTCGAGCCTTAAATTTCTCGAGCTTTCCATCAACTCCCCTATTCTTCTTATAGATTCACTGGCACCCCATGGGCCTAAAGTCCAATGGCACATCTACAAGAGCTTAGACGAATTTAGAGTTCTTACACTCAATTTCCTGGTACTTGGCTTCGAGTCAAAGATCCCTCTCAGGCCTACCCATTTCCTACTTAAAGGCCAATAAATCAATGTTACTTGTGTTCCCAACCAGCTTGTGGGTTCACTATCCATCTCATAGATATTGAGTTCTGAGAACCCCTCCCCCCCTTTCACTATGACAAGACACCGTGACTTTCTAACTTGGATTAGTGTCTCCTACATCTACCTTGTTTTCATCGACTTGTGTCGGTGAGGATGTTTATCATTTTTCCATTAGATACTATTTTGTTACATGGCTTGAAATTCATTATGTAGTCGTTATTCAGAATTGTAGCATTTGTAGATCCAAACACTTTCTTGTTTACTAGACTATAAAACAGACCACCCTGAGTACCTTTAGGTTAGCCAACAAACAAGCAAACCTCAGTTCGATGTTCTAGATTTCCTATCTTTTTCCTCAAGACATAAGCAAGACACCCCCAAATTCCATAATGACGTAAACCAAGTTCACAACCATTCCATAATTCTAGTGGTGTCTTGGAGAGAGCTTTGAGACAACACAACATTTAAAAAATGTCACATGCAGTCTAGGTAGTATGTCTCAAAAATAGATCTGGGTAAGAAGTCGGTAGAGTTGAATAGCTTATCATAGAACACATTTTCATAAATGCTTGATGCATGCCGCTCAGCAACACCATTATGTTGCTGAGTCCCTAGGACAATTGCTTTAGAAAATTCTCCAAGTTCAATTAAATGATCTTGAATAAGATTATCCAGGTATCCTCCACCCCTATCAGATTGCAAGATCTTTAACATTTTACCTAATTGGATTTTAAATCCATAGCAATGAATTCTTTGAACTTCATGAAAAAATGTTAGAATTCCTAAGCTTTAGGTACTTACATGAGTCTCTAGAGAAATCGTCAGTGAATGTGTTGAAACACTCATAACCACCCATCACTTGAACATTTATTTGTCCCCAAACATTTGAATATACTACCCCTAGTGGTTCTTTGGCTCTTTCTCTTATCACAGACAATGGGCCCTTTGTCATTTTTCCCTCTGGAATAGATTCACAAATAGGTAGGTCACCCTAGGTGAGTTCAGTAGTATTAGCTTTCTTTCCTTTGCTCACTCCACCCCCAACAATCCTCTTTGAAGGATTTGGTGATCGTTGCATAGGAAAAATAGAAATATCTTCGATTATCACGAACTCGTTGTTATCCATAATTAACATCATGTTGCTGTTGGACAAATATTTCGTGAGGTTCTCACCATAGAGAAAGTTTTTAAAGATTAGAGAGAGTATGTGGTGGGAAGCCTCGAGCTATGATTATCAACTAAGTAGAAATTAACGCATTTCTTGACAAACATTTATTCATCAAAATTTTAAAAATAGCATAACATACAAAAATTTTTGAGATAAGTAAAATACTAAAACACTTATCTTCTATTTCTTAAGTACTTTAACTAGCCATGACCTAATGTGTCCCGGTAGGCGAGAGTAATAAATTTTTCATACATTATGAGTTTGACCCACGGTTTTGATTATAATAAACCTAATTCCTATAGTCACCGTACGGATGAGTCTATAGAAAGTCAATCTATAACCATCGATCCTAAGAAATTTAACCATGTTAATAAGTCCAGTGAACACATTCTGTAGGGAGACGAAATCAAAGCGTCATGAGGCCCCACTAAACTCTAACCTTGTTTAATCAACAGTGGAGATCGAATTCAAATTTTAAAACTCATTATTAAATCGTTTAGTATTTTATTCTTATGTTTGCCAAATTATTAAAAAAATTAATAAACCAACTTAGGTTTGCCAAATTATTAAAATAATCAATAAACCATAGTTTATAATTTTCTCATTAATTCTAAAATTACCATTGAAAATTTAACCCAAAAAAAAGATTTAATTTGTTTCTAATCAATTATTAGGTCCAACTAAAAGGAATAACCTAATACAATTAAGCACAACTTTAGTAAATGAGCTTTAACAATTCGAGCTTGCATGGAGGAGAGTTGGGTTCGGTATGTCAGACTCACTACTAAGGCTCCCTAACTTCCACACGAAGCCCAAAAAGATAGGATTTTGAACCTCCGTTTTATGAATTGTTGTTCAATTGATTAAGTCCAATCTAGTAATGCAAAGAAAATTATCATTTATAAGTGAAACCACCCAAAAGAGATAAATTCAAACTTTACATGTTTAATTGGGCCCAAATAAAACCTAAAATTTTATGAAAGTTTTACTTGAGTTTTCCCACATTTTTCAAAATAAAATTTGGGTCATCATTATACTTATATTTAAAGCCCAAATGCAAAAAAAAAAAAAAAACTTAATAATGATGCTTGATATGTTAATAATTGGAAGGGCCTAACATGTTACTATATGAGCACGTATTATTAAATTATGAAAATATACCACAATAATATACTACTTTGCAAAAATACCATAATTAATTAACATATAATTCATAAGAAAAAATTCGATATAATTAATTAAACAAGTTGCAAAATATTAAATTAATTAAAATAGAATTTATCAAACAAAATTAAATTTTAAATAATTAATTTAAACTAGATTACTAAGTTGTTAAGAATGACTAGATAAAATATTTTAACCAATTTTAAAATATCATAATATCTTTTAACAAAATTTAAAATATTTAAAATATCCAGAATGATCAGGTAACCAATTTCAAATATTTTAAACAATAAAAATATCTTGAATAATCATATAACCAATTTTAATATTTCAGTAATAACAAAATAAAAAAATATATATCTTAAAATATAATGATTTTGAGATAACCAAATCAAAATATTTTACAAAATCTAAAATATATAAAATAATCATAAAAATAAAATTTAAATATTTTAAACTTAACTGCACAAAATATATAATTTTAACAAATTTAAAATAATAAAAAAAAATTGTGAAAAAGCCTGTTGCGGGCCCCGCGTAGGGCCATTGTACAAATGCCATACGGCCCTGGGGTCTCAGCGACTTTTTACTGTATGCCAGACACACAAGCTGCCCAATCAGTCATAAAAAAAAATTAAAAATCTGGGCAGTATTTTAATCCTAAAACAACCAAATTATTACTAAATTTACATAAAAATAAATAAACAAACATGAATCAGATAACATGTACCGTCCAATTAATACCCAAGCATATCAATCAATTTCATAAATGTTCATTCATGAAAATAAACTAGCAACCTATGACTCTGAGGCTAGTTATTTGATATGCATATTACATGATCTTTATTCATTTTCATGTAATTTATATATTATCAACCAAACATGTAAATTCCTAGAACATGCTCTTATGAAATTGATACAAAACAGAGTAAAGTAAAGAAACTTATATTATGCAATAGAACTGGAACAACTCATTCATTCAATCTCTCTAACCTTTGATTCCTTTCTGTAGTAGAGTATTATCAAGAGATTGAACTAGATCAGCAACACAGACTTCCTCACCAAGCCTTTGATCAACCTAGAACTAGTGTAAGCTGGTTCTCAACACATGAGATAGAGATCTAGAAGAGAATAAGAGATAGTGGCTAGAAAATTATGATTCTGGAGTTTTCTGTGACTTACTCTTGTTGTCATCTGACTTACGTCATCTGAATTCTGTCCTTTTAAAACCCTAGCTATAACACTCTATTTATAGACACATCCATGAGCTTATTTTCTTATTTAAATCAATTAAAAAAATAAAATATAAATAAAGCTCTATCATGGCTGGCCCACACCATATAAGTTGGATGTAACGACCCAAATTAGCTAATAAGGCTTAAGGGCCTTGATTAGTGTGCCAGGAGGGCATGATGGGATTTATGTGTGACTTTGTTGAGTTAAATGCATGATTATGATTTAAAGCATGTTATATGACTATTTGTTTATCTGAGATGCATGACTATGTATATTGGTATGCATGTAGGCCCGGATCGTGTTAGAAGGGCATAATTGTAATTTTGGCCATGTTGGGCATAACTGTATTGATATGTGTTGATTGTTTGAGACCACAATGGTATGTGGGTGTATCAGTGATTTGTGACTCAAGGCGATCCCAGTGAGCAGGCTAGTGGAAAGTCATGACGGGAATTTATACCCGGCTCGGGGCGAGCCTGCGGGTATGAGCAGGAATTCAGAGAATAGATTGAGACTTATTTTGATGATGAGGGATACTTATTTGGTGATTTACCAGGTGTTGGAGAGCAACGGGAAAATACTAGAGACACTTGAGGATTAGCGGGAATTGGGTGAATGACTAAAATGGCCCTACTTGAACAAAAGGATTTAGAATTTATAGGGAGGGCGTTTTGGTCATTTGGCTTTTGGAGATAGGTTTTTATAAGGCTTTATAGAGAGTGGGAATGCTGAAAGAAAAGAAAAGAAAGAATAAGGAAAGAAAGAAAAGAGAGAAAACAGGGGGGTTTTCTCAAGGAACGGTTTGTGCATTCTTTCACCGTTCCTCTCCGTTTTTCTTGGGGCAAAGCTCGGTGGAGAGCTAGGATAGGCTGGGAATCAAGAATCTTAAGGTTATACTTGAAGATTTGGCAAGGATTAGCAAGAACACACCAACTTTTGAGGTAAGTTTTAGAGATTTCAGTTTTAAGGGTTTTGATGGTTTGAGCTGTGTTTTGAGCTGAGTTCATGGGAATTTTAGGGAATTTCTGGGCAAGCTTTGATGAGGAACAAGCTAAGGAGGTCTAGGGTTGAATCAAGGTCGAAATTTGTATCAATGGTAAGAATTCTAAGCCTTTAACTTTGTTGTTGACTGAATTTCTGAGTTTAGGGTTGATCATGGTAGATTTTGAGTTTTGGGTTGCTTGAGCTTGGGATTGAGTTCTTGGGATGCTTGGGATGAGTGTGAGGTGTTTATAAGCTTGATTTTGGGTTTGGAAAAGGGTTTGGGGAAGTTTGGTTTGAGATTGGTTGAAAGAAATCACAGAAATGCGATTTTGGGTTTTCTGGGCTGCAACTAGCGCTACAGCGCTAGTCAGTGGGCGCTGTAGCGCTAGTCCCTATTTTCTGTAGGGGTGTCCTGCTTGTAGCGCTACAGCGCCCTCTTTAGAGCGCTGTAGCGCTGTACTGTTCACAGAGGTGAATTTTTGGGTTTTTGATGAGGGATTTTGACCTAGGGTTCGGGGCTCGTTTCCGCCACTTTGTTTTGGGGATTTAGGAATTCCCGGGGGCTCGGGGGTGGTCCCGAGGCTAGGCATTCGGACTTGGGGTTCGGTGTTGACTTTGACCTATGTTTGTGCCTAGGTGTGCGCTAAGGCTCGAGTGGGATCGTGCTCAAGGAGTCAGGTGATCTAAGCTTTCAAATTGACAGGTAAGAAAACTATAACACCTGTAGGATAGGGCATGGGCCCATAGTGTGATTACGGGGCACGGCCCTATATTGCATGTTGCATGATGAGATGATTGTCGGGCACGGCCCTATTTTGCATCACATGTTAGGGTGCAGACTTAAATGAATTAATATTTGATTGCATGTTGTTGTGTTATATTATATGTGTGATTATAATGGAATGAACGGCAAGGGCCGAGAGCGGCGTAGGCCGGGTACGGCAGCGGGGCCGGAAGTAACACCTAGCACATGGGATGCTATAGTCAGGGCGGGGCCCGGTGGATACATGTGTTATCCTTACGGTGAGAACCGATACCCCAGGCTTCAGTAAGGCTCTGGGGCGGCATGGTCGTGTTTGCTTAGTCTAATGGTTGACTTGTTTATCTGTGGGCTATCTGATATGATTAATTATATATATTTGCATATGTTATGTTCTGCATGAGTTTTCTTGCTGGGCTTCGGCTCACGGGTGCTCCGTGTTGCAGGTAGGGCAAAGACTGAGTCGACCAACCATGAGTACGGAGAGCGTGAAGCGACGTGTACATGTTTGGCCTGCCCGACTGCTTTGGTTGGGGGTTTATTCGAAAATGGCTCTAATAATCTATGATTTTTATAACTGATCAATTGTAAACTTATTTTAAGATGTAAATAGTTTTCAAACCTCGTTTTGGGATCCCAAATGTTAATTACTAGAAGTTGTATTGAAACGACGCATTTTCAAAGATTACAGCCTTAACTTTTTATTAGCCACACTTTTGTTTCAAAACCTCGGTTAGCGAGTTCATTGCACACTGTTTTGTCTTAAAACTCACTTGGTAACGGCTCTAAGGTAGTAGGGCATTACATTGGACTCATGATATATGTCTTAAATTTAAGGTCCAATGGACTCAAATTCAAGACCATTTTATTTATACATTTTATAATTAATTAATTAATTAAATCCTTATTCAAATTAACTATTTATAATTTGAAACTTGATTTATTATTATTTATTAATATTAACACCAAATTTTCATTATTAATAAATAAACCCAAAATTCTATTTTATTCTCTAAATCACATATCTCTGTAAAAAAAATTCAAAACAGACCTAGTCCACTTTAAAAATCCTAACTACTAATTAAATGAATTAATTGAGACATTCTAGATGATTTAGTCGATGGTGATGTAGGGACCATGGATCCATGAAATCAACCTCCGATAAGTTACTGTTGACCTGTGAAATCGGCCAACGGTCGTATGTAAAATATACGACACCTTTTGAACGGAATAAATCTAATATACGATAGAGTACAAATATCTTAAATAAACACACAAAAAATTTATAGTGGTTCAGCCCTGTTCTGATGAACAGTAATAACCTAATCCACTTAGCTTTTATTATTGAATCACTCGATAATTACACTGATGAACAAAAGTATTCACTCGTTACTAATTTTCCCATAGTTTCTCCCAAAATATTCGTCAGATCCCTTTTAATAAATCCCTGGGTCCTTTATTTATAGTACCTAGGGGATGTTACATATCAGTAGTACTGGGATCATGGTTTGGTACACGATTATTAGGTAGTGGAGATATGTGTCCACCTCCCCATGATTATGAGATCGTGGGTCTTCTCGTTGTTTCTTTGTATCGTGGTAGACAATGCACAATTAAAACCTCTAGGAAAATGCTAAGTCTAGATTGCTCTATGAGAGACTTAGGTGCTAGGCTCGATGACCCTTTAGAGCTTGGGTGCTAGGCCCGTTGGTCCTCTAGGTGCTAGGCTTGTGATCTTCTGGGTGCTAGGCTTGTTGATCTTCTAGGTGCTAGGCCTATTGATCTCAGTCTGAACGAGCATGAATTTACCCGTTTTCGGGAGTGTAGGTTGACCACCCTGTGGAGGATATGGTGGACCGACCACCCCGAGGGGTTCTTGTGCATGCTTAGGCTGACCACCCTTAGGGGTTGGGGTCAAGTCGACCACCCTAGGGTTAGGGCCAGGCCGACCACCCCTAGGGGGATTTTGAACATCTCAGGCCGACCACCGCTAGGGGTTGGGGTCAAGCCAACCACCCCTAGGGGCTAGGGCCAGGCCGACCACCCCTAGGGGTTTAGGCCTGGTTGACTTCCCTATAGGCCCTGGACCTATCTTTTTTGCTCATCGGTCTTTTTTCAACACTTCATCGTTTTTCCCTGATTTGTGATGCCATGTGCCACTTTTTCATTCGCCACGTCATCCCTGGATTTTTTAGGGATAACAGTTACCGTGAATTTATTTACGAATAATTTCTTATTAATTCATCGTGACTTCACTATAGACTAGGAATTGAACTATTGAATTCATAGAACGTATTTCCAAACCACAAATACGTTATCCATTGTTATAACAATTACACTCAATCAATCCTCTATCAATGACTTACTAACGAGTTGGGTGCAAATTACTGTCTTACCCCTCATCAATATTTTATCCTTAACTCCCACTAAGTTCCGTATAAATGATATTACCGTGAACTTAATCACAGAAATGAGATCTCAAACATTTAATCTTTTGACTAAAGCAATTAAGAAAATCATCTTTTCACTTCTCATATAGAAGTTGTAGTTTTCATATCTATGAATAATACTCCCACTCAGTTACACTACTAAATCTCCAAGATGTAAGTATGGGTTGGACCATAGGGTAAGTTTGTAATTAACAAGTCAAAAGATTTAAATAATATAATTAGCAAAATACTATAACTCAGAATTAAGATTGACTTGACCTATAGTCAAAGTTACGACATTGATTAGATCTGATAACAGTGATACTTATTTAACTATCATTAATCAATATCGGTCCTACTCTGAAGTAACCAGATACATTATATCTTATTTACTTAGTCAATGCCTTGGACAAGATACCATACCCCGAATGTGTAAGTAGATCATATCGTAGATTAGCTAATCAATGAAAATCCAATGCAATGATCTAATCTTAGGACTCGTTCTTTTGTTCATATAATTACAACTATAATCCACTGTAACCTAGTAACTATAATTGTAACTATCCATATGTTCAAGATTTTATATATTTTTGTATTATTCCAATAATTATGTAATAAAACAAGCAAGCAACATGTTTATCAAACGAAATTATTTCTAATACTTTTATAGACAATATAAAATCGTGTTACATGTCCAACATGGTTTTATAAGGGAATAAAATCCAACAGGAGCTCTGGGGAAGCAACTGGTCTACCACTTGGACGAACATTCTGTGGTCACTGTATGGACACGTACGGACAGCTAAGGCGACACGTTGCCTGGTCCACTGACTTGGCGCTCTAAGACATGTCTCCAAACATCCCCAAATTCTTTCAAACATTTTGGGTACTCTTATATACTCCAAAGAAACACATTGGGCCCAAAAATATGCTTTATAAATGCCTATACCACAAAATCAACTCTCACATGTTGACTTTTGTGAAATCGTTATGGTTTCGCACCTCTTCGTGCCTAACCAATTTCATCATGTATTTAACCAATCATAACATTGCCCCACTTGATTAAATGCATCCTTAATTCTCTAGCCAAACGATATTAGTGCACAAAATAAAGTAACTTTGGGTTTGAACTTTATCTTAGAGAAACACTACAAACCTTCTACCGAAATGCTAAGGCATTCTTAAATGATTGAGCCCAACATTCTTAGTGATAAAAACCGGTAATGTCTAACACACATCTATCTGATTACTAATTTATTTCCCACCTTTCGCCCTTAGCACTTCTAATGGCCTTGTGCTTGATCCAATCATGAACCATCCGGAGAGAAAAATCCTACTCTCTTGAGACGTGGCACCACCTCTGGGTTCACATAGGTAAAATTCTTACAACATCTTCGCTGCCTTTAGAGATGCTTGGTGCTCGTCATCTGAATTTCTTTAAAATCCTATGGCTTAACCCTTATGATCGGTAGCAACCAACATTAATTCATCCATGATGGGACCTTTAAGTTGTTAATGTTGAAACTATTCTCTTATCAATGACTTGTTCGTATCCATTAAACTCTACACTTGATGTATACAAGTTTTGAGTTGGGTTGTCATCATTAGGGAATCTATTTGTCAAGGAGTTTTAGTCACATCCCTTAATTTATGGAACTCACCAAATCTCTCCCAAGAGGTTTGGTAAACGGATCCGCTAAGTTCTCACAAGATTTCACATATGAAATTGATATGATACTCTTATCAATCAATTCTCTCACATAGTCAAGTCTTAGATTTATATGTCTAGACTTCCCATTATATATCTTGTTGTAAGCTTCAACCATAGTGGCTTGACTATCACAATGTATCAAAATCGTCAATACATCAACCACATTTTTCGATATCTCCAACATGAGATCTTTTAGCCACTTAGCCTCTTTGTCGGTTGTCGCTAGAGCTACAAACTCGAACTCCATGGTTGAGTAACATATACATGTTTGTTCATTAGATCCCCAAGAAACCGCAGTTGTGGAGAGATTATCTCCTACAACGGATATCCAAATTCCGTCGAAATATCCTTCAAGTATCTTAGAAAACTTAGAATATTGGAGGCATAACTCTTTGGTCCTTTTAAGGTATCCAAATACGCTTTTCCACGACCTTCCTATGTAAGATACATGGGCTGCTAGTAAACCTACTTATTTTACTAACCGCAAATGTAATGTCCACTCTAGTACAATGAGCGGCATACATCAAACTCCCAATTGCACTTGCATATTCTAGTTGAGCCACAACTCTCCCTTCATTCTTTTCAAGCTTTAGAAGATAGAACCCTCTTTGTTTCTATTATGCCTTTCATTTCATTACTAAATAAAAAAAAATCATCAATATATAGACACACTAAGATGACATAGTCCTCACAAGTCTTAGAGTATAAGCACTTTTCCGCACTATTGTGTCTAAACCCATCCAAAACAATGGCCTCATCAAACTTCTCATGCCATTGTTTTGGTGCTTGTTTCAAATTATGTAAAGATTTAACAAGCTTACACACATTATATTAATTTCCCCTTAGAACAAACCCTTCCAGTTGTTCCATGTACACCACCTCATCGAGGTTACCATTTAGGAATGTCATTTTGACATCCATTTGATGAACATATAAGTTGTGTATTGATGATAAGGAAAACAACAATCTTATAGATGTTGTCCTTGCAACTAATGCATAGGTATCAAAATAATTTATGCCCTCCTTTTGTCTAAACCCTTTGGCCACCAACCTTTCCATATAGGCTTGAATGGTCTCATTAGTGTTGTATTTTCTTCAAAATACTCACTTGCAACCTATTAGCTTTGATCTTTGTGGTAGAACAATAATCTCCCAAGTGTGGTTAGACATGATTGATTCTATCTCATCATTTAGTGCCTCTTTCCAAAAGTTAGAGTCCCTTGAGGACATAGTTTCTTATGAAGTTTTAGGATCATCCTCCACTTGAAGTACCATAGGATACTTCCAAGTGACTCCCTTATGGTTTCCCTCTACTAGGTAAAGAGTCTCCACTTGAGAGGTTTCACTTTGTGATCCACTCTCTTTAAGCCTTTGACTTCTTCTAGGCAATATCGGTTGCCCTGCAACTTGAAGGTAACTCCTCTTGAGTTCCTTCTAATGAGATCGTTTCTAGAGGCTTATTGTCCCTATATAAAATCTCAAAGAACTCAAATTCTCTTAATTCAATTATCACATTAGACTCCAAGTATAATAGCCTATAGGCCTTGCTACTTGAGGCATAGCCTACAAATGCACATTTGATGGCCCTTGGACCAAACTTAACCATTTTAGGCTCTTGCAATAAGCAAGGCATCCCCACACTTAGAGAAACCCTAGGTTGGGCCTCCTTCCTTTCCATATCTCATATGGTGAAATTTGATTATTCTTTATACGAATCCATTTTAGAATATGACAAGCAGTAAGCAAGGCTTCTCCCCATAACGCAAAACTCAAATTTGCATGTAATAGCATCACATTTATCATTTAAACATATGTTCTATTCTTTCTTTCCGCTATACCATTTTGTTGGGGTGTAGAAAGAGTACATTCATGTATTATACCATGCATCTCACAAAACTCATTAAAATCATTGGAAAAGTATTCACCACCCCTATCATTGTTAATTACTTTAATTTTATTTTCCAATTAATTTTCAACTTCTGCTTTATAGATTTTAAACATGCTAAACGTCTCGTCCTTATTCTTAAGAAAGTACACATATGTGAATCTAGAACAATCATCAATAAAGGTAACATAATACCTATGTCCACCTATAGTAATTATTCCATTCAATTCACATAAATCACTATGTATCTGTGGATGCCAAAATTTCAGTTATGCAAGGCCCCTACCTCACGTCCCTCAACATAGGCTCGGGGTGGAAACAACAAAGCCAAACCTTGCGCCTTACACTAAAGGCCTCACAAAGAATGGTCTCACCCACAAGCCTCCATCTTGCGCCAACCTCTCGCGAGGCACACTCTCACCCTCGAGCCTCTGTGTCGCGTGCGGCACCTAGCGAAGCATGGCCTCACCTACAGGCCTCCATCTCACGTGTGGCACCTCGCAAGGCATGGCCTCACCTACAGGCCTCTGTCTCGCGCGCGGCACCTTGTGACGCATGTCCTTGCCCACAGGCCTCCGTCTTGCGCGTAGCATCTCGTGAAGCTTGGCTTCACCCACAGGCCTCCTTCTCATATGCGACACCTCCCGACGCATGCCCTCGCCAACGAACCTCCGTCTCACGTATGGCACCTCACGACGCATGCCCTCGCCCATGAGCCTCCGTCTCACACCTAGCACCACGCGACCAACGACCTTGCCCACATGCCTTTGTCTCATGTGCAGCACCTCGCGACGCACGCCCTCTCCCACAAGCCTCTGCCTCGCGCCAACATCTTATGAGGCGTAGCCTTGTGCATGGTCCTTCACCCCATGTCGGGCATCTCGCGAGGTTCTTGCATCCCATACTTCTTGGGACCCTATCCTCCGTGATGACCCATAAGAGCTTCAATACCTGAAGACCATAGGAATAAGGTGCCTTGTGAGGATAACAACAAAAACACAACTCCAAGAGATCGTACAGGTATGAAGTACGTATGGGGGTACGGCCCTGAATACCACAGGTATCAGATCCTAATCTCTATGCCAGACAAGTAGTGGTCGTACGAGTCAGGTACTCAATGTGGTCCCTCCTACCCAACCTATGAAATTCATGCTAAACAGGTGGTGGAGGTACAACCGGGTAGTAAAGTTAAGGTGCTCCTGCAGACCTTTGGCGTGTGCTGGAGCCAACCACCACTCTCCCAGCGCCACTACCATCTGTAGTCTGCCTATACTGGGCCATGTCCCCCCAGGAAGACCATGTATAGTGACCCAATAGTGCTCTCATATAAATATGTCATCCCTTCACCTGAGAAGGGGGTCAAATTTTTGGAGTTTTGTAATGAGTCATTGCTAATGAAAACACACATTTTACATTCTCTCAATTTTCCATTCTAAATTTCCAGCATTTACGTTTTGTGTTCTTGAAACCATCAGAAAGTTTGCTTGAAGTTCAGTCAATTCAAGTTCGCTTCTTTTACAACTCACAAAGTTCTTGATCTAACATAGTTGGCGAGTTCTTACTATGAACAGTTTGGCAACATCTGTGGGAAGGATAAGTGTCAAGACACTGTTCTTCTATTGATTCCAGCAGGGAAAGATGCCAAGACATTCTAAGCATTTGAGAGAACCACAAGAGGTTGAGGTCCACCTGGACGAAGATCAGCTGAAAGCCTCCATGAGGAACCCTCCACCACCTAAAAATGTATATGCACCAAAGGAGCCCAGGGCTCCTGAAGATGAAAGGGAGGCTTCATCCCCAGGTGTCTAGGTCAATGGAGACTGTAATGCCCTACTACCCAAGGACCGTTACGTGGTGCATTTAAACAGTGCTAAATTCGCTAACTGAGACATTTGGTCATAATCGTGTAACTAAATATGATTAACGGTTAGGGCTAAAAATTTTGGTCAAAGATACAACGTTTCACTAAAACATTTACTGTATACATTGGGATCCCAAAATATATTTTAAAGGTTAACTACAATAAAATATTTACAACCAGTTGACCTAAGTGGAAAAATAGGGTTTATCCCTAGTTCCTCTTTAAACCCTCGGCCGTGGTGGTCGAGCAGCCACATATGTACACATTGTCACCTAAGCTCTCCAACTCAAGGATGGTCCATCTTTCTTTTGCCTTTACCTGCACCACATAGCACCCGTGAGCCGAAGCTCAACAAGAAAACTCAATATGCTCATGAACAAGTAATAACATGTCACCAAATCACAATAGGCATGCCTAGCAGTAATAACCCTACTCGTGAATGGAAGCAGGTACAATGAAATTTTTGTGGAGTCCTGCGCTCTGATTAGATGACTAATAAGTCTCTCGCTCTGAGGTAGATGACTAATAAATCTCTCTCTGAATAGACGACTAATAAGTCATACTCTGTATAGATGACTAATAAGTCTATCTCTGAGTAGATGACTAATAAGTCTATCTCTGAGTAGATGACTAATAAGTCTATCTCTGAAGTAGATGACTAATAAGTCATACTCTGTATAGATGATTGATAAGTCTATCTCTGTTTAGATGACTGATAGGTCTATCTTTGTATAGATGACTTATAAGTCTATCTCTGAGATAGACGACTGATAAGTCCATCTCTGTGTAGATGACTGATAAGTCCATCTCTGTATAGATGATTGATAAGTCTATCTCTGTTTAGATGACTGATAAGTCTATCTCCGAGGTCCCACACCCTAACACAAATCTAGATTAATTACTTTATGTTTGGCATTCTTATATATTTTTTACAGTATAATTTTTATTGTGTACTTTCTCTACCAATACTTTTGTAGCAAAAATACTACCACTAGAAATATTTTATTTGCTAGTGCCAAAATATGATATAATTTAGTAGCAATAAATTTATATCTACTACCTAGGAATTGATTACTAAATGAGACAAAAAGCAAAGATAAAATCATACAAAATGCATCAATTTTATATTTGGTGCTAATATTTAATTTTAGCTACAAAAAAGTATTAGTAGCTGACAATATAAATATGCTACCAAATATTTTGGTAGCTGACGTATTTGGTATCATTTAATTATAATTTGCCACTAAATCATTTTGCTACCAAAATTTAGTAGCAAATTTATTCATTGGCGCCAATAATATTAGCTACCAAAGAACATTGGTAGCTGAAAATATAAATATGTTACCAAAATATTTGGTAGCAGTAATATTTGGTATTGTATGATTATAATTTACTACTGAATCATTTTGCTACCAAAATTTAGTAGCAAATGATAATTAACTACTACCAAAAATATTTGGTAGCTAAAACTTTTGTAGCTAAAAACCTGATTTCTTGTACCCCTAGCCGTGCCCACGCCACCTCCACCCCAAGTCGTGGCCTCCTCCACCGCCGGACCTTCTTACCGCCACCCATAATGGTAACACACCTAGGGTTTGTGTTATACAAACCCTAATGTGGTGTTACCAAAATTATTTTAATTATTAATTTAATTAAAAATCTGAAATTGAATTAAAATAGTTTTAATTTGGAAATTTCTTTAATTGAAATAATATTGATTATTTTCCTTAATTAAAAATGTTTCAATTATTCTCTTCCATAATTAAAATTGTTTTAATTAAAATATCCAATATTAAAATCATTCTGAATTTTAATTTATTAAAATTAAATTGTTTAATTTTATTTTTGAATTAAATTACCCAAATTCAAATTGGGCCTTAGAAACTATTTGGGTGTTAAAACCCAAAGTTTAATTATTTTAAAAGGTTGTTTAAAATAATTAAAAAGTTGTATAATTCAAAATGGATATGGAAAAGGGTGGCATTGGCTCAACAAGACTACATCTCAAGGTTCGAGAGCAAGGTGCTCTTCATTAGGCCTTAGCTAGTCTAGGTTATATTTTCATGTATTTTTTGCAAGTGTTGTAATTTTTCTAGAAATACCCAAAAGTTACCAACTCACTTTTATTTACTTATTATAAATGTTTTAATATGATTAAAGTGTTTAATATTTTGTCATGCATTATAACATGCCATTCATATACCCACACAGTATGAAATTAGCATGTATTACATCCGTATAGTAACATGCTATTAGGAACGTCCTATATTTTATTATACGTTTATATATGATAATTCATATAATAATAAACTTAGTCTTGATTAGTTAAGATGGTAAATCAAAATTAAAGTTGTTTAATTTGTTATTTTAATGAAAAAAAATTATTAAAATAAAAATGATATTAAGCAAAATCAAAATTAGAATTAAGGGCACATTATTTTTTATTTTTTTTCTTAATTGGATTAGTGATTATTAGAATATCATTTGATGAAAATAATTAAATTTATTTTTACAACTAAATTAAAAAAATATTGATTTTGTGAAAAACATTTTTTTTTCAAAATAGTGAGTGGGAGAGGGAGTTATGACAATAAGTTTTATGGTCTCCATTATTGGTTGAACACCGAGAGGCATAGGAAGGGCCTCGTGTCGCCTCCATTTACGGCCTCCTTAAGGAAAGGCTTCTAAATATTTTTATTTTATCTCAAGGTTGACTTCTCTTATGAGAATATAATTAGTAATGTATTTCAAGTTTGACTAGCCCCAAGGCACACTCTTGAGTTAAGTCATTAATTGAAAATAATGGGTTACACTCCGAAGGTGTATCTAGGCTTTCGAGCACGACTAGTGCATCTTGACCAAACTAGTGGTAGTTCATAAGTCAAAAGAAAAAAATGCGTTTTTAAGTTTTCACTTATGAAATTGAGATTTCTCTCAAAATTAATTTGGAGTTAGTCTGACCTACCCCAAGGCTAGTCCATTAATTTTTAAATTAATTTATCATTTATTAGTATATCATTTTTATGTGTTTTTATATGTTGCATTCATGCATCATGTTTACTTTTCCAAATAAAATCTTATATTTATTATATGTTTTAATTCATTATATTTTGTTTATTTATTTCCAGCAACAATGGTTAATTCTCTTAATTCTAATCAAGGACCTCAAAATGTGATAGAACCAGTGAATCCTTATGACGGCTACCTAAGTACTTTTCATTTAAACTTCAACAATTTAGATGATTGGTACAGAAGCATACATATAGTTTTGAGTAAAGTAAAAATCTATGATGCAATCATAGATGTGCCTCCACATGAGCTATCAACTTTATCTAATTATGATGATCATCAAAAATATGCGGATTGGATGATATCTTATTATTTGACTCGTCATTGCATACTAAAGACTAGCCTGACAATATTAAATCAAGATGTGTAAACCTCAAATCTGCATACGAGATATGGGAAAAGATCAAAAGAGACACTTTTTATCACTTAAAAAGTTTGCAAGACGAAACAGTAAATATGATTTGCTCATCTCTTTTTAATATATTTTAATATATTTGAATAGTTTATTCAAATTTTTATGCCACAAACCATATGTTTGTCTATAGGATCTTGGAATTTAAATCTAGATGCATGCTTCCTATTATTTTTCCAAACACATAATAGAAACATATAATAACATGACATACATATGAATATCTAATTCGTAAATTAACATAAACAAAAAAATGTAGAAACTTACGAATATGCAGCTGAACTGGAACAACTCCTTCCTTAAATCACTCTAACCCTTTATTCCTTTCTGTAGCAGAGTATTATCAAGAGATTGAACTAGATCATCAACACAGCCTTCCTCACCAAGCCTTTCATCAGCCTAGAACTAGTGTGGGCTGGTTCTCAACACATGAGATAGAGATCTAGAAGAGAAGAAGAGATAGTGGCTAAAAAAGGATTAGAGTGTCTAGGTTTTCACTTACCCAATGAATCAACTGAGACTGACTTATGAAAACCCTAGATATCATATTCCTTATACAGACAACTTAATGGGCTTTATTTAAATTTAAATTAATTAAAATAATAAACAAAAAGATATAAGCCTTGGGCTCCCACAAATGGCCTTGGGTCCAATCTCTTTCAATGACTTACTAACAAGCTGGGTGAAAATTACCGTTTTACCCCTCATCAGTATTTTATCCTTAACTTCCACTAAGTTCCTTATAAATGATTGTTGACTCATGATTTGGCCAACGACACGGAGTCAAATATACGACAAAAGATAAAACGGCAAGTAAGAAAGATAATCCAATGAAAGAGAGGAAAACACCAAGGATTTATAATGGTTCGGCCCCAAAATATGGTAATGACCTACGTCCACTTAGTGCTATTATTAAGATTGAATCTCAAAGTTGTGATCAAAGAACTAGAGTTCTTGAGTTTCACAAACCTTGGAAGAAATACAATAAAACGATGGATAACTGCACTATAGCTCTCTCTTTTTCTCTATCTTAGCAAAAAGATTCAGGAATCAAAAGTCCCTTCCTTGAGCTATTTCATGCATATTTATAGGCTCAATGAGGGTTACATGGGCCAACAGGCCATATCTTTCCTTACTAACCGCGCATCAAGGTCATAATGAGGAAATATTCAATGTATTAATTATAAGATTACAGTGTAAGAAGGAAACAAATCAAGTTATACGACCAGCCTAGTCGTATCTAAAAGTTAAGCCCTGACGAAGTGGTGTGCTTCTGGTCGATAGTCGAGCAGTACTCTCTGCCATGTGTCAACTACATAGGAGAAATCCTTGCCACGTTATCAGTAGCCGTTTTTAGGGTAAACAATGATATTTCTATGATCTTAATCACATAAATGAGATCTCAGCCATTTAACCTTTTGAACAAATCAATTAAGGAAATCATTTTTTCACTTCTCATATAGAAGTTGTAGATTTCATATCTATGAATATTACTCCCACTCAATTACACTACTAAATCTCCAAGATATAAGTATGGGCTAGACCGTAGGGTAAGCTGGTAATGAACACGTCAAAAGATTTAAATAATATAATTAGAAGAATATTATCACTCAGAATTAAGATCGGCTTAACCTATGGTCAACGTTGTTACATTGATTAGATTCGATAACAATGATACTTTTTTATTAATCAATAATCAATATCGGTCCTAGTCCAATGTAACCAAATACATCTTATCATATATACTTGGTCAATGCCTTGGACAAGACATCACACCCCGAATGTGTAAGTAGATCATATCATAGATTGCCTAATCAGTGAAAATCCAATACACTGATCTAATCTTAGGACTCGTTCTTTTGAACATATAATTACAATTATAATCCATTGTGACCTAGTCACTATAATTGTAATTATCCATATGTTTGGGATTTTATGAATGTTTGTATTATTTCAATAATCATGTAATAAAAAAAAG
Source organism: Humulus lupulus (assembly GCF_963169125.1). NCBI lineage: Eukaryota > Viridiplantae > Streptophyta > Magnoliopsida > Rosales > Cannabaceae > Humulus > Humulus lupulus. The sequence continues at coordinate 142,503,160 of NC_084800.1, read as the reverse complement.
CAAGCAACACGGTTGTCAAACTAAATGATTTCGACTACCTTTATTTACAATATGAAATCGTGTTACATGTCTGACATGGTTTTTTAAGGGCATAAAAACCCAATATTGTCTTGTTTTCATGAACGCATTATTCAAGAAAAGAAAGAAATGCGAAATAAAAACAAGAAAATGATTACAGATTGGTAGACCAAGAAATAAGTGGCATGGAATTTAGTTTTTTATTTTCGACTTTGTATTAAGTCTGTTTCTTTAAATTAGTTCTAGAAGTCTTTCTAGAAACTATATTTTAGATTCCTTTATTTGATGAGTGAACAGGTGTAATATTTCTTTTGAATAATAAATTCAGTTGTTATTTTTAAAATATATTTGTTCCACCTATTTCATCATTGAGTACAAGTGATAATTATGAATTATTCATTATTCTGCAAATCATAGATTTAATAAATAATACATATTATTCCAACCACAATTAGAACGTCTTGGCATCTTTTCCTGCCAGAATCAATGGAAGAATAATGGCTTGGCACTTATCCTTCCCACAGAAAACGCCAAACTATTGACGGTAAGAACCTGTCAATGAAATATGGATGGAAAACTCAAAAACTTAAATCAATATCTAATGAACACAAATGAACTTATAGAAACTTGAAAGAAAATTGCAAGTAGGAAATACAAAGAAAACTCGTATTTTGCTCTTAGATTAATCTGATCTTACAAGAATTTTCCAACCCCTTTGTTTGAGGGGTCAGGATCAGTTTATAGTGAAGCTCTAATGGCTTATGATACATTGTGGTCTCAGGGGACCATATGGTACATGGGTACATTGTCAGTGTGGTGGCACAGGTAGTAGTGGTGTAGAAGGTCGTGGTGTCGGCTTTGGTACATAGTCAGGGTCCGTGGGGATGCCTCCACTACTTATTTAGTACGAGTGTCAGAGAAGTGGCACCAAACGTAGTGGCACAGGTGTTTGTGGTTTCGACTCTGATATATGGTCAGAGACATGCAAGCCATGTCACCACTCCTCGTACTTCCACCACTTGCCATAGATGGACGTCAAGGTTACGCCTCTATGCTCCCCATGGTCGTACAACCTGTTCCCGTACGCGTACCTTGTACCTGAAGGTTGCCCTCGTATATCCAAGACACACCCTTGTTCCAAGCCCCTTTTTACTTTGCTAAATATAAGAGGATTTATAGCCTTGAGTGAGATAAGCATGTGGGAGTCGCGCCCCACTGGTGACACCTTCCTTAGAAAATAAAGCAGGGCCTCTCAACGAGGCATATACTTATATCATAGAGGGGTGGCCTTGCAAGATGATGCGTGGGCTTGGGCACCTAGGCATGGTCGAGGCGTGGCCTTGCGAAATGCGAGAGAGTGCGCTTCCCTGGGCACTTGGGAGAGGCATGCGAGGCATGGCCTCGCGAGATGGGATGGTGTGCGAGGCCCTCCTGTGAAGCATACGAGCGAGGCACACAGTTGGTGGCACAAGGCCCTCAGGTAGAGCATGCGAGCGAGGCACGCGGCTGGTGGCACGAGGCCCTCATGTGGAGCACACGAGCGAGGCACGCGGCTGGTGGCGTGAGGCCCTCATGTGGAGCACGTGAGCGAGGCACGCGGCTGGTGACGCGAAACCCTCATTTGGAGCACGCGAGCGAGGCACACGGCTGGTGGCGCGAGGCCCTCATTTGGAGCACGCGAGCGAGGCCCTCATGTGGAGCATGCGAGCGAGGCACATGGCTGGTGGCGCGAGGCCCTCATGTGGAGTACGCGAACAAGGCACGCAGCTGGTGGCGCGAGGCCCTCATGTGGAGCACACGAGTGAGGAACGCGGATGGTGGCGCGAGGCCCTCATTTGGAGCACACAAGTGAGGCATGCAGCTGGTGGCGCGAGGCCCCCATTTGGAGCATGCGAACAAGGCACGCGGTTGGTTGCGCGGGGCCCTCATTTAGAGCACGCAAGCAAGGCATGGGGCTGGTGTCATGAGGCCCTCATGTGGAGCACACGAGCGAGGCACACGGCTGGTGGACACGACCAGGTTCTGAAACTTAGAAGTTGGTAAAATTGATTATCCAGTGTTTTTCTAAAAAATGCGAGGTGTCAATATAACTAACACGAACTAAGTTTTAATTAAATATCCTAGACACAACCAGGTTCCGAAACTTAGAAGTTGGTAAAATTGATTAACCAGTGTTTTTCTAAAAAATGCGAGGTGTCAATATAACTAACGCGAACTAAGTTTTTAATTAAATATCCTAGACAAGACCAGGTTCCGAAACTTAGAAGTTGGTAAAATTGATTAACCAGTGTTTTTTCTAAAGAAAAAGCGAGGTGTCGATAAAACTAACGCAAACTAGGTTTTTAATTAAAAACCTCGGATATGACTGGGTCTAAGGCTTGATACTTAACAGGTATGATATAAATCGTCAGTTTTGGTTACGGCCAGAAGTAAAGTATCTATCTCGACCTAAGGGTCATTTCCTAAGGCTTTAAACGTGCACGTCATGAGGCATGAGAAAGAAATCAAGGAATAAATAAAACTTAGATATTGAAATTATAGATTAAATTGTCTTGAGGAGAATAACCTCTTGCTTAACGTTTACAAAAAAATATATATATATATAACATAAATGAAGGAAAATAAAATCTAAGACCCTCCAGGCCGCTCTGAGGATGTCACCTCCTTGATCTCCTGCTCGCCAGCGACAGAGGCCTCCCTAGTCTCAGACTGCAGCTCTTGTTGAAGCCGAGCCTTGAACTTCTCGAGGTAGTGCCCCCACACTTCGGAGGCCATGAAGGAGAAGTTGCCGTCCTGATTGAAGGCCCAGCAGTGGTACAGCATGCTCTCCATGGAGGATGTCGATGCCTTCTTTTCCTCCTGAATAGCCGCCTCGACCTCCAGCTGTTTGGCCTTGGGCCCCTCGAGCTTGGCCTGAAGGGCAGCCAAGGCAGCCTTTGCTGCCTACTCACCCTCTTGAGTCGTGGTTAAGGCAGCCTTTGTCACCTGTTCACCTGCTTGGGCTGCCGCCAAAGCAGCCTTGGCACTTTGTTCGCTTTGTTGAGAGGCGGCAAGAGCAGCTTGGGCCGCAGTCAGGGCAGCCTGAGCAATTTGGAGTTCGGCCTTGAGTTCATCATTCCTGGCCTTGGCCTAAGATATGCTGCGATGTTGAGCCAAGACCGCCTACAAAAAGCAAGGAAACAGTTAGGCACATACCAGGGAAAAATAATAAAAGTCAGGTCAGGGAAAATGCTTACTGTGAGGTTCATTCCCAGGGCCGATTCCATAACGTTCTTCGGGCTCCTCTCCTTGATCGCCCTCAGGTCATTGGACTTGGCCTTATAAAAGTGCTCCATCGCGTGGTTCGCCATCTCGTAGACAGTCCCCCGAAAAGTGTCTGGAATTTGCTCCAGGTCCTGGGTGTTGACAGGGATGCGAACAGTGGCGGCAGGGACTATTGGAGCTGGGGGACCAACTGGTGCTACCTGGTCCCGAGCAGGAGCTTGGGGAAAGTGAGGAGGGGGTGCAGCCGGACCCCTCTTCTCCGGGGGTGCGGCAGGCGGAGCTCCCGAGCTCGAGCCTTTCCCCTTGGCCAGGGATTTGGAAGCAGTCGCGGCCCGGGGAGGCGTTTTCTTTGACGTGGGCTGAAGTTTCTTCACAAGGGGACCCTCGCTGGATCTCCCTTCCTAGAACATCAAGCGGATGTCGGGTTCCCCTCGCTGTGCCATCTCCTCACCTGATAAATAATGGGAAATGACGTTAAGTATGCATATACATTCATCAGTTTACAAAGAAAATATGTACATAGTAACAAAAAAATCCTACCCTCCGAGCTAGAGGAGGAGTCTATTTCCACGACCTCTGACCTTGGAACTGCTATAGGGGAAGGAGAGCCTAAGTCAACCACTTCTTGGATTAGGGGAGGTTCTGGGTCAGGTTTTACCTCAGGACTAGACTCCTCTACATATTGCCTAAGTCCAGGAGCAACAACACCTTGGAGAAGGGAAGGCCACGACCTAAGGTTGGTTCCATACTCTTCGAAGAAGGCCGACCTAAAGGATAGGGTATTGTCTACTACTACGATCCCCCTAGGATGACCCATGTCATGACGCAGCACTAAATGGTCCACACACTGGAGCAAGGTTATGTTACGATTGGGGACATTAGGGTGACGGTGTACGAGCTGGTTTGGGTTAAACCTGACTAGCCTAAGGTCGGCAACAGCCCTATCTAAATCCCTAAGGGATATGGGTTACCTTGACCGGAGGGGCCGGCTGCTACCCCTAATGCAGCTCGCTCAGCAATGGGGTCCTGGGCGGCTTCGGGAGCTCGCCTCTTGCGCACGAAGGGTACCTCGTCCTCTTCTGGCTCCTCGCTATCGATGGGCTCAGCGTTCCTTTCAGGAACGGGCGGGAGCTCGCGAATTATAGGAACGTTGGCCCGCATTCTTCTCAAGGACAGGGTTTGACCTTCAACAAGTAACTTACACGCCAACATCGTGTCGTCAAACACGAGCTGGCATTAGTCCTTCTCGCTGGACGGGATCCCCGCCAAAGTATCATATTGACCCCCAAGGGTCACTGATTTGGCTGTCCTCACAAAAATGGCTGCACGAAGACACTCCAGTCAATATACACGTAAGAAAAACTAAGTGTGAAAGGAACTTTCTTTTTTCTAAGCTAAGAAAAGAAAGAAGACTTACGAGGGTGGTTGAAGTATCGGTGTTCGCAGTTGCGAAACCCATTTCAACATAAAGAACTGGTCTTTGAATTCGTTGGGATGACTGGGCAGCTCGATGACTGCGGGAGAGTTCGAGAACTGGGTCAAGTAATAGAACCCGTTGCCTCATCCCCTTTAGTCCGGGCTGGCTTTGAGGCAGAAGAAGTAGAGGATGTTTGCCAAAGTGGGGACCTCCCACTCGTGCTTCAGAAAGAGGTACTTCAACCCCGCCAATAGCCGATACGAGTTGGGGGGAGCTGGAATGGCGCCAACCTCACATAGTTGAGGAAGTCCGCGAAGTACTGGTCAAGGGGGAGGAAGGCCCCGGCCTTTAAGTGTTCATCACTACAGGCTGCGAAATTGTCCTGGAGTGGTGCACAGCTCCGCTCCCCCTCGTAGGGAGGTCGGGCGATGAGAGCACCCATCCCAGCCTCGATGTTATGGGACAGCAGAATCTTGTTGACCCTTCCTTGGGTCGTTATCTTAGAGACAATCCTTTCGTCCTCGAAAAAGGCGTCAGGAGCGACCGCAACCTCCTTCTCCACCACGGGGCCGAATTCAGTAAGGGGGAATTAGGGACGACCTCCTTTCCCTTGTGAGATTACTGGGACGATGAGCCAGCTACGTTCTTCTTGGATGCACCTTTCTTGGGTGCCATCAGCTCACCTATCGAATAAGAACGATGGAGTTTTTAGTGGACGACGTAGAATTTTTTTAACAGAAGAAATAACAAAGGCCAGGGGTCCTAACACGCGAGCTGATGCAATATCAGCCCGCGGTGTGATGCCACGCGTTGCCTATGCTACGCGCCTAGGTTTCCCAACAGACCTCTGATATTTAGGGATCTGTGTGTCAGAAAGTCAGGCCACCACCCTCCTTGGGGAACGGTTTATAGCAAAACTACCCAAGAAGCATAGCCCCTAAGCAACCTAATGTCGAAACCTAAAAACATTTCATCTCCTACATGCCTAATGGATATTTTCTAAAAATTACCCAGGAATCACCGGAAGATTTACCCAGTTTATGAACATCACCATCTTAGATGTATTTTAGAATCTACTCAATAAACCTAAACCGAAACATGTGCACCAAAAACATGTGGGAACAGCCTAATGCTAGTGATGGTGAAGTGCAAATTGGCGTTAAAAATAAAGAAGAAATACACAAAAAACTAGTAAAAGAAAGTTCCAATAGAATAGAGAACTTACAGTGTGTTCATCGACGGAAGGAATGTGCAACGTAGAAGGAGAGTTCGTAAAAAAATGCTTGGTGGCTGGGCTTACGGAGGTTTCGGTAGTAGATTTTTGGGATTTTATGAGAAAGGGAAGATGGGTTTTCAAAATTCAGAGGAGAGAAAACTAGGAAAATTTTCACATGAGAGGGTATGGACACTGAAAATTGCCAACCCTATTTTTACGTAATAAGCATAAAGAAACACGGACCGTCCGATGAAGCTAATGCAAGATGAGAGGGTCATGCTTCGAAAGATTAAACGACAGCAAAAAAGGTGGCCATGCCATTTAATGCAATCCTCAAAACCCGAGCAGGCACCAATCGCGGCGTTCCACGTGTCCAGTACTCAAGTAATGAACAAACATGGATAATCGCAACAGAAGTTTAAAAGTCCCCACTGTGTCAGTCAGAGAATGACGTCATAAGACATGGGCAAGGACTTGGGGGGAAAATGTACGCCCTGATATTCAGCCTGGGTCTTTTATGCAGCTCGAGTACAGCTGGCTATCTAAGAACAATTCTAAGGGACCCACAAGTTGATATCTCCTCAGCGAAGGCAGTGCGACCCCCTAGATAATAACACGAGCTGAGGAGCACGAAACATTAAAGTGCGAGCTGGAGATGGATATAACTTACAGCCTCATGGGCACGGGCTGGCATTATGCTCAGGCCGGAGTCCTCTGACCACCTGCCACACCCACGAGTTTATTAAGTTGGATACGTTATATATAAATGTGTGTGGTCAGACATCGCATGTCCATTTATCCCTGAATTCTCAGACACGTAATATAAACGTGCTTAATCAGACATCACGTGTCTGATTATGCCAGGCGGCCCATGATCAGTTTTACCTAATGATTAGACCTTACCTTAAGATATATTATAATATTCATCATTTGTAGAAGACAGGTCACAAAAAAGGATGAATATTCACGTGACAACCCCAACACCTATCATGGGATGGTTCTTCTATAAATACCAAGACCTTGGATAGAATAAGGGTTGGGTTTTCTCTGTGTAATGCAAATATTCTGTCAAAATATAGAGAGGCATACAGCAGTAATATCAACTCGTGGACTAGGGGGATTTTAACCTCCAAACCACGTAAAAAAGGAACAAGTGATCTTACTATATCATTCTAAGCATCTTTAAGAGTTATAATTCTTGTTACGGTTTATCCTTAAGCACTAGTTTATTCCAGCTAATTTTCGTAATACACTGTTGGCGAAAAACCACGTCAACAATTATCAATAAAAGAATAGAAATCAATTTTTGACTTCGTCAATCACTTTTCTCACATGTTTTATTTCAATGATTATTTGTTTAATATAAACTTCTATTAAATCCCGAACATATAGCTAATCATATTTATAGTGACGTAATCACAGTGGAATATAAATATGATTATACGTTCAAAATATGTTAATCCTAAGATTAGTCAGTCCAAAGGATTTACACTGACTTTCCAATCTACGATATGATCTACTTACACATCACAGTGTTATGTTCTTTCCAAAACATTAGCAAAGTAGATAAGATCGGATATATTTGTTACATTGGACTGCACCGATATTGACAGTACATAGGATAAGTAAACATACCGTTATTATCTATTCTAGTCATATCATATAGGTTACCATAGGTCAATTCAATCTCAATTCTGAGTGGTTAGTATTCTAACTGATTGTATTATTTGAGTTCTTTGACTTGTTCATTACCAGCTTACCCTACGGACTAGCCCATACTTACATCTTGGGAACTCGGTAGTAAAATTGAGTGGGAGTGTTAATCATAGATATGAACATCTATAGCTTCTGATGAAGAAGTAAAACAATGGTTTCCTTTTAGTTTGGTTCAAGGTGCTAAATGATAGAGATCTCATTTCAGTAATTAATATTAGTTTACTGAAATATCGTTTACAAAGAACTAAGTGTTTTAAAGATAAAATACAATGAGGGGTAAAACGGTATTTTAGTCCCATCTCATTGTAGACCGTCTATAGAGGATTGAGTGACAATTATGGTTGTAACAATGGATGATTAATAACATATCTATATTTGCTTATGGAGCATTCTATGAATTCAAGAGTGCAATTCTGAGTCTTTAGTGGAGTCACGAGGAAATAATAAGTTAGTAAATTTATTTGTTAAACTTATGATAACTTATTGGAGCTTTATTTCAAAGGCTTGTGGTCCCTACTGTACCCTGGATAAAATCATCTAGATAGCCTCAATTAATTGATTTAATTATCAATTAGAATTATCAAAGTTGACCAGGTCAATTTTAGATAGTTTCACATAATTATATAATTTAGAGAAGAAAAGAGATCTTAGGGCAGATTTATTAATTAAGAAAAATTGGTGTCTAAATTAATAAATAAGTTTAAATCAAGGTTCAAATTATAAATAATTAATTTGATAAAAGATTTAAATAATTATTTAATTAATTAATCAATGTACAGACCTTGATTTTAAGTCCATCGAGCTTATAATTAAAAGGGAAATTTCACGGGCCTATGGCCCATGATAACTTTGACCTAGGGTTGATGATTGGCTATTATTTTATTGATTTTTTTAATTAAATAAGTAATATAATTGAGCCTATAAAAGGAATGATAAGTGAGAGTTGAAAACAGATGTTTTTGAGATGATCAAAAGACGATTTGAAAATATAATTTTCATATTCTAGGGTTTTTAGATTCTCTCTACAGCATAAGTTATTTTCTAAGCCTCAATATTCTTTTCTCTTCTTCTCTTTGTACCTATCTTATGTGTTGAGAATTTTCCACTCTAGTCTAGGTGATTCTAAGGATACTTTGGAAGGTTGTGAAGAAAATTGAAGATCGGTTCAATTTCTTGGCGATACCCTGCGACAGAAAGGATACAAGGGCTTGAGAAACTGAAGGACGAACTCAATGATTCTGTTGCACAATAATGTAAGTGTTCTTATCATTATCTCTATATGAATTCAATTTTAGAAACATGTTCTAGGTTGTCTCATATTAATTTGTTTAATATAAGATTTACATGAAAATAAACAAGATCCCGTTTAAGTTTTCCCATTAATGTATCTCTACACCTCTAGACGTGTGTAAGCACATACAGTAATGGTAGGGAAAAAATTATGATTCACAAGATATTCTCAACATATAAGATCTTGGAAAATTAGGTCTGAGACAGTTTTCAGGGATAGAGAAAATAATATTATATCTTTCTTTTTGACAAAAACCTTATGTTTTTTAAAACTAATTCCATCTGATAAATTTACAAAAGAATTAATTAAATTTTTAAAATTAAAAATTCAAATTATAAATAATTAAATAAATAAAAGAAATATCAAATACCCATTTTTGGACTACAGTGCATGCACTGTAGTCCAAAAATATATTACACGCTAACTACAGTGCATGCACTATATTTGGCATGTAACACATCCCTTATTTCAGGGATGCGTTCCAACCATTTTCTTTTAATTATTATTTAATGATTATTTATTCAAAAAAATCTAAACTTGATGATTTATTTATCACATTAATTAAAGAATAGATATCTGTTGACTATGTTTTTAGCCAACGACGTGAGAACGTCAAATACGACAAGCCTTCAAGAGAATGTAAACGACAACAAACAGTTTATATAAAGGAAATAAAGAACACACAAGATTTTATAGTGGTTCAGCCCCGATTGTCGGTAATAGCCTAATCCACTTAGAGTTGTGATTTATAGATCTGTACTCAAGATCAGATGGACTGAGCCAACTGAGTTTCTTCAGTACAGATTGCAAAAATACAAGAATTCTCTCTTATTTCAGCACTTTCTCTCTCTAGAAAGAAACAGCTCAAGGACCCCTCTCTCATCCCATAAGCTCTCTATTTATAGGCCTGGGATCCTCAACTGATATCCCTTTATGATAGGGATATTTTATTATATTTATTACATTTAAACATTCAAAATTCGAAGTGTGGGAAGAATGAGAGATTCCCGCGTATGTTGTTGAAGCTGTCTCTGGGAATCTTGACTTAGTCTCCTCTAGCTAGTTGATCCACCTCCTACTGACCACTCATGCAAGTGTTGGTTGAATGTGCATGGTGGTAGGACATGCACTTCTCTCCTCTAACATGGCACTCTCCTCTAGCATGCCATGTTCCTCCTTGAACCAATCTCCTTGGCTTCTCCTCGGACCAAGGTGGTCCGAGGCAACCTCCTTGGCACCTCACCTTGGACAACATTGAGGCAACCTCCTTGGCACCTCACCTTGGACAACATTGAGGCAACCTCCTTAGCACCTCACCATGGACAACATTGAGGCAACCTCCTTAGCACCTCACCTTGGACAACATTGAGGCAACCTCCTCCATAACATCTCACCTTGGACAAGACCAAGGCATTCTCCTTTAGCATCTTCCAAACATGTCCGATCGAACATTGTATAGGCTCTCCTTATCAAAATCTAAGTCTCCTTCCTCTTGCATGAGACTCCTCCTCCTTAGCTACTTACCTTGGACACGTTCGAGCCAACACTTAGGAAACCTTGGGAGGCTTGCCTCCTACACACCCTTGGGGTCTCTTAGGACCACATCCTCGTTGGGGTCTCCTAAGACCACTCCCTTGGGGTCTCCTAGGACCACATCCTCCTTGGGGTCTCCTAGGACCACTCCCCTTAGCTCTCCTAGAATGCATTCTCCTTAGCCTCCTAGGATGCATTCTCCAATTTTTGGGTATAACAATATCATTTCAAATTCAAATTCAAATTGAATTATCATAAATATCTTTTTCACATTATTTAAATAAATAAAACTAATTTATTTAAAATTAATCATCTTAATTATTTAAATGCTATTTTCAAAAATATAATTAATTTATTTATTAATTTTAAAAATTAATATATTAATTAATTAATTTGTCTTAATTACATATTTGACCATGAAGAACAAATTTCTTCCAAATATGTAATTTTCTTGATTTTTCTCAATTTCAACTCTTATCTTGAATAGTATTGACAGAGTCATCTCAGGGACCTATGGACCTATAATTTCAAGCTCTAATAAATTTAGATTATTAATTAAAACTCTTTAATATAATAACCTTAATTTATTAATCTTAATATTATTCCATTAAAAATATGAGATTGCACTCTTGTAATTATAGAAATTTATTTATTGAGTACTTTTAAATTATAAAAGTGTCCATTGATTTAATCACTGCATACAATTCAATCATTTAATAATGGTTCATAATTAAAGTAGGAATTAATTACCGTTTAACCTCTTTAATTATATCTTGTTTCCTTAAGTGCCATTAACTTTACTAGTGAAGGTTAATTCATAAACTGATTTATGAATTTGAGCTCAATAACCTTTCAGTTCAAAAATTCAACCCTTAAGAGAGCCATTATTCAATTCCTCTCGAAAATGTATAGATTACCTATATTTATATTATATCCCCAGCTATTTACATTAATGAGTTCCTAAAACAAAAGTTTTCAGCCTGATCATTCTAACAAACCATAATGAGTGAATCAAAGAACTCATATGACATAAATAAGAGTTCATAATAACTTCAAGATTAAGATCAATTTGTATATGATCATCTTATTGATTTGTTTAATTAATACTCATAAAGTAAACGGTATTATTAAGTATTAATAACATATCAGGTCATGTTCATGTATAACCACTTTATACAAAGTACATCCACTAAGATGTCCTACTACATTAGTAATCCAGATCTAGATTACATGTCTTCATAATACTTGTGAACCATACTTACAGATTTAATCCAAAAATTCCACATAACTTTGTTTTACTGCGAATTGTTTAAATTTGTTCCCTGCAATCTTAATCATCTCGTACCGATACCAAATTATAGTCACAATATTGAATTTGGGAATTTTATGATATTCATATAGTATTATTCTAATAATAATAATAAACAAACAATATATGCAAAAATTCATTTCAATTATTTATTTCATAAAACATTGTTCAAAATATATGATGTAATGTAAAGGGCACTAATCCCAACACCTTCTAACATAAAATCATAAGTCTATGATTTTATGTGAACCACAAATGTTACAAGGCTTGACTCAAATGAAGATTTTTTGTCCAAAAATCTCTATTCCTAGCATTCTCCTCAGAATTTATTGAAGCTACAACAATGGAATGAGATTGGGATTCACAAGTCTTGATCCTTCATACAAGTCATGCTTTCTTGATGAAGATCTTGAAAAAAACTAGTAATCTTGAAAGCTAGAGAGAGAGATAGCGAGTTCTTTTATAGAGAGAGATATAGATGAGTGATCAAGTCACCAATTAACTCAAATGAACCCTTTAAATAGTATAGGAACATCATTAGACTCAATCAATGAGATTACAGCATTTTAATTTTAATTTTGGAGCCAAAAACACGTGGGTAACTGTGACATTATCTCATCAATAAGCCTATTGGCGTGGGTGAGCTAGCTCTTAAGTTCAGCGTTCTCCTGCTCGACCAGTCCCACGTAATACGAGGTGGGGCGAGCATCCCTCATGGGACTAGTCGACGAGCTCACAGTATCCTAGTTATTTCCAGCATCAATCTGGGGATGTTTTCCAACACGTCTAGATGTACCCTCTCTAGACGAGAATGGCAGTTGATAGTACCTCTAGTCAACAGATAGGGTTGACTCCTCCTCACGTCTTGATCTTCTCGTCTCCATCACCATTTCTTCATAATCTTGAAAACAAATTTCAAGTCCAATTTTGATGAAGAAAAAATTGAATATAACAACACAATTATTAGACAGAAGGATTGTATTTTTATTCTGAATTGTTAGTTTGATGAATTATATGTGATTTTAGTTCAAAAAACTTTGACCAAAATCGAGTTTATGGGTCTATTTGAACTATTTTACAAAACACAGGGTTCAAAAAGTAATTTGTCAAAACACAGGATTCAAACAGGTAATGAGACAAAACATAGTATCCATAAAAGTATAAATTCCTCATTTAATTCTAGTAGAACCTCCTAACGTAAATTATATTTGTTTTTGTGTGAAAAAATTATACATTTGATGATTCCAATAATACATATATTTTTTAAAAAAATAAAATCTCTAAAATCATATTTATTTGAAAATATATATATAATCAATAATTAAGTCATAAATAATACTATATATTAATAAATATATATATGTATATATTAAACATATAAATATTTATATAATTGAAAAATGAAACTTATGTGTTTAAAATTTAAAATTTATACATATAAATTTTATAATTTGTATTTAAATACATGTGAAGTTTTTACCACTAAAATTTAATTAAAATTTTCAAGATATAGAATAGTCGATGAAGTTTTTATATCCAATTGTTATACCTTATAAATTAGTTTAATTACAAAAAATAAATTTATATGTTTAAATTTTAAATTTTAAACACATAATTTTGTTTTTTTTTTTGACAAATTAAACAAAATTTTATTTTTCCAATTATATAAATGTTTATGTGTTTAATATATTATATTAGTTATGATTTATTTATTGATTATATTTTTTTTAATAAATATGATTTTAGAGATTTTAGTTGAAAACATGTGTATTAATTGAATTATCAAATTTTTAATTTTTATAAATAAAAATAAATATAATTTATCATTTTTATGACATATAACATATTAATTTGACTTTAGAGGTTCTACTAGAATTAAATGAGTGGAGGAGATTGTTTTTTCTTAATCTTGACTTCGGATGGTTTTGCTATTAGAAATCCAAATTACTATTATGATTATTATTACCCAACCCCACCACCGGTTCTTCTACTAGTGGTGAGTGTTAGGAAAACTTATACAGGATCTTTATTTATTTTCATGAAGATCTAATAATAAACAAATTAATATGAGATAACATAGAACATGTTTCTAAAATTGAATTCAAAGATAAACAAAGACAAGAATACTTACAGTATATGCAGCGGAATGAAAGAGTCATTCTTTCAGTTTCTCTAACTCTTGTATCTTCTCTGTCGCAGAGTATTATCAAGAAACTAAACCGATCTTCTATTTTCTTCACAGTCTTCCAATGTATCCTTAGAATCATCTAGACTAGTGTGGGAAATTCTCAACACGTGAGATAGATATAGAGAGAAGATGAGAAAATAACAAAGAGGCTTAGAAAAGGACTTGTGTTTAGAGAGAATCTAAAACTATCAGAAAACCAATGATTAAACTTATCTGTCGTCTCAGAAATCTTCACTGATGACTTCTCTCTAAGCACTCTTTTATAGACTCAATTAGACCATTTAATTTAATTAAAAAATAAATAAAATAATAGCCAAATTGAAGTCCTAGGTCGAAATTATCATGGGCTTTAGGCCCGTGAAATTTCCTATTTGATTATAAGCCCATTGGACTTAAAATCAAAGCATGTATTATTTTCTATTAATTTAATTAATTAAATAATTATGTAAATCATTTATCAAATTAATTATTTATAATTTGAACATTGATTTAAACATATTTATTAATTTAGATACCAATTTATCTTAATTAATAAATCTGCCCTAATTTATCTTTTCTTCTCAAAATTACATAACACTGTGAAACTATCCAAAATTGACCTGGTCAACTTTGATAATTCTAATTGATAATTAAATCAACTAATTGAGACTATCTAGATAATTTTATCCAAGGTACAATGGAGACCATGAGCCTATGAAATCAAGCTCCAATAAGTTATCATAAATCTAACAAATAAATTTACTAACTTATTAATTCCTCGTGACTCCACTATAGACTCGAAATTGCACTCTTGAATTCATAGAACGTCTTATAACAAATATAGATACGCTATTAATTATTCATTGCTACAACCATAATTGTCACTCAATCCTCTATAGACGGTCTATAATGAGATAGGACTAAAATACTGTTTTACCCCTCATTGTATTTTATCCTTAAAACACTTAGTTCCTTGTAAATGATATTTCAGTAAACTAATTTAATTACTGAAATGAGATCTCTATCATTTAACACCTTGAACCAAACTAAAAGGAAACCATCGTTTCACTTCTTCATCAGAAGCTATGGATGTTCATATCTGTGATTAACACTCCCACTCAATTATACTACCGAGTTCCCAATATGTAAGTATGGGCTAGTCCGTATGGTAAGCTGGTAACGAACAAGTCAAAGAACTCAAATAATACAATCAGTTAGAATACTAAAAACTCATAATTGAGATTGAATTGACCTATGGTCAACTATATGATATGACTAGAATAGATAATAAAGGTATGTTTACTTATCTTATCAACTGTCAATATCGGTCCAGTCCGATGTAACAAATACATCCGATCTTATCTACTTTGCTAATGTTCTGGAGATTACATAACACTATAATGTGTAAGTAGATCATATCGTAGATTGGCAAGTCAGTGTAAATCCTGTGCACTGACTAATCTTAGAACTAACTTATTTTGAACATATAATCATATTTATATTCCATTGTGATTACGTCACTATAAATAAGATTAGCTATATGATCGGGATTTAATAGAAGTTTATATTAAACAAATAATCATAAAAATAAAACATGTGAGCAAAGTGATTGACCAAGTCAAAAAATGATTTCTATTCTTTTATTGATAATAAAATGAGATTACAAAGAATTTGGATTTTAATTAGGGCATAAAACCCCAACAAACTCCCACTTGCACTAATTGAAACTAATGTCTTAATTCTACTAATCTCATTTCCTTGATATGCTTATCAAATGTAGCTTCTGGTAGTGTCTTTGTAAACGGATCCGCAAGATTGTCTTCAATTACAATCTTCATAACCTTCACATCTCCCCTGGCCACATATTCTCGAATAATGTGATACTTCCTTTCTATATGCTTACTCCTCTTATGACTTCGAGGTTCTTTCGAGTTGGCTATCGCACCTTTATTGTCACAAAAAAACACAAGTGGTTTTTCCATTTCTGGAATAACACCAAGATTCGAATAGAACTTCTTTAGCCAGACTATTTCCTTAGCTGCTTTTGACGCGGCTATGTACTCAGCCTCCATGGTGGAATTTGAGATTGCAGACTACTTTACGCTTCTCCAAATCACAGCTCCATCCCCAAGAGTAAACACCATTCCAGAAGTAGACTTCCTGTCATCGACATCAGTCTGAAAATCTGAATCGGTGTAGCCTACAAGGTTCAGAACACCACCCTTGTAGACTAACATATAATCCCTAGTCCGTCTTAAATACTTCAGGATATGCTTAACTGCTATCCAATGTTCTGGTCCTGGGTTTGACTGATACCTTCTCACTTCTCCCACTGCATAGCAGTTGTCTGGTCTAGTACACAACGTGGCATACATCAGACTTCCAACTGCAGATGCGTAAGGAACTTTTTCTCATTGCATCTTCCTCTTCAGGAGTCTGGGGAGACTGCTTCTTTGAAAGATGAATTCCATGGCGGGACAGTAGACGCCCTTTCTTGGAATTTTTCATTGAGAAATGTTTAAGCACTTTATCTATGTATGCTACTTGAGATAGAGCTAAGAGTTTGTTCTTTCTATCCCTGATGATCTGGATACCTAGAACATAACTTACTTCACCCAAATCCTTCATCTGGAATTGAGTGCTCATCAAATTCTTCACATCTGATAATTTCTTAACATTATTTCCAATGAGTAAGATATCATCTACATAAAGAACCAGGAATACCACTATTTGATTTGCCTTCAGTTGGTAAACACATGGCTCATCAATATTTTGTTCAAAGCAATAGGTTTTGATTATTTCATCAAACCTAAGATTCCAGGAACGAGAAGCTTGCTTAAGTCCATAGATGGACCTATTCAATATGCAAACTTTTCCTTCTTGTCCAGATACTTTAAATCCTTCTGGCTGATCCATATAAATGGCTTCGTCAAGCTTTTCATTAAGAGAAGTTGTCTTGACGTCCATTTGCCAGATCTCATAGTCGAGAGCGGCTGCTGTGGGTAGAAGGATGCGAATGGATTTGAGCATGGCTACCGAACTAAAAGTTTCCTCATAGTCCATGCCTTCTCTTTGGGTATAACCCTTTGCCACTAATCGAGCTTTATAAGTCTCGATATTTCCATCAACATCTCATTTTTTCTTGTAGATCCACTTGCACCCAATGGCCCTAAAGTCACTAGGTGCTTCCACAAGATCCCAGACGGAATTTGAGTACATGGACTCCATTTCCCATTTCATGGCTTTGAGCCATAGTTCCTTTTTAGAGCTAGCCATTGCCTGTTTGAAAGACAACGGATCATCATCACTAGTGTCACCAACAACCATATTGGTTTCACCATCCAAACCATAGCGAACTGGGTTCCTAGAAACCCTCCCACTACGACGAGGCTCTGTGACTATTTGCTCAAGAATAGTGCTACTTTCTTCATTTAAATCGACTTGCGTCGATTGGACATGAAGAGTGGCAATTTCATCATCAACTTGCGTTGATGACGATGGAACATTTGTTGGAGTCAATTCTTTAACCATCTCCTCTAAAATTACTTTGCTACGAGGTTTAAAGTTCTGGACATAGTCATTTTCTAGAAAAGTAGCATTTGTAGAAGTAAACACTTTCTTTCCTGAATGACTATAGAAAAGTCCACCCCGAGTACCCTTAGGATAGCCAACAAACATGCAAACTTCAGTTCGCGGTTCTAGCTTTCCCTCATTTTTCCTCAGGACGTGAGCGAGACACCCCTAGATTCTATAATGGCGTAAACTAGGTTCACGACCATTCCAGCATTCTAAAGGAGTTTTGGGGATTGATTTAGACGACACGACATTGATAATTTCGTTCGCGGTTTCAATTGTATGTCCCCAGAACGAAGTTGGTAGAGTTGGTAGGTCTTAGCACATGAGCAGGACAACCCCAAATACAGAAATGTCGTAAATTAGGTTTACTTCCATTCCATAGTTCCAGAGGTGTCTTTGTCACAGCTTTGGACGGAACTACATTCAAAATGTAGTTAGTCATTTGTAGTGCATATCCCCAAAATGATAAGGGAAGTGAAGAGTAACTTAACATAGACCTGACCATGTCCAACAGAGTCCGGTTTCTTCTCTCTGAAACTCCGTTTTGTTGTGGCATTCTAGGTGCTGTGAGTTGGGATAGAATTCCATGCTCTAGCAAGAAATCTTTGAATTCAGAATCCAAATATTCACCACCACGATCAGATCGGAGTGTTTTTAAAGATTTGCCTAATTGCTTCTCAGCTAAAGCTTTGAAGTCTTTAAACCTATCAAAAGTTTCTGACTTCTTAAGCATTAGGTACACATGACCGTATCTAGAATAGTCGTCAGTAAATGTGACAAAATATTCATAACCACCTCGAGCTTGAATGTTAATTGGACCACATACATAACTATGTATTAGCTCTAGTGGTTCTTTGGCTCTAGTTCCCTTCGAAGTGAAAGGTCGTTTAGTCAATTTTCCTTCTAAACAGGATTCACAAATCGGTAGGGTTCCAACTATTAGTTCCCTTAGAGGTCCATCTTTAGTTAACCGGTTTATCCTATCTAGACTAATATGACCTAATCTTAAGTGCCATAGATACGTGTCATTTTCTTTAGAAACCTTTTGTCTTTTGTTACTTTGCGGAACAGCTACTTTAAACAATTCAGAATTATTGAGTGATTTTTCTATTGGATTAAGCATGTACAGTCCGTCCTTTTGTTTTGCATGACAAATGTTGTTCCCATTCCTTGAAATAAAAATCATATTATTATTAAAAGAAATGCCAAAGTTTTGTTCATGTAACAAAGATAAAGAAATAATGTTTCTAGTAATTTCAGGAATAAATAGCACATTATTCAAAACTAGAACATTGTTCTTAAAACTCAAACGGACTGTTCCACATGCTTTAGCTTAAATAAGCGCTCCACTTCCCACTCTAATAGTCATCTCTCCTTGCTCCAACTGCTTTGCGGACTCAAGCATCTGCAAACAAGAACAAACATGGTTAGTGGAACCAGAATCAACTATCCATGATAATTTATCTTGTTCCACCATACAAGCTTCGAGTACAAGTATTTACCTTTCTTTTTCTCTTTTAGCTCGGTGAGATACTTTGGACAGTTTCTCTTCCAATGACCATCGACATTACAATGGAAACACTTTCCTTTGGGTGCCTTTTGTTTGGGATCATTGTTATTTTTGTTCTCGGGCGCCTTGGATGACTTCTTTGCCTTTTTCGGATTGTCCTTTTTAGGTTTGCTGTCATTGTTATTGCATTTTCTTTTCTTCTTTGAAGAAGATGGTTTTGCTTCAACAACATTTGCTTCAGCCTGACTTGAGATGGTCTTATTCAAAGACTCAAAAGTTTGTAATTCATTCAGCAATTGTGTCATGTTAAAATCCAATTTTTTCATGACATAATTTGTTGTGAATGTAGAAAAAGTAGGAGTTAAAGACTCAAGTATAATGCTTACTTGTGTCTTTTCATCCATGACTGCTCCATGCGTCTCAGCTTCATGAAGTACACTGATCATGTTCAAAACATGCTCACGCACATATTGACCTTTCTTCATCTTAGCATTCATGTAGGTTCTATTAGCCTCATGACGGCTTTGATCAGATGGGCGCCCAAACATTTCCTTAAGAGATTCTAGTATCTCAAAAGCAGTTTCCATGGATTCATGCTTGATTCGTAAGACATCACTCATGCTTACAAGCATATAGCACTTGGCTTTGTTATTGGATTGAATCCATGCATCAAATTTTTCCCGAACATGTTTTGGGGCATTGGCGCCAGGTTCTTCAGGACATTCCTCATTTAGGACAAACTTGTGGTTTTCACTGACCAACAACAAATTCATATTTGATTTCCATTTTATGGAGTTATCACCAGTTAATTTTTCTTGTGCAATCAAAGCAGTGATGGGATTTCCAGGATAGACATATTCTGAATAAAAAAAAAACAAATATTATTATTATATTTAGAAAAATAAATATCAAAGTTTTCGTAAATTAAACGTGATGCATGAGCACAATTAAAACACATAAAATAAAGATTAATTTCCACGATAAAATTTTCTAACAATTAAAGTGCCGCCTTAGGGTTGGTCAAATTAATTTTAGAGAATTTATAAGACATTCTTATCTTTATTGTTTAATACTTAAAATAACTCTTTATTTTCTCTTTTAAACATTAAAGTACCGCTTAGTTTGGTCAAGTTATGATTATCCACTGCAAAAGCTTAATCATAACTTTGTGAGTGTAACCCATTATTTCGAAGTTCATGACTTAACTTAGGACATGCCGCCTTAGGGTCGGTCAAGCCTAAAATACATCATTAGTTCCTATCTATGTAAGAAATACAACCTTGCTATTGATATGTCCAAACACCTTCCTTAGGGGGACGAAAACAAAGTCATCACGAGGCGCTATTCATATCTCACGGTGTTGCATTAATAATGGAGACCATGGGTTATTTTTGAGATATCAACCCTCTCCCACTCACTATTTTGAAATAAGTGTTTTTAACCTAATTAATTCCAAATTAATTATAACATCTTTAAACCTTATGAACATAATTA
This sequence comes from Humulus lupulus, assembly GCF_963169125.1. NCBI lineage: Eukaryota > Viridiplantae > Streptophyta > Magnoliopsida > Rosales > Cannabaceae > Humulus > Humulus lupulus. The sequence goes on along the minus strand of NC_084800.1, from coordinate 142,482,649 downwards.
AAATTAGAAAGAAAGCGAGCTTCTAGGTCCATATCCAATTTTAAATTACCAATCATGTTCATCTAATCTTCACTAAAAAACACTTTTAAAATAAAGTTGGTTTAAAGAAATTAAGTCATAAAGACCTAAAATTTGGTGTGATATTTTACCAAGTTTTCAAAATAAAACTAAGTAATTTACATGCAATTGATTTCACAAAACAATTCATATAAACATATAGGACAATCTTAATAATCATGTTTCTACTAATGAGATGCATGATTATGACTGTGTGGGTTTTTATGTATGACATATAATGCATGAACATGTTATCAATCACATTAACCACATGAAAATAATTATTTAAATAAATAAATAAACAATAAATGTTGAACCGGGTGTTTTTGGGTATTTCTAATTTTACAACCACTTTATAAAATTTAAAAAAAATAAAATAAAATTGCCTTGATCTCCTTCGGGCTTCTTCACTTTATTGTCGGTAGGATATGTGACATTGTTGGTCCAGAATAATAATAAGAAAACAATTTTTCTAATTATTTTGATTAATTAAAACAAACTTTTAAATAATCATTATTTTTATTTTTCCTTTTAATTAAAACCATTTTTAATTAAAACTGAAATGAATTTAAATTAAAATCTGTTATTTTGAAAAAATAAATTTTAAATAAGATATTTAAAAAAAAATTGTTAAGATAACAAAAATATCTCATTATTTAAATATCAAATTTCAAAAAATAGGATATTTGAACACTTTAAAATTTAAAAAAATAACAGATTAATTTCAGAAAAAAAAAAAAAAAATTATGGACCAGACAGGCAGGGACATGTGGTGTCAAAACGGGGTGGCGGGGCTGGACTGTATGGATCCGTACGGACGTCCGTACGGCGTCCCGGCAGCGACTCGGAGGTCGGCCTCAGAGGATCGGTGGCTGAATTCTAAATCCCGGGCTCCATTCTGACTTTTGTGTAATCGGAATTACAATTTTATGGTGTCAAAAACCAAATAAAATTACATAAATCCTATGCCATTTAATGGCTTACACAATGATCTAATCATAAACAAATCCTAACCCAAAAATACCATATAATTAACGATTCAACATTCCCATGCATTCAATCACATTAAGCTATCCATCCATTCATCAAAATAAATAAATGCATAAAATTAAACTCACACAGATTCAATACATATATATGTGAAGATGGTTATGATACCATTTGTTGGTTTTTATTGATCAAATCAGAGATTATACGCGACGGAACAACAATCAAATTGTCAGTTTAATCCCAAAAAGATTTCTAGACCTACTTCTTCACATACATATATATATTGAATCAATGACAAAAATAGAAAAATTACCTCAGGTCCTTCCTTGCTGCTATCTTTTTGTATGGCTAAATCCTTGAGATCTCACACTAAGATCTTCCAAAATGTTCTCAGCACACAAAGAACGAGTGTGGGCTCGCTATACAAACAATAGGCAAAAAAATATTTATCAAATGTTCTCAACACATGAGATCTGATAAATTTTTGGACCTAGGTTTTGTGAAGAACAATGACTTTTGTTTATGTCACTGTTCTCTTTCTCTGAGAGAGATTCCTAGATATTTTTCTATCCCTGAAAAGTTTTTTTCTATAAACTGATATCCTATATTTAATATATCCTATATATTAAAATATTTGTTATTTTAAACAAATTCAAAATAACTGATCAGTTATCAGATTTTTGTTTAAATAATAATATTTTAATCATATTAAAATATCTCATTATTTATTTAATATTTAAATAACTAAAATTGTGGAATCAAGAGACTGAGTACATTCTCTTATGCGTGTAGCACAGTGCCTGTGCACTGTGCCACACATGTACCACATGCCTGTGATGGCATGTGATTTTTCCCAATTTTTATTATTATTTAAATACCAAAATCCAAAAATAAATTAATTCAAAATTAATTATATTTTTGTTAAATCAAATAGTTAATTAATTACACATAATTAAGCAATAATTATGTTTGATACATAGAAAAATATTTTACTTATCACATAAGTCCTTTTTGCCCATTTTTGTATTTACCTTTGTCAATGTTTGTTTGAGCCATTTCGAGGACCATGGACCTATAACATTAAGCTCCAATAAATTGAAACTAAATAATTAAACTCTTTAATTATAATAGTTAATTTATTAATTCTGATGTTACTCCACTATAAATTCAAAATTGCACTCTTTATGTTATAGATATACTTTTACAGAAATATTTTCTTAAGTCGTACATTGATATAACCATCTTACAATAGTTCAACCCTCTAATTAATTAGTTCATAAATTAGAATGGGAGATTTACCATTTTACCTTTCTAATTTACTTCTTATTCCTTAAGTACCATTAATTCACTAGTGAACAATTAATCTATAATCTAATTATAGATTTGAGCTCAAAATCATTCAGTTCCAAAATTAACCCTTAAGGGAACTAATATACGATCCGTTAGGAAATATTAGATTCTGTATTGTTGATATATGTTCCCAGCCATCCATGATATTAAATCTCCAAAACAAAAGTCATTAGCCTCATTCTTTGAAGAGACCTTAACGAATGAATCAAAAGATTTAATAAACATAAATAGGAGTTCATGAACACTCAGGATTTAGGTTGATCTATAAATGATCATCAGTTATGATATGAATTACAAGTCTTTATTGTTAAATGGTTTTTGGATAAAGACTTTAATTCATATTGGTCCATGTCATATATAATCATATTATATAAAGCACCTTTACCGAGATGTCTTTCCACATCAATAATCTGAATCTAGATTATTTGTATCATTATGATACTCAGTAAACCATACTTACAACTCCAATTAAAGAATTCCATAACTTTAATTTGTTGTTGTTGACTATTTTTATTCATTCATGTTATCTTAATTCTCTCGTACTAATACAAGATCACATCATCAATAATGAATATGGAATTTTTCTGATATTTACAAAATTATTCAAACAATAATTTAACAATCTAAATATGACAATAATAATAAACTATTGTATTTATTTATTCACAGAAAAACAAATGTCTTTACATGCTTTTAGGACACACTCCTAACACAGACACGGTGCTCGTTCTGGGGATTCCTCAATCATGACGAACTCAGAGTTGTCACCAATCAACTCTATGTTGATATTCTGCTTCCAATTAAGGAAGTTTTCTCCAGTGAGTTTCTCCATCGAAAGTTGAGAAAGGATGGGAGTAGACACAAACACTACTTAGCTTAAAACTACAAATTACCAATAAAATAGAAATCAATCACATTTGCTCAATAAAACTTCTATTCACACATATTTCAAGAAATAGCACAACATATACCAAAAATATGCAAGATATGAGAAAAAATACCAAAAACAATCATATCTCTATTTCTTTAGGTTTTTAACTAATCTATGATATCTTTGTTCTGGTTGGCGAGAGTAAAAAATACCACTAGTTAAATAGAGTTGTAAACTCATTTAATAATGGACACCACTATTAACAACCTACTATTCGATCAAAATAAGACAACAAAATATCTTATTTTATGACCTAGACCCACGGTTTCAATAATCATAGATTTAGTCCTATTAGTCACCGTAGGGGTGAGTCTAGTAGAATTTGACCTATAATTATCTATCTTTCAAAATCTAACATTGTCAAAATAACTAATGAACACCTTCTATAGGGGGACGAATCAAAGCGCCTCGAGGCCCCATTAAGCTATTGACTATGTTAAACCAATGGTGGAGATCGAATAAAATACTTTAAATAAGCTCATTATTAAATTTAAAAATAGTATTTTATTATTTATTTTTGGAAAATTAATGACTATGGTTTTCCAAAAAAAAAATTAAACAGATTAAATATTTTAAAACAAAAGTCTTATAATTTCCTATTAATTCCAAAGTGTCACATTGAAACAAATTCGATTAATTTAGAATTAATTTGTTGCTAATCAATATTTAGGTTTAACTAATATAATGAACCTATACAATTAAGTCCAACTCAGGTAAATGGGCCTTAACAATTGGGCTTGTATGGAGGAGGGCTGAGTCCAGTATGTCGTTCCCACTACAAAGACCCCCAATCTTCCATACAAAGTCCAAAAGACAGGAATTTAAACCTTTGTTTTATTAATTGTTATTAATTGATTAGGCCAACTATAGTCATGCAAAGCAAATGGGCCTTCACAAGTGGAATTACCCACGAAAGAAGAATTTAAACTTTACATTTTCTAATGAGCTCAAATAAAACCTATCATTTTATGAATATTTTATTTGGCAAAATAACATATATTTAACAAACATATGGGCCACTATATGCATCTAAGCCCAATTGCAAAAATACCACATATAGTGCAAATTGACATGTTATAATTAGATGGGCCTAATCATGTTACTATATGAGCAATTCTATGAATTTATGCAAAAATATCACAATTTATTTCATTTGCAAAAATACCACAATTAATTATCTAGAATTTATCAAAAAATTCAAATTAATTAAATTTTTACAAAAAATAAGTCAATTTAAATGAAATTTATCAACAATTAACAATAGTTAATTTAAAGGGTTTATACATTTTTAGACCCTGTGTTTGACTCATTACCTGTTTAGACCTTGTGTTTTGTAAAATAGTTCAAATATGCCTCTAAACCTGATTTTGATGAACAAAAAATTGAATATAACAACACAGTTCTTAGGCAGAATGACTATATTTTTGTTTTGAGTTGTTAGTTTGATGAATTATTTGTGATTTTAGTTCAAAAAACTTTGATCAAAATCGAGTTTAGGGGTATATTTGAACTATTTTAGAAAACACATGGTCCAAAAAGTAATTTATCAAAACACAGGGTCCAAATAGGTAATGAGCCAAAACACATGGTCTAAAAAGGTATAAACCCTAATTTAAATTTCATTTATCAACAATCAACTTGGTTTATGTTAATTTGAAAAAATATATATTAATTTAATTTTGTTGACGCGGTTCTTCGCCAACAGGTAATTAAGAGAGGGAGAGAAAGGGATCAATGCTGAAAGTAGAACCGTCACAGATACGAAATCTTAGGAGATGAACTAGGCGACTCAAGACACGTTTTTAAGTGGTTCAAAGGTTAAAATCCTTCTACTCCACTAGTCAATATTATTGATCTATTCTGGGTATTTGGTTACAAGGTGTATCTCTTCAGAGACTATTTTTTTCCACCCCTATCAACTCCCAGGGTCTCCATATTTATAGGAGAAGGCACCTAGAAGTTGGTAAGGAGGTCATCCCGTGACCTTCTTATTTGTCATATCAACTCTGTGACATTCATGATTAATTCCTAAACCTGACACATAAGTATGGTCAAATCGATAGATAAGGAGATAATGGGCCGCACGGCCCAACCCAGCCGTGGGTGTCTGAATACGCACGTTCCTGCTGCGTGTCCGAGAAGTCAGGGAGATATCGGACACGTGATGTCAGATATAGGCACGTTTATCTTGCGTGTGTTGACTTTACAAAGGGTCAGAGATCCACGAGCTGCTTCCCTGACCCGACCTTCGGTCTTCAGGCTCCTTCCCCCAGTCTTGGGCAGCCTGGGCGAGTCCTTGAGGATACCTCGAGCTAAGAGGGTACGACCTCGAAAATAGGATCTGCAATCTGGGGAAATTTACGGACTAACCTTGATTAGTCTGAGGCTCGACCTGCTAATCAGCCCGTGGGAAAACCAGGGCGTACATCTGCCCCCCAAGCTCCTGCTCGTGGTATGTGACGTCATACATAGAAGACCACAGTAGGGGCTTTTAAACTTCCCCACAACCCTTCACATTCCACTTTTTGTGCAGGCGTCTGATACGTGGAACGTCGTGGGTGGTGACGGTACGTTTTACGAGAACCGCATTTAATGGCCTAGTCTATGCTCAGCCGTCGTTTCGTATTTCGAGTGGAAGGCCTCAGATCCCCCACTAGGGTCACCCAAGAGCCTTCTACACGTGATTCTTCATGTATATAAAAAGGGGGTGGCCACCCTACGCACGGGCCATCCCTTCATTCAAAATTTCCCAAATCTCTTTCCTTCTTCCCTCTCTAACTTTCAGAAGAACGAAACCCTCGACTCAGCCGCTGCCATTTTCATTTGGAGGCTATTTCACCGACGAAGCTCCTATCAACGCAGCATTCTCTTCAACCTTCCAGCGATATATTGTAAGTTTCCTGACCCTGTTTACTTTGAAAACATGCTACTGTATCTTAGGTAAAAAAAAAAATTACTGTAGCCGCATGCAAGGGTTTTCTGGGTTGCGTGGACATGGAGGGTGACAGCCCTTTTTAGGTTAGGACATACTTGTTGTAGGAGATCGCCTTAGAGTATGGGTTTCAGGATGCTTTTTCTGGGACAATTTCTGGGTAGAAGTTTTGGGAATTTTGGGTGCAAAACCGGGTAGCTTAGGGAACACGCCTCATGGGCGGTTTTGCAATTCCAGCCTATTGAAACTTTCCTTCCAAGGCAAATTTTACTCTGAACCCCCTGACACGCGAATTCCGAATAATCTGGGATCTGTTAGGAGTACACGCGCGTGTTCACTGAACCGCGTGGTTCCACCTCCCACGAGCTGGGCTTACCTCAGCTCGTGCAAATAATAATTATTCTTCCTCCTGCTTGGGTCGCCCTTTCTAAAATGTTTTCTTGTGTTCACTAGGCGACCAGATGGCTCCAAAAAAGAACCTCCCTCAGAAGAACGTTGGAAGCTCGACCTCCCGGCAGGAGAAGGGAAAGGCGGTGATGCCCAGCTCGCCGATCCCCCACTTTGGGCCGGCCGTGGAGAAACAGGTCGAGGTGGCCCCCGACGCATTCTTTGAGGCGGAGAGAATCATTTCGAAGGTAACCGACCAGACGAAGATCAACAAACTCTTCCTCACCCACAACATTCCACTGGGGAAAGCCTCAGTTATAGCCTGACCTGCTGCGGAGGGCGAGCGAAGCTGCACTCCGCTCGATGAATCGTTTGCGGCCTGGAGTGGTGAACACTTCAAGGCAGGGGCCTTCCTTCCCCTGGATCAGTATTTCGCTGATTTCCTGAACTATGTGGGGTTGGCCCCATTCCAGCTCCCCCCCAACTCCTACCGTCTGCTGGCAGGGTTGAGGTACTTATTCAAGAAGCAGGAGTGGGAGGTCCCCACTCCTGCGAATATTTTATACTTCTTTTGCCTAAAAGCCAGCCCGGACCAGAGGGGGCGAGGTGACGGGTTCTACTACTTAACCCGTTTTCCTAATACAGCGGCGGTCATCGAGCTGCCAAGCCATCCAAATGACTTCAAGGACCAGTTCTTCATGTCGACTGGGTTCCGGAACTGCGAGCGCCATTACTTCAACCGTCCTCGTAAGTGAACCCTGATCTTAGCTCGCCTTTTAAGTGTTATTTTATTTTAGCTCCTCCCGTATTCCACTCTGATTCCAGCCAATTTTGCAGCCATCTACGCGAGGACCGAAAAGTCTGTGACCCTCGGGGGTCAATATGAAACACTGGCGGGCTTGCCCCCAATGAAAAGGACTATCGCGTGCTCGTGACGGACGAGACGATGGTGTTCTGCAAACTGATTTTCCCAAATCAGACTCTGAACCTGAAGAGGCCCCGGGGGCCAACCCCAGCCCGCGAAAACAGACATATCATCGTTGAGGAGGTCGCGGCAGAGGAAGACGAGGAGGACGAGACGACTGAAGTTCCGCTCGTGAGGAATAGGAAGAGGAACTTGGAGGTCGTCCAGGGGATGGACGAGGAGAAGATCCAATCCGGAGCAGCCGCGGGTCCTTCCGGCCAAGGTAACCCTTTCTTACCTAGGAATGTAGATAGGGCCACTACGGACCCCCGGCTGGTTAGGTTCAATCCTGGCAGATCGTCCATCGTCATCGAAGGGACCCGGACCTGAACACACTCCTGCTCCATTGTGTTGATCGGCTCGTGCTGGATCACCAAGAGAGCTGGCCTAGGGATACCGTAGTAGTAGATAACACCCTAGCCTTTAGGTCGATCATTTTTTAGGAGTATGGGACCAACTTACGCACGTGGCCATCACTCAAGAGGGGCATCTATGCTCCGGGGCTTAGGCAGTATGTAGAAGAGTCTAGCCCCGAGTTAGAACCGGACCCAGAACTTGCGCCTGTTCGGGAAATAATCGTCTTAGGTTCTTCCAGCTCGGGGGGTAGGGCTCCCTTAGTATTCGTATACTGTTTGCCTTTAACCTTTTGCTTTTATTTCTCCCCTATTGCTAACTTGTAATAACCATGTTTTTTGTTTTTGCAGAAGAGATGTCTCAGCCCGAGGATAGTTTGCGGGGCATAGACTTCGGGGGGAATCCCCCAGCAGGGCCAAGATTGAAAAGGCTTCGAGGGTCCAAGAGCACGGCTGGGGGCTCCACCAAATCTCCGGCAAAGGAGAAGGAAAAAACCCCACCATCGCAGGTCGGGGGGGCAACTCTTCTGGCTAGCGGAGCAGGACACATGCCTCCGCTGCCCCAACGATCTCCATCAGCCATCCAGGACGTGCGAATGGAGGTCGGGCCCCCGGCTGCAGTGGCCCCTGGCGTACGCATCACGGTCGACCCCCAGGCTCTGGAAAAGATCCCAGAAGCCTTCCGGGGGACGGTGTATGAGTCAGCGAATTATGCCGTCAACCATTTCTATAAGTTCAAAGAGAAGGAGCTCCGGGATATTGAGACACTGAGCCCGGTCCACGTAATAGAGTCATCGATGGACATGACCCTAACGGTAAGCTGCCCCATTCTTTTAAGGCTTTAGCCCTCACACACCGCCTTATTTTTCTACTTAGCCAATTTGTCTTTCCATTCTCGCAGGGCATCGCTGCCGTACACCGAGGCATCACCAGGACCAGAGCTCAGCTCGAGGAGATGAGGGCTGGTCATCAGGCCGCCCTTCAGGAGGCTCAGGCGGCGAAAGATGCGCTGGCGACCTCGAAGGCCGAGTTAGAGAGGACCCGCTCAAAGGTCAAAGAGCTTGAGACATCCCTTGCTACCTCGCGAACAGACCTCGAGGCAGCGAAGACCGAGGCCCAGGCTGCCCTTGAAGCTGAACGGGCCACCTCGGAACAGTCCATGCAGGAACTTTTCTATCGTTGCTGGGCCCACAACCCGGAGGCTGACTTCTCCTTCATGCCGTCGAGTCTCTGGGCGCGCTTGTTGGTGAAGTTCCAAGCCCGCTTTGACAAAGAGGTGCCGCCTTCGGAGACTGGGGAAGCCTCTGGTGCGGCGGAGCTGGATGAGACTGCGACCTCCAAGGGGCCGACTGACGGGGCTTAGGGCGTTTTTTCTTCTCTTTATTTTTGAAGTATTTTATGTAATTCTTAGCACAAGGTATTTTCTCCTCGAGACAATTTGCCTTGCAATTTTAACTTGTGTATTTCTTCATGCTTTTGGCTACAATACACATATTTTGTTTTTTGATAAACTATTTTTTTTTTATATAAACTTAGTTCATGTTAACCGTTATTTATATCCCGAGACCCTTTTAAGAAGGACCATGATCCATAAATTTAAGTTAACTTCTAAGTTTTATGACCCGGTTAAAACCAGGAGCTTATTTTGAAAACTTAGTTCGTGTCAACTTTTATCCATATCTCGAGTTCTTTAAGAAGAACCACGATCAATAAATTTAAGTTAACTTCTAAGTTTTATGACCCGATTAAAACCAGGAGCTTATTTTGAAAACTTAGTTCGTGTCAACTTTTATTCATATCTCGAGTTCTTTAAGAAGAACCACGATCAATAAATTTAAGTTGACTTCTAAGTTTTATGACCCGGTTAAAACCAGGAGCTTATTTTGAAAACTTAGTTCGTGTCAACTTTTATTCATATCTCGAGTTCTTTAAGAAGAACCACGATCAATAAATTTAAGTTGACTTCTAAGTTTTATGACCCGGTTAAAACCAGGATATGACTTAGTTGGCGTTAACCCTTATCCATATCTCGAGCTCCTTAAGAAGAGCAATGATCCATAGATAAGGATCAACATCTAAGTCGTTAAGGAGACCTGGTTATATCCAGGTACTATATGCCCCCCAAGTAACTGGGAAAGGGTCTTTCGTGGTTACTTTAAGATTACACTTGCAAATAAAAAGAAACACTTGATTTTTATTAATACATAGAAAGTGGCCTTCCAGGCCTTACAAGTGGATCATTGATAATATTTCTTCAAGTGGATGGCGTTCCAAGTCCGTGGGACTGCCCCCCCATCAAGTCGAGCTAACTTATAGGTTCCTTCCTTGATGACTTCAATGACCTGATATGGTCCTTCCCAGTTCGGTCCCAAGACTCCATCCTTGGGATCTTTTCCGGCCAGGAAAACTCTCCTTAGGACCAAGTCGCCAACGCTAAAGGTACGTTTTTTAACTTTAGTGTTATAGTAGCGAGTGATCTTTTGCTGGTAATGGGCGAGCTGGAGTTGCGAATCCTCTCGCCTTTCATCGATAAGGTCTAGGGAATGGCATAGGAGTTCGTGGTTCCTATATTGGTCGTAGGACTGGACCCTATGCGACAGAACTTTAACTTCCACGGGGAGGACTGCTTCACTCCCAAAGGTTAGGGAGAAAGGAGTGTGACCCGTAGGAGTCCGATGCGAGGTCCGGTATGCCCAAAGGACCTGGGGGAGCTGTTCTGGCCAGACCCCCTTTGCCTCATCTAGCCTCTTCTTGAGGCTCGCCTTTAGAGTCTTGTTGACAGCCTCGACCTGGCCGTTTGCTTAAGGATAGGCCACAGAGGAGAAGCTTTTCACAATTCCGTGCCTTTCACAAAACTCGGTGAACAGGTCGTTGTCGAACTGAGTGCCGTTGTCGGAGACAATTTTCTTCGGCAGGCCGAACCGATAGATGATGCTTTTAACCACAAAGTCGAGTACCTTCTTCGATGTTATTGTTGCCAATGGCTCTGCCTCGGCCCACTTTGTAAAGTAGTCGATGGCTACCATGGCGTAACGGACCCCGCCCTTTCCGGTAGGCAGGGTGCCTACTAAATCTATCCCCTAAACGGCAAATGGCCAAGGGGCCGAGATCATTTTCAGTTCGACAGGAGGAGCTCGGGCAACCGTGGCAAAGCGCTGGCACTTGTCGCACTTTTTCACATACAAGATCGAGTCTCTTGACAAAGTCGGCCAGTAATAACCTTGCCTAAGAACCTTTAAGGCCAGGCTTTGCCCCCCAGCATGGTCTCCGCAGAATCCTTCGTGAATGTCCTGCAGGATGGCCTGTGCCTCACCTGGATGAACGCACCGGAGGAGAGGTAGGGAATGTCCACATCGGTACAACACACCATTGACCAGTGTGTACCTCGGAGCTTGATACAAGATTCGCCATGCATCGTTATGCTCTTCAGGCAGCTTGCCCTCGACGAGATACTCAAGAATGGGGGTCATCCAGGTCGGCTTGGCATCAATTATCTTGACCTCTGCCCGATCTCCTTCTATGCTTGGTTCTTTCAAGAATTCTATTGGTACCAATCCCAGGGTTTCTGTCTCTCCCGAGGTGGCGAGTTTTGTGAGAGCATCTGCGTTGGCGTTCTGTTCCCGAGGTATCTGTTCGATCGATCCTCGCTCAAATGCGGACAGCTCAGTTTTTACCTTCGCCAAATAGGCGGCCATCTTGGGCCCCCGCGCCTGATATTCGCCCAGGACCTGGTTTACCACGAGCTGGGAGTCACTGAAGCACTGGACGAAGCTCGCCTTTAACTCCTGAGCTACCCTTAGCCCAGCTAACAAAGCTTCGTACTCTGCCTCATTGTTGGACGCCTTGAACCCAAACCTTAGCGCCGAGTGGAACCTATGTCCTTCGGGGGATATTAGAATGATCCCAGCCCCGGAGCCGCTTTCGTTAGATGAACCATCAACGAAGATCTTCCACGACGAATGCGGCGGAGCGACTTGAAGTAGGCCTTCTGAGGGATCCTCCTGGAATCCCGTGCACTCCGCCACGAAGTCAGCCAGCGCCTGACTTTTTATGGAAGTTCGTGGAGTATAGAAAATCTCGAACTGACTGAGTTTGACCACCCACTTTAACAAACGTCCCGATGCCTAAGGCTTTTGCAAAACCTGCCTTAGAGGTTGATCGGTCATGACGTGTACCGAGTGGGACTGGAAATACGGTATGAGCTTTCGCGAGGCTGTGATTAGGCAAAACGCCAATTTTTCCATCAGTGGGTACCGTGACTATGCTCCGAGTAGTCTCTTGCTGATGTAGTAGACTGGCTTTTGAACTTGGTCCTCTTCTCATACTAGCACGGCGCTAGCTGCATCCTCAATGACGGCCATGTAGAGGAAAAGAGGCTCTCCTGCCTTGGGCTTGGACAGCACGGGCGGTTCAGCCAGATGCGCCTTTAGATCGAGGAATGCACTTTCGCACTCTACTATCCACTCAAACTTCTTGTTTCCCCGGAGCAGATTGTAGAAGGGCAAACACTTGTCGGTTGACTTGGAAATGAACCGGTTGAGTGCTGCCACCCTTCCTGTGAGGCCTTTGACATCTTTCCGCGACCTGGGGGAAGGAAGCTCGAGCAGTGACCTGATTTTTTCGGGGTTCGCCTTGATTCCTCGGGTATTGACTATGAACCCCAGGAATTTCCCCGTTGCGACACCGAACGTGCATTTCTGAGGATTGAGCCGCATGTCGTATTCCCGTAGTATTTTAAAACATTCTTCCAGGTCAGAAACATGGTTGTCGGCAGTCTTTGACTTGACGAGCATGTCATCAACATACACCTCCATGTTCTTTCCGATCTAGGCCGCGAACATTCTGTTTACTAGCCTCTGATAGGTAGCTCCGGCATTCTTCAGGCCAAACGGCATGACCTTATAGCAATAGACATTCGTTGGGCTCATGAAGCTGGTATGCTCCTGATCTGCCGGGTTCATCGCGATCTGATTGTAGCCTGAGTACGCGTCCATGAAGGACATGAGCTCGTGCCCCGCCGTGGCGTCCACCAGCTGATCGATCCTAGGCAATGGAAAGCAATCCTTGGGGCAGGCTTTATTCAAGTCGGAGAAGTCAATGCAAGTCCGTCATTTCCCGTTGGGCTTTGGAACTAGCACGGGGTTGGCGATCCAAATTGGAAATTTGGCTTCGCGGATAAAGCCGCACTTTTTGAGCCGGGCCACTTCTTCTTCTAGGGCTTCAGCTCGGGTTGTTCCTAAACGCCTTTGCTTTTGAGACATGGCAGGAATGCTTTTATCCAGATGGAGCGTGTGCATGATGACGCTCGGGCTGATCCCCACCATGTCCTCGTGAGACCATGCGAATACGTCCAAGCTATTCTTCATAAACGTAATCAGCTCCGCCTTCTTCTGGTCGCAGAGGTTCTTCCCAATCTTAACCGTCTGTGACGGATTTTGTTTATCAATGTTCACCTCCTCGAGCTCCTCAATAGCCTGGAGCTCGGATCTGTCCTCGCCTACTCGGGGGTCAATGTCCTCACTCAAGGCGATCTTTTCCTATTCGGGATTATGAGGTTTTTCAATCTCAGGAGCCGCCAAGGGTCCCTGAGATTCCTCCTCACTCTGAATGGCCATTGCCAACTGCCCGGGTTTAGACTTTCCCTTCATGGAAATGCTATAGCATTCCCTGGCAGTGAGCTGATCGCCCTTGACGGTGTAGATTCCTGTTGAAGTAGGGAACTTCATGGCGAGGTGTCGGATGGAAGTGACGGCCTCGAAAGCTATGAGTGTAGGTCGGCCTAAGATGGCGTTGTAGGCAGCGGAGCAGTCAATGACCACGAACTCAAGCAGCTTGGAGACTGTCCAAGACTCTTCTCCCAGGGTGATCACCAGCTCGATCGTTCCTATCGCTGTCGATCCTTCTCCCGAAAAACCGTACAACATCATGGAGGTCGCCTTTAGCTCAGCGACGGTTAGACCCATCTTTTCTAATGTGGATCGGAATAGGAGGTTCACCGAGCTTCCGTTGTCCACCAACACTCTCCTCACTTTCTGGTTAGCGAGCTGGACTGCTATGACCAAGGGATCATTATGGGGGAATTGGACATGGTCTGTGTCTTCCTCCGTAAAAGTAATCGGTTCCTTCTCTAACCGCTGCTGTTTTGAATGACGCTGCTCCGGGACGAACTCCGCTCCGTTGTGGGCCTTTAATTCATTCACATACCTCTTCTGGGTGCCTCTGCTCGTGCCAGCCATGTGCGGCCCTCCGGAGATGGTGGATATCTCTCCCTCGACCACGGGAGGAGGGACGTCCTGATCTACCCGAGGCCCGGGCTGACTGACCGGGACTTCTAGAGCGGGTCGACTCACTGAGACCCTGTTTCGCGAGTACTGCGCCAAGGGGCCTGCTCGGATGAGAGTCTCGATTTCGTCTTTTAGATGCCTGCAATCGTCGGTATTGTGGCCGACGTCGTTATGGAAACGGCAGAATTTTGAAGTATCTCTCTTTCCCTTGTGGTGTTTCAATGGCTCCGGCCTCTTCCAGGGGACCCGAGCAGCGTTGGCCAGGAAAATACTTTCCCTGGACTGGGTGAGCTGCTGGCTGTTTTCACCATTTCCCTTTCTTTTAACCGTGCTGGCTGTTTTCACCATTTCCCTTTCTTTTGCCATCACCGGGCTGGTTGTTCTGCGCGACCTCGGGGATCGCCATCACGATCTCTGTCCCTGCCCCAGCGGGCTTCTCGGGAACCTGGCTGGTCCCCGCGGCTGAAGCTTCAGCCTCTTCTAAGTTTATCCACTCTTGGGCTCTGTTAAGGAATTCGTTAACCGAGCTGACTCCCTTCCTCTGAATATCTTTCCACAGGTCTCCCCCGACCAGGATTCCAGTTCTCATGGCCATGAGCTTGGAGCTATCATCTGCGTCCCTCGCTCGAGCAGCGACATTCGCGAATCTGCTCAAGTAGGCTTTCAGCGTCTCACCGGGCTGCTGTCTCACGTTAGCTAGGGAATCGGCTTGGACTCGGGCGGCCTGGGAGGCGTGGAACGCCCTTTTGAAATCAGCTGAAAAGGTCTTCCAGGAGCTGATTGACTGCCTTTTACTCTGTTTGAACCACTGTCTGGCAGGTCCAGTCAGTGTGGAAGGAAAGATCAAGCAACGAAGCTTCGGGCCAATGTTATGGGCCATCATTAGGGTGTTGAACATCCCTAAATGGTCCGACGGGTCCCTGTCCCCGTTGAACTTTGACAAGTGAGGCATACGGAAGCCAGATGGGTATGTCGTCGCTGCTATGCTGGGGGCGAAGAGCTCCATCTCGTCCCCTGAATCATATTCATCTTTTTCCTTTTCTGATAGGAGCTTTCTCATCAGTTCTTCCATCTGAGTTAGGCGCTCGAGGGTTTGGTCCTGAGATCCTGGGTTATTCCGGGGCTGTTCAACAGCTCCGGACCCATTGTACATATTAGGTGGGTTGTTGCCCCTCCTATCTTGAGATAGGTTATTTGGGACATTCCCTCCGTTATGTACTTCGGATCGGACTCCTGCCGAGCGGGCCGGGCTACCATCTCTAGCTCGATCCTCCCTGTGAGAGTTGAGGCGATCTCGAAGGTCCCCCCCCTGGGTGGTCTGATGACTTTGCGCTGAACTCAGTTGCTGACGCAAGTCTCCTCCGGAGAGATCACTCTGGCGGCTGCCGGTCCAATGACTCCTGCTGGACAGGCTCGGAGTGCGTCTGTGGTGGTGAGGACCTGAGCTTTCTCCAGGCGCCCTGCTACGTCGGGAAGGTCCTGCTGATGGTGGGTTTCTCCTACTACTCCCGTAAGCTGGGATGTCTCGGACGGGCCGAGGAGACGGATATCTGATTGGAGAAGGAGGATGCCTGACTGGGGAGGCGATCCTAGTTCCGTCTGGACGGATAAAATTTGGTGGGGGCCTTTCGGCCCTGCCAGCTTGTTGGTCCCGCTCTGGGCGAGTTAGACGAGGCGCAGGATGGTCTTCTGGGACGGGCTGACGTCCCTGGCCCTCCCCGGATCTCCTTCGGGGATTTCCTCGAGCTCTCCTGGGCGTTCTCGAGGAAGGTTGAGAACTAGGAGTTGACGTCCTGACCGAACGGTTGTATTGCTGTTGTCCGGTTCCAGGCATTTCCCTGAAGTTTGCCTCTTGATGGTGCGATGAAGGGGTGGAGTTGGCTGCAGGAATTCTATCCGAACGGCTACGCCTGGGCCGGTTACCCCAGTGAGACTTAGGAGCCTCACCTTGCCTCTCTCCAACGTTAACGTTGGTTGTGAGAGGGGGTAGTCGGGCCAGAATATCCTGGATTTTCCGACTAGCAGTTGCTAACTGGCTCCTCAGCTGAGCGTTCTCCATCTCCACCGCAGTATAATAACACGGGTTCGGATTAGGTGGCCGGGGCGCCGAACTACCAGTATCGTCTTGGCCCGCCGGCTGCTTCCCTGGCCTCTGTTGGACTTCAGGAATTTGTTCATCAGGGATGGCAATATGGTGGGCCTCCTGCCCATCCTGCTGCTCTGTCTCATTGCCATGCCTGGATCGAGTGGTCACCATAGTTTGATGTTTGTGGCTGCACTAATTGAACTTGCTCTCAATGAAAGCACCAAACTATTGACGCGGTTCTTCGCCAACAATTAATTAAGAGAGGGAGAGAAAGGGATCAGTGTTGAAAGTAAAACCGTCACAGATAGGAAATCTTAGGAGATGAACTAGGCGACTCAAGACACGTTTTTAAGTGGTTCAAAGGTTAAAATCCTTCTACTCCACTAGTCAATATTATTGATCTATTCTGGGTATTTGGTTACAAGGTGTATCTCTTCAGAGACTATTTTTTTCCACCCCTATCAACTCCCAGGGTCTCCATATTTATAGGAGAAGGCACCTGGAAGTTGGTAAGGAGGTCATCCCGTGACCTTCTTATTTGTCATATCAACTCTGTGACATTCATGATTAATTCCTAAACCTGACACATAAGTATGGTCAAATCGATAAATAAGGAGATAATGGGCCGCACGGCCCAACCCAGCCGTGGGTGTCTGAATACGCACATTCCTGCTGCGTGTCCGAGAAGTCAGGGAGATATCAGACACGTGATGTCAGATATAGGCACGTTTATCTTGCGTGTGTTGACTTTACAAAGGATCAGAGATCCACGAGCTGCTTCCCTGACCCGACCTTCGGTCTTCAGGGTCCTTCCCCCAGTCTTGGGCAGCCTGGGCGAGTCCTTGAGGATACCTCGAGCTAAGGGGGTACGACCTCGAAAACAGGATCTGCGATCTGGGGAAATTTACGGACTAACCTTGATTAGTCCGAGGCTCGACCTGCTAATCAGCCCGTGGGAAAACCAGGGCGTACAAATTTAAATAGGACTTATCAACAATTAACCAAAGTTAATTTAAATCCCATTTATAAAAAAATATTTTATTAATTGGCCAAAAAAAAATTATATTTTTCAAAATTTAACCAATTTTAAAATTTAAAATCAATATCTTAATTATTTTCCAAAATATCTTGTATTGTTATAACTATTAGCTAATATTTTAACTATTGAAAAATAAAATAAAATATAAATAGTTATAACAATCCTAAAATATCTCAAAATACTTAAACAAATTCAAATATCCATAAAAATATCTAACTAACAATATTCAAATTTCAAATAATTTAAATATTAAAAATTATAGAATAAAAATATATTTATATTTTCAAATAAAGATTTAATAAAAATATCAAGAATTTAAAAGAAAATATCTTAAATAACTGATATCTTAATTCTAATATTTTAACATATTAAAAGATTTAAAATTAAGTTGTTTGTCTATTTTTAAATTTGAATTTGAATCTTTGTAGAAAATATCTAATTATTTAAATCCCAACTAACAAAAATATATTATCTTTTAAAAAACAATTTAAAACAAAACAAATCTGATATTTTTTGCTTTGATTATAAATAATAAATTTCCACAATTTTAATTTTCTTTAATTTAAAAAAAAAAATTGGATGAATAGTACCTGTGGTATTGTTCACTGGTTACTGTTCATCGCGTGGCATGCGTGCGGGCGCGCACACACATGGCAGCCAGGCAAAAATTTTCGAAAATTTTTTTTGTGCAATTTTTCAAACCAAAACAATTTTCTAATTAATTTTTAACATGTTTTAGACAAAATAAAGCATATATAAAATTAATATCATAGAAAACACAACAAAATAACTTAAAAAATTGCTAAAATTCACATAAGATCAATATGCTTCATAAAAACATGAAAACCATCCAATTATTCAAACATATCAAATAATCCAATTTTAAACATGTTCATGCATGAAAATAAAGATTATCAAAGGCTCCAAGGCCAGTTGTTAGGAAAACTTGTACCGGATCTTTATTTATTTTCATGTAGATCTAATATTAAACAAATTAATATGAGATAACCTAGAACATGTTTCTAAAATTGAATTCAAAGAGAAAAAAATACAAGAATACTTACAATATACGCAGCGGAATGAAAGAGTCATTCCTTCACTTTCTCTAACTCTTGTATCCTCTCTGTCGCAGAGTATTATCAAGAAATTGAACCTATCTTCTATTTTCTTCACTGTCTTCCAATGTATCCTTAGAATCACCCAGACTAGTGTGGGCAATTCTCAACACGTGATATAGATATAGAGAGAAGAGGAGAAAATAACAAAGAGGCTTAGAAAATGACTTGTGTTTAGAGAGAATCTAAAACTATCAGAAAACTAGTGATTAAACTTATATGTCGTCTCAGAAATCTTCACTGGTGACTTCTCTCTGAGCACTCCTTTTATAGACTCAATTAGGTCATTTAATTTAATTAAAAAATTAATAAAATAATAGCCAATTTGAATCCTAGGTAGAAACTATCATGGGCTTTAGGCCCGTGAAATTTCCCATTTGATTATAAGCTCATTAGACCTAAAACTACTTTGCTGCGAGGTTTGAAGTTTTGGACATAGTCATTTTCCAGAAAAGTAGCATTTGTAGAAGTAAACACTTTCTTTTCTGAATAACTATAGAAAATTCCACCCCGAGTACCTTTAGGATAGCCAACAAACATGCAAACTTCAGTTCGCAGTTCTAGCTTTCCCTCCTTTTTCCTTAGGACGTGAGCGGGACACCCCCAGATTCTATAATGGCGTAAACTAGGTTCACAACCATTCCAGCATTCTAAAAGTTTTTTGGGTATTGATTTTGATGGCACGACATTGAGAATGTCATTCGCGGTTTCAATTGCATGTCCCCAAAACAAAGTTGGTAGAGTTGAGTAACTAAGCATGCATCTAACCATTTCTAATAAAGTTCTGTTCCGACGTTCCGCTACCCCATTTTGCTGCGGAGTACTTGGGGCAGTAAGTTGTGATAAAATCCCAAGTTCAGTTAAATGATCTTGGAACTGCATATCCAAATATTCTCCACCCCTATCAGATCGCAAGATCTTTAACGTTTTACCTAATTAGTTCTGAGCCATTGCTAGGAATTCTTGAAACTTTGAAAATGTTTCCGATTTCCTATGCATTAGGTAAAGACATGAGTATCTAGAGTAATCGTCAATGAAAGTGACAAAATACTCAAAACTACCCCTGACTTGTACATTCAAAGGTCCACAAACATCTGAATGCACAAGACCAAGTAGTTCTTTGGCCCTATCACCCTTTGCAAAGAATGGACGCTTGGTCAGTTTGCCTTCTAGACAAGATTCACAAACAGGTAATTCACCTAAGGTGAGTTCCCTCAAAGGTCCATCCTTTGTAAGTCTTTGAATCCTATCATAGCCAATATGACCTAGTCTCTAGTGCCATAAATACGTCATATTTTCGTTATCGGTCTTTTTACATTTATTGGTCCTAGGTTTAGCTACTTTGAACAAATCATTGCTAAGAGCGAGGGGTTCGTTAGGTCGCAAAATATAAAGCCGTTTTCCAAACATGCAATACACAATTGTGATCCATTGAAAGAAATAGATATATTAGAACTTGTGAAAGTCATATCAAATCGTTCTAATTGCAACATGGAAACTGAAATTAAATTTCTACTAAAATCTGGAATAAAAAATACATCATTTAAAATTAAAAATTTATTTCCGAACTTTAGACGAGCTCTTCCTCTAGCTTGGACCGCAATGAATGCTCTGTTCCCAACTCTAAGCTTTAAGCCGCCTTCGTCCACTTCCTCCCACGATTCAAGAAGCTGTAAAGAGTTGCAAACATGGTTGGTAGATCCAGAATCAATAATCCAAACGAATTTATCATTCTCTAAAACACATGTTTCTAAGATAAATGAACTATAATCATTACCTTTGTTTTTCGCTGGTAGACACTTAGGGCAATCCTGTTTCCAATGCCTCTTCTCTTTGCAGTGAAAACACTTATCTTTACCTTTTTTGTTTTTCTTGTTCTTCCCCTTAGGCATCTGTGCATATGGTTGTGCATTTGTCTTTGCAGCCTTTGTAGGCTCGGGGTTGTTGTTTTGTCCACATTTCCTCTTGTTTCTAGCTTTCGAAGACGAAGCTTGGTTAGCTTCAGCCTTAGCTAGATCAGCAGCAACAACAGTAGTCTTATTTTCTCCTCCTTTACTAGGTCCATCCATGATAGACTCAATAATCTGAAGAGTTGCGTCATACCATATTTGAGTTGATCACGAACGTGCGGAAATGGTGCCATTCGAGCATTCACGATGTCATCACGTATGTGCGGAGATGGTGCTATCCAAGCATTTATGGTGCAATCACGAGCATTGACAGTGCCATCACGAATGTGCGGACACAATGCTCATTCTGGGGATTCCTCAATCATGACGAATTCAGAGTTGTCACCAATCAACTCTATGTTGATATTCTGCTTCCAATTAAGGAAGTTTTCTCCAGTGAGTTTCTCCATCGAAAGTTGAGAAAGGATGGGAGTATACAAAGACACTACTTAACTTAAAACTACAAATTACCAATAAAATAGAAATCAATCACATTTGCTCAATAAAACTTATATTCACACAAATTTCAAGAAATAGCACAACATATACCAAAATATGTAAGATATGAGAAAAAATACCAAAAACAATCATATCTCTATTTCTTTAGGTTTTTTAACTAATCTATGATATCCTTGTCCCGGTTGGCGAGAGTCAAAAATACCAATAGTTAAATAATCATAGATTTAGTCCTAGTAGTCACCGTAGGGGTGAGTCTAGTAGAATTTGACCTATAATTATCTATCTTTCGAGATCTAACCTTGTCAAAATAACTAATGAACACCTTCCGCAGGGGGACGAATCAAAGCGTCTCGAGGTCCCATTAAGCTATTGACTATGTTAAACCAACGGTGGAGATCGAATAAAATTCTTAAAATAAGCTCATTATTAAATTAAAGTACTATTTTTATTATTTATTTTTAGAAAATTAATGACTATGGTTTTCCAAAAAAAATTAAACAAATTAAATATTTTAAAACCAAAGTCCTATAATTTTCTATTAATTCCAAGGTGTCACATTGAAACAAATTCAATTAATTTAGAATTAATTTGTTGCTAATCAATATTTAGGTTTAACTAATATAATGAACCTATACAATTAAGTCCAACTCAGGTAAATGGGCCTTAACAATTGGGCTTGTATGGAGGAGGGTTGAGTCCAGTATGTCGTTCCCACTACAAAGACCCCCAATCTTCCATACAAGGTCCAAAAGACAGGAATTTAAACCTTCGTTTTATTAATTGTTATTAATTGATTAGGCCAACTATAGTCATGCAAAACAAATGGGCCTTCACAAGGAGAATTACCCACAAAAGATGAATTTAAACTTTACATTTTCTAATGGGCCCAAATAAAACCTATCATTTTATGAATATTTTATTTGGCAAAATACTATATATCTAACAAACATATGTGCCACTATATGCATCTAAGCCCAATTGCAAAAATACCACATATAGTGCAAATTAACATGTTATAATTGGATGGGCCTAAGCATGTTACTATATGAGCAATTTTATGCAAAAAAATACCACAATTTATTTCATTTGCAAAAATACCACAATTAATTATCTAAAATTTATCAAAAAATTCAAATTAATTAAATTTTTACAAATAATAAGTCAATTTAAATGAAATTTATCAACAATTAACAATAGTTAATTTAAATTTTATTTATCAACAATCAACTTGGTTTTAGGTTAATTTGAAAAAAAATATATTAATTTAATTTAAATAGGATTTATCAACAATTAACCAAAGTTACTTTAAATCTCATTTATTAAAAAAATATTTTATTAATTGGCTGAAAAAAAATGATATTTTTCAAAATTTAACCAATTTTAAATTTTAAAACAATATCTTTACTGTTTTTCAAAAAGATCATGTATTGTTACAACTATAAGAAAATATTTTAACCATTTAAAAAAAATAGTAATAGTTATAACAATCATAAAATATCTCAAAACAGTTAATTAAATTCAAATATCCATGACAATATCTAACTAACAAATTTTAAATAATTGAAATATTAAAAACTATAGAATAAACATATATTTATATTTTCAAATAAATATTTAATAAAATATCAAGAATTTAAAAGAAAATATCTGATATCTTAATTCTAATATTTTAATATATTAAAAAATTTTAAATTAAGTTGTTAGTCTATTTTTAAATTTGAATTTGAATCTTTGTAGAAAATATCTAATTATATTTAAATCTCAACTAACAAAAATATCTTATTTTAAAAAACAAATTTAAATGATAAAACAAATATGCTATTTTTTATTTTGATTATAAATAATTAATTTTCACATTTTTTATTTTTCTTTAATTTAATTTTTTGGATGAATAGTACCCGTGGGTACTGTTCACCGCACTGGTGGCTGATGCGCGTGGGCACGCAGGCGTGCGAGCAGGTGCACGCGCGCATGGGCAGTCAGGCCAAAAAATTTCCAAAAAATTTTTTTGAGCAATTTTTCAAACTAAAACTATTTTCTAATTAATTTTTAACATGTTTTACACAAAATAAAGCATATATAAAAATTAATAACATAGAAAACACAACAAAATAACCTAAAAATTGTTAATAATCACATAAAATCAATATGCTTCATAAAAACATGAAAACCATCCAATTATTCAAATATATCAAATAATTCAATTTTAAACATGTCCATTCATGAAAATAAAGATTACCAAAGACTCTGAAGCCAGTTGTTGGGAAAATTTATGCAGAATTTTTATTTATTTTCATGTAGATCTAATATTAAACAAATTAATATGAGATAACCTAGAACATGTTTCTAAATTTGAATTCAAAGATAAACAAAAATAAGAATACTTACAGTATACACAATGGAATGAAAGAGTCTTTCCTTCAGTTTCTCTAACTCTTGTATCCTTTTTGTCGCAGAGTATTATCAAGAAACTGAACCGTTCTTCTAATTTCTTCACAGTCTTTCAATATATCCTTAGAATCACCTAGACTATTGTGGGCAATTCTCAACACATGAGATAGATACAGAGATAAGAAGAGAAAATAACTAAGAGGCTTAGAAAAAGGACTTGTGTTTAGAGAAAATCTAAAACTATCAGACAACTATTGATTAAACTTATTTATCGTCTATTTTGACTTCTCTCTAAGCACTCCTTTTATAGACTCAATTAGGCCATTTAATTTAATTAAAAAATCAATAAAATAATAGTCAATTTGAAGCCCTAGGTTGAAATTATCATGGGCTTTAGGCTCGTGAAATTTCTCATTTGATTAGAAGCCCATTGGACTTAAAATCAAGGCTTGTATTATTTTCTATTGATTTAATTAAATAATTATTTAAATCATTTATCAAATTAATTATTTATAATTTGAACCTTGATTTAAACTTATTTATTAATTTAGATACAAATTTATCTTAATTAATAAATCTGCCCTAATTTATCTTTTCTTCTCAAAATTACATAACTTTGTGAAACTATCCAAAATTGACCTAGTCAACTTTTATAATTCTAATTGATAATTAAATCAATTAATTGAGACTATCTAGATGATTTTATCCAAGGTACGATAGGGACCATGAGCCTATGAAATCAAGCTCCAATAAGTTATCATGAATCTAACAAATAAATTTACTAACTTATTAATTCCTCGTTACTCCACTATAGACTCGGAATTGTACTCTTGAATTCATAGAACGCTCTATAACAAATATAGATACGCTATTAATTATTCATTGTTACAACCATAATTGTTACTCAATCATCTATAGATGGTCTATAATGAGATAGGACTAAAATATTGTTTTACCCATCATTGTATTTTATCCTTAAAATACTTAGTTCCTTGTAAATGATATTTCAGTAAACTAATTTAATTACTGAAATGAGATATCTATCATTTAACACCTTGAACCAAACTAAAAGGAAACCATTGTTTCACTTCTTCATCAGAAGCTATAGATGTTCATATCTATGATTAACACTCCCACTAAAGTATGGGCTAGTCCGTAGGGTAAGCTGGTAACAAACAAGTCAAAGAACTCAAATAATACAATCAGTTAGAATACTAACCACTCAGAGTTGAGATTGAATTGACCTATGGTCAACTATATGATTTGACTAGAATAGATAATAACGATATGTTTACTTATCTTATCAACTGTCAATATCGATCCAGTTCGATGTAACAAATACATCCGATCTTATCTACTTTGCTAATGTTCTGGAAAGAACATAACACTGTAATGTGTAAGTAGATCATATCGTAGATTGGCAAGTCAGTGTAGATCCTGTGCACTGTCTAATCTTAGGACTAACTTATTTTGAACATATAATCATATTTATATTCCACTGTGATTACGTCACTATAAATAAGATTAGCTATATGCTCGGGATTTAATAGAAGTTTATATTAAACAAATAATCATGATAATAAAACATGTGAGCAAAGTGATTGACCAAGTCAAAAAATGATTTCTATTCTTTTATTGATAATAAAATAAGATTACAAAGAATTTGAGTTTTAATTAGGGCATAAAACCCCAACAGTAACTTCAAACAATATATTATGGGAGGCTAGGAATAAAGATTTTTGGACAAAAATTCTAATTGCGTCAAGCCTTCTTGTCATCTTTATTGTTTCTCACACAAAATCATATCCTTATGATTTCATATAACTAGGGTTTCTCTCTACAAAGGTCTATTGTTCCTCTTAATCTAATTTGTGTTTATCTTCCATTAATCTACTGTTATATTGTGATTAATTCTCTTAAATTACAATATTCTTGCTGTGTTATAAGCTATACTCCCAACAACTGGTTACCCATATTATTGCAACTATGGGTAACTAGTTACTATGCAATGTGAAACGGGATAACTTGAAAAACACCTAGTTTTATGATTAGTTAACTAAAAATAGCTACTAATAACATTTAGTTGAATATTATCCACTTTTTTAAGCACATTTCTCATGTTACCCTTAAAACACTACTAGAAGTCCAATGTAAAAATCTCAATCTTTGTCTCTGTCGTGTCATTTACTTCCCCATTTAAATAATATTACACTGTTAGCTCCACTGGACCACCACTCCTCCGCCTTCGTTATCAGCACTGCGCCTCCCCATAGCATCACCACCATCGTTCCTTTCTGCCACTACCACCATTATCGTGGTGAGTTTATCTTTATTTTGAAACAAAATGTATTTTTTCCAACTTCCCAATCTTTTTTTCAAGTATATATGTTTGTTAGGATCATATATAAATGAATATAACAATTTATATGTTGTTGCTATATGAATTTTAACGTAGAAGAGTTTAGAGTTATGTGAAAAAGAGAACCATGTATATATTACGACCCCTTCGATTTTGGCCTTAGTAACCAATGGTCCTAAGTCTCTCTCTCTCCTCTTTCCCTCACCTATGTTCAGTTCGGCGGCCATCTTTGTCTAGTCAGACGAAGCTTCTCGACAACTCAGGGACCCAAAGCTTTTCAGCAGAACCAGTCCGGCGAGAAGCTGTAGTGGGGAGAAGACGATATGTGTGTGAGGAGAAGAAGTTGTGAAATAGAAGGGGTATAATGGGTAGAGTCATTAATATTTTGGGTATTAATCTAAGAGTTTTAAAAGGTGGATAAAAATTAAAAAGATTAACTTAAATTGGGTACTAGGTGTTATTTTCACATGTAAAACTTGGTAGTGGTGACCAGTTATCACCTTCAAAATAGTTATTATTATTATTTACTAATGTGGTGGAATCCATTTACAAATTAGAGGGCTAAACTTGTAAAGTATGGACATATAATTAAAAAATGAATACATTTTATACATTTATTTTAACATAACAAAACCAACATGTTTATTATTTATTCAATATTTTTGGAGGATAGTTTATGTCTCAAATGACAAAAATGGTGAATAGTAAAAAAAATTGTTGTTACATGTTTGTTTGTGTAGCAAAGCTAAAGAAATTATACTTTCTATTCAAACACATGTGGAAATGGAAAGTCAACCCCTATACACTAATTAATGGCCTGTTGTTTTCAGAATATCGAAAAGAAAAGAAAAAAGTGGAGATATGCGTGGTGGAGTCCAAAATGATAGTGGTTGCAAGTGGGCTCTTTGGACACCAACCCTTTTGAAAAGAAGTAGACTAAAGAACCCCAACATCAAAAGTACTTTCATTTGCACCCAATGGTGATGGTGTGTGGCTATTTTCCGAATGTGAATAAGAGAAGCTGCAAATGAGGAATCATGACAAGATTATGAGTGTAGATGCGAAGTTAGGATAATGGGTGGTGATCTAGATATCGTTGATTAAATTTTCTACAAAATCTACAGTTATCAAATAAATTAAATAAATAACTATGAAAATAGTTCATAAAATACAAATATAAAAATGGACAAAAAAAATCAGCATTATACCTGGACGTTTTGTAGACTATTTGAATCTTTTGAATGGGGCCATATTTGAAACAAAAAGACAAAAAAAAAAAAAGTAAAATTAATAGTGTAGACAAGGAGAATATGATCAAATTGTGCCCTTGGATTAAGAAAATTTACCATATTTGGTGTAACGCCCCAACTCCAGGGACCGTTACGATGTGCCTTGTAAATAATGCTAAACTCGCTAATCAAGTCATTTGGCCAAAACGTGTAACTAAGTATGATTAGCGGTTTAGGGATTAAACATTTTGGTTAAGATGTAACGTTTCACTAGAACGTTTAATATATATACATTGGGATCCCGAAAATAAAGTTTCAGAGCCTATTACAAAAAATATATACAACAGGCCGTTCTAGGCGGCAAAACAGGGTTCAACCCTAGTTCCACTTTAAACCTCGGCCGTGGCGGACGAGCAGCTGCATATGTACACATCATCACCTAAGATCTCCAACTCAAGGATGGTCCAGCTTCCTCTTGCCTTTACCTGCACCACGTAGCACCCGTGAGCCGAAGCTCAGCAAGAAAACACAATATAACATGATATAATATCAACTATAACCATAGTAACCATTTGGAACCAATGGTCCATCCAGATAGGTGACAATAGCCAAAAGTCACAATAATGAGCATCGCTCCCTCTAGCCACGTGATGATAGGGTCACCATGGCTCAACTGATAAGTGTTTCATTCATAAGCTTGGTTAGGATAGGTGCATGGTGATTAGTCACCAACATAACCATCCTCTCGACTCTAGAGTCGTGACTAAGGACTGCGTCCCCCAGCCATGTGACAACCAGTCACCGGGGTCATATACCTTGGCTGAAATCATCTGGTCTCAGATCAGGCAAGCGCTTATAGTTCTCATTGACCTTCCGGTCGGTCTAGCATTAATACTCCATATGAGTCATTCAATGCCGACCTCGATTAGATCCAATCTTTAATCGGCCCGGCGCTCACAACGCACTGCCATTTCTGACCCTTGGGTCGGTAAAACACGACCAGTGCTCAGCCCGTGGTGAACTCAACTAATAAGTCACGGCTTCACAGACGGTTCTGACACCATTGTCGATTCTGACTAATAAGTCAGCGCCATACACAGGTAAGCCATGCCACCAAACATATATCACATGTCCAATATCCATAAACAAGGTATTTAGCATGCTTACTAAAAGATACCAGTACAATTAGGACCATGCACAACCACAGAGGCTCAAGCTCTGAACAATATCATACCCAGTATACAAAGCATGTCCTAATCACATGTTTCTCATGCATCATATGCAGTATATCCAGCAATCCAACATGCACCAATAACAGCCATGCATGTCACGTTTAATAGTCAACCAACATGCACCAAGAATAGCCATGCATGTCATACATAATAATCAACCGACATGCATCATAATAGCCATGCATGTCACATATACACAGGGTGCAGTTTTCTTACCTCAAAGTCGAGCTAGAATGATTAAAAGAACAACCCTTGAGAACGATCAACTTTTAGTCCTTTAGCGGTCACCTAGTCATAACCAAGTATAAGGTATCATCAATAAAAATGATCAACATAAGTTCCCAAATCAATATCTAGCCTCCGGGACATCAATCCCCACTTAACCGGGTACTAGGTACAACCCCGAGGCCTATGGCTTGAATCCCCAAGCTTAAAAACATGTGTTTTTGTCAAAATGGCCTTAAGGGCCGCGGCCCTCCCCTGCTGCGCCGCGGCGCGCCCTCAAACAGAGAGGGCTCCCCTCTGCCAAACGCCAAGGGCCGCGGCGCACCCCTGCTGCGCCGCGGCGCCCAGCCCAGATCAGCAACATGCCCACGCACGAACCAGTTTTTCCCCTGTGCGATATCTTCTCAAACCAGTCCTTCAAACCTTCATAAAACCTCTTCCTAACATACAATTAAACCCCTAGACAACACCCATAACCTCCCCTCATCAAAACCCAATCCTATAATCCATCAAAAACCCTTTGAATCCAAACTTCTAACAAGAATCAAAAGCTGAAAACCAAAGCTTGAAAACAGAGCACCACCTGAAGTAAGTGACTAGAACTCACCTTGGAACTTGTTTTGAGTCCCCTTTAATGGTTGTAATAAGTCCCCTAGCTGCCACCTTTGATTTCCTAGCTCAAAACCCCAAGATGGCCTCAAGAACACCAAAGAGAAGATGGTGAGGGATGGTGTACGGGTTGAAGAGGAGGAGAACTCTGTTTTGCCCTATTCTTTCTACAGCCCTCCTAAGTCATATATATCCTTAGGGTCAAAAGACCATAATGCCCCTAAGCCAAATAAACCCCTCTAAAAGCTTCCGAGGGTAAAACCGTCCTTTCCCGTTTATCTCGTTAATTATAATTAACGCTCTCTAATTCCCGCTATTCTCAATATTCCCAAATACCAATAAATCATATCTCATTACCCTTTAATTCCCGGTAATGCTCTAATCATCAATTCCACCCCGAGACTCACCCCGAGCCCCGAACTAAACCTGCTATGACTAGACCGAACACTTGCATCTCATGATCGTCTCATGTCGATAAGCTCGAACCAATCCACCTTATAATGTGGCTATATTAACTAATCACAATCACGCACCCAAAATATACAATTATGCCCACAGTGGCCAAATTACCCTCATAGTTAACATATGAGCCCATATGCATGAATTCACCATCATATAATAATTTAATTCACGTAAACATGCATATAATCATTAAATGCTATAATAAATCAATTATGGCCCTCCCGGCCTCCTAATCAAGGTCCCAAACCTTATTAGGAAATTTGGGGCATTACATTTGGAGAGATTATGGGAACAAGGGAAGAGAACAAAGGAAGTAGATAAAATGTGAGGTGAGAATGAAGTGGATAAATCGGTGACATGATTGGAAGAGAAAAAGACAATCGGTGACACTTGATCCGACGGTAGAGAACCTTGGTAATGAAGATCGCATCAAGAAAAGTATCATGGGAGCAAACAAAGAGAAGCCCAATTTTTAAATATAGAAATATGTATAGGTCAAAATTTCCCATGTTTTGAATAGAATAGTATTAGGTTTTTATATTTTTTGTTGTTGTTATTTTTTGTGAAATTAACACGAATGAGGGATCATGACAAGATTGTTAAGTGTAGAGGAGAAGTTAGGATAAGGGGTGGTAATCTAGATGTCGTTGATTAAATTTTCTGCAAAGTCTACAGTCGTCAAATAAATAACTATGAAAATAATTCATAAAATATAAATATAAAAATGGAAAAAAAAAATCAGCATTATACCTGGACGTTTTGTAGACTATTTGAATCCTTTGAATGGGGCCATATTTGAAACAAAAAGACAACAAAAAAAAAGTAAAATTAATAGTGTAGACAAGGAGAATATGATCAAATTGTGCCCTTGGATTAAGAAAATTTACAAGATTGGGAGAGATTATGGGAACAAGGGAAGAGAACAAAGAAAGTAGATAAAATGTGAGGTGAGAATGAAGTGGATAAATCGATGACATGATTGGAAGAGAAAAAGACAATCGGTGACACTTGATCAGACGGTAGAGAACCTTGGTAATGAAGATCGCATCAAGAAAAGTATCATGGGAGCAAACAAAGAGAAGCCCAATTTTTAAATATAGAAATATGTATAGGTCAAAATTTCCCATGTTTTGAATAGAATAGTATTAGGTTTTTATATTTTTTGTTGTTGTTATTTTTTGTGAAATTAACACGAATGAGGGATCATGACAAGATTGTTAAGTGTAGAGAAGAAGTTAGGATAAGGGGTGGTAATCTAGATGTCGTTGATTAAATTTTCTGCAAAGTCTACAGTCGTCAAATAAATAACTATGAAAATAATTCATAAAATATAAATATAAAAATGGACAAAAAAATTAGCATTATACCCGAATGTTTTGTACACTATTTGAATCCTTTGAATGGAGCCATATTTGAAATAAAAGACAAAAAAAAAAAAAAACAAAGTAAAATTATTAGTGTGGCCTAGGAAAATATGATCAAACTGTGATCTTGGATTAAGAAAATTTACAAGATTGGGAGAGATTATGGGAACAAGTGAAGAGAACAAAGAAGTAGATAAAGTGTGAGGTGAGAATGAAGTGGATGAACTTGTGTGGTTTGATCGGAGGAGAAAAAGACAATCGGTGACACAAGATTCGACGAGAGAGAACCTTGGCAATGAAGATCACATCAAGAAAGGTATCATGGGAGCAAACAATGATAAGCCCAATTTTTAAATATAGAAATATGGGATTTTGAGTTTATTTTAGGTCAAAATTTCTCATGTTTTGAATAGAATAGTGTTAGGTTTTTATATTTTTGGCAAAAAGCTTGTTTTTTTTTAAAGTTAGCACAAATGAGAGCTACTAAATTGGATATCGTTTGGCTAATCCTAAAGAAACAAAGAAAAGAACGTCAAGTTGTCGATGACATATCTAGAGGAGGTGGGAGCCCTTTAAGTTTTCCACCCTACCCATTAATGAATTATGCGGGTAGGTGAATGGGAACCAACCAAGAACCTGAACCACTTGACTAATTGACCCCTTCATACTTTATTTTTCATATTTTCGTAGGAAAAAAAAACCAACAAAATTCCTCTTAAAATAAGCTTAATGAGCTCAAAAGGTGTGGAAGTTAAAATGGGCTTCAAATACTTTGGAAAAGGGCAATGGAGCTGACCCCAACATCAAAATAAAAAAGTACTGAAAAGAGAAAGGGGCATTCCGAGAATTGAACTCGGGACCTCTCGCACCCTAAGCGAGAATCATACCACTAGACCAAATGCCCAAGATGGAGTTAAGTATATTTTCTTAATATATATATGTATAAAATCATTTGGAAAGGTTAACCCCTCTCCCTCGTTCTAAAACCCTGGGAGAGGAGACACGCATTTGAGTAAATAATCAAAAATGGGAAGAGCGGCTCTCTTTCGGCTTCTGAGATCACAGTTCAGGGGCCTTCGATCATCCTCATACTCCTCAGGTTTCTTCTGATTCACTATTCAGACACGCACGCTCTCTCTTTATCGACTGTTATCTCTGCTTTTGTAAACTCTGATTTAATTTGTCGGGTTGTTCATTTCAAATATTTAATCCTTGGTCCATCTTTCTCGGTCCCAATTTTCGCAGAAACCAATTCCATGTGTTTAGTTTCATGATGATAATTGCTAACTTATATGTTGGGTATTGGAAATTGGTTGTTTCTGGCGGCCGAAATTTTGTGAATCTCGGCTTCTAAAAAAACTAGAATAATGGATTGAAATTGGGGATTATGGCTGAGCTAGATGTGTAGATTATCTCAACTTATGCTTTGCAATTTATGTGCCAAATTATCATTTCAGAGCTTGATTATCGTGATTCAATTTAACGAGGAAATGTTTCTCTGAAATCTGATGTGTTGTTTTCCATTTTTTTTAAACAATTATCAATGTAAGTTCAATATAATGCTAATCACTCTACAATGGCATTTTTCGTTTCTTTCTCAAAAAAAAATTCTTCAAATTGTGCACGAATTGGATGGTCGAACTCTCTGTAACCGTACTTTCTGAAAATTACCCTTTGTTTCTCTAGCTATATTACTTGGTATTGAATTATAACCCAAGAGCATTTCTTTCCTTGTATAGATTGTGTTTTAAGCATGCTCTTACTTCTACCAATCTATTTCACTTGGTTCTGTCTATTTAAATTTCACAAGTGCATATTTTTATGTGGGCAACTTGGTTACTCTTGGTTTTGACATTATACTCTCTTGTACCAGGGAGTCATCTTTGCAGGTCTGGTCCTGGAGTATGGACAAATCGCTTGAACACTGGACCAACTTTCAATCCCTGTATCCAGATCAATGCTTTCCAGAAAAGATGGGCTTCACGAGCCTCTACAGCTGAAGACAATGGAAAGCTCAGCATTGGCCCTAAAAAAGTAGCAGAAGGTGAGGAAAACGAAAAAGACTCTGGGATTGTCTACTATGGACCGATCTCTTCTACCATCAAGAAAGTGAAGCTTTTATCACTTTCGACCTGCTGCCTCTCTGTGTCTTTAGGCCCAGTTGTAACCTTCATGACATCACCTGATATGAATGTGATCCTTAAGGGTGCAGTGGCTTCTTCTGTCATATTTCTCAGTGCTACAACCACTGCGGCCCTTCACTGGTTTGTGAGTCCTTACGTTCACAAGCTGAGATGGAAGCCCGGTTCTGACACCTTCGAGGTGGAGATGTTGTCCTGGTTAGCAACTTACATTCCGAAGACTATCAAGTTTTCTGATATTCGGCTTCCAGAGACCAATCGGCCTTTTGTGACGTTTAAAGCCAATGGGAACTTCTATTTTGTTGACGCTGATCACTGTCATAACAAGGCCTTGTTAGCAAGATTGACTCCAAAAGCAACTCAAGAGTCGGGATTCAAAAATTTGTGATGCTTATTCCATCACATCCTACTTGGCGATTTTGGCATTTTAAGATTTGTAAGGCAACGGAAGTTTTAAACCTCTTAGAAAGTAGTATCTGCGCTCATGGATTGTATCTATGAGCTCATGGATGACAAGGTCATGGTCAATGAAAGTTTGCATGTTATCGCAAACTCATTGTATTTGGTCTTTTTGCGAGCCTGTTTCCCGATACTGAACTAGTTTTTTTTGTTCCAAATACAATTCTTTCTTTTGTGGCTTTCTATTCTTTAATTTCTGGGGTTATAACTGAAATTGCGCACCATTCGTTCTTCTATTTATATAGATCTTTAATTTTTATTTTTTATTCCTATGTTTATTTCTTGAATATGTTTTTTATCATTATTATTTTTCAAAACAAAATATGCAACAATCACCCAATTTTTTTTACAAATTGGCAAAATTTTCTTATATCAATACTTGATAAACTTAAAACACGCAAAAGACGGATCGGATCAATCATGAAAGCTTTGTAATAGACGACATCCGGCAGCATAGGACAGAGACTAAAACTCCGTAGCTGCTAAACAAAATTTTAACCAATCACAAAAATGTAAAGAAAAAAAGACGATAATAGCTAAAATGACAAAAAAAAACCATGCCACCGTCTGTCAAGCACCCAGTTCTGAGAACAGCTGCATGACGACGGTGGAAAATTGTTATAAGAAGCAAAACAGACATATAAGACGCCATTGGAAGTATGAGTAATAAGAACCCATCCGCAAAAACTGCCTTTGGTTTCAGTAATGTTGAACTGCACGATTCACTTCTTCTTGGCAGCGGATTTGGTAACCTTGGCCCCAGAAGGATCCTTCTTCTCCACACTCTTGATGACTCCGACGGCCACAGTTTGTCGCATGTCCCTGACAGCAAAACGACCAAGTGGGGGGTACTCTGAGAAAGTTTCCACAACCATAGGCTTAGTGGGAATCATCTTAACAAACCCAGCATCACCATTCTTCAAAAATTTAGGCTCCTTCTCAATCTCCTTACCAGACCGTCGGTCAATCTTGGTCAGGATCTCAGAAAACTTAACAGCAATGTGAGAGGTATGACAATCAAGAACTGGGGCGTAACCATTGCCAATCTGGCCAGGATGGTTCATGATGATAACTTGGGAGGTGAAGTTGGCTGCCTCCCTGGCAGGATCATCCTTAGAGTTTGAGGCGACAAAACCGCGCTTGAGATCCTTGACAGCAACATTCTTCACGTTAAAGCCAACATTGTCACCAGGAAGAGCCTCCTGAAGTGCCTCGTGGTGCATCTCAACAGACTTGACTTCAGTGGTCAGTCCAGTGGGACCAAAAGTTACAACCATTCCAGGCTTGATGACACCAGTTTCCACACGTCCAACTGGCACAGTTCCAATGCCTCCAATCTTGTAAACATCCTGAAGTGGGAGACGAAGAGGTTTGTCTGAGGGTCTCTTAGGTTCTAGGATCTGGTCAAGAGCATCAAGAAGAGTCGGGCCCTTGTACCAGTCAAGGTTAGTGGATCTCTCAATCATGTTATCACCCTCAAACCCAGAGATGGGAATGAATGCAATCTTATCTGGGTTGTAACCAACCTTCTTCAGGTATGAAGAAACTTCCTTCACGATTTCATCATACCTTGCCTTTGAGTACTTTGGGGTGGTGGCATCCATCTGTAAAGGAAACAATAAAACAAATTAATAACCTCATTTGCAGAAATATAATCACACCGATAACAAAAAATCATCAGTCCAAGAATATAATACAAAACCTTATTTATTAAGATTATTATCTACCTTGTTGCAACAACAAATCATTTGCTTGACACCAAGAGTGAAGGCGAGAAGAGCATGCTCTCGGGTCTGTCCATCCTTGGAAATACCAGCCTCAAAACCACCAGTTGTGGAGTCAATAATGAGCACAGCACAATCAGCCTGTGAAGTTCCCGTAATCATGTTCTTGATGAAATCACGATGTCCAGGAGCATCAATGACAGTACAGTAATACTTGGTGGTCTCAAACTTCCAGAGGGCAATGTCAATGGTAATACCACGCTCACGCTCTGCCTTGAGCTTGTCAAGCACCCAGGCATACTTGAATGATCTCTTGTTCATCTCAGCAGCCTCCTTCTCAAACCTTTCGATCACACGCTTATCAATTCCTCCAAGCTTGTAGATTAAATGACCGGTTGTGGTCGATTTCCCAGAATCGACATGGCCAATGACAACAATATTAATATGGATCTTTTCCTTCCCCATACTGTAATTTTATCTGGTAAGCAACAAAAACCAAGAATGAGAAAGCTATTTCCAAAATCTGAAACTTACTAGTTTTCCCAACAAAGACAAAAAAATAACTACAAACATAAACAAAGGAAAACTGCCAAGATAAATCAATCTGGATAGCATCAGAAAAAATAATGCTGATCAGAAGGATTCTGACGATGAATGGAAAATACAGAAAGAACACCTAATATCAGTTAATGAAAAAGAAGAAATTTGTTTACGGGTATATAGTATACAAGTTCCCTCATAGATTGTAATGCTTTTATCATCTTTATCTTATAGTTGTGAACAATTTTGTAGTTGCCGAAAAAATAAAATAAAAATTAATAGAATGCGAACTACAAATCTTCATGTTTTTGAAATGTACACATGGTAGAGACGTAACGAAAACTCCTATATAATAAACAATGTACCATAGAGTCAAAACCCAAAAACAAAATATGATCATCCATACAAAGCCAAATATTCGTAATCGATAACAAAGCAAAGATTGCCATAAAAAAACAACCGAAAGACATTAACCTAATATCCAATGTCTTAAAGAGAACGATACACATTGATAAATGAAGACCCCACTACAGTCCAAAACAAACTGATTGCTAAAATAATAGAGATCGAACCCTTACAGTGGCGAGAGCTGCGCTAAAACCCTAGGCAGAAACGAGAGAGAAGAGATAGATAGCAGGTGACTCAGTGAGATTTTATAAGAGAAATGTTTTCTACGCATTTACGAATATATCCTTGCGTTTGTATTGGAATGACGGATATGTCGTTCTGCCACGTACTGATATAGCATGGGTTTCTCGCTGGTTTTAACGACTTTAACCATTGGACGCAAAGTTAGTGGTAGTAGAAACAGTATAGACTAACACAATTGATTACTCGGGATTTGAAAGTGAACTATACGCGCTTTAGAGGAGAGTTGTGATTGTATTTTTTCTTAATAAAGGGTGTAGGTATGTTTTACTTTCTACTTGAAAATAGTTTAAAATTTCACTTTAATGACACATTCACTAATTTAAATTAGAATAAATCAAATAATTATTATTTGTATTATATTGGATACTTAAATTGTTAAGAAATACAGAAAACATTAAATTGACTAAATTACTCTATTTTATTAAAAAAATTAGAAAACATAATCGTTTTTTTACACATTTTTTTATAATTACTAGATAAAAATAACATGTAATGTAAGTTTGTTTAATTTTAAAGTTATAAACATGCTTATTCAAATGTGAAATTATTTTTACTATTTTTTAATTATCATATAAATTTTAAATAAATAAAAAAAACATAAAAATAAATAAAATATATTTAATATAATATATGATATAAATGTATTAAAAAATTATGGCAAAACATCGTCTATAATTTTAATAAAAATTGGTTAATTTTTTTTTAAATATATAATAGAATGAATTACAATTATATAGTATATATAAATATTTATAACAATAATATATACATTTATGACATCTAAACACAACATTGATATAAATATATATTTACATAGCTACATGACATATATATAAATTACAATAATATTTAAAAAGAAATTAATAATAGAATAAAATAATAATAGAAAAAAATCATAGTGTAGAGGAATATAGATGCATCAACTATTTTTAGTTTCTAATGTAACTCGCAATGTCTTTTGGTGAATTTGATGAAGAAAAAGAGCTTCAATTACTTGATAAAAAATAAACTATTACACAAATTTATAAGGTAAAAAAATATATGTATGACTTAATTATTGCTAAATAAATATGATTTAATTATTTAAAATATCTTTAAAATATCATATTTTAATTAATTAAGTTTTGTTGAAGTTTATGTTTGTTATAGTTTTTTAATTTGGCAGTGACAACAAAATATTACATATTATATGTTTAATATAATTTTAACATTATATAGGTATTTTAAATTAAATTTAAGTTTGTTGCTAGTTTTTTTTAAAATGAAGTTTGTTTCTAGTTGATAGTGGATTATATTATGTTATATGTTTAATATGATATTATTCTAATACGTGAAGTTTAAGTTTAATTAAATTTTATTTAAGTTATAAAACGTATTGTTGACGCGGTTCTTCGCCAACAGGTAATTAAGAGAAGAAGAGAAAGGGATTAGTGCTGAAAGTAGAACCATCACAGATATGAAATCTTAGAGAATGAACTATGTGACTCAAGACACGTTTTTAAGTGGTTCAAAGGTTAAAATCCTTCTACTCCACTAGTCAATATTATTGATGTATTCTGGGTATTTGGTTTACAAAGTATATGGCTCTTCAGAGATTATTTTTTCCAACCCCTATCAACTCCCAGGGTCCCCATATTTATAGGAGAAGGCACCTGGAAGTTGGTAGGGAGGTCATCACGTGACCTTACCATTGGTCATATCAACTCTGTAACATTTATGATTAATTCCTAAACCTGACACACAAGTGTGGTCTAATCAGTATGTAAGGAGATAATGGGCCGCACGGCCCAACCCAGCCGTGGGTGTCTGAATGCGCACGTTCCTGATGCGTGCCCGGGAAGTCAGGGAGAT
Source organism: Humulus lupulus (assembly GCF_963169125.1). Classification (NCBI taxonomy): domain Eukaryota; kingdom Viridiplantae; phylum Streptophyta; class Magnoliopsida; order Rosales; family Cannabaceae; genus Humulus; species Humulus lupulus. Next base: position 142,444,516 of record NC_084800.1, on the reverse strand, counting down.
ATCGGACACGTGATGTCAGATATAGGCACATTTATCTTGCGTGTGTTGACTTTACAAAGGGTCAGAGATCCACGAGCAGAAGCTCGCACAACGAGCTGCTTCACTGACCCAACCTTCGGCCTTAAGGACTCCTTCCCCCAGTCTTGGGCAGCCTTGGCGAGTTCTTGAGGATACCTCGAGCTAAGGGGGTACAACCTGGAAAGCAGGATCTCCGACCTGGGGAAGTTTACGGACTAACCTTGATTAGTCCGAGGCTCGACCTGCTAATCAGCCCGTGGGAAAACCAGGGCGTACATCTGCCCCCCAAGCTCCTGCTCGTGGTATATGACGTCATATATAGAAGACCACAGTAGGGGCTTTTAGACTTCCCCACAACCCTTCACATTCCACTTTTTGTGCAGGCGTCTGATACGTGGAACGCCGTGGGTGGTGACGGTACGTTTTACGAGAACCGCATTTAATGGCCTAGCCTATTGTCCAGCCGTTGTTTCATATTTCGAGTGGAAGGCCTCGGATCCCTCACTAGGGCCATCCAAGAGCCTTCTTCACGTGATATTTCCCTTATATAAAAAGGGGGTGGCCATCCTACGCACGGACCACCCCTTCATTCAAATATTTCACAAATCTCTTTCCTTCTTCCTTCTCTGACTTTCAGAAGGACGAAACCCTCGGCTCTACTGCCACCATTTTCCTTGTTCTCGAAGCTTAGGCGCACGAGTTTCTCCAAAGCTTTGGAAGCTACTGCACCGATGAGGCTCCTACCAACGCAACACTCACGTTTTCCATCCAACCATATACTGTAAGTTTTCTGACCCTGTTCATTTTGAAAACATGCCACTGTAGCCTAGGTGAAATTTTTTACTGTAGTCGCATGCAAGGGTTCTCGGGGTTGCGTGGGTAGGAGGGTGACAGCCCCTTTTAGGCTAGGGCACACTTGTTGTAGGAAATCGCCTTAGAGTATGGGTTTCAAGATGCTTCTTCAGGAACAATTTCTGGTTAGGATTTTTAGGAATTTTGGGTGCAAAACCGGGTAGCTTAGGGGATACGCTTCAAAAGCGGTTTTGCATCGTTCTGCCTGTTGGAACTTCCCCCCCAAGGCAAATTTTTACTCTGAGCCCCTTGACACACGAATTCCGAGTAACCTGGGATCTGTTGGGAGCATATGCGCGTGTTCATTGAACCGCGTGGTTCCACTCTCCACGGGCTGGGCTTACCTCAGCTCGTGTAAATAATAATTGCTTCGTCCTTCTGCTTGGGTCGCCTTTTCTAAAGTGTTTTCTTTTGTTCGATAGGTGACCAGATGGCTCCAAAAAGGAACCTGCCTCAGAAGAACGTGGGAAGCTCGATCTCCCATCAAGAGAAAGGAAAGGCGGTGATGCCAAGCTCGCCGATCCCCCACTTCGGGCCGGCCGTGGAGAAGCAGGTCGAGGTGGCCCCCGACGCATTCTTTGAGGCGGAGAGAATCGTCTCAAAGATAATCGACCAAGCGAAGATCAACAAACTCTTCCTCATCCACAACATCCCCCTGGGGAAAGCCTCAGTGATTGCCCGGCCTGCTGCGGAGGGCGAGCGGAGCTGCACTCCGCTCGATGAATCGTTTGCGGCCTGGAGTGGTGAACACTTCAAGGCAGGGGCCTTCCTTCCCCTGGATCAGTATTTCGTTGATTTCCTGAACTATGTGGGGTTGGCCCCATTCCAGCTCCCCCCCAACTCCTACCGTCTGCTGGCGGGGTTGAGGTACTTGTTCAAGAAGCAGGAGTGGGAGGTCCCTACTCCTGCTGATATTTTATATTTCTTTTGCCTCAAAGCCAGCCCGGATCAGCGGGGGCGAGGTGACGGGTTTTACTATTTAACTCGTTTTCCTAATACGACGGCGGTCATCGAGCTGCCAAGCCATCCAAATGACTTCAAGGACCAGTTCTTCATGTCAACTGGGTTCCGGAACTGTGAGCACCACTACTTCAATCGTCCTCGTAAGTGAACCCTGACCCTAGCTCGCCTTTTAAGTGTTGTTTAATTTTAGCTCCCGTATTCCATTCTGATTCCAACCCAACCTTGCAGCCATCTACGCGAGGACCGAGAAGTCTGCGACCCTCGGGGGTCAATATGAAACATTGGTGGGCTTGCCCCCCAGTGAAAAGGACTACCGCGCGCTCGTGACGGACGAGACGATGGTGTTCTGCAAATTGATCTTCCCAAACCAGACTCTAAACCTGAAGAGGCCTCGGGGGCCGCCCCCAGCCCGCGACACCAGGCCTATCACAGTGGAGGAGGTCGCGGCAGAAGAAGACGAGGAGGACGAGGCGGCTGAAGTTCCGCTCGTGAGGAATAGAAAAAGGACCTTGGAGGTCGCTCAGGGGATGGACGAGGAGAGGATCCAAACCGGAGCAGCCGCGGGTCCTTCCGACCAAGGTAACCCTTATTTGTTTAAGAATGTAGATAGGGCCACTGCAGACCCCCGGCTGGTTAGGTTCAATCCTAGGCAGATCGTCCATCGTCACGGGAGAGACCCGGACCTGAATACACTCCTGCTCCATTGTGTTGACCGGCTCGTGCTGGATCACCAAGAGAGCCGGCCTAGGGGTACCGTAGTAGTAGATAACACCCTAGCTTTTAGGTCGATCCTTTTTGAGGAGTATGGGACCAACTTACGCACATGGTCATCACTTCAAAGGGGTGTCTATGCTCCGGGGTTTAGACAGTATGTAGAAGAGTCCAGCCCCGAGTCAGAGCCGGACCTAGAACCCGCGCCAGTTCGTGAGATAATTGTCCTAGGCTCTTCCAGCTCGGGGGGTAGGGCTCCCTTAATATTCGTATACTTTCTTGCTTTTAACCTCTGCATGATTGCTAACTTGTAATAACCATGTTTTTGTTTTTGGCAGAAGAGATGTCTCAGCCCGGGGGTAATCTGCGGGGTGTAGTCTTCGGCGGGAATCTCCCAGCAGGGCCAAGGTTGAAAAGGCTCCGAGAGTCCAAGAGTGCGCCCAGGACCTCCACCAAATCGCCGGCTAAGGAGAAGGAAAAAACCCCGCTGTCCCAGGCCGGGGGGGCAATCCTCCCTGCTGCCCGAGCAGGACACATGCCCCCGCCGCCCCAGCAGTCTCCACCAGCCACCCAGAACGTGGTACTGGAGGTCGGGACTCTGGACGTACGCATCCCGGTCGACCCCCAGGATCTGGGAAAGATCTCAGAGGCATTCCGGGGGACGGTGTATGAGTCGGCGAGCTATGCCGTCGGCCGCTTCTACAAGCTCAAAGAGAAGGATCTCCGGGCTATCGAAGCAACGAGTCCCGTCCGAGTCATAGAGTCTTCGTTGGACATGACCCTAACGGTAATCTGCCCCACTCTTTTAAAGCTGTAACACTTACACAATGCCTTGTTTTTCCACTTAGCCAACTTATCCTTCCTTTCTTGCAGGGCATTGCTGCCGCTCATCGAGGTATCGCTAGGACCAAGGCTCAGCTCAAGGAGATGGAGGCTGAGCGCCAGGCCGCCCTTCAGGAAGCTCAGGTGGCGAAAGATGCGCTGGCGGCTTCGAAGGCCGAGCTAGAGAGGAGCCGCTCCGAGAACCGAGAACTTAAAACCACCCTTGCCACTTCGCGAACAGATCTCGAGGCAGCGAAGACCGAGGCCCAGACTGCCCTGGAGGCCGCCTTGGAAGCCGAGTGGGCCATCTCGGAGCAGTCCATGCAGGACCTGTTCTATCACTGCTGGGCCCATAACCCGGATGCTGACTTCTCTTTTATGCCGCCGGACCTCTGGGCTTTTTTGCTGCCGAAGCTCCAAGCCCGCCTAAACAAAGAGGCACCGCCCTCGGAGACTGGGGAGGCCTCTGGCGCGGTGGAGCAGGATGAGACTGCGACCTCCAAAGGACCAGCTGATGGGGCTTAGGGCACTTCTCTTTGAGCATTTTTAATTATTTTTATTTTCTTTGTAACCTTTTCATGAGGTGTTTTCACCTCGAGACGATTTACTTGGCAATCTTAACTTATATATATATATTTTTATATAAGCTTAGTTCATGCTAACCGTTATTTATATCCCGAGCTCTTTAAGAAAGAGCCACGACCAATAAACTTAAGTTAACTTCCAAGTCTTATGACATGGTTAAAACCATGACCTTATTTTGAAAACTTAGTTCGTGTTAACTTTTTATCCATATCCTGAGCTCTTTAAGAAGAACCACGATCAATAAATTTAAGTTAACTTCTAAGTTTTATGACCCGGTTAAAACCAGGAACTTATTTTGAAAACTTAGTTCATGTTAACTTTTACCCATATCCCGAGCTCTTTAAGAAGAACCACGATCAATAAATTTAAGTTAACTTCTAAGTTTTATGACCCGGTTAAAACCAAGAACTTATTTTGAAAACTTAGTTCGTGTTAACTTTTATCCATATCCCGAGCTCTTTAAGAAGAACCACGATCAATAAATTTAAGTTAACTTCTAAGTTTTATGACCCGGTTAAAACCAGGAACTTATTTTGAAAACTTAGTTCGTGTTAACTTTTATCCATATCCCGAGCTCTTTAAGAAGAACCACGATCAATAAATTTAAGTTAACTTCTAAGTTTTATGACCTGGTTAAAACCAGGATAGGACTTAGTTCGCGCTAACCCTTGCCAATAGATAAGAGTCAACACCTAAGTCATTAAGGAGACCTGGTTATATCCAGGTACCATATGCCCCCCAAGTAACTGGGAAAGGGTCTTTCGTGGTTACTTTTAAAATCACACTTGCAAATAAAAAGAAACATTCGATTCTTATTTATACATAGAAAGTGGCCCTCCAGGCCTTACAAGTGGATCATTGATAGTATTTCTTTAAGTGGATGGCATTCCAAGTCCGCGGGATCGCCCCTCCATCAAGTCGAGCTAACTTATAAGTTCCCTCCTTGATGACTTCGATGACCTGGTATGGTCCTTCCCAGTTTGGTCCCAAAACCCCATCTTTGGGATCTTTTCCGGCCAGGAAAACTCTCCTTAGGACCAAATCGCCAACGCTAAAGACGCGTTTTTTGACCTTGGTGTTGAAGTAGCGAGTGATCTTTTGCTGATAATGGGCGAGTTGGAGTTGCGAATCCTCCCGCTTTTCATCAACCAGGTCTAGGGAATGGCACAGGAGTTCGTGGTTCCGGTCTTGGTCGTAGGATTGGACTCTATGCGACATAACTTTAACCTCCACGGGGAGGACTGCTTCACTCCCAAAGGTTAGGGAGAAAGGAGTGTGACCCGTGGGAGTTCGATGCGAGGTCCGGTACGCCCACAGGACCTGGGGGAGCTGGTCTGGCCAGACCCCTTTTGCCTCGTCTAGCCTCTTCTTGAGGCTTGTCTTTAGAGTTTTGTTCACAGCCTCGACCTGGCCGTTCGCCTGGGGATAGGCCACGGACGAGAAACTTTTCACAATTCCGTGCCTTTCACAAAATTCGGTGAACAGATCGCTGTCAAATTGGGTGCCGTTGTCGGAGACGATCTTCTTAGGAAGGCCAAATCGACAAATGATGCTTTTCACCACAAAGTCGAGTACTTTCTTCGATGTTATTGTCGCCAATGGCTCTGCTTCGGCCCACTTGGTGAAGTAGTCAATGGCTACCACGGCGTAACGGACCCCGCCCTTCCCGGTGGGCAGGGCGCCCACTAGATCTATTCCCCAAACGGCAAATGGCCAAGGAGCCGAGATCATTTTTAGCTCGACCGGAGGAGCTCGGGCAACCACAGCGAATCGCTGACACTTGTCGCACCTTTTCACGTACGAGATTGAGTCTTTGGACAGAGTCGGCCAATAATAACCTTGCCTGAGAACCTTTAAGGCTAGGCTTTGCCCCCCAGTGTGGTCTCCGCAGAATCCTTTGTGGACTTCCTGCAGAATGGCCTTCGCTTCACTTGGAAGAACGCACCGGAGGAGAGGTAGGGAGTGCCCACGTTGGTACAACACTCCTTCGACTAGCGTATATCTAGGAGCTTGATAAAGGACTCGTCGTGCGCCGTTACGCTCTTCGGGTAACCTGCCTTCGACGAGATACTCAAGAATGGGAGTCATCCAGGTCGGCCTAATATCAATCATCTCGATCTCTGCCCGATCTCCCTCTATACTTGGCTTTTCCAAGAATTCTATTGGCACCAACCCCAGGGTTTCTGCCTCTCCCGAGGTGGCGAGTTTGGCGAGAGCATCTGCGTTGGCGTTCTGCTCCCGAGGTATCTGTTCGATCGACCCTCGCCCGAATGTGGCCAGCTCGTCTTTTACTTTTGCCAAATAGGCAGCCATCTTGGGTCCTCGCGCCTGATACTCTCCCAGAACCTGGTTCACCACGATCTGGGAGTCACTGAAGCACTGGACGGAGCTCGCTTTTAGCTCACTAGCTACCCTCAGCCCAGCCAATAAAGCCTCGTACTCTGCCTCGTTGTTAGACGCCTTGAACCCGAACCTTAGAGCCGAGTGGAATCTATGTCCCTCGGGGGATATCAGGATGATTCCGGCCCCGGAGCCGTTCTCGTTAGATGAACCATCAATGAAGATCTTCCACGACGAATGTGGGGAAGCGACCTGAGGCAAGCCTTCTGATGGATTCTCCTGGAATCCTGTGCACTCCGCCACGAAGTCGGCCAAGGCCTGACTTTTTATGGAATTTCGTGGAGTATAAAAAATCTCGAACTGACTGAGTTCGATCGCCCACTTTAGCAAACGTCCCGATGCTTCAGGCTTTTGCAACACCTGCCTTAGAGGCTGATCGTTCATGACGTGCACCGAGTGGGACTGGAAATATGGTCTGAGCTTTCGCGAGGCTGTGATTAGGCAAAACGCCAATTTTTCCATCAGTGGGTATCGCGACTCTGCTCCGAGGAGTCTTTTGCTGATGTAGTAAACTGGCTTTTGAACTTGGTCCTCTTCTCGTACTAACACGGTGCTAACTGCATCCTCAGTGACGGCCATGTAGAGGAAAAGAGGTTCTCCTGCCCTGGGCTTGGACAGCACGGGCGGTTCAGCCAGATGCGCCTTCAAGTCGAGGAATGCGCTTTCGCATTCTACTGTCCACTTAAACTTCTTGTTTCCTCGGAGCAGGTTGTAGAAGGGCAAACATTTGTCGGTTGATTTGGAAATGAACTGGTTGAGTGCTGCCACCCTTCCTGTGAGGCCTTGGACGTCTTTCCGCAACCTGGGGGAAGGAAGCTCGAGCAGTGACCTGATTTTGTCGGGGTTTGCCTCGATTCCTCGGGTATTGACTATGAACCCCAGGAATTTCCCTGATGCGACACCGAACGTGCATTTCTGAGGATTGAGCCTCATGCCGTACTCTCGTAGTATTTTAAAACATTCTTCCAGGTCGGGAACATGGTTGTCGGCAGTCTTTGATTTGACAAGCATGTCATCAACATACACCTCCATGTTCTTTCCGATCTGGTCCGCGAACATTCTGTTTACTAGCCTCTGATAGGTAGCTCCGGCATTCTTCAGACCAAATGGCATGACCTTATAGCAATAGACATTCGTTGGGGTCATGAAGCTGGTATGCTCCTGGTCCGCCGGGTTCATCGCGATCTGATTGTAGCCTGAGTACGCGTCCATGAAGGACATGAGCTCGTGCCCCGCCGTGGCATCCACCAGCTGATCGATCCTTGGCAATGGAAAGCAATCCTTGGGGCAGGCTTTATTCAGGTCGGAGAAGTCAATACAGGTCCGCCACTTCCCGTTGGGCTTTGGAACCAGCACGGGATTAGCGACCCAAATTGGAAATTTGGCTTCGCGGATAAAGCCACACTTTTTGAGCCGGGCCACTTCTTCTTCAAGGGCTTCGGCTCGGGTCATTCCTAAACGCCTCTGCTTTTGGGATTTGGCAGGAACACTTTTATCCAGGTGGAGTGTGTGCATGATGATACTCGGACTAATCCCCACCATGTCCTCGTGGGACCAGGCGAATATGTCCAAGCTATTCTTCAGAAATGCAATCAGCTCCGCCTTTCTCTTGTCGCAGAGATTCTTCCCAAGCTTAACCGTTCGTGGCGGATTTTGTTCGTCAATGTTCACCTCCTCGAGCTCCTCAATAGCCTGGAGCTCGGATCTATCCTCGCCTACTCGGGGGTCAATGTCCTCGCTCAAGGCGATCTTTTCTTCTTCGGTCTTCTGAGGTTTTTCAATCTCAGGAGCCGCCAAGGGTCCCTGAGATTCCTCCTTGCCCTGAATGGCCATTGCCAGCTGCCCGGGTTTAGACTTTCCCTTCATGGAAATGCTGTAGCATTCCCTGGCAGCGAGCTGATCGCCCTTGATGGTACAGATTCCTGTTGAAGTAGGGAACTTCATTGCGAGGTGTCGAATGGAAGTGATGGCTTCGAAAGCTATGAGCGCAGGTCGTCCCAAAATGGCGTTGTAGGCAGCGGAGCAGTCAATGACCACGAACTCAAGTAGCTTAGAGACTGTCTGAGACTCTTCTCCTAGGGTGATCACTAGCTCGATCGTCCCTATCGCTGCCGATCCTTCTCCCGAAAAGCCATATAGCATCATCGAGGTTGCCTTTAGCTCGGCGACAGTCAAACCCATCTTTTCTAAGGTGGATCGGAATAGGAGGTTCACCGAGCTCCCATTGTCCACCAACACTCTCCTTACTTTCCAGTTGGCGAGCTGGACTGCTACGACCAAGGGATCGTTATGAGGGAATTGGACATGGCCTGCGTCTTCCTCCGTGAAAGTTATCGGTTGTTTTTCCAGCCGTTGCTGTTTGGACTGACGTTGCTCCGGGACGAACTCCGCTCCGTTATGAGCCTTTAACTCATTCACATACCTCTTCTGTGCGCCTCTGCTCGTGCCAGCCATATGCGGCCCTCCAGAGATGGTGGATATCTCTCCCTTGATCAAGGGAGGAGGGGCGTCCTGATCTACCCGAGGCCCCGGCTGATTGGCTGTGACTTTTGGAGTTGGTCGACCCGCTGGGACCCTGTTTCGTGAATATTGCGCCAAGGGGCCTGCTCGGATGAGAGTCTCAATTTCATCTTTTAGATGTCTGCAATCGTCGGTATTGTGGCCGATGTCGTTATGGAAACGGCAGAACTTCGAAGTATCTCTCTTTCCCTTGTGGTGCTTCAATGGCTCCGGCCTCTTCCAAGGGACCCGAGCAGCGTTGGCCAGGAAAATATTTTCCCTGGACTGGGTGAGCTCGATATATGTTGTGAATACGGGCTTGAATTTATCCACAGACTTATTCTTCTTTTGACCGTGCTGGCTGTTTTCACCGTTTCCCTTTATTTTGCCCCCGCCGGGCTGGTTGTTCTGCACGTCGCCGGGAATTGCCACCGCGATCTCCGTCCCTGCCCCAGCGGGCTTCTCGGGAACCTGGCTGGTCCCCGCGGCTGAAGCTTCAGCTTCTTCTAAGTTTATCCATTCTTGGGCTCTGTTAAGGAATTCGTTAACCGAGCCGACTCCCTTCCTCTGAATATCTTTCCACAGGTCTCCTCCGACCAGGATTCCGGTTCTCATGGCCATGAGCTTAGAGCTATCTTCAGCGTCCCGAGCTCGAGCAGCGACATTCGCGAATCTGCTCAAGTAGGCTTTTAGCGTTTCACCGGGCTGTTGCCTCACGTTAGCTAGGGAGTCTGCCTGGATTCGGGCGGCCTGGGAGGCGCGGAATGCCCTTTTGAAGTCAGCTGAAAAAGTCTTCCAGGAACTGATTGACTGTCTTTTACTTTGCTTGAACCACTGACTGGCAGGTCCGATCAGTGTGGAAGGAAAGATCAAGCAACGCAGCTCCGGGCCAATGTTATGAGCCATCATTAGGGTGTTGAACATCCCCAAATGATCCGACGGGTCTCCGTCCCCGTTGAACTTTGACAAATGGGGCATACGGAAACCAGATGGGTAGGCCGTCGCTGCTATATTGGGGGGGAAGAGTTCCATTTCGTCGCCAGAGTCATACTCGTCTTTTTCTTTTTCTGTCAGGAGCTTTCTCATCAGCTCCTCCATCTGAGTTAGGCGCTCAAGGGTTTTGTCCTGAGATCCTGGGTTACTACGGGGCTGTTCCACAGCTCCGGACCCATTGTACACATTAGGTGGGTTGTTGCCCCTCCTATCTTGAGATAGGTTGTTTGGGACATTCCCTCCGTTACGTACTTCGGATCGGACTCCCGCCGAGCGGGCCTGCCTACCATCTTCGGTTCGATCGTCTTTGTGAGAGTTGAGGTGATCTCGGAGGTCGCCTCCCTGCGTTGTCTGGTGACTTTGTGCCGAACTCAGTTGCTGACGCAGGTCTCCTCCCGAGAGATCACTCCGGCGACTACCGGTCCAGTGGCTCCTGCTAGATAGGCTTGGAGTGCGTCTTTGGCGGTTACGATCTGATCCTTCCCCTAGCACCCTGCTGCGCCAGGAAGGCCCAACCGATGGCGGGTCTCTCCTACTACTCCCGTCGGCTGGGACGTCCCGAATGGGCTGAGGAGATGGGTATCTGATTGGAGAAGGAGGATGTCTGAATGGGGAGGCGATCCTAGTTCCGTCCGTACGGATCAAATTTGGCGGGGGCCTTTCGGCCCTGCCAGCTTGCTGGTCCTGCACAGGGCGAGCTGGACGAGGTGCAGGACGGTCTTCTGGGACGGGCTGGCACTGCTGGCCCGCCCCAGATCTCCTTCGGGAGTTTCCTCGAGCTCTCCTGGGCGCCCTCGAGGAAGGTTGAGAGCTAGGGGTTGACGTCCTAACCGAACGGTTGTATTCCTGTTGTCTGACCCCAGGCATTTCCCTGAAGTTTGCCTCTTGATGGTGTGATGAAGGGGCGGAGTTGGCTGCATGAGGCATGTCTGAACGGCTATGTCTGGACCGATTACTCCGGCGAGACTTAGGAGCCTCACCTTGCCTCTCTCCAACGTTAACGTTGGTTGTGAGAGGGGGTAGTCGGGCAAGAATATCCTGGATTTGCCGACCAGCTGTTGCTAACTGGCTCCTCAGTTGAGCATTCTCCATCTCCACCACAGTATAATAACACGGGTTCGGATTAGGTGGCCGGGGTGCTGAGCTACCAGTGTCGTCCTGGCCTCTGCTGGACTTCAGGAATTTGCTCATCAGGGATGGCAACATGGTGGGCCTCCTGCCCATCATGTTGTTCTGTTTTGTTGCCATGCCTGGATCGAGTGGTCACCATAGTTGGATGTTTGTGGCAGCACTAATCGAACTAGCTCTCAATGAAAGCACCAAACTGTTGACGCGGTTCTTCGCCAATAGGTAATTAAGAGAAGAAGAGAAAGGGATTAGTGCTGAAAGTAGAACCGTCACAGATATGAAATCTTAGAGAATGAACTATGTGACTCAAGACACGTTTTTAAGTGGTTCAAAGGTTAAAATCCTTCTACTCCACTAGTCAATATTATTGATGTATTCTGGGTATTTGGTTTACAAAGTATATGGCTCTTCAGAGATTATTTTTTCCAACCCCTATCAACTCCCAGGGTCCCCATATTTATAGGAGAAGGCACCTGGAAGTTGGTAGGGAGGTCATCACGTGACCTTACCATTGGTCATATCAACTCTGTAACATTTATGATTAATTCCTAAACCTGACACACAAGTGTGGTCTAATCAGTATGTAAGGAGATAATGGGCCGCACGGCCCAACCCAGCCGTGGGTGTCTGAATGCGCACGTTCCTGATGCGTGCCCGGGAAGTCAGGGAGATATCGGACACGTGATGTCAGATATAGGCACGTTTATCTTGCGTGTGTTGACTTTACAAAGGGTCAGAGATCCACGAGCAGAAGCTCGCACAATGAGCTGCTTCACTGACCCAACCTTCGGCCTTAAGGACTCCTTCCCCCAGTCTTGGGCAGCCTTGGCGAGTTCTTGAGGATACCTCGAGCTAAGGGGGTACGACCTGGAAAGCAGGATCTCCGACCTGGGGAAGTTTACGGACTAACCTTGATTAGTCCGAGGCTCGACCTGCTAATCAGCCCGTGGGAAAACCAGGGCGTACACGTATCATTTTATTATTTTTTAAATAATTGTCATTATAAAATATCTAAAAATATCCTATTTTAATTTGTTTATTTATTTATTTAATTTGATTTAAGTTTAAATTTTGTTCACAATCTACCGTTAAATATAAGAATATTATATTATATATAAGAATATTTTGTTAAAATTAACGGAAAAAAATAAAAAATCGTTAAAACCAAGAATTTTCGTTATATACACACTTATTATATAGAAGAGATTAAAAAATATACATATTTTAAAATCTTTTTTGGGAGATTGTAGGGTAGGGATTCTTTTTCACCCTACTCGTACAATATGCTCTTTATATGGACACGTAAAGGCGTATTGACTACAATTTTTTTTTTCACAATGGTGTTCATTGTATAGCAAACCTCTTGTAGGTTTTTGAAAAAAAATTGAATGATTGTCGAAAACCAAGTTAAAAAATTTTGTTGTACGTGTGCTTTTATTTTATTTTTATTATTATTATCATTATTATACGCTTTGATTAATTTTGTGTATAAAAAGTCTAAATTATGTATAAGAAAATTTATGTTTTGTGTAAGACTTATTTTGGTCGATTACCAGTTTGAACCATTTATTTTTAAAAATTAACTTGTAGACCTCGTGTTTTGTCAAATGTTTAAATATAAGAATGGATAGATCGATTATTTGAACGTTGTATTTTGATCGATTACCCGTTTTGATCCTTTATTTTTATAAATGTACTTTGGACCATGTATTTATTCAAAAAGGTTCAAAATTCTTTATAAAAATTAAATTATATATATAATTTATGTTAAAAGTAAGGGTTCACACCATTTTGATCCTCGTATTTTAGTCGATTACCCGTTGGAACCATTATTTTTAAAAATTAACTTGTGGACCTTAAGTTTTGTCAAAAGGTTAAAAATAATAGATTGGTTATTTGAACACTATATTTTGGCCGATTACTCATTTTGACTCTTTATTTCTAAAAAATTAACCTTTGGATCATGAATTTATTCAAAGTATTAAAAATTCTTTATAAAAATTAAATTATATAAATATATATAATTTATGTTTTCTATAAAATGTTCACACCATTTTGAACTTTGTATTTCAGTCGATTACCCGTTTAAACCCTTTATTTTTTAAAATTAACTTGTGGACCTTGTGTTTTGTCAAAATGTTGATTACTCATTTGAATAATTTATTGTTAACTATTAACATTTTGGATCTCGTGTTTTGTCAAAAGGTTAAAAAATACAAATAGATAGATTATTTATTTATTATTATAATAAAAATAAAAAAGAGAAAATTGATAGAGTTTTTTCCTTAATTAATTAATAGTCATAAATTAGAAAAGTAAAATAAAAAATGAGAAAAGTTCACGGTTATTTATATTTATAATTTAATTAAACAATTGTCGTAATTAAATATCTAATCAAATTTGAATTCAAAATAAAAAATATATAAAAAAAGAAGTAAATAGAAAGGGTGTTTTGGAGCAATTTTAGAGTGTCACATTATATAAATATATTAGAAAATATACTCGCCTTCGCGCAATTTTAATTGTTAAGATATTTTGGTTTTAAATTTTGTTGACGCGGTTCTTCGCCAACAGGTAATTAAGAAAAGAAGAGAAAGGGATTAGTGCTTAAGTTGAACCGAAACAGATATATGATCTTAGAAAATGAAATAGTGACTCAAAATACGTTTTTTAAGTGGTTCAAAGGTTGAAATCCTTCTACTCCACTAGTCAGTATTATTGCTATATACTGGGTATTTGATTACAGGGTATTTCTTACAATCGAGAATCCAACCCCTATTAACTCCCAAGGTCTCCATATTTATAGGAGAAGGCACCTGGGAGTTGGTAAGAAGGTCATCCCGTGACCTTCTTACCTATCATGTCAACTCTGTGACATTCATGATTAATTCCTAAACCTGACACATGAGTGTGGTCAAATCAACAGGTAAGGGGATAATGGGCCGCACGACCCAACCCAATCGTGGATGTCTGAATACGCACGTTCCTGCTGCGTGTCCGAGAAGTCAGGGGTATATCAGACACGTGATGTCTGATATATGCACGTTTACCTTGCGTGGTTGACTTTATAAAAGGTCACAACCTCCAACTCTAGCTCGTATCACGAGCTGGATGCTTACCTCAACCTGCGGCCTTCAGGGTCCAGACTTAGTCCTTTGAGCAATCTTGGCGAACCCTTAGGTTACCTCGAGCTAAGGAGGTAGGACCTTACAATGGCAGCTCCGGTCTTGGGGATGTCCACATGGTAGTCATGATTAGGTCGTATCTCAGCTCGCTAATCAGTCCGTGGGAAAATCAGGGCGTACATCTGCCCCTCAAGCCTCTGCTCGTGGTACACGACGTCGTGTAAGGCCACAGTAGGGGCTTTTAGGCTTCACCATGAACTCTTCATATTCCACATTTTACGCAGGCGCCGAATACGTGGAACATCGTGGTTGGTAACGGTACGTCTTCCGAGAACTGCATTAAATGGCCTAGCCTATGCCCAGCCGTCGTTTCATCTTTCGAGTGGAGGGCCTTGGATCCTACATCATGGCAATCCAACGGCCCTCTTCACGTGACCCTTCACACATATAAAAAGGGGTGGTCATCCTATGCATGGGCCACCCGTTCATTCAAAATTTTCCAAAATTTTCTCTTCTTCTTGCTCTCAAAAAATCCCCCCTTTTCCTCTTTCCAGTTACTACCTTCGGCGTTCCAGAAACTCAGGTGCAAGGACTCCTTCGAAGCCTTGAGACCAACTACTCCGACGAAGCTCCAACCCAGGCGATTCCTTCATCCACTTCCCAGCCAAACATTCTGTAAGTCTCCTGACTATGCATGTTTTGAAGTTATTTTCACTATAGCTTAGGTAAATATTTACTGTAGCCGTATGCAAGGGTTTGCTGGGTTTTGTGGGAATGAAGGGTGAAAGCCTTTTAGGTTAGGGTATTGTTTGTAGTAGGAAGCCGTTTAGGAGCATGGTTTACAGGATGCATTTTCTGGGGAAAATTTCTGGGTATGATTTTTGGGATATTAGTTCAAAATATCCAGTATTTTGGGTGCAAAACCGGGTAGCTTAGGGGACACGCTTCACAGGCGGTTTTGCCTTTCTTGCCTATTGGAACTTTCCCTCCAAGGCAAAGTTTTAACCTGACCCTCCTGACACATGAATTCCGAGTAATCGGGGATCTGTTGGGAGAACAGGCGCGTGTTCATAGAACCGCGTGGTCTCACTCTCCACGAGCTGGGCTTACCTCAGCTCGTGCAAAGAACATTTGATTTTTCCTCATGCTCAGGTCGCCTTTTCTGAAATCTTTTCTTTTGTTCACTAGGCGACCAGATGGCACCGAAGAAGAATGCCCCAAAAAGGACCGCCGGCAGCTCGGCCTCTCAGCAAGACAAAGGAAAGGCGGTGATGGCCGAATCCCCAATCCCCCACTTCGGCCCAGCAGTGGAACAGGAGCTCGAGGTGGCTCCTGACGCATTCTTTGAGGCGGAGAGGATCGTCTCAAAGATTACCGACCAGACGAAGATCAACAAAATATTCCTCTCCCACAACATCGGGCTGGGGAGAGCATCAGTGGTTGCCCGACCTCCCGCAGAGGGCGAGCGGAGCTGCGCGCCGCTGGACGAGGCATTCTCGGCCTGGAGCGACGAGCATTTTAAAGCGGGGGCCTTCCAACCGTTGGATCAGTATTTTGCTGACTTCCTCAATTCCGTGAAGTTGGCCCCCTTCCAGCTCCCCCCCAACTCTTATCGGCTGTTGGCGGGGTTAAGGTATTTATTCTTGAAACAGGAGTGGGAGGTCCCCACTCCTGCAGACATCTTGTGTTTTTTCTGCCTCAAGGCTAGCCCGGAGCAGTGGGGACGAGGCGACGGGTTTTATTACTTAACCCGATTCCCCAACACGGCTGCGGTCATCGAGCTGCCCAGCCACCCCCAACGACTTCAAAGATCAATTCTTTATGTCGACGGGGTTCAGAAACTGCGAGCTCCACTACTTCAATCGTCCTCGTAAGTGCTTTTCAACCTTAGCTCATAAGTTAAGTATCGTTTAGCTCCTCCTGTATCCCTTTCTGACTTAGATTAATCCTGCAGCTATCTTCGCGAGGACAGAGAAATCTTTGACCCTCGGGGCCTAATACGAGACACTGGCGGGTTTGCCCCCCAGTGAGAAGGATTACCGCGTGCTCGTAACAGACGAGACGATGGTGGCCTGCAAGCTGATTTTCCCAAATCAGACTTTGAACCTAAGGAGGCCCCGGGGGCTTCCCCCAGCTCGCGACACCAGACCCACCATCGTGGAGGAGGCCGTGGGGGAAGAAGAGGAGGAGGAGGAGGACGAGGTTCCCCTTGTGAGGAACAGGAAGCGGGCGCTGGAGGTCGCCCAGAGAACGGACGAGGAGAGGATCCGGTCTGGAGCAGCCGCGGGTCCTTCTGGCCAAGGTAACCCTTACATGTTTAGGAATTTAGATAGAGCCATTGCCGACCCCCGGCTAGCTAGGTTCAATCCCAGACAGATCTTCCAACATCACCGAAGAGATCCGGACCTGGATACAACCCTGCTCCACTGTGTTGACCAGCTCGTGCTGGATTACCAAGATAGCCGACCTAGGGGTACCGTAGTCGTAGATAACACCCTAGCCTTTAGGTCGATCCTATTTGAGGAGTATGGGACCAATCTTCGGTCATGGCCATCACTTCGGAGGGGTGTCGTAGCTCCGGGGCTTAGGCAATATGTAGAAGAATCTAGCCCAGAACCAGAGTCGGATCCCTTTTAGTATATATACATACTTGAATTTCTCCTGTTTCCCCCCTTTGTTTTTTAATGGCTGTTAATTTTTGTACTAACCATGTCTTTGTTTTGACAGAAGAGATGTCTCAACTCGACGGGAGTCTGCGAGCTGCGTTCGCCGGGGGGAACCCCTCAACCAGGGCCCCTGGGCCAAAAATGAAGAAGCTCCGGACATCGAAAAAAGCCGCCGGAACCCCAACTAAGTCTCCTGCAAAGGAGAAAGAGAAGCCCCCAACCGCCCAGGTCACAGAACTGTTCCTCCCGCTGCAGGGGGGAGCAACATGCCCCCACCCCCTCCGCGAGCTCTGGCCCCCGTCCGGGATGCAGGGGCGGAGCTCGAGGCTTCGGCGATTGTACCTTCCGAGGTGCGCATCCCAGTCAATCCCCAGGACTTGGAGAGGATTCCAGAGGCCTTCCGGGGAACGGTGTATGAGTCGGCGAACTACGCCGTCAGCCACATATACAAGTTCAACGAGAAGGAGCTCAGGGCCATCGAAACCAGGAGCCTGGTGGGCGTGCTGGAGTCTTCATTGGGCATGGCCCTAACGGTAAGCTAACCTCAACCTTTTATGGCTTTTGATTATTACACCTTGCCCTGTTTTTTCTTTCTTCCTTCTTTTTTCCTAAGGCAATTGCCTCTCCGCTTTCGCAGAGCGCCGTTGCCCTTCATCGGAGCATTGCCAAGACCAAAACTTAGGGCCTTCCTCTCTGTGCTCTTTTCTTGAATTTTAAAAAAATTTCTGTGTAACTTTTGCATGAGGTGCTTACACCTCGAGACAATTTAACTATCAATTTTATTCTTAATTGATTTACTGCCCTTTGCCTCTACGCATTTTAGTTACTATTTTGAAAAACTTAGTTCGCGTTAATCTTTATCTATATCCCGAGCTCTCTAGGAAGAACAACGATCAATAGACTTAAAATAACTTCTAAGTTTTATGACCTGGTTATATCCAGGAACTTAATTTGAAAACTTAGTTCGTGTTAATTTTTATCAATATCTCGAGCTCTTTAGGAAGAACCACGATCAATAGATTTAAATTAACTTCTAAGTTTTATGACCTGGTTATATCCAGGAACTTAATTTGAAAACTTAGTTCGTGTTAATTTTTATCAATATCTCGAGCTCTTTAGGAAGAACAACGATCAATAGATTTAAATTAACTTCTAAGTTTTATGACCTGATTATATCCAGGAACTTAATTTGAAAACTTAGTTCGTGTTAATTTTTATCAATATCTCGAGCTCTTTAGGAAGAACAACGATCAATAGATTTAAATCAACTTCTAAGTTTTATGACCTGGTTATATCCAGGAATTTAATTTGAAAACTTAGTTCGTGTTAATTTTTATCAATATCTCGAGCTCTTTAGGAAGAACCATGACCAATAGATTTAAATTAACTTCTAAGTTTTATGACCTGGTTATATCCAGGAACTTAATTTGAAAACTTAGTTCGTGTTAATTTTTATCAATATCTCGAGCTCTTTAGGAAGAACCACGATGAATAGATTTAAATTAACTTCTAAGTTTTATGACCTGGTTATATCCAGGAACTTAATTTGAAAACTTAGTTCGTGTTAATTTTTATCAATATCTCGAGCTCTTTAGGAAGAACAACAATTAATAGATTTAAATCAACTTCTAAGTTTTATGACCTGGTTATATCCAGGATAGGACTTAGTTTGCGTTGATCCTTACCAATATCTCGCATTTTTTAAGAAAAACAACGATCAATCGATATGAATCAACTTCTAAGTCATTAAGGCGACCTGGTTATATCCAGGTACCATATGCCCCCCAAGTAACTGGGAAAGGGTCTTTCGTGGTTACTTTAGATTACACTTGAAAACATGTACAAATATAAACAAAAGTTGATTCTCATTGCTTAATACATAAAACATGGCCTTTCAGGCCTTACAAGTGAATCATTGATAGTATCTCTTCAAGTGGATGGCGTTCTAGGTTCGTGGGACTGCCCCTCCATCAAGCCGAGCTAACTTATAAGTTCCCTCCTTAATGACCTCGATGACTTGATATGGTCCTTCCCAGTTCGGTCCCAAGACTCCATCTTTGGGGTCCTTACTGGCCAAGAAAACTCTCCTGAGGACCAGGTCGCCAATGCTAAAGGCGCGATTCTTGACTTTTGAGTTGAAATAGCGAGTGATCTTCTGTTGATAATGTGCAAGCTGGAGCTGCGAATCTTCTCGCCTTTCATCAATTAAGTCTAAAGAGGTGCAAAGAAGCTCGTGGTTGCAGTCCTGGTCATATGACTGGACCCTATGCGAAAGCACCTTAATCTCCACAGGGAGGACTGCCTCACTCCCAAAGGTCAAGGAAAAAGGAGTATGACCTGTAGGAGTCCGATGCGAGGTCCGGTATGCCCAAAGAACCTGGAGGAGCTGTTTTGGCCAGACCCCCTTCGCTTCATCTAGTCTCTTCTTGAGGCTCGCCTTGAGAGTCTTGTTGACAGCCTCGACCTGGCCGTTCGCCGGGGGGATAGGCCACAGAGGAGAAACTTTTTACAATTCCGTACCTTTCGCAAAATTCGATAAACAGGTCGCTGTCGAACTGAGTCCCATTGTCGGAAACGATCTTCTTGGGCAGCCCAAATCGGCAAATAATGTTCTTAACCACGAAGTCAAGGACTTTTTTGGAAGTTATCGTTGCCAGAGGTTCTGCCTCAACCCACTTTGTAAAGTAGTCGATGGCCACCACGGCGTGACGGACCCCGCCCTTTCCAGTAGGAAGGGCGCCAACCAAGTCGATCCCCGAAACTGCAAACGACCATGGGGAAGAGATCATCTTCAGCTCGACTGGGGGAGCTCGGGCGACTGCGGCGAATCGCTGGCACTTGTCGCACTTCTTCACATATGAGATTGAGTCTTTGGACAGAGTTGGCCAAAAATAACCTTGCCTCAGGACCTTTAAGGCCAAGCTTTGCCCCCCAGTGTGATCTCCGCAAAAACCCTCATGCACCTCCTGCAGGATGGCCTTTGCTTCGCCTGGAAGAACACATCGTAGGAGAGGTAGGGAGTGCCCACGTCGGTATAGCACCCCATCTATTATCGTATACCTCGGGGCTTGATACAGAACTCGCCGCACATCATTACGCCCTTCAGGTAGCTTTCCCTCGACGAGATACTCAAGGATGGGAGTCATCCAGGTTGGCCTAGCGTCGATCATCTCGACCTCCGCCCTGGCTTCCTCTATACTTGGTTTCTCCAAGAATTCTACCGGCACTAACCCCAAGGTCTCTGTTTCCCCGGAGGTGGCGAGCTTAGCAAGAGCGTCTGCGTTAGCGTTCTGCTCCCGAGGTATCTGCTCGATCGAGCCCTGCCCGAACGCGGACAGCTCAACCTTTACCCTTGTTAGATAGGCAGCCATCTTAGGTCCCCGTGCTTGATATTCGCCCAGAACTTGGTTTACCACGAGCTGGGAGTCACTGAAGCACTGGACGGAGCTCGCCTTCAGTTCCTGAGCTATCCTTAGCCCGGCCAGCAAAGCTTCGTATTCGGCCTCGTTGTTGGAGGCCTTGAACCTGAACCTCAGCGCCGAGTGGAATCGATGTCCTTCAAGGGATATCAAAATGATTCCAGCTCCGGAGCCGTTCTCGTTGGATGAATCGTCCACAAATATCCTCCACGATGCTTAGGCCGAGGCGACCTTGGATGGGTCTTCTACAGGATCCTCTCGGAATCCTGTGCACTCGGCTACAAAATCGGCCAGGGCCTGACTCTTTATAGCAGTTCGCGGAGTGTACAAAATTTTGAACTGGATGAGCTCGATTGCCCACTTTAACAAGCGTCCCGATGCTTCAGGTTTTTGCAAAACCTGCCTTAAGGGTTGATCGGTCATGACGTGTATTGAGTGGGACTGGAAGTAAGGCCTAAGCTTTCGCGAGGCCGTGATAAGGCAGAACGCCAACTTCTCCATCAACGGGTACCGGGATTCAACTCCGAGAAGTCTCTTGCTGATGTAGTAGACTAGCTTCTGAATCCGGTCTTCTTCCTGGACCAATACGGCACTGGTTGCATCCTCCGTGACAGCCAGGTAGAGAAAAAGAGGCTCTCCTGCTTTTGGTTTGGATAGTACGGGTGGCTCGGCCAGATGTGCCTTCAGATCGAGGAAAGCACTTTTGCACTCTTCCGTCCATTCGAACTTCTTATTTCCTCAGAGCAGGTTGTAGAACAGCAAACACTTATCGGTGGACTTTGAAATAAACCGATTGAGGGCTGCCACTCTTCCTGTCAGGCCTTGGACATCTTTTCGCGACCTGGGTGAGGGAAGCTCGAGCAACGATCTGATCTTGTCGGGGTTTTCCTCGATTCCTCGGGTATTGATGATGAAACCCAGGAATTTTCCCGATGCGACTCCGAAAGTGCACTTCTGTGGATTTAGCCTTATGCCATACTCCCGTAGGATCTTGAAGCATTCTTCCAGGTCGGAAACATGGTTATCGACAGTCTTTGACTTGACTAGCATGTCATCAACGTACACTTCCATGTTTTTTCCGATCTGGTCTGCGAACATTCTATTCACCAACCTTTGATACGTAGCTCCGGCGTTCTTCAACCCGAAGGGCATGACCTTGTAACAATAAACGTTAGTCAGGGTCATGAAACTGGTGTGCTCCTGGTCCGCCGGATTCATGGCGATCTGATTGTAGCTTGAGTACGCGTCCATAAAGGACATGAGCTCGTGCCCCGCCGTGGCATCCACCAACTGGTCAATCCTCGGCAGTGGAAAACAATCCTTGGGGCAGGCTTTATTCAGGTCGGAGAAGTTGATGCAGGTCCGCCATTTCCTGTTGGGCTTCGGGATCAGCACGGGGTTGGCGACCCATATTGGGAACTTGGCTTCACGGATAAAGTCGCATTTTTTGAGCCAGGCTATCTCTTCCTCCAAGGCTTCAGCCCGGGTTGTTCCTAGGCGTCTCTGCTTCTGGGACTTCGCAGGAACGCTTTTATCCAGATGAAGTGTGTGCATGATGACACTCGGGCTGATTCCCACCATGTCTTCGTGTGACCACGCAAACACATCCAGGCTATCTCACAGAAATTTGATCAGCTCCTCCTTCCTCTCGCTGCCGAGGTTTTTTTCGAGCTTGACCATCCGTGATGGATTCTGCGGATCAATGTTTACTTCCTCGAGCTTCTCAATAGCTTGGAGCTCGGATCTGTCCTCGCCTATTCGGGGGTCAATATTCTCACTTAAGACGATATTTTCCCCTTCGGCGCTTTGAGGTTTTTCAATCTCAGGATCAGCTAAGGGTTCCTGAGATTCCTCTTCACCACCTTGGATGGCCATTGCCAGCTGCCCGGGTTTAGATTTTCCCTTCATGGAAATGTTGTAGCATTCCCTGGCAGCGAGCTGGTCGCCATGGACAGTGCATATTCCCATGGAAGTAGGGAATTTCATCGCGAGGTGACGAATGGAAGTGATGGCCTCAAAAGCTATGAGCGTAGGTCATCCCAAAATTGCGTTGTATGCACCGGAGCAGTCGATGACCACGAACTCGAGGAGTTTTGAGACTGTCCGAGGTCCTTCTCCCAGGGTGATCACCAGCTCGATCGTCCCTATGGCCACCGATCCTTCTCCCGAAAAACCATACAACATCATGGAGGTCGCCTTCAGCTTGGTGACAGTCAAACCCATCTTCTCTAGTGTGGACCGGAATAGGAGGTTCACCGAGCTCCCATTGTCGATCAGCACCCTCCTAACCCTCCGATTAGCGAGCTGAACTGCTACGAACAGAGGGTCATTGTGCGGGAACTGGACATTGCCTGCATCATCTTCTGTAAAAATGATTGGTTGCTTCTCCAATCGTTGTTGCTTTGGCAGGTGCTGCTCCGGGACGAACTCTTCTCCATTGTCCGCCTTAAGTTCGTTCACGTACCTCTTCTGGGCACCCCTGCCCGTGCCAGCCATATGCGGACCTCCAGAGATGGTGGATATCTCCCCTCCTACCACAAGAGGGGGGACGTCCTGATCTATCCGAGACCCGGGCTGACTGGCCGGGACTTCTGGAGCAGGTCGACTTGCTGGAACCCTGTTCCGCGTGTACTGAGCCAAAGGGTCGGCTCGGATGAGAGTCTCGATCTCATCTTTTACATGCCTACAATCGTCGGTGTTGTGACCAACATCGTTGTGAAAGCGGCAAAACTTGGAGGTGTCTCTCTTCCCCTTTTGGTGCTTCAACGACTCGGGCCTCTTCCAGGGGAGGCGAGTAGAATTAGCTAGGAAAATATTCTCCCTAGACTGGGTGAGCTCTGTATAAGTCGCGTAGACGGGCTTAAACTTGTCCACAGACTTATTCTTCTTTTGGCTGTGCTGGCTGCCTTCACCATTCCCCTTTCTTTTGCCTCCACCGAGCTGGTTGTTCTGTGTGACATTTTGGGTCGCTGCCACGACCTCCGTCCCCACTCCAGTGGGCTGATCAGGGACCTGGCTGGTTCCTGCAACTGAGGCTTCGGCTTCCTCCAAGTTAATCCATTCCTGGGCCCTGTTGAGGAATTCGTTAACCGAGCTGACTCCCTTTCTTTGTATATCTTTCCAGAGATCCCCTCCGACGAGGATTCCAGTTCTCATGCCCATGAGCTTGGAGCTATCATCCGCGTCTCTGGCCCGAGCAACGACGTTCGCAAATCTGCTCAGGTAGGCCTTCAGAGTTTCGCCGGGCTGCTGTCTCACGTTAGCCAGAGAGTCGGCCTGAACGCGAGCAGCCTGGGAGGCTTGGAATGCCCTTTTGAAATCAGCCGAAAAAGTTTTCCAGGAGCTGATTGACTGTCTTTTGCCTTGCTTAAACCACTGTCGGGCCAGTCCAGTCAGTGTGGAAGGGAATATCAAGCATCTCAGCTCGGGGCCAATGTTGTGGGCCATCATCAAGGTGTTAAACATCCCCAGATGATCCGACGGATCTCCGTCTCCATTGAACTTAGACAGGTGCGACATACGAAAACCAAGTGGGTAAGCCATTGCTGCTATGCTGGGGGCGAAGAGCTCCATCTCGTCCCCTGAATCATATTCATCTTTTTCCTTTTCTGACAGGAGCTTCCTCATCAGCTCCTCCATCTGGGCCAGGTGCTCGAGGGTTTGGTCCTGATGTCCTTGGTTATTCCAGGGCTGTTCAACAGCTCCGAATCCATTGTACATATTTGGTGGGTTATTGCCCCTCCTATCTTGAGATAGGTTATTTGGGGCATTCCCGCCGTTACGTACTTCGGATAGCCCCCCCCCCCCCGAGCGAGCATGGCTGTCTCCTCCCGCTGGCTCCCCTCTATGAGAGTTAAGGCGACCTCGCAGGTCCCCCCCTGACACAGGTCTCCGACCGAAAGGTCACTCTGGCGACTGCCGGTCCAGTAGCTCCTGCTAGAGAGGCTCGGAGCTTGCCTTTGGTGCTAAGGATTTGGGCTTTCCCTTGGCGCCCCGCTACGTCGGGAAGGTCCGGCTGATGGCAGGTTTCTCCTGCTACTTCCATAGGCCGGGATATCTCGGACGGGCTGAGGAGGAGATGGATATCTAATTGGAGACGGAGGATGCCTGACCGGAGAGGTGATCCTAGTTCCATCAGGACGAATCAAATTAGGTGGGGGCCTTTCGGCCCTGCCAACCTGCGGGTCCCGCGCCTGGCGGTCTGGACGAGGCGTAGGATGGCTGTTGGGGACAGGCTGACGCTACGAGCCCTCCCCGAACCTCCTTCTGGAATTTCCTCGAGCTCCCCTGGGCGTGCTCGAGGCTGGTTGGGAGCTAGGATTGAAGTCCTGACTGAACGGTTGTACTGCTGTTGTTCGGCTCTAGGCATTCCTCTAAAGTCTGCCTCTCGTCGGTGCGACGAGGGAGTGGAGTTGGTTGTCGGAAGTCTATCCGAGCGGCTATGCCTGGACCGATTACCCCGGCGAGACTTAGGAGCCTCGCCTTGCCTCTCTCCGACGTTAGCGTCGGTTGTGAGAGGGGGTAGTCGGGCCAGCACATCCTTGATCTGCTGGTTAGCTATTGCTAGCTGGCTCCTCAGCTGAGCATTCTCCATCTCCACCACAGTGTAATAACATGGGTTCGGATTAGGTGGCCGGGGCACCGAACTTCCGGTGTCGTCTTGGCCTGCCGGCTATTTGCCTGGCCGCTGCTGGACTTCAGGAATTTGTTCACCAGGAATGGCAATATGATGAGCCTCCTGCCCATCATGCTGTTCTGTCTCATTACCGTGTCTGGATCGAGTAGTCACCATAGTTGGATGTTTGCGACAACACTAATCGAACTTGCTCTCAATGAAAGCACCAAACTGTTGACGCGGTTCTTCGCCAACAGGTAATTAAGAAAAGAAGAGAAAGGGATTAGTGCTTAAGTTGAACCGAAACAGATATATGATCTTAGAAAATGAAATGGTGACTCAAAATACGTTTTTTAAGTGGTTCAAAGGTTAAAATCATTCTACTCCACTAGTCAGTATTATTGCTATATACTGGGTATTTGATTACAGGGTATTTCTTACAATCGAGAATCCAACCCCTATTAACTCCCAAGGTCTCCCTATTTATAGGAGAAGGCACCTGCGAGTTGGTAAGAAGGTCATTCCGTGACCTTCTTACCTATCATGTCAACTCAGTGACATTCATGATTAATTCATAAACCTGACACATGAGTGTGGTCAAATCAATAGGTAAGGGGATAATGGGCCGCACGGTCCAACCCAATCGTGGGTGTCTGAATACGCACGTTCCTGCTGCGTGTCCGAGAAGTCAGGGGTATATCAGACACGTGATGTCTGATATATGCACGTTTACCTTGCGTGGTTAACTTTATAAAAGGTCACAGCCTCCAACTCTAGCTCGTACCACGAGCTAGATGCTTACCTTGACCTGCGGCCTTCAGGGTCCAGACTCAGTCCTTTGAGCAATCTTGGCGAACCCTTAGGTTACCTCGAGCTAAGGAGGTAGGACCTTACGATGGCAGCTCCGGTCTTGGGGATGTCCACGTGGTAGTCATGATTAGGCCGTATCTCAGCTTGCTAATCAGCCCGTGGGAAAATCAGGGCGTACAAATTTGAAATATCAAAACAATAAATCTTGAAGATAAATGTCAATTTATATATGATTCATTTATTATTATAATTATTTAAAATTAGTTATTCCTAAATATTTTATTTAAATATAAATAAAAAATATTTTTATTTTAATTTAAAATGTCAAAACAATAAAAAGATAAATACAAATGGAAGATTTTAAAATAAATGTTAATTATATATGATTATTTATTACTATAATTATTAAAAAATTAGTTATATATAAATAAATTACGATATTTTAAATTTTGAATTTGAAATATGAAACAATAAAAAGATTATTATGAATTGGAAAATCTTCAAGATAAATGTGAATTTATATATGGTTGATTTATTATAATAATTATTAGAAAATTAGTTATTAAGAAATATTAAAAAAAAGTTACGGAAGATGTATTGTCGTTATTAATGATTTTAGATATTTGTTTTTTTTTAATTATTTAATAATCATAAATAAAATAAAATAAAAAATGTAGAAAAATTAAAAATAGATTAGAGATTTTTACTTGAATTCTCTTTTTTTTTTTTTAAAAAAAACTGTGTGATATTTTCCAATTTTGACATGGTCATCATTTAAAATATATCCGACGACGAACTTTATAGGTATTATTTATGTTTTTGCCAAATAAAGTTGTTTCAATTGGCTTATCACTTTATTGTCAAGGCAATAGCAGTATCCTAGATTTTGATTTGTTGATTATTTGATCTTAGGAACAAATTGAACTTGAGTAGCTCAATTCTATAAAGCCAAGTTTGAAGAGTTTTTTGCTTCCATTATTAAGTTCCTTTATGCATAGAGGACATATACTTCATTTAGATTTGATGAATTGAATTTCTGGACATGATTATTATTTACCTTGTATGGTAACTTCCTAAATGTATGAATATATTATTGATCAGTGACATTATTCACACTTGTTAGTTTTAGAAGTTGGCAGGTGTGATAAGTTATTATATATTATTACTACTAAAAGATATTACAATACCTATATATATATGTTGACCGCATTTTTGGCCAACGACGTGAGAACGTAAAAAACGATAAAATCTTCAAGAGAAATAAAATGACACAGACGGTTTTTAACATAAAGTAAATAACACACGCAATTTTTATAGTGGTTCAGCCCCAATATGTTGGTAATAGCCTAATCCACTTAGAGTTATGATTATAGATCTGTACTCAAAATCAGATGAACTGAGCCAACTGAGTTTCTTCAGTACAGATTACAAGATTTCTTTCAGATACAAGCACTTTCTCTCTCTAGAAAACTCAGACCCAAAATTTCCCAAAAAGTCTAAAAAGAAGAAGAAGCCCCCTCTCTCATCCCATAAGCCATATATTTATAGGCTTAGGATCATACATCTGCTCTCCCTTTGAATCGGGATATTTGATTATATTTATTACATTTAAATTACAAAAATATTCAAAATATAACAGAACACCCAATTTGTGGGAAGAATGAGAGATTCCCGCGTGTGCCAAGACTGGTTCTTGTTGGAGCCGTTTCTGGGAATCTTGACTTAGTCCTCCTCTATCTAGTTGATCCATATCTCCTTCAAGCTGGTCGAACACACCTCTACTGGATAGTCACGCACTTAGCTGGTAGGATATACACTTGCTGGTTGGACATGTGCATGCTGGTAGGACATACACTTGCTGGTAGGACATGCAAGCTCTGGTCGGACACATGCATGCTTGACATATGTAAGTGGTAGGACATGCACTCCTTTGGTCTAACATGACACTCTGGTCTAGCATGCCATGTCTCTCCTCTAACATGGCACTCTGGTCTAGCATGCCATGTCTCTCCTCTAACATGGCACTCCGGTCTAGCATGCCACTATTGGGCAGCAATGTCACTCCTGGGCAGTAATGTCATGACTGGTCGGACAAGGTCATGCCTGGTCGGTCATGACACTTCTCAAGCCAGTCAAAATTTTATCACAACTCTGAGGAGTCAATGTATTTATTGACTATTTAATGTGTCTTTTTACGGACCATGTACTGCCACTTGTCACCTCTATTGCCACGTCATCAATCTCCATTTTTTGGGGATAACAATATATATATTAAATTTTCAATGTAGCAGCATATTTTGATGGAAAGATAAATTTAGATTTTGTCAATTCTATTTACTTGTATCGCTTCCGGAAAAAAGGAAGGATTATTGAGAGAGATTACAGGCTTTTGTATCATAATTATAAGATTCAATTCTAATTGTATAAAAAATTCACATATAATAATAATAATAATAATAATATATTTAATAATATCCATTGAGAATATTATTTAATTAATTATTTAAATTTTAATTTATATTCATATACAAAAAAAAATTATAAAATATCTTTAATTTTAAAAAAATTCTACAAAAATAGATACGAACATATTATTATAAATAAAAAATAATATCTTATTTAAATTTAAAATAATAATAATAATAAATTAATTAACCACAAATAAGCAGATAAAAAATAAGATGGTTATATCAATTTTACTATTTTTTATTCATTTTAAATAGAGTTTATACATTTTTGGACTTTGTGTGTTTTTCGTATTACTTATTTAGACCTTGTGTTTTAAAAAATTCATTTTTGAACCCTATATTTTTTGTAAAATGGTTCAAATAGACCCATAAACTCAAATTTGATGAAGAAAAAATTGAATATAATAACACAGATTTTACGCAGAATGATTTTATTTTTGTTCTGAATTGTTAGTTTGGTAAATTATTTGTGATTTCAGTTGAGAAAACTTTGACCAAAATCGGGGTTAGGGTCCAAAAAGTAATTTGTCAAAACACATGTGTTTATCCATAAATCAGTTGCTGATGACGTGGCAATGATTTTCGACACGTGGCAGACACGCAGCAGAGATACGGCTCGCCTATCGACTAGCATTATTTCTGCGCGAAGAGATCAAGTTCTATATACGACCAGCCTGGTCGTATATTCGCTCATTTATGTAAAGATCTGTACAGTTGTGAGGATATCCGAGAATATCTCTTCATTATGACCTGCAGATCCGATCATTAAGGATATATATTATTTCCTAATTTATGTAACTCTTCCTGAGCCTATAAATACAGAAGAGATAGCTCAAGGAAGTGGATCATTCTCTTTTTTTCTAAGAGAATTATATTATTATTCATCATTGTATTGTTTTCTTCTTCTAAGGTTCGTGAAACTCAGGAACCCTTGTTCTTTGATCACACCTTGGGAGTTCAATATTAATAATAATATCAAGTGGACGTAGGTCATTACCAATCACTGGGGCCGAACCACTATAAATCCCTGTGTTCTTTATCTTTCCATTAGATTATTTTCAAGCTCTATATCGTGTTCTTGTCATTTCCTAGACTCCGTGTCGTTGACCAAAATCAGGGTCAACATTCTGGTGCTTTCATTGAGAGGCTTGAATCCGGGGAAATCTAATGGCAAAGACTACCAAGAAAACTGAACAGGCTGTTGCCGCTCCATCCCAGCCTCCTCCACCAAACATGGTTGAAGACGAACCTCATTTGGAATTCGATGAGGAGGAAGTAGACTCTGAGACCTTGAAGACAACACTGGGGGTGTTGCAAGATGAACTGGCCGCTCTGAGGGCCAATCAAGAGAGTGCCGCCGAGGTAATGGTGTCACAGCAGAGGGAGATAGAGCGCCAACACCAAGAGTTGAGCGAGAGACAGGCGGAGATGGACCGTCGTCAGAGGGATGCCATGGCAGCCCTCGAAGCAGCCCTCCAATTGGCTAGGAATCAGGCTGCACCTGCCTCACAGCCTGATCACCCCCTGAGTGGACCACCTCAAAGAGGTCCTAATCCTAGCCCTCCGCTCCAGTCGACAAGCCCTCAAAGGCCGAAGCAGCCACCACTCTCAGGATGATGTCCCACCTAGGGACCTTGAGACGCAGCCTCCATCCCAGGCTGGTCGAGGCAATCCCCCGCGTCCCAGGCAGAATAGGGCCGGGCAACAGCCCCGAAGCCCTAGATGCCCAGGGGGTGAAGAGCCGCACCCACCGAGCAGGGGGCAACGTCCTTCTGCCAACATAAGGAATTCGGAGACAAGCTCTGCGGTCAAGGGCCCTCCACGGCATGACAATGCATGGGGATCCACCGACCAGCGCAGGCCTCCCCTTAGCGCTCGGGAAGTTCCGGCCCAAGGAGGCAACAGAGGAAACAGTCGGTCCCACCATAGCCAGTCAAGGTTCAGAGATGGCCACAACTACAAAGAGGCCGACTCAGGCAGAGGGAATGCTGGTCGGAGAAACGAGGAGAGAGGTGGAGGCAGAAGCCCACCACCTAGAGAACACTGACAAGCAGGACTTAATGCTGGGGGGCAGCCCAGACAAAACAATGTTTTTAGCCGTCTCAGAGCCAGCGAGCAGCGGCAGAGAGACGACGACTTGAGGGATGTACTCAAAGACTGCCGAGAATGGCACGATGAGTACATTCCCCAAGCACCAGAGGCCCCAGCAATTCCTGAAGCCGTTCAAGCTCAAATCGATGTCCCGAACCAGGCTGTACATGTAATGCCCCAAATTTCCTAATAAGGTTTAGGACCTTGATTAGGAGGCCGGGAGGGCCATAATTGATTTATTATAGTATTTAATGATTATATGCATGTTTACGTGAATTATATTATTATATGATGGTGAATGCATGCATATGGGCTCATATGTTAATTATGAGGGTAATTTGGTAATTTGGCCACTGTGGGCGTAATTGTATATTTTGGGTGCATGATTGTGATTAATTAATATAGCCACACTATAAGGTGGATTGGTTCGAGCTATCGGCATGAGACGATCATGAGATGTAAGTGTTCGGTCTAGTCATAACAGGTTTAGGTTCGGGGCTCGGGGTGAGTCTCGGGGTGAATTTAATGATTAGAGCATTACCGGGAATTAAAGGGTAATGGGATATGATTTATTGGTATTTGGGAATGTTGATATTAGCGGGAATTGGAGAGCGTTAATTATGATTAACGGTATAGGTTGAAAAGGACGATTTTACCCTTGGGAGTGCTTGGAAGCCTTTAAATGACCTAGGGGCATTTAGGTCATTTGGCTTGGATATACATGAGGTTTAGTAGGCTATAGAAACAGAGCAAAACAGAGCCCAACCTCATCCTTACTTCCTTTCTCTCCCGTACAAACTTTCCTTCATCATTTTCTTTGAATTTTGAGAGCCACCTTGAGGAGTTAAGCTTGGAGATCAAAGGGGGAAGCTAGGGAACTTGTCATGTCCATTAAAGGGGATTCAAAACCGTGTTTGAGGTGGGTTCTAGTTATGAATTTAAGGTGTGCTCTGTTTTTTTTAGTTAAGTTTTGAGTTTCTTAAGTTTTTAAGCTTAGGATTGGACTTTGTGAATTGTTGAGTTTTTGGTTGGTTTGAGCTTCAGGTTTTGGTGGTTTTGGACCATTGAGAAGTTTGGTAATATTGATTTGATGATTTGGAGATGTTTAGATGGGTTTTTGGAAGGTTTTAGAAGTGGAAAAACGAAGAAAAATGGCTGGTGCGAAGTTGGGCCGCGGCCCTGTTCTTGGGCGCCGCGGCCCTAACTTGAAGAAGGTGGTGGAGGCTCTGTCAGGGGGGCGCGCCGCGGCATGGTCCATGTAGGGCCGCGGCCCTTAAGGGAAAAAAAATACTAAATGGTGGTTTTGTGATGGGAACTTAACTCTAAGGGCCCAGGATCGATCCTACTACCTAGTTGAGTGGGATTTGATATCCCGGAGGCTTGGGTTGGGTTTGGAAGTATTTAATTACTCATTTTGATGAGGTTTTATATTTGGTTATGACTAGGTGACCGCTAATGGACTAGAAGTTGATCGTTCCCAAGGGTCGTTCTTTTAATCGTTCTAGCTCGACTTTGAGGTAAGAAAACTGCACCCTGTGTATATGTGACATGCATGGCTGTTATTGGTGCGTGTTGGTTGATTATTGAGTATGACATGCATGGCTATTATGATGCATGTTGGTTGATTATTGAGTATGACATGCATGGCTATTCTTGATGCATGTTGGTTGGTTATTAAGCGTGGCATGCATGGCTGGTATTGATGCACGTTGATTGCAGGATATATTGCATATGATGCATGAGAAACATGTGATTAGGACATGCTTTGTATACTGGGTATGATATTGTTCAGAGCTTGAACCTCTGTGTTTATGCATAGTCCTAATTGTACTAATACCTGTTAAGTAAGCATGCTGAATACCTTGTTTATGGATAATAGACATGTGATATATGTTTGGCGGCATGGCTTACCTGTGTATGGCGCTGAATTATTAGTCAGAATCGACAATGGTGTCAGATCCGTCTGTGAAGCTGTGACTTACTAATTAAGTTCACCACGGGCTGAGCACTGGTCGTGTTTCACCGACCCAAGGGTCAGAAGTGGCAGTGCGTTGTGAACGCCGGGCCAAATAAAGATTGGATCCAATCAAGGTCGGCATTGAATGACTCATATGGGGTATTAATGCTGGACCGACCGGAAGGTCAATGAGAACTATAAGCGCTTGCCTGGTCTATGATCAGATGACTATAGCCAAGGTATATGACCCCGGTGACCGTTTGTCACATGGCTAAGGGACGTTGTCCATAGTTTCGACTCTAGAGTCGTGAGGAAGGTTATGTTGGTGACTAATCACCTTGCACCTATCCTAATCAAACTTAAGAAAGAATCACTTATCAGTTAAGCCCTGGTGACCCTATCGTCACATGGCTAGAAGGAGCGATGCTCATTACTGTGACTTTTGGCTATTGTCACCTATTTTCTTGGACTGATAGTCCTGAATGGTTATTATGGTTGTTGTTGATATTATATCATGCTTTATTGTGTTTTCTTGCTGGGCTTTGGCTCACGGGTGCTACGTGGTGCAGGTAAAGGCAAGAGGAAGCTGGACCATCCCTGAGTTGAAGAGCTTAGGTGATGATGTGTACATATGCAGCTGCTCGTCCGCCACGGCCGAGGTTTAAAGTGGAACTAGGGTTGAACCCTGTTTTGCCGCTTAGAACGGCCTGTTGTAAATATTTTCTGTAATAAACTCTGAAACTTTATTTTCGGGATCCCAATGTATAAATTAAACGTTCTAGTGAAACGTTACATCTTAACCAAAGTTTTTAATCCCTAAACCGCTAATCATACTTAGTTCACGATTTTGGCCAAATGACTCGGTTAGCGAGTTTAGCACTGTTTACAAGGCACATCGTAACGGTCCCTGGGGTTTGGGGCGTTACAACTTGGTATCAGAGCGAGCCAAGGTTTATGGTTCCTGAAGACAAGCTGGGCATGTACACTCATCACTGAAGATAGCTTCACTCAAGGAATGGTAACTATTTCTGTAGCTATGTGCATAGCTGTTTGAATTGATGTGAATGATTTACCTGCACATTGTATTAGGGAGCATGAGATTCTGATAGAGCCTGGCTCTTGACTATGTGATTATATGCTCCGTGAATATATATATATGACTGTGATCATATGATTACCTACTCTGTGAATATATATATATATAATTGTGTTATTGCATGCTGGGGTTGGAGGCATGGTTCGAGTATTGGAAGAGCAGGAATTATGAGTATGTATGAATGCCATGGGCATGTTTGCAGCACTGCAAGTAGTTTATGATTGTGGTGTGGTAAGATTTATCCCGTGGGGGAAAGCCCTTGATATGCTTATTGAGATTAATGAATCAAGTTATTGACTGCAGATTCAATCAGCAGGTTTATATTCAAGGCAGATTATGAGGCCTGGTGATAGTTATACAGGGGCTGGGAGTTACAGCCAGGGTATCAGTTCTTCGTTTGCATCTTTGAATGTTCAGCAGACGCTTACAGATTTGCAATTAAGATTGCAGAGGTAGGAGGAAGAGATCAGGTATTTGAAGCAACAGCGGAGTTTGTTGGGGAGTACCTCTTCCTTTGCTATGCCAGGGGTGGCATCAGTTTCAGCTCAGCCTAGGGTTGAGAATAGATGGGAATTTCTCTGTGGAAGATTCCTGAAGTTTTATCCTCCAATCTTTGAGGGAGGCCTAGATCCATTCAGAGCTGAGCAATGGATGGGCATGATCAGCTCCATTCTTGATAGTATGGGACTGGTAGGTCATGACAGAGTAATCTGTGCTACATGTGTACTGCGGGATGATGCCCAGACATGGTGGGAGGTAGTATCCCAGACACGAGATACAGCTGTGATGGACTGGAAAGAATTCAGGCAGCTGTTTAATGAGAAGTATTACTGTGACGCAGCTGAGACTGTCAAGATGAATGAGTTTCTGAATTTTGTTCAGGGCAATACATCAGTGACCAAGTATGTTACTGGATTTGATGGGTTGGCCAAGTTTGCCTTAGACATGGTACCCACAAATATAGCTCGGAAAGAAAGATTTATTCAGGGGTTGAATCCTGGAATAGCTCAGGGCATTAGAGTTGCCCCAGTGAATGAAGTCTCTACCTATGCTCAGGTGGTAGAGAAGGCTCTTGCTGTTGAGAGAATAATAGTTGGGCAGCAGAGTGCTGGAGAGCATAGAGCCCAGATAGTGGTACCTCCACTTATTGGAACAAGTAAGAAAGAAAGCTGGAAAACTCGTCCCATATGTGCACGGTGTAGGAGGCGTCATGTGGGAGAATGCCGAGCGAGGTCATGCTTTGCTTGTGGCGTGGTTGGACATTTCCAGAGGGATTGCCCAAGCCGAGAGGCAGAGCGTGAGCTAGGGGGGAAAAACAGCTCGATTCCAACTCGAGTGTTTATTCCAGGGCAATCAGAATCTGAGACCGAGACTAGCTCCTCGGGGATGATAGGTCAGTTTTCTAGTTCTGAATTGTGAATTATGTTGTTTGGCTTTGGTGCCATGTTGCTCTTTTGTTAGTGTGTATATGGATGGCATATGTGGATCACATGGTTATGTTGCGATGGGAAAAGTAGCATGGTATTGGTAACTTAAGGAATAAGTTGGGTTATTGAAAGGACTCATCGTTGGCTTCATGAGTTAGTTATGACTGACTATGATTGATCCAGTGTATGGATTGGTTAAGTAACTAAAGAACAGTCTTGAATTGCAAGGAAAGTATGGTAATTCTTGAGTTTGTTAGCGGAAAGTCTTGTGAAAATTGGCATTATGCATGAATTCAATATGTTTATGATACCGGATGTGAGGGCTGGAGTTTGTGCAGGGAGGTGCATGAAACTCATAACCAGTGGGGTGGATACCACTTAGATGGTGCTAGTGAGATCAGGACAGACTGGACTAGTCTGTAAGTTCTGAATGTGTTCCCAAGTGGTCTGCCAGGGCTCTCTTTATGAAAAGAAGATTAGAATGGTATTTGATCCAGTGCCAGAGAGGGAATCAGATGTAAACACTGTTTCGAGTGGCTCAGTGGGGTTATAAGAATTAAAGAGTTAGTTGCTGAGTAAGATGGAATCTTTTAAGGTGGATCTTGGATCTGGTTAAGACCAGTTAGAGATCAGAGTGAGAAAATCAAGTAAAGGGTTGTGTTGGTATTGGATTGGAGCACTGCGAGTGCTGAGCTTATCTTGAGAATTGTTTGATGCTAAGTGTTTGTGAATAAGATGTATAGCGCATTCAAGGGTAGATTTGAATGGGATTTATGATCGTCTTGGACGATGGTATAGTGGTGTTTTCTATGTGGAGAATTGCCAAGAGTGAAGAGTGCCTTGGGGACAGGAGTGTCCATGGATAGTAAAGATATTTCAGGTGCCTTGGGAAGAAAGTGCTGGGTCTTCATAGACCAGGATCAGTTAGGGGATTGTTATGACATCCTAGTGACAGAGGAAAAGTGATTGCCTATGCAACATGTTGATTAAAGAATCAGACCAGGACTGGGTAAAGTTTCTGGTGGGCCGAGTGGCCAGTTTATTGTTTGAGATTATTATCTTAAGAAAGATAAAAAGGAAAGATGGTTAAGTAAGCCACAGACGGGCAAGGTTGAATTGAAGCTTTAGCTGGATTAGCTAAGGGTTGCATAATGACAGACGTGAATTTATGATGGTATAGAGATCGGACTTGGGATCCGATGGACATTGAGATTAACCGAGAGATTCTGGACGAATCTCATGCTATTCTTTAATTCATTTCATTCGGGCATTGTGAAAGGGTTACATGATATGGAAATTTTATGGTGATGGCCTGAGACGAAGAGGCATGTATCGAGGTATGTGTAAAGCTCTTACCTGTTAGCAGGTCGAGACAGTGTATCAGGAAACAGCAAGGCCATTACAGCCTTTGGGTATTTTATAGTGGGAATAAGAGAGCATCGTGGTGAGTTTTGCGGTGGGATTCCCAGGTTGATGGATCGGTATGATCTGGCATTAAGACATTGTGGACTGGTAGTCCAAGTGAGTTTATTTTATCAGTAAGGATAGAGAGCCTTCGTGAACTCAAGGTCTATCTTATCAGATGAAGACTTTATTGTGACTTCCAGGTTTTGGAAGGGTTATGAAGGCGATGAGTATATAAATGGAACTCAGTACAGTTTATCACTCTCAGACTGGTGGTAAATCAGAGAGAGAGGGTTATCCAATTATTATTGGAGGAACATCTTATAAGATGAGTGAGGAAATATATATATGTCTGAATCTTGAGGTGGTTCAGGGGATTTATGAGATTGCTAGAGCTTAGATTTTGGTTGCACATGTCTCATAATAGACAGAACAGTGTTATTGAACTGGAAAGTAGGAATGTGGAATTCCAAGTAGGAGAATGTGTTTTCTCTAAAGTATTACTATAGTGAGAAGTGAGGAAACCCCAGTTCAAGTTAAGCCCTAGTTTGCTTCAGCAATTGGAACCTAATTGGGTCAGAGCAGGGTGACTCTGAATCAGTTTTACTTTTGGCACTGGCAGTTGTATACAGTGAGTTATGTGCTTCCGTGCAGTGGGCATGGGCCGAAGGAATTTATAAATTGAATTATGAGAATCTGAAGGTTGGGTTAAGTATTCCGGTAGGGAATAGCCAGTTCAGATTGTGACATAAGTAATGAGGTTCTGTTGAATAGAATATACCTCGGGTTAAGGTAAGGCTATCGAAATACTGAGGTCAAGGAATGACTTAAGGAATTTGTGACAAGTAAGTGGAATTCTAGTTCCGAGCTGTCGAGTAAATTTTGGGGACGAAATTTCTGTAAGGAAGGGATAGTTGTAATGCCCCAAATTTCCTTATAAGGTTTAGGACTTTGATTAGGAGGCCGGGAGGGCCATAATTGATTTATTATAGTATTTAATTATTATATGCATGTTTACGTGAATTATATTATTATATGATGATGAATGCATGCATATGGGCTCATATGTTAATTATGAGGGTAATTTGGTAATTTGGCCACTGTGGGCGTAATTGTATATTTTGGGTGCATGATTGTGATTAATTAATATAGCCACACTATAAGGTGGATTGGTTCGAGCTATCGGCATGAGACGATCATGAGATGTAAGTGTTCGGTCTTGTCATAACAGGTTTAGGGTCGGGGCTCGGGGTGAGTCTCGGGGTGAATTTAATGATTAGAGCATTACCGGGAATTAAAGGGTAATGGGATATGATTTATTGGTATTTGGGAATGTTGAGATTAGCGGGAATTGGAGAGCGTTAATTATGATTAACGGTATAGGTTGAAAAGGACGATTTTACCCTTGGGAGTGCTTGGAAGCCTTTAAATGACCTAGGGGCATTTAGGTCATTTGGCTTGGATATACATGAGGTTTAGTAGGCTGTAGAAACAGAGCCCAACCTCATCCTTACTTCCTTTCTCTCCCGTACAAACTTTCCTTCATCCTTTTCTTTGAATTTTGAGAGCCACCTTGAGGAGTTAAGCTTGGAGATCAAAGGGGGAAGCTAGGGAACTTGTCATGGCCATTAAAGGGGATTCAAAACCGTGTTTGAGGTGAGTTCTAGTTATGAATTTAAGGTGTGCTCTGTTTTTTTTAGTTAAGTTTTGAGTTTCTTAAGTTTTTAAGCTTAGGATTGGACTTTGTGAATTGTTGAGTTTTTGGTTGGTTTGAGCTTCAGGTTTTGGTGGTTTTGGACCATTGAGAAGTTTGGTAATATTGATTTGATGATTTGGAGATGTTTAGATGGGTTTTTGGAAGGTTTTAGAAGTGGAAAAACGAAGAAAAATGGCTGGTGCGAAGTTGGGCCGCGGCCCTGTTCTTGGGCGCCGCGGCCCTAACTTGAAGAAGGTGGTGGAGGCTCTGTCAGGGGGGCGCGCCGCGGCATGGTCCATGTAGGGCCGCGGCCCTTAAGGGAAAAAAAATTCTAAATGGTGGTTTTGTGATGGGAACTTAACTCTAAGGGCCCAGGATCGATCCTACTACCTAGTTGAGTGGGATTTGATATCCCGGAGGCTTGGGTTGGGTTTGGAAGTATTTAATTACTCATTTTGATGAGGTTTTATATTTGGTTATGACTAGGTGACCGCTAATGGACTAGAAGTTGATCGTTCCCAAGGGTCGTTCTTTTAATCGTTCTAGCTCGACTTTGAGGTAAGAAAACTGCACCCTGTGTATATGTGACATGCATGGCTGTTATTGGTGCGTGTTGGTTGATTATTGAGTATGACATGCATGGCTATTATGATGCATGTTGGTTGATTATTGAGTATGACATGCATGGCTATTCTTGATGCATGTTGGTTGGTTATTAAGCGTGGCATGCATGGCTGGTATTGATGCACGTTGATTGCAGGATATATTGCATATGATGCATGAGAAACATGTGATTAGGACATGCTTTGTATACTGGGTATGATATTGTTCAGAGCTTGAACCTCTGTGTTTATGCATAGTCCTAATTGTACTAATACCTGTTAAGTAAGCATGCTGAATACCTTGTTTATGGATAATAGACATGTGATATATGTTTGGCGGCATGGCTTACCTGTGTATGGCGCTGAATTATTAGTCAGAATCGACAATGGTGTCAGATCCGTCTGTGAAGCTGTGACTTACTAATTAAGTTCACCACGGGCTGAGCACTGGTCGTGTTTCACCGACCCAAGGGTCAGAAGTGGCAGTGCGTTGTGAACGCCGGGCCAAATAAAGATTGGATCCAATCAAGGTCGGCATTGAATGACTCATATGGGGTATTAATGCTGGACCGACCGGAAGGTCAATGAGAACTATAAGCGCTTGCCTGGTCTATGATCAGATGACTATAGCCAAGGTATATGACCCCGGTGACCGTTTGTCACATGGCTAAGGGACGTTGTCCATAGTTTCGACTCTAGAGTCGTGAGGAAGGTTATGTTGGTGACTAATCACCTTGCACCTATCCTAATCAAACTTAAGAAAGAATCACTTATCAGTTAAGCCCTGGTGACCCTATCGTCACATGGCTAGAAGGAGCGATGCTCATTACTGTGACTTTTGGCTATTGTCACCTATTTTCTTGGACTGATAGTCCTGAATGGTTATTATGGTTGTTGTTGATATTATATCATGCTTTATTGTGTTTTCTTGCTGGGCTTTGGCTCACGGGTGCTACGTGGTGCAGGTAAAGGCAAGAGGAAGCTGGACCATCCCTGAGTTGAAGAGCTTAGGTGATGATGTGTACATATGCAGCTGCTCGTCCGCCACGGCCGAGGTTTAAAGTGGAACTAGGGTTGAACCCTGTTTTGCCGCTTAGAACGGCCTGTTGTAAATATTTTCTGTAATAAACTCTGAAACTTTATTTTCGG
Organism: Humulus lupulus; assembly: GCF_963169125.1. Taxonomy (NCBI): domain Eukaryota; kingdom Viridiplantae; phylum Streptophyta; class Magnoliopsida; order Rosales; family Cannabaceae; genus Humulus; species Humulus lupulus. Next base: position 142,405,020 of record NC_084800.1, on the reverse strand, counting down.
GATCCCAATGTATAAATTAAACGTTCTAGTGAAACGTTACATCTTAACCAAAGTTTTTAATCCCTAAACCGCTAATCATACTTAGTTCACGATTTTGGCCAAATGACTCGGTTAGCGAGTTTAGCACTGTTTACAAGGCACACCATAACGGTCCCTGGGGTTTGGGGCGTTACAGTACAGCAGCTGGTCGGGGGGCAGACATCACATATCGAGTACGATCGGAGGAGAGGCACCCCTTTCATACAAAGAATTGTTGTGGCAGAAACCCCCAGTAAGTTCAAGATGCCGACTCTGCCAAACTTTGACGGGTACGGAGACCCGTTATCTCATGTAAATAAATTTGAGATACAAATGGACATTCAGAAAGTCTCTGAAGACGCTCGCTGCAGGATCTTCCCAGTGACTCTTTCTGATGTCGCTCAGGAGTGGTTCTTTAAGTTCCCTCCTGCAAGTATAATATCCTGGGAAATGTCAGTTCTATGCGGGTCATGTGCACCCCACTGAGGCAAACCAACTGGTCGAGATACGCCAGAAAGAAGGAGAGCCTTTGAAGGAGTATGTTCAGCGCTTCATGCGAGCCGCAGCAGGAGCCAAGACTGCGGGCGATGAAGGCAAGATGATGGCCCTAACCGTTGGGGTTAGGCGCCATTCTCCTCTCTGGAGTAGCCTCAGGAAGCACGGGGTTAATACTACCCAAGAGTTTTTAGATCGAGCTGATCGGTACATCAAGCTCGAGGACGCGATTGCCAATGAAGGCAAGTCACCAGCAAAGGACAAGGGGCCCAAGGAAGAACCCGCCAAAGCCGCCAATGGGTCTAAGCCCAATGGCAACGACAAAGGCAACGGGAATGGCAACTGTAAAAATGGTGGAAAGCGGGCGAATGGCGAACCCTCGACCTCCGAGAGTAAACGCCCCAAAAATAATCGGTATGAACCGAAATTCACCAATTACACTGCCTTTATCGAAAGCTGAGCTGAGGTGTTCCAAGCGACCAGCTCGAGCGTGCCCTACAGACGACTCGCGCCTATAAGAAAGGATATCTCCAAGAGAGATTCGACAAAGTTCTGTCATTATCATAATGACTACGGGCACGACACCAATGAGTGTAACCAGCTGAAGGACGAGATTGAGTTCCTGATAAGACAGGGACACTTAAGAAGATATGTGTTAGGAAAAATTGTTTTGCCTCAATGGAAATGATAATAATATGTTACAACTTTATGCAAAATATTACAATTGACAAGGATTGATTAAATAAAGTGTTACAACTCTATAAACAACCTAAGTGAAGAGGGTTGGGGATCACCAACTTGAACAAGGTTTAAAACCTTTGTCCAAAAGCTTATTTCCCCCTAACTCAAGCACTAAGGGATCTCTCTCAGATATTGGAAAATCTTTCTGGAATTATCAAGCCTCAAGGTGTTTCTAGCCAAGTGCTCTAATGGATAGAAATGTTGTTGTGTCTTTCAAGTGAGCTATAGGCTCCTATTTATAGAGTTTAGAGACACCCTTTGAATTTCAAATTCCACCAATCCCCATGGCTGTTACCAATGTTTAATTGGATTAATATGGAATTAAAAATGAGATTTGGGAGTTATTTGGGTTTTTTGAGCCGTTCAACAAAGATTGAAAAAACTGAAAAATTGGTCAGTTTTGGCCTGTGGCCACGGCCAGATACATTAGTGGCCGCAGCCACTGGTCTCTGACCCACAGGCCGCGGCCACCGACCAATTTCAGCACAAAAAATGTGATGTTTTTCCAAATGGTTCCAAACCCTCCCAAATGATTTTGTAACTCCAAAAACACATTATTAGGGTTAAAATCATATCTCTAACAGCCATATCACATATGGCTTTATGAAATTCATCTCAATATTGTGTAACAACAAATTTACACAATAAAGGGTAATATTTGGAAGTTACAAATTTGTAACACCAAATATGTTACATTATTTGGATATATCTCATATATCTAAATATTGTAACTCTCTATTTTATGTTACAATATGTGACACACTTTGTCACATTTATTTAATCTAAAACATTATATTATAATATAATATAATATTACATTATATTATAAAATAATATAACATTCCCCCACTAGATTAAATAGTTATCTATTGTAACACTTATTTAATCAATCATTATATTTTGAAATATAACATATCACCCACTTGATTAAATAAGAACTCTCTCTTATAGGAGTCATTGCATTAGTGCACAAAGCAAAGTGTTTTTCAACTTGAACTTTACTATAGTGTAATTATCACAAAATTTGTCGAAAATTAGGTTGCACTAGGCATTGAACCATCTTTTCATGATGACAAATTGGTGATAACACACACACTTTTGCGATGTTCACTTGAGACCTCTATGTCTCGCTTTACACTGTTAATGGCCATGTGCACTTTCCATTCATGGACGTTCTTGAGAATACTCTCAATTCTCATGAGAGGCGGCACCACCCCTATGTCCATATAGGTAGAATTCTTACAGTATTTCGTTACCAAAAATACTTGTCTTTACAAGACTGAATTCTATTAAAAAACCTTTTGGTTTTAACCCTCCACTTGGTAACACACAAGTACTCAATATCTCAGATGGGACTTGTTTTGAGTACAACTAATATTCACTTGATTGACTTGTTGTTATCTATTGAACCTAACACTAGTTGAATAACTAGTGTTAAGATAGGTTACCATCAATCGTGAATCTCTTTAGGGAGTTTAAGTCCCATCCCTCGAGATGATGCAGCCACTAAATCCCTTGTTAGTGGCTTAGTGAAAGGATCCGCCAGATTTTCACTTGTTCTCACATAGGATATTGAGATGACTCCTCTTTGAATCAATTCTCTTACATATCCATGTCTTAGACTAATGTGTCTAGACTTCCCATTATACACTCCGTTGTATGCTCTAGCCAATGTCGCTTGACTATCACAATGTATCGATATAGTAGATACATTATCTTTGATTAGGGGAATCTCTATCAACAGATCCCTTAACCATTCGGCCTCTTTGCCGGTAGCAGCTAGAGCTATGAACTCTGCTTCCATAGTGGAATGAGATATACAGGTTTGTTTCTTAGAACCCCAAGAAATTGCACCTCCACCAAGTGTAAATACCCAACCAGTTGTGGACAAGTTGTCCCCAAGATTGGATATCCAACTTGCATCTGTATATCCTTCTAATATCGAAGGAAATTTGGAGTAGTGAAGGCTTAGTCCTTTGGTTTTCTTGAGATAGCACTAGCGTACTCCAATTGAGCCACCGCTCTTCCTTCATTCTTCTCTAGTTTTACACTATGATCGAATGGAGTATTGGCATCTTTAACCTTGAGATGGTTAAATTTGTTCAATACTTTCTCAACATAGTGGGCTTGCCCTAATGCAAAACCCCCACTATGTTTCTTTACTTTGATACCAAGTATGGTATCAATTTCTCCAAGATCTTTCATCTTGAAGGTTGATGATAGATCCTCTTCGTTTCTTCTATTCCTTTCATGCTATTACTTAGAATAAGCATGTCATCCACATATAAGCAAACAATGATCACATATCCCTTACAAGTTTTGGAATACAAACACTTGTCTCCATTGTTATGTCTAAACCCATTAGACATGATGGCTTGATCAAATTTCTCATGCCATTGCTTAGGAGCTTGTTTCAATCCATATAAGGATTTTATAAGTCTATAAAATTTATGTTCATATTTTGGTAGGACAAACCCTTCGGGTTGTTCCATATAGACCTCCTCATTGAGGTCACCATTAAGGAATGTCGTTTTGACATCCATTTGATGAACATACAAGTTGTGTATAGAAGCTAAAGCGAACAAAATTCTTATAGAAGTTGTTCTTGCAACAGGCGCATAGGTATCGAAATAATCGATACCCTCTTTTTGCCTAAACCCTTTAGCTACTAATCTAGCTTTAAAGGTTTGGATAGTGCCGTCAGTGTGATATTTTCTCCTAAATACCCACTTACACCCAATTGGCTTAGACCCCGGTGGGAGGTCTATTGGAAAGAATGGAATCCATCTCATCATTGATGGCTTCTTTCCAAAATGCACTATTTCTCGATTGCATAGCTTCTCTATAAGTCTTAGGATCATCCTCAACGAGAAGTACAATGGGAATTTTCATAATGACTTCCTCTCTATTTCCTTCTACCATGTAGAATGAAATTCGTTGAGTATCTATCTCATCCACTACTAGACTTTTATGATTTTTAAGCCTTTGACTTCTTCTAGGTTCAAAGGGTTGCTTTACATCCTTTTGAGAATTCTCCTCTTGAGAATCAACTTTGGATGTAGAAGCTTGAGAATTGTTCTCATATAACAAATTCTCCTTTAGAGATGTTGAAGCTTGAGAATTGTTGTCACATAACATATTCTCAAATAATTCAACTTCTCTAGATTCAATCATAATATTAGACTCTAAGTCTAATAGCCTATAAGCTTTACTATTGTTGGCATAACCAACAAAAGCACACTTTATGGCTCTTGAACCTAACTTTGTTCTATTAGGTTCGTTTTTCTTGCAATATGCAAGACACCCCCACACTTTGAAGTACCCTATGTTGGGTTTTCTTCCTTTCCATAACTCATATGGAGATATCTCATTTTTCTTCATCGGTATTCGATTAAGAATGTGACAAGCGGTTAAAAGCGCTTCACCCCATAAGTTGAAGTTCAACTTAGAAAACACCAACATAGAATTTATCATCTCTAGATAAGTCCTATTTTTCCTTTCGGCAACACCATTGTGTTGTGGTGTATAAGGTGCAGTGCACGCATGAATTATACCATTTTCTTCACAAAATGTATTGAATTCATTAGAGAAGTACTCTCCTCCTCTATCACTTCTTAGCACCTTAATCTTTTTATTTAGTTGATTTTCAACTTCTAATTTATACAATTTAAAAGCATCAAAAGTTTCATCTTTATGCTTTAAAAGAAACACATAGGTATATCTACTAAAATCATCTATAAAAGTAAGAAAATACCTTTTACCACCTCTATTTAAAACACCATTCAATTCACAAAGATCACTATGGATTAAATCTAGTAAATTAGATGATCTTTCTACACTAGGAAATGGTTTCTTAATCATTTTTGCCTTAACACATGTTTCACATTTACCATAGTTTTTAATATTGCATGCAATCATACCACATTTTACTACTCTTTTCATGGTAGAAAAACCTATATGCGATAGTCTAAGATGCCACAAAAATAAAGAATCATACTCAACAATATAGGCAGAATTAGCATTTTTATTGATAACATTGAAAGTTACATCATTGGTGCAAAATTTAACCATACCCTCACAAGAGTACCCCTTTCCCAAAAATACATTTGATTTGGTAAGTATAAGTTTACCGGACTCAAAAACGGCTTTAATGCCGGGCTTGCCGAGCAAATCAACACTTACCAAGTTTCTACTCATTTCGGGAACATAAAGTACATTGACTGTAACGCCCTACTTCCTTAGAGCCATTACTAAGTGAGTTTTAAGACAAAACAGTGCAATGAACTCGCTAACCGAGGTTTTGAAACAAAAGTGTGACTAATAAAACGTTAAGGCTGTAATCTTTGAAAATGCGTTGACTCAATAAAACTTCTAGTATTAAACAATTGGGATCCCAAAATAGGGTTTGAAAATTATTTACATCTTGAAATAAGTTTACAGTTGATCAGTACTAAAAATCATAGATTATTACAGCCATTTTCGAATAAACCCCCAACCAAAGCAGTCGGGTAGGCCAAACATGTACGCGTCGCTTCACGCTCTCCGTACTCATGGTTGGTTGACTCAGTCATTGCCCTTACCTGCAACACAGAGCACCCGTGAGCCGAAGCCCAGCAAGAAAACTCATTGCAGACATAACATATGAAAATATACAGTTAATCATATCAGATAGTCCACAGATAAACAAATCAACCATTAGACTAAGCAAACACGGCCATGCCGCCCCAGAGCCTTACCGAAGCCTGGGGTATCGGTTCACACCGTAAAGATAATGCATGTATCCATCGGGCCCCACCCTGACTATAGCATAACACATGTATCCACCGGGCCCCGCCCTGACTATAGCATAACACATGTATCCACCGGGCCCCGCCCTGACTATAGCATAACACATGTATCCACCGGGCCCCGCCCTGACTATAGCATAACACATGTATCCACCGGGCCCCGCCCTGACTATAGCATCCCACGTGCTAGGTGTTACTTCCGGCCCCGCTCCCGTACCCGGCCTACGCCGCTCTCGGCCCTTGCCGTTCATTCCATTATAATCACACATATAATATAACACAACAACATGCAATCAAATATTAATTCATTTAAGTCTGCACCCTAACATGTGATGCAATATAGGGCCGTGCCCTGCAATCATCTCATCATGCAACATGCAACATAGGGCCACGCCCCGCAATCATACTATGGGCCCATGCCCTATCCTACGGGTGTTATAGTTTTCTTACCTGTCGATTTGAAAGCTTAGATCACCTGACTCCTTGAGCACGATCCCACACGAGCCTTAGCGCACACCTAGGCACAAACATAGGTCAAAGTCAACACCGAACTCCAAGTCCGAAAACCTAGCCTCGGGACCATTCCCGAGCCCCTGGGAAGTCCTAAATCCCCAAAACAAAGTGGCGGAAATGAGCCCCGAACCCTAGGTCAAAATCCCTCATAAAAACCCAAAAATTCACCTCTGTGAACAGTGCAGCGCTACAGCGCTCTAAAGAGGGCGCTGTAGCGCTACAAGCAGAACACTCCCCCCAGAACAGGGGCTAGCGTTACAGCGCCCACTGACTAGCGCTGTAGCGCTAGTTGCAGCCCATCAGAACCCAAAAATCGCTTCTTGCGATTTCCTTCAACCAATTCAACCCCAAACTTGTCCAAACCTTTTCCAAACCCAAAATCAAGCTTATAAACACCTCACACTCATCCCAAGCATCCCAAGAACTCAGAACCCAAGCACATTCAACCCAAATCTCAAAATCTACCATGAACAACCCTAAACTCAGAAATTCAGTCAACAACAAAGTTAAAGGCTTAGAATTCTTACCATTGATGCAAATTTCGACCTTGATTCAACCCTAGACCTCCTTAGCTTGTACATCATCAAAGCTTGCCCAGAAATTCCCTAAAATTCCCATCAACTTAGCTCAAAACACAGCTCAAACCATCAAAACCCTTAAAACTGAAATCTCTAAAACTTACCTCAAAAGTTGATGTGTTCTTGCTAATCCTTGCCAAATCTTCAAGTATAACCTTAAGATTCTTGATGCCCAGCCTATCCTAGCTCTCCACCGAGCTTTGCTCCAAGAAAAAAATGGAGAGGAATGGTGCAAGAATGCACAAACCGCTCCTTGAGAAAACCCCCCCTGTTTTCTCTCTTTTCTTTCTTTCCTTATTCTTTCTTTTCTTTTCTTTCAGCATTCCCACTCTCTATAAAGCCTTATAAAAACCTATCTCCAAAATCCAAATGACCAAAACGCCCTCCCTATAAATTCTAAATCCTTTTGTTCAAGTAGGGCCATTTTAGTCATTCACCCAATTCCCGCTAATCCTCAAGTGTCTCTAGTATTTTCCCGTTGCTCTCCAACACCTGGTAAATCACCAAATAAGTATCCCCCATCATCAAAATAAATCTCAATCTATTCTCTGAATTCCTGCTCATACCCCCAGGCTCGCCCCGAGCCGGGTATAAATTCCCGTCATGACTTTCCGCTAGCCTGCTCACTGGGATCGCCTCGAGTCACAAATCACAGATACACCCACATCACAATGTGGTCTCAACAATCATCAGATATCAATGCAGTTATGCCCAACATGGCCAAAATTACAGTTATGCCCTTCTAACACGATCCGGGCCTACATGCATACTAATATACATAGTCATGCATCTCAGATAAACAAATAGTCATATAACATGCTTTAAATCATAATCATGCATTTAACTCATCAAATCACACATAAGTCCCATCATGCCCTCCTGGCACGCTAATCAAGGCCCTTAAGCCTTATTAGCGAATTCGGGTCGTTACATTGACTAATGTAACTTTCTTGCCGGAGGTGAAGTAGACATCAATAGTACCTTTTCCAAGTACCTTAGATTTGCCCTCATTGCCCATTTATATCTCATGGTTGCCCTTTGACTCTTCAAAGGTCTTGAACAATGATTTGTCATAGGTGACATGGACGGTGGCACATGTATCATACCACCACCCTTTCACCTTGCCTTGGACCGCATTCACCTCATTAAGGGTAGCAACTATGTTTTCCTCTTGAGTTGCGTTCACCTTAGGTCCTTGTTGATCTTTTCTATGCCTACACTCTCTAGCATAGTGACCCTTTTTCCCACACACAAAGCAAGGACCTTTCTCGCCCTTAAACTTGTTTGGGTTGGTTTTTGGACCCAAAGGTTTCTCATTACCCTTTTTCCCTTTGTTTTTGGGATGTTTTGGTTGTGACACTGCATTTGTTTTGGAAGTCTCTCCATTAGATCCCTCCACAAGTTTATCTCTACATATCGATTCCTCTTCGATTCGAATATGCTTTTGGATATCCTCCAAAGAATAATCCTCATTTTTATGAAGGATTCTTTTCCTATAGCTCTTCCAAGTTGGTGGTAATTTAGCCACTATAGCACCAACTTGAAAGGCCTTGGGAAGCTCAATCTTTAACACTTTCAATTTATTAACAATAATTTGCAATTCATGAATTTGAGGAAGAATAGGTTTATCACCAAAAAATTTGAAATCGAAGTATTGAGATATCAAAAACTTTTTGGTACCTTCCTCTTCCGCCTTAAACTTTTTCTCAAGTGCATCCCATATCTCCTTGGCCGATTTGGTCTCGGTGTAGAGGTCATAGAGCCTATCGGATAGGGCATTGAGGATATGACCCCTACAAAGAAGGTTGTCCTCCTCCCTCTTCCTTCTCTTCTCCACCTCCTCGGGAGTGTCTTTGTCGGATGGCTCGGCTAGTGGTACCAAGGATGACTCAAGGATGTAGGCGATTTTAAGAGTGGTTAAAAGAAACCTCACCTTGTCTTGCCACCTAGTAAAATTGGATCCATCAAACCTATCCAATCTCACTAGGTCTTGGTTCATGATCTTGATTGTCTTCCCTTTCATTGAAACAAAAAGGGTTAAGCTTTTGAATGTTCGGAAAAATTGTTTTGCCTCAATGGAAATGATAATAATATGTTACAACTCTATGCAAAATATTACAATAGACAAGGATTGCTTAAATAAAGTGTTACAACTCTATAAACAACCTAAGTGAAGAGGGTTGGGGATCACCAACTTGAACAAGGTTTAAAACCATTGTCCAAAAGCTTATTTCCCCCTAACTCAAGCACTAAGGGATCTCTCTCAGATATTGGAAAAGCTTTCTGGAATTATCAAGCCTCAAGGTGTTTCCAGCCAAGTGCTCTAATGGATAGAAATGTTGTTGTGTCTTTCAAGTGAGCTATAGGCTCCTATTTATAGAGTTTAGAGACACCCTTTGAATTTCAAAATCCACCAACCCCCATGGCTGTTACCAATGTTTAATTGGATTAATATGGAATTAAAAATGAGATTTGGGAGTTATTTGGGTTTTTTGAGCCGTTCAACAAAGATTGAAAAAACTGAAAAATTGGTCAGTTTTGGCCTGTGGCCGCGGCCAGAGACATTAGTGGCCGCGGCCACTGGTCTCTGACCCATAGGCCACGGCCACGGCCACTGAATGTTGGTGGCCGCGGCCACCGACCAATTTCAGCACAAAAAATGTGTTGTTTTTCCAAACGGTTCCAAACCCTCCCAAATGATTTTGTAACTCCCAAAACACATTATTGGGGTTAAAATCATATCTCTAACAGCCATATCACATATGAATTTATGAAGTTCATCTCAATATTGTGTAACAACAAATTTACACAATAAAGGGTAATATTTGGAAGTTACAAATTTGTAATACCAAATATGTTACATTATTTGGATATATCTCATATATCTAAATATTGTAACTCTCTATTTTATGTTACAATATGTGACACACTTTGTCACATTTATTTAATCTAAAACATTATATTATAATATAATATTACATTATATTATAAAATAATATAACAATATGTACGAGCCGCGGGAGGTTCTCAGCGAGAGGCTCAAGGTGGCAACGAGTCGGCGCCTGCACGCCAGCACTCGCCACCTTTACAGCCAGCTCCCATGGCAGGTACCCTACTCACCATCTGTGGAGGCCCACATCTCGCAGGAGATAGTGGAAAAGCGAGGGAATGATACGCTCGAACCCTACGCCACGACCAGGACATCGAGATGATGAGTGTTGAGGATTGTGTACCCAAAAAGGCTCGAACAGAGGAGGAACCGATCACCTTCTCTGATGAGGATGCCCATCATGTGCGATTCCCACACTTCGATCTGCTGGTCGTGGATGTTCAAATCGCAAATATGATGGTGAAAAGGGTGTTGGTCGATACCAAAAGTTCGGTCAACATCCTATATAAGTCCTCGCTGGAAAGGATGAAACTGTCCATCAAGGACCTAGAGCCATGCAACCAAACCATTTATGGTTTTTCCGGAGAAGGGCTCACCCCAGTAGGGTCAATTAGACTCCCAGTCACAGCAGGTACCGCACCTGCTAACAAGACATTTCTCACCACTTTTATAGTGGTTGATTGTCCTTCGGCATATAATGCCGTGATAGGGAGACCTATTCTAGTTGACCTTCGAGCTGTCACTTCTGTATGGCACCTCGCCATGAAATTCCCAACAGACGCAGGAGTAGGGTGCGTACTGGGAAACCAGCGAGAGGCGAGAGAATGCTACAATGCCTCGATCACCAAGGCAAAAAAGGGTGTATCGAGGGATGCCGCCGGAAAAGAGTTGCAAATGGCATCTAATGTTCAAGCCCGCTCAAGTGATAATCTCACCAAATAAGGCGTTGCCTAAAGTGAGGATAGAGACTTAGATCCTCGCTTTGGGGATTTCAAAGAAGAAGTAGGCCCCATCGAGGACCTTGAAGAAGTCCAACTCGATGAGGGGAATCCGACCAGAGTTGTGAAAGTCAGTAAAAACTTAGAGACAACGACAAAACAAGCATTGGTGAAGTTCTTAAAAAGGAACCAGGACGTCTTTGCCTGGTCACACAAAGACATGGTTGGGATAGATCCTGCAATCATCAGCCATGTCCTGAACATTGACAAAAACTTCCCACCTGTGCAGCAGAAAAGAAGGCTACTCGACAAGGACCGATCAAAAGCTTTGAAGGAAGAAGTCGAGAAGCTGAAGGAGAATGGGTTCATCAGGGTGGCGTTTTATCCATCATGGGTCTCCAATCCCGTACTCGTGCCGAAGCCGAATGGCAAGTGGCATATGTGCGTGGATTTTACAGACCTCAATAAAGCCTGCTCTAAAGACTGTTTTCCACTCTCGAGGATCGACCAGCTGGTCGATGCCACTGCAGGACACGAGATCCTCTCATTTATGGATGCATACTCTGGGTATAACCAAATTAGTATGCATCCCCCTGATGAGGATCACACTAGCTTTCAAACCGATACATGGCTCTACTGTTACAAGGTGATGCCCTTTGGTTTGAAAAATGCTGGTGCGACTTACCAGAGACTCGTCAACCACATGTTTAAGGAGCTGATCAGGGCAAACATGGAGGTTTACGTCGACGACGTGCTGGTTAAGTCGAAGAAGGCAGAAGGACATGTAAGGGATTTGCAGGAATGCTTCAACATCCTTAATAAATATAGGATGAAGCTGAATCCCATCAAATGTTCCTTCGGAGTTGGATCAGGGAAGTTCTTGGGATTCATAGTCAAGAGGAATTGAAGCTAACCCCGAAAAGATAAAAGCCCTGATCGAGATGAAGTCGCCAGTGAAGATTAAGGATGTCCAAAGTTTGACTGGGAGAATTGCCGCCCTGAGTAGATTTATTTCAAAATCAACGGACAAGTGTGTCCCATTTTTCAATCTACTCAGAGGCAGCAAGAAATTTGAATGGACGGATGAGTGCGTACAGGCCTTTCAAGCACTGAAAGCGCATATGGCGCAGCCGCCCATCCTGTCAAAGCCAGTAGATAAAGAGACTTTGTTCGTCTACCTAGCAATCACAGATTATGCTACTAGTGCTGTTCTGGTGAGAGAAGAAGAAGGTGTGCAGAAGGCTGTCTATTACATAAGCAAAAGGCTGATCGGAGTAGAATTAAGATATTCCCCCCATTGAAAGGTTAGCCTACTGCTTAGTATTGGCCTCTAGGAAGCTGCGGCCTTATTTCCAAGCCCATCCAATTACGGTATTAACCGACCAGCCTCTTCGGTAAGTTCTGCAAAAGCCAGAGACTGCCGGAAGATTACTAAAGTGGGCAGTCGAGCTTGGGCAATTCGACATATCTTACCTGCCGCGAGCAACAATAAAGGGACAAGCCTTAGCTGACTTCATCGCCTAGTTTTCAGAGCCTGCGGGTGGCGAGCAGATCGAGGAGCCTAGCGAGCCTGAATGTCAAACACAAGCACCCTCGTGGCAATTATTCACCGACGGATCATCTAATGAATCCCACACAGGAGCAGGAGTGATATTGATAACGCCGGAAGGACATCGATTTCACTATGCAATAAGATTTGACTTCACTGCCTCTAACAATGAGGCTGAATATGAAGCACTGCTCGCTGGACTACGGTTAGCCAAGGACATGAACATTAAAGCGCTTGACATTTATAGTGATTCTCAGCTAGTCGTGAATCAGATCTTGGGAGAGTATCAAGCGCGAGGATTAAAAATGGTCGCCTATCTGAAAAAAGAAAAGGATCTGTTAGCCCAGTTCGGCAGATACACTCTACAGCAAGTGCTTCGTGATCAGAATTCCAATGCAGACGGTTTGGCAAAGTTGGCAAGTGCAAAAGGTGCTGATACTCTGAACATAGTGCCAGTCGAGCGACTGCCTGCACCCAGCATCCAAGCAACAGAAACCTCTCTAGTCATCCAAATGGCGGATACATGGAGGGCGCCATATGTAGAATATCTATCAAGCGGCGTGCTACCAGCAGACAGAAACAAAGCTAGGACCCTTCAGCGGCAGGCTACTAGGTATATCTTGGTCGATGGAATTCTGTACCGAAGGGGATACTCACTGCCATTTCTCAGGTGTATTACAAAGGAGAAAGCCAAAGAGTTGATGAAGGAGGTTCACGAAGGTTTTTGCGGGGACCACGCTGGGGGGCAAAGCCTGTCGAAAAAGATCCTAAGGCAATGATATTTCTGGCCAACAAGGAATGAAGACTCCATGGAGTTCGTGCGAAAATGTGACAAGTGTCAAAGGTTTTCTAAGATCCCGCAAGCAGCTCCCAATGAGTAAAAGCAGATGCAGAGTCCATGGCCCTTTGCGGTTTGGGGAATAGATCTAATTGGATCTTTGCCTATGGGGAAAGGTGGTGTAAAGTACGCAGTGGTTGCCGTCGACTACTTCACCAAATGGGTCGAGGCTGAGTCACTCGCGACCATAACGACGAAGAAAGTGCTTGACTTCGTGGTCAAAAACATCATTTGTCGCTATGGATTGCCAAAAAAGATAGTCTCAGATAATGGCACCCAGTTCGACAGTGATTTATTCACAGACTTCTGCAAACGCCACGACATTATTAAAAGCTTTTCTTCAGTTGCTCATCCCCAGGCGAATGGACAAGTCGAGGCAGTCAACAAAACGCTGAAGGATACATTGAAGAAAAGACTTGAAGAAGCTAAGGGAGAATGGCCAGAATAGTTGCCTGAAGTCCTCTGGTCGTATAGAACTTCCCACCGAACAGCAACAGGTCATACCCCATTTTCCTTGGCATATGGGTATGAGGCCATGTTGCCTGTTGAGTTGGATCCACTTTCTCACCGTAGATTAACATATGACCAGGATTCTAACAGCCAGTTACTCATGGAATCCTTGGACTCGATTGATGAAAGGTGAGAACAAGCCCAGCTTCGAGTAGCTGCATACCAGCAAAAGGTCACCCGGTATTTCAACTCCAAAGTTCGAGAAAGAAAGTTCAATGTTGGAGACCTTGTGCTCCGATGAGTTTTTCTTAACACCCGTGACCAAGCTGCTGGAGTACTCAGGCCAAATTGGGAAGGGCCTTACCAGATTGATGAAGTCCTTCACCCAGGCACTTATAAACTTGCCCGCTTAAATGGAGATCTCGTTCCTCGATATTGGAATGGAAAACACTTGCGCAAGTATTATCAATGAACAATTCTTCTTAAAGAATTGGCTTGTATAAATTTTACTTTTTACAAGTTTTGTGTAAGATCTTATTGATCACTCGTAAAGACATGTTTAGTCCATTTACTACGAGAATAAAAGGGATTGTGCTCAGCCAGTCATTTCTTGCCAACTATTGTATTTATTACAAGTATTTGCTCATTACATGTGTTGTTTTGCTGTATTATAATTCTAATCGCATTGCTACGAGCAGTAACGTTTGGGTAGGTTCTAGTCAAGGCAAGTGACCAAGGACCTAACGCTCCCCGATCACTTGGGGGGCATACAAGGTACAAGTAAGCAAAACATATCGTTAAAAGGTATGTAAACACATGACCAAAATAAGTGAAAACATGCTAGGACACTTAGAGTATTTTTCAAAATTTTGATATTTTGTTAAATCAAACCAAAGTGTTATGCTAAGTTAGGTCATGCGAACAATTAGATGTTATAATAATATGCAAATATATTGTAATATCAAAGCGATCCTTTTACACCGCAAGCAGTAACTTCTTGGATGTAATTGTTTAAAATAAAAGTAAAAGCTGCCCGTGAAGCAAACCAAAAAATTATATTGTCTTTACATCACGACCCGTAGGTCGTGTAATTAAAAAAAATAAATAAATAAAAGGAAAAAATTAAGGAGTTGGAGGATCCTGGGGAGGGTTCTGGTCGACGGCTTCATTATTCGCACCCTCCATCTCGGCGGCCAGCGAGATTTCGGGGGAAGCAGGGACCCTCGATCCCTCTTCTTCAGCCAGTTGAGCCGCGCAGCGAGCCAGCTCATCTTCCTCGCATTCTCAGGAAGGTAATCAAAGTTGGCACCCTAATTGTGCTTCTAGAAATCGTAGAAGCACCTCAAGGTGGCATTTTTATACCTCTCCAAGTTGGCGGCATTGGTCTTCTCCAATTCCTCAACCCGACCCTCCAAATCTCTGGTTTCTTGCCTGCTCGCGATAGGGTCTAGCTCGAGCTGCTTAGCCACTTTGAAGTTAGAGCGGTTGGACTCCTTGTATTGGTCCCTCTACTCGTGGACTTTTTCCAGAGACTTCTGCTTCTCCTCCAACTCTTTGGCCAGTTAGGCCTTTTTCGCAGTCACCACCGCTAGCTGATCAGCATGTCTGGCCTCGGCAGCTTTGAGTTCATCCTGGTGCTGTTGATCCGAGGTCCTGATCTCCTCGGTGATAGCACCCAGGCGGATGCGGCCGGCAATGAGGGTTAGCATGGCCTGCATTCAGAACAACTATTAAACAAACAATAAATTACCAAAGACCTGATTTCACAAAGGAGACAACTTACACTGGTAAACTCATTCAGGGCTCGATTCAGAATTGGGTCAACGCTCATCGTCTTCGTAGCCACCATTTTCGCTCGGCAGCGATCGTGCTTGGAAATTTTGGTAAGCCTCTCCTTGATCAATCTAAAGGAATGGCCAACCATCAGGTTCCTGGTTGAAGCAGGACCTTCTTGCTGGGTTTGGGCAGATGGGGCGGCAGGAGAAGGAGTTGACCCGGCCGCAGCAGATGGAGTCTACTGATCGTGGGGGGAAGGCAGAGTCGCAGTGGCAGAGGGCCCGTCCTCTGAAGGGCCTGCATTCCGGGCCTTCTTCAGCTGAGGCGCCTTGCTGCTCTCCCCAGCATGTCTCTTGCTGGTTTTCTTTTTGCTCGGAGGGGCAGCAGCAGCCTCTGGGGTGCTGTAAAGGTCGAATACATTGGTGGAGTCCATACTTGAAAAGCAAGAGCAAAGTCAAACCATGAGATAGCATGAATAGCCAAACACATTACATCAGAAAAAGAAACAAAAAAGGATTGCAAAGTCCAATACCCGAGCTATTATTACTGGTCGCTATACTACAGACTCTACTAGTCTTACACTCATTCTTTGACATGAAGAAGTCTGGCCCTAAGTGTGGAGCATATTTAAAATTGCCGTCCTCGTCGAATAGATGACAGGGAATTGGAAAATTGTTTAAAAGCGAAATTAATATACCGTTGTCATCCGACGAGTCGTCAGAGAGTTCGGCAGGCTCGGTGGCCTTCTACTTTCCTTTCCCCGAGGGGGCCGAGGGCCTCTCTGCTTGAGGAGTGCTAGCAGGTTCCCTGATCGTGACCCTAGTCGGTCTCCTCCGCGGAGGAGACGCTCGGGGTTGCTGCTCGGGTTCCTCTTCGGTGCGAACACTCCCTGCCGAAGGCCCCCTCGTATTTGATTGAGGGGCCCAGAGGCTAGCCAACCTAAGGTTAGCCTCTGTAATCATATTCTTGACACTCTTTTCAGCATCTGGCATGCTGGCTAAGAGTGTCGATCTTGACTCCATTCCCGGAGTTAGGTTTGATCGCAGCCACGGGCCTGGAAGACATCAAAAGTTTAAGACATTGTGGAGGAAAACACTAAGCGAAGAAGTCAGCCATCGATACGAAATTTTTACCTCCTCGTGTGAAAGCTAGGTTGTCTGCGACCAAGTCAGGCATAAGGAAGTACTCTTGGTAGTACCTCCCCACGTTTGAGATGTGGGTTGTGTCAGTCAGGAAAGTGCGTCCGTTTTCCTGATGACAAAGATGGAAGAACCCCGTGCCTTCATGGTTGGGGTTAGATTTAAGGTCGAACAGATAGTTGACCTCATGTGGCGATGGCACGGGCCATTTTTTCTGGCTGTACAGGATATAGAGTGCAGCGAGCATCCTATATCAGTTTGGGGTAATTTGGAAGGGGGCAACTCCAAAATAGTTGGCCACCCCTTGAAAGAATGGATGAAGAGGCAAGGTGGCCCCTGCCTCAACATGAAACCGCGACCAGGCGCTATAGGCACCTCCAGGCAGATTAGCCCTTTGGTCTTGGTTGGGCTTGACTAGGGTCACCCCTGTCAGACTATATTTTCTTAAGTAGTTGGCGATCATTCTGACCGTCACCCTACTTTCAGAGACTACATGCCACTCGACATCCGGCTGAGTAGTGTGTCGAGGGCGGGCGTGTCTTTGGATGTTTGGATCAAGGACATTTTCCTCTCGACCACTGGTCGAGGGAACATCAGCAGCAGGCTGATGAGAAGTGTTGGAGGTTTTTCTTTTCTGGGCCTTAGTTTTGATGCGAGCCATGTTTCGGGTCAAAACTGGGGAAATGTTTGGATTAATACGAGAAAAAGGAATATCGAGTATCAATATCGAGGGTTGTTCTTCGTCCTCGAGCAGTTGAGCCAACAGATCATCGTCGATGGGTCTTTCTCCTCCCCACGGGTCATGCATATAAACTGCAAACAGACAAAAGGGGAGATAAGACGCACATCATGGGAGCTTATGTTGAAAGTTGGAATAACGTTGCTCGCGTCTATTGACCAGCAACATTCTAACCGAAACACTAAGTTTTATGCGAGCAGTTTGAAAAACGGACCAATAAGTGAAAGTAAAAAGTTTTTTCTGGAAAAAGCTTTTTCAACTCAAAAGGGGCGGGAAAAACCAAGTTTTTCATCTAGCCTAAAAATCAAAATTTTCTTCAATTTTACGCCCTAAACCCATGATCCTGACTATCAAACTAATTCCTAACTTATATAGAGCAAAAGTACACTACTCTATCAAGCATCAAACGGTATATGCAAAATCTTCACAAATTTCTACCCAAGAACACAAAAAGTTTAAGAGCACAGAAACAACATGCATGGTATCTCAAAGGGTTAAACATCGAAAAAAGTTTACCTGAGTGAAGATTGATGATCTTGAAAAGGAGGGACTTTGAGTTGGTAGGCGAGAGATCCTCGGCAAAGCGTCTGAAAACCTTAAAGTCCGAGGCTCTGAAATATATTTCTTGAGAGTTCTTGGCAAAAGGATGGCGTGTAAAGAGTTAAAAGGAGAATGTGGGGATTATTTATAGAACTGAGGTGTGCCGAAAAGGGGTAATCATGGGTTACCTTTTTCAAGGCATGGGGGAGTGTAACAGCCATCGGAATGATTTCTTGAAAACTGAAAAGGCATGATTGGACGTGATTAGGTCACTGTTTTCAAGAACGCACGAGAGTTCTGACAGATTTCGTGGGGCATACGAAAAGTTATTTTCCTAAGTTTACTTATTGCTGGTCGCAATAAATAATCTTGGGGGGCAAATGTTTATCCATAAATCAGTTGTTGATGACGTGGCAAGGATTTTTGACACGTGGCAGACACACAGCAGAGATACGGCTCGCCTATCGACCAGCATTATTTCTGCGCGAAGAGATCAAATTCTATATACGACCAGCCTGGTCGTATATTCGCTCATTTATGTAAAGATCTGTACAGTTGTGAGGATATCCGAGAATATCTCTTCATTATGACCTGCAGATCCGATCATTAAGGATAGATATTATTTCCTAATTTATGTAACTCTTCCTAAGCCTATAAATACAGAAGAGATAGCTCAAGGAAGTGGATCGATCTCTTTTTTCTGAGAGAATTATATTATTATTATTCATCATTGTATTGTTTTCTTCTTCTAAGGTCTGTGAAACTCAGGAACCCTTGTTCTTTGATCACACCTTGGGAGTTCAATATTAATAATAGTATCAAGTGGACGTAGGTCATTACCAATCACTGGGGCCGAACCACTATAAATCCCTGTGTTCTTTATCTTTCCATTAGATTATTTTCAAGCTCTATATCGTGTTCTTGTCGTTTCCTAGACTCTGTGTCGTTGACTAAAATCAGGGTCAACAACATGATCCAAACAAGTAATGAGACAAAACACAAGGTCCAAAAAAATATAAAATCCTTTTAAATAATAATAATTAAATAAAATATAACTATATTAGAACTCGCAATAGCTTCCACACCATTGGAGATGATGGAAAATCTTTCGATTAATGATGCTACCGAATCTATTTGAAGATTTATCAATTAACTTATACTTACTAATTTGTTAAAACTTTAATTTCTCTTTTTTTCCAACCACCTCTAACAATCTCAATATCACCCACACAACATAAACATCCGATAACATCTAAAACATGATAGAAAACTAAATGAAGATGTTATAATATCATGATCAATAATTTAAAATAAAAGTTTTAAAGATTAAAAAATATTAATAATTGAATAAATACTCAAACTTTAAAGATTAGCAAACATTAATAAATGAATAAATACTAATACTTTAAATATTAACAAACATTAATAGTTGAATAAATACCTGAGAGAATTGTGTTATCATTAACACGTAAATCAAACAAATTTGGAGATATGAATTGGAATTAATTGAAAATTGAAATTGAAAGACTTTAGAGAGAAGAAGAGATAAAAAAAATTAGAGTACAGGAAAATATGAGATTAATAGAGAATGTTTAAAATATATATAGATTTACAAAGCGATATATATTTAAATAATAATATCTTTTAAATATCTCATTTAAATTTAAAAAATTACATTTATTATTATTATAATATATAAAATGAATAAAAAAATTTAGATTAAATGAGAAAATAGATAGAGTGATTTGAAGAGTTTTTAGAGTGCCACATAATCTCCTTGGTGCTCTCCTTTATATATATAACTACTTGCATTTTTTTAAAATTATAATCTATAAAATGAATAAAAAAAATTAGATTAAATGAGAAAATAGATAAAGTGTTTTGGAGCAATTTTAGTTTTTTAAATGTATAGAGTAAATAATAATATCTTGTAAATATCTTATTTAAAATTAAAAAATATGTAACTACTTACATTTTTTTAATTACTATGTTATTATAATCTATAAAATGAATAAAAAACTAGATTAAAGAAGAAAATAGATAGAGTGTTTTAGAGCAATTTTAGAGTGTCACATCATCTCATTGAATCTTTTATTTATATATTATATAGATTTAGATATATAAAGTAGTTAGTGTTGGGATATGGCTTATAACACAATATGTATATTGCAATTTATCAAAATTAATCACAATATAACAATAGAATTAACGGAAAAGAACACAAATTAGAGTAAGAGGAAAAAAATAATATTTGTGGTGAAAATCTTAGTTACATAAAATCATATATGTTATGACTTTATGTGAAAAACAATAGAAATGACAAAAAAGTTTGACACAATTAGAATTGTTGTCCAAAAATCTCTATTCCAAGCCTCCCTTATGAGATTGCTTGAAACTACTACAATGGTGGAATGAGATTGGGATTAATAAGTCTTCATTTTCAAACAAGTCAAGCTTTCTTGATGAAGATCTTGGAGAAAACTAGTAATCTTTATGAGTTAGAGAGAGTGTGACAGAGATAGAGATAGTAGAGAGTGATCAATTTACCAAAATCTCATATGAACCCGTTAAATAGTGTAGGAACTGTCATTAGAGTTAACCAATGAGATTAGAACATTTGTTTTGAAGCCAAAACACGCAACTGTACGGTGTCGTACGAACTGTAACGACCCAAAAATACTAACATAAAATTTGGGGAAATTAAACCATTTAAAAGGTCTAAAAAATTCATATATATATATATATATATTTTTTAACGTAATGTTTGCATACACTAAAATATTTACATTAAATACTTAAAATCATTGTAGTAAACCAAAATAGTTTAAACATAATTAAAATAGTCATTTCAAAAGATGCAGACTCCCCAAAGGTCAAGCCACATGTACACTTTTGCAAGCAGACCCCGGCTCTCATTGCCCCAGCTTTTCCTTGCCTTTACATACAATATGAACAACTAGGTAAGCGAAAATACTTAGTAAATAAGTCTAGCAACACAGAGTAGAAACAATGATAGAAACCAATGACCTAGTCATTGTCCTCACAACATATATCTTCCACACTAAGGGTTCTGGATAAATCTAGGCCCTAATCAAACAATTCAAGAACACCTAAGCGTCCTGACAGCATTGCCACTGCTTTAGCAGAAACTGAAAACATAACCCTATAGAGAATCCAAACCAGAGTGAAAGCAGAAATAACATCCAATAATAAAATTGTCTCCATTAACCAATTCGAGAGTTGCCAAAGTATCCCCTAGCAATTCAGAAATCCCTCTCGAGGGTAACCAATGGTTACCTAGGGCATTTATACTAATTTAAACGGGGTTGGTGGATCCACACTGGCTCATTGAGACTCACATATTTATTTGGCTCACTTACCTCCTGGCCAATTTTCAGGATAGCTAACCGGACCAACAATGTTAATGGCAGAAATCATTTGCACAATGACTCAGTAGGCGGAAATCGTCCGCACTACATGTGAGGCAGAAATCCTTCTTCTTCAAACCTGAAATCCTAGGGTTCCTTGAGCATGCATGTGATATAAAATCCATGCATGGCCTTGTTCTTGTGTTCTAGGGTTCAAGAGGAGGCTTTACTAGTTGGATCTCAAAGTTGAGCACCATTGTGATCAAATAAAGCAAGGTAAGTGGTTTTTATAAGCTTGCATGTTCTTGTCCCTCATCTAGTTTCTTTCTACCCTAATCTTTTAATAAAAATCCGCATGTGGGACTTTGGGGCTTGATTTGAGAGTTTAGAGCATCAAGGGAAGGTTTTGAAGAGCTAAGGAATACATCTCCAAGCTAGGACTTCAAAAGGTAGAATCTATGGCTGTTTTCTTTATGTTTTGTGGTGATTCTTGTCAATCTGGTTGTATAGGGTATTTCAATAGTTTTTGAGCTTGTTTTATGCTTAAGGTTGAGATGGTGTGGTATGATGATTTGCATGCATGCATGTGGCTAGGGTTTATGCTAGAAAGCTTGTTGTTGTTGAGTGTGAGTGAAAATGCATGCTGCCAAAATTTTGTGGTCTGGCTTCCAACGGGTCAGATCATACTCCACTGCCTCTGTTTGTGAAAAATATTAGTGTATTCTCATAGTTCTTTGTGAGTACTTGATGATGGGCTTTGTAAAATTGTAAAAATATATTTTAAACCCAAGTTATGCACGTTTTGGCATTTTGATGTAAATCTGGAAATTTTTTGGGCAGCACGCACTGTCAAGATTATTTTGACTTTTGAATGGGTTTTCCTAATAGAAAAGCTATAAAATTTGGCAGGGTATTAATTTAAACATGTATAAGGGCCACTGAAAATTTGTAGAGGAAAATGTGTTATGGTATAAGAGATATGGTTTTTCAAAGTTTGCCCTAAAATCTGGAAACAAAACTTTTGGGCAGCAAGCACTGCCCATATTTCTTTAAATATTTTGATGATTTATATTTCTCAAAAAATTATGAAATTTTTAAGAAAGATAATTTAGACATTTATAAAGAGCCTTGTAAAATTTAAGAAAGAACTGAGCTACGGTGTAAGAGAAATAAATTTTCAAAGTTACCTTAAAATATGGGAGAAACTTCTGGGAAGCAAGCACTGCCTAGATTGCTTTAAACATTGAATGGGTTTTGCCATCCAAAAAATTATGAAATCTTGAGGGGAATTAGTTAAGATTTTTATAAGGATTCATGTAAAATTTTAAAGAAAAATGTGTCACGGTTTAAGGGAAATTATTTTTCTAAGTTTGCCATAAAAACTGAAAAGTAGCAATTTCGAACATTAACGAAAAGTGATTTTTGGGAGGTTAGTTATCTTAACCTAAAACAAGTTTTGACGTGAGACTTTTGCCTAGTTCCCATCTGTGGATGCCGAAAATCCACCAAATAAGAAAAACACACAAAAGAAGTTTCTAGTCCCTTAAAGAAGTAAATAGCTAAGGGGCACCAAGGGCGCCAAGTACGCAATGAAGGCAGAAGGTAATTATAGGCCATCGAAGTGTTAGACACTCGCAGAGCTCTAGGCCTCATGAGGTCATTCCAGGCCTCCAAGCTGCATCACCTTGTTAGATGTGTTTGTCATGCACACATGGCCCTTATCCGTGCCCCTCGAAGTTAAGGCCCCAGCCTCGCGAACACCACTCCAGCAGCACCCCGCGCATGCCAACACCTCATGCGCCTAGCCTTGCCCCAAGGTGTCCCACACCAAGGACCTCACGCCAAGAAGACATTTCGCACCTAGGATGTATCCCATGTCTCAGCAAGGCATGCGCCTCGCGCCCCGCGCGCACCAGGGGCCTCGCGCCCGCGCGCATCAGGGCCTCGCGCCCGCGCGCCCATGCGCCTCGCGCCTCGCGCGCACCAGGGGCCTCGCACCCGCGCGCATCAGGGGCCTCGCGCCCGCGCGCCCATGCGCCTCGCGCCCCGCGCGCACCAAGGGCCTCGCGCCCCAAGCGCACCAAGGGCCTCGCGCCCGCGCGCCCATGCGCCTCGCGCCCCGCGCGCACCAGGGGCCTCGTGCCCCGCGCGCACCAGGGGCCTCGCGCCCCGCGCGCACCAGCGGCCTCGCGCCCCGCGCGCACCAGGGGCTCGCAATGAGGTATGGCCTTTCCCATGGCCTCGCCCATGGCCTCGTCCATGGCCTCGTCCATGGCCTCACCCATGGCCTCGCCCATGGCCTCTCCATGGCCTCACCCATGGCCTCGCCCATGGCCTCTCCCATGGCCTCGCCCATGGCCTCTCCCATGGCCTCGCCCATGGCCTTGGAGGTGAGAATACTCACAAAGGGCAAGGTACATGCATGAATATGGAATGTGCCTACAAACCTAAAGAAGTCAGAGTACAGATATAGTACCCTTACCAGACAAGTAGTGGGAATGCCAGGAGTGGTTATGCAAGAATAGGAGTTATGGTCCGTACGTCTACGGCCATGGGTCAGAGCCGACACCACTACCTCCTGCGCCACTACGCCTGCCACCACGCATTAGACATGGGTACCGACAAGTAGTGGAGACATCCTCCTGACACCTTCTTCTGTACGGGGTGTACGACCACAACCTCTGAAGCCACTCCCCTGACACAGTACGTATGTACCACTTGGTCCCCTGGACCACTATGTATCTAAGGCCATTAGAGCCTACTATAAAAGGAACCCTAAGACCACCTGAAAGGGGGTGGGAAAATTCATTGTAAGGAGAGGCTATTGAGAAATATACCAGGATTTGCTCCATCATTTATCTGTGTCTACATTTTCTTAAAGTTTATTCTTAGTTCTTACAAAAACCTCACTCGACTTACCTTTGAGTTTTCCGATCTAATTTCGTTGACGAGATTTCACCGTCAACAGTTTGGCGCCGTCTGTGGGAAGAACAAGCATCAAGCCAGTGTTCTTCCTTCATTTCCAACAAAGAAAGATGCTAAGACGTTCAAAACGCCTACGGCAAATACAAAAGGTGGAGGTTCACCGAGACGAAGTAGAGCGGAGGCCTTCCAAGAAAGACCCCCCTCTGCCCGAGCATGGAGATGGACCAGAAGAACCTCTTCCCCCGGAGGAGGAGAGGGAAGCATCATCCTCAGCTACCCAGCCCGACGGAGGTCATTCAGAGCCGCTAGTGTATCCACTTAACCGGCCCCGGTTGACCCCACGCTCAGGCCACCGGGACCCCAGTCCCTCGACGCACTGGCCAGGCAAGGGTCCCGGGGTACGCTCGGTAAGTTCCAGCTCAAGGACGCGCTTCTACAAGGATGAGATTCACGAGTTGCATAAAAAGACTAGGAGGCTGGAAACCATGATGGAGAACATGCAGAAGGTTTTAAACAACCTACGGCAAGGGAAGTCAAGCATGCCCCTCCCAAAGCATAAAGGGAAGGAGCATGAAGAAGGGGAAAACACTGTCCCCATAGACGGTGGGGGAACCCAACTTTCCGCCAGTGAAACCCCCCAGGCAAAGTACCATGGGGGACATAGGCCAACGAAGTGTCCCCAGGAGCATAGGCAGAGAGAAGATGAGGGTCATAAGAAAGATGCCGAAGTCCCCCCAAAAGGGTCACCCCCTGGCCTAAGAAAAGGGCTCCATGAGGAGAGGTCAGAAGTGAGAGACGCACCCCCCGCGGTTCCACCGAGGGACACAACCAAGGCGAGGGATCAGCCCGAGAACCCGCAAAATTCCTTATACGAAAAGAGGAGGGGACTAGACACCAAAATGCGATGCCCTCAAGGCAAGATCACCACTGTACTTGGGGGGCACATGGATGGCGGAGAATTCGACCGTGATTCACCCTTCACAAGGGAGATTCAGGCTGAACAAATGCCCACTGGCTTCAGAGAGCCTCGCATGACTCCGTATGAGGGTACTACAGACCCAAAATATCACTTAGACTCCTTCAATAACTTGATGAGGTTAAGGGGGGTCAACAACAGAGCAAAATGTCATTGCTTCGTCGTTACTCTTAAAGGAGTGGCGTACAAATGGTTCAGGAGGTTAAGGCCAGGAACAATCAAGTCATGGCAACAATTCTCTGATGAATTTCTTCAGCAACACCATGCAGCGTGTGACTACGTCATGCCAACTACCAGCCTCGCTAACATCAAACAAGGCGAGAATGAAAGTTTGAAGGACTACATCCATAGATTCGGTATAGAAGCAACAAAGGTGGGATGTTTAACCAAAGCAGAGCTCAAGATGGCTATTACAGCCGGAGGTCGTCCAGGAAGCAAGTTATGGAGTAACATGCTCAAAAGAGAAGTTTCGGATTTGGACGACTTCTTCGACAGAGCACAGAAGTACATACGTGTGGAAGAGGGCCATAAGAACTTCCATGTCGAAGAGAGCGAACCTTCCTCCAGTGGCCATACTACCAGTATGTCTGGGGATTCCATATAGAAGGGGGGCATCGTGCTAGAGGGGTCCCTGACCAAATTAGAGATCGAACGAAGACCATCTAGCCATGAAAGTCTCCACCTGAGGGGAGATCACCTCAAAAGTAGACGCTTGCAAAAAGGGTCTCCAAAGTAGACGCTTGCAAAAAGGGTCTCATAAGTAGACACCACCAAAAGGGGTCTACAAAGTAGACACCTCCCAAAAGGGGTCTCCAAAGTAGACACCTCCAAAAAAGGGTCTCCAAAGTAGACGCCTCCAAAAAGGGTCTCCAAAGTGGACGCTTGCAAAAAGGGTCTCCAAAGTAGGCGCTTTCAAAAAGGGTCTCATAAGTAGACACCACCCAAAGGGGGTCTACAAAGTAGACACCCACCAAAAGGGGTCTACAACGTAGACACCTCCCAAAAAGGGTCTCCAAAGTAGACGCCTCCAAAAAGGGTCTCCCAAGTAGACGCTATCCAAAAGGGTCTCAAAGTAGACGCTTCCGAAAAGGGTCTTAAAGAAGACGCTTGCAAAAAGGGTCTCAAAGAAGACGCTTGCAAAAATAGTACTATGCCTAATGACGAGAAGGACGCTTCTCGCAAGATATAATAAGCGCGCGCGAAGATATATAAAAGGATAACTAGAACCCAAGGGGTCAATATATCCTTACAGGTGCAACTAAGACGCATCGCAGAGAGGCCTACCGAACCCCCTTTTCGCATGGGTTCCAAAGGACCTCGAACATGATAAATATATAAAAAAAAAAAAAAGAAGAAGAATAAGAGAATAATAAAAAGGAGCGGAAGAGTCTACAAGAACGCCTAAAGGCCTCCCTATAGACTGGGGGGTAAGTGTGGATGCCGAAAATCCACCAAATAAGAAAAACACACAAAAGAAGTTTCTAGTCCCTTAAAGAAGTAAATAGCTAAGGGGCACCAAGGGCGCCAAGTACGCAATGAAGGCAGAAGGTAATTATAGGCCATCGAAGTGTTAGACACTCGCAGAGCTCTAGGCCTCATGAGGTCATTCCAGGCCTCCAAGCTGCATCACCTTGTTAGATGTGTTTGTCATGCACACATGGCCCTTATCCGTGCCCCTCGAAGTTAAGGCCCCAGCCTCGCGAACACCACTCCAGCAGCACCCCGCGCATGCCAACACCTCATGCGCCTAGCCTTGCCCCAAGGTGTCCCACACCAAGGACCTCACGCCAAGAAGACATTTCGCACCTAGGATGTATCCCATGTCTCAGCAAGGCATGCGCCTCGCGCCCCGCGCGCACCAGGGGCCTCGCGCCCGCGCGCATCAGGGCCTCGCGCCCGCGCGCCCATGCGCCTCGCGCCTCGCGCGCACCAGGGGCCTCGCACCCGCGCGCATCAGGGGCCTCGCGCCCGCGCGCCCATGCGCCTCGCGCCCCGCGCGCACCAAGGGCCTCGCGCCCCAAGCGCACCAAGGGCCTCGCGCCCGCGCGCCCATGCGCCTCGCGCCCCGCGCGCACCAGGGGCCTCGTGCCCCGCGCGCACCAGGGGCCTCGCGCCCCGCGCGCACCAGCGGCCTCGCGCCCCGCGCGCACCAGGGGCTCGCAATGAGGTATGGCCTTTCCCATGGCCTCGCCCATGGCCTCGTCCATGGCCTCGTCCATGGCCTCACCCATGGCCTCGCCCATGGCCTCTCCATGGCCTCACCCATGGCCTCGCCCATGGCCTCTCCCATGGCCTCGCCCATGGCCTCTCCCATGGCCTCGCCCATGGCCTTGGAGGTGAGAATACTCACAAAGGGCAAGGTACATGCATGAATATGGAATGTGCCTACAAACCTAAAGAAGTCAGAGTACAGATATAGTACCCTTACCAGACAAGTAGTGGGAATGCCAGGAGTGGTTATGCAAGAATAGGAGTTATGGTCCGTACGTCTACGGCCATGGGTCAGAGCCGACACCACTACCTCCTGCGCCACTACGCCTGCCACCACGCATTAGACATGGGTACCGACAAGTAGTGGAGACATCCTCCTGACACCTTCTTCTGTACGGGGTGTACGACCACAACCTCTGAAGCCACTCCCCTGACACAGTACGTATGTACCACTTGGTCCCCTGGACCACTATGTATCTAAGGCCATTAGAGCCTACTATAAAAGGAACCCTAAGACCACCTGAAAGGGGGTGGGAAAATTCATTGTAAGGAGAGGCTATTGAGAAATATACCAGGATTTGCTCCATCATTTATCTGTGTCTACATTTTCTTAAAGTTTATTCTTAGTTCTTACAAAAACCTCACTCGACTTACCTTTGAGTTTTCCGATCTAATTTCGTTGACGAGATTTCACCGTCAACACCATCCTTATGACACATAATACGTTAATGATAATTTAAGGGTTTTTTTCCAAAAATTCAACTTAGGGCAAAAGTTAAAAAAAATGAAAATTTACCACTTTAAATTAAATAGTGAAAGTAAAGTTTTGGAAATGAGAAGAAATAATCATTTGTAAAGATAACTAAGGATTTGGAGATTTAACCAATCCCAAATCAGCTTGAGTTAATTTAAAAGTTGGTTTTTACCATTTTATAAGTTAAGGGTCTAATTGCCCTTCTTTTAAAAAATAACATAAAAAGAGATCCTAGGTTATGGATAAAAATGGGAGTTTGGGTTTTGTAGAACCTTTACGAGAACAGGATAACATTGTCGAATATCATTTGTAAATGGTCAAAAAGCGGTATTTTGGTAAATGATAGGAAACGGTAAACTTTCGTAAGAGGACGGCAAGTTGGTATTTTTCTAAAGTTATGAGTTGAGTAAAACTCCTTTTCCTAAAAACCAAAATACGAGTTATCCGATAAGAGAGTTCTTTAGTTAAAGAATATTCAGATGCACGACACGGAGAGCGTGTTGCAGTGAGGCTGATTTTCTCATGATATTATAAAGACTCAAACACAATCCGACCTTATACACTGTAAGGCTATAGTATAGAGTCTTTAAGAGACTTTATGTAACGCCCTGGTTACCCCAGAACAGTTACGGTGAACGGTGAACCAGAAATTTGACCCGCTACCCGAGTCCTTTGGTTAAAAACGTGATCTAGTGTTATTATTATCAGGTTAAGGTGAAAAACCAGTAAAAAGGAAAGGGTACATCTCATTAAGTAAATAAACTGCTCATGAGCCTTTCAAAATATTTACAAGTAGTTTGTAATACAAAAGAGTCACTATTATTTCAAATTTATAGTCCCCGTCGGCCTAAGCGGCAAAAATAGGGTAAACCCCTAGTCCCTCTGAGAACTCCTTGACCGTGGCGGTCAAGCGGCCCTGTATGTACACCACATCGCCCAAGCTCTCCACTCAGGGTTGGTTAAGCTTTTCCTTCCCTTTACCTGCACCACGTAGCACTCATGAGCCAAGGCCCAGCAAGAAAACACAATAGAACATGATATAATATCAACAGCGAACATAATAACCATTCAGGACTATCAGTCCAGCAAATAGGTGACAATAGCCAAAAGTCACAATAATGAGCATCGCTCCCTCTAGCTATGCGACGATAGGGTCACCAGGGCTTAACTGATAAGTGATTCTCTCATAAGTTGATCAGGACAGGTGTATGGTGATTAGTCACCAACATAACCTTCCTCACGACTCTGGAGTCGAAACTATGGACAACGCCCCTTAGCCATGTGACAAACGGTCACCGGGGTCATATACCTTGGCTATAATCATCTGGTCGTAGACCAAGCAAGCACTTATAAGTTCTTCGACCTTAGGGTCGGTCCCGCATTAATGCCATAGAGCCATTCAATGCGTGATCATCGACTTTAGAGTTGGTCCCTGACTAGTCAGTGTCATAAACAGGTAATCAGCATTCATCAGCGTTTAATATGCAATCCACATCCACATATATCAACCAACATGCCTCAATATCAAACCATGCATGTCATATACCTATACAGGGTGCAATTGTATCCATACACTGCTTTCTTACCTCAGGTTCGAGTGAGAAGTATGATAAAGACGACCCCTGAGAACGATCGATCTTTTAGTTCCTTAGCGGTTACCTAATCACAACCAATTATAACCTCCATTAATGAGAATCCATAATAATAGGGTCTTAACCTAAGCACCACCCTCGGGACCTCGAAACATGCCCACATGGTGAGTAGATTCGATCTCGGGCCTTAAGGATTGAAACCCCAAGTCAAAAACCCTTAAAACGGGACTTAGAAGGAATAGGGTAGCGCTACAGCGCTCAACCCCTAGCGCCACAGCGCTATACTCAGAACCGCCCTAGTGCCAGAAAGCCTCCTGAGGAGCGCTATAGCGCCCTAAGGTGAGCGCTGTAGCGCTACCTCCAGACCCAACCTCCCCTGAACCGACCTTCTTCAACTCCTCCGATTCTAACTCGATTTCCAAGCTTCCAAATCCTATTCTTGATGCCAAATGAACCCAAAAACCTTCCCAACACACCCCAAACATCACAAGTATGGGAACCCTAGCCAAAACTCCCAACACAATCATGAATTCACCCTAGTAATCTCAGTTGCAAAACAGAACCAAAGCAAGGCAAACCAGAGAAAACCATGGTTAGAAACTTACCCAAAGCTCGGCTTATGATGGTCTTCAATGGTGGAACACACTCCCAAACTCCCAAGGCTTGTTTCCCAAGCTTAAATCCTCAAAGTTGGTTCAAAAACCACAAGAACAGTGACGAGAAGAAAGTACGGGAGAACTCTTTTGCATACTCTGTTTTTCCACTACTTTCTTCAGCCATCAAGAGTTATATCTATCCTAGGGGTGAAATGTCCATTTTACCCCTAGGTCAATTAATACTTTCTAAAGGCTCCCAAGGGCATATTTGGTACTTCCCTCCTAACTCGTTAATCATAATTAACGCTCTCCAATTCCCGCTATTCTCAATAATCTCAAACACCAATAATTCACATCCCGTTACCCTTTATCCCCCGGTAACGCTCTAATCATCAAAATCACCCCGAGACTCAACCCAAGTCCCGACACTTAAACCTGTTGTGACTAAACCGCTAATCAATATTCTACGATCGTCTCATGTCGACTAGCTCGAACAAACCCACATCATAATGTGGTTTCAACATATAACATCGACATGCATACAGTTAACATTATATTATAATATAATTCTCATAAACATGCATAAACACATTTAATGGCGTAATTAAGCAATTATGGCCCTCCCGGCCTACTAATCCAGCCATTAACCATGATAGGGAATCCGGGGCATTACACTTTATTGCTTGTAGCTATCATAGAATATTAGCTATAAGAATATGCCATAGTTTAATCCGAGTACACTGTATTAATTACAGTAACCACGAAAGGGAAAACAAATAGTGGTGTTAAAGATCCAGCTGGGAGCTAAGGACTCCAAGTAAGTCAGCCTTTCTCTTTCTTGGCTACAACATGAATATACTAATGTGTGCTTGTAGTAGTAGATTACACTAGTTTTGTTTGGGTCGTTAAGACTAGGGTATGCTTAATGCCTACCTTTGCAATGGTTATGCATCATGCGACTTAATGGTAAGTGAGTTCGGGTTGAAGCCAGAACCTTATTGTAATACTGTCCGGGTTGGAGCTAGGACATGGTAAAATATAGTCCGGGTCGGAGCTAGGTAATGGTGAAATTATAGTCCGGTTTGGAGCCAGGACATGGTAAAATTATAGTCTGGGTTGGAGTTAGGACATGGTAAAATTATAGTCCGGGTCGGAGCCAGAACATGGTAAAATTATAGTCTGGGTTGGAGCCAGGACATGGTAAGATAGTCCGGGTTGGAGCTAGGACATGGTGAAATTATAGTCTGGGTTGGAGCCAGGACATGGTAAAATTATAGTTCGGGTTGGAGTCAGGACATGGTAAGATAAAGTTCGGGTTGGAGCCATGACATGGTAAGATAGTCCGGGTTGGAGCCAGAATC
Source organism: Humulus lupulus (assembly GCF_963169125.1). Lineage (NCBI taxonomy): Eukaryota > Viridiplantae > Streptophyta > Magnoliopsida > Rosales > Cannabaceae > Humulus > Humulus lupulus. The sequence goes on along the minus strand of NC_084800.1, from coordinate 142,373,246 downwards.
AATTATGTTTGTTGAGTTGATTAATTTGTGTAATTATATATATCTCGAATGTTCTGGGATTTTCTGAGTGCAGGTTATCATGATATGTGTAACGTTTATTATTAGGTACAATCAAAGTATTTGATTATGATTTGAGAATTGTATGATAGGGTTGGAACTTATCCAATACCCTAATGAACGGTAGTGATAACTACCTTAGGTCAACCCATTACTGGGTCTAGTATACTTGTGTGTAAGGCTATTTTTACTAAGCGTTTTCACTTACCTTGTTGTTTCATGTTGTAGGAAAATGCAAAAGCAAAGTGAAGCAGTGACCGCCAAAATCTGCTTGTGGATATGAACATGTGGCCTGACCTGAGGATGTTTTTGATGGATAACCATTTTGAAAAGAAAAAGATGGAAGTTTGTTATTTCTTTTGGGATAATTGTTTTGTTATAACTCTGTGGAGAGTAGTTGTATTTCTATTTGCTAAACTAAAAGTGTGCGCACACGATCTTTTTAAAAGTTTTTTTATATGGATTTTCAATACAATGAGTTATAAGTAAAAAAAAATTAAATTTCTGCATGTTTTCGGTCTTGTATGTTTTGAGGGTCATAACATATTTTAATTTGAATAAAAAGAAATTCTAGAATTCAAAATAATTATGACTTAAAAGTTACTTTATAATATTGGATCCAAATACAAATTGGTAACACTGTAAATTTAATTAGACATGTAAAATGAAATTTGATTTAAATTTTGATAAAAAGAAATCAAATTTTAAATAATAAATCAAGTAAGAAATTGATTAATTAAATAAAGTTTTAATAATAATTTAATTGGGAGAGAAATAAGAAAATAAAATAATAAGAAAAAAATAAAAAAGGGAAAATTAGAAACCCTTATTTCAAACAGTCCTTTCTCTCACCCTCTCAGATTCTCTCTCTTCCCTCTCTCCCGACACAACTTTCTCTCTCTCTTTTCTTTCCATTGTGTCGCCTTTGGCAAACCCGAATGACTGCCTTCTCTTCATCGGCCAGGCGTTTTCCCCAGCCCCGCGAGCCCCTTAAGGTTCCCAACCGGGCCTTTGAAGTTCGGGTGGCTGGGTGTATTCCTAGGCTTCCTGAGCATCTTCCAGTTATCCTGAGCAACCCCAAGTTGAGTGAGTACCACCATCGTGTTCCTTACACTATGGGCTTCAAACCCCACAAAGGAATCGACCCAAAAGTCCATCAGAGTTGAAGGTCAAATCTCACTGGCATTCATGGAGTTCTGAGAGGTTTCGAGCAAAATCCGACCGCCTTAAGCCTCCATGAGTCTCATTACCACCATTATTATGTTCCCCTTAACCTCAACTTCAAAGCCCAGTGATTTTTGGGACCCAACCACCATTGTTGAGGCAGTGTCGCTGCTACTGCCGCTGAAGCTCTGGTGTGAGCTTCGGCCAGCGGTCGTGTGGGGTGACAGAGGCTTGTCTCGAGCTCCCAACATCACCCTCAACCCCATTTCACTATCCCGAACATTGGGTATAATTTATAACCCCAATTTTTAATTGTTTTGGGTCTTAGAAATGAATTGAGATTTAGGAAATTAAATGCAATTATGTATGTTGATAGTACGTTATGAGTTAATTAGCATACTGTGATTTTATTAGACTACTTTGAGACTGTTTATATACTGTGTGTGCAAGGAATGTCCATTTTGTAGCTATTATGCTGCCCGTTTTCCTAGAAAACTTATGAACTCGTGTTGAGTTATTGTTATATAATCACATGTTACTCTAGAATCAATTAGAATAACGATTTCTAAAGATTAGTGAGTTATGAATATAAATTTTAAGTTATATCTTAATATTGCTCAAGGCTAGAATAGTACTCCATTAAGAAGTATTATAAGCGACATAGTATTATGAGCCATTAGTGTGACTTTCATGATAGTGTCAAGTTGATATCCAAGGCAGTTTATGATTTTGAAACCCCTGACAAAATTTAAAGCTAAGACATAATCTTTACAAAATGGAAATTTTATGAGTTATAAATCGATTAACGTTTAATTCCCGATGAATTGTTTGTTAAGGACTTGAGCACATTAACGGGTTGTCATCTAGTGTTTAAGAGGCAAATTATGAAGATCAATTGTGTAATTGAAAATAAAAATAGCGTCTAGATGGATTTCGGGAAAAGGAATTGTGAAAGGAAGTTTGCTTTTTTGAGTATAATTATTGTCATTAACAATTATATTATTAAGCTCAAATAATATTTTATTATGTTTTATTTGTATGATTTTTATGACAATATTGGAATTGTTACAAAATAAAAATGGTTAGCTTACGATTTTTGGTGGACTGTATAGAAAGAATCAAGTGGCTTTCAAATTATTTAGTTCCCGTTTCACAAGCTAAGGTTTTAGACAATTTTAATGACAATATTTTCCATAGAGGAAATCAAGGAACGATATTATTATTACAACTTGATTACTCTTATTTTTATACTAACCACAAGAGTTTCTAATTGAAGAAGTAATCTATTTTGATTCATTATGGATTTTGGAAGAATAAATTAATGGTTGCCAAACAAATAAATTCAAGACTTAGAAACTTGAGATTTAAGTTATTTGTTTTAAACACATGCATTAAGTTAAAGGGATATGGACATAAAGGGAATTTATCCATAATTAAGGACCCTGTTTTAAGTCAACTATCTTTATATCGCTTTGTTATTTTACATGAGTTATTTTATTATTGCTTTATTAATATGAAATTAGTATTACTGGAGTTAGTACTAATAATAGTAAGAGTTATGTGGTTGTGTTTATTAAATGGTTACTACTTTGAAGTCAAGGTCATTATTAGATGATAACTAATATTATCATCTTGTTAATTTTGTCATCCTAAGTATGCACTAGAGTTTAAAGTGCATATTTTGGTCAGTTAGTGATTAACTCAATTTCGATTCTTGAATATGAGGTGATAGCTCTTCCTGAGCAATATCAATTATCTAAGGACCTGAGTTAAGTAAATCTCACCATACATGATTTAGTTGCTCATGTGTTTGATTATATGGCTGCTGTTGACGCGATTTTTTGCTAACAGTGTATTAAGAAACTAAACCGGTAGATTAGTGCTAGATTATAAACCGTAATTAAATAATAAACACTCTCTTGAACACACACAACTTTTATCTGGTTCAGTGGTTAAAATCTACCTAGTCCACGAGTCAATATTATTACTTTTCTCTCTCAATATCTACAGAGTTTTAGTAATACAAAAATTGTCATCCTCTTCCCTGTCCATTATTCTTAGTATTTATAGGGGAATTTTATGGACAAGTTTGGGTAGCCGCATGAATAAACTGCATGAATAAATAAGGTATCTATTTAATACAGATTATTCTCATTTACATTGAGATATGATTTGATAACATAATAGAATATACTCTTACTATCTCGAATAATAAATGATAGATATGTGATACAACATGGGCATTAATGAGTGTATAAGGAGTCTCTGAATCTCTTGGAATCCTTCAGTATGCGTTCTATCCAAGTTTCCACGAGCTGAATATCTTACCCGAGCTCGTGTTCAACGACTTTTTGAACCCTAGCTCATAGTAAGCTTAGAGCACCCAAAGTTGGATCTAGTTATTATAAGTCTCGAACGCAATTGTTATCTTGAAAGGCGATCTAATAATAACTTGTGTATCGTGCAGTCCAACTCCCAAACTCGAGTTGTTCACATCACTGTTAGCCATATATTCTACTTGGCTATTTTCTGCATATTCATCTGCCAGCTGTACCCGAGCTAAGTAATTGAACTCGTACTAATTTCAAGGTACAACATTTTCCCCCAAGCTCCTGCTCGTGCTTTATGTCATCACTTTCTGACATGGACAGTAGGGGCTTTTGGGCTTCTGCCATGTAAAATTGTGCCTGCCCACTACTCAAATACTGGACATGTGGCTGCCTGCAATTGGTGCCCGTTCAGGTTTCGAGGACTGTGACAACTATCCAATTAACTTTTTGCTGCCGTATGGTTCATTTAATCTAGGCCTTTGGATATTGAGCTAACCCAATCAGATGGCCTGAATTAATTCCCGTAGGTTACATATAAATAGGGTGATCAGGCCTGAACCTTACCACCTTTGCATTTAAAAAATTTCCTTTAAAAAAAAAAGTTTCCCTTTTTCTCTCAAACTCTTCCCAAAAACCTTCATCACCATTCAGACTTTCAGAAGCTTTCAAGGAGCTTCCTGTGGACATATCAACGTTTTCTTTGAATGAACATATAATCTGTAAGTATTTCTTCACTTGGTTTGAGTTTTTTCAAATCTTTATTTTCTAGTAAGTTTTTTACTTTGAAAAATGCTCATTGCTCAATATCGTTTAGACTATGTATGAGTGTAAATAGGAAATAGGGTTTGGTTTAGGCTAAATGAATGAAATCAGACTTGTTTAGAAATAAAGTACTCATAAATTTGGGCAAATTTTCAGGGTTTTTATGAGAAAATTATAATGGTAAATCGGGTTGAATACATGTTTGGGGTGTAGAAGCTGAAGGGGTTTTAGGTTTAATCCTAGATAGCTTAAAGGTTATGATTCCTTAGGCGGTTTTGCATTAAACCACTTTCAAAAGGAAAGTAGTGATCTGACGGATTTGACACACGAATCCTGAAATATCTGGGAATTTTAAGAAGTCGAAGCGCGTGGCCTAGGACCACACGTGAGACCATGCGTTGGGGTTAGGACACAGCTTAGCTCGTATCATTTTTCAAATCCCGAAAGTAAACCACATAAACCTTTGGTCTTCCGTACCTCCACAACCGTAGCTAGAAATCATTTTAGGTCGTCCCTACTAATAGGCCACTTTGTCGTTAGGCGATTTGAATCATGGCACCTGCAAAGAAGAATGTCACGACCTCCTCAGCTCAGAACAAAGATAAAGCCAAGTAGGTCGCCTTTGAGTCTCCCATCCCTCATTTCGGTCTTGTGGTGGAGAGAGAGATTGGGGCCGACCCCAATGCATTCTTTGAGGTCGAGCACATAGTCTCCTGGATAACGACTCAGGGAAAAGTTAAAAAAAATCCTATTGAGTCATAGGATAGAGATGGGAGCTGATGGAATTATTGCCCGACCTGCGCTGGAAGGGGAACGAAGCTGTGCCCCTTTCCAAGATGACTACGAGGCTTGGAGTTATGAGCACTTGAAGGCCAGTGCCTTCCTCCCATTGGAACAGTATTTCGCGGACTTTCTGAACTACGTCCAACTGGCTCCTTTCCAGCTCCCCAAAACTCATACATGCTTTTGGTGGGGTTAAAATATTTGTTTCAGAGGCATGAGTGGGAGGTCCCCACTCCGGTAGACATCCTGTACTTTTTTTGCCTCAAGGCCAGTCTCGACCAGATGGGTGAGGTGACGGTTTTTACTACATCACTCATTTCTCAAACTCCACCTCTGTCATCGACCTCCCCAGCCACCCAAATGACTATAAAGATTTATTCTTTATGTCAAATGGATTCAAGAACTGCGACCATCGATACTTCAACCGTCCTCGTAAGTCTTCTATCTTTGTGAATTTAGCACGTGAACTTTTTATCACTTGTGCACTATATAATTATTTTTTATTTAAAGATTCTGACTGAGTTCGCTCTTTGTTTAGCTATATTCACGAGGAAAAAACGGTCTGTGACCCTCAGGGGTCAATATGAGACCCTATCTAGTCTTCCTCCTGTGGAGAAAGACTATCACCAGATTGTGAACAACGCCACCATGGTGGCTTGCAATCTGATCAGCAAGGGCCAGACGTTAGCTCTGAGGACCTGAGCTCCTCTTCCCGTCATCCCCGAGCTCCCCCTTTCTTAAGAGACCTTGTCAGCCAATGAGGACGCCGAGGAGGAAGAAAACGTGGCACTGCTGGTGTGTAAAAGGCGAGCTCCTGAAGATAATCAGGGGCCTGATCCTGAGCGAGCCGCGTTTAGGGCAGCAGCTGGCACCTCTGGCCAAGGTAACCCATACCTTTATAGAGAGTTAGATCAGGTTGTTGCCAGTTATAGGCTGATTCAATTCAACCCTAACCAGCTCGTTAGTCGTCGCCCTACTGACCCTAATCTAAACACAACCCTCCTCCAGTGCGTGGACCATTTGGTTGTACACTATGATCATAGCTACCCCAAAGGTACCATCATATTTGACAACACTTTTCATTTTAGATCCTTCATTTTTGAGGAGTATGGGAAAAATCGTAGGTCTTGGCCTTCCCTGCTTCAGGGCACGTATGCCCCTAGTTTTAGGCAGTACGTAGATGAGTTGATCCTCGAGGAAGAGCCCGAATCCCCTAGGATCTAGGAGGTCATAGCTTTAGATTCTCCCCTACCTTCGTTAATCCCAGAGTTAGAGGTTGTGTCTAGCCCGACCAATACCCCATATCGTAATAGATTCCTCCCCTACCCCAGAGGGTAGGGTTCTTTCTCTTCTTCTTGTGTTTACAATACTTTTCAATAATTACTTCTATGAACTGAATCCTCTGATCACTATTTTTTAGGTGAAGAGATGGAATTTCTAGGAGCTCTGGGTTTAAGGGGGAATTTTAAGGCCGGCGAGACCGGAGCTGGTCCCGTGGTGAAGAGGCCTAGGGTGACCAAGAAAACAACTCTGAAGACGGGAGGTACCACCAAATCTCCATCTAAGGACAAAAGTGCCAACACTGCTAGGGAGAAGCCACAAAGAGAACTTCCCCCAACTCCGGTAACAACAGTTACTGTCCAACAAGCTCCTCCTCCTCGACACATACCTCCCTCAAATCCTCAAGTGATCCAAGGTGAAGCTCCCACTGTCCAGATCCTGGTCAAGCCACACGACCTGGACAAAATCCCCGAGGCATTTTGAGGTATTGTGTACGAGACGGCAAGCCATATGGTCGGCCATGCTTATAGAGCCGGCGCCAGAGATTTCAGGGTTATTGAGGAGCGCAGCCCTGAGGACGTCCTCGAATCTTCCATGGGGATGAACTTTACTGTGAGTCCCTTTCACTCTCCCAACCATGGGGATGAACTTTACTGGGATATCCTCACGGTGTGGGCCGCAAACCCAGGGCCTCGTAAAGCTCCTGGGACGGCTTGGCCGTATGTGTTTAGCCTCGTGATGGCCTGTTTATATGCTATGTGTTTGTTTTTCATATGTTATCTGTTTGTGGGTTTTCTTGCTGGGCTTCGGCTCATGAGTGCTCTGTGGTGCAGGTAAGGGCAAGGAGAAAGCCAACCAACCATGAGTATAGCTAGCATGAAGCGGCGTGTACATGTTTGGCCTGCCTGGCTGCCACAACTAGTGGATTTTGGGGGATGATTGTAATTAAACCTTGATTTTGTCGTTTAGCCGACTTGGTTGTACTTATATGTTGAAAATATTTCTAAACAGTGTTTTGGGATCCCAAGAGTTAAACTTTTATGCTTTTCTATGAATTAGAGTTATTTCTAAAGTTTCTACTCTGTTTATGATTTAATTTCACTTTTGCTTTAAAAGCCTCGATTAGCGGGTGATTGCATGTTTTTAAACTCATTTAGTAATGGCTCTAAGGTAGTAGGGCGTTACACTTTATAGCTTCTTGAATCGTGGGAGGAAGTGAACGAAGGCGGCTTAAAGCTTAGAGTTGGCAACGGAGCGTTCGTTGCGGTTCAAGCTAGAGGAAGAGCTCGTCTGAAGTTTGGAAATAAATTTTTAATTTTAAAAGATGTATTTTTTATTCTAGATTTTAGTTGAAATTTAATTTCAGTTTCCATGTTGCAATTAGAACGATTTGTTATGACTTTCACAAGTTTTAATATATCTATTTCTTTCAATGGATCACAATTGTGTATTGCATGTTTGGAAAATAGGCTTCATATTCTGCGACCTAATGAACCCATCACTCTTAATAATGATTTATTCAAAGTAGTTAAACCTAGGACCAATAAACGTCAAAAGACCAATAACAATAATATGATGTATTTATGGCACTTAAGACTAGGTCACATTGGCTATGATAGGATTCAAAGACTTACAAAGGACGGAACTTTTAGGGAACTCACCTTAGGTGAATTACCTGTCTGTAAATCTTGTCTAGAAGGCAAACTAACTAAGCGTCCATTCTCTACAAAGGGTGATAGGGCCAAAGAACCACTTGGTCTTGTGCATTAAGATGTTTGTGGACATTTGAATGTACAAGCCAGGGGTGGTTTTGAGTATTTCGTCTCTTTCATTGACGATTACTCTAGATACTCATGTCTTTACCTAATGCATAGAAAATCAGAAACATTTTTAAAGTTTCAGGAATTCCTAGCAATGGCTCAGAACCAATTAGGTAAAATGTTAAAGATCTTGCGAAATATTTGGATATGCAGTTCCAAGATCATTTAACTGAACTTTGGATTTTATCACAACTTACTGCCCCAGGTACTCCGCAACAAAATGGTGTAGCGGAATGCCGGAACAGAACTTTATTAGAAATGATTAGATGCATGCTAAGTTACTCAACTCTTCCAACTTCGTTCTGGGGACATGCAATTGAAACTGTGAATGACATTATCAATTTCGTGCAGTCAAATTCAATCCCCAAAACACTTTTAGAACGCTGGAATGGTCGTGAACCTAGTTTACGCAATTATAGAATCTGGAGGTGTCCCGCTCACGTCCTGAGGAAAAAGGAGGGAAAGCTAGAACCGCGAACTGAAGTTTGCATGTTTGTTGGCTATCCTAAAGGTACTCAGGGTGGACTTTTCTATAGTCATTTAGAAACGAAAGTGTTTACTTCTACAAATACTACTTTTCTGGAAAATGACTATGTCAAGAACTTTAAACCTCGCAGCAAAGTAGTTTTAGAGGAGATGGTTAAAGAATTGACTCCAACCAATGTTTTATCGTCATCAACATAAGTTGATGATGAAATTCCCACTCTTCACGTCCAACCGATGCAAGTCGGTTTAAATGAAGAAAGTACCACTGTTACTGAGCAAACAGACACGGAGCCTCGTCGTAGTGGGAGGGTTTCTAGGAACCCAGTTCGCTATGGTTTGGATGGTGAAACCAATATGGTTGTCGGTGACACTAGTGATGATGATCTGTTGTCTTTCAAACAGGCAATGGATAGCCCTGAAAAGGAATTATGGCTCGAAGCCATGAAACAGGAAATGGAGTCCATGTACTCAAATTCCGTCTGGGATCTTGTGGAAGCACCTAGTGACTTTAGGGCCATTGGGTGCAAGTGGATCTACAAGAAGAAACGAGGTGTTGATGGAAATATCGAGACTTATAAAGCTCAATTAGTGGCAAAGGGTTATATTCAAAGAGAAGGCGTGGACTATGAGGAAACTTTTAGTCCGGTAGCCATGCTCAAATCCATTCGCATCCTCCTATCCATAGCAGCCGCTCTCGACTATGAGATCTGGCAAATGGACGTCAACACAAATTTTCTTAATGGAAAGCTTGATGAAGTCATTTATATAGATCAGCCAGAAGGATTTAAAGTATCTGGACAAGAAGGAAAAGTTTGCAAGTTGAATAGGTCCATTTATGGACTTAAGCAAGATTCTCGTTCCTGGAATCTTAGGTTTGATGAAATAATAAAAACCTATGGCTTTGAACAAAATATTGATGAGCCCTGTGTTTACCAACTGAAGGCAAATCAAATAGTGGTATTCCTGGTTCTTCATGTAGATGATATCTTACTCATTGGAAACAATGTTAAGAAATTATCAGATGTGAAGAATTGGCTGAGCACTCAATTCCAGATGAATGATTTGGGTGAAGCAAGTTATGTTCTAGGTAACCAGATCATCAGGGATAGAAAGAACAAACTTTTAGCTCTATCTCAAGCAGCTTACATTGATAAAGTGCTTGAACGTTTCTCAATGAAAAATTCCAAGAAAGGGCGTCTACCGTCCCGCCATGGAATTCATCTTTCAAAGAAGCAGTCTCCCCAGACTGCTGAAGAGGAAGATGCAATAAGAAAAGTTCCTTACGCATTTGTAGTTGGAAGTCTGATGTATGCCATGTTGTGTACTAGACTAGATATCTGCTATTCAGTGGGAGTAGTGAGCAGGTATCAGTCAAACCCAGGACCAGAACATTGGATTTTAGTTAAGCATATCCTGAAGTATTTGAGATGGACTAGGGATTATATGTTAGTCTACAAGGGTGGTGTTCTGAACCCTGTAGGCTACACTGATTCAGATTTTTAGACTGATGTCAATGACAGAAAGTCTACTTTGGAATGGTGTTTACTCTTGGGGGTGGAGCTGTGATTTGGAGAAGCGTAAAGCAGTCTGCAATCTCAGATTCCACCATGGAGGCTGAGTACATAGCCGCGTCAAAAGTAGCTAAGGAAATAGTCTGGCTAAAGAAGTTCTATTCGGATCTTGGTGTTATTCCAGAAATGGATAAACCGCTTGTGTTGTTTTGTGACAATACAGGAGTAATAGCCAACTTGAAAGAACCTCGAAGTCACAAGAGGAGTAAGCATATAGAAAGGAAGTATCATATTATTCGAGAATATGTGGCCAGGGGAGATGTGAAGGTTATGAAGATTGCAACTGAAGACAATCTTGCGGATTCGTTTACAAAGACACTACCAGAAGCTACATTTGATAAGAATATCAAGGAGTTGGGATAGTAGAATTAAGGCATTAGTTTCAATTAGTGTAAGTGGGAGTTTGTTGGGGTTTTATGCCCTAATTAAAACCCAAATTCTTTGTAATCTCATTTTATTATCAATAAAAGAATTGAAATCATTTTTTGACTTGGTCAATCACTTTGCTCACATGTTTTATTTTCATGATTATTTGTTTAATATAAACTTCCATTAAATCCCGAGCATATAACTAATCTTATTTATAGTGACGTCATCACAATGGAATATAAATATGATTATATGTTGAAAATAAGTTAGTCATAAGATTAGTCAGTGCACAGGATTTCCACGTACTTGCCAATCTACGATATGATCTACTTACACATTACAGTGTTATGTTCTTTCCAGAACATTAGCAAAGTAGATAAGATCAGATGTATTTGTTACATCGGACAGGACCGATAAGTAAACATACCGTTATTATCTATTCTAGTCATATCATATAGTTGACCATAGATCAATTCAATTTCAATTCTGAGTGGTTAGTATTCTAACTGATTGTATTATTTGAGTTCTTTGACTTGTTCGTTACCAGCTTACCCTACGGACTAGCCCATACTTACATCTTGGGAACTCGGTAGTATAATTGAGTGGGAGTGTTAATCATAGATATGATCATCTATTGCTTCTAATGAAGAAGTGAAACGATGGTTTCCTTTTAGTTTGGTTCAAGGTGTTAAATGATAGATATCTCATTTCAGTAATTAAATTAGTTTACTGAAATATCATTTACAAGGAACTAAGTGTTTTAAGGATAAAATACAATGAGGGGTAAAGCGATATTTTAGTCCTATCTCACTGTAGACCGTCTATAGAGGATTGAGTGACAATTATGGTCGTAATAATGGATAATTAATAGCGTGTCTATATTTGTTATAGAGCGTTCTATGAATTCAAGAGTGCAATTCCGAGTCTATAGTGGAGTCACGAGGAATTAATATGTTAGTAAATTTATGAATTAATATGTTAGTAAATTTATTTGTTAGATTTATGATAACTTATTGGAGCTTGATTTCATAGGCCCATGGTGCCCATTGTACCTTTGATAAAATCATCTAGATAGTCTCAATTAATTAATTTAATTATTAATTAGAACTATCAAAGTTGACCAGGTCAATTTTGGATAGTTTCACAGAGTTGTGTAATTTTGAGAAGAAAAGAGAAATTATGGCAGATTTATTAATCAAGATAAATTGTTATCTAAATTAATAAATAAGTTTAAATCAAGGTTCAAATTATAAATAATTAATTTGATAAATGATTTAAATAATTGTTTAATTAATTAAATCAATAGAAAATAATACAGGCCTTGATTTTAAGTCCAATGAGCTTATAATCAAATGAGAAATTTCACAGGCCTAAATCCCATGATAATTTCGACCTAGGGCTTCAAAATGGCTATTATTTTATTGATTTTTTAATTAAATTAAATGACCTATTTGAGTCTATAAAATGAGTGCTTAGAGAGAAGTCAAAACATAATTCACAAGTCAGATTTTCTGATAGTTTTTGATTCTCTCTAAACACAAGTCCTTTTCTAAGCCTCTTTGTTATGTTCTCTTCTTGTCTCTATATCTATCTCATCTGTTGAGAATTTCCCACACTAGTCTAGGTGGTTCTAAGGATACATTGGAAGATTGTGAAGAAAATAGAAGATCGGTTCAGTTTCTTGATAATACTCTGTGACAGAGAAGATACTAGAGTTAGAGAAACTGAAGGAAGGACTATTTCATTCCGCTGCGTATACTGTAAGTATTCTATTATTTGTTTATCTTTGAATTCAATTTTAGAAACACGTTTTAGGCTATCTTGTATTAATTAGTTTAATATTAGATATACATGAAAATAAATACAGATCCTGTATAAGCTAATCTAATAGCCTATGGCCCGAGCCCTAGCCGCACGAACCAACTCGAGTCGTAGCTCCCAACGCACCGTATGCACGCCTCCGCGCCCGCACCCATGCACCTATGCTTGCTCACCCGCGCCCTTGCGCTTGCTGACCTGCGTCCCTGCGCCTGCTCACCCGCACACGTGTACCTGCGTGCCCGCACCCCTGCATCCACTGCGTGCGCACCCAGCTACTGTGCTCATTGCATGCGGCCACCACCAACCAGAGCCCCTGTGGCTCCTCCATGCCGCCGGACCTAGTGATCTAGGGCACCATTCTTGGCGCCCAAAGCTAAAGCCTAATTTTGTGCAATTAATCTTTTATTTTTGAATTTAAAAGATTAATTATCTTATTTTATTTTTGTTAGAAGAATAAAACATCTTTTAGTTGGTTGGGATTTTATCTTAAGTTTAAATAATTATTAGTATTTGATTATTTAGCTATTTAAATTCAACTAAATTAAAATGGTGACACAAATAGTTATTTAATTAAAAGTTAGTTTTAATTAAATAAATAAATTGAAAAGTTAGTTTCAAATTAATTAATTGGGCCTAACAAATTCTTAAAGATTCCCAAGAAAGTTTAAAAGAGAGGATAAGCATTCTTGGAGTCTTGAAAACAAATCATAGGCAATTTTGAAATTTTTATTTCTATTTTTTCAAAGGTTGTAAATTTAGAAATTCCCAATTGTACTCATTTCATCATTATTTATTTATTTATTGTATTTATTTAAATAAATGTTAATTAATGTTTGATTGATAACATGATCATGCATTAATCAATTACATGCCATTCATGGTAACCCACAAAATTGTCATTAACTGTGCATATTTTATAAATATGATTATTTAGGATTGTCCTAATTGTTTATGTAAATTGTTTTGGAGAAATCAATTGCATGTAAACTACTAAGTATTAAATTAGTTAAAATTTGGTAACTCACACAATAATAAAGACAATAGTTTTTATAGGCCTTTAAGATAACCAACTTTATTTAAAAAGTATTTTAGTAAAGTTAGATGAATGTAATGGGCAATTATCTTGATCACATTAATTGTAGAAACATGCTCTTGTATAATTAAATGTATTTTGTAATTAATTACATTCATAGGTTATTAATAAACTAGTAATTAATTTGAAATTAATTGATTAGTTTAATAAATAACATTATTTTTAAAATAGTCAGTGGGAGAAGGTGAACATCTCAATGTGATCTATGATCTCCATTATTAGTACAACATTGTGAGATATGAATAGGGTCTCGAGGCGACTTTGTTTTGTTAGGAAAACTTATATATGATCTTTATTTATTTTCATGTAGATCTAATATTAAACAAATTAATATGAGATAACCTAGAGCATATTTATAAAATTGAATTCAAAGAGAAATAACGATAAGAATACTTACATTATACGTGGCGGAACAAAAGAGTCATTCCTTCAGTTTCTCTAACCCTTGTATCCTTTCTGTTGCAGGGTATTATCAAGAAACTGAATCGATCTTCAATTTTCTTCACAGTCATCGAAAGTATCCTTAGAATCACCTAGACTAGAGTAGGCAATTTTCAACACATGAGATAGATACAGAGAGAAGAAGAGAAAAGAACAATAAGGCTTAGAAAAAGACTTATGTTTAGAGAGAATCTAAAACCTATCAGAAAACCAGTGTCTGTCATCTAATTTAAACTCTCACTTAACATTCCTTTTATAGACTTATTTATGTCATTTATTTAATTAAAAAATCAATAAAATAATATCCAATTAACAGCCCTGGGTCAAAATTATCATGGGCTTTAGGCCCGTGAAATTTCCCATTTGATTATAAGCCCATTGGACTTAAAATCAATGCCTGTATTATTTTCTATTGATTTAATGAATTAAATAATTATTTAAATCCTTTATCAAATTAATTATTTATAATTTGAACCTTGATTTAAACTTATTTATTAATTTAGATACCAATTATCTTAATTAATAAATATGTTCAAATTTCTCTTTTCTTCTCAAAATTACATAACTCTGTAAAATTATCCAAAATTGACTTGGTCAACTTTGATAATTCTAATTGATAATTAAATCAATTAATTGAGACTATCTAGATAATTTTATCCAAGGTACAGCGGGGAACATGGGCCTATGAAATCAAGCTTATCATAAATATAACAAATAAATTTACTAACTTATTAATTTCTCGTGACTCCACTAAAGACTCGGAATTACACTCTTGAATTTATAGAACACTTAATAACAAATTTAGACACGCTATTAATTATCCATTGTTACAACCATAATTGTCAGTCAATCCTCTATAGACGGTCTACAATGAGATGGGACTAATATACCGTTTTACCCCTCATTGTATTTTATTCTTAAAACACTTAGTTCCTTGTAAATGATATTTCAGTAAGCTAATGTTTATTACTGAAATGAGATCTCTACATTTAACACCTTGAACCAAACTAAAAGGAAACCATCGTTTCACTTCTTCATTAGAAGTTATAGATGTTCATATCTATGATTAACACTCCCACTCAATTATACTAACGAGTTCCCAAGATGTAAGTATGGGCTATTCCGTAGGGTAAGCTGGTAACGAACAAGTTAAATAACTCAAATAATACAACCAGTTAGAATACTAACCACTCAGAATTGAGATTGAATTGACCTATGGTCAACTATATGATATGACTAGAATAGATAATAACCGTATGTATACTTATCCAATCAACTGTCAATATCTGTCCTGTCCGATGTAACAAATACATCTGATCTTATCTACTTTGCTAATGTTCTGGAAAGAACATAACACTACAATTTGTAAGTAGATCATATCGTAGATTGGCAAGTCAGTGTAAATCTTGTGCACTGACTAATCTTAGGACTAACTTATTTTGAACATATAATCATATTTATATTCCACTATGATTACGTCACTATAAATACGATTAGCTATATGCTCAGGATTTAATAGAAGTTTATATTAAACAAATAATCATGAAAATAAAACATGTGAGCATAGTGATTGACCAAGTCAAAAAATGATTTCTATGATTTTATTTATAATAAAATGAGATTACAAAGAATTTGGGTTTTAATTAGGGCATAAAACCCCAACAAACTCCCACTTGCACTAATTGAAACTAATGCCTTAATTATACTAATCCCATCTCCTTAATATGCTTATCAAATGTAGCTTCAGATGCAATCTTCATAACCTTCACATCTTCCCTGGTCACATATTCATGAATAATGTGATACTTCTTTTCTATATGTTGACTCCTCTTGTGACTACGAGGTTCTTTCAAGTTGGCTATCGCTCTTGTATTGTCATAAAACAACACAAGCGGTTTATCCATTTCTGGAATAACACCAAGATCCGAATAGAACTTCTTTAGCCAGACTATTTCCTTAGCTGCTTCTGACGTGGCAATGTACTCAGCCTCCATGGTGGAATCTAAGATTGCAGACAGCTTTACGTTTCTCCATATCACAGCTCCACCCCTAAGAGTAAACACCATTCTAGAAGTAGACTTCCTGTCATCGACATCAGTTTGAAAATCTGAATCGGTGTAGCCTACAGGGTTTAGGAACACCACCCTTGTAGACTAACATATAATCCCTAGTTCGCCTTAAATACTTCAGGATATGCTTAACTGCTTTCCAATGTTTCAGTCCTGGGTTTGACTGATACCTGCTCACTTGTCCCACTGCATAGTAGATATCTGGTCTAGTACACAACATAACATACATTAGACTTCCAATTGCAGATGCGTAAGGAACTTTTCTCATCACATCCTCCTCTTCAGAAGTCTGGGGAGACTGCTTCTTTGAAAGATGAATTCCATGGCGGGACGGTAGACGCCATTTCTTGGAATTTGTCATTGAGAAACGTTCAAGCACTTTATTAATGTAAGCTGCTTGAGATAGAGCTAAGAGTATGTTCTTTCTATCCCTAATGATCTGGATTCCTAGAACATAACTTGCTTCACCCAAATCCTTCATATGGAATTGAGTGCTCAACCAATTCTTCACATATGATATTTTCTTAACATTATTTGCAATGAGTATGATATCATCTACATAAAGAATGAGTAATACCTTTTTTTGTTTTGCCTTCAGTTGGTAAACACAAGGCTCATCAATATTTTGTTCAAAGCCATATGTTTTGATTATTTCATCAAACCTAAGATTCCAGGAACGAGAAGCTTGCTTATGTCCAAAATGGACCTATTTAACTTGCTATGGATGCTCAAATTCCACCAAGGAAAAATAAGGAGGTCTACCCTCATTAGCCTCAGGCAATCCGAGCCACCCAATATTTATCCCTCGACCCATGTCTCATAGGAAGCCTTAATAAAGATGCACCAAGAGATCCGAGGGGTCACACGAGGCCCCCGCCTCGTTCCTCAGTACACCCACATGCTCCCCCGTGCGCGCCCATGCGAGGCCCCCATGCCTCGCCCTTAGCGCGCCCACGCGAGACCCCACATGCTCCCCCGCGCGCGCCCATGTGAGGCCCCTATGCCTCGCCCTCAGCGCGACCACGCGAGGCCCCACACGCCTCACCCTCAGCGTGCCCACGTGAGGCCATCGGATGCTTGCGCCCACGCGAGGCCCTCGGGCCGTCATCTTCTTGGGAGGCCATCGCGCCATCGCTTCGCACATCTGGACCCGGGCCGCAAGGAGGCAAGTATAGCAAGGCCCCTCGCCACTAGGAGCCTCGCCAGGCTCGGGTAGCGCATGGGTCACTACCACCTCCCACCTATGCCTCGCAAATGAAGGACACCTGGCGTTGATCTCATGAAGTGAGGTCCATGATTCGCACATAGGTGCCAAGTATTACCGTATACGTGACAGGCTTCGATAAAGAGGCCTCAGCTCTCTCCCTAATATTAGTGCCACCAACAGGGCACCGTATTTCCTATGTGTACGAAATGCACTGACAAAATAAAAGAAGCTGGAGTACGGACATAGTACCCACACCAGATAAGTAGTGGTAGTACAGGCAAGGTACCTGTTGTGGTCCTCACCAGCGACACCCGTACTGGGCTAGTAGTGGAGGCACAGTCAAGTACTAGAATGGAGGTGCTCCCACCAACCCTGATCATGTACTGGAGCAGACACCACAACCTCTGAAACCACTCTTCTGATGGTGTACCTATGTCCTACCCGGTCCCCTGGACCACAGTGTATCTAGGGCCATTAGAGCCCACTATATAATGAACCCCAATTCCCCATGGAGGGGGGTTGGAAAATTTACTGTAGCAAGTGCGTCCTAGTGAATGAAAATTGATTTCACCATTGTTCTGTTGCAATTGTTCTTAGAGTTGATACTTAGATTCCTAGAGCTTTTCTTTGCATAATCTTGACTCTGTAATTTTTCTGACTTAACTTAGTTGACGAGTTCTCACCGTCAACACTTGCAAACTTTTCCTTCTTCTCCAGCTACTTTAAAACCTTTTGGCTGATCCATATAAATGACTTTGTCAAGCTTCCCATCAAGAAAATCTGTCTTGATGTCCATTTTCCAGATCTCATAGTCGAGAGCGGCTGCTATGGATAGGAGGATGCGTATGGACTTGAGCATGGCTACCAGACTAAAATTTTCCTCATAGTCCACACCTTCTCTTTGGGTATAACCTTTTGCCACTAATATAACTTTATAAGTCTCAATATTTCTATCAACACCTCGTTTCTTCTTGTAGACCCACTTGCACCCATTGACCCTAAAGTCACTAGGTGCTTCCACAAGATCCCAAACGGAATTTGAGTACATGGACTCCATTTCCTGTTTCATGGCTTAGAGCCATTGTTCCTTTTCAGGGCTAGCCATTGCCTGTTTCAAAGACAACGGATCATCATCACTAGTGTCACCAACAACCATATTAGTTTCACCATCCAAACCATAGCGAACCGGGTTCATAGAAACCCTCCCACTATGACGAGGCTCCGTGACTGTTTGCTCATAAACAGTGGTACTTTCTTCATTTAAATCGACTTGCGTCGGTTGGACATGAAGAGTGGGAATTTCATCATCAACTCACGTTGATAACGATGGAACATTGGTTGGAGTCAATTCTTTAACCATCTCCTCTAAAACTACTTTGCTACGTGGTTTGAAGTATTGGACATAGTCATTTTCCAGAAAAGTAGCATTCGTAGAAGAAAACCCTTTCTTTTCTGAATGACTATAGAAAAGCCCACCTCGAGTACCTTTTGGATAGCCAACAAACATGCAAACTTCAGTTCGCGCTTCTAGCTTTCCTTCCTTTTTCCTCAGGACGTGGGTGGGACACCCCTAGATTCTATAATGACGTAAGCTAGGTTCACAACCATTCCAACGTTCTAAAGGTGTTTTAGGGTGCCACACAGGTGCCGCACACCCGTGGGCCTTGCTCAGGTCCTGCACACCCAGGCGCCTCGCGAAACCACCCGTGCACTTCGCCCGCTTGCCTTGCTGAAGGTCCTATGATCTCGCACCAAGGTGCCGCGCACCCATGGGCCTCGCCCAGGTGCTGCGCACCCATGCGCCACACGAGATGCCACCGTGCCCCAAGTCTGCACCTCACACCATGCACCTTGGGACCGTATCTCCTAAGAGGACCCATAAAGACTTCAATATTTATAGGTAAAACCCTAGGTATAACTCAAAGAGATCATATAGGTATGAAGCACGTACGGGCTATGACCCTTAAGACCCCAGATTTCAGACCATATCCCCATGCCACACAAGTAGTGGTCGTATACGCAAGGTACCTAATGTGGTCCTTCTCAGCCAACCTCTGACATCTGTCCCTGGCAAGTAGTGGAGGTACGAGGAGTGGTGGCATGACCTGCATGCTTATGAGCACTTATCATCATTGGCACCATAACCCTCTGCTCCACCACGACCCGTGCCACTACCATGATAGCGTACCCAAGTACCTTCTTGTCCCCTGGGACCACCTTGTATCCAAGGCCATTAGAGCCAAGCTATAAATAGAATTCCACCCCTCAAACTAAGGGGTTGGAAAATTCTTGTAATATCAGACTATTCTAAGAGCCATATACGAGTTTTTCTTCTATTGTTCACTTGCAATTTTTCTCCAAATTTCTACAAGTTCTTTTGCATTCATTAAGTTCTGATTAATTCTTTGAGTTTTCCATCCATATTTCATTGACGAGTTTCTGTCGTCAAAAGTTTGGCGCCGTCTGTGGGAAGGATAAGTGCCAAGCCACTATTCTTCCATTGATTCTGGTAGGAAAAGATGCCAAGACGCTCTAAGCGACTGAGAGAGCCACGAGAGGTGGAGGTCCACCTCGACAGGGATCAACTGAAAGCCTCCATGAAGAATCCTTTGCCACCAAAAAATGTGGATGCACCAAAGGGGCCCACGGTTCCTGGAGATGAAAGGGAGGCTTCATCCCCAGCTGTCCAGCCTGATGAGAACCATCCGCAATCTGCGACTGTTGCCGCGAGAGATGCCAGAGAGCTTCCACCCCCAAGGCCACCACGGGGGCTGAACTCCGGCCGGCAAGATCCCGGTCCATCAATGTGTAGGCCGGACTAGAGTCATCGAGTGCATTCTATAAGCTCGAGCTCTAGGTCTCAATTTTATGAAGATGAGATACACAAGTTACACCAGAAGAACCAAAGGCTAGAAACCACTTTAGAAAATATGCAAGAGGTGTTGAACGACCTGCTACAAGGAAAATAAAGCGTGCCCCTTCCTAGACGAAAGGAAAAGGCCCAAAGGGTGGAGAAACCACAATCCCTGTTGATGATGGGAAGACTTGGCTCTCCACTAGGAATACCCCTCGGACAACGCAGGGTGAACATCCTGAGAAGGCGAAGTAGCTCTAGAGGCCAAAGCAGAAGAACAACGCTAACCTCATAATGAAGCCGAAGTTACCTCTAGGGAGGCGCCACCTGACCTAAGAGAAAAGTTCAATAGAAGGAGGTCAGAAGTAAGGACAACACCTCCTGTGGCCCCTTGAAGGGTAGAGAAAAGAGAAAGATAGACCCTATCGAGCTGAGGGACTCTTTGAATAGGAGGTGACAAGAGCTAGATACCGAGATGAGAAGCCTTCGGAGCAAGATCGTCACAACATATGGGGGGCACATTACCGATGAAGAGTTCGACTACGAATCACCCTTCATGTGAGAAATTCAGTTGGAACAGCTCCCAGCTAACTTTAAAGAACCTCATATGACCCCTTATGAGGGAAATACGGACCCCAAATACCATCTAGACGCGTTCAATGACCTAATGCAATTGAGAGGAATTAATAGCAGGGCCAGGTGCCACTGCTTTGTTGTCACGTTAAAAGGACTTGCGTACAAATGGTTCAAAAGACTCCGACCAGGGTTTATTAGGTCATGGCAACAATTTTTCGGCGAGTTTCTCCAACAACATCATGCCGTACGCGATTATACCCTACCAGGAACTAGCCTCGCTAATATAAAGCAAGGTGAAGGAGAGGGCTTGAAGAGCTACATCCACAGGTTCAACATGGAGGCGGCTAAAGTGGGAAGCCTGACCAGGGGAGAACCCAAGATGGCAATCACGGCCAGAGTGTGCCCAGGCAGTAAGCTTTGGGATAATATGCTCAAAAGGGAGGTCACAGACTTAGAAGATTTCTACGAGCAGGCACAAAGTACATTCGTGTCGAAGACAACCACGAGAAGTTGAAGGCATCAATTGTCAAGCCCTCACCCCTGAAAGTTCGAATGACACAAAAAAGAAAAGGGTGTATGATGGCCCAAGAGATGACCACCAGAGGAAGCACAAACATGGAGGTAATCCTATGCAAACATCCCACACCTTCTACACTGACCTAATACATACTAGGGAGCATATCTTCATAGCAAACGAGAATCAAGTCCCCTTCAGGAGACCCCCACCAATGAAGAGAGATCGATCAAAGAGAGACCCTGGAAAGTAATGTCAGTATCATTGGTCACACCACTGCGGAATGCACTCATTTAAAGGTTGAAATAGAGGAACTCATACGCAGGGGCACTTGGATAGATACGTCTGAAGGGAAAATGAAAGACCAGATGATATACCACCCTCGCCACGAGCGCGAGATGTAGCCCTAGAAGTCCAAGGAGAGGTGAGGACGATCTTCGGAGGACCAGGATTTGGAGGACCAGGATTCGGAGGAGAATCGAGAAAAGGGTGAGATAGGTACGCCAAGGAAGCCAGACAAAGCCCACCCTCATGTATGCTAAGCTTAGAACAATGACCCTCGAAAAACTTTAAAGGGGAAAATGACTCAATAACCTTCAGCGAAGAAGACGCGCGGGATGTGCATTTCCCTCATAATGACCCCTTGGCGTTGACTGTTCAGCTTGCAAACATGAGGGTACATCGGGTCTTGGTGGACAATGGAAGCTCTGTAGACATCCTATATCGCCCGACCTTAGAGAAGATGGGACTAGGTATCAGGAACCTAAAGCCCTGTAATACCTCCCTATATGGGTTTACAGGAGACTCGATACAACCCCTGGGCACAATCGAGGTAGCCTTCACCATGGGAGAGCCGGCCAGACAGACCACTGTGATGACAAAATTTTAAGTAGTAAGCTGTTCCTCGGCCTTCAATGTGGTATTAGGGAGACCCTCCCTGAGAGAATTGAAGGCGATAACCTCAGTATACCACTTGGCCATAAAATTCCCAACTCCTGGGGGGGGGGGGTGGCGAGTGTGAAAGTGGAATAGAAATAGCAAGGGAATGTTACAACATGTCCTTTCGCACAACCATGAGACTGCCAAACTTATGGCGATGGTAGTGCATGGGAGCACAAACTTGAGAAAGTTCAACCCCAAAGTCACTGAGGATATCAGAATCGATGGTTGTGCATACGTGCTTGAGGGGGAACATCAGGAAAAGCTCCACTTTTAGTATGATAAATCAAAAGGGTTACCATAGTTAGCCCCCCAACAGCTATGAAGTAGAGAGGTAACTTAGATACCCTGTTATGTAGTAAAAACATCGTCGCGACAAATACCTATGTACTCTCCTTATTTTTAATGAATATGTTTTTTATTGACATGTCACACTCCTCATTTACGTGAGCACATATCTAACTCTTGTATACCTATCACCAATTGGAATTATCAAAGTGCATGAGCAAAATAATCAAACTGCCCGGCGAGATAAATCTCGCCAACCACTTGGGGGGTAGGGTACACAACTGTTGACCCGCGATTTAGCCAACTGACACGGAGTCAAAATATGAATGATATAGACGAATATGTATAGATAATAACGTAATGACAAAAGTAAAGAAAACACAGTAATTTATAGTGGTTCGGCCCCAGAATCTGGTAATGACCTACGTCCACTTAGAATGATATTGATATGGGATCAAAAGTGTGATCAGAGAACTTGGGTTCAATGAGTTTCAACACTCCTCCTAAACAATACAAGTTTTCACAGATAATTTCTATAATCTCTCTGATTTCCGGGCTCAAAAGTCCTTTCCCATGAGCCATCTCTTGCTTTTTATAGGCTCATGGAGGGTTGCCCAATATTGTTAAAGATATTATCCCCTGAATCATCAGATATTCAGAAGATTGCATGAGATAAATTTGGGATTCATAAGATCTTTCCGTAAATGTTGCTTTGCCAGCGGAACCACCGACCAGTCTGGTCGTGGTAAAGACAGGTCTGTCCTGCTTCTGGTGTGTCTCCTGGTCGATACTCTAGCAGACGCTCCAGGTGTCAGCCACGTGTCAAGAGTTTATTCGCCACGTCACAAATGCTAATTTATTGAATAACATTTGCCCTCCAAAGTTTATTTACTACGAACAGTAAATAAACTTTGAGCGAACGACCCTTCGGTAACCCCTCCTAACGTGTCAGAGCCCTTCGTGCGTTTTTGAAAAAAGCGAACCACTCCTGTCTAATCAAGGCTTTTCAGTTTCCCAGAAACAATTTTGACGGCCATTACGCTTCCCCATACTTCGAAAATGGAAAAATAATGATCACGCCTTTTGAATACCAAGGACAAACTTATATAAGGTTACTTGAGCCATTTCTTTCCTTTTTACGCACGTCATCTCTTTGTCGAAAAACCCTAAAAACCAGAGCTTTACTCTCTCCGGCGAACCTTCCTTTGTGCTGTAGGATCAGACGGTGGGCTCATTGACTCCCGAAACTCTTACTTCCATCTTCACGACCACTTTCCTTGGTAAGTTACTCTGAAACTCCATGCTTCTAACCTTTCGTGGTGCATGCTTTTAAATGGTGTACTGTTTGAATCTATTGGTTTCTGGTTTTTTGAACGCCTGTAGATAAGATATTTTTGTAGGCAAAGTAGGCTTTTGAGTAGGTTTAAAACCCAGGGTTAGTGCTTTTTAGGACGTAGGATCGAAGTAGCCTTTCGATTTTTTAAACCAGTTAGAAATAATTTCTTCCCGTTGTAAGGGGAGTCGAAAAAGCTTTTCAGGAAAATTTTTCACCTTCACCCTTTTGGTCCGTTTTTTAAACTGTTTGCATAGAGAGACTTAGTTAGAATGCTGCTATATAAAGGCTTAGTTTTTATACTCGACCAGCGTTACTTTAAGAATCTCCTAGATTCCTCTGACCTCGCCTCCCCATTCTTCTGTTTACAGATTTTGATGCCAGATTTGTGGGGAGGCGAGAGACCCATCGACGACGACCTCCTCGCCCAACTGCTCGAGGGAGAAGAACGACCAGCCGATCGCATCCACCAGATACCTTTCTCACGAGCCTCATCCAGACCGCACCCTTCTCCTTCAATGGCCCGTTCAAAATCTTCTGGCAAGAAAAGGCCCGAATCTGAAAGTAACCCTTCTTCATCTGCCCAGCCTGATTCGCAGGCGGGGGCTCCCTCGACCAGCGGTCGAGAGAATCTTGTTCCTGACCCCAATATCCAAACCAGGGCTCGTCCTCGTCATCGCAATCCGCCTGATGTCGAGTGGTACACTCCTCCAGTCAGTTCGATGACCCTTCGGATGGTCGCGAACTGCTTCAGAAAATACCCCCTAACAGGGGTAACCATTACCCGTCCTACTGCGGAGCAGAGGGCTAACCGTCCAGGAGGGGCAAACAACGCCTGGTCACGGTATCACATTGAAGCGGGGGCTTATCTCCCTCTTCATACTTTCTTTGTGGGGGTGGCCAATTATTTCGGCGTCGCTCCCTTTCAAATAACCCCCAACGGATATAGGATGTTGGCTGCACTCTATGTCCTGTACAAACTTAACAAATGGCCAGAGCCTTCACCTCATGAGGTTAACTACCTCTTTGACCTCAAGTCCAATCCTCAACACAACGGGACGGGCTTTTTCCACTTCTGTCATCAGGAAACTGGCCGGACGTTTTTGAGTGGCACCACCCACATATCAAACGTGGGACATTACAACAAGGAGTACTTCTTTACTCCGGATATATCCAGTGACAACTTGGCTTTCGCGAGAGGAGGTACAAATTTGTCTTTGCCTTGGTCGATACTTTATCATATAGTATTTCCTTTCGTCATTTCTCAAACTCGATCTGCTTTTCAGGCCCCTGGTTGCGCCCGACCCCAACACCAGACATGGTGTCGAGGTCTGACACTCTGGCCAAGATGTCTGCCGCAACCAAATGTGTCAAGACCTTGACACTAGAAAAGAATTTGAGGTCGTCTGGCCTTCTGGCTCCTCGCCATGACAATAGAGGGTCCGAAATGGACGAACCCACTGCCGGGGGGGTTCCCGAGCAGCAACTTCCTGTGCCTTCTCCAAGGAGGAGGCCAACAGGAGTTACGATCAGGGAACCCACGGGCAGCCCTTCTGCAGAAATGCCTTCTGCTCCCCAAGGCAAGGGGAAAGAAAAGGCCCCAGAACCAGTTGTTGACTTGGAAGAGTCTTCTGATGACAATGGTAACGTTATTTCACTTTTAAATGGTCTGCCAATCCCCTGTCACATGTTTGACGGGGATGGCAACTTTACATACGCTCCAAATCTAGGGCCAAACTTCTTCATGCCAGAAAATGAGTATATGATTAATAGAGTCAATAGTATAGCGACCAGTAGTTGTAGCTCGGGTATTCACTTTATTATCTTCTTTCTGTTGTATTACTTACTTTCACCTTTTTCTTCCCTTACTAACCTCTTGTGTTTATTTTCATGCAGATATGTCGACTCCCAATATCTTTGACATGTACCAGGCCGAAGAGGAAGAGGAAGTCCCTCAACTTCAACGGAGGTCAAAGAAACGAACTGGTGAAACCAGTCAAGGCCCTTCAGCCAAGAAGAGTCGACCAGAAGACATTCCTCAGGGCACACCAACCGGGCAAAGTCCTGCGCCAACTGGGCGAACTCCTACCCCTCCTCCAGCTTCTTCTGAACAGCAAAACACCCCTGCTCGGTCCAACCCTCCACCTGCGCCTGCTAGGGAGCATCTTTCTCGCGAAGAGGCTCATGAGGCCAGACTTGTGAGCCGTACCATCCGATCTGCTAAGGATCGAATTGAACGCATAGGCAAAGGTGAGCGTGTTGGGGCTGCTATGATCCAAGCTGTAGAGCTACCAGTCGATCAGATTCTGAACAGGACTCTAAACGAGATCTCCAGCGTAAGTATTTCTTTGCTCCTCGTGTCTTTGTTTTTTCAGTTATCGTGATAAGTCTTGACTTCTTTTTCTTTCGTTTACAGGCCTTACTTTCTGCCATTACTGCTCGCACCCGAGCCCAGGCCTACTTTGAGCAGATTGAGGCTAAAGTTCTCGAGAAACATCAGGTGAAGGCGGCTGAGGAGCTTTCAGCTGCTGAGGCCAGACATGCTAAGGAGTTGGAGGCGGTGGTCCGAGAGAGGGATGCAGCGGTGACCAAACTGTCCGCGGCTGAAGCTGCAAAAGATGCAGCGGTTAAGCTGAGGGAAGAGTACCGGTCGTACAACAAAACTCATCTCCGCGAAATCAAGCATCTGGAGGGGGTAGTCAAGTCTAAGGACGAGACTATTGCCACTCTCGAGGGCAAGGTGCAGCAGTCGGAGCTTGACAACTCCAAGAATCTGGAAAAGTACAAGAGGACGACACTCCGATGTTTCTATAACTTCTGGAAACACAATCAGGGTGCTGACTTTAGCTACCTTTCAGAGGAAGTCAGAGTTGCGGAGTTGGCTCGGTGCGCTGCTCAACTGGCTGAAGAGGAGGCAAGAGCCGCGATTCTTGCAACCCCAAGCTTCGTTGGTTTGGACGAAGAAACCATCGAGGAAGAGACTGACCAGGTTGTTGCCCAGGATCCTCCTGCCCCCCATGCCTCTTAATTTATTTAACAGTCTTTCCTTCTTTTTGAACATGTGACCCACGGGTCGCAATGTAAAAACAACAGTTTCTTTTTAAACTTTGCTGCACGGGCAGTAAATCTTTTTGTTTGAACAATTACATTCAAGCAGTAATGCTTGCGGTGTAAAGGCTTAACTCTTGGTGTTATAATATTTTTACTTATTATAACGTTTGTCCGTATGACCGAACTCAGCATAGTACTTTGTCATGATTTATCAAAACATATATTTTGAAAAAATACTCTAAGTACTTGAAGCATGCTTTCACTCATTTTGTTCATGTGTTTACATACCTTGAGAGTATGCTTTGCTATCGATGTGCCTTATATGCCCCTCAAGTGATCGAGGAGCTTTAGGTCCTTGGTCACTTGCCTTGACCATGGCCTGTCCGAACATTCCTGTTCGTGCAGAAAAATGATACTTGTAATACAGCAAAACAACACACGTAATGAACAAATACTTGTAAATGTAAATTCACAAAGGTTGGCAAGAACGACTGGCTGAGCACAGTCCCTTATAATTTCTTATTAAAAATGGACTAATCATGTCTTTACAAATGATTCTGAAACAGAATCTTACATATACGAGCAGTTAGCCATACACCGTGGCTAACCCTCTTTGCAAAACTTGTAAAAATTAATAGAAAAATTTGAACAAGCCAGTCCTTTAAGAAGGGCTGTTTATTGGTAATACTTGCGCAGGTGTTCTCCATTCCAGTAACGTGGAACGAGATCTCCGTTTAAGCGTGCAAGTTTGTAGGTGCCTGGGTGAAGGACTTCTTCAATCTGGTAAGGTCCTTCCCAGTTAGGTCCGAGCACGCCAGCAGTGGGGTCGCGGGTATTCAAGAAAACTCGTCGTAACACCAAGTCTCCGACGTTGAATCTTCTTTCTTTAACTTTGGAGTTAAAGTACCGGGCGACTTTTTGTTGATAAGCAGCAACTCGGAGTTGAGATTTTTCTCGTATCTCATCAATTGAGTCTAAGGACTCCAGCATTAGCTGGCTGTTTTGCTCTTGATCGTACGTTAAACGCCGATGTGAGGGGGGATTTATCTCGACGGGTAACATGGCCTCATACCCATAAGCTAAGGAAAATGGGGTACGTCCTGTGGCTGTTCGATGAGATGTTCTATACGACTAGAGGACTTCAGGTAGTTGTTCTGGCCATGCTCCCTTCGCTTCTTCAAGTCTTTTCTTCAGGGTGTCCTTGAGGGTTTTGTTTACAGCTTCGACTTGCCCATTCACTTGGGGGTGTGCGACTGAAGAAAAGCTCTTAATTATCCCATGCCTTTCGCAGAAATCGGTGAATAGGTCGCTGTCAAATTGGGTACCGTTGTCTGATACTATTTTTCTGGGCAAACCATACCGGCACACAATGTTCTTGATGACAAAGTCGAGAACTTTCTTGGTTGTGATGGTTGCGAGTGGTTCAGCTTCGACCCATTTTGTGAAGTAATCGACTGCCACAACTGCGTACTTTACTCCTCCTTTTCCTGTTGGCAGTGATCCAATTAAATCTATCCCCCATATTGCGAAAGGCCACGGGCTCTGCATCTGCTTTAGCTCGTTTGGAGCTGCTCGTGGGATTTTGGAGAACCTCTGACATTTGTCACACATTCGTACGCACTCCATTGAATCCTCGTTCATCGTTGGCCAAAAATAGCCCTGTCGGAGAATTTTTTTCGCCAATCTCTGCCCCCCGGCGTGATCTCCGCAGAAGCCTTCATGCACTTCTTTCATGAGTTCCTTAGCTTTTTCTGACGTGATACACCTGAGCAGTGGCATTGAGTATCCTCTTCGGTACATAACACCGTCGAGCAGTATGTACCTAGCAGCTTGTCTTTGCAGAGTTCTGGCCTTGTTTCTATCTGCTGGCAATGTCCCATTTGTCAGATACTCCAGGTAAGGCGCCATCCATGTATCTTCTATTCGAATTTCCATGCTGGCTTCGGCCGCATCAATGCTTGGTTCACTTAATCTCTCTACTGGGACTATGTTCAAGGTGTCAGCATCTTTAGCACTTGCAAGTTTGGCCAAGGCGTCTGCATTCGAATTTTGGTCTCGCGGAATCTGCTGGAGGGTGTATTTTGTAAACTGCGCTAGCAAATCTTTTGTTTTGTTAAGGTAGGCCATCATTTTTAACCCTCGCGCTTGATATTCTCCCAGGACTTGATTCACGACCAGCTGGGAGTCGCTGTAAATATCGAGCGCTTTTATATTCATTTCCCTGGCCATTCTCAGTCCAACGAGGAGTGCTTCATATTCCGCTTCATTGTTTGACGCTGCGAAGTCAAACCTGATTGCGCAGTGAAATCGATGCCCGTCGGGCGTTATCAATATCACTCCCGCTCCAGCGTGAGATTCATTAGATGATCCATCTGTGAATAGCTTCCACGAAGGAGTCTTGTCTTGAGGCATGGGCGCCTCAGGCTGTTCGCACAACTCGTTGCTGGGGAGTTCGGTGAACTCCGCAATAAAATCGGCTAAGGCTTGCCCTTTTATTGCTGCTCGCGGTGAATAAGTTACGTCGAACTGTCCCAATTCGACCGCCCATTTTAACAGTCGTCCAGCCGCTTCAGGTTTTTGGAGGACCTGCCGAAGGGGCTGGTCGGTCAGAACCATGATAGGATGGGCTTGGAAGTACGGTCGCAACTTTCGGGAGGCTAGAATTAGGCAATATGCTAATCTTTCGATCGGTGGATATTTTAATTCTGCACCGATAAGCCTTTTGCTGACGTAGTAAACAGCTTTCTGCACGCCTTCTTCTTCCCGTATCAGTACCGCACTAGCAGCAACTTCGGTAATCGCCAGATAAATATACAAAGTTTCTCCTTCGATTGGTTTTGATAGGATGGGAGGTTGCGACATATGAGCCTTTATTGTCTGGAATGCTTGCTCGCAGTCTTCCGTCCATTCAAACTTCTTATTTCCCCTAAGTAGATTGAAGAATGGAACGCACTTGTCAGTTGATTTTGAGATGAATCTACTAAGGGAAGCTATCCTTCCGGTCAGACTTTGGACATCCTTGATCTTTTGTGGCGACTTCATATTGATCAGGGCTTTTATCTTGTCGGGGTTGGCCTCGATGCCCCTTGAGTTCACTATAAACCCTAAAAACTTTCCTGACCCGACTCCAAAGGAACATTTGAGGGGATTCAACTTCATATGGTACTTGTTTAACACATCAAAGCATCTTCGCAAATCCCTCACATGTCCTTCAGCCTTCTTGGACTTTACCAGCATGTCATCCCTATATACCTCCATGCTTACTCCGATCAGCTCCTTGAACATGTGGTTGACTAGTCGTTGGTAAGTCGCACCTGCGTTTTTTAGTCCAAAAGGCATTACCTTGTAACAATATAAGCCCGTATCGGTCCGAAAGCTGGTATGATCCTCATCAGGTGGATGCATGCTGATCTGATTGTAGCTTGAATACGCATCCATGAACGAAAGGATCTCATGCCCAGCAGTTGCATCGACTAGCTGGTCGATCCTCGGGAGTGGGAAGCAGTCTTTTGGGCAGGCTTTATTGAGGTTTGTAAAATCCACACAGGTCCGCCATTTGCCGTTAGGCTTGGGGACCAGCACCGGATTGGAGACCCATGATGGATAAAATGCCACCCTGATGAACCCATTCTCTTTAAGTCTTTCGACTTCTTCTTTCAAGGCTCTTGATCTGTCTTTATCGAGCAGCCTTCTTTTCTGTTGCACCGGTGGAAAGACTTTGTTTATGTTCAGGACATGGCTGATCACTGCAGGATCTATTCCGAACATGTATTTATGTGACCAGGCGAAAACTTCCTGGTTCTCTTGCAAGAATTCCACCAGCGCCTGCTTTGCGGTAGGTTCTAAATTCTTCCCAACCCTTACGATTCGGGTCGGGTCTTTTTCATCGAGCTGGACCTCCTCCAGGTCCTCGACGGGTCCAACATTTTCTTCAAAATCCCCAAAGCAAGGATCCAAATCTATATCCTCACTTTGGGAAACACCCTATTTGGTGACTTTTCCACCCGATTGGGTTTGTCTGCTTTCCGTCATCTGCAATCGTTCTGGGGTAGCGCTCCTCGATGCTCCACTTTTTGCCTTTGTGATTGAGGCGTTATAGCACTCCCTGGCTTCCCTTTGGTTTCCCAAAACGCATCCTACCCCTGTGTCCGTTGGGAATTTCATGGCTAGATGCCACATGGAGATGATGGCCCTCAGTTCAACCAGTATGGGTCGCCCAATAACTGCGTTATACGCTGAAGGACAATCGACCATTACAAAAGTGGCGAGTAATGTCCTTGAGGCAGGCGCTGTACCCGTTGTCACTGGGAGTTTGATCATTCCGGCTGGTGCGAGTCCTTCTCCAGAGAAGCCGTATATGGTTTGATTGCAGGGATCCAAGTCCTTCACGGACAGCTTCATGCGTTCCAGCGTTGATTTATACAGGATGTTCACTGAACTTCCTGTATCGACCAGTACTTTTTTTACCATCATATTGGCCATTTGGATGTCCACGACCAGCGGATCGGAATGTGGGAAC
Organism: Humulus lupulus; assembly: GCF_963169125.1. Classification (NCBI taxonomy): domain Eukaryota; kingdom Viridiplantae; phylum Streptophyta; class Magnoliopsida; order Rosales; family Cannabaceae; genus Humulus; species Humulus lupulus. The sequence continues at coordinate 142,341,918 of NC_084800.1, read as the reverse complement.
CAGACGTGTTGGGCATCACCCTCAGAGAAGGTTATCCCGCATTCCTCTGAGCGGGCCTTTTTCGGTGCTCGGTCCTCCACAGTCATCATCTCGATGTCCTGGTCGTGGCGTAGAGTTCGAGCATATCGTTCTCTAGCCTTTCCGCTGTTTCCTGCGAGGTGCGGGCCTCCACAGATGGTTAAAAGTGTTCCGGCTACGGGGGCAGGCTGTAATGGTGGCGAGCGTTGGCGTGTGGACGTCTGCTCGTTGCCACCTGGAGCTTCTCGTTGGGAAGTTCCCGAGGCCCGTACGTACCTTCTCAAGTGTCCTTGTCTAATGAGGAACTCAATTTCATCTTTTAGCTGGTTGCATTCATTGGTGTCATGTCCGTAGTCGTTATGGTAACGCAGAATTTGGTAATGTCTCTTTTTGAAATGTCTTTTCGAATGGGCCCAGGTTTCTTGTAGGGCACACTAGAGCTTGTGGCCTGGTAAACCTCTCCTCGAGACTCAACGAGGGCTGTGTAGTTAGTGAACCTAGGTTCATAACGATTACCCTTGGCTCGTTTATTGTCGGAGGTGGAAGGCTCACTATGTGGCCGTTTCCCACCATTCTTGCCATTACCGTTGCCGTTTCCGTTGCCCTTGCCGTTGCCATTTGGTTTGGTGCCATTGGCGGCTTTGGCGGGTTCGGCAGCCTTCTTACCCTTGTTCGAGGGTTTTCCATCATCGGCAATGGCTTCTTCGAGCTTGATATACCGATCAGCTCGGTCTAAGAAATCCTGGGTGGTTCTGACCCCATCCTTTCGAAGACTTTTCCACAGGGGCGAACGGCGCCTCACTCCCGCGGTTATAGCCATCATTTTTCCTTCGTCCCCGACTGTCTTTGCTCCGGCTGCCGCTCGCATAAAGCGCTGGATGTAATCTTTTAGTGATTCTCCATCTTGCTGGCGGATCTCAACCAGTTGGTTTGCTTCGGTCGGGTGGACACGACCTGCGTAGAACTGCCCGTAGAACTCCCTTACGAACATTTCCCAAGAAACTATGCTTGCTGGTGGGAACTTAAAGAACCATTCCTGCGCGGCTTCAGAAAGTGTTGCAGGAAAGATCCTGCACCGAGCGTCTTCGGACACTTTCTGAATGTCCATCTGGATTTCAAACTTATTCACATGCGATACGGGATCCCCGTATCCATCAAAGTTTGGGAGCGTAGGCATCTTGAACTTGCCGGGAGTCTCTGCATTGGCTATTCATTGGATAAATGGAGTGCCTTTTCTCCTATCGTGATCGATGTAAGAGGTCCTTCCTCCGACCAGCTGTTGCACAGCCTGATTCAGTGCGTCTATTTAGGCTTGCAACGCAGTAGGAATAGCTACGGTCTCTGCTGTTGGGGGGATGTTCTCACCATGCTTCTCTCGACGATCATTGAGTATGTCTCTTAGGTCTTCCTCTCTTCTCCGTTGCTCGCTACCTCCGAGCCGGTTGAAGACATTATTTTGCCTGGGTTGCCCCCCAGCATCTTGTCTATTTGGTTGATCATCTTGAGGTATTTGGCTCCTGCCCTTACCTCTATTTCCGTTCCTCCCATCAGCATTGTCCTTGCCTGAGTCAGCCTCGTTGTAGCCATGGCCATCTTTGAACTTTGACTGGCTGTGGTAAGACTGGTTGTTCCCTCTATTCCCGTCTCTGGCAGAAACACCCCGAGCGTTAGAGGGTGGCCTGCGCTGGTCGCGATGTCCCCGTGCATTATCATGCCGTTGGGATCCACGGACCGCAGAGCCTAACTCCGAGTCTCTCCTGTTACCAGGAGGGTGGTGACCCTTGTTCGCTTGGTGTGGCCCATCATTCTCGCGGCGTCTAGGACTACGAGGCTGTCGCTCGGCCCTATTTTGCCTTTGCTGCGGGGGATTACCTTGAGCAGCGTGGGATGGTGGATCTGCCTCGGGGTCCAGTGGGACGTCGTCATGGGGCATCTGGGGCTGTTCAGGCCTTTGAGGACTTGCAGGATGGACTGGTGGGCTAGGATTGGGACCTCCCTGGGGTGGCCCAGTTTCAGGTTGATTAGGCTGTGAGGCAGGCGTGGCCTGATTTCTGGCCAACAGCAAGGCCGCTTCAAGGGCTTCCATGGCCTCAGTCTGGCGGCGATCCACCTCCGCTTGTCTATTGCTTAACTCCGCCCGCTGACGATCAAGTTCCTGCTGCTGCCTGGCCATAGCTTCTGCGGCAGTCTCTTGATTGGCTCTCAGGCTAGCCAACTCTTCCTGCAACGTGCCCAAGGTGCTCCTCAAAGTCGCATCGTCCATTTCCTCCTCTTCAAAATCTAGTTGTGGCTCATCTTCCGCCATGCTTGCAGGGGGAGGAGGAGGTGGCGGATTCGACGGTGCAGCGGCGGCGATCTGAGCAGCTTTCTTCCCTGCTTTCGCCATTAGTTTTATCAACAACGATGAATCGTCCTCTCAATGAAAGCACCAGAATGTTGACCCACGATTTAGCCAACTGACACGGAGTCAAAATATGAATGATATAGACGAATATGTATAGATAATAACGTAATGACAAAAGTAAAGAAAACACAGTAATTTATAGTGGTTCGGCCCCAGAATCTGGTAATGACCTACGTCCACTTAGAATGATATTGATATGGGATCAAAAGTGTGATCAGAGAACTTGGGTTCAATGAGTTTCAACACTCCTCCTAAACAATACAAGTTTTCACAGATAATTTCTATAATCTCTCTGATTTCCGGGCTCAAAAGTCCTTTCCCATGAGCCATCTCTTGCTTTTTATAGGCTCATGGAGGGTTGCCCAATATTGTTACAGATATTATCCCCTGAATCATCGGATATTCAGAAGATTGCATGAGATAAATTTGGGATTCATAAGATCTTTCCGTAAATGTTGCTTTGCCAGCGGAACCACCGACCAGTCTGGTCGTGGTAAAGACAGGTCTGTCCTGCTTCTGGTGTGTCTCCTGGTCGATACTCTAGCAGACGCTCCAGGTGTCAGCCACGTGTCAAGAGTTTATTCGCCACGTCACAAATGCTAATTTATTGAATAACAACAACCAAAAATGGTTCTAAAAGAGACCCTTAAAAAAATAAGGAAGAAAACCTTGCAAGGCATCTCTCGAGTTCACAAGGATTAGCTACCCTTATGAACATCAAGAGGGTCAAAAGGTCCTATAGGAGGAGCCTCCTAATAAAGGCTGATACCTCCACGAGAGGAAAAGCCTTAGGAAGAGCCTCCTAACAAAGGCTGATACCTCCATAAGAGGAAAGGCCTTAGGAAGAGCCTCATAGTAAAGGCTGATGCCTCCACGAGAGGAAAGGCATCAGGAAGAGCCTCCTAGTAAAGGATGATGCCTCCATGAGAGGAAAGGCCTCAGGAAGAGCATCCACCACTAAGCCTAGAGCGACCACCAAGCTGTCTAGCCAAAAAAAGGTCCTAAAAGAGATCCTTGCAAAAATAGTACTATGCATAATGACGAGAAGGATGCTTCTCGCAAGAAGTAATAAGCGTGCGCAAAAGTATATAAAAGGATGACTAGAACCCAAAGGGTCAACATATCCTTACAAAAATCAAGGTGCACCAAAGAGAGACCTATTGAACCCCTTCACATGGGCTCAAAAGGACCTCAAGCATAATAAATAAAAAGTAAAAATAAAAGAGACCTATCGAACCCCTTTTTACGGGCTCAAAAGGACCTCAAGCATAGAGAAGCCAAAATAAATGATCATATATATATAAAAGTTGCGATAATGTGGCAGGACTTAGAAAAGTTCAAACAAAAAAAAATGATGATATGCTCAAATGAGCGTACAACCAAATCGAATTAAATGATAACAACTTCTGAAGTAAAATCTCAAGGCCTCCCACCGCGAGCATTCCACTTGGCCACCTTGGCCACGACATGCCCACCAAAGGAGGAGAAATCGAAGTTAGGATTTTGCCTCTACACTCCATAGAGGGTGCACTCTATAGATTTGTATTCGATCCCGGCCAAATTTGCCTCCAAGAGAGTGATCCTCTCCTGCAACGTTGCAACCTTGGTTTCCGCTCCCCCAAGATCAGCCTCCAGGCGAGCGACCTTTTCCTGCAACATCACAGCTGTGGCTTCCGCTCTCCTCCACTTTTTTGAGGACCAAGAGACCTTAGCCAAGGCCTTCTCTAGCTTGATCATGGTGTCAGTAAGCTCCCTCTTAAGCTCCTAAACTTTGATCGTGAGATAGTCCCTTTCAGCGTTTGACGAGAGAGGTCCTACGCCGAGTTGGCAAAGCGTTGAGCCACCAGAGAAGCCTGTAAGAAAGTAAAAAGAAAAAAATGGTGAGTAGATAAAGAACTCAAAACAAAAAAAAAAGAGAAAAGAAAGAGTAAGACCAGTGTGAGACGCATGAACACACCCAAGTTATGGAGGGCACAAGAGTCTCCCCAAGCTCCGACATGGAAAAATTCCCAAGACCTCTCCACTCGGTCTCAGGAATACCTTCGGCGACTAGGGTATACCTTTTCCCATAAGAGGCCACCATACGACCCACCTAGGGTGTCCCCTCCAAATCAGGGGCACCTGGCTGTGCAGGGACAGATGACCCATTCACCGAAGGAGGAGGAGGCGCAGGAACTCTGGAAAAATGGGGCCTCGGCGGACCAAGATTGGTGGGAGCATGAGGAAGAGTGTCATATTCCTCAGAAAAGGGCACGACGAAGCACCCTGGCATGGCCTGCGGATCGCGGGAATGAGAGGCCATGTCACGGTCCATAGGTACCAAAGGAGGGTACCCCCTGGGAGACGGAGATGACCGAGGTGGGCGTCTGGATTATGGGAAAACCTCCTCAGGCACCCAATTCACATCACCCCCGTCCGAGTGAGGCTCGACTAAAGTTGCCTTCTTCCTTCGTTCGAAAATATGCCACAGCGAATCGGGATCCGAAACCATGGATAAACCATAGCGGTTAAGGTTGTCCATAGTGAAGAGACGGGCGGCCATTTTTTTAGCGGGGTCGGCATCGATAAAGGTGTCCACTGGTGCTTCCTCCGACTCAGGAATGTTGGGGACACCAAGTTCTTTGCACAATCAACACAGTTACCAATATAAGCATAAGTTCCAAAATAACAAATTCATGGTAAAAGGAAGAAAAACTTGAAGTACTTACTTGGATGAGTGAAAGTGTTCATGTACAAAAAGGGGACCTTTCACGAAGAAAAAGTCCTGCTTCAAGGACTTCGGGTTGGATACAGATCCCTCTATGAGGGAAACTTGGGAATTGGCTTTCTACAGGAAATAGAAGCCTTTGGATTTAGGGGCTGGCATGAGGTTGTACATAAAGTGCACCTCTTGAGCCGTAGGAGCACGATGGTTGAGCTCAATAAACGCCATGTATAGGCAGCTTAAGGTCAGCCAGCTATTAGGCGCCAGCTGGAGCGGAGCAAGGTCGAAATGGTTAAGGATCATGATGAAGAACGGGTGTAAGGGAATGGTCCCACCCGCCTTCAAGATATGCTCACTCATGGCCACGTACCCATGGGGGGGGGGGTGGTTATCGGCCCGACAGTTGTTGGAAGGAACATACAGCTTGTACTCCTTGCCAATATGGTATTTCTTGGATAACTCCAATAGCAGGTTCTCCGACATGTTGGACACAATTGAAGATGCCAACAGAGGACTAGAATCTGGCCCCTCGGGAGCCACCTGTCTCCGTGATTTCTTCAACATATCTGCAAAACCCAAAGAAAAAGGTGAGGTCGAAATAGGGCACTTTATCCTCCATTTTTTCTTTCTAGCAAGAGTTTTCCACCAAGGCGCTGAGAGTGGAAGCGCTGAGCAAGGGTGAATCAAAGACAAGGGTTGAGGGGAACCCGGGGTGACCTCATGACAACTATAAGGGGAGAACGGGGCAGGAGGTTCAGGTGGGAGGTTTCCCTCCATGAACTCCAACTCCATCTATAGATGAAAAAGGCTCACTCTAAGGTTTGCAATGTGGTTACTAAGGTCAAAGGAGAAATGAACTCCATCACCCCTCAAAACTGAATCTATTTCGTTTTCCACCACCCAGATTTTACGCCTAAGTTCGGCCATGTGCTCAAGGTGATGTATACGGGCCTGCCTCAAAGTGTCATGGCCTTGGTGAGGGTTGTTTTGGGGGGACTCCGCGTTTGAAGATAAGTCTACAAACTTGACCCCCAGAGGAACGCCAGAAGATCCCTCACATGCCATGGAACCTCTTCTTGTAGGTAATAAGGGTGCACGTGTAGGTGAAGGGGGTGCTACAAAACACAAAGGAATAGGCTCAAAACCTCTAGACACAAGCGCCCAAAATGACCAACTACAGGGTACAAGCAAGGGCATGTGTGTGGATTGGCTCACAAGGAGCTCCGGCCAAGGGAACCCATCCCGAGTAATGCTAAATTAGACTCATTGAACATAAGAAAGAAAGAAAGTATACCTTGAGTAAGTAAAATCGAGCACCGTCACAATCAAAAGAAGGCCTAGGGTCAAAAGCACTGTCGCGGTCGAAAGAAGGCCAAGGGTCAAAAGCACCGTCGCGGTTGAAGAAATGCAAAAGGTCAAAAATATTCGCCTACAAAAATAAAGGAGAAAGGTGTTTTGGTCTTCAAGCACCTATATGGACATTTGCATAAAAGAAAGGAATTCAAATAATAAAGTAGAAAGGCCACCAAAATGAGTTTGCAAGGAATCGAACCCTTTACCTCTTGGAGGAAGTGAAGACACTAATACCTCCAAGCTAAGAAGAGAAAATGTAAATATTATGCTTGAGATGAAGGTCTATTTATAAGAACCACAAACTCATCTAAGCTATTGGATCCACTGCTTGATCAATGGTCAAGGAGGGAGCTTGGAAATTGCCTTGGGATTTATGGAGCACAATGATAGGCTCACATTCACTCTCAAAATCTCATAATAATCTTCAGCTCCAAAGTGTGTTTTTCTATAATTTCAAAATGAAGAAGCAAGCTAATACCTCGTGGGCATCCCAAAATCATCGTACTTGGAAGTCTACCAAAGAGCCTGAAGACCTTCTTGTAAACGGGGGACAAGTGTGGATGCTAAAAATTCCACACCGGTGAAAGACCCACATTTTGTGCTTGTGGTCCTTTAAAGGTCCTACGGTCTCGCGCCCAGGTGCTGTGCACCCATGCGCCTCGCCCAGGTGTCAAGCACCCATGTGCCTCGCTGAAGGCCCCATGGTCTTGCGCCCAGGTGCCGCGCATCCAGGCACCTCGCGAAGCCACCTGTGTAGCTCACCTCACCCGCCTCGCTAAATGCCCCATGGTCTCGCGCCCAGGTGCAACATATCCAGGCGCCACGCGAAGCCACCTGTGCACCTCACGTCGCCCGCCTTGCTGAAGGCCCCATGGTCTCGCACCCAGGTGCCGTGCATCCAGGCGCCTCGCAAAGCCACCCGTGCACTTCACCTCGCCCGCCTCGCTACAGGTCCCATGATCTCGCGCCCAGGTGCCGCGTACCCACGCGCCACACGAGACACCGCCGTGCCCCAAGTCTGCGCCTCGCACCATGCACCTTGGGACCATGTCTCCTAATAGGACCCATAAAGGCTTCTATATTTAAAGGTAAAAACCTAGGTATAACTCAAAGAGATCATACAGGTACGAAGCATGTATGGGGTACGACCCTTAAGACCCCGGATGTTAGACCCTATCCCCACGCCAGACAAGTAGTGCTCGTATGCGCAAGGTACCTAACGTGGTTCTTCTCAGCCAACCTCTGACTTCTGTCCCTGGCAAGTAGTGGAGGTACGAGGAGTGGTGGCATGACCTGCATGCTTCTAACCACTTATCAGCATCGACACCACAACCCTTATCCCCACCACGACCTGTGCCACTACCATGACAACGTACCCAAGTACCTTCTTGTACCCTGGGACCACCTTGTATCCTAGGCCATTAGAGCCAAGCTATAAATAGAATTCCACCCCTCAATATAAGGGGTTGGAAAAATCTTGTAATATCAGACTATTCTAAGAGCCATATACGAGTTTTTCTTCTATTGTTCACTTGCAATTTTTCTCCAAATTTCTACAAGTTCTTTTGCATTCATTAAGTTCTGATTAATTTTTTCAGTTTTCCATCCATATTTTGTTGACGAGTTTCTGCCGTCAACACATAGTCTACCACCTAGAACTCCACGTTCCTTCGCCTTAGGTCTGAATAACTCTTCTGTCTACTCTAAGACACAAGCATCTGAGATCTATTCTTCTCAATAGCCTCAATGGTCCTTTGAACTTCCTCAGGACCCAAATATTTCCACTCACCTATCTCATCCCAGTGAATGGGCGATCTACACTTCCTACCATACAACATCTCATAAGGTGCCACTCCAGTAGTAGATTGGTTGCTGTTGTTATAGGAAAACTCTATCAGAGGAAAATATTTACTTCAGGATCCTTCAAAGTCCAATACACATGCTCTCAGCTTGTCCTCCAATATCTGGATAGTTCTCTCAGACTGACCATTGGTTTGAGGATGATAAGCTATAATGAACTTCAACTGTGTACCCATCGCCCTCCGTAAGCTTCCCCAAAACTTGGAAGTAAAGATAGGGTCCCTATTGGACACAATAGACCTCGAGTCCCATGAAGGCGAACTATCTCTCTCACATAGAGCTTTGCATACTGGTCAACCGTGTAATTCATTCTCACTGGTAGAAAGTGAGTTGGTTTTGTGTACGGATCCACGATAATCCAAATTGAATCATGCTGGCCGATTGTCCTCGGCAATCATACCATGAAATCCATCGTGACGTCCTCCCACTTCAACTCCGGGATATCCAGAGGCTGTAACAACCCTGTTGGCCTATGATGCTCTGCCTTGACCTGCTGACAAGTCAGGCACCTTGCAACGTATTCATTCACGTCCCTCTTCATCCCAGGCCACTAATATAAAGCTTTCAGATCCTGGTACATCTTTGTGGTGCCTGGATGTAGAGAATAAGGGGTAGTATGAGATTAATCCAGAATTTCCCGTCTGATCCCAGTGACCATCGGAACGCAAATCCGATCATTTTATCTCAACAAACCAATGCTTGACACCGCATAGTCCTTAGCTACTCCAGCAAGGATGTCCCCTCTAACCTGCCCCAACTATGGGTCATCTAACTGCTTCTCCTTAATCCTCTCAAAAAGAGTAGACTACAGGGTGATGTTGGCTAACTGTCCCACCACTAACTCAATTCCTGCTCTAGTCATATCGCCAGCCAAATCCCTTGATATCTGCTTGGCACTATACAACTGTCCCAGACCCTTTTGGCTTAAGGCATTTGCTACCATGTTGGCTTACCTAGGGTGATAGAGAATCTCACAATCATAATCCTTTACCAGCTCTAACCAATGTCTTTGCCTCATGTTCAGATCCTTCTGGGTGAAGAAGTATTTTAAACTCTTGTGGGTAGTGTATATGTCACACTTCTCACCATATAAATAGTGTTGCCACACCTTCAGTGCAAAAACCACTGCTTCAAGTTCTAAATCATGTGTGGGGTATCTCTGCTCATATTCCTTCAGCTGACGTGATGCATAGGCAATCACATTCCCTATTTGCATAAGAACACAACCCAAGCCCTGCCTCGAGGTGTCACAATAAACTACAAACTTGTCTTGATCTGTAGGAAGACTCAGAACCAGAGTTGTGATCAAACTCTTCTTAAGCTTCTGGAAGCTGTCTTCACACTTGTCTAATCATATGAAATTTTGATTCTTGCGTGTTAATTCTGTCAGTGGTGACACAACCTTAGAAAACCCCTCTACAAAGCGTCTGTAATAACCTGCCAATCCCAAGAAACTTCTGATCTCTGAAGCATTCTTCAGTCTTGGCCAATCTCTGGCTACCTCAATCTTCACTGGATCAACCATAATTCCATCCTTATTGACTATGCGACCTAAGAAAGTCACGTATGGCAACCAAAACTCGCATTTCTTGAATTTCGCATACAACTTGTGTTCTCTCAATCTCTGTAGTACCAATCTGAGGTGCTGCTCGTGTTCTGTCTCTATTTGTGAGTATATCAATATATCGTCGATAAAGACGATCACAAACCGATGTAGGTAATCCTTGAACACCCTGTTCATCAGAACCATAAATGCTGCTGGGGCATTAGTCAATCCAAATGACATCACCAAAAACTCATAATGCCCGTACTTGGTGCGAAAAGGTGTCTTCGGTATATCCTCCTCCCTGATCCTCAGCTGGTGATAACCATATCGAAGATCTATCTTGGAGAATACCGTCCTACCTTGCAATTGATCAAATAGATCATCAATCCTTGGCAGAGGATACCTGTTCTTGATACTCAACTTGTTCAATTCTCTATAATCGATACACATCCTCAAAGAACCATCTTTCTTCTTCATGAATAGAACTGCTGTGCCCCATGGCGAGAAATTGGGCCTGATAAAACCTGTAATGCCCTGAATTCTCCGATATGGTTTAATGGTGGGAATAGTAGGCTGGGAGGGCCATACTTGTTTAATTATGCCATTAATTGGAAAAATTCATGTATATGTGGATTATATTATAATATAATGTTAAATGCATGCATGTGAGTCCATATTTTTAATTACAGGGGTGTGATGGTAATTTGGCCTGTTGAGGGTGAATTGTATATTTGTATGCATGTCGGTGATATATGTTAAGACCACATTATAATGTGGGTTTGTTCGAGCCATTCAGCATGAGATGACCATGGTATGTTAATTAGCGGTCTGGTCATAACAGGTTTAAGTTCGAGGCTCGGGAGGAGTCTCGGGGTGATTTTAATGATTAGAGCGTTACCGGGCATTAAAGGGTAACTGGATATGAATTATTGGTGTTTGGGGTTATTGAGAATAGCGGGAATTGGAGAGAGTTAGTTATGATTAACGAGATAGGTTGGAAAGGACAAATATGCCCTTGGGAGCCTTTAGAAACCCTTAAATGACCTAGGGGTATAATGGTCTTTTTACCCCTAGGATAGATATAAACTGAGTTCAGCAGTAAAGTTGATGAGAAAAACAGAGCAAGTTCTTGAGCTTACCTGTACCTTCTCCTTCCTCCATTTCCTTTGTGATTTTTGAGCTCTTGTTGGGGATTGAAGCTTGGGAAGTAGACCTTGAGAGTTTGGGAGAGTGTTCTAAAATTGAAGAGCAGCACAACCTGAGTTTGAGGTAAGTTTCCACCCATTAGTTTTCTGGTATACTCTGTTTTGATGTTAGTTTTCAGCTTGTGATCTTGTTGTGAATAGTTGGAATTGATGGATGTTTTGGTTGGGGTTTCACTTGGGTTTTGATGAGGGAGTGTTATAGATCAAGTTTAGGGATTGTATTGGAGGTTTGAGTGGTGTTTAAGCTTGGTTTGAAAGGTTGGTTCCAAGAGAAATCGCAAGGGAAGAAAAACAGGGATTTTGGCTGAACTGGAGGTTGGGCCTCGACATGGCCAAGGAGGGCTGCGACCCTTGAATGATGATGATGGAGGCCGCCTCTGTTTGAGGGGCAGGCCGCGGCATGGCCAAGGAGGGCCGCGACCCTTAGTGGCTTTTTGGCTCGAAATGGCTTTTTGGCTCGGGGATGCTAGTCTTAGGCCTCGGGGTCGATCCTACTACCCGGTTTAGTAGTGTTTGACGTCTCGGAGGCTAGGTTTCAGTTTGGGAACCCTTTGTTATTCATTTTATTGATGGAATCCCATGATTGGTTATGACCAGGTAACCGCTAAAGGACGAAAAGGTTGATTGTTCTCAAGGGTTGTTCTTTTATTCGTTCTAGCTCGAATCAGAGGTAAGAAAACTGCACCCCATGTGTGACATGCATGGTTATTCATAAGGCATGTTGGTTGTGTAAATGTGGACATGGATTGAATATTGAATACTTAGCAAATGTTGCTCACTTGTGTATGGTACTGACTCATTAGTCAGATTTGGCAAAGGTGCTTGTATCAACTGTGAAGTTGTGACTTATAAGTCAGGTCCGGCAGTGGTACTGGGCACTGGTCACATAGTGCTGACTCATTAGTCAGGACAGCCTTTGCATGTTCAATGCAAGCCAATAAAGATTAGATCCAATCGACTCTCTGCATTGGATGACTCAAAGAGAATTAATGCCGGACCGACCTCAAGTTCGATGAATATTATAAGCGCTTGTGTGGCTTACCCATCAGTCACTCATTTGTTAAGTTAGAGACTTATCCATCAGTCTCTCATTTGTTAAGCAAGTGACTTACCCATCAGTCACTCATTGGTTGAGATAGAGACTTACCCATTAGTCTCTCATTTGCTTAAGGCTAGTGGCTTACCCAGCAGCCACTCTTCTGTTTAAATTAGTGACTTGCTTGTCAGTCACTTAGTATGGTTTACCAGAACCTCAAGTGATATTCACTCATTTGTTTGAGAGCTATGAGCTCTGTGTGATTATAATGATAATCATTTGATAATGTTTACATATAATGCTATGTCTTCTTGCTGGGCTTTGGCTCATGGGTGCTATGTGGTGCAGGTAAAGGAAAAGAAAAGCTCACCCAGCCTTGAGTGGAGAGCTTAGGTGATGATGTTTACATATGCGACCGCTTGACCACCACGACCAAGGAGTTCTCAGAGGAACTAGAGGGTTTACCCTATTTTTTCCACCTAGGTCGGCGAGTTTGTAATTTTGGAACAGTAATGACCTTTCTAAGTTGTAAATAACTTGTAAATGTTCTTGTGGGCCCATGAATAGTTTTATGTATCAAATAAAACATATCCTTTCCTTTTTATTGGCTTTCACCTTAGCCTGTTAATAACACTTAGAACACGTTTTTAACCAAAGGTCTCAGGCAATGAGTCAAATTTCTGGTTCACCGTAACTGTTCTGGGGTAACCAGGGCGTTACAAAACCCAAGTCTAGTAACTCCTATAGTTGAACCTTCAGTTCCTTCAGCTCAGCTGGAGCCATCCTTAAGGTTCCCTAGACACTGGCTCTATCCCTGGCGCCAATTCAATCACAAACAATCTCCATATGTGGAGGTAACCCTGGCATGTCCTCTGGAAACACGTCCAGAAAATCACAGACTAATTGAGTCTGTCCTGGTCCCACTGCCACGACCTGAGTGGTATCCACCACACTAGCTAAGAACCCTATGCATCCCCCTTGCAATAGGTCTCTAGCTCTAAGTACAAATATCATAGGTATACGAGGTCCATGTATAGTGCCAACGGATACAAAAGGATCCTCACCCTCAGGCTCAAAGGTTACCATCTTCTTATTGCAATCTATCATTTCCCTGTACTTCTCTAGCCAATCCATACACAGAATTATATCAAATTTAGTCATCACCAACTCCACCAAGTCAACTGATAATTCCCTGCAATCCATTGTAACTGGTAGTGATCTAACCCACCTCTTGGAATCCACTAACTCCCCAGTAGGCAGCATAGTACCGAACCCCACGGGATAAAAGTCACATGGTCTACATAATCCATTTATAATCCTACTAGCAACAAAAGAATGCGTAGCACCCGAATCAATCAAAACATTATAGAAGATTCCAACACTAGAAAGCTGACCTGTAACCACCGAGGGACTAGCCTTGGCCTCTGCTTGGGTCAGGGTGAACACCCGAGCTGGCGTCAGGCTGTCCATCTTCTTGGGCTCTTCCTTTCTGGCTCTCGGGTAGTCCTTCTTCAAATTCCCCACATCGCCACAAACAAAACAGGCCTTTGCCCGACATTCCCCAATATGGCACCTCCTGCACTGGGTACACTCTGGGAATGCTCTCCAGGTGTCACCGCCACCCTAGCGGCCCATCTGTATGCCCCGTGGCCTCCTATCTATCCCTGGTGGAGCTGAAACTGTATCTAGAATCTTTCTCTTTTGGTCACTGGGGCCTTCGCCCCTACCAAAGCCTGTAAATGGAGGTCCCGACCTCCTAGAATCCCTTCTGGCCGCATTCTCACACCAGATCTTATTCTCTGCGCTCTTAGCTGTAAGCACCTTCTCTATAGCCTGTGCATAAGTAGTCAATCCTGGCATAGTAGTAATATGAACATCCCTGGCTATCATAGGATATAGGCCCTGGAGAAACCTCTCTTCTCTTGTCCTATTAGTGGGCACCAGATCCTCGAAAAACTTTGCCAATTTATCAAACTTCAGGGCATAGCCAGTCACTGTCTTGTTACCCTGAAGTAACTTGCTCAACTCTTCAGCCTTCGCTGCTTTAACTGCGTCGTTGTAGTACTTCTCATTAAACAATGTTCTAAACTCTTCCCATCCATGGTGTTTACGGCTCTGGTCTGGGATACTACCTCCCACCATATTCGGGCATCCTCCCGAATCATGTAAGTGGTGCAGGCCACTCTCTCATTACCACCTACCCTCATAAAATCTAGGATGGTGGTTATCATGGTCATCCACTGCTCAGCCTTCAGTGGATCTGAGCTGCCCTAAAAAATTGGAGGGTGTTATTTCCTGAACCTCTTATATAGGGGTTCCCATCTATCTCCTCCTACTTGGGGCTGCATTACTGCTGGTACCATTGGTTGTATCACTGTCGGTACTGTGGGCTGTGGGTTCCCTCCTTGAACCTGTTGATGTCTCAAGAGGCAAATCTCATCTTTCTACCTCTCTAATATGGCTTGCATACCAGCAAGCACCCGTTGCCAGTTTTCTGGAGCTGGCGATGGGGCCTGCCCTAGTCATTCCCTTCCCTAGCTTGTGTCTCTTAGCCAGCCAACCTCTCTAATCTTCAAGGATTCATACTGATATCTAACCCACTCTGCAGTGATCAAATCGACTGTTAGGTAAGTAATAATTTTACCTCTTGCCGCCTGACAGTCCAAGATCAAACAGACAAACAAACAGGTGCAATGCCAATAAGCATGCCAACACGTAATATGCTCAATCATGGTGCTAGTAAGCACTTCCTGATATTCATCAACAAATAACAATGCTAATAAGCATTTCTGGCATTCATAAGCAATTAGCGATGCACATAAACATATTCAGACATTTACACATGTATAACCATGCTAATAAGCATGTTCATTTATCATTCATGCAATAATCAAGGGCCAGATCCTACCAGATTATCTCATGCTTCCCAAACAGGCACACATATAAGGCATTTATATCATATTTAAGCAGTTAAACACATAACCACATAAATAGTTACCGAACCTTGAGTTGAGCTTGTCATTAGTGGCGAGTGTACATGCCCGGCCAGTCTTTAGGAACCCTTAAACCTTGGCATCTCTGATACGAAGTTGTAACGCCCTCCTAATTAAGGACCGTTACACTATGTACTTTAAATTGTGTCAGACTTGCTAATCAATTTATTTGGTTATAAATGTGTAACTAATGTTAACGTCAAGCGTTAAGGTTAAAATTTTTGTTCAAAGGAACCATTGAATTTTTATTTAAAAAGTTTTATGCATACATGGGATCCCAAAATATTACAAACAAACATTTAAAAGGGTGTATATACATCAAAAGTTACAACTGACTTACCTAAGCAAAAAAATTAGGGCTACAACCCTAGTTCCTCTGAGATATCCTCGGTTGTGGTGGACGAGCAGCCGCATATGTACACACCACCACCGAAGCTAACCAACTCATGGCTGGTTAAGCTTTCCTTTTCCCTAACCTGCACCACATAGGACCCATGAGCCAAGGCTAAGCAAGAAAACTTAAACATGTGCATGAACAAAAAATATAGATTTCCAAATACTTATCTATCATGCCTAACACTAATAACCTACTCATGCATGCATACAATTACAAATAGATGGTCATTGGACCATTCTGGGGTCACTGCCCTGAATAGTTGATCACAGAGTCAACCACGGGGCCTTATGCCCTAGCTATGTGACCATAAAGTCACCTGGGGTCCTCGCCCTTTGCTTTGGGTAACTAGCCATAGAGCTAGCCAAACAGTTTTGTTTTCCAATGACCATTGGGTTGGCCAACGTAATAGTACATTGTTGATTTGGGCCTAAGCCTTTCGACCAGTACGCAATGTGCTATTGCCGTCCTTGATTAATAAGTCAAGCCCTGAACTATGTATTCGAATACAAATACCAAAATAGATACAGATAAGCATACTTCAGACTATACAAGTAGGCATACATATTAATCATATAACATCATCAAGTAATTGCAAACATAGTAATAACCATGCTCCTTAACGAGGCCAAGCCCTAGCTACGCAAACCATGTGAACAATCATATAACACTTCATCAGGTACAAAATATTCAAGTATGTTTAATCAACAAGCGAAATGATAACTTAAGCATGTCCATTCTTAGGGGCCCGAGCCCTATTCATAATTATAAATAATAGTTGGGCCAAACCCTAACCACATATTTCATGTATTGGGTGCAATTTTCTTACCTCAGGTCCTAGAGTAGCGTAAAATAAGGACGACTCGTGAGCACAATCCCAGTTCAAAGCCCCTAGCGATAACCTAGTCACAACCATAGTATAGGATTCTGTTAATAACGAGCAAATAAAGGCTTCTAGACTGAGTCCTAGTCTCCGGGACCTCGAGTTCTACTAAAACGGGAAGTAGAATTGATCCCAAGCCCTTAGGAATAAATTCCCGTCATCAAAAACCCATGGTGGCCAAAACAACCTAGGTGGGCCACGACTTGCCCTTGAGGGTCACAGCGCCCCCCCTAAGTTAGAGCCCCCTTCTTCCTGGAAATGGGACACGGGCCTTAACTTGCCCTTGAGGGTCGCGGCGTGCCTCGCAGACAGAAGCCCCCCAGGGGCTCTGGGTTCTGTTAGGTCGCGGCGCCCCAAGAACAAGGCCGCGACCTGACCCTGCGAACCCAGAATTCTCCATTTTTATCTAGCCAAAAACTTACCAAAACCTACCCAAATCAATCCTAAAACAACAATTAAATCCTAAGAACAATATCAACAAAACCCCAGCTCAACACACTCAAAACTCCACCCAAAACTTAAATTCACAACCTTGAGCCTCAAAGCTCAAGAACATCCAAACTTAAACAGAAAAATCAGTGGAAATCAAGGTCCAAAGCTTACCTCAATTGGAAATAATTTCCACCTAGCTATAGCTAATCCAATCCCAAGCTTAGGCCTTCAATCTCTCAAGCTTTAGCCAACAATTTCTCCTTAATTCTCAAAGAACTCCCTTAGAAAAGTTGAGAGAAAAAAAGAGAGAGGGTGAGTCAGTTGGGAGTTGTTGCTAACAAAGTATTTTTTCTTTTGAGTGTTTCGTTTATTTTCTAAGGCTTAAGTAATCTTAAGCTAATCTCGAGGCTTTGGGTACTGAAAATGTCCCCGAGGGAAAAATGGTAAAAATTCCCAATATTCCCTCCTAATCTCACTAACTCCAAATATATCCTCAATTATTCATTCCCATTTGTCGATAACTCGATACTGTGCTAAATACCTAAAACACCTCTTGAATCACTCCGAGTTGGGTATTGGGTCCTGTTTTGACTTCCCGCTAACTTTCTCCCTAGGATCGTCTCATGCCAAATAGCCCAAAGAAACCCACATAATAGTGTGGTCTCTCACATATATCACGTATATACAATTATGCCCAAAACGGGCCAAATTATGAAAACTTCCCTTCTAATAAGAAATGAGCCCACATGCATATTTAATACTCATAAACATGCATAACTAGTTATATTATCATATAACTCACATAATCACATAATACACAAATATATCATATAAGCATATTAGGTAATTTGGGACTTTACAATAAAGGACCTGTAAGAGTTTGATCATAGTCCATGACCAGTCTTAACATACGAAAGAGTACACAGAGGTTATCATTACCTAGTTAGAATTGTGACCTATTTAGGTGTCTCTTTTCTTGGCCTTAGGATTAGTATACAAGGCTAACATTTTGTATGTTGGTTTGAGTGCTGATTCCTGTGCCTTTATACAATATATGTTATATAGAATAGTTAAAGGCTTCAACTAGTTGTCTTAAGTTATACTAGAAACTTAATGTAGAATATAAGGTTCAGATGCATTATTTGACCAACTAGCACAACTTCACAATAAATGTGTCTAGGGTAATAAAGGGTAAGTAGGGGTAAGGGGAGTCAATTATTTCTATTAAAGATAAAGGAAAACCTTGAGGGAGAACAAGGTAAATTCTAAAACCAATTAACTTGTGAGGGGTCTAAGTGAACCTAAGCATTTAAATAAAAACATACTAAATATGTCAAGGGATTAAAAGTAGGTTTATGATTTAGGTAAAGAATATTGAGGGTATAGTAAAGTTTGGGGTAGGTTGAGTTAAAGGTCAAGTTTGGTGTTGTGTGAAAAATGTAATTATCACCTATAAGACCAACATCTAGTTGTGAATTGTTAAGAATGGAAGTTAGGTCGGTACGATGAAAGATACAATCAACAAGGCTCGTTACGGGAGATTATAGTTATGTGATAGCCACGAAATTGTTAGTGGGGGCAAGAAGGTAAAAGTCCTTAGTTGAGGGTTTATATAAATAGGTGCTCCTAAGATTATCACAGACCATAGTGTTGGCATAAAAGAATATCTCGACCGTGGAGGTCTAGAGAGTATGATAGTGTTGTAGTTGTTAAAGTTGTCGTTATGCCTTAGTGAAAGGGTGTAGTTCAACCCTAGTTGAGGGCTTATGATGAACTTGGTTATGTGATAAGGAGATAAATAAGAGACAAGGCTGTTTAATAGCTAATAAGAGTAAACACCGAGTTATCGTGCATGCACTTGACTATCTAAGGCAGTGAGGACGAACTTTGGACTTTAATAGCTGTCCTTTCATACTCATGATTCTGATTGTATATTCCTTCATGCATCCTTTGTCATAATGAGTTGTGTATGCATTCATGCATTGCATGAGATTTACTTACTGGGCGTTAGCTCATTACTTTGTTGTTTCCCATTTTATGGTGTGGCTAGATACTTGGACAATCTTGTAGGCTTCAAACTCAGTGAAAGAGACTTTTATGAAGAAGATTTTCAGAAGTCATGTATTATTGTATAAGATTAGTTTTATTCGACTTTGTAAATAACCATGTGTTATTAAGTTTAATTTTTTTTTTAAATTATCCGCATTTTTATAGATTTTGAGTTATTGTTTTAGTGTTAGATACCTGACATATTTGTAGGATTTTTCCTATGAGTGTGTGGCAGACGTACCCGACGTAGCGGGTCGTTACATTATACTTGACTGCTGACTATCCAAGAGAGACCCGAGAAGAAAAAGAAGCGATTGGCGCCCTGAGATCAGCAATGAGAGAAGACTAAGAGGGTTTAGATCCGTACATCGATTGGCACAACCACTGACCTCGCACCCTTGGGATCCCCTTTAAAGAGTGCTTCAATACATGCTACACCAACGAGCGTCACCATTCCTGCTGCACCAACGACTTCGAAGCTGTCCCTTCCTATACTCCTCTAGAGGAGTGTCGACATAGTGAATGGGGGATGGTAAAGACTATGGCCTTGGTGTTAGGAATTGCGTCCTTGAAAGCATATGTATTAGAGAATGTTCTTATGAGATAAATAATTAAGATGATTTTTTTCATATATTAATTGTTTATTATTATTTGAATAATATTATATGAACATCAAAAAATTCCCAAATTTGTTATTGTGACTACAATCTTGTATTGGTACGAGAGGATTAAGATTTTTGGGAATGAATTTAAATAGTTCAAAGTTAGACAAAGTTATATGGAATCTTTGGAATAAACACTGCTAGTATGGTTCACTAGTATTATGAATACATGTGATCTAGATTTGGATTATTGATGTAGTAGAACATCTTAGTGGAGGTACTTTGTATAATGTGATTGTACAAAATTGGACCCGATATATTATTAATACTCAGTTAAATACTATTTTGTTTTATAAGTATTAATTAAACATATCAATAAGATGATCATATACAAATTGATCTGACTCCTGAAGTTACTATGAACTCCTGTTTATGTCATTTGAGTCCTTTGATTCACTCGTTATGGTTTGTCTGAATGATCAAGCTAAAATCTTTTGTTTTGGGGACTCACTGATGTAAGTGGCTGGGGACATAGTATATAGATATAGAATCTATACCTTTCTGGAGGAATTGAACAATGTTTCCCTTAAGGGTTAGATTTTGGAACTGAAAGGTTATTGAGCTCAAGTTCATAAATCAGTGTATGAATTAACCTTCACTAGTAAAGTTAATGGTACTTAAGGAAACAAGTAATAATTAAATAGGTAAAACAGTGATCTTACCCCTACTTTAATTATGAACCAATAACAGAGCATTAGATTGTTTTTAACGATTAAATCGATGGGCATTTTTTAAAAAGTACTCTGTAAATAAATTTTTTATAATAGCAAGATTGCAATCTCATATTCTTATTGGAATAATATTGAGCTTTATAAATTATGATTAATATATTTGTTTCCCTAAAAGTTAGTTTGATGACATGGCATAAACATAAGGCACATGAAAGGCACATGACAAGACATTTATAGAAGATTGGTTGACCCTCGACCAGACAGGAGAAGAAAATGTGCTATCAGACAAATTCAGGAGTTATGCGGAGTAGAGAGAAAAGAAGTTGGTCATAAGACATGTGACCAGAGATGCTTGATGGAACACAGCTAAAGCTCAAAATTAGATAAATGTATGGATATTTGAAGGATATATGTTATTTCAAATGTAAAGTGTATTATTTACATATTACATTATTATTACTTGTTGCACAAGTTACGCAAGGCCCATGGCCCATCTTTGTACGTCCTTGAGTCTATAAATAGAGAACGAAGGATTCATTACTCCTTACGCTGTAATTATTTATTTTCAAGAGAATTATAGGAATATAGTGTTGTTATACACGTTCTTGTTTCCTTTCTCTTAACTTGTGAAACTTGGTTGACTCTATTCATCTGATCCCAGGTTTGGAGAATTTACATAAATAAGAATACAAAGTGGACACAGTTCATTCCTGATCAGCGGGGCGGAGCCATTATAAATCTGTGTGTTGTTTATTATTCTTAAGTTCAGTTCTTACTTCATATCGTTTATTTGACTCTGTGTCATTGGCCAATTCGTGGGTCAACATTTTGGTGCTTTCATTGACAGCTAAACTCAAGAAGATTGAAGTTAAGAAAAGATGGCTAAGTCTACTAGGACAATGCAGGGGCAACAGGCTGGTTTGACATCTAAGAGTCCTCATAACCCACCTCCTCCATCAGGAGTGACTAAAGAAGAGCCTCAAGTAGAACTGGAGGAAGAAAGCCAATAAGTGGATGCTGAAAGCCTACGAGCAGCCATAGGAATGTTGCAGTATTAGTTAGCCACAGTGAAGGCTAACCAGGAGAATGTTGTTGAGACTATGATCATTCAAAAAATGGAAATTGACAGACAAAGGCAAGAACTCAATGATAGGCAAGCCATAATGGATCGATGTTAAAGAGATGCAATGATGGCCTTGGAGGCAACTATACAGTTAGCACAAGAAATTTGATCCGCACAAAAGCCTCAACTGGAACAACCTTAAAATCCGCAATCTCCTCCAAACGCACGACTTGAGCAACCACAAAATCTTCAACGCCTAGAACAACACCGAGCTACCCAACCTGAAAGACAGCCCAAGAATTCTCATAGACATAACGAGCAGTGTCAGCCTCCTCGGTTTGGTTGAGTTAGAGAACAACCACCTTGATAGACTAGGGATAAACAGCATCCCCGAAGTCCAAGGCATCTTGTAATAGACGAACAAGTCCTACCTGGGAGAGGAATAAGACATAGTCCCCCAGGAAATAGGAGGTAGCCAGACTTAGGTTCTGCGGTCAGAGAACCCCCACAACATAACAATGTCCTGGGACCAAGCGACCAACACAGACCTCCTAGTCCTCCAGTTTATCGAGAGGATTTTGGACGAAGAGAAGGTGATAGTGCGTACAACAAGTCGCACACTCACAGGTCACAATTTAAAGAAGGAAATGATTACAACGAAGGGGGTTCCAGATACAACAAAAATCCAAGAAGAAATGTTGGTCGACCTGATGAGCAAAGGTTCGAGTAGCATGACCCTCCACCAATGAATAATCGAACAACAAGTCAGAACGCAGGGGGAAGCCAAGGAAGCCTAATGTCTTTGATCGATTAGGAGCGTCAGAGAAAAGACGGATACTGAACAACCAAATGGAAAGGTACAATGAGCATATCCCTGCTGCAGCTGCTCCTGCCCCTTCAATAACAATTGCTATCTAGGCCCAAATAGATGCTTTGAACTAGGAAATGCAACGCTGGTTGACAAAAAAACTTCTCACATAGAACATGATTGGAGGAAAGGCGCTCCTTTCATTAACAAGGTTTCCATGACTAAAATCCTCTGTAAGTTCAAAATGTCGGTGACTGCCCAGCTATAATAGAAGAGAAGATCCAATATGTCATGTAAACAAATTTGAGACACACATGGATATTCAGAAGGTATTTGAAGATGCTCGGTGTAGGATTTTCCCTGCCACTCTATCTAATGTTGCTCAGGAGTGGTATTTTAAATTTCCACCAGCCAGCATAACTTCATGGGAAATGTTCGTCAAGGAGTTTTACGGACAATTTTATGTTGGTCACATACATCCAACAGAAGAAAATCAGCTGGTTGATATAAGACAAAAATAAGGAGAGCCTTTCAAAGAGTATATTAAGAGGTTCATGAGAGTAGCTGCTCGCACCAAAATGATAGGAGGTGAAGGAAAGATGATGACCATTACAACTAGGGTACAACGCCAATCCCCACTATGGAATAGTTTACGAAAAAATGGAGTCAAAACCACCCAAGAGTTTTTGGACCGAGCAGAAAAATATATCAAGTTAGAGGAGGCTATCTCCAATGAAGGAAAACCTCCAAACACTGATTCGAACAAAAAAAAAAAAAAAAATAGCCAGCCAAAGCTGTTAGCATCTCTAGTAAGTCCAACAACGGTGGTAAGAACAATAATAAAAAAAGGTGGAAAAAGGCAATCATTGAGCCGTCTACGTCTAATAATAAGTGGCCTAAATAAAATAGATATGAACCAAGGTTCACCAATTATACGACCCTAGTAGACAGCCGAACAGAGGTGTACCAGGCCTACCACACCACCGACCTTTTAGGCGACCAGCCCCCATCAGGAAGGACATTTCAAAAAGAGACACAACAAATTTTTGTCACTTCCATAGTGACTATGGCCACGATACAAATGAATTCAACCAGCTGAAAGATGAGATTGAGTTTTTGATATGATAAGGACATCTGAGGAGATATATACGAGTAGGGGATAATCCCCAACAATGAGCTAATGAAGGCAACGAGCAAGCATGAGTATGCCAACACTCTCATCCTTTACAGCCAGCCCGGGTCACGAGCACTTTGATAACTATTTGTGGTAGAAGACACTTAGTTGGTGTCAGTTGTAAGACAAGAGAGAGGTATTCCATGACCCTACATCACGAGCAAGATATTGAAATACTAGCCGTCAAGGAGTGAACTCCCAAATAAGCTCGAATAGGGGAGTATTGTATAACTTTCTCTGAGCTTGACGCACATTAGGTTTGGTTCCCCCACACAGATCCCCTAGTCATGGATGTCCAAATGGCCAACATGATGGTGAAGAGAGTGTTGGTGGACACAGGAAGCTCAGTAAATATACTTTATAAATAGTCATTAGAAAGAATGAATTTATCAGTACAAGATTTAGAACCATGCAACCAAACCATCTATGGTTTCTCTAGTGAAGCACTCGAACCAACAGGGCCAACCAGACTCCCGGTCACTGCAGGAACTGCACTTGTGAATAGGACATTGCTCACTACTTTTATAGTAGTTGATAGACCTTCCTCGTATAATGCTTTGATTGGAAGACGCATCCTGGTAGAGCTACAAGCAGTGACTTCGATGTGGCCTCTAGCAATGAAATTCCCAACAGATGCAGGAATTGGATGTGTGTTTGGAAATCAAAGGGAGGCAAGGGAATGTTATAACTCCTCTATTACAAAGGCAAAGAAATACAGAAAGGGGAGTGGGCTCATTGCCTCGAGCAACTCTAGTGGGTCAGAGAAAAGGTTGCAAGGAATTAGCGAACCAAATGTCCAATCCAGTGAACAAGTCACCAAATAGGGTGTTGCCCAAAGCGAGGAAGAAGATATGTATCCTCGCTTTGGGGATTTTGAGGAGGAAGTTGGACTTGTGGAGGATCTTGAGGAGATCCAATTAGAAGTGGTTCAATTGACTAGAGTTGTGAAAGGCTATATAAAACATAGAAACAACGATAAAAAAAGAATTGGTGGAATTTTTTAGAGAGAATCAAGAAGTATTTGCCTAGTCACATAAAGATATGGTGGGAATCGACCCGAAAGTTATTAGCCATGTCCTAAATATCGAAAAAAATCACCTGCTAGTTCAGCAAATAAGAAGGTTGCTCGACAAACACAGGTCCAAAGTACTAAAAGAAGAGGTAGAGAAGCTTAAGAAAAATAGATTCATTAGGGTGGCATTTTATCCATGACAGGTCTCCAATCTCGTATTAGTCCCAACTCCAAATGGTAATTGGAGGACTTGCATGGATTTTACAGACAAAGCTTGCCCGAAGGATTATTTTCCACCGCCAAGGATTTGTGAAGAAATGCGACAAGTGTCAACAATTTTCCAAGATACCTCAAGTAGCCCCAAACAAGCTGAAACATATGCAAAGCCCTTGGCCATTTGCAATTTGGGGAATAGACCTGATCGAATCTTTGCCAACATGATAGGGGAGTGTAAAATATGCAGTAGTAGTTGTTGACTACTTCACCCAATGGGTAAAAGCTGAACCACTCCCAACAATCATGACCAAGAAATTTCAAGATTTCTTTGTCAAAAACATAATTTCCCGATATGGACTGCCAAAGAAAATAATATCAGACAATGGCACGCAATTCGATAGCGACCTATTCACCCAATTTTGTGACATGGCATAACTGAAAGCTTCTCATTAGTAGCCCATTCGCAAGAAAATGGACAAGTCGATGTTGTGAATAAAATGATAAAGGACACCTTGAAAAAAAGACTCGAACAGGTGAAGGGAGCTTGACCAGAAGAATTACTCGAAGTCCACTAGTCGTACAGAACAACACACCGAACAACAACATATCATACACCATTTTCTCTAGCATATGGGTATGAAGCCATGCTATTAGTTGAGTTAGATCCACCCTCACATCGAAGGCTAACATATGAACATAATACTAATCTCCACTTACTGATTGAGTCATTAAACTTGATAGAAGAACAAAGAGAAAAGGCTCAGCTACGAGTAGTTGCTCATCAACAAAAAGTCGCTCGATATTTTAACTCTAAAGTACGTGAGAGAAAGTGTGCTTTAGGAGATTTGGTACTTAGAAGCATTTTCCTCAATACTCACGACAAGGCTGCTGGAGTCATTGGGCCAAACTTGGAAGGTCCATATCGAATTGAAGAAATTCTTCAATCGGGAGCGTATAAAATTGCTCACTTAAATGGAGATCTCATTCCTTGCTGCTGGAATGGAGAACACCTACGCAAGTATTATCATTGAACATTTTTTTTAAAGAATGGTTTGTATTAATTAGTTTTTATTTTTACAAGTTTTTTAACAAGGGCTGGTCAGTTATTTGGCTAGTCACTTATAAGTATAAAATCGTTTGATCACTCTTAAAACACAAATTTGTCCATTTTTTATGAGAAATAAAAGGAACTATGCACAACCAGTTATTCTTGTGAATTACTGTATTTTTTACAAGTATTTTCTCATTACGTGTGTTGTTTTGCTATATTTTCATAATTATTTATAAGTATGCGAGCAGTAATGTTCAAATAGGTATTGGTCTATGGCAAGTGACTGAGTACCTTAAGCTACTCAATCACTTGGGGGGTATATAAGATACTAAGGCAAGAAAAACATATGAAAATATGTAAACACACAAGCAAAATAAGGGAAAGCATGAAATAACACTTATAATATTTTTCAACATTTTAAGATTTTGCATAAAAATATAAAGTGTTATGCTGAGCACGGTCAAGCAAGCAGATGTTGTAATAACAATTATAATATAAAAAAAGAAACTGGTCGACAATCGCTCCAACCTCCTCCTCTCCATCGATCCTCATGACCAAAGAAATCTCTGGAGATGGAAGGGCATTCTCTTCCTCCTCCAATCGAGCAGTGCATTGAGCAAGCTCAGACTCCCTTATCTGCTCCAGATGATAAACAAACTTTGCACCATGATTGTTCTTCTAGAAAATATAGAAGAAAGTGACGGTTGTACCTTGAAACCTCTCTAGGTTTCTCGCATTATTCTCCTCGAGTTGTTTCATCTTGTCCTCCCGCTCATTGGCCTCCTTCAAACTTGCGACCCAGTCATCTTAAAGCTTAATTGCCTCTTCATGGTTAGCCTTGGACACAACCTTGTATTTTTATTTTAAAGCTATGGCTTTGTCCAAGTCCTCCTTGGTCTTTTTCAGCTCCTCATTGAGGGCCTTGATTTGTTCCTATACTGCTTTTCGCTGCTCAACAAATTTGGAGTTGTCTTCTTCAACACGACACCACCCGTTATTCATGGTTAGGATAGCCTGGTGGCAGTATAAAAATTAAAGTGATTAGAGAAAAGAATAATAGTACTGACCAGAAAAACAAAAAAGCTAGAGAAGACTTACGCCGAGCATCTCGTTGAAACCACGACCAATAACCTTGTCGATTTTCAACAAAGGAAGAGAGGCAGAAGCCTCTTTGATGAGTCGATGCTTGTCCACTTTTTCCAGCTTGTCTATTGTGGAGCTAGAGGCGTTGGTCAGTATCTCATTTATAGAGGGATCTCCCACCTGCTCGGTGGAAGATTTAGGTTGAGAAGAGGGAGGACGAGTAGTGGTATTTGAAGGAAGAAGAGTCTCTATTGATCGAGATTTATTACTTGGAGGTGCCCCGCTGGTACCTTCGGCTTCTCTCTTGTAGGATTTTCTTGAGCTAGCAGTTTTGCCTCCCGAAGCGTAGATGTCAAAGGTGTTGTTGGACTGCATGATTGAAAAAGAGGCGAACAGATTAGTTAAAGTGTCAACAAGAATTCATGAAGATCAACAAGGAAGAATTCTAAGTATTGTACCCGAACTACAGTTATTGTTTGCTATGTTATCTAAGTTACTAGATCTACATACATTATCCTCCTCAAAGAAATCTGAACTAAAGCTACTGGTCGAAAAAATAAAGTTTCCATTCTTATCAAACAGACTATTAGGAACGGGAAATATATTTAAAAGAGTAAATCCATACCATTTTTGTCCTTAGACGAGTCATACACACGACCAGGGTGCTCATGTAGTTTTTCTTTCCCCTTCCCGTGGGAAGGGGGAATAGGTTCTTGTCGGGGATTGGAGCTTGGCTCCTAGATAGTGACCCCCGCTGGTCGACTCCTGGTGTAATGTCTAAAATTTTCTAATAAGGCTTAGTTCCTTGAAAACTGTGCCAGAAGAGCATAATTAGATGTTTATGAGTTAATATGATTTAATTGTGATTATATATGTGAACTATATGAGTTATATTATTATATGACCACTTATGCATGTTTAAGTGTATTAAATGTGCTTATAGGCCCATTTATGCTAACAAGGGAATTTTCGTAATTTTGACTTGCTGAGGGTATATTTGTAATTATATATGTTTTATGAGTGAGACCACATTATCCTGTGGATATATTGGAGATATTTGGCACGAGGCGATCCTAGTGAGCAATTTGGCAGAAACGTCACAATGAGGATTAATACTAGGCTTGGGGTGAGCCTAGGGGTATTTTGGTAAATTGGTGAATTATTCGGAGTTATAGGAGTATGAGTTATAACGGGGGAAAAGTATTGGTATTTGGAGGATTAGTGGATTTAGTTGGGATTTTAAGTGTAATTTGAGGTTTAGTGGGAATTGGTGTCAAATGTTCTTTTCATCCTTAGTGGACTTTGGTGGGGGACTTAATAGGCAGGGGCAATTGGGTCTTTAGCCCTTAGGTAGCTAAAACTTAGCTGAGACTCAAGCCATCCCCCACATTCACGTTCTTCCATTTCTCTTGCACCCTTTCTATTAGTTTAGGACCAAAACACTTAAACTTGGAACTTCTATTGAGAATTTGAGGAAGAAACTTGCTAAGGGTTTCAAGAGTTCAAAAGGGAGTAGAGCCACTAAGAACTTCTTTAGTTAGCTATAGATTCGAATTCTAAGAGGTAAGAAGTTATGTTTTAATTCATTTTAGGTATTCTTAAGGTGTTTGGTCAATTTCTGGCTTTTGGTGTTTTGTTAGGTTTTGGAGTATTTTAATGTTGTTTTTAAGGTGATGAGGGGTTGTATTACTGATCTATTGTCGGGTTTAGGCTCGTAAGTGGTTGAAATTGTGTATGGGATGAGTTTGGGTATGTTTGCGATTTTTGAATCGCAGAATTTCTGAGAACGCAGGGTCGTGCCGCGGCGCTGTTCTTGGGGCACTGCAACCCTCATGAACTTAGCAAGGAAGGAGGTGCCTTGAACTGACTTAGCATCGCGGTGCTTGGCAGGTTGCACCACGACACATGTGCATGGATTTTTGGGCATGGGTATCTCTGCCTAGTTGGGCACCGCGTCCCTTTGATGGGGCACCGTAGCTCAAAATGCATGTTTTTCTTAGGGCCCTTCTTGGTCCATTGTGAGGTCGTGGCACTGCTAAGGGGCGCTGTGGTGCTAAAGTAACTTTGGGGTATCTTGATTTTAGGCTTTGAGAATCTAGAGCAGAGGGCTCGGGAGTGGTTCAATTACTCGGTTTAGTGGATCTGAAGTCCGAAAGGATAAATTTTGGTCTTGGAAGCCTTTTATCGGTTTAGTTCTTGATGGATATTCCTCAATATGTTGTGACTAGGGGTAGCGCAAGCTTGGGAGGAAAGGATCATGGTCGTTATCACTTTACCTTATCACTCAGAAATTAAGGTAAGAAAACTGATACCTTCACTGAGTGTAGGGTATGCGCCCCAATTATAGGGCATGGGGATGAGCGTGTCATGAATCTGTTTAAAGTTAAATGTATACTTTGTATGAATCAATATTATTATAACTGTTGTACTAATCGCTTCGTCGTGAGGTTGTTATTGTCATTACATGCATAATGTATGTCGTAGTAGCGGGGCCATTACAGGGATGCGATATCCACTGTAGTGGCGGGGCCATCATGGGGGTGCGATATCCATCCACTTGGCATGAGTCGTATACTGTTTGAAAAATCTATGTGAACTGGTTGTGGTTATAGAGTATGCAATACATGTTAACGTTTAGCTGGATATTTGTATGATTTCTTTGGGTTTTCTTACTGAGTCTTGGCTCACAGGTGCTTCATGGTGCAGGCAAGGGCAAAGGAAAGCTGGACCAGCCATGGGTTAGAGAGCTATAGGGGCGGCGTGTGCATGCTTACCTTGCTCGGCCGCCACAATCAAGATATTTTGAGGAACAAGGGTCATTAGTTTAAATTTGCCGCTTAGGTTGGATAAGTTTGTAATTGTGATAAAGTTGTATTTTATTTAGAAAATATTGGGATCCCTTGTAATTACTCCACCCTTTTAATGAAAAGTTCACCTTATTGACCGAAACTTTTAATACCCAAACTGTCGTTTTACCTTAACTACACTTTTAAGTCCAAATGACTCGCTTAACGAGTTAAGCACTATTTTTAACACACGGTGTAACAGTTTTGGATCAGTAGGACATTACACGTGAGGGGTTGGGAGACATCATGAGGCTGGTCAGAAGAACTTTGCTCATCAGTGCCTTCTCTTGTAGCACTCCCAGCAGTCGATTCCCTCACATCTTGATCAGGATCCAAAAGGTCGACCAACCTTAAATTATTTTTAGTTACCAGCTCCTTGGCACTCTTCTCAATAGAGGTCATGCTGGCCAGGTCCACATCCACTCTACAATGCCTTGGGTAGGCTCTGGTAAAAAAAAATGGGCCTATATTTGACAAAACAGACTAAGACAAAGAAGAAAGAAACGACCAGAACATTGAACAAATTCAAGAAGAAAAAATTGTAATGCCCTGCGTTTCGGGTACCTTTAAACAACTCGGGTTGAGATTTTTTCCCCAAGTTAAGAATATCATTTTAAATAATATTATATTTGTTTGGAATTTATTTCCATGAGTTATTGCTAGACAAATCATGAATTTTGCGATTAAAAGTCAAGACAAGACTTTCGGTCTTGGACCGACACAAAAACCCTAATAGGGTAAAAATCTCGGAAACTAAAATTAAAAACTATGGCAAATATATTTCGGGCATAAAATACATTCTTCAAAATTAAAGTTTGGTAAAAAATAATAAACAGAAGAGGAAATGGAAATTTTAGGGCGTTTTGTGTTAAAATGCTTAATTTTACCGAATTGGGGAATTTTATTCCATAAATGGACCTTAATTTAAATTTTATTATGTGATTAATTAAATTAAATGTGAGAGACATTTAATTTAATTATTATACGTTAAGTTTTGTTTTTAAAACTTTATATGAGTGAAAAATGTTATAGAAAGTCATTTAGGATTTTTCTTCTTAGGAATTGTTTATTAACCTTTATATATAACAAAATAATAATATAAATGCATAAAAAGAAAAGAGGTGGCAGACCATGTTAGAGTTTTAAATTGTGTGGACCAAATTAATTAAGTTTTAAATCCCATTTAAATTAGGGTTGATGGCATCAAGTGGTTAAAGGTAAAGACACTTGAGTGTTTTAGATATTTTAGAGTAGTCTAACTCTTCCAACCCCCCAAAATCGAACCCCTCTCATAAATCACTCTCATCTTGTTAAAAAATTATCTCTCAAGTTTTCTCTACATTTTCAACCATCAAGAACACTAAGAAAGCTTGGAAGCTTAAGCTTTGGTCCAGGAAGAGTTTCCCTAAGGTAAAGTTTGAAAAAACATGACTTTTGTAAAGCTTTTAGCCATATATCTTTCAATAGCTAACAATATATGTTGTTTGGGGAGTTGGTTAAGGTTTTGAAAGAGTTTTGAAGGATTCAAAGCTAGTAGAAACATCAAAACCTAAAGCAAGAACAACAGGAGATAAAAAGTTTACTTTTTATGGTTGTTATTGTATGGTTTTTAATTTTTTAAGCATTATTTTGTATATTTAATGCTTAAAGTTTCTTATTGGTGATGTAATAAGGCTATGGTAGTTGCTTTATAATTTTTATGATGCTTTTGTGTTGATTTATGAAAATAGGGACCAAAATCCCTAAGGGGTATTGTTGAAAACCCTAAAACAAAAATACAAGTTTTGAGCTGTGACTTCCAAGGGGTCAAGCATCCACTGTATATTTATTTTGTAAATTTAAATTGTATTGTGGTGTTGTTGAGATGGAGTACATAAAATTGAGATTTTGAAACACTAAAAAATATTTAGAAATGAGTGAGTTATGCTATTTCAAAGTTTAGGTAAAAAACTGTTTTTTTTCTTCGTATTCTTAAATTCGGGACCAAGTTTGGACATCCACTGTATAGGACAAATGAACCCAGTTTTTTCTAAAGTTTGGCAGACATATTCTTGGCATAACCAAGTGCTCCACTGTAAAATTTGGTAACAAAATAATGAACGGTTTGAGAGTTATTAAGGCCAAAGTTTGGAAAAAATAAGGACTTGAAAATAAGGTCATTTTTACCTCAATGTTTGGAAAATATTTTCACCAATAAAAAATGCTCATTTTGACTTAAGATTTTACAAAGCCCTAAAAGGCATACCAAATATTGAATTGGAAAATTTTGGTAACAATTGGGTAGTAAATTTCAAGTTATGACCTAACAAAGTATGTAGTTAAAAATGGGGAAAATGAGGTTTTCACACATAGTGTAAAAATGAGATTTTAAAACTTAAGATAAAAAGTACATTTTTGCATATTGCAAGATAAAAACTTGGTAAGTCTTAAAAATATTTTGACCTAAAATACCACTTTGAGATTAGTGAGAATTATTTTTATTAAAGAATTTTTATTCTTTCTAAAAATAAAATATTTAATTTATTATTAAGTTGATAAATTAAAAGAGGGTACAAAAGCCCTATATTTTGAGAAAATAATTAAGTAAATTATTTTTCTAGTAAGAAAACTTGATTAATTGACTTAGGAGAATTAACTAGTCAAGATAAGAAATTATTAACGGTTTCTCCTAATTAAGTT
Organism: Humulus lupulus; assembly: GCF_963169125.1. Taxonomy (NCBI): domain Eukaryota; kingdom Viridiplantae; phylum Streptophyta; class Magnoliopsida; order Rosales; family Cannabaceae; genus Humulus; species Humulus lupulus. Next base: position 142,309,776 of record NC_084800.1, on the reverse strand, counting down.
AAAATTAGGAGATTTTCTTAAAACAATTTTTTAGAGATTAAAACTTTAAGAAAAATAAAAGGAAAATTAAGATGTTATTTTCTTGAAAAATAATTGAGGAATTTAATTAGTATTTTCTAGATATAATATCGGCTAAAATTTTCTATATATTTAACCGACTTGTTGAAAGCACGAGTTAATATCGACACTTTTAAGAATAAGATGTTTAGCGGATTGTGGAAAAATACTATTGCGATACTTGAGCCTAAGTATCGAGACCATAGGATAGGTCTCCCCGAGACTTAGGGCTTAGTCTCAAATTTTTTAGTATGAATTTCTTGAATGGGTTTAAAACCAAATAAGGATCATTAATCCTTACAAATGATTTTTAAAATGACCAAACTGCCAAAAATAATAATAATGAATTATGAAGTGCCATAATTAATCCAAGTATGGATAATTACAGTATTGGTTAAGCATAACTGGACTATACATTATAGGGTGAAATCTTGCTGAGAGCGAAGGACTCAAGTAAGTCAACTTCTATTGTGTGGCTACAACATGAAACGACTATTGTATTGTATGTTAGTAGACAGATACATGCACATATATACACTGTCATGGAAAGTTTGCATAGAGACGTTAGTCTAGTAGGTGCTGATTCAAAAAATATGAACGATAGATATCTGTCATATTCTATATGGCTAATTTTCGTTACACTGCTTGATTTTATTATGTCCGGTTCATTACCGCGACGAGTGGCCAAGAGGTGAGGATTGCTGGTTTAAACCTAGGGGCGCCAAAATGAATAGGACCTAGGGGCCCTCATGCTTTCTTAAATCAGTGAATGGTTAGAACCCGAGAAGTTGCTCTGATAAGTTGTTCCCGGATAGTAGCCATGAATATTGGCCATTCAGTGAGAGTGCCTAGAGATACTAGGGGTTGCCAAGTTTGAGTGAGGCTAAACACCCTAGGGGCAACTGCTCACCAGCACCACTGATTAACATAGAAGTCTTTGTAAACCTGTGTAACTTCGATTACATTCTTGAATAGTAGCAATGCCCTAGGTAACTTGATGGTTACCCTTTAGAGGGATTTACTCTTGGATAAGTAGTGATGCCCTAGGTAACTCGATAGTTACCCTTGATGGGGATATTTATTGGCTAGATCTTAGTGTTGAGACTCGGTTCTCTCTTACAGATTAGCAATTATGTTGGAGGGCGTGAAATGCCCGAATTGTTGGAAATTGTCAAGCGTTGGTCTCAAATTATATTGTGATATATTATATCTACTTGCTCTCGGATTTTGTGAGTGTAGGGATTTATTTGTTTATATGAAATAATTTTTCATTGGTTATCAGGCATAACCATAAGTTTGCCAGGGCGCTTTTGCTTTGGAAATGTTGTGTTATTTTCATAAACTAGGCTTACTCTACTCTTCTTAAACTATGTTTGAATTAAATGTTAAGTATGGCAATATGACTTTTAAATATTTTTTTATAGGGGTTATCGAGACATTTTGTTAAATGAAAACGTTTATATTTCCGCATTATCGAGTCTTGAAAATCTGGGTTGTTACAAAAATTACCTCCCTAGGTGAATGACAAATTGTCCGCTATGAAATTGGTGGTGAAGAAATACTCTAGGAAGTATTGATCCACATTGGACTTGTAGGTTATATCGTTTAGGAATGTACGGGCAGATTCCTGATGGCAGAAATGGAAGAACCCCGTATTATTTTGGTTGGGGTTGGATTTGAGATTGAACAGGTAGTTAATCTCGTGGGGAGTGGGTACATGCCATTTTTTTATGATGGTAAAGAATATAGAGTGTAGATAACACTCTATACTCATTCGAGATTATATGGAATTGAGAGATGTCAAAATAGTTTGCCAAGCCTCAGAAAAATCATGCTGAGGCAAAGTTGCCCCAACCTCGATATGGTACCTCGACCAGGCACTGCAAGTGTGACCAGGCACATATGCCCTCTGGTTGGGTGTTGGCCTGGATAAAGTAATCCAAGGAAGGCCATACTTAGAATTCTTGGACACCATCCTGGTCGATATGATGCTAGGAGGGGTGATGTACCTGGGTACATCCATTTTTATGCCTTCTTTTATAAAGGCACCGGTAAGGAGCACCTCAGGAGGCTGCTCGATTCTTACGGGCTGGCGGTTGGTCAAAGGACCCTCAACATTGGCTGCATGCTGACCAATGTGAGGATCAGGGATCTTTTTCTTTCTCTGGGCTACATTCTTTACATGGGCCATTGCTGGTTTGACTCTTTGTAGTTTTCCTCTGGGTCGGTTAGAAGAAGGATTTCTTCTGGGATAGTTGGTCGGTGGTATTGGCTGTGGTGGATCTTGTGATATGGGTAAAGTAGGCTGCTCAGAGTCTACGAACAATAAAGTTAGTAGATCTTCGTCTATTGGCCTCTCACCTCCCCAGGAATCGTGCATGAATATCTTAGAAGAAGAAGGGGAAGTTAGAATCTATGACCAATAAAGTAAGGACTAAGAAAAATAACTACTGCTCGTGGAAAATAATCCAACCTTTAGTTGACTAGCAGTATTTAACAGCAAACAAATTCTATTATGCGAGTAGTGAACGTAACAAATCAAAAGGTGAAAATGAAAAGTTTTTTCAGGAAAACTTTTTGTCTTCATTACAGGTTGGAAAAACCCAAATTGTTTTCGAGACCTAAAAATCAAATTTGTACTTCGATTTCAGACCCAAAATTAGTAGTTATACTCTGATAAAGCCTCCCTAAACATTTTTAGACTCCTAAATATTACCTAAAACACTCAAGAACATACTAAGAACTTCAATATGACAGTTACGAAAAAGAGATTATTCTTAGTAGAGACACAAGAAAATTAACGAAAAATAGAAGGGAGTATGTCGAAAACATACTTGAAGTGAAGATTACTGAAGAAATTGCGTTGAAACTGCTTTGAAATGCCTAAAAATTTGTCTCAAATTGCTTAGGAGAGAGTTTGAAACTTTAAAGTTCTTGAAGAGAGAGAAAGTTGAGGTAAAAAAATGAAGGAAAAGGAAGAAGCTTATTTATACTAATCAGGGTAGGTGAAAAGTCATGAGTCAAAAGAGGGTTTTGGAACATTGGAAAATGTAAAGTCGTCCATTCCTTCCTTGGAAACCGTTAAATCATGATTATTTACCTTTTCGAGGAAGTAAAAGTACTTTTGGACGTGACAAGTCGGTGAATGGTGGTCGAGTAAGTTTATTTAATGTTGATCGCATCATAATAAACTTGGGGGCAGATGTTTCCCTAAAAGTTAGTTTGATGACGTGGCATAAACATATGGAACGTGAAAGGCACATGGCAAGATGTTTATAGAAGAGTGTTCGACCCATGACCAGAAAAGAGAAGAAAATGTGCTATCAGACAAATTCAGGAGTTATGCGAAGCAGCAGGAAAATAAGTTGGTCATAAGATTGCGACCAGTGCTGCTCGATGGAATGCAATCAAAGCTCAAAATTAGTTAAATGTATAGATATTTGGGTCTATGGAACGCAGGATATCTGTTATTTCGAATGTAAAGTGTATTAGTTACATATTATTTTATTATTACTTGTTGCACAAGTTACGCAAGGCCCATGGCCCATCTTTGTACATCCTTGAGTCTATAAATAGAGACCCAATGATTCATTATTCCTTACGCTGTAATTCTTTAAGAGAATTCTAAGAATATTTTGATGTTATACATGTTCTTGTATCCTTTCTCTTAACTTGTGAAACTTGGATGACTCTAGTAATCTGATCGCATGTTTTGGAAATTTACATAAATAAGAGTTCTAAATGAACGTAAGTCATTACCGATCAGCGGGGCCGAACCACTATAAATCCGTGTGTCATTTTTTATTCTTAAGTTCAGTTCTTACTTCGTATAATTTATTTGACTAACTGTCGCTGGCCAATTCATGGGTCAACAATATAGAAGAGATTTAATTAATAATCTAAATTTATTGGAGCTTGAAATTATAGGTCCATAGGTTCCCAAGGTGGCTCTGTCAACACTGTTCAAGGTAATAGTTAAAACTAAGATTAAGAAGTGAAATGACTTATTTGGAAGAAATTTATCCTTTAGGGAAAATATGTAATTGAGATTAATTAATTATTTATCAATTGTCAAAATTAATTAATTATAATTTTTAAAATTATTATTAAATAGTAATTATAATTTTCAAAACTAATAAATAATAAAACAATTATTTTTGAATTAATTAGTTTTTTCTTTAAAAAAATTGTGAGAAATCAATATGATAATTCAAATTGGATTTGAATTGGTTTATAAATTGATTGAGATAATTAAAAAATTTATCTGATAAGGTTGGTTTAAATTTTTTAGATATTTTATCAATTTTGGAATAAATATATTATTAAATAAATAAATAAAATGGTTAAGACATGCCCTGAAAATGACATGTGTTGGCGTATAATAGAGACCCAAGAATCAGTATGGGATATTTTATTTATTTAACTAATTTAATAATTAAATTTGTATAAATTTTTGAATTTAATTCAATTATTAAAACAATTAAAAACAAAAGAACTTTCTAGAGTTTTAAAGTGACTTAGTGATTAGGTTTTCTAACTTTTTCACAGATAGATTTTTTACAGAGAGAAAAATTATATCTGTTTACCCAAAAAAGATTCACGTGATGATGTGGCAAGATTAGTAAGCACGTGGGATACGCGTGCCTATTTAAATGGTTATGCTCTGGTCGACCATCGACCAGAAGAGAATTCGTACGGCAAAAGGCATATTTCGTAGGTGACTAGGAATGGTCGTAATATATCAGATATTTTTTAAAGATATTTGATCTCGCAATTATGTAATAATTATAATTTCCATTATTATTCAAATACGTTTGTATTAAATGTAATCAAGGCCCATTGACCCATGAGGAGATCCATGAGCCTATAAATAGGACTCAAAGGGCTCATGAGAGGGATCTTTAGAGACTGAGAGAGAAAATCATTGTTCTTACGCAATTCTTTGTATCTATTACTGAGCTTGTGAAACTTGGTAAACCCTTGTTTACTGATCTCAGGTTTTCATTACATTAATAAGAACACTAAGCGAACGTAAGTTATTACCATCACTTGGGGCTGAACCGCTATAAATCCTTCTGTCATTTTCTTCTTGATTGGAATTCATCTAATTTCTATCGATTTATTTGACTCTTTGTCATTGACCAAATCGAGGGTCAACATTTTGGTGCTTTCATTGAGAGTTGAACTCAAAACCTCCAAGAAGATTAAATGGCGAAAACAACTAGGAAAACTGGGTAAACCTATGGGAATGTGCCAAACCAACCTCCTCCATAAGGTGTAGCTGAGGATGAACCACATGTGGAATTAGAAGATGAGGAGATGGATGCTTAAACTTTGAGAATGACTTTGATTATGCTGCAAGAAGAATTAGCTAATTTGAGAGCTAATCAAGAGAATGTGGCTGAAATAATGGTGTTGCAGCAGAGGGAGATTGATAGGCAGCACCAAGAGTTGAATGAGCGGCAGGCTGACATGGACCGCCAATAGAGGGATGCCACTGCCACCTTGGAGGCAGCCATTCAATTAGCACGAGGAAAACCTACACTTGCCTCCCAACTTGATCAGCCACCTAGTGCTCACCCACAACAAAATCCGTATTTAGAGCATCCCCAGCATCACCACAATCCACCACAACCAATGCATCCTCAGAGGCTAGATCAACCACCTGTTGCTCAACAAGAGAGGCCTTTCCAGGTTCCTGAGCAGCAACCACCCTCTCGCACTTGTCGAGAAAACACCCAGTTTCCAAGGCAGAATAGGGCCGAACAAAATCCTAGAATCCCTAGACGCCTAACGGCTGAGGAACAAAACCCCCCAAGCAGAGGACAACTTCTTTTAGGGGCAGAAGGCAGGCGGAGTTAGGTTCTACGGTCAGGGGTCCCCCATGACATAATAATGCCAGGGGACCTACCGACCAATGCAGGCCTCCACCTATCTATCAGGACGTTCCAGTAGGGAGAGAGGGAAATAGTGCGAACAACAGGTCACACCGTCATAGGTCACAATTTAGAGATGGCCATGATTATAATGAGGCATATTCTAGCAGGAGGAATGCTGGTCGATGACAAGAGGAGAGGGGTGAAGGGCAGAACCCCCTGCCAATGGAGAACCGACCAATAAGCCAGAATGCTGGGGGAAACTTAAACAACCCAATGTCTTTGACCGACTAGGTGTGAGTGAGCAAAGGCGTGGGGATGAAGATCTGATGGATGTTCTCAATGATCTAAGAGAAAGACATGACGAGTAATTCCCCGCAACACCGGTCGCTCCAGCAATACCAAATGTTGTACAGGCCCAGCTAGATGCTTTAAATTAGGCCGTCCAACAACTGGTTAGGAACCGTACATCCCATATAGAATTTGATCGGAGAAAGGGCGCTCCATTTGTGCAAAGAATCGCTGTGGCAAAGACTCCAAGAAAATTTAAAATGCCGGTCTTACCCAACTTCACTGGATTAGAAGATCCTGTACCTCACGTTAAAAATTTGAGATACAGATGGACATCCAAAATGTGTCAGACGATATTCGGTGCAGAATTTTTCCGGCAACTTTATCCAAAACTGCTTAAGAGTGGTTTTTCAAATTCCCTCTAGCCAGTATAGTTTCTTGGGAAATGTTTGTAAAGGAGTTTTATGGACAGTTCTATGTTGATCGAGTACATCTGACTGAGGCCAATCAGTTGGTCAAAATACGCCAGAAGGAAGGAGAGACCCTGAAGGGGTATATTTAACGATTCATGTGAGCAGCCGCCAATGGATCTGGGAAAATGAATGGCAATGAAAAAAATAATGGGAAGAATGGGGGAAAAAGGGCGAACCACGAGCCAAAAACGTCTGATAGCAAGCGCCTAGAACAAAATAGATACGAGCCAAGGTTCACCAGTTACATAACCCTAGTCGATAGCAGAACAGAGGTATACCAGGCCAGTCACACTACTGTTCCCTTTAGGCGACCAACCCCAATCAGGAAAGATATATCCAAGAGAGACACTACCACGTTTTGTCATTTTCATAACGACTATGGCCATGACACCAACGAGTGCAACTAGCTCAAGGATGAGATTGAGTTCCTTATCAGACAAGGACATCTGAGGAGGTATGTGCGAGCAGCTAGAGGTTCTCAGCAAGAGGCTCAAGGGGGCAACAAGCAAGCACCTGTATGCCAACACTCGCCTCCTTTACAGCCAGCTTCAGTTGCTGGTACATTGCTGACCATCTGCGGAGAACCACACATAGCAGGTGATAGTGGGAAGGTAAGAGAAAGGTATGCCAGAACTTACGTCAAGATTAGGATATTGAAATGCTAAACATCGAGGAGCAAACTTCCAAAAAAGCTCGAACAGAGGAAGAATCAATAACTTTCTCCGAGCTAGATGCTCAACATGTTCGATTTCCCCACTCAGATCCTTTGGTCGTGGATTTTAGATCGCCAACATGATGGTGAAGCGAGTGTTGGTGGCTACAGGAAGCTCAGTCAACATTTTTTTTTTTTTTATAAATCTTCACTGGAAAGGATGAAATTGTAAGTGCAAGATTTGGAACCATGCAACCAAACCATTTATGTTTTTTCCGGCGAAGGGCTCGCACCGACTGGTACGATCAGGTTTCCAGTCATAGCAGGGGCTGCACCTGCGAATAAGACATTACTCACTACTTTCATAGTAGTTGATTGTCCTTCTGCAGATAACGCTGTGATGGGAATGCCCATTCTCGTCGATCTACGGGCAGTGACCTCAGTATGGCATTTGTCCATGAAGTTTCCAACCGATGCAGGAATTGGATGCACTTTGGGAAACCAGCGAGAAGCATAGGAATGTTATAAATCCTCGATCACAAAAGCAAAAAGAGGTAGATCAGGAGAAAAGCCGGGAAAAGGTTGCTGGTGACAAATGAAATACAAGCCGAATCAGGTGAACATGTCACCAAATAGGGTATTGCCCAAAGTGAGGATAGGGATTTAGATCCTCGCTTTGGGGATTTTTAAGAGAATGTTGGACCCATGGAAGACCTCAAGGAGGTCCAATTAGAAGAAGCAAATCTGACCAGGGTTGTGAAAGTCGGTAAAAACTTAAAGACAACAACAAAAAACAAACTGGTGGAATTTTTGAAAGAGCATTAGGAGGTTTTTTCCTGGTCGCATAAAGATATGGTTGGGATAGACCCAGTAGTGATCAGCCATGTCTTAAGATAGACAAAAACTTTCCACCTGTGCAACAAAAAGAAAAGGCTGCTCGACAAAGACAGATCGAAGGCCCTAAAAGAAGAAGTCGATAAGCTGAAGGAAAATGGATTCACCAGGGTAGCGTTTTATCCATCTTGGGTCTCTAATTCCGTACTGGTTCCCAAGCCAAATGGCAAGTGGAGGATGTTCGTGGATTTCACAGACCTTAATAAAGCCTGCCTGAAGGATTGTTTCCCACTTCCAGGAATCGACCAGCTAGTCGATGCTACATCAGGGCATGAGATTTTATCGTTCATGGATGCATACTCTGGATACAATAAAATTAGTATGCATCCACTTGATGAGGATCACACTAGCTTTCGAATAGATATGGGACTTTACTGTTATAAAGTAATGCCCTTCGGTTTGAAAAACACTGGTGCGACTGGTCAGCCATATGTTCAAAGAGATGATCAGCGTTAACATGGAAGTATATGTCGCTGACATGTTGGTTAAGTCAAAGAAGGCTGAAGAACACATCATGGACCTACAAGAATGCTTCAACATCTTGAACAAATATCAAATGAAGCTGAACCCTCTCAAGTGTTCCTTTGGTGTTGGATCAGGAAAATTTTTGGGATTCATAGTAAAATCATGAGGAATCAAAGCAAATCCTGAAAAAATTCAGGCACTGATCGAGACGCAGTCTCCTGCCAAGATTAAAGATATTCAAAGCCTAACTGGAAGGATTGTCGCCCTGAGTAGATTCATATCTAAGTCAATGGAAAAGTGTGTTCCATTTTTTAATCTACTCAGGGGTAAAAAGAAGTTTGAATGGACATAAGAGTGCGAGCAGGCCTTTCAGGCGTCAAAATCCCACATATCACAACCACAAATCTTGTCCAAACCAGTCAAAAAAGAAACTTTGTTCATTTACTTGGCAATCACAGAGTTTTCTGCTAGTGCTGTTCTAATTAGAGAAGAAAAAAAACATTCAGAAAGCAATATACTGTGTAAGCAAGAGGCTAGTGGGGGCAGAATTACGGTATCCACCAATTGAAAAGTTGGCCTATTGCTTGATTTTGGCCTCTAGAAAGCTGCGACTCTACTTTCAAGCTCATCCCATCATGGTATTCACTGACCAACCATTACGGCAAGTCTTGCAGAAACCAGAAGCCGCTGGTCGGTTATTAAAATGGGCAGTTGAACTAGGGCAGTTCAAAATTTCTTATTCTCCACGAGCAGCTGTGAAAGGACAAGCTATAGCAGTTTTTGTTGTAGAATTCACCGGAATCCCAGTTAGCGAACCTGTGGAAGAAACTAAAAGTCAACGTCAAGCTCCTTCTTGGAAGTTGTTCATAGACGGCTCTTCCAACGAGCATAATGCAGGAGCAGGTTTGATTTTAATCACACCCGAAGGACATCGATTCCACTATGAAATCAGATTCAACTTTACAACGTTCAACAATGAAGCCGAGTATGAAGCTCTGCTCGCAGGCTTAAGACTAGCTAAGGACATGGATATAAAGTCACTAGAAATATATAACGATTCCCAGCTAGTAGTTAATCAAATTATGGGAGAGTATCAGGCTAGGGGTCTCAGGATGGTTGCTTATTTGAACAAAGCAAAGGACATATTGGCAAAATTTGAAAAGTATACTCTCCAACAAGTGCCTCGTGATCAGAATTTAAATGCTGATGCCTTGGCCAAGTTAGCAAGTGTGAAAGATGTCGACGCCTTAAGCATAGTACCAGTTGAGCATTTGTTTGCACCGAGCATTCAAATACAAGAATCCTCACTAGTGATTCAAGCTATAAACACATGGATGACGTCCATCGTCGAATATCTCGAACAGGGATTGCTACCAGCGGAAAGACACAAGGCGAGGATGCTTCCAAGAAAATCGGCTCGATTTATTTTGGTTGATGGAATTTTGTATATGGAGGATTCTCAATGCCTTTGTTACGGTGTGTTTCTAAGGAGAAATCCAAGGAACTGATGCTAGAGGTCCACTGAGGCTTCTGTGGAGATCATGCTGGAGTGCAGAGTTTGTCAAAAAAGATCTTAAGACAAGGGTATTTTTGGCCTACCATGAATGAGGACTCTATTGATTTTGTTCGAAAATATAACAAGTGCCAGATATTCTCAAAGATAACGTGAGCAGCCCCAAATGAGCTCAAACAGATGCAAAGCCCGTGGCCATTCACAGTATGGGGAATTGATCTGATCGGGTCTTTACCTGTAGGAAAAGGGAATGTCAGGTATGCAATAGTTGTTGTTGACTACTTTAGAAAGTGGCCCAAAGCTGAGCCACTAGCAACAATAACGACCAAGAAAGTATTGGACTTTGTTATCAAGAACATCATATGTCGATATGGGTTGCCAAGGAAAATTGTCTCAGATTATGGCACACAATTTGACAGTGATCTTTTCACTGATTTCTGCGAAAGGCATGGAATTATAAAAAGTTTTTCATCAGTAGCTCATCCACAGGAAAATGGACAAGTTGAGGTCATCAACAAGACTCTGAAAGACACACTGAAGAAGAGACTCGAAGAAGCAAAAGGGGCATGACCAAAATAATTTCCAAAAGTACTCCAGTCGTATAGGTTATCCCACCGAACAGCAAGAGGCCATACGCCATTTTCCTTGGGCTACGGGTATGAAGCCATGTTGTCTGTTGAGCTAAATCCACCATCACATAGAAGGCTCACATCAGATTAGATTACTAATGATCAATTATTGATGGAGTCTGTGGACTTGGTCAATGAAAGGCGCGAGCAAGCTCAACTTCGAGTGGCAGCTTACCAGCAAAAGGTCACTCGATATTTTAACTCTAAAGTACGTGTAAGAAAGTTTAACGTGGGGGATTTGGTACTTAGAAGAGTTTTTCTCAACACTCACGATCTGGCTGCCGAAGTGCTCGGACCAAACTGGGAAGGTCCGTATCAGATTGAAGAAATCCTTCAACCATGCACATATAAACTTTGTCGCTCTAATGGAGATCTCATTCCTCGCCATTGTAATGGAGAACACCTGTGCAAGTATTATCAATGAACAATTCTTTTTAAAGAATTGGCTTGTATTAATTTTACTTTATACAAGTTTATGAATTAGGGGTAGTCATTCATATGACTGGTCGCTTACAAGTGTAAGATCAATCTTTGATCACTCGTACAGACACGAATTTTGTCCATTTATTATGAGAAATAAAAGGAATTGTGCACATCTAGTTATTCTTGCCAATTATTGTATTTATTACAAGTATTTGCTCATTACGCGTGTTGTTTTGCTATATTATCGATAATTATTTATAAGTATGCGAACAGTAATGTTCGAATAGGACTTGGTCATGGCAAGTGACCGAGAACCTTAAAGCTCCTCAATCACATGGGGGGCATATAAGATACTAAGGAAGCTAAGCATATCAACATGCATATGTAAACACACAAGAAAAATAAGGGAAAGCATACTACGACACTTAGAGTACTTTGCAAAATTTTTAATTAAATTTTGTAAAATCTAGACAAAGTGTTATGCTAAGTTTGGTCATATGAGCAGATGTTATAATAGTAATAAAGATATTATAATATCATAATGAAATGTCTATACACCGTGAGCAGTCTTTACACTGCTCGAATTTAATTAAAATTAAAAGAAAAGCTGCATTACATAGCAAAATTGTCTTAACATTATGAACGAATGTTCGCATATTTTTACAAAGTAAAAAAAAAAAGAAAAAATTATTGCACTGTTGGAGGAAGGTCTTGCTGAGAGTGCTGGTCGACCGTATTTCCCGCATCTTCTTTGGCTTCGTTGATGCCTATCGCCAAGGAAATTTCAGGAGATTCCTGAGCTTTTTTTTCTTCTTCTAGGCGAGTAGTTCACTTCGCAAGTTCAACTAGCCTCATCTGCTCGAGGAGGTAGTTGAAGTTCACCACTAGGTTGTTCTTCCAGAGCAGATAGAAACAATTGAAGGTCGCTCCTCTGAACTTCTCCAGGTTCTGGGAGTTAGTTTCCTCGAGCAGCCTGACTCGCCCCTCCAGCTCAGTGACCTCTTTCATGCTGGCCACCATGTCATCTTGGAGTTTGGTCGCTTCTTTGAAGTTGTTCTCCGAAGCCTCCTTGAACTTTTCTTTGGCGGCAACAGCTTTGGCCAACTCCTCTTGGCACTTCTTCAACTCCTTGCTCAAGCTGGCAACTTTAGTCTCGGCTGTCTTAACCTTCTCCTCGCACACCTTGGTCTCCTCAGCATGTTTGGCCTCTATCTCCTCAGTACGACGCCAACTATGGCTCATGGTCAGGATACCTTGCGAACAGAAAAAAAAAAAGTGAAATGGTTAGAGACAATTGGAGAAAATGTTGCTCGACTGAAACTATAAAAAAAAATATACTTACACTAAGGACTTCAGAAAGCCCACGACTCATCACCTGGCTGTGATTCAGTGGGGGAAGATGAGAAAAGGCTTCCTGGCTACAACGGTGCCGGGACAGTCTTTGCAGCTTCTCATAGGTAGCGTTGAAGGTGTTGTTTAGTAAATCAGCAGCCGGGGATCTCCATGCCTGCTCGGAGGAAGGGCCATTGCGAGGAGGAAGAGGGGGCGTTGTATTTCTGGAAGGAGTTGGAGGATCTTCTGTTTGAGCCCTTTTTCTGGAGGGATCATTGCTACTCTCCCCAGGATGCCTCCTCCTTGGTTTCTTTTTATTCGCAGGAGCATCGACATTTGCATACATGTCAAAGGCATCTTCAGAAGGCATGACTGTAAATCACAAACAAACGATAAGACAAAGTAGTTTGGAGAAGTAATGGAATAAAGGAAAGGGAAATTCTAAGTAGTATGCCCAAACCATTATTATTGGTTGATATATTATCTATAGAACTATAGCTACACTCACTATCTGCCTCGAAGAAGTCTGAATTAAAATCACTGGTCGTAAATTCAAAGTTGCCATCCCTATCGAATAAGTGACAGGGGATAGGCAAGTTATCTAAGAGTGAGAGGTCTATACCATTCTCGTCAGAGGATTCAGATATAGAGCCAGTGTACTCTGGTAGTTTTTGTTTTCCCCTCCCATGGTGGGTAGGGGTGGCAGCAGACCGAGGGTTGCTGGGTGGTTCTTGGATGGTCACTCCTGTTGGTTGTTGCCTCTGAGGTTGTGACACATCTTGTTGTTGTTCGAGGATTTCCTCTCCAGTAGCACTCCCCGCGGTGGATTCCCTAACTACTTGATGAGGTTCCAAAAGGCCGACCAGCCTTAGGTTGCTTTCAGTTACCAGCTCCTTGATGCTTTTCTCTATGTTCATCATGCTGGCTAAGGTTGTGGCCCTTATCTCCATCTCTGGAGTGGGGTCTGGTCGGTGCCATGGACCTAGGTGCAATGCCAACTTGCTAAGGACAATCAAAGGAAAAATCGACATAAATAAATGACCAGAAGGTCCGACCACAGATTGAAAAATTTACCTCCTCGAGTGAAGGCCAGGTTTTCGGCGACCAAGTCCGTCATAAGGAAGTACTCCTGGAAGTATTTTCCTACGTTGGATTTTCAGGTAACATCACTCAGGAATATGCGGGTAGATTCCTGGTGGCAGAAGTGGAAAAACCTCGAGTTATTTTGGTTGGGGTTGGATTTGAGATTGAATAGATAGTTAATCTCGTGTGGTGTAGGAACATGCAATTTTTTGTGGTTATAAAGGATATAGAGTGCTGATAGTACTCTATATCCATTGGGTGTTATTTGAAAAGGGGCGACCTCGAAATAATTGGCTACCCCTTGGAAAAATTTGTGCAAGGGAAAGATTTCCCCTGCCTCGATATGAAACATCGAGGCGCTAAAGGCACCTCCAGACATGTTTGTCCTTTGGTCGGGTGTGGGTCTGTGTAATGTAACTCCGGGAAGCCCATACTTCTTGGGATACTTAGCCACCATCCTAGTCGATATGTCACTAGGAGGGGCGATGTACCATTCCTTTTCTGCTCGAGGACCATCGAGAGGACGGGCTTTTGGATGAATGTCTAGTGGTGAGAAATTTAGAGGTGGAGGGTCATTTGATGGACCCTCAATATTGGGTGTTGGTTTGTTAGGAGGAGAATTTGTGGATTTCTTTTTCTTACGAGCTATGTATTTGACACGACCCATGTGTGGCTGACGGTCTGAAGGACTGGTCATGGGATTGTGATGTGAAAATGAAGGCTTAGAGAAAGGAAAGGAAGGTTGTTCTCTTGGTCCTCAAACAACAACGCAAGAAGATCATCGTATATTGGTCTCTCAACGCCCTAAGGATTGTGCATGAATATATGCGAAGAGCAAAGGGGAAGCGAGAATCTACGACCAATAGATAGAAGAAGAGAAATATAAGGATAACGTTGTTTGTGTATAAAAGTTAAGCTTTTATACGACCAGCAGCATCCTAATATAAACACTACAAACATGCGAGCAATTTGAAAAAACAGATCAAAAAGTGAAGGTGAAAAGTTTTTTCTTGAAAACTTTTTGACTCCGAAAACAGGCGGGAAACACCCAGTTTTTCTAAAAATAGAAAAATCAAATTTTCACTTTGATTTCGGGCCCTAAATCAGTACTCCTATGTCCCATGTTAATTTCTAAACCTCACCTAGTGTTTTATACTACCTAAAATTTCTAGTCTAGCATTTTTCTGCATATATTTGTACAAACCCAATTACTCGAAAGTTTTTTCTCAAAGAACAATGGAGGCCCAAATCAGAAAACTCACGAAATTTATTCTAGATGGCATAGAGGAGAAGGTGGGTTCGAAACTTACTTGGATTATGGTTTGCAGAAGAATCACAAGGATTATTGCTCGAAGTGAAGTTGAAGGCATCTCGGATCACGGAGGTTTTCTGGGTTTTTTCTTGAAATTTTTTTATGGGTTCTTGAAGAGAGAGAAAACTTCGGTAAAAAGTGAAAAGTGGGAAAGGTAATATATTTATATTGATCGTGGTGCAGTTGAAAAGGTAATGATGGGAGTGGGATTTCGATGTATTGGAAATCGTCGAAATATTTTTGGGAAACTATAAAAGTCATGATTGCTTACTTTTTTGAAAAGGGGCTGACAGATGTGACAGGTCAGACGAATAGCTGGTCGAGTAAGTTTATTAAATCCTGGTCGTAGTAAAATAAACTCGGGGGCAAATGTTTACCCAAAAAAGATTCACTTGATGACGTGGCAAGATTAGTAAGCATGTGGGATACGCGTGCCTGTTTAAATGGTTACGCTCTGGTCGACCATCGACCAGAAGAGAATTCGTACGGCAGCAGACATATTTTGTAGGTGACCAGGAATGGCCGTAATATATCAGATATTTTCTAAAGATATTTGATCTTGCATTTATATAATAATTATAATTTCCATTATGATTCAGATACGTTTGTATTAAATGTAATCAATGCCCATCGACCTATAAGGAGATCCATGAGCCTATAAATAGGACTCAAAGGGCTCATGAGAGGGATCTTTAGAGACTGAGAGAGAAAATCATTGTTCTTACACAATTCTTTGTATCTATTACTGAGCTTGTGAAACTTGGTAAACCCTTGTTTACTGATCGTAGGTTTTCATTACATTATTAAGAACACTAAGTGGACGTAGGTCATTACCATCACTTGGGGCCGAACCGCTATAAATCCTTATGTCATTTATCTTCTTGATTGGAATTCATCTAATTTCTATTTTTTTATTTGACTCCGTGTCATTGACCAAATCGAGGGTAAAAAATATCGTATTTTTTGTCTAAGCCTAAAAGCCAATCTAAGACCTAATTCCAAAATCTCATGTGTTGACTACATCTTCTGAATCACTAAATATTTCCACTGTTACTCTACGTGCCCACACATGTCTTGAGGTGTAGAGAACACTAATGAAGATCGTGGTCTGACTATCTATTGATTGCTTGGATTGGATGTTCGTTAATTAAATACTAAAAGATTGCAAGGAGTCTTGATAGACATCAAGTGGTATGTTCTGCTTCTTTGTATTTGTTTTGATAAATGTATGTATATTAATGGATTCGTTATTTAAATCTTGTTTAAATAAATTTTTTAAAATCACTTGGGCCCACAACCTTGAGCATATCCCTGTGCACATGGTAAACTTGTTACCAACAATTGGTACCAGATTTTTTCAAAAGTTACACTTTAATACCCAAATATTTTTTTTGGCGGTGATAATACCTAAATCTACAATTTTGGTGCAACCGTTAGTACACACTGTTAATTGCCCGTTAAGTATCTACGTGGCACATTTTTATTAGTCTAATTGGCGGCGATAATACTCAAATCTTTTCAAAAGTTACACTTTAATACCCATTTTTTTGCGGTAATACGTAATTCTACAATTTTGGTGCAATCGTTAGTACTCATTATTAACTGCCTGTTAAGTATCCATGTGACACATATGGATTTTGGGATGATTTTAGACTAAATTATTTAAATCCTTTAAATGTTATAAAAATCATTTTACATTAAAAAAATATATAAAATATTATTGAAAACTAATTAATAATATGAATTTTGGGATGATTTTGAGTTTCAATTTTAATTTGGGTTGTTTCGAATTCGTAAAGTTTAGTTTTATTAATTAGTTTCTAATAATCTTTTAGATTTTTTAAACTTTAAAATGATTTTTTGCTGTATTTAAAGAATTTAAGGATATTGGCGGTGGTAATACCAAAATCATTTATAAAGTTACACTTTAATACCTAAATTTACGAGTATAAAAATGTGTCACGTTGATACTTAACGACAAGTTAGTGGTGAGTACTAACGGTTTCACCAAAATTGTAGATTTATGCATTATTACCGTCAAAAAAAGGATTTGGGGTATTAACGTGTAACTATTGAAATTTTTTGGGTATTATCACCACCAATATCCTTAATGTTTTTATGTGTTATTTAAATTTGTTGCATTCATGCATCATATTTACATCCCAAAATTGATGATATTTATTATATATGCTGTTATATTATTTTATAATATAATGTAATATTATATTATATTATAATATATTGTTTTAGATTAAATAAATGTGACAAAGAGTGTCACATATTGTAATATATAATAGAGAGTTACAATATTTAGATATATGAGACATATCCAAATAATGTAACATATTTAGTGTTACAAATTTGTAACTTCCAAATATTACCCTTTATTGTGTAAATTTGGTGTTACACAATATTGAGATGAATTTCATAAAGCCATTTGAGAAATGGCTGTTAGAGATATGATTTTAACCCCAATAATGTGTTTCGAGGGTTACAAAATCATTTGAGAGGGTTTGCAACCGTTTGGAAAAACAGCACAAAATTTTGTGCTGAAAATGGTCAGTGGCCGCGGCCACAGGCCAAAAATTGACAAATTTTTCAGTTTTTTCAATCTTTGTTGAACGGCTCAAACAACCCAAATAACTCCCAAATCTCATTTTTAATTCCATATTAATCCAATTAAACATTGGTAATAGCCATGGGGGTTGGTGGAATTTGAAATTCAAAGGGTGTCTCTAAACTCTATAAATAGGAGCCTATAGCTCACTTGAAAGACACAACATTTCTATCCATTAGAGCACTTGGCTAGAAACACCTTGAGGCTTGATAATTCCATAAAGCATTTCCAATATCTGAGAGAGATCCCTTAGTGCTTGAGTTAGGGGGAAATAAGCTTTTGGACAAAGGTTTTAAACCTTGATCAAGTTGGTGATCCCCAACCCACTTCACTTAGGTTGTGTAAGTGAGAGTTTACTTTTGTTTCTGTTCTTCATTTTATTCTATTGTTTTCTTCTTATTCTCTTGTTCTATTTACTTGTATATTTTGTTTAAGAGTTGTAATCTTTTCTTTTGGTCCAAACACTTTATTTTACTTGTAATATTTGCTTAGAGTTGTATTCTCACTATTCTTTTCTTCTTCATCATCTTCTTCCTTTTCTTTGTTTATTTGTAATTTTCAGTTATAGAGTTGTAACCTTATTTAATCAATCTATATTTATTTGTAATATTATTGCATAGAGTTGTAATATTCTTACCCATTTCCATTGAGGCAATCTATTTTTTCCTAACATATGCCAAATTCATTTTTTTTATTTATTTCAACAATTATGTCTAGCTCAAACTTTGTTACTGCTTTACTTGCAAATGAGAAACTTACTGGTGATAATTATAAGAAATGAAAATCAAACATGAACATTGTGTTGATTTGTGAGAACCACAGGTTTGTCTTTACGGGGAATGTCCTGAGGTCCCTACTTCCACTGCTCCCAAAACTGCTAAGGAGAAGTATGATGCTTAGATATTATCCAACAACAAGGCTAAGTGCTACACGTCTGCTAGTATGAGTGATGTACTCAGAAAGAAGCATGAAGACATGGAAATTGCATATGAGATATGGGAATCTCTACAAGCCATGTGTGGACAGTAGTCTGATCAATGCATACATGAGGCTACTAGAGCCTATGTGAACATGAAAAATGAAGAAAGGTGTTTTTGTCAAAGAACATGTTCTAAACATGATCAATACCATGCATGACGCAGAAGATCATGGAGCAACCATTGAAGAGAAGGCTCAAGTTAGCTATATACTTGAATCACTCACACCAACTTTTTCCACTTTTAGTACCTACTATGTTATGAAAAAGTTGGAGTATATTGTGAATTAGCTGTTAAATGAGTTGCAAAATTTTGAATCAATCAATAAGAGTAATACAAAAGTAGAAGAAGAAAATGTTGCTGATTCTAAACCTTCCTCTTCTAAAGGAAAAAGTAAGAATAGAAAGAAATCCAATGAAAAGGAAAATGACAAACACGGAAAGAAGCCTAACAAGTAATCTGAAGGCAAGGAGAACAAAGAGAATAAGGATAACAAAACATCCAAGAAAAAGCAGCCCAAGGGGACATGCTTTCATTGTGGAGTTGATGGTCATTAGAAGAGAAACTATCCCAAGTATCTCACATGCCTAAAAGAGAAGAAGAAATGTAGATTTGATTTACTTTTTTTAGAAGCCTGTTTAGTGGAAGATGATATATCATCTTGGATAGTTGATTTTAGTGCCACTAACCATGTTTATTTTATTTACAAAATCTTAGTACTTCGAGGGAGCTTGCTGATGATGAGGTGACTATGAGGGTTGGGAGTGTTCAGATTGTCTCCTCCAAAGCAGTTGGAACAACCTGTTTAGAATTTGATAAAAATAAATTTCTTGTTTTATACAATATTTATTTTATTCTTGGATTTACTAGAAACTTAATTTATGTTCTATGTTGCATGAACAATTTTTTAATATTTATTTTAGTAATAGTTCGATTCCTATTTTGAGATCTGGCAGTGAAATTTGTTATGAAAAATCCATTGATGGGCTATACAAACAAAAGGCAAAAAAATGATCAATCTATAACTTTGAAATGTTTAAAGTTGCTAATCCTAGATTTATTAAGCATCAAAAGACTGATTCTGATATTGATACATATCTTTGGCACTTGAGATGGTGACATGTTGGTTAAGATAGGATAACCAGGTTAGTAAAGGAAGGATCTTTAAGAGAATTAACTATTGGTTTGCTTTCAGTTTGCTAATCCTGTCTAGAAGGAAAAATGACCAAAAGACCTTTCTCTGCTAATGGTTCAAGATCCACAGAACTACTCCAACTTGTACACATTGTCATTTGCGGTCCACTTAATGTACAAGCAAGATGAGGGTTACCTATACTTAATGTAAAGGAAATTTGAAACTTTTGGGAAGTTTAAAGAATTCCAAGTAGAAGTTGAAAAACAATTAGGTAAATCACTAAAAGTTCTTTGATCTAATCAAGGAGAAGAGTACTTGGAATATGAAGTTGAGGACCATTTGTGTGATCATGAAATTCAATCCTAACTCACAACACCTAGAACACCACAAGAAAAAGGTGTTTAAGGAAGAAGGACAAAACATTACTAGTTATGGTTAGATCAATGATGAGCTATTCATCATTACCACTGTCATTCTAGGGTTATGCAATTCAATGTGCAATGCAAATATTGAATGTTGTCCCATGTAAGTAAATACAGAAGACACCATTAAAACTATGGAATGGTAGGAAACCTAGTTTGCACCATTTTTGTATTTGGGTTGTCCAAGACACGTGCTAAAGGGAAAGATTGAGAAGTTGGACTCACGGACTGAATTGTGCTTGTTTGTAGGGTATTCCAAAGAGACTAGATGTGGTATATTCGATAGTCCAAAAGAAAACAAAACATTTGTATCAACAAATGCAACTTTTCTTGAACATGACTATATTAATAACCACAAGCCTCTCACTAAAGTTGTACTCGAGGAAAAAGTCTCAGATCAAATAAATAAATCATTGACTGTTCACAATGAACAACAATAATAAAAAGCCACAAGTTCTAGTCATAATTATAGAGAGCCTAGTCATTGTTGAAGGGTTGTTAGGCAACCAATTCGCTATGAACACGAAGTTCAAATGCTTGTGTTTGTCACAAATAAAGATGATCCATTGACATATAGAGATGCAACGAGAGATTTTGAAAAAGTAAAATGGAAAGACGCCATGAATGTAAAAAAGAAATTGATGTATTCCAATTTCATCTTGATTTTTTAAGATCTACCTGAAAATGTTAAACCTGTCGGTTGTAAATGGATATTCAAGAAGAAAAGATGAGCGGATGGGAAAGTGGAGACTTTCAAATCAAGGCTTGTAGCCAAAGGCTATAGTCAGAGAGAAGGGGTTGATTATGAAGAAAATTTTTCTCTCGTGGCCATCCTGAAATCAATTCACCTGCTCTTGTCCATAGCTGCTTGCATCGATTATGAGATATGGAAAATGGATGTAAAGACAACATTTCTAAATGGATATCTTGACGAAACCATTTATATGTCTCAACCAGAAGGGTTTGGAGTCAAAGGTCAAGAGAAAAATGTTTGAAGGCTTTTTAGGTCCATTTATGGACCCAAACAAGCTTCAAAATCATGGAATCTAAGATTTGACGACACAATAAAAATGTATGGTTTTGAACAAAACATTGATGAACCTTGTGTCTATAAAAAAATCAAAGAAGGCATAGTAGTCTTCTTATTTATTTACGTTGATGATATTCTATTGCTTGGAAATGACATAGAAACATTAACAAAAGTGAAGAAATGGCTCTAAACAATTCCAAATGAAGGATTTGGGTAAGCAAACTACGTTTTGGGCATTTAGATCCTTATGGATCTACATAACAAAGTTTTGTCACTATCTCAAGCAGCTTATATTGATAAGGTACTGGAACGCTTCAGAATGCAAAATTCTAAGAAGGGTGACCTGCCAACCTGTCATGGAATTTTCATTTCTAAATAACGTTGTCCTAAGAAACTTCAACAAGAAGAGGACATGAGAAAATATCCCTACACCTTTGCAGTAGGTAGTATGATGTACGCCATGCTATGTAGAAGACCTGACATTTGCTATGCAGTAGGGATATTCAGTCGTTATCAATCCAATCCAGGATTGAGTCATTGGGTTGCAATAAAGAATTTTATCAAGTACATAGGAAAACTAGAGAATATATGCTTGTATATTCAGGTGGTGACCTAAACCCCACTGGTTACACTAATTCATGTTTTCAATCGAACATATATAGTCATAAATTGACTTACGAATCAATGTTTGAACTTGGTGGAGGAGCTGTAGTCTCGCGTAGTATCAAACAAATTAACATTGCAGATTCTACCATCGAAGCTGAATACATAGCAGCTTGTGAAGCAGCTAAAGAGGCTGTGTGGCTCAAAACTCTCTATACTGATATGGAATTTATTCCATACATGGATAAGCCATTGGTCATGTACTGTGAATATAGTGGGGAGGTAGCAAATTCAAAGGAACCAAGGAGTCATAAGAGGGGAAAGCACATCGAGAAGAAGTACCAGTTGATCAGGGATATAGTCCATAGAGGTGATGTAGCAGTTATGAAGATAGCTTCAGAACATAACCTTGTAGATCCTTTCACTAAGTCTTTTAGCTATCATGTTAGAAACATGGGTTTGAAAGACATGTCTCATTTGCTTTAGGGAAAGTGGGAGAATGTAGGAATGGTGCCCTTGAAAGCATATGTATTAAACAATATTTTTATGAAATAAATAATTAAGATTAGTTTTTGCATAAATTAATTGCTTAATATTATTATTTGAATAATATTATATAAATATTAGAAATTCCCAAATTCGTTATTGTAACTACAATCTCATATGGGTACATAAGGATTAAGATTTTAGGGAGAAGATTTAAATAGTTCACATTAAAAGAGTTTATATGGATCACCAACAAAGTCCAAAAGCATATCCAAGTGAACCTCCTCTTGGTGATTCACATGGTATTTAATACCCAAACCTTAGGACTTTTTATCTTCAAGGCCATTGTTCAATTATTTTATCTTGTCTTATGCATTTATTTTATCTTGTTGTACTAAGTCATTGATCATGTGGTTGTAGGGGCCATGGATCCATTAACATATTTTACTAGACCGCTGACAATCTGAAAGAGACCCGAGAAAAAAAAAGAGAAGCGGTTAGAGCCCTGAGATCAACCACAATAGAAGACTAAGAGGGTTCAGATCGACACACAGATTGACATGACCATTGACCTCACACCCTCGGGATCCTTTCTAGAGAGTGCTTTAATACCTGCTGCACCGATGCTCGTCACCATTCACGCTGCACCATTGACTTTAGAGTTGTCCCTTCCTGCGTCCATCCAGGTGGCGGGATGGGCGTCGGCATGGTGAAGGGGAATGGTAAAGACTGTGGCCTTGGTGTTAGGAATGGTGTCCTTGAAAGCATATGTATTAGACAATGTTCTTATGAAATCAATAATTTAGATGATTTTTTTTGCATATTTTAATTGTTGATTATTATTATTTGAATAATATTATATGAATATCAGAAAATTCCCAAATTCGTTATTATGACTACAATCTTATAATGTACGAGAGGATTAAGATTGTTAGGAATGAATTTAAATAGTTCAAAGTAAAATAAAGTTATATGGAATCTTTGGATTAAATATTGTTAGTACAGTTCACTAGTATTATGAATACAAGTGATCTAAATCTGGATTACTGATGTAGTAGGGCATCTTAATGGAGTTACTTTGTATAATGTGATTATACAGAATTGGACCCGATATGTTATTAATACATAGTTAAATAACATTTTATTTTATAAGTATTAATTAAACATATCAATAAGATGATCATATATAAATTGATATAAATCCTAGAGAACATTGCCAAGAGAGAAAAATAGAGAACTTTGTTCTCTCTTAATTGTGAGAAGAACACTCTCAAATGTGTTGAGATTCAAAAATATGTTCTTGTGTATCCTACGAAATAGCATAGACATCCACTTGTCTCCTTCTCTTTCTGCGAGCCATGGTATGGAAGATGGTGGGTTAGGAGGCTAAGACGCTATTTTATCTACACATGTTCTACATCTAGAAAATGTATTTGTAATTTTCATTTTATTCAAATTCATGTCGCATGAGCAATATCCCATTCTAATTATGGTTCCTAAAGTGATTCGATCCCATGCTTTAATAATTGACATTATTGCATTGAATATTATTCCATGCTTTAAAAATTGCCATTTATTGCATTGAAATATTGTCTCATGCTTCCACTGCACTATCAATCACATGATCAAAAACCAACAAGTTCAATCTTCTCTACGACGAGATATCTATCTCAATGGGCATCATAGCCTCATAGTCACAAGCGAGCGTAAAGGGTGTGTGTCTGGTAGAAGTTATGGTCGTGGTTCTATAGGACAATAGTACCTCTGAGAGTTTGTCTGGCCACACCTTTTTTTCCTCCTATAAGCATTTCTTCAAAGTGTCCTTGAGGGTATTGTTAACTGTCTCTACTTATCCATTTGCTTGTGGGTCTACTGTCGATAAGCTTTTCCAAATTTCATGGCGAACACAATTTTTTTTTTTTAATTTTTTGCTATCAAATTGGGTTCCATTATCAGATATAATATTGTAGGGCAGCCCATAATGACAAATGATATTCTTCTTGACAAAGTCCAACAGCTTTTTGGATGTAATGGTTGCTAATGGTTCCACCTCACACAATTTAGTGAAGTAGTCAATGATGACCATTGCGTACTTTACTCCTCCACGACCCGTAGGGAGTTGGCCTATCAGATCAATTCCCCAAACTGTGAAAGGCCACAGACTTTCCATCTTCTTCAACTTATTTAGAGGAGCTCTCAGGATCCTGGAAAACTTTTGGCATTTGTCATACATAGAGTCCTTGTTCATGGTGGGCCAAAAATAACCTTGCCGGAGTATTTTCTTGGAGAGGCTCTGCCCCAAGCATGACCACTCAACATCAATATCCTGGGGTGACTATTCTCGCAATTGCCACTCATGTTATCGCAAATGTTGAGGTCACCATTTGAGTGGTCGCCTCCTGCGGAAGGGTTGATGATTGGTGCAATCAAAACTTCAATCGGAATGACATTAAGGGTTTCCGCATCTCTTGCACTCGCCAGTTTTACTAACGTATTGACGTTCAAGTTTTTCTCCCTAGGGATTTTTTCAATTGTGTAATGATCAAACTACGTGAGACTGTCTTTGGCTTTGTCCAGATAGGTAGTCATGTGTATCCCTCAAGCCTGCTACTATTTGGGAGAGAGTGAGATTACACCACCACAATAATAAGAATCTACACACTATTATCCATGACAGAGACCAATAATAGATTAAGATAGAGAATACAAACCCAAGGTTTATAAATGAGGAGTATCATTATCCACATTCTATATTTCCTAGCCCTTAATGGATGCTTGAGGCTTTCTCTAGTAGGAAATATGAATTATGATTGAACAAGCCTTTGAATTCACAATGGCAAACACTTTCTTTATGAATTTATTGAAGAAAACTTGTGATCTTGAGAGAGAGAGAGGTTAGAGAGAGATTTAAAAGAGTGATAAAGTCTATCAAAACTCAATGAGAACCCTTTTATAGTGTATGCACCATCATTAGATCTAACCACTAGGATTAGAGCTTTTAAATACATTATTTGGAACTTAAAACACGTGTGTGTACGAAAACCAAACCTTAGTATGCAATGTATTAGAGCCAAAACCCTCAGGTTTTAGTGCACAATGGATTCAGTGACCATCCGCGGTTATTAGGATTAGACCTGCCCTGGTGTTGTGCTCATTCGAGGAACCATCCACGTACACCTGCCAACAACCACTTCCTGGTCGCTGGTCTTCATTCACCATGTTTGGTCGCCAGTTGCATTATACGATGAAGTAAACTAGAGCCTATCCTTTTATCGTTGTCCTCGCCTGGTAATTGATCTCGATTTGTCCTAGCTCAATGGTTCATTTTAGTAGGCGACCTGAGGCATCGAGTAGCTGCAGGACTTGCTTTAGGGGTTGATCTGTCAACACCTTGATTGGGTGAGCTTGGAAATTTGATCGCAGTTTGTGAGATGCCAACACCAAATAGTATGCCAACGTTTCCATTTGGGGGTATCACATCTCAACACCTATAAGTTGTTTTCTAACGTAATAGATAGGTTGCTGCACTTTTTCCTCTTATCAAACTAACGTTGCGCTCATGACATAGTCTTAAATCGCCAAATATATGTACATGTCCTCGCCATGGATGGGCTTGGAGAGGACTATCGGCTGCTCCAGGTGTTATTTTATTGGATGAAAAGCTTGCTTAATTCATCTGTCCATTAAAATTTATTACTTCCCCTGAGGAGGTTGAAGAACAGGATGCACTTATCTAAGGACTTCGAGAGGAAGCGGCTGAGAGCAATGACTCTTCTGGTTAGGCTTTGTATGTCTTTCTTCCTTTTAGGGGACTCCATATCAAAGAGAGCCTAGATCTTGTCTAGATTTGCTTCAATCCCTCTAGAATTGATGATGTATCCTAGGAACATTCCAGAAGTGACCCAATGAACACTTTTGCGGGTTCAACTTCATATTGTATTAGCGTAGAATGGAAAAAGCTTCCCCTAGTTTGGTGACATTCCCCTCAGGCTTTTTGGACTTCACCAGCATATCATCAACATAGACCTATATACTACCGATTTGGTCCTTGAACATCTTATTGACCAATTGCTGTTACATGGCTCCTGCGTTCTTCAGGCCGAAAAACATGACTTTGTAGCAATATAGACCAATATTTTTCATAAAAGACGTATGCTCTTAGTACGGGGGTTGCATTTCTATTTTATTATACCTAGAATAAGCATCCAAGAATTATAGTAACTCGTGTCTCAAGGTTTTATCGACGAGCTGGTCAATTTGAAGAAGTAGAAAACAGTCCTTCAGGCATGCCTTGTTGAGGTCGCTAAAGTGGATGCACACTCGCCATGTCCCATTTGGTTTGATAATGAGCACCGGGTTTGTGACCTATAAGGGGTAGAAGAAATCCTGAATGATCCATTCTCTTCAAGCTTTTTCACCTTTTCTTTCAATGCCTCGTATCTCTCGGTGTCAAGTGACTAAAACTTTTACCAATCTGGGGGCGCCTTTGGGCTATGTTTAGGGCATGGCTTACGACATATGGGCTAATGCCCACCATGTCATCATGGGACCATGTTAAAGCATCATGGTTCTTCCGCAAGAAGTCGATCAATTTGGCTTTGTCATTGACATTCAAGTTTTTGCCATCCCTCACCTTCCGAGTGAGGTCGCCTTCTTTCAAGTAGACTTCATCAAGTTCTTCATCTGGTCCCACCAATATTTCTTTATCCCAAAGCGAGCATGCAACTCTTCCTCTCTTTGGCCCTCACTTCATATGACATTAGGATTCAGGTTGCCATCGGTGACACCATTACCTACGGTGTCGCAAATGGTAACTTCGCTAGTTGTTGCCTCGCCTCCCCTACCATTTCCAAACATGTCCTCACTAATGATGGCCTCGACTTTTTTGGGTTTTTCATCCCTGGCTTCACCAATCGTGGCCTCGCCATTCAGGACCATGTACATCATTATGACGACTTTTTCGTCAAACAACTCCTTGATGCCCTCGGTAGTTTGGCCATCAAAAATCATATTTGCTAAGCAAGCTTTCCTTTCCTAGCTTTTCTTATGGAAGTGTTGTAGCATTCTCGTTTCTCTCGTTGGTTTCCTCTTACACAACCGACACCTTCGATTTTAGGGAACTTGATGGTAAGGTGCCAAATCGACGTTATGGTTCGCAGATTAATGAGCACGAGTCACCCAAATACAACATTATATGCCAATGGACAATTGATGACCACGAACATTGCCACACAAGTCGCCCTTCGAGGGGGATCACCTAGCATCATGGGGTGTTTGATGGATCTGATGGGGTCCAGACCCTCGCCATTAAACCCATAGATTGTTGTGGAGCATGGCGAAATATCCCGAACAAATAGGTTCATCCTTTCCAAGCATGACTTGTACAGAATGTTAACGGAGCTGCAATTGTTAACAAACACTCTTAGTACCTACAAATTGGCAATTTGAGTCGCTATGACCATGGGGTCGTTATGTGGGTAATGGAAATGTTTTGAGTATTTACTAGCGAAAGTGATGTAAAAGTCTTCCATGCACAAGACCTTGTGTGGTCTCTCTTCATTCATCATCACCATGTCCAACTGGTGGCGCAACTTTCGTGCATATCTTCCCCGACACTTGCTACTTTCCCTGCAAAGTGTAGTCCTCAACAGATCGTGATCACAGTTGCTATTGCATATGGTATCTCTCCAACATAGTCCACCAACTGTGGGTGGTTAGGTGGCAACTACTGTCTTTGCCTTCTGTCGTTCTAACCATAGATCTAGTTCTGGTCTTGGCGATGATCGACATAACGAGCCATGTGCCCTTTTCTGATTAGAAACTCTATCTTGTCCTTAAGTTGACGGCGTTCATTGGTCTCGTGACCATGGTCCTTGTGTTAAAGACAACACTTGGTCTTGCCACGCCTACTCATAAATTTATTTATCAGGATTGATTTTCTATATGGCACTAGGTTTCCACGGCGGTGTATTTGGTAAAGCATGGCTCTTACTTAAGTTGTCTTTCTTCTTCCTTGGGCTTCTTGAAATCATGTCCCTGCTTGTGAGACAGTTAATGGTTGCTCTACCTTTTCCCATTGCCATTGTTCTCCTTGCCCTTGCGTTCTTCATTACTCTTCCGACCATGGTTTTTAGTCCCTGCTGCGTCTACACTTTTCATCGCCTCGTCTAGTTTGATGAACTTGTCCGTGCGATCTGAGAAATCACGCATTGAGCTGGCTGACTTCTTGATCAGGCTGTTCCATATAGGGCTCTTGACTCTAATGCCTGCTATGATTGCCTTCAACTGCCACTCATCTCCAACAGTTTTAGCACAAGCGACTTCTTCCTGAAACCTCATGACGTAATGTTCCAGTGTCTCCTTCTCGCCTAGCCTCAGGTTGGTGAGGTGGTTAGCTTTGTGAGGGTGGACACATGCGGCGTAGAGTTGTTGATAAAAGTTTTGAGTGAGCTACTCCAAAGAGTTGATTGATCTAGGAAGGTACTTCCAAAACCATTGCTTCACGACTCTGGTTAGAGTAGCAGGGATAAACTTGCACTACACTTTATCTGACACCTTCTGAATCTCCATCTGACTCTCAAAGTTGTTGATGTGTTCAAGGGATCCCTCTTGCCATCGTAAGTTGCCATCATTGGCATCCTGAGGTTGTCAGGTAGTTACACACTAGCGATGATGGGGGAAAAGGGACTCTCCTTTCTAGAGTTCAATGCGGTTCCCCACCTTTGAATTCATTCATTTCCCTAATCGCTTTTCTCAACTCTTCAATCTGGGCAAGGACTGGGTCTATACCGTCCCACATTTGCTAATAAGGCTTAGTGCCTTGATTATCGTTCCAGGAGGGCATAAATGGATTTAATTGAATATATGTGTGATTATGTGAAATATATGAGTGATATTAAGATATGACTATTTATGCTTGCTTATGTGTATTAAATGTGATTGTGGGCTCGTTTTTGTAAAAAAGGGCATTACGTAATTTTGACATGTTAAGGGTATAATTGTAATTATATGTGTTATGTGATTGGAACCACATTATTATGTGGATATATTTGCGATAACTAGCTTAAATCGATCCTTTAGAGCGATCTGGCAAAAATGTCACAACGGGGATTTATACCAGTCTCGGAGTGAGCCAAGGGGAATTTTGGTAATTTTGCGTAGGTTGGGAATTAGTGGAGCATTATTTGAGGAAATCTTCATATTTGGAGGATTGGTAATATAATTGGGAAATTAGGGGTGTAAATTGAGGTTAAGTGGGATTAATGGAAAAGTGACCAATTTGCCCTTGGGACTAGGCTTTGAGTTTTAGTCGAGCAAAGGGTAAAATGGTCAATTAACCCTTGGTTTAGACCAAGACAACAACAACCCTTCCCATTCACGTTGTAAGCTCTCTCTCTCTCTCTCCTCTATGGTTACTCTCAAGATCACAAAACACAAAGGCATGAATTTGAGGAATTTTCTTGAAAATTTGGGTTATTGGAAAGGATTAGGAGTTGCATAATCATCCCCACTCTAGGGTTTTGACATTCAGAGAAGGTAAGGATTCATTTGATCTGTTTTGTCATTTCAATTATAGTGTTCTTGATCAAGTTGAGGTTGAGATAGTTTCTAATGAAACTGAGGTTTCTAGGGGTTTTTAGTGTTGGTTTGTTGGAGGAAACATTGTTTGGTGGCTATTCCAAGCTTGAAATTGAGTTTAAAGCTCAAAATTCAGACTTAGATTGTCGGATTTGGGTAAGTTTCTAAACCTTTGGCTCCCATTTGTTCAATGGTTGGTGTTTTGTTGTTTGATGAGTTAGTGTATGTTTTGGTGCTATTTTAGTAGTGGCATTACGTTGTTAGGATTGTATAGGACATTTTGTGGTCATTACCCTGCTTAAAATACCTAGTTGGGTTGAGTTTCAGGTCTCGTATTGCAAGGGAATCACCGTTTTTTGTTTTGGGGAAGAACATGTTAGTTCTTGGGTATTTTTGGGTTTCTTGTGACCTAGTGCGACGGCACTAGGGTCCCAGAACCATAGGAATTGGTTGTATTTTTGGATTTTGAAGTTAGTGGTGCGATTGTGCTAGGCTATGGCGCGACCGCACTAGGTTTCTCGAAATATGGTTTTGCTGATTTTAGGATTAGGGCTCGGGGAGTTTGGGAATCCTTTTGATGGCCCACTTCGATGCTCGGGGGACGTTTCCAACGTCCCGGAAACTGGGAATAGTAATCTTAAGAATAGGGTCTGGGGTGAGGCTCGGGATTTGAAGTTATTCACTAACTATAGTATGTTTATGTTGTGACTAGATTATCGCAAGGCTCGGGATCAGGATCGTACTGGAGGCCATATTGTCTATCACACAAAACCCGATGTAAGAAAACTACACCCTGGTTGTGGATGGGGCCTGGATCCCTATAAATGGATATGACTATGGATATAAATGTGATTATTTGTTTAGGCATGCTTGTATATGCTGCATTTTATTGTGTAATGTACGATCTATATATTTGACTATATTTAATCCGAGAGTCCGACCTAAGGGAGCCGGGGCCGACATTAAGCGTTCGGAATTCAACCCGACCTAAGTGAACCGTGGTCGGCCATAGGACCAGAGGACTCGACCTATGAGTTTCGGGCCTAAACGTCACTTAAATAAACAAAAGTGTTGATTGCACTTGTTTAAATGTATTGATTATTAAAATTTTATTATGTGTTTGTTGAGAAGATTTTTACTACTAAGTTTATTGTTAATATACTATTGCTCATTTGTTGATTTAAGTTATTTTAGTGAGCCTTGACTCACAGATGCTATGTGGTGCAGGTAAGGGAAAGGGAAAGCTGGACCAGCCATGAGTTGGAGAGCTTTAGGGGTGGCGTGTACATTTGCAGCTACCTGACCGCCATGACCGGGGATCAACAGGGACAAGAACCAAACTTAATTTTTTTGCTTAGGCCAGCTTATGTTGTAATTAATATTTATGTTTTAAATGCCTTGTAATCATTTTTTTTATGGATCCCATGTCATGACTTAAACTTTTTAATGAAAACAACTATTTCTACAATCAAAATCTTTATACCCTAATTCACTAATTGTCCTTATTTATCATTTATATCCAAATAACTTGATTAGCAAGTCCAACACTATTTAAAATACACAGTATAATGGTCTTGGCTATCGAGGGCGTTACAACTTGGTATCAGAAAGGTCTAGGTTTAAGGGATCCTGAAGACTGGCTGGGCTTGTACAATCTTCGCTAAAGACAAGATCAACTCAGGGTTTGGTAACTATATATGTGGTTATGTGTTTAACTGCTCAAACAAATATAAATGTCTTATTTGCCTGTTTATTAAGAAGCATGAGGTATATTGATAGGGCTTGGCCCTTGACTACTATGTGCACATAATAAGCCATGCTTATTAGCATTGCTATTGTATGTTAGTATTATGGGAATGCATGCTAGCATGGTGATTGCATGTGATTGATTAATTGTTAATATTAGGCTGTGGGGTGACTTCTAAGAACCTGTTATCATTGCCTGATTAGCCGAGTCATTGATTGTAGATATACTAGGAGAGTTATGCCTCCAAGGCGACTGGTTCGACTAGCTGGCGCTGAGATCGAGACTAGAGATGATAACCAAGGTCAGAACCCTCCGCCAGTCCCTGAGATCTGGCAGCAGATGCTTGCTGATATGCAAGCTAGGCTTCAAAGTTAAGAGGAGGAGATCTGTTTATTGGGACAACGGGTTCTGCCAGGGAATGTTGCACCAAAAATGCCACCTGTCGTGGCACCAGCTGTACAACAACCTGGGGTTGGAAATAGGTGGGAATCGTTGTATGAGAGATTTAGGAAGCAACATCCTCCAACCTTGGAGGGAGGATAAGATCCGGTCAAGGCTGAGCAATGGATGGGCTTAACTACCTCCTTCCTGGATTTTATGAGGGTGTTAGGTAATGACAGAGTGGTTCGTGCCACCTTTATGTTTTGATATGATGCCTGTATTTGGTGTGAGGTGGCATCCCAGTCTCGGGATGTTTCTACTATGAGCTGGGATGAGTTCAAAGACTTGTTCAACCATAAGTACTATAGTAATGCCGTTAGGGCGGCGAAGATAAATGAGTTCACCAGTTTGGTACAAGGTAGTATAACAGCTACTATGTATGCCTTGAAATTTGATAGACTGAAATTGCATCTGATCTAGTGCTTACCAATGCATCTAGGCAAGACAGATTTGTTCAGGGTGGTTGGACATCTCAAGAAAGACTGCCCGAGTGTGAAGAAGGAAGAACCAAGGAAGGCGGACAACTTGACTCTAGCTTGAGTGTTCGTCTTGACTCAGGCAGAGGCTGAGGCTAGTCCCTCAGTAGTGACAAGTCAGCTTTTTAGTGTTGGCACTCCATATACTGTATTGATCGATTCTAGTGCTATACACTGTTTTGTTTCTATTAGAGTGATTGATAGATTATGTAGACCTTGTGACTATTATACTGTGGGGTTTAGGACGTTATTGCTTATTGGGGAGTTGGTAGTCTCTAGGAGATGGGTTAGGTCATTGCCAGTGGTGGTGGACAACAGGGAACTATTAGTGGATTTGATTGAGCTGGGCATGGATGCTTTTGACATGATTTTGGGAATAGATTGGTTGGCCAGATATGGGGCGACTATAGAGTGCAAGAAGAAGATGGTAACTTTTGAACCTGAGGATGAGAAGCCCTTCGTTTTTGTTGGTACTGTGGATGGACTCCGCATTCCCATGATATTAGCATTGAGGGCTAGAGACTTATTATAAGGAGGTTGTATAGGATTCCTAACCAACGTGGTGGGTACCACTAGGGTTTTGTCGGTGGGGCCAGAGGGGACCAGATTGGTGTGTGCGTTCTTAGATGTGTTCCTTGAGGACTTATCAGGACTGCCACTGCATCATGAGATTGAGTTTGACATTGAGTTGGCACCGGGTACAAAACTAGTATCGAGGGCACCATACAGAATGGCTCTGATAGAGCTGAAAGAGTTAAAGGTATAGTTACAGGAATTATTGGATTTGGGATTTATCAGACCTAGCTTTTCATCGTAAGGTGCTCAATTTTGTTTGTGAAGAAGAAGTATGGGATCATGAGAATGTGTATAGATTACATGGAGTTGAACAAGCTAACCATCAAGAATAAGTACCCACTACCGAGGATAGACGACCTGTTTGACCAGCTGCAAGGTAAGATAATGTTCTTGAACATTGATATTCAATCTGGTTATCACTAGTTAAGAATCAAGGATGAGGATATTTTGAAGATGGCATTTTGCACGAGGTATGGGCATTACGAGTTCCTAGTCATGTTATTTGGGTTGACTAATGCCCCAGCAACATTTATGGATCTGATGAACAGTGTGTTCAAAAGATTATTTGGATCAGTTTGTGATTGTCTGCATAGACGACATCTTGGTTTACTTCCGTTCAAAGGTAGAGATTGAGGGAGCACCATTTGTAGTCCAAGTTTAAGAAGTGAGAATTTTGGTTACCCCAGGTTACATTCCTAGGTCACATTGTTAGTGGAGATAGGAATAAGGTAGATCCGGCCAAGGTCGAAGCAATTAGGGATTGGCCGAGGCCAATGAACGCCTCAGAGGTAAGGAGTTTCCTTGGGTTGGCAGGGTATTATCGAAAATTCATGAAATGATTCTAAAATATTGCTACACCATTGACAGAGTTGACATGGAAGAACCTGAAGTTTGTGTGGTCAAACTAATGTGAGAATATTTTCCAGGAATTCAAGAGACGGTTGATTACTGCTCCGGTGCTGAGTCTTCCTTCAGATGGGGATAAGTTTATGGTGTACTGTGATGCATTGAGACTAGAGTTAGCATGTGTGTTGATGTAGAGTGGGAAGGTCATTGCCTATGCATCGCAGCAGCTGAAGGAATATGAGCAACGACACCCTACTCATGATTTGGAGTTACCAGTGGTGGTATTTGCATTGAAAGTGTGGCGATACTATTTGTATGGAGAGAAGTGCGAGATATACACCGATCATAAAAGTTTGAAGTATTTCTTCGCCCAGAAGGACTTAAACATGAAACAAAGATGTTGGATGGAGTTGGTAAAGGATTATGACTGTTAGATCCTTTGCCATCCAAGGAAAGCCAATGTGGTGGCAGACGCTTTGAGTCGGAGGGGCCTAGGAAAGTTGCTTAGTTTGAAGCAAATATCAAAGGAATTGGCAGAAGAAATGACCAGAGAAAAGATAGAATTTGTAGTGAGCCTGTTGGCCAATATTACTTTGCAGTCTACTCTCTTGGAGAGAATAAACGAGGGCCAGAAGGGTGATTCACAACTGATGAAGCTTAGAGGGGATGTCCTAGTTGGAGTAGCTAAGGATTATACCGTTTCAGAGGTACCAGTAGTAGTGCAGCCCCTGGTTGGGGGAGATAGGTGGGAACCCCTGCATGAGAGGTTCAGGAAGCAAAACCCTAAAGTCTTTGAGGGCGTCTCAGATCCACTGAAGGCTGAGCAGTGGATGACCATGATAACCACCATCTTCAATTTTATGAAGGTAGGTGGTAACGAGAGAGTGGCTTGTGCCACTTATATGTTTCGGGAGGATGCCCGAATATGGTGGGAGGTGGTATCCCAAACTAGAGCAGTAACCACCATGGAATGGGAAGAGTTCAGAACCTTGTTCAATAAGAAATATTACAATGACAGTTAAAGTTGCGAAGGCTGAAGAATTCAGGAAGTTACTTCAAGGTAACATGACAATGACTGATTACGCCCTGAAGTTTGATATATTGGCAAAGTTTGTCGGGGATCTGGTGCCCACTGATGGGACCAGAAGAGAGAGGTTTCTTTAGGGGCTACAACCTATGATAGCCCGAGATGTTTGTATTACCATTGTGTCAGGATTGACTACCTATGCACAGGCTGTGGAGAAGGCACTTACAACTAAGAGCGCAGAGAACAAGATCTGGCGTGACAATGCAGCCAGAAGGGATTCTAGGAGGCCGTGACCTTAATTTATAGGTTTTGGTAGAGGTAGAGGCCCCAGTGATCGGAAGAGGAAGACTTCGGATAAAGTTTCAGCTTCAGGGCCAGATAGGAGGCCACAAGGCATACAGATGGGTCGCCATAGTGGCAGTGAGACCTGGAAAGGATTCTGAGAGCGTACTTGGTGCAGGAGGCACCATATTGGGGAATGTCGAGCGAAGGCTTGCTTTGTTTGCGGTAGTGTGGGGCATTTGAAGAGGATTGCCCGAGAGCCAGAAAGGAAGAGCCGAAGAAGGTGGACAGCCTAACGCCAGCTCAGGTGTTCACCTTGACCTAGGCAGAGGCCGAGGCTAGTCCCTCGGTAGTTACAAGTCAACTTTCTAGTGCTGGAACCTTCTATATTGTCTTGATTGATTCGGGTGCCACACACTCTTTTGTTGCAAGTAGGATTATAGATGGATTGTGTAGACCATGTGACTTTTATCCTGTGGGGTTTGGTACTATGTTGCCTATTGGGGAGTTAATGGTTTCCAGGAGATGGGTTAGATCACTACCAGTTATAGTGGATGGCAGGGAATTATCCGTTGACTTGGTAGAATTGGTAATGACTGATTTTGATATAATTCTGTGTATGGTTTGGCAAGAGAAGTATGGGGCAACGATAGATTACTAGAAGAAGATGATAACCTTTGAGCCCGAGGGTGAGGACCCCTTTGTATTCGTTGGCACTGTGCATGGACCCTGTATACCTATGATATATGTACTTAGAGCTAGAGACCTATAGTAGGGGGGATGCATAGGGTTCTTAGCTAGCATGGTGGATACCACTCAGGTCGTGCCAGTGGGACTAGAACAGACTCGATTAGTCTGTGAGTTTCTAGATGTGTTTCCAGAGGATCTACCAGGGTTACCTCCACACAGGGACATGATGGCCATCGCCCTCTTTTGGGTCACCACGAGTGTCTTCCTTTATGTTCCTCGGAGAAGTAGGATTTGGTTAGGTCGAAGGGCCATTCTCATTGGTTGTATTGTGTTTAGATGCCACGACCAGCGATGGTACAAGCATTCTGGGTGGTTGGTAAGGGGATTCCACCCCAGGATTCACACTCTCAATGAAAGCACCAAAATGTTGACTGGTTTGTTTGTCAACTTACAAAGAGTAATAAATGAAGAGCTTTTTTGTGTGTTAAATCCTAAGTGGAACATATGTTGTGAATAATGAACCAAAGACAGAGAAAAAATCTAGTAATAAATGAAAGACACGCGGGTTTACAGTGGTTCGACCCCGAAAAGATGACCTACGTCTACTTTAATCAATAGTATTTATGATGAACTTTTAACAAGCGAGAATAGTTACACTAAGTTTTGATTATGTTCTTGAGGTAGTTAGAACAATGGAGAGTGGAAGCTCTCTAGAAGATGAATAGTTACTGAATTAATGACCAACCCCTTTTACATTTCATTTTACAGTATTTATAGTCACAGAGATACAAAGGGTTGACGGTGGCAAGTTGTTTCCCGATCTAGCTTATTTCAGAGACACTCAGATGGAGGCAAGCTTTTTGTCTCTCCAAAATAAAAATCTAGCGTGTCTCTAAAAATGGAAACCCAATGGTCCTTTGCATAAAGAGCTTGTGAGCACTTTCCGGTGCTGAGGAAGAGTAGAGTGGCGAGGGCTACCAACGAGCAACGATTGTCGCTGAAAACTGGCGAGGGCACCAATGACTGGCTAGGGCCATCGACTATGTTGGATAGGCGATGATCCCTTTGTCCTGGTGATTGGCGATTATTTGGTGTTAATATTGACCCATGCAATTAGAGAAGTAGATTGTTGTGATGAAGTCCATATCAGCCTATGTGTCGAGGGTTACTCTCTTGGTGAGCAATGGTGATTGTGGTGTCTTGCTACTTCAACACTTGTTTTGACAAGTCATCAGCTATGCATGCCACCACATGGCTATACCAAAACTGGGTATAACAGTTTGATTTTCTACTATGCATATACTAATTTTTATAAGATTTAGTACTGTTGACTGACACCGACATATAAAATATATTATATATAATTCTAAATTATAAATAAACTAGATAATATAATCGCGCCTTAGGCCATCTTTATAATAATTAAAATTATACATATTAAAAAAAACTTTTTTTGGTTCATTTTACAAATTTTTTAAGAATTTTCTATTTTTAGAGTGGAGAATTTATACCTTAAGCAATTGTCAATATTTTCAATGAATGAGTTACATAAAATGAATCATGACCTTTTGTCTTTAGGAATCATTCATTTAAAAAAAAAAAGATTTATTTTAGATCAACAATGAATATTCCTTAATATATTTAATTTTTATTTGTAGTTTTACTAATGTCTTTTTCCAATCAATTTTTCTCCTGATTTTTGTTATTTCTATTATTATTGATAGTTTTTAAGTTATCAATGTTGCAATAGATCACTCTTAGTTAGATAGATATTGTGTGAAAGTTTTCTTATTGTTATTGTTATTTTCCTTATTTTTCTTAGTTATTATTATTTATTATTGGATCGGATTATTTCGTTAGGTCTATTGGTGCATGTTGTTGAAACAACTTGTTTAGCAGTTGTGTTTTCTTTTGCTA
Organism: Humulus lupulus; assembly: GCF_963169125.1. NCBI lineage: Eukaryota > Viridiplantae > Streptophyta > Magnoliopsida > Rosales > Cannabaceae > Humulus > Humulus lupulus. Next base: position 142,271,926 of record NC_084800.1, on the reverse strand, counting down.
TTAGAGTTACATTTTTCAATGACCTTGTGTCTTTCTTAGAGTATATATCAAGTTTATTATCTAGGTTTCCAGGAGTGTCTCTAAGTAATGTTCATCTCATGTATTAATTATGCATGCCCTTATGATGGACATACAACTTGTTTGGTTAGAAGATATTCCTCATTTTCAACGGGATATATACAATTTCTAGGATGTATGACATTATGATTTTTTATCAACGACGTTATCATTGCTACGAAAAAAATGAATATCATATCTTAATACTATTCTTATTATTTTCATTTGATGAGTTTGGAAAGAAATAAGGTAAAGGATAAGATTGAAGTTATTTAATATTCTTCTATTGTTTTTTTTTTAGATCAAGAAAGAATGATTTCATTAATCACAAACCCAATTACAAACTCACAACCTCCCTCAAGGAGAAGGCACCAGCAATATTACAAGGAACACATTTTCCTCACAAAGATTCTCTCATTTTCTTTCATTTTCTTTTGAGTAAAGCAACTAACTCTATAAACTATATCTCTTTTTATCATGTCTACAATAACATTCACTCTATATGAGGATCTATTAAAAATACAAGAATTCCTATTTAGCCAAATATAATAAATTGTTGCTGAAAACACTGCTGCCACAATCGCTGCCTTAACACCATTTCTCATATCTTTAATCCATTTGGTCCAATCATTGAACCGAAGAGGCCAATTACAGCCAACCCAAACTTGGATCAAGTGCACCACCTGCTGAGAGAAATCACAATTAAAGAATAAATGGTCATGATTCTCTTCAGTCTGACCACAAACCGAGCAGAGGTAGCTGTCAAGATGAAGAAGCACCCTTTGCAAGTGGTCTCGAGTTAGCAAATTGTCATTCACTGCTTGCCAAATTATAAAATGATGCTTTGGCACACTCATCCTATTCCACACAAAATGATGGTACTTGACTTGATCTTGGTGGATAATTCTTTTATAGAACATACAAATTTTGAATGTCCCTTGACTGCCAGCATCATCTATGTCCTTTTGAGTAAAGACATCTCGAATGTGGCAAAGATTACGCCAATACCAACTTGAATCGGCCTTAAGTTGATAATGCCAGAAACATTGGCCTTTTAAGTAGACAGTATTTATCCACTTCACCCACAAAGTCTCTTGTTGGTGACTAATGGTCCAAATATATTTAGCAAGCATAGCCTTGTTCCATTTAGCTCCTTCACCAAAACCCAAACCCCCAAGAGCTTTTGGCAAGTAGACTTTGGACCAGGAAGCAAGATGGAAGTTGCTTCTGGTACCATTGTTACCCCACAGAAACCACAAGCAAAGTTTATCAACCTCTTTGACAATACTTTGTGGGAGCAAGAAGATATTCATCTGGTAGTTTCGCAAACCCAATAAGACAGAAGTAATGAGTTGAGTCCTCCCTGCATATGAGAGATGCCTGCTAGCCCATGTGTGAAGTCTGAGCTTAATTTTTTTTAGGATCACATCACAATCAGCCGCTTTCCATTTTGTTGGCCTCATAGGAACCCCAAGGTATTTAAGAGGAAATGTTCCCTCTTCAAACTACGAAACCTGAAGCAAACTAACCTTGTCTGTATTCGGAATACCTCCAAAGTAAACTTGAGATTTGCCTTGATTAGCCTTCAACCCTGTACAATTGTTTTTTATTACTATGTTTGTGTAAATCACTTGGCATGGTAATTTACCATAATGTAAACACATGCATTCTGGGAAAAAAATTAAGAAAACAATTGCTAAGAATGGAGTTAAACTATGTACAATAGAGAAATGGGAGAATTTTATAACACCCAAGATAACCAAGGTCGTCACACTGTGTGTTTTAAATAGCGCAAGACTTGCTAATCGAGTCATTTAATTGAAAAATGTGATCCTAGAATCATAAACAAGTTAGGGATAAAATATTTTGGCCATAAACGAAACTTTTTCATTAAAACAAATGTTTGGTACATGGGATCCCAAAACAGGGCTTAAATGACATATTTACAAAATCTCCAAAAGTTATAAATAATCAAGGCCACTCTAATGGAAAAATATATATTTTAGGTTTCTGCCCTTGTACAATCCCTCGACCATGGCGGCCGAGCAGCTGACAATGTACACCTCGCCCCCAGAGCTCTCCAACTCATGGTTGAACCATCTTACCCTTGCCATTACCTACACCACGTAGCACCCGTGAGCCGAGGTCTAGCAAGAAAACCATATCACATAGCATAAACAATCCAAACAATGAAATAATTCATAAGATATTAACTGAATATTTATCAGGCCAAAACAGGCACACAACAGTGGCGACAAGTAAAGATTCATCAGTCTAGCATCCATGTATTCAACAAGCAATCAATATCAGATTAATAACAGTAATCACATTCATAATCAACAGTTTAACATAATCATCATACAATACTCAGGGTCGACGCTCTTAGGCTGCACCCTCTATTTAACCCACTATCTCCAGCTCACTAAGGTCGAGCCCAGTGTTTAACCCACTGACTCTGGCTTGCTTAGGCCAAGCTCAATGATTATTTAATTAATCTCAGCTACGAGTGGCCGAGCCGCGCCCTGTGTGCAAATATCAATTTCGGCACTCTTAGGCTATTTATTTCATGCTCTCATGGCATATCATAATCATACAACAATTGTATTAAAATATAGGGAGCTCTTAGTCCAATCACAACCACACAAAAAGGGTGTAGTTTTCTTACCTTTAATTCCGAGTGCTTTAGTTACTACGAACAGTCCTCGAGCAAGATCTCGCTTTGAGCCTTGGCGTACACCTAGTCACAATCCATAAATGATACTTCAATGAGTTTGAATTCCAAAGGTCAATCCCGGGACCAAACTCGTGCTCTCAGGACCCCAAGTTCCACAAAACGAGGTGGTGAACCCGTCCCCTGAGCCCCCAAACAAAAACACTAAGAAAATACCCAAAAACCAATTTTAGGAGGCTGAGGAGCGCTACAGCCCTACAAGGTGGGCGCTACAGTGCTATTGACAGAAACCCAAAACCCCCAGAAAAACACAGCCTAGTGTTGTAGTGCTCTCAACCTAGCGCTACAACGCTAGCACCAAAAATGAAAATGTATGGGTTTCTCCCTTCGAACTTCCCCGAGCCAATGCTCCAAAAACTCACTCCAATCATCGATCAAACACCAAATTGAGTCCACAGTTCCCTATATCACATCCAAAACAACCTAATAACATCAAAAACTTGGCTGAAACCCTCACCAAACACATAAATCAAAACTGAGCTTTCAAGCTCAAGAACACCCACTGACAACCAGAAAACCCAGAACATTCAAGGGCTAGAAATCATTACCTCAAAGAGAAATTAGACCCTAGCCTCTGGATGGTCCTTAACAGCCACCGATTCTTCCTCTCCCTCCAGCAACCACAAAATCCTAACCTTTTTCCCTAAAACCTAGACTCAAACTCTCAAGCCCAAATCACCATAAAAAAAAAAACAAGAACTCATAAATTCCAAAGGTTGAAGTTTGAATTCCTTACCTTGTTGGCTGCTCAATGGTTCCCAAGTTGATCCTAGCTTGATTCTACACTCTAAGCTTTCATTCCCAAGTTTTCCTCTTCCAAAATGGCAAAAACCTCAAGAGAGAGAGAGGGATATGGGAGAGAGGAAAAAAAAATAGAGAATGCCTATTCTGATGCCTTTGTTTCCATCTCTAATTCACAACTTCAATGTTTCACAAAAGAGAGTGAAAGATAGGGATTACGTGAGGTGAGTGAGGGTGAGCGGAAAGTTCCTTTAGTTTCTAGTTTCTTCTCTTTTGTTTTCCTAAATTTCTGAGTATATTACTTAGACCAAAGACCAAGCTGCCCATCTAATTTAAGTAATCCTCAAATGACTCCTTGGGGTAAGAAGGTCATTTCACTCCCAATTCCAACTAATTCCTCAAATGTTCCTATGAACCACCTATTCATTCTGTCATCCAATTAATCATCATTTATTTTTCCCAATGTCTAATAATCCCCAATACATTATCTAAATTCCCAAAAATACCCCCAGGCTACCTCGAGCTGGGCATAACTCCCCGCTATGACTATTTCACCAATCAGCTCACTAAGAAAGTCTCGAGCCACATGCTGCAAATATATCCACATAATAATGCGGTCTTAACAATTTATCACATATAATCACATTTTATGCCCTCAACGGGCCAAAATTACAAATATGCCCTTGAAAGCTAAACAGGGCCCACATACACATTTAATACTCATAAACATGAATATTCACATCCATATAATCATATAATCATGCATGCCTTTGATCATACCTCTGATCATAACTCCAGAGTCTAATTCTTTACCTTTAATCCTTCAATAACACTCTTACTAGAGTGAAAATCTTGTTCCAAAAGATTTTATCTTATAACTATAATCTCATACCTTTCCTTACCCAAAAATTATGCCACGAGCATGGGCTTGGGGGGAAAATGTACGCCCTAAATATCCATGGGTTATTAGTGAGCTAGAAAAGGGCATAATTCTATCAACCACGTGGAAGCCACCTACCCGGAGCTGTTATTACAAGGCTCTACCTCTTTAGTTTGAGATAACCAAAGGTTTAGTGCGATTACTAAGGCATCGGGTCAGCAGTGTGGACACCAAGAGCTTAGACTACATCAAACTCGGGGTACGAGCTTGAGTTGACACCTCCGACCTTTTATAAAGTCAACCATGCAATGTAAACATGCATATATCAGACATCATATGTCTACTCCATTCCTGAATTCTCGGACACGCAGCATAAACGTGCGTGTTCAGGCACCCATGACTGGGTTGGGCCATGTGGCCCATTAGCCCCCTTACCTATTGATTAGACCACACTTCATTGTCAGGTTTTAGGAATTAATCATGAATGTCACAAAAGTGACATTATGGGTAAGAAGGTCACGGGATGACCCCCCTTGCCAACACCTAGGTGCCCTCTCCCTATATATATGGAGACCCTGGGAGTTGCAAAGGGTTGGCTTCTAATTTGTAAAGAAATACCCTGTAAAGAATATCAGAGATATATCAATAATATTGGCTGGTGGACTAGAAGGATTTTAACCTTTGAACCACCTAAAAAAGTATTCGAGTTATAATTTGCCTTTGAGATCATTCATCTATTATGGTTCATTATTTAGCACTAATCCCTCTCCTTATTCATATAATTATCTGTTGCCGAAGAACCGCGTCAACAGGTTATAAACGTGCATCTAGGTGTTATTAACAAGCTAAGGTGCAAAACCAATCAAAAGGAAAGGATATATTTTATTTAAAACATAAAACTGTTCATGGGCCCATAAAAGCGTTTACAAGTTATTTATAATTCAAAATGGCCATTACAGTGTAAAAGTTTCAACCCGCCGACCTAAGAGTCAAAAATAGGGTTAACCCCTAGTTCCTCCGTGAAACGCCTTGGCTGTGGTGGTCAAGAGGCCACATATGTACACATCGCAACCTAAGCTCTCCACTCAAGGCTAGGTGAGCTTTTCTTTTGCTTTACTTGCACCACATAGCACCCTTGAGCCAAGGCTCAACAAGAAAACTCATTACTGCATGTATATAAGATCAAATGATGATCATGATAATCATACAGAACTTATGATACTGAACAAATGAGCGAATATCACTTCAAAGTTTTGGTAACCTTGGTAGGGTTTGTAGCCCTAATCAGATGAGTGACTGATGAATAAGTCACCAACTTAAACCAAATGAGTGACTGATGAGTAAGTCACTAGTTTAAATAGATGAGTGGCTGATGAGTAAGTCCCTAGCTTAAACCAAATGAGTGACTGATGAGTGAGTCACTAACGTGAATGAGATGAGTGACTGATGAGGGAGTCACTAACGTGAATCAGATGAGTGACTGATGAGTGAGTCACTAACATGAATCAGATGAGTGACTGATGAGTGAGTCACTAACGTGGGCTCAGCACCAATAGCCATGTGATGATGCAGTCACCTGGACCTTCTGGCCCTAGCTCTAAGTGACTAGCCATTAGGCTAGACAAGCGCTTTTAGTTTTCATCGAACTTGAGGTCACTCCGGCATCAATGCTCATGATGAGTCATTCAATGTTGATGTCAATTAGATCTAATCTTTATCGGCTTGTGTTAAACACGCTAAGACCATTCTTGACTTATGAGTCAATACCATACGACCAGTGCTCAGTACTACTACCGAACTTGACTAATGAGGCACAGCTTCACAGTTACTACTGACACCATTTCCGATTTTGACTAATGAGTCAGTGCCATTCACAAGTAAGAAAGATTTAATAAGCATTTGATATACAATCAATTTCCACATTTAAACACTCAGCATGCCTCAATAATAACCATGCATGTCACATATGGGGTGCATTTCTCTTACCTCTAGTTCGGACGAGAAATTGTAAAAGAACGACCCTTGAGAATGATCGACCTTTTGATTCCTTAGCGGTTACCTAGTAATAGCCAACTATAACCTCCATTCTTGAAAATCAACAATAAAAGGTTCTTGACCTAAACCTCACTCCCAGGGCCCCGATTTGTACCCAAACGGTGAGTAGATTCGATCTCGGGCCTTAGGAATTGAAACCCCAAGCCAAAAACCCTCAAAAGTGCCTAGAACGAGAATTTGGAAAAGTAGGGTAGCGTTGTAGCGCTACCCCCTTAGCGCCTAGTGCTATAGGCAGAGTGAAAGGTTGTCTGGCTAGCGCTGTAGCGCCCAGTGATGGGCGCTGTTGCGCTACAACCAGGGTTTTCAACCCTGGTTTTTCCCTCCTTCGAAACCACCATTTCCAACCTGAAAGACCAGCTTCCAAACCTCATTTAGACTCCCAAAATGAACCCAAAAGCCATATACATAAGTCCTAGGCATCATAACCCAAGTAACCATAGCTAGAAACTCCCACCAATTCCCATTATCCTACCTAGAAATCCAAGCTGAAATCCAATAGAAAAACAGAGCAAATCAGAGTTTTAATTGCTAGAACCTTACCTCAAGCTCAGTTTAGAACCCTCTTCAATGGTGGAACACAACCCTAAGCCCTCAAGGTCCACATCCTTAGCTTGGTTCCTCAAATTAGGCTCAAAATTTCAAAGGAAAAGGAAGAGAAATGATGTACGGGAGAGAAGAGAATGGTGCTCTGGTTTGGCAAGGTTCTACAGCCTTCAATGGGTAATATATATCTTAGGGTGAAAAGACCTTATTGCCCCTAAGCCTAATTAAAACTCTAAATAGCCTCCAAGGGAAAAATCGTCCTTTCTTGTCTATTTTGTTAATCATAATTAACACCCTCAAATTCATGTTATTCCCAAAATTCTCAAATACCAATAAATCATATTCCATTACCCTTTAATTCTTGGTAATGTTCTAATCACCAAATTATCCTGAGACTCACCCCGAGCCCCAAACTTAATCCTGTTATGACCAAACCACTAACTTGCACTCAAAGATCGTCTCATGCCGAATGGCTCGAACAAATCCACATTATAATGTGGCCTTATCAATGATTCACCAACATGCATACAAGTATACAATTACGCCCTCAATGGGCCAAATTACCAAAATGCCCTTATGATCAAATGTGGAGCCACATGGATGCATTTAACATCATATTATAATATAATTCACATAAACATGCACATAATCATTTAATGGCATAATAAATCAATTATGGCCCTCCCAGCTTACTTATCCAACCATTAATCATCATTATGGATTTTGGGGCATTACAACTATCCCCTCCTTACAGAAATTTCGTCATCAAAATTTACCTGAACAGCTTGGGATACTGACTCTGCATATCTAACTCCAGCTCCCAGGTCGCTTCCTCGACCTTACTATTCCTCCACAATACCTTAACAAAAGGTATCATCTTATTCCTAAGGACCTTGTCCTTACTGTCAAGTATGTGGACTGGTTGTTCCTCATAGGAGAGATATGCCTCAAGCTCCAGATCTTCATAACTTAAAACATGAGTCATATCAGATACATACCTCTGAAGAGCTGAAACATGAAACACATTATGCAAGGCTGACAATGCCGGTGGTAAGGCCAACCTGTAAGCCACCTGACCAATCCTCTCCAGTATCTCAAATGGACCTACAAATCTAGGGCTTAGCTTGCCCTTCTTCCCAAACCACCTCACCCTTTTCCATGGCAAAACTCTAAGGAAAACGTAGTCTCCCACCTGGAACTCCACGTTCCTGCGCATGGGATCTGCATAACTTTTTTGCCTACTCTGAGAAGCAAGCATCTGAGCTCTAATCTTCTCAATGGCCTCACTAGTCCTCTGAATTCCTCAGGACCCAAGTATCTCCTTTCTCCTGTCTTATCCCAATGAATGAGAGATCTGCACTTCCTACCATACAACATCTCATAAGGTGAAACCCCAATGGTAGACTGATAACTTTTGTTGTACGAAAATTCTATCAAAGGTAGATACTTACTCCATGACCCACCAAAGTCCAGTACACATACTCACAGCATGTCTTCTAATTTCTGGATCGTCCTCTCAGATTGTCCATCTTTCAGAGGATGATAAGCAGTTATGAACTTCAACTGTGTTCCCATGGCCTTCTGTAAACTCCCCCAGAAATTGGAAGTAAAAGTGGGGTCCCGATCTGACACGATCAACCTCGGTGCTCCATGAAGGCGCACGATCTCTCTCACATAGAGATCTGCGTACTGGTCAACTGCATAAGTAGTCCTCATTGGCAAGAAGTGAGATGACTTAGTATAATGATCCATAATAACCCAAACTGAATCATGCTGACCAACAGTCCTGGGTAACCCCACCACAAAATCCATCGTGATGTCCTCCCATTTCCACTCTAAGATATCCAGAGGCTGCAATAACCCTGCCAGCCTTTGATGCTCAGCCTTGACCTGTTGACATGTCAAGCACTTAGCCACATACTCCACTACATCCCTCTTCATCCCAGGCCACCAATACAACGATTTCACATCCTGATACATCTTCGTGGTGCCTGGATGCAAAGAGTAAGGTGTAGTATGAAATTCTTCCATAATCTCTCGCCTTATAGCAGTGTCTAATGGAACACATATTTGACCCTTGCACCTCAACAAACCCAAATCAGACACTGTATAATCTCTGGATACTCCAGCCAAAACATCCTCTCTGATCTTGATCTGCTGTGGATCACCCAACAGACCCATTTTGATTCTTTCCAATAGCGTAGATTGTAGCATAATATTGGTCAACTGGCCCACCAGCAACTCTATACCATCTCTGGTCATATCATCTGCTAACTCTCTGGCTATCAGCCTCACACTATAAATTTTCCCCGAACCCTTTCGGCTTAAAGCATCAGCTACCATGTTGGCTTCCTGGGTGATACAAATTCTCACAATCATAATCTTTTACTAATTCTAGCCAACGCCTTTGTCTCATATTCAAATCATTTTGCGTTAAAGAGTATTTCAGGCTCTTGTGCTTAGTGTAGATCTCACACTTCTCCCCATAAAGGTAATGCCTCCATACCTTTAAAGTAAAGACCACAACCGCCAACTCTAAATCATGAGTAGGATATCTCTGTTCATACTCCTTCAGCTGATGTGAAGCATAAGCAATTACATTACCTGACTACATCAGAACACAGCCCAAACCTTTATGTGAAGCATCGCAGTATATCAAAAAATTCTCTTGATCTGTTGGGAGACTCAAAACTGAAGCTGTAATCAATCTCTGCTTCAGTTCTTGGAAGCTATTCTCACACCTGTCTGGCCGCACAAACTTCTAATTCTTGCGTGTCAGCCCAGTCAATGAAGTAGCAATCTTAGATAACTCTTCCATGAAACGTCTGTAATAACCTACCAATCCAAGGAAACTCTTGACTTTAGAAGCATTCTTTGGCCTTGGCCAATCTCTCATAGCCTCAATCTAGGCTGGATCTACTTTAATCCCCTCCTTACTAATAATGCGCCCAAGGAAAGATACCTGAGATAACCAGAACTCACATTTCTTAAATTTGGCAAATAATCTGTGGTCCCTCAGTCTCTGTAGAGCCAATCTCAAATGTTTCTCATGTTCTGACTCTGACTAAGAATAAACCAAGATATCATCGATGAAGACGATCACAAACTGGTCTAGATAATCCTTGAACACTCTGTTCATCAAATCCATAAAAGCAGCTGGGGAATTAGTCAATCCAAAAGACATGACTAAGAACTCATAATGCCCATATCTAGTGCGAAAAGCAATCTTTGGTATGGCTCCCTCCTTGACCCTCAACTAATGATAACCAGAACGAAGGTCTATCTTTGAGAATACCCTTTTACCTTGCAACTGATCAAACATATAGTCTATCATTGGCAGAGGATACTTGTTCTTAATTGTTAACTTATTCCCTTCTCTGTATTCGATACACATCGTTATAGAACCATCCTTCTTCTTCACAAACAGAACTAGCGCACCCCAAGGTGAGAAACTAGGTCTGATAAAACCCAAATCCAACAATTCTTGCAATTGTACTTTCAATTCTTTCAATTCAGCTAGGGCCATTCTGTAAGGTGCTCTAGACACTGGCTCCATCCCTGGTGTTAGTTCTATCACAAACTCAATCTCTCTGTGTGGTGTCAACCCTGCTAAATCTTCTGGAAACACATCCAGGAATTCACAGACTAATGTGGTCTCTTTTGGTCTCATTGGCATGACCTCAGTGGCGTCAACCACACTGGCTAAGAATTTTATGCAACCTCCTTGCAATAAGTCTCTATCCCTCAAAACAGAAATCATAGGTATGCGAGGTCCATGCATAGTACCAACAAACAAAAAAGGATACTCACCTTCAGGCTCAAAGGAGACCATCTTCCTTCTGCAGTCTATGGTTGCCCCATACTTCACTAACCAATCCATACAAAGAATCATGTCAAAGTTAGTCATAACTAACTCTTTCAAATCCACTGACAACTCCCTACCCTCCACTGTCACTGGAAAAGATCTGACCCATCTCCTGGATACCACCAACTCCCCAGTGGGTAATAAGGTCCCGAACCCCACAGCATAATAATCACATGGTCTACACAGTCCATCAATAATTCTACTAGCAACAAAAGAATGTGTAGCACCAGAATAAATCAAAATAGTATAAGGCGTTCCAGCACTAAGAAGCTGACCTGTAACTACTGAGGGTGAAGCCTCAACTTTTGCTTGTGTCAATGCGAACACTCGAGCTAGGGCCGAGCTATCCACTTTTCTGGGTTCTTCCTTTCTTGCTTTAGAGCAGTCCTTCTTGAAATGACCCACTGCTCCACACAAGAAGCAGGCCTTTGCCCTACACTCTCCCAAATGATGCCTCTTGCACCTAGGGCATTCGGGATGAGTCTTCCAGGCCTCACTACCACTTTGACGACCCATTGCAATACCATGGGGTCGCTTGTCTGGACCTGGAGTTGGGAAGGTATTAGGAACCTTCCTCTTGTGATCACTGGGGCCTCCACCCCTACTAGAACCCACAAATGGAGGACCTGTCCTCCTTAAATCTTTTATGGCTGCATTGTCCGCCATATCTTGTTCTCTACACTCTCAGTCGTGAGCGCCTTCTCCACCATCTGTGCATAAGTAATAACTCCTGCCACAGTGGTGATATGAACATCCCAGGCTAATCTAGGTTGTAGCCCCTAGAGTTGTAACGACCCAAAATCGCTAATAAGGCTTAAGAGCCTTGATTAGTGTGCCTGGAGGGCATAATAGGATTTATGTGTGATTTTCATGAGTAAATGCGTGATTATGATTTAAAGCATGTTATATGACTAATTGAACATTCGAGATGCATGACTATGTGGTTAGTATGCATGTTAGGTGAAATAAATATGCATGTGGACCCCGTTTGCATGATAGGGGTGAATTGGTAATTTTAGCCCGCTGAGGGCATATATGTGATAATTGTATTATGTGATTTGTACCACGTGAGTGTGGTGTTATTATTGTGATGCACGTGCCGAGAGGGTCCTAGAGAACTAGTTTACTCAAAAGTCACAACGGGATTTTATACCCGGCTCGGGAGGAGCCTAGGGGTACCTTAGGAATTGTTATGGTTAAATTGAGACTTAGCAGGTAATGGTTATTGGTGATTGAGTAACCTGGGTAACCATTAGTTACTGCTGTGGGTAACAAGTTTAGTTGGAAAATGGTAGAATTGAAATATAAGTGAAAAGACTAGAGTGCCCTTGATGGCTTACTTAGGAAAGGATTATTTGGAGGGGTAAAATGGTCATTTGGCAAGGGGTTTAGACAAATTTGAGCTGTTTTATAGGGGTACACGGTTTGGGCTTGGTCATTGTTGGTTTTGATAAAATTTGAAGAGAAGGAAAGAAAACTAGAAGGAGAAAAGCTAGGGCAAGAAGAAGAAGAAGAAGAATAGAAGTGGCTGAAGTGGGAGTTTAGGAGGAGAATCAAGGGAGCTTGGGGTGAATTCTCCATTTGAGGTAAGAAGTTTTATGCAAATTTAAGGCTTGTTTCTGTTTTGATTTGAGAAATTTAAAGCATGAGTTAAGTTTTTAAGTTTTGTATGAGTTGCTGAAATTAGGAATCTAAGGTGTGGATTTTGGGGTGCGATTGTGTTTTTGATCTTGATGATAGTGTCTATAGGTTATTAGATGGTTCATTTGAGGTTTCAATTTGGTTTTGGGGTTGAGGTATGTGTTTGGGCTGGTTTAGAGGTGTTTTGGGATGAGGGAATTGAAGGAGAAAACCCAGAAAGTCTGAGTTCGCGAAGGAGCGCCACGGCCCTGTTCTTGGGCGCCGCGGCGCGAGGCTGTTTACAGTCAGGGGAACTTTCTGACTTCGCTGGGCGCCGCGGCCCTTGCAGGTAGCGCCGCGGCGCTACGCCTTTTTCAGGATGGGAAATTTTGCAATTTTGGGCATTTGTCCCGGGGGCTCGGGGGATGTTTCCAATGATTTGTTTTAGGAATTTGGGAGTCCCGAGAGTGTGGAATTGGTTCCGGGAAGTGATTTTTGAATTGATTAGTATTAAAGGATGTTTTGTACGTGTTGTGACTAGGTCTTTGTGAAGCTCGGGTTAGAGGACCGTGCTCGCGGCTTTAGTGCATCAGGAAGCTCGGATTACAGGTAAGAAAACTGTAGCACCTGAGAATAGGGCATGGGCCCATAGTGTTATTGCAGGGCATGGCCCTAGATTGTATTATGTGCTAATGTATAACCTTAAGTGAATTATTATATGTGTGAATGGTTATTTGGAAATGTATTATATGTGTGATTATAGTGAAATGAACGGCTAAGGCCGAGAACGGCAATGGAGCCGAGAACGGCGAAAGGCCGAGAACGGCAGTGGGGCCGGAAGTACCACTTAGCACATGGGATGCTTACAGTCAGGGTAGGACCCAATGGATACATGAGAAATCCTTACGGTGAGGACCGAGACCCCAGGCTTTGGTAAGGCTTCTGGGGCGGCATGGCCGTGTTTGCTTAGTCTAATGGTTGACTTGTTTATCTGTGGACTATCTGATATGATTAACTGTATAATTTGCATATGTTATGAGCTGCATGAGTTTTCTTGCTGGGCTTCGGCTCACGGGTGCTCTGTGTTGCAGGTAAGGGCAAAGATTGAGTCAACCAGCCATGAGTACGGAGAGCGTGAAGCGACGCGTACATGTTTGGCCTGCCCGACTGCTTTGGTTGGGGGTTTATTCAAAAAATGGCTGTAATAATCTTTGATTTTTATAACTAATCAACTGTAAACTTATTTCAAGATGTAAACAGTTTTCAAACCTTATTTTGGGATCCCAAATGTTTAACACTAGAAGTTTTTAATGAAACGACGCATTTTCAAGGATTACAGCCTTAACTTTTAATTAGTCACACTTTCGTTGAAAAAACCTCGGTTAGCGAGTCTTTGCACACTGTTTTGTCTTAAAACTCACTTGGTAACAGCTCTAAGGAAGTAGGGCATTACAACTTGGTATCAGAGCGAGCCAAGGTTTATTGGTTCTGGAGATCGACCGAACATGTACGCTCGCTGTCAGTGACAAGCTCGACTCAGGGTTGGTTGGTATGATTGATTGACATGTTTGAACCTATGTTTGAATGCCATGTTTGCCTGCTTATTTATATGGAGCATGAGGAATGAGTTGACATATGCATGAGATACTGTTGGGGCTGGGCCCTTGGCTATTGCATGATTGAGATTAAAGCATGCTGAATAACATTATTATGCATGTGGATGAATATTGGGATAATGGTTTGCATATTGAGTGTATGTGGTTAATTGTCTGAATTGAATTCGTATGTAATATATGCTTATTGGCTTGAATGAAGCATGTTGAGACTCGGGTATACTTGTTAGTGTTAAAATTTGGTAGCTAAATATATATCATTGTGAATTTGGCCTATATATGCTTTGTGTGTGCATGATAACTGTGGTTATTTGGATCTAGTTGTGGATTGGTTCAGAGTGTGAACCACTAGGCTGAGGAGTTTGGTCAGTAGTAGCAGGTGAACTCAATTTGTTGATTCCTAGAATGGTTAAGTGGATCTGACATTGTGTTGAAGGGGGATTCTAGATATAAGTTGGAGTTGAGATCTCCAGTTATCCCTGAAAGCAGCAGCAGAGGGTCACTAGTGTGTGAGTAAGCTGTGGAGTTTGTTAGTTGAGATGGGATAGAAGAACAGCGGATTTCTCTAGGGAAATAGCTGATTTCAATGTTTTAACAGTAAGGTTACCAGTGTTGGCTTACTGTGAGGGTATGGACAGAAAAGGGTATTAAATGAAAGGCTTAAAGGGTGTTATCCTCGGGTTTTGAGGGGAGTTCGGGCTGTCAAGGAATTTATCAATAGATGGGCAGAGTTAATTCCACCCTTGGTTAAGAGGATGAGAGATCCTGATTAGAGGGTTGTGTTAAATGTTAAGGCAGAGAGATGCCTGGAAATGGTACTCGGGCTGAGGTACTGGCTTAATGGGCTGGAAAGAACTCCGATGGTGAATTGATGGAAGAGGTTACAAAGACATGGTTTGAACTGTGGAGACTGGTGGGCTTATAAGCTTGGTTTGGAGTGATAGGGTAACAACAGTGTAAATCAATGGGTTTGGTGAATTGGGTAATTCATTTTGGAAATTGATACTGACGGATGTAATTGGAAATGATGGTGACCCATTTAAGGATTGAACTCTGGAATAGTCCAAGGTATTTGGGCCACTCTGATGTAAGAACTTATCGTCTGTATGTGGATGGCGGGGAGGGCCATGTTGTTCGAAGGACTGAGGAATGATGCATAGAGCATAAGTGCCAGAACTGCAATGGCAGTGCTTCCTTTGATGGAGTAGTAAAGATAGATTCGTGATAATCGAGTTAAAAGAACCCCGGATAGTTCTGTGGCTTCTGGTTTTGCCAGAAAGGGGGAAAAGTCTTATTGATAAGATGGTACTTTTATTGAAAGAATGCAGCAAGGACAGATTCTCAATTTTTGAGGTAGAAGGACCCCAGACAGTGCTTGGGCACCAAATTTGAGATTGGAAAGAAGCCTGATTGAAAAAGGTAGTTATCAACATGGTGACAGGAACCAGGGAGGTTAGTTTTGGGTATGCACATGAGGGAGAGGATGCCACCTGGGAGGAGGTCAGGTGAGGGCATGGCTTCCATATGAAATAACTCGGAATATTATAAAGGATATCCCATTTTGAGGGAACGAAAGACTAGAATGCCTCGTTACATTCAAAGTTCGAGGCTGATTCCTTGAGGATGAGTATTTAACTGACTGGTTTATGCTTTGGTCATGTAACAAACTGGAAGAACTCAGTGTTGAGAATGTCCTAAGAGGGAGTTAGGCATAGATAGTTTGCCTCGAGGGTGCTATGCGAGAGGCTGAAGATAGTAATATTTATTAAGGAGGAATTAGAACTTCCGCAGATGAATTGGGATACAAGTAATCAATAAGTTCATAGTGATAACAACAGAGTTCATCTTAAGGAAGCCTCAACTTGAGTCATAGTGAGAAAGTTAATCGGTTAATTGATAACCATGGATTGTAGAGGATATCATCCGGAGTATGTTAATGAGACTGGATGGAAACTGAGCTGACCAGTGGAAAAATTATATGGGTATATAAGGAAAGATTGGGGGCACTTCAAGGTCGGACTACAGATAGGATTGGGATAAGGAATATTGAGAAAGATGGTATCGGTTGACAGAAAGAATTACTGGAGCAGTCGAAGAAAGTTGACCTTGGAGTTGCCAGAGCATTATACTGTGGGGATTGTTAGCGTCGTCAGTTAAGAATGGAAAGTTTGATGTTGGGTACAAGACGGGACAATATCTCCAGGAGCTGATCTGCGACTTGGTTATTACTAGCTGGAGATCAAAGAAAGAGACATTTCAGGAATTGTTATTTTGTACTGAGTAAGGTGTGAGGAGTTGGTAACAAAGATTCTAGACTGGTTCAAGCTACAACATCACAGGTAAGTTCTTAAAGTGGAGAATACAAGAATTGTATAGGCAAGTCCCCTTCAAGATCACGAGCAGTATATGTGGATTACTCCCAGACGGAAATGGAGAGCAAATGGCTATTAAGCTGAAGACGTTAGTACCCAGGAGGCAGGGTCACAGGTAAGGTTCTATGAAATGTCAGTTTGGGTGTCGTTAGGAGTACCCATGGTAGAGCTACAAGAAGAAGGCCAGGTATGAGGAGAATCGATCCAAAGCCACAAAGAAGCTACCGAAGACTATATGAAGAATAGAAAGCATAACAGGACTGGTAAGCGCGTCATCTATTGCATAAGTATCTCCGGAGACAATTACATCAGAGATGAGGAGAACAGTAAAACTTGAGGTTAGACGGAATGAGTGGTGTCAAATCAGAAAAATTCAGAAGACAAGGTAAGAATGGATTGGTATCTGGCGATGCTGGAATATGTGTGTGATATGGTTAAGTATAGAGTGATGGCATAAAGGACCTGATCTATGATGAGGATATGTAATTGTGGGAGTGCATCACGGGTTGGGCACGCCCAGGCGCAAATTGACGCGAGGATGGATCGAACCTTGTGGGAGGGGAAAGAATGAACATGGTTGATATACTTGGAGCGTTAAGTTAACAGTTATGCATATCATAAGGTGGTTGAGTATTGGGTATTAGTAAGAAAGATAACGTTGAGGCCCAGATGTGGTGAAAAGTAACAGACAGATGATCAGTGTTTGAAATCCTCGATTGAGCGAGGGGAAATTTAATTGGAGGCGGGACTCCTAACTGAGAGGCGTGTGTCAGTCAAGGAACAACGCCATAGATTGTAATGGAGTGGACAAGGCAACGACTGAGATTGGCATAACGTTAGTAGGTAATGATTAGCTGGTGAATGTCACTGAACTATGGAAACCGAAGTGTTGGCTTTGGTTGAAGCAGGGAAGAACCCTGCCAAGGTGGTACAAGTTAGGATACCGGGATTGGATGAGGGATCCAATTAGATTTGGTTTATTAATGAGAATTCTGAATGGATATCGTTCCATCTCCTAGGGTACGTTGTACCAGGAGGGTTGAGCGGGTGACAGAATCTAGTGTTTTCTTCTGGTCACTGAGGGGTTAAGTGATGCGGTGGTGTATCGTGGGAATAGACCACATTAGACCTTAAGTAAGGTGTTTGGACATGAAAAGTTTTAACTCAGTTGATGGAGTTGTTATAGTTGGGTCAAGTGAACTTGTTTCAGGGTAGAACGCCGATGATACTGAATTGAGACCATATGGTATTCTAAAATTTTGGAAAGAAACTAGAGAACAAAGAGAATAGAGTGGGAACCCAGAATTATCAGTTGATTGCAAGAGGAATTGCAGTCTGAAAGCTTATCAGATATCTTAAAGAATTAAGCGTTGACTATGCGAATACTCGAGATATTAAGGGAAGTGTAATCCCTGATAAGTTGGTCGTGGTGGCAGTTGCTGGCGTCCTGTTAAAGTAACACGACCTAGGACATGGTAAGGTATTTTTTTTTAAATACAATATTCGGACCCCAAATAAATAAAATAAAATTTTCTTTTCTTTTTTTAAAAAATAAAAATAAAAGAAATCTGTTATTTTTTAATTTAGTTATTAAAATAAAACTTTAATTTATTGATTTATTTATCATTTTTTTACTTAAAAGTTTTTAGGACACCCAAAGTGAGTCCTTAAAATTTACCACTAATATTACACTTAAATTTTCTATAAAGGTTTTTTAGGACCCACATATGTTTTTATGACACTTATTGCGAGTCCTAAAAACTATTTTTAAGGAAAATTGGAGGGAATTTGAAATTTTTTAAATTTAAACTTTTAGGATACACATAAGTTTTTAGGACTCACAATGCTAGTCCTAAAAGCATTCTTTTAGGACTCGCAACGCGAGTCCTAAAAAGTCCAGGAGGTGTTTGTTTAAAAAAAAAAAACTCAAACATTTAGGACACACATAGTTTTTAGGACTCGCTCTGCGAGTCCTAAAACAAATTCTTTAAGGACTCACATTTAGGTGAGTGTCATAAAAAAGTGTCCTAAAAATGTGTTTTTGTAGTAGTGAGTCGAGCTTGACTTCAGTGACGAGTGTATATGCCCAGCAATTCTATAGGAACCCTAAACCTTGGCACACTCTGATACCAAGTTGTAATGCCCTAGTTACTCCAAGATCGTTACTATGAGATTTGAATCGTGCTTAACTCGCTAATCGAGTCATTTGGTTATAAACGTGCATCTAGGTGTTATTAACAGGCTAAGGTGCAAGTTGTAACCCTAAACCTTGGCACACACTGATACCAAGTTGTAACGCCATTCTTACTCCAAGACCGTTACTGTGAGATTTGAATCGTGCTTAAGACGCTAATCAAGTCGTTTGGTTATAAACGTGCATCTAGGTGTTATTAACAGGCTAAGGTGCAAAACCAATTAAAAGGAAAGGATATATTATATTTAAAACATAAAACTGTTCATGGGCCCATAGAAGCGTTTACAAGTTATTTACAATCCAAAATGGGCATTACAGTGTACAAGTTTCAACCCTCCGACCTAAGCGGCAAAAACAAGGTTAACCCCTAGTTCCTCTGAGAAACTCCTTGGCCATGGTGGTCAAGCGACAGCATATGTACACATCGCCACCTAAGCTCTCCACTCAAGGCTGGGTGAGCTTTAATTTCCCTTTACCTGCGCCACATAATACTCGTGAGCCAAGGCTCAGCAAGTAAGCTCATTACTGCATGTATATAATATAAAATGATGATCATGACAATCATACAGAGCTTATAGAACTGAACAGATCAGTGAATATCACTTCAAGGTTTTGGCGACCATGCTAGGGTTTGTAGCCCTAATCAGATGAGTGACTGATGAGCAAGCCACTAACTTAAACTAGATGAGTGACTGATGAGTAAGTCACTAGCTTAAACAGATGAGTGGCTGATGAGAAAGTCACTAGCTTAAACCAGATAAGTGACTGATGAGTGAGTCACTAACGTGAATCAGATGAGTGACTGATGAGGGAGTCACTAACGTGAATCAGATGAGTGATTGATGAGTGAGTCACTAACGTGAATCAGATGAGTGACTGATGAGTGAGTCACTAATGTGAATCAGATGAGTGACTGATGAGTGAGTCACTAACGTGGGCTCAGCACCAATAGCCATGTGACAATGCAGTCACCTGGACCTTCTGGCCCTGGCTCTAAGTGACTAGCCATTAGGCTAGACAAGCGCTTTTAGTTTTCATTGAACTTAAGGTCGGTCTGGCATTAATGCTCATGATAAGTCATTCAATGCTGATGTCAATTAGATCTAATATTTATCGGCTTGCGTTAAACACGCTAAGACCGTTCTTGACTTATAAGTCAATACCATACGACCCGTGTTCAGTACTACTGCTGAACTTGACTAATGAGTCACAACTTCACAGTTACTACTGACACCATTGTTGATTTTGACTAATGAGCCAGTGCCATTCAAAAGTAAGCAAGATTTTCTAAGCATTTGACATGCAATCAATGTCCACATTTAAACACTCAACATGCCTCAATAATAACCATGCATGTCACAGATGGGGTACATTTCTCTTACCACTAGTTCGAGCGAGAAATAGTCAAAGAATGACCCTTGAGAATGATCAACCTTTTTATTCCTTAGCGGTTACCTAGTCATAACCAATTATAACCTCCATTAATGAAAATCAACAATAAAAGGTTCTTGACCTAAACCTCACTCCCCGGACCTTGAATTGTACCCAAACGGTGAGTAGATTCAATCTTGGGCCTTAGGAATTGAAACCCCAAGCCAAAAATCCTCAAAAGTGCATAAAAAAAGAATTTGGAAAATTAGGGTAGCGCTATAGTGCTACCCCCTTAGCGCCCCAGCGCTATAGGCAGAGTGAAAGGGCGCCTGGGCGCTACAGCGCTACAACCAAGGTTTTCAACCCTGGTTTTTCCCTCCTTCGACACCACCATTTCCAATCTGAAAGACCAATTCCAAACCTCATTTAGACTCCCAAATGAACCTGAAAACCATATAAATAAGTCCTAGGCATCATAACCGAAGTAAACCTAGCCAAACACTCCCATCAATTCCCATTATCCAACTTATAAATCCAAGCTGAAATCCAATAGAAAAATAGAGCAAACCAGAGTTTTAATGGCTAGAACCTTACCTCAAGCTCAATTTTGAACCCTCTTCAATGGTGGAACACAACCGTAAGCCCTCAAGGTCCACATCCTTAGCTTGGTTCCTCAAATTAGGCTCAAAATTTCAAAGGAAAAGGAAGAGAAATAATGTATGGGAGATAAGAGAATGGTGCTCTATTTTGGCAAGGTTCTACAGCCTTCAATGGCTAATATAAATCTTAGGGTGAATATACCTTGTTGCCCCTAAGCCTAATTAAAACTCTAAACAGACTCCAAGGGCAAAATCGTCCTTTCCCGCCTATTTCGTTAATAATAATAAACACCATCCAATTCCCGTTATTCCCAAAATTCTCAAATACCAATAAATCATATTCCATGACCCTTTAATTCCTAGTAATGTTCTAATCACCAAATTATCCCGAGACTCACCCCAAGCCCCGAACTTAATCCGCTATGACCAAACCGCTAACTTGCACTCAAAGATCTTCTCATGCCTAATGGCTCAAACAAATCCACATTATAATGTGTCATTATCAATGATTCACCAACATGCATACAAATATACAATTACGCCCTCAATGGAGCAAATTACCAAAATGTCGCTATGATCAAATGTGGACCCACATGCATGCATTTAACATCATATTATAATATAATTCACATAAACATGCACGTAATCATTTAATGGCATAATAAATCAATTATGGCCCTCCCGGCCTACTTATCCAACCATTAAACCTCATTAGGGATTTTGGGGCATTACAAAATCTTTCCTGGAAGATACACAACACCGAACTCTTTTAGCTTCTTATGTAACCAAGAACAAGGATTATCAAGTCTACCAGTCACCTCCGAGGAATAAGCCTCGGGCTTCAAATGTAACAAGGCATTCCAATATTTCATTCTCTAATCCTGGGCAATCCCTAATCTTCCCTAACGTACTAAACCATTCGATGTAGATAACGTGTTCTTACTTGGCATCTTTCCAGATGGAGTCTCCTGCTTCTGATGCATACTGATTAACCTCACTAAGCCTCATCACTGTCCTGACAGCTATCCTGTAAACTATACCCCTTCCAGTCGAAACCAGGAGCCAAAGAACAGTAAGGGGTTCTTATGTTCCAATTATTGAGCATCTGTCCTTACCAAATCCCACAATGGGAATATCGTCATCTTCATTTCTTGCCCTACAACATTCGTTTCGCATACCTCATTCCCTATATCTTAAATAGCATGGCCATCCCTACTACGTGAGCATAGATGAAAATCTCATGCACTAGGGCGGCCCTGATGCTCTGGGCCATCCCAGAGTTTAATCTTTAAGTGAATCATCATTCCCGGCTACATCTGCTTGTATAACCTTCCAAAGCAAAGTGACCAACCCACCAAACTTATTGACATTCATTGTCGTTGCCTAACCATTCTAAACCAAGTTCATAAACTTATTAGCCTCCACAACTCAAACTATGTCTTTATAACCTCTTTATTAAATCACTGCCTGAATTCCTCTCAACCCGTTATGACAACATTTTGGGTCTGAGTACCACTTCCGGGCATCCTTTTGCCACAACTATTGAGCGCAATCACTCTGTCATGACCTATCATCTTCATGTAATCAAGGATGGGATTAGCTATGCTAATACACTAATCAATCCTTAGGAAAATCCAAACCTTCCTCTGAACTAGGGGATAATGCCTCTAAAGTCTTCCATACAGTAATTATTTATCTTTCTCCAGCCTAAGGTTAAACCAACACTAGTAACCCTTCTATTAAGATATACAAGGCAGCTTTTTCCCCATAATAGAACTCGTTGTTTCTCCCATCTAGTCTCCTCTATAAGATCTCATAGCCTTACTCACATACCAGCGAACCTTTGCGAACCATTGCTATCATCTGCAACCCTCACTAGAACAATAATAGGCCCATTCACCCATTATGAGCATCAACAATCTGAATCCATCTGCCATCACCAACTAAACCCCTCTGCCTTGATGTTCATATCCAGAACCATCCCACAGGCAGGTCCAAACAATCACAATAACCAAACACACATAAAACATATCAAACACCAATCTACTTTACTATGCATTAATTATCAAATTTCAGTACTACTAGGTACATTCATACATACCACGCTTTCCATATACCGATAAACAGGTACAGCATATAAGTTCAATTTAAACAATTCACCACATACAATTATTATGCATATCATTATCCAAATATTCATCCACATGCAATAGCAATGCTAATGAGCACGCCTCAATATTATCACACAGCAGTCAAGGGCCAGGCCCTATCAGAATCTTATGCTCCTGATTAAATATACAAATTAATGCGTTCATATTCCATTTATGCACTTAGGCATATAATCTCATGTATTCAATTACAAAACCTTGAGTCGAGCTTGTCTATAGCGGCAAGTGTACATGTCTAGCCAGTCTTCAGGAACCCTTAAACCTAGACCGTTCTGATACAAAGTTGTAACAGCCTAGATAACCAAAGTCGTCACACTGTGTGTTTTAAATAGTGCAAGAGTTGCTAATCGAGTCATTTAAATGAAAAATGTGATCCTACAAAAATAAACAAGTTAGGGTCAAAATATTTTGGCCATAAACGATAATTTCTCATTAAAATAAATGTTTGGTACATGGGATCCCAAAACAGGGCTTAAAGGACATATTTACAAAATCTCCAAAAGTTTTAAATAATCAAGGCCACTCTAATTGCAAAATATATATTTTAGGTTTCTGTCCCTGTACAATCCCTCGACCCTGGCGGCTGAGCTGCAGACAATGTACACCTCGCCCCTAGAGCTCTCCAACTCATGGTTGAACCATCTTACCCTTGCCATTACCTAAACCACGTAGCACCCGTGAGCCGAGGCCCAGCAAGAAAACCATATCACATAGCATAAACAATCCAAACAATGAAATAATTCATAAGATATTAACCGAATATTTATGAGGCCATAACAGGCACACATCAGTGGCGACAAGAAAAGATTCATCAGTCTATCATCTAGGTATTCAACAAGCAATCAATATCAGATTAATAATAGTAATCACATTCATAATAAACAGTATAACATAATCGTCATACAATACTCAGGGTTGACGCTCTTAGGTCGCACCCTCTATTTAACCCACTATCTCCAGCTCACTTAGGCCGAACCCAGTGCTTAACCCACTGACTCTAGCTCGCATAGGCCAAGCTCAATGATTATTTAATTAACCTCGACTACGAGTGGCCGAGCCGCACCCTGTGTGCAAATATCAATTTCGGCACTCTTAGGTCGTTTATTTCATGCTCTCATGGCATACCATAATCATACAAGAATTGCATTCAAATATAGGGAGCTCTTAGTCCCATCACCACCACACAAAAAGAGTGTAGTTTTCTTACCTTTAATTCCGAGTGCTTTAGTTACTATGAACAGTCCGCGAGCAAGATCCTGCTCTGAGCCTTGGCATACACCTAGTCATTCCATAAATGATACTTCAATGAGTTTGAATTCCAAAGGTCAATCCCGGGACCAAACTCGTGCTCTCGGGACTCCAATTTCCACCAAACGAGGTGGTGAACCTGTCCCCCAAGCCCCCAAGCGAAAACCATAAGAAAATACCCAAAAACCAATTTCAGGAGGCTGAGGAGTGCTACAACTCTACAAGGTGGGCGCTACAGCGCTATTGACAAAAACCCAAAACCCCCAGAAAAACACAGCCTAGTGTTGTAGCGCTCTCAACCTAGCGCTACAACACTAGCACCAAAAATGAATATTTCTGGGTTTCTCCCTTCGAACTTCCCTGAGGCAATGCTCCAAGAACTCACTCCAATCATCAATCAAACACCAAATTGAGTCCACAGTTCCCTATATCACATCCAAATCAACCTAATAACATCAAAAAATTGGCTGAAACCCTCACCAAACACAGAAATCAAAACTGAGCTTTCAAGCTCAAGAACACCCACTGATAACCAGAAAACCCAGAACATTCAAGGGCTAGAAATCATTACCACAAAGAGACATTTGACCCTAGCCTCTAGATGGTCCTTAACAACCACCAATTCTTCCTTTCCCTCCAGCAACCACCAAAAACAAACTTTTTTCCCTAAAACCCAGACTCAAACTCTCAAGCCCAAATCACCATAAAAACAAAACAAGAACTCAGAAATTCCAGAGGTTGAAGTTTGAATTCGTTACCTTGATGACTGCTCAATGGTTCCCAAGATGATCCTAGCTTGACTCTACACTCTCCCAAGTTTTCCTCTTCCAAGATGGCAAAAACCTCAAGAGAGAGAGAGGGATATGGGAGAGAGGAAAAAAAAAATAAGAGAATGCTTATTCTGATGCCTTTGTTTCCATCTCTAATTCACAGCTTCAATGTTTCACAAAAAAGAGTGAAAGAGAGGGATTACGTGAGGTGAGAGAGGGTGAGCTGAAAGTTCCTTTAGTTTCTAGTTTCTTCTCTTTTGTTTTCCTAAATTTCTGAGTATGTTACTTAGACCAAAGACCAAGATGCCCCTCTAATTTAACTAATCCTCAAATGACTCCTAGCGGTAAAAAGATCATTTCACTCCCAATTCCAACTAATTCCTCAAATGTTCCTATGAACCACCAATTCATTCCGTCATCCAATTTATCATCAATCATTTTTCCCAATGTCTAATAATCCCCAATACATTCTCTAAATTCCCAAAAATACCCTCGGCTACCCCATGCTGGGTATAACTCCCCGCTGTGACTATTTCGCCAATCCGCTCACTAGGACCATCTCGAGCCACATGCTGCAAATGTATCCACATAATAATGTGGTCTTAACAATTTATCACATATAATCACATTTTATGCCCTCAATAGGCCAAAATTACAAATATTCCATTGAAAGCTAAACAGGGCCCACATGCACATTTAATACTCATAAACATGCATTTATTCACATCCATATAATCATATAATCATGCATGCCACATAATCATGCATTAAATTATTAATTCACATAGATACCGATTATGCCCTCCCGACACACTAATCAAGGCCCTTAAGCGTTATTAGCTATTTTGGGTCATTACAACTACCCCTTATGATAACAATTTCGTCCACGAAATTTATTCGAACAAATCTGATAATAAATCTCATACCTTTGATCATAACTCCAGAGTCTAATTCTTTACCTTTAATCCTTCAATAACATTCTTAATAGAGTGACAATCTTGTTCCATAAGATTTTATCTTATAACTATAATCTCATTATCCTTACCTTACCCAACAATTCTGCGTGAACCTCAGGGTCTGCTTATTTCATCTGCGGTCGTTTCCCTGTCTGGTCATTGGCACCAGTAATACCCATAAGCCACAACCCACGCCAGGGTAGGGCTAACCTGTAGGCCCTCGACCCAAACCTTGTTACGATATCAGAACTCTTATTAAATGGGAAGTTAAAACTACCCTTTCTTCCCTGGAATATCATACTCTTTCTTGTTGCCATATGTGGAGAAATACAAATCTCCCGTCCTGGAACTTCGTGTTCCGTTACTTGAAACTTGTTAACCCTTATGTCCATGCAGCTGAGAAGATCCTTCTACCTTAATAATTCCCCATAACTTCATTAGTTTCCCCTGAACCAATACTGAACCATAATACTTGTTATCTTTTATTTCCTTACTAGAACCAGCACTTCATGCTTTGTATCTTATCATAACTTATGCTGTGTCACCTTAGCCGTAAGCCAGCATTCATCTCTGTGACTGATTCATCAAGGGATTATACTTTTCTTAATATCACAAACACATACACATTCAATGCATAATTCTTAAAAATAACCATTAATCCTTCAAATCGCCATTCTATCTGTAGACAATCAATAATTCTAGGTTCCAACCTTACTCCCTTTGTTTCCTATTTCCTTTCCAGAACTTGGAAAATTTAAAGGGTTTCAACCCGACATTATCAATTACCATGCCATGTCACCCGTTAACATGAACCAAAATGTGTTAACTTAATATGCTAAGTTGCAACCTTCCATGTCCAATCACTTACACATTCAATGCATAATTCTTTAAAATAACCATTAATCCTTCAAATCTCCATTCTATCTGTAGACAGTCAATAATTCCAGGTTCCAACCTTACTCCCTTCGTTCCTTATTTCCTTTCCAGAAGTTGGAAAATTTAAAGGATTTCAACCCGACATTATCAATTACCATGCCACGTCACCCGTTAACACGAACCAAAATGTGTTAACTTAATCTGCTAAGTTGCAACCTTCCATGTCCAATCATCTCACTTGTAATCTAATGTGGTTCACTCCTACAATCCACCACTATACCATTATATCTTCCTATATCTGAATATTAGATCTTATCGTCCATTTAAACTCCCTGGTTACCATATGTCTTAGGAGGTAATATGATGTTCATTTAGAACTTTCATCTCCACACCAAATTCCATCGGATCACTCACCTGATTTTCATATCTTAACTCATATTATATTGGTAGGGTTCTTCATCATTCCCACAAGATCCTCACTCTGGATTCTATTGTCCAAAACGGTATATATCTGTCTATAACTAATCACAAGTACTCTACCAATCTCAATCGTTACCTTGTCTGACCTTACTATAAACTGTGGTGTCCCATCAATCAGAACAGACCTTCCCAAGTAAGAGATCAGCTTCCAAATTAATTTTCCTCTTGCATAGTCTAGGATTTCTAACATAAATTGCCCAATAAGTCTCATCGGATCCTAGTCTCAGAGTTATTCCTCTACAAATGACCAAGTGCTCAAATTCCTTACACTACGCATTCATCGTCAACTTAATATTTCCTGTATACTGACCATGTTCCGCCTCTTTCACCTACCGTGAGGTTCAAACCATCATCCCTTCCTTCTATATCTGGGTGCGTCTCAGACCTGATGCACCTCTTACAATTTCATGTTTTTTTTAAACAAAGTCAAGATCCTTCACACTACTCTTCTCTAACCACCCACTACATGCAGATTCATATACCATAGGGTGCTTACCAATCCTTATACTGTCTTCTGAAAATCTGATAAAAAGTTGTCCATTCAGTCTACCCTGAGGTTCTTTCGTTGTTCTAATCTCTGGTGTGGCTGTCCTCCAAGGATACTTATGTAGTAGATGACATGTTCATCAGTCTCGTTGTGCTTCCTATCCTTTAGACGTTCTTCAATAATTTCTCAGTGGCTTCATATTAAATCTCTTCATACCTGATCCTTTCTCTTCCTGTAGCGTGACCATGAATACCCTTGGCGAGATCGAAACTGACACCTTTTGGAGCCTTACATGTGACCCTGCTTCTTCAATCTTGGTATCATCAGTGTAGTAGTCATTTGAATTATGCTTCTAACTGGGAATTCATCCAATACATCCTAACGAACCTGGAGATGACTTATTCATATCATTCCTATACTCTCTGCTTGTCGAACTTACCTATGTTGTTGAAGCTTAAGTTAGTTAAGAACCTTTACTAATAATCCATCACACCCCATTTGGTACAAGTAATAATTCCTGAAATGTCTCTTTCCTTGATCCTTAGCTGGAAATAATCAGATCGATGGTCAATTCCCGAAGACATTATCCTGCTTGTAACTGGGCATTTAAACTCTTCATCCTTAACAAGCAATGTAAACAAATCCCATGATACAGTGCTTCTGCTAATCCATCCCTAAGCCAGATACTTCTTCAACTGAACAGGTAATTCTTTTTGCTAAATTAATACCAACCTTCATAATGTCCCTGATACCGAGTTTGTGCATAGCCAAATCCTTAAGCGTACACAACAACTCCTTACATACTCATCTGAATCCCTACTAACCACTTCAGTTTCCATTCAGTCCAACTTATATACTTCAAATGATGTCCCCTACAATCCATGGTTGTCCCTAATTTAACAAATTAGCTCTCACTCATGCCCATAACAAGGCTCTCATATGACAAGCGCATCCACTTTCACCACGAATCCCCCCAACAAGCACTAATATCCCAAGCCCCTCGTACAATAACCTTGAGGCATATACTTCTTATAGGAATCTTTCCTGGAAGATACACAACACTGAACTCTTCCAGCTTGTTATGTAACCAAGAACAAGGATTATCAAGTCATCCTGTCACCTCCGAGGAACAAGCCTCAGACTTCAAATGTAACAAGGCATTCTAGTCTTCCATTCTCTAATCCTAGGCAATCCCTAATCTGCCCTAACGTACTGAACCATTCCATGTAGAGAACATGTCCTTACCTAGCATTTTTCCAGTTGGCGTCTCCTGCTTTTGGTGCGTATTGAATAACTTCACTAAGCCTCATCACTGTCGTGACGGCTATCCTGTACACTATACCCCTTCCTGTCAAAACCAGGAGTCAAAGAACTGTCAAGGGTTCTTCTGTTCCAATTACTGAGCATCTTTCCTTACTAAATCCCACAATGGGAATATCGTCATCTGCATTTCTAGCCCTATGACATTCGCACCTCATACCTCATTCCCTATATCTTAAATAGCATGGCCCTCCCTGCTGCCCGAGCATAGATGAAAATCTCATGCACTGGAGTGGCGTTGATGCTCTAGGCCATCCCAGAGTTTAATCCTTAAATGAATCATCATTCCCAACTACATTTGCTTGTATCAACTTCCAAAGCAGATTAACCAACCCACCAAACTTATTGACATTCATTGTCGTTGCCTTACCATTCTAAACCAAGTTCATAAACTTATTAGTCTCCATAGCTCAAACTATGTCTTTATAACCTCTTTATTAAATCACTGCCTAAATTCCTCTCAACCCGTTATGACAACATTTTAGGTCTGAGTACCACTTCTGGACATCCTTTTGCCACAACTACTGAGCGCAACCACTCTGTCACGACCTATCATCTTCATGTAATCAAGGATGGGATTAGCTATGCTAATCCACTAATCAGTCCTTAGGCAAATCCAAACCTTCCTCAGAACCAGGGGATAATGCCTCTAAAGCCTTCCACACATTAATTCTTTATCTTTCTCCACCCTCTGGTTAAACCAAAACTGGTAACCCTACTTTCAAGATATACAAGGCAGCTTTTTCCCCATAAAAGAACTCGTTGTTTCACCCATATAGTCTCCTCTATCAGATCTCACAGCCTTACATACCAGCGAACGTCTGCTGTAACTTTCAGAGGCAGATGAATGATTCCATCCTTTGTTATCATCTGCAACCCTCACTAGAACAATACTAAGTCCAATCACCCATTCTAAGCATAAACAATCTGAATTCATCTGCCTTCACCGACTAAACCCCTCAGCCCTGATGTTCATATCCATATCAATCCCATAGGAAGGTCCAAACAATCACAATAACCAAACACACATAAAACATATCAAACACCAATCTACTTTACTATGCATTTATTATCAAATTTCATTACTACCAGATACATTCATACCTACCATGCTTTGCATATACCGATAAACAAGTGCATCATATAAGTTCAATTTAAACAATTCACCACATACAATCAATATGCATATCATTATCCAAATATTCATCCACATTCAATAGCAATGCTAATGAGCATGCCTCAATATTATCACATAGTAGTCAAGGGCACGACCGTATCAGAATCTTATGCTCCTTGTTAAATATACAAATTCATGCGTTCATATTCCATTTAATCACTTAAGCATATAATATCATGTATTCAATTACGAAACCCTAAGTCGAGCTTGTCTTTAGCGGTAAGTGTACATGTCCCGCCAGTCTTCAGGAACCCTTAAACCTAGACCGTTCGGATACCAAGTTGTAAAGCCCTGGATAACCAAGGTCGTCACACTGTGTCTTTTAAATAGTGCAAGACTTTCTAATCGAGTCATTTAAATGAAGAATGTGATCCTAGAATAATAAACAAGTTAGGGTTAAAATATTTTGTCCATAAACGAAAGTTTCTCATGAAAACAAATGTTTGGTACATGGGATCCCAAAACAGGGCTTAAAGGACATATTTACAAAATCTCCAAAAGTTTTAAATAATCAAGGCCACTCTAATGGCAAAATATATATTTTAGGTTTATGTCCTTGTACAATCCCTGGACCGTGGCGGCCGAGTAGCTGACAATGTACATCTCGCCCCCAGAGCTCTCCAAGTCATGGTTGAACCATCTTACCATTGCCATTACATGCACCACGTAGCACCCATGAGCTGAGGCCCAACAAGAAAACCATATCACATAGCATAAACAATCCAGACAATGAAATAATTCAAAAGATATTAACCAAATATTTATCAGGCCATAACAGGCACAAATCAGTGACGACTATTGACGCCGTTCTTCATCAACTTGAAATGTAGAGCACGTAAATAGTAAATAGTTATGGCCAGAAAAATACAATAAAACAAGGAGGATTTTTTACGTGGTTCAGCAGTTAAAAATATCTGGAAATTCTTCAGAGATGAATTCTCCAGAGTTTCTCTCAAGATCACAAAATTTCGGTCCCTTACAAAGGCACATGACTTCTTTATTTATAGAGGAAGTTTCAGGATACTATCCCACACGTTTCTAGGAAGTTATCCTTTACCTTAATAAATTTAATGGCTTTAAAAGCCTATAACTCCTATATACAAGGAAACGTCCCCTGAAGACCAGGGGGCGTATAACTGACTAATAAATATCCCTTTATTATAGGGAAGTTACTACAATAAATGTTGACTGCGTCTCTCCAAGCGACTCACTAAGATGTTCGAAGTCAGCAATCAACATCGTCAGCATCGTGCCAGTTCAGGTCTCTGAGTGACTTTCGAGTTGTATTATTTTCTCAAGATCAACTTGGAAAGGGTAAATACCACCGAGGCCGCACTACCCTGAGCTCACACTCATGCAAACTCAGACCACTTGATCTGAGGTCACCCGACAATGGACGTACTCCGATATTCTATCTTTTGAGCTTGTATGGACTTCGAGGCTGCCCCATCTTCGAGGTTGCCACCTGCTTTGAAGTTTTGGCGCCTAGATCATGAACACGTATTCTAGATATTGCGAGCTCACACCTGACGAATCCAACTTTCGAGATCACAATTCTCAAGGCTCGAAATCTGGGTGTAACATTTTGCCCCCTCAAAAGTATTTGTTCGAATCCTATGAGACGGAAACTTTTGAACTACTTTCCTCGGGAACTGTACTGTCACACATACTCGAGTATGGACGCATGTCAGTTGGGTATTGCTCATTCAAGGTACTCGAGTACCTTGGAAATCTGCCCACGATCGTCCGCCTGCCACCTCTTTGGTACCATCTAGTCGTATATCCCTAGCCGTCGGATTTGATAAGGATCTTGGCCAATGGCTTGGATTAACCCCTTTTTACCATTTCTGATCGTCTATATATAAGGCCTTACTCATCTTCTTCCTTTTACCTTTACGTTCATCAAAGGAAAAAAGATGAGAGAAAAAACCAAAGGCCATACCAGAAAGTTGTTTGCTTTTGCATGTTCTCCCAGCCAAAGAAGCAAAGGACCGCCAGCTTGTTCGAGACTGTGAGATTATACCTAGAGCCTCTCCTTCAATCAATGATTTCTCTGCAATCGCCATCTTCATTGCGTAAGTATCTAATGATTTTCTCTTTTTTTTTTTATCAGTTCCTGGCTTTGCTGTTTTTTAGTTCTTGGGAATGCACTAGTTCATTCTATAGTTTGATATACTAGGACGCTTTGATCAATAGATATTAGGTTTAGGTTCTCCCATTACTGGTTCTAAATCCAGTTTATATGTAGAAAGACCCAAACATGGTCTCTTTTTTCTAGGTTTTCAAAATTTGGAAGACGTATCTTGCACACCAAGATATTGGGTACAAAATCTTTGTTTTAAAGAACGCACGATACCCAAGAATACCATTTTTGAATAACCGCCACCTTTTTCCCTGATATTTCAGGATTCTCAAAAATTAGACCCACTTCCCTCCTTCTTTTTTGTGGAATACACGTTGTGACCCTTAATCGGGTTTCCAGGATTGAGCACGTCTCGTACCCAAGCACTTCCGAGCTTGTTTCACCAAGCTCGTTATTCTTGACTCCTTGCATGAATGGCCCTCACCATTTTTTCTTTCTCGCTAGATGTCACAGAATCTGGAAAGACGATGGGGGTCGCTGCTTGCCATCCAGTATTCGCCAAAAACTCCGAGCCCGGAGTCATTGTTCGCCCGGAACCAGCACCTGATTCGTGAACACGAGCTAGCTTGCGAACAAGAAGAAACCCAAGCTCATTATGATCATCAAATCGTTGAGGTCATAGAGAAGAAGAGAAAAATCCTTCGAGAGGCTCTTTATCCAGAATATGACTCAAGGCCCAGACCGATCCCCCTCGATCCCAGGCTAAAAATGACAGTCGCGTACAACTCGGGAGATCTTCAATTTTCACTGATGGGGGAGCCCTCCACCTCGCAGCCGAGGAGGGAAATTTTCGAGGCCGAGCATTATTGGAGCTCGGTTACCTCGCTAGGTAAGATAAACGATATCTTGGCCTTTCACGGTATAAGATTGTCAGGCTCGTTAAGGTGTCGAGCCCATACCTCCCACGAGCGAAGCTGCCGTGCTCCAGGAGATGGAAATCCTGACAACAAGCTGAGGTATGCGGCTTGGAGCCAGGAGCATATGAAGGCAGGAGCGATACTGCCTTTGAAGTCTTTCTTTAAGGACTTCATGGACTCCGTTGGGTTGGCTCCATTCCAGCTCAACACTAATTCATATAGGGTTCTGTCTACCCTGAGGTCGATATACCACGAGCTGAAGTGGGAAGGACCAATGCCAGAGGAGATCTTGTAACTTTTCTACTTGAAAAGAAATCCCTCCCGATCTCGGGGAGGATAGGGCTTCTATTACCTTTCGAGCTACCCGAAGGAGAAAAAGATGTTTGAGGATCTTCCGAATCATCCTCCAGATTTTAAGAAGGCCTTCTTCTGGATGGACGGTTTATCTCCATCTTGATATTATTCATTCAGAAGGATTTGTAAGTACCCCAACCTCCTTTATCTCTGTGCTCGAACTTTTGTCTATAGGCTTGTACTTAGTTGAAATGTATTTTATTTTCCAGCCAACTATCGTCGTCCCACTCCTTCTGACGAGATAAAGGAGCATAGGGAGACCCTGCTCCAACTCCCTTATGGCAGGAGATCGCTCTTATACCTTTTGCATGAAGGTAAACTTCGAGCTTGCGAGCTCTTTGGAGATGGCCAGTCCACCTCGGACTGGTCCAACAAAAAATACGACCGCTGGGAGCTCGTGCCCTTGCCAACAGGCATCCTCCCCCCAAAGGAGAGAGGTGAGGCCCCCGCCTCCAGTTCGCCGAAGGAGCCCGCAATCAGGGAACGAGGCCAACGATGAAGCCTCGAGCTCGGGCTCAGATGGTCAAGGTACATTCATCCTAAGCTCGAAAATGTGGTCCCCCACCTTACTAAAACACAAACCCGATAGGTTAGTATTGTGCAAGGACGATAGGGATCATTTTTATGTATGGACTTGGGTAGATGAATGGATTCATAGGTTCGATAGCTGGCTCGGGAAGTACGACACTATGTATAGCCTAAACGAGGTATGGGACGAAATAGCCATCCAATATGGGACCAATGACTATAGGGACCTTTCGAGGTTGACGTCCACCTATAAGGAAGGTACTCCCCCCGCCTCTTCTAAAGATGGGGCAATTTCATGGTCTCCAAGCTCAAGCTCGGAGGAGAGTTCCAGTTAGGTTTTTCTCCACTTGTTTTTTTTTTTATATCTTCTACGTTTGATAGCACCATGCTAAATCTTGATTGCAACTGTGTAGGTGTTATGGACTCTGACCTTGACGTCGTGCTCTACAGTGGCGAGGGGGCTCAAAAGAGTAAGCGCCCGAGAGGCTCGCGGCGGTTAGATCGACCCTCCAAAATCCTCAAGTGCACCGAGAAGACTCCACCAGCTCCAACTACTGCGAGCATAGCCGAGGACTCGAATGCCTAGGTCGACGCATCCGTCTCGGTCGCACCTGCCACGCTTCCTCTGGCTACAATTCCTCCAACACTCGACCAACCCCCGATGAAACCCTCAACCTCCAAGTCACTCCTGCCATCGGCCCGACCTCATGTTGATGAGTTCATGCTTGATAGTGCCGCCGAGGCCCACAGAGCTGTAATTGGCCGGATATCCTTTCTCGGGTGGGTCAAAGTCTTATAGGATTCGACGCTGATCACTGGGAGTTTGTGAATAAGGCTCGAGACTGCAATACTCTTTATGATAAGAGTATTGAACTTACTGCTGCAGTAATTTTCGCAACTTACTTTTAATTGCTTATGTGACTTGTCTTATGTTCTAATTCAATCTCTTTGTGTTTCAGGCTCTTGTCGTCTCGGCTCAGCTTAATTATAAGCTGACCAATGAGGTGCACACGAGCATGTCTCTGGCCCAGGAGTTGAGGAATCTCCAGCTTAAAACGGCTGATGAACTCAAGGACTCGAAGACAGAGCTTGAAAAGGTGAAGGCTCAGCTTGCAGAGCTGGAGAAAGCTAATGCCAAGCTCGAGGAGGAGAAGGCTGCCACTTTCGAGATAATCGAAAATGAAAAGGCTCGCCTCCATACTGAGTTCAAAGAGAAGAAGGACAAAGCGGTCGATCAAGCCATGTACAGGATCTGGGCTAGCAACGCTGACCTTGATACCAGCTTCCTGGGCTCTTTCGAGGAAGGATTTGTGGCCAAATGGCAAGCTCGGCTTGACGCGGAGGAGGCTTCTCAGGCTGCTCGGGAGGTTGCTCAGAAGGATAG
Organism: Humulus lupulus; assembly: GCF_963169125.1. Classification (NCBI taxonomy): domain Eukaryota; kingdom Viridiplantae; phylum Streptophyta; class Magnoliopsida; order Rosales; family Cannabaceae; genus Humulus; species Humulus lupulus. The sequence continues at coordinate 142,236,537 of NC_084800.1, read as the reverse complement.
TCATGATATTCGTCCTGGAGAGTCTAGTGCTGCCGGTGCTGAGAAGTCTAAGGAGACTGCTCCTTCTTGAATCTCATCTCGGGGCTGCGTCCCTTTATTTTTGTGATTGTTTTAATTTATGCCCGTAGGGCTGATACAATTTCTTTTTCTTTTCTTTTAATATATATGCTTTACATTTCTTGATTCGAAATATTTTGCATATTTTATATTAAAGAATCATGTATGTTTGTTTATTTGCACAAACATAGTTTGGATTTAGGCTCAAGGTTCAATGCATTCATGCACAGTTTGCTCGAATTATCCGCTTCCAATCTCGTTATTCGTCAAGGTTGGATATTACTTTAACCATGAACCTGAAAGTACTTTTATGGTGTGTAATGCAAACGGTTTAGTTATATCTTATTTTTTTGTTACTTTTTCTCGTCCTCGGTTATCTCTCCAAGGTTATGAGTTCGAAACTATTGTTTTATAAGATACTCCAGCCTCGATCTCGACTTAACTCAAAGTGGGTTTATGTTCCAACTTATCGTCGATTAGTTTTAGCTTGTTTGCTCCAAACCTGTTAAGGTCGTGATTGGTTTGTAATCCACACACTTATATGTTTTTAATAATTCGGTTATATCCAAATTACCTTAGCTCGCGCATTTGGTTACATCCAAACACTTATATGTTTTTAATAATTCGGTTATATCCAACTTATCTTAGCTCGGGCATTTGGTTACATCCAAACACTTATATGTTTTTCATATATCTTAATTTGTTTTTCAAGCTGGTGGAATTTATATATATACCAATGATGCCCCCTTAATATCCTATGAATGTGACCACAGGTTATTAGATTAAGAGAGATTGCAAAAATAAATCATATCAGACGAAATAACTCTTTATTTGATAAAATCCAAAAGTAGGCAAAACAGTACAAATAGACAAGCATGGTTACATGCAACATCCTTCCTACACTATTGATAGTAAGGTCTTAAGTGTTCGCCATTCCATGCTTGCGGTATTAGGCTCCCATCCAATCTTGCTACCTTGTAGACACCGGATCGGATGACTGACTCTATCTGGTACAGTCCTTCCCAATTTGGCCCGAGCACGCCAGCTGATGGATCTCGCGTTGCCAAAAATACACACCTTAGCACCAAATCTCCCACACCGAACTTTCGATCTCGAACTCTCTTGTTGAAGTACCTGGTAGCTCGCTGTTGGTATGCATCGTTTCTTAGCTGAGCTTTGTTTCTTCTTTCTTCGATCAGGTCTAAGGTTTCTTCGAGCTGAGTGTGGTTCGAGCTTTGGTCATAAGCGTGGATTTGAATTGTAGGAATTTCGACCTCAACAGGCAACATAACCTCGCAACCGTACGCTAGAGAGAACGGGGTATGTCCGGTTGATGTTCGGGCTGTAGTCCTATATCCCCATAGGACTTGGGGCAATTCTTCGGGCCATCATCCTTTTGCTTCCTTCAACTTTTTCTTTAGCGAACTCTTGAGAGTTTTGTTTACAGCTTCGACCTGGCCATTCGCCTAGGGATGAGCTACTGATGAAAAACTCTTTATTATTCCATTTTTCTCGCAAAAGTTGGTGAACAAGTCACTATCGAACTGGGTTCCATTGTCGGATAAAATTTTCCTCGGCATCCCATATCGGCATACAATTAGAGCTGTAAATGTGGGCCGCCCGGCCCGGCCCGGCCCACATTTTTCGTGCCTCCGATAAATTCGGGCCGGGCCAGGCTCGTCCCATATTCAATTCGTGTCGGGCCAGGTGATGGACCCAAAACGGGTATGTTTTAAATTATACTCGCAGGCGCACAAATCGTATTTATAGAATAGTTTTCGTGTAAGCACGAGGTCAAACCCAAAGGAGTTGTCTAAAATAAAAATAAAAAAAACTATTTTAAATCAAAAGTAATAAATTCTAACCTAGTTCCAAAGATTGATGAGTTTTAATATTATGAACATAAAATGAAATATTGAAAAATAAAGCTATTTAAGAGAATGAAAATAAACCAATAATGATTTGACAATAAGTGTTAAAAGAAAAGATTATTAAGATACTAGAATCCACAAAATGTAAGTTTAATAATATTTATTAGTATATTGATTCCCAAGTTTTAGTGATAGTTAAAATAATTTAAACTATCATTTTCCAAATATATTTATAATTTTAAGCACAATTTTCTTATGAAAAGATAGGATTTTTCTTCACTTTTCAAAATTATAATTTCAAAGCATTTAGTGTAAACCAATCTAATGAAATAACAAATAAATCAATGAACATTATTTATAAGGCAAAACATAATATTTTTGTTCTAAGCATGGATGTGTACAATTTAATGACACATCTTACACAAAGAATATTATGTTTATGCACTAATGAAGAACAAAGTGTAAATATGTTCTAACAATCTAAAATACAAGATATTTAAGATGAAAGAAATATATGAAGAAGAAAAATCCATAGACTTTGTTGCATTACAAGGGAAATCAACATACAACATAAATATTACCTAGTTACAAGTTGCTTCATCATGATCTTAATAATCTTATGAAAAAGATTAGAAGCACATAACTAGAGTAGAAATTACAAAATAAATGACATACATACTTGCAAAATGCTCTTGAAAAACCCAAATGGAAGAGAGAATGGTAGAGAGAAAATGGGAGAAAAAGATGGTAACCAAAAACTAAGCACCCTAAAATGGTCTTGAAATACCATATTTATAGCCAAAATGAGATTATTAAAATAATCAATTTAAATTAGTTATATTGATTAAATTAATTAAATAAAATAAATATGGTATGTAGAGGTAAAATATAGGGTGTAATGATGATTTTGTGGTGAAAATGTGTAGACAAAAGGGTAAAAAGTAGGCAATTTTTTCATAGGGGACAAAATGCAAAATGATGGGCTCAAGAGGTGGCTGATGGTGTTGGTGGCAGGTGGTTTCGGCTAGGCTGTGACTGGGCCGAATGGGCCTGGCAGATGGCTGCTTGGTGACTTGTTGGTGCATGGTCTTCAAGGGGTTCTGATGGAAATGCATGAGGAGAAGACTTTGGTGGGCAGCTGGCATGTGAAGGAGAGGCTTGGGCGTGGGAAGTCTTCAGCTGGAGGAGTTGATGGAAGGCTTGGACGTGGGCCTGGGCTCTAGCGTGGGCCTGGTGGTCATTTGAAAAAAAGACCATTTTTCTTGTTACTTTCTACAAAAATATCATTTTTATTTCTTTTTCTCTTCTTTTTCAAGCATAAAAAAAATTGCAAAGTACAACCTACAAAATAAGTAAATATTAAATTAGAATCAAATATTTTCAATTATAAAATAACTCATATTAATTCCATGAAAATACTAATTGAAATTTAATTTACTTTGGCAATTAAGCTCAATAAAATCACATTTTTTAACTTATAATCTAACAAAACAAATTTCAAATAATTAAACTACAACATATTATAATAAAATATATATAACAACATATAAAAATCTAGAAAACTACAATAAGACTAATAAATTACAAATTACATAAAAACTTTAATAAGTTAATTAAAAACTCAAGAACTAAGCAACAACTAGCATATAAAATATGGTAAAATAACTCTATTTTGTAGAGTTATCACCGGGCCGGACCCATTTTTGAAAGAGTAAGCCCAGCACGGCCCATGGGCTCGGCCCATGTCTTGTTGTGCTCGTGCCGTGTCGGGCCGGCCCACTTTCTATATCCGGACCCACTTTTAGGTCCACTTTCTATATTCGGGCCCACTTTTTTTTTGCTAAAAAATGTGAGGATGGAGAATTAAACCCTCCACCTCCTCTTTAACCATCAATGGACTTAACACCAAACAAAATATATTTCTTTGTTTGAATTATAATTTTAGATATTTTTATATACATTTTAACAATATTTTACACAAAATTATATCAAAGATAATTATTAGAATTTTAATACCTACTAATAAATGTTAAAAATTTAACTAACAAATCTTAAAATAAATTAATATAATTATAAAAATATAAACATTGGAAAAAATAAGACATATATTATCATTTTAATTTATTAATTATTGACAAATAAAAATTTATTATGATTATTAATGTCAAAATATCGGGTTTTTTATCGTGTCGTGCTTTCGGGCTAGTTTGTTCGTGCTTTCGTGTCGTGCCTTCGAGCTTGTCGTGCCGTGCCGTGCTAAGCCTGTGTCGTGCCATGTCTGGCCCAAGCCCATATTTTTTCGTGCCGTGTCGTGCTCGTGCCTCCCGGGCTTGTGCCGGTTTCGTGCCGTGCTCAAAAGCTCGGCCCGTATTTACAGCTCTACATACAATGTTCTTTACCACATCATGGTCAGCTCGGATGGTGGAGCTCGAGGAATCATGGTGAACCGTTGGCACTTATCACACTTCTTTATGTATTCGAAAGAATCCGATTTGATGGTAGGCCAGAAATAACCTTGGCGTATGATTTTCTTGGACAGGCTATGCCCCCCAGTATGGTCTCCACAGAACCCTTCATGAATTTCTTCAATGATCTTCTTGGCTTCGGGTGGAGTCACACATCGAAGTAATGGCATGGAATATCCCCTTCTATACAGCTTTCCATCCAAAATGGTGTAACGGGGAATTTGATACATTAACTTTTGAGCCTGGTTTCGATCTTTTGGAAGGACGCCGGTCTCGAGATATTTGACTATCAGGGTCATCCAGGTAGGCTCAGAATCAATCATACACACGTCTTCCTGCTCTGGCTCGTTAATGCGAGGCGCCGAGAGATGTTCTATTGGCACAACATTTAGCTCGTCATTCTCGGTGGAAGTAGCGAGCTGAGCTAAGGCATCTGCATTTGATTTTTGCTCTCGGGGAACTTGTTCGATCGCATAAAACTCGAAATGTTCAAATGCGGACTTTGCCTTTTCTAAGTAAGCAGTCATTTTCGTGCCACGAGCCTGGTATTCTCCCAAAATTTGGTTAACCACAAGCTGGGAGTCGCTGTAGCAATGTATTGCTTTAGCTTTGAGCTTTTTGGCTATACGGAGTCCCGCCAGTAAAGCCTCGTATTCGGCCTCGTTATTCGATGCGTTGAAGTCGAATCGTAAGGCAGAATGAAATCTGCTTCCTGCGGGAGTAATCAAAATGATCCCTACCCCTGATCCATTCTCATTAGATGACCCATTGACGTAAAGTTTCCACAGCTCGTGGGCCGGGGTTATAACTTCATCGTTGGTCATGCCAGTACATTCCACTATAAAGTCTGCCAAGGCTTGTGCTCTAATGGTCGTCCGTGGGTGGTAGGTGATCTCGAATTGCCCAAGTTCAACCGCCCATTTAAGAAGTCGACCTGAAGCTTCTGGCTTAGACAAGACTTGCCTCAGTGGTTGACCAGTTAATACATGGATGGGGTGCGCCTGAAAGTAGGGTTGAAGTTTTCGAGATGAATGAATTAAGTTGAGAGCTAGCTTTTCCATCAAGGGGTATCTCGACTCTGTCCCCAGTAATCTTTTACTGATGTAATATACGGGCCTCTGTATCTTTTCTTCCTCTTGCACGAGCATTGCACTTATTACGTGCTCGATAGTGGCAAGATATAAGTATAACACTTCTCCCGTAATAGGTTTTGATAAGATGGGGGGTTCTGCGAGGTGTTTTTTAAGCTTCTGGAAGGCCAGCTCGCACTCTTCCATCCATTCAAATTTCTTGCCTCCCCTCAATAGGTTGAAAAATGGGAGACAACGGTCTGTAGATTTCGAGATAAACCTACTTAGTACCGCCATCCTGCCGGTCAAACTTTGGACATCTTTGTGTCTTCGAGGTGAGGGCATGTCAATCAGGGCCTGGATCTTGTCTGGGTTAGCTTCTATTCCATGAGTGTTTACAATGAAACCCAGGAATTTTCCGGATGATACCCCAAATGAGCATTTCTGAGGGTTAAGCTTCATGTTATACTTCCGGATAACGGCAAAACACTTTTCGAGATCATCAACATGGTTATTGTTAAGTTGAGACTTGACGAGCATGTCATCCACATTAACTTCCATGTTGTTCCCTATTTGCTCCAAAATCATCATGTTCATGAGCCGCTGGTATGTGGCCCCAGCATTTTTGAGCCCGAATGGCATGACATTATAACAATATAGTCCTTTGTCTGTTATAAAGCTCGTATGTTCCTGGTCAGGGGCATGCATGGCAATCTGGTTATATCCAGAATAGGCATCCATGAACGACATCAGTCCATGCCCTATTGTGGCATCCACGAGCTGGTCAATCCTCGGTAAGGGAAAACAGTCCTTTGGACAAGCCTTGTTGAGGTCCGAATAGTCAATGCAGGTTCGCCACGTCCCATTAGGCTTTGGGACCAACATCGGATTGGTTACCCAGTCAGGGTAAAAAGCATCCCTAATGAATCAGTTTGCTTTTAACCCGTCGACCTCCTCTTTCAGTGCCTTTTTTCTATCGTCATCCAGTTGTCTTTGCTTTTGTTGCCTTGGTGGGAAGCTTTTATTGATATTTAGAACGTGGCTCGCTATGTTCGGACTTATTCCTACCATGTCTGAATGTGACCACGCAAAGACATCGTGTTTTTTCTTCAAGAAGCAAATTAATTGCTATTTAGTTTCCTCCTGGAAATGTTTCCCGACCTTTATCGTTTTGGAAGGATCTGACTCTTCGAGCTTGATTTCTTCGAGCTCTTCTAATGGTTCGAGGTTAGCTTTCTCCTCCACCCTTGGGTCGATTTCTTCATCTATCTCCAAGATCGTCCCATCTTTATTTTGAATAATGACGAGTGCCTGTGCGCTCATCTGTTTCTTTCCTCTTAGGGAGATGCTATAGCATTCCCTTCCAGCCAACTGGTCTCCCTTCAACGTCCCGATGCCACTAGGAGTACAGAACTTAATGGCCAGATGCCTCACAGACGAGACTGCCCCCAGCCCTATTAGGTCGGGTCTTCCGAGCAGCACGTTGTAGGCTGAAGGCAAGTCTACTACTACGAACTCCATCATCTTGGTTGCTGAGACTGGGTAGTCTCCCAAGGTTACGGGGAGTTCAATGGATCCCATGCAAGCGGTCCCCTCTCCTGAAAAACCATACAATGTTGTCGCACATGCTTTCAGGTCGCGAAGAGTGAGTCCCATTTTCTCTAGGGTGGCCTTGTAGAGAATGTTTACTGAGCTCCCATTGTCTATGAGAACTCGGTGAACTCTCTTATTTGCCAGCAGGAGAGTGATGACCAGTGGATCATGGTGAGGAAACTAAACATGGGACGCGTCGTCCTCAGTAAAGGTTATTGGTTGAGACTCAATCTTTTGACTTTTTGGAGCTCTAGGTTCGAGTTCATAAGGAGACCCGTCCCTGGTTTTGAGTAGTTCACATATCTTTTTTGGGCATTCCTACCCATGCCCGCAAGATGAGGCCCTCTCGAGATGGTTATCACGTCTTCTCCATCAATTGGAGGGGGCCTATCTTCTTCCCTGGCTCGGGAATTGTTGTTTTGTGTAGGTTGTGGCGCAACTGCCCTCTGGCTTGTAGACGCCTGATTAGTATTCTGGTTTTTGACATATTGTTTAAAGTAGCCTCTCGAGATCAATCCTTCGATCTTGTCTTTCAACTGTTGGCATTCATCAGTAGTGTGCCCGGTAACTCTGTGAAATCGACAATATTTGCTGGAGTCCCTCTTGGACCTCTGATTTCTCATTGGGTCTGGACGTCTGAAAGGGACTTGGTTTTCATTAGGTGGGTATATGTTCTCTCGAGACTCGTTGAGCTCGGTGTACACTTTGTACACGGAGAAGTACCTTTCCCCCTTCTTTTTCTTTCCTCCTTTGGCCTCGGGGTTACTCCCTTCGTTCTTCTTTCTCTTGGAAGGGTTTTCCGCAGCAGGCTTTGAGGCTGGTGGGTCCGCCGAGGTTGAGGCAGATTTTACGTTTATCGTTGTAGTTACAGGCTGGGAGGTCATGTTCAGTGTCGACCTCGCCTCCTCTACATTGACAAACCTCTGTGCTCGTTTGTTAAACTCGGTTAAGGACCTCACCGGTTTTCTTTGCATGCCATCCCAGAGAGCACTTCCTGGCATTACTCTAGCTTGGACAACCATTAGATGACCGCTGTCATCAACATTTCGAGCATGGGCCACTTCAAAGTTAAACCTCGTAAGGTAACTTTTTAATGTCTTACCTGGCTGCTGCCGAACATTATTCAGAGTTGAGGCCTCAGGTCTAACCCCCATCATGGCTCTTAACTTCTTCTTGAAGTCCTTAGATAGCTGATCCCAAGAAGTGATTGAATGTCTTTTATATTTCTCGAACCAGCTCTTGGCTGGTCCCGTAAGCGATGCTGGAAATAACATACACCTGAGCTCGTAACCCACGTTACTTGCTCTCATTATGGTATTGAATGTACTCAGATGGCTGTATGGGTCGGACTTTCCCTCAAAAGTTGGGACATGAGGGATCTGAAATCCTTGAGGAAACGGAGTATTGGAAATAAGGGGAGCGAACGGTTCGAGCTCCTCGTCAGAATCCTCATGCCGACCTTGGCCTTGCTCATTTTGCAAAAGTCTGAAGGCCTTCTCTAACTGATCAATTCATTCCTGGACTGGGTCCGCGAGGGGTCTTGCCTGAAATTGGCTGTCATAGATCACAATTCCAGGCTCGCGCCTCCACAGGGGATCTTTACGCCCATTTAGGCGATCCCTCAAGTCCGGGTTTATCGGGTTAACATTATCCCGATTCAGATTCAAGTGTTCCCGCAAGTCGGAGCGATTCCTGCGGCTCCCAGTATTCTTTCGACCTCGATCATACATACTGACCGATCTAGTATCTCCTGAGTCATCACTGGTAAGACTCGTCGCATGATTATTTTGAGAGGGGTCTCTTTCATGCCGCCTCGTCTCTGCAGTGCGAGACTGGGACATCTGACTTCTTGTAGATTGGGTGCCTCTTCACTCCCTGAAGGCTTCTCTGTTCCCTTGCCTCCTTCCCGCATGTCTTTCCTCATCATCACGAACTGGTTGAGCGTTCTTGCGAGGTGGTGAAGGGTATCGTATAAGTGATGGCGGGAAGCGTATGGGTGAACGTGGCTGCCACCCATTTCGAGGCCTAGATGGCCCGGAGTTTGCTCGAGACGGGTCGGTTGCATTATGCGTTTTACTAAGGATTTGAGTTCGAGCCTCTGTAGGGGCTCGGTTATTCCCAGTTCCCATTGGTATATCCGCAGTTGAATTAACCGGAGCCCTAGCTCGGGTACTTCTTTGGGGTCTCGAGGGAGCGGATGGCTCTACTAGTGCCGGAGGTTGCTCTGGCCTCCCTGTGGTAGCATTTTTTGGTGGACGCCCATGAGGCCTGCGGGGAGGAACATGCATGTCCCTCGGAGGAGGGGCTTGGTTTTCACGTGGAGGTGGGGGCTGAGCCGCCTGAGCCTCTGCGGCTAACCTAGCCAACTCCTCATTCCGCTTATTGGCTTCAGCCAATTGTTGTTTCAGCTGCCGGTTTTCAAGTTCCACAATGGGAACGTACAGTTCAGGATTATAGTACTTATCCTCATCCCTTGGAGGTTCTGGTGGTCCCCGAGAATCGGAGGACTCGCTTCTCTCTTCAATATCCGGGTTTACCATTGGCTGCTTCCTAGGGCGTCTTGGATAGTTTTCTTCAGGAATGTTTTGATCATTTGCGACCATAATTTGTCCAGGGATCGTACTGCTTAAGGCTCTCAATGAAAGCACCAAACTGTTGACTCCATTCTTCGTCAACTTGAAATGTAGAGCACGTAAACAGTAAATAGTTATGGCCAGAAAAATACAATAAAACAAGGAGGATTTTTTACGTGGTTCAGCACTTAACTCTGCCTAGTCCATGAGTCATTGTTATTAGAACTTAGGAAATTTTTGGAAATTCTTCAGAGATGAATTCTCCAGAGCTTCTCTCAAGATCACAAAATTTTGGTCCCTTACAAAGGCACAGGTTTTCTCTATTTATAGAGGAAGTTTCAGGATACTATCCCACACATTTCTGGGAAGTTATCCTTTACCTTAATAAATTTAATGGCTTTAAAAGCCTATAACTCCTATATACAAGGAAACATCCCCTGAAGACCAGGGGACGTATAACTGACTAATAAATATCCCTTTATTATAGGGAACTTACAACAATAAATGTTGAATGTGTCTCTCCAAGTGACTCACTAAGCTGTTCGAAGTCAGCAATCAACATTGTCAACATCGTGCCAGTCCAGGTCTCTGAGTGACTTTCGAGTTGTATTATTTTCTCAAGATCAACTTGGAAAGGGTAAATACTACCAAGGCCGCCCTACCCCAAGCTCACACTCATGCAAGCTCGGACAACTTGATCTGAGGTCACCCGACAATGGACGTACTCCGATATTCTATCTTTCGAGCTTGTATGGACTTCGAGGCTGCCCCATCTTCGAGCTTGCCACCTGCTTTGAAGGTTCGGCGCCTAGGTCGCAAACACGTATTCTAGATATTGCGAGCTCACATGTGACGAATCCAGCTTTCGAGATCACAATTCTCAAGGCTCGAAATCTGGGTGTAACAACGACAAGAAAAATTCATCAGTCTATCATCCAGATATTCAACAAGCCATCAATATCATATTAATAACAGTAATCACATTCATAATAACAGTTTAACATAATCATCATACAATACTCAGGGTCGACGCTCTTAGGCCGCACCCTCTGTTTAACCCACTCTCTCCGGCTCACATAGGCCGAGCCCAGTGTTTAACCCACTGACTCTAGATCGCTTAGGTCAAGCTCAATGTTTATGTAATTAACCTCAGCTACGAGTGGCCGAGCCGCGTCCTGTGTGCAAATATCAGTTTCGGCACTCTTAGGCCGTTTATTTCATGCTCTCATGGCATATCATAATCATACAACAATTGCATTCAAATATAGGGAGCACTTAGTTCCATCTCAACCACACAAAAAGGGTGCAATTGTCTTACCTTTAATTCCAAGTGCTTTAGTTACTACGAAGGGTCCTCGAGCACGATCCCGTTCCGAACATTGGCGTACACCTAGTCACAATCCATAAATTATACTTCAATGAGTTTGAATTCCGAAGGTCAATCCCGGGACCAAAGTCGCGCTCTCGGGACCCGATGCTCCACCAAACGAGGTGGTGAACCAGTCCCCCGAGCCCTCCAGCAAAAACCCTATGAAAATACCTAAAAACCAATTTTAGGAGGCTGAGGAGCGCTACATCGCTACAAGGTGGGCTCTACAGCACTATAGACAGAAACCCAAAACCCACAGAAAAACACAGCCTAGCACTGTAGCGCTCTCAACCTAGCTATAGCGCTAGCACCAAAAATGAAAATTTCTGGGTTTCTCCCTTCGAAGTTCCCCGAGCCAAAGCTCCAAGAACTCACTCCAATCATCAATCAAACACCAAATTGAGTCCATAATTCCCTATATTTCATCCAAAACAACTTAATAACATGAAAAAAATGACTAAAACCCTCACCAAACACAGAAATCAAAACTGAGCTTTGAAGATCAAGAACACCAACTGACAACTAGAAAACCCAGAACTTTCAAGGGCTGGAAATCATTACCTCAAAGAGAATTCGACCCTAGCCTCTGGATGGTTCTTAATAGCCACCAATTCTTCTTTTCCCTCCAGCAACCACCAAAAACAAAACTTTTTCCCCAAAACCCAGACTCAAACTCTCAAGCCCAAATCACCATAAAAATAAAACAAGAACTCATAAATTCCAGAGGTTGAAGTTTGAATTCATTACCTTGATGGCTGTCAATGGTTCCCAAGCTGTTCCTAGCTTGATTCTACACTCTAAGCTTCCCTTCCCAAGTTTTCCTCTTCCAAAATGGCAAAAATCTCAAGAGAGAGAGAGAGAGGGATATGGGAGAGAGGAAAAAAAAAGCAGAGAATGCTTATTCTGATGCCTTTGTTTCCTTCTCTAATTCACAGCTTCAATGTTTCACAAAAGAGAGTGAAAGAGAGGGAGTACATGAGGTGAGAGAGGGGGAGCTGAAATTTCATTTAGTTTCTTGTTTCTTCTCTTTTGTTTTCCTAAATTTTTTAGTATATTACTTAGACCAAAGACCAAGCTGCCCCTCTAATTTAACTATTCCTCAAATGACTCCTAGGGGTAAAAAGGTCATTTCAATCCCAATTCCAACTAATTCCTCAAATGTTCCTATGAACCACCAATTCATTTCTTCATCCAATTAATCATCAATTATTTTCCCAATGTCTAATAATCCCCAATACATTATCTAAATTCTCGAAAATACCCCCAGGCTACCCCAAGCTGGGTATAACTCCCCGCTGTGACTATTTCTCCAATCCGCTCACTAGGACTGTCTCGAGCCACATGCTGCAAATATATCCACATAATAATGTTGTCTCAACAATTTATCACATTTTATGCCATCAACGGCCTAAAATTACAAATATGCCCTTGAAAGCTAAACAGGGCCCACATGCACATTTAATACTCATAAACATGCATTTATTCACATCCATATAATCATATAACCATGCATTAAATCATTAATTCAGATGAATACCAATTTGGCCCTCCCGACACACTAATCAAGACACTTAAGCCTTATTAGCAATTTTGGGTCGTTACAAATTTATTTTAATAAATTATACCACCATAAAATATGTACCTTATGAGCTACGAATTTGAAGAATGACATGAATAAGGAGAGCATACTCTTTTCCAAAATAACCAATTTTTTTGAATTATTGATTTGTTTGTTGAATATAAGTAATAACACATAAAAGAAATCATTATTGTAACATAAACATGCAATATATGATTTTAACTTAAAAATATAATCTAAAAATGTGTTGCATTGTGTTGGGTGATGGGTGAATATTTTGAAATATTTTTCTTTGTAAACAAATTTTTTGATGAAGGTTCGGTCTCCCACCTCATCATGAACATTTATTATGATCAATCATTCTCTTTTGGTAACTTGAGACAAGGCAAACATATAATTGACCGTGGGTGAATACTTAAATAGGGAGATACAAGCCAACATGTTTAAGAGACTGTACTTGGATTTTGTTGATTGTCATGAAAAACATGGAGCTAAAGGAAGTTGTCGTCTATTAAGCTAGAATGGTCATCTTGATTCATGTCATTTATTTATGGCCTCTTTTGGTTACAAGTGAAAGTAAGAAATAAATCTAGATATCTTGCCCATTTACAAATGGCCATTGCATCTTTATAATTTTATACTCTATGCCATGGTCCCCAGTATGTGACAAAGGCAAGAAAATCGATTTTCCAACATTTGAGCAATTTGAATCACCTGAATGAACAACACCCATTGAACAACATAAGAGGTTTGATCTGAGTTTTTTTGGTTATTTCATATCCAACAAAATCTTTCTACAATTTCCATGTAACAATCAACTATATATTGTTGTAGTAATCTACCAACTCGAAGAAGAGCGCGACATGACCCTCATTTAATCTTTTTTGTAAGTTGAAGCTATAATGTTGCCTCTTGAAATGACTCTCAGTTACATCTCTCAAAGGTATGCAAAATCTATATCCATATTTACCACAAGGGTGTATTAATGGGCATGTCATAGACATAAAACTTGGATGCAAATATGTGATTCTTTAAAGTCCTTTAGTTTGGTGCACTAAAATAACGTCACGTTCGAAGTTTTCTTCTCTGATATCACTAACTATGAGGCTACTATAAATAAACTTTAAACAATTAATGCAACTAAATGTTTTTATTTTATTTTATTTTGTATTTAGTAATTCATAATTATATAAATATCTATTTATTACATAAATTCTATTTAATCAAAATTTTGTTTTAAATGAGATCTTTTTTTTATAATTAATTTAAATAATATATTTAAAAAAATAATAAAAAAAACCAAATTATATACACATCTAGTTATTATATAAATCCCAATTAATTATAATTTTGTTTTAAATGTGATATTATTTTTATAGTTAATTTAAATAATATATTTCAAAAAAATAATAAAAAAAACCAAATTATATACATATCTAGTTATTATATAAATCCCAATTAATTAGAATTTTGTTTTAAATGTTAGATTTTTTATAATTAATTTAAATAATAAAAAAAATCAACAAACCTACGATATAAAATGTTAAAGTTCACGAAAAAAAGAAAAAAATATTATGATATGAAGAATCCGTTAGATACATACTTTTTATATATAAAGATATATATATATATAGATGTTTAACTACAATATTGTGTAAATACATAGGATGAGCTCAAGGTTGTATTAAATTATATATGTGAGTGACATATAACTCTCATTTGAGATGAGTGTGACAAAAGAAATATCAACTTTCAACATCAAGCATTGATACTCATAACTCATTTATTATATCACTAGTTTAAGGGCATGTGATGTAATGCCCCACGTTACCATGACTGCTTTGTGGAATGACGACTGGCCCTACAAACTAACACGAGTCTTTCCAGTGTGCTTTGTCCTCATTGGATTAGCCCAGGTCACGCACGCTTAACTTTGGGGTTCTCAAGTGATGGACTATCGAAAAGAAGATGCATCTTGTTGGCATAGGTAGTACCCATCAATCCATTTAAACCATCTTCAACTGTGTACTCCCATACCTATACAATCTTAGAATCATCACACTTGACCTTCCCTAGGTGATGTGGGATTGCACAACTTTACCTGGTCTTTCCTCCTATGGATCAAGGCATACTGACTGTCACAATCACCCTCCCTTAGGGGTCTGACGTCCCCATCGGCCACACTTCAGGCTGAGTCAAGGCTCTGATACCATTTGTAATGCCCTATGTCATTATGGCTGCTTCCTCGAATGATGACTGGCCCTACAAATTAACACAAGTCTTTCCAGTGTGCTTTTTCCTCACTCGCACGCTTCCTGGGAAAACTTCCCAAGAAGTCACCCATTATTGGATCACTCAAAGTCAAGCACGCTTAACTTTGGAGTTCTCAAGTGATGGGCTACCGAAAAGAATATGCATCTTATTGGCATAGGTAGTACCCATCAATCCATTTAACCCCTCTTCAACTGTGTAGTCCCATATTTACACAATCTTAGAATCATCACACTTGACATTCTCCGGGCGATGTAGGATTGCACAGCTTTACCCAGTCTTTCCTCCTACGGATCATGAGATACTGACTGTCACACATGAGTTGCACGTGCTCCTATACAATTAGTGTAAAATGAGTAAAAGATTAGTGTTAATAATAATCATATAGAAAATCTGTTAAAAAAACTCATTAATTTGAAGTTCACTTCTCACAGTTCCAAGTACAAATATCATTAGAATTTGTACTATGTTTGGTCTTAGCAATTCTTGTACAATCTTGAGCTTAATGCTTCTCTATAAATACATTTCTATCTATCTTCCATCAAGATGTATGTTTTCTAACCTAAGATCTCTGTGACAAATTTACTGTAACACAAAAAATTGATTCATAAGCTTAATTATTGCCTTTGAATAACCAAAGTCGCAAATTTTGAGGAGCTTCCATCAAGAAGTGTCTTCCAACTTAAGATCCCTGTGACAAATTTGTTGTAGCACAAGAAATTGATTCATATGGTCGGGCTTTACAAAGTTTAGTGAAGAAACAAACTCCTTCTCCATTATTTGATTTGAGAAATAAGTGTATATACAAAGGGATGGACCAAAGGTTAATACCTAAGGGGGAAAATGGTTAAATTTTGTTTTGATAGTTGGCTATGTTTTTGTTGATTTTCAATATTTGTTTTAATTATAGGACTTACATGTAAATTGGGTCACTACCCATTTTTGTTGTTCAAATATGTATTATAAATTAAAAATCAGGTACTATATCTATATTGATCTATAAAGAATGAAATGGAGGGTGGGCAGTAGGCTTACTAGGCTCTAACTTCGACTATATATAAATATAATTTATATACATATTAACAAAGAAAAAACAAATGGAGGGTGGGAAATTTCCTACACTCAATGTAAAATAGGTTCGTCCTTGTATATGCCATTGAATGGAAGTAACTAACCCCTAAAATCAACTGTTGGAAAAAATATCTTGCCTGAGCCCTTTATCACAACTGGAATTTGAAAACCGAATCTTTTACTAATAGACTCTCCCTACAAGTATTTGAGCCAACCGGAAATGTCTTTTTTTTGCATATTCAATTTACCCCATCTTCAATGAATCTACCAGCATTGCATATTCTTTCAAAAAGCTCTCCTCCAGCTACATTCCATGACTATGGTTAAATGAGTTGGAGTTAACAAAAACTGTCAATATTAACTGAGTCTACACACATTTAAGTAAACACTCAACAATAGTTTTAAATTAAATGCCTAGAAGGAAAAACAAATACTTGATCACTTCAAAAATTATGCATTGCGAACAAGCTAGATGAAAATAGATAAGCAAATACCATTCTCATTAACAAACACAAACACATGTCCCTCAAAGAATTAAGCAAATTCAGTAACATTCCCTACCATTTTGACGTCAGTGAATGCTCTACAAAATGAATGCAGCTGGCTACAAAGACAAAATTTGAACATTTTATACATCTGTCTAGAAAAATAAAAAATGATAATGAGAACAAGATATGAAAAAGAAATCATTATCTAAAGGGTCCATTTTGGATAATTTCATACTTAGTGGTGATTCTATTAAAAAGACATTGGGGAAATTAAAATTGTTAAAATTTATATGACATGTTTACTCTAATAATAACTTGTAGTGTTTACAAAGAAATTTGGAAAGAAGGAAAGCTTAAGAGGCATAGCTATTCAATATATTATATTGGATTATGAACAGTAAATGGCTTCAGTGAAGAAATCTATTGGGAAATTATCCTTAAATAGTGAGAGGAATGACTTGAACTTTGTAAATAATAAAGGATTCCTGAGTTATCACAACACCATTTTTGCCATTGTGAATCCAACACATCTTTCCAGTATAGATGAGAAAAAAAAAGTGTGAAAACTATATTCCCTAAATTTCCAACTGAAACATATTTTGCACTTTAATGAATATTGAAAGTGGTTTTGCTACTTTAATGAATCACCCAGAAATCTAGAAGAATCATTGTAAAGACTTATATTGAATCTCTTTCAGTACACTCACTCGGTTTGATCATTTCAACCCGATTTCAGTCACACTTGGTGTTTTCCACATCAATCATAGCCATCTACTTTTGTTCATCTACTACTATCAGAAAGGCTTGAGTCTTAGCCTTCCAATATGGATAATTTGTCCCTTCTCGCATTGGAGGTCTGGATGTGGAACCACCTTCTCTGAACGTGTCCATACCATCTGCACAAACAAAAAAAACTCCCAGAGATAGATTTCAGAAAGTGTGAGATAAAACAGTACACACAGATTACTGTATCTAGAAAACTAAACTAATCAATATGAAAGGTGTTTTGGTACTTTAGTGAATCACCCAGAAAACTAAAAGAATCAAAGTAATATTGAATCTATTTTGGAAAAAGGAACAATCAGTAAGAGTAGTTTCATATAGAATTACAAACTACTGATTCTCATGAACAAGAATACAAAAGGTAACTTATTCACTAACTAATACACATAAAGAAAGTATTACCAATATGACAAATTCATAAATCTATCATAGATTTTACACTTGAGTAAACCTTCAATTAAAATGGTTTCAACTCAATTCAAAGACATGTAACTGAAATTCCTTCAGTTT
This sequence comes from Humulus lupulus, assembly GCF_963169125.1. NCBI lineage: Eukaryota > Viridiplantae > Streptophyta > Magnoliopsida > Rosales > Cannabaceae > Humulus > Humulus lupulus. The sequence goes on along the minus strand of NC_084800.1, from coordinate 142,218,837 downwards.
CTTCTTGAATAAGCTCCCCTTATCCACAATTCACAAATGCCATCCACAATCTCTCTGATCTTCTTTCTGAGCTAGCGATTTCTTCTCCTTGAAAGAACACCCTGCAAAAACAAGAAACAAGAGAGAACTAGTGTTTGTGTGAATAAAGTTAGTTGACCTCATCAACTTAACAACCTATTTATTTCACATGTCAAAAAAGGAAAGTCACATCATGCTGTCCATGAGACTTGACAAACAGAATAACAAAAATCCATAGTAAAGTCGTTAGTCAATAAGAGATAAGATAAATATAAACCATTCAATATAGACAACACTGAACACTTCCCAGATAGAACAACCATCATAATTTGACCAAACTTTTAAACAGAATAAACTGTGACATTAACAATCTCCTCCTTTGGTAAATTATGATCAATGAACCAGACCATAGACTCAGATTAAGAGAACACAAGTAACACAAAAGATAGACTTTTACATGCCTTAACAAGAACAACCAAAGATAACCATAATGTTCATATAACAACAAATGAACATAAAGTTCCTAAACTAAGTACTAGTTGGCAAAAAGAAAGATAAAGCATTAAGCTAATAACAAAATGCAGAAAGCGAGCTAATCAAAAGATGCATAAGGCATTGACTCTCCCCCTCAGTGATCATAATGTGTAACCCAATCACTGGGAAAGTCTAGCAAACCAATTAACGAGAAAAGTAGTAGATGGAGATGATTGAGGTGATTTGGTGAAAGATATGAATGTGGAAAAATTGTCCTGTCCAATATCGAAAACAAAGTTCAACTCCAAAGGTTCAGATGGTTACCTAATGGTAACTCGCCTAGTGAATCGCTATGCCAAAGCACAGGCTAATACCCTCAACTTGAATCCACAATGCACAAAGGGTCTCGCATCGCCTGCATAAAGACCTCGACATGATGCCATTACCAAGAAGGGCCTCTCTATTCGAGGTCACACCCACCCAAAGACCTTGACATAATGCTCATATGAAAGAAGGCATCATTATGAGAGGCCCGACGTGGCCAAAGCCGAGGCGCAAGGATCAAGTACCCTCGTATGCCCATGCGCAAAGCCGAATGCTGAGAGTGCCTTGAAAAAGGCGCGAGACACATGATGACGAGGGCCTTGCTAAGCAAGGCCTAGTACGCAAAAAGTGTCGAGAGAGCCTTTCCAATGGCTCGAGGCACCTGATGATGATGGCATGCCGGAAATGTCAAGAAATCCTTGCCAAAGACGCAAGGCACCTGAAAAAGAAGGCCTCGCATAGCGAGGCCCGCCCTAACTAAGACGCCGAGAGCGCCTTGCGAAAGGGGCGAGGAACCTGAAGAAGAGGGACTCACACAGCAAGGCTTGACCTGCCCAAATGGACTATGCGCGAAGCCGAATGCAGAAAGTGCCTTGCCAAAAGCGCGAGGAACTTGATGACGGGGGCCTTGCTATGCGAGGCCAAGCTCGCGAGGCACCTTGTCTTGCACCCGAGAGTCCACACGAGATCACGTTTCTTGTCATCCCAAGGACCCGTTAGAGGCGCCTTGTCTTGTCACATGCACCCCTTCTCTCGTTGAAGATACCCTACATCCTTTCCTGAAGTAGGTGCCACCAGCGAGGCACACCCTCACCATGGGCTCTCACAAAATGTAAAGTCCAAATCCTCTTGAATATACGTAGAGGAGAACTAGGAAAGACCCAATAATTATTTGGTGTGAAGTCATAATAGATGAAGACGTTTGAGGATGTTATTCATGATAACCCATAAGTTTTGCAACACTTACCAAAATATAAAGAGGCTTGAAACATAGGCATGTCTTGGAATAGTGAGAACAACCATCAGGTACAAGGTACGTGTACGGGCACGGGATGTACCAGCCCGAAGAGGTCAGAGGCGTGGCCTTGACATCCGTATCAGCCAGTAGTGGTGGTACGAAATAGTACAAAGAGTGGTGGTACTACCTGGATACCTTTGACCATGTACCAGATCCAACACCACACCCTTCTGTACCACTACGACATGTGCTACTACCATAACAATGCACCCATGTATTATCTTGTCCCCCGGGACCACTATGTATCAAGAGCCATTAACGCTCCACTATAAATAGATCATCACCCCTTAGACAAAGTGGTTGGAAATTTCATTGTAAACTCAGGAAATTAAGAAATATACATGATTTTCTCTCCAATCTTGCTTTGTACTTTTTCTTTGAATTCTTTCTAAGTTATTCATTCTCTTACCAAGCTTTTAGATTTTTGACCTAATTTCATTGATGAGTTTTGATCATCAACAATTTGGCACAGTCTGTAGAATGGACAAGTATAAAGCTACTGTTCTCCCATTGTTTCCAACAAGGAAAAATGCCAAGGCGATCAAGATGCCTAGAAGAGTTGTAAGATCTGGACGTCCACTTGGACGGAAACCAATTGAGGCCCTCCATGATAGACCCTCAACCACCTCATAATGGAGGCGCACCAGTGGGACACCCAATCCCTGGTGGGGAAAAATAAGTTTCATCCCCAGTTGTCCAACCCAGAGGGGATCCTTCAGCACCATCAACTGCCCCATGGGTACACTCGGTGAGCTTAAGCTCCTGAACCCATTTTTATGAGGAGGAGATACATGAGTTGCACGAGAAAAATCAAAGGATATGGACCATACTAGAGAACATGAAAGCAGTACTGAACAACACTAGTCTCGCGAACATAAAACAAGGCGAAAGTGAGAGCCTATAAAATGCTACATCTATAGGTTCAATATGGAAGCTTCCTGATTAGAGGAGAACTCAAGATGGCTATCACGACCGGGGTGCGTCTAGGAAGCTAGTTATGGGGAAAATATGCACAAGAGAGAGGTCATGGACCTAGACGATTTCTATGAGAGAGGAAAAAAGTACATCCAAGTGGAAGATGTCCATAACCACCTGAGGATAGGCAGACCGGAGGTTCTCTTTAAGCCACCCCCCATAAACACCCATAAGCACTCTAGGAAACTAGAGATCACTACAACATCATGCTACAAACATTCAGCATGCCCTAAAAGCTCTGATGTCAATGGTTATGTGGGCAAAGAGACCTACAATGTAGCCCAAGTAATTCCCACCTCATACGCACCTGGAAGGGAATATCTGGTAAGATTTTATGTTTGGTATGATGAATCAAAGTGGTTACCCTAGTTAACCTCCCAACGTAGTAGTAAGTCCTCCTTGGCTAGGTAGTTATGAATCAAAGAGGTCACCTAGTTTCCTTCGTCACGTAGTAGATGTATTATTGTAATGCCCCAAATTTCCTAATAAGGTTTAGGACCTTGATTAGGAGGCCGGGAGGGCCATAATTGATTTATTATTCTATTTAATGATTATATGCATGTTTATGTGAATTATATTATTATAAGATGGTAAATGCATGCATATGGGCTACATTTTATTATAAGGGCATTTTGGTAATTTGGCCCGTTGAGGGCGTGATTGTGTATTTTCATGCAAGTGGGTGAATTATAAATAATACCACATTATATGTGGATTGGTTCAAGCCATTCGGCATGAGACAATCATGGAATGCAAGTTTTCGGTCTAGTCATAACGAGATTAAGTTCGGGGCTCGGAGTGAGTCTCGGGGTAATTTGGTGATTAGAACGTTGCTGGGAATTAAAGGGTAACGGGATAAGAATTATTGGTATTTGAGAATAACGAGAATTGGAGGTTGTTAATTATAATTAACGAGATAGGCAGGAAATGACAATTTTATCCTTGGAAGTCCTTAGAGGGATTTATTTGACCTAGGGGCAAAATGGTCTTTTCACCCCTAAGATATGTATCAATCCTTAATGTTGTAGAATGTTAGAGAAAACAGAGTGTTCTCCTTCTTCATACGATCATCATCTCTCCTCTTTATCCTTTGGAATTTTTGACCTCAAATTGAACAACCAAGCTAGGAAATCAATGTTTGGAGTCTATAATCTTAATTCATCCATTGAAGAGGGCCCAAAACCAGCTTGAGGTAAGAAATCATCCATGAACTTTAAGCTTTACTCTGTTTTTCTTTTAGTTTTCAGTCAAGGAGATTTTGATGTGGATAGTTGGAATTAATGAGAGTTTTTGAGTAAGATTGATTGGGTTTTGAAGATGTTGTGATATGTATGAAGTTTATGGGTTGAATTGGATGTTTGGGTGATGTTTGCGATTGGTTTGGAGGGTTGGTTTCAAGAGAAATTGCAACGAGGGTAAACCAGAAAGTTTCTGGTCTGTGGTTGGCGCAGCAGCGCCATTTCAGGGCGCACCAGCGCTAGGCAGGGCAGAGAGCTGGGCCTCTCTGACTTGGAAATAGCGCCTCAGTGCCATTTAATAGGGCTGCAGCGCTGGTCCATTTTCCAACAAGCTATTTTAGGGCTCGAGATGACTTTTAAGGCTCGGGGATGGGTTCCTTTACCCCGTTTGAGTATATTAAGATTTCCAAGAGTACGGGATTGACCCCGGAAGCGTGGTTTTAGATTATGAACCATTTATTGATTTTTTTAATTGATGGGATTCCAATTGGTTATGACTAGGTCACCGCTAAGGATCTAAAAGGTTGGTCGTTCTCGAGGGTCATTTTTTTATTATTTCTCGCTCGAACCTGAGGTAAGAAAACTGCACCCCGTATGTGACATGCATGGTTATTCTTAATGCATGTTGGATGTTTAAATATGATGCATGTGATGCACGGGAAACATGTGATTAGGGCATACCATGAATATTGAATATGAGATTGTTCAGAGCTTGAGCCTTTGTGTGTATGCATGATATTAATTGTGCTAGTAATTGTTAAGTAAGCATGCTGAATGCCCTGTATTTGAATACTAGATATATGATATATGTTTGGTAGCATTGCTTACTTGTGCATGGCCCTGATCACTCAGATTTGGCATTGGTCGTGTGTTACCGACATGGGAGCCAATAACAGCATAAGCATCATGAACGCAGGGCTGAAAAAAGATTAGATCTAATCGACATCTGCATTAGATGAGTCAACAAGAGCATTAATGCCGGACCGACCTCAAGTTCGATGAAAACTAAAAGCGCTTGTGTGACTTACCCAGCAGTCACCATCTGTTTAAGCTAGTGACTACCCATCAGTCACTCATCTGATAGAGCCATTGCAGGAAAGCCCATGTAACTGTTTTGTTACAAGGCTGTGGGCACCGAGCCCCATAGTGACTTGCTTGTCAGTCACTCTGTATGGTTAACAGAACCTCAAAGTGATATTCACTCATCTGTTCAGGGCTATAAGCTCTGTATGATCATTCTGATCATCATTTGCATGGCTTTGTGTGCTATGCCCCATAGTGACCTGCTTGTCAGTCACTTAGTATGGTTTACCAGAACCTCTAGTGTTAAATCACTCATCTGATTAGGATTGACTGAATAGTCATCCAATTCGGAGGGCAGGATTTCTTATGCTCGATTCCCCAACATTGTTTGAATATATTTGCATGCTTGAATAAAGGTATGTTTGCTAGGAATGCCAGATATGATTTGATATCATGATATGATTGTTCTTGAGCATATTGAGTTTTCTTGCTGGGCTTCGGCTCACGGGTGCTATGTGCAGCAGGTAAAGGCAAAAGAAATCTGGACCATCCTTGAGTTGGAGAGCTTAGGTGACGATGTGTACATATGCGGCTGCTCGACCGCCACAGCCAAGGGTTGAAAGAGGAACTAGGGTTAAACCCTGTTTTGCCGCATAGATCGGCTGGTTGTAAATATTTTCTTGTAATAGACCTTTAAATTATATTTTTGGGATCCCAATGTATACAGTAAACGTTCTAATGAAACGTTAGATCTTAACCAAAATTTTTAATCCCTAAACCGCTAATCATACTTAGTTACACGATTTTGGCCAAATGACTCGATTAGTGAGTTTAGCACTGTTTATAAGGCACATTGTAACGGTCCCTAGAGTTGGGGCGTTACAATTATTACCTCGCATACCTTTGTATTTTACTCATCATCAATGAAATATGTTTCTTATTTGCGTATTACATTTCTCATTTATGGAAGCACGTATATAACTCATGTGCACCTATTGCCAATTGAAATTTTAAAAGTGTATACAAGAAAAATGATGAAAGTGCCTGATGAGATAAATCTTGCCAACAACTTGAGGGACAGAATACATAGCAAAAGAAAAAAAAAACCATGCAAAGAATCTCTTGAATCCACAAGGATTAGCTACCCTTATGGAATTCAAGGGAGCCAAAAGGTTCAACAAGGATGACCTCCCAATATAGGCTACTACCTCCACCGGGGGCAAGGCCACAAGAAGGACGTCCACCGATAAGCCTAGAGTGGCCAACAAGTCGTCTAGCCAAAAAGGGTCTTAAAAGAGATACTTGCAAAAATAGTACTATGCCTGATAATGAGAAGAACTCTTCTCGAACAAAAAAAACAAGGGTGCACAAAAATTATAAAAGGATGGCAAAGACCCAAAGGGTTAACATATCCTTACAAAAATAGTCAAGGTGCACCAAAAAGACTATCGTCATCATGTCAAAGAAGACAAATAATTCCTCAAAAAAGAAAGGCTTGTCAAAGTCCCTTACACTCATATTAAAAGCAGACGACAAAGGCTCATGAGGCTGATACATCGTCACAGCTAGTACAAAAATAAAAAGGGGTTCCTAACATAAAAGTTCCACATAGGATAATAGACATAAGAAGTTCCATACATGAGAAAAAAGCATAAATAAAAGACCTTAAGATAAAAAGGGAAAGGGTCACGCGACACCTCTTCTGGGAAGACATGAGATAAACATTGAAGATGACTCTATGGATTGCCACCTTGACGTCTCCATTCTGCAACCTTCTCAGTGTGCCTGTGGGCAAGGTCCTTGGCATTAGGGGCTCTAGCACCATATTCGCCACAAGGGGGTGAAGGCTGGGGAGGCAAGTTTTATTCTAGGTAGGAAATGTCAGCTATGTGGTCCCGAAGAGTTGATTTTAGCTAAGTTATATGATTTATGACAATGGGATAAATTAGAACCCTCACCCCAGTGACGAATTCAAGATCACTATCAAGGCCTTATACCCTCTGTCTAATGTCGGATAACCGCTGCATGGTAGCGCATTTGCACACCCGCGCTCACGAAAGGTTTGTGGGTATCGAGTTCAAAGTTGGAGGATGATAACTCAATTGGTTCAACACCAGAAGGCACCTTAAAGGACCGTTTAGATGCCATGGGCCGACTAAGATGACAAACATATGTGCTTGAAGAAAAACCTATATGTACAAAACAAAAATGGTGCAATTAAGATAAAATAAGACTCTACGCATACAAACCTACCACACCATGGGTACAGGGAATTCTTAAAGAAAGGCTAAACACGAACCTACGACCTCTACCCTCATATTAAAGCAAGGAAAAGCACAACTTAGATCATTGGCAAGAGAAGCATACCTAGGCGGATGGGTCCTTGGAGGTGCAAAGACAAGTCCTTTGGATGGCAAAGATGTGTCCTTGGGTATGCAAAGACAAGTCCTTTGGATGTACAAAGGTGAAACCTTGGGTATGTGAGGAAGGACCTTCAGATGTGCGAAGACGACCTCCTAAACGAAAACACCTCACGCTCCCTACAATACTTGCATAATGAAGAATAAGTACCAAAAAAATTAAAAGGGGGCAAAAATTACCTCAAGAATGCTTCCAATAGGGATAGAACCTTTGAGCTCTTTGAGATGACTTAGAAGAAGTACCACTAGGCTAAGAAAGTTTTGGTGTGAAAAAATGTGTTCAAGCCTTGAGGTATTGATAGGGAGGGCTAAGACTTCCTAGCCATTGGGCCAACTCTAAGGTGAATAGTGGAGATCAAAAGCATAGGTGCATTATAGGTGCCCTTTGGATCCGCACTTGAAAATGATTGGCCCTCATTCAATTACAAGGATGCACTTGGATCACCACCCTAGTTATTTGAGTTTTGTGTTTCTCTATACACAACAACACAAAGTACAAAGGTCACATAAATCGAAAAAGAACGCATCAAGGAATCTACAAGAACACTTGAAATTATACTCGTAGACTCGGGGGCAAGTATGAATATGGAATATTTATCCTGATCAATATCGAAAACAAATTTCAACAGCGAAGGGTCGGATGCTTACAAAATGTTTCCTCGCCTATTGAATCGCCATGCCGAGGCACGGGTTAACCACCTCAACTTAGATCCACATTGCATAAAGGTTCTCGCATCGCCTACATAAATGCATCGATATGAGGCCATTACAAAGAAGGGCCTCGCTATACAAGGCCACACCCACCTGAAGACCATGACATAAGGCTCATGTGAGCGAGGCCCTGCTGGCCCAAAGGACTGAGGTGGGAGATTAAGTACCCAAGTACGCCCATGCGCGGAGCCAATTTTTGAGTGTGCATTGCCAAAGGAGCCAGAAACCTAATGAAGAGGGCACGCCGAAACCACCGAGAATGCCTTGCCAAAGGCACAAGGCACCTGGAGAAGAGGGCCTCACACCTAAGACACCAAGAGTGCCTTTCCAAAGGCACGAAGCACCGAGGCCTGACATGCCCAAACAACTTATGTGTGAAGTCGAGTGCTAAGAGTGCTTGTCAAAGGGGCGAGGAACTTGATGACGTGGGCCTTGCTCGCGAGGCGCCATGTCCAGCGCCCGAGATTCAACGCAAGTCCCCATATCTCACCCGCCTGAGGACCCATGAGAGGCGCCTTGTCCCGTCACATGCACCCCATTCCACATTAAAGAGGCCTTACCTCCCTTCCTGAAGTAGGTGCCACCAGCAAAGCACAACCTAACAGTGGCTTCTCATAAAATGTAAAGTCCAAAGCCTCCTGAATATATGTATGATGAGAACTAGGAAAGACCCAACAATTATTTGGTGTCAAGTCATAATTGATGAAGACCACTGAGCATGTCATTCATGATAACCCACATGTTTTCAAACACATAATAAAATATATAGAGCCTTGAAGCATAGGCATGTCTTGGAAAAGTGAGAGCAATCATCATGTACAAGGTACGTGTACGGGTACGTGATGTACTGACCTGAAGAGGTTAGAGGCCTTGCCTTGACATCTGTATCAACAAGTAGTGGTGGTGCAAAATAATACAAAGAGTGGTGTCACTACCTGCATACCTCTGACCATGTATAGGGCCGACACCACACCCTTCTACACCACTACCGCCTATGCCACTACCCTGACAATGTACCTATGTACTATTTTATCCGCATGGAACACTATGTATCATGAGCGAAGCTCCACTATAAATAGATCCTTACCACTTAGACCTAGAGTAGCCTTTTGAGATGCTGATATAATATCTAGATGCTCCATTTGAACATCTTTAGCTTGTACAGATTGCTCCCCTGGATTGTGGAATCATGTACCGAAAGCTCACCCTGAGTATGAGCTTGATTAGATTGAGAATGAGAACACTCAGTGGTCAAAGAAGATGAGGAGCCAGAAGGAGCTTCAGAGTTAGTACAAATTTAAGCCAATCAAGCTAAAACCCGATACTCAAATTGAGAAGAATGTTTTTGCCTTTCTTATATTTATTAACTAAAGTTTTGATGTCCGTCCAAAAAATATGTAGACAATCAAAAAAAGAAATCTCCAACATGTTTTAGGGAAACTTGATAACATGACCATCCAAGGAGTTTGCCGAGCTTTAATGTAACGTCCTGAATTTGCTAATAGGGCATAGTGCCTTGATTAGCATGCCGAGAGCGCATAAATGGATTATTACATGAACTTAATTGAATATATGTGTGATTATGTGAATTATATGAATTTTATTAAGATATAACTATTTATGCATGCATATGTGTATTAAATTTTATTGTGGGCCTGTTTTTGTGAAAAGGACATTTTCATAATTTTGATTGTTAAGGGTATAATTGTAATTACATGTGTTAGGTGATTGGAACCACATTATTATGTGGATGTATTTGCGATGAAACACTTAAGTTGATCCTTTAGAGCGATTTGGAGAAAAGTCACAACAGGGATTTATACCTGACTTGGGGTGAGAAAAGGGGTATTTTGGTAATTTTATGTAGGTCGGGAAATAGTTGAACATTATATGAGGAAATATTTGTATTTGGAGGGTTAGAAACTTAATGTGCAATTTAGGGTGTTAATTGAGGTTTAGTGAGATTAGTGGCGAAATGATTGATTTTCCCTTGGGGAATGCCTTGGATTGGATTTTAGAGTGAGGGTATAATGATCATTTGACTAAGGGTATAGACCAAGGCAGCAAGAGCCTAGCACCCCACGTTTGGGCACCCATAACTTCCCTTAGTCTCTCTAAAACAAATTGGTGTTAGATAATCAAGCTCAAGATAGGCAAATTGAAGGATTTTGGTGAAAATCAAGGAGATTCAAGGTCATAAGGAAGGGATTGAGCTACCAAGATCATCATTTAGCTGTTGGGAAATTTGGAATCAAGGAGGTAAGGACTTATAGCTCTGTTTTTCATTTTAGACTTTGATGTTCTTGGTTGAGATGAGGTTAAGGCAATTTCTGATGAAATTGAGGTTTTTATGAGGTTTTGGTATAGCTTTTGCTGGAAGAAATGTGTTGGGAGGCTCTAAATGGCTTGGAATTCAGTTTTAATTTGCATTCAGACGTGAGATTCTTGGATTCGGGGTAAGCTCTTAAACTCAAACTTCCAAAAGGTAGAATCTTTGAAATTTGGGGTTTAAGTGTGTATTTGGGGTACCATGTTATATGTTGTTTTTTTAGGCTATTACAGATGATATATGGTCGTAAATCTGTTGAAATACTGAATTGGGTTAAGTTTTGAGTCTGAGATTCAGGGAGAAGTCGTAAGTTTTAAATTGGGGAAGAACACTAAGTTTCTGGGTAATTTTTGGCTTTCTGGTGACCTAGCTCGACCACACTAGGTTGTGGCGCGACCATGCTAGTGTCCCAGAAACCAGGGAATTTTGGTTGATATTGGGGTACTGAGTCTAGGGGTGCGACCGCGCCAATACCCCAGATAGCCCAAACTTTCTGCAGGCACAACTGCGCTAGGGTCAAGTGTGACTGCGCTAGGTTCCCCGAAATGTGGTTTTGCTCATTTTAGGATTAAGGCTTAGGGAGTTTGGGAATCTATTTGATGGCCCACAAGGGGGCTCGGGGGACATTTTTAACGTCTCAGCAATTGAAAATAGTAATCTTAAGATTAGGGTCTATGGTGAGGCTCCAGATTTAAAGTCAATCCTTAATAAGAGATTGCTTATGTTGTGACTAGATTATCTCAAAGCTCATGATCAAGATCGTACTTGAGGCCGTATCGTCTATTGCATGAAACTCGAGGAAAGAAAACTGCACCCTGGTTGTTATTGGGGCTTGGAACCATGTAAATGGATATGGCTAGGATTATAATTGTGATTACTCGATTAGGCATGCTTGAATATGTTGTATCCGGTTGCGTGTTGTGCAATATATATATAGTTATATGATTATATATATGCTGAAAGTCCAGTCTAAGGGAGCTGTAGCGGACATTAAGCATGCAGAACACAGCCCGAATAAGCGAGCCGAGGTCGGCTATGAGACCAGAGGACTCGACGTAGGGGTGCCGGGTCTGAACGTCACTTAAATAAATAGAAGTGTCGATTGCACTTAACTAACTGTATTGATTGTTGATATTGGGATATGTGTTTGATTGAGCATATTGTTACTGCAATGCTTATTGCTTATATCCCGTTACTTATTGAATTTGTCGATTCAAGTTTACTGCTTATATGTTGTTGCTCATTGTATTTGTTGATTTAAGTTTTCTTGTTGAGCCTTGGCTCACAGGTGCTATGTGGTGCAGGTAAGGGAAAGCAAAAGTTGGACCAGCCGTGAGTTGGAGAGCTTTAGGGGAGACGTGTACGTCAGCAGCTGCTCGACCGCCACGACCGAGGGATCAACAGGGACTAGAGCCAAACTTAATTTTTCCGCTTAGGCTGGCTTAAGTTGTAATTATTTTAAGAGATGTAAATTCCTTGTAAACACTTAGTTTTGGGATCCCATGTACTGTCTCACAATTTTTAATGAAAAATAACTACTCCTATGATCAAAACGTTTTAACCTTAATCCATTAATTATCCTTAGTAACACGTTTATATCCAAACGACTTGATTAGCAAGTCCAACACTATTTAAAATACACAATGTAATGGTCTTGGCTATCAGGGCATTAGAACTTTGTATCAGAGTGGTCTAGTTTTAAGGGTTCCTGAATACTGGCTGGGCATGTACACTCGCCGCTAAAGACCACCTCGACTCATGGTTTGGTAACGATATATCTAGTTATGTGTCTAACTACTTAAATAAGATATAAATGCCTTATTTTTCTATTTAATAGGAAACATGAGATATACTAATAGGACCTGGCCCTTGACTGCAATGTGATATGATAAGGCATGCTTATTAGCATTGCTACCATATGTGGATAATTTCAAAATGCTTGTTAGCATTGTGATTACATATTGTTGTTTGACTGTTGGCATTAGACTATGGGGTGATTTCAAAAACTTGTTATCATAGCCTGATCATCCGAGTCATTGATTGCAGATATAATTGGAGAGTTATGCCTCTAAGGTGATCAGATCGACTAGTCGGTGTCGAGATCAAGGCTAGAGATGATAACCAGGGTCAGAACCCTCTGCCAGTCCCTAAGAACTGTCAGCAGATGCTTGTTGACATGCAAACTAAACTTTAGAGTCAAGAGGAAGAGATCTGTCTTCTAAGCAAGCAGGTTCTGCCAGGGAATGCTGCACCAGACTTGCCACCTGTTGTGGCACCAGCCGTATAGCAGCCTGATATTGGGAATAGGTGGGAGTCGTTGTACGAGAGATTCAAGAAGCAACTATTAGGATTAATTCCCTAAAAGAATGTAAAGACATTTTATTGGTTTTAAATAAAAGTACAATTTTATTATATTTGAATGTTATAATTATTGTTTGAATTAATTATATCATAATATCAAGAAAACTCCTCATTAATTCATGAGAATATGATCTTGTATTAGTACTAGAGAATTAAGATCATAAGTAATAAATAAAATAGTCAGTAACATGTTAAAGTATGGAATCTTTAATGAATGGTTACTAGTACGGTTCGCTAAGCATACGAGATGCGAGTGATCTAGATTCAGATTACTGATGTGGATAGACATCTTAGTAAAGGTGTTGTGTATAATAGAGAATATATGTGACATGACCGATGAGAATTAATTATCTTTATAAACTTGTCTTTTGACATAAAGATTTAATTCTTATCATAATAGACGATCATTTGTAGATCAGTCTAAATCCTAAGTATACATGAACTCCTGTTTGTATTTATTAGATCTTTTGATTCACTAGTAAAGGTGTCTTAGATTAATGAGGCTAATGACTTTTGTTTTGGAGATTCAATATCATGGATAGCTGGGAACATGAATTACAATATTGGAATACATGCTATACTAATAGATCGAATATTGGTTCCCTTAAGGGTTAATTCTGGAGCTGAATAGTTATTGAGCTCAAATCTATAATTAGATTATAGATTAATTATTCCCTAGTGAATTAATGGTACTTAAGGAGCAAGAGGTAATTAGAAGGGTAAAATTGTAATTTTGGCCAGTTCTAATTAACGAACCAATAATGGACGACAAGACTACATATATTGATTATATCAATGGACTACAGGAGAATACTATGTAAATATAATTCTTTAAATACTTAAAGTGCAATTCCATATTTATAGTGGAGTAATCATGGAATTAGTAAATAAGATTACTAGATTAAAGAGTTTGATTAATAATCTGGTTTATTGGAGCTTCGTATTATAGGTCCATGGTCCCTAGGTCACCTTTGTCCTACACTGTCAAGGGTAAGGATGTCAAAAGAAAGATTTGTAGAGAGGACTAAATTCCTAAGGAATTAATTTTCAAAGGCAAGGAAATAATTATCTGATAATTATGGGTAATTGATTAATTGTGAATTAATTCATTATTTTACTATACAGGTTTTATTTTGAAAAACTATAGGTAAAATTAATATTAATCTGGTTTAGATTAATATAAAGAGAGAATAATAAATATTTTATTTATGATACTTATTAATTTAATTTAAAACTGATATTTTTGGATAAAGTTAATTTTGAATAAACTCATAGTTATGCTAGGATAAATATAGTGTCTTAAAAGTTGATTAAATAAACAAATGAAAAAAATAGGGAAACCCTAATAGGGCTGGGAGACACACACTGTATAGTACAGTGTGTGACGCCTAACTGAGGGATTTTTATCCCTGTGATTTTAATTTTGAATTTCTAATAAGTTTGTTTAATCATTTATTTAATTATTCTTTCTAAATATGATTTAAATAAATGATTAAATATAAATATCAGACCAGTTTTATATAATTTTGTACGTGACTTTATATTAGTCTGATAGTACATGACTTTCAAAAGAGCTTTGATTTTATTTTTATGAGATTAAAAAATATAGACTCTCTCTCTAAAGCAATAGTTTTCTCTAATCCTTAAAAGTATTCTAAACCTCTTCTCTTAGTCAAACCTCTCTAGATCGCATGTGTTGAGTACATCTAGAGAGTCACATAAATCAACCTTTTGAATCATACGTGCCCACACACGTCCTTGTGTGTTTGAGGATTGGTAAGGAAGATCAAGGTGTGAGATTTCAGATTACTAGATAGGAAGATCGTTGATTTTATACAAAAAGAATCGATGACACTTGATAGGCTAGAAAAGGTAATCCCTGATCTGTTTTGTACATGATCATGACTGGTATTAATAATTATTAAAATGAGTCCATATATTCCACCGCATACCTTTGATTTGATCATTTAATACCCACAATTCGTAGCAGAGCAGTCTATACAGATATATATATCAAATAATGTGTGGGTTTCTTTCAATTGTTATATGTATATTGATATGTATATTGAATGGATGGATATGTTTTTTGAATGCATGGTTGAATGATGGATCGTTAATTATATGGTGCTATTGGGTTAGGAATTTGAGTTTCTAGATCTTGTGTAAGCCATAAAGGGCATAGGATTTTTTGTAAATTTTACTATTGAAATATGAAATATAAAAAAAAAAAAAAAACAGCACACACAAAAGAAGAGGGGGACCCGAGCCACCAACCAAGCAATGGCCCGAGCCCTCCTTAGCCAGTTGCGCGCATCTCTTGGCCCGCGCACCTACGCGCGATCCCGCAAGCCCAGACTGCCACCAACTGCGTGCGCCCCTACCTGCTCGAGCCCCTGGCTTGTGCACCCAAACCACGCACCATCTCCGCAGCACCTACCCGAGCCCTGTTGTGCACGCCCCTGTTGCATGCAGCAGCCAACATCCCGCGCCCTTGAGGCTCCATGTGCCGCCAACTCTAGTGGTCCAGGGCACCAATCTTTGTGCCCAAAAACCCTACATTCTAATTTGTGCAATATCTTTTTATTTAATAAATTTTAAATTATTTGAATTTAAAAGTTTAATTGTCTTATTTTATATTTATTAGAAAAATAAAATATATTTTAGTTGGTTAAGATTTTATCTTAAGTATCAATATTTATTTAAATGTAATTCTTTAATTATTCAAATTCAAATATTTAATTAAAATTTAGTTTTAATTAAATATATTAATTAGAAAATTTGTTTCTAATTAATAAGATGGGCGGAACAAAGTTCCTAAAGATTTGAAAAAAGCCTAAAGGAGAGAAGAAGCATTCTTGGAGACTCTTGAAAGCTACATAGGCTTAGATTGCAATTTTATTTCTAATTTTTCTAAGGGTTGTAAATTTTAGAAATGCCCAATAGTACTCGATTCATCATTTATTGTTTATTTATTTATTGTATTTATTTAAATAAATGGTTATTGATGTTTGATTGATTACATGATCATGCATTTGTCAATTACATCCCATTCATGAAACCCCACACAATTTCTCATTAATCATGCATCTTTTTAAAGACATGATTATTTAGGATTGTCCTATTTGCTCATATGAATTATTTTGGAGAAATTAATTGCATGTAAACTACTAAGTATTAAATTAGTTAAAATTTTGTAACTTGCACCATAATAAAGGCAATAGATTTTACATGCCTTCAAGATAACTAACTTTATGTAAAAAGCACTTTTAGTAAAGTTAGATGAATGTAATGGGTAATTATCTAGATCGCATTAATTATAGAAGCATATTCTTTTATAATTATAATTGTATTTTGTAATTAATTACATTCGTAGGGTTATTAATAAACTAGTAATTAATTTGGAATTAATGGATTATTTTAATAAAACACATTTAATCCAAAATAGTAAGTGGGAGAAGGTGAACATCTCAATGTGACCTTTGGTCTCCATTATTAGTACAACATTATGAGATATGAATAGGGCCTCGAGGAGGCTTCGTTTCCGTCCCCCTAAGAAAGGTTTCTAGACATATTAATACCAAGGTTGGCTTCTTACGAAGATAGGAAGGAGTGATGTATTTTAGGCTTGACTAAACCTAAGGCGATAGTCTCTAAATTAATTCATGAATTCTGAAATAATGAGTTACACTTACAAAGATGCAATTAAGCTTTTATGGTGGATAATTGCATCTTGACCAAACCAGCGATACTTTATATTTAAAAGAGAAAATAAAGAGTTATTTTAAGTTTTAAATGATAAAGATAAGATTGTCTTATAAGTTATTTGAATTTAACTTGACCGACCCTAAGGTGACACTTTATTTGTTGGGTAGTTTTATTGTGGAATAGTAAATGTTTATTTATGTGTTTTAATTGTTGCATTCATGCATCATGTTTGCTTTCCAAAACATTGATATGTTTCAAATGTTAATATTATTGTATTTTATTTATTTCAGTAATGTCGAACGGTGGCAATTGAATAACTGCTTTACTTTCACTTGAAAAACTTAATGGTGATAATTTTATAATATGGAAATCAAACCTAAATCTTATTTGAATATGTGAGAACCATAAATTTTTCATAACTGAGGAATGTTTTGAAGAGCCTGCTGCCACTCCCCCGAAGAATGTTCGGGACAAGTATGATGCCTGGATTCAATCAAATAATAAGGTAAAATGTTACATGCTTGTGAACATGAATGATGTTCTGAGAAAAAATCATGAACCCATGTAAACTGTGTTTGAGATAATGGATTCTCTGTAGGCCATGTTTGGGCAGTAATCTGATGAAAGTAGACATGAGGCTACTAAAACCCACATGACTACTAAGATGAAGAAAGGTATTTTTGCACGTGAACATGTCTTGCACATGATTAAAGGGATGCATGAAGCAGAAATACAAGGGGTCGTCATTGATGAGCGCACACAAGTAAGCATCATACTGGAATCACTCACTCCTGCCTTTTCTGCGTTCACAACCAACTATATTATGAATAAGTTGGACTTCAACATGACCGAGTTGTTGAATGAACTGCATACATTTGAGTCTCTTAACAAATCCATTACCAAAGAGATAGAGGAAAATGTGGTAGAGGAGAAACCTTCAAACTCTGAGGAGAAATCCAAGAGGATAAAGAAGAACAATGATAAGGACAAAGTAAAGGGCTAGAAATCAAAGAAAAGCAAGAAGGCACCAAAATCCAAGGAGAACAAGAATGACAACAACTCCAAGAAGAAAGAACCAAAAGGAAAATGATTCCACTGTGGAGTTGAAGGTCACTGGAAGAGAAACTGTAAGAAGTATCTCTTTGAGCTGAAAAAGAAAGGTAAATGTGATTTATTTGTACTTGAAGCTTGTGTAGTGGAAGACGATATGTCATCTGGGGTTTTAGATTTAGGAGCCACTAACAATGTTTGTTCTTCTATGTAGATACTTAAGTTATCAAGGGATCTGACAGATGGCGAGGTGACCATGCGAGTTGGAAGTGGAGCGCTCGTTTCAGCAAGAGCAAAGGGAACATTCCAATTAATTTTTGGGAACAATTATCTTGTTTTGAACAATTTTTATTTTATTCCTGGTGTAACGCCCTGGATAACCAAGACCGTTACAATGTGTGTTCGAAATAGTGCGAGACTTGCCAATCAAGTCATTTAAATAAAAATGTGAATCTAGAGACATAAATAGGTTAGGTTTAAAAGATTTTGGTTATAAACGAATAATTTTCATTAAAATAAATGTTTGGTACATGGGATCCCAAATCAGGGTTTAAACGACATAATTACAGGATTTCCAAATGTTATAAATAATCAAAGCCACTCTAATGGCAAAATACAAAGTTTAGGTCTCCGTCCCTGTACATACCCTCGACTGTGGCGACCGAGTAGCTAACAATGTACCCCTCACCCCTAGAGCTCTCCAACCCATGGTCGACTCATCTTACCCTTGCCTTTACCTGCACCACGCAACACCCGTGAACCGAGGCTCAGCAAGAAAATATAATATCATAGCACAATCAATATCAATAACCAAGCAGTTCACAGAGCATAACCAAATGATTTACAAGACATTAATCAATTACCCAGCAAGCCATAGCATTCATTCAATCCAGGACATTAGTCAATAACCAATGTTCTAGTTTCCAGATATTCAACATATCATATACATCAAATTAACAATATTACACATGTCAAGCAACAACTTGGGTCGTTGCCTGTAGGTTGTACCCTCTATTTAATCCATTTTCTTTGGCTCGCTTAGGCCAAGCCCAGTGTTCACCCCACTGACTCTGGCCCGCTTAAACCGAGCTCAGTGATTATTAAGCTGTCCTAGGCTACCAGTGGCCGAGCCGCGCCCTGTGCGCCAATATTGTTCCTGGCACTCTTAGGCCGTATATTTCATGTTCACATGGCATAATACCATCATACAATAAATCATACAATTATAGGGAGCCCTTAGTCCCAACATATTTACACAACTGGGTGCAGTTTCTTACCTTTAATTCCAAGTGATTTGATTAAGAAAGACGACCCCCGAGCACGATCCTACCCCGAGCCCAAGCATTCACCTAGTCACAACCATACATAGAACTCTCATTACTAATCAATTCATAATCATTTCCCGGAACCAATCCCATGCTCTCGGGACCCCCGGTTTCTCCACACAAGGTAGCGAAAGCGTCCCCCGAGCCCCCTGAGCCAAAACCCTAAAAACTCAATTTTCCTTTTTCCTGAAATTAGCCTAGCGCCGCGACAACGCCTTATAGGGCCGCAACGCTCAGAGTCGTTCCCTCCTCTTGATTTAACCTAGTGACGTGGCACGGAAGAACAGGGTCACGACGCTCATATACGAACCCAGAAAACTGGGTTTTTCCCAGCATTTTTCCCGAGCCAAAACTCTTCCAAATCAATACCTAAGTTAGACTCAATTTCCAAAGCCATATGACACAATTGCCATCACCTCTAACTTAGACTCTAACTAATCCTCACGAGCAGCCTAGACTTTTCCTTAACCTCTTGCAAGAATGTCACATTCCCACTTATAACAACTATCCTCAAGAGTTACCTATAGTCACCCAAGTTACTAAAATGCCACTAACCACTAATTATTCCCACCGGTGACTATCTGGCTAAACCGCTCCCCGGGACTGCCTCAGGTCGAATGCTGCAAACATATATATATATATCCACATAATAATGTGGTCTCAACAGCTATCGCAAATAATCGCATTTATGCCTTAACGGGCCAAAATTACAATTATGCCCTTACAGACTAGACAAGGCCCGCATGCTTATTTAATACTCATAAACATGCATTTCACATATCCATATAATCATAGGATCATGCATATCACATAATCATGCATTTTCACCATTAATTCACATAACTTCCCATTATGCCCTCCTGACACACTAATCAAGGCCCTTAAGCCTTATTAGTAATTTTGGGTCGTTACACTTGGATTTTCTAGAAATTTAGTTTCTTTGTCTTTGTTGGATGAACAATTTTTTGATATTTCATTCATTAATAATGTGATTATTATTTTCAATAATTATTTCAAAATATGTCAAGCAGAACATAATAACAGACTGTATATGCTTAAACCAAATGAACGAATGCTTAATAATTCAAAATTATTTAAAGTAGCAAAACCGCAAGGTAACAAAAGACAAAAAGTTTCAAACGAGGATGACACATATCTTTGGCATCTCAGACTTGGTCATATAAGTCTAGATTGGATAAACCGGTTAACAAAAGATGGACCTTTGAGAGAACTAATAGTTGAAACTCTTCTGGTTTGTGAATCTTTTCTAGAAGGGAAAATGACTAAACGTCCTTTCTTAGCGAAAGGCAATAGAGCCAAAGAACCTTTGGAGCTTGTACACAGTGATGTCTGTAGTCCAATCAATGTACAAGAAAGAGGTGGGTATGAGTACTTCGTCACTTTTATGGAAAATTAATCATGATACGGTCATGCTTACTTAATGCTTAAAATCTAAAACCTTTGGTATGTTTCAATAATTCAAAGTTGATGCTGAGAAGCAGTTAGGTGAGACTCTTAAGATACTTTGATCTGATCGAGGTCGAGAATATTTTGATTTAGAATTCAAAGATTTCTTGCTGGAGCATGGTATTCTATCCCAACTCAAAGCACCAGGAACGCCACAACAAAATGGTGTTTCTGAAAGAAGAAATAAGACCTTGTTGGACATGGTCAGGTCTATGTTAAGCTACTCATCACTTCCTCTCTCATTCTGGGGATATGCACTTCAAACGACGACATACATTTTGAATGTAGTCCCATCTAAGACCATAAGTGAAACACCACATGAACTATGGAATGGAAACAAACCTAGTTTGCACCATTTCTACATTTGGGGCTGTCCTGGTCATGTTCTTAGACCTAAATGAGGGAAACTTGATTCAAAGTTTGAAGTGTGCATTTTTGTTGGCTACACTCCAAAAACAAGAGGCCGTTATTTCTATAGTCCCAAGGATCAAAAGGCATTTGTCTTTGTTTACCGAGTTTTTCGGAAACGAATGCGAACGGAATAATAAAAAGATAAGAACTGTAGAAGTGCAGAAATGTAAATAAACAAACAGTGTTTTTACGTGGTTCAGGCGTTAACGAGCCCTAGTCCACGAGTCGATGTTATTATACTTGTAGAGAATAACAGTTAAACAGCTGGTGTACAAGAAACTCACAACCTCACAGTGTTTCTCTCGGGTTCTCTTGGAGAAGATGAAGCTAGAGAGATTTTAGTAGAGTTCTTGCTATGTGATTTGTTCGCCGTCCCCACTATCGTAAAATGAGGGGGTCTTTATAGCTAGGGTTTTGGATTAGGGTTTTTCTCTACTCACATGAGTCTTAATTACACCAGCCATAAATAGGGATACAATTACCGTAGTCGCCTGGCTACCAGGCTCTATGTGGGTATATTTACGTGAAAGTATGGGGAATGCACAAAGGCAGCCGTCTTTTCCAAGTTGTCAGCGGAACAGTAGGCGAAATGGTACTTTTAGGCGTGCTGGGATGTGTGCGGCCTTGACCTGTCGGGCGTGTCAGGCGGGATCCTGCGTCAGGCGGATATCATTCCAACTATGCCTCATCCATGACTCGACCGCTTGGTCTTGTTCCGTGCGAGGCACGGAACTGTTTCCGCGAAGGCAACCTGAAGAGCTTCTCCTGGAAGGAGCTTCCCCGAAGGATATCCCTTCGGGAGTCCGGGAGAGTTGACGAGCTTCCGTGTCGCGTTTGCTTGAAAGAGTAAGCCGGACACTAAACGGGAGAGGCGAAGCCTTTCTGTCCATCCGCGAGCTCTGGTCACCTACCGTGAAAGACTTTGATAATTCTGCTTCCCCGAGGATATCCATCTAAACGCTATCCGGAAATCTGGATAACAGTCTTCATAAATGCGACCTTCCTTGAACATGACTATATGAATAACTATAAACCCCGGAACAAGGTAGTATTGGAGGAACTCACAGCTGATAAGATCCCATCACAATCATCTTCATCATTAAATGATAAACGACAAACTGAGGAAACCACGATTCCTGAAAGAGAACCCTGGTGCAACGTCATAGTGGGAGGATTGTGAGACAACCCGCTCGCTATGAACATGAGACACGTGTCCTTTTTTCTGATATAGACAAGGACAATCCATTGACCTTTAAAGAAGTAATGGATGATCATAAAAAGGAGAATTGGCAAGAAGCCGTGAAGTAAGAAATGGAATCGATGTATTCCAATTTTGTTAGGGAACTTGTGGATCCACTTGAAGATGTTAGGCCCATAAAGTGTAAATGGATATACAAGAAGAAAAGAGGTGTAAATGGGAATGTAGAGACTTTCAAAGCGAGGCTAGTGGCCAAAGGTTACACTTAGAGAGAAGGTGTTGATTGTGAAGAAACATTTTCTCCTGTGGCCATGCTCAAATCCATTCACATCCTCTTATCCATAGTGGCTGCCAATGACTATGAGATATGGCAAATGGACGTCAAGACAACTTTTTTGAATGGCTATCTTGATGAAAGTCTCTATATGGTAAAACCAGAAGGATTCATAAAGAATGGGGAAGATCAAAAGGTGTGCAAGTTGCTGAAATCCATGTATGGATTAAAGCAAGCATCTAGATCTTGGAATATCACTTTTGATGAAATAATTAAATCCTATGGCTTCGAACAGAATGTCGACGAAGCATGTGTGTATAAATATATCGAAGGAAAAGTGGTGGTTTTCTTAGTCCTTTACGTTGATGACATTTTTCTCATTGGGAACAATGTAGAGACATAGACAAACATGAAGAAGTGGTTAGCCGAAAAGTTCCAAATGAAAGATTTGGGCGAGGCGATCTATGTTCTAGGAATCCAAATCCTAAGGGATAGGAAGAAAAAGCTCTTGTAACTTTCTCAAGATAATTATGTAGTTAAGGTTCTTGAAACATTCTCTATGGAGACTTCCAAGAAAGGCCAGTTATCGACCAGACATGGAATTGCTCTATCCAAGGAACAATGTCCTAAGACAACTCAGGAGGATAAGGATATGAGAAATTATCCCTATGCTTCAGCAGTTGGGAGTCTGATGTATGCTATGTTGTGTACTAGGCCCGACATATGTTATGCAATTGGGAATGTAAGTCATTATCAATCAAATCCTGGTTTGGAACACCGGATTGCAGTAAAGCACATTCTCATGTAGGAGAATGAGAGATTATATGCTTGTATATTCATGGGGTGAGCTGAACTCCACTGGAGACACTAATTCTGATTTCCAATCAGACAAAGACAGTCGAATGTCGACATCTCAGTCATTGTTCATTCTTGGTGGAGGAGTTTTTGTCTGAAAAAGCATTAAACAATCTAGCATATCCAACATAGCTGATTCCATGGAAGTTGAATACATAGCGGCTTATGAAGCAGCTAAAGAGTCGGTTTGGTTGGGAAAGTTCTACATTGGTCTAGAAGTAGTTTCAGATATGGATAAGCCACTAATCCTGTATTGTGACAACAATGGAGCAGTAGCTAATTCCAAAGAATCGAGAAGCTATAAGAGAGGAAAGCATATAGAAAGGAAATACCATATGGTAAAAGAGATTGTACATCAAGTCAATGTGACTGTTATGAAGATAACGTCGAAATAGAACCTAGCAGACTCGTTTACCAAGAAACTTCTTGTAAAGTCGTTCATTGGTCACATGCGCAATAAGAGATTAAGGGAGATGCCTCGCATGATTTGAGGGAAAGTGGGAGATTGTTAGGATTAATGCCCTAAAAGCATGTAAAGACATTTTATTGGTTTTCAATAAAAGTACAATTTTATTATATTTGAAAGTTATAGTTATTGTTTGAATTAATTATATGATAATATCAAGAAAATTCCCTATTCATTCATGAGAATATGATCTTGTATTAGTACGAGAGAATTAAGATCATATATAATGAATAAAATAGTCAGTAACATATTAAAGTATGGAATCTTTAATGAATGGTTACTAGTACGGTTTGCTAAGCATACAAGATGCGAGTGAACTAGATTTAGATTACTGATGTGGATAGACATCTTAGTAAAAGTGTTTTATATAATAGAGATTATATATGACAGAACCTGTAACGCCCTACTTCCTTAGTGCCGTTACTAAGTGAGTTTAAAACGTGCAATTAACCCGTTAATCAAGGTTTCAGGTTAAAAGTGAAGCTAACTATAATAAAAGTCATATAATTTGAAAATGTAACCATTCATTGAAAACTATAATGTGTTGAACATTTGGAATCCCAAAATACTATTTAGAAATATTTACAAATAAAAAATATGATTAAAGTTGACTAAATGACAAAATTAGGTTTAATAAAAACATCTTCCAAAAATACCCCTGGTCGTGACAGCCAGGCAGGCCAAACATGTACACGTTGCTTGCTCTCCGTACTCATGGTTGATCAACATTTCCCTTGCCTTTACCTACACCACAAAGCACCTGTGAGACGAAGCCCAGCAAGAAAACTCCACACAAGCAAACAACATATGCATATCTATCATTCAGCATATAATAAAACCGCTAACAGCCTAAACACATAACGGCCATGTCGTCCCAGGCACTTTACCAGGCCCTAGGTTCATGGTCTACACCGTGAGGACATCCCTGGCAACTCGCACTCCGCGTGCTTAACGATACTCCCAACCCCTTGCCGTACTCGGCCTTGCCTTTCTCGACCTTTACCATTCCCGGCCCTCGCCGTTCTCGACCTTTGCCCTTCTCGGCCTTTGTCGTTCCCTGCCCTTGTCGTAGATTTACAGATATGCAACACATATCGTAAACTTAACAAACACTTAAACAAATACAAGCATACAAAATAGGGCTACACCTTGCATCATAATCACATAGGATCATGCCCTACAATACAAACTATAGGGCCACGCCCTGCTCTATGGGTACAAAATTTTCTTACCTGTGTCCCGAGTACAATCCCCTAGTCCGAGCCTCATTGAAAACCTAGTCACAATGTATCAACAATATCCATCCATCAAGTTCTAATCCATTAAATAACTTTGGGTTAAAATTCTAGTCTCCGGGACTTTGAATTCTATCAATCCAGGTGATAAAATCCATCCCGAGCCTTAACTTTTGGATTCCCGAGCCTAAAACCTTCTTGGGGTCGAAAAACCCACTAAGCACCGCAGTCCCAAGGCCTTGTGCTGCGGCCCACCTCAACCAGAAACCCCAACCCCCAAAACAGGCCATGCGCGCCACGACCAATCCATGGTGTGTCGCAACCTGCCCTTCTTCTTGGCCTCCCAACTGTTCTAGAGGGTCGCGGCTCAACAAGAACAATGTCGCGGCCCGACCCTTCGAACCTAGAAAAATCATCCATTTTGACCATCAAAACCAAGCCAATTTACCCCAAAATCATTCCAACAACCCAACTTAATCACCACGGTATCTCTACTATAGTCTTAGCAACAAAACCTAACAAGAAGATAGCTCAAAACTTCATCAAATCCCAAGCTCAATCTTCAACCTAAAATACATAATAAAACTAAAACCCAGCCAATAACTTACATAATTTAATGGTTAGAATCACAGTTTAAAGCTTACCTTAGCCTCTGCTTGAATCCACAAGTTGTAACTGAGTTAATCCCCAAGTTTAGAGCTCCAATTCTTAGCTTAATCTTCAATGATTACACTTTGTATGTGTACGCCCTAAATATCCGAGCGTATTAGCGAGCTAGAAAAGGGCCTAATTCGATCTGCCACGTGTAAATTGTCCACCTGGAGCTGTTTGTTACAGGCCTCCATCCACCCAGCCTGAGCTGAGTAGAGAGTTAACTGCTACTCGGAGGCATCGTGTCAGCAGTATGAGTGTCACGAGAAAGCGCCACATTAAGCTCGTGATGCGACAGAGATCTGACATCCGAATCCTTGTAAAGTCAACCACGCAATATAAATGTGCATATATCAAACATCATGTGTCTATTCTATTCCTGAATTCTTAGACATGTAGTATAAACATGCATGTTCAGACATCCCACGCCTGTTTGGGCCATGCGGCCCATTATCCCTCCTTACCTATTGATTAGACCACACTTCACTGCAAAGTTTAGCAATTAATCATCAGTGTCACAGAGATGACGTGAAGGGTAAAGAGATCACATTGTCAACCAAGATATCTTCTTCCTATAAATACCAAGACCCTGCGTAGTGCAGGGGATTGGCATATTTTTGTAAAGAAATACTTTGTAAGAAATAGCCAAGAGATATCAAAAATATCGACTGGTGGACTAGATAGATTTTAACCTTCGAACCACCTAAAAAGAAAGGAGTGATGATCTTCCCATGATGTTAGTTTCTCAAGTCTAGAATATAGTTATTTTCATATTACGGTTCACCAATTAGTACTAATCCATCCCACTTATTCATATAATTACCTGTTGGCGAAGAACCGCGTCAACAGTTTGGTGCTTTCATTGAGAGGATTTAGATTGGTGCAATCGCAAAAACCTGATCATGGTGGTTACTCGTTCGAGCCATGGTAACGAGGTGGATCAACATGATGGGCAGGAGGCCCACCATGCCGCCATATCCGATGAACCAAACCCTGAGATCCAGCAGTGATCAGGAAAGCAGCCGATGGGCCAGGACGACACCGGGAGTTCGGTGCCCCGACCGCCAAATCTGAACCCGGGTTTCCTGACGGCGATAGAGATGGAGCACATTCAGTTGAGGAGTCAGCTATCCAGAGCAAGTAAGCAAATCGAAGAAGTCTTGGCCCGGCTACCCCCTCTTGCAACTGACGTTAACGTCGGAAAGAGGCAAAGTGGGACTCACAAGTCCCGTAGGGATAATCGGCCCAGACCCAGTCGATCAGTCAGAACCTCAACCCCGAGTTCTGCACCCACGTCACACCACAACCAGGAAACTATGTTTTAGGAGTTTCCTAGGGCCAATCAGCAACTCAACCGATCAGTCTGAACCTCGACTCCTAGCTCGATTCCACCGTCGAATGCACCTAGAACGGCTCGTGGCAGCTCGCAAAGGTGATCCGGGGAAGGCTCGCACAGACAACCTACTCCGGCCAGCCCTCCCGTGCCTCGGTCAGATCACCGAGCGTAAGATGCTGGAGATGGTAGAGTAGAATGGTCGCGAGCTAATTTGATCCGCCTGGATGGGACTAGGATTGTGTTGCCAGTTAGGCATCCCCCATCGCTGATAAGATACCCATCTCCTCCCCGTCCAGTTCGAGACATTCCGACACACGGGAGCAGCAGAAGAAATCCTCCTCCCGCCAGTCCTTCCCATCGCAACCGAGCACGCGGGGAGGTCCCGAATCCTCACCCCCAGCAGCGGGCTCCAAGATTTTCCAACGGGAGCTACTGGATCGGGAGCCACCGAAGTGCAGATCTGGTGGAGACCTGTGTAATCGCTTGAGTTCGGCGCAAAGCCCTTGGGCCACCTCTAGGGCTGACCTTCAAGATCGCCTCAACTCGCAGAGGGGGGATCCAGCTAGAAATGGAAGTCATGCTCACCTAGGGGATGGTCTTTCCGAAGTACGTGACAGTGGGAATGTCCCACCTAACCAAGCTCAAGCTTGGAGGAACAATAACCCGCCTAACGTGTACAATGGAACTTGAACTGTTGAAAAGCCCCAGAACAACCAAGGGATTAAGGACCAGACCCTAGAACGTTTAGCTCAGATGGAGGAGTTAATGAAGAAGCTCTTGTCAAAAAAGAAGAAGGATGAGTATGACTCGGGGGACAAATCTCAAGCTTTTCGCCCCCAACATAGCATCCACAACGTACCCGCCAGGTTTCCAGATGCCCCACCTGTCTAAGTTCGATGGAGATGGAGACCCGTCGGATCATTTGGGTATGTTCAATACCTTGATGATGGCCCATAATATTGGCCCCGAGATGAGGTGTTTGATATTCCCTTCCACCTTTACTAGGCTAGCTAGGCAGTGGTTCAAGCAGTGTAAAAAGCATTCCATCAGCTCGTGGAAGAATTTTTTTTTGCCGACTTTAAGAGGGCGTTCCGAGCTTCTCAAGCTGCCCGCATCAAAGCTGACACCCTGCCGAACGTGAAGCAACAGCCTGGGGAACCTTTGAAAACTTACCTGAGCAGGTCCGCAAACGTCGCGGCTCGAGCCAGAGACGCGGATGATAGTTCCAAGCTTATGGCCTTGAGGACTGGAATCCTCGTTGGAAGCGGGCTATGGAAAGAGATACAGAGAAGAGGTGTTAGCACCGTGGATAAATTCTTGAACAAGGCCCAGGAATGGATAAACCTGGAAGAGGCGTGAGCATCGGTCTCGGGAACCAGCCAAACCCTTGATCAGCCCGTTGGAGTGGAAACAGATGTCATAAAAATGACTCAAACTGTTGCACAGAATAACCAAGGGGGTGGAGGTAAGAGAAAATGGAGCAGCGAGGGCGGCTAGCACGGTCCGAAGAAGAACAAGCCCATGGAAAAATTTAAGCCAGTCTACGCGGCTTATACCAAGCTCACAAACACTAGGGACACATTTTCCTTGCAAACTCTGACTGCCTCCCCTGGAAAAAGTCGGAGCCTTTGAAACACCAGAAGGCTAAGAGGGACCCTTCCAAGTTCTGTCGATTCCACAACGACATTGGCTACAACACTGACGATTGTAGGCATTTGAAGGACGAGATCGAGACACTCATCAGAGCCGGACCTTTGGCTCAATATGCGCAGAACCAAGTTCCTACTAGTCAGCCAGTTCCAGAAGCACTGGAAAATCAGCCCGGGCCCCGAATAAGTCAGGATACCCCTCCTCCTGTAATAGGAGGAGAGATATCCAAAATCTCCGGAGGCCCCCATTTGGCCGACACGAGTAGAGGTGCCCAAAAAAGATATGTCAATGAGTTGAAGGCTCATAACGGAGTGGAATTCATCCCAGAGCAGCATCTACCCAAACAGCAACGATTGGAGAGGCAACCAATCATTTTTACCGAGGAGGACGTTGGTCACATCCACTTCACCCATAACGATCCTCTAGTCATAACTAGCTCGCCAACCAGAGAGTTAAGAGGATACTAGTCGATAATGGGAGTTCAGTGAACCTGCTGCTTCGATCTACGCTGGAGAAAATGGGATTCTCTGTCACCGAGCTGAAGGCCACCTCCATGATGCTGTCTGGATTTTCTGGAGAAGGGTCGACAGCGATAGGAACAATCGAGCTACTAATAACCTTGGGAGAGGGGCCCCAAACTATCTCAAAGCTCCTCGAGTTCGTGGTTATCGACTATCCCACCGGCTACAACGCTATTCTGGGCCGACCTACGTTGATGGCATTTGAGGCCATAACCTCATCCACCATCTCGCAGTTAAATTCCCCTCCTCTACAGGGATATGTACGGTCCGAGGTGATCAGCTCACTGCCAGGGAATACTATAGCATTTCCATGAAGGGAAAATCATGACCCGGGTAGCAGACGATGACCATTCAATGTGGGAATGAGGAATCTCAGGAAGTAGGACCTATTCCTGAGACAGAAAAACCTCAGGAAACCAATGGGGAAGGTATCCCCTTGAATGATGATATCGACCCCGGGATAGGTGAAGATAGATCCAAGCTCCAGGCCATCGAAGAACTCGAAGAGGTGAACATCGACCCGAAAGCCCCTCGAAGGTGGTGAAGCTCGGGAAAAACCTGTGTAATAAGAGGAAGACAGAGCTGCTGAGATTTCTACAAGAGAATCTAGATGTGTTCGCCTACTCTCATGAAGACATGATAGGGATCAGCCAAGCGTCATCATGCACACCCTCAACTTTGACAAGAACGTGCCTGCGAAGTCCAAGAGACAAAGGCGTCTGGGCACGACCCGAGCTGAGGCCCTAGAAGTGGAAGTAGCTTGACTTTTAAATTGCAGCTTTATTCGCGAGGAAAAATACCCGATCTAGGTCGCCAATCCTGTTTTGGTCCCGAAGCCCAACGGGAAGTTGCGAGCCTGCATCGACTTTTCCGATCTGAATAAAGCCTGCCCTAAGGATTGTTTCCCCTTGCCAAGGATTGATCAATTGGTAGATGCCACTGCGAGGCATGAGCTCATGCCCTTTATGGATGCATACTCGGGCTATAACTAGATCGCCATGAATCATGCGGACCAGGAACACACTAGCTTCATGACCCCAACTAATGTTTATTGTTACAAGGTCATGCCCTTCGGGCTGAAGAATGCAGGAGATACATACAAGAGATTGGTCAACAGGATGTTTACTAATCAGATCGGGAAAAACATGGAAGTGTATGTTGATGACATGTTGGTCAAGTCAAAAATTGCCGATAACCATGTCCCCGATCTGAATGAATGTTTTAAGATTTTAAGACAGTACGACATGAGGTTGAATCCCCAAAAATGTACCTTTGGGGTTGCGTCAGATAAATTCCTAGGTTTCATAGTCAACACCAGAGGAATAGAGGGTAACCTCGATAAAATCAGGTCACTACTCGAGATTCCTTCACCCCGGTCACGAAAATATGTCCAAAGTCTAACAGGAAGGATGGCAGCCCTTAATCAATTCATTTCCAAATCAACCGATAAGTGTTTGCCATTCTATAACCTGTTTCTGGGAAATAAAAAATTTTAGTGGACCGATGAATGTGAGCGTGCTTTCCTCGACCTAAAATCACATTTAGCAGAGCCGCCCATGTTATCTAAGCCCACAATAGGAGAGCCTCTTTTTCTTTTCCTAGCTATAATGGAAGATGCAGCCAGCGCTGTGCTGGTTCGTGAGGAGGACCAGTCTCAGAAACCGGTCTACTACATTATCAAAAGGCTTCTCGGAGCCAAGTCTAGATATCCAATGATGGTCATCCCTAGTGAAGACTCCATGACATTCTCGGGGCTCTTCGTCTCAATCTCCCTCAAGTCCCTCGGGGTAGCATTGTAATAATGCTCCACCGTATAGCTCGCGGTCTCATAGACCGTCCCTCGGAAGGCCTCGAGGATTTTCTCCAGGGCCTGGGTGTTAACCGGGACGCGCACGGTGGGAGTGGGAACTGACGGGGTTCCTGCTGGTGGCTACTGTTCCCGAGTAGGGGCTGGAGGTCACGGGGGAGGTGGGGGCATGTTCTCTGTGGCTGCAAGGACCTGGCCCCTCCCCTTGGTGGGAGACTTGGAGGTGGTCCCGACAAGAGGAGTCTTCTTGGTCAGCTGGGGTTTCTTGACCAGTGGCCCAGATGATCCGAAGGGAGGATTCCCCCTGGGAAGATGGATCGCAGGGCGTTGTCTCCGGGCTCTGCCATCTCTTCTCCTGAAACAAAAAGAAAGGAATGTTAGTATACATGTAAGGTTACTTTATTACAAGAAAAATCTAAAGGTGTATTGAAAAGGTCCTACCCTCCGAGCTAGAGGAGGAATCTATTGCCACGACCTCTGGCCTCGGAGCTTCTATGGGGGAGTCTAAGTTTATAACTTCACGGATGAGAGGGGGCTCTGGGTCTGGATTTGCCTCAGGACTGGACTTCTCTACATACTGCCTAAGCCCTGGAGCGACTACACCCTCTAGAAGGGAGGGCCACGACCTAAGGTTGGTCCCGTACTCCTCAAAAAAAGGCCGACATAAAAGCCATGGTGTTGTCTACTACTACAGTGCCCCTAGGATGGCCCATATCATGGCGTAACACTAGTTGATCTACACACTGGAGCAGGGTTATGTTAAGGTCTGGGCCATCTCGATGACGATGTACGAGCTGGCTTGGGTTAAACCTAGCAAGCCTTACGTATGCGGCAGCCCTGTCTATGTCCCTAAACAGGTATGGGTTACCTTGGCCGGAGGGGCCGGCTGCTGCCCCGGACTGAATCCAATCCACGTCGAGGCCCTGAGCAACCTCGAGAGCTCGATTTCATCGCACGAGCAGCACCTCATCTTCCTCGTCCCGCTCGTCACTGTCCGCAGCATCCCCCTCGGGGATAGGCACCAGCTCGCAAGCTACTGGGATAGCCCGCGACCTCCTCAAGGCCAGAGACTGGCCCGGAGAAATTAACTTACATGCCAGCATCGTCTCATCAGATACGAGCTGGAGGTAGTCTTTTTCATTTGGTGGGAGCCCCGCCACGGTACCGTATTGACCCCTAAGGGTCACCGATTTGGCTGTCCTCGCAAAAATGGTTGCACGATGATGTTCAAGTCGATACGCGCAAAAAGAAATAAAGCAATATCGTGATTTTGCGAGCAGAGAATAGAGAGAACTTACGAGGACGGTTGAAGTAGTTGTATTCGTAGTTGCAAAACCCCGTCGACATGAAGAACTGGTCCTTGAAGTCGTTGGGGTGGCTGGGCAGCTCGATGACTGCAGGAGAGTTGGGAAAACGGGTCAAATAGTAGAACCAATTGCCTCGCCCCCGTTGGTCTGGGCTGGCTTTGAGGCAGAAGAAGAAAAGTATGTCCGCTGGTGTAGGGACCTCCCACTCATGCCTCAGGAGAGGTACCTCAGCCCCGCTAGCAAACGGTAGGAGTTAGGGGGCAGTTGGAAGGGAGCCAGCTTCACGTAATTCAGAAAATCCATGAAGTACTGGTCCAGAGGTAGGAAGGCCCTGGCCTTGAGGTGTTCGTCGCTCCAAGCTACGAACTCCTCGTCGAGAGGCGTGCAGCTCCTCTCGCCCTTGAGGGGAGGTTGGGCAACAAAAGTGCCTATCCCAATTTCGATGTTATGGGATAGTAGGATCTTGTTGACCCTCCCTTGGGTTGTAATCTTCGAGACTATCCTCTTTGCCTCGAAGAAAGCATCAGGTCCCACCTTGACCTCTTTTTCCATTGTGGGACCGAAGTGGGGGATGGGAGAATCCACAGCAATCCCTTTCCCCTTGCTGCCCTGCTGGGATGACGAGCCAGTCGTGCTCTTCTTGGGTATGTTCTTCCTGGGCCCCATCTGGTCACCTAACAAACTAGAATGAAGAAAAATTTAAATAAGCGACCTAAAAATAGAAAAGGGAATATAGCGCGAGAAGTGATTTTCATACACGGGCTGAGGTAATCTCAGCCCGTGGTGTGTGAAGCCACGCGTTGCCATGGTTACGCTCCCACGTTTCCAACGGATCCTCGATTACTCGGGATCTGTGTGTCAGGAGGGTCAGGATAATGCTTGCCTTGGAGGGAAAGTTTTAAAAAGCAAAACCGCATAGGAAGCGTGACCCCTAAGCTACCTGGTTTTGCACCCTAGAAACCTCTCACCTTCCATTTTCCTAACAGGCATTCCCTAAAGCTACCCAGAAAAGCTACCCTATTAAAATTACCCAGAATTTATCTTGTCCTAAACATCACATCCTTAGACATGTTCTCAAATAGTCGATATGCCTAGGATCAAAACCTATGCACCAAAAACCA
Organism: Humulus lupulus; assembly: GCF_963169125.1. Taxonomy (NCBI): domain Eukaryota; kingdom Viridiplantae; phylum Streptophyta; class Magnoliopsida; order Rosales; family Cannabaceae; genus Humulus; species Humulus lupulus. The sequence continues at coordinate 142,185,567 of NC_084800.1, read as the reverse complement.
GTCAAAAACAACCTACAGTGTGCGACTAAGAAAGAAGTTTACCTAACAGAGAAATGGAAAGATCAAAACATGCAACAGGCAGAGGACTTACAGTGTTTTTCCATGTGAAAGTCTCAAAAAGCGTAGGAATTGGAGTCCTAGTGGAGCCTTTAAAGCTGGACAGACGAAGAAACTCTTGTGGCAAGAGCATAGGGATCTCTGGGATGATAAACGGAAGAAGAAAAACTTCTGAGACTAAAAAGGAGAGAAAATGAGGAAAAAATTTCAAATGAAGGGTGGCTAATACGAAAGATGGCCAACCTTATATATACGTAAGAGACAAAGGAACGAGGACCGTTCGATCAAATTAATGCGAGATACGAGGGTCATAACTCGAGAGGCTAAACGACTGCCGAAAGCAGGCTAGGCCATTTAATGCAATTCTTAGAAACTGAACAATCGCCAACCACGGTGCTCCACATGTCCGATACCCACGCAGTGGGCGGGACATGAAGAGTCGAAAGGGAAACTTAAAAGCCCCTACTGTGAAGATCACAGATGACGTCATGGGTCACGAGCAGGGGCTTGGGGGCGAAATGTACGGCCTAAATATCCGTGGATATTTGCGAGATAGGAAAGGGCCTAATTCGATCTGCCACGTGTAAATTGTCCACCCAGAGCTGTTTATTACGGGCCTCCATCTGTCCAGCCCGAGCTGATTAGAGAGTTAACTGCTACTCGAAGGCATCGTGTCAGCAGTATGAGTGTCATGAGCTGGCACCACATTAAGCTCGTGATGCGACAGAGATCTGACATCCGATTCCTTGTAAAGTCAACCACGCAATATAAACGTGCATATATGAGACATCACGTGTCTATTCTATTCTTGAATTCTCAGACACGCAGTATAAACGTGCGTGTTCAGACATCCCATGCCTGATTTGGGCCATGCGGCCCATTATCCCTCCTTACCTATTGATTAGACCACACATCACTGAAAAGTTTAGGAATTAATCATCAGTCTCACAGAGATGATGTGAAGGGTAAAGAGATCACGTTGCCAACCCAGTTATCTTCTTCCTATAAATACCAAGACCCTGGGTAGTGCAGGGGGTTGGCATATTTTTGTAAAGAAATACTCTGTATGAAATAGCCAAGAGTTATCAATAATATCGACTGGTGGACTAGAGGGATTTTAACCTTCGAACCACCTAAAAATAAAGGAACGATCATCTTCCCATGATGTTAGTTTCTCAAGTCTATAATATAGTTATTTTCATATTACAATTCACCAATTAGCATTAATCCATCCCACTTATTCGTATAATTACCTGTTGGTGAAGAACCGCGTCAACAGTATGCTTTAGAGAAATAGAGAGAGAGGAAAGGGGTTTGGGTCGGTTTCCTAGTTTTTGAACATATCCTTAGTTTTGTTTACTTAACTTAGGTCTCTAAAGTTACTTCCAAGGCTCGGGGTACCAAAAATGTGCTTGACAGCAAAATGGTAAATTTCCCCGATATTCCCTCCTAGACGTTCTAACTTCAAATATATCTCTAAATATTTATTTTCATAACCCAATAACATGCCTAATGCTCGAAATACCCCTCGACTCGCCCCGAGTCAAGTATCCGACCCTGTTGTGACTTTCTAGCTAAACCGCTCCCTAGGACTGTCTCGGATCGTGCAACACAAATATATCACAATATTCACAATAATCACAAATATTGCATTTATGCCTTCAACAGGCTAACATTACAAACATGCCCCTAACTACCAAAGGGCCCACATGCATATTTAATTCACCTAAACATGCATCTCTAATCACATACTCATCAAATTCACATATTAACACAATAAACCACTTATTGCCCTCCAGGCATGCTAATCAAGGCCCAAAGCCTTATTAGCAAATTTGGGACGCTACAGAACCGATGAGAATTGATTATCTTTATAAACTTACTGTTTGACAAAAAGATTTAATTCTTATCATAATATATGATCATTTGTAGATCAGTCTAAATCCTTAGTATTCATGAACTCTTGTTTGTGTTTATTGGATCTTTTGATTCACTTATTAAGGTCTCTTAGAGTAATGAGGCTAATGAATTTTGTTTTGGAGATTCAATATCATGGATGGTTGGAAACATGAATTACAATATTAGAATCCATGATTTCCTAACGGATCGAATATTGGTTCCCTTAAGGGTTAATTCTAAGACTGAATAGTTATTAAGCTCAAATCTATAATTAAATTATAGATTAATCATTTGCTAGTGAATTAATGGTGCTTAAGGATCATGAGGTAATTAGAAGAGTAAAACGGTAATTTTGACCAACTCTAATTAACAAACCAATAATGGAGGACATAACTACATATATTAATTATATCAATGGGTTACAAGAGAAAACTCTGTAATTATAATTCTATAAATACTTAGAGTGCAATTCAATATTTATAGAGGAGTAATCATGAAGTTAATAAACAATATTATTAGATAAAAGAGTTTGATCAATAATCTGGTTTATTTGAGATTCGTATTATAGATTTATGGTCCCCAGATCACCTCTGTCTTACACTGTCAAGGGTAAGGATGTCAAAAGAAATATTTGTCGAGAGAAGGACTAAATTGCAAAGGAATTAATTTTCTAGGGCAAGGAAATAATTATCTGATAATTATGGAAAATTGATTAATTGTGAATTAATTAATTATTTAACAATATAGTTTTTATTTTGATAAACTATAGGTTAAAATTAATATTAATCTTGTTCCAATTAATAAAAGAAAGAGAATAATAAGTATTTTATTTACAATATGATATTTATTTATTTAATTTAAAACTGATATTTTAAGATAAAGTTAATTTTGAATTAACTGATATTTATGTTGGGATAAATATATTGTCTTAAACGTTGATTAAATAAACACATGAGAAAATTAGAGAAACCCTAATAGGGATGGGCGACACACACGGTACAATGCAGTGTGTGGCGCCTAACTTAGGGATTTTTATCTATGAGATTTGAATTTTGAATTTTAAATAAGTTTGTTTAATCAGTTATTTAATTATTCTTTTTAAATATGATTTAAATAAATTATTAAATTTAAACATCATATCAGTTTTAATTTGAATTTTAATTTTAATAAAATAAAGATTATTTAATTAGATTAAATAATTTTATATAAGTCTGATAGTACGTTACTTTCAAAAGAGCTTTGATTTTATTTTTATGAGATTAAAAAATACATACTCTCTTTCTAAAGTGATAGTTTTCTCTAAACCTGAAATTTATTCTGAAACCTCTTCTCTCAGTCAAACCTCTTTAGATCTCATGTGTTTAGTACTTCTAGAGAGTCACATAAATCAACCTTTTGAATCTTAAGTGCCCACACACGTCCTTGTGTGTTTGAGGATTGGTGTGGAAGATCAAGGTGTGAGATTTCAGATTACTGGATAGGAAGATCGTTGATTTTATACAAAAAGACTCAAGGACATTTGATAGGCTACAAGAGGTAATCCCTGATCTATTTTGTATGTGATTTAATATTAATATATTACTATGATCCCGGAAGGTATTAATATTTATTAAAATGAGTCCATATATTTCGTTGTACACCTTTGATTTGATCATGTAATACCACCAACAATTTCCTCCAATATTTGAGGGAGGACCAGATCAACTTAAGTCTGAATAGTGGATGAACCTGACCACTTCCATTCTGGACTTCATGAGAGTGGTAGGTATTGATAGGGTGACCTGCACCGCTTACGTGTTTCGAGATGATTGCTGCATTTGGTAGGACGTGTCATCTCAGACTCGAGATGTTTCTATCATGGGTTGGGATGAGTTTAGAGGATTTTTCAACAAGAAGTACTACAAAAATGTCGTTAAGGAGGCCAAGGTGAACAAGTTTACTAATTTGGTATAGGGCCGCATGAAAGTTACTGAGTACGCCCTGAAATTTGATGGTTGGCGAAGTTTGCACCTGATCTAATGCCTACCGATGCAGCCAGGCAAGATAGATTTGTTCGGGGACTGAATGTTACGATATCTAAGGATGTGCGGATTACATCAGTACTTGAGGAGACTACTTATGCCTAGGTGGTTGAGAAGGCCCTCACAGCTGAGGAGGCAAAAAACAAGACATGGAGGGAGAGTGTTGCACAACGGGATGTTCGGAGGGCAGTGCCTCCATTTGTGGGATCTGGTAGGGGCAGAGGCCCTAGTGATCAAAATAAGAAGAACCCTAACACCTCAATCACTCCTGGTCCTGATAAGAGGGGTCGGGGTGTCCAGGGAGGTCGCCAGGGCCGCAGTGAGGCATGGAAAAGTTATTTGGATTGTGGCCAGTGCAGGAAGCGCAATCTGGGTGAATTTTGGCCGAAAGCATGCTACTTATGTGGGGAGATTGGGCATCTCAAGAAAGCTTGCTCGACTTTGAAGAAGAACCAAGGAAGGCAGACAGCTTGACTCCAGCTCGAGTGTTCTCCTTGACTCAGGAAGAGGTTGAGGCTAGTCTCTCAGTGGTGACAGGTCAGCTGTAACTCCCTGGATAACCAAGACCGCTACACTGTGTGTTTATAAAGGTGCAAGACTTACTAATCAAGTCATTTAATTTGAAAAGTGTCACTGAAACTACAGTTGAGCTAGGGTTGAAAGATTTTGGTCTTAAAAGCTTCATTACTTATAAGCAAACATTTTTCCTTGCATGGGATCCCAAAAGTAGTAAAGTTAAAAGACAGTCTACAAATTTCGAGATTAAAATACAATTATTAGCCACTCTAAGGAAAAACAGACAATTAAGCTTTTCTCGTCCCGATCCACTCCTCAGCCGTGGCAGCCGATCAGCTGGTTATGTACATTCAGCCCCGCAGCCCTCCATCTCAGGATTGGTACAACTTTCCCTTGCCTTTACCTGCACCACGTAGCACCCGTGAGCCAAGGCCCAGCAAGAAAACACAATAGCAGAGCATAAGCATTAAGCAAACAACCAGACAACTCACACAGTATAAACATATAGTCAACAGTTCAGACATTCATGTTGTTCAAGTATTCAGCATACCAAGTACATCATCTCATATCATTAATCAATTCACATATGATAACTAGGGTTAGCGCCCTTAGGCCACAACCTCTATTTATCCCACTGACTTCGGCCCACTTAAACCGAGCTCAGTGAATATTAAGCTGTCCTCAGCTACCAGTGGCTGAGTCGCGCCCTGTGCGGAAGTATTATTTACAGCACCCTTAGGCTGTTTCTCACATGTCCCATGGCATAATACCATCTATGATATTATACAGATATAGGGAGCTCTTAGTCCCATCACAAACACATAACCGGGTGCAGTTTTTTTACCTTTAGATTTCGTTAGCTTTGTTCAATTTGATCATCAAGCACGAACCTGTCTGAGTCCAAGCGTACACCTAGTCACAACCATAGATCAAAATCATCACCAAACCTCAAATCCAAATTCTAGCCTCAGGACCAATCCCGAGCCCTTGGGAAGCCCTAATTCCACCAAACGAAGTGGTGGAATCAAACCCCGAACCCCTGAGCAAAAACCCTTAGAAATAACCCAAAAACCCCTTTATGGAAACAGGGTTGCGCTACAGCGCCCTAAGGAGAGCGCTATAGCGCTACAAGCAAAGCCAAAAGGCTCTGGAACTTCAGGGCCCAGTGCTGTAGCGCCCAGTGACTAACGCTAGTCACAGCACAGATTTTTCTCCTTCGAATTTTCCCGAGCCAAATCTTTCCAAAACTCAACCAAACCTCAACCAAACTTCAAAACAAGCCTCCCAACATCCTCAACTCATCCCATAAGTCCCAACCACACAAAACTCAATCACATGCACCCCAAATCAAGGAATTCACCATGCCTGAACCTAGAGCCCAAAAACTCAACAGGAAAAACAACTGAAACCACAGAATTCAAGTGACCAAGATCAGAGCTTATTACGTTAAACAGAGAAGTTCAACCTTAGGCTATCCTCCACTCCTCCTTAGCTTTCACCCCTCAAAGCTTCAACCTCAATTTCCCTAGAATTCCCATAGAACTCTACTTAGAAAACCAAATCAACACCAATACCAAGAATTGAATGTTAACCTCAAAATCTTACCTCAAATGATGAACAACCTCAGCTAGATTCCCCAACCTGATTAAGACCCCAAGTACACAGTCTTAGCCTAAAGCTCCTCTAGATTTTAGCCCCAAATTTCCAGAAGAAATTGATGAAGAAGACCCAAACCGTTCATGAGAATTGCCCTGCTTTTCCCTTCTTTCCTTTTCCTTCTCTTCTTTCTTTTCTTTCTTCAGACTTCCTTCAAATTCTAGACATTCCACTAAGGCATAAAGCAGACTTAACTCTTATCCCTTATAAGCCAAATGGCCATAATACCCTCCCATAATTCCTAAGCCTTTAACTCAACCAAGGGGGATTTTGGTCATTTGTTCCCAATTCCCGCTAATTCCTCGAGTGTCTCTAAGATTTTCCACTTACTTCCCAATGCCTAAATAATCACCAATTATATTCCTCAATGTCAAAATAGACTCCAATATATTCTCTAAATCCCCAGAATTACTCCCAGGCTCGCCCCGAGCCAGGTATAAATCCCCGTCGTGACTTTTTCGCTAAACCGCTCAATAAGATTGCCTCGAGCCACAGATTACAAATATATCCACATAATAATGTGGTCTCAACAATTTATCACAAATATATATGGTTATGCCCTCAATGGGTCAAAATTACAATTATGCCCTTCTAACCTAACCAGGGCCTACATGCATACTAATACACATAGTCATGCATCACATATATTCAAATAATCATATAACATGCTTTTAAATCATTAAATCACATATAATCCAATTATTCCCTCTCGGCGAACTAATCAAGGCCCTTAAGCCTTATTAGCAAATTTAGGTCGTTACATCAGCCTTCTAGCTCTGGCACTTCTTATAATGTATTGATTGACTCTAGTGCTACACATTCGTTTGTCTTTAGCAAAGTTATTGATAGATTGTGTAGGCCTTTTGATTATTATATTGTGGGGTTTGGGACTATATTGCCTATAGGGGAACTAGTAGTTTCTAAAAGATGGATTAGGTCACTGCCAGTTGTGGTGAAAAAAGAGGGAACTATCAGTGGATTTGATTGAGTTGGGCATGGATGATTTCCACATGATTTTTGTAATACCCTACCGCCTTAGAGCCGTTACTAAGTGAGTTTTAAACGTGTGTTTAACTCGCTAGTCGAGGTTTTTAGGTCAAAAGTGTAATTAAAACATTAACAGTGAAATAAACTTTGAAAATAATTCCATTCACTACAAATCGTTGAGAGTTTGACACTTGGGATCCCAAGATACTATTTAGGAATATTTACAACATAAAATTTACAAGTTTGAGTCGACTAGAAGACAAAATCTAAGTTTTAATACAACCGTCTCCCAAAACCACTGGCCGTGGCAGCTAGGCAGACCAAACATGTACACGCCGCTTCACGCTCTCCATACTCATGGTTGGTTGACTTTCCTCTTGCCCTTACCTGCACCACAGAGCACCCGTAAGCTGAAGCCCAGCAAGAAAACCCTCACAAGCAGATAACATATGCACAGCAAACACCTAGCATATAATCAGGCCACCAATGGGCTAAACACATACGGCCATGCCGTCCCAGGCGCTTTACAAGGCCCTGGGTTCGCGGTCTACACCGTGAGGATATCCAAGGTATCCTTTAGGGTCGTACCCTGGCAGCTCGCACTCCACGTGCTCAATGCTGCTCCCGGCCCCTTGCCGTACTCGGCCCTGCACTCAATGTGCTAAATGTCGTTCCCGGTCCCCTACCGACCTCGGCCTGTGCCGTTCCCGGCTCTCGCCGAACATTTACGTAATCATATTCACAGCATAACAAACATATAATGAATACTAACAAATTCAATCAAAGGGCTATGCCCTACAATTCAAACATATTGGGCTCAGCCCTGCATACAAGCTCAGTGGGAACAGTGGTTTTCCTACCTGTATCCCGAGCTTCCCGATGCACCAAGGCCGCGAGCACGGTCCTCTAACTCGAACCTCTCCAAGGACCAAGTCACAACACATATAAACACCATTTAATGCTAACCAATCCAAAACCACTTCCCGGGACCAATCCCACACTCTCGGAATCCCAAATTCCTAAAACAATACATCGGAAACATCCCCCGAACCCCCGGAGCAAAAGCTCAAAATTGCAAAATTCCATGCCCTGAAAATAGCCTAGCGTCACAGCGCTGCCCTAGAGGGCCGCGGCGCCCAAAAATTCAGAGGGCTTCCCCTGCCCAGGAACATCCTCGCGCCACGACGCCCAAGAACAGGGCCGCGGCGCACCTTCGCGAACCCAGATTTCTGGGTTTTTCCTTGCGTTTTTCCCGAGCCAAAACCATTCCAAATCATCCCAAACAAGTACCTAAGCCCCAAAATCAATTCAAAACCCCAAATGAACCCTTTAACAACCTATAAACATCATAACCAAACTCAATTACACAATCACACCCAAAAATCCACTCTTGAGCCCAAATTTCAGAAACCTAAACCATGGCTTCTAGGACTTAAACCATAGCTTGAAAAATATGAACCTTGCTTCTAAAATCTTAAACCACATCAGAAACTAAAATATAAACATGTTAGAACTCTTACCTCAATCAAGAATCTGGCTTGAACCCTTTTAAATTCCAGCCTCCAACCTCTTTCCCCTTGATTATCCTAGTTAAATTTCCAAGTGAAACCAGCCATATCCCCTTTAGATTTCCACACTCAATCTCTGTAAATTCAGACTTAAATACAACAAAAATAGAGCACAAACTCTTACCTTTGAACCACCTTGGCCTAAGCTTGATCTTGGTCACCTCAAACCTCTTGATCCTCCTCCTAAGACCCAAATTCAGCTTCTTTCTTCTGTTTTTCTCTTGTTCCATCTCTAGGTCTCAATTCTTAGCATAAACCAACTATCACCAAGTGTTATACGTGTATCTCTTTTTCCTTCTGCTGAAGGTTTCCTATCTAGTCAAATGACCATTCCACCCTTCCTCAAATATCCCCTCCTAACTAAGCCTCAAGGTCACTCTTGTCCTTTCACTCATATTACAATTCTACCATTTTCCATCCAAACTTGTTACTCTTAGAAGTTACTAATGGTTACTCAGGTTACCTAATCACCAATAACCGTTAACCACAAACTCACAACCCAACTCATGAAATTTCCCCAAAGTACCCCTAGGCTCCTCCCGAGCCGGGTATAGAATCCCATTGTGACTCTTGAGTTATCTAGCTCTCTAGGACCGTCTCGGCACATGCATCACATTATTATCACCACACTCACATCGTACAAATCACATATTACAATTATCACTTTTATGCCCTCGACGGGCTAAAATTACCAATTTACCCCTAACATGCGAATGGGCCCACATGCATATTTATACCACGTAAACATGCATTCTAATCATATATTCATTTAAATTCATATATTAGCATATTAATTCACTTATTTCCCTCCAGGCACGCTAATCAAGGTCCTAAACCTCATTAGCAACTTGGGGTGTTACAATTATCCCCTCCTTACAAGAATTTCGTCCTCGAAATTATCTGAACAACTCGGGATGCCGCTCCCGCATAACGGACTCAAGCTCCCACGTCCCCTCTTCAACCTTTCTATCCCACCACAGCACTTTAACCAAGGCGATGGTCCTGCTCCGCAGGACAGTACAACCCGTACCTCTGACTATAATTTTCAAAGTCCACCGCTTTTACTCTACTCCTCAACTATACTCTTACAAGAGTAACAATCTTGTTCCACAAGATCTTGTCTAATAGCCATACCTTCGTAAGCCCTCTGCTTACACCACAACCCTGCTGAAACTTCAGGATCTGCTTAGCTTGCAATGACCACCTCATTGTCTTATACCTGATTCTAGAAATATCCATAAGCCATCACCCCTACTAGGGTGAGATCAATTTATAGGCCCCTGGCCTAACCCTTGGTACAACCTCAGAATTTATATTGAATCAGGAGTCAGAACTCCCCTTTCTTTCTCTAAACACCATTCTATTTCTTGTCTGCTCTTACTTAGAGAGACTCAAATCTCTTATCCCGGAACTTTATTTCCCAAAATTTAACAATGTACAAGTTCTTTTACTCTTCTAGATAGGCAGACACTCCCGCCTTAAGAATTCCATCAACCTCTTTGGCTTTCCCTCTGAACCAATACTAAACTATAGTATTCACTATCTTTCACCTCTTACCATGTCCTATATTCGTGTTACCTTAGCCAGACGCCAGTATTTGTCACCAGGACTCACTAATCAAGGATTACACTTTCTTAACATCTCAAGTATTTGCATACTCAATGCTTAACTCCTTAAGATATCTGTTAAGCTTTCAGACCGCTATCCCATTTGCAATCAACCGATGATTCCAGATTCTCACTTTGTTCTCTTTGTTCTCCAGTTCTTTTCCAAATCTTAGAATATTATAGGGTCTCAATTTAGTACCATTGACGTTCTACCCTGTGACCAGTTCTCCTGAACCAGCTACCTTAACTCATTCAGCTGAGTTAAAACTTTTCATGTCCAAACATCTTGCTTATAGTTTAATGTGGTCTACTCCTGTGATACACCACCACATCACTTTACCCTCCTCTGTCCAAAGGAAGGCACTAGATTCTGTCACCTGCTCAGCCCTCCCGGTACAACATACCCTAGGAGGTGGAGTGATATTCATTCAGGATTCTCATTTCTACGTCAAGTTCTCATTGGATCTTTCATCCGATCTTGGTATCCCAACTTGTACCACCTTGACAGGGTTCCTCCCTGTTTCAACCAAAGCCAACACTTTGGACTCCACAATTCAGTGATACTCTCCTGCTTAGCATTACATACTAACACAGCACCAACCTTAGTCGTTTCCTTGTCCACCCCATCACCATCTGTGGCATTATTCCTTGACTGACACACGCCTCCCAGCTAGGTGTTTCGCCTCCAATTAAATTTCCCCTCAGTCGGGGATTCCAAACACCAATCACCCATCTGTTGCTTTTACTAAATCTGGGTCTCAGCATTTTCTTTCTTACGAATAACCAAATATTTGTTACCTTTTACTATGCGTACTCTGCCTACCCATTAAATCAAGTAAATTTACCATGTTCTCGCTTTACCTTCCACGAGGCTTAACCCATCCTCTCATCAGTCTAAGCCCGGGCGTGCCTAAACCTGTGATGCACCCCTCACAGTTTCCTACCTTCACCAAAAGTTAGCTTCTTCGCATTGTAACAGTTTATCCAACCAAAACACGCATATCCCCGGTTTACCAAGCGCTAATCAATTCTTACTATGTCCTTTAAACTCCTGATCTAACACTATCCATCCAGTCTGTCTTCAAGTTCTGATGTTTTCCCCCAATCTCCGGAGTAGATTTCCGCAAAGACATTTGTGTAGTGGATAACGCGTTTGCCAATCTTGTTGCTCTCTATCCTTCAGACGTTCTTTAGTAGCTTCCCTGTGGCTTCAGACCAAACCTCTACATACCTGTCCTCCCTTCTTCTTGTAGCATTACGCTGAATACCCCTGGCAAGACCAAACTAACACTTCATGGAGCTTTACATGTGACCCTACTTCTTTAATTCTAACATCTTCGGCGCAGTAGTTCGCTTTCTACTTCCGACTTGGAGCAGTCCCTCATGTCATCCATAAACCTCGAAAGAGATTCGTCCGTACAATTCCTATTCCTTCTATCTGTAGAGCTCACCTGAGTCGCTAACGCTTAAACCAATTAAAAAGAACCTTTGTTACCAATCCATCACACCCTACCCGGTATAAGTTGTGATTTATGAAATGTCTCACTCCTTGACCCCCAGCTGGTGATAACCAGACCATAGATCAACTCCCGGAGTCATTGTCTTGTCTAGTATCTGGGCATCTAATCTCTTTATCCATATCAAACGCTGCTAACAATTCCCATAGTGCGATACTTTAACTGATTCACCCCAAGGTCAAACTTCTTAAACTGCTTCAGTAGTTTTTTTTTCCTTGTCAAACCACTATCATCTTTCATAATGCCCTTGATACCGAATTTATCTATAGCCGAGTTATGGAGCGTGCCCAATCCTCCCAACTATACCTATCTGAATCGCTACTAGTCAGCTTAGTTTCTATTCCGTCCAACTAAAGTATTCCAATCGATTTTCTCCACTATCCATAGTTGTTTCTTAACGAATTTATTCCCATTCTGACTCATGCCAAGACTTCCATATGAAGAGCTCTATCGCTCTCCCCACGAGCTCCCTTATTACTTGTGCCCCCAATTCCTCTTTCAATAATTCCTAATTCCTCTTAATATTCCTCAGCCCCTCGCAAAGTATCTTAAAACATATTCTCTATGTCCAATTCTGTCTTGACACACTCTCAGTACCGAACCTTTCCAGCCTGTTATATATCCAAAAATGTGAACCTCCAGTTAACCAGTCAACTCTGGAAAACTAGCCTCAGCTTCAAATGCAACAAGGCATTCCAGTCTTCCATCCCCTAGCCATGGAAAACCCATCTTAACATACCAAATCTTTCTATGTAGGAGCCATGCTCTCACCCAACATTCTCCCAGGTGACATCTCCTGCCTCTGGTGCATAGTAAACAACTTCACTGGTTTCCATCACTATCTTGACAACTGTAATTCCCCGGATTCCCTAATGTGGTTTAACGGCTGGATTTGTAGGCCGGGAGGGCCATAATTGTTTAATTATGTCATTAAATGTGTTTATGCATGTTTATGAGAATTATATTATAATATAATGTTAATTGTATGCATGTCGGTGATATATGTTGAGACCACATTATGATGTGGGTTTGTTCGAGCTATTCGACATGAGACGATCATAGAATATTGATTAGCGGTTTAGTCACAACACGTTTAAGTGTCGGGACTTGGGTTGAGTCTCGGGGTGATTTTGATGATTAGAGCATTACCGGGAGATAAAGGGTAACGGGATGTGAATTATTGGTATTTGAGAACATTGAAAATAGCGGGAATTGGAAAGCGTTAACTATGGTTAACGAGTTAGGAGGAAAGTACCAAATATGCCCTTGGGAGCCTTTAGAAAGTATTTAATGACCTAGGGGTAAAATGGACCTTTCACCCCTAGGATAGATATAACTCTTGATGGCTGAAGAAAATAGTGGAAAAAAACAGAGTATGCAAAGAGTTCTCCCGTACCTTCTTCTCCTCACTGTTCTTTGTTGTTTTTGAACCAATTTTGAGGATTCAAGCTTAGGAAGCAAGCCTTGGGAGTTTGGGAGTGTGTTCCACCATTGAAGAGCATCCTAGGCCAAGCTTTGGGTAAGTTTCTAACCATGGTTTTCTCTGGTTTTCCCTGTTCTGGTTTTATTTTGCAGCTGAGATTTCTAGGGTGAATTCATGGTTTTGTTGAGAGTTTTGGCTAGGGTTCCCATGCTTGTGATGTTTGGGGTGTGTTGGGATGGTTTTTGGGTTTATTTGGCATCAAGAATAGGCTTTGGAAGCTTGGAAATCGAGTTAGAATCGAAGAAGTTGAAGAAGGTCGGTTTAGGGGTGTTTGGGCCTGGAGGTAGCGCTACAGCGCCCACCCTAGGGCGCTATAGCGCTTCTCAGGAGGCTTTCTGGTGCTTAGGAGGTTATGTGTATAGCGCTGTGGCGCTAGGGGTTGAGCGCTGTAGCGCTACCCTGTTCCTTCCAAACCCCGTTTTGAGTGATTTTAAGGGTTTTTGACTTGGGGTTTCAATCCTTAAGGCCCGGGATCGAATCTACTCACTGTGTGGGCATGTTTCGAGGTCCCGAGGGTGGTGCTTTGGTTAAGACCCTATTATTGTGGATTCTCATTAATGGAGGTTATAATTGGTTGTGATTAGGTAACCGCTAAGGAACTAAAAGATCAATCGTTCTCAGGGGTCGTCATTATCATACTTCTCGCTCGAACTTGAGGTAAGAAAACAGTGTATGGATACAGTTGCACCCTGTACAGGTATATGACATGCATGGTTTGATATTGAGGCATGTTGGTTGATATATGTGAACGTGGATTGCATATTAAATGCTAATGAATGCTGATTACCTGTTTAAGACACTGACTAGTCAGGGACCGACTCTAAAGTCGATGATCACGCATTGAATGGCCCTATGGCATTAATGTGGGACCGGCCCTAAGGTCGAAGAACTTATAAGCGCTTGCCTGGTCTACAACCAGATGTATATAGCCAAGGTATACGACCCCGGTGACCGTTAGTCACGTGGCTAAGGGACATTGTCCATAGCTTCGACTCTAGAGTCGTGAGGAAGGTTATGTTGGTGACTAATCACCATGCACCTGTCCTGATCGAACATATGAAAGAATCACTTAACCGTTAAGCCCTGGTGACCCTATCGTCACATGGCTAGAGGGAGCAATGCTCATTATTGTGACTTTTGGCTATTGTCACCTATTTACCAGACTGATAGTCCTGAATGGTTATTATGATCGCTGCTGATATTATATCATGTTTTATTGTGTTTTCTTGCTGGGCCTTGGCTCATGGGTGCTACGTGGTGCAGGTAAAGGGAAGGAAAAGCTTAACCAGCCCTGACTGGAGAGCTTGGGCGACGTTGTGTACATAAAGGGCCGCTTGACCGCCACGATCAAGGAGTTCTCAGAGGGACTAGAGGTTTACCCTATTTTTGCCGCTTAGGCCGGCGGGGATTGTAAATTTGGAACTGTAGCGACTATTTTGTATTATGAACCACTTGTAAACATTTTGAAAGGCTCATGAGCAGTTTGTTTACTTAATGAAATGTACCCTTTCCTTTTTGCTGGTTTTTCACCTTAACCTGATATTAACACTTAGATCACGTTTTTAACCAAAGGACTCGGGTAGCGGGTCAAATTTCTGGTTCACCGTTCACCGTAACTGTTCTGGGGTAACCAGGGCGTTACAACAACTACCTTGTCAGTCTGATTTTCCCTCTTTCTGACAAAACTAGAAGCCATAAAGCTATCCAGGGTTCTTCTGCTTTGATTACCGAGGATCTATCCTTACTACACCTCATCAAAGGAAACACTGCCATTTGCAGCTCTGGTACTCATGCTCTATACATCATTTCTTAGTTCTTCAAATAACTTGGCCCTCTCCGCTATCCACATACAGATGATAAGTTCTTACATCGGAGCAGCCCAAATACTTTGGACTTTTCCAGCGTTCAATCTCTAAATGGGTCATCATCATTTCCAACCACATCCATTTACACCAATTTCCCAAAATCAAGTACCCAATTCACAAAACCCATTGATTTACACTATTGTTACCCTATCATTCCAAACCAAGCTCGTAAGCCCACCAGTCTCCACAGCTCAAACCATGTCTTTATAACCTCTTCTACCAATTCACCATCTAAGTTCTTTCCAACCAATCATGCCAATACCTCAGCCCGAGTACCATTTCCAGGCATCCCTCTGCCACAATATTTAACACAACCCTTTAATCATGATCCCTCACCCTCTTAACCAAGGGTGGAATTAACTTTGCCCATCCACTGTCCAATTCTTTGTCAACTTATATTTCCCTCAAAATCAGAGAATAACACCCTTTAGGCCTTCCACATAATACCCTTGTATGTCCATATCCTCACAATAAACCAACAGTGGTAACCTTACTATCAAAGTACACAAAGCAGCTCTTTCCCAGAGAAGTCCGATGTTCCTCTGTCCCATCTCAACTATTAAACTCCACAGCTCACTCACACACTAGCGATCAACTGCTGCGACTTTCAGGGATAGATGGAGGTCTCTATCTCCAACTATTATCTAGAATCCCTCTACAAAACAACACCAAGTCCACTTAACCATCCTAGGCACAAAAAACTTGAATTCATCTGCCACTGCCGACCAACCTCCTCAACCCCGGGGTTCACATTCTGAACCAATCCACAACTAAATCCAAATAATCACAGTTATCATGCACACACAAAGCATATTAGGCCAAATCCACAATGCCATGCATTCAGCTACCAAATTTTATCACAACTAAGTATATCCACACTCATCATGCTTCATACAAGCCAATAAATAGATATAACATATCGATTCAATCTAGGCAGTTAACCACATACACTCAGCATGCAAACCATTATTCCAATATTCATCCATATGCAATAGCAATGCTATTCAGCACGCTTTAATCTCATCATGCAATAGTCAAGGGCCAGGCCCTATCAGTATCTCATGCATATGTCTACTCATTCATCATGCTCCATAACAACAAGCAGGCAAACAGGGCATTTAAACACGTATTCAAGCATATCAATCATTCATACCAACCAACCCTGAGTCAAGCTTGTCACTGACAGCGAGCGCACATGTTTGGTCAATCTCCAGAACCAATAAACCTTGGCTCGCTCTGATACCAAGTTGTAACGCCCTACCTCTTTAGAGTCGTTACTAAGTGAGTTTTAAACGTGCATTTAACTCGCTAGTCGAGGTTTTTAGGTCAAAAGTGTAATTAAAACATTAACAGTGAAATAAACTTTGAAAATAATTCCATTCACTACAAATCGTTGAGAGTTTGACACTTGGGATCCCAAGATACTGTTTAGAAATATTTACAACATAAAATTTACAAGTTTGAGTCGACTAGACGACAAAATCTAAGTTTTAATACAACCGTCTCCCAAAACCACTGGCCATGGCAGCCAGGTAGACCAAACATGTACATGCCGCGTCACGCTCTCCAAACTCATGGTTGGTTGACTTTCCTCTTGCCCTTACCTGCACCATAGAGCATCCGTGAGCTGAAGCCCAGCATGAAAACTCTCACAAGCAGATAACATATGCACAGCAAACACCTAGCATATAATCAGGCCACCAATGGTCTAAACACATACGGCCATGCCGTCCCAGGCGCTTTACTAGGCCCTGGGTTCGCGGTCTACACCATGAGGATATCCCAGGTATCCTTTAGGGTCTCACCCTGGCAGCTCGCACTCCACGTGCTCAACGCTGCTCCTGGCCCCTTGCCATACTCGGCCCTGCACTCAACGTGCTAAATGTCGTTCCCGGCCCTTTGCCGTTCCCGGTCCCCTGCCGACCTCGGCCTGCGCCGTTCCCGGCTCTCGCCGAACATTTACGTAATCGTATTCACAGCATAACAAACATATAATGAATACTAACAAATTCAATCAAAGGGCTACGCCCTACAATTCAAACATATTGGGCTCAGCCCTGCATACAAGCTCAGTGGGAACAGTGGTTTTCCTACCTGTATCCCGAGCTTCCCGATGCACCAAGGCCGCGAGCACGGTCCTCTAACTAGAGCCTCTCCAAGGACCAAGTCACAACACATATAAACACCCTTTAATGCTAACCCATCCAAAACCACTTCCCGGGACCAATCCCACACTCTTGAAATCCCCAAATTCCTAAAACAATACATCGGAAACATCCCCCGAACCCCCGGAGCAAAAGCTCAAAATTGCAAAATTCCATGCCTTGAAAATAGCCTAGCGCTGCAGCGCTGCCCTAGAGGGCCGCGGTGCCCAGCAAGTCAGAGGGCTTCCCCTGCCCAGGAACAGCCTCGCGCCGCGACGCCCAAGAACAGGGCCGCGGCGCACCTTCGCGAACCCAGATTTCTGGGTTTTTCCTTGCCTTTTTCCCGAGCCTAAACCATTCCAAATCATCCCAAACAAGTACCTAAGCCCCAAAATCAATTCAAAACCCCAAATGAACCCTTTAACAACCTATAAACATCATAACCAAACTCAATTACACGATCACACCCAAAAATCCACTCTTGAGCCCAAATTTCAGAAACCTAAACCATGGCTTCTAGGACTTAAACCATAGCTTGAAAAATATGAACCTTGCTTCTAAAATCTTAAACCACATCAGAAACTAAAATATAAACATGTTAGAACTCTTACCTCAATCAAGAATCTGGCTTGAACCCTTTTAAATTCCAGCCTCCAACTTCTTTCCCCTTGATTATCCTAGTTAAATTTCCAAGTGAAACCAGCCATATCCCCTTTAGATTTCCACACTCAATCTCTGTAAATTCAGCCTTAAATACAACAAAAACAGAGCACAAACTCTTACCTTTGAACCACCTTGGCCTAAGCTTGATCTTGGTCACCTCAAACCTCTTGATCCTCCTCCTAAGACCCAAATTCAGCTTCTTTCTTCTGTTTTTCTCTTGTTCCATCTATAGGTCTCAATTCTTAGCATAAACCAACTATCACCAAGTGTTATACGTGTATCTCTTTTTCCTTCTGCTGAAGGTTTCCTATCTAGTCAAATGACCATTCCACCCTTCCTCAAATATCCCCTCCTAACTAAGCCTCAAGGTCACTCTTGTCCTTTCACTCATATTACAATTCTACCATTTTCCATCCAAGCTTATTACTCTCAGCAGTTACTAATGGTTACTCAGGTTACCTAATCACCAATAACCGTTAACCACAAACTCACAACCCAACTCATGAAATTTCCCCAAAGTACCCCTAGGCTCCTCCCGAGCCGGGTATAGAATCCCGTTGTGACTTTTGAGTTATCTATCTCTCTAGGACCGTCTCGGCACATGCATTACATTATTATCACCACACTCACGTCGTACAAATCACATAATACAATTATCACTTTTATGCCCTCGACAAGCTAAAATTACCAATTTACCCCTAACATGCGAACGGGCCCACATGCATATTTATACCACGTAAACATGCATTCTAATCATATATTCATTTAAATTCATATATTAGCATATTAATTCACTTATTGCCCTCCAGGCACACTAATCAAGGTCCTAAACCTCATTAGCAACTTGGGGTGTTACAATTTTGGGGATGGATTGGCTGGTTATGTATGGGGTGACTATAGACTGCAAGAATAAGATGGTGACTTTTGAGCCTGAGGGTGAGGATCCCTTCATTTTTGTTGGAACTATTCATGGACCCTTCATCACCATGATATCAACATGTAGGGATAGAGAACTATTAAAAGGAGGTTGTATAGGATTCCTAGCTAGTGTGGTGGTCAGCGTTAGGATCAAGCCAGTTGGACTAGAGGAGACTAAATTGGTATGTGAGTTCTTAGATGTGTTCCCTGGGGACTTCTTGGGACTGCCGTTGCACCAGGAGATCGAGTTCATCATTAAGTTAGCACCAGGTACAGAACCAGTGTCGAGGGCACCATATAGAATGGCTCCGGCAAAGCTGAAGGAGTTTAAGGTACAATTACATGAGTTATTGGACCTAGGATTTATTTGACCTAGCTTCTCACCATGGAGCGATCCGGTTTTTTTTGTGAAGAATAAGGATGGGACCCTGAGGATGTGTATAGATTACAGGGTGTTGAACAAGTTTACCATCAAGAATAAGTACCCACTACCGAGGATAGATGACCTGTTTGACTAGTTGCAGGATAAACCAGTGTTCTTGAAGATTGATCTTTGATCTGGTTATCACTAGCTGAGGATCAAGGATGAGGTTATTCCAAAGATGGCCTTTCGCATGAGGTATGGGCATAGTGTGTTTCTGGTTTTGTCATTTGGGTTGACCAATGCCCAAGCAACATTCATGGATCTGATGAACAAGGTGTTCAAGGATTATCTGGATCAGTTTGTGATTGCCTTCATCGACGACATCCTGGTTTACTCTCGTTCGTAGGCAGGGCATGAGCATCATCTTCGATTGGTTTTGCAAAGATTAAGGGAGCATCGACTATACGCCATGTGTTAAGAAGTGAGAGTTTTGGTTCCGCAGGTAGCATTCCTAGGTCACATTGTCATTGGAGATAGGATTAAGGTAGATCTAGCTAAGGTGGATTTAGTTAGGGATTGGCCGAGGCCAAGGAATTCCTCTGAGGTTAGGATTTTCCTTGGGTTGGTGGCGTATTATCGACGATTCGTGGAAGGATTCTCAAAGATCACTACACCATTGAAAAAATTGACACGAAAGAATCTGAAGTTTGTGTGGTCAGACAGGTGTGAGAATAGCTTCTAAGAATAGAAGTGACACTTGATTACTGCTCTAGTGCTCAGTCTCCCTCCAGATGGGCATAAGTTTTTCATATATTTTGGCGCATAGAGATTGAGGTTAGGATGTGTGTTGATGTAGAGTGGGAAGGTCATTTCTTAAGCATCGCGACAACTGAAGGAATATGTGCAGCGGTACCCTACTCATGATTTTGAACTAGCAGTAGTTGTATTTGCATTGTAATTAAGGCGACACTATCTATATGGAGAGAAGTACGAGATATACACCAATGATAAGAGTTTGAAGTATTTCTTCACCGAGAAGGACCTAAACATGAAACAGAGACATTGGCTAGAGTTGGTAAAGGATTATGACTTTGAGATCCTTTATCATCTAGGGAAATCCAATGTGGTGGCGGACGCCTTGAGTCGGAGGGGCCCAGGACAGTTGTTCAGTTCGAAGCAAATATCTAAGGAATTGTCAGAAGACATGACCAAAGAAAAGATAAAGTTTATACTGGGCGAGTTGGCCAATATTACTTTACAGTCCACTCTCTTGGAGAGAATAGTGGAGGGCCAGATGAGCAATTCACGACTGAGGAAACTTAGAGAGGATGTCCTAGCTAGAGTAGCTAAGGACTATTCTGTTTCAAAGATGGGTTTATTGAGATACAAGGGTTAGATTTGTGTTCCGATGGACATGGATATTAGGCAAGTGATCCTTGATGAATCTGATACCACACCATATTCATTACATCCAGGCACCATAGAGATGTATCAGGATCTAAGGCCATTGTACTGGTGGACTGAGATGAAGAAGGACTTGTTCAACTCTGTAGTAAAGTGTTTAACCTTTCAGCAGGTAAAGGTTGAACACCAGCGACCAGCGGGGTCATTAAAGCCTTTAGGTATTCCCAAGTGGAAATGGGAATATATTACTATGGATTTTGTGGGAGGCTAGCCTAGGACAGTGGGGCAACATGACTCAGTAAGGGTGATTGTTGATAGATACACCAAGTGAACTCATTTTCTGTCGATGAGGATAAACTATAATGTGGACCAGTATGGAGAGTTGTATGTGAGAGAGATTGTACGTCTCCCCGGGGTTCCAAAATCTATAGTGTCGAACCAGGATCCCATTTTTACCTCCAAGTTTTTGGGTAGCTTACACAAGCCTATGGGACTCAGTTGAATTTCAATACAACCTTTCATCCTCAGACAGACGAGCAGTCAGAGAGGACGATTCAGATACTTGAGGACATGCTTAGGGCATGCGTTACTCAACAATTGGAGTAGTTCCACACAAGATGTTTTATGTAAGGAAGTGTAGGTCACCCATTCATTGGGATGAGATGGAAGAAAGGAAATATTTGGGTCCAAAGATTGTTCAGAAGACTAATGAGGCTATTTAGAAGGTCAGAGCTCGAATGATTGCCACACAAAGTAGACAGAAAAGCTACGCTGACCTTAAATGTGTAGGGACGTGGAGTTCCAGGTAGAGGACCACGTGTTCATAGGACCTTTCAAGATCCTAGAAAGGATCAGGCAAGTAGCCTATAGATTGGCT
Organism: Humulus lupulus; assembly: GCF_963169125.1. Classification (NCBI taxonomy): domain Eukaryota; kingdom Viridiplantae; phylum Streptophyta; class Magnoliopsida; order Rosales; family Cannabaceae; genus Humulus; species Humulus lupulus. The sequence continues at coordinate 142,164,021 of NC_084800.1, read as the reverse complement.
CTGCTCCCATCATTAATAGGAGTTCATAATGTGTTTCACATCTCAATGCTTTGAAAGCATTTCTTAGATATGACACATGTATTGGGATATAAGGATCTGAAGCTACAAACAGACTTGTTTTATGAGGAGCGACCAGTGTAGATCCTGGACAGAAAGGACAAGGTTCTGAGGAACAAGATGATTCATCTAGTTAAGGTTCTATGGAGGAATAGCAAGGTCGAGGAAGAGACCTAGGAGCTAGAGTCGGTTATGCAGGATCAGTATCCTGAGTAATTCAGGTAAATTTCGAGGACAAAATTTTCAGTAGGAAGGGATAGTTGTAATGTCCCAAATTTGCTAATAGGGCTTATTGCCTTGATTAGCATGTCGGGAGAGCATAAATGGATTATTACATGAACTTAATTGAATATATGTGTGATTATGTGAAATATATGAGTTATATTAAGATATATCTATTTATGCATGCTTATGTGTATTAAATGTGATTGTGGGCCTGTTTTTGTGAAAAGTGCATTTTCATAATTTTTGTAAGTTAAGGGTATAATTGTAATTACATATGTTATGTGATTGGAACCAAATTATTATGTTGATATATTTGCGATAATAGACTTAAGTCGATCCTTTAGAGCGATTTGGCAAAAAATTCACAAAGGGGATTTATACCCGGCTCAAGGTGAGCCAAGGGGTATTTTGGTAATTTTTGGTAGGTTGGAATTAGTGGAACATTATAGAAGGAAATATTTGTATTTGGAGGGTTAGTAACTTAATGTGGAATTTAGAGTGTTAATTGATGTTTAGTTGGATTAGTGGCAAAATGACTAATTTGCCCTTGGGGAATGCCTTGGATTGGATTTTAGAGTGAGGGTATAATGGTCATTTGACCAAGGGTATAGACCAAGGAAGCAGCAGCCTAGCATCCCACATTTGGGCACCCATCACTTCCCTTTGTTTCTATAAAAAAAATTAGTGTTAGAGTCTCAAGCTCGAGACAGGCAAATTGAAGGATTTTGGTGAAAATCAAGGAGATTCAAGGTCTTAAGGAAGGGATTGAGGTGCCAAGATCATCATTTAGCTGTTGGGAAATTTAGAATCAAGGAGGTAAGGACTTATAGCTCTGTTTTTAATTTTAGACTTATATGTTCTTGGTTGAGATGAAATTAAGGCAAGTTCTGATTAAATTGAGTTTTCTAGGAGGTTTTATTATAGATTTTGCTGGAAGAAACGTGTTGGGAGGGTCTAGGAGGCTTGGAATTCAATTTCAATTTTCATTTCAGACCTGAGATTCTCGGATTTGGTGTACGCTCTTAAAATCAAACTTCCACAAGGTAGAATCTTTGAAATTTGGAGTTTAAGCGTGTATTTGGGGTACCTTGTTATAGGTTGTTGTTTGTTTAAGTTATTGAGCCTGAATGATGGTTGTAAATATGTTGAAATATTGAATTGGGGTTAAGTTTCAGGTCTGTGATTCAGGGAGAAGTCGTAAGTTTGAAATTGGAGAAGAACACTAAGTTTCTGGGTAATTTTTAGGTTTCAGGTGACCTAGCGTGACCGCGCTAGGTCACTACTACAATTATAGGCTTTCTCTGCGATTTTTTTTCAACCTTAAAGAAAAACACAGAGAAAAGGTTTGAATGAGTCTAAAATATTATAGTTAATACCCACGCCCTATTTTCTTGTGGTTTTAAAAAAATGTAGTAAAAAGTTTGAAGTGGGGACTTTTCTCCGTGGTTCTTTAGTAAGAACCGCAGAGAAAAGTGCAAGGGCTTTCTCTGCAGTTATATAGTCAAAATCGCGGAGAAAAGTACATTTTTCTCCGCGGGTTTGGCTGTATAACCATGGAGAAAGCCCCTCCCCTTCAGTAAAAACACCCTGAGTCCCTACTTCTCCCCTCACTTTTCATTTGGCAGAATCTTGATCGCACGGCTCCACCTTCGTCCCCTTCGTCCCCAGCCGTGGGTAAGTTTCATTTTTACAATTTTCGTTTGTTTTTTTTCATTTACTTGCATATTAAATATTTAAATAATGTAAATATACTTAATATTGGTTTATTTTGAAGTATTATGGCAAAAATGAATAAATAATGAGTGAGTTTAATGGGGGTTTCAATGTATGCTTATAGGGTTATTTTCAACATTTTTTCTAACATTTTTGAAATTTTATATAGGATTAGATGACACTTTCATTGTTGAAAACATGTATTGATCACTAAAACTTGATTTTTTTTAATATATTTCGGTTTTAGGGTATTTTTTATATTGTTTTATATTATAATAATGTTATTTACATTGTTTTTTATATTATAATATTATTTCTTACATAATTTTTTTTATATTATATACGTAATGATTTTTTTAAAAGTATATTTTTGTTAATTATATTATTTTAGGATCAATTCAATTACCATATATTTACTAATGTTTAAACTTTTATTGTAGGAAATATTTGTTTGAATTTTAGGTAGTGTTGAAATTGTTGAAGATTAATTTTGAAGGTGAGTAATAATTACTACTTAATTTTTTTATTTTTATTTTTTATATTTACAAACTATTGTTAGAGGAGTTTGAATATATTAGATATTCATCCGTAGTGAAGTAGGTTCTGAGATAAAATTGTGTGTTGCGGAGATAACAGAAGGTTGAGAACATGTGTGTCTTAGTGAAATAGGTTCTGCGAATTATGTGTGTGCTGTGGTGACTTATTGTTGAGAACATGCATGTTGTTTGTTATATGTTTTATTTGATGTGAATTTATAGGTAGATAACTTGGGATATGCTATAAATACAGAGGAAACTCTGCTCAATTTTTTAATGATGATATTAATTGAACATGTTTTATAGGGTAATATATGTAATAATTATGTTTGTTTATGTTGAAATTGTAAATACATATATGTTTACCGAGTTTTTCAGGAACTATAATTATAAAAGATTAGAGAGCTTTAAAAAAAGGATTTAATAAATGTAAACAAGGTTTTTACGTGGTTGGGGCATTAATGAGCCTTAGTCCACGAGTCAGTTGTATTAGAGCTTAGAGAACTTTTGACAATGGAGTTTTCTGCAAGTTTGAGCAAAGTAATTGCTTACAAGAAAAATCTAGGATCCCCTCATCAATGCACCACTATTCATATTTATACGCAAGCGAGTGCACTGGGCTTGGGTCGGGCTAGTCCGGGCCCAATAAGGGTGTAAATATCCTTTGCTTCTCTGATGAAAGCCCAATAGAAAAGATTGAAATATAAAACATACACTAACCGAGGTCCCCTGGGCCAGCCAAAACAAGATCTTATTATAAGACACGCGACAAACTAGTGTTTCAGTCTGGGTGTTATGGGCTATGAGGAAGATTTGGGGGACAAGATCGGTCAGTGTAGTGGCAGCACAGTTCTGAATCAACAGCGTACAATCCCGAGGTAGCCTCCTCTGCAGGTTACTTATGGGGACAACGTTCCACGCTTCTTGGGACGATGTCAGTATCGGGGGTACTTTATCACGCCAAACTCGGCCAACCAATCCAGGTCCGTTTACCAATGTCCCCCTCCGTGTACCAGGGTTCCGGTCCATTTACCAAGACCCGGGTTTATCCACAGCGATCCTAGCCTAATCTCAGATTTGGGAGCCGCGACCTCTTTTATCGCATCTCATGAGACATCCCAGTACGCGGTCCCGGGTTTATACAACCTGCCCTGGCGATGGTCCTGGCTTATACTCCCGGATGCCCTTTGGGCCTTGCCGAGACTTAGGCTGCCAATATTCATTTTCTCATCGTCTACTAGGCCCGATCTGGGCTTTAACTCCCTAGAAGGAGGTCCATGGACTTAGAGTGTAGATCTGTACATTTTGGAAGAAACGGGGATAACAATATGAATTTTGGATATGTTATAGAAATAAAGGAAACTCTGTCCATTTCATTTTAGAATTTATTAATTGAACATAATTTTTTCAATTACAATATTAATTTTCTTTTAATTATTGACTTAGGAATTAGGTAGATATTATCATTATGGATAAGTCATGGATTATTGAGAATAGAGAAACACAACTATTTCAGGACGAATTCAACCAATTTTTAGAATTTTGCCAAACAAATTGTAGCGATCTAGAAAGAATTCATTGTCCATGTATAGATTGTGGTAATGGATCAAAAGGAAATATTACCATCATAAAGAATCAAGTATTTTGTCGAGGATTTGATACAAGTTACCGTACATGGTATTGGCATGGGGAATCATTGAAAAATAATAACCAATATCCATTTGGGAGGTGAGGGATTGATGATTTGGGTTATAGTGATTTTGACGATCATCCTATGGAATTTCTCGATGAAGCACCAGAAGAGTTTGTTGATGATCCTTCAAAATTTGATAAATTGGTTAGAGATGCAGATGAACCATTATTCAATGGTTGTCTGAAACAAATATTACGAACGATGGTAAAATTTTACAACATAAAAGCAGAAAATGGAGTTAGCGATAAATGTTTTAGTCAATTTTTAGCTGCTTTTAAAGAGATTTTGTCGTCAGATAATTGCTTCCCTAAGTCTACGTATGAAGTAAAGAAAACTTTAAATTGCATAGGGTTGAAGTATGAGAAGATCCATGCATGTCCGAACAATTGTGTGTTATATCGAAAAGAGTATGCAGACATGGACACTTGCCCAGAATGTGATTTACCCTACTACAAACCTAACAAGAGTAAGGAGATTAGGAAACTTATTCCTCAGAAAGTGATGTGGTACTTTCCTTTGATTCCGCGGCTTAAGCGATTATATCGAAGTGCAGAACACTCTGAAAACTTAATATGGCATGAGACTAGGCGAGTGAAAGATGGTAAACATCAACATCCTGCGGATTCGCAGGCTTGGAAAAAAATTAATAACTTAAATCCAGAATTTAAAACTAAAGCAAGATATCTTTGCTAGGTCTAGCTACCGATGGTGTAAATCCATATAAATCTCTAAGTAGTAGGCATAGTTTGTGGCATGTCTTCCTTGTTATGTACAATCTTCCTCCATGGTTAGTGACGAGAAGAAAGTTTTTTATGCTCACGTTAATGATTTCAGGCCCAAAACAACCGGGACACGGTATAGATGTTTATTTGGCACCATTAATTGATGATTTGAAAGATTTGTATGAAAATGGGTTTGAGGCATATGACGATTTTAAGAAAGAAGTCTTTAACTTAAAAGTTTTTTTATTGTGGACTATTAATGATTTCCCAGCTTATGGTAATCTACCAGGGTTAAGCAAAAAAGGTTACCAGGGATGTCCAATATGTTGCACTAACACAAGGGCTATTCGTCTGTCGAATGGGCACAAAATTTGTTATAGGAATAAAAAAAAGCATTTAATGGTGATAAAGAACAAGGTGTTGCTCCTTTGCCACTTTCGGGGCAACAAATTCTTAAAGAAGTAGAGAAAATTGATTTAAGTATGGAATAGTGCAGAAAAATAAGAAAGTAAATGGATGTTTCCAAAGGAAATCAATTTTTTTCTTCTCCTTTACTAGAAATATTTACTTATTCGACATAGTTTGGATGTCATGCATATAGAAAAAAAATGTGTGCGAAAGTATTATGGGTACATTACTTGATATTCCCAGTAAAACTAAGGATGGTTTCACTAGTCATTTAGATCATGTTGAAATGGGTATACGAACTGATTTTGCACCTAAACAGAAAGGTTGTAACGACCCAAATTCGCTAATAAGGCTTAAGGGCCTTGATTAGTGTGCCTGGAGGGCATAATGGGAATTATGTGTGACTTTAATGAGTAAAATGCATGATTATGATTTAAAGCATGTTATATGACATTTGAATATTTGAGATGCATGACTATATGTATTAGTATGCATGTAGGCCCTGATTAAGTTAGAAGGACATAATCGTAATTTTGGCCATTATGGGCATAACTGTATACATATATGTGATAATTGTTGAGACCACATTATTATGTGGATATATCTGTGATTTGTGACTCGAGACGATCCTAGTGAGTGGTTTAGCAGAAAAGTCATGGCGCGAATTTATACCCGGCTCGGGTTGAGCCTGGGGATATAAATGGGAATTTAGTGAGTATATTGGAGTCTATTTTGACATCGAGGAATATTATTGGTGATTAATTATGTATTGGGAAGTAAGCGGAAAAATATTAGAGACACTCAAGGAATTAGCGCGAATTGGGTAAAATGACCAAAATGCCCCTAAGTGGATTAAAGGGTTTAGAATCAATAGGGAGGGCATTTTGGTCAATTGGCTTCTTAGAGATAAGTATGTTAAGGCTTTATACTTAGTGGGAATTGTAGAGAAAGGTAGAAGGTTGTAGAAAGAAAGAAAAGAAGGAAAAGAAAGGGAAGAAAACAGAGTTGTTTTCCTAGGAGTCGGTTGGTGATCTCCTTCACCATTTCTGGGCGTTTTCTTGGAGCAAAATTCAGAGGAGAGCCAGGTCAACTGAGCCATAAGGTTTCTGAGCTAAGATTGAAGATTTGGCAAGGGTTTAGCAAGGATAGGCCATCACTTGAGGTAAAACCTTGTAGTTCCTTCAGTTCTGGTTTTGGTTTTTAACTAAGGTATCTAAGCTGTGTTGATGGGGAATTCTAGGGAAGTTGGAGCCAAGGGTTGAGGAAGAGTAATCTAAGGAGGTCTAGAGGCAACTTGAGGTCGAATTTCCATTAAAGGTATAAATTCTGAACTTTTAACTTTGATGTTTTGACTGGTTTCTGTTGAGTTTTGAAGTCTAGAAGTGGCTATGGTGAATTTTGAGATTAGGGATGAATGTGCTTGGGTTTTGAGTATTTGGGATGCTTGGGATGAGTGGAATGTGTTAATAAACTTGTTTTTGAGTTTGGTGAAGGTTTGGAGAAGTTTTGGTTGAGTTTGGTTCGAGGAAATCGCAGGAAGAAAAATTGGGAGGTTAGCTGTCTGTGACTAGCGCTACAGAGCTAGCCTTTGGGCGCTGTAGTGCTAGGCCATGCTTTCTAGGGGATTTTGGTTCTGCTTGTAGTGCTGTAGCGCCCTCCTAAGAGCGTTGTAGCGCTGCTCTGTTTCCAGAAAGGGATTTTAGGGTTATTTGCAAGGGTTTTTGACTAAGGGTTCGGGGTTCGATTCCACCACCCTCTTTGGTGGAACTAGGACTTCCCTGGGGCTCAGGATTGGTCCCGAGGCTAGGTCTTGGACTTGAATTTTGGTGATGAATTTGACCTATGGTTGTGTTTAGGTGAGCGCTAGAGCTCGAGAGGGTTCATGCTCAAGGAGTCAAGTGATCAAAGCTAGTGAATCGAAAGGTAAGAAAACTGCACCCGGTTATATGTTTGTGATGGGACTAAGTGTTCCCGATATTTGTATTATGTCAATGATGGTATTATGCGATGGGACATGTGATACCAACCTAAGGGTGTCGTACACAATATTTTAGCACAGGGTGCGGCTTGGCCACTGGTAGCCGAGGACAGCTTAATATTCACTGAGCTCGGTTTAAGCAGGCCGGAGTCAGCGGGATAACGGAGGGTACGGCCTGAGGGCGCTAACCCTAGTTATCATATGTGATTTGGTGTATGCTATAGATTGATATGTTTAGTATGCTGAATACTTGACTATTCTGAATGTTAATATGGTTAAGAATATGTGATGCAATATGAGATATCAATTTGTCTGTTAATTGCTTGTGCTCTGTTGTTGTGTTTTCTTGTTGGGCCTTGGCTCACGGGTGCTACGTGGTGCAGGTAAAGGCAAAGGCAAGTTAGACCAATCCTGAGATGGAGGGCTGCGGGGTGGATTGTACATAGCCAGCAGTTCGGTCGCCATGACCAAGGAGTGGATCAGGACAAAGATTGTCTAATTGGCTGTTTTGCCTTAATATGGCTAATACTGTATTTAGTTCTTGAATCTTTTGTAAATGGTTTTAATCTTAATATTTTTGGGATCCCGTGTAAACAGGAAATGTTTCTTCATGAGAATTGTGACTTTTAAGACCAAAATCTTTTAACCCTTGTTCCAATATAGTTGCAGCAACACGATTTTAACTAAATGACTTGATTAGAAAGTCTAGCACTTTTATAAACACACAGTGTAACGGTCTTGGCTATCCAGGGCGTTACAAAGGTAAACGCACATATTTACCTCCTGCTTGTTTCAAGTTGTCCAGAGAAGATAAATTTTTTGTATGTAAATCATTTGCAGAGATGTAAGTGCGTGATGGCTATTCATCCAACATTCAAAACTTTGTATCCATGGGAGATTTGAAGTTGATGGGTATGAAATCACATGATTGTCATATGTTGATGCAACAATTACTTCTGATTGCTATTCGATCAGTCTTACCGAAAAAAAGTTCGAGATTTTTTGACAAATATTTGCATATTCTTCAATCCTTTATGCAGAAAAGAATTAGAAATGAAAAAATTGGATGCATTGCATTGTAAGACAGTGGAAAGTCTATGCAACCTTGAAATGTTTTTTCCGCCATCTTTCTTTGACATTATGATACATTTAATGGTTCATCTAGTAAGGGAAGCCAAGTTGTGTGGACCAGTTTGGGTGAGATGGATGTATCCATTTGAAAGGAGTGTGAAGGTGTTGAAAAGTTATGTGTGTAATCATTATCGTCCTGAAGCTAGTATGGTTAAATGTTATATATCAGAAGAGGCGGTAGAATTTTGCTAAGAATACATGAGTGGGGTTAAGGGAATTGGAATCAGCAAACCACGAAATAACTCAGATGGAGTTGATAAAGGAAACGGAATAATGATCACCGTATCTAGGGCAGAATTAGATCTAGCTCAATTAGTTGTGATGCAAAATATTCCTGAGATTCAATCATATATAATATAAGTAGATAATATATTTCAATCATATATATTAGAGTAGTGATTTTCTTTTTGTTGTTTAATCTTTTTGGTACTTTCTTTTATGTTTCAGTGATCACATGGAGTTATTACAATCGATGATTCCAAACAAGGTTAAAAATAAACAACAATGGGATATAGATTAACATAATAAAACGTTTTGCCAGTGGCTGAAGAATACAATTTTGACGAAGTTGGGAGAAAAAAATCATGGAGTATTGACTGAGTTGAAGCGCATATCTCTTGGAGTAAGCATTGATGTAATAAAGCATCAAGCTTACATTGTCGGAGGGAAACGATTTCATACTAAGTCGAGAGATGATGCTCGGCTGGTTCAAAATAGTGGATTAAGTATAGTTGTAGAAGCTATACATTTTTCGAGAGCAAAAGATAAGAACCCAATTTCAAGCACAATGACATACTACGGGATTGTTGAAGAAATATGGGAGCTAGATTATTCATTATTTCGTATTCCTCTTCTTAAATGTTCCTGGGTAGACAACAATACTGGAGTTAAAACTGACGAACTTGGATTCACTCTAGTTGATTTAAGCAAGAAGGGAAGCAAGAACGATCCTTTTATCATGGCTACCCAAGCAAAACATGTGGTTTATATACTTAATCCAGTTAATGATGAATGGTCCATCGTTTTATCAGTTCTCGAGCGAAAGTTCTCAGAAAAAGAAGATTACGATGAAAATTATGATTCATATCATGAATTTTTCATTGTTGGACGACCGATACATGAACAAGTTTAGAATATTCAGGATAATGATAATGATAGCAGTAGCGATACCGATAATCATGATTATCTTAGAAACGACATCGAAGAAGGAATATGGGTCGATTGTGAATCAACCAAAAAGAAAATAAAAAATAAAAGAAGAAAAAATGTTTAGTAAGTTATATAATACTTATGTTTATTTATTTGTGTAATTAATTAGTACTTGTGATTATTTATTTGTATAATGCATTAACACTTGTGATTATTTATTTGTGTGTTGTAGATGGTAGATAAAAGAGATGACAATGAGAAACATCAGGGTCATGGTAAAACAAGAATGAGTTACATGGCCCAACAAAAAGCCAAAGGAATCAAGACAAATCTTGAATGGAACGATTTGGGACAACCAATAGGTGATGTGTATACAAATATAATATCATATCTTAGATCTAGAGTACGAGCCACGATTTCTATCAACTCAGGTGATTGGAGGAAGGTCCCAAAAGATCTTAAAGACAGCCTATGGGAGGATATCATTGTAAGAAATTATCATTATTATATTTATTTATTTATTTCTATGTGATATCAAAATTTAATAATTACTTTTCATAATTATATTCTCAGGGTGGTCATAACATTCCTCAAACCTTCAAACGTGAGATTTTGAAAATGTTGATGAGGGATTTTAAAAGTGAACTCACTACCGAGTACATCAACCCTTTGCCTGAAATGGGTACGATGGAAGAACTCAAATTTCCCCCGAAGAAGTATAGCGATATACTTGACGAGAGAGAATGGTTAAAATATGTATCTAGTCGTCTAAGTCCAAAGTTTCAAAAAGTGCATCTAGAACAAAAAGTATGTGCATTACAAATGAAGTCAAGGCATCGAACCTCTCATAGAGGAATGGCTAATATAAGAGAAGAATTGGTAAGTATAATTGATATTAAAGTTTAAATAATGGTTGATATTCTCGCAACTATAATTATCTTGTACATTGTAGAAAAAAGAACGAAATATTCAAAATCCGTAGAGGTATCAAGTTTGGCTTAGATCGTGTGAAAAAAATAAAGTTCTCGTGATAGAGTTGGACCGACAGATTACTAAAGAGATAGTAAGTTTTCTACGGTTTTATAATTAATATATTGATTTTATTTATATAAACTAATTTGACCAAAAAATATCTTGAGTAGGAGGACGTCAAAGAAAAATTAAGTCGTGGCGAAATTACAGCTCATGGTCGAGATGGCATCTTGACTCAAGCTTTGGGGACACCAGAACACCCAGGTCGTGTTCGAGCTGGCGGGTATGATACTTAATAATAGTTGTTTTCTTTTAAGAATTATTTAGATTGATTTATTGATTGACTTGATTGATTATTTTGTAGGTTCATTGCGACCATTTCCAAAATGTTTGGAAAAAACATAAAACAATGACTGCAAAAGAGGAGATTGCTCGGCTAAAAGATGAGATTGAAGAGTTAAAAATACATAAATTTAGAACAGAAGAGGAATTATCTCAAAATGAGGAATATAATGAGGAAAATTATGAGTATGGATACTATGATGAAGGACAATATTATGAGAATCCAAATGATGAGTTGCAATGCTATGAGAATCCAAATGATGAAGTCTATCGACCCGCCTCTTACGCAGATGATCATTTTCATCAAACCGAAGACTATCCTATAGGTGAATTCTACCAAACCACAACGAATCCTTTTGATGCAGATGATCGGTCATCAATTTATGAGTCCCCGCCACCGCCGAGCTATTAAGTTCATTTGTGTTCTGATAATATTGACAATGTAGTGGCTAAAATTTATAGTGAAGGAATATTATTCCATTAAAGGAATATATGGGGTTTTACAAGTTCCCGTTGACCCAGAGTTTATAGGAGAATGCAAGGCTATCTTCTTCACTTCGGAAGACGTTTATCAAGCAGCCTCCATGGATAATATTGGATCCTCAGCTATGCTGTTTGGTTTGAGGTATGTATCAATTCAAATTGAACTCAATCTGTTGTGTCATTACAAATTATTAGAGTAGTTTGAATATATTAGATATTCATTTGTAGTGAAGTAAGTTCTAAGAAGAAATTGTGTGCTGCGGAGATAACAGAAGGATGAGAACATATGTGTCTTAATGAAGTAGGTTCTACGAATTTTGTGTGTTGCGGTGGCTTATGGTTGAGAACATGCATGTTGTTTGTTGTTTGTTGTGTGTTTTGTTTTAATTGAATTTATAGGTACTAATAATTTTGGATATGCTACAGAAACAGAGGAAACTCTGCCCAATTTCTTTTTATGATATTAATTTATTAATTGAAAATGTAATATGAATGATTAATTCTATAGATGCATTTGGGAAAGCATGCACCCATATTCACGATAACTACACAAATTTTTTAACACCGAACATCTTTCTATTGGGAATGATGAAAGTAAAAATTATACGATTGATCTTATAGCCAAATGGATGATGACTATGGATAGACGAGGCCAAATATATTTCATTCCTTGGATTGTTGAGTAAGAACGAACTACTTAAATATTATCACTACTATGGTTGGATTTTAATCTTATAATAATCATAATTTATTATTGTTTTAATCGACATTGGATGTTGGTGCTTGTGATAATGCGGGGGATGACTATAATTTTGGACCCTTTAAAAAATCATAAATCTCCACCAATAATTAAGGAGGTTATGGAAAAGTAAGTTCTTCAATTGTAATGTATGCATTGTTAATTTTTAAAAGTTGAGAGTATAATATGTATTTAATTAATTTTAATTTTTGTATAGCATATGCACAATGTTCGGAAAATGAATACATTGACACATTTACAAAATTGCTGAGAGGTTCTTGTCCAAAACAACCTGAAAGTCATGAATGTGGTTATTATGTACTAAGATAAATTTATGATCTTGTAAATGCACCGAATCCGGTAAAAGTTATCAAGAAGAAAGTATGTTATATTTTACACTCTTTTTTGCTTAAGAAAAACTAGATATAGTATTTAATTATCTAATCTATATTAACTTTTTAATTTTGCAGTGGTTTGACAAAAAGGAATACAATGTCAAATAGGATCTACTACCACTACAAAGTGATTGGTTAGCAAGATTAATGTCATTTATTTATGAAATCTAAGTTTTCATATGTATGTAACTTGCTAACTTATTGACTTATTGGTTAACAAGATTAAAGTCATTTATTCATCAGCCAGTTATTTTGTATTAGTTATAAAATTTATATATAATAATTTAACAAATTAGGTTATAATATTGAAAATATATATAATCAGAATTGAAAATAATTATATATAAATGAAATTGAAAATTTATTTTTTTTTATTAAAAAGGCTAGGTTATAAGATTGAAAATATATATATAATCTGAATTGAAAATAATTATATATAATCGAAATTGAAAATTAATATTTTTTATTAAAAGGCTTTCTCTGCAGTTGTAATAAGCCAACTGCGGAGAAAGATGTTCTTTCTCTGCGGTTTTCTTAATACAATTGCAGAGAAAGATGTGGCTTTTCTCCGTGACTTTCATACCACTTTGCTTTGCGGTCGAATACATTTCGCTTTTCAATACTCTCGAAAACTGCAGTGTATTAAGTGAAAAAACCACAGAGAAAAGCCTTTTTTGTAGTAGTGGGTTGTGGTGCGACCGCGCTAGTGTCCCAAAAACAAGAGAATTTCAGTTGGAAATGGAGCACCGAGTCTAGGGGCGCGAGCGTGCTGGGTTAGGGCGCGACTACACCAATACCCAAGAAAGCCCAAACTTTCTACAGGCGTGACCACGCTAGGTGCCCCAAAATGTGGTTTTGCTGATTTTTAGGATTAAGGATCGGGGAGTTCGGGAATCCATTTGGTGGCCCACTTGGGGGCTCGGGGGATGTTTTTAACATCCCAACAACTAGGAATTTTAATCTTAAGAGTAGGGTCTGTGGTGAGTCTCAGGATTTGATGTCAAACCCTAATAAGAGTTTCATACAAGGCTCGAGATCAAGATCTTACTTGAGGTCGTATCGTCTATCACACAGAACTATAGGAAAGAAAACTGCACCCTAGTTGTGATCGGGGCTTGGACCCCTGTAAATTGATATGACTGTGATTATAATTGTGATTACTCGATTAGGCATGCTTTTATATGATGTGTCTGGTTGCGTGTTGTGCAATATATATATGTGATTATATCAATGTTGAAAGTCTGACCTAAGGGACTCGGGGCCGACATTAAGCGTGCAAAATGCAGCCTGGCCTAAGCGAGCCAGGGTCAGCCATGAGACCAGAGGACTCGACCTAAGGGTTTCGGGTCTAAACGTCACTTAAATAAATAGAATTGTTGATTTTACTTAACTAACTATATTGATTGTTGAGATTGGCATATGTGTTTAATTGAGCAGATTATTACTGCAAAGCTTATTGCTTATATCCCGTTACTTACTGAATTTGTTGATTCAAGTATAATGCTTATATGTTGTTGCTCATTGTATTCATTTATTTTAGTTTTCTTGCTGAGCCTTGGATCACGGGTGCTATGTGGTGCAGGTAAGAGAAAGGGAAAGTTGTTCTAGTCGTGAGTTGGAGAGCTTTAGGGCATGTGCATCAGCAGCTGCTCGACTGCCACAATTGAGGGATCAATAGGGACTAAAGCCAAACTTAATTTTTCCACTTAGGCTGGCATAAGATGTAATTATTTTGAGAGTTGTAAATGCCTTGTAAACACTTATTTTTGGAATCCCATGTACTAACTCACACTTTTTAATGAAAAATAACTATTCCTATGCTCAAAATCTTTTAACCCTAATCCATTTATTATCCATAGTAACATGTTTATATACAGACGACTTAATTAGCAAGTCCAACACTATTTAAAATACATAGTGTACTTGTCTTGGCTATCCATGTCATTACAATTAAGGCCACAAAGTTTCTTATCTATGCCAAGAACAGGCAGAAACAGTACTTGAGCAGTGAACTCAGGAGTAGTAGAGAAGGCCATCCAATGAATAAGACAAGGAAAAGGCAAGAAACAAAGCGTTCTACGAACAAAGGCTTCACTGACAATTCGATCAAAAATCAAGGTAGATTGATCAATTGATTTTCCTATTCCAACAATACATGAATTTGGCCAAACTAATTCCAACAGTAGACTTATGAGTGGTAGGAAACTAATTTGTTAACGTACCTTAGTGAATCACTTTATATGGACAAGGCAGTAGAAGGAATAAAGCCCTTAGAAGTATGCCACTGGACGTCAAGCACTCAAGACAGTTCTGCAGCTACTAAATTCATGTCAGGGGTAAACTCAGCAAAGAACGCAGGGGAAGTAACCATATGTAAATTCAATGCTTTGGCAATAGCAGATGGTGAAAAAAGAAAGCACTTCCCCTGGAAAAAAACCTTAAACTGATTAGGGTTATTTAACTCAATGAGATGCTTATCTATATTAGAATAAACTTCCCTAACTAAGTTTTATGAAGGCATGACCATGCTGGTCACTGTAGTAACCCAATCCCTAAAGTGCATTAAATCTTTAAAAGTAGGAAAATCGTCAAGCACAACATTTGATTCAACATTTAACGGATGAAAAGACACGTGATCTTTGTACTTGTTGAACTTACGAGTAGTGAAAAAGAACACTAATAGAGGATGATCAATATCATGTACCTTTTTTGAACTAGGAGCCTCTAAGTTTGATGAGGATGATTGATGAGAAGATTTTGTATTTTTTGTAGGTGCAGAAGACTCAATGGATGATTTATCGCTCTTGAAAAGCTAGGGATGACTTGGTCGGAATGGGCATGTGAGAAAGCTTGGACCCTTTTGAGGATGATGGTTTAGATGTTTTAAGTCCTCTAGTCTGAGACTCCAGTTGGAAAGACTAAGAAGCCCTAGATAATGAATGAGTGGGTTGCCTATTCAGCGAAGGTTTTAGTTTCTTGGCAACCATCTTAACATTTTAAAGCTAAGATGAAGGGGTGGGATGGGCAGATGAAACAAGAACACAAGTAGAGTCAACAAGATTTTGAACAGAAGGTAAAATATTCAAGTCAAACTCAGGAATGGTACATGTCACTGGAGGAAAAGTTTGATGGGAACTGTATTGGAGGATAACCCTAACACCTTTGGAGGTGATGGAGAAGATTCTGACATCACACCAAATCTGGAGGATGAGACGAGAGAGACGGTAGAGCACATGTAGCGGCTGGAGTTGGGATGAGAGAGTTGTCATTCTAAAAAGGGGCACTAGAGGACGCTATTAGAGCTAGGTTTTGAAGACTCGGAACTGATATGATTCCTCTATTAGAATTTGAGATTTTTTTAAAAACTACACTGAGAGAACTAAACTCTATGCAACCTTCCACATTAATGATAAATCAGACTCTAGTCGATAGTATTTAGCACAAGTGTTTTCCCAAATGAAAAGATAAGACAAAAAAAAAAAAAAAGCTCAGACTAATATTCAAAAAAAAATCAATTAAGGAGAGCACTAACAAATGATACAAAAATTTATTTTATACAGCCCAATATTATTTATCTAAAAAAATCTAGAAGAAATAGTCCAAGTAGCATCCCAATTTTTGCACCTTTTGATGAAACGAGTTAAGTAGAAGAATTTTCAACTAGATGATGAACCGTTATTTTCCATATGTGTGTGTTAGTGTCCTCATTTGAGCTTATTGGCTCATACCCTCAAGAACTCTCTGCTTTATTTAGTTATTTTGTGATTTTTTTTTAAATGAAGCATAAAAAATCAACTATGTCTTTCACTCATTAATAGAGATGTAACTGTCTTCTCAATAAGAAAATATCAATGTAGATGGAGCAAACTACTCAAAGGTAAGATAAACAAGAGATAAAACTTCCCATTGCAACTAACAAGGTAGCTTTTGTAAGCTTAGCTGTAATGCCTATTGGTGTCCTAGTATGCTTTGAATTTTCAAGAATCAATTTTTTAAGCATATTCAATGTATATTTGAACTTTAAAATAAAAATGCCATTTTTCATTTGTTTAATTTTCAAACCGATAAAGTAGATAAAGTCCCCAATCATGCTCATTTCAAATTCATATTTCATTAATTCAAAAAAAAAGAAATCTATTTCATCCAGGCAAGTGGGTCCAAAAATTATGTCATCTACATAAATTTGAGCAACAAATATACCTATGGCCAAGTGTTTGATGAAGCGTGTTTGATCGGCACCGCCCCTCAGAAATCCATGACTGAGTAAAAATGAAGTGAGCCTATCATACCAGCCTCAGGGTGCCTTCTTTACTCCATATAAAGATTTCTTCGGCTTGTAGACATGATTTGAAAAATGAGGGTCTTTAAAACCAGTTGGTTGCTCCACAAAAACCTCTTCGTGTAGAATACCATTTAGAAAGGCATTCTTTACGTCAATATGATGAAGCTTCGTTTTAAGTTGACAAGCTATAGCTAGAAGCATTCGAATTGATTCAAGCCTTGCTACTGGTGCAAAAGTTCCTCAAAGTCTATGCCTTCCACTTGATTATATCTTTGGGCTACAATATGAGCCATATTCCTTGTCACATTCCCAAATTCATCTAATTTTTTCTTAAAGATCCATTTTGTTCCTACAATATTTGTATCAACCAGCCTTGTCACAAGTTCCTAGACATTATTTCTCCTCAACTGCTCCAATTATTCTTGCATAGATGATATCCAATGTTCATCCAATAGAACTTCATTTGCATTCTTAGGTTCGAGCAATGAAATGTAACAAGAATGACTTATTTCATTTGTTGTTCTTCTTCGAGTAACTAGTCTTTCAGTGGGATCACCAATTTTCATAGTTGGTGGATGAATTTTAGGAATCCAAGATGGATGGTCATTCTTATATAGTTTTGTATGAATGGGTCCTTGTTGTGATTCATCAAATGTTTCTTCAAAACCTGGGCTATTTGTAGTCTCATCTAGTGAGTAATTGAATTAATCAACCTACATAGAATCAATTAACTGAGAAGGAGACTCAATAGACATGTCAACATGATTGTATGAAACAACAAGTGGAACAGATAAAATTAGATCTTCATCTTCTTCTCTTTTATCCTCTCTGTCTTTAGACTCATGAAATTTGACATTTATTGACGACATTATAGTGAGACTTTTCTTATTATAAACTATGCAGGCTCTACCATTTGTAGCATATCCCAAAACAACCCTTCATCAGTTTTAGGATCAAACTTGGCAATGTGCTCCTTATCATTTAAAATGTAACATTTGCATCCAAAAACATGAAGATGAGCTAGATTAAGAGTTTCACCTTTCCATTGTTCGTATGAAGTTTGAGTTGTGCCAGATCTCAAAGAAAATCGTTGCTAATATAGCAAGTTGTGTTTACTGCCTGAGCCCAAAAATGAGTGGCTATCTTCTTCCCATTCAGCATTACTCGGGCCATGTCTTGAAGGGTTTCATTCTCTCTCTCAACTACTCCATTTTGATGTGGAGTTTTTGGTGCAAAAAACTCATGAACTATCCCAACTGATCACAAAATTCAACAAATAGACTATTCTCAAATTCTTGTCCACGGTCACTTCTCACTTTATAAACTTTTAGTATCTTCCGCGACTTTTCATTTTAATGCTTGAGAATCATGGCTGAAAAATTCCAAATGTATCTTACTTTTCTCGAATAAAGTTGACCCATACCTTGAACAATCATCTAAACACACCATGACATATTTCTTCTCACTTATACTTTCTGTCTGCATAAGCCCCATTAAATCCACATGTAGAAGTTCTAACACCCGTGAAGATTAAAAATACTTAAGGGAAGGATGAGATGATTTGACATGCTTTCCAAGATGACATGGACCATAAAATTTCTTACGACTAACTTTACACTCTAGAACTCTTGTAATTGTTATGAGATTTACTATCTTCTGTAAATCTCTATAATTCAAATGCCCCAGCCTGTAGCGCCATAGCTTTGAGTTTTCAAGAGTTGTCATGTGGCAGAAAATACTACTGTCTAACTTGTAATAGTTGTCACTAGACCTTTTGCCTGTCAAGACTCAACATCCGTCAGATGAAACCACATAACAATTGGTGTTAGAAAAACTCATATAATAACATGAATTGCAGAACTGACTAATGTTAATTAGGTTGGCTTTCAGTAACTCAATGTGCAAAACATCCTCGAGTAGAGGTATATCTTTCATAATGAGCTCACATCTACCTTGTATTGTACATTTATTTCCATCACCAAAAGAAACAACCTTTTCTAACATACCTTTGTAGTTTTTTAGAAGATTTTTATTTGCCAGACATGTATCTAGAGCATTCACTATCATAATACCACTGGTTATTTTTAAAGGTCGAGAGAGATATATGAGTTACACAAGCCTTTTCTTCGATAGATTTTTCTCTAGCACAAATGTCAAATGGTTCCACCTGTGCTTTCCACTCAAGCCTTTCATGAGGTCTCAGCCCCACTTTTCTAGCAAGAGGCTTTCGAAGATAAGATTTGACCTTGTAACATCTTGGTTGGATATGACCATGCTTGTTGCAGAAGTGACACACAGGCACAACTCTCCCAGATAAGTAAACCTCAGTTGTGCTCTTTAAACTACTAGGTTTATATCGTGACTTCACTTCTTGAGATCTTATTCTACTTGACGTATCAGCGTCTAATTGATGCATTTTCGATGAAGATGGACCCTCAATGATTATTTCCTTCCCATTCTGCTTAGAAGCATTATCCCATTGCTAGATCTCTCTTCATGAGTCTTCAGAGCTTGAGAGCTCTAATTACAATCAGCTCCTTATGATTTAGCTTCCTCCCTAGGCTTCTTAATCCTTAGAACTTCAAAGCGGAGAACCTGAAGTTATGTGTTGATGTCATCCATTTATTTTGCAGGTTTTTCACCTTGATCTCAAGACTCTTGTTAGTAGATATCGACACTTAATTTCTTTCCTCTACGCATTTTACTTTCTTGAGCATGTTCACCCACTGGTCATACATTTTTCGTATGCAATTTGTTGATCAAGGCATTCTGTCTCAGACTCACTAGAATCATCATCTTCGCTTTCACTTTTTTGGTCACTGTTTGCCATGAATGCTACAACACACTTTATTTGGTCTAAGCGGTCACTGTAGTTTTCATCGTTGTCACTCCAAGTAACAACAATAGCCTTCTTTTTCATCATGGTATTCGCACACTCAACTTGAATGTGACCATACCTTTCACACTCACATCACTAAATTCCTATATTCTTCTTCTCTTGAGGAAATGATTGCTTCTGATTATAAATGACATTTTTCTTAAAGACATTCTTTTTTCCATATTGATTTCCTTTTCCTGGGTTCTTCTTGACAAATTTAGCATTATTCTTTGTGACAAAAGCTACCTTGTCCTTGGTCATACACTCAGTCTGATCATTTTTCTCCTACTCCTCTTTATGAATGAAAACAAGGTTGCTACTGCCTTCTTCTTTCTCTTTCTCCTTCTTGTCTTTGATCCAACTTTCTTAGGTCATCTTATAGTTATGTAGAGATCCAAATAGCTCATTATGATCCATATCGCCAACCTCACCAACTTCCTTTATAAAAGCCACTTTAGCCTTGAATTTTTGGGCAAAACCCCCAAGAGCTTTCCTGGCCAGTTTAGCAATGGAATATGTCTCGCCTAGTGCATACGATTCATTAGAGATGTCACACAGTTTAGCATGTAAATCAGCCACTGTATCACCTTTCTCCATAATTAGATTTTCAAAATCAGTTGCAGGAGTTCTCAGTCTTGCCTTCTTGCAATTTGCCTTTTCAATCTCAGTTTCAGCCCACTCACTCATAGCTTTGACCCTTTAAACCCAATTTTTAGTCACACTTGATGCTTTCCACACATCAACCACATCCATCAACACTCGTTCATATATTGCTCTCTTCCAATATGGATAGTTTTCCCCTTCCAGCATCAGAGGCTTAGATATAGAAACACCATCTCTGAACATGTCCATACCTTTTGCACACACACAAAAAAACACTCTCAGAGATAGATCTCATAAAGGGTGAGATAAAATAGTAAACATAGATTACAATATCTAGAAAACTAAACTAATCCCGAAAGAAAGTCAAAGCAACAAAACATCAAACAGTTAGAGATCACATATCATGAATCCGCTCTGATATCAATATGAAAGTGGTTTTGATACTTTAAAAGAATCATTGCAAAGACTTATATTGAATCGATTTTGGAAAAAGAAACAATCGGCAAGAATAGTTTCATATATAATTACAAACTACTGAATCTCATGTTCAAGAATACAAAATGTAACTCAATCACTAACTAATACACTTAAAGAAAGTATTACTGTTGACCCTGATTTTGGTCAACTGACACGGAGTCAAAAATGCTTGATGTAGACAGATATGTTGAAATGAGAATAATGACAAAAATAGTAAAGCACACAAGAATTTATAGTTGTTCGGCCCCAGAATCTCGTAATAAGCTACGTCCACTTGAGCTGTTATTGATATAATATTTCAAAGGAGTGATCAAAGAACTAGGGTTCAATGAGTTTCACCAACCTCTGAAGAACAAAACAATATATCGAATGTGATAGCTCTAGCTCACTCGTAAATCTCTAATCTCCAGTAATTAGAAAGCCAAAAGTCCTTTCCTTGAGCTATCTTCTCATTATTTATAGGCTCAAGGAAGATTACATGAATTAGTTACAGATATTCTTTCCTAATTAATCGGATATTCAGTAAATCATGGGAGATACTCTCGGATATGATGATGATCTCTATAAGATTATCTTTGAAATATCTAGAATGTATGACCATGCTGGTCGTGATAAAACTCAGCTCCGTGCTTGCAATGTCTTACTGGTCGATAGTCGAACAGAATTCTGCCAGGTGTCAGCCACGTGTTAGAAATCACTTGCCACGTTCGTGCCTGTTTTTTGGATAACATTTGCCCCCAAGTTTATTTATTACGAGCAATAAATAAACTTTTAAGGAAACGACCCTTCGACTACCCCACCAAACCTGTCAAAGTAATTCGTGCAATCTTGGGAAAAGTAACCTACCCTTGTCTAATCACGGCTTTTCGGTTCCCAAGTAATCTTTCGACAGCTATCACCCTTCCCCATGCCTCGAAAAAGAGGAAACTGATTATTACTCCCCTTTTATGCCATGGGCAAAAATATATATAGTCTCTCCAAAGTCTTCTTTTCCTTTTTACGCAAGCTATCACTCTTTCAGGAAACCCTAAAATCAGAGCTTCCATTTTCTTCTGGAGACCGTCTGCCAGTGTTTTAAGATTCAGTCTGCGAGTTCTCCAACGCTCGAAAACTCTCTCAAATCTCCACGATCTTTTTTCTTGTAAGTCTAGAACTTTTATGCTTTATATTTTAGCCGTGCATGCTTCTGTGGATTGACTATTGAGTTCATTTGTTTCTGGGTTGAGATGCATGACAATAGGGGGTTTAATGGGTGATACTATATAGGATGATATTTCTCTGCCATTAAGGAGTTACGAGTTAGTTTGATAGTTGAGATCATGACTTTAGGACGTAAAACCAAAGTAAAAATTCGATTTTTATGCCAGTTGAAAAACCAAGTTTTTCCCGCCCTAAAAGGAGTTGAAAAAGCTTTTTCAAAAAACTTTTTGCTTTCACTTTTTGATCTGTTTCTCAAACTGTTCGTGTGAAAAATTAGTTTCTTGTTAGAATGCTGCTGTATAAAAGCTTAACTTTTATACTCGACCAGCGTTATTCTAAAAAAAATTCAAAAATTCTTCATCCTCACCTCCACATACTTCTATTCGCAGATTTTAATGCCAAATTTGTGGGGAGGTGAACGGCCCATCGAGGACAATCTTCTTGCGCAACTGCTTGAAGGCGAAGAACAACCAGCCGACCGAGTTCACGAGATTCCATTTTCCAGAGTTTCTTCTAGACCTCAACCATCACCACCTCAAATGGCCCGTTCTAAGTCTCCAGGAAAGAAAAAACCAAACTCTAAAAACAATCCAAATTCACCTACCCAGCCTGATTCGCAGGCCAGGATTCCCTCGACCAGTGGTCGAGAAAACATCGCCCCGGACCCCCGTATCCAAGTTAGGGCTCGCCCTCGGCATCAAAACCTTCCTGATGTCGAGTGGTATCTTTCGCCTACCAACCAGGTTACTCCCCGGATGCTCGCCAATTATCTTAGGAAGTATCCTCTTACTGGGGTTAATCTCAAAATCCCTGCAGCTGACCAAAGAGCTAACCTGCCTGGGGGCGCCTATAGTGCTTGGTCCAGGTATCACATAGAGGTGGGGGCTATCCTCCCTCTACATCCATTCTACCAAGGGGTGGCCAACTACTTCGGTGTTGCCCCCTTTCAAATTACCCCAAATGGATATAGAAAGCTGGCCGCACTCTATAACCTTTATAAACTTAAAAAATGGCCAGAGCCCACTCCCCACGAGGTCAACTTCCTTTTTGAATTTAAGTCCAACCCTCAACAATGCGGGATGGGCTTCTTTCATCTTTGTCACCAGGAAACAAACCGAACATTCCTGAGTGAGACTACTCACATTTCCAACGTGGGGAAGTACAATCAAGAGAATTTCCTTACGCCAGACATGACTATGAACAACCTGGCCTTCGCTCGAGGAGGTAAATGTCATTTTTCACTGGTCGCTACTTTTCCTTAGCAAACTCTTCTGCACTTCTCTAAAGTATATTGTGCCTTTCAGGACCATGGTTACGCCCAAACCCAACACCAAACATGGTGTTGAGGTCCAACGCAACGGCCAGGATGGCAGATGTTGAAAAAAGCATTAAGTCCCTAGTCACTGATGAAAATCTGAGGCTATCTGGCCTCCTGGCTCCTCGCCATGAAACAAGAGGACCCGTGGTGGCAGATGCCACTGCCGAAGGGGATCCCAAGCAGCAACCCCCAGCGCCTCCTCCCCGAAGGAGGCCAACGGGGGTTACAATCAGGGAACCCACTAGCGACCCTTCAGCAGAGAGGCCTTCTGTGCCCCAAGGGAAGGGGAAACAAAAGGCAACCAAGCCCGTCATAGACTTGGATGAGTCTTCAGACAAAAACGGTACTGTTATTCTGCTTTTAAATAGCATGCCAATTCCTTGTCACTTGTTTGACGGGGACGGCAATTTTACGTATACTCCAAATCTAGGGCCAGACTTCTTCGTGCCATAGTGAGTGTATGACTAATAGAGTCAATAGTGTAGCGACAAGTAGTTGTAGCTCGAGTATTAAACTTTGTGACCTCTTTTCTGATTTGCCATGATTTTTTATCTACTTTTGTCTTACTGCCTGCATGTTTTTCTTTATCTACAGAGATGGCTTCCCCCAATGTTTTCGATCTGTACCAGACCTAGGAGGAAGAGGAGGTCCCCCTGGTTCGACGAAAATCAGCTAGGAGGCATGATGGCAAATCAAGCAAAGCACCCCCGGCTAAGAAGGGTCGAACAGCTGATCCTTCCAAGGATGGACCTACTGGCCAACCTTCTGCCCAACCTCCTGCTCCTGCTGAAAAGGAGACTGCCCCTGCTGCCAACCCCCCGCCTGCGGCCCGAAGGGAACAGGCCCCGCAAGCACAACTTCCTGGGAGCAAACTCTCGAACCTCTCCCTGCGATCAGCTAAATATCGCCTTGCTCATATCTTGAAGCATGACCGTTGCAGGGAGGCAATGGCTGAAGCTGAGAGCGTGGGGGTCAATCAGATCCTTAACAGGGCTCTTAACGAAGTGGCCAGTGTAAGTATTCTTTCTCTTGGCCTTTATCTTTCCTTCTTGTAATATAGCCTAACTTTTATTCCTTGACTGCAGGCAATGCTGACTATAACTATTGCTCGTACTCGCGCTAGTACTAGCATCGAGCAGGCTCGGGCAAAGGCCGTCGAGGAGTTTCAGGCGAAAGCCATCGAGGAGCTTCAGGCTGCAGAAGCCAGGCATGCTAGGGAGTTGGAGGTGGTCACCCAGCAGAAGGATGCTTTGGTGGCAAAGTTGGCGGAGAATGAAGCTTCTCAAGCAGCTTTGAAGAAGCAGAGGGACGATTACCAGGAGTCCAGTCGAGTCCAATATCGTGAAGTCAAGAGACTTAAGGATGAGCACCTCGCTAAGGACAAGACCATAGTTGTTCTTGAGATCCAAGTGGAACAGCTTAAGCTTACCAATGCCAAGGATCTGGAGAGGTACAAGAACGCGACACTTCGGTGTTTCTATGACTTTTGGAAACACAACCAAGGTGCCGATTTCACTTACTTTCCAGCAAAGGCCAGGAAGGCCGAGCTAGTGCATTGTACTACTTGGTTAGCTGCTGAAGAAGAAAGAGCAAGGGTCCTTGCTTCCCCAAGTATCCAGCCAGCCGCCGATTTGGAGGGACGAGAAGCTGCAGCTGACCAAACTGCTCCAACAGATCCTCCTGCCCCCCAGCTCCTTAAAGTTTTTTTTTTGTTCTTTTTCTTTTCTTTAATTACATGACCTACAGGTCGTTATGTAAAGACTGAATTTTTATTTTTAATCTTGCTACATGGGTAGCAAACTTTCCTTTTACTTTAAACAATTACATCCAAGCAGTACTACTAGCGGTGTAAGAGAATGTTTTTTTGATATTATAATATTTCTCTTTATTACAACATCTGTTCGCATAATCGAACTTAGCATAGTACTTTGGCTTGATTTAACAAAATATAAATTTTGAAAAATACTCTAAGTACCGTAGCATGCTTTCACTCATTTTGTTCATGTGTTTACATACCTCTTGGTATGCTTTGCTATCGATGTACCTTATATGCCCCCCAAGTGACTGAGGAGCTTTAGGTCCTTGGTCACTTGCCTTGACCACAACCTGTGCGAACATTACTGCTCAGTAGGAAATGCAACACTTATAATACAGCAAAACAATACACATAATGAACAAATACTTGTAAAAATAAATTTACAAAGGTTGGCAAGAATGACTGGCTGCGCACAGTCCCTTATAATTCTCATATTAAAAATGGACTAAACATGTCTTTACGAGTGATCTTAAAAAGATCTTACACTTATAAGCGATTAGCCATACAACATGGCTAACCCTTTTTTAAAAACTTGTAAAAAGTAAAAAGTAATACAAGCCAGTCCTTTAAAAAGGACTGTTTATTGGTAATACTTGCGCAGGTGTTATCCGTTCCAATAGCGTGGAAGGAGATCTCCATTTAAGCGTGCAAGCTTGTAGGTGCCTGGATGAAGGACTTCCTCAGTCTGGTAAGGTCCTTCCCAGTTTGGTCCGAGTACTCCAGCAGTTGGGTCGCGGGTGTTTAAGAAAACTCATCGAATTACTAGATCTCCGACGTTGAACTTTCTTTCTTTCACCTTTGAGTTAAAATACCGGATGACTTTTTGCTGGTACGCAGTTACTTGGAGTTGGGCTTTTTCCCGTTTCTCTTCAAGTGAGTCTAGGGACTCCATCATCAGTTGGCTATTCTGGTCCTGGTCGTATGTAATTTGGGTGTGGGGTGGGATCTAACTCGACGGGCAACATAGCTTCATACCCGTACGCTAAGGAAAATGGGGTATGACCTGTCGCTGTTCGATGAGAAGTTCTATACGACCAGAGTACTTCAGGCAGCTGTTCTGGCCATGCTCCTTTAGCATCTTCAAGTCTTTTCTTCAGGGTATCTTTGAGTGTTTTGTTCACTGCTTCGACTTTCCCATTTGCTTGTGGGTGTGCGACTGAAGAAAAGCTTTTGACGATTCCAAGTCTTTCGCAGAAGTCTGTGAATAAGTCATTGTCAAACTGGGTGCTGTTGTCTGAGACAATTTTTTGAGGCAAACCATATCGGCAAACAATTTTCTTGATGACAAAGTCAAGAACTTTCTTGGTCGTTATGGTAGCGAGCAGCTCAGCTTCGGCCCATTTGGTGAAGTAGTCGACTGCTATGACTGCATATTTTACTCCACCCTTTATCGTTGGCAGGGATCCAATCAAGTCTATACCCCATACTGCAAAAGGCCAAGGACTTTGCATCTGCTTTAACTCGTTGGGAGCTGCGCGTGGGATCTTGGAAAATCTTTGACACTTATCGCATTTTCGCACAAACTCCATTGAATCTTCATTCATAGTTGGCCAGAAATAACCCTGCCTTAGAATCTATTTTGACAAGCTATGCCCCCCAGCATGATCCCCACATAAGCCTTCATGTACTTCCCTCATGAGCTCTTTAGCCTTTTCCGGTGTAATGCATCTGAGCAGTGGCATAGAGTATCCTCTTCGGTAAAGGACACCATCGACCAGTATATACCTAGCAACCTATCTTTGAAGAGTTCTGGCTTTGTTTCTATCTACTGGTAGTACTCCATTGTGAGATACTCCAAATATGGTGCCATCCATGTATCCTCCATCCGAATTTCCTTATTGGTTTCGTCTGCTCGTATGCTCGGCTCGCACAATCTTTCTACTGGCACTATATTCAAAGTGTCAGCGTATTTTGCACTTGCGAGTTTGGCTAAAGCATCTGCGTTTGAATTCTGATCTCGGGGAATTTTCTGGAGGGTATACTTCTCGAATTGTGCCAACATATCTCTAGTTTTGTTTAAGTAGGCCACCATTTTGAGGCCCTGTGCTTGATACTCCCCTAAGACCTGATTCACTACCAGCTGTGAATCACTATAGATATCAAGCACTTTTATATTCATGTCTTTGGCTAACATTAGTCCCGCGAGGAGTGCTTCATATTCGGCCTCATTGTTCGATGCAGTGAAATCGAACCTAATAGCGCAGTGAAATCGATGCCCTTCTGGCGTTATCAATATCACTCCTGCTCCTGCGTGAGATTCGTTGGACGATCCGTCCGTCAATAACCTCCACGAAGGAGCTTTGACTTGTGGCTCGGGCGCACTAGGCTCTTCGCACTGCTCGTCGTCTGGGAGCTCAGTGAATTCAGCGATAAGGTCAGCCAAGAATTGTCCTTTTACTGCTGCTCGCAGTGAATATATGATATCGAACTGCCCGAGTTCGACTGCCCATTTTAATAAGCGTCCAGCCGCCTCTGGCTTTTGCAGAACTTGCCGAAGGGGTTGGTCAGTTAAGACTGTGATGGGATGGGCTTGGAAGTAAGGACGTAACTTCCTTGAGGCCAAAATCAAGCAATAGGCTAACCTTTCGATTGGAGGATACCTCAATTCAGCCCCGATTAACCTCTTGCTTACATAGTAAACCGCCTTTTGTATGCCTTCTTCCTCTCACACTAGCACCGCACTGGCAGCAAATTCAGTGATCGCCAGGTAAATGAACAAAGTTTCTCCGTCCATGGGTTTTGATAAAACAGGAGGTTGTGCCATGTGGGCCTTTAAGACCTGGAAAGCCTGCTCGCAGTCTCCTGTCCAGTCGAATTTCTTATTGCCTCTAAGTAGATTGAAGAAAGGGACGCATTTATTCGTCGACTTGGAAATGAATCTACTTAGTGCGGCAATTCTTCCAGTTAAACTTTGCATATCCTTGATTTTCATTGGCGATTTCATGTCGATCAGGTCTTTTATCTTGTCGGGGTTGGCCTCGATTCCTCTCGAATTAACAATAAACCCCAAAAATTTCCCTGATCCTACTCCGAAGGAACATTTGAGAGGATTTAACTTCATCTGATATTTGTTCAGAACGTTGAAACACTCTTGTAAATCCTTCACATGTCCTTCTACTTTTTTCAACTTTACTAGCATGTCGTCCACGTACACCTCCATGTTTACTCCAATCAACTCCTTAAACATGTGGTTGACCAATCGCTGGTAAGTCTCACCAGCGTTTTTCAGTCCGAAGGGCATTACTTTATAACAGTATAACCATGTATCGGTCCGAAAGCTAGTGTGATCCTCATCAGGGGGACGCATACTGATCTGATTGTACCTTGAGTATGCATCCATGAAGGAGAGGATCTCATGTCCTGCAGTTGCATCGACCAACTGGTCGATCCTTGGGAGTGGGAAGCAATCCTTTGGGAGTGAGTAACCTCTGCTAATCCTCAAGCTTAACTCAGAAACCCAATTGCCAAGTTTGACCTAGATCTCCTCTGAACCTCAGCACCAAAAGACCCCAAGGACTGGTGGAGAAGAGCCTAAACCGATGGAGAGAAAAACAGGCTTCTAATTCCCTTTCTTTTCCTTTTCTTTCCTTTTTCCTTCTTTTCTTTCTTTCAGACCCTAGACTTTTCCCACTAAGGCATACAGCAATAGTTATCCTTATCCCAGTTTTTAACTCAAATGACTAAGATACCCTCCCTTTTATCCCTAAGCCTTTAAGTCAACCTAGGGGCATTTTGGTCATTTCACCCAATTCCCGCTAATTCCTCGAGTGTCTCTAATATTTACCACTTACTTCCCGACACCTAAATAATCACCAATTATATTCCCCAATGTCAAAATGGACTCCAATACATTCTCTAAATTCCCATAATACCCCCAGGCTCGCCCCGAGCCGGGTATAAATCCTCGTCGTGACTTTTTCTCTAACCTGCTCACTAGAATCGTCTCGAATCACAGATTACAAATATATCCACATAATAATGTGGTCTCGACAATTTATCACATATATATACAATTATACCCTCAACGGGCCAAAATTACAATTATGCCCTTTCTAACCTAATCAGTGCCTACATGCATACTAATACACATAGTCATATAGCATACTTTTAATCATTAAATCACATATATTCCAATTATGCCCTCCTGACACACTAATCAAGGCCCTTAAGCCTTATTAGTAAATTTGGATCGTTACAGATTCCTTTTGACCACACTCAAAATCGCCTACATTCTAGAATCCACTCTAGAACCTCTCCCAACGCCATCCAACAAGGACACTCCCGAGGAGGTAGAGAAGAGAAGGAAGAGGGAGGAGGACAATCTCCTTTGTAGGGGTCATATCCTCAATGCCCTTTCCGATAGGCTCTATGACCTCTACACTGAGACCAAATCGGCCAAGGAGATATGGGATGCACTTGAGAAAAAGTTTAAGGCAGAAGAGGAAGGTACCAAAAAGTTTTTGATATCTCAATACTTCGGTCTCAATTTTTTGTGTGATAAACCTATTCTTCCTCAAATTCATGAATTTCAAATAATTGTTAACAAATTGAAAGTGTTAATGATTGAGCTTCCCGAGGCCTTTCAAGTTGGTGCTATATTGGCTAAATTACCACCAACTTGGAAGAGCTATAGGAAAAGAATCCTTCATAAAAATGAGGATTATTCTTTGGAGGAGATCCAAAAGCATATTCGAATCGAAGAGGAATCGATATGTAGAGATAAACTTGTGGAGGGGTCTAATGGAGAGACTTCCAAAGCTAATCCGGTGTCACAACTAAAACATCCCAAAAACAAAGGGAAAAAGGGTAATGAGAAACCTTTCGTTCCAAAAACCAACCCAAACAAGTTTAAGGGTGAGAAAGGTCCTTGCTTCATGTGTGGGAAAAATGGTCACTATGCTAGAGAGTGTAGGCATAGAAAAGACCAACAAGGACCTAAGGTGAACGCAACTCAAGAGGAGAACATAGTTGCTACCCTTAGTGAGGTGAATGCGGTCCAAGGCAAGGTGAAAGGGTGGTGGTATGATACATGTGCCACCGTCCATGTCACCTATGACAAATCATTGTTCAAGGCCTTGAAGAGTCAAAGGGCAACCTTGAGATACAAATGGGCAATGAGGGGAAATCCAAGGTACTTGGCAAAGGTACTATTGAAGTCTACTTCACCTCCGGCAAGAAAGTTACATTAGTGAATGTACTTTATGTTCCTGAAATGAGTAGAAACTTGGTAAGTGGTGATTTTCTTGGAAAGCCCGGCATTAAAGCAATTTTTGAGTCTGGTAAACCTATACTTACCAAATCAAATGTATTCTTGGAAAATGGTACTCTTGTGAGGGAATGGTTAAATTGTGCAACAATGATGTAACTTTCAATGTTATCAATAAAAATGCTAATTCCGCCTATATTATTGAGTATGATTCTTTATTTTTGTTGCATCTTAGACTATCGCATATAGGTTTTTCTACCATGAAAAGAGTAGTAAAATGTGGTATGATTGCATGCAATATTAAAAACTGTTGTAAATGTGAAACATGTGTTAAGGCAAAAATGAT
The DNA here is from genome assembly GCF_963169125.1 of Humulus lupulus. NCBI lineage: Eukaryota > Viridiplantae > Streptophyta > Magnoliopsida > Rosales > Cannabaceae > Humulus > Humulus lupulus. The sequence goes on along the minus strand of NC_084800.1, from coordinate 142,133,352 downwards.
TAAGAAACCATTTCCTAGTGTAGAAAGATCATCTAATTTACTAGATTTAATCCATAGTGATCTTTGTGAATTAAATGGTGTTTTAACTAGAGGTGGTAAAAGGTATTTTCTTACTTTTATAGATGATTTTAGTAGATATACCTATGTGTTCCTTTTAAAGCATAAAGATGAAAATTTCGATGCTTTTAAATTGTATAAATTAGAAGTTGAAAATCAACTAAATAAAAAGATTAAGGTGCTAAGAAGTGATAGAGGAGGAGAGTACTTCTCTAATGAATTCAATACATTTTGTGAAGAAAATGGTATAGTTCACGAGTGCACTGCACCTTATACACCACAACACAATGGTGTTGCCGAAAGGAAAAATAGGACTTATCTAGAGATGATAAATTCTATGTTGGTGTTTTCTAAGTTGAACTTTAACTTATGGGGTGAAGCGCTTCTAACCGCTTGTCACATTCTTAATCGAATGCCAATGAAGAAAAATGAGATATCTCCATATGAGTTATGGAAAGGAAGAAAACTCAACATAGGGTACTTCAAAGTGTGGGGTGTCTTGCATATTGCAAGAAAAACGAACCTAATAAAACAAAGTTAGGTTCAAGAGCCATAAAGTGTGCTTTTGTTGGTTATGCCAACAATAGTAAAGCTTATAGGCTATTAGACTTAGAGTCTAATATTGTGATTGAATCTAGAGAAGTTGAATTTTTTGAGAATATGTTATGTGACAACAATTCTCAAGCTTCAACATCTCTAAAGGAGAATTTGTTATATGAGAAACATTCTCAAGCTTCTACATCCAAAGTTGATTCTCAAGAGGAGAATTCTCAAAAGGATGTAAAGCAACCCTTTGAACCTAGAAGAAGTCAAAGACTTAAAAATCATAAAAGTCTAGTAGTGGATGAGACAGATTCTCAACGAATTTCGTTCTACATTGTAGAAGGAAATAGAGAGGAAGTTATTAGGAAAATTCCTATTGTACTTCTCGTTGAGGATGATCCTAAGACTTAAAGAGAAGCTATGCAATCAAGAGATAGTGCATTTTGGATCTTCTCAATAGCCTCATTAGTCTTCTGAACCATCTCGAATCCCAAATACTTCCTCTCACCCATCTTGTCCCAATGAATGGGCGATCTACACTTCCTCCCATATAACATCTCATATGGAGCCACTCCAATCGTTGATTGATAACTGTTAATTTATGAAAACTCAATCAACAGGGGATACTTACTCCAAGACCCCTCAAAGTCTATCACACACGCCTTGAGCATGTCCTCCAAAACCTAAATCATCCTCTCAGACTGTCCATCGGTCTGAGGATGAAAGGTCGTACTAAACTTTAGCTGAGTTGCCCTAGCCTTCTGCAATCCACCCCAAAACTAGGAGGTAACTATAAAATCCCGATATGATACTATAGACTTGGAGGTAATATCCTCCCATTTCCACTCGAGAATACCCAAAGGTTGTAGCGACCCCGCTGGTCGCTGATGCTCAGCCTTCACTTGCTGACAGGTCAAACACTTAGCCATGTACTCCACCACATCCTTCTTCATCCCAAGCCACAAATATAACGTCCGTAGATCCTGATACATCTTTGTGATGCCTAGATGAAGTGATTATGGTGTGGTATGGGATTCATTAAGTATCTCTCTCCTAATACCCATTTCAATTTGAACACGGATCTGATCCTTATATCGTAGCAAACCAGTCTATGAAATGGAATAGTCCTTAGCCACTCCAGCTAAGACATTCCCTTTAACTTCCTGCAATAATGAATCAACCATCTGACTCTGTCTTATCTTCTCCAGGAGGGTAGACTACAAGGTAATATTGGCCAACCGGCCCATAACCAACTCTGTCTTTTCTCTAGTCATCTCCTCTGCTAACTCCTTTGATATCTGTGTAGAGCTAAACAACTGTCCCGGGCCCCTCCGGCTAAACGCATCTGCCACTATGTTGGATTTCCTTGGGTGGTAAAGGATGTCACAATCATAGTCCTTCACCAGTTTCAGCCAATGCCTCTGCCTCATATTCAAATCCTTATGGGTGAAGAAATACTTCAAGCTCTTATGATCGGTGTATATCCTGAACTTCTCCCCATACAGATAATGTCGCCAAACTTTCAGTGCGAATACCACCGCTACCAATTCCAGATCATGGGTAGTGTAATGCCCTGAATTCTCCGATATGGTTTAGTGGCAGTTTAGTAGGCTGGGAGAGCCATGCCTAAAGCACCCTCGGCGTCACGCCCCAGCGCCGTGGCCTCGTGCCCCAGCAGGCGTTCGGCCTTGCGCAGCCATGCCTGAAGCACCCTCGGTATCACGCCCCAGTGCCATGGCCTCGTGCCCCAGCAGGCGTTTGGCCTCACGCAGCCTCGCCCGAAGCACCCTCGGCGTCACGCCCCAGCAGGCGTTCGACCTCGCGCAGCCGCACCCGAAGCACCCTCGATCTCGCGCCTCAGCGCCATGGCCTCGCGTCCCAGTAGGCATTCGGCCTCGCGCCCCGAGCGAACCACGCCATCATATGGCCACACGAGGGGGAGGGCCTCGTGAAGGGAACTTGTGAGCAGCTAGGGAGCCATGCCATCATGTGGCCACGCAAGGGAGGCCTCACGAAGAGGACTCGTGAGCAGCCTGGGAGCCACGCCATCAGGGGGCCACGCGTCAGGAGAGTCGCACCACCAAGGGGCTCGCGAGGGAGGCATTTCACCTCGGACCCTTAGACATCTAGAGAGGCCACGTGCTTATCACCTATGCCCGTGGGTGGCCTCGAGGTGCTTCAGGCATCTCATGCCCAGGACCCGAGAGCCCCACCTCACGTCACGACCATTACATACACCAAGTGTCCCATTCCCCATATCTTGAGACCCCAATGCTTAGAGGCTCCGGTACGAGTCGAGTGGAACACACTTGTACAATCTAGTACTGGGTACAGCCGTTAAGACCCTATATGTCGAGTACGGACACCCATACCAGTGGGGGAGTGGGAATGCTGGGATAAGAGTTATGGCCCGTACATCTACGGCCAGGAGTCAGAGTCGACACCACTACCACCTGCGCCACTATGTCTGTCACCACTCCTCTGACATGGGTACGGACAAGTAGTGGAGACATCCTCCTGACGCCTGCCCCTGTACTAGATGCATGACCACAACCTCTGAAACCACTCTCCTGACAGAGTACTTATGTACCACTTGGTCTCCTGGACCACCATGTACCCAGGGCCATTAGAGCCTACTATAAAATGAACTCTAACTCCACCTGAAAGGGGGTTGGAAAATTTACTGTAGCAAGTGCTTGAGAGTGAATGAAATATTGATTTCTCCATGGTTGTTCTGCCATTGTTCTTGAGTTATTACTTAAATTCCTAAGGTTTTTTTTTTGACAATCTTTGCTTTGCAATTTTTTCCAACTGAACTTAGTTGACGAGTTCTCACCGTCAATAACAACATACAAACTAAACCAAGTCGACTAGACGACAAAAATCTAGGTTTATATACAAGCATCTCCCAAAAATCCTCTGGCTGTGGCAGCCAGGCTGACCAAACATGTACACGCCGCCTCACGCCTGCTATACTCATGGTTGGTTGACCTTCTCTTTACCCTTACCTGCACCACAGAGCATTTGTGAGCCGAAGCCCAGCAAAAAAACCCACAAACAGATAACATATGCAACACATATATCAAGCATATAAAGAGGCCACCAATAGGCTAAACACATACAGCCTAGCTGTCCCAGGCATTTACCAAGCCCTGGGTTCACAGACCAAGCCGTGAGGATATCCCAGGTATCCTTTTAGGGACTCGCCCTGGCAACTCGCACTCCACATGCTCAACGCTGCTCCCGGCCCCTTTCCGTTCTCGGCCTTGCACTCAACATGCCCAACGTTGTTCCCGGCCCTTCGCCGTTCTCGGCCTACACCGTTCCCAGCTCTCGTCGATCATTCACATAATAACATACATAGTATAACAAGCAAGTACAGAATTCTAGCATAATCAGTTTAAGGGCTACGCCCCGCAGTTCTAACATATTGGGCTCGGCCCTCCATATCAATCTATTCAAACACAATGGGCTCAGCCCTGCACACAAGCTCTATGGGAACAAGGGTTTTCTTACCTGAGTCCCGAGCTCTCCGAGCACCGATGTCCTGAGCACAGTCCTCAAACTTGAGCCTCTCCGAATCCCTAGTCACAACATATTAACAATATCCATCCATCAAATTCTAATCCAATAAATAACTTCGAGCCAAAACCCTAACCTCCAAGACCTTGAATTCTATCAATCCGTGTGATAAAATACATCCCGAGCCTTGCCCATTGAATTCCCAAGCCTAAATACCCTTAAAAACACAAATTGGCACTAAGAGCCGCGACCCTACCCACAAGCGTCGCGGCTAGCCTCAAAATAGAGGCTAGCTTCCCACTGACACCCACACGGGCCGCGGCGCGCATGAATCTTCTCGGCCTCCCATGGCCACGCGCGCACGGGCCGTGGCGCGCCCCTCCTAGGGTCGCGGCCCTCACCTCCAAACCCAGATTTTTCACCCTTTTTCCTGCGTTTTCTTCAAGCCAATCCTCACCAAAACCAAGCTAACAATCCTAGATAATCAACACCATCACTCCAGCTCATTATCAACATCAAAACCCATTAAAATCTACCCCAAAACTTAACTAGATCACTCAAGAACAATTCAAACTTGCTAACATGCATACTCTAACAACCAGCTGCAATTCTAAACATAACCACTATAATTAAAGTTTACCTCTTGCTAAATTAAACCTTAGAACCAGCCCCCTTATGCTCCAAGCTCCCTAAATCCCAGCTGAACTCCTTAAACCTTCAAGTTGATTCCCAAAGTTTCCCTTTAAATTTGCCTTAGAGAGTGAAAGAGAGAAGAAAATAAAAGATATCCTTGGCTGAGAAGAGAAGTGCAAGTCGGTTTCTCTAAGTTTCTAAACAATTCTCCCTTTTGTTTTATTCACTTAAATCTATGTGGTTACCTTAAGGCTCGGGGTACCCAAAACTTCCCCGAGGGCAAATTGGTAAATTTCCCTAATATTCCCGCCTAGACATTCTATCCTCAAATATATCTCCAAATATTTATTTCCATGTCCCGATAATCCCATAACACACCTAGTACCCAAATTACCCCTCGACTCGCCCCGAGTCGGAATCTCAACCCCGTTGTGACTCTCTAGCTAACCGCTCCCCAGGACTGTCTCGGATCATGTTGCACAAACATATCACATATATATAACATTTATCACATTTATACCCCTAATATCCAGACGGGGTCCACATGCGCATTTAACTCAACTAAACATGCATCATAATCATATACTCACATATATCCACGTATAAACATATTAAATCATTTATTGCCCTCCAGGCACACTAATCAAGGCCCTAAGCCCGATTAGCAAATTCAGGTCGTTACAACAACAGTTATCAGTCTACCATTGGAGTTGCACCTTATGAGATGATGTATGGTAGGAAATTTGATCTCCCATTCATTGGGATGAGACAGGTGAAAGGAGATACTTGGGTCCTGAGGCAGTTCAGAGGACCATTGAGGCCATTGAGAAGATTAGAGCTCGGATGCTCGCTTCTCAGAGTAGACAGAAGAGCTATGCAAATCCCAAGCACAGGAATGTGGAGTTCCAAGTGGGAGACTATGTCTTCATTAGAGTCTCGCCATGGAAAGGGGTGAGAAGGTTTGGGAAGAAAGGCAAGCTGAGCCCTAGATTTGTAGGTCCATTTGAGATCCTGGAGAGGATTGGTCAAGTGGCTTACAGATTTGCTTTGCCTCCAACATTGTTAGCTGTGCATAATGTGTTCCATGATTCAGCTCTTCGGAGGTATGTATCTGATGTGAATCATATTTTGAGCTATGAAGATCTGGAGCTTGAACCAGATCTCTCCTTTGAGGAGCAGCTAGTTCAGATACTTGACAGAAAGGATAAGGTCCTCAGGAATAAGACGATACCTTTGGTTAAGGTGTTGTGGAGGAACAACAAGGTCGAGGAAGCGACCTGGGAGCTGGAGTCAGATATGCAGAGTCAGTATCCCGAGCTGTTCAGGTAAATTTAGAGGACGAAATTTCTGTAAGGAGGGGATAGTTGTAATGCCCCGAAATCCCTAATGCGGTTTAATGGCTGGATTAGTAGGCCGGGAGGGCCATAACTGTTTAATTATTCCATTAAATGAATATATGCATGTTTATGTGAATTATATTATAATATGATGTTAAATGCATGCATGTGGGTCCACATTTCATGACAGGGGTATTTTGGTAATTTGGCTTGTTGAAGGCGTAATTGTATATTTGTATGCATGTCGGTGATATATTGTTGAGGCCACATTATAATGTGGATTTTTTCGAGCTATTCGGCATGAGACGATCTTTGAATATTATGTAGCGGTTTAGTCATAACGGGATTAAGTTCGAGGCTCGGGGTGAGTCTCGGAATGTTTTAATGATTAGAACGTTGCCAGGAGTATAAGGGTAACGGGATATGAATTTTTGGTATTTGAGAATATCGAGAATAGCGGGAATTGGACAGCGTTAATTATGATTAACGAAATAGGTGAAAGATGACGATTTTACCCTTGGGGAGACTTTAGAAGCTTTAAATGACCTAGGGGCATTAGGGTCATTTGGATTGAGATATATATGATTTTGGTTGGCTGTAGAAACATACAGAACAAAACAGAGCCCTCACTTCTTCTTCACGTACATCACCTTCCCTCTATTTTCCTTTGAAGTTTTTGGTCCCAAATTGAAGAATCAAGCTAGGAAATCAAAGCTTGGAGGTTATAGACTTAGTTCATTTATTGAGGAGGATTCAAAACCAGCTTGAGGTAAGAAATTGTCCATGAATTCCAAGTATTGCTCTGTTTTTATTTTAGTTTTCAGCTTATAGATTTTGATGTGGATAGTTGGAATCAATAGGAGTTTTTGTGTAAGATTGATTGGGTTTTGATGAGGGTATGATGTAGATGAAGTTTAGGGGTTGAATTGGGTGTTTTGTTAAGGTTTGGGATTGGTTTGGAAGGTTGGTTTCAAAGGGGAATCGCAAGGAGGGAAAATCAGAGGAGTTGTTGGTCTAAAGCTGGCGCCCCAGCGCTATGCAGGGCAGAGAATGGCCTTCTCTGTTTCTGGGGCAGTGCCCCAGTGCTGGTTGGCAGCGCCTAGGCACTAGGTCAGTTTCAGGGAATGTTATTTTCAAGGCTCAGGATGGTTTTTAAGGCTCGGGGGTTGGTTCCTTTACCCCTTTTGAGTAGATTGAGAGTCCCGAGAGTGAGGGATTAATCTCGGGAGTGTGGTTTAGATTGTGAACCATTCATTGATTTACTTTATTAATGGTTTCTAATTGGTTATGATTAGGTAACCGCTAAGGAATCTAAAGGTTGATCGTTCTCAAGGGTCATTCTTATATTAATTCTCGCTCGAACCAGAGGTAAGAAAACTACACCCCATATGTGACATGCATGGATATTCGTGAGGCATGTTGAGTGTTTAAATGTGGACATGGATTGATTATTGAATGCTTAGGAAATCTTGCTCACTTGTGCATGGTACAGACTAATTAGTCAGATTTGGCAAAGGTGTCAGTATCAACTGTGAAGCTGGGACTTATTAGTCAAGTTCAGCAGTGGTATTGGGCACTGGTCACACAGTGCTGACTTATAAGTCAGGACGGCCTTAGCATGTTCAACGCAAGCCAATAAAGATTAGATCTAATCGACATTTGCATTAAATGACTCAGAAGAGCGTTAATGCCGGACCGACCTCAAGTTCGATGAAAACTAAAAGTGCTTGTGTGATTTACCCATCAGTCACTCATCTGTTAAGTTAGAGACTTACCCATCAGTCCCTCATCTGTTTAAGCTAGTGACTTACCCAGCAGTCACTCATCTGTTTAAGCTAGTGACTTACCCAGTAGTCACTCATCTATTTAAATTAGTGACTTGCTTGTCAGTCACTCATTATGGTTTGCCGAAACCTCAAGTGTTGAATCACTCATCTGTTTAAGAGCTATAAGCTCTCTGTGATTATAATAATAATCAGTTGTTAATATCTATATGCAATATTGTGTTCTCTTGCTGGGCTTTGGCTCATGGGTGTTATGTGGTGCAGGTAAAGGGAAAGAAAAGCTCAACCAGCCTTGAGTGGAGAGCTTAGGTGGTGATGTGTACATATGCGGCCGCTTGACCGCCACGGCCAAGGATTTCTCAAAGGAACTAGGGGGTTTACCCTATTTTTGCCGCTTAGGTCAGCGGGTTTGTAAATTTGAAACAGTAATGACCATTTTGAGTTGTAAATAACTTGTAAAAGATTTTATGGGCCCATGAATAGTTTTATGTATTAAATAAAATATATCATTTCCTTTTTATTGGTTTTCCACCTTAGCCTGTTAATAATACTTAGAAGCACGTTTTAACCAAAGGACTCGGGTAGCGAGTCAAATTTCTGGAGTAACCAGGGATTACACAGCCTAAGTGGGAAAATATAATTTGGGCTCTAGTCCTTGTCAATCCCTCGGCCGTTGCAGTCGAGAAGCTACAGATTAACACACTGCCCCCAAAGCTCCCCTACTTATGGCTGGTCAAGTTTTCCATTTCCCTTACCTACACAACATAGCACCCGTGAGCCAAGGCTCATCAAGAAAATTTAATTCACAGTCACAAATGAACAACATTATACATAGAGTAAATTCAGACCAATCAAGTCAATAATAACAGAACATAAGCAACAAGCTAGGCAATAATAAACAATTTAATCCAACATGTAATTCAATCTCAGTATTTAGCACATTTAGTTAACTATTGGGGCCCTTAGGATGAGCCCTGTAGTTATTTAGCTGACCCCAGCTCACTTAGGCCCAACTGCATTCCGCACACTTAACATCAACCCCGACTCCCTTAGCCCAACTTTAGGATCAAATATAACAGATAGACAGATTGCGAAAAATGCAATCGAAAGCAGCACAAACAAACATGCCTATCCAAATATCCTCAAACAAATATATATTCACAATCTCACGTATATTCATTTAAAGGGGGCTCTCAGCCCCATTCACAACCCGAGTGCAGTTTTCTTACCTCGAGTCCCGAGCATGAACCTCAATCATGAGCCTTAACAATAACCCTAGTCACAAAGCGATAATGGAAAAATATTAAAACCTAAACCAATTAAAAGATTTAGAATAACATACTAGCCTCTGGGGCCTCGAATTTTATTAAACCGGGTAGTGGAAGTCTTCCCGAGCCATTAGGTTTGAGTTCTCGAGCCTAAAACCTAATTTGGCCAAGTCTGCCTATGCGAGCCGTGACTTGGCCCTGAGGGTCTCGATGCTCATCCAAGCCAGGGGAACCCAACCCTAAATTCCCAGGGACATGCATAGCGACTTGCCCCTTAGGGTCGTAGAGCGCCCACGAAACAAAAGCCCCCCAGGGCTTCTAGGTTTACGCTGGCCGCGACGCCCAAGAACAGGGTCGCGGCGCGCCCCCGTGAACCCCGAATTCCCAGATCTTTCTTGCATTTTCTCCCAACCAAATTTAGTAAAAATGTCATTGTAACCTTGAACTAAAACCAGAATTGAGTCTAGAACTCTTAACAACACAGCCTAGGTATTATAATTATCAAAAAACTAACCACAATTCTCTCCCCATTTCTGCAATTAATGCTAACATTAAAACCCAGCCAAAACCTATCTTAATAGAAGAATTTCATCAGAAAATTCAAGACTTAGACCTTACCTTGATGGTGATTCTGACCCTAAGCTTACCCACTAGTGATCCTAGCTAAAATTCTTCTATTCCAAAACTTCAACCTCTTAGATTTCCAAGCTAGCTCTCCAAAACTCCAAAGGTTTCCCAAATCACAAGAGAGGGAGAGATGAACGTGAGAGTGAAAGACCTGAGGAATTCTGGTTGTTTCTAGCTAACTCATGTGGTTCCCTAAGTATATCCCATAATAAAAAGACAAAAATACCCTCGAACTTATTCCTTAGCCTCCTATGGCCATTAAGGGCAAACCCGTCATTTTACCACATTTCCCGATAAACCTCGAGTAGCCCTATATATCCTGGCACGCGCAATTAATCACCAAATAATTACCTGTTGCCCGATAAATCCCAAATATATGTTAAGTTTTCCAAAATACCTCTAGGCTCACCCTGAGCCGGGTATTAGACCCTGTTGTGATTATTCTGCTAATCCGCTCACTAGGATCACCTCGATTCGAATACTGCATATATATATCCACATAATAATGTGGTCTCAATCATTTTACACATATAATTATGTTTATGCCCTCAACGAGCCAAAATTACAAATATGCCATTATTAAGAAGAACGGGCCCACCTACATATTTAATGCACATAAACATGCATATATATTCATATTATCATATAAATTATGTATGCCACATAGTCACACATTTAATCAACAATTTCACACATATATATCCAATTATGCCTTCCTGGCACGCTAATCAAGGCACTAAACCTTATTAGCATTTTTCGGACGTTACATATACTGTCAAGGGTAAAGATGTCACACGCAAGATTAATGGAGGAAATGACTAAATTGCAAATTAATTCATTTTCTAGGGCTAAGTGATTGTTGACCCTCAAATCGGTCAACAACACGGAGTCAGATAAACGATATAAGATGAGATGAAAACAAGAAGAAATTCAAATGGAAAGCACACGACACAAACGATTTACAGTGGATCAGCCCCAATTTGATGGTAATGACCTACGTCCACTTAGTGTTCCTATTGATGTTGAATCCCAACACTGTGATCAATGAACTAGGGTTCACGAGTTTCACAAGCCTTGGGAAGATTACAACTTCGGTGAATAATCACACTATATTTTTTCTCTCATAGTACAAAGATGAAAAGTTCAAAAAATTCCCTTCCTTGAGCCCTTTGATTCTTATCCATAGGCTCAAGAAGAGTACATGGGCCGATGGGCCTTAATTATCATTAACATTCATGTATCTAGGTAATAACATAAATTACAATTAATGCAAATATTACAAGATTGCATATCCAAAAGGAAGTAAATGAAAGTATGCGACCAGACTGGTCGCACCTAAGCGTGATGCTTGATAAATCAATGACTTTCTGGTCGATGGTCGAACAAGATTCATTCACTTAATGTCGTCACGTGCTCGCCACGTGTAGGTCAATCCTGCCACGTCATCGGGAGCTGTTTTTGGGTAAACATTTACCCCCCAAGTTTATTTTACTGCGACCAGTATAAAGTAAACTTACACAACCGACCCTTTGCATGCCCTATCAAATCTGTCAGAGTCATCCATGCCTCCTCAAAAAAAGGCAACCAATCATGTCTTTGTAGTTTCCCAAAAAGTGATTTGACGGCTATTACGCTTTCCCATGCCTCGAGAAATCACCCCTCGTGATTACCTCTGTAACCGTGCTTCGACCAATATATAAATAGCATTTCATATTTACCTTTCACCTTTTACTTTCTATCTCTTTCTCAAGAACACTGAAAAACAATACCCTTCAAAATCAAAAAACCCAAACGATCCCAACGATCCATGGAGCTTTTGCCCAGCCATTCATCGTCTCGGAAGTTTGAACTAATCTTCATCCAAGTAAGTATCTCAAACTTCTCTGTCGTTAGACTGCCATGCAATATTTAATTTCTTGTTTGTTTCGGACTTAGAATTCATGAATGTTCTTGAAAAACCGATTTGGGGTAAATGGGCACGTAGATATTATTAGCACAATAGGATAAGGAAAAAACACGATATGAGGTTTAGGAATTGGCTTGGGAGTTTGGATTATTGATTTAAGGTGTAAAATAGAAGTAAAAATTTGATTTTTAGGCATGTAGAAAAAACTGGCTTTTTCCCGCCCTTTCAGAGTCGAAATTTTTTTCCTGAAAAACTTTTCACTTCTGCTTTTTAATCCATTTTCCAAACTGTTCGCATAGAATTTAGTGTTTTTGTTAGAATGCTGCAGGTCGTATAAAAGCTTAACTTTTATACATGAGCAACGTTATTCCAACTTTTCCACTTTCTTAGTCTATTGGTCGTAGATTCTCATCTCCCCTTCTCTGTTTGCAGATTTTCATGCACGACACGTGGGGAGGTGAGAGGCCGATCAACGACGACTTGCTTGCACAGTTACTCAAAGATCAAGAAAAGTCGTCGCTACTAATCCCGGAAATTCCTTTTTCTCATAACCCTTCTAATAGACCTTCAACCAGTCCAACAAACATGGGTCAAGTAAAGTCCATTGCTCAAAAAAGAAAGAAAACAGTCACTCCTCCTGCCAAACAGCCTGCTCCTCGGGCTGAAAATCCTTCGACCAGCCACAAGCTGAAAACACTCCTCAGCCAGAAATTCAAACAATGGCCCAACCTCAGGACGTCCTTCAACCAGAAGTTGAATGGTACGTGGTACCTCCTAGCAACATCACAGCTAGGATGGTAGGGAATTATCTCAAGAAGTATGGACTTCCTGGGATAACCCTAATCAAGCCTACCATCGACCAGTGGGCAAACCTGCCTATGGGCGCCTTCAGCGCTTGGTCGAGATATCATATCAAGGCAGGGGCAACCTTGCCTCTTCATCCATTTTTATAGGGGATGGACAACTACTTCGAGGTCGCCCCCTTCCAAATCACCCCAAATGGATAGAGTGCTCTCTGCTCTCTATATCATGTACAGCCATAAAAAGTGGCTCATTCCTACGCCACACGAGGTCAACTACTTATTTGATCTCAAGTCCAACCCCAATGACAACAACACGGGGTTCTTCCACTTCTACCACCAGGAATCTGCTCGCACTTTCCTGAGTGATATCACCCACAAATCCAATGTGGGGAACTACTTCCAAGAGTACTTTTTAACACCAGACCTGGTCGCCAACAATCTGGCCTTCACTGAATGAGGTAAATTATTTTATTCATTGGTCGTTTAATTTCCTTTAGCTTTTCCGCATGCTCCTTAGAACTTTGGTATTCTTCAGTTCCGTGGCGCCGACCAACTCCCACTTTAGAAATGGAGATACGAGCAGCTTCCCTAGCCAGCATGACCGACATAGAAAAAAGCATTAAAGAGTTGGTCACGGAGAATAATCTAAGGCCGATTGGCCTTTTGGCCCCTCACTAAAATGTGAGGGTGTAAAACGCCCTTAACTAGTACTTAATAAAACATTTACATTTACATTTTCAATGGTTTATAATAGAAAGCCACTTATTATAAAGGTTTCAATAGGGTCTTGCTTAAAACATGCAAGTTAGGCCCAAAATTTTAAAAAGAAAATATCAGTTTCATGCAAAGTTCTAAAACAACCAAAAGTTCAAGTCCCACTAATAAGTTTTAAAAAGTCTCATTAAACATAACATTATTAAAAGAAAATGGCGTTTTAAACTAATCGTTTCTCGTCCATAGGATGCCCCCACGCCATACACACCACGACGATAGAACTCCCCACATCACCATGCGTGCCATAGAGAAACCTATTTGCTACCTGGAAGGGAAAGTAAGGGGGTGAGCTAAAAGCCCAGTAAGGAAGTACAAACAACAAACAAGTAAGATACAACAAATCACAAACACATTCATTCATCTTTAAACATCATAGCATCATCGTCATAATGGCGTCAATATCATAAACATAAACATATTCACGTCAACATTAACATCATCATTATATCATAAACATCATAACATCACCATAACATAAACATCATAGCATCATTATAACAAAACATCATAACATAACAAAACATTATAACATAATCATAAATATCACAAAACATCATAACATAATCATAAACAATTCATTGTGAACATGGCCCGCTAACTTGTCCATGCCACCTTTTGAGGTAAACAGGAGTCTCTAGTCCTTGAATAACCTCAGTGCATCCGCCCTTGGAGTTATGTCTTTATATCCTTAGTAACTCGGGTTACGTCTTCATATCCTTAGCAACCCATTTTGATGTGTCGCGTTCATCACGCTGACATCCATTACATAAAACTCGGTTACGTCTTCATATCCTTAGTAACCTCTTTATTTGATGTATCGAATTCATCACGCTAACATCCATTCATATCATACAGCATTCATACAAGCCAACATATCATCACATTATAGCATTCATAATTCTTAACATTTTCATTCACACAACAGTCTTACCATTCATAGTATAAACAATCATAAATTTTATCTAACTTCCTTACCTCAGGTCCAGGCTAAGTAAAACCACAACTTCTCAACGAGCCTATACCATAATCAAAACGACATTCCTTAGCTTCACATAATTAATATTTTGCCCGTTCATATAACTCATGTGTGCATGGGCCATGCGCACATGGTGAGAATTACACACAACATACAAATATGCTTAGTTACACATAAGGTCATAAAAGGAATAATGTTCATTCTACATATATTGCATGCATGATCCTTCTATAAAAACTACATGGTTGCATAATAGACATAATTTTGGACGTAAAAGTGAATTTGCATGTAACATGCATACGTGGGAACGTTGCGTAAATGTGGCATTTAAAACGATAATTTCATGCGTCTTACTTCTATCGTTTTAAAAATAATAGACTTGTAGCATGTTTTGTTTATCATTGTTTATCTTCTTAAAGTTACTAGGTTGATTAAATCTCCCAAGAAATTCTTTTTATTTCATAAAAACAATTTTATTTAGCCATTAAGAATATATAAACGACTCATTTATTATTTTTAATTACAAAGAAAAGCAAAGGCATTGGAAATTATTTTAAAAAGAAAATACCTATGATTATCATGTCTCCTTAGAAAATAACAATTTAATTTAAGTTAATAGAATTTCATATTTTGATGTGAGAAAAATGATAATTTTAAGTGTGGGAAAAATATATTTTGTTTGAATTATTTTAAATACTAAATTTTATGTAACACAAATTCATATATGAAAATTAAATAACTATTTAAAAAATTTTAAACTAAACTTTCAACCATTATTTAAAAATCACAAGTGGATTAAATCCAACATTTTTCTTAATCCAATTAAAGAAAATCATAACTTGTAAAATAACCACTCATATTATATTAAAAAAATATCACTTTTAAGTTTTACCATTGTTTTGGTTATTTATTTATTTCAAAATACCAATCAAATTCATTTTATTGAAACACACTTTATATGTTTAAACAAAAATTCCAGCAATCAAATTTTATCATTAAAATCACCATCCTTATTTTTAAAAACTCATATTTTCTCAAAAATATATAAAAAAAAAAATCTGTAGGTATTTATTTACACAAAATATCATTTCAAGGCATAATTAAATTTCTCATCAAACTTCTTAAAACATCAAAACACTTGCAAATTTTATTTAAGCACTCAAAACATTATTCTCATCATAAACAACATCATTTTTGCACACAAAAAAAAACAGCAAGCACATTTAATCATAAAATTCATTCTTTTCATTATATTCACAAAATTCATGCTTATTTATGTACAATATTCCAACACAAACCCTAACAAGCTTCTAACCTCTTTAATCACTTTAATCACATCATGAGCATACAATAATTCATCAATCACTTGAAACTTATTCACAAGTCATGAACAAATAACCACCCTTGATCTTGTGTTAAACATACTCTCAATATATTATTACCATGCAATTATTACAAAGAACAAAACCATCATAACTTCATACAAGATCTTGCCACAACCTATCATGATCTCTAATATTAAATTGACATTAAACATAAAAAAAAAATAACCATCATGCTTTTGAATATCACCTTTAGGCCGAAATTCCCATAGCTAAAATAATCAAATCCTTTCATGTTATTTTTAAAAGAGATATTCATCATCATTTTTATAGATCACAATTTAAAACATTTGTATATTTTCACATAGAGTCTTTAAGCCAAAACATACCCACCATCATCAAATCATAGAAGATCCTTAAACAACATATCATCAACACCACATTTCAATAAGATTAATCATCTAATATATCAAAGGAGAACAAAACAATGAATCAACATTCTCAAACAATATTCTCCAAACCGCAAGAAACCAAAGATAAAAACAATAACCATGAGACAAAAAGGTTCCCGTTACCTCTCTTGCTAGAACTCAAGGACAATAGTGACAATAACCCAAACTATGGCCACCACTTGTTCAAGCCTAGGGTTTCGAAACCCACATGAAGAAAAGAAAAAAAAATGATCTTAGATTCAAGAAGATGTAGAAATTAACATCACTATGAACCCAAATACTTACCCTAGGGATTTCGAACACTAGCCTCCAATCCTCTTGCAACAAAATCCAAACCTATCATCACCATCATTTTGCCTTGCTTAGAATCAAGATGTAGAGGAGACAAAATATAATGCTATAAACCTTAACCCATACCTTAGGATCCCTAGCCTTGGCCTCTTCTTTCTTTTCATTCTCTTCTCCTTCACGTTCTTCTTCTCTACCTCTCTCTCTAGAACTCACGAGCTCTCCCTCTCCCTTCTCTCTAAGCACACGACAGCCACCAAGCCAAATGAGCCTTCAATCTCTTTCTTATTTTCTATTTAAATGCCTCAATCTTCAAAACCTAGCTAAGGAAAATGTAATTATCATTTTCCTTTATTTTCCCTAAATCAAAATATAATTCAATTAAAAATTATACTCAGCCAATCAATCCATTTTATCATTGACAGCACACTAATTCCTCTCTTGTCTTTCTTGGCTGTTCATGGCTAATAAAGGAAATAATGCTATTCTCGTAACTCTAGGGTGTTGAGACTTGGGACTGGGTTTTGACCTGTTTTTGTTACGTTTTAGGAAAAATAATATTCACTGAAAATGCAGATAATTTCATTAGCTTTCTAACGGTACCAGTTGTGTCTAAATTGGATATCCACAGCCCATGTTATACCCATTTTACTGAGGCTGGATCTAAGGTTACGGGAATTCAAAAAATGACAACTCTATCCTTTCTCACCATTTGTTTCCCAATATTTTTCTTGTGTGAACACAAGCCTCTTTATTTCCCTTTCTTTTTATTTTCTTTTTAAATCCCTTAATTAAATAAAAAAAAATAAACCAATAAAAGGAAATTAATGTGTAGAAAACTATTGCATGCACACCATGCAACCATGCACATGCACATATTCAATCACTAGGGTGCATCACTACCTACCATGCACTTTAGTGCATTCAATCAAATCTCACATAATCACATTTTAAAAATAAAAATAATTACATATCATTTAACAAATAATTTCACAAAAATATTCTACAAACAATTCTAACAATTAAATAAAATAACAAACAATTAAATAAAACAAACAACAACTAATAAAATAAACAACATTTAAATAAACAATTCACCACTCATAACACTTAAATAAAATAAAACACAAAAATTTTAATAAACTATAAAAAAAAATTGGTGCACTACAGAGGGAAACAACTGCGGGGAGTGCTACCGGTGGAGAAGTTCCCTAACAGCACCATGATGTGTCACAACCTCCGAGGAGGAGGACAACAGGAGTGACTATCAGGGAACCCTCCAGCACCCCGCGAGCAGCTGCTGCCCCTGCTCCTTCAGGAAAGGGCAAACATAAGGTTTCTGAGGGCCCCGGACTTATTCTTGAATCTTTATATGAGAACGGTACTGAATTCTCACTCTTAGACAATTTGCCCATTCCCTATCATTTATTTGACGGGGACGGCAACTTTAAATACACGCCTAATTTAAATTCAGACTTCTTCAAGGAAGTGAGTGAGTGTAGCAGTAGTACAATAAATAGTGTAGCGACCAGTAGTTGTAGCTCGGGTATCTTACTTATAATTTCCTTGATCTTATTTTCTTGATTTAGTAGATACCTCCATCCACATTATCTGACTATTCACTTCTATTTTCCAGCCATGTCAACTAAAGATCTGTTTGAGCTTTACAGTGAACCTGTACCCGCTGCTCCTTCGAGCAAGAAAAAAGGGAGTAGGCCACACCGAGGTGAAAGCAATAAGAACCATCCAAAGAAAAAGGCTCGGACCAGGGATCCTCCAGTGCCAATTCCTTCTCGGGAAACCACACCTCCTCCGGCCCCCCTTGACCAGACGTCTCCCTCAGCCCCCGTCGATCAGACCCCTCCTCCAGCACCTACCGACCAGACACCTCCTGATCAAACAAGAGATGCCTTGATGAACATCGTGCTCAGCTTGGCCAAAGAGAGGATGACTAAACTATCGAGGCATCGGCACAACCGAGAGGCCATCGTTGGTACCGACTCCATGGAGGTCGACCAGATAATTAGTCACGCGCTGAATGAAATAGCCAGTGTAAGTTTCCATTTCTTGCTGAGGTTCATTTGTTTATCTTGTCATTTTCCGCCATCATTTTATCTTTTTCTTTTGTCATAGGGAATGCTAACTATGACCGCCAGATGGCATCGCTCGGGAGCCCTGACTGCGCAATATGAGAAGAGACTTGGCGAGCAGCTTAAGGCGTCCGAGGATAGACACGCTAAGGAACTTAATGCGTCCGAGGCCAGACACGCTGAGGAGCTTAAGATGGCTGGGGCAAAATACACCGAGCAGCTTGAGGTAGCCAAGAAGAAAAATGCTGAGTTGCTCGAACAGAAGACCAAGCTGGCCGAAAAGCTGAAACAGCACCAGGCTACTTTGATGAAAGTCGTTGAAACAAAAGAGGTGATCAGACTGATGATTTCCAAATACCTTTTCTACAATTGGAATTTCTACCACACGGTCAGCTTTCCATTTATCAATAAACTCCACCAAACACTTCAACATCACCGTAGCATACAGTCCCAGAACCTATCTCCACTATTTTATAATTCATACATTCCACTAAGTTCAATATCTTAATTATACATTAAGGTTTAAAATATTACCTCTAATATAAAATCCTCCAAAGCTTGATCTCACCAACACAGTTGTCAACAAAATACTTACTCAAATATAACAATAAACAAAAAAATATTAAAAAAGTTGACAAAATATAAAGAAAAATATATTAAAGCTATATTGTAACTAAATAAACAATAAAGTGCCTAAAGAAAACAAATAATTTGTTATATGTACTCATTTAAATACTTAAACCTGAAATAAAATATTTTTTAAAAAAATTAACAAATCACATAAAGAAAAATCGACTATAAATATCATAACTAAATCAATAATAAAATATAACTTAAAGAAAACAAACAATTTAATAAATACATATTGAACCAATTAAACCCAAAATTTAAAAATAAATTTAAAAAGTTAACAAAATATAAACAAAAATTTACTCAAAATATTCAAACTAAATAATTAATAAAGTGAAACTTATACAAAATATATACTTAATATATATATATATATAATCATTTACATAAGTAAATCAGAAATTAAATTTAATTTAAAAAAAATTGAATTAGTTAACAAAAAATAAAGAAATTATAATAAAAAAATTATAAAAAAATAAAATATTAAAATGCAAATTTTAAACCTAAAACAATTACATAACCATTAATATAAAACTATCCAAAAATTAAAAAAATCCAAAATATAGTCAATTTATAAAAAAAAAATCACAAAAATTAAATTTAAATCATAAAAATTAATAAAATTGCACTTACTTGTAGTAATTGAGCAATGTGGATTCTTGAAGTAGAAAACCCCACAAAACTAAGAAAGTTTATGGGTTTTCAAACAATAATCTTAAAAAATACAAAATCTATACACAAAATTTTAAAAATATATATATATATAAGATTCATAAACATATATACATCATTATTTTTACATTAAAATTGAAAAAAAAAATGATAAAAACTTACCAAAATGAGAGAAAACCGAAGGGGGCGCCACTGGTTTTCTTCAGTTTTTTTTTCTGAAACTTGTTAGGTCAATGTGGCTGTGGGGGACGAAAGGGGGCTTAATTTACTTAACGGGCCATTTGCGTCAGTGGCCCACTGACGGGAACGACCCGTTTCCGTCAGTGGGCCACTGACACAAACGGCCCCGTTAACAGCGTCAGTGGGGCATTGACGCGAACTGTCTCATTCAACGCCATCAGTGTATGTTATGATGCAATTGCCTCCGCATTTGTGGCAGTGCCCAACTGCTACAAATGTTAATTCCTGGTCAACAGTGTCAGTCAACTGCATTGACTGACGCGTTTGACTGACACAATTGCCATTTTTTGTAGTAGTGGGATGTCTCCAAGTGAGGCCACATCCTGAGGACCATTCACATGATCATCGCTCTCTTCATTCGCGAATCTCCCAGGTGAGTGGCTACCAGGTGTCAGTCACCGCAACTATGGCCCACCAGATCATTTGATAGCTTTTAGTGAGCCTCGATTAATAGTGTCGAGTTCATATCCTCGACAATCGGCATTACCCACAACATCGCCTGACATAGGCAAATGTGTGTCGTATCCTGACATGGTCAAATGCCTATTCCCTACGAAGTTGGTGGGCAGCTTTTTCCGAATGGGCCCCGTGCAATTCGCCTGGGCCCATGGTCTTTGTCAGGGCATCCATATGTAATTAATTAGGAGTTTATTCCCCAAAATAATGGGGGAAAGTGTATTAAATATTCATTATGGGCATTAATGACCCAAACCTTTATAAATAGGGCATGAGTATCTTCTTGTAAATGGTTCATAACTTCGGTTAGTTGAGCATTGTAAACTCAGAGCAATATATACGATGTCTGAGACTCCATTGAAGCTTGCTCAAGCTTCAAACTCACTAATACAAAAGACTCTTGGACTAGGGCTCTCTTATAGCCTAGACTACGTAACACCTCTGTGTTATTTTCTTATATTTTCTGTCAAGTTCTTAGATTAGGTTGATAGTAAAAAAAGCAATCAACACACATGTTTCAAATAATTCATAGACAATTATATTTTATAAAAATTAAATTGAGTTATTACAAGAGATCCCATATTTGCTTAATTGAAAGGGAAAAATGATTAAAAGAAAGATAAACAAGTGGCGCTGAAGCATAAATGTTGATTGGGTTTGAGATTTGAGAGCTTCAAGGTCAACAGAGAGAAAGACCTTTAGAGAAGGAAAAGTTATAAGAAGTGGGTGAAATAGGAGGGTTGTGGTATGGATGGCACTGAAATTGGTGAAGCAGGAGGGGAGAAGAACGTACGTGAAGATGAGAGGCAGTGAAAAAATAAAAAATTAAATGAAAATTAGTATAAAAAATACAATAAACCCTATAAAACTGCTGAAAATAAGGGTTAATAGTCTATTAAGCAGTAGGTGAAGAAGGAAATATGTATTCGGTGATAAATAAGTTAACGGTATTGTTTGGTAACACTTAAAAAAATAATTTTTTATTTATTAATTAAAAATTTGATAATTAAACATAAAATATATTTGATAATTCTATTTTTATTTATTATTTTTTTAAATTTTAATTAAATTTTATTAAATTTTAAAAATAGAATTTTTTCACTTTCAAAATTTTTTTAAACGGTTTTCAACTTTTTTTTTCTTCTCTTATTCAAATCAACACATTATATTGTTAAACAAAAAATAAAAATAAAAGTTATCAATCACGTTTATTATTTTTTGTTTTTAAAAACAAAAAACAAAAATAGTTACCAAATATATTTTTTATTTTTTAAAAATAAAGAAATAAAAATAAAATAATATTTCTATTTTTGTGTTTAAAAAATTTTAAAATAAAAATTTTATCAAATACAACCAATGTTTCTTAATTTTCCTTTATTTTTTTATGCTGTTTTTTTCCTCCGAAAAGATTAAACATTTGGACTGTGTATATGTTTGTTTTGTCAAAACAGAGAAAACATCTGTACGTTCATTATACATATTACGATCACATATGAATTAAATACCGTGCGACTCCTGTTAGAAAAAAAAATTATAAAAAAACCTGCGACTCGACTGATTTAAGAATTTTAAAGTTTAAATTTGGATTATGAATAATTCCTAAGCAATAAATTTAATTTTCTCAATCTTTTATATAACTGTCTGCATTTCAGATACAGCTTCTGGATTTCTACCAAAAATTAAAAAAAAAATACAGCTTCTAGAAGAAAGTCACAAGCAGAACACAAATGAAGAGAAATAATCAAGTCCAACGCTGAAAAAGCCGGCCCCACAAATTCAACCAATTTGCGTTCGTAAGGGGTGTTCATTGTTGTGGGCATTTTATTATTTTTTAAGTAACTACACACATTTTAGGAAGCCACCTTCCTTGTCTTTTCACCCATGCACAATCAGCCACGTGGTGAAACACATTGACTGATCCCACAAACATCCTAACACCTAATTAATATCTTGTACACTTCATTTTCAAAAAGGAAAAAAAATCAATAAATAGGAATTAACTTATGTATTTTAAGTCATAATCGAAGAAGATAAAAAGTAAGGAAAACTTTCTAGCTAGTCTACAAGAAATTCGAGAGAAAAAAAAAACTTTTCATAAATATTGATATATTTCTAGATAGAAGGTATATCGTGCTACACATGGCAAACGAAGAAAAATGATTATTTAACGGAAAAGTTTATATTAAAATCAACCATCGCAACATAAAATTCAGAGCAAATAAATAATAAGTACGGACCAAGACTAATCTATATTTCTTCAATATAAAATGTGGGTAGATAATAGAATTTCTTAATTTTGACAGTTTTTATTTGTTTTCGTTAACTTTAACGAAATATTTTTATATTTAATATAATATTTTTTTATTTAACGGTAAATTATACTATAACTTAAACTTAAATAAAATTTAATAAATAAATAAATTAAAATAAAATATTTTTGAGATATTGACTTAAAATTAAACTTAAATAAAATTAAATAAATAATTATACAAATTAAAATAAGGTATTTTTGAGATATTTTATAATGATAATTATTTAAAAATAATAAAACTTTATGTTTTATAACTTAAATAAAATTTAATTAAATTGAAATTTAAACTTCACATATTATAATAATATCATATTAAATATATAATATAATATAATCTACTATCAACTAGCAACAAACTTAACTTTAAAATCTACCTATAATAATAATATTATATTATATATCTAATATATAATCTCTTGTTGTCACTGTCAAATTCAAAAGCTAAAGCAAACATAAACTCAAACAAAAATTAATTAATTAATTAAAATAGTTGATGCATATATACTACTCTACACTATGACTTTTTCTATTCTTATTTTATTTCTATTATTAATTTATTTTTAAATATTATTGTAATTTATATATGAATGTCAATGTTGTATTTAAATGTCATATGTAGAGATTACTGATATAAATATTTATATATACTATAAAACTATTATTCATTCCATTATATATATATATATATATACTTTTGAAAAAAAGTGAACCAATTTTTATTAACATTATAGATAATATTTTGCCCTAATTTTTTTAATACATTTATGTCATACACTTTATTAAACATCTTTTATTTATTTTTTAATGATATTGTTTATTTATTAAAAATCTATAAGATAATTAAAAAATATAATAAAAATAAATACATGTGTTGAATAAACCTGTTTATAACTTTAAAATTAAGTAAACGTACATTCCACGTTGCTTCAACCCAGTATATATATAAAGAAGAGCTTCAATGCGATTATGTGATACTCTAAAATCTCTTCAAAGCACTCTTTCTACTTTCTCCTTTAATCTAATTTTTTTAATCATTTTATGGATTAACATAATAATAGTAATTTTTTTATTCTTTTTATTAACTAATTTTTTTTTAAAAATGTAGTTACATGTAACTAATTAATATAAATTTAGTTACACATTAGTTAAATTAAAATAAGATATTTATAAGATGTTATTATTTAAATTAATAATATTGCATATAAAAATCTCATGTTATTATTTAAAGTAATAATAATAATGTATCTCTTCTTGAACTACCGTATACGATAAATTATATAAATTAATATTAATGTAGATAGAATTTATCGATTGAGGCCTGCAGATTACGTAATAATAATAATAATAATAAAACCTATCTATTTATATTTTAATTTTTTTAACAAAACACAAGATCCAAATGTTAGTTTTTAATAATAAAATATCCAAACGAGTAATTAACCAAATTATACTTGGTTCAAATAATCTATCTTTATATTCATATTTTAACATTTTGACAAAACACAAGGTCCACAAGTTAATTTAAAAAAATAAAGGGTCCAAATAGGTAAACGGCTAAAATACAAGGTTCAAAGTGGTGTGAACCCTTATAGAAAACATAAATTATATATATTTATATAATTTACTTTTTATAAAGAATTGTTAACCTTTTGAATAAATATATGATCCAAATGCTAATTTTTAAAAATAAAGAATTAAAACGAGTAATCGGCTAAAATATAGTGTTTAAATAATCAATCTATCTATTCCTATTTTAACATTTTGACAAAACTTGAGGTCCACAAGTTAATTTTAAAAATTAAAGGTTCCAACAGGTAATCGACTAAAATACAAGGTTAAAAATGGTGTCAACTCTTACAAAAAACAAAAAGTATATAAATATATAATTTAATTTTTATAAGACGTTTGAACATTTTAAATAAATACATGGTCCAATGGTTCATTTTAAAAAATAAAGGGTCAAAACCGGCAATTGGAAAAAATACAGTGTTCAAATAATTACTCTATCAATTCCAATTTTTAACCTTTTGACAAAAAAGGAGATCTAAAATTTAATTTTTAAAAATAAAGGTTTCAAATAGATAATCGGCCAAAATAAGTCTTACACAAAACATAAATTTTCTTATACATAATTCATTAGACTTTTTATAAAAAAAAAAAAAAAGCACGCTAAGCGTATAATAATAATAATAAATAAAAGCACATATATAACAAGCTTTTTGAACTTGTTTTCGATACTTTAATTTGTCAAAAAAATTCAAAAACCTACTGGAGGTTTGCTATATAATGAACAGTGAACACCATTACGAAATAAAAAATTATGGTCAAGATGTTTTCATATGTTCATATAAAGAGTATGTTGTACGAGTAGTGTGAAAATGAATCACTACCCCACAATCTCCCAAAAAAATATTTAAAAAAATATATTTTTAATAATTAAAAAACACTATGTGGAACGCAGTTATGTTTTCTAGTTATTAATATGTAAGGAAGATACATCTCAATTTCAATTCCAAAAACTAATTCAAAAAATTTAGTAAGGATAGTTTAATATATTTATTCTATAAAACTATTGTAATATATTTTGGGATCTTTACTGTAACACCCTGGTTACCCCAGAACAGTTACGGTGAACCAAAAATTTGACTCGCTACCCGAGTCCTTTGGTTAAAGACATGCATCTAAGTGTTATTAACAAGCTAAGCTGGAAAACCAAAAAAATTGAAATAATATATTTTATTTAATACATAAAACTGTTCATGGACCCATAAAAACTTTTACAAGTTATTTAAAACTTAAAATGGTCACTAGTGTCTCAAATTTACAAACTCGCCGACCTAAGCGACAAAAATAGGGTAAACCCCCTAGTTCCTCTGAGAACTCCTTGGCTGTGGTGGTCAAGCGGCCGCATATGTACACATCACCACCTAAGCTCTCCACTCAAGGCTGGGTGAGCTTTTCTTTCCCTTTACCTGCACCACATAGCACCCATGAGCCAAAGCCCAGCAAGAAAACACAGTATTGCATATAAAATATTAACAACTGATTATTATTATTTGGATATTTGATTCACAAAAATTACACAAATGGATAGTTCACATCCCAACTATTCATTTGGAAGATTTAACATTAAAGCACAAATATGTTTCACAAAAATGCATTCAAGTGATTAATATTCTTTACCATGAAATGATGAGATGAATCTTATGATAAATCTAAAAATGACATTATACTATTGGCAATAATGCAATAAAAGATTGGACATAAAACCTAACACAAATATTACTTTTACTATTTATAAAATACATAGAAAGAGCATGACTAATTCTATATAGATTTTAGCAAAAGTACATATATATGAGTGAGATGGAGAAAATGATAAAGATATTATCTATATTATTTTCACTAATTTGATAATACATAGAAAGTGCATGACAAAATCTATATACTATTAGTAAACATAAATATAGATAATAAGATGAAAAAGTAGAGATGAAAGAAAATAAATCACTAAAATATATAAACTTTAAGTACATGGTGAATCAAAAATACCAAACAAAGTCATAGTGCATATAGGATCATCATAACCTTCCTAAGAAGGTTAGCCTATTATGCTAGACATTCTCATGAAATTCTAGAGAGAAAATATGAGAAATGAGACAAAAATTTGGTAGAGTTTTGCTACCTAAAAATTACATACCAAATGTAAAGAAAGTGTCCCTATTTATAGATGGAGAAAAGGACTAAAAAAAAATTAAACAACAATTTGGGGTTTACAAAATAAATCTGAAATATTAATAATAAAATATGATTTTGAAAAATCAAATCTTATTATTAATATTACCCTAGCTATTTTTGTGTATAGTCAAAATGCTCTTTTTCCAAAATACCACAAAAACATGATCTATAAAAGCTCAAAATAGCAATTTACAGAGCCCAATACCCACAAAACATGGCTGGTGACACAAGAGGGTTTTGACCCATTTTCAGCCAATGAGGGAGTGCCACGTAGGTAGGCTGCTGGGAAGGTTTGGCTGATGGTCACTTGGGCTTGCTGCTTTGCTGGGCCAAGTTGGGCTTCCATGTGTACTTGGGCGTGAGGAAATATGCTGGGGCGTATGGCATATGATATGGCTCATGGTCACATTGCATAATTGATGCTTGGGCGACTGAATGGAATTGAGAATAGACTAGGACACGTGGCGCGAGGGGAGGGCGCCACATGGCGCTGAAGGTGGAGAAAGAGGCTGGCGCGCCTGGGCCTAGTTTGGGCTTCAAGTTACAAAAATACCAACTTTTCATCATTTCTTCTGTTTTATTTATTTATTTATTTCTTCTTTCTTTTTCTCTATGCCAAAATGCACTTTAATTCCTACAAAACAACAATAAATTAAATTCTAATCAAATATTTTCATTTTAAAAATAAAATCATATTAATTCTATGAAAATATTAATTAAAACTTAATTTATTTTGACAATTAAAATCAACAAATGTGCATTTTCACCACTAATCAATCATGCACAAGTGAGCAAGATTTGCTAAGCATTCAATAATCAATTCATGTCCACATTTAAACATTCAACATGCCTCAAGAATAACCATGCATGTCACATATGGGGTGCAGTTTTCTTACCTCTGGTTCGAGAGAGAATTAATATAAGAACGACCCTTGAGAACGATCAACCTTTAGATTCCTTAGCAGTTCCCTAATCATAACCAATTATAAATCATTAATAAAGTAAACTAATAAAATGTTCACAATCTAAAACCACACTCCCGAGATCAATCCCTCACTCTCGGGACTCTCAATCTACTCAAAAGGGGTAAAGAAACCAACCCCCGAGCCTTAAAAACCATCCCGAGCCCTAAAAATAACATCCCCTGAAATTGACCTAGCGCCTAGGCGCTGCCAACTAGTGCTGGGGCGCTGCCCCAGAAACAGAGAGGGCTATTTTCTGCCCTACATAACGCTAGGGCGCCAGCTTCAGACCAGAAAGGTTTCTGGTTTTCCCTCCTTGCGATTCTCCTTGAAACCAACCTTCCAAATCAATCCCAAACCTTACCAAAACATCCAATTCAACCCCAAAAATTCATCTACATCACACCCTCATCAAAACCCAATCAATTTTACACAAAAACTCCCATTAATTCCAACTATCCACATCAAAATCCATAGGCTGAAAACTATAAGAAAAACAGAGTATAACTTAAAATTCATGGACGATTTCTTACCTCAAGCTGATTTTGGATCCTCTTTAATGGATGAACTAAGTCTATAACCTCCAAGCCTTGATTTCCTATCTTAATTCTTCAATTTGGGACCAAAAATTCCAAAGGAAGATAGAGGGAGGATGATGTACGGGAGAGAGAAACCTTGCTCTGTTATTAGTTCTATTTTCTACAGGTTACCAAAGTCATACATATCCCAAGGCAAATGACCTTAATGCCCCTAGGTCAAATAAAGAGTTTCTAAAAACTCCCAAGGGTAAAATCGTCATTTCCAACCTATTTCGTTAATCATAATTAACATCCTCCAATTCCTGCTATTCTCAATATTCCCAAATACCAATAATTCATATCCCGTTATCCTTTTATTCCTAGCAACGCTCTAATCATTAAAACATCCCAAGACTCACCCTGAGCCTCGAACTTAATCCCATTATGACTAAACCGCTACTTAATATTCAAAGATCGTCTCATGCCGAATAGCTTGAACAATCCACATTATAATGTGACCTCAACAATATATCACCGACATGCAAACAAATATACAATTACGCCCTCAACAGGCCAAATTACCAAAATACCCCTGTCATGAAATGTGGACCCACATGCATGTATTTAATATCATATTATAATATAATTCACATAAACATGCATATATTCATTTAATGGCATAATTAAACAGTCATGGCCCTCCTGGCCTACTAATCCAGCCATTAAACCGCATTAGGGATTTCAGAGCATTACATTTACAATTATATGTATATAACATAAAATAATTACAAAAATCACTTGCAAATTTTTATTTACAAAAATATCTTGCCACATCATCAAAAAATACATGATTCCAAAAATAATATATCTAAATTGGAAACACTCTTGAAATCTCCAGTTTCTCATTTTTCTAGGTTTTCAAAAGTAACTTTTGGTTACTTATAATTGTGATAAGTTAGCAATCGGTCACTTTTTTTATTAAAAGTTTTATTTTTAAATCATATTATTTCAGTACCTTTTGGTTACCTCCAAAACTTATTTGTAGACATTTTAATATATTATTTAGTTATTTTTAGGTTATATTATGATATTTTATTATGTAAGATACATTTGGGTAACATTCAATATTATTTCAGAAACTAATGAGTTATCATATAGTATAATAAGTTACCATATAGTTTATTAATAAAAATTAATTTAGTATATTACACAGAACTTTTAATAGACTTTTTTAGTCACTCATATAATTTACATGTCTTATTATTTAAGTTACTTTTATGTTACCTTCAATTCTATTTTAGAAACTAATTAGTCATCATATAGTATTAAAAGTTACTTCTATAATTCAAAGTTACCACTAATAACTTATTAGAAAATGATACTATTTAGTATACTGCAAAGTTACTTTTAAAAGCTACATTTTTGTTGCTTTTAAAATTATTTAAGATACCAATCGGTTACCTTTTGATATATGACTAATATTTTTGGTATACTACAAATTTAAAGCAACCAAAAAACATAGTAAGTTACCAAAAAGCATGTTTTTAATATTCTATTTAAAAGTTACCAAACAATATCCTAAATAATCTATTTTAAAAAAATTACTTGAAATGTTTATAAAATAGCTTTAAAGCGTTTAAAATACTATTTTTTAAATGTAAATAAGAATACAAATTTTGGTATATTAAATTTTGTTTAAGTTTAAATTTAGTTATTTTTTTGTTAACAAAGTATGAAAAAGAAATTAAAAGGTTGTTGTTTATTGTTAGAGAATAGAATCCTACATGGAAAGTATATGGGCTCATTATATCATTTATAAGAGCATGGTTACTCCACTCATCACCAATTGGTTTTGAGATGGAACCCCATGCTTCTTATCATGCATCATTTCCTACTTTCTAAACCACTTTCTACATTCTAACATGGTATCATGAGCAAAATAAAACTCTAACGAGTTTGTATCCGATCCAAATCCAAAACCAGTCCAAAAAAAGATCCAAGAGAGCCCATTGTGATTCGGGAATAGTGAGCTGAAAAGAGCCAAAAGAGTCAAAGAACCACTTACGATCGAGTCGTCCAAGATTGGTGAGCAAAAATAACCACCATCTTGAGGGGAGATGTTAGAGAATAGAATCTCATATGGAAAGTATGTGGAATCATCATACCATTTATAAGAGCATGGTTACTCCACTCATCACCAATTGGTTTTGAGATGGAACCCCATGCTTCTTATCATGCACCATTTTCTACTTTCTAAACCACTTTCCACATTCTAACATTTATTCTAGTCATCTACTTAGGCGACGGTGAAAAAACATATGCTTCCCATTTATTAAAATGATCACCTTGAAGAGTGGGTCGCGATGATACAATTATTGAGCTTAACCGACCAAAAGTGTGACTGAAAAAAGTTTTAAAGACATGAAGAAGAAGAGAGAAGACTGTTGATATGAAAAAAAAAACTTTTAAAAGAAAAAAAAAAGAAACAATAGCATCTCACATAAGAAAAGTGGAAAAATAGAGGAGAAAGAATATAAATGGAGAGTGATATATATATATATTTTAAAACAGTATAAAAATTCGTTAGTTTTTTAAATAAAAAAAATGACGTTATTATTGTAAATAAAATTTATAAAATGTTTTCAGCTATAAATTTCTTATATTTTCTAGTTTGGATTTTAAGAGCACATAAACAATTGCGTTTTTTCGTTGAAACAGTGACATTTTGAAATGTTAGATTTCATACTAATTTATCATCTATATTTCTTTTATATATAAAAAGTGTATAGGTAATGGAAAATCTTAGTTTTAACAGTTTATTTTGTTAATTTAATAGAATATTCTAAATATTTAATAAAATATATCTTTAAAATTAATTAAAAATAAATATTTATTAATTATATTAATATAAATTTAAATTTAAATTTAAATTCAAATGTTATAAAATATCATTATTATAATAATATATAATACAAAGTTAGATATTTAATAATTATATTAATATAAATTCAAATAGGGTTTATACTTTTTTGGACCCTGTGTTTTGTCTCATTACCTGTTTAGACCCTGTGTTTTGACAAATTATTTTTTGGATCCTATGTTTTGTAAAATGGTTCAAATAGAACCCTAAACCCGATTTTGATCAAAGCTTTCTCAACTGAAATCACAAATAATTTACCAAACCAATAATCCAGAACAAAAATAAAATCATTCAACTTAAAAACTCTGTTGTTATATTCATTTTTTTCTTCATCAAAATTGAGTTTAAGGGTCTATTTGAACCATTTTACAAAACATAGGGTCCAAAAAGTAATTTGTCAAAACACAGGGTCTAAATAGGTAATGAGACAAAACACAGGGTCCAAAAAAGTATAAACACTTATAAAATATTATAATAATATATAATACAAGACTAGATATTTAATACATATATTAATATAAATTTAAATATTATAAAATAGCATATACATAATCTTAGGTTTATCATTTATGTTTAAAAATGTTATCATATTATATATATTGTTAAAAAATCACAAAGAATGTTTTGGTTTAATTTTTCATTTAATATATTTATGTCATTCTTTTATATATAATATTGTTTATTTATTTGAAATTTATATAATAATGATACAAATTTATTAAAAATAATTAATAAAACTAAATAAACGTGCATGTTGCTTGTATCTAGTGTATATATATATATAGAGTATGCTTATTGAAAAAAGCTATGAAACTTTAGGGCTTGATTGGTTCAGCACCCTTACTTATTTTAGTTAAAACCATATTTGAGGTGTTACATTTTAAGACTATATCATAATTACTTTCAGCGGAAGTCTGGATTTTTTTTTTCGAAAACTTATTTCACATTATTTAAATTAAACTTAAAGTGTGTCTCAAACATATTCTTAATAAGTATTAAGTAACCCAATTTATTTTCAAAACATAACTTCACACTTTATTACAAACATATACACTCATAAATTGAAATAACCCACAAATATTCGATATGTTTATATGCACAAATCAGGGTCAGGACCATGCTTCAGTTCTCCTTTGTCATTCACTCATTTCATTCTCTACCTGCAACACAAGAGAATTATGAACCTAAAGCTCAGTAAGCAAAGTAATGAATGCAATGCTAATGATTACTCAATGTCAATGGGCATACATAACTTCTTTTTAAAATTTGGGCCCCTTAATATTGTGCACACTGTTTGATTAGGCCAATGCCTACAGGGCTTGTTACACATATAATATAAAATCCCATGGGTTCTCCTCCGGCTAGCCATCACCACAGTAGGGCGCATTAAAAACCTTATTCCATCGTTGCCTTGTCGGGCTCAAGAGTTAAGGCGGCACACACTGTGGTCTCAATACATATACAATAACTCATATGGAGGAGAAATAAAAACGGGAACATGGCAAACAATATAATTGGTTCACTAAAACCTAGCCCAAATTATTGGGTTGCCACTATGAGCCTAACTATAGGCATCCGTTTACACTTACTTACACTTTCATTTTCCTTTTCAAAACATTGGCACCAAACTTAAACTTCTTATTACAACTTACTCTTATGTTGCATAAAACTTGCTGAGGCACACATAATTAATCATCATTATATCATGCATGGTCTTATATCATACAATAATTCACCATATCACTATTATTCCATGTATACAAATTTATGATGAAGTGTCAATGTATGTTAATACCACTTACTCACAAAATATTCATATAATACATACTTTCACATAACATGTAATTCTTGTGTTACAGTTGAGTACTTTACTTACCTTCTGTCCAAAATATATTTCACCGAGTAACAAGTGGTGTCTTAGGTGTTGATGTGCTTATCCTGACAATGGCATGAATTTCACATCATAATGATGGCAGTAAAGCATTGAACTATCATTTAAAATATCCATAAAATATTATATCAAATTTCATATCCAAATCATGCCTAAAATGTCTTAAACCACTTAGATGGAGCGTTAGATTTATCTTAGACACTTGGAGAAATTTTGACAGAGCTCCCCCTTAATTTTAACTATCCCCAAACATCAAAATCAATCAGTAATTAATATCAAATAACTTTCCATAACCATATATCTCATATACTAACATAATTCATCACAAAGTTATCATATACTGATTTTGATAAAATTCTAATTTCCAAGATCATCACCCAAATTAAATGAGTCTCCACGTCTATTCAAACATTTATAAACATATCTATCCTCTTATAAACTCATTAAAATAACCAAAAATCAGTTTGTACTCCAAGAACCACAAAACCCCCATAAGACACAAAATTTCACTTAGCGAGCAACTTTTCGGCGAAAACAATTTCTTCTAGCTTTTCTGAACCTCAAACCACTTGGAAACCACCAAGAAATATCGTAAAAAGATAAAACACCATAGATAAGCTCTTAGAAAAATTCAAAAACATTGGTTAACTTCCACGTATAAGAGCTTACCATAAAAAGACCAGAACTAAGCTTAATCCACTTCTTTGGCTTTGATTTCACTTGGATCTCCTTAGAATCTCTCCAAGCTAGCCAAGAAAAGTTTTTTTTTTTGTTTTCTTTTCTCTTTGTTTTTCAGAGTCTTGGTCGTGTAAAGTGATAAGGTTGATGAAAATCCTTTATTTTCAATGATTTGGCCTTATTGTATTAAAATTTGATACCTTTCACCTTATCATTTCACTTTTTGACTTATGAAAATCTTATCACTTCAATAATTTCGACTTAATCATCTAATAGGCCTATTCTCCTTATGTGTGAAACACTCACACCAAACCTTAGGTCCATATGAGTTCATACCCAATAGTTATGCTTACCCGATTGAGCGTAGCGCACTTATGCTAAGCTCGTTTTGACTTTGCGTCAACACCACTGATTATGTATACCTCCCATTGAGACTTGATATAATGGTTCTAAAAATATTTTTACTTCATCACTGAGACATTAATCATACCTCAATTATATTTGGTAAATCCAATACTGTAACGCCCTACTTCCTTAGAGCCGTTACTAAGTGAGTTTTAAGACAAAACAGTGTGCAATGAACTCGCTAACCGAGGTTTTGAAACAAAAGTGTGACTAATTAAAAGTTAGGGCTGTAATATTTGAAAATGCGTCGTTTCATTAAAAACTTCTAGTATTAAACACTTGGGATCCCAAAATAAGGTTTGAAAACTATTTACATCTTGAAATAAGTTTACAGTTGATTAGTTATAAAAATCATAGATTATTACAGCCATTTTCGAATAAACCCCCAACCAAAGCAGTCGGGCAGGCCAAACATGTACGCGTCGCTTCACGCTCTCCGTACTCATGGTTGGTTGACTCAGTCTTTGCCCTTACCTGCAACACGGAGCACCCGTGAGCCGAAGCCCAGCAAGAAAACTCATGCAGTTCATAACATATGCAAAATATACAGTTAATCATATCAGATAGTCCACAGATAAACAAGTCAACCAATAGACTAAGCAAACACGGCCATGCCGCCCCAGAACCCTTACCACAACCTGGGGTCTCGGTCCTCACCGTAAGGATCTCACATGTATCCTCTGGGTCCTACCCTGACTATAAGCATCCCATGTGCTAAGTGTTACTTCCGGCTCCGCTGCCGTTCTCGGCCTTGCCGCCCTCGGCCATAGCCGTTCATTTCACTATAAACATATATAGCATAAATCAAACAACATTCAAACAAATATCAATTCATTTAAATCTGCACCCTAACATGTAATGCAATATAGGGCCGTGCCCGGCAATCATCTCATCATGCAATATAGGGCCGTGCCCCGCAATCACACTATGGGCCCACGCCCTATCCTACGGGTGTTATAGTTTTCTTACCTTTCCCTTCAATAGCTTAGATCACCTGACTCCTTGAGCACCACTACAACAATATTGAGTATATATTACATTAAAGAATAGCATATTTTTAAAAATGCTATTATTAATGGGGATTAAAATTAACACGGAACTGATGAATAGTGATGAATAGTGGGGATTAAATTTTTTGGCGCCATATGACTAAAATCCCAGGCAGCAAAATGAATTTATGCCAAAATTCCCTTTCTCTCAGATTTTCTCAAGCCTTTCTCTCAGCCTCAATCTCTCACTCACGAAGTCTCTCCGCCCTCACCGAAGTTTCTCCGCCCTCAACTCATCTCTGCCTCCGCCCTCACGAAGTCTCTCCGCCCTCACCGAAGTCTCTCCGCCCTCACCGAAGTCTCTGCCTCACGAAGACAACTTTCCAGAGTCGCGTCTCTCTACCTCTCCGTCTGGACAGTTGTTGTGTTCACCGATCGCCTCAGCGACGAGGAGTCTCTTTCACTCTCTTCCGATCGTGGCTGGTATTGCTCTGCTATTAGTCAATCGTTGTTAGATTTTCTTATAAAGTTCATTTAAAAAAAAAAACTGGAGCTTTCCATTTCTAAAGTGAGAGTAAAACTCATTATTTCTGACTAACAAACTTGTAATTAGGTACTTCTTAAGTCTTTCTTATATAAAAGATTGGCCTGTCTGATTCTGCTTGCAGATTTTCTTATCTCATTCTTCAAATTTTTTTTTTGCCCATCCCCAGATTGCACCTTTCGATATTGAGTTTTCAGTGACACACAAGGAACTTGACTTCTCTCATTTGCTGGTTAGTTCCTCCAGAGCTAAACCTTTTGCTGCTATTCTTAACTAAAAATTTCATATAATGGAAGGAAGGTCTCAATTGTTGTTGAACTGTATTTCCAGGATCATTTAAGACGGCTACTTAGAGGTCAAGCCTCTCTATTTGATTGGTCTAGATCTTCTTCCCTGGCGAGGACCTTATCACCCAGAGTTTTGGAAAGTCAAATAGATGCTAAGAAGGTTTGTGATTCACTTGCAACTATTTATGCTGTTATTATTTTTTAGTGTGTAATACGTATATACATACAAGTATATAATTTTTTTTAAATTCTTAAATTTCTTTAGAACTCTGTTTAGTTCTTAGTTCAGCAAGCTCTTGAATATTTTTTTGCCGATGATATCAGCTTTGATGCTTTAAGGGAAGAATAAATGATAACCTTGTGGAGATGAACAAATTACATGAGAGAAATCTGTGAGATACATAGACTAGTGCATGGAAGTTTATGACAATAGAGTTGAACCATTTTGAAATGCATGAAAGTTCAAGTGTTTACAATTTCAAGCCCCTAGTTATTCATCGAGTAGTATTGAATCTGTAAGTATATTTGGTTTAAACTAAAATTACTCAACTCAATACACCAAACAAATTCAATAGCTTCTTTTTCTTTTTCTTTTTTAATAATGAAACAGTGCCATCAAATTGTTTGGGAAAAAGAAAATCGATTAAGTTTCTTAGTCATTAATGCAAAATACCTGATCACTGTCAAAGAGAGCATCCCAGTTTTTGGCCTCTAGAAGTTTCCGGGTGTCAGAGTAGCTCAAGGAAATCCGGTAGTTCAAGTCCCCAAGCCATATGATCCGACTACAATCGTTTTCCAACAGACATATCAGATAAAAATCTGTTACTTGAGACTAGCTTAAGTGGTTGAGTGTGTGAGTGAAAGGGTTCTAATCCCGTAGTATAAAAAGAAAAATCAGATAAAATTCTGTTCAAGTTTTCAATCAACTATTATAGAATACTCACTCATGATCAAGAATTTTCTCAGGTATTCTACTATATGGAGATCTGCAAATCCTGGGAAATTGAGTGTTTTTAAGTATTTCTATGACATCAAGGTTTCTTCTAAGTTCATCAAGATAACCTGTGGGCTCTAGTCTTTCTTCAGTTTAAATTTTCTTCTACTATTCTTTGCAGCATATAATTGCTGTGCTCTGTTTTCTCTAATAAGGGATGGATGGGATATTTGGGGGAGTGGGTGGAGAAGAGTTCCAGTACACTTTTTGTTTTTGCAACATTTATCGAGTTGTCAGTAACACTTTTTCTTGCAGGAACTGGAGAAAAGTCTGAAGGCCACTTGTGAGGAATTCATCATGTCTGTCACTAAGCTAGTTGTTTGAATATTGTATGGTAATATACTTTATAATTTATAAAGGCTATTATTACATATATATAAATATACATTTTATGCTTGTTGTTTAATTTTAGTGTTCTTAACATACGATTGATACATGGCAATTTAGTACATGCCGGAGGAAGAGTTATTTGTTCAGCCGAAGGAGATTTTCAATAATACAATTACCAGAGCAAACTAAGTACGACGGTAATAAACTGATCCAAATAACCCAAAACTCTATTAAAATTTTAGTATTTTTTTTTGAAAAAATACATGCACTGAATCATAGACCAAGATGCATTTGTGGTAAGAACAAAAAACTTGCACTAGCATGAGTCAGTCACACACAAGCTAGCTAAAGTAGTGGGAAAGAAGAAATTACAAGAATCCATACTTTTACTACACTACAAGATCAGCAACATTCCTTTATCCATGAGCAAGATAGATATTTCTAGTTGTTGATTTCTCTAAATGGGGATCTTATGTCAGAATTTGCTTCAAGTTTCTTCACTGCAATGGGACTATTCACATTCTCACTCAGATAGCTAGAGTGTTCATCCTCAGTAGAGGGCATTGTTGTCTGTAACAGATCCATTAGTTGTTTGTCTGAACTGGAGATCTCACTAATCTTGTCACTCAACCCCTCAACCAATCCCAACAAGTTTTCTCTTTCTGATGATAACTTAGTGACATCTTCAAGTAAGTTTCTTCTCTCACTCTTGAGCTCTTCAATCAAAGCATCTGACTCTTTAGTTCATGCCCTTTACAGGCTAATGGAATGCTAGCATATTTTGTGACACTGACCACCTATTTTGGCCTTTGGTGGTAAGAAACTTTTCCATGATGGCTTACCAGTCAAGTTGAAATAGCTTTTAGAGCCTGAAGTTATTATAGTATTACTCAGTTGTGTAGCATCTTTTTCATTTAAAACCGATGTCTTAGGTTTTATTCATCTTATTTTGTTTTTCAGACTTCACCTTCTGAATTATTGCAGTGATCACTAATTCACTATGATTAATGTGCATCATTATTCATTACAATGTTATTAATTAATTTGTCTGTTTTACTCTTATTTACAAATTCTTTGTGAAATGTTGGAATTTATTAGCTGATGAGATATTCTGAAATTTCATAATGTTCCAAGTGAAATATTTCTTTGTTTTAAGTTAAAGGACAGTGCTGCCGGTTAATTACTGTTTTGAAAGTTAGATGCTTATATTGTTCAGTTTGGGATTGATATAAGCAATGTGCTATATTATCTCTTGGTACTTTTTTTTGGCTGTCTTCAGGTTTGGCATATTCAATCCTTCAACTGTTTATGATCATTTGGGAGAAATATATTCTGCCCTTATTTTCGGAAGCTTGGTTTTTTGCATTTTATTATACATAAAAGTAAGGATTTTGAATTGTTATGTAATACAATTGTTGTTCCCCTTTCACAAATATGAACTTAGAGATACATTTTTGAGACTCTTTCTTTCTGTTTTAAGGGCCATGTGGCACCGTCTTCCACTGATTCTGGCTCGTCTAGGAACATCATAATTGATTTCTATTGGGTAAGTGTGATTCTTCTGGGATTTCTGCTTTTCTTGTTTATTAAATTTGGGATGTGGTAAATTAGAAAAAAACTGTAATGAGATAAGGTTGTGAAGGTACATGTAAATTTAGGATTGCCAACTAGGTTTTTGGAGTGTGACATTCTTTGTAAGGATAATTCACCTATCAGTTGTTCTTAAGTCTTATTCAAGGGCTTTGTGCTATCACATGTAACTACTATTAGAAATCACAATAGTTCTCTGCTTGATTTCTTCTTCTTTTTTATTTATCTAGTTTTTTAATTTAAATAATCATAATAATAAAATTAGCACAAGTCTTGGCACCACTTGTCAACTGTCAAAAGGACTTTGAGTGGATTTTTGGTGGTGGTGGTTGTTACTTGTTTCTGTTAGTTTTTTGTTGTTGTCATTTTTACTATTTCAATTTTGCTAGAGAGTATGTGCTTTGTAGCAGCTTAAACTCTGCTGGGTTACTAAGTGTATGCGGTCATTATTGAAATTTTCCCAAACCATAACTTTTGAATATCCTTTCGAATTTCGATTGTCTTTTTGCAGGGTATGGAACTCTATCCTCGCATTGGTAAAAACTTCGACATTAAAGTTTTTACAAATTGCAGATTTGGAATGATGTCTTGGGCAGTTCCAGCTGTAACCTATTGCATAAAGCAGGTAGCGTCTATGGGATAGTTGTGAATTATGCCTAATTATGTCAGTAATTCAGCATCACTTTGTTTATGTCCATGGTGTTGGTTGATGTGCCAGTTGCAATATGAATTGCATTTTAGGTTTGAAACTTGGCTCGCTTACAATTTGAAATATGTGGCAGCAGTGTAGCCATTTGATTGTGTGAACTTAGACTGTTAAAATTTTATTAACGAATCTGAGTTGCTTTGCCACAAAATCTCTACAATCCATTTCCAGCGGCCAATCATTTTCCCTCTTGTTCAAGGATTGTTTCTCTGTATAATTCATTTGAACAAAAAGAACACTTAATCTTACTTTACTGTGTGCCCGTGCAGCTGGCCTGGTGGTTATTTCTTACCTCTAAATCAGACCCGACCTTCCTGTTTTACACTTCTACAACAGATTGCTTTGTGGACACACTCTTTAGCTCTTTTGCTAGTATTTAACGTCTATCTTTTTTCTTTTTACCAGTATGAAGTGAACGGCAAAGTGGCTGATTCAATGCTTGTTAATACCATATTGATGCTGGTGTATGTTACTAAGTTTTTTTGGTGGGAAGCTGGATACTGGAGCACAATGGATATTGCACATGATCGAGGTTCTACATCCTTTTATTTTAACTTTCCATCCTTGTTATCCATTATTTTATTAAACATCATTTTGGCAATAATCTTCTGGATGGTTTGATATTTTGGAACATGTACAAATTTAGATGTCTTATTATTTTTTTGAATGCATACTAAGCATAACTTATATTTATGAATTAAGTGAGATAGAAATAAGATAACTCGTCTTCTATGAAGTCATCATCATTAAAGTCTCTTACTTTCGTTACCATTCGAAGATTATAGTTACTTCCCCTTTAACCTTTTCCATCTATTGCTGTATTTGATCCCAATTACTTGGATTGGCTACCATGACGTTGCAAATTCTTGGCCTTAATTTTAGCAGATAAATTGTTTCTACTACCTAATTTTTCACTGTGATTAGAAGAGACCAAATAATTATTAAACAAATGTTCTTGTAGTGCTGAATTTATCTATTGCTTCTTTCCCGTTCTTTTGGTTTGTTCATACTTTCTCTCATTTGGATCATTGTACCTATCATTTTGACAGCTGGTTTTTATATTTTCTGGGGATGCCTTGTATGGGTGCCTTCTATATATACTTCTCCTGGCATGTACCTGGTCAATCATCCTGTACACCTTGGAACTCAGGTATAAAGTTTTCTATTCTAAGTTTATTTGGTCAATAAAATGTAATATTACTGCTTTCGTTCAGGAACAGTTCCAAAATGTTTTTCAACCTTTTCAAAATGTGAACACTTTTCTACATTACTAGAGAGTAGGAAACTATAGCAATGGCTATGTATATACCTTGGTGGGATTCAAACTTTAGACCTTATGGAAGCAAACCACATGTCTTCCCATTTGAGCTAACTCCCCTTGGTATACACCAGTAATATTATTATTAGCTTGTAAAAGCTGTATATTGGCAATTTGATTCTAGATTTGAGTTAGAAGCTGCAAATCTATTCTACCAGCCAAATGCAAAAGTTGAATGCTTGTAACTTTGTTTGTAAGCTGCCAAGCCCATGAGATGAGCATAGACTTGATTTTTTTTGCAACCAACCATACTTTCTTTTCTGTCCTATTTCCCCATTGTCCCTGTTAAATTAATTCTTAATTTTAGTTGTCTACTTTGCTTTGTCACAGTTGGCACTCTACATCCTAGTAGCAGGCATTCTTTGCATATACATCAACTACGACTGTGATAGGCAAAGGCAAGAGTTTCGCAGAACAAATGGGAAAGGTTTGGTTTGGGGTAAAGCTCCATCAAAGGTATATGGTTCTCTGAAACTCGTTATTTGGTTCTCATTATACATACAATTTTCTGTATAGCTGCTGCTAAATCCTGCTTAATTCTTCCCTTTCTGTTTCACAGATAACTGCCACTTACACTACCACAACTGGGGAAACAAAAAGCAGCATTCTTTTAACTTCGGGATGGTACGTTTTCAGGCTCTGCCATGTAAATATGAACTAACTGGATTTTTTTTTCTTCTTGGTTATGAATGCGGGGGGTGAGCATGCTGTTGTTGGCCTACTTGCTCCAACAGGATGTTGGAAACCTTGAAATGGGTACACTATGTATATAAAATGAGCATTCTAACCATGTGGATGGTTTGGTTTTCTGATAGAGGGTGCTTTCTTCTTCTATTTCTATGAGCCATTGTCCTAATTTGTCAAATGCTAAAATTCTAAAAACAAAGTTCTCTGGTTCACGCAGGTGGGGATTAGCTCGACATTTCCACTATGTCCCAGAAATATTAGCTGCATTTTTCTGGACTGTTCCAGCTCTTTTTAACCACGTAAGTAATTTTCCTTCTGGGGTTTAGATTTGTTTATGTTGTTAGAAGCTGTGTTTGAATTGAATCACTTTTGTCCTGCAGGCTTTACCCTACTTTTATGTGGTGTTTCTTACAATCCTTCTCCTCGACCGGGCGAAAAGGGATGATGATCGGTGCCGATCCAAGTAAGCAAACACAATCTCATCATTTGTTTATGAAAAATTATATGTCCCTTAAAAATTGCAAAGGTAAACCTTCCAAATTTAGTTTTTCAAATAGATCCCGAAGTTGAGGTAATTCATTAGTTAAAACTTACCTTACGAGTGCTACTAGTTTATTTGCTTGTATGGGAGAGACAAACTCTGATCATGTTAGTGGTTTCTGGTCCAACAGGTGTAGACAATTTACAAACCGATGCCAGTGTAGAGAAAAATAAATAAGTAGACGAAATGAATAATGGTTTGCGCGTTTTCATACAGATAAAGGCATAAAATCTTGACATGTGATTGTTATTGTAGGTATGGAAAATACTGGAAATCGTACTGCGAGAAGGTTCGGTACAGGGTCATCCCCGGAATTTACTGAGAAAATGTTGCACAAGTGTTTGTTCTATGTTGAGAATGGCATGTATATTCAGCCTTTCCAAATTAAATGATGGCAGGCTGGTATCATGTTGTTGTTATTGTTGTTTTTGTAATGGTCAACTTTATGGATGTTGTATTTCTCTCATCTTCAATGACCAAAAACTTTTCTTGTTTAGGAAAATTACTATAAAGTTTTGTTTCTATTTTTCATTTTTGAAGTAAAAATTGTTCAAGATTATAAAACTTTATTATGCTATGCTTTCAAACTTAAGTTAGAACTAAGATCTCATGAAGTAGACACATTTATGGTTTGAATTAGTTATTGTTTAATGTAATACTTATGGTTTATCAATCTATTGAGAATTACATTTTATGATTAATTTTGAATTTTTTTTTATCAAAATACAATAATGAGAATCTTTTAATTAAAAAAAAACCATATAAGTATACTTATCAAAATAAAATTTAAAATTTTATTACTATATGTTATGATTTAAAAGCATATTATAAGCGTAAAAAATCGTTATGGTTTATATAATATAACAAACTAAAAATGTTATCAAAATAATCAAATGTAACAGTTGAAAAGTGTTATGAAAAAAATACAAGATTAAACTTCAAATTTATAATCAAAAACTCTATCTAAATGTTATTATTTGAATATTATAGCACCTAAAAATATGTTATTGAATAGTTTAAGATAACACCGAACATAACATTCAAAAAATGTTATAGAAAAGACTGGACTTTTAATAACATGGGCTACGTTAGCATTTTCAGAAGTGCTATCAATAGTCCCAGATAGCACTTTCTAAGTGTTATGAATACTATTTTTTCTTGTAGTGCACGATCCCACTCGAGCCTTAGCGCACACCTAGGCACAAACATAGGTCAAAGTCAACACTGAACCCCAAGTCCGAATACCTAGCCTCGGGACCAATCCCGAACCCCCGGGAAGTCCTAAATCCCCAAAACAAAGTGGCGGAATCGAGCCCCGAACCCTAGGTCAAAATCCCTCATCAAAAACCCAAAAATCCACCTCTGTGAACAGTGCAGCGCTACAACGCTCTAAAGAGGGCGCTGTAGCGCTACAAGCAGAACACTCCCCCCCAGAACAGGGGCTAGCGCTACAGCGCCCACTGACTAGCGCTGTAGCGCTAGTTGCAGCCCAGCAGAAACAAAAAATCGCTTCTTGCGATTTCCTTCAACCAAATCAACCCCAAACTTTTCCAAACCTTTTCCAAACCCAAAATAAAGCTTATAAACATCTCACACTCATCCCAAGCTTCCCAAGAACTCAAAACCCAAGCACAATCAACCCAAATCTCAAAATTCACCATGAACAACCCTAAACCCAGAAATTCA
Organism: Humulus lupulus; assembly: GCF_963169125.1. Classification (NCBI taxonomy): domain Eukaryota; kingdom Viridiplantae; phylum Streptophyta; class Magnoliopsida; order Rosales; family Cannabaceae; genus Humulus; species Humulus lupulus. The sequence goes on along the minus strand of NC_084800.1, from coordinate 142,089,877 downwards.
GTCAACAACAAAGTTAAAGGCTTAGAATTCTTACCATTGATGCAAATTTCGACCTTGATTCAACCCTAGACCTCCTTAGCTTGTTCATCATCAAAGCTTGCCCAGAAATTCCCTAAAATTCCCATCAACTCAGCTCAAAACACAGCTCAAACCATCAAAACCCTTAAAACTGAAATCTCTAAAACTTACCTCAAAAGTTGATGTGTTCTTGCCAAATCTTCAAGTCTAACCCAAGATCCTTGATGCTCAGCCTACCATTGCTCTCCACTAAGCTTTGCTCCAAGAAAAATGGAGAGGAATGGTGCAAAAATGCACAAACCGATCCTTTGGAAAACCCCTCTGTTTTTCTCTATTTTCTTTCTTTCCTTTTTTCTTTCTTTTCTCTCTTTCTCTCCACAGCCAACACTCTTTCTCTATAAATCCCACTAAGTGTATAAAGCCTCATAAATCAACCTTCTAAAAGACAATTGACCAAAACGCCCTTCCTATTAACTCTAAATCCTTTTGTCCAAATAGGGTCATTTTAGTCATTTTACCCAATTCCCGCTAATCCTAAAGTGTCTCTAATATTTTCCCGTTGCTTTCCAACACCTGATAAACCACCAAATAATATATTCCCCATCATCAAAATAAATCTCAATCTATTCTCTGAATTCCTGTTCATACCCCCAGGCTCGCCCCGAGCCGGGTATAAATTCCCGTCATGACTTTCTGCTAGCCTGCTCACTGGGATCGCCTCGAGTCACAAATCACAGATACGCCCACATACCACTGTGGTCTCAACAATCATCACATATCAATGCAGTTATGCCCAACATGGCCAAAATTACAATTATGCCCTTCTAACACGATCCGGGCCTACATGCATACTAATATACCTAGTCATGCATCTCAGATAAACAAATTGTCATATAACATGCTTTAAATCATAACCATGCATTTAATTCATAAAAATCACACATAAATCCCATCATGCCCTCCTGGCATGCTAATCAAGGCCCTTAAGCCTTATTAGCTAATTTGGGTCGTTACAAATACTACTCAATTTTACACTGAAATACTAGTAATCGACATTGTACTATTTTTCACCGCTTAACATCTTTTGCCTTCTATATCACACTTTTCTCACTTGATTTCATGCCTTGTCAATATTTTTCATACTTTCTTATATCTTGAGCACATAAAATACCCATAAAAGACAACTCAAATGCCCCAAGGTTAACAATATTGAACATACACATAGACATCATATACACAAATTTATACTTATCCATGAAAACACTTATCAGAATATGCATATGCTCAAATTATACATATTGTATGATATGTAATGCAATGCAATCATGTGATTATGGGCTATATTATATCAAAATAATGTGGGTGCTACAATACTCCACACCATATAAAAATTTCGTCCTCGAAATTCTCTTACCCAAATAACTCTGGGTATTTGGATCTCATTTCATCTTCCTGTTCCCATGTCATTTCCTCAATATTTGAACTTCTCCACAAGACCTTAACAAGTGAAATCTTCTTATTTCTCAACTCCTTCTCTTTTCTGTCAAGAATTTTCATTGGTTTTTCTTCATATGTTAGGTCTTGTTCAACTTCTATTGGCTCATAGTTTAGCACATGTGAAGGATCTGGAACGTATTTTCTCAATAATGATACATGAAAAACATCGTGGACATTTGACAATGATGGCGATAATGCAAGTCTATAGGCTACCTTTCCCACATTTTCTAATACTTCAAAAGGTCCAATAAATCTCGCGCTTAACTTCCCTTTCTTTCCAAACCTCATTGCTCCTTTCATAGGGGCAATTTTAAGAAATACCTTGTCCCCAATATTGAACTCCACATCTCTTCGCTTTCGATTAGCATAACTCTTTTGTATACTCTGAGCAGTTAACATTATTTTTCTTATTTTCTCTACTGCTTCAGTTGTCCTTCTGACAAGATCTGGACCAAGATATTTTCTTTCTCCCATTTCATCCCAATGAATTGGTGACCTGCATTTTCTGCCATATAACATTTCATATGGTGCTACATCAATCGTTGCATGAAACCTATTGTTATAAGAAAACTCTATCAGACACAAATACTTCTCCCATGATCCTTGAAAATCTAGGACACAAGCTCAGATCATATCTTCAAGAGTTTGAATGGTCCTTTCAAATTGTCCATCAGATTGGGGGTGATATGCCGTAGTAAACTTCAATCTTGTGCCCAATGCTCTTTGCAAACTTTTCCAAAACAATACAGTAAATCGAGCATCCTGATATAAAATTATAGATACTGGCACTCCATGTAATCTAACAATCTCCCGAACATATAATTCATCCCACTGATCCATAGTATACGTCATGTGTACCAGAAGAAAGTATGCTGATTTGGTATATCGGTCTACTATAACCCAAATAGCATCATGTTGTTTAGAAGCCTTTGGAAATCCAACTACAAAATCCATAGTAATCTCTTCCCATTTCCACTCTGGTCTCTGTATTGGCTGTAGTAAACCAGCAGGTTTCTGATGTTCAACTTTCACTTGTTGACAGGTTAAACACTTGGCTACAAACTCGACCACATCCTTTCTTATGTTGGGCCACCAGTAGTGTCTTTTCAAGTCATTATACATCTTTGTCATCCCCGGATGTACTGAATACAAAGTATTGTGGGCTTCTGTAAGGATTTCTCTCTTCAACTCCTCATCATTAGGGACACAAATTCTTTCCTTGAACTTTAGCATCCCATTACATGACACACTAAAATCATTGACCTTCCCACTTTCCAATTCACCTTTTTGTTCCACCAAGTAAGGATCCTCACATTGACCTTGTTTGATTCTTTCTACAAGGTATACTGAATAGTCATTACTGATAATCTTCCTGTGATTACCTCAATCTTCGCTCTACACATGCCCACCTGAAGTGGTCTTGTCAATTTCCTCAAAAAATGACACATTTCCATGAGACTTTCTACTCAATGCATCTGCAACTACATTTGCTTTTCCAGGATGATAAAGTATTTGACAATCATAATCTTTCACTAGCTCCAACCATCTCCTTTGTCTCATATTTAATTCTTTCTGAGTAAGGAAATACTTGAGACTTCTATGATGGGTATATATTTCGCACTTCTCACCATACAGATAATGTCTCCAGATCTTTAGTGCAAAAACAACTGTTGCCAACTCCAGATCATGTGTTGGATACTTCTGTTCATAGTTCTTCAATTGTCTAGAAGTATAAGCTATGACTTTGCCATTCTGCATCAACACACACCCTAATCCTTGCTTTGAACCATCACTATAAATCACAAGTCCTCTTGATCCAGATGGAATAGTAAGTATTGGAGCAGAAACCAATCTTTGCTTCAACTCTTGAAAACTTTTCTCACAAGCTTCAGTCCATTCAAACTTATGATTCTTCCTCGTCAGTTGTGTCAATGGTATTGCTATCTTGGAAAATCCTTCAACAAATCTTCAGTAATAGCCTGCTAATCCCAGAAACTCCTTACTTCTGAAACATTTGTTGGTCTATTCCATTTACTAACAGCTTCAATCTTTGATGGATCCACTAAAATACCATCTTTTAAGACTATATGGCCCAAAAATGCCACATTCTCTAGCCAAAATTCACATTTCTTAAATTTGGCATAGAGTTGTTTTTCTTTTAATTTCTCCAATGTCAACCTCAAATGTTCCTCATGGTCTTCTTTGGATCAATAATACACCAAAATATCATCAATAAACACTATTACGAACTTATCAAGGTAGTCCTTAAACACCCTATTCATTAAGTCCATGAATGCACCTGGAGCATTAGTTAATCCAAATGGCATCACAAGGAACTCATAATGGCCATACCGAGATCTAAATGCAGTTTTTGGTACATCCTCTTCTTTAATCTTTAATTGGTGATACCCATATCTCAAATCAATCTTTGAAAACACTCCTCCTCCTTGTAATTGATAAAAAAGATCATCAATTCTAGGAAGTGGATACTTATTCTTGACTGTCAACTTGTACAGTTCTCTATAATCAATACACATTCACATTTTCCCATCATTTTTATTCACAATAGCACCGGAGCTCCCCATGGTGAAAAACTAGGCCTGATAAACTTTTTATCCAAGAGTTCTTGCAATTGTATCTTTAATTCCTTTAGTTCTGTTAGTGCCATTCTATAAGGTGCCTTGGACACAGGGGCTGTACCAGGAAGTAGCTCGATCACAAATTCAATTTCTTTGTCTGGAGGCAATCTCAGTAAATCTTCTGGAAACGCTTCTAAGAAATCTCTAACTATCGATACATCTTCCGGTTTTAACTTTTGCTCCTTATAAGTGTCAACCACACTGGCGAGATAACCCATACATCTACCTTCCAACAGTCGCCTGGCCTTCATAACAGAAATTAAAGGAATGCAACTTTTTGATGTTGTTCTAATAAACATAAACTCATCTTCCTTCGAAGGCTTAAATGTCACTGTTTTCTTTCTACAATCAATAGTGGCATTATACTTTGAAAGCCAATCAATACCCAAAATCACCTCATAACCATGCATCTCTAACATTATTGGATCTACATATAATTCCCTACCATCAATGCAAATAGGAACCCCCCTCAACCAATGAGTAGAATATAAAATCTCTCCAGATGGCAACATTGTACTAAAAACTTTTGACAATTTCTCACACGTTCTACCCAACCTTTTTACAAATTTCAAGGATGCAAATGAATGCATGGCACCTGAATCTATTAATGCATGAGTGAGAATACCAGATACAAAAATATCACCTGGCACCACAGAGTTGTTGGTATTAGCATCAATGTGAGTAATCATAAACACCCTAGCATTTGTCTTTTGAGGTTCATCCTTCTTTTGTTGGTTCTTCATCAATGGAAAATCTTTGATAAAATGACCCCCCTTGCCACATTTGAAGCAACTCTTACTTAGAAGTCTGCACTCCCCGAAATGATTCTTTCCACAAGTTTGACATCATGGCTATTGTTGGAATCCAGATTGCCTATTTTGCTGACCTCCTTGAAATTTCTTATTCTGTCATTATCTAAATTGGAAATTCTGGTCCCCTCTTTTGTTGTTATTGAGAAAGCGGCTTTGTTCTTTATTGAATGGAGTGTCTCTACGAGGCATGCCAGTAGCAGCTTTAGCTTTTGTTATCCTTTCTTCTCTGTGTTCAGCTCTTAAAGCTTTCTCCACAGTCTGAACATAAGAAAGAGGCCCTGGATGTCCCATATCCACATCTCTGGCCAATTATGGTTGCAGACCATCTAGGAAGCGATTCACTCTATTAGTTTCATTGTTAACCAAGTTTGGTGCAAACTTGGCTAAACAGTCAAATGTCCTGGCATACTCAACCACTGAAAGATACCCTTGTTGTAATCTAGTGAACTCAGTTACTTTAGTGGTCAACACAGCTTCATTATAAAACTTTTCATTGAAGATCAGTTCAAATTCTGCCCAAGTCATCTGATTCACTTTTCTTGTCTGCTTAACCACTTCCCACCAAATTTTAACATCATTTTTTAGTGTAGGTGCAGCACAAGAAACATTTTCCCTGTCACTTAGGTGCATAAACTCAAAGATATCTTCTAAAGAACTCTTCCAGTCTTGTGCGTCAAGTGGGTCAGTGCTACCTTCAAATACAGGTGGGTGTTGTTTCCGGAAACGTTCATATAGTGGTTCCATGGGGTGCACTGCAGGTGGGGCTTATGGAGGTGGAGCTTGTGGAGGTGGAGGTGGTGGTGTTGGAGTTTCAGTAGGTGGTGATGGTGCTTGTCTTTGTCGTTGTTCTGCTAACAATTTCTCAATTTGTTCAGCTTGTCTATTCACCACCGCTCAAAGTTCATCCATTTCTAGTTCATATTTATTACTGCAAGAGCCTTCAGTAGCCCCCATTGCATGTTCACGATCCATCTGTGTTATTATATATATCTTAAGAAAAAATGCCCATAACTTATGTCATTTAGCCAATAATGCACATGAGGCATGCAACCTGTTATCCAATAAATTAGCATTTGTGACGTGGCAGATAATTCTCTTGACACGTGGCTGATACCTGGAAGGCGTCTGCTAGAGTATCGACTAGTATGCACAGCAGAAGCAGAACCAGCCTATCTTACCCACGACCAGTCTGGTCGGTGGTTCCGCAGCCAAGGCAACAATTATGGAAGATCTTTGTGAATCCCGAATTTATCTCATGCAATCTTCTGGATATCTGATTATTCAGGGAGTAATATCTGTAAAAATATTTGGTAACCCTCCATGAGCCTATAAATAGCAAGATATAGCTCAAGGGGAGGGACTTTTGGCTTCTGAATCATAGGAATTATAGAATTTCTCTTAGCAAACTTGTATTGTTTGTCAGAAGTGTTGAAACTCATTGAACCCAAGTTCTCTGATCATACTTTTGATTATATATCAATATCATTCTAAGTGGACATAGGTCATTACCAAATCCTGGGGCCGAACCACTATAAATCACTGTGTTTTCTTTACTTTTGTCATTACGTTATTCTCCTTACATTCGTCTATTTCAATCATATTTTGACTCCGTGTCAGTTGGACAAATTGTGGGTCAACATTCTGGTGCTTTCATTGAGAGGGACGATTCATTGCTATTAAAAAAAAAAAACTGATGGCGAAAGCAGGAAGGAAAGCTGGCCAAACAGCTGCCGCTGCACCGTCGAACCCACCACCTCCTCCTCCCCCTGCAAGCATGGTGGAAGATGAGCTGCAACTGGATTTTGAAGAGGAGGAAATGGATGATGCGACGCTGAAGAGCACCCTGGGCGCGTTGCAAGAAGAATTGGCTAGTCTGAAGGCCAGTCAAGAGACTGCCGCAGAAGTTATGGCGCGACAGCAACAGGAGCTTGATCGACAGCGGGCAGAGTTGAGCGAGAGACAAGCAGAGGTGGATCACCGCCAGACCGAGGCCATGGCAGCCCTCGAAGCAGCCTTGCTGTTAGCAAGAAATCAGGCCGCACCTGCCTCGCAACCTAACCAACCTGAAAATGGGCCACCTCAGAAGGGTCCCAATCCTAGCCCACCAGTTCAGCCTTCAAGTCTGCAAAGGCCTGAACAGCCCCAGACGCCCCATGACGATGTCCCACTAAACCCTGAGGCAAATCCACCATCCCAAGCTGCTCGGGGTAATCCCCCGCAGCAAAGGCAGAATAGGGTCGAGCGTCAGCCTCGTAGTCCTAGGCGCCATGAGAATGATGGGCCAAACCAAGCAAACAGAGGTCACTACCCTCCTGGTAACAGGAGGGACTCGGATCTAGGCTCTGCGGTCCGTGGACCCTCACGATATAACGATGCACGGGGACACCGTGACCAGCGCAGGCCACCCTCTAACGCTCGGGGCGTTTCTGCCAGAGACGGCAACAGAGGGAACAGTCAGTCTCACCACAGCCATTCAAGGTTCAGAGATGGTCATGGGTACAATGAGGCCGACTCAGGCAAGGGCAATGCTGATGGAAGGAACGGAAATAGAGGAAAGAGTAGGAGCCAAGTACCTCAAGGTGACCAACCAAATGGACAAGATGCTGGGGGGCAGCCCAGACAAAATAATGTCTTTAACCGACTCGGAGGTAGCGAGCAACGAAGAAGAGAAGAAGACCTGAGAGATGTACTCAATGATCATCGCGAGAAGCACGACGAGAACATCCCCCCAGCCACAGAGGCCACCGCAATTCCTGCCGCAGTGCAAGCCCAGATAGACGCTCTTAATCAGGCTGTGCAGCAGTTGGTCGGAGGAAGGACTTCTTACATCGACCACGACAGGAGGAAAGGTACTCCTTTCGTCCAGAGGATAGCTAACGCCGAAACTCCCAGCAAGTTCAAAATGCCTACGCTCCCGAACTTTGATGGATATGGGGACCCAGTCTCTCATGTGAATAAGTTTGAGATTCAGATGGACATTCAGAAAGTGTCCGAAGACGCTCGGTGCAGGATCTTTCCTGCAACATTTTCTGAAGCAGCACAGGAGTGGTTCTTTAAGTTCCCCCCTACAAGCATAGTTTCCAGGGAAATGTTCGTAAGGGAGTTCTACGGACAATTCTATGCGGGTCGTGTGCACCCAACCGAAGCAAACCAGCTGGTTGAAATCCGCCAGCAGGATGGAGAATCCCTGAAGGATTACATCCAGCGCTTTATGCGAGCAGCAGCTGGAGCAAAGACAGTCGGAGACGAAGGAAAAATGATGGCTATAACCGCAGGAGTGAGACGCCGTTCTCCTCTATGGAAGAGTCTCCGTAAGGGCGGGGTTAGAACCACCCAGGAGTTCTTGGACCGAGCTGATCGGTATATCAAGCTCGAAGAGGCCATTGCTGATGATGGAAAACCCTCGAACAAGGGTAAGAAGGCCGCCGAACCCGCCAAAGCCGCTAATGGTTCCAAACCTGATGGCAACGGCAAAGGCGACAAGCGCAGCAACGGTAATGGCAAGAACGGTGGAAAACGGCCGCACAATGAGCCTTCAACCTCCGATAATAAGCGAGCCAAGGGTAATCGTTATGAACCTAGGTTCACTAATTATACCGCCCTCATCGAGTCTCGGGGAGAGGTTTACCAGGCCACAAGCTCTAGTGTGCCTTACAAGAAACCTGGACCCATTCGAAAAGACATTTCGAAAAGAGACACTACCAAGTTCTGTCGTTACCATAACGACTACGAACATGACACTAATGAATGCAACCAGTTAAAAGACGAAATCGAGTTCCTTATTAGACAAGGACACTTGAGAAGGTACGTACGGGCCTCGGGAACTTCCCAACGAGAAGCTCTAGGTGGCAACGAGCAGACGTCCACACGCCAACGCTCGCCACCATTACAGCCTGCCCCCGTAGCCGGAACACTCTTAACCATCTGTGGAGGCCCGCACCTCGTGGGAAATAGCGGAAAGGCTAGAGAACGATATGCTCGGACTCTACGTCACGACCAGGACATCGAGATGATGACTGTGGAGGACCGTGCTCCAAAAAAGGCTCGCTCAGAGGAATATGGGATAACCTTCTCTGATGGCGATGCCCAACACGTCCGGTTCCCACATTCTGATCCGCTGGTCGTGGACATCCAGATGGCCAATATGATGGTAAATAGGGTACTAGTCGATACAGGAAGTTCAGTGAACATCCTGTATAAGTCAACACTGGAACGCATGAAATTGTCCGTAAAGGACTTGGAGCCTTGCAATCAGACGATATATGGCTTCTTTGGAGAAGGACTCGCCCCAGCCGGAATGATCAAACTTCCGGTGACGACGGGTACAGCGCCTGCAACAAGGACATTACTCGCCACTTTTGTAGTGGTCGATTGTCCTTCGGCGTACAACGCCGTTGTCGGAAGGCCCATACTGGTTGATCTAAGGGCCATCATCTCCATGTGGCACCTAGCCATGAAGTTCCCAACGAACGCAGGGGTAGGATGCGTCTTAGGAAACCAAAGGGAAGCCAGGGAGTGCTATAACACCTCGATCACAAAGGAAAAAAGTGGAGCATCGAGGAGCGCTACCCCAGACCGATTGCAGATGACAGAAGACAGACAAGCCCAATCAGGTGGTAACGCCACCAAATAGGGTGTTGCCCAAAGTGAGGATATAGATTTGGATCCTCGCTTTGGGGATTTTGAAGAAAATGTTGGACCCGTCGAGGACCTGGAGGAGGTCCAACTCGATGAAAAATACCCGACCAGAGTCGTGAGGGTCGGGAAGAATTTAGAGCCTACCGCAAAGCAGGCACTGGTGAAATTCTTGCAAGAAAACCAGGAAGTTTTCGCCTGGTCGCATAAGGATATGGTTGGGATAGATCCAGCAGTGATCAGCCATATCCTGAACATAAACAAAGCCTTTCCACCTGTGCAGCAAAAAAGAAGGCTGCTCGATAAAGACAGATCAAAAGCCTTGAAAGAAGAAGTCGAAAGACTTAAAGAGAACGGGTTCATCAGGGTGGCATTTTATCCATCGTGGGTCTCCAATCCGGTACTGGTCCCCAAGCCTAGCGGCAAATGGCAGACCTGTGTGGATTTTACAGACCTCAATAAAGCCTGCCTAAAAGACTGTTTCCCACTCCCAAGGATCGACCATTTGGTCGATGCTACTGCAGGACATGAGATCCTCTCATTCATGGACGCGTATTCAAGTTACAACCAGATCAGTATGCATCCCCCTGACGAGGATCATACCAGCTTTCGGACCGATACGGGCTTATATTGTTACAAAGTAATGCCCTTCAGGCTGAAAAACGCAGGTGCAACTTACCAACGACTGGTCAACCACATGTTCAAGGAGCTGATCGGGGTAAACATGGAGGTATATGTGGATGACATGCTAGTAAAGTCCAAGAAGGCAGAAGGACATGTGAGGGATTTGCAAGGATGCTTTGATGTGTTAAACAAGTATCAGATGAAATTGAACCCCCTCAAATGTTCCTTTGGAGTCGGATCAGGGAAGTTTTTGGGGTTTATAGTAAATTCAAGAGGAATCGAGGCCTACCCTGACAAGATAAAAGCCCTGATCGACATGAAGTCGCCAGAAAGAATCAAGGACGTACAAAGCCTGACCGGAAGGATCGCTGCCCTAAGTAGATTCATCTCAAAATCAACTGACAAGTGCGTTCCATTCTTTAATCTACTCAGGGGGGATAAGAAGTTTGAATGGACGGAAGACTGTGAACAAGCATTCCAGGCCTTAAAAACTCATATGTCGCAACCTCCCATCCTATCAAAACCAATCGAAGGAGAAACTTTGTATATTTATCTGGCGATTACCGAAGTTGCTGCTAGTGCGGTACTAATACGGGAGGAAGAAGGCGTACAGAAAGCTGTTTACTATGTCAGCAAAAGGCTTATCGGTGCAGAATTGAAATATCCACCAATCGAGAGATTAGCATATTGCTTAATTCTAGCCTCCAGAAAGTTGCGTCCATACTTCCAAGCCCATCCTATCACAGTTCTGACCGACTAGCCCCTTCGGCAAGTCCTCCAAAAACCTGAGGCGGCTGGACGACTATTAAAATGGGCAGTCGAATTGGGACAGTTCGATGTAACTTATTCATCGCAAGCAGCAATAAAAGGACAAGTCTTGGCCGATTTTATTGCGGAGTTCACCGAACTCCCCAATAGTGAGCTGGGCAAACAGCCTGAAGCGCCCATGCCTCAAGACAAAACTCCTTCGTGGAAACTATTCACGGATGGTTCATCCAATGAATCCCACGCTGGAGCGGGAGTGATATTGATAACGCCCGAAGGGCATCGATTTCACTGCGCAATCAGGTTTGACTTCACAGCATCAAATAATGAAGCAGAATACGAAGCGCTCCTCGCTGGACTGAGAATGGCCAAAGATATGAGCATAAAAACGCTTGATATTTACAGTGACTCTCAGCTGGTCGTGAATCAAGTCCTGGGAGAATATCAAGCGCGAGGATTAAAGATGATGGCCTATCTTAATAAAGCGAAAGATTTGCTAGCCCAGTTCACAAAGTACACCCTCCAGCAAATTCCGCGAGACCAAAATTCGAATGCAGACGCCTTAGCCAAACTCGCAAGTGCAAAGGATGCTGACACCTTGAACATAGTCCCGGTAGAAAGATTGAGTAAGCCAAGCATTGAAGTGGCCGAAGCCAACATGGAGATTCATGCAGAAGATATGTGGATGACGCCTTACCTGGAGTATCTGACAAATGGAACATTGCCAGCAGATAGAAACAAGGCCAAAACTCTGCAAAGGCGGGCTGCTAGGTACATACTGCTCGACGGTGTTATGTACCGAAGAGGATATTCAATGCCACTACTCAGATGCATTACATCAGAAAAATCTAAGGAACTCATGAAAGAGGTGCATGAAGGCTTCTGCAGAGATCACGCTGGAGGGCAGAGTTTGGCGAAAAAAGTTCTAAGACAAGGCTACTTCTGGCCAACAATGAACGAGGATTCAATGGAGTACGTACGAAGATGCGATAAATGTCAAAGGTTCTCCAAGATCCCATGAACAGCTCCAAACGAGCTAAAGCAGATGCAGAGCCCGTGGCCTTTCGCAATATGGGGAATAGACTTGATTGGATCACTGCCAACAGGAAAAGGAGGAGTAAAGTACGCAGTCTTGGCAGTCGATTATTTCACAAAATGGGTCGAAGCTGAACCACTCGCAACCATCACAACCAAAAAAGTTCTTGACTTCGTCATCAAGAACATTGTATGCCGGTATGGATTGCCCAGGAAGATAGTTTCAGACAACGGGACCCAATTTGACAGTGACCTGTTCACCGATTTCTGCAAAAGGCACGTGGTTATTAAGAGCTTTTCTTCAGTCGCACACCCTCAAGAAAATGGGCAAGTCGAAGCTGTAAACAAAACTCTCATGGACACCCTGAAAAAACGACTTGAAGAAGCTAAAGGAGCATGGCCAGAACAGCTGCCTGAAGTCCTCTGGTCGTATAGAACATCTCATCGAACAGCGACAGGGCATACCCCATTTTCTCTAGCCTACGGATATGAGGCAATGTTACCTGTCGAGTTAGATCCCCCCTCACATCGGCGTTTGACTTACGACCAGGACGTGAACAGCCAGTTGATGATGGAGTCCCTAGACTCGATCGATGAGATAAGAGAAAAATCTCAACTCCGAGTTGCTGCTTACCAGCAAAAAGTCGCCCGGTACTTTAACTCCAAAGTTAAAGAAAGAAAATTCAACGTCGGAGATTTGGTGCTACGACGAGTTTTCTTAAATACCCGCGACCCCACTGCTGGAGTGCTCAGACCTAACTGGGAAGGGCCTTACCAGATTGAAGAAGTCCTTCACCCAGGCACCTACAAACTTGCACGCTTAAACGGAGATCTCGTTCCGCGCTATTGGAATGGAGAACACCTGCGCAAGTATTATCAATGAACAACCCTTCTTAAAGGACTGGCTTGTTTAAATTTCTCTTTTAATTTTTACAAGTTTTGCAAAGAGGGTTAGCCACGATGTATGGCTGACTGCTCGTATATGTAAGATTCTATTTCAGAATCACTCGTAAAGACATGTTTAGTCCATTTTTAATACGAGATTATAAGGGACTGTGCTCAGCCAGTCATTCTTGCCAACCTTTGTGAATTTATATTTACAAGTATTTGTTCATTACGTATGTTATTTTGTTGTATTACAAGTATCAGTTTTACTACGAACAGGAACCTTCGAACAGGTTATGGTTAAGGCAAGTGACCAAGGACCTAAAGCTCCTTGATCACTTGGGGGGCATATGAGGCACATCGATAGCAAAGCATACTCTTAAGGTATGTAAACACATGAACAAAATAAGTGAAAGCATGCTACAGTACTTAGAGTATTTTTCAAAATATATGTTTTGTTAAATCATGCCAAAGTACTATGCTAAGTCCGGTCATACGGATAAATGTTATAATAAAATATTATAGCACCAAGAGTTAAGCTTTTACACCGCAAGCATCGCTGCTTGGATGTAACTGTTCAAATAAAAAAAGAAAGATTTACTGCCCGTGCAGTAAAGTTTAAAAAGAAATTACTGTCTTTACACCACGACCCTTGGGTCGCATATCCAAAAAAGAAGAAAAAACAAATAAGAATTCAAGAGGCATTTGGGGCTGGAGGATCCTGAGCAGCATCCTGGTTAGTCACGTCCTCAACAGCATCTTCTTCTTCCAAACCAGCAACGCTTGGAGTGGTAGGGGTCGCGACTCTTGCTTCCTCCTCGGCCAGTTGGGCAGCACATCGGGCCAGCTCCGCAGTTCTGACTTCCTCTGAAAGGTAACTAAAGTCAGCACCCTGATTGTGTTTCCAGAAATTGTAGAAACATCGGAGTGTTGTCCTCTTATACTTTTCCAGATTCTTGGAGTTGTCGAGCTCCAACTGCTTCACTTTGCCCTCGAGGGAGAGAATAGCCTTATCCTTGGTCTTGGCTACCTCCCCCAGATGCTTGATTTCGCGGAGCTGGGTTTTGCTGATCTCCCGGTACTCTTGCCTCAACTTGACCGCTGCTTCCTTCGCAGCTTCAGCCCCGGACAGCTTAGTCACTGCTGCATCCCTCTCTCGGATCACCGCCTCCAACTCCTTAGCATGCTTAGCCTCAGCAACCGAAAGCTCCTCGGCCGCTTTCACCTGGAACCTCTCGATGGATTTTGCCTCGACCTGCTCGATATAAGCCTGGGCTCGGGTACGGGCAGTAATGGCAAAAAGTAAGGCCTATGCACAAAGAAAAAGGAGTCAGAACTTATTACGAGGACTAAAAAACTAAAGACTCAATGAATAAAGAAGCACTTACGCTAGAGATTTCGTTCAAAGCCCTGTTCATGAGCTGATCGACTGACAGCTCTTCAGCTTGAACCATTGCGGCCCTAACACGCTCGCCTTTACCAATGCGATCGAGGCGGTCCCGGGCGGATCGGATGGCATGGCTCATAAGTCTGGCCCCATGAGCTTCTTCACGAGAAAGATGCTCCCTGGCAGGCGCAGCTGGAGGATTCAACCGAGCAGGAGTAGTTTGCTGTTCAGAAGAAGCTGGAGGAGGAGTAGGAGTTCGCCCAGTTGGCGCGGGACTTTGCCCAGTTGGTGTGCCCTAAGGAGGGTCTTCTGGTCGACTTTTCTTGGCTGGAGGGCCCCGAATGGATTCACCAGATCTCTTTTTTGGCTTCCGTGTGAGTTGGGGGGTTTCTTCTTCTTCCTCGGCCTGATACATGTCGAAGATGTTGGGAGTCGACATATCTGCATAATAGTAAACACAAGAGGTTAAACAGGAAAGAGAAAGGTGAAAGTAAGTAACACAACAGAAAGAAGATAACAAAGTAAATACCCGAGCTACAACTACTGGTCGCTACACTATTGACTCTATTAATCATATACTCATTTTCTGGCATGAAGAAGTCTGGCCCTAGATTTGGAGGGTATGTAAAGTTACCATCCCCATCAAACATATGACATGGAATTGGCAAACCATTTAAAAGCGAAATAACGTTACCATTGTCATCAGAAGACTCTCCCAAGTCAACAACAGGCTCTGTGGCCTTTTCTTTCCCCTTGCCTTGGGGAGCAGAAGGCCTTTCGGCAGAAGGGCTACCCGTAGGTTCCCTGATCGTAACTCCTGTTGGCCTCCTCCTAGGAGGAGGCACAGGAGGTTGCTGCTCGGGAACCCCCTCGGCAGTGGCATCGCCCACCACGGGCCCTCTATTTTCATGGCGAGGAGCCAGGAGGCCAGACGACCTCAAGTTCTTTTCAAGTGTCAGGGTCTTGACACATTTTGCTGCATCAGACATCCTGGCCAGAGTATTAGACCTCGACACCATGCTTGGTGTTGGGGTCGGACGTAACCAAGGGCCTGAAAAACAGATCAAGTTTGAGAGAAAATAAAAAAAATGCTCCATGTTAAAGTGTCGACCAAAGCAAAGACAAGTTTGTACCTCCTCTCGCAAAGGCCAAGTTGTCACTGGTTATGTCCGGAGTAAAGAAGTACTCGTTGTAATGCCCCACGTTTGATATATGGGTTGTACCACTCAAGAATGTCCGGCCGGTTTCCTGGTGGCAGAAGTGGAAAAAGCCCGTCCCGTTGTGCTGAGGATTGGACTTGAGGTCAAAAAGATAGTTGACCTCGTGGGGTGAAGGTTCTGGCCATTTGTTAAGTTTGTACAGAACATTGAGTGCGGCCAACATCCTATATCCATTGGGAGTTATTTGAAAGGGAGCGACGCCAAAATAATTGGCCACCCCCACAAAGAAAGGATGAAGAGGGAGATAAGCTCCCGCCTCAATGTGATACCGGGACCAGGCGCTGTTCGCCCCTCCTGGACGGTTAGCCCTCTGGTCTGCGGTGGGACGTGTAATGGTTACCCCCGTGAGGGGGAATTTCCTGAAGCAGTTAGCAACCATTCGGATGGTCACTGAACTGGCTGGAGGAGTGTACCATTCGACATCAGGCGGATTGCGATGACGAGGGTGAGCCCTAGTTTGGATATTAGGGTCAGGAACAAGATCTTCTCGACCACTGGTCGAGGGAGCCCTAGCCTGCGAATCAGGCTGGGCAGGGGGAGTAGTGTTACTTTCAGACTCGGGCCTTTTCTTGCCAGAAGATTTGGAGCGGGCCATTGGAGGGGAAGGATGTGTTCTGAAAGGGGATCGCGAGAAAGGTATCTGATGGATACGATCAACTGGTTGTTCTTCTCCCTCGAGCAGCTGGGCGAGAAGGTCGTCGTCGATGGGTCTCTCACCTCCCCACAAATCTGGCATTAAAATCTGCAAACAGAAGAATGGGGAGGTGAGGTTATATAACTTCAGAAGGTTCTTTAGAATAACGCTGGTCGAGTATAAAAGTTAAGCCTTTATACAACAGCATTCTAACAAGAAACTAAATCTTTCTATGCGAATAGTTCGAAAAACGGATTAAAGGGTGAAAGTGAAAAGTTTTTCTGAAAAGCTTTTTCAACTCCCCTTAGGGCGGGAAAAATTATTTTTTCAACTAGCTTAAAAATCAAAATGTTACTTCGGTTTTACGTCCTAAAAAGCATGATCCTGGGTTTCGAACTAACTCGTAAACCTACTCTGCCTACAAAAAATTCTATCTACAAACACCTAAAACCAGAAGCCGAGAGACTTAAACAGTACGCCATGAAAAACATGCACCACGAGAAATTAGAAGAATGGGGTTTCAGGAACTCACCAAGAATAGTGGTCGTGAAGGTGGAAGAGAGGTCTTCGGAGATTAAGGAGCCCACCGTCTGAGTCGTGAAAGACGCAAGAGAACGTTCGCCGGAGAAGTTTAAAGCTTTGGTTTTTAGGGTTCTTGGCAGAATAATGGCGTGTGTGAAAAGAAAAGAGATGGCTCTGCTGGTCTTATATAAGTTTGTCTCTGATACTAGAAAGGTGTAATCATTATTTTTCCCTTTTCGAAGTATGGGGAAACGTGATGGCCGTCGAAGTCGTTTCTGGGGAACCGAAAAGTCATGATTGGACAGAAGTGGGTTGCTTTTTTCAAAAACACACGAAGGGTTCTGACACGTCAGGAGGGGTTACCGAAGAGTCGCTCGTTCAAAGTTTATTTACTGTTCGTAGTAAATAAACTTTGGGGGGCAAATGTTATCCAATAAATTAGCATTTGTGACGTGGCAGATAATTCTCTTGACACGTGGCTGATACCTGGAAGGCGTCAGCTAGAGTATCGACTAGTATGCACAGCAGAAGCAGAACCAACCTATCTTACCCATGACCAGTCTGGTCGGTGGTTCCGCAGCCAAGGCAACAATTATGGAAGATCTTTGTGAATCCCGAATTTATCTCATGCAATCTTCTGGATATCCGATTATTCAGGGAGTAATATCTGTAACAATATTTGGTAACCCTCCATGAGCCTATAAATAGCAAGATATAGCTCAAGGGGAGGGACTTTTGGCTTCTGAATCATAGGAATTATAGAATTTCTCTTAGCAAACTTGTATTGTTTGTCAGAAGTGTTGAAACTCATTGAACCCAAGTTCTCTGATCATACTTTTGATTATATATCAATATCATTCTAAGTGGACGTAGGTCATTACCAGATCCTGGGGCCGAACCACTATAAATCACTGTGTTTTCTTTACTTTTGTCATTACGTTATTCTCCTTACATTCGTCTATTTCAATCATATTTTGACTCCGTGTCAGTTGGCCAAATCGTGGGTCAACACAACCAACACATAATAAATGCACACATAAAACTTACAGGTGAACTGAGCATTATCCTTTCCTCAATGTGTACATATGAACGGTCTATAAGAACATTTTAACCAAAGCTCTGATACCAACTTGTAACACCCTCGCTTATTATAGTTAAAACCATATCCGATGTGTTACGTTTTAAAACTATATCATAATTACTTTCAGCGGAAGTCTGGATTTTTTTTGTAAACTTATTTCACATTATTTACATTAAAATTAAAGTATGTCTCAAACATATTATACATAAGTATTAAATAACCCAATTTGTTTTCAAAACATAACTTCACACTTTATTACAAACATACACACTCATAAATTAAAATAACCCACAAAATGTCGATATGTTAATATGTACAAATCAGGGTCAGGACCATGCTTCAGTTCTCCTTTGTCATTCACTCATTTCATTCTCTACCTGCAATAGAAGACAATTGTGAGCCTAAAGCTCAGTAAGCAAAGTAATGCATGCAATGCTAATGATTACTCAATGTCAATGGGCATACACAACTTCTTTTTAAATTTTGGGCCCCTTAATATTATGCACACTGTTTGATTAGGCTAATTCCTGCAGGGCTTGTTACACATATAATATAAAATCCCATGGATTCTTCTCCGGCTAGCCATCACCACAGTAGGGCGCATTAAAAACCTTATTCCATCGTTGCCCCGTCGGGCTCAAGAGTTAAGGCGACCACACACTGTGGTGTCAATAAGTATAACAATAACTCATATGGAGGAGAAATAAAAACGGGAACATGGAAAATAATATAATTGGTTCACTAAAACCTAGCCCAAATTATTGGGTTGCCACTATGAGCCTAACTATAGGCCTCCGTTTACACTTACTTACACTTTCATTTGCCTTTTCAAAACAGTGGCACTGAATTTAAACTTCTTATTACAACTTACTTTTATGTTGCATAAAACTTGCTGGGGCACACATAATTAATCATCATTATATCATGTATGGTCTTATATCATACAATAATTCACCATATCACTATTATTCCATGCATACAAATTTATGATGAAGTGTCAATGTATGTTAATACCACTTACTCACAAAATATTCATATAATGCATACTTTCACATAACATGTAATTCTTGTGTTACAGTTGAGTACTTTACTTACCTTATGTCCAAAATATATTTCAATGTGTAACAAGTGGTGTCTTAGGTGTTGATGTGCTTATCCTGACAATGACATGAATTTCACATCATAATGATGACAGTAAGGCATTGAAATATCATTTAAAATATCCATAAAATATTATATCAAATTTCATATCCAAATCATGCCTAAGATGCCTTAAACCACTTAGATCAAGCGTTAGATTTATCTTAGACACCGGGAGAAATTTTGACAAAGCTCCCCCTTAATTTTAACTATCCCCAAATATCAAAATCAATTAGTAATCAACATCAAATAACATGCCATAACCATATATCCCAAATATCAACATAATTCATCACAAAGTTATCATATACCGATTTTGATAAAATTCGAATTTCCAAGATCATCACCCACATTAAATGAATCTCTACGTCTATTCAAACATATATAAACATATATACCCTCTTATAAACTCAATAAAATAAACAACAATCAGTTTGTACTCTAAGAACCACAAAAACCTCATAAGACACAAAATTTCACTTACCGAGCAACTTTTCGGCGAAAACAATCTCTTCTAGCTTTTCTAAACCTCAATCCACTTGGAAACCACAAAGAAATATCTTAAAAAGATAAAGCACCATAGATATGCTCTTAGAAAAATTCAAAAATGTTGTTTAACTTCCAGGTACAAGAACTTACCATAAAAAAGCCAGAACTAAGCTTAATCCACTTCTTTAGCTTTGATTTCACTTGGATCTCCTTAGAATCTCTTCAAGCTAGCCAAGAAATGATTTTTTTTTTTGGTTTTCTTTTCTCTCTATTTTTAAGAGTCTTGGTCGTGGAAAGTGATAAGGTTGATGATAATTCTTTATTTTCAATGATTTAGCCTTATTGTATTAAAATTTGTCACCTTTCACCTTATCATTTCACTTTTTGACTTATGAAAACCTTATTACTTCAATAATTTCGACTTAATCATTTTTTAGGCCTATTCTCCTTATGTGTGAAACACTCACACCAAACCTTAGGTCCAAATGAGTACATATCCAATAGTTATGCTTACCTGATTGAGCGTAGCGCACTTATGCTAAGCTCGTTTTGACTTTGCGTCAACACCAATGATTATGTATACCTCCCATTGAGACTTGATCTAATGGTTCTAAAACTATTTTTACTTCATCAATGAGATCATAACCATACCTCAATTGTATTTGGTAAATCCACTAATACTCAATTACACCGAAATACTAGTAATCTACATTGTACTATTTTCACTGTTTAACATCTGTTGCCTTCTATAACTCACTTTTCTCACTTGATTTCAAGCCTTTTCCATATTTTTCACACTTTCTTATATATTGAGCACATCAAACACCCATAAAATACAGCTCAAATGTCACAAGGTTAACAATATTGAACATACACATAGACATCATGTACACAACTTTTATACTTATACATGAAAACACTTATAAGATATGCATATACTCAAATTATACATATTTTATAATATGTAATGCAATGCAATCATGTCATTATTGAATATATTATATCAAAATAATGTGGGTGTTATAGGTTCAACATTCAAAAACAATATATTTCGATTGTTAATTGATTTGAAAATACTCGTTTTGAAAATTATATTTTCACTTTTCAAAATTTTGATTGGTTAGTGATTTTACATTTAAAAATGATGTGGGTCCTTCTAAAAGCTAAAGAAATTGTAGGAAATGATAAAAGATAGTTTTTAATTTTTATGTGTAAAAGTTGGTTCATTTTCCAAAACTTGTTTTGGATTTGCTTTTAAAATAACCTACCAATCAAGGATTACGTGGACCCATCATATTTTAAGAATTTAAAAAAATAAAATTGTATTTGAATAATAAACCAATCAATACCTTATTATTTTACTAAATTTTTTTTTAATACATTAAAATTGAGCAAATTTTACCAATTAATCAAACAAACTTATCACATATTTTCTTTTTATATTATATTATTTGTAAATGTTTTTAAATATTTGGTCCATAACTTATTCTATAACCAAATATGACATTATGGATATTTGACATTTTTTGTATGAGAAAAATTGTTAGGTCTTTAGGATGTTTTTTTTTTAAAATATATATTATTATTATATAAAATATTTGACACATTTTATGCGTCTCACTTACAAATTATGTTTACGCGAAATTATGTTTACGCGTAGAGTTAACATAAATCATACACATACTAAAGAATAAGTCAATAGATTACCTGATGATCAGCCTAACTCAAGAAAACCATCCCTATTCCTTTCTGTGATATTTGAACATCATGCAATTGGATTATTTAATTCTTGTCTATTAATTGTTAATTGTTATCCCCTCTTACTTTTTTTTTTCTTTTTTATTCGAAAAGGCAAGAAATATATAGATAAAACTTCGTGAATATTGATAGGGATTGTGTTAAACTTTTCTTGTAAAAGATCTTTATTAAGCCCTATGCTATGACCTAATTAAAATAAGCCCCACACACCCAATTGTTTTAATTTTAATAGATGTCTAAAGCTGTCACTACCTTTCAACTTCTTTTTGCCTGCTCTTCTAGAAGTAGTAGAGAGAGTATCAAATTAGTCCAGGCTCCCATCTTTTGTCCCTTCCGCACTTTTTCTTTTCTTTTCAAAAATTAATTATATTAATTAATTAGTCTAATTACTATATACTACAGCTCCATCTAGAAGGTCATTTTCTCATACTTACTTTCTAAAGAATCTCCCATGTGATCCCTCTACTATATAATATACATGCCTCTCATCAAAATTAACTACAAACAACAACTCCTCTCTCTAGCTACCTCCGATATCCCACTTTTTGTTTTTCCAAAAGAAAAACGAAGACTGAAAAAATGGTTGGTACCAAAGATTCAGCTCAAGAATACTATAGCAGAGATGAGTTTCATGATGATTCCCACAAAGAAGAAGAAGAAGATGATGATGAAGCACTCTCTCTTTGTGACCTCCCAATGTACGGCGATTCATTCAAATGGGAGGACGATTTTTCCAGCGGTAAGACGAACCGAAGCTTGTCGTCGTTTGACGAAAACGACAACAATGATTACTTCGAGTTTTCCAGCGGGGATTTTTCATCAGCTGATTTCTCATCTGGGAATCATACAGCTATGTATAATAAGGATATTATCTTCTGTGGGAAACTCATCCGTTACAAGGAATCGTCTCAAGTTGAGAATCAGAATCTGAAAATCTGCAACGAAAAACAAAAACCCAGAGAGCATAGTGTCAAAAAAAGCTTATTCCAGTACTGGAACTCTTCAAACGACAAAACGGGGAAGGTTTCGAGTCTGGCCTCGGCGCCGATGCCGGCGAAGAAGTCGAGGTGGTATCTTTACATGTTTGGGATGACGTTGCTTCCGAGGGCGGAGATGGGGCTAAGGGACATAAAGTTGAGGCAAAGCAGGAGGAGGAGGAGGAGCCCAACGACGATGTTTCCTGTATACGACAAGAATGGAGGAGAAACGATAGAAGCGAAAGTGTCGTCGAAGAAGCCGAAGGGGAGGAAGAGCGGCCGATTGAGTTTGTGGGGTTTGTTGAAAATTTTTAGTTGCCGGAGCCACCATGCAGAGGCTATTGCTAAGGCCACATTAGGCTGCACTGATATTTCTTCTCCGTGAGAGGTGGCGCGTGGGATGGCTGCGCTTTCTGCTGTTTTCGCGCAAGCAAACCATGGTTGACTTCACTTAACTGATGGCTTTTCTTGTCTTGTCGTGGCCTTGAGGTTGCCTTCATTGTCTTGTGTTGGTGACATGCCCAGATATTGACCCGGGATGAAATAACCACGCGTTTTATGTTAAATTAAACCTGATTGAACAACAAATTTTGGAGGAAAATGGGTAGGAGTGGAGATCAATTTTGATTCAATTAATCATTTATCATGCCTTGCTTATATAATATAAAAACATATTCTTTTCAACTTCCAATATTTGTATGAAGTATAGTGGTTCATGAAAAGAGAAATGGGTGAAATGATTTTGTTTTTTGTTTATTTCTTTCTTTTCTACTTATTGAATAATCTTTACTTGATTAGAAGAAACATCCCATTCATTTTTATTTTTAAACTTTCTAACTTTTAATTTGATTCTCGAACTTCTTACAATTATTTCGAGTCTACAAGTTGTCTGTTAACAATTCTATTTTTAATTTTAATTTTAATTTTATTTTTATAAATTTATATTTGACATTGTATTAAATTTTGATATATTTTTATTAGTATTTAATTATTTATTGTATTTTGAAATATTTAAATTCATCACTTAAAAAAATGATTTTTTTTAATTCATAAAAAATGAGATATAACTTTTTTTTTTATAAATAAAGTGTATAATTTAAAATCTAATGTAAAAAAAATGTGAAATGTAATTATAAATAAATATATTTGTTAATAGCTGAAACAGAATAAACTAAGCTATATATATATTTATATATATATATATATATTTATAGGCAAATGCCTTGCTGCAAATCGTTTCTATTTTTTTTCTCAAACTTTATTTTTAAATATCTCAAAAAAAATCTTAATACTGTATTATAAGCACAAATTTTAATTTTTTATAGGCTGTAATACATTTATTATATATATATTTATATACTAGATAAAAACAATGTGCAGTTTACATTTGTTTAATTCTATTAAAAAAATGTATTAATTTATTTTTATTATGTTTTTTAATTATTATATAAATTTTAAATAAATAAATTGTTAGAATTTTGAATGGAAAACTAATTGGGATTTGTACCACATTGGTTGTAAGAGGTTAAACCTCTCTTTGTTAGCCTATATAAAGTGTCTTGGGTGTGTAGTTTACAACACAAAACAAATTCCTTTTCTTTAAGGTTTATAATTGATATTAATTATATTTAGTTAATGTTTTAGTTATATGTTTTATATTCTTAGTGTGATAGAGTTTGGTTACTTGTTGTTCTTCGTTGTATCTTGGAAGACAGATGTATCCTGGGAAACAGATGTCGAAACCTCGTAGAGGCATCGAATCTGTTTTAAGAAAACTGTGTGTTACACAAGCCTCAACTTTTATTTTTGTTCTTTATAATTATTGTCTAAATTAATTATAATTACTATTTATATTATAATTATTTATATTTTGTTATTTATAATTATAATATTTATGTATCTTTAATTTAGTAGATATAAATATTGTATTTATCATATTGCGTTTATTCAAGTATTATATACTTTATGTTTTTCTTACATAAACATTTTCATACATTGTAAATAAATAACATAATAAAAAAATTAAACTAAAACATTATCTATAGTTTTAATATATGATTATTTTATTTTAAAAATAAAAAATAAAATATCGTTAAACAAAGAATCCGTTAGATACACACTTTTTATATATAAATATATGGTGCATTATAGTTTTAAAACTAAATACTATTTTTCTAATTTTTTGGTAGAAAAAATACTTATAAATTTTAATATCATAAAATATTAAAAAATCTGAATTAAATCTATGAATTTAAAAAGTTTATTTGATCAAATTTTAATTATTTAATTGAAAATTTTTAAAGCCAACAAACAGTTATATATAAATGTATATTACTTAAGTAATGACTATAGCTTGCTAGCAAATACAATCATTTTTTGTTTTGGAACTTCCAAATTATTCCTTCATGAGGTCTGGACCCATTTTTTTTTTCTGACCCTTCGATAGAAATATTAATTTTCTTCATAAAAAATAGGAGGTTAATAGGAATATCTATTAGCATATTAAAAAATATTTGTTTATTTTTTATTTTGTAATTATAAAGAGCCTCTTGATTATAACTTTCTTGTAATGAAAATTCATAAATAGATGGGTCTTCTTATCTACATAATTAATAAAATATATGATAAAAGATCACATTTATTTTGTTTTTTAACATTATTTTTTGTTTTTCAGAGTTGTAATTAAAATAAGTAATTTCTTAGTTTAAAAAAATAAACATCAAAATAAGAAAATATGTATAATTATGTCTTATTTTATTATTACATATTTGTTTGGATAAACATAATATGTTAAATAACAAATAAATATTTAATAAGTGAAAGAAAATAACAAATTTAAGAACATAAATATTTTTCGGTTATAGTTTTGAAAACATAATTGATAAAGTAATTTAAATACTTTAATATGTGATGAGAAATTATAATGACTCATTTATTACTTTTTTTTTTCAATTTATTTACCTTATTTAGATGATTTTAATATTTTTCTTAAAAAAACATTTACCTTATTTAGATTACTTTAAAACTAACTGTTTACTCGTTTTTTCGTTAACTTGTATAAAACAATAAATGAAGAGTTGTTTTGTATGTATTATCTGAAAGCGAAACTTAGTAATCATCAGCGAGCCAAAGAAAATATAAATAAATGCAGTAATAAATGAAAGAGATATAGATTTATAGTGGTTTTGCCAAAAAAAGATGACCTACGTCTACTTTAGTCAGTTTTATTTGTGATGAACTTTGTGTTGGTTAAATACAAATGATAAATGTTATAATACAAGCTAGGTATAAAACACTTAGTGAATTTCACGTAATGAAGATGTAAAATTTGAGTTTCAATTGTAGGACATAAAAACTGTGTTTTTGGGTCCAAAGTGCTACATGGAGATATCTAAGGATCCCCAAAAAATTTGGTAGCATTTGGAGCAATTTTAGGCCCGTTGGAGGGGTCGCAAGTCAGAGGAGGAGGTGATGTGTTACCTCTTTGGAGGTGCTGCATCGCCTAGATGCAAAGGGACATAAAAGTCCCAGTAGGCAATGCATCGCCTACAGGCAAGCGACGTGTTCGTACAAACACATGTTTTAAGCTCCAAATGACGAGATCTTTAGCTCTAGTCCTATTAGTTTGACCTAATGATGGTGCCTACACTATAAAAGGGTCCTCATAGATTTTTGGAAGACTTGATCACTCTCTCAAATCTCTCTCGAACCTCTCTCTCTAGCTTTCAAGAATCTAAAGTTTTCTCCGAGAAACTCATAAAGAAAATTCTTGACTTTGTGAGTTTAAGGCTTGTTCAATCCCAATTCTCATTTTCTCTTAGAAGATGCCTCAAGCATCAATGGTGGGCTAGGAAATAAAGAATTAGGATAGCAATACAAATCATGTATAAGTTTTGGTTTTTTTTTTTTACAAGGAAGAAGAAGTTCAAAGTGGTGGATTCAACAAGAGTTTTGAAGCTTCATCAAAATTGAAGAAGTGTGTTCCAATACTAGGGTTTGCATCATCTTTCTCAATCTTTCTTTGATCTCTGTCAAGCATAATTTGTGTAGATTCTAGATATTGTGGTGGTGTAATCTCACTCTTCTCCAACATTCTAATTCTTTATTATCTTAGGCACAACATCATGGAAGAATCTAACTCATTTTTGGCTTTGAATTTCATGACTCAAAACTTTGTTAGGTTGAATAGATTTGATGGTACTAACTTTGTTCATTGGTAAGATAAGATTAGATTCTTGCTAACCACTCTCAAAGTCTTCTATGTCTTGGATAAAGACCTAAAGCCCATGGAACCCGCCAAGGAAGATGACACTCAAGAAGTCATCAAAAAGGAAGAAGCACGAAGAAGATGAGTTGATATGTAGGGGTTACATCCTCAATGTGCTATCAGACCGATTATATTTTCTCTACACCAACACCAAGACCGCCAATGAGATTTGGGAAGCTTTGGAGAAAAAGTAAAAAGCGGAAGAAGAAGAAGGTACAATGAAATTCCTTATTACTCAATATATAGAATTTAAGTTTTAAGATATGAAACCTCTTCTCCCCCAAATACATGAATTACAAATTAATGTGGGAAAATTGTCTACACTCAATATTGTGTTTCCGGAGCAATTCCTTGTTGGTGCCATAATAGCCTAGTTGCCTCCATCTTGGAGGGGCTATAGGAAGAAAATCCTCCATAAGAATGAGAAGATTTCATTGGAAGAAATCCTCAAACACTTGAGGATTAAGGAGGAATCTCATTCCAGAGATAAGAACGAGGAGGAGTCTAATGGTGAGACTTCAAAAGCCAATGTGGTGGCCAATCCTCTAAAAAGGGCAAAGGAATTTGCAAGAATAAGGGCAAGGGTCAAAACCCTTAGGACCCAAGAAGAATGATGGATAATTCAAAAGTCCCAAGGGACATTGCTTTGGTGTGGCAAGAATGACCACTTTGCTAGAGATTATAGGTTTAAGAGGACTCATAACAATGAAGCAAGGGTACTTAACCAAAGAAGAGCTACTGGCAACACTAAGAGAAATCAATGTCATCCATGGAAAGGTGAATGGGTGGTGGTATGATACTTGTGCCAGAGGGCGTGAAATACAAATGGGAAATGAGAAAAGGTCCAAGATTGAAGGAAAATGGACTATAGATTGTTCTTCACATCCGGCAAGAAGGCTCTACTCACCATTGTTTTGTATGTACCAGAAATGAGTAGAAACTTTGTGAGTGGTAATTTGCTTAGAAAATCGGAAATCAAGATTGTGATAAATTCCACCAAGCTTACTTTGTCCAAAGGAAATGTATTTGTGGGAATGGGTTATGCATGTGATGACATGTTTAAAATTTGTACTTCAATTGACAATGTGAACAATAAAGCTTCCACTTCTTCGTGTTACATGCTTGACTCAAATTCTATTAAAAGAGCAATTAAATGTGGATTTATTGAAGTTGAGATTGATTAAATATAATGGTTAAGATGTTTACACATTGAGGTGCAAAACACTTAACAGTTTTCACTTAAGAAGAATTGAAGCCATGAGATTGTGTAGAAGACATCTAAAAATGACTTTTATGGGTCTAAAGTTATACAATGAGGTTGTAACGACCCAAAATTACCTAATAAGGCTTAGGGCCTTGATTAAGGGCCCAGGATGGCAATATATGAAGTTATATGTTTATTTAATATATTTGATTGTGATTATGTGAGTTATATGATAATATAACTAGTTGTGCATGTTTAGGGGTATTAAATATGCATGTGGGCCCGTTTCTTATTAGAAGGGAAATTTTGATAATTTGGCCCGTTATCGGTATAATTGTAATGCCCTGGATAGCCAAGACCGCTACACTGTGTACTTATAAAGGTACAGGACTTGCTAATCAAGTCATTTAGTTAAAAAAAACGTGTTGCTAAAATCACTAATGCGCTAGGGTTAAAAGGTTTTGGTCTCAAAAGGTACTTTTTATATAACTAAACATTTTACATAAGGGATCCCAAAAGAAACAACGTTTAAAAAGTTAGTTTACAAAATTTCCAGAGTTCAAACAACCACTAGCCACTCTAAGGGCAAAACAGACGTTTATGGTTCTCCTGTTCCTGTCTCCCCCTCAACCGTGGCGACTGAGCAACTGATCATGTACATTATGCTCTCAGAGCTCTCTGAATCAGGGCTGATCAAGCTTGCCCTTGCCTTTACCTGCACCGCGAAGCACCCGTGAGGCAAGGCCCAACAAGAAAACATAACATTATTTAACAAGCAATGACAACAATTGAATAACCCCCTTTAAGCATGTTCATACACTTAACATACCATATTAATTACATAGCACGTAGACATAACCAAAGATTCAACCAATCAACACTCAGCTATTCAGCACGAAAAATCCACCAATCAATAATAGCAATCAAATCACATGATAATCAGGGTCGACACCTTAGGTCGCACCCTCTGTCTATCCTACTAACTCTGACCCGCTTAAACCGAGCTCAATGCATAATAAGCTGTCCTCAGCTACCAGTGGCCGAGCCGCGCCCTGTGCGCTAATGTAAACTTCGGCACTCTTAGGCCGTTTGTTTAATATTTACATGGCATAATACCATCCTTCTTAAAGCATACAAAACAGGGAACCCTAAGTCCCATTATAAATCCACAACCGAGTGCAGTTTTCTTACCTTTAGTTTCCAAATGCACTGGTTACGCGAGATGCCACTTGAGCACGATCCGTTTCCCAAGCCCCTAGCTTATACCTAGTCACAACCAAGATAAGGGTTACCATTAATAATCGTAAAAGGGCTTCTAGATAAGGTTCTAGTCTCCAAAACATCGAATTCCACCAAGCACGGTAGTAGATTCAATCTCGAGCACCCTAGGTTAAATTCCCATGCTTAAAATCCAAAAACCCCTAATTTCCTTAAGGGCCGCGACATAGCCCCCAAACAGAGCCCATCTAGGCTTAGAACCAGACATGGGCCACAACCCTACATAGACCATGTCGCGACCCGCCCTCCATCTCCAACATCCATCAGCTTCAGAGGGCCGCGGCTCACCAAGAACTATGCCGCAGCCCGACCCCTTCGAACCCATAGAAACCTCCATTTTTAACTCTCAAACCTCACCCAAAACCATTCAAAACCATCCCAATAATATACCACAATTGTCACAAACATCCCTGCATGATTTCAGAAGCACAAGCCAGCAGAAGCCTAAGATAAAAACTCATCAAAACACCTTTTCAATTTCTGAAACTCACACACTCAAGAACACTAAAACCAGTCATAAAAACTCAGAATTCAAACACTAAATCATGAATTGGAGCTTACCTTCTTTGATGAACCAACTCTCTTAAAGATTTCTGAGCTAACACCCAAGCTTTCTAGCTTCAATTCAGTCATTCAATGTCAAAATCCATAAACACCTCAAAACCCATCCAAAAACACAGAATTAATCACCATGCACAAAACTTATGACTTACCTTAATTCTGGTTGAACTCCTTAGCTAAGCACTAGATTAATCCTTCAAGACTTCAGCTCAATCCACTGAATTCCAGTTGAATTTTCCTTAAGTTCTAGTGGTTTCCATTGAGAGAGAAAAGGTAGAGGAGGGAAGGTCGGTTCTTTTTGTTTCCATTGAGTTCTGGGTTTTTACTTAGTCTATCCTTAGGTAATTAAGTTAATCCCGAGGCTCGGGGTGCTAGAAACGTCCCCGAGGGAAAAATGGTAAAATTCCCCAGTATTCCCACCTAAGCTTCCCAACCTCGAATATATCTCAAATTATTTATTTCCATAACCCGATAACCTAAATAACCATCCAATATCTGAAATACCCCTTGACTTTCCCCAAGTCAAGTATTAAGCCCTGTTGACGCGGTTCTTCGGCAACAGGTAATTAAGAGAAGAAGAGAAAGAGATTAGTACTTAAAAGTAGAACCGCCGCAGATATGAAATCTTTGTGAAAAGAACTAGGTGACTTTAAACACGTTTTTAAGTGGTTCGAAGGTTAAAATCCTTCTACTCCACTAGTCAATATTATTGATCTTTTCTGGGTAATTGGTTTACAAAATATATAGTTCTTACAAGACTATTTTTTCCAACCCCTATCAATTCCCAGGGTCTCCATATTTATAGGAGAAGGCACCTGGAAATTGGTAGGGAGGTCATCCCGTGACCTTTCCATTTGTCATATCAAGTCTGTGATATTCATGATTAATTCCTAAACCTGACACACAAGTGTGGTCTAATCAGTATGGAAGGAAACAATGGGCCGCACGGCCCAATCCGTCCGTGGGTGTCTGAATACGCACATTCCTGCTGCGTGTCCGAGAAGTCAGGGGGATATCGGACACGTGATGGCAGGATTATGCACGTTTATCTTGCGTGTTGACTTCCCATAGGGTCAGAGCTTCCTGAGAAGCTCGCTGCCGGAACAATCCATAACCCGAGCTGATCCGTCAGTGGTCGCCGGATGTAGTTCCCAGCTCCTGGAACAACAAGAGGGAGCAGGAAACTCCATCCCCTCGAGCTAGAAAGGGCCCGTCCTGAAGATAAAGCCTCTGGCCTGTGGGAGCCTCGGGCTAAATCATGTTTAGTCCGAGGATCTTCCTGCTAAACAGCCCGTGGGAAAGCCAGGGCGTACATCTGCCCCCCAAGCTCCTGCTCGTGGTCCATGACGTCAGATATGGGAGACCACAGTAGGAGCTTTTAGACTTCTCCCACAACCCTTCGCATTCCATGCTTTTCGCATGCGTCTGATACGTGGAACACCGTGGGTGGCGACGGTACACTCTACGAGAACCGCATTAAATGGCCTAGCCCACTGTCCAGCCGTCGTTTCACATTTCGAGTGGAGGGTCTCCCAGGAGCCTTTTACACGTGATCCTCCCTTGTATAAAAAGGGGGTGGTCATCCCACGCACGGGCCACCTTACCATTCAGAACCTCTCAAATTTCCTTCTTTTCTCTCTGACCTTCCGAAGAACAAAACCCTCATTTCCATTGCTCTCATCTTCTCCGTTCACGAAGCTTAAGCGTGCGAGTTCCTTCAAGGCCTTGGAGACTACTGTGCCAACGAAGCTCCTACCAGCGCAGCAACCTCGCTCACCATCCAACCCTATACTGTAAGTCTTCTGTCCCTGTTTATTTTTGAAAGCATGCCACTGTAGCCTAGGTAAAATTTTTTACTGTAGCCACATGCAGAGGTTTTCTGGGTCGCGCGGATATGGAGGGTGATGGCCCTTCTTAGATTAGGGCACACTTGCCATGGGACATCGCCTTAGAACATGGGTTCCATGATTCTCTCTTAGGAACAATTTCTGGGTAGGATCCTTAGGAACTTTGGGTGCAAAAACCGGGTAGCTTAGGGAATACGCCTTAAAAGCGGTTTTGCCACGCCTTGCCTGTTGAAACTTTCCCCCCAAGGCAATTTTTTTACTCTGAGCCATCTGACACACGAATTCCGAGTAATCTGGGATCTGTTGAGGGCATAGGCGCGTGTTCCTTGGAACGCGTGGCACCACTCTCCACGGGCTGGGCTTACCCCAGCTCGTGTACTTAATACTTGCTTCACTCTCCTGCTTGGGTCGCCTTTTCTAAAGTGTTTT
Source organism: Humulus lupulus (assembly GCF_963169125.1). Lineage (NCBI taxonomy): Eukaryota > Viridiplantae > Streptophyta > Magnoliopsida > Rosales > Cannabaceae > Humulus > Humulus lupulus. The sequence continues at coordinate 142,058,173 of NC_084800.1, read as the reverse complement.
CTTTTGTTCGATAGGCGACCAGATGGCTCCAAAGAGAAATCTGCCACAGAAGAATGTGGGAAGTTCGGCCTCCCAGAAGGATAAAGGAAAGGCGGTGGTGACCAGCTCGCCAATTCCTCACTTTGGGCCGGCGGTGGAGAAGCAGGCCGAGGTGGCTCCTGACGCGTTTTTCGAGGCGGAGAGAATCGTCTCGAAGATAACCAGCCAGGCAAAGATCACCAAAATCTTCCTTAACCACAACATTCCGCTGGGGAAGACCTCCGTGATCGCCCGACCTGCTGCGGATGGGGAGAGGAGCTGCACGCCGCTCGACGAGTCGTTCGCGGCCTGGAGCGGGGAACACTTCAAGGCAGGGGCCTTCCTCCCCCTGGATCAGTATTTTGCTGATTTTCTGAACTATGTGGGGTTGGCCCCATTTCAGCTCCCCCCCAATTCCTACCGTCTGCTGGCGGGACTGAGGTATTTGTTCCAAAAGCATGAGTGGGAGGTCCCCACTCCTGCTGATATCCTATATTTCTTCTGCCTCAAAGCCAGCCCGGACCAGCGGGGGCGAGGCGACGGGTTCTATTACTTAACCTGCTTCCCTAACATAGCAGCAGTGATCGAGCTGCCGAGCCATCCAAACGACTTCAAAGACCAGTTTTTTATGTCTACTGGGTTCCGAAACTGCGATCATCATTATTTCAACCGCCCTCGTAAGTAATCCTCCATTTAGCTCGCCTTTTAACGGTTATCTTATTTTAGCTCGTCCCTTATTCCAATTCTGATTTCAACCAACCTTGCAGCCATCTACTCGAGGACCAAAAAGTCCGTGACCCTCGGGGGTCAATACGATACACTGGCGAACCTGCCCCCCAGTGAGAAAGACTACCGCGTGCTCGTGACGGACGAGGCGATGGTATTCTGCAAGCTGATTTTCCCAAATCAGACTTTGAATTTGAAAAGGCCCCGGGGTCCTCCCCCAGCCCGCGACAACAGGCCAATCGTCGCGGAGGAGGTCGCCGATGACGAAGGCGAGGAAGAAGGTGAGGAAGTTCCTCTGGTGAGGAACAGGAAGAGGAGCTTGGAGGTCGCCCAGGGGATGAGCGAGGAGAGGGCCCAATCCGGAGCAGCCGTGGGTCCTTCCGGTCAAGGTAACTCTTACTTATTTAAGAACGTAGATAGGGCCACTGCAGACCCCCGGCTGGTTAGGTTCAACCCTAGGCAGCTCGTCCATCGTCACCCAAGGAATCCGAACCTGGACACGCTTCTGCTCCACTGCGTTGACCAGCTCGTGCTGGACAACCAAGAGAGTCGGCCCAAGGGTACCGTAGTAGTAGATAATACCCTAGCCTTTAGGTCGGCCATTTTTGAGGAGTACGGGACCAATTTACGCACGTGGCCTGCGCTCCAGAGGGGCGTCTACGCTCTGGGGATTAGGCAGTACGTAGAAGAATCCAGCCCCGATTCAGAACCGGACCTATAACCTTCGCCAGTTCGTGAGATAATCGTCCTAGGCTCTTCCAGCTCGGGGGGTAGGGCTCCCTTAATATTTGCTTTCTTATTGCCTTTATTTCTGTATGATTGCTAATAACCGTGTTTTTTGCTCTTTGGCAGAAGAGATGTCTCAGCCCAGGAATAGTCTGCGGGGCGCTGTGTTCGGTGGGAATCCCCTAGCGGGGCCGAGGTTAAAGAGGCTTCGCGAGTCCAAGAGCTCGACCGGGGTCTCCACCAAATCCCCAGCTATGGAGAAGGAGAGAGACCCGCCATCCCAGGTCGCGGGGGCGAACCTCCCTGTCACCAGGACAGGACTCATGCATCCGCCACCCCAACGATCTCCACTGGCCGCCCAGGACGGGGTAATAGAGGTCAGGAATCTGGCCGCGGCAGCCCCGGACGTGCGTATCCCGGTCGACCCCCGAGCTCTGGAGAAGATGCCCGAAGCATTCCGGGGTACGGTGTACGAGTTGGCTAGCTACGCCGTCAGCCACTATTACAATATCAGGGAGAAGGAGCTCCGGGCCATCGAAACAACGAGCCCGGTCCGAGTTATAGAATCTGCTATGGACATGACTTTAACGGTAAAGTGCCCCCTTCTTCTAAGGCTTTGACACTCACACGCCGCCTTTCTCCTTCCAGTTTGCTAATTTATCACTCTTTTCTTGCAGGGCATGGCTGCCGCCTATAGAGGCATCGTTAGGACCAAGGCCCAGCTCGAGGGTTTGGAAGCAGATCGCTAGACTGCCCTCCAGGAGTCTCAGGAGGCGAGAGATGCCCTGGCGGCCTCCAAAGCCGAGCTAGAGAAGGTCCGCTCGGAGAACCAAGAGCTTAAACGCTCCCTGGCCGCATCCGAGCTAGAGAAGCTTCGCTCCGAGAACCTAGAGCTTAAAAACTCCCTGGCCGCATCGCGGGCAGACCTTGAGGTGGCGAAGGCCGAAGTCCAGACCTCCCAGGCTGCCCTGAAAGATGAGCGGGTCGTGTCGGAGCAGTCCTTACAGGACCTATTCTATCACTGCTGGTCCCACAATCCGGACGCGGACTTCTCCTTCATGCCGCCGGACCTCTGGGCATTCCTGTTGCCGCGGCTTCAAGCCCGCCTGAATAAGGAGGCTCCTCCATCGGAGACTGGAGAGGCCTCTGCCGCGGCGGAGCAGGGTGAGACCGCGACCTCCAAAGGGCCAGCTGATGGGGCTTAGGACGCTTCTCGTTTACGTATTTTGAACACTTTTTTATTGTAATTCTCTTTTTTATGTGAGGCGTTTCCGCCTCGAGACAATTTGCTCAACCAGTTTTACATATATATTTTTATGCATTTGGTCACAATTTATCTCTTTATTTTTATGAACGTAGTTCGAGTTAACTTTATCCGTATCCCGGGCTCTTTAAATAAGATCCGCGTTCAACAAATTTTAGTTCACTCCTAAGTTTTCTGACCTGGTTAAGACCAGGGACTTATTTTGAAAAAACTTAGTTCGCGTCAACTTTTATTCGTATCTCGGGCTCTCTAAAGAAGAACCACGGTCAACAAATTTTAGCTAACTTCTAAGTTTTATGACCTGGTTAAGACCAGGAACTTATTTTGAAAAAACTCAGATCGCGTCAACTTTTATCCGTATCCCGGGCTCTTTAAAGAAGAACCACGGTCAACAAATTTTAGCTAACTTCTAAGTTTTATGACCTGGTTAAGACCAGGAACTTATTTTGAAAAAACTCAGATCGGGTCAACTTTTATCCGTATCCCGGGCTCTTTAAAGAAGAACCTCGGTCAACCAATTTTAGCTAACTTCTAAGTTTTATGACCCGGTTAAGACCAGGAACTTATTTTGAAAAAACTCAGATCGCGTCAACTTTTATTCGTATCCCGGGCTCTTTAAAGAAGAACCACGGTCAACAAATTTTAGCTAACTTCTAAGTTTTATGACCTGGTTAAGACCAGGAACTTATTTTGAAAAAACTCAGATCGGGTCAACTTTTATCCGTATCCCGGGCTCTTTAAAGAAGAACCTCGGTCAACAAATTTTAGCTAACTTCTAAGTTTTATGACCCGGTTAAGACCAGGAACTTATTTTGAAAAAACTCAGATCGCGTCAACTTTTATCCGTATCCCGGGCTCTTTAAAGAAGAACCTCGGTCAACAAATTTTAGCTAACTTCTAAGTTTTATGACCCGGTTAAGACCAGGATAGGACTTAGTTTGTGATAACTCTTATCCATAGATAAAAATTAACACCTAAGTCGTTAAGGAGACCTGGATATATCCAGGTACCATATGCCCCCCAAGTAACTGGGAAAGGGTCTTTCGTTGTTACTTTAAAATTACCCTTGCAAATAACGAGAAACATTTGATTTTTATTTATACATGGACGGTGACCTTCTAGGTCTTACAAATGTTTATTGATAATATTTCTTTAGGTGGATTGCATTCCAAGTCCGCGGGACCGCCCCTCCACCAAGTCGAGCTAATTTATACGTCCCATCTTTGATGACTTCGATGACCTGGTATGGTCCTTCCCAGCTTGGTCCCAAAACCCCATCTTTGGGATCTTTCCCGGCCAGGAAAACTCTCCTCAAGACCAAATCGCCGACGCTAAAGGCACGTCTTTTGACCTTAGTGTTGAAGTAGCGAGTGATTTTCTGTTGATAATGGGCGAGCTGGAGTTGTGAATCCTCTCGCCTCTCATCCATCAAGTCTAAGGAGTGGCATAGGAGCTCGTGGTTCTTGTCTTGTTCGTAGGACCGGACCCTGTGCGACAGGACCTTCACCTCCACGGGGAGGACCGCTTCACTTCCAAAGGTTAGGGAGAAAGGAGTGTGACCCGTGGGAGTCTGATGTGAGGTCCTATAGGCCCACAGAACTTGGGGGAGCTGTTCTGGCCAGATCCCCTTTGCCTCATCTAACCTCTTCTTGAGGCTTGCCTTCAGAGTTTTATTGATAGCTTCGACCTGGCCGTTCGCCTGGGGATAGGCCACGGATGAGAAACTTTTCACAATTCCGTGCTTTTCGCAAAATTCGGTGAACAGGTCGCTGTCAAATTGAGTGCCATTGTCGGAAACGATCTTTTTGGGTAGGCCGAATCGACAAACGATGCTTTTAACCACGAAGTCTAGCACCTTTTTCGATGTTATTGTCGCCAACGGCTCTGCTTCGGCCCACTTTGTGAAGTAGTCAATGGCTACCACGGCGTAACGGACCTCGCCCTTTCCGGTGGGCAGGGCGCCTATTAGATCTATGCCCCAAATGGCGAAGGGCCAGGGAGACGATATCATTTTAAGCTCGGTCGGGGGTGCTCGTGCAACCGCGGCGAACCGCTGACATTTGTCGCACTTTTTTACATATGAGATCGAGTCTTTGGACAGAGTCGGCCAGTAAAAACCCTGCCGAAGGATCTTCAAGGCCAGGCTTTGCCCCCCAGTGTGATCTCCGCAGAATCCGTCATGAACTTCCTGCAGGATGGCCTTCGCTTCACTTGGAAGAACACACCGGAGGAGAGGTAATGAATGCCCACGTCGGTACAACACCCCCTCGACTAGCGTATATCTCGGAGCTTGATAAAGGACTCGCCGTACGTCGTTGCGCCCTTCGGGTAACTTGCCCTCGACGAGGTACTCAACAATGGGAGTCATCCAGGTCGGCCTGATGTCAATCATCTCAATATCTGCTCGATCTCCGTCTATGCTTGGTTTGTCCAAGAACTCAATTGGCACCAACCCCAGGGTTTCTGCCTCCCCCGAGGTGGCGAGCTTGGCGAGAGCATCTGCATTGGCATTATGCTCCCGAGGTATCTGCTCGATCGACCCTTGCCCAAACGTAGACAATTCGGATTTTACCTTAGCCAAATAAGAGGCCATCTTGGGACCCCGCGCCTGATACTCGCCTAAGACCTGATTCACCACGAGCTGGGAGTCGCTGAAGCATTGGACAGAGCTTGCCTTTAGCTCGCTAGCTATCCTAAGTCCGGCTAACAAGGCCTCGTACTCTGCCTCGTTGTTGGACGCCTTGAACCCGAACCTCAGCGCCGAATGGAATCTATGTCCTTCTGGGGATATCAGAATGATTCCGGCTCCGGAGCCGTTCTCGTTAGATGAGCCATCAACGAAGATCCTCCACGATGAACCTGAGGAGGTGAGCTGCTGTGAATCTTCCGATGGGATCTCACGGAATCCCGCGCATTCTGCCACGAAGTCGGCCAAGGCTTGACTTTTTATGGTAGTTCGGGGAGTATAGAAAATCTCGAACTGACTGAGTTCGACCGCCCACTTTAGCAAGCGTCCCGAGGCTTCAGGCTTTTGCAAAACCTGCCTTAGAGGCTGATCGGTCATGACGTGTACAGAGTGGGACTGGAAGTATGGCCTGAGTTTTCGCGAGGCCGTGATTAGGCAGAACGCCAGCTTTTCCATCAACGGGTACCTTGACTCAGCTCCGAGGAGTCTCTTGCTGATGTAATAAACCGGTTTCTGAGCCTGGTCCTCTTCTCGCACCAGAACGGCACTAGCTGCGTCCTCAGTCACGACCATGTAGAGGAAAAGAGGTTCTCCTACCCTGGGCTTTGATAGCACAGGTGGCTCAGCTAGGTGCGTTTTTAGGTCGAGGAATGCGCCCTCGCATTCTACTGTCCATTCGAACTTCTTGTTTCCGCGGAGCAGGTTGTAGAAAGGCAGGCACTTGTCGGTCGATTTGGAAATGAACCGGTTCAGTGCTGCCACCCTTCCTGTGAGGCCTTGGACATCTTTCCGCGACCTGGGGGATGGAAGCTCGAGCAGTGACCTGATCTTGTCGGGATTTGCCTCGATTCCTCGGGTATTGACTATGAAACCCAAGAACTTCCCCGATGCGACACCGAAAGTGCATTTATGAGGATTGAGCCTCATGCCATATTCTCGCAGTATGTTAAAACATTCTTCCAGGTCGGCGACGTGGTTGGTGGCAGTCTTTGACTTGACAAGCATATCATCGACGTACACTTCCATGTTTTTCCCGATCTGATCCGCGAACATTCTATTTACCAGCCTTTGGTAGGTTGCCCCGGCGTTCTTAAGACCGAACGGCATGACCTTATAACAATAGACATTAGTCGGGGTCATAAAGCTGGTATGATCCTGGTCTGCTGGATTCATCGCGATCTGATTGTAACCCGAGTACGCGTCCATGAAGGACATGAGCTCGTGCCTCGCCGTGGCATCCACCAGTTGATCGATCCTCGGCAACGGAAAGCAATCCTTGGGGCAGGCTTTATTCAGGTCGGAAAAATCGATACAGGTCTGCCACTTGCCATTGGGCTTTGGAATTAACACGGGATTGGCAACCCAAATGGGAAATCTGGCTTCGCGGATAAAGCCACATTTTTTGAGCCGGGCCACTTCTTCTTCAAGGGCCTCGGCTCGGGTTGTCCCTAAACGCCTCTGCTTTTGAGACTTTGCAGGGACGCTTTTGTCTAGGTGGAGCGTGTGCATGATTACGCTCGGACTGATCCCTATCATGTCCTCGTGCGACCATGCGAATACGTCTAGGTTCTTTTTGAGAAACGCAGTCAGATCCGCCTTTCTTCTATCGCAGAGGTTCTTTCCGAGCTTCACCGTCCGTGAAGGATTTTGTTCATCGATGCCTACCTCCTCGAGATCTTCAATAGCTTGGAGCTCGGACCTGTCCTCGCCTACTCGGGGGTCAACGTCCTCGCTTAAGGCGAGCTTTTTGTCTTCGGAAACCCGAGGTTTTTCAATCTCAGGGGCCGCCTTGGGTCCCTGCGATTCCTCTTCATCCTGAATGGCCATCGCCACCTGCCCGGGTTTGGATTTTCCCTTCATGGAAATGCTGTAGCATTCCCTGGCAGCGAGCTGATCGCCCTTGATAGTGCAGACCCCTGTCGAAGTAGGGAACTTCATGGCGAGGTGCCGGACGGATGTGATAGCTTCGAAAGCAACGAGCGTTGGTCGGCCCAAAATTGCATTGTAGGCAGCGGAGCAGTCAATGACTACGAATTCGAGCAGTTTGGACACTGTTCGGGACTCGTCGCCTAGGGTGATCACCAGCTCGACCGTTCCTATCGCTGCTGACCCTTCGCCTGAAAAACCATATAGCATCATCGAGGTTGCCTTAAGCTCGGAGACGGTCAGACCCATTTTTTCTAAGGTTGAACGGAATAGGAGATTCACCGAGCTCCCATTGTCCACTAACACCCTCCTTACTCTCCGGTTGGCGAGCTGGACGGCTACGACCAAGGGATCGTTATGAGGGAATTGGACATGGCCCGCGTCCTCCTCCGTGAAAGTGACTGGTTGTTTCTCTAATCTTTGTTGTTTTGATTGACGCTGTTCTGGGACGAACTCCCCTCCATTGTGGGCCTTCAACTCATTTATGTACCTCTTTTGGGCGCCTCTGCTCGTGCCAGCCATGTGTGGCCCTCCAGAGATGGTGGAAATCTCTCCCTCGACCACGGGGGGAGGGATGTCCTGATCTACTCGAGGTCCAGGTTGACTGGTTGGGATCTCCGGAGCGGGTCGACCTGTCGGGACCCTGTTCCGCGAGTATTGCGCCAACGGACCTGCTCGGATGAGAGTCTCGATTTCATCTTTGAGGTGCCTGCAGTCGTCGGTATTGTGCCCGACGTCGTTATGAAAACGGCAGAATTTGGAAGCGTCTCTCTTTCCCTTAGGGTGCTTTATTGGCTCCGGCCTTTTCCAGGGGACTCGCGTAGCGTTGGCCAGGAAAATATTCTCTCTGGTTTGGGTGAGCTCGGTATACGTTGTGAACACGGGCTTGAATTTATCCACGGATTTATTCTTCTTTTGACCGTGCTGGACGTTTTCACCATTCCCTTTTATTTTGCCGCCACCGGGATGGTTGCTCTGCGTGACGTCGGGAGTCGCTACTACGATCTCTGTTCCCGCCCCAGCGGGCTTCTCGAGGGCCTGGCTGGTCCCCGCGGCTGAAGCTTCAGCTTCCTCCAAGTTTATCCATTCTTGGGCTCTGTTAAGGAATTCACTAACTGAGCTGACCCCCCTCCTTTGAATATCCTTCCACAGATCTCCGCCTACTAGGATCCCGGTCCTCATAGCCATGAGTTTGGAGCTGTCGTCGGCGTCTCTGGCTCGAGCAGCGACATTTGCAAATCTGCTCAAGTAGGCTTTTAGCGTTTCTCCAGGTTGCTGTCTCACGTTAGCTAGGGAGTCGGCCTGGACCCTGGCGGCCTGAGAGGCGCGGAATGCCCTCTTGAAGTCAGCCGAAAAGGTCTTCCCGGAGCTGATTGACTGCCTTTTACTTTGTTTGAACCACTGCCTGGCAGGTCTAGTTAGGGTGGAAGGAAAGATCAAGCAACGAAGCTCTGGCCCGATGCTATGAGCCATCATTAGGGTGTTGAACATCCCTAAGTGGTCAGATGGGTCTCCATCCCCGTTGAACTTTGACAAGTGAGGCATACGAAAGCCAGAAGGGTATGCCGTTGCTGCTATGTTGGGGGCGAAGAGCTCCATCTCATCCCCTGAATCATATTCGTCTTTTTCTTTCTCCGACAGGAGCTTCTTCATCAGCTCCTCCATTTGAATTAAGCGCTCTAGGGTTTTGTCCTGAGATCCTGGATTATTCCGGGGCTGTTCAACAGCTCCGGACCCGTTGTACATATTAGGCGGGTTATTGCCCCTCCTATCTGGAGATAGGTCATTTGGGGCATTCCCGCCATTACGTACTTCGGATCGGACCCCAACTGAGCGGGCCTGGCTATCATCCCTAACTGGACCCTCTCTGTGAGAGTTGAGGCGATCTCGAAGGTCGCCTCCATGGGAATTATGGTGACTTTGTGCTGAACTTAGTCGCTGTCACAGGTCTCCTCCCGAAAGATCACTCCGTGCACTACCGGTCCAGTGACTCCTGCTGGACAGGCTCGACGTGCGTCTTTGGCGGCTCCGACCTGCTCCTCCTCCCAGCGCCCTGCTGCCGCGGGAAGGCCCGGCCGATGGCGGGTCTCTCCTACTATTTCCGTAGGTCGGGATGTCTCGGACGGTCTGAGGAGACGGATATCTGATGGGAGAAGGAGGATGCCTGACCGGAGAGGCGATCCTAGTGCCGTCTGGACGGACTAAATTTGGTGGGGGCCTCTCGGCCCTGCCAGCTTGATGGTTTCGCGCTGGGCGATCTGGGCGAGGAACTGGACGTTCTTCGGGGACGGGCTGACGTCTCCGGATCTCCTCGGCCCTCCTTTGGGAATTTCCCCTATCTCTTCTGGGCGTCCTCGAGGAAGGCTGAGAGCTAGGGGTTGATGTCCTAACCGAACGGCTGTACTGCTGCGGTTCGGTCTGAGGCATTTCCTTGAAGTTCGCCTCTTGATGGCGTGATGAAGGGGTGGAGTTGGCTGCAGGGAGTCTACCCGAACGGCTATGCCTGGATCGATTACTCCGGCGAGACTTAGGAGCCTCGCCTTGCCTCTCTCCAACGTTACCGTTGGTTGTGAGAGGGGGTAGTCGACTCAGAATATCCTGGATTTGCTGACCAGCTGCTGCTAGCTGGCTCCTCAGTTGAGCATTCTCCATCTCCACCGCAGTATAATAACATGGATTCGGATTAGGCGGCCGGGGCGCCGAACTACCAGTGTCGTCTTGGCCGGCCGGCTGCTTTCCTGGCCTTTGCTGGACTTCAGGAACTTGCTCCTCGGGGAGGGCAACATGGCGGGCCTCCTGCCCATCATGCTGTTCTGTCCCGTTGCCATGTTTGGATCGAGTGGTCACCATAGTTGTATGTTTGTGGTAGTACTAACTGGACTTGCTCTCAATGAAAGCACCAAACTGTTGACGCGGTTCTTCGGCAACAGGTAATTAAGAGAAGAAGAGAAAGAGATTAGTACTTAAAAGTAGAACCGCCGCAGATATGAAATCTTTGTGAAAAGAACTAGGTGACTTTAAACACGTTTTTAAGTGGTTCGAAGGTTAAAATCCTTCTACTCCACTAGTCAATATTATTGATCTTTTCTGGGTAATTGGTTTACAAAATATATAGTTCTTACAAGACTATTTTTTCCAACCCCTATCAATTCCCAGGGTCTCCATATTTATAGGAGAAGGCACCTGGAAATTGGTAGGGAGGTCATCCCGTGACCTTTCCATTTGTCATATCAAGTCTGTGATATTCATGATTAATTCCTAAACCTGACACACAAGTGTGGTCTAATCAGTATGGAAGGAAACAATGGGCCGCACGGCCCAATCCGTCCGTGGGTGTCTGAATACGCACGTTCCTGGTGCGTGTCCGAGAAGTCAGGGGGATATCGGACACGTGATGGCAGGATTATGCACGTTTATCTTGCGTGTTGACTTCCCATAGGGTCAGAGCTTCCTGAGAAGCTCGCTGCCGGAACAATCCATAACCCGAGCTGATCCGTCAGTGGTCGCCGGATGTAGTTCCCAGCTCCTGGAACAACAAGAGGGAGCAGGAAACTCCATCCCCTCGAGCTAGAAAGGGCCCGTCCTGAAGATAAAACCTCTGGCCTGTGGGAGCCTCGGGCTAAATCATGTTTAGTCCGAGGATCGTCCTGCTAAACAGCCCGTGGGAAAGCCAGGGCGTACAAGCCCCGTTGTGACTTTCCCGCTAACTAGCTCCCTAGGATCGCCTTAAGTCGCATGCTGCAGATTTACCCACATAACGATGTGGTTCTCACAAATATAACATATAATCACATTTACATTCATATACCCATACAAGCATGCTTATCATATAATCACACGTTAACTTAATAAATTCACACATAAACCAATTATGCCCTCCCGGCACACTAATCAAGGCCCTTAAGCCTTATTAGTGATTTTGGGTCGTTACAATAATTGTATATTTATGTGAATATAAGTGATATATGTCTGAGACCACATTATTATGTGGGTTTATTTAAGTTACTTGGCATGAGACGATCCTAGGGAGCAAGTTAGTAGGAAAGTCACAACGGGTCCCAATACCCAACTCAGGGCGAGTTAAGGGGTAATTTGGGTATTTGGAATTTAATTTGATTATCGGGTAATGTGAATGAATAATTGGGGATATATTTGGAGTTAGTGAGTTTAGGAGGGAATACCAGGGAATTTGACCATTTTGCCATCGGGGACGTTTTTGGTACCCCGAGCCTTGCGATTAGCTTAAGTCACTTAAGCCTTAGGAAACAAAAAGAACAACAAAAACACTTAAACACTGAACGAACCCTTTCTCTCTCTTCCTCTCATCTTCTCTAAGTTTTCTTAAGTTGGTTTTGAGGAATTAAGAATGATTTTGGCTAGAAATTAGAGAATTGAAGGCTTGGGACTGGGATTTGGATAACTTGTGGCTAGGGGATCTTCATTCATAGCTAAGGTAACGTTTTAACCTCTCCATTAACTAAATTATGTTGGAAATCATAGCTGTTCTTGAGGTGTTTTTGAACCTCTTAGCTCAAGAATTGAAATTGGTGTTTTGATGAGTTTTATGACTAGATTTTTGTTGGGTTTTGCTGCTGGGAAAATGTTAGAACTGTTGTGGTAATTGAATTATGGTTTTGGGGTGAAATTGGGTTAGTTTGGATTGAATTTGGCTGTTGGAAAATGAGGAAAATCTGGGTTCACAGGGCCAAGTCGTGGCTCTGTTCTTGAGGGGCCACGACTCAACTGAACCCAGGGCCCTGGGAGGCGTGCCGCGACCCTCAAGGTCAGGTCGTGGCCTGCCTGGGCAGTTTTGTCCTTGGGGAGATTTTAATGACGGGAACCTTTTCCTTAGGGCTCGGGATCGATTCCACTACCCGGTTTAGTGGAATTCGAGGCCCCGGAGGCTAGGGCTCGGTCCAGAAGCCTTTAATTGCTCATTATTGATGGAATCCTATATTATGGTTATGACTAGGTCATCACTAGGGGCTCGGAGCCGGGATCGTGCTTGAGGGTCGTCCTTATTTTACGTTATACTCGGACCTGAGGTAAGAAAACTGCACCCAATACGTGTTATATGTGATCAGGGCTTGGCCCGGATATTATTAATAATTATGATTAGGGCTTGGGGCCCTGAGAACGTTTATGGTTAAGCTATTGTTTCACATGATGATTGATCCTACTTGAATATTCTATACCTGCTTAAGTGTTTCATGTTGTTGTATGGATTCAGTGGTTAGGGCTTGAGGCCCCGTTAAATAGGTATAATTAGTATTGTGAGTACGGTTACTCGATGGTGTTATGTGATTAACATGCATGCGTACTCATTTTGTTGGGATATGCCTATTCATATCTGTTTCCATTTGAAGTTTGAATACCTGAATCAACGATTGACTTATTAGTCAAGGACGGTAAAAGCGCGCTGCACGCTGGTTGAAAGGCTTAGGCTTAAATCAACAACGCACTATTACGTTGGCTGACCCTATGGTTGTTGGAAAACCAAAGGTGTTGGGTTAGCTCTATGGCTAGTTACTCAGAGCTAAGGGCAAGGGCCACAAGTGAGTCTATGGTCACATAGCTAGGGCATAGGCCCCAGGGTTGGCTCTATGGTCAATTGTTCAGGGCAGCGACCCCAAATTGGTCCAATGACCATTTGTTTGTAACTGAATGACTGTATGTGTAGGTTAGTATTGTTGGACATGCTAAATAAGTATTTGGGAATCTGTATTGTTTTGTTATGCACATGTATAGTTTTCTTGCCAAGCCTTGGCTCACGGGTGCTTTGTGGTGCAGGTAAGGGGAAGGAAAGCTTGACCAGCCATGAGTTAGAGAGCTTCATGGAGACGTGTACATATGCAGCTGCTCAACCACCACGGCCACGGATATGTTAGAAGAACTAGGGTTGTAGCCCTGTTTTTGCCTCTTAGGTCGACTGGATGTAATATTTGATATACCTATGCTTCTTTAAGAATTTGGTTGTAATATTTTGGGATCCCATGAATGTATGAAACTTTTTATATAAAAGTCAACAGTTCCCTTGACAAAAATTTTTAACCCTAACCCTTGACATTAACCATCATTACACATTTTAAGCCAAATCAATTGATTGGCAAGTCTGACACAATTTAAATTACACAATGTTATGATCCTGGATTAGGAGGACGTTACAACTTGGTATCAAAGCTGCCAAGGTTTAAGGGTTCCTAAAGGCTGGCCGAGCATGTACACTCGCCACTAAAGACAAGCTCGACTCCGGGTTCGGTAATTATTATGTTTTTATGCGTTTAAATGCTTAAACATAATATGAATGCCTTATCTGCGTGCCTGTTTAGGAAGCATGAGATAATCCGATATGGCCTGGCCTTTAACTTCTGCATGAATGATAAAGAACGTGCTTATTAGCATCGTTACTGCTTGTGAATGCAAGGGAACCGCTTATTAGCGCTATTTTTTGTATATAGGCCAGGGATTGAAAGAACATGCTTATTAGCTATGTTATACTTGTGAAAATTCTTGGATATGTTATGCGCATTGTTATTTGCTGATGGATATCAGGAAGTTCTTCTTAGCACCATGAATGAGTATATTGAGTGATGGCATGCTTATTAACATTGCACTTGTTTGTTTATCTGTTTGATCTTGGATCGTCAGGCGGTAAGAGGTATAGTTATTACTTACCTAACAACCAATTTGATTATTGTAGGGTGGGTTGAGTAAGAGTATGAATCCTCGAAGGTCAGAGATATTGGCTGGCTAGGAGTTACAGGCCAGGGAAGGGAATGACCAGGGCCAGGCCCTGCCAGCTCCAGAAAACTGGCAACGGGTGCTTGCTGGTATGCAAGTAAGATTAGAGAGGTAGGAAGATGAGATTCGCCTCTTGAGACAGCAACATGTTCCAGGAGGGAACCCACAGCCCGCAGTACTGGCAGTGATACAGCCAGAGGTACCAGTGGTAGTGCATCCCTAGGAAGGGGGAGATAGAAGGGAACCCCTGTATGAGAGGTTCAGGAAACAACATCCTCCAGTTTTTGAGGGAAGCTCAGATCCACTGAAGGTTGAGTAGTGGATGACCATGATAACCACCATCCTAGATTTTATGAGGTAGGTGGTAACGAGAGAGTGGCATGCACCACTTACATGTTTCGAGAGGATGCCCGAATATGGTGGGAGGTGGTATCCCAGACCAAAGCAGTAAACACCATTGAATGGGAAGAGTTCAGAACCTTGTTTAATGAGAAGTACTACAACGATGTAGTTAAAGCGGCGAAGGCTAAAGAGTTCAGCAAGTTACTTCAGGGTAACAGGACAGTGATTGACTATGCCTTGAAGTTTGATAGATTGACAAAGTTTGTTGGGGGATCTGGTGCCCACTGATGGGACTAGAAGAGAGAGGTTTCTCCAGGGTCAATAGCCTAGCCCAGGATGTTCGTATTACTACTATGCCAGGATTGACTACCTATCAGGCTGTAGAGAAGGCGCTTACAGCTGAGAGCGTAGAGAACAAGATCTGGCATGAGAATGCGGCCAGAAGGGATTCTAGGAGGCCGATACCTCAATTTACAGGCTTTGGTAGGGGTGGAGGCCCCAGTGACCAAAAGAGAAAGACTCCAAATACAGTTTCAGCTCTAGGGCCAGATAGGAGGCCATGAGGCTTACAAATAGGACGCCAGAGCAGTGGTGAGACCTGGAGAGCATTCCCAGAGTGTACCCAGTGTAGGAGGTGCCATATTGGGGAATGTCGGGCGAAGGCCTGTTTTGTTTGCAGCAGTGTGGGGCATTTGAAGAAGGACTACCCAAGAGCCAGAAAGGAAGAGCCCAAGAAGGTGGACAACCTGACGCCAGCTCGGGTGTTCACCTTGACCCAAGCAGAGGCCGAGGCTAGTCCCTTGGTGATTCCAGTGCTGGATCCTTCTATACTGTTTTGATTGATTTGGGTGCTACACACTCTTTTGTTTCTAGTAGGATTATAAATGGATTGTGTAGACCAAGTGACTTTTATCTTGTGGGGTTTGGTACTATGCTGCCTACTGGGGAGTTAGTGGATTCCAGGAGATGTGTTAGATCACTACCAGTTATAGTGGATGGCAGGGAATTATCAGTTGACTTGGTGGAATTGGTGATGAATAATTTTGATATAATTCTGGGTATGGATTGGCTAGAGAAGTATGGGAAAATGATAGATTGGAAGAAGAAGATGGTAACCTTTAAGCCTGAGGGTGAGGATCCCTTTGTATTCATTGGCACTGTGCATGGACCTCATATACATATGATATTTGTACTTAGAGCTAGAGACCTATTGCAGGGGGGATGCATAGGGTTCTTAGTTAGCGTGGTGGATACCACTCAGGTCATGGTAGTGGGACTAGGACAGACCCGATTAGTTTGTGAGTTTTTGGACATGTTTCCAGAGGACCTGCCAGGGTTACCTCCACACAGGGAGATTGTTTGTGATTGAATTGGCGTCAGGGACAGAGCCAGTGTCTAGGGCACCTTATAGAATGGCTTCAGCTAAGCTGAAGAAATTGAAGGTTCAACTACATGAGTTACTATACTTGGGTTTTATCAGACCCAGTTTCTGGCCATGGGGCATACCAATTCTATTTGTGAAGAAGAAAGATGGTTCTTTGAGGATGTGTATCGATTATAGAGAGCTGAACAAGTTGACTATCAAGAACAGGTATCCTTTGCCAAGGATTGATGATCTGTTTGATCAGTTGTAAGGTAGGACGGTATTCTCCAAGATAGATCTTCGATATGGTTATCAGTAGCTGAGGATCAGAGA
The DNA here is from genome assembly GCF_963169125.1 of Humulus lupulus. Taxonomy (NCBI): domain Eukaryota; kingdom Viridiplantae; phylum Streptophyta; class Magnoliopsida; order Rosales; family Cannabaceae; genus Humulus; species Humulus lupulus. The sequence goes on along the minus strand of NC_084800.1, from coordinate 142,042,048 downwards.
GGAGGATATACCGAAGACAGCTTTTTGCACCAGGTACGGGCATTATGAGTTTTTGGTGATGTCATTTGGATTGACTAATGCCTCAGCAACATTTATGGATATGATGAACAGGGTGTTCAAGGATTACCTGGATCACTTTGTGATCGTCTTTATCGATGATATACTAATATACTCACAAACAGAGACAAATCACGAGCAACAGCTCAGTTGGTACTGCAGAGGTTGAAAGAACACAAGCTGTATGCGGAATTTAAGAAATGAAAAATTTGGTTGCCATAGGTGACTTTCTTAGGTAACATAGTCAATAAGGATGGAATTATGGTGGATCCAGTGAACATTGAGGTGGTCAGAGATTGGCCAAGACCGAAGAACGCTTCAGAGATTAGAAGTTTCTTTGGATTGGCAGGTCATTAAGGATGCTTTGTAAATGGGTTTTCCAAGGTTGTGTCACCACTGATAGAGTTAACATGCAAGAATCAGAAGTTCATATCGTCAGAAAAGTGTGAAGACAACTTTCAGAAGCTTAAGAAGAGTTCGATCACCGCTCTGGTTCTGTATCTTCCTACAGACCAGGACAAGTTGGTAGTTTATTGTGATGCCTCGAGGTAGGGCTTGGGTTGTGTTCTTATGCAATCAGGGAAAGTGATTGCTTATGCATCACGTCAGCTGAAGGAATATGAGCAGAGATACCCAACACATGATTTAGAACTTGCAGCAGTAGTTTTTGCACTGAAGGTGTGGTGGCACTATTTATATGGTGAGAAGTGTGACATATACACTGACCACAAGAGTTTAAAATACTTCTTCACCCAGAAGGATCTGAACATGAGGTAAAGACGTTGGTTAGAGCTGGTAAAGGATTATGATTATGAGATTCTCTATCACCCTAGGAAAGCCAACGTGGTAGCAGATGCCTTAAGCTGGAAGGGTCTGGGACAGTTGTATAGTGCTAGGCAGATATCAAGGGAATTGGCTGATGATATGGCTAGAGTAGGAATTGAGTTAGTGGTTGGCTAACTAGCCAACATCACTCTACAGTCAACTCTTTTGGAGAGGATTAAGGAGAAGTAGTTAGATGATCAATAATTGGGTAGATTAGAGAGAGCATCCTAGCTGGAGTAGTTTAGGAATAAATGGTATCAAGCATGGGCTTGTTGAGATACAAGGATGGAATCTGTGTTCCGATGGACACCAAGATCAGACGGGAGATTCTGGATGAATCTCATACTACCCCTTATTCTCTACATTGGGGCACCACGAAGATGTACAAGGATCTGAAAGTTTTACATTGGTGGCCTGGGATGAAGAGGGACGTGACTGGGAGGAGGGGCCTATGACTTCAGGGGCGCACTGCGACCCTCAAGGGCAGGTCACGGCCCGCCTGGGCTGTTTTGACCATGGTGAGTTTTCCTTAGGGCTCGGGATCAATTCTACTACCCAGTTTAGTAGAGTTCAAGGTCCCAGAGGCTAGGACTCGGTCTAGAAGCCTTTATTTGCTCGTTATTGATGGAATCCTATATTATGATGGAACCAAGATCGTGCTCGAGGGTCGTTCTTATTTTACGCTATACTCGGACCTGAGGTAAGAGAAATGCACCCAATACGTGTTATATGTGATCAGGGCTTGGCCTGGCTCTTAATAATAATTATGATTAGGGGTTGGGCCCTTGAGAATGTTTATGTTTAAGTTATCGTTTTCACTTATTGGTTAAACTTACTTGAATATTCTTAATTTCTTAAGTGTTGCATGACTGTTCGCATGGATTGCATGGCTAGGATGTGGTCCCGTTAAATATGCATGATTATTACTATGATTATGATTACCTGATAATGTTATGTGATTAACATGTATGCATCTTTATCTTGTTGGGGTATCCTATCCATATCTTCTTCTGTATTGATATTTGAATATCTGGTTCAGGGATTGACTTATTAGTCAAGGACGGCAATAGCGCATTGTGCGCTGGTCGAAAGGCTTAGGCCTAAATCAACAATGTACTATTACGTTGGCCGACCCTATGGTCATTGGAAAACTAGAGGTGTTTGGCTAGCTCTATGGCTAGTTACTCAGAGCTGAGGGTGAGGGCCCTAGGTGGCTTTATGGTAACATAGCTTGGGCATAGGACCCCAGGGTTGACTCTATGGGCAACTGTTCAGGGCAACGACCCAAAATTTGTCCAATGACCATTTATTTGTAATTGAACGACTGTATGAGTAGGTTATTTCTGTTGGACAAGCTAGATAAGTATCTGGGAATCTTTATTTTTTGTTTATGCACATGTTTAAGTTTTCTTGCTGAGCCTTAGCTCACGGGTGCTTTGTGGTGCAGGTAAGGGTAAAGGAAAGCTTGACAAGCCATGAGTTGGAGAGCTTCGGTGGCAGCGTGTACATATGCAGCTGCTCGTCCACCACAACCGAGGATATCTTAGAGGAACTAGGGTTGTAGCCCTGATTTTGCCGCTTAGGTTGCCCGTTTGTAATTTTGATGTATGTACATCTTTTTAAAAGTTTGGTTGTAATATTCTGGGATCCCATGTATGTATAAACTTTTTACATAAAAGTCAACAATTCCTTTGACCAAAGTTTTTAACCCTAACCCTTGACATTAACCTTAGTTACATGTTTATAACCAAATGACTTGATTAGCGAGTCTAACACAATTTAAAATACAAAGAGTAACGGTCCTGGATTAGGAGGATGTTACACTATGCATGAGTAGAATGCGGCAAATGGTCAGATGTTTGAGGCATTGATGCGAAGATTTCTGGAAGTACCACACAACCCTACACCCCGGAAAGACGTTCCCGAACAATAGAAATTCCCTGCGCAAGAAGACCCACTGGTGGGAGAAAATCAACCAGCTAACGCATCTAGAATAGAACAACCGAAACCGATATCAGAACGGTTTAGCAGGCAAAACCCACATGTGATCGAAGGAACTTCGGACCCTCTGGTGGTAGAAGAATGGTTCAGCATGCTGGAGAGAATGTTTGACTTTGTGGCGGTTACCAAAAGGGAAACGGTAATCTATGCAGTGTATATGTTAAGGAAGGACACCGACATCTGGTGGGATATTGCTAGGAAGGGGCATGATGTTGCATAGATGGAATGGGCATAATTCCTAACCCTGTTTAATTCCAAGTACTACGACAAGAAGGTGATAGATCGGAAGGTGGTTGAGTTTTCCAACCTAGTCCAAGGGACATCTAGCATAATAGAGTATGTGCGCAAGTTTAACCAACTCTCAAGATTTGCTCCAAATCTAGTACACACTGAAGCCAACCGGGCACTTCACGAAGGGGTTGAAAATAGAGATAGCTCAGTTCATGGATATCGAGAAGAATAGCCTAGATACTTATGATGAAGTTGTAGAGAGAGAAATCCGCCAAGAATCATGGTTAGTACAAGAATAGGAGGATCCCTACGAAGCTGAAGAACGAGCAAATGTTCCAAATGATTGAGGAGGATTCTCTAACAACCAGAGCATACTTTTTGGGAGGTTTGCAAGGCAATCGAAGTAAGTGGAAGACCAATACTCAAAGGAGCTCTAGACTTCCCAATAGTGGGAATAACAAACGGAGAACGGATCCGCCAAGCCGAAGTTTAAACTTCAATAAACAACCAAGGCGAGAGAACAATTATTGGCCACACTGTAACAAATGCAACCGACGCCACCCAGGTGAGTGTAACAACGATAATTGCTTCACTTGTGGAAAACCTGGGCATTTCTCCAGGCACTGCCAGAATCATGGTCAGAATGAGGGGAAAGACCAACCAAAGCCAATTGGAGCTACACCGCAAGTTTATGCACTCACCCAGGGTGATAAAGGAGCTGAGACTTCCGACATGGTGTCAGGTCAGCTTCATGTGGCTTATAACTCATCATATCTATTTATGGACACTGGTGCATCCCATTCTTTCATTGTTGTATCTTAGGTTGATAAGATAGATAGGAAGCCTAAGCCTAAGCCTATGGAAAATGTATGTGGTGTATCCTTACCCTCAGGGGAGGATATGATGGTACGGTCTTAGGTTAGAGTCGTACCAGTCTGGGTAGTAGGTCGGGAGTTGACTATAGATTTGCTAGTTCTAGATTTACATGAGTACAATGTAATTTTTGGTATGGACTGGCTAACAAAATACGGGGCGATGGTGAATCGCAAACAAAAAAAGGTGACTTTTAATCTACTTGGAGAAGAACCATTTGTTTTTCAAGGAAAAACTCGAAAGAAGAATTTATATATAATATCCACTTTGAAGATGAGGAAATTACTGGACGATGGATGTATCGACTATTTGGTGAACGTAATAGACAAGGATAAAGAGACTAAGCTACAACCAACCAAGGTAGCAGTGGTGTGCAAATTCCCAGAAGTGTTTCCTAAGGATCTTCCATGGATAACCCCGGACCGAGAAGTCGAGTTTGAGATCGATTTGATTCCAGGCACCGCACCTATTGCAAAGGCACCATACCAGATGGAACCGACAGAGCTTAAAGAACTGCAAGCGCAATTAAAAGACTACTTGGACAAAGGATTTATAAGACTGGGATCCCTGATATTGTTCGTCAAAAAGAAAGAGGCTCCATGAGAATGTAAATAGACTACCACGATCTCAACAAAGTGATGATCAAGAACTGATACCCATTGCATATAATCGATGATCTATTCGATCAACCGCAGGGAGCATCAATATTCTCGAAGATCAAAGGTCAAGGAATTGAATATTCCTAAGATTGCATTCCAAACACGGTATGGCCACTACGAGTTCGTGGTGATGTATTTTGGACTCACCAATGTGCCCGCGACATTCATGGATCTTATGCAAAGGGTACTTGGTGAGTATCTAGACAAATTCGTGAGATTGACTCTTATACTCGAGAAACCAGGAAGAACAGACCAAGCACCTGGAACTGATCTTACAATAATTATGCGAGAAAAATTTGTACGCAAATTCTCCAAGTGCAAATTTTGGTTGACTCAAGTGAGTTACCTAGGGCACGTGGTGTCAGGAGATAGAATTGCAGTCAATCCAGCCAAGATCAAAGCACTGAAACAATGGAAGGCTCTGAAGAAGGCACAAGAAGTTCGTAGTTTCTTGGGCCTGACAGAATATTATAGGCACTTTGTGGAGGGCTTCTCCAAAATTGCGACGCCTATGACCACACTGACCTGGAAGAACATCAAATTTGGGTGGACAGACAAGTGCGAACAGAGTTTTCAAGAGTTAAAAACTAGATTAAACACTGCTCCAGTGCTCACTATCCTAAAAGGCACAGAGGGTTATGCCATTTACATTGATGCATCAAGTCAGGGACTCAGAGCCATATTAATGCAGCACGAGAAAGTGATCGCATATGCCTCCCAACAACTGAAAAATTACGAGAAAAACTATCAAACTCATGACTTGGAGTTTGCAGCAGTAGTGTTCGCATTGAAGATCTGGAATCACTATCTTTATGGGATCCATTGCGACATATACATGGATCACAAGAGTCTGAAATATTTCTTCACCCAGAAAGAGTTAAACATGAGACAACAAAGGTGGTTAGAATTGTTCAACGATTATAATTGCGATATAATGTACCACCCTGGCAAGGCTAATAAAGTAGTTGACGCATTGAGTCGGAAACTAATGGCTTATGTAATTTCGGTGAAAGAAATACCCCAAGAACTAAAAAATGACATATCCAAACATGATTTGGAGATAGTAGCGGGAAGATTGGAAAAGTGATCTGTGTAACCTACGATCATGGAAGCAATCGAAGGGGGATAGCTCGTAGATCCGTGGATCCAACGACTGGTGCATGAGACTACGAAAGACGTCCGTCTAGGGTTTCACATCTAAGAGGATGGAGTGTTGGGTTTCAAGGGTAGATTATGCGTGCTTGATGACAAGGAGATCAAGAAGCAAGTCTTTTAGGAGGCTCATAATACTTCTTACGTCATGAACTTGAGAACCACTAAGATGTAGCAGAGTACATAGCACACTGTTTGACCTGTCAACAAACAAAGGCAGAGCATCTGTAACGCCCTACTACCTTAGAGCCGTTACATAGTGAGTTTAAAACAGAAATCGTGCTTTTGACTGACTCTACGTGGTTTCTAAAACCAAATGTGTGACTAAACCAGAATTTAAGGCTGTACTCTTTGAAAATGTTTAGTTTCATTGAAAACGTTAAGTATCAAACATCTGGGATCCCAAAAATAAGGTTTACAAAATATTTACAACTCAAAAATAGATTTACACCAGGTTAACTATCAAAAGAATGAGTTAATATAGCCATATACAAAATGCCCCCAACCAAAGCAGTCGGGCAGGCCGAACATGTATGCGCCGCCCCCACGCTCTCCATACTCATGGTCGGTTGACTGACTCCTTGCTTTTACCTGCCACACAGAGCACCCGTGAGCTGAAGCCCAGCAAGAAAACCCAAATAGTACATAACACATGCATAGGATATAGCTGACATAATCCACTGATAATAGGAAAACCATCAGACTGAACAAGCATGGCCATGCCGCCCCAGAGGCCTTACCAAAGCTTGGGGTCTCGGTCCTCAACGTAAGGATAACTCATGTATCCCTTGGGTCCCACCCTGGCTGTAAGCATCCCATGTACTAGGTGTTACTTCCGGCCCCAAGGCCGTTCTCGGCCTTCACCGCTCTCGGCCTTAGCCGTTCATTTCATTATAATCACACATTTAGTACATTTTGAAATAATCATTCAAACATATAATAATTCATTTAAGGTTATACATTTGCACATAATACAATCTAGGGCCATGCCCTGCAATAACACTGTGGGCCCATGCCCTCTTCTCGGGTGTTACGGTTTTCTTACCTGTATCCCGAGCTTTCCGATGCACCAAGGTCACAAGCACGGTCCTCTAGCACGAGCCTTTCCGAAATCCTAGTCACAACACACATAAAACACTTTTAATACTAACCAAACCCAAAACCACTTCCCGGGACCAATCCCGCACTCTTGGGACTCCCAAATTCCTAAAACAAATCATTGGAAACATTCCCCGAACCCCCGGAGCAAAAGCTCAAATTTGCAAAATTTCAAGTCCTGAAAAAGGCGTAGCGCCGCGGCGCCCAGAGAAGTCAGAAAGCCCCTTGACTGTAAACAGCCTCGCGCCGCGACGCCTAAGAGCAGGGCCGCGGTGCTCTTTTGCGAACCCAGATTTTCTGGGTTTTTCTCCTTCAATTCCCTCATCCAAAACACCTCTAAACCAGCCTAAACACATATCTCAACCCCAAGATCAAATCAAAACTTCATATGAACCATCTAACAACCTATAGACACTAGAATCAAGATCAAAACATCATCACACCCAAAATCCACCCCTTTGATTTCTAATTTCAGCAACTCAAACTAAAACTTTAAAATGCTTAACTCATGCTTTAGATTCCTCAAATCAAAATAGAAACCCAACTTAAATGTGCATAAAATCCATACCTCAAGTGGAGAATACACCCAAAAGCTTCCTTGATCTCGTCCTAGACTCCCACTTCAGCCCCCCTTCTTCTTCTTCTTCTTGCCCTAGCTTTTCTTTCTTCTTCTTTTTTCTTCTCTTCAATTTTTATCAAAACAACAATTGACCCAATGCCCAAACCGTGTACCCCAATATCCCAGCTGAAAGTTGTCTAATTCCCTTGCCAAATGACCACTTTACCCCTTCCTAATAACCCTTCCTAACTAAACCTTCAAGGGTACTCAAGTCCTTTCACTTCTATTTCAATTCTACCATTTTCTATCTAAAACTTGTTACTCACAGCAGTTACAAACGGTTACACAGGTTACTCAATCGCCAATAACTATAACCACTCATTCTCAACTCAACTTATAAGATTCCCAAAGTACCCCTAGGCTCCTCCCGAGCCGAGTACAAAATACCATTGTGACTTTTAGACTAAATAGCTCGCTAGGACCGTCTCGACGCATGCATCACAATAAAAACACCACACTCACACGGCACAAATCACATAATACAATTATCACATTTATGCCCTCAACGGGCTAAAATTACCAGTTTACCCCTAACATACAAACGGGGCTCACATGCATCTGTATACAACCTAATCATGCATTCTAATCACATATTCAATCAAATTCATAAAATATCATGTCAATTTACTTCTCGCCCTCCAGGCATGCTTAAACAAGGTCTTAAACCTTCTTAGAAACTTGGGGTGTTACAGCATCAACGACCCCACAGGGTTATTGCAACCTCTATAGATCCCGGAGTGGAAATGGGAAATGGTAACCATGGACTTTGTTACCGGGTTATCACACACCCTGAAGTGGAATGATGCAATATGGGTTATCATGGATAGATTGAAAAAATCTGCTCATTTCTTACCCATTAAGACAACAGATGGTGCATATAAGTTGGTAGAATTGTACATTGTTGATATAGTACGATTACATGGGGTTCCCATCTTTATAGTGTCCAATCGAGACGGGCGATTTACCTCCCTGTTCTGAAAGAGAATTGTAGCATCCCAAATTTGTTACTAAGGCTTAGGGCCTTGATTAGCGTGCTTGGAGGGCAATAAGTGATTTGTTATGCTAATATGTGAATTTGTTGAGTATGTGATTAGAAATGCATGCTTAGTTGAATTAAATATGCATGTGGGCCTCGTTTGGTTATTAGGGGCATATTTGTAATTTTAGCCCATTGAGGGCATAAATGTAATAATTGTGAATATTATGATATATTCGTGTTGCACGATCCGAGACAGACCTAGGGAGTAGTTTAGCTAGAAGGTCACAACGGGGTCAAATACCCGACTCGGGGCGAGTTGAGGGATATTTTGTGTATTAGACATTTTATTGGGTTATCGGGCTATGAAAATAAATATTTGGAGATATATTTGAAGTTATAATGTTTAGGAGGGAATATCGGGGAAATTTACTATTTTGCCCTCGGAGACGTTTTTGGTACCCCGAGCTTTTGAGGTAACCTTAGAGACTAAGTTAAGTACACAAAACTAAGGATATGTTCAGAAAAATAGGAACTGACCCAAACCCTTCTTTTTCTCTCTCATTTTTTCTCTAAACCATACCAAGGGGAAACTTTGAAGATTAAGCAAGGAATTGAAGCTGGCTGTGATTGAGGAAAAGTTATCACTTGAGGTAAGGATTCTAGCACCTAATTAACTGAATTATGTTGAGTTTTGTTGGTGTTTCAAATTTATGCATGTGAGCTAGGTGGTGGATTACTCTTGAGTATCTTGATGAGGTTTGGGGTTAATTTTTGTTAGGTTTTGTTGTTGAGATTATAGTAGAACTTCTGTGGTGAATGAATTGGATTGTTAGATTGATTTTGGGGTAAATTGGCTTGGTTTTGGTGGAGAAAATGGAGGATTTTTTGGGGTTCGAAGGGTCGGGTTGCGGCATTGTTCTTGCTGAGCCCCGACCCTCTAGAACACTTGGGAGGTTAGGAAGAAGGGCGGGCTGCGACACACCATGGCTTGGGCTCGACGCACATGCCTTGTTTTGGGGGTTGGGGTTTCTGGTTGAAGCGGGCCGCGACATGAGTTCTTGGGGCTGCGACGCTTAGTGAGTTTTTAGACTCCAAGGAGGTTTTAGGCTCGGGAATCCAAAAGTTAAGGCTCAGGATGGATTTTATCACTCAGATTGATGGAATTCAAGGTCCCGGAGACTAGAATTATAACCCAAAGTTATTTAATGGATTAGAACTTGATGGTTGGATGTTGTTGATGCGTTGTGACTAGGTTTTCAGTGAGGCTCAGACTAGGGGACTGTGCTCGGGACATCGGTGCTTGGAAAGCTCGGGACACAGGTAAGAAAACTGTTGTATCCGTAGAGCAAGGCGAGGCCCTATAGTTTGTGTTGCAGGGCGTAGCCCCATTGATTATGTTTATACATGTTTAAGTATTTGTTTAATTATGCTATGTGTGCATATATGTGAATGAACGACAAGAGCCGGGAACGACGAAGGCCAAGAACGGCGAGGACTGGGAACAGCGAAGGCTGAGAACGGCAAGGCCGAGTACGACAAGGGGCCAAGAGCAGCGTTAAGCACGCGGAGTGTGAGTTGCAGGGTTAAACCCTATAGGATACCTGGGATATCCTCACGGTGTAGACCGCAAACCTAGGGCATGGTAAAGTGTCTGGGACGACATGGCTGTTATGTGTTTAGCCTGTTGGCAGTTTTGTTATGGGTTGAATGATGTTATGCATATGTTATTTGCTTGTGTGGAGTTTTCTTGCTGGGCTTTGACTCACGGGTGCTCTATGGTGTAGGTAAGGGCAAGGAGAAAGTCAACCAACCATAAGTACGGAGAGTGTGAAGCGACGTGTACACGTTTTTCCTGCCTGGCTACCACGGCCAGGGGTATTTTTGGGATATGTTTGTATTAAACCTAATTTTGACGTTTAGTTGACTTTAATTATATTTTTAAATTGTAAATATTTCTAAAAAAGTATTTTGGGATCTCAAATGTTTAACGCTTTATAATTTTCAATGGATGATTACATTTTCAAATTGTATGACTTTTATTACAGTTTAGCTACACTTTTAAACCTAAAACCTTGATTAGCGAGTTAATTGCACGTTTTAAACTCACTTAGTAACGACTCTAAGGAGGTAGGGCGTTACAAGAATGCAAATGGGATTGGGAACTAAACTCAAATTTAGTACTACTTTCCACCCATAAACGGATGGCTAGAGCAAACGAACAATTCAGACCTTGGATGATATGTTGAGAGCTTGCGTGCTAGATTTTCAAGGTTCGTGGAGTATAAAACTTCCATTAATTGAGTTCTCCTATAACAATATCTATCATGACTCGATAAAAATGGCTCCGTATGAGGCTCTATATGGAAGAAAATGTCGATCTCCAATCCACTGACATGAGACTAGTGGGAGGAAATTCTTGGGATCGGAAGAGGTGGATCAAGTTACAGAGGACATTAGGTCGATTTGTCAGAGGCTACAGAACTCTATGGATCGCCAACGCAAGTATGCTGATCATCAACAGAGACCTTTAGAATTTGAAGTTGGGGACGGTATTGTTAAAGATAGCTCCACTAAGAGGATCTATGAGGTTCGGGAAAAAGGGCAAGTTGAGCCCTAGGTACATAGGACCTTTCGAGGTTCTGGAATGCATTGGAAAGGTGGCTTACTGACTAGCCCTTCCACTAGCATTCTCTAGAGTTCACGATGTATTCCGTGTGTCAATCTTAAGGAAGTACGTGAACAAACCCACTCATGTGCTAAGTTACAATGAACTTAGCATAGATCCTCAGCTAAACTATCAGGAAAAATCGATCGCGATTCTGAATCAGAAAGACAAGGTGTTAAGAAACAAAACAATACCTTTGGTAAAGGTGCAGTGGTGTAACCACAACATTGAAGAGGTGACCTGGGAGACAGAAGTCGAGATGTGGGAGCAATATCCCCATCCGTTTTGAGTTTCAGGGACGAAATGTTTATAAATTGTAGGTATTGTAACATCCCGTGTTTTAAACACCATTAGTAGCCGGTTGGAGCCAGTGAAGAATTATGTGAAATATTATTTTGATAAATGATATTATATGAATTTGCGATGATTAGCGAATTTTATAATCGCTGTAATGATCCAGTGAAGGATCTAGCTTCATGCAATGAAAGATTGGTCTCAGACCAAGGAATAAACCGTAATGGGAGAAAAATCATAGATTAAATAAAATAGGAATTATTATGGCATTAAAATATTAATTTTGGTTTGAAAACTGTGAATTTATAGTCAAGCCAATAAGTTTAAGACAAATTGATTGAGGTTTGAATTCCAATCAACCGGGCTTAGGAATGAGAATTTCTTGCGCGGGCTTCTAAGGGCGTTTTGGTCAATTTGATAAAATTACCAAAATTATGTGATATGTGACAAATTTTATTTTTGGGTCACATTTATTTTAAATAATTAAGATTGGAGATATTAAAAAGCTATAGGGTAAAATTTAGGAAATTTTAGATAAGTAAAATTACCAAAAAGGACCTTGAGTGTGTAAGGAGAGGGGTAAAGACGTGAAAGGGCATAAAGGTCTTTTCCAAGGGAGAAGATAAAAAGGGGTGGGTGGAAAGAGCTATGCCTAGGGCTCTCAAGAGCCTAGGACACCTACCCTAGGAAGAGTAAGATCCTCACCCCACCCATTGGATAAACCTCCAATCATTTCCTTCTTGCAATTCCAATCATTTATTATTTTTTTCTTTTTCCTCAAGAAAATAGCTCTCTCCATTCTCTCTCTCCAAAACCGAAGCCCCAGTCTCTCTATACTCTCCATAGCTGCCATTTTCTCTCCAAGAGCAAGAGCACTCTTTCCCCATTGAAGGAGGGGAGAAGCTCATGAGCACCCTAAGGAAGAGGGAATAGTAAGTTTCGAACACTACTCTATTTTTTTTCTCCTCTCTTCCTCTTCAAACCCAAAAACCTAAGGGTTTATGTTGCATTCATATGATCTAATAGCCATGCATAACCTTTATCTTTTATTCTAGGGTTCAAGAGAGGCTTGTATGGGTAGTACCTCAAGGATTTAGCACTTTGATGATCTAGTGGAAACAAGGTAAGATATCTCAGTAGATTGCATGTTTTCTTTCTCATCTAAGTTTTCTACCCTAATATTTTTCTTAAAAATATGCATGTGGAACTTGGGGCTCAGTTTTGAGAGTTTAGAGCACTAAGGGAAGGTGTTGAGGAGCTAAGCAACACATCTCTATACTAGGGTGTTGAAAGGTAGAATCTATGGTTGAGTTCTTCATGTTTTGTGGTGATTCTTGTAAATCTGGTTGTATAGGGTGTTTCAATAGTTTTTGAGCTTATTTTATGCTTAAGGTTGAGATTTATGTGTGGTATGAAGATTTTCTTGCATGCATGTGGCTAGGGTTATGCTAGAAATGCTTATTGTTGTTAGGTTGTGTAAAAATGCATGCTGCCAAAATTTCGTGGTCTGGCTTCCGACGGGTCAGATTGCACCCCACTGCATCGGTTTGTGAAAAATAATTGTGTAGTAGCATAGTTATTTGTGAGTACTTGATGATAGGCTTTGAAAAATCGTAAAAAGGTATTTTCAAATCCAACTTATAAACGATTTTGGCATTTTGATGTAAATTTGGAAATTTTTTGGGTAGCATGCATTGCCCAGATTGTTTTGACTTTTGAATGAGTTTTACTAATTAAAAAGCTTTGAAATTTGGTAGGTGTTAGTTTAAACATGTATAAGGGTCACTGTAAAATTTTAAAGGAAAATTTATAAAGGTAAAAGGGATATGATTTTTCAAAGTTTTCCCTAGAATCTGGAAACAAACCTTTTAGGCAGCAAGCACTACTTAGATGATTTTAAACATTCAGTTGAGTTTTATAATTCCAAAAATTATGAAAATTTGTAGGAAGCTAATTTAGACATGTTTAAAGATCCCTGTAAAGATTTCAGAAAGAATTGGGCTACGGTGTAAGAGAAATAAATTTTCAAAGTTACCATAAAATCTAGGAAAAAGTTATGGGCAGCAGGCACTCCCTAGTGCCTGGAGGGCCTAATTGGGATTGTATGAGCGAATAATTGATTATATGCGTGATGATGTGATAAAAATTAATTGTGTGGTAATGTGATTAGGCATGCATGTTTGCCCAAGCACTGCGACGCATGCTGAGGCACGCTGCGACCTGTGTCCCCTTGGCGAGAGCCCAAGGCTCTCTGACTTGAGCGCGCCGTAACCCTTAAGGGATGGCCCACGGCTCAAATAGGAAATTTTGTCCAAATGAATTAGTCTCAGGAACCCAAATGTTAAGGCTCAGGAAGGCTAGTATTTGTATTCGAAGTTCTAAACTAATTAGAGATTGAATGATATCTATTTATTATGCTGTTGTGACTAGGTTTTACCACTGAGGCTCAGGATTATGAGGCGTGCTTGGGATCGCTTAGGGTTGTCAGCTTGGGACACTAGGTAAGAGAACTATTTGTACCCTTAGAGATGTGTGGTGTATAGTGATGTATGTATTGGTTATAGCTGTTATGTCATACATGTGATTGCGACTGATCAGCAAGATCTGGAAGCGGCAAGAGTTAGGAGCGGCAAGAGTCAGAAGCGACAGGAGCTGGAAGAGGCAAGGGGCCAGGATCAAGGTTAAGCATGTTGAATGTAGGCCATCAAGACAAAAACCTCTAAGGGTGCTGTATGCACCCATTTAGTTAAGGCCGCAGACTCGGTGCCTGGTAGCACACCTCGATCGGCAAAGGACGCATCTGTGCTACTGTGTTGCTGTGTTATTGTGCTATTATACTACTGTGTTGTCATGTTGTTATGCCGTTGTGTTATTGTGCTATTATACAACTGTGCTGTCGTGCTGTTATTCTGTTGTGCTATTGTGTTATTATACTATTGTGTTGTCGTGTTGTTATGTCGTTGTGCTATTGTGCTAGGTGCAAGAGACATCACATGGGAGAATTCTTGGCGAAGGCATGCTATCGATGAAGAATGGTAGGACACATTAAGGGGATTTGCCCGAAGACAAAGATGGAGGGACCAAATAGTACAGATAGCCCTACCTTAGCTCGAGTGTTTATCTCGAGGTAGTCCGAGCCTGAGGCTAGTTCCTCAGTGGCAACAGATAAGCTTTCTGGTTCTTGTACTTTTATATTGAGCTGGTTCTATGAGGATTTCAAGGTAAACTTAAGTATGCATTTGTCTGTCAAATAAGGGACAACCATGGATTGTAAGGTAAGATGGTGACTTCTGAGGTTAAAAGGAAAGGACATGGTTGCAATTACAGGGTGCCTGGCTATTGAGGAAGATACCACTGAGGTTATATCAGTTAGACCAGATGAACACTGGATTGGCCGGTAAGGTTCCAGATGGGTTCACAAGGATTTTTTGGGATAATGTCGCATTTAGGGAGTTGAGCGTGCAACGGGATTAAGGCAGAGATAGAATCAGTACCAGGGGCATTATGAAGAATGATATTAGCACAACAGAAAGAATTAAAGGTTCAGTTGTAGAAGTATTTGACTTGAGGGTTGATCAAATGGAACATCTTATCATGGGACACGCTAACACCGTTTGCCAAGAATAAAGGATTAATTTTCTGGTTGCGAGGGTAGGACAATGTTCTCAAGAATTAACCAGTTGAGGATCAAGGCAAGAGACGTTTCACGAATTGCCTCTTGCACTAAGTAGGGTGTGATGGATTATTGGTGAAGGCTACTAAACTGACTAATGCTTCAGCAACCCAAGTAAGTTCAACAAGCAAAAAGTACAGGAATGGTATGGACAAGTCACATTCAGATTGATCAAGGATGTTTCAGACTACTCCTTGTTAAAAGCAGAACGTGAGTAGTAACTTCATTGATAGTACCAAGGCTAAGGAAGCACGGTTACAAGGTAAAGTTCCAAGAGGGACAAGTTCCGATTTCTCCAGAGGACATTCAAGATCATGCTATGGGAAGTAATGGGATTGTGTATGAGGCAATTAAGATGAAAAACATAAGGATATTACTGAAGGAATGCCTTAGGGGTGAAAAGCACAGTGAAACCAGAGGGACACATCGGCTACTACTTGAGGCATCTTCGAGGAAAACCATACATTGACTGAAGTAAAGTGAAAACATAAAGTTTTTCTGAATGGATGGTTGCGTACCAGATCTTCAAAAGTTGGAATGAAGATTGATTCACATGTCATGGTATTAGAGTTTCTACGTAATGGACTGGTACGGTAGAACGATGCGAAGGACATTGTCCTTGCTTATAGTATGGAATTACGGTGCAGTTATAAGTTTGGGTGCACCTGTGTGTAGACTAGAAACAGAGGTTGTTCATGCTTCATGATGGAAAGGGGAATAAGAACATAGATGCTCGACATGGGACTAAGATGTTCTACATTGGATGTCGAGTCGATAGTAATGCCAGTTAGTCACAGTTAGAATGAAGTAATGACCAGGGTTGGTTTGGAACCTGTGATTGATAATTGGCGGATATATTCATATGAGTGAATTGTGAAACAAAAAAAGAAGATCTTGTAGAAATGGTTAAGAATCCTACCACTTTGGAATAAATGGGATATACATGTCCGGTGAGTGATCCGAAAGATGCTAGCATTGAGGGGAAGATGCGGGATGAACCTTAAGTTACCCCTTAGGATTATTGTATCCAGGAAGCTTGAATTGGTGGTTAGATCACAATTTTTATATCGGGATGCGCATGTCCTAATTATTTTGTAAACAGGAGATGATAATCAGAGGCCAGAAGGGCTACTATGACTCTAGTGTATCCTGGAGTAAGTATAGAGGGATATGATTATGGACCCTAGGGGTGGACCACCTTGGATTACAGATAAGGTGAGTGGATGTGAAAGTTTTAATTTGACTTATTGGGTTGGAACACCATGATTGGTATGAGTGAGATATCAAAAGAGGGAGTGGGTACGAAAGGAGACCATACGTCTCCATTGGACACCGAGGTTGATAGTGTCAGATTAAGACCCATGGACTGCCAGGTTATGGAAAAAAGGGGTCATAGAGTGACTCTGAGTAGGATATTATGAGATAGGGAATGAGAAGTGTTTATTCCAGAAAATAACACCAGGGACAGGAAGTATCCTGGTTCATAAATGTCTCAGAGGACCAGTGAAATTATTAAGGAACGTTGAAGGCAGGAGTGTCTGCGTTATTACAAGGACATTCAAGTTTGCAAGTCTAGACATGGGAACGTGGAGTTCCATGACTAAGGACTTTGTATTTTTTGAGTATTATGGACTAACCAAGAAAAGATTGTTTAGAAAGGAAAGAGGAGTTTGACTCTAGATTTGATGTATATATATATTAGTGATATCCTAATAGGGATTAGGCCAAGAGCCTATAGATTGGCCTTACCTCAGTATGGGTAGAGGCACATGAGGGGTTACTGCTGCCAATGTTGAAGAAAGGGATTACTAGTACAACCCCTGATTGGGTGAGGAGCCTTGAAAATGTAGTGAAACTTATTGTGTAAGGGAAGGCCAGTGAAGATTCTGGATAAAGAGATAAATTCTTACAGATTAAGAATATCGTTCTTGGGAAAATGTTGCAAAGAATTGACGAGGTAAGGACCTGAATCTAGAGATATGTTCAGGTTTGCAGAATTAGTATCCCGAGATGTTTGACCAAATTTCGAGGACAAAATTTTAATAAGGAGGGGATAATTGTAACGTCTCGAATTTGATATTAAGGCTGAGTGCCTTGACTAAAGTGCCTGGAGGGCCTAATTGGGATTATATGAGCGAGTAATTGATTATATGTGTGATGATGTGATAAAAATGAATTGTGTGGTAATGTGATTAGACATGCATGTTTGTGTGTATTAAATATGCATTTGGGCCCATTTATGTGAATAGGGGAATCTTTGTAATTATGGCTCGTTGAGGGCATAAATGAATTATATTTGTATTGTGAGTGAGACCCCAGTGTTATGGGGATATATTTGTGGTGTGCGATTTGAGATGGTCCTAGCGAAACAGTCACAATGAGGTCAAGTTCCTGGCTCGAGGGAGCCTTGGGGTATTCTATGAACATAGTACGTGTTCAAAAATTACCAGGTAACAAGTAGTGATTTAATGTTTGTTTAAGAGTGTCGAGATTAATTGGGAATCTATAGGGCTACTCGAGGTTTAGCAGGAAATGTGGCAAAAGATGATTTTGCCCTTGGAGGTGTTAGTAAGACTAAGGATAAGTTAAGGGGGCAATATGGTCTTTTGTATCAAAGAGATAGGCTCCACCTTAGGAACTATGTGGAAAGAACTAAAATCAGAAAGGATAAACATTCTCTCAGATTAACCTCTCTCTCTCTCACACGTTTTCTCTCTCCCTTAAAGCTCACTTGACTATTGCCTTGTTGAAATTCTACAGGAAAAAAGGCTTGGGGTTTGAAGGGAAATGAAGTCTGTAGGTGATTAACAACTGGTGAGGATTGAAATTTTCATTAAGGTAAGGTCTGAGTCTTGATTTTATGTGAAATTATGATTGTTAAGATAGGTTTGAGTTGGGTTTAGTTTTAGCTTCAATTGTAAAAGTGGGATAGGACTCTTGGTTAGAGTTTGGGTTATTCATGATGTTTATGTGGTGTGAAAGGAAGTTTTGCAAACAATTATTGGTTTAGAGGTTGTATTGGGTGTGAATTAGTGAGTTAGGCTGGGGAAAAATGTAGTGAAATACGCAGGTTTTTCTGGGTTTTGGGCTTGAGCTGCGATGCTGTTCTTCAGGCGCCGCGACCCGTGTCCCTTTGGCGAGAGCCCAAGGCTCTCTGACTTGAGCGCGTCGCATCCCTTAAGGGATGGGCCACGACTCAAATAGGAAATTTTGGCCAAATGAAGGTTTTGGGCTTGGGAACCCAAATGTTAAGGCTTGAGAAGGATTCTACTACCCAGATTAGTAGGATTGGAGGTCCCAAACGCTAGTAATTGTATCTGAAGTTCTAAAATGATAAGAGATTGATGGATATCTATTTGTTGTGGCATTGTGACTATGTTTTACCATTGAGGCTTGGGATTAGAAGTCGTGCTCGGGATCGCTTTGGGTTGTAAGCTCGGGACACCAGGTAAGAGAACTGTTTGTACCTGTAGAGCTGTATGTATTGGTTATAGTTGTTATGTCATACATGTGATTGTGATTGATCGGCAAGAGCTGGAAGCGGCAAGAGCGGAGAGCGCAAGAGCTGGGAGCAGTAGGAGCCGGATGCGGCAAGGGGTTGGGATCGGCGTCAAGCATGCTGAATGCAGGCCATCAGGGCGAGACCCTCTAAGGGTATTGTACACACCCGTTCAGTTAAGGCCGCAGACTCGGTGCCTGGTAGCACACCTCGATTGGCAAAGGCTGCAGCTATGCTACTGTGCTGTTGTGTTATTGTGTTATTATACTATTGTGACCTAAAACCTCGATTAGCGAGTTAAATGCACGTTTAAAACTCACTTAGTAACGGCTCTAAGGTAGTAGGGCGTTACAGTGCTAGTGTGAATTACTACTGAATTGGGGTATTGATTCTAGTAATATTGTTAGGAATTTTATGTTTAAAGTATGTGATTTAATCTTGAACTCGTGGTTGGGTTTGGTTCTAATTGGGAGGCTTATTGGATTTGAGTTTTGAGGAAAATTGGCTGTAAAAGGTTGGAGAGAACCCATAATTTATGGGTTCGAAGAGGGCACGCTGCGACCTAGCTCTGGGGCGTCGTGGTGCGTGTGCCCAGAAGAGCCTGGGTTGGCCTCAGACTTGGGGGCGCGCTGCGACCTTAGGGGGAAAGTCATGACCCACCTCCCCTTTGGCTTGGGTCCTTGCTGTCTGACTTGGGGGAAAGTCGCGACCCGCCTGGGGATTTTGGCCTTTGAATTGTTTCTAGAATTGGTAAGGCTCGGGGGCTTGAACCTAGGTGCTCGGGACAATTTCTACTACCCAGTTTAGTAGAAATTGAGGTCCCAGAGGCTAGTTTCTATTTCCTAAGTATTTATTTGGAGTGGAAGGTAACAATAACCCATTGGATACTATGACTACGTTTATTTCCAAGGCTCGGGACTAAGGATCGTGCTCGGGACCATTCTGTAATCTCCATTAAGAATTAAAGGTAAGAAAACTGCACCCTTGTGTGGCTGTGTTGGAACTGAGATTCCCTGTATTTGAATACATACGTTGTATGATTGTGATAATTCCATGTGAGCATGAAATAAACAGCCTAAAAGAGCCGGGGCTGATAATTTTCACACAGGATGTGGCTCGGCCATTGTGAGCCGGGGTCAACTAGATAAACGCTGGACTCGACCTAAGCGAGCCGAAGTCAGTGGGTTAAACAGAGGGTGCGGCCTAAGCGCGTCGACCTTGAGTATTGCATGATGATTGAGATAAACTGTTGAATATGTATATGTTTACTGTTGTTAATCTAATGTCTATGACTTGTTGATTATCTGGATGATTGTTTTATGATTCATTAATTTTTACCACTGAATATGTGTCTGCTATACTGTTATGGTTTTCTTGCTGGGCCTTGGCTCACGGGTGCTACGTGGTGCAGCTAAAGGCAAGGGTATAATGGATCAACCATAAGTTGGAGAGCTCTGGGGGCGAGGTGTACATTGTCAGTTGCTCGTCCACCACAGTCGAGGGAAGTACAGGGATGAAAGCCTAAAACTTGTATTTTGTCATTAGAGTGGCCATTGATTGTATATAACTTTTGAGAGTTTTTAAAATGTCTTTTAAACCCTATTTTTGGGATCCCATGTATCAAACATCTATTTTAATGAAAATTAAACATTTATGACTAAATCTTTTAACCCTTACTTGTTTATGACTTTAGAATCACACTTTCATTCAAATGACTTGATTGACAAGTCACTATTTCAAATACACAGTGTAATGGTCTTGGTTAACCAGGGCGTTACATAGATATTTGACGAAAGTGGTCATCCACATGTTTTCTTCGTCGACTAGCATTGAGGTGTTGGAGTCCCCATTGGTGGCGTCGCTGAGAGCCATGTCGCCAATGGTGCGGTCGCCAATGGCGTGGTCTCTGGCCTTAGCGTCGCCCATGGTGAGGCTAATGTTGGGCATCGTTAAGAACTCAATTAGAATGACATTGAGTGTCTCTGCATCTCTTGCACTCGCTAACATTGCTAACACATCAGCAGTTGAATTTTGCTCTCTAGGGACATGCTCAATGATGTAGCGATCGAACTGGGCAAGCATGTCCTTGGCTTTTGTGAGGTAGGTGGTCATGCGTAGTCTACGGGCCTTGTACTCACCAAGATTTAGTTGACCATCAGTTGTGAGTCGCTCCTGATCGTCAGGCACTTACCTTTCAATTCTTTTTCCATGCGCAATCCCACTAGTAACGCCTCATACTCAGCTTCATTGTTTGTTTGAGGCACAATGGATATAGTTGCCTTTCAGGATTACTAAGATTAGGCCTACCGTGACATTGTGTTTGTTTGAGGTGCCATCCACATAAAATCACCAATAGTCCTCCCTCGGTCGTAGGTCATCATTGATGGCCTTGGGTCGTCGAATGCACTCGACAATGAAGTCAGCGAGGGCTTGTCCTTTTACAACTGTTCTTGGCTGATAGGAAATTTTGGACTATCCCAACTCAATGGAAAATTTTAACACGTGACTTGAGGCATCGGGGCAGTGGAAGACTTGTCTAAGGGGTTGGTCCATCAACACCTTGATCAGATGAATTTGGAAGTATGGTCGCAATTTTCGGGACACCAACACCAAACAGTAAGCAAGCTTCTCCATTTGGGGTTATTGTGTTTCGACGTCTATCAATTGCGATGATTGGTTAAGTACAAAGGATAAGTGTTAGAAATTATTTTAATTGTATGAAATTTTTTGGTAGGAATTGTGTGAATTTAATTGTTAGTAGTTTTATTTATTTATTAATTTAATTAGAAAGGAAATGAGTTTTGGTTGATTGCACCAAGATGCAAGGTAGGTAGTGATGGACCTTAGCACTTGGGTGTGTGCATGTGCATGGTTGCATGGTGAGCATGCAATATATTTTCCTACACATTATTTCCTTTTATTTGATTTAATTATTTAATTAAAGGAATTAAAAGAAAATAAAAAAAAGAAGAGGAAGAGGACTAGCCGTGTAAGGCACTGTGGGAAATGAAGGATTTTTTTTCCTTTTTGGTTTAGAAAATTAAATGAATTGATTAGATGATTTTTAGCTAAGATAGGAAGAAGAGTTGTCATCCTTTTATGTACTCTTTTTCTCCTATAATTAAGAAAAATCAATTAAAAACAAAGTAAATGAAAATTAGAAAAGAGGAAACTTACCCATTTCCCATTAGGACTAGTTATTTCCCTAGGTTATATAAAAATGGGGAGAAAGAAAAATGAGGGCCATTTTGTGCTTAAGTTCCGTCGGCTAGGAGGAGAGAGAGAGAGAGAGAAAGAGAGAAAGGAAGAAAGAAAGAACAGAAAGACATGATGAGGGAATTCGAAATTCTTGGTATGTATGGTCTTGATCCTTGTTTTAATTTTGATTATTCCATTAAACATGTTCTTCCCCCTCATTGCTAAGTTTTCTTCTTCTCTTTGCTTGTGGATCGAAAATAGGGTATTCAAGGTGAGTGTACTCTAGGGTTCTTGTCACTATTGTGTTCTTGATTCCACAATCAAGAGAGGTAATGGATCCACTTTTATTTTTGTTTGTGTTTGATTTGGTGTTAATGATGGTATATGATTTTGAGTATGGATTGATATTGACAAGGAAACTATATTGATTTCTTGTTATTGGTATTGTTTTGATCTTAGAATCATGAGCATGGTGTTATTGATGTTATGACACCTAGGGAATTTTCCCCCTATGAAATGATGCTATGGTTTGTTTGATTTTAAAGTTCCATGTAAAAGCATGCAAGGGTTTTGGTTGTTGATATACTAATATATGATGAATGAAAATATTCGGTTGTTTTGGGCTAGGAGAGTTTCGACCTAGGGGTGATGCTCAATCATGCTTAATTCTATCTTTATGTTTTAATGTCAATTGTAATCTTAGAAACATGATAGGTTGTTGTAAGATTTTAAATGAGTATAAGTTCCTTTAAAGATTCTAATATGATTTAGTGTGTATAAAAGTTAAGTTC
Source organism: Humulus lupulus (assembly GCF_963169125.1). Taxonomy (NCBI): domain Eukaryota; kingdom Viridiplantae; phylum Streptophyta; class Magnoliopsida; order Rosales; family Cannabaceae; genus Humulus; species Humulus lupulus. Next base: position 142,019,434 of record NC_084800.1, on the reverse strand, counting down.
TTGATGCTAGGATAGTTTTGTTTCTTGGAATAGTTGAATGGTAGAAAAATGTTAGGTGTTATATTTAAAACATGATTAATAGTGGTTATTCTTTTGTTTATGCTTGCTGTTTTTTTAAATCTTGGAATGGAAATGGTAAATAAATGTTTGATATGCTCAAGTGATGCCTCAAAATGATGTATGAGTTTATGTTAACAAAAAGAATGGTGTTTTTATCAAATTAACACATGCAAATTTTTGTGTATATTTTATGAAGAAAATATAGTTTTTAATCCAAGTTTGTGATTTTTATTGAATTATTAGTTGCTAGAATTTTTAATTAAAAATAAGAAATATCTTTTAATGAGATAAATAATGTTAGTGCGTTAAATAAATTATACTCTAAGTTATGTATATACAAATGTGATATCTCTAAATGTAAATATGAATTTTGACATTATTATTTAGGTGCAATTTTTTTTTTAAATAACAAAATAGAAAAATATTTTGGTTTAAATTCACTTATAATTTTTAAACAAAATAAATAGTTGCTGAAACTTTTAGCTATTAAACTAAAATGATTATTTTGTTTAAAATTAATGGGTCTTACACCAAAATAATTCAAGTCATAAATAATATAAGTGAAAATACATTTTTCTCACACTTTAAATTATAAATTCTAACATATCTAATCATGTAATTTTTATTAATTTAGAATTTTTTTTTTCTAAAGGAAACAAGAAATTTATTTAGTATTTGTAGAAGATTACAGATTTTGTTATTTTATATGATATTTGAAATAATAAATTGAATTATTATTTTATGAAAAATTAGGAAAAGGCTAAATGAATTATTTTTAAAATGTATTAATCAAACTTTGGGACATAAAGAAAATAAATAATGGTAAAGTAATAATGTTGCTGAATTTTATTTGAAAATCTAGAAATAAGCATGTAGGAATTATCGTTTTAAAACGTTACATTTTAACAACGCTCCCACGTATGCATGTCGCATGCACATTCATTTTTACTTTGAAATATATGTCTATTGTTCAAACATATAGTTTTTACTTTGTTACCATGAATGGTTAATAGGTAGAATTAACATTATTCTTTTATGATTTTATGTGAAAATGTGTATGTTTGGAACTATTGGGAAACTTGTACCATGTGTGCATGACCCATGCACATGTGGAGTATATGTGTTAGGCATGAGTATTGACATGTGATTCTAAGAGATGACGTTTGATTATGATTATAGGCTCGTAGTGAAGTTTTTCTCATTTTTTCTTTGCTCGGACCTGAGGTAAGGAAGTTAGATAGAATTTCTATGTTTATGAGGAAAATGATGTGGTATGTATGATGATGGACCATGTAATATGAAATATGGAATTCTATCTTGAGATGTTATAATGAGTATGATGCAACATGTGTTTCCTTTGTTCTGATGTGAAATGGATTACATGTGTTTGTATGTTGTATGAAAAACCAAAGGGTTCCTAGCATGCTGAACGCGGCACAACAAAGGAGTGACTAAGGATATGACGTAACTCATAGGGCAGACGCGCCGAGGTTCTTCAAGGACCTGAGATCCTATTTACCTCCAAGAGGAGGTCTTTTTAGTTTTATGCTTTTACTGGTTACCTCAAAGATGTGACATGGACAATATCGGTGCCATGATCACAAATAATATGATTATGATGTATGGCTATGATGTGTGATTATGATTATGATTATGAAGGTGATACAATATGATTATGAAAGGAATATGATATGGCTATGGTATGATATGTTATGAGTTTTACAATATGAATATGTTCTTACTGTGTTTCCCTGAATATTGTTTTATTTGTTTGTACTTCCTTACTGGGCTTTTAGCTCACCCCTTTCCTCATTTCAGGTAATAAATAGGGTTTCTCTTTGGCACTCGCTGTGATGTGGGGAGTTCTGACATCTGGGTGTGTATGGCGTGGGGGTAACCTATTGTAATGCCCTACCACCTTAAAGCCGTTACTAAGTGAGTTTAAAATGTGCAATTAACTCGTTAAGCAAGGTTTTTAGAACAAAAGTGTGATTTAAACAAAAAGACAAGGCTGTAATCTTTAAAAGTACTCTATTTCATTAAAAGTTCAAGAGCTTAACATTCGGGATCCCAAAACTTGGTTTATAAAATATTTACAACTCAAAACAAGTTTATAAGTAGTTAACCATCAAAACTAGGGTTAGTACAGCCATTTCTCAAAAATATCCCCAACCAAAGTAGTCGGGCAGGCCAAACATGTACGGGCCGCCCCCACGCTCTCCGTACTCATGGCTGGTTGACTTTCTCTTTGCCCTAACCTGCAACACAGAGCACCCATGAGCCGAAGCCCAGCAAGAAAACTCAAACAGTACATAACATATGCATAATATACAGTCACTACAACAGATAGCTCATAACTAGTCAGATAGTCCATATAATCAAACATATATACAGCCATGTCGACCCAGGGGCGTTACCGAAGCCCGGGATCCCGGTCTATACCGTGTGGATATCCCATGTATCCATTGTGGTCTCACCCTAGACACGAGCACTCCATGTGCTAAGTGGTATTCCCGGCCCCTTTGCCGTTCTCGACCCTTTGCTGTTCCCGGCCCTTCGCCGTTCATTCAGCTATTACCACATTTAGCATTCTCAAATAACAATCAAATATATAATCATTCATGTAATGCTACATCCTAGCAATAATACAATCTAGGGCCTTGCCCTGCAACAAACTATGGGCCTAAGCCCTGCTCTACGAGTGCCACAATTTTCTTACCTGTATCCCGAGTTTTCTGATGCACTAAGGCCGCGAGCACGGTCCTCTAACCCGAGCCTCTCCAAAGACCTAGTCACAACACATATAAAACATCCTTTAATACTAATCAATCCAAACCCACTTCCCGGGACCAATCCCACACTCTCGGAATCCCCAAATTCCTAAAACAATTCATCGGAAACATCCCCCGAACCCCTGGAGCAAAAGCTCAAAATTGCAAAAATTCCATGCTCTGAAACTGGCCTAGCGCCGCGGCGCTGCCCTAGAGGGCCGCGGCGCCCAGCCAGTTAGAAAGCCTTCCCCAATCCTGTACCAGCCTCGCGCCGCGGCGCCCAAGAACAGGGCCGCGGCGCTCCTTCGCGAACCCAGAAATCTGGGTTTTTCCCTTGCATTTCCCCGAGCCAAAACACTCCCAATTCATCCCAAACTCATACCTAAGCCCCAAAACCAATTCAAAACCCCAAATAAACCGTTCAACAACCTATAAACATCATAACCCAACTCAATTACACAATCAGTCCCATAAATCACACTTTAGTTTCATGCCTTAATAATTCAAACCAGAAAGTTAAAAGCTTAGACCCAAACCTAAACAACACTTAAAATTCCATAACTCATAACAGAAATAAACTTTATAATTGCACAGAATCCTTACCTTGAATGAAGAATCCAACCCTAAGCTCCCTTGCTTCCAGCTCCAAGCTAAGCCTTCTAATTCCACAAGTTGAATTCTCACAAAACCAGCCATAGCTATCCTTAAATTCCCACTCATACTTTCTAAAATCAAGCTTAAAACTTAGTAAAACAGGAGAAATTCTTACCTCAGAACAAATCTTGACTCTTGTTTGGCTTCAATTACTTCAACCCACCTTGATTCCTCCTCTAGGTTCCAAACTCAGCTTCCTTCCTTTTCTTCTCTTTTCCTCTAGGTTTCTCCCAATTTCAGCATAAACAAAACATGTCCCAAATGAAATAACGTGCATGATCCTTTTCCTTCAGCTGAAGTGATCTAAATCCCAGCCAAATTACCATCCCATCCTCTCCTAACTAAACCTCAAGGGCACTCTTGTCTTTTCACCTATATTACAATTCTACCATTTCTTCCACCTAAACTTGTTACTCTCAGCAGTTACTAATAGTTACCCAGGTTACTCAATCACCAATAACCATTAACCACAAATTCTCAACTCAACTCACAAAATTCCTCAAAGTACCCCTAGGCTCCTCCCGAGCCGGGTATAAAATCCCGTTGTGACTTTTGAGTCATCTAGCTCTCTAACACCATCTCGTCATGTGCATCACATTAATATCACCACACCCACATGGTACGAACCACATAGTATAATTATCACATTTATGCCCTGAACGGGCTAAAATTACCAATTTACCCCTATCTTGCAAACGGGGCCCACATGCATATTTATACCACCTAAACATGCATTCTAATCACATATTCATTTAAATTCATATATTATCATATTAATTCACTTATTGCCCTCCAAGCACGCTAATCAAGGTCCTAAACCTTATTAGCAACTTGGGGTGTTACACCTATGAACGAATAAACGATCAACATACACGCTAAGTTTTAAATGAATCATGTTAAGGACTTTTGTTTTAAACCTATCAGTGGGACTTAAATTTTATTTTTCTTTAAACGGTGCATAAAACACTTTATTTTTATTTTAAACTATTGGAATCAAATTGCATGTTTTATCAATCTCCCCCAGAATTTCATATGTTAAATGGTATTTTCTAATTATTTATGAGATGAAAGACGTTTTACAATGTAATAGAGTAGGGCGCTTTACAATTGGTATCAAAGACGGTCGTTCATGTTTCTAAGGACCCTCCCCATGCATGTTAAAGACGGGAAAATCTCACCTCACCTCATCATAAGTATTTGTTCTACATGTTATCTTTATTCTTTCTGCTTTTAAATTTTGTAGTTTTGTAATTGCAGTATAGAACGATTCCTCCTATTATTAGAACCACTAAGAAACAGTTACTCAAGGAGATTTGCGCGATACCTAAGGTTCAACTCGATAAGGATCACAACGATTGGAGGATTTCTGTACTAAAAATGACGACAGTGGTTTGTGATCGTATTCAAGGAACAATACTAGGTGTTAAGGGAAGTGCTGTAGATATATCCCGAGGCCCTCCTCCACTTGACCATAGCATGGCACGATGTCATTCAAGACGAGCTAGATTTCAGCACCATCGAGTACACAATCTACGACCTTATAGATAATTACGATTTAAGTCGTTTGGAGCCAGTCATAGTAAAGAAGGATGATAGAGAGATGGAGGAACAATACGAGGTGGTGCACGATTTGGAAGGGGAGATGGCGTGTCAAGAGGTAGTGCACGCCATACCAAAAGTAAATGCTAGGGTGAGGGCGTTGGTGAGCACTCCTAATTACTTCCACATTTCGGCGGACGTCTTTGACTACAGCTCAAGGGTCGAGCCCACAGTTGAGGACTAGATTTTGTCTCGTATTTCCTTTCAATAAAATGTTAACAAATAAGATGGGACTTTTCTTAAGAACCCTTAAGAATTTATGGCTTTCATTATGGTTATTAAACATTTTATGGGATGTTTGAATTTTGGGAATAAGTTTTGAACAAACTTTGAATGTTATGGTTTAATAATTTTCTCTTGAAAACTCTAAATGCCGTGGATATGGAATATATGACAATTTTCGTGAATTTTTAGAAGAACCAAAAAATTATGCGATTTATCCTCTCTTATGATTTTCTTTTAGTGCCTTAAAATCTCATAATGTCAGCAAGAGGAAGAGGAGGCAAAGGAAGAGGGAGAGGTCGAGGAAGAGGTGTCTCCACAAGATCTAACGCCACATCAATTCCTGATTTGTGAATGCCACCAGCCCAACTAGCAGCCCTAACTACACCGATTGCGGATTTGGCTGCAGAGACAACAAGTTTGAGGGAACAACTAAGACAGAGATGAGGAGTTGGCTCAAGCCAGGAAGTACCCCAAATGGCCCAAGTACCAGTGGCACAGCCAAGCCTCCAGTACCAACACTTGCACCACTGCCTATGGCTTATGGACATGAGCCAGTCTATGAGTGCTTCAGAAAGCAAGCCCCACCTAGCTTCGAAGGGAAAACTGACCCTTTGGTGGTAGAGGATTGGTTGAGATTAGTAGAGGACATCTTTGATCACATTGAGTTGAACGATCACCAAAGGATTTCATGTGCAGCCCACCTACTCAAGTTGGATGCTAGGATATGGTGGGATGTGGTAAAACAGACTCGTGACCTAAATACTATGACCTGGGCTGTAATGACCCCAAATTCGCTAATGAGGCTTAAGGGCCTTGATTAGTGTGCTGGGAGGGCATTACTGGGTTAAATGTGGTTTGCGTGACTTTATTGATTTAAATGCATGATTATATGGTTAATGATGCTTGTGTGATTATATTGGCTTTAATGTGATATGTGTATATGGTAATTGTGAGAATGTGGGTAGATCTGCAGAGCACGACTCAAGGCGATCTTAGAGCTAGTTAGCGGGGAAAAAGTCACAACGGGGCTTAGCGACTGACTTTGGATAATTCAGGGGTATTTTAGGTATCGGGTAGCTATTTAGACTATCGGGTTATGAAAATAAATATATGGAGATATATTTGAGGTTAGGAAGTCTAGGCGGGAATATTGGGGGATTTTACCGTTTTGCCCTCGGGGACGTTTCCGGCACCCCGAGTCTCGAGATTGATTTAATGAGATAAGATTGGACTGAGGCTTTAGAAAAAAGTGGATAGAAAATAAATCGACTTAAACTCTCTCCTTCAGCTCTTCTTTTTTTTCTCTCTCTCAAGGAAAAACAAGGAAAAAGGAACACTGAAATCTTAAGGGAAACAAGCTGGGAATTTTTGAGAATTGAGCTGTATTTCTGAGGCTTAGTTCAAGACTTATTCAGGGGAATCAAATCAAGGTTAAGGTAAGGATTTAAACCCTGTGTTTTCTGAAGTTTAACCTTGAGTCTTCAGCTAGTTATTGAGGTTATTGTACAATTGATGTTTAGGATGGAAATTGAGCTGGATAAACAATGGGAATCAGCTGGGTTTTGGTTAGAGGAAGGATTTCATTAACAAGGTAAGCTTAAATTTATGAATTGGTGGTCTGAGTTTGGGTTTTTGACTGGTTAGTTTGAGTGGTTATGTTCTTAAAGTTTCAGTGATTGAGAGTGTGATTTTTTATGAGTATTAGGTTGAATTTTCTGTTGAATTGTGTGGTTTAACTTGCTCTGAAAGTGTTGGGGTTGTTGGGTATTGAAGTAGGGAGCTTAAGGGTGGTTTTGGCTGAGGTTTCAAGCCTAGAAATGGTGGAAATTCTGGGTTCGGAGGGAAGGGCCGCGGCTCTATTCTAGAGCACTGCGGCCCTAGGATGAAGATGAGCCAAGAGGGCTCGACCAAAGGTGAGCACCGCGGTGCCCAAGGCAAGGGCCGCGGCGCGTGTCCTCCTTCAGGGGTAGCTTTGGTTCTATTTTGAGGGCAGGGCTGCGGCTAAGCTTCAAGGGCCGCAGCCCTTGGTTGTGCACTTGAACTTTTAGGGATTTTAGGCATGGGAAGGTGGTCTAGAATGCTCGGGATCGATTTCGCCACCGTGCTTGGTGGAATTCGGATTCCCGGAAGTTAGTTTTGTAACCAGAAACCTACATTTGGATATTAATGAAACCTAATACTTTGGTTGTGACTAGGTGATAAAAGCTTAGGCTCGGGAACGGATCGTGCTTGAGGAGCGTTGCTCATAACCTAAAACTGCAAAGATCAAAGGTAAGAAAACTGCACCTGGTTGAATATATGTGACAGGACTAAGGGTTCCCTATTGTGAATGCTTGAAAAGATGGTATTATTCCATGCAAGGTATTTAGTGAACCAACGGCCTAAGGGTGCCAAGGGTTACACTAGCGCACAGGGCGCGGCTCGGCCACTGGTAGCTGAGGACAGCTTAATATGCACTGAGCTCGGTTTAAGCGGGCCGGAGTCAGTGGGGTAAACAGAGGGTGCGGCCTAAGTTGTCGGCCCTGATTATTATGTGATATGAATGTTATAAGTGTTTGATTGCATCTCTGACTCTGATTATATGCTGAGTGGTACTAGTGTGGATTATTTGATGAGAGTTTATGCTTAGTGAATCTTACTGTCTGATATTATCGATTGTGTTGCATTTCATGTTTTCTTGCTGGGCCTTGGCTCACGGGTGCTACGTGGTGCAGGTAAAGGCAAGGGAAAGTTGGATCAGCCTTAATTGGAGAGCTCAGCGAGTGGAATGTACATGGCCAGCTGCTCAGCCGCCACGGTTGAGGTTTAGGCAGGGACGCGAGACCCAAAGACTATCTATTTTGCCTTAGTATGGCTAATGATTATTTATGTACTTTTGGAAGTCTGTAAACCTACTTTTAACTCTGTTTCTTTTGGGATCCCGTGTGTATAACAGTTTAATTATATAAAATGAAACTTTTGAGACCAAAATCTTTTTAACCCTAGCACATACATGTTTAGTGACACGTTTTAAAACTAATGACTTGATTAGCAAGTCTTGCACCTTTATAAGTATACAGTGTAGCAGTCTTGGCTATCCATGGCGTCACATGGGCAGACTTCGTTCAGGCATTTGGCAAGAATTACTACAGTGCAGCTGTATTGGCAACCAGGGTGAACAAGTTCGTGATTTTGGTTAAGGGGAGCCTCTCTGTTATTGACTATGCACAGTAGTTTGATAGGTTGGCTAGATTTGCACCTGAAGTAGTACCAAACAAAGCCACGCAAGTCCAAAGGTTTATGAGTGGACTCAAATCAATGATTTCTAGGGATGTTAAGATGACCAATGCTGAGGTGGTCAGTTATGTTGAGGTATTGGATAAGGCATTCGAAGTGGAGTACCTGAAGGATCATATATGGAAGGACAGTGCTGCCAGAAGGGAGGCCAACAAAAGCAAGGGCTTCCATGAGGGCAATAAGAGGAAGGCTAATGAAGGGCATAAAAGTGGTACTGACAAGAGGCCTAGACCCCCGGCCACAAATAAAAGCAATCACAATAGTCACAATAATGGTCGTAACCGTGAGAATCAACAGAACAACAGAGTTGAGCACCCCAACTGCCTTAAATGCTCGCAATGACATGCAGTAGAATGTCAGGCTTGCACCAACAAATGTTACAAGTGCGGTCAGCCATGCAATCTGAGGAAAGATTGCCCACAGTGGAAAGCGGGACAAAGTAGTAACATAAACCTAGTGCCAGCAAGGGTTTTTGCATTGACCCTAAAAAAAGCAGCCAACAATAACACCGTGGTCATAGGTCAGCTCCCTATTTCTGGTATGATGTGTAGAGTCCTTATTGATTATGGAGCGACTCACTCATATGTAGCTATGAATATTATTGATAAATTGGGTATGCCTTGTAAACTGTTTGAGCATAGTTTTCGTACAATGTTACCATCAGGAGACATGATGTTGTCAACTAGGTGGTTATGAAAACATGGAGCTACGATTAACTGTCAGAAAATACCGCGGAGTTCAAACCAGAAGAAGGAGAACTCTTTTCTTTTAAGGGAGAAGTAATGGGTTTTCGTACACCCATAATATCAACATTGGAAGCTCGGACTATGTTGCAGCATGGGTGTTCGACATATTTGGCTATTGTGGAGGATAAATCCAAGGAGATAGAGTTGAAACCAGAGAATGTTCATATCGTTTACGAGTTTCCGGAAGTGTTCCCGAGGAATTACCAGGTTTACCCCTAGACAGAGAAATCGAATTTGTGATCGAACTTGTACCAGAAACAACACCAATATCTAAGGCACCCTATCGAATGGCACCTGCAGAGTTGAAGGAACTCAAGGCCCAGATACATGAATTGTTGGATAAGGGGTTCATAAGACCTAGTCATTCGCCATGTGGGGAACCAGTCCTATTTTTGAAAAAAAAGGATGGAAGCATGAGGATGTGCATCGATTACCGAGAACTCAATAAGGTGACCATTAAGAACAAATATCCTTTTCCTAGGATAGATGAACTTTTTGATCAACTGCAAGGGGCAACAATATTCTCAAAGATTGATCTCAATTTGGGTACCATCAGTTGAAAGTAAAGGAGGGAGACATTCCTAAAACAACTTTCAGAACTCGCTACAGACACTATGAGTTCCTAGTGACATCTTTTGGACTCACTAATGCCCCAGCAGCATTCATGGACATGATGAACAAGGTATTTAAGGACTACTTGGATAAGTTTGTAGTAGTGTTTATAGACGATATCCTTATCTAGTCAAAGACAAGGGAAGAGCATGAGGAGCACTTAGGGTTGACCCTAAATAGACTACGAGAGCATAAGTTATATGCTAAGTTCTCTAAGTGTGAGTTGTTAGAGAATATATTTTTATACTCAATGAAAATATGGAAAAACCAAAATACAACTCTATGCAAAAAATATAATAGACAAGGTAATTGATTAAATAAATATTACAACTCAATTGCTCAAAATACAAGTAACTAGAAAGATGTAGAAGAAGAAGATTACAAACTCAAAACAATACAAGTAAATAAGATCAACAAGATCAAAAGAATGAAAATAAAACCAATAAAAAGGGACAAACTCTCACACAACCAAAGTGTAGAGTAGTGGGGATCACCAACTTGAACAAGGTTCAAAACCTTTGTACAAAGGCTTATTTCCCCTTATTCTCTAAGTACTAAGGGATCTCTCAAGGAAATAGCTCTCTAGAATTATCAAGCCTCTATGGTGTATTTTCCAGCCAAGTGCTGTGGATGGAAAATGGTGTGTCTTACAAGTGAGCATTAGGCTCCTATTCATAGAGTTTGAGATATCCCTTTGAATTTCAAATTCCACCAATCCCCATGGTTGTTACCAATGTTTAATTGGATGTTTATGGAATTAAAATGGAGATTTAAGAGTTATTTGGGATGTTAGAACCATTCAATTTGGAAAAAAAAATGAAAAACCATATAGGCTATCAGCCTCACTGGCCGCGACCACTGCCTTCTATCCCCCAGGCCGCGGCCACAGGCCATTTTCAGCACAAAAAGTCATTTTTCCAAAACGTTCCAAAATGTCCCAAATCCTTTCCCACATGATTTTGTAACCTCCAAACACCTATTGAGAGTTAAAAACATGTCTCCAACAACCATATTTCATCATGGCTTTGTGAAATCCAATATCAAATGTGTAACATATAATATACACATTATTGGGTGATATTTGGGAGTTACAAATTTGTAACTAATTTTGTAACTCCAAAATATGTCACATTTGGGCACACACATGTGTCTAATTTTTGTGACTCTCAATAATATGTTACAAGGTGTGACAAATCACATTTTGTCACATTATTTAATCTAACATTATATTATATGAAATAATATAACATGAGTTTTGGTTGGAACAAGTGACTTTGCTAGGGCATATAGTGTCCAAGAATGGAATAGCAGGAGATCTGACAAAGATCGAGGCCATTAGAGACTGGCCCCAGCCAAAGAATGCCTTAGAGGTTCGAAGCTTCTTAGGGTTAGTGGGTTATTATCAGAAGTTTATCGATGGTTTTTCAAAGATTGCCACACCCTTGACCAACTTGACCCACATTCACCAGAAGTTCACATGGACCGAGAAATGTGAAGAAACTTTCAGACTATGAAGGATAAGTTAATCTCTTCACCTATCCTTTGCGTTCCCATAGAGGGCGGGAGATTCGTGGTGTATTGCAACACATCAAAGAACGACTTAGGGTGTTTGGTTATGTAGGATGGGAAGGTGGTAGCTTCTGCTTCTAGACAACTCAAAGACTACTGTTTACCGAGTTTTTCGGAAACGAATAACTAACAGAATAATAAAAAGATAAGAACTGTAGAAATGCTGAAATGTAACTAAACAAACAGTGTTTTTACGTGGTTCAGGCATTAACAAGCCCTAGTCCACGAGTCGATGTTATTATACTTGGAAAAGGTTACAGTAAGATGGCTGGTGCACAAGAACTTCACACACTCACAGTGTTTCTCTCGGGTTTTCTTGAAGAAGATGAAGCTAGAGAGATTTTGGTAGAGTTTTTGCTATGTGATTTGTTGGTCGTCCCCCTTCTTGTAAAATGAAGGGGTCTTTATAGCTAGGGCTTCGGATTAGGGTTTTTCTCTACGTACATGAGTCTTAATTACACCAGCCATAAATAGGGGATACAATTACTGTAGTAGCATGGCTACAAGACTCTATGTGGGTATATATACGTGAAAGTATGGGGAACACACAAAGTCAGCCGTCTTTTCCAAGTTGTCAGCGGAACAGTAGGCGAAAAGGTACCCTTAGGCGTGCTGGGATGTGTGCGGCTTTGACCTGACGGGCGTGTCAGGCGGGATCCTGTGTCAGACGGATATCATTCCAAAGATGCCTTCTCCCGGACTCGACCGTTCGGTTTTGTTCTGTGCGAGGCACGGAACTGTTTCCGCGGAGACCACTCGAAGAGCCTCTCCTGGAAGGGGCTTCCCCGAGGGGTATCCTTCGGGAGTCCGGGAGAGTCGACGAGTTGCCGTGTTGTGCTTGCTTGGAAGAGTAATCCGGATACTAAACAGGAGAGGCGAAGCCTTTCTGTCCATCCGCGAGCTCTGGTCACCTACCGTGAAAGACATCGATAATTCTGCTTCCCCGAGGTCATCAATCTAAACGCTATCCGGAAATCTGGATAACATTTACCCCCCAAGGTGGCGGAGCTTTGAGAGATCCGGGAGCTTGTACAATCGGTTTCTTAGACTAGGCGAGGGGGCACCTTCTGTGTTCCCGGAAGGGTTCCTTTTTCCCGCCTGAGTATTAGTATGAAAGAGAAAAGGAATTTCTTCTGTTTGAGATCAAGTACTCAAGTGCGGCAAGGATCACGTGTCATTCTGGGAATGGTTCTGCGACCAAGACGTGTGCGTGAGGCGACTGGTTGAGGATGCGTGCGTCAGTCATCTGACTAATGATTTGACGGTTTTTAATGGTACTCAGGGCCCGAGGTGGTGTAATGATGGGAAATAAATACTTTATTCCCATCCGAGGAGTCATAAATAGGATCGTCGCTTCCTCTCCAGCCGTTGGATCTGACGCACACGGAATGGGAAGATCGGGACCGTCCACTTGAGGAATTCGAAACGACTTCTTCCCTGCTATAAAAACGAGGGAAAGGACCTTTCTTCCTCTTTACGCTTTCAAATTCTTCATCTTTAGGATTTTCAGATTTCCAAACCTTCGAACTCTCAGGCTTCCCAGCTTACGTTCCCCCGAACCTGCCATTTCTTTTGGTAAGTATCTGGAAACTTTTCTTTTTGATTTGGCAGTGGGTTTATTCCCCGAAGTTCCTGGTTTGAATCGCCGTTCGTCTTTGCAGCTTTTACTTCTCGCGATCGTGCTGTGCAGTGATCCAGTTACTTCTTCAACCTCCAACTACCCGAATATCAGTAAGTATTTCTACTTTGCTCTTTCCTCTCAGACCTTAGGTTGTTGGTAGTTGTTAGAGTAGAGGTTTCTGCCATTATTGCTTATGTGCATGCGTGAATAGGGCTTTGGTAGGCATGTGATCGATTGTGAGTCGATAAGTAGCCTTTTCTGCATGCTTTGGTGATTTGCATTTGGAAAGTCGTCCCTTGTTTTGCTGTTTTAGGGCATAAGCATGAACGCCTTTAGGGTGTCTTTCTTTGGAAAAACACTCCTTTTGGTGGGCTTAGGCTCGGGGTCTGAGTCTGGTTCCTTGCTGCCCTTCGGGTGGCATGGTGCCAACCCCTCGGTAAGCTCGGTGGGAGCCTCTCCAAGCAGTTTTCGGGGAGGGTCTCCCCGACGCCTTTGATACCACTAGGGTATGACAAGGGTGCTGACTGCTTAGAGTGTTTTCTTCTTTCTTTTCTACCGAGTTCTTTATTTATCCTTGCGCTTAGGGTAGACATTTATACGGTAGAAACTGTTGTAGGGGCGTATGGGGTTTTGGTTCCAACGGCCAAAACCTATGCACTTCCCACTTGAAGCTTTGACGGATGATGTCTTTTCCCATGTAGTTTCTAGGTTACGAAGGTTTCCTGGTTCCAACGGCCAGGCTCCTTTCACCGTATTTTAGCTTTCCTGAGGCAAATAGCCAATCCCGGGACTTGTAGCTATACTGTTCGCTGGGATTGCTAAGGTGAGTCGTTCCATTGTTTGGAACGGGAGTTCTTTTGGTGAGCGTCGCTAGACTTAAGGTTGGATCTTTGCGAAGCAAAACTAACTGTTGTTGCGAACCTCATTGTAGCTGACTTCAGGGACCTGGCATGGAGCCCTGCGAGGCAAGGCTTATTGCTGTCGGGGAAATCGCCACGCCCACCAGGTGTGATCCTGGAGCAGGGGCTTTGCGAAGCAAAGCCGGCTGTGAGTGGGGGGATCAAGCATGTCTGCTTCTGGAGCTGAAACTTGCAATGGCCATGGAGCTTGCCATGCATTATTTTGTGAGATCCGGAGTTGGAGCCTGCGAAGCAAGGCTTACAACGGTCGCGGATCTTGCCATCTTTCGCCTCGCTGGACCCGGAGCTGGAGCTTGCGAAGCAACGCTCTACCGCGCTCGCGGATCTTGCCAACTTTCGCCTTGCGGGACCCGGAGCTGGAGCTTCCGAAGCAAAGCTCTACAGCGCTCGCGGATCTTGCCATCTTTTGCCTTGCGGGATCCGGAGCTGGAGCTTGTGAAGCAAAGCTCTACAGCGCTCGCGGATCTTGCCATCTTTCGCCTTGCGGGACCCGGAGCTGGAGCTTGCGAAGCAAAGCTCTACAGCGATCGCGGAGAATTCTGCAAAGGACTTGTCAGGGAGTTGGGGGTGTTTTGGCGTAGCTCTATGAACGTGCCTCAACCCCCAGTCCCGTCCATCGCTGGGCTACACAGGAGATAATTCTTATGATACATAATGGCAGGCATTTCCATGGCAATTTTCACATAAGCACATAATGCACATACGACACGTAATGCAAGCATGTTCATGGCAACAAATAAACCTAAGCTCAACAATTTAAACATTTCAAACAATTTAAAAATTTCAAACACAATGCTAGCACATAAGTGGTGTTCTGTGTACGTTTTGTTCAAGGGGCGTATGGCTATGCCTTAGCCATGTATACCCCCCAAGTGAGCGTGGGGTCCGGACGTCTCCGGACCACGTGGTCACTTGTTAAAACGCAGCTTTGAACACAGGGATAAAAAGTGCAGTAAAAGCGGAGTGAATCTCTCCGTGTTTCATTAAATTAGCCTGCTAGGCGTGAGTTTTATAAGAGGGAGGATTATTTCCACATTTTTCACTTTTGTTATTTTCACCAAGGACTTCCGACTGGATGGTCCGGAGCCTACTGGTAGTAACGGCGGAGGTGCTCCGCGTTCCAGGCGCGCGGGACTTTAGATCCGTCGAGTCTCTTTAAGTGATACGTCCCATGGCCCACTTTTTCTTGGACTTCGTAGGGGCCTTCCCAGTTGGGTCCGAGGACTCCCACTCCCGGGTCCTGCGTAGCAGGAAATACTCTCCGTAGGACAAGATCTCCAACTTCGAATGTACGGCTCTGGACTCTCATGTTAAAGTGTCGGGCTATCTTGCCTTGGTACATTTTTAGTTGGACCTGCGACTGCTCCCGGAGCTCCTCGATCATGTCCAAGGACTCCTGGAGGAGGGCATGGTTCCGGGTAGGATCGTAGGTGTCTTGCCTGTGAGAGGGGATCATAGCTTCTACTGGGATGACGGCCTCGCAACCGAAGGTCATGGAATAAGGCGTGTGCCCCGTTGAAGTTCTCTCTGTTGTGCGATAGGCCCAAAGTACTCGCGGAAGTTCTTCCGGCCAGTGAGCCTTGAAGGCTTGGAGTTTTTTCTTCAACGTGGTCTTTAATATTTTGTTTACAGCTTCCACTTGCCCATTAGCCTGGGGTCTGGCGACTGCGGAAAAGCTTTTGATAATTCCATGCGAAGCACAGAAGTTCGTGAAGTGTTCACTGTCAAACTGCCTTCCGTTGTCGGACACAATTTTCCGTGGAAGCCCAAAACGACACACTATATTCCCGATGACAAAATCCAGTGCTTTTTTTGATGTGACCGTGTTCATAGGTTCAGCTTCAGCCCATTTGGTGAAGTAGTCTACCGCGACTATGGCGTACTTCACTCCACCCTTTCCAGTTGGGAGGGAACCTACTAGGTCAATGCCCCAAACGGCGAACGGCCAGGGGTGGGTCATTAGGGTAATTTCTGTAGGCGGCGCTCGCGGAACCTTGGCGTACCTCTGGCACTGCTCACACTTCCTGACATAATCCACACAATCCTTCGTCATGGTGGGCCAGAAGTATCCTTGTCGAAGGATCTTTTTGGAGAGGCTCAGCCCGGAGGTATGATCGCCACAGAAGCCTCCGTGAATCTCATGGATGATGGTGCTGACTTCGGTTCCGGCAACACACCTAAGGAAGGGTATGGACAACCCCCTGCGGTAAAGCTTTCCATCCATAACCACGTATCGGGGAGCTTGATATTGGAGCTTCCTTGCGTCAGCTTTATCAGTGGGGAGCTCTCCGGTGGTGAGAAATCTGAGGATGGGTCCTATCCAGGAGTGGGAATGGTCGATGATGGCGTTTATCCTTCGTGTCTCAGTACTGGGGGCTTCTAAGTGCCCGATGGGGACTAAGCCATACTGTTCAATCTCCGGGTCCGTTGCAAGCTTGGCCAGCGTGTCCGCGAGTGAATTCTGGTCCCGGGGGACCTGGCGGATTTGGTAGCCTTTGAAATGCTGCAGTAGATCGCGGGAGAGAGACACGTAGGCAGCCATCCTTTCGCCTTTCGTCTGGTATTCCCCGGATATTTGGTTTACCACAAGTAGGGAGTCTCTGTATACTTCGATTTTTTGGGCTCCGACTTCTCTGGCCAGTCGTAACCCAGCTAACATGGCTTCGTGTTCTGCCTCGTTGTTGGATGCTGGGAACGCGAAACGGATGGCGCTCTGGAGCTGATGCCCTTGGGGAGATATTAGGATGACCCCCGCTCCAGCTCCTTTTTCATTTGAGGCTCCGTCTACATAGACCTTCCAGGTGGGAAGTTCCGGGACAGTATCTTCCGGGAGGTCATTCATTCCCGAGCATTCCACAATAAAGTCCGCGAGAGCTTGGCCTTTTATGGAAACACGTGGTTGGTAGTGGACGTCGAACTGGCTCAGTTCCATGGCCCACTTAAGCAATCTGCCAGAAGACTCGGGCTTCTGCAGGACTTGTCGGAGAGGGTGGTTGGTGAGTACTTTGATGGTGTGCGCCTGGAAATATGGCCTCAGCTTCCGTGAGGCGATCAGCAAGCAGAGGGAGAGTTTCTCGATCATCGAATATCTGGACTCGGCGTCCAATAACCTCTTGCTTACGTAATACACAGGGAGCTGGATACGGCCATCTTCCCGGACGAGAGCGGCACTTACTGCGTGCTCAGTCACAGCTAAGTATAAGAACAACGCCTCTCCTTCGACAGGTTTGGACAGAATGGGAGCTCGGGTTAAATGTTCTTTGAGGTGTTGGAAGGCTCCTTCGCATTCGGGGGTCCACTTGAACTTCTTGTTTCCTCGCAACACATTGAAGAAGGGGATACACTTGTCAGTGGCCTTGGATACGAAGCGGCTGAGAGCAGCTATCCTTCCGGGTACGAACTCTTATCCTTCATGGATGCGTACTCCGGATACAACCAGATCAAGATCCATGTCGCGGACCAGGAACACACTAGCTTCCTCACGGACAAGGGTGTCTACTGTTACGTGGTCATGCCTTTCGGTTTGAAGAATGCTGGGGCGACGTACCAGCGTCTGGTAAACAGAATGTTCAAGGATAACTAACAGAATAATAAAAAGATAAGAACTGTAGAAATGCTGAAATGTAACTAAACAAACAGTGTTTTTACGTGGTTCAGGCGTTAACAAGCCCTAGTCCACGAGTCGATGTTATTATACTTGGAAAAGGTTACAGTAAGATGGCTGGTGCACAAGAACTTCACACACTCACAGTGTTTCTCTTGGGTTTTCTTGAAGAAGATGAAGCTAGAGAGATTTTGGTAGAGTTTTTGCTATGTGATTTGTTGGTCGTCCCCCTTCTTGTAAAATGAAGGGGTCTTTATAGCTAGGGTTTCGGATTAGGGTTTTTCTCTACGTACATGAGTCTTAATTACACCAGCCATAAATAGGGGATACAATTACTGTAGTAGCATGGCTACAAGACTCTATGTGGGTATATATACGTGAAAGTATGGGGAACACACAAAGTCAGCCGTCTTTTCCAAGTTGTCAGCGGAATAGTAGGCGAAAAGGTACCCTTAGGCGTGCTGGGATGTGTGCGGCTTTGACCTGACGGGCGTGTCAGGCGGGATCCTGTGTCAGACGGATATCATTCCAAAGATGCCTTCTCCCGGACTCGACCGTTCGGTTTTGTTCTGTGCGAGGCACGGAACTGTTTCCGCGGAGACCACTCGAAGAGCCTCTCCTGGAAGGGGCTTCCCCGAGGGGTATCCTTCGGGAGTCCGGGAGAGTCGACGAGTTGCCATGTTGTGCTTGCTTGGAAGAGTAATCCAGATACTAAACAGGAGAGGCGAAGCCTTTCTGTCCATCCGCGAGCTCTGGTCACCTACCGTGAAAGACATCGATAATTCTGCTTCCCCGAGGTCATCAATCTAAACGCTATCCGGAAATCTGGATAACAACTACGAGCAACGACACCCCACCCATAATCTTGAGTTAGCATGAGTGGTGTTCGTACTAAAGATATGGAGACATTACCTTTTATGGTGATAAGTGTGAAATTTACACCGATCACAAAAGTATGAAATACTTTTCTCTCAAAAAGAACTGTATATGAGACATCGGAGGTGGTTAGAACTAGTGAAAGACTATGAATGCAAAATTCTATACCACCCAGGCAAGGCCAATGTGGTGGCAGATGCATTGAGTAGGCGAGGACATGGGAGTGTCTCAGCCCTTAACCTAATAGAAGTGCCTATATAGAGAGAGATTATAAACGCTGGTATTGTGTTTGTGACAAGATGCCTAGAAAACCTCACGTTACAATCATCCCTATTGGAAAAGATTGGAGAAGGATAGAAAGTGGATGAAACCCTAATAATGCAGGAGGCGTTGGTACAAAAAGGTGATAGCGGCGACTTCACTATGTCTACCAGTGGATTGTTGCAATATAAGGATAGGGTTTGTGTGCCTAACAAAGATGAGATTAAGGAGGGTATTCTGATGGAGGCGTATACAACACCCTATTCCTTACATCAAGGGTTGACAAAGATGTACAAAGACCTTAAGCCGTTTTATTGGTGGCCTGGAATGAAGAAGGACATTGTTGAGTTTGTTGCCAGATGCTTGACGAGTTAGCATGTCAAGGCAGAACACTAAAAGCCAACAGGGCTACTTCAACCGCTTTACGTTCTAGAATGGATATGGGAAGTATAGCAATGGATTTTGTGGTAGGGTTTCCTAGGACCACAAAACAACATGATTCTACTTGGGTAATAGTGGATAAGCTCACTAAGTCTGCCCATTTTTACCATTCAAGACCGCTAACTCGGCGAACTAGCATACATATTTGTATGTGAGCAAGATAGTGAGGCTTCATGGGGTTGCAACGTCAATAATTTTTGATCAAGGGTTAGTATTCACATCAAAATTTTGGAAGGCATTACAAAAATCCATGGGTACGAGGTTAAAGCTCAGTACGACTTTCAATCCCTAGACTGATGGGCAGTCTGAGAGGACTATACAAACTCTAGAGGACATGTTGAGATGATGTGCATTGGACTTTTTAGAATCTTGGAGTCAACATCTACCCCTGATGGAGTTCTCCAATAACAATAGCTATCAATCCACTATTGGGATGACTCCCTACAAGATGTTTTATAGGCGCAAGTGTAGATATCCTTTCCAATAGGATGAGGTTGGGGATAAGCAAATATTAGGCCCCGAGGCAGTTAGGGAAGCCAGCGAGGTGATTGAGAAAATTCACCAAAGGATGCTTACTGCTCAAAGTAGGCAAAAGAGTTACTCAGATCTTAAGAGAAGGGACATTGAGATTTTAGTGGGCAAGTTTGTGTTTTTGAGAGTCTCGTCGATGAAAGGTGTTATGCAGTTTGGGAAGAAAGGGAAGTTGAGCCCAAGATATGTAGGTCCAATTGAGATTTTGGATAGAGTAGGTCAAGTTGCATTCCGTTTAGCACTGCCCCCAGCACTAGCCAAAAAGCATAACGTCTTTCACATCTCGATGTTGCATAAGTACGTATCAGATCTCTCTCATGTTTTGAGTTAGGAGCCGTTACAGCTGAAGCAGGACCTGAGTTACAATGAACAACCTGAGCGTGTTATTGAAAAGGGACTCAAGGAACATAGATCCAAAAGGATTCCATTAGTTAAGGTCCTATAGAAGAATAGCACAGAAAGACAAGCAACATGATAGTTGGAGGAAGACTTGAGAGAAAGATACCCTGAGTTATTTGGTAAGAAATAATTTCGGGACGAAATTCCTTTTAAGGAGGGTATATTGTAGCGCACCAAATTTTTTTATATTTATTAATTTTGTGTTTTTTTTTTAATAATTGTTAAGTGTTAGAAATTATTTTAATTGTTTGAAATTGTTTGGTAGGAATTGTGTGAATTTAATTGATAGTTATTTTATTTATTTAATTAGAAAGGAAATGAGTTTTGGTTGAATGCACCAAGGTGCATGGTAGGTAGTGATGCACCTTAACACTTGGGTGTGTGCATGTGCACGGTTGCATGGTGAGCATGCAATAGATTTTCCTACACATTATTTCCTTTAATTTGATTTATTTATTTAATTAAAGGCATTAGAAAGAAAATAAAACATAAGAAGAGGAAGAGGAGTGGGTGTGTAAGGCATAGTGGGAAATGATGGATTTTTTTACTTTTTGGTTTGGAAAATTAAGTGAATTAATTGGATGATTATAGCTAAAATAGGAAGAAGAGTTGTCATCCTTTTATGTACTCTTTATTTTCTCTAATTAAAAAAAAGCAATTAAAAACAAAGTAAATGAAAATTAGAAAAGATGAAACTTACCCATTTCCCATTGGGACTACTTATTTCCCTAAGTAAGATAAAAAGGGAAGAAAGAAAAAAGTGGGCCATTTTGTGCTTGGGTGTCGTCGGCTAGGAGGACAGAGAGAGAGAGTGATCGTGAGAGCTAGAGAGAGAAAGAGAGAAAGGAGGAAAGAAAGAAGAGAATGACAGGATGGGAGAATTCGAAATTATTTGTATGTATGGTCTTGATCCTTGTTTTGATTATGATTATTCCATTAAACATGTTCTTCCCTCTCATTGCTAAGTTTTCTTCTTCTCTTTGCTTGTGGTTCAAAATCGGTGATAGGATATTCAAGGTGATTGTACTCTAGGGTTCTTGTCACTATTGTGTTCTTGATTCTACAATAAATAGAGGTAATGGATCCACTTTTATTTTGTGTGTGTTTGATTTGCTGTATATTGTTTTGAGTATGGATTGATATTGACAAGGAAACTATGTTTATCTCTTGTTATAGGTATTTTTTTTATATTAGAATAATGAGCATGGTGATATTGATGTTATGACACCTATGGTTTTTTTCCCTATGATATGATGTTATGGTTTGTTTGATTTTAAAGTTATATGTAAAAGCATGCAAGGGTTTTGGTTGTTGATATACTAATACATGATGAATGAAAATATTTGATTGTTTTGGGCTAGGAGAGTTTCGACCTAGGGGTGATGCTCAAGCATGCTTTAATTCATCTTTATGTTTTAATATCAATTGTAATCTAAGAAGCATGATAGGTTGTTGTAAAATCTTAAATATGTATAATTTCCTTTAAAGATCCTAATATGATTTAGTGTGTATAAAGATTATGTTCTTGATGCTTGGATAGTTTTGTTTCTTGGAATAATTGAATGGTCGAAACATGTTAGATGTTATATTTCAAACATGATTAATAGTGGTTATTCTTTTGTTTATGCTTGCTGTTTTTTTAATCCTGGAATGGAAATGGTAAATAAATGTTTGATATGCTCAAGTGATGCCTCAAAATGATGTATGAGTTTATGTTAACAAAAATATATTTTTGTCACATATAAATGGTGTTTTGATCAAATTCACACATGCAGATTTTTGTGTATATTTTATGAAAAAAATATTGTTCTGAATCCACGTTTGTGATTTTGAATGAATTATTAGTTGCGGAAATTTTTAACAAAAAAAAAAAGAAATATTTTTTAAATGAGATAAATAATGTTAGTGCATTAAATAAAATATACCTTAAGTTATATATATACAAATGTGATATCTTTAAATGTAAATATGAATTTTCACATTATTATTCAGGTGCAGTTTTTTTTTAAAAGAATAGAAAATTATTTTGGTTTAAATTCACTTGTGATTTTTAAACAAAATAAATTGTTGCTAAAACTTTAAGTTATTAAACTAAAATTATTATTTTATTTAAAATTAAAGGGTCTTGCACCTAAATAATTCAAGTATTAAATAATATAAGTGAAAATACATTTTTCCCACACTTTTAATTATAAATTTTCACAACTAATCATGTAATTTTTATTAATTTAGAAAAAAAGTTATTTTCTAAAGGAAACAAGAAATTTATTAAGTATTTCTAGAAGATTACAATTTTTTTTTTATATTTTATATGCTATTTAAAATAATAAATGGAATTATTATTTTATGAAAAATTAAGAAAGTGCTAAATGAATTATTTTTATAATGTATTAAATGGTGCAATCAAACTTTGGGACATAAAGAAAACAAAAAATGGTAAAGTAATAATATTGCTGAATTTTATTTGAAAAAGTAAGAAATATGCATATATGAATTATCGTTCTAAAATGTTACATTTTAACAACACTCCCACATATGCATGTCGCACGCAAATGCATTTTTACGTTCAAATATACGGTAAGAAAGTTAGATAGAATTTCAATGTTTATGCTATGAATGTGTAAGATTGGTTTGTTATGAGGAAAATGATGTGCTATGTATGATGATGGACCATGTAATATGAAATATGGAATACTATCTTGAGATATTATGATGAGTATGATGCAATATGTGTTTCCTTTGTTTTGATGTGAAATTGATTACATGTGTTTGTATGTTGTATGAAAAAGAAAGGGGTTGCTAGTGTGCTGAACGCGACACAACAAATGAGTTACTAAGTATATGGTGTAACTCATGGGGCGGACGCCCAGTGGTTATTCAAGGGCTTGAGATCCTGTTTACCTCACAGAGGAGGTATTTCCAGTTTTATACTTTTACTGGTTACCTTAATGAAGTGACATGGACAATAACAGTGCCATGATCACAAAGAGTATGATTATGATGTATGGTTATGAAGTCTGATGTCTGATTATGATTATGAAGGTGATACGATATGATTATGAAGGTGATACGATATGGCTATGGTATGATATGATGTGAGTTTTACGATATGAATATGTTCTTATTTTGTTTCCTTGAATATTGTTGTATTTGTTTGTATTTCCTTACTGGGCTTTTATCTAACTCCCTTACTTTCCCCCTTTCAGGTAATAAATAGTGTTTCTCTTTGGCACGCTTTGTGATGTGGGGAGTTCCGACGAGTGGGGGTGTATGGCATGGGGGTAACCTATGAACAAATAAACGATCAACATAAGCGCCAAGTTTGAAATGAATCATGTTAAGGCCTTTGGTTTTAAACTTATCAGTGGGACTTAAATTTTATGTTTCTTTAAACGATTCATAAAACTCTTTATTTTTATTTTAAACTTTTGGGCTAAACTTGCATATTTTATCAAGGCCCCACATAATTTCATATGTTAAATGGTATTTTCTAATTATTTATGAGATGAGAGACGTTTTACAAAGTAATAGAGTATGACGCTTTACAATAAGTGTTGTTATACAAAATAGGTATAAAATACTTAGTGAAGATGTGAAATTTGAATTTCAATTATAGGCACTTAAAAACTATATTTTTGGGTCCAAAGTGAAGCGTGGAGGTATCTAAGGATCCCCAAATTGTTTGGTAGCATTTGGAAATTTTTTAGGTCCATTAGAGGGGTCGCTAGTCAGAGGAGGTGGTGATGTGTCACAACTTTGGAGGCGTTGCATCGCCTAGATGCATATGGACATAAAAGTCTCAGCAGGCGATGCATCACCTGCTAGTAGGCGACGCGTCACCTGACGTGTCCATATGGACACGTGTTTTAAGCTCCAAATGATGAGTTCTTTAGCTCTAATCCTATTGGTTAGACCTAATGACAGTGCCTACACTATAAAAGGGTCCGCATAGAGTTTTGGAAGACTTGATCACTCTCTCAAATCTCTCTATAGATTTCTCAAGTTTTCTCTTAGAAACTCATAAAGAAAGTGCTTGACTTTATTATTTTAAGGGTTGTTTAATCACATTTCTCATTTCCTCTTAGAAAAATCCTCAAGCATCAATGGTGGTGTAATATATATCATACTAGGTTGTATTACGATTTGAAAATCAAAGTTCAAATAAATGTGGCATTATTATGAATTTAATTGACTTTTGGTCAAACTAAGAATTTCGGTTCCTGATCGAAACAATTATTTTACACGAGTAAAATCTTGGATAATAAATATTGGAAAATAAATAATTATGGCAAAAAAATTTATTGGCATAGGAATATTAAGAATGCTATGAGAGAACCAAAACCTAGAGCAACTAAGGGAAAACTCTAGTGAACTTTTATTTATGTTTTCTACATGCTTAGGAAATCTGTTTTGTATGAGTGTGTCTTGTGCTATGTTCTTTTGGCATGTAGTATTGTGTTTATGATGTATGGTTTATGCATGCATGGTGGTAGGGTTTGTTGTTAGCTTGGAATCCAAAGTTCCACTAAGTTGTATCTTATGCTTGCTGCAAAGTTTTCGACTTGACTTCCAAAGGGTCAAGTACTGCCATAATGACTTAGTTCATAAAAATAAACTCTATGAATCAATTTTATAGGAATAGCACATGATTTTAAGCTTTTGAAACTCTCAAGAATATTTTGTATGCTAGGAGTTATGCATGTTTTGTGAAACTTGTACTGTTATCCCCATTTCCTGCATGGGCTTGGGGCCTTCGTCTTGGCCCTCTGTCAGGGGGCCAGCTCAGCACGTGGGCCCGGCCTAAGGTCTCTTGGTATGAAGAGTTCCCAAGGGGAAGGGTATGGACCGGGGACTCAAGACTGGGCCCATTGGAGGGGTTCGGGATGTCCCTTCGGGTCCGTCCTCAGCGAGGATAGTCTGGGCGGCGTGCAGAGCATTACAACCACTGCAGCCTACGTGTCCCTGTCCCGGACCACTGACGCGGTCCGGGCCGATGGTAAACGAAGCGGGACAAAGGTAAACGGACCCGGGTCATCTCACCCCTGGTTGAAGGGGCCAGGCGTCCAGGACCCTGACGCTGCCTCGCTCCACGTGGGCGTTGTCCCCCACTTTTCACTTGCAGAAAAGGTCATCTCGGGATTGCACACCAATGTGTCAGGTCTGCGTAGCCAAGTACTCTGACTGGTCTTGTCTCCTGAATCTGCCTCGTGACTCGAAGTGGCCAGGCCAAAAGCGCCGTTTTGTCGGGCGAGATATAGCTCTAAGGCCAACCTGTTGGGCCTCAGCTGGTTTTGGATTTATGTATTTTGTACCTTTTTGTATTGGGCCTCCACTAGAAAGGCCCCTTGTATCCATTTCTCTGATGGACCCGGATAGGACCCGGTCCAGACCCGATATTCCCATCAGCTTGTAAATATAAGCTACAAAGCACTGTAAACGGGCTCTCCTTTCACAAAAGAAGAGAGGAACTCTGTCAAAATATAAAGAGAAAACTCCATTGTAAAAGCTTCTTCAAGCTCTAATAACATAGACTCGTGGACTAAAGGCTAGTTAACGGCCCAACCACGTAAAAATCCCGTGCTAATTTTCTGCTTTCATTATTATCATCAATAAACATTACTTATCGATAGAGTTGCCGAAAATCTCGGTTAACATGTACAAATCTGGAAAAATGTTGGCAGATGATATTCACGAATTTTGGGCAGTATGTCGAGTGGGTAAATCGAAGTATTTTCAAATGAAATTTTGTAAAATGTTTATGGTATATCAAAGTTTAAATCTAGAAAGTATCATGGAAATATGATTAATATATTCAGAGTTATAAAATGTTAAATTTGACAAGAAATTTGGAAAAATGTTTGAGTAGGAAAAATTAAATATTTTATGCTAATTTTCAAACTGAACAATCTCTGTATATTTTTAATCAAACTAGAAAAGTCTTATAGAAAGATAATAAAAAGGCTAGGAATTATATCCTTCTAAAGTTAGAAGAAAACTTAAGATTTCTAAATAAAACATTATGGGTAGTGCTTACCGAGTTTTTCGGAAACGAATACGAACGGAATAATAAAAAGATAAGAACTATAGAAATGCAGAAATGTAAATAAACAAACAGTGTTTTTACGTGGTTCAGGCGTTAACGAGCCCTAGTCCACGAGTCGATGTTATTATACTTGTAGAGAATAACAGTCAAACAGCTGGTGTACAAGAAACTCACAACCTCACAGTGTTTCTCTCGGGTTCTCTTGGAGAAGATGAAGCTAGAGAGATTTTAGTAGAGTTCTTGCTATGTGATTTGTTGGCCGTCCCCCTATCGTCAAATGAGGGGGTCTTTATAGCTAGGGTTTTGGATTAGGGTTTTTCTCTACTCACATGAGTCTTAATTACACCAGCCATAAATAGGGGATACAATTACCGTAGTCGCCTGGCTACCAGGCTATATGTGGGTATATTTACGTGAAAGTATGGGGAATGCACAAATGTTGCCGTCTTTTCCAAGTTGTCAGCGGAACAGTAGGCAAAATAGTACTTTTAGGCGTGCTGGGATGTGTGCGGCCTTGATCTGTCGGGCGTGTCAGGCGGGATTCTGTGTCAGGCGGATATCATTCCAACTATGCCTCCTCCATGACTCGACCGCTTGGTCTTGTTCCGTGCGAGGCACGGAACTGTTTCCGCGAAGGCAACCTGAAGAGCTTCTCCTGGAAGGAGCTTCCCCGAAGGATATCCCTTCGGGAGTCCGGGAGAGTTGACGAGCTTCCGTGTCGCGTTTGCTTGAAAGAGTAATCCAGACACTAAACGGGAGAGGCGAAGCCTTTCTGTCCATCCGCAAGCTCTGGTCACCTACTGTGAAAGACATTGATAATTCTGCTTCCCTGAGGATATCCATCTAAACGCTATCCGGAAATCTGGATAACATTTACCCCCCAAGGTCACAGAGCTTTGAGAGATCCGGGAGCTTGTACAGTCCTCCGAGTATTCCGGTTTCTTAGATTAGGCGAGGGGTCACCTCCTGTGTTCCTGGAAGGGTTCCTTTTTCCCGCCTGAGTGTTAGTATGAAAAAGAAAGGAAATTTCTTCTGTCTGAACTCAAGACTCAAGTGTGGCAAGGGCCACGCGTCATGCTGGGAATGGCTCTGTGACCAAGACGTGTGCGTGAGGCGACTGGCTGAGTATGCGTGCGTCAGGCATCTGAGTAATGATTTGACGGTTTTTAATGGTACACCGGGCCCGAGGTGGTATAATGATGGGAAATAAATACTTTATTCCCATCCGAGGAGTCATAAATAGGATCGGCGCTTCATCTCCAGCCGTCGGATCTGATGCATGCGGTATGCGAAGATCAGGACCGTCCATTTGTAGGATTCGAAAGGACTTCACTCCTGCTATAAAAACCAGGGAACGGACCTTTCTTCCTCTTTACGCTCTCAAATTCTCTATCTTTCGGATTTTCAGATTCCCAAACCTTCGAACTTTCAGGCTTCCAAGCTTCCATTCCTTCGAACTTGCCACTTCTTTTGGTAAGGAATCTAGAAACTTTTCTTGTGATTTGGCAGTGGGTTTGTTCGCCGAAGTTTAGGGTTTGAATCGCCGTTTGTCTTTGCAGCTTTTACTTCTCGCGATCGTGCTGTGCAGTGATCCGGTTACCTCTTCAATCTTCAACTACCCGAATACCAGTAAGTATTTCTACTTTGCTCTTTCCTCCCAAACCTTAGGTTGTTGGTAGTTGTTAGAGTTGAGTTTTCTGCCAGTATCGCTTATGTGCATGCGTGAATATGGCTTTGATAGGCATGCGATTGATGTGAGTCGATAAGTAATCTCTTTGCATGCTTTGACGATTTGCGTTTGGAAAGTCGTTCCTCGTCTTGCTTGTGCTGTTTTGGTTTGCTGTGTTAGGGCATAAGCGTGAGCGCCTTTAGGGTGTCTTCCTCTGGGGAAACACTTCTCTTGGCGGGCTTAGGCTCGGAGTTTGAGTTTGGCTCCTTGCTGTCCTTCGGGTGGCATGGTGTCAACCCCTCGGCAAGCTCGGTGGGAGCCTCTCCAAGCAGTTTTCGGGGAGGGTCTCCCCGACGCCTTTGATACCGTTAGGGTATGACAAGGGTGCTGACTGCTTAGAGTGTTTTCTTCTTTGTTTCTCTTGTTCAGTGACGAACATCTCAAAGGAACAAATCCTTGCCGCGGTAGAGGCTGAATCTGCCCAGGAGAAAAATTCCCCTGTCGCTGGCGCAACGGGGAAAGGAAAGACTAAAGTGGTCGCGGCTAGCCTCCCGACTATCAACAGTTCAATCTGGGAGATGGACCAGAAGCCGAACCTGCTCAGGAACTACGGCATGCTGGAGCTGTACTCCTCAGAAGCAGGCCTGAAGAACATCCCAGGCCTGATGTGGCACCGTCTGTCGGTGCTGGGTGAGTCTGCTAGCCAGAGTCATGAGGGCTTTGGTGCCTGGAGCTGGGCACACATAGTGTGTGGGGCGCACTTGCCCCTAAGAAGTTATTTTTCCAATTTCTGTGTGAAGGCGGGGATTGGCCCCTTCTAGTTGATTCCCCCCAGCTACAAGCTCCTAGCGGGGTGGTACATCTTTTGCAAGTCCCGGGACCTGGAGGCCCCTACCACGGAGGAGGTGTTATACTTCTACGGGCTGAAGTCTCAACCCATGAGAGGTCATCCAGACAAGGTGGGGTTTTACAGGCTGGAGAGGTACCCGGACGTGATGTGTCCTACCTGCCATACCGCAAGGGTTCCAGACCTCCGGGAATACTGGTTCTTGACGACCGGCTTCCCATTGAAGAGGGTCCCAGCCCTATCTTTTTACTTCAAAGTCCCTGGTAAGTGCTCCTTCCTCTCCTTTTTAACTTTGTTTCTTTACGTTTGATTTGCCTTTCGGGAGGATCTCTAATGCTCGTATTTGGATTTTGCAGAAGTCGTTCCGCGGACACCTCGCTGTGCGGAGATGATAAGGAGGTCAAAGTTCTACGAAGGGCTCTCGGAGGAAGAGTTGAAAGTGGAGGGACTTGTGACCTCCGAATCTTTGAGGGAGTATGGGCTACTCACCTCTTTCCAAAACATTGAACCAGTGAGTGGCAGGGGGCAAAGTCAGGTGTCAGCTGACATCCGGGAGCAGATTGCCCTGGAGCTGTCCAAGGTGATCAGCCAAGCAGCCCGGGACGAGAATACTTTATCCCCTAGTTGGGCGGAGAGGTTCCCCGACCCCCAGCCGGAGGAAGAGGAGATCGAGGCTCGCCACGCCGCAACTTACCCCAACGAAGGGACTCCGGGGGCTGGTACCTTCAGGAGAGGTAAGACTAGTTTTCGATTGATCCACACCCCCAGCCTATCTGAGGTTTCCCGGACCTCTCAGATGGGGTTCGATCCCCGCTTCCTTAGGCTAGATCCGCGTAGGATACCCTTTGACAGATATTGCGATAGGGTAGATGAGCTCCTCGGGTGTCTGAGTGACGGTAGTCTGCCAGAAGGTGTCATCATGGTTGACCCTTCTTCCCTCAGCATGTCATTCCCGGACTTCAAGGAGTACGGGAGCTTCCTGGAGCAGGAAGCGGTGTTTTGTTTTGATCGGGGAAGGCCATCCACGTTTCTCGTGCATGGTCGTCCCTTTCAAACTTTTCTTTTTCTTGTTCTTTGTTCCTTGTTCCCTGCTGGTGGACTCGCTTGTGCTTTTATGTTGTTGATTGTCTTGTCTTCTTCTTATCTTCTTTCACATTGCTTGCTGGTTCGTTAACCTTGCTTCGTACGTTTCTTGCAGAATATCCCGAAGCCAAGATGTTGGGGAGAGTTACCTTACTCATCAAGAAAGCTGCCACCAGCCAAGATCCGTCCAAGGGGAAAGGACGAAAAGCCGGAGCCGGTAGGGGAGGTAAAGCTGCCACATCCAAGAAGACAGGTGGCGAGGCGCATGTGTCTTCGGCGGTGGAGAGATCTCCTGCCAAGGGGCCTTCCGAGTCCATATCGAACTCGAGTAGTAGCAGCAATGGGGAAGGGCTTGTGTTCCCCGTGAAGACGACTGGGGTGAGCAAGCGTCTCGGAGGAGATGCTGAGGGCGCCAAGAAGAAACGCCTTAGACACTCTTCTCTCGGTCGAAGGCAACAACAACAACAACAACAGCAACCACAACTACAACAACAGCAGCAACAAGAACAACAGAGACAATCACCAACGCCACAGCGGCAGCAATAACAACAGCCAAACCAGCAGCAACAACAAAGGCAATTACTTCCGCTGCCGCAGCAGCAAAAGCAACAACAACAACAAAGGCAGTCACCTCCGCCACCGCAGCAGAAAAAACAACAGCAACACCAGCAACAACAACAGACCGGGGCGGTAGTGTCTTCCCTTCCGTCCTTAATACCCCGTCTGCCTCCTCCTCCAGCCCAAAGGGAGTCCACCCTTTCGGGGTCTCCTTCTTCTCAGCAAACAAACCTTCCTCTGCCTGGTCTGAAGTTCCACTTCCCTCAGAAACCAACCCGTTTCCCCGCTGCCCTCCTGGAGGGTGTAAGACGGGCCGATAATTTTTTGAAGAGGCGGTTGGAGGCTGAGAAGGCTGTTACTCAGGGAAGGGCAGACAACTTGTCTGCCGTGAAGAGAGCTGAGCTAGCCGAGGGGGTGAGATCCCTTCACCCGGCTGGAGCGGTTTTGGATGGCCCAGCCTTGGTGAAGAGGCTGGTGCCTAGGCTCGGACGTGCATTGGCGCTGTTCGGAGCGGAGATGATGGAGGACAAGGCCCTGAGCTTGTGCGAGCTCAATTCTGAGAAATGGGCCATCAGTAGCAGTAAGGATCCGCTGTTGCTGACACATGCCGTGAAGCAACAATTGTCCGGGGTAAGCCGTCAGTTATGTTTTGGGATCATCTGTCTTAGCACATTTGGTTCTGCTTAACTCATTCTGTTGTCTTTCCTTGCAGGCCTCTCTGATCGCGGAACGCTCGTTCCGGGAGGTGGGTGCAGTTCTGGTTCAGCTGGAGGAGAGCCAGGTGGCTCGCCAGGCCTTGGAGGCGGAGAAGCAGAAACTGACCCAACAGGTCGAGAGCACAAGGGGGGAGGTTTCGGAGAAGATTGACTAGGCCCGGCGCACGGCTGAGGAAGAGGCGGACAAGAAATATCTTGCCAAATACCGAGAGTACCGGGCCAGCGCAGAGACTGAGTTCAAACAGCGGTCGGATGACTTGAAGGCCGATAACTCCAAGCTCCGGGAAGAGCTATCCCAAGCCAGGGTGGAGAAGGATACCTTGGAAGCCCGCTTGCAATCGAAAAATGATCTCCTCCTTAAGCGGCAAGAGGAATATGCCACTCTTCAGAACAAGCTGCACGAGGAGGAGCAACTTCATAAGAGGAGTAGGGATCTCGTGTCTATGCTGGAGTTGGGGCTCGCCGAGAAGGATAAAGAGATCGGAGCCTTGCAATTCACCGCCAGGGGGCATGTGACCGAGAAGCAATCCATGCTGAACCAAAATAAGGTACAGCGCAAGGAGATTGATTCTCTTAAGGGAGAGCGGGATGCATCCAAGGCCGAGGTGGAAAAACTGAAAGCTCAATTAGCTGTCGCGGAGGCAAAGCTGGCAACCTCCGAGGCGGAGCGCTTGAAGGAGAAGGAGGATGCCGAGGTGGTACTGAACAGGACGATTAATATATCGCACGTGGTCCTCATGCATCAACTCTGGAAAATGAACCCGGAGGTACTAGGCTATCTGGGAGAGGATGCCGACGCCATGAGGGAGAAGCTACAGGTGTGGGATCAAGGCCCGGAGGTGTACGTCCAAACTTACAACATTGACGAAACTGCTGGAGCCCCTGAGGCAAGAGATCCCGGAGAGGCGGGGACCTCTGAACCTGCCCGTGATGACGTTCCGCCTTCCAATGAGCCGACTCCGCCAGCCCCAGTTGAAACCGCTGACCTCGAGGCCTTGGACGCGGATACTGCTGCCACCCCCAATGCTTGAAGGGGCCTTATCTTTAATTATTTTTCATTTGTGTTTTTCTTTGGGGCGAAGCTCCCTGTACTCTTTTCTCATTGCAGACATTTATTCCATAATTATAGCATTCTCCTCTCTTTTCTACCGAGTTCTTTGTTTAACTTTGCGTTTAGGGTAGACTTTTATACGGTAGAAACTGCTGTAGGGGCGCATGAGGTTTTGGTTCCAACGGCCAGAACCTATGCACTTCCAACTTGAAGCTCTAACGGCTGATGTCTTTTCCCACGTAGTTTCTAGGTTACGAAGGTTTCCTGGTTCCAACGGCCAGACTCCTTTCACCGTATTTTAGCTTTCCTAAGGCAAATAGCCAATCCCGGGACTTGTAGTTATACCGTTCGCTGGGATTGCTAAGGTGAGCCGTTCCATGGCTTGGAACGGGAGTTCTTTTGGTGAGCATCGCTAGACTTAAGGTTAGATCTTTGCGAAGCAAAACTAACTGTCGTTGCGAACCTCATGGTGGCTGACTTCAGGGACCTGGCCTGGAGCTCTGCGAGGCAAGGCTCGTTGCGGTCGGGGAAATTGCCACGCCCACCATGTGCGATCCCGGAGCAGGGGCTTTGCGAAGCAAGGCCTGCTGTGAGTGGGGGATCGACCATGTCTGCTCCTGGAGCTGAAACTTGCAGTGGTCGAGGAGCTCGTCATGCATTATTTTGTGAGATCCGGAGCTGAAGCCTGCGAAGCAAGGCTTACAACGGTCGCGGATCTTGCCATCTTTCGCCTTGCGGGACCCGGAGCTGGAGCTTGCGAAGAAAAACTCTACAGCGGTCGCGGAGTATTCTGCAAAGGACTTGTCAGGGAGTTGGGGGTGTTTCGGCGTAGCTCTCTGAATGTGCCCCAACCCCCAGTCCTGTTCATCGCTGGGCTACACAGGAGATAATTTTCATGATGCATAATGGCAGACATTTCAATAGCAATTTTCACAAAAACACATAATGCGCACATGACACGTAATGCAAGTATGTTTATGGCAAAAACACATAATGCGCACATGACACGTAATGCAAGTATGTTTATGGCAATAACAAATTAACCTAAGCTTAACAATTTTAAAGAAATGCTAGGACATGAGTGGTGTTCTGTGTATGTTTTGTTCAAGGGGCGTATGGCTATGCCTTAGCCATGTATACCCCCCCAAGTGAGCGTGGGGTCCGGACGTCTCCGGACCGCGTGGTCACTTGTTGAAACGCAGCCTTGAACACAGGGATAAAAAATGCAGTAAAAGCGGAGTGAACCTCTCCGTGTTTCCTTAAATTAGCCTGTGAGGCATGTGTTTTACAACAGGGAGGTTTACTCCACATCTTACACTTTTGCTACGTCCACCAAGGACTTTCGACTAGATAGTCCGGGGCCTACTGATAGTAACGGCGGAGGTGCTCCGCGTTCCAGGCGCGCGGGACTTTAGATCCGTCGAGTCTCTTTAAGTGATACGTCCCATGGCCCACTTTTTCTTGTACTTCATAGGGGCCTTCCTAGTTGGGTCCGAGGACTCCCACTCCTGGATCCTGCGTAGCAGGAAATACTCTCCGTAGGAAAAGATCCCCAACTCCGAATGTACGGCTCTTGACTCTTGTGTTGTAGTGTCGGGCTATCTTGCCTTGGTACATTTTTAGTAGGACCTGCGACTGCTCCCGGAGCTCTTCGATCATGTCCAGGGACTCCTGGAGAAGGGCGTGGTTCCGGGTAGGGTCGTAGGTGTCCTGCCTGTGAGAGGGGATCATAGTTTCTACTGGGATGATGGCCTCGCAACCGAAGGTCATGGAATAAGGTGTGTGCCTCGTCGAAGTTCTCTCTGTTGTGCGATAGGCACAAAGTACTCGCGGAAGCTCTTCCGGCCAGTGAGCCTTGCAGGCTTGGAGTTTTTTCTTCAACGTGGTCTTTAAGATTTTGTTTACTGCTTCCACTTGCCCATTAGCTTGAGGTCTGGCGACTGCGGAAAAGCTTTTGATAATTCCATGCGAAGCACAGAAGTTCGTGAATTGTTCACTATCAAATTGCTTCCCGTTATCGGACACAATTTTTCGTGGAAGCCCAAAACGACACACTATATTCCTGATGACAAAGTCCAGTGCCTTCTTAGACGTGACCGTGTTCATAGGTTCAGCTTCAGCCCATTTGGTGAAGTAGTCTACCGCGACTATGGCATACTTCACTCCGCCCCTTCCAGTTGGAAGGGAACCTACTAGGTCAATGCCCCAGACGGCGAACGGCCAGGGGCTGGTCATTAAGGCAATTTCTGTAGAAGGCGCTCGCGGAACCTTTGCGTACCTCTGGCACTGCTCACATTTTCTGACATAATCCACACAATCCTTCTTCATGGTGGGCCAGAAGTATCCTTGTCGAAGGATCTTTTTGGAGAGGCTCATCCCGGAGGTATGGTCGCCACAGAAGCCTCCGTGAACCTCATGGATGATGGTGCTGATTTCGGTTCCGGCAACACACCTAAGGAAGGGTATGGACAACCCCCTGCGGTAAAGCTTTCCATCTATAACCACGTATCGGGGAGCTTGATACTGGAGCTTTCTTGCGTCGGCTTTATTAGTGGGGAGCTCTCCAGTGGTGAGAAATCTGAGGATGGGTCCTATCCAGGAATGGGAATGGTCGATGATGGCATTTACCCTCTGTGTCTCGGTACTAGGTGCTTCTATGTGCCCGATGGGCACTAGGCCATATTGTTCAATCTCCGGGTCTGTTGCAAGCTTGGCCAGCGTGTCCGCGAGTGAGTTCTGGTCCCGGGGGACCTGGCGGATGTGGTAGCCTTTGAAATGCTGCACGAGGCCGCGGGAGAGAGACACGTAGGCAGCCATTTTTTCGCCTTTCGTCTGGTATTCCCCGGATATTTGGTTTACCACAAGTAGGGAGTTGCTGTATACCTCGATTTTTTGGGCTCCGACTTCTCTGGCCAGTTGCAATCCGGCCAACATGGCTTCGTGTTCTGCCTCGTTGTTGGACGCTGGGAATGCGAAACGGATGGCGCTCTGGAGCTGATGTCCTTGGGGAGATATTAGGATGACCCCTGCTCCAGCTCCTTTTTCATTTGAGGCTCCGTCTACATAGACCTTCCATGTGGGAAGTTCCGGGACAGGATCTTCCGGGAGGTCATTCATTCCTGAGCATTCCACAATAAAGTCCGCGAGAGCTTGTCCTTTTATGGAAACACGTGGCTGGTAGTGGATGTCAAATTGGCTCAGTTCCATGGACCATTTAAGAAATCTGCCAGAAGACTCGGGCTTCTGCAAGACTTGTCGGAGAGGGTGGTTGGTGAGTACTCTGATGGTGTGCGCCTGGAAATAGGGCCTTAATTTCCGCGAAGCAATTAGCAAGCAGAGGGAGAGTTTTTCGATCATTGAATATCTGGACTCGGCGTCCAGTAACCTCTTGCTTACGTAATACACAGGGAGCTGGATACGGCCATCTTCCCGGACGAGAGCGGCACTCACTGCGTGCTCTGTCACAGCTAAGTATAAGAACAACGCCTCTCCTTCGACAGGTTTGGACAGAATGGGAGCTCGGGTTAAATGTTCCTTGAGGTGTTGGAAGGCTGCTTCACATTCGGGGGTCCACTCGAACCTCTTGTTTCCTCGCAACACATTGAAGAAGGGGACACATTTGTCAGTGGCCTTAGATACGAAGCGGCTGAGCGCAGCTATCCTTCCGGTAACGCTTTGGACATCCTTATGCTTCCGGGGGGAAGGCATATCTATGAACGCCTTAATTTTCTCAGGGTTGGCCTCCACTCCGCGGGAGCTGACAATGAAACCGAGGAACTTCCCAGACGAGACCCCGAAAGTACATTTCTTCGAATTCAGTTTCATTCCATACTTTCGGATCACGGCGAAAGCTTCCTCAAGGTCGTCACTGTGGTCCCCGGAGGTCTTGGACTTTACCAACATGTCGTCTACGTACACCTCCATGTTCCTCCCCAGCTGGTCCTTGAACATCCTGTTTACTAGACGCTGGTACGTCGCCCCAGCATTCTTCAAACCGAAAGGCATGACCACGTAACAGTAGACACCCTTGTCCGTGAGGAAGCTGGTGTGTTCCTGGTCCGCGACATGCATCTTGATCTGGTTGTATCCGGAGTACGCATCCATGAAGGACAAGAGTTCATACCCGGAAGTAGCGTCTACCATCTGATCGATTCGCGGAAGAGGGAAACAATCTTTCGGGCAGGCTTTGTTTAGGTCCGTGAAGTCGATGCACATTCTCCAGGACCCATTGGGTTTCGGGACCAGAACTGGGTTGGCCAACCACACGGGATAGTGTGATTCCTGGAGAAAGCCTATGGACATCAACTTGTCCACTTCAGCTTTGACTACTTCGGCCCTCACTGGGTCTAACGGCTCCTCTTTTGGCGAACTGGAGTTGCAGATGGGTCTATGTTGAGTGCGTGGCACGCAACATTGGGATTAATCCCCGTCATATCAGTGTGGGACCATGCTAGGATATCCTGATTATTCTTCACAGTGGCCACGATCTTTTCTCGAATGGACGATGGAAGGTTTTTCCCTACCTGAATGACTTTGGTGGGATCTCCCGGGTTGAGGATCACCTCTTCGACTTCCTCCATCGGCTCTATCGCTCTCTCGACCCCCACTCTAGGGTCGAGTTCGTCAACGCACGCCCCTTGGGCACCCCCAGTTTCTGGTAAATCTCCCGCTAAAGTAGCGGCAACAATCGCCTCCTGGACCGTGTAGACGGATCGGACGGAGACGTTATAACAGCTTCGTGCACTTCGTTGGTCTCCCCAGAGGGTGCCAATACGCCCGTCGTCGCATGGAAACTTCAGGCATAAGTGGCATATCGAGGTTATGGCCCCGCAATCGATTAGGACCGGTCGGCCTAGGATAGCATTATACGCCGTGGGGCAGTCGACCACTACAAACGTGCAGTGCTTGAAGGCGCAAGCGTCGCTTTCTCCTCTGAGGGTGACTGGAAGTTGAATTTTTCCTAATGGCATGAGTGCATCCCCATTGAACCCCTGGAGCTGGATGGGGCATGGGGTCAGGTCTGTCTCGGTTAATCCGATTGCATGGAAGGCAGCTTTGAAGAGGATATTTATGGAGCTTCCATTATCGACAAGGATCCATGATACCTTCTTATTGGCAATCTGGGCTTCCACGACGAGGGGATCGTTGTGGGGGAAGTGCACATGTCGGGCGTCATCTTCCGTGAAGTTGATGGGAAGATCCATCATTCGGGGACGCTGAGCAGGTGACTGAACCAAGGCGCACATCTCTCCGGTGTGTTCTAACTCCCTCAAGTACCTTTTCTGGGAGTTGCGGGTGCTTCCGGCAAGGTGCGGTCCTCCGGAAATGGTGGCTACGTGTCCGTCAACGGGTGGCGGAGCAAGGCCGGGCGGATATGGGTTTCCGGGTCCCGGAGCCAATAAGGCAATGGGTACCGGAGGGGTTGGAGCAGGGAGCGCTGGGACCTGAGACCCAGGAGCTTGGGGGTGACCGGCTCCAGGAGCGCTAGCGGTCCCCCTCTGTCTCGGAGAATATGCTGCTCCGTGAACTACTCCCTGTTCGGGATAGATTATGGGTATCCTCACCCATTGACCGAGGTGTCCCGCTCTTGCCAGGGACTCGATCTCATCCTTCAGCTGAAGGCATTCGTTTGTGGTGTGCCCCACGTCTCCGTGGAACTCACACCTCTTATTGGAGTCTCGCGGACGCCTTCCTCCGTGAGACACTTTCGGGGGCTTCCTGTAGTTGACCATATTACAGGTCGCCCGATAGACATTCTCTCGCGAATCTATTAAACTGGTGTACTCCGTGAACTTGGGCTCATAGTCCTTCCGGGGTTTCTTTGAATGGTCTCCCCGGTTGGGGTTTCTTCCGCCTCGTTTATTCCGCGATTGGCTTAGATTTCGTTCTGGGCCTTCTGTTTGCGGTTGCGACGGTCCGGGAGCGATACTACATCCTGTCTGTACAGCTCTGTACCCAGAGAAATGGGTTTGACTCGGCGTCTGAGCAGACGCGGAAGGCCCATATACGCTTGGAGTGAACTGGGCTCCTGGAAGCGTGAGGGCTGGTGCGGGAGCTTGCGAAGCAAAGCTCGGCGCAGTCACGGAAGGCGTCGGAGCTGGGGGAACTCCAAATGCCTGCTGGTAGGCATCCTCAAGGTTGATTATTCCCTGAGCTCTTGACATGAATTCGGACAGCGTTTCTGCCCGTCTCCTTTGCATTTCCCCCCATAGCAGGGAGCCGACAGTAAGGCCCGATTGAAGGGCGATCAGCTTCATGTCGTCGCTGACCTTGGTCTTAGCAGCAGCTTCCATCATTCTCTGAATGAAAGCTTTGAGGTTCTCATTGGGTAGCTGCTTGATGTTGGTTAAGGAACCAACCTCCATGTCGTGGTCTCGGGCAGCAATGAACTGCCTTCTGAATGCGGACTGTAGCTCCTTCCAACTGTGGATGGATCCGGGAGCTAATATTTTCCACCAGTCCTCCGCAGACTTGGTAAGGGTGAGTGAGAAGCACATGCATTTGGCATCCTCACTGACGCGCGCCACTTTCATCATTTTGTTGTATTTAGCTAGATGGGTGCGCGGGTCTGTCCTCCCCTCATATAATTCTATGTGGGGCATTTTGAAGTTATCCGGGAGGGATGTTTCCGCGATCCTCCGAATACATGGTTCCGGGTCCTCCTCCTCGGAGTCTGACAGGGCAGCACTTTGCTTCCGGACCAGCTTGGTCAAGGCAGCGATCTGTTCCTCGAGCCTCTTTGTATCACTCTCCGGGAGGTCACGTCCCCGGACCTTGTCATTAAGATGATTTCGCAGGTCATCTCCGCGAGGCCGGGCCTTTTCTCCTTTGGCCTTTTCATACTTGGCCTCCAACCTTCTTCTTAGGTCCACCGTGGACCAGCTATCTTCGGAGTGCGTTTCCGCAGCCCGACCGTCCTGGTTGACGGAATCACTGGGGCGGTTGTTCCTTCCCCTAGGCCTGGGTGCAGTTGTTAGGGGCGGTTTTGGATGGTCCAGCAGCGGCATGGTGGCATCAGCACCACCTGGAACAAAGGCATCCTCGTCCGAGTCGCCTAGGTCTCCGAACTTGCTCTGGAGGCGCTCCATCATGCGCTGCATTTTTTCGGAGACGCGCTCCTGCTCAGCAAGCTTGGCCTTAGTGACCACCAGTTCTTCGGCTACTTGGACCAGTTCTGGATCCTTCTCGTAGTTGTAGCCGTCTTTGTAGTAACCATCTCGGACATACTCTTCC
This sequence comes from Humulus lupulus, assembly GCF_963169125.1. NCBI lineage: Eukaryota > Viridiplantae > Streptophyta > Magnoliopsida > Rosales > Cannabaceae > Humulus > Humulus lupulus. The sequence goes on along the minus strand of NC_084800.1, from coordinate 141,980,069 downwards.
TCGCTTTCTAGGTATGTCGTATCTTCAGTGCTGACCCGATCCTGGCGGGATGTCGGGTCTTCACCGTGGTGGTCCGAGGGTCCGTTTTGTACCACATCTTCCATCATAGTATCGGGGTTGACCCTAGCATTTTTGTCAACCGCAGATTTTCTCGTAGTCACCATCTTTTCAGTACGCAGAAAAAGAGCTGACTAACAACTTCCTACAGCTCTCAACGAAAGCACCAAAATGTTTACCGAGTTTTTCGGAAACGAATACGAACGGAATAATAAAAAGATAAGAACTATAGAAATGCAGAAATGTAAATAAACAAACAGTGTTTTTACGTGGTTCAGGCGTTAACGAGCCCTAGTCCACGAGTCGATGTTATTATACTTGTAGAGAATAACAGTCAAACAGCTGGTGTACAAGAAACTCACAACCTCACAGTGTTTCTCTCGGGTTCTCTTGGAGAAGATGAAGCTAGAGAGATTTTAGTAGAGTTCTTGCTATGTGATTTGTTGGCCGTCCCCCTATCGTCAAATGAGGGGGTCTTTATAGCTAGGGTTTTGGATTAGGGTTTTTCTCTACTCACATGAGTCTTAATTACACCAGCCATAAATAGGGGATACAATTACCGTAGTCGCCTGGCTACCAGGCTCTATGTGGGTATATTTACGTGAAAGTATGGGGAATGCACAAATGTTGCCGTCTTTTCCAAGTTGTCAGCGGAACAGTAGGCGAAATAGTACTTTTAGGCGTGCTGGGATGTGTGCGGCCTTGACCTGTCGGGCGTGTCAGGCGGATATCATTCCAACTATGCCTCCTCCATGACTCGACCGCTTGGTCTTGTTCCGTGCGAGGCACGGAACTGTTTCCGCGAAGGCAACCTGAAGAGCTTCTCCTGGAAGGAGCTTCCCCGAAGGATATCCCTTCGGGAGTCCGGGAGAGTTGACGAGCTTCCGTGTCGCGTTTGCTTGAAAGAGTAATCCGGACACTAAACGGGAGAGGCGAAGCCTTTCTGTCCATCCGCGAGCTCTGGTCACCTACTGTGAAAGACATTGATAATTCTGCTTCCCCGAGGATATCCATGTAAACGCTATCCGGAAATCTGGATAACAGGTAGCCAACTTGATGAACGTTTTTCACCAAGCAAAAAGTATCTTTTGGGTGTAATTATTCTCAAGGATATTTTTAGCATAACCTAATTTGCACCTAAGAAAAATCATTTCAAAATACCAAGCCAATTGGATTTTGTAGATTTCCTGCATTTAGGAAAAATTCAAATTTCAAATAAAACAGTTTCAAAATATACTTTTGGTAAAAAATTTTACCAAGATAAAATGTGCATTTTTGTCTCAAAATTTGTATGAAATATCTTGGAATATCCAAGTATGATCTGTAAAAATAAAAAACTTTTGGGTCTAAGGATTTAAGAAGGCAACCTTCCCAAGTTTGGAAATTTTCACAAATGGAAAAGTTTTTCAACACTTGGAAATATTTTGAGACTTTTTACAAAATAAGTAACTTTTAAAAGATATTCAAAAGTAGGCTAACTACAATACTAGCTAATTGAGGACAGGACTGTATGGCTAACTACAATACTAGCTAATTGAGGACGGGACTTCTGGTAGAGGAAAATCTAGCATAGTGCTAAGGACGACGGTAATTTAACCCTGACATCTTTGACAACAACGTAAATAACTAGTGTATTACTTGTTATATTTAGGTCACGAGAATAAGTATACACAGTTGCTGTACAAAGTCTATAATGGTGTTATCCTAGCGGACATGAGTTGATGTTTAATTTTAACACTGATGAAATTGCCGAGAGCATTATTTAACAAAGCACGTATGCCTGTGAGGAGGTAAGAATATCTAATGGCACTAATGGTACTAATGGCATAAAATATGCTAGTGAGGTCGAGGGCCCGATAATCATGGACCATTATTAGACTGGTGTTGCTATACCCGTGACAGTAGTTAATAACTGATATGACTACTACTTAATTAAATATTGATATGATTGATCCACTCTCTAATTGATGTTAGCATTGGTTAATCTGATTAAATGAAAAAATGAAATAGAGACATATGTTTTGCATTGGAATCTTCTCCGTGCAGGTATAATTTGGAATTTTGGTAATTGGCATGACCATAAGTTTGCCAGGATGCTTCGGGCCTGATTGGTTCGTGATTGGTAAATTGCATTTTCAAAAAGTGTGTTTCTAAAATAAAATCTATATTTATAGTTTGAAAATATGTTTTTGAAAATGTGATTAGTTCAGTATCTGAAAACTGTTTTTGGGTTTTAAAAATCTGAATATGTGATTGGTATGGAATCTAAAAATATAAAAAAGTGATAGATTTGTAGAATTTTAGGATACAATGATGTGGAATCAGAGAAAACGTGATTTTTTTGTTTTTGATTTTATAACACAAAATTAGAATACTGATTTGAATTTTATTTTCAAAAATATCTTACCAATCACTTATTCTTGTAGGTCCCACTATTTTCAACTTTTTAAAATGATAAAATTGGATTTGGATACTTTAACAATCACACCCTTACGCATTCTTGAATTTTTGTAATTCTGGTTAGATTTATGAATGTATCTGTTATGGCTAAAACTTGGTTGTCTTTATTGATGTTATCTGTGTTGGGTTGATCTTATTGACGGTAAGAACACGTCAACCAAGTTATATCAGAAAACTTATGAGCCTAAAAGTAAATGAAGAGCTGTGAAGAAACTTATAAGAACTTAGGATTGCTATCTGAACTTAGAATCAAGTTGTGGAGTGAAAATAGAGAGAATATTCATATTACTCAAGAACTTCTGGTTACAATGCATCATTTTCTAACCCTTTTCTTATTTGAAGGAAGGTCCTATTTATAGGGGAGCTCTAATGGCTCTTAGTACAAAAATGGTCCTAAGGGGAAAAAGAGGTGGTGGTATGATAGGGTAACTCAAAGTATCATGGAGCAGGCACTAGTGGTGTCAGGCTTCAGGCCTATCAGGCCAGACATTTGTCGGAGGTGTGGGAGGATGTGTGCCTCCTCTTTTAATGGTCGTGTCTAGTTCGTACTCCTTACGACTCTGGCCTTTTTCGTACCTCCTCTTTACCCATGAGAGCTTGAGTGCAAGGCATTTATAGCTTGAGGTCGAGGAGGTACTTTGCCTCTAGGCTTTAAGGATTCTTTGAACTTATTTCCTTGCAAGCTTAGGGATGGCCTTAAGTTGGTATTCCAAGTTTGTTGAGGCCCTCCAAATCATATCCTTGGCTTCTAGGGAGTCTTTCAAACATTTCATGGTCCTGGGAGGGGTGGAATTTGTGCTTGGGCTTCAGGGAGGCCCTGAGCTCGCCCCCCAAGGTTGGCCCCTAGGTGAGCTCGCCACTGGGGTCCTAGGGTGTGTGAGCTTGGCCCTCGTGTCTCCTCCATCTCCTCAAAGCAAATTTTGGGCATTGACATCTTGTTTGGATTTTCTATTCACTTTTCCATGCTCACATTAGTTGCTTAGTAAACAATAAACTCCATGGAGGCTTGAGCTCACCAAGCCTTTGGGAGGCTTGAGCTTGCCCCCCAAGCTCCATAAAGGCTTCAGCTCGCCCCCAATCTCCACGAAAGTTCGAGTTTGATCCCTGAGGCTTTACCTATCTCTTTGGACTCCTCTTGGGTACTTTACTTGATGTGGAATTTTTACATCCACACTTTCCCCTCATTCTATGAGAGGGCCTCTAGGCGTGCTTGTAGACTCCTTTTGTGCCATCTTTATGGCATGCAAGGTATAAGTGTGTTTCTTTGTTTATGAGATATTGAAAATAATACTTCATGAGTGGTGATCCTCAGGACTCCTTTGAAGTTTAATTTATGCCAATCATTCCTTGGTACAGATCCCAAGGGTATCATTGGTGTACACAACATCAGGCCGCACGAAGGAGCTTGAAGCAGACTACTTGGAGGGGCCCCAGAGGTAGCATCTAGCCAGAGTGAGCTCTCATGTGGTGCTCCTAAGGTGTTGCCTTGGGTGGTTTGCGTGCATCCAGTGCTTGTTAGATTTCAGAGTGAAGAGTGTTTTAACAATTCTTTCTTGTAGTCCTTTCATCTTGTTGGCTTCTTCTTCACTGTCAGCAGGTCGACTCGACTATGAAGTCTTCCTGTACTTGCTCGTTGATTCATACCCTTGAAGTATAAGTGATGCGACAAAATATCAATCTTTGGCAGGGACAAAGAATGATCAACTTACTGTAAAGATTCAAGGACTTGAGAAGTAGCTTGTTGAGGCCTCACACAAGATAGGAGCAGCTGTATTGAATACTTCTTCTTCGTCTAAGATTAAGAAAATGGCGGAAGCTGAAATTCTTATATGGTGTGTGAAAATAGAATCATGGCTTCGACTTCTCCTTATTTGGTGACCATGCTGTTGCTAAGGCTGCCGAATGGAGTGCTTGCAGTAGAAAATCATGAAGTTTTTTCCTGTCTCGTCTTTTGCTCCCATGTGTGGGTAGCTTATTTCTTTTTACTTCAATTTGGTTGTAATGCTACTTGACTTATTTTTCCTGAGAGGCTTTTACAGGTCTCTTGTTTCCTTCATGAGGAACTTTTAACAAGTCATGCTATGTCATATGCTTATTTTTTGATGGAACATTATCATGTCCTTTTATGCACGTGGGCTTCTTATTAGAACCTCTTTATTTTTAAAGGGTTCCTTTTGGGACCTCTTTACTGCGTGTGATTTGTGTGTGTTAGTGCACCTTGGCTACTTGTAATGATATGTTGACCCTTTGGGTTCTCGCTATCCTTTCATATATTTTTGCACACGCGTGTTATTTTGTGCGAGAATCATCCTTCTCGTCATTATGCGTAGTACTATTTTGACAAGCGTCTTCTTCGAGGCTTGTTTTCCAAGCGTCTTCTTTGAGACCCTTTTCACAATCATCTTCTTTGAGACACTTTTTGGGCTAGGTGACTTTGGTCGACCTAGGATTATTATAAAAACCCTTTTTGGTCCTTGAGGTGATCTCCCCTTGGGTTGGGACCCTTATAGGGAGATGGTACATGTGAAGCCTTGCAATCACATATTTTTAAGGCCTTTTATTGATTGCGAGGGAGTTTGACTTGGTTGATCTAGACTTAGGGATCTCTTTGGGACCCCCTTTTGTCTTCTACGACGTGGTCCCTTTGTAGGGTGGGTGTATTTGTGAGGAAGTAACTTTTGAGGGACCTCTTGACTTTCTTAGACTCTATAAGGGTAGCTAGTCCTTATTGATTCAAATGTTGTCTTATAAGGTTCACCGCTCATACAAATATATTATAATATTTTTATATATATCTCACTAGGCCAAACAACTGTTTTGAACATGGCTAGGCGCCTATTGAGGATCACGAGGCTAGACACCTATTTTGCACATGGCTAGGTGTTCGTTGAGACTTAGGAGGTTAGGCACCTATTTTGAACATGGCTGGGTGCCTGATGAGGCTCACGAGGCTAGGCACCTATTTTGCACATGGCTAGGTGCTTGGTGATGTTTGGTATAATACCTCCCAAGTGGTTGATGGGATCTATCTTGCCAAGCACTTTGTTTTTCATTCTTTCTAATACACTTTGACAATTCCAATTGACAATGGCAGTATGTGTATCATATAAGTGTCTGTGGAGATGGGAGATGTAATATATAAAAATAGCAGGCAACGTTTAACGCCTTGGATAGCCAGGACTGCTACACTGTGTACTTATAAAGGTGCAGGACTTGCTAATCAAGACATTTAGTCAAAACATGTCACTAAACCATAAATGTGCTAAGGATAAAATGGTTTTGGTCTCAAAAGATACATTTCATATACTTAAACAAATTTACATATGGGATCCCAAAAAGGAACAGTGTTTAAAGGTTAGTTTACAAAATTTCCAAAATACAGACTACCATCAGCCACTCTAAGGCAAAACAGACATTTACAACTTTTCTATTCCTGTTATCCTCTCAACCGTGGCGGCTGAGTAACTGGTCATGTACATTTTGCTCACAGAGCTCTCCAAGTCAGGGCTGATCAAGTTTTCCCTTGCCTTTACCTGCACCACGTAGCACCTGTGAGCCAAGGCCCAGCAAGAAAACATATCCCACATCTCAACAATCATATCAAGAGAATAATTCATCAAGCATGATCAACCACTTACATTCCACATTAATCACATAGCATGTAATCAGAATCAAAGATGCAACCAATCATTAATAACAGTCAAATCACATAATAACTAGGGCCGACAACTTAGGTCGCACCCTCTGTTTACCCCACTGACTCCGGCCCGCTTAAACCGAGCTCAGTGCATAATAAGTTGTCCTCGGCTACCAGTGGCCGAGCCGCGCCCTATGTGCAAGTGTAACCTTTGGCACTCTTAGGCCGTTTGTTTACTATTTACCGTGCATAATACTATCCTTTTCAAAGCATACATATTAGGGAACCCTTAGTCCCATTACAAATACACAACCGGGTGCAGTTTTCTTACCTTTGGCTTCCAAGTGAACTAGTTACGAGCGATGCTCCTTGAGTGCGATCCGATCCCCGAGCCCTAGCTTAGCACCTAGTCACAACCAAGATAAAGGATACCATCAACAATATTAAATGAGCTTCTAGACAAAGCTCTAGTCTCTGGAACATTGAACTTCACCAAACATGGTAAAAGATTCAATCCCGAGCACCCTAGATTTAATTCCCAAGCCTAGAATCTCAAAATCCCAAAATATCTTAAGGGCCGCGGCATTAGCCACCCATGTCGCGACATGGCCCCAACCAGAGACCTCCAAATGCCCAAAAACAGCTAAGGGTCGCAGCCCTACTCAGACCATGCCGCGGCCCGCCCTCCTTCCTCAGCACACATCAGCTTCGAAGGGCCGCAACTCACCAAGAACTATGCCGCGGCCCGACCCCTTCGAACCCAGAAAAACCTCCATTTTTAACTCTAAAACCTCATGAAAACTCACTCAAAACTACCCCAATTCCACAACTCAATTATCCAAAGACTTCCCACAAGATTCCAACAACACAACCCAGTTGAAACCTAGACTAGAAACCCATTAAAAACCTATTTCAATCACTGAAACTTTCTAACTCAAGAACACAAAACACAGCCATGGAAACACCATAACTCAACCTTTAAACCTTAAATTAGAGCTTACCTCAGCTACAAAACCAATCCTCCAAGAGTTTTCTGGCCTAACTTCCAAGGTTCCAGCCTTAATTTAATCTTCAAATCCAAAAACCCAAAACCTCTTAGAACACACTCAACAACACAGAATTTCAACCACAAAAAATGGAATTCAATGCTTAACTCAACCTTGATTAAGTTCCTTTGATAATCCTTGAGCTAATCCTCTAAACTCCAGCTTCAATTCTTAGAATTCCAACTAAGACCTCTAAGTTTCTGTCTTCTTCTTTAGGAGAGAAAGAGAGAAAGGAAGAGAGGGTCGGTTTTCTATATTCCATAGTTTTCTAAAATCTTCTTAAGTCTATCCTTAGGAAATTAAGCTAATCCCAAAGCTCGGGGTACCGGAAATGTCCCCGAGGGAGAAATGGTAAAATTCCCCAATATTCCCACCTAGACTTCCAAACCTCAAATATATCTCCAATTATTTATTTTCATAACTCGGTAGCCTAAATAACCACCCGATACCTGAAACACCCCTTGACTTGTCCAAAGTCAAATATTAAGCCCCGTTGTGACTTTCCCGCTATCTAGCTCCTTAGGATCGCCTCAAGTCGCCTGCTGCAGATTTACCCACATAATAATGTGGTTCTCACAAGTATAACATTTAACCACATTTATATACATATAATCATACAAGCATGCTTATCATGTAATCATGCATTAAATAAATAAATTCACACATAAACCAATTATGCCCTCCCGGCACACTAATCAAGGCCCTTAAGCCATATTAGTGATTTCGGGTCGTTACACAACGTGGAAGGGTAAGCACAATGGCATTGTCATATTACATCCTGGAGTCAACTTGGTTACCTCTTTGGATCCTATCAAGATAAATTACATCTATGGGAGGCCAACTGTAATGACCAAAATTTCCTAATAAGGTTTAAGACCTTAATTAGGAGGCCGAGAGGGCCATAATTGATTTATTATGTTATTAAATGATTATATGCATGATTATGTGAATTATATTATTATATGATGATAAATGCATGCATTTTTCATTATAAGAGCATTTTGGTAATTTGGCCCATTGAGGGCACATTTGTATATTTTCATGCATGTTGGTGAATTATTAGTAAGACCACATCATAATGTGAATTTGTTCGAGCCATTCGGCATGAGACGATCTTTGAATGCAAGTTATCGGTTTGGTCATAACGGGGTTAATTTCGGGGCTCGGGGTGAGTCTCGGGGTAATTTGAGGATTAGTACATTACCGGGAATTAAAGGGTAATTTGATATGATTTATTAACATTTGAGAATATTGGGAATAATAGGAATTGGAGGGTGTTAATTATGATTAACGAGATAGGCGGGAAAGGAAAATTTTGCCCTTGGTAGCCTTAAGAGGACTTTAAATGACATAAGGGCATTTTGGTCTTTTGACCTTAAGGATTATATTAGCCATTAGAAGCTGTAGAAGGCTGTAGAAAATAGAGAACCATCTTCTTCTTCTTCCGATTGTTTTTCCTTCCCTTTTCTCTTTGAATTTTGAAGCTCCTTTTGAGGAACTAAGCTAGGGAGTTGAACCTTGATGGTCTAGGGTTATGTTCTACCATTGAAGAGGGTGTGATACTGAGCTTGAGGTAAGTTTCTCACCATTAGAACTCTGGTTTTACTCTGTTTTCTTATTGAGTTTTAGTTAGACTTTTGAAGTTGAAAATGGAGAATTGATGGGAGTTTTTGGAAAAGGTTGCTTGGGTTATGATGCCTAGGACTTGTAGGTTGGGTATTTGGGTTCATTTGGGAGTTTGAATGAGGTTTGGAAGCATGTTTGGAAGGTTGGAAATGGAATAATCGAAGGAGGAAGAACCAGGGCTGGTTCAACCTGGTTCTAGCGCTATATTGCCCAAGGGAGGGCGCTACAGCGCTAGCCAGGGAAAATCAATTCTGGTTGTAGTGCTGAGGCGCTAGGGGGGCAGCGCTGTAGCACTACCCTACTTTTCCTGATTCATATTTTGGGCATTTTTGAGGGTTTTTGGCTCGGGGTTTCAATTCCTAAGGTTCGAGATCGAATCTACTAACCGTTTAGGTACGATTTGAGGTCCCGGGAGTGAGGTTTACGTTAAGAACCTTTTATTGTTGATTTCATTAATTGGATTCCATATTTGGATATGACTAGGTGACCGCTAAGGGATCAAAGGATTGATCTTTCTCAAGGGTTGTTCATTTGTTATTTCTCGCTCGAACCAGAGGTAAGAAAAATGCACCCAGTATGTGATGCATGTGATGCATAAGATACATGTGATTAGGGCATGACATGAATATTGTATATGAGATTGATCAAAGCTTGAGTCTCTGTAAATGTGCATGATTATATTTATGCTAGTGATTGTTATGTAAGCATGCTGAATGCCCTACTTTTGGATATTTGACATATGATATATACTTGGTTGTATTACTTGTGAATGGAACTGACCTATGAGTCAGGAATCAGCAATGGTGTCAGTATTAACTATGAAGCTATGACTTATTAGTCAAGTTCAGCAGTAGTACTGAGCATTGGTCGTATGGTATTGGCTTAAGAGTCAAGAACGGTATTAGCATGTTTAACGCAAGACAAAAAGATTAGATCTAATCGACATAAGCATTGAATGATTCATCATGAACATTAATTCTTGACTGACCTCAAGTTTGATGAAAGCCAAAAAGATTAGATCTAATCGACATAAGCATTAACTAGCCATTAATTCTAATGGCTAGTTACTTAGAGCCAGGGCCAGAAGGCCCAGGTGACTGCATCGTCACATGGCTATAGGCTTCAAGCCCCAGTATGATTATTAGAATCTCAAGTGTTAATCACTCATTTGATTAGGGCTACACGCCCCAACATGATTATCAGAATCTTAAGTGTTAATCACTCATCTGATTTAAGTTAGTGACTCACTCATCTGATTAGGGCTACACGCCTCAGCATGGTTATCAGAACCTCAAAGTGTTAATCATTCATCTGATTAGGATTGACTTGATAGTCATCCATACAAGAGGGTAGGATCCACAATCATTATCTGGACTTATTTGCATGTGTGAATAGGGCTATTATTGCTAGGCATGCACATTTTGATTTAGTAACATGTTATTTATCGTTCATTTGCATATTGAGTTTTCTTGCTGAGCTTCGGCTCACGGGTGCTATGTGGTGCAAGTAAAGGCAAAAGAAAGTTGGACCATCCTTGAGTTGGAGAGCTTAGGTGACGATGTGTACATATGCGGCTGCTCGGCCGCCATGACCGGGGGTTTAAAGAGGAACTAGGGTTAAACCCTATTTTGCCACTTAAGTCGGCTGGTTGTAAATATTTTATTGTAATTAACCTTTAAATTATATTTTTGGGATCCCAATGTATATAGTAAACCTTTTAGTGAAACGTTGTATCTTAACCAAAATTTTTACCCTAAACCGCTAATGATACTTAGTTACACGATTATGGCCAAATGACTCGATTAACGAGTTTAGCACTGTTTAAAATGCACACCGTAACAGTCCCTAGAGATTAGGGCATTACACCAACTATGGTGAAACTTTTGATTCCTTACGAGACATAACTCAAATAAAGATAAGCTTCTACTACTACTACTACTACTACTACTACTACTACTACTACTACTACTACTACTACTACTACTTTGTGGAGGCCAATTGAGATGGATTCTTTGGTTCCTAATCGACACAAATAAAGGGAGTCTTATCGGAGGTTATCCTTTATGAATCCCAGTACCTTCTTCTTGAAGCCTTCTTGTAGACCTCTTACAATATTCAACTTGGTCATCGACTTCTCTATCATAATGATCTCTTCAATGTGAAGTCTTCAGACGTAATTGTAGAAGGGGAATTGGAGGAAGGTTTCCTTTCCCCAGCATGCAAGTTCTCATAGCCCTCTTCCACACGTACATACTTTTGTGCTCTTTCGAAGAAGTTGTCGAAGTTTGTAACCTCCCTCTTGAGCATGTTATCCTATAACTTGCTTCTTGGAAGAACTTCGACTGTCATAGCCATCTTCAGCTCTACTTTAGTTGAACTTCCCAACTTAATTGCTTCCATATTGAATCTATGGATATAACTCTTTAGGCTTTCAATCTCACCTTGTTTTATGTTAGCAAGGCCGGTACTTGGCATAACAAAATCATGGATCGCATGGTGCTGCTGAAGAAAATCGACAGAGAACTACTGCCATGACCTGATTTTTCCTCGCCTTAACCTCATGATCCACTTGTACGTAGCTCCTTTGAGTGTAATGATGAAGAAATGGCACCTTTCCTTGCTGTTGACCCCCTTAAATTTATCAAGTCGTTGAAGGCGTCTATGTGATACTTTTGATCTGTACTCTCCTTATACGGAGTCATGCAAAGCTCTTTGAAGTTAGTGGGGAGTAGCTCAACTTGAATCTCTTTTGTGAAGGGCGACTTGTGGTCGAACTCATCGTCACCTCTGTGCCCCTAGGTGTAGTGACTATCTTGCTTCGAAGGCTTTGCATTTCAGTGTCTAGTTCTCTTGTCTTTTGTTTAAGGAGTCTCGCGGGTTCTCATGGTGAACCCTTGCTTTGGTTGTGTCCCTCGGAGGAGCTGTAGGGGGTGTGGTTTTGACCTCATACCCCCTCTGGTTAAGTTTCTCCCTCAATTCAGGTGAATCTCTTTTAGAGGTGGTCTTGGGTTTGCACCTCTCGTAGGTGGGATTCACGCCAGGTTGCGTCGTTGGTGTAGAGTCTTCCTTGTGTTTAGGGCGAGGGGAATGGCTAGTGGAGAGTTTTTTTTTGCCATCGCCCATGGGTATGGTGGTTTCTCATCATATAGGTTTCTCTCTATGCTTGGGAAGGGGCATGCTTGACTTTCCTTACAGCAGGCCGTTCAACACCTCCTGCACGTTCTCTATTGTGGCTTCTAGCCTTTGATTCTTTATGCGCAACCCGTGTATATCATCCTTATAAAAGTTAGTTTTGGAGCTGGAACTCACAGAGTGGATCTGCATACTCTTGTTGAGCCTGCATGTAGAGGGACCTATATCCCGGTGGTCGGAGCACGGTGCAGTCAGTGGTCGAAGAGGACAGTGTGTACCCATGCCACCCATAGGGGTGGCAGATGGTTCCGGATGACCTCCGTTAGGTGGGACAGTCAGGGATGACACCTCCTTCTCCTCTCTAGGGGTTGGATGTTCCTTCAGCATACGTCCATCCTCTGGCGGTGGAGGGTCTTTTAAAGAGGCTCTTAGTTGGTCTCCGTTAAGGTGAGTCTCAACATCCTGAGATTCTCGTTGGCGTCTTGAACGCCTTGGCATTTTTTTTTTTTGAATTGATGGAGGAACAACGGCTTGATACTTGTCCTTCCCACAGACGATGCCAAACTGTCAACGCTAAGAACTCATCAAGCAAGTTAGATTGTAAAACTTATCAGATTAAAAATAAAAGAAGAGTTGTGAAGAAACTTAGAAGAACTTAGGATAGCTATCTGAACTTAGAATCAAGTTGTAAAGTGAAAACGGAGAGAATATTCGTATTACTCAAGAACTTATGGTTACAATGCATCATTTTCGACCCCTTTCTTAGTTGAAGGAAGGTCCTATTTATAGGGGAGTTCTAATGGCTCTTAGTACAAAAATGGTCCCAAGCAGACAAAAAGGTGGAAGTATGACAGGGCACCTCAAAGGATCATAGAGCAGACGTTAATGGTGTCGGGCTTCAGGCCTATCAAGCCTAACATTTGTTAGAGGCGTGGGAGGAGGTGTGCCTCCTCCTAGTACTTTGTACGACCACTACTCTTCTGACTTATGTACGACCACTACTCTTCTAATGGTCGTGTTGAGTTCGTACTCCGTACTTTGCCTTGTTTGTACCTCCTCTTTAACCATGCCCTAATAAGTCGTTGAGAGCTGGAGTGCAAGGCATTTGTAACTCGAGGTCGAGGAGGTACTTTGCCTCCAGGCTGTAAGGATTCTTTGAACTTATTTCCTTTCAAGCTTAAGGATGGCCTTAAGTTAGTATTCCAAGTTTGTTGAGACCATGCACATGATTCATGGTCTGGGGAGGGGTTAAACCTATGCTTGGTTTTCCAAAGAGGCTCTAAGCTTGCCCCCTAAGCTCACCCCCTGAGCTCACCCCTTTGCTGAGCTTGGCCCCCCTAGGTCGCCCCTAGGTGAGATCGTCCCCCAAGTCGCTCCTAGGTGAGCTCGCCCCCTGAGCTCGCCCCTAGGGTCCTAGGGTGTGTGACCTTGGCCCTCGTGTCTCCTCCATCTCCTCAAAGAAAATTTTGGGCGTTGGTGTGTTGTTTGGCTTTTCTTGTCATTTATCCATGCTCACATTATCTTCTTAGTAAACAATAAACTCCATGTGTAATGCCCTACTACCCTAGAGTTGTTACCATGTGATTTTAAAAGATGACATTAGCTCGCTAATTGAGGTATTAGACTGAAAAGTGTGATTAAATCAAAATAAAGACTCCTTTAATGAAAATAAAGTATAAAGGGTTGGACATTCATTAAAATTATAAAAGTTACATTGGTATCCAAAAATACTATTTTGAAAATATATTTACAATCCAAAAATGCGGGTACAGTCGACCGAAGCGACAAAATTGAATGTTTACGACGTGTCCCTCAAAACAAACCCAGCCGTGGTGGCCAGTAGTTGTCCAAACATATACACACTACAACAAAAAAGGCCATTTGCGTCAGTTTATAACTGCCACAATTGATTTTTTGCGTCAGTTTGATATGTGACGCAATTGCCCATGACGCAAACCAGAGTGTCATTTGCGTCAGTGGGGCACTGCCACAAATGTTAAAAATGAGTATTTTTTGCGTCAGTTGGGCACTGTCACATAAAGTATTAACCAGGGAAATTGCAAATGTTTATGCCAATTTCCCTGGCCTATTTTGATAAAAAAAAAATCAGCACCAGAAATAGAAAAATAGCAGCAGAAACATTAAAACAGCAGTATGAACAAAAAAACAATAGTATAATTTTTTTTAAACATTTATCTAGAGTTAACATTTGTGATCAAAACTATAAAAGTAATTCAGATATCAAAGTTAATATATGTACTCTTGTGTGTTCTAAATTTCAAAGTATTAAACCTACTTAAACTAAAATTTCCTCACCAACTTGCTCAAATTACTAAATCTTACAAAAAATTGGGCAGCATTTCCCTTATTTTTTATCATATTTCCCAAAATTTAAATAAACCTATATTCATCACATAAATACAACAAATCAAGTAATAAATCAAACATGCACAATTACAACCTTATATCACCGTAGCACACAGTCCTAGATCCTATCTCCACTATTTTATAATTCGTACATTCTACTAAGTTCAATATCTTAATTATACATTAAGGTTTAAAATATTACCTCTAATATAAAATCCTCCAAAGCTTGATCTCACCAACAAAGTTGCCAACAAAATACCTACTCAAATATAACAATAAACAAAAAAATAATAAAAAAGTTAACAAAATATAAAGAAAAATATATTAAAGCTATATTGTAACTAAAGAAACAATAAAGTGCTTAAAGAAAACAAATAATTTGTTATATGTACTCATTTATATACTTAAACCCGAAATAATTTTCTTTTTAAAAAAAAAGTTAACAAATCACATAAAGAAAAATTAACTATAAATATCCTCACTAAATCAATAATAAAATATAACTTAAAAAAACAAACAATTTTAATATATACATATTTAACAAATTAAACCCAAAATTTAAAAAGTTAACAAAATATAAACAAAAATTTACTAATAATAATCAAACTAAACAATTAATAAAATGAAAGTTATACAAAATATATCTGTTAATATATATATATACACTCATTTATATAAGTAAATTTGAAATTAAATTAAATTTAAAAAAAGTTAATAAAAATAAAATAAATTATAATAAAAAAATTCTAAAAAAATCAAATATTAAAATGCAAAGTTTAAACCTAAAACGATTACATAATCATTAATATAAAACTATCCAAAAATTAAAAAATCCGAAATTATGTCAATTTATAAAAAAAAATCACAAAAATTAATAAAATTGCACTTACTTGTGGTAATTGAGCAATGTGGGTTCTTGATGTAGAAAACCCCAAAAAACCAAGAAAGTTTATGGGTTTTCAAACTACAATCTTCAAAAATACAAAATCTATACAAAAAATTAAAAAAAAAAACTATATATAAGTTACATAAACATATATAAATCATTATTTTTACATTAAAATTGAAATTTTTTTGATAAAAACGTACCTAGGTGAGCAAATGTGGAAGGAGGCGCCGCTGGTTTCTCTGGTTTTTCAAGCATTTTCGTTTCTGAACATTAGGTAAATGGGTCTGTACACGGGACGATGAGGGTTTATTCAGTTTATTGGGACCGTTTGCGTCAGTGCGGCACTGACGCAAACGGGCCGTTACCGTCAGTGCCCCACTGACGTTGTTAACGGCCCGTTTGTGTCAGTGCGGCACTGACGCAAACGACCTCATTAAACAGCGTCAGTATTTGTTATGACGCAATTGCCCCATCATTTGTGGTAGTGCCTAACTGTCACAAATGCTAATTTTTGGTCAACAACGTCTGTCAACTGCGTTGACTGACGCGTTTGACTGACACAATTGCCCTTTTTTGTAGTAGTGACATGTCGCTCCATGGCCTCTAACTCGGTCTTTCCTTTGCCTTTACATGCACCATAGAGCACCCATAAGCCAAAGCCCAGCAAGAAAACTCCACAACACAACATATAATAATTTATTTCAACAAATGCATAATTACTCACACATAACAAACAATTACAAGGTTTTATCAGAATTCACAATAGCGACCTATGCTGATCAGGGTGTGTTACCAGGCACCAAGCTCACAGTCTTCACCAAGCGGGCGAGTACAGCACCCTTAGAGAGTCTCGCCCTAGCGGCTTGCATTCAACATGCTTGATGTTAATCCCGACCTTTACTGTCCCCGACCTTTGCTGTTCCCGACCTTTGCTGATTCTGATCTTTACCGTTCCCGGCCTTTGCTGTTCCCAGCCTTTGCTATTTTCGGCCTTCGCCACTCCCTTTCTTTATCGTTCTCGGCCTTCACCATTCTTGGCCTTTCCCGCTTCGTCACAAATGCATGTATGAAGTAATAGTTACAAGCAATGCACATAACATTAAGGACAATATAGCTCTACGTGCACATACAGTTTTCTTACCTGAGTCCTAAGCTAACTGTATAGTGCGATCTTGCGCAAGATCCCCTAAACCCGAGCCTCAGCCGTAAAACCTAATCACAACACAATAATAATAATCCATCAAGCCCTAAACTAAATAAAGACTTCAGAATAATATTCTAGCTTCCGCGACCTCGAATTTTACTAAATTGGGAAGTAGAATCCTCCCCGAGCCCTCAAGTTTTGGTTCCCGAGCTTAAAACCCTATATTGGCCAATTCCCCTAATTTAAGTCGTGGTCTCCCCTATGGCCGCGGTGCGCTACAAGTCTGAGCTTGGGGCCCTCTTCTAGGGGACACGGGTTGCGATGCGCCTTAGCCTGTGATGCGACTCCTGGACAGTTTTAGAGGCTCTCGAGCCTCTTGGGTTCATACGGGCCACGACGCCTGAAGAACAGGGCCACGACTCGGGCCTATGAAAGTTTTGTCCTGCGTTTTCACGAGCTAAATCCATAAAATTCCACCCAATTCAATACTTAACCCATAATTATATCCAAAATTCATATCAAAGCAACATCAACAGTATAAACACCCTAGAAAGCTATCTAATTCCCCCCAATTCAGATCAAACTCAACCTAAGCCTAAGACTTAGCTAAACTTCAATCTAAGAAGAAATTTACCAAAACAAACACAGAAATAACCTTACCTCAACAACAGATTCGACCCTTAGCTGTTGTTAACCACTTTCCCCTTCAATTCCCAAGCCCCCTTTCTCACCAGAAATTCAAAAGGAAGTAAGCATCAACCTAAGGGGGGAGAGAGAGAGAAACGTGCAAGGGAGAAAGTGAGGGCTGAGAAATCATTGTTTTTTTTCCTTTTCTTCTTTCTTTCCTTCCTAAGTGTTTAGTTGGTGTCTAGAACCTA
Organism: Humulus lupulus; assembly: GCF_963169125.1. NCBI lineage: Eukaryota > Viridiplantae > Streptophyta > Magnoliopsida > Rosales > Cannabaceae > Humulus > Humulus lupulus. The sequence continues at coordinate 141,962,833 of NC_084800.1, read as the reverse complement.
TCAAGCTTATCTTTAGATTTTACAAGAATGACTAGAATATCCCTAGCCACTTAATGCCTCCAAGGGCGATCTCGTCATTGCCACATTCCCGCTAATTCCTTGAATAGTCTTATAAATTCCCAATTCATCCCGGCATACCTAAATGATCGTTAAATAATTACTCATTACCCGTTCAACCTCGAATACATACTACATTCCCAAAATACCCTCGGGCTCACCTTGAGCCGGGTATTTGACCCAACATCTCAAATATATCCCCATAACAGTGGGGTCTCACTCCCAACACATACACAATTACATTTATGCCATGAACGAGCCAAAATTACAAACATACCCCAATTTTCATAAATGGGCCCACATACGTATTTAATACATGTAAACATTCATATCCAGTCACATTACCACACAAATCATTTATATCACATAATCACATGCATAATCCATTAATCACACATATAATTCCAATTAGGCCCTCCAGGCAGAGTAACCAAGGCACTTAGCCTTAATAAAAAATTTGGAACATTACACCATGGAGGCTCACTCCCAAGCCCTAGGGAGGCTTGAGCCCCCCCACCCCCCAAGCTCCAGGAAGGCTTTAACTCGCCCCTAAGCCCCCGAGCTCCAGGAAGGTGCGAGTTTCATCCCCAAGGCTTTTCCTTTTTGTTGGGTGCTTTACTTGATTTGGAATTTTGACACCCACAGTTCTTACTAAGAGTTTTCGCTTACGTAGTTGTTCATGTTGTAGGTAAGCTGAAAGGCCAGGCAGAGGACTAAGCACTGGAGTGTGCGTTGTGGAAATGTACATGTGGCCCTACCATGGGAAATCTACACTTATGGAAAATATGTCTTAATTTCATAAAATCATATTTTGGGCTATGTATTTTGAATGTTTAGAAATTTTTAATGATGTAATTACCTTGTACGTATGCACATACTTCCAAACTAAAGCATTATTTTTTAAAGATTTTTTTATATGGATATTTGAGTCCTTTTAAGATTGAAATTATTATTATTCCTAATTATTAGTCTTGTAACTTATTTGGGTCGTTACACGTGAGCTAGGAAATAGAGAATTAGGACATTGATACATATCAAGTATAAGCCTTTAGTTGTGTTTTTTACAAAGAAGAAGAAGAAGTTCAAAGTGGTGATTAAACTAGGGTTTTGAAGCTTCAAGATGATTGAAGAATTTTTATTATCTACAAGGGTTTGAAACATCTTAACTCTAATTTTCTTTGTCTCTGTCAAACATAATTTTGTGTAGATTCTAGATATTGTGGTGGTGCAATCTCACTCTCCCTCAACATTCTAATTCTCTATTATTTGAGATACAACATCATGGAATAATCTATCTCGTTTTTGGCTGTGAAGTTCTTGACTCAAGACTTTTTTAGGTTCGATAGATTTGAAGGTATGAACTTTGTTCATTGGCAAGACAAGATTAGGCTCTTGCTAACCACTCTCAAAGTCTTCTATGTCTTGGATAAAGACCTAAAGCCCACGGAACCCACCAAGGAAGATGACACTCAAGAAGTCATCAAAGAAATGAAGAAGCGTGAAGAAGATGAGTTGATATGTAGGGGTCACATCCTCAATGAGCTATCAGACCGGTTATATTATCTCTATACCAAGATCGCCAATGAGATTTGGGAAGCTTTGGAGAAAAATTACAAAGCGTAAGAAGAAGGTATAAAGAAATTCCTTATTACTCAATACATGTAATTTATGTTTTATGATATGAAACCCCTTCTACCCCAAATAAATGAGTTGCAAATTATTGTGAATAAACTATCAACTCACAATATTGTGTTGCTGGAATAATTCGTAGTTGTCTCCATCTTGGATGAGCTATACGAAGAAGATCCTTCATAAGAATGAGGATATTTCATTGGAAGAAATTCTCAAACACTTGATGATTGAGGATGAATTGATAAGTATCGAATTTGTCTATTTTTAATTAATTATTCTTCTATGATTATTCACTTGACTATTTGTTTATATGTGTTTAATAAGTTTATTTTGTGTTTTTAAGACTTCCAAGATATTTGGGTGAAAAATAATGAATTTGTGATGTTTTACAAGCAATGGTTATGTAATATCCACCTTTGCATCTTAAGGGTATTTTGGTAATCTGGCGTGGGTTAGGGTATTATGGTAAATTGTATGATATTATGTGTTTAATTATATGAACTATGATATGTATGAGTTATGATGTATGTTTATGTTATGTGTTTCGTCAAGCAAATCCACACACATTAGTTTCTTCAAGTATTAGGGGCCAAAGTGTGATAGAAGTTGTTTATGGGGGCCAAAGTAGAATTATGGGTTTTATGATAGAAAGTGTAATTATGAGAAGTTAAAATTAATAGTATTGGATGGGAATTACAATAAGGACCCTAAATAATTATTAAGAAAAAGTTAGAGGGTTGGGGTAGTAAGGTAATTTGGTTTTACACGATTTAAATCAGATTAAATAATTAAATAATAAAGGGGAATAGGTTTTGATGTCGTAAGAAGTTTTTAGACATTTGAGTTACTAATATACGAAAGGAAGACAGACCAATAAACAATCCTCTCGTGCATGATCTGAATCTTGAAGCTTGAGATTTTGAGAGAGAATTTTAATTTGAGTTATGGAAGGGCTAGGAGATCTCTTAGACGGCAAGGATCTAAGTTTCTGTGGCTGGAGTTTGATCTGTAAGTGCTCAAACCTTGCTGTTTAAAGTTTTTGTCATATCTAGGTTTTGAAGTTTTGAGAGTGTTTTAATTGTATGTCGGTCCGACATACAATCCCAACTGCATAACATATGTCGGGCCTAGTACACAACATAACTTACATCAAACTCCCAACTACTGAAGCACAGGGATACTTTCTCATACCCTCTTTCTCCTGAGGTGTCTTGGGACATTGTTCCTTGGAGAGAGTGATTCCATGTCTGGTCGGTAATTGACCTTTCATGGAATTCTCCAAAGAAAATCTTTCAAGCACCTTATTTATATAATTAGCCTGAGAAAATGCCAAGAGCTTGTTCTTCCTATCCCTTAGGATTTGGATTCCCTCGCCCAAATCTTTCATTTGGAACTTTTTCAGCTAACCCATCTTTACGTTTGACAATGTTTGTAGATTGTTCCCAATGAGCAAAATGTCATCAACGTAAAGAACTAAGAAAACGACCACTTTTACTTTGATGTATTTATACACACATGCTTCGTCAACATTTTGTTCGAAGCCATATGTTTTAATTGTTTCATCAAAAGTTATATTCTAAGATCTAGATGCTTACTTTAATACATAAATGGATTATAGCAACTGGCACACCTTTTGATATTCCCCTTTCTTTATGAACCCTTCTGGTTGTACCATATAGATGTTGGGGTTTTATGCCCTAATTAAAACCCAATTTCTTTATAATCTCATTTTATTACCAATAAAAGAATAGAAATCATTTTTTGACTTGGTCAATCACTTTGCTCACATGTTTATTTTCATGATTATTTGTTTAGTATAAACTTCTATTAAATCCTGAGCATATAACTAATTGTATTTATAGTGACGTAATCACAGTGGAATATAAATATGATTATATGATCAAAATAAGTTAGTCCTAAGATTAGTCAGTGCACATGATTTACACTGACTTGCCAATCTACGATATGATCTACTTACACATTGTGGTGTTATGTTATTTCTAGAACATTAGCAAAGTAGATATGATCGGATGTATTTGTTACATTGACAGTTGATAAGATAAGTAAACATACCGTTATTATCTATTATAGTTATATCATATAATTGACCATAGGTCAATTTAATCTCACTTCTGAGTGTTTAGTATTCTAATTGATTGTATGATTTGAGTTCTTTGACTTGTTCGTTACAAGCTTACCCTACGGACTAGCCCATACTTACATCTTGGGAACTCGGTAGTATAATTGAGGGGGAGTGTTAATCATAGATATGAACATCTATAGCTTCTGGTGAAGAAGTGAAACGATGATTTCCTTTTAGTTTAGTTCAAAGTGTTAAATGATAGAGATTTTATTTCAGTAATTAAATTAGTTTACTGAAATATCATTTACAAGGAACTAAGTGTTTTAAGGATAAAATACAATGAGCGGTAAAATGGTATTTTAGTCCTACCTCATTGTAGACCATCTATAGAGGATTGAGTGACAATTGTGGTTGTAACAATGGATAATTAATAGCGTATCTATATTTGTTATAGAGCGTTCTATGGATTCAAGAGTGCAATTCCGAGTCTATAGTGGAGTCACGAGGAATTAATAAGTTAGTAAATTTATTTGTTAGATTTATGATAACTTATTGGATCTTGATTTCATAGGCCCATGGTCCCCATTGTACCTTGGATAAAATCATCTAGATAGTCTCAATTAATTGATTTAACTATCAATAAGAATTATCAAAGTTGACCAGATCAATTTTGGATAGTTTCACAGAGTTATGTAATTTTAAGAAGAAAAGAGAAATTAGGGCATATTTATTAATTAAGATAAATTGGTATCTAAATTAATAAATAAGTTTGAATCAAGGTTCAAATTATAAATAATTAATTTTATAAAGGATTTAAATAATTATTTAATTAATTAAATCAATAGAAAATAATACAAGCCTTGATTTTAAGTCCAATGGGCTTCTAATCAAATGGGAAATTTCACGGGCCTAAAGTCCATGATAATTTCGACGTAGGGCTATTAATTGGATATTATTTTATTGATTTTTAATTAAATTAAATTTCCTAATTGAGTCTATAAAAGGAGTGCTTAGAGAGAAGTCAAAACACAAGTTTGACAAGTCACAAGTCAGATATTCTGATAGGTTTTAGATTCTATCTTAACACAATCCCTTTTCTAAGCCTCTTTGTTATTTTCCATTCTTCTCTCTATATCTATCTCATGTGTTGAGAATTTCCCACTCTAGTCTAGATGATTCTAAGGATACATTGGAAGACTATGAAGAAATTAGATGAACGATTCAGTTTCTTAATAATACTCTGCGACAGAAAGGATACAAGAGTTAGAGAAACTGAAGGAATGACTCTTTCATTCCGCTGTGTATAATGTAAGTATTCTTATCTTTGTTTCTCTTTGAATTCAATTTTAGAAATATGTTCTAGGTTATCTCATATTAATTTATTTAATATTAGATCTACATGAAAATAAATAAAGATCCCGTATAAGTTTTCCTAACAATAGATACTCTCATCAAGATAGCCATTCAGAAATGATGTCTTGATGTCCATTTGCCATATCTCATAATCATTGGCAGCCGCTATGGATAAAAGGATACGAATGGATTTGTGCATGGCCATATGAGAAAATGTTTCTTTATAATCAACACCTTCTCTTTGAGTGTAACCATTGGCTACAGGCCTCGCTTTGAAAGTTTCTACTTTCCCATCTACACCTCTTTTCTTCTTGTATATCCACTTACACCCTATGGACTTGACATCTTCAGGTGGATCCGCAAGTTCCCAGATATGATTTGAATATATCGATTCCATTTCTTGGTTCATGGATTCTTGCCATTTCTCCTTTCCAGGATCATCCATTGCCTTTTTAAAGGTGAATGGATTGTCCTTGTCTGTATCATAAACAAGGACATGTGCATCATGTTCGTAGTGAATAGGTTGTCTCACAATCCTCCGACTACGACGTTGCACTGAGGTTTCTTTTCCAGGAATCATGGTTTCCTCAGTTTGTCGTTCATCATTTAATGACGGAGATGATTGTGATGGAATCTTATCAGCTAAGAGTTCCTCCAATATTACCTTGCTCCAAGGTTTATAGTTATTCATATAGTCATGTTCAAGGAAGACCGCATTTGTTGAAACAAATACCTTTTGATCCTTGGGACTATAAAAATAACCACCTCTTGTTTTTGGAGCATAGCCAACAAAAAATCACACTTCTAACCTTGATTCAAGTTTCCCTGATTTAGGTCTAAGAACATGAGCAGGAAAACCCCAAATGCAGAAATGGTGCAATCTAGGTTTGTCTCCATTCCACAGTTCCAGTGAAATTTTGCTAATGGTCTTAGATGGGACTACATACAAAATATACGTCGTAGTTTGAAGTGCATATACCCATAATGAGAGAGGAAGTAAAGAGTAGCTTAACATAGACATGACCATGTCCAACAAGGTCTTGTTTCTTCTTTCAGAAAAACCATTTTGCTCTGGTGTTCCTGGGAAAGAATACCATGCTCAAAGAAGAAATCTTTAAATTCTAAATCCAAATATTCTCCACCTCGATCAGATCGAAGTGTCTTTAGAGTCTTACCTAGCTGTTTCTCAGCCTCATCTTTGAATTCTCAAAACTTACGAAAGGTTTCAGATTTCCTAAGCATTAGGTAAGTATGACCATATCTTGAGTAATCGTCAATAAAATTTACAAAATACTCATACCCACCTCTTGCTTGTACATTGATTGGACTATAGACATTGCTGTGTACAAGCTCCAAAGGTTCTTTGGCTCTATTACCTTTCACTGAGAAAGGTCGTTTCTTCATTTCTCCTATGGCCATGCACAAATCCATTCGTATCCTCTTATCCATAGTGGCTGCCAATGATTATGAGATATGGAAAATGGACATCAAGACATCATTTCTGAATGGCTATCTTGATGAGAGTATCCATACTGTTCTTCTAATTTCTTCACAGTCTTCCAATGTATCCTTAGAATCACCTAGACCAGTGTGGGAAATTCTCAACACATGAGATAGATATAGAGAGAATAAGAGAAAATAACAAAGAGGCTTAGAAAAGGGCTTGTGTTAAGAGAGAATCTAAAACCTATCAGAAAATCTGACTTGTCAAACTTGTGTTTTGACTTCTCTCTAAGCACTCATTTTATAGAGTCAATTAGGCCATTTAATTTAATTAAAAATAATAGCCAATAACAGCCCTAGGCCGAAATTATCATGGACTTTAGGCCCGTGAAATTTCCCATTTGAATATAAGCCCATTGGACTTAAAATGAATGCCTGTATTATTTTCTATTAATTTAATTAATTAAATAATTATTTAAATCCTTTATCAAATTAATTATTTATAATTTGAACCTTGATTCAAACTTATTTATTAATTTAGATACCAATTTATCTTAATTAATTAATATGCCCTAATTTCTCTTTACTTCTTAAAATTACATAACTCTGTGAAACTATCCAAAATTGATCTGGTCAACTTTGATAATTCTTATTGATAGTTAAATCAATTAATTGAGACTATCTAGATGATTTTATCCAAGGTACAATGGGGGCCATGGGCCTATGAAATCAAGCTCCAATAAGTTATCATAAATCTAACAAATAAATTTACTAACTTATTAATTCCTCGTGACTCCACTATAGACTCGGAATTGCACTCTTGAATCCATAGAACGCTCTATAAAAAATATAGATACGCTATTAATTATCCATTGTTACAACCAAAATTGTCACTTAATCCTCTATAGATTGTCTACAATGAGATAGGACTAAAATATCGTTTTACCCCTCATTGTATTTTATCCTTAAAACACTTAGTTCCTTGTAAATGATATTTCAATAAACTAAGATTAATTACTGAAATGAAATCTTTATCATTTAACTCCTTGAACCAAACTAAAAGGAAACCATCATTTCACTTCTTCTTCAGAATCTATAGATGTTAATATCTATGATTAACACTCCCACTCAATTATACTACCAAGTTCCCAAGATGTAAGTATGGGGTAGTCCATAGGGTAAGCTGGTAACGAACAAGTCAAAGAACTCAAATAATACAATCAGTTAGAATACCAACCACTCAGAATTGAGATTGAATTGACCTATGGTCAACTATATGATATGGCTAGAATAGATAATAACAGTATGTTTACTTATCCTATCAAATGTCAATATCTGTCCAGTCTGATGTAACAAACACATCCGATCTTATCTACTTTGCAAATGTTCTAGAAAGAACATAACATTGTGTTGTGTAAGTAGAACATATAGAAGATTTGCAAGTAAGTGTAAATCCTGTGCACTGACTAATCTTAGGACTAATTTATTTTGATCATATCATCGTATTTATATTCCTCTCTAATTACGTCACTATAAATACGATTAGCTATATGGTCAGGATTTAATAGAAGATTATATAAAACAAATAATCATGAAAATAAAACATGTGAGCAAAGTGATTTACCAAGTCAAAAAATGATTTCTATTCTTTTATTGATAATAAAATGAGATTACAAAGAAATTGGGTTTTTATTAGGGCATAAAACCCTAACACATTTATCAAATCAACTCTCTACTTTTGCTCTGTTTTGTGATTCTTTGTGTCTATGATTAGTTTTTATTTGAAGTTTTTGTTATTTTTCTTCATTTGTTATTTTGTTGATGCTCTTTTTGGTGCTTTTGATTTTTTTCCTAGTTTTTAATTTCATTTTGTGTTTGTGTTGTGGTGTTGGCTATGTAGTTTGTAATTGTCTTTTGTTGTACCCCAAAATTAACATGAGTTTAATTACTCTGCTCGGGTACAGCTGGCAGATGAATGTATGGAAAAATAACAAAGTATAATATCTGGTTAACAGTGATGTGAACAGCCTGAGTTTGGGGGTTCGACAGCACGATACATCCAACTTTGGGCGTTCTGAGCTTACTACGAGCTAGGGTTCAGATAGTCATTAAACACAAACTCGGGTGAGACATTCAGTTTGTGAGAACCTAGACAGAACGCAAACTGAAGGATCCCAAGAGACTCGGAGAATCTTTATCCGCTCATTAATGCCTAGGCTGTATCACATATCTATCATTTATTATCCGAGATAGCAGGAGTGTGTTTATTCTGTTATCAAATCATATCCTAATGTACATGGGAATAATCTGTATTAATTATATAACTTATTTATCCACGCATTTTATTCACACGGTTACCCAAACCTGTCCATGGAATTCCCCTATAAATACTAGGAATATCGGACAGGAAAGAGGGAGGACTATTTTTGTATTACCAAAACTCTGTAGAAATTGAGAGAGAAAAGTAATAATATTGACTCATGGACTAGGTGAATTTTAACCACTGAACAACATAAAAGTTGTGCATGTTCGAGAGGGTATTTACTATTTCATTACAGTTTATAATCTAGCACTAATCTACCTGTTTAGTTTCTTAATACACTGTTGGCAAAAAACTGCGTCAATAGCTTGGTGCTTTCATTGAGAGGAAATTAATGCTTCGCAAGTTTCAATAGACTTTCATCATGGTGCTCACTCATCGATGCATGATAATGAGATGGAATAGACTGCTAGGCAGGAGGCCCATCATACCACTGTTCCCAATGAAAGGGGCCCGAATGTTCAACAACGTAGGGGAAAACAACAGGTGGGTCAGGACGACACTGGGAGTTTAGTGTCACTACCACCAAATCTTAATGTAGGATACTTGATTATCGTCGAGATGGAAAATGCCCAGTTAATGAGCCATCTCGCTAGGTAAAATAGCAGATTGAGGATGTCTTGGCTCGGTTCCCCCCTCTTGCAACGGGCATTATTGTCGAAAAAAGGCAAAGTGGGTCTCATAAGTCCCACATGAATAGCCGGTCTAAACCGAGTCATTCTGCCGCCACTCTGAGTTCTACGCCGTTAGAGAAAAACCACCAGAGTGCTCATCCCACTGATAATCACACGGGTCATCATCAGCATGTTAGTTGGTCGGTCAAGACTACGACCCCAAGCTCTATGCCTTCTTCACAGATTCCCCGAAATGCCCATACCAACCCATGGGGAGGGGATGGGAAAAGCTCACAAAGGAAAAATTCTCCAGCAAATCCCTCCGTGCCACGGTCAGAGCCTAGACACAGAGGACTAGGGACGTTGGAATAGAACCAAGGCAGGAAAATTTAGTCCGCCTTGATGGAACGAGGATAACTTCACCAATAAGGAATCCTCTGTCACCTATAAGACATCCAACACCACCTTATCCTCAATGAGATGTTCCAGCTCTTGGGAACAGTAGGAGAAGTCCTCCCCCGTCCATAAATACTTATGCCCCACAAACGCGTGCTGAGAATCCATGTCCTCGATCTCAACCGCGAGTAGTAAGTTTTGCAAACAGATGTTATTGGATGGAGATTCAGCGTGGAGGCAGGTCTGAGAGTGACTTCAGAAATCACTTGAGTTCAGGAAAAAGTCCTCAGTATGATCCACACCTCGACCTGCGTGATCATTTGAATTCACAGAGAAGGTATCCAGCTCAGGATGAGGATTTTAGCTATGCTCGGCATGAGGGAGATCCGTCCATTGTACTAAAAAATGGGAACGTCCCACATAACCAAGCTCAAACTTTGAGGGACAACAACCCATCAAACGTGTATAATAAGATGGGAGTTGTTGAACAACCCATAGCTATCCTAGGGACCATGAACCAAACCCTTGAAAGACTAGCTCTAATGGAAGAGCAAATGAAAAGACTCATATCAGGGAAGGGAAAGGATGATTGCAACTTAGATGAGGAGCTTGAACCTTTTATTCCAAACATTTTAGCAGCAACATACCCTATCGGCTTTAGGATGCCACACATGTCGACGTTCGATGGAGACGCAGATCCGTCTGATCACCTCAGAATGTTTAACACCATGATGATGGCCCATCATGTCGGGCTCGATCTAAGATGTCTCTTGTTCCCTGCAACTTTGGTCGGACCTACCAGGCAGTGGTTTAAATAATACAAGAAGCATTCGATAAGCTCATGGAAGAAATTTCCCTCCGAGTTTAAAAGAGCATTCTGAGCCTCGTAGGCAGCTCGTGTTGAAGCTGATTCAATGGTCAACATAAAGCAACAACCTGGGGAGACATTGAAAGCATACTTGAACATATTTGTTAATGTTGCTGCACGAGCTAGGGACATTGATGATAGGTGCAAGCTCATGGAAATGAGAACGGGAATCCTCGTGGGGGGAACCTGTGGCAAGAATTCCAAAGAAAAGGGGTTAAAAGCATGGATAAATTTCTAGCCCGAGCTCAGGAATGGATAAACCTGGAGGAGGCATGAGCTTCTGTCGTGGGAACCAGCCAGACCCCTGTCCAACCCATTGGAGCGGTAACGGATATTGCAGCTACAACTCATGCCTTTACCCAGAATAACCGAGGGAGGAATAAAAAAAGGAAGGGGAATGGAGAGGGCGACCAGAACGGAACAAAGAAGAACAAGTATGTGGAGAAGTTGAAGCCCATTTATGCCTAATAGACACCCGAGCGTATCTTTCTGACAAATTATAATCGCCTCCCATGGAAGAAGCCCAAACATTTAAGGCACCAAAGGGCAAAGAGAGATCCTTCAAAAAATTTCTAATTCCACAACGACATTGGTCATAATACTGATGATTGCCAACAGTTGAAGGATGAAATCAAGACTCTCATTCGAGCTAGACCATTGGCCTATTACACCCAAAATATGGTAGTCCCCAATCAAACTGTCAGGCAGAATTCTCAGTTAGTGCCAGAAACTCCGGTAGGCCAATCTGGAGCTCAGACGAATCAGGTCGATCCTCCCCCAATAGTATGAGGAGATATAACCACTATTTCTGGAGGACCTCATTTGGTGGGCACGAGCAGTGGGTTCCAAAAGAGGTATATCAATGAGTTGAAGGCTTATGACGGAGTGGAGTTTGTCCCGGAGTAGCAGTTATTGAAGCAACAGTGGTTGGAAAAACAACCAATCATTTTCATGGAAGAGGATGGTAGCCACGTCCAATTCCCACACAATGATCCGCTGGTGGTAACTGTGCTGCTCGCCAACTGAAGGGTATGGAGAATACTGGTGGATAATTGGAGTTCTGTAAATTTACTTTTCAGGTCCACCTTGGAAAAAATGGGATTTTCCGTATCTGATTTGAAGGTGACCTCAATGACTTTATCAGAGTTTTAGGGTGAAGGAACAACGGCCATAGGGACAATCGGACTAGTGGAGACATTGGGAGAAGAGTCACGAACTGTCTCCAAAATACTTGAGTTCGTGGTAATCGATTGTCTGGCACTTGAAATTCACGAACTGTCTCCAATGCGATTTTGGGCCGACCCGAGCTGATGGCATTCAAAGTCGTAACTTCGATCCGACACTTGAAAATGAAATTCCTCTCAACTTCGGGGATATGCATAGTCAGTGGAGACCATCTCCCTGCCAGAGAATGCTATAGCATTTCTATGAAGGGAAAGTCACAACCCAGGTAGCAGGCAATGGTCATAAGTGAGGGAGGTGAGGAGTCCTAGGAAATAGAAGTCACTCATGGGATGGAAGAACCTCAAGAAGAAGGTGGTGAGTTTTCCCAATGCGACGACATCGATCCAAGGGTAGGCGAAGACAGATCTGAGCTCAAAGCTGTAATGACCCAAAAATCACTAATAAGGCTTACGGGCCTTGATTAGTGTGCCGGGAGGGCATAATTAGTTTATGTATGATTTAAATGATTATGTGGTAAGCATGTTTATATGATTATATGGATATATGGAATGCATGTTTATGGGTATTAATATGCATGCAGGCCCTATTTAGCTTATAAGGGCATATTTGTAATTTTGGCCCGTTGAGGGCATAAATGTGATTATTTGTGATAAATGGTTGAGACCACATTATTATGTGGATATAGTTGCAGCATTCGGCACAAGGAGATCTTAGGGAGCCAGTTAGCGAGAAAGTCACAACGGGACCCAATATTTGACTCGGTTCGAGTCAAGGGGTATTTTGGGTATTTGGTGTTTAATTGAGTTATTAGGTTATGGAAACAAATATTTGGTGATATATTTGCAGTTAGAGAGTTTAGGAGGGAATATTGGGGAAATTTACCATTTTTCCCTCGGGGACGTTTTTGGTACTCCGAGCCTTGGGATTAACTTAAGTGACTTAAGCTAGATAAGTTAAAAATAAGAGAAATAAGTATAAGCTTCCTAAACCGACCCTTCTCTTTCTCTCAACTCACTCATCTCTTTCCCAAAACTCTCTCAAGCTAAACCATTGAAACCAGAGGGAAATTTTAGCTAGAAATATAAGGATTTGAGCTAGAATTTTGGGGAGTAACTGTAACGCCCTGGATAGCCAAGACCGCTACACTGTGTACTTATAAATGGGCAGGACTTGCTAATCAAGTCATTTAGTTAAAAACGTGTTGCTAAAACCATTAGTGTGCTAGGGTTAAAAGGGGGTTTGGTCTCAAAAGATACATTTCATTTAATCAAACGTTTTACACCAGGGATCCCAAAAGAAACAGCGTTTAAAATTTGGTTTACAAAACATCCAGAGTACAAACAACCACCAGCCACTCTAAGGGCAAAACAGATGTTTACGGTTCTCTTGTTCCTGTCTCCCCCTCAACCGTGGCGGCTGAGCAGCCGATCATGTACATTCTGCTCTCAGAGCTCTCTGAGTCAGGGCTGATCAATCTTGCCCTTTCCTTTACTTGCACCATGAAGCACCTGTGAGCCAAGGCCCATCAAGAAAACATAACATTATATAACAAGCAGTGATAACAATTGAATAACCCTTTAAGCATGATCATACACTTAACATATCACATTAATCACATCGCACGTAGATACAACCATGATTCAGCCAGTCAACACTCAGCTATTCAACATGAAAAATCCACTAATAAATAATAACAATTAAATCACATGATAACCAGGGTCGACACCTTAGGTCGCACCCTCTATTTACCCCACTGACTCCAGCCCGCTTAAACTGAGCTGAGTGCATAATAAGCTGTCCTCAGCTACCAATGGCTGAGCCGTGCCCTGTGTGCTTGTGTAAACTTTGGCACTCTTAGGCCATTTTTCTTATTATTTACATGGCATAATACCATCCTTCATTAAGCATACAAACAAGGAACCCTTAGTCCAGTTATAAATCCATAACTGGGTGTAATTTTCTTACCTTTAGTTTCCAAGTGCACTGATTACGAGCGGTGCCTCTTGAGCACGATCCGATTCCTGAGCCCTAGCTTTGTACCTAGTCATAACCAAGTTAAGGGATACCATCAATAATTGTAAATAAGGGCTTCTAGACAAAGTTCTAATCTCCGGAACATCGAATTCCACCAAGCACGGTAGTAGATTCGATCCCGAGCACCCTGGGTTAAATTCCCATGCTTAAAATCCCAAAACCCCTAATTTCCTTGAGGGTCGTGGCTCTAGCCTCCCATTCCATGGTATGGCCCTCAAACAGATCCCTCCCATGCTCAGAACCAGATACGGGACGCGACCCTACAAGCCCCATGCCGCGACCCGCCCTCCTTCCTCAGCATGCATCAGCATCAGAGGGCCACGACTCACCAAGAACTATGCCGCTGGCCGACCCCTTCAAACCTAGAAAAACCTCCATTTTTAACTCTCAAACCTCACTCAAAACCATCCTATTTCCATAACTCAACTACCACAGCGCTTCTAACATAGTTCTAGCAACATAATCCAGCGAAAATCTAGCCTAATAACTCATCAAAATCCCACTTCAATCTTTGAAACCCAAAAGCTCAAGAACATTAAAACTAGCCAAGAAAACATCAGAATTCAAATATTAAATCATAAATTTGAGCTTACCTTCACTGCAGAATAAATTCTTTAAGCAATTTCTGAGCTAACTTCCAAGTTCCTAGCTTCAATTCACTCTTCAATTTCAAAACCCAAAAACCTCTTAGAACACAATCAAAACCACAGAATTTAACAAGAAAAAGTGTGATTCAATCCTTACCTCAGTCCTGGTTGAATCCCTTAGCTAAAACTGAGCTATTCCCTCAAAACTCTAGCTCAAATCACAGAGCTTTTAGCTAAATTTCCCTAAGATTCTAATGGTTTCCTTTGAGAGAGAAAGATGAAAGGAGAGAAGGTCGGTTCCTAATATTCCACCAAATTCTGTGTTTTACTTAGTCTATTCTTAGGAAATTAAGTTAATCCCAGGGCTCGGGGTGCCAGAAACGTCCCCGAGGGAAAAATGGTAAAATACCCCAGTATTCCCACCTAGACTTCCTAACCTCAAATATATCTTCGATTATTTATTTCCATAACCCGATAACCTAAATAACCATCCAGTACCTGAAATACCCCTTGACTTGCCCAAAGTCAAGTATTAAGCCCTGTTGTGACTTTCCTGCTAACTAGCTCCCTAGGATCGCCTCAAATCGCATGCTGCAGTTTTACCCACATAATAATGTGGTTCTCACAAATATAACATATAATCACATTTACATTCATATAAGCATACTAGCATGCTTATCATACAATCATGCATTAAGTTAATAAATTCACACATAAACCAATTATGCCCTCCTGGCACACTAATCAAGGCCTCCATATTAGTGATTTTGGGTCATTACAGTAACTCAATAGCAATTTGGTGGATTCAATCTTAAATTTAGGTAAGCTTTGAATTATGATTTTAGCCATTTAATTCTATAGTTCTTGGCTGAGATTTAGTGTTCTTGGGATTTTGAAGTTAAAGATTGAATTGGAGTTTTGGATGAGGATTTAAGCTAGGTTCTTATTGGGTTTTGTTGCTGGGAACATGTTAGGGTGTTTGTGATAGTTAAATTATTTCATTAGGATGGTTTTAGGTTGATTTGATTGAGGTTTGGTTGTTGGAAATGGTGATTTTTCTGGGTTCGAAGGGGTCGGTCCGCGGCTCTGTTCTTGGTGTGCCACGACCCTCTAGAACAGATGGGAGCCAAAAGGAAGGGCGGGCCATGACATGGGGAGCTTAGGGCCGTGACGCGTGTCTGCTGGATGGGGAGGCTGGGCCTCTGGTTGGAGGCGGGCCGTGGCATGGGGGGTATAGGGCCGTAGCTCTTAAGGGCATTTTTGGCTTTGAGAAGGTTTTAGGTGCGGGAACTTAACCTAGGGTGCTCGGGATCGATTACACTACCATGTTTGGTTGAATTCGATATTTCAAAGGTTAGAACTTGGTTCAGAAACCTTTATTCACTTATTATTGATGGAATCCTTTATCATTATTCTGACTAGGTGTTCGCTAGGGCTTGGGACAGGTTCGTGCTCGAGGGTCGACTTTCTTAACCCAAGCATTCAGAATTAAAGGTAAGAAAACTACACCCGGTTGTGTGACTATGTTTGGACTAAGGGTTCCCTATACTTATATGCAATATTGTATGATGGTATTATGCCACATGAACATGAAATAAACGGCCTAAGAGTGCCGGAATTAATATTGGCGCACAGGATGCGACTCGGCCACTGGTAGCTGAGGACAACTTAATATTCACTGAGTTCGGTTTAAGTGGACCAGAGTCAGTGGGATAAAAAGAGAGTGTGACCTAAGGGCGTTGACCCTGGTTATTGTATGCCATGGTTATTGATGTTAATTTGATGAATACAATATGCTGAATATCTGGATGTTAGATTGTGTATTTACTGATTATTTTCACTAATTATGTGAATGCTATGGTGTAGTGTCCCATAATATTTAATTAGCTAGCTAGATAGTAGTAGTAGTTTGTAGTATGTTAGATTCCGTGGATTTTGGTTCAAGCCGGGAATTAGTTGGACACTCATAGCAACAGTTATGAATTTTATAAGTTTAACCTATAGTTTAAGAATAGTAATTATAACATAAGGTTTGATTAATATTGTTGGTCATAGATATATATTTATTATAACCTAAGGTTTAGATAGAGCCAATAAGAGCATGACACTTGTCATAATAATGATTATTAAGGAATTAAGTATTTTTGATGAATAGTTTTAATAAAAGAAAGATCAAGAAGCTCTAGAACCTTCCAGTAGCTGTTAGGATCGTATTATAACTCAGTCAAAGTTGTTTATCCAATTCAAATTATGCTGAAAAAGTGCAAATACGTGTTTGATATATCAACGTATGCCGATATATCACAGCATAGGGGCCAATATATTGCCTACGGAAAATATGGAAAACACGTCGACTTTGCACGAACGACCGAACGGGGCTCGGGAATATAGGGGGAGGCAATATATCGCCTATGGGGGCCAATATATCGGCTCCAAGATGGTTTTTTTTTTTTGAAAGTTTGGTTTTTAATTTTGAAAATTACCCTTAACCACTTAGACCTGCCTTTGAAGGACTTTGACCGAGTTCTGGGCGTCAGTTGAACGAAAATTCAAATCTTTTTCATTTTATATTCATTTATTTATTCAAATTAAACGGGGTTAGTTTCACTCCTTGAACTCTATAAATAGGACCTAGTACTCAGCCATTTTCTTCATTCCTCAAGCAATTGATCAGAGCTTCCAAGGTGCTAGTATTACTATAGAGAGATACACTAGGGTTTTGGGATAAAAGCTTTATCATTCTAAGATTTTCTAAACACTTGGGAAGTGAGATAAAGTGTGATTTTGGTATTGAGGTTTAGATCAATCCATAAGATCATTCAAGGTATTCTTATTCCTAAGTTCAATTCTTTATGGTTCTATAGTTTTCTTTTATTCAAAACCTAACTCTTGTTTATGATTCTTGATTAGGTATTTAAGTTCTTGAAACTTAAGGTTCTTCTTGGTAAGTTTATTCTTGGATGATTTAGTGTTCTTTTCATCTCTTTTTCTTTAGATTCTCACCATTTTTGCTGTTAGTTTATAAGAGTGTTCTAATCCGGTTCTTGTTCCCAAATATCCCATCTTTTGGTAAGGAAAATAGGATAGATTTTATGTGCTTATATGTAATGATATGTTTATGTTATGATATGTATATGTATAATATGTCTTGTAGTCCTTGGGCATATAACTTGTTTAGCTAGCAAGCCCCAAGAATTTATGGGCATATGACTTGCTTAGCTAGCAAGCCCCACAAATTTATGGGCATATGACTTGCTTAGCTAACAAGCCCCAAGAATTTATGATGGCCATTAATATTGTAGTCCTATACGATATATGTTTTTTTTTATAGTCATATGTTTTATAGTGTGTGTTTATGATATAGTCTTATGCTTATGATATATGATGTATGTTGTTAGTAGAGTTTCCTTGCTGGGCATTAGGCTCACTCCTTTATTTTTAGTGTGATGCAGGAAAATGATTATGGAAGGCGGAAGGATTCTTGGCAGCTTGGCTTGTGTGTTGAGGATGAATGGAATGAATGGATTGCGTGTTGATCGAGGATGACGTTAATTTTTAGTCTTTTGTAATTCCGAACATAGATTTTAAACAATTGAATTAAAGTTTATGTTTTATGTTTTATAAACAATGGGATCCCATACCATAGCATATTTTATTTAATATTTTTTTATCTTATTTTGTATTTGATACAATATTTTGGGTTTTCAAAAAATATATGTTATTTCTTATGTTTGTATCCAAATAGTAGTAGCTATGTCTAGTAGTTTTAATGGTCCAAGGTCTTAGAAATAGTTGGGTCATTACATATGGACCGTTGAATATATGGTTATGCTTAATGAATTATTTGATTAATGATATTGATCATGCTATGATGTTATGGTTTTCTTGGTGGGCCTTGGCTCAAGGGTGCTACGTGGTGCAGGTAAAGGCAAGGGTAAGCTAGATCAATCCTGACTTGGAGAGCTCTAGAGGCAGAATGTACATAGTAAGCTGCTCGGTCGCCATGGTCAAGGGATGGGCAGGGATAGAAGAACCTTAAATGCCTATTTTGTCCTTAGAGTGGCTTGTAGTTGTACATAACCCTAAAATTTTTGTAAACTGTCCTTTAAACTCTATTTCTTTTGGGGTCCCATGTATGAAGTGTTTATTTAAATGAAATGTATCTTTCATGACCAAAATCTTTCAACCCTAGTTCAACAATGGTATTAGTGACCCATTTTCAACTAAACGACTTGATTAACAAGTGTTGCACTTTTATAAACACACAGTGTAATAGTCTTGGCTACCCAGGGCATTACAAAAGCCATAGAAGAGATCGAGGACATAAACATCAACCCAAAAGAACTTCAATGGTTGTAAAAATTGGGAAAAATCTTGAAGACAACAGAAAGAAGGAGCTTGTCAATTTTTTACGAAAGAACCTGGATGTATTCGCCTGGTCGCATGAGGATATGGTGGGAATTAGTTTTAGTATAATAATGCACACCTTAAACTTGGACAAGAGTGTGCCTGCAAAATCGCAAAAATGGAGGCTTTTGGGGATAGGACGAGTTGAAGCATTAGAGGAAGAAGTAGCTCGGCTATTAAAATGCAAGTTTATCAGGAAAGCAAAATACTCGATCTGGGTTGCTAATCCCGTGTTGGTCCCGAAGCCAAACGGGAAGTGGAGAACCTGTATCGACTTCTCCGACCTCAACAAGGCTTGTCTTAAGGACTGTTTCCCATTACCAAGGATTGACCAGTTGGTGGACGTCACAGTAGGTCATGAGCTCATGTCTTTCATGGATGTGTGTTCTGGACATAACCAGATTGCGATGAACCCTACAGACCAAGAGCATACCAGTTTCATGACCGAACATAACGTATATTGTTATAAAGTTATGCTATTTGGACTGAAAAATGTCAGGGCAACACACCAACGGTTGGTCAACAAAATGTTCGCTAACCAGATCAGGAGAAACATGGAGGTGTATGTCGATGACATGCTCGTCAAGTCAAAGACTGCCAATAACCATGTATCCGACCTGGAAGAATGTTTTGGTATCTTGAGAAAGTATGACATGAAGCTGAATCCCCAGAAATGCACTTTCGGGGTGGCATCTGGAAAGTTTCTGGGTTCATAGTCAACACAAGGGGGATAGAGGTTAATCCAGAAAAAATCATATCATTGTTAGACATGCCTTCAGCCAGGTCGCGTAAGGAAGTTCAAAGCCTAACTGGAAGGGTGGCGGCTCTAAATCACTTCATTTCAAAATCCACTGACAAGTGTCTGCCGTTTTACAACTTTCTCAGGGGAAACAAGAAATTTGATTGTACCGAAGAATGTGAAAAGGCATTTCACGATCAAAAAACGCATCTAGCTAAACCCCCTGTACTATCCAAACTGAGGTCTTAAGAGTCTCTATTTCTTTACTTGGCCATGACAGAAAATGCAGTCAGTGCCGTGTTAGTTCGAGAAGAAGACCGGACGCAAAAACCAGTATATTACGTAAGCAAGAGGCTTCTCAAAGCTAAATCACGATACCCACTGATACAGAAGATGTCGTTCCGTCTAATTTTGGCTTCCAGAAATCTCAGGCCATATTTCCTATCCCATTCTATTAACGTCTTTACCGACCAACCTTTAAGGCAAGTATTGCAAAAGCCTGAAATGTCAGGATGTCTCTTCAAATGGGCCATTGAACTTAGTCAGTTCAAAATATTACACATGCCATGAACAATAATCAAGAGTCATGCCCTGGCTGAATTTATAGCTTAGTGCATTGGTTTTCAGGACGAGCTCATGAGGGAGCCAGTGCAGGAATTATGGAAAATCTTCATTGATGGATCATCAAACGAGAACAAATCAGGACCTGGGATAATCTTAATCTCACCTGAAGGGCATCGATTCCATAGAGCTCTTATATTTGGGTTTGAAGCATCCAATAACAAAGCAGAGTCTGAAGCCTTATTGGCAGGGCTAAGGGTAGTGAAAGAGCTGAAGGCGAAAGCCATCCAATGCTATAGTGATTCCCATCTCATGGTAAATCAGATATTGGGAGAATATTAATCTCGAGGCATCAGGATGGTAGCCTACCTGGCTAAGGTAAAAGGCGAGTTGTCTGAATTCATGTTTAGCTCTGTTGAATAGATACCCTGTTAGTAGAATTCTAACGCTGATGCTATGGCTTGACTTGCTTCCACCAAAAAGGCTGAAACATTGAATGTAGTTTCGATGGAGTTCTTGGAAATCCCAAGTGTAACGGGAGAAACGATGGGGGTCGGAATGATTGACATAAGACTGACCTAGATGACTCCTATAATGGAATATCTCACAACTGGCAAACTACCTGATGACAAGAAGGATGCAAGAAAACTGCTTTATCAAGCTCCACAGTATGTAATAGTTATGGGAATCCTATATCGACAAGGTCATTCGTTGCCCCTCCTACGGTATGTTCTGCTCGAAGAAGCCAAAACCATCTTACAAGAAATGCACAAAGATTTTTGTAGGGATCATGCTGGGGGACAAAACCTAGCACTGAAGGTACTGAGGCAGGGCTATTTCTAGCCCACTTTAACGAAGACTCGATCTCGTATGTTTAGAAGTGTGACAAATGCTAGCGTTTCGCCATAGTTGCCCGAGATGCTCCAGTCCAGCTAACCAAGATTTCCTCCCCTTGGCTATTTGTAGCATGGGGAATCGACCTGATAGGTTCCCTACCTACGGGAAAGGGAGAAGTTTGGTATGCAGTAGTGGTGATCGATTACTTCACGAAGTGGGTAGAGGCTAAACCTCTGGCAACCATCACCTCAATGAGAGTCCTGGACTTCGTTGTGCCGTATGTTGATTTGTACTTCCTAAAAAGATTATGTAAGACAACGGAACACAGTTCGATAGTGATCTCTTGATAGACTCTTGTGAAAGATACGACATAACAAAGAGTTTCTCGTCGGTAGCATACCCACAAGCCAATGGACAGGTCGAGGCTATAAATAAGACCCTCAAGACGAGCCTGAAGAAAAGCTTGGATGAAGCCAAAGGATTATGGCCCAAGCAGCTCCCAAAAGTACTTTGGGCCTACCGAACTTCACATAGGACATCCATGGGACATACTCCATTTTCCCTAACCTTTGGAAGCGAGGCCATGCTTCCAATTGAGGGAATGGTGGCTACTCATAGACAAAGGAAAATTGATCAAGATCAGAACAATGAGCTACTTTGTGCATCCCTCAATCTGATCAAAGAAAACGTGAGGCATCGCTCGCCCATTAAAAGATTACTCGTTATTTCAATTCAAAAGTCAAGGGACGCAGACTTGGATTGGGCAATCTAGTTCTCCAAAGGGTCTTTTTGGCGAATAAAGATCCCAAGGATGGTGTGTTAGGTCCGAATTGGGAAGGACCGTGTCAAATTATAGAGGTCCTACGCGAAGGAACTTTTTAGCTAGCTCGGATAAGTGGGGAAATAGTCCCACAGACCTGGAATGCTCTTCATTTGAAAAAATACTATCAATAGTGCTACCATTTATGTAAGGCTTACTTATAAAATCTATTTCAATTAAATAACAGTTGGATTATTAAATAACCACTTCTTTGTTTTATTATTATGAGCTGGTTACTTGGGGGGCACATAATCGTGGAAAGTTTTTGAGAAACCTAAGCTTACTCGAATAATGATTAAAGACTTGGGACTTTGCATAAATTTATTATTCAATGGCTTTCTAAAGCTCAAATTTTCAATAAACCTAACGCAAACTAAGTTTATTAAAAACCCTGGATATGCCCAGGTCCGAGGCCTAATTCTTAACATGTATAATGCTATTAAGTTTATTAAAAACCCTGGATATAACCAGGTCCGAGGCCTGATTCTTAACAAGTATAATGCTATTAATTTTATTGAAAATTCTGGATATAACTAGGTCTAAGGCCAAATTCTTAACAGGTATGATGCAAATAAGCAAGCAAAATCTTGGATACAACTAAGATATTGATAAACTCTATCTCGATCTAAAAATCAATCCTTAAGAATTCGAATGTAAAAGAGTCTAAGGATTCATAAACATGAGAAAATAATAAACTAAGGGAAAGACAAATAGATCACAAGTTGGGGGTATATTCAAAAAATATATTGTCATCTCGAGGAGAAAAATCCTGGAACTATGCCCGAAGGCAATTGTTTTGGTCCCAAGGGACTATTACAGAAGTTTGAAAAAATAATAACATTAAAAAGGTTGAATAATAAAGTCATTGGGCTCCATCAACATGCTCCACTGAGGTCACCTCCTCACCATCCCCCCTACAGCTCTGAAAGCTTCGCCGATCTCTGAATGTTCATGCGAAAACCAAACCTTGAACCTAGCAAAATACAGATCCCACAGCTCGAGCTGCATAAAAGAGAAGTTTCTGTCCTAGTTAAAGGCCCAACAACGGTAAAACATCTCCTCAATTAATGAAGAGGACATTGCAGCTTCCTCCTTGGCCTTAGCCTCGGCCTCGATCAACTTCGTTTTGAGTTCTTCGTTTTTGGCCTGAAACTAATGTGCGAGACGACTCGCCTCCATGACCAGAGCCTGAGAGGTGGATAGGGTGGCCTTCACAGACCGCTTGCACTCCTGAGAAGAAATAAGAGCAACTTTGGCAGCCTGCTCGTTCTCTTGAGCAACACTCAGGGCGGCTTTGGTGGCCTGCTCATTCTCTTAAGCAACATTTAGGGCAGATCGAAGTTCCTCATTCTTGGCTTTAACATGAGCTATGCTTCAATATTGGGCTAAGACAGACTACAGAATAATGAAGAAAGTCAAGAATAAAAAAATAATGAAGTAAGGAAAGGTTAGGCGAGTGAAAGGGACTCATAGTATGGTTCATCCCCATAGTAGATTCGAGGATGACTTCTGGGTTGCGCTCCTCTATAGCCCTCAAATCCCTGGTACTAGCCTTGTAAGTATGGACCACTATGTGGCTTGCTGTCTCATACACAATATCCTGAAAAGCCTTGGGGATCTTGTCCAAGTCGTGTGGCTCAACCGAGATCCAGACAATGGGAATTTTACTTTGAATGAGGGCCTCGTTTTGAATCACTTGACGATTTGAGGAAGGCACGTGTCGAGGAGGAGGAGGGGAAGCTTGGCGAGTAGTAACCATTGTTACCGGAGCTAAGCAGAGCTCTCTTTGTGGCTGCTCTTGAGCGGTGCTAGCACCCTTATCCTTAGATGAGGATTTAGTGATACCCTTTGTCTTCAGAGTTGCTTTCTTCGTCACCCTAGGCCTTTTCACCACGGGACTAGTTTCGGTCCCACTGACCTTAAAGGAACCCCTCAAATCTATAGCTCGTGGTAATTCTATCTCTTCACCTGAAGAAAGAGAGAACAGAAGATTCAGTTCACACGAGTAATGCTTTGAAAATATTATAAATACACGAAAAAGAGCAAGAACCCTACCCTTCGGGCAAGAGGAGGAATCTATTACAATCAGCTTGGGGGTATTGACCGGGCTAGGCACAACCTCCAACTCTGGGATTAACAAAGGAAGGGGGGGTCTAAAGATATTACCTCTTGGATCCTAGAGGTTTCATGTCATTCCTCGGGGTTGGACTCATCTACGTAATGCCTAAAATCAGGGGCATACGCGCCCTGAAGTGTTGTCAAATATGATGGTGCCTTTGGGGTAGCTATGGTCATAGCATACAACCAAATGATATACGCACTGGAGGAGGATTATGTTAAGGTTCGGATCAGTAGGGTGATGGATAACAAGCTGGTTAGGGTTAAATTTAATTAGCCTATAACTGGCATCAGCCCGTTCTAACTCTCAGAAAGGGCATGGGTAACCTTGGCTGGAGGGGCCGGTTGCTGCCCCAGATGTAGTTCGCTCATGATCGGGCCCCTGATTGTCTTCAGGAACTTGCCTTTTTCGCACAAGCGGTGCCACATTTTCTTCCTCCTTGGCGTCCTCGTTGGTTGGCAAGGCCTCTTGAGAAGGGGGAGCTTGGGGATGACTAGAAGAGGAGCTCGGGTCCTCAGAGCAAACGCTTGGCCCTTGCTAATTAGTTTGCAAGCCACCATAGTGGCATCATTCAAAATCAGACGATAGTCTTTTTCCCTGGGAGGAACACTAGACAGGGTCTCATACAGACCTCCGATGGTCTCAGATCGCCCTTTCCTCGTGAATATAGCTGCACAAAGAGAGAACTCAGTCAGAATCTATAAATGTAACGACCCAAATTCACTGATAAGGCTTAAGGGCTTTGATTAGTGTGCCGGGAGGGCATGATGAGAATTATGTGTGATGATTATGATTTTAAGCATGTTATATGATATGTGAATTATATTATGTGATAATTATGATATGTGAATTGTACTGTGTGGGTGCTGTGATACAAATGTGATGCACGTGCCGGGACGGTCCTAGAAAACTAGATAATGGTAACTGGTGATTTGGTAACCTGCGTAACTGTTAGTAACCATAGAGAGTAACAGGTTTTATGGGAAAGTGGTAGAATTGCAAAGTTGATGAAAGGACAGGTATGCCCTTGAGGTCTAGTTAGTAAAGGATATAAATGGAGGGTTAAATTAGTCTTTTAGCAGGGAATAGATGAGTAAGAGCTGAAGGAAAATACAATACGTATAACACTTGGAGAAAGGGGCTTTATGCTGAATGTTGGAGACCTAGAGGAGCAAAACTAAGATGGAAGGGAGAAGCTGAATTTAGCTCTTGGAAGGAGAATTAAGGAGTGATTGAAGTTGTCAAGCAAGCTTAGACCAAGAATACTCAGAGGTAAGATTTTGGTTATGGTATATCTAAGTTTCAAGTCTGATTTTTGGTTGATAAGTGTGAATTGAAACAAATTGGTGGCTGGTTTTGTATGAACTCAGAATTGGGAAATCAAGGGGGAAGGAGGTTTAGAGCTGGAGGTTGGACTCACCACTCAAGGTAAGGTTTCTGTGTGATTATTAGGCTTGTTTCTGTTGAGGTATAGGGAGTTTGGAGTGTGGTTTGTGTTTGAGTTCAAGCTGTTCTTAATTTTCTGGTTTGAGTTGTTAAGTGTGAAATTCAACAGTGGATTTTAGGATTGAAGGTGTGAGTGAGCTTGGGCATGATGTTTTTGGGTTGTTGTGAGGTTTATTAAGGGTTTAGAGTTGATTTTGGGACTTAGGATGGAGTTTGGGGTGAGTTGGAGTGAGTTAGGCTCGGGAAAAACGCGAAGGAAAACCCAGAAATCTGGGTCTGCGATGGTGTGCCGCGGCACAGCTTTTGCTTGCCGCGGCCTAGGGGTCTCTGGTGTTGGGTGCCGCGGCACAAGGAATGTGGTGCCGCGGCACAAGGCAAATTTCAGGGTGTTATATTTTGCAATTTTTGGCCTTTGCTCCGGGGGTTCGGGGGATGTCTCCGGGGTGTTGTTCTAAGGTTTTGGGGGTTCCGAGAGTGTGGGTTAGGTACCGGGAAGGTAGTCTTGGATTGGTTAATGACAAAGAATATTATGTTTGTGTTGTGATTAGGACTTTGGAGAGGCTCGGGGTAGAGGACCGTGCTTGTGGCTACGTGGCATCGGGAACCAGTAAATTGAAAGGTAAGAAAGCTGCACCTGAGTATGTGGTTAGGTTGGGACTAAGTGCTCCCTATGTTTGTATGCATTATTATGTGAATATGAATAATCATGTGGACACGATGGGACTAAGAGTTCCCTATATTTGTTTATCATGTCGTGAGATGGTGTTATTACGCCATGGGACATGCGATTACCGGCCTAAGGGTGTCGGAATCATTATTTGCGCACTGGGGCGCGGCTCAGCCACTGGGAGCTGAGGCAGCTTGTTTATCACTGAGCTTGGTTAAGCTGGCCAGAGTCAGTGAGTATTACACTGGGGGTGGCTCTGTTGAGCCGAAGACAGTGTGCCAACTAGAGGGTGCGACTAAGGGCGCCAACCCTGAATGTTATTTGATGGGTATGACAATCTATTAGTTATGAACGTGAATATTGCGCTATGATTATAGTTGATTGACTGTCTCGATGACAACTGCTATTACTGATTGGATAAATGTATGAGATGTTGAATTCTTGGTTGAGCATTGTGAAATATTTGCTAAGTGTTGCTGATCTTACTATGTTATCATGCTTTCTTGCTGGGCCTTGGCTCACGGGTGCTACGTGGTGCAGGTTAAGGCAAGGGCAGGCTGGACCAAGCCCGAGGTGGAGAGCTCCAAGGTGAAATGTACATAACTAGCTGTTCGATCACCACGATCGAGGAGTGGACCAGGACAAGGACTACCTAACTGCTCGTTTTTGCCTTAGTATGGCCAGTCAGTGTATTTAAACTTTGTAACTTTTGTAAATGGCTTTTAAACTGTCGTTTTTGGGATCCCATGTAAATAAACAATGCCTAGTAATGAAAATATAACTTTTGAG
Source organism: Humulus lupulus (assembly GCF_963169125.1). Lineage (NCBI taxonomy): Eukaryota > Viridiplantae > Streptophyta > Magnoliopsida > Rosales > Cannabaceae > Humulus > Humulus lupulus. The sequence goes on along the minus strand of NC_084800.1, from coordinate 141,935,876 downwards.
ACCAAAACACTTTTAACCCTAGCTCCTCCACTGTTTCAGTAACACGATTTTACTTAAATAACTTGATTAGCAAGTCTGGCACCTTATAAACACACAGTGTAACGGTCTTGGCTATCCAGGGCGTTACAACTTGGTATCAGAGCGTCCTAGGTTTATGGGTCCTGAAGACTAGTTGGATATGTACATTCACCGTGGGAGACAAGCTCAACTCAGGGTTTGGTAATTGTGTATGTATGATGATGTGCTTAAATGATTTGAGTGAGATATGATTGTTGATATCTGTTTGATGAATAGGGAGCATGAGATACTGATGGGGCCTGGCCCTTGACTGCTGTGTGGTGCTATTTAGGCATGTTGATTAGTATTGCTCTTGCATGTGGTTGAATACATGAGTAATGGCGATATAGGGACTGTAGGTTATTATATTGAACTTATATGATATACCCGTTTGTTGGCATGGAGGGCATAAAAGGTATGAACGCATCTAGTGATAAAGAGATTTGATAATTTATGCATAATATGGGTGCTTAATATGTTTTATGTGTGTTTGATTGTTATGATTGTTTGGATCTGCCCTTGAGTTGGTTTTGGGTATAAACGTCAGGGCTGAGAAGTTTAGTCGGTGAAGACAGATTAATTCAGGGTGTATGTATTGAGAATGGTCAATTGGATTCAGTTTTTGTTTTGGTAGGGATAGAAGATGATAGTTGGGGGTTGGAATCCTCCACCCTCCCTAGAGATTCGCAGCAGGTGTTTGTTGATATATGGGTCAAGCTGTGAGGTCTGATGGAATTTGTTGGATGGATGAAAAAGGCAAATTACTGAGGAGGAACAGACAAGAATTATTGTACGGAAGTCTTATCCTCTAAGTTTCGAGGAAGGTTTGGGTTTGTTCAGGAATCAATTAGTGAATGGGTGTGGCTAACCCCGTTCTTAGTGATATGAGAAGGATAAATTGGGACAAGTAACCTTACTAGGTAATTGTGGTAAAAGATGTCGAAAGTAACAGGATAGCGATAGTACATATTGTTGAGTTTAGTGGGTTGGTTGGTCCACTTTGGGTTATGGTGCAAATGGATGAAGCCGGGGATGATAAGTCATTTGTGAGTTAAACTCTGAGTTGGTTGTCTGTGCTTGGGCAGTAGAGAGAGAGGGCCTCATTATCTATGGTGAAGGGGATACATATGATGATATTTTCGTTCGTCGAAATATAGTAGGTGTGGCTACTCAGTGATTGGAAGAATGAGAACCTTTGGTGGTTTTATGGTTCCTGGGTTGGACAGGAAAGGGGTTCAGTGCACAGGTTGGCCATTGAGGCAGGGAGGACTGGGATACTTTATTCATTTAAAGCCCAAGGTTAGTTTCTCAGAAGTGACTAGTGGATTGGATAGCCTTTGCTTTGGTTGGGAAGAGAGCTGAAAGGAGTTGGTGTTGTGCGTCTATTAGGAAGGATTCAGATGGGTATATGTTGAGGAAAGTTAATATGTTATATTAGGGACAACTTTGGACAGTCATGAGTATTTCTTGAAGTATATTGATTGGACTGAATGGGAATTAGATTAGTCAGTAGGAAAGTAGATGAGAATGCAGTTTTCGGCCACAGCTTGGAACTTGGGTATGGAAGGAGTTGATCATTGATCTGGTTATTACTAGATAAGAATCAAGGGAAGAGACATCTTAGGAAATTATCACTTGTACCGAGAGGGGTGTGATGCGTTACTAGTAAGGATTTCTAGTCGTTTGTACTTTAACGATATGAGTAAGTTTAACGAGCAGAGAACAGAAAATGACATGGATGGTTTGCATTCAGGATTCACTAGTGATTAGTTGGATTACTCCCCAGTTAGAAGTGGAATGTGAACGACTACTATACTGGTGATATCACGACTGAAGCAGTAGGGTCAGAGGTAAGGTTTCAGAGGGTAGTAACTTCATTCTTCAAAGGTATTCCAGGTTAAGTACAGGAAGGGAGGAGATCAGGTACGGAAAGAGTTGATCAGAAGCACACTAAGGCCGATGAATGTATCAGCTACTACTTGAAGTATTCTCGAAGACAGTTACAACGTGAGGGTTTTGAACATGAAGAGTCGGTCAAGCAGGGGGAAACGGTGATGGGTTGTAAGAAAGGAGCGGTAACTCTTGAGTTTAAAAAGGGGAAATCCTTGCAGTGGCTGGCGTTTATACTTGGAATATGAGGTCTACTGCAAGGGAAATGATTAGAGCCTTAGTTGATGTGATGGACACTACTTGAGTTGTATCAGTGGGACAAGACAGACTGGGTTGGTTTATGGGTTTCCAGATAAGTTTCCAAGGAATTCGTCAGGGAGTTCGTCTGCGTAAAGAGATGGATTGGGGATAAGACTGGTGTCAGGGATGGAATTAGATCTAAAATGTTGTATTGAATGGTTTTAACAAAACGATGAGAGTTAAGGTCTTAATTGTTGAGTAGGATGACATACTTCAGGAAGGATCTTTGATCTGGTCATTACCAGCTAGAGATCAGAAATAGTTAAGGATCTTTGATCTGGTTATTACCAGCTAGAGATCAGGTGCAGTTAGGGATCTTTGACCTGGTTATTACCAGTTGGAGAACAGGGAAGAGGATAGGTAGGAGGTTGCTATCATGTTGGATAAGGGCACTGAGGATGCTAGGTTATGTGTTGAGGGTTTGGTCAATGCCAAACTGTTTTTGTGAAATAGGTAAAAAGAGTATTCAAAGATTATCTGAATTGGACTTGTAATTGTCTTGATTGACGGCACAGTGATGTATTCTGGTTGGAACTTTGTTAAGGTTGAAGAATGCCTTGGAAGTAAGAGTTTCCCTAGGCAAGCATGATGGTACTGGTAGTTGGGTGAGATTCACGTCTTCTTACAAATTAGAATCAATTGTTGTGTTGCTATGATACCTCAAGACAGGAGGAAGTGATGATCTATGCATGGTGTTGGTTAGAGGATCCGACTAGAACTAGAGTGGTGTATCTAGTAGGCTTATTAGCCAGTGGATACCTGGAATTATTATTATCTTATACAGGAACAAGAATGACAGTTAAGGAAAACCCAAATGAAAGGAATTAAAGGCAAGTCTTAATTGAATTAGCAAAGGATTCTACAGTGTTATGTGTAAGTTTATAGTGATATAAGGACCAAATTTGGACTCTGATGGACACCGAAATTATATGGAAATTTTGGATGAATCTCGTACTATTCTCTTGGTCCTTTCATCCAGACATTAGGAAAAAGGTACAATAATTTGAAGGTTTTTTATTGGAGGCCTAGATGGAGAAGAATATAATGAATGAGGAACAAAATTCTTATCCCGATAGCAGTTCGTGATTGGCATCGCAACCTTTGAGTATGTTATAATGGGAATAAGGAAATATGGTGATAGGTATCGCAGAGAGGTTGCCAAGATGGTGGGGTCATCATGGAGCAGCGTCTGGGGAGAACTTGCTTTTATCAGTAAGAATAATTTATACAGCTGACCAGTACTCAGAACTTTAAGCGAGATGGGTGGTAAGCCTCCATGGAATTTGGAGTTAATTTAATTGAACAAGGACTTTATCTTATTCTCAGGTCTTGGGAGGATTAATAAAGGTAATGAATAGATAGACAGAATCTGACGAGTTTTATTATTTTCAGACTGATGGTAAATCAGAGAGAAAGGGAGTTATTTAGTTATTGGAAGAACACTTGATAAAATGGAATATAAGAAGGATTGTATATCATCCCTTCGTTGGAGTGAGATAAGTGATAGGTTGTATTTGGATCTGGAGGTAGTTCAGGGGATCATTGGGATTATTAAAAGATTAGAGCATGAAACTCACTTTTCAAAGTAGATGGAAAAGCTTTATTGAATTGGGAAACAGGGGTATGGAGTTTCGAGTAGAAGATGGTAGCTTTCGTGGGATGTCGCCAGAGATAGAGAGGTGAAGAGCTAGATGGACCCCAGGGCATCAAGGCTGTTTGGATCCGGTAGGGGATCAGTGAGGTTGTTTTTAAGTTGACTACATCTTTGGGCACCGTTAGCTATACGCAGTGGATTTTGTATTCCATGTTAGGGACATGGATTGGAAAAAACTCATGTGTTGATTGATAAGGATCTACGGATTAAAATGAAGATATTCCATGTGGGGTGACCGGTTTAAGCATAAAATTGAAAGACTGAGGTTTTGAGGAATAAGATTGTACCTTGAGTTAAGGTAACACACCAGAAATGGTAGGGTCAAGGAATGACCGGGATAGCTGGAATGAGTTGTGCGGAATTTGTGTCCTGAATTGCTCGGGTAAATTTCGAGGACGAAATTCTCATTAGGAGGGGATAGTTGTAACGACCCAAATTCACTGATAAGGCTTAAGGGCTTTGATTAGTGTGCCGGGAGGGCATGATGAGAATTATGTGTGATGATTATGATTTTAAGCATGTTATATGATATGTGAATTATATTATGTGATAATTATGATATGTGAATTGTACTGTGTGGGTGCTGTGATACAAATGTGATGCACGTGCCGGGACGGTCCTAGAAAACTAGATAATGGTAACTGGTGATTTGGTAACCTGCGTAACTGTTAGTAACCATAGAGAGTAACAGGTTTTATGGGAAAGTGGTAGAATTGCAAAGTTGATGAAAGGACAGGTATGCCCTTGAGGTCTAGTTAGTAAAGGATATAAATGGAGGGTTAAATTAGTCTTTTAGCAGGGAATAGATGAGTAAGAGCTGAAGGAAAATACAATACGTATAACACTTGGAGAAAGGGGCTTTATGCTGAATGTTGGAGACCTAGAGGAGCAAAACTAAGATGGAAGGGAGAAGCTGAATTTAGCTCTTGGAAGGAGAATTAAGGAGTGATTGAAGTTGTCAAGCAAGCTTAGACCAAGAATACTCAGAGGTAAGATTTTGGTTATGGTATATCTAAGTTTCAAGTCTGATTTTTGGTTGATAAGTGTGAATTGAAACAAATTGGTGGCTGGTTTTGTATGAACTCAGAATTGGGAAATCAAGGGGGAAGGAGGTTTAGAGCTGGAGGTTGGACTCACCACTCAAGGTAAGGTTTCTGTGTGATTATTAGGCTTGTTTCTGTTGAGGTATAGGGAGTTTGGAGTGTGGTTTGTGTTTGAGTTCAAGCTGTTCTTAATTTTCTGGTTTGAGTTGTTAAGTGTGAAATTCAACAGTGGATTTTAGGATTGAAGGTGTGAGTGAGCTTGGGCATGATGTTTTTGGGTTGTTGTGAGGTTTATTAAGGGTTTAGAGTTGATTTTGGGACTTAGGATGGAGTTTGGGGTGAGTTGGAGTGAGTTAGGCTCGGGAAAAACGCGAAGGAAAACCCAGAAATCTGGGTCTGCGATGGTGTGCCGCGGCACAGCTTTTGCTTGCCGCGGCCTAGGGGTCTCTGGTGTTGGGTGCCGCGGCACAAGGAATGTGGTGCCGCGGCACAAGGCAAATTTCAGGGTGTTATATTTTGCAATTTTTGGCCTTTGCTCCGGGGGTTCGGGGGATGTCTCCGGGGTGTTGTTCTAAGGTTTTGGGGGTTCCGAGAGTGTGGGTTAGGTACCGGGAAGGTAGTCTTGGATTGGTTAATGACAAAGAATATTATGTTTGTGTTGTGATTAGGACTTTGGAGAGGCTCGGGGTAGAGGACCGTGCTTGTGGCTACGTGGCATCGGGAACCAGTAAATTGAAAGGTAAGAAAGCTGCACCTGAGTATGTGGTTAGGTTGGGACTAAGTGCTCCCTATGTTTGTATGCATTATTATGTGAATATGAATAATCATGTGGACACGATGGGACTAAGAGTTCCCTATATTTGTTTATCATGTCGTGAGATGGTGTTATTACGCCATGGGACATGCGATTACCGGCCTAAGGGTGTCGGAATCATTATTTGCGCACTGGGGCGCGGCTCAGCCACTGGGAGCTGAGGCAGCTTGTTTATCACTGAGCTTGGTTAAGCTGGCCAGAGTCAGTGAGTATTACACTGGGGGTGGCTCTGTTGAGCCGAAGACAGTGTGCCAACTAGAGGGTGCGACTAAGGGCGCCAACCCTGAATGTTATTTGATGGGTATGACAATCTATTAGTTATGAACGTGAATATTGCGCTATGATTATAGTTGATTGACTGTCTCGATGACAACTGCTATTACTGATTGGATAAATGTATGAGATGTTGAATTCTTGGTTGAGCATTGTGAAATATTTGCTAAGTGTTGCTGATCTTACTATGTTATCATGCTTTCTTGCTGGGCCTTGGCTCACGGGTGCTACGTGGTGCAGGTTAAGGCAAGGGCAGGCTGGACCAAGCCCGAGGTGGAGAGCTCCAAGGTGAAATGTACATAACTAGCTGTTCGATCACCACGATCGAGGAGTGGACCAGGACAAGGACTACCTAACTGCTCGTTTTTGCCTTAGTATGGCCAGTCAGTGTATTTAAACTTTGTAACTTTTGTAAATGGCTTTTAAACTGTCGTTTTTGGGATCCCATGTAAATAAACAATGCCTAGTAATGAAAATATAACTTTTGAGACCAAAACACTTTTAACCCTAGCTCCTCCACTGTTTCAGTAACACGATTTTACTTAAATAACTTGATTAGCAAGTCTGGCACCTTATAAACACACAGTGTAACGGTCTTGGCTATCCAGGGCGTTACAATAAATATATATTTTATACAATGCAAAGATCACATGTTGAATTCACAAAGATAGAAGACTTACGATGAAGAATGAAGTATCGATGGTGCAGTTCTTGAATCCATTTGACATAAAGAATAAATCTTTATAGTCATTTGGGTGGCTGGGAAGGTCGATGACAGAGGCAGAGTTCAGGAAATGAGTGAGGTAATAAAATCATACACCTAGCCCTTTCTAGTCAGGACTGGCCTAAAGGCTAAAGAATTACATGATGTCTGCTGGAATGGGGACCTCCCACTCATGCCTCAAAAACAAATATTTTAACCCCACCAAAAGCCTATATGAGTTTTGGGGGAGCTGGAAAGGAGCCAGTTTGACGTAGTTCAGAAAGTCGATGGAATACTGGTCCAATGGGAGGAAGGCACCAGCCTTCAGATGATCATCACTCCAAGCCCCGTAGTTGTAATCTCAATGGGAGATGAAGGTCTTGCCACCCATCTCAATCCTATGACTCAACAGGATCTTGTTCACTTTCCCCTGAGTTGTTATCCGAGAGACTATATGCTTGGCCTCAAAGAATGCATTGGGGTAGACTACAATCTCTCTCTCCACCACATGACCAAAATGAGGGATGGGAGAATCAGAGGCGATATGATTGCCTTTATTTTTGTCTTGAGTAGAGAAGCTTGAACCATTATTCTTTGCGGGTGCCATGTTTCAGATCACTTGATGACAGAGTGACCTATTAGTAGGCGACCTAAGATGGTTTCTAACTACGTGTTGATGGTAAGAACTCGTTAACCAAATATGGATGGAAAACTCAAGAACTTAAATCAATATCTAATGAACGCAAATGGACTTATAGAAACTTGAATGAAAATTGAAAGTAGGAAGAAGAAAGAAAACTCATATTTTGCTCTTAGATTAATCTGATCTTACAAGAATTTTCCAACCCCTTGGCTTGAGGGGTCTGGATGAATTGATAGTGATGCTCTAATGGCTAATGATACATTGTGGTCCCGGGGGACCATATGGTACATGGGTACATCATCAGGGTGGTGGCACAGGTATTAGTGGTGCAGAAGGTCGTGGTGTCGGCTCTGGTACATAGCCAGGGTCCGTGGGGGTGCCTCCACTACTTATTTAGTACGAGTGTCAGAGAAGTGGCACCAGGCGTAGTGGTGCGGGTGGTTGTGGTGTTGGAGGAGTGGTGGTCAGTATCAGTATGTGTCAGGGGTTTACAAAAGTACTCCTGCCTTGGTACCATGTCGTACCTCCACTACTTGTTTTGTTTGGGTGTTGTCCTTGTATCCAGACACCTCTTGATTGGTACCTACATTCCGTACCTGTACGTGTAGCCTGCACATAGTGGATGTTTTCACCTTCCGAAGATGTGCATGTTGATCTAGCCTCTTTATATCTTTCTAAGTATCAGATTACTTATTCACTGGAAAGGATATATACGGGACGTAAGCTTTGCTGGTGACACCTACCCTAAAAAGTAGGGTAGGGCCTCGTCAGCGAGGCTCATATTTCAAAGTGGCAGAAGACATGATGGCCTTGCTAGTTTATTAAGGGGTGAAAGGTGTGAGAAGCTTCACAGGATGTTTTAGGCATGTGGTCGAGGTGTATGCATGAGGCCACCCCTTCTTGAGGTGCTATCTAAGGCGCGAGGCCACCTCCTTCGCGAGGCACCCTCTGAGGCGCAAGGTTACTACTCTCGCGTGGCGCCTCTTGAGGCGCGAGATGCCCCCTTCGCGAGGCGCCATCTGAGGCGCGAGGCCACTACTCTCGCGAGGTGCCCTCTGAGGCACGAGGCCACTCCTTCACGAGGTGCCCTCCGAGGCGTCTGCTTCTCCCTGAGGCGCTACCATTGATGCGAGGCCATCTGAGGCGCGACACCAGGTGCGAGGGGTGACCTTGCGAGACCCTCGGTGCAAGGGGCAAGGACGAGTTTGGTTGCTTCCATCCCGGGTTTATATTTTGAGAGATACGAGGTGGGGGTCTTTTGCAAGCACGAGGTTTTAGCATCAACACTTGCCCCCTAGTCTATGAGAGAGTCTTTAGGCTCTCTTGTAGACTTCAAGGAGCGATGCATTCAGGATGTCCGAGAGATTTTGAGGGTGAATGTAAGCTCATCATTGTACTCTGCGAGTCCTAAGGCAACTGCCAAGCTCCCTTCTTGACCATTGATCAGACCTTTGGTTCGATGGCTAAGATGAGCCTGTGATTCCCATAAATAGGCATTCATACCTGCCTATTATTTTCACTTTTCCTCTTCAACTTGGTGGTTTGGGATCCTTACTCCTTTCAAGCGGTAAGGGGTTCAATCCCCCACAACCTCACTTTTGCTATCTTTTTTTTTTTTTATATATATAATTTGAGTTCATTTCTTTTATGCCAATATCCATGCAGGTACTTGAGGGAGAAAACACCATTTTCTTTTGTTTTTGCAGACACATACTTTCGGCCCTTTGCTTCTCTTCGACTGCGACTGTGCTTTGGACCCTCGGTCTCCTTTCAACCACGACCGCGCTCAATTTTACTTACTCGAGGTATACTTTCTTTCTCTCTTATGCTCACTCGGGGTGGGTTGCCTTTACCGAAGCTCGTTGTCAGTTAATCCACTTACATGCCCTCGTTTATACCCTGTAGTTGGTCATTTAAAGCCCTTATTCCTAGAGGTTTTGAGTCCATTCCTTTATCTTTTGTAGCAATCCTCTCATTTACACGTGCATCCTAATTACCTACGAGACGAGGTGTAACGTCCTACTTCCTTAGAGTCGTTACCAAGTGAGTTTTAAGACAAAACAGTGTGCAAAGACTCGCTAACCGAGGTTTTTAAAACGAAAGTGTGACTAATTAAAAGTTAAGGCTGTAATCCTTGGAAATGCGTCGTTTCATTAAAAAATTCTAGTATTAAACATTTGGGATCCAAAAATAAGGTTTAAAAACTATTTACATCTTGGAATAAGTTTACAGTTGATTAGTTATAAAAATCAAAGATTATTACAGCCATTTCTCGAATAAACCCCCAACCAAAGCAGTCAGGCAGGCCAAACATGTACGCGTCGCTTCACGCTCTCCGTACTCATGGCTGGTTAACTCAATCTTTGCCCTTACCTGCAACACAAAGCACCCGTGAGCCGAAGCCCAGCAAGAAAACTCATGCAGCTCATAACATATGCAAATTATACAGTTAATCATATCAGATAGTCCACAGATAAACAGGTCAACCATTAGACTAAGCAAACACGGCCATGCCGCCCCAGATGCCTGGGGTCTCGGTCCTCACCGTAAGGATATCTCATGTATCCATTGGGTCCTACCCTGACCGTAAGCATCCCATGTGCTAAGTGGTACTTCCGGCCCCACTGCCGTTCTCGGCTCCATTGTCGTTCTTGGCTCCTTGCCGTATCATCAACTATAATCACAGATATAGTACATCTCGAAATAACATTTGAACATATATCAATTCAATCAAGTCTACACCCTAACATGTAATGCAACATAGGGCCGTGCCCTGCAATCACACTATGGGCCCATGCCCTGTCCTACGGGTGCTATAGTTTTCTTACCTGTATCCCGAGCTTTCCGATGCACCAAGGCCACAAGCACGGTCCTCTAGCACGAGCCTCTCCGAAATCCTAGTCACAACACACATAAAACACTTTTTAATACTAACCAACCCAAAACCACTTCCCGGGACCAATCCAGCACTCTCGGGACCTCTAAATCCTTAAAACAATACATTGGAACCATCCCCCGAGTCCCCGGGCAAAAGCCCTAAAAACCAGAATTTTGCCTGCCAAAATGGCCTAGGGCCGCAGCACTCCCCTCAAGGGTCGCGGAGCACAGCGGCTTGCCCTTCTCCTGATGCAACCTCGCGCCGCGATGCCCAAGAACAGGGCCGCGGCGCTCCTTCGCGAACCCAGATTTTCTGGGTTTTCTCTTGCGTTTTTCCCGAGCTAAAACCCTTCCAAATCATCCCAAACAATTACCTAAACCCCAAAATCAATTTCAAACTTTAAATGAACCATCTAACAACCTATAGACACTATCATCAAGATCAAAAACAAAATCACACCCCAAAATCCACACCTTAGATTTCTAATTTCAGCAACTCATACAAAACTTAAAAACTTAACTCATGCTTTAAATTTCTCAAATCCAAACAGAAACAAGCCTTAAATTTGCATAAAACTTCTTACCTCAAATGGAGAATTCACCCCAAGCTCCCTTGATTCTCCTCCTAAACTCCCACTTCAGCCACTTCTATTCTTCTTCTTCTTCTTCTTCTTGCCCTAGCTTTCTCCTTCTAGTTTTCTTTCCTTCTCTTCAAATTTTATCAAAACCAACAATGACCAAGCCCAAACCATGTACCCCTATAACACAGCTCAAATTTGTCTAAACCCCTTGCCAAATGACCATTTTACCCCTCCTTACCTATCCTTTCCTAACTAAGCCCCAAGGGCTCACTTGTCATTTCCTATCCATTACAATTCTACCATTTCTCCATCTAAACTTGTTACTCTCAGCAGTAACTAATGGTTACCCAGGTTACTCAATCACCAATAACCATTAACCGCTAAATCTCAACTTAGCCATAAAATTCCTAAGGTACCCCTAGGCTCCTCCCGAGCTGGGTATAAAATCCCGTTGTGACTTTTGAGTTAACTAGCTCTCCAGGATCGTCTCGGCACGTGCAACACAATAATAACACCACACTCATGTGGTACAAATCACATAATACAATTATCACATATATGCCCTCAGCGGGTTAAAATTACCAATTTACCCCTATCATGCAAACGGGGTCCACATGCATATTTATTTCACCTAACATGCATACTAACCACATAGTCATGCATCTCGAATGTTCAATTAGTCATGTAACATGCTTTAAATTATAATCACGCATTTACTCATGAAAATCACACATAAATCCCATTATGCCCTCCAGGCACACTAATCAAGGCTCTTAAGCCTTATTAGCGATTTTGGGTCGTTACACGAGGTCCCATGGCATATGGGGGATCATCTGGTGCTCCTCCAGGGGCCGAGTTCGTAGACTTATCTTCAGACTCGGAGTCCCCAGAAAACAACCCTTACCAAGACTATGACACTTTGAGGCAGGCCCGTATGCGTCACCTTGAGCATATGGCTAAACTTTGACGTTAAATCTGGGTGGTGGAGAACGAAATAGACTCAGTTATGAGGGGCGATGGAGTCTTTTTCCCCCTCGACCTTAGCAACCATATAGCGAAACTTAGGGTGACCCTTTTAGATCTGCAGGTGGAGTTGGAGTTCATGGAGGGAAATCTACCGCCTGAACCTCCTGCCCTGTTTTCCCCTTATGATTGTCATGGGGTCATCCTGGGTTCCCCTCAACCCTTGTTTTTGATTCACCCTTGCTTAGTGCTCTCATAATCAACACCTCGGTGGAAGACCCTTGCTAGGAAAAAAAAATGGAGGGTAAAGTGCCCTGTTTCTACCTCACCTTTTTCTTTTGGTTTTGCAGATATGGCAAAGAGAGTACGGCGATAGGTTGCTTCCGAGGCGCAGGATTCTGGTCCTTTACTAGCAACCTCCATTGTGTCCAATGTGTCAGAGAATCGACTATTGGAGCTATCTATGAAATATCGCATTGACAAGGAATACCAATTGTTTGTTCCTTCCAATACCTGTCGGGCCGATAATCCCCCTCAGGGGTGCGTGGCCATGAGTGAGCATATCCTGAAAGTGGGTGGGACCATTCCTCTGAACCCATTTGTTGATGCGATACTTAATCATTTTGACCTTGCTCTGCTCCAACTAGCACCAAACAGCTGGCTGACCTTAAGTTGCCTATACATTGCATTCATTGAGCTCAACCAGCATGCTCCTACGGCTCTGGAGGTGCACTTTATGTACAACCTCATGCTAAGCCCCAAATCCAAAGGCTTTTATTTCTTATAGAAGGCCAAATCGTAGGTTTCCCTCATAGAGGGTTTTATTTCAAACCCGGAGTCTTGGAAGCAGGACTTTTTCTTCGTTAAAGGTCCCCTCTACGTACGTGAACGCTTTCTCTTGTCCCCAAGTAAGTACTTCAAGCTTGTCATCCTTTTGCTTTGAATTGGCTATTCTGAAACTTATGCTTATATTTGCAATTGTTTTGATTGTGCAGAGGAGTTCAGTGACCCTAACATTCCCCGGTCTGAGGCATCGCCAGTGGAAAAAATCCTCGATGCTGACCCTGCCCTGAAAATGGCCGCTCGCCTCTTAACGGTGGCAAACCTGAACCGCTTCAATTTGTCTATGGTTTCAGATCCTGATGCGTTGTGGCACATTTCTGAGTGAAGGAAGAAGGAGCATCTAGTTGAGCATCACTTTGACAAAGACGATGCAGAGTGGGTGCCCGAGGAGGTTTCCCCAGAACACAGCCGACCTCGCCGGTCATCTCTGTCTCTTGGGGGGTGCCCTCCTTTGGCCCCTATGGACCATGACATGGCCTCTCACTCCCACAGTCAACGGGGCATCCTGAGGGGCTTCCTCTATCCCATTTATGAGGACAACGATGCTCTCCCTCATGCTTTCCTCAATCCTGGTTCGTCGGGGGGTCATTTTCCTGATATTCCTGCACCCCCTCCTCCTTCGGTGACCGGGTCATCCGTCCCTACCCAGCTAGGTGCCCCTGACTTGGAGGGGGCACCATGGGTGGGTTGTAGGGTGACCTCTTATGGGCAACAGTATACCCGGGTCGTCGAGGGTCTTCCTGAGACTGATTGGAGAAGTCTTTGGAATTTTTCCATGTCGGAGCTTAGAGAGATTCTTGTACGCTCTTCCACTTTGGTGAGTTCATGCATTTTACATAGCCTTACCTTTTTTTTCTCATCATCATTATTGTTATTTTTCTTCTGAAGACATATACAGTGGCCCAACGCTTTGCCAACTCGGCGCAGGACCTCTTCTCATCGAATGCCGAAAGGGACCGTTTAACGGTCAAGGTTCAGGGGCTTGAGAGGGAACTTACTGACACCAAACTTAAGCTTGAGAAGGCCCTAGCAAAGGCCTCTTCATCATCGAAAAAGAAGAAGAGGGCGAACGCCAAGGCCTTGATACTTTCAGAGAAGGTTGCTCTCCTAAAGGCCGATCTTAGTGGAGTAGAAGCCAAAATTGCAATGTTGCAGGAGAGGGTTAATTCCTTAGAGGCGAATTTGGATGATATCGAGTACAAATCCATAGAGCGCGCCCTCTACGGAGTATGGAGGCAAAATCCTAACTTTGATTTCTCCTCCTTTGGTGAGCACACCGTTGCCATGGTGGCTGAGTGGAATGCCTGCAGCAGGAGGCCCTGAGATTCTGCTTCTGCGATCTTATCTTTTAATTCAATTTGGTTGTATGCTCATTTGAGCTTTTAATTTAATAATTTTTTTTGGAACTTTTATTAGTCCTGTGACATTATCGCGACTCCTTTTTTCTGTATATATATGTGATTATTTGCTTTTGTTCCTCTATGTTTGAGGTCATTTGGAGCCCGCAAACTAGGGTTCAATAGGTTCTCTTTTTTATATATACTTTTTTATTTATCAAGCTTGAGGTCCTTTGGAGCCCCTACGAAGGGGTTCGATAGGTCTCTCTTTGGTGCCTCTTGATTGTATCTATAAGGATATGTTGACCCTTCGGGTTCTAGTTATCCTTTTATATACTTTTGTGTGCGCTTATTATTTCTTGTGAGAAGTGTCCTTCTCATCATTATTCATAGTACTATTTTTGCAAAGGTCCCTTTTAGGAACCTTTTTGGCTAGAAAGATTGGTGGCCACTCTAGGCTTATTGGTGGGTGCTCTTCTTGAGGCATTTCCTCTTGTGGGAGCCTCTGCCTTTATTAGGAGGCTCTTTTTGCTTTTTTTAGTTGGTGCTTTTGACCTCCTTAATGTTCATAAGGGTATCTAATCCTCGTGAACTCAAGTGATGTCTTGCCAGGTCTTCTTCTTTATTTATAAGGGGTCTTTTTTAGGGTATAAGGGTCTCGTTTAAGATACAAGGGGTATCATTAAGGACCCTTTTTTTTTTTGCTATATACTCTGCCCCACAAGTGGATGGCAAGATTTATCTTGGCAGGCACTTTGATCATTCCATTCACGTATTTTGATAATCATTTTGCTTAAACAAGAATTCTTACTACATATTCATCTAATGTCACATCATATTCATTAGAAATAGGTGAAGTACTTGGTATCTTAATGTGACTTCATTCTTACTACATATTAACGAGTCCAAGTTAAACTTATAGCCATTACATTTAACTTGCACGTTAGATAGAACAATAACATTCGTGCCCGAACATGGAGGTCTTACTGATAATATTTCTTTAGATGTTATGCATTCCATGCTCTAGGTACCATAGTATCATCCAAGCGTGCAAGCTTGTAGGTGTTAGGTGGCACAACCTGGGAAACTTGGTAGGGCCCTTTCCAGTTTGCCCCTAACACACGCGCGCTTGGGTCTCAAGTGTAGGGCCCTTAACACGAGGTCTCCAACCGTGAACACCCTCTCTTGGACCCTTGAATTATAGTATCTTACGGCTCCTTGCTGATATGTTGCCAGCCTCAGTTGTGCCCTTTCTCTCCCTGCTTCCAACAGGTCCAAATTCCCGGCTAATGCTGCCATGTTAGCCTGATCATCATATGCTTGTATGTGGATGGAGTTAATCTTCATTTCTATTAGAAGGACAGCCTCATAGCCATAGGCTAAGGCGAGAGGCGTCTCTCCAGTGGTGGAACGAGGTGTGGTCCCGTAGGCCCAAAGCACATTGGGAAGTTCTTTGATCCAGGCCCTTTTCAACTTTTCCAACTTTGTTTTCAGGTTTCTTTTTAGGATCTTGTTGATGGCCTCCACTTGTCCATTGGCTTGTGGGTGTACTACAGCGGAGAAACTCCTCTTGATTCCCTTTTCCATGCAATATTCTTCGAATACTCCTCCTTCAAATTGTGTCCCATAGTTGGAGATTATCTTGTAGGGTACTCCAAACCTGCAGACGATATATTTGTTGACGAAGGTGATGATTTTCTTAGCCAATATGTTGACTAGAGGCTCTGCTTCCACCCATTTAGTAAAGTAATCGACTACTACAACCGCATATTTTTCTCCTCCCTTTCCTACTGGCAACACTCCAATGAAGTCAATCCCCCACACACCGAAGGGCCACAGACATGTCATCCTCACCAAATCATTTGGTGATTGTCTGGGGTAATTTGCATGCCTTTGGCACTTGTCACAACTTTTCGTGAAATCGTTCGTGTCCTTCTCCATGGTAGGCTAATAATACCCCGGGCGTATGGCCTTTTTTTCCCGTGGACTGCCCCTCAACATGATTTCCACATTCCCCTTCATGTATCTCTTGCAAAATTCTTAAAGCCTCTCCCTTATCTACACGCTGTAGGAGCGGGGTAGAGAAGCCTCACTTATATAGGACTCCATCTACTAGGGTGTATTAGGCGGCTTTGTAAGTTAGCTTATGAGCATCTTTTTTGTCCAAAGGCAAGGTCCTGTCATTTAAGTACCTCAAGATGGGTGCAAACCATGACTCCTCAGGGCTATTGACCATGTGGATCTTTTCTTCTACTATGCTTGGCTTGGAGAGGTATTTGACATGGATGGACTCAAGCGTGTCTTTATCTTGAGTAGAGGCAAGTTTCGCGAGAGCATCGGCGTTTGTGTTTTGCTCCCTTGGGATCTGTTCTATGGTGTATTTTTTGAACTGATCCAAATATCCCTTCACTTTGGTGAGATATACAGCCATTTTTGGGCCTCGAGCTTGATAGTCACCCTTCACCTGAAACACTACCTGCTATGAGTCACTAAAGACATGCAAAAGGGTTACCTTTAACCCTTTAGCTTGCCGCAGGCTAGCTAACAGTGCCTCGTATTCCACTTCGTTGTTGGAAGCTTTGAATCTGAATCTTAAGGCGCAATACATCTTGTGCCCCTCAGGTCCCGTCATCACTATGCCAGCGCTGACTCCTCCTTTGTTAGATTCCCTGTCTACATGGAGGCTCCATTCTTCAGGCTGTTTTTCCCTTCACCCACTAGTTCATTCTCTTCTACTTCTCCTTCCTCATGCGGTTGGTGTGCAAACTCAACTATAAATTCTGCAAGTACCTGCCCATTGATTGAGGTCCTTGGGGTATAAGTGATGTCAAATTGACTTAATTCAATCGACCACTTTAACGACCTTCCTGAAGTTTCTGGTTTGTGCAAGACTTGACGCAAATGGGTGTTGGTGAGCACTTCGATAGCATGAGCGTGAAAATAGGGCCTCAGCTTTCGTGAAGCCACTATCAAGGCATATGCTAACTTTTCTATTTCTGGGTACCGGGTTTCTGCGTCTACCAACCGCTTGCTCACATAGTACACGGGCTGCTGATGCTTCTTTTCTCCTTTGACCAATGCGGCACTTATAGCATGCTCTGATATAGCTAAATAGAAGTACAATTTTTCCCCTTTTTGCTGGCTTGGCCAAAAGGGGTGGTTTTCCAAGTTGTTCCTTTAGCTTAGTGAAGTCTTCCTGAAAATCTTCATCCCAAGAAAACTTTTTGCTCCCTTTTAGGATGTTGAAGAAAGGGAGGCATTTTTCAGTGGATCTGGAGAAGAACCTATTGAGGGCTGCTACTCTCCCTGTTAAGCACTGCACCTCCTTCTTGCTTCGTGGTGGGCTCATTTCTAGCAATGCCTTGATTTTTTCAGGGCTGGCCTTGATACCTCGGGAATTCACTATAAAACCCAGGAACTTCCTCCATGAAACTCCGAAGGTGCAGTTGAGCGGGTTTAGCTTCATTCTGAATTTTTGGAGGGTGCCGAACATCTCACCGAGGTCGTTTGTGAGCTCTTCTACCTTCTTTGTCTTTACCAGCATATCGTCCTCGTATACTTCCATATTCCTTCCTATTTGATTCGCAAACATTCGGTTCACCAGACTTTGATCAGTAGCACCTGCGTTCTTTAAAACAAAAGGCATCACTTTGTAGCAATAAAGCCCCTTGTCTGTTATAAACGAAGTGTGCTCGTCATCGGCCGGGTTCATGGGTATTTGGTTGTACCCAGAATATGCATCCATGAAGCTAAGTAGCTCATGCCCCGCCGTGGCATCTACTAACTGGTCTATCCTAGGAAGCAGGAAGCTGTCCTTAGGGCAGGCTTTATTGAGGTTGGTAAAATCCACACAAGTTATCCATTTTCCATTGGGATTTGGGACTAAAACTAGGTTTGATACCCATATTGGGTAGAATGCTTCTCAGATAAACCCATTTTCCTTCAACTTGTCAACCTTTTCTTTTAAGGTCGTGTATCTTTCTGGGTCTAGTCCCCTCCTTTTCTGCCTCACAGGCCTTGCTTTTAGGTCGATGTTTAAGTGATGACACATGATTGATGGGTCTATTCCTACCATGTCCTCGTGACTCCAGGTGAATACGTCATGGTTGGCTTTCAAAAATTCTACCAGCTTCTCCTTCACGATACCCGGAAGGTTTATTCCTACCTTCAACTTTCTCAACGGCTCATTCATGACCGTGACTTCCTCCAACTCCTCTATTGGCTCAGCTCTAGGTTCCTCCGTGACTCGCGGGTCCAAATCGTGCAGGTTTGTGCCTTCATGCACAACCATTGCTGGCACTGATGGCTTTATGGCCATGCGGAGGGATGTGTTATAACATTCCCTCGCCTCCTTCTGCTCCCCTTTCATGCTTGCTATTCCCCTGGGAGTTGAGAATTTCATAGCTAAATGGTACACAAAAGTTATCGCCTTCAACTATCTTAGGGAGGGTCTCCCTAATACTGCATTGAAGGCTGAGGCGCAATCTACCACGACAAAGTTTTCCATTATGGTGGTTTGTCTAGGTTGTTCTCCCATGGTGAGGGCTAACTCAATTGCCCCTAGGGGCTGTATTAAATCTCCTGTAAATCTATACAGGGAGGTATTGCAAGGCTTTAGGTGCTGGATGTTTAGTCTCATTTTCTCCAAAGCTGGGTGATATAGGATGTCCACAGAGCTTCCATTATCCACGAAGACCCGATGCACCCTCATGTTTGCAAGTTGGACAGTCAACACCAAGGGGTCATTAAGGGGGAAATATACACCCAGTGCATCTTCTTCGGTGAAGGTTATCAAGTCAATCTCACCCTTAAGATGCATGGTGGTAGACTTCATCTGGCCTCCCTAGCTTATTTTTCTTACCCCTTCCTTGATTCGCCTCCGAATCCTGGCCCTCCAAAGATGGTCATGACTTCTCCTTGTACTTCTGGGGCTGCCTCTCGTGCCCGTGGCGAGGATGCTCCTTCTTCTGGTCTTTGGTTCTCTTTGCGTAGGTATGTGCCCAAATGTCCCCTACGTATGAGCTCTTTGATATCTATTTTTAAATGGGTGCATTCTGTGGTGGTGTGGCCAATATCTTTATGATACTGCGGTATTTACTGGGGTCACTTTTGATTGGTCTTTTTTCATTGGCGAGGGCCTTCTGAAAGGGACCTGGTTTTCAGGTGAGGTCTGTATAAAAGGTGTAGGGGCCTTGCCTGCGCTCATCAGTGTGTTGGGGCTTCCGAGGTCGATCAT
The DNA here is from genome assembly GCF_963169125.1 of Humulus lupulus. Lineage (NCBI taxonomy): Eukaryota > Viridiplantae > Streptophyta > Magnoliopsida > Rosales > Cannabaceae > Humulus > Humulus lupulus. Next base: position 141,916,662 of record NC_084800.1, on the reverse strand, counting down.
CTCTTGTCCCTTCATAGATCCTCTTCTTCTTTGCACTGCTCTAGCTTTCCCAGATTGAGGGTTTTGGTGGGGACCGGTCTTTTCTGGCCTTAAGGCTCTCGTTGTTAGGAGTATGTCCTAAAAGCTTGTAAAAGACATTTATTATTTCAATGAATAAATAAATACAGTGGTCTATTATTATTATATTTAGATTATTAAATTATTGTTTGAATAATTTTTGTAAATATCTGAAAAAATTCCATATTCATTATTGAGGATGTGATCTTGTATTAGTACGAGAGAATTAAGATCACATGAATGAATAAAAATAGTCAACAACAAATTGAAGTTAAGGAAATCTTTAATTAGGGTTGTAAGTACGGTATACTAAGTATCATGTTGATACAAATAATCTAGATTTGGGTTATTGATGTGGTAAGACATCTCGATAAAGGTGCCTTATATAATATGATTATATATGACATGGACCGATATGAATAAAAGTCTTTATCCAAAAACTATTTAATAATAAAGACTTGTAATTCATATCATAACTGATGATCATTTATAGATGAACCTCAATCCTGAGTGTTCATGAACTCCTGTTCATGTTTATTAAATCTTTTGATTCATTCGTTAAGGTCTCTTAATAGAATGATGCTAATGACTTTTGTTTTGGAGATTTAATATCATGGATGGCTAGGAACATGTATCAACAATACAGAATCTAATCTTTCTTAATGAATCGTATATTGCTTCCCTTTAGGGTTAATTCTGGAACTGAATTAGTTTGAGCTCAAATCTATAATTAGATTGTAGATTAATTATTCACTAGTGAATTAATGGTACTTAAGGAATAAGAAGTAAATTAGAAAGGTAAAATGGTAATTCTACCATTCTAATTTATGAACTAATTAATTAGAGGGTTCAACTATTGCCAGATGGTTATATCAATGGACAACTTAAAATCAGATTTCTATAAAAGTATATATCTATAACATAAAGAGTTCAATTCTGAATTTAGAGTGGAGAAATATCAGAATTAATAAATTAAATATTATAATTAAAGAGTTTAATTATTTAGTTTTAATTTATTGGAGCTTAATGTTATAGGTCCATGGTCCCTGAAATGGCTTAAACAAAGACTGACAAAGATAAATACAAAATTGGGCAAAATGACTTATTTGATAAGTAAAATATTTTTCTATGCACTAAACATAATTATTGTATAATTATGTGTAATTAATTAATTATTTGATTTAACAAAAATATAATTAATTTTAAATTTATTTATTTTTTGGATTTTTGGTTTTTAAATAATGATGAAAATTTGGAAAAATCACATGCCTTCCCTGGCATGTGGTGGACGTGTAGCACAGTGCACAGTCACTGTGCTACACGCACAAGAAGCTTCTAGAAGATTCTTGGTTCCACAATTTTAGTTATTTAAATATTAAATAAATAATGAGATATTGTAATATGATTAAAATATTATTATTTAAACAAAATATGATAACTGATTAGTTATTTTAAATTGTTTTAAATAACTAATATTTGATTTTTAATTTATTGGAGATATTAAATATAGGAGATCAGTTTTTCAGAGCGATACTTTTCAGTGATAGAAAATATATCGTGAAATCTCCCTGAGAGAAATAGAACAATGATACAAGCATAGGTCACTGTTCTTCACAAACTTAGGTAAAAACTTTAACAGATCTCATGTTTTGGGAACATCTGATAAATATATCTTGCCTATTGTTTTGTATAACGAGCCCACACTCGTTCTTTGTGTGTTGATAACATTTTGGAAGATCCTGGTGTGAGATCTCAAGGATTTTTGTCGTACAAAAAGATAGCAGCAAGGAAGGACTTGAGGTAATTTTGTTTTCATCTCTTTGATTCAATATATATATGTATGTGAAGAAGTAGATCTAGAAATCTTGTGGGTTTAAATTAACAATTTCGATTGTTGTTCCGATGCGTATAATCTCTGATTTGATCTTTAAAATCCAACACTCGTGACCATCCTCTACACGAATATATTTTTGTGCCTGCTCGTAGAAATCGTCCAAATCTGTGACCTCTCTCTTAAGCATATTATCCCATAACTTACTTCCCACGCGTACTCCAGCCTTGATGGCCATTTTTAGCTCCCTAAGTTCCCTAGCTTGGCTGCCTCCATATTGAATGTAAAACCCTACTCCCTTAGAGCCGTTACTAAGTGAGTTTTAAAAGAAGCTTTGTGCAAAGAACTCGCTAACCGAGGTTTTTTCTTAAAACCAAAGTGTGATTAAGTAAAAGTTAAGGCTGTAATCTTAAAAAAATGCGTTGTTTCATTGAAAACTTCTAGTATTTAACATCTGGGATCCCAAATAATGTTTGAAAACTATTTACATCTTACAATAAGTTTACAGTTGATTAGTTATTAAAACCACAGATTATTACAGCCATTTCTCGAAAATACCCCCAACCAAACCAGTCGGGCAGGCCAAACATGTACGCGTCGCTTCATGCTCTCCGTACTCATGGCTGGTTGACTCAATCCTTGCCCTTTCCCGCAACACAGAGCACCCGTGAGCCGAAGCCCAGCAAGAAAACTCATACAGTTCATAACATATGCAAATTATACAATTAACATATCAGATAGTCCACAGATAAACAGGTCATCCATTAGACTAAGCAAACACGGCCATGCCGCCCCAAAAGCCTTACCAAAGCCTGGGGTCTCGGTTCTCACCGTAAGGATATCTCATGTATCCATTGGGTCCTACCCTGACTGTAAGCATCCCATATGCTAAGTGTTACTTCCGGCCTCGCTGCCGTTCTCGACCTTTCGCCGTTCTCGGCTCCATTGCCGTTCTCAGCCTTGCCGCTCTCGGCCTTAGCCGTTCATTGCACTGTAATCACACATATAATACATTTCGAACTAATCATTCAAACATATAATAATTCATTTAAGGTTATGCATTAGCACATAATACAATCTAGGGCCATGCCCTGTAATAACACTATGGGCCCATGCCCTATTCTCGGGTGCTACAGTTTTCTTACCTGTATCCCGAGCTTTCCGATGCACCAAGGCCACAAGCACAGTCCTCTAGCACGAGCCTCTCCGAAATCCTAGTCACAACACACATAAAACACCTTTTAATACTAACCAACCCAAAACCACTTCCCGGGACCAATCCCGCACTCTCGGGACCTCTAAATTCCTAAAACAATTCATTGGAAACATCCCCCGAACCCCCGGAGCAAAAGCTCAAAACTATAAATTTTCTTGTCCTGAAAAAGGCGTAGCGCTGCGGCGCTACCCGCAAGGGCCGCGGCGCCCAAGAACAGGGCCGCGGTGCTCCTTCGCGAACCCAGAAATCTGGGTTTTTCCTTTGCATTTCTCGAGCCAAAACACTCCCAAATCATCCCAAAATCACACCTAAGCCCCAAAACCAACTCAAAACTCCAAATAGACCATCTTACAACCCATAAACACTAATATCAAGATCAAAAACACAATCACACCCAAAATTCCACACCTTGATTTCAACTTCAGAAAATTTAAACCCATAGCTCAAAACTTAAATCATGCTTCAATTTCTTGAACCAAAACAGAAACAAGCCTTAAATTTACATAGAATCCTTACCTTGAATGAAGAATCCAACCCTAAGCTTCCTTGATTCATCTCCTAAGTCTCCAAATTTCAGCTCCTTCAACTCCTCTTCTTCTTCTTCTTGCCCTAGCTTTTCCTCTAGCTTTTCTTCTCTCTATTCTTTAACAAAACCAAAATATGACCAGCCCAAACCGAGTACCCCATATAACCCAGCTGTAATTTGTCTAAACCCCTTGCCAAATGACCATTTTACCCTTCCTTAAATTCCCCTTTCTAGCTAAACCTCAAGGGCCTTTTTGTCATTCCTACTTTCTTGCAATTCTACCACTTCTTTCAACCAAACTTGTTACTCTCAACGGTTACTTACAGTAACACAAATTACCATATCGCCAAAAACCATTAACTCACAAGAACCCAATTACAAAATCCCCAAAATACGCCTAGGCTCCCTCCGAGCCGGGTATAAAAATCCCGTTGTAACATTTGAGTTAACTAGCTCTCTAGGACGGTCTTGGCACGTGCATCACAATAATGACACCACCCTCACGTGGTACAAATCACATAATACAATTATCACATAGATGCCCACAGCGGGCTAAAATTACCAATTTACCCCTATCATACAAACGGGGTCCACATGCATATTTATTTCACCTAAACATGCATACTAATCACATATTCATTAAATTCACATAAATTAATGCAATATAACAATTATTGCCCTCCAGGCACACTAATCAAGGCTCCAAGCCTTATTAGCAAATTTAGGTCGTTACACAGGGAAAGGATCCCCAGTTAGTTGAACGTAGGGAGAATGTCCTAGCTGGAATGATTAAGGACTTCTCTATCTCAGAGATGGGCCTATTGAAGTATAAGGGACGAATTTGCGTACCGATTGACTCAGATATTCGGCGGGAGATTCTGGATGAGTCTCATACCACTCCCTACTCTTTACACCCAGGTACTACGAAGATGTACCAAGATTTGAAAGTGTTGTATTGGTGGACAGGCATGAAGAGGGATGTGGTAGACTATGTGGCAAGGTGCCTAACTTGTCAGCAGACAAGGCTGAGCATTAGACGTCAGCAGGATTATTGAAGCCTCTAGGGATTCCCGAGTGGAAATGGGAAGATATTACCATGGACTTTGTGGTTGGATTACCAAAGACCGTGGGTCAGCATGACTCTGTGTGGGTGATTGTGGACAGGTATACTAAGTCCTCTCACTTTTTACCTGTGAGAATAACTTATATTGTGGAACAGTACGCTGAGCTTTGTGTGAAAGAAATTGTTCGACTTCATGGGGCTCCGAGGTCGATAGTATCCGATAGAGACCCCACCTTCACCTCCAAGTTTTGGGAGAGCCTGCAGAAGGCAATGGGCACACATCTACAGTTCAGTACCGCTTATCATCCTCAGACGGATGGGCAGTCTGAGAGGACGATTCAGATACTGGAGGACATGTTACGAGCCTATGTGTTAGATTTTGGGGGATCTTGGAGCAGATATCTCCCATTGATTGAGTTCTCGTATAACAATATCTATGAAGCGACTATCGGAGTAGTTCCGTATGAAATGCTGTATGGAAGAAAGTGCAGGTCACCGATACATTGGGATGAGACCGGTGAGAGAAGATATTTAGGTCTTGAGATGGTTCAGAGGATCAATGAGGCAATTGAGAAGATTAGAGCTCGTATGCTTGCCTCCCAGAGTCGTCAGAAGAGTTACTCAGATCTGAGACGCAGGAATGTGGAGTTTTAGGTCGGCGATCATGTGTTCCTCAGGGTTTCACCCCTGAGAGGAGTGAAATGATTTGGTGTTCGGGGCAAGCTGAGTCCCAGGTTTGTTGGCCCCTTTGAGGTTCTGGAACGAGTTGGTGAGGTGGCTTACAGGTTAGCAATGCCTCTAGCTCTATCAGGGGTTCATGACGTGTTTCATGTGTCCATGCTTCGGAAATATGTATCAGATACTACTCATGTGTTGAGCTATGAGAATTTGGAGTTGGATCAGGATTTGTCATACAAGGAGAAGCCTGTTCAGATCCTTGACAGAAAGGATAAAGTCTTGCGGAGCAAGACCATTGCCTTGGTTAAAGTGTTGTGGAGGAACAGCAAGGTTGAAGAGGCGGCATGGGAACTTGAGTCTGATATGCGGAAGCGGCATCCCAAGTTGTTCAGGTAATTTCGAGGACGAAATTCTTGTAAGGAGGGGATAATTTTAACACCCCAATCTGCTAATAAGGTTTAGGACCTTGGTTAGCGTGCCTGGAGGGCAATAAATGAGTTAACCAGTTAATATATGAATTTGAATGAATATGTGATTAGAATGCATGTTTAGGTGGTATAAATATGCATGTGGACCCCATTTGTATGTTAGGGGTAAATTGGTAATCTTAGCCCGTTGAGGGCATAAATGTGTTAATGGTATTATGTGATTTATACCACGTGAGTGTGGTGTTATTAATGTGATGCACGTGCCGAGACTGTCCTAAAGAGCTAGATAACTCAAAAGTCACAACGGGATTTTATACCCGGCTCGGGAGGAGCCTAGGGGTACTTCGGGGAATTTCGTGAGTTGAGTTGGGAATTTGTGGTTAATGGTTATTGGTGATTGAGTAACCTGGGTAACCATTAGTAACTGCTGAGAGTAACAAGTTGTAATGGAAAGTGGTAGAATAGTAATAGAAATGAAATGACAAAAAGGGCCTTGAGGCTTAGTTAGGAAAGGATTACTATGAGGGGTAAGATGGTTATTTGGCTAAGGGTAGATAAGCTTCAGCTAAAAGGATAATGATTCACGTATAACACTTAGCTAGAATTGGGTTTATGCTGAAATTGGAGAAAAGGCTAGAAAGGAAGGGAAGCAAGAGGGCAGGTGAATTCTTGAAACCTAGGAGGGAATTAAGGGAGTTTGAGGCAACCAAATTAAAATTTTAGCAAGGATTGATCAAAGGTAAGAATTTATGCTCTGTCTTTGTTGAGATTAAGCTTGAATTTACAGAGATTAAGTGTGGGAACCTAAAAGAAATATGGCTAGTTTTACTTGGAAATTCAGTAGGATAATCAAAAGAAAAGGGGGCTAGAAGATGGAATTGAAAAGAGTTCAAGCTGAGCATTGATTGAGGTATGAATCCTTAGCATGTTTAAATTGCGTACCTAGTGTGGTTTAAGATTTTAGAAGTGTGGTTTGCAGTTTTTAAGCTTTGGGTTATGTTTTAGAAGCCATGGTTTGAACTTCTGAAATTTGAAACTCAAGAGTGGATTTTGAGTGTGATTGAGTAATTGAGTTTGTTTTTTATGTTTATAGGTTGTTAGAGGGTTCATTTGGGGTTTTAAATTGATTTTGTGGCTTAGATACTTGTTTGGGTTGAATTGGAGTCGTTTTGGCTTGGGAAAAATGCAGGGGAAAACCCAGATTTCTGGGTTCGCGAAGGAGCGCCGCGACCTTGTTCTTCGGCGCTGCGGCGCGAGGCTGTTTCTTGGAAGGGGGAGTGCTCTCTGACTTGTTGGGCACCGCAGCGCTGGGCCGCGGCGCTAGGCTATTTTCAAAACATGGAAATTTTACAACTTTGAGCTTTTGCTCCGAGGGTTCGGGGGATGTTTCCGATGTATTGTTTTAGGAATTTGGGGATTCTGAGAGTGTGGGATTGGTCCCGGGAAGTGGTTTTGGATTGGTTAACATTAAAGGATGTTTTATATGTGTTGTGACTAGGTCTTCGGGGAGGCTCGGGAAAGAGGACCGTGCTCGCGGCTTTGGTGCATTGTGAAGCTCGGGGTACAGGTAAGAAAACTGTAGCACCCGTATAGCAGGGCTTGGGCCCATAGTATTATTGCAGGGCGCGGCCCTAGATTGTATCATTGCTAGGATGTAGCTTAAAATAAATGATTATGTATTTTATTGCTATTTGAGAATGCTAAATGTGGTAATGGCAGAGTGAACGGCAAAGGGGCCAGGAACGACGAAGGGCCGAGAATGGCGAAGGCCGAGAATGGCAGTGGGGCAGGGAATACCACTTAGCACATGGAGTGCTTGCGATTAGTGTGAGACCCCAATGGATACATGGGATATCCTTACGGTGTAGACCGAGATCCCAGGCTTTGGTAACGCTTCTAGGATGACATGACCGTATATGTGTTTAAATCTTATGGACTGTCTGACTAGATATGAGTTATCTGCTATAGTGATTGTATGATATGCATATATTGTGTGTTGTATGAGTTTTCTTGCTGGGATTCGGCTCACGGGTGCTCTGTGTTGCAGGTAAGGGCAAAGAGAAAGTCAACCAGCCATGAGTACGGAGAGCGTGGAGGCGGCGCGTACATGTTCGGCCTACCCGACCGCTTTGGTTGGGGGCATTTTTGTGAAATGGCTGTACTAAACTCTGTTTTTGGTAATTTGTCAACTGTAAAACTATTTTGAGTTGTAAATAGTTTACAAACCTCGGTTTGGGATCCCAAATGTTAAACTATTGGAACTTTTAGTGAAATAGAGTACTTTTGAAGATTACAGCCTTGTCTTTTTGCTTAATCACACTGTTGTTCTAAAAACCTCGTTGAGCGAGTTAATTGCACATTTTAAACTCACTTAGTAACGACTCTAAGGTAGTAGGGCGTTACACTTGGGCTTTTGAAAAGGAAAGTTTTTTAATGCAAAGGTGGTGAATGTAACGACCCAAATTCGCTAATAAGGCTTAAGGGCCTTGATTAGCGTGCCAGGAGGGCACGATGGGATTTATGTGTGATTTATGAGTTAAATGCATGGTTATGATTTAAAGCATGTTATTTGGCTATTTGTTTATCTGAGATGCATGACTATGTATATTAGTATGCATGTAGGCCCGGATCGTGTTAGAAGGGCGTAATTGTAATTTTGGCCATGTTGGGCATAACTGTATTGATATGTGAATTGTACCACGTGAGTGTGGTGTTATTATTGTGATGCACGTGCCGAGACGGTCCTAGAGAGCTAGTTAACTTAAGAGTCACAACGGGATTTCTATACCCGGCTCGGGAGGAGCCCAGGGGTACCTCGGGAATTTTATGGCTAAGTTGAGATTTAGCGGGTAATGGTTATTGGAGATTTAGTAACCTGGGTAACCATTAGTTACTGCTGAGAGTAACAAGTTAGGTGAAAGAAATGGTAGAATTGCAATATAGGAGAAAGGACTAGAATGCCCTTGAGGTGTAGTTAGCAAAGGGTTTTGATGAAGGGGTAAAATGGTCATTTGGCTGGGAAATTGATATATTGCAGCTGGGTATTAAGGGATACACGGTTTGGGGGCTTGGTCATTTGATGCTTTGATAAATTGAAGAGAAGAAAAAGGAGAGCAAAAAAAGCTAGGGCATGAAGAAGAAGAAGGGAGCTGAAACTTGAAGACTTAGGGGATGAACCAAGGAAGCTTAAGGTTGGATTCTTCATTCAAGGTAAGGTTCTATGCAATTTTAAGATTTTTTTCTGTTGTGGTTTAGGAATTTGAAGCATGGTTTAAGCTTTTCAAGCTTTGGCTTATGTTTTTGGTTTATGGGTTCAGATTTCTTAAGTTGAGATCAAATGGGTGGATTTTGAGTATGATTGTGTTATTGAGTTGGGTTATGATGTTTATGGGTTGATGTATGGTCTATTTGAAGTTTGAAATTGGTTTTGGGGTTTAGGCAATTGTTTGGGATGATTTGGAGGGGTTTAAGTTCGGGAAAAACGCAAGAGAAAACCCAGAAAATCTGGGTTCGCATATGAGCGCCGCGGCCCTGTTCTTGGGCGCCGTGGCGCGATGTTGCATTAGGAGAGGGGCAAGTCGCTGGGCGCCGCGGCCCTTGAGGGGAGTGCCGCATCCCTAGGCCATTTTGGCAGGCAAAAATTCTGGTTTTTAGGGCTTTTGCCCGGGGACTCGGGGGACGGTTCCAATGTATTGTTTTAGGGAATTAGAGGTCCCGAGAGTGCGGGATTGGTCCCGGGAAGTGTTTTTTTTTGGGTTGGTTAGTATTGAAGGATGTTTTATGTGTGTTGTGACTAGGCTATTGGAGAGGCTCGTGCTAGAGGACCGTGCTCGTGGCTTTAGTGCATCAGGAAGCTCGGAGTGCAGGTAAGAAAACTATAACACCCGTAGGATAGGGCATGGGCCCATAGTGTGATTGCGGGGCACGGCCCTATATTGCATGATGAGATGATTGCAGGGCACGACCCTATATTGCATTACATGTTAGGGTGCAGATTTAAATAAATTAGTAACACTTAGCACATGGGATGCTTATAGTCAGGGCAGGGCCCGGTGGATACATGTGATATCCTTACGGTGAGGACAGATACCCCAGGCTTTGGTAAGGCTTCTGGGGCGGCATGGCCGTGTTTGCTTAGTCTAATGGTTGACTTACTTATTTGTGGATTATCTGATATGATTAACTATATATTTTGCATATGTTATGAAATGCATGAGTTTTCTTGCTGGGCTTCGGCTCACGGGTGCTCCGTGTTGCAGGTAAGGGCAAAGGCTGAGTCAACCAACCATGAGTACGGAGAGCGTGAAGCGACGCGTACATGTTTGGCCTGCCCGATTGCTTTGGTTGGGGGTTTATTTGAAAATGGCTGTAATAATCTATGATTTGTAGAACTGATCAACTGTAAACTCATTTCAAGATGTAAATAGTTTTCAAACCTTATTTTGGGATCCCAATTGTTTAATACTAGAAGTTTTTATTAAGTCAACGCATTTTCAATGATTACAGCCTTAACTTTTATTAGTCACACTTTTGTTTCAAAACCCCGGTAAGCGAGTTCATTGCACTGTTTTGTCTTAAAACTCACTTAGTAACGGCTCTAAGGAAGTAGGGCGTTACAGTGAAGTTCCAAGACTGATTATCCTATTTATACATAAATTGTGGAAACTAATCTAGGCCATCTGATTGGGTTAGTTCGAGATCCGAAGGCCAAGATTAAATGAAACATAAGGCGGTAAAAAGTTGACAGGGCAGTTGTCTCAGTCCTCGAAACCCGAATGGACGCCAATTGCAGGAAGCCACGCATCCAGTAATTGAGTAGTGGGCAGCACAATTTTATATGGCAGAAATCTAAAAGCCTTTACTATGCATATCAGAGAGTGATGACATCAAGCACGAGTAGGAGCTTGGGGGAAAAATGTTGTACCGTAAAATTAGCACGAGTTTAATTACTCAGCTCAGGTACAGCTGACAAATGAATGTATGGAAAAATAGCCAAGTAAAATATCTGGCTAACAGTGATGTGAACAGTTCAAGTTTGGGGGTTCGACAGCACGATACATCCAACTTTAGGCACTCTAAGCTTACTACAAGCTAGGGTTTAGATATTCGTTCAACACGAACTCGGGTGAGACATTCAGCTCATGAGAACCTAGACGTAAGGCATACTGAAGTACCCCAAGAGACTCGAAGACTCTTTATCCGCTCATTAATGCCCAGGCTGTATCACATATCTATCATTTATTATCCGAGAGAGCAGGAGTATGTTTATTGTCTTATCAAATCATATCCCAATGTAAATGGGAATAATCTGTATTAATTATATACCTTAATTATCCATGCATTTTATTCAAGCCGTTACCCAAACATATCCATGGAATTCCCCTATAAATACTAGGAATATTGGACAGGAAAGGGGAGGACTATTTTTGTATTACCAAAACTCTGCAGAAATTGAGAGAGAAAAGTAATAATATTTACTCGTGGACTAGGTGAATTTTAACCACTGAACTACGTAAAAATGGTCCATGTTCGAGAGGGTATTTACTATTTCATTACGGTTTATAATCTAGCACTAATCTACCCGTTTAGTTTCTTAATACACTGTTGGCGAAAAACTGCGTCAACATCTTTTTGTTTATTGTTATTTTTATTTTCTTGAGAAGCTTTTGCTTGCCTTAGTTGGTACTTACTTGGGTCTAGATGATGACCAATCTAAAGAAATAAATTAAAATGCATTCATGTCACATATTAATCACCTCGCCTCTTTTTTGTGTTATAGGCTAATAGTACTCAAGTGTTAATGACGTTTGAAAAATCTTGATGATAGTGTTGATCCTTATTTTGTGTGCATAGCTTGACCAATAATTCTTGAACCCTTAAAGCTAGCAAGCCTTTTGGGAGAGCCTATGTTTCTAGAATTGCTTAGTGGTTCCTTTGAGGTGAAATCCTAGACAACACTTAACCGAGGACATCTTTGGACCGTTTGAGCCTTCCGAGCAACCTATTACATACTTTTTATCCCTAGTCACCCCCATTGAGCTTAATTGACTCTCTTAATTTCTTTACCACATGATAGCCTAGCAATATACACTTTCTTTTACCATACCCTTTGAGCACCTTGGTTTTGCTTGGATGTATGTTGAGTGTTGCATCACGAGGGAAGATGAGAGGAGTGTACCGTTGTTGAGTGGTATTTTTTTGAGTGCGTCCATTGTTTTCTTTTGTTATTTTCAAAATTGGGACAATATTGATTATTAAGTTTGGGGGGAGTGTGTGTCTCAGCTTAATGTTTTCTTGCCAAGTATATATGCTTATAATTGAAAAAAAAAACACATAAATAGAAAAAAAAAAAATTCACAGAAGAGAGTGTACCCCTAGAAATGAAAATATATATTTATAAAAGTTACAAATTATATTGATATAGTTAAAATCAATTTTGGCGGTGTAGCATCTTATAAATATATATATATATGTATATATGTCTCATTTTATTTGTTTCTTTCTCTCTTTCTACGTTAATAATAAAGAATAATGGCAAGAGTAGCATTGATTTTTGTGAGGTAATCTTTTGGGGAAGTGATGGTGAGCTCTCACTTGGTCTTGGGAAAATTAAGGTACTTTTAAGGTGAATTGAGCCTAAAATGACTTCTTTTAACCACCCTCACCTAAGCCTTACATGACAAGCTAGATAAAGTCCTTTTGATCTTTGGTTTAGTGTTTGTCTACATTAGTGGAGAGGGAATCATTAAATCGACCTATGGAGGCAATTATTAGGCTTTAGGATCAAGGTCTAGTTTGCTTTGGGGGAGAATTGAGAATGTTTGGGAAGAGCTATATATGCACTTTAGGGATAAACACTTGATTCTTGGTTTGATAGCATCATTCACATTTGAGGAATTTGGTTGAAAGCACTTACAAGAGGCAACATTTCACCACCATCTTCAATAAAAGTTTGAAAGCATTTCCCTTGTTAGGACAAATACTAAGTAAGCAGCTCCTCCTTGTAGTAGTGTCTTTTCTTTTGTTTATTTGGTGTGTTGTCTTGTAGTTAGTTTGTTTTCTTGTATTTCTTCTTTTTAGAGACATCACTCGGGACGAGCAATGAGATATGTTTTGGGGTGTGATAACTCTAGAATATAGAGTTATCTTTAATACTTTTATCTTATAATTTGATTAAAAAGATGAGTGATTTGTGTCTTTGTCTTTAGAATTGAGTCATTTTCATTTATTTGGGTTTAGGAGTTGGTTTTATTTTATGAGGGAAAATAAGTAAGACAATGATCAATTTGATGAAGTGGAAAGGAGCTAATGTGATTTAAAATGATAAGTTTTCGTGAAGGAATTCTTAGGAAGTTGTAGCAATGATGAAGCATTATGTCTAGGCAGCAAGCATTTCTTGGGTCAATGTGAGAAGTTGCCACCTCAGCAATATAAATCTAGTTTTTTAATTAACTTGACTTGGACTGACGATTAAATGAAGGGATTTGGGCCTTTAATTGTGTTGGTGCATGTTTAGCAAAAAGACAAGGAATGGAAGGAAAAAGGCCCACGCAGGCTTAAGGAAAAGAAAGAAAATGGGAGTCGTAGAATCATATATCAACTTCACTTTCCTTTTTTTGGGGGGAACCACGTACAACTGCCATTAGAGAGGGAAGTAGAGAATGAATAAGAAGAAGAGGAAAAATAAAGAAGAGGAAGGAGATTCAAAGAGGAGGACAAGAAGTGAACCACTTGGGGACACCTATTGGGGATTAATTTTCTCATCCTTCTCTTAGTATTTAATTTAATTTATTTTCTTTTATTTTTATTTACAATGTTTGCATTTATTATTAGTATTATAGATATTTTAATGACGAGGTAAACTTTTCATAGCTAGAATTGTTAATGCACCATAATGTGTTATTTTGGAACATTGTTAATGGTGCTAATGTGAAATTGAGTTTTATTCATTCAAGTAGTTTTAATGTTATTTACTTTCTTTTGCTTGGCCATCAATTGTGAGTAAATGAGTTAATTAATAATTTTGAAAATGTTTTAATTAGGGGACGTACAACTTCAATGGAGCCAGATTAAGTTCTTCGAATTTAATTTGTGTTAGTATAGACATATATTAACGCCTTGCATAATCTTTGTGGAATTGGTGCTTGATAAATATTCTTGAAGTTAGTTTGGCATAGACATATGTTAGTTTAATTAGAGAATTGATATCATAGTAACTTCGACAGAAGCCTATGACCTAAATTGGAATTTTAGATTAATTATTCCTAGTTTGCCACAGCATTAGCATCAAATTTACATTTTAGGATGAATTAATTTTTCTAGCTCATCATCATTGTCTTGCTCTCTCGTTCATTAGTTTATTTCATTTACTTTCTTTTGTAGTTTTTAGTTTAATCAAATCTTTATTACTTGTTTTGTTCCAAGTTGTTTAGTATTGATTTTTGCACGATTATTTGCTAATTCAATCTATGTGGAGACGATACTCGTTTATCACTTTATTACTTATTTGCCAACTGTGTACACTTGCACAATTTTATTTGCTTAAATTTATGCAACAGTGAGTATTCAAGTTAGTGGAATGAGTTTTAATGAAAAATAACTAGGGTTAGTATGCCATGCAAAGTGAAATTTGTTTTGCATTGTGTATTTAGTGTAGAGTCTTCATAATAAGTCTTTGTGTGAAATCTTGATTTGTGTGCTTGAATGCATTTTGAATGTGTCATTGTATTGTTGACTGTTTAGGGTCTTTTCCTCAACAAGGAAACTCAGTGAAGGGTTCTAGAGAGAACAAGGGGATTCACAACATTTGAGGTAAGAAGAGTGGAAATATGCGCACATGGTGTATGTTTAAGCATACAACCTTGTTATGGTTTCTTATTTTATGCTCTTATGTTTTGTGGTTGGTAATTTTATGATAGTGTTGTTAGCATGAGACTAGTTCTAGGACAACTAGATAGTTTACATGCTTGAATGATAAACTATAGGCGTGTTCTATGTAACTCCTACTTGTGTGAGCTCAACACTTGCAGGTATTATCATGGGTGAGTACAATTCATGGTAATGAGATGCCCCGTGGGAGATTTCAAGTGTGAGTATAGCACAACGCAGGGCAAATTACATTTCATGTCTGATTAACAATGATGTCAGTTGATTATCGTATGTGAGTAAAATGTGCGATATGAGACTTAGGTATGTGTGTGAGTACAACACGAATTGGATGTTTATTGTGGTATTGTGTTTATATTGCTTGTGGTTAATTGCAAAATTGTTATTTATGTTTATGTTATCTGGTTGGGGGAGGGTTATGTCCTACATAGCTCTTGTTACTGGGTGTTAGCTCACGGGTACTCTGTGTGGAGGTAAAGGCAAGACAAAGCAGTGAGTGGTGTGGGCTCGAGGCATGGATCTTACATGTTAGCGGTGGGCGATGTTTTAGAGTTTTAAAATGTTTTCGGATTGGAACGTTTTAGTTTTGGTTTTGGACTTGAAATGGTTTTCTAATGTCATTATGGTTTTTAGTTAAGTGTCAAACATTTTATTTTAAATAATGAGATCTCATGCCTAGTTTTATTTCAATAAATATGTTTTTCTGTCATAAATGTTTATTGATTTAAAATGGAATTTTATAAGTAATGTCATAGGAAATTGGGATGTTAGATCCTACACTGTCAACGATAAGGATGTCAAAAGAAAGATTTTTAGAGAGAGTGACTTAATTGTAAAGGAATTAACTTTCTAGGGCAAGGAAATAATAATGGGAAACTGATTAATTATGAATTAATTCATTATTTTACTATATAGTTTGTATTTTGAAAAAACATAGGTTAAAATAAAATATTAATCATCTTTCAATTAATAAGAAAGAGAGATTAATAATTATCTTATTTATAATAAGATATTTATTTAAAACTGATATTTTAAGATAAAGTTGATTTTGAATTAAATTTATATTTTTTTGGGATAAATATATTGTTTTAACTATTGATTAAACAAACAGTGGAGAAAATTAGGGATAACTCTAATGGTGTGGTCAACACACTCACTGTGCAGTGAGTGTGGCTCCACACACAGGGATTTTTGTATCCCTGAGATTTGAATTTTGAATTTCAAATAATTTGTTTGTTTAAACTTGAAAAATTATTCAATACATCTTCTCTCAATCAAATATCCCTAGATCCCATGTGTTGAGTACATCTAGAGAGTTATAAATAAACCTTTTGAATCCTACGTACCCACACATGTCCTTGTATGTTTGAGGATTGGTCTGGAAGAGCAAGGTGAGAGCTTAGAGAACCTACATTGGAAGATCGTTAATTTAATACAAAAAGATTCGAGGACACTTGATAGGCTACAAGAGGTAATCTCCAATCTATTTTTTTGTGATATAATATATCTATATATGTATGATCCTGGTTGGTATTAATAAATGTTATAAAAGACTCATTCTTATGTGTACTAGAGCAGTCTCCATATATATAAATATTAAATGCTATGTGGGTTTCATGCATTTGTTATATGTATGTTGATATATATATATATTGAATGGATGGATATGTTTTTTGAATGTATGGTTTAATGATGGATCGTTAATTATATGGTTCTATTGGGTTAGGAATTTGAATTTCTAGATCTTGTGTATGCCATAAAGAGCATAAGATTTTTGTAAATTTTCTTTTTGAAATATATATTCTAAAAATGTGTACACAAAGAAGAGAAGGGACCCGAACATTTCAGCTCGAGCCCTAGCCACACTAGCCCGAGTCGCGGTTCCCTGCGAACCTGCGCCCTACCACGTGCGCAAGCAAGGCGCACCAACGCCTACAACATACACAAGCTAAGGTTCTGCCTCATGCGCGTCCCAGTCCCCGAGCCTGCCTCCTGTGCCGCTGGTGCTCCGTACCCCTACGCCCTTGCTGTCGTGTCCCTTCGCCAGCTACCATGCAGAGGCCACCTGAGCCCTTGGCTCATGTCCTTGTGTTGCTGGCCCTAACCCTAGGGGCACCACACTTGTCGCCCAAAACTATAGATCCTATTTTTGTGCATAAATCTTTTATTTAAATAATTTTTAATTTTTTCTATTTTAAAAGATTAATTATCTTATTTTATTTTTGTTAGAAAAATAAAATATATTTTAGTTGGTCAAGATTTTATCTTAAGTTTAAATAATTATTTTAATTTGATTATTTAATTATTTAAATTCAACTAAATTAAAGAGATGACAAAAATGGTTATTTAATTAAATAAATTAATTAGAATGTTAGTTTCTAATTAATTAGTTTGGTCTAACAAATTCCTAAAGATTAGAAAGAAAGCCTAAAAGAGAGGAGAAACATTATTGGAGTCTAGCAAACAACTTAAAGGTCATTTTGTAATTTTATTTCTATTTTTCAAATTTTGTAAATTTAGAAATACCCAATAGTACTTGATTCATCAATTATTGTTTATTTATTGTATTTATTTAAATAAATGTTAATTGATGTTTGATTGATAATAAGATCATGCATTAGTCAATTACATGTCATTCATGAAACCCCACACAGTTTTCATTAATCATGCATCTTTTAGAAACATGATTATTTAGGATTGTCCTAATTATTTATGTGAATTGTTTTGGAGAAATCAATTGCATGTAAACTACTAGATATTAAATTAGTTAAAACTTGGTAACTCACACCATAATAAAGGCAATACTTTTAATAGGCCTTTAAGATACCAAACTTTATGTAAAAAGTGTTTTAGTAAAGTTAGATAAATGTAATGGGTAATTGTCTAGATCACATTAATTGTAGAAACAGACTCTTTTATAATTAAATATATTTTGTAATTAATTACATTCATAGGGTTATTAATAAACTAGTTATTAATTTGGAATTAATTGATTAGTTTAACAAAACACATTTTTTTCTTATATAGTAAGTGGGAGAAGGTGAACATCTCAATGTGACCTATGGTCTCCATTATTAGTACAACAATGTGAAATATGAATAGAGCCTCAAGGCGGCTTTGTTTCCGTCCTCCTAAGGAAGGTTTCAAGACATATTAATATCAAGGTTGGCTTCTTACGAAGATAGGAAGGAGTGATGTATTTTAGGTGTGGAATAGTAAATGTTAGTTTATGTGTTTTAGTTGATTGAATTCATGCATAATATTTACTTTCCAAATTATTGATATTTTTCAAATAGTAATATTATTGTATTTTATTTCTTTCAGTTAAAATGTCTGAAAATGACTGCAATGTAGTGATTGAACTTAATGATGAAAATATAGTATTTTGGAGACATGATATCGATATATTATTGCAAAGAGAAAATTTGATGGAAGCAGTTAAACTACCACCAATTCAATAACAACCAATGGAAGCTTCATTGAATGATCAGTTTGAGTACACCAAGTTGTTGAGAATATGTCATATGGCAAGGTATTATTTGCTTCAATCAATAAATATAAAGACCAAAAATACTCTACAAAGTCTTAAATCTGCATATGATATATGGGAGAGCATCCATGCTACATATGGACACATATATGATAAGGGATTTTATAAGAATGAAATCTTATCGACCAAACGTGAAATAATCACTGAAATTATGAAGAATAAGAAAGGTAAATAAGATTTATTCATTCTTATAACTAAGTGGAAAAAGATATGCCATCTTGAATTTTACAATCAGGATCCACTAACAATATTTTTTCTTCTATGTAGATAATTGAATCTTACAATTCAGATAAGGTTGCTCATGATATTCATGAAGTCAAAGAGAGAGAAAGCGTCTAGTTCAATAAAGCATTGAAAAAAAATCCTTTTATTTTATTGTTCTTTAGTTCATATTAAAAGAAAACTTTATTATTGTTTGAACAATATTTTAGTTTGTTTCTTTTAGTATTTTGAATTTTACTGCATGTATTGAATTTAGAATATTTTATTTATAATTCATTTATTATTAATTTTTTTTAGACATGCAAATAAATATTCGGACTTTAACGCTTTCATTTATTGAACAAATGCTAAATAACTCGTATTATTTAAAGTAGCTAAACCAAAAGGAAACAAAAGACATAAAGTTTCAAATGAGGATGACACATATCTTTGGCATCTTAGACTTGGTCATATAGGATTAGACAGGATAAACTAGTTAACAAAAGATGGACCTTTGATAGAATTAAGAGTTGGAACTCTTCTAGTTTGTGAATCTTGTGTAGAAGGCAAAATGACCAAACATCATTTCTCTACGAAAGACAACAAATCTAAAGAACCCTTGGAGCTTGTACATAGCTATGTTTATGGTCCAATCAATGTACAAGAAAGAGGTGGGTATGAGTACTTCGTCTCTTTTATTGGCGATTACTCAAGATATGGTCATACTTATCTAATGCTTAGGACATCTGAATCATTTGGTAAGTTTCAAGAATTCAAAGCTGGGGCCAAGAAAGAATTAGGTAAGAGTCTTAAAACACTTCGATCAGATCAAGGTGGTGAATATTTGGATTTATAATTCAAGGATTTCCTGTTGGAGTATGGTATTATGTCCCAACTCACAACACTTGGAACGCCACAACAAAATGGTGTTTCAAAAAGAAGAAATAGGAAATTGTTGGACATGGTCAAGTCTATGTTAAGCTACTCTTCACTTCCTGTCTCATTCCAGGGATATGCACTTCAAACAACGACTTCCATTTTGAATTTATTCCCATCTAAGACTATAAGTGAAACACCACTGGAACTGTGGAATGGAAACTAACCTAGTTTGCACCATTTTTGCATTTGTGGTTAACCTGCTCATGTTCTTAGACCTAAATCAGAGAAACTTGATTTGAGGGCTGAAGTGCGCATTTTTGTGGGCTACGCTCTAGAATGAAGAGGTGGTTACTTCTATAGCCCAATGACCAAAAGATATTTATTTCAACAAATGCGACCTTCCTTGAACATGACTATATGAATAACTATAAACCTCCAAGAAAGGTAGTATTGGAGGAACTCACAAGTGATAAGGTTCCATCACCTTCATCATCATCATTAAATGATAAATGACAAACCAAGAAAACCACTATTCCCGAAAAACAAGACCCTAGTGTAACGTCGTAGTGGGAGGATTGTGAGACAACTTGCTTGCTACGAACATGAGGCACATGTCCTTATTTCTGATACAGAGAAGGATGATCCATTAACCTTTAAAGAGGCGATGGATAATCCTGAAAAAGAGAAATGGCAAGAATCCATGAACCAAGAAATGAAATCTATGTATTCCCATTTTATCTGGGAACTTGTAGACCCCCCTGAAGATGTCAAGCCCATTGGGTTTAAATGGATATACAAGAAGAAAAGAGGTGTAGATGGGAGAGTAGAGACTTTCAAAGCAAGGCTAGTAGACAAAGGTTACACTAAAAAAGAAGGTGTTGAATATGAAGAAACATTTTCTCCTGTGGCCATGCTGAAATTCATTTGCATCCTCTTATCCATAGCTGCCACGTATGATTATGAAATATGGCAGATGGATGTCAAGACAACCTTCATTAATGGCTTTCTTGATGAAAGTATCTATATGGTACAACCAAAAGGGTTCATAGAGAATGGGGAAGATCAAAATGTGTGTAAGTTGATGTAATCCATTTATGGATTAAATCAAGCATCTAGATCTTGGAATATCAACTTTGATGAAACAATTAAAACACATGGCTTCGAACAGAATGTCGACGAAGCATGTGTATATAAATATATCAAAGGAAAAGTGGTGGTTTTCCTAGTTCCTTATGTGGATGACATTCTCCTCATTGGCAAAAATGTAGAGACATTGTCAAACATGAAGAAGTGGTTGTAATGACTCAACTATTTCTAAGACTTAGATCATTAAACCTACTAAACATAACTACTACTTTGAAGAGAACATACATGAGAAAAATTCATAACTTTATTGAAAACTTTAAAATAATATTTGTATTACATAAATGAGCTCATTGTTTTAAAATAAAACATTACTTTAAATGAAATTTTTTACAAGCTAAATGCAGAAAATACATAAAAACGTAATTTTAAGAGACTAAAGAAAATAATGTCATCCTCGAATCGACACGCAGCCCATCCACTCCATCCACCTCAACACACACGCCAAACTTCCAAGAATTCTTCCGCCTTTGTATCTATTTCCCTGCATAAAACTAAAAGTAAAGGAGTGAGCCTAATGCCAACAAGGAAAACTACTAACAACATAAAACATATACATAAATTATATCATAACCACATATACTATAAACATATGTCATACAATACTACAATGGTAATTATACTACTTGGGGCTTGTTAACTATGCAAGTCATATGCCCAATAAATTTGTGGGGCTTGCTAGCTAAGCAAGTCATATGCCCATAAATTATTGGGGCTTGCTTGCTAGACAAGTCATATGCCCAAGGTCTATAAACATACTATACATAATGTTAACATACAACATAAGATAAGATAACATATCATACAAACATACAAGATCTATACTATTTTCCTTATCAAAACTGAGATTTTTGAGAACAAATGCAGGACTTGGAACAGTCCTAAAACAAACAATAAGAATGGTGAGAATTTCTAAAGAGTAAAGCATAAATGTGGGAACTAAACCTTCAGAAAGAAACTTACCAAGAAAGATCCTTAAGTTTCAAAAACCTAGTCAAAAACCAATATCAAAAGTTAGGATATGAATAAAAAGAACTAAAGAAAAACTAAAGTAGTTTAAAGAACTGGACGTAGAGAATAGAATTACCTTAGTTAACCTTATGGATTGGTCTAACTTCAATACTGAACTACACTAATCCTCACTTCCCAAGTATTTTATAAAGCTTAAGAATGGCAAATATTTTTCCCAACCCAAGTGTTTATCACTCTATGGAATCACTAGCACCTTGGAGTCTCTGATCACAGCTTGAAGAGTGAGTGGAAGGGTTGGGTACTAAGTCCTATTTATAGAAGTAAGGAGTGAAACTAACCCCATTTTGATTTGAATAAAATAATGATTTTAAAATGAAAAAGAATTGAATTTTTGTCAATCAGAGGCTGAAGACTCGGTCAAAACGTTCAGAGGTAGGTCTAAGTAGTTGAGGCTTGTTTTTAAAAATTAGAAACAAAAATAAATTATTTTTACTAAGGGCGATATATCTCCCCTATGTGGCGATATATCGGCTCTGCCCTAATCCCGAGCCTCCGTTTGTACGATCATGCAACATCAACGTGTTTTCCGTATTCTTCGTCAGGCGATATATCGGCTCCCAGCTGCGATATATCGGCATACGTGAATATGTTAAACATGTAATTGCTCTTTTTCAGCATAATTAAGGTTGGATAACTGCTTTGACTGAGTCAAAATACGACCCTAACCGTTTCTTGTAGGTGCTATGGCTGCTATTTCTTTAATAAATCATTAAAATACTTAATTCCTGAATAATCATGCTTATGACAAGTGTCATATTCTTATTGGCTCTATCTAAAACTCAGGTTATAATAAATATCATATTTATGACCAGCAATATTAATCAAACCTTATGTTATAATTAATACTCTTAAACTATAGGTTAACTTATAAAATCCATAACTATTGCTAGGAGTTTCCAACTAAGTCCCGGTTTGAACAAAAATCCACGAAATCTAAAATACTACAACTACTACTAACTAGCTAACTAAGTAAACATTCTGGGACTCTACAATTCTCCCCGACTACAAAGAATTTTTTCCCCAAAATTTACTTACCAAACAATTCTGGATACTGAGCTTGCATGTCCTCCTCCAACTCCCACGTTGCCTCCCGTTCAGAACTATTTCTCCATAGGACTTTGACTACCGGAATACTCTTAGACCGTAATTCCTTCATCCTTCTATCTAGGATGCTAACCGGCTATTCCTCCTAACTCAAGTCTTTCTAGAGTTCAATCGTATCATACTTGAGAACGTGAGATGGGTCTGACACATATGTACGCAACATCGAGATGTGGAACACATTGTGACTATCTGCTAGAGCTGGCGGTAAGGATAATCTATATGCAACTACTCCCACTTTGTCCAATATCTCAAAAGGAACTATAAACCTGGGACTAAGCTTGCCTTTCTTCCCGAATCGCTTCACACCTTTCATAGGAGATATCCTTAAGAAGACTTGATCTCTGACTTTGAATTCCACATCATGCCACTTGGCATCCACATAACTTTTTTGACGACTCTGAGCAGCGAGCATACGCTTTCGAATTAGCGCTACTGCATCCTGAGCCTCTCTAACAGCTTCGGGTCCAAGTAGTTGCCTTTCTCCTACCTTGTCCCAATGTAACGACGATCGACACCTCCTTCCATAAAGTAGCTCATAAGGTGCCATCCCGATCGTTGACTGGTAGCTATTAGTATAGGAGAATTCTATCTGTGGCAAGTACTTACTCCATGATCCTCCAAAATTAAGTACACATGCGCGCAAAAAATCTTCTAAAATTTGTATGGTACGCTCGGACTGACCATCGGCCTGTGGATGAAATGCCATACTAAGACTTAACTTTGTACCCATGGCTTGCTCCAAACTTCCCAGAAATCTCGATGTAAACACCGATCCTCTATCAGACACTATTGTCTTAGGGATTCCATGCAGTCTTACTATGTCTTGAACATAAATGTCTGCGTATTGTTCTGCTGTATAGTAAGTCTTGACAGGCGAATAATGAGCTGACTTGGTTAATCTATCTACTACTACCAAGCCTGCTTATTCATTCATGGCAAACCCATCACGAAATCCATGGCTATGTCATCCCATTTCCATTCTAGAATGCTAAGTGGTTGCAATAAGCCTGTAGGTCGCTGATGTTCTGCTTTCACTTGCTGGCATACCAAACATTTAGACACATACTCTGCTATATCCTTCTTCATTCCTGGCCACCAAAACATTTCCTTAAGATCGTGAGTCATCTTGGTTGACCCTGGGTGAACTGAGTATGGGGTTTTGTGCGCTTCTTCTAAAATCTTCATCTTAATCCCTTTATCATTCGGCACATATACCCGATCCTTATATCTCAATAAACCTTGACTTGGTATTGAGAAATCTGTGGCCTTCCCTTCTCTAACTGCATCCATATGTTCTACTAACATGTCATCATGCCCTTGCCCAATCCGTATTTCTTCTAACAGAGTTGAATGGATGGACAAGTTAGCCAGTTTACCAATGACTACTTCTACTACAGCATTGATCAGCTCCTGCTGTAGCGGCTTTTCTATTCTGGCTAATGATGCTAGACTTCCATAATTCTTCCTACTTAGTGCATCAGCAACTATGTTTGCCTTTCCCGGGTGGCATAAAATTTCGTAGTCATAATCATTTACTAGTTCTAACCACCTGTGCTGCCTCATGTTGAGCTCCTTCTGAGTGAAAAAATACTTTAAGCTTTTGTGGTCCGTATAAATCTCACACCATTCTCCATAAAGATAGTGATGCCAGATTTTCAATGCAAAGACCACTGCTGCCAACTCCATATCATGTGTTGGATAGCTTTAGCTGCCGTGAGGCATAGGCTATCACCTTGTCATTCTGCATTAGCACACAACCCAACCCTTGCTTCGACGCATCACATTAGACTACAAACTTGTCATTGGGTGTCAGTACACAAAGTACTGGTGCTGAGCATAGCTTATCCTTTAGCAACTAGAAACTATCTTCACACTTATCATTCCAGTTGAACCTCTGCTGCTTCCAAGTCAGGTTGGTGAGCGGAGTGGATATCTTAGAAAAGCCTTCTATGAACCTCCGATAATAGCCTGCTAGTCCCAGAAAACTTCTTACTTCAGACGCGTTCTTTGGTCTTGGCCTATCCTTCACAACCTCTACTTAAGATAGGTCTACAACAATTCCATCCTTGGATATTATGTGGCCGAGAAATGCTACTTGTCAAAGCCAAAATTCACACTTCTTGAACTTGGTGTATAACTAATGCTCCTTTAGTCACAATAAGATTAACCTTAAATGTTCCTCATGCTCGACTTTATCCTTTGAGTACACCAAGATATCGTCAATGAATACCATAGTGAATTTATCTAAGTAGTCTTTAAAGACCCTATTCATTAAATCCATAAATGAGGCTGGAGCATTGGTAAGACCGAAAGACATGACTAGAAACTCATAATGTCCATAACGAGTTCTAAAAGTTATCTTAGGAATGTCTTCTTCCCGTACCTTGAGCTGATGATACCTGGACCGTAAATCAATCTTTGAGAACATGGTCGCTCCTTGGAATTGATCAAACAATTCGTCAATCCGGGGTAGCGGATACTTGTTCTTAATCGTCACCACATTCAGCTCACGGTAATCTATGCACATACGCATACTCCCGTCCTTTTTCTTCACGAATAGAATCGGTGCTCCTCATGGAGAATGACTCAGTCTAATGAATCCCAAGTCTAAGAGTTCTTGTAGCTGCATCTTTAACTCCTTGAGTTCTATAGGTGCCATCCGGTATGGTGCCTTGGAGATAGGCTCGGTGCCCGGTACTAATTCGATTGTGAAGTCAATTTCTTGAGTTGGCGGCAACCCTGGTATGTCGTCAGGAAATAATTCTGGAAATTCCTTTACAATATGAACGTCTCCAACTTTTAGCAGTGTTTCCTTGACCACATCCGTGACACTAGATAAAAATGCTTGACATCCTTTTTCTATCATCCTCTGAGCTTTAAGTGATGAAATAAGCGGTGTGTGTAGACCTGAAACCTTTCCCATAAAGCATAGTCTCTGACCGTCAGGAGTTTTGAACATCACCTTCTTACGTTTGCAGTCGATGGTTGCGCCATGCCTTGCTAGCCAATCCATTCCAAGTATCATGTCGAAGTCTTTAATCTCCACTTCTATCAGGTCTCCTTCTAGTTCTACGTCCTCTATCTTGATCGGTATGCCTCGAACTATCCGTGATGATAGGACTACTTCGCTCGAAGTCAATTCAGTTACAAACCTAGTTCTAAATTTTTCACAAGGTTTGTCTAATTTCTCTATCATTCCTAACGAGATATACAAATGAGTGGCTCCCGAATCAAATAATACATAACATATATTATGGAGGAAAGAAACCTGACCTGTAACTACTTTATTGCTAGCATCAGCTTCTCCTTGGGTTAAGACAATTACCCCGGTAGGAACCATCTTGTCTTCCTTTTTCCCCTCTGGCTTGAGCTGGGGACAGTCTCTCTTCCGGTGTCCTTCCTGACCACAGTTATAGCATCCCTTGGTGTTTTCGCGGCACTCACCAAGATGTTTCTTTTGGAATTTAGCACATTGAGGGTATTCTACATAACCCAGCCTATTACCTCCATTGTTTGTCCATGCCCTTTTATCATTAACGGACTGCTTGTTGTCAGGATGCCGTCTCTTCTGGCCATTACTATTGTTGGTGGACTGATTGTTGTTGTTGTTGTTCTGACCATTCTGAGGCTGACTTTGATGTTTAGGCTCAGGCTTACTGGCCTCTTTTTTACTAACGTTTGCTTGAAGCCTTTCTACTTCTATTGTTGTTTCTAGAACATCAACATAAGTAGTATTTCTTGGGTTGGCTAGCTTAACCCCTAATTCAATCTTTGGTCAAAGTCCTCTAACAAACTAAGTCACCCTCAGAAAGTCAATTGGAACCAACTCTGGTGTAAACTTGGCTATTATGTCGAATTGCCGAGCATATTCTGCTACCGTCAAGTTGCCCTGCTTCAGACTAGCGAACTCCTCAACTCTTGAAGCGATGACTGCCGAATTGTAGTACTTTTTGTGGAACAGCTCCACAAATCTGGTCCAAGTCATGGTGGAGATATCATGAGTCAGCTGAATTAAGTCCCACCATATTCTAGCATCCTTCTTTAGTCGAGAGGAAACGCACGATTGGCTCCACATTTCTGAGCCATTCTTCCGCCTTGAAGGGGTCTGTTGTCCCTTCAAAGTTTGGAGCGTGTTGCTTACGAAGCCACTCATAATTTGGCTCCATTTGCTGAGCTGGGTATGGCGCATAGTTCGCCATTGGCCATCCCCCATATGGACCAACTTGTTGGGGTGTTGGGGCCATTTTTGAGACTGTGGTTGCGACTAAGGCTGAGTCTGTTGTCATTGTTGCTGCAGTAAGTCCTCAACTTGTTGTCGTAGCCTGGCAATTTTTGCAGTGTTGTCAATCGAGGCGGTGATGCACTTCGGTTAGCAGCAGCAGCATTGGTTGCACGCCTCCCCCTTCTTCGAACTGGAGGGGCTTCATTTGTCTCAAGAGCGACGTTGGAGGCATTGACATTGTTCCGAGCAGATCTTCTGAGCGACATCTTCAGCAGAGTTCTAACAGTCAAGAATAACATGTTAGAACTTACCATAATAGGCTCTAAAGCAAAAACTTAATCTAAGTAAACATAACTCGGACCTATTAATTATGATTTCTTATGAAAAGAATTATATAAGCCTTCTTTATAATTAGGGTGTCTTTCTAAACTTAGAAAATAAGGCATCCTTATTATTTTCTAAGTTTGTTTCTAATTGTCCTATATGGCTTAATTCTCAGGCTCGAAACTCATTGTTGTTCCAAAGTAAACCATACTGAGGGAGGACTGGGATCAGTAAAATCGTTCCTACTACTATGGCCCCCTAACTCTCAATATAGAACCCTGGTTCATTGATTTGTATCCACCTTCACCGAACAAAGTCATTATTTATTAAATTTATTATTTATTATGATTGCAAAATAAAATCAAACTCATACATGTCATCAAAATAACAATGATATTAATTTGGAATTTTTTTTTCACTAAGTACAATCATAAAGGAAAAATAATAAATAAAATAAATAAAGAAATTAATCTATTCTACAAATCGGGATCTTCTACATCAGATCCTTCATCTAATAAGTCATCATCTATCTCTTCATAATCATCATTTTCGCGAGCCTCAAAAATTCCTCGGGGAAGATTCGTAAAAATTCTATTATTTTGTTCTTGTGTGAATTGGAATTCCATCTTAGAGGTAAACTTAATTATGAGAAAATAATATTTCATAGCCGGTGGTATTTCATCTTCAACATCTATTGTCTCCCACATATCTTCCAAAGCAGCAATTACAAAAGGAAAATCTTTAAAAAGCCTAATTGCTAAAATATATTGCTCCGTAGCTCTCATCATTATTTGCTCAGTTGTTTGGAGATGAACTATTTGATTATGGAATAAAAGAAATCTCTGAGTGATTCTTTCTAATATTCCTACTGTATTTCTTGGTTCTCTAATCCTTTTTAAGCCCTTAATGGATCGGATATCGTTATATGATAAAGCTCCATCCATTCTTAACTGAAAACATAAGATTAAAACATTATCTAAAACACAAAAACATAATAACTAAAACATAAATACTTACATTGGCGGTTAGATTCAGAGCTTGAGCATGTATATCAAGGAGAATTTCATGTAAATGGACCATTGCTTTGATACCAACTGTAATGACCCAACTATTTCTAAGACTTAGATCATTAAACCTACTATGTAACTACCCAAAATCACTAATATGGCTTAAGGGCCTTGATTAGTGTGTCGGGAGGGCATAAGTGGTTTATGTGTGAATTTATTAAATTAACGTGTGATTATATGATAAACATGCTTGTATGGTTATATGAATGTAAATGTAATTATATGTTATGTTTGGGAGAACCACATTATTATGTGGGTAATTCTGCAGCGTGCGACTCGAGGCGATCCTAGGGAGCTAGTTAGCGGGAAGGTCACAACGGGGCTTAATACCTGACTTGGGGCAAGTCAAGGGGTATTTCGGGTATTAGATGATTATTTGGGTTATCGGGATATGGAAATAAATATATGGAGATATATTTGAGGTTAGGAAGCCTAGGCAGGAATATTGGGGAATTTTACCATTTTGCCCTTGGGGACGTTTACGGTACCCCGAGCCTCGGGATTGACTTAATTAACTAAGGTTAGACTAAGTAAAATAGAAACCAGGAGAACAAAAACCCAAACTGATCCACTTTGCTCCTCTCTTCCTTCTCTTCTCCCTATTAAGAAAACTACTGAAACCTAAGGGAATTCAACTGGGAATTCAGTGGTTTGGGCTAGAATCTTGAAGGTTTAGTCTAGTGTTCAGCTAAGGAAACTCAACCAGGATTAAGGTAAAGGCTGAATTAAACTCTTGATCATTAGAATTATGAGCTTTGGCTGAGTATTGAAAGTGTTTATGGTTTTGATGTTTAAGGACTGAATTGAAGCTGGAAAGCTTGGGTTTAAGCTCAGAAATTGTTAAGGAAGTGGTTAATCAAAGAAGGTAAGCTTCAATTCGTAGTTTAGAGTTTAAATTCTAAGTTTGCATGACTGGTTTTAGAGTTCTTGAGTTGTGGGTTTCAGAAATTAAAATGGTATTTTAATGATTTTATAAGCTAGGTTTTTGTTGGATTGAGTTGTTAGAATCATGTTAGGAGTCTTGTGATCAATGGGTTTTGAAATTAGGGTACTTTGGGGTGGTTTTTAGCAAGGTTATAATGCTAGAAATGGTGGTTTTTCTAGGCATGAAGGGTTGGGCTGCGGCTTTGTTCTAGAGTGCCGCGGCCCTGTGAAGCAAGGAAGAGCCAAGGAGGTTCTGCAGTGGGGAAGGACCGCGGCGCCACATGGCAGGGCTGCGGTGCGTGTCTGTGGTCAGAGAGGCCTAGCCTCTATTTCAGGGGCGGGCCGCGACATGGGTTTCAAGGACCGCCACCCTTAAGAGCATTTTTGATCTTTTGGAGGTTTTAAGTGTGGGAACCTAACCTAGGGTGCTCTGGATCGATTCCACCACCGTGTTTGGTGGAATTCGATGACCCGGAAGCTAGAACTCCATCTGGAAATATTAACGCGATTATTAATGGTACTCCCTATCTTGGTTGTGACTAGGTATTAAGCTAGGGCTCGGGAAGCAGATCGTGCTCTAGAGGCGTTGCTCGTAATCAGTAAACTTGGAAATTAAAGGTAAGGAAACTGCACCCAATTGTAGATTTATAATGAGACTAAGGGCTCCCTATTTTGTATGCTTTGTAAAGGATGGTATTATTCCATGTAAACAGTAAACTAACGGCCTAAGAGTGCTGAAGTTTACACTAGCACATAGGGCGCGACTTGGCCACTAGTAGCTGAGGACAGCTTATTATTCAGTGAGCTCGGTTTAAGCGTGCTGGAGTCAGTGGGGTAAACAGAGGGTGCGACCTAAAGTGTCAACCCTGATTATTATGTGATTTTTTTGTTAATATTGATTGGTGGATTGTTATGCTGTATAGCTGGGTGATGATTAGTTGACTCTTTGGTTGAATCTTCATGCTTTGTGATTATTGTGGTATGTTAAGTGTATGAACATGCCTAAAGGGTTATCCAAGTGTTACTATTGCTTGTTATATAAGATGATATGTTTTCTTGTTGGGCCTTGGCTCACGGGTGCTTCGTGGTGCATGTAAAGGCAAGGGCAAGCTTGATTAGCCCTGATTTAGAGAACTCTAAGAGCAGAATGTACATGACCAGCTGTTTAGCCGCCACGGTTGAGGGGAGACAGGGACAGGAAAACCGTAAACATCTGTTTTGCCTTTAGAGAGGCTGGTGGTTGTCCGTACACTGGAAATTTTGTAAACAGACTTTTAAACACTATTTCTTTTGGGATCCCATGTGTAAAATGTTTAATTATATGGAAAGTATCTTTTGAGACCAAAACCTTTTAACCCTAGCACATTAATGACTTTAGCAATCACGTTTTCAACTGATTGACTTGATTAGCAAGTCCTGCCCCTTTATAAATACATAGTGTAGCGGTCTTGGCTATCCATGGCATTACATACTAGACATAACTACTACTTTGAAGAGAACATACATGAGAAAAATTCATAACTTTATTGAAAACTTTAAAATAATATTTGTATTACATAAATGAGCTCATTGTTTTAAATAAAACAATACTTTAAATGAAATTGTTTACAAGCTAAATGCAGAAAATACATTAAAACATAATTTTAAGAGACTAAAGAAAATAACGTCGTCCTCGAATCGACATGTTGCCTATCCACTCCATTCACCTCAACACACACGCCAAACTTCCAAGAATCCTTCTGCCTTTGTATCCATTTTCCTACATTAAACTAAAAGTAAATGAGTGAGCCTAATGCCCAGCAAGGAAAACTACTAACAACATAAAACATATACATAAATTATATCATAACCACATATACTATAAACATATGCCATACAATACTACAATGGCCATTATACTACTTGGGGCTTGTTAACTAAGCAAGTCATATGCCCAATAAATTTGTGGGGCTTGCTAGCTAAGCAAGTCATATGCCCATAAATTATTGGGGCTTGCTAGCTAGACAAGTCATATGCCCAAGATCTATAAACATACTATACATAATGTTAACACACAACATAAGATAACATAAGATATAACAGAACATATCATACCAACATACAAGATCTATCCTATTTTCCTTACCAAAACCGGGATTTTTGAGAACAAATGCGGGACTTGGAACACTCCTAAAACCAACAATAAGAATGGTGAGAAATTCTAAAGAGTAAAGCATAAATGTGAGAACTAAACCTTCAAAAAGAAACTTACCAAAAAAGATCCTTATGTTTCAAAAACCCAGTTAAAAACCAATATCAAAAGTTAGGATATGAATAAAAGGTACTAAAGAAAAACTAAAGAAGTATAAAGAACTAGACTTAGAGAATAGAAATACCTTAGTTAACCTTATGGATTGGTCTAACTTCAATGCCGAAATACACTAATCCTCACTTCCCAAGTATTTTATAAAGCTTAAGAATGGCAAAGCTTTTTCCCAACGCAAGTGTTTATCACTCTATGGAATCACTAGCACCTTGGAGTCTCTAATCACAGCTTGAAGAGTGAGTGGAAGGGCTGGGTACTAAGTCCTATTTATAGAGGTAAGGAGTGAAACTTACCCCATTTTAATTTGCATAAAATAATGATTTTAAAATGAAAAATAATTGAATTTTTGTCAATCAGAGGCTGAAGACTCAGTCAAAACGTTAAGAGGTAGGTCTAAGTAGTTAAGGCTTGTTTTTAAAAATTAGAAACAAAAATAAAAAATAATAATTACTAAGGGCGATATATCACCCCTATGTGGCGATATATCAGCTCTGTCCTAATCTCGAGCCTCCGTTCGTTCTATCATGCAACATCAACGTGCTTTTCGTATTCTTCGTCAGGCGATATATCGGCTCCCAGCTGCGATATATCGGCATACGTGAATATTTTAAACACGTAATTGCACTTTTTCAGCATAATTAAGGTTGGATAACTGCTTTGATTGAGTCAAAATATGACCCTAACAGTTTCTGGTAGGTGCTAAGGCTGCTATTTTTTTATTAAATCATTAAAATACTTAATTCCTTAATAATCATTCTTATGACAAGTGTCATATTCTTATTGGCTCTATCTGAACCTTAGGTTATAATAAATATCATATTTATGACCAGCAATATTAATCAAACCTTAATAATTAATATTCTTAAACTATAGGTTAAACTTATAAAATCCATAACTATTGCTAGGAGTTTCCAACTAAGCCCCGGTTTGAACCAAAATCCACGAAATCTAAAATACTACAACTACTACTAACTAGCTACCTAAGTAAACATTCAGGGACTGTACAGTGGTGGTTTTCCTAGTTCCTTATGTGAATCCAAATCCTAAGGGATAGGAAGAACAAACTCTTGGAAGTTTCTCAAGATAATTATATAGATAAGGTGCTTGAAAAGCTCCCTATGAAGAATTCCATGAAAGGTTAGTTACCGAACAACATGAAATTACTCTTTCCAAAGAGCAATGTCCAAAGACACCTCAGGAGGAAGAGGACATGAGAAAGTATCCCTATGCTTGGGAGTCCTATGTATGATATGTAGTGTACTAGGCCTGACATATGCTATGAAGTAGGGATTGTGAGTAGTTATCAATCAAATTCATGTTTGGAACACGAGAGATTATATGCGTGTATATTCATGGGCGAGTTAAACCCTACTGGATACACTGATTTTGATTTCTAATTAGACAAAGATAGTAGTAAGTCGACGTCTGGGTCAGTATTCACTCTTGGTGGAGGAGCTATAGTTTGGAGAAGTATTAAACAATCTAGTATTACGGATTCAACCATGGAAGTCGAGTATATAGCAGCTTGTGAAGTAGCTAAGGAAGAGGATTGGTTGAGTAAGTTCTACATTGATCTGGAAGTAGTTCGAGATATGGATAAGTCACTAATATTTTACTGTGACAACAGTGGAGCAGTAGCTAATTCCAAGGAACCTAAAATCCATAAGAGAGGAAAGCATATAGAAAGGAAATATCATCTGGTTAGAGAGATTGTGCACAGAGGTGATGTGACTGTTATGAAGATAGCGCAAGAACACAACCTGGCAGACCCATTTACCAAGACACTTTGTACAAAGTCATTTATGGGTCATATATAAAACATAGGATTAAGGGAGATGTCTCACTTGCTTTGAGGGAAAATGGGAGATCGTTAGGATTAATGTCCTAAAAGCATGTAAAGACATTTTATTGATTTAAATAAAAGTACAATTTTTTTTATATATGTGAATGTTTGAATTAATTATATAATAATATAAAGAATATTCCTTATTCATTCATGACAATATGAACTTGTATTAGTACGAGAGAATTAAGCTCATATATAATGAATAAAATAATCAATAACATATTAAAGTAAGGAATCTTTAATGAATGGTTATTAGTATGGTTTACTGAGCATAAGAGATGTGAGTGATCTATATTCAAATTACTGATGTGGATAGACATCTTAGTAAAGGTGTTGTATATAATAGATATTATATATGACAGGACCGATGATAATTAATTAACTTTATAAACTTATCGTTTAACATAAAGATTTAATTCTTATCATAATAGATGATCATTTATAGATCAGTCAAAATCCTGAGTATTCATGAACTCTTGTATGTGTTTATTGGATCTTTTGATTCACTCGTTAAGTCTTCTTAGGATAATGAGGCTAATGAATTTTGTTTTGGAGATTCAATATCATGAATCACTAGGTTATGATTTACAATAATGGAATCCGTACTTTTGTAATGGATCGAATATTGGTTCCCTTAAGGGTTACTTCTGGAACTGAATAGTTATTGAGCTCAAATCTATAATTTGATTATAGATTAATTATATGCTAGTGAATTAATCATACTGAAGGATCAAGAGATAATAAGAAGGATAAAATGGTAATCTTGACCAGCTCTAACTAACAAACCAATATATGAAGGACATAATTACATTTATTGATTATATCGATGGACTACAAGAGAAAACTTTGTAAATATAATTCTATCAATACTTAAAGTGCTATTCCATATTCATAGTGGACTAATCATGGAATTAATAAATAAGATTATTAGATTAAAGAGTTTAATTAATAATCTGGTTTATTGGAGCTTTGTATTAAAGGTCCATGGTCCCCAGACCACATTTGTCCTACACTATGAAGGGTAAGGATGTCAAAAGAAAAAATTGTAGAGAGAAGGAATTAATTTTCTAGGGCAAGGAAATAATTATGTGATAGTTATGGGCAATTGATCAATTATGAATTAATTAATTATTTAACTATATAGTTTTTATTTTAAAAAACTATAGGTTTGTTGACCCTCGATTTGGCCAACGACATGGAGTCAAATGTACGACAAAGTATAAAGCAAGAATGAGAAAAATGATCTAACGGAAAGGAAGAAAACACCAAGGAATTATAGTGGTTCGGCCCCAAAGAATTGTAATGACCTACATCCACTTAGTGATATTGTTATTATTGAATCTTAAAGTCGTGATCAAAGAACTAGGGTTCTTGAGTTTCACAAACCTTAGATGTATTACAATAAGACGATGAACAACTCACTTAAGTTCTTTTTTCTCTCAATATTTTGCAACAAGATTCAGGAAATGAAAAGTTTAAAAGTCCCTTCCTTGAGCTATTTCATTCATATTTATAGGCTCAAGGAGGGTTACACATGCTAACGTGTCCTATCTTTCCTTAATAATCGTGTATCAAGATCATAATGAAGAAATATTCAATGTAGTTATTATAAGATTACACTTAAAAAGAAAATAACTTAGGTTATGCGATCAGCCTGGTCGTATCAAAAATTAACCATGACGATGCGGTACACTTCTGGTCGATAGTCAAGCAGTACTTTCGCCACGTGTCAACCACAGGTGAGAAATTATCGCCACGTCATCAGCAACCATTTTTCGGGTAAACATTTGCCCCCCAAGTTTATTTAATGCAATAAGCAATAAGTAAACTTAGGAAATCGACTCTTCGAATACCCCACGAAATCTATCATAACCGCCTATGCTTTCTCAAAAAAGGTGACCAATCATGTCTAATCAAGTCTTTTCGGTTTCCCAAGAATGTGTCCGACGGCCATTTCACTTCCCCATACTTAGAAAAAGTAACTCATGATTACCTCTTTTAACGTGCCTTGGTCTTTATAAATAACCCCCAAGTTTATCATTTTTACCTTTTACCTACTTTTGCGTTCTTGAAGAACTCGTGCTCCAGAGCCCAAAAATTTTCAAGCATCTACGCTCGGATGTTCAAAAGCTTTCACCTTCGAATTTTAATCTTTATCTGAGTAAGCTTCACAAATTTTCTTGTCTTTTGAGTTACCATACGAAACTTCCTTATGCTTGCTTTCATTTCTGAACCCTTTTGTATTCTTGGCTGAAAATGTATGGGGATTGTTTGCATGTTGACATATGATTGATAGGGTAGTGAAATATTGTTCCGTAAGAGTTAAGAGCCAGTTTGGTAGTTGAGATTGTAGATTTAGGGCGTAAAATTGTAGTAAAAATTTGATTTTTAAGCTAGTTGAAAAACTAGGTTTTTCCTGCCCCTTCGGAGTTGAAAAAGCTTTTTCCTGAAAAAAATTTTACTTCCGCTTTTCAATGTGTTTTTCAAACTGCTCGTATAGAACTTAGGGTTTTTGTTAGAATGCTGCTTCCCATATAAAAACTTAATTTTTATACGCGAGCAATGCTATTCCAACTCTCAACACAAGCTTTTAAGCTTTATTTCTTACCTCCCCCTTTCTCTGCTCGCAGCTTTTCATGCAGGATCCGTGGGGAGGAGAAAGACCCATCGAAGATGACGTACTAGCTCAGCTGCTTGAGGACGAGGAGCAACCATCGTTGCTAATACCTAAAATTCCCTTTTCGCGCGCCACTACAAACACTCCATCGACCCTCGTCCAAAATATGGGTCGACCAAAAACTATAGCCCAGAAAAAGAAAACTCTCAATCCTTCAAATCAGCCGGCTGCTCGGGCTGAAATTCCCTCGACTAGTGGTCGAGCAGAAAATATTCCTGACCCAAATATCCAAACTCATGCTCAGCCCTGAAATGCCATTCAACCAGATGTTGAATGGTATGTTGTACCTGAAAGCCGGGTGACGATGAGGATGATCGCCAACTATATTAGAAAATATGGACTCCCGAGGGTGACATTAGTCTGACCCAATCAAGACCAATGGGTGAATTTGCCTGGAGGCGCTTTTAGCGCCTGGTCAAGGTACCATATTGAGGCAGGGGCTACCTTGCCTCTTCATCCTTTTTTCCAAGTGGTGGCCAACTACTTCGGTGTCGCCCCTTTCCAAATAACCCCCAATGGATATAGAATGCTTGCATCAATCTATATCCTTTATAGCCACAAAAAATGGCCTGTGCCATCACCCCATGAGGTTATTATCTGTTCGACCTCAAGTCTAACCCCATCCAAGAAAGTACGAGGTGTTTTCACTTTTGTCATCAGGAAACAGGGCGCACCTTCCTGACCGACACCACTCACATATTGAACGTGGGGAGGTAATACCAAGAGTATTTCCTTACGACTGACATGGTCGCAAACAATCTGGCCTTTACTCAAGGAGGTAACGCCTTTGTACCACTGGTCGTTAATCTTACTTTAATTTTTCCTCTACACTTTATTAGACTTTTAATGCCTTTGAGGCCCATGGTTGCGACCAGACCCCACTCCATACATGGAGTTAATATCAGCCCTCTTGGCCAGTATGACTTACGTGGAGAAAAGCGTTAAGCATCTGGTCACAGAGGCTAACCTTAGGCTGGTCGGCCTTTTGGCCCCTCATTAGGTTATGAGGAAGTCAACAGCGGGGAGTGCAACTGGCGGAGAGGTTCCCGAGCAGCACCCGGATGTGGAACAAACCCCTCTGAGGAGGGCCAATGGAGTAACAATCAGGGAACCTTCCAGCACCCCGCGGGCTGCTGCTCCTTCGCCCCAAAGGGAAAAGGGAAAAAGAAGGCCCACGAACCTCTCGAGCCCCTCAAAAAATCTTCGAATGAGAATGATACTGATCTCTCGCTCTTAGATAGCTTGCCGATTCCTTGTCACTTATTTGACAGGGATGGAAATTTTAAGTATGCTCCAAATTTAGATTCGGCCTTCTTCTTGCCAGAGAGTGAGTGTAAGACTAGTAGGGTATATAATGTAGCGACCAGTAATGATAGCTCGGGTATTTCATACAATTTTCTTTGTTTCTTTTCCTGACATAACATACTTAATTATTTATACTATCTCACTGTTCGAATATTTTCTTCTTTTTCAGATATGGACTCTAAGTGCGTGTTCGACATATACAGCGCCCCTGAGGCTCCTCTTCTCCTCTTGAGCAGCAGACTTCCCCTGCTCTTGTCGGGTCGACACCGTCTTCATCCACCCCAACTGATCAGACTCAGCTGGCTGGTCCTGCTTCCACTGGGGGCGACATAACAAGTCGTGTCTTAAGATCAGTTAAAGGCAGAGTCGCAAAAATTGTGAAGCATGATCGTTGCCGAGAGGTGATGGCTTCAACTGATTCAATGGACGTCGATCAGATCCTAACCCGCGCCTTGAATGAGTTTTCCAGTGTAAGTTGTCTTTTTCTATGGATACAACCTCCTTTATTCTCTACAGCCAGTCTAATCTCTGCTCTGATCGCAGGCAATTCTAACCCTTACTGCTAGTCGGCTCTGCTCAGGTGCCATCACCGAGCAGTCCAAGACTATGGAGCAACGATACATTGAAGAACTCAAAGCTGCCGAAGTGAAATACACCGAGAAGCTTGAGGCGGCACTCGAGGAAATGAATAAACTTGCTGTGGAGCTAAGGGAGAAGCAGAATGCTCTAGATAAGGCCATCGAGCAAAGGGACCAATTCAAGGATTCTAACCGCATTAACTACCATGAGGCTAAAAAGCTCGAGCAGGAGTTGGTTGCGAGTGGACAAAAGACTACAACCTTGGAGGGTCGTATCAAGAAACTTCAACAGGCCAACGCCAGCAATTTGGAAAGGTACAAGAACGCCACCAGTAAGTGTTATTATGACTTCTGGAAACACAACCAAGGGGCTGACTTCAGCTACCTTCCCGATCGCGCAAGGCACGCCGAGATAGTCTGGTGCGTTTCTCGACTGGTAGAA
Source organism: Humulus lupulus (assembly GCF_963169125.1). Lineage (NCBI taxonomy): Eukaryota > Viridiplantae > Streptophyta > Magnoliopsida > Rosales > Cannabaceae > Humulus > Humulus lupulus. Next base: position 141,878,378 of record NC_084800.1, on the reverse strand, counting down.
GAGGAGAGGGCAAGGGTACCTGCCTTGCCTGAAATCTCCTTGGCGACTGGCTTGGACGAGGCGGACAATGACTCTATAGATGTCGTCGACTAGGACACCCCTCAAGATCCTCCAGCCTCTTAGTCTTTTCCATATCTTTTAATCTTTTAATTATACGACCTACGGGTAGTGATGTAAAGACATTAATTTTTTATTGCTGGGTGGGCAGCAATTTTCCTTTTAATCAGACAATTACAACCAAGCAATACTGCTCGCGGTGTAAAGTAATTCGGTTTTGATATTATAATACATTTTCATTTTATTATAGCATCTGTTCACATGACCGAACTTAGCATAACACTTTGGTTTGATTTAACAAAATATAAAATTTTGAAAAATACAGTAAGTACCCTAGCATGCTTTGACTTATTTTGCTCATGTGTTTACATACCTTTTAATGATATGCTTTGCTTACTTGTACCTTATATGCCCCCCAAGTGATCAAGGATCGTCAGGTCCTTGTTCACTTGCCTTGACCAAAACCTGTTTGAACAATGCTACTCGGGTCAAAATAATTGAAATTGTAATACAACAAAAAAACACACGTAATGAGCAAATACTTGTAATAAATACAATAATTAGTGTGGATGCTGAAAATTCTACACCGGTAAAGAACCCACATCTCATGTGTAAGGTCCCTGAGAGATCCAAAGAAAACATGTCTGAAGTCCATTTGATTCCTCAAAGGAATGTCCAAATCAACCCTGCTTCAAATGACCACTTCGCCTCGCATGCCCCTGACGCCTCGCACGCCCAGGCGCCTCATGTGACGTGCTGCCCCTTTGGCACACCCACATGGGGCCATTTTGTAAGTGAGCATGCCTTGGTGCTTGATCATTAGTCAAGTCTTGCACGAAGCAACCTCATGGGATAGGGTAGTGGCAGTTTTGTAATTATGCATATGTCTCCCAGACAAAAATCATATATGTTACTGGGAAGACCTTATTTCCCTAGAAGGCTCTTTAGGGGGAGGTGACCTGATGACTTAGGAAAACACCATGGCCATCAGCAGATAGGGGCCAAAGCTGTGTACTCGCTTGCCCTATCAAGGCTATATATTAATAAAACATTATTTATCCATACTTGCCCCTGTGTGCTTCCTTGTTGCCTATGTGTTACTTGTTTGTTATCTTCGTTGGGCCATTGCGTGCCACTTGCCTTGTTGTGTGGATGTTCCTAGGAATGACTTGCTTTGTGCTTGCTCATACTTCGTTATAGCCTATTGCATGTCTGAGATGTGTATGTGGCTAACCACTGAGTTTGTTTGACTGTAGGTGTGTGTTGTAGGCTGACTTGCTAGCTTGAAGAGTCTGCAAGTGCTGCACGTTCCGTCTACTTGGAGTACCCAAATAGTCGGCCCGTGATAGTTGGTATCAGAGCCAAGTTAGGAAGAGCTTGGAAAAACACACTAATGGTGAACAACACTCACAGGATCGAAGCACTTGAGAAGCGTGTGGGGGAATTAGATGGCCTGGACGATAGGGTCAGGGATCTTTCCTCTGTAAGTCATAATTCTGGATTGTCAGATGCAAACAATTGCATAGCTGTGCTAGAGAAGGAAAACGATGTTATCCTATCCAGAATAATTGCGTTGGAGCAAAGAAACACTCCAACAAGTACTTCTGTTTCCCCTCGGTGGGAAGAGCGCATTGTAGCAGTGGAGCGCATGCTGAAGAAACAAGAAGTTTCCATAAATGACACTATGGAAGACTGCAGGTAGGTAGTTGGCGTGCTCAGAGAAGAAATGGCTGTGCTAATTGCCAAGGTAAACCTGACCATGCGAGCGGTTCGGAATGCCCCTGCAACAGGGCTGATAGGTATGGAATATGACCGAGTTAAAGTACCCTCACCGAGGCCCTATAACGGGGCTAGAGATGCAAAAGACTTGGAGAATTTCCTCTTCGACATGGAACATTATTTTAGAGCCGTGAGGGCCGATTCGGAAGACGGAAAGGTCGCCATGGCTACCTTGTACTTGTCTGGGGATGCCAAGGTCTGGTGGAGGACCAAGCATGATGACATAGCGAATGGTAGGTGCACCATCACATCTTGGGTAAACTTGAAGAGAGAACTAAAGACGCAATTTCTGCCAGAAAATGTCGCCTACATGGCTCGACGCCAGTTGAGAGAGCTTAAACAAGTCGCGACAGTCCGAGAATATGTGAAGAAGTTTTCGGGACTAATGCTCGATATAAAGGACATATCCGAAGTAGACAGGCTCTTCTGCTTCCTTGAGGGACTAAAATCATGGGCCAAGCAAGAACTCCAAAGACAGCATGTGTCTGACCTAGCCATCGCTCAAGCTGCTGGTGAACGCTTAACAGACTACACTTCGGAGATCAACCTACCGAAAAGGGCTACCCCTCCAACCAGCTCAGGTAGCGCTGGGAGTAAGAAGTCAGGGAAGTCCTGGAAGGGCAAGAGTAGGGGAGAGAAGAGGACAGCTGAGTCTAATTCTTCCAGTGGTACAGATGCTGCTGTAGGGAGGAAGCCGCTAGCTTGTTGGCTCTGCAAAGGCCCACATAAGTCGACAGTTTGCCCTTACAGGGGCAAGCTGGATGCCGTCATTGGCCAAGAACAACAGGGCGAAGGAGAAGAGGAAGATGAAGAGTACGCGCACATGGGCATTACCCGCCTATTGAATGCCCTCAAGAAACATGGAGAAAAAGGGAAGAAGACCCTGGGAAAGGGGCTAATGTTCGTGGATGCCACCATCAATGGAAAAGCTGCCAAAAGAGTTATGATCGATACTAGCGCCACCCACAACTTCATCTCTGAACTTGAAGCAAAGCAACTGGGACCAAATCTGGAGAAAGATGCCGGCCGCATGAAAGCGGTCAACTCGAAGGCCTTGGCCACAAGTGGCATGGCTAAAGGGGTAAAATTTAGAATCGACACGTGGGAGGGGCAGACTGACCTAGTTGTGGTCCATATGAACGACTTTGATGTAGTCTTGGGAATGGAATTTCTAACCGAAAAAGGTGCCATTCCAATCCCTACCATTGGGAGCTTGCTCATAATGGGAGAGACTCCTTCAATGGTGCCTGCAAAGGTGGAATAACCCCCTGGTGTGAAGCTTCTATCTGCTTTATAGTTCAAGAAGGGTGTGAAGAAGCAGGAGCCCACTTATGTAGCGGTACCCACTAGAAATTACGAGGGTCTTAAAGATGTATGGGGATGTGATGCCAGAAAAACTCCCCAAAGCCTTGCCAGAAAAGAGGGGGATTGATCACCAGATAGAGCTGGTGCTGGGAGCAAAACCTCCAACCAAAGCGCCTTACAGAATGGCACCCCCTGAACTAGAAGAGTTGAGAAAACAACTAAAAGAGTTATTGGAGGCAGGCTTCATTAGACCGTCGAAGGCACCATTTGGTGCACCTGTGCTATTCCAGAAGAAGCACGATGGGAGCTTGAGACTGTGCATTGACTATAGGGCTCTCAACAAGGTGACTGTTCGCAACACCTACCCCATCCCTCTGATCGCTGATTTGTTCGACCAGCTAAGTGGAGCCAAATAATTCACAAAGTTGGACTTGAGATCGGGCTATTATCAGGTGAGGATCGCAGATGGGGATGAACCAAAGACTACGTGCGTTACTCGATATGGAGCATTTGAGTTTTGAGTAATGCCGTTTGGGTTGACAAATGCATCTGCCACTTTCTGCACACTGATGAACCAAGTATTCCACGAGTATCTAGATAAGTTCGTGGTGGTGTACTTGGATGATATCGTGGTTTATAGCGCCACGATTGAAGAGCATCAAGAACACTTGGCTCAAGTGTTTCAAGAGTTGAGAGAAAACCAATTTTATGTGAAGCGAGAGAAATGCTCATTTGCATAGGAGAGCATCAAGTTCCTAGGCCACCTTGTGGTACGTGGCTAAATTCGTATGGGTCTGGAGAAGGTGAGGGTAATCCAAGATTGGAAAGCCCCCACAAACGTGAAAGAACTCCGCTCCTTCTTGGGCCTAGCAAACTACTATACAAGATTTGTGGACGACTACTGAAGAAGGGCAACACCCTTGACTGAGCTACTGAAAAAGGGTGTGATTTGGGCGTGGACTGAAAAGTGTGCTGAAGCATTCAGGAGTTTGAAGGAAGCCATGATGAAGGATCCTGTTCTTCCCTTGCCAGATGTTAGCAAGCCCTTCGAAGTACAAACAGATGCCTCAGAGTATGCTTTGGGAGGGGTACTAGTACAAGAAGACCACCTGGTAGCATATGAGAGCCGCAAGCTGTCTGAAGCTGAGAGGCGGTATACTTCCCAAGAGAAGGACCTCGCAGTTATCCATTGCTTGTGAGTGTGGAGACATTACTTGCTGGGGTCAAAGTTCATGGTGAAGACGAAAAATGCAGTGGTTAGTCATTTCCTTACTCAACCAAAATTGACCCCAAAGCAGGCTCAATGGCAGGAGTTCGTGGCGGAATTCGACTTCTGTTTTGAGCATAGGGCAGGACGCTTGAACCAGGCAGCTGACGCCTTAAGTCGCAAAGCAGATTTGGCGACTCTAATGATCTTGGCCAGTTTGTTGGCTAGCATGGTGAATACTCCACTCAAGGAGCGCATCAAAGAAAACCAGGAAAAAGACCCGGTTGTCAGGACCATCCTGAAGCTCATAAAAGAAGGTAAGACTCGGCAGTTCTGGGTGAAGGATGATCTTCTGTGGACCAAAGGGGGTCGCTTGTATGTCCCAAAAGCTGGAGATTTGCGGAGGACATTTGCTAAGCGAGTGTCATGACACCTTGTGGGCAGGTCATCCAGGGTGGCAGAGAACGCATGCCCTCTTGAGGCAGGGATACTACTGGCCACAAATGCGAGATGATGTAGTGGAGTACAACAAGACCTGGCTCATCTGCCAGCAAGACAAGGTCGATAGGAACAAAACACCTGGGTTGTTGAAGCCATTGCGAGTCCCAAGCCGACCATGGGAGAGTGTGTCGCTTGACTTTATCACTAGTCTACTGAAGACAGGGGATTTGAGTGCGATCCTGGTGGTTGTGGATAGATTCTCAAAGTACGCAACATTCATCTCGGTGTCGAATAACTGTTCGGGAGAAGAGACTTCTCGACAATTTTTTAAGCATATTGTCAAATATTGGGGAGTACCCCAGAACATTGTTAGTGACCGAGATGGAAGATTCACTGGGACCTTTTGGTCTGAACTATTCAGTCTCTTGGGGTCACAAATGAACATATCGTTGAGCTACCATCCACAGATAGATGGGGAGACAGAAAGATTCAACGGGATGTTGGAGGACTACTTGCGCCACTTTGTCAATGCCAATTAGAAGAATTGGCTGCAACTACTCGATGTAGCTCAATTTTGCTTCAACTCTCAAAAGAGTTCTTCATCAAATAACAGCCCATTTGAAGTTGTTAATGGATAGCAGCCACTGTTGCCCCACACAGTGGATGAATATCGCGGTCGGAACCCGCGAGCCTTTTACTTCACAAAAGACTGGAAGAAAACGATAGAGATTGCCCGAGCTTATTTAGAAAAAGGATCAAGAAGAATGAAGAAGTGGGCAGATCAGAAGTGCAGACCTTTAGAGTTCAAAGCATGTGACTTAGTGTTAATCAAGCTGAGGCCCGAACAGTTGAGATTCCGAGGAGACAAAGACATCAGACTCGGTCGCAAGTACGAGGGTCTGATCTCAATCATCTCAAAAGTTGACCTACCAGCATGTATGAAGATACACCCGGTCCTTCACGTCAGCAACATGAAGCCGTATCATGAAGATCAAGCAAATCCAGAGCACAACCAATCAACCAAAGGAGGAGTCATCATTCAGCCAAGGACCAAGCATCAACCTGAAGAAATCCTGGTGGAAAGGACGGTCACCACTGACCGTAAAAAGTATAAGGAGTATCTAGTAAAATGGAAGGGGCTCGCAGATGACGAGATCACGTGGGAGAGGGCTGAAGACTTGAAGAAGCTCACGCAGAAGATTGAAGATCTACAAGCTACTTCGTCGAGGACGCCAAAGAATTAAGTGGGGGAGAGTGTGGCGTGCTGCCCCTTTGGCATACCCGCATGAGGCTATTTTGTAAGTGAGCATGCTTTGGTGCTTGATCATTAGTCAAGTCTTGCACCAAGCAACCTCATGGAATAGGGTAGTGGCAGTTTTGTAATTATGCATATGTCTCCCAGAAAAAAATCATATATGTTATTGGGAAGACCTTATTTCCCTAAAAGGCTCCTTAGGGGGAGGTGACCAGGTGACTTAGGTAAGCACCATGGCCATCAGTAGATAGGGGCCAAAGCTGTGTACTCCCTTGCCCTATCGAGGCTATATATTAATAAAACAATATTTATCCATACTTGTCCCTGTGTGCTTCCTTGTTGCCTATGTGTTACTTGTTTGTAATCTTCGTTGGGCCATTGCGTGCCACTTGCCTTGTTGTGTGCTTTGTGTTGTGTGGACGTTCCTAGGAATGACTTTCTTTGTGCTTGCTCATACTTCGTTATTGCTCGTTGCATGTCCGAGATGTGTATGTGGATAACCACTGAGTTTGTTTGACTGTAGGTGTGTGTTGTAGGCTGACTTGCTAGCTTGAAGGTTCTACAAGTGCCGCACGTTCCGTCTACTTGGAGTACCCAAATAGCCAGCTCGTGACACCTCGTGCGCCCCCTGGTGCCTTGCAACTGTTTTCACGCCCCGGGCGCCTCGCGTGCTCGTGGCGCCTTGCAACTCAGGAATGCACACGACGCCTTGCGGGTGCACATAACGCCTCGCTCCCATGTTGCCTCGCAGGTGTATATGGTGCCTCGTACCTCACGGGTGCACACAGCTCCAGAACCTTCCTACATCACAAGAGAGGGCCAACCAAGTATGTCATTCATCAAAGTAGCCCACCAGAGACAAGAAGTACAAATAAAGTACATGTATATAGGTACATACATGCCTGCAAGGATCAATGTACAGACCTAACATCTGTACCCGACAAGTGATGATGGTAATGGATAGTACGAGGAGTGGTAGCACCACCTCCACTCCTCTGACACTTGTACTAAATAAGTGGTGGAGACATCCCCACAGAATATGACCATGTACTGGAGCCAACACCACTACCCCTGAGACCACTCACCTGACAGCGTACTTATGTACTGTCTGGTCCCCTAGACCACAATGTACTAGGGGCCATTAGAGCCCACTATAAAAGGAACCCTACTTCCACATGGAAGGGAGTGGGAAAAAACACTGTAGCACTACACCATAAACAATACAAGGTCATTTCACCATTTTCTTTCTGCAACTATTCTTTGAGTTTCTGATTAGACCTTTGAATTTTTCCATTTGATAAGCTCTATATTTCAATTTTTCTAACTTAACTTGGTTGACGAGTTCTCACTGTCAACAATTGGCAAGAAATGACTGGCTGCGCACAGTCCTTTATATTTCTCGTAATAAATGGATGAAACATGTCTGTACGAGCGATCAATAAGATCTTACACTTATAAGCGATCAGTCACATAAAATGACCAACCCTTTTTCAAAACTTGTAAAAAGTAAAATTAATACAAGCCAATTCTTTAAGAAGAATTGTTTATTGATAGTACTTGCGAAGGTGTTCTTCATTCCAATAGCGAGGAATGAGATCTCTGTTTAAGCGAGCAAGTTTATAGGTGCCTGGGTGAAGGACTTCTTCAATCTGGTATGGCCCTTCCCAATTAGGTCCGAGTACTCCAGCAGCTTGGTCGCGAGTGCTTAGAAAAACTCTTCGAAGTACAAGATCTCCAATGCTGAACTTTCTTTCTCGCACTTTAGAGTTGAAATACCAGGCAACCATTTGCTGGTACGCAGCTACTCGGAGTTGGGCTTGCTCACGTTTCTCATCGATCAAATCAAGGGATTCCATCAATAGCTGGCTATTTGAGCCTTGATCGTATGTTATTCTGCGATGTGAAGGCAGATCTAACTCAACAGGCAACATAGCTTCATATCCATAAGCCAAAGAGAATGGAGTATGACCCATTGTTGTTCGGTGGGAAGTTCTGTACGACCAAAGTACTTCAGGCAATTGTTCTGGCCACGCCCCCTTAGCTTCTTCTAGTCTTTTTTTTCAGTGTATCCTTCAACGTTTGTTGACTGCTTCAACTTGTCCATTTTCTTGGGGATGAGCGACTAAGGAAAAGCTCTTGATAATACCATGCCATTCGCAAAAATCCATGAATAAATCACTATCGAATTGGGTGCCGTTATCTGAGATGATCTTCCTTGGCAATCCATAGTGACAAATGATGTTCTTGATCACAAAATCTAGGACCTTTTTGGTCGTTATGGTTGTGAGTCTCTCAACTTTGGCCCATTTAGTGAAATAGTCGACGGCAACCACAACATACTTGACGTTGCCCTTCCCTATGGGCAAAGATCCGATCAAATCTATGCCCCAAACTGCAAACAGCCACGGACTTTGCATCTGTTTAAGCTCATTAGGTGCTGCTCGTGGGATTTTGGAGAACCTCTGGAATTTGTCACACCTCCGTACAAACTCCATCAAATCTTCGTTCATCGTGGGCCAAAAGTATCCTTACCTCAGTATCTTTTTTGACAAGATTTGCCCCCCAACGTGGTCTCCACAAATGCCTTCGTGTACCTCTTTCATTAACTCTTTGGCCTTCTCTTTTGAAATACACCTGAGGAGTTGCATTGAATATCCCCTGTGGTACAAGATTCCATCGACCAGGATGTACCTAGCATCCCGTCACTAAAGGGTCCTAGCTTTGTTTATGTCCGTTGGTAATATGCCTTGCGTTAGATACTCTATATATGGTGTCATCCATGCATCCATCATCTGGATCACCATAGCGGTCTCCTCTGCTTGGATGCTTGGCATTGTTAGCCATTCAACCGGCACTATATTCAGAGTATCAACATCCTTTGCACTTTCTAATTTGGCCAAAGAGTCTGCATTGGATTTATGATCGCGAGGTACTTGTTGGAGACTGTATTTGTCGAACTGAGCCTATAGATCTTTTGTTTTGTTTAGATATGCGACCTTCTTTAAACCTCGCACTTGGTATTCTCCCATGACTTAATTCACCAGCAGCTGAGAATCACTGTAGATGTCAAGCACTTTTATATTCATGTCCCTGGCTGATCGCAATCTAGCGAGTAGTGCTTCATACTCGGCTTCATTGTTAGAAGCAGTGAAGTCAGACCTAATTGCGCAGTAAAATCGATGCCCCTCCGGCGTTATCAATATAACTCCTCCCCTAACGTGGCACTCGTTAAATGAACCATCTTTAAATAATTTCCACGTGGGAGCTTGTTTTGGACATTCAGGCTCATTAGGCTCTTCAACCTGCTTGCCATTCATAAGTTTAGTGAATTCTGCAATGAAGTCAGTCAGGGCTTGTCCTTTTATCGATGCTCGCGGCAAGTAAGATATATCGATCTGCCCAAGTTCGACTGCCCATTTTAACAATCTACCTGCAGCCTTTGGTTTTTGCAAGACTTGGCGAAGAGGCTGGTCGATCAAGACCATAATTGGATGAGCTTGAAAGTAAGGCCGCAACTTCCTGGAGGCCAAAACTAGGCAATAGGCTAGCTTCTTGATGGGCGGGTACCACTGTTCTGCTCTAATCAGCCTTTTTCTTACATAGTAAACAACCTTCTACACGCCTTCTTCTTCCCTTACTAAAACGGCACTAGCAGCGTATTCCGTGATCGCCAGGTAGATGAACAAAGTTTCTTTATCGACCGGCTTTGACAGGATGGGTGGTTGCGCCATATGTGTTTTTAGTGCTTGAAAAGCCTGTTCGTACTCCTCTGTCCATTCAAACTTTTTATTGCCCCTAAGTAGATTAAAGAATAGGACGCACTTATCTGTTGACTTTGAAATGAATCTACTAAAAGCGGCAATTCTTCCAGTTAAGCTTTGAACATCCTTAATCTTTGATGGCAATTTCATATCGATCAAGGCTTTAATTTTCTCGGGATTGGCTTCAATTCCTCTCGAGTTAACTATAAATCCCAAGAACTTCCCTAATCCTACTCCGAAAGAGCATTGAAGAGGATTTAGCTTCATCTGATATTTGTTCAAGACGTTGAAGCACTCTTGCAAATCCCTTACATGCCCTTCTGCTTTCTTCGACTTGACCAGCATGTTGTCGACATAGACCTCCATGTTTGTGTCGATCAGCTCCTTAAACATGTGGTTGACAAGTGGCTGGTAAGTCGCACCAACATTTTTCAAACCGAAGGGCATCACTTTGTAACAGTAGATCCATGTATCAGTCCGAAAGCTAGTGTGATCCTCATCAGGGGGATGCATACTAATTTGATTATACCCAGAGTACGCATCCATGAATGAGAGGATCTCATGTCCTGCAGTGGCATACACCAGCTGGTCGATCCTTGGGAGTGGGAAACAATCTTTGGGGCAGGCTTTATTTAGGTCTGTAAAATCCACGCACTTACGCCACTTGCCATTCGGCTTGGGCACTAGTATGGGATTAGAGACCCACGATGTATAAAACTCCACCCTAATGAACCCATTCTCCTTCAACTTCTCGATTTCCTTTTTTAAGGCCCTTGATCTATCTTTGTCGAGCAGCCTTCTTTTTTGTTGCACTGGTGGAAAAATCTTGTCGATGTTTAGGACATGGTTGATGACTGCAGGATCTATCCTGACCATTTCTTTGTGCGACCAGGAAAAGACCTCCTGGTTCCTCCTTAAAAGCTTCACCAGTGCTTGTTTTGTTGTTGTCTCTATGTTTTTACCGACTTTCACAACTCTGGATGGATTTTCTTCATCGAGTTGGACCTCTTCAAGGTCCTCGATGGGTCCCACTTCTTCTTCAAAATCCACAAAGCAAGGATCCAATTCCCTATCCTCACTTTGGGCAACGCCCTATTTGGTGACATTATCACCCGAGTGGGCCTGAACATTAGTCGCCATTTGCAACTCTTTCCCGTGAACATCTCTCGATACACCCTTCTTCGCCTTGGTGATCGAGGCATTGTAGCACTCCCTCGCTTCCCTCTGGTTTCCCAATACGCAACCTACCCTGCGTCTGTTGGGAATTTCATGGCGAGGTGCCATATCGAGGTGACGGCTCGTAGGTCGACCAAAATTGGTCTCCCAATTACAGCATTGTATGCCGAAGGACAATCAACTACTATAAAAGTAGTGAGTAATGTCCTATTAGCAGGCACAGTACCTGCCGTAATTAGAAGCCTAATCGACCCTGTTGGGGCGAGCCCTTCACCAGAAAAACCATAAATGGTTTGGTTGCATGGCTCCAGGTCTTTGACGGACAGCTTCATTCTTTCCAGCAGGGACTTATATAGGATGTTAACCGAACTTCCTGTGTCGACCAACACCCTTTTCACCATCATATTGGCAATTTGTATGTCCACGACTAGCGGGTCAAAGTGTGGGAATCGTATGTGTTGGGCATCATCATCAGAGAAGGTTATTAATTCCTCCTCTGTACGAGCCATTTTTTGTGCTCGATCTTCCACACTCATCCTCTCGATCTCCTGGTCGTGGCATAGGGTTCGAGCATATCGTTCCCTTGCCTTCCCACTGTCTCCTGCAAGATGTGGGCCTTCGTAGATGGTGAGTTGAGTGCCTGCCACAGGATATGGCTGTAAAGGTGGCAAGCGTTGGCGTGCAGGCGCCTGCTCGTTGCCACCTTGAGCATCTTGCTGAGAACCTCCTGTAGCTCGCACATATCTTCTTAAATGTACCTGCCTTATCAGGAACTCAATCTCATCCTTCAACTGGTTACATTCATTGGTATCATGCCCGTAGTCATTGTGAAAACGACAGAAATTCGTTGTATCTCTCTTGGAGATATCTTTCTTTATAGGTGCGGGCCGTTTGTAAGGCATGATTAAGCTGGTCGCCTGGTAGACCTCGGTTTGGCTTTCGACAAGGGCAGTGTAGTTGGTGAATCTCGGCTCATACCGATTGCCTTTGGGGCGCTTACTCTCAGAGGTCGAGGGTTCATTGTTCGCCCGCTTTCTACCATTTCTACCATTGCCATTCCTATTGCCTTTGCTGTTGCCATTAGGTTTTTCTGACCTGTTGGCGGCTTTGGCGGGTTCTTTGGGCCCCTTGTCTTTATTTTGTGATTTCCATTCGTTGGCAATCATATCTTCGAGCTTGATATATCGATCAGCCCAATCCAAGAACTCTTGGGTACTTCTAACCCCATGCTTCTGAGGCTACTCCAGAGGGGTGAATGGCGTCTAACTCCAGCAGTTAGAGCCATCATCTTACCTTCATCGCCCACTGTCTTGGCTCCAGATACAGCTTGCATGAAGCGTTGGACATACTCTTTCAAGGGCTCTCCCTCCTTCTGTCACATCTCGACCAGCTGGTTGGCCTCTGTGGGGTGTACACGACCCGCGTAGAACTGTCCATTGAATTCCTTCACGAAAATTTCCCAAGATACTATACTAGCAGGAGGGAACTTGAAGAACCACTCCTGAGCGGTATCAGATAGTGTCGCAGGGAAGATCCAGCAGCGGGCATCTTCCAACACTTTTTGTATGTCCATTTGTATCTTGAACTTATTAACGTGAGATACGGGGTCTCCGTACCCGTCAAAAATTGGCAATGTAGGCATCTTAAACTTACTGGGGGTTTCGGCCGCAGCAATTATTTGTATGAAGGGGGTGCCCCTCCTCCTATCGTACTCAATATGGGACATTCGTCCCCTGACCAGTTGCTGTACTGCCCGGTTCAGGGCATCAATCTGAGCCTAAACTGCCTCCGGGACTGCTGGGGCCGCTGGTGCCGGGGGAGCGTACTCATCGTGCCTCTCATGGCGGTCGTTAAGTATGTCCCTAAGATCGTCGTCTCTTCGTCTCTACTCGCTAGCTCCTAGCCGACAAAAGACGTTCGGCTGCCTGGGCTGCCCCCCAGCGTTGTGGCTAGCTGGCCTATTTTCTCTAGGTGGGGGGCTTCTACCTCCACCTCTTTCTTCATTACTCTGGCCAGCGTTCCCTCTGCCGGAGTCAGCTTCATTATAGCCATGGGCATCCCTGAATTGTGGCTAGCTATGGCGCGGCCGGCTGTTTGCGCTATTTCCTCCTCGGGGTGGCATCTCTCGAGCGTCAGGGGTGGGTCTACACTGGTCGTTGGATCCCTGTGCATTGTTATGCCATGGGGGGCCCCTAACCGCAGAGCCTGACTCTGTGTTCCTTCTGTTGGCAGAAGGACGCTGTCCCATGCTTGGTAGATTCGGCTCTTCATCCCCTGGGCGTCTAGGGCCACGGGGCGATTGTCCGACCCTATTCTGCCTCGGGTGCTGGGGATTTCCTCGACCAGCCTGGGAAGGAGGCTGCTGCTCAGGATCCCTAGGTGGGACATCATCCTAGACCATAGGCGGCTGCTCTGGCCTTTAAGGGCTTGGATTAGGATGTCTTTGAGGTGGTGCGCTTGGTGGCTGCTCTGGCTGGGAGGCTGGTACAGCTTGACCCCTAGCCATTAGAATGGCTGCTTCAAGGGCAGCCATGGCATCCCTCTGCCGACGATCCATCTTAGCCTGCCGCTAACTTAGCTCCTGAGGCTGGCGTTCTATTTCTCTTTGCTGCAGCGCCATCGTCTCCGCAGCATTCTCCTTATTGGCCCTCAGATTGGCCAACTCATCTTGCAAGACTCCTAGCGTTTCCCTCAACATTTCAGAGCCTAGTTCCTCCTCATCAAATTCCAAATATGGTTCATTCTCGACCATATTTGGGGGAGGAGGTTGAGATGGTGCAGCGCCAGTAGCCTGTCCAGTCTTCTTGGATGTTTTCGCCATTACATTCTTTCACAGTTCTTTCCCAAGCTCTCAATGAGAGCACCAGAATGTTAACCGTCGATTTGGCCAATGACACGGAGTCAAATGTACGACAAAGTATAAAGCAAGAATGAGAAAAATGATCTAATGGAAAGGAAGAAAACACCAAGGAATTATAGTGGTTCGGCCCCAAAGAATGGTAATGACCTACGTCCACTTAGTGATATTGTTATTACTGAATCTTAAAGTCGTGATCAAAGAACTAGGGTTCTTGAGTTTAACAAACCTTAGATGTATTACAATAAGACAATGAACAACTCACTTAAGTTCTTTTTTCTCTCAATATTTCGCAACAAGATTCAGGAAATGAAAAGTTCAAAAGTCCCTTCCTTGAGCTATTTCATGCATATTTATAGGCTCAAGGAGGGTTACACATGCTAACGTGTCCTATCTTTCCTTAATAATCGCGTATCAAGATAATAATGAAGAAATATTCAATGTAGTTATTATAAGATTGCAGCTTAAAAAGAAAATAACTTAGGTTATACGACCGGCCTGGTCGTATAAAAAATTAACCATGATGATGTGGTGCACTTCTGGTCGATAGTCGAGTAATACTTTCGCCACGTGTCAACCACGTGTGAGAAATTATCGCCATGTCATCAGCAACCATTTTTCGGGTAAAAAAGGTTAAAATTAATATTAATCATGTTTGGATTAATATGAAAGAGAGATTAATAATTATCTTATTTATAATAAGATATTTATTTATTTAAAACTGATATTTTAAGATAAAGTTAATGTTGAATTAACTGATATTTATTTTTGGATAAATATATTGTTTTAAATATTGATTAAATAAACAAATGAAAAAATTAGGGATAACTCTAATGGTGTGGTCGACACACTCACTGTGTAGTGAGTGTGGCTCCACACACAGGGATATTTGTTTCCCTGGGATTTGAATTTTGAATTTCAAATAATTTGTATATTTAAATATATATATAATTATTCATTTAAATATGATTTAAATTATATAATTAAATGGGTTATAACTCATCAGTTTTATTTTAACAAAATAAAGATTAATTAATTAATTTATTATCTTTATAAAACTGAAAGAGCGATACTTTAAGGAATAAGTTGTTTTGAACAATTAAAAAGATTAAACTGTGAGACTCTTTCTCTTTGAAAAAGAAAGGGATAGTTTTTCCTAAACCTGAAAACTACTCAATACATCTTCTATTAATCAAACCTCTCTAGATCTCATGTGTTGAGCACATCTAGAGAGTTCTAAATCAACCTTTTGAATCCTACGTGCCCACACACGTCCTTGTGTGCTTGAGCATTGGTCTGGAAGATCAATGTGTGAGCTTTCAGAGTCTAGATTTGAAGATCGTTGATTTAATATAAAAAGATTCGAGGAAACTTGATAGGCTAAAAGAGTTAATCTCTAATCTATTTGTATGTGCTTTAATATATCTATATATGTATGATCCTAGTGGACATTAATAAATTTTTTAAAAGACCAATTTCGTTGTGTAACTCTGATTTACACTTTTAATACCAACCTATGCAATATCCGCTCTATTACAATGAGCAGTGTACATTAGGATCCCTATTGCACTTTCATATTCCAATTGAGTAATTGATCTTCCTTCATTGTTTTCGAACTTCATGTTTGAATCAATGGTGTATTTTCCTCTTTGATTTTTAGATGATTAAATTTTTCAAGCACTTTCTCGACATAATGGGCTTGAATTAAAACAAAACCTCCACTATTTCTTCTAACTTTCATACCTAGTATGGTATCGACCTCTCCAAAGTCCTTCATCTTAAAGTTAGAAGATAAAAACCTCTTTGTTTCTATTATTCCTCTCATGTCATTACTCAAAATCAACATATCATCAACATAAAGGGACACTAATATGACATAGTCAGCATAAGTCTTAGAGTATAAGCACCTGTCCATGTTGTTGTGTCTAAACCCATTTTAAACAATGACTTTATCAAACTTTTCATGCCACTATTTTGGAGCTTGTTTCAAACCATATAATTATTTGACATGTCTATGCACATTATGTTCATTTCCTCGAAGAACAAAACCCTCGGTTGTTCCATATAGACCACTTCCTCAAGATCTCCATTTAGGAATGTCGTTTTTAAATCCATTTGGTGAACATAAAGATTATACATAGATGATAGGGTAAATAACAATCTAATAGAAGTGGTTCTTGCTACCGGTGCATATGTGACAAAGTAATATATTCCATTTTTTTGTTTGAATCCCTTAGCCACTAATCTAGCCTTAAATATTTGTATAACGTCAATTGTATGGTATTTCCTTCTAAAATGCCCATTTTCACCCAATTGGTTTAGCTATTTTTGGAAGGTCGACCTATTCCCAAGTGTAGTCAGACACAATTGAATCTATTTAATCATTTACTGCCTCCTTTCAAAAAGCTGATTCTCTTGAGGACATAACTTCTTTGAAAGATCTGGGTTAATTTTCTAATTGAAGTACTATAATATATTTTTGTGTAACCTCCTAATTATTTCCTTCTATAAGATATAGTGTCCCAACTTGAGAGCACTTCTCACTTGATCCCAAATCTTTGAGTCTTTGGCTTCTTTTAGGCAATAAAGGTTGTTCATCAACCATTTTAGGAGTCTCCTTTTGAGGCTCTCTAATTTGAATAGGTTCTTTTGATTTGTTGTTGTTGAAACGGTTTTTCGTTTACTTATAATTAAGAAATTCGAGAGACGATTAGGCTTGGATAAAATTGTATACTAAGGACACAAAAACTTTTGTGTGGTTCAGTGGTTAAAATCCTTCTAGTCCACGAGTCTATGTTGTTCCTGTTTCTCTCAAGAAATTGTTTATGAAAATTTCTCCAGAGTTTCAGTATACATGATGTGATCCCTTTTTCTATCAATTCCCTCTCTATCTATAGGGGATTAATGGAAAAGTTTGGATAACTTACAAAATTGGGTAACTTCTTAAATATACAAATAATTACATTTAATATATCGAATGCCTGATATTATACATTTATCTAGAAAGATTACAATATTCTACTCATGTATATAAAATCCCAATTCTTTAGGGATTCAAATAGGTGTGTTCAGTGTGTCGGCTGTGAGCTGAATACACACACCATGAGCTAGAGATTTCCAAGATAAGCCAATCTGAATATCCAGGTATACGAGCTACGTCTACGCGACCTAGAGGTTTGGCTGGACGATCTTCTTTGATCCCTTGTCGACCTATGCTTAACCTAATTTGAGCATTAGGGAACTCATACCATGCCCTTAGAACTAGGTATATCTTCATTAAATGCATCACAACTATACTGCGAACAAGACACGCCAGCTCGTATTTTTTAGGTACAACATTTTCCCCCCAAGCCTCTGCTCATGTATGATGTCACCCTTACTTCTAACAAGCATAGTAGAGGATTTTCCACTTCTTTTGTGAGAAACGTGCCCCCTACCCTCTTGAGAACTGTGACAGTTGTTGTAACGAACCAAATTCACTAATAAGGCTTAAGGGCCTTGATTAGTGTGCCTGAAGGGCATAATGGGAATTATGTGTGGTTTTAATGATTAAGATGCATGATTATGATTTAAAGCATGTTATATGATTATTTGAATTTCTGAGATGCATGAATGTGTGTATTAGTATGCATGTAGGCCCTGATTAGATTAGAGGGGCATAATCATAATTTTGGCCATTATGGGCATAACTGCTTTGATATATGTGATAATTGTCGAGACCACATTATTATGTGGATATATCTGTGAACTGTGACTCGAGACGATCCTAGTGAGCAGAGTAGCGAAAAAGTCATGGCGGGGATTTATACTCGGCTCGGGGAGAGCTCAGGGGTATAAACAGGAATTTAGTGAATATACTAGAGTCTATTCTGACATTGAGGAATATTAGTGGTGATTAGTTAGGTATCAGGAGTTAAGCGGGAAATATTAGAGACACTCGAGGAGTTAGCGGGAATTGGGTAAAATGACTAGAATGCCCTTAAGTGGATTAAAGGGTTTAGATTTAACAGGGAGGGCATAATAGTCATTTGGCTTACAGGAGTTAAGTATTACCAAGGCTTTATGTTAGTGGGAATTGTAGAAAGTTATAGAAGTCTGAAAAAGAAGGAAAGGGAAGGGAAAAGAAAGGGGAGAAAAACAGAGAGAGTTCTCTAGGTCGGTTTATATTTCCTTCATCTGTTTCTTGAGGATTTCTAGAGTAAAGCTCAGAGAAGAGCTGGGATAAACTAAGCATCAAGGATCCTAACCTAGGATTGAGAAATTGGCAGCGGTTTAGCAAGGATTCATCAGCACTTGAGGTAAGACTTTAGAGTTCTTCAGTTTCTATTTCTGGTTTTTGAGCTATGGTGTTTAAGTTGAATTGGATGGAGACTTTAGGGAATTCAGGCCTAAGGCTGAGGAGGAGCAAGCCAAGGAAGTCTAGAGGCACCTTGAGGTCGAAATTCCACTAGAGGTATAAATTCTAAACTCCAACTTTGTTGTTCAACTGGTTTCTGCTGAGTTTTAGTGTTTAGGAGTGGCTATGGTGAATTTTGAGTTTGGGGATGCATGTGCTTGAGTTCTAGGTATTTAGGGTGGTTGGGATGAGTGGAGTATGGTCATAAGGTTGTTTTTGGGTTTGGGAAGGATTTGGAGGATTTTTGGCTGAGGTTGGTTCCAGAAAATTGCAGAAGGTAAAAACTGGTGTTGGCCAGTCTGTGACTAGCGCTACAATGCCAGCGTTTGGGCGCTGTAGCGCTAGGCCAAGTTTGCTGATGGGGTTTTGCTTCTGTTTGTAGCGCTGTAGTGCCCTCCCATGAGCACAGTAGCGCTACTCTGTCTTCTGAAGGGGATTTTAGGGTTGTTTGCAAGGGCTTTTGACCTAGGGTTTGGGGTTTGATTCCACCACCTTGTTTGGTGGAACTAGGACTTCCCGGGGGCTCGGGATTGGCCCCGAGGCTAGGTTTTGTACTTGAGGATTGATGATGACTTTGGCCTATGGTTGTGTTTAGGTGAGCGCTAGGGCTCGTGGGGGATCGTTGATAACTCTATGGGATAGAGTTATTTTTATTAACTTTGAACTTGATTTTTAGTGAAAAGAGTAATAAATGTGATGTTGTTTGTAAGTTTGATTAGTTTTTATCTTTCTTTTCTAGTTAGTGTACTAATTTAGGAGTCTTTTAAGTTGTTAGTATTAAATGTAATTAATTAATTAATTCTGTTTGCTTTGTTGTTTAGGAAAGGAATTTTTGAATCGCTAAGGGAAAGAAAGGAATCCGAGGCTAAAGAGAACACTAAGCTGGAAATGCTGCTGAATTGCTGGAGAAATGCTATAGCATTTCTGGGTACTGGGAAATGACGTGGACAAAATACCAGCAGGCTTTTCTTCATCTAACTCAGCGCTTATGTGGCAGTCACTTAAAAGTTAGGTTAGCTGGCTGATGTGGATTGGACTAGCGGATCAAAGAGAAGAAAGTGGGCTTTTTAATTAGGGTAAAATGAAAATTGTACCCTAGAGAGGAGAAAACTAAGTACCAGCCACCATCACATTGACAAAAAAAAAAAGAGGAGCTGCCATTAACATGGGAAAAAAGTTGCAAAAAAAAAAAGAGCATGAAGAAGAAGAAGAAAAAGAAGGAAACACAAGGAATTGAATGAGGAAGATAAGGACAAGAAGATCTAACCTACAACACCATCAATCTAGGCTTTGTTCTCATTTCTTCATTTCTTCTCTATTTTGTATTTTCTTATTTTGCATAGTTATTCTAGCACTCATGGATATTAATTTTCTGTTTTGGTTTATGTTTGCTACTTTAGTTATGAGCTAAACTTTTGAGACTTGAATGGTTAAAACCCCTTTTGTCATGTATTTTAAATTTGAATGCATTACTTAAGCTAAATTGTCATTGTTCATTCAAGTGAGCTTCATGTTTATTTACTGTTGTTGTTTGGAAATTAATGGCAGGTTATTAAGCTAGATTTAATACTGGAAAGGTTAAATCTAGTAGTTGGTACTTGAATGATGCAAGAGAACACCCATTTTCTAGGTTGTTCTTAGTAAGTAGAACAGGAATATTTTACTACCTTGCATAACTTTGAGAATTGATGCTTAAATTATGTTCTTGAATCTGATTTAATATAGGAATATATTGGGTTAGATGATAGAACTTATTTCATGAGTTTTGGAAAAATCTCATGGGCTTGTAAGGAATTCTAGTTAACTCTGTGCGTTTTGCTGAAGTAATGCTGTAACAACTGGGCAGATAAAACATAGGGGGATTTAGCTATTCAAGTCTATCATTCCATAGATACTTTTTCTTGCAGTTAATTTTCCAGCGTTTGTAGCAATATTTTAATCTTGATTCCAGTTTAATCATTTTATTTTAGTTCACAACATCCAATCAATTTATTTTCTTAAAATCCAAATTGTTAAATAATTGATTTTGCATTAAATTTCACTTGCAATCCCTGTGGAGACGATCTTACTTATCACTTTATTACTTGTTTGACGATTGCGTATACTTGCGTATATTAATTTTCACAACAATCGTGCTCGAGGAGTCAAGGGATCAAAGCTAGTGAATTGAAAGGTACGAAAATTGCACCTGGTTATATGTTTGTGATGGGACTAAGTGCTCCCGATGCTTGTAGCGTGTCAATGATGGTATTACGCCATGGGACATGTAAAAGCGGCCTAAGAGTGCCGTACATAGTATTTGCGCACAGGGCACGGCTTGGCCACTGGTAGCCGAGGACAGCTTAACATTCACTGAGCTCGGTTTAAGCAGGCCGGAGTCAGTGGGATAACGGAGGGAGCAGCCTGAGAGCGCTAGCCCTAGTTATCATTTGTGTAGTAATATATGATATGAGTTGATATGTTTAGTATGTGGAATACTTGACTATATTGAATGGTTATGTGGTTGAGATTATGTGATGCAATATGAGATATTGATTCGTCTGTTGATTGTTTATGCTCTGTTGTTGTGTTTTCTTGCTGGGCCTTGGCTCACGGGTGCTACGTGGTGCAGGTAAAGGCAAGGGCAAGCTGAACCAATCCTGAGTTGGAGGGCTGCGGGGCTAAATGTACATAGCCAGTTGCTCAATCGCCATGGTCGAGGAGTGGGTCAGGACAGGGATTACCTAATTGCCTGTTTTGCCTTAATATAGCCTGATATTGTATATAAACCTTGTGTCTTTTGTAAACAGTCTTTAAACTTAATATTTTTGGGATCCCGTGTAAACAGATGATGCTTCTTAATGAAAATGTGGCTTTCGAGACCAAAACATTTTTAACCCTAGTTCCTTCATAGTTCCAGCAACACTATTTAAATTAAATGACTTGATTAGCAAGTCTGGCACTTTATAAACACACAGTGTAACGGTCTTGGCTACCCAGGGCGTTACAGTTGTCTTGTCACCTTTTTTGTCACCGTTTTGCCCATCTGATTACAACCCTTTGATCTAAAACTTCCTTGATCAAACAGTCCCAATTTTACCCCAGGCTTATTCTATATATAGGCTCTTTCTGATCACTTCGAAGGCCAACTTTTCCTTTACTCTTGCAAAAAGTTCTTATCCAGCTCTCTCCTTTTTCTAAAGCTTTCGAGCAATCATTTTTTGAATTTAGCATCTTGGGTTTGTTAATTATTCAAACTTCAACCTTGATCACAACCTTAATTAATTGTAAGCACTCATGATCCTCTATTGCTAACTTATTTTTCCATATTTCGACTGGTTTTTCTTGGAATGCTCCTATATTTTTGCATTTTTCACATAATTTTCCTATTTAAGAGAGTAGTTCAAATACTCATAATACGTAAGGATAGCCTATTGGTTTGGTAGTATAAAGGATACTAAGAACATATAATAGGTTAGTTTTTTTGAGTTTTTGGGTTCTTATCAGGAACAGTTTAGGCAATTTTCAGGGTAAATTCTGGGTTTTGAACCCAAAAACTAGGTAGCTTAGGGGCTATGCTATCTTAGTGGTTTTGCATTAAAACCACTTTCCGAAACCAAGTTTCTGACACGCGATTTTTGAGGAGACGGGGCACATGAATTAGGATCACGTGTGAATCCACAAACACGGAATTCTTTCCCCACTTTAGCTCGTGTAGGATTTTTAGTTCATAGGATTCATCCAGGTTCGTAGGAGTATTCAACTACTAGAACATAGATTTCCATCTCAAATATTCAGGTTGCGTTATCTAGTAATTTACTTCTGGTTATCAAACACGACCATTTTACTTGAAACTTTAAACTATATCCCAGAGCCATGTCCTTAGGTCGCCCACTAACATTTAACGCTGATCCATACTCAGGTGAACTAAATTATTTCTTCCCACCAAATCATAATGATTCATCAATCCAAGGTAGTAGCTGGTTCTTCTTCCCAAGGCCAAAAACTGAGGAGACCTACAATCCCCACTTTGGGCTAGTGGTGGAAAGGGAGGTCGAGGTAACTGTTCATAGCTTCTATGAAGCAGTGTGGATCGTTTCTCAAATAACTTCGATGCCTCAAGTGAATGCCATAATGAAGAACCACGACATTCAGACAAGCTTGAAGTTTTATGCTTGCCCAGCCTATGAAGGATAGAGGAGTGCACTCCTTTGGAGGAAATTTTTGGGGCCTGGAGGGACAAACACTTGAAGGTGGGGGCCTTCTTTCCATTGAACACATATTTCTCAGAATTCTTAAATTACGTGAAGTTTTCCCCTTTCCACCTCTGTCTGAAGACGTACGACCTCCTCACGAGGTTAAAGTATCTATTCCACAAGAACAGCTGGGAAGATCCTACCCCCGAGGAAATCCTTCATTTTTTATGCCTTAAGGCCAACCCCACCACCAAGACTGGAGGTGATAGGTTCTACTACCTCACTCGGTTCCCAAAGACCGCCACATTCATTGATCTCTCTAGTCATCCAAAAGATATTAAGGACACGTTCTTTATGTCGAATGTGTTCGTGACCTTGTAAGTATTCTCTGCCTTGGTTATTTTATCCATTATATTTTGTCTTCTCTACAATTTCACGATTCTGATCGAGTTAATTGTTTGTGCAGCTATCTATAAGAGGTATGTAGCTTCCGAGGTCAGGAAGTACCAATATACCAAGCTCGTCTCCTTCCAAACGAGGAGAAGGATTGGCAAGTTATAATGATAGATGTCAATATGAGGGCCTATAAACTGATCAGAAAGGGTCAATCCCTTGCTTTTTAACCTCTGGTCCTCATAGAAAGAGGAACCTTGCTATAGTAGAGGGGGTTGACGAGGAAGAAGAGGTCGTGCTGTTAGTGCGCAAGCGACCTTCCCAGAGCGCTCTAAGCGACAATCAACCCCGAGCCTAATTGGGGGTAGTAGCCAGTACTTCTAGTCAAGGTAACCATGGTCCTCACATTAACCTATATGTTGCATGCTTAGCCTCCCCTCTAGTACTATCATTGTAGATAATACTTTAAATATTAGGAATGTCATTTTCCAACAATATGACACCTATATTCGCCCATGTATCGTACTACCCCTTGGGACTCTTTTTCCAGCCTCAACACACGCAGAGTATGAATCAAGCTCAGAGGATGAGCTTGAGCTTGAAAACATGCATGAGATTGTTCCACCTAGGTCTCCTCCAGACCTGGTTATCCTCGACCTAACCAATCCTCAGCCAGTTAGCCTAGTCCTCATTCTAGATCCAATTATCATACACTCCTCCACTAGCTCAAAGGGCAGGGCTTTCTTCTTTATTTATTTTTTCAAGTTTGGTTAAAATCATTCTTACCCTTTTTTGGTTATTTTTATAGGAAGACATGAGCGATCTGACCACAACCCTCAATTCCGACCCAACTGTCAAAAAGGCCAAGATCCAAAAGAAGAACATATTCAGTGCTGGAGGTTCGTCCACCGAAACTTGGACAAAAAGGCAAGGAGATGCTCTCTTCCCACCCAGAGTTTAGAAAGAAACTGTGCTCGCGGAAAATGAAGTCCCTCCTCCAGCTTCGCTAGCAAATCCTTCTGCTGCAACATTTTGTCTCTATCTCAGCTTTGCATGTGGAAGTGGGTAAGGTTGTTGCTCGCCACTGAGGTTCGGTCTAGGCCCTAACCAGTGATGTGGTGAGCCATATTAACCAGCTGGCAGAGTGTGATTTGGACAAGATAGAGACCTCAACTTCTCAGGACGTGATGCGCTCAACTATGGGGATGCACTTGACTGTTAGTTTCCATCTCTATACATATATTTTTTTATTATTTACATACTCCAAAATTTGTTTAACATTATATTATATTTCCCTTGATAGGCACTGCCTCTCAAAGGCGAAGTTGTTAACGTCATCCAGTCGGACACTGAACTTCTCTTCAGAATTATGCCAAGAGGGTGGCGGGCTTGGCTTGATCGTATGGACCACCCAAGTATTGTAACATCCCGTATTTTGAACACTGTTAGTAGCCGGTTGGAGCCGGTGAAGAATTATGTGAAATATTATTTCGATAAATAATATTATGTGAAATTATGTTATTTCATGAATTTCATAGCCGTTGTGCTAATTTGATGAAGGGTTTAGGCCTATGCAAAGAAAATTGGTCTTGGACCGAGGGGCAAACCCTAATAACAAAAAAATCTCGAATTAGGTAAAATGAGGAATACTATGAAATAAAAATATTTGGCAACTGGGACTGTATAGTCAAGCCAGTAAACTTAAGAAAAAATTGATTGATGATTTAATTCCAATCTACTGGCCTAAGAATGGAAATTCTTGCTCGAGCCTCTAAGGGCATTTTGGTCAATTTGAGTAAATTACCAAAATTATGTGTTATGTGACAAAATTTATTTGTGACAAAAAGAAACTCCCTCCATTTCTCTCCCTAAAGTCGAGAGCCCTCTCTCTCTACCCTCCATGGCTGCCATTTTCTCTCCTCAAGCTTAGGCACTCACTCTCCATTGAAGGAAGGGGAGGAGCTCAAGAGCACACCAAGGAAGCGTATATTCGAGCCCTACTCCATTTTTCTCCTTTCTTATTCTTCAAATCTGAAACCCTAAGTAGTGGATATGCATGCATGTGATCATAATGGGCAGAACCTTGGGGCTCTTTTAAAAATTTTCATGTGGAACCTTGGGGCTCGGTTTGAGTGTGTAGAACACAAGGAGGAAGTTGAAAAACTGAGGGAACCTCATCTCCAAGCTAGAACAATTAAAGGTAGATTTTTGGTTGGTTTTGAGTTGTTTTTGGTTATTCATGTTAGATCTGGTTGTATAGGTTGTTTTGTTGGTTTTTGAAGTTTATTTTATTCTTGAGAGTTAAATTGGTTGATTTGTTTATTTGCATGCATGCATGTGGCTAGGGTTTTGCTAGTTGTGGTTATTTTTGCTAGAATGTGTAAAAATGCATGCTGCCATGTTTTCGTGGTCTGAATTCCAATGGGTCAGATCATACCCTACTACCTCTTTTTGTGGAAATTATTTGCATGGTTGCATAGTTCTAGATGATTACTTCAGTTTAGGCTTTTAAAAATAAAAGAAAGGTGTTTTCAAATCTAAGTTATGAACTTTTTGGCATCTTGATGCCATCTAGAAAATTTATGGGCATCATGCTCTGCCCAAATTGCTTTGAATACTGAACACGTTTTATTGAGCCAAAAGGCATGAAATTCGGTAAAATGTTATTTTAAATATTTATAAGGATCACAGAAAAAATTTAGAGGAAAATTATAAATGGTTAAAGAGTAATCGTTTTTCAAAATTTGCCCTGATAATGTGAAAACGAAATTTCTGGGCAGCAAACACTTCCCAGATTGTCTTACATTTTTTAATGGGTTGTCCTATCCTAAAAATTATGAAATTTTGAGAGAAACTAAATTATATATTATTAAAGATCCTGGTAAAATTTTAGGAAAACTTGGGCTACGATGTAAGATAAATAATTTTTCAAAGAACCCTAAAAATCTGAGAAAAACTCCTGGGCAGCAGGCACTGCCCAAATTTCTTTAAATGGTTTAATTGGTTTTTCGTTCCCAAAAATTATGAAACTTTGTAAGAAAATTTTTAAGATATTTATGAAGGTCCTGATAAATTTTTAGATTAAAATATATTACGGTTTAAGATGAGGAATTTTTCTAAGTTATCTATGAACGGTAAAAATTAATAATTTTGAACCTTAACAAAAAATGAGTTTTGGGAGGTTAGTTCTCCTAACCTAAATTGAATTTTTGATGTGAGCTTTCACCTAGTTCCCATCATTAGGACGCATAATACGTGAACATGATTTTAAAGAATTGTGGTTAGAGAACTTAGCATTGAATATGAGCTTAAAGCTGAGATTTTTCTCATGTTAAAATGAATAGTGAAAATGTTAGGATCAGAATTGGAAATGAAGTTTTCAAAAAATAGCTAAAGTTTTGGATATCTAGAAATTCCCAAATTAGTTTAAGGTTATTGAGAATTCATTTTTACCATTTTCTAAACACGGGCTCCAATTGCCCTTTCTTTTCGAAAATGGCGTAATAGAGATCCTAGGTTAGAGATGGTAAAAATGGGAGTTAGGTTTTATAAAATTGTAAATTGAAAAGTATTATCGACATCAAATAATAAATTGTAAAAGGTCGAAACATGGTATTTTTGGGTAAAGAATGGAAAACGGTAAACTTCGTACTTGAGTAGAAAGTGGGTGGTTTTCTAAGATTAAGAGTCGTTTAAAACTCCTTTTATAAGTAACCAAAATACGCGTAATAAGCTTGAGAGAGTCTTGTAGAGATAAAATATTAAAATGCACAGCATGGAGAGCATGTTGCGGTAAGGACAATTTTTCTTAGAAATCCGTAAATTGATTTAAAGCATAATCTGGTCTTATACACTGTAAAGTGTATAAGATACACTGTAAAGTGTATAAGAGAAGTGTCAGTATAGAGTCTCTAAGAGAAATTTATTGAATGTAGCTATCATAGAATATTATCTATATGAGTATGCCATAGTTTAACCTGGGTGCATTGTATTAATTACAGTAATTGCGAAAAGGAAAGACGAATAGCGGTGTTAAAGATCCAGCTAGGAGCTAAGGACTCAAAGTAAGTTAGCCTTTCACTTTCTTGGCTATAACATGAATATACTAGTGTGTGCTTGTAGTAGTAGATTACACTAGTTTTCTTTGGGTAGATAAGACCAGGGCACACTTAATGCCTACCTTTGCAATGATTATGCATTCTGTGGCTTAATGGTAAGTGAGTTCGGGATGGAGCCAGAACCTTATTATAATACTGTCTGGGTTAGAGTCAAGACATGGTGATATTATAGTCCGGGTTGGAGACAGGACATGGAGAAATTATAGTCTAGGTTGGAGCCAGGACATAGTGAGATTATAGTCCAGGTTGGAGCTAGGACATGGTGAAATTATAGTCTGGGTTGGAATCAGGATATGATGAAATTTTAGTTCGGGTTGGAGCCAGGACATGGTGAGATGATAGTCTGGGTTTAGTCCAAGTTGGAGCTAGGACATGGTAAGATAAAGTCCAAGTTGGAGCCAGGACATGGTAATATAGTCCAGGTTGGAGCCAGGATGCTAAGAGTGACTCCGGGTTGGAGCCAAGATCCTTTGTGTTTTTTTGAATTGATTAACTTGTATAATTATATATCTTGAATGTTCTGGGATTTTCTGAGTGCAGGTTCATATGATATGTAGTAAATGGGTTGTTTGGCGCAACCAATGTGCTTGATTTCTGTATGGATATTATTAAGAATTGTATAATAGGGTTGGAATTTTATCCAATACCATAGTGATCGGTAGTGATATCTACCTTAGGGCAATCCATTACTGGGTTTAGTATATTTGTGTGCAAGAATATTCTTTCTAAGCGTTTTCACTTACCTAGTTGTTTCATGTTGTAGGTAAGTGTAAAAGCAAAGTGGAACAGTGAGCATCGGAGTTTGCTTATTGATATGTAAATGTGGCATGACCTGGGGAGGTTATTGATGGAACACCATTTTGAGAAAAAACGTTGGGGGTGTGTTATTTCTTTTATGACATTTAGTTTGCTTTATATCTGAAAAAGGAAAGTTGTAATTCTTTTTACAATGAATTAATGTAAAAGTTTAGATTGCAGCATGTTTTGGTCTAGTATGTTTTGAGGGTCGTCACAAGTATGGCTTCAACCGCTGCCCGTTCACCTTGAAATTACCAGCATTCTTGTTGGGAATTGTGCCTTTAAAGTGTATTTCTGTATGAATGATTATTGTTAATTAAATAAAATGAATATATTGAACTCATATTTGTATTTAATTATACATGTCATTTATCATGAAGATCCAATATTATTGATGTGGTCTTGAATTAAGTATATGTGTAATGATTATATACAAGAGGATTTAATTCAAGATAACAATATAAAAATTGTTGGTAATCACTAGAAAGTGGGAGTTTTATTTAATAAAGATTGTGTCT
This sequence comes from Humulus lupulus, assembly GCF_963169125.1. Classification (NCBI taxonomy): domain Eukaryota; kingdom Viridiplantae; phylum Streptophyta; class Magnoliopsida; order Rosales; family Cannabaceae; genus Humulus; species Humulus lupulus. The sequence goes on along the minus strand of NC_084800.1, from coordinate 141,850,142 downwards.
ACCTTTTGTTTAAGACAGAGATTGTACGGTCTACTACCGAATTCCTGATATCTTGGAGTCATAGAACTACAAGTGGCTAGGAACAGACTTCACATATATGGAATATGCTTCTTACTTCAATAAAAGAAGATTAGTTGTTCCTTTTAGTGTTGATTTGGGACTTAAACATAGAGCGCTCAATTGCTGTTAGAGAACATAAATTCCATTTCATAATTAATTTTTTTTAATAATGTTCATTAGAGGATCAATGGAATGAATTGATAAAAACATAATTATAGAGGTTAACGGACATTAAGACCTAGCTCTACTTATGAACAACTAGCAGAGGGTCATAACTCATGCAAATGACTAAATCAATGGACGGCTTTATAGTTATAGCTTATAATAATATAAGACTGTAGTTTTGAGACTTCAACTATGATTTTCTAGTGGAATAATTCATAGTTAATAAATTAATTAATGGAACTAAGAGTTAGTCAAATTAATTAAATTTTTGGAGTTTAGAACTACAAGCCCATACTATCCCCGTACTAGCTTGATAACATAGAGGTAGGATTTTGCTATTAAATGGAAAAAAATAAAAATAATAAAGTATTATTTTTAATCTCACAAATAAATATTATTTGTGAAATAATATTCAAAATATTATGTAGGAAATAATATTTAATGGCAAATAAAATTATATTGATAATTATGTGAAATTAATTTTTATTAAAAATTAATTTAATCATATTTAATTTTGTAGTATAATTGTATACTACATAAAATAATATAATAAAGGTCCAACAAATAGCATTTTATAGAGGTAATTTACCACAGGGCCCAAAGCCCTGTAGTTGGCACTAACCACAGTCCAAATGGATTGTGGCCCACGCAGAGGCCCAATGAGATTAGGCCTAGGTCTTATTTCTATTGTTATATTAATAGAGTATAACATCAAAAAATAAAGATGAGAAGACATCAGATGCATTTTCACGTTGTATTTTGCCAAGAGAGAAAAATAGAGAATTTTAGTTCTCTCTGAATTATGAGAAGAACACACTCTAATGTGTTGAGAGTCAAATGTGTGCTCTTATGTATCCTCCCAAATAGCATAGACATACACTTATCTTCTTCTCTTTATGCGAGCCATAGTATGGAAGATGGTGGGTTAGGAGGCCAAGACGTTATTTGTTCTACACGTGTTCTACATCTAGAAAATGTATTTTAAGTTTCTATTTTATTCAGATTCATGTGCAAGAGAAATATCTCATTCTAGTTATGGTTCCTAGAGTGATTAGTTCTTATGCTTTAATAATTGTTATTATTGCATTCAAATGTTATGCCATGCTTTTGTTGCACTGTCAATCACATGATCAAAAACCAACAATAGGTACCAGAGACATGGTTGAGATAATGTGTCATGAATCTGTTCTGTGTTTATTTTGAATGTATGAACACGTAGAAGCACATGTTTCATGAATGGGCTTAAGGGTTGTTCTTATTTTCATTATATTTTTAATATGTTTAATTGATGTGATGAATGGGATTGATCGTTAACTATATGGTTCTCTTTGTTTTTGGTTTTGTTCTTAACTTTTGAATTAGATTCAATGTACACCCATATTGTTTTGTGGGTATATTGTAATTCTTTAAATTTATAGTTTTTAAACATTATATACACCCATATTGTTTTAAATTAGATGTTGTTCAATCAAATTGAATAGCACCAAAATTGTTTTGGCAAAAAAGGCATCTGCGACTTTAAGTGTCGCAGCCCATACCCCTAGCACCGTGGCGCTAATGCGAATCCAATTTAATTCATGGCACTGAGCGTCGTTGTGTTACTTGCACATCACCGTGGCGCGCCATCCCAGACGTGAGTTTGTTAAGTTGTTGTCGTCAGTTTTGTTTTGTGCAATAATAAGAAGTTTTATTTATATTAATTAATTAATAATATTAGTTATTTCATTTAAATAAATTTATATTATAATATTTTTTATTATGATATTGATGAGAATTATATGGGTTTTTAGTTGAATGACCTAATCTTTTTGTTTACGAAACAAAAAGAAAATATTCCCCTCCTTTAAACTCGGGAAGTTGGGGATGGTTGCTAAATTCAAATTTGATTTAATTAATGATCTTAATTAATTTCAAATTTTAAAAATTAATAATAATTAATTAAATTGTTTAATTAATTAATTTATTACCAAATAAATTGTTAATTTTGGGAAATAAGTGTAATGCCCTGGATAGTCAAGACTGTTACACTGTGTATTTTAAATAGTGTTAGACCCTCTAAACGAGTCTCTTGGCCATAAACATGTAACTAAACATGTTTAGCAGATTAGGATTAAAAAGTTTGGTCAAAATGAATATCCATTTCATTAAAACATCTAATTTTATGTTAGAGAATATATATTATTGCTCAATGGAATTATGGAAAAACCAAATACAACTCTATGCAAAAATACAATGGACAAGATAATATTAATTAAATAAGTATTACAACTCAATTGCTCAAAATACAAGTAAATAGAAAGATGTAGAAGAAGAAGATTACAAACTCAATACTATAACAATACAAGTAAATAAAAAGAACAAAAGAATGAAAACACAAACAAACTCTCACACTCAACCAAAGTGTAGAGTAGTGGGGATCACCAACTTGAACAAGGTTCAAGACCTTTGTCCAAAAGCTTATTTCCCCCTATTCTCTAAGCACTAAGGGATCTCTCAAGGAAATAGCTCTCTGGAATTATCAAGCCTTTTGGTGTATTTTTCAGCCAAGTGCTTTGTGGATGAAAAATGGTGTGTCATACAAGTGAGCATTAGGCTCCTATTTATAGAGTTTGAGATACCCCTTTGAATTTAAAATTCCACCAACCCCCATGGATGTTACCAATGTTTAATTGGATGTTTATGGAATTAAAATGGAGATTTGGGAGTTATTTGGGATGTTAGAACAGTTCAATTTGGAAAAAACTGAAAATTCACATAGGTTGTCAGCCTCACTGGCCGCGGCCACTAGCTTCTGTCGCCCAGGCCGCGGCCACAGGCCATTTTTAGCACAAAAAAGTCATTTTTTCAAAACGTTCCAAAACGTCCCAAATCCTTTCCCACATGATTTTGTAACCTCCAAACACCTATTGGGAGTTAAAAACATGTCTCCAACAGTCATATATCATCATGACTTTGTGAAATCCAATCTCAAATGTGTAACATATAATATACACATTATTGGGTAACATTTGGGAGTTACAAATTTGTAACTGATTTTGTAACTCCAAAATATGTCACATTTGGGCACACACATGTGTCTAATTTTGTGACTCTCAATAATATGTTACAAGGTGTGACAAATCACATTTGTGTGACAAATCACATTTTTTCACATTATTTAATATAATATTATATTATATGAAATAATATAACATTCTATACATGGGATCCCAAAATAAATGTTTAAGACATTAATTACAACTCAAAAGTTACAACAAGCCGACCTAGTCGGAAAAATAGGGTTTGACCCTAGTTCCTCTGAGAAACCCCAGCTGTGGTGGTCTAGGAGCCGCATATGAACATGTCGCCACCTATGCTCTCCAACTCATGGCTGGTCCAGCTTCTCTTTCCCTTTACCTGCACCACAAAGCACCCGTGAGCCGAGGTTCAGTAAAAAACTTAAACATGCTCATAAGCAACTAGCAACATATTACAGAACCATAAATAGCATGTTTAGCAGTAATAACCCTACTCATGCATGTATTCTATTCAGAAAAGTGACTGTAGTGTCACACCGGGGCCCATTGCCCTAGATTTGTTGCCATAGAGTCACCTCGAGGCCGCTGCCCCAAATAAATGTCTATAAGGTCACACCGGGGCCCGTTGCCCTAGGATATGGGACTATAGAGTCACCCTGGGGCCCATTGTTCTACCCTCTGTATTACCAGCTTTAGAGCTAGCCCAACGTATCTTGTGCTTTAATTTTCCAATGGCCATAGGGTTGGTTAAGTGTATATCATGCTCCTGATTAGGCCTAACCATATCAACATGCGCTCTGTGCGCTATTGCCATCCTTGACTTATAAGACAACGATTTGGACCAGCTCTCGGCGCGCTACTCCCACCCTTAACTTATAAGCCAATGCTTTTAATCAAATAATGCAAAAAAGCATACATCATTTAACAATTATCCAAATACAGAGCATTCAACCATGATTAATCAAACAATCACAGGCATAATCATAATCATGCTCATTCACAGGGTCCGAGTCCTAGTCATATCCATATTTAACAATTGGTCCAAGCCCTAATCACATATATCATGTATTGGGTGAACTTTTCTTACTTCTGGTCCAAGCACAAGCTAAGTAACAACAACCCCGAGCATGATCTCGTCCCGAGCCCTAGCGGTAGCCTAGTCACAACCATAATAAATGATATCCATCAAAATCGAGTAAATAAAGACTTCCTAACGAGTCCTAGTCTCTGAGACCTCGAATTCTCCTAAACCGGGTAGTAGGATCCTTCCCAAGCCCTTAGGTTTGAGTCCTCGCACTCACAAACCTCTTATGGCATACTTTCCCAACTAGCGTCACAAGGAATCTTTAAAGGGTTGCAGTGCGCCTCAAGTCAGAGAGCTCCCAGTCTATAATCCCAGGGGCACGCGCCCCGACGCCAAGACAATTAAGGGAACCGCCCTGGCCTCTGGGTTCATGTCGGTCGCAACACTCCAAGAACAGCGCCGCGGCGCAACCCTGCGAACTCAGTTTTTCAACTTTTCTCGTTGAGCCAAGACCATGTGAATTCACCACAACTCCAAACCAAAAGCAAAACTATACCCCCACAAGCATTTCCAAACATCATAAACAACTTATAAACACCAAAAACCCAGCCAAAACATCACTAAAGCTCAAAATTCAAGAGATTCTTTAAAACTTAAAAATTGTAACACTCTAGATAACCAAGACTGTTACACTGTGTGTTTAAAATAATGCAAGACTTGCTAATCAAGTCATTTAAATAAAAATGGGAATCTAAACTCATAAATAGGTTAGGATTAAAAGATATTGGTCATAAATAGATTTTTTCATTAAAATGAGAGTTTAGTACACGGGATCCCGAAACAAGGTTTAGAGGACATATTTACAAAATTTCCAAAAGTTAAAAATAATAAAGGCCACTCTAATGGAAAAATACACATTTTAGGTTTTTGTCCCTGTACAATCCGTCGACCGTGGCGGCCGAGCAGCTGACAATGTACACCTCGTCCCTAGAGCTCTCCAACCCATGGTTGATCCATCTTACCCTTGCCTTTACCTGCACCACGTAGCACCCGTTAGTCGAGCCCAACAAGAAAACCATAATATCACAGCATTAACAATATCAATAACCAAATAATTCATAAAACATAATCAAATATTCTACGGTCCATAGCATTCTCATAATCAGCGATAACAATTGACAATTCAATAATCTATTATCCAAGTATTCAACATGCCATAATCACCAGATTAACAACAATAAACATATCATACAATATCCAGGGTTGACGCCCTTAGGCCACACCCTCTGTTTATCCCACTGACTCTGGCTCACTTAGGTCGAGCTCAATGATTATATAATTAACCTCATCTACCAGTGGCCGAGCCGCGTCCTGTGCGCCAATCTTAATTCCAACACTCTTAGGCCATTTATCTAATGTCCACATGGCATAATACCATCATACAACATTGCATACAATTATAGGGAACTCTTAGTCCCAACATAGCCACATAACCGAGTGCAGTTTTCTTAGCTTTGATTCCGAGCGGAGAAGGTGTAGTGTCCCAGAATTTTTACTTAGCTAGATAGTAGTAGTAGTAGTAGTAGTTAGTAATAGTTTGTAGTATGTTAGTTTATGTGGATTTTGGTTCAAGCCGGGACTTAGTTGGAAACTCATAGCAACCGTTATGGATTTTATAAGTTTAATCTATAGTTTAGAAATACTAATATAACAAAAGGTTTGATTAATATTGCTGGCCCTAGAAATATTATTTATTATAACCTAAGGTTTAGATAGAATTAATAAGAGCATGACACTTGTCATAATCATGTTTATTAAGGATTTAAGTATTTTTGATGAATAGTTTAAATAAAAGAAAGATCTAGAAGCTCTAGAACCTTCGAGAAACTGTTAGGATCACATTTAGACTTAGTCAAAGTTGTTTTATCAATTCAAAATATGTTGAAAAAGTGCAAATACATGTTTGATATATCACGTATGCCGATATATCGTAGCTATAGGGGCCGATATATCGCCTACGGAAGATACAGAAAACACGTCAACTTCGCACGAACATTGGAAAGGCTCGGGAATATAGAGGGAGGTAATATATCGCCTATAGGGGCGATATATCGACTCCATCTCTCATTTTTGGAAGTTTGAGGATTTTTCAATTTAAAAATAGGCTTAATCAATTAGACCTGCCTTTGAACGATTTTGACCGAATTATGGGCGTCTATTGAACGAAAATTCAAATATTTTTCATTTTATATTCATTTATTTATTCATTCTTCACGCATTTGTTCAGAGCCTCCAAGTTGTTAAGGTCACTATAGAGAGAAACACTTGGGCTTTGGGTTAAAAGCTTTATCAATCTATGCTTTTCTAAACACTTGGGATGTGAGATATAGTGAGATTTCGGTATCGAGGTTTAGATTAATTCATAAGATCATTCAAGGTATTCTTATCCTTAAGTTCAGATCTTCATGGTTCTTTAGTTTTCCTTTATTTTCTTTCAGATCCTATCTCTTGTTTATGATTCTTGATTAGGTTTCTTGAAACTTAAGGTTCTTTTCAGTAAGTTTCTTCTTGATGGTTTAGTTCTCTTTTCAGCTTCATTCTTGAAAAATACTCATGGTCTTGCTGTTGGTTTTTAGGAGTGTTCCTGTTCTTGTTCTCAAATATCCCGCTTTGTGGTAAGGAAAATAGGATAGATTATATGTGTTTATATGTTTATGTTATGATATGTTTTATGCTATAATATGTATATGTAAGAATATGTTTTATAGTCACTTGGGCATATGACTTGCTTAGATAGCAAGCCCCAAGAATTTTGATCATTTTCATGGTTTAGAGTTATAATTTACCCTACCTCGATTAGTAGACAAAGGACCTAGATGGGTTATCATATACTACCATGTGATCTAACCTACCTCGATTAGTAGACAGAGGACCTTGATGGTTTATCACATGCCATGTTAATGAGTTAATGATCATTAATATTATAGTCCTATATGATGTATGTTTTTATAGTCATATATGTTATGGTATATGTATATGATATAGTCTTATGTTTATGATTTATGTTGTTAATAGATTTTTCTTGCTGGGAATTAGGCTCATTCCTTTATTTTTAGAATGATGCAGGAAAATGAACATGGAAGGCAAGAAGGATTTGTGGCAGCTTGGCACGTGTGTTGACGATGAATGGATTGAATGGACTGCTGGACGATTGAGGATGACGTTATTTTTAAGTCTTTTGAATTATGTTTCTTTTGTAATTCTGCACTTAGTTTTTTTTTTAAAATTGATTTAAGTTTATTATTTATGTTTTTATGTATTAAACAATGGGTACCCATACAACATTTTATATTTCATATTTTACTTTGTATTTTGCACAATATTTATTTTGAGGTTTTAAATAAAGTTATGTTATTTCTTATGTATGTTTCCCCAAATTGTAGCTATGCCTAGTAGTTCTAATGGTCCAAGGTCTTAGAAATAGTTGGGTCATTACAGAAGGTGAACTGGTTCCGAGCACGGTTCTTAGCCTGGATCCTTGGCGATAAACCTAGTCACAAGGCCATTGATATCCATCAACTTCCAATCACAATAAAATAGCTAGGAAACAAAACTAGCCTCCAAAACCTCAATTTCTACTAAACCGGGTAGTAGAAATTGTCCCGAGCACCTAGGTTCAAACCCCCGAGCCCTAACAACATTTCAAATACTTCCAAGACAAAACTTCCTAGGCGGGTCGCGACTTGCCTCAAGTCAGAGAGAAAACTCCCAAGCCAAAGGGGAGGCGGGTCACGACTTGGCCAGGCAAGTCGTGGCGTGTCACGGGCTGCCAACTTCAATACTCGAATTGACGGAACGTGCAACACTTGTTAGCGCTCTTAGCTAGCAAGTCAGCCTAGAATTCACACTTGCGGCAAGCAAACTCAATGGTTAGCCACGTTACAAGTCACACACAAGTAAGGGAAATTATGAAGCGGGAGCAAGCACGAGGCAAGCATTCCAGAGACAACATCCCACACAACAATCAGAGCATACAACACAGTCAAGTGGCACGCAATGGCCCAATGAAGGTAACAAACAAGCAACACATAGACTGTAAAGAAAGCATACACAAATGGACATGGCAAAGCATTGTTTTATTCATATAAGGCCTTGATAGGGCAAGGGAGTACACATCTTAAGCCTCTATCTGCTGGTGGCCATGGTGCTTCCTTAAGTCACCAGGTCACCCCCCCCCCCCCCTAAGGAGATTTCTAAGGAAATGAAGTCTTCCCAGGAACATATATGATTTTTTTCTGGGAGACATATGCATAATTACAAAAGTGCCATTCCCTACCCTTGAGGTTACTTGGTGCAAGACTTGACTAATGATCAAGCACCAAGGCATGCTCATACATACAAAATGGCCCCCTGGAGATGTGTCATGACGCAGCACGTCACACGGCGCACCCCAAGTCAGAGAGCATCCCAGGCCATAAGGGCCACGCGTGCCACGGTACCCCCTAGCTAGGTTGCGGCGTGCCCCCTTCGACCCAGAAAATTTTGGGTTTTCTTCCTCCTTCTTCCCATCCAAGAACACTCAAGATAAGCCCAGAATTTTCCCTTCAATTCAAAACTAACCATCTATGAATTTCAAGCTTAGATTCCATATTTCTAATCACCAAAGCTTTAACAATTATACAACAATCATTATCCCAATTAAGTTGTAAATCACACTCTCAATTCAATCACAAACAATCACTATAATACCAAAGTTAATACCCGATTCAAAAGCAAAACTCTACCCAACAATCAAATTCCTCTAACAAAAACAATATTTATTTTGGATAATTATGGTTGACTCCTCACCAGCCTCTAGCCTTCCACCCTTGAGCTTATACTTTTAGATTTCCCAGCTGATTCCCGCTGGTTCAAAACTTCAATTCCTCAAAGTTTTTCCCAAGAATTCCCTAAGCTTCTCCTTGAAAATCAGAATTTCCCCTTAAGCTCCCTTGAGAGAGAAAAACGTGAGATGTAGAGAGGAGAGTAGAAGAAGAGCTGAGAGCCTTCTAAAGCCTTCAGGTTAATCCTTAGGATATTACTGACTTTATCCCTTACCTAAGAAAAGACTATTTTTCCCTCCCATGTATAACTTAGTACCTTCATTACTCTTAAGAGTAAAATGGTCATTTTCCCCAATTCTTGCTAATTCCTCAAATGTTCCTAATATTTACCACTTAATCCCGTCATCCAAACTACTCTTCAATTATTTACCCACTGTCCAATAATTCCCAACATATTCTCTAAATTCCCAAAAATACCCCCATGCTCCCCCGAGCCGGGTATTAATTCCCGCTGTGACTATTTTGCCAATCTGCTCGCCAGGACCGTCTCAAGCCATATGCTGCAAATATATCCACATAATAATGTGGTGTCAATAATTTATCACACATAATTACATTTATGCCCTCAACGGACGAAAATTACAAATATGCCCTTATAAACTAAACAGGGCCCACATGCATAATAATTCTCATAACCATGCATTTAATCATTTTCACATAATCATATAATCATGCATGCCACAAAATCATCCATTTTATCATTAATTCATATAAATACAATTTATACCATATCGGCATACTAATCAAGGCCCTTAAGCCTTAATAGTAATTTTGGGTCATTACAAAAACAAAAAAAAATTCAGAACTTAAACCTTGGACTACCTCTGTTAATTCGATCCCTAGTTGTTCTTTAAGCCTCCATAGATTCCAAACTAGCCTCAAACTCCTTAATTCCCTTAGAAAGTAAGCTCCCAAGCTTAAATTCCAATCTTCCTCTTCAAATTCAAACCAACATAGGGAAATGGGGAGAGAAAGTGATGGAGAGAGAGAGAGAGAGTTGAATTTTGTGTTTTTGAGTTGTGAAAGCTTCTAGTAAGCAAACTAAGTGACCCCAAGCTTGGAAAAAAAACCAAACAACCCTTTGGTCCAGCTTTACTCCTTTAATGCCCCCCAAGGGAAATATCGTCATTTGTCACATTTCCTGGTAATCTCAATTAACACCATATTTCCAAATGATCACCAAACCCATTACCCGATAAATCCCGGTAAGCTATATTACTAAAATATCCCTAGGCTCACCTTGAGCTGGGTATTTGACCCCATTGTGACTAAACCGCTAACTTGCCCCTAGGATTGTCTCGTGCCGAATAACTCAAATATATCCACATAATAATGTGCTCTCAATCAATATGCATATATATATATATACAAATATGCACTCAATGGACCAAAATTACGAACGTACCCTTCTAATAAGAAACAGGCCCTCATGCATGCTAAATACACCTAAATAGTCATATTATAATATATCTCACATAATTCATGTAATCATGCATATAATCACGTAACAAATAATTCAATCAAGTATTGCCCTTCTGGCCCCCTAATCAAAGCACTAAACCTTATTAGGGAAATTGGAACGTTACAATAAGACATTTATGTCTTAATTCAAAATTAAGAAAGTGAATTGTTCACTTTTCTTAATTTTATTATTGGGAACATGTGACTATTAATTTAATCAAATGCATTGTTTATGAAACAAGATTATTATTTATCATTTCTTAATGAAAAATATATGATTTATGGAAATCAAATATTGGTTTAAGAAATTACTAATAAGACTAATAATTTATTTTTATTTAGAGAAATGGAAATTTTTTAACAACTTAATTGGAGTCCAAATTTAGTTTATTGAAACTAATTAATTATTAATTAAATTTAATTTTTGTAATTATAATCCCAATATTTGTAATTATAATAATATTTTAAGAAACCATTTATTATAAATATAAATAATTATGATATTATTTTTTAATAAATGGTAACCAATTTCCATTAGTTATTGATTAATAATTTATGAAATTGTTATTTTAATAACAAAAGTTTACAAATTTTTTATAAAATCCTAATTTTGGAAATTTGGTTATCTCATTTAGAACCTAGGGTTAGGGTTTGAGTGTGCAACTCCCAAGGCCCACAACAAAGGACGAAGTCCATGGAAATTACAAGAAGCCTTGAAGCCCGAGGATTGTCTTGTGTATTTTTGTTATTTTGTTTAACAAAGAGAACTCGGTCAATACCTTAATGTTTAATTATATTGTATGATTAGTAACATGTTGATATGATCACTTGACATGCCATATTGAATAGGAATGCCCACTCATTGCATCATTAAAATGACATGCTATGTATGAATGTTAATTTTATAATTGACATGTCTCCTAGGATAGAAAATTAGTATAGTTCTTTCTCTACCATAAATGGATACAAATAATGTGAATTAAATTTAAGTAGTTAAATTGGGTAATGTCACATTAATAGCATGTCTAGATTACCTTAATATGTGTTAGGGTTATTAATGAGTTTAATACCTGGGAAAAACATAGTTTAGAATTAATTAGTAATTATTCTAAATTTGGCAATTTTAGAATTTTAAGAGTTAAAATTTGGATTTACATAAGTTATTTAGATTTAATAGTTTAACTTTGGTAATACTCACTTAGCAATTAAAATATGAGATATTTTAATAGAAAACTTTTTATTTTTGAAATAAGGAGTGGGAGAAGGTTATAAGGGACTATAACCTACTGTCTCTACTATTGGTTAAAAAAGTTGGTTCTAGTCAGGGCCTCGACACGACTTTGCTTTCGTCCTCCCTATCAGAAGGTGTTTTGGCTAGGATTTTAACAGGTAGATCTCTTTCCGATAAGGTTTTAAGATGAATTCCATGTTTGACCTATCCTATCGACAACACTCATAGGTTAAGTCAAGAAACCTAAAATAGTAGGTTACACTCACAAAAAATATATCTACCCTAGCTGGATATAATATTGACCAAAATAACGAAAATTGTTTATTATAAAGATATCAAATATTTTGATATAATAACAATTGAGAGCATCTCGTTTTAACTAGCAAGTGTTTGACATATCCTATCGACGACACTTACTTGTGTTGGTTATCTCATTGTTGTACTTATATGAATAGGTTTTCGTAAGCATGCATCATGTTTTTTTTATTTCAGTGTACGAATACTATGATTTATGTTGTATGAGTGTATGGTTGTATTTATTATTTTTCTTTTGTTTAATTATAGTAATACAATGATTGAAGAAAACTCTAATATGTCTATTCTTGCTAATGAAAAATTAACTAGTAATATTAAAAAGTGGAAAAGTAACAAGAATCTATTTCCAATGATTGAGCACATAAGTCAGAAACCTAACATTAACAAAGGAAAGGGCAAAGAAGTTGCCCACTCCAAATACATTGGGAGTTGTTCCCACTATCATACATATGGGCATTGTAAGAGGAACTGTAAAAGGAACCTCGAGGAGTTAAAGAACAAAAAGAAAAGTAAATCTAATTTGCTGGACATTGAGGCTTGTTTAGTAGAAAATAATTATTATACCTAGATAGTTAATTCAGGAGCCACTAATCATGTTTGTTCTGATTTGCAAATGCTTAGCTCTTGGAGAGATCTCCAAGAAGGAGAGTATACACTGAGAGTGGGGACAGGGGCTTTTGTTTCAGCTAGAGCAGTGGGAGTAGCAAAAATTTATTTTACTGAAAATACATTTTTATCTTTAAAAGACAATTATTTTATTCCTGATTTCAAAAGGAATTTAATTCATGTTTCAAAATATTTAGAACAATGTTATTGTATTTCTTTTCATAATAATTTTGTTATTATTTTAAGAATTGGTTTGCGTGTTTGTAATGGAAATCTTGAGGACGGTCTATATGTGATAAAATCTTAAATGTCTTCACTACTCAATACTGAAATGTTCAAATCTAAACAACCATACCCTAAATGACAAAGAGTACCTTAACATGATACGTATCTTTGGCACTTAAGACTAAGTCATATTAACTTAGATAGGATTCAAAGACTGGTTCAGGGCTCTAAGTAAGTTAAAGATCAGAACTCTACCAGTTTGTGAATCTTGTTTAGAAGGGAAAATGACCAAAATACATCTCTCCTCTAAAGGTGTTAGAGCCAAAGAACCTCTCGAGTTAATTCACACAGACATTTGCAATCCAATGAGTGTACAAGCTTGAGGTGGTTATGAGTATTATGTCAGCTTCATTGATGACTAGTCACGATACGGTTACGTAAACTGGATGCAAAGGAAATCAGAAACCTTTGAAAAGTTCAAAGAATTTCGAACCTAAGCTAAAAATGAATTAGGAAAAATCCTTAAAATTCTATGATTAGATTGAGGCGGGGAATACCTTGACAAGGAGTTCAAATATTTCTTGATAGAGCATGGAATTGTTTCATAGCTCACTGCACCAGGTACTCCACAACAAAACGGTGTTGTAGAAAGGAGGAATAGGATTTTGCTGAACATGATGGAATAATGTTCAGTTACTCATCGCTACCCCTATCATTTTGGGGATATTCTTTACAAACAGCTACATACATCTTAAACTGTAATGCACCGACTAATTCTAAGACCTCAGACCATTAAAAACTACTAAGGCATAACTACTATTTTGGGAATACATTAAATAAATAATAGAACTTTATTACAAAAATCCAAAATACGGGATCCCATTGTTATTTACATAAAAACATTGAAGAAAACATAACCTTTAATTAATTGTTCAAAAACTAATTGCAGAAATATAAATACATAAATTGAAAAGGCTAAAAAATATAAACTTATCCTCGATCTTCTAGCAGTCCATCCATTCAGTCCATCCCCAATACACATGCTAAAGTTGCCGTGAATCTGTCCCGCCTTCCAAGCTTATTTTTCTACACCATCTAAAAAAAATGAATGAGCCTAATGCCCAGAAAGGAAAATTCACTAAAACATAACGTAAATCATAAGACTAAAAACATATACTATAAAACATATAACGTAAAAGCGTAAATCATAAAAATATAGGACTACAATATTAATGGCCATTAACTCATTACCGTAGTATGTGATAAAACCATCTAGGTCCTCAGTCTACTAATCGAGGTAGGTTAGATCAAAAAATAGTATATGATAACACATCTACGTCCTCTGTCTAATAATCGAGATAGGGTAAATCATAACTCTAATCTACGATAATGATAAAAAATATTGGGATTTGATTTGCTATCTAAGCAACTATGATACCCAACTGACTATAACATAAAACATATTCATATACATATAACATATCATAACACATATAATCTAACCTATTTTCCTTATCAAAACCGGGATATTGGAGACAAGAACGGGATTGGAAAACTCCTAAAACCAACAGTAAGAATCATAAGTTTCTAAGGAAATGGAGATGAAAAGGAGATCTAAACCATCAAGATAGAAACTTATCGAAAATCCTTAAGTTTCAAGAAACTTAAATACCTAACCAAAAGCCATAACAACGAGTTAGGATCTGAAAGAAAATGAAAGAAAATAAAAGAACTATGATGGATTAAACCTGAGGATAGGAATGCCTTGATAGGCTACAACTTCGATCTATGCCTCAATACCAAAATATCACTCTATATTACTTCCCAAGTGTTTAGAAAAACTTAGATTGGAAAGATTTTAAATCCCAAAACCCTGGTGTTTTCTCTCTAAAATAACATAGCAGCTTGGAGGCTCTGAAGAATGCTTGAATGATGAATGAAATGGATGAGTACAAGGTCCCATTTATAGACTTCAAGGAGTGAAACTAACCCCTTTTAAAAATAATATATAAATTAATAATATTTGAATAAATTCGAATTTTGGGTTCAACAGATGCCCAGAACTTGGTCAAAAACGTTAAGGAGCAAATCTAAGTTGTTGAGGGCGGTTTTTAATTCGGTACCACTGAATTTAAAAAATATCACAAAAGGTTGATATATCGCCTGTCCCTATGTCCTGAGCCTTCGTGGTTTCATTCGTGTGAAGTCGACGTGTTTTCTATATCAACCTTAGGCGATATATCGACCCATATAGCTGCGATATATCGGCATACGCTGATATTTTAAACATGTTTTGGCACATTTTCAGCACACTTGAAGTTTGTTAAAACAACTTGACTGAGAAAAACGTGATCCTAACAGCTGCAGGATGGTTCTAGAGCTTCTAGATCTATCTTCTATTAATTTATTCATCTAAAATTCTTAAATCTTTAATAAACATGCATGTAACAAGTGTCACGTTCTTAATTATTCTATCTAAACCTTATGTTATAATAAATATTATTTCTAGGACCAGCTATAGTAATCAAACCTTACGTTAAAATAATAATTCTAAACTATAGGTTAAAGTTAGAAAATCCATAACTATTTCTACGAGTTTCCAACTAAATCCCAGCTTGAACCAATAATCATGAAAACTAAAATACTACGAGCTACTACTATCTAGCTAAGTAAAATTCAGAGACGCTACAATTCTCCCCTACTTAAAAGAATTTTGTCCCCGAAATTTACTTACGAAACAATTCTGGATACCGTGCTCGAAAGTCTCCCTCCAACTCCCATGTTGCCTCACGTTCTAAACTATTACTCCATAGAACCTTGACTATCAGAATACTCTTAGACTGTAACTCCTCATCCCCTTCTCTAGGATGCTAACTGGTCATTCCTTGTAACTCAAGTCTTTCTAGAGTGCTAATGTATCGTACTTGAGGATGTGAGATGGGTTTGACACATATCTACACATCATCGAGATGTGAAACACATTGTGGCTATCTGCTAGAGCTAGCGGTAGGGCTAATCTATATGCTACTGTTCCCACCTTGTCTAATATCTTAAAAGGACCTATAAACTGGGGACTAAGTTTGCCTTTATTCCCAAACCATTTCACTCCCTTCACAAGAGATATCTTTAAGAAGACTTTATCTCCGACTTTGAATTCTACATCTTGTCGCTTGGCATCTGCATAACTCTTTTGTCGACTCTGAGCAACGAGCATATGCTCTCCAATCAGCTCCACTGCGTCTTGATCCTCTATAACAGCTTCGGGTCCAAGAAGTTTTCTTTCTCCTACCTCATTTTTATGTAATGGAAATCGACACTTCCTTCCATAAAGTAACTCATAGGGTGTTGTTGACGGTGAGAACACCTCAACGAAGTTAAGTTAGAAAAATTGAAATATGGAGATTCTCAATGAAAAACTTCAAAAATCTAAACAGAAACTTAAAGAATAGTTGCAGAAAGAAAATGGTGAAAGGAACTTGTATTTATTATGGTATGATGCTACAGTGTTTTTCCAACCCCTTTCCATGTGAAAGTGGGTTTCCTTTTATAGTGGGCTTTAATGGCCCTTGATACATCGTGGTCCAGGGGACCAGGTGGTACACAAGTACACTATTAGGGGAGTGGTCTCAGGGGTAGTGGTGTTGGCTCTAGTACGTGGCCAGATACCATGAAGATGTCTCCACTACTTATTTCATACGAATGTCTGAGGAGTGGCACCAGGTGTAGTGGCGCAGGCACTGGTGGTGTCGACTCTGACATCTGACCAGAGACATACAAGCCATGTCCCCTCTCCTAGTACTCCCACTACTTGTCTGGCATGAATATCCGTATCAGACATGTGGGGTCTTAAAGGTCGTACCCTGTAAAAGAGTGTATTAGTACGATCCTTTTGAATTATACTTGGGCCTTTACCTCTAAATGTTGGAGCTTCCGCAGGTCCTCATAGGACACACTGCCTTGAGGTGTCAAGTGCAAGGCCACCTGGGATGCCTTGGGCGCACGAGGCGCTGGCCTGGGTGAGCTGTGAGAAGGAGCCCTTAGGTCATTGGTATGTGGCGCTCGTAGGCAGGGGCGAGACATTGTCTCGCGAGCCCCATGGCACAGGGCCTTGTGCACGTGACCGAGGTGTGGGCGAGACACCGTCTCGCGAGGCCCCTGGTGCTGGGCCTTGGGTGCGCGCGATCGAGGTGTGGGCGAGACATCGTTTTGCGAGGCCCCTGGTATTGGGCCTTGGGTGCGCGCGATCGAGGTGTGGGCGAGACACCGTCTCACGAGGCCCCTGGTGCTGGGCCTTGGGTGCGCGTGGTCGAGGTGTGGGCGAGACACCGTCTCGCAAGGCCCCTGGTCCTAGGCCTTGGGTGCGCGCGGCCGAGGTGTGGGTGAGACACCATCTTGCGAGGACTCTGGTGCTCGGCCTTTGCTGCATGCTGCCGAGGTGTGGGTGAGACACTGTTTCTCAAGGCCCCTAGTGTTGGGCCTTGGGTGCGACGCTTGTGGGCGAGGAGCATGGAGAGGCGTGGCGAGGAAATCCCTTGCGAGGCCCTAGGTGACACACTTACCGGGGCTACGTTTGTCAAGATTTCCCAATACACACCTAGGGACATGTGTCCTAAGCACATATGCTGAGTCTTTCATCAGCATGGAATTTTGAGCGTCTACACTTGCCCCCCAATCTAGGAGGGGAACTGTAGGTGCTCTGGTATACTCTCCTTTTTTATTCTTATAAATAGGCCTTCATGCCTAGCCTATTAGTTACACCTTACTTCTTCAGCATAGTGTTTTTGGGATCCTTACTCTTTTAAAGAGATGAGGAGTTCAAATCCCCACAACCTCAATTTTGCTATCTCCCCCCCCCCCCCCTTTTTTTTATATATTTTGAGTTCAATTTTTGTATGTCTATACCCATGCAGGCATTTGAGGACTAAAACACCCTTTTCCTTCATTTTTGCAGATGCGTAATTTCGGTCACTTGCCTCTGTTTGAGCGTGACGGTGCTTTCGGCCCTCAACCTCCTTTTGACCACGACAGCGCCCCATTTTACCTACTTGAGGTATATTATCTTTCTCCCTTACGTTTATTGGGTCCAAATTAGCACCACTCTGGATGGGGTACTTTGGCCTGAGCTTGTCGTGAATTAACCCAGTTTCATGCCGTCATTCATACTTCGTAGTTGGTTATTTAGAGCGCTTGTGCCTAGAGGTTTTGAGCCCATTCCTTTGTGTTTTGTAGCAATCCTCTCATTTATACTTGAACCCATTTTGCTTTCGGGATGGGGTCTCATGGCATGGGAAGGTTCATTCGACGCTCCTCCGGGGGTTGAGTTTGTTGACTTGTCTTCAGACTCGGAGTCCCCTGAGGACAATCCTCACCATAACTACAACACCTTAAGGTAGGCTCACATTCGTCATCTTGAGCATATGGCTGAACTTAGGCGTAAAATTTGGGTGGTAGAGAGTGAAATAGATTTGGTGTTGAGGGGAGATGGAGTACTTTTCCCCCTTGACCTTAACGACCATGTAGCGAACCTTAGGGTGACCCTTTTAGATTTCTAGATGGAGTTGGAGTTTATGGAGGGAAATCTCCCGCCTGAGCCTCCTAACCCGTTCTCCCCTAATGACTTTCATGGGGCTTTCACAGCCGGTGCTTCGGTTGAAGACTCTTGCTAGGAAGAAAAAATGGAGGGTAAAGTGCTCTGTTTCCACCTCACCTTTTTCTTTTGGTTTTGCAGATATGCCGAAGAGAGGGCGACGACAGGTGACTGCTGATGATCAGGACACTGAGCCCCTGTTGGCATCCACTCTTGTGTCCCACATGTCCGAAAATAAACTGTTGGAAATAATGGAGAACTACCGTGTTCCTCCAGGCTACACATTATATGTCCCTTCGAGCACATGCCAGGCTGACTACCCAAATTCGGGTTACGTGGCTATGGCGAGCATATCTTGAAAGCAGGTGGTACAATCTCGTTACACCCGTTCTTCGTCACGGTTCTCAATTATTTTGACTTTGCTCCACTCCAGCTGGCGCCCAACAGCTGGCTGACCTTGAGTTGCCTCTTCATCTCATTTATCGATCGTGTTCAGCATGCTTCTACGACCCAAGAGGTGAACTTCATGTACAATCTCATGCCCTCTCCTAAGTCCAAGGGCTTTTATTTACTGCAAAAAGCTAATACTTCAGTCCCCTTGATAGAGGGCGCTGTGTCCAACGCAGGGTCCTGGAAGCAGGACTTTTTTGTTGTGAAGGGTCCCCTCTCCGTTCGTGAGCACTTTCGCTCTACTCCTAGTAAGTACTTCAAGCCCCCCTCCTTTCCTTTTTTTTTTAAGCTTACTGTTTTGGAACTTATGTTTTATGTCGGCAACTGTGTGGATTGCGCAGAGCATTTCGCCATGCCCGAAGTTGTTGGGTTGGAGGCAGATGCATTGGATGGATTCCTCAAGGCTAACCCTACAGAGAAAATGGCTACATGCCTCTTCACCATGGACAAACTCAACTTTCACAAGCTTTCCCCGGTTTTAGGTCCCGGGTTGTTGTGGACTATTCCTAGATCAAAGAAGAAGAAGCCTGCTTCAGCTGACCATCGCTCGGATGAGGGTGAGGCTGAGCGTGTGCCAGAGGGGGTCTCCCTTGGACATGGGAAACCCCACCAACCGTCTTCGTCTCCCGTGGGATGTCCTCCTTTAACCCCTACAGACCCTGACATGGCCTGCAACTCCTAGGATCAACAGGCCATGATAGGGTATTTCATCTGTCCTTATCCTGAGGACTTCGATGCTTTTACGCAGGCTTCCCTTGACCCTAGTCCATCGGGGGATCACTTTTCCGACCTTCCTGTGCCCCCTCCTGGTCCATCGGGGGCTCATTTTTCTGATCTTCCTGCGCCCCGTCCTGGTCCATTGGGAGCTCATTTTTTCGACCTTCCTACGGCCCCTCCTCCTTCAGCGAGTGGGTCGTCCTTCCTCACTCAACCAAGCGCCCTTGGCTCAGAAGGGGCACCCGAGGTGGGCCGCATGGTGGCCACTTACGGGCGGCGGTATAACCAGATTGCCACGGACCTTCCTGAAGCTGATTGGAGTGGTCTTGGGAGTTTTGCTATGTCGGAGCTCGAGGAGACTCTTGCACGCTCCGCCACTTGGATGAGTTCATGCATCTTATGTCGGCCTTATCCTTTTTTTCTCTTCATTTTTTTTTCTTGCTTATCATTTTTATTGTTATTTTTCTTATGCAGACCTATACAGTGGCTCAGCGATTTGTCGACTCGGCTCAAGACCTCTCCACGTTGAATGCTGAGAGGGACCGTCTTACGGTCCAGGTCTAGGAGCTCGAGAGCGAACTTGTTGAAACCAGGCTTAAGCTATAGAAGGCCTTGGTGAAGGCTTCTTCCTCATCAAAAAAGAAGAAGAGGGCAATTTCCAAGGCCACGATGCTGCAGGAAAGGGTCACCAACTTAGAGACCGAACTTGAGGGCGCCAAGGCTACTATCGCAGCATTGCAGGAGGGGGTCGCTTCCTTAGAGGCGGACAAGGAAGCTATGGAGGTAGACAAGGCGGCTATTGAGTATAGATCCATAGAGTGTGCCCTTTATGGAGTATGGAGGCAGAATCCTAACTTCGATTTCTCCTCCTTTGGCGAGCACGCCATTGCCCGGGCGGCTGAGTGGAATGCCCGTGGCCAGAGGCCTTGAGATTGTCATTTTGTGATTTTTGCGAGTTAATACACTGTGGGTGTATGCTCGTTCGAGCCCTATATTGCTTGTAATTTCTCCGAGTCTTATTATGTTATCAAAACTCTTTTTTTATATATACATATGCGATCATTCATCTTTTATTCCTCTGTGTCCTTTTGAGCCCACATAATGGGGCTCGATAGGTTTTCTTTTTTATTTATCAGGCTTGAGGTACTTTGGAGCTTGTGTGGAGGGGTTCAATAGGTCCTTCTTTGGTGCCTCTTGATTGTTCTTATAAGGATATATTGACCCCTTGGGTTCTAGTTATCCTTTTATATATTTTTGTACGTGCTTATTATTTCTTACGAGAAGTGTCCTTCTCGTCATTATTCATAGTACTACTTTTCCAAGGGTCTCTTTTAGGACCCTTTTTGGCTAGACGGCTTGGTGGCCGCTCTAGGCTTATTGGTGGGTGCTCTTCCTCAGGCCTTTCCTCTCGTGGGAGCGTCTTCCTTTATTTGGAGGCTTTTCTTGTAGGACCTTTTGGCCTCCTAGATGTTCACAAGGGTAGTTAATCCTTGTGAACTCAAGAGATGCCTTGTAAGGTCTTCTTCCTGTTTATAAGGGTTCATCACATTTTTTTCTTACATATATAAGGGCCTCGTTTAAGGTCCTGATATAAGGGGTCCTTTTTAGGTTCCCTCTGCTAGGGGGTCCTTCTGATAGGGGGTCCTTTTTAGGATCCTCCTGATAAGGGGGTCCTTTTAGGATCCCCCTAATAGGGGTCCTGAGACAAGGGGTCCTTTTTAGGAGTCCTTTGTAGGGGTCTTTTTTAGGATCCTCTTCTTTGCTGTATATTTTTCCTCCTGTCCTACACCCCCAAGTGCTTGGTGAAATTTATTTCAGTAGGCGCTTTGGCAGATGCTATAGAGAAGAAGAATAACACATGAAGTTGTGAACACTTTCATTCATAGCGTGCGGGTTACAATGACATACATGAAAGGGTTACATCTAATTTGGAGGTTACCCAGGTAGCCTCTTTGATTCTTACTCACTAAGTTTTCATAACAAGGAACAAACTAAACATGGGTCTTCTTTGCACCGGGTGCAGAAGTATCACTGGTAGAATTTCTTGAGGTGTTCCGCATTCCACGCCCGAGGTATAATGTTGTTATCCATGCGGGCCAGTTTGTAGGTGTTTGGTGGTATGCACTGTGTAACGACCTAATTTGCTAGTAAGGCTTGGAGCCTTGATTAGTGTGCCTGGAGGGCAATAATTTTTGTACTGCATTAATTTATGTGAATTTAATGAATATGTGGTTAGTATGCATGTTTAGGTGAAATAAACATGCATGTTGTAACGCCCTACTACCTTAGAGCCGTTACTAAGTGAGTTTTTTTTTTTTAAGACAAAACAGTGTGCAATGAACTCGCTAACCGAGGTTTTGAAACAAAAGTGTGACTAATTAAAAGTTAAGGCTGTAATCTTTGAAAATTCGTCGTTTCATCAAAACTTATATTATTAAACAGTTGGGATCCCAAAATAAGGTTTGAAAACTAATTACATCTTGAAATAAGGTTACAGTTGAGAAATTATAAAATTATAGATTATTACAGCCATTTTCGAATAAACCCCCAACCAAAGCAGTCGGGCAGGCCAAACATGTACACGTCGCTTCACGCTCTCCGTACTCATGGTTGGTTGACTCAGTCATTGCCCTTACCTGCAACACAGAGCACCCGTGAGCCGAAGCCCAGCAAGAAAACTCATGCAGGACATAACATATGCATTTATACAATTTATCATAACAGATAATCCACATATAAACAAGTCAACCATTAGACTAAGCAAACACGGCCATGCCGCCCCAGAGACCTTACCAAAGCCCTGGGGTATCGGTTCTCACCGCGAGGATAACTCATGTATCCCTTGGGTCCCACCCTGAATATAGCATAATACATGTATCCACCGGGCCCCGCCCTGACTATAGCATCCCATGTGCTAGGTGTTACTTTCGGCCCCACGGCCGCCCCGGCCTACGCCGTACTCGGCCCTTGCCGTTCATTTCATCATAATCACACATATAGTACGTTCGAAATAAACATTCACACACATCATGGTTCATTTAAGGTTAAACATTTACACATAATACAATCCGGGGCCATGCCCTACAATCACACAGTGGGGCCATGCCCTATTCTCGGGTGTTATAGTTTTCTTACCTGTACTCCGAGCCTCCTAATGCACTAAAGCCGCGAGCACGGTCCTCAAGCATGAGCCTCTCCAATAGCCTAGTCACAACACACATAAAACACTTTTTAATACTAACCAACCCAAAACCATTTCCCGGGACCAATCCCGCACTCTCGGCACCTCTAATTCCCTAAAACAATACACCGGAACCATCCCCCGAGTCCCCGGGCAAAAGCCCTAAAAACCAGAATTTTGGGTGTCAAAATTCGCCTAGGGCCGCAGCGCCCAGCGACTTGGCCTCCTCCTGATGCAACCTCGCGCCGCGGCGCCCAAGAACAGGGCCGCGGCGCTCATACGCGAACCCAGAAAATCTGGGTTTTCCCTTGCGTTTTTCCCAAACTTAAACCTTCCAAATCACACCAAACCAATACCCAAACCCCAAAACCAATTCCAAGCTTCATATGAACAACTTAACAACCTATAGGCACTAGGTACAAGATCAAAACATCAACACACCCAAGAATCCACCCCTTGATTCCTATTTTCAGCCACCCAAACCAAAACTCAAACAACTAACTCAAAACTCAACAAAAACAACTCAAGCTCTAGATTTTACAAATCAAAACAGAAATCAAAACTTAGATGTGTCTAAACCCCTTACCTCAAATGGAGAACCCACACAAAGTCCTTGATCTCCTCCTAGACTCCCATTTCTCCTTCTCTTCTTCTTCTTGCTCTAACCTTCTTTCTCCTTCTCTTTCTTCTCTTCAATTTCTATCAAGCCTCAAGTGGCATAAATGCCCCAAACCGTATACCCCTAAATCCCAGCTGCCATTTATCTATTTCCCAACCAAATGACCATTTTGCCCCTCCTTGCCTATCCTTTCCTACTTAAACCTCAAGGGCACTTAAGTCCTTTCATTACTATTTCATTTCTACCATTTTCTTTCTAAAACTTGTTACTCTCAGCAGTAACTAATGGTTACCCAGGTTACTAAATCTCCAATAACCATTACCCGCTAAATCTCAACTTAACCATAAAATCCCGAGGTACCCCTAGGCTCCTCCCGAGCCGGGTATAGAAATCCCGTTGTGACTCTTAAGTTAACTAGCTCTCTAGGACCGTCTCGGTACGTGCATCACAACAATAACACAACACTCACGTGGTACAAATCACGGAATAAAATTATCACATATCAATGCAGTTATGCCCAACAAGGCCAAAATTACAGTTATGCCCTTCTAACACGATCCGGGCCTACATGCATACTAATATACATAGTCATGCATCTCAGATAAACAAATAGTCATATAACATGCTTTAAATCATAATCATGCATTTAATTCATAAAATCACACATAATTCCCATCATGCCCTCCTGGCACGCTAATCAAGGCCCTTAAGCCTTATTAGCAAATTTGGGTCGTTACAACTATCCCCTCCTCATAGAAATTTCGTCCTCGAAATTTATCCAACACATCAGTCAGAAAACCCGCAACTCTGACCATGAATCCCAAGGTCCACCGCCTTTACTTTAGTTTCCAACAACACTCTTACTGGCACATCAATCTTGCCCCACAAGATCTTGTCTAACGGCCATACTCTCGATAGCTCCTCGTTTACACTGCAACCCTGCTGAAGCCTCAGGGTCTGCCTAGATTACAATGACCAATTCATTGTCTTATTCCTGATTCCAAAGATACTCAAAAGTCATCACCTCTACCAGGTGGAATCAACTTGTAGGCCCCGCTGGCCTAACCCTTAGTACAACTTCAGAATTTTATGTTGAATCAAGAGTCAGAACTCTCCCTTCTTTCTCTGAACACCTTACAGATCCTCGTCTGTTATTACGCAGAGATGCAACTCTTTCCTTCCGGAGCTTTATTTCCTCATAATTTAACCATTCACAAGCTCTTTACCCTTTCAAATAGGCAGACGCTCTTGCCTTAAGAAGTTCCAACGACCTCTTTGGCTTTCTCTCTGAACTAAAGCCAACCGTAGCATTCACTATCCTTCATCTCTTATCATGTCCTATGTCGTGTTACTTTAACAAGACGCCAACATTTGCCACCACGGCTAACTCACCAGGGATAACGCTTCCCTTAAAACCTCAAGTATTCGCCTACCGGGCGCTCAATTCTTTAAGATATCTGATAAACTTTCAGACTGCCATTTCACTTGTAATCAACTGATAATCCCAGATTCCCACTCTGTTCTTTTTCGTTCTTTAGATCCATTCCAAAATTTAAAATACTGTAGGGTCTTAATTCGAAATCATCGACGTTTTACCCTGCTACCAGTTCACCTGAACCAACTACATTAACTCAAACCACCGGGTTAAAACTTTTCATGTCCAATCACTTTACTCAAGGTCCAAAGTGGCCTATTCCCGTGATACACTACCACATCACCTAACCCCTCAGGGTCCAAAGGAAAACACTAGATTCCGTCACCTGCTCGACCCTCCCGGTACAACGTACCCTAGGAGGTGGAATGATATCCATTCAAAATTCTTGTTCATAAACCAAATCTAATTGGATCCTTCATCCATTCCTGGTATCCCAACTTGTACTACCTTAGCAGGGTCCTTCCCTGCTTCAACTCAAGCCAACACTTTAAATTCCATAGATCATTGACACTCACCAGCTAATCATACCTACTAGCGTTACGCCAAACTCAGTCGTCGCCTTGTCCACTCTATCACAGTCTATGGCGCTATCCCCTGACTGACACACGCCTCACAGCTAGGAGTTCCGTCTCCAATTATAACTCCCCTCGCTCAATCGAGTATTTCAAACATTGATCATCCGTCTGTTACTTTTCACCACATCTGTGTCTCAACGTTAACCTTTCTCACTAATACCCAAGACTTAAGCATCTTATGATATCCATAACTGTCAACTTAATGCTCCAAGTGTATCAACCAGGTTCATACTTTCGTCTCCCGCAAGGTTCGATCCAACCTCGCGCCAGGTGCGCCTGGGCGTGCCTAATCCGTGATGCACCCCTACAAGTCCACGTCCTCATCATAGATCAAGTCCTTTATGCCATCACTCTTCACTTAACCAAAACATACACAAATTCCAGATACTAAACAATCTTACCTTGTCTTCTGAATTTTTTTCTGATTTGACACCATTCAATCCGTCTAACCTCAAGTTTTACTGTTCTCCTCATCTCTGATGTAGTCGTCTCTGGAGGTGCTTGTGCAATAAATGACACGCTTACCAGTCTTGTTATGCCTTCAATTCTTCAGACGCTCTTCATTAGCTTCTTTGCGACTTCAGATCAATTCTTCTCTTACCTGTCCTTTCTTCTTGCAGCTGTAATCTGAGAACTCCTGACGACACCCAACTAACACTCCGTAGAACCTTACCTAAGACTCTGCCTTCTAGGTACTAACGTCTTCAGCATAATAATCAGTTGCTCACCATTTCCGTCTGGGAGTAATCCACATGCACTGCTCGTGAGCTTGAAGGGGACTTGCCCACACCGTTCATGCATTCTCTGTCTAAAGAACTTACATGTGCTGCTGTAGCTTGAACCATTCCAGAATCTTTGTTACCAACTCCTCACACTCTAGCCGGCGCAAACTAGACAATCCACGAAATGTCTTTATCCTTGGTTTCCAACTGGCAATAACCATGTCGTAGATCAACTCTTGGGGACATCGTCCTATCTTGTATCCAACATTGTACTTTTCGTCCTAACCCGACGATACTAGCAATCCTCGCAGTATAACACACTAGCTATACCAGGCTCAGATTCCTTCGATTGCTCCAATAGACTTTCTGTCGGCCAAATCCGTCTTCTACAACATCCCTTAAACCAATCCTATCTGTAGTCTGACCTTGAAGTATTCCCTAAATCTTTCTTTGCATACCCACATAACTTCCCACTGGTCAGCTCTGCCTCCTTTACGTACTCCAGATGATATTCTCAACAACCCATCTGCCAGAGTTTCTAATTCCTTCTCAATAAGTATAACTGTCCTCGGCCTCTCAAATGGCACCTTTGAGGCAACTTCTCTATGTCCATCTCCCCCTCGGAACATTCTCAACACCGAGCCCTTCCAGTTCGTTACATGTCCAAAGCATAAGCTCGTCAGTTAAATACTCATCCTTGAGGACTCCGCCTCGAACCTCGAATGTATCGATGCATTCCAGTTCTCCGTTTCCCGCACCATGGGAAATCAATCCTAACATCTCGAGTCATTCTACGTAGAAGTCATGTCCTCACCTGACCTCCTCTCCGGTGACATCCTCTTCCTCATGTGCATACCAATTAACCTCCTGGTTCCTGTCGCCATTTCGATAACTACCTTTTCGATCAGGCTTCTTTCCAATCTCAATCTAGGTGCCCAAGCACTGTCTGGAGTCCTTTTACCTCAAAATTGAGAATCCGACCTCGCTGCGTTCTATCAACAAAAGTACCGTCTTATCAGTCAGACTTTTTCCCCTTATTTCTTGTCAATCCAGAAGCCACAACACTATCCGGGGTTCTTTCAACTTGACTATCACAATTCTCTCTTTACTAACTCCATCAAAGGAAGCACTGCCCTTGCGGCTCTAGCACTCATGCTCTATACATCAACCATCAGTTCCTCAAACAATATGGCCCTCTCCGCCATCCACATGCAGACAAAAACTCTTTCCTCAAAGCAGCCTAAATGCCTTAGACTATTCCAGATTTCATGTCCTTAAATGGGTCGCCACCAATTCCAGATACATCCATCTGTATAAATTTCTGAAATGAACTATCCAATTCACCAACCCATTGATCTACACTGTCGTTACCCCTAACAGTCCAAACCAGACTTAAACATTTGCCCGTCTCCACGGTTCTAATCATGTCTTTAAAATCTCTTCTAACCATTCATCATCTAGGTTCTTTCCAACCCAATAAGCCAGTACCTCAGCCCGAGTATCACTTCCAAGCAACTCTCTGCCTCAACATTTAACACAACCCTCTAATCAGGATCTCTCATCCTCTTAACCAAGGGTGGAATTAACTCTGCTCACCTATTGATAAATTCCTTGTCAACTCGAACTCTCCTCAAAACCCGAGGTTAACACCCTTTAAGCCTTTCATGTAATACCCTTATCTGTCCATACCTCACAGTAGACCAACACTGGCCACCTTACTGTTAAAACATCGAAATCAGCTATTTCCCCAGAGAAATCTGCTGTTCTTCTATCTCATTTCAACTAACAAACTCCACAGCCTACTCACACACTAGTGACTCACTGCTGCTGCTTCCAGGGATCACTGGAGATCTCAACTCCAACTTATGTCTAGAAACCCCTCTTTATCACAATATCAGGTCCATGAAACCCTTCTAGGGACCAACAACTCGAGTTCATCTGTCAAAACCGTCCAACCTCCTGAACTCAGAGGTTCATACCCTGAACCAACTCACAATTAATTCCAAATATCCACAGGTATAATGCACACACAAGCATATACTAGGTCAAATCCACAATGATATACATTTAGCTACCAGATTCAATCACCACTAAGTATATCCATACTCATCAGGCTTCATACAAGCCAATAAACAGATATAACATATGAATTTAATCCAGAAAATTAACCATATACACTCAATATGCGAACCATTATGCCAATATTCATCCATATGCATAATAGTATTATTCAGCATGCATCAATCTCAACATGCAATAGTCAAGGGCCAGGCCCTATCAGTATCTCATACATATGTTATCTCATTCCTCATGCTCCATATCAACAAGTAGGCAAACAGGGCATTTAAACACATATTCAGGCATGTTAATCAATCATACCAACCAACCCTGAGTCGAGCTTGTCACTGACAGCGAGCGTACATGTTCGGTCGATCTCCAGAACCAATAAACCTTGGCTCGCTCTGATACCAAGTTGTAACGCCCTACTACCTTAGAGCCGTTACTAAGTGAGTTTTTTTTTTTTAAGACAAAACAGTGTGCAATGAACTCGCTAACCGAGGTTTTGAAACAAAAGTGTGACTAATTAAAAGTTAAGGCTGTAATCTTTGAAAATGCGTCGTTTCATCAAAACTTCTATTATTAAACAGTTGGGATCCCAAAATAAGGTTTGAAAACTAATTACATCTTGAAATAAGGTTACAGTTGAGAAATTATAAAATTATAGATTATTACAGCCATTTTCGAATAAACCCCCAACCAAAGCAGTCGGGCAGGCCAAACATGTACACGTCGCTTCACGCTCTCCGTACTCATGGTTGGTTGACTCAGTCATTGCCCTTACCTGCAACACAGAGCACCCGTGAGCCGAAGCCCAGCAAGAAAACTCATGCAGGACATAACATATGCATTTATACAATTTATCATAACAGATAATCCACATATAAACAAGTCAACCATTAGACTAAGCAAACACGGCCATGCCGCCCCAGAGACCTTACCAAAGCCCTGGGGTATCGGTTCTCACCGCGAGGATAACTCATGTATCCCTTGGGTCCCACCCTGAATATAGCATAATACATGTATCCATCGGGCCCCGCCCTGACTATAGCATCCCATGTGCTAGGTGTTACTTTCGGCCCCACGGCCGCCCCGGCCTACGCCGTACTCGGCCCTTGCCGTTCATTTCATCATAATCACACATATAGTACGTTCGAAATAAACATTCACACACATCACGGTTCATTTAAGGTTAAACATTTACACATAATACAATCCGGGGCCATGCCCTACAATCACACAGTGGGGCCATGCCCTATTCTCGGGTGTTATAGTTTTCTTACCTGTACTCCGAGCCTCCTAATGCACTAAAGCCGCGAGCACGGTCCTCAAGCATGAGCCTCTCCAATAGCCTAGTCACAACACACATAAAACACTTTTTAATACTAACCAACCCAAAACCATTTCCCGGGACCAATCCCGCACTCTCGGCACCTCAAATTCCCTAAAACAATACACTGGAACCATCCCCCGAGTCCCCGGGCAAAAGCCCTAAAAACCAGAATTTTGGGTGTCAAAATTCGCCTAGGGCCGCGGCACTCCCTTCAAGGGCCGCGGCGCCCAGCGACTTGGCCTCCTCCTGATGCAACCTCGCGCCGCGGCGCCCAAGAACAGGGCCGCGGCGCTCATACGCGAACCCAGAAAATCTGGGTTTTCCCTTGCGTTTTTCCCAAACTTAAACCTTCCAAATCACACCAAACCAATACCCAAACCCCAAAACCAATTCCAAGCTTCATATGAACAACTTAACAACCTATAGGCACTAGGTACAAGATCAAAACATCAACACACCCAAGAATCCACCCCTTGATTCCTATTTTCAGCCACCCAAACCAAAACTCAAACAACTAACTCAAAACTCAACAAAAACAACTCAAGCTCTAGATTTTACAAATCAAAACAGAAATCAAAACTTAGATGTGTCTAAAACCCTTACCTCAAATGGAGAACCCACACAAAGTCCTTGATCTCCTCCTAGACTCCCACTTCTCCTTCTCTTCTTCTTCTTGCTCTAACCTTCTTTCTCCTTCTCTTTCTTCTCTTCAATTTCTATCAAGCCTCAAGTGGCATAAATGCCCCAAACCGTATACCCCTAAATCCCAGCTGCCATTTATCTATTTCCCAACCAAATGACCATTTTGCCCCTCCTTGCCTATCCTTTCCTACTTAAACCTCAAGGGCACTTAAGTCCTTTCATTACTATTTCATTTCTACCATTTTCTTTCTAAAACTTGTTACTCTCAGCAGTAACTAATGGTTACCCAGGTTACTAAATCTCCAATAACCATTACCCGCTAAATCTCAACTTAACCATAAAATCCCGAGGTACCCCTAGGCTCCTCCCGAGCCGGGTATAGAAATCCCGTTGTGACTCTTAAGTTAACTAGCTCTCTAGGACCGTCTCGGCACGTGCATCACAACAATAACACAACACTCACGTGGTACAAATCACGGAATACAATTATCACATATCAATGCAGTTATGCCCAACAAGGCCAAAATTACAGTTATGCCCTTCTAACACGATCCGGGCCTACATGCATACTAATATACCTAGTCATGCATCTCAGATAAACAAATAGTCATATAACATGCTTTAAATCATAATCATGCATTTAATTCATAAAAATCACACATAATTCCCATCATGCCCTCCTGGCACGCTAATCAAGGCCCTTAAGCCTTATTAGCAAATTTGGGTCGTTACACATGTGGACCCCCATTTGTATGATAAGGGTAAATTGGTAATTTTAGCCCGCTGAGGGCATATATGTGATAATTGTATTGTGTAATTTGTACCACGTGAGTGTGGTGTTATTATTGTGATGCACGTGCTGAGATAGTCCTAGAGAGCTAGTTAACTTAAAAGGTCACAACGGGATTTTTATACCCGGCTGAGGAGGAGCCTAGGGGTATTTTGGGGAATTTTGTGAGTTGAGTTGAGAACTAGTGGTTATAGTTATTGGTGATTGAGTAACCTGGGTAACCATTTGTAACTGCTGTGAGTAACAAGTTTAGATGGAAAATGGTAGAATTGAAATAGAAGTGAAAGGACTAGAGTGCCCTTGAAGGTTTAGTTAGGAAAGGATTATTAGGAGGGGTAAAATGGTCATTTGGCAGGGGGTTTAGAAAAATTTCAGCTGGGATATTGGGGTACACGGTTTAGGCCTAGTCATATTATGGTTTTGATAAAATTTGAAGAGAAGAAAAAAAAAACTAGAAGAAGAAAAGCTAGGGCAAGAAGAAGAGTAGAAGGGGCTGAAGTGGGAGTTTAGGAGGAGAATCAAGGGAGCTTAGGGGTGAATTCTCCACTTGAGGTAAGGATTTTATGCAAATTTAAGGCTTGTTTCTGTTTTGATTTGAGAAATTTAAAGCATGAGTAAAGTTTTTAAGTTTTGGTTTGAGTTTGCTGAAATTAGAAATCAAAGGGTGGATTTTTGGGTGTGATTGTGTTTTGATCTTGATACTAGTGTTTATGGGTTGTTAGATGGTTCATTTGAAGTTTTAAATTGATCTTGGGGTTTAGGTATTTTTTTGGGATGATTTGGAGAGGTTGTAACTCGCGAAAAACGCAAGAGAAAACCCAGAAATCTGGGTTCGCGAAGGAGCGCCGCGGCGCGAGGTTGCTTCAGGAAATGGCCTAGCCGCTGGGTGTCGCATCCCTTGAGGGGAGTACCGCGGCCCTAGGCCATTTTGAAAGCCAAAAATTTGGGTTTTTAGGGCTTTTGCTCGGGGGCACGGGGGATGGTTCCAATGTATTGTTTTAAGGAATTAGAGGTCCCGAGAGTACGGGATTGGTCGCGGGAAGTGGTTTAGGAATTGGTTAGTATTAAAGAGTGTTTTATATTTGTTGTGACTAGGGTTTCGAAGAGGCTCGTGCTAGAGGACCGTGCTCGTGACTTTGGTGCACTGTGAAGCTCGGGATACAGGTAAGAAAACTGTAGCACCCGTAGGACAGGGCATGGACCCATAGTGTTAATGCAGGGCATGGCCCTAAATTGTATTACATGATTATGGTATAGTTTTTATTGAATTGTTACATGTTTGAATGTTATTTGAATTATACTATATGTGATTATAGTAACGAGAATTGAAAATGAGCCGAGAACGACAAAGGTGCCGAGAACGGCAAAGGTGTCGAGAATGGCAAATGAGCCGAGAACGGCAAAGGTGCCGAGAATGGCAAATGAGCCGAGAACGGCAAGGGAGCCGCGAACGGCAGCGGGGTCGGGAGTAACACTTAGCACGTGGAGTGTTTGTTTAGTCTAATGGACTACTTGGATTATCTGAAAGATTGATTATATAATATGCATATGATATGTGTTGTTTGAGTTTTCTTGCTGGGCTTCGGCTCACGGGTGCTCTGTGTTGCAGGTAAGGGCAAAGATATAGTCAACCAGCCATGAGTATGGAGAGCATGAAGCTGCGCGTACATGTTTGGCTTGCCCGACTGCTTTGGTTGGGGGCATTTTCTAAATGGCTGTATTAACCTGTAATTTGATAGTCAATCAACTGTAAACTTATTTTAAGTTGTAAAACATTTTGCAAACCTTATTTTGGGATCCCAAATAATAGATACTTGAAGTTTTCAATGAAATAAAACATTTTCAAAAGATTACAGCCTTAACTTTTGCTTAGTCACACTTTTGTTTTAAAAACCTCATTTAGCGAGTTAATTGCACAAAGTTTTTTTTTTAAAACTCACTTGGTAACGACTCTAAGGAAGTAGGGCGTTACACACTGGGCGACCTGGTAGGGTCCCTCCCAGTTCTCCCCTAGTACCCCCGCACCTCGGTCCCGCGTGTTAGGGAGTACTTTCCTCAGTACCAAGTCTCCTACCCTGAACATTCTCTCTCGCACGCTTGAATTGTAGTACCTCGCTGCCCGTTGCTGATATGTTGCTAACCTCAGTTGTGCCCTTTCCCTCTTGGCTTCCAGCAGGACCAAGTTCCCGACCAATGCTGTGATGTTAGCCTGGTCATCATATGCTTGTGTGTGGATGGAGTTAATCTTCATTTCTATCGGAAGGACAGCTTCGCAGCCGTAGGCCAAGGCGAAAGGTGTCTCCCCAGTGGTGGAACGAGGGGTGGTCTTGTTGTCCTATAGTACATTTGGGATTTCCTCGACCCAGGCCCTTTTCAACTTTTCCAACTTAGTTTTCAAGTTCCTTTTTCAGGATCTTGTTGATGACCTTTACTTGTCCATTGGCTTGTGGATGTACTACTGCAGAGAAACTCCTCTTGATTCCTTTTGCCTTGCAGTATTCCTCAAACATTCCTCCTTCAAATTGTGTTCCATTGTCAGAGATAATCTTGTAAGGTACTCCAAATCTGCAGACAATATACTTGTTGACAAAGTTGGTGATCTGCTTAGCCGTTGTGTTGACTAAAGGCTCCGCTTCCGCCCACTTAGTGAAATAGTCGACTGCTATCACCAATTATTTAGCTCCTCCTTGTCCTGTTGGCAGTGCCTCAATCAAGTCAATCCCCCACACAGCAAAGGGCCACGGACTGGTCATGCTCACCAGCTCATTTGGTGACTGTCGGGGGTAATTCGCATGTCTCTGGCACTTGTCATACCTTCTCGCGAAGTTGCTCGCATCCTTCTCCATGGTAGGCCAATAATACCCTTGGCGGATGGCCTTTTTTGCAGTGGAATGCCCCCAGGATGATTTCCACATTCCCCTTCGTGTATCTCTTGTAAAAAATTTAATGCCTCTCCCTTATCTACGCACCGCAGGAGCGGGGTGGAGAAGCCTCTCTTATACAAGGTTCCATCTACTAGAGTGTACTTGGTGGCTTTGTAAGTCAGTTTGTGGGCCTCTTTTTTGTCCAAAGGCAAGGTCTCGTCATTTAAGTACCTCACAATGGGTGCAAACCACGACTCCTCAATGCCATTGACCATGTTGATCCTTTCTTCTGTTATGCTTGGCTTGGGGAGATATTTGACTGGTATGGACCCAAGCATGTCTTTGTCTCGTGTGGAGGCGAGTTTCGCGAGTGCATTTTCGTTTATGTTCTGCTCCCTTGGGATCTGTTCTGTAGTGTATTTTTCGAACTGATCCAAATACGCCTTCACGTTGGTGAGGTATGCAGCAATTTTTGGATCCCTAGCTTTGTATTCGCCCTTCACCTGAAACACTACCAGCTGTGAGTCACTAAAGACATGTAAGTGGGTAACCTTTAACTCCTTAGTTAGCCGCATGCCAGCAAACAACGCCTCATATTCTGCCTCATTATTGGAAGCTTCGATCCAAACCTCAAGGCACAATACATCTTGTGCCCTTCAGGTCCCCTCATCACTATGTCTGCGCTGGCTCCCCCTTCGTTACACACCCCATCTACATGGAGGCTCCATTCATCAGGGTGCCTTTCCTCTTCACGCGCCGGTTCATTCTCTTCTATTTTCCCCTCCTCATGGGGTTGGTATTCAAACTCGACTATAAAATCTACAAGTACCTACCCGTTGATTGAGGACCTTGGGTTGTAAGTGATGTCAAACTGACTCAATTCAATCGACCATTTTAACAACCTTCCCGAAGTCTCCGGCTTGTGCAAGACTTGACGTAGGGGGGTGTTTCTGAGCACCTCAATAGAATGAGCATGAAAATAGGGCCTCAACTTACGAGAAGCCACTATCAGGGCATATGCTAACTTATCTATTTCTGGCTACCAAGCTTTTGCGTCTATCATCCGTTTACTCACATAGTACACAGGCTGCTGGTGCTTCTTTTCCCCCTTGACCAAGGCGGCGCTTATGGCATGCTCTGATACAGCTAGACACAAATACAACTTTTCCCCTTTTTCTGGCTTAGCTAAAAGGGGTGGTCTTCCAAGGTGTTCCTTTAGTTTGGTGAAGGCATCCTGGCATTCATCATCCCAAGCTAACTTTTTGTTCCCTTTTAGGATGTTGAAGAAAGGGAGGCATTTGTCAGTAGATCTGGAGATGAACCTATTGAGGGCTGCTACTCTCCCTGTTAAGCATTGCACCTCCTTTTTGCTTCGTGGTGTGCTCATTTCTAGCAAGGCCTTGATTTTTTCAGGATTAGCCTCGATACCTCGGGAATTCTCCATGAAACCCAGGAACTTTCCTGACGAAACTCTGAAGGTGCTTTTGAGTGGATTCAGCTTCATTCTAAACTTTTGAAGGGTGTTGAACATTTCACTGAGATCATTGGTGAGCTCCCCTGCCTTCTTTGTCTTCACCAACATATCGTCCACGTATACTTCCATGTTCCTTCCTATTTGATTTGCAAACATTTTGTTCACCAGCCTTTGATAAGTGGCACCTGCATTTTTTAAACAAAGGGCATCACTTTATAGCAGTATAGACCCTTGTCTGTTATGAACAAAGTGTGCTCTTCATCAGCCGGGTTCATGGGTATTTGATTGTCCCAGAATATGCACCCATGAAGCTAAGTAGCTCATGCCCTGCTATGGCATTTACTAACTGGTCTATCCTAGGAAGCGCGAAGCTGTCCTTAGGGCAGGCCTTATTGAGGCTAGTAAAATCCACACAAGTCCTCCATTTTCCATTGGGCTTCGGGACTAGCACTGGGTTTGATACCCATAGTGGGTAAAATGCCTCTCGGATGAACCTGTTCGCCTTCAACTTGTCAACCTCCTCTTTCAGGGCCGCGTATCTCTCTGGGTCCAACGCTCTCCTTTTCTGCCTCACCAGCCTTGCTTTTGGGTCGATGTTCAGATGGTGGCACATGACCGCTGGGTCTATCCCTACCATATCCTCATGAATCCAGGCGAATATGTTGAGGTTTGCTTTCAAGAACTCTACTAGCTTCTCCTTCATGTCACCTACAAGGTTTTATCCTTCCTTCAAATTTCTCAACAGCTCATTCATGACCGTTACTTCCTCCAACTCCTCTACTAGTTCAGCTCTGGGCTCTTCTGTGACTCGTGGGTCTAATTCGTGTGGGTTCACGCCTTCATGCACAACCATTTCCGTAGGCGTTGATCGCTTTGTGGTAGTGCGGAGGGATGTGTTATAACATTCTCTCGCTTCCTTCTGCTTTGCTTTCATGCATGCTATTCCCTCAGGAGTTGGGAATTTCATAGCTAAGTGGTATACATAAGTTATCTCCTTCAATTCCCTTAGCGAAGGTTTCCCAAATATCGCATTTAAGGCTGAGGCGCAATCTACCACAACAAAGTTTGCCATTAAGGTGGTTTGTCTGGGTTGTTCTCCCATAGTAAGGGCTAACTCGATTGCCCCTAGGGGCTGTATCAAATCTCCCATAAATCCATACAAATAAGTACTGCAAGGCTTTAGGTGTCGGATGTTTAGTCCCATCTTCTCCAGAGCTAGGTTATATAAGATGTCTACAGAGCTTCCGTTATCCACCAAGACCCGATGCACCCTCATGTTAGCAAGCTAGACAGTCAACACTATGGGGTCATTATGGGGGAAATGTACACCCCGGGCGTCTTCCTCAGTGAAGGTTATTGAGTCATTTTCACCGTTAAAACTGTCCGGGGAGCGTTGCTCCAGACTTAAGACGCATGGAGGTGGACTTCGTCTAACCTCCCTGGCATATCTACCTCATCCCTTCCTTGATTCTCCCCTGAATCCTGGTCCTCCAAAGATGGTCCTGACCTCTCCTTGTACTTATGGGGCCACCTCTCGCGCCTGCGGCGAGGATGCTCCTTCTTCTAGCCTTTGGTTCTCCTTGCGGACATATCTACCCAAATGTCCCTTGCAGATGAGCTCCTCGATTTCCACCTTCAAATGGTTGCATTCCGTGGTGGTGTGGCCGATATCTTTGTGATACTGGCAATATTTGATGGGGTCTCTTTTAGAGCGGTATTTTTTCATTGGTGGGGGCCTTCTGAAATGGACTTGGTTTTCGTTCGTAACGAAAATATGCTATCTCGCATGTGTGAGGTCAGTATAAAATGTGTAGGGGCCCTATCTGTGCTCATCAGAACGCTGATGCTTCCGAGGTCGATCATCTCTCGTTCTCTCATAGACCTTCTTCTTCTTTGTGCCACTATGATTTTCTCGAATTGAGGATTTTGGTGGTGACCGGCCTTTTCCAGCCTTGGGGATTTCGTGAGCATCTTCCACACGAATATATTTCTGTGCTCGCTCGTAGAATTCATCCAAATCTGTGACCTCCCTCTTGAGCACGTTATCCCATAACTTGCTTCCTAGGCGCACTCCGGCTGTGATGGCTATTTTCAGCTCTCTACGGGTCAAGCTCCCCACTTTGGCTGCCTCCATATTAAACATGTGAATGTAGCTCTTTAGACTTTCGTTTTCTCCTTGCTTCACGTTAGCGAGGCTGGTACTTGGCATCGTGCAGTCCCTCACGGCGTGGTGTTGCTGGAGGAATTCATCTTAAAACTGTTGCCAAGATCTGATGGCCCCTGGTCTAAGTCTTTTAAACCATTTGTATGCATGCCCTTTCAATGTGACAGGGAAGCAATGACATTTGGCCCCGCTACTAATTCCCCTCAGCTTCATCAGGTCGTTAAATGCATCCAGATAATATTTCGGATCTGTGCTTCCTTCATATGGGGTCATATGGGGCTCTTTGAAGTTGGCCAGAAGCCGGATGGCTTGGATCTCCATGATGAAGGGTGACTCATGGTGTAGTGACCTAAATTTGCTAATAAGGCTTGGAGGCTTAATTAGTGTGCTAGGAGGGAAATAATTGTTATACTGTATTAATTTATGTGAATTTAATGAATATGTGGTTAGAATGCATGTTTAGGTGAAATGAATATGCATTTGGTTGTTAGGGGAAAATTGGTAATTTTAGCCCGTTGAGGGCATAAATGTAATATATGTGATATTTTCGATATAATGGTGATATATTTGTGTGATGCACATTCCGGGACGGTCCTAGAGAGCTATTCCACTTAAAGTCACAATGGGATTTTATACCCGGCTCGTGAGGAGTCTCGGGGTATCTCGGGAATTACTATAAATTTAGTTGGGGACTTTTAATTCATGGTTAATGAGATTTTAGTAACTGGGGTAACTATAGGTAACTCTTGAGGATAGTTACTTTAAGTGTGAAAGTGGTATTTTTGCAAGGGATTAAGGAAAGGACTAAAGTGCCGTGAGGGTAAGTTAGAGACTAAAATAGAAATGAGGGTAGTTGGGTAATTAGG
Source organism: Humulus lupulus (assembly GCF_963169125.1). NCBI lineage: Eukaryota > Viridiplantae > Streptophyta > Magnoliopsida > Rosales > Cannabaceae > Humulus > Humulus lupulus. The sequence continues at coordinate 141,811,678 of NC_084800.1, read as the reverse complement.
CTTTAGGAAGGGATAACCTTGGCTGAAGGATAGTCATTCACGTTTTTCTACACTTAGACAAATTCAAGAATTCTGTTGAATGTTTGAGAAGGATAGGAAGAAGGGGTCTAGGGCTGAGATTGGAGCTGAGTTTCTTGGGATCAAAGAAGGAGTTCAAAGCTGAGTTTGGGGCAGCTAGAGTCAAGCTTAGGCCAAGATTTGTCCAGAGGTAAGGCATCATCTCTCAATTTTAGTTTTTTGCAAGTTTGATTTTGGAGGTTAGGTTGAATATTGAAAGTTGGGTTTTGGCTTAGCAATTGTAGAATTCAGCTAGAGAATCAAAGGGTGTCAAGCTTGGAAGTGGATTTGGTGGTGGCTCAAGGTCGAATTCCATCTTGAGGTATGAATTCCATGCTTATTTGAAAGTCTTTATCTGGTATGGTTTAAGATTTTTAAAGGGAGGGTTAAGTTTTGAAAGGCTTGGTTTAAGTTTCTGAAGTTTTAAACCAAATTATGAATTGTAGGTTTGATTGTGTGTTTGAGCTGGTTGATGATGTTCTTGGGTTGTTAGATGGTTTATTTGGGGGTTTTGAATTGAATTTGGGACTTAGGTATCCATTAGTGTTGGTTTGGGAGTGTTGGCTCGGGAAAAATGTTGGGAGAAACCAAGATTTCTGGGTTTGCGAAGACGCGTCGCGGCCCTGTTCTTCTGCGCCGCGGCGCTAGGCAGCTTTAGGGGAAGGGAGCCCTTCTGGGCGCTACGGTCCTCATTGGAGGGCGCCGCGGCGCTAGGCTATTTCTGGGCAGGGGGAAATTGTGGTTTTTAGGCTTTTGCCCAGGGGGCTCGGGGGATGCTTCCGCCACTTTGTGTGGGGTTCCAGGAGGTCCCAAGGGCTCGGGTTTGGTTCTGGGAGATGCTTTTGAATTGGTTAGTAATGGGGATGCTATTTGTGTGTTGTGACTAGGTTCTCGGAGAGGCTCAGATTAGAGGACCGTGCTCGAGGATTCAGTGCTCAAGAAGCTCAGGACACAGGTAAGAGAACTGTTGTACCCATAGAGCAGGGCACGACCCTATATGATTATGTGTTGGGTGTAGCCCATTTAATGTGTTAGTATATGTTTAAATTATGATGTGTATGCATATATGTGAATGATCGGCTAGGGCTAGGAACGGCGAAGGCCAAGAACGGCAAGGGGTCGGGAGCAACATTTAGCACGTGGAGTGCGAGTTGCCAGGGTAAGACCCTAAAGGATACCTAGGATATCCTTATGGTGTAGACCGCAACTCAGGGCCTGGTAAAACACCTGAGACGGCATGGTCGTATGTGTTTAGTTTATGGACAAATTGGTTATATGTTAAATGGTTCATATGCGTATGTTATCTGTTTATGTGGAGTTTTCTTGCTGGGCTTCGACTCACGGGTGCTCTGTGGTGCAGGTAAGGGCAAGGAGAAAGTCAACCGACCATGAGTATGGAGAGCGTGACGCGACGCGTACATGTCTAGTCTGCCTGGCTGCCACGGTCAGGGGTATTTATGGAAGTTGTTTGTAAAGAATCCTATTTTTTCGTTTAGTCGACTTTAAATATATTTTTAGTTGTAGATATTTATAAACAGCATTTTGGGATCCCAAATGTAAATTGCTTTATGAATTTCAGTAAATGGAATTATTTTCAAAGTTTATGACTCTGTTTATGATTTAATTACACGTTTATCTTGAAACCTCGATTAGCGAGTTAAAAGAACATTTTTAAACTCACTTAGTAACGACTCTAAGGAAGTAGGGCGTTACACATGGTCGAACTCATCTTCAAAGGCTTGACCTCCGGAGGCAGTGATGATTTTGCTTCATAGGCTCCTCATTTCTATGTCTAGGTCTTGCCTCCTCTTGTTCAAAGAGTCTCTCAACGTGGATGGGTTAGGATCCCCCTTTCCTTTGCCTTCTCGGGGCGCCATAGGAGGCGTGGTCCTTTTACCCACCCTCTTTTTGTTGAGTTCTTCTCGTAAATCTGAGGGTGTTCTCCTTGAGGTGACCTCGACATCGTTACAAGGGGCAGCGTTGGTCTTTGGCTCTGGCCCCTGGGGTTGCTTCGGTGGTCCGGGACATTCGTGCTGCTTTTTCCAGGGGGTGTTACTAGTGGAGAGTCGGGTCCTTTCGTCGTCTACTGGGATGGTTGTTTCTACCCCTTCCTGGCCTCTCTCTTTCCGCTTAGGGAGTGTCACGTTTGATCTCCCTTACAACAGGCCATTTAGCACCTCTTGCATGTTTTCTAGGGTGGTTTCTAGCCTCTGATTCTTACGATGAAGTTCCCGTATCTCGTCTTCATAGAATCGAGATTTAGAACTCGAGCTCACGGAGTGGACCCGAGGGTGCTTGTCAGGCCTGCGCGTCGTTGGGTCTGGATCCTGCCGACTAGAGTTTGGCACCTAAGGCGGCCTTGGAGGCAGGAACTCACCGACGCCCCTTGCAGAGGCAGCTGCTGGCCTTGGACGATTCTCCTAAAGTGGGACCGTCGGGAATGAGGCCTCCCTTTCATCTCCATGGACCTCAGGCTCCTTTGGGGCCTCCATGTTTGCAGGTGGAGGACAATCCCTCATAGATGCTTTTAGCTGACCTCCGTCAGGATGGACCTCATCCTCTCGCAGCTCTCTTAATCGTTCCGAACATCGCGACATCTTTTTCTTATCGTAATCGATGCAAGAACAGTGGCTTGCTACCTATTCTTCCCACAGACGGAGCCAAACTATTGACGGTGAGAACTCGTCAATGAAGTTAAGTTAGAAAAATTGAAATATGGAGCTTATCAATGAAAAACTTCCAAAAATCTAAACAGAAACTTAAAGAATAGTTGCCGAAAGAAAATGGTGAAAGGAACTTGTATTTCTTATGGTATGATGCTACAGTGTTTTTTCCAACCCCTTTCCACGTGGAAGTGGGGTTCCTTTTATAGTGGGCTCTAATGGCCCTTGATACATTGTGGTCCAAGGGACCAGGTGGTACACAAGTACACTATCAGGGGAATGGTCTCAAGGGTAGTGGTGTTGGCTCCAGTACGTGGCCAAATACCATGAAGATGTTGTTGGATTAGCTTATACAGGATCTTTATTTATTTTCATGTATATCTAATATGAAACAAATTAATACGAGATAGCCTAAAACATGTTTCTAAAATTGAATTCAAAGAGAAAAACATAATAGAATACTTACAGTATACGCAGCGGAATGAAATAGTCCTTCCTTCAGTTTCTCTAACTCTTGTATCCTCTCTGTTGCAGAGTATTATCAAGAAACTGAACCGATCTTCTATTTTCATCACAATCTTCCAATGTATCCTTAAAATCACCTAGACTAGTGTGGGCAATTCTCAACACATGAGATAGATATAGAGAGAAGAAGAGAAAATAACAAAGAGGCTTAGAAAAGGACTTATGTTTAGAGAGAATCTAAAACTATCAGAAAACCAGTGATTAAACTTATGTTTTGACTTCTCTCTAAGCACTCCTTTTATAGACTCAATTAGGTCATTTAATTTAATTAAAAAATCAATAAAATAATAGCCATTTTCAAGCCCTAGGTCGAAATTATCATGGGCTTTAGGCCTGTGAAATTTCACATTTGATTATAAGCCCATTGGACTTAAAATCAAGGCCTGTATTATTTTCTATTGATTTAATTAATTAAATAATTATTTAAATCCTTTATTAAATTAATTATTTATAATTTGAACATTGATTTAAACTTATTTATTAATTTAGATACCAATTTATCTTAATTAGTAAATTTGCCATAATTTCTCTTTTTTTCTCAAAATTACACAACTCTGTGAAACTATCCAAAATTGACCTGGTCAACTTTGATAATTCTAATTGATGATTAAACCAATTAATTGAGACTATCTAGATGATTTTATCCAAGGTACAATGGGGACCATGGGCCTATGAAATCAAGCTCCAATAAGTTATCATAAATCTAACAAATAAATTTACAAACTTATTAATTCCTCGTGACTCCACTATAGACTCGAAATTGCACTCTTGAATTCATAGAACGCTCTATAACAAATATAGATACGCTATTAATTATCCATTGTTATAACCATAATTCTCACTCAATCCTCTATAGACGGTTTACAATGAGATAGGACTAAGATATCGTTTTATCCCTCATTGTATTTTATCCTTAAAACACTTAGTTCCTTGTAAATGATATTTCAGTAAAATAATTTAATTACTGAAATGAGATCTCTATCATTTAACACCTTGAACCAAACTAAAAGGAAACCATCGTTTCACTTCTTCATCAGAAGCTATAGATGTTCATATCTATGATTAACACTCCCACTCAATTATACTACCGAGTTCCCAAGATGTAAGTATGGGCTAGTCCGTATGGTAAGCTGGTAACGAACAAGTCAAAGAACTCAAATAATACAATCAGTTAGAATACTAACCACTCAGGATTGAGATTGAATTGACCTATGGTCAACTATATGATATGAATAGACTAGATAATAACGGCATGTTTACTTATCTTATCAACTGTCAATATTGGGCTTGTCCGATGTAACAAATACATCCGATCTTATCTACTTTGCTAATGTTCTGGAAAGAACATAACACTGTAATGTGTAAGTAGATCATATCGTAGATTGGCAAGTCAGTGTAAATCCTATGCACTGATTAATCTTAGGACTAACTTATTTTGGACATATAATCATAAATGTATTCCACTGTGATTACGTCACTATAAATAAGATTAGCTATTGCTCGGGATTTAATAGAAGTTTATATTAAACAAATAATCATGAAAATAAAACATGTAAGCAAAGTGATTAACCAAGTCAAAATTCTATTCTTTTATTGATAATAAAATAAGATTTCAAAGAATTTGGGTTTTAATTAGGGAATAACACCCCAACAGATGTCTCCACTACTTATTTCATACGAATGTCAGCGGAGTGGCGCCAGGTGTAGTAGCGCAAGCAGTGGTGGTGTCAACTCTGACATCTGACTAGAGACATACATGCCATGTCCCCTCTCCTAGTACTCCCACTACTTGTCTGGCATGAATATCCATATCAGACATACAGGGTCTTAAAGGTCGTACACCGTACAAGAGTGTACTAATACGATCCTTTTGAATTATACTTGGGCCTTTACCTCTAAATGTTGGAGCTTCTATAGGTCCTCATAGGACACACTGCCTTGAGGTGTCAGGTGCGAGGCCACCTGGGATGCCTTGGGCGCATGAGGCGCTGGCCTGGGTGAGCTGCGAGAAGGAGCACTTGGGTCGTTGGTATGCGGCGCTTGTAGGCGGGGGTGAGAATTGTCTCGCGAGGCCCATGGCACGGGGCCTTGTGCGCATCACCGAGGTGTGGGCAAGACACCGTCTCGCGAGGCCCCTGGGGTGCGCGGCCGAGGTGTGGGCGAGACACCGTTTCATGAGGCCCTTGGTGCTGGGCCTTGGGTGCGCGTGGCCGAGGTGTGGGCGAGACACCGTCTCACGAGGCCCCTGGTGTTGGCCCTTGGGTGCACGCGGCTAAGGTGTGAGCGAGACATCATCTCGCGAGGCCCCTTGTGCTGGGCCTTGGGTGCGTGCGGCTGAGGTGTGGGCGAGACACCGTCTCGCGAGGCGCCTCCTTACGTGGGACTCCTCTTAGCGTGAGACGCTTGTGGGCGAGGAGCATGGCGAGGCGTGGCGAGGCGATCCCTTGCGAGGCCCTGGGTGACACACTTACCGGGGATACGTTTGTCAAGATTTCCCAATACACACCTACGGACATGGGTCCTAAGCACGTACATTGAGTCTTTCATCAGCGTGGAATTTTGAGCATCTACAGGTGCCATACCGATCATTTCCTGGTAACTATTATAGTACGAGAACTCTATAAGTGGAAAATACTTACTCCACGATCCTCCAAAGTCTAGTACACAAGTGTGCAACATATCTTCTAAAATTTGTATGGTACCTCACACTGATCATCGATTTAAGGGTGAAATGTCGTACTGAGACTTAGCTTGGTACCCATGGCTTGCTGCAAGCTTCCCCAAAATCTCGATGTAAGCACTGATCCTCTATTGGATACTATCGTCTTAGGGATTCCATGCAGTCGTACAATTTCTCAAACATAAACTGCAGTGTTCATAGTCTTGACAGGCAGGAAGTGAGTTGACTTGGTGAGTTTATCTTCCATAACCCAAGCCGAGTCGTGTTGCTTATTTGTTCGTGGTAATCCTGTCATGAAGTCCATGGCTATGTCTTCCCACTTCCATTGTGTTATACTAAGTAGTTGCAATATTCCTGCAGGTCGCTGATGTTCCACCTTCACTTGCTGGCATATAAGGCATTTGGACACATACTCTGCTACGTCTTTCTTCATTCCTGGCCACGAATGTAGTGCCTTAAGGTCGTGAGTCATCTTTGTCGACCCCGGGTGAACCGAGTATGGGGTAGTGTGTGCCTCTTCTAAAATCTTCATCTTAATTCCATAATCATTCAACACGCACACACGACCCTTATATCTCAAGAACCCCTGCCCTGATATGGAGAAATTCGTAGTCTTGCCTTCTTTGAATGCACCCATATGTGATACTAACGTGTCATCATGCCCTTGTCTGATTCGTATATCTTCTAATAAAATCGACTGAATGGACAAGTTATCTAGTTGACCCTTGACTAGTTCTATTCTGGCATTAATTAGCTCTTGTTGAAGCAACTTTTCTAGTCCGGATAATGCTGCTAGATTTCCGTAACTCTTCCGACTTAATGCATCTGCAACTACATTTTCCTTTCCTGGGTGGTAAATGATTTCATAGTCATAATCCTTTGCTAGTTCTAACCACCTGCACTACCTTATGTTGAGCTCTTTCTGTGTGAAGAAATACTTTAAGCTCTTGTGGTCCGTATAAATCTCACACTGTTCTCCATAAAGATAGTGGCACCAGATTTTCAATGCGGAGACCACCGCTGCCAACTCAATATCGTGTGTTGATAGCGTTGCTCTTATTCCTTTAGCTTCCTTGAGGCATAGGCTATCACTTTGTCATTCTGCATCAACACACAACCCAAACCTTGCTTCGGCACATTACAATATACTACAAACTTGTCATTGGGTATCGGTACACAAAGTACTGGTGCTGAGCATAATTTATCCTTGAGCAACTGGAAGCTCTGTTGACATCTATCTATCCAGTTGAACTTTTGCTATTTCCAGGTCAAGTTCGTAAGCGGAGTGGCTACCTTAGAAAATCCTTCTACAAATCTCCAATAATAGACTGCTAGTCCGAGAAAACTTCTGACTTCTGACACATTCTTAGGTCTTGGCAAATCCTTCATAGCCTTCACCTTAGTTAGGTCTATTGCAACTTCATCTTTGCATACTATATGGTCTAGAACCTTACTTGCGATAACCAAAATTGACATTTCTTGAACTTGGCATAAAGTTGATGCTCATTTAGTCGTAGCATGGTCAGTCTTAAATGTTCCTCGTGCTCGACTTCATCCTTGGAGTACACTAAAATATCGTCAATGAACACAACTGCGAATTTTTCCAAGTAATCCTTGAAGACCCGATTCATTAAGTCCATATATGATGCTGGAGCGTTGGTAAGACCAAAAGACATAACTAGGAACTCTTAATGTCCATATCATGTTCTAAAAGTTGTATTTGGTATATCCTCTTCCCGTACCTTGAGTTGGTGATAACTGGATCGTAGATCAATCTTTGAAAATACAGTCACTCGGATTTAATCAAACAAGTCGTCGATCCGGGGCAGCGGGTACTTGCTCTTAATCGTCACCTTGTTCAGCTCGCGATAATCGATACAGATTCGCATGCTTCCATCCTTCTTCTCCACAAATAGAACTGGTTCTCCCCATGGTGAATGTCTCGGGCTGATGAAACCCAAGTCTAAGATTTCTTGCAACTGTGTTTTCAACTCATTGAGTTCTGTAGTTTCCATCTGGTATGGTGCCTTTGAGAAAGGCTTCGTTCTCGGTACTAATTTGATTGTGAAGTCAATTTCCTTAGTAAGCGATAACCCTAGTAAGTCGTCAGGAAATATCTCTGTAAATTCCTTTATAATGCGGACGTCTCCAACCTTTAGTGGTGTTGCTTGTGCCACATTTGTGATGCTTGCTAAGAATGTGTGACATCCTTTCTCTATCATCCTTTGAGATTTGAGAGATGAGATAAGCGGTGACCATAGTCCTGAAACCTTTCCCTTAAAACATATGTAGCGTCTCAGAATTTTACTTAGCTAGATAGTAGTAGTAGTATAGTAGTAGTAGTAGCAGAAGCAGTAGTAGTAGTAGCAGCAATAGCAGAAGTAGTAGTAGTAGTAGTAGTAGTAGTAGTAGTAGCAGTAGTAGTAGTACTAGTAGCTGTAGAATTTCTATAGAATTTTAGTTTTCGTGGCAATTGTTCAAAGCCGTGATTTAGTTAGAAACTCCTAGAAATAGTTATGAATTTTATTAGTTTAGCCTATAGTTTAGAAATATTAATTTTATCATAAAGGTTTGATTAATGAATATAGTCCTAAAAATATTATTTATTTATAACCTAAGGTTTAGATAGAATAATTAAGAACGTGACACTTGTCACATGTATGATTATTAAAGATTTAAGAATTTTGGATGAATATATTAATAAATGATAGATGTAGAAGGTCTAGAACCTTCCCTCATCTATTAGGATCACCTTTTACTCAGTCAAAGTGGTTTAAACAAATTCAAGTGTGCTGAAAGTGTGTAAAAATGTGTTTGAAATATCAACGTATGCCGATATATCACAGCTATAAGGGCTGATATATCGCCTATGATTGATACAAAAAACACGTCTACTTCTCACAAACGAAACCACAGACCCTCAAGATTATTGTGTAGGCGATATATCGGCTCCAGTAGCCATTTTTAAATTTTCGCAAAATTCTGAACGAGAAACAACCCTCAACAACTTTGACTCGTTCCTGAACGTTTTTGACCGAGTTTTGGGCATTTGTTGAACAGATAATTCAAATTTATTCAATTATTATTCAATTATTTATTCATTTTAAAATGAGTTAGTTTCACCCCTTGAACTCTATAAATGGGACCCTTCACTCAGCCATTCTCTTCATCATTCAAGCACATTTTAGAAGCCTTCAAGCTGCTAAGTTTGTTCTAGAGAAAAACACTAGGGTTTTGGGATTAAAAGCTTTTAAATTTAAGGTTTTCTAAACACTTGGGAAGTAAGCTTTTGTGTGATTTTGGTGTTTGAGGTATAGATCGAAGCTCTAAGCTGTCTAAGGTACCGTTAATCTTTAGGTTTAGTTCATTTCCATTCTTCTTATTCTTTCCTTTTATTTCAAAACCTAACTTGTTGTAATGACTTTTGGTTACATGTTCAAACTTAATGTTTTTGGTAAGTCTTTTTCCAATGGTTTAGATCTTCTCTTAAACTTCATTTCTTTATAAACTTATGGTTTCTTTATGTTTGTTTTTAGGAGTTTCCAATCCCGCTCTTGTCTCAAATATTCCGTTTTTTTGTAAGGAAAATTAGATAGATTAGTTTATGATCTAGGCTTTGTTTTTGTATGACCTAACATTTGAGGTACAATAAAGGGGTAAGTGTGTCTGGACCTAAGGTGTCCAATGATGTATGTTGGACTTATGTCAAGTAGGCTCGGTTGCCAAAACTTTATGACTGACCTAAGTTAATGTTCGGTGTATGACACACTATTGTCCGGGGCTTAATTGCCACCCCCTTGTATATGCACTTATCTTTTTATTATATCTCACTTGTTATTATGATCTATGACCTATAGTGATTTATGACCTATGATTTATGACTATGATTATGACTTAGATTATGATTTGTGACTATGATTATGACTTGGGCTATGATATGACGTGATATGATTAGTATAAATAAGTTTTCTATTATGACTCTTGTGTAATTTAGGATATGTTGATTAAATGGTTATATGACTAACTCTTGTTTGTATTTTCCTTACTGGGCTTAGAAGCTCACCCCTTATGATGTTGTTGTGCAAAAAATTGATGATAGAAAGGTCAGTGGCGAATGGGACCTAGAAGCTTCATGATGTACTCGTGGGGACCATATAGTCATGGAAGATCAAGTGGGCCTATATTTTTTTATTAAAGCATGTTTATTTTAAATTTTTATTTAAATGTTGCCCATTTTTTTTTAGATAAAATTATTTTATTTTTGTAAAACCATGGATCCATGTATTTATTTTCGAGTTTTTATTCAATAAAAGAACAATATTTATGATTATGATCCAATGTTGTGTTCTCGGTAATTTATGAGAAATTAGGGTGTTACAGGTGGTATCAAAGCCCATGAATATTGGTCCTGAACATTCCCACGAAATACACACGAAAACTACAAAGGACCAACTCGCTACCAAGTACGTATAGACATTGTTTTCAAAATATGTTTGTAATGTCTTTCTCGTGTTTTTTTTCTTCAGAAATTAGCTGAACGGACCCAAGTGTGGTTAGAAAAGTTAAAGTTATAAGAAGAATACCAGACCTTGATTATGATAATGAGTTAGAGAGAATTTTCTAAGAATCAACTCAAGATATGCAAGTAGAAGGATCCGATGTGGAGGATTAGATGTATATAAGAACACATCGTTAAAATTTTATTTATGTTGTTTTAGAAATGATTCACTAGTTTGTAATTAATAGCTTATTTTAATAAAACATGTTATTGTTTCATTGTTTAGTAAGTGTTAAGAATTTTGGATTCAATTGAAAGTGTAAAGTTTAAATTCCTCTCTTATGGGTTAGCCCATTTGTGAAGGCCCATTTGCTTTGCATTATTAGATTGGATCTAATTAAAATGAATAACAATTAATAAAGCAAGGGTTTAAATTCCCGTCTTTTGGGTCGAAGTGGAAGTTAGGGGGCCTTAGTAGCGTGTACGATATACTGAACCCAGCCCTCCTCCATGGAAGATATAATTGTTAAGGTCCATTTACCCGAGTTGGACTTAATTGTAATAGGGGTAGTTTTGATGGATAGATGACCTAATAGACAGCAGTACGATAGGCTAAGTTATAACCTCTACTTGTTTTGTTTGTCTTAGTTTTTTTTTCAAACTTTTCTCTTTTGGGGAAAACAGAAAAGGCCCATGGAGCAGGAAAGACTAAATGGCAAAGGAAGTGGTTGAGGCAGAGGCCGAGGAAGGGGAAGGAGGCGAGGAAGAGGAGTAGTTGGCACCCCCACATATGAAGAATTCTAGCAGCCCCGGGAGTGCCAGAAGCACCCAATGTGGTGGAAGAATCGGCAGCTGCTGCTACTCAAGAAAATTTGGAAAGAGAAAATGCTCATCCTAGGGTAGAGCTAAGGAGAAGGGAAGAAGAATTCCAAATAAACTCAGGGCAACAGCAACAAGTGGCGCAACAAGTCATTCCTCTAGCACAATTACTACATTTGGCAGAACCTCACTGCGAGGCAGTGTATGAACGCTTCAGAAAGAAAAAACCGCCAAACTTTGATGGTGGATCTAACCCAATAGAAACGAAAGAACGGCTTCCATCAGTGGAGTCCATTTTAGAACACATGTGGTTGAGAAACCAAGATCGAGTGTCATGCGCTTCAAGATTGCTAAAGAAAGATGCTCGCATCTGGTGGGATATAGTAAGACAGACTAGAGATGTGAACGTCATGACATGGGACGAGTTTATCCAAGTGTTCGACAAGAAGTATTACAGTCCTGCGATTCTACCCACAAGGGTGGACGAATTTACCACGCTTACTCAAGGGAATTCTACTGTGACAGAGTATGCCAGGAAGTTTGATAGGCTAGCTAAGTTCGCAGTGGACATGGTACCCGTTGATATGCTAAGAATTCAAAGATTCGTGAAGGGACTGAAACCTATTATAGCCCGTGACGTAAAGTTGATTTGGGGAATAACCACTTATGCAGAAACATTAGAGGTAGCCTTTGAAGCTGAGTAGGCAGAAGAAAGGATTTGGAAGGAAGGCGCGGCCAGAAGGGACGCCAAAAAGAATAACAATGAACAGAACAACCACAAACACAAACATGACGGTAGTCGGAATAGAAAAGCCGACAAGAAGAATAAGACTGCATCAGAAAGTAACGGGAATAAGAAGCCTTATGTGGAATATCCCCAGTGTATCTGCAAGAGGAAGCATTTAGGAGCATGCCGGTATAAGAAAAAAGGTTGTTTCAAGGAAATATTAAAAAGGATTGCCCAAAGATGAAAGAACAAAAGAAAGATGACAAGCTTGTGCCAGCCAGAATTTTTGCTCTTATTAGAGGTGAAGCAGAACTAGTCATACAATGGTAACAAGTCAGGTCACTATCTTTGGTAAACTATGGAATGTTTTATTCGATTCGGGAACTATGCATTCTTTTGTCTATATGAATACGATTGATAGCTTAGATAGATCATGTGAACTTTTTAGAGATAAGTTTGTCATGGAGTTACCCTCGGGTGCATAGCGTTGTAGTTAGAATCGGAGCAAAAAAATTACTAGTAGATTTGATCGAGTTATACCTTAAGGATTATGATGTAAGTTTAGGCATGGATTGGTTAGCCAAGCATGGGGCAACGATAGAATGTAAGGGTAAAACAGTCAACTTTTAAATAGAAGGCGGAGAACAGTTCACCTTCAAAGGAGAAGTTTCCTGAACTCACATACCGATAGTCTTAGCTCTCAAAGCTCAACAGTTAATCAATAACAGTTGCCAAGAATTTCTAGCTTGTTTGGTGGACAATTCATGAGAGATTCAGCTCGAACCAAAGGATGTACATATTGTATGCGAATTTCCTGAGGTGTTTCCAGAAGATCTACCAGGATTACCTCCAAGTAGAGAAATCGAGTTTGAAATAGAATTGGCACCAAAGACAGCACCAATTTCAAAAGCTCCCTATAGAATGGTGCCTAACAAATTAAAGGAGTTAAAGATACAACTGCAGGAGCTTCTAGACAAGGGTTTCATCCAACCGAGTTATTCGCCTTGGGGAGCACCAATGCTTTTTGTCAAAAAGAAGGACAGAAGTATGAGGATGTGCATCGACTATTGAGAACTAAATAAAGTGACAATCAAGATAAATACCCTTTGCCTCGAATAGACGATCTTTTTTATCAACTACAAGGATCTACAGTATTCTCGAAGATAGATTTATGATCAGGGTATCATCAGCAAAAAGTACGAGAAGAAGATATCCTAAAGACGGCTTTTCAGACTAGATATGGACACTACGAATTTCTAGTAATTTCTTTTGGATTAGCGAACACACCTGTCGCGTTCATGGATCTTATGAACAGAGTATTTACGGACTACCTGGATAAGTTCGTTTTGGTGTTTATAGATGACATGTTGATCTACTCAAGGACGAAAGTAGATCATGAAGAGCACCTGCGACTAATGCTGGGGTGACTCAAAAGTCATCAATTATACGCTATGTTTACGAAATGTGAATTCTGGCTAGAGAAGGTGGCATTACTAGTACACATATTGTCTAAAAATGGCGCAGAAGTAGACCCAGCCAAGATCGAAGCAGTGAAGAACTGGCCCGAACCCAAGAGTGCCACAGAGGTGAGAAGTTTTCTGGGATTGGCAGGATACTATAGACGATTTGTTGAAGGGTTCTCCAAAATAGCTATACCCTTAACAAATTTGACATGGAAGCAACATAAATTTGTATGGACGAAGAAGTGTGAAGAAAGCTTCCAAACAATAAAGGAGAAGCTTATATCAGCCCCAGTTCTATGCGTCCCAAATGATAAAGGCAAGTTTGTAGTATATTGCGATGGGTCGAAGCAGAGACTTGGATGAGTTTTGATGCAAGACGAAAAAGCGGTCGCATATGCCTCTAGACACCTAAAGGAGTACGAGCAGCGGTACCTGACCCATGACTTAGAATTAACAGCGGTGGTTTTCGCTCTAAAGATTTGGAGGCACTATCTGTACGAAGAAAAGTGAAAAATCTATACATACCACAAAAGCCTATAGTACTTCTTTACGTAGAAGGAGCTCAATATGAGGCAATGGAAGTGGCTAGAGTTAGTAAAGGACTATGATTGTGAGATCTTGTATCATCCGGGAAAGGCTAATGTCGTGGCAGACACACTTAATAGGCGGAGTTACGGAAGCTTATCAATACTTGAGGGGATAGCTCAACACTTACAAGATGATAATAAGAGGTCTGGAATTGAGTTAATAACTGGACAACTAGCTGACCTCACGATCAAGTCAACACTAATGGAGGAAATAAAGGAGAAACTACAAGAAGACGAGTTTCTTCTTAACATGAAGGCAGCACTACAAAGCTCAAAGAATGTTGATTTCTCCTTGACAAAAGAAGGTATGCTACGATATAGGAACCGAGTATGTGTGCCAGAAAGTGGAGGATAAAGAAAAAGTACTAGGAAGGAAGTGCACACTACTCCGTATTCACTTCACCCGGGATCAACCAAGATGTACAATGATGTTAAGACAATGTACTGGTGGTCAGGGATGAAGAAAGACATAGCAGAATTTGTAGCAAAATTCCTTACATGTTAACAAGTTAGTCTTGAACATCAGAGACCCTCAGGAACTTTGCAACCATTAAAGATTCCCGAATGGAAATTGGAAGATATAGCTATGGACTTCGTGACGGGATTACCAAGGACCACCAAGCAGCATGACTCTGTTTGGGTGATAGTAGATAGACTTACAAAATCTATTCACTTCTGGCCGATAAGAACAATTTATAATGCTGAGCAGTATGCAGAGATTTATGTGGTAGAGATAGTGAGATTACATGGAGTTCCAATGACGATAGTGTCTGATAGAGGATCAGTTTTCACATCAAAGTTCTGGGAAAGTCTACAGCGTGAAATGGGCACTAAGTTAAAACTAAGTACGACATTCCACCCTCAAATCAATGGTCAATCAGAACGCACCTTACAAATATTAGAAGATATGTTGAGGGCATGTGCTTTAGATTTCTCAAGATCATGGAGCAAGTGTCTTCCATTTATAAGTTTAGCCTATATTTTAGAAATATTAATATTATCGTAAGGTTTGATCAATGAATATTGTCCTAATAATATTATTTATTTATAAACTAAGGTTTAGATAGAATAATGAAGAACGTGACACTTCTCACATGTATGATTATTAAAGATTTAAGCATTTTGGATGAATAAATTAATAAAGGATAGATGTAGAAGGTCTAGAACCTATCCTCATCTGTTAGGATCACATTTTACTCAGACAAAGTGGTTTAAAAACATTCAAGTGTGCTAAAAGTGTGCAAACATGTGTTTGAAATACCAGCGTATGTCGATATATCAAAGCTATAGGGGCCGATATATCGCCTATGATTGATACAGAAAACACGTCGACTTCACACGAGCGAAACCACAGACCCTTTGGATTATTGTGTAGGCGATATATCTCCTATAGGAGGTGATATATCGGCTCCAGTAGCCATTTTTAAATTTTCGCAAAATTCTGAACGAGAAACAACCCTCAACAAATTTGACTCGTTCCTGAACGTTTTTGACCGAGTTTTAGGCATATGTTGAACAGATAATTCAAATTTATTCAATTATTATTTATTTTAAAAGGAGTTAGTTTCACTCCTTGAACTCTATAAATAGGACCCTTCACTCAGCCATTCTCTTCATCATTGAAGCACATTTCAGAGCCTTCAAGCTGCTAAGTTTGTTCTAGAGAGAAACACTAGGGTTTTGGGATTAAAAGCTTTTAAATTTAAGGTTTTCTAAACACTTGGGAAGTAAGATTTTGTGTGATTTTTGTGTTTGAGGTATAGATCGAAGCTCTAAGCTGTCTAAGGTACCGTTAAACTTTAAGTTTAGTCCATTTCCATTCTTCTTATTCTTTCCTTTTATTTCAAAACCTAACTTGTTGTAATGATTTTTGGTTACGTGTTCAAACTTAATGTTTTTGGTAAGTCTTTTTCCAATGGTTTAGATCTTCTCTTAAACTTCATTTCTTTATAAACTTATGATTTCTTTATGTTTAGTTTTAGGAGTTTCCAATCCCGCTCTTGTCACAAATATTCCGTTTTTTTGTAAGGAAAATTAGATAGATTAGTTTATGATCTAGGCTATGTTTTTGTATGACCTAACATTTGAGGTACAATAAAGGGGTAAGTGTGTCTGGACCTAAGGTGTCCAATGATGTATGATGGACTTATGTCCAGTAGGCTCGGTTGCCAAAACTTTATGACAGACCTAAGTTAATGTTTGGTGTATGACAGACTATTGTCCGGGGCTTAATTGCCACCCCCTTGTTTATGCACTTATCTTTTTATTATATCTGACTTGTTATTATGATCTATGCCCTATAGTGATTTATGACCTATGATTATGACTTAGATTATGATTTATAACTATGGTTATGACTTAGGCTATGATATTACGTGATATGATTAGTATAAATAAGTTTTCTGTTATGACTCTTGTGTAATTTAGGATATGTTGATTAAATGATTATATGATTAACTCTTGTTTGTATTTTCCTTACTGGGCTTAAAAGCTCACCCCTTATGATGTTGTTGTGCATAAAATTGATGATAGAAAGGTTGGTGGCGAGTGGGACCTAGAAGCTTCTTTATGTACTTGTGGGGAGCATATAGTAGAGGAAGATCAAGCGGGCCTATTTTTTTTATTAAAACATGTTTATTTTAAATTTTTATTTAAATGTTGCTCATTTTTTTTATGTTACAGACAATTATTTTATTTTTGTAAAACCATGGATCCATGTATTTATTTTCAATTTTTTATTCAATAAAAGAGAATTATTTATGATTATGATCCAACGTTGTGTTCTCGGTAATTTATGAGAAATTAAGGCGTTATAGTTTCTGACTGTCAAGAGTTTCGAACGTCACTTGCTTACTTCAACAGTCGATGGTTGCGCCATGCCTTGCTAGCCAATCCATGACCAGTATTATGTCGATATCCTTGATCTCTAGCTCTATCAATTCTCCTTCTAGTTTTGTGCCCTCAACTTTGATCGGTACTCCTCGTACTATCCGTGATGATAGAACTACTTCATCTGAAGGAAACTCGGTAACAAACCTAGTTCAAAATCTTTCACATGGTTTGTCTAATTTTTCTATCATTCCTAACGAGACATACGAGTGTGTTGCTCCCGAATCAAACAATACTAAACATATATTATTTATGATAGGAAGCTGACCTATGACTACTTTGTTACTAGCTTTGGCTTCTCCCTGGGTCAAGGCAAAGACTCTGGCTGGAACAATCTTGTTGTTCCTCTTTTCTTCTTGTTTGAGTTGCGAACATTCCTTTTTCTAATGACCTTCATAGCCACAATTAAAACAACCCTTGGTATTTGCACGACACTCCCCAGGATGTCTTTTCTGGCATTTGGAGCACTAAGGGTATTCCACATAACCCGACCTATTATCTCCATTTTTATTTCGTGCTTTTTTGTCACCGTCGGCTTGCTTACTATCAGGATGCTTTCTTTTCTACCCATTATTGTTGTGCTGGTGGTTGTTGTGGTTTCGAAAATTCTTAGTCTGACTATGTTGCTTGGGTTCAAACTTGCTGGCCTCTTCCTTACTAATGTTTTCTTGGAGCCTTTCCACCTCTATAGCCGTTTCTAGAGCATCGGCGTAAGAAGTGGTTCCAGGATTTGCAAGCTTGAGTCCTAGCTCAATCTTGGGTCTAAGTCCCCTAGTGAACTTGGTAACCCTCAAGAAATCGGTTGGAACTAACTCTAGTGCAAACTTGGCTAGCCGATCAAATTGTCGAGTGTACTCGACTACCGTCAAATTTCCCTGCTTCAGTCTGGAAAATTCTTCTACCCTCATAGCGATGACAACCGAGTTGTAGTACATTTTGTGAAATAGCTCCACAAATCTAGCCCAAGTCATGGTGGCAACATCATGAGTCTGTTGTACTAAATCCCACCAGATTCTAGCATCCTTTTTCAATAGAGAGGAAACTTAGGATATGCGATCCGCATTGCCAAGGTTCATGTGTGCTAGAATAGGCTCTACATTCCTGAGCCATTCTTCCGCCTAAAAGGGGTCGGTTGTCCCTTCAAAGTTTGGAGCATGCTTCTTACGGAAACACTTGTAGATTGGCTCTATGTACTGAGCTGGATAAGGCGCATAGTTTGCCATTGGCCATCCCCCATATGGATATCCTACTTGTTGGGGTGCTTGAGCCACTGGCTGAGGCTAAGGTTGGGGTTGAGGCTGCAGCTGTGGCTGTTGTCGTTGTTGTTGTAGCAGTTCTTCTACTTGTTGTCGTAGCCAGATAATTTCAGCAATTTTGTCCACCGGAGGTGGTGTATTTCTATTATTAGCAGCAGTAGCACGCGTTCCCCTTCTTCGGACGGGAGGGGCTTCTTGAGTCTCGTTGGTGGTGCTGGAGGCATTGTCGTTCGTGCGTGTAGACCTTCGTAGCAACATCTTCAGCAAAGTTCTAACAGTTGAGAAAACACGTTAGAACTTACCCTAAAGGTTCTAAGGCAAAAACTTAGTCTAAGCAAACATAATTCGGACCTATCAGTTATGATTTCTTATGAAAAATTGTGAAAGTCATCTTTATAAATTAGGGTGTGTTTCTATACTTAGAACATTAAGCCATATTTATTATTTTCTAAGTATGTTTCTAATCATCTTATATGACTTAATTCTCAGGCTCGAAACTCGTCACTGTTCCAAAGTTAACCATATTGAGGGAGGGTTGGGATTAGTGAAATCGTTCCCACTACTATGACCCCCTAAACTCTCAATACAGAACTCGATCCATTAATTTGTATCCACCCTCAACGAGCTCAATCATTATTTATTGAATTTATTCTAAATTTATTATGACTGTAGAAAAAAAATCAAACTCATACATATCATTCAAAAATAACAACTTTATTCATTTGGAAAAAAAAATCACTAATTACAATCATAAATTCAAAATAAATAAAGAAACTATACTAATAATAACTAGAGTAAATCTCTAAAAATCAGGATCTTCTACATCTGACCCTTCATCTAACATATCATAATCTATTTCTTCATAATCATCATTACTATGAGTCTCGAAACTACCTCATGGAATATTCGTTAAGATATTATTGTTTTTTTCATTAGTGAATTGAAATTCAAACTTAGAGGTAAACCTAAGTATAAGAAAATAACATCTCATGGCTACCGGTAAATCATCTTCATCATCCATAGTCTCCCATAAATCTTCTAATTTTGAAACTAATTACTAATTACTAAGACATATTGTTCCATGGCTCTCATCATAATTTGCTTAGTAGTTTGAAGGTGAACTATACCCTTGTGAAATAGGATCAATCTTTAAATGATTCTTTCTAGCACTCCTATTGTATTCATTAGTTCTCTAATTATTTTCAATGCCTTAATAGATCGGATATCATGATAGGTCAAAGCTCCATTCATTTTTATTGAAAACATAATGACTAAAACGTTAGCTATTAATATAAACATACTAATCATAATATAAACACTTACATTGGTGATTAGATCCAGAGCTTGTTCGTGTGTATCAAGGAGAACTTCATGCATATGAACTGTGGACTTTGATACCAACTCTAATGCCCTGACTAATTCTAAGACCTTGGACCATTAAAAACTACTAAGACATAACTACTATTTTGGGAATACATTCAAGAAAGAATAGTACTTTATTATAAAAATCCAACATATGAGATCCCATTGTTATTTACATAAAAACATTAAAGAAAACATAACCTTTAATTAATTATACAAAAACTAATTGCGGAAAAATAAATACATAAATTAAAAATACTAAAAAATATAAACTTCATCCTCGATCTTTCAGGAGTCCATCCCCAATACACATGCCAAAGCATCCATGAATCTGTCCCGCCTTCCAAGCTTATTTTCCTGCACCATCTAAAATAAAAGGAATGAGCTTAATGCCCAACAAGGAAAATCTACTAAAACATAATGTAAATCACAAGACGAAAAACATATACTATATATCATATAATGTAAAAACGTAAATCATAAAAACATAGGACTACAATATTAATGGCCATTAAATCATTACCGTAGTATGTGATAAAACAATCTAGGTCCTCAGTCTACAAATCGAGGTAGGTTAGATGACAAAATAGTATATGATAACCCATCTAGGTCCTATGTCTACTAATCGAGGAAGGGTAAATCATAACTCTAATCTACGATAATGATAAAACATATTGGGATTTGATTTGCTATCTAAGCAACTATAATACACAAGTGACTATAACATAAAACATATTCATATACATATATAACATATCAACATAACATAACATATCATATAAACATATCATAACACATATGATCTAACCTATTTTCCTTACTAGAACCGGGATATTGGAGACATGAACGGGATTGGAAAACTCCTAAAACCAACAGTAAGAATCATAAGTTTCTAAAGAAACAGAGATGAAAAGGTTATCTAAACAATCAAGATAGAGACTTACCGAAAATCCTTAAGTTTCAAGAAACTTAAATACCTAACCAAAAGCTATAATGACGAGTTATGATCTAAAAGAAAATGAAAGAAAATAAAAGAACTATGATGGATTAAACCTAAGGATGAGAATACCTTGATAGGCTAGAACTTCGATCTACACCTCAATACCGAAATATCACTCTATCTTACTTCCCAAGTGATTAGAAAAGCTTGGATTGGAAAGCTTTTAAATCCCAAAACCCTGGTGTTTTCTCTCTTAAATAACTTAGCAGCTTGGAGGCTCTGAAGAATGCTTTAATGATGAATGAAATGGCTGAGTACTAGATCTTATTTATAGAGTTCAAGGAGTGAAACTAACCCCTTTTAAAAGGAATAAATAAATGAATAATAATTGAATAAATTTGAATTTTCGGTTCAATACATGCCCAGAACTTGGTCAAAAACATTCATGAGCAAATCTAACCTGTTGAGGCCTGTTTCTTATTCAGTTCCATGAAATTTCAAAAACATCACAAAGGGCCGATATATCGCCCCTATAGGCGATATATCACCAGCCCCTATGTCCCGAGCCTTCATGGTTTCGTTTGTACGAAGTCGACGTGTTTTCCATATCAACCTTAGGCGATGTATCGGCCCCTATAGCTGCGATATATCGGCATACGCTAATATTTTAAACACGTTTTTGCACATTTTCAACACACTTGAA
The DNA here is from genome assembly GCF_963169125.1 of Humulus lupulus. Lineage (NCBI taxonomy): Eukaryota > Viridiplantae > Streptophyta > Magnoliopsida > Rosales > Cannabaceae > Humulus > Humulus lupulus. Next base: position 141,790,509 of record NC_084800.1, on the reverse strand, counting down.
GTTTGTTAAAAAACCTTTGACTGAGTAAAACGTGATCCTAACAGTTGCTGGAAGGTTATAGAGCTTCTAGATCTATCTTTTATTAATTTATTCATCTAAAATCCTTAAATCCTTAATAAACATGCATGTGACAAGTGTCACATTCTTAATTATTCTATCTAAACCTTAGGTTATAATAAATATTATTTCTAGGACCAACTATATTAATCAAACCCTATGTTACAATTAATATTTCTAAATTATAGGTTAAAGTTATAAAATCCATAAATATTTCTACGAGTTTCCAACTAAATCCCGGCTTGAACCAATAATAACGAAAAGTAAAATACTACAAGATACTACTAGCTACTACTATCTAGCTAAGTAAAATTATGAGACACTACATAAACCTACTTCCATCAAAGCCTATAGCTAAGACACCCTCATAATTGTGGACAGATCACAAACCTATTCTTAGGCATGTGTGTATATAGGGATGTACAACACATGTGCTAAAAGCTAAGACTAGGAAGTTAGAACCTAGATCTAAAGTATGTTTATGTAACCACCTAATTTCTCATGATATTATCGAGAACACATCATTGGATCATAAACATAAATATTGCTCATTTATTACAGAAATACCATAATAAGCAAAAGGGATCTCATGTCTTTACAAAAATAAAATAATAGTCTTTAACAAAATAAAATGAGCAACATTAAAAATAAAAGAAAAACTTAAAAGGAAATTCTTTTTAAATAAAGTCATAGGCCCATTGATCATTCCTCGACTATATGGTCCCCACGAGTACATCACTAAGCTCTTAGGTCCCACTCTCCACCGACTTTTCTATCATCAATTGTCTGCACACCAATATATTAAGGAGTGACCTTCTAAGCCCAGTAAGAAAATACAAACAAGAGTCATACAACTAGTAATCATAACAAACATATCATAAATCATAACAATGCTAACCTATACTAATCATACAAGATCATAATATTTCTAGGTCATAACGTTGGTCATAATCAGAGGTCAAAATCAGATCTCATAATAGGTCATAATAATTCATAATCATAGGTCATAATAGGTCATAATAACAAGACATGTATAAGGAATTAAATAAGTGCTTATACAGGGGTGGCAATTAAGCCCCGAACATAAGTCTGTCATACAGTTTTGGAAGCCGAGCCTACTGAACATCAACTTAAGTCTGACATACATTTCTGAATACCTTAGGTCCAGCCACACTTATCTTCTTATTCTACCTAAATGTTAGGGTCAAACATATCACAAAACTAAGTCATAAACTAAACTACCTAATTTTCCTTACCTTGAGCGTGGAAATGAGAAGAAAAAAGAGAGATTGATTTTGCTATAGAGAATCACCTAAAACCTTATATATGACATAAAATATGTTAGATTAGAGACTTATAATAATAACTATACTTCCAAAATTTCTAAACCTTATAAAATCATACCTTTACCTTAAAATCTCAAATGGTCCAAAATCTCGAGCCTCCACGAAATGTCTATCCTCAACAACAATGTATAGAGTGGGTCTTAGGATAATTTCAGCTATATATTGTTTTTGAGAAGCTTGGTATTTCAGCTATATAGGGTCTATAATGGCTACAATGTTTGAGGCTATTTAAGAAAATAGAAGAAGAAAGAAATCCCAAGCACTATAAAGGCTATAGTGATTTCAGCTATGATGTGTTTATGGGGAAAGAAGATGAGAGCTGTTCGGAGAGTAAATTTCGAAAATGAATAGGATACTTGGAAGCTTGGAGTATGTGAAAAATGAAGAACTCTAACGCTTTATTTATAGGCTCTAGGTCTTAACTACATTCCTTAATTTTCTCCACCATCCTTCAACAAGTCTTTAAAATTTGAATCTCCCTCCCCCTTGGTAGTTTCGGCCAGCCCACTTCCATCTCCTAGTCTTGTGCTACAACTCCTCTCTTAATGCCATTTTCTCCTATGTAACAAAAATGGATTCAAAGCCCCCATTTTCTCCTCCTTACTCTCCCACACATACACCTAAGCCAGTCAAATTCAAAAAAATTCAAATGGTTTCAACCATCACCAACTTAGTCACTTAGTTTCCTCTTTGCAAGCTTGGAGTGACACCTAGTTCCTTAAGTTCAAAAGTGAGCAAAAACCTAGCCTAATATTATGCCACACAACTATGAATAGTTTGGTCTTCTATTTAGTTCTTCAAAATAACTCTATTATTTAATAAATAAATTCACAAAAATTCCACCTAATAAAACTGGGAATTTCGGCCATAGCCTTATATTTGAATAATTGAGACTTAATTTAATGCCACATGTATATTCCTTAGACCACCAAATGATATGTGCATTAAAACTATATTCTAATTTAATTAAAAACTTAAAAATATCCACTAATTTAAATCATATGTTAAAATCTTATAAGTACTAACTAAAATAATTATAACTATCAAAATTATGATTATTTTCTAAATCATATCCTTAAAATAAATAATTTAAACTTAAACCAATCTTTTTAATTTTCACCACTCAAACTGAACTATAAACTATAAATACTAACATATAGTCAAAATTAAGGAGAAAATAATAACCTTGGTTATTACAGTTTATTTGTTGGATACCCTAGAGGCACTAGAGGAAGTTACTTCTATAGTATGACCGAAAAGAAAATATTTGTGTCGACAAATGCTACTTTTCTAAAGAAGAATATATGAGGGAATTCAAACCTCAAATTAAGGTTATACTAGAGGAGTTACTTGGTGATAAAATTACACCAAAATTGACTTTAGAAGTTGGAACAAAATAGACAGCAATTCCAAACCAGGATACTACCATAGTCCTTCGTAGTAGGAGAGTTGTAAGACAACATGTTCATTACACTGGATTCATAGAAGCACAAGTTTCAATATCAGATGAAAATTTTGATGACCCGTTGACTTATAGTCAAGCGATGAATGCTCTTGATAAGGAAGAATGGCTTGAAGCTATGAAACTTGAGATGAAGTCAGTGTACTCCAACTCGGTCTGGGAACTTGTAGATTTTCCTCAAGATGTAAACCCATTGGGTGCAAATGGATATATAAGAGAGAGAGAGGAGTTGATGGGAGAGTAGAGAATTTCAAAGCGAGGTTAGCAACTCAAGGCTACACACAGAAAGAATGTGTGGATTATGAAGAAACATTTTCTCCTATGGCCATGCTAAAATCCATCTGGATCCTCTTATCCATTGCCAATCATTTTGACTATGAGATTTAGAAAGTGGACGTCAAAATGGCTTTTCTAAATGGCCACCTTGATGAAAGTATCTCTATGGTGCAACCAGAGGGTTTCACAGAACAAGGGAAAGAGCAAAAGGTTTTCAAACTACAAAGGTCCATTTATGAACTTAAGCAAGGGTCCAGATCATGGAACATAAGATTTGACCAAGCTGTTAAATCTTTTTGTTTTTATCAAAATGTCAATGAGCCTTGTGTAAACAAGCAAATTGATAAGGACAAAGTGGCCTTTCTAGTTTTGTACGTAGATGATATATTACTCGTTGGGAATGATGTGAATAATTTATGTAAAAGTCTGGCTAGACAACCAATTCCAAATGAAAAATTTGTGAGTGGCAAGCTACGTTCTTGGGATACGATTAATTTGTGACCGCAAGAAAAAGGTGTTGGCCCTATCTCAAGCATCTTATATAGATAAAATACTTGTGAAGTATGTGATGCAGAATTCCAAGAAGGGAAACCTCCCATCTCATCATGGTGTTCACCTCTCCAAGAACCAATGTCCTAAGACACCCCAAGAGGAAGACGAAATGAGACGGATATCATATGCATCTGTAGTAGGAAACTTAATGTATGCAATGTTATGTACCAGACCTGACATTAGCTATGTTGTGGGTATAGTCAGTAGGTACCAACCAAATCCAGGAATCAATCACTAGATAGTAGTCAAACACATTCTCAAGTATCTTAGCAGAACGAGAGACTATATGCTAGTATATTCCGAAGAGAATTTGATTTCAATTGGATATACAAATTTTGACTGCCAATCTGACAAAGATTCTAGGAAATCTACGTGTACATCTATTTTTTCACTTGGGGGTGGTGCAATTAAATGGAGGAGTATAAAGCAAGCTTGCATTGCTGACTCCACCATGGAAGCAGAATATGTTGCTGCAAACGAAGCAAGTAAGGAGGTTGTAGGGCTTAGGAGGTTTTTGGGTGGTCTGAAAATTATTCCACACATGGATAAACAAATTGTACTCTACTGTGACAACAGCAGAGTAATTGGCAACTCAAGAGAACAGAGAAGAGATAAGAAAGTCAAGCATGTAGAGCGTAAGTACCACCTCATAAGAAAGATAGTACAAAGAGGGGATGTAATTGTTCAGAATATTAAATCAACAAACAACCATGATGATCCCTTTACAAAGAAGTTGCCTCCTACGAGTTTTGATAGTCATTTCTTCGATTTAGGATTACGTGACATGTCTTATTTGCTTTAGAGCAAGTGAGAGACTGTTGGGATTTGTGCCCTTAAAGTGTATTTCTGTATGAACGATTACTGTTAATTAAATAAAGTTAATATTTTGAACTCATATTTGTATTTAATTATACATGCCATTTATCATGAAGATCCAATATTATTTATGTGGTATTGAATTAAGTATATGTATAAAGATATATATATATATATACAAGAGGAATTAATTCAAGATAATAATATAAAAATTTTATGTAATCGCTAAATAAAGTAGGAGCTTTATTAAATAAATATTATGTGTACAGTCTATCTGTAACGCCCTGGTTACTCTAGAATAGTTACGGTGAACGGTGAACCGGAAATTTGACTCATTGCCTGAGTCCTTTGGTTAAAAACGTGTTCTAAGTGTTATTAACAGGTTAAGGTGAAAACCAATAAAAAGGAAATGATATGTTTTATTGATACATAAAACTGTTCATGGGCCCACAAGAACATTTACAATTTATTTACAACTCAAAAAGGTCATTACTATTCCAAAATTATAAACCCGCCGACCTAAGCGGCAAAAATAGGGTAAACCCCCTAGTTCCTCTGAGAATTCCTTGGCCGTGGTGGTCAAGCGGCCGCATATGTACACATCACCACCTAAGCTCTCCACTCAAGGTTGGGTGAGATTTTCTTTTCCTTTACCTGCACCACATAGCACCCATGAGCCAAATCCCAGCAAGAAAACATAACATTATATGTAAACATTATCAAATGATTATCATTATAATCACACTTGAGCACAAAGCTTTCAAAGAAATGAGTGAATATCACTTGAGGTCCTGATAAACCATACTGAGTGACTGACAAGCAAGTCACTAATTCAAGTGGAAGAGTGGCTGCTAGGTAAGCCACTAGCCTTCGGCAGGTTCTGGTTAACCATACTGAGTGACTGACAGGCAAGTCACTAATTCAAATGGAAGAGTGGCCGCTATGTAAGCCACTAGCCTTCAAGCGCTTATATTATTCATCGACCCTGAGGTCGGTCCGACATTAATGCTCTTTGAGTCATTCAATGCAGAAAGTCGATTAGATCTAATCTTTACTGGCTCACGTTAAACACGCTAAGACCGTCCTGACTAATGAGTCAGCGCAATGTGACCAGTGCCCAGTACCCCTGCCGAACCTGACTAATAAGTCACAGCTTCAGAGTTGATACTAGCACCTTTGCCAAATCTGACTAATGAGTCAGTACCATGCACAAGTGAGCAACATTTGCTAAGTATTCCACAATAAATTCATGTCCACATTTATACAACCAACATGCCTCATGAACAACCATGCATGTCACGTTTGGGGTGCAGCTTTCTTACCTCTGGTTCGAGCTAGAATGAATAAAAGAACGACCCTTGAGAACGATCAACCCTTTTGGTCCTTTAGCGGTTACCTGGTCATAACCAATTATGGGATTCCATTAATAAAATAAATAACAAAAGGTTCCCAAACCAAAACCTAGCCTCCAAGACATCAAACACTACTTAACCGGGTAGTAGGATCGACCCCGAGGCCTAAGGCTTGAATCCCCAAGCTAAAAACACATTTCTGGCCAAAAATTCCCTTATGGACCGCGGCTCACCCTCCTAACAGAACCATTTCCCTCACCAAAACACACGTAGGCCGCGGCTCACCATAGCCATGCCGCGACCCTTTACCAAAACCAGCAAGCACCAGCTTGCTTCCCCTGCATTTTCCCTCAGAACCAAGCCTTCAAACCAGTTCCAAACCTTCTCCAAACACTCAATCCAACCCCTAAACATCATCTATATCAAACCCTCATCAAAACCCAAGTTAAACTTCAATCAAACTTCCATCAATTCAATTATCCATCAAGAGAGTTACAAACTAAAACTCAAAGCTAAAACAGAGTAAAATCAGAAACCAATGGCTAAGACTCACCTCAAATCCGAGATTAGAACTCCTTTAATGGCAGAACCAAGTCCACAAACTTAGCCCCTTGATTTCCTAGCTTAATTCCCCAATTCAAGCTCAAAAACTCCAAAGAGGAAATGGAAGAGAATGATGTACGGGAAGGAGAAGGAAAACCCTGTTTTTGCTCTGTTTTTCTACAGTCAACTAAAGGTTCATATACATCCAAACCAAATGACCTAAATGCCCCTAGGTCATTTAAGGCTTCTAAAGTCATTCCAAGGGTAAAATCGGTATTTTCCACCTATCTCTTTAATCATAATTAACACTCTCCAATTCCCGCTAATCTCAAACACCAATAATTCATATCCCGTTACCCTATAATTCCCGGTAACTCTCTAACCATTAAAACACCCCGAGACTCACCCCGAGCCCCGAGCTTAAGCCTGTTCTGACCAAACCGATAATTAACATACCATGATCGTCTCATGCCGAATGGCTCGAACAAACCCACATTATAATGTGGTCTCAAAACATATCACCAACATGCATACAAATAAACAATTTATCCTCAATGGGCCAAATTACCATCACACCCCTGTAACTAAAAATATAGACACACATGCATGCATTTAACATCATATTATAATATAATCCACATATACATGCATATATTCATTTAATGGCTTAATTAAACAAGAATGGCCCTCCCGGCCTACTATTCCTGCCATTAAACCATAACAGAGAATTCGGGGCATTACACTATCTTTAGTTTAAGACAGAGCAGTTTATCCAGACTATGAAGTGTAGCGTAGGGATGTAAATGGGGTTCAATATTCCTATGACCAAATTCTTGATATATTGGACTCATAGAACTACAAGTGGCTGGGAACATACTTCACAGAGATGGAATCTTATCCTTACATAAACGAAAGCAGATTAGTTGTTCCTTTTAGTGTTGATTCGAGGCTTGAACATAGAGCGCTCAATTTCTGTTAGAGAACATAAATTTCATTCTATAATTAAATTTATAGAATAATTTTAATTAGAGGATCAATGGAATGAATAGATAAAAAAATAATTAGAGAGGTTAACAGACATTAAGACCTAGCTCTAATTATGAACAACTAGCAGAGGGTCATAACTCATACAAATGACTGAATCAACGAACAATTTTATAGGGTTAGCTTCTAATAATATAAGACTGTAGTTTTGAGAGTTCAACTATGAATTTCTAGTGGAATAATTCATAGTTAATAAGTTAATTAATGGAACTAAGAGTTATTGAAATTAATTAAATTACTAAAGCTTAGAACTATGGGTCCATATTGTCCCCGTACTAGCCTGATAACACGTAGGTGAGATTTTTGTATTAAATGGGAATAATTAAAATTATTATTATTCTCACAAATAAATATTATGCGTGACATAATATTTAAAGTATTATTTATGAAATAATATTTAATTGCAAATAAAATTATATTGATAATTATGTGAAATTAATTATTATTGAAAATTAATTTAATCATATTTTATTTTTTGATATAATTGTATACTATATAAAATAATATAATAAAGGCCCAACAAATAGCATTTTATAGAGATAAAATACCACAGGGCCCAAAACCTTGTAGTTGGTGCCATCCACAGTCCAAATGGATTGTGGCCCACGCAGAGGACCAATGAGATTAGGCATAGTATGGATGATGGTGGGTTAGGAGGCTAAAACGCTATTTGATCTACACGTGTTCTACATCTAGGAAAGCTATTTATAAGTTTCTATTTTTGTAACGACCCAAATTCACTAATAAGGCTTAAGGGCCTTGATTAGTATGCATGGAGGGCATAACAGAGATTATGTGTGGTTTTAATAATTTAGATGCATGATTATGATTTAAAGCATGTTATATGATTACTTGAGTATTTGAGATACATGACTATGTGTGTTAGTATGCATATAGGCCCAGATTAGGTTAGAAGGGCATAATCGTAATTTTGGCCATTATGAGCATAACTGCTTTGATATATGTGATAATTGTTGAGACCACATTATTATGTGGATATATCCGCGATCAGTGACTCGAGATGATCCTAGTGAGCAAAGTAGCGGAAAAGTCATAGCGGGGATTTATACCCGGCTCGGGGTGAGCTCAGGGGTATAAATGGGAATTTAGTGGATAAGCTGGAGATTATTATGACATTGAGGAATGCTATTGGTGATTAATTAGGTATCGGGAATTAAGCGGGAAATAATAGAGACACTCGAGGAAGTAGCAGGAATTTGATAAAATGACTAAAATGCCCTTAAGTGGACTAAAGGATTAGAGTTGATAGGGAGGGCATAAAGGTCATTTGACTCTTAAGGATGGGTATTACTGAGGTTTTAAGTTAGTGGAATTTGTAGAATATCAAAGAAGTCTGAAAAAGAAGGGAAAAGAAAGAGGGAAAACAGAGAGAGTTTCTCTAAGTCGGTTTACACTTTCCTTCACCTGTTTCTTGAGAATTTCTGGAGTAAAGCTTAGAGGAGAGCTGGGATAACTAAACATCAAGGATCTTGACCTAAGATTAAGGAATTGGCAGAGGTTTAGCAGGGTTTCACTAACACTTGAGGTAAGATTCTAGAGTTCATCCATTTCTGTTTCTGGTTTTTTTTTAAGTTGTGGTACTTGAGCTGAATTGAATGGAACTTTGGGGAAATTCAGGCTTAAGGCTGAGGAGTAGCAAGCCAAGAGAGCCTAGGGATAGCTTGTGGGCGAAATTCTATCAAAGGTATGAATTCTAAGCTCTAATTCTGATGATCAGCTGGTTTATGTTGGGTTTTAGAGTTTGGAGGTGGCTATGGTGAATTTTGGGTTTGTGATTGCATGTGCTTGGGTTTTAGATGTTTAGGGTGCTTGGGATGAGTGGAGTGTGGTCATGAGGTTGTTTTTAGGTTTGGGTAAGAGTTGGAAGAGGTTTGGTTGAGATTGGCTCGAGAAAATTGCACAAGGGGAAATTTTGGTGTTGGGCTGTCTGTGACTAGCGCTACAGCGCTAGCCTTTGGGCGCTGTAGCGCTAGGCCATTTTGCTGGAAGGGTTTTGGCTTCTGTCTGTAGCGCTATGGCGCCCTCCCAAGAGCGCTGTAGCGCTACCCTGCCTTCTGAAGGGGATTTTAGGGTAATTTGCAATGGTTTTTGACCTTAGGTTTGGGGTTTGGTTCCACCACCTTGTTTGGTGGAACTAGGACATCCTGGGGGCTCGGGTTTGGCCCCGGGGCTAGGTTTTGAACTTGAGGGTTGATGATGACTTTGGCCATGATTGTGTTTAGGTGAACGCTAGGGCTCGAGTGGGATCGTGCTCAAGGTGTCGAGGGATCAAAGCTATTGAATTGAAAGGTAAGAAAACTGCACTTGGTTACATGATTGTGATGGGACTAAGTGCTCCCGAGAATTGTATCATGTCAATGTTCGTATCATGCCATGGGACATGTAAAAGCGGCCTAAGAGTGCCGTACATACTAATAGCGCACAGAGCGCGACTCGGCCACTGGGAGCCATGAACACTGGGATAACAGAGGGAGCAGCCTGTGAGCGCTAGCCCTGGTTATCGTTTATAAACTGTGCCTGTTATGTGTTGATATACCTAGTATGTGGAATACTTGACTATATTGAATGGTTATCTGACTGAGGCTATGTGACGCAACGTGAGATATTTACTTGTCTGATAATTGCTTATGCTTTATTGTTATTGTGTTTTCTTGCTGGGCCTTGGCTCACGGGTGCTACGTGGTGCAGGTAAAGGCAAGGGCAAGTTGGACTAAGCCTGAGGTGGAGAGCTCCGAGGTGAAATGTACATAGCCAGCTGTTCGATCACCACGATCGAGGAGTGGACCAGGACAGAGATTACCTAACCGCTTGTTTTGCCTTAGTATGGCTGGATATTGTACCTGAGTCTTGCAACTTTTGTAAATGATCTTTGAACTTGTATTTTTGGGATCCCGTATAAACAAATAGTGTTTCTTAATGAAAAATGTGACTTTTGAGACCAAAATGCTTTTAACCCTAGTTCCTTGAAACTTCTGCAACACAATTTTAATTAAATGACTTGATTAGCAAGTCTGGCACTTTATAAACACACAGTGTAACGGTCTTGGCTATCCAGGGCGTTACAATTTTATTCAGATTCATGCGCAGGAGAAATATCTCATTCTAGTTATGGTTCCTAGAGTTATTCGTTTTTATGCTTTAATAATTGTTATTATCACATGCTTTAGCTGCACTATCAAACACATTATCAAAAACTAACACTTCTCAATATACACTTCTACATCACCATAAGGATCACTACTATGTAGGGTCCTGACCATCTTGACTTGATCTTTCTTGGAAACAGCTTCAATCTTGAATTGAATAGAAGAACCTACTGCCTTGGTTGAAATTCCTTTAGAATAAGGTTCTTTTCATGCCAAGCCTTAGTGTGTTCCTTGTAAATCTTAGCATTCTCATAAATAAAGAATGATATTATGCTCAAAAAGGGTAACTAGGGATATACTTATCAAGGTTGGCTTGAAAGGCTCAATCGTTACAAAAGATTGCCTAAATCATTTCCCTAAGCATGCATTGTTTAAGATTTTGTCTCAAGTAGTGATCAAAACAATTCTAGGATAATATATTTTTCTTTCTAAACAAAATAATTTCAACAAGCATAAATCTTCTCCAAGCAACAACAACCTAGAAATCATGATTAAGTGTTCAATTATGTGTAGCGAACTCAAGTAAAAGAAAGAAACATTTAAACCAAGCACACAGACTAAAGCAACAACATTATTTTCATTGGATTATACAACAAAACATTCATATTTTCTCATCGCCTAGATCATCATCAACTTGATTTACATTAACACACTAAACAAAAATATAAAAATAAACAATACCTAAACAAAAGCTAAACATAAACAAACTAAGATATCTACAATTAGCAAAGCAATAAAAATTAAATCCCTTTTCCCAAACTCAATCTAGACAGTGTCCCCAGTTGATACGAACCACGCCAACAAATGTGACAAAACCCGAACCAAATCTGGATAAACAACCCAAGAACACTCGAATTTGGAATGGAAACCGCGACCCAATGCTTAGCAAAGCACGAACCTTGGTATGGTGAAGACGCCACAAACGGGAATGGATTATCCGTTTGATAAGTTAGATTTGAACGCCACAAGGAATCCCCTTGATAAGTTCGAAAGTTTCTTCAAGAACTCAAGAAGAAAACTCACAATGTTTTTCATTAACCAAAACTATCTGCATTCCAAGTTGTCCACAAGTCCTAATTAGCCGAAAATTACAAAGAGGGTTTTTAGACATATAAAAACCCTAAAATACCCATAATGAAAAAGCCCAAAACGACATGTCTTTGACTCCAACAAAGACTCTAATAAAACATGAAAATATAGTTCAAACTAAAAAAAATAATTAAAGGAATCAAGTTCCTAAACTGAGTCAACTTTGATGAGCAGCACAAGCCTTTGCTCACCCTCAGTAGTGAACACCTCTTCTTGTTGTAGAATTCTATGGATTAAGTTGTTAAGCTCTTCTTTGAATCTCCTAGCTCGCGCCCTCGTCACCGGACCAACTGGAACTTGAATTGGATCATTAGTCTTGATTTCCTCATCATTCCCCCCCTCTTGAGAAGGTTTTGTCCTCAAATTGTCACCTATGTCAAAAGGACTCAGATTAGTAACATTGACAGTAGCACTAATATTGTACTCACCTGGTAAATCTAGTCAGTAGGCATTGTCATTGATCCGTTCTAGCACTTGAAACGAACCATCTCCTCAAGGTAGTAACTTGGAACGTCTTTGTGCTGGAAATCTTTCTTTCCTCATGTGCAACCACACCCAATCATCGGGCTCAAAAACCTGCTTGTGACGTCCCTTGTTAGCTTACTTGATGTATTGCTCTGTCCGCCTCTCTATGTTGAGCCGTGCCCTCTCTTGGAATTGCTTCACAAATTCTGCCTTCTTCTTGCCATCTAAATTCACATGCTCAGAAACAGGTAAAGGTGATAAATCCAATGGAGTTAAAGGGTTAAAACCATAAACAATTTCAAACTGTGAAAACTTAGTAGCAGAATGCATGGAACGATTATAAGCAAACTCAACATGTGGTAAACAATCCTCCCAAGTCTTAATGTTCTTTCTAATGATAGCCCTCAACAAAGTGGATAAAGTTCTATTAACTACTTCTGTTTGACCATCATTTTGAGGATGACAAGTAGTAGAAAACAACTATTTCGTTCCAAGTTTACCCCACAACGTCTTCCAAAAGTAACTCAAGAACTTAGCATCCCGATCTGACACAATTATCCTAGGCATACCATGTAATCTCACAATCTCCCCGAAGAACAAATCTGCAACATTAGAAGCATCATCAGTTTTATGACAAGGTATAAAGTGAGCCATCTTAGAAAACCGGTCTACAACCACAAAGATTGAATCCCTCCCACGCTTACTCCTAGGTAATCCCAAAACAAAATCCATCGAAATATCAACCCAGGGTGAACTAGGAATAGGTAGTGGTGTGTAAAGACCATTTGGCTGGACTCTCGATTTAGCCTGCCTACAAGTGACACACCTACCACAAATTCGCTCAACATCTCGTTTCATGCGTGGCCAATAAAAGTTCTCCTGTAACATAGCTAGAGTCTTAGCGACTCCAAAATGTCCCATCAACCCTCCACTGTGGGACTCCCGAACTAACAAATCTCTCAACAAACAATTAGGTACACACAACTGATGCTCCCTAAACAAGAAACCCTCATTCCTATAAAACTTTCCCTCAGCAGATTTGTCACAAGCACCATAAATCTCCCCAAAGTCGTGGTCAACATTATAAAGTTCCTTAATGTGCTCAAAACCAAGTAATTTAGCATCAAGAGTAGAGATTAAGGCATACCTGCGTGAAAGTGCATCAGCAACCACATTCTCCTTACCTTGTTTATACCGAATGACATAGGGAAATGTCTCAATGTACTCAACCCATCGTGCATGTCTCTTGTTCAGCTTATGTCGTCCTTTCAAATGTTTCAAGGATTCATGATCCGTACGAATCACAAACTCCTTCGGCCACAAATAGTGCTGCCATGTCTCTAAAGCTCGAACCAACGCGTACAAATCTTTGTCATAAGTGGGGTAGTTAAGTGCATCCCCACTTAGTTTCTCGCTAAAGTACGCAAGTGGTCTCCCATCCTGCATAAGAACAGCGCCAATACCTACACCAGAAGCATCACATTCAACTTCAAACGTGTTGAAAAAGTTAGGTAAAGCAAGTAAAGGAGCATCAGTAAGCTTGTGTTTAATAATCTGAAATGCCTCCTCTTGTGCATCACCCCATTTGAATGCAACGTTCTTCTTGATAACTTCGGTAAGTGGTGCGGGGATGGTGCTAAAATCCTTCACAAACCTCCTGTAAAAGCTAGCAAGTCCATGAAAACTTCTAACATTACCTACACTAGAGGGGGTTGACAACTCTTGGATGGCTTTGATCTTCTCTTCATCAACCTCAATACTTGTAGCACTCACAACAAAACCTAGAGAAACAAGCTTATCTGTGCAAAAAGTACACTTCTTGAGGTTAGCATATAACTTCTCTTTCCTAAGCACATCCAAAACCGAATGCAAATGTGAAGCATGATCATGCAAACTCTTGCAATAAATAAGAATATCATCAAAATACACAACAAAAAATTTTCCAATGAAAGCACGCAAAACATGATTCATTAAGTGCATGAAAGTGCTAGGTGCATAGTTAATCCAAAAGGCATGACTAACCACTCATACAATCCATGTTTAGTTTTAAACACTGTCTTCCATTCATCTCCTTCTTTCATTTGTATTTGATGATACCCACTCTTAAGATCAATCTTAGAAGACACACAAGAACCATGCAACTCATCCAACATATCATCTAAACAAGGAATGGGGTGTCGATATTTTACCGTTATGTTGTTGATGGCTCGGCAGTCAACACACATTCTCCTTTTTCGGTCCTTCTTGGGAACTAGAATCACTGGAATAGCACAAGGACTTATGTTTTCTCTCATATGCCCTTTCTCCATTAATTCTTCAACTTGCCTTTGAAGTTCCTTCGTCTCCTCCGGATTGCTCCTGTATGCTGGTCGGTTTGGGACTTAAGCACCGGGAACAAAATCAATTTGATGTTCAATCCCTCGGATAGGTTGTAAACCATGTGGTACCTCCTCAGGAAACACGTCCTCGAACTCCTGCAAAATAGAAACAACAATACTAGGCAGCGAAGAATTAAGTTGGTTAGTGTTTAAAAGAGTCTCCTTGTACATGAGTACAATCATTGACCTTTTTGCAATCAATGCTCGCTTAACCTCACTTGTTTTTGCATAAAAATTTCTTTGTTTTCTCTCTGATTTTCCTTCCTTGGCCGAACTCTTCTCTCTCTTTTCTCTTTCACTTGAATCGACTTTGCTCTCTGTTTGTCTCTCTTTTCCCTCACTCTCATTCATCTTTTCACTCCCTTTCTTTTGCTCACTCAATTTTTTTTTATCACTCAATTTTTTCAACCTCACTTGATCTTCATATACTTGTTTTGGTGTCAACGGAGCTAGAGTGATTGTCCGTTGATGGAATGTGAATGAGTACTTGTTGGTGAAGCCATCATGCTGCACCCGCCGATCAAATTGCCAAGGTCTTCCTAGAAGGAGATGTCCAGCATGCATTGGAACCACATCGCACAATACTTCATCCTCGTATTTGCCAATTTGAAATGATACAACAACCTGCTTTGTAACCCTTACTTCACCACTATCATTCAACCATTGCAACTTGTATGGATGAGGATGTCTAAGTGTTGTGAGCCCCGTCTTCTCAACCATGGAAGAACTAGCAACGTTAGTGCAACTACCACCATCAATAATAACACTACATACCTTGTCTTTCACATGACAACGAGTGTGAAAGATGTTCTCCCGCTGTACCTCTTCTTCCTCTTCTTTTGCTTGCAAATTTAAGGCTCGTCATGTGACTAGTGCAAGCATCTCACCATATTCTACCCCAAACTCCTCACCAGCCATAGAAGCGTCCTCCAATGGTGGCATGTCATCAAGATCATCTTCATCTTCAGAATCTATCTCCCCATTATCTCGAATTACCATAACTCGCTTGTTTGGGCATTGGCTAGCTATGTGTCCTCTCCCCTGACATTTGAAACACTTAATCTCACTAGAACGGGATGAAGTAGGGGATGTTTTACCTTGAGAGGTTGTGGTTGTGGTGGCTGGTTTTCGCTCGGTTTTAGGCTTGTGAGTAAAAGGGTTTTCTTCTTTCTTTGGATAGTTCAACCGCCAAGGTGCTGCACTTGGATTTTGTGGGATTTGTCTCAGATTTGAACTTGTACTACCCCTTTTGAGCTGCCTCTCAACTTTCATTGCTATATGCACCAAATCTTCCAATTCCACATAATGGTGTAGCTCAATTGTATTAGCAATCTCTCTGTTCAACCCATTCAAAAACCTTGCCATTGTCGCCTCCCGATATTCTTCCACATTGGCTCTAATCATAGCCATCTCCATCTCTTTGTAATACTCATCAACACTCTTATAACCTTGATGAAGACCTTGCAGCTTAAGGTATAGATCCCGATAGTAATGAGCTGGTACAAAACGTCGCCTCATCAACCTCTTCATATCTTCCCAAGTCTCAATAGGACGATCTCCATTTCGCCTCCTATTGATGCACAACTGATCCCACCAAACAATAGCATAATCAGTAAATTCAATTGCAGCAAGTTTTACCTTCTTCACTTTGGAGTAGTTGTGACAATCGAAAACCAAATCCATCTTCTTTTCCCACTCAAGGTAAGCTTCGGGATCACTCTTTCCTTAAAATGCGGGGATTCTCATTTTGATATTTCCCAAATTATTATCTACCCAGTTCCTAGCTTCTCTATCTCGACCATACCTCCTATGGTTACCCTCTGACATCCTATCAAACTCTTCCTCTAAATCTCCCCCTTCAAACTCTCTTTCACCCTCAACATCCCGTTGTTGCACCCTGTTCCTCCGTGCCCTCCATTGCGTTCCCTCTTCTACCCTATCCAACCTCTCATGTATTTGTTCACACTCCGCCTTCATCATCCTTCGTATCTCCCCCATTAATGCTTGAATTTGTAGATTAGGAACCTCAGGTGGTGGAATCTCATTGCTTGCATTTTTCTCTGGATTTTGTGCCATGATGGAAATCTGCAAAATAAGGTTAGAACAATATGGAGAAGAGACCTCACCACACTCCCTCACGTGTTTCAATCAAATCCACTTGTGTTTCACTCAAATAAGCTAGCACCTCTGCCTTTTTTCACTCGTATTCTTCTTTAAGCTCTTTCAAAACTAATCAAACAATATGATGGAGGATTCTAGTAGCAAATCAAACCACAACAAACCAAACGAATATAGCAAACTGATGATTTTTGATACACTTGCATGAGGATTTGGCAAAAGAGCCTCTAGGACATATGGAACAAGATTAGAACAATTTTTTTTTTCGGATCCTCTTGATTTTTCTTCTTCTTTTGTTCTCTCTCTCTCTTTTTTTTTTTTTTTGATTTCTCAAACGCAGGTACAAGAAACAAGAAAAAAATCAGAATTGGTGGAACTAGAACGATTCGAAAACAAAACAACTTGGATTTCACAAAAGAACAAGAGAAACTCAATGCAAATTCGAATTGCACAATAAAAATAAGAGAAACTCAATGCAAATTCAGATTTCACAATAAGAACCCTAATTCACGATTTCAGAAAAGAAAAAAAAATAGAGGGATTTTCAGAAACCCTAATTCAATTGCACGATTTGAACAAAGAAACGAAAGGAAAACAAGGAAAAGGATAGGTCAAACCGTATGAACCTAGGCTCTGATACCAACTGATACAAACCACACCAACAAATGTGACGAAACCCGAACCAAATCTAGATAAACAACCCAAGAACACTCGAATTTGGAATGGAAACCGCGACCCAATGCTTAGCAAAGCACGAACCTTGGTATGGTGAAGACGCCACAAACAGGAATGGATTATCCGTTTGATAAGTTAGATTTGAATGCCACAAGGAATCCCCTTGGTAAGATCAAAAGTTTCTTCAAGAACTCAAGAAGAAAACTCACAATGTTTTTCATTAACCAAAACTATCTGCATTCCAAGTTGTCCACAAGGCCTAATATAGCCAAAAATTACAAAGAGGGTTTTTAGACATATAAAAACCCTAAAATACCCATAATGAAAAAGCCCAAAACGACATGTCTTTGACTCCAACAAAGACTTTAATAAAACATGAAAATATAGTTCAAACTAAAACAAATAATTAAAGGAATCAAGCTCCTAAACTTAATCAACTTTGATGAGCAGCACAAACCTTTGTTCACCCTCAGTAGTGAACTCGACCTCTTCTTGTTGTAGAATTCTCCGGACTAAGTTGTTAAGCTCTTCTTTGAATCTCCTAGCTCGCGCCCTCGTCACCGGACCAACTGGAACTTGAATTGGATCATTAGTCTTGATTTCCTCATCACCAGTGTTTAAATAAAAGAAAACTTCCCTGTAATCCAATGTATTTCTTCATTGTAGTGACTCTCATCTCTGTCCCTTTCATCAGGTTGCAAATATAAAACTATTTGTAGCGACTCGGAATTGTACTTAGCTAGATAGTAGTAGTAGCTTAGTATTTAAGTTTTCGTGGTTATTGGTTCAAGCCAGGATTTAGTTGGAAACTCTTAGAGCTAGTTATGGATTTTATAATATTAGCCTATAGTTTGGAAATATTAATTTTATCATAAGGTTTGATTAATGAAGATAATCCTAAGAATATTATTTATTATAACCAAAGGTTTATATAGAATAATTAAGAATGTGACATTTGTCACATATATGTTTATTACAGATTTAAGGTTTTTGATGAATAAAAAAATAATGATGGATAAGTCTAGGAAGTCTAGATCCTTCCCTCAGCTGTTAGGATCACGTTTTACTCAGTCAAAGTGGTTTAAACAAATTCAAGTGTGCTGAAAGTGTGCAAAAACGTGTTTGAGATATCAGCGTATGCCGATATATCACATCTATAGGGGCTGATATATCGCCTATGATTGATAAAAAAAAACATGTCGACTTCGCTCGAACAAAACCACGGACCCTTGGAATTATGGTGCAGGCGATATATCGCCTATAGGAGGTGATATATCGGTTCCAGTGACCATTTTTTAATCTTCGTGGAATCCAAATCTGGAAACAGCCCTCAATAACTTTGACTTGTTCATGAACATTTTTGACCAAGTTCTGGGCATCTGTTGAGCGAAAAATGTATTTTTAATAATTTATTTCTTCATTTTAATGGGAGTTAGTTTCACTCCTTGAACTCTATAAATAGGACCCTTCACTCAGCCATTTTTCATCATCTTTCAAGCACAGTTTAGAGCCTCCAAGCTGCTAAGTTCATTCTAGAAAGAAACACTAGGGTTTTCAGGTTAAAAGCTTTCCAATCTAAGCTTTTATAAACACTTGGGAAGTAAGAGTGATTTTTTGGTAATGAGGTGTAGATCGAAGTTCTAATCTATCCAAGGTATTCTTTATCCTCATGTTTAGTTAATTATAGTTCCTCTTAATCTTTTCATTTTCTTCAAATCCTAACCAATTATAATGACTTTTGGTTAGGTGTTCAATTTCTTTGAAACTTAAGGTTTTTGGTAAGTCTTTATTCCAATGGTTTAGATCTTATATTCATCTTATTTTCTCTAGAGGACTTATGGTTTCTTTATGTTTGGTTTTAGGAAGTTTCCAATCCTGCTTTTGTCTCCAATATTCCAGTTTTTGGTAAAGGAAAATTGGTAGTTTATTTTATGATCTGGTTTATGTTTTGCATGACCTAACATTTTAGGTACAATAAAGGGATAAGTGTATCTGGACCTAAGGTTTCCAATGATGTATGAAGGACTTATGTCTGCTAGGCTCGGTTGCCAAAATTTTATGACAGACTTAAGTTGATGTCCGGTGTATGACGAACTTATGTCCGGGGCTTAATTGCCACCCTTGTATATGCACTTATCTTCTTATTATATCTGACTTTTTATTATGATCTATGACCTATAGTTACAATTATGACCTATGACTTATGAATATGAAGTATGACTTAGATTATGATTTATGATTATGACTTAGGCTATGATATGACCTAGGGTTGTATGATGTTGTATGATTAGTATAAATAAGTTCTCTTATGATTCTTGTGAAATTTATGATATGTTGATTAAATGATTATATGACTAACTCTTGTTTGTATTTTTCTTACTGGGCTTAGAAGCACACCCCTTATGATGTTATTATTGCAGGCAATTAAAGATAGAAAGGTCGGTGGCGAGTAGAACCTAGGAGCTTCATGATTTACTCATGGGGACCATATAGTCGAGGAAGATCAAGCATGCCTATTTATTTTTATTAAAGAATGTTTTCTTTTCAAATTTATTTAAATGTTGCTCATTTTAATATGTTAAAGATAGTTATTTTATTTTTGTAAAACCATGGATCCATATATTTATTTTTAAGTTTTCATTCAATAAAAGAGCAACTTTTATGCTTATGATCCAATGTTGTGTTCTCGATAACTTATTAGAAATTAGGGCATTACACTATTTTCTGACACATCAATAAGTGCTCACCTCCCATAATACACATCATGCAAGACAACTTGAAGGTTGTCATTGTGAATGCCCTCAATCTTGGCAAGATATGAATTTGTTCGACAAGTTGCACCAATTAATACAAGACTTTGAATGATGAGCTTAGGGAGGGAACTTTGGTGGCTCATAGAGAATGTAATATGGAGGGGGTGACATCAATTTAAAATATAGATCCATTGGCGGTGTGTATGAAAGTACCATTGATGAACTCAAATCATTAATTGAAAGTGCTTCCTCATTCTCCAATGTCACAGTTTTCTTACCTTCAATATCAATTCCTCAATTAACCCTTCTGGTTGTTTTTCACTATCCACTTGGCTATCCATAACCATGCTTGTGATTTGATCTTTAGCAACTTGATGCTTATTGATGAAATTTACTTCATTCACCACACAAAATCATTATCTACCAAGCAAGTATCCATCTTAGCAAAATTTTAAGTTAATACAACTTTGAAGGTCTTTTGTTCATCAACTTTACGCTCATTTTCTTCGAATGGTTCAATCTTTGGTACTCCTACAGTATTTGGATAACTTTCACAACCTTGGTTGTTCAAGTCATCACCAGCAAACCACTCCATCTTTTCCACCTTGAAATTATCACCATCAGAATTCAATGTCTTTTCTAATTGGGCCATTACTTCTTCAAGTTTTGATTTATTCTTTTCATGCTCATATTGTTGGTGTATAATATTAGGGTCTTGAATATATGGAGGATATTGATGACTCAAACCTTGCAGTGAAGGATCTCAATGCCAATGGTAATCAAAATCTACCATATCATTCAACAATTCCATTATAGTTTCATGGCTCCTTCCTAACAAAGGTTCTCCATTTATCTCTTAGCCATAATCGATCCAACTTCTTGTTACAACATTCAACCCATTGTAAAAGAAGATTTTAAGATACCCTATTTTTAAATTGTGATGACACCTCTATACCAATTCATTAAATCTCCCCCAAGCGGCATAAAATGGCTTCTTGTGTTATTGGGAAAAACTCACGATGTAATATTGATGGAACATTTTCTTTATGTACCTCACAAGTCAAACATAGAAAATAAATATAAGTTAAATGAAAAAAAAAACAAATTAGAATCAAACTAAATTTATTCATATTAATAAAAACAATCCCCGGCAACGGCGCCAAAAACTTTTTGTGAAATTTTTTAACTACGCAAGTATACGTATCGCAAACAAGTAATAGTAGAGAAGAGTAGAGTAGCGTCCCACAGAGATTGAATATTAATTACCAACAATTAATTTCCTAATTCATTAAGCTAATAAAACTTGAATTTTAGGAATATAAAGTGCAAAAACAAAAATTAATAAAATTAACAAATAATAATATTTAATTCAATGGATGTAACACTAAGGCATGTAATTTCATGTTCTATCCACTCTTAATATTTCATCAATACAATTTATGCCAATCTTCTCCCATCCATTCAAATAAATATCTTCAATTTGTGATCTTTTGATTAAAGATAATATGTCAAATAAATGTTGAAATATTTCTCAAATATCCATGAAACATATAGCAACCTGAAAAATACCACAACCACACATATAAAGAACTAAAAATATAAAAATAATAATAAAACTAAAAAAGCTAATACTAAAAACGATACATAATTCTATCCTATCAGGGGCTCCTGCCCAGATTTGAGTAGGAGTCAAAATAGAAGTTGAGTTGGACCAGGTCGCGAAGGGAAAGGTTGAGCTCGAGAAGGAGAATGCTGATCTCGAGGGAAAGTATCACCAACTCGAGGAGACGAACTCCAAGCTTGGAGGGGCGTATTCCAAGCTCCATGCATAGCTTGATACAACTTGCTCTAATAAAAAGAGCACCAAGGAGCAGGCCCTCGAGGTGATCAAAGCTCAGGATGAACTTCAAGCCCAATTCAACAGCCACCAGGAGAAGCTGCATTCGACAGTGGAGGATATGTTTTACCAGGTCTGGTGTTCCAACTAGGATTTCGGTTTCTCCTTCATAAACCCAGAGTTTTGGGCTCATTATCTTGCCATGTTTCAAGACTGTCTTGCCAACGTGCCCATGAAATCTGTAATGTCCCAAATTTGCTAATAAGGCTTAGTCCCTTGATTAGTATGTAGGGGGGGCAATAAATGATTTAATTGTTTTATTACATGATTAATCATGATATATGTGCATCATTATTTGATTTCTTGGGTTATGATATGATATGACTATATATGCATGTTTAGGTGTATTAAATATACATGTGGGCCCGTTCTGGTTAACAAAGGGCATATTTGTAATTTTGGCCCGTTATGGGCATAAATGTAATTATGTGTGTGCTATGACTTAGACCACATTATTATATCAGTATATTTGAGATGTGTGTTCTTGGGCGATACTAGTGAGTGGATTAGCAGAATAGTCACAATGGGATTAAATACCCGGTTCGTTGTGAGCCTAGGGGTATTTTGGGGAGTTAGTGTGTGTTCGAGATTTCTCGGGTAATGGGTAGTTACTAAGCGGTTATTTGGGTATTCTGAGATTAATTAGGGATTTATAAGAATACTCGAGGAATTAGCGGGAATGGGGCAAATGACAGGTTTGCCCTTGGATTGACTTAGTTAGCTAAGAACCTCTTAGATCACTTAGGAAACCAAAGGAAACTCTCAACAGAACCTCGCACCCCCTCTCTCTCTCTCTCGTTTCTCTCTTTATCTCTTGGATCTTTGGAGTTGGATCATATTTTAAGAGAGTTAGCTTAAAAATTGAGGCTTGAAGCTGGGGATTTGGTTAGGAGCAACTCAAATCTTGAATCACACAATTGAGGTAAGGTTATGCTCTATTTTATGATGCATTATTGCAGTGGTTTAAGTTTCAACAGAGTTTTGAACCAAGGGCTGGGTTTTGATTTGGGGTTAGAGATTGGGTTTGGTTTTTGAGATGTTTGTACTGCTTATGATGTGTTGTTTAGGATTTTAGACTCATTTGGGACCTTGGTGCAAGTTTAGGACGAGATTTTGGAGTTTTGGCTTGTGGAAAAATGGTGGAAAAACCCAATTTTTCTGGGTTCACGTAAGAGGTCGCGGCGCTGGGATGAACCAGGGCAGAAGGCCCTGGCTGGGTGCTACAGCGCTAGGCCATTTTCATGGGCCTCAATTTTTTATTTTTAGGGCTTAGGCCTAGGGGCTTGGGGGATAATTTCACCACCGCTTGTGGGGAAATTGGTTTCAGGGTTCAATTATTGAATCGAATAGTAATGAGAATGTTATTTGTGGGTTGTGATTAGATTACCGCTAGGGCTTGGGAGAGGATCGTTCTCAGAAGTTGTGCTTGCTTGCCTACATGCTTGCACTCGGACCAAAGGTAAGAAAATTATTTATGCCCATAGAGCAAGGAATGGCCCTATTATTTGTTTCTAGTGTTATGTGTGAATGTCTATAAGCATTTTTCCATGTCTATGTGTTTATGACTGATCAACGAAGGTTATATTCGGGAAAGGAAAGGATCGGTGAAGACCGAGATCGGTGAAGACCGGGATCGACGAAGGTAGAGATCGGTGAAGGCCGGGATTGGTGAATGACGAGATCAGGAAAGGTCGAGATCGGTGAAGGTCAGGAATGGCAATAAGCATGTTGAATGCAAGCTGAACAACAATAACATGCTAAATGCAGGCCGCCATTGCATGGCCATTTAGGGTGTTGTACTGACCCACTCGATGAAGACCGTGAACCTGGTGCTTGGTAACGCACCTTGATTGAGTTAGGCCACTATGTGAATTGTTTGCTATATCTGTTTAAGTTATGCATTTACAGAGATAAATTGTTGTATGTTATCTTTGTGGAGTTTTCTTGTTGGGTCTTAGCTCACAGGTGCTCTATGGTGCAGGTAAGGGCAACGGAAAGGCTGACCAAACATGAGTTGGAGGGCATGGTGCGGTGCATACATATTTGGCCTACTTGGCGGCCATGACTGGGGTAGTTTCGCCTATGTCAACTATGTAATAACCTCTCAATTGTAATTATGTTTTAAACAATGTTTTTGGGATCCCAATGTAACACTTTTATGACTTAATTGAATGCCCAAAATTTTATACTAAATTCATACTTAAAGGAGTCTTCACCTTAGTTAATCACACTTTTTGGTCAAAAACCTCGATTAGCGAGTTAATGGAAATTTTTAAAATCACATGGTAGCGACTCTAGGGTAGTAGGGCATTACAACTTGGTATCAGAGCGTGCCAAGGTTTATGGTTCCTAGAGATTGACCGAACTTGTACGCTTGCTGCCAGAGACAAGTTCTACTCAGGGTTGGTCGGTATTAAGTGATATATATGTTTAATTGCTTGTCTGAATTGCCCTGTGTAACGCCCTGGATAGCCAAGACTGCTACACTGTGTACTTATAATGGTGCAAGACTTGCTAGTCAAGTCATTAATTTAAAAACGTGTCACTAAACATGTACGAGCTAGGGTTAAAAAAAAGGTTTTGGTCTCAAAAGTTTCATTTTATATAATTAAGTAGTTATATACACGGGATCCCAAAGGAAACAGAGTTTAAAAGTTGGATTACAGACTCCCAAAATAATATAAACAACTGTCAGCCATACTAAGGCAAAATGGACAACTTCTGGGTCTCACGTCCCTGCCTAAACCTCAACTGTGGCAGCTGAGCAACTGGCCATGTACATTTTGCTCGCAGAACTCTCCAAATCAAGGCTGATCAAGCTTGCCCTTGCCCTTACCTGCACCACGTAGCACCTGTGAGCCAAGGCCCAGCAAGAAAATATGATATGTAACACAAACAATAATAACAGATAGTAAATTCACTAAGCATGAACTTTCACCAAATAATCCACACTAATCATTCAGCATATATTCATAATCATGGATGCAATCAATCATTTATAACATTCATATCACATAATAATCAGGGCCGACAACTTAGGCCGCACCCTCTGTTTACCCTACTGACTCCGGCCCGCTTAAACCGAGCTCAGTGCATATTAAGTTGTCCTCAGCTACCAGTGGCCAAGCCGCACCCTGTGCGCTAGTGTAACCCTTGGCACCCTTAGGTCGTTGGTTCACTAATTATCTTGCATGGCATAATACCATCTTTTCAAGCATACACAATAGGGAACCCTTAGTCCCATTACAGATAATCAACCAGGTGCAGTTTTCTTACCTTTAATCGTTGTGGTTACTGATTATGAGCAACGCTCCTCAAGCACGATCCGTTCTCGAGCCTTAGATTTTATCACCTAGCCACAACCAAGGTGAAGGATACCATCAACAAACTTAAATGAGCTTCTAGACAAAGTTCTAATCTCCAGAACATTGAATTTCACCAAACATGGTAAAAGATTCAATCCCGAGCACCCTAGGTTAAATTCCCAAGCCTAGAATCTCAAAATCCCAAAATCCCTTAAAGGTCGCGGCATTAGCCATCCATGCCATGCCATGGCCCCAACCAGAGGCCTCCCAAAGCACAAAAACAGGTAAGGGCCACGACCCTACTTAGACCATGTCGCGACCCGCCCTCCTTCCTCAACACCCATCACCATTGAAGGGTCGCGACTCACCAAGAACTATGTCGCGGCCCGACCCCTTCGAACCCAGAAAAACCTCCATTTTTAACTCTCAAACCTCATGAAAAATCACTCAAAACCACCCCAAAACCACAACTCAATTATCCAAATACTTCCCACAAGATTCCAACAACACAACCCAACTGAAATCTAGGCTAGAAACCCATTAAAAACCCATTTCAATAACTGAAACTTTCTAACTCAAAAATATAAAACCCAGCCATGAAAACACTATATTTTAGCCATCAAACCTTAGATTAGAGCTTACCTCAGCTTCAGAACCACTTCTCCAAGAGTTCTCTGACCTAACTTCCAAGGTTCCAACCTCAAATTCAACCTTTAATGCCAAAACCCATAAACACTTAGAACTCATCCATGGACACAAAATTTAACCACCAAAAATAAAACTCAAAGCTTACCTTAACTATTGATTAGATCCTTTAGCTAACCCTGAGCTAATCCCCAAAGCCTCAGCTCAATTTCTCTGAATTTCCCAGCCAATTTCCTCTTGCTTCTGTGGTTCCTTTGAGAAAAAAAGAGAGAGAGAGAAGGATGAAGGTCAGTTCTAACTTTTTTTCCACCGAGTTCTATATTTTACTTAGTCTATCACTAATTAGTTAAGTCAATCCCAAGGTTCGGGGTACCGATACGTCCCCGAGGGCAAAATGGTAAAATTCCCCAATATTCCCGCCTAGACTTCCTAACCTCAAATATATCTCCATATATTTATTTTCATAACTTGATAGTCTAAATAACTACCCAATACCTAAAATACCCCTAACTTATCCAAAGTCAACTGTTAAGCCCTGTTGTGACTTTCCCGCTATTTATCTCCCTGGGATCGCCTCAAGTCGCCTGCTGCAAATTTACCCACATAATAATTTGGTTCTCACAAGTATAACATTTAATCACATTTATATTCATATAATCATGCAAGCATGCTTATCATGTAGTCATGCATTAAATCAATAAATTCAAACATAAGCCAATTATGCTATCCTGGCACACTAATCAAGGCCCTTAAGCCATATTAGTGATTTTGGGTCGTTACACCCTGCTTGCCTGATTGATATAAATAGAGCATGATGAGTATATATAATGTTGGGGCATGGCCCCTTTGACTGTTATGTGTGCATTGTGTTGGTTGGATATCTATGTTTTATTGGTTGAACTGGGAGGTGGTTTCTTTGATGTTGTTATCATGCCTGATGTACGGTGTCATTGATTGGAGGCATATTGAAGTTATAACTCGGTGATCAACTAGACTCCATGGAAACATGGCCGAAGATAACAACCAGGGTCGGGACCCTCCACCTGCCCCACAAAACTGGCTAAATATGTTTGCAGAAAGGCAAGCTAGACTTTGAAGAACTAAAGATGAAATCTGAGAGATGAGACAGCAGGCTCCTCCTAGGGATGTTGGATTACAGGCCCCACAGGTTGTGGAACCAGTACTAGCCCAGCCTGTGAAGGATAATAGGTTGGAATCTTTGTATGAGAGGTTCGGGAAGCAGCACCCTCCCACCTTTGAGGGTCGTCTAAACCCACTGGGGGCAAAGCAGTGGATGAACATGGCTTCTTCACTCCTGGATTTCATAAGGGTGGAAGGGAACGAGAGGGTGGCTTGCGCCAATTATATGTTGAGAGATGAAGCTCGCATCTGGTGGGATGTTGTGACTTAGAGGAGAGATGTGACTACCATGACTTGGGATGAATTCATCGATGTTTATAATGAGAAGAACTACAGTGTTGCAGTTTGAGCTGCAAAGGTGCATGACTTCACCAATTTGACCCAGAATAGGATGATTGTCAGAGAGCATGCCTTGAATTTTGACTGGTTGTCTAAGTTTGCACCGGATTTGGTGCCTACTAACATGGGAAGGAGAGATCGATTCGTACGAGGGTTGAATGTGATGATAGCCCATGATGTTAAGATAATACTAGATCTAAGGACTACCATTTATGCTCAGGTAGGGGGAAATGTCCATACTCCTGAGGGTGCTAAAGATCATATTTGGAAGGAGGGAGCCACAAGGCGTGATGCTTGGAGGACGGTGCCTCCATTCACTAGGTTGGGTGAAGGTAGTGGCCCCAGTAAGTTAAAGAGAACGGCTCTACACTCTTTTGTTCCACTTGCTCTAGATAGGAGGACACGAAGTGCCTTTGGTGGCCGTCAGGGCGGGGGAGAGAACTGGAGACGCTTCCCAAAGTGTCCACGATGCAAGCGAAGATATCTGGGGGAGTGTAGAGTCAGAGCATGCTTCATCTGTGGGAGTGTCAGTCACTTGAAGAAGGACTGCCCACAAGCCAAAAAATGAGAACCAAAGAGGAGTGACTCCAGCCAGAGTGTTCACTTTGACCCAGACCAAGGCTGAGGCTAGTCCCTCAGTCGTGACAGGTCAGATTTTTAGTGTTGGTTCTTCATTTATTGCATTGATTGATTCAAGAGCTACTCATTCATTTGTATCTACTAGAGTGATAGACTGTCCATGTAGACCTTGTGATTTGTATGCTAGAAGATTTAGGACATTGTTGCCAACTGGGGAGCTAGTAATCTTTAGGAAATGGGTTAAAGCATTATTAGTGGAGATAGACAATAGGGAGTTATCTATCGATCTGATTGAACTGGTGATGGATGACTTTGATATGATTCTGGGGATTAACTAGTTGTCAAAGTACAGGGTGATGATAGATTGCAAGCGTAGGATGATAACTTTCGAGCCTAAAGGAGAGGAACCTTTTGTATTTGAGGGGACAGTGAGAGGACCACGAGTACCTATGATCACGACATTGAAAATAGAGACCTATTACAAGAAGGTTGAGTAGGATTCCTAGCGAACATAGATGATCACAACATTGAAAGTTAGAGACCTATTGCAAGAAGGTTGCGTAGGATTCCTAGCGAACATAGTGGATACCTCTAGGGCCATTTCAGTTGGACAGAGTGAGACTAGGTTGGTGTGTGAGTTTTCTGATGTATTTCCACCAGACCTGCCAGGATTGCCACCACACCGAGATATTGAATTTATCATAGAATTTACACTGGGAGCAGAACCAGTATCGAGGACACCTTATAGAATGGCACCAGCAGAGTTAAAGGAATTGAAGATTCAGTTGCAGGAATTACTAGATCTAGGATTCATTAGACCCAGCTTTTCACTGTGGGGTGCTCTAGTGATGCTTTTCAAGAAGAAGGATGGGTCCTTAAGAATGTGCATTAATTATAGAGAGCTGAATAAGTTGACTATTAAGAATAAGTATCCACTGCCCAGGATTAACGACTTGTTTGACCAGATACAAGGAAAGACAGTATTTTCTAAGATCGACCTTCGGTTAGGCTACCATCAGTTGAGGATTAAGGAAGAAGACATACCAAAGATCATGTTCCATACGAGGTATGGACACTAGGAATTTTTGGTTATGTCTTTTGGATTAACCAATGCCCCAGCAGCCTTTATGGATTTGATGAATAGGGTCTTCAGGGATTATTTGGATAAGTTTATAATCGTATTCATCGATGATATATTGGTGTACTCCCAATCAGAGATAGAACATGAGAAGCATCTCCGTTTGGTACTATAGCGGTTGAGGGAGCATAGGCTATATGCTAAGTTCAGTAAATGTGAGTTCTGGTTACCCCAAGTATTATTCTTGGGCCAAATTTTGAGTAAGGAGGGGATACTGGTGGACCCAACCAAGATAGAGGCAGTGGGAGATTGGCTATGACTAAGCAGTGTACTAGAGGTTAGAAGCTTTCTGGGGTTAGCAGGGTACTATCGTCAATTCGTAGAGGGATTCACCAAAATAGCAACACCACTGACTGAGCTAACACATAAGAAGACGAAGTATGTCTGTACAGATAGATGTGAGAACAACTTCAAAGAGTTGAAGCGGTGACTGATCACTGCTCCGATACTAAGCCTTCCATCAGATAAGGAAAAGTTTGGGGTCTACTATGATGCTTTGAGGCAAGGTATGGGTGGTGTATTGATGCAAGTTGGAAAGGTAATAGCCTACACGTCTAGACAATTGGAGGAGTATGAGCAGAGGTATCCCACTCATGATCTGGAGCTGGCAGTGGTTGTATTCGCATTGAAGGTATGGAGGCATTACTTGCATGGAGAGAAGTGAGAAATATACACTAACCATAAAAGTTTGAAGTATTTCTTCACTCAAAAGGATCTGAAAATGAACTAAAGGCGTTGGCTGGGATTGGTGAAGGACTACGATTGTGAGATTTTGTACCATATAGGAAAGGCTAATGTAGTGGTCGATGCATTGAGTCGGAAGGACCCAGGGTAGTTATTCAGTTCGAGACAGATATTAGAAAAGCTAGCTGAAGGATGACGAGAGTAGGAATTGAATTGGTAGTTGGTAAGCTAGCCAACATTACTCTTCAATCCATGCTCCTTGAGAGAATAGAGAAGCACAGAATGTGGATCCTTAGTTGAGGAAACAGGGATTGGCTTGAGACTTTTCTATTTCAGAGGTAGATCTGTTAAGGTATAAATATCGGATTTGCATTCTGGTGGATGCTAGTATTCGGTGAGAGATTCTGGACGAGTCTTATACCACTCCTTATTCTCTACATCTGGGTACGACAAAGATGTACCAAGATCTAAAAACTCAGTATTGGTGGCCAGGAATGAAGAAGGATGTGGAGGATTATGTGGCCAAGTGCTTAACTTGTTAGCAGGTGAAGGCTGAACACCAAAGGCCAGTAGGATTGTTACAGCCTTTAGGGATTCTAGAGTGGAAGTGGGAGGATATTACCATGGACTTCGTGGATGGATTGTCGAGAACAGTGGGACAACATGAATCAATGTGGGTGATTGTGGATAAGTACACCAAATCAGCCCACTTTTTGCCAGTTAGAACAAAATATACGGTGGAGCAATATGCTGAGTTGTACGTGAACGAGATTGTGTGTCTCCATAGAACTCTAAAATTGATAATGTTCGACAGAAGAGGCTACAAAAGGCTATTGGCATGTAGTTGAGATTTAGTATAGTGTATTATCCTTAGACGGGTGGACAGTGTGAGAGGATGATTCAAATATTTGAGGATATGTTGCGGGCCTATGTGCTGGATTTTGGGGGATCTTGGAGTAAGTATCTCCCTTTGATTGAGTTTTCTTATAAAAACAGTTATCAGGCGACAATCGGAGTGGATTCGTATGAAATGTTGTTTGGGAGGAAGTGCAGATCGCCCCTTCATTGGGATGAGATGCGTGAGAGGAAGTACTTAGGTCCAGAGGTAGTTCAAAGAACTAATGAGGCAATTGAGAAAATCAGAGCTCGAATGCTCGCATCCCAGGGTAGACAGAAGAGTTACTCAGACTTGAAACGTAGAAGTGTAGAGTTTCAAGTCGGTGACCATGTATTTCTCAGAGTTTCTCCTTTGAGAGGAGTGAAACAATTTGGAGTGAAATGCAAGTTAAGTCATAGGTTTGTTGGCCCCTTTGAGATTCTGGAACGATATGGAGAGGTGGCTTATAGGTTAGCTATGCCTCCAACTTTATCATGGGTTCACAACGTGTTTCATGTGCCTATGCTTTGGAAGTATGTATCAGATCCTACACAAGTGTTGAGTTATGAGAACCTAAAATTGGACCAAGATTTTTCTTATGAGGAGGAGCTGGTTCAGATCCTAGACTGAAAGGACAAAGTCTTGCGGAACAAGACCATTACCTTAGAGAAAGTGCTGTGGAGAAATAGCAAACTAGAGGAGGCAACTTGGGAACTTGAGTCTGATATGCGGGATTGGTATCCCGAACTATTCAGGTAAATTTTAAGGAGAAAATTTCTGTAAGGAAGGGATAGTTGTAATGTCCCAAATTCGCTAATAAGTCTTAGTGCCTTGATTAGTCCGCTAGGAGGGTAATAAATTATTTAATTGTATTATGACGTGATTAATCATGGTATATGTGCATCATTATTTGATTGCTTCGGTTTTGATATGATATGACTAGATATGTTTGTTTAGGTGTATTAACTATGCATGTGGGCCCGTTCTTGTTAACAAGGGGCATATTTGTAATTTTGGCCAGATAGAGGCATAAATGTAATTATGTTTGTGTTATGACTGAGACCACATTATTGTGTGGGTATATTTGAGATGTGTGGTTTGGGGCGATCCTAGATAGCGGATTAGCAAAATAGTCACAACGGGGTCAAATACCCAACTCGGGGTGAGCCTAGGGGTATTTTGGGGAGTTAGTGTGTGTTCGATATTTACCGGGTAATGGGTAGTAATTTAGCGGTTATTTGAGTATGCAAGGATTAATTGGGGATCTATAGGAATACTTGTGGAATTTGCAGGAATGGGGCAAATGACGAGTTTGCCCTTGGTGGCATTAAAGGGCTAGGGATTTATCTAGGGTCATTTTGGACTTTTCAAGCAAAGGGAGTGACTTAGTTAGCTGGGAACCTCTTACATCACTTAGGAAACCAAAGGAAACTCTCAGCAGCACCTCACACCCTCTATCTCTCATTTCTCTCTCTATCTCTTGGAGCTTTGGAGGAGTTGGAAGGGAGTTAACTTGTAAACTAAGGCTTCAAGCTGGGGTTTGGTTAGGAGCAACTCAAAGCTTGAATCACACAATTAAGGTGAGGTTATGCTCTATTTTATGATGGATTATTGCAGTGGTTTAAGTTTCAGTATAGTTTTGAACCAAGGGCTGGGTTTTGATTTGGGGTTAGAGATTGGGTTTGGTTTTTGAGATGTTTGTACTGCTTATGATGTGTTGTTTAGGTTTTTCGACTCATTTGGGACCTTGGTTCAAGTTTAGGATGAGATTTGGGAGTTTTGGCTCGGGGAAAAATGGTTGAAAAATGCAGTTTTTCTGGGTTCGCATAAGAGCGCTGCGGCGTTGTTCTTCTGAGATGCGACGCTGGGATGATCCAGGGCAGGGGGCCCTAGCTGGGTGTCACGGTGCCTATATGGCTGTGTTGCGGTGCTAGGCCATATATAAGGGCCTTATTTCTGTATTTTTTGGGCATAGGCCCAGGGGCTCGGGTGACGATTTCACCACCCCATGTGGGAAAATTGGAGGTTCCGTGAGCACAGGATTTGTTCTGAGGTTCAGTTATGGAATCGAATAGTAATGAGAATGTTATTTGTGGGTTATGACTAGGTTACCGCTAGGGCTCAGGAGTGGATCATTCTCGGTTCTTGCTTGCCTAATTGCTTGCACTCGGACCCAAGGTAAGAAAACGGTTTGTGCCCATAGTGAAAGGCATGAACCGAATATCTTTGTCTAGTGTTATGTATGAATGTTTATTAATTTTATTCTATGTTTGTGTGTTTATGACTGATCAATGAAGGTCGAGTTTGGAAAAGGTCGGATCGGCGAAGGCTGGGAACAGCAATAAGCATGTTGAATGTAGGTCGAACAGCAATAAACATGTTGAATGCAGGCCACCATGGCATGGCCATCTAGGGTGTTGTAGTCACCCGTTCGGTGAAGATCGTGAACCTGGTGCTTGGTAACGCACCATGATCGGCTTAGGCCGATATGTGAATTGTCTGTTATATCTATTTAAGTTATGCATTTACTAAGATAAACTACTGTATGCTATGTTTGTGGAGTTTTCTTGTTGGGCCCTTGCTCACGAGTGCTCTATGGTGCAGGTAAGGGCAAGGGAAAGGTCGACCAAACATGAGTTGGAGGGCATGGAGCAGCGCATACATGTTTGGCCTACCTGACCGCCACGACTAGGGTA
The DNA here is from genome assembly GCF_963169125.1 of Humulus lupulus. NCBI lineage: Eukaryota > Viridiplantae > Streptophyta > Magnoliopsida > Rosales > Cannabaceae > Humulus > Humulus lupulus. Next base: position 141,757,116 of record NC_084800.1, on the reverse strand, counting down.
GTTTTGAGGAACATTGTGTGAATGACTGATTTTGTCGCCTAGGTCGACTATGTAATAACCTTTGAATTGTAATTACGTTTTAAACAATGTTTTGGGGATCCCAATGTAACACTTTACAACTTAAATGAATGCCCAAACTTTTATACTGAATTCTTACTTAAAGTAGTCTTCACCTTTGTTAATCACACTTTTTGGTCAAAAATCTCGAGTAACGAGTTAATGTCACATTTTAAAATCACATCATAATGACTTTAGGGTTGTAGGGCGTTAAAAAATCGTAAAGACGTCTGGAGCTGTAGGAGGATGTGGTGTCTTCTCAAGTTCGAGCTAGGATTCACGGTTGAAGAGGAGCCTATTTATTCACTGTTTTGTATTTGTTTTTTTTCTTTTTTATTTCAGGAATTTTTAATGCCCCTTGTAATCAGGCCTTGAAGGCTGAGACAATTTGCCAACTTTGGCTTTGTGCGAGGTTAATATCCTTGTTCTAAATTTACTCTTCTCGTACATTTATACAATTCCATTCCACCATATTATGTGTTTATATATATATATATTACATGTGCATGGTTATATGAGTAATTTTAGATGAAGGTATTTTTTGAACCTTATGCTTAATAGCTGACCAATTAGTTCTCAGGTCGCGTACCTGGCTAGATCAAGTATTTTAATAGCTTAGTAGCTTACCTGTTACTATTCAAGGCTTGTACCTGGTTATATCTAGGGTTTTATTGCTTTGATTTTTCTTGCTAACTTAGTTATTTTTGGAATTATTATGAAAACTTGAGCTTTTTCAAGCTACCAAATTATTCATTTTCAAACTCTAAGTTACATAATTTTTTCAAAGACTTAAAATGTAAAGGACTATAGTCATGGGTATCTACCCCCCAAGCGATCAAAATTTATTAATATTCTAGGTCACTTTTAAAGGGTTATAACACAAAATTTATGGAAAAATTTGGTACTGCATTTAAATTACAGAGCAACCATTAAATTTATTGTATTACAAGAAAAAACTTAAAAAGAATTGGTTTTTATAAGTAAGCCTTATATAGCGTCTTGGAATTTTACTTAGCTAGATAGTAGTAGTGTGTGTTGTAGTATTTTAGTTTTCGTGGTTATATGTTCAAGCTGGGATTTAGTTGGAAACTCATAGAGATAGTTATGGATTTTATAATTTTAGCCTATAGTTTAGAAATATTAATTTTAACATAAGGTTTGATTAATATAACTGGTCCTAGAAATATTATTAATTATAACCTAAGGTTTATATAGAATAATTAAGAACGTGACACTTATCGTATGTATGATTATTAAGGATTTAAGGATTTTAGATGTATAATTTAATAAAGGATAAGCCTAGGAAATCTAGAACATTTCCTCAACTGTTAGGATCACCTTTTACTCAGTCAAAGTGGTTTTAAACAAATTCAAGTGTGATGAAAGTGTGCAAAAATGTGTTTGATATATCAGCGTATGTCGATATACCGCAGCTATAGGGGCCAATATATCGCCTATGATTGATACAGAAAACACATCGACTTTGTACGAACGAAACCACGGAGGCTCAGGTATATGGGGGAGGCGATATATCGCCTATAGGGGCAATATATCGACGCCACACACATATTTTGAAAGTCCGTTGAATCCGAGATAGAAATAGCCCTCTACAACTTGGACTTGCTCTTGAACATTTTTGACCGATTTCTGGGCATCTGTTGAGCAGAAAATTCAATTTTTATTCAATTATTTATTCATTTTAAAAGGAGTTAGTTTCACTCCTTGAACTCTATAAATAGGACCTTTCATTCATCCATTTGCTTCATCATTCAAGCATTCTTCAGAGCCTTCAAGCTGCTAAGTTCATTCTAGAGAGAAACACAAGGATTTTGGAGTTAAAAGCTTTCCAATCTAAGCTTTTCTAAACACTTGGGAAGTAAGATAGAGTGATATTTCGGCATTGAAGTGTAGATCAAAGTTCTAATCTATCTAAGGTATTCTTTATCTTGAAGTTTAGTTCATTATAGTTCCTCTTATTCTTTACATTTTCTTCCAAATCCTAACTTGTTGTAATGGCTTTTGGTTAGGTGTTTGAGTTTCTTGAAACTTAAGGTTTTTAGGTAAGTTGTTATCTTGATAGTTTAGATCTTCTTTTCATCTTCTTCTCTTTAGAAAACTTATGATTTTTACTGTTGGTTTTAGGAGTTTTCAATCCCGTTCTTGTCTCCAATATCCCAGTTTTTGGTAAGGAAAATAGGTTAGATTTTATGTGTTATGATCATGTTTGTGTGCTATATGTGTATGTATGTATGTACATGTTTTATGTTGTAGTCGCTTGGGAAATGTAGTTTGTTAGATAGCAAATAAGCAAAACCCAAGATTTTTATCATTATCGTAGATTAGAGTTATGATTTAACCTACCTCGAATAGTAGCAAGAGGACCTAGATGGTTTCTATCACATACTACGGTAATGGGTTAATGGCCATTAATATTGTAGTCCTATGTTATTTACGTTTTTGCCTCATATATTTTATTATTTATGTTTTTAGACTTATGATTTATGATATGTTTTAGTAGATTTTCCTTGCTGGGCATTAGGCTCATTCCTTTTTATTTTAGATGGTGCAAGAAAATAAGCTTGGAAGGCGAGATGGATTCATGGCAGCTTTGGCATGTGTATTGGGCAAGAACTGAATGAATGGACTGATGGGAAAGATTGAGGATGACATTTATATTTTGAGTTTTTTGAATTATGTATTATGATTTTCCGCATTTAGTATTTGAACAATAAATGTTTAAGTTTTCTTTATGTTTTTATGTAATAACAATGGGATCCCGTATTTTGGATTTTGATAATAAAGTTCTATTATTTAATGCATGTATTCCAAAATAGTAGTTATGCTTTCTAGTTTTAATGGTCCAAGGTCTTTAAGTTAGTCAGGTCATTACAGTTGGTATCAGAGCCCACAGTTCACATGCATGAAGTTCTCCTTGATACACATGCAAAAGCTTTGGATCTAACCGCCAATGTAAGTGCTTATGTTATGAATATTATGTTTATGTTAATAGCTAACGTTTTAGTCATTATGTTTTCAGTCAAAATGAATGGAGCTTTGACTTATCATGATATAGGAGCCATTAAGGCATTGAAAAGGATTAGAGAGCCAAGGGACACAGCAGGAGTGTTAGAAAGAAACACTCGGAGATTGGTCATATTTCGAAAGGAGATAGTTCACCTTCAAATCGCTAGGAAAATTATGATGAGAGCCATGGAACAATATGTCTCAGTAATTAGGCTTTTTAAGGATTTTCCTATTGTAGCTTCAAAATTGGAAGAATTATGGGAGACTATGGATGATGAAGATGATTTACCGGTAGCCATGAGATATTATTTTCTTATACTTAGGTTTACTAATAGGTTTGAGTTTCAATTCACTAATGAACAAAAGCATAATATCCTAATGAATATTCCCCAAGGTTGTTTCGAGGCTCATGATAATGATTATTATGAAGAAATAAATGATGATATGTTAGATGAAGGGTCAGATGTAGAAGATCATGATGTTTTAGAGAATTACCCTAGTTAGTAGTAGTATAGTTTCTTTATTTATTTTTTATTTTATGTTTGTAATAAGTGAAAATCTTTTTCCAAATGAATAAAGTTGTTATTTTTTAATGGCATGTATGAGTTTGATTTTTTTTTTTTTTACAATCATAATAAATTTAGAATAAATTCAATATATAATGACTGAGTTCAGTGAGGGTGGATACAAATCAATGGACTGGGTTTTGTATTAAGTGTTTAGGGGGCCATAGTAGTGAGAACGATTTTACTAATCCCAGCCCTCCCTCGATATGGTTAACTTTGGAACAACGACAAGTTTTGAGCTTGAGAATTAAGTAATATAGGGTGGTTAGAAATAGACTTAGAAAATAATCAAGTTGGTTTAATATTCTAAGTATAGAAACACACCCTAATTTATAAAAGAAGGCTTACATAATTTTCATAAGAAATCATAACTGATAGGTCTGAGTTATGTGTGCTTAGACTAAGTTTTAGAAACTATTACGGTAATATCTAACGTGCTTTCTCAACTGTTGGAACTTTTTTGAAGATGTTGCTACGAAGGTCTGCACACACGAACGAAAATGCTCCCAGCACCGCCAATGAAACTCATGAAGCACGTCCAGTCCGAAGAAGGGAAATGCGTGCTACTACTGCTACTAATAGGAATGCACCACCACCAGTTGACAACACCGCTGAGATTATCCGGTTACGGCAACAAGTAGAAGAACTGCTACAGCAACAATGACAATAGCCTCAGCCACAGCCTCAACCACAACCTCAACCAAAGCTTCAGCCGCCATCTCAGCTGCAGGCTCAGCCAGCGGCTCAAGCACCCTAGCAAGGTCAGAATGTAGGATATTCGTATGGTGGATGGGCAATGGCGAACTATGCACCTTATCCAGCTCATTACATAGAGCCAATCTACGAACATTTTCGTAAGCAGCACGCTCCAAACTTTGAAGGGACAACCGAACCCTTTGAGGCTAAAGAATGGCTCAGGAATGTAGAACCGATTCTAGCACACATGAACCTCGGCAACGCGGATCTCATATCCTGCGTTACCTGTCTACTAAAAAGGGATGCCTGAATCTGGTGGGATTTGGTACAACAGACTCATGATGTCAACACCATGACTTGGGCCAGATTTGTGGAGCTGTTTCACAAAAAGTATTACAACTTGGTTGTCATCACTACGAGGGTGGAAGAATTTTCTAGTCTGAAGCAAGGCAATTTAACGGTAGTCGAGTACGCTTGACAATTTTATCGTCTAGCCAAGTTCGCACCAAAGTTGATCCCAACAAATTTCTTGAGGGTTACCAAGTTCACCAAGGGACTCAGACCTAAGATTGACTTAGGTGTCAAGCTAGCAAATCCTGGAACAACTTCATACACCGATGTTCTAGAAATGACTATAGAGGTGGAAAGGATCCAAGCAAATGTTAGTAAGGAGGAGGCAAGCAAGTCTGAACCCAGGCAACAGAATCAGGCTCAAAATGGTCGAGACCACAACAACAACCATCATAGCAATAATGGGGAGAAAAGAAAGCATCCTGATAATAAGCAAGCCAACACTAACAAAAGAGCACGGACTAATAACGATAATAATAGGTCGGGTTATGTGGAATACCCTCAATGCTCCAAATGCCAGAAAAAATATCTTGGGGAGTGTTATGCGAACACCAAGGGTTGTTTCAATTATGGCTCAAAAGGTCATCAGAAAAAGGATTTTCAACAGCTCAAACAAGAAGAAAAGAAGGACAGCAAGATGGTTTCAGCCAGAGTCTTTGTCTTGACCCAAGGAGAAGTCGAAGCTATTAACAAAACAAGTCAGCTTCCTATCCTCAATAATATATATTAAATATTGTTTGACTCGGGAGCCACACACTCGTATATCTCGTTAGGAATGATAGAAAAATTAGACAAACCTTGTGAAAGATTTAGAACTAGTTTGTTACAGAACTATCTTCGAGCGAAGTAGTTCCATCATCACGAATAGTACGAGGAGTACCGATCAAAATTAAGGGCACAAAACTAGAAGAAGAACTGATAGAGCTAGAGATCAAGGACTTCAACGTAATACTGGGCATGGACTGGCTAGCAAGGCATGGTGCAACTATCAACAATAGATGCAAGCAAGTGACATTCGAAACTCCTGACAGTCAGAAACTATGTTTTATAGGAAAGATTTCAAGACTACAGACACCGCTTATCTCATCTCTTAAAGCTCAAAGAATGATAGAGAAAGTGTTGGATTAGCTTATACAGGATCTTTATTTATTTTCATGTATATCTAATATTAAAAAAATTAATACGAGATAGCCTAAAACATGTTTCTAAAATTGAATTCAAAGAAAAACAAAGAATATAATACTTACAGTATACGCAGCGGAATTAAAGAGTCCTTCCTTCAGTTTCTCTAACTCTTGTATCCTCTCTGTCGCAGTGTATTATCAAGAAACTGAACCGATCTTCTATTTTCTTCACAATCTTCCAATGTATCCTTAGAACCACCTAGACTAGTGTGGGAAATTCTCAACACATGAGATAGATATAGAGAGAAGAAGAGAAAATAACAAAGAGGCTTAGAAAATGACTTGTGTTTAGAGAGAATCTAAAACTATCAGAAAATCTGACTTGTGACTTATCTGTCGTATATGAAATCTTCTCTCTAAGCACTCCTTTTATAGACTCAATTAGGCCATTTAATTTAATTAAAAAATCAATAAAATAATAGCCATTTTGAAGCCCTAGGTCGAAATTATTATGGGCTATAGGCCCGTGAAATTTCCCATTTGATTATAAGCCCATTGGACTTAAAATCAAGGCCTGTATTATTTTCTATTGATTTAATTAATTAAATAATTATTCAAATCCTTTATCAAATTAATTATTTATAATTTGAACCTTGATTTAAATTTATTTATTAATTTAAATACCAATTTATCTTAATTAATAAATCTACCATAATTTCTCTTTTCTTCTCAAAATTACACAACTCTGTGAAACTATCCAAAATTGACATGGTCAACTTTGATAATTCTAATTGATGATTAAATCAATTAATTGAGACTATCTAGATGATTTTATCCAAGGTACAATGGGGACCATGGACCTATGAAATCAAGCTCCAATAAGTTATCATAAATCTAACAAATAAATTTACTAACTTATTAATTCCTCGTGACTCCACTATAGACTCGAAATTGCACTCTTGAATTCATAGAACGCTCTATAACAAATATAGATACGTTATTAATTATCCATTGTTACAACCATAATTGTCACTCAATCCTCTATAGACGGTCTACAATGAGATAGGACTAAAATACTGTTTTACCCCTCATTGTATTTTATCCTTAAAACACTTAGTTCCTTGTAAATGATATTTCAGTAAACTAATTTAATTACTGAAATGAGATCTCTATCATTTAACACCTTGAACCAAACTAAAAGGAAACCATCATTTCACTTCTTCATCAGAAGCTATAGATGTTCATATCTATGATTAACACTCCCACTCAATTATACTACCGAGTTCCCAAGATGTAAGTATGGGCTAGTCCGTAGGGTAAGCTGGTAACGAACAAGTCAAAGAACTCAAATAATACAATAAGTTAGAATACTAACCACTCAGAATTGAGATTGAATTGACCTATGGTCAACTATATGATATGAATAGAATAGATAATAACGGTATGTTTACTTATCTTATCAACTATCAATATCGGTCCTGTCCGATGTAACAAATACATCCGATCTTATCTACTTTGCTAATGTTCTGGAAAGAACATAACACTGTAATATGTAAGTAGATCATATCGTAGATTGGCAAGTCACTGTAAATCTGGTGCACTGACTAATCTTAGGACTAACTTATTTTTAACATATAATCATATTTATATTCCACTGTGATTACGTCACTATAGATAAGATTAGCTATATGCTCGGGATTTAATAGAAGTTTATATTAAACAAATAATCATGAAAATAAAACATGTGAGCAAAGTGATTGACCAAGTCAAAAAATGATTTCTATTCTTTTATTGATAATAAAATGAGATTACAAAGAATTTGAGTTTTAATTAGGGCATAAAACCCCAACAGAAAGGATGTCACACATTCTTAGCAAGCGTCACAGATGTGGCACAGGAAACACCATTGAAGGTTGGAGACATCCGTATTATAAAGGAATTTCCAGAGATATTTCCTAAAGACTTACCAAGGTTACCCCTACTCGGGAAATTGACTTCACAATCGAACTAGTACCGGGAACTGAGCCTATCTCAAAGGCACCATACCGGATGGCACCTACCGAACTCAAGGAGTTGAGAATGCAGTTATAAGAGCTCTTAGGTTTGGGTTTCATCAGACCGAGCCATTCACCATCAGGAGCACCTGTTCTATTTGTGAAAAAGAAGGATGGCAGCATGCGGATGTGTATCGGTTACTGTGAGCTGAACAAAGTGACAATTAAGAATAAGTTCCTGCTACCCCAGATCGATGACTTATTTGATCAACTCAGAGGAGCGGATGTATTATCAAAGATTGATCTACGGTCCGGTCATCACCAGCTCAAGGTAAAGGAAGAGGAGATATCAAAGACAGCTTTTAGGACTCAATACGGACATTATGAGTTCCTAGTTATGTCTATTGGTTTTACCAATGCCCCAGCCACATTTATGGACTTAATGAATCAGGTCTTTAAGGATTACTTTGACTAATTCTTCGTAGTGTTCATTGACAACATTTTGGTGTACTCCAAGGACGAAGTCGAGCAGGAGGAACATTTAAGACTAACTATGCTGCAACTAAAGGAGCATCAACTTTATGCCAAGTTCAAGAAAAGCGAATTTTGGCTATCGCAAGTTGCGTTCCTCGGCCATATAGTATCCAAGGATGGAGTCGCAGTAGACCCAACTAAAGTAGAGGCTGTGAAGGATTGGCCAAGACCTAAAAATGCGTCAGAGGTTAGAAGTTTTCTCGTGCTAGCAGGCTATTATCGAAGATGTGTAGAAGGCTTTTCTAAGATAGCCACACCGCTTACCAACCTAACCCGGAAACAAAAAAAGTTCAACTGGACGGATAGATGTCAAGAGAGCTTCCAGTTGCTCAAAGATAAATTATGCTTAGCTCTAGCACTTTGCATACTGACACCCAACGACAAGTTTACAGTATATTGTGATGCGTCCAAGCTAGGTTTGGGATGTATGCTAATGCAAAATGACAAGGTGATAGCCTATGTCTCAAGGGAGCTGAAGGAATATGAGCAACGCTATCCAACACACGATATGGAGTTGGCAGCGGTGGTCTTCGCATTCAAAATCTAGCGCCACTATCTTTATGGAGAATGGTGTGAGATTTATACGAAGCATAAGAGCTTAAAATATTTCTTCACGCAAAAGAAGCCCAACATGAGGCAGCGCAGGTGGTTGGAATTAGTAAAGGCCTATGACTGGGAAATCCTTTACCACCCAGGAAAGGAGAATGTAGTTGCAGATGCGTTAAGTTAGAAGAGTTACAGAAATTTGGCAGCGTTATCTGGAATAGAAAAGCCGCTACAGCAAGAGTTGATTAACTCCGGACTAGAAATAGTCATGGGTCAACTGGCTAACTTGTCCATCTAGTCGAGTTTACTAGATGATATACGGATCGAGAAAAGGCATGATGACACGTTAATATCGCATATGATTACAGTCAAAGAAGTCAAGACTATGGATTTCTCTATATCAGAACAGGGGTTCTTGAGATAAAAGGGTCAGGTGTGCATGTCGAATGACCATGGGATTAAGATCAAGATATTATAACAGGTACAAAATACCCCATCACCCGGGGTCGACCAAGATGACTCACAACCATAAAACACTATAATGGTGGCCGGGAATGAAGAAAGACGTAGCAGAGTATGTGTCCAAATGCCTTATATGTCAGCAAGTGAAGGCAGAACATCAGTGACCCGCAGGCTTATTGCAACCGCTTAGTATTCTGGAATGAAAGTGGGAAGACAAAGCCATGGACTTCATGATAGGATTACCATGAACAAATAAGCAACACGACTCGTCTTGGGTTGTGGTAGATAGACTCACCAAGTCAGATCACTTCCTGCCTGTCAAGACTACGTACACCATAGACCAGTACGCAAACATTTATGTTCGAGAACTTGTACGACTGCAAGGAATTCCAAGGACCATAGTTTCTAATAGAGGATCGGTGTTTACATCAAGATTTTGGGGAAGCTTGCAGCAATCCATGGGAACCAAGCTAAGTCTCAGTAAGGCATTTCATCCTCAGACCGACAAACAGTCCGAGTGTACCATACAAATATTAGAAGATATGTTTCATGCTTGTGTACTAGACTTCGGAGGATCATGGAGTAAGTATTTTCCACTTATAGACTTCTTGTACAATAATAGCTACCACGCAACGATCAATATGGAACCCTGTGAGCTACTTTATGGGAGGAAATGTCGATCGTTGTTACATTGAGACGAGGTAGGAGAAAGACAACTTCTTGGATCCGAAGCAATTAGCGAGGCTCAAGATGTAGTGGAGTTGATTAGAAAGCGTATGCTCGCTGCTCAGAGTCGACAAAAGAGTTATGTGGATGCCAAGCGACGAGATGTGGAATTCAAAGTCAGAGATTATATCTTCTTAAGAATATCTCTTATGAAAGGAGTGAAGCGGTTTGGGAAGAAAGGCAAACTTAGTCCCTGGTTTATAGGTCCTTTTGAGATATTGGACAAGGTGGGACCGGTAGCATATAGATTAGCCCTACCGCCAGCTCTTGCAAATATCCACAATGTATTTTACATCTCGATGATGCGTAGATATGTGTTAGACCCATCTCACGTTCTAAAGTATGATACGTTAGCACTTCAGAAAGACCTGAGTTACGAGGAACGGCCGGTTAGCATCCTAGAGAAGGGGATGAAGGAATTACGGTCTAAGAGTATTCCAATAGTCAAGGTCTTATGGAGTAATAGTATGAAACAGGAGGCAACATTGGAGTTGGAGGGAGACATCCGAGCACGATAGCCAAAATTGTTTTGTAAGTAAATTTTGGCGACAAAATTCTTTTAAGTAGGGGAGAATTGTAGCGTCTCAGAATTTTACTTAGCTAGATAGTAGTTGTTTGTGTTGTAGTATTTTAGTTTTCATGGTTATTGGTCCAAGCCGGGATTTAGTTGGAAACTCATAGAGATAGTTATGGATTTTATAATTCTAGCCTGTAGTTTAGAAATATTAATTTTAACATAAGGTTTGAATAATATAGCTGGTCCTAGAAATATTATTAATTATAACCTATGTTTTAGATAGATAATTAAGAACGTGACACTTGTCATATGTATGATTATTAAGGATTTTAGATGAATAATTTAATAAAGGATAAACCTAGGAAGTCTATAACCTTCCCTCAGCTTTTAGGATCATGTTTTACTCAGTCAAAGTGGTTTTAAACAAATTCAAGTGTGTTGAAAGTGTGCATAAACGTGTTTGATATATCAGCATATGTCGATATACTGCAGCTATAGGGGATAATATATCACTTATGATTGATACAGAAAACACGTCGAATTTGCACGAACGAAACCACGGAGGCTCAGGTATATGGGGGAGGCGATATATCGGCTCCACACACATATTTTGAAAGTCCATGGAATCCGAGCTAGAAACAGGCGTCAACAACTTGGACTTGCTCTTGAACATTTTTTACCGAGTTCTGGGCATCTGTTGAGAAAAAAATTCAATTATTTATTCATTTTAAAAAGAGTTAGTTTCACTCCTTGAACTCTATAAATAGGACATTTCACTCAGCCATTTGCTTCATCATTCAAGCATTCTTCAGAGCCTCCAAGCTGCTATGTTCATGCTAGACAGAAACACTAGGGTTTTCAGGTTAAAAGCTTTCTAATCTAAGCTTTTCTAAACACTTGGGAAGTAAAATATAGTGATATTTCGATATTGAGGTGTAGATCGAAGTTCTAATCTATCTAAGGTATTCTTTATCTTCAGGTTTAGTTCATTATAGTTCCTCTTCTTCTTTTCATTTTCTTTCAAATCCTAACTTGTTGTAATGGCTTTTGGTTAGGTGTTTGAGTTTCTTGAAACTTAAGGTTTTTAGGTAAGTTGTTATCTTGATAGTTTAGATCTTCTTTTCATCTTCTTCTCTTTAGAAAACTTATGATTTTTACTGTTGGTTTTAGGAGTTTTCAATCCCGTTCTTGTCTCCAATATCCCGGTTTTTGGTAAGGAAAATAGGTTAGATTTTATGTGTTATGATCATGTTTGTGTGCTATATGTGTATGTATGTATGTACATGTTTTATGTTGTAGTCGCTTGGGAAATGTAGTTTGTTAGATAGCAAATAAGCAAAACCCAAGATTTTTATCATTATCGTAGATTATAGTTATGATTTAACCTACCTCGAATAGTAGAAAGAGGACCTAGACAGTCTATCATATACTATATTGTGTTTAATCCTATCTCAAATAGTAGCAAGAGGACCTAGATGGTTTCTATCACTTACTACATTAATGAGTTAATGGTCTTTAATATTGTATTCCTATGTTTTATGATTTACGTTTTTATGTCATATGTTTTATGATTTACGTTTTTATGTCATATGTTTTATGATTTATGTTTTTAGTCTTATTGTTTATGATATGTTTTAGTAGATTTTCCATGTTCGGCATTAGGCTCATTCCTTTTTATTTTAGATGGTGCTCGAAAATAAGCTTGGAAGGTGGGATGGATTCATGGCAGCTTTGGCATGTGTATTGAATGAATGGACTGATGGGAAAGATCGAGAATGACGTTTATATTTTAAGCCTTTTTAATTATGTATTATGAATTTCCGCATTTAGTATTTGAACGATTAATAAAGGATTAATTTTTTTATGTTTTTATGTAATAACAATGGGATCCCGTGTTTTGAATTTTTATAATATAGTTCTATTATTTTATGCATGTATTCCAAAATAGTAGTTATGCTTAGTAGTTTTAATGGTCTGAGGTCTTTAAGTTAGTTAGGTCATTTCACCTTACAAATGGAATGTAGAAGAAAACCTTAACTCAGAATACACACTCATTGATATTATTTCTTCAAATGTAGTGCATTCCAAGTTGGTGGAACTCCTCCATTTAACCTAGATAATTGGAACATTCCTTCTCATAAGACTTCCATGATCTGATAGGTTCCCTCCTAATTTGGTCCTAATACACCCTCCTTTGGATCTTTGTTTTCCAAGAACACCCTTCTCAATACCAGATCTCCTAACATGAACTTTCTTTCTTTAACTTTTGAATTTAAATACTGAGTTACTTTCTCCTAGTATTGTGCAAGCTGGATTTGCGTTGCTTCTCGACTTTCTTCAATTAGGTTTAGAGACACTTGCAATAGATCTTGGTTTTGTTCTTTTTTGAAAGCCCTCTACCTGTGGGATGTTACTAGGGTTTCAACTGGGAGCATAGTCCCACTTCCATATGTCAGTGAGAATGGGATATGGCCAATAGATGTGCGTTGAGAAGTTTTGTACACCCAAAGTACTTGTGGAAGTTGCTCAATCATAATCCTATAATGTCCTCCAATCTCTTATTCAAGCTCATTTTTAGAGTTTTATTTACCACCTCCACTTGTCCATTAGCTTGTGGATACGCCACCAAGGAAAAGCTCTTAATGACTCTGTATTTTTCACTGATGTTTGCAAACAAGTCGTTGTTGAACTAAGTCTCATTATCAGATACGATTTTCTTTGGGAGTACGTAATGACAAAATATATTCTCACTACAAAGTCAAGTACTCTCTTCGAGGTTATTGTTGCCAATGGTTTGGCTTCGACCCACTTTGTAAAATATTCCACCGCGACCACAACATAGTGAATTTCACCTTTCCCCGTTGGTAGTGATCCAATCAAATCTATCCCCAAAATGACGAATGGCCAAGGCGATGAGATCATTGTCAGATCGATGGGTACAACCCAAGTTATTATTCAGAGTTGTTGGCATTTATCACATTTCTGAACATATGCGGCAGAGTCTTAATTCATGGTGGGCCAGAAATATCCCTACCTGAGTATCTTCATGGCTAGATTTTTCCCCCCACCGTGATCCCCACAAAACCTATCATGGACTTCCTTCACAATAGCTTGGGCTTTCTCTAGTGAAATGCACCTAAGCAAGGGCATGGAATGACCTTGCCTGTAGAGAAATCCCTCGACCAGAACATGCCTCAGGTTTTAGTCTAACAATATCTGTGCATCCTTACGATCCTCAGATAGTCTTCCAGATGTGAGATAGTCAACGATTGGAGTCATCCAAGTCGATCCTATGAGAAATAACTCTTTTTTTTCCATATTCTTCTTCTATGCTCAGCTTTCCAAGGAATTAACCCAAAACTACATTCAATGTGTTTGCTTCCTTGGCTATTTCAAGTCGAGCTAACGCAACTACATTGGTGTTTTGCTCGTAGGGTACTTGCTCGACGGAGGAAAAAACAAACTCTGATAATTTTCCTTTTACCCTGGCTAAGTATGCAGCCATCTTAATTCCACAAGCTTGGTACTCTCCCAACACTTCATTTACCATAAACTGCAAATCATTTTAGCACTAGATGGTCGGTGCTATCAACTCTTTGGCGATTCAGATTCCAGCTAGTAAGACTTTGTATTCAGCTTCGTTGTTTGAGGTGCCAAATCCAAACCTTAATGTTGTGTGGAAGCGATGCCCTTCAAGAGTAATTAGAATGATCGCAGCTCTTGAACTGTGCTCATTAGACGATCCGTCAATGAACAGATTCCACAAATCTTGGACATGTTCTCTCATAGGCTGGTCCTAAAAACCTGTGCACTCGGCCATGAAATCAACTAAGGTTTGCCCTTTGATGCTAATCACGGTTTATATAAAATCTTAAACTGGCTAAGCTCGATGTCCCAATTTAACAACCGTCCTAATGTTTCAGGTTTTTGTAATACCTGCCTTAAAGACCGATTGGTTAAGACGTGTATTGTGTGGGACTGAAAGTAAGGCTTTAACTTCCTCGAGGCTAGGACCAGACTGTATGCAAGCCTTTCCATCCAAGGATACCAAGTTTCGGCTCCCAAAAGCCTCTTACTAGTATAATAGACTGACTTTTGAGATCGATCCTCCTCTCAAACTAGAACTGCACTGACTGTGTTTCCATCACTCCAGATAAAGGTGCAAAGCCTCTTCGTTAATGGGCTTTGATAAAATGGAAGCTTCAGCCAGATGTTTCTTCTAGAATGTTTGTTCACACTCATCATTCTATTCAAACATGTTGTTCCCTCTTAATAAGTTATAAAAGGGAAGGCATTTATCAGTAGACTTCGAGATAATGTGATTCATAGAAGAAATCCTACCTATTAAGCTCTAAACATCCTTACACGATCTGGGGGAAGGCATGTCTAGTACGAATATGATCTGGGGGAAGGCATGTCAACTTTTCCATCTGCTCCTCTTTTCTTCTTGAATATCCATTTGCAAGCAATAGGTTTAACATTTTCTAGTAGATCTGCAAGATTCTAGACAGAATTGGAATACATCGTTTCTATTTCCAGGTTCATGGCTTCTTGCCATTTTTCTTTTCATAATCTCTCATTGCATCTCTATATGTCAATTGATCATCTTTGTTTGTGTCAGACACAAGCTTTTAAACCTCGTGTTCATAGATAATTGGTTGTTTGACAACCCTCCCACTACGACGAAGCTCTCTATTATTCTCACTAGAACTTGTGGCTTTTTCTTGTCTTTGTTCATTGCGAATAGTTTGTGATCTATTTACTTGATCTGAGACCATCTCCTCCAGTACAACCTTACTACGAGGCTTGTGGTTTTTAATGTAGTCATATTCAAGAAAAGTAGCATTTGTTGACATAAATGTTTTATTTTCTTTTGGACTATAAAATATACCACCTCTAGTCTCCTTTGAATACCCTATAGACATGCACAGTTAAGTGTGTGATTCCAGCTTTCCAGTCTTTCCTTTTAGCGTGTGGGTTGGACACCCCAAATATTAAAATGGTGTAAAGTAGGTTTATTATCATTCCATAGTTCTAATGGTGTCTTCTGGATTTACTTGGATGGAACACATTCAATATGTACATTGCACATTAAACTACATAGCCCCAAAACGACAGTGGCAATGATAAATAGCTCATCATTGATCTAACCATATCTAATAATGTCTCATTCCTTCTTTCTGAAACACCATTTTGTCATGGTGTTCCAGGTGTTGTGAGTTGGGATTGAATTCCATGATCACACAAATGGTCCTTGAATTCATATTCCAAGTACTCTCCTCCTCAATCTGATCGAATAACTTTTAGTGATTTACCTGATTTCTTTTCAGCTTCTGCTTAGAATTCTTTAAACTTTCCAAAAGTTTTAAATTTCTTTTGCATTAAATATAGGAAACCATATCTTGAATTATCATCAATAAAAGTGATGAAATACTCAAACCCTCTTCTTGCTTGTACACACGTCAGTGTGTGTACAAGTTGGAGTGGCTCTTTGGCTCTTGAACCTTTAGCAGAGAAAGGTCTTTTGGTCATCTTGCCTTCTAGACAGGATTCACAAACTGGAAGAGAACCAACAGTTAATTCTCTTAAAGGGCATTCCTTTTACTAACTTGTTTATCCTATCCAAACCAATATGTCCCAATCTCAAGTGCCATAGATATGTTTCATTATCATAACCAATCTTTTGTCGTTTAATGGTTCTTGGATTAGCAACTTTACACATTTCAGAGTTGTAGATTGATCATTCTTTATCCTTCAGTTTATAAAACCAATCATTTGGATTTTGCATGAAAGATTTCAATACCACATCTTAAAATAACAATCGAATTATTACTAAAAGAAATACCAAAACCTTGTTCGTGTAACATAGAAATAGAAATTAAGTTTCTAGTGAATCCATGAATAAAATAAACATTGTCCAAAACAAGAAATTTATTTTTATTAAATTCTAAACGGGTTGTCCCAACTACTTTGGCAGATACGACCTGACCACCGCCAACCCTCATGGTCACCTCCTCATCAGCAAGCTCCCTCGAAGAACTAAGAATCTGTAAAGAAAAAAAAACATGGTTAGTGGCACTAGAATCAACAATCCAAGATGATGTGTCATCTTCCACTAAACAGGCTTCTAATACAAGTAAATCATATTTACCTTTCTTCTCTTTTAGGTCTGAGACTTAGGATAGTTTCTCTTCCAATGACCCTCGCCTCCACAATGAAAGCATGTCCCCATGGGTTGCTTTTTCTTTGAAGTTTTGTTATCTTTATTATCTTTGTTCTCCTTGCCTTTAGATGATTTTTTAGGCTTCTTTTCCTATTTTTCAGTGGATTTCTTTCTTTTATTATTTTTCTCTTCAGAAGAAGAAGGTTTAGAATCAACAACATGTGCTTCTTCTACTTTTGTATTACTCTTATTGATTCATTCAAAAGTGTACAACTCATTTAACAGTTGAGTCATATTATACTCAAACTTGTTCATAACATAGTTGGTAGTAAATGTGGAAAAGGCTGGTGTGAGTGATTCAAGTATCAGGCTAATTTGAGTCCTCTCATCAATGGTTGCTCTATGAACTTCCGCATCATGCACGGTATTGATCATGTTTCTAACATGTTATCTGACATAAAATTATTTCTTCATTCTCATGTTCATATAGGCTATATTAGCCTCATGTTTGCATTGATCGGACTGTTGTCCAAACATGGCTTGAAGAGACACCCATATCTCATATGCAGTTTCCATGTCTTCATGCTTCTTTCTGAGTACATCACTCATACTAGCAAGCATATAGCATCTAGCCTTATCATTGGATAAAATCCAAGTATCATACTTGTAACGCCCTACTACCCTAGAGTCGTTACCACATGATTTTAAAATGTGTCATTAGCTCACTAATCGAGGTATTAGACCGAAAATTGTGGTTAATTAAAATGAAGACTCATTTAAATAGGATTTTGGTAAAAAAAGGTTAGAAATTCATTTAAATCATGAAAGTTTTACATAGGGATCCCAAAATACTGTTTAGAAATATATTTACAACTCAAAAATAACTTTACAGTCAACCTAAGCGACAAAACCAAACATTTATAACACGCTACTCAAAATACCCGAGTTGTGGCAACCAGGTAGGCCAAACATGTATGCCCCGCTCCATGCCCTCCAACTCATGGTTGATCGACCTTTTCCTTGCCCTTACCTGCACAACAGAGCACCCGTGAGCAAAGGCCCAGCAAGACAACTTCACCACACAGCATACAATAATTTATTCCAACAAATACATACTTAATCAAAGACAACAAACAATTTACAAGTTTCTATTGGAATACACAATAGCGGCCTACGCCGATCAGGGTGCATTTCCAGGAACCAAGTTGACGGTCTTAATCAAGTGGGTGTGTACAGCACCCTTAGAGGGTCTCACCCTGGCAGCCTGCATTCAGCATGCTTAACGTCGATCTCGGCCTCTGCCGCTCCCGGCCTTTGTTGCTCCCGACTTTTTCCGATCAATTACAATCACATCTATGATATAATATCTATAAACAATACACACAACACTAAACACAGCATAGCTCTACGGGCACAAACAATTCTCTTACCTTGAGTCATGTGCTAGCAACGCAAGGCGATCCCGAGCACGATCCCTAATCCCGAGTCTTTACGTAAAACCTAGTCACAACGCATCAATAAATAGGCATCCATTAAGCCCTAACCAATTAAGAACTTCATATTAAAATACTAGCCTTTGGCACCTCAAATTCTACTAAACCTGCTAGTAGAATCCTTCCTATGCCCTAAGATTTGGGTTCCCGAGCTTAAAACCTTATTTTGGTCATTTTCCCTAATTTGAGTCGCAAAACGCTGCAAGTCGGGGAGCCTTGGCTCTCTCATATGGGGACCACGTGCCGCAGGGCGCCCTGCCTGCGCCGCGGCACCTGGGCAAAATCAGAGGTTTCCTAGGCCTCTTCGCATGCACAGGCGGCAGCCTGAAGAATAGGGTCGCGGCTCGAGCCCAAAACCCAGAAATTCTCATGCATTTTTATGAGTCAATCTCTCTAAAATCCACACAAACCAGAGCCTAGACCAAGAATTAAACCTAGAATTTGTATCTATGCAACATAGTCAATATAATTCTTCAAAAACCATCTCCTAATCTCATCAAAACCTCAAAAACAAACCAAAGATTGAACCTAAGCAGAACTTAACAAAATCACAACAGAAACTTAAAAATTCGGTACCAGAATCCTTACCTCAATTGATGATTCGACCCTGAGCTAATTCCTCAACACTCCTAGCTTATTTTCCCAAGTCCCCAGCCTCAATTCTCAGCCAATTCCTCAAAGAACTCACCAAAGCTCCAAGCACACCAAAGAGAGATAGAGAAAAAGTCGAGTGGAGAGAGAGAGAGAGAGAGAAAACAAAGGTTGAGAGTTGTGTTTTCTTTCTGGTGAGTTCTGGAGTTCCAAGCCTAAACTAGGTCTACCCCTTAGCCTCCAAATGACTAAATTACCCCAATGCTAACATTAGTCACTTGAATGCCTCCTAGGTAATCCCGTCATTCGCCATATCCTGCTAATTCCTCGAGTGTTCCTATAAATCCTCATTTAATACAAATGTGGATGCTCAAATTCCACCAAGGGAAAATATGGAGGTTTACCCTCATTAGCCTCAGGCAATCTGAGCAACCCAATATTTCCCCATGACCCATGTCTCATAGGAGGCCTTAATGATGATGCCCCAAGAGCAATGCCACGCGAGGCCCCCGCCTCGCCTCGTCCGCGCGCACCTGAGGGGTCACGCGAGGCCCAACCTTGTCTTGACACTGCACGCCGAACCACACACGCGTGGCCCCCGCCTCGCCTCATCCACGCGCACCCGAGGGGTCACACAAGGCCCAGCCTCATCTCGACCCAGCGCGCCCGAGCCACACACGCGAGGCCCCCGCCTCGCCTCGTCCGCGCGCACATGAGGGGTCACGCGAGGCCCAGCCTCGTCTCGACCCTACGGGCCCGAGCCTCACACACGAGGCCCCGTCCCGCACATGCCATGTTGCACCAACAGGAGCCCCCGTGCGTGCCGAGGATGCCCTTAGGGGTCTCGCGTGAGATGGCCTTGCTTTGACCACGTGCCTGGCACCTCGCGGGACCTCTCACATCTAGCCCCTTTAGGCCAGCAAGAAAAGTTTAACTCCCACACATATCTTTTCTCATCAATAAGCAATCTAATGCTTAGATAGACACAAAGGAGCTAGATTGACAGGCACACCTTCGGAAGGTGAGGGTACCCATTAGTTGCAGGGTACACGCATGAATATGGAATGTACCTTCGAACCTGGAGGGGTCAGAGTACGAATACGGTACCCCTGCCAGAAAAGTAGTGGGAGCATCAGGAGAGGGGGCATAGCATACGTGTCTATGGCCAGATGTCAGAGTCGACACCACCACCACCTGCACCACTCCTCTGACATCCGTACGAAGCAAGTAGTGGGGACATCCTCATGGTACCTGGCCATTTACCGGAACCAACACCACTACCCCTGAAACCACTCTCCTGACAGTGTACTTGTGTACCACCTGGTCCCCTGGACCACAATGTATTAGGGGCCATTAGAGCCCACTATAAAAGCAACTCCACTTCCACTTGGAAGAGGGTTGTTGGAAAAATTACTGTAGCATTGCACCATAATCAATACAAACTGAGTTCACCATTTTTCTTCTACAATTATTCTTGGAGTTTCTACTTAGATTTCTAATGTTTTTCTTTTGATAATCTCTACGTTCCTATTTTTCTAACTTGACTTAGTTGACGAGTTCTCACCGTCAACAGTTTGGCACTGTCTGTGGGAAGAATAGATTGTCAGTCACTGTTCTTCCGTCGATTTTGATAAGAAAAAATGCCTCGACGTTTGAAACGGTTGAGAGAGCCGCGCGAGGTGGAAGTCCACCTTGACGGAGATTAGCTAAAAGGCTCCATGAGGGATCCTCCCCCACCTGCAAACATGGAGGCCCCAAGGGAGCCTGAGGCGCCTAGAGACAAAAGGGAGGCCTCGTCCCCAGCGGTCCCACTTGAGGAGGATCACCCAAGGTCGGCGACCGCCCCAGCAAGGGGCGCCGATGAGTTCCTGCCTCCGAAGCCGCCGTAGGTGCCAAACCACGGTCGGCAGGATCCAAGCCCATCGAAGCGCCGGGCTGACAAGCACCCTCGGGTCCACCTCGTGAGCTCTAGTTCTAAGTCTCAATTCTACGAAGATGAGATACGAGAACTTCACCATAAGAATCAGAGGCTAGAACCACCTTGGAGAACATGCAAGAGGTGCTAAATGGCCTGTTGCAAGGGCGATCACACGTGACACTCCCTAAGCAAAAAGAGAGAGGCCAGGGAGGAGTAGAAACCACCGTCCCAGTAGATGATGGACGGACCCGACTCTCCACTAGTAACACCCCCCGAACGAAGAAGCATGAACACCCCAGACCACCGAAGCAGCCCCAGGGGCCAGGGCCGAAGACTAATGCTGCCCCTCGTAACGATGAAGAGGTCACCTCAAAGAGAGCACCCTTAGATCTACGGGAAGAGCTCAACAAAAAGAGGGTGGGTAAAAGGACCACACTTCCTATGGCGCCACGAGAAGGCAAGGGAAAGGGGGGTCCTAACCCGTCCGCTTTAAGGGACTCCCTAAGCAAGAGAAGGCAAGACCTGGACACAGAAATGAGGAGCCTGCGAAGCAAAATCGTCACCGCCTCCGGAGGTCAAGCCTTTGCGGAAGAGTTCAATCATGAGTCACCCTTCATCAAGGAGATCCAAGCCATCCAGCTCCCAACCAACTTCAAGGAGCCCCATATGACCCCCTACGAAGGAAGCACAGATCCAAAATACCATCTATATACATTTAACAACCTGATGAAGCTGAGGGGAATTAGCAGCGGGACGAGATGTCATTGCTTCGCTGTCACATTAAAAGGATCTGCGTAAAAATGGTTCAGAATACTTAGACCAGGGTCCATCAGATCTTGGCAACAGCTTTCTGATGAATTCCTCCAACAGTACCACGCCGTGCGAGAGTACACGATGCCAGGCACCATCCTCGTAAATGTGAAGCAAGGAGAAAACAAGAGTCTTAAAAGTTATATTCACAGGTTCAATATGGAGGCAGCTAAAGTAGGGAGCCTGACCTGCCGAGAGATGAAAATGGCCATCACAGCTGGAGTACGCCCAGGAAGCAAATTATGGGATAACATGCTCAAGAGAGAGGTCACAGACTTGGATGATTTCTACGAGTGGGCACAAAAATACATTCGCGTGGAGGATGGTCACGAGAACCTCAAAGTCGGAAAAGGCCCGTCGCCCCCGAAACCTTCGGTCCGAGAAAACCAAAGCGGTGCAAAGAAGAAGGGAGTTTATGAGGAAACGAGAGATGATCGACCCCAGAAGCACGCTCTGATGAGCGTCTACAGGGCCCCTACACATTTTACACTAACCTCACCCATGCGAGAGAGCATATTTTCGTTACGAACGAAAACCAGGTCCCTTTCAAAAGGCCCCCGCCAATGAAAAAAGACCAGTCTAAAAGAGACCCCAGCAAGTATTGCCAGTATTACAAGGATATCGGCCACACCACTGCGGAATGCAACCATTTGAAGGTGGAAATCGAGGAGCTCATCCATAGGACATTTGGGCAGACATGTGGGCAAGGAGAACCAAAGGCCAAAAGAAGGAGCGTCCCCGCCGCAGGCGCGAGAGGTAGCCCTTGAAGTACAAGGAGAGGTCAGGACCATCTTTGGAGGTCCAGGAATCGGAGGCGATTCAAGGAAAGGACGAAACAAATATGCCAAGGAGGCAGACGAAGTCCACCACAGTGCGTCTTAAGTTTGGAGCAACGCCCCCTGAAGAGTTTCAAGGGCGAGAATGACTCAATAACTTTCACTGAAGAAGACGCACAGGGGGTACATTTCCCTCATAATGACCCCCTGGTGCTAACTTTCCAGCTTGCGAACATGAGAGTACATCGGGTCCTAGTGGATAATGGAAGTTCTGTAGACATCCTGCATCGCCCCGCTTTGGAGAAGATGGGACTGAGCGTCCGACACTTGAAACCCTGCAATTTCTCCCTTTACGGGTTCATAGGGGACTCGATACAGCCCCTAGGTGCAATTGAATTAGCCCTCACCATGGGGGAACAACCCGGGCAAACCACCATAATGGCAAACTTTGTCGTGGTGGATTGCTCCTCAGCCTTCAACGCGGTATTAGGGAGACCCTCTCTGAGAGAATTGAAGCCGATAACTTCTGTGTATCACCTAGCTATGAAATTCCCAACCCCTGGGGGAGTAGCATGCATGTAAGGGGAACAGAAGGAAGTGAGGGAATGCTATAACATGTCCCTCCGCACAGCCACAAAACCATCGGTGCAGATGGCAATGGTTGTGTATGAAGGCGCGACCCACACGAGTTGGACCCACAAGTTACGGAACACCTCGAGAAATGCTACCACTGAGGCTTTGGCACCCGGTGCAAAGAGGACTTATGTTTAGTTTGTTCCTTGTTATGTTAGCTTAGTGAGTAAGAATCAAAGAGGCTACCTAGGTAACCTCCTAATTAGATGTAACCCTTTTTTATATATGCCGCTGTAAACCACATGCTATGAATGAAACTGTTCACAACTTCACGTGTTATTTTTCTTGTCTATGCGAACATCAGCCAAAGTGCCTGCCGAAATAAATTTCACCAAACACTTGGGGGACAGGACAGGAGGCAAAAACATACAGCAAGCAAGAAAGGACCCTCTAACAGGAGGAACCTAAAAGGACTCCTAAAAAGGAGGATCCTAAAATGGACCCTCTAACAGGAGGATCCTAAAAAGGAACCCTTGCACCATGATCCTAAAAAGACCCTCTAACAGGAGGATCCTAAAAAGGACCCCTTGCACCAAGATCCTAAAAAGGACCCTCTATCAGGAGGACCCTAAAAGGGACCCTCTATCAGGAGGATCCTAAAAAGGGCCCTCTATCAGGAGGATCCTAAAAAGGGCCCTCTAACAGGAGGATCCTAAAAAGGACCCCTTGCATCAGAGCCTTAAACAAAATTCGTTAAAAGAGGAATGCAATTTGTGGTGAACCCTAACAAACAGGGAGAGGACCTTGCAAGGCATCTCTTGGGTTCTCAAGGATTAGCTACCCTTATGAACATCAAGGATGCCAAAAGGTCTTACAAAAAAAAACAACAACACACTTCCAAATAAAGGCAGATGCTCCCACAAGAGGAAAGACCTTAGAGAGTGCACCCACCAAAAAGCCTAGAGCGGCCACCAAGCCGTCTAGCCAAAAAGGGTCCTAAAAGAGACCCTTGCAAAAGTAGTACTATGAATAATGACGAGAAGGACGCTTCTCACAAAAAATAATAAGCGCGCGCAAAAATATATAAAAGGATAGCTAGAACCCAAGGGTCAAAATATCCTTATAGAAACGGTCAAGGGGCACCAAAAAAGGACCCATTGAACCCCTTCACATGGGCTCCAAAGGACCTCTAGCCTGGTAAATAAAAGAGGGGAACCTACCAAACCCCATTATACAGGCTCAAAAAAAAAACCTCAAACACAAATGAATAAGAGATGAATAACCACACATGTATATATTAAAAAAGGAGTCTTGGTAACATGGCAAGATTTACAAGAAAAAAAAATAATAATAATAATATTACAAAGGCTCAAAATGAGCATACACCCATAGCGGGATAGCTGACAGAAATGATGAAATGATGACCTCAGGGCCTCCTGCCACGGGCGCTCCACCCAGCCGCCCGAGCAACGGCGTGCTCGCCAAAAGAAGAAAAATCAAAGTTGGGATCCTGCCTCCACACGCCGTAAAGGGCGCGCTCTATGGACCTGTACTCAATAATTGTCCTATCCGCCTCTAAGGAAGCAACTCTCTCCTATGACGCGGCTACATCGGCCCTAG
This sequence comes from Humulus lupulus, assembly GCF_963169125.1. Classification (NCBI taxonomy): domain Eukaryota; kingdom Viridiplantae; phylum Streptophyta; class Magnoliopsida; order Rosales; family Cannabaceae; genus Humulus; species Humulus lupulus. The sequence continues at coordinate 141,732,575 of NC_084800.1, read as the reverse complement.
CAACCTCGAGTTCGGCCTCTAAGGAAGAAACTCTTTCTTGCGAAACAGCTGCAGTAGCCTTGGTACCCTGGAGTTCGCCCTCCAGGCTAGTGACTTTTTCCTGCAGCATCATGGCTTTGGCAACCGCCTTCTTCTTCCTTTTTGACGAGACAACAAGTTTTGCCCGAGCCTTTTTAGCTTAGACTTGGTTTCACCAAGCTCTATCTTGAGCTCCTGGACCCGGGCTGTAAGGCGGTCCCTCTCGGTACTCAACGCAGAAAGATTGTGGGCCGAGTCGGCAAACCGCTGAGCCACAGTATAGGCCTGCACAAGAAAGTTAACAACAGCAATGATAAATAACAAAAAAAAAAATGTGTGTATATATATCTATATATAATAAGGCCGACACAAGATGCATGAACTCACCCAAATAGTAGTGCGCCTTAGATTCATGCCAAGGTCCGACAGGGCGAAACTTCCAAGACCATTCCAGTTAGATTCAGGGAGGTCTGAGGCGATTTGGACATACCACCGCCCGTAAGAGGCTGCCATGTGAGTCACCTAGGGCACCCGTTCCGAGTCAAGGGCACCTAGCTGGGTAAGGACAGACGACCCACTCGCCAAAACGGGAGGGGGCGCAAGAAAATTGAAAAAGTGAGGCCCCGGTAGATCAGAAGGGGGTGCAAGAAGATTGGCAAAGTAAGCTCCCGATGGACCAAGGTCGAGGGGAGCCTGAGGGAAAGCGGCAAAGTCCTCGGGGTCGAGGCAAACAAAATGCCCTAGAATGGCATGCTGGCCTTGGGAGTGGGAGGCTATGTCCGAGTCGAAAGAGACAAAAGGAGGACATCCCCCAGGAGACGAGGACAGCTGGTGAGGTCCCCCGCGTTCAAGGGAGGCTTCCTCCGGCACATCCTCAGCCTCACCTTCACCCGGGCAAGGCTCAGCCGATGTCTCCTTCATCTTCTTTGACCCAGGGATGGTCCACAGCAACCTGGGATCTAAAATAGGGGACAGCTTATGGAGGTTCAGATTATCGACAGTGAATAGGTACGTAGCCTTTTTCATAGCAAGGTCAGCGTTGATAAACTTATTCACAGCGTCCGCTTCCGACCCAACAACTTCGGGTGCGGTGAATTTCTCTGCATAATCCACACCATTGTCAACACAAACATAAGTTGTAAAACAATAAGTTTCACCAAAAAAAAAAGGAGAGAGAGGGAAATAAAGGTAGCTCTAGGTACTTACTGGGAGCGGAACGGAAATGCTCACGAACAGAAAGAGGGCCTTTCACGAAGAAAAAGTCCTGCTTCCAGGACCCCGAATTGGACACTGAGTCGTCTACCAAAGGGACTTTGCGGTTGGCTTTTTGCAGGAAGTAGAAGCCCTTGGATCTGGGAGAGGGCATGAGGTTTTACAGGAAGTGCACCTCTAGCGCCGTAGGAGCACGTTTGACCAGTTTCACAAACGCAATGAAGAGGCAGCTCAACGTCAGCCAACTGTTGGGCGCTAGCTGAAGCGGAGCAAGGTCGAAGTAGTTGAGGACCGCGACGAAGAACGGGTGTAATGGGATGGTACCACCCGCCTTCAGGATATGCTCACTGAGGGCCACGAAGCCGAGACTAGGACAGTCAGCCCGACAATTGCCCTTTGGGCTGTATAAGGCATACTCCGGAGGAACGCAGTAGTGATCTACAATTTCCCTCAATTTGTTCTCGGAGACGTGGGACACCAGGGTCGATGCCAATAGGGGGCGTCGTCCCGATCATTAATGGTCACCTGTCATCGTCCACCTTTCGCCATATCTGCAAAATGAAAAGAAAAAGGCGAGGAAGAGACAGAACAATTTATCCTCCATTTTCTCTTCCTAGCAAGAGTCTTCCACCGGGGCACCGGCTACGGAAGCGCTAAGCTAGGGAAGACCGAAAATAAGGGTTGAAGAGAAGCGGACGCAGCCCCATGACAATCATCAGGCAAGGATGGGCTGGAAGGCTCAGGTGGAAGATGTCTCTCCATAAACTCCAACTCCCCCTGCAAATCTAAAAGGGTCACCCTAAGGCTCGCTACATGGTCACTAAGGTTAGGTGGAAAGGTGCTCCGTCTATTCTCAATACCGATTCGATTTCCCTCTCAACCACCCAAAATTTACACCTAAGTTCAGCCATGTGCTCAAGATGACGGATACGGGCCTGCCTTAAGGAGTCATAGTCTTGGTAAGGGTTTTCCTCAGGGGACTCTGAGTCTGAAGACAAGTCAACAAACTCAACCCCCGGAGGTATGCCGAACGGACCGTCACTGGCCATGAGACCTCGTCCCGAAAGCAAAAAGGGGTTCACGTATAAATGAGAGGATTGCTACAAAACACAAAGGAATGGGCTTAAAACCTCTCGATACAAATTCCCTAAATGATCCACTACAGGGTATAAACAAGGGGGCATGCAACTGGGTTAACTCACGGCAAGCTCAGGCCAAAGTACCCCGTCCCGAGTAACGCTAATTTGGACCCAATGAACATAAGGGAAAAAAAATATATACCTCAAGCAGGTAAAATGGGGCGCTGTCATGGTCAAAAGGAGGTCGAGGGCCAAAAGCGTCGTCACGGTCAAATAGAGGCAAGTGGTCGAAAGTACGCGTCTGCAAAAATAAACAGAAAAAATGTGTTAGCCTTCAAATATATGAAGGGACATAAATAGACCAAAAATTAGCTCATATATATAAAAAAAAATGGAGGAAACTATAGCAAAAGTGAGGATGTGGGGGATTGAACCCCTTACCTCTTGAAAGAAGAAGGAATCTCAAAACAACTAAGCTAAGGACGTAAGGTGTAAATAATAAGCCTTGCATGAAGGCCTATTTATAAGAATTAGAGAGAAGAGTCTACCAAAGCACCTAAAGGTCATCTCCGAGACTGGGGCGCAAGTGTGGATGCTCAAATTCCAACAAGGGAAAATATAGAGGTTTACCCTCATTAGCCTCAGGCAATCCGAGCAACCCAATATTTTCCCCACGACCCATGTCTCATAGGAGGCCTTAATGAAGATGCCCCAAGAGCCATGCCACGCGAGGCCCCCACCTCGCCTTGTCCGCGCGCGCCTGAGGGGTCACGCAAGGCCCAGCCTCGTCTCGACCCTGCGCGCCGAGCCACACACGCGAGGCCCCCGCCTCGCCTCGTCCGCGCACACCCAAGGGGTCACGCAAGGCCCAGCCTTGTCTCGACCCTGCGCGCCTGAACCGCACACGCGAGGCCCATAACTCGCCTCGTCCGCGTGCACATGAGGGGTCACGCGAGGCCCAACCTCTTCTCGACCCTGCACGTCGAGCCGCACACGCGAGGCCCCCCCGCCTTGCCTCATCCACGCGCACCCGAGGGGTCACGCGAGGCCCAGCCTCGTCTCGACCCTACGCGCCAAAGCCGCACACGCGAGGCACCCCTGCCTCGCCTCATACGCGCGCACCCGAGGAGTCACACAAGGCCCAGCCTCGTCTCGACCCTGCCTTCCCGAGCCGCACACGCGAGGCTCCCACCTCGCCTTGTCCGCGCGCACCCGAGGGGTCACGCGAGGCCCAGCCTCGTCTCGACCCTACGCGCTCGAGCCTCGCACGCGAGGCCCCGTCCCGCACGCGCCATGCCGCACCAACAGGAGCCCCGTGCGTGCCGAGGATGCCCTTAGGGGTCTCGCGTGAGATGGCCTTGATTTGACCACGTGCCTGGGCACCTCGTGAGACCTCTCACATCTAGCCCCTTTAGGCCAGCAAGCAAAGTTTAACTCCCACACATATATTTTCTTGTCAATAAGCAATCTGATGCTTAGATAGACACAAAGGAGCAAGATTGACAGGCACGCCATCAGAAGGTGAGAGTACCCACTAGTTGCAGGGTACACGCATGAATATGGAATGTACCTACGAACCTGGAGGGGTCAGAGTACGAATATGATACCCCCGCCAGACAAGTAGTGGGAGCACCAGTAGAGGGGGCATAGCATACGTGGCTATGGCCAGATGTCAGAGTCGAGACCACCACCACCTGCACGACTCCTTTGACATTCGTACGAAGCAAGTAGTGGGGACATCCTCATGGTACCTAGCCACGTACCGGAACCAACACCACTACCCCTGAAACCACTCTCCTGACAGTGTACTTGTGTACCACCTGGTCCCCTGGACCACAATGTATCAGGGGCCATTAGAGCCCACTATAAAAGCAACTCCCCTTCCACTTGGAAGGGGGTTGTTGGAAAAATTACTGTAGCATTGCACCATAATCAATACAAACTGAGTTCACCATTTTTCTTCTGCAATTATTCTTGGAATTTCTACTTAGATTTCTAAAGTTTTTCTTTTGATAATCTCTACGTTCCTATTTTTCTAACTTGACTTATTTGACGAGTTCTCATTGTCAACAAATGACATACCCAAATAATCACTCAATGACTACCCGTTAACTGGTAATCCCAAACATGTACTATATTCCCAAAATATCCCTAGGTTCACCCCGAACCAGGTATTCGACCATGTTGCGACTATATCCCTATTCCGCTCCCTAGGACCGTCTCGGATCACATATCACAAATAAATCTCCACAATCTTGTGGTCTCAATCACCACAGATATAATTTGCAAAATTTTACAAAATAAAGACACAAATCAAATAAATTTGACCCCTCCCATTAATTTTTAGAATTTTTTTCGTTATTTGCATTTTGGGAACTTCTAACTTATCTTATATTGTATTGTATTAAATTTGAGCGTATCTTATAACCTGAAAGAATTCGAGGAGGGGTCGTTTTTGGACCTAGAACGACCAGGTTCAAGAGATAAGAGAATTAAGGATACCTACCAGAAAGACTAATCCAATCCATAATGATGTACCAGAAAATACAACATTTTTATTACCCGACCAACCATCAGGAGAAGCAAATACAACGGGTACACTAATCAGTAAGATTGATGTAGTAGCAATTAATGCAAAAACAACCAATTGGAAAGCAATAGTCATGAAATTGCTTTAACTATCGATTCGCCCGCCGGGTTTTATCAATTTGCAAATTCTTCCTCGGTTAGTTAAAAGAATTAAATTGGCTGATATTATGGCAATACTAGGTAGCATAGATATCATTATGGGAGAGGTTGATCATTGAAATGATAATTGATACAACAGAAATACAAGATATCAAATCTTTTTCTAGATTGGAATTTTTAAAAGAGACCTCTGGAATTATATGGATACTTACTCCTACTTTTACTCTTGTATTGGGAATCACTATAGGTGTACTTGTAATTGTATGGTTAGAAAGAGAAATATCGGCAGGGATACAACAACTTATTGGACCTGAGTATGCCGGACCTTGGGGGGTTCTTCAAGCTTTAGCAGATGGAGCAAAAGTACTTTTCAAAGAAAATCTATTTCCATCTAGAGGAGATACTCGTTTATTCAGTATTGGCCCATCCATAGCAATCATATCCATTTTATTAAGCTATTCAGTAGTTCCTTTTGGATCTCACCTTGTTTTAGCGGATTTGAATATCGGTGTTTTTTTTATGGATTGCCATTTCAAGTATTGCTCCCATTGGCCTTCTTATGTCAGGATACGGGTCAAATAATAAATATTCTTTTTTAGGTGGTCTACAAGCTGCTGCTCAATCAATTAGTTATGAAATACCATTAACTTTATGTGTGTTATCAACATCTCTACGTGCGATTCGTTAAGACATAAATTGTTCTCTATTTTTTCCTCTTTAGTTCTTTCTTTCTAGGAAAAAGGTGGACTGAATGGAGAAAATATCTTCATTTTTTTATTCATTATTCGAATAGATGAACTAAATCAGATAGTTATATGAGTGAAAGAAAACTGCTTATATATATAACGCAGTAAAAAATTGAGTCTCATTTTCTATGTATAAGAGTTAGAAAGTTCAGCGGAAATAAACAAAAGCAGAAGAAAGCATTTACCCCAAGATTAGGCGATTCTTCCTCATTTAGTTAAAAGAATGAAATTGGTTGATATTATCAATTTGCAATTTCATGATTATTGCTTTCCAATTTGCAATTTCATGATATTATCATTTATGCCCTCAATGGGCCAAAATTACAAATATGCCCCTGTTAACAAAAAATGGGCCCACATGAATATTTAATTAACCTAAACATGCATCTCTAATCACATAATCATTTAATCCACGTAATAACATAATCAAATCAATTATTAACCTCCCGAAACGTTAATCAAGGCACTAAGCCTTATTACCAAATTTTGGACGTCACAACTATCCCCTCCTTATTCAAATTTCGTCCTCGAAATTTATTCAAACATCTCAGGATACCAATTATGCAAAATCTTACTATAACCCCAGAGTCAGGTCATTTACCTTGCCACTACTTGCAACACCTTCACAAGAAGGCTAGCCTTAATCTGTATGACTTTATCTCTTGTGTTCAGAGTTCCACTAGCTTTTCCTTGCATCATAAATTCCCTTGAAATTCTAGGGCATCTTCGCCCGATCAGGGGTAAGGCTCAACACTTCTTCCCTTAACATCGAAACCAGTAACACCTCATAAGCCTCTACCCATCCTGGTGAAAGGCTATACTGTAGGCCCCTAGCCTAGTTGTTAATAGAATCCTTTCCCAAACTCCTTTACCCTTTTTAGTCCACAATATTCGGAGAAGCACAAAGTCTCCAATCCTGGAACCCTACGTTACCATACTCAAATTTACAAACTTTTATATCCTTCAATAAAGTAGACACTCTGCCCTAACAATCCTTAATAATTTCACTGGTCCTTCAAACCCACTCTGAACCAGGATACATCATGTTCCTGGTTTCATTTTTCTCGGAATAAGTATTTCTCGTTCCCTAGCTGTCTATTGGCATTCATCATTGTGACAATCCATTCCAGGGACTGCATTTAACTCAAGGTCCCAAAACTCACATATTCAAAGTAAAGCACTCAAGTCTAAGTTATTCCTTCAAGTTATCAATTTTATAAAGGTAACCATTAATTCCAAATTCCAACCTTATACTCATCACCCTCTATGACCCTTTTCCCGAACCTGGGAACCTAAGGATCTCAATATAACACTGTTGACTCTGGTGTCCAGTGGGGATGTACGGTCTCCTTCCATACACACTCCCTCTTTTGATATCTCACTCACACCAACCATAGTGTGTTAACCCAATAGATCAAGTCACAACTTTTCGTATCCACTCACCTCATCTGCAATCTGAGTTGATCCGCCTTTAGGGTCCATAATTATATTCCTTCATACTAACTTCAGGATACCCTAGAGTCATAATAGCCTTTCTGGCTTCTGATTATTATCTCTCACTTACTAAAATATTAGGGTGTTCGCCTCCTAGTATTCCACTTCCTATATACAATAATCTTAGAGGGGTAACCTAAGGCTCATCCTGCATCTTCCCTTCAGTGCCAGCATCCATTAGATCACTCATCTGATTCGCATATCTTAACCTATCTATGCCAAATCGGTAGGATTCTTAACCATTCCTACAAGATCTTCTTTCGATGTTTCACCATTTATTCATAGAGGTATATCTGCTACTTATCAATCGTAGGTTCCGAACCAATCCAGATCATTACTCCACCCTAACCATGGCTAATCGGCATTACTGTTAACTCGACATCCCATGTAGAACATCTAAGTCCTTATCCCTTCACCCATTGTGAGGTACAAACGATCACTCTTTCAGTTTATATATGAGTGCACCCTAATCCTTGATGCATTGCACTAATATTCCATGTTCTAAGCAAGGACAGTGCCCACTGCACCGTCCTCCTATACCAGTCCATCCCGTGCATATCCTACTACCATGGTGTATGAATCAACCATTATTTCAATCTCTAAGAATCCGGCACACAACTATCCATTCAGAAAAACTTTAGATTTTTATATTACTTTAATCAAGGGTATAACAATCCCAAAGATGCTTCAGGTAAAAGTCAAGGTGTCTCACCAGTCTCACTGTGTTTTTAATCCCCTAAGGCATTCTTTTAGCAATTGCCTTGCAGCCTTTATCTTAGTTGAATCAAACGCAATCCCATCACTTCCCATAATGTGACCTTGAATATCATCTGGAGAATCGAAATTTATCCCTTCTGGAGCCTTACCTGTAATCCCCACTTCCTCAGCCTTAGTAATATCAACACAGGTATTACTCATATTTTGTTCTTAACTGGAAGTAGTCCAATACATTCTTGATCCAGCTAGTTATGACTTGTCCAAATAAATCCTTCATTCTTGGCAATGGATATCTATTCTTAACATTTACCTTATTTGGCTTTCCATATACAGTATGTACTCTCACAAGCTTGGCCTTCTCCTTAACCCATGGTGTGACATGTCTTATGGTAAGATGCTCCGTCTGATCACCTGTATGTTAAGTAACTCCTTTGACTAAACCTTTAATTCTGGCTACTCAACTAGCGTCATTCTTCATGATTTCTCTGATACTGGTTCTATTCTTGCCTTATTCCCGTAGCACACTCAATTTCCTAGTCGCGACAGCAATCCTTACAAATCCCCGTAAACCCATCTGAAATCCCACTGACCGATCCAGTTTCCCTTCTGGTCTAATTGACATAACCCTAGTGGTACCTTCCACAATGGCTAGGCATCCCGTAATCGCAGCCGAGTCCTCTCCTTTTAAACCCGGAAGTCACTATTCTCTCTTACAGTCCATGGTTGTCCCTTATTGGAAAACCAATCCATACTTAGATCATATCAAGATCATCATATAACAATCCCAACCAATTCTTACTACTAATTTTCTACACGTAATACTCTATCCCATTCCCTGGAAATTACCAACTTTCCTAGCAAACGCAAAATCTCAAGCCCCGTAGCGTAATATTCATACGGTAGGTATCACATGTCTATATTTCTACTAAGAGGTACGTAGCACCAAAATCAGTCAGTGCAATATAAAGTAACAAGAGCTAGGAGGCCGACCTGTCATTTCCGAGGGACCAACCATAGGCTCTAGCTACCTCTAAGCAAACTCTCGAGCTGAGGTCGAGCTATCTGTACTTCTTGGTTCTTCTGTCTTCGATTTTGACCAATGCTTCTTGATGTGCCCAACTATTCCACATAGAAAACATGCCTTCGCTCGGCATTTTCCCAGATGGCGTCTCTTGCACCTAATGCACACTAGATAACTTCTCCAGAACTTGTTGCCGCCCTAACGGCTGCCCTGAATACTATGACTCCTCCTGTCAGGACCAAAAGTGGTAGAACTATCAGGGGTCTTTCTTTTCTGATTACTGGGGCCTCCACACCTACCTGCTCGCACAAATGGGGGTACCATTGCCTGAGTTTCCTGCTCCACAGCACCCTTACTCCATATCTCACCTCCTGCATCCTCTATAACAAGGGCCCTCCCTACCATCTCAGCATAGGTTGAAATCTCATGGACTGGAGCTATCCTAACTCTTTGGGCCACCCCAGGGTTCAGCCCTCGAATGAATCATTCCTTCCAGGCTACATCCATTGGTACCAAATCAAAAGCGAACTTGGCCAACCCATCAAATTTGTTGACATGCTCTATCATTGTATTACTGCCTTTAACCAAATTCACAAACTCATTGGTCTTTGTAATTCGAACTGTGTCACAATAGTACCTCTCGTTGAACAATTTTCTGAATTTTTCCCAACCCATCATAACAACATTCCGGGTCTGGGATACCACTTCCCACCACGTTCGAGCATCCTCCCGCAGCATGTACATGGCACAAGGTACTCTATCATTGCCTTTTGGTCCTATATAGTCAAGGATGGAGCTAACCATGCCCATCCACTATTCAGCTCTGAACGGATCTAAGCCCCCTTCAAAACTTGGAGGATAATGCCTCTAGAATCTTTCATACAACAGTTCTCATCTGTTTCCACCCTCAAGCTGAACCAAAATTAATGCCATTGTCATCGAAACATACGGAGCGGCATTCCCTGATGGAACCCACTTTCTCAACCACCTAATCTCTCCCTCTCTCTTTTGTAGTCAAGTTTGCATGTCAGCGAACATCTGCTGCCAATCTCAGGGGCAAATTGAGGATTCTGGCCCCAACTACTATTCTAAACCCCAGCATTAACAATGCCTGCTCCACCTGACTGCCTCAAATGCATAACTTCTAAATCTATTTGCAATCAATGACTCAATCCATTGGATATGGTGATCCCATCTGAAATCACTCCCTAAGCAGGGCCAGACAACATAATAGCCACATACATTAAGCATACCAAGACACAAGTGTATAATGCCCATGCTCCCTATACTAACAAGCAGATAAGGCAATTCAAATAAGAAACTACACAAATATTTCACTTAATATCAACCGACCATGAGTCGAGCTTGTCTCTGGCAACGAGTGTACATGTTTGGTCAATCTCTAGGAACCATAAACCTTGGCACGCTCTAATACCAAGTTGTAACACCCTACTACCCTAGATTTGTTACCATGTGATTTTAAAATGTTCCATTAGCTCGCTAATCAAGGTATTAGACCAAAAAGTGTGGCTAATTAAAATGAAGACTCATTTAAATAGGATTTTGGTATAAAAGGTTGGACATTCATTTAAATCATGAAAGTGTTACATTGGGATCCAAAAATACTGTTTCGAAACATATTTACAACTCAAAAGTTACTTTACAATCTACCTAAGCGATAAAATCAAACATTTATAACTCACTCCTCAAAATACCCTAGCCGTGGTGGCCAAGTAGGCCAAACATGTACGCACCGCTCCATGCCCTCTAGCTAATGGTTGATCGACCTTTCCCTTGCCCTTACCTGCACAACGGAGCCCCCGTGAGCCAAGTCCCAGGAAGAGAACTTCACAGCACATCATACAATTATTTATTTCAACAAATACATACTTAATCAAAGATAACAAATAATTTACAAGCTTCTATTAGAATACACAACAGTTACCAAGCGAGTGTGTAAAGCACCCTTAGAGGGTCTCGCCCTGGCGGCCTGCAATCAGCATGCTTAACGTCGATCCTAGCCTTTGTCGTTCCTGACCTCTGCCGTTCCCGGCCTTTGCCACTCTCTGCCTTTATCGATCAGTCACAATCACATGTATGACATAATAGCTATAAATAATACACCCAACACTAAACACAGCATAGCTCTACGGGCACAGACAGTTCTCTTACCTTAAGTCATGTGCTAACAACACAAGGCGATCCCTAATCCCGAGCCTTGATGTGAAATTTAGTCACAACGCATAAATAAATAGACATCCATTACTAGCCTTGAGGACCTCAAATTCTACTAAACCGAGTAGTAGAATCCTTCCTGAGCCTTAAGATTTGGGTTCCCGAGCATAAAACCCTATTTTGGTCGTTTTCCCTAATTTGAGTTGCGGCCCGCCCCCTAGGGACGTGGCCCGCTGCAAGTCAGAGAGCCTTGGCTCTCTCATCTGGGGAACACATGCCGCGAGGCGCCTTCCATGCAGCTTGGCACCTGGGAAAAATCAGAGGCTTCCCAGACCTCTTTGCACACACGAGTCGCGACACCTGAAGAATAGGGACGCGGCTTGAGCCCAAAACCTAGAATTCACCAAAGCTCCAAGCACACCAAAGAGAGAGAGACGAGTGGAGAGAGAGAGATAAGGTTGGGAGTTCTATGTTCTTTCTGGTGAGTTCTGGAGTTCCAAGCCTAGTCTAGGTCTACCCCTTAGCCTCCAAATGACTAAATTACCCCTATGCTAACCTTAGTCAATTAAATGCCTCTAAGGGAAATCTCACTATTTGCCTCATCCCGCTAATTCCTCCAGTGTTCCTATAAATCCTCATTTAATCCCGACATACCCAAATAATCGCTAAATTACTACCCGTTATCTGGTAATCCCAAACACGTACTATATTCCCAAAACACCCCTAGGCTAACCTCGAGCCGAGTATTCAACCCCGTTGTGACTATTTCGTTATTCTGTTCCCTAGGACCGTCTCGGATAATATATCACAAATTAATCTCCACCATCTTGTGGTCTCAAGCACCACACATAATTTACATTAATGCCCTCAACGAGCCAAAATTACAAATATGCCCCTATTAACCAAAATGGGCCCACATGCATATTTAGTTCACCTAAAGATGTATCTCTAATCGCACAATCATTTAATCCACGTAATAACATAATTAAATCAATTATTGCCCTCCCAACACGTTAATCAAGGCACTAAGCCTTATTAGCGAATTTGGGATGTTACAATACTTCTCCCTAGCAGTGGTAGCAGGGACCTTGGGACATTCCTCAGTAAAGGCAAACTTATTGTTCTCACAGATCAACAAAATGTTCATGTTTAATTTCCATGTCATAAAATTATCACCAGTAAGTTTCTCATTTGCAAGTAAAGCAGTAACAGGATTAGAGCTAGACATTATTACTTAAATAAATAAATAAAACAAAATGAACTTAGCACATATAATGAATATCAATAATTTTTTAATAGTAAATATGATGCATGAATGCAATAATTTAAATAACACATAAAAACAATTATTACTAATCTGCGATAAATTAATTTGACAATTAATGGATCAGCCTGAGGGTAGGTCAGACTAATTTCAAATTAATTTTGAGACACTTCTCATATTCATAAGTGAAAACTTAAAATCAACTATTTTCTCTTTTGACTTATGAACAACCGCTTATTTGGTCAAGATTAACTAGTCTACTCGAAAGCCTAGTAAACATTTGTGAGTGTAACCCATTATTTTAGATTAATCACTTAACTCAAGAGTGTGCCTTAGGGTAAAAAAAACTTGAAATACATCATTCAATCATATTCTTATAAACATAGAAGTTAACCTTGAATAATAACGCAGTCAGAAATCTTCCTTATGGTGACGCAAACAATGGTGCCTTAATGCCCATTCCATGGAACATCATTGTTAACTAATAATGGAGATCACAAGAGTTCTTGTTACATCTTCTTCTTTCACTCACTATTTTATAATGTGTTTTCTCAAAACATTCTATGCTTTTTAATAAATTAAATTAATCCAATTAATTTACTAAATGATATTCTAATAATTACTAATCTCATTAAGTATTTAATTATTAAAAAAAATTAATAAATCTACTAAATAGACTCTTAAATTATCTAGTCTATAAATTCTCTAATTATTAAGAATGTCATTTGTGTATCTAATAAAATTAATTATCAAATAGATTTGAAATTAACACTTCAAATCAATTCACCACCTTGCACTAGATTAATTATAAGATTCATCAAATAAAAGCATATAGTCAAATAGGATGTTCCTAATAAAAAATGTTGTTACTCGTATGAGATGCAGGATTTAATTAAATATTGTGTGAGTAATATGTATGGTGTTATCCAAAAAACAGGCATGGATGACATGGCAGACATTTAATACACATGGCTGACATCTGGCAGAATTCTTGCTCGACCATCGACCAGAAAGATATCTATGGCGCAACGTTCATTCTTTATATACGACCAGCCTGGTCGTATACTCGCTATATACGGAGAAAATCTTATGCAGTTATAATCGTATCCGAAATTATCTCCCAGGATTTCCTGAGTATCCAATTATTTAGGAAAGAATATATGTAACAAATTAATGTAATCTTCCTTGAGCCTATAAATAGAGAAAGATAGCTCAAGGAAGAGGACTTTTTCTTTCTGATTATCTGAGATTAGAGTTTTACAAGTGTATTAGAGCTATCACCTTCGATATATTCTTTTGTTCTTCAGAGGTTTGTGAAACTCATTGAACCCTAGTTCTTTGATCACTCCTTTGAATCCTATATCAATAACAGCTCAAGTGGACGTAGGTCATTACCAAACTTTGGGGCCGAACCACTATAAATTCTTGTGTTCTTTATTTTTGTCATCACATTCATTTCAACGTATTTGTCCACATCAAGCATATTTGACTCCGTGTCAGTTGACCAAAATCAGGGTCAACGTTCTGGTGCTTTCATTGAGAGCTTGATACGATATCGTTGAAATATCAATGGCGAAAACTACCAAGAAAACTGGACAGGCGGCTAGCGCTGCACCGTCTCACCCGCCTCCTCCTCCTCCGAACGTGACTGAATATGAGCCACATCTGGAATTTGATGAGGAAGAATTAGATTCCAAGGCGCTTAGGAATACCCTGGGGGTATTGCAGGATGAACTGGCCAGTCTGAAGGCCAGCCAGGAAAGTGTTGCCGAGACTATGGCACGGCAGCAACAAGAAATTGAGCGACAGCGCTTGGAACTGAGTGAAAGGCAGGCGGAGATGGACCGCTGTCAGAGGGAGGCCATGGCAGCCCTCAAAGCAGCCTTACAGCTAGCTAGGAGTCAGGCTGCACCTGCATCGCAACCTGATCAACCTACAAATGGGCCACCTGAAAGGGGTCCTGATCCTAGCCCGCCTATCCAGCTCCCAAAGGCCCGAGCAGCCACCGATGCCTCAGGACGATGTCCCGCTAAGGGACCCTGAGGCACAGGCTCCATCCTAGGCTGGTCGCGGCAATCCTCCTCAACCAAGGCAGAATAGTGTCGGGCAGCCACCCCGCAGCCCTAGACGCCATAGGGTCGATGAGCCAAACCCTCCGAGCAGAGGACAGCAATCCTTCTGGCAACAAAAGGAACTCAGAGACAAGCTCTACGGTTCGAGGCCCCCCACGGCATGATAATGCACGGGGACCTACCGACCAACGCAGGCCACCCTCTAATGCTCGGGAGGTTCCAGCCCGGGAAGGCAACCGAGGGAACAGTCGATCCCATCATAGCCAATCAAGATTCAGAGATGGCCATGATTATAATGAGGCCGACTCAGGCAGAGGAAATGCCGGTCGGAGAAATGAGGAAAGAGGTGGGGGCAGAAGCCTACCACCTAGGGATGACCAACACGAAAGACGTGACGCTGGGGGGCAGCCCAGACAAAACAACGTCTTTAACTGGCTCAGAGCTAGCGAGCATCGGAGGAGAGATGAGGATTTAAGAGACGTACTCAACGATCGCCGCGAACAGCATGACGAGTACGTTCCCCCAGCACCAGAAGCCCTGGCGATTCTTGGCGCCGTGCAGGCTCAGATAGATGCCCTCGACCAAGTAATGCAACAGCTGGTTGGGGGAAGAACATCTTATATCGATCACGATAGGAGAAAGGGCACTCATTTCGTCCAGAGGATAGCTATGGCAGAAACCCCTAGCAAGTTTAAGATGCCTACGCTTCCGAACTTTGACGGGTATGGTGACCCGGTATCTCACGTCAATAAATTCGAGATAAAAATGGACATTCAGAAAGTGTATGAAGACGCTCGGTGCAGGATCTTCCCTACAACGCTTTCTGATGCTGCACAGGAGTGGTTTTTAAATTCCCTCCTGCAAGTATAGTTTCCTAGGAGATGTTCATGAAGGAATTTTACGGACAGTTCTATGCGGGTCGTGTGCACCCGACTGAGGTAAATCAGCTGGTCGAAATACGCCAGCAAGACAGAGAACCACTGAAAGACTACGTCCAGCGTTTCATGCGAGCAGCTGCTGGAGCTAAAATAGTGGGAGATGAAGGCAAGATGATGGCAATAACTACAGGAGTTAAGCACCGCACGCCCCTCTGGGACAGCCTCAGAAAGCATGGGTCAGGACTACCCAGGAATTTTTGGATCGAGCTGATTGATATATCAAGCTCGAGGATGCCATCGCCAATGAAGGAAAGCCCCCAAGCAAAGATAAGGGGACTTCTGAGCCCGCCAAGGCCGCCAATGGGTCCAAACCCAACGACAACGGCAAACGCAATGAGAACGGCAACGGCAATGGCAAGAATGGGGGGAAACGGCCGCACAATGAGCCTTCCACCTCTGACAATAAACGAGCCAAGGGTAATCATTATGAACCTCGGTTCACTAACTACACTGCCCTTATTGAGTCTTGGGGAGAGGTGTATCAGGCCACGAGTTCCAGTGTGCCTATAAGAAACCTGCCCCCATTCGAAAGGATATTTCGAGAAGAGACACTATTAAGTTCTGCCGTTATCATAATGACTACGGACATGATACCAATGAATGCAACCAGCTGAAGGATGAAATCGAGTTCCTTATTAGACAAGGACACTTGAGAAGATATATACGGGCCTTGGGAAATTCCCAACGAGAAGCTCCAGGTGGCAACGAGCACGCGCCCACACGCCAACGCTCGCCACCTTTGCACCCTGACCCCGTAGCTGGCACTTTACTCACCATCTGTGGAGGCCCGCACCTCGCGGGAAGCAGTGGAAAGGTGAGGGAACGATATGCTCGGACCCTACGTCATGACCAGGACATCGAGATGATGACTGTGGAGGACAAGGCATCGAAGAAGGCTCGGTCAGAGGAGGGTGAGTTAACCTTCTCTGATAGCAACGCCCAGCATGTCCGGTTCCCACATTCCGATCCGCTGGTCGTGGACATTCAAATCGCCAACATGATGGTAAAAAGGGTACTAGTTGATACAGGAAGTTCAATGAACATCCTGTACAAATCTTCGCTGGAACGCATGAAGTTGTCCGTTAAGGACTTGGAGCCCTGCAACCAGACGATTTACGGCTTCTCTGGCGAGGGACTCGCCCCAGCAGGGTCAATTAGACTTCCAGTGACAGCAGGTACAGCGCCTGCTACCAGGACATTACTCGCTACTTTTATAGTAATCGATTGTCCTTCGGCGTACAATGCAATCATTGGAAGGCCCATACTGGTTGATCTTCGAGCTGTCACCTTAGTATGGCACTTGGCCATGAAATTCCCGACAGACGCAGGGGTAGGACGCATGTTGGGAAATCAGAGGGAAGCTAGGGAGTACTACAACACCTCAGTCACAAAGGCGAAGAAGGGAACGCCAAAGAGCACTCCCCCAGATAGGTTGCAGATGGCTATTGATACACAAGCCCAATCCGGTGATGGATTTAGATCCTCGCTTTGGGGATTTTGAGGAAAATGTTGGACCCGTTGAGGTCCTGGAAGAGGTCCAACTTGATGAAAAAGACCCGACCACAGTTGTGAAGGTCGGGAAAAACTTAGAAGCATCCACAAAGTACGCACTGGTGGAATTTTTGTGGAAGAACCAGGAAGTCTTTTCCTGGTCACACAAAGACATGGCTGGGATAGATCCTGCAGTTATCAGCCATGTCCTGAACGTAGACAAGAGTTTTCCACCCGTGCAACAAAAAAGAAGGCTGCTCGATAAGGATAGATCGAAAGCCTTAAAAGAAGAAGTCGATAGACTGAAGGAGAATGGATTCATCTGGGTGGCGTTTTATTCATCGTGGGTCTCTAATCCAATACTGGTTCCCAAGCCTAATGGCAATTGGTAAACTTGTGTGGATTTCACAGACCTTAATAAAGCCTGCCCAAAGGATTGCTTCCCACTCCCAAGGATCGACCAGCTGGTCGATGCAACTACAGGACATTAGATCCTCTCCTTCATGGATGCATACTCAGGGTACAATTAGATTAGTATGCATCCCCTTGACGAGGATCGCACCAGCTTTTGGACCGATACGGGGTTATACTGTTATAAAGTAATGCCCTTCGGACTGAAAAATGCAGGTGCGACGTACCAGCGATTAGCTAACCACATGTTTAAAGAGTTGATAGGAATAAACATGGAGGTATACGTGGACGACATGCTGGTAAAGTCGAAAAGAGTAGAAGGACATGTGAAGGATTTGCAAGAATGTTTCGATGTATTAAACAAGTACCAAATGAAATTAAATCCTCTCAAATGTTCCTTCGGAGTCGGATCAGGGAAATTCTTGGGGTTTATTGTCAATTCAAGAGGAATCGAGGCCAACCCCGACAAGATAAAAGCCTTGATCGACATGAAATCGCCAGAGAAGATCAAGGATGTGCAAAGTCTAACTGGGAGAATTGCCGCACTAAGTAGATTCATTTCCAAATCGACGGACAAATGCATCCCTTTCTTTAATCTACTTAGAGGCAACAAGAAGTTTGAGTGGACAAGAGAATGCGAGCAGGCCTTAAAGGCCCATATGGCACAGCCTCCTATTTTATCAAAGCCTATCGAAGGAGAAACTTTGTTCATCTACCTGGCGATCACCGAATTTGCTGCCAGTGCAGTGCTAGTGCGAGAGGAAGAAGGCGTACAAAAGGCAGTTTACTATGTAAGTAAGAGGCTAATCGGAGCAGAACTAAGGTATCCTCCCATCGAAAAACTAGCCTATTGCTTAATCTTGGCCTCGAGGAAGTTACGTCCTTACTTCCAAGCCCATCCAATTACAGCCTTAACCAACCAGCCCCTTCGGCAAGTTCTGAAAAAGCCAGAAGCGGCTGGGCATTTATTAAAATGGGCAGTCGAACTCGGGCAGTTCGATATTACAGTCACCGCGAGCAGCAGTAAAAGGACAAGTCTTGGCTGATCTTATTGCCGAGTTCACTGAGCTCCCAGGCAACGAACAATGCGAAGAGTCTAGTGCGCCTGAGCCCCAGGATAAAGCTCCCTCAAGGAAGTTATTAACGGATGGATCGTCCAACGAATCTCACGTAGGAGCAGAAGTGATATTGATAACGCCAAAAGGGCATCAATTTCACTGTGCTATTAGGTTCGACTTCACTGCGCCAAATAATGAAGCCGAATATGAAGCACTCCTCACTGGGTTAAGATTGGAAAAAGACATGAGTATAAAGGTGCTAGATATTTACAGTGATTCACAGCTTATGGTGAATCAAGTTCTAGGGGAATATCAAGCATGAGGCCTTAAAATGGTGGCCTACTTAAACAAAACTAGAGATCTGTTGGTTTAGTTCGAGAAATATACCCTCCAGCAAATACCTCGAGATCAGAATTCGAACGAAGATGCCTTAGCCAAACTTGCAAGCGCGAAAGACGCTGACACTTTGAATATTGTGCCAGTAGAAAGATTATGCGATCCAAGCATACGAGCGGTTGAAACTAATATGGAAATCCGGATGGAGGATACATGGATGGCACCTTTCTTGGAGTATCTTACAAATGGTGTACTGTCAGCCGATAGAAACAAAGCTAGAACTCTTCAACGACAGGCCGCTAGGTATATACTGGTCGATGGTATTCTTTACCGAAGAGGATATTCCATGCCACTGCTCAGATGTATTACACCAGAGAAAGCTAAAGAGATGATGAGGGAAGTACATGAAGGCTTCTGCGGGGATCACGCTGGGGGGCAAAGTTTAGCGAAAAAGATTCTAAGGCAGGGCTATTTTCTGGCCAACGATGAATGAAGACTCAATGGAGTTCGTGCGAAAATGCGATAAGTGTCAGAGATTTTCCAAGATCCCGCGCGCAGCTCCCAACGAGTTAAAGCAGATGCAGAGTCCCTGGCCTTTCGCAGTGTGGGGTATAGACTTGATTGGACTGCCTACGGAAAAAGGTGGAGTGAAGTACGCAGTCATGGCAGTCGACTACTTCACCAAATGGGTCGAAGCTGAGCCACTCGCTACCATAACGACCAAGAAAGTTCTTAACTTCGTCATCAAGAACATTGTTTGCCGATATGGGTTGCCTCGAAAAATTGTCTCAGACAACGGCACCCAGTTTGACAGCGACTTATTCACAGACTTCTGCGAGAGACACGGGATCGTCAAAAGCTTTTCTTCAGTTGCACATCCACAAGCAAATGGGCAAGTTGAAGCGGTTAATAAAATGCTTAAGGACACCCTGAAGAAAAGGCTCGAAGATGCTAAAGGAGCATGGCCAGAACAGTTGCCCGAAGTCCTTTGGTCGTATAGAACTTCTCATCGAACAGCGACGGGTCATACCCCGTTTTCCTTAGCATATGGGTATGAAGCTATGTTGCCTGTCGAGTTAGATCCTCCCTCACACCGACGAATTACATACGACCAGGACCAGAATAGCCAACTAATGATGGAGTCCCCAGACTCACTCGAAGAGAAACGGGAAAGAGCCCAACTCCGAGTAGCTGCGTACTAGCAAAAGGTCGCCCGATATTTTAACTCGAAAGTGAAAGAAAGAAAATTCAACGTCGGAGATCTAGTACTACGACGAGTTTTCTTAAACACCCACGACCCAACTACTGGAGTGCTCGGTCCAAACTAGGAAGGACCTTACCAGATTGAGGAAGTCCTTCATCCAAGCACCTACAAGCTTGCACGCTTAAATGGAGATCTCGTTCCACGCTATTGGAACGGAGAACACCTGCGCAAGTATTATCAATAAACAGTCCTTTTTAAAGGATTGGCTTGTATCAATTTTTACTTTTTACAAGTTTCGGAAAAGGGTTAGCCACGTTGTTTGGCTAATCGCTTATAAGTGTAAGATCTTTTTAAGATCACTCGTAAAGACATGTTTAGTCCATTTTTAATACGAGATTATAAGGGACTATGCGCAGCCAGTCATTCTTGCCAACCTTTGTAAATTTATTTTTACAAGTATTTGTTCATTACGTGTGTTGTTTTGCTGTATTAAAAGTATTACGTTTCCTACCGAGTAGTAATGTTCGCACAGGTTGTGGTCAAGGCAAGTGACCAAGGACCTAAAGCTCCTCGATCACTTGGGGGGCATATAAGGTACATCGATAGCAAAGCATACCAATAAGTATGTAAACACATGAACAAAATGAGTGAAAGCATGCTACGGTACTTAGAGTATTTTTCAAAATTTATATTTTGTTAAATCAAGCCAAAGTACTATGCTAAGTTCGGTCATACGAACAGATGTTATAATAGACAAAATTATTATAATATCAATAGGCATTCTTTTACACCGCGAGCAGTACTGCTCGGATGTAATTGTTTAATTAAAAGAAAAGCTGCCCTTGCAGCAAAGTAAAAAGCTGCCCTCGTAGCAATAAAAGCAAATTGTCTTTACAATACGACCTGTGGGCCAAAAAATGAAATAAAAAAGAAAAAAATATATATTTTTCAAGAAGCAGGAGGGTCCAGAGGATTGGGAGGAGGGCCTTGGTCAGCTGAAGGACTAGCTTCAGGATCAGCAGCAGGCACTTTGGCTTTTTCCTCTTCTTCTAGCCGAATGGCGCACTGCGCCATCAGAGTCCTTTTCAACCGCTCGAACAGGTAGTTGAAGTTGGCCTCCCGGTTGTGCTTCCAGAATTCATAAAAGCAGATGTGAGTGGCCTCCTTATACTTCTTCAAATTCTTGGCCCCATCCTCTTCGAGCTCCTGCACTCGCTTCTCAAACTCCCTCGTCTCCTGCCTGCTGGCGGTCAGATCGAGCCCAAGCTGCTGACATTCTTGAGTGACGAGCTTGGCACTCTCCTTGAATTTTTCTCTGGTTTCATTGGCTTTCTTCAAGGCATCTTGAGCATCCAGAAGTTCTTGGGTGAGAGTGGCTTGGTCCTCGCACAGTTGTTCGTTCATTTTGGACAGCTCCTTTTTCTCCTCGAGCAGCTTGTTGTTGTTAGCCTTAAGTGCTTGCTTAGCCTGGGAAAGCCTGGAGTCGAAGTTCTTTCCCCGAGAAACCAACGCCCCAACACGGTGCCAGCCAGCAGTTAGAGTTAGCAGACCCTGAAGACAAAGAATGAGATAAAGTAAGGAAAAGAAATCAGACATAAATGATAAAGTAGCAGGAGATGACTTACGCTAACTATCTCGTTCAACCCTCTGTTGACGACCTGATCAGCCTCCATTGAGGCAGTTTCAGTGATGGCGGCCTAGCTACGCCTATGCTTCGAGAGCTTGTATATCCTCTCCCTGGCTGAGCCGACCACGAAGCTGGGCAGGGAGCCTTAGGGCAAGTTGTCCAAGGTTTCCTTGTCGGCAGCCTTAGGAGAAGGTTGCGGATTGACAAATGTGGGAGTCGTCTGCTCGAGAGGGGGCGAAGGTGACGAGTTCTCCTTGGAAGGGGCAGTGGCAGAAGTGTCTTCTATTCGAGCCTTCTTCGTGGGGGTCTTGCTACTTTCCCCTCGAGCCCTCTTGCTATCCTTCTTCAGGACAGAAGAGGCAGCGGCAGCCTGATAGTGCTCAAAGACATCCTCGGAGTCCATACCTGCACCAAAGGAAGCAACACAAGCAGTAAGACTAAATGGCCATGCAGGATAAAAGAATAAAATAAAAGGATTACAAGTAGAGTACCCGGGCTACAACTACTGGTCGTAGCATTATTTACTGAACTACCTAGTTTCTGGAAGAAATCTGAGTTTAAAGAGGGAGCATTCCTAAATTTTCCATCCCCATCAAATAGATGAGAGGGAATTGGAAAATGATTTAAAAGCGAGATTATTGTACTGTTTTTGTCCGACGAATCGTCAGAAAGTTCAGTAGGCTCAACAGCCTTTTGTTTTCCTTTACCCTCGGGGACCAAGGGTTTCTTTGCTCGATGAGGGACGGAAGGTTCCCTGATCGTAACCCCAGTTGGTCTCCTCCGCGAAGGAGACACCTGGGGTTGCTGCTCGGGTTCCACTTCAGCTTGGACATCGCCCGCCGAAGGTTCACTCGTCGCGGGTTGGGAACTGCAGAGGCCAACCAGCCTAAGGTTAGCCTCAGTAACTAAGTTTTTGACACTCTTATCATCATTTGGCATGCTGGCTAAGAGTGCTGCCCTTGACTCCATCCCTGTAGTGGGGATTGGACATAACCATGGGCCTGGAACACAACGGAATGTCAAGACATTGTGACAGAAAAGTACTATGTGAAGAAGCTAGTGACAAAAAACAAAATTTTTACCTCCTCAGGTGAAGGCCAGGTTTTCTGCGACTAAGTCAGTAGTAAGGAAGTATTCATGGTGATACCTCCCCGCATTGGAAATGTGAGTTGTGTCAAACAAGAAAGTGCACCCAGTTTCTTGATGACAAAGGTGGAAGAACCTCGTACCTTCTTGGTTAGGGTTGGACTTAAGGTCGAAAAGAAAGTTGACCTCGTGGGGAGTAGGTACTGGCCATTTTTTGAGTTTATAAAGGATATAGAGTGCGTCCAGCATTCTATATCCATTTGGGGTGATTTGAAAGGGGGCTACTCCGAAGTAATTTGCAACCCCCTGAAAAAACGAGTGAAGTGGCAGGGTGGCACCTGCCTCAATGTGAAACCTCAACCAGGCTCTGCCTGGCAGGTTGGCCCGCTGGTCGATAGAAGGTCTGACTAAGGTCACCCCCGTCAGGTTGTATTTATTTAAGTAGTTGGCGATCATCCGCATTGCCACCTTACTCTGGGGAACAACGTGCCACTCAACATCTGGTTGATCAGCATGTCGAGGATTGGCACGCCTTTGAACATTGGTGTCAGGAGCATATTCACCTCGACCACTGGTCAAGGGGGCATCAATAGTAGGCTGGCCTGAGGAGTTAGGGGTTTTCCTTTTTTGAGCTTTTGTTTTTGTTCGAGCCATTCTCTGGGTTGGGATTGGAGGAAGGTTTGGGCTAGGGCGAGAAAAAGGGATATCCGGTATCAAAGTAGATGGGTTTTCTTTACCTTCAAGCAGTTGAGCCAGGAGGTTGTCTTCAATGGGTCTTTCTCCTCCCCAAGTGTCTTGCATATGAACTGCAAATAGACAATGGAGGAGATAAGACACGTAGTCTGCGAAGTAACATGGGAGATTGGGATAACGTTGCTCGCGTCTATTGACCAGCAGCATCCTACCCCTACACTAAGTTTGGTGCTAGTAGTTTGAAAAACAGATCAAAAAGGAAATAAAATGTTTTCTGAAAGGGAACTTTTTCAACTCCTAAAGGGCAGGAAAAAAACTAGTTTTTTCAACTAGCTTAAAGACTGAATTTTTACGTCGATCTTACGCCCTAAGTCTATGATCCTTACTATCAAACTAGTTCCTAACTTATATAAAGCATAAATACACTCTCTTACCAAGCATCAGATGGTTTATACAAAAATCCTCATAATTTCTACTCAAGAACGCAGAAAATCACAGAGTATAGTAACGGCATGCAAAGCATAATGAAAAGTTTGAAAGACGAAGTCAATACCTGAAAAAAGCGTGGAGATTCAGAAAAAAGCAGAAATTTTGAGTCGAAAAGACCTTCGGCTGGACGCCTGAATGGTTTCAGAGCTCTGGGTTCTGAAAGCAAAGTTCTTGAAGTTCTTGATAAGAATGGTGAGTAAAAAATTACAAGGAAGAAAAAGAGGTTACTTATAGAGGCTGAGGTATGGAAAAAAGTGGCAATCATTACTTTCCCATTTTCGAAATGTGGGGGAGTGTATAAGCCGTCAAATTGTTTTCTTGAAAACTGAAAAGGCTTGATTAGACATAATTATGTCACGGTTTTCAAAAACGCACGAGGATCCTGACAGATTTCGTGGGGCATATGACCGGTTGTTTCCCTAAAGTTTCTTTATTGCTGGTCGCACTAAACAAACTTGGGGGGAAAATGTTATCCAAAAAATAGGCATGGATGACATGGCAGACATTTAATACACGTGGCTGACATCGGCAGATTTCTTGCTCGACCATCGACCAGAAAGATATCTATGGCGCAACGTTCAATCTTTATATACGACCAGCCTGGTCGTATACTCGCTATATACAGAGAAAATCTTATCCAGTTATAATCGTATCCAAAATTATCTCCCACGATTTCCTGAGTATCCTATTATTTAGGAAAGAATATCTGTAACAAATTAATGTAATCTTCCTTGAGCCTATAAATAGAGAAAGATAGCTTAAGGAAGAGGACTTTTGCTTTTTGATTATCTGAGATGAGAGTTTTACAAGTGTATTAGAGCTATCATCTTCGATATATTCTTTTGTTCTTCAGAGGTTTGTGAAACTCATTGAACCCTAGTTCTTTGCTCACTCCTTTGAATCCTATATCAATAACAGCTCAAGTGGACGTAGGTCATTACCAGACTTTGGGGCCGAACAACTATAAATTCTTGTGTTCTTTATTTTTGTCATCACATTCATTTCAACGTATTTGTCCACATCAAGCATATTTGACTCCGTGTCAGTTGACCAAAATCAGGGTCAACATATGGCATGTTATAATGCATGATAATGCTATTAAACACATTTAATACATTCAAAAATTTAAATAAACAAGTACTGATAAATAAATAAATGTGGGTAGGGTGTCTTGGGTAATTCTAGATAAAATTACAACACTTGCAAAATATACAACAAAAATGTAAATACTATCTAAGGCCTAAATAAGTTACTATATCTTCATTATTTGGGCCTTCAAAGTAATCTTGGTCCACTTTGACTTTTATCCATTTTAATTTTGAATTAAAATAATTTTAATCATTTTAAACTAATTTTAAGAATAATTAAACTTGGGTTTTAAAACCCAACAAGTTATTAGGCCCAATTTGAATTTAGACTCAAATAAATTAATTCAAAATAAACAATTTTTATTGGTTTTTATGAAAAACCCTAATGAATAACATATTACCAATTAGGGTTTGGAAACACCCTAATTGTGGCGGCTAGGAGTTGTGTGACAGGGGCACGGCTGCTCTAGGGTGGTGCATGCAAGGAGGCTCGGCTGGGCAGTAGGTGTTGCACGTAGGGGCTCGGGGACCGCCTAGCTGGTGTGTGTGTGGCTCGGGGAGAGCCTGGCTAGGCGTGCGCACGGCTAGCGTGGGTGGCCTGGGGTGTTGTTTGGCTGTTGTTCGAGTAGCTCTAGGCCAAGGCATAGGGCCATGCGACTTGGGACACGAGAAGAATTTTTACATAATTTAAAATTGCATAAAAAATAAATTACAAAAATCATATGCCCCAAATGGTTTACATTTTTCAGATCTAGAAAATTAAGAACAATTCCTAAACCCAAAACACCATATAATTAATGACCCTTCAGAACCAAACATTCATCAAACACACATCCATCCATTCATCACATATTACAATAATATAATAATGCATATTTTACCCACACAAAAATTAATGTATGCAGAGATTAATGACCGCTCTGGTACCAATTGTTGGTAACTAGTTTACCATGTGCGCAGCGGAATGCACGGGGTGGTAGTCCCAGGGATTTCAAAAAAATTATTTAAACAATATTTAAATGACCAGATTCATTAACATGCATACATTAATCAATGACATAGAAAAATATAAGGAATTTTACCAGTTGTAGAACTATCAAGATTCATCACTATCTTTTGGTATCTCCTGCGAACATCCAATCCTTAGCAGCCTCCAAAATACTTGGACCAAGATCTTCCCAGATGTATCTCTACACCTCAAGACGCGAGCAGGCACGTAGAGTTATGGTGAGAATTATAGTGATTCTCAAGAAATTCTCAATGCATGAGATCTTGGAATTTTCAGGTCTGAGACAATTTTCAGGGATAGAGAAAATAATACTATATTTATTTTTCTCTCTGTGAAAGGCTTAGAATTCTCCTTAATCTTCTTGAAACTATTTTCTATCAGATAGATTTATAAAAGAATGATATATTCAAATTTTAAAATTCAAATTATAAAACAATTATTAAATTAAATAAATAAAAATATCCAAGACCCATTCTTGAATATTGTTACACACCAGTCACTGTGCCACCATTGTGATTGGCGTGTAACACATGTCATTTTCAGGGCATGTGTCTTAACTAATTTTATTTATTATTTATTTAATAATTATTTATTCAAAAATATCTAAAACCTAATAACTATTCTAATCAGATTAATATTTTAATTAATGAATAAATTTTAAACTAATTCAAACTAATTTTGAATTATCTGATTTATCATTTCACATTATTTAAATAAATAAAACTGCTAAATTCAAAATTACTTATTCCAATTATTTAAATGGAACTTATGAAAATTATAATTATAATTAAATAATTAATTTCGAAAATTAAATTGATTAATTTATTAATTTTGAAATTAATATATTAACTAATTAATTTATCTCACTTACTTATTTGACCCTGAAGAACAAATTTCTTCCAAATATGTCATTTCTCTAATTTTTCTCAGTTTCAACTCTTACCTTGAATAGTGTTGATAGAGCCATCTCGGGGACCTATGGACCTATAATTTCAAGCTCCAATAAATTTAGATTATTAAATAAAAATCTTTAATATAATAATCTTAATTTATTAATCTCATTATTATTCCACTAAAAATATGAGACTGCACTCTTGTAATTATAGACATTTATTTATTGAGTACTTTTTAAACATAAAAAACATCCCTCGATTTAATCATTACATATAATTCAATCATATATTAATGGTTCATAATTAAAGTAGGGATAAGATCGTCATTTTACCTCTTTAATTATTTCTTATTTCCTTAAGTTCCATTAACTTTACAAGTGATGGTTAATTTATAAATTGGTTTATGAATTTGAGCTCAACAACCTTTAATTTCCAAAAGTTAACCCTTAAGAGAACCATTATTCAATTTCTCTCAGAAAGGTATAGATTTCATATATGTATATTATGTCCCTAGCCATTTGTTAGGATTTATGCCCTAAAAGCATGAGGAGACATTTTATTGATTTAAATAGAAGTACAATTTTAATATATTTGAATGTTACAATTATTATTTGAATAATTCTTATGAATATCAAGAAAATTCTATATTAATTTGTGAGGATATGATCTTGTATTAGAACGAGAGTGTTGACGCGATTTTTTGCCAACCGTGTATTTAAGAAATAATAAGGTTGATTAGTGCTTAAGAATAAACTGAAATATGAAATCAATTCACAAGAACGCAAATCTTTTTATGTGGTTCAGTGGTTAAAATCTGCCTAGTCCACAAGTCTATATTATTGTTGTTTCTCTCTCTATTTTGGCAGGGTTCAGTATTACGGAATAATCATCCCTTTCCTTGACCAATATTCTCAGTATTTATAGAGAAATTACATGGACAGGTTTGGGTAACCGCGTGAGTCAATCACGGATTTATATACTTATTACATTTAATACAAACAATTCCCATTTATACTGGGATATGATTTGATCACAAAATAAATGGTTTCCTAATATCTGAGACATTAAATATGACAGGCTAGTCATAAATAAGCGTATAAAAGTACATGAGCCTTTGGGGATCTGCGGGTACGTAGTATATTTGAATTATCACGAGCTGGATATCTCTCAGAGCTCGTACTTTGACAGCAATTTGAATATCATGAGCTCGTGCTTCACAACCTTCATGTTTGTAGCTAGGGTTAATCCCAGGATGCCTAACACCACACGTGCCCATGTGAAACTGGAGTTGCTTACGTGGACAATAAACAAATCATTTCCTTGGTCATTTCTATGTATATTTATTTGCCAGCTGTACCTGAGCTGAGTCAAGGACTCATGCTAAAATTAGGGTACAACATTTGCCCCCCCCCCCCCCCAAGTCCCCGCTTGTTGTTCATGTTGTCACCTTCTGACTTTTAGACTTCGATTGCATTAAATCATGTCTGCCCACTACTCGAGTACTGGACACATGGTATACCATAATTGGCATATGTTCGGGTTTCGAGGCCTACAATAATTGTCTTGTCACCTTTTTGCCGCTGTTTTGTCTTTTTAACCATTTTGGATCTTGTACTAACCAAATCGAATGGCTCAAATTAATTTGTGTCGTTTACGTATAAATAAGGTAGGCAATTTTCAGGTTTCACCACCTTTCATTTGAAATTTTTCTATATTTCCTTTCTTCTGTATTTCCAAATCCTTCTTCTTTCTCAAAAAAACCCAAAAATCGTTCGTTGCATCCAGTTACTCAGGAGTCTTTCAGGAACTTTCCCCTGCAAAGTCTACTTCTTTTTATCGAAGACCATACTGTAAGTGCCTCATCTTTTGGTTTTTAAGAAACTTTTCTTTTACTATTCTTCTTATTTATTTATTTTTTATTCTTCACCATGCTCACCCGTACTTCACCATAGTCAGTATTAGGTTATTCCCCAGATGTTTTTAGCAAATAGGATTCAACTTAACTTTAATGAGTAGGTCCTAAAATATCTTTTAAACTACAACATTCATAAAACTGGGTAATTTCTGGGTAAAGTTGGGTAATCCATGGCAAAATTAGAAAATACCCATTCGGGATATAGAAGATGAAAAGTTTTTAGGGTCCAAACCAAGTTGCTTAGGGGTCACGCTTCTTGGGTGGTTTTGCACTCAACCGCCTCCCAAGGAAAGTAGTGGCCTAACATTCTGACACACGGATCCTTAAATATCAAGGGTCTGCTAGGAAACCGAGGTGTGTAACTTAGGGTAGCACGTGACATCACGCGATGGGGTCGAGGCTAACTCAGCTCATACATCAAAAGTAAAAGATTCCCCTCCGTACTTCTACACTATAACCTTTAAAACCTCTTAGGTCGCCCACAAATTAGGTCGCTATGTTCATTAGGTGATCTAATGGCTCCCAAGAAGAACGCACCCAAGAAGAACGCACCCACCTCGTCTGCTCGGCAGAAGAACAAAGGGAAGGAGGTCGACCCTGCATCCCCCATTCCCCACTTCAGTCCAGTGGTGGAGAAAGAGGTGGTGGTAGACCACAATGCCTTCTTCCAGGCGGAAGAATCGTATCCAAGATCACTACTCAAGGGAGGGTGAACAAAATTATGTTGAGCCACAATATTGAGGGCAGGATCGGAGTGCTCATCGCCCGACCTCCTTTCGAAGGGGAAAGGAGCTGCTCCCCTCTCCAGGATGATTTTGCGGCCTGGAGTGACGAACACTTGAAGGCCGGTGCCTTCCTTCCCTTGGACCAATACTTCGCAGATTTTCTGAATTTCGTGAAGTTGGCTACATTTCAGCTCCCTCCAAGTTCTTACAGGCTTTTGGTGGGGCTGAAATACCTGTTTTTGAAGCATGGGTAGGAGGTCCCCACTTCGACAGATATATTATATTTCTTCTGCCTCAAATCCAACCCGAAACAAAGAGGTCAAGGTGACAGGTTCTACTACCTCACCAGGTTCCCCAATTCTACTCCGGTCATCGAGCTCCCAAGCCATCCCAACGACTAAAAAGACTTGTTCTTTATCTCGAACGGGTTCTGAAACTGTGAACACAGATACTTCAACCATCATCGTAAGTTCTTTATTCTCTTACCTCAACTCATGAAATTTTATTCTTTCAAAGATATTTCCATTATACATGTATTCACTGAGTCTATTATTCGTGCAGCCATATTTGCGAGGACGACGAAGTCCGTGACCCTGGGGGTCAGTACGAGAAATTATATGGGCTACCCCCCAGTGAGAAGGACTACCACCAGATCGTGAATGATGTCACGATGTTGGTGTGCCAGTTGATTGGCGAAGGCTAGATGTTGGCCTTAAGGACTCGGGCTACCCTCCCGGTGATCCACGAGCTCCCACCCTCTCATGAAGAGGCCTTGTCGGCCATCGAAGGTGAGGAGGAGGAAGAAGACGAGGTGCATCTTCTGCGAAAGAGGCAGGTTCCCAAGACTGTTCGGGAATCTGATTTAGAGCGAGCTGCATCAGGGGCAGTAGTCGGCCCCTCCGGCCAAGGTAACCCATATCCTTATAGGATCTAGATAGGGTTGTTGCCGATTTTAGGTTAGTTAGATTTAACCCAAATCAGCTCGTCCATCGTCACCCTAATAACCCAGACCGTAATATCACCCTGCTCCAGTGTGTAGACCACTTGGTGGTGCGTCATGACAGTAGTTAACCTAAGGGCACCATTGTTGTCGATAATACCTTAAATTTTAGGTCTGCCAGCTTTGAGGAGTACGGGACCAACTGTCAGAGCTGGCCTTCTCTGCTCCAGGGCGCCTTTGCCCCTGGATTTAGGCAGTATGTAGATGAGTCTAGCCCCGAGGTAGAATCGGAGCCTGAATAACCTAGGATTCAAGAAATATTAGTTGTAGACTCTCCTTCTCCACTAGTAGCCCCAAGGTTGGAGGCCGTGATAATAGACTCCTCCCCCAGCCCGAAGGGTAGGATCTTTATTTATTTTATTTCTGTATGTTTTTTACTTTATTTGAGAACTAATCCCCTCTTGTTCTTTTCAGGTAAAGAGATGGAACAAATCGGAGCTCCTGACCTCCGTACCGCTTTCCAGGTCAGGAAAACTGACTCGGGCCCTGTCGTGAAGAGGCCTAGACTTACGAAGAAGGCCCCGTCAGCGGGAAATGTCTTGGAATCCCCTGCTAAGGGGAATGGCATGAGCTCAACAGCTCTAATGTCTTCAGTTACTCAGAGGAGGATTCCTCCTCCTCCTCCTCCTCCTGTAACGACCCAGATTTTCAAGACTCGATAAAGCAGAAATATAAATGTTTTCATTTAAGAAAATCTCTCAAAAACTCGTATAAAAAAACTTAAAAAGTCGGATGGCCATGCTTAACATTTATTTACAAACATATTTTATAACGAGTAGAGTGAGCCTAGTTTAGGAAAATTACACAACATTTCCAAAAATAAAACGGCTTACCAAAAGGTCGGTCCACATGTACATTTGCAAGGTAGACTCCAGCGCTCACTGCTCTGTCTTGCCCTTGCTCTTACCTACAACATGAAATAACTGGGTAAGCGAAAACGCTTAGTAAATTCAACCTTAAAACAAAGCATGCAGAGAATTAGAGTTCCGGATCCATCTGGACCCTACACAATCAATTTCAAGAACGCAAAAGCATCCTAGCAAACTTATGGACATGCCTGATAACCAATGATAAATTATTTCCTATAAATAGATAAAACCCTGCATGTAGAAAATCCCATAACAAGCAGATATATTATATCGCAACTAGTTCTTATTAACAAATATATCCCTGCACTCAGAAAATCCTAGAGCAATCAAATATATATTATTTCACAACTATATCTTATCAACAAATAAATCCCTGCAGTCAAAAAATCCCAGAGCAAGCAGATATATCAGATCACAATATAATTCGAGACCAACGCTCGACAACTTCCAACAATTCGGGCATAACATGCCCTCCAACATAAATTCTAATCTGTAAGAGAGAACCGAATCTCAACACTAAGATCTAGCCAAGAAATATCCCCATCAAGGGTAACTATCGTGTTACCTAGGGCATCGCTACTTATCCAAGAGTAAATCGAATTTACACGGTTTTACAGAGACTTCTATGTTAATCAGTGGTGCTGGTGAGCAGTTGCCCCTAGAGTTTTCAGCCTCACTTAAACTTGGCAACCCCTACTATCTCTAGGCACTCTCACTGAATGGCCAATATTCACGGCTGCTATCCGAGAATAATTTATCAGAGCACTAGCTCGGGTTCTAACCGTTCACTGATTATGTAAGCATGAAGGCCCCTAGGTCCCATTCATTTTGGCGCCCCTAGGTTTAACCAGCAATCCCCACCTCTTGGCCACTCGTCACGGTACTGAACCGAACATAATAAAATCAAGCAGTGTGACGGGGATCAGCCGTCTAGGATATGGCGGATATCTACCGTTCATATTTTTCTAAATCAGCACTCACTAGACTAACGTCTCTAAGCAACTTTCTACGACAGTGTATATATGTGCATGTGTCCCTATACTAACATACAATACAATAATCGTTTCATGTTGCAGCCACACAATATAAGTTGACTTACTTGGAATCCTTAGCACTCAGCAGGACTTCACCCTCCAAAGTTCAGTCCAATTATGCTTAGCCAATAATGTAGTTATCCATACAGTATACTCGGATTAATTATGGAACTCATAATTTATTATTATTATTTTGGGCAGTTTGGTCATTTTAATAAAAATCATTTGTAAGGATTTATGATCCTTATTTGGTTTTAAACCCATTAAGGAAATTCATACAAAATATTTGAGACTAAACCCTAAGTCTTAGGGAGACCTATCATATGGTCTCAATACTTAGGCTCGGGTATCACAACAGTATTTTCCCACAATCCGCAAAAAAATATTGTTCTTTAAACACATCGCTATTGATCCGTACTTTCAATATGTCAGTTAAAATATATAGAAGATTTTAGCCGGTATTATATCCAGAAAATACTAAGTAAATTCCTTAATTATTTTTCAAGAAAATAAACTCTTAATTTTCCTTTTATTTTTCTTAAGGTTTTAATCTCTAAAAAATTGTTTTAAGAAAATTGCCTAATTTGTCTTAATTAGGAGAACCGTTAAAAATTTCTCATCTTGACTAGTTAAATTTTAAAATCAATTAATCAAGTTTACTTACTAGAAAAATAATTCACTTGATCATTTTCTCAAAATATAGGGTTTTAAACCCTCTTTTAATTTATTAACTAATAATAAATTAAATCTTTTATTTTTAAAAAGAATAAAAATTCTTTAATAAAAACAATTCACACTCAACTCAAAGTGGTAATTTTAGTGAAAATATGTTTTCAAGACTTACCAAGTTTATGTCTTGCAATAATCAAAATCTTACTTTTTACCTTATGTTCCAAAATCTCATTTTTTACACTAAGTGTGAAAAGCCTATTTTTCACATTTTTAACTACATACTTTGTTAGTTCATAACTTTAAATTTACTTACCCAATTGTTACCAAAATTTTCCAATTCAATTTTTCGTATTCCATTTAGGTCTTTGTAAAATCTTAGGTCAAAATGAGCATTTTTTATTGGTGAAATTATTTTCCAACAATGAGGTAAAAAATGACCTTATTTTCAAGTCCTTATTTTTTCCAAACTTTGACAGTTAATAACTTTCAAACCATTCAGTATTTTCTTACCAAAATTTATAGTGGAATACTAGGTTATGCGAATAATATTTACACCAAATTTTAGAAAAAACTGGGTTCATTTGCCCTATACAGTGGCTGTCCAAACTTGGTTCCAAAAATAAGAATACGAAAAAAAAAACAGTTTTTTACCTAAACTTTGAAATAGCATAAATCACTCATTTTTAAACATTTTTGAGTGTTTCAAAAGCTCAATTTTATGTACTCAATCTCAAAAGCATCACAGTACAAATAAATTTTATAAAATCAATATACAGTGGATGCTTGACCCCTTGGAAGTCACAGCTCAAAATATGTATTTTGTTTTAAGGTTTCCTACAAAACCCTTGGGGGTTTTGATCCCTATTTCAAAAAATCAACACGCAAGCGTCATAAAAATTATAAAACAACTACCATAACTATATTACATCACCAATAAGAAACTTTAAGCATTAACTATATAAAATAATGCTTAAAACCAAAAATCATACAATAACAACCACAAAAGTAAACTTTTTGACCTCTTTGGTGTTCTTGCTTAAGGTGTGGATCTTCCTACTAGCTTTGGCTCCTTCAAAACCTTTTAAAAACCTTAACCAACTCCCCCCAACAACATATATAATTAGCTATTTGAAAATCTATGGTTTAAAACTTTACAAAAGTCTAGATTATTGAAACTTTACCTTAGAGAACCTAGACCAAGGTTTAGCTTCCAAGTCTCCTTAGTGTTCTTGAGGATGAAGATGGCGAGAAAACTTGAGAGAGTTTTAAAAAAAAAAAATGATAGTGAAAGTGAGAGAGTGAGTGGTCAGTTTGGGGAAGGGGTTGTTAGAGTTTATACAACTCTAATTATAACCTAAAACACTCAAGTGTCTTACCCACTTGCCTTTATCCCTAACATTTATATAAATGGGATTTAAAAGTTAATTAATTTTTGTTCAAACCACTTTAAAGCCTCACAAAGCTGGCCAACCTTTCCTATATATGCATTTATATATATATATATATATTACCTTTTTTTTATAAAGGTGAATCAATATTTCCTAAGAAGAAAAGTCCAAATTGACTTTCTATACATTTTACTCTATTTAAGTTTTAAAAACAAAACTTAACACATAATAATTAAATTAGATGTCTCTCACATTTAATTTAATTAATCACAAAATAAAATTTTACCTATGGTCCATTTATGGAATAAAATTCCTCATTTCGGTAAAATTAAGCATTTAACACAAAATGCCCTAAAATTTCCATTTTCTCTTAAGTTTATTTTTTTTTTACCAAACTTTAATTTTTATGAATGCATTTTATGCCCAAAATATATTTTCCATAGCTTTTCATTTTATTTTCCGAGATTTTTACTCGATCAAGGTTTTTGTATCGGTCCAGGACCGAAAGTCTTATCTTGACTTTTAAATCACAAAATTCATAATTTGGCTAGCAATAACTCATGGAATAATTTCCAAACAAATATAATATTATTTAAAATAATATTCTTAACTCGGGAAAATTTTTCGACCTGAGTCGTTTAAAGGTACTCGAAAACGCAAGACGTTACACCTCCTCCACCTCAGTTTGCGCCTCAAGATCAAGTAGTACAAGTTGATCCTCCAACTCCTCCTACCTCAGTTGCTACCGTCCAAATACCAGTAGATCCCCAAGATCTAGAGAAGATCCCTGAACCCTTTTGGGGGATCCTTTACGAGACGGTGAGACACATGGTGGGGCACGCCTATAAGGCCACCTCGAGGGACTTGAGGACTATCAAGGAGTGGAGCCCTTTTAGGTTAGTTAGATTTAACCCAAATCAGCTCGTTCATCGTCACCCTAACAACCTAGACCGTAATATCACTCTGCTCCAGTGTGTAGACCACTTGGTGGTGCGTCATGACAGTAGTTACCCTAAGGGCACCATTGTTGTCGATAATACCTTAAATTTTAGGTCCGCCATCTTTGAGGAGTACGGGACCAGCCATTAGAGCTGGCCTTCTCTGCTCCAGGGCACCTTTGCTCCTAGATTTAGGCAGTATGTAGATGATTCCATACGAACGGAATAATAAAAAGATAAGAACTGTAGAAGTGCAGAAATGTAAATAAACAAACAGTGTTTTTACGTGGTTCAGGCGTTAACGAGCCCTAGTCCACGAGTCGATGTTATTATACTTGTAGAGAATAACAGTTAAACAGCTGGTGTACAAGAAACTCACAACCTCACAGTGTTTCTCTCGGGTTCTCTTGGAGAAGATGAAGCTAGAGAGATTTTAGTAGAGTTCTTGCTATGTGATTTGTTGGCCGTCCCCACTATCGTAAAATGAGGGGGTCTTTATAGCTAGGGTTTTGGATTAGGGTTTTTCTCTACTCACATGAGTCTTAATTACACCAGCCATAAATAGGGGATACAATTACCGTAGTCGCCTGGCTACCAGGCTCTATGTGGGTATATTTACGTGAAAGTATGGGGAATGCACAAAGGTAGCCGTCTTTTCCAAGTTGTCAGCGGAACAGTAGGCGAAATGGTACTTTTAGGCGTGCTGGGATGTGTGCGGCCTTGACCTGTCGGGCGTGTCAGGCAGGATCCTGTGTCAGGCGGATATCATTCCAACTATGCCTCCTCCATGACTCGACCGCTTGGTCTTGTTCCGTGCGAGGCACGGAACTGTTTCCGCGAAGGCAACCTGAAGAGCTTCTCCTGGAAGGAGCTTCCCCGAAGGATATCCCTTCGGGAGTCCGGGAGAGTTGACGAGCTTCCGTGTCGCGTTTGCTTGAAAGAGTAAGCCGGACACTAAACGGGAGAGGCGAAGCCTTTCTTTCCATCCGCGAGCTCTGGTCACCTACCGTGAAAGACTTTGATAATTCTGCTTCCCCGAGGATATCCATCTAAACGCTATCCGGAAATCTGGATAACATTTACCCCCCAAGGTCACGGAGCTTTGAGAGATCCGGGAGCTTGTACAGTCCTCCGGGTATTCTGGTTTCTAGATTAGGCGAGGGGTCACCTCCTGTGTTCCTGGAAGGGTTCCTTTTTCCCGCCTGAGTGTTAGTATGAAAAAGAAAGGAAATTTCTTCTGTTTGAACTCAAGTACTCAAGTGTGGCAAGGGCCACGCGTCATGCCGGGAATGGCTCTGTGACCAAGACGTGTGCGTGAGGCGACTGGCTGAGTATGCGTGCGTCAGGCATCTGAGTAATGATTTGACGGTTTTTAATGGTACCCCGGGCCCGAGGTGGTATAATGATGGGAAATAAATACTTTATTCCCATCCGAGGAGTCATAAATAGGATCGACGCTTCATCTCCAGCCGTCGGATCTGATGCATGCGATATGGGAAGATCAGGACCGTCCATTTGTAGGATTCGAAAGGACTTCACTCCTGCTATAAAAACCAGGGAACGGACCTTTCTTCCTCTTTACGCCCTCAAATTCTCTATCTTTCGGATTTTCAGATTCCCAAACCTTCGAACTTTCAGGCTTCCAAGCTTCCATTCCTTCGAACTTGCCACTTCTTTTGGTAAGGAATCTAGAAACTTTTCTTTTGATTTGGCAGTGGGTTTGTTCGCCGAAGTTCAGGGTTTGAATCGCCGTTTGTCTTTGCAGCTTTTACTTCTCGCGATCGTGCTGTGCAGTGATCCGGTTACTCCTTCAATCTTCAACTACCCGAATACCAGTAAGTATTTCTACTTTGCTCTTTCCTCCCAAACCTTAGGTTGTTGGTAGTTGTTAGGGTTGAGTTTTCTGCCAGTATCGCCTATGTGCATGCGTGAATAGGGCTTTGATAGGCATGCGATTGATGTGAGTCGATAAGTAATCTCTTTGCATGTTTTGACGATTTGCGTTTGGAAATTCGTTCCTCGTCTTGCTTGTGCTGTTTTAGTTTGCTGTTTTAGGGCATAAGCGTGATCGCCTTTAGGGTGTCTTCCTCTGGGAAAACACTTCTCTTGGCGGGCTTAGGCTCGGAGTTTGAGTTTGGCTCCTTGCTGTCCTTCGGGTGGCATGGTGTCAACCCCTCGGCAAGCTCGGTGGGAGCCCCTCCAAGCAGTTTTCGGGGAGGGTCTCCCCGACGCCTTTGATACCGTTAAGGTATGACAAGGGTGCTGACTGCTTAGAGTGTTTTCTTCTTTGTTTCTCTTGTTCAGTGACGAACACCTCAAAGGAACAAATCCTTGCCGCGGTAGAGGCTGAATCTGCCCAGGAGCAAGGTTCCCCTGTCGCTGGCGCAATGGGGAAAGGAAAGACTAAAGTGGTCGCGGCTAGCCTCCCGACTATCAACAGTTCAATCTGGGAGATGGACCAGAAGCCGAACCTGCTCAGGAACTACGGCATGCTGGAGCTGTACTCCTCAGAAGCAGGCCTGAAGAACATCCCAGGCCTGATGTGGCACTGTCTGTCGGTGCTGGGTGAGTCTGCTAGCCAGAGTCATGAGGGCTTTGGTGCCTGGAGCTGGGCACACATAGTGTGTGGGGCGCACTTGCCCCTAAGAAGTTATTTTGCCAATTTCTGTGTGAAGGCGGGGATTGCCCCCTTCCAGTTGATTCCCCCCAGCTACAAGCTCCTAGCGGGGTGGTACATCTTTTGCAAGTCCCGGGACCTGGAGGCCCCTACCCCGGAGGAGGTGTTATACTTCTATGGGATGAAGTCTCAACCCATGAGAGGTCATCCAGACAAGGTGGGGTTTTACAGGCTGGAGAGGTACCCAGACGTGATGTGTCCTACCTGCCATACCGCAAGGGTTCCAGACCTCCGGGAGTACTGGTTCCTGACGACTGGCTTCCCATTGAAGAGGGTGCCAGCCCTATCTTTGGACTTCAAAGTCCCTGGTAAGTGCTCCTTCCTCTCCTTTTTAACTTTGTTTCTTTACGTTTGATTTGCCTTTCGAGAGGATCTCTAATGCTCGTATTTGGATTTTGCAAAAGTCGTCCCGCGGACACCTCGCTGTGCGGAGATGATAAGGAGGTCAAAATTCTACGAAGGGCTCTCGGAGGAAGAGCTGAAAGTGGAAGGACTTGTGACCTCCGAATCTTTGAGGGAGTATGGGCTACTCGCCTCTTTCCAAAACATTGAGCCAGTGAGTGGCAGGGGGCAAATTCAGGTGCCAGCTGACATCCGGGAGCAGATTGCCCTAGAGCTGTCCAAGGTGATCTGCCAAGCGGCCCGGGACGAGAATACTTTATCCCCTAGTTGGGCGGAGAGGTTCCCCGACCCCCAGCCGGAGGAAGAGGAGATCGAGGCTCGCCACGCCGCAGCTTACCCCAACGAAGGGACTCCGGGGGCTGGTACCTCCGGGAGAGGTAAGACTAGTTTTCGATTGATCCACACCCCCAGCCTATCTGAGGTTTCCCGGACCTCTCAGATGGGGTTCGATCCCCGCTTCCTTAGGCTAGATCTGCGCAGGATACCCTTTGACAGATATTGCGATAGGGTAGATGAGCTCCTCGGATGTTTGGATGACAGTAGTCTGCAAGAAGGTGTCACCATGGTTGACCCTTCTTCCCTCAGCATGTCATTCCCGGACTTCAAGGAGTACGGGAGCTTCCTAGAGCAGGAAGCGGTGTCTTGTTTCGCTCGGGGAAGGCCATCCACGTTTCTCGTGCATGGTCGTCCCTCTCAAACGTCTCTCTTTTTTGTTCCTTGTTCCCTGCTGGCGGACTTGCTTGTGCTTTTATGTTGTTGATTGTCTTGTCTTCTTCTTATCTTCTTTCACATTGCTTGCTGGTTCGTTAACCTTGCTTCGTACGTTTCTTGCAGAATATCCCGAAGCCAAGATGTTGGGGAGAGTTACCTTACTCATCAAGAAAGCCGCCACCAGCCAAGATCCGTCCAAGGGGAAAGGACGAAAAGCCAGAGCCGGTAGGGGAGGTAAAGCTGCCACATCCAAGAAGACAGGTAGCGAGGCGCAAGTGTCTCCGGCGGTGGAGAGATCTCCTGCCAAGGGGCCTTCCGAGACCATGGCGACCTCGAGTAGTAGCAGCGACGGGGAAGGGCTTGTGTTCCCCGTGAAGACGACTGGGGTGAGCAAGCGTCCCGGAGGAGATGCTGAGGGCGCCAAGAAGAAACGCCTTAGACACTCTTCTCCCGGTCGAAGGCAACAACAACAACAACAACAGCAACCACAACAACAACAACAGCAACAACAAGAACAACAGAGACAATCACCACCGCCACAGCAGCAGCAACAACAACAGCCAAACCAGCAGCAACAACAAAGGCAATTACTTCCGCCGCCGCAGCAGCAAAAGCAACAGCAACAACAAAGGCAGTCACCTCCGCCACCGCAGCAGCAAAAACAACAGCAACACCAGCAACAACAACAGACCGGGGCGGTAGTGTCTTCCCTACCGTCCTTAATACCCCGTCTGCCTCCTCCTCCAGCCCAAAGGGAGTCCACCCTTTCGGGGTCTCCTTCTTCTCAGCAAACAAACCTTCCTCTGCCTGGCCTGAAGTTCCACTTCCCTCAGAAACCAACCTGTTTCCCCGCTGCCCTTCTGGAGGGTGTAAGACGGGCCGATAATTTTTTGAAGAGGCGGTTGGAGGCTGAGAAGGCTGTTACTCAGGGAAGGGCAGACAACTTGTCTGCCGTGAAGAGAGCTGAGCTGGCCAAGGGGGTGAGATCCCTTCACCCGGCTGGAGTGGTTTTGGATGGCCCAGCCTTGGAGAAGAGGCTGGTGCCTAGGCTCGAACGTGCATTGGCGCCGTTCGGAGCGGAGATGATGGAGGACATGGCCCTGAGCTTGTGCGAGCTCAATTCTGAGAAATGGGCCATCAGTAGCAGTAAGGATCCGCTGTTGCTGACACATGCCGTGAAGCAGCAATTGTCCGGGGTAAGCCGTCAGTTGTTGTGTTTTGGGATCATCTGTCTTAGCACATTTGGTTCTGCTTAACTCATTCTGTTGTCTTTCCTTGCAGGCCTCTCTGATCGTGGAACGCTCGTTCCGGGAGGTGGGTGCAGTTCTGGTTCAGCTGGAGGAGAGCCAGGTGGCTCGCCAGGCCTTGGAGGCGGAGAAGCAGAAACTGACCCAACAGGTCGAGAGCATAAGGGGGGAGGCTTCGGAGAAGACTGACCAGGCCCGGCGCACGGCTGAGGAAGAGGCGGACAAGAAATATCTTGCCAAATATCGAGAGTACCGGGCCAGCGCAGAAAATGAGTTCAAACAGCGGTCGGATGACTTGAAGGCCGAAAACTCCAAGCTCCGGGAAGAGCTATCCCAAGCCAGGGTGGAGAAGGATACCTTGGAAGCCCGCTTGCAATCAAAAAATGATCTCCTCCTTAAGCGGGAAGAGGAATATGCCACTCTTCAGAATAAGCTGCACGAGGAGGAGCAATTTCATAAGAGGAGCAGGGATCTCGTGTCTATGCTGGAGTTGGGGCTCGCCGAGAAGGATAAAGAGATCGGAGCCTTGCAATTCACCGCCAGGGGGCATGTGACCGAGAAGCAATCCGTGCTTAACCAAAATAAGGTGCAGCGCAAGGAGATTGATTCTCTTAAGGGAGAGCGGGATGCATCCAAGGCCGAGATGGAAAAACTGAAAGCTCAATTAGCTGTCGCGGAGGCAAAGCTGGCAACCTCCGAGGCGGAGCGCTTGAAGGAGAAGGAGGATGCCGAGGTGGTACTGAACAGGACGATTAATATATCGCACGTGGTCCTCATGCATCAACTCTGGAAAATGAACCCGGAGGTACTAGGCTATCTGGGAGAGGATGCCGACGCCATGAGGGAGAAGCTACAGGTGTGGGATCAAGGCTCAGAGGTGTACGTCCAAACTTACAACATTGACGAACCTGCTGGAGCCCCTGAGGCAGGAGATCCCGGAGAGGCGGGGACCTCTGAACCTGCCCGTGATGAAGTTCCGCCTTCCAATGAGCCGACTCCGCCAGCCCCAGTTGAAACCGCTGACCTCGAGGCCTTGGACGTGGATACCGCTGCCACCCCCAATGCTTGAAGGGGCCTTATCTTTAATTATTTTTCGTTTGTGTTTTTCTTTGGGGCGAAGCTCCCTGTACTCTTTTCTCATTGCAGACATATTTGCCATAATTATAGCATTCTCCTTTCTTTTCTGCCGAGTTCTTTATTTAACTTTGCGTTTAGGGTAGACTTTTATACGGTGGAAACTGCTGTAGGGGCGCATGAGGTTTTGGTTCCAACGGCCAGAACCTATGCACTTCCAACTTGAAGCTCGAACGGCTGATGTCTTTTCCCACGTAGTTTCTAGGTTACGAAGGTTTCCTGGTTCCAACGGCCAGACTCCTTTCACCGTATTTCAGCTTTCCTAAGGCAAATAGCCAATCCCGGGACTTGTAGTTATACTGTTCGCTGGGATTGCTAAGGTGAGCCGTTCCATGGTGCTGGAACGGGAGTTCTTTTGGCGAGCGTCGCTAGACTTAAGGTTAGATCTTTGCGAAGCAAAACTAACTGTCGTTGCGAACCTCATGGTGGCTGACTTCAGGGACCTGGCATGTAGCCCTGCGAGGCAAGGCTCGTTGCGGATGGGGAAATTGCCACGCCCACCATGTGCGATCCTGGAGCAGGGGCTTTGCGAAGCAAGGCTTGCTGTGAGTGGGGGATCGACCATATCTGCTCTTGGAGCTGAAGCTTGCAGTGGTCGAGGAGCTCGCCATGCATTATTTTGTGAGATCCGGAGCTGAAGCCTGCGAAGCAAGGCTTACAATGGTCGCGGATCTTTCCATCTTTCGCCTTGCGGGACCCGGAGCTGGAGCTTGCGAAGCAAAGCTCTACAGCGGTCGCGGAGTATTCTGCAAAGGACTTGTCAGGGAGTTGGGGGTGTTTCGGCGTAGCTCTCTGAATGTGCCCCAACCCCCAGTCCTGTTCATCGCTGGGCTACACAGGAGATAATTTTCATGATGCATAATGGCAGACATTTCAATGGAAATTTTCACATAAACACATAATGCGCACATGACACGTAATGCAAGTATGTTTATGGCAACAAATTAACCTAAGCTTAACAATTTAAGGAATGCTAGCACATAAGTGGTGTTCTGTGTATGTTTTGTTCAAGGGGCGTATGGCTATGCCTTAGCCATGTATACCCCCCCAAGTGAGCGTGGGGTCCGGACGTCTCCGGACCGCGTGGTCACTTGTTAAAACGCAGCTTTGAACACAGGGATAAAAAATGCAGTAAAAGCGGAGTGAATCTCTCCGTGTTTCATTAAATTAGCCTGTTAGGCATGTGTTTTACAGCAGGGAGGATTATCGCCACATTTTACACTTTTGCTACGTCCACCAAGGACTTTCGACTAGATAGTCCGGGGCCTACTGATAGTAACGGCGGAGGTGCTCCACGTTCCAGGCGCGCGGGACTTTAGATTCGTCGAGTCTCTTTAAGTGATACATCCCATGGCCCACTTTTTCTTGTACTTCATAGGGGCCTTCCCAGTTGGGTCCGAGGACTCCCACTCCAGGATCCTGCGTAGCAGGAAATACTCTCCGTAGGACAAGGTCCCCAACTTCGAATGTACGGCTCTTGACTCTTGTGTTTAAGTGTCGGGCAATCTTGCCTTGGTACATTTTTAGTTGGACCTGCGACTGCTCCCGGAGCTCTTCGATCATGTCCAGGGACTCCTGGAGAAGGGCGTGGTTTCGGGTAGGGTCGTAGGTGTCCTGCCTATGAGAGGGGATCATAGTTTCTACTGGGATGACGGCCTCACAACCGAAGGTCATGGAATAAGGTGTGTGCCCCATCGAAGTTCTCTCTGTTGTGCGATAGGCCCAAAGTACTCGCGGAAGCTCTTCCGGCCAGTG
The DNA here is from genome assembly GCF_963169125.1 of Humulus lupulus. Taxonomy (NCBI): domain Eukaryota; kingdom Viridiplantae; phylum Streptophyta; class Magnoliopsida; order Rosales; family Cannabaceae; genus Humulus; species Humulus lupulus. The sequence goes on along the minus strand of NC_084800.1, from coordinate 141,689,299 downwards.
AGCCTTGCAGGCTTGGAGTTTTTTCTTCAACGTGGTCTTTAAGATTTTGTTTACTGCTTCCACTTGCCCATTAGCTTGAGGTCTGGCGACTGCGGAAAAGCTTTTGATGATTCCATGCGAAGCACAGAAGTCCGTGAAATGTTCACTATCAAATTGCTTCCCGTTATCGGACACAATTTTTCGTGGAAGCCCAAAACGACACACTATATTCCTGATGACAAAGTCCAGTGCTTTCTTAGACGTGACCGTGTTCATAGGTTCAGCTTCAGCCCATTTGGTGAAGTAGTCTACCGCGACTATGGCATACTTCACTCCGCCCCTTCCAGTTGGAAGGGAACCTACTAGGTCAATGCCCCAGACGGCGAACGGCCAGGGGCTGGTCATTAAGGTAATTTCTGTAGGCGGCGCTCGCGGAACCTTGGCGTACCTCTGGCACTGCTCACATTTTCTGACATAATCCACACAATCCTTCTTCATGGTGGGCCAGAAGTATCCTTGTCGAAGGATCTTTTTGGAGAGGCTCAGCCTGGAGGTATGGTCGCCACAGAAGCCTCCGTGAACCTCATGGATGATGGCGCTGATTTCGGTTCCGGCAACACACCTAAGGAAGGGTATGGACAACCCCCTGCGGTAAAGCTTTCCATCCATAACCACGTATCGGGGAGCTTGATACTGGAGCTTTCTTGCGTCAGCTTTATCAGTGGGGAGCTCTCCGGTGGTGAGAAATCTGAGGATGGGTCCTATCCAGGAATGGGAATGGTCGATGATGGCATTTACCCTCTGTGTCTCGGTGCTAGGTGCTTCTAAGTGCCCGATGGGCACTAGGCCATATTGTTCAATCTCCGGGTCTGTTGCAAGCTTGGCCAGCGTGTCCGCGAGTGAGTTCTAGTCCCGGGGGACCTAGCGGATTTGGTAGCCTTTGAAATGCTGCAGGAGGCTGCGGGAGAGAGACACGTAGGCAGCCATTTTTTCACCTTTCGTCTGGTATTCCCCGGATATTTGGTTTACCACAAGTAGGGAGTCGCTGTATACCTCAATTTTTTGGGCTCCGACTTCTCTGGCCAGTTGCAATCCAGCAAGCATGGCTTCGTGTTCTGCCTCGTTGTTGGACGCTGGGAACGCGAAATGGATGGCGCTCAGGAGCTGATGTCCTTGGGGAGATATTAGGATGACCCCTGCTCCAGCTCCTTTTTCATTTGAGGCTCCATCTACATAGACCTTCCATGTGGGAAGTTCCGGGACAGGATCTTCCGGGAGGTCATTCATTCCCGAGCATTCCACAATAAAATCCGCGAGAGCTTGTCCTTTTATGGAAACACGTGGCTGGTAGTGGATGTCAAATTGGCTCAGTTCCATGGCCCATTTAAGCAATCTGCCAGAAGACTCGGGCTTCTGCAAGACTTGTCGGAGAGGGTGGTTGGTGAGTACTCTGATGGTGTGCGCTTGGAAATAGGGCCTTAGCTTCCGCGAAGCGATTAGCAAGCAGAGGGAGAGTTTTTCGATCATTGAATATCTGGACTCGGCGTCCAGTAACCTCTTGCTTACGTAATACACAGGCAGCTGGATACGGCCGTCTTCCCGGACGAGAGCGGCACTCACGGCGTGCTCTGTCACAGCTGAGTATAAGAACAACGCCTCTCCTTCGACAGGTTTGGACAGAATGGGAGCTCGGGTTAAATGTTCCTTGAGGTGTTGGAAGGCTGCTTCGCATTCGGGGGTCCACTCGAACCTCTTGTTCCCTCGCAACACATTGAAGAAGGGGACACATTTGTCAGTGGCCTTAGATACGAAGCGGCTGAGCGCAGCTATCCTTCCGGTAACGCTTTGGACATCCTTATGCTTCCGGGGGAAAGGCATATCTATGAACGCCTTAATTTTCTCAGGGTTGGCCTCCACTCCGCGGGAGCTGACAATGAAACCGAGGAACTTCCCAGACGAGACCCCGAAAGTACATTTCTTCGGATTCAGTTTCATTCCATACTTTCGGATCACGGCGAAAGCTTCCTCAAGGTCGTCACTGTGGTCCCTGGAGGTCTTGGATTTTACCAACATGTCGTCTACGTACACCTCCATGTTCCTCCCCAGCTGGTCCTTGAACATCTTGTTTACTAGACGCTGGTACGTCGCCCCAGCATTCTTCAAACCGAAAGGCATGACCACGTAACAGTAGACACCCTTGTCCGTGAGGAAGCTGGTGTGTTCCTGGTCCGCGACATGCATCTTGATCTGGTTGTATCCGGAGTACGCATCCATGAAGGATAAGAGTTCATACCCGGAAGTAGCGTCTACCATCTGATCGATTCGCGGAAGAGGGAAACAATCTTTCGAGCAGGCTTTGTTTAGGTCTGTGAAGTCAATGCACATTCTCCAGGACCCATTGGGTTTCGGGACCAGAACCGGGTTGGCCAACCACACGGGATAGTGTGACTCCTGGAGAAAGCCTATGGACATCAACTTGTCCACTTCAGCTTTGACTGCTTCGGCCCTCACTGGGTCTAATGGCCTCCTCTTTTGGCGAACTGGAGTTGCAGATGGGTCTATGTTGAGTGCGTGGCACGCAACATTAGGATTAATCCCCGTCATATCAGTGTGGGACCATGCCAGGATATCCTGATTATTCTTCACAGTGGCCACGATCTTTTCTCGAATGGCCGATGGAAGGTTTTTCCCTACCTGAATGACTTTGGTGGGATCTCCCGGGTTGAGGATCACCTCTTCGACTTCCTCCATCGGCTCTATCACTCTCTCGACCCCCACTCTAGGGTCGAGTTCGTCAACGCACGCCCCTTGGGCACCCCCAATTTCTGGTAAATCTCCCGCTAAAGGAGCGGCAACAACTGCCTCCTGGACCGTGTAGATGGAGACGTTATAACAGCTTCGTGCACTTCATTGGTCTCCCCGGAGGGTGCCGATATGCCCGTCGTCGCATGGAAACTTCAGGCATAAGTGGCGTATCGAGGTTATGGCCCCGCAATCGATTAGGACCGGTCGGCCTAGGATAGCATTATACGCCGTGGGGCAGTCGACCACTACAAATGTGCAGTGCTTGAAGGCGCAAGCGTCACTTTCTCCTCTGAGGGTGACTGGAAGTTGAATTTTGCCTAATGGCATGAGTGCATCCCCATTGAACCCCTGAAGCTGGATGGGGCATGGGGTCAGGTCTGTCTCGGTTAATCCGATAGCGTGGAAGGCAGCTTTGAAGAGGATATTTACGGAGCTTCCATTATCGACAAGGATCCGTGATACCTTCTTATTGGCAATTTGAGCTTCCACCATGAGGGGATCGTTGTGGGGGAAGTGCACATGTCGGGCGTCATCTTCCATGAAGGTGATGGGAAGATCCATCATTCGGGGACGCTGAGCAGGTGACTGAACCAAGGCGCACATCTCTCCGGTGTGTTCTAACTCCCTCAAGTACCTTTTCTGGGAGTTGCGGGTGCTTCTGGCAAGGTGCGGTCCTCCGAAAATGGTGGCTACGTGTCCGTCAACGGGTGGCGGAGCAAGGCCGGGCGGATATGGGTTTCCGGGTCCCGAAGCCAATAAGGCAATGGGTGCCGGAGAGGTTGGAGCAGGGAGCGCTGGGAACTGAGACCCAGGAGCTTGGGGGTGACCGGCTCCAGGAGCGCTAGCGGTCCCCCTCTGTCCCGGAGAATATGCAGCTCCGTGAACTACTCCCTGTCCGGGAAAGATTATGGGTATCCTTACCCATTGACTGAGGTGTCCCGCTCTTGCCAGGGACTCGATCTCATCCTTCAGCTGAAGACATTCGTTTGTGGTGTGCCCCACGTCTCCGTGGAACTCACACCTCTTATTGGAGTCTCGCGGACGCCTTCCTCCGTGAGACACTTTCGAGGGCTTCCTGTAGTTGACCATATTACAGGTCGCCCGATAGACATTCTCTCGTGAATCTATTAAACTGGTGTACTCCGTGAACTTGGGCTCATAGTCCTTCCGGGGTTTCTTTGAATGGTCTCCCCGGTTGGAGTTTCTTCCGCCTCGTTTATTCCGCGATTGGCTCAGATTTCGTTCTGGGCCTTCTGCTTGCGGTTGCGATGGTCCGGGAGCGATACTACATCCTGTTTGTACAGCTCCGTACCCAGAGAAATGGGTTTGACTCGGCGTCTGAGCAGACGCGGAAGGCCCATACACTCTTGGAGTGAACTGGGCTCCTGGAAGCGTGAGGGCTGGCGCGGGAGCTTGCGAAGCAAAGCTCGGCACGGTCGCCGAAGGTGTCGGAGCTAGGGGAACTCCAAAGGCCTGCCAGTAGGCATCCTCAAGGTTGATGATTCCCTGAGCTTTTGACATGAATTCAGACAGCGTTTCTGCCCGTCTCCTTTGCATTTCCCCCCATAGCAGGGAGCCGACAGTAAGGCCCGATTGAAGGGCGATCAGCTTCATGTCGTCGCTGACCTTGGTCTTAGCAGCAGCTTCCATCATTCTCTGAATGAAATCTTTGAGGTTCTCATTGGGTAGCTGCTTGATGTTGGTTAAGGAACCAACCTCCATGTCGTGGTCTCGGGCAGCAATGAACTGCCTTCTGAATGCGGACTGTAGCTCCTTCCAACTGTGGATGGATCCGGGAGCTAATCTCTTCCACCAGTCCTCCGCGGACTTGGTAAGGGTGAGTGAGAAGCACATGCATTTGGCATCCTCACTGACGCGCGCCACTTGCATCATTTTGTTGTATTTAGCTAGATGGGTGCGCGGGTCTGTCCTCCCCTCATATAATTCTATGTGAGGCATTTTGAAGTTATCCGGGAGGGACGTTTCCGCGATCCTCCGAATACATGGTTCCGGGTCCTCCTCCTCGGAGTCTGACAGGGCCCCACTTTGCTTCCGAAGCAGCTTGGTCAAGGCAGCGATCTGTTCCTCGAGCCTCTTTGTATCACTCTCTGGGAGGTCACGTCCCCGGAGCTTGTCATTAAGATGATTTCGCAGGTCATCTCCGCGAGGCCGGGCCTTTTCTCCTTTGGCCTTTTCATACTTGGCCTCCAACCTTCTTCTTAGGTCCTCCGTGGACCAGCTATCTTCGGAGTGCGTGTCCGCAGCCCGACCATCCTGGTTGACGGAATCACTGGGGCGGTTGTTCCTTCCCCTAGGCCTGGGTGCCTTAGCACCGGGCCCTTTAGGCACAGAGTGCCCCCTTGGGGCTGAAGGACGCCTGGGCTTAGGAGCGCCAGAGACCTTTTGCACGCGGGGGGGGCAGTCGACCTGGTGATTCACGCCTTTAGGAGGTGCAGGGGCGTTAGTGCGCACAGGCTCCCCAACCTTTTCTTTGCCCTTGTTAGGGGCGGCTTTGGATGGTCCAGCAACGGCTGGATCCGGCATGGTGGCATCAGCACCACCTAGAACAGAGGCATCCTCGTCCGAGTCGCCTAGATCTCCGAACTTGCTTTGGAGGCGCTCCATTATGCTCTGCATTTTTTCGGAGACGCGCTCCTGCTCAGCAAGCTTGGCCTTAGTGACCACCAGTTCTTCGGCTACTTGGACCAGTTCTGGATCCTTCTCGTAGTAGTAGCCGTCTTTGTAGTAACCGTCTCGCACATACTCTTCTTCGCTTTCTAAGTATGTCGTATCTTCAGTACTGACCCGATCCTGGCGGGATGTCGGGTCTTCACCTTGGTGGTTCGAGGGTTCGTTTTGTACCACATCTTCCATCATAGTATCGGGGTTGACCCTAGCATTTTTGTCAACCGCAGATTTTCTCGTAGTCACCATCTTTTCAGTACGCAGAAAAAGAGCTGACTAACAACTTCCTACAGCTCTCAATGAAAGCACCAAAATGTTTACCGAGTTTTTCGGAAACGAATATGAACGGAATAATAAAAAGATAAGAACTGTAGAAGTGCAGAAATGTAAATAAACAAACAGTGTTTTTACGTGGTTCAGGCGTTAACGAGCCCTAGTCCACGAGTCGATGTTATTATACTTGTAGAGAATAACAGTTAAACAGCTGGTGTACAAGAAACTCACAACCTCACAGTGTTTCTCTCGGGTTCTCTTGGAGAAGATGAAGCTAGAGAGATTTTAGTAGAGTTCTTGCTATGTGATTTGTTGGCCGTCCCCACTATCGTAAAATGAGGGGGTCTTTATAGCTAGGGTTTTGGATTAGGGTTTTTCTCTACTCACATGAGTCTTAATTACACCAGCCATAAATAGGGGATACAATTACCATAGTCGCCTGGCTACCAGGCTCTATGTGGGTATATTTACGTGAAAGTATGGGGAATGCACAAAGGCAGCCGTCTTTTCCAAGTTGTCAGCGGAACAGTAGGCGAAATGGTACTTTTAGGCGTGCTGGGATGTGTGCGGCCTTGACCTGTCGGGCGTGTCAGGCGGGATCCTGTGTCAGGCGGATATCATTCCAACTATGCCTCCTCCATGACTCGACCGCTTGGTCTTGTTCCGTGCGAGGCACGGAACTGTTTCCGCGAAGGCAACCTGAAGAGCTTCTCCTGGAAGGAGCTTCCCCGAAGGATATCCCTTCGGGAGTCCGGGAGAGTTGACGAGCTTCCGTGTCGCGTTTGCTTGAAAGAGTAAGCCGGACACTAAACGGGAGAGGCGAAGCCTTTCTGTCCATCCGCGAGCTCTGGTCACCTACCGTGAAAGACTTTGATAATTCTGCTTCCCCGAGGATATCCATCTAAACGCTATCCGGAAATCTGGATAACAGGAAGGTAGGATCTTTATTTATTTTCTTTATGTATGTTTTTGACTTTGTTTGAGAACTAATCCCCTCTTATTCTTTTCAGGTGAAGAGATGGAACAAACCAGAGCTGTTGACCTCCGTACCGCTTCCAGGCCGGGAAAACCGACTCGGGCTCTATCGTGAAGAGGCCCAGACTTACGAAGAAGCCCCCCCTGGTAGCGGGAAATGCTCTAAATCCCCTGCTGAGGGGAATGGCACAAGCTCGACTCCTCTTATGTCTTCCGCTTCTCAGAGGAGGATTCCTCCTCCTCCTCCTCCACCTCAGTTCACGCCTCGGGATCAAGTAATACAAGCTGATCCTCCTTCTCCTCTTGCCCCAGCTGCAACTGTCCGAATACCAGTAGATCCCCAGGATCTAGAGAAGATCCTTGAAGCCTTTCGGGGGATCCTTTACAAGACAGTGAGCCACATGGTGGGGCACGCCTATAAGGCCTCCTCGAGGGACTTAAGGACAATCAAGGAGCGGAGCCCGAAGAACGTCATGAAGTCAACCTTGGGGATGAACCTCACAGTAAGTTATCCTTCCTTGGTGACATCTTTCTTTTTAATGTGTCAAAGGATATATCTTACTTGCCTTATTATTTTGCAGTCTGGCCTGGCTCAATATCGCAGTATAGTCCGGGCTAGGGCTAGAAATGATGAGCTCCAGGCCGAAATCAATGCCGCCAAAGCTGCCTTTGCGACTACTCAAAAGAGCGAGTATGATGCCAAGTTTGCCCTCGCCTCGTCCCAGGATAGCAAGCAGGCTGCAAAGATTTCCTTGGCTGCTCTCCAAGCTCAAACTACACAACTACAGGCCGATGTTGATGAAGCCAAAGCAAAACTGCTCGAGGTCGAGGCTGCAGCCAAAGAAGAGAAGGCGACCTCATTGTTGTCCATGGAAGATATGTTGTACCATTGTTGGGCCTTTAACCAGGATGGCAACTTTTCTTTCATGGCTCCCGTACTATGGGATCCGTACCTTGAAAAATTCAAGGCTCGAATCTTGCAAGAACTGTCAGAAACGGGGGATGCTTCTGCGGCGGGCGAGCCAGAAGGCGAGGAGGTTACATCCTTAGAGCGACCTGGAGGAGATCAATGACAAAAATATTTTTTCTTTTTGTTTTTATTTTTTATTTGTTTGTAAAAAAACTCCCTTGGGCTCAGTTCGAGGTTTTTCTCCTCGAGACAATTTTATTTTCAATTTATATATCTAATCTCTTTTATCTATTCATCTTTCCTTTATTATCTCTCATGTTTATGACTCCTTAGACTTGTACACACGAGATTTTAGGAATCAATTTTTAAATCGGGATAGATATTTTAAGCTCGGTTATATCCAAACTTTATGTGTTGATTTATATCATACCCGTTAAGAATCACGCCTTGGACCTGGTTATTTCCAGGATTTAAACTTAGTTCATGTTAGGTGTATTGATAACTCGAGCTTTAAAAAGCCCTTGATTTTAAACAATTATCCCAACTTTCCAAGTTTTGTACCTGGTTGTATCCATCGTTTTGAGTGATTAAAACTTAGTTCGTGCTAGGTTTATTGACATCTCGAGCTCTTAAAAAGTCGTCGAATAACCAATTTTTCAAGCTTCTAAGTTTCTAACCTGGTTGTATCCAGGGTAATTTTATACCTGGTTGTATCCAGGGTTTTAAGTAATTTAAACTTATCCAATGATCTTATTCTGATCCACCTCGAGTTATAAGCCCCCCAAGTAACTAGAATGTAGAGACTTTCTTGGTTGCTTTTACAACCATCACTACACGAGCTAAGACAACCTTAACAAGAAAAATCATTTAAAAATCCATCTATTATTTAATTAAATGGATTTTATAATTAAGCCTTACATGGATGACTATACTATTGATAATAATTTTTTAAATGCATGGCATTCCAGGTTCGTGGGACTATCTCCCCATTCAGCCAAGCAATCTTGAAGGTTCCTTCACGCAAAACTTCCACGATCTAATACGGTCCTTCCTAGTTCAGGCCTAAAATGTTGTCCTTGGGATCTTTATTCGCCAAAAAGACCCTTCGGAGAACCTCATCGCCTAATCCAAAAATACGTCTCTTGACTTTAGAGTTAAAGTAACGAGTGACTTTTTGTTGATAATGGGTGAGCTGTAACTGCGAATCCTCTCGTTTCTCGTCAATCAGGTCGAGAGATGTGTTAAGTAACTCATCATTTCGCTCCTGGCTAAATGTCTTTTTCCTGTGAGTGGTTACCATTGCTTCGACTGGAAGGACGGCCTCACTTCCAAAAGTTAAGGAGAAGTTCGGTATGCCCAAAGTACTTGTGGGAGCTACTCAGACCATACTCATTTGGCCTCATCTAATTTTTTCTTAAGGCTCGCCTTTAGGGTTTTGTTCACAGCCTCGACCTGCCCATTAGCCTGTGGATATGCTACTGAGGAGAAACTCTTAATAATGTCGTACTTTTCATAGAAGTTAGTGAAGAGATCACTGTCGAATTGGCTCCCATTGTCCGACACGATCTTTTTAGGAAGCCCAAACCGACATACAATATTATTCGCCACAAAATCCAGGACTCTCTTTGAAGTGATGGTTGCCAAAGGCTCGGCCTCTACCCACTTCATGAAATAGTCGATTGCCACCACTGTGTAACGAACTCCTCCCTTGCCCATTGGTAGGGACCATATTAGGTCGATTGCCCACACCGCAAATGGCCATGGGGAAGAGATCATCGTTAGCTCAATTGGAGCAGCTCGGGCAACTGTGGCAAAGCGCTGGCATTTGTCCCATTTCTGAACATACGAGATGGAGCCTTTCTTTAAGGTCGACCAAAAATAGCCCTGCTCAATATTTTTAATGCTAGGTTTGGCCCCACAGCATGATCTCCACAAAAGCCTTCATGCACTTCTTGCAGAATGGTTTTAGCCTCCTCAAGAAGAACACACCGTAGGAGAGGCAATGAATGATGTATAATGTACCATCCATTATCACATACCTCAGAGCTTGATAGAGTACTTTTCTTGCATCCTTTCTTTCCTCAGGTAGCCTTCCCATTGTGAGGTATTCCATTATGGGGGTCATCCAAGTTGGTTTTGTGTCGATCATCTCGACCTCTATCATTTTTTCTGTCATGCTCGGACTCTCTAAGAACTCCACTGGAACAACATTCAAAGTCTCAACTTCCTTGGTGGTGGCAAGCCTTGCCAAAGCATCAGCATTAGAGTTCTGCTCGCGAGGTATCTGTTCAACAGTACTGTACTCGAATTCGGATAGCTCCCCCTTCACCTTAGCTTGGTAAGATTCCATCTTGCTACACCCCCAACACCTGATTAACCACGAGCTGAGAATCAATATAACACTTGACGGCCTTCGCTTTGAGCTCCTTCACCACTCTCAGTCCAGCCAGTAAGGCCTCATATTCGGCTTCGTTGTTAGATGCTTCGAATCTGAATCTCAGAGTTGTATGGAATTGATGCCCTTCTGGGGAGATTAATATGATCCCAGCTCCTGATTCGTTCTCATTTGATGATCCATCTACGAATATTTTCCACAACTCTTGCACCGGTTCCCTCAAAAGTTCCTCTTGAAATTCAGTGCATTCAACCACAAAATCAGCAAGGGCCTAACTTTTGATTGAGGTTTGTGGCATGTACAATATCTCGAACTGGCTGAGTTCAACTGCCCATTTTAAAAGATGTCCCAATGTTTCAGGTTTCTGCAACACCTGCCTTACAGGTTGGTCGGCCATGACATTGATTGAATGGGACTGGAAATATGGTCGAAGCTTCCTGGAAGCCAATATCAAACAGAATGCCATCTTTTCTATCAATGGATTTTGTGATTCATCTCTGAGAAGTCTCTTGCTTATATAATACACCAATTTTTTAGCACAGTCTTCTTCTCGAACTAACATGGCACTAACTGCATTTTCTATTACGGCCAAATAAAGGAAAAGAGGCTCCCCAGACATCGGCCAAGTGTGTTTTAAGGTCGAGGAATGCCTACTCTCACTCCTCAGTCCTTTCAAATTTCTTATTTCCCCTTAGCAAGTTGTAGAATGGCAAGCACTTGTCAGTGGATTTCGAAATAAAACGATTCAAAGCTGCCACCCTTCCAGTCAGGCTTTGAACTTCTTTGCGCGACTTGGGCAAGGGCATTTCTAACAGTGGTCTGATTTTATCAGGATTCCCCTCTATCCACCTCGTATTGACTATGAACCCCATAAATTTTACTGATGCTACTCCAAAAGTACACTCTTGGGGATTCAGCCTCATACCATACCTCCTTAAGATTTCAAAAAATTCTTTCATATCAGATACATGGTTACCAGCAATCTTAGATTTGACAAGCATATCATCGACATACACTTCCATATTCCTCCCGATCTGATCAACATTTTGTTGACTAATCGCTGATAGGTAGCTCATACATTCTTCAGCCCGAAGGGCATGACTTTGTAACAATATACGTTTGTTGGGGTCATAAAGCTAGTATGTTCTTGGTGCGCCAGATTCATTGCGATCTGGTTATATCCAGAATACGCATCCATAAAAGACATGAGCTCGTGACTCGCCATGGCATCTACCAACTGATCAATCCTTGGCAGTGGGAAGCAATCCTTGGGGCAAGCTTTGTTCAGGTCGGAGAAATCGATGCAGGTCCTCCATTTTTCGTTTGGCTTTGGGACCAGCACGGGATTGGCAACCCAGATCGGGTATTTTTCTTCCCGAATAAACCCGCACTTTAACAATCGAGCTACTTCTTCCTCAAGTGCTTCAGCTCGGACTGTTCCCAAATGCCTCTATTTTTGGGATTTTCCAGGCATGTTCTTGTCCAAGTTTAGAGTGTGCATGATTACACTCGGGCCTATTCCCACTATATCTTCATGTGACCAGGAGAAAACGTACAGATTCTCTTGTAAGAAATTGATCAGCTCCTTCTTCCTTTCATCATCAAGATTTTTTCCAATCTTAACAACTCTTGAGGCCTCTTTGGGATCTATACTTACTTCCTTGAGCTCCTCAATGGCCTGGAGCTCTGACCTGTCCTCGCCCATTCATGGGTCAATGTCATCATGTGGGACGATATTGTTGTCCTTTGCTTCTTGAGGTTCTTCCATCCCACAAGTGTCTTCCACTTCCTGGGACTCCTGACCTTCGTCACTTATGGCCATAGCTTGCTGCTCGGGTTGTGATTTTCCCTTCATATAAATGCTATAGCATTCCTTGGTAGCGAGATGATCACCTCTGGCAGTGCATATCCCCGCAGCTGAGGGGAACGTGATTGCTAGGTGGCAAATAGAGGTTATGGCTTCAAATGCCATCAACGCAGGTCAGCCCAAAATTGCATTGTATGCAACTGGACAGCCGATCACAATGAACTCGAGTAACTTGGAGACAGTTCGCGAGCCTTCTCCCAATGTTACCACTAATTCAATCATTCTGATGGCAGCCGACCCTTCACCAGAAATCCATATAGAATCATTGAGGTCGCCTTCAGCTCTATTACAGACAACCCCATCTTTTCCAAGGTAGACCTAAAAAGCAGATTCACAGAACTCCCGTTATCTACTAGTGTCCTCCGTACTCTTCGATTGGCGAGTTGAACGGTTATGACCAAAAGGTCATTATGTGGGAAATGAACGTGACTAGCATCCTCTTCTGTAAATATTATTGTTGTTCCAGGACGAACTCCACTCCGTTATGGAATTTTAGTTCGTTAATGTACCTCTTCTGGGAACCTCTACTCGTGCCTGCCAAATGGGGTACTCCCGAAATGGTGGCTATATCTCCCCCTATTATCGAAGGAGGGTCGTCCTGATTCGCTTGAGCTTCGTCTTGATTCATTGGAGCTTCAAGAACTGACGGAGGATTTTGTCCAGTGGGCTGACTAGGGAGCACTCGATTTCGAGCATATTTGGCTAAAGGTCCTGCCCTAATAAGGGTCCTGATCTCATCCTTCAGCTGTCTACAATCATCAGTGTTGTGTCCGATATCGTTGTGAAATCGGCAGAACTTCAAAGGATCTTTCTTTGCTCTTTGGTTTTTTAGTGGTTCTGGCTTCTTCCATGGAAGGTGAGTAGAATTGGCTAGGAAGATGCGCTCCCTAGTATCCGTGAGGTCGATATAGGTTGCATAAACAAGCTTGAATTTTTCCCCGAACTTTTTTTTTTGTTCTGCTATGGTTGCCCTCACTATTTCCCTTCCTCTTATTATTTCCCCCTTGGTTATTCTGGGTAATGGTTTGAGTCATAGCTGCAACATCTGTTACCACTCCAATAGGCTGGATAGGGTTCTGGCTGGTTCCTGTGACAAAAGCTCGCGCCTCTTCCAAGTTAACCCATCTATGAGCTCGTGACAAGAACTCGTCCACACTATTAACTCTTTTTCTCTGTAATTCTTGCCACAAGTCACCTCCAACAAGGATTTCTGTCCTCATTGCCATGATTCTAGAGCTATCATCAGCATCTCTAGCTCATGGAGTGACATTGGCAAACCTACTTAGATATGCCTTCAACGGTTCGCCAGGTTGTTGCTTTCCATTAGCCAATGAATCAGCCTTGATCCGAGTTGTCTGGGAAGCCCTGTATGCTCTCTTGAAATCAGCAGAAAACTTCTTCCACGAGCTAATCGATTGCCTCTTGTATTATTTAAACCACTGCCTGGCTGGCCCAATTAGAGTTGAGGGGAATAAAATGCACCTTAGATCGGGTTCGACGTTGTGGGCCATCATCATGGTGTTAAACATCCCAAGGTGATCATACGGATCCCCATCTCCATCAAACTTTGACAGGTGTGGCATTCTGAAGCCCATCGGATATGTGGTCGCCGCAATATTTGAAGCAAAAAGCTCGAGCTCATCCTCTGAGTCACAATCATCTTTGTTTTTTTCATATAGAAGCTTCTTCATTTACTCTTCAATCTTAGCTAACCTCTCCAGGGTTTGGTCCCTAGTCCCTAGGTTATTTTGGGGTTATTCAACAGCTCCCATCCTATCATACGCGTTTGATGGGTTGTTGTCCCTCCAAGCTCGAGTTTGGTTTGGTGGGGCATTCCCATTATCACATACTATGGAAGGGACTTCTTCTTGATGAGTGTGACTAACATCCTTATCTCGAGCTGAATTTCTTCTCTGCGAATTCAGGCGATCACGCAGATCAGGCTGTGAATCGTACCGAGGATTTTGTGCTAAACTTAGATGATATCTTAGATCGCCCTCAGACCTACCACTTCAACGAATTTCAATCCAATAACTTCCATTTGCGAAGCTTACAGTTCGCAGTTGACGCCGAGGATCTGGATTTTCAACACGTGTCTGTGGGACATAGGTATGGGCAGACGGACAAGGGTTTCTCCTACTGTCTCCATAAGCAGGAATGTCCCGCGTGGGCCGAGCTGGTGTTGGATGTCTAATAGGTGATGGGGGATGCCTTATTGGCAGAGCAATCCTTATCCCATCAGGGCGAACTAAATTAACCCGCCTCTGTTCTGCCCCATTATTTCTAGCTCTTTGCGCCTAGCAATCCGATCGTGACACAGGAGGGTTAGTTGGAACATTCTATCTCTGTGAGCCTATCCAAGCCCTTCCTCATCAGTTGCCATGGGTATTCCTAGGAGTGTGTGAAGGAGGCACAGAACATGGGGTCCCAGTTCTAACCGATCGACTAACGTGCTGATGACCCCTATGAGGGCCACTAGGTTAAGCATCTTGGTGATGTCGCGCTATTGGCACTGAACTTGGGGTGGCAGTTCTGACTGACCTTCTTGGTTTGGATCGGTTATTTATGTGGGACTTATGAGACCAACTTTGCCTCTTTTCGGCATTAACGTCGGTTGCAAGAGGGGGTAACCGAGCCAAAACCTCCTCAATTTGCTTGTTTACCTTAGCAAGATGGCTTCTTAACTGCATATTTTCAAACTCAACTATAGTTAAGTAGTCTGGGTTTGGATTTGGTGGCAATGACGCCGAACTCCCAGTATCGTCGTGACCTGCCGGTTGCTTTCCCGGACGTTGCTGAACTTCAGGGCCATGCTCATTTGAAACAGTGGTATGATGGGCCTCCTGCCCACTAGGCTGTTCTATCTCATTGTCCTGCATGGAGTGAGTGACCACCATGATGAGATTTGACTGGGATTTTGATGAAAGCACTAATTCCGCCCTCTAAATGATAGCACCAAACTGTTGACGCGATTTTTTTCCAACAATGTATTTAAGAAATAATAAGGTTGATTAGTGCTTAAGAATAAACCAAAATATGAAATGAATTCACAAGAACACAAATCTTTTTACGTGGTTAAAATCCACCTAGTCCACGAATCTATATTATTATGGTTTCTCTCTCTAGTTTGGCAGAGTTTTAGTATTACAGAATAATCGTCCTTTTCCCTGCCCAATATTCTCAGTATTTATAGAAAAATTCCATGGACAGGTTTGGGTAACCGCGTGAGTCAATCATGGATTTACATATTTATTACATTTAATACAAACAATTCCCATTTATACTGGGATATGATTTGATCACAAAATAAATGGTTTCCTAATATCTGGGACATTAAATATGACAGGCTAGTCATAAATAAGTGTATAAAAGTACCCGAGTCTTTGGGGATCCACAGGTACGCAGTATATTTGAATTATCACGAGTTGTATATCTCTCGGAGCTCATACTTCGGCAGCCATTTGAATATCATGAGCTCGTGCTTCACAACCTTCATGTCTATAGCTCGGGTTAATCCTAGGACACCTAACACCACGTGCCCATGTGAAACCGGAGTTGCTTACATGGACAATAAACAGATCATTTCCTTGGTCATTTATTTTCCAGCTTTACCCGAGCTGAGTGAAGGACTCGTGCTGAAATTAGGGTACAACATAGAGATTTAAGATCATATACAATGAATAAAATAGTTATTAACATATTAAAGTAAGGATTCTTTAATGAATGATTACTAGTACGGTTTACTAAGCATACGGGATGCAAGTAGTCTAGATTCGGATTACTGATGTGGATAGACATCTTGGTAATTAATTATGTGATAAATAGTTAAAATTGCAAAGGAATTAATTTTTCGGGGCAAGGAAATAATTATGTGATAATTATGGGCAATTGATTAATTCTGAATTATTAATTATTTAAATGTATAGTATTTATTTTGAAAAACTATATGTTAAAATAAATATTAATCATGTTTTGATTAATATAAAGAGATATTAATAATTATCTTATTTATAATAAGATATTTATTTATTTATAACTAATAATTTAAGATAAAGTTAATTTTGAATTGATTGATATTTATTTTGAGATAAATATATTTTCTCAAATATTAATTAAACAAACAAATGAGAAAATCAAAGAAATCTCAATATGTGGCATACGACACACTCACTGTACAGTGAGTTTGTGTGGCGCCACTCAGGGATAGAAAATATCCCTGAGATTTGAATTTTGAATTTCAAATTAATTTGTTTATTTAATTATATTTTACTATTTTTTAAATATTATTTCAATTAAATAATTAAATAAGTTGTAACTGAATAGTTTTATTTCAAATAAAATAAAGATTGTTGACGCCATTTTTCGTCAACTTAAAAAAGGAGAGCAATTAAACAAGAATATACCAGAGAAAATGAATAAAAAGAATGAAAACAAGATCTTTTTACGTGGTTCAGTAGTTAAAAATCTGCCTAGCCACGAGTCTATATTATTAGCTCTTTGGAGTCTTCTGGAAACTTTTAGAGAATAGTTGCTCAGAGTTTTCTCACTAAATCTCAATATTTCAGTCCCCTACAAATGAAGTTTACATCTCTATTTATAGAGAAGGTTTCAGAATTCGTTCCCACATATTTCGGGAAGATATTCTGTAAATTAAATAAAAAAATGCCAATAAATGCATTATTTGCTATGCACGTGGTGATATCCCATAAAATGTGGGATATAATAACAATATTACATTAGATCCCTTAAATATTGGGAATTTATAACAATAAATTCATTCACACTCAACTGATGTGTTCGGATGCTGGATCCATGTGTCTTCGAGACCGTTTGTCTATTATGAGCTCGTCATCTCACTTCGCCTATGCTCCCAACAAGTAATCATTGACAAAGTCGTCACCTTCAAGCTTACTCCTCTCGAGCTCAAACCATCTTGTTTGAGGGCAGGAGATGCATCAAGAAACTTATACAAGTGTCGAACCCTTACTTATTGTGAGTTGCGAGTTCACTTTATAGGCTCGAAACACCTTCGAGGCTACATACTATTCGAGCTTATGAGATCTCTGACTAGTGGACCTCATAATGACCTTGCTTATTTCGAGCTTACACCTTACGAACCAAACTTTCGAGGTCAAAGTTCCCATTCTCGAAATTTGGGTGTAACATTTTTCCCCCTCAAAAGTATCAGTTCGAATCCCATGAGAAGGAAACTTTTGAATTGCCCCTTTTTGAAAACTAAACTACCCAGCACACTCGAGTGTGGACACGCGTCAGCCACAGGTTGCTCAATCAAAGTACTTTTGTACTTTTTGAGCACACCCACGTCCTTTCACGTTCCAGCTTTTTGCCGCCAGTGTTACATTCGCACATGACCGTTGGATCAAATACCAAATCCAGCCAAAGGCCCAGATTAGCTCGACCTTTGATCTCCTCTTGTGACACATATATATAACTGGGTCGTCCCTTTCTTCTTCATTTTAACATTTTAAGTTTCAGAAAGAAAAACCAAAGCCAAAAAATCCTTTTTCCTCTTTGCATGTTTT
Source organism: Humulus lupulus (assembly GCF_963169125.1). Taxonomy (NCBI): domain Eukaryota; kingdom Viridiplantae; phylum Streptophyta; class Magnoliopsida; order Rosales; family Cannabaceae; genus Humulus; species Humulus lupulus. The sequence goes on along the minus strand of NC_084800.1, from coordinate 141,671,867 downwards.
CTAAACCGAGAAAACAAAACAATCTTGGCATGTTTAACTCCGTGAGATCACTCTTGCAACCACTCCTTCAGTCGTTGATTTCATTGTATGTGCAAGCTTCAGTGTGTAAGTTTCATGTTCTTGACCCCATACATTTATTTTTTTCGTGCATTTTTATGTTTCTGCTGCACCGGGAACGTATTTACTAGTTTCTCACTAGTTTTATAAGAATATTCGTAGCAATTAGTAATCTCAACCACATTTTTTAGCTGATATTGCGTAAATTTTGGGTTCAAAATCTTTGATATCATGGGTTTTAAACCCAAATTTAGTTCAAAAGACGTAAATGTAAGATTTTTTATTTTTTAAAACTACAGATAAGGTATCGTGTAGACCAAGAAATTGGGTACTGAATTAGGGTTTTAAATTGCACGTTTCCCAAAATTATCACCTTTTTGAGTAACCGTCAACTTTTTCCCTAGAAATTCAAGATTCTTAAAATGAATTTACTTTCCCTCCTTCGCGTCAAATACACGGTCGAAGCCCGAACCTTACAATGGCTCAGGGTTTTTCCTCAAGTTCGACCTGTTCTTTCGAGATTTCGGTCTCGATCGAGCTTATTCCGTGATTTTGGGCATTCGAGCTCGAATCACTTAAAATTTTACTCTAATTTCTTGTGTACCTGGCCCTCACCATTTTCTTTCTTGCTAGATGTCGCAGAATTCTGAAAAATGATGGGGGTCAGTGCTCACAGTTCCTTATTCCCCGAAAACTCCAAGTCTAGAATCTCCCTTCACTCAAAACCAGTGGCTAATTTGCAAACATAAAGTAAGGTGCGAGCAAGAAGATATTCGAGCTCACATCCGGCGTCAAATCGACGAGGTCGAGGAGAGGAAAAGGAGGAAACTTCAGGTTGCAATCTATCCAGACCGGGACCCCGAACTTAGACCGGTCCCTCTCGACCCCACGCTCAAAGTACCTACAAGCCTAGTGAGCTTACTTTTTTCTGATGGAGGATTCATCAAACCGTCCATCCACCTCACGACCTGCTACTATTCCTACCTCCAGGGAGGAATTTTTCGAGGCTGAGCATTACTGGAGCTCAGTTACTTCATTAAGACAAATCTCTGACATCCTGGCTCGCCATGTCCTAGGATTGTCAGGGTCGCTGAGGTGTCGAGCTCCTACCTCCAATGAACGAAGCTGCTACGCCCTGGGTAATGGTCGTCCCAACAATAAACTTAAGCTCGCGGCCTGGAGTCGCAAGCATATGAAGGCAGGGGCTCTACTGTCCTTGAAATCCTTTTTTAAGGATTTTCTGGATTTTGTTGGGCCCGCGCCCTTCCAACTCCAGACCAATTCACACAGGGTCTTATAAGCCCTGAGGCTGTACCACGAATTAAAGTGGGAAGGACCTTCACCAAGAGAGATCCTGTATCTCTTTTGCCTGAAAAGCAACCCCTCCCGAGCTAGGGGAGGAGACGACTTCTACTACCTGTCGAGCTATCCCAAGGAGAAGAAAATTTTTTAAGACATGCCCAACCATCCCCCCAACTTCAAATTGGCCTTCTTTTGGACAGATGGAATGGCTCTGTTGAAGTTCTATTCATTCCAACGAATTCGTAAGTACATATCCTCCCTTCTTTTCATGCTTGATTAATGTTTAGGCTCAATCTTATTGATATGCATCCGTTTCTTCAGCCATCTATCACCACCCTACTCCTACAGACTCAATGAGGGAGCACAAGGAAGCTTTGCTCCAGCTATTGTACAGTAGGCGTTCTCTATCTTATCTCCTTCATGAAGATAAGCTTCGAGCCTGCAGCCTTCTAGAGCAAGATCAATCGACGGATGACGCCACCTACCAAAAATACACTATGTGGGAGCATGTACCACTCCCTACTGACAAGCTTCCTCTGAAGTAGAGGTCAACGAGCTCGAGGGCCCAATCCCTAGTTCATTGCCACAGGAGTCCGTGCTCGGGAAATGATGCGAACGACGAGGCTTCGAGCTTGAGTGACTGAGGTAAAGTCATTCTTAGCTTGGCCTTGTGGTCTCCTTCCCTACTATAATATAAACCCGACACCCTGATCCTATTCCCGAATTCCAGGGATAATTTCCATGTATGATCTTGGGTAGACAATATGGTTCATAGATTCGATAGTTGGCTAGGGAAATACAAAACTACGTATAGTTTAATTGAAGTTTGGGATGGGGTAGTTGTTCAATACGAAACAAATGATTATAGAGACCTTTTGAGGTTAACTTCCACATATAGGGAAGGGACTCCCCCAGCCTCCTCTGAAGAAAGGCGGATTACATGGTCGTCGAGCACGAGCTTGGGGGAGAGTTCCAGTTAGGTTTCTCGTCACTTGAAAATTTGTTTCCATTAAATGTTTGCTTCATATTTACTTTAGTATTTTGAGCTCGTATACTAACTTGTGACTCATTTATGCAAGCAATATGGACTCTGACCTCGATAACATGCTCAATTGCCATTCGGGAGCCAAAAAAAGCAAACGCCCGAGGGTGTCACAAAAAACGGGACGGCCAGCTAAGGTCCCAAAAAGGGCTAAGGTGACTCCTCCTCTAGGTCCCCAAGGCTCGAGCCAAGTTGTGACCACAGACCCCCAGGTTGGGGTACCTGCCGAAGTCGCTCCTTCTCTGCCTCCTGCCACCCAAATCCTTCAGATGACCGCACCAGCTCCGAAGAAGCCAGTTCCCACTCGAGAGCACTTATTATCGATTTTGACTCATTCTGATGAGTATGTTATCGACAATGCTGCGGGGACCCACGGAGTCACTCTAGGCTCGGACATTCTATCTCGAGTGGGTCAAAGCTTCAGCAATCTCGGGGCTCCTCAGTGGCAGTTCTTGACCAACGTACGAGACTCCAGTGCCCTTTATGACAATGGTACCGAGCTCATCTGCTCGGTAATTTTTCTCCTACTTTGTTGTTATTTGTTTGGGTTTTACCTGGCATATGCTCTGACCCAAGTTGTTTGTGTATAGGCCCTTGCTGTATTTGCTCAGCTAAATTACAAGCTGAACAATGAGGTTCATTCAAGCGTGTCCTATGCTCAAGATTTGAAGAATCTCCAGCTCAAGCTCACTGACGAGTTCAAAGCTGCCAAGTCAAGGAGCTGGAAAAGTTAAATGCTAAGCTCAAGGAGGAGAAAAATGCCACCTTCGACATAATGGAGGGTGAAAAGGCTCGCCTCCTCAAAGAATTCAAGCAAAAGAAGGATCGCGCAGTAGACACGGCCATGTACAGAATCGTGGCCAACAATGCCGACCTCGATACAAGCTTCCTAGATACCCTGGAGGATGAGTTCTTGGCGAGGTGGCAAGCTCGATTGGAGGTAGAGGAAGCTAAGGAGGAGGCTAAAAAGGCTAAGGAGATGCCAGATGCCGCCGAGGGGGATGCTCCTGCTTCCTAGAAGCGAGATCATGGGTTGCGTCCCATTAAAAAAAATTAATAGTTAATTTTTCTTTTTTATGCACCTGGGGCAAAAACAATTTATAGCTTGTATAAGAGTTATTTTTTGTTTGTTCAAACTTTTACATTTGATATCTTTAATTTTATGTTCGGCTTTTACTTTAATATTTTTTCTTCACATTCCTAGGTCAAAATATTTTGAGCAACTTATATTAAAATTTTGCCTTTATGTTTGCTTATTCATACAAATATCTGTTGGATTTAAGCTTGAGTTTCAATGCATTTATACACAGTTTGCTCGATATATCCATGTCCGATCTTGTTATTTGTCATGGTCGGACCTTACTTTTACCTCGCACTCGAAAGTACTTATGTGGCATGTAAGATAGGTAGTTTAGTTATATCTTGATTTTTCTAGTCACTTTTCCTCTTCCTCGAATAGCTCCTTAAGGTTATGAGGTCAAAACTATTTTTTTGCAAAATATTCCAGCCTCAATCTCGACTTAGCTTGAAGTTGGTTTATTTATGCTCCAACTTTGTCGATTAGTTTTAGCTGGTTTATTCCAAACCTATTTAGCTCGTGTTTGGTATGTAATCCATACACTTGTATTTATTTTTTTATTTTTTTTTTTAAATAATCTAGTTGTGTCTAGATCATCTTAGCTTGCGTATCTGGTTATATCCAAACACTTATAACTTTAATAATCTGTTTATGGCCTAGATCATCTTAGCTCGCGCATACACTTGTAACCTTTATGTCGGGTTAATGATCCAGACATTTGCTAGTTTACGTGCATACAACATTTTCGTGTCGGGTTAACCATCTAGACATTTTTATTTTATGTTATTTATTTTTTCAAACTCATGGTATCATTGTATACCACTGATGCCCCCTTAATATCATATGAGTGTGATCATAGGTTATTGAATTAAGAGAGTTTGCAAAAAATGCAACATTAAATATAGAAAATGACCTCTGATCAAAATCGAACATTTTATTAATAAAAATTCTATAAAAACAAACATGCTTGGTTACAATGAGACATCATTCCTCCACTATTGATAGTAAGGTCGTAGATGCTCGCCATTCCAAGCTCGCGGTACCAATTCTCTGTTTAATCTGGCCAATTTATATACTACAGGTCGAATAATGGACTCAATTTGGTAAGGTCCTTCCCAATTAGGTTCGAGTACGCCAGCAGATGGGTCCCTTGTAGCTAGGAATACATGTCTTAGTACTAAGTCTCCCAATTTGAAATTTCTATCTCGTTCCTTTTTATTGAAGTATTGGGTAGCTCGTTGCTGATATGCCGCATTCTTCAGCTGAGCTTCATCTCGCTTTTCTTTAATTAGGTCCAGACTTACTTCGACCTGGGATTGGTTTGAGGCTTGATCGTAAGCATGGCTTCGAATTGTAGGTCTTTCAACCTCAATTGGTAACATGGCCTCGCATTCATATGCCAGGGAGAAAGGAGTGTGCCCTGTTGAAGTGCGAGCTGTGGTTCTATACGCCCATAAAACTTGAGGTAACTCCTCAGGCCATTTTCCTTTAGCCTCCTCCAACCTCTTCTTCATTGAGCTTTTGAGGGTTTTGTTGACTGCTTCGACCTGGCCATTTGCTTGGGGATGGACAACAGACGAAAAGCTTTTTATTATTCCATTTTTTTCACAAAAATGGGTAAATAATTCACTATCAAATTGAGTATTGTTTGTTTATATTATTTTTCTGAGCATTCTGTATCGGCAGATGATGTTTTTTACCACAAGGTCCAGAACTTTTTTTGAGGTAATCGTTGCCAGGGGTTCAGCCTCGGTCCATTTTGTAAAATAATCAACCGCGACCATAGCATACTTTACTCCACCTTTGTCGGTTAGCAACAAGCCTATAAGATTGATTCCCCATACTGCAAATGGCCATGGGGAGGTCATCATGGTTAGCTCGGATGGTGGAGCTCGCGGAATTATAGCGAATCGCTGGCATTTATCACATTTCTTGACATATTCGAATGCATCTACTTTGACAGTAGGCCAGAAGTATCCTTGTCTTATAATTTTCTTCGACAAACTATGCCCCCCAATGTGGTCTCCACAAAATCCTTCATGAATTTCTTCTAGGATTTTCTTTGCCTCTGGTGGGGTCACACATCGGAGTAGTGGCATAGAATATCCTCTCCGATATAACCTTCCTTCCACAATAGTGTACCTCGGAATCTGATACATCAATTTTCGAGCCTTGTTCCGTTCTGCTGGGAGAATGCTGGTTTCGAGGTAATCAACTATTGGGGTCATCCAGGTTGGTTCGAAGTCAATCATTTGTATGTCTTCCTGCTCAGGCTCGTAGATACTGAAGGCCGATAGGAACTCTATTGGGACTACATTCAGCATGTCGACCTCGTTAGACGTAGCGAGCCTGGCTAAGGCGTCCGCATTTGAGTTTTGTTCTCAGGGAACCTGTTGTATGGCATAGAACTCGAATTGTTCGAGTGCAGCCTTGGCTTTTTCTAAATAAGCAGCTATCCTTATGTCGCGAGCTTGATATTCCCCTAAAATTTGGTTAACCACCAACTGTGAATCAATGTAGCAGTGTATTGCCTTTGCCTGGAGTTCCTTGGCTATTCGAAGTCCTGCCAATAATGCTTCGTACTCAGCCTTGTTATTAGATGCTTCAAAGCGGAACCTCAAGGCGGAATGAAATCGATTTCCTGCTGGAGTGATTAGTATGATTCCTGCCCCCGATCCATTTTCATTAGAAGACTCGTCGACATAAAATTTCCACAACTCGCGGGCTCGGGTTATAACCTCGTCATCAGACACACCAGTACATTCTACAATGAAATCTTCCAGAGCTTGTCCCTTTATGGTCGTTCTCAGGTGGTAAGTGATTTCGAACTGTCTGAGTTTGACTGCCCATTTTAACAATCTACCCGAGGCCTCTGGTTTGGGCAAGACTTGTCGCAGTGGTTGGTCAGTCAACACATGGATAGGGTGTGCTTGGAAATAAGGTCGGAGCTTTCGAGATGAGTGGATTAGGTTGAGAGCCAGTTTTTCCATTAAAGGGTATCTCAATTCTGCCCCCAGTAACCTTTTGTCGACATAGTATACTGGTTTTTGTTCCTTTTTGTCTTCTCGGACAAGTACAGCACTAATGGAATGCTCGGTAGTAGCGAGATACAAGTATAAGACTTCTCCTGTGATAGGTTTTGACAAGATCAGAGGTTCTGCGAGGTGCTTCTTTAAATCTTGGAATGCGAGCTCGCATTCATCTATCCACTCGAACTTTTTGCCTCCTCTCAAAAGGTTGAAGAATGGAAGACAACAGTCTATAGATTTTGAAACAAACCTGCTTAATGTCGCGATCCATCCAATTAGACTCTAGACATCTTTATGCTTTCGAGGTGAAGGCATATTGATTAATGCCTGGATCTTGTCAGGATTAACCCTACCCCTCGAACGTTTACTATAAAACCGATAAACTTTCTCGAAGATACTCTGAATGAGCATTATTGTGGGTTGAGTTTCATGTTGTATTTTCGTAATATAGAAAAGCATTCTTGGATGTCATCCGCATGGTTATCTTTATTTTTAGACTTAACTAGCATGTCGTCAACATAAACTTCCATGTTATTACCTATCTTCTCAGAGAACATTCTATTCACAAGTCTTTGGTACGTTGCTCCAGCATTTTTAAGCCTGAAAGGCATGACATTGTAGTAGTATATTCCTTTATCGGTTACAAAGCTCGTATGTTCTTGGTCCGGCGCATGCATGGCGATCTGGTTATATCCGGAATAGGCGTCCATGAATGACATGAGGCCGTGACCTGCCATGGCATCTACGAGCTGATTGATCTGCGGTAAGGGAAAATAATCCTTGGGGCATGCCTTGTTGAGATCGAAGTAGTCGATGCAAGTTCGCCATGTTCCGTTGGGTTTCGGAACCAGCACTGGATTGGCGATCCAATCAGGATAGAAGGCATCTCGTATGAACCGATTTGCCTTTAACATGTCGACTTCTTCCTTCAGGGCTTTTTCCCTATCATCATCCAGGAGTCTTCATTTTTGCTGCTTCAGAGGGAAGCTCTTGTCAATATTAAGTGCATGGCTTATCACATTTAGACTTATCCGTACCATGTCCGAATGTGACCATGCGAAGACATCCTGGTTCTCTTTGAAGGAGCAAATTAGTTGCTATTTCACCTTTTCAATAAGGTTTTTACCCACCTTCACAGTCCTTGTGGGATCAACTTCTTCGAGCTCGACCTCTTCGAGCTCTTCTAGTGGTTTGAGGTTTGTCCTGTCCTCTATTATGGGGTCAATTTCTTTGTCTATCTCAAAGATCGTCACATCCTTGCTCTGAATTATGACAAGTGCATGTGCACTTGTTTGTTTCTTCCCTCTAATGGAAATGTTATAGCATTCCCTTCCCGCAAGTTGGTCCCCTTTCAGAGTCCCTATGCCACCAGAAGTCGGGAACTTGATGGCCAAATGCCTAACAGATGAAACTGCCCCCAGCCCTACTAGGGCGGGTCTCCCGAGCAGTACATTGTAGGCAGATGGAAGATCCACCACAACAAACTCCATCACCTTGGTTACAGAGACTGGATAGTCTCCCAAGGTCACAGGGATTTCAATGGATCCCACACAGGAAATCCCTTCTCTTGGAAAGTCGTATAGCGTGGTTGCACAGGCTTTTAGGTCGTGAAGCGTGAGTCCCATCTTTTCTAGAGTGGCTTTATAGAGAATATTTATCGAGCTCCCATTGTCAATCAGGACTCGGTGTACCCTCTTGTTCGCAAGCTAGAGGGTTATGACCAGGGGGTCATTATGGGGAAACTGGACATGAGACGCGTCCTCTTCGGTGAAAGTTATGGGTTGATTTTCAACCTTTTGTTGTTTTGGAGCTCTTGGTTCGGGTTCGTAGGGAGAACCGTCACCAGTTTTTAACTCCTTTACATATCTCTTTTAAGCATTCTTCCTTGATCCTACGATATGGGGTCCCCCTGAGATGGTTATGATGTCTTCTCCATCAATCAAAGGGGGTCGCTCATCTTCCCGTGCTCGGGAGTTACTATTTTGGGCAGGTGGTGTAGCTGCTGCCTTATGGCTAGTGGAAGCCTAGTTGGGATTTCAGTTTCTTACGTATTGCCTGAAATATCCCCTCGAGATCAATCCTTCGATCTCGTCTTTTAACTATCGACACTCATCGGTTGTATGTCCAATATCCCGATGGAATCTAAAGTAATTACTAGAGTCTCTTTTTTCCTTTTGGTTCCTCATGGGGTCAGGTCATCTGAATGGGACATGGTTTTCATTAGCCAGGTAGATATTCTCCCGAGACTCATTGAGCTCGGTATACACTTTGTCTACAGAGAAGTATCTTTCCCCTTTCTTCTTCTTTCCTCCATCCACCTCTGGGTTATTCCCTTCATTTTTCTTTCTCTTGGAAGGGTTGTCCCTAGGAGGTTTTGAAGTCGTGGGGTCCACCGAGGTTGAAGCAGAGTTTGCATTTGTTGTTGTAGATACGGGCTAAGAGGTCATATTCTATGTTGACCTCACCTCCTCTTCATTAACAAACCTCTGGGCACTTCGATTAAACTCAGTTAAAGACTTGACAGGCTTCCTTTGTAAGTCTTCCCAGAGAGGACTTCTTGGCATTACATCGGCTCGAACTGCCATTAAATGACCACTATCGTCGACAGCTCGAGCTCGAGCCACTTCTAAGTTAAACCTTGTGAGGTAACCTTTTAGTGACTCGTTCCGTTGCTGTCGAACATTGGTTAAGGTTGAAGCCTCGGGCCTAATGTCGACCATAGTTTTAAATTGTTTCTTGAAATCCTTTGACAATTGATCCCAGGATGCAATCGAATGTGTTTTGAATTTTTCAAACTAGTTTTTTGCTGGTCCGGTGAGAATGGCTAGGAACAGCATACATCTGAGCTCGTAACCCACATTGCTGGCTCGCATAATTGTGTTGAACGTGCTCATGTGACTGTAGGGATCTAAATTCCCATCAAATGGCGGGACATGGGGAATTATAAACCCTTAAGGAAAAGGGGTGTTGGAGATATGCAGGGCAAACGGCTCAAGGTCTTCATCGAACTCTTCATCCCTTTCCTGGCTACGCTCATTCTGCAAGAGCCTGAATGCTTTCTCCAACTGTTCAATTCTTTCTTGAAATGGATCTACGAGAGGCCTGGCCTAGACCTGAGGGGGCTGGTTATCATTGATAACAACTCCAGCTCCCTGTCTTGGTACAGGATTGTAAATCGGCTGCTTGCAGCCGTTTAGATGATCTCGCAGATCTTGGTTCGGGGGATTATCACGCCCCCGATTATGGTTTAAGTGTTCCCATAGATCAGGTGATCTCCTCGATTCCTGGCATTTCTTGGTTCTACATTGTACATGCTCACGGACCTAGTGTAATCTGAGCTTTCACTGATATAGCTCGTTGTTCGATTATTACGTGTAACGATCCAAAAATCACTAATAAGGCTTAAGGGCTTTGATTATTATGTCGGGAGGGCATAATTGGTTTATGTGTGAATTAAATGATTTAATGCATGATTCCGTGATAAGCATGCTTATATGATTATATGGATATATGAAATGCATGTTTAAGAGTATTAGTATTCATGTAGGCCTTGTTTAGCTTAAAGGGGTATATTTGTAATTTTAGCCCATTGAGGGCATAAATGTGATTGTATGTTATAATTGTGAAGACCACATTATTATGTGGATATATTTGCTGCATGCAGCTTAAGGCGATCCTAGGGAGCCAGTTAGCGAGAAAGTCACAACGGGACCCAATACTTGACTCGAGGCAAGTCAAGGGGTATTTTGGGTATTATACAGTTATTTGGGTTATCAGGTTATGGATGTAAATAATTAGAGATGTATTTGAGGTTCGGAAGCTTAGGAGGAAATACTGGGGAAATTTACCATTTTTCCCTCGGGGACGTTTTTGGTACCCCGAGCTTTAGGAGTAAATTAAGTAACTTAAGTAAGACAAAAGCAACAAGGAAATAGCTAGAAACACCTAAACCGACCCTTTTCTCTCCTCTCAGCTCACTCAACTCTCTCTCTCTCTCTCAAGGAAACCATTCAAACCAAGGGAGATTTGGCTGGAAACTTAGGGATTTGAGCTGGAATCTTGGGGGATATCTCAGTAGCAATTTGGAGGTTCAGAAAGGAATTTAGGTAAGCATTAATTGTGATTTAGCTGACTAAATTCTGTAGTTTTGGATGGGTTATAAGTGTTTTTGGGTTCTTGATATTGAAGATTAATTTGAGGCTAAGGATTTGGGAATTAGCTCCGCAGCTACTTGGTGGACTTGTTCTTTAGTGAAGGTAAGCTTTTAATTATAGTTAAGGATTTGAATTCTGGGAATTTCTGTCTCTTCTAAGAGGTTTATAAGCTTTTGGGTTTCAAAGATTGAAGTGTAGTTTTGATGAGTTTCTAAGTTAGGTTTTTGTTGGATTTTACTGTTGGGAACATGTTAGAGTGTTTGTGGAAGTTAATTCGTGTCATTAGGATGGATTTGGGTTGAATTGAGTGAGGTTTGACAGTTAAAAATAATGAGTTTTCTAGGTTCAAAGGGGTCAGGCCGCAGCTCAGTTCTTGGTGTGTCGCGGCCCTCTGGAGCAGATGGGAGCTGAGAATGAAGGGCGGGCCATGGCATAGGGAGTGTTGGGCCGTGGCCTGTGTCTGTTATTTGGTGAGGTTGGGCCTCTGGATAGGGGCGGGCCGCAGCATAGAGAGCTTAGGGACGCAGCTCTTAAGGGAATTTTTGGTCTTAAGGAGGTTTTAGGCGCGAAAACCTAACCTAGGGTGCTCGGGATCGATTCCACTATCGTGTTTGGTGGAATTTGATGTTCCGGAGACTAGAACTTGGTCCGGAAACATTTATATAATTATTATTAATGGAATCCCATATCTTGGTTGTGACTAGGTGTAAGCTAGGGCTCGGGAAATGGATCGTGCTCAAGGGTCATCTCTCGTAATCAGAACATTTTGGAATTAAAGGTAAGAAAACCGCACCCGATTATGAGTTTATGACGGGACTAAGGGCTCCCTATTCTTGTATGCATTATGTAAGGTGGTATTATGCCATGGAAATGTAAAGCAAACGACCTAAGAGTGTCGGAGTTTATAATGGCGCATAGGGGCGGCTCAACCACTTGTAGTTGAGGACAACTTAATATGCACTGAGCTCGATTTAAGCGGACCGGAGTCAGTGGTGTAAACAGAGGGTGTGACCTAAGGCGTCGACCCTAGTTATTGTATGATTTGGTTGTTGTTGTTAATTGACAAACATGATATGCTAAATATATGAGTATTAGTTGAATTTGCTGATTTTGTTTACTAAACTTGTGAATGCCACGGTCTGCTGAATATATGATCATGCTTAAAGAATTATTTGGTTATTTTCATTGTTTATGATATGATATTATGGTTTTCTTGCTAGGCCTTGGCTCACGGGTGCTACGTGGTGCAGGTAAAGGCAAGGGTAAGCTTGATCAGCCCTGATTTAGAGAGCTTTAGAGGCGGAATGTACATGATTAGCTGCTCGGCTGCCACAGTTGAGGGAGGGACGGGAACAGGAGGACCTTAAATGTATGTTTTTCCCTTAGAGTGGCCAATTGATGTATATACTCTGGAATATTTTGTAAACTATCCTTCACACGTTATTTCTTTTGGGATCCCATGTATAAAACGTTTATTTATATGAGATATATCCTTTTAACCCTAGTTCACTAATGGTCTTAGCGACACATTTTCAACTAATTGACTTGATTAGTAAGTCTTATACTTTTATAAACACACAGTGTAACGATCTTGGCTACCCAGGGCATTACAACTTGGTATCAGAGCATCCTAGGTTTAAGGGTTCCTGAAGACCAGTTGGACATGTACATTCGCCGCTAAAGACAAGCTCGGTTCAGGGTTTGGTAAATGTGTATATGTGTTTATATGTTTAAGTGATTGTTAAGAATTATGATTGTTGTAATCTATTGGATTAATAGGAAGCATGAGATACTGATAGAGCTTGGCTCTTGACTGTTGTGTGACAATATTGAGGCGTGCTTATTAGCATTGCTTTGCATGTAAATGAATATCTGAATAATTATCTGCATATTGCATATATATGAATGAATATATGGAAAGATGCCTATATTTTTATTGTTTGTGATTGATTATGTTCCATTGGTAGATTTTGGAAAAGCTATTACCTTGTCATCATAGTCTGATTGTCGAGTCGTTGATTGCAAATTAACTTGGATAGATATGCGTCCAAGAAAATCTACGCGACTAGTCGGCACTAGATCTGAGACTATAGATGATGACCAGGGCCAGAACCCTCCACCAGTCCCTGAGAACTGGCAGCAAATTATGGCGGAGATGCAAGCGCGGCTTAAGAGCCAAGATGAACAAATCTGTCTTCTGAGGCAGCAAGCTCCGTCAAGGAGTGTTGTACCCATCGTGCCACCTGTAGTGGCACCAGTTATTCAGCCAGTGGAAGTTGGAAACAGGTGGGAGCCGTTGTATGAGCGGTTTCGGAAGCAGCATCCCCAAACTTTTGAGGAAGGACCTGATCCACTGAAGACCAAACAGTGGATGACTATGATTACTGCTATCCTGGATTTCATGAGGGTAGAAGGTTATGACAAAGTGGCTTGTGCCACATATATGCTGAGAGAGGATGCCCGCATCTGGTGGGAAGTGGCATCACAGACCAGAGATGTTATTGCTTTAAGTTGGGATGGATTCAAGGATTTTTTCAGCCAGAAGTACTATAATGTTGCCATCAGGGCAGCGAAGGTTAATGAGTTTGTGGGATTGGTGCAGGGCAACATGACAGTTACTGAGTATGACCTAAAATTTGACAGACTTGCAAATTTTGCACCAAATCTTGTGCCTACAGATGCAACTAGGCAAGATAGATTTATTAGAGGGCTTAATGCTATGATAGCCTGGGATGTGAGAATTACAACAATATTTGGGGGGACGACTTATGCCCAGGCTGTTGAGAAGGCTCTTACCGCTGAAGAAGCGGAGAACAAAATCTGCAGGGAGGGTGCAGTGAGGCGAGAGGGTCGCAGAGCAGTGCCTCCATACTCGGGGTCTGGTAGGGGAGAAGGCCCCAGTGATTTGAAGAGAAGACCCCTGACACTTTGACCACTGCTGGTCCTGATAGGAGGGGTCGGGGGCTTAGGGTGGCCGTCAGGGAGGCGATGAGGCATGGAGGAGTTACCTGGAGTGCACGAGGTGCAGAAGACGCCATCAGGACGAGTGTTAGGCCAAGGCTTGCTTTGTGTGTGGGATAGTGGGGCACCTCAAGAAGGATTGCCCAACAGTGAAGAAAGGGGAAGCAGGGAAGGTGGACAGCTTGACTCCAGCTCGAGTGTTCACTTTGACATAGGCAGAGGCCAAGGCTAGACCTCGGTGGTGACAGGTCAGCTTTCTAGTGTTGGCTCTCCTTTTACTATATTGATTGACTCTGGTGCTACACATTCGTTTGTTTCTAGGAAGGTGATTGATAAATTATGTAGACCTAGTGAGTACCGTACTGCAGGGTTTAGGACCATATTGCCTATTGGGGAACTGGTAGTCTCTAGGAGGTGGATTAGAGCACTGCCAGTAATGGTTAATAGTAGAGAGCTTTCAGTAGATTTGATTGAGCTAGACATGGAGGACTTTGACATGATTCTAGGGATGGATTGGCTAGTCAGATATGGGGCTACTATTGATTACAGGAAGAAGATGGTGACTTTTGAGCCAGAGGATGAGGATCCTTTCATTTTCGTGAGTGTGGTATGTGGACCCCGCATACCCATGATATCAGCATTAAGAGCCAGATACTTGTTATAGGGAGGATGTATAGGTTTTCTAGCTAGTGAGGTGGATTCATCCAATGTGGAGGCAGTGAGAAATTGGCTGAGGCCAAGGAATGCCTCGGAGGTTCGAAGTTTCCTCAGGTTAGCAGGTTATTACAGGCGATTTGTAGAAGGATTCTCAAAGATTGCTACACCGATAACAGGGTTGACATGGAAGAATCAGAAGTTTGTCTGGTCAGAGAAGTGTGAGAACAGTTTCCAAGAATTGAAGCGATGACTTATTACTGCACCTTTGTTGAGTCTTCCTTCGGAGGAAGGAAAGTTTGTGGTATATTGTGAAGCATCAAGGTTAGGTTTGGGTTGTGCGTTGATGCAGAATGAGAAATTTATAGCTTATGCCTCACAACAGTTGAAGGAGTATGAGTAGCGGTATCCTACCCATGATCTGGAACTAGCGGCAGTGGTATTCGCACTGAAGGTGTGGCGACATATCTGTATGGGGAGAAGTGCGAAATATACACGGATCACAAGAGTTTGAAGTATTTCTTCACCCAGAAGGATCTGAACATGAGACAAAGGCATTGGTTGGAGTTGGTAAAGGATTATGACTGTGACATTCTTTATCACCCAAAGAAAGCCAATGTAGTGGTGGATGCATGGAGCCGGAGAGGCTCAGGGCAGTTATTTAGTTCTATTCAGATTTCCAGGGAGTTGGCTGATGAGATGACCAGGGCAAGGAAAGAATTGGTGGTGGGCCGATTGGCCAATGTTACTCTTCAGTCGACCCTACTAGAGCGGATCAAGGAGGGTCAATTGGTGGATGCGCAGTTACAGGAGATTAGAGAGAATGTCTTAGTAGGGGTAGCTAAGGACTATTCTATTTCTGAGGTTGGTATGCTATGGTATCGGGGGCGGATTTGTGTTCCTGCTGATGTAGGGATCAGACAAGAGATACTAGATGAGTCTCATACTACGTTGTACTCGCTTCATCCAGGTACCAAGAAGATGTATCAGGATCTACGGACATTATATTGTTGGCCCGGGATGAAAAAGGATGTAGTGGAGTACGTGGCCAGGTGTTTGACTTTCCAGCAGGTGAAAGTTGAGCATCAGCAAGGTTGCTTCAGCCTTTGGGTATTCCTGAGTGGAAATGGGAAGAGGTTACAATGGACTTTGTGGGAGGTCTACCCAGGACAGTGGGACTTTATGACTCGGTGTAGGTGATAGTGGATAGATACACCAAGTCAGCTCATTTTCTACCAGTGAAGTCGACTTATACAGTGGAACAGTATGCAGAATTGTATGTGAGGGAGATCGTTTGTCTCCATGGGGTTCCTAAGTCTATTGTGTCTGATCGGGATCCTATCTTTACCTCCAAGTTCTGGGGTGCTCTGCAGAAATCCATGGGGACTCAGTTGTAGTTTAGCACAGTCTTTCATCCTCAGACTGATGGACAGTCTGAGAGGACGATTCAGGTGTTGGAGGATATGCTTAGGGCGTGTGTGATCAACTTCGAGGGATCTTGGAGTAAGTATCTCTCGTTGATTTAATTTTCATATAAAAACAGTTACCAATCAACGATTGGAGTGGCTCCCTATGAGATGTTATATGGGAGAAGATGTAGATCACCCATTCACTGGGATGAGATGGGTGAGAGGAAGTATTTGGGGCCGGACATGGTCCAGAAGACAAATGAAGCTATTGAGAATATCCGAGCTAGGATGCTCGCCTCACATGTAGACAGAAAAGCTACGCTAACCCTAAGCATAGAGACATGGAGTTCCAAGTTAGGGACCATGTGTTTCTGGGAGTTTCACCAATGTGTGGGGTAAGGAGGTTTGGGAAGAAGGGCAAGCTAAGCCCTCGATTCGTTGGACCTTTCGAGATTCTAGAAAGGATTGGACAGGTGGCTTACAGGTTGGCTTTGCCACCGTCGTTGTCGCGAGTTCAAAATGTATTCCATGTTTCTATATTGCGGCAGTACGTCTCAGATACGACACATGTGTTGAAGTATAAGGACTTGGAATTACAGACAGATTTATCCTATGAGGAACAACCGGTTCAGATTTTAGATCAGAAGGATAAGGTTCTACGGAATAAGACAATTCTGCGAGTTAAAGTGTTGTGGAGGAATAGTAGGGTCGAGGAGGTGACCTGGGAGCTTGAGTCAGCAATGCGGGATCAATATCCCGAGTTATTCAGGTAAATTTCGAGGGCGCAATTCTCAGTAGGAGGGGATAGTTGTAACGACCCAAAAATCACTAATAAGGCTTAAGGGCCTTTATTAGTATGTCGGGAGGGCATAATTGGTTTATGTGTGAATTAAATGATTTAATGCATGATTCCGTGATAAGCATGCTTATATGATTATATGGATATATGAAATGCATGTTTAAGAGTATTAGTATGCATGTAGGCCTTGTTTAGCTTAAAGGGGTATATTTGTAATTTTAGCTCGTTGACGGCATAAATGTGATTATATGTTATAATTGTGAAGACCACATTATTATGTGGATATATTTACAGCATGCGGCTTGAGGCGATCCTAGGGAGCCAGTTAGCGGGAAAGTCACAACGTGACCCAATACTTGACACGGGGCGAGTCAAGGGGTATTTTGGGTATTAGATAGTTATTTGGGTTATCGGGTTATGGAAGTAAATAATTAGAGATGTATTTGAGGTTAGGAAGCTTAGGAGGGAACACTGGGGAAATTTACCATTTTTCCCTCAGGGACGTTTTTGGTACCCCGAGCTTTGGGATTAAATTAAGTAACTTAAGTAAGACAAAAGCAACAAGGAAATAGCTAGAAACACCTAAACCTACCCTTTTCACTCCTCTCAGCTCACTCAACTCTCTCTCTCAAGGAAACCATTGAAACCAAGGGAGATTTGGCTGGAAACTCAAGGATTTGAGCAGGAATCTTGGGGGATATCTCAGTAGCAATTTTGGAGGTTCAGAAAGGAATATAGGTAAGCATTTAATTGTGGTTTAGCTCACTAAATTCTATAGTTTTGGCTGGGTTCTAAGTGTTTTTGGGTTCTTGATATTGAAGATTGGTTTGAGGCTAAGGATTTGGGAATTAGCTCAGCAGTTACTTGGTGGACTTGTTCTTCAGTGAAGGTAAGCTTTTAATCTGTTCTAAGAGGTTTATAAGCTTTTGGGTTTCAAAGATTGAAGTGTAGTTTTGATGAGTTTCTAAGTTAGGTTTTTGTTGGGTTTTACTGGTGGGAATATGAGTGTTTGTGGAAGTTAATTCGTGTCATTGGGATGGATTTGGGTTGACTTGAGTGAGATTTGATTGTTAAAAATGGTGAGTTTTATGGGTTCGAAGGGGTCAGGCTGCGGCTCAATTCTTGGTGTGCCGCGGCCCTCTGGAGCAGATGGGAGCTGAGGATGAAGGGCGGGCCGCGGCATGGGGAGTGTTGGGCCATGGCCCGTGTCTATTATTTGGTGAGGCTGGGCCTCTGGATAGGGGCAGGCCGCGGCATACAGAGCTTAGGTTCGTGGCTCTTAAGGGCATTTTTGGCCTTATGGAGGTTTTAGGTGCGGAAACCTAACCTAGGTTGCTCGGGATCGATTCCACTACCGTGTTTGGTGGAATTCGATGTTCCAGAGGCTAGAACTTGGTCCGGAAACCTTTATATAATTATTATTAATGGAATCCCTTATCTTGGTTGTGACTAGGTGTAACCTAGGGCTCGGGAAACGGATCATGCTCAAGGGTCTTCTCTAGTAATCAGAACTTTTGGAATTAAAGGCTCCCTATTCTTGTATGCATTATGTAAGGTGGTATTATGCCATGGAAATGCAAAGCAAACGGCCTAAGAGTGCCGGAGTTTATAATGGCGCATAGGGCGCGGCTCAACCACTTGTAGCTGAGGACAACTTAATATTCACTGAGCTTGGTTTAAGCAGATCGAAGTCAGTGGTGTAAACAGAGGGTACGACCTAAGGCATCGAGCCTAGTTATTGTATGATTTGGTTGTTGTTGTTAATTGACAAACATGATATGCTAAATATCTGAGTATTAGTTTGTGAATTTGCTGGTTATGTTTACTTAACTTGTGAATGTCATGGTCTGGTGAATATATGATCATGCTTAAAGAATTATTTAGTTATTGTCATTGTTTATGCTATGATATTATGGTTTTCTTGCTGGACCTTGGCTCACGGGTGCTGCGTGGTGCAGGTAAAGGCAAGGGTAAGCTTGATCAGCCCTAATTTGGAGAGCTTTAGAGGCAGAATGTACATGATTAGCTACTCGGCCACCACGGTTGTGGGAAGGATGGGAACAGGAGGACCTTAAATGTCTGTTTTTCCCTTAGAGTGGCCAATTGATGTATATACTCTAGAAAATTTTGTAAATTTTCCTTCAAACGTTATTTCTTTTGGGATCCCATGTATAAAACGTTTATTTTTATGAGATATATCTTTTATGACCAAAACCTTTTAACCCTAGTTCACTAATGTTCTTAGCGACACGTTTTCAACTGATTGACTTGATTTGCAAGTCTTATACTTTTATAAACACACAGTGTAACGGTCTTGGCTACCCAGGGCGTTACATTACAAGATGGGTTTTCTGTTGGCCTCCTTGTCTCAACAGTTTGTGATCATGACATTTGGCTTCTCGCAGGTTGAAGGGCCCTACGATCTTGGGGAGCTTCTCCTCCATTTTCCTGTCCGCGCCCAGCCTGTCGATTCCTATCTTGGTGGGCAAGTTGCGGAACCCTCTGGATTGGCGAGAGATGTCTTATTGGCGATGGTGGGTGTCTTATAGGAGATGGTGGCTGGCTCCCATTGTGTGGTCTTGATGGCCCCGAATTCGCCCGGTCAGGTTCCTGAACATTTTGCATAGCACGGGGATTTGGGGTCCGAGCCACTGAGGGGGCTCGGTTATTCCCCACTCCCATTTGTGCTTCTACAGTCGGGTTGGCAGTAGTTTCAGCCCGGTTGCCCCTCTGGGGTCTCGGCTGAACAGGATGGGATGTTTGTGGTGGTGATTATTCTGCCCTTCTGGCGGTCGCATTCTTACGAGGGTGTCCCCTAGGCCTACAAGGTGGGGCCTGAGTGTCTCGAGGAGGTGCTTGTGCTTCAGCAGCTAGTTTGGCTAGCTCTTCATAGCATTTTGTAGCTTCTGCCAACTATTGGCGTAGTTGGCAATTCTCAAGTTCCACAATTGGAACGTTTCTCTCGAGATTATAATACATGTCCTCGTCAGCCCTGAGACAGGAGGTCCCCGAGAGTTGGATGAGTCACTCCTTTCGTCAGGATCGGGATCCACCATAGGCTGCTTCCCAGGCCGCCGGGGGTACTCTTCATTACAAGGAATTTCCTCCTCAGGTACATTGGGGTAGTTATCAAAAGCTTAATCTTGTCTTGCCAACGAACAAAGTTCTGTCAAATCTATCCAATCTAATAAAGTCTTGTGTCATATATTTCAAATCCAAAATTAAGATGATTCTTCCATGATGATGTATCTCAAATAATAGAGAATGTGATTTTTGGGAGAGAGTGAGATTACACCACCACAATTATGATGATGCATCACGATGCTCGTGAGTCGAATTAAAGGGTTGGCTATAATGAGCTCTCTAGGGAATCCTACTAGCTAGCGCCTCCATTATTGTCATAGTGGCATACATGATTTTTCTCCCAACATAATATATTATTTTATTATATCAAATATTATATTATTATATTTTAAAATATATATTTATATATGTGAAATGTGTTTATTTTGCAGTAATAAAATGTGTTATTTTTATGATATTAATGTTTGGAATATTTGAGGCGATAGTACTTAAATTATTGTGTTTGTAGCACTTAAGTACCCAAGTTATTTTTTTGGTGGCGAAAGTACAATTTATCCATGTTTTGGTGCAGTTGTCTGTTTCGTTGTTAAGTCCACCTACATAGTGTGAATTTTTTTTATAACTTGGGTACTTTCACCGCAATCATCACTTAAATTGAGAACTTTCGCTGCAAGCATCTTTTAAATTGGGTACTTTTGCCGCAAATATCTCTTTGATTTGGTACTTTTGCCTACGTGTCACAGACAAACTTAACGATGAGAATTGACGGTTGTACCAAACTGCACACAAACATGGACGGAAGGTACTTTCGCCGCCAAAAAAATAACTTGGGTACTTAAGTGCTACAAACATAATAACTTAGGTATTTTAGCCACAAATAATCCTTGACATTTTTTGTTTTATATAATTATTAATTTTTAAAAGTATTTATGAATAAATATTAAAACTATATAATTTTATTATATATATGTAGTTATTGGCTAAAATATATTTTCTTTTTATATAAAAATTATAAAATATATATCGATAACAATTGAAAACAAAATTATTAAAAATTATTTTCTCATGTAAAAGAAATGACTATAAATTAAGTTAATATACAAAATTGGTAAAATACCACTAAAAGACAAAAAGGGAAGAAGTAGAAAAAAAAAAGAGTTATATATGATTAACATTAGGAAAATTTTGCAATGGTCCCATTGAAAAGGGGATTACGGGTATAAAAAAGTTACGTCTCAATTTCTCAGTAACATCATGTCAACTCTTTTGGATAAGGGGGCACAATTTAGTAGCGGTTATAATTCGGAGGTAATTTTTAACAACAACAAAAAAATTGGGAACATGATTTAGTAGTGGTTATAGTTTGGGGTGGCAAAAATCCTATTTATTCAAATTTAATATAAACTAATTTTAAATTATAAAAAGTAATTAAAAATGATTAGAAAACATTAATATATTTTAAATAAAAAAATATTTTTTAACAATTTTTATAAATATAATATCTTATGGAAGTTGATATGGGAGTAACTCAGTTTTATATAGGATATAACTATACTAATATATGTCGTTTGTTTTCTTTTTATTTTCTCTTAAACAATTTCTTTAAGGTTTTTTTATTTAAATTTTTCTCTTTACTTATTGTTGTTTGTATTTTCATCTCTGACATGTGGCAACCCACAGTAACTGGCCCGGGCATTCGTAGACATCATCGGGGCATGTTACTGCCTGAGGCCTCTAGTCGGAGCAAGGGTCCTCTTAATGAGACTTTGTCTTTGACAGTGGGTCGGAGGTGCCGTAGCAGATCACTCCCCGATATTCACCCTCGGAGCTGGAGTTTCTCCAGCTCGAGCAATTAAGGCGCGGGGGCTATCGCCTCCCGGGTCCGAGGTTCTGGTTCTCGGACGTAAGATAAGGCGCAATGTGTCAGTAAATGCGGGATTTCAGAGCCAGAGGATCGTCTGACAACCTTTATGGAAATCCATCACCAGTGTTGTCGAGTGTATGACTTGACAATTTGCACACCCACTACGCCGCCTGACATGGAGGTACTTACAGCACACCCTGACAGTACCTAGGGCATGTTCCCTATAAAGTAGGTGTTTTTCAGCAGTGGGCCCCGCAAACCCCGTTTGGGCCATGGTCTCTATTCACTACAGGCCAATGCATTGAATTGGTATTAATCCCCCACTAATGGGAAGAATGTGTATTAATTATTTATGATTAGCATTAATGACTCCAGCCTCGATAAATAGAAGTTGAGAGTCTCATTGTAAAGGGTCAGTTTTTTAGAGAGAAAACATCTTGTACTCAGATCAATCTAGGCGCTGCCTGAGAATACACCATTAGAGCTTGCCATCACAAGCTTACCATCCTCTTAATACCAGAGACTCGTGGACTAGGGTTCTTTTATAACATGAACCACATAAAAATCCTTGTGTTCTTATAACTTATTTCTTTAATCTCTCTCATTAAGGTTGATAGGGAAAAAGGCAGTCAACATTTTGGTGCTTTCATTGAGAACTTGAAGAAAGCATTTGAAACATTCACGACCATGGTGACTACACGAAGAAATGTCACAGATGAGGTGCTCCCTCCTACTGGAGTTAAAGGAGGAGAACCCAGTAGGAAACCACCTTAGGACGTACCTAAGATGATGGAGGACTACAATGAGTACACCAAGTATGAAGGTGAAGATAATGGTGTCGACCAAGGATATTATGAGGATGAATATCCTCAACCCATGGAGGTGGAAGAGACGCCAAAGGTGGTGGTTCTCCGTGAGTAGGTGGCTACCAAACAACAAAAAATTGATGCACAAGAAGGTAGCATCACTGCCCTTCAGGAGATGGTACTTGCCATGAAGGCCACTCTTGCAGCCCAGGGGTTGCGAGTGGACCCCAATGGCAACATTCCAACTGGGCACCCAACGGGCGTGCCATCTACGCACCCTGTCGGAGTGCCACCTATCAACGTAGTTGGTGTGCCTCCTTAGCACCCAGCTGCAGAGGCGTGAGATCCGCCAGCTGGAGTGCCCATCGGGCACCCAGCAAGAGTTGGAGCCTCAATGCCACCTCAGGACCATGGTAAAGGAAAATTTGATGATAATCCTTCTTTGAAGCATAAGAGGGCCCATCAAGAACCCGATGGCCACAAGGTTCTACAACAGGCTGGTAAAGGTAATGGAACAAGGGCCCGAGGACACCGCTAGGAAGTCAGCGCCCGTGGAGCTCGGGGCGTTCTGCCCCGATGAACCAATACGGACCGCGCGAGGCCTGAAGCTAATGTCCTTTGAGACCTAACTTGTCCACAGTAATAATGGCCCAGAAATCTGCCTGAGGTATGCCTCACAAAATCGAGAGTGGGGCATCAGTATTCGGTAAACGAAAACGAATCCGATGGAGAGACCGAAGTGGCTCGTCCAGAAGATTACGGTGCGTTCTGAGGAATGACCGACCTACAAGACGACCTCAATGCTCAAAGTTGCAATAAGACTGGAGTACGCGAGCCTACTGGAAGAGGCCCATTGAATCTCTAAAATAATATCAACGCTCGAAGAAGAGATTACCCGGCTCAGAGCATCAACCGGGATCGCAACCCGCTCCGTGCGCAATTAGAAAGTCTGAAGCGGATAATGTTCAGGATGGCCAGCCGACAAGGCCATGAGTCTAACTCAGAAGATGATGAGGTAAATCCATGCGATCCTCACCTTGTTGAGGCCCCGCTACCTCTAGGATTCAAAATTCCGTCCATACCATCCTATGATGGTGGTTGGGATCCCACGGACCACCTGTCCAAATTCAACAAGTTAATGTCAGTGCATCGTGTCTCCGACGATGCTAAGTGTCATGTGTTCCCACTCACCCTGATAGGATCAGTAGATGAATGGTTCAAGAAACTCTGACCAAGGTCCATTCAGACATGGCAACAGTTATCATCTACCTTCCGAAGATAGTTCATAGAAGTGCAGAAGGTAAGCTTTGAGGTCAATGCCTTAGCCAACATCAAGCAAGGACCTTTCAAGACCCTCAAGGCCTACATAAAATGCTTCAAAGAAGAAGGGGTGAGAACCAAGAGGTTTGATAATGGCCAATAGCTGATGGCGTTGCAGGCTGACATATGCACGGGATCCCCACTCTAGGATGATCTCCAGCACACAAGAATACATTAGCTGGGAGGACGCCCAGATTGGGGCATTTGGGGCATATGCCATTTTCCCTGCATCGGCCGCACCTAGCCCCATGGCCTCGGGGATCCAATTCTCCCCCTATGTTCACATCCAGCAAGGCTCGTTGGGAGCCCAACCTAACCAGAGCGCCACCCCTTCCAGTTATAGCGCCATGTCTGCTCTTGGATTTAGTATGGCTTAGGTAGGATTCAGGGTAGCACCCACTGGATACAGCACTTTTCAGCCTGCATTCAGTACTGGAGTTGTTACCCCATCCCAGCCGATTGAATCCAGTAGAGCTTCTAATGGCATAAGGCACGTAGGGAAGGGTAAGGGCCGCAAGCCCAGAGGGAGCGGAAGCACACAGCCCAAGAAGGGAGTCACATCAAGCGAGAAGTATGTCTCACAATAATCATAGTACACTGACTTGGTGGACTCCCGAGAGAACATCTTTGTGGCCACGGCACAACATGTTCAGTACAGGAAGCCACAGCCCATCTGAAAAGACAGGGATAGGCGGGACCCCAGAAAATTCTGTCATTTCCACAACGACTTAGGGCACCACACCAATGAGTGTCGTCAACTCAAGGATGAGATTGAGAATCTCATTAAGCTGGGACACCTCCATCAATATGCTAAGGGTGGAGCGCGTCAAGGACAGCCTCTCGTGGCAGGACCAGTGGTCCCACCTGCCGCACCACAAGCCCCAGCAGTGGCTCCTGTAGTTCCCCAGCATCCAATGGCCCAAGGACCTCCTCCGGTGAATGGGCGGGTAGGAACCATCTCAGGAGGACCTCACTTGGGGGTACCTCACGAAGCTCGCAAAACAGGTATGCGCGAGCTTTGAACCACGATGATGAGGTAATGGCTTTGGCCCAGCTACCTGCCCAAATGTCGCGAATGACTTACCAAGTCATAACATTCTCTGAAGACGATGCTCGGAGAGTGCATTTCCCCCATCACGATCCGTTAGTGATTGAGAGTCAAATCTCCAACAAAACGGTGATGCGGATTCTAGTAGACAATGAGAGTTCGGTGAATATCCTATTTAAGTCAGCCTTCGAAAAGATAAGGTTGACTACGGCAGACTTGTGCCCATGCTCCTTGACACTCTACAGGTTCTCGAGAGAAGCCCTCATCCCAATGGGGCAGATAATGCTCCCTGTGACACTTGGATAGGTACCTCGCCAAGCCTTCAAATACTACACCTTCGTAGTGGTGAACTATCCCTCAGCATACAATGCCATTTTGGGATGACTAGCACTGGTGGAGTTTGGGGTCGTCACCTCCATCTATCATCTATGCATGAAATTCCCCACGGATGCAGGTATCGACACAGTCGGTGGTGACCAGAAAGAAGCAAGACATTGCTACAATGTTTCCCTCAAGGCTCCCATGATGATGGTAAGGAAGGAAGGTCCCGAGAAGTTCGAGACCTCGAAGGTACAAGTTTTGCAAGAGTCAGGGCCCGACGAGTTAGACCCAGGGTTCAAGAGGAGAGGTCCATTGAACCAATAGAGGAGGTGGAGGAGGTAGTTTTTGATACCTCCACCCCCGACAGGAAAGTAAAAATTGGGGGAAGCTTGAAAACGAAAGTTCGGGAGGCATTAGTGGTTTTCCTCTGAGAAAACCAAGCTTTGTTCATGTGGTCACATTCCAACAAGACTGGCATTGATCCGAATATCATATGCCATACCTTGAGTCGACCCTGGCATTGCTCTTGTCCAGCAGAAGCAGCAGACGTTTGATCAAATTCAGAAAGAGACCCTCAAGGCCGAAGTGGACAAGCTCCTCTCCAATAGGTTTATCCAAGAATCCCAATATCCCAGGTGGATATCCAATCCTGTCCTCGTGCCAAAGTCGAATGGCACTTGGAGGACATGCATCAATTTTTTGGACCTTATAAAGGCTTGTCCAAAGGACTATTTTCCACTCCCCAAGATAGACCAAATGGTCGATGCCACCTCCAGTTATGAGTTGCTGTCATTTATGGACGCATACTCTGGATATAACCAAATATCCATGCACGTCACCGATCAGGAGCACACTAGCTATCGAACCGACAAAGGTGTCTATTGCTACATTGTGATGCCTTTCGGGCTGAAGAATGCTGGCTCAACTTACCAAAGGCTGGTTAACAAAATGTTCAAAAACCATTTGGGGCGGAGGTCTATGTGAAAGATATGTTGGTTAAGTCCTAGACCACCCCAGATCACGGTGCTCCACCAGTTTGGGATGAAGCTCTACCCCTAAAAGTGCACATTTGGGGTAGCCTCCGGCAAGTTCCTAGGCTTCATCGTAAGTTCTCAGGGGATTGAGGCGAACCCCGAAAAAATCAAGGCTATAATCAAAATGCCCTCTCCCCGGAAGCATAAATATGCTCAAATCCTGACAGGAAGGATCACAGCTTTAAGTCGTTTTGTCTCCAAGGCAACAGATAAGTGCATCCCCTTCTTCAATGTTCTCCGAGGGAGTCAGAGGTTTGAATAGACATAAGAGTGCAAACAGGCATTCAAACAGCTCAAGGCGCACGTGGAAAACCCTTCGATCCTATCCAAGCCAATTGATGGTGAACCTCTCCTTCTCACATGGCTATTTCGGAAGACATCATTAGTGCCGCATTGGTAAGGGAAGAAAGTCGCGTTCATCACCCCGTCTATTATGTCTGCAAAAGACTCCTTGGGGCAGAATATAGGTACCCACTGATGGAGAAGTTAACCTTTTGCTTAATGGTTGCCTCTCGGAAGCTAAGACCCTACTTCTAGGCACATCCAATTAAAGTCCTCATAAACCACCCACTCAGACAAGTCCTTCAGAAGCTTGAGTCGTTGGGGAGGCTCTTGAAGTGGTTGGTGGAGTTAAGTCAGTTTGACATCACCTATCACTCGAGGACTACCATAAAAGGTCAAGCACTCACCAATTTCATCACTGAGTGCACTAGAAATCAGGAAAGAATCGACTGCACCGAGAATCAGGAGAGAACCGAGTGCACCACAGCAGTCGGACCAGCATGGAAGTTGTTCGTGGATGGGTCTTTGAACGAGAATGGCACTAGGGCAGGACTTATTTTTGTTTCCTCTGAGGGGCATAGGGTGCAAAGTGCTCTCTGCTTTGGGTTTAGCACCTCTAATAATGAAGCAGAGTACGAAGCCTTAATTGCTAGGCTTCGCGTGGCACTGAAGCTTAAGGCCGAAGGACTCGAGATCTTTAGCGATTCCCGACTCATGGTGAACCAAGTTCCCAGAGAGTACCAGGCCTGGGGAACAAATATGGAAGCGTACTTGGGAAAGGCTCAAGAAATGCTGCATAACTTTTGAAGATTCACTATTCAGCAAGTACCGCGGGAGCAAAATTCCAATGCGATGCCCTTGCTAAACTGGCAACAACCAAAGATGCTAAATTAATCAATGTGGTCCCCATTGACTACTTAGAGTCTCCGATTATCTCAGCTCCAAACGAGGTGGAATCAATACAACCCCAATATGGGTGGATGGAGTCAATAGTTAAATACCTCGTCTCCGGGGAGTTGCCCCAAGACAAGAAGGCAGCTCAGAAGTTGTTGTACCAAGTACCAAGGTACATAATCATGGATAGTAGGCTTTACAGACGAGGCTATTCTTTGCCCTTGCTTCGATGCGTGTCCAAGGAAGAAGCCAGTTTAATACTACGAGAGGTACACGAAGGTTTCTGCGAAGATCACGCCGGGGGGCAGAGCCTTTCCAAGAAGATCTTAAGACAAGGGTATTTCTAGCCCAGCATGAATGGAGACACAATGGATTACGTTAAGAAATGCGAAAAATTCCAGCACTTCATCAACATCACCCGAGTGCCTCCAAATGAGCTTACTCAGATGACCAGCCCATGGCCTTTTGCTATCTGGGGAATCGACCTTATAGGGTCCTTGCCTACAGGGAAGGGAGGGGTGAAATATTCCATAGTGGTCATCGACTACTTCATGAAGTGGGTTGAGGCCGAGCCGCTCGCCACAATTACCTCCAAAAAGGCTTTGGATTTCGTCATGAAAGATATTGTTTGCCGGTATGGGCTTCCGAGGAAGATAGTCTCCGACAACGGATTGTAGTTCGACAATGAAGTGTTCACAGACTTCTGTCAGCAGTATGGTGTCATCAAGAGTTTCTCTTTCGTGGCCCATCCGCAAGCTAATGGCGAAGTGGAAGCAGTGAACAAGACACTCAATTCCACTATGAAGAAAAGGCTAGGGTAGGCAAAAGGAGCTTGGCCCGAGGAGCTACCTAGGGCATTGTGGAGCTACCGCACCACTGCCCAGACCTCCACCGGCCATTCTCCCTTCTCGATGGACTATGGGTATGAGTCTATTCTTCTGGTTGAAGCAGCAATATCCATGCACCGACGGGATACGTATGATCCGACCACGAACCATGCTTTACTTCGAGAATCCCTGCACCTCGTGGAGGAGCTACGCGAGGCTTCTCAGCTACAAGTAGTGTCCGACCAGCAGAAGGTGGCCAGATATTTTAACTCCAAGGTGAAAGATAGAAATTTTGGGGTCGGAGATCTAGTGTTGTGAAGAGTCTTCTTAGCCACTTGAGACCCCGGTGCAGGAGTGTTAGGATCCAACTAGGAAGGCCCATACCAAGTCGAGAGCTTTGTATGTCCGGGAACATACAAATTAGCCCGACCTAATGGGGAGATGATTCCTAATGCCTGGAATGTCGAGCATCTTCACCGGTATTACCAGTAATATGAGCAACAAACATTGTCTATTTCTGTAATATGCCCTGTAGCCTTCGGGCACATGTGATGGAAACCGTGTATATAAAACATGGTAAGAAATTTGCTTATTTTGCTTATGTTCTTTGGTTTCCTTTATATTCTATTAATGTTGTGTAAGAGAACCCACTCGCCTGGACAAGTGACCGCAGACTAGTCTCTGATCACTTAGGGGCATGGAGTTAGGGTAACACTATGCCTCACAAGCAACGACCTAGGAAACAAAACTCATTAATTTTCAAGAGGAGTAAGCCTAGCGTCACCATCCCGAGAATAGAAAATCATAGGAAACTAGTAAAGTCTAGCCTAGAAGGCAGCTTGTTCCAGGCAGAACTAAGCTTAGCACCTAAGAGCTAGATAACCCAAGTAGCGCGAGAATAGACTACTGTCACCTCCCGTGGACACCGAGCCCGAGGAGCACTAACCAAGTCTCTTGGTCTCGAGACGCAAACGAAAGGCCGAGTACCCCATACGATCAATGCTCAATACTACTATCAAACATGACTAATAAGTCACAGCTTCACAATCAATACTGACACCATTGTCGATTCTTACTAATAAGCCAGTTTCACTCACAAGTAAGCAAGAATGCTAAGCATTTAATATGCAATCAATGTCCACATATAGAGCACTCAACATGCCTCATCAATAACCATGCATGTCACATACTGGATGCAGTTTTCTTACCTCTGGTTCGAGCGAGAAATAATAAAAGAACGACCTTTGAGAACGACCAGTCCTTAAGTTCCTTAGCAGTCACCTAGTCATAACCAAATATGGAATTCCATTAATAAAATAAATCATAAAGGGTTCATGGTCTAAACATCGCTCCCAGGACCTCAAATCGTACTAAAATGGTTAGTCGAGCCTCCCCGAGACTAACCCTTGAAAAACTCCTCCCTGGCACAAAAGGAAGGGGCAGGTCGGGACTTGGCCTAGTGAGTTGCGTCGTGTCCCCAAGTCAGAGAGCACTCTGCCTGGGGTACTAGGGGCGAGCCGCAACTTGCTTGGGCCAAGTCACGACTTGACCCCACGAACACAGCTCCCCTGCCATTTTCTCCATTAAAACCAGCCAAAAACCTTCACCAATCAACCTAGAAATCACACCCAAGCATTACCACAACTTACCCATCATTCAACCAACAAAACCTAAACTTTAAACCATTTAAAACCTCATCAAATTCCCATCTATTCAGTCCAAAATATCAACTAAAATCAGCTGAAAAATAGGGCAAAAACCATAAAGTTGAACTGAAATTCTTACCTCCAACTTAGAAATAAACCCCCTTCAATGGTTGAACACTAGCCTAGGACCTGAAGCTAAGCATCAAAACTCCAAGCCGAAGAAGGAGAAAAAGAAAGGATCGAGAGGTAGAGGATGAGAACTCTATTTTGGCTGCCTTAAGCTTCTACAACCAGCTAGTTAAAATATAACCCTTGGTCAAAGACCAAAATGCCCCCATGCCTAATATTTCCTTAACAACCACCAAGGGCAAAAGTGTCATTTCTCCTCTAATCCCGTTAATCATAATTAACGTCCTCCAATGCCCGTTATTCCCAATATTCTCAAATAATTAATAAATCATATCCCATTACCCTCTCATTCTCAGTAATGTACTATGCATCAAATTACCCCGAGACTCACCCCGAGCCCAGAAAATTACCCCGCTATGACCAAACCAGCAACTTGCATTCTAAGATTGTCTCATGCCGAAAAGCTCGAACATATCCACATAATAATGTGGCCTCATCCATATATTACCAACATGCATGGAAATATACAAATATGCCATCAACGGGCCAAATTACCAAAATACCCTTACAATGAAAAGTGGATCCACATGCTTGCATTTATCGTCATATAATAATATAACTCACATAATCATGCATATAATCATTTAATTGCATAACAAATCAATTATGGCCCTCCCGGCCCCTAATCTAGGCATTAAGCCACATTAGGAAATTTCGGTCGTTACACCTACCAACAGACTCATCCACATGTTTATCCCTAGAGCGGGACTCTTCCTTAATTTTAATCTCTTCCAAAGAGATTTCCTCATTCTTGAGAAGAATGTTCTTTCTATAGCCTCTACAAGATGGAGGTAACTTGGCAATTATAGTACAAATAAGGAATTGCTCCGGCAACACAATATTAAGGGTGGAGAGTTTATTCACAATGATTTGCAACTCATGGATTTGGGGGAGAAGGGGTTTATCTGTTGGGGAAACTTATACAGGATCTTTATTTATTTTCATGTATATCTAATATTAAACAAATTAATACGAGATAGCCTAAAACATGTTTCTAAAATTGAATTCAAAGAGAAACAATGAATAGAATACTTACAGTATACGCAGCGCAATGAAAGAGTCCTTCCTTCAGTTTCTCTAACTCTTGTATCCTCTCTGTCGCAGAGTATTATCAAGAAACTGAACCGATCTTCTATTTTCTTCACAGCCTTCCAATGTATCCTTAGAATCACCTAGACTAGTGTGGGAAATTCTCAACACATGAGATAGATACAGAGAAGAAGGAGAGAAAATAATCAAAGAGGCTTAGAAAAGGACTTGTGTTTAGAGAGAATATAAAACTATCAGAAAACCAGTGATTAAACTTATCTTTCGTCTCAGAAATCTTCACAGATGACTTCTCTCTAAGCACTCATTTTATAGACTCAATTAGGCCATTTAATTTAATTAAAAAAATCAATAAAATAATAGTCAATTTGAAGCCCTAGGTCGAAATTATCATGGGATCAAGGCCTGTATTATTTTCTATTGATTTAATTAATTAAATAATCATTTAAATTCTTTATCAAATTAATTATTTATAATTTGAATCTTGATTTAAACTTATTTATTAATTTAGATACCAATTTATCTTAATTAATAAATCTACCATAATTTCTCTTTTCTTTTCAAAATTACACACTCTGTGAAACTATCCAAAATTGACCTGGTCAACTTTAATAATTCTAATTGATGATTAAATCAATTCATTGAGACTATCTAGATGATTTTATCCAAGGTACAATGGGGACCATAGGCCTATGAAATCAAGCTCCAATAAGTTATCATAAATCTAACAAATAAATTTACTAACTTATTAATTCCTCGTGACTCCACTATAGACTCGGAATTGCACTCTTGAACTATAGACTCAGAATTGCACTCTTGAATTCATAGAACGCTCTATAACAAATATAGATATGCTATTAATTATCCATTGTTACAACCATAATTGTCACTCAATCCTCTATAGACGGTCTACAATGAGATAGGACTAAAATATCGTTTTACCCCTCATTGTATTTTATCCTTAAAACACTTAGTTCCTTATAAATGATATTTCACTAAACTAATTTAATTACTGAAATGTGTTCTCTATAATTGTAACGACCCAAAATCACTAATATGGCTTAAGGGCCTTGATTAGTGTACCGGGAGGGCATAATTGGCTTATGTGTGTATTTATTAGGCTAATGTGAGATTATATGAAAAACATGTTTGTATGGCTATATGAATGTAAATGTGGTTATATGTTATATCTGTGAGAACCACATTATTATATGGGTAAGTCTGCAATGTGTGACTCGAGGCGATCCTAGTGAGCTAGTTAGCGGGAAGTCACAACGGGGCTTAATATTTGACTTGGGGTAAGTCAAGGGGTATTTCCGGTATTAGATGATTATTTGGGTTATCAGGTTATGGAAATAAATATATGGAGATATATTTGAGGTTAGGAAGCCTAGGCGGGAATATTGGGGAATTTTACCATTTTGCCCTCGAGGACGTTTTCGGTACCCCGAGCCCCGGGATTAACTTAATTAATCAAGGTTAGACTAAGTAAAATAGAAACCTATAGAAAAAAAACCCAAACCGACCCTTTAACGTTCTCTTCTCCTCTCTTCTCTTTTCTCTCTCAAGAAGGCTATAGAAACCTAAGGAGAATCAGTTGGAATTCTGTGTTTTGAGCTGAGTTTGTGAGGGATTAGCTTAGTTCTAACTAAGGGACACTCAACCAGGACCAAGGTAAGAACTGAATTTCATTCTTGAGCACTAGAATTCTGAGTTTTGTCTGAGTATTAAAAGTGTTTTGATGTTTAAGGGTTGAATTGAAGCTGAGAAGCTTGGGTTTTAGCTCAAAAATAGTTAAGGACGTGGTTCATCAAAGAAGGTAAGCTTCAATTCGTAATTTAGAGTCTAAAATCTGAGTTTGCATGACTGGTTTTAGAGTTCTTGAGCTATTGGATTTCAGAAAACAAAATGGGATTTTAATGAGTTTTTAAACTAGGTTTCTGTTGGATTGAGTTGCTGGAACCATGTTGGGAGTCTTGTGATCAATAGGTTTTGGAATTAGGATGCTTTGGGATGGTTTTTAGCAAGGTTAGGAGGCTAGAAATGGTGGTTTTTCTGGGCACAAAGAGTTGGGCCACGGATCTGTTCTAGAGTGCCGCGGCCCTGCGAAGCAAATAAGAGCCAAGGAGGCTCTGTAGTGGGGAAGCGCTGCGCCGCCACAGAGCACGGTCACGGCACATGTCTATCTTCAAAGAGGCTTAGCCTCTGTTGCAGGGGCGGGTCGTGACTAGGTTTCAGGGGCCGCAGCCCTTAAGGGCATTTTTTATCTTTTGGGGGTTTTAAGAGCGGGAACCTAACCTAGGGTGCTCAGGATCGATTCCACCACCGTGTTTGGTGGAATTCGATGTCTCGGAAGCTAGAACTCCATCCAGAAATATTAACGCGATTAATAATGGTACTCCCTATCTTGGTTGTGACTAGGTGTTAAGCTAGGGCTCGGGAAGCAGATCGTGCTCGAGGGGCGTCGCTCGTAATCGGTGAACTTGGAAATTAAAGGTAAGAAAACTGCACCTAGTTGTGGAATTATAATGGGACTAAGGGTTCCCTATTATGTATGCTTTTTAAAGGATGGTATTATGCCATGCAAACAGTAGACCAACGGCCTAAGAGTGTCGAAGTTTACACTAGTGCATAGGGCGCAGCTCGACCACTAGTAGCTGAGGACAGCTTGTTATGCACTGAGCTCGGTTTAAGTGGACCGGAGTCAATGGGGTAAATAGAGGGTGCAACCTAAAGTGTCGACCCTGACTATTATATGATTTGTTTGTTATTATTGTTTGGTAGATTGTTATGCTGAATAGTTGGGTGATGATTAGCTGACTCTTTGGTTGAATCTTCATGCCTTGTGATTATTGTGATATGTCGGGTGTATGAACATGCTTAAAGGGTTATCCAAATGTTATTATTGCGTGTTATGTAATATGATATGTTTTCTTGGTGGGCATTGGCTCACGGGTGCTTCGTGGTGCAGGTAAAGGCAAGGGCAAGCTTGATCAGCCCTGATTTGGAGAGCTCTGAGAGCAGAATGTACATGATCAGCTGCTCATCCACCACGGTTGAGGGGAGACAGGGACAGGAAAACCATAAACTTCTGTTTTGCCTTTAGGAAGGCTGGTGGTTGTCTGTACACTAGAAATTTTGTAAACAGACTTTTAAACGCTATTTCTTTTGGGATCCCATGTGTAAAATGTTTAATTATATGGAAAGTATCTTTTGAGACCAAAACCTTTTAACTCTAGCACATTAATGACTTTAGAATTCACATTTTTAACTGATTGGCTTGATTAGCAAGTCCTGCACCTTTATAAATACACAGTGTAGCGGTCTTGGGTATCCAGGGTGTTACAACTTGGTATCAGAGTGTAACGCCCTACTTCCTTAGAGCCGTTACTTAGTGAGTTTTAAGACAAATCAGTGTGCAAAGATCCCGCTAACCGAGGTTTTGAAACGAAAGTGTGACTAATTAAAAGTTAAGGCTGTAATATTAGAAAAATGCGTTGTTTCAATAAAACTCATAATATTAAACATTGGGATCCCAAAATAAGGTTTGAAAACTATTTACATCTAAAAAAATGAGTTCACAGTTGATAAATCATAAAAATCATAGATTATTACAGCCATTTTCAAATAAACCCCCAACCAAAGCAGTCGGGCAGGCCAAACATGTACGCGTCGCTTCACGCTCTCCGTACTCATGGTTGGTTGACTCAGTCATTGCCCTTACCTGCAACACAGAGCACCCGTGAGCCGAAGCCCAGCAAGAAAACTCATGCAGAACATAACATATGCAATGTATACAGTTTATCATAACAGATAATCCACAATAAACAAGTCAATCATTAGACTAAGCAAACACGGCCATGCCGCCCCAGGACCCTTACCAAAGCCCTGGGGTATCGGTTCTCACCGCGAGGATAACTCATGTATCCCTTGGGTCCCACCCTGAATATAGCATCCCATGTGCTAGGTGTTACTTTCGGCCCACGGCCGCCCCGGCCTACGCCGTACTCGGCCCACGGCCGCCCCGGCCTACGCCGTACTCGGCCCACGGCCGCCCCGGCTTACGCCGTACATTTCATCATAATCACATATATAGTACATTCGAAATAAACATTCACACACATCACGGTTCATTTCAGGTTAAACATTTACACATAATACAATCCGGGGCCACGCCCTACAATCATCTCATCATGCAACATGCAATAAAGGGCCATGCCCGACCATCACACTACGGACCCACGCCCTATCCTACGGGTGTTATAGTTTTCTTACCTGTATTCCGAGCTTCCTGATGCACTAAAGCCGCGAGCACGGTCCTCAAGCACGAGCCTCACCAACAACCTAGTCACAACACACAAGAAACATCCCTCAATACTAATCAACCCAAAACCACTTCCCGGGACCAATCCCGCACTCTCGGGACTCCCAAATCCCTAAAACAATTCACCGGAAACATCCCCCGAACCCCCGGAGCAAAAGCTCAAAAATGCAACTTTTGGTGCCCTGAAAATGGCCTTGTGCCGCGGCACAAGAAAGTTGTGCCGCGGCACCCATCAGACAGGGGCTCCTTGCCGCGGCACGAAA
The DNA here is from genome assembly GCF_963169125.1 of Humulus lupulus. Taxonomy (NCBI): domain Eukaryota; kingdom Viridiplantae; phylum Streptophyta; class Magnoliopsida; order Rosales; family Cannabaceae; genus Humulus; species Humulus lupulus. The sequence goes on along the minus strand of NC_084800.1, from coordinate 141,636,433 downwards.
AAGCTGTGTCGCGGCACGCCTTCGCAGACCCAGAATTCTGGGTTTTCTCCTGCGTTTTCTCCGAGCTAAAACCTTCCCAATTCATACCAAACCAATACCCAAACCCCAAAATCAAATCCAAACTTCATATGACCCATCTAACAACCCATAAACATCATCAAAGCAATCAAACACACAATCAAATCCCCAAAATCCACATCCTTGATTTAAATTTCAGAAAATTAAAAACTCAAAGTTCAAACTTAAACCATGCTCAAATCTCTTAACCCATAACATAATCAAGTCTTAAATGTGAATAAACTCCTTACCTCAAGTAGAGAATCCCTTCCCCAAGCTCCCTTGATTCATCTCCTAAGTTCCCACTTCAGCCCATTTTCCTCTTCTTCTTCTTCTCTTCCTTGCCCTAACTCTCCTCCTCTTCATTTTAGCAAAGCCAACATATATCCTAAATGCCCAAACCGTGACCCACTAAAAACCCAGCTGAGAATTGCCTATAACCCTTGCCAAATGACCATTTTACCCTTTCCTACTAATCCTCCTTAGCTAAACCTCAAAGGACACTTAAGTCTTTTCATTTCTATTTCATTTCTACCACTTTTTACCTTAAAACTTGTTACCCACAGCAGTAACTAATGGTTACCCAGGTTACTAAATCTCCAATAACCATTACCCGCTAAATCTCAACTTAGCCATAAAATTCCCGAGATACCCCTAGGCTCCTCCCGAGCCGGGTATAGAAATCCCGTTGTGACTCTTAAGTTAACTAGCTCTCTAGGACCGTCTCGGCACGTGCATCACAATAATACAACCACACCCACGTGGTACAATTCACAGAATACAATTATCACATATCAGTACAGTTATGCCCAACATGGCCAAAATTACAATTACGCCCTTCTAACACGATCCGGGCCTACATGCATACTAGTAAACATAGCCATGCATCTCAGTTAAACAAATAGCCAAATAACATGCTTTAAATCATAACCATGCATTTAACTCATAAAATCACAAATAAATCCCAACCTGCCCTCCTGGCACACTAATCAAGGCCCTTAAGCCTTATTAGCGAAATTGGGTCGTTACAACTATCCCCTCCTCATAAAAATTTCGTCCTCGAAATTTATCCAAACACATCAGTCAGCAAACCCGCAACTCTGACCCTAAATCCCAAGGTCCACCACCTTTACTTTAGTTTCCAACAACTCTCTTCCAGGCGCAACAATCTTGCCCCACAAGATCTTGTCTAACGGCCATACACTCGATAGCCTCTCGTTTACACCGCAACCCTGCTGAAGCCTCAAGGTCTGCCTAGATTACAATGACCAATTCATTGTCTTATTCCTGATTCCATAGATACTCAAACGTCATCACCTCTACAAGGTGGGATCAGCTTGTAGGCTCCGCTGGCCTAACACTTAGTACCACTTCGAAATTTTATGCTGAATCAAGAGTCCGAACTCTCCCTTCTTTCTCTGGACACCTTACAGATCCTCGTCTGTTATTACGCAGAGATACAATTCTTTCCTTCCGGAGCTTTATTTCCTCATAATTTAACAATTCACAAGCTCTTTATTCTTTCAGATAGGCAGACACTCCTGCCTTAAGAATTCCAACAGCCTCTCTGGCTTCCTCTCTGAGCCATTGCCAAATAGTAGTATCCACTATCCTTCACCTTTCACCATGTCCTAGGTCACGTTACATTAACAAGACACCAGCAACTGCCACCACGGCTAATTCCTCAGGGATTACACTTCCCTTAATACCTCAAGTATTCGCCTACTCAGCGCTCAATCCCTTAAGATATCTGATAAACTTTCAGACTGGCATTTTACTTGCAATCAACTGATAGTCCCAGGTTCCCACTCTGTTCTTTTTCGTCCTCTAGGCCCATTCCAAAATTTAAACTACTAAAGGGCCTCAATTCAGTATCATCGACGTTCTATCTCGAAACCAGTTCACTCGACCCAACAACATTAACTCCCTCAACTGAGTTAAAACTCTTCATGTCCAAACAATTTACTCAGGGTCTAAAGTGGTCTATTCCCATGATACACTACCACATCACCTAACCCCTCAGGGTCCAAAGGAAAACGCTATTTTCCGGCACCCGCTCGACCCTCCCGGTACGACGTACCCTAGGAGGTGGAATGATATCCATTCAGAATTCTCGTTCATAAACCAAATCTAATTGGATCCTTCATCCATTCCTGGTATCCTACTGTACCACCATGACAGGGTCCTTCCCTGTTTCAACTCAAGTCAACACTTCGGATTCCATAGCTCAGTGACACTCACCAGCTAACCCTTACCTATTAACATCATGCCGATCTCAGTCGTTGCTTTGACCACCCCAATATAATCTATGGCGCTATTCCCCGACTGACACGCGCCTTACCGCTAGGAGTTCCGCCTCCAATTAAATTTCCCCTCGTCCAATCGAGACTTAAACACTGATCATCAGTCTGTTACTTTTCACCACAACTGGGCCTCAACGTTAACCTTCTTACTAATACCCAAAACTCAAGTACCTTATGCCATACACAACAGTCGACTTAACGTTCCAAGTGTATCAACCATGATCCATTCTGTCGCCTCCCGCAAGGTTCGATCCACCCTCGCGCCAACTGCGCCTGGGCGTGCACAATCCGTGATGCACTCCCACATTTCCATAACCCTACCATGGATCAGGTCTTTTATGAAATCGCTCTTTACTTAACCAAATCACATGCATACTCCCGCATTAGCAGATACTAAACAATCACACCTTGTCTTCTGAATTTCTTTCTGATTTGATACCACTCAGTCCGTCTAACCTCGAGTTTACTGTTCCCCTCGCCTCTGATGTAGTTGTCTCCCGGAGATGCTCGTGCAGTAGATGACGCGCTTACCAGTCTTGTTATGCCTTCAATTCTTCGAACGTTCTTCATTAGCTTCTTTGCGGCTTCAGATCAATTCTTCTCTTACCTGTCCTTCCTCCTTGTAGCTCTAATCTTAGTACTCCTGACGACTCTCAACCAACAATCCGTAGAACCTTACCTGAGACTCTGCCTTCTGGGTACAAACGTCTTTCGCATAATCATTGCTCACCATTTCCGTCTGGGAGTAATCCACATGTACTGCTCGTGAGCTTGAAGGGACTTACCCATACCGTTCACGCATTCTCAGCCTAAAGAGCTTACCTGTGCTGCTGTAGCTTGAACCATTCTAGAATCTTTGTTACCAACTCCTCACTCCCAACCCGGTGCAGAATAGAAAATTTTCCGAAATGTCTCTATCCTTGGTTTCCAACTGGCAATAACCAGGTCGTAGATCAACTCTTGGAGACATCGTCCCCACTGGTACCCAACATTGTACTTTTCGTTCAAACCCGACGATGCCAACAATCCCCGCAGTATAACACACTGGCTACACCAGGCTCAGATTCCTTCAATTGCTTCGATAGACTTTCTGTCGTCCAAAACCGTCTTTTACAACATTCCCTATACCAATCCTATCCGTAGTCTGACCTTGAAGTATTCCCTAAATCTTCCTTTGCATACCCACATAATTTTCCCACTGATCAGCTCCGTCTCCTTTACGTACTCCGGATGACATCCTCAACAATCCATCTGCCAGAGTTTCTAATTCCTTCTCAATAAGTATCACTGTCCTCAGCCTCTCGAATGGCACCATAGAGGCACCCTCTCTATGTCCATCACCCTCTCGGAGCATTCGAAACACCGAATCCTTCCAGTTCGCTACATGACCAAAGCATAAGCTCGTCAGATACATACTCACCCTTGAGGACTCGGCCTCGAACTTTGAATGTATCGCTGCACTCTGGTTCTCCGTTCCCTCACCATGGGAAATCCATCCCAACATCTCGAGTCATTCTACGTAGAAGTCATGCCCTCACCTGACCTCCTCTCAGGTGGCATCCTCTTCCTCATATGCATACCAATTAACCTCCTGGTTCCTGTCGCCATCTTGATATCTACCTTTTCAATCAGGCTTCTTTCAAATCTCAAATTAGGTGCCCAAGCACTGTCTGGGGTCCTTCTATCTCAACAATCGAGAATCCAACCTCGCTGCGTTCTATCAACAAAAGTACCGTCTTATCAGTCAGACTTTTCCCCTTTTTCTTGGCAATCCAAAAGCCACAACATTATTCGGGGTTCTTTCAACTTGATTATCACGAATCTATCTTCACTAATTCCATCAAAGGAAGCACCGCCCTTGCGGCTCTAGCACTCATGCTCTATACATCAACCATCAGTTCCTCAAACAATATGGCCCTCTCCGCCATCCACATGCAGACAAAAACTCTTTCCTCAAAGCAGCCCAAATGCCTTAGGCTATTTCAGATCTCATGCCCTTAAATGGGTCGCCACCAATCCCAGATACATCCATCTGTATAAATTTCCGAAATGAACTATCCAAATCACCAAACCCATTGATCTACGCTGTTGTTACCCCTAACAGTCCAAACCAGACTCACACATTTGCCCGTCTCCACGGTTCTAATCATGTCTTTAAAATCTCTTCTAACCATTCATCAACTAGGTTCTTTCCAACCCATTAAGCCAGTACCTCCGCCCGAGTACCAAATCCAGGCATCTCCCTGCCTCAATGTTTAACACAACCCTCTAATCAGGATCTCTCATCCTCTTAACCAAGGGTGGAATTAACTCTGCTCATCTATTGATAAATTCCTTGTCAACTCGAACTCTCCTCAAAACCCGAGGTTAACACCCTTTAAGCCTTTCATGTAATACCCTTATCTGTCCATACCTCACAGTAGACCAACACTGGCCACCTTACTGTTAAAACATCGAAATCAGCTATTTCCCCAGAGAAATCTGCTGCTCATCTATCCCGTCTCAACTAACAACTCCACAGCTACCCACACACTAGTGACCCTCTGCTGCTACACTCAGGGGTAACTGGAGATTTCAACTCCAACTTATATCTAAAACCCCCTTTTCAACACAATATCAGGTCCCCAAACCCTTCTAGGAACCAACAACACAATTCCACCTGTCAAAACTGACCCAACACCTGAACTCTGGGGTTCCTACTCTGAACCAAACCACCACTAGGTCCAAATATCCACAGGTATAATGCACACACAAGCATATACTAGGTCAAGTCCACAATGATATACATATGAATTTAATTCAGAAAACTAACCACATACGCTCAATATGCGAACCATTATGCCAATTTTCATCCACATGCATAATAATGTTATTCAGCACACATTGATCTCAACATGCAACAGTCAAGGGCCAGGCCCTATCAGTATCTCATGCATATGTCATCTCATTCCTCATGCTCCATATAAATAAGCAGGCAAACAGGGCATTCAAACATATATTCAAACATGTCAATCATTCATACCAACCAACCCTGAGTCGAGCTTGTCACTGACAGCGAGCGTACATGTTCGGTCGATCTCCAGAACCAATAAACCTTGGCTCGCTCTGATACCAAGTTGTAACGCCCTACTTCCTTAGAGCCGTTACTTAGTGAGTTTTAAGACAAATCAGTGTGCAAAGATCCCGCTAACCGAGGTTTTGAAACGAAAGTGTGACTAATTAAAAGTTAAGGCTGTAATATTAGAAAAATGCGTTGTTTCAATAAAACTCATAATATTAAACATTGGGATCCCAAAATAAGGTTTGAAAACTATTTACATCTAAAAAAAATGAGTTCACAGTTGATAAATCATAAAAATCATAGATTATTACAGCCATTTTCAAATAAACCCCCAACCAAAGCAGTCGGGCAGGCCAAACATGTACGCGTCGCTTCACGCTCTCCGTACTCATGGTTGGTTGACTCAGTCATTGCCCTTACCTGCAACACAGAGCACCCGTGAGCCGAAGCCCAGCAAGAAAACTCATGCAGAACATAACATATGCAATGTATACAGTTTATCATAACAGATAATCCACAATAAACAAGTCAATCATTAGACTAAGCAAACACGGCCATGCCGCCCCAGGACCCTTACCAAAGCCCTGGGGTATCGGTTCTCACCGCGAGGATAACTCATGTATCCCTTGGGTCCCACCCTGAATATAGCATCCCATGTGCTAGGTGTTACTTTCGGCCCACGGCCGCCCCGGCCTACGCCGTACTCGGCCCACGGCCGCCCCGGCCTACGCCGTACTCGGCCCACGGCCGCCCCGGCTTACGCCGTACATTTCATCATAATCACATATATAGTACATTCGAAATAAACATTCACACACATCACGGTTCATTTCAGGTTAAACATTTACACATAATACAATCCGGGGCCACGCCCTACAATCATCTCATCATGCAACATGCAATAAAGGGCCATGCCCGACCATCACACTACGGACCCACGCCCTATCCTACGGGTGTTATAGTTTTCTTACCTGTATTCCGAGCTTCCTGATGCACTAAAGCCGCGAGCACGGTCCTCAAGCACGAGCCTCACCAACAACCTAGTCACAACACACAAGAAACATCCCTCAATACTAATCAACCCAAAACCACTTCCCGGGACCAATCCCGCACTCTCGGGACTCCCAAATCCCTAAAACAATTCACCGGAAACATCCCCCGAACCCCCGGAGCAAAAGCTCAAAAATGCAACTTTTGGTGCCCTGAAAATGGCCTTGTGCCGCGGCACAAGAAAGTTGTGCCGCGGCACCCATCAGACAGGGGCTCCTTGCCGCGGCACGAAAAAGCTGTGTCGCGGCACGCCTTCGCAGACCCAGAATTCTGGGTTTTCTCCTGCGTTTTCTCCGAGCTAAAACCTTCCCAATTCATACCAAACCAATACCCAAACCCCAAAATCAAATCCAAACTTCATATGACCCATCTAACAACCCATAAACATCATCAAAGCAATCAAACACACAATCAAATCCCCAAAATCCACATCCTTGATTTAAATTTCAGAAAATTAAAAACTCAAAGTTCAAACTTAAACCATGCTCAAATCTCTTAACCCATAACATAATCAAGTCTTAAATGTGAATAAACTCCTTACCTCAAGTAGAGAATCCCTTCCCCAAGCTCCCTTGATTCATCTCCTAAGTTCCCACTTCAGCCCATTTTCCTCTTCTTCTTCTTCTCTTCCTTGCCCTAACTCTCCTCCTCTTCATTTTAGCAAAGCCAACATATATCCTAAATGCCCAAACCGTGACCCACTAAAAACCCAGCTGAGAATTGCCTATAACCCTTGCCAAATGACCATTTTACCCTTTCCTACTAATCCTCCTTAGCTAAACCTCAAAGGACACTTAAGTCTTTTCATTTCTATTTCATTTCTACCACTTTTTACCTTAAAACTTGTTACCCACAGCAGTAACTAATGGTTACCCAGGTTACTAAATCTCCAATAACCATTACCCGCTAAATCTCAACTTAGCCATAAAATTCCCGAGATACCCCTAGGCTCCTCCCGAGCCGGGTATAGAAATCCCGTTGTGACTCTTAAGTTAACTAGCTCTCTAGGACCGTCTCGGCACGTGCATCACAATAATACAACCACACCCACGTGGTACAATTCACAGAATACAATTATCACATATCAGTACAGTTATGCCCAACATGGCCAAAATTACAATTACGCCCTTCTAACACGATCCGGGCCTACATGCATACTAGTAAACATAGCCATGCATCTCAGTTAAACAAATAGCCAAATAACATGCTTTAAATCATAACCATGCATTTAACTCATAAAATCACAAATAAATCCCAACCTGCCCTCCTGGCACACTAATCAAGGCCCTTAAGCCTTATTAGCGAAATTGGGTCGTTACACAGAGCCTCCTAAGTTTAAGGGTTCCTGAAGACCGACTGGACATGTACATTCGCTGCTAGAGACAAGCTCGATTCAGGGTTTGGTAATGTGTATTTGTGCATATATTCTTGTATGTCTAGAATGAATTATGAATGTGGTTATTTATTGAATTAATAGGAAGCATAAGATACTGATAGGGCCTGGCCCTTGACTACGGTATGAAAATTTTAAGGCATGCTTATTAGCATCGCTGTGCATGTAAATGAATATTTGGATGATTAACTGCATATTGTGTATGGGTGAATGCTTTTATCTTAGCTGTTGTGTGGTAATGTTGCGGCATGCTTATCAGCAGCCAGTGCATGTGGATAAATGCCTATATTCTGATTGTATGTGATTGGTTATACTCCTTTGGTGGATTTTGGAGAAGCTTTTATGTAATGCCCCAACTCCAGGGACCGTTACGGTGTGCCTTGTAAACAGTGCTAAACTCGCTAACCAAGTCATTTGGCCAAAAATGTGTAACTAAGTATGATTAGCGGTCTAGGGATTAAAAACTTTGGATAAGATGTAATGTTTCACTAGAACGTTTAACATGTATACTGGGATCCCAAAAGTATAATCTTAGAGTCTACTAGAAGAAAATATTTACAACAGGCCGTTATATGCGGCAAAACAGTGTTTAACCCTAGTTCCACTTTAAACCTCGGCTGTGGCGGACGAGCAGCTGCATATGTACACGTCATCACCCAAGCTCTCCAACTCAAGGATGGTCCAGCTTTCTCTTGCCTTTACCTGCACCACAAAGCACCCGTGAGCCATGGCCCAGCAAGAAAACACAATTATGCATGATATAATATCAACAATGATCATAATAATCATCCAGGACTATCAGTCCAAAACAGATAGGTGACAGTAGCAAAAGTCACAAAAGTGGGTACAGCTCCTTTTTGCTATGTGACGATAGGGTCACCAGGGCTTAACTGATATGAGAACCTTTCATAAGTTTGAACAGGATATGTGTATGGTGAATAGTCACCAACATAACCTTTCCCCATGACCATAGAGTCATAACCTTGGAACAGCGTTCCCTAGCCATGTGACAAACAGTCACCGGGGCCATACGCCCTGGCTCTGATCATCTGGTCTTAGACCAAGCAAGCACTTATAAGTTCATCGACTTTAGGGTCGGTCCAGCATTAATGCGATAGAGCCATTCAATGCAAGTTCATCGACTTTAGGGTCGGTCCAGCATTAATTCCATAGAGCCATTCAATGCTGATATCGATTAGATCTAATCTTCATTCGGCCCTGCGTCCTCGACGCTCATGCCGTTTCTGACCCTCAGGCCAGTGAAACATGACCAGTGCTCAACCGTTTGTGAGCTTAACTAATAAGTCACAGCCTCACAGACGGATCTGACACCATTGCCGATTCTGACTAACAAGTCAGTGCCATACACAAGTAAGCCATGCCACCAAACACATATATCACATGTCCAATATCCATAAACAAGGTATTCAACATGCTTACTTAACAGGTACTAGTACAATTAGGATCATGCACAAACTCAGAGGCTCAAGCTCTGAACAATATCATACTCAGTACTCAAAGCATGTCCTAATCACATGTTTCTTGTGCATCACATGCATTATATTTAACAATCCAACATGCACCAATAATAGCCATGCATGTCACATTTAATAATCAACCAACATGCATCAATAATAGCCATGCATGTCACATATACACAGGGTGCAGTTTTCTTACCTCAGATTCGAGCTAGAATGATTGAAAGAACGACCCTTGAGAACGATCAAGTTTTAGTCCTTTAGTGGTCACCTAGTCATAACCAAACAAGTAGGATACCATCAATAAAAATGACCAACATAGGTTCCCAAACCAATATCTAGCCTCCGGGACATCAATCCACACTTAACCGGGTAGTAGGATCAACCCCGAGGCCTATGGCTAACATCCCAAAGTCAAAAACCTATTTCTGGCCAAAAATGCCTTGATGGGCCGCGGCTCACCATAGCCATGCCGCGGCTCACCCTTAGACAGAAGCATAATTCTTCCCAGAAACACACTCAGGCCGCGGCACACCATAGACAGGCCGCGGCACATTACGCAAACCAGTAAGCCACCAGCTTGCTTCCCCTGCGTTTCTCCTCGAAACCAAACCTTCAAACTAGTCCCAAACCTCAACCTAACACCCAATTCAACCACTAAACATTATCAACAACTCACCCACATCAAAACCCAAGTTAAACATCAACTAAACTTCCATTAATTCCAAATATTTACCAAGAAATCACAAGCTGAAAGTTTAAAGCCAAAACAGAGTATACCATGAAACTAATGGCTGGAACTTACCTCAAACTTGATTTTGAATCCCCTTTAATGGCTGAATCAAGTTCCTAAGCTCCCACCTTTGATCTCCTAGCTTAACTCCTCAATTTGGACTCTCAAAATTCAAAGAAAAGCAAAGGGGAAAAACACGTACGGGAGAGAAGAAGAAGATGAGGATGGGGATCTGTTTTTTTTTGTTCTATTTTTTCTACAGCCTTCAAGTCCATATAAATCCAACCCAAATGACCTAAATACCCCTAGGTCACTAAAGGTTCCTAAAGCCACCCCAAGGGAAAAATTGTCCTTTTCAACCTACACCGTTAATTATAATCAACGCTCTCCAATTCCCGCTATTCTCAATATTCTCAAATACCAATAAATCATATCACATTACCCTTTTATTCCCGGTAATGTTCTAGTCATCAAAATGACCCCGAGACTCACCCCGAGCCCCGAACTTAAATCCGTTATGACCAGACCGAACACTTACATCTCATGATCGTCTCATGCCGAATAGCTCGAACCAATCCACCTTATAATATGGCTATATTAATTAATCACCACCATGCACCCAAAAAACACAATTACGCCCACAGCGGCCAAATTACCAATTTACCCTTATAATCATAAATACACCCATATGCATGCATTTACCATCACATAGTAATATAATTCACATGAACATGCATATGATCATTAAATAGCGTCATAATTCAATTATGGCCCTCCCGGCCTCCTAATCAAGGTCCTAACCCTTATTAGGAAATTCAGGGCGTTACATTTTACCCTGTCATCATGGTCTGATTTCCAAGTCGTTGATTGCAGATTGACTTGGATAGCTATGCGTCCAAGAAAATCTACACGACCAGCCGGCACTAGGTCTAGGATCGGGGGTGATGACCAGGGCCAGATTCCTCCACCAGTCCCTGAGAACTGGCAGCAACTTATGGCAGATATGCAAGTGCGATTACATAGTCAAGATGAATAGATTCGCTTGTTGCGACAGCAGGCTCCTTCAGGAAGTGCTGCCCCTATTGTACCACCTACAGTGGTACCAATTGTACAGTCAGGGGAGGTTGGAAACAAGTGGGAGCCGTTATATGAGCAGTTTAGGAAGCAGCATCCCCCAATCTTTGAGGGAGGACCTGATTCATTGAAGTCCGAGCAATGGCTGACTTGATTACTACTATCCTGGATTTCATGAGGATAGAGGGACGTGATAGAGTAGCCTGTGCCACGTATATGTTGAGAGAGGATGCCCGCATCTGGTGGGAAATGGCCTCACAAACCAGGGATGTCACTGCATTAAGTTGGGAAGGATTTAAAGATTTGTTCAGTCAGAAGTATTATAATGTTGCCATCAGGGCAGCAAAGGTTAATGAGTTCGTAGGGTTGGTTAAAGGCAGCATGACAGTTACAGAATATGCCCTGAAGTTTGACAGACTCGTGAAGTTCGCGCCAGACCTTGTGCCTACTGATGCAGCCAGGCAGGACAGGTTCATTAGGGGGCTTAATGCTATGATAGCTCGGGATGTTAGGATTACAACGGTACCTGGAGGAACAACTTATGCACATGCCGTTGAGAAGGCTCTTACCGCTGGGGAAGCGGAGAACAAAATTTGGAAGGAAAGTGCAGTGAGGCGCGAGGGCCGCAGAGTGGTGCCTCCTTATTCTAGATCAGGTAGGGGTGGAGGCCCCAGTGATTTCAAGAGAAAGACCCCTGACACTTCGACCGCTGCTGGTTCTGATAGGAGAGGTCGGGGTGGTCAGGGCGGCCGTCAGGGTAGCGGTGAACCTTGTTGGAGTTATCCAGAGTGCCCAAGTTGTAGAAGATGCCATCAGGTCGAATGTCGGGCCAAGGCTTGCTATGTATGTGGCACGGTGGGGCACCTCAAGAAGGATTGCCCAACAGTGAAGAAAGGGGAAGTAGGAAAGGTGGACAGCTTGACTCCAGCTCGAGTGTTCACCTTAACGCAGATAGAGGCCGAGGCTAGTCCCTAGGTAGTGACAGGTCAGCTTTCTAGCACTGGCTCTTCTTTTTCTATATTGATTGATTCTGGTGCTACACATTCCTTTGTTTCTAGTAAAGTGATTGATAGACTGTGTAGACCTAGTGAGTATCGGACTGCGGAGTTTGGGACTTTATTGCCTACTGGGGAACTGGTAGTTTCTAGGAGGTGGATTAGGGCATTGCCAGTGATGGTTGATAGTAGGGAGCTTTCTGTTGACTTGATTGAGCTAGATATGGAGGACTTCAACATGATCTTAGGGATGGATTGGTTGGTCAGATATGGGGCTACTATTGACTGCAGGAAGAAGATGGTGACTTTTGAGCCTGAGCACGAGGATCCTTTTGTCTTTGTGGGTGCGGTGTGTGGACACCGTGTGCCCATGATTTCTGCATTGAGAGCCAGATACTTGTTACAGGGTGGATGTGTAGGTTTTCTAGCTAATGTGGTGGACACTACCAAGATGTTGCCAGTGGGGCCGGGAGAGACCAGGGTGGTTTGTGAGTTTTTGGATGTATTTCCTGAGAAGCTACCGGGATTGCCGCCAGGCAAGGAGATTCAGTTTGGTATTGAGTTAGCACCGGGGACAGAACCAGTACCAAGAGCACCATATAGGATGGCTCCAGCAGAGTTGAAGGAACTTAAGATACAGCTGCAAGAACTTCTGGATTTGGGACTCATTAGGCCTAGTTACTCTCCATGGGGCGCTCCAGTTTTGTTTGTTAAGAAGAAGGACGGGACTTTAGGGATGTGTATAGATTATAGGGAATTGAACAAGTTGACCATTAAGAATAAGTATCCCCTACCAAGGATTGATGACTTGTTCGATCACCTGCAGGGAAAGACGGTGTTCTCAAAGATTGATCTTCAATCTGGTTATCACCAGCTGAGGATCAAGGACGAGGACATACTGAAGACGGCCTTCCGAACGCGGTATGGACATTACGAATTCTTGGTCATGTCTTTTGGTTTGACCAATGCCCCAGCAGCTTTCATGGATCTAATGAATAGGGTGTTCAAGGATTTCTTGGATCAGTTCGCCATTGTCTTCATTGACGACATCTTGGTATACTCCAGTTCAGAGGCAAAGCACGAGCGACATCTTCGACAGGTTTTACAGAGGTTAAGGGAACACCAGTTATATGCTAAGTTTAAGAAGTATGAGTTTTGGTTGCCAGATGTGACTTTCCTTGGGCATATAGTTGGTGCAGAATGGATTAAGGTGGATCCGTCCTAGGTGGAAGCAGTGAGAGATTGGCTGAGGCCAAGGAACGCCTCAGAGGTGCGGAGTTTTCTTGGGTTGGCAGGCTATTACAGGCGGTTTGTGGAAGGATTCTCAAAGATTTCTTCACCAATGATAGAATTGACAAGAAAGAATCAGAAGTTTGTTTGGTCAGAGAAGTGTGAGAACAGTTTCCAAGAGTTGAAGCGACGGCTTATTACTGCACATGTACTGAGTCTTCCTTCGGATGAAGGAAAGTTTGTAGTATACTGTGATGCATCGAGGATGGGTTTAGGCTGTGTGTTGATGCAGAATGAGAAAGTTATAGCTTATGCATCGTGGCAGCTGAAGGAGTACGAACAGCGGTATCCTACCCATGATCTAGAGTTGGCGGCAATGGTATTCGCACTGAAGGTTTGGCAGCATTATCTATATAGGGAGAAGTGCGAAATATACACTAACCATAAGAGCTTGAAGTATTTCTTCACCCAGAAGGATTTGAACATGAGGCAAAGGCGCTGGTTGGAGTTTTTTAAGGACTATGATTGCGATATTCTTTACCACCCAGGGAAAGCCAATATTGTGGCAGATGCAATGAGCCGGAGGGGCTCGGGGCAATTATTCAATTTTGTTCAGATCTCGAGAGAATTAGCTGATGAGATGGCCAGGGCAAAGATTGAGCTGGTGGTGGGCCAGTTGGCCAATATTACCTTGCAGTCGACCTTGATAGAGGGGATCAAGGAGGGACAAATGGTAGATGCGCAGCTTCAAGAAGTTAGGTAGAATGCCTTAGCAGGGATAGCTAAGGATTATTCTATTTCAGAGGCTGGTCTGCTTTGATATCAAGGGCGGATCTGTGTTCCGGCAGATGAGGGGATCAGACGAGAGATACTAGATGAGTCTCACACTACGCCATACTCGCTTCATCCGGGTACCACAAAAATGTATCAGGATCTATGGACATTATATTGGTGGCCTGGGATAAAGAAAGATGTGGTTGAATATGTGTCCAGATGCTTGACATGTCAGCAGATGAAGGCTGAGCATTAGCGGCCAGTAGGGTTGCTTCAGCCTTTGGGTGTCCCTGAGTGGAAGTGGGAAGACATTACGATGGATTTTGTGGGAGGTCTACCTAGGACAGTGAGACTTTGTGACTCGGTGTGGGTAATAGTGGACAGATACACCAAGCCAGCTCATTTTCTACCAGTGAAGTCAACTTACACAGTGGAGCAGTATGTTGAATTGTATGTGAGGGAGATAGCTCGTCTCCATGGGGTTCCCAAGTCTATTGTATCTGATCGAGACCCTATCTTTACCTCTAAGTTTTGGGGAGCTCTGCAGAGAGCCATGGGGACTCAGTTGAAGTTTAGCACAGCCTTTCATCCTCAGACTGATGGACAGTCCGAGAGGACGATTCAGGTGTTGGAGGACATGCTTAGGGCATGTGTGATTGATTTCGAGAGATCTTGGAGTAAGTATCTTCCGTTAATCAAATTCTCGTATAATAATAGTTATCAATCCACGATTGGAGTGGCTCCTTACGAGATGTTATACGGAAGGAAGTGTAGGTCACACATTCACTGGGATGAGATGGGTGAGAGAAAATATTTGGGGCTAGACCTGGTTCAGAAGACAAGTGAAGCTATTGAGAAGATTCGAGCCAGGATGCTTGCTTCACAGAGTAGGCAGAAAAGCTACGCTAATCCTAGGCATAGAGACATGGAGTTTCAGGTTGGGGACCACGTGTTTCTGCAAGTTTCACCACTACGAGGGGTGAGGAGGTTCGGAGTAAAGGGCAAGCTGAGCCCTCGGTTTTTTGGACCTTTCGAGATCTTAGAAAGGATTGGACAGGTGGCTTACAGGTTGGCCTTGCCACCATCGTTGTCGGGAGTTCATGATGTTTTCCATGTCTCTATGTTGCGGAAGTATGTCTCAGATCCGACGCATGTATTAAAGTATGAGGATTTAGAGTTGCGGACAGATTTGTCCTATGAAGAACGACCGGTTCAGATTTTGGACCGGAAGGATAAAGTTCTACGGAACAAGACAATTCTATTAGTTAAAGTGTTGTGGAGAAATAGCAAGGTCGAGGAAGCGACCTGGGAGCTAGAGACGGTGATACGGGATCAGTATCCCAATCTATTCAGATAAATTTTGAGGACAAAATTATCAGTAGGAGGGGATAGTTGTAACGACCCAAAATCACTAATATGGCTTAAGGGCCTTGATTAGTGTGCCGGGAGAGCATAATTGGCTTATGTGTATTTATTAGGCTAATGTGAGATTATATGACAAACATGTTTGTATGGCTATATGAATGTAAATGTGGTTATATGTTATATCTGTGAGAACCACATTATTATGTGGGTAAGTCTGCAATGTGTGACTCGAGGCGATCCTAGTGAGCTAGTTAGCGAGAAGTCACAACGGGGCTTAATATTTGACTTGGGGTAAGTCAAGGGGTATTTCGGGTATTAGATGATTATTTTGGTTATTAGGTTATGGAAATAAATATATGGAGATATATTTGAGGTTAGGAAGCCTAGGCGGGAATATTGGGGAAGTTTACCATTTTTCCCTCGGGGACGTTTTCGGTACCCCGAGCCTCGGGATTAACTTAATTAATCAAGGTTAGACTAAGTAAAATAGAAACCTGTAGAACAAAAACCCAAACCGACCCTTTAACGTTCTCTTCTCCTCTCTTCTCTTTTCTCTCTCAAGAAGGCTATAGAAACCTAAGGAGAATCAGCTGGAATTCTGTGTTTTGAGCTGAGTTTGTGAGGGATGAGCTTAGTTCTAACTAAGGGACACTCAACCAGGACCAAGGTAAGAACTGAATTTCATTCTTGAGCACTAGAATTCTGAGTTTTGGCTGAGTATTAAAAGTGTTTATGGTTTTGATGTTTAAGGGCTGAATTAAAGCTGAAAAGCTTGGATTTTTAGCTCAAAAATAATTAAGGAAGTGGTTCATCAAAGAAGGTAAGCTTCAATTCGTAATTTAGAGTCTAAAATCTGAGTTTGCATGACTGGTTTTAGAGTTCTTGAGCTATTGGATTTCAGAAAACAAAATGGGATTTTATTGAGTTTTTAAACTAGGTTTCTGTTGGATTGAGTTGCTGGAACCATGTTGGGAGTCTTGTGATCAATGGGTTTTGGAATTAGGATGCTTTGGGATGGTTTTTAGCATGGTTAGGAGGCTAGAAATGGTGATTTTTCTGGGCACGAAGAGTTGGGCCATGACTCTATTCTAGAGTGTCGCGGCCTTGCAAAGCAAATAAGAGCCAAGGAGGCTCTGCAATGGGGAAGCGCCGCGGCGCCACAGGGCAGGGCCACGGCGTGTGTCTGTCTTCAAAGAGGCTTAGCCTCTGTTTTAGGGGTGGGCCGAGGCTAGGTTTCAGGGGCCGCAGCCCTTAAGGGCATTTTTTATCTTTTGGGGGTTTTAAGAGCGGGAACCTAACCTAGGGTGCTTAGGATCGATTCCACCACCGTGTTTGGTGGAATTCGATGTCTCGAAAGCTAGAACTCCATCCGGAAATATTAACGCGATTAATAATGGTACTCTCTTTCTTGGTTGTGACTAGGTGTTAAGCTAGGGCTCGAGAAGCGGATCGTGCTCTAGCGGCGTCGCTCGTAATCAGTGATTACGTTACTATAAATAAGATTAGCTATATGCTCGGGATTTAATAGAAGTTTATATTAAACAAATAATCATGAAAATAAAACATGTGAGCAAAGTGATTGACCAAGTCAAAAAATGATTTCTATTCTTTTAATGATAATAAAATGAGATTACAAAGAATTTGGGTTTTAATTAGAGCATAAAACCCCAACATTATCATCAATAAATTTAAATTTCATGTATTGAGTAATAAGGAATTTATTTGTACTTTTCTCCTCAGATTTGTATTTGTTTTCAAATGTCTCTCATATCTTTTTGGCAGTCTTGGTGTTGTTGTAGAAGTTGTAAAGACTATTCGAGACAGCGTTTAGGATGTGACCCTAACATATGAGCTCATCTTCTTCACATTTCTTCCTTTGTTTGATAATATCTTGAGTGTCGTCTTCCTTTGGTGGATTAAGGGCTTTCAAATCCTTCTCCAAAACATAAACACCTTGAGATTAGTGATAAGAAACCTAGTTTTGTCTTGCCATCGAACAAATTTAGTTCCATCAAATATATCTAATCTAAAAAAATCTTGATTCATAAGTTTCAAAGCCGAAATTGATGAATATTCATCCATAGTGTTAGAAAACAAGAAACTAAAAGATATAGAGAATTTTGATTGTTGGGGGAGCGTGAACTTACACCATCTATCTCGATAGATTCAAGATGAAACTTACAATATAGAATCCATAAAATTCTTAAAGAAAACAAGTGCAAACCATTAATCGAAATCTAATCTATGACGAGAAGAACACCACTTATCAATTCAATTATGGGGAAGAAACATCATAATGCTCATACACGAGGAGCATCGTTGTCTTTATTTCCTAGCCATTAATGCTTGAGGCTTTTTCTATGAGGAAAGAAAGTTGGGATTGAACAAGCCTTTGAAATTCATAAGACAAGCATTTTTTTTGATGAAATTCTTCGAGAAACTTATGATCTTTGAGGGGTACAGAGAGAGAGTTGAAAAGTGTAATCAAGGCTTCTCAACTTAAAAGACTCACTTTATAGTGTAGGCAACGTCATTAGTCTCAACCAATAAGATTAGAGTTTTAAACACATCATTTTGGAGCCAAAATATGTAAATCCTGGATTTGGTTTTAAGTTTTGTGGTAACATATCACCACCTCGATTGCAACATGTCGCCTCTTTACAACCTAGGGTGCCCAAAATCACCTGTTGACCCTCGATTTAGCCAACGACACAGAGTCAAAAATACGACAAGAAAAGAAATGACAATTAAGAGTTTAATCTAATGGAAAAGAAGAAACACCAACAACTTATAGTGGTTCGGCCCCAATGAATGGTAATGACCTACGTCCACTTAGTGCTATTATTAATATTGAGTTCCAATGTTGTGATCAAAGAACTAGGGTTCTTTGAGTTTCACAAACCTTGGGAGAATTACAACAAGACGATGGATAATCGCACTATAGGCTCTCTCTCAATATTCAGGAAAAAGATTCAAAGATCAAAAGTCCCCTCCTTGAGCTATTTCATGCATATTTATAGGCTCAATGGGGGTTACATGGGCCATTGGGTCTTAACTCTCCTTAATATACGTGTATCAAGGTAATAAAGATGAAATAATCAATGTAAATAATTACAAGATCACAATTTTATAAGGGAATAAACCAAATCATACGACCAGCCTGGTCGTACCTAATAGTCAGTCTTGATGAAGCAATGTATAGCTGGTCTATAACCGAATAGCACTGCCTTATTTCAATTCTGCCACGTGTGAGAAATACCCGCCACATCATAAGCAGCCGTTTTTGGGTAAACATTTGCCCCCCAAGTTTACTTTACTGCGACCAACATAAAGTAAACTTAGGAAACTGACTCTTCGCTTACCCCACCAAATCTGTCAGAGCCGCCCATGCTTTTTCAAAAAAAGTGATCAATCATGTCTAATCAAGTCTTTTCGGTTTCCCAAAAAAATTTCTGACGGCTATTATACTTCCCCATGCTTTGAAAAAAGTAATTCCATGATTACCTCTTTTACGGCGCTACGATCACTATAAATAATACCCCCATATCATATTTTTACTTTTTACCTTTCACTCGCCTTCTCTTCTTCAAGAACCTTAAAGAACCTCAACCTTCAGAGCTCAGGAAACTCATAAAACCTTGAAGTGTTCACTGCTGATTTAAGGAATTTTTGGTCAGATGCTCGAAACATTCGTGCTCATACTCTAACTTTCATCCAAGTAAGTTTCTAGAATCTTTCTACTGTTTGAGATGCCATGCAAAACTGTCTTATATCCGTTTTTATCTCTGAACTTTTGAATGTTCTTGACTGAAACTGTTTTGGGGTAAATGCACATATTGATCGATGCTTGATAGGGAAGTGAAATAATGTTGTATAGGAGTTAGGAGTCAGTTTGGTAGTCGAGACTGTAGATTTAAGGCGTAAAATCGAAGTAAAAATTCAATTTTTAAGCTAGTGGAAAAATTGGATTTTTCCCGCCCTCTCGGAGTCGAAAAAGTTTTCTCTGAAAAACTTTTTACTTCTACTTTTTAATCTGTTTCTCAAACTACTCGTAAGAGACTTAGTGTTTTTGGCTAGAATGTTGTTGGCCGTATAAAAGCTTAATTTTTATACGCGAGCAACGTTATTCCAACTCTCAACATAAGCTTTTAGGCTTTAAGTTCTCATCTCCCCCTTTTTTTGTTCGCAACTTTTCATGCAAGATCCGTGGGGAGGTGAGAGACCTATCGATGACGACTTACTAGCCCAATTGCTCGAGGACAAGGAGCAATCATCATTACTAATACCTGAAATTCCCTTTTCTCGCACCACTTCAAACACTCCATCGACCCTCCTCCAAAATATGGGTCGAGCAAAAACTAAAGCCCAGAAAAAGAGACCTTCCAATCCTTCAAATCAGCCTGCTCCTCGGGCTGAAATTCCCTCGACTAGTGGTCGAGAAAGAAATATCCCTGACCCTAGCATCCAAACCCATGCTCAACTTCGAAATGCCATTCAACCAGATGTTGAATGGTACATCACCCCTTCTAGCCAAGTAACGGTTAGGATGATTGCGAATTATACTAAAGACCAACCCACCAAAGACCAACGGGCGAATTTTCCTGGAGGCGCCTTTAGCGCCTGGTCAAGGTATCACATCGAGGCAGGAGTGATCCTGCCTCTTCATCCTTTCTTCCAAGGAGTGGCCAACTATTTCGGGGTCGCTCCTTTTCAAATAATCCCTAATGGATATAGAATGTTTTCGACACTCTATATCTTTTATATCCATAAGAAATGGCCTCCCCCCACACCGCACGAGGTCAACTATCTGTTCGACCTAAAATCCAACCCCAACCAAGAAAACACGGGGTTCTTCCACTTCTGTCACCAGGAAACGTCCCGTACTTTCTTGAGTGACACAACCTTTATTTCCAATGTGGGGAGGTACCACCTTGAGTACTTCCTGACTACAGACATGGTTGCCAACAACCTGGCCTTCACCCAAGGAGGTAATACTTTAACACCCTTGGTCGCTTATTTTTCTTTAATGTTTCCTGCATTTTCCTTTGATTTTTAGTGCCTTTCAGGCCCATGGCTGTGACCGGCTCCCACACCAGACATGGAAATCCGATCAGCCCTCTTGGCCAATATGACTATCATGGAGAAGAGCGTCAAGCATCTGGTCACAGAGGCTAACCTTAGGCTGGTCGGGCTTTTGGCGCCTCACTAGGATGTGAGGGAGTCAACAGCGAGAAGTGCCACTGGCGAGGAGATTCCCGAGCAGCACCCAGACGTGTCACAACCTCAAAGGAGGAGGACAGCTGGAGTGACAATCAGGGAACCCTCCAGCATCCCGCGAGCTGCCGCTCCCCCTGCCCCACTGGGAAAGGGAAAAAAGAAAGCCACCGAACCTCCCGCTCCCATCGACAAATCTTCAGATGAGAACGGTACTGATCTCTCACTCTTAGATAGTTTGCCAATTCCCTGTCACTTATTTGACGGGGACGGCAACTTTAAGTATACTCCAAACTTAAGTTCAGATTTCTTCCAGGCAGTAAGTAGTTCAGTAAGTAATGTAGCGACCAGTAGTTGTAGCACGGGTACTTTACTTATAATCTCTTTACTTTCATTTTTAGTTCCATCTATATATCTTGTCTCACTGCTCTTATTGTTTCCTTCTGTGCAGATATGTCATATGAAGACATATTCGAACATTACAAGGTTGTCGCTGCTTCCTCAGGCCGGAAGAAAGACAGCAAGAGGACTCGGGGGGAGAGCAGT
Organism: Humulus lupulus; assembly: GCF_963169125.1. NCBI lineage: Eukaryota > Viridiplantae > Streptophyta > Magnoliopsida > Rosales > Cannabaceae > Humulus > Humulus lupulus. The sequence goes on along the minus strand of NC_084800.1, from coordinate 141,615,160 downwards.
AAAACCGCCTCAAAGAAGTCCCGAACTGAGGACCCTCCAACCACCGTTCCTTCGAAGGAAAACACGCCACCTCCATCTCTACTCGAGCAGCCGGCCTCAACGCCTTCGATCGACCAGCATTCCACTCCTCCAACACATGTCGACTAGCACCCCACTCCTCAGGACCCTACCAGCCAAACACACCGCACTTAGCCTACTCAGCCCGAAGGCTCCCTGTCCAACTCTGTGGTCAGCTCAGCCAGGGAGAGGATATACAAGCTCTCCAAGCACAAATGCAATTAAGAGGCCATTGACGACACCATCTCCATGGAGACCAACCAAATACTCAATCGAAGGTTGAATGAGATAGTCAGCATAAGTTACTTTCTGATGCTGAATAATTTGCTTTTGATTTTCTACCATTGCCTTACTCTTTTCATCTGATTGCAGGGATTGCTAACCACGACTGCTGGCTGGTGCCGTGTGCAGACCAAAAACTTTGACACCAGGCTTGCTGAGGCTATGAAAGTGCTTGAAGGGGAAAATGTCGACCTGCTCGAGAAGAACAATGAGCTGACCAAGCAGAACGGCGAGCTGCTTGAGAAAAGTGCAGAGCTGTCCAAGCAAAATGAGGAACTGCTCGAGCAAAAATCCACTTTGACCGAGGAGCTGCTGGAGAGTCGGGACGCCCTGAAGAAATCCAATGAAGACAAAGAAAAATTCAGGGAAAGCGCCAAACTCAACTACCAACGATCCAAACAGCTTGAGCTCGATTTGATTGCGAGCAGGCAAGAGACGAAGGAGCTGGAAAAGTGCGTGAAGGAGCTTGAGGAACTTGAAGCCAAGAACTTGGAGAAGTACAAGGAAGCCACCCATCTTTGCTTCTACAAGTTTTGGAAGCACAACCGGAAGGCCGAATTCAGCTACCTATCAGATCGCTTGAGGCGGACTTTAATGTCCTAGTGTGCCATTCGCCTGGAGGAGGAAGAGAGGGCTAAAGTTCCTACTTCCCCAAGATCTCCCTGGCAACGGGGGTAGATGGTGCAGACAATGAAGCTAGCGCAACTGTTGACCAAGATGCTCCTCAAGACCCTCCAGCCTCTTAGTCTTTTTCTTTTCTATCTTTTAATCTTTTGACTACACGACTTACGGGTCGTGATGTAAAGACACTTTAATTTTCTAGTTAAAATTTTATTGCTGCATGGGCAGCTTTTACTTTTAATTGAAAAATTACATCCGAGCAGTAACTGCTCGCGGTGTAAAAGGTTTCCTTAAGATATTATAATATTTGCATTTTATTATAACATCTATTCGCATGACCAAAATTAGCATAGTACTTTGGTTTGATTTAACAAAATACAAATTTTTTAAAAATACTCTAAGTACCCTAGCATGCTTTCACTTATTTTGCTCATGTGTTTACATACCTTTCGATATGCCTTGCTTACTAGATGCCTTATATGCCCCCCAAGTGATTGAGGAGCTTTAGGTCCTTAGTCACTTGCCTTGACCAAAACCTGTTCGGACATTACTGCTCAGAGTAAAGGAATTAAAATGATAATACAACAAAACAACACACGTAATGAGCAAATACTTGTAATAAATACAATAATTGGCAAGAATGAATGGCTGCACATAGTCCCCTATATTTCTCGTAATAAATGGACAAAACATGTCTGTACGAGTGATCACTAAGATCTTACACTTATAAGCGATTAGTCACATAAAATGACCAACCCTTTTTCATAACTTGTAAAAAGTAAAATTAATACAAGCCAATTCTTTAAGAAGAATTGTTCATTGAAAGTACTTGCACAGGTGTTCTCCATTCCAATAGTGAGGAACAAGATCTCCACTTAAGTGAGCAAGTTTGTAGGTGCCTGGATGGAGGACTTCTTCAATCTGGTAAGGCCCTTCCTAATTAGGTCCGAGTACTCCAGCAGCCTGGTCGCAGGTGTTTAAGAAAACTCTTCGAAGTACTAGATCTCTGATGTTGAATTTTCTTTCACGCACTTTAGAATTGAAATACCGGGCGACTTTTTGCTGGTACGCGGCTACTCGGAATTGGGCTTGCTCACGCTTCTCATCGATCAAGTCCAGGCATTCCATCAATAGTTGGCTGTTAGAGCCTTGATCGTACGTTATTCTGCGATGCGAGGGTGGATCTAACTCAACAGGCAACATAGCCTCATACCCATAAGCCAAAGAAAATGGAGTATGGCCTGTTGTTGTTCGGTGGGAAGTTCCGTACGACCAAAGGACTTCAAGCAATTGTTCTAGCCATGCCCCCTTAGCTTCTTCTAGTCTTTTCTTCAGAGTATCCTTTAGTGTTTTATTGACTGCTTCGACTTGTCCATTTTCTTGGGGATGAGTGACTGAAGAAAAGCTCTTGATAATCCCATGCCGTTCGCAAAAGTCCATGAATAAATCACTATCAAACTGCATGTCGTTATCTGAGACGATTTGCCTTGGCAATCCATAACAACAAACGATGTTTTTAACCACAAAATCCAGCACCTTCTTGGTCATTATGGTTGCGAGTGGCTCAGCTTCAGCCCATTTAGTGAAGTAATCGACAGCAACCACAGCATACTTGATGCTGCCCTTTCCCGTGGGAAAATATCCGATTAAATCTATACCCCACACTGCAAATGGCCACGGACTTTGCATCTATTTCAGTTCATTAGGGGCTGCTCGCGGGATTTTGGAGAACCTCTGGCACTTGTCGCACCTTCGTACAAATTCCATTGAGTCTTCATTCATTGTTGGCCAGAAATACCCTTACCTGAGGATCTTGTTTGACAAGCTTTGCCCCCCGGCGTGGTCCCCGCAAAAGTCTCCGTGTACCTCTTTCATCAATTCCTTGGCCTTCTCTTTTGAAATACATCTGAGGAGTGGCATTGAGTATCCCCTTCGGTACAAGATTCCATCGACCAAGATATACCTTGTAGCCTGTCGCTGAAGGCTCCTAGCTTTGTTTATGTCCGTTGGTAACACGCCTTGCGTCAGATACTCTATGTATGGTGCCATCCATGTATCTGCCACCTGGATCACCAGAGTGGTCTCCTCTGCTTGGATGCTTGGCACAGATAGCCACTCAACTAGCACTATGTTCAGAGTATCAGCATCCTTCGCACTTGCTAACTTGGCCAAAGCATCAGCGTTTGAATTCTGGTCGCGGGGTACTTGTTGAAGGGTGTACTTGTCAAACTGCACTAATAGATCCTTTGTTTTGTTTAAATAAGCAACCATCTTTAAACCTCGAGCTTGGAACTCTCCCATGACTTGATTTACCACCAGCTGAGAGTCATTGTAGATGTCAAGTACCTTTATATTCATGTCCCTGGCTAATCGTAACCCGGCGAGCAACGCTTCATACTCAGCCTTGTTGTTGGAAGCAGTGAAGTCAAACCTGATTGCGCAGTGAAATCGATGCTCTTCAGGCATAATCAGGATCACCCCCGCCCCTATGTGATGCTCATTGGAGGAGTCGTTTGTAAATAAATTCCATGGGGGAGGTTGGTTTTGAGACTCAGGCTCTTCGGTCTGCTTGCTATATGGAAGTTCAGTGAACTCTGCAATGAAGTCAGCCAGGGCTTGCCCTTTTATCACTGCTCACGGCAAGTAAGAGATATCGAACTGCCCAAGTTCGACTGCCCATTTCAACAATCTGCCCGCGGCCTCTGGCTTTTGCAGAACTTGCCATAGAGGCTGGTCGGTCAAAATCGTGATTGGGTGAGCTTGAAAGTAAGGCCGCAACTTCCTAGAGGCCAAAATTAATCAATAGGCTAACTTTTCAATAGGTGGGTACCGCAGCTCCGCTCCAATTAGCCTTTTGCTCACATAATAAACAGCCTTCTAGACGCCTTCTTCTTCTCTTTTTAAAAGAGCACTAGCAGCATATTCTGTAATCGCCAAGTAGACAAACAAAGTTTCCTCATCGCCTGGCTTTGATAGAATGGGTGGTTGGGCCATGTGAGTCTTCAATGCTTGGAAAGCCTACTCGCACTCCTCCGTCCATTCAAATTTCTTGTTGCCTCTAAGTATATTAAAAAATGGAACGCACTTGTCCATTGATTTTGAAATAAATCTACTGAGAGTGGCAATTCTTCCGGTCAAACTTTGAAAATCCTTAATCTTTGCTGGCGATTTCATATCGATCAGGGCTTTGATCTTCTCAGGATTGGCTTCAATTCATCTCGAGTTAACTATAAATCCCAAGAACTTCCCTGATCCTACCCCGAAGGAGCATTTGAGGGGATTCAGCTTCATCTGATATTTGTTTAAGACGTTGAAGCACTCTTGCAAATCCTCTATATGCCCTTCTGCCTTCTTCGACTTAACCAGCATGCCGTCGACATAGACCTCCATGTTTGTTCCGATCAGTTCCCTAAACATGTGGTTGACCAGGTGCTGGTAAGTCGCATCAGCATTTTTCAAACCGAAGGGCATTACTTTGTAACAATAAAGCTTGGTGTCAGTCTGAAAGCTAGTGTGATCCTCATCAGGTGGGTGCATACTAATCTGATTATATCCGGAGTATGCATCCATGAATGAGAGAATTTTGTGCCCTGCTGTGGCATCAACCAGTTGGTCGATTCTAGGGAGTGGGAAACAATCTTTAGGGCAGGCTTTATTAAGGTCTGTGAAATCCACGCATGTTCGCCATTTGCCATTCGGCTTGGGAACTAATACGGGATTAAAGACCCATGATGGACAAAATGCCACCCTGATGAACCCATTCTCCTTCAGCTTATCGACTTCTTCTTTTAGGGCATTTGATCTATCTTTGTCAAGCAGCCTTCTTTTCTGTTGCACTGATGGAAAACTCTTGTCGATGTTCAGGACATGGCTGATGACTGCAAGGTCTATTCCAACCATGTCTTTGTGCGACCAGGCGAAGACTTCCTGGTTCTTCCTCAAAAACTCCACCAGTGTTTGTTTTGTTGTTGTCTCTAAGTTTTTACCGACTTTCACAACCCTGGTAGGATTTTCTTCATCGAGTTGGACCTCTTCAAGGTCCTCGTCCTATTTCTTCCTCAAAATCCCCAAAGAGAGGATCCAAGTCTCTATCCTGACTTTGGGCAACGCCCTATTTGGTAACATTATCACCTGACTGGGCCTGAACATCAACTGCCATTTACAACTTTTTTCCAGGAACATCTCTTAACATACCTTTCTTTGCTTTGGTTATCGAGGTGTTGTAGCATTCCCTTGCTTCCCGCTGATTTCCCAATACGCATCCTACCCCTGTGTGTGTTGGGAATTTCATAGCAAGGTGCCATATTGAAGTGACGGCTCGTAGGTCGACCAAAATTGGCCTCCCAATTACAACATTATATGTCGAATGACAATCAACTACTATGAAAGTAGTGAGTAATGTCCTGTTAGCAGGTGCAGTACCTGCTGTAACTGGAAGCCTAATTGACCCAGTTGGGGCGAGCCCTTCGCTGGAAAAACCATAGATGGTTTGGTTGCATGGCTCCAGGTCCTTGAGGACAGCTTCATTCTCTCCAGTGAAGACTTGTATAGGATGTTGACCGAACTTCCTGTGTCAACCAACACCTCTTCACCATCATGTTGGCAATTTGCACGTCTACGACCAGTGGATCGGAGTGTGGGAATTGTACGTGCTGGGCATCATCTCCAGAGAAGGTTATCAACTCCTCCTCTGCTCGAGCCTTTTTTGGTGCTCGATCCTCCACACTCATCATCTCGATGTCCTGGTCGTGGCGTAGGGTTCGAGCGTATTGTTCCCTTGCCTTCCCACTGTCCCCTGCAAGGTGTGGGCCGTTGCAGATGGTGAGTAGAGTGCCTGCCATAGGAGCTGGCTGTAAAGGTGGTGAGCATTGGCGTGCAGGCGCCTGCTCGTTGCCACCTTGAGCCTCTCGCTGAGACCCTTATGCAGCTCGCACATACCTTCTTAGATGTCCCTGCCTAATCAAGAACCCAATTTCATCTTTCAGCTGGTTGCATTCGTTAGTGTCGTGCCCGTAGTCATTGTGAAAATGACAGAACTTTGTCGTATCTCTCTTGGAGATATCTTTCCTTATAGGTGCAGGTCATTAATAAGGCACGCTAGAGATTGGTCGCCTAGTAGACTTCCACTCGACTTTCGACAAGTTCCGTGTAGTTGGTGAATCTTGGCTCATATCGATTGCCCTTGGGGCATTTACTCTCAGAAGCCGAGGGCTCATTGCTTGCCCATTTTCCACCATTCCTACCATTTCCATTCTCGTTTCCTTTGTCGTTGCCATTGGGTTTCTCCTACCCGTTGGCGGCCTTGGCGGGTTCTTCCTTTGGCCCCTTGTCTTTTGTTGGCGATTTCCCCTCATTGGCCATCGCGTCCTCGAGCTTGATATATCAATCAGCTCGATCCAAAAAATCTTGGGTACTCCTTACCCCATTCTTTCTTAGGCTACTCCAGAGGGGTGAATGGCGCCTAACCCCAGCAGTTAGGGACATCATATTGCCTTCATCACCCACTGTCTTGGCTCCAGCTTCCGCTCGCATGAAGCACTGGATATATTCCTTTAAGGACTCTCCCTCCTTCTGGTGTATCTCGACCAGCTGGTTGGCCTCTGTGGGGTGTACGCGACCCACATAGAATTGTACGTAAAATTCCTTCATGAACATCTCCCAAGATACTATACTAGCAGGAGGGAACTTAAAGAACCACTCCTGGGCGGTGTTAGATAGTGTCGCGGGGAAGATCCTGCAGTGGGCATCTTCCGACACTTTCTGTATATCCATTTGTATCTCAAACTTGTTAACGTGAGATACTGGGTCTCCGTACCCATCAAAGTTCGGCAGTGTTTGCATCTTGAATTTACTGGGGGTTTCAGCCGCAGCAATCCTCTGTACAAAGGGAGTGCCCCTCCTCCTATCGTACTCTATGTGGGACGTTCGTCCAGCTATTGTACTGCCTGGTGCAGAGCATCAATCTGATCTTGAACCACTTCTGGGATCGCATGGGCGACTGGTGCCGGGGGAGCATACTCATCATGCCTTTCACGATGGTCATTGAGTACGTCCCTTAAATCGTCATCCCTACGTCTTTGCTCGTTGACTCCTAGCCGATCAAAGACGTTCTGCTACCTGGGTTGTCCCCCAACGTTATGGCTAGCTGGCTTATTTTCTCTAGGCGGGGGGCTTCTGCCTCCACCTCTTTCCTCGTTTCTCCGACCAGCATTCCCTCTGCCAGAGTCAACTTCATTATAATCGTAGCCGTCTCTAAACTAGGGCCGGCTACGGCGTGACCGACTGTTCACGCTATTTCCTCCTCGGGCTGGAATTTCCCGAGCGTCAGGGGGAGGCCTGCACTGGTCATTGGGTCCCCGTGCATTGTTATGCCGTGGGGGGGCCCTGACCGCAGAGCCTGACTGGATGTTCCTTCTATTGGCAGAAGGACGATGTCCCCTGCTCGGTGGATTCGGCTCTTCGTCCCCTGGGCGTCTAGGGCTGTGGGGCGGCTGTCTTGCCCTATTCTGCCTCGGGCGCTGGGGATTGCCTCGACCATCCTGAGATGGAGGCTGCTGCTCAGGATCCCTAGTTGGGACATCATCCTGAGCCACGGGTGGCTGCTCCGGCCTTTGTGGGCTTGTTGGCTGGAGCGGAGGGCTAGGATTGGGAGCTCTCTGAGGCGGCACATTCGGTGGCTGATCTGGCTGAGAGGCTGGCACAGCCTGACTCCGAGACAATTGGATGGCTGCTTCGAGAGCGGCCATGGCATCCCTCTGCCGACGGTCCATGTCTGCTTGCCGCTCACTCAGCTCTTGGCGCTGGCCTTCTATTTCTCTCTGCTGCAGCGCCATTGTCTCCGCATCATTCTCCTGATTGGCCCTAAAATTAGCCAACTCGTCCTGCAACACCCCAAGTGTTTCCCTCAGCGTTTCCGAATCTAACTCCTCCTCTTCAAACTCCAAATGTGGTTCGTTCCCAGCCACATTTGGGGGAGGAGATTGGGATGATGCAGTGCCAGCGGTTTGTCCAGCTCTCTTGGATGTCTTCGCCATTAGATTTTCTTACAGTTTTTTTTTATCAATCTCTCAATGAAAGCACCAGAATGTTGACCCTCGATTTGGCCAACGACACGGAGTCAAAAATACGACAGGAAAAGAAATGATAATTAAGAGTTTAATCTAATGGTAAAGAAGAAACACCAATAATTTATAGTGGTTCGACCCCAATGAATGGTAAAGACCTACGTCCACTTAGTGCTATTATTAATATTGAGTTCCAATGCTGTGATCAAAGAACTAGGGTTCTTTAAGTTTCACAAACCTTGGGAGAATTATAACAAGATGATGGATAATCGCACTATAGGCTCTCTCTCTCAATATTCAGGAAAAAGATTCAAAGATCAAAAGTCCCATCCTTGAGCTATTTCATACATATTTATAGGCTCAATGGGAGTTACATGGGCCATTGGGTCTTAACTCTCCTTAATATACGTGTATCAAGGTAATAAAGATGAAATAATCAATGTAATTATTACAATATCACAATTTTTAAGGGAATAAACCGAATCATACGACTAGCCTGGTCGTACCTAATAGTCATTCTTGATGAAGCAATGTATAGCTGGTCGATAACCGAACAGCACCGCCTTATTTCAATTCTGCCACATGTCATCCACGTGTGAGAAATACCCGCCATGTCGTAAGCAGCCGTTTTTGGGTAAACATCACCCTTAGACACCTCCAAATGACTCCAAACTTTTAAGAGATGCTTAGATGCCTGATAGTATCACTTTGGACCCATAAACTTCAATTATTAATGCCCACAACAAGACTATGTTTTCACTTCAACTTAAGTAAAACCGTAAAGTATTTTACACCACCTTATGTAACACTACTTAATTTTTATATTTAATAAATCTCAACAGAAGTCCCTAGAGGTCCTATTGGCTTTCATCTTTGTCCAACGAAGTTTTTTTTTTTTTTTTGATATTTTTACAAAGGGTGTCCCATTTACTTTGTTCTATTACTGTATTCATCACTTTATGAAAGATCCAAATCCTTCATTTTTATTCACTTTTGACTGCCATTTAACACCCTGTACCGTTGGTAATATTCACTTTTGTATGCTACCTTGTACAACAAATCAAAAGGAGAAGTGTTTGATGACAAGTAGTTATAGTCACATGGTAGTGTAAATCTCTTATAAATGATCGGTAGAGAAAAATTAAATAATTCTATTCAGAAAAAGTTTCAAAATGTTTCTATTTATACTAGAGACCATTTCTTGAGCTTCGCCTGGTGTTATTTTATAGCTTTCAAATTCAGCACTGATATATTTTTCAATTTTCTACCAATAATAAATTCAATTTTTTAGAATTCAAAGACAAAAATCAATCACATTCAAATTTTCTTTCGAATAAGCCATGATGATATTTGTAAGCCCAATAAATTGGGATCCAGCCTATTCACATTAAAATATTCAATTTATTTAAAACAAGAATTATATTAGAAGAAAACAGTTTCGAAGGTCAGACATGGCTTTCTGTAATAAATTACGCTCTACTTGACATCTGTTTTACCATGTATTTCAAACTGCTTAGGCACAATAGAAAGTTCCTAACAAAACTTCTTAAATATGATGACATCACAAAACAAAATTTCTTTTGACATGGTCACCAATCCTAAAAATCTGCTCAGACCTTTAAGATCTCTCAAAGCCTAGATGATTGTTGATTATGCCAAAATTGGTGAAAGGAAGGCTAGTGGGTAAATAAAGAAAAGATTCATCTCCTGTGAATCTAATAACAGATCAATCTAATACAAAATTTGAAAACTCTGCTGTTTTTCGCCCTGTTTGTCATCTTTGCTACTATCCACTTATTTTCCCGGGTTGTCCACCAGTAACATTTTTCACATTATTGGAAAGCTTTTTTATTTTCTTGTAAATTTTCTCCGCTCCAGGTAACTGCATAACGTATTTGTAGCAAGAAATAAAGTCAGTCTAAAATGCAGCACAGTACCAAAAAATTGTGAGCGATGAACAATGGACAACCAAAAATCACAAATTCGACACAAATCATTGCTCATTTCACGCCCTAATGAAATTTTATCAGCTTTAAATGACTTTCTTTAAGAAGAAAATAATCGCACAAGGTAGCTGGACTATTTATCATGTCTGTTCCAAGTGTTAACAACCAAGTTCATCTCTCTATTCAGCCTAATTCACCCTTGTACAACTTGTAACCTCCCACACATTATAATAATGAAAGAATATGAAATAACATAATAAATGTCTAATATTAATAAGGGAAAGAACAAGGTATCTTGCACCTTTTCATTCAAAGCCAAATTTCTAGCAACTGCCTTTTCCATAGTGCTTTGGTAGTATTGTAAGAAAGGAGTGTTACCACTCTGCTTTGCAAGCTGCATATAAATCCACTGTCAAACATTCATACTATGACTAGCAATTATCAAACACAGCATTCAGAATGCATACCTGAAGAAATAATTCTACAGATTGTTGATCTTTTGGTGAAAAAGCCACCTCATCTCTTTTTTTCTGCACAAACTCAATATTTTGCTCCACCTGTAGGAAGGCGAAACCCTAAAAGTTTATTTTTTCTATGCACTATGAACAGTGCATCATGATATAAATCGTCAAACCCTTGTACCCATCTATATCTGTCATCACTCTGAAAGACCCCAGTTAGGATTCTCAAATCAATAGCAAACAGTGGGCAAAGAAAGATAGAAAATGAGAGTAGAGACAATGAAAAGAATTAGGTAGATATGGAAATTGTCATTGAATGAACAAAGTGATAAGAACGATTAAAACAATGAGGTATTCAAGAGACCTTAACTCTCCCTAAAGCAAAGCACATACAAAACAATTATCAACATAACCTGCCTAGTTCTTTCTTCTCATCACATGTACTCATCCTTGACAACAGGCTTAGGGTTTGGGCGTGCGTATAATTTCTTTCCTTTTAAATCAAGAAGAAAAAAGGACAAACAAATAATAATCACAAACAACACTTCTCTTACTCACTTAAAAAACTAGGCTTTCAAGTACACGGGTATATTTTCAAATTTAACTTGTCATTAGCCAAGCTAAAATAACACAATTAGACTTAATTCCATCTTGCTATGAACTCACATTTAGACTATGAATTTTGAATCATTGTTTGTTAAATCTTCTAAATTATGTTATTTCGATAGAAAATACAAAATTTACAAGAATTTTGGAAATCTTTGTTGTTAAACATTTTAGAAAAAAGGTTATTTTGAAAAAAGAAAAAAAATCAGGAAGTCAATGAATGGCTCCATTACTGCTTCAGAAGTATTAACCTCTAGCATATCAATACTAGGAAAAACAAAATTGTTGCAAGAGAGAGTATAGAAATCAATACCTGATCAATAAATCGCTTAACAACACGTTTGAAACTTTCAATATTAGTTGTCTCATGAAACTTTCGTAATCGGATAAGTGGCATAGTTGCTAGATCAGGAAATGATACATGGTAGGTCCACTGAGAAAAGTGTGCTGAAAGCAGTTCCACAGCAGATAAAATACACTGCTCTTGGAAGTTTCGAGATTTCAAAATTTGTTTTGGCAACTGTACAAAAAAATTAATATCAATTATCTTAATTCAAAATGCATTATGCTAGACAGAAACATTAGAAGCTATAAATCCCAAACTGAAAAGAATTAGAAACGCATTTGGTTTAGAATAGCAAGATACTAATCCCTAACCTTTATTCCAGTTGATAAGCTGATGGCCTTTCCATGTTTTCCACCCTCTCCAATTTTATACTCCAAAACATCCAAAACCAATGATGCCACAGGAATGAAAATCCCACTTGAACTGGAGAGGTGATTTAACCATTGAATGCACTTGACTCTTAAAGGTAAATATCTTGGTCCACGAAACAGGACAGTCACCCCATTTATAATCTGAACAACCATATAAAGCAATGGCTGAAGATCATAGTCACGTATATTAGCTGATATAAACATAACCCATACATCAATACAGCTAATGTACTGCCAACTGCATAAGTTATTGACTGCTTCCTGCACACGAAAAAAAATATACATGTCAGGACATTAGAGAACCAAAATTAACAAAAAATTATAATAGAAATCAAATGCTTCAGCATCTAAATAAATAGCAATGAATATATTCACATGAACTTAACGAAACATGTTTGCCTACCTTTTTCTTTGTTTGTAGCCCTTGTTGCAGCATTTTCGCAAGTTGCTGGATGGAAATCATTGCTTTTCTGGATGATTTTTGTACATCTACAGAACAAAGCTCAACAAAGGAGTTCTTCAGAAATTGTACGTGTTTCAATTGATCAGGTTCCACAAACTGACAATTGCCAATCAAGGATTTATAAGTTTTGACAAAGCAGGTGTCAAACCAATTAGAAGCATACACAGATGCTAGATCTTGTATGATAAGAAAGGCATATGAAGACACACTCCCTCCATCTGTAGCCCAAAAATGAACAGCAGTCTGCAGTGGAAATTTGGTGTGAGTTTGATTTAAAATTATATTGATATAATTTGCAACCAGAAAACCATTAGCTAGGGGACACTGCACGGTAATCTATCAATAGGAAAGACCCGTACACATGCATTCATATCAACTATAATATGTACACATCAAGACTTATTTTAATGTAGGACATACTTATGATGCGTTGGAAAAAAAATAGATAAGATTACATAAAATACCTTTACAAGTCTGCAAAGTAACGAAGGAAATGCAACAAAAAATGCCATTGATGCTCTTAATCGGGCAAAGGAGAAGGTCAATATCTCTGTTTCAGTAACTTGATTCAAAAGATAAAGGCTACTCCTCAAATATGATTTAATGAATGGCTTGAACGTATTCCACTTTGAGCTATTTTTTAATTCCGAAATCTTCTCCTTCCTGATATTGGAGTTTGATAATCCAAGCAGCTTCCTAAAAATATTATCAGCATCATTAAGTGTAAAAATCAATATCTTGCAAAAGGTTTCACTACTTTGAAATCTATGGCGTGAGTCAGCAGCATTAATGACACCACTTGACTGAGCTCTGTAGTGGCATGCTGTCCGATATCCATTTAACAGACTAGTTAGGGCAGACAGATTTTGCTGCTCTGTCACTAGTTGACACCAAGAGTCAACATCAGAGCTAGTCAAAAATAGGCTCTTCTTGTTATCCACACTTTCTCCATCCACTGACTCTGTTTCATCAATACTCATCTCATCCTCATCTGCATACTGTTACAAGATCCAAATATATAAATGGCAAATCAACAAAATATATCCATGTAGGAGTAATAATTAGGTTTTCCTTCCGTGTAAAATATACAAGCTTGCTGACAAAAACAATCATATATGATATAACACTGGCAAAGTTTTTGCTTATAGCTAAAACCATAAAATAAGTAGAAGCTTTAGCTTATTTTTTCTGCTTGGAAAACTGTTATAAAAGATCTTTTTTTAATGAAAAGTGTTTACATATTAATTAAAAAAAGATCTTTCATGAGTAAATTAGGAATAATAGAATTACTCTAATAAAAAAAACAGCTTCTCAAAAGGGTATTTAAAAAAAAAAACTGGGAAGTTTCTCCAAAAAAAAGACCTTTTATATTAAAAAAACACTTTATTTTTTACCCAAACACTTTCAATAGTGCTTTTTTGATTCTAGAAGCTAAAACAGCTTAAAATAAGCTTAGCCAATCATGGCCATTAAATCATAAACTCAATCTATTTTGGATACCAAATGAAGTAGAACAGGAATGTGTGTAATAGAAAATCAATAGCTATGTAGTTTGACCATACACACACATAATTCTTTAAACACATTGATGGTTCATATTTTTCAAAAATAGAAAATAAAGAAGGAAAAACTATATCTTGGTTAATAAATAAGTTCAAAGTAATTAACTTACTGCTTCTTTATTTCTAAAGGATTCAAGCTTCTTATCATAGCTTTGAAGAAACTTAGAAAATGCAGGATCCTGAAAATTTTCCATATATTACGTTTCATCAAAAATGTGGATTAAGAAAAATATAATTGCAGGAAGAATATAAGAAATAAATTTAAAACATAAGATAGAAGAAAAAAGTGAACAATCCAAAATCTACAATGCTTACAAAAAGAACCTGTCTGTAAGAAAAAATTTTAGTAATTTGAAGACACTAATTTAGTGAATTTACAATTCTTCATCTTTAACTAACTTCATCAGACAAAGTTACAAGGATATCACAGTTTTTATTCAAGTACTGCAGATTTAATACCCTTCTTGCTATCAAATAAACCTACCCTAAAAATGCAGCTAAAGTCTGTACTATAGTTCCTACATTACCCCTAAAACATCCATGTGGCAATAAAGTATCACATCAGTTAATGGGTCGCCTTCCAAACACATAATATTTTACAACCATACATTGATAATGATACACTAACTTACCTTTTTCTTCAATTTTTCCAATTGTTTTGTTTCCTTCACAAGATCTAAATATATTTCTTTGTTCTGTGATGAGAAAGCACTACCACCAGAGTTGTCTGTACACAAATTCATTCAGTTATTAAACAAAGGAAAAGTTTTACTGGAATGCATTAAATCAATAAAATAAATGCTCCACCTTCAAGATAATTAGCTCCATCACTTTGAGCAACATGTAAACTTGAGTCCTGCTAGGTATATTATGAGTTAGTGCCCAAAAAAAACATAGAGGGGGCAAAAGAAAATGTATTTAATTACTACTTTCAAAATCAGAACAAGTGACAAACCTCTGAAAGATATCCATCACTGTCAGTCTCGTCTCCGGTTGCATTGCTATCATCATCCGTAAACACCGCATCAAGAGAAAAGTTTTCTAGATCCTTGCCTTTGCTTCTTCTAAAGACATCAAAAGTGAAGTAAAAGCATTTAAGACAATTGTTTCGGATATAGCAATGGTAAATAAAGTTTCTGAGATTAATGCTAATATAAAACTATAAAACAAAAGACAACTCTAATGCAGGAGTAAGAGGGATCACCCCTTTTCTACCTTACATTGGACATCACTTTTGTGTCCTCTTCCTGTTCTTCAATATCATCCTGGTCACGTCCTAAAGTAATGAAATTAAACATAACAAACAGTAGAAAATTCAGAACAACAAAAACAAAGCCTCCTTAGAATGTGAGAAAATAACAAGTACACCTATAGTTAAAAGCTATGATGAAAGATATTTTCAACACTAAACAATTTATTTTAAAGGTACACATTTCATCAAATAATGTAGTAGTTACTCTTTCAAAAGCATTGAGCTCAAAATTCCAAACCCCTAAAAAACATTTTTGAGCAAAACTCAATCAAACAAAAATGAGTTGGGAAAAAAAATAAAAACACTAACTTTGCATTAAACTGACAAAATTACAACTAACATAAATATCCATTAAAGCTTTTAACGTGAAGAATAGTACAGAGAAACAAAACAAAACAGAAAGAAATTTACTCTTAGAAGATTTCTTCTTGAACATCATAGAGTTCGTTTTGCGTTTCCGTTTGAGCACAGATTGAAGATTCTTCTTCGCAAATTTCCTCGCCTTCTTCCCCAGCTTTCCCATTTTTAACTATTCAAATAATCTGCAGAATTGTTGCGAACACATTAATATATATATATATACATATAACAGAGAAAAAACCTTAACAAAATTATAGTTAGTAGTTCTTACAGGGGAAACCTTATGGTCCTGTGAGGTGAGAAGGAGAGGGCGGCACTCTTCTGTCTTTCGCAAACGAAGAAGGGGAGGGAAGCAGAGAAAAGGAAAAGGTTTTAGGAAACTGATTTAGCGTTGACGAGGTTTGACCTGCTGCAATGGTGCTAGGCAGAACTAGGAGAAGGAGAGCTATTCTGGTTTCGTGACCTGGAAATGCAAATGCGTGGCTTACGACGCTGTGGGTGGCTGGCTGGCTGCTGAAGAAGGGTCGAAACGTGTATTTAGGGTTTTCAATTTAGGAAATAGAGAAAACATTCATTTGCGTTTCCAATTTTTTGTCGCAATTTACGTTTCCAATTTTATTATCGTTTACAACGTAAAATCTGAATTCTATTATCGCATGTTTGATAATTTGGACTTTCGTCCAGCAAAATAACATAGGTGTTGTTGGGTAATTCTTAAAAAAATATATGATTAAAAATTTTACAATTAAATATAGGATTTATACTTTTTTTTTTTTAGTTGTGTTTTTTTTTATTATCTGTTTGGATCTTGTATTTTGACAAATTAATTTTTAGACACTATATTTTGTAAAATGGTTAAAATAGAACCCTAAACCCAATTTTGGTCAATATTTTCTTAACTAAAATCACAAATAATTTACCAAACTAACAATTCAGAACAAAAATAAAATCATTCTACTTAAAAGAAATATGTTGTTATATTCAATTTTTTCTTCATCAAAATTGAGTTTAGGGTTTTATTTTAACCATTTTACCAAACATAGGGTCCAAAAAGTAATTTGTCAAAATACAGGGTCCAAACAGGTAATGGAGAAAAATACAAGGTCCAAAAAAGTATAAACTCTTAAATATAAAGTAAAGTTCGGTAATTTTATTTTTATTTATTATTTTTAAAAATTTTATTAAATTTTGAAAATATAATTTTTTCACTTTCAAATTTTTTTAATCAGTTTTTAACTTTTTTTTTTCTTTTTTTCTTCAAATCAACATCTCATTTTATATTGTTAAACAAAAAATAAAAATAAAAACTATAAAACACATTTATTATTTTTTGTTTTTAAAAATAAAAAACAAAAATAATTACCAAACATATTTTTATTTTTGTTTACCCAAAAACAGACTGTCTAATGACGTAGCAGGATTGGTCTACACGTGAGAGGCACGTGGCTATTTTAAGTATTTATATCCTGCTCAACCATCGACCAGAAGATTTTTAGTTTATCAAGCATCATATTTATGTGCGACCAGCTTGGTTGTATATAATCATTTATTTCTTTTAGATGCGCAATCTTGTAATTATACATTAATTGTAATTTCTTTATTTATTTAGATACACAAGTCTTAATTGTAATTAAGGTCCGTTGGCCCATGTAACCTTCTTGAGCCTATATATACGAATCAAATGGCTCAAGAAAGAGACTTTTGGATTGGGAGAATTCTGAGAGAAAAATATAGTGTTATTATTCACCGAAATTGTAATCCTCATAAGGCTTGAGAAACTCGTGAACTCTGGTTCATTGATCACAGTATTGGGATTTTAAATCAATAAAAACAGTAAGTAGACGTAGGTCATTACCATCTGATTGGGGCCGAACCACTGTAAATCGTTTGTGTCGTTTACCTTTTCGTCTTAATTTCTTTTTGTTTTCATCTCATTTTATATCGTTTATTTAACTCCGTGTTGTTGACCAATAGTTAACAATTTTTAAAAATAAAGAGACAAAAAAATAATAATAATTCTATTTTTGCATTTAAAAAATTCAAAAACTAAAATTTTACCAAACACAATCTTTGTTAAACTACAATTCTGATTTTATATATTTTGTAAAATGAAACAAAAATAATATCGTCATTTTATTTTAGTTAAACTTTTTTTAACATGATTAAAATGATGTTAAGTTATTATTAAATATTGAATATTACTTATATATTTTAGAACAAAAATAATATAAAAATAAACTTTAAATTAATTTAAACTTTAAACAAATATATCTTTCATTCCACCCTTCCTCTCTCTCTCTCTCTCTTTCCTTTTTTTCTTCGTTCTCTTTTTTTCTCCCACCGATCCTAGCAGTGGTGCAGCAGCTCCTTGCCGACGACTAGGCTGCTCCTCACCACAGATCGACAAATTGATAGACTCTCACTTCCAGTCAGCCATCGCATAGGTCACGTGACGTTGGATGCCATTGGACACACGCAACACTTTAGATTTGATTTAGAACGCTAGATCTGGGAACATGGGCAACGGCTATGTTGGGCTTTCGTACGAGGATTTGGGCAAGCTTTATCAAACTTGGCTAGGCGAGGTGGGTTGATTTGGGCATTTCGTGGTTTGTGTGGGCAATTCTATTAAAAAAAATTGTTTTAAAATCAATACAATATATTTTTTTTATGATGATTTCCCCAATAATGGTACCATAATCTTGGAATTAAATCTGAGTGTTCAAGAACTAAGTGTTCCAAGATATTGATGAAAAGGATATGGGTCTAACAGTTAATTCACTTTATTCTATAGATTGTGCTGGGTATTAGGATGGTGAAGATGGTGAGGAGTTCAGAGGAACTAAGCTTAAAATGAGATTAATTATGAAAACTTTTTCGATTCATAGGACAATAGCTTGGAGTTTTAGTTAAGGTTAACCAATTTGAACAAAGAAGAAGAAAAATATCTCATTGTCTCTGCTGCAACAAGAATAAGAAGAAGAAGATGGAGGCTGAGATCGATTAGGATTTAGGTTTTAATGACATTTAATTTTTTTCAATTTTGATTTGTTGACTTTTTTATTTTAAAATCAATTTAGTTTTTTTTTAAATCTATTTTTAATTATTTAATTAATTCATTAATTAATAAAATCTAGTGGTATTTTGGTCCTATTTAAAAAAGTTTGATCAAAATTGGGTCTAAGGTATTATTTTTTTTCATTTTACAAAACAAATGATTCAAATTGTCATTTAACAAAATAGATAGTCTGATCGATAACTTTTGCACAACACAGTGTCCAAAATAATATTTACTCTTCCAATAATTGCTTCCCATAACACTACAAAAAAAAACATCATTTTATTATTGATTTTCATTTTACATTTCAAAATGTGAATATTGATTTTAAATTTAAATGACGTTTAGTTGGAGAGAATGAAAATGAAAATGAAAAAATGAAAATGAGAAAATGAATAGGAATGGAATGGAATAAAAATTAATATGAATAAAAAAATTATTAATTTTTTTTCAATCTTGCATTGGAATAATATTTCCTACTATTTTCAAATGAATAGTCATTCCACCAAAATAGTAGAAAAATCATCAATTGAATGATATTCTAATATTCTAAAATGCAACCAAACAAATTAATGAAATAAAAATTGATTTATTTCCATTTTATTTTATTCTATTACCTCCAACCAAATATCATATTAGTTTTCAAGAGTGGAAATTAAGTAGGATATGAAATTTTTTCCTATCTTTACATAAATATATGGACATTTTAATTTTTTTTTTAATTTATGACTTTTTCCTAACTTAAGTTAAATGTGTGTAAATATTTTTCATATTTTTAAGTTTTTTATTTTTAATAAAGCTACATTTTATTCATTAATTTAGTGTCTAAAGAATTGTGTGTGTTTTTTTAATATTTTGCCATTTTTAAAGGACATTTTTTGTAATTGTGTATCTATTTTTAAAATATTATTTATGTTACATATATATATATAGGCAATCGATTGTGTGTCATTCCTGGAAAAATGGAATGCAACCCGTTGTACGGAATGAGTGGGCCCCACGTACTTTAATATTTTTTTAATTGTGTTGCAACCAGCTGGTGAAGGTTTTGTTGATCGGTTGGGTTTTTTATTTTATACTTTGTTAAAAATTTAAAGGTTAAACTACAAAATGTGACAGTATTCAGACGCAAGAACAGCATGTGGTGGGTCCGTAGTGTCAGTGGGGAGGTATTATTGTCTAAACACACGTACATTTATGGGCGAGAGATTTGTAATATTTTGAAAGTACATAATAACACGTAGTGTGAACGTTGAGTAATACAAATTAGTACATGAGGATGAATGTTGAAGCACATTGAGGGTTTTGAGAACATTCACAAAATGAATAAAATACATGCAGATGTTATTTTTTTTATATAATTTTTTGTTGAATATATATTATTTACGTAATTTGGAGTAGAAATAATATAAGGTGAAAGATTGTATATAACATGAAATGTAAAATAATAATTGATTTTTGGTTTTTAATTTTTTTTCTTATAAGAAGCATGTGTTGGGAAAACTTATACAGGATCTTTATTTATTTTCATGTAGATATAATATTAAACAAGTTAATATGAGACAACCTAGAACAAGTTTCTAAAATTGAATTCAAAGAGAAATAATGATAAGAACACTTACATTATACGCAGCGGAATAATAGAGTCATTCATTTAGTTTCTCTAACCCTTGTATCATTTCTGTCGCAGAGTATTACCAAGAAACTGAATCGTTCTTTAATTTTCTTCACATCCTTCCAAAGTATCATTGAAATCACCTAGACTAGGGTGGGCAATTCTCAACACATGAGATAGATACTGAGAGGAGAATAATAGAAGAGAAAAATTGAGGCTTACAAAAGGATTTATGCAGTAGACAGAATCTAAAACCTATTAGAAACTTGCGATTCAACTTATGATTTCAACTCTCACTTAGAATTCCTTTTATGGACTCAATTAGGTCATTTATTTAATTAAAAAATCAATAAAATAATAGTTAATTAACAGCCCTAGGTCAAAATTATCATGGGTTTTAGGCCCGTGAAATTTCTCATTTGATTATAAGCCCGTTAGACTTAAAATCAAGGTTTATATTATTTTCCATTGATTTAATTAATTAAATAATTATTTAAATCATTTATCAAATTAATTATTTATAATTTGAACCTTGATTTAAATTTATTTATTAATTTAGATACCAATTTATCTTAATTAATAAATCTGCATTAATTTCTCTTTTCTTCTCTAAAATGTATAACTCTGTGAAATTATCCAAAATTGACCTGGTCAACTTTGATAATTCTCATTGATAATTAAATCAATTAATTGAGACTATCTAGATGATTTTATCCAAGGTAAAGTGGGGACCATGGGCCTATGAAATAAAGCTCCAATAAGTTATCATAAATCTAACAAATAAATTTACTAACTTATTAATTCCTCGTGACTCCACTAAAGACTCGGAATTGCACTCTTGAATTCATAGAACGCTCTATAAGCAATATAGATACGTTATTAATTATCCATTGTTACAACCATAATTGTCACTCAATCCTCTATAGACGGTCTACAATAAGATGAGACTAAAATATTGTTTTACCCCTCATTGTATTTTATCCTTAAAATACTTAGTTCCTAATAAATGATATTGCAGTAAACTAATATTAAATATTGAAATGAGATCTCTATCATTTAGCACATTGAACCAAACTAAAAGGAAATCATCGTTTCACTTCTTTATCAGAAGCTGTAAATGTTCATATCTATGATTAACACTCCCACTCAATTATACTACCGAGTTCCCAAGATGTAAGTATGGGCTAGTCTGTAGGGTAAGTTGATAACGAACAAGTCAAATAACTCAAATAATACAATCAGTTAGAATACTAACCACTCAGAATTGAGATTGAATTGACCTATGGTCAACTATATGATATAACTAGAATAGATAATAAAGGTATGTTAACTTATCCTATCTACTGTCAATATCGGTCCAGTCCGATGTAACAAAGACATTCGATCTTATCTACTTTGCTAATGTTCTGGAAAGAACATAACACTACGATGTGTAAGTAGATCACATCGTAGATTGACAAGTTAGTGTAAATACAATCATATTTATATTCCAATGTGATCATATCACTATAAATACAATTAGCTATATGCTTGGGATTTAATAGAAGTTTATATTAGACAAATAATCATGAAAATAAAACATGTGAGCAAAGTGATTGATCAAGTCAAAAAATGATTTCCATTCTTTTTTTGATAATAAATGAGATTACAAAGAAATTGGGTTTTAATTAGGGCATAAAACCCCAACAAACTCCCACTTGTACTGATTGAAACTAATGCCTTAATTCTACTAATCCAATTTCTTTGATATGCTTATCAAATGTAGCTTCTGGTCGTGTCTTTGTAAACGGAGCCGCAAGATTGTCTTCAGATGCAATATTTATAATCTTCACATCTCCCCTGGCCACATATTCTCGAATAATGTGATACTTCCTTTCTATATGTTTACTTCTCTTGTGACTTCAAGGTTCTTTCGAGTTGGTTATCGCTCATGTGTTGGCACAAAATAACACAAGCGGTTTATCCATGTCTGGAATAACACCAAGATCCGAATAGAACTTCTTTAGCCAGACTATTTCCTTAGCTATTTCTGATGCAGCTATGTACTCAGCCTCCATGGTGGAATCTGAGATTGTAGACTGCTTTATGCTTCTCCATATCACAACTCCACCCCCAAGAGTAAACACCATTCCAGAAGTAGACTTCTTGTCGTCGACATCAGTCTGAAAATTTGAATCAGTGTAGCCTACAGGGTTCAGAACGCCACCCTTGTAGACTAACATAGACTCCCTAGTCCGCCTTAAATACTTCAGGATATGCTTAACTGCTATCTAATGTTCCGGTCCTGGGTTTGACTGATACCTACTCACTTGTAATGACCCAAAATTTACTAATAAGGCTTAAGGGCCTTGATTAGTGTCCCGGGATGGCATAATTGGTTTATGTGTGATTTAAATGAATTAATGCATGATTATGTGATAAGCATGCTTATATGATTATATGAATATGTGAAACGCATGACTACGAGTATTAGTATGCATATAGGCCATGTTTAGCTTATAAGGGCATATTTATAATTTTGACCCATTGAGGGCATAAATGTGATAAATTGTTAAGACCACATTATTATTTGGATGTGTTTGTAGCATAAGGCTCGAGGCGATCCTAGTGAGCGGTTTAGCGTTATAGTCACGGTGGGGATTTATACCCGGCTCAGGGGAGCCTGGGGGTAATTCTGGGAATTTGGGAAATATATGAGAGATTCTTAGATTTTGGGGAAAATAATTGGTGATTAATTAGATGATAGGATTTAAGTGGTAAACGTTAGGGAAACTCGAGGAATTAGCGAGAATTGGGAGCAAATGACCAAAATGTCATTTGAATTATTAAAAGACTTAGGTTTAATTGGGAGGGCAAAATGGTCTTTTGATGTGAAAAAAGGGGATAAGTGTTATTCTGCTTATTTAGATTTAGTGGAAGTTGTAGAAAGGGTTAGAAACTGAAGGAAAGAAAGAAAGAAGAAAACAGAGACCTCTCTCTCTCCCACACGATTTCTTCTCCTCTCACCCTTTCTTCTGAATTTTGAAGCTGTAAACTCAGAGGAAGTTTAGGCTAGAGCTTGGGACTTTGATTCTTGGTGAAGCTAGGAGGTTCAATTGGAATTAGCTACCAATTAAGGTAAGGTTTAAGAGTTTGGTTTGAAATTTATGAGTTTCATGAAGTTGATTCTGATTTTGAGTTTTGGATGGAAATCAAGGGACTTGAGCTTGGGGATTTGAGGAACTAAAGGCTGGAAGGGCATAAAAGACAACCTAAGGTCGAGTTCTCTAAGCTAAGGTAACCAATTCTAACTTTGAAGTTCTGGGTTTCTAGTTTTTTTATGATGTTCTTGAGCTTTTGAGCTCAAGCTTGGTTTATGATGCATGTGGCCAAGTTTTGATGTTGTTAGGAAATGTTGGGTGAGATATAGTGGATGGTGTTATCCCCAAAATTTCAGTTCGATGACGTGGCAATCAGAAGTGACAAGTGGCAATGCATGGTCAGTAAATGACACATTAATAGTCAATAAATGCATTGGCTCTTCGGAGTTGTGATAAAGTGATCTGACCGACCTGATAGAATTTCTGTCCGACCGGTAAAGATTTTTGACTGACCAGTTAGGAGTTTGGTCGACCAGTCAGTCGTTTTGATCGACTAGTCATCTGTTTTGGCCAACCAGTCATTTGTTTTGGCCGACCAGTCATTTGTTTTGCCCGACCAGTAAAGTGTTTTGCTAGACCAGAGATGTGCTAGAGGAGTGCTTTGCCTATACCGACCAGAGGTGTGCTAAAGGTGTGCTTTGCCGACGAGAGGTGCTTGCCTATGTCCTTGGTAACAGCTTCGACCCGAATCATTCGCAACTGCCGCGGGAATCTCTCAGATATCCCGGAATAATAGCTATATGATTGTAATTTAAATTCATTTATACTTTATTAATTAAAGTTGGTTGGAAGAATCAAGGACCCGGTAAAAGGGAGATATCTGATGTACGATCCATGAGCCTATAAATAAATGGCTCATGGCATCATTTGGGGGGATATGATCTTTTTAGACTGAGAAAAATTCTCTAGTTTTGAGACTTTGGGACTGTTACTTGGGGCATTCTTGGGACATTTTCTGAGAGAGTTTAGAGAGAGAAACTATGTATTTTTCTACTTACACTTAAGAAACTCAGTTGACTCAAGTTCATCTGATCTTAAGTGTAGGATATATATATCACAACTCCAAGTGGATTAGGCTATTACCAATAAATTGGGGCTGAACCACTATAAAATTATCAGTGTTGTATTTTTCTCTTGAAGGTTTATTGTAGTTTTGATGTCTACTCGTCGTTGGCCAAAATCGTGGTCAACATTTTGGTGCTTTCATTGAGAGCCTGAAAAGAAGAAACACATGACTATCATACCAAGATGGCACCCAAGAATACCAATGTGGCATCCAAAAAGTCAGGCACGTAAAAAGTACTTGCTAGATCAGAAGGTCCGGACCGCAGAACCCAGAGACTGAGCCCATGGTCTTTCTCAAGGAGACCACTCCAGAAGTTGAACAACTCCAGGAAGCAATAGGCACTTTCCAAGAGGAGATGATGCAATTCAATGCTCGGTAGGAGTCTTTCGCTAAAGAGATGGCCAGGCAGAGAGCTGCGTTAGAGCAGCAAAGGTGCGATATGGAGGCCAGAAGCGAAGAGATCAGACAACGACAAGAGGAGGCCAATCGAAGACATCGCGAAGCAGCACTTGCTTTAGAGGCGGCTACCCAATTGGCCCAAGCCAATGCTCAAGCCTCGGCATGAGCAGCCGCCCAAGGAGCACGAAAGGACAACGCTAGTCAGAAGTCCCCTGCTGGAAGGACGGACTCTCGGGGACCTGACCGGAGTCGAAGCAATCAAACTGGTCGGGCAGATGACGGAGTCCACTCTAGAACTGTATCAACACAGAGGGAGAACTCTAGAACTCCCTCCAGGAGCCACCGATCAGAAACTTTGAGATCAAGAAGTCACCGATCGGGCAGTAAGAAGACCCCACCCAGGCAGGATCATACAAGAACTCCTCAAGATAAGGGAACTTTACAGTTCAAAGATGGACATGGTCGTGATGAGGCTGATAGTCATCACACCGACCAGTCAAAGGATAAAG
Source organism: Humulus lupulus (assembly GCF_963169125.1). NCBI lineage: Eukaryota > Viridiplantae > Streptophyta > Magnoliopsida > Rosales > Cannabaceae > Humulus > Humulus lupulus. The sequence continues at coordinate 141,589,982 of NC_084800.1, read as the reverse complement.
AAGACAATAACCCACAAGGAGGAAAAGACTGCCCGGGACATACTTAAAAGCCTCCACTGCACCCCACCCAGCAGCGTAGTAGGATAGAGCAAGTCTCGCGTAGTAAGCCCTCTGAAAAATCGAAGAGTATGGTGTTTGATCGGGCAGGATAGCATGCTTCCTAGAAGGATCTAAGGGATGTTATCACCAGCAAGAGGAGGATCGTCCTGGTCGAAGGGTGAAATCTGAACCACCCTGCCAGTCAAGTAGAAATACTTGACGACAGTGCACCAGATGGTAATGCTCGACTAGGCGGTCAAGACCTTGGAACTTCATCAGTTGCACTAGCCATCCAAGCCCAGCTTGACGTGCTAACGGCTGCAGTGCAAGGTTTGTCAAAACGACCTTTCGAGATGGATGTGATAAACCATTGGAGTGGCAGCCCAGCCACCGACAAAATATAAAGCACCGGTTCTGCCAGTATATACAGAAAAGTGACGATTATCGGTGTAGAGTTTTCCCGACTACATTGTCGGATACTGCCCAGGAATGGTATTGGAAGTTTAAGCCAAATTCCATTACCTCTTGGGAAGCATTCAGGAAGGAGTTTTGTAGGCAGTTCAGCGCTGCCCGGACTCCACCAGTTTATGCCAACCACTTGGCAAATATCAAACAAGGAAAAGATGAGTCTTTAAAGAATTATATACAGAGATTCATGAGAGAAGCCAATAGAGAAACTGCCGTAGGAGACGAGGGGAAGATGGTTGCCATATCCACTGGGATAACTTATTGGAGCCCTTTGTGGGATAGTATACATAGAAATCCAATTTCAACACTTCAACAATTTTTTGACCGAGCAGACAAGTATATGAAATTGGATGATGCAATCGAGAAAGAGGAGAATGACATAAACAATCCGGGCGGATCGACTGACCCTCCTAAGAATGGTGGAAGGAAACGTGGGAATAACGAGTTTGACCACCATGAAGAAAAGAAGGCTAAGTTGAGTACAAACGAAAAGCCAACCAAGTATGAACCTCAGTTCACTAATTACACCACTCTCTCGACCAGCCGAGCAGAGATATATCTTGCTAGTCATGAAGAGGTTCCCTACAAGAAACCTCCACCCATCAGGAAAGAGATGAGTAAGAGAGACATGAATAAGTTTTGTCTTTCCATGGAGATTATGGTCACGACACGAATGAATGCAATCACCTCAAAGATGAGATAGAATTTCTTCTCCGGTCGGGCCAGTTGAAAAAGTACCGGGCAGAGACACCCCAAAGAGAAGGAGGCAGCAGCAATCCTGGCTTCAAACGACAGAGATCTCCACCCTTGCAACCTGGGCCTGTGGACTTTACTCTAGATACCATATGTGGAGGCCCACACTTGGGTGAAGATAGTAACAAAGCAAGGGAGAGGTATGCCAAGACACGTCGACATGAGCGGGAATGCTAGGATCAGATTTGGTGAATAGAGCTTGATCAGGAACCACTGGAACGACGAGCATCTGTGGAGATATTATCACTAAATACCACTTGCAGAGTGGTAGTTTAATTTCAAGCTGTTTAACTTGTTATTTAAATTTGGTTTATGAGCTGGTTATTTGCTGACCATTCATCTATTTTTGAACAATTTTTGTTGTTTAAGACTCGTTATTAGACATACTTTGTCCTTTTAATTTACGAGTAATAAAAGAGACTACGCGCAGTGTGGTCGATTCTTACTACAAATGTGCATGTGTGTTAATTATTCGAACATTGTTCAACTCGTCAGTAAAATCAGACAGTGTTCAACTGGTCGATACGTTCAAGCAGTGTTCAACTGCTCGAATATTTTCCATTTATTCTATGTGTTTCATGAGTAATTAACTGCTCGAACAGATGCGGTCAAGTAGCAAGTGACTAAGGATATTTCAACCCTCGATCACTTGGGGGGCACATGGGGTATACTAGTATATAATTTAACACAGGCAATAAGAGCACAAGTTAAGATATCTGTTTTTAGGCTAACTTGTAAATTTTCGAAGTCCAAAAAGGCCATTAAGCTAACTTGTTTGACAAAGCTTAAGTAACTTGGAATTTTTTAAAATTTCAAGTTAGAAGCAGATATTCGTGTGACAATAAACATTATGCTCATAAAATGTTAGAGTAATAAGAGTGTGAGAAAGTATACTTAGCAAGGATTTATGAAATGTCTAGAATTTCTAAGTTAGAAAACTAAGTACTCATTTAAAAATATAATGCATACATCAAAGTGACTTTACTATTCACAAAAAACTTATAACTTTTTAAGTCTAAAAAGACTTAGAATGTTTGAAGTTAACAAAGAAAAGTAAAGTATAAATGCATGAACCATAAAGTTTTGTACAAGCCCAAGGAGCTAGGAGGTCGGTGCATCCGAAGAGGCTGGTGCCTCCAAGGAGGCAGTGTCCAAGGAGCAGCTGCATGGTGTCCGAGCGGCTGGGGTGGTGTCCGAGAAGTTGAGGGGCATCCGAGGAGTTGGCACATCTGGGGCTGCATCCGAGTGTGATGGTGTTGTGTTCGATCGGATGGGGCGTATCCGAGCAAGCTAAGCGTGCATTCGAAAGGTTGTACCTTGGCGTTTGAGTGGATGCTGGTAGCGTGTCCGAGCAGATTGAGCATGTCCGATCGGCTGGGTGATGGTGCTGCATCCAAGGAGCCGGGTGCGTGTCCGAGCGGAGGCATGTGTCCGAGCAACAGTCCATGTGTCCGAGCAGCTGGAGGAGGCCATCCGAGGAGCCAGGCATCAAGAGGTGTCCGAGGGGCTATTGCAGGTGCGCATTCGAGGAGACAGGCACGCCAAGGAGTTGTTGCAGGTGCGCATCCGAGAGGCTGGCATGTCCGAGCGGCTGGCTGGGCACCCGAGGAGCTGATGCGTCCGAGCGGTTGCGTGTGTCCGAGCAACAGCGTGCGCATCCGAGCAGCTGCATGCGTTCGAGCGGCTAGGTGGTGTCCGAGTGTTGGGGTGCAAGTCTGAGGAGTTGCTGGCCAGGCATGCCGAGCGGATGGAGCATTCTCAAGGATCTTGGCACATCCGAGGCTACATGTCTGAGAGGTTGAGCATATATGTGGAGTGGTGTCTGAGGAGCTAGGCAGGCATCTGAGCAGCAGGAAACAAAGCACCCAAGGGTCAGCAGTTAAGAAATTACTTGGATCCCGATGACCAAATAGGCATTTCGAATCAGCTAAGCAAGCACAAGTTTACTAAAAAAACATGGAGCAAACATGTTTTCCTACTCATGGGTTACTACAACAAGATCAAAAAATGGAATTTGAAGAATTCAAAAGAAAAGTTCAATCGTGGGTTTACTACAAAAGTGAAGGTTACTGACCAAATGGAAGCTTTTGGATGACCTCAAAAACATTTTGCTAGAGAAAATTTTTATCATACGAGTAAATCATATAATAAACTTGGGGGGCAAATGTTATCCCCAAAATTTCAGTTCGATGACGTGGCAATCAGAAGTGACAAGTGGCAATGCATGGTCAGTAAATGGCACATTAATAGTCAATAAATGCATTGGCTCTTCGGAGTTGTGATAAAGTGATCTAACCGACCTAATAGAATTTATGTCCGACCGGTAAAGATTTTTGACTGACCAGTTAGGATTTTGGCCGACCAGTCAGTCGTTTTGACCGACCAGTCATTTGTTTTGGCCGACGAGTGAGTGGTTTTGGCCAACCAGTCATTTGTTTTGGCCGACCAGTCATTTGTTTTGCCTGACTAGTAAAGTGTTTTGCTAGACCAGAGATGTGCTAGAGGAGTGCTTTGCCTATACCGACCAGAGGTGTGCTAAAGGTGTGCTTTGCCGACGAGAGGTGCTTGCCTATGTCCTTAGTAACAGCTTCGACCCGAATCATTCGCAACTGCCGCGGGAATCTCTCAGATATCCCAGAATAATAGCTATATGATTGTAATTTAAATTCATTTATACTTTATTAATTAAAGTGGGTTGGAAGAATCAAGGACCCGGTAAAAGGGAGATATCTGATGTACGATCCATGAGCCTATAAATAAATGGCTCATGGCATCATTTGGGGGGATATGATCTTTTTAGACTGAGAAAAACTCTCTAATTTTGAGACTTTGGGACTGTTACTTGGGGCAATCTTGGGGCATTTTCTGAGAGAGTTTAGAGAGAGAAACTATGTATTTTTCTACTTACACTTAAGAAACTCAGTTGACTCAACTTCATCTGATCTTAAGTGTAGGATATATGTATCACAACTCCAAGTGGATTAGGCTATTACCAATAAATTGGGGCTGAACCACTATAAAATTATCAGTGTCGTATTTTTCTCTTGAAGGTTTATTGTAGTTTTGACGTCTACTCGTCATTGGCCAAAATCGTGGTCAACAGATGGTAGGCTCAATACGGAGTTTAGTTAAGATTTGAAGTTGGTTTATGGAGCTTTAGCTCGGGGAAGTTCGAAGGAAAAACCCAGAAGGGTGCATGTTGCTGTTTGTAGCGCTGTTGCGCTAGCATTGCAGCGCTATGCTTGGTTTTCTGGGGGGACATTTTTCTCAGTCTATAGCACTATAGCGCCCACCTAGTGGTGCTATAGCGCTACCCTGCGTCCAAAAATTAGTTTTTAGGTTTTCTTTTAGGGTTTTTTCTTGGGGGCTCGGGGGTCGATTCTGCCACCCCGTTTGGTGGGATTGGGCTTCCCGAGAGTTAAGGATTGGTCCTGAAGTTAGGTTACAGAATTGAGTTTTAATGAGGGTTTTACTTCACGGCTGTGACTAGGTGTACGCTAGGGCTCGGATGGGATCATGCTCGAGGATCATTTCTTTTAACCAAAGTAATCAGAATCAAAGGTAAGAAAAACTACACCCGATTATGTTGGGACTAAGAGTTCCCTGTATTTGTATGTAATGTCATATGATGGTATTACGCCATGGGGACTTGAGATAAACGACCTAAGAGTGCCGGAATTAATATTTGCGTAGAGGACGCGACTCGGCCACTGGTAGCTGAGGTTAAGTATATAATCACTGAGCTCGGCCTAAGCGAGCCGAAGTTAGTGGGACAATCAGAGGGTGGCCTAAGGGCGCCGACCCTGGATATTGTGTGATATGTTTATTGTTATTAATCTAATGATTATGGCATGTTTATTATCTGGATGATTGATTATTGGTTTGTAGATTGATATCATTGATTATGTGAACAATGTGACCTGCTGAGTAACTGATTGATAATTTGTGAATTATCTGACAGTTGATTGTCGTTTATGCTCTGTATTATGGTTTTCTTGCTGGGCCTTGGCTCACGGGTGCTACGTGGTGCAGGTAAAGGTAAGGGCAAAGTGGACCAGTCCTGAGTTGGAGAGCTCTAGGGCAGAATGTACATAGTCAGCTGATCGGTCGCCACGGTCGAGGAATGGTACAGGGACAGGAGAGCTTAAAGTGTCTATTTTGCCATTAGAGTGGCATGTGGTTGTACATAAACTTTGAAATTTTGTAAACTGTCCTTTAAAACCTATTTTGGGATCCATGTATTAAACATTTATTTTAATGAGAAGTTTCCTGTTTATAGCCAAAACATTTTAACCCTAACCTAATTATGACTTTAGGGTCACATTTTCAACTATATGACTTGATTAGCAAGTCTTGCACCTTTATAATCACACAGTGTAACGACCTTGGTTATCTAGGGTGCTACAACTTGGTATTAGAGCCTCCTAGGTTTAAGGGTTCCTGAAGACTGGCTGGACATGTACATTCGTCGCTAAAGACAAGCTCGACTTAGGGTTTGGTAATTGTGTATGCATGTCTATATGCTTAAATGATTGGAAAGAAATATGAATGCTGATATATGTTTGATTATTAGGGAGCATGAGATACTGATAGGACCTAGCCCTTGACTGCTGTGTGATGATATTGAGGCATGCTATTAGCATTACTGTGCATGTGGATGAATATTTTGTTAAACTATTATACCTTGATTGCTTGTGATTGGTTGTGTTCCGATGATGGATTATGGAAGGATTATTACACTGTCATTATAGTCTGACCACTGAGTCGTTGATTGCAGATTAACTTGGATAGATATGTGTCCAAGATGATCTATACGACTAGCCGACACTGAGTTTGAGGCTAGAGATGATGACCAAGGCCAAAACCCTCCGCCAGTCCCTGAGAACTGGCAGCAGATTATGGCAGATATGCAAGCGCGACTTCAGAGCCAAGATAAGCAGATCCGACTTCTGAGACAGTAGGCTCCGTCAGTGAGTGCTGCATCCATTGTGCCACCAGTAATGGTACCTGTGGTACAACCAGTGGAGGTTGGGAATAGGTGAGAACCATTGTATGAGAGGTTCAGGAGGCAGCATCCTCCAACTTTTAAGGGAGGACCAGATCCACTAAAGGCCGAGCAGTGGATGAGTATGATTACCGTTATCCTGGACTTCATGAGAGTAGAGGGTCATGACAGGGTGGCTCGTGTCGCATATATGCTGAGAGAGATGCCCGTATTTTGTGGGAAATGGCATTGCAGACCAGGGATGTTACTACCCTGGGTTGGGATGGATTCAAGGATTTGTTCAGTTAGAAGTATTATAATGTTGTCATCAGGGCAGCAAAGGTGAATGAATTTGTGGGATTGGTTCATGGCAGCATGACAGTTATAGAATATGCCCTGAAATTCGATTGACTTGCAAAGTTCACACCAGATCTTGTGCCTACTGATGCAGCTAGGCAGGACAAATTTATCAGGGGGCTTAATGCCATGATAGCTCGAGATGTGAGGATTACAACAATCCCTGGGGGGACAACGTATGCCCAGGCTGTTGAGAAGGCTCTTATCGCTGAGGAAGCGGAGAACAAGATCTGGAGGGAGAGTGTTGCCTCCCTATTATGGGTCTGGTAGGGGCGGAGGCCTCAGTGATCTGAAGAGGAAGACCCCCGATACTTCGACCACTCCTGGTCTTGATAGGAGAGGCCAGGGTACTCAGGGTGGCTGTTAGGGAGGTGGTGATACATGGAGGAGCTATCCAGAGTGCACGAGGTGTAGAAGACGCCATCTGGGCGAATGTTGGGCTAAGCCCAGTTATGTGTGCAGGGTGGTAGGACACCTTAAGAAGGATTGCCCAACAATGAAGAAAGGGGACGCAGGGAAGGTGGACAACTTGACTCCAGCTCGAGTGTTCACCTTGACTCAAGCAGAGGCCGAGGCTAGTCCCTTGGTAGTGACAGGTTAGCTTTCTAGTGTTGGCTCTCCTTTTACTGTATTGCTTGACTCTGGTGCTACACATTCATTTGTTTCTAGTAAGGTGATTGATAGACTGTGTAGACCAAGTGAGTACTATATTGCGGGGTTTGGGACTATATTGCCTACATGGGAATTGGTAGTTTCTAAGAGGTGGATTAGGGCACTGCCAGTGATGGTTGATGGTAGGGAGTTATCGTAGACTTGATTGAGTTGGGTATGAAGGACTTTGACATGATTTTGGGCATGGATTGACTGGTTAGATATGGAGCTACTATTGATTGTAGGAAGAAGATGGTGATCTTTGAGCCGAAGGGCGATGATCCCTTTATTTTTGTGGGTGCGGTATGTGGACCCCGCGTACCCATGATATCAGTGCTGAGAGCCAAAGATTTGTTACAGGGGGGATGTATAGGCTTTCTGGCTAGTGTAGTGGATACTACTAGAGTGTTTCCAGTAGGGCCGGAGGGTACCAGATTAGTTCGTGAGTTCTTGGATGTGTTCCCTGAGGATTTACCAGGGCTACTGCCGCAAAGGGAGATTTAGTTTGTCATTGAGTTGGCATCGGGGACAGAGCCAGTGTCGAGGGAACCATATAGAATGGCACCGACAGAACCGAAGGAATTAAAGATACATATGCAGGAACTTCTGGATTTAGGTTTTATCAAGCCTAGCTACTCGCCATTGGGTGCTCTAGTTTTGTTTGTGAAGAAGAAGGACAGAACTTTGAGAATGTGTATAGATTACAGGGAGTTGAACAAGTTGACTATCAAGAATAAGTATTGTAACGCCCTGGATAGCCAAGACCGTTACACTGTGTGTTTATAAAGTGCCAGACTTGCTAATCAAGTCAATTAATAGAAAATGTGTCATCAAAACTGTAAAGGAGCTAGGGTTTAAAATGTTTTGGTCTCAAAAGCCACATTTTCATTAAGAAACACTATTTGTTTACACGGGATCCCAAAAATAGAAGTTTAAAGATCGTTTACAAAAGTTATAAGATTCAGATACAATAACCAGCCATACTAAGGCAAAACAAGCGGTTAGGTAATCCCTGTCCTGATCCACTCCTCGACCTTGATGATCAAACGGCTGGCTATGTACATTCCACCTCGGAGCTCTCCATCTCAGGCTTGGTCCAGCTTGCCTTTGCCTTTACCTGCACCACGTAGCACCCGTGAGCCAAGGCCCAGCAAGAAAACATAACAACAGAGCATAAGCAATCAACAGACAAATCCATATCCCACATTGCATCACAAGTTCTCAAACATGTAATCATTCAGCATGACCAAGTATTCAACATACTAAGCATATCAATTCATATCACATATCACTGCACAAATGATAACCAGGGCTAGCGCTCTCAAGCTGCTCCCTCCGTTATCCCACTGGCTCCGGCCCGCTTAAGCCGAGCTCAGTGAATATTCTCGGCTACCAGTGGCCAAGCCGCGCCCTGTGCGCAAATACTATGTACGACACTCTTAGGCCGCTTTACATGTCCCATGGCGTAATACCATCATTGACACGATACAATTCTCGGGAGCACTTAGTCCCATCACAAACATATAATCGGGTGCAGTTTTCTTACCTTTCAATTTACTAGCTTTGATCCCTCGACTCCCTGAGCACGATCCCCCTCGAGCCCTAGCGCTCACCTAATCACAATCATGGGCCAAAGTTATCATCAACCCTCAAGTCCAAAACCCAGCCCCGGGGCCAATCCCGAGCCCCCGGGAAGTCCTAGTCCCACCAAACAAGGTGGTGGGAACAAACCCCAAACCTTAGGTCAAAAACCCTTGCAAATAACCCTAAAATCCCTTTCTGAAAACAGGGTAGCGCTACAGCGCTACAAACAGAAGCCAGAATCCCCTCAGCATTATGGCCTAGTGCTACCACGCCCTAAGGCTAGCACTGTAGCGCTAGTCACAGACAGACCAGCACCAATTTTTCTCTTCTGCGATTTTCTCGAACCAACCTCAACCAAAACTCTTCCAACTCCTTCCCAAACTCAAAAATAACCTTATGACCAGACTCCACTCATCCCAAGCACTCCAAATACCTAGAACTCAAGCACATGCATCCCCAAACTCAAAATTCACCATAGCCACTCCCAAGCTCTAAAACTCAGTAAAAACCAGCTGAATAACAAAGTTAGAGTTTAGAATTTATACCTTTGATAGGATTTCGACCACAAGCTATCTATAGACCTCCTTGGCTTGCTTTTCCTTAACCTTTGCCCTGAATTTCCCAAAAGTTCCCCATCAAACTCAGCTTATACACCATAGTTCAGAAACCAAACCAGCAACTGAAGAAATTACAGAACCTTACCTCAAGTGATGGCTTAACCTTGCTAAATCTTTGCCAATTCCCCACACTTAACTTAGAATCCTTGATGCTTAGTTTATCCCAGCTCTCCTCTGAGCTTTACTCCAGAAATCCTCAAGAAACAGGTGAAGAAAACATGAACCGACCTAGAGAACTCTCTCTGTTTTCCCTCCTTTCTTTTCCCTTCCTTTTCTTTCTTTTTTAGACTTCTACAATATTCTACAAATCCCACTAACATAAAGCCTCAGCATATCTATTCCTTACATGCCAAATGACTCTAATGCCCTCCTCTTTATTTCTAAACCTTTAGTCTACTTAAGGGCATTTTAGTCATTTTACCCAATTCCCGCTAACTCCTCGAGTGTCTCTAATATTTCCCGCTTAATTCCCGATACCTAATTAACCACCAATAATACTCCTCAATGTCAAAACAGACTCCAGTATATTCACTAAATTCCCATTTATACCCCTAAGCTCCCCCTGAGCCGGGTATAAATCCCCGCCATGACTTTTCTGCTACTTTGCTCACTAGGATCATCTCGAGTCACAGATCACAGATAGTATATTCGCTAAATTCCCATTTATACCCCTAAGCTACCCCCGAGCCGGGTATAAATCCCCGCCATGACTTTTCTGCTACTTTGCTCACTAGGATCGTCTCGAGTCACAGATCACAGATATATCCACATAATAATGTAGTCTCGACAATTATCACATATATCAAAGCAGTTATGCCCATAATGGCCAAAATTACAATTATGCCCTTCTAACCTAGTCAGGGCCTACACGCATACTAACACACATAGTCATGCTTCTAAAGTATTCAAGTAGTCATATAACATGCTTTAAATCATAATCATGCATCTTAATCATTAAATTCACACATAATTCCCATTATGCCCTCCAGGCACACTAATTAAGGCCCTTAAGCCTTATTAGCGAATTTGGGTCGTTACAACTATCCTCTACCAAGGATTGACGACTGTTCGATCAGCTGTAGGGAAATATGGTATTCTCGAAGATTGATCTTCAATATGGTTATCACCAGCTAAGGATCAAGGATGAGGATATACTGAAGACGGTCTTCCGAACGCCGTACGGGCACTATGAGTTTCTGGTCATGTCGTTTGATTTGACCAATGCCCTAGCAGCCTTCATGGACTTAATGAATAGAGTGTTTAAGGACTTCTTGGATCAGTTCATCATTGTCTTCGTCAACGATATTTTATTGTATTCTAGTTCAGAGGCAAAGCACGAGCTACATCTTCGACCGGTCTTGCAGAGGTTAAGAGAGCACCAGTTGTACACCAGAGGTTAAGAGAGCACCAGTTGTACACCAAGTTTAAGAAATGTGAGTTTTGGTTACCAGAAGTGACATTCCTTGGACATATAGTTGGTGAAGATAGAATTAAGGTGGATCCATCTAAGGTGGAGGCAATGAGAGACTGGGCGAGGCCAAGGAACGCCTCAGAGGTTCGGAGCTTCCTCAAGTTAGCAGGTTACTACAGACGGTTTGTGAAAGGGTTCTCGAAGATCGCTGCACTGATGACAGAATTGACATGGAAGAATTTGATGTTCGTCTGGTCAGACAAGTGTGAGAACCATTTTCAAAAATTGAAGCGACGACTTATTACTACACCTGTGCTGAGTCTTCCTTCTGAGGAAGGAAAGTTTGTGGTTTATTGCGATGCGCTGAGGTTGGGTTTAGGCTGTGTGTTGATGCAGAACGAGAAGGTTATAGCTTATGCGTCACGATAGCTGAAGGAGTATGAGCAGCGGTATCCTACCCATGATTTGGAGTTAGCAGCGGTGGTATTCGCACTGAAGGTGGCGACATTATCTGTATGGAGAGAAGTGCGAGATATACACTAATCACAAGAGTTTGAATTACTCCTTCACGCAGAAGGACCTAAACATGAGACAGAGGCGTTGGCTGGAGTTAGTAAAAGACTATGAATGTGATATTCTTTACCACCCAGGGAAAGCTAACGTGGTGGCGGATGCATTGAGTTGGAGGGGCTCGGGGCAGTTATTTAGTTCCACTCAGATTTCAAGAGAGTTTGTTGATGAGATGTCTAGAGCGAGGATATAATTGGTGGTGGGCCAGTTGGCCACATTACTCTACAGTCGACCCTACTAGAGCAGTTAAGGAAGGTCAGTTAGCAGATGCTCAACTACAGGAGGTTAGAGAGAATGTCTTAGCGAGAGTAGCTAAGGACTATTCTATTTCCGAGGTTGATCTACTACGGTATGGATTTGTGTTCCGACTGATGTGGGAATTAGACGTGAGATATTGGATGAATTGCATACTATGCCGTACTCACTTCATCCGGGTACCATGAAGATGTATCAAGATCTACGAACGTTGTATTGGTGGCCCGGGATGAAGAAGGATGTGGTGGAGTACGTGGCCAGATGTTTAACCTATTAGCAGGTGAAAGCTGAGCATCAGCGACTAGCAGGATTGCTTCAGCCTTTGGGTATTCCCGAGTGGAAATGGGAGGATATTATGATGGATTTTGTGGGGGGTTTACCCAGGACAGTGAGGCTTCATGACTCGGTGTGGGTGATAGTGGATAGATACACCAAGTCAGCTCATTTTCTTCCAGTGAAGACAACTTATACGGTGGATCAGTACGCAGAGTTGTATGTGAAGGAGATCGTACGTCTTCACGGGGTTCCTAAGTCTATAGTGTCAGACCGAGATCCTATCTTTACCTCCAAATTTTGGGGTAGTTTGCAGAAGGCTATGGGGACTCAGTTGAGGTTCGGTACAGCCTTTCATCTTCAGACTGATGGACAGTCTGAGAGGACGATTCAGGTGTTGGAAGATATGCTTAGGGCTTGTGTGATCGACTTTGAGGGATCTTGGAGTAAGTATCTTCCGTTGATTGAGTTCTCATACAACAACAGTTATCAGTCAATGATTGGAGTGGCTCCATAGGAGATGTTATTATGGGAGGAGATGTAGATCACCCATTCATTGGGATGAGATGGGTGAGAGGAAGTATTTGGGGCTGGACATGGTCCAGAAGACTAATGAAGCAATTGAGAAGATTCGAGCTAGGATGCTCGCCTCACAGAGCAGACAGAAAAGCTACGCTAATCCTAAGTGTGGAGATGTGGAGTTCCAGGTTGGGTACCACGTGTTTCTGCAAGTTTCACCACTGCGAGGGGTTAGGAGGTTTGGGAAGAAGGGCAAGTTGAGCCCTAGATTCATTGGACCTTTTGAGATCCTGGAGAGGATCAGACAGGTGGCTTATAGGTTAGACTTGCCACCATCGTTGTCAGGAGTTCATGACGTATTTCATGTTTCTATGCTCCGGAAGTACATCTCAGATACGACACATGTGTTGAAGTATGAAGACATGGAGTTGCAGACAGATTTGTCTTATGAGGAGCGATCGATTCAAATTTTGGATCGGAAGGATAAGGTTCTATGGAATTTCTCTCTATGTTTTAACAGAGTAACTGTATACAAGCCGAAGAGAGATCCTTTTTCCAAAGCTCTATCGCCTGTATTTATAGGCTCATAGGAACACTGGGTCTAGGCCGGGTATGACCCGGGACCATCAAAGATGTGGATACTCTTGGCTTCTCTGGCGGAAGCCCAATACAAAAGATAAAAATACACAGGCCCAAGAATAATTAAGGCCCAATGGGGCGGCCCAAGAACTTTATTTCGCCCGAAAAAATGGTGCTTTTGGTCTTGGCACTCCGAGTTACGAGGCAGATTCAGGGGACAAAACCAGTCAGTGTACTTGGCAGCGCAAGTCTGAAACAACGGCGTGCAATCCCGAGGTGGCCTTTTCCGTAGGTGAAAAGTGGGGACAACCCCTACGCGGCGTGGGGCGACTTCAGGGTCATGGATGCTTTTCCTTGCCAACCAGGAGGAATTGATCCAGGTTCGTTTACCTTTGTCCCTCTTCGTTTACCAGGGGCCCAGACCGTTTACCGGGCTCCGGGATCGTCTTTACATACACTCCGACCGTAATCCCAGCTGACCATACATCTTCTAGGCGACTGTCTTGGATCACCTTCCCGGACACCATCCGGGTCCGGAACTAAACTTGGGCCGTAGCCCTTGATTACTCCCGTACCAAGCAGGCCTGGGCTGGGCCCATATCCGAACGCCCAGACCATGGGCCTGGACCATCGTCCCGGGCCCACGACAAGAAATAGGGATAACATTTACCCCCCAAGCCTTCGCTTGGGTCTGCGAGGTGGAGGCATGCCTTGCTCCCGGATGCTCCACGGTTGCCTTCCCAGTTCCTACTTGGAATCGTGGGTCCGTGACAAAGGGCAGTGACGCTGGCCGCATATTGGGCCCGGACCATTTACTAGTGTCCGGGTACGTTTACCTAAATCCCGCTTCATGGCAGGGGTACACGTGTCGCCAGGCGACTGCTGCATAGATGGCTCTTAACCTCGAAAGGTCACTTAACCACCTCAAGGGTTGCTAGGCCTAGGCTAGTGCGTTAGCATAGATTTTGAAGCGTCCCAACCACACGGGGGTCCTTCATTAATGCTCCTGTGCTGATGTGGACCGTCGGATGGGGCGACCTTTGACATTCGCCTCTCCTGGGACGTTAGATCTAAAAAGGCGAGGATCCAGCTTTAGAGTGCTCATAAATGCCCTTGCACGATCTTGGACCATCCAATGGGGAGATATCTGTCTGTTGGATCAGAGGCTAGGATTTGGGCCTTTATAAATACTCCTCAAACATTCATTTGACATTTTTACACTCTCAAGCCATTTCAAGAACTAATAAGCTTTGCATGTCCGATATCGCCGACGACATCCTTCATCGCTTGCTTACTCTACGCCGTCGTCTATTTCCAACAGTCCCAGCGTTTGCCCATTTGCCTGAGAACACGTCCTGGGTCTGCCCTATCGACGAGTTGCTGAACCGGCTTCACCAGTTCAAGAACGAAGTTTTGCCATTCTTACCGTCGAACAACCACCATCCTCTACGGCCAACAACTCACAGTAAGTCCTCCTGACCTTCTTGATGAATATACGAACTTAGGCTGTTCTTTTAATTCGTATGCTTAGGCTGCTAGAATCTGATTACACTTAGGAACACTGTTAGGAAGCTCGCCTGGTCCGGGTTGCTCCGGGTCTGGATGCTTCCCGGACAGATGGTGGAACCTACTTAGTAGCCCTTTTTCCGTTCCCGATCTAGGTCTCGTGGTTCCCTGGTGATCCCGGACCCGATCTGGAGGGGACTCCAAGCAGTCCTTAGGAGACCCCCCATACCTTAACCGACTTTCTTGGGTTTAGGCACTGACTGCTTGGCTTCTTTTCTTTGTTCCCAGATCATCAATTATGGCAACGGGCATCACCCTTCACTCAGAGAAAGAAGTCAACAGGGCCCCCATCGTCCTCTCCGGGTCCCGGACCCCCAAGGGCAACCGATGGGAGATGGACGTGCTGACCAACCTGTTCTAGAACTACCGGATGATGTACATCCTGGAGAAGCGCCTGGGCATAGAGTCTACTCCCGGACTCTTCCACAACCACCTAGCTAGGATTGAGGAGCGGGCACACACGTCCGTAGAAGGGTTCGGGGCATGGAGCGCCAGCCATATCAGTGCGGGAGCCACACTCCCACTTCACGACTACTTCGTGCGGTTCCTGACGTACGTGGGGATCGCACCGTTCCAGCTTCTGCCACAAGCATACCAGCTGCTCGCGGGATGGCGAGTGTTCTGCGCCGCGAAGGAGATCGCGGAGCCGACCCCTGCTGAAGTCTTGTATTTCTACAAGATGGAGCTGCAGGTCAACGCCAAGGGCAAAACCTTGGATAACTTCTACAGACTGAAGCCGCGAGGTAACTATCCCGCTCCCACCAGCTCTTGGAAGCATCCCCCGAACGTCCGTCACTACTGGTTCATGACGTCCGGGTTCCTCGTGGAGAAGAACCTCGCGCGTCTGCTGGACTTCCAGGGAGTGGGTAAGTGCTTCCCCGATCCTTTTCCTCTTTTTTCTTTTATTTTTTTTCTTTTTCTCCGTTTCTCATCATGTTACTCCGGGTGGCAGGACCCTTCACCCAGACTCCCCTCACCCAGTTCAACCTGGAACGGAGGAGGTACTATTCCGGGGTGAGCGCGGACGACCTGGACGTAGGAGGCTACGTCACCACGGACAACCTCCGACTGGTCGGGATGCTCGCGGCCCACCAAACTATTGTCATCCCGAACCTTTGGGGAATCCAGTGCGAGAAGAATGTCGCCATCAGGGAACAGCTGGCCCTGGACCACATTGCGGAGGAGGAGAAAGCGGCGTGAGCCGACGCGGCCAATCGAAAAAGGGACCAGACCCAAATGGAGGCGGCCACTTCGGAGGAGCTGGAAGAGCTCTTCGAGGATGCCCTACCGAACACGGGGACCCCCGGGGCTAGCATATCGGGGCGAGGTAACTCCCCTTTAATCTTAACTTATGCTCCCCAAGTCAGGGACTTAACTAGGGATAGGCTAGCACTTCGAGGCCCCGCGTTCGGGGCTGACGGGGGGATGAGACCTTCGTCTCCCATCCCCGTAGGCTCGAGGTTCTCATGTTCTTGTCCGGGTTCCTTCAGTACGGGAATTTTTTGAACCCGGATGACATGAGGGATCGAGTCCATTCCTTCGCGTTAGATGAGTTGAGTCGCGCCCGTGGCTTAGATGAGGGTTCGTCCCGGGTCATTTTCAGTTTTGATTTTAATTTTCTTTTGATTAGTCATACTAACTCTTTTTTGTGTTTTTGCAGGAGACTCCGGCATGTCTACTCCCGCGAATGAACTGAGGCAGCTCCTCAAGGACCGGGTGGCCAGGAAGGCTGCTAGAAAAACCAACGAAGCAGCAGGCCTAGACCCAAACCTCAACAAGGAGGTGCCAGGGGCGGAAGCTCAACCTGGTGGGGGAGTGCTTACCGTGGTCCACATCCAGGCGGTGGACATGGCTGCAGTCTCCGGCTCTGCCCAACACCCGGTTATTGACTTGGAGATGGGTACCGCGGCCAGCCGAAGTTCTGGGAAAAAGGGCCTGGAAACTGGCGGTGAGGAGGCCAACACTGGGAAGAGGCCCCTGACGAGGCGGGCTGGCTCGGCCGACGAGTCGCACGGCGAGATTCGGTTCGCCGCGAAGGAGATTCCCGCACTGCCGGCCCTCCCCATACGTCCGGCACTACTCGAGGAGGGGGAAGCCGTCATGCGGGACAAGCAATCTCGGCTGATTGCCCGGACCTGGGAGAATGGTTAGGGCTAGAGAGACGAGACATACAAGGCCCTGTCGATCCGTCGTCAGGTTGAGTTTACGGAGCGTCCGGCGGCGTTCAGCGCCCCTCAGCCTATCGTGGATCGGCCAGCTGCCGAGACAGGCTTCCACCCTAAGCTTGGGCAGGACACGACCCCCTTTGCGGTGGACCTGTTGGACCAGGTGGGGAACACCATGTCCAACCTCCAACTTAAACAGTACGCCACAATAGCCAATCCGGACGTGCTGTTTATCTCCCAGGCACTCCACCATTAGGCCACCGCGGTAAGTTCATTTCGTATATTTTCTTTCCCTTTTCTTATTTGTTTATAAGGATTCCTCCTAACTTTGCTTTGTTCCAGGTTGATCTGTTGTCCCATCGGAGTACCAATCTGGTGGCCGAGTTGGCCATGAAGATGGAGACAGTCCAGCTAGAGCTGGAGGCGGCCATGAACCAGAGGGAGGCCGCCAAGGAGGCCCTTGCCAGGGAGACGGCCTAAGCTCGGGCGGACTGTGAGGAGTTCAACCGCGTCAAGGCCGGGCTGGAAGAGGCTTTATCCCGGAAGGGAAACGAGGCCAATGAGAGGGTAACCCTTCTAGAGGCGGCCGCGGCTCAGTCTTCCTGGGACAAGGAGGAGATCCAGACCTTGACGGCTCGGGTCCGTGAACTGGACAGCTCTCTCCGTGAGGAGAAGATGGTGCACGAGGAGGCCCGCCGCGAGAAGGAGGAGGCGGACGGCATGCTGGAAGTCACCTTCGAGGAGGCCATTTACATGGCTTGGTGCAAGGACAAGAGCATGAACCTCCTGGTCTTCCCCGAATCGGAATCGAAGAGGGCCGAATTCGAGGCCAAGGAGAAGGAAGATGTGGAGTTCCTGGGGGATGAATCCTAGGCCCGGACCCTCACCTTGCCTCTTTTCTTTCTTTTTTGTAATTTTGTAACAACTTTTTCGGACGCGTACGTGTCCAAAACACTTTGTATTGCTTTCTCCAGTATATATATTTTTTATTATTCCTTGAGTAGAAATTTCATTTTATTTTCATGCTTGATTGATCCTGATAGTTTGGTCCCGGTTCCAACGGCCTGGACTAGACCAACTGACTAGCTTGTCAAGTTTTCAGACCTAACCGCCTAGTTTCCAATCCCGGCTCCAACGGCCCAGGCCAACGTGGCTTAAATAGTTTAATTTGGAACCTTGTTCTCCCTTTACCAGTTGTAGGCCACGACTTTGCCCTGGGGCATACTGGATGCTTCTCTCTCCCGGACATCGCTCGTCCGGAGTGGGACCGGCCTTGGGCTCGGTCCTTTTAATTTATACCCCCGGACATCGCTCGCCCGGGGTGGAACCAGCCTTAGGCTCGGTCCTCTTTAATGTGTACTCCTGGACATCGTTCGTCCGAGGTGGGACTGGCCTCAGGCTCAGTCCTCTTTACTTTTTACTCCCGAACATCATTCGTTTGGGGTGGGACCAGCCTTAGGCTTGGCCCACTTTACTTTATACCTCCGGACATCGTTCATTTGGGTTGGGACCAGCCTTAGCCTTGGCCCACTTTGATTTATACCCCCAGACATCGTTTGTCTGGAGTGGGACCGCCTTAGGCTCGGTCCGCTTTGATTTATACCCCTGGACATCATTTGTTCGGGGTGGGACCGGCCTTAGGCTCGGTCCGCTTTGATTTATACCCCCGGACATCGTTCGTCCGGGGTGGGACCGGCCTTAGGCTCGGTCCTTTTAATTTATACCCCCCAGACATCGCTCGTCTGGGGTAGGACCGGCCTTAGGCTCGGTCCTCTTTACTTTATACCCCCAAACATTGCTTGTCCGGGGTGGGACCAGCCTTGGGCTTGGCCCACTTTACTTTATACCCCTGGACATCGTTCGTTCGGGGTGGGACCAGCCTTGGGCTTGGCCCACTTTGATTTATACCCCCGGACATCGTTCGTCCAGGGTGGGACTGGCCTTAGGCTCAGTCCGCTTTGATTTATACCCCAGGACATCGTTCGTCCGGGGTGGGACCGGCCTTAGGCTCGGTCCGCTTTGATTTATACCCCCGGACATCGTTCGTCCGGGGTGGGACCAGCCTTAGGCTCGGTCCTTTTAATTTATAACCCCCAGACATCGCTCGTCCGGGGTAGGACCAGCCTTAGGCTCGGTCCTCTTTACTTTATACCCCCGGACATCGTTTGTCCGGGGTGGGACTAGCCTTGGGCTTGGCCCACTTTACTTTATAACCCCGGACATCGTTCGTCCGGGGTGGGACCAGCCTTGGGCTTGGCCCACTTTACTTTATACCCCCGGACATCACTCGTCCGGGGTGGGACCGGCCTTAGGCTCGGTCCTCTTTACTTTATACGCCCGAACATCGCTCGTCCGGGGTGGGACCGACCTTAGGCTCGGTCCGCTTTGATTTATACCCCCGGACATCGCTCGTCCGGGGTGGGACCGGCCTTAGGCTCAGTCCTCTTTGATTTATACCCCCGGACATCGTTCGTCCGGGGTGGGACCAGCCTTGGGCTCAGTCCTTTTAATTTATACCCCCCAGACATCGCTCATCCGGGGTGGGATCGACCTTAGGCTCGGCCCTTTTAATTTATACCCCCAGACATCGCTCGTCCGGGGTGGGACCGGCCTTAGGCTCAGTCCTTTTAATTTATACCCCCGGACATCGCTTGTCCGGGGTGGGACCGGCCTTAGGCTCAGTCCTCTTTACTTTATACCCCCAGACATCGCTCGTCCGGGGTGGGACCAACCTTGGGCTTGGTCCCACAGGGTTTGTATCCCCTGGACATCGTTGGTCTGGGCCGGGACTAGCCTGAGCTTGTGCCCCGCTGGGTATTTGCTCATACCCAGGATACCCCCCACAAGTGAGCGGAGACTGGTCTGGGGTCACTTGAGTAAGATTTTCATTGTTTGATAACATTTCTTTATGACGTTTTGTACACGCCATTTTTATTATTCAAGGGGGTCGCCCTAAGGCATACATTATTTACAACAAAAATGCAAAATTGGAACACGCTCTCCTGACTACTGATAATATTTACGGAGGTGTTCCGCATTCCAGGCTCGCGGGACTTCCGAGCCATCGAGCCGCTTTAAGCGGTATGTCCCGGGGCACACTTCATGTTGGATCTCGTACGACCCTTCCCAATTCAGGCCCAGAACCCCCACTCCCGGATCTTGAGTGGCAGGGAAGACTCTTCACAAGACTAAGTCGCTGGTTCCGAACTTTCGGCTTTTTACTTTCGAGTTGAAATGTTGTGCGATCTTGCCTTGGTACATCTTCAATTGCACCTGCAACTCTTCCTGGATCTCCTCGATGAGATTTAGTGATTCCTGAAGTAAGGCGTGGTTCTGGGTGGGATCATACGTGTCTCTCCGGTGAGACGGGATGGTTATTTCGATGGGGATGACGGCTTCGTATCCATAGACCATGGAGTAAGGAGTGTGGCCGGTCGATGTCCTCTCGGTCGTCCGGTAAGCCCACAGCACGCGGGGCAGCTCTTCGGCCCATTTGCTCTTGCAGGCCTGGAGCTTTTTCTTCAGCGTCCCTTTTAGGATTTTGTTCACGGCTTCTGCCTGCCCATTTGCTTGGGGTCGGGCGACCGCGGAGAAGCTCTTGACGATGCCATGTCTCTCGCAAAAGTCCGTGAAGTGGGCGCTGTCGAACTGTTTCCCGATATTAGATACAATTTTGTAGGGGAGGCCGTACTGACACACTATGTTGTTGATGACAAAATCCAAGGCCTTCTTCGAAGTGATTGTGTTCATGGGCTCTGCCTCAACCCACTTGGTGTAGTAGTCCACGACCATGATGGCGTACTTCACTCCCCCTTTCCTAGTTGGGAGCGATCCTACTAGATCGATCCCCCACACCGCGAAGGGCCAGGGGCTAGTCATCAAGGTTATTTCTGTCGGGGGGGCCCGCGGGACCTTTGCGTATCTCTGGCACTATTCACACTTGTGGATGTAATCGATACAATCTTTCTTCATGGTCGGCCAAAAGTATCCCTGGCGCAGGATCTTTTTGGATAGACTGGGCCCGACCATATGATCTCCGCAAAAGCCTTCGTGCACTTCATGCATAATGGCGCTTAGCTCTGTCCCGGACACACACCTGAGGTAAGGCATGGACAACCCCCGACGATAGAGTTTTCCGTTCATCATGACATATCGGTGGACCTGGTACTGAAGCTTCCTGGCTGCGGCCCTGTCTGCTGGCACTTCCCCGGCTGTCAGATAGTGGATAAGTGGTCCCATCCAAGACGTAGAGTGGTCGACGGTGTGGACCGCGGGGGCCCTGATGCTTGGGACGGGGAGATGGTTGACGGGGACTAGCCCGGCCAGTTCTGCTTCGGCGTCGGTGTCCAGCTTTGCTAGTGTGTCCGCGAAGACATTTTGCTCTCTGGGGATCTGGCGGATGGAGTGCTTTGTGAACGCCTGCAGCATCTCTCTCGTCTGGGTCACATAAGTCGCCATTCTCTCTCCTTTAGTTTGATATTCCCCTGAGATTTGCCTGACAATCAGCTGGGAATCGCTGTAGATTTCCAAGTTCGCTGCCCCTACTTCCCGGGCCAAACGCAGCCCCGCTAAGACAACTTCATGCTCTGCTTCGTTGTTCGATGCCTTGAACTAGAAACGAAGGGCATTTTGTAACTGGTGTCCCTGTGGTGATACCAAGATGATCCCATCCCCGTCCACGAAGACCTTCCATACGGGCGCCGCGGGGACCTCGAGATCATCGTCTTCCTGAGATACCCCGGAACACTCAACGATGAAATCGGCCAGGGCTTGCCCCTTGATGGACACTCTAGGGACGTAGGATATATCGAACTGACTTAGTTCCATGGCCCACTTTAGGAGTCTTCCCGATGACTCGGGCTTCTGTAGCACTTGCTGCAGGGGGTGGTTGGTCAGAACCTTTATGGCGTGGGCCTGAAAGTAAGGCCGGAGCTTCTGGGATGCCATCAGTAGGCAAAAGGTCAGCTTCTCGATTAATGGATACCGAGACTTAGCATCCAACAATCGCTTACTCACGTAGTACACCAGGAGCTGCGTCCTTTCCTCCTCCTGTACCAGTGCGGCGCTGATCGCGTGCTCGGTCACTGCCAGATAGAGGTACAGAGGCTCCCTGTCCACCGGCTTTGCCGGGATCAGAGCTTGGGCCAGGTGTTCTTTCAGTTTTCGAAAGGCTTCTTCGCACTCGATTGACCATTCGAACCGCTGGCTTCCCCGAAGGACGTTAAAGAACGGGATGCACTTATTCGTGGCTTTGGAGACGAAACGGCTTAAGGCGGCTATCCGCCTGGTCAGGCTCTACACGTCCTTATGCTTCCGGGGAGAAGGCATATCAATCAGTGCCTTGATCTTATCCAGATTGGCTTCTATTCCTCGGAAGCTCACTATGAAGCCCAGAAACTTCCTGGAGGCCACGCCAAAAGTGCACTTCTTGGGATTCAGCTTTATCCCGTACTTCCGAATGACTACGAAAGCTTCAGCCAGGTCGTCCGAATGCTTCCCGGACGTCTTGGACTTGACGAGCATATCATCGATATAGACTTCCATGTTTCGCCCTAGCTGGGCCCGGAACATTCGATTGACAAGCCTTTGATAGGTTGCCCCGGTGTTTTTCAGTCCGAAGGGCATGACGATGTAGCAGTATATCCCCTTGTCGGTTTGGAAACTGGTGTGCTCCTGATCTGCCACATGCATAGAGATCTGATTGTAGATGGAGTAAGCATCCATGAAGCTTATGATCTCGTACCCGGACGTAGCATCCACCATTTGGTCGATCCTGGGCAGCAGGAAACAATCCTTCGGACAAGCTTTGTTGAGATCCGTGAATTCGATGCACGTTCTCCATGTTCCATTTGGTTCGGCACCACAATGGGATTGGCCAGCCACACGAGGTATACAGCTTCATGTATGAAGTTAATTAAAGATAGCTTCTCTACTTCTAGCTTAAGGGCCTCAGCCCTCTCTGTCCCCAAAGGCCTGCGTTTCTGGCGGACCGGGGTCGCGTTCGGGTCGATACTCAACGTGTGGCAGATGATGTTGTGGTCGATCCCCGTCATGTCTGAGTGAGACCAGGCCAGAATATCCTGGTTCTCCTTAACTTGGGCGATGATGGCGGCCCGAACATCTGCCGGCAGAATTTTCCCGACTTGGATGACCCTGGCCAGATCGGTGTCGCTGATGCACACCTCCTCAATCTCGTCCATTAACTCCAGGACGCGGTCGTACCTTATCCTTGGGTCTAGGCCATCTTCTTCCCGGACCACTCTCTCAGCAGGTGGGGGAGGGATAGGGTCGATGAAGTCCTCAACGGGCTCATCCCGGACCATATATATTGGTCGGGCGGACACATGGTAGCACTTCCGGGCGCTCTTCTGATCTCCCCGAACAGTCCCCACCCCTCCGTTGTCGCAAGGGAACTTCATGCAAAGATGACAGATAGAGGTGATGGCCCCGAATTCGACCAATGCGGGCCGACCGAAGATGACATTGTAAGCGGTCGGGCAGTCCACCACTACGAAGGTGCAGACCTTGAACGAGTGCTGCAACTCGCTTCCCAACATTACAGGCAACTGCATCTTCCCCATAGGGAGTAGTGTGTCTTCGTTGAAGCCGTAAATCTGGGTCAGGCACGATGCCAGATCCACTTCAGTCAAGCCAATGGCAGTGAAACCGGGCTTGAATAAGAGGTTGACGGAGCTTCCGTCATCCACCAACACACGGGACACCAACTTGTTGGCAATTTGCGCATCTATGACCAGCGGGTCATGGTGCGGGAAATGGACGTTGCGGGCATTGTCCTCCGTAAATGTGATGGGGAGGTTCATCAACTTCGGGCACTGAGCTGGGGCCTGGACAAGGGCGCATACCTCCTGATCATGGTTCAGTTCGCTCAGGTAGCACTTTTGGTCATTCCTGGACGGTCCTCCTAGGTGAGGTCCGCCCGAGATGGTGGTCACATGCCCGTTGTAACGCCCTACTACCTTAGAGCCGTTACTAAGTGAGTTTAAAATGTGCAATTAACTTGCTCAGCGAGGTTTTTAGAACAAAAGTGTGATTAAACAAAAAGACAAGGCTGTAATCTTTAAAAGTACTCCATTCCACTAAAAGTTCCAAGAGTTTAACATTTGGGATCCCAAAACGAGGTTTGTAAAATATTTATAACTCAAAATAGATTTACAGCTGACTAATTATCAAAAACAAAGTTTAGTACAACCATTTCTCAAAATGCCCCCAACCAAAGCAGTCGGGTAGGCCAAACATGTACGCGCCGCCCCCACGCTCTCCGTACTCATGGCTGGTTGACTTTCTCTTTGCCCTTACCTACAACACAGAGCACCCGTGAGCCGAAGCCAAGCAAGAAAACTCATACAACACATAACATATGCATATCATACAACCACTATAGCAGATAACCCATATCTAACCAGACAGTACATAAGATTTAAACACATATACGGCCATGCCATCCCAGAAGCGTTACCAAAGCCTGGGAACTCGGTCTACACCGTAAGGATATCCCATGTATCCATTGGGGTCTCACCCTAACCACAATCACTCCATGTGCTAGGTGGTATCCCCGGCCCCACTACCGTTCTCGGCCTTCGCCGTTCCCGGCCCCTCTGCCGTTCACCCTGCTATTACCACATTTAGCATTCTCAAATAACAATCAAATATATAATCATTCATTTAATGCTACATCCTAGCAATAATACAATCTAGGGCCGCGCCCTGCAACAAAACTATGGGCCCAAGCCCTGCTCTACGGGTGCTACAGTTTTCTTACCTGTATCCCGAGCTTTCCGATGCACCAAGGCCGCGAGCACGGTCCTCTAACCCGAGCCTCTCCAAAGACCTAGTCACAACACATATAAAACACCCTTTAATGCTAACCAATCCAAAACCACTTCCCGGGGCCAATCCCACACTCTCGGAATCCCCAAATTCCTAAAACAATACATCGGAAACATCCCCCGAACCCCCGGAGCAAAAGCTCAAAATTGCAAAATTTCCATGTTCTGAAAATAGCCTAGCACCACGGCGCTGCCCTAGAGGGCCACGACGCCCAACAAGTCAGAGAGCATTCCCCTGCCCAGAAGCAGCCTCGCGCCGCGGCACCAAAGAACAGGGTCGCGGCGCTCCTTCGCGAACCCAGAAATCTGGGTTTTCCCCTGCGTTTTCCCCAAGCTAAAACACTCCTAATTCAACCCCAATGCATACCCAAACCTCAAAATCAATCCAAAACCCCAAATAAACCATCTAACAACCTATAAACACCACCAACAAGCTCAAACACACAATCACACCCAAAATTCACACTTGTGTTTCAGATTTCAAACACTTAAACCAAAACTTGAGAGAAGTGTAAACCAGACTCCTAGACTCTTAAACCATAACAGTTATAAGAATTCAAGCATGTTTAGTACTCTTACCTCAATCAAGAATTCAACTTGATCTGCCCTTCCCAATCAAGTTCCAAGCTCAAATCAAAACCTTCTGCTGAACCTAACCTCATTTCATCCTAAGAATTCACCAAGCAAAGCACATAATTCAAACCTCAATTCAATGATATTCTTAGCTAAACTCTACAACATATACACAAAATTTCCTTACCTCAATTCACTGAGTAATCCTCCAAGTTCCCTTAGCTTCACTTCTCTTCTTGATCCCAAGAGATTGCCTTTAGTTTTTCCCTCTTTCTTCTCTAAGCTCTCAACCAATTTCAGCAAGGGCTCAATTTGGCTAAATGTTGAACGTGAATGACCCCTTCTCCCTCAGCTAAACTTATCTAACCCTTGCTTAATGACCACTCTATCCTTCCATAAGAATTCCTTCCTAACTAAACCTCAAGGGCACCTTTGTCCTTTCACCTATATCGCAATTCTACCATTTTCCCCTCTAAACTTGTTACTCTCAGCAGTTACTAATGGTTACTCAGGTTACCTAATCACCAATAAACATTAACCACAAATTCTCAACTCAACTCACGAAATTCCCCAAAGTACCCCTAGGCTCCTCCCGAGCCGGGTATGAAATCCCGTTGTGACTTTTGAGTTAACCAGCTCTCTAGGACCGTCTCGGCACGTGCATCACATTAATAACACCACACTCACATGGTACAAATCACATAATACCATTAACACATTTATGCCCTCAGCGGGCTAAGATTACCAATTTACCCCTAACATACAAACAGGGTCCACATGCATATTTATACCACCTAAACATGCATAATCACATACTCATTCAAATTCATATATTATCATGTTAATTCACTTATTGCCCTTCAGGCACGCTAATCAAGGTCCTAAACCTTATTAGCAACTTGGGGTGTTACACCCGTCCACTCGAGGGGTGCTGCCCGGATGGGTAAGGCATTCAAGGGTCGGGAGCTTGCGCGACGGGGGCCCCCTAGGTTGTCTGGGACTTGCTGACAGGCCCGGGACTCCCACGGGCATCCTGACCCACTGGTGGAGATGCCCCAGCTTGATGAGATTCTCAATCTCATCCTTGAGCTTCCGGCATTCTTCGGTAGTGTGGCCCACATCCTTATGGTAGGCACACCTCTTGCTGGTATCCCTCGGGTTTCTACCCCCCTTGAACATGGGGCTAGGCTTCCGATAGTGAACTGCCCTTTCTGTGGCCAGGTAGATGTTCTCCCTGGTGTCCACCAAATTGGTGTATTCTGAATATTGGGGCTCATAGCCCGTTTTTCCTTTCTTGGTCGGCTCAGTCCGGTTTTGGCCTTTGCCAGATCACTTCCCCTGGGAGGGGTTTATGCTTGCTTCTGTCACTCCCGCCTGCGACTGCTGGGCCCCAACGGGGGCGACGCTGTGCCCCGCCGGCACGGCCCCATATCCGGAGAAGTGGGTGGATTGGGCCGGGCCATATCCCGAAGAAGCGGGACCGTACACCGTAGGGGTGTAGGTGATTCCAGGAGTAACGGTTGGTCCCGAGGCTATCGGGGGCGTGACATAGGATTGAGCCGGGAGCTGTACCCCGTACCCCGGGAACGCTTGGGCGCTGGGCTGTGGTGCCGGAGGCCATCCAAAAGCCTGGATCTGAGCCTCTTCCCAATTGATAAATCCTTGGGCCCTCCTGATGAACTCTTCCAGGGTAGCAGCCTTGTTACGCTGCATGTCATCCCAGAGAGGGGACCCGGCCTGGATTCTAGACTGCAATGCTACCAGGCGCTGTCTGTCATCCACCTTTGTCTTGGAGACTTCTTCAGTGAAGCGCTGGATGTAGGCCCTCAGTGTCTCCGTGGGGAGCTGTTTGATATTTGCGAGGGCGCTGATCTGCATGTCCATCCTCATGGTGGCCACGAACTGCTTACGAAACGCCAACTGCAGTCCTGACCAGGATTGGATGGATCCTAGCTTAAGTCTTTTCCACCATTCCTCGGTGGGACCACCTAGAGTGATCGAGAAACAGAGGCACTTGCCATCGTCACTGACGTGGGCCACCGTCATAAGCCGGTTGTATCAAGACAGATGGTCCCTGGGGTCGGTGTTTCCGGTATAGGCGGTGAGTCTTGGCATCTTGAACCCCTTGGGGAGTAAAGCGTCCAAGATGTGCCTCGCGCAGGGCTCTTTATCCTCTTCATTGGAGTCGGTGTCCGCACCTTCCTACTTGCGGACCAAATGGTTCGTGACCTTTTTCAAATCGGCCAGCTGCTCCATGAGCTGCCTGGTTGTGCCATCATCCAGGGGGATTCTTTCGTTCCTCCTGTCGTTGATGTTGTTCCTAAGGTCGCCACCTCGGGGGAGGATCTTTTCCTTACGGGCCCGCTCTTTCCGAGCATTTAGTCCGTCGCGTAGGTCTATCCGGGAAGTGTCGTCCCCTGAACTGAGGGCATGATGCTCCTCGTTGCGCGGCTGTTCCAGACGGTTTTTCTTTACCGAGGCACTTGGGTGCAAAGACCTTTCCCGTTCGTCTCGCCCCGAGGTGTGCCGGGGCCGCGCGTTCCACGGTCGCGTCCCCTGCGGATCAATCGGGTGGCCCTGTCCTGGGACGGGGCACACCTTTTCTTTCCTAGGGAGCGTCCAGGAACGGGTCCCGACTTTCGTGAGTGGGGTGTTCTTTTCTCGGGTCTTTCCACCGGCCTTCCTTCTCTCCTTGTTCGGGTTTCCTGGGGCTGGCTCAGGAAACTGCTCCGGGGGAGGGGCCGACCTCGCTTCTTCGGGGACCCAGGCTTGGGCTTGCGGAGCAGGCTGTTGCGCTCCCGGATGTGGGCCAGCTGGAGGATTGGTCGCCGGACCCTGCGCGGCTATGAACACCTGCAGGGCTTGGAGAGACTCTTGCATCTGCCGATGCGCCTCCGCTTGCTCAGCAATCCTGGCCTCCTGGTCCATGACTTGCTGCCTCAGTCTAGTCACCTCCAGGTCCTGCTAGTTGGGCTCTCCTTCTGGGCCCTCGGGATCCGCAGCTTCGTCGCGGTACTCCCCCTCATTTTCCTCTTCATAATATTCCTCCTTGTTCTCCTCTTCGTACTCTGTCCCACCCTCATAGTCTTGTGACTCGTCATGGTGAGATGTTTGGGGAGGAGCGTTCTCAGGCAGATTCTGAGGAAGATGCTAGGAAGGCAGCGGATCCCCATTGCCCTGCTCTGGGTTACTAGGGTCGAAAGTGGTGTGTCGTGTATTCACCATTGTAGTAGAGGCTTGGTGTTAGCACTAACTTTCTCAGGCTCTCAATGAAAGCACCAAAATGTTTACCGAGATTTTCGGAAACTAAACTAATGAATATTAGCTAAGATTAATGATATAGAATTTAGGAGATTAACACAGGGTTTTTATGTGGTTGGGGCGTTAATGAGCCTTAGTCCACGAGTCAGTTGTATTAGAGCTTGGAAAGTCTTTTACAATGGAATTTCTCTCTATGTTTTAACAGAGTAACTGTATACAAGCCGAAGGGAGATCCTTTTTCCAGTGCTCTATCGCCTGTATTTATAGGCTCATAGGAACACTGGGTCTGGGCCGCGTATGACCCGGGCCCATCAAAGATGTGGATACTCTTGGCTTCTCTGGCGGAAGCCCAATACAAAAGATAAAAATACACAGGCCCAAGAATAATTAAGGCCCAATGGGGCGTCCCAAGAACTTTATTTTGCCCGACAAAATGGTGCTTTTGGTCTGGGCACTCCGAGTTACGAGGCAGATTCAGGGGACAAAACCAGTTAGTGTACTTGGCAGCGCAGGTCTGAAACAGCTGCATGCAATCCCGAGGTGGCCTTTTCCGTAGGTGAAAAGTGGGGACAACCCCCACGCGGCGTGGGGCGGCTTCAGGGTCACGGATGCTTTTCCTTCCCAACCGGGAGGAATTGATCCGGGTTCGCTTACCTCTCTCCCTCTTCGTTTACCAGGGGCCCAGACCGTTTACCGGGCTCCGGGATCGTCTTTGCATACACTCCGACCGTAATCCCAGCTGACCATACATCTCCTGGGCGACTGTTCTGGATCACCTTCCCGGACACCATTCGGGTCTGGAACTAAACTTGGGCCGTAGCCCTTGATTACTCCCGTACCAAGCGGGCCTGGGCTGGGCCCATATCCGAACGCCCAGACCATGGGTCTGGACCATCGCCCCAGGCCCATGACAGGAAATGGGGATAACAGGACCCAATACCCGACTTGGGGCGAGTCAAGGGGTGTTTTGGGTATCTGGCATTTAATTGGGTTATCGGGTAATGGAAAAGAATAATTGGAGATATATTTGGAGTTAGGGAGTTTAGGAGGAAATACTGGGGAATTTGACCATTTTGCGTTCGGGGACGTTTTTGGTACCCCGAGCCTCGGGATTAGCTTAAGTCACTTAAGCCTTAGGAAACAAAAACAGAACACATAAACATCTCAAGGAGCTCACTTCTTAGAAACCGACTCTCTCCTTTCTCTTTCCTTCTTGCTGTTTTCTCTTAACTTTCCTAGGGAACTCCTTGTGAATTAAAGGAGAATTTCTAGCTGAAGCTTGAAGATTGAAGGTCTAAACTTGGGGGATTAGTTTTGTTGCAACATGAGAAATTAACTTCAAGTTGAGGTAAGCTCTAGATCATGTTTTCCGTTAAAATTTTGTGTTGGTTTAGATGTTTTAAAGTGTTTTGAACCTTTTAGCTCAAGAATTGGAATTGGTGCTTTGATGAGTTTTAAGACTACAATTTTGTGGGGTTTTGTTGGGAAGATGTTAGAACTATTGTGGTAATTGAATTATGGTTTTGGGGTGAAATTGGGTTAGTTTGGATAGAATTTGGCTGTTGAAAATTGAAGAAAATATGGGTTTGTGGGGCCAAGTCGCGACTCAGGTGAATCTAGAACCTAAGGAAGTCTCTGTCTGGGAGGCGCACCATAACCCTCAAGGGCAAGTTGTGGTCCGCGTCCCTTTGACAGAGGGGGAGGCTCTCGGATAAGAGGGGGCGCGCTGCGACCCTCACGGTCAAGTCGCGGCCCGCCTGGGCATTTTTGGCTTTGGGGAATTTTTAATAATGGGAATTTTCCTTAGGGCTCGAGATCGATTCCACTACCCGGTTTAGTGGAACCGAGGCCCTAGAGGCTAGGACTCGGTCTGGAAGCCTTTATTTGCTCATTGTTGATGGAATCCTATATTTTGGTTGTGACTAGGTTATCGCTAGGGGCTCGGAACCGGGATCGTGCTCGAGGGTCATCCTTATTTTACGCTATACTCGGACCTGAGGTAAGAAAATTGCACCCAATACGTGTTATATGTGATCAGGGCTTGGCCCGACTATTATTAATTATTATGATTAGGGCTTGGGCCCTTGAGAACGTTTATGTTTAAGATATTGTTTCACATGTTGATTGATCCTACTTGAATATTCTATACTTGCTTAAGTGTTTCATGTTTGTTGCATGGATTCTATGGTAGGGCCTGAGGCCCCATTAAATAAATATGATTAGTATCGTGAGTATGGTTATTCGATAGTACTATGTGATTAACATACATGCATGCTTGTTTTGTTGGGATATGCCTATTCATATATGCTTTTGTATGAAAGCTTAAATACCTTGATCAGGGCTTGACTTATTAGTCAAGGACGACAAAAGCACGCTGTAATCTGGTCGAAAGGCTTAGGCCTAAATCAGCAATGTACTATTACGTTGACCACCCCTATGGTTGTTGGAAAGCCAAAGGTGTTGGGATATCTCTATTGCTAGTTACTTAGAGCTAAGGGTGAGGGTCCCAGGTGACTCTATCGTCACATAGCTAGGCCATAGGCCCCGGGGTTGGCTCATGGTCAGCTGTTTAGGGCAGCAGCCCCAAGTTGGTCCAATGACCTTTTGTTTATAACTAAATGATTGTATGTGTAGGCTATTACTGCTGGACATGCTAGATAAGCGTCTGGGAATCTGTATTTTTTGTTTATGCACATGTAGAGTTTTCTTGCTGAGCCTTGGCTCACGGGTGCTTTTTGGTGTAGGTAAGGGGAAAGGAAAGCTTGACCAACCATTAGTTGGAGAGCTTCGGTGGCGGCGTGTACATATGCGGCTGCTCGACCACCACGGCCGAGGATATCTTAGAAGAACTAGGGTTGTAGCCCTGTTTTTGCCGCTTAGTTCGGCTGAATGTAACTTTTGATGTATTTACACCTTTTTAAGAATTTGGTTGTAGTATTTTTGGATCCCATGTATGTATGAAACTTTTTAAATAAAAGTCAACAGTTCCTTTGACCAAATTTTTTAATCCTAACCCTTGACATTAACCATAATTACACGTTTTAAGCCAAATGACTTGATTTGCAAGTCTGACACAGTTTAAAGTACACATTGTAACGGTCCTGGATTAGGAGGACGTTATAACTTGGTATCAGAGCTTCCAAGGTTTAAGGGTTCCTGAAGACTGGTCGGACATGTACACTCGCCACTAATGACAAGCTCGACTCAGGGTTCGGTAACTATTTTGTTGTTATGAGTTTAAATGCTTTAACATGATATGAATGCCTTACCTGCGTGCCTGTTTAGGAAGCATGAGATAATCTGATAGGG
This sequence comes from Humulus lupulus, assembly GCF_963169125.1. Lineage (NCBI taxonomy): Eukaryota > Viridiplantae > Streptophyta > Magnoliopsida > Rosales > Cannabaceae > Humulus > Humulus lupulus. The sequence goes on along the minus strand of NC_084800.1, from coordinate 141,558,201 downwards.
CCTGGCCCTTGACTGCTGCATGAATGATAGAGAACATGCTTATTAGCATCGTTACTACTTGTGAATGCAAGGGAACCGCTTATTAGCGCTATTGTTTGTATATGGGCCAGGACATGCTTATTAGCTATGTTATACTTTTGAAAATGCTTGGATATGTTTATGTGCATTGTTAATTGCTGACGAAAACCAGGAAGTGCTTATTAGCACCATGAATGAATATATTGTGTAATGGCAAGCTTATTAGCATTACACTTGTTTATTTATCTATTGATCTTGGACCGTCAGGCGACAAGAGGTATAGTTATTACTTACCTAGTGACTGATTTGATTACTGTAGGGTGGATTGAGTAACAGCATGAATCCTCGAAGGTCAGTGAGATTGGCTGGCCAGGAGTTACATGCCAGTGAAGGGAATGACCAGGGCCAGGGCCAAGCCCCACTACCAGCTCTAGAAAACTAGCAATAGGTGCTTGCTGAAATGCAAGCCAGATTAGAGAGGCAGGAAGAAGAGATACGCCTCTTAAGACAACAACATGTTCTAGCAAGGAACCCACAGCCCGCGGTATCAGTAGTGATACAACCGGAGGTATGAGTGGTAGTGCAGCCCCAGGCAAGGGGAGATAGGTGGGAACCCCTGTATGAGAGGTTCAAGAAGTAACACGCTCCAGTCATTGAGGGAGGCTCCGATCCATTGAAGGCTGAGTAATGGATGACTATGATAACCACTATCCTGGATTTCATGAGGGTATGTGGTAACGAGAAAGTGGCCTACGCCACTTATATGTTTCGGGAGGATGCCCGAATATGGTGGGAGGTGGTATCCCAAACTAGAACAGTAATCGCTATGGAATGGGAAGAGTTTAGAACCTCGTTGAATGAGAAATACTACAACAACGCAATCAAAGCTGCGAAGGCTAAGGAATTCAGTAAGTTACTTCAGGGTTATATGACAGTAACTTACTACGCCCTGAAGTTTGACAGGTTGGCAAAGTTTGCTGCGGATCTGGTGCCCACTAATGGGACCAGAAGAGAGAGGTTTCTTTAAGGGCTACAACCTATGATAGTCTGGGATGTTCGTATTATCACTGTGCTGGGATTGACCACCTATGCACAGGCCGTAGAGAAGGTGCTTACACCTGAGAGCGCAGAGAACAAGATCTAGTGTGACAATGCAGCCAGAAGGGATTCTAGGAGGCCGGGACCTCCATTTCCAGGTTTTGGTAGGGGCGAAGGCCCCAGTGAACAGAAAAGGAAGACTCTAGATACAGTTTTAGCTTTATGGCCAGTTTTAGCTTTATGGCCAGATAGGAGGCCACGTGGGTTACAGACGGGCCGCCAAAGTAGCGGCGAGACCTGGAGGGCATATCCAGACTGTGCTAGGTGCAAGAGGTGCCATATTGGAGAATTTTGGGCGAAAGCCTATTTTGTTTGTGGTAGTACGGGGCATTTGAAGAAAAACCGCCCGAGAGCCAGAAGGGAGGAGTCGAAGAAGGTGGATAGCCTGACACCAGCTCGGGTGTTCACTTTGACCCAGGTAAAGGCCAAGGCTAGTCCCTCGGTAGTTATAGGTCAACTTTCTAGTGTTGGAACCTTCTATACTATTTTGATTGATTTGGGTGCTACACACTCTTTTGTTGCTAGCAGGATTATAGATGGATTGTGTAGACCATGTGAATTCTATCCTGTGGGGTATGGTATTATGTTGCCTACTAGGGAGTTAGTGGTTTCCAGAAGATAGGTTAGGTCACTGCTAGTTATGGTGGATGGCAGGGAGTTATCAGTTGACTTGGTAGAGCTGGAGATGACCGATTTTGACATAATTCTTGGCATGGATTGGCTAGAGAAGTATGGGCAACAATAGAGTGCAAGAAGAAGATGGTAACCTTTCAGCTCGAGGGTGAGGACCCCTTTGTATTTGTTGGCATTGTGCATGGACCCCGTATACCTATTATATCGATACTTAAAGCTAGAGACCTATTGCAGGGGGGATGCATAACGTTCATAGCTAGCATGGTGGATACTAATCAAGTCGTGCTAGTGGGACCAGAATAGACCCGATTAGTCTGTGAGTTTCTAGATGTGTTTCCAGAAGATCTGCCAGGGTTACCTCCACTCAGGGAGATTGAGTTTGTAATTGAATTGGCGCCAGGGACAGAGCCAGTATCTAGGGCACCTTACAGGATGGCTCCAGCTAAGCTGAAGGAACTAAAGGTTCAACTACATGAGTTACTAGACTTGGGTTTTATCAGGCCCAGTTTCTCGCCATGGGGAACACTGGTCCTCTTTGTGAAGAAAAAGGACGGTTCTCTGAGGATGTGTATCGATTATGAAGAACTGAACAAGTTGACTATCAAGAACAGATATCCTCTGCCAAGAATTGATGATTTGTTTGATCAGTTATAGGGTAGAATGGTGTTCTCTAAGATAGATCTTCGATCTAGTTATCACCAGTTGAGGATCAGAGAGGAGGATATACCGAAGATAGCTTTTCGCACTAGGTACGGGCATTATGAGTTTTTGGTGATGTCATTTGGATTGACTAATGCCCCGACAACATTTATGGATTTAATGAACAGGGTGTTCAAAGATTACTAGGACTAGTTTGTGATCATCTTTATTGATGATATATTGATATACTCTCGGACAGAGACAAAACATGAGCATCACCTCAGATTGGTACTATAGAGGTTGAGAGAACACATGTTGTATGCGAAATTCAAGAAATGCGAGTTTTGGTTGTCACAGGTGACTTTCTTGGGTCACATAGTTAGTAAGGATGGAATTAAGGTGGATCTAGCAAAGATCAAGGCAGTCAGAGATTGGCCAAGACCGAAGAACACTTCAAAGATTAGGAGTTTCTTGGGATTGGCAAGGTATTATAGACACTTTGTGGAGGGATTCTCCAAGGTTGCGTCATCACTGACAGAGTTAACATGCAAGAATCAGAAGTTTGTTTGGTCAAACAAGTGTGAAGACAACTTCCAAAAGCTCAAGAAGAGTCTGATCACTGCTCCGGTATTAAGTCTTCCTACAGATCGAGAGAAGTTTGTGGTTTACTGTGACACTTCGTTTAACGCCCTAAACTCCAGGGACCGTTACGGTGTGCCTTGTAAACAGTGCTAAACTCGCTAATCGAGTAATTTGGCCAAAATCGTGTACTAAGTATGATTAGCGGTTTAGGGATTAAATTTTTTGGATAAGATGTAACGTTTCATTAGAACGTATAATATATATATGTTGGGATCCCAAAATTATAATTTCAGAGTCTACTACAAGAAAATATTTACAACAGGCCATTCTATGCGGCAAAGCAGGGTTTAACCCTAGTTCCTTCTCAACCTCGGCCGTGGTGGACGAGCAGCTGTATATGTACACCTCATCACCTAAGCTCTCCAACTCAAGGATGGTCCATCTTTTTTTTGCCTTTACCTGCACCACATAGCACCCATGAGCCGAAGCCCAGCAAGAAAACACAATAACGCACGGTATAATATCAGCAATGATCGTAATAATCATCCAGGACTCTCAGTCCAAACAAATAGGTGACAGTCGCAACAGTCACAAACGTGGGTACAGCCCCCTCTAGCCTTGTGACGTTAGGGTCACTCGAGCTTAACTGATAAGAGAACCTTCATAAGTTTGAACAGGATAGGTGCATGGTGAATAGTCACCAACATAACCTTCCCCATGACTTACAGTCATAACCTTGGAACAGCGTTCCCTAGCCATGTGACAAACAGTCACTGGGCCATATGCCCTGGCTCTGAATAACTAGTCTCAGACTAGCCAAGCACTTATAAGTTCATCGGCCTTAGGGTCGGTCCAGAGTTAATACCCCATATGAGTCATTCTTTGCTGATATCGATTAGATCTAATCTTCATTTGGCTCGGCGTTCATGACGCTATGCCATTTCTGACTCTTAGGTCAGTAAAACACGATCAGTGTTCAACTCATTGTGAACTTGACTAGTAAATCACAGCTTCACAGATGGATCTAACACCGTTGCTGATTCTGACTAATAAGTTAGTGCCACACACAGGTAAGCCATGCCACCAAACATGTATCACATATCCAATATCCATAAATGTAACGCCCCAACTCCAGGGACCGTTACGGTGTGCCTTGTAAATAGTGCTAAACTCGCTAATCGAGTTATTTGGCCAAAATCGTGTAACTAAGTATTATTAGTGGTTTAGGGATTAAAATTTTTGGTTAGGACGTAACGTTTCATTAGAACGTTTAATATATATGTTGGGATCCCAAAACTATAATTTCAGAGTCTACTACAAGAAAATATTTACAACAGGCCGTTCTACGCGGCAAAACAGGGTTTAACCCTAGTTCCTCTTTAAACCTCGGCCGTGGCGGACGAGCAGCTGCATATGTACACATCATCACCTAAGCTCTCCAACTCAAGGATGGTCCAGCTTTCTTTTGCCTTTACCTGCACCACATAGCACTCGTGAGCCGAAGCCCAGCAAGAAAACACAATATAACATGATATAATATCAACATTGATTGTTTTAATTATTCAGGACCAATAGTCCAGAAAAATAGGTGACTATCACAAAAAGTCACAAATATGGGGACAGCACCCTTTAGCCATGTGATGATAGGATCACCAGGGCTCAACAGATATCAAAAGTCACTAATATGGGAACAACACCCTTTAGCCATGCGACGATGGGATCATCAGGGCTTAACAAATAAGTGAGCATCTCACTAGCTCCAACAGGATAGGTGCATGGTGATTGGTCACCAACATAACCTTCCTCCCGACTCTAGAGTCGTAAGTGTGGAACAGCGTTCCCTAGCCATGTGACAGACAGTCACCGGGGCCCTATGCCCTGGCTCTCAGTAGCTAGTCTCAGACTAACCAAGCGCTTATAAGTTCATCGACTTTAGGTTCGGTCCAGCATTAATGCCATAGAGCCATTCAATGCTGATATCGATTAGATCTAATCTTCATTCGACCCTGGGTCCTCGACGCTTATGCCATTTCTGACCCTCAGGTCAGTGAAACACGACCAGTGTTCAACTCATTGTGAACTTGACTAATAAATCACAACTTCACAGATGGATCTAACACTGTTCCCGATTCTGACTAATAAGTCAGTGCCATACACAAGTAAGCCATGCCACCAAACATATATCACATATCCAATGTCCATAAACAAGGTATTCATCATGCTTACTTAACAGGTACTAGTACAATTAGGACCATGCACGAACACAAAGGCTCAAGCTCTGAACGGTATCATACTCAGTATATAAAGCATGTCCTAATCACATGTTTCTCGTGTACCACATGCATTATATTTAACAATCCAACATACACCAATAATAACCATGCATGTCACATTTAATAATCAACCAACATGCATCAAGAATAGCCATGCATGTCACATATACACAGGGTGCAGTTTTCTTACCTCAGATTCGAGCTAGAATGATTAAAAGAACGACCCATGAGAACGATCAACTTTTAGTCCTTTAGCGGTCACCTAGTCATAACCAAAATATAGGATACCATCAATAAAAATGATCAACATAGGTTCCCAAACCAATATCTAGCCTCCGGGACATTAATCCACACTTAACCAGGTAGTAGGATCAACCCCGAGGCCTAAAGCTAGCATTCCTAAGTCAAAAACCCATTTCTGGCCAAAAATACCCTTACGGGCCGCGGCCCTCCCTAGCCATGCCGCGACTCACCCTCAGACAGAGGCACATCTCCCCCAGAAGGCAACGCAAGCCGCGGCTCACCATAGCCATGCCGCGGCCTTTATACAAAACAACAAGAACCTGTTTTCTTCCCCTGCGTTTTTCCTCGAAACCAAACTTCCAAACCAGTCCCAAACCTCATTCAAACACTCACTCCAACCCCCAAACATCATCTATATCAAACCCTCATCAAAACCCAAGGTAAACATCAATCAAAACTTCAATTAATCCAAACTTTCCACCAAGAAATCACAAACTAAAACTTAAACCAAAAACAGAGTAAAACCAGAGATTCCATGGCTGAAAGTTACCTCAAACTTGGGATTAAACCCTCTTCAATGGTTGAACTAAGTTTCTAATCTCCCACCTTTGATCTCCTAGCTTGTTGCCTCGGCTTGGGTTCTCAAAATTCAAGGGAAAATGAAGGGAAGAGCATGTACGGGAGAGAAAGAAGGAGATGAGGGTGATGCTCTGTTTTGTTATGAATTTCTACAGCCCTGAAAGTCAATATAAATCCAAACCAAATGACCTAAATGCCCCTAGGTCATTAAAAGTTTCTAAAGCCTTCCCAAGGGTAAAACCGTCCTTTCCCGCTTAACTCGTTAGTTATAATTAACACCCTCAAAGTCCCGCTATTCTCAATATTCTCAAATGCCAATAAATCATATCCCATTACCCTTTAATTTTTGGTAATGTTCTAATCATCGAAATGACCTCGAGACTCACCCCGAGCCCCGAACTTAAACCCGTTATGACTAGACTGAACACTTATGTTTCATGATCGTCTCATGCCGAATAGCTCGAACCAATCCACCTTATAATGTGGCTATATTAATTAATCACAACCATGCACCCAAAATACACAATTACGCCCACAGCGGCCAAATTACCAAAATACCCTCATAATCATAAATACACCCATATGCATGCATTTACCATCATATAATAATATAATTCACATACTCATGCATATGATCATTAAATAGCATCATAACTCAATTATGGCCCTCCCAGCCTCCTAATCAAGGTCCTAACCCTTATTAGGAAAATCGGGGCATTACAATAAACAAGGTATTCAGCATGCTTACTTAACATGTACTAGTACAATTAGGACTATGCACGAACACAGAGGCTCAAGCTCTGAACAATATCATACTCAATATGTAAAGCATGTCCTAATCACATGTTTCTCGTGCATCATATGCATTATATTTAACAATCCAACATGCACCAATAATAGCCATGCATGTCACATATACACATGGTGTAGTTTTCTTACCTCAGATTCGAGCTAGAACAAATATAAGAATGACCCTTGAGAACGATCAACCTTTAAGCCCTTAGCGATCATCTAATCATAACCAAATATGGGATACCATCAATAAAAATGATCAACATAGGTTACCAAACCAAAATCTAGCCTCCGGGACAACAATCCAAACTAATCCAAGTAGTAGGAACACTCCCGAGGCCTATAGCGAAATTCCCGAGGTCAAAACGAGCAAACGGGGTGAAAATAGGGCAAGGGCTGCGGCCCTGGCACCTTGGGCCACGGCCCCCAGAATTTCCTGAAGCAAGCACCGCGACGGCCAACACCAAGGGCCGCGATGCCCAGCAAGAACATAATTGGGACACCTGCTTCATCAAGCTAGGGTCGCGGTGCCCAAGAGCAGGGCCGCAACCCCCAACCATGGGCCATTCCCAAACGTGTTTTCAACTTCTCAAAGCTTCCAAAATCATTCCAAAACATTCCCCAATCATCAAAACAAAGTTCCCAAGCTTCCCAAAGCTCCATAACCCTCAAAACCCAAGGTTCAAACCAACCAAAAACTCAACAATTCACAAAGTCCAATTCTAAGCTTAAAAACTTTAGAAACTCAAAACTTCAAACTTAGATTACCTTTGATTGGGTTGTTTTTCATCAAATCCTTCGGTTAAGAAGCTTCTAATCTTTCCTAGGATCACTATGCCTCGACCCTTGCTTGATTCTGACTCCTAGAACTCGAAATTCCTTTAAGAAAGCTTCAAGAGAGAGAGAGAGATTTTCTAACGTACGTTCTTATCTGACAAGATACTTCAAGCTTAAGTAACCTCAAATAGATCCTAAGGCTCGGGGTCCCGAAAACACCCCTGGGGACATTATAGTCAAAACTTCTAGAATTCCATCCTGATCTCAAATACTCCCAATTTATCATCAAATAAACATTTCTATTACCACAAACTTGACCCCGTTATGACAAAACCGCTAACTCATAATCTATGATCGTCTCATGCCGAATAGCTCAAATATATCTCCATAATAATAAAAACTCATTCACAAATTACAATATGCACCCAGTTTACAAGTATGCCCTCAACAGGCCAAATTACCAAAATGCCCTTATGATTATAAATACACCCATATGCATGCATTTATCATCATATAATAATATAATTCACATTAACATGCATATGATCATTTAATACCATGATAAATCAATTATGGCCGTCCCGGCCTCCTAATCAAGGTCCTAAACCCTATTACAAAATTCGGGGCATTACACTTCGAGGCAGGGTTGTGTACTTACGCAGACAGGGAAGGTGATTGCCTATGCATCAAATCAATTGAAGGAATATGAGTAGAGATACCCCACACATGACTTATAGCTTGCAACAGTAGTCTTTGCACTGAAGGTGTGGCGACATTACTTCTATGGTGAGAAGTGTGAGATATACACTAACCATAAGAGTTTAAAATACTTCTTCACCCAGAAGGATCTAAACATGAGGCAGAGACGTTGGTTAGAGTTGGTAAAGGATTGTGAATGTGAGATCCTCTATCACACTAGGAATGCCAACGTGGTAGTAGATGCCTTAAGCCGAAAGGGTCTGAAAAAATTATATAGTGCCAGGCAGATGTCGAGGATATTGGCTGATGACATGACAAGAGTGGGAATTGAGTTAGTGGTAGGCCAGTTAGCCAACATCACTTTATAGTCTACTCTTTTGAAGAGATTCAAGGAGAAGCAGTTGGATGACCCATAATTGGGGCAGATTAGAGGAGACGTCCTAGCTGGAATAGCTAGGGACTATACGGTGTCAAGTATGGGCTTATTGAGGTACATGGATCAGATTTGCGTTCCAATGAACACTGGGATCAGACGGGAGATTCTGGATGAATCTCATACTACCCCTTATTCTATACATCCGGGCACCACGAAGATGTACCAAGATTTGAGAATTCTATATTGGTGGCCTGGGATGAAGAGGGATGTAATTGAGTATGTGGCAAGATGCCTGACCTGTCAGCAGGTCAAGGCTGAGCATCAGAGGCCAGCAGGGCTGTTGCAGCCTCTGGATATCCCAAAGTGGAAGTGGGAGGACATCACGATGGATTTCGTGGTGGGATTGCCCAAGATAGTTGTAGTGTCCCAGAATATTTACTTAGCTAGCTAGATAGTAGTAGTAGTTAGCATTAGTTAGTAGTATGTTGGTTACCGTGGATTTTGGTTCAAACCGAGACTTAGTTGGAAACTCATAGCAATAGTTGTGGATTTTATAAGTTTAACCTATAGTTTAAGAATATTAATTATAACATAAGGTTTGATTAATATTGTTGGTCTAGAAATATATTTATTATAACCTAAGGTTTAAATAGAACCATTAAGAGTGTGACACTTGTCATAATTATGTTTATTAAGGAATTAAGTATTTTTGATGGATAGTTAAAATAAAAGAAAGATCTAGAAGCTCTAGAACCTTCCGGCATCTGTTAGGATCGTATTATGACTCGGTCAAAGTTGTTTATCCAATTCAAATTATGCTAAAAAAGTGCAATTACATGTTTGATATATCAACGTATGCCGATATATCGTCTACGGAAGATACGAAAAACACATCGAATTTGCACGAACGTACAAATAGGGGCTTGGGATTAGGGTAGAGCCGATATATCGCCTATAGGGGGCGATATATCGCCCTTAGTGATGATTTTTGAAAAGTTTGGTTTTTGAATTTTAAAAAAAGCCTTAACCACTTAGACCTGCCTTTGAACGATTTTGACCGAGTTCTGGGCATCAGTTGGATGAAAATTCAAATCTTTTTCATTTAATAATCATTTATTTATTCAAATTAAAAGGGGTTAGTTTCACTCCTTGAACTCTATAAATAGGACCTAGTGCTCACCCATTTTCTTCATTCTTCAAGCATTTGATCAGAACCTCCAAGGTGCTAGTGTTACTATAGAGAGATACACTTGGGTTTTGGGTTAAAGCTTTATCATTCTAAGCTTTTATAAACACTTGGGAAGTGAGAAATAGTGTGATTTTGGTATTAAGGTTTAGACCAAACCATAAGATCATTCAAGGTATTTCTATTCCTAAGTTCAGTTCTATATGGTTCTTTAGTTTTCTTTATTCAGATCCTAACTCTTATTTATGATTCTTGATTAGGTATTTAAGTTCTTGAAACTTAAGGTTCTTCTTGGTAAGTTTCTTCTTGGATGGTTTAGTGTTATTTTCATCTATTTTTCTTTAGATTCTCACCATTTTACTGTTGGTTTATAGGAGTGTTCTAATCTCGTTCTTGTTCCCCAATATCCCAGCTTTTGGTAAGGAAAATATGATAGATTTTATGTACTTATATGTGATAATATGTTATGATATGTTATGTTTATTGTTTACCCAAAAAAGGTCACTAATGATGTGGCAAAGATTACTTGCACGTAGATTGACACGTGGCAGAATTAAAGGGCAGAGGTGCTATTCGGCCATCGACCAGAAGCGCACCCCCTTGTCGGTGTTAATGTTTGTCACGACCAGGCTAGTCGTGAAGCCGATTTATTTCCTTTTTAAGTTGTAATATAATATTAACTGCATTTGAATATTTCTTGATAATTATCCTTGATACGTGGTTATTGAGGATAAGATAAGACACATTATCATATGTAACCCTCCTTGAGCCTATAAATATGCATGAAATAGCTCAAGGAAGGGACTTTTTGGATTCATTTTAGCTTTTTTGCTTAAGATTGAGAGAAAAGGAGCTAAGGTGAGTGGTTACCATCTGATTGTATTATGCCTAAGGTCTATGAAACTCAAGAACCCTAGTTCTTTGATCACAACTTTAGGATTCTATAATAACAATATCATAAAGTGGACGTAGGTCATTACCAATCACTGGGGCCGAACAACTATAATTCTTGGTGTTTTTTCCTTTCCATTAGATTATCTTTTCAAGCATCGTGCTATTTCCTGTCGTATATTTGACTCCGCGTCGTTGGCTAATTTGAGGGTCAACATTCTGGTGCTTTCATTGAGAGCTTGTGAAAGAATGGGGTAAGAAACACCCAAGGGGCCCAAGGAAGAACCCGCCAAAGCCGCCAATGGGTTAGAAAAACCCAATGGCAACGGCAAAGGCAACGGGAATGGCAATGGTAGAAATGGTGGGAAGCGGGCGAACAACGAACCCTCGACCTCCGAGAATAAGCGCCCCAAAGGTAATCGATATGAACCGAGATTCACCAACTACAGTGCCCTTGTTGAAAGTTGAGCTGAGGTCTACCAGGCGACTAGCTCAAGCGTGCCCTACAAACGACCCGCACATATAAGGAAAGATATCTCCAACAGAGATACCACAAAGTTCTGTCATTTTCACAAAAAGTTACGGGCACGACACTAATGAATGTCATTAGCTGAAGGACGAAATTGAGTTCCTGATAAGGTAGGGACATTTAAGAAGATTTGTGCGAACCGCGGGAGGTTCTCAGTGAGAGGCTCAAGGTGGCAACGAGTCAGCACCTGCACGCAAACGCTCGCAACCTTTACAGCCAGCTCCTGTGGCAGGTACCCTACTCACCATCTGCAGAGGCCTACATCTTGCAAGAGATAGTGGAAAAGCGAGGGAACGATATGCTCGAACCCTGCGCCACGACCAGGACATCGAGATGATATTGAGGATTGAGCACCAAAAAAGGCTCTAACAGAGGAGGAACTGATCACCTTCTTTGAGAACGACGCCCAGCACGTGCGATTCCCACACTCCGATCCGCTGGTCGTGGACGTACAAATTGCAAACATGATGGTGAAAAGGGTGTTGGTCGATACAGGAAGTTCGGTCAACATCCTATACAAGTCTTCGCTGGAAAGGATGAAGTTGTTCGTGAAAGACATAGAGCCATGCAGCCAAACCATTTATGGTTTTTCCGAAGAAGGGCTCGCCCCGACAGGGTCGATTAGACTCCCAGTCAGCGCAGGCACTGCACCTGCTAATAGGACATACTCACTACTTTTATAGTAGTTGATTGTCCTTCGGCATACAATGCTGTAATCGGGAGACCAATTTTGGTCAACCTATGAACCGTCACCTCCATGTGGCACCTCGCTATGAAATTCCCAACGGACGCAGGTATAGGATGTGTATTGGGAAACTAGAGGGAAGCGAGGGAGTGCTACAACGACTCGATCACCAAGGCAAAGAAGGGTGTATCGAGAGATGCCACAGGAAAGGGGTTGCAAATGGCGACTGATGTTTAGGCCCACTCGGGTGATAATCTCACCAAATAGGGCATTGCCCAAAGTGAGGATAGGGACTTAGATCCTCGCTTTGGGGATTTTGAAGAAGAAGTGGGACCCATCGAGGACCTTGAAGAGGTCCAACTCAATGAGGAAAATCCGACCAGAGTTGTGAAAGTCGGTAAAAACTTAGAGACAACAACAAAACAAGCACTAGTGGAGATTTTAAGGAGGAACCAGGAGGTCTTTGCCTGGTCGCACAAAGACATGGTCAGGATAGATCCTACAGTTATCAGCCATGTCCTGAACATCGATAAGAGCTTTCCACCAGTACAGCAAAAAAGAAGGTTGCTCGACAAAGATAGATCAAGGGCTTTGAAAGAGGAAGTCGAGAAGCTGAAGGAGAATGGGTTCATCAGGGTGGCGTTTTATCCATCGTGGGTCTCTAATCCCGTACTAGTGCCCAAGCCGAATGGCAAGTGGCGTACGTGCGTGGATTTTATAGACCTAAATAAAGCCTGCCCCAAAGATTGTTTCCCACTCCCAAGGATCGACCAGCTGGTCGATGCCACTACAGGGCATGAGATTCTCTCATTCATGGATGCGTACACCGAGTATAATAAAATCAGTATGCATCCCCCTGATGAAGATCACACTAGCTTTCAGACTGATACAGGGCTCTACTGTTACAAAGCGATGCCCTTCGGTTTGAAAAACGCTGGTGTGACTTACCAGAGACTCGTCAACCACATGTTCAAGGAACTGATCGGCACAAACATGGAGGTCTATGTCAATGACATGCTGGTCAAGTCGAAGAAAGCGAAGGACATATAAGGGATTTGCAGGAATGCTTCAACGTCTTGAATAAATATCAGATGAAGTTAAATCCCCTTAAATTCTCCTTCGGGGTAGGATCAGGGAAGTTCTTGGGATTTATAGTTAACTCAAAAGGAATTGAAGCCAATCCCAAGAAAATTAAAGCCCTGATCGAGATGAAATTGCCAGTAAAGATTAAAGATGTTCAAAGCCTGACCGGGAGGATTGCTGCTCTCAGTAGATTCATTTCGAAATCGACAAACAAGTGTGTTCCGTTTTTCAATCTTCTAAGAGGCAATAAGAAATTTGAATGGACAGATGAGTGTGAACAAGCCTATCAAGCACTGAAAACACATATGGCGCAACCACCCATCCTGTCAAAGCCGGTTGATAAAGAAACTTTGTTCATCTACCTGGCAATCACGGAATATACTGCTAATTCTGTTCTAGTAAGAGAAGAAGAAGGCGTGCAGAAGGCTATCTACTACGTAAGCAAAAGGCTGATTGGAGCAAAACAGCGGTACCCGCCCATTGAGAAACTAGCCTATTGCCTAGTTTTGACCTCTAGGAAGCTGCGACCTTACTTCCAAGCTCATCCAGTTATGGTATTGACCGACCAGCCTCTTCGGCAAGTCCTACAAAAGCCAGAGGCTGCGGGTAGATTACTAAAGTGGGCAGTCGAACTCGGGCAGTTCGACATATCTAACTTGCCGTGAGCAGTGATAAAAGGACAAGCCTTGGCCGACTTCATCACGGAATTCACTGAACTTACGAGTGGCGAGCAGACTAAAGAGCCCATCGAACCTGAATGTCAGATCCAAGCTCCCACGTGGAAATTATTTACGGACGGTTCTTCTAACGAGTCCCACGCTGGGGCAGGAGTAATACTGATAACGCAAGAAGGGCATTGATTTCACTGTGCAATCAGATTTTACTTCACTGCTTCTAACAATGAGGCCGAGTATGAAGCACTACTCGCTGGATTGCGATTGGCCAAAGATATGAATATAAAAGTGCTCGACATCTATAGTGATTCTCAGCTGGTGGTGAATCAGGTCCTGGGAGAATACCAGGCCCGAGGTTTAAAGATGGTTGCCTATCTGAACAAAACAAAGGATCTGTTAGCCCAATTCGACAGATACAGTCTCCAGCAAGTACCTCGCGATCAGAATTCCAACGCGGACGCTTTGGCAAAATTGGCAAGTGCGAAGGATGCTGATACTCTAAACATAGTGCCAGTCGAGCGACTATTGGTACTAAGCATCCAAACGACAGAAACCACTCTAGTAATCCAGATGGAGGATACGTGGATGGCACCATATGTAGAGTATCTGTCGAGCGGCGTGTTACCAGCGGACAGAAATAAAGCCAGGACCCTTCAGCGGCAAGCTACTAGGTATATCCTGGTCGATGGAATCCTGTACCGAAGGGGATACTCACTGCCACTTCTCAGATGTATTACAAAGGAGAATGCCAAATAGTTGATGAAAGAGGTGCACGAACGTTTTTGTGGAGACCACACTGGGGGGCAAAGTTTGTCAAAAAAGATCCTAAGGCAAGGATATTTCTGGCCAATGATGAATGAAGACTCGATGGAATTCGTGCGGAAGTGTGATAAATGCCAGAGATTCTCTAAAATCCCACGAGCAGCCCCTAATGAGCTTAAACAAATGCAAAGCCCATGGCCGTTTGTAGTTTGGGGTATCGACCTTGTCGAATCTTTGCCCACGGGACAAGGCGGTGTCAAATATGCGGTGGTTGCCGTCGACTACTTCACCAAGTGGGCCGAAGCTGAACCGCTGGCAACCATAATGACCAAAAAGGTGCTAGATTTTGTGATAAAAAACATCATTTGTCACTATGGATTACGAAGGAAGATCGTCTCGAATAATGGCACCCAGTTTGACAGTGATTTATTCACGAATTTCTGCAAGCGACATGGTATTATCAAGAGCTTCTCTTCAGTTGCTCATCCCTAGGAAAATGGACAAGTTGAAGCAGTCAATAAAATGTTGAAGGATACATTGAAAAAAAGGCTAGAAGAAGCTAAGGGGGCGTGGCCAGAACAATTGCTTGAAGTACTTTGGTCGTACAGAACTTCCCACCGAACAGCAACGGGTCATACTTCATTCTCTTTGGCTTATGGATATGAAGCTATGTTGCCTGTGGAGTTAGATCCACCTTCGCATCGTAGAATAACGTACGATCAAGATGCGAACAACCAGCTATTGATGGAATCCCTGGACTCAATCGATGAGAAACGTGAACAAGCCCAACTCCAAGTAGCTGCGTACCAGCAGAAAATCGCTCGGTATTTTAACTCTAAAGTGCGAGAAAGAAAGTTCAATGTTGAAGATCTTGTACTCTGAAGAGTTTTTCTAAACACCCGCGACCAAGCTGCTGGTGTACTTGGACCTAATTGGGAAAGGCCATACCAGATTGACGAAGTCCTTCACCTAGGCACCTATAAACTTGCATGCTTAAACAAAGATCTCGTTCCTCGCTATTGGAATGGAGAATACCTGTGCAAGTATTACCAATAAACAATTCTTCTTAAAGAATTGGCTTGTATTAATTTTACTTTTTACAAGTATTGAAAAATGGTTGGTCATTTTATGTGACTGATCGCTTATAATTATTAGATCTTATTGATCACTCGTACAGACATGTTTAGTCCATTTATTACGAGAAATATAAGGGACTGTGCGCAACCAGTCATTTCTTGCCAATTTTTGTATTTATTACAAGTATTTGCTCATTATGTGTGTTGTTTTGCTGTATTATAATCCTATTTATATTGTTACGAGTAGTAATGTTCGAACAGGTTCTGGTCAAGGCAAGTGACCAAGGTCCTAAAGCTCCTCGATCACTTGAGGGGCATATAAGGTACAAGTAAGCAAAGCATATCATTAAAAGGTATGTAAACACATGAGCAAAATAAGTGAAAGCACGCTAGGGTACTTAGAGCATTTTTCAAAATTTTGTTATTTTGTTAAATCAAACCAAAGTGCTATGCTAAGTTTGGTCATGCGAACAAATATTATAATATAATAAAAAGGTGCTATAATATCAAAAACGAAGTACTTTACACCGCGAACAGAATTGCTTGGATGTAATTGTCTAATTAAAAGGAAAATAGCTACCCCTGCAGCAATAAAGATTAATGTCTTTACATTACGACCCGTAGGTCGAATACTTGAAATAATAAAAGAAAGAGACTAAGGGGCCAGAGGATCTTGAGGGGCTGGAGGATCTTGAGGAGGGCCCTGATCAATGACATCTGCAGTTTCATTGTCCGCCCTGTCCATGCCAGTTGCCAAGGAGATTTCGGGCGAGGTAGGTACCCTTGCCCTTTCCTCTTTTGCCAATCGAGCCATGCAGCGGGCTATCTCGGCCTGCCTTGCGCGCTCAGGAAGGTAGCTGAAGTCTGCCCCTTGGTTGTGTTTCCAGAAGTCATAAAAACACTTACTTGTGGCGTTCTTGTACCTTTCCAAATTGCTAGCATTGGCTTTCTCAAGCTTCTCGATCCGGACCTCCAAGGTAGTAGTCTCCTGTATGCTCACGATCAACTCCTACTAGAGCTTTTTAGCCTCATGGTAGTTAATGCGATTAGAATCTTTGAACTGGTCCCTCTGCTCAACGGCGTTATCCAAAGATTTTTGCTTCTCCTTTAACTCCTTAGCCAGTTTATTCTTCTCCTCGAGCACTGCTGCAAGATGTTTGGCATATTTCGCTTCGGCAGCTTTGAGTTCGCCAGCATGTTGCTGCTCCAAGGATTTATACTGCTCGGTGATGGTACCCGAGCGTAGCCGGCCGGCGGTGAGGGTTAGAAATGCCTACAGACAGAGCAAAGATTAGACTGACTGTAAAGAATACAAGAAGCTGTCTCTACAGAAATAGATAACTTACACTGGCAAATTCATTTAAAGCGCAAGTTAGGATCTGGTCGACGTCCATTGCCTTTGTCGCAGCCATTGCCTCTTGGCAACGGTCGTGCTTTATAATTTTTGCGACCCTGTCCTTGACCGATCTGAAGGCACGGCTAGTTATGTCACCCCCGGTGGAAGCAGGACCGGCGTACTGAGTCTGGTCAGTTGGGGCCACTAGAGATGGAGTCGACCCGGCAGGAGCAGGGGGAGTCTGCTGCTCGTGAGGAGAGGGTGGTGGAGTTGCATTGGCTGAGGGTCCATCCTCCAGGAGGCCTGCAGTGCGAGGCTTCTTAGCCTGAGGCACTTTGCTGCTTTCCCCAGGATGCCTCTTGCTCGCTTTCTTTTTACTCAAGGGAGCCACGGGAGTCTCGGGAGCGCTGTAAATGTCGAACACATACTCGGAGTCCGTAAGTGAAACAGAAGCAAACATTCGAGCAGTGAGACAGTATAAACAATTAAATATGTCATGTCAGGAAAAGAAACGGAAAAAAATGTAAGTGAAATACCCGAGCTATCATTACTGGTCGCTACATTATAAACTCTACTAGTCTTATACTCACTCTCTGGCATGAAGAATGATGAATCTAAATTTGGAACGTACTTAAAATTGTCGTCCCCGTCAAATAAGTGATAGGGAATTGGCAAGCTATCTAAGAGCGAGAGATCAATACCGTTCTCGTCTAAAGATTCGTTGAGGGGCTCGAGGGGTTCGGTAGCTATCTTTTTCCGTTTTCCCTTTGGGATAGGGGGAGCGGTAGCCCGCGGGGTGCTGGAAGGTTCCCTGCTTGTCACTCTGGTGGCCCTCCTCAGAGGAGTTTGCTCCACGTCCGGGTGCTTCTCGGGAACTTCTTCGCTAGTAGCACTCCTCGCTATTGACTCCCTCATGTCCTGATGAGGGGCCAAAAGGCCGACCAGCCTAAGGTTAGCCTCCGTGACCAGATGTTTGACACTTTTTTCTACGTCCGTCATACTGGCCAAGAGGGCTGATCTCAACTCCATGTCTGGAGTTGGGTCTGGTCGCAGCCATGGGCCTGAAAGGCATTAAAAGTCTAAGAGAATGTGGAGGAAAACACTAAATAAAGAGTAATAGCCAGTGATACAAAGGTTTTACCTCCTTGAGCAAAGACCAGATTGTTCGCGATCATATCGGTTGTAAGGAAATACTCCTAGTAGGACCTCCCCACGTTCGATATGTGAGTTGTGTCGGTCAAGAAGGTGCGCCCAGTCTCCTGGTGACAAAAGTGAAAGAACCCCGTACCTTCTTGGTTGGGGTTGGATTTGAGGTAGAACAAATAGTTAACCTCATGAGGAGTAGGCACAAGCCATTTTTTGTGGCTGTAAAGGATATAGAGTGCTGCAAGCATTCTATACCCATTGGGAGTTATTTGAAAAGGGGCAACTCCAAAATAGTTGGCCACCCCTTGAAAGAATGAATGAAGAGGAAAGGTAGCCCCTGCCTCAATGTGGTACCTCGACCAGGCGCTGAAGGCACCTCTGGGCAGGTTCGCCCGTTGGTCTTGGTTGGGTCGGACTAATGTTACCCTCGTGAGGCCATACTTCTTGATGTAATTGGCGATCATCCTGATCGTCACTCGGCTCTCAGGTACTACATACCACTCAACATCTGGTTGAATGGCATTTCGGGGCTGAGCGTGAGTTTGGATATTGGGGTTAGGAATGTTTTCTGCTCGACCATTGGTCAAGGGAATTTCACCCCAAGGAGCAGGCTGATTTGAAGGACTGGGAGTTTTCTTTTTCTGGGCTTTAGTTTTAGCTCAAGCCATATTTTGAATAAGGACAGATGAAGTGTTTAAAGTAACACGAGAAAATGGAATGTCAGGTATTAGTGATGATGGTTGCTCCTCATCCTCAAGTAGTTGAGCCAATAAGTCATCGTCGATGAGTCTTTCTCCTCCCCCACAGATCTTGCATGAAAGATGCGAACAGAGAAAGGAGGAGATAAGACGCACAACTTGAAAACTTATGTTGAAAGTTGGAATAACGTTGCTCGCGTGTACGACCAACAACATTATAACAGAAACACTAAGTTCTATGCGAGCAGTTTGAAAAGTGGAAGTAAAATTTTTTTTGGGAAAAAGCTTTTTCGACTCCGAAGGGGCGGGAAAAGCCCAGTTTTTCACCTAGCTTAAAAATCAAATTTTTTACTTCGATTTTACACCCTAAATCTAAAATCTTGACTACCAAACTGGCTCCTAACTCATACGAAACACTATTTCACTACCCTATTAAACATCTGTCAACATGCAAACAGTCCCCATATATTTTCAGCCAAGAACATGAGGGGGTTCAGAAATAAAAACACGCATAAGGCAGTTTCGACTAGCAATTAAAAGGACAAGAAAGTTCGTAAAACTTACTTAGATAAAGATTGAAGTTCAAAGATGAGAACTATTAGGCGTCTGAGTATAGATGTCTGAAAGTTTCTAGGCTCTGGGTCGCGAATTCTTCAGCGTTCTTCAAGAAGGCAAAGGCAAGTAAAAAGTAAAAGTGGTAACTTGAGGATTATTTATGAAGACCAAGGAACGTTAAAAAAGGCAATCATGAGTTACTTTTTTTCTAAGTATGGGGAAGTGGAATGGCCATCGGACACACTCTTGGGAAACTAAAAGGACTTGATTAGACATGATTGGTCACGTTTTTCGAGAGGGCATGGGCGGTTCTGACAGATTTCGTGGGGCATACGAAAGGCTAATTTCCTAAGTTTACTTATTGCTGGTCGCAATAAATAAACTTGGGGGGCAAATGTTTACCCAAAAAAGGTCACTGATGACGTGGCAAAGATTACTTGCATGTAGATTGACACGTGGCAGAATTAAAGGGCAGAGGTGCTGTTCAGCCATCGACCAGAAGCGCACCCCTTCGTCAGTGTTAATGTTTGTCACGACCAGGCTGGTCGTGAAGCCCGATTTATTTCCTTTTTAAGTTGTAATCTAATATTAACTGCATTTGAATATTTCTTGATAATTATCCTTGATACACAGTTATTGAGGATAAGATAAGACATGTTATCATATGTAACCTTCCTTGAGCCTATAAATATGCATGAAATAGCTCAAGGAAGGGACTTTTTGGATTCATTTTAGCTTTTTTGCTTAAGAATGAGAGAAAATGAGCTAAGGTGAGTGGTTACCATCTGATTGTATTGCGCCTAAGGTCTATGAAACTCAAGAACCCTAGTTCTTTGATCACAACTTTAGGATTCTATAATAACAATATCATAAAGTGGATGTAGGTCATTACCAATCACTGGGGCCAAACCACTATAATTCTTGGTGTTTTTTCCTTTCCATTAGATTATCTTGTCAAGCATCGTGCTATTTCCTGTCGTATATTTGACTCCGCGTCGCTGGCTAATTTGAGGGTCAACATTTATGTTATGATATGTATATGTATAGTATGTTTTATAGTCCTTGGGCATATGACATGTTTAGCTAGCAAGCCCCAATAATTTATGGGCATATGATTTGCTTAGATAGCAAGCCCCACAAATTTATGGGCATATGACTTGCTTAGTTAACAAGCCCCAAGAAGTATGATGGCCATTGTAGTCTTATACGATATATGTTTTTGATAGCCATATGTTTTATAGTATATGTTATAGTCTTATGATG
This sequence comes from Humulus lupulus, assembly GCF_963169125.1. Lineage (NCBI taxonomy): Eukaryota > Viridiplantae > Streptophyta > Magnoliopsida > Rosales > Cannabaceae > Humulus > Humulus lupulus. The sequence continues at coordinate 141,537,608 of NC_084800.1, read as the reverse complement.
CATGTTTTAATAGATTTTCCTTGCTGGGCATTAGGCTCACTCCTTTATTTTTAGTGTGATGCAGGAAAATAAATATGGAAGGCGGAAGGATTCTTGACAGTTTGGCTTGTGTGTTAAGGATGAATGGATTGAATGGACTGCGTGTCGATCGAGGACGACGTTATTTAATTTTAGTCTTTTGAATTATGTTTCTTTTGTAATTCCGCATTTAGTTGTTGAACAAATAATTTAAAGTTATGTTTTATGTTTTATTAAACAAAGGGTACCCATACCATATTTTACATCTTATTTTGTAATCTGCACAGTATTTATTTTGGAGTTTTAATAAAGTTATGATTATTTTCTTATGTATGTTTTCTCAAAAATAGTAGCTATGTCTAGTAGTTTTAATGGTCCAAGGTCTTAGAAATAGTTGGGTCATTACAATTGGTATCAGAGCAACGATTCATTTGCATGAAGTTCTCCTTGATACACACGCTCAAGCTTCGAATCTAACCGCCAATGTAAGTGTTTATGTTATAGTTATTAAGTTTATGTGCTTAGCTAACGTTTTAGCCTTATGTTTTCAGTTAAGAATGGATGGAGCGTTGACCTATGAGTATATCTGAGCCATTAAGGCCTTGAAAATAATTAGAGAGCCAAGAAATACAGTAGGAGTGCTAGAAAGAATCACTCGGAGATTACTCTTATTCCACAGGGAGATAGTTCACCTCCAAACGACTAAGCAAATCATGTTGAGAGCTACGGAACAATATGTTTTATTGATTATAATTTTTAAAGATTATCCTACTGTAATTGCAGCTTTAGAAGAAATATGGGAGACTATAGATGATGAAGATAAATTACCAGTAGCTATGAGATATTATTTTCTCATACTTAAGTTCACCTCTAAGATGGAATTCCAATTCACAAATGAGCAACAACATAGAATCTTTACAAATATTCCAAGAGGAAATTTTGAGGCTCAAGATAATGATGATTATGAGGAGATAGATGATGATATGTTAGATGAAGGGTCAAATATAGAAGATCCTGATTTTTAGATTAGTTTATTTCTTTATTTATTTTATTTATTATTTTTGCAATTATGATTGTACATAGTGAAAACCTTTTTCCAAATGAATATCATTGTTTTTTTGTTGACATGTATGAGTCTGATTTTTTTTACAATCATAATAAAAAATAAATTTAATAAATAATTACCAAGTTCGGTGAAGGTGGATACAAATCAATGGATCAGGTTCTATATTGAGAGTTTAGGGGGCCATAGTAGTGGGAACAATTTTACTGGTCCCATCCCTCCCTCAAGTCAATATGGTTAACTTTAGAACAACGACGAGTTTCGAGCCTGAGAATTAAGTCATATAGGATGGTTAGAACAGACTTAGAAAATAATAAAGATGGCTTATTTTTCTAAGTGTAGAAACACACCCTAATGATAAAGAAGGCTTATATATAATTTTTCATAAGAAGTCATAATTAATAGGTCTGAGTTATGTTTGCTTAGATTAAGTTTTGTTTTAGAGCCTATTAGGGTAAGTTCTAACATGTTTTTCTCGATTTTTAGAACTCTGTTGAAGATGTCGCTCCAAAGGTCTGCACGCACCAATGCCAATGCATCCAGTGTCGCTCTTGAAACTAATGAAGCCCCTCCAGTTCGCCGCTGGTTGATAACACTGCAATTGTCAAACTTCGACAACAAGTGGAGGAATTGCTGCAGCAACAACGACAACAGGCTTAGCCATAGACTCAGACTCAGCCTCAGCAAATGGCACCCCAACAAGTTAGTCCTTATGGGGAATGGCCAATGGAAAACTATGTGCCCTACCCATCTCAGTACATGGAGCCAATCTACGAGCGGTTTTGTAAGCAACACGCTCCAAACTTTGAAGGGACAACCGACCCCTTCGAGGCAAAAGAATGGCTCAGAAATGTAGAGCCGATCCTAGCGCACATGAATCTCGGCAACACGGACCGCATATCCTGCATTCGTCTCTGCTTAAGAAGGATGCTAGAATATGGTGGGACCTAGTTCAGCAGACTCATGACGTCGCCACCATGACATGGACCAGATTTGTGGAGTTGTTCCACAAGAAGTACTACAACTCGACAGTCATCGCCACAAGGGTTGAGGAGTTCACTATTCTGAAGCAGGGCAACTTGACGGTAGCAGAGTATGCTCGGCAGTTCGACCGATTAGCCAAGTTTGCACCAGAGTTGGTTTCAACTGACTTTCTGAGGGTTACCAAGTTCGTTAGAGGACTTAGACCAAAGATTGAGCTAAGGGTTAAGCTAGAAAATCCTGGAACTACTACATATGCCGATGTTCTAGAAACAACTATAGAAGTAGAAAGGCTTCAGGCGAATGTTAGTAAGGAGGAGGCTAGTAAGCCTGAGCCTAAACAGCAGGGTCAACCTCAGAATGGTCGGAACAACCACAACAACAACCATTAGTCCAACAACAATAATGGTTAGAAGAGAAGGCATTCTGACAATAAGCAGTTTGACAATGATAAAAGAGCAAGGACAAACAATGGAGGCAATAAGTCAGGTTATGTAGAATACCCGCAGTGCTCTAAGTGCCAAAAGAAACATCCTGGTGAGTGTCGAGCAAACACCAAGGGATGCTACAACTGTGGTCAGGAAGGTCACCAAAAGAGAGAATGTTCCCAGCTCAAGCCAGAAGAGAAAAAGGACAACAAGATGGTTCCTGCCAGAGTCTTTGCCTTGACCCAGGGAGAAGCTAAAGCAAGTAATAAAGTGGTCACAGGTCAGATTCCTATCCTCAATAATGTATGTTTAGTATTATTTGATTCGAGAGCCACTCACTCGTATATCTCGTTAGGAATGATAGAGAAATTAGACAAACCTTGTGAAAGATTTAGAACTAGGTTTGTGATAGAGTTGCCTTAAGGTGAAATATTCCTATCATCACGGATAGTACGAGGCGTATCGATCAAAATTGAGGATGTAGAACTAGAAGGAGACCTGATAGAACTAGAGATCAAAGACTTTGACGTGATACTGGGCATGGATTGGCTAACAAGGCATGGCGCAACCATCAACTGCAAATGCAAGGAAGTGATGTTCGAGACTCCTGACGGTCAGAGACTATGCTTTATGGGAAAAGTTTCAGGACTACGTATGCCGCTTATTTCATCTCTCAAAGCTTAGAGGATGATAGAAAAAGGATGTCACTCATTCTTAGCCAGCGTCACGGATGTGGTAAAGGAAACACCACTAAAGGTTGGAGATGTCTACATTGTAAAGGAATTCCCAAAAGTATGTCCTGACGACTTACCAGGGCTGTCGCCGACTCAGGAAATTGACTTCACAGTCGAACTAGTACCGGGCACCGAGCCTATCTCCAAGGCACCATACCGGATGGCACCTACTGAACTCAAGGAGTTAAAGACGCAGTTACAAGAACTCTTAGACTTGGGTTTCATTAGACCGAGCCATTCTCCATGGGGAGCACTTATTCTGTTTGTGAAGAAGAAGGACGGAAGCATGCGGATGTGCATAGATTACCGCGAGCTGAATAAGGTGATGATTAAGAATAAGTACCCGCTACCCCGGATTGACGACTTGTTTGATCAACTTCAAGGAGTGACCGTGTTTTCAAAGATCGATCTACGGCCTGGGTATCACCAACTCAAGGTACGGGAAGAGGATATTCCTAAGATAGCTTTTAGAACTCGTTATGGACATTACAAGTTTTTAGTTATGTATTTTGGTCTTACCAACGCTCCATCCACATTCATGGATTTAATGAATAGGGTATTTAAGGATTACTTGGACAAATTTGTCGTAGTATTCATCGAAGATATCTTGGTGTATTTAAAGAATGAACCCAAGCACGAGGAACATTTAAAGTTGACATTGTTACGATTGAAAGAGCATCAACTTTACGCCAAGTTCAAGAAGTGCGAATTTTGCCTTTTGCAAGTAGCGTTCCTCAGCCACATAGTATCCAAGGAAGGAATTGTTGTTGACCCATCTAAGGTAGAGGCTGTGAAGGATTGGCCAAGACCTAAGAACGCGTTAGAAGTAAGAAGTTTTCTGGGGCTAGCAGGTTATTATCGGAGGTTTGTAGAGGGATTTTCTAAGATAGCCACTCCGCTTACCAACCTGACCTAGAAGCAGCAAAGATTCAACTGGACTGATATGTGTGAAGAGAGCTTCCAGTTTCTTAAGGATAAGCTATGCTCAGCACCTGCACTTTGTGTACCGACACCCAATGACAAGTTTGTAGTCTAATGTGATGCGTCGAAGCAAAGTTTGGGTTGTGTGCTGATGCAGAATGACAAGGTAATAGCCTACGCCTTAAGGCAGTTGAAGGAGTACAAGCAACGCTATCCAACGCACGATATGGAGTTGGCAGCGGTGGTCTTTGCATTGAAAATCTGGTGCCATTATCTTTATGGAGAACGATGTGAGATTTATATAGACCACAAAATCTTAAAGTATTTCTTCACTCAAAAGGAGCTCAACATGAGGCAACGCAGGTGGTTAGAATTAGTAAAGGATTATGATTGCGAAATCCTATACCACCCAGGAAAGGCTAATGTAGTTGCTGATGCGCTAAGTAGGAAGAGTTATGGAAGTTTAGTAGCGTTAGCTGGAATAGAAAAGCTATTACAGTGGGAGCTGATCAATGCCAGAATAGAAGTAGTCATTGGTAAACTGGCTAACTTGTCCATCTAGTTAAGTCTGTTAGAAGATATACGGATCGGGCAAGGGAATGATGACACATTAGTAGCGCATATGGATGTAGTTAAAGAAGGAAAGGCCACAAATTTCTCGATCTTAGGACAGGGGTTTTTAAGGTATAAGGATCGGGTATGCGTGCCGAATGATCAAGGGATTAAGATGAAGATTTTAGAAGAAGTGCACAATACCCCATACTCAGTTCACCCAGGATCGACTAAGATGACTCACGATCTTAAAGCATTATATTGGTGGCCTAGAATGAAGAAAGATGTAGTGGAGTATCTATCTAAATGCTTAGTATGCCAATAAGTGAAAGCAGAACATCAGCGGCCTGCAGGCTTATTGTAACCACTTAATATTCCAGAATGGAAGTGGAACGACATAGCCATGGATTTCGTGACGGGTTTGCCACAAATAAATAAGAAGCACGACTCAGCTTGGGTAGTAGTAGATAGACTAACCAAGTCAGCTCACTTCCTGTCTGTCAAGACTACTTACACAGCAAATTAATACGCAGACGTTTATGTCCGAGAAATAGTAAGACTGCATGGAATCCCTAAGACCATAGTATCCGATAGAGGATCGGTGTTTACATCGAGATTTTGGGGAAGCTTGTAGCAAGCCATGGGTACCAAGTTAAGTCTTAGTACGGCATTTCATCCACAAACTGATGGTCAATTTGAACATACCATTAAGATTTTAGAAGATATGTTGAGTGCTTGTGTACTTGATTTCGAAGGATCATGGAGTGAGTATATGCCACTGATAGAATTCTCCTACAACAATAGCTACCAGTCAATAATCGGGATGGCACCCTATGAGTTGCTTTATGGAAGGAGGTGTTGATCGCGGTTACATTGGGATGAGGTAAGAGAAAGGCAACTTCTTGGACCTGAAGCTATTAGAGAAGCTCAGGATGCAGTAGCGCTGATTAGAAAGCATATGCTCGCTGCTCAGAGCTGACAAAAAAGTTATGCGGATGCCAAGCGGTGTGATGTGGAATTCAAAGTTGGAGATCAAGTCTTCTTAAAGATATCTCTTATGAAAGGTGTGAAGCAGTTTGGGAAGAAAGGCAAGCTTAGTCCCAGGTTTATAGGTCCTTTTGAGATATTGGACAAAGTGGGAGCAGTTGCATATAGATTAGCCCTCCACCAGCTCTAGCAGATAGCCATAATGTGTTCCACATCTCGATGCTGCGTAAATATGTGTCAGACCCATCTCATGTCCTTAAGTATGATACGATTGCACTCCAGAAAGACTTGAATTACGAGGAACGACTCGTTAGCATCCTAGATAGAGGGATGAAGGATATGCGGTCTAAGAGTATTCCGATAGTCAAGATCCTATGGAGTAATAGTTCTGAACGGGAGGACATGTTATCCTGGTATCCGGAATTGTTTGGTAAGTAAATTTTGAGGATGAAATTCTTTTAAGTAGGGGAGAATTGTAGTGTCCCAGAATATTTACTTAGTTAGCTAGATAGTAGAAGTAGTTAGTAGTATGTTAGTTACCGTGGATTTTGGTTCAAACCGGGACTTAGTTGAAAACTCATAGCAACAGTTGTGGATTTTATAAGTTTAACCTATAGTTTAAGAATATTAATTATAACATAAGGTTTGATTAATATTGTTGGTCTAGAAATATGTTTATTATATCCTAAGGTTTAAATAGAACCATTAAGAGTGTGACACTTGTCATAATTATGTTTATTAAGGAATTAAGTATTTTTTATGGATAGTTTAAATAAAAGAAAGATCTAGAAGCTCTAGAACCTTCTAGCAGCTGTTAGGATCGTATTATGACTCAGTCAAAGCTATTTATCCAATTCAAATTATGCCAAAAAAGTGCAATTACGTGTTTGATATATCAACATATGCCGATATATCGCAGCATAGGGGCCGATATATCGCCTACAGAAGATACGAAAAACACGTCAACTTTGCACGAACGTACAAACGGGGGCTTGGGAGTAGGGTAGAGCCGATATATCGCCTATAGCGGGGCGATATATCGCCCTTAGTGATGATTTTTGAAAAGTTTGGTTTTTGAATTTTAAAAATAGCCTTAACCACTTAGACTTGCCTTTGAACTATTTTGATCGAGTTCTGGGCATCAGTTGAACGAAAATTCAAATATTTTTCATTTTATAATCATTTATTTATTCAAATTGAAAGGGGTTAGTTTCACTCCTTGAACTCTATAAATAGGACCTAGTGCTCAACAATTTTCTTCATTCTTCAAGCATTTGATCATAGCCTCCAAGGTGCTAGTGTTACTATAGAGAGATACACTTGGGTTTTGGGTTAAAGCTTTATCATTCTAAGCTTTTATAAACACTTGGGAAGTGAGAAATAGTGTGATTTTGGTATTGAGGTTTAGACCAAACCATAAGATCATTCAAGGTATTTCTATTCCTAAGTTCAGTTCTATATGGTTCTTTAGTTTTCTTTATTCAGATCCTAACTCTTATTTATGATTCTTGATTAGGTTAAGTTCTTGAAACTTAAGGTTCTTCTTGGTAAGTTTCTTCTTGGATGGTTTAGTGTTATTTCATCTTTTTTTCTTTAAATTCTCACCATTAAAATCTTGGTTTATAGGAGTGTTCTAATCCCGTTCTTGTTCCCAAATATCCCGACTTTTGGTAATGAAAATAGGATAGATTTTATGTTTTTATATGTTATAATATGTTATGATATGATAAGTTTATGTTATGATATGTATATGTATAGTATGATTTATAGTCCTTGGGCATATGACTTGTTTAGTTAGCAAGCCCTAATAATTTATGGGCATATGACTTGCTTAGATAGCAAGCCCCGCAAATTTATGGGCATGTGACTTGCTTAGTTAACAAGCCCCAAGAAATATGATGGCCATTGTTGTAACGACCCAAATTCGTTAATAAGGCTTAAGGGCCTTAATTAGTGTGCCTGGAGGGCATAATGGGAATTATGTGTGACTTTAATGAGTAAAATGCATGATTAAGATTTAAAGCATGTTATATGACTATTTGAATATTTGAGATGCATGACTATGTGTATTAGTATGCATGTAGGCCCTGATTAGGTTAGAAGGACATAATCGTAATTTTGGCCATTATGGGCATAACTGTATACATATATGTGATAATTGTTGAGACCACATTATTATGTGGATATATCTGTGATCTGTGACTCGAGACGATCCTAGTGAGCGATTTAGCAGAAAAGTCATGGCGGGGATTTATACCCGGCTCGGGTTGAGCCTGGGGATATAAATGGGAATTTATTGAGTATATTGGAGTCTATTTTGACATCGAGGAATATTATTGGTGATTAATTAGGTATTGGGAAGTAAGCGGGAAAATATTAGAGACACTCGAGGAATTAGCTGGAATTGGGTAAAATGACTAAAATGCCCCTAAGTGGATTAAAGGTTTTAGAATTAATAGGGAGGGCATTTTGGTCAATTGGCTTCTCAGAGATAAGTATGTTAAGGCTTTATACTTAGTGGGAATTGTAGAGAAAGGTAGAAGGCTATAGAAAGAAAGAAAAGAAGGAAAAGAAGGGGAAGAAAACAGAGCTGTTTTCCTAGGAGTCGGTTGGGGATCTCCTTCAATATTTCTGGGCGTTTTCTTGGAGCAAAATTCAGAGGAGAGCCAGGTCAACTAAGCCATAAGGTTTCTGAGCTAAGCTTGAAGATTTGGCAAGGGTTTAGCAAGGATAGGCCATCACTTGAGGTAAAACCTTGTAGTTCCTTCAGTTCTGGTTTTGGTTTTTAACTAAGGTATCTAAGCTGTGTTGATGGAGAATTCTAGGGAAGTTGGAGCCAAGGGTTGAGGAAGAGTAAGCTAAGAAGGTCTAGAGGCAACTTGAGGTCGAATTTCCATTAAAGGTATAAATTCTGAGCTTTTAACTTTGATGTTTTGACTGGTTTCTGCTGAGTTTTGAAGTATAGAAGTGGCTATGGTGAATTTTGAGATTAGGGATGCATGTGCTTGGGTTTTGAGGATTTGGGATGCTTGGGATGAGTGGAATGTGTTAATAAGCTTGTTTTTGAGTTTGGTGAAGGTTTGGAGAAGTTTTGGTTGAGTTTGGTTCGAGGAAATCGCAGGAAGGAAAATTAGGAGGTTGGCTGTCTGTGACTAGCGCTAGCCTTTGGGCGCTGTAGCGCTAGGCCATCCTTTCTGGGGGATTTTGGTTCTGCTTGTAGTGCTGTAGCGCCCTCCTAAGAGCACTGTAGTGCTGCCCTATTTCCAGAAAGGGATTTTAGGGTTATTTGCAAGGGTTTTTGACCAAGGGTTCGGGGTTCGATTCCACCACCCTGTTTGGTGGAACTAGGACTTCCCGGGGGCTCGGGATTGGTCCCGAGGCTAGGTTTTGGACTTGAGGTTTGGTGATGACTTTGACCTATGGTTGTGTTTAGGTGAGCGCTAGAGCTCGAGAGGGATCGTGCTCAAGGAGTCAAGTGATCAAAGCTAGCGAATCGAAAGGTAAGAAAACTGCACTCGGTTATTTGTTTGTGATGGGACTAAGTGCTCTCAATATTTGTATTATGTCAATGATGGTATTATGCCATGGGACATGTGATAGCGGCCTAAGGGTGCCGTACACAATATTTGCGCACAGGGTGTGGCTTGGCCACTGGTAGCTGAGGACAGCTTAATATTCACTGAGCTCGGTTTAAGCGGGCCGGAGTCAGTGGTATAACGGAGGGTGCGGCTTGAGGGCGCTAACCCTAGTTATCATATGTGATTTGGTGTATGCTATAGATTGATATGCTTAGTATGCTGAATACTTGACTATTCTGAATATTAATATGGTTAAGAATATGTGCTGCAATATGAGATATTGATTTGTCTGTTAATTGCTTGTGCTCTGTTGTTGTGTTTTCTTGCTGGGCCTTGGCTCACGGGTGCTACGTGGTGTAGGTAAAGGAAAAGGCAAGTTGGACCAATCTTGAGATGGAGGGCTGCGGGGTGGAGTGTACATAGCCAGCTATTCGGTCGCCATGACTGAGGAGGGGATCAGGACAGAGATTGTCTAATTGTCTGTTTTGCCTTAATATGGCTAATACTGTATTTAGTTCTTGAATCTTTTGTAAATGGTTTTAATCTTAATATTTTTGGGATCCCGTATAAATAGGAAATGTTTCTTCATGAGAATTGTGACTTTTAAGACCAAAATATGTTGACCCTAGTTCCAGTATAGTTACAGTAACACGATTTTAACCAAATGACTTGATTAGCAAGTCCAGCACTTTTATAAACACACAGTGTAACGGTCTTGGCTATCCAGGGCGTTACAACTTGGTATTAGAGCGTCCTAGGTTTATGGGTCCTGAAGACTGGCTGGATATGTACATTCGCCGTGAGAGACAAGCTTAGGGTTTGGTAATTGTGTACACTTGATTATGTGTTTAAATGGTTTGAATAAGATATGACTGCTGATATCTGCTTGATTAATAGGGAGCATGAGATACTGATAGGGCATGGCCCTTGACTATTGCATGATGCTATTGAGGCGTGCTTATTAGCACTGCTGTGCATGTGAATGAATATCTGGATGAATTGTTATAAACTGATTGCTTGTGAATGATTGGAGTTCCAGTGATGGATCATGAAAGGATTATTACCCTGTCATCATAGTCTGATTGCCGAGTCGTTGATTGCAGATTGACTTGGATAGGTATGTGTCCAAGAAAATCTACGCGACTAGCCGGCAGGTCTGGGGCTAGAGATAATGATCAGGGCTAGACCCCTCCGACAGTTCCTGAGAACTAGCAGCATTTAATGGCAGACATGCAGGCTCAGCTTCAGAGCCAAGATGAATAGATCTGAATTTTGCGGCAGCAGGCTCCGTCTGGGAGTGTTGCCCCTATTGTGCCACCTGCAGTGGTACGTGTAGTGCAGCCAGTTAAGGTTGGGAACAAATGGGAACCGTTGTATGAGTGGTTCAGGAAGCAACAGCCCCCGATATTTGAGGGAGGACCTGATCCACTGAAGGCTGAACAGTGGATGACTATGATTACTACCATTCTTGATTTCATGAGGGTGGAAGGACATGACAGGGTGGCCTGTGCCGCTTATATGTTGAGAAAGGGTGCCCATATCTGGTGGGAGGTGGCATCACAGACCAGAGATGTTACTGCATTGACTTGGGAAGGGTTTAAGGATTTGTTTAGTCAGAAGTATTATAATGTTGCCATCAGGGCAGCAAAGATAAATGAGTTTGTGGGGATGGTTCAGGTCAGTATGACAGTTACAGAATATGCCTTGAAGTTTTACAAACTTGCGAAGTTTGCACCAGATCTTGTGCCTACTGATGCAGCTAGGCAGGACAGGTTCATTAGAGGGATGAATGCTATGATAGCCTGAGATGTGAGAATTACCATAGTTCCTGGAGGGACAACTTATGCCCAGGCTGTGGAGAAGGCTCTTACCGCTGAGGAAGCGGAGAACAAGATATGGAGAGAGAGTGCTGTGAGGAGGGAGGGCCGATGGGCGGTGCCTCCATATTCTGGTTCAGGTAGGGGCGGAGGCCCTAATGATTTGAAGAGGAAGACTCCTGATGCTTCGATCACTCCTGGTCCAGATAGGAGAGGTAGGGGTACCCAGGGTGGCCGCCAGGGAGGCGGTGATACACGGAGGACTTATCCAGAGTGCACGAGGTGCAGGAGACGCCATTCGGGCGAGTGTCGGGCTAAGGCCTGCTATGTGTGCGGGGTGGTGGGACACCTCAGGAAGGATTGCCCGACAGTGAAGAAGGGAAACACAGGGAAGGTGGACAGCTTGACTCCAGCTCGAGTGTTCACCCTGATGCAGGCAGAGGCCGAGGCTAGTCCTTCGGTAGTGACAGGTCAGCTTTCTAGCGCTGGCACTTCTTTTACTGTGTTGATTGATTATGGTTCTACGCATTCGTTTGTATCTGATAAGGTGATTGAAAGATTGTGTAGACCTAGTGAGTATAGTACTTCAGGGTTTGGGACTATTTTGCCTACAGGAAAACTGGTAGTATCTAAGAGGTGGATTAGAGCATTGCCAGTGATAGTTGATGGTAGGGAGTTGTCAGTAGACTTGATTGAATTGAGTATGGAGGACTTTGATATGATCCTAGGTATGGATTGGCTGGTTAGATATGGAGCTACCATTGACTATAGGAAGAAGATGGTGACTTTTGAGCCAGAGGGCGAGGATCCCTTTGTTTTTGTGGGAGCGGTGCATGGACCCCGCGTACCCAGTATATCTACATTGAGAGCCAGAGACTTGTTACAGGATGGATGTATAGGCTTTCTGGCTAGTGTGGTGGATACCACCAGAGTGTCACCAGTAGGACCGGAGGAGACCAGATTGGTTTGCAAGTTATTGGATGTGTTTTATGAGGATTTGCTTGGGTTGCCGCCGCGTAGAGAGATTCAGTTTGTCATTGAGTTGGCACCAGGGACAGAGCCAGTGTCGAGGGCATCATATAGGATGGCACCGGCGGAGCTGAAAGAATTAAAGATACAGCTGCAAGAGCTTCTGGATTTGGGGTTCATCAGGCCTAGTTACTCGCCATGGGGTGCTCCAGTTCTGTTTGTGAAGAAGAAGGACGGGACTTTGAGGATGTGCATAGACTACCGAGAATTGAACAAGTTGACTATCAAGAATAAGTATCCCCTACCAAGGATTGATGACTTGTTTGATCAGCTGCAGGGTAAGACGGTGCTCTCAAAGATTGATCTTCGATCTGGTTATCACCAGCTGAGGATCAAGGACGAGGACATACCTAAGACGACCTTCCAAACGCGGTATGGGCACTATGAGTTCTTGGTCATGTCTTTTGGTTTGACCAATGCCCCAGCAGCCTTTATGGATCTAATGAACAATGTGTTCAAGGATTTCCTAGATCAGTTCGTTATTGTCTTCATCAACGACATCTTGGTGTATTCCAGTTCAGAGGCAGAGCACGAGCTTCATCTTCGACAGGTTCTTCAGAGGTTGAGGGAGCATCCGTTGTACGCCAAGTTTAAGAAATGTGAATTTTGGTTACCAGAAGTGACATTCCTTGGACATATTGTGGGTGCAGACGGGATTAAGGTGGATCCATCCAAGGTAGAGGCGGTTAAGGATTGGCCGAGGCCAAGGAATGCCTCGGAGGTGCGGAGTTTTCTTGGTTTGGCAGGTTACTACAGACGGTTTGTAGAGGGTTTCTCAAAGATAGCGGCACCGATGATAGAATTGACACGGAAGAATCTGAAGTGTATCTGGTCAGACAAGTGTGAAGACACTTTTCAAGAGCTGAAGCGACGGCTTATCACAGCGCCAGTGTTGAGTCTTCCTTCGGGGGAAGGAAAGTTTGTTGTTTACTACGATGCATCGAGGTTGGGCTTAGGCTGTGTGTTGATGCAGAATGAGAAAGTCATAGCTTATGCATCACGACAGCTAAAGGAGTATGAGCAGCGGCATCCTACTCATGATTTGGAGTAAGCAGCGGTGGTATTCGCATTGAAGATTTGGCGACACTATCTGTATGGGGAGAAGTGTGAGGTATATACTGACCATAAGAGTCTGAAGTATTTCTTTACACAAAAGGACATGAACATGAGGCAGAGGCATTGGCTAGAGCTGGTGAAAGACTATGACTGTGATATTCTTTACCATCCGGGGAAAGCCAATGTGGTGGCAGATGCATTGAACCGGAGAGGCCCGGGTCAGTTATATAGTTCTATTTAGATCTCAAGGGAGTTAACTGATGAGATGGTCAGAGCAGGGATAGAATTGGTGGTAGGCCGGTTGGCCAATATTACTCTGCAGTCGACCTTGCTAGAGCGAATCAAAGAAGGGCAGTTGATAGATGCTCAGTTGCAGAGGGTTAGAGAGGATGTCTTAGCGGGAGTAGCTAAGGACTATTCTATATCTGAGGTTGGTTTGCTTCAGTATCAGGGACGGATTTTTCATTCCAGCTGATGAGGGGATTAGACGAGAGATATTAGATGAGTCTCATACGACACCGTACTCACTTCATCTGGGTACCACGAAGATGTATCAGGATCTACAGACTTTATATTGGTGGCCCGGGATGAAGAAGGATGTGATGGAGTACGTTGCCAGATGCTTAACCTGTCAGCAGGTGAAAGCTGAGCATCAGCGACCAGCAGGGTTGCTTCAGCCTTTGGGTATTCCTGAGTGGAAATGGGAGGACATTACTATGGATTTTGTGGGAGGTTTACCCAGGACAGTGGGGCTTCATGACTCGGTGTGGGTGATAGTGGATAGATACACCAAGTCAGCCCATTTTCTACCAGTGAGATCAACATATACTGTGGATCAGTATGCAGAGCTGTATATGAGGGAGATCGTACGTCTCCATGGGGTTCCTAAGTCTATAGTGTCAGACCGGGATCCTATCTTCACTTCCAAGTTTTGGGGTGGTTTGCAGAAGGCTTTGGGGACTCAGTTAAAGTTCAGTATAGCCTTTTATCCTCAGACTGATGGACAGTCTAAGAGGACGATTCAGGTGTTAGAGGATATGCTCAGAGCGTGTGTGATTAACTTTGAGGGTTCATGGAGTAAGTATCTTCCGTTGATTGAATTTTCATATAACAATAGTTATCAGTCAACGATTGGAGTGGCTCCCTATGAGATGTTGTATGGGAGGAAGTGTAGATCACCCATTCATTGGGATGAGATGGGTGAGAGGAGATATTTGGGGCCGGATATGGTTTAGAGGACAAGTGAAGCTATAGAAAAGATCCGGGCTAGAATGCTCGCTTCTCAGAGCAGACAGAAAAGCTACGCTGATCCCAAGTGTAGGGACGTGGAGTTCCAGGATGGGGACCACGTGTTTCTTCGCGTTTCACCATTGCGAGGGGTAAGGAGGTTTGGAAAGAAGGGCAAGCTAAGCCCTAGATTCATTGGACCTTTTGAGATCCTGGAAAGGATTGGTCAGGTGGCTTACAGATTAGCTTTGCCACCATCGTTATCTGGGGTTCATGATGTATTCCATGTCTCTATGCTTTGGAAGTACGTCTCAGATATGACTCATGTGTTAAGGTATGAAGACTTGGAGTTACAGACAGATTTGGCTTATGAAGAGCAACTAGTTCAGATCTTGGATCAAAAAGATAAAGTATTACAGAATAAGACGATTCCTCTTGTTAAAGTGCTGTGGAGGAATAGTAAGGTCGAGGAGGCAACCTGAGAGCTTGAGACAGCGATGCGGGATCAGTATCCCGAGTTGTTCAGGTAAATTTCGAGGACGAAATTCTCATTAGTAGGGGATAGTTGTAACGACCCGAATTCGCTAATAAGGCTTAAGGGCCTTGATTAGTGTGCCTGGAGGGCATAATGGGAATTATGTGTGACTTTAATGAGTAAAATGCATGATTATGATTTAAAGCATGTTATATGACTATTTGAATATTTGAGAAGCATAACTATGTGTATTAGTATGCATGTAGGCCCTGACTAGGTTAGAAGGACATAATCGTAATTTTGGCCATTATGGGCATAACTGTATACATATATGTGATAATTTTTGAGACCACATTATTATGTGGATATATCTGTGATCTGTGACTCGAGACGATCCTAGTGAGCGGTTTAGCGGAAAAGTCATGGCGGGGATTTATACCCGGCTCGGGTTGAGCCCGGGGATATAAATGGGAATTTAGTGAGTATATTGGAGTCTATTTTGACATCGAGGAATATTATTGGTGATTAATTAGGTATTGGGAAGTAAGCGGGAAAATATTAGAGACACTCGAGGAATTAGCGGGAATTGGGTAAAATGACTAAAATGCCCCTAAGTGGATTAAAGGGTTTAGAATTAATAGAGAGGGCATTTTGGTCAATTGGCTTCTCAGAGATAAGTATGTTAAGGCTTTATACTTAGTGGGAATTGTAGAGAAAGGTAGAAGGCTGTAGAAAGAAAGAAAAGAAGGAAAAGAAAGGAAAAGAAAGGAAAAGAAAGGGAAGAAAACAAAGCTGTTTTCCTAAGAGTCGGTTGGTGATCTCCTTCACCATTTCTGAGCGTTTTCTTGGAGTAAAATTCAGAGGAGAGCCAGGTCAACTAAGCCATAAGGTTTCTGAGCTAAGCTTGAAGATTTGGAAAAGGGTTTAGCACGGATATGCCATCACTTGAGGTAAAACCTTGTAGTTCCTTCAGTTCTGGTTTTGGTTTTTAACTAAGGTATCTAAGCTGTGTTGATGGGGAATTCTAGGGAAGTTGGAGCCAAGGGTTGAGGAAGAGTGAGCTAAGGAGGTCTAGAGGCAACTTGAGGTCGAATTTCCATTAAAGGTATAAATTCTGAGCTTTTAACTTTGATGTTTTGACTGGTTTCTGCTGAGTTTTGAAGTATAGAAGTTGCTATGGTGAATTTTGAGATTAGGGATGCATGTGCTTGGGTTTTGAGTATTTGGGATGCTTGGGATGAGTGGAATGTGTTAATAAGCTTGTTTTTGAGTTTGGTGAAGGTTTGGAGAAGTTTTGGTTGAGTTCGGTTCGAGGAAATCGCAGGAAGGAAAATTGGTAGGTTGGCTGTCTGTGACTAGCGCTACAGCACTAGCCTTTGGGCGCTGTAGCGCTAGGCCATGCTTTCTGGGGGATTTTGGTTCTGCTTGTAGCGCTGTAGCGCCCTCCTAAGAGCGCTGTAGCGCTGCCCTGTTTCCAGAAAGGGATTTTAGGGTTATTTGCAAGGGTTTTTGACCAAGGGTTCGGGGTTCGATTCCACCACCTTGTTTGGTGGAACTAGGACTTCCCGGGGGCTCGGGATTGGTCCCGAGGCTAGGTTTTGGACTTGAGGTTTGGTGATGACTTTGACCTATGGTTGTGTTTAGGTGAGCGCTAGAGCTCGAGAGGGATCGTGCTCAAGGAGTCAAGTGATCAAAGCTAGCGAATCGAAAGGTAAGAAAACTGCACTCGGTTATATGTTTGTGATGGGACTAAGTGCTCCCAATATTTGTATTATGTTAATGATGGTATTATGCCATGCGACATGTGATAGCGGCCTAAGGGTGCCGTACACAATATTTGTGCACAGGACGCGGCTTGGCCATTGGTAGCCGAGGACAGCTTAATATTCACTGAGCTCGGTTTAAGCAGGCCGGAGTCAGTGGGATAACGGAGGGTGCGGCCTGAGGGTGCTAACCCTAGTTATCATATGTGATTTGGTGTATGCTATAGATTGATATGTTTAGTATGCTGAATACTTGACTATTTTGAATGTTAATATGGTTAAGAATGTGTGATGCAATATGAGATATTGATTTGTCTGTTGATTGCTTGTGCTCTGTTGTTGTGTTTTCTTGCTGGGCCTTGGCTCACGGGTGCTACGTGGTGTAGGTAAAGGCAAAGGCAAGTTGGACCAATCCTGAGATGGAGGGCTGCGGGGTGGAGTGTACATAGCCAGCTGTTCGGTCGCCATGACCGAGGAGTGGATTAGGACAAAGATTGTCTAATTGTTTGTTTTGCCTTAATATGGCTAATACTGTATTTAGTTCTTGAATCTTTTGTAAATGGTTTTAATCTTAATATTTTTGGGATCCCGTGTAAACAGGAAATGTTTCTTCATGAGAATTGTGACTTTTAAGACCAAAATCTTTTAACCCTAGTTCCAATATAGTTACAGTAACACGATTTTAACTAAATGACTTGATCAGCAAGTCTAGCACTTTTATAAACACACAGTGTAACGGTCTTGGCTATCCAGGGCGTTACAATTGTAGTCTTATACGATATATGGTTTTCATAGCCATATGTTTTATAGTATATGATATAGTCTTATGGTGTATGTTTTAATATATTTTCCTTGCTGGGCATTAGGCTCACTCCTTATTTTTAGTGTGATGTAGGAAAATAAATATGGAAGGCGGAAGGATTCTTGGCACCTTAGCTTGTGTGTTAAGGATGAATGGACTGCTTGTCGATCGAGGATGACGTTATTTATTTTTTAGTCTTTTGAATTATGTTTCTTTTGTAATTCCGCATTTAGTTGTTGAAAAAATAATTTAAAGTTATGTTTTATGTTTTATTAAACAATGGGTACCCATACCATATTTTACATCTTATTTTGTACTCTGCACAATATTTATTTTGGAGTTTTAATAAAGTTATGATTATTTTCTTATGCATGTTTTCTCAAAAATAGTAGCTATGTCTAGTAGTTTTAATGGTCCAAGGTCTTTTAAATAGTTGGGTCATTACAACAGTGGACCAATATGATTCCATTTGGGTCATCGTGGATCGATATATGAAATCAACTCTTTTTCTACCAATGAGGACAAATTACACAATTGACCAGTATTCAGACCTTTATGTGAGAGAGATAGTTCACATTCATGGAACTCCAAGGTCTATTGTGTCTGATAGGGACCCTATCTTTACTTCTAAGTTTTGGGGAAGTTTGTAGAGGGCAATGGGTACACAGTTGAAGTTTAGCACAACTTATCATCCTCAAACCGATGGTCAGTTTGAGAGGACTATCCAGATATTGGAGGACATGCTGAGAGCATGTGTGTTGGACTTTGAAGGGTCCTGGAGTAAATATTTGCCTCTGATAGAATTTTCCTATAACAATTGCTACCTGTCTACCATTGGGGTGGCACCTTATGAGATGTTGTATGGTAGGAAGTGCAGATCGCCCATTCACTGGGATGAGATGGGTGAGAGGAAATATTTAGGTCCTGATGCAGTTTAGAGGACCATTGAGGCTATCGAGAAGATTAGAGCTCGAATGCTCGCATCTTAGAGTAGACAGAAGAGCTATTCAGACCCGAGGCAGAGGAACGTAGAGTTCAGGGTGGGAGACTATGTCTTCCTTAGGGTTTCACCTCTAAGAGGGGTGAAGAGGTTCGGGAAGAAGGGCAAGCTGAGCCCTAGGTTTGTGAGACCGTTTGAGATCTTGGAGAGGATCGGGCAGGTGGCCTATAGGTTTACCTTACCTCATGCACTATGTAGTGTGCATAATGTATTCCATATTTCCATGCTGAGGAAGTATGTGTCAAATGGATCTCATGTACTGAGTTATGAGGATTTGGAACTGAAGGCAGACTTGACCTATGAAGAGCAGCCAATTCAGATTTTAGACAAGAAGGACAAAGTCCTGAGGAACAAGACTATACCTTTAGTTAAGGTATTATGGAGGAACAACAAGGTCAAGGAAGCGACCTAGGAGGCTGAGGCAGATATGTAGACTCAGTATCCCGAACTGTTCAGGTAAAATTTCGAGAATGAAATTTCTGTAAGGAAATGATAGTTTTAACGTCCCAAAATTACCTAATAAGGCTTAGGACCTTGATTAGGGGGCTACGATGGAAATATATGGAGTTATATGTTTATTTGTTATATTTAATTGTTATTATGTGGATTATGTGATAATATGACTAGTTGTGCATGTTTAGGGGTATTAAATATGCATGTGAGCTTGTTTTTTATTAGAAGGGCAATCTTGATAATTTGGCCCGTTGCAGGCATAATTGTATATATGTGCATATATGTGATATATGTGAGAGACCACATTATTATGTGCATTTATTTGAGTTACTCGGCACAAGACGATCCTAGGGAGCAAGTTAGCGGGAAAGTCACAACGGGACCCAATACCCGACTCGGGGCGAGTCAATGGGTATTTTGGCATTTAATTGGGTTATCGGTAATGGAAATGAATAGTTGGAGATATATTTGGAGATAGGGAGTTTAGGAGGAAATACTTGGGAATTTGACCATTTTGCACTCTGGGACGTCTTTGGTACCCAGAGCCTCGGGATTAACTTAAGTGACTTAAGCCTTAGGAAACAAAATAGAACATGTAAACACCTCAAGGAGCTCACTTCTTAGAAACCGAATCTCTCCTTTCTCTTTCCCTCTTGTTGTTTTTCCCTCAACTTTCCTAGGGAATTCCTTGTGAATTAAAGGAGAATTTCTAGCTGAAGCTTGAAGATTGAAGGTCTAAACTTGGGGGATTAGTTTTGTTGCAACTTGAGAGATTAACTTCCAGTTGAGGTAAGCTCTAGATCATGTTTTCCATTAAAATTCTGTGTTGATTTGGATGTTTTAAAGTGTTTTGGACCTTTTAGCTCAAGAATTGGAATTGGTACTTTGATGAGTTTTAAGACTAGAATTTTGTGGGGCTTTGCTGCTAGGAAGATGTTAGAAATATTGTGGTAATTGAATTATGGTTTTTAGGTGAAATTGGGTTAGTTTGGATTGAATTTAGCTGTTGAAAATAGAAGAAAATCTGAGTTTGTGGGGCCAAGTCGCGACTCTGTTCTTGAGAGGTCGCGACTCAGCTGAACCCAGAACCCAAGGAAGTCTCTGTCTGGGAGGCGTGCTGCGACCCTCAAGGGCAAGTCGCAGCCCACGTTCTATCAAGGCTCTTGAATAAGAGGGGGCGCGTCGCGGCCCGCCTGGGCATTTTTGGCTTTGGGGAATTTTTAATAATGGGAACCTTTTCCTTAGGGCTTGAGATCAATTCCACTACCCGGTTTAGTGCAACTCGAGGCCCTGGAGGCTAGGACTTGATCCAGAAGCCTTTATTTGCTCTTTGTTGATGGAGTCCTATATTTTGGTTGTGACTAGGTTATCGCTAGGGGCTTGGAACCGGGATCGTGCTCGAGGGTCATCCTTGTTTTACACTATACTCGGACCTGAGGTAAGAAAATTGCACCCAATACGTGTTATATGTGATCAAGGCTTGGCCCGACTATTATCAATTATTATGATTAGGGCTTGGGCCCTTGAGAACATTTATGTTTAAGATATTGTAGGGCCTGAGGCCCCGTTAAATAAATATAATTAGTATCGTGAATACGATTATTCGATAGTACTATGTGATTAGCATACATGCATGCTTGTTCTGTTGGGATATGCCTATTCATATCTACTTCTGTATGAAAGCTTAAATACTTGGATCAGGGCTTGACTTATTAGTCAAGGACGAAAAAAGCACGCTGTGATCTGGTCAAAAGGCTTAGGCCTAAATCAACAACGTACTATTACGTTGGCCGACCCTATGGTCGTTGGAAAACCAAAGGTGTTGGGCTAGCTCTATGGCTAGTTACTCAGAGCTAAGGGCGAGGGCCCCAGGTGACTCTATGGTCACATAGCTAGGGCATAGGCCCTGGGGTTTGCTCTATGGTCAACTGTTTAGGGCAGCAGCCTCAAGTTGGTCCAATGACCATTTGTTTATAACTGAATGACTGTATGTGTAGGTTATTACTGCTAGACATGCTAGATAAGCATATGGGAATCTATATTTTCTGTTTATGCACATGTAGAGTTTTCCTTCTGAGCCTTGGCTCACATGTGCTTTGTGGTGCAGGTAAGGGGTAGGGAAAGCTTGATCAGCCATGAGTTGGAGATCTTCAGTGGCGGCGTGTACATATGCGGCTGCTCAACCACCATGGCCGGGGATATCTCAGAGGAACTAGGGTTGTAGCCCTGTTTTTGCCGCTTAGGTTGGCTGAATGTAACTTTTGATGTATATTCACCTTTTTAAGAATTTGGTTGTAATATTTTTGGGATCCCATGTATGTATGAAACTTTTTAAATAAAAGTCAACGATTTCTTTGACCAAAATTTTTAACCCTAACCCTTGACATTAACCATAGTTACACGTTTTAAGCCAAATGGCTTGATTTGCAAATCTGACACGATTTTAAGTACAAAGTGTAACGGTCTTGGATTAAGAGGGCATTACAGGTAAGTTCCCTCAAAATCCCGTCCTTTGTAAGTCTTTGAATTATATCACAGCCAATGTGACCTAGTCTCAAATGCCATAAATACGTCATGTTGTCATTTTCGGTCTTTTGATGTTTATTGGTCCTAGGTTTAGCTACTTTGAATAAATCATTGTTAAGAGCGATGGGTTTGTTAGGTCGCAGAATATAAATCCTGTTTTCCAAACATGCAATACACAATTGTGATCCATTGAAAGAAATAGATATATTAGAACTTGTGAAAGTCATAACAAATTGTTCTAATTGCAACATGGAAAGTGAAATTAAATTTCTAATAAAATTTAGAATAAAAAATACATCATTTAAAATTAAAAATTTATTTCCGAACTTCAGACAGGATCTTCCTCTAGCTTGGACCGCAACGAATGCTCCGTTCCCCACTCTAATCTTTAAGCCGCTTTCGTCCACTTCCTCCCACGATTCAAGAAGCTGTAAAGAGTTACAAACATGGTTAGTAGATCCAGAATCAATAATCCAAACGGATTTATCATTCTCTAAAACACATGTTTCTAAGATATATGAACTATAATCATTACCTTTGTTTTTCGATGTTAGAAACCTGGGGCAATCCTGTTTCCAATTCCCCTTCTCTTTGTAGTGAAAACACTTACCTTTACCTTTCTTGTTTTTCTTGTTCTTCCCCTTAGGCGTCTATGCATTTGGTTCTACACTCGTCTTTGCAGCCTTTGCAGGCTTGGGGTTGTTGTTTTGTCCATCTTTCCTCTTATTTCCAGCTTTCGAAGAAGAATCTTGGTTAGCTTCAGCCTTAGCTGGATCAATAGCAGTGGTAGTAGTTGTCTTCTTTTCTCCTCCTTTACTTGGTCCACCCATGATAGACTCAAAAGTTTGAAGCTCGTTCATGAGTTGCGTCAGACCATAGTTGAGTTTATTTAACACATAGTTGGTGGTGAACGACAGGAAAGATGGAGAAAGACTGTTGGGGACTAAGCCAACTTGAGTTTCTTCTCCATGAAGTTCAGCTTCCTGAAAGTAGTTTTTCATCTTGATCAGGTGATCACAGTCATGTTGAGAAGGTGTTATCTAAGCATTGGCATATTTCTTGGTGGCCTCAAAATGAGTTTGTGCTGACTAGGCACCAAACATGTCTTGGAGCTGATCCATGATTTTGTAGGCCGTCTCGACATTCTCCATCTTTGTCTTGAGAGTGTCGACCATACTAGTCAACATGTACTACCACGCCTTGTTGTTAGCCGCCTGCCAATGCTCATACTCATCCCTCACAGACTTGGTAGCTCCTTCAGCTGGAACTTCCAGGGATTCCTCAGTCATGACAAACTTGGAGTTGTCACCAATCAACACAATGTTGATGTTTTGCTTCCATTTAAGGAAGTTTTCTCCAGTGAGTTTCTCCATCGAAAGTTGAGAAAGGATGGGAGTAGACACAACCA
Organism: Humulus lupulus; assembly: GCF_963169125.1. NCBI lineage: Eukaryota > Viridiplantae > Streptophyta > Magnoliopsida > Rosales > Cannabaceae > Humulus > Humulus lupulus. Next base: position 141,514,790 of record NC_084800.1, on the reverse strand, counting down.
TAATGATACTAAAATTATCAATAAAATAGAAATCAATCACTTTTGCTCAATACAACTTCCATTCACTCTAATTTCAAGAAATAGTACAACATATACCAAAATATGTAAGATATGATAAAAATAATACCAAAAACAATCATATCTCTATTTATTTAGGTTTTTAACTAATCTATGATATCATTGTCCCGGTTGGCGAGAGTAAAAAATACCACCAGTTAAATAAAGTTGTAAACTTATTTAATTATGGACACCATTATTAACAACCTACTATTCGATCAAAATAAGAAAACAAAATCTCTTATTTTATGAGCTAGACCCACGCTTTTGATAATCAATAGATTTAGTCCTAGTAGTCACCCTAGGGATGAGTCTAGTAGAATTTGATCTATAATTATCTATCTTTCGAAATCTAACCTTGTCAAAATAACTAATGAACACCTTCCGTAGGGGGACGAATCAAAGCGTCTCTAGGCCCCATTAAGCTATTGACCTTGTTAAAGCAACGATGAAGATCGAATATTATTCTAATAAAATAAGCTCATTATAAAGTGTCACATTGAAACAAATTTAATTAATTTAGAATTAATTTGTTGCTAATCAATATTTAGGTTTAACTAATATAATGAACTCATACAATTAAGTCCAACTCAGGTAAGTGTGTCTTAACAATTGGGCTTGTATGGAGGAGAGCTGAGTCAAGTATGTCGTTCTCACTACTAAGGCCCCCTTACTTACATACAAGGTCCAAAATATAGGAATTTAAACCTTCATTTTATTAATTGTTATTAATTGATTAGGTCCATTATAGTCATATAAGGCAAATAAGCCTTCACAAGTGGAATCACCCACAAGAGAGGAATTTAAACTTTACATTTTCTAATGGGCACAAATAAAACTTATAATTTTATGAATATTTTATTTGGCAAAAATCCATATATCTAGCAAACATATGAGCCACTATATGCATCTAAGTCCAATTGCAAAAATACCACATATAGTGCAAACAAACATGTTATAATTGATGGGCCTAATCATGTTAATATATGAGCAAGTCTTTGAATTTATGCAAAAATACCACAATTTATTTCATTTGCAAAAATACCACAATTAATTATCCAGAATTTAACAAAAAATTCGAATTAATTAACTTTTTACAAAATATAGGTCAATTTAAATGAAATTTATCAACAATTAACAAAAGTTAATTTAAATTTCATTTATCAACAATCAACTTAGTTTAGGTTAATTTGAAAAATATTAATTTAATTTAAATATGATTTATCAACAATCAACCAAAGTTAATTTAAATCCCATTTATTAAAAAATAATTTATTAATTGGTTTGAAAAACGTGATATTTTTAAAAATCTAACCAGTTATAAATTTTTAAAACAAATATCATCTGCTGTTTTTGAAAAAAAATATCTTAAATAGTTAAACAAATTCAAATATCTATAAAAATATCTAGTTAACAAAATTTCAATTTTCAATTTTCAAATTTCAAATAATTTAAATATTAAAATTTATAGAATAATCAGAAATTATTATTTTCAAATATCAGATTTAAAAAAATATCAAGTATTAAAAAATATCTTAAATATTTGATAACTTAATTATAATATTTTAAATATATTAAAATATTTAAAATTAATTAGTTAACCTATTTTTAAATTTGAATTTGAATCTTTGTAGAAAATATCTATTTTTAAAAGATCAAACAACAAAAATATCATATTTCAAAAAGGATAATTTTAAATAATAGAAAATATCTGATATTTTTGTATTAACCTATTAAAAATACATTCAAAAATCAAATTTTAAGAAAAAAAATTAACGCAGGCCGCAGCTAGTGAAAATTGGTGGTTGCGACCATGGGACGATTCTTGGCATTTTTCGTGCACTGGCCGCGACCACCAGCTGCTGTTACCCAGGCCACGGCCACTGCCCGAGAAATTTTTTTTTGATAAAATTTGTGCAATTTTTCAATCCAAAAGTGTTTTCTAAATAATTTGTACCATGATTTACATGAAATAAAGCATTTATATAAAAATTATTTGCAAAGAAAACACAACAAAATAACCAAAATATGCTAATAATCACATAAAATTCAATATGCATCATAAAAACACATTAAATCCACCCAATTAATCAACACATCAAATAATTCAATTTTACTATGTTCATGCATGAAAATAAAGATTACCAAATGCTTTGAGGCCAGTTGTTGGGAAAACTTATACATGATCTTTATTTATTTTCATGTAGATATAATATTAAACAAGTTAATATGAGACAACTTTGAACAAGTTTCTAAAATTGAATTCAAAGAGAAATATTGATAAGAACACTTACATTATACGCATCAGAATAATAGAGTCCTTCCTTCAGTTTCTCTAACCATTGTATCATTTCTGTCGCAAAGTATTACCAAGAAACTGAACCGTTCTTTAATTTTCTTCACAATCTTCCAAAGTATCCTTGGAATCACCTAGACTAGGATGAGCAATTATCAACACATGAGATAGATACAGAGAGAAGAAGAATAGAAGAGAAAAATTGAGGCTTAGAAAATGACTTATGCAGTAGAGAGAATCTAAAACCTATTAGAAACTTGTGATTCAACCTTTGATTTCAACTCTCACTTAGCATTCCTTTTATAGAATCAATTAGGTCATTTATTTAATTAAAAAATCAACAAAATAATAGCCAATTAACAGCCCTAGGTCGAAATTATCATGAGCTTTAGGCCCGTGAAATTTTCCATTTGATTATAAGCCCGTTGGACTTAAAATCAAGGCATGTATTATTTTCTATTGATTTAATTAATTAAATAATTATTCAAATCCTTTATCAAATTAATTATTTATAATTTGAACCTTGATTTCAACTTATTTATTAATTTAGATACCAATTTATCTTAATTAATAAATCTGCCCTACTTTCTCTTTTCTTCTCTAAATTGTATAACTCTGTGAAACTATCCAAAATTGACCTAGTCAACTTTGATAATTCTAATTGATAATTAAATCAATTAATTAAGACTATCTAGATGATTTTATCCAAGGTACTGTGGGGACCATGGGCCTATGAAATCAAGCTCCAATAAGTTATCATAAATCTAAAAAATAAATTTACTAACTTATTAATTCTTCGTGACTCCACTAAAGACTCGGAATTGCACTTTTGAATTCATAGAACGCTCTATAACAAATATAGATATGCTATTAATTATCCATTGTTACAACCATAATTGTCACTCAATCCTCTATAGACGGTCTATAGTAAGATGGGACTAAAATACCATTTTACCCCTCATTGTATTTTATCCTTAAAACACTTAGTTCCTTGTAAATGATATTTCAGTAAACTAATATTAATTAATGAAATGAGATCTCTATCATTTAACACCTTGAACCAAACTAAAAGGAAACCATCATTTCACTTCTTCATCATAAGCTATAGATGTTCATATCTATGATTAACACTCCCACTCAATTATACTATCGAGTTCCCAAGATGTAAGTATGAGCTAGTCCATAGGGTAAGCTGGTAACGAACAAGTCAAAGAACTCAAATAATGCAATCAGTTAGAATACTAACCGCTCAGAATTGAGATTGAATTGAACTATGGTCAACTATATGATATGACTAGAATAGAAAATAACGGTATGTTTACTTATCCCATCTATTGTCAATATCGGTCCAGTCCAATGTAACAAATACATCCGATCTTATCTACTTTGCTAATGTTCTGGAAAGAACATAACACTATGATGTGTAAGTAGATCATATGTAGATTGGCATGTCAGTGTAAATTATGTACACTGACTAATCTTAGGACTAACTTATATTTAAACATATAATCATATTTATATTGCACTGTGATTATGTCACTATAAATACGATTAGCTATATGCTCGGGATTTAATAGAAGTTTATATTAAACAAATAATCATGAAAATAAAACATGTGAGCAAAGTGATTAGCCAAGTCGAAAAATGATTTTTATTCTTTTATTGATAATAAATGAGATTACAAATAAATTGAGTTTTAATTATGGCATAAAACCCCAAAAGCATGATGTTATTAGGAGGTTAGAGTGTCATTTTTATGATTAATTCCAGAGAAATTGTTTATTTATAAAAAATAAAGATAAATTTAACTTGTACCAAAAGTTATAATGTGCCATAAAGTTACCAATATTCTTAACGAACGTACGTAAAGATAAGAAAATATAAAAAATACAAACGTAAGCAGTCCTTAGAGTTATAACATAAGAAGCAGTAGTAGTATAGAGAAGAACTAGTAATAGAAGAAATCATTGTGGTATGATTCTTGTGTTGACTCTGGTGGATCAGGGACGTACGCATCTGTGAATCAGAGTGTGAGTCGACTCTGGGGTGACATGAGGATTGCTAGCTTTTGGGTCATGAGTTGCATTGTATTGATCCCTTTCTGGGTACCTATGGTAGTGGCTAATAGAACGGCATATGCAACAATGTTTTTGCCTTCATGGGATTCCCTTAAGATCCCGTGGAGTTGGATTAACTGTGCTCTTGATTTTGACCACTTTGGGGTCTATAAGAATGTTGGGGTTGTTATTATATCTGCTTGGTTGTGGTGTCTCACATTCTGCATTAGAGTTTAACTCGAACTCTTCTTTGAAATTTGACAAGAGGCGTGCAATTTCTTCCTTGGCGTGGTAGTGTAAATTTGGCAATTTGGAAGCATAAAAATTCATGGTGTGTGTTTTTTAAATTAAGGGATCCATACCTGACCATCTCGAAAAGGTTTTCTTGTTCTGATGTTGCATGGATAAATTGAAGGTGTACATTTGGCTTGACATCTTTGCTCCATCGCTTCATGAGAAAGGAATCTGGGATTCTCCTCAAGCTTAATCTTTTCATGGTAGCCCATAAATGTCTACATGGGCAGCCTTGACTCTCAAACAACATGCAACGACAGTGTAGGCAGTTTTGATATTGAAAATAATGAACTGCGTATTGTACCTCAGGGTGTTATAATTTCCCAATGGTGAAGATCTTCCACTTGTCATCTTTTTGCTCACCAACGACAAAATAATTCTCAATGCCAATTTGGACAATAACTTTGTGGTACATGTTTCTTGTGAAAAATTTCCCACACTGTTCATAGTAAGTTAGAAATCTTGCATGAGTTGGGAGTTCAGGTGTTCTGTGCTTGCTTAAGTAGTCATTTTGTCGCTCGTTGTGGTGTAGCTTCGACACTGTGAAATCTATGGTGATCACAAATTCACGTAAGGAGTAATTTTTCTATAGGATTTTTTTGAGTGTTGAATTCATGGGTTCACAACATTGTGTAGTTCTCATTCCTGCGACAAAAGTGCCCCTAATAAAACTTTCTGCCCACATTTCCTTGGCGGCATATATTTTTTGGCATCATTCATTATTTGCTAGCTGAAGTCTCTCAAGTAATTCGACCCACTTTGTTTCGAACTCTTCCTCGGTGTAGTAGTTGTACATGAGATCCTTAAATGGTTCAAGGAAGAGTGGATCCTTAACTTTTATTGAAGAATTTTTATTGAGATGCCATGCACATAGTTGGTGTCTAGCATCAGGCATGTGTTCGTCGATTGCATGTTTCATGGCCGGGTCTTGGTCTGTCATCACCACTTCCAGCTTCTTTTGTCTATGACATTCTAGGAAAACTCTGAGAGCCATGAGTAAGAGATTTACTTCTCGTGAAGAAGAAGAGAAAACCCAAAAATGTAGGTGTGGAAATGGTGGTTGACGCCAACCAGAACAGTTAGAGTTATAGGATTAATGCCCTAAAAGCATGTTAATATATTTTATTGATTTAAATAAAAGTACAATTTTATTATTTTTGAATGTTATAATTATTATTTAATTTAATTATATAATAATATCAAGAAAATTCCTTATTCATTCATGAGAATATGATCTTGTATTGGTACAAGAGAATTAAGATCATATATCATGAATAAAATAGTCAGTAACATATTAAAGTAAGCAATCTTTAATGAATGGTTACTAGTGCAGTTTACTAAGCATACGAGATGCAAGTGATCTAGATTCAGATTACTGATGTGGATAGACATCTTAGTAAAGGTGTTGTATATAATGGAGATTATATATGACAGGACCGATGAGAATTAATTTTCTTTATAAATTTATCGCTTGACATAAAGATTTAATTCTTATCAAAATAGATGATCATTTGTAGAACAGTCTAAATCTTGAGTATTCATGAACTCCTGCTTGTGTTTATTGGATCTTTTGATTCACTCGTTAAGGTTTCTTATTATAATGAGGTTAATGACTTTTGTTTTGGAGATTCAATATCATGAATGACTGGGAACATGATTTACAATAATTGAATCCATACTTTCCAAACGGATCGAATATTGGTTCTCTTAAGGGTTAATTTTGGAACTGATTAATTATTAAGCTCTTATCTATAATTTGATTATAGATTAATTATTCGATAGTGAATTAATGATACTTATGGATCAATAAGTAATTAGAAGGGTAAAACGGTAATCTTGACCACCTCTATAACGACCCAAATTTACTAATGAGGCTTAAGGGCCTAGATTAGTGTGCCGGGAGGGCATAACTGGAATATATGTGATTTTATGATCTAAAAGCATGTTGTATGACTATTTGATATTTGAGATGCATGACTATGTGTATTAGTATGCATGTAGGCCCTGACTAAGTTAGAAGGGCATAATCGTAATTTTGGTCCATTGCGGGCATAACTGTATATATATATGTGATAATTGTTGAGACCACATTATTATGTGGATATATTTGTGACCTGTGATTTGAGACGATCCTAGTGAGCAGATTAGCGAAAAAGTCACGGCTATATCCGGCTCGGGGCAAGCCTGGGGTATAAATGGGAATTTAGAGAATATATTGAGGTTAATTTTGATAATGAGGAATATAATTGGTGATTAATTAGGTATCGAGAAATGAGCGGAAAATGTTAGAGACACTTGAGGAATTAGCGGGAATTTGGTAAAATGACTAAAATGCCCCTAAGTGGATTAAAGGATTTAAATTAAAAAGGAGGGCATTATGGTCATTTGGCTAGCAAGAAATAGGTATGCTGAGGCTTTATACTTAGTGGGAGTTGTAGAAAAAGGTAGAAGGCTGAGGAAGAAAGAAAAGAAGGAAAAGAAAGAAAAAGAAAGGGAGGAAAACAGAGCTGCTTTTCTAAGGGTCGGTTGGTGATCTCTTTCACCATTTCTTAGGGGTCGTTTGGTATGCAGGAATCTGGACACGAGAATGAGAATCTGAACACTTTCCCATGTTTGGTACTGAGTTTGAGTTTTTCTAACCTGGGAATCTGTACTCCAGGAGTTTTAACTTTTCCTGATTCTAGGTTCAAGTGAAACCCATCAGACAAGTGGTTTTCAGATACCCAGGAATGTGAAACACTTCAAAATTATTATTATTATTTTTAAAAAAAAATCTTAAACCAATAATTTTTTAGTTAATGACTTATTTTATTTTTGAAGCTTATAATATAAAAACAAATATACATATATCAAACTATAAAATGATAAATAATATTTGTTTATTTAAAGAAATTGATTTGTAAAGCATTTATAGTTTAAAATAACAAATGAAATATTATTAAAAATAAAATAAGGGTATTTTTGTAATGTTAAAAATTATACTTGATTCTAGTATTCAATAGATGTATTTTTTTTAATTATGTTAAAAAATATTTCATGAGTAAAATTGTTTATAAATTATTTTGATGAAATATATTATTATATTAATTTTATGAAAATATGAAAACTTAACAGATTCCTATGCACAACCAAACACAGAAAGTGATATTCCCAGGAATCATAGATAAGATTACAGTGCACAACCAAACACATTGATGTAAGTTTCCAGACTATCAGATTACCCTCTTCAACTTTCCCAGTAATATGATTAGTGTTTTCTTGGAGCAAAATTCAGAGGAGAGCTAGGTCAAGCTGAGCCATAAGGTTTCTGAGTTAGGCTTCAAGTGTTGGCAAGGGTTTAGCAAGAACAAACCTTCCACCTGAGGTAAGACCTTGAAGTTTCTTCAGTTCTGGTTTTGATTTTTAACTAAGGTATCTAAGCTGAATTGATGGGGAATTCTAGGGAAGTTGGAGCTAAGGATTGAGGAAGAGTAAGCTAAGGAGGTCTAGAGGCAACTTAAGGTCGAATTTTCATCAAAGGTATAAATTCTGAACTTTAAACTTTGAAGTTTTGACTGTGTTCTGCTGAGTTTTGAAGTCTAGGAGTGACTAAGGTGAATTTTGGGATTAGAGGTGCATGTGGTTAGATTTTATGTGGTTATGATGCTTAGGATGAGTTAGACATGTTAATAAGCTTGTTTTTAATTTTGGTGAAGGTTTGGAGAAGTTTTGGTTAAGTTTGGCTCGGGGAAATCGTAGGAAGGGAAAATGTGGTGTTGGCTGTCTGTGACTAGCGCTACAGCGCTAGCCTTTGGGCGTTGTAGCACTAGGCCATGCTTTCTAGGGGATTTTGGTTCTGCTTGTAGCACTGCAGTGCCCTCCTTAGAGCGCTGTAGCGCTGCCCTGTTTCCAAAAAGGGATTTTAGGGTTATTTACAAGGGTTTTTGACCAAGGGTTCGATTCCACCACCCTGTTTGGTGGAATTAGGACTTCCCGGGGGCTCAGGATTGGTCCCGAGGCTAGGTTTTGGACTTGAGGTTTGGTGATGACTTTGATCTATGGTTGTGATTAGGTGAGCGCTAGGGCTCGAGAGGGATCGTGCTCAAGGAATCAAGTGAACAAAGCTAGCGAATCTAAAGGTAAGAAAACTGCACCCGGTTATATGTTTGTGATGGGACTAAGAGCTCCTGATATCTGTATAATGTCAATGATGGTATTATGCCATGGGACATGTGATAGCGGCCTAAGGGTGCTGTACACAATATTTGCGCACAGGGCACGGCTTGGCCACTGGTAGCCGAGGATAGCTTAATATTCACTGAGCTCGGTTTAAGCGGGCCGGAGTCAGTGGGATAACGGAGGGTGCGGCCTGAGGGTGCGGCCTGAGGGCGCTAACCCTAGCTATCACTTGTGAATTGGTGTATGATATGAGTTGATATGTTAATATGCTGAATACTTGGTTATTCTGAATGTTTATATGATTGAGAACATGTTTATGCAATATGAGATATTGGATTGTCTGTTGATTGCTTATGCTCTGTTATTGTGTTTTCTTGCTGGGCCTTGGCTCACGGGTGCTACGTGGTGCAGGTAAAGGCAAAGGCAAGTTAGACCAGTCCTGAGATGGAGAGCTGCGGGGCTGAATGTACATAGTCAGCTATTCGGTCGCTTTGGCCGAGGAGTGGATCAGGACATGGATTGCTGAACTGTCTATTTTGCCTTAGTATGGATAATATTGTATTTAGATCGTGAATCTTTTGTAAATGGTTTTAAACCTATTATTTTGGGATCCCGTGTAAACAGGAAATGTTAATTATAGGAAATGAAACTTTTAAGACCAACATATTTTAACCCTAGTACCATTATAATTTCAGTAGCACGGTTTTAACTAAATGACTAGATTAGCAAGTCTAGCACTTTTATAAACACATAGTGTAATGGTCTTGGCTATCCAGGGCGTTACAACCTCTAATTAACGAACCAATAAATGAAGGACATAACTACATTTATTGATTATATCAATGGACTACAAGAGAAAACTATGTAAATATAATTCTATAAATACTTAGAGTGCAATTCCATATTTATAGTGGAGTAATCATGGAATTAATAAATAAGATTATTAGATTAAAGAGTTTAGTTAATAATCTGGTTTATTGGAGCTTTGTATTATAGGTCCATGGTCCCCAGATCACCTCGGTTGACCCTCGATTTGGTCAACAACACGGAGTCAAATAAACGACAAAGAACAAAAAGGAGATCAAGAAGAAAATCAAACGGAAAGCAAATGATACAAGCGATTTATAGTGGTTCGGCCCCAATAAGATGGTAATGACCTACGTCCACTTAGTGTTCTTATTGATATTGAATCCCAATATTGTGATCAAAGAACTAGGGTTCTTGAGTTTCACAAGCCTTAGGAGAATTACAATTTCGGTGGATAATCACACTATGCTTTTCTCTCTGAATACAAATATCAAAAGTTCAAAAGTCCAAAAGTCCCCTTCTTGAGCCCTCTTCTTCTTATTTATAGGCTCAAGGGGGGTTACATGGGCCAATGGGACTTAATTACAGTTAAGATCAGTGTATCAAGGTAATAAAAGGAAACATAATAAATATAATTATTACAAGATTGCGTATCCCAAAGGAAGTAAACGAAAGTATGCGACCAGACTTGTCGCACCTAATCAAGAGACTTGATGAATCAATAATTATCTGCCACGTGCCAATCAAGTGTAAGAAAATCGTGCCACGTCATTAGGAGTCATTTTTGGGTAAACATTTGCCCCCTAAGTTTATTTTACTGTGACCAGCATAAAGTAAACTTAGGTGACCGACCTTTTGCATGCCCCACCAATACTATCAGAGCCGTCCATGCCTTCTCGAAAAAGTTAACTAATCATGTATTTTCAGTTTTCCAAAAGCGGTCTGACGGCTATTGCACTTACCCATGCCTTGGAAAGTTAACCCTCATGATTACCTTGGTAATTGTTCCTCGATTAATATAAATAACCCCTCAGAATCAATTTTCACTTTTTACATTTTACCTTTATCCTCAAGAACACCGAAGAACAAGGCGTAAAATCTTCAGAAACTCAGACAGTCTTTGACGATCCATGAAGTTCCTGCCCAGCCAGATCGACTTATCATTACAGAAATCTACTCCAACCTCTATACAAGTAAGTTTCTCAAACTTTTAGTTGTTGAGATGCCATGAAATAATTGTTTTATCTCCATTTTAGATTATGAGTTCTTGAATGTTTTTTACTGTTCTTGAAAAAATTGTTTCGGGGTAAAAAGGGCATGTTGATCTGAGCTTAATATGATAGGAAAGCAACACTTTGCTGGGGTTAGAAATCAGTTTGGTAGTTTGGAATATTAATTTAGGGCGTAAAATTGAAGTAAAAATCTGAATTATAGGCTTGTAGAAAAATTGGGTTTTTCCCGCCCCTTCAGAGTTGAAAAGTTTTCCTCCTGGAAAACTTTTCACTTCTGCTTTTTAATCCATTTTCCAAACTGTTCGCATAGAATGTAGTGTTTTTGTTAGAATGCTACTAGTCGTAGAAAAGCTTAACTTTTATACATGAGCAACATTATTCCAACTCTTTACACGTCTAGGTCTATTGGGCCGTAGATTCTCATCTCCCCTTCTCTGTTCACAGATTTTCATGCACGATCCGTGGGGAGGTGAGAGGCCAATCGACGACGACCTACTTGCCCATCTACTCGAGGATGAAGAACAGCCGTCGTTACTCATCCCAGAAATTCCTTTTTCCCATACCCCATCCAACAAACCTTCAACCAAGTCCATCAAACATGGGTAGAGTAAAATCCACCACCTAGAAAAAGAAACCAATAAACCCTCCTACATCAGCCTGCTCCTCAGGCTGAAATTCCTTCAACCAGCGGTCGAGCTGAAAATACCCCTGAGCCAGGAATCCAAACGAAAGCCCGACGTTGGGATGTCGTTCGACCAGAGGTCGAATGGTACGTTGCAACTCCTAACAACATTACCATTAGGATGGTAGGGAATTATCTCAAGAAGTACAGACTTCCTGGGATAACCCTAATTAAGCCAACCATCGACCAGCGAGAAAACCTTCCTGGTGGCGCCTTCAGCGCCTGGTTGAGATACCATATTGAGGCATGAGCGATCTTGCCCCTCCATCCTTATTACCAGGGAGTGGCCAATTGATTCGAGGTCACCCCCTTCCAAATAACTCCGAACGTGTGTAGAATGCTTTCTGCTCTCTATATCCTTTACAGCCATAAAAAGTAGCATGTTCCCACGCCACATGAGATCAACTATCTGTTCGATCTCAAGTCTAACCCTAACCAAAGCAACACATGGTTTTTTCATTTCTGCCATCAAGAATCTACTCACGTTTTCCTGAGCAAGACCACCTACAAGTCCAATGTAGGAAAGTACTTCCAGGAGTACTTTTTAACCACATACCTGGTCGCCAACAACTTGGCCTTCACTGAAGGAGGTAAATTCTTTTATCCACTGGTCGCTTAAATTCCTTTAGCTTTCCCATGCATTTATTAGAACTTTTATGCCATTCAGGTCCATGGCTACGACCAGCTCCTACTCCAGAGATGGAGATATGAGCGACCTAGAAAAAAGCATCAAAGAGCTGGTTACAGAGGCCAATCTGAGGCTGGCTGGCCTTCCGGCACCTCACTAGGATGTGAGGGAATCTACGGCGGGGAGTGCCACTGGTGGAGAGGTCCTCGAGCAATACCAAGACGTGTCACAACCCCCGACGAGGAGGGCAATGGGAGTGACCATCAACGAACCTTCCGGTGCCCCGCAAACTGCCGCTACTCTGATCCTTTTATGGAAGGGCAAAAAGAAGGTTTCTGAACACCCCAAGCCTATTCTTGGATCATCAGACGAGAACAGTACTAACTTTTAGCTTTTAGATAATCTGCCTATTTCCTGTCACTTATTTGACGGGGACGACAACTTTAAATACACCCCTACTTTAAATTCAGACTTCTTCAGGCCAGAGAGTGAGTGTACCACTAGTACAGTAAATAGCGTAGCGACCAGTAATTGTACCTCGGGTATTATACTTTTAATTTCTTTGCTCTTATTCCCTTAACTTGGCAAGCTCCATTTATTATATTGCCTGACTATTCGTACGTTTTCTTCTTTGCAGATATGCCTCCTGAGAGGGCTTTTGACTTGTACGCCAAATCGGCAAGTAAGAAAAAATCTAGCAAGCGCCAGCCTGGGGAGGGCAGCAGCAACCCCTCCGCAAAGAAGGCTCAAACAGGGGATCCTCCTGCACCAAATCCTACCAAAGAGACAACTCCTCCGCCAACTCCTGTTAAAGAGACAACTCCTCTGCCAACTCCTGTCAACCAAAATCCCCCAGCTTCAGTCGAATACACTCCTCCCGCAGCTCCTGTTGACCTCACTCCTCCAGCTCTCACCGACCAGACGCTTGTTGGTCGCCTAGAAGAAGCTTTAAGAGAAGATCTTATAAGCATGGTGCTCAATTTAGCCAAAGATAGGCTGACCAAAATAACAAAGCACCGTCGCAGTCGAGAGGTCATCCAGGAGACTGGCTCTATGACGGTCGATTAGGTCTTCAACCGTGCACTGAACGAAGTGCTTAGCGTAAGTTTCCATTTTTCCCATACTTTAACAATTTTCTTTGTCAATTTACTCTTACTAATAACTTTATCTTTTTCTGATCGCAGGGAGTTCTCACCATGAGCTCCGCCTGGCGAAGTTCGAGGGCATTGTCTGCTCAGTTTGAAAAAAGGCTCAGCGATCAGCTTGGCATAGCTGAAGCCCAACATGCTGAGTAGCTTAAAATGGTCGAAGCTAAACACGCCGAGCAACTCAAGGAAGTTGAAGCAAAGCATACCAAGGCGCTCAAGGATGTTGAGGCGAAACACACTGAGGCGTTGCAAACAGCTAAGGCCAAACTTTCCTCCCTCGAAGAGGAGCTGAAGAAGAAGGAATCATCAATTGCCAATATCACTGCTTCCAAGGAGTAGTACAAAGAGGCCTCACTTATTAACTATCGGGAAGCCCAGAAGCTTCAAGCAGAGCTGGTGATAAGCCGCAAGGAGACTATTGATTTGGAGGAGGCAAACGCCCGCAACCTCGAAGAATACAAGAGGGCAGCGTTTGAGTGTTTCTATATGTTTTGGAAATGAAATCCCAACACAAAATTTCCTATATACTAGATCATATAAGGGAGGCTGAGTTGGAGAGGTGTGCTGCTCACTTAGAAGAAGAGAAGACTCAAGGGTCTCCCGAGATCTCTCTAGCAACTGGCATTGAGGGTGTCTAGGAAGATGCTGGAGCTACCGTCGATCAGCAGCCATAAGAGCTTCAGAAGGATCCTCCGACAGCTTCATGACTTTATCTGTTTTTTCTTTAAGTTTTATTTTGAGATATACGACCTACGGTTCGTGATGTAAAGACAATTTATATTTTTATTGCTGTACGTGCAATTTTTTCCTTTTAACAGACAATTACATCCGAGCAGTGACTGCTTGTGGTGTAAAGGATTTCATTTTTGATACTATAATATTTGCATTCTATTATAACATTTGTTCGCATGACCGAACTTAGCATAGTACTTTGCTTTGACTTAACAAAATAACAAAATTTTGAAAAATACTCTAAGTATTGTAGCATGCTTTCACTTATTTTGCTCATGTGTTTACATACCTGTTGATATGCTTTGCTTACTAGATACCTTATATGCCCCCCAAGTGATTGAGGAGCTTTAGGTCCTCGGTCACTTGCCTTGACCAAAACCTGTTCGAACATTTATGCTCGCAGTAGAGATTTTAAAACGATAATATGGCAAAACAACACACGTAATGAGCAAATACTTGTAATAAATACAATAGTTTGGCAAGATTGACAAGCTGCACACAATCCCTTTTATTTCTCGTAATAGATGGACAATCGTGTTTGTATGAGTGATCAATAAAATGATCTTACACTTATAAGCGATCAGTCACAAAAATGACTAACCCTTGTTCATAAACTTGTAAAAAGTAAAATTAATACAAGCCAATTCTTTAAGAAGAATTGTTTATTGATAGTACTTGCGCATGCGTTCTCCATTCCAATAGCGAGGAATGAGATCTCCATTTAAGCGAGCAAGTTTGTAAGTGCCTGGATGGAGGACTTCTTCGATTTGGTACAGTCCTTCCCAGTTAGGTCTGAGTACTCCAGCGGCCTGATCGTGGGTGTTGAGGAAAACTCTTCTAAGTAATAAGTCTCCCACATTAAATTTCCCTTCACGTACTTTAGAATTGAAATACCGGGTGACCTTTTGCTGGTAAGTTGCTACTCAGAATTAGGCTTGCTCGCGCCTTTCCTCAGCCAAATCCAAAGACTCCATTAATAACTGGCTGTTGGCGTCTTGATCATATGCTATCCATCGATGTGATGGCGAATTTAATTCAACCGACAACATAGCCTCATACCCATAAGCCATGGAAAATGGAGTATGGCATGTTTCTGTTCGATGGGATGTTTTGTATGACTAGAGGACTTCAGGCAACTGCTCTGGCCATGCCCCTTTGGCTTCCTCAAGCCTTTTCTTCAGAGTTTCTTTCAGCGTTTTATTGACAGCCTCAACTTACCCGTTTGCCTGAGGGTGAGCAACTGAAGAAAATCTTTTGATAATTCCATGCCTCTTGCAAAAATCCATGAATAGATCACCATCGAACTGTGTGTCGTTGTCTGAGACAAATTTTCTTGGCAATCCATAGCGACACACAATGTTCTTGACAAAAAAATGCAGCACTTTCTAGGTTGTTATGGTTGCAAGTGGCTCAGCTTCGTCCCACTTTGTGAAGTAATCGATAGCCACTACGGCATATTTGATGGCACCTTTCCCTGTGGGAAAATATCCATTTAGGTTTATACCCCATACTGCGAATGGCCACAGACTTTGCATCTGCTTTAGCTCATTAGGGGCTGCTCGTTGAATCTTGGAGAATCTTTAACACTTGTCACATTTTCAGACAAATTCCATCGAATCTTCATTCATTGTTGGCCAGAAGCATACTTGCCTTAGGATCTTTTTCGATAAACTCTGCCCCCAGCGTGGTTCCCACAAAAGCCTTCATGGACCTCTCTCATTAATTCTTTGGCCTTCCCTTCTAAAATACACCTAAGGAGTGGCATAGAGTATCCTCTTCGGTACAGAATTCCATCAACCAGGATGAACCTAGCAGCCTGCTACTGAAGAGTCCTGGCTTTGTTTCTGTCCATCGGTAACACACCATGCGTCAAGTACTCAATGAAAGGTGCCATCCATGTATCCATCACCTGAATCACCAGAGAGGTTTCTTCTACTTGGATGTTTGGTGCGGACAGCCGTTCAACAGGTACTATATTCAAGGTGTCAGCATCCTTTGCACTCGCTAACTTGGCCAAAGCATCTGCATTCAAGTTTTGATCGTGAGATACTTACTGGAGAGTATACTTTTCAAATTGTGCCAAC
Organism: Humulus lupulus; assembly: GCF_963169125.1. Lineage (NCBI taxonomy): Eukaryota > Viridiplantae > Streptophyta > Magnoliopsida > Rosales > Cannabaceae > Humulus > Humulus lupulus. Next base: position 141,498,615 of record NC_084800.1, on the reverse strand, counting down.
AGATCCTTTGCTTTGTCTAAGTAAGCGACCATCTTCAGGCCCCTGGCTTGGTATTCTCCAATGATCTGATTAACCACCAACTGGGAGTCACTGTAGATTTTAAGTGACTTTATGTTCACGTCCTTGGCTAACCGTAAACCTGCAAGCAGCGCTTCATACTCGGCTTCGTTGTTGGACGCCGTGAAGTCGAATCTAATCGCGTAGTGAAATCGATGCCCATCAGGCGTTATCAAAATCACTTCGGCTCCAGCATGATGTTCATTAGAAGAACCATCTGTAAACAACTTCCAAGTGGGAGGTTGGTCGTGAGGCTCATGCTCTTCTGTCTGTTCACCATCTGGGAGCCTAGTGAGCTCTGCAACGAAGTCCGCCAAAGCTTGTCCTTTTATCGCTGCTCGTGGTAAATAATAGATTTCAAACCGCCTAAGTTCTACGGCCCATTTCAATAATCGCCCTGAGGCTTCTGGCTTATGCAAAACTTGCTGTAGGCTAGGTCGGTCAAAACTGTGATGGGGTGAGCTTGGAAGTACGACCGCAACTTTCTGGAGGCTAAAATCAAGCAGTAGGCTAATTTTTCAATAGGCAGATATCGCAGGTCTGCTCCTATTAGCCTCTTGCTTACATAATATACGAATTTTTGCACATTCTCCTCCTCTCTTACCAAGATGGCACTAGCAGCGTATTCGGTGACCGCCAAATAGATGAACAAAGTTTCCTTTTCGATCGGCTTAGATAGGATCAACGACTGTGACATATGAGCCTTTAAAGCTTGAAAAGCTTGCTCGCACTCCTCCGTCCATTCAAATTTTTTGTTGTCTCTAAGTAGATTAAAAAATGGGACGCACTTGTCCGTCGATTTGGAGATAAATCTACTTAGAGCAGCAATCCTTCTGGTTAAACTTTGAACATCTTTGATCTTCGCTAGCGATTTCATGTCGACCAGAGCCTTGATCTTTTTGGGATTAGCTTCGATTCATTGTGAGTTTACTATAAATCCCAAAAATTTCCCTGATCCGACTCCGAAGGAACACTTGAGGGGATTTAGCTTCATCTGAAATTTGTTCAAGACGTTGAAGCACTCTTGCAAATCCTCTATGTGTTCTTCTACCTTTTTTGACTTAACCAACATGTCATCAACATATACTTACATGTTTGTGCCGATCAACTCTTCGACACATGTGATTGACTAGTCGATGGTAAGTCGCACCAGCATTTTTCAAACTGAAGGGCATTACTTTGTAACTGTAAAGTCCTGTATCGGTCCGAAAGCTAGTGTGATCCTCATCAGGTGGATACATATTTATTTGATTGTACCCAAAGTATGCATCCATGAATGACGGGATTTTGTGTCCTCCATTGGCATCGACCAGTTGGTCAATCCTAGGGAGTGGGAAATAATCTTTAGGGTAGGATTTATTAAGGTCTGTGAAATCCACGCATATTCTCCACTTGCCATTCGGCTCGGGTACTAGCACAAGATTAGAGACCCATGATGGATAAAACGCTACCTTGATGAATCCGTTCTCCTTTAGCTTCTTGACTTCTTCCTTCAGAGCTTTTGATCTGTCTTTGTCGAGGAGCCTCCTCTTTTGTTGCACTGGTGGAAAGCTTTTATCAATATTTAGGACATGGCTGATAACTGTTGGGCAATCCCAACCATGTATTTATGTGACCAGGCAAAGACTCCTTGGTTTTTCATAAAAAATTCCACCAGATTTTGTTTTGTCGTTGTTTCTAAGCTTTTACCGACTTTCACAACTCTGGTTGGATCCGCTTCATCGAGTTGGACCTCCTCGAGGTCCTCGATTGGTCCTACTTCTTCATCAAAATCCCTAAAGCGAGGATCCAAATCCCTCTCCTCACTTTGGGCAACACCCTACTTGGTGACACAATCACCTGATTGGGCTTGTACTTCATTGGCCGTTTGCAACTCTTTTTTGGCAGCTTCTCTCGATCCACCTTTCTTCGCCTTAGATATCGAGGAGTTGTAGCACTCCCTCGCTTCTCGTTGGTTTCCCAATATGCATCCTATCCTTGCGTCAGTTGGGAATTTCATGGCAAGGTGCCAAACTGAGGTTACAGCTTGTAGGTCGACCAGAATAGGCCTCCCGATTACAACATTGTACGCTGAAGGACAATCAACTACTATGAAAGTAGTGAGTAATGTCCTGTTCGCGGGTGCAGCTCCTGCTGTAACTGGGAGCCTAATCGACCCTGTTGGCGTGAGCCCTTTGCCAGAAAAACCATATATGGTTTGTTTGCACGGCTCCAGGTCCTTGACGGACAACTTCATCCTCTCCAGTGAAGACTTATACAATATGTTGACTGAGCTCCCTGTGTCAACTAACACCCTTTTAACCATCACATTGGCTATCTAGACGTCAACGACCAGTGGATCTGAATGTGGGAATCGTACATGCTGAACATCATCTTTGGAGAAAGTTATCAGCTCTTCCTCTGTATGCACTTTTTTAGGCCCTCAATCCTCCACATTGATCATCTCAATGTCCTGGTCGTGGCGTAAGGTCCGAGCGTATCGCTCCCTTGCCTTCCCACTATCTCTTGCAAGGTGTGGGCCACCACATATGGTGAGTAACGTACCTACCTGTAAAGGTGGCGAGCGTTGGCGTGCTGGTGCCTACTCGTTGCCTCCTTGAGCTTCTCCCTTAGAATCTCCTGCGGCTCATATGTACCTCCTTAGGTGTCCCTATCTGATAAGGAACTTAATCTCATCCTTCAACTGGTTACACTCATTAGTGTCATGACCATAGTCATTGTGAAAATGACAAAATTTTGTTGTATCTCTCTTGGAGATATCCTTCCTTATAGGTGCTGGTCGTTTATAAGGAACATTGGAGTTGGTCGCCTGGTAGACCTCTGCTCTACTCTCGACAAAGGCCCTATAGTTGATGAATCTTGGCTCATACCTATTACCTTTGGGGCGTTTATTCTCGGATGTTGACGGCTCATTGTTCGCCCTTTTTCCACCGTTTTTCCATTCCCGTTGCCTTTGCCGTTGCCATTGGGTTTATCCAACCCGTTGGCGGCCTTGGTGGGATCTTCCTTTGGTCCCTTGTCCTTTTCAGGCGATTTCCCATCGTTGGAAATCTCCTCCTCGAGCTTGATGTACTGATCAACTCGATCAAGAAACTCCTAGGTACTTTTTACCCCATTCTTTCTTAGGCTATTCAGAGGGGAGAATGGCGCCTTACCCCAACAGTTAGGGCCATCATTTTTCCCTCATCGCCCACTGTTTTAGCTCCAGCAGCTGCTCGCATAAAATGCTAGACGTATCCCCTTAAGGGTTCTCCCTCATTCTGGCGTATCTCGACTAGCTGGTTGGCCTCAGTGGGATGTACGCGACCAGAGTAGAATTGTCCATAAAATTCCTTCACGAATATTTCCCATGATACTATACTAGCAGGAGGGAACTTAAAGAACCACTCCTGCGCAGTGTCAGATAGGGTGGCGGGGAAGATCTTGCAGCGGGCATCGCCCGACATCTTCTGGATATCAACCTGTATCTCAAACTTGTTTACATAAGATACCGGGTCCCCATACCCATCGAAGTTCGGTAGTACTGACATCTTGAACTTGCTGGGAGTTTCTGCTACAACAATCCTCTGTACAAATGGAGTGCCTCTCCTCCGATCGTACTCAATGTGGGATGTCCAACTCCCTACCAGCTGATGTACTGCTTGATTTAGTGCATCAATTTGGGCCTGCACAACGTCTGGGATCGCTGGGGTGACTGGTGCCGGAGGAGCGTACTCATCGTGCCTCTCACGCTTGTCATTGAGCACATCCCTCAGGTCATCATCTCTACGCCTTTGCTCGTTAGAGCCCAACCGATCAAAGACGTTATGATGTCTTGGCTGCCCCCAATGTTTTGGCTCGTAGGCCTATTTTCCCTTGGCGGGGGGTTCCTATCTCCACCTCTTCCTTCATGCCCGTGACTAGCATTTCTCCTGCCAAAGTCGGCCTCATTATAATCATGGCTGTCCCTAAACTGCGACCGACTTGTCGCACTGTTTCCTCCTCTAGCTGGCATCTCTCGAGCGTCAGGGGGAGGCTTGCGTTGGTCAGTGGGTCCCCGTGCATTATTATGCCGTGGGGGTCCCCTGACCACAGAGCCTGACTCTTTGTGCCTTCTGTTAGCAGAAGAATGTTGCCCCCTGCTCGGTGGATTTGGCTCATTGGCCGCTGGGCGTCTAGGGCTTCAGGGAGGGTGCCCCGTCCTATTCTGCCTCTGGCGGTGGGGATTGCCTCGAACAGCTTGAGAAGGTGGCTACTGCTCAAGATCTTGAATTGGGATGTCTTGTTGAGCAGCAGGCGGTTGCTCCGGCCTTTGAGGGCTTGCTGGTTGAAGTAGAGGACTCAGATTTGAGGCCCGTTATGGTGGTGCATTTGGTGGCTGATCCGGTTGAGAAGCCAACGTGGCTTGTCCCCTAGCCAATTGAATGGCTACTTCTAAAGTGGTTGTGGCATCTCTCTGCCGGCAGTCCATGTCTACTTGCCACTCATTCAGCTCGTGACGCTGACGCTTGATTTCCCTCTGTTGTTGCGCCAAGGTCTTTGCTGCATTCTCTTGATTGGCCCTCAGATTGGCCAACTCGTCCTGCAACACACTTAGTGTTGTCCTCAACGTTTCAGAGTCCATTTCTTCCTCCTCAAAATCCAAGTGTGGCTCATTTTCGGCCACATTTGGAGGAGGAGGCTGAGTGGATGCAGCGCCAAAAGTCTGTCCAGCTCTCTTGGATGTCTTCACCATTTGATCTTCGCAAAATCTCGAAATAATTCTCTCAATGAAAGCACCAAAATGTTGACCCTCGATTTGGTCAACGACACGGAGTTAAATAAACGACAACGAACAAAAAGGAGATCAAGAAGAAAATCAAACGAAAAGCAAATGACATAAGCGATTTATAGTGGTTCGGCCCCAATAAGATGGTAATGACCTACATGCACTTAATGTTCTTATTGATATTGAATTCCAATATTGTAATCAAAGAATTAGGGTTCTTGAGTTTCACAAGCCTTAGGAGGATTACAATTTCGGTGGATAATCACACTATGCTTTTCTCTCTGAATACAAAGATCAAAAGTTCAAAAGTCCAAAAGTCCCCTCCTTGAGCCCTCTTCTTCTTATTTATAGGCTCAAGGGGGGTTACATGGGCTAGTAGGCCTTAATTACAATTAAGATCAGCGTATCAAGGTAATAAAAGGAAACATAATAAATATAATTATTACAAGATTGCGTATCCCAAAGGAAGTAAACAAAAGTATGCGACCAGATTGATCGCACCTAATCAAGAGACTTGACAAATCAATAATTATTTGGTTGATAGTCGAATAGGATCCCTCCATTCAAAACTACCACGTGCCAATCACGTGTAAGAAAATCGTGACACATCATTAGGAGCCATTTTTGGGTAAACAACCTCTGTCCTACACTGTCAAGGGTAAGAATGTCTAAAGAAAGATTTGTAGAGAGAATGACTTAATTGCAAATGAAATAATTTTCTAGGGTAAGAAAATAATTATGTGATAGTTATGGGCAATTTATTAATTATGAATTAATTAATTATTTAACTATATAGTATATGTTAAGAAAGATACTAATCGTGTTTGGATTAATATAAAGAGAGATGAATAATTATCTTATTTATAGTAAGTATTTATTTATTTATTTAAAATTAATATTTTAGGATAAAGTTAATTTTGAATTAACTAGTATTTATTCTGGGATAAATAAATTGTCTTAAATATTAATTAAACAAACAAATGAGAAAATTAGGGAAAACCCTAATGTTGCTCACACCACTCACAGTATTGCACGTTGAGTGGCGCTACACAGGGATTGTTCCTATCCCTGAGATTTGAATTTTGAATTTCAAATAATTATTCTTTTTAAATATGATTTAAATTAAATAATTAAATAGGCTACCACTAATTTAATTTATTTTAAATAAAAATAAAGATTAATTAAATTATTTAATTATCTTTATAAACCTGAAAAGAAGTGGTACTTTTCAAGAAGTTGTTTTTCCAAAAGGTTTTGACTGTCAGACTCTCTCCTAGAAAAGAAAGCAATAGATTTTTCTAAACCTAAAAATCTATTCACAACATCCTCTCTCTATCAAACCTTACTAGATCTCATGTGTTGAGTACATCTAGTGAATTATAAATCAACATTTTGAGTCCTACGTGCCCACACACGTCCTTGTGTGTTTGAGGATTGGTCTGGAAGATCAAGGTGTGAGCTTTCAGAATAAGGATAGGAAGATCGTTGATTTGTACAAAAAGATTTGTGGACTCTTGATAGGCTACAAGAGGTAATCTCTAATCTATTTGTGTTTGATTTAATATATATATATGATCCTGTCTGATATTAATAGTTTTTTTGAAGAACACATTCTGTTGCGAAATCTAATTTTCATATTGTTGACGCGGTTCTTCGCCAACAGGTAATTAAGAAAATAAGAGAAAGAGATCAGTGCTTAATAATGAACCGAAATAGATAAATGATCTTAAAATGGACTGATGACACCACTACGTTTTTAGGTGGTTCAAAGGTTAAAATCCTTCTACTCCACCAGCCAATATTATTGCTATATGTCTGGTATTCTTTACAGGGTATTTCCTTACACAATAGAATCCAACCCTTTGCAACTCCCAGGGTCTCCATATTTATAGGAGAGGGCACCTGGGAGTTGGTAAGGGGGGTCATCTCGTGACCCTCTTACCCATCAGTCAGTTCTGTGACATTCATGATTAATTCCTAAAACCTGACAAATGAAGTGTGGTCTAATCAACAGGTAAGGGGGATAATGGGCTGCACGGCCCAACCCAGTCGTGGGTGCCTGAATACGCACGTTCATGCTGCGTGTCCGAGAATTCAGGGATATATCAGACACGTGATGTCTGATATATGCACGTTTACATTGCGTGGTTGACTTTATAAGGGGTCACGGCTTCCACCTCCAGCTCGTGCCCCGAGCTGGACGCCTTCCTGACCTGCGGTCTTTATATTCCTGTCTCGGCCCTTAAATAATCTTGGCGAACCTTTGGATACCTCGAGCTAAAGAGGTACGACCTGACGACAGCAGCTCCGGTCATGTGGTATCCACGTGGCTGATATAATTAGGCCATATCTCAGCTCACTAATAGCCCGTGGAAAATCAGGGCGTACATTTGCCCCCCAAGCCCCTGCTCGTGGTACACGACGTCGTTAAGGGACACAGTAGGGGCTTTTAGGCTTCTCCATGGACTCTCCATATTCCACCTTTAACGTAGGCACCGAATACATGGAACATCGTGGTTGGTGACGGTACGTCTTCCTAGAACCGCATTAAATGGCCTAGTCTATACTCAGCCGTCGTTTCGCCTTTCGAGTGGAGAGCCTCAGATCCCACATCAGGGCGATCCAACAGCCCTCCTCTCATGACCTTTCACTTATATAAAAGGGGTGGCCACCTTACGCATGGGCCACCCGTTTATTTGAAAATTTTCTGAATTTCCCTTCTTCTTCTCTCTTCTCATCCTCAAAATACCCTCTTTTTCTCCTGGTTACCGTTCCCAGCATTCCAGAAGACCAGGTGCAAGGGTTCCTTTGAGGTTTTGGAACCAGTCACTCCATTGAGGCCTCAACATGACCCCTTCATCCCTCCCACAGCAAAATACTTTAAATTTTCTGACTGTGCACACTTTAAATTTTCTTTTCACTGTAGCTTAGGTAAATAGTTCCTGTAGCTGCATGCAAGGTTTTGTTGGTTTTTTGTGGGTACGAAGGGTGTAGGCTTTTAGGTTAGGGTATCGCTTGTAGAAGAAAACCATTTAGGAGCATGGCTCATAGGGTGCATTTTCTGGGGAAACCTTCTGGGTAGATTTTTGGGGTATGCTTGTTCAAAATATCTAGCATTTTGGGGGCAAAACCGGGTAGCTTAGGGGACATGCTTCACAGGCAGTTTTGCACCTCTTGCCTACTTAAACTTTCCTTCCAAGGCAAACTTTTATCCTGACCCTCCTGACACACGAATTCTGAGTAATCGGGGATCTGTTGGGAGCACAGGCGCGTGTTCATAGAACCGCGTGGTCTCACTCTCCACGGGCTGAGCTTACCTCAGCTTGTGCAAAGGAAACACTCCTTCAAATTCTTTCTTATGCTTAGGTTGCCCTTTCTAAAATTTCTTCTTTTGTTCGCTAGGCGACCAGATGGGACCCAAGAAGAACGCTCCCAAGAAGACCACATGCAGCTCGTCCTCCCAACAGTCCAAAGGAAATGAGGTGATGACAGACTCCCCAATCCCCGTCTTTGGGCTGGCCATGGAGCAGGAGCTCGAGGTGGCGCCAGATGCTTTTTTCGAGGCCGAGAGGATCGTCTCGAAGATCACCGACCAGGGGAGAGTGAATAAAATATTCCTCTCCCACAACATTGAGCTGGGGAGGGGCGCCCTAATCGCCCAACCTCCCCTAGAAGGTGAGCGGAGCTGCGCGCCGCTTGACGAGGAATATGTGGCTTGGAGTGACGAGCACTTCAAGGCTGGGGCCTTCCTCCCGCTGGACCAATACTTCGCCGACTTCCTCAACTACGTGAAGTTGGCTCCTTTCCAGCTCCCCCCCAACTCTTACCGTTTGTTGGCAGGGTTGAGATATATGTTCCTGAAACAGGAATGGGAGGTCCCCACTCCGGTGGACATCTTATATTTTTTCTTCCTCAAGGCCAGCCCGGAGCAACGGGGGCGATGCGACGGGTTCTACTACCTGACCCGCTTCCCAAACACGTCTGCGGTCATCGAGCTGCCCAGCCACCCCAATGACTTCAAAGACCAGTTCTTTATGTCCAAGGGGTTTCGCAACTGCGAACTTCATTACTTCAACCGTCCTCATAAGTGCCTTTTACTCTTAGCTCGTAAGTTAAGTATTGGTTAGCTCCCCTTTATCAGTTTCTGACTTAGAACAATTCTGCAGCCATTTTTGCGAGGACAGACAAGTCTGTGATCCTCGGGAGTCAGTACAAGACACTGGCGGGTTTGCCCCCCAGTGAAAAGGACTATCACCAGCTCATGACAGACGAGACGATGGTTGCGTGCAAACTGATCTCTCCGGGCCAGACTTTCGCCCTGAGGAGACCCCGGGGGCTTCCCCCGGCTCGCGAGATGAGGCCCATCCCCGAGGAGGAGGCCGCAGGGGAAGGAGAGGATGAGGATGAGGAGGACGAGGTGCTCCTCGTAAGGACGAGGAGGAAGCGGGCGCTGGAGGTCGCCCAAAGAACGGACGAGGAGAGGATCCGGTCTGGAGCAGCTGCAGGTCCCTCTGGGCAAGGTAATCCTTACATGTTCAGGGTCTTAGATAGGGCCACCGCCGATCCTCGGTTAGCTAGGTTTAATCCCAACCAGCCCGTTCAACGCCATCGAAACAACCCCGACCTCGACGTAACCCTACTCCAGTGTGTCGACCGGCTCGTACTGGATTACGAGAGTAGCCGCCCTAGGGGTACTGTAGTCGTAGACAACACCTTAGCCTTTAGGTCGGCCCTCTTTGAGGAGTATGGGACTAATCTCCGGTCGTGGCCCTCTCTTCGGGAGGGTACTGTAGCTCCGAGTCTTAGGCAGCTGTTTACCGAGTTTTTCGGAAACGAATACGAACGGAATAATAAAAAGACAAGAGCTATAGAAATGCAGAAATGTAAATAAACAAACAGTGTTTTTACGTGGTTCAGGCGTTAATGAGCCCTAGTCCACGAGTCGATGTTATTATACTTGTAGAGAATAACAGTCAAACAGCTGGTGTATAAGGAACTCACAACCTCACAGTCTTTCTCTCAGGTTCTCTTGGAGGAGATGAAGCTAGAGAGATTCTAGTAGAGTTCTTGCTATGTGATTTGTTGGCCGTCCCCCCTATTGTAAAATGAGGGGGTATTTATAGCTAGGGTTTTGGATTAGGGTTTTTCTCTACTCACATGAGTCTTAATTACACCAGCCATAAATAGGGGATACAATTACCGTAGTCACCTGGCTACCAGGCTCTATGTGGGTATATTTACGTGAAAGTATGGGGAATGCACAAAGGCAGCCGTCTTTTCCAAGTTGTCAGCGGAACAGTAGGAGAAATAGTACTTTTAGGCGTGCTGGGATGTGTGCGGCTTTGACCTGTCGGGCGTGTCAGGCGAGATTCTGTGTCAGGCGGATATCATTCCAACTATGCCTCCTCCACGACTCGACCGCCTGGTCTTGTTCCGTGCGAGGCACGGAACTGTTTCCGCGAAGACCACTTGAAGAGCTTCTCCTGGAAGGAGCTTCCCCGAAGGATCCCCCTTCGGGAGTCCAGGAGAGTTGACGAGCTTCCGTGTCGCGTTTGCTTGAAAGAGTAATCCGGACACTAAACGGGAGAGGCGAAGCCTTTCTGTCCATCCGCGAGCTCTGGTCACCTACCGTGAAAGACATTGATAATTCTGCTTCCCCGAGGATATCCATCTAAACGCTATCCGGAAATCTGGATAACATTTACCTCCCAAGGTCACGGAGCTTTGAGAGATCCGGGAGCTTGTACAGTCCTCCGGGTATTCCGGTTTCTTAGATTAGGCGAGGGGCCACCTCCTGTGTTCCTGGAAGGGTTCCTTTTTCCCGCCTGAGTGTTAGTATGAAAAAGAAAGGAAATTTCTTCTGTTTGAACTCAAATACTCAAGTGCGGCAAGGGCCACGCGTCATGCCGGGAATGGCTCTGCGACCAAGACGTGTGCGTGAGGCGACTGGTTGAGTATGCGTGCGTCAGGCATCTGAGTAATGATTTGACGGTTTTTAATGGTACACCGGGCTCGAGGTGGTATAATGATGGGAAATAAATACTTTATTCCCATCCGAGGAGTCATAAATAGGATCGTCGCTTCATCTCCAGCCGTTGGATCTGATGCACACGGAATGGGAAGATTGGGACCGTCCATTTGAGGAATTCGAAACGACTTCTTTCCTGCTATAAAAACGAGGGAACGGACCTTTCTTCCTCTTTACGCTTTCAAATTCTCTATCTTTCGGATTTTCAGATTCCCAAACCTTCGAACTCTCAGGCTTCCAAGCTTCCATTCCTTCGAACTTGCCACTTCTTTTTGGTAAGGAATCTAGAAACTTTTCTTTTGATTTGGCAGTGGGTTTATCCGCCGAAGTTCAGGGTCTGAATCGTCGTTCGTCTTTGCAGCTTTTACTTCTCGCGATCGTGCTGTGCAGTGATCCGGTTACTCCTTCAGTCTTCAACTACCCGAATACCAGTAAGTATTTCTACTTTGCTCTTTCCTCCCAAACCTTAGGTTGTTGGTAGTTGTTAGAGTTAAGTTTTCTACCAGTATCGTCTATGTGCATGCGTGAATAGGGCTTTGATAGGCATGCGATTGATGTGAGTCGATAAGTAATCTCTTTGCATGCTTTGACGATTTGCGTTGGAAAGTCGTTCCTTGTCTTGCTTGCGCTGTTCTGGTTTGCTGTTTTAGGGCATAAGCATGAACGCCTTTAGGGTGTCTTTCTCTGGAAAAACACTTCTCTCGGCGGGCTTAGGCTTGGAGTCTGAGTTTGGTTCCTTGCTGTCCTTCGGGTGGCATGGTGCCAACCCCTCGGCAAGCTCGGTGGGAGCCTCTCCAAGCAGTTTTCGGGGAGGGTCTCCCCGACGCCTTTGATACCGCTAGGGTATGACAAGGGTGCTGACTGCTTAGAGTGTTTTCTTCTTTGTTTCTTTTGTTCAGTGACGAACATCTCAAAGGAACAACTCCTCGCTGCGGCGGAGGCTGATTCTGCCCAGGAGAAGGGTTCCCCTGTCGCCGGCGCAAGGGGGAAAGGAAAGACAAAAGTGGTCGCGGCTAGCCCACCGACTACCAATAGTTCAATCTGGGAGATGGATCAGAAGCCGAACCTGTTCAGGAACTACGGCATGCTGGAGCTGTACTCCTCAGAGGCAGGCCTGAAGAACATCCCAGGCCTGATGTGGCACCGTCTGTCGGTGCTGGGCGAGTCGGCTAGTCAGAGCCACGAGGGTTTTGGTGCCTGGAGCTGGGCACACATAGTGTGTGGGGCGCACTTTCCCCTAAGAAGTTACTTTGCCAATTTCTGTGTGAAGGCGGGGATTGCCCCCTTCCAGTTGATTCCCCCCAGCTACAAGCTCCTAGCGGGGTGGTTCATCTTTTGCAAGTCCCGGAAACTGGAAGTTCCTACCCCGGAGGAGGTGCTGTACTTCTACGGGTTGAAGTCTCAGCCCATGAGGGGTCATTCAGACAAGGTGGGATTTTACAGGCTGGAGAGGCACCCAGACGTGATGTGTCCCACTTGTCATACCGCGAGGGTTCCAGACCTCCGGGAGTATTGGTTCCTGACGACTGGCTTCCCACTGAAGAGGGTGCCATCCCTATCTTTGGATTTCAAAATCCCTGGTAAGTGCTCCTTCCTCTCCTTTTCAACTTTGTTTCTTTGCATTTGATTTGCCTTTCGGGAGGATCTCTAATGCTTGTATTTGAATTTTGCAGAAGTCGTTCCGCGGACACCTCGCTGTGCGGAGATGATAAGGAGGTCCAAGTTCTACGAAGGGTTCTCGGAGGAAGAGTTGAAAGTGGAGGGACTTGTGACCTCCGAATCTTTGAGGGAGTATGGGCTACTCGCCTCTTTCCAAAACATTGAGCCAGTGAGTGGCAGGGGGCAAAGTCAGGTGTCAGCTGACATCCGGGAGCAGATTGCCCTGGAGCTGTCCAAGGTGATCAACCAAGCAGCCCGGGACGAGAATACTTTATCCCCTAGTTGGGCGGAGAGGTTCCCCGACCCCCAGCCGGAGGGAGAGGAGATCGAGGCTCGCCACGCCGCAGCTTACCCTAACGAAGGGACTCTGGGGCCTGGTACCTCCGGGAGAGGTAAGACTAGTTTTTGATTGATCCACACCCCCAGCCTGTCTGAGGTTTCCCGGACCTCTCAGATGGGGTTCGATCCCCGCTTCCTTAGGCTAGATCCATGTAGGATACCCTTTGACAGATATTGCGATAGGGTAGATGAGCTCCTCGGGTGTCTGAGTGACGGTAGTCTGCCAGAAGGTGTCATCATGGTTGACCCTTCTTCCCTCAGCATGTCATTCCCGGACTTCAAGGAGTACGGGAGCTTCCTGGAGCAGGAGGCGATGTTTTGTTTTGCTCGGGGAAGGCCATCCACGTTTCTCGTGCATGGTCGTCCCTTTCAAACTTTTCTTTTTCTTGTTTCTTGTTCCCTGCTGGCGGACTTGCTTGTGCTTTTATGTTGTTGATTGTCTTGTCTTCTGCTTATCTTCTTTCTCATTGCTTGTTGGTTCGTTAACCTTGCTTCGTATGTTTCTTGCAAAGTATCCAGAAGCCAAGATGTTGGGGAGAGTTACCTTGCTCATTAAGAAGGCTGCCACCAGCCAAGACCCGTCCAAGGGGAAAGGACGGAAGGCCAAGGCTGGTAGGGGAGGTAAAGCTGCCACCCCCAAGAAGACAAGTGGCGAGGCGCAAGCGTCTCCGGGGGTAGAGAAGTCTCCTGCCGACGGGCCTTCCGAGACTATGATGGTCTCGAGTAGCAGCAGCGACGGGGAAGGGCTTGTGTTCTCCGTGAAGACGACTGGGGTGAGCAAGCGTCCCGGAGGGGATGCTGAGGGCGCCGAGAAGAAACGCCTTAGACACTCTTCTCCCGGTCGAAGGCAACAACAATAGCAACGACAGCAACCACAACTACAACAACAGCAGCAACAAGAACAACAGAGACAATCACCAACGCCACAGCGGCAGCAACAACAACATCCAAACCAGCAGCAACAACAAAGGCAATTACTTCCGCTGCCGCAGCAGCAAAAGCAGCAACAACAACAAAGGCAGTCACCTCCGCCACCGCAGCAGCAAAAACAACAGACCGGGCCCTTAATACCCCGTCTGCCTCCTCCTCCAGCCCAAAGGGAGTCCACCCTTTCGGGGTCTCCTTCTTCTCAGCAAACAAATCTTCCTCTGCCTGGCCTGAAGTTCCACTTCCCGCAGAAACCAACCCGTTTCCCCGCTGCCCTCCTGGAGGGTGTAAGACGGGCCGATAATTTTTTGAAGAGGCGGTTGGAGGCTGAGAAGGCCATTACTCAGGGAAGGGCAGACAACTTGTCTGCCGTGAAGAGAGCTGAGTTGGCCGAGGGGGTGAGGTCTCTTCCCCCGGCTGGAGCGGTTTTGGATGGCCCAGCCTTGGAGAAGAGGCTGGTGCCTAGGCTTGGACGTGCATTGGCGCCGTTCGGAGCGGAGATGATGGAGGACATGGCCCTGAGCTTGTGCGAGCTCAATTCTGAGAAATGGGCCATCAGTAGCAGTAAGGATCCGCTGCTGCTGACACATGCCGTGAAGTAACAATTGTCCGGGGTAAGCCGTCAGTTAAGCTTTGGGATCATCTGTCTTAGCACATTTGGTTCTGCTTAACTCATTGTGTTGTCTTTCCATGCAGGCCTCTCTGATCGCGGAACGCTCGTTCCGGGAGGTGGGTGCAGTTCTGGTTCAGCTGGAGGAGAGCCAGGTGGCTCGCCAGGCCTTGGAGGCGGAGAAGCAGAAACTGACCCAACAGGCCTTGGAGGCTTCGGAGAAGATTGAACAGGCCCGGCGCACAGCTGAGGAAGAGGCGGACAAGAAATATCTTGCCAAATATCGAGAGTACCGGGCCAACGCAGAGAATGAGTTCAGACAGCGGTCGGATGAGATGAAGGCCGAAAACTCCAAGCTCCGGGAAGAGATGTCCCAAGCCAGGGTGGAGAAGGATACCTTGGAAGCCCGCTTGCAATCAAAAAAAGATCTCCTCCTTAAGCAGCAAGAGGTATATTCCACTCTTCAGAGTAAGCTGCACGAGGAGGAGCAACTTCATAAGAGGAGCAGGGATCTCGTGTCTATGCTGAAGTTGGGGCTCGCCGAGAAGGATAAAGAGATCGGAGCCTTGCAATTCACTGCCAGGGGGCATGTGACCGAGAAGCAATCCGTGCTGAACCAAAATAGGGAGCAGCGCAAGGAGATTGATTCTCTTAAGGGAGAGCGGGATGCCTCCAAGGCCGAGATGGACAAACTAAGGGCTCAATTAGCTGTCGCGGAGGCACAGCTGGCAACTTCCGAGGCGGAGCGCTTGAAGGAGAAGGAGGATGCCGAGGTGATACTGAACAGGACGATTAATATATCGCATGTGGTCCTCATGCATCAACTCTGGAAAGTGAACCCGGAGGTACTAGGCTATCTGGGAGAGGATGCCGACGCCATGAGGGAGAAGCTGCAGGTGTGGGATCAAGGCCCAGAGGTGTACGTCCAAACTTACAACATTGATGAACGTGCTGGAGCCCCTGAGGCGGGAGATCCCGGAGAGGCGGGGACCTCTGAACCTTCCCGCGATAAAGTTCCGCCTTCCAATGAGCCGACTCCGCCAGCCTCAGTTGAAGCCGATGTCCCCGAGGCCGCGGTCGTGGAAGCTGCAGCCACCCCCAATGCTTGAAGGGGTTTTATCTTTAATTATTTTTCATTTGAATTTTTCTTTGGGGCGAAACTCCTTGTACTCTTTTCTCATTGCAGACATATTTGCCATAATTATAGCATTCTCCTTTCTTTTCTGCCGAGTTCTTTATTTAACTTTGCGTTTAGGGTAGACTTTTATACGGTAGAAACTGCTGTAGGGGCGCATGAGGTTTTTGGTTCCAACGGCCAGAACCTATGCACTTCCAACTTAAAGCTCTAACGGCTGATGTCTTTTCCCACGTAGTTTCTAGGTTACGAAGGTTTCCTGGTTCCAACGGCCAGACTCCTTTCACCGTATTTTAGCTTTCCTAAGGCAAATAGCCAATCCCGGGACTTGTAGTTATACTGTTCGCTGGGATTGCTAAGGTGAGCCGTTCCATGGCTCGGAACGGGAGTTCTTTTGGTGAGCGTCGCTAGACTTAAGGTTAGATCTTTGCGAAGCAAAACTAACTGTCGTTGCGAACCTCATGGTGGCTGACTTCAGGGACCTGGCACGGAGCTCTGCGAGGCAAGGCTCGTTGCTGTCGGGGAAATTGCCATGCCCACCAGGTGCGATCCCGGAGCAGGGGCTTTGCGAAGCAAGGGCTGCTGTGAGTGGGGGATCGACCATGTCTGCTCCTGGAGCTGAAACTTGCAATGGTCGAGGAGCTCGCCATGCATTATTTTGTGAGATCCGGAGCTGGAGCCTGCGAAGCAAGGCTTACAACGGTCGCGGATCTTGCCATCTTTCGCCTTGCGGGACCCGGAGCTGGAGCTTGCGAAGCAAAGCTCTACAGCGATCGCGGAGTATTCTGCAAAGGACTTGTCAGGGAGTTGGGGGTGTTTCGGCGTAGCTCTCTGAACGTGCCCCAACCCCCAGTCCTGTTCATCGCTGGGCTACACAGGAGATAATTTTCATGATGCATAATGGCAGGCATTTCAATGGCAATTTTCACATAAACACATAATGCACACATGACACGTAATGCAAGCATGTTCATGGCAACAAATTAACCTAAGCTTAACAATTTAAAATTTTCAAACACAATGCTAGCACATAAGTGGTGTTCTGTGTATGTTTTTTTCAAGGGGCGTATGGCTATGCCTTAGCCATGTATCCCCCCCCAAGTGAGCGTGGGGTCCGGACGTCTCCGGACCACGTGGTCACTTGTTAAAACGCAGCTTTGAACACAGGGATAAAAAGTGCAGTAAAAGCGGAGTGAATCTCCCCATGTTTCATTAAATTAGCCTGCTAGGCACGTGTTTTACAACAGGGAGGATTATTTCCACATTTTTCACTTTTGCTAATTTCACCAAGGACTTCCGACTAGATAGTCCGGGGCCTACTGGTAGTAACGGCGGAGGTGCTCTGCGTTCCAGGCGCGTGGGACTTTAGATCCGTCGAGTCTCTTTAAGTGATACGTCCCATGGCCCACTTTTTCTTGTACTTCATAGGGGCCTTCCCAGTTGGGTCCGAGGACTCCCACTCCCGGATCCTGCGTAGCAGGAAATACTCTCCGGAGGACAAGATCCCCAACTTCGAATGTACGGCTCTTGACTCTTATGTTAAAGTGTCGGGCTATCTTGCCTTGGTACATTTTTAGTTGGACCTGCGACTGCTCCCGGAGCTCTTCGATCATGTCCAAGGACTCCTGGAGAAGGGCGTGGTTCCGGGTAGGGTCGTAGGTGTCCTGCCTGTGAGAGGGGATCATAGTTTCTACTGGGATGACGGCCTCGCAACCGAAGGTCATGGAATAAGGTGTGTGCCCCGTCGAAGTTCTCTCTGTTGTGCGATAGGCCCAAAGTACTCGCGGAAGTTCTTCCGGCCAGTGAGCCTTGCAGGCTTGGAGTTTTTTCTTCAACGTGGTCTTTAATATTTTGTTTACAGCCTCCACTTGCCCATTAGCCTGGGGTCTGGCGACTGCGGAAAAGCTTTTGATAATTCCATGCGAAGCACAGAAGTTCGTGAAGTGTTCACTGTCAAATTGCTTCCCGTTGTCGGACACAATTTTTCGTGGAAGCCCAAAACGACACACTATATTCCTGATGACAAAGTCCAGTGCTTTTTTAGATGTGACCGTGTTCATAGGTTCAGCTTCAGCCCATTTGGTGAAGTAGTCTACCGCGACTATGGCATACTTCACTCCACCCTTTCCAGTTGGAAGGGAACCTACTAGGTCAATGCCCCAAACGGCGAACGGCCAGGGGCTGGTCATTAAGGTAATTTCTGTAGGCAGCGCTCGCGGAACCTTGGCGTACCTCTGGCACTGCTCACATTTTCTGACATAATCCACACAATCCTTCTTCATGGTGGGCCAGAAGTATCCTTGTCGAAGGATCTTTTTGGAGAGGCTCAGCCCGGAGGTATGGTCGCCACAGAAGCCTCCGTGAACCTCATGGATGATGGCGCTGACTTCGGTTCCGGCAACACACCTAAGGAAGGATATGGACAACCCCCTGCGGTAAAGCCTTCCATCCATAACCACGTATCGGGGAGCTTGATACTGGAGCTTTCTTGCGTCAGCTTTATCAGTGGGGAGCTCTCCGGTGGTGAGAAATCTGAGGATGGGTCCTATCCAGGAATGGGAATGGTCGATGATGGTATTTACCCTCTGTGTCTCGGTAGTGGGTGCTTCTAAGTGCCCGATGGGCACCAGGCCATATTGTTCGATCTCCGGGTCTGTTGCAAGCTTGGCCAGCGTGTCCGCGAGTGAGTTCTGGTCCTGGGGGACCTGGCGGATTTGGTAGCCTTTGAAATACTGCAGTAGGCCGCGGGAGAGAGACATGTAGGCAGCCATTTTTTCGCCTTTCGTCTGGTATTCCCCGGATATTTGGTTTACCACAAGTAGGGAGTCGCTGTATACTTCGATTTTTTGGGCTCCGACGTCTCTGGCCAGTCGTAATCCAGCTAACATGGCTTCGTGTTCTGCCTCGTTGTTGGATGTTGGGAACGCGAAACGGATGGCGCTCTGGAGCTGATGCCCTTGGGGAGATATTAGGATGACCCCTGCTCCAGCTCCTTTTTCATTTGAGGCTCCGTCTACATAGACCTTCCATGTGGGAAGTTCCGGGACAGGATCTTCCGGGAGGTCATTCATTCCCGAGCATTCCACAATAAAGTCCGCGAGAGCTTGTCCTTTTATGGAAACACGTGGTTGGTAGTGGATGTCGAACTGGCTCAGTTCCATGGCCCACTTAAGCAATCTGCCAGAAGACTCGGGTTTCTGCAAGACTTGTCGGAGAGGGTGGTTGGTGAGTACTTTGATGGTGTGCGCCTGGAAATATGGCCTTAGCTTCCGCAAAGCAATTAGCAAGCAGAGGGAGAGTTTTTTGATCATTGAATATCTGGACTCAGCGTCCAGTAACCTCTTGCTTACGTAATACACAGGGAGCTGGATACGGCCATCTTCCCGGACGAGAGCGGCACTCACTGCGTGCTCTGTCACAGCTAAGTATAAGAACAACGCCTCTCCTTCGACAGGTTTGGACAGAATGGGAGCTCGGGTTAAATGTTCCTTGAGGTGTTGGAAGGCTGCTTCGCATTCGGGGGTCCACTCGAACTTCTTGTTTCCTCGCAACACATTGAAGAAGGGGATACACTTGTCAATGGCCTTGGATACGAAGCGGCTGAGAGCAGCTATCCTTCCGGTAACGCTATGGACATCCTTATGCTTCTGGGGGGAAGGCATATCTATGAACGCCTTAATTTTCTCAGGGTTGGCTTCCACTCCGCGGGAGCTGACAATGAAACCGAGGAACTTCCCAGACGAGACCCCGAAAGTACATTTCTTTGGATTCAGTTTCATTACATACTTTCATATCACGGCGAAAGCTTCCTCAAGGTCGTCACTGTGGTCCCCGGAGGTCTTGGATTTTACCAACATGTCGTCCACGTACACCTCCATGTTCCTCCCCAGTTGGTCCTTGAACATCCTGTTTACTAGACGCTGGTACGTCGCCCCAGCATTCTTCAAACCGAAAGGCATGACCACGTAACAGTAGACACCCTTTTCCGTGAGGAAGCTGGTGTGTTCCTGGTCCGCGACATGCATCTTGATCTGGTTGTATCCGGAGTACGCATCCATGAAGGATAAGAGTTCGTACCCGGAAGTAGCGTCTACCATCTGATCGATTCGCGGAAGAGGGAAACAATCTTTCGGGCAGGCTTTGTTTAGGTCCGTGAAGTCAATGCACATTCTCCAGGACCCATCGGGTTTCGGGACCAGAACTGGGTTGGCCAACCACACGGGATAGTGTGACTCCTGGAGAAAGCCTATGGACATCAGCTTGTCCACTTCAGCTTTGACGGCTTCGGCCCTCACTGGGTCTAACGGCCTCCTCTTTTGGCGAACTGGAGTTGCAGATGGGTCTATGTTGAGTGCGTGGCACGCAACATTAGGATTAATCCCCGTCATATCAGCGTGGCACCATGCCAGGATATCCTGATTATTCTTCACAGTGGCCACGATCTTATCTCGAATGGCCGACGGCAGGTTTTTCCCCACCTGAATGACTTTGGTGGGATCTCCCGGGTTGAGGATCACCTTTTCGACTTCCTCCATCGGTTCTATCGCTTTCTCGATCCCCACTCTTGGGTCGAGTTCGTCAAAGTATGCCCCTTGAGCACCCCCAATTTCTGGCAATTCTTCCGCCAAAGGAACGGCAGCAACCGTCTCCTGGACCGTGTAGACGGATCGGACGGAGACGTTATAACAGCTTCGTGCGCTTCGTTGGTCTCCTCGAAGGGTGCCGATACGCCCATCGTCGCATGGAAACTTCAAGCATAAGTGGCGTATTGAGGTTATGGCCCCACAATCGATTAGGACCGGTCGGCCTAGGATGGCATTATACGCCGTGGGGCAGTCGACCACCACGAATGTGCTGTGCTTGAAGACACAAGCGTCGCTTTCTCCTCTGAGGGTGACTGGAAGTTGAATTTTGCCTAGTGGCATGAGTGCATCCCCATTGAACCCTTGAAGCTGGATGGGGCATGGGGTCAGGTCTGTCTCGGTTAATCCGATCACGTGGAAGGCCGCTTTGAAGAGGATGTTTACGGAGCTTCCGTTATCGACCAAGATCCGTGAGACCTTCTTATTGGCAATCTGGGCTTCCACCACGAGGGGATCGTTGTGGGGGAAGTGCACATGTCGGGCATCGTCCTCCGTGAAGGTGATGGGAAGGTCCATCATTCGGGGACGTTGAGCAGGTGATTGAACCAAGGCGCACATTTCCCCGGTGTGTTCTAACTCCCTCAAATACCTCTTCTGGGAGTTGCGGGTGCTTCCGGCAAGGTGCGGTCCTCCGGAAATGGTGGCTACGTGTCCGTCAACGGGTGGCGGAGCAAGGCCGGGTGGATATGGGTTGCCAGGTCCTGGAGCCAACAAGGCAATGGGTGCCGGAGCGGTTGGAGCAGGAAGCGCTGGGAACTGAGACCCGGGAGCTTGGGGGTGACCGGCTCCAGGAGCGCTAGCGGTCCCCCTCTGTCCCGGGGAATATGCAGCTCCGTGAACTATTCCCTGTCGGGGATAGATAATGGGTATCCTCACCCACTGACCGAGGTGTCCCGCTCTTGCCAGGGACTCGATCTCATCCTTCAGCTGAAGGCACTCGTTCGTGGTGTGCCCCACGTCTCCGTGGAACTCACACCTCTTATTGGAGTCTCGCGGACGCCTTCCTCCGTGAGACACTTTCGGGGGCTTCCTGTAGTTGACCATATTACAGGTCGCCCGATAGACATTCTCTGGCGAGTCTATCAAACTGGTATACTCCGTGAACTTGGGCTCATAGTCCTTCCGGGGTTTCTTTGAATGATCTCCCCGGTTGGAGTTTCTTCCGCTTCGTTTACTCCGCGATTGGCTCAAATTTCGTTCTGGGCCTTCCGCTTGCGTCTGCGGCAGGCCAGGAGCGATACTACATCCGGTTTGTACAGCTCCGTACCCAGAGAAATGGGTTTGACTCGGTGTCTGAGCAGACGCAGAAGGCCCATACACACTTGGAGTGAATTGGGCTCCTGGAAGCGTGAGGGCTGGTGCGGGAGCTTGCGAAGCAAAGCTCGGCGCAGTCACGGAAGGCGTTGGAGCTGGGGAACTCCAAAGGCCTGCTGGTAGGCATCCTCAAGGTTGATGATTCCCTGAGCTTTTGACATGAATTTGGACAGCGTTTCTGCCCGTCTCCTTTGCATTTCCCCCCATAGCAGGGAACCGACAGTAAGGCCCGATTGAAGGGCGATCAGCTTCATGTCATCGCTGACCTTGGTCTTTGCAGCAGCTTCCATCATTCTCTGAATGAAAGCTTTTAGGTTCTCATGGGGTAGCTGCTAGATGTTGGTTAAGGAACCAACCTCCATGTCGTGGTCTCGGGCAGCAATGAACTGCCTTCTGAACGCGGACTGTAGCTCCTTCCAACTGTGGATGGATCCGGGAGCTAATCTTTTCAACCAGTCCTCCGCGGACTTGGTAAGGGTGAGTGAGAAGCACATGCATTTGGCATATTCACTGACGCGCGCCACTTGCATCATTTTGTTGTATTTAGCTAGATGGGTGCGCGGGTCTGTCCTCCCCTCATATAATTCTATGTGGGGCATTTTGAAGTTATCTGGGAGGGACGTTTCCGCGATCCTCCGAATACATGGTTCCGGGTCTTCCTCCTCAGAGTCTGACAGGGCCCCACTTTGCTTCCGGACCAGCTTGGTCAAGGCAGCAATCTGTTCCTCGAGCCTCTTTGTATCACTCTTCGGGAGGTCACGTCCCCGGAGCTTGTCATTAATATGATTTCGGAGGTCATCTCCGCGAGGCCGGGCCTTTTCTCCTTTGGCCTTTTCATACTTGGCCTCCAACCTTCTTCTTAGGTCCACCATGGACCAGCTATCTTCGGAGTGCGAGTTCGCAGCCCGACCGTCCTGGTTGACGGAATCACTGGGGCGGTTGTTCCTTCCCCTAGGCCTGGGTGCCTTAGCACCAGGCCCTTTAGGCACGGAGTGCCCCCTTGGGGCTGAAGGACGTCTGGGCTTAGGAGCGCCAGAGACCTTCTACGCGCGGGGGGGGCAGTCGGCCTGGTGATTCACGCCTTTAGGAGGTGCAGGGGCGTCAGCGCGCACAGGCTCTCCAACTTTTTCTTTACCCTTGTTAGGGGCGGCTTTGGATGGTCCAGCAGCGGCTGGATCCGGCATAGTGGCATCAGCACCACCTAAAACAGAGGCGTCCTCGTCCGAGTCGCCTAGGTCTCCGAACTTGCTTTGGAGGCGCTCCATCATGCGCTGCATTTTTTCGGAGACGCGCTCCTGCTCAGCAAGCTTGGCCTTAGTGACCACCATTTCTTCGGCTACTTGGACCAGCTCTGGATCCTTCTCATAGTAGCAGCCGTCCTTGTAATAACCGTCTTGGACATACTCTTCTTCGTCTTCTAAGTATGTCGTATCTTCAGTACTGACCCGATCCTGGCGGGATGTCGGGTCTTCACCTTGGTAGTCCAAGGGTTCGTTTTGTACCGCATCTTCCATCATAGTATCGGGGTTGACCCTAGCATTTTTGTCAACCGCGGATTTTCTCGTAGTCACCATCTTTTTAGCACGGAGTGAATACAAAAAACGTACACAGAAAAAGAGCTGACTAACAACTTCCTACAGCTCTCAATGAAAGCACCAAAATGTTTACCGAGTTTTTCGGAAACGAATACGAACGGAATAATAAAAAGACAAGAGCTATAGAAATGCAGAAATGTAAATAAACAAACAGTGTTTTTACGTGGTTCAGGCGTTAACGAGCCCTAGTCCACGAGTCGATGTTATTATACTTGTAGAGAATAACAGTCAAACAGCTGGTGTATAAGGAACTCACAACCTCACAGTCTTTCTCTCGGGTTCTCTTGGAGGAGATGAAGCTAGAGAGATTCTAGTAGAGTTCTTGCTATGTGATTTGTTGGCCGTCCCCCCTATTGTAAAATGAGGGGGTATTTATAGCTAGGGTTTTGGATTAGGGTTTTTCTCTACTCACATGAGTCTTAATTACACCAGCCATAAATAGGGGATACAATTACCGTAGTCACCTGGCTACCAGGCTCTATGTGGGTATATTTACGTGAAAGTATGGGGAATGCACAAAGGCAGCCGTCTTTTCCAAGTTGTCAGCGGAACAGTAGGCGAAATAGTACTTTTAGGCGTGCTGGGATGTGTGCGGCTTTGACTTGTCGGGCGTGTCAGGCGGGATTCTGTGTCAGGCGGATATCATTCCAACTATGCCTCCTCCACGACTCGACCGCCTGGTCTTGTTCCGTGCGAGGCACAGAACTGTTTCCGCGAAGACCACTTGAAGAGCTTCTCCTGGAAGGAGCTTCCCCGAAGGATCCCCCTTCGGGAGTCCGGGAGAGTTGACGAGCTTCCGTGTCGCGTTTGCTTGAAAGAGTAATCCGGACACTAAACGGGAGAGGCGAAGCCTTTCTGTCCATCCACGAGCTCTGGTCACCTACCGTGAAAGACATTGATAATTCTGCTTCCCCGAGGATATCCATCTAAACGCTATCCGGAAATCTGGATAACAGCAGCATGTAGAAGAGTCTAGTCCCGAACCAGATCCAAACCCAGAACCTGCTCCAGCTAACGAAGTCATTGTCTTAGATTCCCCCACAAGAGCTTCGGGGCCGATGGTCGTGACCATAGATTCCTCTTCTAACTCGGGGGGTAGGATCCCTTTCAATATATATACTTGAGTTCTGCTTTTTCCCCCTTATTTTTGTTCTTGCATAAATGCTTACTTGTATACTAATGTTGTCTTTGTTTTGCCAAAGGAAATGTCTCAGCCCGGGAACAGAGACCTGCGAGCTATGTTCACCGGAGGGAACTCTTCTGCTGGAGCCTCTGGGCCCAAAATGAAGAAGCTCCGGGTGGCGAAGAAAGCCGCTGGGACCCCAACCAAGTCCCCTGCAAAGGGGAAAGACCAGACCCCAGCTGCCCAAGCCAAGGTACCTCCACCTACTGCCGCAGTGGAGAAGATGCCCCCGCCCCCTCCACGAGCTCCGGCCTTTGTTCGGGATATGGAGATGGAGCCCGGGACTTTGGTAGCTGCGACCACCAAGGTGCGCATTCTGGTGGACCCCTAGGCCCTGGAGAAAATTCGTGATGTCTTTCGGGGGACGGTGTACGAGACGGCGACCTACACCATCGACCACTAGTACGGGGCCACCGAAAGGGACCTGCGGGTAATCGAGATAAGGAGCCCGAAGAGCATGATGGAGTCTTCACTGGGAATGGCTCTAACGGTAAGCTGGCTTTGCTCTTTTATACTTTGGTTACCATGCTTTGTCTTGTCTCTCTTTTTTTTTTTTTCTAAGGCAGTTGCTTCTTTGTTTTGTAGGGCGCTCTGGCTCTTCACCGGAGCATATCCAGGTCTAAGGCTCAGCTCGAGGACATGAGGGGCGAGCATGAGGCGGTTTTGGCCGCCCTGCAGGCGGCTCAACAGCAGGAAAAAGAGGCCAAGGATGCCTTGGCGGCTGCGCGGGCTGAGCTGGACGCAGCCCGTCCTAAGCTTCAAGAGGCCGAGGCTACCAAGGCCACCCTTGCTGCCGCGGTGGCCGAGCTGGACTCTGTGAAGACTGGAGCCGAGGAGGCCAAGGCCGCCTTGGTAGCGGAGAAGGCAGCTTCCAGCTCCGCCATGGAGGACATGCTCTACCATTGTTGGGTCTTCAACTCGGACGGCGACTTCTCCTTTTTAGGAGCAGACTGGGAGGACTTCCGAGAAGGGTTCAAAGCTCGCCTCCAGCAAAAGGCGCCTTCTGAGACTGTGGAGGCCTCCATAGTGGCCGAGTAGGAGGGCGAGATGGCGACCTCCACGGAGCAGCCCGGTGGAGCCTAGGGACTTTCATTTTTTATTTTTACATATATATATATATTTTTTAACTTTGTATGAGGTTTTTCTCACCTTGAGACATTTGGTTTTAGTCAATTTTTTATTCTATGCACCTTAGTTTGCTTTTCTTTTTCGTGGTGCCATGATTGATACTCTTATATTTTTCTGGGAAAAACATATTAACCAATCTCGATCCAATTTTTAAGACAAATCCTGGTTGAATCCCGGACCTTGCTTTAAAAACTTAGTTCGCGTTAATTCTTTGACTAATATCTTGTGCTTTTTAAGAAAAACATTGATTAATCAATTTGAATCAACTTCTAAGTTTTAGGACCTGGTTATGTCCAGGACGTTATTTTGAAAACTTAGTTCGCGTTAATTCTTTAACTAATGTCTTGTGCTTTTTAAGAAAAACACTGATTAATCGATTTGAATCAACTTCTAAGTTTTAGGACCTGGTTATGTCTAGGACGTTATTTTGAAAACTTAGTTCGCGTTAATTCTTTGACTAATGTCTTGTGCTTTTTAAGAAAAACACTGATTAATCAATTTGAATCAACTTCTAAGTTTTAGGACCTGGTTATATCCAGGATAGGACTTAGTTTGTGTTAATCCTTCATCAATATGTCGTGTTTTTTAAGAAAAACATCGACCAATCGATTTGAATAAACTTCTAAGTCTTTAAGGCGACCTGGTTATATTAGCCAGGTACCATATGCCCCCCAAGTAATTAGGAAAGGGTCTTTCGTGGTTACTTGAGATTACATTTGCAAATATACACAATAATGAAAGAAGATTTAATTCTCATTGCTTAATACATAAGAAATGTCCTTTCTGAGTAAGCCTTACAAGGGTGTCATTGATAATACTTCTTCAAGTGGATGGCGTTCCACGCTCGTGGGACCGCTTCTCCATTAAGCCGGGCTAACTTGTAGGTTCCTTCCTTTATGACCTCGGCTATTTGATAAGGCCCTTCCCAGTTCGGTCCCAGTACTCCATCTTTGGGATCCTTGCCGGCTAAGAAGACTCTCCTAAGGACCAGGTCGCCAATGCTGTCTACTTTGCTGGTAATGCGCGAGCTAGAGCTGTGACTCTTCTCGCCTTTCATCAATCAGGTCGAGGGATGAGCAAAGTAGTTCATGATTGCGATCCTGGTCATATGCCTAGACTCTATGAGAATATACCTTTAACTCAACAGGAAGGACCGCCTCGCTCCCAAAAGCCAGGGAGAAAGGAGTATGCCCCGTAGAGGTCCGATGTGAGGTCCGGTATGCCCATAGAACCTAGGGGAGCTGTTCTGGCCGGACCCCCTTGGCTTCGTCCAACCTCTTCTTAAGGCTCGCCTTTAGCGTCTTATTGACAGCCTCGACCTGGCCGTTCGCCTGAGGATAGGCCACAGAGGAGAAACTTTTCATGATGTCGTACCTTTCACAAAATTCGGTGAAGAAGTCGCTGTCGAATTGAGACCCATTGTCGGATACGATTTTCTTGGGTAGCCCGAATCGGCAGATAATGGCCTTGACTACAAAGTCGAGGACTTTCTTGGAAGTGATCGTTGCCAAAGGCTCTGCCTCAGCCCACTTTGTGAAGTAGTCGATGGCCACCACAGCGTAGCGGACCCTGCCCTTTCCAGTAGGGAGGGCACCAACCAAGTCGATTCCCCAGACTGCAAATGGCCATGGGGAGGAGATCATCTTCAGCTCGACTGGGGGAGCTCAGGCAATTGTGGCGAATCGCTGGCACTTGTCGCATTTCTTGACATACGAGATCGAGTCCTTTGATAGAGTGGGCCAGTAATACCCTTGCCTTAAGACTTTTAGGGCCAAGCTTTGCCCCCCAGTGTGATCCCCGCAAAAACCCTCGTGCACTTCCTGCAAGATGGCCTTCGCCTTGCCTGGCAGAACACATCGCAGGAGAGGTAGGGAATTCCCACGTCGGTACAACACCCCATCTATTATCGTATACCTTAGGGCCCGGTACAGTACCCGTCGTGCGTCATTACGCCCTTCGGGTAACTTTCCATTGGTGAGATACTCGAGGATGGGAGTCATCCAGGTCGGTCTGGCGTCAATCATCTCGATCTCCGCCCCGACCTCTTCTATACTTGGTTTTTCTAGGAATTCCACCGGTACTAATCCCAGTGTCTCCGTCTCCCCGGAGGTAGCGAGCTTGGCGAAGGCATCTGCGTTAGTGTTCTGCTCTCGAGGTATCTACTCGATTGAGCCTCATTCAAATGCGGACAGCTTGAATTTTACCTTGGCCAGGTAAGCAGCCATCCTGGCTCCTCGTGCTTGATATTCACCTAGGACCTGGTTTACCACGAGCTGGGAATCGCTGAAGCACTGAACGAAGCTGGCCTTCAGCTCCTGGGCTATCCTTAGCCCGGCCAGCAAAGCTTCGTATTCGGCCTCGTTGTTGGAGGCCTTGAATCCGAATCTCAAAGCCGAGTGGAATATATGCCCTTCTGGGGATATCAAAATGATTCCAGCTCCGGAGCCGTTCTCATTGGATGAGCCATCCACGAAGATCTTCCATGACGCCTGGGTCGAGGTGACCTGGGGTGACCCTTCCACAGGATCCTCCCTGAATCCTGCGCACTCTGCCAAAAAATCGGCCAAGGCTTGACTCTTTATAGCAGTTCGTGCAGTGTACAAAATCTCGAACTGACTGAGTTCGATGGCCCATTTCAACAGGCGTCCCGATGCTTCAAGTTTTTGCAAAACCTTCCTTAAAGGTTGATTGGTCATGACGTGTATTGAGTGGGACTAAAAATACGGCCTGAGCTTTTGGGAGGCCGTGATAAGACAGCGCCAACTTTTCCATCAACGGGTATCAGGATTCGGCCTCGAGAAGTCTCTTGTTGATGTAGTAGACCGGTTTCTGAACCCGGTCTTCCTCACGAACCAATACGGCACTAGCTGCATCCTCTGTGACAGCTAGGTAGAGGAAAAGAGGCTTTCCTACCTTTGGTTTGGACAATACGGGCGGCTCAGCCAGATGTGCCTTCAGGTCGAGGAAAGCACCCTCGCACTCCTTGGTCCACTCAAACTTCTTATTTCCTCGGAGCAGGTTGTAGAATGGCAGGCACTTGTCGGTGGATTTTGAAATAAACTGATTTAGGGCTGCCACCCTTCCTGTCAGGCCTTGAACGTCCTTACACGACCTGGGTGAGGGAAGCTCGAGCAATGGCCTGATCTTATCGAGGTTCGCCTCAATTCCTCTAGTGTTGACAATGAAACCCAGGAATTTTCAAGACGCGACCCCGAAAGTGCACTTCTGAGGGTTAAGCCTCATGTCGTATTCTCTTAGTATCTTGAAGCATTCTTCCAGGTCGGAAACATGGTTATCGACAGTCTTTGACTTGACTAGCATGTCATCAACGTACACTTCCATGTTCTTCCCGATCTGGTTGGCGAACATTCTATTCACTAATCTCTGGTATGTAGCACCGGCATTCTTCAGCCCGAACGGCATGACCTTGTAACAATAGACGTTAGTCAGGGTCATGAAGCTAGTGTGCTCCTGGTCCGCCGGATTCATGGCGATCTGATTATAGCCTGGGTACGCGTCCATAAAGGACATGAGCTTGTGCCCCGCCGTGGCATCCACCAATTGGTCAATCCTTGGCAAGGGAAAGCAATCTTTAGGGCAGGCTTTATTCAGGTCGGAGAACTCGATGCAGGTCCGCCATTTCTCGTTGGGCTTCGGGACTAGCACGGGGTTGGCGACCCAAACCGGAAACTTGGCTTCGCAGATAAAGTCGTATTTCTTGAGCTGGGCTACTTCTTCTTCTAAGGCCTCAGCCCGAGTTGTTCACAGGCGCCTCTGTTTCTGGGACTTTGCAAGAACGCTCTGATCCAAATGAAGGGTGTGCATGATGACATTTGGACTGATTCCCACCATGTCCTCGTGTGACCATGCAAACACATCCAGGTTATCCTACAGAAATTTGATCAGCTCCGCCTTCATCTTGCCACAGAGGTTTTTCTCGAGCTTAACCATCCGTGAAGGATTTTGTGGATCGATATTTACTTCCTCGAGCTCTTCAATAGCTTGGAGCTCGGACTTGTCCTCACCTATTCGGGGGTAAATATCCTCACTTAGGACGATACTTTCCCCCTCGGCGCTCTGAGGTTTTTCAATCTCAAGATTAGGCAAAGGTTCCTGAGATTCCTCTTCTCCACCTTGGATGGCCATGGTTAGCTGCCCGGGTTTCGATTTTCCCTTCATGGAAATGCTGTAGCATTCCCTGGTAGCAAGCTGATCGCCACGGACCGTGCATATCCCCGTGGAAGAAGGGAATTTCAGCGCGAGGTGGTGAACGGAGGTGATGACTTCAAAAGCTATAAGTGTAGGTCGGCTGTAACGACCCAAATTCGCTAATAAGGCTTAAGAGCCTTGATTAGTGTGCCAGGAGGGCAGGTTGGGATTTATGTGTGATTTTATGAATTAAATGCATGGTTATGATTTTAAGCATGTTATTTGACTATTTGTTTATCTGAGATGCATGACTATGTATACTAGTATGCATGTAAGCCCGGATCGTGTTAGAAGGGCGTAAATGTAATTTTGGCCATGATTGGCATAACGGTATTGATATGTGATAATTGTATTATGTGAATTGTACCACGTGGGTGTGGTTGTATTATTGTGATGCACGTGCCGAGACGGTCCTAGAGAGCTAGTTAACTCAAGAGTTGCAACGGGATTTCTGTACCCGGCTCGGGAGGAGCCTAGGGGTACCTCGGGAATTTTATGGTTAAGTTGAGATTTAGCGGGTAATGGTTATTGGAGATTTAGTAACCTGGGTAACCATTAGTTACTGCTGAGAGTAACAACTTTTAGAGAGAAAATGGTAGAAATGAAATAGAAATGAAAGGACTTAAGTGCCCTTGAGGTTTAAGTAGGAAAAGATAGGCAAGGAAGGGTAAAGTGGTCATTTGGCAAGGTTAATAGACAAATTTGGGCTGTGTATATGGGGTGTACGGTTTGGGGCTTATTTATGTTTAGTCTTGATAGAGTTTGAAGAGAAGAGAAATGAGAGGGAAAAGCTAGGGCATGAGGAAGAAGAAGAAGAAGAAGAGAAGGAGAAGTGGGAGTCTAGGAAGGGGTCAAGCAAGCCTTGTGTGGATTCTCCATTGGAGGTAAGAGCTTTATACATACCTAAGTTTTGATTTCTGTTTTGAATTGTAAAATCTAGAGCTTGAGTTAGTTGTTTGAGTTTTGGGATGAGTTGCTGAAAATAGGAATCAATGGGTGTGAATCTTGGGTGTATTGATGTTTTGAGCTTGAATCTTGAGTTATGGGTGGTTATATGGTCTATTTGATGTTTGAAATTGATTTTGGGGTTTGGGTATTGGTTTAGTATGATTTGGGAAGGTTCTAGCTCGGAGAAAACGCAGGAGAAAACCCAGAATTCTGGGTCTGCGAAGGCGTGCCGCGACACAAGTTTTTCGTGCCGCGGCAAGGGAGCCTCTGGCTGGTGGGTGCCGCGGCACAAGGATGTGGTGCCGCGGCACAAGGCAAATTTCATGGCATCATTTTTTGGCAATTTTAGGCCTTTGCTCCGGGGGTTCGGGGGATGACTCCGGGGTGTTGTTTTAAGGTTTTAGAAGTCCCGAGAGTGCGGGATTGGTCCCGGGAAGTGGTTTTGGGTTGATTAGTATTGAGGGATGTTTCTTGTGTGTTGTGACTAGGTTGTTGGTGAGGCTCGTGCTTGAGGACCGTGCTCACGGCTTAAGTGCATCAGGAGGCTCGGTGTGCAGGTAAGAAAACTATAACACCCAAGGTTAGGGCATGGCCCCAGATTGTATTATGTGCAAATGTTTAAACCTTAAATGAATCATGATGTGAGTGAATGATTATTTTGAATGTACTATATGTGTGATTATGATGAAATGAGCGGCAAGGGCCGAGTACGGCGTAAGCCGGGGCGGCCGTGGGCCGGGTACGGCATAAGCCGGGGCGGCCGTGGGCCGAAAGTAACACCTAGCACATGGGATGCTATATTCAGGGTGGGACCCAAGAGATACATGAGTTATCCTCGCGGTGAGAACCGATACCCCAGGCTTCGGTAAGGCTCTGGGGCGGCATGGCCGTGTTTGCTTAGTCTAATGATTGACTTGTTTAATTGTGGATTATCTGTTATGATAAACTGTATACGTTGCATATGTTATGTTCTGCATGAGTTTTCTTGCTGGGCTTCGGCTCACGGGTGCTCTGTGTTGCAGGTAAGGGCAATGATTGAGTCAACCAACCATGAGTACGGAGAGCGTGAAGCGATGCGTACATGTTTGGCCTGCCCGACTGCTTTGGTTGGGGGTTTATTCGAAAATGGCTGTAATAATCTATGATTTTGTAACTGATCAACTGTAAACTTATTTCATGATGTAAATAGTTTTCAAACCTTATTTTGGGATCCCAATTGTTTAAATACTAGAAGTTTTTATTGAGTCAACGCATTTTCAAAGAGTACAGCCTTAACTTTTTATTAGTCACACTTTTGTTTCAAAACCTCGGTTAGCGAGTTCATTGCACTGTTTTGTCTTAAAACTCACTTAGTAACGGCTCTAAGGATGTAGGGCGTTACAACTTGGTATCAGAGCGAGCCAAGGTTTATTGGTTCTGGAGATCGACCGAACATGTACGCTCGCTGTCAGTGACAAGCTCGACTCAGGGTTGGTTGGTATGAGTGATGGACATGTCTAAATATATGTTTGAATGCCTGTTTGCCTGCTTATTTATATGGAGCATGAGGAATGAAATGACATATGCATGAGATACTGATAGGGCCTGGCCCTTGACTATTGCATGTTGGGATTGATGCATGCTGAATAATACTATTATGTATGTGGATGAATATTGGCATAATGGTTCGCATATTGAGTGTATGTGGTTAATTTTCTGGATTTAATTCATTAGTTATATTTGTATATTGGCTTGTTTGAAGCATGATAAGTATGGATTTACTTAGTAATGATTGAATCTGGTAGCTAAACGTATATCATTGTGGATTTGACCTAGTATATGCTTGTGTGTGCATTATACCTGTGGATATTTGGATTTAGTTGTGAGTTGGTTCAGAGTATGAACCTCTGAGTTCAGGAGTTTGGTCGGTTTTGACGGATGAACTTGAGTTGTTGGTTCCTAGAAGGGTTTTGTGGATGTGATATTGTGTTGAAAGGGGGTTTTAGATATAAGTTGGAATTGAGATCTCCAGTTACCCCTGAAAGTAGCAGCAGAGGATCACTAGTGTGTGAGTTAGCTGTGGAGTTTGTTAGTTGAGATGGGATAGAAGAACAGTGGATTCCTTTGGGGAAACTAGCTGATTCCGATGTGTTAACAGTAAGGTTACCAGTGTTGGTTTACTGTGAGGTATGGACAGATAAAGGTATTACATGAGAGGTTTAAGGGGTGTTATCCTCGGGTTTTGAGGAGAGCTCGAGTTGGCAAGGGATTTATCAATAGACGAGCAGAGTTAATTCCACCCTTGGTTAAGGGGATGAGGGATCCTGATTAGAGGGTCGTGTTAATGTTGAGGCAGAGAGGTACCCGGATTTGGTACTCGGGCTGAGGTACTGGCTTAATGGGTTTGGAAGGACCTATATGATGAAAGGTTAGAAGAGATTTTAAAGACATGATTTGCACCATGGGGATTGGTGGGCTTATAAGTTTGGCTTGGACTGTTGGGGGTAACAACAGTGTAAATCAATGGGTTTGGTGATCTGGGTAATTCATTTCGGAGAGTTATACTGATGGATGTATCCGGAATTGATGACGACCCATTTAAGGATTTAAGATCGGGAATAGTCTAAGGTATTTGGGCTGCTCTGAGGTATGAGTTTATCGTCTGCATGTGGATGGCGGAGAGGGCCATGTTGTTCGAGGAACTGATGGTTGATGTTTAGAGCATGAGTGATAGAGCCGCAAGGGTGGTGCTTCCTTTGATGGAATTAGTAAGGATAGATTTGTGATAATCAAGTTAAAGGGACCCCGGATAGTTCTATGGCTTCTAGTTTGCCAAAAAGGGGGAAAAGTCTGATTGATAAGATGGTACTTGTGGTGATAGAACGCAGTGAGGTCGGATTCTCACTTTTGAGGGGAAAGGACCCCAGACAGTGCTTGGGCACCTAATTTGAGATTTGAAAGAAGTTTGGTTACTAAGGTGGTTGTCAAGATGGCGATAGGAACCAGGGAGGTTATTGGTATACATGAGGAAGAGGATGCCACCTGAGAGGAGGCCAGGTGAGGGCATGACTTCTACGTAGAATGACTCGAGATGTTAGGATGGATTTCCCATGGTGCGGGAAACGGAGAACTGGAATGCATCGATACATTCGAGGTTCGAGGCTGAGTCCTCAAGGATGAGCATTTAACTGACGAGCTTATGCTTTGGACATGTAACGAACTGGAAGGGGCTCGGTGTTGGGAATGTTCCGAGAGGGAGATGGACATAGAGAGGTTGCCTCAAAGGTGCCATTTGAGAGGCCGAGGACAGTAATACTTATTGAGAAGGAATTAGAAACTCTGGCAGATGAATTGTTGAGGATATCATCTGGAGTACGTAAAGGAGACAGAGCTGATCAGTGGAAAAATTACGTGGGTATGTAAAGAAAGATTTAGGGGATACTTCAAGGTCAGACTACAGATAGGATCGGTATAAGGAATGTCGTAAAAGACGGTTTTGGCCGACAAAAAGTCTATTGAAGCAATCGAAGGAATCTGAGCCTGGTGTAGCCAGTGTGCTATACTGCGGGGATTGTTGGCATCGTCGGGTTAGAACAAAAGTTTAATGTTGGATACAAGATGGGACGATGTCTCCAAGAGTTGATCTAGGACCTGGATTTTACCAGTTGGAAACCAAGGATAAAGACTTTTCGTGAATTGATTAGGTGGCACCGGGTAGGGTGTGAGGAATTGGTAACAAGGATTCTGGAACTGTTCAAGCTGCAGCAGCACAGGTAAATTCTTTAGGCGGAGAATGCGTGAACGGTATGGACAAGTCCCCTTCAAGCTCACGAGCAGTGCATGTGGATTACTCCCAGACGGAAATGGTGAGCAACTGATTATTAGGCTGAAGACGTTAGTACCCAGAAGGCGGTGTCTCAGGTAAGGTTCTACGGAGTGTTAGTTTGGGAGTCGTCAAGAGTATTCAGAATAGAGCTACAAGAAGAAAGGACAGGTATGAGGAGATTTGATCTGAAGCCGCAAGGAAGCTAATGAAGAACATCCAAAGAATTGAAGGCATAACAAGACTGGTAAGCGCGTCATCTACTGCATAAGCACCTCCGAAGATTACTACATCAGAGATGAGAAGAACAGTAAAGTTTGATGTTAGATGGACTGAGTGGTGTCAAATCAGAAAGAAATTCAGAAGACAAGGTAAGATTTGATTGGTTACGGACGATGATGGAATTTGCGTGTGTTTTGGTTAAGTAAAGAGTGATTTCATAAAGGACCTGATCTATGGTAAGGTTATGAAAATGTGGGAGTGCATCACGGGTTGGGCACGCCCAGGATTAAATTGATGCGAGGATGGATTAAACCTTGCGGGAGGCGACAGAATGGATCATGGTTGATGCACTTGGAACATTAAGTCGACCGTTGTGTATGGCATAAGGAACTTAAGTCTTGAGTATTAGTAAGAAAGGTTATCATTGAGACTCAGTGCGGTGAAAAGTAACAGACGGATGATCAGTGTTTGAAATCCTTGATTGAAAGAAGGGCGATGTAATTGGAGGCGGAACTCCTAGCTGTGAGGCATGTATAAGTCAAGGGATAACGCCATAAATTGTAATAGAATGGACAAGGCAACGACTGAGATTGGCATAATGTTAGTAGGCAATGGTTAGCTGGTGGGTGTCACTGAGCTATGGAATTCAAAGTGTTGGCTTGAGTTGAAACAGGGAAGGACCCTGTCATGGTGGTACAAGTAGGATACCAGGATCGAGTGAAGGATCCAGTTAGGATTTGGTTTTGAATGAGGGTTCTGTATGGACATCATTCCACCTCCTAGGGTACGTCGTACCGGGAGGGTCGAGCGGGTGACGGAATCTTGTGTTTTCCTTTGGACCCTGAGGGGTTAGGTGATGTGGTAGTGTATCACGGGAATAGACCACTTTGGACCTTGAGTAAAGTGATTGGACATGAAAATTTTTAACTCGGTGGTTTGAGTTGATGTAGTTGGTTCAGGGGAACTGGTAGCAGGGTAAAACGTCGATGATACGGAATTGAGACCCAAGAGTATTTTAAATTGTTGGAATGGATTTAGAGGACAAAAAGAACAGAGTGGGAACCTGGAATTATCAGTTGATTGCAAGTGATTGGCAGTCTGAAAGTTATCAAATGTCTTATCGAGTTGAGCGCTGAGTAGGCGAATACTTGAGGTATTAAGGGAAGTGTAATCCCTGATGGATTAGTCGTGGTGGCAATTGCTGGTGTCTTGATTAATGTAACGCGACATAGGGCTTGGTAAGAGGTGAAGGATAGTGAATGCTACAGTTTGGCTTTAGTTCAGAGTGAAAGCCAAAGAATTCGTTGAAACTTCTTATGGCAGGAGTGTCTGCCTATTTTGAAAGATTAAAGAGCTGGTAAATTGCTAATTTATGAGGAAATAAAGTTCCGGAAGGAAAGAGCTGCGTCTCTGCGTAATAACAAACGAGGATCTGTAAGGTGATCAGAGGACGAAGGGAGAGTTCTGACTCTTAATTCAGCCTAAAATTCTGAAGTTGTATTAAGTGTTAGGCCAGCGGGGCCTACAAGCTGATCCCACCTAGTAGAGGTGATGACGTTTGAGGATCTCTGGAATCAGGAATAAGACAACGAATTGGTCATTGTAACCTAGGCAGACCCTGGGCTTCGGCAGGGTTGCGGTGTAGCGAAAGGCTATCGAGAGTATGGCCGTGAGACAAGATCTTGTGAGGCAAGATTGTTACTCCTGTAAGACTGTTGTTGAAAAGTAAAGTAAAGGCGGTGGACCTTGGAAGTTATGGCCAAGAGCTGTGGGTTTATTGACTGATATGTTGGATAAATTTCGAGGACGAAATTTTTATGAGGAGGGGATAGTTGTAACGACCCAAATTCGCTAATAAGGCTTAAGAGCCTTGATTAGTGTGCCAGGAGGGCAGGTTGGGATTTATGTGTGATTTTATGAATTAAATGCATGGTTATGATTTTAAGCATGTTATTTGACTATTTGTTTATCTGAGATGCATGACTATGTATACTAGTATGCATGTAAGCCCGGATCGTGTTAGAAGGGCGTAAATGTAATTTTGGCCATGATTGGCATAACGGTATTGATATGTGATAATTGTATTATGTGAATTGTACCACGTGGGTGTGGTTGTATTATTGTGATGCACGTGCCGAGACGGTCCTAGAGAGCTAGTTAACTCAAGAGTTGCAACGGGATTTCTGTACCCGGCTCGGGAGGAGCCTAGGGGTACCTCGGGAATTTTATGGTTAAGTTGAGATTTAGCGGGTAATGGTTATTGGAGATTTAGTAACCTGGGTAACCATTAGTTACTGCTGAGAGTAACAACTTTTAGAGAGAAAATGGTAGAAATGAAATAGAAATGAAAGGACTTAAGTGCCCTTGAGGTTTAAGTAGGAAAAGATAGGCAAGGAAGGGTAAAGTGGTCATTTGGCAAGGTTAATAGACAAATTTGGGCTGTGTATATGGGGTGTACGGTTTGGGGCTTATTTATGTTTAGTCTTGATAGAGTTTGAAGAGAAGAGAAATGAGAGGGAAAAGCTAGGGCATGAGGAAGAAGAAGAAGAAGAAGAGAAGGAGAAGTGGGAGTCTAGGAAGGGGTCAAGCAAGCCTTGTGTGGATTCTCCATTGGAGGTAAGAGCTTTATACATACCTAAGTTTTGATTTCTGTTTTGAATTGTAAAATCTAGAGCTTGAGTTAGTTGTTTGAGTTTTGGGATGAGTTGCTGAAAATAGGAATCAATGGGTGTGAATCTTGGGTGTATTGATGTTTTGAGCTTGAATCTTGAGTTATGGGTGGTTATATGGTCTATTTGATGTTTGAAATTGATTTTGGGGTTTGGGTATTGGTTTAGTATGATTTGGGAAGGTTCTAGCTCGGAGAAAACGCAGGAGAAAACCCAGAATTCTGGGTCTGCGAAGGCGTGCCGCGACACAAGTTTTTCGTGCCGCGGCAAGGGAGCCTCTGGCTGGTGGGTGCCGCGGCACAAGGATGTGGTGCCGCGGCACAAGGCAAATTTCATGGCATCATTTTTTGGCAATTTTAGGCCTTTGCTCCGGGGGTTCGGGGGATGACTCCGGGGTGTTGTTTTAAGGTTTTAGAAGTCCCGAGAGTGCGGGATTGGTCCCGGGAAGTGGTTTTGGGTTGATTAGTATTGAGGGATGTTTCTTGTGTGTTGTGACTAGGTTGTTGGTGAGGCTCGTGCTTGAGGACCGTGCTCACGGCTTAAGTGCATCAGGAGGCTCGGTGTGCAGGTAAGAAAACTATAACACCCAAGGTTAGGGCATGGCCCCAGATTGTATTATGTGCAAATGTTTAAACCTTAAATGAATCATGATGTGAGTGAATGATTATTTTGAATGTACTATATGTGTGATTA
This sequence comes from Humulus lupulus, assembly GCF_963169125.1. Lineage (NCBI taxonomy): Eukaryota > Viridiplantae > Streptophyta > Magnoliopsida > Rosales > Cannabaceae > Humulus > Humulus lupulus. Next base: position 141,460,707 of record NC_084800.1, on the reverse strand, counting down.
TGATGAAATGAGCGGCAAGGGCCGAGTACGGCGTAAGCCGGGGCGGCCGTGGGCCGGGTACGGCATAAGCCGGGGCGGCCGTGGGCCGAAAGTAACACCTAGCACATGGGATGCTATATTCAGGGTGGGACCCAAGGGATACATGAGTTATCCTCGCGGTGAGAACCGATACCCCAGGCTTCGGTAAGGCTCTGGGGCGGCATGGCCGTGTTTGCTTAGTCTAATGATTGACTTGTTTAATTGTGGATTATCTGTTATGATAAACTGTATACGTTGCATATGTTATGTTCTGCATGAGTTTTCTTGCTGGGCTTCGGCTCACGGGTGCTCTGTGTTGCAGGTAAGGGCAATGATTGAGTCAACCAACCATGAGTACGGAGAGCGTGAAGCGATGCGTACATGTTTGGCCTGCCCGACTGCTTTGGTTGGGGGTTTATTCGAAAATGGCTGTAATAATCTATGATTTTGTAACTGATCAACTGTAAACTTATTTCATGATGTAAATAGTTTTCAAACCTTATTTTGGGATCCCAATTGTTTAAATACTAGAAGTTTTTATTGAGTCAACGCATTTTCAAAGAGTACAGCCTTAACTTTTTATTAGTCACACTTTTGTTTCAAAACCTCGGTTAGCGAGTTCATTGCACTGTTTTGTCTTAAAACTCACTTAGTAACGGCTCTAAGGATGTAGGGCGTTACATCGGCCCAAAATGGCATTGTACGCAGTGGGGTAGTCGACAACCACGAACTCAAGGAGTTTTGAGACTGTCCGAGGTCCCTCTCATAAGGTGATCACCAGCTCGATCGTCCCTATAGCCGCTGATCCTTCTCTCGAAAAACCATACAGCATCATGGAGGTCGCCTTTAGCTCGGTGATAGTCAAACCCATCTTCTCCAGCGTAGACCGGAATAGAAGGTTTATCGAGCTCCCATTATCGATCAGCACTCTCCTAACCCTCCGATTAGCGAGCTGCACTGCTACGACCAGAGGGTCGTTATGAGGGAACTGAACATGGCCAGCATCTTCTTCCGTAAAAATGATTGGTTGCCTCTCCAATCGCTGCTGCTTTGGCAGATGCTGCTCGGGGACGAACTCTACTCCATTATGCGCCTTGAGTTCGTTTATGTACCTCTTTTGGGCACCCCTGCTCATGCCAGCCAAATGCAGACCTCCCGAGATTGTGGATATCTCTCCTCCTATCACTGGAGGAGGGACATCTTGATCTACCCGAGACCCGGGCTGATTGACCAGGACTTCCGGAGCAGGTCGGCTTATTAGAACCCTGTTCCGTGCATACTGAGCCAAGGGGCCGACTCTGATGAGAGTCTCGATCTCATCTTTCAGGTGTCTACAATCATCGGTATTGTGGCCAACGTCATTGTGGAAACGGCAAAACTTGGAGGTGTCTCTCTTCCCCTTCTGGTGCTTTAACGGCTTCGGCTTCTTCCAGGGGAGGCAAGCAGAGTTTCCTAGGAAGATGTTCTCCCTAGAGTGGGTGAGCTCCGTATAAGTCACGTAGACCGGCTTAAATTTTTCTACGGACTTATTCTTCTTTGAGCCGTGCTGGTTGCCCTCGACGTTCCCCTTTCTCTTGCCTCCACCGAACTGGTTATTCTGTGTAACGTTCTGGGTCACTGTCATGACCTCCGTTCCCACTCCAGCGGGCCGCTCAGGGACCTGGCTGGTTCCTGCAGCTGAGGCTTGGGCCTCCTCCAAGTTGATCCACCCCTGGGCCCTATTTAGGAATTCGTTTACTGAGCTGACTCTCTTCCTTTGTATTTCGTTCCAAAGTCCCCCTCCAACGAGGATTCCAGTCCTCAAAGCCATGAGCTTGGAGCTGTCATCTGCGTCTCTGGCCCGAGCAGTGACGTTCGTGAACCTACTCAGGTAAGCCTTCAAAGGCTTGTCGGGTTGTTGCCTCACGTTAGCCAGGGAGTCAGCCTTGACGCAAGCAGCCTAGGAGGCTCGGAATGCTCTTTTGAAGTCAGTAGAGAAAGTTTTCCAGGAGCTGATTGACTGCTTCTTATTCTGTTTGAACCACTATCTGGCTGGCCCAGTCAGTGTGGAGGGAAATATCAGACACCTCAGCTCGGGGCCAATGTTGTGGGCCATCATCAGTGTATTGAACATACCCAGATGATTTGATGGATCTCCGTCTCCGTTGAATTTGGACAAGTGCGGCATACAGAAACCGGGCGGGTATGCCGTTGCTGCTATGCTGGGGGCGAAGAGCTCAAGCTCGTCCCCCGAATCATATTCGTCTTTCTCTTTCTCCGATAGGAGCTTCCTCATTAGCTCCTCCATCTGAGTCAGGCGCTCAAGGGTTTTGTCCTGATTTCCTTGGTTATTCTGGGGCTGTTCGACAGCTCCGGATCCATTGTATACGTTTGGTGGGTTATTGCCCCTCCTATCTTGAGATAGGTTATTTGGGACATTCCCGCCGTTACGTACCTCAGACAGGTCTCCCCCTGAGCGGGCATGGTTACCACCTCCTACTGGGTCTCCCCTATGAGAGTTAAGGCGATCTCGTAGGTCGCCCCTCGGGGTGGCTCGAGGACTTTGCGCCGAGCTTAAGCGTTGACGCAGGTCTCCGCCAGAAAGGTCACTCCGACGACTTCCGGTCCAGTAGCTCCCGTTAGAGAAGCTCGGAGTCTGCCTCTGGGGGTGAGGATCGGGGCTTCCTCTGGGTGCCCTGCTACGATGGGAAGGCCTTGCGGATGGCGGATTTCTCCTGCTGCTTCCATAAGCTGGAATATCTCGAATAGGCCGAGGAGGAGACGGATATCTTATCAGTGAAGGAGGATGGCTGACCGGGGATGCAATCCTGGTTCCGTCAGGGCGAATCAGGTTTGGTGGGGGCCTTTCGGCCCTGCCAACTTGCGGGCCTTGCGCCTGGCGATCTGGACGAGGCGCAGGACGGCTAGCCGGGATGGGCTGGTCCTGTGAGCCCTCCCCAGATCTCTTTCTAGAATTCCCTCGAGCCCTCCTGGGCACGCTCAAGGCTGGCTGTGAGCTGGGAGTTGAAGTTCGGACTGAGTAGCTATACTGTTGTTCGGCTCTGGGTATTTCTTCAAAGTTTTCCTCTCAGCGGTGCGATGAAGGAGTAGAGTTGGACGTCGGAGGTCTGACCGAGTGGCTAGGCCTGGACCGATTACCCCGGCGGGACTTACGCGTCTCGCCTTGCCTCTTTCTGACGTTAGCGTCGGTTATAAAAGGGGGTAGTCGGGCCAACTCCTCCTTAATCTGCTGATTAGCTTTTTCCAGTTGACTCCTTAGCTGAGCATTCTCCATCTCTACCGCCGTGTAAAAATTCGGGTTTGGATTAGGTGGCCGGGGTGCCGAACTTCCAGTGTCATCCTGGCCTATTGGCTGCTTGCCCGGCCGCTGTTGAACTTCAAGGTCACGTTCACCGAAAATGGCGGCATGATGAGCCTCCGACCCATCATGTTGTTCCACCTCGTTACCGTGTCTTGATCGAGTGGTCACCATAGTTGGATGTTTGCGATAGCACCAATCTAACTAGCTCTCAATGAAAGCACCAAACTGTTGATGCAGTTTTTCGCCAACAGGTAATTAAGAAAATAAGAGAAAGAGATCAGTGCTTAATAATGAACCGAAATAGATAAATGATCTTAAAATGGACTGATGACACCACTACGTTTTTAGGTAGTTCAAAGGTTAAAATCCTTCTACTCCACCAGCCAATACTATTGCTATATGTCTGGTATTCTTTACAGGGTATTTCCTTACACAATAGAATCCAACCCTTTGCAACTCCCAGGGTCTCCATATTTATAGGAGAGGGCACCTGGGAGTTGGTAAGGGGGGTCATCCCGTGACCCTCTTACCCATCATGTCACTTCTGTGACATTCATGATTAATTCCTAAAACCTAACAAATGAAGTGTGGTCTAATCAACAGGTAAGGGGGATAATGGGCTGCACGGCCCAACCCAGTCGTGGGTGCCTGAATACGCACGTTCATGCTGCGTGTCCGAGAATTCAGGGATATATCAGACACGTGATGTATGATATATGCACATTTACATTGCGTGGTTGACTTTATAAGGGGTCATGGCTTCCACCTCCAGCTTGTGCCCCGAGCTGGTCACCTTCCTGACTTGCAGTCTTTATCTTCCTGTCTCGGCCCTTAAATAATCTTGGCGAACCTTTGGATACCTCGAGCTAAAGAGGTAGGACCTGACGATAGCAGCTCCGGTCATGTGGTATCCACGTGGCTGATATAATTAGGCCATATCTCAGCTCGCTAATAGCCCGTGGAAAATCAGGGCGTACACATATTTAATACCAACATAGAGGCTTATTGTATTTTTTGATCATGTATGTGGTGTCGAACCCTAGTATATCTCCAAGGCAACATAATCCATGTGTGAGGTTCCATCAGCCCATAATAAGTTGGCAGGACGATTGTCCTCGTCAACATGATATACCACAAAGAAACTAGGATCATTCTCAGAGAGGCAATCGAGAAATCCTAATGCCCCTTCAAATTCTGTTTCTATCTTCTATTCACGTTTTTCACCAACCACTCTATTGTAGACATCTTGAAGTTGGCATGGAAATCTCTGAAAATCACCACTTTGAAGAGCCACATGAGCCATTATATTAGATGTTTTAATACCCACCTTATTCATAGATCTCACTTGAGCCACCATGCCATAAAATACTATGTGGTTGGATCTCAAGAACTGCAATTCACTTCTTGATGTAGTTTCATGGTTGTGTATTGTACTGAACTATTTGCATAACCAGTTGTCTGTGCCATTGCCTAACCATGTGCAATGCAACTAGGCAACCAATTCTCATGAGAAGGTGGTGTTTTTTTTTGTTGCCTTTCTGAGGAGCTTTCTCTTCGATAACCCTCATTGGAGCAAACGCATCTACACATTGTTATATGCCCTTCCACATGTTTGGCATCATCTCTTCTTATGCTAAAACCTTTCCAATTGGTGTAGATTTCGTAAAACTCTTCCCACTTTTATACTGAGTCAAGCAACTTCCCGAAAGCATCAGATGTTTCAATCTCAATGATAGTTTTAGTTATGTTTAGTTGTGCAACTATGTTCTCCCACTCTGGATCAGATGTACTTTGTATATCTTCCATAATCTGTAATGAAAAGATTGAAAATCACACATTAGTTTTCATAAAATATTCATTTAAACATTAGAATCCCTAACCCTTAATGTGAAGAAAACTAGATACATTGTAGGAAAATGTGATGGAAATACCATCTTTTTTTTTATATGGGTCATGGGGTACAATTTTCGATAAGACCCACTAGCATGAGGCCATAAGAAACATAGTTTGTGGGCATGAATCTAAAATATATAGGTAAATTTGTTGGATATAGTTCATGAAAAAGAATGACTAGTTTTGAGGATTACCATAGTATTATTCTAAATTATTTTTGTAGTTTATAGTTCGTTTTTGGTTCTCTAGCTTGGTTTTGATTAGTGGAGGACATATTAAGTGTGTAGAAATAAATAATACTACATGTAATAATGAAGAAAAAATTACCAGAGTTTGAGAATGCACTAATAACAATAACATGTAACTCAAAATAGGCTTGATCTCTTACTTGGAATTGTTCTTCTCTTGCTCCAAGTACTATGGTTGGAATCCCTTTGTCCTAGTTGTTGGATTGAGTTGCTTTCATACTATCCTTTGTAATCTGTTGTTAGTTTTTGATGTAGTTTCTTCTTAACGAGTTTCTACTTTATATTGAGTGAATATGTTAGTTGACAACATTAAGTGGAAATTTAAAGCTCTTGCCAACTTTGGCTATTCTACTAAATTATTAGAGTGCATGGAGACATGTGTTGTAGTACCTACAGTAAATGAAACTGACTTAACTTATTTAATCTTATGTAGCTACGAATAATCTATTTTTGATAAATTAAATTAGGTCATTGTGAACGAGTTTATCATTTGTATTCACTCATATTACTAGTTCATACATAACATTAGTTGAAAATATTTATATTGCAAACCTTGCTTATTAAATGCGACAAGCATAGTACTTCGACACGTGTATAATAGTACTTTTCAATTTAAAACTGACTTCTATTGGTTTATTTATCCTCCGGTTAGAGAAACTGTACGAATCTTAGTTATCTAAAATAATTTACAGTGCAATTGGTTCTTTTCTAAGTTAAATAGTCAATCAACAAGAAGTACGAAATTAGGGTTATCTTACGTTCTACGACCAGAGGTAGAAGCTTATAAAACTCTTTATGAGATAGTGTCCGATTTATGCTGAATTCTGGTCATTATTTTCTATTTATCCTATTCTTCTTAATATTTGTCATTCTTGACTTCCCAACTGTTGAAATAAGTAATCATTATTTTCCAATGAACCAAATGAAGGTATATATGGGAGTTATGAAGCTGCAATCAATCAAAACCCAAGGTTAGATCCCTCAATTAAGATACTTCGTTATGAATCGTTTGTGGAAGTCTTTTCTGCATCATGTCTTCATGCCCAATCTGGTCGTTGTTTCATTAGAGAGGAAGTCAGAACACTCACATGTATTAATGACTTTCATTGCATGTGGGATTCTGATGATGATGAGTTTACCCAGGTTAGCAGCCTAATTTATGTAGGTGAAAGCTCTGAAGTACATGAGTGTATTTCACACCAGAGTAAGGACAAACCTAAGATGGAAGAAGCAAAGGGAGAGGAAGGAAAGGGTATGTGCACGTGGGAGGAAACAAAGGGAGCTGAACCCAAGGGAGAAGAAGCAAAGGAAGAGGAAGAGAAATGGGGGAAGTCTGCCACTGGATTAGCTCCAAAAAACTAGATAATTTACTACTTAATATAGTGTAATGTACTGTACCGGTGACTTATGTTTTCTATTATGTTCTACTTTCTTCATATTCTCATTTCTATAAAGAGGTCAGACATAAGACCTTTAAATTGCTTGTGTGATTTTTTTCCATGGTTTCATTAGTTATTTTATCTAGTATTCTTATTTTATTATATTATTATAAAGTTTATTTGTGTGATTTCGAAAATGCACAATACTTGATATTTTATCGTAAAATAAGTTTCCCAAAGTAACTTCTATATCATAAGAGTTTTAAAAGTTTACAGGAAATACTAAAATACCAGATATTATAACAAGGTTTGAATGGAACATAATAAGACCTAACCAAAGTGTTGTTCATGTTTTCACCTCCCAACACGTGGCAGTTATGAGTAATTAGTGATAAGTCATGAAGTTCTCAGAGTGTGAACGCTTCCGGGAAGCCCATTTCGGCCAAGTGGTGGATGTCTCCAAGTGAGGCCATGCCCTGAGGTCTACCCTCGAGGCAAGCGTATCTCCAGGAGAGGCCACATCTTGAGCTAATCTCTAAGTCGTGGATGTCTCCAAGTGAGGCCATGCCCCGAGGTCTGCCCTCTAGGCAAGGATGTCTCTAGATGAGGCCACGTCCCAAGAGGCTTTCTTCACTTGCCCATCTATCAGGTCTAGGATTATGGTCCTCGGACTTGGAGTAAATGCTAGGTGTCAGTCACTGCAGGTATGGGCCACCAGAAGATCATCTTACAAGTTTTGGTGGGCCTCGATTGGTGGTGTTGAGTTCGTACTCTCGACCATCTACATTTCCCACTACGCCGCCTAACATGGGAAAACGTGCACCACAGCCTAACAGTCAGAGATATGTTCCCCATAAAGTTGGTATGCGACTTTCTGTAATGGGCCCTGTGTAATCCGCCTAGGTCATAGCCTCTATTTAGTGCAACCCTTTTTTGTATTAATTTAGCATTAACACCCCATAATGGAGGAATTTATATTAATGAGAGATAATTAACATTAATGACCCAACCTCTATAAATAAGGCTGGGGTATCTCCTTGTAAAGGATTCAGATTTTTAGAGAGAGAAACTTTGTAACTCAGTGCAATATATACGTTGCTTGAGAACTACCATTGAGGCTTGCTCAAACATGCTTCAAGCTCACTAAATAACAGAGACTCGTAGACTAGGGCTCTTTTATAACCTGAACCACATACAACCCTTGTGTTCTTTTCTATTATTATCTTTAAACTCTTAGATTAGGTTGATAGAGAAAAAGGCAATCAACATTTTGGTGCTTTCATTGTGAGTTTGAAGAAAGCTTGAAGGACATAGTCATGGTGACCACTTGGAGAAATGCACCAGACGATGCTGCTCCTCTCGTCGAAGTTGAGGGAGGAAAAACCAGCCGTCCACCACCGCAGGACCTCCCTGAGATGGTGGAAGACTACGATGAAAATGCTGAATATGACGACATGGATGATAGAGGCGACGATGAGTATTATGAGGAGGAATACCCTCATCCCATGGACATGGTGGAGATGCTAGAAGTGGTGGCGCTTCGTGACCAGGTGGCCACTCAGTAGTAGAAACTCGACACCCAGGAGGTTAATATCGCTGCCCTACTGGATATGGTTAACGCCATGAGGGCTACTCTAGCGGCCCAAGGGATGCGAGTGGACCCCCCCTAGCGAAGTACCATCTAGGCAACCAGCTGGTGTGCCACCTATGCACCCAGTTGGAGTGCTATCTATTGATCCAGCTGGTGTGCCCCCTGGGCACCTGGATGATGTGGCGCAAGATCCGCTAGCTGGCGTGCCCTCCGTGCATCCAGCTGGATTTTGAGCCCCACATGTGCCATAATATCGTGGCAAGGGTAAGATCAACGACAACCCTGCTCCCAAGAAAAAGAAGGCTCATCGAAACCCCAAAGAAAACCAGGCGCCAAGGTCAGTTAGTAAGGGTAGAGGCCTAGGTGCCCGAGGACATCGCCAGGCCATCAGCGCCCATGGAGCCAAGGGCATTTTTCCCAGGCGTGCCAATATGGATCGCACGAGGTCCGGAGGTGGTTCCCCCCAGCACTTCGTCATCACCACAGGAACAACGGCAAAGGAGCCAATAGGCGAAACACCTCCGTTAACCGAGAATGCGACATCAACATCTTGGTTAACATTGAAAATGTTGAGTCTGATGGAGAAACGGAAGTAACATACTCCGAGGGTAGTGGTGCATTCCGAGGCCAAACTGACCTACGAGAAAGCCTGAATGCTGGTAGGTGTAACAAGGCTTTTAGGAGCGAACCCGGGAGGAAGGACCAGTAAGACCTCCGGGACAACCTCAATGCCCGAAAGAGGGATAACTCGACATAAAGTGCCAACTAAGACTATGACCCCCTTCGCGTGGAGTTAGAGAGCATGAAGAGGATAATGCTCAGAGTGTCTCGACATTAGGTCCATGACTCTGACTCAGAGGACGAGGATGGGGAGCCGTGTGCTCATCACATTGTAGAAGCCCCATTACCGTGAGGCTTTAAGATGCTTGCCATCACGTCCTATGATGGTAGTACAAATCCCATCGACTACCTTTCGAAGTTCAATAGGTTGATGTCGGTGCATCGCATCTTCAAAGACGCCAAGTGTCATGTGTTCCTGATAACCTTGGAAAGACTAGTAGAAGAATGGTTCAAGAAGCACAGGCTGGGATCCATTCACTCTTGACACCAGCTGTTGTCTTCCTTCCGAAGAAAATTCATAGCTACTCAGAAGGTGAGCTTTGAGGTCAACGCTTTAGCCAACATAAAGCAGGGACCATTCGAGACCCTCAAAGCTTACATCAAGTGCTTCAAGGAGGAAGCTGCAAGGACCAAGAGGGTCGATGATGGACAATAGCTAATGGCCTTACAGGCAGGCATTCGTGGAGGGTCACCGTTGTGGAATGACCTTCAACAGAGAGGATACCAAAGGCTCGACGACTTCATCCATCAGGCATAAAAGTATATCAGTTGGGAAGACGTAGATCAGAGCATTTTTTTTGGGGAGGGGGGGGGGGCGTCGCCTTTCCCGCTCTGACGATGCCAGGCTCCATCGCCTTGGGGACCCAGTATCCACCCTATGCCCCTGTCCAACCAAGTGTGGTGGGAGCCTAGTCCAATCCAATTGTCCCGTTGGCTGGCTTTAGTGTCGTGCCACCCGCTGGTTTTAGTGCAGCTTCGACGGGATATGGAGTAGCACCCACTAGATACAATGCTTATCATTCTGCATTCAGTTCTATAGTTGCTGCTCCATCCCAGTCTGCTGCACCCAGCTGGACCCCCAGTTGCAGTAGATGCGGGGGCAAAGGAAAGGGCAGAAAGCCCAAGGGAAATGAGATAGTGCAGACAGGATAGGGAACTGCCCTCAACGAGAAGTACGTCTCGCAATACTCTGAGTATACTGACCTAGTGGACTCTTAGGAGAACATCTTTGTGGCAACGGAACAACATGTTCATTACTGGAAGCCACTTCCCACTCTGAGAGATAGGGAAAGATGAGATCCCAACAAGTTTCGCTATTTTCATAACAATGTAGGGCACCACACAAATGAGTTCCACCAACTCAAGGATGAGATCGAAAACCTCATCAAACTGGGACACCCCCGCCAGTATGCTTGGGATGAAGCACGCCAGGCTTAGGCCCTGACTGCGGTAACACTCCACATCTTATAGCCCCCCAGGCTCTGTGTATGGTGCTCATAGCTTCGCAACATCAGATAGTCCACGGATCTCTCCCAGTGAATGGGCGAGTGGAGGCCATCCCCAGAGGACCCCACTTAGGGGGCACCTCCCAAGGCTCGCAGAATAGGTATGCGTGGGCCTTAAACTATGATGATAAAGGGTGGGCATTAGCTCAATTGCCAGCCCAGATGCCAAGGATGATCGACCAAGTCATCACATTCTCTGAGGACGACGCTCGTAGAGTGCACTTTCCACACCACGATTGTAACGCCCTGCGTAGTCAGGACCGTACCATGTGTTAAAAATAGTGCTTAACTCGTTAAGTGAGTCATTTGGACTTAAAAGTGTGATTAGGTTAAACAAAAATTTGGTATTAAAAGTTTTTGATAAAAAAGATGAACTTTTCATTGAAAGGTTTGAATAATTACAAGTGATCCCAAAAGTATCCAAATTAAATACAAGTTTATCACAAATTACAAACTAAGCCAAACTAGGTGGCAAATTTTCAACTAAAGACTCTTGTTCCCTAAAATATCTCGACCGTGGCGGCCGAGTAGGCTGAGTATGTACATGTCGCCCCTACAGCTCTCCAACTCATGGCTGGTCCAACTTTCCTTTCCCCTTACCTGCACCACGAAACACTCGTGAGCCGAGACTCAACAAGAAAACCCAAACAATCATATGAATAATCAAATAACATTAACATGTATTGCATACTCTATAACCACAACAAATTCACACAGATCTTCCATACAATATAATTTCCAAAAAATATATGACTCATGCAGAGTAGATGGATGCCACATCTTTACAATGTCCTCGCCACTGTGGCGGATATCGCATCCGCATTATGGCCTCGCCACTATGACATACATTACACATGTAAAACCGTTAATAACCTCCCGACCGGGAAATCACTTCAAACACAACAGACATTCAACTATAAACGGTTTCATGACACGCTCATTCCCGTGCCTTATAATTGGGGTGCATGCCCTACACTTGGTGCAAGAGATAATTTTCTTACCTCAAGTATTCTACAATAGGGTAAGGCGACAACGAGCACGATCCTTTCCTTCCCGAGTGTTGAGGTACCCCTCATTTGTGAAATCCGACCCTATGATGCTCCTAACCCAATTCTAGCTCCAACCTCCTTCAATTTCTCAAGCTTTTACTTTAAAAAAGTAAAAACTTCACCAAGTGCCCAAGGGAGAAAGAGAGTAACGAGGGAGATAGAGAAAGCTAAGTGTGTTTGATGTTTTTCAGTTCTGAAGGCTTCTCCTTAACTTACTAAACTTATCCTAAGGCTTGGAAAAGAACAAAATGCCCCTAGCCTAAATCCCTACTCTTTAATGCCCTTAAGGGAAAAATGGTCATTTGACACCACTTTCCCGCTAAACCTCAAATTCCATTTAAAATTTCCAATTAATCTCACTAATCTTCCAAACACTAATATTTTTCCCCAATTATAACTCATACTCCAATACCCTCGATAATTGACCAAATCACTAAAATACTCCTAGGCTCACCCCGAGTCGGGTTATTAATCCTCGATGTGACTTTTTCTTCAAATTGCTCACTAGGATCGTCTCATGACACACATCTCAAATATATCCACATAATAATATGGTCTTTCTCGCAAAACACATGTATTTACAGATATACCCTCAGCGGGTCAAAATTACGAAAATATAATTTTTAACAGAAACAGGCCTATAAGCATATTTAATACATCTAAACATGCACAAGTAGTCATATCATAATACAACTAATATAATTCACATATATAATCACAATTAAATCATACTAACACATAAACATCCAATTATGCCCTTTCGGCATAGTAATTAAGGAACTAAGCCTTATTAGTAAATTTTGGGCGTGACAACTATCCCTTCCTTATAGAAATTTAGTCCTCGAAATTACCTGAAAAACTCGGGATACTAATCCCGCATACCTGATTTTAGTTCCCAGGTCGCCTCCTCAACCTTGCTGTTCCTCCATAGCATTTTAACCAAGGGTATAGTCTTGTCCCTCAAGACTTTATCCTTTCTATCTTAGATCTCTACTAGACGCTCCTCATAGGAGAAGTCTGTTTGTAGCTCCAGATCCTCATAACTCAATACATGAGTTGCATTTGATACATATTTCTGTTGCATCTCATAAGGAGCCACTCCAATGGTTGACTGATAGCTGTTATTGTAGGAAAATTCTACCAAAGGCAAATACTTACTCCAAGACCCTTCAAAGTCTAAAACGCATGCCCGAAGCATGTCTTCTAGTCTCTTAATTGTCCTTTCCGTCTAACCATCAGTCTGAGGATTGTAAGCTGTACTGAATTTCAACTGTGTGCATGTTGCTTTCTATAGACTTCCCCAAAACTTAGAAGTAAAGATGAGGTCCCGATCTTACACAATAGACCTAGGAGCCCCATGGAGGCGTACTATCTCTTTCACAAAAATATCAGCATACTGATCTAATGTATAGTTCATCCTTACTGGCAAGAAGTTGGCTAATTTGGTATACCGATCCACAATCATCCACACTGAATCATGTTGTTCCACCATCTTGGGTAACCTAACTACGAAGTCTATAGTGACGTCCTCCCATTTCCATTTAGGAATACCCAAAGGTTGTAGTAACCTTGCTGGTCTCTAGTGTTCAGCCTGGACTTGCTGACATGTCAGTCACTTAGCCACATATTGAGTCACATCTTTCTTCATCCCAGGCCACCAATGTAAGGTTTTTAGATCCTGGTACATCTTCATGGTACCCGGATGCAGAGAATACGATGTGGTGTGAGATTCATCTACCAACACTGGCGCACCCCATGGTGAGAAGCTGGGTCTAATAAATCCCAAATCCAATAACTCTTATAACTGTACCTTCAACTTCTTCAATTCTATCGAAGCCACTCTGTATGGTGCTTTGGATACTACTTCTATCCCCAGTGTCACCTCTACAATAAACTCAATCTCTCGCTGCAATGGTAACCCCGGTTGGTCCTCAGGGAGTACATCCAAAAACTCACAAACTAATGTAGTGTCTACTAGCCCAATTGGCACACCCCTGGTGGTATCTACTATGCTTGCTAGGAATCCTATGCAAACTCCTTGCAATAGGTCTCTAGCCTTCAGTGGTGAGATCATCGGAATATGAGGCCCGTTCACCATGCCCATAAACACAAACGGATCCTCTCCCTCGGGCTCAAAGGTCACCATCCTCCTTTTCAAATCTATGGTTTCCCCATACTTGGATAACCAATCCATGCCTAAAATCATATCAAAATCATCAATAGCTAACTCAATCAGGTCTACTGACAACTCTCTACCATCCACCTCTACTGACAAGGATCTAATCCATCTCCTAGAAACTACTAATTCTTCAGTAGGAAATAAGGTCCCAAACCCCACAACATAGAAATCACAAGGCCTACACAATCTATCAACCACTATACTAAAAACAAACAAATGTGTAGCACCAGAATCAATCAATACAGTGTAAGTAGAACCAGCGCTAGAAATTTCACCTGTCACTACCGAGGGACTAGCCTCAGCCTCTGACTGGGTCAGTATGAACACTTGGGCTGGCATCAAACTATTGCCTTTCTTTTATTCCTCTCTCTTCAGTTATGGGAAATTCCTCAGAAAAATGTCCCACTACCCCGCAAAGGAAGCATGCCTTAGCACGAAATTCTCCCATATGTCATCTCCTACACCTGGTACATACTGGATACCTCCTCCAGGCCTCATTGTAGCCTTGACGGCAACTCTGAGTACCCCGACCCCTCTTGTCAGGACTAGGAGTAGTAGACGTGTTAGGGGTCTTCCTCTTCTGGTCACTAGGGCCTTCGCCCCTACCAAACCCAGTAAATGGAGGGACCATCCTCCTAGCATCACGTCTCGCGGCACCCTGGTGCCAAATCCTATCCTCTGCGCCCCTCAGCAGTAAGGATATTCTCAACCACCTAAGCATATGTAGTAACACTAGGAACTGAGGTGATCCTGACATCCCGTGCTATCATGGGGTTTAATTGCAGAACAAAGCTATCTCTCTTGGCAGCATTGGTTAGCACCAAGTCAAAAGCAAACTTGGCCAACCTATCAAGCTTCAGGGCATACTCAGTCACACTCATGTTGCCCTGAACCAATCTGGTAAACTCATCTGCCTTCATAATTTGAAGTGTGTCATTGTAATATTTCTCGTTGAATAAATCCCGGAACTCATCCTAACTCAGTGCGTTCCGGGTATGAGATACAACCTCCCACCAGATACAAGCATCCTCCCGAAACATGTATGCAATGCATACCACCCTTTCATTACCTACCACATTCATAAAGTCCAGGATGGATGTGATCATACTCATCCACTGCTCAGCTCACAGTGGGTCTGGCCCTCCCTCAAAGGTTGGAGGGTGTTGTTTCCTAAATCGCTCATAAAGAGGCTCTCATCTGTTCAATACTTATGGCTGTCCCAGAACTTGTACCTCCATAAGTGGCTGAACCGGTGTAGTGTTCCTTGATGGAACCTGCTACTGTCTCAAAAGCCTGATCTCTTCCACCTGTATCTACAATCTGGCTAGCATTTCAACAAACATCTGCTGCCAGTTCCCAGGAGCTAGCGGAGGGTCCTAACCCTGGTTATCATCTCTAGCCTGGATTTCAGCGCCGAATAGTCTGTTTGATCACCTTGGAGGCATAACTCTCCAAGTATATTTGCAGTCAACAACTCAACTCATCAGACAATGATAGCAGATTCAACCATTGCCCCACATTTCAAAACTGAGAAAATAAGCAACATTCACAACATCATGCTACTTAACATTCCACGTTCATCAATTAAGTTAACAAACATACATTCTCCTATTCATCCAGTAGTCAAGGGCCAAACCCTATCAAGATAGCTCATGCTCCCTAACCAAGCATGCATATAAGGCATATATATTTAATTTAAATAATTAAGCTTATAATCATATCATTAGTTACCAAAGCCTGAGTCGAGCTTATATTTAGCAGCGAGTGTACATGCCCAACGAATCTTCAGGAACTAATAAACCTTGGCAATTCTGATTCCAAGTTGTAACACCCTGAGTAGTCAAGACCGTTACACCGTGTGTTAAAAATAGTGTTTAGCTTGTTAAATGAGTCATTTGAACTTAAAAGTGTGATTAGATTAAACGATAGTTTGGTATTAAAAGTTTTTGATCAACAAGTTGAACGTTTAATTAAAAGGTTTGAATAATTACAAGGGATCCCAAAAGTTTCCAAATAAAATACAAGTTTATCACAAATTACAGACTTAGCCGACCTAGGTGACAAATTTTCAACTAAAGACTCCTGTTCCCCAAAATATCTCGACCGTGGCGGCCGAGCAGGCTGAGTATGTACACGCCCTCCGTACAACTCTCAAACTCATGACTGGTCCAACTTTCCTTTGCCCTTACCTGCACCATGAAGCATCCGTGAGCTGAAGCTCAGCAAGAAAACCCAAACAATCATATGAATAATCAGATAACATTAACATGTATTGCATACTCTATAATCACAACCAATTCACACAGATCTTCCATACAATATACTTTCCAAACAATATGCGACTCATGTCGAGTAGATGGATGCCACATCTTTACAATGTCATCGCCACTATGGCATACATTACATATGTAATGCTGTTAACGACCTCCCAACCGAGAAATCAGTACAAACAAATATATCAACATAGATTCAAACATGGCAGACATTCAACTATAAATGGATTCATGACACAGTCATTCCCGTGCTCCATAATTGGGGCGCACACCCTACACTTGGTGCAAGTGTCAGTTTTCTTACTTCAAGTCCTCTGCGATAGGGTAAGGCGATGACGAGCATGATCCTTTCCTCCCGAGCCTTGCAATACCCCTCAGTTGTGAAATCTGACCCTATGCTGCTCCTAACCCAATTCTAGCTCCAACCTCCTTCAATTTCTTAAGCATTTACTTCAAAAAAATTCAAAACTTCACCAAGTGCTCAAGGGAGAAAGAGAGTAACGAGGGAGAGAGAGAAAGCTGAGTGTGTTTATGTTTTTCAATTCTGAAGGCTTCTCCTTAACTTACTAAACTTATCCTAAGGCTTGGAAAATACCAAAATGTCCCTAGCCTATATCCTTACTCTTTAATGCCCTTAAGGGAAAAATGGCATTTGACACCACTTTCCCGCTAAACCTTGAATTCCATTTAAAATTCCCAATTAATCCCACTAATCTTCCAAACACTAATATTTTCCCACAATTATAACTCATACTTCAATACCCAATAATTCACCAAATCACTAAAATACCCTTAGGCTCACTCTGAGTCGGGTATTAATCCTTGATGTGACTTTTCTGCCAAATGGCTCTCTAGGATCGTCTGGTGCCACATATCTCAAATATACCCACATAATAATGTGGTTCTACTCACAAAACATATATATTTACAAATATACTATCAGCGGGTCAAAATTATGAGATCTTGTAACAGAAACAGTCCTATAAGCATATTTAATACACCTAAACATGCACAAGGACTCATATCAAAATATAACTCATAGAATTCACATATACAATCACAATTAAATCATACTAAAACATAAACATCTAATTATACGCTCATGGCACTGTAATAAAGGCACTAAGCCTTATTAGCAAATTTGGGACGTTACAATGTTCCTTTGGTGATTGAAAGCCAGGTTTCCAATAAGATGGTGGCCCAGATCCTGGTGGACAACGAGAGTTCAGTGAACATCCTGTTCAAGTTAGCCTATGATAAGATCAGGTTGACCACAAGCGACTTGTCCCCATGCTCCTCAACTCTATATGGGTTATCGGGGGAAGGTCTCATACCGATGGGCTAGATAAAGATGCATGTGACGTTTGGAGAGGTGCCATGCCAAGATTTTAAGTACTACATCTTTGTGGTGGTGGATTGCTCCTTGGCGTATAATGCCATCTTGGGGCAATAGACCTTAGTGGAGTTTGGGGCTGTTACCTCCATTCGGCATTTGTGCATGAAGTTCCCCATGGACTTGGGGAATGGCGCAGTCTGAGGAGACCAAAAAGAGGCAAGGAAATGCTACAATGTGTCCCTCAGACAACAAGTAATGGTGGTCGAGGTGTTGGCTCCCGAGCAGCCTCTTCCCGAGGAGGTGGAGGTGCACACTGTTCGGGTTGGTGAAAGCAACGAGTTGGACCCGCGGGTTCAGGAAGAGAGGGCTATCAAGCCCATGGAAGAAGTCAAGGAAGTGGCCCTTGATGCCTCCGCCCCCAAAAGAAAGAACAAGGTTGGAAGGAATCTAAATGCAGAAGTACGAGAAGCACTGGTGGGCTTTCTCCGGGGAAATCATGATGTTTTTTCCTGGTCTCACTTCGACATGATTGGCATTGACCCAAATATCATTTGTCATGCCTTGAATGTTGATCCAAACGCTGCTCCTATTTAGCAAAAGTGGAGAAAGTTTGCCCAGACCAGGTGGAAGCCTTAAAGGCGGAGGTAGACAAGCAACTCATAAACTGATTCGTTCGGGATGCCCAATACTCCAAGTGGGTATCCAATTTGGTCCTTGTGCCCAAGCCAAATGGCACCTGGAGGACCTGGATAGACACCTCTGACCCAAATAAGGCTTGCCCTAAAGACTGTTTCCCGTTGCTAAAAATAGATCAGATGGTCGACGTCACCTCCTGGTACGAACTCTTGTCCTTTATGGATGCGTACTCGGGCTATAACCAGATTTCCATGCATGTCGCGAATCAAGAATGCACCAGCTTCTGAACTGATAAAGGAGTTTACTGCTATAAAGTGATGCCCTTAGGGCTGAAGAATGGTGGTGCCACCTACCAAAGGCTTGTGAACCATATGTTCAAGGAACAGTTGGGATGGAACATGGAGGTTTATGTAGACGACATGCTGTTCAAGTCTAGAACAGCCCCCGACCATTTAAGGGAACTGGCAGAAGTATTTTTAGTACTTTGTAGGTTTGGGATGAAACTAAATCCCTAGAAGTGCATTTTTGGAGTTGCCTCCGTGTAGTTCTTGGGATTTATTGTCAGTGCTTAAGGGATAGAGGCAAACCCCAAGAAAATCAAAGCCTTGGCTGATATGCCACCCCTCGAAAGCATAAGGATGTTCAGAGCCTCACTAGGAGGATTGCTTCCTTAAGTCGCTTTGTTTCCAAGGCAACTGACAAGTGCATCCCATTCTTCAACATGCTCTAAAGAGATCAGAGGTTTGAATGGACGGAGGAAAGCGAACAGGCATTCCAACAGCTGAAGATGCACATAGCAAACCCACCTATCTTGTCGAAGCCCGTAGACGGAGAGCCAATCTTATTTTACATGGCTTTCTCATAGAATGCCATTAATGCCGCCTTAGTACGCGAGGAAGGCTGCATCCAACACCCCGTGTACTGTAACGTCCCAAATTCCTTAATATGGCTTAGTGCCTAGATTAGGAGGCCCGGAGAGCAATAATTGATTTAATGTGTTATTATATGATTATATGCATGATTATGTGCGTTGTATTATTATTTGGTTGTATTTGTATACTATGTGCATGTATGTGATATGTGAGTGAGACCACATTATTATGTGGATATATTTGAGCTATTCGGCATGAGACAATCCAAGGAAGCAAGTTAGCGGTTTAGTTATAACGGGGTTAATTACCAGGCTCGGGGTGAGCCTAGGGGTAATTTGGTACTTAGTACATTACCGAGAATGAGTGGGTAATGGGAGATGGTTTGGTAATTCTTTGAGGATATTGGGAATAACGAGAATTGAAGGACATTAATTATGATTAACGGGGTAGGTGGTAATGAAAAAATTTCCCTTGGGAGGCTTTGAGGAAGTAGGTTGGCCCTGGGGGCAATTATGTCATTTTAGGCTATTTAATAGACTTGACTAAGGGAGGATGGCTGTAGAATGAACCAAGGCAGCAAAAAAATAGAGTACTCTCTCTCTCTCTCTCTCTCTCTCTCTCTCTCTCTCTCTCTCGGTTTGGTTTTGAGGCAAAGCTGGAGGATTCAAGCTTAAGGTTTTGAGGCTTGAGGGTTTAGAATTGTGTTGCAGCAATTGAAGGTGTTAGTTCATAGTGGAGGTAATTTTTCTAAGCTTAAACTTTGAGTTTTCCTCTGTTTTTAATGTTAATTATAAGCTTGGAAGTTTGATCATGGAATTGGGTCATTAGTGGTATTTTGAGTTTATGAAGCTCGGGTTTTATTGCTAGATTTGTGGTTATGTGGTTTTAAGGTTTGGTTTTGACATTGGGATTGTTTGGTTGTGTTTTGGCTGAGTTTGGATTGCAGAAAATGCAGGGGAGCTGGGTTCGTGGGGTCAAGTTGCGGCCGTGTTCTTGGGCACCGCAACTTGAACGAACCCCAGAGCCTTGATGAGGCTCTGTCTGCATGGCGCACTGCGACCCTCAAAGGCAAGTTGCAGCCAGCCCCTGGCACCCAGACAGCGGGGATGTTTGTCTGGGAGGTGCGTCGTGGTCCTTGGGGGCAGGTTGCGGCCCGCCTGCTCTTTGTTGGCAAGGCTTGGTTTTACTTGGTTTTAAGGGCAGGTTTTCGAACCTTAAGGTTTAGGATCGAATCTTCTACCCGTTTGGGTGGAATTCAAGGTCTCGGGGGCTAGGTTTTGGTCTGGAACCTTTTATTGCTCATTTTATTGATGAGATTTTATATTTGGTTATGATTAAGTTACCGCTAAGGGCCCAAGGCCGGGATCGTTCTTAACTTATTTTACGCTTGAGCCTAAGGTATAAAACTACACCCATTATGTGACATACATGATTATTGATGAAGCATGTTGAGTCCTCTATATATGGATATCTGTTGCATCATGAATGCTTGGTTGCATTGCTTGCTTGAGAAATGCACTGACTTATCAGTCAGAAACGACAATAGTGATGAGTGCTGGTCATGAAACTCTGACTTATCAGTTAGGAATAGCAATAATGCTAAGCACTGATCATATGGCATTGACTTATGAGTCAAGAGCGGCAATAGCGCAACGAACGCTGGTCAATATGATTAGATCTAATCAACAGATCATTATACGCTCGTCCGACCCTATGGTCGAAGAAAACTAAAGCGCTTGGCTAGTCTATGGCTAGTTACTCAGAGCCAGGGCTAAAAGGCCCAGGTGATTTGTGTTGGGAAACTTTTACAGGATCTTTATTTATTTTCATGTAGATCTAATATGAAACAAGTTAATATGAGACAACCTAGAACATGTTTCTAAAATTGAATTCAAAGAGAAATAATGATAAGAATACTTACATTATACGCAACGGAATGAATGAGTCCTTCCTTCAGTTTTTCTAACCCTTGTATCCTTTCTGTCGCAGAGTATTACCAAGAAACTGAATCGATCTTCAATTTTCTTCACAGCCTTCCAAAGTATCCTTAGGATCACCTAGACTAGAGTGGGCAATTCTCACCACATGAGATATATACAGAGAGAAGAAGAGAAAAGAACAATAATGCTTAGAAAAGGACTTATGTTTGGAGAGAATCTAAAGCCTATCAGAAAACCAGTGTCTGTCCTCTCATTTAAACTCTCACTTAACATTTGTTTTATAGACTCATTTAGGTCATTTATTTAATTAAAAAATCAATGAAATAATAGCCAATTAACAGCCCTAGGTCGAAATTATCATGGGCTTTAGGCCCATGAAATTTCCCATTTGATTATAAGCCCGTTGGACTTAAAATCAAGGCTTGTATTATTTTCTATTGATTTAATTAATTAAATAATTATTCAAATCCTTTATCAAATTAATTATTTATAATTTGAACCTTGATTTAAACTTATTTATTAATTTAGAAACCAATTTATCTTAATTAATAAATCTGCCCTACTTTCTCTTTTCTTCTCTAAATTGTATAACTCTGTGAAACTATCCAAAATTGACCTAGTCAACTTTTATAATTCTAATTGATAATTAAATACATTAATTAAGACTGTTATCCAGATTTCCGGATAGCGTTTAGATTGATGTCCTCGGGGAAGCAGAATTATCGATGTCTTTCACGGTAGGTGACCAGAGCTCGCGGATGGACAGAAAGGCTTCGCCTCTCCTGTTTGTGTCCGGATTACTCTTCCAAGCAAGCACAACACGGAAACTCGTCGACTCTCCCGGACTCCCGAAGGATACCCCTCGGGGAAGCCCCTTCCAGGAGAGGCTCTTCGAGTGGTCTCCGCGGAAACAGTTCCGTGCCTCGCACAGAACAAAACCGAACGGTCTAGTCCGGGAGAAGGCATATTTGGAATGATATCCGTCTGACACAGGATCCCGCCTGACACGCCCGTCAGGTCAAAGCCGCACACATCCCAGCACGCCTAAGGGTACCTTTTCGCCTACTGTTCCGCGGACAACTTGGAAAAGACGGCTGACTTTGTGTGTTCCCCATACTTTCACGTAAATATACCCACATAGAGTCTTGTAGCCATGCTACTACAGTAATTGTATCCCCTATTTATGGCTGGTGTAATTAAGACTCATGTACGTAGAGAAAAACCCTAATCCGAAACCCTAGCTATAAAGACCCCTTCATTTTACAAGAAGAGGGACGACCAACAAATCAGATAGCAGAAACTCTACTAAAATCTCTCTAGCTTCATCTTCTTCAAGAGAACCCGAGAGAAACACTGTGAGTGTGTGAAGTTCTTGTGCACCAACCATCTTACTGTAACCTTTTCCAAGTATAATAACATCGACTCGTGGACTAGGGCTTGTTAATGCCTGAACCACGTAAAAACACTGTTTGTTTAGTTACATTTCAGCATTTCTACAGTTCTTATCTTTTTATTATTCTGTTTGTATTCGTTTCCGAAAAACTCGGTAAACAAAGACTATCTAGATGATTTTATCCAAGGTACTGTGGGGACCATGGGCCTATGAAATCAAGCTCCAATAAGTTATCATAAATCTAACAAATAAATTTACTAACTTATTAATTCTTCATGACTCCACTAAAGACTCGGAATTGCACTTTTGAATTCATAGAACGCTCTATAACAAATATAGATATGCTATTAATTATCCATTGTTACAACTATAATTGTCACTTAATCCTCTATAGACGGTCTACAATGAGATGGGACTAAAATACCATTTTACCCCTCATTGTATTTTATCCTTAAAACACTTAGTTCCTTGTAAATAATATTTCAGTAAACTAATATTAATTAATGAAATGAGATCTCTATCATTTAACACCTTGAACCAAAATAAAAGGAAACCATCATTTCACTTCTTCATCATAAGCTATAGATGTTCATATCTATGATTAACACTCCCTCTCAATTATACTACCGAGTTCCCAAGATGTAAGTATGAGCTAGTCCGTAGGGTAAGCTGGTAACGAACAAGTCAAAGAACTCAAATAATACAATCAGTTAGAATACTAACCGCTTAGACTTGAGATTGAATTGAACTATGGTCAACTATATGATATGACTAGAATAGATAATAACGGTATGTTTACTTATCCCATATACTGTCAATATCGGTCCAGTCTGATGTAACAAATACATCCGATCTAATCTACTTTGCTAATGTTCTAGAAAGAACATAACACTACAATGTGTAAGTAGATCATATCGTAGATTGGAAAGTTAGTGTAAATCCTGTGCACGGACTAATCTTATTTTGAACATATAATCATATTTATATTCCACTGTGATTACGTCACTATAAATAAGATTAGCTATATGCTTGGGATTTCATAGAAGTTTATATTAAACAAATAATCATGAAAATAAAAACATGTGAGTAAAGTGATTGACCAAGTCAAAAAATGATTTCTATTATTTTATTGATTATAAAATGAGATTACAAAGAAATTGGGATTTAATTAGGGCATAAAACCCCAACAATTTGATGGTCACATGGCTTAGGGCACAAGACCCCAGAATGACTTCACAATCATCTATTCAAGGCACATGACCCAGAATGACTTCACAGTCATCTATTCAGGGCACAAGACCCCAGAATGACTTCACAATCATCTATTCAGGGCACATGACCCCAGAATGACTTCACAATTATCTATTCAGGGCACAGGACCCCAAGATGACCCACAGTCATCTGATTAGGGCTGGAAGCCCCAAAATGATTCCATGATCATTTATTATTACTTATATGCATATAGTAATAAGTTTTCTTGCTGAGCCTTTGCTCACGGGTGCTATGTGGTGCAGGTAAAGGGAAAGAAAAGCTTACCTAGCCTTGAGTGGAGAGCGTTAGTGGAGATGTGTACATATGCAACTGCTTGACCACCATGGCCAAGGTGTTTATTAGGGGAGCTACGGTTTAACCCTATTTTCACCGCTTAGGTCGGCGTATTGTAACTTTTGAATTGTAATGACCATTTTGGATTATAAACAACTTTGTAAACACTTTTATGGGATCCCATGTACAACTTAACATTTTTAACAAAAGATCCATTCCTTTTGACCGAAATTTTAACCCTGGCCATTAATAATACCTAGATGCACATTTATGGCCTAAAGACTTGTTTAGCGAGTTAAGCACTATTTAAAGTACAATGTGTGACAGTCCTGGCTATCCAGGGCATTACATGTACTATGTGAGCAAGAGACTCCTCGAAGCGGAGTCCAGATACTCGCTCATGGAGAAGCTGACCTTTTGCCGAATGGTAGCTTCTCGGAAGCTAAGGCCCTATTTTCACGTGCATCCCATCAAGTTTGTAACGTCCCAAATTGCTAATAAGGCTTAGTGTCTTGATTAGTGTGCCAGAAGGACATAATTGGATATATATGTGTGAAATTAATTGATTAAATGTGTGACTATGTGGCATACATGATTTATATGGTAATATGAATATGGGTGCACATTTATGTGAATTAAATATGTATGCGGGCCTATTCTTGTTAGTAAGGGCATATTTGTAATTTTGACCAGTTGATGGTATAAATGTGATTATATGTGTTAAATGATTGAGACCACATTATTACGTGGATATATTTGCAGTATTCGCCTCAAGGCGATCCTAGGGGGCGGATTAGCGGAATAGTCACAATGGGGTCAAATGCTCGACTCGGGGTGAGCCTAGGGTATTTTGGGAACTTAGCGTATATTTGGGATTTACCGAGTAACGGGTAAATATTCGGTGATTAATTGGGCACGTCGGGATTAATTAGGTATTTATAGGACCACTTAAGGATTAGCGGGAAGTGCGGTAAATGATGGGTTTGCTCTTACAGGAAATAAGAGGCTAAGGATAAGTTTAGGGGTAGTAGCTAATCCAGATATGGATAAGCCACTAATCCTGTACTATGACAATAGTGGAGCAGTAGCTAATTCAAAATAACCGAGAAGCCACAAGAGAGGGAAGCATATAGAAAGGAAATACCATCTCGTAAGAGAGATTGTACACCGAGGTGATGTGATTGTTATGAAGATAGCGTCGGAATAGAACCTGGCTGACCCATTAACCAAAACACTTCCTGCAAAGTTGTTCATGGGTCATGTGCGCAATATGGAATAAGGAAATGCCTTACTTGCTTTGGGAGCAAGTGGGAGATTGTTAGGATTAATGCCCTAAAAGCATGTAAAGACATTTTATTGGTTTTAAATAAAAGTACAATTTTATTATATTTGAATGTTATAATTATAGTTTGAATTAATTAATAATATCAAGCAAATTCCCTATTCATTCATGAGAATATGATCTTGTATTAGTACGAGAGAATTAAGATCATATATAATGAATAAAATAGTCAGTAACATATTAAAGTAAGGAATCTTTAAGGAATGGTTACTAATACGGTTTGCTAAGCATACAAGATGCAAGTAATCTAGATTCAGATTACTGATGTTGATAGACATCTTAGTAAATGTGTTATATATAATAGAGATTATATATGACAGGACCAATGGGAATTAATTATCTTTGTAAACTTGTTGTTTGACGTAAATATTTAATTCTTGTCATAATAGATGATCATTTGTAGATCAATCTAAATCTTGAGTATTCATGAACTCCTGTTTATGTTTATTGGATCTTTTGATTCACTCGTGAAGGTCTCTTAGAATAATGAGGCTAATGACTTTTATTTTGGAGATTCAATATCATGGATGGCTGGGAACATGAATTACAGTATTGGAATCCATGCTTTCCTAACGGATCGAATATTGGTTCCCTTAAGGGTTGATTCTGGAACTGAATAGTTATTGAGCTCAAATCTATAATTAGATTATAGATTAATTATTAGCTAGTGAATTAATGGCACTTAAGGATCAAGAGGTAATTAGAAGGGTAAAATAGTAATTTTGACCAGCTTTATTTAACGAACCAATAATGGAGGAAAGAATTACATATATTGATTATATCAATGGACTACTAGAGAAAAATCTGTAAATATAATTCTATAAATCCTTAGAGTACAATTCCATATTTATAGTGGAGTAATCAAGGAATTAATAAATAATATTATTAGATTAAATAGTTTAATTAATAATCTAGTTTATAGGAGCTTTGTATTATAGGTCCATGGTCCCCAGATCACCTCCATCCTACACTGTCAAGGGAAAGGATGTCGAAAGATAGGACTAAATTACAAATGAATTAATTTTCCTAGGCAAGGAAATAATTATGGGTAATTGATTAATTGTGAATTAATTAATTATTTAACTATATAGTTTTTATTTTGATGAACTATATGTTAAAATTAATATTAATCTTGTTTGGATTAATATAAAGAGAGAGAATAATAAATATCTTATTTATAATATGATATTTATTTATTCAATTTAAAACTGATATTTTAAGATAAAGTTACTTTTGAATTAATTGATATTTATGCTGGGATAAATATATTGTCTTAATTGATTAAATAAACAAATGAGAAAATTAGGGCAACCCTAATAGGGCTGGGTGACACACATTGTACATACAGTGTGTGACACATAGCATCAAAGATTTTTTTCTATGGAATTTGAATTTTGAATTCAAATAATTTTATTTAATCAATTATTTAATTATTCTTTTTAAATATGATTTAAATAAATAATAAAATGAAAATATCTAATCAGTTTTAATTTGAATTAAATAAATATTATTTAATTAGATTAAATATCTTTATAAATCTGATATACGTGATATTAAGGAGAATGCTTAAAGATCAAACTCTCTCTCTAAAGTGATAGTTTTTTCTAAATCTGAAAACTATTCTAAACCTTCTCTCTGTCAAAAATATCTAGATCTCATGCGTTGAGTACATCTAGGATGTCACATAAATCAAACTTTTGAATCCTACGTGCCTACACACATCCTTGTGTGTTTGAGGATTGGTCTGGAAGATCAGGGCGTGAGATCTCAAAACACTGGATAGGAAGATCGTTGATTTATACAAAAAGACTCAATGACACTTGATAGGCTACAAGAGGTAATCCATGATCTATTTGTATGTGATTTAATATTTATATATGTGTATGATCCTGATTGGTATTAATAATTATTAAAATGAGTCAATATATTCCGCTGCGTACCTTTGATTTGATCATTTAATATCAATAATTGGTATCAATGTAGTCTATACATATATGTATATATTAAATATTGTGTGAGTTTCTTGCATCTTTTATATGTATGTCGATATGTATATGTTGGGGTTTTATGCCCTAATTAAAACTCAAATTCTTTGTAATCTCATTTTATTATCAATAAAAGAATAGAAATCATTTTTTAACTTGGTCAATCACTTTGCTCACATGTTTTATTTTCATGATTATTTGTTTAATATAAACTTCTATTAAATCCCGAGCATATAGCTAATCTTATTTATAGTGACGTAATCACAGTGGAATATAAATATGATTATATGTTCAAAAATAAGTTAGTCCTAAGATTAGTCAGTGCACCGGATTTACACTGACTTGCCAATCTACGATATGATCTACTTACACATTACAGTGTTATGTTCTTTCCAGAACATTAGCAAAGTAGATAAGATCAGATGTATTTGTTACATCGGACATGACCGATATTGACAGTTGATAAGATAAGTAAACATACCGTTATTATCTATTCTAGTCATATCATATAGTTGACCATAGGTCAATTCAATCTCAATTCTGAGTGGTTAGTATTCTAACTGATTGTATTATTTGAGTTCTTTGACTTGTTCGTTACCAGCTTACCCTACGGACTAGCCCATACTTACATCTTGGGAACTCGGTAGTACAATTGAATGGGAGTGTTAATCATAGATATGAACATCTATAACTTCTGATGAAGAAGTGAAATGATGGTTTCCTTTTAGTTTGGTTCAAGGTGTTAAATGATAGAGATCTCATTTCAGTAATTAAATTAGTTTACTGAAATATCATTTACAAGGAACTAAGTGTTTTAAGGATAAAATACAATGAGGGGTAAGACGGTATTTTAGTCCTATCTCATTGTAGACCGTATATAGAGGATTGAGTGACAATTATGGTTGTAACAATGGATAATTAATAGCGTATCTATATTTGTTATAGAGCGTTCTATGAATTCAAGAGTGCAATTCCAAGTCTATAGTGGAGTCACGAGGAATTAATAAGTTAGTAAATTTATTTGTTAGATTTATGATAACTTATTGGAGCTTGATTTCATAGGCCCATGGTCCCCATTGTACCTTGGATAAAATCATCTAGATAGTCTCAATTAATTGATTTAATCATCAATTAGAATTATCAAAGTTGACCAGGTCAATTTTGGATAGTTTCACAGAGTTGTGTAATTTTGAGAAGAAAAGAGAAATTATGGCAGATTTATTAATTAAGATAAATTGGTATCTAAATTAATAAATAAGTTTAAATCAAGGTTCAAATTATAAATAATTAATTTGATAAAGGATTTAAATAATTATTTAATTAATTAAATCAATAGAAAATAATACAGGCATTGATTTTAAGTCCAATGGGCTTATAATCAAATGGGAAATTTCACGGGCCTATAGCCCATGATAATTTCGACCTAGGGCTTCAAAATGGCTGTTATTTTATTGATTTTTTAATTAAATTAAATGGCCTAATTGAGTCTATAAAATGAGTGCTTAGAGAGAAGTCAAAAGATAAGTTTGATAAGTCACAAGTCAGATTTTCTGATAGTTTTAGATTCTCTCTAAACACAAGTCCTTTTCTAAACCTCTTTGTTATTTTCTCTTCTTCTTTCTATATCTATCTCATGTGTTGAGAATTGCCCACACTAGTCTAGGTGGTTCTAAGGATACATTGGAAAATTGTGAAGAAAATAGAAGATCGGTTCAGTTTCTTGATAATACTCTGCGACAGAAAAGATTCAAGAGTTAGAGAAACTGAAGGAAGGACTCTTAATTCCGCTGCGTATACTGTAAGTATTATATTATTTTTGTTTCTCTTTGAATTCAATTTTAGAAACATGTTTTAGGCTATCTCGTATTAATTTGTTTAATATTAGATATACATGAAAATAAATAAAGATCATGTATAAGCTTTTTCCTACAGTATATTGAATGGATGGATTTGTTTTTTTGAATATATGGTTGAATGATGGATCGTTAATTATATGGTGCTAATGGGTTTGGAATGTTATTGTTTTTCTAGATCTTGTGTAAGCCATGCAGGGCATAGGATTTTTGTAAATTTATTGGAGAAATATGTATTTTAAAAATCTGCACACAAAGATGAGGAAGAACCTGAGCCATGCACCAAAGAGGAACACGGCCCGAGCCCTTGCTCACCCTCGCGCACGCCTAGGCCCGAGCCTCCCGTAGCAGCGCGCCAGATGCAACCCCAACCCTGTGGCTCCTTGCGTGCAACTTCGTGGGTCCCAGCGTGCACCCCACGCCCATGCGCGCCAAACAGCCACCCCGCCCGAGCCCATGGATCCTTGTGCCGCTGGCCCTAGGGCACCATCTTGGTGCCCAAAACCCTAATTCCTAAGTTGTTAAAAAATATATTTTATTTAATTAATTTTTAAATTATTTAAATTTAAAAGTTTAATTATCTTATTTTATTTTATTAGAAAATTAAATATCTTTTAGTTGGTTAAGATATTTTAATATCTTAAGTTTAAATAATCATTTGAATTTTATTATTTAATTATTTAAATTCAACTAAATTAAAAAGATGACAAAAATAGTTATTTAATTAAAAGTTAGTTTTAATTAGAAAATTTGTTTCTAATAAATAAGTTGGGCAAGACAAAGTTCCTAAAGATTAGCAAGAAAGCCTAAAGGAGAGAAGGAACATTCTTGGAGAGTATTGAAAGCTACATTCTTGGACGTGTTCCTTGAGGATTTACCAGGGCTGCCGCTGCACATGGAGATTCAGTTCGACATAGAGTTAGCGCCGGGGACAGAGCCAGTGTCAAGGGCACCATAAAGGATGCCTCCAGCAGAACTGAAAGAATTGAAGATACAGTTACATAAGCTTCTTGATTTGGGATTTATCAGGCCTAGCTACTCGCCATGGGGTGCTCTGGTTTTGTTTGTGAAGAAGAAGGACGGGACTCTAAGGATGTGTATAGACTACAGAGAGTTGAACAAGTTGACTATCAAGAATAAATACCCCTTACCAAGGATCGATGACTTGTTTGATTAGCTGCAGGGAAAGACAATATTCTCGAAGATTGATCTTCGATCTGGTTATCACCAGCTGAGGATCAAGGACGAGGATATACCGAAGACGACCTTCCGAACGAGGTATGGGCATTATGAGTTCCTGGTCATGTCGTTTGGTTTGACCAATGCCCCAACAACATTTATGGGCTTGATGAACAGGGTGTTCAAGGACTTCTTAGATCAGTTTGTGATTGTCTTCATCGATGACATTTTGGTGTACTCCAGTTCAAAGGGAGAACATGAGCAACATCTCCGACAGGTTTTGCAGAGATTGAGAGAGCATCGGTTATACGCCAAGTTTAAAAAGTGTGATTTTTGGAAAACAGAAGTGACATTCCTTGAACATATGTTGGTGAGGATGGGATTAAGATGGATCCATCTAAGGTGGAGGCAGTGAGAGATTGGCCGAGGCCAAGGAACGCCTCAGAGGTTACGAGCTTTCTTGGATTAGCGGGTTATTATAGGCGGTTTGTGGAAGGATTTTCAAAGATTGCGGCACCAGTGACAAAATTGACACGGAAGAATCTGAAGTTCTTCTGGTCAGACAAGTGTGAGAATAACTTCCAGGAATTGAAGTGACGGCTGATTACAACACCCGTATTGAGTTTTCCTTCGGAGGGAGGAAAGTTTGTGGTATATTGTGACACATCGAGACTGGAACTAGGTTGTGTGTTGATGCAGAATGAGAAGGTTATAGCTTATGCATCATGACAGCTGAAGGAATATGAGCAGGGATACCCTATCCATGATCTAGAATTGGTAGCGGTGGTATTTGCACTAAAGGTATGGCGATATTATTTATATGGGGAGAAGTGCGAGATATACACATATCATAAGAGTTTGAAGTACTTCTTTACACAGAAGGATCTGAACATGAGGCAGAGACGTTGGCTAGAGTTGGTGAAGGATTATGATTGTGATATCCTTTACCACCCAGGGAAAGCCAATGTGGTGGCAGATGCATTGAGTCGGAGGGGCCCAGGACAGTTGTTTAGCTCGGCATAGATATTGAAAGAATTGGCAGAGGAGATGTCCAGAGCGAGGATAGAGTTGGTTGTGGGATGGTTGGCCAATATTACTATACAGTCGACCCTGCTAGAGCAGATTAAAGAGGGTTAGATGATTGATGCACAGTTGCAGAAAGTTATGGGGAATATCTTAGCGGGAGTGGCTAAGGACTATTCCATTTCTAAGATTAGTTTGCTACAGTACAAGGATCAGATCTGTGTCCCGACTCATATGGGGATTAGACGTGAGATATTAGATGAATCCCATACTATGTCGTACTCACTCCATCCAGGCACCACAATGATGTATAAGGATCTACGGACGTTGTATTGGTAGCCTGAGATGAAGAAGGAGAACGCTGAGCATCAGTGGCCAGCGGGGTTGCTACAACCTTTGGGGATTCCCGAGTGGAAATGGGAGGACATTACGATGGATTTTGTGGGAGATTTACCCAGGACAGTGGGGCTGCATGACTCGGTGTGGGTGATAGTAGACAAATACACCAAGTCAGCTCACTTTCTGCCAGTGAGGATGACCTAAATTGTGGATCAGTATGCAGAAGCTGTATGTGAGGGAGATTGTACATCTCCATGGGGTTCCCAAGTCTATAGTATCAGACCGGGAACCTATCTTTACCTCCACGTTTTGGAGTGGATTGTAGAAGGCTATGGGGACTCAGTTGAAACTCAGCACGACCTTTCATCCTCAGACTAATGGACAGTCTGAGAGGATGTTTCAGGTATTGGAGGACATGCTCAGGGCATGTGTGATAGATTCTAAGGGATCTTGGAGTAAGTATCTCTCGTTGATTGAGTTTTCGTATAACAATAGTTATTAATCAACGATTGGAGTAGCTCCATATGAGATGTTGTGTGGGAGGAGGTGTAGATCGCCCATTCATTGGGATGAGATGGGTGAGAGGAAGTATTTGGGACCGGAGATGGTTCAGAAGACTAATGAGGCTATCGAGAAGATCCAAGCTCGAATGCTCGCTTCGCAGAGTAGACAAAAAATCTACGCTGATCCTAAGCGTAGGGACGTGGAGTTCCAAGTAGGGGACCACGTGTTTCTGCGAGTCTCACCACTTCGATGGGTGAGAAGGATTGGGAAGAAGGGCAATTATTGGGCCTTTTGAAATCCTGGAGAGGATCAGGCAGGTGGCCTATAGATTGGCACTGCCACCATCATTGTCGGGAGTTCATGACGTATTCCACATTTCTATGCTTCGGAAGTACGTCTCAGATATGACTTATGTGTTGAAATATGAAGACTTAGAACTGCAAACATATTTGTCTTATGAGGAGCGACAGGTTCAAGTGTTAGACAGGAAAGACAAGATCTACTAAACAAGACGATTCCTCTAGTTAAAGTGTTATGGAGGAATATCAAGGTCGAGGAAGCGACCTGGGAGCTTGAGTCAATGAAGCAGGATCAGTATCCCGAGTTATTCAAGTAAAATTCGAGGACAAAATTCTCAGTAGGAGGGGATAGTTGTAATGACCCAAAATCACTAATAAGGCTTAATGGTCTTGATTAGCGTGTCGGGAGGGCATAATTGGTATATGTATGATTTAATGGTTTAATGCATGATTATGTGGCATGCATGATTAATATGATTGTATGACTATGTGACATGCATGTTTATGGGTATTAGATATGCATATGGGCCCTTTATAGCTTATAAGGGCATATTTGTAATTTTGGCCCGTTGAGGACATAAATGTGATTATATGTGATAAATTGTTGAGACCACATTATTATGTGGATATATTTACAACATATGGCTCAAGACAGTCCTATTGAACGGATTGGCGAAATAGTAACAACGAGGTTCAATACCTGGCTTGGGGGAGCCTAGGGGTATTTTTGGGAATTCAGAGAATATTTTGGGAGTTATTAGATATTGAATAAATAACTAGTAATTATTTTGAGTAACAGGATTAATTGGTAAATATTAGGAACATTTGAGGAATTAGCGGGAACTAAGAGAAATGACCATTTTACCCCTAGGGACACTTGAGGAATTAGTAAACTTAGGAGGGCAAAATAGTCTTTTAATAGGCAAGGGATATACTCAGAAACTTAGGAAAAATAGAGGAAACTAGAATCTGAAGGGAAAGTTCTCAAACTCTCTCATCTCTCTCACGGTTCCTCTCTCTTTCTATCACACTCTCACTCTTGGAGGAACATAGAAGAACTTGGGCTTGGGAGCTAAGGAAGAAGA
This sequence comes from Humulus lupulus, assembly GCF_963169125.1. Classification (NCBI taxonomy): domain Eukaryota; kingdom Viridiplantae; phylum Streptophyta; class Magnoliopsida; order Rosales; family Cannabaceae; genus Humulus; species Humulus lupulus. The sequence continues at coordinate 141,427,319 of NC_084800.1, read as the reverse complement.
AGGGGCAGAAAGCTTAGGCTATGAGCTGAAGGAAATTGAAGGAAAATAGAAGGAAAGCTAGGGGGATTCAAGTTAGGAATCTAAAGCTGGAATTTGTGAGAATTCAACCATAATTGAGGTAATTAGAGGTAGAACTTAACTTCACTATTTTCTCTCCTTTTTCTTGGCTACCTCATCATTGAAATATCCATAATACTAATAATAAATGCAAATATTGTAATGAAAAATAAAATAAAATAAAAGAAATTAAATACTAAGAGAAGGATGAGAAAACCAAGTCCCAATAGGTGTCCCCAAGTGATTCTCTTCTTGACCTCCTCTTTGAATCTCCGTCCTCTTCTTTATTTTTCCTTTTCTTCTTCTTCATTCTCTACTTAAGCCCACGTGGGCCTTTTTCCCAAATCTCTTCATTTAATCTTCCTCCCAAGTCAAGTTAATTAAAAAATATAGATTTATACTACTAAAGTGGCAACTTCTCACGTTGATCCAAGAAATGCTTGCTGCTTGCACAGAATGCTTCAGCATTGCTGTAGCATCCTAAGAATTTCTGCACGAAAAATTATCATTTTAAATCACATTAGCCCCTTACCACTTCACTCAACTTTATAAAATTTATCATTTTCTTACTTATTTTCCCTCATACAACTTAAACTAACTCCTAAACCCAAATAAAAGAAAATGACTCAATTCTAAAGACAAAGACACAAGTCACTCATCTTTTTAACCAAATTATAAGCTAAAAGTATTAAAGATAACTCTATATTTTAGAGTTATCACTCACATATAAACATATTTCACGTAACACATGTATTCATACAAACACTCTTTATACAAAAATTTACAAAAATGCCCTTATAGTCAAAACTAGCATTTTATAACAAATTAAATTCACACAAGGAATTTAATTAAAATAAAATGGCCCCTAAGTTTATTTATCACTACTAACTCATATTGAAGTCATACCTCCCATATAAAATTAACAATTTCCTATTACTTACTTATTTACCCATTTTTCATAATAATTTCAAAAATAGCCAAATATCCCCATAATTACCAAAGTCTATTCCTAACATGCTTCCTAACCATTTATAACATATTAACATCTTAGAAAACTACAGTGAGCATACATAATAATTAGTATAATTATTATTCAAAATTTTCCTTTAAAATTAGGTGAAAATACCAAGAAATTATCAAATAATTACCCAACATCCTAACATGTTTCTAAATCACTTCAGACACCATAATAATATTTTTGCATCATAAGAACAGTACCCAAACAATAAATAATAATTTATATCATTTATTTTATTTTAAACCCATTTATGTTATAATTATCAACAATTAAACTCTAAAAATCTTTACAATAGTAACTATACTTAAAAATCAATTTAAAATCACTTCATAATCAGTATTTATCATCACAAAAATATAAAGAGTGACTCAAGCATACCCTAAGTAATTTTCATAATTAAGCTATGAATTAAATAAAATAATAAAAAATAAATACACAAACAATCAAAAACTCAAACCAACTGCGCAGAAGTGTTTCCTAACACATAAGAACTCATCAAAAATTATTTCAAGTATTTTACACTAGTCTAAATATTTTTCATAATTATTCATTGAAAAACACCAAATAATTCAAGAAAATTTCGAAATATTTTGTAACTTCAACATTCTTCCCTGAAAATCATATAGAATTCAAAACAGAAAAACAATTGAGAAAAAGACCTTCACAGCTACCAAAATCAGGCTTTGCCGGAGTTGGCTTCTTCCCAAGCGTCGGCAACTCTAGAGCTTCAGTTTTGGCCCTTTCCAACCCTCGTTTTTCTTGGAAATTTATTCTCACATGTCCAACAACTCAAAACATGCAATCCCAACCCAAAACTATGCTTGCAACCCCTTGGTTTAAGATCTTCTTCTCCAACTCCGGTGTACTGCAAAAAATGGTGAAAAAAATGCACTTTAGGTTCTAGGATTTTAACCTCTAATTCTTTACATCAAAATTGATCTTTGGAGTCCCCTAAGCTTGTACACATGCCTCCACAAACCCAGAATTCATCTAAACACTCTCAAATCTGAAATCCTCCAAGAACACCAACTTTAATGGTGAAAAATGGTGATCTTTGAAAACCAACCTTCTAGCCCATTTTATTATGTCCAATACCTTTCTTAGATCATAGGAAAATCTTTTCAAACATTCAAAACCACCCAGAAATTCGCTAGAGCTCTCAAACCCGAAATCTCCATTTCTCTCTCTAGAAAATTCAAGAATACTTTTCTTTCTTCCACTCGTGGGACTCTTTCTCTCAATCTCTCTCTTCCCATGATTTAATCACCCACTAAAGTATTCAGAAAATGTATCTAACATAAAGAGAATAAACTACCTATTACTTTGTTGAGAAACCCACTCTTCGTAGTCTATTATGAACAAATTCTTTAAATTCTTTTAAAAAAAGATAAAAGAAATAATTATCTTATTATAACTGAACCAAATTTTGAATTTACTCAGTCAATTGAATTTTAAATCAAGTTCTAATGTCCTCTAATTGCCCTTCAACCAAATTCAAACATAGGGACATTATGGTCATTTCACAATTACATAAAAATACCATTATTTAATCAATTTAAATAATAATAATGTAATAAATCATATTATATAATAAAAATAAACTCACATCATATTATTACTATTATTATGCTCATAATAATAACATTCACAACAAAATTAATTATTAAATTAACCCATGTAAATAATTATTTATTAGGCACTATGCACTTGCCGAGGTTTTATTTCGATAACAAAAAAATTCAACATAAGAAATATCAATTTATTAATGTCATAGGAATCCCATCCACTATAAAACTTACAAATTAATAATAAAAAAAAACAAGAATACCCTCATTGGTAAAATTACGAATCTACCCTTCCGAGAAACGAATATTACTTAGGATAGAGGTGATCTGTGGGCTATGGACCTATAATACAAAGCTCCAATAAACGAGATTATTAATTAAACTCTTTAATCTAATAAATATGGAATTGTGCTCTAAGTATTTATAGAATTATATTTACAGAGTTTTATCTTGTAGTCCATTGATATAATCAATAAATGTGGTTCTGCCCTCCATTTATTGATTCGTTAATTAGTGCCTCATTATCATAAGAAACCTTAAAGAGTAAATCAAAAGATCCAATAAACACAAACAAGAGTTCACGAATACTCAGGATTTAGAATGATCTACAAATGATCATCTATTATGATAAGAATTAAATCTTTATGTTAAATGACAAGTTTATAAAGATAATTAATTCTCTTCGGTCCTATCATATATAATCTCTATTATATACAACACCTCTATCCACATTAGTAATCCAAATCTAGATCACTCGCATCCCGTAAGCTTAGTAAACCGCACTAGTAACCATTCATTAAAGATTCCTTACTATATGGTACTGACTATTTTATTCATTTTATACGATCTTAATTCTCTCGTACTAATTCAAGATCATATTCTCATGAATGAATAATGAATTTTCTTGACATTATTATACAATTATTTCAAACATTAATTATAACACTCAAATATAATAAAATTTTACTTTTATTTAAATTAATAAAATGTATTTACATACTTTTAGGGCATTAATCCTAACAGCATATGCGGTTGGTAAACTTAGTAGGTATACTAGCAATCCAGGTATGAAGCATTGGAAGGATTCTAGGATACCTTAAGTGTACCAAAGAATATGGCATTCACTATTCAAATTTTCCTAGGATACTTGAAGGAAATTTTGACGCTAGATTGATATCGGGAGTAGGAGATCATCTCTCCATCATCGGTTGCGTATTTGCTCTCGGAGGAGGTGCTATCTCTTGGGGTTCCAAGAAAAAACTTGTATATCACACTCAACAATGGAAGTAGATTTTATAGCTCTAGAGACAACCAAAAAAGAGGACGTGTGGCTTAGGGATCTCATGGATGATATCCCCTTTACGGCGGATATGGTATCAACAATATCGATACATTGTGAAAGTCAAGCTACTATTGTTAGAGCATATAATAGTATGTACAATGGGAAGTCTAAGACATGAATATGTGAGATAATTTATTCAAGATGGAATCATATTGTAACGCCCTGGATAGCCAAGACCGTTACATTGTGTGTTTATAAAGATGCAAGACTTGCTAATCAAGTCATTTAATCAAAACATGTTACCAAAACTATAGTTGAACTAGGGTTAAAAGATTTTGGTCTCAAAAGCTACATTTCTTATAAATAAACATTCTCTATTTACATGGGATCCCAAAAGTAATAAGTTAAACACTGTTTACAAAAGATTCAAGATCCATATACAATGATTAGCTATTCTAAGGCAAAACAAGCTGTTAAGCATTTTTTTGGTCCTCTTCCACCCCTCGGTCGTGGCGGCCGAACAGCTGACCATGTACAATCTATCCCGCAACCCTCCATCTCAGGATTGGTCCAACTTTCCTTTGCCTTTACCTGCACCACGAAGCACCCGTGAGCCAAGGCCCAGTAAGAAAACACAATAACAGAGCACAATCATTCAACAGACAATCAGATAACTCATATCACATAAGCATGTACTCAACAGTTTAAGCATTTATGGAAATCAAGTATTCATCATACCAATTATATCACTTCATATCTACAATCAATACGCATATGATAACTAGGGTTAATGCCCTTAGGCCGCACCCTCTATTTATCCCACTGACTCCGACCCGCTTAAACCGAGCTCAGTGAATGTTAAGCTGTCCTCGGCTACCAGTGGCCGAGTCGCGCCCTGTGCACAAATATTATTTACGGCACGCTTAGGCCGTTATCATATGTCCCACGGCATAATACCATCTATGACATTATACAGATATCGGGAGCACTTAGTCCCATCACAAACACATAACCAGGTGCAGTTTTCTTACCTTTAGATTTGTAGCTTTGTTCGATTTGATCCTTAAGCACGATCCCTCTTGAGCCCTAGCGCGCACCTAGTCACAACCATAGATCAGAATCATCACCAATCCTCAAGTTCAAAACCTAGCCTTGGGACAAATCCTGAGCCCTTGGGAAGCCCTAATTCCACCAAACGGGGTGGTTGAATCAAACCCCGAACCCCCGGGCAAAAACCCTTGAAAATAACCCAAAAACCCTTTTCTGGAAGCAGGGTAGCGCTACAACGCTCTTTGGAGGGCGCTACAGAGCTATAAACAGAACCTAAAAACGTCCCAGACAAAATGGCCCAACGCTACAGCGCCCAAAGGCTAGCGCTGTAGCGCTAGTCACAGAACAACAACCCTGCAATTTTCCCTCCTTCGATTTTCCCGAGCCAAACCTTACCAAAACTTTTCCAAACTTCAACCAAACTTAAAAACAAGCTTATCAACATGTCTAACTCATCCCAAATGACCCAACCACAAAAAAGTTAAGCACATGCACTCCAAATCCCAAAATTCACCATGGCTGGACCTCAAACTCAGAAACTCAGCAAAACAACTAAAACCTCAGGATTTTAGAGCTAGAATTTCATACCTTTAATGGAGATTCGACCTTAAGCTAGCCTCTACACCTCCTTGGCTTACTCCTCCTCAAATCCTTAGCTTTAATTCCCTTAATTCCCCATAAAAACTCAATTCAGAAAAATCATCCCAGCCAAAACTAGAAACATAAGAGCAGACCCTAGAAACTTACCTCAGCTGAATGGATTGCTCTTGCTAAATCCTTGCCAATTCTTCAAGCCAGACCAAGGACTCTAGCCTCAAGCTTTTACTTTGAGTTTCCTTGATTTTCTGCTCCAAAAGACCTCAAGAATTGATGGAGAATAGCCTAAACCAATTGAGAGAAAAACAGACTTCTAATTCCCTTTCTTTCCTTCCTTTCCTTTCTTTTCTTTCCTTCATAATTCCAGCCCCTTCTACATATTCCACTATGTATAAAACCTTAATAATACCTATCCTTTATAAGCCAAATGACCACAATACCCTCCCATAATTTCCTAAGCCTTTTAATCAACCTAGGGGCATTTTGGTCATTTCACCCAATTCCCGCTAATTCCTCAAATGTCTCTAATTTTTATTGCTTAATTCCCGGCACCTAACTAGTTTCCAATTACATTCCTCAATATCAAATAATCTCCAATATATTACCTAAATTCCCAAAAATACCCCAAGGCTCGCCCCGAGTCGGGTATAAATCCCCGCCGTGACTTTTCGCTAAACCGCTCACTGGGATCGCCTTGAATCACAGATTACAGATATATACACATAATAATGTGGTCTCGACAATTTATCACATATATATACAATTATGCCCTCAATGGGCCAAAATTACGACTATGCCCTTCTAACCTAATCAGGGCCTACATGCTTACTAATACACTTAGTCATGCATCACAGATATTCAAATAGTCATTTAACATGCGTTTAATCACTAAATCACATATAATCCAGTTATGCCCTCCCGGCACACTAATCAAGGCCCTTAAGCCTTATTAGTAAATTTGGGTCGTTACACATATCTATCTCATATGTTAAGACTAGTGATTACTTAGCAGATCCATTTATGAAACCTCTTGTGAGAAGGTTAGTATTTTCCACTACAAAAGGGATGAGACTTAAACTATTAGAATAAGAGATTCACCAATGATGGAGACCCAAATCCAACCTTGTTAGTATCAAGGGAAAGAGTTCAATAGGTAAGAAGAAATCATTGATAAGTGGTTGGTTTCAACACTAAAACTATTGTGAGTTCCATCATAGTGCTGGTTGCTATCGAGTGAGGGTTAAACCAAAGGTTTTTAATGAAGTTCAGTTGAGTGCAACAAGCATCTATAAAGGTAGCAAAGATGTTATAAGAACTTTATATATGTGAACTTAGAGGTTGTGCCGTCTCTCATTGGAATTGGAGTTTCTCCCCCAAAAAGTTCTTGAAAGGATGAGCACATGGCCATATGAGTGCTAAGCGAGAAAATTGGGAAAATAAATGATCAAGTGGAGGTGTGTGAGGTATCACTGATTTTATAATAAGGAATACTTGGTTCATGCTTTTAAGCAACAAATGCTTTTGATAAGACTTTGTGGTATTTTTACTAAGGTAAAGTTCAAGTCGAAAGACACTTTATTTTAGGCAACAATATTGTTTGAGCTAGATGAAGAAGTTAGTATTTAATCAAGTGAGGGAATGTTAGGATTGGTTAAAATAAAAAGTCCAAGTACTCTTTCACAAGCTAGGTGTAAAACACTAAATGGTTTCACATAATGAAGATGTGAAATTTGAATTTTTGTTGTAGGTTTGTAAAAAATGTGTTTTTAGGTCCCAAGTGATACATTGAGGTAAGGATTAGTTTGTATATACACGTGTTTTAAGCTCCAAATGATGAGTTTAAAAGCTCTAATCCTACTGGTTAGACGTAATGACAGTACCTACACTATAAAAGGGTTCTCATAGACTTGACCACTCTCTCAAATCTTTTTCTAACCCCTCTCTCTCTAGCTCTCAAGATCATTAGTTTTCTCCAAGAAATTCATAAAATATTTCTGTCTTTGTGAATTTCAAGGCTTGTTCAATCATGATTCCATTTCTTACTAGAGAAAGCCTCAAGCATCCATCAAGGGCTAGGAAATAGAGAATCTGGACATCGATACTCCTTGTGTATAGGCCTTGGTTTTGATTCTTGTTATCCAAAAAATTGGCATAGATGACGTGGCAAGTGATTCCTGGACACGTGGCTGACATTTGGAGGAACTCTGCTAGGATATCGACTAGGAGGCACATTATAAGCAATAGGCGACCTAGTTTTACCTGCGACCAGTCTGGTCGATGGTTCCGCATGCAACCTGATGTTCCAATAAGGATCTTTGTAAATCCCGAAATTGACTCACACAATCTCCTGAGTATCCGATTATTTAGGAGAGAATATCTGTAACAAACTCATGTAATCCCCCTTGAGCCTATAAATAGAGAAAGATAGCTCAAGGAAGGGACTTTTTTTTGGCTTTCGAATTATTTGAGACTAGAGTAATTTTATCTGAGATATTGTATTGTTCTTCAGAGGTTAGTGAAACTCATTGAACCCTAGTTCTTTGATCACCCCTTTGATTCTCACATCAATAACAATCTAAGTGGACGTAGGTTATTACCAGATCCTGGGGCCGAACCACTATAAAATATTGTGTTCTTATTATTTTCGCTATTACGTTCTTTTCAACGCATTCATCTACATCAAGTATATTTTGACTCCGTGTCAGTTGACCAAAATCAGGGTCAACAATTCTCATCTAAGAAGAAGAAGTTTCCAGTGGTGTTCTAATTAATTAGGGTTTGATGATTTCAAGAATATCCAAGAGTTTTGTTCTACTACTAGGGTTTGCACGTCTTTATCTCAATCTTTCCTTAGACTAATCTCACACTCTCCCAACACAAAGTTTGAGCACTCCATCATATGAATTACACTTTCCCACAAAATTTCCCAATTTAGTCAAAATGAGTTTACTAGTTCCAAAATCCATTTTGATACCGGATTTACTCAATAAATCTCAACTTACCATGTTCTTATTCATATAGGAGACATAGAAAACATTAGTTAGGGTCACTTTCTTTCTATTAGTGAAGAATAAATCAATCCTGCCCCTTCCAAGTACCTTGTATCTCTTTTCATTTCCCACTTGGACTTCAAGTCCACCCTTAACAATTTCAAAGGTTTTAAAAAGAGTCTTATCATAGGTTGCATGAATAGTGTCACAAGTATCATACCACCATCCTTGCACCTTTCCTTGGGTTGCATTAATTTCACTCAAGGTTGCAATATTCTCAACATTAAATGCATTGGCCTTGGTATCCTTATTTAGGTTTGCAATGATCTCATTATCAAATTTATTAATGTTATTATCTTCACTTATTTTTGCAATGCTCTCATCATCAATTTCAATGACATGCTTACCATTTAAGGTTGTATTAGTCTCATCACTACATGCATAAACTATGTCAATTTCTTATAGATTTATCATGCATTCTTCATTGAATGCACTGTTCTCAATTAGGGTTACAATACATTCGTCTTTGATTGCATTAAATTTAATTAAGGTCACAAAGATCTCATTATCAAATGAAGTAACCCAATTAAATTCATTTAAGAGTGCAATGATCTCAACATCAATTTCCTTACCCCTAATCTTATTATGGATAATTTTACAATTACTATGTTTAACATGATGATCAATAATTTCCCAAACAAAAAAAGTATAACAACAAGCCTTGAATTGTTCATTAACATTCACAATCGTACTCTTGATATAAATAATAAATTCAAACTCATAAAATTATTGAAATCTACACATTTAGAAATAAGGAATTTGATGATATCATTCGCCTTAAGTTTGTAATCCCATAGAGTAGTCTCATCCTTTGTTGATAAATACTTTGAATCCATAATTACATTCATATATAACATATAGCATATCCAAGACTTATATCTCCAGTTGTTATGTATTCAACACAAATAAAATCTTGAAGCAAGAATTTGAAAATTGTACAAGATGAACAAATTTCCCTCGTTGTTGGTCATGGTAAACACATAAAAAAAATAATTAGAAATAGATATTTTGATTGTTCAGAATTTATGACTTTACACTTTCTAAATCAGCAATGAATAATAGGAATAATTCAATATTACAAACCCTAGATGCTAATCAAGAACCGTATTCAAAGTATGACTGCAAATCTTGATAATTAAAAGAACCATATTCAAAGTATGAATGCAAACCTTAATAATAACAGATTAAGTGATTAAATGATTATAACATGAATTTAGAAACATTTAATCATCAATACTAACAATAATGAACACAATTATTAGTTAGAGTTTAGAGAAATACAACTTTTGAATTGAATAATTGAATCTTCAAACTTGGAGAATATCTAAAGGCTTATAAATGAGGAGTATCGCTGTCCAAAATGTATATTCCAAGCATTTCCATTGTTGCTTGAAGCTTTATCAAGATAGAATGAGATTTGGGATTTAACAAGCCTTTGAAATTCACACAACTCAAGTAATTCTTTGTGAGTTTCTTGGAGAAAACCTATGTTAGGAGGGCATCGCAACGCTAATGTATTTTTAGGGTGCAATTTTTAAGGTTTTAGGCATTAGGCTCGGGGGGCCCAGGGGACGATTCCACTGCCTCGTTGGGGTGGAATTGGGGTCCCGAGATCTAGGGATTAGTATTTGAGCTCATTATCAGTTATAGGTCTGATAAGTATACTACTTATGTTGTGACTAGGGTTTCCTTAAGGCTCAGAGAAAGGATCACACTTGGGGTTGTTTTTGTCTTTTACACAGGACTTGAGGTATGAAAACTAGCACATGCACCTACAGTAGGGCATTGACCCCGATCTATGAACGCGGTTATAACTGTGCAAGGAATATATTTAGGGTTATGTACCCATGATTTGTACTTATATTTACTTCATCTGTTTGTACTCTCAATTTATCTGTGATTGGTCGGCATAGGCTGTATTTGGCAATACATACGTAATGTGGGCCGTGATGGTTCAAGACCATTGTGGAGTGTCGTATACACTCACTCGGCATAGGGCTGTATGCTTAGTGGCAAGAGAGGCACCTTGTTCGGCATAGGCCGTGTAGCCTGCTTATGTTCTAATTTGAGTTCATGAATATCTGGATAGTGTATTATTTGTTGTATTTATTAGTTGTTTAATTAATATGCCATGTTGGGTTTTCTTGATGGGCCTTGGCTCACAAGTGCTTGTGGGGCAGGTAAGGGCAAAGGAAAGGTCAACCAGCCATGAGTCAGAGGGCTTTAGAGCGACGCATACATGTTCGGCCTACTTGGTCTCCATGACCAAGCTACTTTTGAGGGACTTAGAGTATAAGTTTGGTTTTTTCGCTTAAGTCGACTACTTTGTAAACTTTATTTACAATTATGGTGCAATTAACTCTTTTCGGATCCCTTGTACATTTTTAAAAGTTTAATGAAAATTTTACATTTTTGACAAAAAAAATTAATACCTAAACCTTTGATTAACTTTAATTATATTTTTGAGTCCAAATGACTCGCTTAACGAGTTAAGCACTACTTTAAACACATAGTGTAACAACTCTAGATTACTAAGGAGTTGCACTTTAAATGAACTTGACACATCAGATTACCATTTTTTGTGAGATAGAAACTTGCCTTCATCCAAATGTAACGAAAATTATCCTGATCGAGAAACAAGTTGCCACCGTCAGCTCTTCCCATTTCTGTGGCTATAAATAGTGCAAATTGAAATGTAACAAGGGTCGAAAAACAAGTCAGTAACTGTTCATTATTTGAGAGAGGTCCTGCTCTCCATTACAGTAACTGCCCCAACAACAAGATCAAACTCAGTGTACTTGTTCTTGAGGGTTTAAAGTTCATCACAAATAATACTGACTAAAGTGGACGTAGGTAATCTTTTTTGGGTTGAACCAGTATAATCTTTGTCTCTTTCATTTATTAACGCATTTATTTATCTTTTCTTTGGCTCACTTTTCATTATTAAGTTCTTCTTTGAGATTTTACACACAAAAAATCTTCATTTATTGCTCTAAGCAGGTTGAAGAAAAAACAAGTCAACATTTTTGTGCTTTTGTTGACAGTGTGAGTCTTGAAGTGAGATCTCCTTGCCTACCACCCAAGGTTCCCTACCCCCTCGCTGGTCATGGCACCTAGGCGTGGTCCAGCCAAAGAAAATGATCACGTGTCCCCACCAAAGCCTCCTCCTCCTCTGAGGAACATCGAGGAGGACCCTCGTGAGAACCTGGAAGAAAGCAATGGTGAACACATCCCCTAACAGCCTGAGGCGGCCCGAGAGGAAGTCGCCATCTAGAAAGAGAGATGGCACAACTGTGTGCCATGAACTGCACCGCGGTAGCAGAGATGGATGCCCATCGATGGGACAGGGAGCAGTGCCAGAGAAAGGTGATCCTCGCCTTCGAGACGAAATTATGCAAGGCAGCGAGGTGTCACCAAGCTCCTTCAGGAAAACCCCATTCCCTGGATGAAGAAGGGGTGGAGCAATAGGCCGCTCATCACTCCAAGAGCAGGAAAAATCTCAAGTGATTTGGGTCCTGGGCGGAACGACCCCCTTAGCCTCCAAACCAGGGAGGTCAATGACCTCCTTAGGATTGGGATCATGGCAAAGGCTCGATTAATTGCTCAATTCATAGCCAACCACATAGGCGAGAAAAGGGTGCCAATAGCGCCTACACTGATAGCGTTTTTACGCTTCTTGGAGAAAAAGTAAGACCTAGGAATGGTCCTGACCTACACGAACACCTGAACAACCGGCAAGGTGGCGCCTAGGGTCAAAATGTGGAGAGCCAATTCGACTTGCATGATCATCTGAACACTCGGAGAGAAGAGCAAGGAGACCATAGGCGACCCCTAATCACCAATAGTCAAGAGGCCCTGCTCGTTAACGACCTAGTTCTTGCCAAGATCGAGGAACTGAAAAGGGCGATCAGGGAAATTGGAGGGGCCAAGAATAATAAGCCCGCTTTGAATCCAAGAAAGGCAAGCTCCTTCTCCCCTGCCATCACCGATGCACAATTGCTTAACAACTTTAGGATGCCACTGATGAAGACCTACGACGGCAAGGAAGATCCCTTGGAGTATATCAACAACTTCAAGATTTAGATGGAGATTCACAAGGTGTCAGACAATGCACGATGCAATGTTTTCCTGGCTACATTGGTTGGAGTCACAAAACAATGGTTTTGGAAGTGCCATCCTAGATCCATTTTCTCCTGGGAGAAATTCACTCAGGACATTTACTAGTAGTTTTATGCCGTCTGTGTCCACCCTCATGAGACTAACGACCTCACAAATCTAAGCAAGGCAAGAAGGAGACTGTAAAAGATTACTTCATGAGGTTCAAAGAGGAAGCCACTCATGCCAAGATGGTCGGCGACGAGGGGAGACTAATGGAAATCATGGTAGGTATCAAAGTTTAAACCCCTCTATGGAACAGTTTGAGCAAGAAGGTAGCTGGCTCAATGTGTGATTTCCTGGATCGTGCAGATAAATTCATCAAGATAGATGAGGCGGTGAATAATGTGGACATGAAGAAGATTGGAAACCATGGTCGAAAGAGTGGCGAGGATTGAAAGGGTAACTAGAACACGATAATGGGAAGAGAGCAAGAAATCACCAGGTGTCCCATAGGCAAGGGCAAGAATACAAGATGCCCAAGCAGGAGGGAAGAAAACTCGTGTATGAGCCATGCTTCACCAACTGTACCACTTTTACTCGGATGGGCGAAGACATCTTCGTAGTGCCGAGAACCAGATGTCATACCGAAAGTTTATTCCAATGAAAAGGGATCCAAGCAGGTGTGACTAGACCAAATACTATCTCTACCACAAGGACCATGGTCATGACACTAACGAATGCCACCAACTTATGGATGAGATAGAATTCTTATTCAGGAAGGGACACATGGGTTGTTTTGTCGATCGCTGCGAAGGCCAGAACAAAAACAATGGCCAAAATGATGGGAGGGAAAGATAGCAGTCATCACCAAACTGACTTCGGTTGCCAGCCTACGTAGGCGAGGTACCAAAGGTGATAGCTACCATTGTCACGATTTATGGAGGACTACATATCGCTAGAAACAGTAACAAGTGTCGGGAGAGGTATGCGCGCGAGCTAAGATATCAGAGGTATGTCGTGAATGGAAGACCCAGACATCACCTTCACAAGCGAAGACTTAAGACACATTCACTACCCTCATAATAACCCCATGGTCATCGCGGCTCGGTTCACTAACCTAAAGGTGTTAAAGATGTTAGTTGACGATGGCAGTTTCGTCAATATTCTGTACAATTCATGCCTGGATAAAATGAATTTATCGATTCATGACCTCGCACTTTTCTCAACGGCAATCTATAGGTTCAATGGTGAGGGCCTGTCCTGTAATGCCTGGATAGCCAAGACCGTTACACTGTGTGTTTACAAATGTGCGAGACTTGCTAATCAAGCCATTTAGTTGGAAACATGTTACAGTAACTAAAGTCGAACTAGGGTTAAAAGATTTCGGTCTCAAAAGTTTCATTTCTTATATTCAAACATTTTTACATGGGATCCCAAAAGTATAAGCGTTAAAAGACACTTTACAAAATTTATGGGTAAAAGTACAGTTACTAGCCACTCTAAGGGCAAAACAGACAATTAGGCTTTACTCGTCCTGTATCACTCCTCGGCCGTGGCGGCCGATCAGTTGGCTATGTACATTCAGCCCTAAAGCTCTCCATCTCAGGACTGGTCCACTTTGCCCTTGCCTTTACCTGCACCATGTAGCACCTGTGAGCCAAGGCCCAGCAAGAAACTAGACAACAGAGCATAATCATTAAGCAACCAATTTGCAAACCAGCAATCAAGCAACTCATAATGCAAAGCCATATACTCAACAATCCTTAGTACTCATATAAACAGATATTCAGTAAAACAAACTCATAGTGAAACATTTATAATCAATTCACATAATAAACAGGGTCAACGCCCTTAGGCCGCACCCTCTATATATCCCACTGACTCCGGCCCGCTTAAACCGAGCTCAGTGATTATTAAGTTGTCCTCAGCTACCAGTGGTCGAGCCGCGCCCTGTGCGCAAATATTGATTCCAAAACTCTTAGGCCGATAATCACATGTCCCATGGCATAGTACCATCTATGACACAATTCATGTATAGGGAGCTCTTAGTCCCATCATTAACACATAACCGGATGCAGTTTCTTACCTTTAGATTCTGATAGCTTTGTTCAATTCAACCCTCATGAACGACCCAAAGTTACTAATAAGGCTTAAGGGCCTTGATTAGTGTGCCGGGAGGGCATAATTGGAAGTTGTGTGAATTAATGGTGTGAAATGCATGTGTTATGAGTATTTGATAAGCATGCGGGCCCTGTTTGGTTGTAAGGGCATAATTGTAATTTTGGCCTGTTAGGGCATAAATGTGATTTTGTGTTAAGACCACTTATTATGTGGATATATGTGTTTGCAACTTTCGACATGAGGCGATCCTAGGGAGCAAGTAGTGGGAAAGTCACAACGGGACTCGGTACTTGACTTGGGGCAAGTCAAGGGGTATTTTGGGTATTAGATGATTATTTGGATTATCGGGTTATGAAAATAAATAATTGGAGATATATTTGAGGTTAGGAAGCCTAAGTGGGAATATTGGGGAAATTTTACCGTTTTGCCCTTGGGGACGTTTCCGGTACCCCGAGCCTCGGGATAGACTTAAGTAACTAAGGTTAGACTAAGAAAAAATAGAAAACAGTAGAAACTCAAGGAACTGACTCTTCTCTCCCTCTCTCCTTTTCTCTCAAGGAACTCAATGAAACCAAAGGATTTTTGGCTGGGAATTAGAGTTTGAGCTGAGCAATTGGAGGTTTAATTCAGTGGAAGCTAGGGGAAACAAGCTAGAAACAAAGGTAAGAACTGAATCATACTCTTGATCATTAGAATTCTGTGTTTTGGCTGGGTTTTAAGGGTGTTTATGGTTTTGATATTTAAGGACTGAATTGAAGCTAGGAACTTGGGAGTTAGCCCATAAATAACTTGGAGAATTTGAAAAGTAGTGAAGATAAGCTCGAAATTATGATTTAATGTTTGAATTCTGGTGTTTTCATGGCTAGTTTGAGTGTGCTTGAGTGTGTGGGTTCAAAATATTGAAATGATGTTTTGATGGGTTTCTAGACTATATTTCTGTTGGGTTATGTTGTTGAAATCATGTTAGAATGTTGGGATAATTGAATTGTGTTATTGGGATGGTTTAGGGTGGATTTGGCTGAGGTTTGAGTGTTACAAATGGTGGTTTTTCTGGGTTCACGGGGCTGGGCCACGACTTTGTTCTAGAGTGTCGCGGCCCTTCGGAGCAAGGAAGAGCCAGGAGGGCTCTGAGATGAGGGAGCGCTGTGGCGCCACAGGGGCAGGGCCGCGGCGCGTGTCTGTGGTCAGAGAGGCCTAGCCTCTGTTTTAGGGGGCGGGCCGCGGCGCAGGTCTTAGGGGCCGCAGCCCTTAAGGGAATTTGTGGCCTTTTGAAGTTTTTTAAGCGTGGGAACCTAACCTTTGGTGCTCGGGATTGATCCCACTACCGTGTTTGGTGGAATTCGATGTCTCGGAGGCTAGAATTCTACCCGGAAACCCTTATGCAATTATTGATGGAATCCTTTATTGTGCTTGTGACTAGGTGTACGCTTGGGATCGGGGTAGGATCGTGCTCGGGGGTAGGATCGTGCTCGGGGGTCGTCTCTCCTAATTAAAGCACTTGGAATTAAAGGTAAGAAAACTGCACCCGATTGTGGAATTTATATTGGGACTAAGGGTTCCCTATTTTGTATGCTCTTTAAAGAGGATGGTATTATGCCATGTGAATTGTAAATGGATGGTATCACGCCATGTAAATAGTGAACGTGCGGCCTAAGAGCACCGGAGTTTACACTTGCGCACAGGGCGCGGCTCGGCCTCTGGTAGCCGAGGACAACTTATTATGCACTGAGCTCGGTTTAAGTGGGCCGGAGTCAGTGGGTTAAACAGAGGCTGCGACCTAAGTTGTCGGCTCTAACTATCATGTGATTTGAGTGCAATTATTATGATGATTCTGAATGGTAGATTGTTAGCTTATTGAATATTATCGTTGAATGGGTGAATGTTGTGTACTGTTGAGTGCCTGGTTATGTCTTGTGAAATAATTGAATATTATTAGTGACTGTGTTTTAAATGTTATGTTTTCTTGCTGGGCCTTGGCTCACGGGTGCTACGTGGTGCAGGTAAGGGCAAGGGTAAGGCAAGTTAACCATGGGTTGGAGAGCTCTGGGGGCGAGGTGTACATTGTCAGCTGCTCGGCCGCCACGGTCGAGGAATTGTACAGGAATGAGAACCTAAAACGTGTATTTTGCCATTAGAGTGGCTTGGTTATTTATAAGCTTTGGAAATTCTGTAATTACGTTATTTAAACCTTGATTTGGGATCTCATGTACCAAACATGTATTTTAATGAAAAATTATTCATTTATAACCAAAATCTTTTAAACCTAACTTGTTTGTATCGTTAGATTCACATTTTTAATCAAATTACTTGATTAGCAAGTCTCGCACTATTTCAAACACACAGTGTAACGGTCTTGGTTATCCAGGGCGTTACACTCAAGCACGATCCCGTCTGAGCCCTAGCATACACTTAGTCATGGTCACAAGTTAGAACCAACTCCAAACTTCAATTCCAAAACCTAGCCTTAGGACCAATCTCGAGCCCTAATTCCACCAAACGGGGTGGTGGAATCAAACCCCAAGCCCCTGGGCAAAAACCCTAAGAAATAACCCAAAAACCCCTTTCTGGGAATAGGGTAGCGCTACAGCACCCTAAAGTGGGCACTACAGCTCTACAAACAGAGCCATCAGGCTCCTAGACGCCCAAGCTTAGCGCTGTAGCGCCCTAAGGCTAGCGCTACAGCGCTAGTCACAGCCAGGCACTACCCAGATTTCTCCTCTTCGAATTTCCTTGAGCCAAACCTTTAAAACTCAACCAAGCCTCAACCAAACTTCAAAACAAGCCTCCCAACATCCTCAACTCATCCCAAACAACCTAACCACAAATAATTCAATCACATGCACCCCAAAACAAGGAAATCACCATGGCTGAATTTAAAGCTCAAGAACACAGCAGAACAATAGAAATCACAGAACTTAAAACTAGAGTTTCTTACCTTAGATGGATGAGCTCAACCTAGGTTGTCTTCCACACTTGCTTAGCCTTCACCTCCTCAAAACCTTAGGTTTAACTCCCTAGAATTCCCACAGAAACTCAGCTTAGAAAACCAATTCAACACCAAAACCAAGAACTGAATAACAACCTCAAAACCTTACCTCAAATGATGAGTAACCTCTGCCAATTCCCCAAGCCAAATCAAGGATCCTAGTGTTGAGTCCTAACCTAAGCCTTCTCTAAATTTTAGCTCCAAATTTCCAGAGAATTGGTGAAGAAATGCCCAATCCATGCAATAGGGAAGACTCCTGCTTTTGCCCTTCTTTCCTTTTCTTTCTTTCTTTCTTTTCTTTTTCTTTTCTTCAGACTTCCAACACTTTCTACACAATCCACTAAGACATAAAACATTATGACCTTTATCTCTGATTCTAAACACCAAAAGACCATATTGCCCTCCCACTTAAAACTAAGTTTTTAAGCCTCCTAAGGGCATTTTAGTCATTACACCCAATTCCCGCTAATTCCTCAAATGTCTCTAATATTTACCGCTTACTTCCCGAAACCTAACTAATCACCAATTTTATTCCTCAATATCAAAATAAACTCCAATATATTTCCTAAATTCCCTGAAATACCTCCAGGCTCTCCCCGAGCCGGGTATAAATCCCCGCTGTGACTTTTTCACTAAACTGCTCACTAGGATCGCCTCGAGTCGCAAATTACAAATATATCCACATAATAATGTGGTCTCAAAAATTTATCATAGATAGATACAGTTATGCCCTCAACAGGCCAACATTACGAATATGTCCTTCTAACCTAATCAGGGCCTACATGCATACCAGTACACATAGTCATGCATCACAGATATTCAAATATTCATATAGCATGCTTTTAATCATTAAATGACATATAATACAGTTATGCCCTCCTGGCACACTAATCAAGGCTCTTAAGCCTTATTAGTAAATTTGGGTCGTTGCATGTCCCTATTGGATCCATCAAACTACTAGTGACTCTAGGTGATCCCCCTCGGAGAGCAACCTGTATGGCAACGTTCATGGTCGTCGATTTCCCATTGGCGTACAACATAGTGCTAGGATGTCCCGTGCTCATCAATCTGCATGCCATAATGTCCATTTGGCACCTCACCATCAAGTTCCCCACAAGCGAAGGTGTCAAATGCATAAGAGGAAACCAGTGAGAAATGCACGAATGTTACAATGTGTCGATCATCAAAGCTATGAAAGGAAGCGCTGCTTGCACCAACATGATCTTTGATGACCAAGACGTTCAAGGTATAAATGAGTTAATTGATGAGAAGACCATCACAACAACAAAGAGAAGTCCAGAGGCGAGGCCCAAATGGGAGAGGCAAGAATTGGCGAGGCCGCAAAAGAAGACGTCATGGGAGGCGAAGCCCCGACTGGCGAGGTCACCCTCGGCATCGTCAAAGATTGCAACCGTAGAGACAATGTCGCCGCTGATGGTGACTCATATCCAAATAATTTATGAAATGAGTCTCAAAGTTGGGAGGAGTTGGATCCTCGCTTTGGGGATGAAGAGAGACCTGTTGGACCGCTCAAAGAGCTTGAGGAAGTAAAGTTAAAGGATGGCGACCACACTCGGATGGTGAGGGTCGGGAAGAACCTGAATAGCAATGCGAAGGCCGACTTGATCAATTTCTTGCGGAAAAAACATGATGTCTTTGCATTGTCACACAAAGACATGGTAGGCATCAATCTGTCTGTCATAAGCCACATCTTGAACATAGACCCAAAAGCGCCCCCAGTCCGCCAGAGATGATGGTCCCTGGATTCCGAGAGAAACGAGGTGCTGAAAGCAGAAGTGAAGAAGATGGAAGGTAATGGCTTAATTCAAGAGACCTTCTATCCCTTATGGGTCGCGAACTTGGTGCTCATGCGTAAACCAAAGGTGACTTGGAGAGTGTGTAATTGATTTTAGCGAGCTCAACAAATCATGCCCCAAGGACTGCTTTTCACTTCCTTGGATTAACAAGCTGGTCGATGCCACATCTGGGAATGAGCAACTGTCATTCATTGATGCTTACTCTTGGTATAATCAAATAGAGATGCATCCTCCAGACCAAGAGTACACATCGTTCATGACAAACGTGGGCATGTATTGCTACAGGTTCATGCCCTTCGACCTGAAGAACGTCGGAGCCACCTACCAAGGACTTGTCAATAAGATGTTCAAGGATCAAATATGAAGGAACACGAAATTTTATGTCAACGATATGTTAGTAACGTCAAAGAATTCCATGGGGCACGTAGTTGATCTAAAAGAGGCTTTTGCCATTATGTGCCAATACAACATGAAGTTGAACCCGCATAAATGTTTGTTCCAGGTCGCTTTTGGGAAAATTTTGGGGTACATCATCAGTTCTAGAAGAATCAAAGCAAACCATAATAAGATTAAGGCCCTCATTGATATGGAGTCTTCTAAACACACAAGGGACATACAAAGCCTTACCAGGAGGGTCACTGCCCTTAGCTGCTTCATTTCAAAGTACACCGATAAGTGAGTCCCATTTTTTCAACCTCCTTAGGGGAAGTAAGAAATTCGAATAGACAGAGGAATGTGAGAAGTCTTTTCAGGCAATAAAATAACATTTGGTGCAACCGCATATCCTATCCAAACCTGCCAATCATGAGGACTTGTACCTGTATCAAGTCATCTTTGACCACACATTAACTGCAACATTGGTTCGAGAGGAGGGTAACATACAACATCCCATTTATTATGTCAGCAAGCGATTGATGTTAGGGGAGAGAGAGATTACACCACTACAATATCTAGAATCTACAAAAAATTATGCTTGACGAAGGCCAAGAAAATTAGAGTTTAGATGATGCTTACCCTTGTAGATGATCAAAGTTCATAAATCTTCTTGAAGCTTCAAAACCCTAGTTGAACCACCCCTTTAAACTTCTTCTTCTTGTAAAAACACAACCAAAGGTTTATACATGATTTGTATCGCTGTCCTGATTCTCTATTTCCTAGCTCACCATTGATGCTTGAGGATTTTTCTAAGAGGAAATGGTAATTGGGATTGAACAAGCCTTAAACTCATAAAGTCAAGCACTTTCTGTATGAGTTTCTTGGAGAAAACTTGTACTACTAAAAAACTGGGCTTTCCCAACACCCAACCACGATAGTCAACTCTGTTGACTGTCGTAATTGCTTAGCGGGACTCTACGCCGGTAGTTAAAAACTGTAGGCATAGAGACCAACGCCGACAGCTAATAACTGTCACCGTTGCTTTTGACTGTCGCTATTGACCCCAATGCCGACAGTTAATTTGAGACCAATGTCGACAGTTAAAATGTGTCGCTATTGACCCCAACGTCGACAGTTAATTCAAGACCAATGCCGACAGTTAAAATGTGTCGTTATTGACGCCAACACCGACAGTTAATTCGAGAGCAATGCCGACAGTTAAAAGGTGTCACTATTGATCCCAACGCCGACAGTTAATTCAAGACCAATGCTGACAGTTAAAAATTGTCGTTATTGACCTCAACGCCGATAGTTAATAAAAACCCAATACCGACAGTTATAAAATGTCGTCGAAATTCAAATAAAAAAAAATCTAAAAATATAATTAATAAATAATTTAATTTTTAAAATAAAATATTTAAAAAAATATATATTTATGAACATTATATATATTTATTAAAAACTTTTAAAACTATTTTTTTTTTGTTTCTAAATTTGTCATATTATTAACTTTTGTATTTATAATAATTTTTATATTAAAATTTAAATTTAATTATATCATGAGATAATAGATGGATTTATTTATCAAATTATGTATTATTTCTTGGAATGATTAATAAGTGACATTAAAATTTAGAAATAGAGAATAGATTGAATTTAAAAAGTTTTACTTTTGTTAAATTGTATTATTATTTATTGAGAAATAAATAATAAGAAATCTTTAAATATGTTAAATGAGATTTATCAAGAATTAAAGATTTATATTTTAAATTATGAGAATTAAAATAAAAGAAACTTTGATCACTTAATTGGTATATTATTATTGGAAATAAATATCAAGATGCTTTTAATTTGAATAAAAAAGAAATTGTGTTAATTAAAAATAAGATTTTTTTTGTAATTCAATAAATAAGAAAAGTTTAAAATCTCTTCTATATAATAAGTGTGTAGATAACGGAAATTCTTGGTTTTAACGGTATTTTCTTTTTTTAATGTTAACTTTAACAGAATATTCTTATATTTAACAGAATATTCCTATACTTAACTGTAGTTTGTAAGCACTTAAACTTAAATAAATTAAAATAAATAATTAGAAAAATTAAAATAAGATATTTTTGAGATGTTTTACAATCATAATTATTTAAAAATAATAAAATTATACGTTTTATAACTTAAATAAAATTTAATTAAACTTAAACTCACTTTATAGAAGAATATCATATTAAATATATAATATAATCTACTGTCAATTAGCAACAAATTACTTTTTAAAAAAAAACTAGCAAAAAATTTAAATTTAAAATCTACGTATAATATTTAATATTACATTAAATATATAATATATAATATCTTCTTGTTACTCCCAAATTAAAATACTAGAACATACATAAACTTAAACAAAAATAAATAAATTATTTAATTAAAATAAAATATTTATTTAAAATTTATATAACATTAATATAAATTTAATAAAAATAATTAATAAATTCTATAAATAAAACTAAATAAACTTTACGTTAATTATATCTAGTAAAAAGAAAAATCTGAAACTTAAACTTTCCCTTTGCCTATTTTCCCTCTATTCCCCGTTCCCATTCTCTCATTCTTCGTTTTGTTTTATTATCATTAAAAAAAAGAAAAAAAAAATCGTGAAAGCCAAGGCCCATTTCACAAACCCTACCATATCTCTTCTCTATTTCATTCTACTAGCGGCAGCCACATAAAGCCAAGGCTCATCTCTCGTTTTTTTGTTGGAGTTCATCTATCACCTAGACGTTTGCGGAAGTCTGGTGGGGCTCGATCGGCACAGGCGGGGCAAGCTCGATTGGCGCAGCTGCAGAGGGACAAGACTCAGGGACGACTGCGGATGGCTACAACGCGTCCGAGCCAGCAACTGTACTATCCTCCAGCCGCTCGAGATGACTTTTGCACCGACAATCGATGTGGCGATAGGCTTAGTCAAGGGCTCCGAGCTTCATGGAAACAGGCTTTGCAGCGAAGACTTTGATTGGGGCAAGGTATATTTGCTTTTTTCTTGAGTTTTCTGGGATGTTTTATTTAGTGCAAATGATATGATAAATATAAGGGTCATGTGGATTGTAATCGTGCAGCTAATGAAGTATTGAAATGATAAATTTGTTTTGAATGTGGTTTGCTTGAATGGTGATACTTTTCTTTGAATATATATATATATATATGAATCTTTACTGCAATAGTAGGACCTATATATATATATTCCAAAGCTGTGATTATTTCATGGGTAATCTATGTGATTGTATATTCACACATTTTCTTTGACTGATGTGTAGTGCAACCAACTTATCTTATTGATTGATAAAGTACCATGGTTGATTGATGGAGAAGGTGTGCAGACAGAACTGAGTTTACCAAATGTAGAAAAAACAATTGGCTCAGTTTCAGGTACTCTTGTTGCTCTCTCTCTATCATTTCCTCAGTTGTGATGTTGTGATCTTCATTCACTGTTAAAATGTTTGAAAGATAATTGGATGACATTGGCTAAGATCCATACTTGTTTGAAGTAAATTACATTTTGGAAAATAAAAATTGCTGAAGATTCTAATTAATGAGATGGACACCGCTGCACTTGCATTCTATTGTACATGTTTCATTAGAGTAATTTTTTTTTACTCTATATAGTTTTGTAAGTTCCTTTTACATTTTTCTAATGATTGTGATCCTAATTGTTATTGTGCAGAGCTTACAGATGATGAAGCTAAAGATCTCTTGCAAGATGCTATTCAGGAAACATTTGTTGTTTTTGGGGATGTATGTGCTTTTGATGGTAAAATGCATTAGTTAAAATATTTCTGTTTGTCATATATCACTCGATTGTGGAATTCTTTTTCTCCTTTCTCTGTAACATTTGAAAAGGACTAAAGGAAAACAGAGTCCTGCTATATAAATAAATATCTTTTTATGAGGTCAACATCAATTATGACAACAATGATTACTCAGTATATCTTATTTCATTAGTAGGATATGAAAGGAGAAAAAGAGATTAAAACATGTTAAATATTTTATTGATATATATATATATATATATATAAAATAGAGAATCCAGTAGTAAAAAATAATTCATTTTTTATTTCATTTATTTTACTGACGTAAATTGGTTCATTTATTTTATTTTACATAGTTAGGTGCTGCCATTTCTTATTTCATTTATTTTATTGATGTAAATTTGATTTTACTCAGTATATTTATTGAGCATCGAAATAGAGAATCAAGTAGTAACAAAATAATTTTAACAACAAAAATGCAGAGGAAAAAAGTATATGAATGTGATTTTCAAATAAATGTACTTGTTAATTTTTTTTTGGGTTGAATAGTGTTGTTTTAGGGAAGGTTACCGTCTATGAGGATTTCTTGGTTTAATTTAATTTCCTTGTCTAATTGCAAAAAGATCATCAAGCGATTGATATTCTTCTGGCTGAGATTGTTATATGAACTTTTTTCTTTCAAACATTGCAAGGGGAGGAGAGTTAAGCTAGCTCTTTGTGAAGGTAATCATTTTCTTTCTTTCTTTCTTATTTAATTGCATGCTTTAGATTGTTAGTAAGTATTGAGTATGTTTGTTTCTATGTTGCCAAGAGATGGGTTGTCTAGGATTAGCCATCAACTTTGGATCTTTGCTAGAGGGAAAATGTTATCTTGGATTAGCCATCATTTTTATTTACTTATCTTTTTTTTTGGTGGGAAGCAATAAATCATGCTTCTTCTCTCTGTCTGCCTGTCTTTCTCATTTTTTTTTTTTCGTCTTGTGCTTATTACCAATGAACTGTTTTTTTTATCCTGTCTGAGTATTTTGAATAAAAAACCATTTGTGTATATTTGGTTTCATTCATATAAATGTAATAACTTTGAATCATTAGATTTAGGCACACATGGGGATATGAGATTGGTAATACAATGGTTGGCTGGTTGCTATTTCTAGTATTTTTATTATTATTACAGATGAATTTAGATGTTTGAAGTTTAGGTTTTCTTTTTGCATAGTGTGGTAACACTCATACACTTTATGGACTATGCAGGTACACATGCCCATAGCAGGTCCACACTAGAGGTTCCAGTCTTTTATTTCATTCATGGTGAACCTTTGTTTGTTGACAAACATTATCAGGCTAAGGTACTTTCAGACATGATTATTGTTGAAAACATATTTAATTTATGTGTTTCACTCTCTTTGAAATTGGCATTTCGAAAGTAACATGTGTTTGATGTTGCCTTTGGGATGTTATATCTTTCTGTAGCACTTGGGAAAAGCATCTCCAATTATGCATTGCTTTTTTTTTTTACCGCCCCCATACATAGGAGGCCAATAAAAGCTGCACTGGCTGCTGCTTCTGAACAATTGGCTGGTCTTATACCTCTACATCTTGTTTACAGTCAAGCCCATGAAACTGCAATGGAGGTAAGTAACATAGAATCTGAATTCCCTATTATTGAGCGTTTTTCAGCTAGAATCTGAATTTCCCTATAAGACTGTTACGTACCCTGGAAGAGGCATCCAAAGGGTTAGATATCAGTAGTTGTGATTGTTCATGAATAAAGTAAATAAAAACTTAACTTTGAGAAATCTCCAGAGAGAGGGAGATTTATGTTTAACTATTATGGTTGGTTGGGTTATTTGCATGCAGATTCTATAGTCAAGTAAATGCAACTATAGCCATTCTCCACCCAATTCACTGTACAAGAGAGAGAAAAGTGGATGTGGTGTTTTATATGACTACAATTCCTGCTTTTCTAGTTGTGTTGGGAGTTCTAAATATTGTGTTAAAGGTCAAGACGATCGAAGCCAAAAGTCAATTGATTTTTGCAGTGATTTGGAGAAGAGAATTATGTTGTCTTGTTGATTGTTGAGAATTGTTGTATTATATATTTTGAAGTTTATGGATTTATAATATTATAATGAATTTTTATAGAGAATTATTTAGTCTCGTGGGGATTTGATATATTATTTATATTTCAATTGTATAAATAAATGTTGTATGTATATGAATTTTTATTATGATAAATATAATTTTTTTTACAAGTTATGATAATAATAATTAATTATGTGATTTATTTATTTTTATTTAAATTTATATCAAATTTCAATTGTTAAAAATATAATTAAAAGTTTTAAAAAACATTATCAAAAAATTATTATATATATATAAATTTAATATTACGGCGACACTTAATAACTATTGGCGTTGTTAGCAACGACGATACCTATTAACTGTCGGTGTTGTTAGTAACGACGACACCTATTAACTGTCGGTATAGCCAGCAACGACGATACTTGTTAACTGTCGACGTTGCCAACAACAACGACAATGTTTAACTGTTGGCGTAGTTACCCCTACTTGGCATAGGCAAATACGACAGTTAGTCGACTGTCATCATGACTCAATAGCGACAGTTAAAAACTGTTGGACAAGCCCCTTTTTGTAGTAGTGTTGAGAAAGTTAGAGAAAGAAAGAGAGGTTACAGAGAGATTTGGGAGAGTGATCAAGTTTTCCAAAACTTTATGAGGATCCTTTTATAGTGTACGTATCATCATTACGTCTAACCAATAGGATTAGAGCTAAAGAACTCATAATTTGGAGCATAAAACATGTGTCCATACAGACACGTCAAGCGATGCGTCCCTTGCATGTAGGTGATGCATAACCTGTTGAGAATTTTATGTCCCTTTGCATCTAGGCGATGCAACACCTCCAAAGAGGCACTACATCAGCACCTCCTCTGACTAGCGACCCCTCCAAAGGGCCTAAAATTGCTCCAAATACTACCAAACTTTTTTGGGAATCCTTAGATACCTCCATGTATCACTTTAGACCCAAAAAACATAGTTTTTAAGTGCCTATAATTGAAACTAAAATTTCACATCTTCACTATGTAAAATTCACTAAGTGTTTTATACCTAGCTTGTATAATAACACATAACCTTTGTATTTAACCAATTATAACATTCCCCCACTTGTTTAAATACAAGCCTCAACATCTAGCTCAAAACAATTTTGGTACCTAAAGTAAAGTGCCTTTCGACTTGAACCTTACCTTAATGAAAATACTACAAAGTCTTATCGAAATCATTAGTAGCTTAAAAGATTTAACCAAGTATTCCTTATGATAAAACCGGTAATATCTCACACACCTCCACTAGATCTTTTGTTTTCCCACTTTCTCACTTAGCATTCATATGGCCATGTGCTCATCCTTTCATGAGCTTTCTGGGGAGACACTCCAACTCCCATGAGAGACGGCACCACCTCTAAGTTCGCATAGGTGAAGTTCTTACAACATCTTTGCTACATTTATAGACGCTTGTTGCACTCAAGTGAACCTCATTAAAAGCCCTAGGCTTAACCCT
This sequence comes from Humulus lupulus, assembly GCF_963169125.1. Classification (NCBI taxonomy): domain Eukaryota; kingdom Viridiplantae; phylum Streptophyta; class Magnoliopsida; order Rosales; family Cannabaceae; genus Humulus; species Humulus lupulus. The sequence continues at coordinate 141,399,925 of NC_084800.1, read as the reverse complement.
TACTCGGTAGGAACCAACACTAATCATCTTGGTAGGAACTCACAAAATTTTAGTGTTGAAACCATTCACCTATAAATGACTTGTTCTTACCCATTGAACTCTTTCCCTTAATTTCACAAGTTTGGAGTTGGGTTGCCATCATTGGTGAATATTTTATTCTAGAAGTTTCGGTTCCATCCCTTTTAAAATAGAACCTACTAACCTTCTCACAAAAGGTTTTGTAAATGGATCAGCTAAGTTCTTGCTTGTTTTAACATATGAGATCGATATGATTCCATCTTGAATCAATTGTCTCACATATTCATGTCTCAGACTGACAAGTCTAGACTTTCCACTATACACACTATTATATGCTCTAGCAAGATTTTCCACTATACACACTATTATATGTTCTACCAAGAGTGGAATTGCTATCACAATGTATTAAAAAGTTTGATACCATATTCGTGGTGAAAGGGATATCCAACATGAGATCCATAAGCTACTCGACCTCTTTGTCGGTTGCCGCTAGAGCTATACATTCTGCTTCCATGGTTAAGTGTGATATACAAGTTTTCTTCTTGGAGCCCTGTAACGACCCAAATTAGCTAATAAGGCTTAGGACCTTGATTAGCGTGCCTGGAGGGCAATAAGTGAATTATTTTTTAATATGTGAATTTGTGTGAATATGTGATTAGTGATGCATATTTAGGTGAATTAAATATGCATGTGGGCCCCATCTGGTTATTAGGGGCATGATTGTAATTTTAGCCCGTTGATGGTATAAATATGATAATTGTGATAAATTTGCGATCTATCTGTATTGCACGACCCGAGACAGTTCTAGGGAGCAGTTAGCTTGAAAGTCACAACGGAGTCGAAAATCTGACTCGGGGTGAGTCGAGGGGTAATTCGAGTGTTAGTCATTTTATGGGGTTATCAGGTTATGGAAATAAATATTTGGAGATATATTTGAGGTTAGAATATCTAGGAGGGAATATTGGGGAAATTTACCATTTTTCCATTGGTGATGTTTTTGGTACCCCGAGCCTTGAGGTAACCTTAGAGACTAAGTTTGATGAAGCAAAACATTAGAAGCTTTCAGAACATTGTGAACCGACCCAAACCTCTCCTTCCTCTCTCCTGTTTTCTCTCAACCATACCAAGGGGAGGCTTTGCAAATCAAGGTAGGATTTGAGCTTTTAACTTGGAGAATTGCTCAACATCACTTAGAGGTGCAACCAAGCAAAGGTAAGCTCTTAAGTTGATGAGTTACATTGAATTTCTGCTGATGTTTCAGGGTATGCATGTGAGCTAAGTTTAGATTTGTTCTTGATTGTTTGGTTGAGTTTTGGGGCTAGTCTTTGTTAGGTTTTGATGCTGAGGCTGTGTTAGAACCTTTGTGATGAGTGTTTGGATTGTTAGGTTGATTTTTATGGATAATTAGCTTGGTTTAAAGAGAGAAAATGGAGGAATTTTCTGGGTTCGAAGGGTCAAACCCCGACCCTGTTCTTGCTGAGCCGCGACCCCTTAGAACATGGGGCCTCTGGAATCGAAGGCGCGCCAAGGCGCCCTTTAGGAAGGGCTGCGGCGTGTGTAGGCTGTTTTGAGGCAAGGCCTCGGGTTGAGCTGGGGGCTGCGGCATGAGTCCCTAGGGTCGCGACGCCTAGAGAATTTTTGGGTTCTAGAGAGGTTTTAGGCTCGAGAATTCAATAGTTAAGGCTCGGGATGGATTTTATCACCTAGATTGATAGAATTTAATGTTCCGGCGATTAGAATTATGACCCAAACCCATTTAATGGATAAGAACTTGATGAATGGAAATTGTTAATGCGTTGTGACTAGGGTTTCGACGAGGCTCGGACTAGGGAACTGTGCTCAGGATATCAATGCTTGGAAAGCTCAGGACACAAGTAAGAAAACTACTGTTCCCATAGAGCTTGTGTTGCAGGGCTCGGCCCTATATGATTGGGTTGCAGGGCTCGGCCCTATATGACTGTGTTGCGGGGCGTGGCCCTTTGATTGAATTTATATGTGTTCAAATATCTGTTTAGTTATATTATGTGTGTATATAAATGATGGAATGGCGATGGCCGGGAACGGTGAAGGCCGGGAACGGCAGAGGCCGAGAACGGTTAGGGGCTGGGAGTAGCGTTTAGGACACGGAGTGCGAGTTGCCAGGGCGAGACCCTAAAGGATACCTGGGATATCCTTACGGTATAGACCACGAACCCAGGGCCTGGTAAAGTGCCTGGGACGGCATGGCCGTACGTGTATAACCTGATGAAGGCTTGATTTTATGTTAAGTGTTTGATATGCATATATTATTTGCTTGTGAGGGTTTTCTTGATGGGCTTCGGCTCATGGGTGCTCTATGGTATAGGTAAAGGAAAGGGGAAAGTCGATCAACCTTGAGTATGGTGAGCTTGACGAGCGGCGCATACATGTTTGGTCTGCTTGGCTGCCACGGACAGGGGTGTTTTTGGGAGATGATTGTACTAAACTTGAATTTTGTCGTTTAGTCGACTCTGGTTATATTTTGAGTTGTAAATATTTGTAAACAATGTTTTTGGGATCCCAAATGTTAAATGTCTTATAATTTTCAATGAAAGGTTTATTCTCAAGTTTATAACTCTGATTATGGATTAATTACACTCTTGTCCTAAAACCTCGATTAGCGGGTTAGTTGCACATTTTAAACTCACTTAGTAATGGCTCTAAGGTAGTAGGGCGTTACAAGCCCCATGAGATTGCACATCCTCCAAAAGTAAACACCCAACTAGTGGTGGAGAGATTATCTCCCACTCCCAATATCCTACTAGTGTCGGAATATCCTTCAAGAATCCTTGGAAAGTTTGAATAGTGAAGGCTATATTTATTGGAACTCTTAAGGTATCCAAGAATCCTCTCAATTTCCTTGCAATTCTTGATACTTGGATTGCTAGTAAACCTACTAAGTTTACTAACCGCATATGCAATGTCCGCTCTTGTGCAATGAGCGACGTACATTAGGCTTCCTATTGCACTTGCTTATTCCAATTGAGCCACTGCTCTTCCATCATTCTTTTCAAACTTCATGTTTGAATTGAATGGTGCATTTGCCTATTTTATTTTGAGAGGACTAACTTAGTCAAGATTTTTCCTGAAATAGGGGTTTGACTCAATACAAAATCTACACTATTCCTTCTAACTTTGATACCTAGAATGGTATCCGCCACTCCAAGGTCCTTCATTTTAAAGTTAGAGGATAGAAACCTCTTTGTTTCCATTATTCCTCTCATGTTTGGACTCAAAATAAACATATCATCACAAGTCTTAGAGTATAAGAACTTGTCTGCATTGTTATGTTTAAATCCATTTGAAGCAATTAATTTATCAAACTTCTCATGCCATTGTTTTGGAGCTTGTTTCAAACCAAATAATTATTTGACAAGTCTACACTCATTTTGTTCATTTCCGTGAAGAACAAAACACTCTGGTTGTTCCATATAGACCTGCTCTTCGAGATCCCCATTTAGGAATGCTGTTTTGACATCCATTTGGTGAACATAAAGGTTATATATAGATGATAATACAAATAACAATCTTATAGAAGCAATTCTTGCTACCGATGCATAATTGTCAAAGTAATCAATCCCCTCCTTTTGTTTAAATCCTTGGCTGCCAATCTATCTTTAAAGGAATGTATGGTGTCATCGGTATGGTATGTCTTTCTAAATACTCATTTGCACCCAATTGGTTTAGACCCTTTTGGAAGGTCAACCAAATCCCAAGTGTGGTTTGACATAATTGAATCCATTTAATCATTAATTGCCTCCTTCCAAAAAGTGGAGTCCCTTAAGGATATAATTTCTTTGAATGTTTTGGGATCATCATCTATTTGAAGTACTATTGGATATTTCCAAGTGACTTCATCATTATTACCTTCTACAAGGTATAGTGTCTCTATTTGAGAACATTTCTAACTTGATCCCAAGTCATTGAGCCTTTGGATCCTTCTAGGCAATTGAGGTTGCTCACTAAAAAATTTAGAAGTCTCCTCTTGAGGCTCTCTAATTTGAGTTAGTTCTATTAACTTGTTGTCATCGCATGACATGTTCTCAAAGAACACAACCTCTCCCGATTCAATTATCACATTAGACTCCAAGTCTGATAATCTATAAGCTTTGCTATTTTGGGCATAACCCACAAATTCACATCTTATAGCCCTTGGACCCAACATGATCTTTTTGGGATCGGTGTTCTTCCAATAAGCTCACAAATTTTTGGTTTCTTTCCTTTCCATAACTCATATGGAGAGATATTGTTTTTCTTCATGGGAATACAATTCACATCATGACAAGCAGATAGCAAGGCTTCACCCCACAAACTTAAATCAATTTAGAATGTAATAGCATATCATTAATCATTTCAAGGAATATTCTATTGTTCATTTCCGCTGTACCATTTTGTTGTGGAGTATAAGAGGTTGTACATTCATGTATTATTCCATGCTCTTCACAAAACAAGTTGAACTCATTTGAAAAATATTCACCATGAATTTACAATATTCACAATTTTATAGAATTTGAGTCAAGCATATAACAAGAAGAAGTGGAAGCTTTATTGTTCACATTTTCAATAGAGGTACAAAGTTTAAACATGCCATCACAAGCATATCTTTTCCCCACAAATACATTTCCCTATGACAAACTAAGCTTGTCGAAATCTATCAGAACCTTGATTCTTAGTTTGCCAAGAAAATTACCACTCACAAGGTTTCTACTCATTTCCGAAACATTCAAAAAATTGGTGAGTAGAATCTTCTTGCCACATGTGAAGAACAAATCTAAAGTCCCCTTTCCTTCAATCTTGGACATTTTCTCATTGCCTATTGGAATCTCATGCCCTTTTTTTGAAGCTTCAAATGTCTTGAAAATAGATCTATGATAGGAAACATAAATGGTGTCACAAATATCATAACACCACCCATTCACCTTTCCATGAATGGCATACATTTTGCTTAGTGTTGCCACTATTTGTTCTTTGGTTGAGTTGACTCTTGCTTCATTGTTTTAGGTTCTCTTGAACATATAATCTCTAGCAAAGTGGCTGTTGGGTTTTCATCATGTGATAAATAGTGCAGCTGAATCATGTGATAACATTTCAATGCGATAATAACAATTATGAAAGTATAAGAATGAATCACTCTAGGAACCATAACTAGAATGGAATCTTTCTCATACGACATGAATCAGAATAAAAAGAAAAAAAATACAAATACCTTATTCCAAATGTAGAAAATTTGTACATCAAATAATGTCTTAGCCTACTAACCCACCATCTTCCATACTATTTCTCCCACAAAGAGAAAGAGACAGGTGAATGTTTATGCTATTTGACAGGATACACAAAAACACACTTTTGAATCTCAACACATGAGATTTAGAAAGAAGAAAGTTATCTATTTTTCTCTCTTGGAAAGTAATGTGAAAAGAATCTGATGTCTTATCTTCTCTCTTGATATTATATTCAATTTATAAAGCAATAGAAAGAAGACCTAACCCTAATCTCATTGGGTCTATGCGTGTTCCACAATCTATTTGGACTATTGTTTGTGCCAACTACAAGACATTGGACCCTGTGGTAATTTATCTCTAGAAAATGCTATTTGTTGGGCATTTATCATATTATTTTATGTAGTATACAATAATACCACAAAATTAAATATGATTAAATTAATTTTCCATAAAAATTAATTTCACAAAAATTATCAATATAATTGTATTTGTCATTAAATATTATTTCACAAATAATATTAATTTGTGAGATTAAAAATAATACATTATTATTTTTAATTATTTCCTTTTAATACCAAAATCCTACCTTAGTGTTATTGAGCTAGTACAGGTACAATATGGACTCACAATTCTAACCTCCAATAATTTAATTAATTTTAATAACTCTTAGTTCCATTAATTAATTTATTAAGTATGAATTATTCCACTAGAAACTCATAGTAGAACTCGCAAAACTACAATCTTATATTATTAGAAGCTATAACTATAAATCCATCCATTGATTTAGTCATTGGATGAGTTATGACCATTTGCTAGTTGTTCATAATTAAAGCTAGGTCTTAATGTCCGTTAATCTCTCTAATTATATCTTTATCAATTAATTCCATTGATCCCCGAATGAACATTATTATATAAATTTAATTACAGAATGAAATTTTTGTTCTCTAACAAAAATTGAGTGCTCTGTGTTCATACCCTGAATCGACACTAAAAGGAACAACTAATCTGCTTTCATTTAAGTTAGGAGCAGATTCCATATTTGTGAAGTATGTTCCCAACCATTTGCAATTCTATGTCCCTAAGATATAAGGAATTCGATTGTAGGAATATTGAACTTTACTCGTTAAGTCAAAACTCATAAAATTACAAATAGGAGTTCATTACTCACTTTAGGATTGAGGCCAAGTCTCAAATGACCATATTGTAACAAAGATTATATATTTTAACGGAGATTATCAGAAGTTCTTTCTTTTATCGTGTCCTAGTCAAATGTAATCAATTATGTATATGATACCTCTATCTCATTGTGTCGCTACACTTAACAGTTTGGAGAAACCGCTCTGTCTTAAACAAAAGATAAACCGTACACATAATCTTTATTAAATAAAGCTCCCACTTTATTTAGCGATTACAAACAATTTTTGTATTATTATTATCTTGAATTAAATTCTCTTATTATACAGATACTTCATTCAAGACCACATTAATAATATTGGATTTTCATGATAAACGACATGTATAATTAAATATAAATATGAATGCAAAATATTAACTTTATTTAATTAATAGTAATAGTTCATACAAAAATACTCTTTAAGGGTACAAATCGCAATAATCTCCCACTTGCCCAAAAGGATATGAGACATGTTGCGTATTCCTCAATCTAAGAAATTACTATGAAAACTCATAGCAGGCAACGTCTTCATAAAGGGATTGGCATGGTTGTTTTCTAATTCAGTCTTCTGAACAATTACACCCCCTCTATGTACTATCTCTCTTATGAGGTGGTACTTACACTCTATATGCTTGTCTCTCTTATGGCTTCTCTGTTCTCTTAAGTTGGCAACTATTCCACTCTTGTCACAGTAGAGTAGACTTTGTTTATCTATGTTTGGAACAATTTCTAGATCACCCAAAAACTTCCTAAGCCATACAACATCCTTAGCTACTTCACTTGTAGCTACGTATTTTGCTTTCATGGCGAAGTCAGCAATGCAAGTTTGCTATATACTTCTCAATATAATTGCTCCACCCCAATTGTGAAAACAGATCCAGGCATAGATTTTTGGGAATCTTTGTTGGATTAGAAGTTAGAATTTGTATATCCAATTGGAATCAAATTCTCTATGCAAATGTCAAGTGTGGTACATAACATTGCATACATTAAGCTTCCTAATGCGGAGGCACAGGGTATCTATCTCATTTCCTCTTCCTCTTGCGGTGTCTTAGGACAATGGTTCATGGAGAGGTTAACACCATGAAGAGATGGGAGGTTTCCCTTCTTGGAGTTCTGGATTGCATACTTTGCAAGTATTTTATCTATATAAGATGCTTGAGATAGTGCCAACAAATTCTTGTTGCGGTCACAAATTAATAGTATCCAAAGACGTGCTTCTCCCAAATCTTTCATTCGGAATTTGTTGGCTAGCCAAACTTTTACGTTAGATAATTTATTCACATCATTCCCAATGAGTCCTTGTCAATTTTCTTGTATACACAAGCCTCATCGACATTTTTATCAAAACAATAAGATTGAACAATTTGGTCAAATCTTATGATCCATGATCTGGATGCTTGCTTAAGTCCATAAATGCACCTTTGCAGTTTGCAAACCTTTTTTTTTTTGTTTTCCTTGTTTTATGAAACCCTTTGTTGTACCATAAAGATACTTTAAACAAAGCGGTCATGCAGAAAAGTCGTTTTGACGTCCATTTGTCAAATCTCATAGTCAAAATGATTGGCAATAGATAAGAGGATCCAGGAGGAATTTAGCATGGCCACAGGAGAAAATATTTCTTCATAATCCATACCTTCTTTCTGTGTGTAGCCTTTAGCAACTAGGCTTGCTTTAAAAGTCTCTACTTTCCAATCAACTCATTTCTTTGTCTTGTATATCCATTTGCACCCAATGAGTTTTATATCTTAAGGCAGATCTACAAGTTCCCAGACTGAGTTGGAGCACATCGACTCCATCTCGAGTTTCATAGCTTCAACCCATTATTCCTTATCACGATCATTCATCACTTGACCAAAATTCAACAAGTCTTCAACATTATCATCATATATTGCAACTTGTGCTTCTCCAAATCTAGTGTAACGAACGGGTTGTCCTACAGCCATCTGATTACGACAAACTACTATAGTATCTTGGTTTGGAATTGTGGTTTGTTCTATTACAAATTCTAAAGTCGGTTGTGGTGTGATCTTATCACCAAGTAACTCCTCGAGTACAACCTTGCTTCAAGGTTTGAAGTCCCTCATATAGTTTTCTTCCAAAAAAGTAGCATTTGTCTATAGGAATATTTTCTTTTCTGTCGGACTATAGAAGTAACCTCCTCTAAAGCCTCTAGGGTATCCAACAGATAAACATACTTTAGATCTAGGTTCCAACTTCTCGGTCTTAGCTTTTAGCACGTGCTTTACAACCCCTAATACACACGTGCCTCAGACTAGGCTTGCAACGTGTCCACAATTATGACGGTGTCATAGCTACAGACTTAGATGGAACTAGGTTTAAGATGTATGTAGCTGCTTGTAAAGCATATCCCCAAAATGATAAGGGCAACGATGAGTTGCTAAACATTGATGTCATCATGTCCAGTAAAGTCCTATTCCTCCTTTTTGCAACACTGTTTTATTGCGGAGTACCTGGTTCAGTGAGTTGCGAAACGATTCCATGCTCTATCAATAAATCTTTGAATTTCTTGTCAAGGAATTTCCCACATTGATCCGATCGTAGAATTTTAAGGGTTTTTCCTAACTAATTTTCATCTTCGACTTGAAATTCCTTGAACTTTTCAAAGGTTTCCGATTTCCTTTGCATTAGGTATACATAAAATGTGTTTAACACCCAAAATGTGCATCCACTAAGCGGTATTTGTAGTAAAGATCGGACATTCGATTCCACAAGGAGGTAACTAAGATAAAAAATATTAGTAGAAAATAAACAGAAAAGGTTAGTGAATGATAATGAAAGGGAAATGGATTTATGATTTTTGGTTTGAGAATTTGATTGTAAAATAAAGCAAATAAAAATAAGGTGTAAATAAAGATTAAATAATAGAAAGTCATCAAGAGACACCCATATACGTTGTTTAGATATTTTGATCTTTGATTCATAAAATTTACACAAACGAATAGTTCACATCCCAACTACTTATTTGGAGGATTTAACATTAAAGTGCATGCATGTTTCACAAAAATATATTTGAGCAAATATGTTCTTACATTGGAAGCAATATGTTAATCTTATGAAAAATCTAAAAATGACACTATACTATTAGGCCATAATGCAATAAAAGATTGAACATAAAACTAATCATCAATATTATTTATACTAACTTTAAATATATAGAAAAAGCATGAGTAATTCTATATATAATATTAGCAACAATTAATAAAGATGAAGAAGATGATAGAAGAACATAAATGACTCAAATGTATAAAATATATAGACACATATATTGAATCAAAAATATAAATAGCATCACTTTGGATATGGGATCATCCCTAACCTTCCAAGGAAAATTAGGCCATTATACACATCATTCTCACAAAAAATCTATAAAGAAATATGAGAAGAAAAGTGAGCGGAAATTTTTCTATAGTTTCGTTACTCTAAAAATTACATTCCAAATATATAAAAAGAACTTTTATTTATAGAGCCTAAAAATGATTTAAAATAATAAATAAAGAAGATTTTTTGGGTTTGCAAATAAATATAATATCAATAATAAAATCTGATTATTTAAAATTAAATTAAATTATTAATATTATTATTTATAGTGTTATCATGGCTATTTTTGGCATTTACATTGTATGAGAGTTGAGTGCGAGCAAAATAAGGAGTTGATGGGATTGCAAAATTCTAGAAATGAGCAGAAAATGATAGCAAATGTGATTGGGCTGCTGAAGGAGAAGGGAGAGGTGGATTGGGCTTGGGTTGAGCATAAGGAGAAGGGAGCGGTGGACTGGGCTGGGCAACTGCTGGGTTGCGAATGCGGGTTTGAGTCAAAAAGGTGGGGAGCAAGTTGAGGGAGGGTACGGATCCCGATCGCAGGTGGGCCGGACTGGGTGGCTTGGGGCGACATGTGGTGGCTTTACCACGTGGCAACGCTGGAGAGAGAAAGAGGAAGCGGGCTGGGCTCTTCTGTAGGCTTTTCAACTTCAAAAATGCCAATTTCTCTATTCTCTTTTTAGCTTTACATAATTCTTTCTCCATTCTTTTTTCATTGATGCCCAGATGCAATTTATTACTGAAATTTAAACACAATAAATTAAAATTAATATTTTTAATCATAAAATAAATCATATTAACTCTATGAAAATATTAATTAAAAATTAATTTATTTTAAACTTTAAAACTAATAAATTAACATGTTTGAGCACCAATCACTGTGTGAATTAACTTGAGAAGTTCTTTGGGTCTAACACATTTAGATGAGAAATGTCTTTTGGTCATTTTTTCTTTTCGCAAACCGGTAGAGTTCCGACCTCTAACTTACTTAGAGGCCTGTCCTTAACTAGTATTTGAATCCTATCTAAGTTAATATGCCTAGTCTTAGAGGCCAAAGATACGTATTGTTTTGAGGTACTCTTTGTCATTTTTGCTTTGGTTGATCATATTTGAACATTTTTGTATTAAGCAGTGAAGACATTTAAGTTCTTATCACATATAGATCTTCCTCTAGATTTTTATTACAAACTTACAAACCATTTCTTGAAATAATAACATAATAATTATTAAAAGAAATATAATAACATTGTTCTAAACATTTTGAAAAAGAAATTAAATTCCTTTTGAAATTAGGAATAAAATAGATGTCTGTTAGAGATAAAAATTTATATTTAGTAAAACAAATTTTCCTTTCTCCCACTGCTCTAGCTGAAACAAAATCCCATGTGTAACGTCCTCTTAATCAAGGACCATTACACTGTGTATTTTAAATAGTGCTAACTCGCTAAAAGAGTGATTTGGCCATAGCCGCGTAACTAAACGTGATTAATGGTGTAGGGATAAAACTTTTGGTCAAAAGGTATAACTGTTTCACTAAAATGTTTACTTACATACATAGGATCCCAAACTAACATTTAAAAAGGTTAATTTCAATTGAAAAGTTACAACCATCTGACATAAGCGGAAAAATAGGGTTTGATCCTAGTTCCTCTGAGAAACTCCGATCGTGGTGGTCGAGCAACCACATATGTACACATCGTTACTGAAACTCTCCAACTTCCTTTTGCCTTTACTTGCACCACATAGCACCCATGAGCCAAGGTTCAACAAGAAAACTTAAACATTCTCATAAGCAATTAATAGCACATTACTAGATCATAATAGGCGTGCCTAGCAGTAATAACTCTACTCATGCATGCATACTAGTAATATAGATGACTACAACGTCATATGGGGGCCAGTTCCGCTAGAAAAATGATTAATGAATCATACTGGGACTCAGAGCCCTAGGATATTGGACTAATGAGTCACCCCAGGCCCTTTGTCCCATTCTCTGTGTAACCAGCCTTGGAGCTAGCCCAACGTACGTGGCATTGAATTTTCCACGACCATTGAGTCGGACAAGCATATGATGTACTCCTGATTAGCCTATCATACCGGGGCCCAGCCCAAGAGTATGGGACTAATAAGTCACCCCGGGGCCCACTGCCCTATCCTTTGTATAACCAATCTTGGAGCTGGCACAACATACCTAGCGGTGAATTTTTCCACGAACATTGGGTCGGACAAGCGTATGATGCGCTCCTAATTTGGCTGAACCATTTCGACCAATGCTCAATGTGCTATTGCCGCCCTTAACTAATGATTCAATGTTTTTTAATCAGATAATGCAAACAAACATATATCATTTAATCAATTATTCAGATACAAAGCATTCAAGAATGCTTACTAAACAATCACATGTATTATCATAATCATGCTCATTCTCAGGGGCTCGAGCCCTATTCATATCCCTGTTTAACAATTTGGGCCAAGCTTTAATCACATATATCACATACTGGGTTCAGTTTTCTTACCTTTGGTCTAAGCATGGGTAAAGAATGAATGACCCTCGAGCACGATCCTGGTTCATAGCCCCTAGCGGTAACCTAGTCACAACCATAATAAAGAATCCCATTAATAATGAGCGAATAAAGGCTTCCAGACTGAGTGCTACCCTCCGAAATGTCGAATTCTACTAAACCGGGTAGTATAATCGGTCCCAAACCCTTAGGTTTGAGTTCCCTCACTCAATACCTTCTCGGGGCTAAAAAATCCTTCAAGTGCCATGGCCCAAAATAAAAGAGTCATGGCCCACCCCAAGTCAGAGATCCTAGGCTCTCCTCTATTTCTACAGGCGCCATGGCGCACCACTACAGACAACATGACTCAAATGGGTTTTCAGCAGCTGCTTATCCCTACGTTTGTGTAACGCCCTAGATAACCAAGACCATTACACTGTGTATTTTAAAATAGTACAAGACTTGCTAATCAAGTTGTTTGAATAATAATGTGTTCCTAAAGTCAACTATCAAGTTAGGGTTAAAATATTTTGATCATAAACAGTTAATTTCCATTAAAACAAATGTTTGGTACATGGGATCCCAAAAACAAGGTATAAGTGACAATTTACAACTCTCAAAAGTTTAATACAATTAAAAGCCACTCTAATGGCAAAATACAAGTTTTAGGGCTCTGTCCCTGTACTTTCCCTTGGCTGTGGCAAACGAGCAGCTGAGTATGTACACTTTGCCCTCAGAGCTCTCCATCTCATGGTTGGTCTAGTTTTCCTTTGCCTTTACCTGCACCACGTACACCTGTGAGCCAAGGTCCATCAAGAAAACCATAAACACTAAGCACACATAACAATAGTAACATTCAATTAATTCAGTAATTTAATAGATTTTAAGCATACAACTAAACAATAGTAAAAACATCATCTCAAACACATATCGTAACCAATTACACAACTGCTCAGGGTTGGCACACTTAGGTCGAGCCTTCTAATTAATTAGCTGACCCCGGCTCGCTGAGGCTAACTTGCGTTCAGAACGCTTATCATCAACCCTGTCACTCTTAGGCCATTCATTCTCATAAACATAACAATCATATAATCATACAATACAAATATCCAGTTATTGGGAACCTTAGTCCTATTAACAACCACAAGGGTGCAGTCTTCTTACCTCAAATCCTGAGTAAAGAATACAGAATGGTCCCAAGCACGATCCTTAGTCCTGAGCATTGGTGATAAACATAGTCACAGTGTCAATGGGTAACCATCAATTTCTAATCCAAATAAATACATAGGAAACAATAGCTAGCCTCCGGGACCTCGATTTCTACTAAATCGGGTAGTAGAAATCATTCTGAGCGCTTCGGTTTGAATTCCCGAGCCTCCCCGAGCCTTAAACCCCATTTCACCTTAATTCTCCATTGTGGGCCGTGGCCCGGCCCTTAGACAGAGGCTCAATCCCCCTCTGATGGGGGACACAGACCATGACCTGCTCTCCTCAGAGTCGCAGCGTGCCTAGTGAATAGAGGCTCCCAGCCTCCAAAATTCATGCGGGCCGCGATGCCTGAAGAACAGGGCCGCGACTCGAGGCCCCAAACCCAGAAAAACCACACTTCCAGCATCCTTTTCCTCGAACCTAACTCCAATTTCATACCCCAAATGACTAGCCAAACTCAATTTCAAGCTCAGAATTCCTATCCTCATACCCCAATCATCATATCTAACCCATAAACATTTTCTTACACCATTTAACATCCAAAACCAGCTAACAATTAAGACTCATGCAAACTCAAACCTTCAACATGGTTTCAACAAAATTTTAAGGAAACTAACTTGAATTATTACCTCAGATTGCAGCCTAATTCCTCAGCAAGGGCTTTGGATGATCCTAGCTTAATCCCATAGATTCCCACAGCTGAATTCCCTGGTTCAATTCTTCAATTCGTCAAGAATTCCTCAAGCTTGAGAGAGAGAGAGAGAGAGAGGGAGAGAGAACCATGAGTAAGAGGGAAATGGAGAGTGTATAAGAATTTTTTTAGATTTTCTGATCATTCTCTACACTTCTGAGTATATCATCACCCAACAAAAGACTATTTTGCCCCTTTCAGATGATTAGTCCTCTAAGGGGTAGAACGGTCATTTCCCCCCAATTCTCGCTAATTCCTCAAATGTTCCTACGATTAACCAATTAACTCTGTCATGTCTAATAAATTACCAAATTCTTGTTCGTTACCCAATAAATCCCAGAATATTCTCTAAATTCCCTAAAAAAAATCCCAGGCTCCCCCACTCCAGGTATTTAAACCTCGCTGTGACTATTTCTCTAATTTGCTCATTAGGACCGTTTCGAGTCATATACTACAAATATACCCACATAATAATGTGGTCTAAACCATTTATCACATATAATCACATTTATCCCCTAGACGGGCCCAAAATTATAGATATGCCCTTACGAACGATAAAGGGTCCACATGCATATTTAATACTCATAAACATGCATATAATATATTCATATAAGCATGTTAATCATGCATGCCACATGGTCACGAATTTAACCAATTAAACATACATATATCCAGTTATGTCCTCCTGGCACACTAATCAAGGTACTAAGCCATATTAACAAATTTTGGGTCGTTACAGTTCGTGAGAGTCACGACGCCCCAAGAATAGGGCCGCAGCTCGAGATGAAAACCCAGAATTTTTTCTGTTTTCTTCAAGCCAAATCCTTCAAAAAATCTATCCAAACAGTTCCAAACCCATAATTTACTCTCAGAACATCATCACTACATCCCAGGCAACAAAACCCAACTGAAAAATGGATCAAAAACTTACCAAACTATAAAATTCAATCAAACTTAAGAACTTTAAGAAAACAAAACTCAAATATTTAGGAGCTCGAATTACCTCTGTTAAATTCATTTCAAGCTAAATTCATAGGCTAACAAGCTTCTAATTTTCCCTAGAATCAATATGACTCCAACCTCGCTTGAATCCGGACTCTAAAACTCGAGTTTCCTTTGAAACACTGACGAGCAGAATATAGAGAACAAGAGAGAGAACGAGAGAGTTTTCTGTGTTTTTTCAGTTATGAGAGGTTACTTAGGGTTCAAGTAACCTTAAGAAAATCCCGAGGCTTGGGGTACCCAAAAACTTCCCCGAGGGAAAAATGGTCAAAATCCCCAAAATTCCCTCCTAATCTCACCAACTCCGAATATATCTTCGAATATTTATTCTCATTACCCAATAACTCGATAGTGTAGTAAATACCAAAAATACCCATTGACTCACCTCGAGTCGAGTATTGATCCTGTTATGACTTTCCCGCTAGCTTGCTTCTAGGATCGTCTCGTGCCAAGTAACCCAAATATATCTACATAATAACGTGGTTTAACACTTATATCACATATATGCACATATACTCCAAATATACTCGTAACAGGCCAAATTATGAAAATTGTCATTTTAATAAAAAATGGGTCCACATGCATATTTAATATACCTAAACATGCATATCTAGTCATATTATAATATAACTCACGCAATCATATAATGATACACATATATATCACATAAACACATAATTTTCCAAAATTTGCCGTCCTAGCCCCCTAATCAAGGCCCTAAGCCTTATTAGGTAATTTTGGATGTTACACCATGTCCCTACTCTTAGCGTGAAATCCACTTCTTGGAGATCTCTCCAAGAGCTAAGCATTTTCAAATCAGAGCAACACATGTTTAGTGGCTTTTGAATCAACTATACAGGCGTGAAATTATTTTCCACTAAACAAGCCTCAGTGTCAAACAAATCAGATTTACTTTCCTTTTTGTTCTTTAATTCCTCAGGGTTCCTTTTACAGTTCCTCTTACAATACCCATTTGTATGGCAATGAGAACATTTTCCATTGTAGTTGGATTGGGCAACTTCTTTGCCCTTGTCTTTGTTAATGCTAGGCTTCTGAGATGTATGCTCAGCCATTGGCAATAGATTCTTGTTACTTTTCCACCTTTTAATATTACTAGTTGATTTGTCATTTGCAAGAATGGACATATGAGAGTTTTCTCCAGTCATTGTATTATTGTTATTAAATAAAAGAAAAATAATAAATACAACCATACACTCATACACCATAAATCATAGTATTCATATAATGGAATAAAAACTAAACATGGTGTCTGCTTACAAAATTCTATTCATATAAGTACAACGATGAGATAACAAACACAAGTAAATTTCATCGATAGGATAGGTCAAGTACTTGCTAGTTAAAACTAGACCCTCTCAATTGTTATTATGTCAAAATATCTCATATCTTTATAATAAACAATTACCGTTATTTTGGTCAAAAAAATATCCAACTAGGGTAGATATATTTTTCGTGAGTGTAACCTACTATTTAAGATTTCTTTACTTAACCCATGAGTGTCGTCGATAGGATAAGTAAAACATGGAATACATCTTAAAACCTTATCGAAAAGTGGTTTACCTGTTAAAATCCCAGCCAAACACCTTCCGATAGGGAGGAAGAAAGAAAAGTTGTCTTGAGGTCCTGACTAGAACCAACGTTTTTCAAATAATAGTAGAGACCGTAGGTTATAGTGCCTTATGACCTTCTTCCACTCACTATTATAGAAATAAAAAATTTTCTATTAAAATATTTTATATTTAATTACTAAATGATTATTACAAAAATTTAACAATTAAATCTAAATCACTTATGCAATCAAAATTTTAACTTTTAAAATTCTAAGATCACTAACAATTACTAATTAATTCTAAACTATGTTTTTCCTAGGTATTAAACTCATTAATAACCCTAAAACATATTAAGGTAATCTTGACCTGCTATTAATGTGACATTACCTTATTTAACTACTTAAATCTAATTCATATTATTTGTGTCCATTTATGGTATAAAAAGAACCTATACTACTTTTCTATCCTAGGAGACATGTTAATAAAAATTAACATTTATACATAGCATGCCATTTAAATGATGCAATGAGTGGGTGTTCCTATTCTATATGACATGTGAAGTGATCATATCAACATATTACCAACCATACAATATAATTAAATATTAGGGTATTGATCAGGTTCTCTTTGTTACACGAAATTATAAAAATATACTGTAACGACCCAAATCCGCTAATAAGGCTTAAGGGCCTTGATTAGCGTGCCAGGAGAGCATGATGGGATTTATGTGTGATTTTAATGATTTAAATGCATGGTTATGATTTAAAACATGTTATATGACTATTTGTTTATCTGAGATGCATGACTATGTATGTTAGTATGCATGTAGGCTCGGATCGTGTTAGAAGGGCATAATTGTAATTTTGGCCATGATTGGGCGTAACTGTATTGATATGTGTTGATTGTTGAGGCCACAGTGGTATGTGGATGTATCTGTGCTTTGTGACTCGAGGCGATCCCAGTGAGCAGGCTAGCGGAAAGTGTTGACAGGAATTTATACCCGGCTCGGGGCGAGCCTGGGGGTATGAGCAGGAATTCAGAGAAATAGATTGAGATTTATTTTGATGATGGGGGATAATTAATCGGTGATTTATCAGGTATTGGGGAAGCAACGGGAAAATATTAGAGACACTTGAGGATTAGCGGGAATTGGGTGAATGACTAAAATGGCCCTACTTGAACAAAAGGATTTAGAATTTATAGGGAGGGCGTTTTGGTCATTTGGCTTTTGGAGATAGGTTTTTTTTATAAGGCTTTATAGAGAGAGGGAATGCTGAAAGAAAAAGAAAAGAAAGAAGAAGGAAAGAAAGAAAAGAGAGAAAACAGGGGGGTTTTCTCAAGGAACGGTTTGTGCGTTCTTGCACCGTTCCTCTCCGTTTTTCTTGGGGAAAAGCTTAGTGGAGAGCAAGGATAGGCTGAGCATCAAGGATCTTGGGTTAGACTTGAAGATTTGGCAAGAACACATCAATGTTTGAGGTAAGTTTTAGAGATTTTCGGTTTTTAAGGCTTTTGATGGTTTGAGCTGTGTTTTGAGCTGGATTGATGGGAATCTCAGGGGATTTCTGGGCAAGCTTTGAGGGAGAGCAAGCTAAGGAGGCCTAGGGTTGAATCAAGGTCGAAATTTGCAGCAATGGTATGATTTCTAAGACTTTAACTTTGTGGTTTGCTTGAATTTCTGGTTTAGGGTTGTTCATGGTAGATTTTGAGATTTGGGATAAATGATCTTGGGATTTGAGGATTTGGGATGCTTGGGATGAATGGAGAGTGTTCATAAGCTTGATTTTGAGTTTGGTAAAGATTTGGGGAAGTTTGGTTTGAGATTTGGTGAAAGAAATCGCAGAAATGCGATATTGGGATTTCTGGGCTGCAACTAGCGCTACAGCGCTAGTCAGTGGCGCTGTAGCGCTAGTCCCTGTTTCTGGAGGGGTGTTCTGCTTGTAGCGCTACAGCGCCCTCTTTAGAGCGCTGTAGCACTGCACTGTTCACAGAGGGGAATTTTTGAGTTTTGATGATGGATTTTGACCTAGGGTTCGGGGCTTGTTTCCGCCACTTTGTTTTGGGGATTTGGGACTTCCCGGGGGCTCGGGATTGGTCCCGAGGCTAGGTATTCGGACTTGGGGTTCGGTGTTGACTTTGACCTATGTTTGTGCCTAGGTGTGCGCTAAGGCTCGGGTGGGATCGTGCTCAAGGAGTCAGGCGATCTAAGCTATTGATTGGAAAGGTAAGAAAACTATAACACCCGAGGTTAGGGCATGGCCCCAGATTGTATTATGTGCAAATGTTTAAACCTTAAATGAATCATGATGTGTGTGAATGATTATTTCGAATGTACTATATGTATGATTATGATGAAATGAGCGGCAAGGGCCGAGTACGGCGTAAGCCGGGGCGGCCGTGGGCCGAGTACGGCGTAAGCCGGGGCGGCCGTGGGCCAAAAGTAACACCTAGCACATGGGATGCTATAGTCAGGGCGGGGCCCGGTGGATACATGTGTTATGCTATATTCAGGGTGGGACCCAAGGGATACATGAGTTATCCTCGCGGTGAGAACCGATACCCCAGGCTTCGGTAAGGCTCTGGGGCGGCTTGGCCGTGTTTGCTTAGTCTATTGATTGACTTGTTTATTTGTGGATTATCTGTTATGATAACTGTATACATTGCATATGTTATGTTCTGCATGAGTTTTCTTGCTGGGCTTCGGCTCACGGGTGCTCTGTGTTGCAGGTAAGGGCAATGACTGAATCAACCAACCATGAGTACGGAGAGCGTGAAGCGGCGCGTACATGTTCGGCCTGCCCGACTGCTTTGGTTGGGGGTTTATTCGAAAATGGCTGTAATAATCTATGATTTTATGATTTCTTAACTGTAACCTTATTTCAAAAATGTAATTAGTTTTCAAACCTTATTTTGGGATCCCAAATGTTTAATAATAGAAGTTTTAATGAAACGACGCATTTTCAAAGATTACAGCCTTAACTTTTAATTAGTCACACTTTGTTTCAAAACCTCGGTTAACGAGTTCATTGCACACTGTTTTGTCTTAAAAACTCACTTAGTAACGGCTCTAAGGAAGTAGGGCGTTACATATACCAAGGCATTCCTTGGGCTTCAAAGCTTCTTGTAATCTCAATGGGCTTCGTCCTTTGTTGTGGGCCTTTCGGGATAGAACAATCAAACTTTAACCCTATGTTCTAAATGAGATGACTTAATTTCCAAAATTAGGATTTTATCTAAGCTTCTTAAACTTTTGTTATTAAAATAATAATTTCATAAATTATTAATTAATAACAAATAGTTACGAAAACTATTATCAAATTTTGGGAAAAATAATTCACAATTATTTTTACTTATACTATATAGTTTCTTAAACTATTGTTATAATTATAATTATTCAGATTATAATTACTCAAATTATATATAATTAATAATTAATTAATTTCTATAAACTAAAATTTGACTCCAATTAAGGTGTTCAAAATTTTAATTTCTCTAAATGAAAACTAATTATTAATCTTATTAGTGATTTCTTAAACCAATATTTGATTTCAATAAATTAAATATTTTTCATTAATAATCTTGTTTCATAAACAATATATTTGACTAATTTAATAGTCAAATACTGCCAATAATAAAATTAAGAAAAGTGAACAATTCACTTTCTTAATTTTGAATTACGATATAAATGTCTTGTCTCCCAAAATAAACAATTAACAATTTATTTCGTAATAAATTAATTAATTAATTATAGTTAATTTTCAAATTTTGAAATTAATTAATTAATAAAATAATTAATGAAAATAAATTTGAATTTGATAACCATTACCAACTTTCCTATTTTTAAGGAGGAGAATATTTTTTTTTTGTTTCTCAAACCAAAAAGATTCGTCATTCAACTAACAAGCCAAATATTTCTCATAAATAGTATACATTATATTCAAATTAATTAATTAATACTATTCTTCTTTTGCACATAATGTGCATCATGACAGCTTCATAATTTTGAAACTTTGATCAATTAATTTTTTTTTAATTAATGTAATGACCATTTGCCATTTGAAGCTTATATGGATATATAATTATTTGATCAATCAATGATTACTTTATATGCATTTCATTTGAAACTTTTTTTTTCAAGTTTCCAACACACACGGCTGGGCAACAATTTGATCAATATATTCACTATTTGCACTTAGCACATGTACAAGGCACCAATTGATCAACAATTGTTCAATGTAATGACCATACACGTTGCCATGATAAAAAAGTTTTGGTCATTTTCCAATATTCACTCTCATTGAATAACATCTCATTCATAAAAATTTAAAAACAATAGAACTTAAAAATTACAAAGAACCTATACACAACGAAACAATATGAACATACATCGAATCTAATTTAAAAAATTAAGAACAAAACCTAAAACAAAGATAACCATATAGTTAACGATCAATCCCATTCAATATATTCAAAATATAATATAAATAAGAACAGCCCTTAAGCTCACTTATAAACACATGTTCTCTATGTATTCTTACATTCAAAATAAACACAAATCAGATTTATGACACATGATCTCAACATTGGCTCTCATACCATTTGTTGGTTTTTGATCATCTGATTGATAGTGCAACAGAAGCATATGATAATATTTCAATGCGATAATAACAATTGATAAAGCATAAGAACGAATCACTCTAGTAACCATAACTAGAATAAGATATTTCTCACTTGGCATGAGTCAAAATAAAAATACATTTTTGCAGATGTAGAACACGTGTAGATCAAATAGAGTCTTAGCCTCCTAACCTACCATCTTCCATACTATGACTCTCACAAAGAGAAGGAGACATGTGGATATCTATGCAATTTGGTAGGATACACAAGAACACATTTTTTAATCTCAACAAATGAGAGTGTTCTTACCACAATTCATAGATAACAAAGTTCTCTATTTTTCTCTCTTGGCTCCAACTACAGGGCTTTGACCCCTGTGGTATTTTATTTGTATAAAATACTATTTGTTAGACTTTATCATATTATTTTATGTAGTATAAAAATTATCAATATAATTTTATTTGCAATTAAATATTATTTCATAAATAATATTTTAATTATTATTTCACAAATAATATTAATCTGTGAGATTAAAAATAATATTTTATTATTTTAATTATTTCCTTTTAATGCACAAATTCGACTGATGTGTTATCAAGCTAGTACGGGGACACTATGAACACGTAGTTCTAAGCTCCAATAATTTAATTAATTTCACTAACTCTTAGTTCCATTAATTAATTTATTAACTATGAATTATTCCACTAGAAATTTATAGTCGAACTCTCAAAACTACAGTCTTATATTATTAAAAGGTATAACTATAAAGTCGTCCATTGATTTAGTCATTGCATAAATTATGGCCCTCTTCTAGTTGTTCATAATTAAAGCTAGGTCTTAATGTCCGCTAAACTCTATAATTATTTCTTTATCCATTAGTTCCATTGATCCTCTGATGAACATTATTCTATAAATTTAATTATAGAATGAAATTTCTGTTCTCTAACAGAAATTGAGCGCTCTATGTTCAAGCCCCGAATCAACACTAAAAGGAACAACGAATCTGTTTTCATTTAAGTAAGGTGCATATTCCATATCTGTGAAGTATGTTCCCAGCCATTTGCAATTCTATGACTCCAAGATATTGGAAATTCGGTTGTAGGAATATTGAACCTTACTTGATAAGTCAAAAGTGATAAAAAACACAAATATGAGTTCATTACTCACTTCAGAATTGAGGTCAACTCTCAAACAATCATCGATTAGTGAATGTTAAACTTCTATATTTTAACGAACATTATTAGAAGCTCTTTAATCGTGTCTCAGTCCAATGCAATCTAATATGTATACGGTACCTCTATCTCTCTGTGTTGATACACTTAACAGTCTAGATAAACAACTCTATCTTAAACGAAAGATAGATCGTACTCATAATCTTTATTGAATAAAGCTCGCACTTTAATTTGCGATTATAGAAATTTTTTACATTATTATCTTAAATTAAATCCTCTTGTATATTTATAATTATACATATACTTAATTCAAGACCACATCAATAATGTGAGATCTTCATGATAAATGACATGTATAATTAAATACAAATATGAGTGCAAAATATTAACTTTATTTAATTAACAATAATCGTTCACACAAAAATACGTTTTAAGGGCACAAATCCCAACAATGGCTATTCTTGCCACGTACAAAGCAAGGTCCCTTGGAACTTTTGAAGTGTCCCTCATTCTTCTTGGGCCTAAGGGTTTTTAACCCTTGCCATTATTCTTGCAAATTCCTTTATCCTTATTAGGAAGATTGACCACCACATTAGCCTTTGAAGTCTCACCATTAGACTCGTACTCGTTCTTATCTCTAGAATGAGATTCATGATGGGTGTCGTATGCCGTGTCAAATTTAATTATTTATTTTAATTACTTATCCAGCTACATCAATATAGCGGTAAATAAGGGTCAAATCCATGAGGACTGTGATTCCAATTATTATTCAAAATAAGAAATAAATAGAAATTAACTAGGGGATTTGGTTTTAAAGATTATTAATATAAAATAAAATAACAATTAAAAGAGTAAAGATATAAGATTAATGATTCAAGCACTAAGGAAACTTTGATTTTTAAGAAATAGTCAAGGGTTACACTCCACCTTTGACAATCAATTTATCAACAAAGATAAATAATATTCCTTCTTCCCAATTAAACTATTAACCCTGCAGATAACACTTAAGTAGTCAATTATCCTAGTTTTCCTATTATAATTAATTAAAGCTAAGCCCTCTTAACTAATCCTTTTTACCAAGCAATAAACTCATTAGGCATGCGATCTATTTAACCTAGAAAAAACATTACACTTTAAGGAAACAGGTTAATCTAGGCAATAAATTCATTAAACATGCAATTTGTAATGCCCTACTTCCTTAGAGTCGTTACTATGTGAGTTAAAAATGTGCCAATAGCTCGCTAATCAAGGTTTTAGGTTAAAAGTGTGACTAAATTGTAGTTAACTTGTTAAATGACAGAAATTAAAAAAAAATTGGACATTAATTGAGATTATAGAAAGTTTTATAGTCGGGATCCCAAAATACTGTTTAGAAAATACATTACAAATCAAAATATACACATGGTTGACTTAGGTGACAAAACAACTATTACAATACATTTTCCCAAAAATAACCTTGGCCATGGCAGCCAGGCAAGCCGAACATGTACCTGTCGCTCCACGCTCTCCGTACTCATGGTTGTTCGACCTTTCCCTTGCCCTTACCTGCACCATCGAGCACCCGTGACCTGAAGCCCAGCAAGAATACTCAACACAAAACATATAACATATGCATAACTAACCACAACATACAAAAAAACAACCTACGGGCTAAACACATAGCGACCAACGTCGTCCCAGGCACTTTACAAGGCCCTGGGTTCGCAGTCTCCACCGAGAGGGTGGCTCCAACACCCTAGGAGGGTCTCGCCCTAATGGCCTGCACTTAGCGTGCTTGTAACGACCCAAATTTGCTAATAGGGCTTAGGGCCTTGATTAGCGTGCCTGGAGGGCAATACATGATTTAATATGTTAATATGTGAATTTATGTGATAGAGATGCATGTTTAGTTGAGTTAAATGTGCATGTGGGCCCCGTTTGGATATTAGGGGTATGTTTGTGATTTTATCCCGTTGAGGGCGTAAATGTGATAAATATGATATGCATGTGATACATTTCTTTGTAGCACGATCCAAGACAGTCCTAGGGAGCAGTTAGCCAGAAAGTCACAACGGGGTTGAGAATCCGACTCAGGGCGAGTTGAGGGGTATTTTGGGTATTAGATGTATTATGGGGTTATTGGGTTATGGAAATAAATAATTGGAGATATATTTGAGGTTAGAGTCTCTAGGAGGGATTATTGGGGAAATTTATCGTTTTGCCCTCGGGGACGTTTCTGGTACCCCGAGCCTTGAGATAACCTTATAGATTTAAGTTAAATAAAACAAAATAAAGGAACTGTTGGGAAACTTGGAGAAACCGACCTTAGACTCTACCATTCTCTCTCTTTACTCTCAAAGCTGCACTAAGGGGGAAATCTTGAGGAAGAGAGCTAGGAAATTCAGAGTTTCAAGTTGGGGCTTTGGAGAATTATAGCTTGGAATCTAGAGGATTGGCTCAGAAGCATAATCTAGTGTTGACGGTGAGAACTCGTCAACTAAGTTAAGTTGGAAAGAATTGCAAGATAAAGATTATCAATAGAAAAGCCTTAGAAATTTAAGTATTAACTCTAAGAACAATTGCAGAAGAACAATGGTGAAATCAGTTTTTCATTCACTATGGTGCCCTTGCTACAGTAAATTTTCCAACCCCCCTACAGGTGGAGTTAGAGTCCATTTTATAGTAGGCTCTAATGGCCCTGGGTACATGGTGGTCTAGGGGACCAGATGGTACACGAGTACACTATGAAGAGAGTGGTTCCAGGGGTAGTGGTGTCGACTCTGGTACATGGTCAGAGTCCATGGGAGCACCTCACCTTTTGTACCTGGTCATGACTCCACCACTCGCTTTGTACGGGTGTCAGAGACGTGATGGTGGTGTAGCCACTCTTCGTACTATTTCCAACCGCCACTACTTGTCGGGCACAGGTGTCAGGCCCGTCCCCTGATCCTAGTAGGCATGCACGTACCCCTTTTGAGGTACCTTGTTTGTACTCTTTTTGTCCCTTGTGGGCCACCTCGACCACTATCATTATGCACACGGGGCCTAGGAACAAGGTCCATTGGGGCGAGGTCGCCCTATATGCGTAGCTCTTTAGGAGAGGCTCTCGCGAGATGCCCCCCGCGAGGCTACTGGGCGCGCCAAGACATTGCACGCGAGATGGTGTGCGTGGCCAAGGCATGGCCGAACCATGGCCTTGCGGGTTATACGGGCTCCCCCCAAGATGCCGTGATTGAGGTAGGGCCTCGCGCCTAGGGGCGTTCGAGCAAGGCTGTGGTGGTGCGCGCGCGCGAGGTGGGCCGCGCGCCTGGGGCATGGCCGAGTGAGGCAGGGCCTCGCGCCTAGGCGCGTCCGAGCAAGACCGTGGTGGTGTGCGCAGGTGAGGCGGGCCGCACGCCTAGGGCATGGCTGAGCGAGGTGAGGCCTCGCGCCTAAGCGCGTCCGAGCAAGGCCGTGGTGGTGCGCGCGCGCGAGGCGGGCCGCGCGCCTGGGGCATGGCCGAGCGAGGCGGGGCCTCGCGCCTAGGCGCGTCTGAGCGAGGCCGTGATGATGCGGCTGGGGCCTCATGCACCACTAGTTGACGCGAGGCTGTTGCCAGTGGACGATGGCCCGAGCGTCCCGCGGCTCAGACACGCATTTAGGCCTTTATGTGACCTTAGCGCGCGTCTGGGATCTTTTACGGGCGTGGAATATTGAGCATCCACATCTAGCAAAGGTAAGTTCCTAATATGTTTAATTGTGCCAATTTATCAGCTAGTTTTAAGGTTGAATATCTGAGTTTGCATGTTAGCTAAGTTTGAAATTTGTTCTTGATTGCTTGGCTGAGTTTGGGGCTAGAATCTATTGGGTTTTGATGCTAATACTGTATTAGAACCTTTGTGGTGATAATCTGGAATTGCTAGTCTGGATTTGGGTGAATTGGTTTGAGGAAAATGTAGGAAAAGATGGAGATTTCTGGGTTTGGAGGCGAGGGCCGCGACCCTAGGAGGGGCATACCGCGGCCCGTGTGCGTGCGCGACCATGGTGTTTGATGCGCGCCGCAGAGCTTGGCCAAGTGCGCTGGGGCCCGTGCGTGCTTCAGGGAGGTGCTAGCCTCTGTTTCGAGGCTAGCCGCGGCGCTTGTGGGTAGGGCCGCGACTCTTAGTGTCAGTTTGTGTTTTTAAGTGTGTTTAGGCTTGGGAACTCAAAGGTTAAGGCTCAGGATGGATTTTATCACCCGGATTGATAGAATTCAAGGTTCCGAAGATTAGAGTTATGGATCAACCTTATTTAATGGATTAGAACTTGATGGATGAATATTGTTAATGTGTTGTGACTAGGGTTTCGACGAGGCTCAAGTTAGAGGACTGTGCTCGAGATATCAGTGCTCGGAGAGCTCAGGACGCAGGTAAGAAAACCCCTGTTCCCATAGAACTTGTATGCAGGGCTGAGCCCCAATATGTTTGATATGCAGGGCGTAGCCCTTTGATTGAATTTCTTAGTGTTCAGTATATGTTTATTATGCTATGAATGCGATTATGTGAATGTTCGGCAAGAGCCGGGAACGGCGCTGGCCGAGGTCGGCAGGGGCCGAGAACGACAAAGGGCCGGGAATGGCATTGGGCACGTTGAGTGCAAGGCCGAGTACGGCAAGGGGTCGGGAGCAGCGTCGAGCACGTGGAGTGCGAGCTGCCAGGGCGAGACCCTAAAGGATACCTGGGATATCCTCACGGTGTGGACCACAAACCCAGGGCCTGGTAAAGCGCCTGGGACGACTTGGCCATATGTGTTTAACATATTGATGGCCTGTTTATATGCCATGTGTTTGTTTTGCATATGTTATCTGTTTGTGGGTTTTCTTGTTGGGCTTCGGCTCACGGGTGCTCTATGGTGCAGGTAAGGGCAAGGAGAAAGCCAACCAACCATGAGTGCAGCAAGCATGAAGCAGCGTGTACATGTTTGGCCTACCTGGCTACCACAGCCAGTGATTTTGTGAGATTGATGTATTAAAACTTAGATTTTGTTGTTTAGCCGACTTGGTTGTACATATATGTTGTAAATTTTTCTAAACAGTATTTTGGGATCCCAAGTGTTAAAGTTTTGTGGTTTTTGATGAAATAGTGTTATTTCTAAAGTTTCTACTCTATTTATGATTTAATTACACTTTTTCTTTAAAAGCCTCGATTAGCGAGTGATTGCACGTTTTTAAACTCACTTAGTAATGGCTCTAAGGTAGTAGGGTGTTACAACTTGGTATCAGAGCAAGCCAAGGTTTATGGTTCTAGAGATTGACCGAACATGTACGCTCGCTGTCAGTGACAAGCTCGACTCAGGGTTGGTTGGTATGATTAACTAATATGCTTGAATATGTGCTTGAATGCCCTTGTTGCCTGCTTATTTCACATAGAGCATGACGAATGAGTTAACATATGCATGATGCCAGGGCATGGCCTGATGTGTGCTATATGCTATCTGTATGTTATGTTAATTACTGTTTGTGGATGGTTGATGTGTTTGGGAGGTGGTTTTGGATGATGTTATCATGCCTCGACAATCATCTAGACTCCGCGACAGTAGGGCCGAGGATGAAAATTAGGGTCAGGCCCCTCTACCTGCCCCACAGAATTGGCAAGAGATGTTTGCTGAGATGGAAGCAAGGCTGCAACGAATTTGAGGAAGAGCTTCGATAGTTGAGGCAGCAGGCCTCACCTCGGGTCACTGGGCTGCCAGTTCAGCAGGTTGCGGCGCTTGTGCCAGTTCAATCTGCTATGGAGAATAAGTGGGAACCTTTGTATGAGAGGTTCAGGAAACAACATCCTCCCACCTTCGAGGGTGGACCAGACCCACTGCGGGCAGAGCAGTGGATGAATATGATTTCCTCAATTATGGATTTTATGAGGGTTCAGGGAAATGAGAGGGTAGCTTGTGCTAGCTACATGTTTAGAGAGGATGCCCGCATCTAGTGGGACGTGGTGGTTCAGAGAAGGGATGTAACAGTTATGACTTGGGAAGAGTTCAGAAACTTATTTAATGAGAAGTATTACAGTGTGGCAGTTCGAGCTGCGAAAGTTGACGAGTTCATCTACCTGACTCAGAACTGATTGACAGTGACAGAGTATGCTTTAAAGTTTGATAGATTGGCGAAGTTTACACCAGATTTAGTGCCGACTGATGCGGCAAGAAGGGATAGGTTTGTGCGGGGGTTTAATGTTATGATCACCCGCGATGTGAATATTACTTTGGATCTAGAGACTACTACTTATGCACAGGTAGTGGACAAGGCCCTTACAGCTGAGAGGGCCGAGGATCGGATATGGAGGGAGAGCGCTATCAGGTGCGATGCCAGGAGGACAGTGCCACCATTTTTTGGATCTAGTCAGGGTGGTGGCTCTAGTGAGCAGAAGAGGAAGGCCCCAGATTCTTTGTTCCTCCCAGTTCAGATAGGAGGGCACGAGGTGCTTCTACTGGCCGTCAGGGTGGAAGTGACAACTAGAGGCACTTCCCAGTGTGTCCGCGGTGCAGGCGACAACACTAGGGTGAGTGCAGGATCAGGGCCTGCTTTTTTTGTGGGAGTGCCAGTCATCTGAAGAGGGATTGCCCTCAAGTCAAGAAGGAGAAGCAGAAGCAGAGTGACAGTCTTGCTCTTGCCAGGGTATTTACTTTGACTCGGACCAAGGCAGAGGCTAGCCCCTCAGTAGTGACATGTCAGATATCTAGTGCTGGTTCTCTGTATACTGCATTGTTTGACTTAGGGGCTACTCATTCATTTGTATCTTCTAGAGTGATAGATAAGCTTTGTAGACCTAGTGGTGTGTATGCTAGGGGATTTTAGACTTTGTTGCCAACAAGAGAACTGGTAGTCTCTAGGAAATGGATTAGAGCATTGCCAGTAGAGGTAGATGGTAGGGAACTGTCTGTTGATTTGATTGAGTTAAAGATGGATGACTTTGATATGATTCTAGGGATGGATTGGTTATCGAAGTATGGGGCAACGATTGACTGCAAGCGCAGAATGGTGACCTTTGAACCGGAAGGGGAGTTACCCTTTGTGTTTGTGGGGACAGTTAGTGGACCGCGGGTACCAATGATTTCAGCATTGAAGGCTAGAGACCTGATGCATGAAGGTTGCATGGATCGGGTGAGACTAGATTGGTGTGTGAGTTTTCGGATTTGTTTCCGGCAAATTTTCCAGGGTTTCTACCGCAATGGGAGATTGACTTTGTTATAGAGTTGGTACCAGGAGCAGAGCCAGTATCTAGGACACCTTACAGAATGACTCCAGTGGAGTTAAAGGAGTTGAAGATTAAGTTGTAGGAGTTACTTGATTTAGGGTTTATCAGACCAAGTTTCTTGCCATGGGGTGCTCCAGTATTGTTCGTTAAGAAGAAGGATGGATCCCTTAGGATGTGTATTGATTACAGGGAGCTAAACAAGTTAACCATTAAGAACAAGTATCCACTGCCTAAAATCGACGATTTATTTGATTAGTTACAGGGAAGAATAGTGTTTTCCAAGACAGACCTCCGATCAGGTTACCATCAGTTAAGGATTAAAGAGGAGGATATACCAAAGACCGCTTTCCGAACGAGGTATGGACACTATGAATTCCTGGTTATGTCCTTTGGATTAACCAATGCCCCAGCAGCCTTTATGGACATGATGAATAGGGTTTTCAAGGATTATTTGGATAAGTTTGTGATTGTGTTCATCGATGACATCCTGGTGTATTCTCAGTCAGAGACAGAGCACGAGCAGCATCTGCAGTTGGTTCTACAGCGGTTGAGGGAGCATAAGTTATATGCTAAGTTCAGTAAGTGTGAGTTCTGGTTACCACAAGTTACATTTCTGGGCCATATTGTCAGTAAGTAGGGTATTCTGGTTGACCCAAGTAAGATTGAGGCGGTCAGAAATTGGCCTAGACCAAGCAATGTTCCTGAAGTGAGAAGCTTTCTGGGCTTAGAGGGGTACTATCGGCGGTTCGTTGAGGGCTTTTCTAGAATAGCTACGTCATTGACAGAACTGACAAAGAAGAAGACAAGGTATGTCTGGACGGACATATGTGAGAACAATTTCAAGGAGTTGAAGCGGCGATTGATCACCGCGCCAGTGTTAAGCTTGCCGACAAATGATGAGAAGTTTGTGGTTTATTGTGATGCATCCAGACAGGGTTTGGGGTGCGTGTTGATGCAAGCTGGCAAGGTGATAGCCTATGCATCGAGATAGTTAAAGGAGTATGAGCAGAGGTATCCCACGCATGATTTAGAGTTAGCAGCGGTGGTGTTCGCACTTAAGATTTGGAGACATTATCTCTATGGTGAGAAGTGCGAGATATACACCGACCATAAGAGCCTAAAGTATTTCTTTACTCAAAAGGACCTGAATATGCGGCAGAGGCGGTGGCTGGAATTGGTTAAGGATTATGATTGTGATATCCTATACCATATTGGGAAGGCTAATGTGGTGGCTGATGCATTGAGTCAGAAAGGCCCAGGACAGTTGTTTAGTTCGAGGCAGATATCTGATAAGCTAGCTGAGGAGATGACCAGAGTAGGTATAAAGTTGGTGGTTGGTCAGTTGGCCAACATCACTCTTCAATATACACTCCATGAGAGGATCAAGGAGGCGCAGGGGAAAAATTCCCAGTTGAGAGGTCACAGAGAGAATTTCTTAGTCGGAGTGACTAAGGACTTTTCTATTTCAGAGATGGGGTAACTAAAGTACAAGGGTCGGATCTGCGTTCCGATGGATTCTGACATCCGGCGAGAGATCTTAGATGAATCGCATACCACTCCCTATTCTTTGCACCTGGGTACAACAAAGATGTATCATGATTTGAGAGTTTTGTATTGGTGGTCGGGCATGAAGAGGGATGTGGTGGATTATGTGGCCAAATGCTTAACTTGTCAGTAGATTAAGGCTGAGAATCAGAGGCCAGCAGGGTTGCTGCAGCCTCTGGGGATCCCATAATGGAAGTGGGAAGATATCACCATGGATTTTGTAGTTGGTTTGCCGAGGACCGTGGGACAACATGACTTGGTGTGGGTGATTGTGGATAGGTATACCAAGTCTGCCTACTTTTTGCCTGTTAGGACAACTTATATTGTGGAGCAGTATGCTAAGTTATTTGTGAAGGAAATTTTTCGACTTCATGGGGCTCCGAGGTCGATAGTATCCGACAGGGACCCCACCTTCACTTCCAAGTTTTGGGAGAGTTTGCAGAAGGCTATGGGCACGCAGTTACAGTTTAGTACCGCTTATCATCCTCAGACAGATGGATAGTCTGAGAGGACAATTCAGATATTGGAGGACATGTTGCGAGCCTGTGTGCTGGATTTTGGGGGATCATGGAGTTCTCGTATAACAACAGTTATTAGGCGACCATCGGAGTCGCTCCGTACGAGATGCTTTATGGAAGGAAGTGTAGATCACCTGTTCATTGGGATGAGATAGGTGAGAGGAGATATCTGGGTCCAGAGATTGTTCAGATGACCAATGATGCGATTGAGAAGATTAGAGCGTGAATTCTCGCCTCCTAGAGTCGTCAGAAGAGCTATTCAGACCTGAAACGCAGGGGAATGGAATTTCAGGTTGGTGATCATGTGTTTCTTAGAGTTTCACCTTTGAGGGGAGTGAAACAGTTTGGTGTTTGGGGCAAGCTAAGCCCTAGGTTTGTTGGCCCCTTCGAGATCCTGGAACGAGTTGGAGAGGTAGCTTATAGACTAGCGATGCCTCCAGCTTTATCAGGGGTTCATAATGTTTTCCATGCTTCGGAAGTATGTGTCAGATTCGACGCACGTTCTAAGTTATGAGAATTTGGAGCTTGATCAAGATTTATCTTATGAGGAGAAGCTGGTTTAGGTTCTTGACCGGAAAGATAAAGTCTTGCGGAGCAAGACCATCGCCTTGGTGAAGGTGCTGCGGAGGAACATCAAGGTTGAGGAGGCGACGTGGGAACTTGAGTCAGAGATGAGGGAGTGGTATCCTGAGTTGTTCAGGTAATTTTGAGGACGAAATTTCTGTAAGGAGGGGATAGTTGTAACGACCCAAATTTGCTAATAGAGCTTAGGGCCTTGATTAGCGTGCATGGAGGGCAATAAATGATTTAATATGTTAATATGTGAATTTATGTGAGTATGTGATAGATATGCATGTTTAGTTGAGTTAAATGTGCATGTGGGCCCCGTTTGGATATTAGGGGTATGTTTGTGATTTTAGCCCATTGAGGGCGTAAATGTGATAAATATGATATGCATGTGATACATTTCTTTGTAGCATGATCCGAGACAGTCCTGGGGAGCGGTTAGCCAGAAAGTCACAACGGGGTTGAGAATCCGGCTCAAGGCGAGTTGAGGGGTATTTTGGGTATTAGATGTATTATGGGGTTATTGGGTTATGGAAATAAATAATTGGAGATATATTTGAGGTTAGAGTCTCTAGGAGGGATTATTGGGGAAATTTACCGTTTTTCCCTCGGGGACGTTTCTGGTTCCCCGAGCCTTGAGATAACCCTATAGATTTAAGTTAAATAAAACAAAATAAAGGAACTATTGGGAAACTTGGAGAAACTGACCTTAGACTCTACCATTCTCTCTCTTTACTCTCAAAGCTGCACTAAGGGGGAAATCTTGAGGAAGAGAGCTAGGAAATTCAGAGTTTCAAGTTGGGGCTTTGGAGAATTGTAGCTTGGAATCTAGAGGATTGGCTCAGAAGTATAATCTAGCATAGGTAAGTTCCTAATATGGTGAATTGTTCCAATTTATCAGCTGGTTTTAAGGTTGAATATCTGAGTTTGCATGTTAGCTAAGTTTGAAATTTGTTCTTGATTGCTTGGCTGAGTTTGGGGCTAGACTCTGTTGGGTTTTGATGCTAATACTGTATTAGAACCTTTGTGGTGATAATCTGGAATTGCTAGTTTTGTTTTGGGTGAATTGGTTTGAGGAAAATGCAGGAAAAGATGGAGATTTCTGGGTTTGGAGGCAAGGGCTGCGGCCCTAGGAGGGGTATGCCGTGGCCCGTGTGCGTACGCAGCCATGGTGTTTGATGCGCGCCGCAGAGCTTGGCCAAGTGCGCTGGGGCCCGTGCGTGCTTCAAGGAGGTGCTAGCCACTGTTTCGAGGCTAGCCGCGATGCTTGTGGGTAGGGCCGCGACTCTTAGTGCCAGTTTGTGTTTTTAAGTGTGTTTAGGCTTGGGAACTCAAAGGTTAAGGCTCAGGATGGATTTTATCACCCGGATTGATAGAATTCAAGGTTCCGAAGATTAGAGTTATGGATCAACCTTATTTAATGGATTAGAACTTGATGGATGAATATTGTTAATGTGTTGTGACTAGGGTTTCGGCGAGGCTCAAGTTAGAGGACTGTTCTTGGGATATCGGGACGTAGGTAAGAAAACCCCTGTTCCCATAGAACTTGTATGCAAGGTTGAGTCCCAATATTGTTGAATTGCAGGGCGTAGCCCTTTGATTGAATTTCTTAGTGTTCAGTATATGTTTATTATGCTATGAATGCGATTATGTGAATGTTCGGCAAGAGCTGGGAACGGCGCAGGCCGAGGTCGGCAGGGGTCGGGAACGGCAAAGGGCCGGGAACGGCGTTGGGCATGTTGAGTGCAAGGCCGAGTACGACAAGGGGCTGGGAGCAGCGTCGAGCATGTGGAGTGCGAGCTGCCAGGGAGAGACCCTAAAGGATACCTGGGATATCCTCATGGTGTGGACCGTAAACCCAGGGCCTGGTAAAGCGCCTGGGACGGCTTGGCCGTATGTTTTTAGCCTATTGATGGTCTGTTTATATGCCATGTGTTTGTTTTGCATATGTTATTTGTTTGTGGGTTTTCTTGCTGGGCTTCGGGTCACGGGTGCTCTGTGGTGCAGGTAAGGGCAAGGAGAAAGCCAACCAACCATGAGTGTAGCAAGCATGAAGCGACGTGTACATGTTTGGCCTACCTGGCTGCCACAACTAGTGATTTTGGGAGATGGATGTATTAAAACTTAGATTTTGTCGTTTACCCGACTTGGTTGTACTTATATGTTGTAAATTTTTCTAAGCAGTATTTTGGGATCCCAAGTGTTAAACTTTTGTGATTTTCGATGAAATAGAGTTATTTCTAAAGTTTCTACCATGTTTATGATTTAATTACACTTTTGCTTTAAAAGCCTCGATTAGCGAGTGATTGCACGTTTTTAAACTCACTTAGTAACGACTCTAAGGTAGTAGGGCGTTACAGTGCTCAATGCCGATCCCGGCCCCTTGCTGTACCTGACTTCCTGCCATTCTCGGCCTTCGCCGTTCCCTCACAAACATGGGTCACATAGCATAATATTGGCACATATTGAAACGCATAATAAACATAAACATTAGGGCTACACCTTGCAATACAAAAAATAGGGCCACGCCCTGCTCTACGGGTACAATAGTTTTCTTACCCGTGTGCCGAGCTATCTGAGCACTGCGATCATGATCACAGTCGTCTAACCCGAGCCTTGATGAAAACCTAGTCACAACGCATTAATAATAACCATCCATCAAAATCTAAACCAATAAATAACTATGGAATATTAATCTAGCCTTCGGGACCTTGAATTCCACTAAACCAGGTAGTAGAATCCTTCCGGATCTTTAACATTCGAGTTCCCGAGCCTTAAAACCTTAATTTCCCACCTTTTTCTCATTTAGGGCTGTGACCCGCTACTTGGTCAAAGGGTAGGGCCCTCCCTGCTGGGGAACACGAGCCACGAGCTACACCCCTAGGGTCGCGGTGCGCCTAAGCAAAACAGAGGCCTTCCAGCCTCTTCTAGCACATGGGTCGCGACGCTTGAAGAACAGGGCCGCGACCTAGGCCCCCAAACTAAAAAAATCACCATTTTCTCAGCATATTTCCCCGAACCTAACCCATTAATTATCACCCCAAACACCAACTAAACCTATAATTAATTTTGGATTCCTTACTCACATACACTAGATATCACAAAAAATCCTTAAACCACCCCATATACTCAGCAAACACCCATAATCAAACTTAAAATCCATTTTCATGCAAGCCTAAGGTTTTAACACAATCTAGAAAAATTCAATAGCAGGATCAAGTTAAAGAACTTACCTCTGCACTTAATCCTGTCCCTGATCTGATTCCCTAAGTCGTCAAGCTTCCAATCCACCAATCCCTTAGCCTCAATCCTCAAGGTTTTCTCCAAACCTTCATCACCACAAGAGAGAGAGAGAGAGAGAGAGAGTCCTAGGAATGTTTCTTTTTTTTTCCTTTTCCTTTTGTTTTCTCTCAGTAGTTCCGGGGTCTCAGCTACCCAAAGAATCTAAGTCTACCCCTTAGCCAAAAGTCCATAATACGATTAAGTCAATCCTAATCCTCAAGTGCCACCAAGGGCAATCCTGTTATTTTCCAT
Organism: Humulus lupulus; assembly: GCF_963169125.1. Taxonomy (NCBI): domain Eukaryota; kingdom Viridiplantae; phylum Streptophyta; class Magnoliopsida; order Rosales; family Cannabaceae; genus Humulus; species Humulus lupulus. Next base: position 141,364,037 of record NC_084800.1, on the reverse strand, counting down.
ACCTCGCTAATTCCTCAAGTGTTCCTATAAATCCCCATTTAATCTTGACATGTCCAAATAATTACTTAACAACAACCCGTTACTCGATAAATCCCGAACACATATTTCTTTACCAAAATACCCATAGACTCCTCCCGAGCCGGGTATTCGACCCCGTTGTGACTATTTAAGTAAATTGTTCACTAGGACCGTCTCGGATCGTGCATCACAAATATATCACCACTCACTCATGGTATCAAACATAATATACACAAATATTACATTTATGCCCTCAATGGGCTAAAATTACAGATATGCCCCTAATAGGAAAATGGGGCCCACGCTCATATTTAATTCACCTAAACATGCATTTCAAATCAGATAATCACCAAATTCACATATTAACACATTTAAATTAATTTTTGCCCTCCCAGCACGCTAATAAAGGCCCTAAGCCTTATTAGGAAATTTGGGACACTACAACTATCCCCTTCTTACGGAAATTTCATCCTCGAAATTACTTGAATAACTCAGGATACAGATCCCGCATATCTGTCGCAAGTTCCTAAGTCGCCTCCTCCACTTTGTTGTTCCTCCATAGCACTTTCACTAAGGCGATGATCTTCCTCCACAACACTTTATCCTTTCAGTCGAGAATCTGAACCGGCTTCTCCTCATACAATAAATCTTGATCTAGCTCCAAGTTCTCATAACTCATCACCTGCGTAGAATCTGATTCATACTTCCGGAGCATGGATACATTTAACATGTTGTGTACCCCTGATAGAGTCAAAGGCATCGCCAATATGTAAGCTACCTCTCCAACCCGTTCCAGAATCTCAAAGGGCCCGACAAATCTATGGCTCAACTTGCCCTGTACTCCGAACCGTTTCACCCCTATCAAGGGAGAAACTCTGAGAAACACATGGTCACCGAATTGAAATTCTATGCTCCTGCGTCATAAGTCTGAGTAACTTTTCTACTGACTCTGGGAGGCGAGTATTCGAGCTCTAATCTTCTCAATTTCCTTATTGGTCCTCTGAACAACCGCATGACCTAGATACCTCCTCTCACCCGTCTCGTCCCAATGGATGGGTGATCTGCACTTCCTGCCATATAACATCTCATACAGAGCAACTTCGATAGTCGCCTAATAATTGTTATTGTACGAAAACTCAATCAAAGGGATATACTTACTCCACGATTCCCAAAAATCCAGCACGCATGCTTGCAACATGTCATCCAATATCTGAATCATCCTCTCAGACTGTCCATCCGTCTAAGGATGATAAGCGGTACTAAACTGCAATTGTGTGCCCATAGCCTTCTGCAGGCTCTCCCAAAACTTGGAGGTGAAGGTGGGGTCCCTATCAGATACTATTGATCTCAGAGCCCCATTTAATCGCACATTTTCGTTAACATATAGTTCCACATACTGCTCCACAGTATAGGTCGTCTTAACAGACAAAAAGTGGGCTGACTTGGTGTACCTGTCCACCATCACCCACACTGAATCATGTTGTCCCACGGTCTTTGGAAATCCAACCATGAAGTCCATGGTAACATCCTCCCATTTCCACTCCGGAATCCCCAGAGGTTGCAACAACCCTGTTGGCCTCTGATGTTCAGCCTTTACTTGCTGACAAGTCAAACACTACCACATCCCTCTTCATTCCCAACCACCAATACATAGTTCTCAAATCTTGGTACATCTTTATCGTGCCCCAATGTAAAGAATAGGGAGTGATATGAGACTCATCAAAAATCTCCTGCCGGATACCGGAATCCATCAGAACGCAAATCCGTCATTTGTACCTTAATAAACCTATTTCTGAAATAGAAAAGTCCTTAGCCACTCCGACTAAGACTACCTCTTTGCGCTCTCTAAATTGGGGATCCTCCCTCTGTGCCTCCTTGATCCTTTCAAGGAGAGTAGAGTAAAAAGTGATGTTGGCTAACTAACCAACCACCAACTCTATACCTGCTCTAGTCATCTCTTCAGCTAACTTATTTGATACCTGCCTTGAACTGAACAACTGTCTTGGCCCCTTCCAGCTCAGTACGTTGGCCACCACATTGGCCTTCCTAGGATGGTATAGAATATCACAATCGTAATCATGTACCAATTCCAGCCAACACCTTTGGCGCATATTCAGATCCTTCTGAATAAAGAAGTACTTCAAACTCTTATGGTCGGTGTATATTTTGCACTTCTCGCCATATAAGTAGTGTCTCCAAACCTTAAGTGCAATTACCATCGCTGCCAATTCCAGATCATGTGTGGAATACCTCTGTTCGTACTCCAACTGTCTCGATGTGTAAGCTATTACCTTCCGTGCTTGCATCAGTACACACCCCAAACCCTGTCTGGAAGCACCACAATAGACTACAAACTTCTCATTATCTGATTGCAGACTCAATATTGGAGCAGTGATCAATTGCCGCTTCAATTCATTAAAATTATTCTCACACCTGTCTGTCCATACATACTTAGTCTTCTTAAGTGTCAGTTCAGTCAATGGTGTGGATATCCTGGAGAATCCCTCAACGAGCCCCTGATAGTACCCTACCAATCCCAAAAAGCTCTTAACCTCTGGTACACTACTCAGCCTGGGCCAATCCCTCACAGCCTCAATCTTACTTGGGTCAACTAGAATCCCCTCCTTACTGATAGTATGACCTAGAAATGTTACTTGGGGTAGCCAAAACTTGCACTTGTTGAACTTAGCATATAACCTATGCTCCCTCAACCGCTGTAATATCAGACGTCGATGTTGCTCATGCTCTGTCTAAACTGAGAGTACACCATAATATCATCAATGAATACAATGTAACACCCTGGATAACAAAGACCATTACACTGTGTATTTAAAATAGTGCAAGACTTTCTAATAAATTCATTTGAGTAAAACGTGATCCTAAATTCATAATTAGGTTAGGGTTAAAAGATTTTGATCATAAATGGTTAATTTACATTAAAATAGATGTTTGGTACATGGGATCCCAGAAACATGGTTTAAGAAACAATTTAATAATTCTCAAAAGTGTATACAATCCAGAGACAACTCTAATGGAAAAATACAAGTTTTAGGCTTCTGTCCCTATACTTCCCTCGACCGTGGTGGACGAGCAGCTGACAATGTACAACTCACCCCTAGAGCTCTCCAACTCATGGTTGGTCTAGCTTACCCTTTCCTTTACCCGCACCACGTAGCACCCATTAGCCAAGGCCAAGCAAGAAAACCATAGCAATAATACATAATCAATGATGATAATGAATTAATTCACAAGATAGTTAACCACATATTCAACAAACCATAGCATCAAGCTGACAACAGTAAACATTTATATTCAACAGTTTATCCCAATCAATATGCAATGCTCAGGGTCAACGCCCTTAGGCTGCACCATCTATTTAACCCACTGACTCTGGCTCACTTTGGTCAAGTCCAGTGTTTATCTAGCTGACCACGGCTCACAGTGGCCGAGTCAGGTCCTGTGCGCAAATTATCAGCCCCCGACTCTCTTAGGCCATTCATTTTCATATGCCGAATCATTAATTTAGCCATACAATAAACATGTTAAATTAATGGGAAACTCAGTCCCATTACAACCACTCAAGGGTGCAGTTTTCTTACCTCGAATTCTGAGCAAAATATACAGAACGGTTCCGAGCACGATCCTCAGTCCTAAGCCTTGGCGATGAACCTCAGCTATGATTGAATCTCCCACCAGCTTTCAGTCTTCTAACCTTGAGCTTAAACCCCCAAGCTCCTAAGCTGAATTTCTTGGTTAAGAGCTTCAATTCCTCCAGACTTGCCAGCAAAATTCCCTTCAAACCTTTCCTTCCCTTAGCTTTTCCTCCACATTAAGCATAAGTGAGAGACGAGAGAATTCGTGAGTGAGAGAGAGATGAAAGAGTTTGGGTTCTTTCCTCCTGTGTCTAGTGTTTTTCTGGTTACCTTTAACACTTAGCCGACTCTACCCTTAGTACACACAATGACCAAATTTCCTACCATTGCATTATCAACCATTAAATACTCTAGGGGCAAAATGGTATTTTCACCCTAGTTCCCGCTAATTCCTCAAGTGTCCCTAACGTTCACCAGTTAATCTCGTCATGTCCATTTAATTACTAAACATTTATTCAATATCCAATAATTCCCAAAATATTCTCTAAATTCCCAAAAATACCCCTAGGCTCCCCCCGAGCCGGGTATTAAACCCCGCTGTGACTATTTCGCTAATCCGCTCACTAGGACTGCCTTGAGCCATATGCTGAAAATATATCCACATAATAATGTGGTCTCAACAATTTAACACATATAATCACATTTATGCCCAAACCGGGCCAAAATGACAAATATGCCCTTATAAGCTATAAAGGGCGCACATGCATATCTAATACTCACAAACATGCATGTGACATAGTCATATAATCATATTAATCATGTGTACGCCCTGGTTTTCCCATGAGCTGTTAGCAAGCTGAGATACGGCCTATTCGTGAGATACGACCTAATCATGTCTACCACGTGGACATCCCCAAGACCGGAGCTGCCATAGAAAGAACCTACCTCCTCAGCTGAGGATGTAGCCTAAGGGTTCTCCAAGATTAGACTGAGTTTGGACTTTGAAGGCCACGGGTTGAGGGAAGCATCCAGCTCGTGGTACGAGCTAGAGTTGGAGGCTATGACCTTTTATAAAGTCAACCACGCAAGGTAAACGTGCATATATCAGACATCACGTGTCTGATATATCCCTAACTTCTCGGACACGCAGCATGAACGTGCGCATTCAGACACCCACGACTGGGTTAGGCCGTGCGGCCCATTATCCCTCTTACCAATTGATTAGACCACACTTCATGTGTCAGGTTTTAGGAATTAATCATGAATGTCACAGAGTTGACATGATAGGTAAGAAGGTCACGGGATGACCTTCTTACCAACTCCCAGGTGCCCTCTCCTATAAATATGGAGGCCCTGGGAGTTGCAAAGGGTTGGATTCTATTGTGTAAGAAATACCCTGTAAAAGAATACCAAGCATATATCAATAATATTGACTGGTGGAGTAGAAGGATTTTAACCTTTGAACCACCTAAAAACATAATTGTGTCACCAGCCCATTTCTAAAAGATCATTCATCTATTTCGGTTCAACATAAGCACTAATCCCTTCCTCTTATTTTCTTAATTACCTGTTGGCGAAGAACCGCATCAACAGTTTGGTGCTTTCATTGAGAGCAAGTTAGATTGGTGCTATCGCAAACATCCACTATGGTGACCACTCGGTCCAGACACGGTAACGAGACGGAACAACATGATGGGCAGAAGGCTCATCATATCGCCATCCCCGGTGAACAAATTCCTGAGGTCCAGCAACGGCCGGTGGGCCAAGATGACACTGGAAGTTCGGCGCCCCGACCACCTAATCCAAACCCAGGTTATTACACTGCGGTGGAGATGGAGAATGCTTAGCTGAGGAGCCAGCTAGCAATAGCTAATCAGCAGATCAAGGAGGTGTTGGCCCGACTACCCCCTTTTACAACCGACGCTAACGTCGGAAAGAGGCAAGGCGAGACTCATAAGTCCCACCGGGATAATCGGTCCAGGCCTAGCCGCTCGGACAGACCTCCGACAGCCAACTCTATTCCCTCATCGCACCGTCGAGAGGCAAACTTCGAAGAAATGCCTAGAGCCGAACAACAGTACAGCCGTTCGGTCCGAACTTCAACTCCCAGCTCCCAACCAGCCTCGAGCGCGCCCAGGAGAGCTCAAGGAAATTCCAGAAGGAGATCCGAGGAGGGCTCACAGCATCAGCCCGTCCCCACCAGCCATCCTGCACCTCGTCCAGATCGCCAGGCACGGGACCCGCAGGTTGGCAGGGCCGCGAGGCCCCCACCTAACTTGATCCGCCCTGATGGAACCAGGATCGCATCTCCGGTCAGGCATCCTCCCTCACCAATAAGATATTCGTCTCCACCTCGGCCCATCCGAGATATCCCTGCCTATGGAAGTATTAGGAGAAACCCGCCGTTCGTGGGACCTTCCCGACGTAGCGGGGTGCCGAGAGGGAGCCCGGATCCTTACCCCCAAAGGAGGACTCTGAGCTTTTCTAACGGGAGCTACTGGATCGGTAGTTGCCAGAGCGACCTTTCTGGCGGAGACCTGCGTCAACATTTAAGCTCGGCACAAAGTCCTCAAACCACCCAGGGGGGCGACTTGCGAGATCGCCTTAACTCTCATAGAGGAGAGCCAGTAGGAGGTGGCAGCCATGCTCGCTCAGGGGGAGACCTGTCCGAAGTACGTAATGGCGGGAATGCCCCAAATAACCTATCTCAAGATAGGAGGGGCAATAACCCACCAAATATGTACAATGGATTCGGAGCTGTTGAGCAGCCCCGGAATAACCAAGGAAATCAGGACAAAACCCTCGAGCGCCTGGCTCAGATGGAGGAGCTGATGAGGAAGCTCCTGTCGGATAAAGAGAAAGATGAATATGATTCCGGGGATGAGATGGAGCTCTTCGCCCCCAGCATAGCAGCAATGACTTACCCACCCGGTTTCCCTATGCCGCACCTGTCCAAATTCAATGGAGACAGAGATCCGTCGGATCATCTGGGGATGTTCAACACCCTGATGATGGCCCACAACATTGGCTCCGAGCTGAGGTGCCTGATATTTCCCTCCACACTGACTGGACCAGCTAGGCAGTGGTTCAAGCAAAGAAAAAGACAATCAATCAGCTCTTGGAAGACTTTCTCGGTTGACTTCAAAAGGGCATTCTGAGCCTCCCAGGCTGCCCGCGTCAAGGCCAATTCTCTGGCTAACGTGAGGCAGCAGCCCGACGAACCTCTGAAGGCTTACCTGGGCAGGTTCGCGAGCTTCGCTGCTTAGGCCAGAGACGCGGATGACAGCTCCAAGCTCATGGCCATGAGGACTGGGATCCTCGTCGGAGGGGGACTCTGGAAAGATATACAAATGAAGGGAGTTAGCTCGGTGAACGAGTTCCTAAATAGGGCCCAGGAATGGATCAACTTGGAGGAGGCCGAAGCCTCAGCTGCAAGGACCAGCCAGGTCCCTGAGCAGCCCGTTGGAGTGGGGACGGAGGTCGCGATAGCGACCCATAACGTCACACAGAACAACCAGCTCGGTGGAGGCAAAAGAAAGGGGAACAGCGAGGGCAGCCAGCACGGCCCAAAGAAGAATAAGTCCGTAGACAAGTTCAAGCCAGTCTACGCGACTTATACAGAGCTCACCCACTCTAGGGAGAACATCTTCCTAGCTAACTCTACTCACCTCCCCTGGAAGAGGCCGGAGCCATTAAAACGCCAGAAGGGGAAGAGAGACACCTCCAAGTTTTGCCGTTTTCATAACGATGTTGGCCACAATATTGATGATTGTAGGCATTTGAAAGATGAGATCGAGACTCTCATCAGAGCTGGCCCCTTGGCTCAGTACGCACGGAACAGGGTTCCAGCAAGTCGACCTGCTCCGGAAGTCCCAGTCAGTCAGCCTGGGTCTTGGGTAGATCAGGATGTCCCTCCTCCTGTGATAGGAGGAGAGATATCCACAATATCTGGAGGTCCGCATATGGCTGGCACGAGCAGGGGTGCCTAGAAGAGGTACGTAAACGAACTCAAGGCGCATAATGGAGTAGAGTTCGTCCCGGAACAGTGTAACGACCCAAATTCGCTAATAAGGATTAAGGGCCTTGATTAGCGTGCCAGGAGGGCATGATGGGATTTATGTGTGACTTTGATGAGTTAAATGCATGATTATGATTTAAAGCATGTTATATGACTATTTGTTTATCTGAGATGCATGACTATGTATATTAGTATGCATGTAGGCCCGGATCGTGTTAGAAGGGCATAACTGTAATTTTGGCCATGTTGGGCATAACTGCATTGATATGTGATAATTGTATTATGTGAATTGTACCACGTGAGTGTGGTGTTATTATTGTGATGCACGTGCCGAGACGGTCCTAGAGAGCTAGTTACTCAAAAGTCACAACGGGATTTTATATCCGGCTCGGGAGGAGCCTATGGGTACTTTGGGAATTGTTATGGTTAAATTGAGATTTAGCGGGTAATGGTTATTGGTGATTGAGTAACCTGGGTAACCATTAGTTACTGCTGTGAGTAACAAGTTTAGTTGGAAAATGGTAGAATTGAAATATAAGTGGAAAGACTAGAGTGCCCTTGAGGACTTAGTTGGGAAAGGAGTATTTGGAGGGGTAAAATGGTCATTTGGCTGGGAGTTTGATATATGGCAGCTGGGTATTAAGGGGTACACGGTTTGGGGCTTGGTCATTTGAGGCTTTGATAGAAATTGAAGAGAAGAAAGAGAAGGGAAAGAAGAGATAGGGCAAGCAAAAAGAAAAGAAGAAGAAGGGTAGAAGGGCTGAAGTGGGAGCTTAGGAGGAGTTCAAGGAAGCTTGTTGGGTGGATTCTTCACTTAAGGTATGGATTTTATACACACTTAAGTTTGGTTTCTGTGTTGATTTGAGGAATTTAATGCTTGAGTTAAGCTTTTCAAGGTTTTGGTTTGGGTTGCTGAAATTTAAGATCAAAGGTGTGGATCTTGGGTGTGTTGATGTTTTGATCTTGATTCTAGTGTCTATAGGTTGTTAGATTGTTCATATGAAGTTTGGAATTGAGTTTTGGGGTTGAGATATGTGTTTGGGATGGTTTAAGGTGAGGTTTAGAGAGTAAAATGGTGGTTTTTTTCTGGGTTCGAAGGGTCGAGCCGCGGCATGGTTCTTGGTGAGCCGCGGCCCTTCGAAGAAGTTGTATGCTGATGGAGAAGGGCGGGCCGCGGCATGGCCCAAGCAATTCCGCGGCCCTTACCTGTTTTGGAGCCTTTGGGGGTTCTGTTTGGGGGGCATGCCGCGACATGGGTGGCCTATGCCGCGGCGCTTAAGGGATTTTGGAATTTTGAGATTTTAGGCTTGGAAATTTAACCTAGGGTGCTCGGGGTTGAGTCTTTTACCATGTTTGGTGAAGTTCAACGTTCCGAGTACTAGAACTTGGCCTGGAAGCTCATTTAAGGTTGTTAAAAGTGTCTTATGTGTGTTGTGACTAGGATTTCGGAGAGGCTCGTGTTAGAGGACCGTGCTTGTGGCCTTGGTGCATCGGAAAGCTCGGGATACAGGTAAGAAAACTATAACACCCGTAGGATAGGGCGTGGGCCCATAGTGTGATTGCGGGGCACGGCCCTATATTGCATGTTGCATGACGAGATGATTGCCGGGCACGGCCCTATATTGCATTACATGTTAGGGTGTAGATTTAAATGAATTGATATTTGTTTGAATGTTGTTTGTTTTATGCTATATATGTTTATAGTGAAATGAACGGCTATGGCCGAGGGCGGCAAGGCCGAGAACGGCAGCGGGGCCGGAAGTAACACTTAGCACGTGGGATGCTTATGGTCAGGGTGGGACCCATAGGATATGTGTGAGATCCTTGCGGTGAGGACCGAGACCCCAGGCTGCGGTAAGGGTTCTGGGGCGGCATGGCTGTGTTTGCTTAGTCTAATGGTTGACTTGTTTATCTGTGGATTATCTGATTTGATAAACTGTATAAATTGCATATGTTATGATCTGCATGAGTTTTCTTGCTGGGCTTCGGCTCACGGGTGCTCCGTGTTGCAGGTAAGGGCAAAGACTGAGTCAACCAACCATGAGTACGGAGAGCGTGAAGCGACTCGTACATGTTTGGCCTGCCCGACTGCTTTGGTTGGAGGTTTATTCGAAAATGGCTGTAATAATCTATGATTTTAGTACTGATCAACTGTAAACTTATTTCAAGATGCAAAATAGTTTTCAAACCTTATTTTGGGATCCCAAATGTCTATTACTAGAAGTTTTTATTGAAACAACGCATTTTCAAAGGTTACAGCCTTAACATTTAATTAGTCACACTTTCGTTTCAAAACCTCGGTTAGCGAGATCTTTGCACACTGTTTTGTCTTAAAACTCACTTAGTAACGGCTCTAACGAAGTAGGGCGTTACAAACAGCGTCTGCCGAAGCAGCAGCGATTGGAGAGGCAACCGATCATTTTTACAGAAGAAGATGCGGGCCATGTCCAGTTCCCTCATAACGACCCTCTGGTCGTAGCAGTTTAGCTCACTAATTAGAAGGTTAGGAGGGTGCTGATCGATAATGGGGGCTCGGTAAACCTTCTATTCTGGTCCACATTGGAGAAGATGGGTTTGACTGTCGCCGAGCTGAAGGCGACCTCCATGATGCTGTATGGTTTTTTGGGAGAAGGATCAGCGGCTATAGGGACTATCGAGCTGGTGATCACCCTAGGAGAATGACCTTGGACAGTCTCCAAACTCCTCGAGTTCGTGGTCATCGACTACTCCGCTGCATACAACGTAATTTTGGGACGATCCACGCTCATAGCTTTTGAGGCCGTCACTTCCGTTCGCCACCTCGCGATGAAATTCCCTACTTCCACGAGAATATGCACTGTCCGTGGCAATCAACTCGCTTCCAGGGAATGCTACAACATTTCCATGAAGGGAAAATCGAAACCCGGGCAGCTAGCAATGGCCATCCAAGGTGGTGGAGAGGAATATCAGGAACCCTTAGCTGACCCTGAGATTGAAAAACCTCAGAGCATCGAAGGGGAAAATATCGTCTTAAGTGAGGATATTGACCCCAGAATAGGCGAGGACTGGTTCGAGCTCCAGGCTATTGAAGAGCTCGAGGAAGTAAACATCGATCCGCAGAACCCTTCACGGATGGTCAAGCTCGGTAAAAACCTCTGTAGCAAGAGGAAAGCGGAGCTGGTCAGATTTCTACGGGACTACCTGGATGTGTTCGCATGGTCCCACGAGGATATGGTGGGAATCAGCCCAAGTATCATCATGCACACCCTTCATCTGGATAAAAGCGTTCCTGCAAAATCCCAGAAGCAAAGGCACCTTGGAACGACCCGGGCTGAGGCCTTAGAGGAAGAAGTAGCCCGGCTCAAGAAATGCGGCTTTATCCGTGAAGCCAAGTTTCCGATTTGGGTCGCCAACCCCGTGCTAGTCCCGAAGCCCAACGGGAAGTGGCGGACCTGTATCGACTTCTCCGACCTGAATAAAGCCTGCCCCAAGGATTGTTTTCCATTGCCAAGGATTGAACAACTGGTGGATGCCACGGCGGGGCACAAGCTCATGTCCTTTATGGACGCGTACTCAGGCTACAATCAGATCGCCATGAATCCGGCGGACCAGGAGCACACCAGCTTCATGACCCCAACTAACGTTTATTGTTACAAGGTCATGCCTTTCGGGCTGAAGAACGCCAGTGTTACATACCAGAGGTTAGTAAATAGAATGTTCGCAAACCAGATCGGGAAGAACATGGAAGTGTACATTGATGACATGCTAGTCAAGTCAAAGACTGCCGACAACCATGTTTCCGACCTCGAAGAATGCTTCAAGATACTACGGGAGTATGGCATGAGGCTTAATCCACAGAAGTGCACTTTTGGAGTCGCATTGGGAAAAATTCCTGGGTTTCATCGTCAATACCTGAGGAATCGAGGCAAACCCTGACAATATTAGATCATTACTCGAGCTTCCCTCACCCAGGTCGCGCAAAGATGTCCAAGGCCTGACAGGAAGGGTGGCAGCCCTTAATCGGTTTATTTCAAAATCCACCGATAAGTGCTTGCCATTCTACAACCTGCTCCGAGGAAATAAGAAGTTCGAATGGACAGAAGAATGCAAAAGCGCTTTCCTCGACTTGAAGGCACATCTGGCCGAGCCACCCGTATTATCCAAACCAAAAGTAGGAGAGCCTCTTTTTCTCTACCTAGCTGTCACAGAGGATGCAGCTAGTGCCGTATTGGTCCGAGAAGAAGATCGGGTTCAGAGACCTGTCTATTACATCAGCAAGAGACTTCTCGGAGTTGAATCCCGGTACCCGTTGATTGAGAAATTGGCGTTCTACCTTATCACAGCCTCTCAAAAGCTCAGGCCGTACTTCCAGTCCCACTCAATACACGTCATAACCAATCAGCCTTTGAGGCAGGTTTTGCAAAAACCTGAAGCATCGGGACGTCTGTTAAAGTGGGCTATCGAACTCAGTCAGTTCGAGATTTTGTACACCCCACAGACTGCCATAAAAATTCAGGCCCTAGCCGATTTTGTAGCCGAGTGCACAGGATTCCAGGAGGATCCTGCAGAAGACTCACCCCAGGTCACCTCGGCCCAGGCATCGTGGAGGATCTTCGTGGATGGGTCATCTAATGAGAACGACTCCGGGGCTGGAATCATTTTAATATCCCCTAAGGGAGATAGATTCCACTCGGCGCTGAGATTCGGATTCAAGGCCTTCAACAACGAGGCCGAATATGAAGCTTTGCTGGCCGGGCTAAGAATAGCCCAGGAGCTGAAGGCGAGCTCCGTCCAGTGCTTTAGTGAATCCCAGCTCGTGGTAAACCAGGTTCTGGGCGAATATCAGGCACGAGGACCCAAGATGGCTGCCTACCTGGCAAAGGTAAAAGTTGAATTGTCCGCGTTTGGGCGAGGCTCAATCGAGTAGATACCTTGGGAGCAGAACGCTAACGCAGATGCTCTTGCCAAGCTCACCACCTCCGGGGAGACGGAGGGTCTGGGGTTAGTTCCGGTAGAATTCTTGGAGAAACCAAGTATATAAGAAGCCCGGGCGGAGGTCGAGATGATCGACGCTAGGCCGACCTGGATGACCCCCATCCTTGAGTATCTCACTGAGGGGAAGCTACCCGAAGGGTGTAATGATGCGTGGCGAGTACTGTATCAAGCTCCCAGGTATACGATAGTAGATGGGGTGCTATATCGACGTGGGCACTCCCTACCTCTCCTACGATGTGTTCTTCCAGGCGAAGCAAAGGCCATCCTGCAGGAAGTGCATGAGGGTTTTTGCGGAGATCACACTGGGGGGCAAAGCTTGGCCCTAAAGGTCCTGAGGCAAGGATATTACTGGCCCACTCTGTCCAAGGATTCGATCTCGTATGTCAAGAAGTGCGACAAGTGCCAGCGGTTCATCTCAGTTGCCCGAGCTCCCCCAGTCGAGCTAAAGATGATCTCTTCCCCATGGCCGTTTGCAGTTTGGGGGATCGACTTGGTTAGCGCCCACCCTACTGGAAAAGGCAGGGTCCGCTACGCCGTGGTGGCCATCGACTACTTTACGAAGTGGGCTGAGGTAGAACCTTTGGCAACGATAACTTCCAAAAAAGTCCTCGACTTCGTGGTTAAGAGCATTATCTGCCGATTCGGGCTGCCCAAGAAAATTGTTTTCGACAATGGGACTCAGTTCGACAGTGACCTCTTCACTGAATTTTGCGAAAGGTACAGAATTGTGAAAATTTTCTCCTCCGTGGCCTATCCTCAGGCTAGGTCGAGGCCGTCAACAAGGCGTTAAAGGTGAGCCTCAAGAAGAGACTAGACGAAGTGAAGGGGGTCTGGCCAGAACAGCTCCCCCAGGTTCTGTGGGCATACCGGACCTCGCATCGGACTCCAACGGGTCATACTCCTTTCTCCCTGACCTTTGGGAGTGAGGTAGTCCTCCCTGTGAAGATTAAGGTACTTTCGCATAGGGTCCAGGCATATGACCAGGACCACAACCACAAGCTACTTTGCACTTCCCTTGACTTGGTTGATGAAAGACGAGAAGATTCGCAACTCTAGCTCGCACATTACCAGCAAAAAATCACTCGCTATTTCAACTCAAAGGTCAAAAAACGCGCCTTTAGCGTTGGCGACCTGGTCCTCAGGAGAGTTTTCTTAGCCGGTAAGGATCCCAAAGATGGGGTATTGGGACCGAACTGGGAAGGACCATATCAAGTCATCGAGGTCATTAAATAAGGAACTTACAAACTAGCTCGGCTTGATGGAGGGGCAGTCCATTTGAAGAGATATTACCAATGATTCCCTTGTAAGGCCTAAGGGCCATTTTTTATGTATTAAGCAATGAGAATTAACTTTTTCGTTTATGATTGTACATATTTACAAGTGTAATCTAAAGTAACCACGAAAGACCCTTTCCCAGTTACTTGGGGGGCATATGGTACCTGGATATAACCAGGTCGCCTTAAAAGGCTTAGAAGTTAATTCAAATCGATTGATCGTTGTTCTTGTTAAAGAGCACGAGATATTGATAAAAATTAACGCGAACTAAGCTGTACCCTGGATATAACCAGGTCATAAAACTTAGAAGTTAATTTAAATCGATTGATCGTTGCTTTTCTTAAAAAGCACGAGATATTGATAAAAGTTAACACGAACTAAGTTTTCAAATTAAGTTCCTGGAAATAACCAGGTCATAAGACTTAGAAGTTAATTTAAATCGATTGATCGTTGCTTTTCTTAAAGAGCACGAGATATTGATAAAAGTTAACATGAACTAAGTTTTCAAATTAAGTTCCTGGAAATAACCAGGTCATAAGACTTAGAAGTTAATTTAAATCGATTGATCGTTGCTTTTCTTAAAGAGCACGAGATATTGATAAAAGTTAACACGAACTAAGTTTTCAAATTAAGTTCCTGGACATAACCAGGTCATAAAACTTAGAAGTTAACTTAAATCGATTGATCGTTGTTTTTCTTAAAGAGCACGAGATATTGATACAAGTTAACACGAACTAAGTTTTCAAATTAAGTTCCTGGAAATAACCAGGTTATAAAACTTAGAAGTTAACTTAAATCGATTGATCGTTGTTTTTCTTAAAGAGCACGAGTTATTGATACAAGTTAACACGAACTAAGTTTTCAAATTAAGTTCCTGGACATAACCAGGTCATAAAACTTAGAAGTTAATTTAAATCGATTGATCGTTGTTTTTCTTAAAAAGCACGAGGTATTGATAAAAATTAACGCGAACTAAGTTTTTTCAAAATAGTAACTAAAGTGCGTAAAGACAAAAGGAAATAAATCGATTAAAAATAAAATTGATAGTTAGATTGTCTCGAGGTGGAAACACCTCATGCAAAAGTTACACAAAAAAAATTAAGAATATTAAAGGAAAGGGTGCGAAAGAGGAAGGCCCTAAGCTCCGCCAGGCTGCCCCGTGGAGGACGCCGTCTCGCCCTCCTGGTCAGCCGCGCTGGAGACTTCCCCGGTGTCAGATGGTGCTTCTTTCTCGAGGTGAGCATTAAACCCCTCCAGCAAGGGCTCCCAGACATCCGCCCCCAAGAAGGAGAAATCACCGTTGGAGTTGTAGACTCAGCAATGGTAGAGCATGTCCTCCATGGCGGTGCTGGAGGCTGCCTTCTTGGCTTCCAGGGTGGCCTTGGCCTCCCGGCCCCAGCCTTCACAGTGTCTAGCTCTGCCCGCGCAGCGGCGAGGGAGACTTTGGTTGCCTCGACCTCTTGAAGCTTGGGACGGGCTTCTTCCAGCTTGGCCTGCGCGGCCGCCAGGGCATCCTTAGCCTCCTGCAAGGAAGTCTGGTGGGTGGCCACAACCGCCTGATGCTCACCCCTCATATCCTCGAGCTGGGCCTTGGTCCAGGCTATGCTCCTGTAAAGGGCCAAGGCGCTCTGCAAAAATGGAGAGGCAACTGCCTTAAGAAAAAGAGAAGGGAGAAAGGAAAAACAGGGCAAGGCATGCTAATCAAAGATCACAAAAGGATAAGGTCAGCTTACCGTTAGGGCCATTCCCAATGAAGATTCCAGCACGCCCACCGGGCTCCTTGTTTCGATGGTCCATAGCTCCCTCTCGTTGAAGCGGTAGAAGTGGCTGACGGCGTAGTTCGCTGTCTCGTACACCGCCCCCCTAAAGACATCTGGGATCTTCTCCAGATCCTGGGGTTCCACCGGGATTTGTACCTCGAGAGGCACAATCGCCGAAGTCCCAGGCTCCACCCCTGTGTCCTAGACGAAGGCCGGATCTCGTGGAGGGGGTTGGAGCATGCTCCCCCCTGCAGTAGGAGGTGCAGTTTCCTCGACTTGGGCGGCTGGGGGCTGCTCTTTCTCCTTTGCAGGAGACTTGGTTGGGGTCTTGGCAGCTTTCTTCGCCATCCGGAGCTTCTTCATTTTGGGTCCAGAGGCCCTAGCTGAGGGGTTCCTCCCGGCGAACACAACCCGCAGATTTTTTCCCCCGGACTGAGACATCTCCTCTGGCAAAACAAATATATGGTTAGTACACAAGTTAACAGTCATGCAAAAACAAAATCAAAGGGAAAAAAATGCGAAATTCAAGTATATATATGTACTAAAGGGAATCCTACCCCCCGAGCTAGAAGAAGAATCTATGGTTACGACCATCGGCCCCGGAGCTTCCGCAGGGGAATCTAAGGCAATTATTTCTCGAGCTGGCGCAAGTTCCAGATCCGAGGCTTTCTCAGGACTAGACTCTTCTACGTATTTCCTAAGACCTGGAGCTATGGCACCCTCCCGGAGAGATGGCCATGACCAAAGGTTAGTCCCATACTCCTCGAATAGGATCGACCTAAATGCTAGGGTGTTGTCCACAACTATGGTACCCCTAGGGCGGTTACTTTCATAATCCAACACGAGCTGGTCGACGCAAGGTTTCATCTAAGTCTGGGTCACTTCGATGGCATTGGACGATCTGTCTGGGATTGAACCTAGCTAGCCGGGGGTCTGCAGTGGCCCTATCTAAGTTCCTAAACGTATAAGGGTTACCTTGGCCGGAGGGATCTGCAGCTGCTCCGGACCGGATCCTCTCCTCGTCCGTTCTTTGGGCGACCTCCAATGCCCGCTTCCTCGTCCTCACGAGGGGCACCTCGTCCTCCTCATCTTCATCCCCCGCGACCTCCTCCACGATGATAGGCCTCATATCATGAGCTGGGGGAGGCACCCGGGGCCTCCTCAGGTTCAGAGTCTGGCATAGGGAGATCAGCTTACAGACTAGCATCGTCTCGTCTGTCACGAGCTGACGATAGTCCTTTTCACTGGAGGGCAAGCCCGCCAGTGTCTCGTACTGGCTCCCGAGGATCACAGACTTCTCTGTCCTCGTGAAGATAGCTGCAAAATTAATATAAGTCAAAAATGGATACAAGAGGAGCTAACTTGTACTTAACTTACGAGCTAAGGTTGAAAGGCACTGACGAGGACGGTTGAAGTAGTGCAGCTCGCAATTTCAAAACCCCGTCGACATAAAGAATTGTTCTTTGAAGTCGTTAGGGTGGCTAGGCAGCTCGATGACCGCAGCCATGTTAGGGAACCGGGTTAAGTAATAAAACCCGTCACCTCGTCCCCGCTGCTCCGGGCTGGCATTGAGGCAGAAGAAATACAGAATGTCTACAGGAGTGGGGACTTCCCACTCCTGTTTCAAGAACAAGTATCTTAACCCTGCCAACAAACGGTAAGAGTTGGGGGGGAGCTAGAATGGGGCCAACCTCACGTAGTTGAGGAAATCGGCGAAGTACTGGTCCAACGGGAGGAAGGCCCCCGCCTTAAAATGTTCGTTGCTCCAGGCCGAGAACACCTCATCAAGTGGCGCGCAGCTTCGCTCGCCTTCTAAGGGAGGTCGGGCAACCACGGTTCCTCTCCCTAGCTTGATGTTATGGGAGAGGAATATTTTGTTCACCCTCGCCTGGTCAGTGATCTTCGAGACGATCCTCTCCGCCTCAAAGAATGCGTCGGGGGCCTCCTCGAGCTCCCGTTCCACTGCTGGCCCGAAGTTGGGAATTGGGGATTCAGCCATCACCTCCTTTCCCTTGTTTTGTTGGGAGGACGAGCTGCCTACAGACTTCTTGGGAGCATTCTTCTTAGGTCCCATCTGGTCGCCTAGCGAACAAAAAGAAGAAATTTTAGAAGAAGGCGACCTAAAAATGGAGAAAAATCTGAATGTGTTTCCTTGACACGAGCTGAGGTAAGCTCAGCCCGTGGAGAGTGAGAACACGCTATTCTATGAACACGCACCTGTGCTCCCAACAGATCCCCGATTGCTCGA
Source organism: Humulus lupulus (assembly GCF_963169125.1). Lineage (NCBI taxonomy): Eukaryota > Viridiplantae > Streptophyta > Magnoliopsida > Rosales > Cannabaceae > Humulus > Humulus lupulus. Next base: position 141,346,151 of record NC_084800.1, on the reverse strand, counting down.
AATTCGTGTGTCAAGAGGGTCAGGATAGAATTTGCCTTGGAAGGAAAGTTTCGGTAGGCGAGAGGTGCAAAACCGCCTGTGAAACGTGTCCCCTAAGCTACCCGGTTTTGCACCCAAAATTCTGGGTACTTTAAACCAGCATACCTAAAATCCTACCCAGAAAACTTCCCCAGAAAACGTACCCTATAAACAATGCTCCTAAATGGTTTTATACTGCAAACGATACGCTAACCTAAAAGGCTTTTACCCTTCATGCCCGCAAAAAACCAACAAAACCTTGCATGTGGCTACAGTAAATATTTACCTAAAGCTACAGTGAAAAATAATTTCAAAACATGCACAGTCAGGAGACTTACAGAATGTTTTGGTTGAAAAGAGGATGAAGGGATCGCCTGGGTTGGGGCTTCGTCAGAGTGGTTGATTCCAAAGCTTCGAAGGGGCCCTTACGCCTGAACATCTTGAGTGCTGGGAATGGCAGCCGGAAAGAAGAGGGTTTTTTCTTTTGAAAATGAAGAGAGAAGAAGAAGAAAATTTCTGGAAAATTTCAAATGAACGGGTGGCCCATGCGTAAGGTGGCCACCCCTTTTATATACGTGAAGGGTCGCGTGAGGAGGGCCGTTGGATTGCCCTGATGTGGGATCCAAGGCTCTCCACTCAAAAGACGAAACGACGGCTGAGTATAGGCTAGGCCATTAAATGCGGTTCTCAGAAGACATACCGTCACCAACCACGATGTTCCACGTATTCGGCGCCTGCGTAAAATGTGTAATATGAAGAGTTCATGGGGAAGCCTAAAATCCCCTACTGTGGTCCTATACGACGTCGTGTACCACGAGCAGGGGCTTGTGGGGCAAGTGTACGCCCTGGTTTTCCCACGGGCTGTTAGCAAGCTGAGATACGGCCTAATCGTGAGATACGACCAAATCATGTCTACCACGTGGACATCCCCAAGACCGGAGCTGCCATAGAAAGATCCTATCTCCTCAGCTGAGGAGGTAGCCTAAGGGCTCGCCAAGATTAGACTGAGTTTGGACCTTGAAGGCCACGGGTCGAGGGAAGCATCCAGCTCGTGGTACGAGCTAGAGTTGGAGGCTGTGACCTTTTATAAAGTCAACCACGCAAGGTAAACGTGCATATATCAGACATCACGTGTCTGATATATCCCTGACTTCTCGGACACGCAGCATGAACGTCCGCATTCAGACACCCACGACTGGGTTGGGCCGTGCGGCCCATTATCCCCTTACCTATTGATTAGACCACACTTCATGTGTCAGGTTTTAGGAATTAATCATGAATGTCACAGAGTTGACATGATAGGTAAGAAGGTCATGGGATGACCTTCTTACCAACTCCCAGGTGCCCTCTCCTATAAATATGGAGACCCTGGGAGTTGCAAAGGGTTGGATTCTATTGTGTAAGAAATACCCTGTAAAAGAATACCAAGCATATATCAATAATATTGACTGGTGGAGTAGAAGGATTTTAACCTTTGAACCACCTAAAAACGTAATTGTGTTACCAGACCATTTCTAAAAGATCATTCATCTATTTCGGTTCAACAAAAGCACTAATCCCCTCCTCTTATTTTCTTAATTACCTGTTGGCGAAGAACCGCGTCAACATCATGCATGCCACATAATCATGCATTAAACCATTAAATCACACATATACCACTTATACCCTCCCGACACGCTAATCAAGACACTTAAGCCTTATTAGTGATTTTGGGTCGTTACATACGATAAAAATCTTGTCCAAATAGTCCTTGAAGACTTTATTCATCAGGTCCATGAAGGTTAGCCGGGCATTGGTTAATCCAAAGGACATAACCAGGAATTCATAGTATCCATACCTCTTGTGAAAAGCGGTCTTTGGTATGTTTTCCTCTTTAATCCTTAACTGGTAGTATCCTGACCAAAGGTCAATCTTAGAGAACACTGTCTTCCCCTGTAGCTGATCAAACAAGTCGTCGATCCTAGGTAGTGGGTACTTGTTCTCAATCGTCAACTTGTTCAGCTCTCTATAGTCAATACAAATTCTTAAGGTACATCATTTTTCTTGACGAACAACACTGGAGCACCACACGGCGAACCCCAAATCCAGTAAATCTTCCAACTAATTCTTCAGTTCCTTCAACTCTATCGGAGCCATTCTATAAGGTGTCCTAGATTGTAACGCCCTGGATAGCCAAGACCACTACACTGTGTACTTATAAAGGTGCAAGACTTGCTAATCAAGTCATTAATTTGAAATCGTGTCGCTAAACATGTAAGAGCTAAGGTTAAAAAGGTTTTGGTCTCAAAAGACTCATTTAGCATAAATAGACTGTAGTAACATGGGATCCCATACAAAAGCGAAGTTAAAGAAAGTTTACAGACTTCCAAAAATACATGAGGAACCATTAGCCATACTAAGGCCAAAACAGACAGTCTACAGGTTCCATGTCCTTGCTTAGATCTCAACCGTGGCGGCCGAGCACCTGGCTATGTACATTTCGCTCGCTGAGCTCTCCAGTCAGGGCTGATCTAACTTGCCCTTGCCTTTACCTGCACCATGTAGCACCCGTGAGCCAAGGCCCAGCAAGAAAACATCACAGATAACTCAAACAATAACAATAGGCAAATAGCTCAGTAAGCGTGTATACTACTAAGATATTCCACAACAAATAATCAACATATACAATTCAATTCAGGACACATTCTATTTCATATAACATTCATATCGCATAATATTCAGGGCCGACGACTTAGGCTGCACCCTCTGTTTAACCCACTGACTCTGGTCTGCTTAAACCAAGCTCAGTGCATAATAAGCTGTCCTCGGATACCAGTGTCCGAGCCGCGCCCTGTGCGCTAGCGAGACCCTTGGCACCCTTAGGCCGTTGGTTCACTAAATGGCTTGCATGGCATAATACCATCTTTTCAAGCGTCTACAATAGGGAGCCCTTAGTCCCGTCACATATATATTCAACCGGGTGCAGTTTTCTTACCTTTAGTCTATACGATTATCGAATTACGAGCAACGCCCCTCAAGCACGATTCGTTCCCGAGCCTAAGCTTTTATCACCTAGCCACAACCAAAGCATAGGGTTTTATAAATAATCAAATATGGGTTCCCAATTACAAAACTAACTCCCGGGACTCCTAATTCCACCAAACACAATGGTGAAACCAAACCCGAGCACCCAAGACCGCTCTCCCATGCTTAAAACCCCAAAATCCCAAGTGTGCAACCAAGGGCTGCGGACCCCAAAGCCTAGCCACGACCCTTCCTCAAAACAGAGCCCACTCCCTCACTGAAACACACACGCACCGCGGCCCTTGACTTGGGTGCCGCGACGCGCCCCCTTGGCCAAGCCCCTTGGCTTCCTTGCATGCTAGGGTCGCGACACAGAGCCGCGGCCCTCCCCTTCGAACCCAGTTTTTTCACCATTCTAGAGCTCAAAACCTTACCTTAAACCATCCCAAAACTCCCCAACTCTTAACCAATTAATTCCCAACCTCTCTAGCATGATCTAAACAGCATAATTCCCAATAAAACACAGCCTAACACACTCCAATCTCTTCCTTCCAATTTCTGAAACCCAAGTGTTAAAACACACACAAACCAGCCACCAGACTCAATGAAAACCACTAAACCAGGAGTAGAGACTCACCTTTGTTGTAAAACCACTTCACCAAGCTGTAGCCAAGTCAAGTCCCCAAATTCCCTTCTTAATTCTGCCTTAGAACATCACAACCAAACTTGTTTCAACACTCAACTAAAACCCAGTAAAACCTCATAATTCAACCACAGAAAACAGAGTTAAATACTCACCTTAACCCCTGTTCTAATGCTTGATAAATCCCTGAGCTAGACCTTCAATTTCTCACCTCAAATCTCAGAATTTCAGCTTGTTTCCCCTTTGATTTTCTGTGTGTTTCTTTTCTTGGTTTCCCTTGAGCGTGAGAGAGAAAGAGAGCCTAAGTATTAGTCGGTTTATGTTTTCTAAAGGCTTCCTCAAGTTTAACTTATCTGTTAAGTTAATCCCGAGGCTCGGGGTGCCGGAATCGTCCCTGAGGCCAAAATGGTAAAATCCCCCAATATTCCCGCCTAGACATCCTAACCTCAAATATATCTCCATATATTTATTTTCATGTCCCGATAACCCAAATCACTACCCGTTATCTAAAAAATACCCCCGACTTCTCCAAAGTCATAACTTAAACCCCATTGTGACTTTTCCCGCTATCTGACCCTAGAATCGTCTTGAGTCATGCTCAACGAACCTGTCCTCATAATAATGCGGTTCTCACATATATCACATATCACATTACCACATAATATAATCAATTATCATATAAACAGTATTAAACACATAATTATCCATTAAATCACAATTATTCCAGTAATGCCCTCCTGACACACTAATCAAGGCCCTTAAGCCTTATTAGCGAATTTGGGTCGTTACATAGATACTGGCTCTGCCCCTGGCGCTATCTGAATGAAAAACTCATTCTCTCGGTGTGGCGGCAACCTTAGCAAGTCTGCGGGGAACAAATTTGGAAACTTACATACTAGTCTGGTTTCATCCCGTCCAACCGAAACAACTCTGGAGATATCCACAATGTTTGCTAGGAATCCTATGCAACCCTCTTACATCAGGTCTTTAGCCATCAGGGCCGAAATCATAGGTACTCGCGGTCCACTCACTGTCCCCAGGAATAAAAAGGGTACTTCCCCTTCCGATTCAAAGGTCACCATGCCGCACTTGCAGTGAATCGTTGCCCCATACTTCGATAACCAATCCATTGCTAGGATCATATCAAAGTCATCCATCACTAACTCAATCAAATCCACATACAACTCCGTACTGTCTATCTCTACTAGCAGTGCTCTAACCCATCTCCTAGAGACTACCAGTTCCCCAGTCAACAACAAAGTTCGAAGTCCTCTAGCATACAAATCACTAGGTCTACAAAGCTGATTTATCACTCTAGCAGGAATAAATGGATGGGTAGCCCCTGAGTCACTCAATGCAGTAAAAGAAGAACCAACATTAGAAATCTAACCTGTCATGACTGAGGGGCTAGCCGCAGCCTCAGCCTGGGTCAAGTTCAATACTTTGGCAGGAGTGAGACTGTCGCTCTATTTTGGCTCTTCCTTCCTAGCTTGTGGGCAGTCATTCCTCATATGACTAATGCTCCCACAAGTAAAGTAGGCCCTAATATTTTATTCTCCCTGATTTTGTTGTCTGCATCGAGGACACACGGTGAAATTCCTCCATTTGTATCCTCCGCCCTGACGGCCACTAAAAGCACCTCGTACCCTCCTATCTGAGCTAGGAGGAACAAAAGTGTCTGGAGTCGTTCTTGTAGAGTCCAAGAACTTTAGTTAGATAGTTAGATAGTAGTAGCAATAGTATTAATTGTAGTATTTTTATTACTGTGGATTTTGGTTCAGACCGGGATTTAATTGGACACTCGTAGTAACACTTGTAGATTTTCTAAGTTTAACCTATATTTTAAGAATATTAATTTTAACCTAAGGTTTGATTAATATGACTGATATTGATGGTGATATTTATTATATTATAAGGTTTAGATAGACACAATAAGAAAGTAACACTTGTCATATGTATGTTTAATGATAATTAAGTATTTTTGAGGAATAAGTTTATTAAGATCAATATTTGAATATCCTAGGGTCTGTCAGCAGCTTTGAAATCGTTAGAGGACTTAGTCAAGGCTGTTTACTCAATTCAAATTAGGCTGAAAATGTGCAATTTCATGTTTAAATATTCAGCGTATGTCGATATATCGCAGCTATAGGGGGCGATATATCGCAATACGAGGATACGAAAAACACGTAACTTCGCACAACTAACTCGACGAGCCTCGGGCATATTAGCCCAGGCGATATATCGCCTACTAGGGGCGATATATCGACTCCTTTGAATGATTTTTGAATGTTTTTGAAACTGAGCTTAATTCAATCTTTAACCTCTTGAAAAGTCTAGCATCTTTCTAACTGAGTCTTCAGCCTCTGCTGAACGATAATTCAAATATTTTTCAATTAAAAAGCCATTATTTTATTCAAGTTAAATGAAGATCTTTTCATTCTTGAACTCTATTTTTGAGTGCTTAAACACTTGGGTTGGGAATATAAGCTTTAATTTTATAAGCTTAATAAACACTCGGGAAGTAAGGTTCATAGTATTTTTCGGTTCAAGGTGTAGTTTGGTCATAGAAGCATTAAAGGTATTCCAAATTCTAGTTCATTTATGTATTGTTTCCTTAAGTTCTTATAGTTTTCGACTCAAAATCCTAACTCTATTCTTTATTCTTGGTTAGGAAATCTAAGATCTTGAACATAAGGTTCTTGGTAAGTATCTTTCAATGGTATAGTTCTTTCATTATTTTCATCCCTTTTTCTTTAGTATACTCACCTTCCTTTGATGGTTTTTAGGAGTGTCCCAAAGTCCCAAACCTGTTCTCATATCCCGGTATATTTGGTAAGGAAAATAGGATAGGATTTTATATGTTATGTTATATGTTATCTTATGATTTATGTGTTATGTTATATTATGTATGATTGTAGACTTGGGCATATGACTTGTATAACTAACAAGCCCCAATAAATTTATGGGCATATGACTTGCTTACCTAGCAAGCCCCGCAAATCTAATGGGCATATGACTTGTTCAGTTTACGAGCCCCAAGTAATAATGGCCATTATAGTATGTGTGACATATGTTTATGATATGTTTTAGTATATGTTGATATTAATTTTATGTATATGATTTATGTGTTAGATTTTCCTTGTTGGGCATTAGGCTCATTCCTTTATGTTTATATGTGCAGGAAAGTAGCTATGGTGGCGGAAGGGTTCTTGGCAGCTTGGGGGTTGTGTATTGAGGCAGAATGGAAATGGATGAATTGAGCGTTTGGTTCGAGGATGAAGTCGCTTCTTAGTCTTTTAAAAATTATGCTTTATATGTATTTTCCGCACTTTATTTTGTAATCCATTTTAAAGTTATGTTATGTTTTTCTTTTAAAAACAATGGGATCCCATATCCTACTTTAAATTTGATGTAGTTTAACATTTGTTTTTTTACAAGTTTTAATGAAGTTATGATTATTTCACTTGTAAGTTTTATTAAAAATTAGTGTCGATGTATAGTAGTCGTTAATGGTCCAAAGTTTAGAGTAGTTAGGTCATTACAGTTCTCTTCTGCTCACTGGGGCCACTACCTCGGCTAGAACTAGTAAAAGGAAGCACCGTCCTCCGAACATCGCGCCTAGTAGTGCCCTCTCTCCATATCTGATCCTCGACCCCCTCAGCGGTATGGGCCTTGTGCACTACCTGTGCATAAGTGGTAGTCCCTTGATCCAAAGTTATCTTGATGTCATGGGCAATCATAACATTCAATCCTCGCACAAACCAATCTCTTTGTGCCATGTCAGTAAGCACCAAATCCAACGTGAACTTTGCTAACTGGTCAAACTTCAATGCATACTCAGTAACCGTCATCCAGTTCTGAGTCAGGTTTGTAAACTCATCCACCTTCGCAGCTCAGACTGTGACACTGTAATACTTCTCGTTGAATATATTTTTGAACTCTTCCCTGGTCATGACTGCAATATTCCTCCTCTGTGACACAACATCCCACCATATGCGGGCGTCTTCTCTCAACATGTAGCTGGCGCAAGCTGCTCTCTCACTCCCTTCCACCCTCATGAAATCCAGGATGGAAAAAATCATGTTCATCCACTACTCTGCCCACAGTGGGTCTGGACCACCCTCAAAGTTGGGAGGATGCTGCTTCCTGAACCTTTCATACAAAGGTTCCAACCTATTCTCCATAGCAGGCTGGGCTGGCACTGATGCCACAACCTGTGGAACCTGTAACCCACTGCCCTGAGGAGGGGCCTGCTACCTCAACTGTCGAAGCTCTTCTTCTATTCGATGAAGTATAGCTTCCATCTTGACAAATAACTGTTGCCAATTTAGTGGGGCAGGTGGAGGGTTCTTACCCTGGTTGTCATCCTCGACCCTATTGTCGTGAAGTCTGATTGATCTTCGAGGCATCACTACAAAATTCCTGTAACCAATAACGATGTACATCATGTGTAACGCCCTGGATAGCAAAGACCGCTACACTGTGTACTTATAAAGGTGTAGGACTTGCTAATCAAGTCATTTAGTGAAAAATGTGATATAAAAACCACTAATGAACTAGGGTTAAAAGGTTTTGGTCTCAAAAGGGTACATTTCATATAACTAAACATTTTTACACATGGGACCAAAAAAAGGAACAGCGTTCAAAAGTCAGTTTACAAAATTTCCAGAGTTCAAACAACCATTAGCCACTCTAAGGGAAAACAGACGTTTCTGGTTCTCTTGTTCCTATCTCCCTCTCAACCGTGGCGGCTGAGCAGCTGATCATGTACATTCTGCCCTTAGAGCTCTCCAAATCAGGGCTGATCAAGCTTGCCCTTGCCTTTACCTGCACCACGAAGCACCCGTGAGCCAAGGCCCAGCAAGAAAACATATCATATTATATAACAAGAAACAATAACATTTGGATAACCCCTTTAAGCATGTTTATGCACTTAACATACCACAATAATCACAAAGCATGAAGATTCAACCAAAGATTCAGCTAGTCAACACCCAGCTATACAGCATAACAATCCACCAATCAATAATAACAATCAAATCACACAGTAATCAGGGTCGACACCTTAGGTTGTACCGTCTGGTTATCCCACTGACTCCGGCCCGCTTAAACCGAGTTCAGTGTATAATAAATTGTCCTCAGCTACCAGTGGCTGAGCCGCGCCTTGTGCGCTACTCTTAGGTCTTTTGTTTACTATTTACATGGCATAATACCATCCTTCACAAAGGATACAAAATAGGGAACCCTTAGTCCCATTATAAATCCACAACCGAGTGTAGTTTTCTTACCTTTAGTTTCCAAATGTACTGGTTACGCAAGATGCCTCTTGAGCATGATTCGTTTCCCAAGCCCCTAGCTTATACCTAGTCACAACTAAGATAAGGGATACCATTAATAATTGTAAAAGGGCTTCTAAGTAAGGTTCTAGTCTCTGGAACATCGAATTCCACCAAACACGGTAGTAGATTCGATCCCGAGCCTAGGTTAAATTCCCATGCTTAAAATCCCAAAATCCCAAATTCCCTTAAGGGTCGCGGCTCTAGCCTCCCATGCCACGGCATGACCTTCAAACAGAGCCCTCCCATGCTCAGAACCAGACACGGGTCGCGGCCCTACAAGCCCCATGCTGTGGCCCGCCCTCCTTCCTTTACATGCATCAACTTCAGAGGGCCGCGATTCACCAAGAACTATGCCGTGGCCTGACCCCTTCGAACCCAGAAAAACCTCCATTTTTAACTCTCAAACCTCACTCAAAACCATCCAAAACCATCCTAATTCCATAACTCAACTATCACAGAGCTTCTAACAAGGTTCCAGCAACACAATCCAGCGAAAACCTAGCCTAATAACTCATCAAAACCCCACTTCAATCTCTAAAACCCAAAAGCTTAAGAACACTAAAACCAGCCAAGAAAACATCAGAATTCAAATATTAAATCATAAATTCGAGCTTACCTTCACCGCAGAATTAATTCTTTAAGCAATTTCCGAGCTAACTTCCAAGTTCCTAGCTTCAATTCAGTCTTCAATTTCAAAACCCAAAAACCTCTTAGAACTCAATCAAAACCACAGAATTTAACAACAAAAAGTGTGATTCAATCCTTACCTCAGTCCTGGTTGAGTCCCTTAGCTAAAATTGAGCTATTCCCTCAAAACTCTAGCTCAAATCATAGAGTTTTCAGCTGAATTTCCCTTGGTTTCCTTTGAGAGAGAAAGAGGAAAGGAGAGAAGGTCGGTTCCTAATGTTCCACTGAATTCTATTTTTTACTTTGTCTATTCTTAGGCAATTAAGTTAATCATGGGGCTCAGGGTGCCGGAAACGTCCCCGAGGGAAAAAATGGTAAAATTCCCCAGTATTCCCACCTAGACTTCCTAACCTCAAATATATCTCCAATTATTTATTTCCATAACCCGGTAACCTAAATAACCATCCAATACCTAAAAATACCCCTTGACTTGCCCAAAGTCAAGTATTAAGCCCCGTTGTGACTTTCCCGCTAACTAGCTCCCTAGGATCGCCCAAATTGCATGCTGCAGTTTTACCCACTAATAATGTGGTTCTAAAAAATATAACATATAATCGCATTTACATTCATATAACCATACAAGCATGCTTATCATAAAATCATGCATTAAACTAATAAATTCACACATAAACCAATTATGCCCTCTTGGCACACTAATCAAGGCCCTTAAGCCTTATTAGTAATTTTGGGTTGTTACATCATGAATGATAACAACATCCAAAACCACCTCCCAATATCATCGACCAATCACAACCAACAAATATACATATCACTGATAGCACATAACAATTAAGGGGGCCATGCCCTAACATCATGCATATATTAACATATTCATCATGCTCTATCTATATATTCAGGCAAACAGGGCACTCAAGGAAGCAATTAAACATATAATTCATTAAATACAACCCAACCCTGAGTCGATCTTGTCACTGGCAGCGAGCGTACTTGTTCGGTCAATCTCCAGGGACCATAAACCGTGGCTCACTCTGATACCAAGTTGTAACGCCATACTTCCTTAGAGTTGTTACTATGTGAGTTAAAAATGTGCCAATAGCTCGCTAATTGAGGTTTTAGGTTAAAAGTGTGACTAAACTGTAGTTAACTCGTTAAATGACAGAAATTCAAAAACATTTGGACATTCATTGAGATTATAGAAAGTTTTACAGTTGGGATCCAAAAATACTGTTTAGAAAATACATTACAAATCAAAATATACACATGGTCGACTTAGGCGACAAAACAACTATTACAATACATTTTCCCAAAAATAACCCTGGCTGTGGCAGCCAGGCAGGCCGAACATGTACCCGTCGCTCCACGCTCTCCTTACTCATGGTTGGTTGACCTTTCCCTTGCCCTTACCTGCACAATAGATCACCCGTGAGCCGAAGCCCAGCAAGAAAACTCAACACAAAACATATAACATATGCATAACTATCCACAACATACAACAAAATAGCCTACATGCTAAACACATAGCGGCCAACGCCGTCCCAGGCGCTTTACCAGGCCTTGGGTTCGCGGTCTTCACCGAGAGGGTTGCTCCAGCACCCTAGGAGGGTCTTGCCCTAATGACCTACACTCATCATGCTCAATGTTGATCACGGCCTCTTGCCGTACTCGCCTTCCTAAAGTTCGCAGCCTTCATCGTTCCCTCACAAATATGCGTTACATAGCATAACATTGACAAATATTTAAACCTATACTAAACATAAACATTAGGGCTATGCCCTGCAATTTAAACAATTGAGCCACGCCCTACTCTACGGGTACAATAGTTTTCTTACCTGTTTACCAAGCTATCTGAGCACCTAATCACAATGCATGAAAACCCGAGCCTTGATAAAAACCTAATCACAATGCATTTATAATAACCATCCATCAAATTCAAAACCAATAAATAACTTCGAAATATTAATCTAGCCTCTATGACCTTGAATTCCACTAAACCGGGTAGTAGAATTCTTCACAATCATTAACATTCTAGTTCCCAAGCCATAAAACCTTAATTTCCCACCTTTTTCCATTTAGGGCATGTCATGCCCTTAGGGCCGCGGCCCACTACTTGGTCAGAGGGCAAGGCCCTCCCTGCTGAGGAACATGGGCTGCGACCTACACCCCTAGGGTCACGGTGTGCCTAAGGAAAACAGAGGCCTTCCAGCCTCTTCCAACACAAGGGCCACGACGCCTAAAGAACAGGGCCGCAGCCTGAGCCCCCAAACCCAGAAAATCACCATTTTATCAGCACATTTCCCCAAACCTAACCCTTAAATTATGAGCCCAAACACCTACTAAACCTTGAATTAAGTTTGGATTCCTTATTCACATACCTTAGACATCACAACATATCCATAGACAACCCCATATACTCAGTAAACATCCATAATCAAACTTAAAATCCATTTTCATGCAAGCCTAAGGTTCTAAGATAAATTCAACAGCAAGATCAAGTAAAGAAGCTTACCTCTGCACTTAATTCTGTCCCTAAACTGATTCCCTAAGTCTTCAAGCTTCCAATCCACTAATCCTTTAGCCTAAATCCTCAAGGTTTTCTCCAAACCTTCATCGCCACAAAAGAGAGAGAGAGAGAGAGAGAGAGAGAGAGAGAGAGAGAGAGAGAGAGAGAGAGAGTGTGTGTTGGGAATGTTTCTTTTGTTTTCCTTTTCGTTCTGTTTTCTTCTCAGTGGTTCTAGGGTCTCAGATACCCAAAGAATCTAAGTATAACCCTTAGCCAAAAGTCCATAATACCCTTATGTCAATCCTAATCCTCAAGTGCCACCATGGGCAATCCCATCATTTTCCATTCCCCACTAATTCCTCGAGTGTTCCTATAAATCCCCATTTAATCCTGCCATGTCAAAATAATTACTTAACTACTACCTGTTACTCGATATAGCCGAAACGCATATTATTTTCCCAAAATACCCCTAGACTCCTCCCGAGCCAGGTATTCGATTTAACTAAATTGTTCCCTTGGACCGTCTCGGATCGTACATCCAAAATATATCACCACTCACTCATGGTGTCAAGGACAATATACACAAATATTATATTTATGCCCTTAACGTGCTAAAATTACAGATATGCCCCTAATAGCCAAATGGGGCCCACGTGCATATTTAATTCACCTAAACATGCATTTCAAATCATATAATCACCAAATTAACATATTAACACAACTAAATCAATTATTGCCCTCCCGATATGATAATGAAGGCCCTAAGCCTTATTAGTAAATTAGGGACGCTACACAATTCATTTAGCCTAGGTTCTATTTTTCATTACAATCAAGATACCCGTCACAATACCCTAATTACATTTTATAACTCTACTTAGAATCCTAAACTAATAGGGGAATAGAAATCCTAAGATGATAGTAGAATAATGCAAAACCCTAATTAGCGTCTAAACAAGATTTTACAAGATCCATGGCAATCAAGTAGAAAAATAGAAGTAATTTAATATAAGGTAATAGAAAGAATAAGATTTATAATTGCATTCAAGATATCATGTCTAGGGTATTGAAATAACCCTTAACTACAAAGAAAACTACTCCATAATTAAATTCATATTCACAAACATAAATTGTAATGCCCTGGATAACCAAGACCATTACACTGTGTATTTTAAAATAGTGCAAGACTTGGGAATCAAGTCGTTTAGACGTAAATGTGATCCTAAAGTGAACTAATAGGCTAGGGTTAAAGATTTTGATCATAAGCGATTAATTTTCATTAAAACAAATTTTTGATACATGGGATCCCAAAAATAGGGTATAAGTGGTAAATACAACTCCCAAAAGTTGTAACAACAAAAGCCAGTCTAATGGAAAATTACAATTTAGAGTTCTATTCCTGTAATTTCCCTCGGCTGTGGCGGTCGAGCAACTGACAATGTACATTCTACCCCTAGAGCTCTCCAACTCATGGTTGGTCCAATTTCCCTTTCCCTTTACCTGCACCACGTAGCACCTGTGAGCCAAGGCCCAACAAGAAAACAATAAACATCAAACGCATATGGCAACAATAGCATTCAATCAACTTTAATCCAACTAGTTCAATTATTCAGCAGAGTACACGCATTAAGCTAAATAATGGTAAACATATATTCTCAATCATACATCTCAATCAGTAATACAAATGTTCTGGGTCGACGCCCTTAGGCTGAGCCCTCTGTTTATCTAGCTGATCCCGACTCGCTTAGGCCGAGCTACGTTCAGTCTACTTATCATCAGCCCCAACAACCTTATGTCATACTTTCATATAACGCATAACAACCATATAATCACACAGTACATATATTCAATTACTGGGAACCTTAGTCTTATTCACTGCGACATGGGTGCAGTTTTCTTACCTCGAATCACGACCGATAAATAAAGAGCGGTCTCTAGCACGATCATCAATCCTGAGCCTTATCGATAATTCTAGTCACAATAACAATGGGTAACTATCAATTTCTAATCCAAATAAATGTTTAGGAAACAAATACCAGCCTCCGGGACCTCGAATTCTACTAAACTGGGTAGTAGAATTTGCCTCGAGTGCTTAGGTTTGAATCCTCGAGCCTCCCCAAGCCTAAAACCTTACCTGCCCTTTATTTCCTATTTAGGGTCGTGAATTGTCCTTAAGGGTCGTGGCCTCCCCCTTAGACAGAGGACAGACCCTCCATGATGGAGGGCATGGGCTGCGACTTGCAACCCCATGGGTTGCGGCACACCTAGCGAACAGAGGCATCCAGCCTCTTCAAGCACGCGGGCCGCGGCGCTTGAAGAACAGGGCCGCGCCCCGTGGCCCCAAACCCAAAAATTCCCTCCTTTTTTCAGCATTTCCCTCAAGCCTTGACCTTAAAATCCAACCCAAACCTTCAACCAAACTCAGAACTGAACCCAGAATTTCATCCTTACATCCTAAATATCATAACTAGCCTATAAACCAATTCTTATACCAATTAAACACCCAAAATCAGCTAAAACCCAGAATTTATGCAAGCTTTAAACTCAACAATGATTCAGCGAAATTCAACAGATTAGGACCTGAAATCTTACATAAATTCGTAGCTTAGATCCCAAAAGTTACTCAGTTGCCTAGCGTTAATTTCCCAACTACCTTCAGTTCAATTCTCAGCTTGAATCCACAGATTTTCTCCTTCAAATCTCAGAATTTCCCTTGAGTTCTAGAGAGGGAATGAGAAAATGTTTATGGTGAGAGAGGGATCGTTATGTAGTTATCAGGTAAGTTCTGGCTATTTTTCCTAAATCATATTAAGCTTATCCTTTGACCAAAAAGTCCTAACTGCCCAACTTAGCCTCTTAGTTGCCCTTAAGGGAAAAATGATCATTTTCCCCCCAATTCCCGCTAATTCCTCGTGTCATCCTACGAATTGCCAATTAATTCCGTCATGCCCAACTAATTACCAAAAACTCACTTGTTACCCAATAAACCCCAAGATATATTCCAAGTTCCCAAAATACCCGTAAGCTTACCCCGAGCCGGGTATTAAACCACGCGATGACTATTTTGCTAATCCACTCACTAGGATCGTCTCGAGTCATATACTAAAAATACATCTACATAATAATGTGGTCTCAACCATTTATCTCATATAATCACATTTGTGCCCTTAACGAGCCAAAATTACAAATATGCCTTTATAAACAGTAAAGGGCACACATGCATATCTAATACTCATAAGCATGCCTATAATACATTCCATAATCACATAAATCATGCATGCCACATAGTCACACATTTAACCAATTAAACACACATATCCAATTATGCCCTCCTAGCATGCTATTCAAGGCACTAAACCCTATTAGCCATTTTGGGTAGTTACAACTTTCCCCTCCTACTGAGAATTTTGTCATCAAAATTTACCTGAATAAATTGGGATATTGATCCTGCATAGCTGACTCAAGCTCCCAAGTTGCTTCCTCGACCCTGCTATTCATCCATAATACTTTGACTAGAGGAATCGTCTTGTTCCTCAGAACCTTATCTTTACAATCTAGGATCTGTACTGGTCACTCCTCATATGATAAATATGTCTGTAACTACAGATCCTCATATCTCAACACATGAGTCGTATCTGAGATGTGCTTCCGTAGCATAGAGATGTGGTATACATCATGAACTCTTGATAATGATGGTGGCAGAGCCAATCTGTAGGCTACATGCCCGATCCTCTCTTGGATCTCAAAAGGTCCTATGAATCTAGGGCGCAACTTGCCCCTTTTCCCAAACCTCTTCACCCCTTGTAATGGTGAAACTCGCTGAAAGACATGGTCCCCTACATGGAACTCCACATCCCTACGCTTAGGATCAGCGTAGCTTTTCTGTATGCTCTATGAAGCGAGCATTCGAGCTCGGATCATCTCTTTAGCTTCACTAGTCTTCTAAACCATCTCTGGTCCCAAATACTTCCTCTCACCCATCTCATCAAAATGAATGGGTGATCTACATATCCTTCCATACAACATCTCGTATAGAGCTACTCCAATCGTTGATTGATAACTATTGTTGTATGAAAATTCAATCAACGGGAGGTACTTACTCCAAGACCCCATGAAGTCTAACACACACGCTCTAAGCATGTCTTCCAATACCTGAATTGTCCTCTCAGACTGTCCGTCTGTTTGTGGATGAAATGTTGTACTGAACATCAACTAAGTCCCCATAGCCTTTTGCAAACCACCCCAAAACTTGGAAGTAAATATGGGATCCCGATCCGATACTATAGATATAGGAACCCCATGACGACATACAATCTCCCTCATGTACAACTCCGCGTATTGATCCACATGATAGCTCTACTGTGTGGAGAGAATTGAGCTAATTTGGTGTATCTATCTACTTTCTGCCAGTGAGCTGATTTGGTGTATCTATCTACTATCACCCAAACTGAGTCATGTAGGCTCACTATCCTGGGTAAACCTCCCACTTAATCCATAGCAATGTCTCCCCACTTCCACTCAGGAAAACTTGAAGGTTGTAGCAACCCTGCTGGTCGCTAATGCTTAGACTTCACCTGCTGACAGGTTAAACACTTGGCACGTACTCTACTACATTCTTTTTCATCCCAGGCCACCAATATAAAGTCCGTAGATCTTGATGAATCTTTGTGGTACCTAGATGGAGTGAGTAGGGTGTAGTATGGGATTTGTCAAGTATCTCTCGTCTAATACCCATATCCATCGGAATACAGATCCGATCATTGTACCGTAGTAAACCAGTCTCTGAAATGGAATTATCCTTAGCCACTCCAGCTAGGACATTCCCTCTAACCTCTTGCAAATATTTTTCATCCATCTGACCCTCCCTTATCCTCTTTAGAAGGGCCGACTGTAGAGTAATATTGGCCAACCAACCCACAACCAGCTCTATCCTCGCTTTAGCCATCTCCTCTGCCAACTCCTTTGATATATGTTTAGAGCTAAATAACTGTCCCGGGCCCCTCCGGCTCAACACATCTGCCACTACATTGTCTTTCCTTGGGTCGTAAAGGATATCACAATCATAGTCCTTCACCAATTACAACCAATGTCTATGTCTCATATTCAAGTCCTTCTAGGTTAAGAAATACTTCAAGCTCTTGTGATCTGTGTATATCTCACAATTCTCTCCATACAAGTAATGTCACCAAACTTTCAGTGCGAATACAACCGCTACCAACTCTAGATCATGGGTAAGGTACCGCTACTCATAATCCTTCAACTGCCATAACGCATAGGCGATAACCTTCTCATTCTACATCAACACGCATCCCAACCCCAACCTCGATGCGTCACAGTACACTACAAACTTTCCTTCCTCCGAAGGAAGATTCAACATAGGAGTAATAATCATCTGTCGCTTCAGTTCCTTGAAGTTATTCTCACACTTGTCTGACCAGGTGAACTTCTGATTCTTCCGTGTCAATTCTGCCATCGGTGTGGCAATCTTCGGAAAGCCTTCCATGAACCGTCTGTAATATCCCGCTAACCCAAGGAAGCTCCTAACGTCTAAAGCATTCCTTGGCTTCGACCAATCCCTATTGCCTCTACCTTAGATGGATCCACCTTAATCCAATCTCCACCAACAATATGTCCAAGAAATGCCACTTCTGGCAGCCAGAACTCGCACTTCTTAAACTTAGCATACAACCGATGTTCTATCAATCTCTGTAATACCTATCAGAGATGCTGCTCATGCTCTGCCTCTAAACTGGAGTGAATCAAGATGTCGTGAATGAAGAAAATCACATACTGATCCAAGAAATCCTTGGACACCCTGTTTATCAGATCTATAAACGCTGTTGTGGCAATGGTTAAACCAAACGACATGACCAAGAACTCATAATGCCCATACCTTGTACGGAACATCTTCGAAATATCCTCGTCCTTGATCCTCAGCTAATGATAACCAGATCGAAGATCAATCTTCGAGAATATCATCTTTCCTTGAAGCTGATCGAATAGGTCATTGATCCTTGGTAAGGGATACTTGTTCTTAATGGTCAACTTGTTCAACTCCTTGTAGTCTATACATATTTGCAGAGTCCCATCCTTCTTTTTCACAAACAGAATTGGAGCACCCCATGCGAGAAGCTAGGTCTGATAAACCCCAAATCTAGAAGCTCTTGCAACTGTATCTTGAACTTCTTCAACTATGTCAGAGCCATTCTATATGGTGCCCTCGACACTGGCTCTATACCCGGCGCTAACTCAATGACAAAATAATCTCCCTGTGCGGCAGCAGTCCTTGTAAATCCTCAAGAAACACATCCAAGAACTCGCGTACCAATCTGGTCTCTCCCAGCCCCATTAGTGTAACTCTAGTGGTATCCACCACACTAGCTAGAAAACCTATACAACCTCATTGTAACAGGTCCCTAGCCCTCAATGCTAATATCATGGGAATGTGAGGTCCATGCACGACACCCATGAAAACAAAGGGGTCCTCACCCTCAGGCTCAAAGGTCACCATCTTCTTCCTGAAATATATAGTGGTCACATATCTAACTAAACAATCCATTCCTAAAATCATATCAAACTCATCCATACTCAACTCAATCAAATCTACTGATATTTCCCTACCATCTACAATCACTGGCAATGCTCTAATCCATCTCCTAGAAACTACAACCTCCACTGTAGGCAGTATGGTTCCAAACCGCGCGGTATAGTACTCACTAGGTCTACACAATCTATCAATCACTTTACTAGAAACAAATGAATGTGTAGCACCAAAGTCAATTAGTACAGTATATGAAGGGCCAGTACTAGAAAGCTGACTCGTCACTACAGAGGGACTAGCCTCGGCCTCTGCCTGCATCAAGGTGAACACTCGAGCTAGAGTCAAGTTGTCCACCTTCCCTGGTTCCTCTTTCTTCAATGTTGGGAAATCCTTCTTGAGGTGTCCAACCACCCCGCACAAGTAACAAGCCTTTGCCTGACATTTGCTTGGATGGCGCTTCTTGCATCTTGTACACTCTGGATAACTCCTCCATGTCTCAGTGCCTCCCTGGCGGCCACCCTAGACATCCTGGCATCTCCTATCAGGACCAGCAGTGGTCGAGGTGTCAGGGGTCTTCCTCTTCATATCATTGGGGACTTCACCCCTACCGGACCCTGTATATGGAGGAACTACCCTGCGAACATCCCGTCTCGCAGCGTTCTGCCTCCAGTTCTTGTTCTTTGCCTCCTCACCAGTAAGAGCCTTCTCAACAGCCTGGGCATAATTCGTCTATCCAGGTACTAATGCAATCGTTACATCTCAGGCAATTATAGCATCTCGGACAACCTAAACAAACCTGTCTTGTCTAGTTGCATCTGTAGGTACTAAGTCTGGTGTAAACTTTGCTAGCCTATCGAACTCTAGGGCAAACTCAGTAAATGTCATGCTGCCCTATACCAATCCCATGAACTCATTCACCTTTGTTGCCCTGATGGCAATGTTGTAATACTTCTGATTGAACAGATCTTTGAACATATCCCAACTCAAAATAGAAACATCCTGAGTCTGTGATGCCACCTACAACCAAATACGGGCATTCTCTCTAAGCATATAGGTGGCACAGGCACCCTATCATTACCTTCCACCCTTATAAAGTCCAGGATGGAGGTGATCATACTCATCACTATTCAGCCTTCAGTGGATCTAGTCCTCCCTCAAAGGTTGGAGGATGCTGTCTCTTGAGTCATTCATAAAGTGGCTCCCACCTGTTTCCAACCTCAGGTGGCTGTACAGCTGGTACCACAGTAGGTGGCACAATAGGTGAAGCACTCCCTGACGGAGCCTGCTGTTTCAAAAAGCGAATCTGCTTTTCCTGACTCTATAACTTGGCCTGCATATCAACAAGTATCTGCTCCCAATTCTCAAGGACTGGCAGATGATTTTGGCCCTGCTCATCATCTCTAGCCTCGACCCTGGTGTCGGCTAGCAATATTGATCACCTTGGACGCATAACTATCCAAGTTTATCTGCATTCAACGACTTAGCAGTCAGGCAATGATGACAGGTACACATTCTTTCCATGGTCCAATATCGAAACTCAACCAACATATGTAATCAAAATGCAAACAAGCATTTATTCACATACAGTTGCAATGCTAATAAGCATGCCTCATCATATCCACATAGCAGTCAAGGGCCAGGCCCTATCAGTATATCTCATGCTTTCTATTAATCAAGCAAATAAAGCATTTATAGTGCATTTAAACATTTAAGCATACAATCACATATATATAGTTACCAAACCCTGAGTTGAGCTTGTCTTTAGCGGCGAGTGTACATACCCAGCCAGTCTTTAGGAACCCTTAAACCTAGACCGCTCTGATACCAAGTTGTAATGCCCTAGATAACCAAGATCGTTACACTGTGTATTTTAAAATAGTGCAAGACTTGCTAATCAAGTCATTTGGACGTAAATGTGATCCTAAAGTCAACTAGTAGGTTAGGGTTAAAAGATTTTGATCATAAAAGGTTAATTTTCATTAAAACAAATGTTTGATACATGGGATCCCAAAAAAAAGGTATAAGTGGTAAATACAACTACCAAAAGTGTTTACAACAAAAGCAAGTCTAATGGAAAAATACAATTTAGAGCTCTATTCTTGTAACTTTCCCTCGGTCGTGGCGGTCGAGTAGCTGACGATGTACATTCTGCCCCAGAGCTCTCCAACTCATTGTTGGTCCAATTTCCCATCACCTTTACCTACACCAAGAAGCACCTGTGAGCCAAGGCCCAGCAAAAAAACCATAAACATCAAACACATATAACAACAATAACATTTAATCAACTTTAATCCAACTAGTTCAATTAATTAACAGAGTACAAGCATTAAGCTAAATAATGGTAAACATATTCTCTCAAGCACAATCTCAGTCAGTAATACAAATGTTCAGGGTCGGCACCCTTAGGCCGAGCCCTCTGTCTATCTAGCTGATCCCAGCTCGCTTAGGCAGAACTACTTTCAGTACGCTTATCATCAGTCCTGACACCCTTAGGTTGTACTTTAATATAACACATAACAACCATATAATCACAGAGTACATATATTCAATTACTGTGAACCTCAGTCCTGTTCACAACCACATCAGTGTAGTTTTCTTACCTCGAATTATGAGCAAATAAAGAGCGGTCTCGAGCACGATCCTCAGTCCTGAGCCTCAACGATAATCCTAGTCACAATAACAATGGGTAACAATCAATTTCTAATCCAAATGAATGTTTAGGAAATAAATACCAGCCTCCAGGACCTCTAATTCTACTAAACCGGGTAGTAGAATTCGTCCCGAGCCCTTAAGTTTGAATCCCAGAGCCTAAAACCTTACCTGCCATTTATTTCCTATTTAGGGCCGCGACTTTCCCTTAAGGGTCGCGGCCTGCCCCTTAGACAGAGGCCAGGCCCTCCCTACTGGAGTGCATGGGCTGCGACTTGCACCCTCTAGGTCGTAGCGCACTTGGCGAATAGAGGCGTCCAACCTATTCAAGCATGCGGGTCGCGACGCCTAAAGAACAGGGTCTCACCCCAAGGCTCCAGACCCAGAAATTCCCTCTGATTTTCAGTGTTTCCCTCAAGCCTTGACCTTAAAATCCAACCCAAACCTTCATCCAAACTTAGAATTTAACCTTGAATTTCATCCTTACAACCTAGACATCATTACTAGCCTATAAACCAATTCTTACACCTATTAAACACCCAAAATTAGCTAAAACCCTGAATTTATATAATCTCTAAACTCAACAATGATTTAGCAAAATTCAGCAGATTAGGACTGAAATCTTACCTATATTCATAGCTTAGATCCTCAAAAGTTAATCAGATGCCTAGCTTTAATTTCCCAGCTACCTTTAGTTTAATTCCCAGCTTGAATCCCTGGCTTTTCTCCTTCAAATCTCATAATTTCCCCTTTAGTTCTAGAGAGGGAAAGAGAAAATGTTATGGTGGGAGAGGGAGAGTTCTATAGTTATCAGGTAAGTTCTGTTTGTTTTTCCTAAATCATATTAAGCTTATCCTTTGACCAAAAAGTCCCAACTTCCCAACTTAACCTCTTATTTGCCCTTAAGGGCAAAATGGTCATTTTGCCCTCCAATTCTCGCTATTTCCTTGAGTCATCCTACCAATTGCCAATTAATTCCGTCATGCCCAACTAATTACCAAAAACTCACTTGTAACCCAATAAACCCCAAGATATATTCGAAGTTCCCAAAATACCCCTAAGCTCAAACATCCCTGTATTTGAATACATTTGTTGTATGACTGTGATAATTCCATGTGAGAATGAAATGAACGACCTAAGAGAGTTGGGGCTGATAATTTGCGCACAAGACGCGGCTTGGCCACTGTGAGCTGGGGTTAGCTAGATAAAATTGGACTTTACCTAAGCGAGTCAGAGCAATGGATTAAATAGAGGGTACGGCCTAAGGGCGTCAACCCTGGGTATTGTGTGTTGATTGAGATAAACTATTGAATATAGATGTGTATTGTTGTTAGCTTGATGCTATAGCTTGGTTAATATCTGGTTAAATGTCTTGTGATTTATGTGATTATCATCATTGATTATGTTATGTTGTTACGGTTTTCTTGTTGGGCCTCGACTCACAGGTGCTATATGGTGCAGGTAAAGGCAAGGGTAAGATGGATCAACCATGAGTTGGAGAGCTCTGGTGGCGAGGTGTACATTGTTAGATGCTCGTCTGCCACGACCGAGGGATTGTATAGGGACAAAATCCTGAAATGTGTATTTTGCCATTAGAGTGGCCTCTGATTGTATATAACTTTTGAGAGTTTGTAAATTTTCTTTTAAACCTTGTTTTTGGGATCTCATGTACCAAACATCTATTTGAATGAAAATTAACCGTTTATGATCAAAATCTTTTAACCCTAACTTGATTATGACTTTAGGATCACATTTTTATTCAAATGACTTGATTAGCAAGTCTTTCACTATTTCAAATACATAGTGTAACGGTCTTGGTTATCCAGGGCATTACAAAAACTGGAAGAAGTATCTCTCTTAGCTGAAAAAGAAAAATAAATATGATTTGCTTGTACTTGAAGCTTGTGTAGTGGAAGATGATATGTCATCTTGGGTTTTAGATTCAAGAGCCACTAACCATGTTTTTCTTCCATGGAGATACGTGAGTCATCAAGGGAGTTGGCAGATGGCGATGTGACCATGCGAGTTGGAAGTGGAGCGTTTGTTTCAGAAAGAGCAAATGGAATAGTCCGTTTAAATTTTGGGAACAATTATTTAGTTTTGAACAATGTGTATATTATTTCTGGATTTTCTAGAAACTTAGTTTCTTTATCTATGTTACATGAACAATTTTTTGATATTTCTTTTTGCAATAGTGTGATTGTTATTTTAAAGAATGGTTTCAAAATATGTCATGCAGAACATAATAATTGACAGTACATGCTCAAACAAAATGAACGGACGCTCAATAATTCATAATTAGTTAAAGTAGCAAAACTGCAAGGTAACAAAAGACAAAAAGTTTCAAACGAGGATGACACATATCTTTGGCATCTTAGACTTGGTCATATAGGTTTAGATAGGATAAACCAGTTAAAAAAAGATGGAACTTTGAAAGAACTAAGAGTTGGAACTCTTCCGGTTTGTGAATCTTGTCTGGAAGGAAAAATGACCAAATGACCTTTCTCAGCGAAAGGTAATATAGCCAAAGAACCTTTGGAGCTTATGCACAGCAATTTCTGTGGTCCAATCAATGTACAAGCAAGAGGTGGATATGAGTATTTTGTCACTTTTATTGATGATTACTCAAGATATGCTCATACTTACCTAATGCTTAGGAAATCTGAAACCTTTGGTAAGTTTCGAGAATTCAAAGATGATGCTGAGAAACAGCTAGGTAAGACTCTAAAGACACTTTAATCTGATTGAGGTGGAGAATATTTGGATTTATAATTGAAAGATTTCTTCCTGGAGCATGGTATTCTATCCCAACTCACAGCACTAGGAACGCCAGAGCAAAATAGTGTTTCTGAAAGAAGAAACGCCAGAAACAAAATAGTGTTAAGCTACTCTTTACTTTCTCTCTCATTATGGGTATATGCACTTCAAACGACGCTGTATATTTTGAATGTAGTCCCATCTAAGACCATTAGCAAAATGCCACTGGAACTGTGGAATGGAAGCAAACCTAGATTGCACCATTTTTGCATTTGGGGTTGTCCTGCTCATGTTCTTAGACCTAAATCAGGGAAACTTGAATCAAGGTCAGAAGTGTGCATTTATGTTGGCTATGCTCCAAAAACAAGAGGTGGTTATTTTTATAGTCCCAAGGATCAAAAGGTATTTGTTTCCACCAATGCGACCTTCCTTGAACATGACTATATGAATAGCTATAAACCTTGGAGCAAGGTAATATTGGAGGATCTCTTAGCTGATAAGATTCCATCACAATCATCTTCATCATTAAATGATGAACGACAAACTGAGGAAACCATGATTCCTAGAAAAGAAACCCCAGTGCAACGTCATAGTGGGAGGATTGTGAGACAACTTGTTCGCTACGAACATGAGGAACATGTCCTTGTTTATGATACAGACAAGGACAATCCATTAACCTTTAAAAAGGCAATGGATGATCCTGGAAAGGAGAAATGGCAAGAAGCCATGAACCAAGAAATGGAATTGATGTATTCAAATCATGTCTAGGAACATGCGGATCCGCCTGAAGATGTCAAGTCCATAGGGTGTAAGTGGATATACAAGAAGAAAAGAGGTGTAGATGGGAAAGTAGAAACTTTCAAAGCGAGGCTTGTAGCCAATGGTTACACTCAAAGAGACGGTGCTGATTATGAAGAAACATTTCTCCTATGGCCGTGCACAAATCCATTCTTATCCTCTTATCCATAACGGCTGCCAATGATTATGAGATATGGAAAATGGACATCAAGAAATCATTTCTGAATGGCTATCTTGATGAGAGTATCTATTATTAGGAAAACTTATACATGATCTTTATTTATATTCATGTAGATCTAATATTAAAAAAAATAATATGAGATAACGTAGAACATGTTTCTAAAATTGAATTCAAAGAGAAATAAAGATAAGAATACTTACAGTATATGCAGCGGAATGAAAGAGTCCTTCCTTCAGTTTCTCTAACTCTTGTATCCTTTCTGTCGCAGAGTATTATCAAGAAACTGAACCGATCTTCTAATTTCTTCGTGGTCTTCGAATGTATCCTTAGAATCACCTAGACTAGAGTGGGAAATTCTCAACACATGAGATAGATACAGAGAGAAGAAGAGAAAATAACAAAGAGACTTAAAAAAGGACTCGTGTTTAGAGAGAATCTAAAACCTATCAGAAAATCTGACTTGTGACTTGTCAAACTTGTGTTTTGACTTCTCTCTAAGCACTCCTTTTATAGACTCAATTAGGCAATTTAATTTAATTAAAAAATCAATAAAATAATAGCCAATTAATAGCCCTAGGTCAAAATTATCATGGGCTTTAGGCCTGTGAAATTTCCCATTTGATTATAAGCCCATTGGACTTAAAATCAAGGCTTGTATTATTTTCTTTTGATTTAATTAATTAAATAATTATTTAAATCCTTTATCAAATTAATTATTTATAATTTTAACTTTGATTCAAATTTATTTATTAATTTAGATACCAATTTATCTTAATTAATAAATATGCCCCAGTTTCTCTTTTCTTCTCAAAATTACATAACTCTGTGAAACTATCCAAAATTGACCTAGTCAACTTTAATAATTCCAATTGATAATTAAATTAATTAATTGAGACTATCTAGATGATTTTATCCAAGGTACAACGGGGACCATGGGCCTATGAAATCAAGCTCCAATAAGTTATCATAAATCTAACAAATAAATTTACTAACTTATTAATTCCTCGTGACTCTAGTATAGAATCAGAATTGCACTCTTGAATCCATAGAACACTCTATAACAAATATAGGTACGCTATTAATTATCCATTGTTACAACCACAATTGCCACTCAATCCTCTATAGATGGTCTACAATGAGATAGGACTAAAATACGATTTTACCCCTCATTGTATTTTATCCTTAAAACACTTAGTTCCTTGTAAATGATATTTCAGTAAACTAATTTAATTACTGAAATGAGATCTCTATCATTTAACACCTTGAACCAAACTAAAAGGAAACCATCGTTTCACTTCTTCATCAGAAGCTATATATGTTCATATCTATGATTAACACTCCCCCTCAATTATACTACCGAGTTCCCAAGATGTAAGTATGGGCTAGTCTGTAGGGTAAGCTGGTAACGAACAAGTCAAAGAACTCAAATCATACAACCAGTTAGAATACTAACCATTCAGAATTGAGATTGAATTGACCTATGGTCAACTATATGATATGACTAGAATAGATAATAACAGTATGTTTACTTATCTTATCAACTGTCAATATCGGTCTTGTCTGATGTAACAAATACATCCGATCATATCTACTTTTCCAATGTTCTGGAAAGAACATAACACCACAATGTGTAAGTAGAATAGATAATAACAGTATGTTTACTTATCTTATCAACTGTCAATATCGGTCTTGTCTGATGTAACAAATACATCCGATCATATCTACTTTTCCAATGTTCTGGAAAGAACATAACACCACAATGTGTAAGTAGATCATATCATAGATTGGCAAGTCAGTGTAAATTTTGTGCACTCACTAATCTTAGGACTAACTTATTTTGATCATATAATCATATTTATATTCCACTATGATTATGTCACTATAAATACGATTAGCTATATGCTCGGGATTTAATAGAAGTTTATATTAAACAAATAATCATGAAAATAAAACATGTGAGCAAAGTGATTGACCAAGTCAAAAAATGATTTCTACTCTTTTATTGATAATAAAATGAGATTACAAAGAAATTGAGTTTTAATTAGGGCATAAAACCCTAACATCTATATGGTACAACCAGAAGGGTTCATAAAGAAAGGGGAAGATCAAAAGGTGTGCAAGTTGCTATTATCCATTTATGTATTAAAGCAAGCATCTAGATCTTGAAATATCACTTTTGATGAAACAATTAAAACATATGGCTTCTAACAGAATGTTGACGAAGCATGTCTGTATAAATACACCAAAGGAAAAGTGGTCGTTTTCTTAGTTCTTTACGTTGATGACATTTTTCTCATTGGGTACAATCTACAAACATTGTCAAACATAAAGAAGTGGTTAGCTGAAAAAGTTCCAAATGAAAGATTTGGGCGAGGGAATCCAAATCCTAACGGATAGGAAGAACAAGCTCTTGGCATTTTCTCAGGCTAATTATATAGATAAGGTGCTTAAAAGATTCTCTTTGGAGAATTCCAAGAAAGGTCAATTACCGACCAGACATGGAATCACTCTCTCCAAGGAACAATTTCCCAAGACTCCTCAAGAGAAAGTATCCCTAGGCTTCAGTAGTTGGGAGTCTGATGTATGTTATGTTGTGAACTAGGCCCGACATATGTTATGCGGTTGGGATTGTAAGTCGTTATCAATCAAATCATGGTTTGGAACACTAGATTGCAGTAAAGCACATTCTCAAGTATCTTAGGAGAATGAGAGACTATATGCTGGTATATTCAGGGGATGAGCTAAACCTTATTGGATACACTGATTCCGATTTCCAATCAGACAAAGATAGTCGAAAATCAAAATATGGGTCAGTGTTCAATCTTGGTGGAGGAGCTGTTGTCTGGAGAAGCATTAAGCAATTCAGCATAGCTGGTTCAACCATGGAAGGTAAATACATAGCAGCTTGTGAAGCAACTAAGGAGGTTGTTTGATTGAGGAAGTTCTACACTGATCTGGAAGTTGTTTCAGATTGGATTAGCCACTAATCCTGTACTGTTACAACAATGGAGCAGTAGCTAATTCTAAAGAATTGAGAAGCCACAAGAGAGGGAAGTATATAGAAAGGAAATACCATCTAGAAAGAGAGATTGTACACCGAGGTGTTGTGATTGTTATGAAGATAGCATCGGAACAGAACCTGGCTGACCCATTAACCAAGACACTTCCTGCAAATTTGTTCATTGGTCACATGTGCAACTCTAATAGGGCTGGGCGACACACTGTACATATAGTGTGTGACACCTAGCATCATAAATTTTTATCCCTGAGATTTGAATTTTGAATTTCAAATAATTTTGTTTAATCAATTATTTAGTTATTCTTTTCAAACATGATTTAAATAAATAATTAAATAAAAATATCAAATTAATTTCAAATTGAATTATATTTTAATTAAATAAAGATTATTTAATTAGATTAAATATCTTTATAAATCTGATATACGTGATACTCAGGAGAATGCTTGATGATTAGACTCTCTCTAAATCGACAGTTTTCTCTAAATCTAAAAACTATTCTAAACATTCTCTAGATCTCATGTGTTGAGTACATCTACGGAGTCACATAAATCAAACTTTTTAATCCTATGTGCCCACACATGTCCTTGTGTGTTTGGGGATTTGTCTGGAAGATCAGTGTGTGAGATCTCAGAACACATGATAGGAAGATCGTTGATTTATATAAAAATACTCAAGGACACTTGATAGGCTACAAGAGGTAATCCCTGATCTATTTGTATGTGATCTAATATTTATATATGTGTATGATCCTGGATGGTATTAATAATTATTAAAATGGGTCCATATATTCTGCTATGTACCTTTGATTTGATCATTTAATACCAATAGTAAGGTTTTTGGGGTTGTTAGCATAAGTATGAATTTTGAAATTTAAGGTAGTTTTGAGCTAGTTTATAGGTGATAAACGTTGTGTGGATGATCAAATTCCACCAAGGGAAAATGTGGAAGTCTACCCACATTAGCCTCAGGCAGTCCAAGCAACCCAATATTTTTCCCTCAACCCATGTCTCATAGGAGGCCTTAATAAAGATGCATCAGGAGATCCGAGGGGTCACGCAAGGCCCAGCCTCACTCCTCCGCATGCCCCGCGCGAGGCCCCCGCCTCGCTCCACAGCGCGCCCACGCGAGCCCCGCCTCGCTCAAACAGCGCGCCCACGAAAGGACCCTGCCTTGCTCCACAGCGCCCCCACGCGGGCCCCACCTTGCTCAACAACGCGCCCACGCGAGGCCCCCGCCTCGCTCCTCCGCGTGCGCAAACGCGAGGCCCAGCCTCGCGTCTCTGCGCGCCAACCTCGCTAGAGGGCCAACACCTCGCCCACAAGTCAGCTGCAACGGGGGGTTGCTGTAACGACCCAAATTCACTAATAAGGCTTAAGGGCTTTGATTAGTGTGCCGGGAGGGCATGATGAGAATTATGTGTGATGATTATGATTTTAAGCATGTTATATGATATGTGAATTATATTATGTGATAATTATGATATGTGAATTGTACTGTGTGGGTGCTGTGATACAAATGTGATGCACGTGCCGGGACGGTCCTAGAAAACTAGATAATGGTAACTGGTGATTTGGTAAACTGCGTAACTGTTAGTAACCATAGAGAGTAACAGGTTTTATGGGAAAGTGGTAGAATTGCAAAGGTGATGAAAGGACAGGTATGCCCTTGAGGTCTAGTTAGTAAAGGATATAAATGGAGGGTTAAATTAGTCTTTTGGCAGGGAATAGATGAGTAAGAGCTGAAGGAAAATACAATACGTATAACACTTGGAGAAAGGGGCTTTATGCTGAATGTTGGAGACCTAGAGGAGCAAAACGAAGATGGAAGGGAGAAGCTGAATTTAGCTCTTGGAAGGAGAATTAAGGAGTGATTGAAGTTGTCAAGCAAGCTTAGACCAAGAATACTCAGAGGTAAGATTTTGGTTATGGTATATCTAAGTTTCAAGTCTGATTTTTGGTTGATAAGTGTGAATTGAAACAAATTGGTGGCTGGTTTTGTATGAACTCAGAATTGGGAAATCAAGGGGGAAGGAGGTTTAGAGCTGGAGGTTGGACTCACCACTCAAGGTAAGGTTTCTGTGTGATTATTAGGCTTGTTTCTGTTAAGGTATAGGGAGTTTGGAGTGTGGTTTGTGTTTGAGTTCAAGCTGTTCTTAATTTTCTGGTTTGAGTTGTTAAGTGTGAAATTCAAGAGTGGATTTTAGGATTGAAGGTGTGAGTGAGCTTGGGCATGATGTTTTTGGGTTGTTGTGAGGTTTATTAAGGGTTTAGAGTTAATTTTGGGACTTAGGATGGAGTTTGGGGTGAGTTGGAGTGAGTTAGGCTCGGGAAAAACGCGAAGGAAAACCCAGAAATCTGGGTCTGCGATGGTGTGCCGCGGCACAGCTTTTGCTTGCCGCGGCCTAGGGGTCTCTGGTGTTGGGTGCCGCGGCACAAGGAATGTGGTGCCGCGGCACAAGGCAAATTTCAGGGTGTTATATTTTGCAATTTTTGGCCTTTGCTCCGGGGGTTTGGGGGATGTCTCCGGGGTGTTGTTCTAAGGTTTTGGGGGTTCCGAGAGTGTGGGTTAGGTACCGGGAAGGTAGTCTTGGATTGGTTAATGACAAAGAATATTATGTTTGTGTTGTGATTAGGACTTTGGAGAGGCTCGGGGTAGAGGACCGTGCTTGTGGCTACGTGGCATCGGGAACCAGTAAATTGAAAGGTAAGAAAGCTGCACCTGAGTATGTGGTTAGGTTGGGACTAAGTGTTCCCTATGTTTGTATGCATTATTATGTGAATATGAATAATCATGTGGACACGATGGGACTAAGAGTTCCCTATATTTGTTTATCATGTCGTGAGATGGTGTTATTACGCCATGGGACATGCGATTACCGGCCTAAGGGTGTCGGAATCATTATTTGCGCACTGGGGCGCGGCTCAGCCACTGGGAGCTGAGGCAGCTTGTTTATCACTGAGCTTGGTTAAGCTGGCCAGAGTCAGTGAGTATTACACTGGGGGCGGCTCTATTGAGCCGAAGACAGTGTGCCAACTAGAGGGTGCGACTAAGGGCGCCAACCCTGAATGTTATTTGATGGGTATGACAATCTATTAGTTATGAACGTGAATATTGCACTATGGTTATAGTTGATTGACTGTCTGGATGACAACTGCTATTACTGATTGGATAAATGTATGAGATGTTGAATTCTTGGTTGAGCATTGTGAAATATTTGCTAAGTGTTGCTGATCTTACTATGTTATCATGCTTTCTTGCTGGGCCTTGGCTCACGGGTGCTACGTGGTGCAGGTTAAGGCAAGGGCAGGCTGGACCAAGCCCGAGGTGGAGAGCTTCAAGGTGAAATGTACATAA
The DNA here is from genome assembly GCF_963169125.1 of Humulus lupulus. Classification (NCBI taxonomy): domain Eukaryota; kingdom Viridiplantae; phylum Streptophyta; class Magnoliopsida; order Rosales; family Cannabaceae; genus Humulus; species Humulus lupulus. The sequence continues at coordinate 141,314,703 of NC_084800.1, read as the reverse complement.
CTAGCTGTTCGATCACCACGATCGAGGAGTGGACCAGGACAAGGACTATCTAACTGCTCGTTTTTGCCTTAGTATGGCCAGTCAGTGTATTTAAACTTTGTAACTTTTGTAAATGGCTTTTAAACTGTCGTTTTTGGGATCCCATGTAAATAAACAATGCCTAGTAATGAAAATATAACTTTTGAGACCAAAACACTTTTAACCCTAGTTCCTCCACTGTTTCAGTAACACGATTTTACTTAAATAACTTGATTAGCAAGTCTGGCACCTTATAAACACACAGTGTAACGGTCTTGGCTATCCAGGGCGTTACAACTTGGTATCAGAGCGTCCTAGGTTTATGGGTCCTGAAGACTAGCTGGATATGTACATTCGCCGTGGGAGACAAGCTCAACTCAGGGTTTGGTAATTGTGTATGTATGATGATGTGCTTAAATGATTTGAGTGAGATATGATTGTTGATATCTGTTTGATGAATAGGGAGCATGAGATACTGATGGGGCCTGGCCCTTGACTGCTGTGTGGTGCTATTTAGGCATGTTGATTAGTATTGCTCTTGCATGTGGTTGAATACATGAGTAATGGCGATATAGGGACTATAGGTTATTATATTGAACTTATATGATATACCCGTTTGTTGGCATGGAGGGCATAAAAGGTATGAACGCATCTAGTGATAAAGAGATTTGATAATTTATGCATAATATGGGTGCTTAATATGTTTTATGTGTGTTTGATTGTTATGATTGTTTGGATCTGCCCTTGAGTTGGTTTTGGGTATAAACGTCAGGGCTGAGAAGTTTAGTCGGTGAAGACAGATTAATTCAGGGTGTATGTATTGAGAATGGTCAATTGGATTCAGTTTTTGTTTTGGTAGGGATAGAAGATGATAGTTGGGGGTTGGAATCCTCCACCTTCCCTAGAGATTCGCAGCAGGTGTTTGTTGATATATGGGTAAGGCTGTGAGGTCTGATGGAATTTATTGGATGGATGAAAAAGGCAAATTACTGAGGAGGAACAGACAAGAATTATTGTACGGAAGTCTTATCCTCTAAGTTTCGAGGAAGGTTTGGGTTTGTTCAGGAATCAATTAGTGAATGGGTGTGGCTAACCCCGTTCTTAGTGATATGAGAAGGATAAATTGGGACAAGTAACCTTACTAGGTAATTGTGGTAAAAGATGTCGAAAGTGACAGGATAGCGATAGTACATATTGTTGAGTTTGGTGGGTTGGTTGGTCCACTTTGGGTTATGGTGCAAATGGATGAAGCCGGGGATGATAAGTCATTTGTGAGTTAAACTCTGAGTTGGTTGTCTGTGCTTGGGCAGTAGAGAGAGAGGGCCTCATTATCTATGGTGAAGGGGATACATATGATGATATTTTCGTTCGTCGAAATATAGTAGGTGTGGCTACTCAGTGATTGGAAGAATGAGAACCTTTGGTGGTTTTATGGTTCCTGGGTTGGACAGGAAAGGGGTTCAGTGCACAGGTTGGCCATTGAGGCAGGGAGGACTGGGATACTTTATTCATTTAAAGCCCAAGGTTAGTTTCTCAGAAGTGACTAGTGGATTGGATAGCCTTTGCTTTGGTTGGGAAGAGAGCTGAAAGGAGTTGGTGTTGTGCGTCTATTAGGAAGGATTCAGATGGGTATATGTTGAGGAAAGTTAATATGTTATATTAGGGACAACTTTGGACAGTCATGAGTATTTCTTGAAGTATATTGATTGGACTGAATGGGAATTAGATTAGTCAGTAGGAAAGTAGATGAGAATGCAGTTTTCGGCCACAGCTTGGAACTTGGGTATGGAAGGAGTTGATCATTGATCTGGTTATTACTAGATAAGAATCAAGGGAAGAGACATCTTAGGAAATTATCACTTGTACCGAGAGGGGTGTGATGCGTTACTAGTAAGGATTTCTAGTCGTTTGTACTTTAACGACATGAGTAAGTTTAACGAGCAGAGAACAGAAAATGACATGGATGGTTTGCATTCAGGATTCACTAGTGATTAGTTGGATTACTCCCCAGTTAGAAGTGGAATGTGAACGACTACTATACTGATGATATCACGACTGAAGCAGTAGGGTCAGAGGTAAGGTTTCAGAGGGTAGTAACTTCATTCTTCAAAGGTATTCCAGGTTAAGTACAGGAAGGGAGGAGATCAGGTACGGAAAGAGTTGATCAGAAGCACACTAAGGCCGATGAATGTATCAGCTACTACTTGAAGTATTCTCGAAGACAGTTACAACGTGAGGGTTTTGAACATGAAGAGTCGGTCAAGCAGGGGAAACGATGATGGGTTGTAAGAAAGGAGCGGTAACTCTTGAGTTTAAAAAGGGGAAATCCTTGCAGTGGCTGGCGTTTATACTTGGAATGTGAGGTCTACTGTAAGGGAAATGATTAGAGCCTTAGTTGATGTGATGGACACTACTTGAGTTGTATCAGTGGGACAAGACAGACTGGGTTGGTTTATGGGTTTCCAGATAAGTTTCCAAGGAATTCGTCAGGGAGTTCGTCTGCGTAAAGAGATGGATTGGGGATAAGACAGGGATGGAATTAGATCTAAAATGTTGTATTGAATGGTTTTAACAAAATGATGAGAGTTAAGGTCTTAATTGTTGAGTAGGATGACATACTTCAGGAAGGATCTTTGATCTGGTTATTACCAGCTAGAGATCAGGAATAGTTAGGATCTTTGATCTGGTTATTACCAGCTAGAGATCAGAAATAGTTAAGGATCTTTGATCTGGTTATTACCAGCTAGAGATCAGGTGCAGTTAGGGATCTTTGACCTGGCTATTACCAGTTGGAGAACAGGGAAGAGGATAGGTAGGAGGTTGCTATCATGTTGGATAAGGGCACTGAGGATGCTAGGTTATGTGTTGAGGGTTTGGTCAATGCCAAACTGTTTTTGTGAAATAGGTAAAAAGAGTATTCAAAGATTATCTGAATTGGACTTGTAATTGTCTTGATCGACGGCACAGTGATGTATTCTGGTTGGAACTTTGTTAAGGTTGAAGAATGCCTTGGAAGTAAGAGTTTCCCTAGGCAAGCATGATGGTACCGGTAGTTGGGTGAGATTCACGTCTTCTTACAGATTAGAATCAATTGTTGTGTTGCTATGATACCTCAAGACAGGAGGAAGTGATGATCTATGCATGGTGTTGGTTAGAGGATCCGACTAGAACTAGAGTGGTGTATCTAGTAGGCTTAATAGCCAGTGGATACCTGGAATTATTATTATCTTATACAGGAACAAGAATGACAGTTAAGGAAAACCCAAATGAAAGGAATTAAAGGCAATTCTTAATTGAATTAGCAAAGGATTCTACAGTGTTATGTGTAAGTTTATAGTGATATAAGGACCAAATTTGGACTCTGATGGACACCGGAATTATATGGAAATTCTGGATGAATCTCGTACTATTCTCTTGGTCCTTTCATCCAGACATTAGGAAAAAGGTACAATAATTTGAAGGTTTTTTTTATTGGAGGCCTAGATGGAGAAAAATATAATGAATGAGGAACAAAATTCTTATCCCGATAGCAGTTCGTGATTGACATCGCAACCTTTGAGTATGTTATAATGGGAATAAGGAAATATGGTGATAGGTATCGCAGAGAGGTTGCCAAGATGGTGGGGTCATCATGGAGCAGCGTCTGGGGAGAACTTGCTTTTATCAGTAAGAATAATTTATACAGCTGACCAGTACTCAGAACCTTAAGCGAGATGGGTGGTAAGCCTCCATGGAATTTGGAGTTAATTTCATTGAACAAGGACTTTATCTTATTCTCAGGTCTTGGGAGGATTAATAAAGGTAATGAATAGATAGACAGAATCTGACGAGTTTTATTATTTTCAGACTGATGGTAAATCAGAGAGAAAGGGAGTTATTTAGTTATTGGAAGAACACTTGATAAAATGGAATATAAGAAGGATTGTATATCATCCCTTCGTTGGAGTGAGATAAGTGATAGGTTGTATTTGGATCTGGAGGTAGTTCAGGGGATCATTGGGATTATTAAAAGATTAGAGCATGAAACTCACTTTTCAAAGTAGATGGAAAAGCTTTATTGAATTGGGAAACAGGGGTATGGAGTTTCGAGTAGAAGATGGTAGCTTTCGTGGGATGTCGCAAGAGATAGAGAGGTGAAGAGCTAGATGGACCCCAGGGCATCAAGGCTGTTTGGATCCGGTAGGGGATCAGTGAGGTTGTTTTTAAGTTGACTACATCTTTGGGCACCGTTAGCTATACGCAGTGGATTTTGTATTCCATGTTAGGGACATGGATTGGAAAAACTCATGGGTTGATTGATAAGGATCTACAGATTAAAATGAAGATATTCCATGTGGGGTGACCGGTTTAAGCATAAAATTGAAAGACTGAGGTTTTGAGGAATAAGATTGTACCTTGAGTTAAGGTAACACACCAGAAATGGTAGGGTCAAGGAATGACCGGGATAGCTGGAATGAGTTGTGCGGAATTTGTGTCCTGAATTGCTCGGGTAAATTTCGAGGACGAAATTCTCATTAGGAGGGGATAGTTGTAACGACCCAAATTCACTAATAAGGCTTAAGGGCTTTGATTAGTGTGCCGGGAGGGCATGATGAGAATTATGTGTGATGATTATGATTTTAAGCATGTTATATGATATGTGAATTATATTATGTGATAATTATGATATGTGAATTGTACTGTGTGGGTGCTGTGATACAAATGTGATGCACGTGCCGGGACGGTCCTAGAAAACTAGATAATGGTAACTGGTGATTTGGTAAACTGCGTAACTGTTAGTAACCATAGAGAGTAACAGGTTTTATGGGAAAGTGGTAGAATTGCAAAGGTGATGAAAGGACAGGTATGCCCTTGAGGTCTAGTTAGTAAAGGATATAAATGGAGGGTTAAATTAGTCTTTTGGCAGGGAATAGATGAGTAAGAGCTGAAGGAAAATACAATACGTATAACACTTGGAGAAAGGGGCTTTATGCTGAATGTTGGAGACCTAGAGGAGCAAAACGAAGATGGAAGGGAGAAGCTGAATTTAGCTCTTGGAAGGAGAATTAAGGAGTGATTGAAGTTGTCAAGCAAGCTTAGACCAAGAATACTCAGAGGTAAGATTTTGGTTATGGTATATCTAAGTTTCAAGTCTGATTTTTGGTTGATAAGTGTGAATTGAAACAAATTGGTGGCTGGTTTTGTATGAACTCAGAATTGGGAAATCAAGGGGGAAGGAGGTTTAGAGCTGGAGGTTGGACTCACCACTCAAGGTAAGGTTTCTGTGTGATTATTAGGCTTGTTTCTGTTAAGGTATAGGGAGTTTGGAGTGTGGTTTGTGTTTGAGTTCAAGCTGTTCTTAATTTTCTGGTTTGAGTTGTTAAGTGTGAAATTCAAGAGTGGATTTTAGGATTGAAGGTGTGAGTGAGCTTGGGCATGATGTTTTTGGGTTGTTGTGAGGTTTATTAAGGGTTTAGAGTTAATTTTGGGACTTAGGATGGAGTTTGGGGTGAGTTGGAGTGAGTTAGGCTCGGGAAAAACGCGAAGGAAAACCCAGAAATCTGGGTCTGCGATGGTGTGCCGCGGCACAGCTTTTGCTTGCCGCGGCCTAGGGGTCTCTGGTGTTGGGTGCCGCGGCACAAGGAATGTGGTGCCGCGGCACAAGGCAAATTTCAGGGTGTTATATTTTGCAATTTTTGGCCTTTGCTCCGGGGGTTTGGGGGATGTCTCCGGGGTGTTGTTCTAAGGTTTTGGGGGTTCCGAGAGTGTGGGTTAGGTACCGGGAAGGTAGTCTTGGATTGGTTAATGACAAAGAATATTATGTTTGTGTTGTGATTAGGACTTTGGAGAGGCTCGGGGTAGAGGACCGTGCTTGTGGCTACGTGGCATCGGGAACCAGTAAATTGAAAGGTAAGAAAGCTGCACCTGAGTATGTGGTTAGGTTGGGACTAAGTGTTCCCTATGTTTGTATGCATTATTATGTGAATATGAATAATCATGTGGACACGATGGGACTAAGAGTTCCCTATATTTGTTTATCATGTCGTGAGATGGTGTTATTACGCCATGGGACATGCGATTACCGGCCTAAGGGTGTTGGAATCATTATTTGCGCACTGGGGCGCGGCTCAGCCACTGGGAGCTGAGGCAGCTTGTTTATCACTGAGCTTGGTTAAGCTGGCCAGAGTCAGTGAGTATTACACTGGGGGCGGCTCTATTGAGCCGAAGACAGTGTGCCAACTAGAGGGTGCGACTAAGGGCGCCAACCCTGAATGTTATTTGATGGGTATGACAATCTATTAGTTATGAACGTGAATATTGCACTATGGTTATAGTTGATTGACTGTCTGGATGACAACTGCTATTACTGATTGGATAAATGTATGAGATGTTGAATTCTTGGTTGAGCATTGTGAAATATTTGCTAAGTGTTGCTGATCTTACTATGTTATCATGCTTTCTTGCTGGGCCTTGGCTCACGGGTGCTACGTGGTGCAGGTTAAGGCAAGGGCAGGCTGGACCAAGCCCGAGGTGGAGAGCTCCAAGGTGAAATGTACATAACTAGCTGTTCGATCACCACGATCGAGGAGTGGACCAGGACAAGGACTATCTAACTGCTCGTTTTTGCCTTAGTATGGCCAGTCAGTGTATTTAAACTTTGTAACTTTTGTAAATGGCTTTTAAACTGTCGTTTTTGGGATCCCATGTAAATAAACAATGCCTAGTAATGAAAATATAACTTTTGAGACCAAAACACTTTTAACCCTAGTTCCTCCACTGTTTCAGTAACACGATTTTACTTAAATAACTTGATTAGCAAGTCTGGCACCTTATAAACACACAGTGTAACGGTCTTGGCTATCCAGGGCGTTACAGTTGCGAGGTCGACACCACGCCCGCGCACCCGCCGCGCCAAGGGCTCGCGAGGCCAGCGCCTCGCCCACGCACAAGCTGCATCAGGGGCTCATGAGAGACACCCCCATCGTCTGAAAGGGAAAGCCCAAGTATGATTCAGAAAGGTCATGCTAGTATAATCTTGTACGAGGTACGACTTTTAAGACCCCGTACGCGTGACCATAACACTCATGTTAGACAAGTAGTTGGAGCACTAGGAGAGAGAACATGGCCTGCATTCTCCTAACCATATTTCAGAGTCGACACCACTACCACCTGCACCACTCCTCTGACAGCCGTACGGTCAAGTAGTGGAGACATCCTCATGATGCCTGGCCATGTACTAGTGCCAGCACCACTACCTCTGAAACCACTTTCCTGACAGTGTACCTGTGTACGAATTGGTCCCCTGGACCACCCTGTATCTAGGGCCATTAGAGCCTACTATAAAATGAACCTTGATTCCACATGGAAGGGGGTTGGAAAAATTACTGTAGCAGTGCACCATAGTGAATACAAACTGATTTCAACATTTTTCTTATGCAATTGTTCTTGGAGTTTATACTTATATTTCTAAAGTTTTTCTTTTGATAATCTCTACTTTGCAATTTTTCTAACTTAACTTAGTTGACGAATTCTCACCGTCAACAGTTTGGCACCATCTATGGGAACCTAAGTACCAAGCTACAGTTCTACCATTACTTCCGGCAAGGAGAAATGCCGAGACGTTCAAAGTGACTCAGGGAGCCACGAGAGGTGGAGGTCCACCTTAACGGACCCTGAGGTTCACGAGGGTGATAGAGAGGTCACGTCACCGGTCATCCTGCCCAGAGAGAGTCCTCCAAGGGCACCACCGGGAAATGCCAACGAGTTCCCGCCTCCTAAACCACCACAAGTACCGAACTCCGACCGGTAGGACCTGGGTCCCTCGATGCATGGACATGATAAACATCCTTGGGTCCATTCTGTGAGCTCGAGTTCTAAATCTTGGTTCTACGAAGAGGAAATACGTGAGCTGCACCGTAAGAACCAAAGGTTGGAAACCACCTTGGAGAATATGCAAGAGGTGCTGAATGGCCTGTTGCAAGGTAAGTCAAGCATGACCCTGCCCAAGAGAAAAGAGAAAGGTCAGGTGGGGGCAGAGACCACCGTCCCGGTAGACGATGGGAGGACTCGACATTCCACTAGTAACACCCCCCGAACAAAGCAACGAGAACATCCTGAACCACCGAATCAGGCCCAGAAGCGAGAGCCGAAAACCAATGCTGCCCCTCGCAACGATGACGAGGTCACCTCAAAGAGGGCACCCTCAGATTTACAGGAGGAGCTCAACAAGAAGAGGGCGGGTAAAAGGACCACGCCCCCTATGGCGCCTCAAGAAGGCAAAGGAAAGGGGGATCTTAGCCCGTCCACTTTAAGGGACTCCCTAAGCAAGAGGAGCCAGGACCTGGACACAGAAATGAGGAGCCTGCGAAGCAAGATCGTCACTGCCTCTGGAGGTCAAGCTATTGAGGAAGAGTTCGACCATGAGTCACCCTTCGTTAGGGAGATCCAAGCCATCTGGCTTCCTGCCAATTTTAAGGAGCCCCATATGACCCCCTACAAAGGAAGCACAGATCCAAAATACCATCTAGATACATTTAACAACCTGATGAAGCTGGGGGGAATTGGCAGCGGGGTGAGATGTCATTGCTTCGCTGTCACCTTAAAAGCACCTGCGTACAAATGGTTCAAAAGACTTAGACCGGGGTCCATCAGATCGTGGCAACAGCTTTCTGATGAATTCCTCCAGCAGCACCACGCTGTGCGAGACTACACGATGCCAGGCACCAGCCTTGCAAATGTGAAGCAAGGAGAAAACGAGAGTCTGAAAAGCTATATTCACAGGTTCAATATGGAGGCAGCTAAAGTAGGGAGCCTGACCCGCCGAGAGCAGAAAATGGCCATCACAGCTGGAGTACGCCCAGGAAGCAAGTTATGGGATAACATGCTCAAGAGGGAGGTCACACACTTGGATGATTTCTACGAGCGGGCACAAAAATACATTCACGTGGAGGATGGTCACGAGAATCTCAAAGCCGGGAAAGGCCCGTTGCCCCCGAAACCTTCAGCCCGAGAAAACCAGAGCGGTGCAAAGAAGAAGGGGGTTTATGAGGGAACGAGAGATGATCGACCCCAGAAGCATCAATGCTCTGAGGAGAGCCTACAGGGCCCCTACACCTTTTACACTGACCTCACCCATGCGAGAGAGCATATTTTCGTTACGAACGAAAACCAGGTCCCTTTCAAAAGGCCCCCGCCAATGAAAAAAGACCGGTCTAAAAGAGATCCCAGCAGGTATTGCCAGTATCACAAGGATGTTGGCCACACCACCGCGAAATGCAACCATTTGAAGGTGGAAATCGAGGAGTTCATCCGCAGAGGACATTTGGACAGATATGTGCGCAAGGAGAACCAGAGGCCAGAAGAAGGAGCATCCCCACCGCGGGCGCGAGAGGTGGCCCCAGAGGTACAGGGAGAGGTCAGGACCATCTTCGGAGGACCAGGATTCGGAGGCGATTCAAGGAAGGGACGAGACAAATATGCCAAGGAGGCCAGACAAAGTCCACCACCGTGCATCTTAAGTTTGGAGCAACGCCCCCCGAAGAGTTTCAAGGGCGAGAATGACTCAATAACTTTCACTGAAGAAGACGCGCAGGGGGTGCATTTCCCTCATAATGACCCCTTGGTGCTAACTGTCCATCTTGCGAACATGAGAGTACAACGAGTCCTAGTGGATAATGGAAGCTCTGTGGACATCCTGCATCGCCCCGCTTTGGAGAAGATGGGATTGAGCGTCCGACACTTGAAACCTTGCAATTCCTCCCTTTACGGGTTCACAGGGGACTCGATACAGCCCCTAGGTGCAATTGAATTAGCTCTCACCATGGGGGAACGACCCAAGAAAACCACCATAATGGAAAACTTTGTCGTGGTGGATTGCGCCTCATCCTTCAACGCGATATTAGGGAGACCCTCTCTGAGAGAATTGAATGCGATAAATTCTGTGTATCACCGAGCCATGAAATTCCCAACCCCTGGGGGAGTAGCATGCATGAAAGAGGAGCAGAAGGAAGCGAGGGAAAGCTATAACATGTCCCTCCGCACAGCCACAAAACCATCAGTGTCGATGGAAATGGTGGTGTATGAAGGCGCAACCCACACGAGTTAGACCCACGAGTTGCGGAACACCTCGAGAAATGCTACCAGTGAGGCTTCGGCACCCGGTGCAAAAAGGACCTATGTTTAGTTTGTTCCTTATTATGTTATCCTAGTGAGTAAGAATCAAAGAGGCTACCTAGGTAACCTCCCAATTAGATGTAACCCTTCTTTAATATGCCGTTGTAAACCACATGCTATGAATGAAACTGTTTGCAACTTCACGTGTTATTTTTCTTCTCTTTGCAAGCATCAGCCAAAGTGCCTGCCGAAATAAATTTCACCAAACACTTGGGGGGGAGGACAGGGAGTAAAGACATACAGCAAGCAAAAAAAAAAAAGAAAAAAAAAGAGGATCCTAAAAAGGACCCTCTAACAGGAGGATCCTAAAATGGACCCCTTGCAACAAGAGGATCCTAAAAAGGACCCTCTAACAAGAGGATCCTAAAAAAGACCCCGTGCATCAGGATCCTAAAAAGGACACTCTAACAAGAGGAACCTAAAAAGGACTCCTAAAAAGGAGGATCCTAAAAAGGACCCTCTAACAGGGGGATCCTAAAAAGGACCCCTTGCAACAGGAGGATCCTAAAAAAGACCCCGTGCACCAAGATCCTACAAAGGACCCTCTAACAAGAGGAACCTAAAAAGGACGATCCTAAAAAGGACCCTCTAACAGGAGGATCCTAAAAAGGACCCCGTGCACCAGGATCCTAAAAAGGACCCTCTAACAAGAGGAACCTAAAAAGGACTCCTAAAAAGGAGGATCCTAAAAAGGACCCTATAACAGGAGGATCCTAAAAAGGACCCCTTGCAGCAGGAGGATCCTAAAAAGGGCCCTCTATCAGAAGGACCCCAAAAAGGACCCTTTGCATCAGAGCCTTAAGCAAAATTCTTTAAAAGAGGAATGCAATGCGCGGGGAACCCTAGCAAACAGGGAGAGGACCTTGCAAGGCATCTCTTGGGTTCAAAAGGATTAGCTACCCTTATGAACCTCAAGGAGATCAAAAGGTCTTGCAACAACAACAACACACTTCCAAATAAAGGCAGATGCTCCCACAAGAGGAAAGACATTAGAGAGAGCACCCACCAATAACCTAGAGCGGCCACCAAGCCGTCTAGCCAAAAAGGGTCCTAAAAGAGACCCTTGCAAAAATAGTACTATGAATAACGACGAGAAGGATGCTTCTCGCAAAAAATAATAAGCACGCGCAAGAATATATAAAAGGATAGCTAGAACCCAAGGGGTCAAAATATCCTTATAGAAGTAATCAAGAGGCACCAAAAAAGGTCCCAATGAACCCTTTCACATGGGCTCCAAAGGACCTCTAGCCTGGTGAATAAAAAAAAGGGGAACCTACCAAACCCCATCATACAGGCTCAAAAAGGCCTCAAACGTAGAACAATAAGAGATAAATAACCACACATGTATATATATATTGAAAAAGGAGTCTTGATAACATGAAAAGATTCACAAAATAAAAATAATAACAATAATATTACAACGGCTCAAACGAGCATACATCTACAACGGGCTGGCTGGTAGAGGTAATGAAATAGCAACCTCAGGGCCTCCTGCCTCGGGCGTTCCACCCAGCCGCCCGGGCCACGGCATACTCGCCAAAGGAGGAGAAGTCGAAGTTGGGGTCCTGCCTCCATACGCCATAGAGGGCGCGCTCTATGGACCTATGCTCAGTGGTCACCCTCTCCGCTTCTAAAGAGGAAACCCTCTCCTGCGATGCAGCAACCTCAGCTCTAGCAGCTTCAAGATCGGTCTCTAGGGAAGAGACCCTCGCCTGCGCAGCAACCGCGGTAGCCTGGGCACCCTGGAGCTCGCTCTCTAGCTTGGTAACCATGTCCTGCAACTTCGAGGCCTTGGCAATCGCTTTCTTCCTCTTTTTTAACGAGTTGGCAAGTTTGGTCCGAGCCCTTGTCAACTTATCCTTGGTTTCATTAAGCTCTCTCTCGAGCTCCTGGGTCCGTGCTGCAAGACGATCCCTCTCAGTGCACGACGCAGAGAGATTGTTAGTCGAGTCAGCAAACTGCTGAGCCACAACATGGGCCTACACTAGAAAGTTAATAACAGAAATAATAAGTAACAAAAAAAAATGTGTATGCACATATAAATATAATAGGGCCGACATAAGATGCATGAACTCACCCAAGCAGTGGTGCGCCTTGGAGTTTCCCCAAGGTCTGACAGAGCAAAACTCCCAAGACTGTTCCAGTCAGGTTCAGGGAGATTCGAGGTGAGTTGGATGAACCACCGCCCATAAGTAGTCGCTATACGATTCACCCAGGGTACCCCATCTAGGCCAAGGTCACCTGGCTGGGTAAGGACCGATGACCCGCTCACTGAAACGGAAGGGGGCGCAGAAAAAGTGGAAATGTGAGGCCCCGGTAAATCAGAGGGGGGTGCTGGAAGATTGGAAAAATAAGCCCCCGATGGTCCAGGGTCGAGAGGAGCCTGAGTGAAAGCATCATAGTCCTCAGGGTTGGGGCAAACAAAGCACCCCGGTACGGCATGCTGGTCTTGAGATTGAGAGGCTATGTCCTGGTCATAAGAGACATAAGGAGGGTATCCCTCAGCGGACGAGGATCGCTGGTGAGGTCCCCCACGTTCAAGGGGGGCTTCCCTCGGCTCATCCTCAGCCTCACCTTCATCTGGGCAAGGCTCAGCCGACGCAGCCGTAGTCTTCTTTGACCAAGAAATCGACCACAGTAACTTGGGGTCCGAAACCGGGGACAACTGGTGGAGGTTGAGATTTTCCACGGTGAATAAAAATGCCGCCTTCTTCAGGGCGGGGTCAGCATTAATGAGGTCCTTCACGGCGTCCGCTTCCGACCCAACGACTGCGGGAACGGCAAATTGCTCTGCATGATCCACGATATTGTCAATGCAAACATAAGTATAAAACTGTAAGTTCCAACAAAAAGAAAAGGACGCCCAGGGTACTTACTGGGGGTGGCACGGAAGTGCTCGCAGATAGAGAGAGGGCCCTCTACGAAGAAAAATTCCCGTTTCCAAGACCCCGTATTGGACACTGAGCCCTCTATCAAGGGGAGCTCGTTATTGGCCATTTGCAAATAGTAGAAGCCCTTGGACTTGGGAGAGGGCATGAGGTTATACAGGTTGTGCACCTCTTGCGTCGTAGGAGCACATTTGGCAAGTACTGCGAATGCCACAAAAAGGCAGCTCAAGGTCAACCAACTGTTGGGTGACAGCTGAAGGGGGGCCAGGTCGAAATAGTTAAAGACCGCTACGAAAAATGGGTGCAAGGGGATGGTACCACCCGCCTTCAGAATGTGCTCACTAAGGGCCACGAGGCCAGTCCTGGGGCGGTCGGCCCGGCATGTCTCCAGAGGAGCGTATAAGGCGTACTCTGGGGGAACACAATAGTGCTTCACAATTTCTCTCAATTTACTCTCTGACACATGCGACACCAGTTCGGATGCCAGTAAAGGAGCATTGTCTGGCTCCTGGGTAGATACCTGTCGTCATGCCCTCGACATATCTGCAAAATCAAAAGAAAAAGGTGAGGAAGAGACAGAATACTTAACCCTCCATTTTCTCCTCCTAGCAAGAGTCTTCCACCGGGGCACCAGCCGCGGAAGCACTAAGCTAGGAAAGATCGAAATTAAGGGCTGAGGGGAAGCAGGAGCGGCCTCATGATAGTCATAAGGAGATGATGGGCTGGAGGGCTCAGGCGGAAGGTGTCCTTCCATAAACTCCAACTCCCCCTGCAAGTCTAAAAGGGTCGCCCTAAGGCTCGCTATGTGGTCGCTAAGGTCGAGGGGGAAAGGTACTTCGTGTCCTTTCAACGCCGAGTCAAGTTCACTCTCCACCACCCAAATTTTATGCCTAAGTTCAGCCATGTGCTCAAGGTGACGGATACGGGCTTGCCTTAAGGAGTCATAATCTTGGTAAGGGTTTTCCTCAGGGGACTTTGAGTCTGAGGACAGGTCAATAAACTCAACCCCCAGAGGTATGTCGAACGGACCGTCACTGGCCATGAGACCTCGTTCTGAAAGCAAAGAAGGGTTCACGTATAAATGAGGGGATGGATACAAAAAAACAAAGGAATGGGCTTAAATCCTTTAGATGCAAATGCCCTAAATGATCCGCTCCAGGGTATAAAAAAAAGGGGGCATGAAACTGGGCAAACTCACTGCAAGTTTAGGCCATGGTACCCAATCCCGAGTAATGCTAATTTGGACCCAATGAACATGAGGGAAAAATAAAATATACCTCAAGCAGGTAAAATGGAGCGCTGTCTAGGTCAAAAGGAGGTCGAGGGCCAAAAGCACCGAATGGTCGAAAATGGGCGTCTGCAAAAATAGACAGAAAAGATGTGTTAGCCTTCAAATATATGAAGGGACATAAATAGACCAAAAATTAACTCATAAAAAAAAGAGAAAAACTATAGCAAAAGTGAGGTTGTGGGGGATTGAACCCCTTACCTCTTGAAAGGAGCAAGGGTCTAGGTACCACTAAGCTAAGGAAGTAAGGTGTAAATAATAAGGCTTGCATAGAGGCCTATTTATAAGAATTAAAAAGATGAGTCTACCAAAGTACCTGAAGGTACTCTCCTAGACTGGGGGGCAAGTGTGGATGCTAAAACTCCACCAAGGGAAAATGTGGAAGTCTACCCTCATTAGCCTCAGGCAGTCCAAGCAACCCAATATTTTTCCCTCAACCCATGTCTCATAGGAGGCCTTAATAAAGATGCATCAGGAGATCCGAGGGGTCACGCGAGGCCCAACCTCACTCCTCCATGTGCCCCGCGCGAGGCCCCCGCCTCGCTCCACAGCGTGCCCACGCGAGCCCTGCCTCGCTCAACAGCGCGCCCACGCGAGGACCCCACCTCGCTCCACAGCGCGCCCACGCGAGCCCGCCTCGCTCCTCTGTGCGCTAGCCTCGCCAGAGGCCTCGCGAGGCCAAGACCTCGCACACAAGTCAGCCGCGTCGGGGGGTCGCAAGGCCGACACCATGCCCTCGCCTCGCCCGCGCACCCGCCGTGCCAAGGGCTAACAAGGCCAGCGCCTCGCCCACGCACAAGCTGCATCAGGGGCTTGTGAGAGACACCCCCACCGTCTGAAAGGGAAAGCCCAAGTATGATTCAGAAAGGTCATGCTAGTATAATATTGTACAGGGTACGACTTTTAAGACCCCATACGCCTGACCATAGCACTCATGTTAGACAAGTAGTTGGAGCACTAGGAGAGAGGACATGGCATGCATGCTCCCAACCAGATGTCAGAGTCGACACCACTACCACCTGTACCACTCCTCTGACAGCCGTACGGTCAAGTAGTGGAGACATCCTCATGATGCCTGGCCATGTACTAGTGCCAACACCACTACCTTTGAAACCACTCTCCTGACAGTGTACTTGTGTATGAATTGGTCCCCTAGACCACCCTGTATCTAGGGCCATTAGGGCCTACTTTAAAATGAACCCTGATTCCACATGGAAGGGGGATGGAAAAATTACTGTAGCAGTGCAACATAGTGAATACAAACTGATTTCAACATTTTTCTTATGCAATTGTTCTTGGAGTTTATACTTATATTTCTAAAGCTTTTCTTTTGATAATCTCTACTTTGCAATTTTTCTGACTTAACTTAGTTGACGAGTTCTCACCGTCAACATGTTGTATATGCTGCAGTAAACTTGTTGGGGGGTTTGATTTTGGGAAAAATGAGGTTTTTGGTAGGGAGATTCTAAAGATTTTTGGATTGAAAACATTGAAGATTTCTGGGTTTTGGGCTCGGTCGCGACCCTGTACTTCAGGCGCCGTGGCCTATGTGTGCGAGAAGGCACTAGGGGTCCCTGAATTTGCCCATGCACCGCGACGCAGGTTAGGGCACATCGCAGTGTGTTTAGGGTTTTTCCTGAGAAAGCTCTCTAACTTGTAGAGGGTCGCAACTCAAATAGGGAATAGTGGAGAAATAGGGTTTTTAGGCTCGGGAACTCAAACCTAAGTGCTCGGGAAGGATTCTACTAGATGGTTTAGTAGAATTCCATGTCTTAGAGGCTAGTATGTTATTCTGAAGCTTTTAACTAGTTTAGGATTTAATGGTTATCCGTTATCGCGTTGTGACTAGGGTTACTGTTAAGGCTCGAGATTGAGGATCGTGCTCTGGACCGCCTTACATCTTCAGCTTGGGACTCGAGGTAAGAAAACTACACCCGGGTTGTGATTGGGACTTGGACCCCTGTTAACAAATATAATTATATGTGAGATTGTCAATAAATCTGTATCTGAGAATATCTGGATAGGTATATTTGTTTGTGGTACAATCGATTGCATGTTCCACAATCTATTCATTTATTATATCTGATCTGAAAGTCCGGCCTAAGGGAGCAGAGGCTGATGTCAAGCATGCAGAACGTAGCTGTAACGACCCGAATTTGCTAATAGGGCTTAGGGCCTTGATTAGCGTGCCTGGAGGGCAATATATGATAATGATGCATGTTTAGTTGAGTTAAATATGCATGTGGGCCCCATTTGGACATTAGGGGTATAAATGTAATAAATGCTATATATATGTGATATGTCTGTGCAGCACGAACCGAGACAGTCCTGGGGAGCGGTTAGCCAGAAAGTCACAACAGGGTTGAGAATCCGACTCGGGGCGAGTCGAGGGGTACTTTGGGTATTAGATATATTATGGGGTTATCGATTTATGGAAATAAATATTTGGAGATATATTTGAGGATAGAATGTCTAGGAGGGAATACCGGGGAAATTTACCATTTTGCCCTCGGGGACGTTTTGGTACCCCGAGCCTTGAGGTAACCACATAGACTAAGTTAAATAAAACAAAGGGAAGAATCATTTAGATGCTTGTAGAAACCGACACCCACTTTCCTTTCCAGCTGAAGATAGGTTCTCATCTCTCTCTCTCTCTCTCACTCTCTAAGGCATATCAAAGGAGAATTTTGGTGGAAGCTAGTTAAAACCAGGAATTGGGCTGGGAAATCTTAGGAGCTAAAAGCTTGAGGATTAAGGATCAAATTCAGAGACTAAACTCAGCAAAGGTAAGCTCTAACCATGGGAATTAAGCTTGAATTTCTACTGTGTTTTTAGGATATGCATGTGATTGGAACTTGATCTGTTCTTGGGTATTTTAGTTGAGTTTTGGAGCAGGTTTTGATGGGTTTTAATGTTGAAACTGGGCTAGAATATTGGTGTTGATTGTCTGGAACTGTTAGCTTGATTATAGGATGAGTTGGTCTGAAGAAAATGCAGGAGAAAGGTGAAGAATTCTGGGTTTGGAGGAAAGGGCCGCGGCCCGTGTGCACGCGCGGCCCTTGGAGTCCAAGAAGCTTGAGGCGCGCCACGACGCTTGGTGTGCACGCTGCAGCCCGTGTGTATTGCAGGGAAGTGCTAGCCTCTGTTTCGAGGCTAGCCGCGGCGCTTGTGGGTAGGGTCGCGGCTCTTAGTGCCAGCTTGTGTTTTTAAGGGTGTTTAGGCTTGGGAACTCAATGGTTAAGGCTCAGGATGGATTTTATCTCCCGGATTGACAGAATTCAAGGTCCCGGAGGTTAGAGTTATGGCTCAAAGTTATTTAATGGATTAGAACTTGATGGATGGATATTGTTAATGTGTTGTGACTAGGGTTTCGGCGAGGCTCAAGTTAGAGGACTGTGCTCGGGACATCGATGCTCGGAGAGCTTGGGACTCAAGTAAGAAAACCCTTGCTCCCATAGAGCTTTTATGCAGGGTTGAGCCCAATGTGTTTGAATTGCAGGGCGTAGCCCTTTGATTGAATTTGCTAGTATCCTGTACTTGTTTATTATGCTATGAATGCATTTATGTGAATGATCGACAAGAGCCGGGAATGGTGTAGGCCGAGGTCGGCAGCAAAGGGCCGGAAACGGTGTTAGGCACGTTGAGTGCAAGGCCAAGTACGGCAAGGGTCCGGGAGCAGCGTTGAGCATGTGGAGTGTGAGTTGCCAGGGCGAGTCCCTACAGGATACCTGAGATATCCTCACGGAGTGGACTGCGAAGCCAGGGCCTGGTAAAGTGCCTAGGTCGGCTAGGCCGTATGTGTTTAGCCTATTGATGGCCAGTTTATATACTTGGTGTATGTTTTGCATATGTTATCTGTTTGTGGGTTTTCTTGCTGGGCTTCGGCTCACAGATGCTCTGTGGTGCAGGTAAGGGCAAGGAGAAAGCCAACCAACCATGAGTGTAGCAGGCATGAAGCGGCGTGTACATGTTTGGCCTGCCTGGCTGCCATAGCCAGTGGATTTTGGGAGATGTTTGTAAATAAACCTAGATTTTGTCGTTTAGTTGACTTGGTTCAATTTATATGTTGTAAATGTTTTTAAACTGTATTTTGGGATCCCAGGTGTTAAACTTTTATGATTTTCAATGAAAATGAATTATTTCTAAAGTTTTTCCTCTGTTTATGGCTTAATTACACTATTTGACCTAAAACCTCGATTAGCGAGTTGAATGCATGTTTTAAACTCACTTAGTAATGACTCTAAGAAAGTAGGGCGTTACAGTAGCCCAGCCTAAGTGTGCCGTGGTCAGCTAAATAGCCAGAGGGCTCAGCCTAAGGGCGCTGGGCCTGAATGTCTCTGAATAAACAGAAGTGTGTTTTTGCACTTAATTAACTCTATTGAATGCTACAATTGAATTACATGTCAGATTAAACTGTTTATCAATGCCTAGCTTCTTGCTTCTGTTCTATTGTTATTGAATTGATCAATCTAAGTTTAGTGTATATATAGTGTTGTTCATTTGTGATTATGAATTAAAATTCTTGCTGAGCCTTGGCTCACGAGTGCTGTAACGCCCTACTTCCTTAGAATTGTTACTAAATGAGTTTAAAATGTGCAATTAAGTCGCTAGCCGAGGTTTTAGGTTAAAAGTGTAGCTAAACTGTAATAAAAAGTCATACAATTTGAAAATATAATCATCCATTTAAAATTATAAAGCGATATACATTTGGGATCCCAAAGTACTATTTAGAAATATTTACAACTCAAAAATATAATTAAAGTTGACTAAACGACAAAATTTAGGTTTAATACAGACGTCTCCCAAAAATACCCTTGGCTGTGGCAGCCAGGCAGGCCAAACATGAACGCGTTGCTTCACGCTCTCCGTACTCATGGTTGGTCGACTTTCCCCTTGCCCTTACCTGCACCATAGAGCACCCATGAGCCGAAGCCCAGCAAGAAAACTTCACACAAACAAAAAACATATGCATATCCAACATTCAACATATAATTAAATCGTCAACAGGCTAAACACATACGGCCATGTTGTTCCAGGTGCTTTACCAGACCCTAGGTTTGCGGTCTCCACATTTAGGATATCCCAGGTATCCTATAGGGTCTCACCTTGGCAACTCACACTTCGCGTGCTTAATGCTGCTCCCGGCCCCTTGCCGTATTCAGCCTTGCCGTTCTCGGCCCTCGCCGTTCCCGACCCTCGCCGTTCTCGGCCTTTGTCGTTCCCGGCTCTTGCCATTCATTTACATATATGCACACATAGCATAAATAAACAAATACTTAAACACGTATAAACATAATCAATGGGGCTACGCCCTGCAACACAATCATATAGGGTTGTGCCTTGCAACACAAACTATAGGGCCTTACCCTGCTCTATGGGTACAATAGTTTTCTTACTAGTGTCCCGAGCTTTCCAAGCACCGATATCCCAAGCACAGTCCCCTAGTCCGAGCCTCGCTAAAAACCTAGTCACAACGTATCAAAAACATCCATCCATTAAGTTTTAATCCATTAAATTACTTTGAGTCATTATTCTAGTCTCCGGGACCTTGAATTCTATCAATCCGGGTGATAAAATCCATCCCGAGCCTTAACTTTTGGATTCCCGAGCCTAAAACCTCCTTGGAGTCCAAAAACACACAAAGTATCGTGACCCCATGAACCCATGTTGCGGCCGTCCTTAAACAGAAACCCCCAACCTATAAACAGGGCATGCACGCTGTGGCCCAAGCTAGGGTGTGCCACAACCCGCCCTTCTTCTTGGCCTCCCAAGTGTTCTAGAGGGTCGTGGCTTAGCAAGAACAATGTCGTGGTCTGACCCTTCGAACCTAGAAAATCCTCCATTTTTCTCCATCAATACAAAGCCAATTTACCCCAAAATCAACCCAACAATTCAAGCTAATCATCATAGAAATTCTATCACAGTCTCAGCAACAAAACCTAACAAGAATTAACCCCAAAGAACACCCAAACACCTAAGAGAAATTCACAACTTATTTCACATGCATGAACCTATTTTCCTAACCAAAACTCAGCATAAATTCAGTTGATCATCAGATTTTAGAGCTTACCTTTGAACCTAATTAAGTCTCTGAGTTAATCCCTTGAATTCCAAGCTTCAATCCTCCCACGCTTCAGCCTTGAGTTTTGAATTTCCTAGCTTAATCTCCTCAAAGTTTTCCCTTGGTATGGCTTAGAGAAAGAGAGAAAGAGAAGAGGTTTAGGTCGGTTCCTCGGTTTCTAAATGTTTCCTCAATTTTGTTTTATTTAACTTAAGTCTCTATGGTTACCTCAAAGGTTCGGGGTACCAAAAACGTCCCTGAGGGCAAAATGGTAAATTTCCCCAATATTTCCTCCTAAATGTTCTAACTTCTAGTATATCTCCAAATATTTATTTTCATAACCCGATTACCCCATAAAACGTCTAATACCCGAAATACCCCTCGACTCTCCCTGAGTCGGATATTCGACCTCGTTGTGACTTTCTAGCTAATCCGCTCCTTAGAACTGTCTCGGATCGTGCAACACAGATATATCATAATAATCACATTTATGCCCTCAATGGGCTAAAATTACAAACATGCCCCTAATAACCAAATGGGGCCCACATGCATATTTAATTCACCTAAACATGCATTTCTAATCACATATTCATCAAATTCACACATTAACATATTAAATCACTTATTGCCCTCCAGGCACAATAATCAAGGCCCTAAGCCTTATTAGGAAATTTGGGATGTTACAAATATCCCCTCCTTACAGAAATTTCATCCTCGAAATTACTTGAACAACTCGGGATACCGCTCTCGCATATCTGATTCAAGTTCCCACGTGGCCTCCTCAACCTTGTTGTTTCTCCGCAGCACTTTCACCAAGGAGATGGTCTTGCTCTGTAGGACTTTATCCTTCCGGTCGAGAATATGAACTGGCTTCTCCTTATAAGATAAATCCTGGTCTAGCTCCAGGTTATCATAACTCAGTACATGCGTCGAATCTGATACATACTTCTAGAGCATAGACATGTGAAAAACATCATGAACCCTTGATAAAGCTAGAGGCATCACCAATCTATAAGCTACCTCTCCAACCCATTCCAGAACCTCAAAGGGGCCAAAAAACCTACGGTTTAGCTTGCCCCGAACACCAAATTGTTTCACTCCTCTCAAAGGTGAAACCCTAAGGAACACATGGTCACCGACTTGAAATTCTACACTTCAGCGTTTCAAGTCTGAGTAACTCTTCTGACGACTCTGGGAGGTGAGCATTCGAGCTCTAATCTTTTCAATCACCTCATTGGTCCTCTGAACCATCTCAAGACCCAAGTATCTCTTCTCACCCATCTCATCCCAATGGATAAGTGATCTGCACTTCCTCCCATATAGCATCTCATACGGAGCCACTCTGATAGTCGCCTGATAACTGTTATTATATGAAAACTCAATCAAAGGGAGATACTTACTCCAAGATCCCCCAAAATCTAACACACAGGCTCGTAGCATATCTTCCAGTATCTGAATCATCCTCTCAGACTGTCCATCTGTCTGAGGATGATAAGTAGTACTAAACCACAACTGTGTGCCCATAGCCTTCTGTAGACTCTCCCAAAACTTGGAGGTGAAGGTGGGGTCCCTGTCCGATACTATCAACCTCGGAGCCTCATGAAGTCGAACAATTTCCTTCACATATAACTCGGCATACTGCTCCACAATATAAGTCATCTTGACAGGTAGAAAGTGGGCGGACTTGGTATACCTATCCACAATCACCCACACTGAGTAATGTTGTCCCATAGTTTTCAACAAACCAACCACGAAGTCCATCGTGATATCTTCCCACTTCCACTTTGGAATCCCTAGAGGCTGCAGTAACCCCGCTGGCCTCTAATGTTCAGCCTTTACCTGCTGACAAGTTAAACACTTGGCCACATATTCCACCACATCCATCTTCATCCCCGACCACCAATACAAGGCTCTCAAATCTTGGTACATCTTCATCGTACCTGGATGTAAAGAATAGGGAGTGGTATGAGATTCATCCAAGATCTCTCGCCAGATATCAAAATCAATCGGAACACAGATTCAACCCTTGTACTTCAGTAACCCCATCTCCGAGATAGAAAAGTCCTTAGCCGCACTGACTAAGACATTCTCTCTGTGCCCTCTCAACTGGGAATCTTTCCCTTGCGCCTCCTTGATCCTCTCAAGGAGTGTAGACTGAAGAGTGATGTTGGCTAACCGTCCAATCCCCAACTCTATACCCGCTCTAGTCATTTCCTCAGCTAGCTTATCAGATATCTGTCTCGAACTGAACAACTATCCTGGGCCCTTCCGACTCAATGCATCAGCCACTACATTAGCCTTCCTAGGATGGTATAGGATATCACAATCATAATCCTTTACCAATTCCAGCCACCATCTCTGGCGCATATTTAGATCCTTCTAGGTAAAGAAGTACTTCAAACTCTTATGGTCAGTGTATACTTCGCACTTCTCACCATACAGATAATGTCTCTAAACCTTAAGTGCAAATACAACCGTTGCCAACTCATAATCATGCGTAGGATATCTCTACTCGTACTCCTTTAACTGTCTCGATGCATAGGCTATCACCTTTCTAGCTTGCATCAGCACACACCCTAAACCCTTTCTGGAAGCATCACAGTAAACCAAAAACTTCTCATTGTGTGTCGGCAGACTCAACACTGGAGTGGTGATCAGTCGCTGCTTCAATTCCATGAAACTATTCACACACTTGTCTGTCCATACATACTTAGTTTTATTCCTCGTCAATTTAGTCAACGACGTAGCCATCCTAGAGAACCCCTCAACAAATCACCGATAATACCCTGCCAACCCCAGAGAACTCCTTACTTCAGGAACGTTGCTCGGTCTAGGCAAGTCTCTCACCGCCTCAATCTTACATGGGTAAATCAAAATCCCCTCCTTACCGATGAGATGGCCTAGAAACGTTACTTGCAGTAGCCAAAACTCACACTTACTGAACTTAGCATATAACCTATGCTATCTCAACCACTGCAATACCAAACGTAGATGCTGCTCATGCTCTATCTCTGACTGAGAGTACACCAGAATGTCGTCGATAAACACAATCACAAACTTGTCCAAGTAGTCCTTGAAAACCCTATTCATCATGTCCATAAAAGTTGCTGGGGCATTGGTTAATCCAAAGGACATAACCAGGAATTCATAGTGTCCATATCTCGTGCAAAAAGTGGTCTTTGGTATGTCCTCTTCTTTGATCCTTAACTGATGGTAACCTGATCGGAGATCAATCTTGGAAAACACTGTCTTTCCCTATAGCTGGTCAAATAAATCGTCAATCCTATGCAGTGGATACTTGTTCTTAATGGTCAACTTGTTCAGCTCCCTATAGTCAATACACATCCTAAAAGATCCATCCTTCTTCTTGACAAACAACACTGGAGCACCCCACGGAGAGAAACTCAGTCTGATGAATCCCAAATCCAATAAATTCTGCAACTAAATCTTCAACTCCTTCAACTTTGCAGGAGCCATTCTGTAAGGTGTCCTAGATACTGGCTCCGCCCCTGGCGCCAACTCTATAAAAAACTCAATCTCTTGCTGCGGTGGCAACCCTGGCAGATCTGCTGGAAATAAATATGTAAACTCACATACCAATTTGGTCTCACTCAGTCCAACCGACACAACCCTAAAGGTATCCACAATATTTTCTAGAAATCCTATGCAACCTTCCTACATACGGTCTCTAGCCTTCAGTGATGAAATCATAGGTACTCGCGGTCCACTAACTGTCCCCAAAAATACAAAGGGTACCTCCCCTTTTGGTTCAAAAGTCACCATCCTGCGCTTGTAGTCAATCGTTGCCCCATATTTCGATAACCAATCCATCCCTAGGATCATATCGAAGTCATCCATTTCTAGCTCAATCAGATAAACAGACAACTCCCTACCATCTATCTCTACTGGCAATGCTCTAATCCATCTCCTAGAGACTACCAGTTCCCCAGTTGGCAATAAAGTCTGAAAAGCCCTAGTATACATTGACCACTTAGTTGCTTCGAGCACCTCAGCTCCCAAGGAAGTAGAAGTAGTCCAACCCCAGGATAGTTGGATGGAGCCCATAATGAAATATCTTGTCTCCGGGGAGTTACCGCAGGATAAGAAAGCAACTTGGAAGCTATTTTACAAGGCGCCACGGTATGTTGTCATGGACAACAAACTTACAGGCGAGGATATTTGTTGCCCTTGCTCCGATGTGTGTCTAGGAAAGAAGCCAATTTGATATTCCGAGAACTGCATGAGGGCTTTTGCAGGGATTACGCCGAGGGGCAGAGCCTCGCAAAGAAGATCTTGAGACAAGGACACTTTTGGCCTACCATGAATTGATAAGAGATGGACTATGTCAAGAAGTGTGACAAGTGCCAATGCTTTTCCAATAGACCTCGAGCTCCTCCAAATGAGCTCACCCAGATGGCCAGTCCTTGGCCCTTTGCTGTCTGGGGGATTGACCTTATCAGGTCATTGCCCATGGGAAAAGAAGGAGTGAAGTATGCAATAGTGGCAGTCGACTACTTCACTAAGTGGGTCGAGGGTGAGCCACCTGCTACAATCACTTCTAAGAAGGCAATGGTCTTTGTCATCAAAACTCTGTTTATTGCTACGGGCTCTCAAGGAAAATAATCTTCGACAATGACTTACAGTTTGACAGTGAGGTGTTCACAAATTTCTATCAGTGGCACGGGTTGTGAAGAGCTTTTCCTTTGTGGCCCACCCATAGGAAAATGGTCAGGTGGAAGCTGTCAACAAAATGCTCAAAGCCACCTTGAAGAAAAGGCTTGAACAGGCGAGATGCGCTTGGCCCGAGGAGTTGCCCATGGCATTGTGGAGTTACCGCACCACTGTCAGGACCTCCACTGGCCACTTGCCATTCTCCATGGACTA
Source organism: Humulus lupulus (assembly GCF_963169125.1). Classification (NCBI taxonomy): domain Eukaryota; kingdom Viridiplantae; phylum Streptophyta; class Magnoliopsida; order Rosales; family Cannabaceae; genus Humulus; species Humulus lupulus. The sequence goes on along the minus strand of NC_084800.1, from coordinate 141,289,412 downwards.
TGGGCATGATGCCATGCTCCCGGTTCAGGTAGCAATCTCCATGCACCGACGGGATACGTATGATCTAGCCAGAAACCACACTTTACTACTAGAATCCCTGGACCTTATGGAGATGCTCTATGAAGCTTCTCAGCTTCAAGTAGTGTCCTACTAGCAGAAAGTAGCCAGATATTTCAAATGTAAAGTGAATGATAGAATGTTTGGGGTCAGAGATTTGGTGTTGCGAAGAGTCTTCTTAGCCACCCGAGACCTCGGTACGGGAGTGTTGGGACCTAACTAGGAGGGCCCATACCAAGTTGAGAGCATTGTATGTCTGGGGACATACAAATTAGCCCGACATAATGGGGAATTGATACCCCATGCTTGGAATGTTGAGCATCTTCGGCGGTATTACTAGTGATATGAGTATTGAATTTATTAATTTTGTAATCTCCTTGTAGCCTCCGAGCATAGTTAATGGAAACCGTTTAGATAAAACACAGTAATTGTTTTTGAGAGATTTGATGGACACAAAATGGGTATGTTTTAAATATGAAAATCGCAAGCGCACGAATCGTATATATAGGATAGAGTTCGTGTAAGCAAGAATGTCGAACCCAAATGAGTTGTCTAAAATAAAAAAGAAAACTATTTTAAACCAACATTAATAAACTCTAACCTAGCTCCAAAGATTGATGATGGGATATTGTGACAAGAAAATTAAATAAAGACAATATTAAAGAAAAAGACAATATATATAACTAAATTAATAATTGTAAACAAGATGGTAGAAGAAAATTATTAAGTTAATAGAATCCACAAAATATAAGTTCAATAATATTTATAAGTACATTGATTCCCTAGTTTTAGTAATAGTAGAAATTAATTAAACCATCACTTATTCAAATTAGATATTCTATTTAAGCACAAGTTATTATAGAAATATAGGATTTATCTTCACTTTTAAGATATAATTTCAAAGTATTTAATGTGAATAAATCGAAAGAAACAACAAATAAATCAATGAATATTATTTATAAGGAAAAACATAATATTTTTGTTCTAAGCATTTGATGTGCACAATTTAATGACACACCTTAATCAAAGAATATTATGATTTTGCACTAATGAAGAACAGAGTGTAAATATGTGATAACAATAAAAAATACATGATATTTAAGATGAAAGAAGATATTTGAAGAAGAAATATCCATAAACTTTGTTGCACAAATGAGAAATCAACATACAAAATAAATACTATCTAGTTACATATTGTTTCATCACTACCTTAATAATCTTAAAAAAAATTAGAAACTCATAACTATAATAGAAATTATAACAAAACAAAGAGAATACATACTTGAAAAATGCTCTTCAAAAACACTAAAATGGAGGAGAGAATGGTAGAAAAAATGATGGTAAAAAAAAATTAAGCACCAAAAAATCATCTTGAAATTCCATATTTATTGCCAAAATGAGAGTATTAAAATAATCAATTTAAATTAATTAAATTGATTAAATTAACTAAATAAAGTAATTATGGCATGTAGAGGTAAAATTTAGGGTGTAATGATGATTTTGTGGTGAAATATGTGAAAAGTTGGGTAAAAAATTAGCATTTTTGGGCAAAGGGACAAGGGGACAATTGATGGGCTCAAGGAGGAGGCAACTGGGTTTTGGTGGCTGTGGTAGCTAGGCCAGAGGCTTGGAGTAGCAGGGGAGGCACATGGGCCGAAGGCTGGGCAGGGGTACTGCAGGTGGCATGGGCCGTGTGCCTAGGAGGCAGCTGGCGCAGCCGGCCCGTGTAATTGGCTAGGCTGAGGCTGAAGGTAGGCGCGAGCTTGGAGCAGCTTGGGGGAGTCGGGCCTGGGCTGGAGCTTAGGCTTGGGAGCTGGCTTCCTCTTTTTTTTTTCCTTCTCTCTCAAAAATGCCACTTTGGTTCACTTCTTTTAAATTTTTACTTCTTTCATTTTCTTTCAAATAATGCAATATGTTTCCTACAAAATGATCATAAACTAAATTAAAATTAAAAATTTTCACTAATAAAATATACCATATAAATTCCATTAAATTATTAATTAAAATTTAATTTACATAACATTTAATTTTAATAAAATTACATTTTTAGCATTCAATCTAACAACACTAATTTAGAATAATTAAACTACAACATAATAAAATAAAATATCTATACAAACATATAAGAATCTAGAAAAATACAATAAGACTAATAAATTCAAAATTACTGAAAAACTTAATAAATCAATTGTTGTATAAACTTAATAAATGAGTTTATGATACATATGTAGATTTGCTTGTGTTTTCTTTATTATTGTTGTATTTGTTTGTACTTCTTTAGTGGGGTTTTAGCTCATCCCATACTTTCCCCATTTCAGGTAGACAATAGGGTTTCTCCATGGCACGCACAATGATGTGGGAAGTTCTTATGTCTAGGCATGTATGACACGGGGTATTCTATGAGCGATTAACGATCAAGATGAGCACCAAGAATAATTAAGAACTTATGTTCTGGTTTATGTTTTTAATTAAGTTAGTGGGACTTATTATTTTACTTTATTTTCAAAGACTCCATAAAGACACAATATTTTTATTTCAAACTATTGGGCCCAAAATTCATGTTTTATCAAGGCACCATTGAACCTTTTCTCACAAAATGATATTTTTCTAATAAATATGAGTAGAGAGACACTTTTATAAAATAGTAGATTAGGGCTTTCTTACATCATATATTTTATTTTCTCTTTTAATACCAACAATTGGTACCATAGCAGCCTACATATATATATATATATTAAATGACCTGTGGATTTCTTGCATTGTGGATATCTAACGCAAGGTGTGTTATCGACGGATGGAAACAAAGCTAGGACCCTTCAGCGGCAGGTTGCTAGGTATATCCTGGTCTATGGAATCTTGTACCGAAAGGGATACTCAATGCCACTCCTCAGATATATTTCGAAAGAGAAGGCCAAAAAATTGATGAAAGAGGTCCATGAAGGCTTTTATGGGGACCATGCTAGGGGGCAGAGCTTATAAAAAAAGATCCTAAGGCAAGGATATTTCTGGCCAACGATGAATGAAGACTCGATGGAATTTGTGCGGAGGTGCAACAAGTGCCAGAGGTTCTCCAAAATTCCGCGAGCGGCCCCTAATGAACTAAAACAGATGCAAAGTCAGTGGCCATTTGCAGTCTGGGGTATAGATTTAATCAGATCACTGCCCATAAGAAAGGGCGGCGTCAAGTATGCCGTAGTGGCCGTCGATTACTTCACTAAATGGACCGAAGCTGAGACACTTGCAACCATAACGACCAAGAAAGTGCTGGATTTCATGATCAAGAACATCGTGTGTCGCTATGGATTACCAATAAGGATTGTCTCAGACAACGACACCTAATTTGATAGTGATATGTTCACAGATTTCTACGAGCGACATGGAATTATCAAGAGCTTTTCTTTAGTCGCTCATCCTCAAGCAAACAGACAAGTCCATGCAGTCAATAAAATGCTAAAGGATACTCTAAAGAATAGACTTGAGGAAGCGGAGGGGCATGGCCAGAACGATTGCCTGAAGTCCTTTGGTCATACAGAACTTCCCATCGATCAACAACAGGTCATACTCCATTCTCTTTAGCTTATGGATATGAGGCTATGTTGCCTGTCGAGTTAGATCCGCCATCACATCGGAGAATGACGTACGATCAAGGCTTTAACAGCCAGCTATTGATGGAATCTCTAAATTTAATCGATGAAAAGCGTGAGCAAGCCCAACTCCGAGTAGCAGCTTACCAGCAAAAGGTCACCCGGTATTTTAATTCTAAAGTACGTGAAAGGAAATTCAATGTCAGAGATCTAGTACTCCGAAGGGTTTTCCTCAACACCCGCGACCAGGCCGCTAGAGTACTCAGAACTAACTGGGAAGGGTTGTACCAGATTGAAGAAGTCCTCCATCCAGACACTTACAAACTTGCTCGCTTAAATGGAGATCTCATTCCTCACTATTGGAATGGAGAACACCTGCACAAGTACTATAAATAAACAATTCTTCTTAAAGAATTGGTTTGTATTAATTTTACTTTTTACAAGTTATGAAAAAGGGTTGGTCATTTTATGTGACTGATTGCTTATAAGTGTAAGATCATTTCGGTGATCACTCGTATAGACCCGATTTGTCCATTTATTACGAGAAATATAAGGGACTGTGCGCAGCCAGTCTTTCATGCCAAATTATTGTATTTATTACAAGTATTTGCTCATTACGTGTGTTGTTTTGCTATATTACCGTTCTAAATACTCTACTACGAGCAGTAATGTTCGAACATGTTTTGGTCAAGGCAAGTGACTGAGGACCTAAAGCTCCTCAATCACTTGGGGGGACATATAAGGCATCTAGTAAGCTAAGCATATCGACAGGTATGTATACACACGAGAAAAATAAGTGAAAGCATGCTACGGTACTAAGAGTATTTTTCAAAATTTTGTATTTGGTTAAATTAAACCAAAGTATTATGCTAAGTTCGGTCATGCGAACATATGTTATGATAAAATGAAAATATTATAATATCAAAAGGAACCCCTTTACACCACGAGCAGTAACTGCTCGGATGTAATTGTTTGTTAAAAGGAAAAAAGCTGCCCATGCAGCAGTAAAAATAAAAATTGTCTTTACATCATGACCCGTAGGTCGTGTATCTACAAGATAAAATTAAAAACAAAAATACTACAAGGCAGGAGGGTCTTGTGGATTTTCGTGGTTGACTGCAGCTTCGGCCTCATTATCTGTGCCTTCAACGCCAGTGGCCAAGGAGATTTCCGGCGAGGCTTGGATCTTCACTCTCTCTTCTTCTACCAAGCAAGTAACGCACTAGGATATTTCTGTTTGCCTCATGCGCTCGGAGAGATAGCTGAAATTTTCCCCTTGATTGTGCTTCCAGAAATCATAGAAGCACTTGGACGTGGCGCCCTTGTACCTCTCAAGATTGCTAGCATTGGTTTTCTCTAGCTCAATGATGTGAGCCTCCAACTTTTCAGCCTCCTACCTACTCTCGATCAGGTCCACCTTGAGTCTTTTGGCTTCGCAAAAATTGATAAGGTGAGACTATTTGTACTACGCCTTTGCCTCGATAGCTTTGTCCAGAGCAGCCTGCTTCTCCTTTATCCTCAGCCAGCGTATTTTTCTCCTCGAGCAATGCTGCATTTGCCTTCTGAGCTGCCTCAAGCTTCTCGACATATTTTGATTTGATGGCCTTTAGCTCCTCAGAATGTCGTCGCTCAGATGCTTTGGATTGCTCGGTGACGACCCCAGAGCGGAGCCGGCTGGCAGTTACGGTCAGCATTGCTTGCGATCAGAACCAAAGATTAAAATGACTATAATAGATAAAAAGGTTGAGTCTCAACAAGAAAAAACAACTTACACTGGCTGGTTCTTTTAGGGCGCAGTTCAGAATCTGGTCGACCTCCATCGACTCAGTCCCAGCCATGGCTTCACGGCTGCGCTCATGCCTCAGGATCCTTGTAATCCTGTCCTTGGCCAATCTTAGAGCGCGACTCGTTATGTCGTCCCCTGTTGGAGCATGGGCAGCTGGCTGAGACTGTTCAACTGAAGCTGGTGGGGAAGGGGTCGACCCGACCAGTACAGACGAAGTTTGCTGCTTGACGGGGGATGGAGGTGGTGTTGTATTTTTTGAAGGATCAGCCGCTGGAGGGTCTTCAGTGCGATCCTTCTTGGCCAGAGGATCTTTGTTGCACTCCCCGTGATGCCTGCTGCTCGCCTTTTTCTTGCTCGTAGGAGCATCAGGCGAACTACAGAATTCGAACATGTCATCGGATGCCATGTCTGCAAGAAGGAAAGTAGACGAATAGTGAGATAGTATAAATAAATGAGTGTGCTATGTAAGAAAAAGAAACAAAGAAATTTGCAAGTAAAATACACGAGCTATCATTACTGGTCGCTACATTATATACTCTATTAGTGTTATATTCACGCTCTGGCATGAAGAAGTCTGAATCTAAATTGGGAGTGTACATAAAGTTGCCGTCCCCGACAAATAAGTGACAGGGAATTGCCAAAATATCTAAGAGCAAGAGATCAATACCGTTCTCATCCGAAGACTCGTCGATAGGCGCAAGGGGTTCAGAAGCTTTCTTTTTTCCCTTTCCCGAAGGGGCAGGGGGCACGGCTGCTCGCGGGGTGCTGGAGGGTTCCCTGACTGTCACACTAGTTATTCTCCTCTTTTGAGGTTGCGACACATCTTGGTGCTGCTCGGGAATTTCCTCGCCAGTGGCACTCCCCGTTGTGGACTCCTTCACGTCCTGGTGAGGTGCCAAAAGCCCGACCAGTCTCATGTATGCCTCAGTGACTAGCTGTTTGACGCTCTTCTCTACGTTGGACATGTTGGCCAGTAGCGCGTCTCGAAGCTCCATTTCTGGAGTAGGAGCTGGTCGCAGCCATGGACCTGAAGAAAGCTAAATTTCTAAGGAAAATATATGACCAAGAAAACGAAGAAGTTACCTCCTTGGGTGAAGGCTAGGTTGTTGGCGACTAGGTCGGTAGTTAAAAAGTACTCCTGGAAGTACTTTCCTACATTAGACTTGTAGTTAGTCCCACTGAGGAAGGTGCGGGTCATTTCCTGGTGGCAAAGATGAAAAAACCCTGTATTTTCTTGGTTGGGGTTGGATTTGAGGTCGAATAGGTAGTTGACCTCATGTGGCGTAGGAACAAGCCACTTCTTATGACTGTAAAGGATATAGAGTCCGAAAAGAATTCTATACCCGTTAGGGGTTATTTGGAAAGGAGCAACCACAAAATAGTTGGCCACTCCTTGGAAAAAAGGATGGAGAGGCAAGATCTCTCTTGCCTCAATGTGAAACCGCGACCAGGCGCTGAAGGAGCCTCTAAGCAGGTTTGCCTGTTGGTCTCTGGTGGGAAGGAATAAATTAACCTAGGAAAGTCCATACTTTCTAAGGAAATTATTTATCATCCTAACAGTGATTGTGGTAGGAGAAGCAAGGTACCGTTCAACTTCTGGTCGAATGGCGTTTCAGAGTTGGGCTTGATTTTTGATTTCTGGGTCAGGAGTATTTTCTTCTTGACCACTGGTCGAAGGAATTTCATCCCGAGGAGCAGGCTGATTTGAAGGAGGAGTGGATGGTTTCTTTTTCTGGGCTTTGGACTTTACTCGACCCATGTTTTGAGGTGGGGTTGATGGGTTGTTTGGGGTGATACGAGAGAAAGGGATCTCTGGAATTAGCTGTGACGGTTGTTCCTCGTCCTCAGGCAGTTGGGCCAGCGGATCTACGGCCTAAAAACTTGTGTTTAAAAGTTGGAATAATGTTGCTCGTGTATAAAAGTTAAGCTTTTATACGACCATCAACATTCTGACAAAAAACACTGCATTTCAAGCGAACAGTTTGGAAAATGGATTAAAAAGTAGAAGTGAAAAGTTTCTCAGGAAAAACTTTTCGACTCTGAAAAGGCGGGAAAAACCCAGTTTTTTCTACATGCTTAGAAATCGAATTTTTACTTCGATTTCACGCCCTAAGTTAAATATCCTGACTACCAAACTAATTCCTAACCCCACCAGAGTGTCTTTTTCCCACCATATTAAATATCGATCAATATACCCATTTATCCAAAAATAGTGTCTGTCAAGAACATGCAAGAACCAAGGATACGAAATAGATAAAAGATATATTGCATGGCACTTCAATGACTGAAAATGTTGACAAGCTTACTTGGAGAAAAGGATGAAGCGAGTTTCTGAGACACTAAGTTAGTTGGCTGGGCAGAAACTCCGTGGATCGTCGAGTTCGTCTGAAATTTCTGGGTTTTCCACGCCTGGTTCTTCAGTGTTCTTGAGGAGAAAGTGAAAAGTAAAAAGTAAAAATTGATCTTGGGGGATTATTTATATTGATCATGGAACTGTAAAAGATGTAATCATGGAATTACTTTTTTCAAATCATAGGGAAACACAATAGCCGTTAGACAATTTCTTGGAAATTGAAAAGACATGATTGGTTGCCTTTTTCGAAAATGCATGGGCGGCTCTGATAGATTTGGTGGGGTACGCGAAGGGTCAGTTTCCTAAGTTTACTTTATGCCGGTCGCAGTAAAATAAACTTGGGGGGAAAATGTTTACCCAAAAATGGCTTTTGATGACGTGGCAAGAATTTCTCACACGTGGTTGACATGTGGCAGCGTCAAAGTGAAGAGGTGTTGTAAGGCTATCGACCAGCTCCTTGTTGCTTCATCAGATCTCATGATTAGATGCGACCAGCCTGGTTGCATGCTTCGGTTTACTTCCTTTAAAGATATGTAATATTGTAATAGCTACATTTATTATTTCCTCTTTATTGCCTTAATACGCTGATATTAAGGATGATTAAGGGCCATTGGCCCATGTAACCCTCCATGAGCCTATAAATATGCATGAGAGGGCTCAAGGAAGGGAATTTTGAACCTTTTTCTGAATACTCATAGCAAGAGCGTAAGTGTGATTATCCACCATTTTGTTGTAATTCTCCTAAGGCTTGTGAAACTCAAGAACCCTAGTTCTTTGATCACGACATTGGGATTCAAAATCAATAATAACACTAAGTGGACATAGGTTTTTACCACATTGTTGGGGCCGAACCTCTATAAATCATTTGTGTCATTTCTTTACCATTTGATTCCATTCTTGATTGTTTTCTTATTTCTTTGTTGTTAATCTGACTCCGTGTCCTTGGCCAAATCAAGGGTCAACAGGTATCAAGTTATATTTTTCAACAAGTTAAGACTCATGTGTTGATCAATGATATTTTCAAATACTAGGCATAAAATGCAAGGATTAAGCTAGTGTTAGGTTACTCTTAAGCCTTTGATGGACAAGCTATATCTCTATAGGTACCAGGTTACATTTTTCAATAGTAATCATGACTCATGTTTGAACAATGATAATTTCAAATACTAGGCATAAAATGCGAGGCATGTAGCTAGTGTCTGGTAAATTTTTAACCTTTGATGGATAAACTATTTCTTTGCAAGTATAAGGTTACATTTTTCAATAGGAATCATAATTCACACGTTTGATCAATGGTAATTTTGAGTATTAGGTTACTTTTTTTTAATGGAAGTATTAGTTCACTTTATTCACCATAAAATGCAAAGCTGGTAGCTAGTGTCAGGTTACTTTTCAAACTTTGATGGACAAACTATTTCTCTACACCTATCAAGTTACAATTTTCAATACGGATCAAGTAACATATATTTCATTAATGATATTTTTAAGCACTCGGTATGTAACGCTCTGGGTAACCAAGACCATTACACTGTGTGTTTAGAATAGTGCAAGACCATCTAATCAGATCATTTGAACATAAATGTATTTTCTAAAGTCAACTGATAGGTTAGGGTTAAAAGATTTTGATCGTAAGCAGTTAATTTTAATTAAAACAAGTATTTACATGGTGGAAAAACAACCCTCAAAAGTTGGTACAACAAAATCCAGTCTAAATGGCAAAATATAGTTTAGAGCTTTAGTTCCTGTAACTCCCTCAGCTGTGGCGGTCGAACAATTGTCGATGTACACTCGACCCCCAAAGCTCTCCAACTCATGGTTGGTCCAACTTTCCTTTGCCTTTACCTGCACCACGTAGCACCCGTGAGCCAAGGCCCAGCAAGAAAACTAAATTCAACAAGCATAGACAGTAACAAAGCATGCATATCAAATCAGATCAATCAACTCAGTTAATCAACAGAGTATAAATGTTAAACTAGGCAATGATAAACATACACTTTCAAAAATATAACTCATTCTTTAATACAAATGTTCAGGTGTTGGCGCTCTTATGCTAAGCCCTTTGATTATTTAGCTAATCCCGACTCACTTATGCCGAGTTGCATTCAGTACGCTTATCACCAGCCCCGACACCCTTAGGTCATACTCATATTAAACATAACAATAATAAAAATTACAGAACACATATGTTCAATTACAGGGAATCTCACAACCACATGGGTGTAGTTTTCTTACCTCGAGTCCCGAGCGATGGATAAAGAATGATTATGAGCACCATCCTCAGTCTTGAGCCTTAGTGGTAACCTGTCACAGTAACAATGGATAACTATCAAATTCTAATCCAATTAAATGTTTTGGAAACCAATAATAGCCTCCGGGACCTCAAATTCTACTAAACTAGGTAGTAGAATTTGTCCCGAGTGCTTAGGTTTCAATCCCCGAGCCTCGCTAAGCCTAAATACAACCCTAGGCTAGAATTGTCTAGGCGGGCCATGACCTGGCCTTGGGGGTCACGACGCACCTCAAGTCAGAGCCTCTTGCTTCTGGGGGGGGGGGGGGGGGGGGCTGCGACTTGCCCCCTAGGGTCATCATACGCCTTCAAGTCAGCAAGCCCACCCAGGGAATTCTAGGCACACGGGTTGTGGCGCCCATGAACTGGGTCGCGACGCCCCCCCCCCGCAAACCCACAATTCCCTAGGTTTCCAGCATTTCTCCCCAACTCTCAACCCCCAAAATCCATCTTTAATATGCACCCCAGTCCAAACCAGTTTCAGATTTAAAATTATCACCTCAAAAACACATCTCAGGTCTATAATAACAATTCAATTCCCCCTAAAATAACAAATTCATAAATCACCGAAACACTCTCAAGCAAAACTAAACCCAACAAAATTCAGCAATTAAAAGTTAGATTCTTACCCCAGTTGATAGCCTAATCTCCTCAGAACTTCTTGACAGGTCCTATCTTTGATTCCCCAAGCTCTCTTAACTCAATTTCGAGCTTAATTCCTTGAGTTTTCCTTCTTCAAGCTTCAAGATTTCCTTTAGGTTCTAGAGAGGGAGTGATAGGGAGAGAGAGTGCTGAGAGTCCCCCTTAATAATTTTGGTCTTTTCCTAAAGGTTCTGAGTATATCCTTAGCCCAAAGATATAAATACCCCTTAAACTAACTCATCTTCTCATTGCCCCTTAAGGGCATAATGGTCATTTATCTCGATTCCTGCTATTTCCTCGAGTCATCCTACAAATCCCCAATTAATCTCGGCATGCCCAATTAATCACCCATATAACTACCCATTACTCAATAAATTCCAAGTATACATTGAACTTACCCCTAAGCTCACCCCGAGTCGGGTATTAAACCCCACTGTAACTATTCTGCTAATTCGCTCACAAGGCTCGCCTCGAGCTATATACTGCAAATATATCCACATAATAATGTGGTCTTAATCATTTAACTCACATAATCACATTTATGCCCTTAGTCGGCCAAAATTAAAGATAAGCCCTTATAAAAAGGAACGGGCCTACATGCATATAAATATATTCATATCGTCATACATATCATGCATGCCACATAATCACGCATTTAATCAATTAATCACACATATATCCAATTATGCCCTCCCGAAACTCTAACATGGGAACTAAACCCTATTAGCATTTTTGGGTCATTACACGGTAACTTTATTTGGGATACAAATTATTAGTCCAATCCCAATATTTTCATAAAAATCATAAATACTTAAATGACCTATGCAATTGTTATTTCTTATTGCACACCTTTGATAATAAGATTGAAAGTTTGCAATGAAACTATTAACAAAAAAATGGCATAAAACATATGGACTTAGGTCACTAGCTTTTTTGCTAACAACTCAATAAAATAAAGCTTAAAGAAAAGAAGATTGAACACCAGATTTTTACCTGGTTCAGGTTGTGAATCAACCCTAGTCCACGAGTCACTTGTGTAAGGATGATAAGAACTTACAAAGCTCAAGTTCTCTTGGGGGTTTCAAGCAACGTATGGGCTCACTCTGAAACTAGAAAATTGGGGGGGGGGATCCTTTACAATGTGTTTGCTAGCCCTATTTATAGAAAACTGAGGCAATTAAGCTCATTAATTGGAGCTAATTACAATTATTATAACTTAATGGGGATTTGTTACATAATAAATGAACATTCTTCTAGTAGATGAGCTGGTGGGCTCCACGGTATCTTGGTGGGTCCATTGTGAGGAATGTCAGCCCACTAATTTGTTGGGGGAAATGTCTCTAACACTGTGAGAGTGGTAGCTACACATTTTCCCATGGCAAGTGGCATTTTGGTGTATCCATTTTTCCGTTTGTATGGAATCGACACCACGATCCATGTAACAGTGGGTGTCAAAATGTTGTCTGTGGTCTAAGGTCGCTGTACTTGACACCTGGCTATCCTTCTCTTTGGTTGGAGGTGTAAAGACTTAAAAATACGAGACAAAAAATAATGCAGAAAATATCTTTTTCAATATAAACATGTCCTGAAAATTCACGTAATTTAAAAAAAAAAAAAGGAAAGTTGTGTGCACACACTTAATCAATTACTTATGTGCTTAAACATTTAAAGTAAACATAAATAGTTTAAATATAACAACGAAAACATTGTTATCCCCAAAATACATTTTCTCAAAATATTCCCCAAAGGTCGAGCCACATGTACACTCCCGCAAGCACACTCTAGCGCTCACTGCTTCTCTTTGCCCTTGCACTTACCTACAACATGAAACAACTAGGTAAGTGACAATGCTTAGTAAGTTGAACCTTACAGCATAAAATCATAAAAGTAGACAAGGGTCAATGACCAAGACATTGACTAGAAATCAAACCACTTATAGAATTAGGGTTCTGGATAAATCCAGACCCTAAATAGAAAATTCAAGAACGCCTAAGCGTCACGACAAACTTATGGTTATGCCCACTTGAGATAGTCAAATCAACCTTGAACGCAAAAAATCCCAGATCAAGCATAAATATATAGGAACAATATTCATAACAACAATTCTAGAAGCCAACTTAAGAGTTGCCAATAAAGTCGGGGCCTTTGGGCGCTCTCTTAAAAAAAAAAAGAAAAAAGTGGAGACTTACCTCTCAGCACTAATAACGCTGCCCTAAATCCCCAACAAGGGTAAAATTCATGCTACTTAGGGCATAAATACTCTCAGGAGTGTAACAAGAGTTACACGAGCTCATCGAGACTTCTAGGTTTTAATAGTATGCTCAAACCATAGCTAGATTTCACGTACTTGAATTGGATTGATAAAAATTATCACGGACATGAACTGAATTGATAAAAAATTTCAAGGATTTGAACCAAATTAAAAGAATATCAAAGGCAGAAATCGTCTACACTTTGCAACGAGGTACCTACCGCACAATCCCAAAAAACGTCTAGTGTAATATCATTGTCATTGTCTCTAGTTCATCCCCTTCTCACAACTAGTGTAATATCCTATTTCTAACAATCAATACACTAGTACGTTCCATGTTGTAGCTAGATAAGTCAAAGGTTGACTTACTTGGATTCATTTCCTCCGAGCGTAAATCCTTAAACCATAGCTACACCCTAATTTTAGCCAATACTGTAATTCATACAGTATACTCAGATTAATTACGATAATTAAGTTATCAATAAAACTTCTGGGCATTTTAGCCAGGAGACTTTACCAGCTTACGTGGAACTCTGATCCTTCTTAAAGTGTTCCACGTGTCACTCAAAGAAAACACGAACAAGATTTGCCCCCTAAGTCTTCACTCGTCCTCGGGCAGTGGAGACTTTAATTGAGAGGAGCATTCGGACGATTCGTACACGGGTCGAGACCATTGGGTGTCCATGAGGCCTGGCATTTCCAAAAAGGAGGGTGCCACATGTCGGCTCCCTATTGCCGGATCCATAAATCAATGTCATTTAATGAGGGTATTTTCCATACCCGAGACATCCTTTTACCTTTTCGAGTACAATTCTCGCCTTGATTTGTGTGACCTTCAGATCATACTTAAGTACCTACTCCCTAGGTAATCAATGACTTATATTGAATTTCTTTTTTCTCGCGTCTTAGGTTATAACATCAAAATTTTGCCTCCCATACACTTTTTCATCTTTTGGATTCAAGATTTTCTGATCCCAAAGCAAATAACCTCCATTCATAGAGATCCCATTTTACACAATCCTGAAATTCTTCGTCGACAATCCTGGAAGGTTGGAGAAGACATTGATATTTCTCTGTGAATCAAACACACTACATCCATGTTTGAACTTGCCTTAGCACTTAGCGACACTACATATCGAGTAAGTATTCACCATTGGTTCTCGATTTTTTGTTTATTGCTTGTTCTGTGAATCTATGTGTGTGTGTCTGGGTTCTTGTTTTAGGTTAATGAATCCATTAGGATTAGAGGTTATTTTGCCTCATGTTTTCCCTGCTTTGTGCCTTTGCTGTTGTCAATAGCGGTTGTAAGTGGTTGTTCTTGCATTTTGGGTATCAAATTTGTTTCTGGGAAATTCCCATATTCTAACTGTGTTCTTGAGCTTGCTATGGTGTCTTCAGGGTCACTTTGGTGCTCCAGGGGCACTCCCTTCTATTTTTTTTTTAGAAATTTCTCCTTCTTTTTTCTATCCCTCAACAATTCTCTTATGGTGTTCTCATGTTTTGGCCACTTTTCTATGGGTCAAAATGCTAACTGCTTTGTTTTGTTTCAAATGTCTAATGAGCTGCAAAAGTTGCATTGACACAAATTCTACTCTTTCAATAGAGAGTTGGAGACCATGGCTTGAGAACAAGGAGGACGGGAACTTGAGGAGGCTTGTGCTTTGGTGTAGTTGGCAGTGGGTGGAGAGGCCGACTGTGGTGGTGTTCCATTTGACAGAGGCAGTGTTAAATATTACTCCTATCCCCATGCAACGATGCGATACAAGGCCTCAAGATTCGAGGCGGAGAAGATCCCGAGTAAGTTGAAGCACCTGAATGCCTTGGCCAGCATCATGTCCCACTACAAGCTTGGGGCCGAGGACTTTCTTATCCGTCTATGCCAAGAGACGAAGAGGGCCCATCCCACTATCTACGGGCTCAGGGCCTCGAGCCAGTCGTACCACTAGGCGAGAGCAGCTCTTGAATTTTTTGAAGTACATGGGGGTTGCTCTCTTTCAGCTGTCCCCAAATGGCTACAGAGTCCTCGCTGGCCTGTATGTTTTGTATAGGCGTAGGAATTGGCCTGAGCCTTCTTCGGCACAGAACATATATCTCTATAGCTTCCGAGCATGCCCCAAGAAGTAGTGAAGTGATAAGGATGGGTATTATACCCTCACGAAGTATTTCCATATCACTTACATGGCTCCTCACTTGAACGAAAGCCATGCACAGGATTATAAGGACTACTTTTTTACAAGTGGCTTCACTCTCTGGACCAACCCCACATTGTTCCTGGACTTCTCCGGGGTTGGTAAGTGTATCAACCTTTGAGATTTCCTTCTCCAATTATTGCATAACTTTTTATATTTAGCTACTTCATTTCGTTTAGGCCCTTTTTGCCACACCCTATTTGTCCAAGCTTTCTAGGATTACTTGCAGGCGATGTCGGAGCCTCCGAATGTGGAGCTGAAGTTAAGCCAACTGGTGACGATGGAGAACTTAGTTGATGTAGGGATTTTTTGGAGGGATTAGTGCATTAGCAACCTAGATATGATACATTTTCGGAACTCCACAAAGTCACAGGCACAAGCTGAGGCCCATATTAATTACATCAATAGATTGGCTCGCTACCAGTATAATTAGTAGTTGGTGGATGAGTTCCTTGAGAACTCTTGGGCCATTCGGGCAACCCAAGAAGCCCATCTAGATCAGTAGTAGTTAGTGGACTCGAGCACGTCTGGGTTTCTCTGTCGCTCCTCAGGTGCTGCCTCACCTCACACCATTGCTGGACTCGGGAGGAATTTCAAGACTACCTGGATTTGATCGACTGATACCTCCACCACCCAAAGAGACGACTTCCTCATCGCAGTTTTGTCCCCCTCAATGATTTGACTTCTTTCCAGGCGAGGTAGTTCTGACAATATAAAACTAACACAACTCAAGAGATGGGGAGGCTCATGAGGGAGTTCGCACACTCGATGCTTCACCTCGAGGAGTCTTCCAATGGTGAGGATTCCCGAGAAGCCCATGTGCTAACACTTGTTTCTTCTCCTTGCAAATCATATGGGGTTGGCAGATACAACCTGTGCTTCCACGAGATTGGTCAAGGGACCAAGCCGATTCGAGGCTGGAGGATCCCAAAGGCCCCGTGAAAGGTGGAACCTTCTCGACCCCCTAAGAGGCAGTGAGTGTCATCGGCTTCCACTGAGGGGCCTCGGGAAGTAGTGACTCTCGTTTTTGAGGTGTCTTCGGGCGAATCACTCCTCGAGGACGGAGAAACTGTGGATGAGTTCATAGCTGCTGAAGTTCTAAAACCTTTGGAGGTTCCAACTGTGAAGGTGTCCTAGAGTTGGAGGCTCCACAGACTTCGGGGGTGACGACTCATTCCCGCCTGTTGGTGTACTTGAAATGCTATGGGGGGGAGGGGGGAGGGGTACTCCTTGAGAGATTCAAGCGATGGTGGAGCATGTTGATGCTCACCTGGAGGAGGGTAGCTAGTCCCTCCATGCCACATATGACTATCTCTATCAGCTTAAGCCACCAGGGGAGAGGCCTTTGGAGGCCCCTATAGGCTGGACTCAACTGGGGAGTTTGTTCACCAACAAGCTCGGCGATTTTGTCACTCCGATGGTTGCGGAGCTTCTCTAGGGTTAGCTCCGCAATGTGCGATCTGACTGCCCACAACTTTTCCTAGCTAGGTGACGATAATGAGGCTTCTCTCATATCCTCCTGATGTTATGCCACTGTCTGTCTAATTACACTTCTGCGCATATTAATCAAGTTTCTTTGTATTTGTGGCATTGTCATACTTAATTTTTTTGTCTTTTCAGTCAGTTTCGATGGTCCAGAGGCTTGAAGATCTCATGATGGAAAAATCTTACGAACTCCAGTGGTCCCAGGATAGATTCGCTGCAATTGAGGCCCAGGCTAAGTCATCATTAGAGGAGCTGGCCCAACTGAGGGCAGCCTTGGAGGTGAAGAAGACCCATTCCCAAGAGCTCGAGGGAGTGTCCACAAAGGCAGCCAAGGAGACTAAAAATGCTTGGGAGGAGGCCAAGGTTCCAAAGGAAGAATCTGACAAGGCCCAACAGGCAGCCACCAAGGCCTAAGAGGAAGCCAACCAAGCCCTGGAGGAATCTTCCATAGCCTGTGGAGAGGTTGCTCGTGCAGTTTAAAAGGCTCGATTGGTAGAGGAAGATGCTAAGTTTGCTAAAGGAGAAGCCTCTTGAGCAACATAGGAGGCAGACTCTCTCTGAAGGTGTATCAAGTCGCATGTTCCGAGGTAGAGACCCTCAAGAACGAGGTTGACGACATTGCTGAGGATGCTTTTTACATGACTTGGTTTCACAAACAGGATATAGAACTCAGTTTTACTGGAGAGGTTGATTCTACTTGAGCATTCTTCGAGGAGTGCCTTCGGGCAACGACCGCCATTGCTACTGATGCAGCTGCCAAGGATGCTAGTCGGGTCCCTGAGGTTGACCCCATCATAGACCTTATCGAGGAAGTTCCATCAGGGTAAGAATAAGCCTGCGAGCTATCTCTTTGTGGTAAAGAAAAATTTATTTCTCAAGTCCCTAAGAAATATTTTAAATGTTCTTTTTTTATCAATTTCTCTTGTGTTTCATATTTTTAGCCTTTATCTTGCTTTTTACACTTACATATAGTGTCTAGTAAAAATGCAATGTTGGACATACAAAATACAAGGTTTTATCAAGTCCCTTATGTAACTCGCTATTACTACAGACTTAATTTCACCTTTATTTATCCACTATGCTCGTGGGCCCAAGTTTAAGACTTCTCGGGACTTGTTTGCCCAAGTTTAGGCAACTCAGGACTTGTGTGCCCTTCAATTTTAGGTTCTCGGGAACTTATTGTTGTTTCTCAGGCTTACTTTTGCAATTTAGGGCTTTAGATATCTCGATGCTAGATGAACTCCAAGGTACCTCATATAGGTTCCTCAAGGTGAGATTTTTAGGCTTGTTGACTCTCACAAGCTTTGTGACACTAGGTTTACTCAAAGGTACTCCAAATAAGTTCCTCTTATTGAGTTCCCTAGGTCTTACTTCACTAGCAGTCGTTCTCGCGGGGTGACTATGCTTATTGTAATGCCCTACTTCCGTAGAGTGGTTACTAAGTGAGTATAAAACGTGCAATAAACTCGCTAATCGAGGTTTTAAGACAAAAGTGTAATTAAATCATAAAAAAAGTTACATAATTTGAAAACATATCCATTCATTGAAAATTATAAAACGTTAAACATCTGGAATCCCAAAATACTGTTTAGAAATATTTACAACTCAAAAATATAACTAAAGTTGACTAAACGAAAAAATTAGGTTTAATACAAGCATCTCCCAAAAATACCCCTGGCCGTGGCAGCCAGGCATGCCAAACATGTATGCATCGCCTCACGCTCTCCGTACTCATGGTTGGTCAACTTTCCCCTTGCCCTTACCTGCACCATAGAGCACCCATAAGACAAAGCCCAGCAAGAAAAATCACACAAGCAGATAACATATGCATATAAATCATTCAACATATAATCAAGCCGTCAATAGGCTAAACACATATGGCCATGCCATTCAAGGTGCTTTACCAGGCTCTGGGTTCACGGTTTACACCGTGAGGATATCCCAGGTATCCTATAGGGTCTCGCCCTGGCAACTCACACTCCGTGTGCTAAACGCTGCTCCCGGCTGTAATGCCTCGAATTCTCCGATGTGGTTTAATGGTGGGATTAGTAGGCCGGGAGGGCCATACTTGTTTAATTATGCCATTAAAGGATATTATGCATGTATATTTGAATTATATTATAATATGATGTTAAATGCATGCATGTGGGTCCACATGTTTAATTATAGGGGTGTGATGGTAATTTGGCCCGTTGAGGGTATAATTGTATAATTGTATGCATGTCGATGATATGTGTCGAGACCACATTATAATGTGGGTTTGTTCAAGCAATTCAGCATGAGACGATCTTGGATTATTGATTAGCGGTTTAGTCACAACAGGTTTAAGTGCGGGGCACGGGTTGAGTCTCAGGGAAATTTTAATGATTAGAGTGTTACCGTGTATTAAAGGGTAACAGGATGTGAATTATTGGAGTTTGAGATTATTGAGAATAGCGGGAGTTGAAGAGCGTTAGTTATGATTAACGAGATAGGAGGAAAATACCAATTTTGCCCTTGGGAGCCTTTAGAAACTTTAAATTACCCTAGGGGTAAAATGGACATTTCACCCTTAGGATAGATATATCTAGTGTTGACTGAAAGAAGGAAGTAAAAACAGAGTAAGTTTCCGAGTTCTCCCATACCTTCTTCTCTTCACCTTTCTTTGTAATTTTTGAACCAATTTTGAGGATTCAAGCTTAGGAAGCAAGCCTTGGGAGTTTGGAAATGTGTTCCACCATTGAAGAGCATCATAAGCTGAGCTTTGGGTAAGTTTCTATCCATAGAATTCTCTGGTTTGCCCTGTTTTGGTTTTGTTTTGCAGCTGAGATTTCTAGGGTGAATACTTGGTTTTGTTGGGAGTTTTGGCTAGGGTTCCTATGCTTGTGATGTTTGGGATGTGTTAGGATGGTTTTTGAGTGCATTTTCCATCAAGAATGGGATTTGGAAGCTTGGGAATCAGGTTGGAATCGAAGGAGTTGAAGAAGGTCGGTTCATGGGAGTTTTGGTATGGAGGTAGCGCTGTAGCGCCCACCCTAGGGTGCTACAACGCTCCTCAGGAGGCTTTCTGGCATGTTGGTGGTTTTGAGTATAGCGTTGGGGTGCTAGGGGTTGAGCGCTGTAGCGCTACCCTGTTCCTTCTAAGTCCCATTTTGAGTGTTTTTAAGGGTTTTTGACTTGGGGTTTCAATCCATAAGGCCCGAGATCGAATCTACTCACCGTGTGGGCATGTTTCGAGGTCTCGAGAGTGGTGCTTAGGTTAAGACCCTATTCATTGTGGATTCTCATTAATGGAGGTTATAATTGGTTGTGATTAGGTAACCGCTAAGGAACTAAAAGATCGATCGTTCTCAGGGGTCGTCCTTATTATATTTCTCGCTCGAACTTGAGGTAAGAAAGCTGCACCCTGTGTATATATGACATGCGTGATTGATATTGAGGCATATTGATTAATAAATGTGGACATGGAATGCATATTAAATGCTAGTGAATATCGATTATCTGTATATGGCACTGACTAGTCAGGGACACTGACCTAAGAGTCAGAAACGGCATGAGCGTCCTGAACGCAGGGCCGAATAAAGATGGGATCTAATCGATATCAGTATTGAATGGCTCTAAGGCATTAACATTGGACCGACCCTAAGGTTGATGAACTTATAAGCACTTGGCTAGTCTAAGACTAGTTATTCAGAGTCAAGGCATATGGCCCCGATGACTGCTTGTCACATGGCTAGGGAACGTTGTTCCATAGTTATGACTCTAGAGTCATGAGGAAGGTTATGTTGGTGACTAATCACCATGCACCTATCCTGTTAAAGCTAGTGAGATGCTCACTTATCTGTTAAGCCCCAGTGATCCTATCGTCACATGGCTAAAGGGTGTTGTCCCCATATTAGTGACTTTTGCGACTGTCACCTATTTGTTTGGACTGTTGGTCCTGAATGATTATTACGGTCATTGTTGATATTATATCATGTTTTATTATGCTTTTCTTACTGGGCCTTGGCTCATGGGTGCTATGTGGTGCAGGTAAAGGGAAAGAAAAGCTCACCCAGCCTTGAGTGGAGAGCTTAGGTGGTGATGTGTACATATGCGGCCGCTTGACCACGACGGCCAAGGCGTTCTCAGAGGAATTAGGGGGTTTACCCTATTTTTGCCCCTTAGGTCAGCGGGGTTGTAAATTTGAAACAGTAATGACTATTTTGTACTGAGAACAACTTGTAAATGTTTTGATTAGCTCTGCAGGGCAGTTTGTAATGAAAAATATCCATTTCCTTTTTATTAGTTTTCCACCTTAACCTGTTAATCATGCTTAGAACACGCTTTTAACCAAAGGACTCGGGTAGCGGGTCAAATTTCTGGTTCACAGTTCACCATAACTGTTCTGGGGCAACCAGGGCGTTACAACTTGGTATCAGAGCAATGCCAAGGTTAGGGTTCCTGTAGACTGGCTGGGCATGTACACACATCACTGAAGTCAAGCTTGACTCATGGTTTGGTAACTATATATATAGTTATATGTATAACTGCTTAAATGTGGTATATATGCTTTACCAATATGTATGAAGGACTATGTTAAACCCGTGCCTGGAAATATTATATTCTCACCAACTGTGTGCTTATTAGTACTGGGAATTGCTGGAACATACTTATAAGTATGATTGATTGTGAACTATTATGTGATACATGTTGGGTGCCAAATGCTATAGACATGTATCTGTTTGTATATCTGTATGACTGTGGAATGTGATAATTGTCTGTTTGTTCTTGGACCGTAAGGCGGCAAGAGGTTTAGTTATTACTACCTGACTGGCCGTATTGATCATTATTTCGGCAAGGTATCAGTGACAGAATTATGAAACTAGGGCAAACAGACACTTCTGCTAGCCAGAGTGATCAGGGCCAGAATAACAATAATAGTCAGGGTTAGGAAAATGACCAGTCTCAGATTCCACAGCCAGCTCCTGTAAACTGGCAGCAGATAGTCAGTGATCTGCAGGCTACTATATTGAAACAAGGAGAAGAGCTTCGTCTCCTGAAACAACAGCAAGGGCCTGCAGTGGCCAGTGGATCAGAGGCACCTCCTGTGTCGGTGCCAGCAGCTGGGCAGCTGCTTGAGGTTGGAAATAAATGGGAGCCTCTTTATGAAAGGTTCAGGAAGCAACAACCTCCAGTATTTGAGGGTAGTGCAGATCCTGCCAAGGCTAAACAATGGATGAGCATGATTACCACTATCCTTGACTTTATGAGGGTATCTGGTAATGAGAGGGTGGCCTGTGCCACTTATATGTTTTGGGAGGATGCCAAAATTTGGTGGGAAGTGATTACCCAGACCAAGAATGTTAATGCTTTGACTTGGGAAGAGTTTTAGACTTTATTTAATGAAAAATATTATAATGATGCTATTAGAGCGACGAAGGCCGAGGAGTTCATTAGGCTACTGCAGGGGAACTTATCAATTACTGAGTATGCCTTGAAATTTGATCGTTTGGCAAAGTTTGCCAAGGAACTGATGCCCACTAATGGGACTAGAAGAGAGAGATTCTTGCAAGGGCTACAACCCAGATTAGCCCGAGATGTACATATCACCACTGTGGTAGGGGTTACTACCTATGCACAGGTGATGGAGAAGGCACTCACAGCTGAGAGTGCGGAGATCAAGATCTGGCATGACAGTGCAGCCAGAAAGGATTTTAGGAGGCCAGGTCCTCCATTTATGGGTTCTGGTAGGGGTGTTGGCTCCAGTGATCAAAAGAGGAAGGTTCCTGACACCTTCCCAGTTCTGGGTCCTGATAGGCGGCCCTGTGGTATTCCTATGGGTCGTCCAAGAGGTAGTGAAGCCTGGAAATCTTATCTTGAGTGCCCCAGATGTAAGAGGCATCACTTGGGAGAATGTAGGGCAAGGGCTTGCTTCTCATGTGGAGCAGTAGGTCATCTTAAAACTGATTGCACTAAGGCAAGAAAAGAAGAACCCAGAAAAGCGGACAGCTTGGCCCCAGCTCGAGTGTTCGTGTTGACTCAAGCAGAAGCTGAGGCTTCTCCCTCAGTTGTTACAGGTCAGCTTCTTAGTGCTGGAACCCCTTATAATGTTTTGATTGATTTCAGTGCAACACATTCTTTTGTTGCTAGTAGTGTTATTGATAGATTGTGTAGACCTTGTGATTTTTATGCTGTGGGGTTTGGTACCTTGTTACCCACTGGAGAGTTAGTGGTATCCAGGAGGTGGGTCAGATCTTTGCCAGTGACAGTAGAGGGCAGAGAGTTATCAGTGGATTTAATAGAGTTGGTTATGACTGACTTCGATATGATACTAGGTATGGACTGGTTGGCAAAGTATGGGGCAACTATTGACTGCAGAAGGAAGATGGTCACCTTTGAGCCTGAAGGTGAGGATCCTTTTGTATTTGTTGGTGCTGTGCATGGACCTCGTATTCCTATGATTTCTGCATTGAAGGCTAGGGATTTATTGCAAGGAGGTTGCATTGGATTCTTAGCCAGTGTGGTTGATACCACCCAAGTCGTGCCAGTGAGACTAGAGGATACTAAACTTGTATGTGAGTTTCTGGATGTGTTTCCAGAAGATTTGCCAGGGTTTCCACCGCATAGAGAAATTGAGTTCGTGATAGAATTGGCACCAGGGATGGAGCTAGTGTCTAGAGCGCCTTATAGAATGGCCCCAGTTGAGTTGAAAGAATTAAAAGTACAGTTGTAAGAACTGTTGGACTTGGGTTTTATCAGACCTAGCTTCTCACCTTGGGGTGCACCAGTTCTGTTTGTAAAGAAGAAGGATGGTTCTCTGAGAATGTGTATTGATTACATGGAACTGAATAAGCTGATAATTAAGAATAAGTATCCTCTGCCAAGGATAGATGATCTGTTCGATCAGTTGCAAGGCAAGAAGGTATTCACTAAGATCGACCTTCGTTCTGGTTATCATCAGTTGAGGGTCAAGGAGGGAGATATACCTATGACTGCTTTCCGTACCAGGTATGGGCATTATGAGTTTTTAGTTATGTCATTTGGGTTGACTAATGCCCCTGCTGCATTTATGGATTTGATGAACAGAGTGTTCAAGGATTATTTAGACCATTTTGTGATTGTCTTCATCGATGATATTCTAGTGTATTCTCAGTCAGAATCAGAACATGAGTATCACTTGAGATTGATTCTACAGAGATTGAGAGAACACACACTGTTTGCTAAGTTCAAGAAATGTGAGTTCTGGTTGTCTCAGGTATCTTTTCTTGGACACATTGTCAGTAAGGAGGGGATTAAAGTGGATCCTGCGAAGATCGAAGCGGTCAGAGATTGGCCAAGGCTAAAGAATGCTTCTGAGGTTAGAAGTTTCATTGGATTGGCAGGGTATTACAGGCGGTTTGTGGAAGGGTTCTCAAAGATAGCCAATGCATTGACTGAGCTGACACGCAAGAGCCAGAAGTTTGTGTGGTCAGATAAATGTGAGAACAGCTTTCAAGAACTGAAGCAGAGGTTGATTTCAGCTCCGATCCTGAGTCTTCCAACAAGCCAGGAGAAGTTTGTGATTTACTGTGATGCTTCTCATCAGGGATTGGGCTGTGTTTTGATGCAATTAGAGAAGGTAATTGCTTATGCTTCTTGTCAGTTGAAGGAGTATGAAAAGAGATATCCTACTCATGATTTAGAGTTAGCATCTGTGGTCTTTGCTCTGAAGATATGGAGGCACTATCTCTATGGAGAGAAGTGTGAGATTTATACAGACCACAAGAGCCTGAAATACTTCTTCACCCAGAAAGACTTGAATATGAGGCAAAGGCATTGGCTGGAATTAGTAAAAGATTATGATTGTGAGATCCTGTATCATCCAGGAAAAGCCAACGTGGTAGCAGATGCTTTAAGCCGGAAGGGTCCGGGACAGATTCATGGTATGAGGTTGATAGCCAGAGAGTTAGCTGATGATATGACTAGAGCTGGTATAGAGTTACTGGTGGGCCAGTTGGCTAACATTACGCTACAGTCTACGCTGTTAGAGAGAATTAAGGAGGGTCAGCTGAGTGATCCACAGCTGATCAAGATCAGGGAGGATGTTCTGGCTGGAGTGTCCAGAGATTATTCAGTGTAGGCTTGCTAAGATACAAGGGGCGGATATGTGTTCCGTTAGACACTGCTTTGAGGCGAGACATTCTGGATGAATCTCATACTACACCTTACTCTTTGCATCCAGGCACCACGAAGATGTATCAGGATGTGAGATCGCTGTATTGGTGGCCGGGGATGAAGAGAGATGTAGTAGAGTATGTGGCTAAGTGCTTGACATGTCAGCAGGTCAAGGCTGAGCATCAGAGGCCGGCAGGGTTATTGCAACCTCTGGATATCCCAGAGTGGAAGTGGGAAGACATCACAATGCCAGTGAGGACTACTTATACAGTTGACCAGTATGCAGATCTCTATGTGAGAGAGATCGTGTAGCTCCATGGTGCGCCTAGGTCGATCGTGTCAGATCGGGACCCTACTTTTACTTCCAAGTTCTGGGGGAGTTTGCAGAAGGCCATGGGGACACAATTGAAGTTCAGTACTGCTTATCATCCCTAGACAGATGGGCGATCTGAGAGGACAATCCAGATATTAGAAGACATGCTGAGAGCATGTGTGCTGGACTTTGGTGGATCTTGGAGTAAGTATCTGCCTTTGATAGAATTCTCCTACAACAACAGTTATCAGTCTACCATTGGAGTTGCACCTTATGAGATGCTGTATGGTAGGAAATGTAGATCTCCCATTCATTGGGATGAGATAGGTGAAATGAGATACTTAGGTCCTGAGGCAGTTCAAAGGACCAATGCGGCCATTGAGAAGATTAGAGCTAGAATGCTTACTTCTCAGAGTAGACAGACGAGCTATGCAGATCCCAAACGCATGAATGTGGAGTTCCAGGTAGGAGACTTTGTCTTCCTTAGAGTCTCACCATGGAAAGGGGTGAGAAGGTTTGGGAAGAAGGGCAAGCTGAGCCCTAAATATGTAGGTCCATTTGAGATCCTGGAGAGGATTGGTCAGGAGGCTTACAGGTTGGCTTTGCCTCCGGAATTATCGGCCGTGCATAATGTATTTCATGTTTCAGCTCTTCGGAGGTATGTGCCTGATGTTAATCATATTCTGATCTATGAAGATCTGGAGCTTGAGGTAGATTTCTCCTATGAGGAACAACTTGTCCAGATACTCGACAGAAAGGATAAGGTCCTCAGAAATAAGACGATACCTTTGGTTAAGGTATTGTGGAGGAACAACAAGGTCGAGGAAGTGACCTGGGAGCTAGAGTCAGACATGCAGAATTAGTATCCCAAGCTGTTCAGGTAAATTTCGAGGACGAAATTTCTGTAAGGAGGGGATAGTTGTAATGCCCCAAATTCTCCGATGTGGTTTAATGGCGGGATTAGTAGGTCGGGAGGGCCATACTTGTTTAATTATGCCATTAAAGGATATTATGCATGTATATGTGAATTATATTATAATATGATGTTAAATGCATGCATGTGGGTCCACATGTTTAATTACAGGGGTGTGATGGTAATTTGGCCCGTTGAGGGTATAATTGTATAATTGTATGCATGTCGATGATATGTGTCGAGACCACATTATAATGTGGGTTTGTTCGAGCAATTCGACATGAGACGATCTTGGATTATTGATTAGCGGTTTAGTCACAACAGGTTTAAGTGCGGGGCTCGAGTTGAGTCTCGGGGTGATTTTAATGATTAGAGTGTTACCGTGTATTAGAGGGTAACGGGATGTGAATTATTGGAGTTTGAGATTATTGAGAATAGCGGGAATTGGAGAGCGTTAATTATGATTAACGAGATGGAGGAAAATACCAATTTTGCCCTTGGGAGCCTTTAGAAACTTTAAATTGCCCTAGGGGTAAAATGGACATTTCACCCCTAGGATAGATATATATATATATAGTGTTGACTGAAAGAAGGAAGTAAAAACATAGTAAGTTTCTGAGTTCTCCCGTACCTTCTTCTCTTCACCTTTCTTTGTGATTTTTGAACCAATTTTGAGGATTCAAGCATGGGAAGCAAGCCTTGGGAGTTTGGGAGTGTGTTCCACCATTGAAGAGCATCATAAGCTGAGCTTTGGGTAAGTTTCTATCCATAGAATTCTTTAGTTTGCCCTATTTTGGTTTTGTTTTGTAGCTGAGATTTCTAGGGTGAATACTTGGTTTTGTTGGGAGTTTTGGCTAGGGTTCCTATGCTTGTGATTTTTGGGATGTGTTAGGATGGTTTTTGAGTTCATTTGCCATCAAGAATGGGATTTGGAAGCTTGGGAATCAGGTTGGAATCGAAGGAGTTGAAGAAGGTCGGTTCATGGGAGTTTTAGTCTGGAGGTAGCGTTGTAGCACCCACCCTAGGGCGCTACAGCGCTCCTCAAGAGGATTTTTGGCATGTTGGTGGTTCTGAGTATAGCGCTGGGGTGCTAGGGGTTGAGCGTTGTAGCACTACCCTGTTCCTTCTAAGTCCCGTTTTGAGTGTTTTTAAGGGTTTTTGACTTGGGGTTTCAATCCTTAAGGCCCGGGATCGAATCTACTCATCGTGTGGGCATGTTTCGAGGTCCCGAGAGTGGTGCATAGGTTAAGACCCTATTCATTGTGGATTCTCATTAATTGAGGTTATAATTGGTTGTGATTAGGTAACCGCTAAGGAACTAAAAGATCGATCGTTCTCAGAGGTCGTCCTTATTATATTTCTCGCTCGAACCTGAGGTAAGAAAGCTGCACCCTGTGTATATATGACATGCGTGATTGATATTGAGGCATGTTGATTGATAAATGTGGACATGGAATGCATATTAAATGCTAGTAAATATCGATTATCTGTATATGGCACTGACTAGTCAGGGACACTGACCTAAGAGTCAGAAACGGCATGAGCGTCCTGAACGTAGGGCCGAATAAAGATGGGATCTAATCGATATCAGTGTTGAATGGCTATAAGGCATTAACACTGGACCGACCCTAAGGTCGATGAACTTATAAGCACTTGGCTAGTCTAAGACTAGTTATTCAGAGCCAGGGCATATGGCCCCGGTGACTGCTTGTCACATGGCTAGGGAACGTTGTTCCATAGTTATCACTCTAGAGTCATGAGGAAGGTTATGTTGGTGACTAATCACCATGCACCTATCCTGTTAAAGCTAGTGAGATGCTCACTTATCTGTTAAGCCCTGGTGATCCTATCGTCACATGGCTAAAGGGTGTTGTCCCCATATTAGTGACTTTTGCGACTGTCACCTATTTGTTTGGACTATTGGTCCTGAATGATTATTACGGTCATTATTGATATTATATCATGTTTTATTATGCTTTTCTTACTGGGCCTTGGCTCATGGGTGCTATGTGGTGCAGGTAAAGGGAAAGAAAATCTCACCCAGCCTTAAGTGGATAGCTTAGGTGGTGATGTGTACATATGCGGCCGCTTGAGTTCCACGGCCAAGGCGTTCTCAGAGGAACTAGGGGTTTACCCTATTTTTGCCGCTTAGGTCAGCGGGGTTGTAAATTTGAAATAGTAATGACTATTTTGTACTGAGAACAACTTGTAAATGTTTTGATTAGCTCTGCATAGCAGTTTGTAATGAAAAATATCCATTTCCTTTTTATTAGTTTTCCACCTTAACCTGTTAATCATGCTTAGAACACACTTTTAACCAAAGGACTCGGGTAGCGGGTCAAATTTCCGGTTCACCGTAACTGTTCTGGGGTAACCAGGGTGTTACACCAGCCCATTGCCGTACTCGGCGTTGCCGTTCCTGGCCCTCGCCATTCTTGTAATGACCCGACTGTTTCTAAGACATAGATCATTAAACCTACTAGACATAACTACTACTTTGAAGAGAACATACATGAGAAAAATTCATAACTTTATTGAAAACTTTAAAATAATATTTGTAATACATAAATGGGTTCATTGTTTTAAAATAAAACATAACTTTAAATAAAATTGTTAAAATGTTTACAAAGCTAAATGCGGAAAAGACATAAAAACGTAATTTAAAGAGACTAAAGAAAATAACGTCGTCCTCGAATCAACATGTAGCCTATCCACTCCATTCACCTCAACACACACGCCAAGCTTCCAAGAATCCTTCCGCTTTGTATCTATTTTCCTGCATCAAACTAAAAGTAAAGGAGTGAGCCTAATGCCCAGCAAGGAAAACTACTAAAAACATAAAACATATAAATAAATTATATCATAACCACATATACTATAAACATATGTCATATAATACTACAATGGCCATTATACTACTTGGGGCTTGTTAACTAGGCAAGTCATATGCCCAATAGATTTGTGGGCTTGCTAGATAAGCAAGTCATATGCCCATAAATTATTGGGGCTTGCTAGCTAGACAAGTCATATGCCCAAGGTCTATAAACATACTATACATAATGTTAACATACAACATAAGATGACGTAACATATAACATAACATACAACATAACATATAACATAACATATCATACAAACATACAAGATATATCCTGATTTTCTTACCAAAACCGGGATTTTTGAGAACAAATGCGGGACTTGGAACACTCCTAAAACCAACAATAAGAATGGTGAGAATTTCTAAAGAGTAAAGAATAAATGTGGGAACTAAACCTTCAAAAAGAAACTTACCAAGAAAGACCCTTAAGTTTCAAAAACCTAGTCAAAAACCAATATCAAAAGTTAGGATCTGAATAAAAGGAACTAAAGAAAAACTAAAGTAGTTTAAAGAACTGGACTTAGAGAATAGAAATACGTTAGTTAATCTTATGGATTGATCTAACTTCAATACCGAAATACACTAATCCTCACTTCCCAAGTATTTTATAAAGCTTAAGAATGGCAAAGCTTTTTCCCAACCTAAGTGTTTATCTATAACGACCCAACTATTCTAGACTTTGGACCATTAATAACTACTATTCATAGATACTAATCGTAAGAAAAGCTTATATACAAAATATTCGTAACTTTATTAAAATCTTAAAACTAAAGTTTAAATACATAAAATTCAGTTAGGATATGGGATCCCATTGTTTGAAAAAAAAAATAGAACATAACTTAAATAAATTGGTTAAAAAATTAAGTGCGGAAATACATAGAAATCATAATTTAAAAGACTTAAACAACTTCATCCTCGAATCGTTCACGCAGTCCACCAATTTCATTCTCCCTCAATACACATTCCCAAGCTGCCAAGAACTTTCCCGCCGCCATAACTATTTTCCTGCGCATATAAAACATAAAGGAATGAGCCTAATGCCCACCAAGGAAAATCTACTACAAGCATGAACATAATCATACACATAACTATGAACATATATCATATAATATAACACATATATCATAATTCTAACCCATGTACATGGTGACTATTGGGGTTTGCTAACTAAGCAACTATAAGCCTCAGACTACAATGAGGTTTGCTATTTAAGCAACTATAAGCCCCAACAATATAAAAGTGTTTGGGTTTGCTATATAGCAACTATAAGCCCCAAAACATAAATGTGATAGGGTTTGCTATATAACAAATATAAGCCCCAAAAAATATATCATAACACATAAAATCATACTATAGCATAATCATAACACACATAAGAACTTTCCTATTTTCCTTACCAAAATATCGAGATGATGAGAACAAGGTCGGGATTTTGGAACACTCCTTAAATCCATTAATAGAGAGGTGA
This sequence comes from Humulus lupulus, assembly GCF_963169125.1. NCBI lineage: Eukaryota > Viridiplantae > Streptophyta > Magnoliopsida > Rosales > Cannabaceae > Humulus > Humulus lupulus. The sequence goes on along the minus strand of NC_084800.1, from coordinate 141,259,091 downwards.
GTATTCTAAAAGAAAAGAGATGAAAAGAATAAACTAAACCATCGAGAAAATACTTACCAACGAGAACCTCAAGTTCAAAGAACTTAGATGCCTAACCAAGAATAAAGAATACTGAGTTAGGAATTGAGTAGAGAAAAACTATAAGAACTTAATGAAACAATACAGAAAGGAACTAAGAATAGGGATACCTTTGAAATTGCTATACCCGAACTTCACCTTGAAACCGAAATACACTATAAACCTTACTTCCCAAGTGTTTGATAAGCTTAAGATGATAAAGCTTATAACCCCAACCCAAGTGTTTAACACTCTAAAGTAATCCTAGCAGCTTGTAGGATCTGAACTCAGCTTGATGAATGAAGAAATGGCTGGGTATTAGGTCCTATTTATAGAGTTCAAGAATGAAAAGATCTTCATTTAACTTGAATAAAATAATGGCTTTTTGAAAAACATTTGAATAATCATTCAGCAGAGGCTGAAGACTCGGACAAAAAGATTCTGAACTTATCAAGAGATTAAGGATTAAAATGAGCTTGGTTTCAAAATTATTCAAATATCATGCTTTGTAGCTGATATATCGCCTGGACTGATGTTCTCGAGGCTCATCGAAGTTGTCGTGCGAAGTTACGTGTTTTTCGTATCCCCGTGTGGTGATATATCGCCCCCTAGAGCTGCGATATATCGGCATACGCTGAAATATTATACACGTAATTACACTTTTTCAGCCTAATTTGAATTGAGTAAACAACCTTGACTAAGTCCTTTAATGATTTCAAAGCTGCTGGCAGACTCTAGGATTTTCAAATATTACTCTTAATAAAATTATTCCTCGAAAATACTTAATTTCTCAATAAACATACACATGACAAGTGTTAATATCTTATTGGGTCTATCTAAACCTTATAGTATAATAATTATCATCTTCATAATCAGTCATATTAATCAAACCTTAGGTTATAATTAATATTCTTAAACTATAGGTTAAACTTATAAAATCTACAAGTGTTGCTATGAGTGTCCAACTAAGTCCCGGCTTGGACCAAAATCCACAGTAAAAAACATACTATAACTACTACTTATTACTATTACTACTACTACTATCTAACTAGCTAAGTAAAGTTCTTGGACTCTACATTATCACTCTACAAAATCACTAGCACCTTGGAGTCTCTGATCACAGCTTGAAGAGTGAGTGGTAGGGCTGGGTACTAAGTCCTATTTATAGAGGTAAGGAGTGAAACTAACCCCATTTTGATTTGAATAAAATAATGATTTTAAAATGAAAAATAATTGATTTTTCGTCAATCAGAGGCTGAAGACTCGGTCAAAACATTCAGAGGTAGTTCTAAGTAGTTAATGCTTGTTTTTAAAATTAAAAACAAAAAATAAAAAAAAATGTTGCTAAGGGCGATATATCGCCCCTATGTTGCGATATATCGGGTCTGCCCTAGTCCCTTGTAACGACCCAAATTTGCTAATAAGGCTTAGGCCTTGATTAGCGTGCCTGGAGGGCAATAAGTGAATTATTGTTTAATATGTGAATTTGTGTGGATATGTGATTAGTGATGCATGTTTTAGAGAATTAAATATGCATGTGGGCCCCGTCTGGTTATTAGGGGCATGATTGTAGTTTTAGTCCGTTGAGGGTATAAACATTATAATTGTGATACACTTGTGATATATTTGTGTTGCACGATCCGAGACAGTTCTAGGGAGCGGATAGCTAGAAAAGTCACAACACGGTCGAAAATCTGACTCGTGGCAAGTCGAGGGGTAATTCAGGTGTTAGTCATTTTATGCGGTTTTCAGGTTATGAAAATAAATATTCGGAGATATATTTGAGGTTAGAATGTCTAGGAGGGAATATTGGAGAAATTTACCATTTTGCCCTCGGGGACGTTTTTGGTACCCCGAGCCTTGAGGAAACCTCTTAGACTTAAGTTAAATAAAACAAAGTATAGGAAACCCCCAGATTTCTCTAAACCGACCCTATCTCTTCCTTCACCTCTCTTTTGAAGATTTTCTCTCCATTGGAAGCTTGGGAGAAATCTTGGAGGAAACCAGTCAAATCTAAGGAATTGCAGCTGGGATTTTGGGAGCTTGAGGCTTGGAGCTTGGAAGAGGTGAACTTTGGAGGTTGAGGTGCTAGTGGAAGCTTGAATTCATCAGCTGAGGTAAGGGGTCTAACTCTAAAATGCCTTGAGTTTTAGTAGAATTATAGCTAGAGTTGTAAGTTTAATGTGAATCAAAATCATGAGTTAAATTTTGCTGTGGGTTGAGTTTATAAGACTGTGTTGGATTTGTTGTGGAGCTTGGATGATGTGGTAGGGAGGCTCATGCTTAATTTTGGGTTTGGGTATTGAGTTGGGATAATTTTAGAAGGATTGGCTCGAAGGAATTGTAGGGAAAAATGGTGCTTTTCTAGGTTTGGAGGTGAGGGGCATGCCGCGACCCGTGTGCACGCAAGGCCTGGGGAGGCCACTGACCATGGGGCGCACTGCGACGCTTGGCCAAGCATGTCGCAGCCCATGTGTATTTCTAGGGAGGCATTTAGCCTCTGTTTTTAAGCAATTTGCGGCCCTTAAGGGGTTGTGCCGCAGCCCTAGTTCAAGATGTAGGGTGTTTAGTGGGATTTGACTTGGGAATCTAATAGTTAAGGCTCGGGACGGATTTTATCACCCGGATTGATAGAATTCAACGTCCTGGAGACTAGAATTATGACCCGAAGCTATTTGATGGATTAGAACTTGATGGATGGATATTGTTGGTGCGTTGTGACTAGGCTTTCAGCGAGGCTCGGACTAGGGAACTGTGCTCAGGACATCGGTGCTTGGAAAGTTGGGACACAGGTAAGAAAACTACTGTTCCCATAGAGCTTGTGTTGCATGGCTCGGCCCTATATGATTGAGTTGCAGGGCTCAACCCTATATGACTATGTTGAAGGGCGTGGCCCTTTGATTGAATTTATATAAGTTTAAATATCTGTTTAGTTATATTATGTGTGTATATAAATGATGGAACGGCAAAGGCCAGGAACGGCGAAGACCGAGAATGGCAAGGGGCTGGGAGCAGCGTTTAGCACGCGGAGTGTGAGTTGCCAGGGTGAGACCCCAAGGGATACCTGGGATATCCTTACAGTATAAACCATGAACCCAGGGCCTGGTAAAGTGCATGGGACGGCATGGCCGTATGTGTAAAGCCTGATCATGGCTTGGTTTTATGTTAAGTGTTTGATATGCATATATTATCTGCTTGTGAGGGTTTTCTTGCTGGGCTTCAGCTCACGGGTGCTCTATGGTGCAGGTAAAGGCAAGGGGAAAGTTGATCAACCTTGAGTATGGTGAGCGTGACGGGAAGCGCGTACATGTTTGGTTTGCCTGGCTGCCACGGTCAGGGGTGTTTTTGGGAGATGATTGTGTTGAACTTGAATTTTTTCGTTTAGTCGACTATGGTTATATTTTGAATTGTAAATATTTCTAAACAATGTTTTTGGGATCCCAAATGTTAACTATTTTATATATTTTATCAATGAAAGGTTTATTCTCCAGTTTATGACTCTGATTACGATTTAATTACACTTTTGTCCTAAAACCTCGATTAGCGATTTAATCGCACATTTTTAAACTCACCTAGTAACGGCTCTAAGGCAGTAGGGCGTTACATCCCTAGTCTTCATTCGTCCATTCGAGCAATGTCAACGTGTTTTCCGTATCCTTCGTCAGGCGATATATCGGCTCCTAGCTGCGATATATCGCCATACGTGAATATTTTAAATACGTAATTGCACATTTTTAGCATAATCTGAATGGGATAACTACTTTGACTCAGTCAAACTATGACCCAAACAGTTTCTGGTGAATACTAAAGCTTATATTTCCTTATTTTATCATTAAAATACTTAATTCCATAATAATCATGCTTATGACAAGTTTCATAATCCTATTGGCTCTATCTAAACCTTAGGTTATAATAAATATCATATTTATGACAAACAATATTAATCAAGCCTTATGTTATAATTAATATTCTTAAACTATAGGTTAAACTTATAAAATCCATAACTATTGCTAGGAGTTTCCAACTACGTCCCGGTTTGAACCAAAATCCACGAAATCTAAAATACTACAACTACTACTAACTAGCTAAATAAGTAAACGTCCTGAGACTCTACAATTCTCCCCTACTACAAATAATTTCAACCCCGAAATTTACTTACCAAACATTTCAGGATACCGAGCTTGCATGTCCTCCTCGAACTCACACGTTGCCTCCCGTTCATAACTATTTATCCATAGGACTTTGACTATCAGAATACTCTTAGACCGTAATTAATTCTTCCCTCTATCTAGGATGCTAATCGGTTGTTCCTCGTAACTCAAGTCTTTCAAGAGTGTTATCTTATTATAACACAATAAACTCCAGGGACTGTTACGGTGCACATTGGAAACAGTGCTAAACTCGCTAATCGAGCCATTTGGCCATAAACGTGTAACTAAGTATGATTAGGGGTTTAGGGATTAAAAATTTCGGTTAAGATGTAACGTTTCACTAGAACGTTTACTGTATACATTGGGATCCCAAAAATATAGTTTAAAGGTTTATTATAACAAAATATTTACAACCAGCCGATCTAAGCGGCAAAACAGGGTTTAGCCCTAGTTCCTCTCCTTTAAACCTTGGCCGTGGCGGTCGAGCAGCTGCATATGTACACGTTGTCACCTAAGCTCTCCAACTCAAGGATGGTCCAGCTTTCTTTTGCCTTTACCTGCACTACATAGCACCCATGAGCCGAAGCCCAGTAAGAAAACTCAATATGCTCATTAACAGTCATATCACGATATCAAATCATATCTGGCATGCCTAGCCAACATAGCTATATTCAAGCATGCAAATAGATTCACACAATGCTGGGGAATCGAGGATAAGAAATCCTGCCCTCCTGGTTGGATGACTATCAAGTCAATCCTAATCAGATGAGTGGTTTAACACTAGAGGTTCTGGTAAACCATAAAGAGTGACCGACAAGCAAGTCACTATGGGGCTCAGCACCCAAAGCCATGCAAATGATGATCAGAATGATCATACAGAGCTTATAGCCCTGAACAGATGAGTGAATATCACTTTGAGGTTCTGTTAACCATACTGAGTGACTGACAAGAAAGTAACTATGGGGCTTGGTGCCCATAGTCGTGTAACGAAACCGTTACCTGGGCTTTCCTGCAATGGCTCTGATTAGATGAGTGACTGATGGGTAGTCACTAGCTTAAACAGATGAGTGACTGCTGGGTAAGTCATTAACTTAAGCAGATGAGTGACTGCTGGGTAAGTCACTAGCTTAAACAGATGAGAGACTGATGGGTAAGTCCCTAACTTAACAGATGAGTGACTAATGGGTAAGTCACACAAGCACTTTTAGTTTTCATCGAACTTGAGGTCGGTCCGACATTAATGCTCTTGTTGAGTCATCTAGTGCAGAATGTCGATTAGATCTAATCTTTTATTGGCTCTGCGTTCATGATGCTTATGCCATTATTGGCTCCCAGGTCGGTAACACACGACCAATGCCAAATCTAAATGATCAGGGCCATGCACAAGTAAGCAATGCTACCATCATATATCATATGTCTAATATCCAAATACAGGGCATTCAGCATGCTTACTTAACAATTATTACCACAATCAAGATCATGCATAAACACAGAGGCTCAAGCTCTGAACAATCTCATATTCAATATTCATGGCATGCCCTAATCACATGTTTCTCGTGCATCACATGCATCATATTTAAACATCCAACATGCATCAAGAATAACCATGCATGTCACATATGGGTTGCAGTTTTCTTACCTCAGGTTCGAGCAAGAACTAGTAAAAGAACAACCCTTGAGAATGATCAATCCTTTGATCCTTTAGCGGTTACCTAGTCATAACCAAATATGGAATCCCATCAATAAAATAAATCATAAAAAGGTTTATAATCTAAAATCACACTCTCGGGATCCATCCCGCACTCTCGGGACTCTTAATCTACCCAAATGGGGTAAAGGAACCAACCCCCGAGCCTTAAAAGTCATCCCGAGCCCTAAAAATAGGTTGCTAGAAAATTCACTAGCGCTGGGGCGCTGCCCCAAAGTCAGAGAGTCTCAGAATCTACCCTGCCGAGCGCTGGGGAGCCAGGAATGGCACTGGGGCGCCATCAGCAGACCAGAAACTTTTCTTGTCTTCTCCCTTGCGATTTCCCTTGAAAACCAAACCTCCAAACCAATCCCAACCATCATCAAAATATCAAATTCAACCCCCAAACCTCATCTACATCACACCCTCATCAAAACCCAAGCAACCAAACTCAAGAACTTCCATTAATTCTCAACTAACACATCAAAATCCTCAACTGAAAACTTAATAGAAAAACAGGGTATACAAGATTTTCATGGCTGAATTTCCTTACCTCAAGCTTGATCTAGACCCCCTTCAATGATTGAACTAAGTTCCTAAGCTCCAACCTTTGATCTCTTAGTTTGTTACCTCAAGTTGGATCTCAAAAATTGAAAGGAAGGAGGGAAGAACATGTGCGGGAGGGAGAGAAAGAGATGAGGATGATGCTCTGTTTTCTTATAATTCCACAGCCTTCTAAACTCAAAGGGCTAATATATATCTTAGGGGTGAAAAGACCATTTTGCCCCTAGGTCAAATAAAGGCTTCTAAAGACTCCCAAGGGTAAAATCGTCCTTTCCCGCCTATCTCGTTAATTATAATTAACACCCTCCAATTCTTGTTATTCTCAAATACCAATAATTCATATCCCATTACCCTCTAATTCCCGGCAAAGTTCTATTCACCGAATTACCCCGAGGCTCACTCCGAGCCCCGAACTTAATCCCGTTATGACTAGAGCAAAAACAGGCATTCCATGATCGTCTCATGCCGAATGGCCCGAACCAATCCACATATAATGTGGTATTATTTATAATCCACCCACATGCATGAAAATACACAATCACGCCCTCAACGGGCCAAATTACCAAAATTCCCTTATAATTAAAAATGAACCCATATGCATGCATTTACCATCATATAATAATATAATTCACATAAACATGCATATAATCATTAAATATTATAATAAATCAATTATGTCCCTCCCAGCCTCCTAATCATGGTCCCAAACCTTATTAGGAAATTTGGAGCATTACAACTATCCCCTCCTTACAGAAATTTCGTCCTCGAAATTTATCTGACTTGCCCGGAATAAGAATTCCGCACAACTGATTCCAGTTGCCCAGGTCACTCCCTCGACCTCACTGTTTCTGTAACATTACCTTAACTCAAGGTACACTTTGTTCCTCAAAATCTTATTCTTTCTGTCTCGTATCTGGACTGGCTATTTCTTACAGAATAACTTAGCCTCAAATCCTCAGATTCTCATAACCCAACTCATGAGTTTCTTTTAACCCATATCCTCAGCATGTAAATACAAAATACATTGTCCACAATCGTTAGTACCAAAAGCAAGATCGAATCAAGTCAACCTGACCAGTCCTACCTAGGACTCAAACTATTATACTTCTCTAGAGCTCAACTTACCCTTAACTCATCACCTCTTTCCATGGTGATACTTGCAAGGAGGATATGATCTTCTACCTGGAACTCTATGTTCCTGCTTTTTAATTCAGGAAAACTCTTTTTTTTTTTTTTTTTTACTCTAAGAAGTGAGCATCGAAGCTCCAACCTCTAATAGTCTCAATGGTTCCTTACCATCTCATGATCCAGATATAACATCTCACCCATATCATTCCAATGAATTGGTGATGAACAAGTTTTACCATACCTTATCACATAAGGGACCCTTTTCAACACTGGATATCTCTCTTCCTCTCTCAAAGAGGTTTGAATACTAACTAGCTGTACCATTCACCCTTACTAACAAAAATATACTCACTTGGACTACTGATCCACAATGACTCAATACCAACTCATACTGGCCCACTAACCTGGGCAGTCCCACCGCAAAACGCATCGCGATGCTATCCTATTTCCACTATAAAACACTCAAAGACTACCATGGCCTCACAGATTTCCAACACTCCAATCTGACCTGCTATTAGGCTAAGAACTTTACCACATATACCATTACCCTCTTCTATATCTCAGGTCATCACTATAAAGCTTTCATACCCTATCACATTCCCATGATGCCTGAACGAAGAAATTAAAAGAGTAACATAAGATTCATTCATAATCTCCCAATTAATCTTAGTGTCCATCGGATCCCAAGTCCGATCCTTACACCACAATAAGCGCATACCTGATATTACAAAACCCTTAGCTAATCCAGCTAAGACTTCCCACTCAATCTTTCCTATCTGTGGTTCACTTAGTCATCTTTTTCTTTATCCTTTCCAAATTAATAATATCAAATATAAAACAGACTACCTGGCCCACTAGAAACTCTACTCAAGTTCTGGTCATATCTTTTAATCAACATGTTGCATAAGCAATCTTTTTCTCTGTGTCACTGAGGGGTCATAACCACCTACTAACTGATTATGATCTGCAAGAAGACTCAAAACTCTTTCCCAAAGTACATGTAATATCCTGCCCGTCCAAGGAAACTCCTGCCCCTAAGGCGTTCCTTGACCTTGGCAAATCTCCACCGAGAAAATACCACAATACCATCGTCCAAGACAATCACAAATCTTATTCAAATAATCCTTTGAATGCTCTGTTCACCTGATTCATAAACACTTGACATTAAACAAATTCTCAAGACATACTCAGCACTCCCAATGCTCTTATCTGTTACAAGCACAATCTTTTATATGACTTTCTCCCTGATCTCTAACTGGTACTAACCAGATCCAAGATCCACCTTAGAGAATACCATCTTACTCACTAACTGAATCTTTAGTTCTTACAACTTTGCTGAACCAGTCAAAACAGTGCCCTAAATCTGACTCCATCCATGGCACTAATCAAATTACCATTTTATCTATTTCACATAAAAGAAACCCTGGAAAATCCCCCGAAAACACATCTAGGAACTCACAGACTAGCCCAATCTGTCCTGATCTCACTGGCACAATCCAAGTGGTATCCACCACACTAGCTAAGAGTTCTATGCATCTCCTTGCAACAAAACTCTAACTCTCAATGCAGATTTCATCAGCATACCAAATCTATGCACAGTGCCAACTGCCACAAGGCTTTCCACTCTCAAGCTCAAGAGTTTCTATACTTCCCTTAACATAGCCATGTAATCTGCATACTAACTTTATGCTTCTTTATATGCAACAAACAAAGGAACAACATGGCACCAAAGCCAATCAACATAACTTAGAAATCAAAACTAGAAAACTGACCTGCCACCCCTGAAGACCTAGTCTCAGTCCCGGACTCTAACCACCTCGGAATAAAAAACACTCGAATTGGAGTCGAGCTGTCCATCCCCTTTTGCTCATCCTCTCTTAGCACAGGGAAATTCTTCACAATATGCCCAACCATACCACATGTGAAACATGCCCTTGCTCGGCATTCTCCTGGATGACGCTTTTTGCACCGAGAGCAGATTGGATAAATTTTCTTCCATCTTTCATTATTACTTGCTCCAATAAGTGGAGATACCACTATCTGAGCTCCGTGCTCTCTGGGACTCTTCTTCTCATTTCTTATGCTCTCAACAGCAAGAGCCTTCTCCACCATCTGAGCATAGGTAGAAATTTCATACACTGGGGCAACTCTAATGCCCCGGGCTATTCCGGGATTCAATCCCTGAACAAACCTTTCTTTCCGAGCCACATCTGTGGGTACCATGTCTAAAGCAAACTTGGCCAACCCATCAAATCTGTTAACATACTCGATTAATGATGCCTTACCCTGAACGAGATTCAAAAACTCATTCATCTTAGCTGTCTTAGCTACATCACAATAATACTTTTCATTAAACAGCTGCCTAAACTCTTTCCAATCCATCACAACTATATCTCGTGTCTGGGATATCACTTCCCACCCCGTCCGGGCATCATCCCACAATACAAATATCGCATAAGCCACCCTATCGTGACCTTCCAGCCCCATACTATCAAGAATGGAACTGATCATGGCCATCCATTGCTCAACTCTAAATGGATCTAGGACTCCCTCGAAAACTGGAGGGTAATACTCCTGGAATCTTCCACGGAGAAATTACCATCTGCTCTCAACCCTAGGTTGAGCCAAAGCTGGTGCCACTCCTGACACAACAAAGGAAGAGGTGCTTCCCAACAGATTCCGTTGTTGCTTCAAACTCCTAATCTCTTCCTCAGGCCTTTGCAATCTTGATTGCAAATATGTAACTGTCTACTGAAAATTTATAGGTACAGATGAATAACTGATACCCTGGCTGTAACTCCCAGCCTCTATATAACCACCACCAGGCCTCATTATCTGCCTTCGCTATAAACATGCTGTTTGAATCTGCAGTCAATAACTTAACCCATTAATCATGACGAGCATCTCAAGAGTTTTCCCACGGGGACAATCTTACCACACCATAATCACAAACCACTTGAAGTACTAAAACATCCCCACGGCATCCATACATTAATCATGTTCCCTGCTCTTCCATCATGCATACCATGCCTCCAACTCCAGCATGCAAATATTATAATTATATATTAATGGAGCAGGTAATCATATAATCACAATCATATACATAATCCCGGAGCATATAATCATATAGTCAAGAGCCAGGCTCTATCAGAATCTCATGCACCCTAATACAATGTGTAGGTAAAGCATTTACATTCTATTTAGGCAGTTAAGCACATAACTACAGAAATAGTTACCATTCCCTGAGTGAAGCTATCTTCAGTGACGAGTGTACATGCCCAGCTTGTCTTCAGGAACCCATAAACCTTGACAAGCTCTGATACCAAATTGTAACGCCCTAAACTCCAGGGATCGTTACGGTGCACATTGCAACAGAGCTAAACTCGCTAATCGAGTCATTTGGCCATAAATGTGTAACTAAGTATGATTATCGGTTTAGGGATTAAAAATTTCGGTTCAGATGTAACGTTTCACTAGAAAATTGACTATATACATTGGGATCCCAAAAATATAGTTTAAAGGTTTATTATAACAAAATATTTACAACCAGCCGATCTAAGCGGCAAAACAGGGTTTAACCCTAGTTCCTCTCCTTTAAACCTCGGTCGTGGCGGTCGAGCAGCTGCATATGTACACGTCATCACCTAAGCTCTCCAACTCAAGGATGGTCCAACTTTCTTTTGCCTTTACCTGCACTACATAGCAACTGTGGGCCGAAGCCTAGCAAGAAAACTCAATATGCTCATGAACAGTCATATCACAATATCAAATCATATCTGGCATGCCTAGCCAACATAGCTATATTCAAGCATGCAAATAAATTCACACAATGCTAGGGAATCGAGGATAAGAAATCCTGCCCTCCTGATTGGATGACTATCAAGTCAATCCTAATCAGATGAGTGGTTTACACACTAGAGGTTCTGGTAAACCATACTGAGTGACCGACAAGCAAGTCACTATGGGGCTCAACACCCAAAGCCATGCAAATGATGATCAAAATGATCATACAGAGCTTATAGCCCTGAACAGATCAGTGAATATAATTTTGAGGTTCTATTAACCATACTGAGTGACTAACAAGCAAGTCACTATGGGGCTTGGTGCCCATAGCCGTGTAACGAAACCGTTACCTAGGCTTTCCTGCAATGGCTCTGATTAGATGAGTGACTGATGGGTAGTCACTAGCTTAAACAGATGAGTGACTGCTGGGTAAGTCACTAACTTAAGCAGATGAGTGACTGCTGGGTAAGTCACTAGCTTAAACAGATGAGAGACTGATGGGTAAGTCTTTAACTAAACAGATGAGTGACTGATGGGTAAGTCACACAAGCGCTTTTAGTTTTCATCGAACTTGAGGTCGGTTCGGCATTAATGCTCTTGTTGAGTCATCTAGTGCAGAATGTCGATTAGATCTAATCTTTTATTGGCTCTGCGTTCATGACGCTTATGCCATTATTGGCTCCCAGGTCGGTAACACACGACCAATGCCAAATCTAAATGATCAGGGCCATGCACAAGTAAGTAATGCTACCAACATATATCATAGGTCTAATATCCAAATACAGGGCATTCAACATGCTTACTTAACAATTATTAGCACAATCAAGATCATGCATAAACACAGAGGCTCAAGCTCTGAACAATCTCATATTCAATATTCATGGCATGCCCTAATCACATGTTTCTCGTGCATCACATGCATCATATTTAAACATCCAACATGCATCAAGAATAACCATGCATGTCACATATGGGGTGCAGTTTTCTTACCTCAGGTTCGAGCAAGAACTAGTAAGAGAACAAGCCTTGAGAATGATCAATCCTTTGATCCTTTAGCGGTCACCTAGTCATAACCAAATATGGAATCCCATCAATAAAATAAATCATAAAAAGGTTTATAATCTAAAACCACACTCCCGGGATCCATCTAATACCATTCTTTGATAGATGGCCCCTGCATTCTGCAGGACGAATGATATCACTTAGTAGCAATAGACGTCCTTGTTTGTTCAGAAGCTAGTATATTCTTGTTCTGCGACATGGATGGATATTTCATTGTACCTTGACTAGGCATCCATGAATGTCAACATCCCTTACGTGGAGGTAGCATCCACCATTTGGTCAATCCTCGACAAGGGGAAGCACTCCTTGGGCCAGACCTAAATGAGGTCGGTGAAATCGATGCATGTTCTCCATGTCCTGTTAGGCTTTGGAAACAACACCAAATTCACCAACCACTTGGGATATTGGGCTTCCCGTATGTACCCGTTCTTAAGAAGATTGTCCACCTCCGACATCAATGCCTTCGCCCTTGTTGGGTCAAGTAGCCTTCTTTTTGTTTCACTGGGGAAACATTAGGATCCACATTCAGAGCGTGGTAGATTATGTTGGGATCAATGCTTGTCATGTCAAAATGAGACCAGGCACACACATCCTGGTTTTCACGGAGAAAGCTTACAACAACTTCTTAGACTTCCACCTTAAGGTTCTTCGCAACCTTTGTTTTCTTGTCTGGGTTGGCCTCATCATGGATAACTTCTTCAATTTCCTCTAAGGGCTATATTTCCATATCATCTTTGACCCTAAGGTCCAAGTCATTTGACTTGTACTCCTCAAGAACAGCTTGGACTTCCATCTTCTCTAGAGAAGGCTGCTTGGGAGCTGTTGCCTCAATCACCATTATCATATGCTTGAGTGACACATTGTAGCACTGGCGGGCCTCTTTCTAGTCCCCGCAAACTATGAAAATCCCTGAGTCTATGGGGAACTTCATACATAGGTGTCTGAAGGAGGTGGCGGCTCCAAATTCTACCAAGGGTGGACGACCCAAGATGGTGTTGTAGGCGGAGAAGCAATCCACCGCCACAAATGTGTAGTACTTTAATGACTATATAAGCACTTCTCTAAGTTTCACTGACAGCTTGATCTACCCATTGGGATTAAGCCTTCGCTCAAGAAGTCATACAGGGGGCGAAGTGCATGGAGCGAGATCACTGGTTATTAGCTTGATCTTCCGAAAGTTGGTTTGAACAAGATATTCATTGAACTCCCATTGTCTACTAGTATCTGTGCAACCATTTTATTGGAGACTTGGGTCTCAATCACCAATGGAACGTGGTGGGGGAAGTGCTCTCTCCGAACATCTTCCTCGATGAAGATAATTACTTGGTTTGGCACATGAGACATCTGTGTTGGGGGCTAGACAAGTGCGCAAACTTCATCATCATGATTGAGGGCTTGTGCATATCTGTTTTGGGAGCTTCTTGATGTACCCCATAAGTGTGGTCCCCTTGAGATGGTCCCTACTCATCCATTCACTGGAGGAGGTCCATGGACCATCAACTATGAAGCAGCTGGTGCTTGGACATGGTTCTAGGGAGGTTCCCCCAATTGATTCGAGGACAGAGCTCCCAAAGGAGCCTGCACAGGGCGTGCTGCACCACTGGTGTACTAGTGAAGATGCCCCAGCTTGATGAGGTTCTCTATCTCATCACATAGTTGCCAAAATTCATTGGTATTGTGACTAATGTCTTTGTGGTACTTGAAAATTTTTCTCGCATCCCTCTTTTCCCTCTCTCTCTAGATGGGTTGTGGCCTCTGGTTGTGGATTTGCTGCTTTGTAGCCACACATATATTTTCCTGAGTATCAATTAAGTTAGTGTACACAGAGTATTAGGTGGAGTATTTCTCTTCGGGGGTTCTTTTTTCTTTCTTGCCCCTTTTGCCTTTGCCCCCACATTGGCTCCCACTTGAGCCTTTGCTAAGCGTAGTTGACTAGGAGGGAGGAGCTTCACCACTACTAAAATCAGGTTGGTAAGCACTGAATCTAGTGGGAACTGCTCTGTACTCGGTGGGCATAGCGATGTAGCTGGCCTATGGAGCAGTGAGGTTGTACTACGAAGAACTCATTACACTCGTCGGTGAAGGAGTGCATGGCATAAAGTGAGAATTGGGCATTGTAGCCGCTGGGATCATAGGAGCTAGAATTGTATGTTGGCCCTCCAAAAGCTCCAATCTGGGCATCTTCCTAGTGTATATACTGTTTTGCTCGACAAATGAAATCGTCGAGCCTGTGGCATCGACGTCTCTGTAGGTCATCCCATAATGGAGATCCTGGTCAGATAATCGCTTGTAGGGCCATTGGCTGCTACCCATCATCTACCCTCTCAGTCCTCACAACTTCCTTCTTAAAGTGCTTAATATACGCTTTAAGGGTCTCGAATTGCCCTTGCTTGATGTTAGCTAGGGCGTTGACCTCGAAGCTAACCTTTCGGGCTTCTATGAACTATCTCTGAAACTCAGAGGATAGTTGGGACCAAGAATGAATGGAACTTGGTCGGTGCTTCTTAAACCATTCGTTAGCTGTTCCCGTCAGGGTTTACGGGAAGCAGTGCACAAACATCAACTTGTTGAACTTGGACAGGTGGTCAGAGGGGTTCATTGTCCCGCTGTACAAGGTAATGTCTAGCATTTTGAAACCTCTACATAACGAGGCTTCAAGTATGTGCTAGGCATATGGCTCCATGTTTTCATACTCGGAGTCTAAGTCATGGCCTTGCCTCTTGGCCATCTTCAAAATTATTTTTTTAAAACTTTCCAATTCTGAGCGGTATGCCCCTTGGACGGGCACTGCTTATTTCTTCCAAGCATTCAAGTTGTCTTGGAGATTTGGTTGAGGGTATCCTCCGTGGAAGTCCTCGGACTCGGCTCTGTTCTTGTGAGTGTTGAAATTATCTCGCATGTCAGGTAGTATGCGCCCACGACAACAATCCTCGGGGTATCCCACATCAGTCTTGCCATCAGACTCGACATAGTCAATATTTACCGAGATGTTGTGTAACAACCAAAACTCTAGGGACTGTTACGGTGCACCTTGTAAATAGTGCTAAACTCGCTAATCGAGTCATTTTGCCAAAATAGTGTTACTAAGTTTGATTAGCGGTTTAGGGATTAAATTTTTTGGTTAAGATATAACGTTTCATTAAAATGTTTACTGTATACATTGGGATCCCAAAAATATAATTTAAAGGTCTATTACAAGAAAATATTTACAACAGGCCGATCTAAGCGGCAAAATAGGGTTTAACCCTAGTTCCTCTTTATACCCTCGGCCGTGGCAGTCATGTAACCACATATGTACACGTCGTCATCTAAGCTTTCCAACTCAAGGATGATCCAGCTTTTCTTTTGCCTTTACCTGCACCACATAGCACCCGTGAGCCGAAGCCCAGCAAGAAAACTCAACATGCTCATGGACAGTAATAACATGTCATCGAACCATAATGTCCATGCCTAGCAATAATATCTTCCATCATGCATACAAATAAGTTCAAATAAATGATTATGGGGTCCTGCATCTGAATAAAAGACTAATGAGTCATTCTCTGAGGACCTGCTTCTTGAATAGATGACTAGTAAGTCAATCTCGGAGTGGGTGACTAATCAGTCACACCCTGCATAAATGACTAATGAGTCACACTTTGTATAGATGACTAATAAGTCATACACTTTGTAGATGACTAATGAGTCCATCTCTGTCTAGGTGACTAATGAGTCACACTTTGTATAAGTGACTTATAAGCCACACTCTATATAGATGACTAATAAGTATATCTCTATGTGGATGACTAATGAGTCATACCCTGTATAGGTGACTAATGAGTCACACTCTATATTGGTGACTAATAAGTCACACTTGGAATAGATTACTAATAAGTCAATCTCCGTGTGGATGACTAACGAGTCATACCCTGTATAGGTGACTAATGAGTCAAGCTCTGGAGGTCCCATACCCTCCTAGCCATGTGACATGTAGGTCACCTTAGCCATTCTGGCTCTGGCTCTAATTAACTAGCCCATAGACTAGACAAGCGTTTTTAATTTTCATCGAACTTGAGGTCGGTCTGGCATTAATGCTCATTTGAGTCATTCAATGCAGATGTCGATTAGATCTAATCTTTTATCAGCTTACGTTAAACATGCTAAGGCCGTACTTGACTTATAAGTCAATCCCAAGTGACCAGTGCTAAATACCACTGCCGAACATGACTAATGAGTCACAGCTTCACAGTTGATATTGACACCATTGCCAATCCCTGACTAAATAAGTCAGTGCTTCCTCATTTAGGTAATACAAATAGACATATATCATATGTCAAATATTCAGATATAAAGCATTTGGCATGCTCACTCAGTAATCAAATGCATAATTATAATCATGCACAATTACAGAGACTCAAGCTCTGATGAATCTCATAATCATTATTCCTAGCATGCCTTAATCACATGTTTCTCGTGCATCACATGCATCACATTTAATCACTTGACATGCCTCAACAATGACCATGCATGTCACATTTAACCATCAAACATGCATCAAGAATAACCATGCATGTCATATACACACAGGGTGCAGTTTTCTTACCTCTGATTCGAGCGAGAATTAATATAAGAACGACCCTAGAAAATGATCAACCTTTAAGCCTTTAGCGGTCACCTATTCATAACCAAATATGGGACACCATCAATAAAATGAACATCAAAGGTTCCCAAACAAAGATCTAGCCTCTGGAACATCAATCCCCACTAATCCGTGTAGTAGGAACAATCCCGAGGCCTAAAACCAAGTTCCCGGGGCCAAAACACTTAAACGGGCTCAAACCTGTCCAAGGGATGCAGCCCCAACACCTTGGGATGTGGCCCCCAGCCACTCTAGGAGCAAGGGCTATGGCGCCCAGCAAGGCCAAACTTGCTCCACCATCTTCTTCGAGCTAGGGCCGCGGCCCCCAACCCAGAATCAGCCATAAACTCGTTTTCCATCATCCCAAACACCCAAAAAACATACCTAAACACTTCCAAATCATCAAATCAAAGTTCCCAAGCTTCCCAATGATCCAAAACCATCAAATCCTGAGGCTCAAACGAACAAAATACTCAACGATTCACAAAGTCCAATTCTAAGCTTAAAAACTTAAAACTTGAATTACCTCCAATTGAGTTGTTTCCAATTAAATCCTTTGGCTAATAAGCTTCTAATCTTGCCTAGGATCGCTATGCCTCAATCCTCGCTTGAATCCGACTCCTAGAACTCGAGATTTCTTCGAAAATGCTTCAAACGGTAAAATGAACTATCGGGTAGAGAAAGAGATGTTTTCTAACATACGGTTCTATCTGACAAGCTACTTCAACCTTAAGTAACCTCAAATAAAACCTAGTGCTCGGGGTCCCAAAAACACCCTCGGGGACATTATAGTCAAAACTCCCAGAATTTCCTCCTGATCTCAATAACTCCCAATTTATCATCAAATAACATCCTCATAACTCAATATCCCAATAAAAGACCCCGATTATGACAAAACCGCTAATCAATAATATAAGACTGTCTCATGCTGAATAGCTCAAATATATCTCCATAATAATGGGATCTCATTCACAAATCACAATATGCACCCAAATATACAAATATGCCCTTGATGGGCCAAATTACCAAAACACCCTAATTATCAAATGTGGACCCACATGCATGCATATATCATCATATTATAATATAATTCACATAAACATGCATATCATCAGTTAATGGCATAATTAAACAATTATGGCCCTCCTGGACTACTAATCCAGTCATTAAACCGCATTACAGATTTTAGGGCATTACATGTTGAATCGACATCCTCGACTCAAGGAGACATCTCTCTTATTGGCTCCAAGACCTGAGTTTCCCCGAGGCTAGTTGGGCACAAAAAGTTCTCTCTCCCGAGGCCTGGCACGGTTCGTGGTAGCGCACCTCGGTGGAAAGCCTTGTGCTCCTCGGACGTTGTGGGCCTGGGGGTCTCCTCGAGCTCCATGGATGTCTTCGGGTTCATGATCCCTTCTTGGGACGTCTAGGGGCTCAGAAGCTCGATGAGTTCTCTTCCATTTGTGGGGAGCCTTTGCTCTCTCTCCCCTCACATTAGTTGAAGGCCCTGCTGGCAATCTAGCTAGATGCACTAGTGGCACTCCTGTTGGTTGTTCTGGTGTCGCATCAACATTCCTACTAGGTGGTACACTTGCTGACTGCACAAGTGGTGTCTCAGCTTGGGGGTGTACCTAGTGTCCTTGCTTTTCCAGTGTGTCCCTCAGGGTGTTTAACAAATCTTGAAAGGTGACGATATTGTCTTTTTGCGCCTCCATTTCACTTTGCTGGGGGGGGGGGGGGGCAATTTGATCCTTCAACGCTACCACTTTTGGTGGCTCTTCGGAACAGGATGACATTTAGTAATTAGTGTCTCCATCATCTCCATCGTATCCTTCATTATCGGCCACCTCCCACAACAACAAGGAGGTCTTCTTCTATGTTAGCTCTGTTGCACGTGTTCACCATTACTGAAATTCTTTCTTTCTTCAAGCTCTCAATGAAAGCACAAAAATGTTGACTAGATTTTTTGCTAACAACCTAGAAAACAAAGGCTTAAAGAAAATGATATTGGAACACAAATTTTTATGTGGTTCAGGTTATTAATTAACCCTATTCCACGGGTCACTTGTATTAGGAATCTATGAGCTTGCAAAACTCAAGGTCTCTCAGTTTTCAAGCAGCGTGTGGGCTCACTCTGAAAAATAGAAATTGGGATTCCTTACAATGTGTGCCCTAGCCCTATTAATAGGCTGCTTGGAAAATTAAGGTCATTAATTGGAGCTGATTACAATTATCATCTCTTAATGGAGGTGTTATTGGATGATAAATGTATGCTCTAATAATAAATGAGCTAGTAGGCTCCAACATATCTTGGTGGGCCCAAGGTGAGGAATGTCAACCCACCATTTCATTGGGGGAAACGTCTATGCACTGTCAGGGCAGTTGTTGCCTCAGATGCGTCGCGTGACATCCATTTTGCTATTTTCCTAGAGTCAACAACGCGATCCATGTGATAGTAGATGTCAGAAAGTTGTTTGTGGTCCACGATGTCAAGCCCATTGATTTATTAGAAAATTACCCTTGATACTATTAGAATGGTAAATGCATGTTTTCCCTTCTCAGGCAACAATGTGGGATATCCTATTTGCAGCTTGTACAAAACTGAAAACATGATCCTTGCCTCCACTTGATGTGAGACAGGTGTCTGTGGTCTCGAGTGCTTCTCCAACTGACACCTGACATTTATCCTTCTCCTTCGAAGGAAAGGCTCTTAGTGACAAGCTGGTCATGGCTCGAGGAGCTTTATAAGTTCACCTCCTAACTAGGCCATCTTGAGATGGATCTCATTGTTTGTTATGCTAATATTTTCACCAGGAGTGACAAGAACAACTAGTAAATTAGGCTCATCTTCCGAGGAAGGCTAAACGACATGTTGAATTATGCCATGTTGTCGTAAGTAGAAAACATGAACAACATTTACCCTTCAAGTTTTCACTCCTCCTTAGGAACAGTGGAGACTTAGATAAAATAAGTGCCTTCTTCTCTGGACTCCATCTTCGGGACGTGATGGTTGGGGTTTTTCGAGCACTTTCATCTCTGGAAAGGGATGCCACTTTTCGATCCCCCATTGCTTAGCCTGTAAATCGATCCTATTAAAAGATAGGTCTTTTCAGTGCCTAAGACGTCCTTTCATCTTTTGAGTACAATTTCCACTTCGATCTTTGTGATCGTTGGATCACACTCGAGCGCCTACTCGTAGTTGATCAATGACTAGGAATCGAAGGGTTTTGACGCACATTTTGGGATTTTGAATTCAAATACCCCTTTTCCTTTCATTTTCCACATTCTCACATTTATACTTTCCTGGAAATCTCTTAGCTTCTCTGAAAATCCTCTCCCAGAATCCTCCCTTCATTGCAAATTTCTCTTCACCTATGACATTTTCATCGAACCTGGATAATTGGAGGCAGTTGGAATACTTTTGGGTAAATGACACAAGATATCTTCATGTTTGTACCCGCCTACGTACATATACTCGCCATTTATCAAGTGAGTGTCTATTGCCTTTCTCCTTTTATGCTTTTATTTGGTTTAGTGATTTCTAGGGTAATGAGCATGTTAGGGCTTTGATTGTGTGAGAATTGTGTGGTTTCAGGTATACTCCACTTTTTTAATTTTTTGTGCCCTTTCTAATGGAAAACTAAGCTGTAAGTGGCTTGTTTGTGTTTTTACCCAGAAACATATTTTCTTGGTTGTTTATTGGAATTTCCCAGAATCCGTTCTCTTTTGGCCGCAGTTCTTGAATTTTTCGATGGTGTTTCAGGGCAACGTTTTTTATAATCTAAAATATAGAGTTATTATTTGAGCTATTGAACATAAAAATCTAATTGAAGTAGAGTAATTTATGTTCTTAATGTGTTGTTTTAGTCAGTTTGTCTATTAATTTTGTATGTGAATTTTATTTTAATCAATTATAAATGTTGCTGGAAAATAAATGGATTAAGAGCTAAAAAAAAGTGTGATATTTCTTTTGAAGATCAAAAGGAAAGGATCCTTAGAGATATTAGTGGAAAATGTGTAAAGGTAACATCTTGGAGCTGAAATCTTGAAACTTTACTGCATAATCATTTTAACTTTGCAGCAACAAAGTGTGAATAGTTAGCATAATCAAAGTGTGCACAGTTAGCAGCTTAATTTATGCACACTTGGCAACTCATCAAATGAGTTGGAATGGTATGCTAAGTTGGGAGGATGAGTGAGAAATTAGCTGATTTTTATGGGAAAATAGGCGGTCCCCACGTGGAGAGAGAAAGAGAGGATTTCCTTCCATATTGGAAACCCTAAGTGAAGGACTCATTGTCTTCTACCTTTGTTGCAGCCGCCCAACACCATGGTAGAGCTATTTTTCACAACTTTTAAAGCTGAAAACACCAAGGAGTAGAGGAGAGAACGTGGGAGAAAATAAGAGAACGTGGGATAAAAGGAAGAGGAGGAGAACGCTCAACCATTTGGGGCTAGATTTTCTTTAATCTTTTCCTATTTTTTATTTGAATCTCTTCTCTTATCTTGAAGAACAATGGTTTTGATATTTTGTGGTTATTTTAGTATTTTTAGAATGAACTAATTTCTTGAATGCTAGGGGGTATTGATTAACCCTGATTTATAGTGAACCTTGACTTTTTTACTCTAATTTATGAAAAGTATTTCTTGTTCAATTGAGCTATGGTTATTGTTAATTTTTCCTTGAGAGTGATCAACTTGACTGAGAAACAAGCTAATTTGAGTTCCGAAAGGGTTTAGATTAGTGGATAGACTTAGTTGGTGCATGTTGATAACTAATTTTTTGTTTAGTTGATAGTTTAGGGATATGTTATTCACCATGCAAACTTGAAGGATTGATGCCAATCGAAATAACCCATATTTCAACTCTTACAATTCGGGTTGGAGGCACCTATGCTCAACAAACCTACCTATCAACCCGACTATCCTCAAAATGCCCCACAACAAGGTGCACAAGCTAGTTCTATAGAGAGCTTGATGAGAGACCATATAACCAAGAATGAGGCTTACATCACAAAAAATGATGCAATCATTCAAAGTCAAGCGACGTCATTGAGGAACCTAGATAGCCAAGTTGGGCAACTAGTTAATGAGCTTAGAAATAGACCCCATGGTGAATTTCCAAGTGATATAGAGAACCCAAGAAATGTTTGCAAGGAACATTGCAAAGCCGTCACTTTGAGAAATGCTAAGGAGTTAGAGAGCACCAAGACAAAATCTGGGCATGGGGATGAGCCCTCTTCAATCCAAATAAGTGAGAAAATCAAAGAAGAATATATTCAAATCTCTAGTGGACCAAAAATTGTCTCTGCCGAGAATGTTGTAGAATTGTCTCAGCATAGTCGCCCAAGAAGTTCAAATTCACAACTGCCACTGCCATTTCCTCAGCGCTTTCAGAAGCAAAAGTTGGATTCTAGATTCAAGAAGTTTCTAGATATGTTGAAGTAGCTACACATCAACATTCGACTTGTGGAGGCACTTGAGCTAATGCCCAATTATGTGAAATTCATGAAGGATGTTCTTAGAAGGAAGCGAAGGTTTGGGGAGTTTGAAATCGTGGCTTTAACCAAGGAGTGTGGTTCATTTTTGCAGAATAAGTTGCCAGAAGAGATTAAAGATCCAGGGAGTTTCAGCATTCCATGCACTATTGGAGAATTTCATTGTGGGATGACTTTGTGTGACTTGGGTGCTAGCATAAACTTGATGCCAATGTATTTTTTTAAGCAATTGGGGATTGGAGAAGTCAGTCCAACTATAGTTACTCTTCAACTTGCATATAGATCATTTATTCATCAAATTCATATTCCCCACTAATTTTATTGTGCTAGATAATGAGGCAGGTAGAGGGGTGTCTATTATTTTGGGAAGGCCATTTCTTACGACAGAAATAACTTTGATAGATGTGAAAAAGGTGAACTGACTTTGAGGGTTCAAGATGAAAATGTGACTTTATATGTTATTAAAGCTATGAAATTTCCTAATGAGGTTGAATAATGCTTAGTGGTGTCAGTGGTAGACTCTTTGGCATCAAAAGTGTTTGAGAATAGTAGCATTCATGATCAACTAGAAAGGTTGTTGTTGTTTGATTCTCAAAATGCAATGATGAAGAAGAATATCTAGCTTGGTTGGATGCTAATTCACAAAAAATATGAACAAGAGCCCAATTTGATTCATTGGAGTTGTCATCTAGGGAGTTCAAGACTCAAAATCCATCAATTGAAGAACTACCTGATTTAGAACTGAAAGTCTTGCAATCCCACTTGAGATATGCCTATTTGGGTAAATCTTCTACCTTGCCTGTCATTATTTCAGCTGAGTTGAATATGGAATAAGAAGACAAGTTGCTTGATGTTTTGGGAAAATTCAAGAAAGCTATTGGGTGGACTATTGCAGATATTAAGGGTATTTTCCCTTCCATATGCATGCAAAAGATTTTGATGGAAGATGGTGAGAAAGGATCTGTTGAAGGTCAAAGAAGGCTCAGTCCTATTATGACAGAGGTGGTGAAAAGGGAAATCTTTAAGTGGATTGATGTTTGTTTTATCTATCCCATTTCAGATAACTCATGGGTTAATCCTATCCAGTGTGTGCTAAAGAAAGGTGGAATAACGGTGATGAAGAATGAAGACAATGTTTTGATTCCTACTAGAACTGTGACAGGTTGGAGAATATGCATGGATTGTAACCGTTTACTCTTCCTTTCATTGTTCAGATGTTCGATAGACTTGCAAGGAGAGAGCCCTATTCCTTTCTAGATGGGTATTTTGGTTATAATCAGATTGCAATTGCTCTAGAAGATCCACAAAAGACAACTTTCACTTGCCCCTATGGTACTTTTGCATTTCCATTTCGAAGGATGCCTTTTGCTTTATGCAACGTCCCCACCACATTTAAGAGGTGTATGATGGCTATTTTTACTGATATGGTGGACAATTTCTTAGAGGTATTCATGGATGATTTCTTTGTTTTTGGTGATTTGTTATGATGTTTTCTTGAGTAATTTGGCCAAGATTTTGAAAAGATATGAAGAAAAAAACATTTTCCTTAACTGAGAAGAATGTCATTTTATGGTTAAGCAAGGTATTGTATTAGGCCAAAAAGTATCAAGGCATGGTATTGAAGTTTGTAGAGCCAAGATTGAGGTTATTGAACAGCTCCCACCTCCTACCTCAATGAAGAGTATTAGAAGTATTCTTGGCCATGTGAGGTTCTATAGGCGATTCATTGGAGAAGGATACACCTTTCCACTTTGGTGAAGCATATTTGAAAGCCTTTGTCGAGTTGAAATGTAGATTGGTATCAACACCAATTATTATTGTTCATGATTGGGACTTACCTTTTGAATTGATGTATGATGGGACAATGAAGAAACAAGATTTTTCACTACATTTACTATGGTAGTCGTACCTTGGCTGTCACTAGACCGGTTGATGCTTGGCAAAGCTTGCCATTTACCAGTTAAGCTAGAGCACCGTGCTTATTGGGCTCTTCAAACACTTAATATGGACTTGTAACTTGCTGGGGAAAAGAGAATGTTGGAGCTGAATGAACTAGATGAAATATGCTCATTCTCTTATGAAAATGCCAAGATTTATAAGGAGGAAACAAAAAAGTGGCATGACAAGCACATTCAGTCTAGAGTGTTTGAAAGAAGTCCAGCGAGTCTTGCTTTTAAAATATTGTTTGAAGCTATTTCCCGACAAGCTCTAGTTAAGATGGTCAGACCCGTTTTTGGCGATTAAAACTTATCCCCATGATGCGATGGATGTGCATGATGAAGGCTCCGGGAGATAATTCAAAATTAATGGCCAAAGACTCAAACACTATAGGGAAGGTGAGGTTGAGCGTAACAAGAGCTCAATCTCATTGGCAGAACCTTGAAGAAGTTGTAAAACTTTGGGTTGCTATGGTGTAAGAGGAATTAATTGTAAAGCAACCCAACCCAATATATATTTATACATGTATATATATAAAGAAGAATAATATATATATCTATATAGTAAGTCATTTGCTTTTTTTTAGATTAGGGATTTTAATGGTTTGATGTCCTTGTGGTTGCAGGGAAAATGGAATAAAAAGGGTTGCAGAGTTCATCCTTTTTTTGTAGTAAATTTTGTGGAAAGAAAAGCAAGCTCTCTATGACAACTTTGCTCCAACAAAGTTGATATGATTCTACAACATCACTTTTGAGCAAACTCTCTGACTTTGTTTTGCTCCAGCAAAGTTAATATGATGCTACAACATACCTGTTTGGAAAAACCTCTCTCACTTAACTTTGCTCCAACAAAGTTGGTGTAATGCTACAACAAACTTTCAATGGACATGGAACACTTTCTGACTTAATTTTACTCCATCAATGTTCATGCAATGCTTCAGCAAAGTTGCTAAAATTAAAAGAGAAGTTGATTTAGTCTTTAATCTCCCATTACAAGCCCTAATTCATTTCATGATGCCCTAGCCCTCATCATTTTCTTCTCAATATTCATCCCCTCACCATGCCCAAGACCCAAACCCTCCATCTCCCTTCCTGCCATCACCCCCCATCTCCGACCAGAACCACCTTGTCACCATCAAACCCTAACGATGCCTCCACCTCTGACCACATCCTCCCCAAAGTTGCCACATCCTCATCTCTGAGAACCCACCCAACCCACGACCTACCACGCACCATACCAATTATAAACCCATCCCCCCTTGACCCACCTCTCACCTCCGAGAACCCACCCAGCCACGACCATACCACAACCCAAACCCCACCCCGGCCAACCCTATCACGTTGACACACTGTTTTTGTTGAAACCCAGAAGTCCACAACACAACCTGAAACCCAGTGACCCATGCACATTCCACCCGCCCTTCATCACCCCATTTCCTCTCTCTCTCACTCTCTTTCGCTAGTTGCACATATCACGAAAACACACACATCATTCTCTAGCTCGAAGACACGAACCCAGAAGTGGATACCCATATCTCAGCCCAAGTACCCATCCACTCCACACCTCTGTATAGCAAGACTTCTTGTGAGAAATGGCCATTTTCGGAGAAGCGGCCTCATCTTGTCTTATTATTCTTGTGGGATTTCAAGACATTTTTACGAAAGGGCAACCACAAATTTCTTTAGTTCATTCAAGGTACCTCATTTATATTAATCTATTAAATTTGGGATTGAAATTTCTTTTGGCTACTATAATTTCTATTAAGAATTATGCCTATAACTAAGCAAGTAGACCATAAGAAGAAAGTGGCCTAGGATCAACCCGTTGTTGAGACATTTGTATCCCCGAGGGCTGTCAAAAAATTCAACAGAGTTGTTCAGCAAGACATTTAGATTAAGAGAGGACTCCTGAATGTGGGAAATTCAGATTATGTTATGATTGTGATTGAAAATTAGGGGTGGCATAAGTTTTGTAAACCATCGCGTGATGCTATTGTTCCTTTTATGAAATAATTTTATGCTAACATTATGGCAAAGAAATCAAGACAAGTCACGGTTTGGGGCAAGCAAATTAATTTTTCACCTCAAGCCATCAATGTTGTTTATGGGTTGCCTGATATGGATGTTGCAGAGTATGGTGGCCTTGCTCCTAATCAAATTGATGAACAAATTTCCAACATTTTATTAGAAGTGACTGTGGAAGGGACTCAATGGTATGTTTAAAAAAAAAATGGGCCGACACTATCTACCACACTTCCTTATTGAATCATTCTTGGGTGTGGAACCATTTTATCAAAACCAACATGTTGCCCACCACTCATGACACTTGCATCATAATGATTTTCAACATCTTGACTAGTCCATCCATTAATATAGGCAGGGGTAATTGCAAAGGAGATCATGGCTTTTGGTGCTATAAAGAACAAGGGGCCACTATTCTTTCTGTAACCTCCCAATTTCCCTAATTAGGGGGCCATGAGGGTCATAAAAGATTAAATAAGTTATCATGTGATTTGATGCATGATTATATGAATTATGCGAGTAATATTATAACATGATTGGATTGACATGTTTAGGTGTATTAAGCATGCTTGTAGGCCCGTTTCATATTAGAAGGGCATTTTTGTAATTTTGGCATGTTGAGGGCATATTTGAATATATATATATATGTGTGTGTGCTATATGATTGAGACCACATTATTATGTGGATATATTTGGGTTCTTCGGCACGAGGCGATCCTAGGGAGCAAGTTAGCAGTTTGGTCATAATAGGGTCAATTACTCATCTCAGGGTGAGCCTAGGGGTAATTTGGTAATTTAGCACATTACTGAGAATTATCGGGTAATGAAAAATTATTTAGTGATTATTTGAGGATATTGGAGATAACGGTAATTTTTGAGACATGAATGTAGATTATAACGCGGGAAAAGTGGCAAAAGACAGATTTTCCCCTGAGGGCATTAGATGAGTAAGAGTGTTAACAAGGGGTAGGTTGGTCTTTTACCAAACTTGAGTGACATAGTCACTGAATTTCCTTCAGAGGTAGGAAATCAAATACTCAGCAGCTCTCTCTCTTCTTTCTCTAGTTACCCTTCTCTCCCCTTTTGTGTGCCTTGAAGTTCTTGGAATTCTCATGTAAAGGCTTGTTTTTGGTGAGCTTGGAAGGGATTTAAAGCTGGGGATTGAATCAAGGACCAACCTAGATTCATATTTTTAAGTTGAGGTTACCGCTAGGGCTCAAGAGAGGATAGTTCTCGGGGGTCGTTCTTGCTTGCTTATTTGCTTGCGCTTGGACCAAAGGTAAGAAAATTGCACCCAATACGTTAGATATGTGATTAGGGCTTGGCCCGATTGTGAAATATAGTTATGGTTAGGACTTAGGCCCATGTTAATGTGCATGATTATTATTATGCTTGTGATTGTTTGATTAAACATGTTGAATACTCTGTGTCTAGATAATTGCTATGCAATGCATGCCTATTTGCCTTAGTTGGTTGAGAAAAGCTTGACTCACGAGTCAAGGACGACAACAGCGCTGGTTGAAAGCATTGACTTATAAGTCAAGGACGGCAATAGTGCACTGAGCACTAGTCATTGTAGTTAGGCCTAATCAGGAGAGTATCATACGCTTGTCCGACCCTAGGCTGGGCCAGCTCCTAGGCTGGTTATACAGAGGAATGGGTAATGGGCCCTGGGGAGACTTATTAGTCCCATATCCTAGAGTTGGGTACTAGTACGACTCATTAATCATTTATTTAGGGAAACAAGCCCTGGTGTGATGATGTAGGAACTAATCTGAATATAATGCATGCATGAGTAGGGTTATTACTAGTAGGCACGCTTATTATGATTCTGTAAAATGTTATTAACTGCTTATGATCAATTTTAAGTTTTCTTGCTGAGCCTTGGCTCACGGGTGCTATGTGGTGTAGGTAAGGGGAAAGGGAAGGTAGACCAGCCATGAGTTGGAGAGCTTCGGTGGCGACGTGTACATATGCGGTTGCTCAACCACCGCGGTCGCGGTTTCTCGGAGGAACAAGGGTAAAGGCCTATTTTTTTCGCTTAGACCGATTGTTTGTAACTTTTGAGTTGTACTTACCCTTTTGAAACTGTAAATGACTTTGGAAATAATTGTTTTAGGATCCCATGTACGAACTTAACATTTTAATAAAATGATTGTTCCTTTCATCCAAAATTTTTAACCCTAAGCCGTTAACCACATTTAGTTACACGTTTATTGTCAAATGACTCGTTTATCGAGTTTAACACTATTTAAACACAGAGTAATGGTGTTGGATATCCAGGGCATTACACTTTCCATCATTGATCACTGAGTTGTGCTTCAAAGCAGGTGTGCCCCTAAATCTAGATGAAGATAAGCATGGCTTCAAGATCAAATTGATGAACACAACATTTTAAAGGTCACCAAAGTCGTTTCCACTCGAAGAGCGAGTGGCTCCACCTTTGCTCCCCCACCATCCTCTGAACATGACCTTGATGGCACTCAATACCCAACTTTTACTGAGCTTTACGCCACTAAGCAGAGCGTGCTCAGTATGATGCATCACATGGAAGCCCAGTAGCACGCCTATTGGGGATATGTGCGCCAGTGTGACAATGTCTAACATCAGTCTTTCCAGCCCACTGAGCCTTTCCCAGAGTTCCTATAGGAGATCATGGCATGGTGGCATGCACCTGAGCCTTCCGCTGCGAGTGCATGTTTAGAGGAGGACACCGAGCAGAGGGAGTCTCTTTATTTTTCAGCATTAATATCTACTGTTTATTGTGTTTTTCTTGTTCTATTATATATGGTGTTTACTGTTCTTGTTGGTTTTCTGTTTGTTTTTCATGCACTGAGGACATTGCACCTTTCCAAGTTTGGGGGTGTTGTGTGTTATGATTGATTAAATACATAGTGAAATTAGTTAGGCACGAAGGTGTGCAAAAACCATAACGGTTTCACTAAAGTCAACATGTGTCAGTTGACTTTTTGTATATGCATCTATAAATTACCTTTTGGGTACAAAGTGATTCTTTGGAGTCTATAAGAGTACCCAAAAAGTTTGGAGGCATTTGGAGATGTTTTGGGGCAAGTTTTGGGGTGCCAAGTCAATGAGACCTACATTGCATCGCCTCTGGAAGGCAACATGTCGCCGGTCTCTGAAAACACTACCGGTGGCGATGTATCGCCTAGGTGCAGCGACACGTCCCCTAGGTTGTCCGTATAAGACCATACAATGATGTGTTTTTGGCTCCAAAATTCAAATCAATATGTTTTAATCTCATTGGTTGAGTCTAATGAGAGTGCCTATATTATTTAAATGGGTCGTTTTATTTTATTGGTGAATTGATCACTCACCTCTCCCTCTTTCTAAAAACCTCTCTCTCACACTCTAAAAACCCTCTCTCTCTAGTTATCAAGATTACTAGTTTTCTCCAAGATCTTCATCAAGAAAGCTTGACTTGCATGAAGATTCAAGGCTTGTAGATCCCAATCGCATTCCATTGTAGTAACTTCAGTCAATCTCAAAGGGGTTGCTAGAAATAAACAAATCTCAATTTGTGTCAAGCCTTTCTAACATCCACATTGATTTACATAAAATCATAGACTTGTGATTTTATGTAACTAAGGTTCTACAACTCAAAGGTCCACTCTACCACTTATTCTTATTTGTGTTATTTCTCTTGTATTATTCCTCCATTATAGAATAGATTATATTTGGTTTATTCTTTTGAATTGTAATATTCAAAGTTTTCTGTATAGCCATACCCCCAACATTGTATGTGTTTTGTTGCCTTGTTATTTATCTTGTTTCCTTATTTGTGTCAGTTGAGTAGTTAGTGTGTTGTATGTTTTGTGTGTGTGTGTAGTTATTTTGGTTAGTGATTAATGGAATCTAATTTTTTTGGTGCCTAGATAGTTTTGGGCACGATGATGATGAATTTTTTTTTAAAAAAAATATATATATTCTGAATAATTATTGTGCATGAATTAGGCTAATAGTGCTTAGATATTGATAATGCTAGCAAAAAGTTGATAAGAGTGTTAATTCTTTCTTATTTGCATAGTTTTACTGAAATTCCCCTAAACTTTAGATATAGTTGAGTACTAGTGAAACTTAAGTTTTTAGAATTGACTCGATAATTCTAACGACCCAAATTTACTAATAAGGCTTAAGGGCCTTGATTAGTGTGCCGGGAGGGCATAACTGGATTATATGTGATTTAAATGATTATATGACTATTTGGATATATGTGATGCATGACTATGTGTATTAGTATGCGTGTAGGCCCTTATTAGGTTATAAGGGCACATTCGTAATTTTGGCCCGTTGAGGGCATAAATGTAAATACCTGTGATGAATTGTTGAGACCACATTATTATGTGGATATATTTGTAGCTTGTGACTCGAGGCGATCCTAGGAGCGATTTAGCCAAAAAGTCACGGCAGGGATTTATACCCGGCTCGGGGCGAGCTTGGGGGTGTTTCTGGGGATTTAGGAGATATATTGGAGTCTATTTGATATTGTGGAATATAAGTGGTGATTAGTTAGGTATCAGGAAGTAAGCAGTAAATATTAGAGACACTCAAGGAATTAGCGGGAATTGGGAACATATGACCAAAATGCCCTTTGAAGGGTTAAGGGCTTAGATTTAATGGGAGGGTATTATGGTCATTTGGTTTATAAGGGATGAGAGTTATTTATGCCTTTATCACTTAGTGGAATGTCTAGAATTTAAAGGAAACAGGAAGAAAGGAAGGAAAGAGACAAAAGGAAAAGAAAAGGAAAAGGAAAGAAGGAAAAATAGAAGTCTTGTTTCTCTCTCACAGTTTAGGTTTCTTCCCCATTTCTTGAAGGAATTTGGAGCTGTAACTTAGGGAGAGTTTCGGCTGGAGCTTGGGGCTAGGGTCCTTGATTTGGCTTGAGGAGTTAGCAAGAGTAGTTCATCCATTTAAGGTAAGTTTTCAAGGTTTTCTTCAGTTTTTGGTTTTGATGTTGAAATGGTTGTTCTAAGTTGAGTTTTGATGAGAATTCTAGGGAATTAAGCCTGTGGATTTGAGGAGGTGAAAGCAAAGGTAGTGTGGAAGATAACTTAGGTCGAAATCCTCCATCAAAGGTAAAAAGTTCCAGCTTTGAAGTTCTGAAATTTCTGATGTTCTGCTGAGTTTTGAGCTTTAAGCTCAACCATGGTGATTTATTTATTTTGGGGTGCATGTGATTGAATTTCATATGGTTAGGTCATTTGGGGTGTGTTGGAGATGTTGGTAGGCTTGTTTTGGGTATAGTTGAGGCTTAGATGAGTTTTGGAGAGGTTTGACTTGGGGAAATTCGAAGGAAGAAAGTCTGAAGTTGGGCTGTGCTGTGACTAGCGCTGTAGCGCTAGTCATTGGGCGCTACAGTGCTAGGCCCTCATGCTTCAGAGCTTTTTGGCTCTGCTTGTAGCGCTATAGCGCTCTCTTTATGGCGCTGTAGTGCTACCCTATTTCCAGAACATGGATTTTGGGATATTTCTTAGGGATTTCACCCGGGGGTCGGGGTTTGATTCCACCACCCCGTTTGGTAGAATTAGGGCTTCCCGAAGGCTTAGGATTGGTCCCGAGGCTAGGTTTTGGAATTGAAGTTTGGTGTTGATTCTAATTTATGGTCGTGACTAGGTGTACGCTAGGGCTCGGAAGGGATCGTGCTTGAGGGTTGTCATCATCGATCAAAGCTACTGTAATTCAAAGGTAAGAAAACTGCTCCCGGTTATGTGATTGTATTGGGACTAAGAGCTCCCTATATCTGCTATGATGTCATAGATGGTATTACGCCATGGGACATGTGATAAATAGCCTAAGAGTGCCGGAATAAATATTTGCGCACAGGGCGCGGCTCGACCACTGGTAGTTGAGGACAACTTGATATTCGATGAGCTCGGTTTAAGCGGGCCAGAGTCAGTGGGATAAATAGAGGGCATGGCCTAAGGGCGTTGACCCTGGTTATCATATGTGAATTGGTTATTAGTGTGAAATGATGAACTTGGTATGCTGAATACTTAATTATTGTGAATAGTTGGATTGTTGAGTATATGATTATACTGTATGAATTATATGATTGTTTGATTGATGATTATGCTCTGTTATTGTGTTTTCTTGCTGGGCCTTGGCTCACAGGTGCTACGTGGTGCAAGTAAAGGCAAGGACAAAGTGGACCAGTCCTGAGATGGAGAGCTTTGGGGCTGAATGTACATAGTCAGCTGATCGGCTGCCACGGCCGAGGAGTGGTACAGGACTAGAAAAGTCTAATTGTCTGTTTTGCCCTTAGAGTGGCTAGTAGCTGTACTTTTTTCATGAAATTTTGTAAACCGTCTTTTAACGTTATTACTTTTAGGATCCCATGTAAATTTTTTTGATTATATGGAATGTAACTTTTGTGACCGAAATCTTTTAACCCTAGTTCAACTATAGTGTTAGTAACACGTTTCTAACTAAATGACTTGATTACCAAGTCTTGTACCTTTATAAACACACAGTGTAACGGCCTTGGCTATCCAGGGCGTTACAACTTGGTATCAGAGCGTCCTAGGTTTAAGGGTTCCTGAAGACTGGCTGGACATGTACATTCGTCGTTAAAGACAAGCTCGACTCATGGTTTGGTAATTGTGTATACATGATTATATGCTTAAATGATTAGAATGGAATATGAATGCTGATATTTGCTTGATTAACAGGGAGCATGAGATATTGATAGGGCCTGGCCCTTGACTATTATGAGACGATATTGAGGCTTGCTTATTAGCATTGCTATGCATGTGAATGAATATATCGATGAATACTGGGATAAACTGCTATATCTTGATTGTTTGTGAATATTTGAGTTCTATTGGTGGATCATGGAAGGATTATTACCCTGTCATCGTAGCTTGATTGTCGAGTCGTTGACTGCAGATTAACTTGAATAGCTATGTGTCCAAGATGATCTGTACAACTTACCAACAGTAGGTCTGAGGCAAGGGATGATGACCAGGGCCAGACCCCTCCGCCAGTCCCTGAGAACTGGCAGCAACTTATGGCATATATGCAAGCTCAGCTACAGAGCCAAGATGAGCAGATCCGAATTCTGCGATAGCAGGCTCCATCAAGGAGTGTTTCCCCTATTGTGCGACCTGCAATTGTACCAGTTGTACAGCCAGTGGAGGTTGGGAACAAATGGGATCCGTTGTATGAGCGGTTCAGGAAGCAGCAGCCCCCAACCTTTGAGGGAGGACCTGATCCACTAAAGGTCGAACAGTGGATGACCATGATTACTACTATCCTAGATTTCATGAGGGTAGAGGGACATGTTGGAGTGGCACGTGCCACATATATGCTACTTGAGGATGCCCGTATCTGGTGGGAAGTGGCATCACAGACTAGAGATGTTACTACACTGAATTAGGAAGGATTCAAGGATCTATTCAGTCAGAAATACTATAATGTTTCCATCAGGGTAGCGAAGGTAGATGAATTTGTGGGATTGGTTCAAGGTAATATGACAGTTACAGAATATGCTCTGAAGTTCGACAAACTTGCGAAGTTCGCACCAGATCTTGTGCCTACTAATGCAGCTAGGTAGGATAGGTTTATCAGAGGGCTTAATGCTTTGATAGCCCGAGATGTGAGGATTACAACAGTTCCTGGGGGGACAACTTAAGCCCAGGTTGTTGAGAAGGCTCTTCCCGCTGAGGAAGCGGAGAATAAGATATGGAGAGAGAGTATAGCAAGGCGAGATGGCCGCAGGGTAGTGCCTCCATATTTTGGTTCTGGTAGGGGCAGAGGCCCCAGTGATTTGAAGAGAAAGACCCCTGATGCTTTGATCGCTCCTGGTCCTGATATGAGAGTTTGGGGTACTCAGGGTGCCCGTTAAGGAGGTGGAGGTGCCAAAGATGCCATCCGGGTGAATGTCAGGCTAAGGTATGTTATGTGTGCGGGGTGGTGGGACAACTCAAGAAGGACTGCCCAGCAGTGAAGAAAAAAGATGCAGGGAAGATGAACAGCTTGACTCCAGCTCGAGTGTTCATCCTGACGTAGGCGGAGGCCGAGGCTAGTCCCTCGGTAGTGATAGATCAGCTTTCTAGTGCTCGCTCTCCTTTTACTGTATTGATTGACTCTTGTGCTGCACATTCGTTTGTTTCTAGTAAGGTAATTGATAGACAGTGTAGACCTAGTGAGTATTATACTTCGGGGTTTAGGACTATTTTGCCTATAGGAGAACTGGTAGGTTCTAGGAGGTGGATTAGAGCACTGCCATTGATGGTTGATGGTAGGGAGTTGTTAGTAGACTTGATTAAGTTGGGTGTGGAGAACTTTGATATGATTTTAGGCATGGATTGGCTGGTTAGATATGGAGCTACTATTGACTTCAGAAAGAAGATGGTGACCTTTGAGCTGGAGGGCGAGGATCCCTTTGTCTTTGTTGGAGCGGTGCATGGACCCGCGTACCCAGGATTTCAGCGTTGAGAGTTAGGGAACTATTACAGGGAGGATGTATGGGTTTTCTGGCTAGTGTGGTAGATACTACTAGGGTTTTGCCAACAAGACCGGAGGAAACCAGATTGGTTTGCGAGTTCTTGGATGTGTTCCTGAGGACTTACCTGGATTGCCGCCGCGTAGGGAGATTCAGTTTTTTATTGAGTTGGTGCCAGGGACAGAGCCAGTGTCGAGGGCACCATATAGAATGGCACCGGCAGAACTGAAGGAATTGAAGATACAGTTGTAGGAGCTTCTGGATTTGGGGTTCATCAGGCCTAGCTACTCGCCATGGGGTGCTCCAATTTTGTTCGTGAAGAAGAAGGACGGGACTCTAAGAATGTGTATAGACTACAGGGAATTGAACAAGTTGAATATTAAGAATAAGTATCCCCTACCAAGGAATGATGATTTATTCGATTAGTTGTAGGGTAAGACGGTGTTCTCAAAGATTGATTTTCGATCTAGTTATCACCAGCTGAGGATCAAGGACGATGACATACCGAAGAAGGCCTTTCAGATGAGGTATCGACATTATGAGTTTTTAGTCATGTCATTTGGTTTGACCAATGCCCCAGCAGCCTTTATAGATCTAATGAACAAGGTGTTCAAGGACTTTCTGGATCAGTTCGTTATTGTCTTCATCGACGACATCTTAGTGTACTCTAGTTCAGAGGCAGAGCACGAGTTTCATTTTCGACAAGTTTTGCAGAGATTGAGGGGGCATCGGTTGTATGCCAAGTTTAAGAAATGTGAATTTTGGTTACCAGAAGTGACATTCCTTGGACATATTGTTGGTGCAGATGGGATTAAGGTGGATTCGTCCAAGGTGGAGGCAGTTAGGGATTGGTCGAGGCCAAGGAACGCCTTGGAGGTGCGGAGTTCTCTTGGTCTAGCGGGTTACTACAGACAGTTTGTGGAAGGCTTCTCAAAGATAGTGACACCGATGACAGAATTGACACGGAAGAATTTGAAGTTTATCTAGTCAGACAAGTGTGAGAACAGTTTCCAAGAATTGAAGAGACGACTTATTATTGCGCCTGTGTTGAGTCTTCCTTCGAAGGAAGGGAAGTTTGTTGTCTACTATGATGTGTCAAGGTTGGGTTTAGGCTTTGTGTTGATGCAGAACGAGAAGGTCATAGCTTATGCATCACGACAGTTGAAGGAGTATGAGCAGCGGTATCCTACCCATGATTTGGAGTTAGCAGCGGTGGTATTCGCACTGAAGGTTTGGCGGCATTATCTATATGGGGAGAAGTACGAGATATACACCGATCATAAGAGTTTGAAGTACTTTTTCACACAGAAGGACTTGAATATGAGGCAGAGACGTTGGCTGGAGTTGGTAAAAGACTATGATTGTGATATTCTTTACCATCTGGGGAAAGCCAATGTAGTGGCAGATGCGTTGAGCTGGAGAGGCCTGGGTCAGTTGTATAGTTCCACCCAGATCTCGAGAGAGTTAGCAAATGAGATGGTTAGAGCAGGGATAGAATTGGTGGTGGGCCGGTTGGCCAATATTACTCTGCAGTCGACCCTGCTAGAGCGGATTAAAGAAGGTCAATTGGTAGACGCTGAGTTACAGGAGGATAGAGAGAATGTCTTAGCGGGAGTAGCTATGGACTATTCTATCTCTGGGTCTAGTTTGCTATGGTATCAAGGATGGATTTGTGTTCCAGCTGATGAGGAGATCAGACGAGAGATATTGGATGAGTCACATACGACGTCTTCATCCGGGTACCACGAAGATGTATCAGGATCTAAGGACGTTATATTGGTGGCCTGGGATGAAGAAGGATGTGGTGGAGTACGTAGCCTGATGTTTAACCTGTCAGCAGGTGAAGGCTGAGCATCAGCGACTGACAGGGTTGCTTCAGCCTTTGGGTATTCTCGAGTGGAAATGGGAGGATATTACGATGGATTTTTCGGAGGTTTACCCAGGACTGTAGGGCTTCAGGACTCGATGTGGGTGATAGTGGACAGATACACCAAGTCAGCCCATTTTCTTCCAATGAAGTCGACATATACTGTGGATCAGTATGCAGAGTTGTATGTGAAGGAGATCGTACATCTTCACGGGGTTCCTAAGTCTATAGTGTCAGACCGGGATCCTCTCTTTACCTCTAAGTTTTGGGGTAGTTTACAAAGGCTATGGGGACTCAGTTGAAGTTCAGCACGACCTTTCATCCTCAGACTGATGGACAGTCTGAGAGGACAATTCAGGTATTGGAGGATATGCTCAGAGCATGTGTGATTGACTTCGAGGGATTTTGGAGTAAGTATATTCCGTTAATTGAGTTTTCATACAACAATAGTTACCAATCAATGATTGGGATGGCTCCATATGAGCTGTTATATGGGAGGAGATGTAGATCACCTGTTCACTGGGATGAAATGGGTGAGAGGAAGTACTTGGGGCCAGACATGGTTCAGAAGACAAATGAAGCTATTGAGAAGATCCGAGTTAGGATTCTCGCCTCACAGAGCAAACAGAAGAGCAACGCTGATCTCAAGTGTAGGGACGTGGAGTTTCAGGTTGGGGACCACATGTTTCTCCGAGTTTCACCACTGCGAGGGCTGAGGAGATTTGGGAAGAAGGGCAAGCTAAGCCCTAGGTTCATCGTGTTGGAAATGTGCCCTGAAAGCATATGTAGTAGACATTATTTTATGATATAAATAAATAAATTGAATTTGTTATACATATATTTTTATGGACTATATTATTCTATGAAAATATTATGTAAATATCAAGAAAATTCCTAAGTTCATATATGTTATCTCAAACACGTATTGGTACGGGAGGATTGTGTTTGAGATAAATGAACTTGAATAGTTCGCGGTAAAATAAAGTTATGGAATCTTTAGATTAATTACTGCAAGTACGGTCCACTAGTATTATGAATACATGTGATCTAGATCCGGATCACTAGTGTGGTACGACACTTTAGTGGAGGTGCTTTATATATTAGAGAATATATAGAACTGGACAAGATATGTTTATTAATACTTAGTTAAATACCGTTTCGAAGTATTAATTAAATATATCAATTGATGATCATATACAAATAGATCTTAATCCTGAAGTTACTATGAACTCCTGTTTATATTATATGAGTTCTTTGATTCACTTGTTAGGGTCTGTCAGAATGATCAGGCTAGAAACTTTTGTTTTGGGAACTCATTAATATAGATGGCTGGGGACATAGTATACATAAAGGGAATCTATACCTTCTCACAAGAGATTGAATGATGGTTCTCTTAAGGGTTGACTTTTGGGACTAAAAGGTTATTGAGCTCAAATTCATAATTTAGTTATGAATTAACCTTCACTAGTAGAGTCAATGGTACTTAAGGAAACAAAAAATAATTAAAAGGGTAAAACGGTAATTTTATTCCCGATTAATTATGAACCATTTTTAGAGGGTCAAGTTGTATGCAATGATTATATCAATGGACGCTTTATGATTATAAAGTACTCAGTAAATGAAATGTCTATAATTACAAGAGTGCAGTCTCATATTTATAGTGGAATAATCATGAGATTAATAAATTAAGATTATTTAATTAAAAATTTTAATTAATAATCTCAAATTTATTGGAGCTTGGAATTATAGGTCCATAGGTCCCCATAGCGGTTCTATCAACACTGTTCAAGGTAAGAGTTGATATGAAGGAAAAATAGTTTAAAGACATATTTAAGAAGAAATTTGTTCTTCAGGCCAAATATGCAATTATATGATAATAGTGATTAATTAATTAATTACAAATTAGTTGTTGTTAACAAAATTAATTAATATTTAATTATTGTATAATTTTCGAAATTATATTAAATAATTAAATTAATTTCGAAATTTAATTATAATTTTTGAATTTATAATAAATTAAATATTTATTTTCGAAAATTTTGGATTTAATTAATTGGTAGAATTAATTAAATATCTTGATTTGAGTGGGAGATAATAATCTGATAAGTTCAAATTGGATTTGAATTTAAGAGATTAATATTTATTCAAATAATTAATTAAAAAGATAATTAATTTGAATTAGTTATCAGGTTGTTAGATCTTATCTGACAAATTAATTTGAATAAATAATTAAATAAAAATTGAAAAACCAACATCCCTAAAAATTAGGAAGGCTGCACGTTCACACACAGTCCATGGACTGTGTGTGGCGTGTAGGGCATTTTCAAGGATGGAATTTCATTTTTATTTATTTAATTAATTAATTAATGGATAATTCAAAAATTGGTTTTTTGATTTTTTCATTAATAGAATAATTAATTAATTAAAAAGTAAATTGTAAAATGGTTACAGTTTTATTTTTTGAAAAATTTGAATATTTTCTTTTAAGTATGACTAATCAGAAAAATATTCATAGAGAGATGTGTGAGACAACTCTGAACGTTCGCTCTGTGAAAAATAGAACGATAGTTTTCTCTCCCTGAAAATAAAAGAACCAATTCTCAGGCCTATTCTCTTGATCTCATGAGTTGAGTACATCAAGTAGAATCACAAATAAAAATATCCTTCATTCTCTAAGTGCCCACACATTTCTTGAGGTGTTGAGAACGCTTTGGAAGATCTTGGTGTGAGTACGTGGGAGCGGCTTGGATAGGAAGATCGTTCTAAATACGAAAAGATAGCAAGGATACTTGATAGGCTTCAAGAGGTATGAATTTTATCCTTATCTTGTTTATGATTAATGTATGTATATTAATGGATAGCTGTAACGATCCAAATTTACTAATAAGGCTTAAGGGCCTTGATTAGTGTACCAGGAGGGCATAACTGGATTATATGTGATTTAAATTATTCAAAGAATGTTATATGACAATTTGGATATATGTGATGCATGACTATGTGCATTAGTATGCATGTAGGCCCTGATTAGGTTATAAGGGCATATTCATAAGTTTGGCCTGTTGAGGGCATAAATGTAAATATCTGTGATAAATTGTTTAGACCACATTATTATGTGGATATATTTGTAGCTTGTGACTCGAGGCGATCCTAGTGAGCGGTTTAGCGAAAAAATCACGACATGGATTTATACCCGACTTGGGGCGAGCCTGGGGGTATTTATGGGGAATTAGGAGATAAATTGGATTATATTTGATATTGAGGAATATAAGTGGTGATTAGTTAGGTGATGGGAAGTAAGTGGTAAATATTAGAGACACTCGAGGAATTAGTGGGAATTGGGAACAAATGACCAAAATGCCCTTGGAAGGGTTAAGGGCTTAGATTTAATGGGAGGGTATTATGGTGATTTGGTTTATAAGGAATGAGAGTTATTTCTGCCTTTTTCACTTAGTCTAATGTCTAGAATTTAAAGGAATCTGAAAGAAAGGAACGAAAGAGACAAAAGGAAAAGAAAGGGAAAGAAGGAAAAACAGAAGTCTTGTTTCTCTCCCACGGTTTAGGTTTCTTCCCCATTTCTTGAAGGAATTTGGAGTTGAAACTCAGGGAGAGTTTTGGCTGGAGCTTGGGGCTAGGGTCCTTGATTTGGCTTGAGGATTTAGCAAGAGTAGTTCATCCGTTTAAGGTAAGTTTCATGGTTTTCTTCAATTTCTGGTTTTGATGTTGAAATGGTTGTTCTAAGTTGAGTTTTGATGGGAATTCTAGGGAATTAAGCCTGTGGACTTGAGGAGGTGAAAGCTAAGGGAGTGTGGAAGATAACTTAGGTCAAAATCCTCCATCAAAGGTAAGAAGTTCTAGCTTTGAAGTTCTGAAATTTCTGATGTTCTGCTGAGTTTTGAGCTTTTAGCTCAACCATGGTGATTTCTTTATTTTGGGGTGCATGTGATTGAATTTCATATGGTTAGGTCATTTGGGGTGAGTTGGAGAGGTTGGTAGGCTTGTTTTGGGGTATGGTTGAGGTT
The DNA here is from genome assembly GCF_963169125.1 of Humulus lupulus. NCBI lineage: Eukaryota > Viridiplantae > Streptophyta > Magnoliopsida > Rosales > Cannabaceae > Humulus > Humulus lupulus. The sequence goes on along the minus strand of NC_084800.1, from coordinate 141,218,234 downwards.
TGGATGTATTTTGGAGAGGTTTTGCTCAGGGAAATTCGAAGGAAGAAAGTCTGAAGTTGGGTTATGCTGTGACTAGCATTGTAGCGCTAGTCATTGGGCACTACAACGCTAGGCCCTGATGCTTCAGAGCTTTTTGGCTCTGCTTGTAGCGCTCTCCGTATGGCGTTGTAGCGCTACCCTGTTTCCAGAAGAGGGTTTTGGGCATATTTCTTAGGGTTTTCGCCCGGGGGCTCGGGGTTTGATTCCACCACCCCATTTGGTGGAGTTATGGCTTCCCGAGGGCTCGGGATTGGTCTCGAGGCTAGGTTTTGGAATTGAAGTTTGGTGTTGATTCTAATTTGTGGACATGACTAGGTGTACGCTAGGGCTCGGAAGGGATCGTGCTTGAGGGTTGTCATCATCTATCCAAGCTACCAGAATTCAAAGGTAAGAAAACTGCACCTGGTTATGTGATTGTATTGGGACTAAGAGATCCCTATATCTGCTATGATGTCATAGATGGTATTACGCCATGGGACATGTGATAAATGACCTAAGAGTGCTGGAATCAATATTTTCGCACAGGGCACGTCTCAGTACTGTATGGATTATTTGACTGTTTAATTGATGATTATGCTTTGGTATTGTGTTTTCTTGATGGGCCTTGGCTCATGGGTGCTATGTGGTGTAGGTAAAGGCAAGGGCAAAGTGGACTAATCTTGAGATGGAGAGCTTTGGGGCTGAATGTACATAGTCAGCTAATCGGCCACCACGGCTAAGGAGTGGTACACGACGAGAAAAGCCTAATTGTCTGGTTTGCCCTTAGAGTGGCTAATAGTTGTACTTTTGTCCTGAAATTTTGTAAACTGTCTTTTAACGTTATTACTTTTGGGATCCCATGTAAAAATGTTTGATTATATGGAATGTAACTTTTGTGACCGAAATCTTTTAACCCTAGTTCAACTATAGTGTCAGTAACATGATTCTAACTAAATGACTTGATTAGCAAGTCTTGCACCTTGATAAACACACAGTGTAACGGTCTTGACTGTCCAGGGGGTTACAATAATTTCCTAGAGGCGAAATCCTAAGAGGCGTAGCGATTTAATGAGGATTTAGGAAAAATTTTGTTAGACCATTTGAGGTTTTCTAGCCTACCTTGTTGTTATTGTCCCTAGTTAGCTACTTTAAGCTTGACCTAATTTTGTTGATTTAACCCGAATTAAGTAGTCAATTCACTTTTTATTATCTCTTTTTGTTACTCGTCTAACTTTAGCTTAGTTTGTCTTGGGCATGTTCTTGTTAAAGTTAGGGGATTAGAAAATATCATAATTCATTTTGAGTGCTTCAATTGTCAATTAACATACATGTATATGTTCAAGTCTACTTTTATTTGTACTTTTAATTTTATTTTGTATTTTTATGTTGTCTTGTTTTATTTAAAAAAAAAAGAAGAAGAAAGAGAAGGTGCCTATAAAAAAAAGTATATATTTTGTATATTAATTATTGAGCATATATTTGTATTGCATAAAGAAAAGGGTAGAAAGGGGGAATTGAGAAATAATGAGTGACTTGAGTGTTAGCTATATTTGGAAAGGGTAGAGAGCAATTTTAGTCATGAGGTCCAAGGCAAGCTATGTTTTAAGATCTCTAGCTTATAAATGTCCATCATAATCCATACCTTGAGCCTAGCCTACATTGCAACCACATGAAGACCTATTGATGTAGATCGCTTTGCTAACTACATTAGTGGAGAAGGATTATCGAGTTAACTTATGGAAACATAAATTAAGCTTTAGGATCAAGGCTTGGCATGATTTAGTGAAAGGAGGTTGATTGGGAAGAACTATGCACATACTTAAAGGATGAACACTTTAGTCATATTTTGTTAGCATTATTAATACTTAAGGAATTTGGTCTATGAATGCACAAACCTAATATATATATACATAAATATGTATATATGTCTTTTCTTTTGGTAATAATTTTCTAAGAGAATTTCCCTTCTATCTAGGTATTATAAATTTAAAAGGATTCCCTTGTGTGATGTTGTCATTGTGTGTGCGTGTGATGAATATATATACATATATATAAATATTTACTTTTCTCTTTAATTTTCTTTCCTGTGTTGAGTGTGTGAGTGTCGTTTTTCACCATTAGCGTCATCACTTGAGGACGAGCAATGTTTTAAGTTTGGGGTTATGATAACTCTATAATATAGAGTTATTATTTGAGCTTTTGAACTAAAAAATCTAATTGAAGTAGAGTGATTTGTGTCCTTAGTGTGTTGTTTTCATCAGTTTATCTATTAATTTTGTTTGTGAATTTTATTGTAATCAATGAAAAATGTTGTTGGAGAATAACTAGATTAAGAGAAAAAAAAAAGTGTGAAATCTATTTTGAAGGCCAAAAGGAAAGGATGCTTGAAGAGCTTAGTGAAAAATGTGTAAAGATAACATCTTGGAGCTGAAAGCCTGAAACTTTGATGTAGCCTCCTTTCAACTCTGCTGCAGCAAAGTGTGCGTAGGCAGCAGCTTAAGTTATGCACACTTGGCAACCCATTAAATGAGTTGGAATGGTATATTGAGTTGGGAGGATGAGTGAGATATTAGCTGATTTTTATGGGAAAATAAGTAATCTCCACGTGGAGAGAGAAAGTGAGGGTTTTTGCTAATATTGGAACCATAAGTGAAGGACCCATTGTCTTCTACCTTTGTTGCAGCCACCCAACACCATGGTAAAGCTATTTTTTTGCAACTTTTGAAGTTGAAAACACCAAGGAGAAGAGAAGAGAAAGGTAAAGAGGAAGAGGAAGAGGAGGAGAACAATCTACCATTTGGGGCTAGGTTTTCTTTATTCTTTTCCTATTTTGCATTTGAATCTCTTCTCTTATCTTGAACTTATAGAACAATGGTGTTGATATTTTGTGATTATTTTAGTATTTTTATAATGAACTAATTTCTTGAAATTTAGCGTATTGACGAACCCTAATTTATAGTGAGATGTGACATGTTGACTCTAATTTATGCAAAGTATTTCTTGTTCAATTAAGCTATGCTTATTGTTAATTTTTGCTTGAGAGTTATTTGATATCCGGAAGGGTTTAGATTAGTGGATAGGTTTGTTGATGCATGTTGATAACAATGTTGTTAATTAGTGGACAATTTAGAGATATTTTATTCATCATGCAAACATGAAGGATTGATGCTTAAATTTATGTTATTGAAATTTAATTTAGCATAGGAGAATGTGAATTTAATTGCTATAACTTTAACATGAGCATTTGTGGAAAATGGCATGTACATTGGTTAGGGAATCCTAGTTACAAGATTACTTTGCTGGAACTTTGCTACAACAAAAACAAGATTGAACTACAAATTAGGGGGAATTCATATTCCTAGCTACTTCCATTTATTCCTTTCACAAATAGACTACTCCCTTGATTTAATTTTCATTACTTAATTTATTTTTCCAAATTAGTATTTAAACCTTAATTAATTAAATAATTTCAAATTGAAAATTATTAATATACTTATCACTACATTACTTACTTCATGATTATGTACGCTTGCATATCATAAAAGACAAATCGCAACAGTTTCGTTGATCTAGGAACTCCTATTCTTTAGAAAGTTTTCCCTCCTTTTTTTTTCGTTAGGATGCTAACTGCTTGGTTTTGTTTCAAATGTTTGAGGAGCTTAGAGAACTTCACCAACACGGGTTTTACGACTTTGAATAAGAGATTCAAGATATGGCCCAAGGACAAGAACCAGCCCTAGGCAACTCTCGAGTACCCAAGCACCTAGCTTTGGTGGAGGCTGCTTCGGCATCGACAAGTATTTGGAGTGGTGCCCTTAAAAATAAATGAAATGAATTTTCTCATATATTGATTGTTTATTATTATTATTTTAATAATATTATATGAATATCACAAAATTCCTAAATTCATTATTGTGACTACAATCTTGTATTGGTACGAGAGGATTAGGATTGTAGGGAACAGATGTAAATAGTTCGAAGTAAAATTAAATTATATTGAATCTTTGGATTAAATATTGTTAGTGCGGTTCACTAGTATAATGAATACATGTAATCTCCAGATTACTGATGTAGTAGGACATCTTAGTGGAGGTACTTTGTGTAATGTGATTATATAGAATTGGACTTGATATGTTAATCCTCAATTAAATACTATTTTGTTTTATAAGTATTAATTAAACATATTGTTTTACCTGGAAAACACGGCTGACGTGTCCTGTTTGTGGTATAACTGGGATGCATTTATTAAAGTTATTCATAGTTCTAAGATCATGGTACGAGCTCCCTAGTGAGAAGCTCGGGTTAAGCACAAGCCAGCTGACAAAGGGTCAAGAAGATCGACTAGCCAGACTATTAAATTGCGTATATATAGCTCGAGCCTCTCAATATTTAAATCAGCATAACCAGAATACCTTTAGCTTGCGTAATGTGCACTCAGCTCACTGCCAACACATGGAATGCAAAAATTGAATCCCTAAGAAATTAAAACTTTATATGCATAATTAGAATATTGTAATCTTTCCTGATAAATGTATGATATTATGCAATCGATTTATTAAAGGTTATTTTTTGTATATTTGGAAAGTTACCCAATATTGTAAGTTACCAAAACTTGTCCATTAAACCTTATAAATAGAGAGGGAATGGACGGGAAAAGGGATCACATTTTTGTATACTGAGACTCTCGAGAAATTTTCTTGAGAGATAAAAAATAATAACATAGATACGTGTATTAGGATTAATGCCCTAAAAGCATGTAAAGACATTTTATTGATTTAAATAAAAGTACAATTTTATTATGTTTGAATATTATAATAATTGTTTGAATTAATTATATAATAATATCAAGAAAATTACTTATTCATTCACGAAAATATGATCTTGTATTAGTACGAGAGAAGTAAGATCATATATAATGAATAAAATAGCCAGTACATATTAAAGTATGGAATCTTTAATGAAAGGTTACTAGTACGGTTTACTAAGCATACGAGATGCAAGCGATCTAGATTCAGATTACAGATTTGGATAGACATCTTAGTAAATGTGTTGTATATAATAGATATTATATGACAGGACCAATGAGAATTAATTATCTTTATAAACTTGTTGTTTAACATAAAGATTTGATTCTTATCATAATAGATGATCATTTGTAGATCAGTCTAAATACTGAGTATTCATGAACTCCTCTTTGTGTTTATTGGATCTTTTAATTCACTCTTTAAGGTTTCTTAGTATAATGAGGCTAATGACTTTTGTTTTGGAGATTCAATATCATGAATGGCTGGGAATATGATTTACAATAATAGAATCTATACTTTCTTAACGAATTGAATATTTGTTCTCTTAAAGTTTATTCTACAACTGAATAGATATAGAGCTCAAATCTATAACTTGATTATAGAATAATTATTCACTAGTGAATTAATGGTACTTAAGGATCAAGAAGTAATTAGAAGGGTAAAATGATAATCTTGACTAGCTCCAATTAACTAACCAATAAATGGAGGACATAACTACATTTATTGATTATACCAATGGACTACAAGAGAAAACTCTGTAATTATAATTCTATAAATACTTGGAGTGCAATTCCATATTTATAGTGGAGTAATCATGGAATTAATAAATAAGATTATTAGATTAAATAGTTTAATTAATAATCTGGTTTATTGGAGCTTCGTATTAGAGGTCTATGGTCCCTAGATCACCTCAGTCCTACACTGTCAAGGGTAAGGATGTCAAAAGAAAGATTTGTAGAGAGAAAGACTTAATTGCAAATAAATTAATTTTCTAGGGCAAGAAAATAATTATGTTAAAATTTATGGGCAATTGATTAATTATGAATTAATTAATGATTTAACTATATATTTTTTCATGTTAAAATACATATTAATCATGTTTGGATTAATATAAAGAGAGAGATTAATAATTATCTTATTTATAATAAGATATATATTTTTATTTATTTATCACTAATATTTTAAGATAAAGTTACTTTTAAATTTACTAATATTTAATTTGGGTAAATATATTCTCGTAAATATTGATTAAAGAAACAAATGAGAAAATTAGGGAGAGCCCTAATAGTGTGGTGCGACACACTCAATGCATATTGAGTGTGGTGCCACACACAGGGATATTTGTATGTCCCTTGCATTTGAATTTTGAATTTCAAAATTATTTGTTTAATGAGTTATTTAATTATTCTTTTTAAATATGAATTAAATAAAATAATTAAATAGATTATCACTGATCAATTTTATTTTCATAAAATAAAGATTAATTAATTAAGTTAATTATCTTTATAAAACTGAAAAAACTATTAAAAAGTTTAAACTGTCACACTCTCTCACTGAAAAGGAAAGTAATAGTTTTTCCTAAACCTGAAAAACTATTCAATACATCTTCTCTGTAACGTCCCAAAAATGCTAATCAGGTTTAGTGCCTTGATTAGCGTGCCGGGAGGGCATAATTAGTTATATGTGTGATTAATTGATTAAATGTGTGACTACGTGGCATGCGTGATTTGTATGATAATATAAGTATATTTAAACACTTGTTTATGAGTATTAAATATGCATGTATGCCCGTTCTTGTTTATAAGGGCATATTTGTAAATTTGGTCTATTGTGGGCATAAATGTGATTATATGCGTCAAATGATTGAGACCACATTATTATGTGGATGTATTTGCAGTTTCGTCTTGAGGTGATCGTAGGGAGAGGATTAGCGGAATAGTCACAGCAGAGTTTAATACCCGGCGTAGGGTGAGCCTGAGGGTATTTCGGGAAACCTAACATATATTTGATATTTATCGAGTAACGGGTAAGTATTTGGTAATTAGTTGGGCATGTCGGTATTATTTGGGAATTCGTAGGACGACTCGAGGAATTAGTGGCAAACAAGGAAAATTACTATTTTTCCCTACGGGGATACAAAGGGGCTGAATTGTCTTTAGGGGCATCTTTGTAACGCTCTGGATAGCCAAGACCGTTACACTATGTGTTTATAAAGGTGCAATACTTGCTAATGAAGTCATTGAGTTAGAAACGTGTTTATTGAAACTATAATTGAACTAGGGTTAAAAAAATTTGGTTACAAAAGTTACATTTCATATAATTAAACATTTAAACATTTCATATCAATTCCTCTTCGATTCGAATATGCTTTTGGATCTCCTCCAAAGAATAATCCTCATTTTTATGAAGGATTCTTTTCCTATAGCTCTTCCAAGTTGGTGGTAATTTAGCCACTATAGCACCAACTTGAAAGGCCTCAGGAAGCTCAATCTTTAATACTTTCGATTTATTAACAATAATTTGCAATTCATGAATTTGAGGAAGAATAGGTTTATCACCAAAAAATTTGAAATCGAAGTATTGAGATATCAAAAACTTTTTGGTGCGTTCCTCTTCCGCCTTAAACTTTTTCTCAAGTGCATCCCATATCTCCTTGGCCGATTTGGTCTCAGTGTAGAGGTCATAGAGCCTATCGGATAGGGCGTTGAGGATATGACCCCTACAAAGGAGGTTATCCTCCTCCCTCTTCCTTCTCTTCTCCACCTCCTCGGGAGTGTCTTTGTCGGATGGCTCGGCTAGAGGTGCCAAGGATGACTCAAGGATGTAGCCAATTTTAAGAGTGGTTAAAAGAAACCTCACCTTGTCTTTCCACCTAGTAAAATTGGATCCATCAAACCTATCCAATCTCACTAGGTCTTGGTTCATGATTTGATTGTCTCCCCTTCCATTGAAACAAAAAGGGATAAGCTTTTGAATGTTAGGAAAAATTGTTTTGCCTCAATGGAAATTGATAATAATATTACAACTCTATGCAATATATTACAAATAAATAATGATTGATTGAAAGGAGTTACAACTCTATAACTGAAAATTACAAATAAACAAAGGAAATGAAGAAGATGATGAAGAAGAAGAGAATAGTAAAATACAACTCTAAGCAAAAGGTTACAAAGAAAGTAAGGTGTTTGAAACAAAAGAAAATAAAAAATTACAACTCTTGAACAAGAAATACAAGTAAAAAGAACAAGAGAATAAGAAGAAAACAATACAATAGAAAGAAGAACAGAAATATAAGAAACTCTCACTTACACAACCTAAGTGAAGAGGGTTGGGGATCACCAACTTGAACAAGGTTTAAAACCTTTGTCCAAAAGCTTATTTCCCCTTAATTCAAGCACTAAGGGATCTCTCTCAGATATTGGAAAAGCTTTCTGGAATTATCAAGCCTCAAGGTGTTTCTAGCCAAGTGCTCTAATGGATAGAAATGTTGTGTCTTACAAGTGAGTTATAGGCTCCTATTTATAGAGTTTAGAGACACCCTTTGAATTTTAAATTCCACCAACCCCCATGGCTGTTACCAATGTTTAATTAGATTAATATGGAATTAAAAAAGAGATTTGGGAGTTATTTGGGTTTTTTGAGTCGTTCAACAAAGATTGAAAAAATTGAAAATTGGTCAAGTTTTTGGCCTGTGGCCACGGCCAGAGACATTAGTGGCCGCGGCCACTGGTCTCTGTCCCACAGGCTACGGCCACTAACCAATTTCAACACTTAAAAATGTGCTGTTTTTCCAAACGGTTCCAAACCCTCCCAAATGATTTTGTAACTCCCAAAATACATTATTGGGGTTAAAATCATATCTCTAACAACCATATCACATATGGCTTTATGAAATTCATCTCAATATTGTGTAACAACAATTTTACACAATAAAGGGTAATATTTGGAAGTTACAAATTTGTAACACCAAATATGTTACATTATTTAGATATATCTCATATATCTAAAATTGTAACTCTCTATTATATGTTACAATATGTGACACACTTTGTCACATTTATTTAATCTAAACATTATATTATAATATAATATAATATTACATTATATTATAAAATAATATAACACTTCTAGCACTCTGAGTTTCTTCCTTCGATTTTCCCCGAGCCAAACCTCCATAAAACCCCTCCAAACCTCAACCATACACCAAATTGAACCTACCACCCCTTAAATCTCATCCCACATAACCAAACAACACAAAACTTAGCCACATGCACCATCAAACAAAGAAAACAAGATTTGAACTCAAGACTCAAGACTCAAGAACTCAACCAAAAACTCAGAAGTTATCCAGCAACTCAGATGATCAAGCATAGAATTCCTTACCATTGATGGGAAATTCAACCCTAGGTTGCCCTTAGTATTCTTTCAGCCTTAAGCTCCTCAATTCCTCAAGCTTAATTCCCTTAATTCCATCCAATGTTCAAGTTTAGAAATCCATCCCAACAAAGTTCAGAAAAACTAATCAGAAATCTTTAAACCTTACCTTAATTGAGCTTAGTTCCAGCTGAATTTCCTAGCTTCACCAAGGACCAAAGTTCTAAGCCTTAGCCTAAGCCTCCTCTGAATTACAGCTCCAAAACTCTCCAAGAAATGGTGAAGAATGGCCTAAACCGAGAGAGAGAAAGAGCCCCTGTTTTCCTTCTTTCTTTCCTTCCTTCTGATTCCACTATCTTCTACAATTTCCACTAAGGCCAAAATAGAATAACACTTATATTTTTAAACCATCCAAAAGACCATTTTGCCCTCCCTTTAAAACTTAAGTCTTAAATCATCCTAACGGCATTTTGGTCATTGTTCCCAATTCTCGCTAATTCCTTGAGTGTCTCTAATAATTACCGCTTAAACCCCGACACCTAAATAATCACCAATTATTTTCCTCAATGCCAAATAGTCTCAAATATATTTCCAAGATTCCCAGAAATACCCCCGGGCTCCCCTGAGCCAGGTATAAATCCGCACCGTGACTTTTCCGCTAAACCGCTCACCAGGATCGCCTCGAGTCACAAGCTACAAATATATCCACATAATAATGTGGTCTCAACAATTTATCGCAAATATTACATTTATTCCCTCAACGAGCCAAGATTACAAATATGCCATTATAACCTAATCAGGGCCTACATGCATCTTATATATCCAGATAATCATATAACCATGCTTATCACATAATCATGCACTTAATCGTTTAAATCACACATAATCCAGCTATGCCCTCCTGGCACACTAATCAAGGCCCTTAAACCTTATTAGTAATTTTGGGTCGTTACAATCTTGGTCTTTTGGTTAAAGGATATAGTTAGATTAAACTCTAGGAAATAGCCAGAACTTAGTGGAATATTTCCCAGCTCTTTCTCTCTCTCTCTCATTCATGTTTTTTCTTTGCCCTCTCTTGTGCCTTGAGAGCCTTGAAGCTTTTGAAGAGAAAGCTTGACGACTGGAGAATTAAAGCTAGGATTGATTGAGGTGCAGCTAGGGGAAGAGTCTTCATCAAGGTAAGGTTTTGGTTGTGAATTATGGTAGAAGTTTGTTGTTAGTTTGGGTGTTTGTAAGCTTCTAAGTTTCAATTTCTAGTTTTGGTGTATGTTTGATGAGATTTTGATGAACAACGTTGGGATACATCGTAGGAAAAACCCATGGATTTATGGGTTCACGGGGGCGTGCTGTGACCCAGTTTATGGGTGCTGCGACCCACATAACCCCAGTAGCCCTGGGGGCTTGCTATTTTATGGGTGCGCCATGGCCCGCATGCCTGTAGGAGTTGGGGCTGACACCTCTATTTAGTGGAATTCGAGGTCCCAAAGGGTAGTATTTTATTCCAAAGCATTTAATTGGGTTGGATTTTAATAGTTATCCATTTTCGATTGTGACTAGGGTTACCGTTAAGGCTCGGAATTCAGGATCGTGCTCGAGACCACTAAATATCTTCAGCACGGGATCAGAGGTAAGAAAACTACACCCGAGTTGTGATTGGGGCTGAGATCCATTGTAAATTAACATATGTGGAATTTTGAATGTAATTGTGATTGGAAATATCTGGATAGGCAGGTTAGCTTGTCCTGCTTTCAATTGCATACTTCACAACCTGTATGTATGCTATGTCTGATGTGAAAGTCCAACCTAAGGGAGCTGGAGCTGATGTTACTCGTACTAAACGCAGCTCAGCCTAAACGAGTTGAGATTAGCTAAATAACTAGAGGGCTCGGCCTAAGGGCGCCGACACCTAATTAAATGTATTAAGATTGAATTATATATTTCGATTAGATTTTTATTGTTGCCTAGCTTAGTACTTGTATTCTGATGTTGATTGAGCTGGTTGATCTAAAGTTTAGTAGGCACACTTTTTTGTTGTCTATGCTTGTTGAATTTAGTTTTCTTTGTGAGACTTGGCTCACGGGTGCTACATGGTGCAAGTAAAGTCAAGGAAAAGCTAGACCAACAAAGAGTTTGCGAGCTTTGGGGGTGGTGTGTACATCGGCAGTTGGTCGACCGTCATGGCCTACAGATTTACAGGGATTATAGCCAAAAAATTTATTTTTTCATTTAGGCTGGCTACAATTGTATCTACTTTTGTGGGTTGTAACCATGTTGTGAACATTGTTTTTGGGATCCCATGTATCAAACTCTTATTTTAATGAAAGTCAACCATTTTATGATCAAAATCTTCTAACCATAACATGTCAATTGACTTTAGAAACACCTTTATTTTCAAACTACTTAATTAATAAGTCTTGCACTATTTTAAACACATAGTGTAACAGTCTTGGTTACCCAGGGCATTACAACTTGCTATCAGAGCAATCTAGGTTTAACGGTTCTTGAAGACTAGCTGGGCATGTAGACTCGTCGCTAAAGACAAGCTCGACTCAGGGATCGGTAACCATACATGTGATTATATGTTTGATTTTTTTAACTAAAATATAAATGCCTTATCTGCATGTTTATTAGGGAGCATGAGATTTACTGATAGGGCCTGACCCTTGACTACTATGTGAATATGATAAGGTGTGCTTATCAGCATTTTTATTGTATGCAAATAATTGTTTAAATGCCTGCTTGCATTTTGATTGTGTGTTGTTGGTTGAGTTTCGATGTTGGACCGTGGGGTAATTATAAACCTGTTATCATTGCCTGACCAACCAAGTTGTTGATTGCAGATAAACTTAGAGAGTTATGTCTCCAAGGCGATCAATTTGACTACTCGGCATCGGGGTTGAGGATAGAGATGATGAGCATGGCCAGAACCCTTTGCCAGTCCCTGAGAACCTGTGGCAATTGCTTGCTGGCATGCAAGCTAGACTTCAGAGTCAGGAGGAAGAGATCCGTCTTCTAAGGTCGTAGGCTCCGCCAGGGAGTGCTGCACCTAACTTGCCACCTATTGTGGCATCAGTTGTACAGCCGCTTGAGATTGGGAACAGGTGGGAGTCGCTTTATGAAAGATTTAGGAAGCAGCATCCTCAAACTTTTGAGGGCGGACCAGATCCACTTAAGGCTGAATAGTGGATAAGTTTGATTACCTCCATCCTGCACTTCATCAAGGTGGCATGTGCCACCTATATGCTTTGAGATGATGGCCGCATCTGGTGGGAGGTAGCATCATAGACTCGAGATGTTTTTACCATGAGTTCGGATTGATTTAGAGACTTGTTCAACTAGAAATATTATAGTATTTCCGTCAGGGCGACAAAGGTGAATGAGTTCACTGGGTTGGTACAGGGCAGCATGACAGTTACTGAGTATGCCCTGAAGTTTGGCATGCTACCAAAATTTTCACTTGATATAGTGCCTATGGATGTAGCTAGGCAAGACAGGTATGTTTGAGGGCTTAATGCCATGATAGCCCGAGATGTGAGGATAACATTAGTACCTGGGGTGACAACTTATGCCTGGGCGATTGAGAAGGTCCTCACTGTTGAGGAGGCATAGAACAAGATTTAGAGGGAGAACGCTATGAGACGGGATGTTCGCAGAACAGTGCCTCCACTTACAAGGTCTGGTAGGGGGGAAGGTCCCAATGATCAAAAGAGGAAGACCCCTGACACCTCAGCCACTACTGGTCCTGATAGGTGGGGCCATGGTGTTCAGGGTGGCCGCCAGGGAAGCAGTGAGACATGGAGGAGTTACCCAGAGTGTGCTAGATGCAGAAAGCTCCATCTGGGCGAATGCAGGGCAAAGAGTTGTTACTTATGCAGGATGGTTGGATACCTCAAGAAAGATTGCTTGGCTTTGAAGAAAGAAGAACCAGGGAAGGCAGACAGCTTGACTCCAGCTCGAGTGTTCACCTTGAGACAGGCAGAGGCTAAGGCTAGTCCCTCGATAGTGACATGTCAGATTTCTAGTGCTAGCTCTTCATATACTGTATTGAAAGACTACTGCTACACATTCACTTGTTTCTAGTAAAGTGATTGATAGAGTGTTTAGGCTTAGTGAGTATTATACTGCGGGGTTTGGGACTATACTGCCTACAACGGAACTGGTAGTTTCTAGGAGATGGATTAGAGCACTGCAAGGGATGGTGGACAATTGGGATTTATCAGTAGATTTGATTGAGTGGGGTATGGATGATTTGTACATGATTTTGGGGATGGATTGGCTAGTCAGATATGGGGCCACTATAGATTGCAGGAAAAAGATGGTGACTTTCGAGCCAAAGGGTGAGGACCCTTTTTTTTGTGTGGGTACTATGCATGGACCCCACATTCCTATGATATCAGTGTTGAGGGCTAGGGACCTTTTACAAGAAGGTTGTATAGGTTTTCTAGCAAGTGTGGTGGATACCACTAGATTCATGTCGGTGGGGCCAGGAGGGACTAGACTAGTATGTGAGCCTTTGGATGTGTTTCCTGCGGACCTACCAGAAGTGCCGCCACACAAGGAGATTCAATTTTTCATTGAGTTAGCGCTGGGTACAGAGCCAGTGTCGAGGGAACCATATATGATGGCTCCAACAAGCTAAAGGAGTTGAAGATACAGTTGCAGGAGATACTAGATTTGGGATTTATGAGACCTAGCTTCTCACTATGGGGTGCTCTAGTTTTATTTGTGAAGAAGAAGGATGGGACTCTGCAGATGAGTATAGACTACAGGGAGTTGAATAAGTTTTCCATCAAGAAGAAGTGCCCACTATCGAGGATAAATGACATGTTCAATCAGTTCTAGGGTAAGACGATATTCACAAAGATTGATCTTCGATCTGATTATCACTAGCTGAGGATCAAGGATGAGGATATTCCAAAGACAGCCTTCCATACAAGGTACGGACATTATGAGTTCTTGGTCATGTCGTTTGGATTGACCAATTCCCCAACAACATTTATGGATCTGATGAACAGGATGTTCAAGGATTTCTTAGATCAGTTTGTGATTGTCTTCATCGATGACATCCTGGTTTACTCTTGTTTAGAGGCAGAGCATGAGCAGCATCTCTGACGGGTATTGCAGAGATTGAGGGAGCATCAGTTGTACACTAAATTTAAGAAGCGTGAGTTCTGGTTACCAGAGGTAACATTCCATGGACATATTGTCAGCGGAGATAGGATTAAGGTGGATCCGGCCAAGGTAGAATCAGTTAGGGATTGGCTGAAGCCAAGGAACGCCTTGGTGGTAAGGAATTTCCTTGGATTAGCTGGATATTATAGACAATTTGTGGAAGGGTTTTTGAAGATTACAACACCGTTGACTGGGTTGATGCAGATGAATATGAAGTTCATATGGTCAGACAAATACGAAGGCAACTTTCAGGAATTGAAGCGACGATTGATTACTGCTCTGGTGTTGAGTCTTCCTTCAAATGGGGACAAGTTTTTAATGTACTCTGACGCATCAAGACTAGGATTGGGATGTGTGTTGATGTAGAATGGGAAGGTTATTGCCTATGCGTTGTGACAGCTAAAAAAATATGAGAAGCGGTACCCTACCCATGATTTGGAGCTAGTAGTGGTGGTATTCACACTAAAAGTATGGTGACATTATTTGTACGGAGAGAAGTGCGAGATGTACACCGATCATAAGAGTTTAAATATTTCTTCACCTAGAAAGACCTAAATATGAGACAGAGACGTTGGCTGGAATTAGTAAAGGATTATAACTATGACATCCTTTACCACCCAGGAAAAGCCAATGTAGTGGCAGATGCTTTGAGTTGGAGGGGCCCAGGACAGTTGTTTAGCTCGGAGCAGATATCGAAGGAATTGGCAGGGAAATGAATAGAGCAAGGATAGAATTGGTTGTGGGCCAGTTGGCCAATATTACTTCACAGTTTACCCTCTTGGAGAGGATAGGAGAGGGCTAGATGGGTGATACACAGTTGCAAGAGGTTAGTGAGAATGTCCTAGCTGGAGTGGCAAAGGATTATTCCATTAAGGGACGGGTTTATTGAAGTATAATGGTCGAATCATTGTTTCGATGGATATGGGTATTAGATGAGAGATTCTTGATGAATCCCATACTACACCGTACTCACTCCATCCAGGCACCACGAAGATGTATCAGGGTCTACAGAATTTGTATTGGTGGCCTAGGATGAAGAAGGTTGTGGTTGAGTATGTAGCCAAGTGTTTAACATGTCAGCAGGTAAAGGTTGAACACCAGTGACCAGCAGAGTTGTTACAGCCTTTGGGAATTCCCGAGTTGAAGTGGGAAGATATTACCATGGATTTTGTAGGAGGTCTACCCAGGACAGTGGGGCAACATGACTCAGTGTGGGTGAGAGTAGACAGGTACACCAAATCAGCTCACTTTCTGCTAGTGTGGACATGCTTAGAGCATGTGTGCTAGACTTTGAGGGGTCTTGGACTAAGTACCTACCGTTGATTGAGTTCTCGTACAACAATAGTTATCAATCAATGATTGGAGTAGCTCCATACGAGATGTTGCATGGAAGGAAGTGTAGATCGCCCAATCATTAGAATGAGATGGGGGAGAGGAAGTATCTGAGACCGGAGATGGTTCTGAAAACTAATGAAGCGATTGAGAAGATTTGAGCTCGAATGCTCGCTTCGTAGAGCAGACAAAAAAGAACGGTGATCCTAAGCATAGGGACCTGGAGTTCTAGGTATGGGACCACGTATTTCTGCGAGTTTCGCCATTGAGAGGAGTAAGGAGATTTGCGAAAAAGGGCTAGTTGAGCCCTAGATTCATAGGATCTTTTGAGATCATGGGGAGGATCAGGCAGGTAGCCTACAGATTAGCTCAGCCATCGTCATTGTCGGGAGTTCATGATGTGTTTCACATCTCAATTCTTCGGAAGTATGTATTAGATACAACCCATGTATTGGGGTATGAGGATCTAGAGCTACAAACAGATTCATCGTATGAGGAACGACCAGTTCAGATTCTAAGCAGAAAGGATAAGGTTCTATGGAACAAGACGATTCCTCTAGTCAAAGTCCTATTGAGGAATAACAGGGTCGAGGAAGCAACTTGGGAGCTAGAGTCAGCTATGCGAGATCAAAACCTCGAGTCATTTAGGTAAATTTTGAGGATGAAATTTTCAGTAGGAGGGGATAGTTGTAATGTCCCAAATATGCTAATAAGGTTTAGTGCCTGGATTAGCGTGTTGGGATGACATAATTGGATACATGTGTGATGAACGTGACTACGTGGCATGCATGATTTATATGATAATATGAGTATATTTAAACGCTTGTTTATGAGTATTAAATATACACGTGGGCCCGTTCTTGATTATAAGGGCATATTTGTAAATTTTGCATGTTTCGGGCATTAAAGTGATTATATGCGTTAAATGATTGAGACAACATTATTATGTGGATATATTTGCTGTATTCAGCTCGAGGCGATCCTAGTGGGTGAATTAGCAGAATAGTCGCAACTGGGTTTAATACCCGACTTGGGGTGAGCCTAGGGGTATTTCGGGAAACCTAACGTATATTTGGGATTTTTCGAGTAACAGTTAAGTATTTGGTAATTATTTGCACATGTCAGTATTAATTAGGAATTTGTAAGACAACTCGAGGAATTAGTGAGAAACGGGAAAAATGACCATTTTGCCCTTAAGGGAAACTAGTGGGCTAAGTTATCTTTTAGGGCATGTTGGTGTTTTGGTTAAAAGATATAGTCAGATTAAACTCTAGGAAATAGCTAGAACTTAGTGAAATAGCTAGAAATTGAATGTACTAAGATTGAATTATATGTTTGGATTAGATTGTTATTGTTGCCTAGCTTAGTACTTGTATTATGTTGTTGATTGAGCTGGTTGATCTAAAGTTTACTATGCACACTTTGTTGTTGTCTATGCTTGTTGAATTTAGTTTTCTTGCTGAGCCTTGGCTCACGGGTGCTATGTGGTGCAAGTAAAGGCAAGGGAAAGCTGGACCTGCCATGAGTTTGAGAGCTTTGGGGGCGGTGTGTACATCGGCAGCTGCTCGACTGTCACGGGCGAGGGATTTACAGGGACTAGAGCCAAAATTTGTATTTTTCCATTTAGGCTGGCTGAGTTGTATCTACTTTTGAGGGTTGTAACCACCTTGTAAACATTGTTTTTGGGATCCCATGTATCAAACTCTTATTTTAATGAAAGTCAACCATTTTATGATCAAAATCTTTTAACCCTAACATGTCAGTTGACTTTAGAAACACGTTTATGTTCAAACAACTTGATTAACAAGTCTTGCACTATTTTAAACACAGTGTAACGGTCTTGGTTACCAAAGGCGTTACATTCTCTCAATCAAACCTTTCTCGATCTCATGTGTTGGGTACATCTAGAGAGTTCTAAATCAATATTTTGAACATGCGCACACACATCCTTGTGTGTTTGAGGATTGATCTGGAAATCATGGTGTGAGCTTTCAGAATTTGGATATGAAGATTGTTTATTTATACAAAATTATTTGTGGATTCTTGAAAGGTTTGAAGAGGTAATGTCTCGTCTATTTTTATGTGATTTAATATATCTATAAATATATGATCCTGGCTGGTATTAATAATTTTTTAAAAGACCCATTCCCCTACGTAACTTTGATTTACATTTTTAATACTAATATCGTGGACTAGGTGGATTTTAACCACTGAACCACAAAAAATTTCTTTGTGTTCTTACTATTCAGTTTAACTTAAGCCTAATTACATCTTAAATTTCTAAAATTCTCTATTGATGAAAACCTCGTCAACAGATTGGTGCTTTCATTGAGAGAAAATTAGGCTTGCAATTTTTTATTATTTGAAACTTTCCCTGAAATAATGGTGGTCACTAGAAGATCAGTGTGTGAGGAGGAATCAGAAAGGCCCCCTGACCAGAGGTACTTCGGTACCTAGGTGTGCCGGAAAACATCCTCTGGTTCATGCTGTAAACAATCAAGACACAAGTAGTTCATCCTCATGACCCAATAAGGAAACTCCTTATTTGCATAATGTGTAGGGTTGGCTGAGTAGGAAAATTCATAGCTCAAAAGCTAGCTCGCTCACAACAACAGGCTTATTGATGAGATCATGTCCTGAATACCACCCCTTGTAACTGATCCAAATGTCGGAAGGAGAGTTAATGGGTCACAAGGGAGTATATCACGCAGTCGCAACTGAGCAAATATTAATCGTTCAATTCATACTGCTACCCCAGTACTGAGACATCAAGACAAGTTTCCGTGAATCAACGACCTAATCAGGTTCTAAGAAATGAGCAAACTATTCATGCTCCCAAGTGGTTTCGTGATCAACCTAATTGAGTTGGAACCAACTCTAGGCGAACAAATAGAGAAGCGATTCCTCAAATTCCACCAGCTCGAGTTCCATCTAACAATTAGGATCAGGGGGAGAGACCACAACCAAAAATGGAAACTAAAGTAGATAATGTGCAACCAGATAGTCAGCCAAGATGGATAACCAGTGGCATCACCTATAAGGCATCCACCATCGCCAATTTTCCATCCATCACCTCCTCGAGCCCCATCACTGTAATCACCCAATTTTCTAAGACTAGACTCACTAGAAGACGACAACGAAATCCTAGGGGTCAACTCGACCCTTGTGACAACTTTTGTAAAAAATTATAAGCAGTTAGGGGTCTTAAATAACTTTGATAAAATTAATACATCATTTTGAAATTATAAACGATTTTGAGATCTCAGTAGTTTAATACAAAACATAGTTGGAAATAATCTTAATATAGCGTTTTTGGGCATAGGGCCTTCTTGACCCAAACTTGTAATTAAAACATAAAGACATTTACTTGAAACTTAGCGGAAGACTTGATGAAACCCTATCAACCCTGAAGGCTGGTTGATTCATAGTATACATACTTCAGACATAATCCCCTCCAGCTACTAGCACGGTTCCTTAGGCTTTTTCATTACCTACACATACAGAGTAATTGATGAGCTATAACACCTAGTAAGGAAGCTAAGTTCAAACTACACAGCACAAGTCTCAATTCATATCATAAGATAATGGAAAGTAAACTTTAAAATTAACTAGTGATACATATCAGACATTCACAAGTCAAATATTGCACAATAAATAACATTCATTCATCATAAACAATTTCCTGGCCATCGGGTTTAACATAGAGGTCATGAGCCTCGCGGAATCCACAGCCTGAAGAATACTTA
This sequence comes from Humulus lupulus, assembly GCF_963169125.1. Taxonomy (NCBI): domain Eukaryota; kingdom Viridiplantae; phylum Streptophyta; class Magnoliopsida; order Rosales; family Cannabaceae; genus Humulus; species Humulus lupulus. Next base: position 141,198,787 of record NC_084800.1, on the reverse strand, counting down.
TCTCCCGTACGAAAGGGCATACTCCACTAGTTCCACGATGAAAATACATGTATTGTGGTTAGTCCCACTTTAGGACTGAATGGAAATCCACTTACAGGGTTCATGTAGCAAACACAACATCACAACATTTGCACTTACAACATCCATATATAATTAGTGCATTAAACCATATAATTCACTTTATGCATGTTTCAAGCCATATAATTCAAATATACAGTGACACAATTAATCTAGCAGCATTCAAAGCATGCAACCTTCATATCAAACATTCCACAAAACTAAGTTACTCTTGGTGTATACTTCCTTACCTCTTGTCCTTAGCTTTTTGTGAAATGTGCCGTAGTGAGTGTTTCTTGTCACTTTTAGATCCTGTGGATGCCAAAAATCCACCAAGAAAAAAAATCCCCAGCAAATGGTTAAAATACAAGGCTATAGGTCACTTAGTCACATTATCAGGCTCAGACCTGTAAGTCTTGTGAAACCGGGAGATTATCCCAAGAGAAGCATCACCTTGTGAGCTGTGAAGTATGGCCTTGCTAGGCTAAGAGGCCAAGCTACGTGTCACAAAGGGGCAGGTGCATCAAGGGCCTCGCGCCATGCACCCCCGACCACGCACAAGGGTCTCACTATGCGAGGCTGCCCTTCCCCTGCATGTGCCTACCAAAGCCACAACGGTCTCACTATGCGAGGCTGCCCTTCCCCCGCATGCGCCTACCAAGGCCACAAGGGTCTCACTATGCGAGGCTGCCCTTCCCCCGCATGCGCCTGCCAAGGCCACAAAGGTCTCACTATGCGAGGTTGCCCTTCCCCCGCATGCGCCTGCTAAGGCCATAAGGGTCTCACTATGCGAGGCTGCCCTTCCCCCGCATGCGCCTGCCAAGGCCACAAGGGTCTCACTATGCGAGGCTGCCCTTCCCCCGCATGCGCCTGCCAAGGCCACAAGGGTCTCACTATGCGAGGCTGCCCTTCCCCCGCATGCGCCTGCCAAGGCCACAAGGGTCTCACTATGTGAGGCTGCCCTTCCCCCACGCGCGCCTGCCAAGGCCACAAGGGCCTCGCTATGCGAGGCTGCTCTCACCCGCGCGCCTCGCGACCCAGATGCGCGCCAATGCCTCGCACAGCAAGACACACCTCACCACGCTCGTGTGCGTCTCGTGAGGTATGACCATGCTAAGGAGCCTCGTGCCACCACCGTCTTGTGGCCCTCATGCAACCCCATCACGCCTTGTGAGACCCATGCCCGAGCCTCGTGAATGCCCGGGTCACACATGGGTACTCACTTAGGCACCAAGGGTCTTGCCTTGTGAGACCCATCCCCATGCCTCGTGAATGCCCAAGTCATGCCTGGATACTCGCTTAGGCACCAAGGGTCTTGCCTTGTGAGACCCATCCCCAAGCCTCGTACATGCCTATTTCCAGGCCTCCTACCTAGAGGTAAGGACGGGATAAAAGAAGTATGGATCGATAATTACTAAAATATAAAGAAACCTTGAGAAGATATTTAGGTAAAGGGGACCACTAGGGATGAGATAAATGTACAAGCACGGGATGTACAACTCTGAAAAAGGGCAAAGGCATGACTTTGACATCTGTGTCCTACAAGTAGTGGAGGTACAGATTTGTACAGAGAGTGGAAGCACTACATGCATACCTCTGACTATGTACCAGGCCGACACCATAACCTTCTGCTCCACCACGACCTGTGCCACCACCCTGACCATGTACCTATGTACAATCTTGTCCCCTGGGACCACAATGTATGGGGAGCCATCAGCGCTCCAGTATAAATAGATCATCACCCCTCTAGAAAAGGGGTTGGAAAATTGATTGTATGCTAAGGTTGTTGAGTAATATACAATTTCGACTCCATTCCAGTTCTACATATTTACTCTTTCTAGCTTTCTCCATCTTCTTCTAAAATACCTTTGGCAATATAGTCTTAGTTTTCTAACCTTTTATCGTTGACGAGATTTCACCGTCAACAGATCCTATAAACATATTGAGACAATATAACTTAGTTTATGACTTACTAAGATCTTAAAATATGCATAGGCATTTAAGAAATAAAATCCTAAATTCCCGACTCCTGGCCCAAACCCGAGCCCTCGTGGTAAAATGACCAAAATACTTCTCTTAGAAACTCGAACTTAACTTAGAAATTTATTATTCCCAACAATAATAATTTAATCTTAATCCATGTCTGAAATTTTGAGTTCTAACTCCAAGTATTTCTTGAAATTCAAATTCCTTAGCCCCGAGCCCAAATCCTGAGTCCCGAGCCCATATCTCGAGCCCTAAGATCAAAAGGGTAATTTCCTTAACTTAAAAATATTTTTCTACACCTTGAAAATATTTTCTCAAACCTTAACTTGACAAACTTACACTTAAAAATAAAATCCCGACTCTATACCTTAACTCGCATTTCAAGTAATAATTTCTCGAGCCTTGTACTTGTTAAATCATTAAACTGTACTCCTTCAAATTATTTAAATTTCCAAAATAATTTCCAGCGTATTGGGGTTACTAGATCATAGCCCAAAGTCAAACTTTCAAAGACTCAGGACCAAATTATCACTTTGGTCCCTTGGGAACATGTACATAGCCATGCATGGCACATGCAACATGTCTTGGGCACTTAGTTGACTTAAGTGATTTTTGGCCTACACCCATTGGACACATGAAAGTCATTTTCACATCACCAACCTCATGATTAACATCCCACACATCATCATCATCATCATCCTTGGTGGTGGTTATCTTCCATAACCGCCACCCATGGGTGGTTACACCATTCGACCATAGCACCAAAGCCCAAGGGCTGGTTCCTTCCTTTGCTATGCGTCCCCAACATAAAATCCTCAAGTATTTTGGGGTGCTAGCCACCCTATGCCATGCACCACACTGCCGGCCACCCACCCAAGTTGGTGGTTGTGGTGCTGAAATTGAAGTGGTAACTACCCTAAAAAATTGTAAATAAAATCTCACCCAAACTTAGATCTACACCTCTAGGCCTTAATAAACCAACAAAACATCAATATTCCATCATATTAATTCTTAAACTCAGATATGAACCTAACCAAAATAGCCTGGAATCCAAACATTCAACATTCAACTATTTCGAAAAATGACCAAAAAAAAATGATAAAACATCTTACCCTTGTTGGCCAAATCCTTAGAGAGCTTTCACCTCCTTTTATAAAGTTTCTATGGCTCTAAAAACAAGCACAAAACTTCTAAGAACATACCAAAACATGGAAATCAAAGAGGAGGACAAAACAAAACTCACCCTTAATTCTATAGTAGCCTAGGCCTATGTAACGTCTTGTGTTTTGGGGACCTTTAAACGACTCGGGTCGGGATTTTTTCCCTGAGTTAAGAATATTATTTTCAATAATATTATATTTTCTTGGGATTTATTTCCATGAGTTATTGCTAGACAAATTATGAATTTTGTGATTTAAAAGTCAAGATAAGACTTTTGGCCTTGGATCAACACAAAAACCATGATCGGGTAAAAATCTCAGAAAATAAAATGAAAAACTATGGCAAATATATTTTCGGCATAAAATACATTCATAAAAATTAAAGTTCGATAAAAAATAATAAACCTAAGAGAAAATGGAAATTTTAGGGCATTTGGTGTTAAATGCTTAATTTTACCGAAATGGGGAATTTTATTCCATGAATGGACCGTAGGTTAAATTTTATTGTGTGATTAATCAAGTTAAATGTGAGAGACATTTAATTTAATTATTATGTGTTAAGTTTTGTTTTTAAAACTTAATAATGGTGAAAAATGTTATAGGAAGTCAAATTGGATTTTTCTTCTTAGGAAATATTTGTTAACCTTTATAAAAAAAAAAATTAATAATATAAATGCATAAAAAGAAAGAGGTGGCCGACCATGTGAGGTTTTAAATGGTATGAACAAAATTAATTAAGTTTTAAATGTCATTTTAAATATTAGGGTTAATGGTAAATGAATAGTAAAGCAGTCAAGTGTTTTAGGATATTTTAGAGTAGTCTAAACCCTTCTAACCCCCCAAATCCGACCCCCTCTCTCTCATAATCACTCTCATCTTTTTTGAAAACTCTCTCTCAAGTTTTCTCTCCATCTTCAACCTCAAGAACACTAAGCTTTGGTCTAGAAAGGGTTTCCCTAAGGTAAAGTTTCAAAAAACATGACTTTGTAAGGTATTGTATGGTTGGAACATCAAAACCCTAGAGCAAGAACAACAAGAAGTAAAAAGTTTACTTTTTATGGTTGTTATTGTATGGTTTTTATTTTTAAGCATTATTTTGTATATTTAATGCTTAAAGATTCTTATTGGTGATGTAATAAGGCTATGGTAGTTGGTCAATAATTTTTATGATGCTTGTGTGTTGATTTTTGAAAATAGGGACCAAAATCCCTAAGGGTTTTGGTGAGAACCATAAAACAAAATACAAGTTTTGAGCAGTGACTTCCAAGGGGTCAAGCATCCACTGTATATTGATTTTATAAAATTTAACTGTACTGTGATGTTTTTGAGATTGTGTACGTAAAATGGAGCTTTTGAAACACTCAAAAATGTTTAAAAATGAGTGAGTTATGCTATTACAAAGTTTAGGTAAAAAACTATTTTTTCGTATTCTTAATTTCGAGACCAAGTTTGGACAGCCACTGTATAGGGAAAATGAACCCTGTTTTTTCTAAAATTTGGTGGACATATTCTTGGCATAAAATAGCATTCTACTGTAAAATTTGGTAACAAAATATTGAACAGTTTAAAAGTTAGTAAGTGCCAAAGTTTGAAAAAATTAAGGACTTGAAAATAAGGTCATTTTTACCTCATTGTTGAAAAATAATTTCTCCTATTAAAAATGCTCCTTTTGACCTAAGATTTTTCAAAGACCTAAATGGCATAGAAAAAATTGAAATGAGAAATTTTAGTAACAATTGGGTAAGTAAATTTCAAGTTATGACCTAACAATTGGGTTTTCACACTTAGTGTAAAAAAAAAAAAAAGAGATTTTGGAACTTAAGGTAAAAATTAAAATTTTTCTTATTTCAAGATAAAAACATTGTAAGTCTTGAAAATTTATTTTGACCTAAAATACCACTTTGAGTTTAGTGAGAATTATTTTTATTAAAGAATTTTTATTCTTTCTAAAAATAAAAGAATTAATTTATTAATAAGTTAATAAATTAAAAGAAGGTTTAAAACCCTATATTTTGATAAAATAATTAAGTGAATTATTTTTCTATTAAGTAAACTTGACTAATTGACTTCGGAAAAATTAACTAGTTCAGATGGGAAATTTTTAACGGTTTTCCTAATTAAGATAAAATTAGGCTATTTTCTTAAAACAGTTTTTAGAGATTAAAACCTTAAGAAAAATAAAAGGAAAATTAAGAGTTTATTTCTTTAAAAATAATTAAGGAATTTAATTAGTATTTTCTGGATATAATACCGGCTAAAATCTTCTATATATTTAACCGACTTGTTCAAAGTACGGGTTAATAACGATACTTTTAAAGAAGATTTTTAGCGGATCTTGGAAAAATATTATTGTGATACCCGAGCCTAGGTATCAAGACTATAGGATAGGTCTCCACGAGACTTAGGGTTTAGTCTCAAATATTTTAGTATGAATTTCCTTAATGGGTTTAAAACCAAATAAGGATCTTTAATCCTTTCAAATAATTTTTAAAATGACCAAACTGCCCAAAATAATATTAATGAATTATAGAGTGTCATAATTAATCCGAGTATGCTGTATGGATAATTACAGTATTGGCTAAGCATAACTGGATTATACATTGGAGGGTGAAATCTTGCTGAGAGCAATGAATAGCGTCTTTTGGAAAAATTCGTCGTAGTATTCATCGATGACATCTTGGTGTCCTCAAAGGATGAATTCGAGCACGAAAAACATTTAAGGTTGATCTTGTTACGACTAAAGGAACATCAAATTTATGCTAAGTTCAAGAAGTGCGAATTTTGGCTTTCACAAGTAGCATTCCTCGGGCACATTGTATCCAAGGATGGAGTTAGAGTAGACCCATCTAAGGTAGAGGCTGTGAAGGATTGGCCAAGACCAATGAATGCATCAGAGGTAAGAAGCTTTCTAGGATTAGCAGGTTATTATCGGAGGTTTGTAGAGGGCTTTTCTAAGATAGCCACTCCGCTCACCAACCTGACCCGGAAATAGCAGAGGTTCAACTAGACTGATAAGTGTGAAGAGAGCTTCCAGTTGGTTAAGGATAAGCTATGCTCAACACAAGTACTTTGTGTACCGACACCCAATGACAAGTTTGTAGTCTACTGTGATGTGTCGAAGCAAGGGTTGGGTTGTGTGTTGATGCAGAATGGTAAGGTGATAGCCTACGCCTCAAGGCAGCTGAAGGAATACGAGCAGCGCTATCCAACACACGATATGGAGTTGGCAGTAGTGGTCTTTGCATTAAAAATTTGGCGCCACTATCTTTATGGAGAACGGTGTGAGATTTATACGGACCACAAAAGCTTAAAGTATTTCTTCACTCAAGGAGCTTAACATGAGGCAGCGTAGGTGGTTAGAACTAGTGAAGGATTATGACTGCGAAATCCTATACCACCCGGGTAAGGCAAACGTAGTTCCTGATGCGTTAAGTAGGAAAAGTTATGGAATTCTAGAAGCATTAGCTGGAATAGAAAAGTCGCTACTGTAAGAGCTGATCAGTGCCGACATAGAAGTAGTCATCGGTAAGCTAGCTAACTTGTCTATCCAGTCAAGTTTGTTAGAAGGAATACGGATTGGACAAGGGCATGATGACACATTAGTAGCACATATGGATGCAGTTATAGAAGGTAAGGCCACAAATTTCTCGATATCAGGGCAAGGGTTATTGAGATATAAGGATCAGGTATGCGTGCAAAATGATCAAAGGATTAAGACGAAGATTTTAGAAGAAGCGCACAGTACCCCATACTCAGTTAACCCAGGGTCGACCAAGATGACTCACAACATTAAGGCAATATATTAGTGGCTAGAAATGAAAAATGATATAGCAGAATTTGTGTCTAAATGTTTAGTATGCCAGCAAGTGAAAGCAGAACATCAGCGGCCTGTAGGCTTATTGCAACCACTTAGCATTCCTGAATGGAAATGAGACGATATAGCCATGGATTTCGTGATGGGTTTGCCATGAACAAGTAAGCAACATGATTCGGCTTGGGTAGTAATAGGTAGACTAACCAAGTCAGCTCATTTCCTGCCTGTTAGGACTTCATATATAGCAGATCAATACGCAGACATTTATGTCCAAGAAATAGTACGACTGCATGGAATCCCTAAAACAATAGTATCCGATAGAGGATCGGTGTTTACATCGAGATTTTGGGGAAGTTTGCAGCAAGCCATAGGTACCAAGTTAAGTCTTAGTACGACATTTCATCCTCAGACAGACGGTCAGTCCGAGCGTACCATACAGATTTTAGAAGATATGTTGGGCGCTTGTGTACTTGATTTTGGAGGATCATGGAGTAAGTATTTTCCACTGATAGAATTCTCCTACAACAATAGCTACCAGTTAATGAACGGGATGGCACCATACGAGCTACTTTATGGAAGAAGGTGTCGATCGCTATTACATTGGGATGAGGTAGGAGAAAGGCAACTTCTTGGTCCCGAAGCTATTAGAAAAGCTCAGGAAGTAGTAGCGCTAATTAGAAAGTGTATGCTCGCTGCTTAAAACTGTTAGAAAAGTTATGCGGATGCAAAGCGGCATGATGTGGAATTCAAGGTTGGAGATCAAGTCTTCCTAAGGATATCTCCTATGAAAGGCGTGAAGAGGTTCGGGAAGAAAGGCAAGCTTAGTCCTAGGTTTATAGGTCCTTTTGAGATATTGGACAAAGTGGGAGTAGTTGCATATAAATTAGCCTTACCGCCAGCTCTAGCAGATAGCCACAATGTGTTCCACATCTCGATGCTGCAAAAGTATGTGTCAGACCCATCTCACGTCCTCAAGTATGATACAATAGCACTCCAGAAAGACTTGAGTTACGAGGAACGACCGGTTAGCATCCTAGATAGAGAGATGAAGCAGTTACAGTCCAAGAGTTTTCTGATAGTCAAAGTCCTATGGAGTAATAGTTTTGAATGGGAGGAAACATGGGAGTTAGAGGAGGACATGTTAGCCCTGTATACGGAATTGTTTGGTAAGTACATTTCGAGGATGAAATTCTTTTTAGTAGGGGAGAATTGTAGAGTCCCAGAACTTTACTTAGCTAGTTCGATAGTAGTAGTAGTAGTAGTAGTAGCTAGTAGTTATAGTATGATAGTTACTGTGGATTTTGGTTCAAGCCAGGACTTAGTTGAACACTCGTAGCAACACTTGTAGATTTTATAAGTTTAACCTATAGTTTAAGAATATTAATTATAACATAAGGTTTGATTAATATAGCTGATTATAAAGATGTCATTTATTATACTATAAGGTTTACATAGAATTAATAAGAACATGACACTTGTTGTGTGCATGTTTATTTAAGGATTTAATTATAGTTTAAATAAAAGAAAGTTCTAGAAACTCTAGAATCTTCCAAGACCATTAAGAGCATGACACTTGTCACAATCTTGTTTATTTGAGGATTTAAGCATTTTAAGTGGATAATTAAAAAATATAAGTTTCTAGAAGCTCTAGTCCCTTCCAGAACTTGCTGGAATCTCGTATTACTCAGTCAAAGTTGTTTATCCAATTCAAATTATGCTGAAAAAGTGTAATTATGTGTTTAATATATTCACTTATGTCGATGTATCGCCACACGGGGAATACGAAAAACACGTCAACTTCGCACAAATGAAACCACGAGCACTCGGGACATAGGGCCAGGCGATATATCACCTATGATGGGCGATATATCGACCCTAGGACCACTTTTTCAAATGTTGTAGAAATCGAGCTTGATTCATTCCTTAACCTCTTCACTAGCCTCTAAACGTTTTGACTGAGTCTTCAGCGCCTGTTGAACGAATATTCAAATATTTTTCAATTAATATTAATTATTTTATTCAAGCTAAAAGGAGGTAGTTTCACTCCTTGAACTCTATAAATAGGACCTAGTACCCAATCATTTTTCTCATTCTTCAAGCTGTGTTCAAAGCCTTCAAGCTCCTAGGGTTACTATAGAGTGATAAACACTTGGGTTAGGATAAAAGCTTTATCATCTTAAGCTTTATAAACACTTGGGAAGTGAGATAAATAGTGTGTTTTCAATATCAAGGTGTACTTCAGTTCTAGTACATTCAAAGGTATTCCTAATCTTAAGTTCAGTTATGTATGTTTCTTTAGTTTCCTTTAGTTTTCTTTACTCAAATCCTAACTCGTTGTTTCCATTCTTGGTTAGGTATTTAAGTTCTTTGAACTTAAGGTTTCTTTTTGGTAAGATTCTTCTTGGTGGTTTAGTTAATTTCTTTATCATCTCTTTCTTTAGAAATACTCACGTTCTTATTGTTGGTTTTAGGAGTGTTCCAAATCCCGTCCTTATTCTCATAAATCCCAGTATTGGTAAGGAAAATAGGATAGATTTTGTATGCTTTTACGTTTTTATATATGCTATGATTTATGTATGATATGTTTTAGTTTTTTTTTTAGTATATAAATTGTTTAGATAACAATCACATAATTTGTTTTGATAACAAATATATAACTTGTTTAGATAACAAGTCCCAATAAAATATTCCTTGGGCATATGATTGTTTAGATAACGAGCCCCATAAATTTATATGACTTGTTTAGATAACTAAGCCCCATAAATTTATGGGCATATGATTGCTTAGCTAGCAAGCCCCAAGAAGTATGATGGCCATTATAATACATGTTTTAATAGTCATATGTTATGTTTTATGTTGTATGTGCTAGTAGATTTTCCTAGCTGGCATTAGGCTCATTTCTTTATTTTTGTGTATGCAGGAAAATAGTTATGGCAGCGGAAGGATTCTTGGTAGCTTGGTTTGTGTATTAAGGATGAAGGGATTCGATGGACTACGTGACGATTCGAAGACGACATTATTTTTAGTCTCTTTAAATTATGTTTCTTAATGTATTTTCTGCATTTAGCTTTGTAAACAATTTCATTTAGTTTAGAGTTATGTTTTATTTTAAAAAAATGGGATCCCATACCGCTCATTTATGTATTTCAATATTTACTTTGGAATCTTTAATAAATTTGTGAATATTTATTATGTATGTTTTCTAAAAAATAGCAGCTAAGTCTAGTAGTTTTTAATGGTCCAAGGTCTTAGAATTAGTTGGGTCATTACAGGTATAATACATGTGCCACCGTCCATGTCACCTATGACAAATCATTGTTCATAACATTTGAAGAGTCAAAGGGCAACCATGAGATTCAAATTGGCAATGAGGGAAAATCCAAGATACTTGGCAAAGGTGCCATTGAAGTCTTTTTCACCTCCGGCAAGAAAGTAACATTAGTGAATGTATTTTATGTTCCCGAAATGAGTAGAAACTTGATAAGAGGTGATTTTCTTGGCAAGCCCGGCATTAAAGCCGTTTTTTTGAGTCCGGTAAACTTATTCTTACCAAATCTAATGTATTTTTGGGAAAGGGGTACTCTTGTGAGGGTATGGTTAAGTTGTGCACCAATGATGTAACTTTCAATGTTATCAATAAAAATGCTAATTTTGCCTATATAGTTAAGTATGATTCTTTATTTTTATGGCATCTTACACTATCTCATATATATTTTTTAACCATGAAAAGAGTAGAAAAATGTGGTATGATTGCATGCAATATTAAAAACTATGGTAAATGGGAAACATGTGTTAAGGCAAAAATGATTAAGAAACCATTTCCTAGTGTAGAAAGATCATCTAATTTACTAGATTTAATCCGTAGTGATCTTTGTGAATTAAATGGTGTTTTAACTAGAGGTGGTAAAATGTATTTTCTTACTTTTATAGATGATTTTAGTAGATATACCTATGTGTTTCTTTTAAAACATAAAGATGAAAATTTTGATGATTTTAAAATATATAAATTAGAAGTTGAAAATCAACTTAATAAAAAGATTAAGGTGCTAAGAAGTGATAGAGGAGGAGAGTACTTCTCTAATGAATTTAATACATTTTGTAAAGAAAATGGTATAATTCATGAGTTCACCGCACCTTATACACCACAACACAATAGTGTTGCCGAAAGGAAAAATAAGACTTATCTAGAGATGATCAATTCTATGTTGGTGTTTTCTAAGTTGAACTTCAACTTATGGGGTGAAGCGTTGTTAACTGCTAGTCACATTCTTAATCGAATACCAATGAAGAAAAGTGAGATATCTCCGTATGAATTATGGAAAGGAAGAAAACCCAACATAGGGTACTTCAAAGTGTGAGGGTGTCTTGCATATTGCAAGAAAAACGAACCTAATAGAACAAAGTTAGGTTCAAGAGCCATAAAGTGTGCTTTTGTTGGTTATGCCAACAATAATAAAGCTTATAGGCTATTAGACTTAGAGTCTAATATTGTGATTGAATCTAGAGAAGTTGAATTTTTTGAGAACATGTTATGTGACAACAATTCTCAAGCTTCAACATCTTTAAAGGAGAATTTGTTATATGAGAACAATTCTTAAGCTTCTACATCCAAAAATGATTCTCAAGAGGAAAATTCTCAAAGGAATGTAAAGCAACCCATTGAACTTAGAAGAGGTCAAAGGCTTAGAAAGGAGAAAAGTCTAGTAGTGGATGAGATAGATTCTCAACAAATTTCTTTTTACATGGTAGAAGGAAATAGAGAGGAAGTAATTAGGAATATTCCTATTGTACTTCTCGTGGAGGATGATCCTAAGACTTATAGAGAAGCCATGCAATCAAGAGATAGTGCATTTTGGAAAGAATCCATCAATGATGAGATGGATTCCATTCTTTCCAACAACACTTGGGAATTGGTAGACCTTCCACCGGGGTCTAAGCCAATTGGGTGTAAGTGAGTATTTAGGAGAAAATACCACACTAACAACACTATCCAAACCTTTAAAGCTAGATTAGTAGCTAAATGTTTTAGGCAAAAAGAGGGTATCGATTATTTTGATACCTATACGCCTGTTGCAAGAACAACTTCTATAAGAATTTTGTTCGCATTAGCTTCTATACACAACTTGTATGTTCATCAAATGGATGCCAAAACGACATTCCTTAATGGTGACCTCAATGAGGAGGTCTATATGGAATAACCCGAAGGGTTTGTCCTACCAAAATATGAACATAAAGTATGTAGACTTGTAAAATCCTTATATCGATCGAAACAAGCTCCTAAGCAATGGCATGAGAAATTCGATCAAGCCATCATGTCTAATGGGTTTAGGCATAACAATGGAGATAAGTGTTTGTATTCCAAAACCTGTAATGGATATGTGATCATTGTTTGCTTATATGTGGATGACATGCTTATTCTAAGTGATAGCATGAAATGGATAGAAGAAACAAAGAGGTTTCTATCATCAACCTTCAAGATGAAAGATCTTGGAGAAGTTGACAACATACTTGGTATCAAAGTGAAGAAACATAGTGGGGGTTTTGAGTTGGGTCAAGCCCACTATGTTGAGAAAGTATTGAAAAAATTTAACCATCTCAATGACAAAGATGCCAATACTCCATTCAATCATAGTGTAAAACTAGAGAAGAATGAAGAAAGAGCGGTTGCTCAATTGGAGTACGCTAGTGCAATAGTGAGTCTTATGTATGCTGCCCAATGTACTAAACCTGATATAGCATTTGCGGTAAGTAAACTTAGTAGGTTTACAAGTAATCCAAGTATGGATCATTGGAAAGCTATTGGAAGAGTCCTAGGTTATCTCAAGAAAACCAAGGGACTAAGCCTTCACTACTCCAAATTTCCTTCAATCTTAGAAGGATATACAGATGCAAGCTGGATATTCAATCTTGGGGAACACTTGGTGGGGGTGCAATTTCTTGGGGTTCCAAGAAACAAACCTATATATCTCATTCCACTATGGAAGCAAAGTTTATAGCTCTAGCTGTTACCGGTAAAGAGGCCAAATGGTTAAGGGATCTGTTGATAGAGATACCCCTAATCAAAGATAATGTATCTGCTATATCGATACATTGTGATAGCCAAGCGACATTGGCTAGAGCATACAACAGAGTGTATAATGGGAAGTCTAGACACATTAGTCTAAAATGTGGATATGTAAGAGAATTGATTCAAAGAGGAGTCATCTCAATATCCTATGTGAGAACAAGTGAAAACCTGGCGGATCCTTTAACTAAGCCACTAACAAGGGATTTAGTGGCTACATCATCTCGAGGGATGGGACTTAAACTCCCTAAAGAGATTCACAATTGATGGTAACCTATCTTAACACTAGTTATTTAACTAGTGTTAGGTTTAATAGGTAACAACAAGTCAGTCAAGTGAATATTAGTTGTACTCAAAACATGTCCCATCTGAGATGTTGAGTACTTGTGAGTTACCAAGTTGAGGGTTAAAACCGAGAGGTTTTTTAATAGAATTTAGTCTTGTGAGACAAGTATTTTTTGGTAACAAAATACTGTATGAGTTCTACTTATGTGGACCTAGGGGTGGTGCCGCATCTCATGAGAATTGGGAGTATTCTCAAGAACGTCCATGAATGGAAAGTGCACATAGCCATTAACGGTGCAAAGCGAGAGATAGAGGTCTCAAGTGAACATGGCAAGCTGAAATTTTGTGATAATTACACTATAGTAAAGTTCAAGCTGAAAAATACTTTACTTTATGCACCAATGCAATGAATTCTATAAGAGAGAGTTATTATTTAATCAAGTGGGGGATATGTTATATTTTAAAAATATAATGTTGATTGATTAAATAAGTGTTACAATAGATAACTATTTAATCTAGTGGGGGAATGTTATATTATTTTATAATATAATATAATGTAATATTATATTATTTTATAATATAATGTTTTAGATTAAATAAATGTGACAAAGAGTGTCACATATTGTAACATATAATAGAGAGTTACAATATTTAGATATGTGTGAATATCCAAATATGTAACATATTTCGTGTTACAAATTCAGTCACAAATTTGTAACTTTCAAATATTGTCCATTATTGTGTAGATTTGATGTTACACAATATTGAGATGAATTCCTTAAAGACATATGTGAAATGACCGTTAGAGATATGATTTTGACCCCAATAATGTGTTTTGGGGGTTACAAAATCAATTGGGAGTGAATTGGAACCGTTTGGAAAAACAACACATTTTTGTGTGCTAAAATTGGTCAATGGCCGCATCCACAAGATGTTGGTGGCCACAGCCTGGGGAACAGAGACTAGTGGCCGCAGCCACTGATGCTCCTGGTCGCAGCCACAGGTGCTTAACTGACTAACTTTTTTCAGTTTTTTCCAACCTTTTTTAATGGCTCCAAAAACCCAAATAACTCCCAAATCTCATTTTTAATTCCATAAACATCCAATTAATCATTGGTAATAGCCATGGGGGTTGGTGGAATTTGAAATTCAAAGGGTGTTTCTAAACTCCATAAATAAGAGCCTATTGCTCGCTTGTAAGACACAACTTTTCTATCCATTAGAGCACTTGGCTTGAAAACACGTAAAGGCTTGATTATTCCAGAAAGCATTTCCAAAATCTGTGAGAGATCCCTTAGTGCTTGAGTTAGGGGGAAATAAGCTTTCGGACAAAGGTTTCAAACCTTATTGATGTTGGTGATCCCCAACACTCTTCACTTTGGTTGTGTGAGTGAGAGTTTTTTTTTTATTTGTTCTTGTTCATATATTTTTCTTCTATTGCTTTTCTTCTCATTATTCTTGTTCTATTTACTTGTATTTTTGTTTAGAGTTGTAATCCTTTTATTTCTTTTGTTTCAAACACTTTTACTTTATTTGTATCATTTTGCTTAGAGTTGTATTTCTTCATTCTCTTCTTCTAATTCTTCTATTGTTTATTTGTATTTTCAGTCATAGAGTTGTAACACTATTTAATCAATAATTATTTATTTGTAATATTTTGTGTAGAGTTGTAATTTTCTTACCAATTTCCATTGAGACAAATTACATTTTCCTAACAGGCAATAGTATAAAAAAATAGTAAATACAAATCATCAGACTCAATTAACAATAGGATATAAATAACCAACCAACAGTAATATTCAACTCAGTCAAGTATGTAAACCCAACTCATCTGTCAATAGAAATGATTAAGTGTGAACCACACTTCTATTTATGGTATAATACCCAAGCGCGACGCCCTTAGGCCGAGTCCCTTGGTCTCTTAGCTGACCTCGGCACCCGTAAATACAAATACACAATGTATGGCACATAAACAATGGCAGCGTATACAAGCATGCCCATCCATATATTCCCAGACACAGGTATATTCATATAAGGAGTTTAAGCCCCAATCACAACTCAGGTGCAGTTTTCTAACCTTAAGTCTCGAGCAGCTAGCATATGACAGCCCTGATCACGATCCGTAATCCTGAGCCCTAGCGGTATAACCAAGTCACAATGCGATAGTGGATAACCATTAGAATCCTTAATCAATTAGAAGCTTTGTAATCAATTACTAGCTTCTGGGACCTCGAATTCTACTAAACCGGGTAGTAGAATTTTTCCCGAGCGCTTAGGTTTAAGTCCCCGAGCCTCCCCGAGCCTAAAGACCAAACTTAGTTATGGCTACCTAGGCGGGCCGCGACCTGGCCCTGTGGGTCGCGGCTCGCCCCCTGGCCAGAGGCGCCAGTCCCCAACCCCTATAGGCATGGGGCCGCGACCTGGCTTTGAGGTTCACGACGCGCCCAAGAGATAGAAAGTCCCTAAGGCTCCTGGGGCCACGCTGGCCGCGACGCCCATGAACAGGGTCCCGGTGCGCCCCCGCGAACCTAGAAAACCCAGCTTCTTTCTACGTTTTCTCTAAACTAACACCCCTAAAATCAGTTCCCAAACTGCAACCAAGCTCAGAATTAAGTTTCAACTCCATAACAACACAGCCTAACCAACATAGAACCATTAATAACTAAGATAAAACCTCAACATAACTTAAAATTCCAATCTTTGAGTGCAGAACTCTAGAACACCCTTAAACATACTAAAACCCAATTAAAACCAAATTCAAAGCTTACCTCAACTGATAATCACGACCCCTGAGTTGCACCTCAACCAAACCCAACCACAAGCTTCAATTCAATGCAAACTCCTCCAAAACTCAGTGATTTTCCACAAGGCAAAGGAGAGGAAAGAAAGAAAACATGTGAGAGAGAAGTGTTGGGTTTTATGCCCTTATAAAACCATGTCGGACATGTAGCACGATTTCATATTATCAATAAAAGTAGTAGAAATCATTTAGTTTGACAACTTTGTTGCTTGCTTGTTTTATTACATGATTATTGAAATAATACAAACATTTATCAAATCCCGAACATATGGATAGTTACAATCATAGTGACTAGGTCACAGTAGATTATAGTTGTAATTATATGTTCAAAAGAATGAGTCCTATGATTAGATCAGTGCATTGGATTTTCACTTATTAGGCAATCTACGATATGATCTACTTACACATTCGGTGTGTGATGTCTTGTCCAAGGCATCGACCAAGTATATAAGATCAGATGTATTTAGTTACATCGGACTAGGACTGATATTGATTATTGATTGATAAATAAGTATCGTTGTTATCGAATCTACTCAATGTGGCAACGTTGACCATATGTTAAGTCGATCTTAATTCTGAGTGATAATATTCTCCTAATTATATTATTTATATCTTTTGACTTGTCATTACCAGCTTACCCTACGATCTAGCTACTTACATCTTGGAGATTTAGTAGTGTAATTGAGTGGGAGTATTATTCATAGATATGAAATCTATAACTTTTGTATGAGAAGTAAAAAGATGATTTCCTTAATTTCTTTGTTCAAAAGGTTAAATGATTGAGATCTCATTTCTGTGATTAAGTTCACATAAATATCATTTATAAGGAACTTAGTGGGAGTTAAGGATAAAATACTGATGAGGGGTAAAACAATAATTTGCACCCATCTCATGAGTAAGTCATCGATAGAGGATTGACTATCTGTAATGGTTATAACAATGGATAACGAATTTATGGTTTTGAAAATACATTCTATGAATTCAAGAGTTCAACTCTGAGTCTATAGTGAAGTTACGAAGAATTAATAAGGTAGTGAAATTATTCGTAAATAAATTCACGGTAACTTGTTGGAGCTTGATTTCATGGATCCATGGTCCCCACATCACCTTTGAGTAAATCATCTAAAATGTCTCAATTAATTGATTTAAATATCAATTAGGATTTTTAAAGTTGACTAGGTCAATTTTGGAAAATTTACTGATATGAGATTTAGAGAATAAAAGAGAATCTTTGGGTAAATTTATTAATATTGATAAATTGGTGTCAATATAAATAAATAATATTAAATCAAGTTTCAAATTATAATTAGTTAATTTGCATAAGAATTTAATTAATTAATTAAAAATAAATAAATAAAAGGCTTTGAATTTAGGCCCAATTGGGATTTAAATTCAAAACAAAGAGATTGGGCCCAAGCCCATTTATGGCAGCCCAAGACTTTTATTTTTGTTTATTATCGTTAATTAATTTAAATTTAAATAAAGCCCATTAAGTTGCCTATATAAGGAATATGATATCTTGGATTTTCATAAGGAAGTGAGTTTCAATTGATTGGTAAGTGAAAACCTAGACAGTCTAACCTTTCTTGGCCACTCTCTCTTCTTCTTATCTTCAAGATCTCTATCTCAAGTGTTGAGAATAAACCCACACTAGTTCTAGGTTGATCAAAGGCTTGGTGAGGAAGACTATGTTGCTAATCTTGTTCAATCTCTTGATAATACTCTGCTACAGAAATGAATCAAGGGTTAGAGAGATTGAAGGATGGAGTTGTTCCAGTTCCGTTGTGTAATGTAAGTTTTACTTTACTCTGTATTTGTATCAATTTCATAGGAGCATGTTCTAGGAATTTGCATGTTTGTTTGATAATATGTAAATTGCATGAAAATAAATAAAGTTCATGCAATAAGTATTTCCAACAAGAAGTGTGAGCTACTGGGTGTTTCCACTATGTTCAGACTATTTCCTAAAGTTTACTTTAACCATATCCCTAAACCAAAATACCAAATTTCCCCTGTCATAAACCCAACCCTCTTGTTGCCCATAAGGGAAAAATAGTCATTTTCCCCTGTTGCCTGCTAATTCCTCGAGTCGTCGTACAAATTCCCAATTAATCTCGACATTCCCCACGAATCACCAAATACTTTACTCGTTACTCAATAAATCCCAAGTATACGTTAAACTTCCCAAAATGCCCCTAAGCTCACCTCGAGCCGGGTATTAGACCCCGTTGTGACTATTCCGCTAATCCACCCACTAGGATCGCCTCGAGCCGACTATTGAAAATATATCCACATTATAATGTGGTCCCAATCATTTATGCACATATAACCACATTTATGCCCACAATGAGCCAATATAACAAATATGCCCTTTACTATCAAGAATGGGCCCACATGCATATTTAATACACATAACACATGCATTTAGATCCATATTATCAAATACATCATGTATGCCACATAGTCACACATTTAACCAGTTAATCACACATACATCCAATTATACCCTCCAGGTACTGTAATCCAGGCACTTAGCCTTAACAGCAAATTCGGGTCGTTACACTTGTGATTTCTAAATTACAAACCTTTGTTCTCTATGTGCCCACCCACATCTTAAGGTGTAGAGAAAACTCTGGAAGATCGTGGTCTAAGTACTCAAAGCTTTGGATAGGAAGATCGTTATTTCTACGAAAAGACTTGAGGACACTTGATAGGCTTCAAGAGGTAAATATTTTTGTCCTTAAATATTTGTATACGTGTGCATGTTGTATATAGATGTGAGTTTATATGTATATGTATGCGTGTATATCTATGTATATATATACATGTATGGGCATGTATATATATGTTGCATGATTAATAATATTCTATATTAACGGTTACCGCATGTATTCTTGAACGTATAAACTGTTTATATGAGTGGTGGAAATTTTTTGTTGTTGTTAATCAACGGGCCCACCGTGCAATTTCCCTGGGCACTCAGAATGTTTTTCCAACACTCTCTTCTTCTCTTCCTTCTTCGCGTGGAGCACCTTGACCATCTAAGTGTTGAAATTAAACTCCAAGAGCAAGCTAAGAAAGCCTATAAAGTTGGCCATCTGGTCACAACATCGCGGAATCCATCAAGCTCTCGCCTCTCTCCCCCTTACCATGAACCCGTCGCCTCTTGGGACCAAATCTCTACCGATTTCACGCGTCTCTCCCTTGGGTCCACTCCTACAAGCCTCATCTGTGTCTTGGTAAGCTTTCTTGCCTATTAATTTCACACATTTTAAGAATTTTTCTCGAGCTTTGTTGAATGCTTGAGCTCTTGATTTGTAACATCCTACTAATCCAGAACCGTTATACTGTGTATTTAAAATAGTGCTTAACTCGTTAAGAGAGTCATTTGGACTCAAAAGTGTATTTAAAATTAATTAAAGGCTTAGGTGATAAATTTTTTGTCAAAAGATATAAAATTTTCATTTATGAACTTAAAATAGTTACAAGGGATCCCAAAAAGTTAATTACACATAATTATGAAAAAAGTTTACAAAATAGTTGACCTAATCGACAAAATTGGACTCATAACCTAAGTCCCTCAAAATAACTTGGTCGTGGTGGCCAAGGAGGCCGAACATGTAGGCGCCACCCTAAAGCTCTCCAACTCATTGCTGGTCGACCTTTCCTTTGCCTTTACCTGCACCAAGAAGCACCCATGAGCCAAGGCCCAGCAAGAAAACCATTATAGTATTTTAAACGTACAATTAACATATCTAACAGATAACATAGCTTATAACAATCCATCAATCATTTATACGGCCTATGCTGAACCAATGGGTACACAACCCATTCTATGGGCCTGCCAAATCGACCTGCATTACACATGCTATTTTCTGAATACGGCCTATGCCGATCACTCACAGTTAATCATAAAGAAATTAGACGAATAAATTAAATTGCAAGATAAGAACACACAACTTCATTCATATACAAAGTACAGTTATAACTGTATTAAGATAATAGGGCAGGTGCAGGTGCCAGTTTTCTTACCTCGGTCCAACGCAAGGAATTAGGACGACATCGAGTGGATCCTCTCATGAGCCCCTCGAAAACCCGAGTCACAACAATAAAGTGTAGGTTTAGTTTCCCTCAAACTAAAACCTAACACAATGTTTCTAAGAACTTACTAAGCCTTAAATACCCCTTAAAACATACCACATAATGTCTAAGGTGCTGGGATTATTGGCCTTTAAAGCATATGTATTGAACAATGTTTTATGAAATAAATTATTAAAATGAATTTTAGCGTATATTTGTTGTTTATTATTATATTTTTAGAATAATAATATATGAATATCAGAAAATTCTCAAATTCGTTATTGTGACTACAATCTTGTATTGGTACGAAATGATTAAGATTGTAGGGAACAAATTTAAATAGTTCGCATTAAAACAAAGTTATATGGAATCTTTGGATGAAATCCTGTAAGTACGGTTTACTAGTATTACAAATACATGTAATCTAGATCTAGATTACTGATGTGCCAGGAAATCTTAGTGGAGGTACTTTGTATAAAGTGGTTATACATGAATGAGACCCAATATGTTATTAATAATTAATAATAGCATTTAATTTATAATATTAGAGTCCCCCCCTCCTCTGATAGTTTGCGAGTTAGAGGTTTTACCCAGCCCAGCTCATAACCCATAGCCGATCATAACAGTTTCCTCCTCTAGCTCGAAGGGTAGGGTTCATGCTCTATTCTTTTCCTTGCATTACTTTGACTAACTATTTCTTGTATCTGAGTCTTTTTCTCATCCCTTTGCAAGCGAAAGATATGAATGTGAAGGGTGCCTTTAAGTTTGGTGGGATCGGAGCTGGACCCATAATAAAGAAGACAAGAATATCAAAGAAGATCGCCTCTAAATTCGGAGTTGTCACTGAATCTCCTACAAAGGATAAAGGTGCTAGCTTTGGTAACTATAGTTACCATCCTTGAGGCTCCTCCACCTCTTCCTCATGATGAAGTTGCTCTGGTTCCCAAGTGGTCCAAAATGAAGTCCCCTCCGTTCAAATCCCAGTCAAACCCCTCGAGCTAGCGAGGATCGCAGAAGCGCTCTGAGGAAAAATCTATCACATGGCGAACCATATGGTGGGTCACTCCTATCGAGTAAAAATTAAGGACCAGAGGGCCATAGAGGAGCGTTCCTTTAGGGATGTTCTGGAGTCTGCCTTGGGAATTAACCTGACCCTGAGTTATCTTTCTTCCCTCTTTAGTATTTCCCTCCTTTTTTTTGTTTTTACTTTCGTGAGCTAATCCTGTCTTGTGTCTTTCTTTCGTAGTCTACTTTAGCCCAACTCCGTGGCATCGCCCAGTTCTGAGCAAAAAGAGAGTTGCTCAAGGCCGCCTTGGCCATATCTCAGGAGAATTAGCAGATAGCCAAAGACCAGATTGTTGAGGTGAGCCAACGACAAGATTAGCTGCAGGTTGAGATCAACAAGAAACTTGAGGAGGTTGATGTACTAAATAGCGAGCTATCCGAGGTCATGGCCAAAAACAAGGATTTAGTTGAGAAGGCAAAGTTGGACATTGAAAATCAATGAATGCCTTGGAGGAGATGCTTTATAGGTGCTGGGCTTACAATCAGGATGGGGATTTCTCTTTTATGGAGTTAGAGCCTTGGGGGCATTATCTGGCCAAGCTACAAAGTCGATTCTTGCAAGAGCCCTCCGAGACCGCGGATGCTTCTCGGGTTGCAGAAGGGGATGGTGAAGAGGTGTGTCATCATATGAGCAAGTTTCCGGAGCTCAGTGATGTTTTAGTGCGACCTCATTTTTTTCCTTATTCCATTTTTTTCTTTGTAATTATGCTCACTAAAATAGTTTCCTTCGAGCTTAGATCAAGGTTATTTCTCCTCTTATTAATCATACACTTATTAGTATATGTTTATTATTTTTATGATCTGTTTTTGTTCCCGTTAATCTACTAACTCGTCATGCTTAAAAATTTCAAATTCCTGCACAAAAATTTTAAATTCTTGCATGCTCGCAATCATAAGGGTTATCTTTAGATCGAGATAGGTTTCTGATGTCTTGACCAAACAATTCTAGCCGATATCCTAGTTATACCCAGGATTTTTCCTGCCTAAAAGCGTTACACCTGTTAGGAATCAGGTCTCAGATATGGTTATGTCCAGGAGTTTGTCCGCCTAATAGCGTCATACCTGTTGGAAACCAGGTCTCGGACCTTGTTATGTCTAGGAGTCCCTAATTGACTTCTAGGTTTTTTCTAAATTCTCCTAACTTAGTTCGTATTTAGAATTTCTTTGAAAATTTGAGCTTTAAAAAGCCATTGAATAATCAATTTTCCAAATTCTAAGTTTCAATTTTTATCTGAATATGTTAAATACTTTTAAAAACACTTTGAGGGTTATATGCCCCCAAGCGATCATAATTTATGGATATTCTAGGTTGCTTTTACAAAATGAGCGCGTGATACTTCACAAGAAAAGATAAAAATACTGGTTCTACGTTTTAATTACGTAGAAATCCAGTGTTATTTAAATAAAATGGCCTTTATAAATAAGCCTTACACTATTAAAATATTGAAAACATCAAAAACAAAATTAATCAAGTCGTCGTACTACTGATAGTGTTTTGTAAGATGTAAGGCGTTCTAGGTCCGTAGACCAACTTTCCACTTAACCAAGCCAGTTTGAAGGTTCCCTCACGTAGGATTTCCACGTTTTGGTATGGTCCTTCCTAGTTCGGTCTCAATACACCTCCTTTGGGATCTTTAGTCACCAAAAACACCCTTCAAAGCAATAAATAACCGAGTTTGAGTCTGTGGCCTTTTACCTTCAAGTAAAAGTAACAGGTGATTCTCTACTGATAATGGGCGAGTTGTAATTGGGACTCTTCCCATTTTCCTCGATCAGATCCAAAGATGCATTGAGTAATTCATTATTTCAATCTTGAACGAAGGTTTTCTGTCTATGTGTCATCACTAGGAGCATAGCCTCATTTCTGAAGGTCAAAGAGAATGGTGTATGCCCCATGGAGGTGCGGTGTGACGTCCTATAGGCCCAATGTACTTGCGTGAGCTGCTCGGGCCATAATCTCTTGGTTTCATCTAGTCGCTTCTTTAGGCTCGCCTTTAGGGTTTTATTTATAGCCTCGACCTGTTTGTTAACTTGCAGATACACCATTGAAGAGAAACTCTTAGTTATGCCATATTTATCACAAAAGCTTGTGAAGAGATCGCTATCGAACTAAGTTCCATTCTCAGACACGATCTTAATCAGGAGCCCAAAATGACATATGATGTTCTTCACGATGAAATCGAAGACTCTCTTCGAGGTTATGGTCGCTAGGGGCTCAGCCTCCACCCACTTTGTAAATTAGTTGATGGCGACAACTGCATAGCGAACTCCTCCTTTTCCCTTCGGTAATGAACCAATCAAGTCAATTCCCCATACTGCAAATGGCCATGGGGATGAGATCATGGTCAACTCAATGGGCGCAGCTCGGGCAATTGTGGCGAAGCATTGGCACTTGTCACATTTCTATACGTACAAGGTCGACTCCTTTTTGAGTGTAGGTCAAAAATATCCATGTCTCAATATCTTTAGAGCTAAATTTTACCCCCAGTGTGGTCTCCGCAGAACCCTTCATGTATCTCATGTAGGATAATCTATGCTTCTTCAGGCAGAACACACTGCAAGAGGGGCAGCAAATGCCCTTGTCAGTATATAATTCCCTCGACCATAGCATACCGTGGGGCTTTGTATAGTAATTTTCTCGGGTCCTTTAGGTCATCTGGTAGTTTATTGGTTGTGAGGTATTCCACTATGGGGTTTATCCGGGTGGGTTTTGTGTCAATCAATCCGGCCTCAATCGATTCCTCTGTTATGCTTGGTTGTTCTAGAAACTCCACTAGGACTACGTTTTGTGAATCCGCCTCTTTGGTGGTGGCAAATCAGGCTAAAGCATCAGCGTTGGAATTATGGTCATGGGGTACCTGCTCAATGGAGCAGAACTCAAACTTTGACAACTCACCTTTAACCTTAGCTAGGTAAGCCACCATTTGGATACCACGAGCTTGATATTCCCCTAATATCTTATTAACCACAAGCTGGGAATCACTATAACAATGGATCGCCTTTGTTTTCAGTTCTTTCGGCACCCTTATCCCTACCAATAGAGCTTCGTACTCTTCCTCATTGTTGGATGTTTCAAACCGAAACCTCAGGGCTGTATGGAACCAATGCCTCTCAGGTGAGATTATAATTATCCAACCTCCGGATTCGTTCTCGTTGGATGATCCATAAACAAAGATTTTCCATAACTCTTGCACTGGTTCTCTCATTGGCTAGTCCTGAAAACCTGTGTATTCGGCCACAAAGTGAGCGAGCGCTTGACTCTTGATTATTGTGAGTGGCATATAAAATATCTCAAATTTGCTAATTTCGATGGCCCACTTAAGCAGACGTCCCAATGTTTTAGGGTTTTGCAAGACCTGCCTTAAATGTTGATCGATTAAGATGTGGATGGTGTGGGACTGGAAGTATGGCTTGAGTTTCCTTGAGGCCAAGCTCAAGAAGAACACGAGTTTTTCTATTAAAGGATATCGAGACTCGGCTCCCATAAGTCTTTTACTCATGTAGTACACCAGTTTCTGCGCTCGATTTTCCTCTTGAACTAATACGACGCTGACCACATTTTCTGTCACAACTAGGTATAGGAGCAAACACTCTCCAGCTGCTGGTTTTGATAGTACGGGGGGTTCAGCTAGGTGAGTTTTAGATCCCAAAGTGTCTGTTTACATACTTCAGTCCACTCGAACTTGTTGTTTCCCCTGGGGAAGTTGTAAAACGGGAGACACTTGTCAGTGAACTTTGAAACAAAGCGGTTTAAGGCCGCCACCTTTCCAGTTAAGCTATGTAATTCTTTACACGACCTAGGCAAAGGCATTTCTAGTAATGATATGATCTTCTCTGGGTTCACCTATATCCCCCTCGTGTTGACTATGAAGCCCAGATATTTTCCTGATGAAACCCGAAAGGTACACTTCTGGGCGTTTAGCTTCATGTCATACTTCCTGAGCACGCCAAAAAATTCTTCTAGCTTGGATACATGGTCACTAGCAGTCTTTGATTTAACGAGCATATCATCGACATACATTTCCATGTTTTTCCCGATCTGGTTCACAAAGATTTTGTTGACCTGCCATTGGTACGTTGCACCAGCATTCTTTAGCCCGAATGGCATAACTTTGTAGCTGTATACGTTATGCTCAGTCATGACACTGGTGTGCTCTTGGATTGCAAGGTTCATTACAATCTGGTTGTATCTAGAATATGCATCCTTGAAAGACATGAGCTCATGACCAGTTGTTGCATCTATCAACTGATCTATTTGGGGTAGTGGAAAACAATCCTTAGGACAAGTCTTATTGAGATTGGAGAAATCAATGCAAGTTCTCCACTTCCCATTGGGTTTTTGGACCAAAATAGGGTTAGCAACCTAGGTCGGATATTTTTCTTCTGTGATAAACCCACACTTAAGTATGCGAGCCACTTCTTCTTCTAAAACTTCTGATTGTTCTCTCCTTAAAAACCTTCTTTTTTTTTTACTTTGCAGGTACATTACTGTCCAAATTCAAAGTATGCATTATTACATTCAGACTAATTCCCACCATATCTTCATGCGACCAGACGAAGACGTTTAGGGTCTTTTTTCAAAAACTCAACCAGCTCATTCTTCCTCCTTGTTCCAAGATTTTTCCCAACCTTTATCACCCTTGAAGGTACTTCTAGATTGATGTTGATTTCCTTAAGCTCTTCCAATGCTTGGAGCTCAGACCTATTATCTCCTAATCTTGGATCAATGTCGTCTTCTTGGGCAACCTCGTTACTTCCGTCCTGAGGTTCGTCCGCCTCTTGGGCAATTTCCATTGCATGGGGGCTCCTCTCCCCCTACGATCATGACCATTGATTTCTGCCCGGGTTATGATTTTCCCTGTATGGTAATGATATAACATTCTTTGGCAACGAGCAGGTCTCCTCTCAAAGTACACATACCTTAGGTTGAGAGGAACTTCATCGCTAGGTGTTGGATAGAGGTGATAGCCTCAAAAGTCATGAGCGCAGTGCGTCCCAAGATCGTGTTGTAGGCGGCTGGACTATCGATTACGAAGAACTCGAGTATTTTAGAGGTAGTTCACATATCATCCCCTAAAAGGATAACCAGTCTGATCGTCCCTATTGTTGTTAGTCCTTCTCCCGAGAATCTGTACAGTGTCATTGAGGTTGCCTTAAGATCGGTTACTGACAATCCCATCTTTTCTAGGGTGGACCTGAATAGCACATTTACTAAGCTCCCATTATCAACCAATATCCTTCGTACCCTTTGGTTGGTGAGTTGAAAGGTTACCACCAACATATCATTATGCAGGAACTAAATGTGGCTAGCATCCTCTTCCGAGAAAATGATTGGTTGTTTCTCCAACTGCTGTGGTTTTGATAATCGTTGCTTTGAGATAACTTCATCACCGTTGTGGATTTTCAGCTCCTATATATACCTTTTTCAGGCCCTATTGCTTGTGTCCGCCAAATGGGGCCCTCCGGCGATAGTGGTTATATCCCCTCCTACTATTGGAGGGGGATTGACTTGATTCCCCTATTCTTTCTTAGCCCGGGGTTGGCCAATCAGACTTTCCGGAGCTGGATGAGTATTTTCCTGGTTTATTGGTTGAAAACTACTTGGTTTAAGCCGTACTGGGCTGATGATCCAGGTCGGATGAGAGTTTCGATCTCATCCTTTAATTGTCGGCAATCATCAATGTTATGGCTTATGTCATTATGATATCGGAAGAACTTAGAGGGATCTCTCTTCGCACTCTGGTGCCTCAATGGCTCTGGCTTCTTTCGTGCAAGGCAGTTTGAGTTCACCAGGAAAATATGCTCTCACTTATCAGTCAGGTCGGTATAGTTGGTGTAGATGGGCTTGAACATTTCTCCAGACTTGCTCTTTTTGGTTTCGTTCTGGTCGCCTCACCAGCCCCCCTCTTCTTATTATTCCCCACTTGGTTATTTTGGGTAACAAGTTGGGCCGTAGCTGCAACATCTGCAACCGCTCCAGTGGGTTGAACAGGAGTTTGGCTGGTTCCCACGATAGCAAATTGCGCCTCCTCCAGATTTATCCATTCCTGAGCTCGGGCTAGGAATTCATCTACACTTTTTACTCCTTTTCGCTGGAGTTCTTGCCATAAATCACCTCTGACCGTGATTCCCGTCCTCATTTCCATGATCTTGGAGCTATCATCAACATCCCTAGCTCGTGCTGCTGCATTGGTGAACCTACTCAGATATGCTTTTAGGGACTCACCAGGTTTTTGTTTTATGTTGGCCAACGAATTAGCCTCAACACGAGTTTCCTTCGAAGCTCAGAACTGTGTCTTAAATTCAGAAGACAATTTCTTCCACGAGGTGATTGAATGTCTTTTATATTTGTTGAACCACATCCTAGCGGGTCCAGTCAGAGTTGCGGGGAACAAGATACATCTCTAGTAAAAACTGACATTGTGGGCCATCATTTGTGTATTGAATGTCCCAAGGTGATTGGACGGGTCTGTGTTTCCATCATATGCGAGCATGGTCGACATCCTAAAGCCAACAAGATATGGAGTTGTCACGATGTTTTGAACAAAAGGCTCGAGCTCCTAATCGGAATCACAATCATCGACTCCTTTTTCAGATAAGAGCTTCTTCGTCTGCTCATTCATTAAGGCCAATTGCTCGAGGGTTTGATTCTTAATCTCTAGTTTGTTTGGGAGTTTATCACCAGCCCCCATCCTATTGTACGCGTTAGATGGGTTGTTTTCCCTCCAAGCTTGAGCTCGGTTAGGTGGGGCATTCCCATTGTCACCGACGATAGACAGATCTCCCCTGTGCTGAGTATAAATCACATCACCATGGAGAGATGGATACCTCCTTTGTGAATTCAGATGATCACGCAAGTCAGGATATGGGTTGGAACGAAGACTTTGTGCAGAACTCAAATGATTCCTCAGGGCACTCTCAGACTTGCCTCCATGCTGGTTCTCTGTCCAATAACTTCCGTTAGAGAAACTTACAACCCGTGGCTAAGGTCGAGGACCTAGATTATTAGCACGGGGTTGTGGAAAATAGATATCCTCCGAGGGAGGAGGATTTCTCCTACTATCCCCTTGAGCTAGAACATTCCTCTGAGGGAGAGGTGGTGTCTGATGTCGAACCAGTGATGGAAGGTGTCTTATCAGTGAGGCTATCCTCATTCCACCAGGGTGCACTAGATTAGCCTGTCTTTATTTTATCCCAATCTCCTGAGTCCTCTGTGCTGGAGGCTCTGATTGCAGCACATATGGATTTGTTGGGATGTTCTGCCTCATAGAATCGGTCTCAGCTTGCCCTGTTGGGTTGTTATGAACATTCCTTGGAATTTTCTCAAAAGGTACAGAGCTAGGGGTTGTATTTCTGATCAATCAACTAACATGGTGCTGATGGTTCCTATAAGGATTAGTAGATTGGGTACTCCGCTGATTTCACTCGGAAGGTATGGAGCACAGAGTTGCAGTCCTGACAAAACGACTGAGATTGGGTCGGTTATTCCTGTGGGAATTATGGGGTCCACTTTGCCTTTTTCTGTTGTTAACATTTGTTTGAAGAGGGGGTAACTGAGACAGGACCTCCTCGATCTGCATGTTAGCCCTAGCAAGAAGGCTCCTTAATTGGGCATTTTCCATCTTGATGGCTATCAGATAGCCCAGATTGGGATTTTGTGGGCGTGATGCTGAACTCCCAGTATCGTCTTGGCACACATGTTGCTTTCCAAGGTGTTGCTAAGTGTTTGGGCCTTTTCCAGCGGAAATGGCCATATGATGTGCCTCCTGATCACCAGGTAGATCCATTTCATTGTCATGCATAGACCGGGTGACCACCATAGTGAATGTTGAGTGAAACTTTGCGTAGGGGATTCAATACTAATGAGCTCTCAATGAAAGCACCAATCTGTTGACGTGGTTTTTCGCCAACAGTGGATTAAGAAATCTAAAAACAAAGATATTAGTGCTCTTTTACTAAACCGTAATTAATCAAATTAACAACACCTCAAACACTCACACTTTAATGTGGTTCAGTGGTTAAAATCCACCTAGTCTACGTGACAATATTATCAATATCTTTTAGGCTCTGGATGAAATAGTTTCATACAATTTCAGCAGAGTTTTAGTATATCAAAAAGCAGTCCTTTTTCCTGTCCATTCCCCTGATATTTATAGTGGGTTTTTCCTGGACATCTTTGGGTAACCGCGTGCATAAATATGGTAAATAATCAATCATAATAATATCTCATTTACATAAGGATATGATTGCCTATGGAATTGACCGTTATCTTGGGTAATAAATATGTAATACAATCTGGGCATTAATGAGCGTATAAGGAATCTCCGAGTCTTTTGGGATCCTTCACTATGAGTCATGATCAAGTTTTTAGTGAGCTAGACACTTCCCTCGAGTTGGATGTCGAACAACTAACAAAACTAGTCATGGACCAAGTTTAGTGCCTAGGAGGTGATCTAGTCATCAGGCATCTCAGACTAGGTTATTGGCGCATTTGGCGACCTAGAGATTATCTGGGTGTTGTACTACCCAGTTTGACTCGAACTGCTCATGCCAGAGTTAGCTAGATGTTCTACCTATTCACTTTCTCCATGCACTTATTTGCCAGCTGTACCCCGAACTGAGTGATTCAGTTCGTGTTTCTTTTGGGGTACAACAATACAAATATGGAATCTATACCTTCCCGAGAGGAATTGAATAATGGTTCTCTTTAGGGTTGGCTTTTGGAACTGAAAGGTTATTGAGCTCAAATTCATAAATCATTTTATGAATTAACATTCACTAGTAAAGTTAATGGTACTTAAAAAAATAAGATGTAATTAAAGAGGTTAAGTGGTAATTTATTCCTACTTTAATTATGAACAATTAATAAAGGATTGAAATGTATGTAGTGATTAAATCAATGGACATTTTTTATATATTTAAAAGTTCTCAATAAATAAATGTCTATAATTACAAGAGTGCAGTCTCATATTTTTAGTAAAATAATATTGAGATTAATAAATTAAGGTTATTCTATTAAAGAGTTTTAATTAATATTATAAATTTATTGGAGCTTGAAATTATAGGTCCACAGGTGCCTGAGAAGGCTCTATCCACAATATACAAGGTAAGAGTGGAAATTGTGAAAAATCAAGACAAGAACATATTTGGAAGAAATTTGTTCTTGAGGGTCAAATATGTAATTGAGACAAATTATTTAATTAATGTGGAAATTTTTTAAATTTCCATTTTAATTAAATGATTTTTTTAAATAAAATGGGGATTTTGAAATTGGCATTTAAATAATTAGAATAATTAATTGATTTTATTTATTTAAATAAATGTGAAAAGATATTTCAGATAATTTAAATTGTTTATGAATTTGAATTAATAGTTATTATTTAATTGATCTGAAAAATAAGTTATCACGTTTAGATATTTTAGAATAAATAAGTTATTAAATATAACTAAAAGAAAATTGGTTGGAACAAATCCCTAGAAATAGGGATGCTACACACCAACCACAGTTCAGGGACTGTAGTTGGCGTGTAGCTATAGTAACTGATCAAGAATAGATCTTGATATATTTCTTTTATTTATTTAATAATAATATATTTATAGTTGAGATTTTAAAATTTGAATTTAAGTAATTCTTATATAAATCAATCAGATAATATAGTTTTCACAAGATACGTAATATTTCAGAATATTCATGAGAGAGAAAATATATCATAATATTTTCCAATCTCTCAAATCTGTCTCAGAACTTTGTCTCAAACCTAATATTCCAAAATCTCATGTATTGAGAATATCTTGTGAATCAGAAATATTTTCCTACCATTACTCTACGTGCCCACACACGTCTTGAGTTGTAGAGATACATCTTGGAAGATCTAGGTTTGAGTATTTTAAACCAATTACCAACAATTGGTACCAGAGCGCTCATTAATCTCTGCATGCATTAATCAATGTGTGGGTATAATATGAATTCTTATATTATTGTAATATGTATTGAATGGATGGAGGCTTATTTTGGTTAATGTTTATTCTTAAGAGTCGTTAATTATATGGTGTTTTGAGTTTAGGAATTTTTTTTATTTTTCTGCAATAGTATGATTAATTTCAAAAGTGTAAAATCCCGAGTTCCAAGGGTGCTAAGACCTTCTCGGCATGCCGAGCCCCTACATCTATGACTATTGCACGCCCAGCCGCCCCAGCGCCCCGTCGCATGCCCGTAACTACCTCCGCACCAGGCGCCCAGCCCCACATATGCCCAATGCCTTTGGCACTCCCCTCACATCCCCTGGTGAGCACACCCGTGCATCTCGGCGCCCCTGTCGCGCCCAGCCGAGCTTGCCTAGCCTCTTGGCTCTCAGCGCACCTTCTGTGCCCTTCTGCTTGGCGTGCCCAGCCGCACCCTACTACCTTGCATGCCCGAGCCTTTGCGGTTTTGTGGTTTGGTGGCTCTTTGAGCTGCCCCACCAACCCGAGCCCGAAATTGCAAACCCTAACTCACTTGGCCCCAAAACACCCGACTCACATTTACTTGAGTGTGGGCTTGGCCCAAAATTTGTTAATTACAATTTTAAAATTCTAATTAAATTTTGGATTAAGTGGCCCAAGTTCAAAATGGATCTAAATGACTAACTAGGCTCTTATTAGCCAAGTTCAATATTTTTAAAAGATTGTTTAAAATTATTGAAGTCATTTATAATTCAAATTTGGGCTAGATGGCATAAAAATAATAGAAGGCCCAAAATATGGAGATGGAGATTCTACATGATGCTTTGGTTTTATTTTTATTTATTTTGTAAATTATTGCAAGTGTTGTAATTTTTATAGAAATACCCAAAACACCCGACTCACGTTTATTTACTTATTTATTGTTTTTATTTATTTATTTAAATAATTGAATGTATTAAAAATGTTTAATAACGTTGTCGTGCATTATAACATGTCATTCATATTACTCACACAGTATATCTAATTCGAGTAGAAACATGCATGAATTAGGAAACATCCTCTTTAATTATATGCATTAAATGAATCGTATAATTAATCTAGAACAAAGCGTTGAAATGATTTTGAGTTTTAATTTCAATGACCTATTTAATAATTAATTTTATTTGATAGGCAAATGATGTTCTTAATAATTATAACATTTATTGACTAGATAGTTTAAGGGCATATATAATAGTTTGATTAATTCTTGTTTAATGATTAAATGCTTAATGAGATTAGTAATTATTAAAATATCATTTGGTAAATTACTTTTATTAATTTAATTAATTAAAAAGCATATCCTGAAAGACCACTCTTTCGTCTAAGGATGCCTAACCGCCGCACTGATAATTCGGGGGGGGGGGGGGGGGGGGCGGGGATGTTTTCAGAAAACACATATTCTAAAATAGTGAGTGGGAGCAGGAGTCATAACAATAACTCTAATGGTCTTCAATATTAGTTAACATCGATGTGTCATGGAATGGGCCTCGAGGCACCTTTGTTTGCATCCCCCTAAGGAAGGTTTTTTTACTATGTTATTATTCAAGGTTAACTTCTTTATAAGAATAGGATTGAATGATGTATTTCAAGTTTGACTGACCCTAAGTCACACTCTTGAGTTAAGTCATTAATCTAAAATAATAGGTTACACTCACAAAGGTTGACTAGGCTTTCTAGTGGACTAGTTAATCTTGACCAAACTAGGAGTTGTTCGTAAGTCAAAAGAGAAAATAGTTGATTTTAAGTTTTCACTTATGGATTTGAGAATTGTCTCAAAATTAATTTCAGATTAGTCTGACCTACACTAAGGCTGGTCCATTAATTTTCAAATTAATTTATCGCGGAATTAGTAATAATTATTTTTATGTGTTGTTTAAATTTTGTTGCATTCATGCATCATATTTACTATTCCAAAAACTTATATTTGTTGACGGTGAGAACTCGTCAACCAAGTTAAGTTAGAAAAACATAAATGTAGAGATTATCAAAAGAAAAGCTTTAGAAATCTAAGTAGAAACTCCAAGAATAATTGCAGAAGAAAAATGATGAACTCAATTTGTATTGATTATGGTGTAATGCTACAGTGATTTTTCCAACCCCCCTCCAAGTGGAAGAGGAGTTTCTTTTATAGTGGGCTCTAATGGCCCCATATACATGGTGGTCCAGGGGACCAGATGGTACATGAGTACCCTAGCAGGAGAATGGCTTCAGAGGTAGTGGTGTCGGCTCCAGTACATGATCAGGGTTGGTGGGTGCAGTTCCACTTTGGTACCTGACTACGCCTCCACTACTTGCCCAGTACACCTATCAGAAAAAGTGGCACCAGACGTAGTGGTGCAGATGGTTGTGTTGTCGACCCTGACACATGGTCACCAACGTATAGGCAGTACCTTTGCTATTGGTACTAACTTGTACCACTAGTACCTGTCTAGTACGGACCCCAGAATCACGTCCTTGCGTTCCCCCTGGTCATACAACCAACTCCCATACACGTGCTTCATACTTGGAGGTCTCTCTTGTATGTTCAAGATATGCCCTTGTTCTAACCCCTTTTCATTTTGTGAAATATAAGTGCACTTGCAGCCTTGAGTATGCTAAGTAGAGAGGTGTTATACCCCGCTGGTGACACCTTCCTAATAAAGTAAAGAAGGGCCTCGTCAGCAGGACCTATGCTTATGTTGGAGCGGGGATGCACCGAGGCGAGGCGAGGCCTCATTGATGGCCCCGCAAGATGGCCTTGCGGAGGAGCCTCACGGGTGATGGAGCATGGCGCGCGCAGGCGAGGCAAGGCCTCATGGACGGCCCCGCGAGATGGCCTCACGGAGAGGCCTCACATAAGGGCCTCGCGAGTGATGGGGTATGGCACGCGCGGGCGAGGCGAGGCCTCATGGACGGCCCCGAGAGATGGCCTCGCGGAGGGGCCTCGTGGGTGATGGAGCATGGCGCGCGCGGGCGAGGCGAGGTCTTATGGACGGCCCCGAGAGATGGCCTCGCGGAGGGGCCTCGCGGGTGATGGGGTATGGTGCGCGCGGGCGAGGCCTCACAGACAGCCTCGCGAGATGGCCTCGCGGGGGTGGGGGCCTCGGGGGTTTGCTAAGGTGTGGCGTGACATGGGTCTCGCAAGACGGTTACGGAATGTCAACGGGGGTCCGAGGCAAAGTGGTCATTTGGAGCGGGGTCGTTTAGAGCACTAACCTTAGGGTTCAAATAGGCTTCGAACACGGTTTCTTAGAACCTCCCAAGGATCTGAGGCATGAAAGGTGGACTATTTACCGGTGTTGAATTTTGAGCATCCACACTTGCCCCCCAGTCTAGGAGAGGACCTTTAGGTGCTTTGGTAGATTTTCCTATTTGATTCTTATAAATAGGCCCTCATGCCAAGCCTATTGGTTACACTCAATCTTCTTAGCTTAGTGGTATTTAGACTTTTGCTCCTTTCAAGAGGTAAGGGGTTCAATCCCCCACAACCTCACTTTTGTTATAGTTTCCTCTTTTTATATATATATATATATATTTGGGCTAATTTTTGGTATGTCTATACCCCTTCATATATTTGGAGGCTAACACATCTTTTCTATTTATTTTTGTAGACGCGCACTTTCGACCATTTGGCTCTTTTTGATCGTGACGGTATTTTTGGCCCCCCAACCTGCTTTTGACCACGACAGCGTCTTATTTTTCCTGCTTGAGGTATATTCTCTTTTTCCCTTGTTTTCATTGGGTTCACATTAGCACCACTCGGGATGGGGTACTTTGGCCTGAGCCCGTCGTGAGTTAGTCTTGAAGCAAGATCCTTTATTC
Organism: Humulus lupulus; assembly: GCF_963169125.1. Taxonomy (NCBI): domain Eukaryota; kingdom Viridiplantae; phylum Streptophyta; class Magnoliopsida; order Rosales; family Cannabaceae; genus Humulus; species Humulus lupulus. The sequence goes on along the minus strand of NC_084800.1, from coordinate 141,163,694 downwards.
ACACCCCGTGGCGGGTCATTTAGAGTGTTTGTGCCTAGAAGTTTTGAGCCAATTCCTTTGTGTTTTGTAGCCATCCTCTCATTTATACGTGAACCCCTTTTTGCTTTCGGGACGAGGTCTCATGGCCAGTGACGGTCCATTCGGCATATCTCTGGGGGTTGAGTTTGTTGACTTGTCTTCAGATTCAGAGTCCCTTGAGGAAAACCCTTACCAAGACTATGACTCCTTAAGGCAGGCCCGTATTCATCATCTTGAGCACATGGCTGAACTTAGGCGTAAAATTTGGGTGGTGGAGAGTGAAATTGACTCGGTGTTGAGAGGAGACGGAGCACCTTTCCCCCTGACCTTAGTGACCATGTAGCGAGCCTTAGGGTGACCCTTTTAGATTTGTAGGGGGAGTTGGAGTTTATTGAGAGACATCTTCCACTTGAGCCTTCCAGCCCACCCTTGCCTGACGACTGTCATGGGGCCACTTCTGCTTCTCTTCAGCCCTTACTTTCAGTTTTCCCTAGCTTAGCACTTCCACAGCTGGTGCCCCGGTGGAAGACTCTTGCTAGGAAGAGAAAATGGAGGGTCAAGTGTTCTGTCTCTCCCTCACCTGTTTCTTTTGGTTTTGTAGATATTGTGAAAGGGGGATGACAACAGATGTCCATTAATGATCGGGACGACACCCCCCTATTGGCATCGACCCTGGTGTCCCACGTCTCTGAGAACAAATTGAGGGAAATTGTAGATCACTACAGTGTTCCTCCGGAGTATGCCTTATACACCCCTTCAGGCAATTTTCGGGCTGACTGCTCTAGTCCCGGCTTCGTGGCCCTCCGTGAGCATATCCTGAAGGCGGGTGGTACCATCCCATTACACTCGTTCTTCATTGCGGTCCTCAACAACTTCGACCTTGCTCCACTTCTGCTGGCACCCAACAGTTGGCTGACGTTGAGCTGCCTCTTCATCGCGTTTGTGAAACTTGTCAAACGCGCTCCTACAGTGCTAGAGGTGCACTTCCTGTACAATCTCATGCCCTCTCCCAAATCCAAGGGCTTCTACTTCCTACAAAAAGCCAACAACAAAGTTCCTCTGATAGACGGCGTGGTGTCCAATCCAGGGTCCTGGAAGCAGGACTTTTCCTTCGTGAAAGGCCCTCTTTCTGTTCGCGAACATTTTCGTTTCGCTCTCAGTAAGTACCTCGAGCTACCTTTATTTCTCTCTTTTTTTTTTAAACTTATTATTTTACAACTTATGTTTGTGTCGACAATGGTGTGGATTTTGCAGAGCAATTCGCCGTACCCGAAGTTGTAGGGTCGGAAGCTGACGCTGCGAATAAGCTTATCAATGCTGACCTCGCTATGAAAAATGTTGCGTACCTATTCACTGTGGAAAATCTGAACCTCCCCAAGCTGTCCCCGGTTTTAGATCCCAGGTTGATGTGGACCATCCCTGGGTCAAAGAGGATGAAGGCGGCATCAATTGAGCCTTGCCTGGATGAAGGTGAGGCTGAGGATGTGCCGGAGGAAGCCTCCCTTGAATGCGGGGGACCTCACCAGCTGTCCTCGTCTCCTGGGGGATGTCCTCCCTTTGTCTCTTTCGACCCAGACATAGCCTCCCAATCCCAAGGCCAGCATGCCATTCCGGGACATTTTGTTTACCCCGACCCCGAGGACTTTGAAGCTTTCCCTCAGGCTCCCCTCGACCCTGGTCCATCGGGGGCTTACTTTGCCAATCTTCCTGCACCCCCTTCTGATCTACCGGAGCCTCACTTTTCCAATTTCCCTGCGCCCCCTCCCGTTTCGGCGAGCGGGTCGTCTGTCCTTACCCAGCCAGGTGCCCTTGACTCGAAAGGGGCGCCCTGGGTGACTTGCATGGCGGCCTCTTACGGGCGGCGGTACGTCCAAATCGCCTCAGACCTCCCTGAATCTAATTGGAATGGTCTTGGGAGTTTCGCCCTGTCGGACCTTGGGGAGACTCTAAGGCGCTCTACTGCTTGAGTGAGTTCATGCATCTTGTGTCGGCCTTATTATATATAGATATATATACACATTTTTTTTTTGTTACTTATCATTGTTGTTGTTAACTTTCTTGTGCAGGCCTATACTGTGGCTCATTGGTTTGCCGACTCGGCTCACAATCTTCCTGCGTTGAGTACCAAGAGGGACTGTCTTACGGCCCGGGTCCTAGAGCTCGAGAGAGAGCTTGGTGAAACCACGTCTAAGCTAGAAAAGGCTCGGGAAAAACTTGTTGTCTCGTCAAAAAGGAAGAAGAAGGCGGTTGCCAAAGCCATGATGCTGCAGGAAAAAGTCACCAGCCTGGAGGGCGAACTCCAGGGTGCCAAGGCTATTGCAGCTGCGTCGTAGGAGAGAGTCGCTTCCTTAGAAGCCGAACTCGAGGTTGCTAGGGCCGATGTAGCTGCGTCGCAGGAGAGAGTCGCTTCCTTAAAGGCGGATAGGACAGCTATTGAGTACAGGTCCATAGAGCGCGCCCTTTACGGTGTGTGGAGGCAGTATCCCAACTTTGATTTTTCTTCTTTTGGCGAGCACGCCATTGCTCGGGCGGCTGGGTGGAGCGCCCATGGCAGGAGGCCCTGAGGTCGTCATTTCATCATTTCTGTCAACTATCCCGCTGTGGGTGTATGCTCATTTGAGCCTTTGTAATATTATTACTATTATTATTTTTTTTGTAAATCTTGCCATGTTACCAAGGCTCCTTTTTTAATATATACATGTGTGGTTATTCATCTCTTATTCATTTTTGTTTGAGGTTTTTTTTTTTGAGCCTGTATGATGGGGTTTGGTAGGTTCCCCTCTTTTATTTATCAGGCTAGAGGTCCTTTGGAGCCCATGTGAAAGGGCTCAATGGGTCCTTTTTTGGTGCCTCTTGATTATTTTTATAAGGATATTTTGACCCCTTGAGTTCTAGCTATCCTTTTATATATTTTTGCCCGCGCTTATTATTTTTTTGTGAGAAGCGTCCTTCTCGTCATTATTCATAGTACTATTTTTGCAAGGGCCTCTTTTAGGACCCTTTTTGGCTAGACGGCTTGGTGGCCGCTCTAGGCTTATTGGACCTTTTGGCTTCCTTGATGTTCATAAGGGTAGCTAATCCTTGTGAACTTCAGGAGATGCCTTGCAAGATCCCTTCCCTGTTTGTTAGGGTTCACCGCGAACTGCATTCCTCTTTCAAAGAATTTTGTTTAAGGCTCTGATGCAAGGGGTCCTTTTTAGGATCTTCCTGTTAGAGGGCCCTTTTTAGGATCCTTCTGATAGAGGGTCCCTTTTAGGGTCCTCCTGATAGAGGGTCCTTTTTAGGATCCTGGTGCAAGGGGTCCTTTTTAGGATCCTCCTGTTAGAGGGTCCTTTTTAGGATCTTGGTGCAAGGGGTCCTTTTTAGGATCCTGGTGCAAGGGGTCCTTTTTAGGATCCTCTTGTTATAGGGCCCTTTTTTTGGATCCTCCTAATAGAGGGTCCCTTTTAGGGTCCTCCTGATAGAGGGTCCTTTTTAGGATCCTGGTGCAAGGGGTCCTTTTTAGGATCCTCTTGTTTGCTGTATGCTTTGCCTCCACGGGCCACTATTGCCCCCCCAAGTGTCTGGTGAAGTTTATTTCAGCAGGCACTTTGATGGATGCCCACATAAAGGAGAAAAAATAACATACGAAGATGTGAACAGTTTCATTCATAGTGGGTAGGTTACAACGATATGCATACATATAAAAAGTTTACATCTTCTTGGGGGGTTATCTAGACGCCCTCCTTGATTCTTTTTTATTGAGCTAGCTTAACACGTAACAAACTAAGCACGAATACTGCTTGCATTGGATGTGGAGGTCTCACTGGTAGTACTTCTTGAGGTGCTTCGCATTCCATGCCCGAGGCACGACGTTGTCGTCCATGCGCGCCAGTTTATAGGTGTTTGGTGGTATGCACTGAGCGACCTGGTAGGGTCCTTCCCAGTTTTCTCCCAGTACCCCCGCCCCCGGGTCTTGCGTGTTGGGGAGCACTTTCCTCAATACTAAGTCTCCTACTCTGAACTTTCTCTCCCGTATCCTTGAATTGTAATACCTCACTGCCCGCTGTTGATACGTAGCCAGCCTTAATTGTGCCTTTTCTCTTTTGGCTTCCAGCAGGTCCAAGTTCTCGACCAACGCTGCGGTGTTAGCTGGTCATCGTATGTTTGCGTGCGGAAGGTGTTTACCTTCATTTCTACTGGAATGATATCCTCGCAGCCGTAGGCCAAGGCGAAAGGTGTTTCCCCAGTGGTGGAACGAGGGGTGGTCCTGTAGGCCCAGAGTACATTCGGGAGTTCTTCGACCCAGACCCCTTTCAACTTCTCCAGCTTAGTTTTCAAGTTCCTTTTCAGGATCTTGTTGATGGCCTCTACTTTCCCATTAGCTTGGGGGTGTACTACTACAGAGAAACTCCTCCTGATCCCTTTGGCCTTGCAGTAATCTTCGAACACTCCTCCTTCAAATTGCGTTCCATTGTCGGATATGATCTTGTAGGGTACCCCGAATCTGCAAACAATATATTTGTTGACAAAGGTGGTGATCTGCTTAGCTGTTATATTGACTAAGGGCTCCGCTTCCACCCACTTAGTGAAATAGTCAACCGCTACCACCACGTACTTGGCTCCTCCTCTTCCGGTTGGCAGTGCCCCTATCAAGTCAATCCCCCACACAGCAAAGGGCCACATGCTGGTCATGCTCACTAGATCATTTGGGGATTGCCGCGGGTAAGTCGCATGTCTCTGGAACTTGTCACACTTTCTCACGAAGTCACTCGTGTCCTTCTCCATGGTAGGCCAATAATACCCTTGGCGGACGACCTTTTTTGCTGTGGACTGCCCCCCAGCATGGTTCCCACACTCCCCTTTGTGTATCTCTTGTAAAAAATTTGACGCTTCTCCCTTATCAACGCACCGCAGGAGTGGGGTAGAGAAGCCTCTCTTATACAAGATCCTGTCTACTAGGGTGTACTGGGCGGCTCTATAAGCCAGTCTGCAGGCCTCTTTCTTGTCCAAGGGTGAGGTCCCGTCATTCAAGTACCTCCTAATGGGGGTATACCATGGCTCCTTGGAGCTCTTGACCGTGTTGATCCTCTCTTCGGCTATACTTGGCCTGGGGAGATATTCCACCGGTATAGACTCAAGCGTATCTTCATCTCTTGTGGAGGCGAGTTTCCCGAGTGCATCGACGTTCGTATTCTGCTCTCTGGGGATTTGTTCTATCGTGTATTTTTCGAACTGGTCCAAATAATCCTTCACCTTGGAAAGGTATGCAGCCATTTTTGGACCTCTGGCTTGGTATTCGCCCTTCACTTGAAACACCACCAGCTGTGAGTCACTAAAGACATGCAAGTGGGATACCTTTAATTCCTTAGCTAGCCGCAGGCCAGCCAACAGTGCCTCATATTCTGCTTCATTATTGGAAGCCTCGAATCCAAATCTCAAGGCACAATACATCTTGTGCCCTTCGGGTCCTGTCATCACTATGCCAGCACCGGCCCCCCCTTCGTTAGACGCTCCATCTACATGGAGACTCCATTCTTCAGGGTGCCTCTCCTCTTCAAGTGTCAGCTCTTTCTCCTCTATTTCCCCCTCCTCTTGGGGTCGGTATGTGAACTCGACTATAAAGTCTGCAAGTACCTGCCCATTGATGGAGGTCCTTGGGGTGTAGGTGATGTCGAACTGACTCAATTCAATTGACCACTTTAGCAATCTTCATGAAGTTTTTGGCTTGTGCAAGACTTGACGCAGGGGGGTGTTGGTGAGCACCTCAATCACATGAGCATGGAAATAGGGCCTCAATTTTCGAGAAGCCACTACCAGGGCATATGCTAACTTCTCTATTTCCGGGTACCGGGTCTCCGCGTCTACCAACCGCTTACTCATATAGTAGACCGGGTGCTGGTGCTTCTTCTCACCCTTGACCAAGGCGGCACTTATGGCATGCTCAGATATAGCTAGATACAAATACAACTTCTCTCCTTTTTCTGGCTTGGCCAAAAGGGGCAGCCTTCCTAGGTGCTCCTTCAGCTTGGTGAAGGCCACCTAGCATTCTCCATCCCAAGTGAACTTTTTGTTCCCTCTCAGGATGTTGAAAAAAGGAAGACATTTGTCAGTCGACTTAGAGATGAATCTATTGAGAGCTGCCACTCTCCCTATCAGGCACTGCACCTCTTTTTTACTCCGTGGTGGGCTCATTTCTAGCAAGGCCTTGATTTTTTCAGGATTAGCTTCAATACCTCAGGAATTCACCATGAAACCCAGGAATTTTCCAGACGAAACTCTGAAGGTGCATTTGAGTGGGTTCAGCTTCATTCTGTACTTCTGTAGGGTGTTGAACATCTCCATGAGGTCGCTAGTGAGCTCTTCCGTTTTTTTCGTCTTCACTAGCATATCATCCACGTACACCTCCATGTTCCTTCCCATTTCATTTGCGAACATTTTGTTCACCAGCCTTTGGTAAGTGGCACCTGCATTTTTTAAATCAAAGGGCATCACTTTATAGCAATACAACCCCTTGTCTGTTATGAACGAAGTGTGCTCCTTGTCAGCAGGGTTCATTGGTATTTGGTTATACCCTGAATATGCGTCCATGAAGCTAAGTAGCTCGTGTCCCACTGTGGCGTCCACCAACTAGTCTATCCTAGGAAGCCGGAAGCTGTCTTTAGGGTAGGCCTTGTTGAGGCTGGTAAAATCCATGCACATCCTCCATTTTCCATTGGGCTTTGGAACCAGCATTGGGTTCGACACCCATAGTGGGTAAAACGCTTCTCGAATTAACCCGTTCGCCTTCTGCTTGTCCACCTCCTCTTTTAGGGCCGCGTATCTTTCTGGGTCTAGTTCTCTCCTTTTCTGCCTTACCGACCTTGCTTCCGGGTCGATGTTCAGGTGGTGGCACATGACCGCTGGGTCTATTCCTACCATATCCTCGTGACTCCAGCAAATACATCGAGGTTGGCTTTTAAAAACTCTACTAGTTTCTCCTTCATGTCTTCGGCAAGGTTTTTCCCTACTTTCAATCTCCTAAACGGCTCATCCATGACCGTTACTTCCTCCACTTCCTATACTGGTTCAGCTCTGGGCTCTTCTATGACTCGTGGCTCTAACTCGCTTGGGTTCGTGCCTTCGTGCACAACCATCGCCATAGGTGTTGTTGGCTTTGTGGCTGTGTGGAGGGATGTGTTGTAGCATTCCCTCGCTTCCTTCTGTTCTCCTTTCATGCATGCTATTCCCCTGGGGGTTGGGAATTTCATAGCTAAATGGTACACAGAAGTTATCGCCTTCAATTCTCTTATTCTCTTAGGGAAGGTCTCCCTAATACCGCATTGAAGGCTGAGGCGCAGTCTACCACAACAAAGTTTGCTATTATGGTGGTTTGGCTGGGCTGTTCTCCCATAGTAAGGGCCAACTCGATTGCCCCTGGGGCTATATCGAATCTCCCGTAAATCCATACAAAGACGTAGCGAAAGGCTTTAGGTGGCGGAGGCTCAATCCCATCTTCTCCAGTGCTGGTTGATACAAGATGTCCACAGAGCTCCCATTATCCACCAAGACCCGATGCACCCTCATGTTAGCAAGCTGGACTGTCAACACTAGGGGGTCGTTGTGGGGGAAGTACACACCTCAAGCGTCTTCTTCAGTGAAAGTTATTGAGTCATTTTCACCTTTGAAACTCTTCGGGAGGCGCTGCTCCAGACTTAGGATGCACGGAGGTGGGCTTCACCTGGCCTCCCTGACATATCTATCTCGTCCCTTCCTCAATTCGCCCCCGAATTCTGGTCCTCCAAAGATGGTCCTGACCTCTCCTTATACTTCCGAGGCTACTTCTCGCGCCCGCGGTGAGGACGCTCCTTCTTCTGGCCTATGGTTCTCCTTGCGCACATATTTGCCCAAATGGCCCCTACGGATGAGCTCTTCAATCTCCACCTTCAAATGGTTGCATTCCGCAGTTGTGTGGCCTATATCTTTGTGATACTGGCAATACTTGCTGAGGTCTCTCTTAGACCAGTCTTTTTTCATCGGCGGGGGCCTTCTGAAAGGGACCTGAATTTCGTTCGTAACAAAAATATGCTCTCTCGCATGAGTGAGGTCAGTATAATAGGTGTAAGGGCCTTGTCTACGCTCGTCAGAGCGCTGGTGCTTTCGAGGTCGATCATCCCTTGAGGCTTTCGTGACCATCTTCCACAAGAATATACTTTTGCGCCCGCTCGTAGAAATCATCTAAGTCCGTGACCTCCCTCTTGAGCATGTTATCCCATAATTTGCTTCCTGGGCGCACTCCAGCTGTGATGGCCATTTTCAGCTCTCGACGGGTCAAGCTCCCCACTTTAGTTGCCTCCATGTTGAACCTGTGAATGTAGCTCTTTAGACTCTCACTTTCTCCTTGCGTCACGTTAGCAAGGCTGGTGCCTGACATTGTGTAGTCCCGCACGGCGTGGTGCTGTTGGAGGAATTCATCGGAAAACTATTGCCAGGACCTGATGGATCCCAGTCTGAGTCTTTTGAACCATTTGTATGCAGGTCCTTTCAATGTGACGGCAAAGCAGTGGCATCTGGCCCCGCTACTAATTCCCCTTAGTTTCATCAGATCGTTAAATGCGTCCAAATGGTATTTCAGATTTGTGCTTCCTTTGTAGGGGGTCATATGGGGCACCTTAAAATTGGCTGGGAGCCGGATGGCTTGGATCTCCCTAATGAAGGGTGACTCATGGTCGAACTCTTCCTCAAAAGCTTGACCTCCGGAGGCAGTGATGATCTTGCTTCGCAGGCTCCTCATTTCTATGTCCAAGTCCTGCCTCCTCTTGCTTAGGGAGTCTCTTAAAGCGGACGGGTTAAGATCTCCCTTTTCTTTTGCGCTCTCGAGGCACCATAGGGGGTGTGGTCCTTTTACCCGCCCTCTTCTTACTAAGCTCCTCCCGTAAATCTGAGGGTGCTCTCTTTGAGGTGACCTCGTCATCGTTGCGAGAGGCAGCATTGGTCTTCGACTCTGGTTTTTGGGCCTGCTTCGGTGGTCTGGGATGTTCGTGTTTCTTCGTTCGGGGGGTGTTACTAGTGGAGAGTCATGTCTTTCCATCGTCTACTGGGACAGTAGTTTCTACCTCCCTCTGGTCTTTCTCTTTGCGCTTAGGGAGTGTCACATTTGATCTCCCTTGCAACAGCCCATTTAGCACCTCTTGCATGTTTTCCAAGGTGGTCTCTAGCCTCTGATTCTTGTGGTGAAGTTCTTGTATCTCATCTTCATAGAATTGAGACTTCGAGCTTGAGCTGACGGAGTGGACCCGAGGGTGTTTGTCAGCCCGGCGCTTCGATGGACCTAGATCCTGTCGACCGTGGTTTGGCACCTACGGCAGCTTTGGAGGCAGGAACTCATCGGCGCCCCTTTTCGGGGCAGTCACCGACCTTGGGCAATCCTCCTCAGGTGGGACCGTTGGGGACGAGGCCTCCCTTTCGTCTCTAGGCGCCTCAGGCTCCCTTGGGGCCTCCATGTTTGCAGGTGGAGGAGGATCCCTCATGGAGGCTTTTAGCTGATCTCTATCAAGGTGGACCTCCACCTCGCACGGCTCTCTCAACCGTTTCGAATGTCGCGACATTTTTTTCTAATCGGAATCGACGGAAGAACAGTAACTTGCAATCTATCCTTCCCACAGACGGCGCCAAACTGTTGACGGTGAGAACACGTCAACCAAGTTAAGTTAGAAAAATAGAAATGTAGAGATTATCAAAAGAAAAGCTTTAGAAATCTAAGTAGAAACTCCAAGAATAATTGCAGAAGAAAAATGATGAACTCAATTTGTATTGATTATGGTGTAATGCTATAGTGATTTTTCCAACCCCCCTCCAAGTGGAAGTGGAGTTTCTTTTATAGTGGGCTCTAATGGCCCCAGATACATGGTGGTCCAGGGGACCAGATGGTACATGAGTACCCTAGCAGGAGAGTGGCTTCAGAGGTAGTGGTGTCGGCTCCAGTACATGATCAGGGTTGGTGGGTGCAGTTCCACTTTGGTACCTGACTGCGCCTCCACTACTTGCCCAGTACACCTGTCAGAAGAAGTGGCACCAGACGTAGTGGTGCAGGTGGTTGTGGTGTCAACCCTGACACATGGTCACCAACGTACAGACAGTACCTTTGCTATTGGTACTAACTTGTACCACCAATACCTGTCTAGTACAGACCCCAGAATCACTTCCTTGTGTTCCCCTTGTCGTACAACCCACTGCCATACACGTGCTTCGTACTTGGAGATCTCTCTCGTATGTTCAAGATATGCCCTAGTTCCAACCCCTTTTCATTTTGTAAAATATAAGTGCACTTGCAGCCTTGAGTATGCTAAGCAGAGGGGTATTATACCCCGTTGGTGACACCTTCCTATTAAAGTAAAGAAGGGCCTAGTTAGCGGAACCTATGCTTGTGTTGGAGCGGGGGTGCGCCGAGGTGAGGCGAGGCCTCATGGACGGCCCCGTGAGATGGCCTCGTAGAGGGGCCTCGTGGGTGATGGAGCATGGCGAGCACGAGCGAGGCGAGGCCTAAATGACGGCCCCGCGAGATGGCCTCGCGAAGGGGCCTCGCGTAGGGGACTTGCGGGTGATGGGGTATGGAACGTGCGGGCGAGGCGAGGCCTTGGACAGCCCCACGAGATGGCCTCGCGAGTGATGGGGTATGGCACATGCGGGCAAGGCGAGGCCTTGGACGACCCCGCGAGATGGCCTCGCGGAGGGGCCTCACGGGTGATGGGGTATGGCACGCGCGGGTGAGGCCTCACGGATATCCTCGCAAGATGGCCTCGCGAGGGGGGCCTCGCGGGGTGCGCCAAGGTGTGGCGTGACATGGGTCTCGCGAGACGGTTGCAGAATGTCAACGGGGGTCCGAGGCGAAGTGGTCATTTGGAGCTGGGTCGTTTAGAGCACTAACTTGAGGGTTCAAATAGGCTTCGAACACGGTTGCTTAGAACCTCCCAAGGATCTGAGGCATGAAAGGTGGACTATTTACCGGTGTTGAATTTTGAGCATCCACAATATTCATACTATGTGCTAAATTCATTTTGTGATATTATTTATTTATTTCAGCAATCATGTTTGATTATCTCTCTCGAAAAATTGATTATACTCTAGAAAATGTTGATTTTGATCCCAAAAGAATTCATATTTGACACGTCGGTATGTAGTACATTATAAGCAAACTTGGAATTTCTTATATTGTATGTCAACTACCGATTGAAGAACCACCTATAGATTATATCTATAACATGCATGAAAAATATACCAAATGGTTAAAGGATAATCACATAGGGCTGTTTTGTATACTCAAAAGTCGGCCAAAAGAGTACAAAGACATGTATGAACACGTCAAGAGATCGTATGAGTTATGGCATATGATTCCAAAAGATGTTGGATCTCCAGATATAATGTAGTTAGTGAAAAAGGACATAGAAGGTAAATTTAGATTTTCCTTGACTTTACTTTTATACTTATGTGATTGATGTTTTATTAACATTATGAATGTTATAATGCACGATTCTAAAATTATTTTTCTATTCCTTGTAGAAATGATGGCTCTTCCTCCAAAAGAGTCAACTTCTAAATGGAAGGCATTGGCGTCAAAGAACAAGCGAAAGACCCATCATTAGTTTTAGAAATTTATTGTTTTTTCGAACAATATTATTTCTTTAATTTTGTTTTTGAGATTTGAGACTTCTATTTAGAACAAGAAAACTAATGATTTAGAAATGTTAAGTTTATGATTAGTAATTGTTAGGATTAATGCCCAAAAATCATGTTAAGACATTTTATTGAATTAAATAAAAAGAACAATTTTATTTTATATTTGAATATTATAATTTTTTTAATTAATTATATGATAATATCAATAAAATTCTTTATTCATCATGAGAATATGATATTGTATTAGTACGAGAGAATTAAGATCATATATAATGAATAGTGATGAGGTAAGTCACAAGGTGCTTGGAGTGCAACTTCTCTAGGAAACCTAGTTCGGGCGAGTCGTGGATGTCTCCAAGGTATATCACACTCTGAGGTATGTCACGCTCCGAGGTCTGTCCTTGAGGCGAGGGTACCTCCAGGTGATGCCACCTCTAGGGGGTAGCAGATAAATTATAGATCTCTCCGAGTGAGGTCATGCCTCGAGGTCCGTCCTCAGGGCAGGGATCTCTCCAAGTGAGGCCACGTCCGAAGGAGTTGTCTTCACTCACTCATCCCCCAGGTCTATGATTCTGGTCCTCGGACCGGGGATAGCTGCCAGATGTGAGTCACTTCAATTGTGGGCCACTAGGTGTTCGTTTGAAAACTCTTGATGAACCTCGATTGGTGGTGTCAATTTTATACACTTGACAATCGACATTACCCGCAAAGTCGCCTGACACAGGCAAATGTGCGCCGCACCTTGATAGTCACAGATATCTTACCCATAAAGTTGGTGCGTGACTTTCTGCAATGGGCCCCGTAGAATCCATGTGGGCCATAGTCTTCATTTTAGAATAGCCATTTTCGAATTAACTTAACATTAATACCCTGATATTAATGAGTGATGATTAACATTAATGACCCCAGCCACTATAAATAGGGTCGGGGTATCTTCTTCTAAGGGGTTTGGTGTTTTAGAGAGAGAAACTCTGTAACTCAGTACAATATATATGCTGTCTGAGAACCATAATTGAAGCTTGCTACTACAAGCTTCAACCTCATTAAATAGCAGAGACTCATGGACCAGGGTTATTTCACAGCCTGAACCAAATAAAATATTATTTTCTTTCCTTCTTTTTCCTTTAATCTTTCAGATTAAGTTGGCAGCGAAAAAGGTTGTCAACATTTTGGTGCTTTTATTGAGAGCTTGAAGGAGACTTGGAGAACAGTCATGCTAACCACCCGGAGGAGTGCACCAAACGATATTGCCCCTCACGTCGCAGCTGAGGGAGGAGAAACCAGTCACATGCCACCACAAGACCACCCTGACACAGTGGAGGACTACGAAAAAAATGTTGAGTATGCTGGCATGGATGATGGGGGCAACGATGAATACTATGAGGACAAATATTCTCATCTCATGGACATGGAGGAGACACCAGAAGTGGTGGCACTCTGTGACCAAGTGGACACTCAACAACAGAAGATCGACACCCAAGAGGGTAATATCGCCACCCTACAGGAGATGGTTAACGTCGTGAGGGATACTTTGGCAGCCCAAGGGATGCGAGTGGACCCCCATGGCAAAGTACTATTTGGGCAATCAGCTGGTGTGCCCCCTATGCTCCCAGCTAGAATGCCACTTGTTGCTCCAGTCGGTGTGCCTCCCAAGCACCCGACTGAGTTGGCGTAAGAACTGCCAGATGGCATGCCTCCCGTGCACCCAACTAGAGATGGACTCCTACCTGTGCCACAGAATCGTGGTAAAGGTAAGGTTGACAATAACCCTGCTCCCAAATCAAAGAATTCTCATTGGAACACCAAAGACAACCAAGTCTTGAGGCCAGCTAGCATAGGTGAAGGCCCAGGAGCATGAGGACACCGCCAGGCCTCCAACAGCCCGGGGCGTTCTGCCCAGGCTCGCTAATACGAATCGAATGAGGCCCAGAGGTGGTGTCCCCCCAGCACCTCATCATCACGACAGGAACAATGGCTGAGGGGCCAACATGCAAAATTTTTGAGGTCAAGCTGAGAGCGCGACATCAGCATCTCGGATAACAATGAAAGGGTTGAGTATGACAGGGAAACAAAGATGGCTCATCTCGAGAATAATGGCGTGTTCCAAGGTCAGGCTGACCTACAAGATGACCTTAATGCTCATCAATGCAATAAGACCCACGGGCGTGAACCCACAAAGAAAGGTCCATCAGACCTTAGTGACAATATCAACACCTGAAGGAGATATTACTCGGCACAAAGTGCCAACCAAGAACGCAACTTGCTCCATGCCGAATTATAGAACCTGAAAAGGAACATGCTCAGAATGGTCTGACGACAGGGCCACGACTCTGACTCGGATGGTGAAGATGGAGAGCCATGCGCTCCTCACATAATGGAAGCCCCTTTTCCGCAGAGCTTCAAGATGCTTGCCATCACGACTTATGATGGCGGCACGGACCCCACCAACCACCTCTCAAAGTTCAATGGACTGATGTCAGAGCATCGCATCTCCAAGAATGCCAAGTGTCATGTGTTCCTGATAACTTTAATGGGACCGGCAAACAATTGGTTCAAGAAACATAAGCCAGGATCCATTCAGTCATGGCACCAACTGTCGTCCTCCTTCTGGAGACAATTTATAGCAGCTTAGAAGGTGAGCTTCGAGGTCAATGCTTTGGCCAATATAAAGCAAGGACACTTCGAGACCCTCAAAGCGTATATCAAATGATTCAAATATGAAGTTGCATGGACCAAGAGGGTCGACGATGGCCAACAACTGATGGCATTACAAGCCGACATCCACGTGGGGTCTCCCTGTTATGGGATGACCTCCAGTGGAGAGGGCGTCAATGGTTCGACAACTTCATCCGTCGAGCACAAGAATATATCGGCTGGGAGGATGCCCAGATTGGAGCATTTAGGGGGGGGGGGGTGTCGCCTTTCTCGCTTCGATAGCGTCTGGCCTCGTCACTTTGGGGATCCAGTATTCACCTTACACTTTTGTCCAAGAAAGTTTGGGGGGAGTCCAGTCCATTCGAGTGTCCTGTCAACTGGTATTAGTGTCGTGTCGACCGTTGGTTTCAGTGTGGCTTAGACGGGATACTGAGCAGTGCCCACTAGGTATAGTGCTTTTCAGCCTGCATTTAGTGCTGGAGTTGCCGCTCCATCTTAGTCTTCCACACCCAGTTGGACCCCCAGCAGTAGTAGATGCGGGGGCAAGGGCAAGGGCAGAAAGCCCAAGGGAAATGGGATCGTGTAGGCTGAACAAGGAACTACCCCTAGCGAGAAGTATGTCTCATAGTACTCTGAGTACACTGATTTAGTGGACTCCCGGGAGAACATTTTTGTGGCTAAAGAGCAACATGTCCATTACTGAAAGGCACTACCCATCTGGAGGGACATGGAGAGGCAAGATCCTGGCAAGTTTTGTCATTTTCACAATGACATAGGGCACTACACCAATGAGTGCTACCAGTTCAAAGATGAGAATGAGAACCTCATCAAGATGGGACACCTCCACCAATACGCTGGGAATGGGCCTCACCAAGCTCTGATCCCAGCAACGAGAATACTTGCGCAACTTACTACTACCTTATTTTAGAGATCGGTGCCCATAGCTCTGCCACAACCGATATCAAACAGGCTTCCTATAGTGAACGACAGAGTAGGTACTATCTTGGCAGGACCCCACTTGGCGGGTGCTTCTAAGGGCTCGCAGAATAGGTACACGCGGGCCTTAAACCACGATGATGAGGTGTTGGCCTTAGATCAGTTGTCAGCCCAAATTTCGTGGATGACTAAACAAGTCATCACATTCTCTAAGGATGATGCTCGAAGAGTTCACCTTCCACACCACAATCCTGTAGTGATTTAGAGCCATTTATCCAACAAGATGGTCACTAGGATTATGGTGGACAATGGGAGTTCAGTGAAACTCCTGTTCAAGTTCGCTTTCAAGAAGATCGGGCTGATCGCAAGCGTCCTGTCCCCGTGCACCTTGGCTCTTTACGGATTTTTGGGAGAGGGTCTCATACAATTGGGCCAAATCAAGTTACCCGTGACAATGGTAGAAGAGCCTCTCCAAGCCTTCAAATATTTCACTTTTGTGGTGGTTGATTGTCCCTCTGCATATAATGCCATTTTAGGGCGTTCAACCTTGTTGGAGTTCGGTGCCGTCACCTCAATTCGGCATCTGTGCATGAAATTTCCCATGAAGTAAGGAATTGGTACAGTCCGAGGACACTAGAAGGAAGCAAGGCAATGGTATAACATCTCCCTCTGACAACCAGTAATGGTAGTCGATATGAGGGACCACGAACAGTCTCTTCCTGAGAATGCAGAAGTGCTAGCGGTGTTGGCTAAAGAGGCAGATGAGCTGGACCCGTAGGTTCAAGAAGAGAAGGCAATTGAGGTGATGGAGGAATTCGAGGAGTTGGCTATCGACGCAGCCACTCCTGATAGAAGAACCAAGACTGGGAAAAATTTGGAGGAGAAAGTCTGAAACTCACTCCTACCCTTCCTCCTGGAAAACCAGGATGTCTTTGCCTGGTCTCACTCCGACATGATAGGAATTGACCCAAATATCATTTGCCATGCCTTGAATGTAGATCCAAACGTCGCTCCAGTCCAACAGAAGCAGAGGACGCAGACTAGATCGAAAGCCCTAAAGGCAGAGGTGGACAAACTGCTTGCGAACGGTTTCATCCAGAGGGCATAGTATCCCAAATGGGTATCCAATTTGGTCCTCATGCCTAAGCCAAACGACACCTGGAGGACCTGCATAGACTTCTCCAACTGGAGGTGGCATCGACCATCTGATCGATCTTCAGTAGTGGAAAACAGTCCTTGGGGAACCTACCAAAGGCTCGTGAAGTAAATGTTCAAAGAGCAGTTCGGACGAAATATGGAGGTGTATGTGGACGACATGCTGGTGAAGTCCTGAACGATAATTGACCAAGTGAGGGACCTTGCAGAGGTGTTCTCAGTGCTTCGGAAGTTCATAATGAAGCTAAATCCCCAAAACTGCACTTTTGGCGTTGCCTCGAGAAAATTCCTGGGCTTCATTGTCAGTGCTCAGGGACACCCCGAAAAGATTAAAGCCCTGATCGACATGCCATCTCCCCGAAGTCATAAGGATTTCTAGAGCCTCACTGGGAGGATTGCTGCTCTGATTCGTTTTGTTTCCAAGGCAACGGACAAGTGCATCCCATTCTTTAACATCCTTTGAGGAGGACAGAGGTTTGAATGGATGGAGGAATGTGAGCAAGCGTTCTAGCAACTAAAGGCTCATATGGAAAACACTCATATCCTATTAAAGCCTGTGGACAAGGAACCCCTCTTACTCTAATGGTTATCTCTGAGAATGCCATCAGTACCACCTTAGTCTAGGAGGAGGGTCGTGTCGAACACCTCGTGTACTATGTGAGCAAAGGCTCCCCAAAGCAGAGACCAGGTGCCCTCTCATGGAGAAATTGACCTTTTGCCTGATGGAAGCTTCTCGAAAGCTAAGGCCCTACTTCCAAGTGCATCCCATCAAAGTCCTCATGAACCACCCCTTGCGATAAGTCCTCTAAAAAATGGAGTTATCCGGGAGACTCCTGAAGTGGCCTATCAAACTTAGTCAGTTCGACATCGCTTATCTCCCAAGGATGACCATAAAGGGGCAGGCACTAACAGATTTCATCACCGAGTGCATGGGAAATCATGAGGGACCTATAGGCACCCCGATAGATGGGCCCACATGGAAGCTGTATGTCGAGGGGTTGTTGAATGAAATTTGGGTCAGGGTAGGTTTCATATTAGTATCCCCTAAAGGGCATAGGGTCCACAACACCCTAAGATTTGGGTTCGATGCCTCCAACAATGAAGCAGAGTAAGTGGCACTGATTGTTGGGCTTCAAGTTGCACTTGAGCTTAAAGATGAGGGCCTCGAGATTTTCAGTGACTCAAAGCTGGTAGTTAATCAGGTACTTGAGGAGTACTAGGCCTGAGGAACGAAAATGGTCGCTTACCTAGCAAAGACCCAAGCGATGCTACATGGCTTCAGAAAATTCACAGTTCAACAAGAGCCATGGGAACAGAACTCGAATGTTGACGCCCTGGCCAAGCTTGCAACCACCAAGGATGCTAAACTGATCAATGTAGCCCCCATTGACTACTTGTCTTCTTTGAGCATCTCAGCGCCCGGGGAAGTGGAGGCGATCCAGCCCTAGGACGGGTGGATGGAACCCATAATTAAATATCCATCTCAGTAGAGTTGCCGCAAGACAAGAAAGTAGCACGGAAGCTACTCTACCAGGTGCCTCGGTACATTATCATGGGCGGCAAGTTGTACATGCAAGGATATTCATTCCCCCTACTATGGTGCATGTCCAGGTAGGAAGCCAACATAATACTCCGAGAGGTGCATGAAGGTTTTTGCCGGGACCATCCAGGGGGGCAAAGCCTCACCAAGAAGATCTTGAGACAAGGACACGTCTGGTCCACCATGAACGGAGATGCGATGGACTACGTCAAGAAATGTGACATGTTCCAACATTTTTCCAATTTACCTCGACATCCTCTGAATGAGCTCACTCAGATGACGAGTCCTTAGCCCTTCGCGGACTAGGACATTGACCTTATCGCGTCACTGCCCACAGGAAAAGGAGGCGTGAAGTATGAGATAGTGGCGGTGGACTTCCTAACAAAGTGGGTCCAGGCTGAGCCACTCGCTACTATCACTTCCAAGAAGGCTCTAGATTTCTTCAACAAGAAAATTGTTTGCCGCTACGGGCTTCCTAGGAAGACAGTCTCCGACAACAGTCTGCAGTTCAACAGTGAGGTGTTCATAGATTTCTGTCAGCGACACAGATTCATGAAAATATTTTCTTCCATGGCCCACCCATAGACAAATGGGCAGGTGGAAGTAGTCAACAAGACGCTCAAGGCCACCTTAAAGAAAAGGCTTGAGCAGGCGAAAGGCACATGGCCCAAGGAACTGCCTAGGGCATTGTGGAGCTACTGCATCACTGCCAGGACCTCCACCAACCACTTGCCAATCTCAATGGCCTATGGGTATGAGGTCATGCTCCCAGTTGAGGCAGTAATCTCCACGCACCGACAAGACACATATGACCCGACCATAAATCACGCTTACTCCGAGAATCCTAGACCTAGTGGAGGACCTTCGTGAAGCTTCTCAACTTCGAGTATTGTCCTACCAGCAAAAGGTGGCCAAGTATTTCAACTCTTTTGTGAAGGATAGAAAGTTTGGGGTCAGAGATCTGATGTTGCGAAGAGTCTTCTTAGCCACCTGAGACCACAATACAGGAGTGTTGGGACCTAACTGAGAGGGCCCATACAAAGTCGAGAGCGTTGTATGTCTGGGGACATACAAAGTGGCCCGACTAAACGGGTAATTTATACCCCATGCTTGGAATGCCGAGCATCTTCGCCGATATTACCAGTAATATGAGTAGTAAACTTTCTTAATTTTGCCAATCTCCCTTGTAGCTTCCGGGCACATTTAATGGAAACCGTGTATATAAAACACAATAAAGAAGAAATTTGCTTGCCTGCTTATATTTTTTGGTTTCCTTTATTCTGTTAATGATATGTATAGAGCACGTGCTCCCTGGCCTGGACAAGTGAACACAGACTAGTCTTGGATTACTTGGGGGCATGGAATTAGGGCAGCATCAAGCCTCGTGGGGAACGACCTAGGAAACTAAGCTTGTCAAGCAGATTAAGCCTAGTGTAGCTACCCCGAGAATAGAAAAACCTAGGAAACTAGTGTAGTCTGGCCTAAGAGACTAAGCGTGTTCTAGGCAGAATAGGGCTTAACATCTAGAGACTAGACAAAGAATCTTAGTAGTGGGAGAACAAACCTGCGTCAACTTCCATGGACATTACGCCCGGGGAGCTTTGATCAAGTCCCTTAATATCGAGATGAGAATGGAAGACCGAGTACTCTGTACTTGGTTCTGGGGCAGACTTGGGACGCCTCTCATGGACATTGCACCCGAGGAGTTTTGCCCAAATCCTCCATATGCCTCGAGCATACAGCGTCAGGAAGTCCATGACATGGGGAGCTTGGCTAGTCGACGGGTGAAGCACCTCTAGTGTCATGGGACCCCACAGCTAAATGGCCTGGTAGAAGATAGGGCCAAAAAGGTCCAAGTAGCGCGAGAGTGGATGTGGCACATTCTCCTAGGGACGGTGCACACCCAAGGAGTAATGAGCAGATTCTGATCCTCGAGATGTGAACGAAATCCTGAGTCATCGACACTCGGGCACAAGCATAAGTCGCCTAAGACCTAATCAGAGTACTCTGCGCAATATTGAACCTAACAGTAAATAAAGCCCAAGTAGCGCTAGATTGGACTGATATCACCTCCCAAGGATACCGTGCCCGAGGGGCAGTGACTCAATCCTATGATCTCTAGATGCGAATGGAGGCCCAAGTCGTTGGAACTCGGGGCCAGACCTTATGCGCTTAAACTCGAGTGTCACGATATACCTTCTCAAAGGGTGGGAACTCAACCTTCTAGGCCTGGGATAATGAGTTCATGACTTGGACATGATTAGGTCCCTAGTTGTGTACTCGAGCAGAAAATCAAGAATCCCATGCTAGCCCACCGGTGACCACGTTCTCGGTGACCATGACCCCCTAAAGCCCCAAGTCATCAGGACTCGGGGACACAGGATGACATTAAAGTTACTTTAAAGGACATTGAGCCTGGAAGGCAACACTAAATGTCTTAAGTGTTGAGAACTAAGGTTGAACCCTTCAGTATAAGACCTCCTAAAGCCTGAGTCATTGGAAGTCGAAGGTGTAGGATAGTCGAGTACCCTCACTTGACACCGCGACAAATTTACTCTTATGACCTCGAACGTAAGATGAAACACTAGATGTGCAAGCGTCTAAACATTGGCATGAAGATCCTCAAGCTCTAAGTACCAAAGGTAGGCCCTGTCTTGAGTTGTTGGAACTTGGGGTCGCAGGGTCGCGGCAAGTAATCGCTTGACCTAGCATTAAAGTTACTCTTGAAGACCGTGAGCCAACAGAGCAATACTAGACCCATAAAAATTGCCTATGTACTATGAGAAATCGATAAACAATTAAGTTGTCAAGACTCAAGCACGAGACCTAGGTCAATGTCTAAGGACCCTCATGATTTACAATTGCGTTAATGGGATAAAAACACATTTAAAAAGAAAATGCATTGTATCATTTGCAAAATAAATAGACAAATTAGTTTTTTATGGCTCGCATGCATAAATAAGTTGGGAAAAATGCTTGAGGGATCGAAGTTTCAACTGCCCTCCAGCACTTCGTCCACCAGGTCAATGATTGCGTATGTCCTCGAGGCACTCCTTGCCTGATGGGTTGTAGCCTGAGTTTCCTCGACAGTTTGAGTCGACTCGGCTACTTGGGCCACCTCAGTAGCTTGGGTCGCCTTAGCAGCTTGAGCCACCTCCGCAGCCTGGGTCGCCTGGAGGCGTTATTTGAAGAAGAGATTGTACTTCTCAGGCTCTCTAGTGAATTCCAAACTCATATTTTGGTTGTGGAACCAGGCCACATAAAAGGCATCATTGGCGATGGTCTCGACCTCCTTCTTGAGTTTGTCCACCTGACGCTGAGAAGACCTATTCATCTCCATGGCTTGGATGACTTTCCTCTCGCCAAGCTCAGCTCGATCAATGATCACCCTGAGTTGCTCCTGATGCTGGGAGTTTTCAACGACCCCTCGGGCGACCTCGGCCGTTGCTTTCTTTGCCTCCTCATGGGCCCGTCGCAGGTCCTCGGCGACCAATTGGTAGCCTCTTCAAGCTCCCAAGAATACTTTTGTTTGGCTTCTTAGGCAGCCTGAATGTGAGCAATCTCTTCCTGAGGGCCTTGGAGCTTCTCCTTAAGGACAGATACCTTTTCTTGGGCCCGCTAAAGTTGGTATGACTTCTCCATAATGATATCACCCAAACGATGACAAGCAAAGACAGACTGCACAAAAGAAGAAAATTAGCTCAAGTATTGTGGGAGTAAGATAAAACATAGAGAATTGATGACTTACCCATACAGTGGCATACCAGCAGGAGGCCATGAGGGAGGCCTCGTTGCTGTCACCCAGTTAGGCAAAGCTACTGGTGGTCAGCTCGCACATAGTGGAGCTAACCCCTTGGAGGAACTCGACAGTGAAGGGAGGAAAACTTCCCCTAATTTGGTGGAGAACAGAGTCTCCAACTCAACCTGACCTATTGGAGGTACGATGGGTCTTTCTCTCAGTAGCTTCATTTGGCAAAGGGCCTCCGCGGTTTCCTGGAAGAGCTTATTGTCTTCCTCCATTCTTGCATCAAAAAGCTGGAGCATCCTCTGATATTTCTCCAGCAGGGCCCCCTCATACCTCTCAGGGTATACTAGGAGTCGGGCTCAAGGTGCCGGCCTTGATTGGTCCGAGCCTTGGACCACTTCGCCTGCCGTGGGGGAGGAAGGAATCTCTAAGAATGGGGGCGGATCTATCGCAGGAACTTTCGTGGGGGGAGTATGAACCCTCTCCTTCTTGGCTGGTCGACAGGGTTTGGGATCCTCCCGAGGGCGCGATGTCTCCCCAACAATGGAAGAGCTTGGGGGCGCTCCTTGTCTCAAAGTAGACCGAGCAATGTCAGCTAGCCCCATGTGATCTGCAAGAACAAATAGATAATTAGTGAAAATTCCAAAATAAAGTAAAACAACACCGTAGGCTCCTCGAAGGCCCACCATGAGTTATGTCTTGGTGCAGGAGTTGATGGTGTCTTATCCTATCTCCCATATCACAACTCAAGTTGGTGCCATATTTGCAGAGCCTGTTATAGTTGAGAGTGGACACTCGGTCTAAGGGTATAAAGCCCCGAGCAGGTAGCTCTCTCCTCGGGCGGTGAAGGTAGACGTCTATCAGGTTTAAGTAGTCCTGAAGCTTTTCGCTAGTCTAGCGCCAGTGCGTGATCTGGCCACAGAGAAGGGTAGGAGAGGCCCAGACGTGCTCGGGACTTGTCCTATCCTCTACATGGGAAGCATGGTTTAGAGTAATGGGTGATTTACCTGGGGCAAGATGAAAAACCTCCATCCCTGCCTGAAGCTCTTCCTAGAGCTCCCGATCTTCTTGGTCTACCTCTGCGACTCAGATAGTCTCTAGCCGCTCCTTTGCAAGCTGCTGGTTCAAAATCACCCAGGAGAGCCCATCAATGTAATTGATGTGTCGTGATGCCAAATCCCGAGACTTCTTGGACAATCAGTACCTAGTCAGCTCGAGATTGTTGATCTTTTTCCCTGTGCTGAGAAGCCCCAACCTGATGAGAATGTCCTCCATCACCAAGAAGTTGAGATCCAGATCTTGTTCGGGGAGGGTTTTCATCTCCTAGAGATGGTCCTGAAAAGTTGGACATAAGGAGTCCGACGGAAGGGGCCTATTCAAAGAAGTGACTAAGTATAGAGCCTGAAGTGATAAAGAAAAGCAAGGAAAAAGAAAATGATCAGGAATATACTCATTAACCCTGGAGAAGTTGAGGATCAGTGTCGGGTTGTTAAGAATCGGAAACCCGTTCATGAAGAAAAAGACATCCTTGTAATCCTGAGAATGGTTCTCTTTATGATGAGGAGCCTTGTAGTCGAGGGATGAGGCAACATATTTTATCAGGGCGTAGTACCCATCCCGGTTCGACTTCTTCCTCGGAGTGGTGCGGAAACTGTAGAAGTACAGGATTTCCGCCAAAGAAGGTGCGGGCCATTTCCGCTTCCAATACAGAACATACATCCCCACGAGCACCCAATAAGCATTGGGGGAGAGTTGGAAGAGGGCTATCCCAATGTACTTCAAAAATTCCATGAAGTACTGATGCAAGGGAAAGGTGGCCCAGACCATCAGATGGGTTTGGCTCCAGGTGCTGAGGCCATTGACGTTGCGATTTGCCCTCTCAGACTCCCGACAAAGGAGCACGTGACTACTATCCCCGATCGAGTAGTGCCTCTTGATGGCCTCCAAGGCCTCGGGGTGTCGGAGTATGGTATGATAGTCCTCCACCTCAAACCCACCAGCCTTGTACATTTGAGTGGGGTGTGGAATAGGAGCTTGGTTGACTTCTTCCACGGTCAACCCTCTTAGGTCCGACAGCCTTGGCCTTTCTGCCACCGGGCCAAAACCACGAACAACCAGCTCCCTGACTGGTTATCGGGCTTCTGCCCTCATACAATCCCTAGACACGCCTTGTTCAGGGGCCATGTCGGAGATTTCCTGGTCGAAGAGATAGAACCCATGATTGTGTAACTGTCGAGTTCTTCGGATATCTAAGACAAAAACCAAACAGTTAGTATCCTAGTCGAAGGAAAGATGGCCAAAACACATAAGACTCTAAGATTACTGCTCGGAGAGAAGATGTGAGTTTCTAAGAATATAGGGTGTCCTCAGAGCCTAGGATCAGGCCAGAGAACACCACCAGAGGTGATGAACCTACTGGAATCTGGAACTTTCCAGATTTTGGTCACAAGCCCAGAAATGCGAAAGTGGCGTAAGATGTATCGTGGGCCATTTTGACTGTTTCTAATGTCAAAATGTGCCTAAAGAGACTTGTGAAAACCAAAAATAGCTTCTCAAATGCCACAAAAGTGATGATCCTAAGCATGCGCCTGAACCCACAAATAAAACCCGACGCAAATGCAAAACTAAATACAAATATGTAAGCACTTACTCGAGATAAAGCATAGATAGATGCTGAGGTGAGTCCTAACTCTGAAATATCACTAGTCATTGGCCTAGAAGTAAGATGATTCACACCAATCATCCAGAATTGCTGGAAACTCATAAATTGTTGGAGGTAGGAGAAGAACGAAAGTGAAGAAAGGGTTCTGGCGTAGAGGTTTTGAATTTTGAAATGGCTAGAATGGGAAGCTGAAGGACAGTTTTCTGGGTTTTATACCCAGTAGAACTTAGAGGGGAAATAACCCCTCCACGACCATCAGATTACTTACCACGTTGGTAACCAAGGGCGATCCAACGATCAGGGTCCAAGTGGCACAGAACGTGATCATTGGTCTTGGGAAGAGATACCTTGGGCATGTGTTGAAGAGACACCTCAGGTACGGAGTGGACGTTTTGGATCATGGAGTTGACCTCTCATTTATTGCACAAATTGATGGGCTTAGCCATAAGGAGTCAACACATGTTACTTTTTAGAGTGATGTCACAGGGAAGTCTGAACGTCTCCCCCCACTTTTTTCAAATCACTCTTCCCAATCTAAGTCTCCACTGCCCGAGGGCGAGTAAAGACTTGGGGGGCAAATGTTGTCCGTATTTTCACATCTTGAAATGTGGCAATTAAGATTGATTAGTGATGAGGTAAGTCACGAGGTGCTCGGAGTGCTACTTCTCTAGGAAACCTAGTTCAGGTGAGTCGTGGACATCTCCGAGGTATGACACGCCTTGAGGTCTATCCTTAAGGTGAGGGTACCTCCAGGCGATGCCACCTCTAGGGGCAACATATATATCATGGATGTCTCCGAGTGAGGTCACACCTCGAGGTCCGTTGTGACAGTTAGTATCCAATGATCCGTAGGGGGAAAGACCGAGTAAAGCTGTGCAATCCCACACCGCCTGGGGAAGGTCAAGTGTGATGAATCTAAGACTGTGTAGATATGAGACTACAAAATTGAAGAGGGCTTAAATAGATTGATGGGTACAACCTATATCAACAAGATTCATCTTCTTTTCGATAGCCCATCACTTGAGAACTCCAAAGTTAGGCGTGCTTGACCTGGAGTAATCTCAAGATGGGTGACCTCCTGGGAAGTTTTCCCAAGAAGCGTACGAGTGAGGACAAAGCACGTTGGAAAGACTCGTGTTGGTTTGTAGGGCCAGTCGTCATTCTAGGAAGCATCCATAGTGATGTGGGGCGTTACAAATGGTATTAGAGCCTTGACCTAGCCGGAAGTGCGGCCGACGAGGACGTTGAACTCCTAAGAGGGGGTGATTATGACAGTTAGTGTCCCGTGATCCGTAGGGGGAAAGACCGGGTAAAGTTGTGCAATCCCACACTGCCTGGGGAAGGTCAAGTGTAATGATTCTAAGACTGTGTAGATTTGGGACTATACAGTTGAAGATGGCTTAAATAGATTGATGGGTACTACCTATATCAACAAGATTCATCTTCTTTTCGGTAGCCCATCACATGAGAACTCCAAAGTTAAGTGTGCTTGACCTAGAGTAATCTCAATATGGGTGACCTCCTGGGAAGTTTTCCCAGGAAGCGTGCGAGTGAGGACAAAGCACGCTGAAAAGACTCGTGTTGGTTTGTAGGGCCAGTCTTCATTCCAGGAAGCATCCATAGTGACGTGGGCATTACATCCATCCTCAGGGCAGGGAACTTTCCAGGTGAGGCCACGTCTGGATGAGTTGTCTTCACTCACTAGTCCCCTAGGTCTATGATTCTTGTCCTCGGACCGGGGATAGCCGCCAGATGTCAGTCACTGCAATTGTGGGCCACCAAGTGATCGTCTAACAACTATTTGTGAACCTCGATTGGTGGTGCCAAGTTTGTACACTCGATAATCAGCATTACCCACAACGTCGCCTAACATAGGCAAACGTGTGCCTCACCCTGACAGTCACATATATGTTCTCCATAAAGTTGGTGCGTGACTTTCTGCAATGGGCTCTGTAGAATCTGCGTGGGCCATAGTCTTTATTTTAGAACAACTCTTTTTGTATTAACTTAACATTAATACCCTGATATTAATGAGAGATGATTAACATTAATGACCCCAGCCTCTATAAATAGGGCTGGGATATCTCCTTGTAAGGGGTTCAGTGTTTTAGAGAGAGAAACTTTGTAACTCAGTGAAATATATAAGCTGCCTAAGAACTCAGTGAAATATATAAGCTACCTAAGAACCACCATTGAAGTTCGCTACTACAAGATTCAACCTCATTAAAAAACAGAGCCTCCTGGACCAGGGTTATTTTACAGCCTGAACCACGTAAAATCTTGTTTTCTTTCCTCGTTTTTCCTTTAATCTTTCAGGTTAAGTTTATTGGATCTTTTGATTCACTCGTTATTGGATCTTTTGACAGTGAAAAAGGCAATCAACAGTGTTTATTGGATCTTATGATTCACTCGTTAAGGTTTCTTAGTATAATGAGGCTAATGAATTTTTTTTGGAGATTCAATATCATGAATGGCTAGGAACATGAATTACAATAATAGAATCCATACTTTCCTAACGGATCGAATATTGGTTTCCTTAAGGATTAATATTGGAACTGAATAGTTATTGAGCTCAAATTTATAATTTGATTTTAGATTAATCATTCGCTAGTGAATTAATGGTACTTAAGGATCAAGAGGTAATTAGAAGGGTAAAACGGTAATCTTGACCAGCTCTAATTAACGAACCAATAAATGGAGGACATAACTACATCTAGTTATTATATCAATGGACTACAAGAGAAAACTCTATAAATATAATTGTATAAATACTTAGAGTGCAATTCCATATTTATAGTAGAGTAATCATATAATTAATAAATAAGATTATTGGATAAAAGAGTTCAATTAATAATCTGGTTTATTTGAGCTTCGTATTATAGGTTAATGGTCCCAAGATCACCTCTGTCCTACACTGTCAAGGGTAAGGATGTCAAAAGAAATATTTGTAGAGAGAATGACTTAATTGTACAGGAATTAATTTTCCATGGCAATGAAATAATTATGTGATAGTTATGGATAATTGATTAGTTATGAATTAATTAATTATTCAACTATATAGTTTTTATTTTGAAAAAATATTGGATAAAATTAATATTAATCTTGTTTGGATTAATATATAAAGAGAGAATAATAATTATCTTATTTAGAATAAGATTTTATTTAAAACTGATATTTTAAGATAAAGTTAATTTTGAATTAACTGATATTTATTTAGGCATAAATATATTGTATTAAATATTAATTAAATAAATAACAGAGAAAATTAGGGAAACCCCTAATGTGGCTCACGCCACTCACTGTATTGCATAGTGAGTGGCGCCACACAGGGATATTTTCTATCCCTGGGATTTGAATTTTGAATTTCAAGTAATTTGTTTTATTTAATTATTCTTTTTTAAATATGATTTAAACAATTAAATAAGGTTATAACTGATCAGTTTTATTTTAATAAAATAAATATTATTTCAATTAGTTAATTATCTTGATAAACATAAAAAGAAGGTTATTGTTTAACAACACAGAGACTCTCTCTCAGAAATAGAAGTGATAGTTTTCTTAAACCTGAAAACTATTCAATTCCTCTTCTCTCTATCAAACCTCTCTAAATCTCATGTGTTGAGTATATCTACAGAGTCATAAATCAACTTTTTGAATCCTAAGTACCCACACACGTCCATGTGAGTTTGAGGATTGATCTGGAAGATCAATGTGTGAGTCTTCAGAACTTGGATAGGAAGATTGTTGATTTTATACAAAAAGATTTGAGGACACTTGATATGCTACAATAGGTAATCTCTAATCTGATTGTATGTGATTTAATATATATGTGTGTGTGTGTGTGTGTGTGTATGATCTTGGTTGGTATTAATAATTATTAAAATGGGCCCATTCCCCGCTGCGTTTCTCTGATTTGCTCTTTTAATACCAACAATAATGTGATTATTAATTGGGAACTGTATTATTTTTATGTTACACGAACAAGGTTTCGATATTTCCTTCAATAATAATTCGATTTTTATCTCAAGATCTGGTATTGAAATATGTCATGCGAAATTTGATGATGGGTTGTATAAACTTAAGACAAAAGAATGATCTGTATACTACTCTAAAATGTTTAAAGTTGCAAACCCAAGGTCTATTAAACGTCAAAAGACTGATTTTGATATTGAAACATTTCTATGGCATTTAATAATGGGGCATACTGGTTTGGATAGAATTAACAGACTAACAAAGGAGGGACCTTTACGCGAATTAACTATTGTTCTCTTCTAGTCTGCAAATCATATTTGGAAGGCAAGATGACCAAAAGACCTTTCTCTACAAAAGGTTCAAAAGTTAATGTGAAAGCGAGAGGAAGGTTTAAATATTTCGTCACCTTCATTGATTATTATTCAAGATATGGTTACCTATATTTGATGCAAAAGAAATATGAGACTTTTGGAAAGTTTAAAGAATTCCAAGCTGAAGCTGAAAAGCAATTAGGTAAATTACTGAAAGTTCTTCGATCTGATCGAGGAGGAAAGTACCTAGATTATGAATTCGAGGACCACCTACATGAGCATGGAATTCAATCCCAACTCACTGGACTAGGAATACCATAGCATAATGGTATTTCTGAAAGAAGGAACAGGACATTATTAGACATTGCTAGATCAATGATGTGTTACTCATCAATGCCACTGTAATTCGAGCGGCTATGCCATTCAATGTGCAATGTACATATTGAATGTCGCTCCATCCAAGTCTATCAAGAAGACATCGTTAGAATTATTGAATGGTACTAAACCTAGTTTGCACCATTTTCATATTTGGGGGTGTCCAGCACACGTGCTGAAAGGAAAGACTGGAAAGTTGGAATCCCACACTGAATTGTGCATGTTTGTGGGATATTCCAAGGATACTAGAGGTGGTATATTTTATAGTCCTAAAGAAAACAAAACATTTGTATCGATGAATGTTATTTTTCTTGAATATGACTATATTAACAACCACAAACCTTGCAGTAAGGTTGTATTGGAGAAGATGGTCTCAGATCAAGTAATAAGATCACCAAATGATTCCAATGAACAACAACAAGAGGAAACCACAAGTTCTAGTCAGAACAATAGAGAATTTCATCGTAGTTGGAGACTTGGTAAACAACCAGTTCACTATGAACATGAAGTTTAGATGCTTGTGGTGGTAGCTAACTCGAAGGAACCAAGGAGTCTAAAGAGGGGAAAGCATATCGAAAGGAAATACCACTTGATCAGGGATATTGTACACATCGGAGATGTAGCAATTATGAAGATAGCTTCAAAAAATAACCTTGCTGATCCTTTCACTAAGACTTTGTCTACCAAGTATTTTAAAGATCATGTTAGCAATATGGGTTTGAGAAAGATGTCTCGTTTGCTTTAGGGCAAGTGGGAGATTTTTTGGGATTAGTGTCCTTTAAAGCATATGTATTGAACATTGTTTTATGAAGTAAATAATTTAAATAAATTTTAGCGTATAATTATTGTTTATTATTACTATTAGAATAATATTATATGAATATCAAAAAATTCCCAAATTTGTTATTGCAACTACATTCTTGTATTGGTACGAGATGATTAAGATTGTAGGAAACAAATTTAAATAGTTCACATCAAGACAAAATTATATGGAATCTTTGGATTAAATACTGTAAGTACAATTCACTAGTATTAGGAATACATGTAATCTAGATTTGGATTACTGATGTATTAAGACATCTTAGTGGAGGTACTTTGTGTAAAGTGGTTATACATGAACAGGACTCGGTATGTTATTAATACTTAATAATATCGTTTACTTTATAAGTATTAATTTAACATATCAATAAGATGATCATACAAATTGATCTTAATCCTAAAGTTATTATGAACTCTTGTTTATGCCGTATGAGTTCTCTGATTCACTCGTCATGGTTTGTTCGAATGATCATGATGAAAACTTTTGTTTTGGGAACTCGTTGATGTAGATGGTTGGGGACATAATATACAGAAATGGAATCTATACCTTTCTGATATGAATTGAATAATGGTTCTCTTAAAGGTTGGCTTTTAGAACTGAAAGGTTATTGAGCTCAAATTCATAAATCAGTTTATGAATTAACCTTCACTAGTAAAGTTAATGGTACTTAAGGAAACAAGATATAATTAAAGAGGTTAAACGTTAATAAATTCCTACTTTAATTATGAACCATTAATAGATGGTTGAACTGTATTTAGTGATTAAATCGATGGATATTTTATATATATATTTAAAAGTACTCAATAAATAAATGTCTATAATTACAAGAGTGTAGTCCGATATTTTTAGTGGAATAATATTGAGATTAATATATTAAGGTTATTATATTAAAGTATTTTAATTAATAATCTAAATTTATTAGAGCTTGAAACTATAGGTCCATAAGTCCTTGAGATGGGCTCTATCAACACTATTCAAGGAAAGAGTGGAAATTGTGAAAAATCAAGATAAGGGCATATTTTGAAGAAATTTGTTCTTCAGGGTCAAATATGTAATTAAGAAAAATTATTTAATTAATGTGGCAATTTTCGAAATTGACATTTTAATTAAATGAATTTTTTAAATAAAATGGGGATTTTGAAATTGGCATTTAAATAATTGGAATTATTAATTTTTAATTAATTGATTTATTTATTTAAATAAATGTGAAAAGATATTTGTGATAATTCAAATTATTTGTGAATTTGAATTAATATTTATTCTTTAATTAATCTGATAAGAGAAATTATCATGCTTAGATATTTTAGAATAAATAATTTATTAAATATAATTAAATGAAAATTGGTTGGAACACACCCCTTAGGGATGCTACACGCCAACCACAGCCAAGGACTATAGTTGGTGTGTAGCTATAGAAACTGATCAAGATTGGATCTTTGATATTTTTCTTTTATTTATTTGTTAATAATAGATTTATAATTGGTATTTTAAATTTTGAATTTAAGTAATTCTTTTATAAATCTATCAGATAATATAGGTTTCACAAGATACGTAATATTTCAGAATATTCAAGAGAGAGAAAATATATCGTAATATTTTCCATTCCCTGAAGTTTGTCTCAAAACTCTGTCTCAAACCTAATATTTCAAGATCTCATTTGTTGAGAATATCTTGTTAATCAGAAATATTTCCCTACCATTACTCTACGTGCCCACACACGTCTTGAGGTGTCAAGATACATCTTGGAAGATCTTGGTTTGGGTATTTTAAATAATTGCTTTGGATTGGATGTTCGTTGGAGATACAAAAAGATAGCGAGGATTCTTGATAGTTCTTCAACTGGTAAATCCTCATCTTTTTATTTCTCTATGATTAATGTTTTGCATGTTAATGGATTCGATTATTTAAAGTTTGTTTAAATACTTTTTTTTTAAAATCTCTGGGCCCAACACCCCATGTTTTCCGTTGTGCATATGCCAAACCAATTACCAACATGTTATTGGTAGGAGAATCTGGATTGAGGATTTCATCGATGAAGTCATCATTATCTTCTGAGGAAGAGTTGACTTCCCTGAGAAGTTCAATGCTTTTTTCTTTTCCATGATGAGTAGGAAGGATTGGGCGACGAGACTCCTCACAAAGGGATTCCCTGATAATGAGATCTTTCGGCCAGCGTAGTTGGGAAGACGGCTCAAGGGAGAACTGATCAGTAATTACTTTGGTTTCTGGATTTGACCGGTCGATCATATTCACTTTGTCAATTTTACTTCCAACACCGACCGCCTGGTCTTCTTTCAACAACCCCGCCAATCTAAGGCTGTCTAAGTTAAGCAATTGTTCAACATCCTTCTCATCAATTGGCATATTGGCAAGAATCTTTGCTTGAGCATGCATTTCTCTGGTCGAGAGAGGTTGATAAAAAGGTCTCGCATTTGCAAAAGCCAAGTTATTAGCCTCAATATCAAAAGTAAGGAAGTACTCTGTGTAATACTTCCCAAGGTTTGTTTTAAAGGTGATACCATGAAGGTACTTAACCCATTTTTTCATATGGGAAAGGGGGGGGGGGGGGGGGGACCTGTGATCTTATGGCTGGGGTTGGTTCTGAAATCAAACAAATAATGCACCTTATGAGGGGTAGGTGGACTCCATTTCTGAAGATGGTAAAGTATGTAGAGGGTATACAAAACTTGTATCCTATTTAATGCTATCTGAAATGGAGAGACATTGAAGTAACCAACCATCAATAAAAAAAAAGGATGCAGAGGGATGGTAGCTCCAGCATGGATATGATATCTCGACCAGGCAAAATAAATTCCTCTGGGATTGTTGGCTCTCTAGTCGGGACATGGACATATTAGATTATGCCTGAGAACCAAACAACTGAGAATACATCTCAACAACCTTAGGAGTCAATCTGGAGGTCTTGGCCACATACCAAGAAGGCACTTGGTCTTATTGTTTCCTTGGTTTGAGCACAGCTGCATTCTGGATCTCTGTTGCGAATGTCTGGGTGATCTTTTTCTTTGGTCTCTTAATTTTTTGCAGTGGGTGGGAAGGTCTTGAAGAAGCTTGAGTCTCAACCTCTTCTACCGGTTGTTCTTCCATGTAATGCTCCTGCTCCACAATTTTTTGTACTGCCCGGCGAGCTATTTGAGGGTCTTGCTCCTGGGGTAGTCGAGTAGACTTTTTCACTCTCATCGGATGGTGCTGATTATGTTGCTGAATGAATTGATCTTCATGGAGGAGGTACAAGGTTTATTAGGGAAGAATTTTCTTTAGACGGCAAAGACATTCTTTGTAACGCCCTGGTTACTCCAAGATTGTTATTGTGAACTTTAAACAGTGCTTAACTCACCAAATGAGTCATTAGGTTATAAACGTGCATCTAGGTGTCATTAATAGGTCAGTCTGAAAATTTCTATTAAAAGGAATGGATATATACTTTATTTAAAAACATAAAACTGTACTTGGGCCCATAAAAGCGTTTACAAGTTATTTACAATCCAAAACGGTCATTATAGTGTAAAAATTACAACCCGCCGATCTAAGCGTTAAAAATAGGGTTAACCCCTAGTTCCCCTGACAAACACCTTGCCCATGGTGGTCAAGCGGCTACATATGTACACATCGCCACCTAAGCACTCCACTCAAGGCTAGGTGAGCTTTTCTTTTCCTTTACCTGCACCACATAGCACTCATGAGCCAAGGCTCAGCAAGAAAACTTATTACTGCATGTATTCAATATCAACAGATGATTATGATAATCATACTGGGCTTGTAGCCCAAATCAGATAAGTGAAGATCAATAAAGATTCTGATAATCATGTTGGGGCTTGCAGCCCAATCATATAAGTAACTATTAAGTCATACTCTGAATAGATGACTAATAAGTCTCTCTCTAGGGCTCTGCACCCTAATCAGATAAGTGACTATTGAGTCACACACTGTGCAAGTGGCTAATAAGTCAATCTCTAAGGATCTGTTCCTTGTATAGATGACTAATAAGTCCATATCTAGGGTTCTGCTCCTTAAATAGATGGCTAATAAGTCCAACTTGGGGGATTCGCTCCCTAAGCCATGTGACATATCATACACCTTAGCCTTTTGGCTCTGGCTCTAGGTAACTAGCCTTTAGACTAGACAAGAGCTTTTGTTTTCATCAAACTTAAGGTCGGTCAAGCATTTCATGGTTATGTTGATAAAGCTTATGTCGATTAGATCTAATATTTTTGGCTTGCGTTAAACACGCTAATACCGTTCTTGACTCATAAGCCAATACCTTACGACCAGTGCTCAGTACTACTACCGAACTTGACTAATAAGTCACAACTTCATAGTCAATACTAACACCATTGCCGATTCTATCTAATAAGTCAAAATCATTCACAAATAAGCAAGACTCCTAAGCATTTACAATGCAATCAATGTCCACATATATAACAATCAACATGCCTCATTAATAACCATGCATGTCACATACTGGGTGCAATTTTCTTACCTTTGGTTCGAGCGTGAAATAATAAAAGAACGACCCTTGAGAACGATCGATCCTTTGGTCCCTTAGCAGTCACCTAGTCATAACCAAATATGGAATTACGA
Source organism: Humulus lupulus (assembly GCF_963169125.1). Taxonomy (NCBI): domain Eukaryota; kingdom Viridiplantae; phylum Streptophyta; class Magnoliopsida; order Rosales; family Cannabaceae; genus Humulus; species Humulus lupulus. The sequence continues at coordinate 141,129,272 of NC_084800.1, read as the reverse complement.
TCGATCCTTTGGTCCCTTAGCGGTCACCTAGTCATAACCAAATATGGAATTTCATCAATAAAATCAACAATAAAAGGTTCATGATCTAAACCTCACTCTCGGGACCTCGAATCCTACTAACACAGTTAAAAAACTTGATCCCGAGCCTTACGAATTGAAACCCCGAGCCAAAAACCCTCAAAAGTGCCCAAAAGAGTACCCTAGAAAAACAAGGTAGTGCTACAACGCTGGCCCCAGGCGCTATGGCGCTACAACCAGAGCTGCCATGCCCTGGACAGCACTGTAGCGCCCATCCTTGGGCGCTATATCGCTAGAACTAGGGTGTTTCAGCCTTGGTTTTTCCCCTTCGAGTTCTCCAATTTCCATACTTCAAAAACTGATTCCAAACCTCAACCAAAATCACAAATGAGCCCAAAAACCCATTCTACAAGTCTTAGGCATCAATACCAAATCCAACTTTGCCAAAAACTTCATTGAATTCACAACTATCAAATCCAAAATTCCAGCTAAAAACTAATTGAATAACAGGGCAAAAACCAGAGTTTCCATGGCTGAATTTTTAGCTCAAGCTCAAGATTAAACCCTATTCAATGGTAGAGCACAATCCTAAACCCTCAAGGCCTGATTCCCTAGTTTGAATCCTCAATTGGAGCTTCAAAATTCAAAGGTGAAAGTAGAAGAAAAATGATAGGGAGGAAGAGGAAGAAACATGCTCTATTTTGGTTTAGTTTTCTACAGCCTTCCTTAGTTAGAAATAACCCTTGGTCAAATGACCAAAATTCCCCTAGGTTAAATTATTTCCTTTCAAGCTAGCAAGGCCAAAATCATCATTTCTCGTCTATCTCGTTAATTATAATTAACATCCTCCAATTCCCGTTATTCCCAATATTCTCAAATGCTAATAAATCATATCCCATTACCCTATAATTCCCAGCAATGTACTAATCATCAAATAATCCCGAGACTCACCCTGAGCCCCGAAATTAACCCCATTATGACCAAACCGCTAACTTGCATTCAAAGATCATCTCATGCCGAATAGCTCGAATAAATCCACATTATAATGTGGCATCATCAATAAATTACCAACATGCATTAAAATATACAAATATGACCTCCATGGGCCAAATTACCAAAATGCCCTTACAATGAAAAGTGGACTCACATGCATGCATTTATCATTATATAATAATATAATTCGTATAATCATACATATAATCATTTAATGGCATAATAAATTAATTAGGAATTTTGGGGCATTATAATTATCTGCTCCTTATAGATATTTCCTCGAAATTTACATGAACAACTCGGGATACTGATTCTGCATATCTGACTCCAACTCCCAGGTCGCTTCCTCGACCTTGCTATTCCTCTATAATACCTTAATCAAAAGTATCGTTTTATTCTTGAGGACCTTGTCTTTTCTGTCTAGTATCTGGAATGGTTGTTCCTCATAAGAGAGATCTGCCTCAAGCTCTAGATATTCGTAACTCAAGACATGAGTCACATCAGATACATACCTCCGAAGAGCTGAGATATGAAACACGTTATGCATGGCTGACAATGCCGGTGGTAAGGCCAACCTATATGCCACCTGACCAATCCTCTCCAGGATTTCAAATGGACATACAAATCTAGGGCTCAACTTGCCCTTCTTCCCAAATCTTCTCACCCTTTTCCATGGCAAGGCTCTAAGGAAAACATAGTCTCCCACTTGGAATTCCACGTTCCTGCGTTTGGGATCTGCATATCTTTCCTGCCAACTCTAAGAAGCGAGCATCCGAGCTTTAATATTCTCAATGGCCTCATTGGTCCTCTGAACTGTCTCAGGACCCAAGTATCTCCTTTCTCCTGTCTCGTCCCAATGAATGGGAGATCTGCATTTCCTACCATACAACATCTCATACGGTGCCAACCCAATGGTCGATTGATATATGTTGTTGTAGGAAATCTCTATCAAAGGTAGATACTTACTCCAGGATCCACCAAAGTCCAACACACATGCTCGCAGCATGTCCTCTAATATCTAGATCGTCCTCTTAAATTGTTCATCTGTCTGAGGATGATAAGCAGTACTGAACTTCAACTATGTTCCCATGGCCTTCTGTAAACTCCCCCAGAACTTGGAAGTAAAAGTGGGGTCCCGATCTGACACGGTCGACCTCGGTGCTCGATGAAGACGCACGATCTCTCTCACATAGAGATATGTGTACTGGTCAGCTGTAAAAGTAGTCCTCACTGGTGAGAAGTGAGCTGACTTGGTGTAGCAATCCACAATAACCCATACTGAATCATGTTGACCAATAGTCCTGGGTAACCACACCACGAAATCAATCATGATGTCCTCCCATTTCCACTCTGGGATATCTAGAGGCTGCAATAACCCTGCCGGCCTCTGATGCTCAGCCTTGACCTGTTGACATGTCAAGCACTTAGCCACATACTAATACATCCCTCATCATCCCAGGCCACCAATACAATGATCTTACATCCTGATACATCTTCGTGGTGCCTGGATGGAAAGAATAAGGAGTGGTATGAGATTCATCCAGAATCTCCCCTCTCGTAGCAGTGTCTAACGGAACACATATCCGACCTTTGTATCTCCACAGGCCCATCTTAGACACTGTGTAATCTCTGGACATTCCATCCAAAACATCCTCTCTGATTTTGATCAGCTGTGGATCACCCAACTGACCTTCCTTGATTCTTTCCAACAGTGTAGACTGTAGCGTAATATTGGCCAACTGGCCCACTAGTAACTCTATACCAGCTCTGGTCATATCCTCTGCTAACTCTATGGTTATCAGCCTCGCACTATAAATCTGTCCCAGACCCTTCCGGCTTAAAGCATCAGCTACCACATTGGCCTTTCCTGGATGATACAAGATCTCACAGTCATAATCTTTTACTAACTCCAGCCAACATCTTTGTCTCATATTCAAGTCTTTCTGCGTGAAGAAGTACTTCAGGCTCTTATGGTTAATGTAGATCTCACACTTCTCCCCATAAAGGTAATGCCTCCATACCTTCAAAGCAAAGACCACAGTCGCCAACTCTAAATCATGAGTGGGATATCTCTGTTCATACTCCTTCAACTGACGTGAGGCATAAGCAATCACCTTCCCTGACTGCATCAGAGTACAACCCAAACCTTGATATGAGGCATCACAGTATATCACAAACTTCTCCTGATCTATTGGAAGACTCAGAACCGGAGCTGTAATCAACCTTTGTTTCAGTTCCTGGAAGCTGTTCTCACACCTGTCTGACCACACAAACTTCTAATTCTTGTGTGCAGCTTAGTTAATGAAGTGGCAATCATTGAGAACCCTTCCACGAAATGTTTGTAATAACCTACCAACCCAACTAAAATTCTAACCTCAGAAGCATTCTTTGGCCTTGGCAAATCTTTGACTGCCTCAATCTTGGCTGGATCTATTTTAATCCCCTACTCACTGAGAATGTGCCCAAGGAAAGATACCTGAGATAACCAGAACTCACATTTCTTGAACTTTACAAATAGTATGTGTTCCCTCAGTCTCTGTAGAACCAATCTCAAATGTTGTTCATGCTCTAACTCTAACTGAGAATAAACCACAATATCATTGATGAAGACGATCACAAATTGGTCCAAATAATCCTTGAACACTCTGTTCATTAAATCCATAAAAGCAACTGGGGCATTAGTCAATCTAAAAGACATGACTAAGAACTCATAATGCCCATATCTAGTGCGAAAAGCAGTCTTTGATATATCTCCCTCCTTGACTCTCAACTGATAATAACTAGAACGAAGGTCTATCTTTGAGAATACCCTTTTACCTTGCAACTGATCAAACAAATCATCTATCATTGGCAGAGGATACTTGTTCTTAATTGTTAACTTTTTCAGTTCTCTATAATCAATACACATCCTCAGAGAACCATCTTTCTTCTTCACAGATAGAGATGGTGCACCCCAAGGTGAAAAACTAGGTCTAATAAAACCCAAATCTAACAACTCTTGCAACAGTACTTTCAATTCGTTTAACTCTACTGGGGCCATTCTGTAAGGTGCTCTAGACATTGGCTCCGTCCCTGGTGCCAGTTCTATCACAAACTCAATCTCTCTGTGTTGTGGCAACCCTGGTAAATCTTCTGGAAACACATCCAGAAACTCACAGACTAGTCTAGTCTCTTCAGGTCTCACTGGCATGACCTGAGTGGTGTCAACCACACTGACTAAGAATCCTATGCAAACTCCTTGCAATAGGTCTCTAGCCCTCAAAACAAAATCATAGGTATACGAGGTCCATGCACAGTACAAACAAACACAAAAGGATCCTCACCTTCAGGCTCAAAGGTGACCATCTTCTTTCTGCAATCTATGGTTGCCCCATACTTCACTAACCAATCCATACCCAGAATCATGTCAAAGTCCGTCATAACTAACTCTATCAAATCCACTGACAACTCTCTGCCCACCACTATCACTGGCAAAGATCTGACCCATCTTCTGGATACTACTAACTCCCTAGTGGGTAATAAAGTCCCGAACCCCACAAAATAATAATCACATGGTCTATACAGTCTATCAATAATTCTACTAGCAACAAAAGAATGTGTAGCACCAGAATTAATCAAAATAGTATAAGGGGTTCCAGCACTAAAAAGCTGACCTGAAACTACTGAGGGTGAAGCCTCACCTTCTGCTTTTGTCAATGCGAACACCAGAGCTAGGGCCGAGTTCTCCGACTTTCTGGGTTCTACCTTTCTTGCTTTAGGGAAATATTTCTTGAAATGTCTCACTACCCCACATAAGAAGCAGGCCTTTGCCCTACACTCCCGCAAATGGTGTCTCTTGCACCTAGGGCACTTTGGATAAGTCCTCCAAGCCTCACTGCCACCCTGGCAGCCCATTGCAATACCATGTGGTTGCCTATCAGGACCTGGAGATGGGAAGGTATCAGGAACCTTCCTCTTCCAATAATTGGGGCCTCCACCCCCCTACCTGTACCTGCCCTGCCCTCAAAAACTCTCTTCTGACTGCATTATCCCACCAAATCTTGTTCTCTACGCTCTCAGCTGTGAGTGCCTTCTCAACCACCTATGCATAAGTAGTAACTCCAGCCACAGTGGTGATACGAACATCCCAGGCTAATCTAGGTTGTAGCCCCTAGAGAAACCTCTCCCTTCTGGTCCCATTAGTGGGCACTAGCTCCATGGAAAACTTCGCCAATATATCAAACTTCAGAGCATATTCATTCACTGTCAAACTCCCTTGAAGTAATTTGATGAGCTCTTCAACCTTTGCAGCCCTGATGGCATCATTGTAGTACTTCTCATTGAACAGAGTCTGAAACTCTTCCCAACTCAGGGCATTGACATTTCTTGTCTGGGATATAACTGTAACGCCCTACTACCTTAGGGTCGTTACCACGTGAGTTTTAAGACAAAACAGTGTGCAATGAACTCGCTAACCGAGGCTTTGAAACAAAAGTGTGACTAATTAAAAGTTAAGGCTGTAATCTTAGAAAAATGTGTTGTTTCAATAAAACTTCTAGTATTTAACATTTGGGATCCCAAAATGAGGTTTGAAAACTATTTACATCTTAAAATAAGTTTACAATTGATCAGTTATAAAAGTCATAGATTATTACAGCCATTTTCAAATAAACCCCCAACCAAAGCAGTCGGGCAGGCCAAACATGTACGCATCGCTTCACGCTCTCCGTACTCATGGTTGGTTGACTCAGTCTTTGCCCTTACCTGCAACACGGAGCACCCGTGAGCCGAAGCCCCGCAAGAAAACTCAAGCAGAACATAACATATGCAAATATACAGTTAATCATATCCGATAGTCCACAGATTAAACAAGTCAACCATTAGACTAAGCAAACACGGCCATGCCGCCCAAGAACCCTTACCAAGGCCTGGGGTCTCGGTTCACACCGTAAGGATAACACATGTATCCACCGGGCCCTGCCCTGACTATAGCATCCCATGTGCTAAGTGTTACTTCCAGCCCCGCTGCCGCACCCGGCCTACGCCGCTCTCAGCCATTGTCGTTCATTTTATTATAAACATATATAACATAAATCAAACAACATTCAAACAAATATCAATTCATTTAAATCTGCACCCTAACATGTAATGCAATATAGGGCCGTGCCCGGCAATTATCACATCATGCAATATAGGGCCGTGCCCCGCAATCACACTATGGGCCCACGCCCTATCCTACGGGTGTTATAGTTTTCTTACCTTTCCATTCGATAGCTTAGATCACCTGACTCCTTGAGCACGATCCCACTCGAGCCTTAGCGCACACCTAGGCACAAACATAGGTCAAAGTCAACACTGAACCCCAAGTCCGAATACCTAGCCTCGGGACCAATCCCGAGCCCCCGGGAAGTCCTAAATCCCCAAAACAAAGTGGCGGAATCGAGCCCCGAACCCTAGGTCAAAATCCCTCATCAAAACCCAAAAATCCACCTCTGTGAACAGTGCAGCGCTACAGCGCTCTAAAGAGGGCGCTGTAGCGCTACAAGCAAAACACTCCCCCCAGAACAGGGACTAGCGCTACAGCGCCCACTGACTAGCGATGTAGCGCTAGTTGCAGCCCAGCAGAACCCAAAAATCGCTTCCTGCGATTTCCTTCAACCAAATCAACCCCAAACTTGTCCAAACCTTTTCCAAACCCAAAATCAAGCTTATAAACACTCTCCATTCATCCTAAGCATCCCAAATCCTCAAATCCCAAGAACATTTATCCCAAATCTCAAAATCTACCATGAACAACCCTAAACTCATAAATTCAGCCAACAACAAAGTTAAAGGCTTAGAATTCTTACCATTGATGCAAATTTCGACCTTGATTCAACCCTAGACCTCCTTAGCTTGTTCATCATCAAAGCTTGCCCAGAAATTCCCTAAAATTCCCATCAACTCAGCTCAAAACACAGCTCAAACCATCAAAACCCTTAAAACTGAAATCTCTAAAACTTACCTCAAAAGTTGATGTGTTCTTGCCAAATCTTCAAGTCTAACCCAAGATCCTTGATGCTCAGCCTACAATTGCTCTCCACTAAGCTTTGCCCCAAGAAATTTGAAGAGAAGAGGTGCTAGAACCCCAAACCGATCCTTTGGAAAACCCATCTGTTTTCTCTCCTTTCTTTCTTTCCTTTTTTCTTTCTTTTATTTCTTTTTCAGCCTTCCCTCCTTTTTCTACAAAGTCCACTAAGTGTAAAAAGCCTCATAAATCAATCTCTAAAAGCCAAATGACCAAAATGCCCTCCCTATTAACTCTAAACCCTTTTATCCAAGTAGGGCCATTTTAGTCATTTTACCCAATTCCCGCTAATCCTCAAGTGTCTCTAACATTTTCCCGTTGCTTCACAACACCTGATAAATCACCAAAACAATATTCCTCGATATCAAAATAAACGCCAATAAACTCAATAGATCCAATTTATACCCCAGGCTCGCCCCGAGCCGGGTACAAATTCCCGCCATCACTTACCGCTAGCCTGCTCACTGGGATTGCCTCGAGTCACAAATCACAGATATGCCCACATACCACTGTGGTCTCAACAATCATCACATATCAATATAGTTATGCCCAACATGGCCAAATTACAATTATGCCCTTCTAACACGATCCGGGCCTACATGCATACTAATATACATAGTCATGCATCTCAGATAAACAACTAGTCATATAACATGCTTTAAATCATAATCATGCATTTAACTCATCAAATTCACACATAAATCCCATCATGCCGTCCTAGCACGCTAATCAAGGCCCTTAAGCCTTAATAGCGAATTTGGGTCGTTACAATAACCTCCCACAAAATTTGGGCATCCTCTCGAAACATGTATGTGGCACAGGCCACCCTCTCATTACCAGACACCCTCATGAAGTCAAGGATGATGGTAATCATGCTCGTCCATTGCTCAGCCTTAGCTGGATCTGCACTACCCTAGAAAACTGGAGGTTGCTGTTTCCTGAACCTTTCATAAAAGGGTTCCCATTTGCTTCCAGCCTCAGGCAAATGCTCAACTTTTGGCACCAATACAGGTGGTGCCTCAGGTAAATTGTTCCCTGCAAGAACTTGTTGTTGTCTCAGGAGGCGGATTTCTTCTTCCTGCCTCAATACTCTGGCCTGTAAGTCATTAAACAGTTGTTGCTAGTTAGCAGGAGCTTGTTGTGGAATCTGATTCTGGTCATTCTCTTGACCCTGTCTGTTATTCTGACCTTGATCTTCCTAGCCAACTAATGAATATGTATGTCTTGGAATCATACTATTAACTTAAACCTTGCTGCAATAGTCAATGCGACCAGTTAGGCGGTGATAACTAAACCTCTTACCGCCTCATGGTCCAAGATCAACAGATAATCACCCATATTCCACAATTATACAGATATACAAATGGATACATGATCATAGCATTTATCATTTAACACGTATCAGTTAATAATTCACAATGAATAATACTAATAAGCATGTTCTAGCAATATCAATGCTAATAAGCACGTTCTTGCTTATGATGCAGTAGTCAAGGCCCAACCTTATTAATATATTTCATGTAGATAGGTAAAGCATTTATCTTCTATTTAAGTAGTTAAACATATAACCACATAAATAGTTACCAAACCATGAGTCAAGTTTGTCTTCAGTGGTGAGTGTACTTGCCCAGCCAGTCTACAGGAACCCTAAACCTTGGCATGCTCTGATACCAAGTTGTAACGCCCTGGTTACTCCAAGACTGTTACTGTGATTAACTCGCTAAAAGAGTCATTAGGTTATAAACGTGCATCTAGGTGTCATTAATAGGCCAGGATGAAAATTTCTATTTAAAGGAATGGATATATACTTTAATTAAAAACATAAAACTGTACATGGGCCCATAAAAGCGTTTACAAGTTATTTACAATCCAAAACGGTCATTACATGGTAAAAATTACAACTCACCGACATAAGCAGCAAAAATAGGGTTAACCCCTAATTCCATTGAGAAACACCTTGGTCGTGGTGGTCAAGTGGCCACATATGTACACATCGCCACCTAAGCTCTCCACTCAAGGCTAGGTGAGCTTTTCTTTTCCTTTACCTACACCACATAGCACTCGTGAGCCAAGGCTCAACAAGAAAACTTATTATTGCATGTATTCAATATCAACAGATGATTATGATAATCATACTAGGCTTGTAGCCCAAATCAAATAAGTGAAGATTAATAAAGATTCTGATAATCATGCTGGGGCTTGCAGCCCAATCAGATAAGTGACTATTAAGTAATACTCTAAATAGATGACTAATAAGTCTATCTCTAGGGCTCTGCACCCTAATCAGTTAAGTGACTATTGAGTCACACACTGTGCAGGTGGCTAATAAGTCAACCTCTAAGGATATGTTCCCTGTATAGATGACTAATAAGTCCATCTCTAGGGTTCTTCTCGTTAAATAGATGGTTAATAAGTCCATCTCTGGGGATCCGCTCCCAAAGCCATGTGACATGCCAGTCACCTTAGCCTTTTGGCTTTGGTTGTAAGTAACTAGCCTTTAGACTAGACAAGCGCTTTTGTTTTCATCGAACTTAAGGTCAGTCAAGCATTTCATGCTTATGTCTATTAGATCTAATATTTTCGGCTTGCGTTAAACACGCTAATACCGTTCTTGACTCATAAGCCAATACCATACGACTAGTGCTCAGTACTACTAATGAACTTGACTAATAAGTGACAGCTTTATAGTCAATACTGACACCATTGCCGATTCTAACTAATAAGTCAGTACCATTCACAGATAAGCAAGACTGCTAAGCATTTACAATGCAATCAATGTCCACATATAGAGCACTCAATATGCCTCATTAATAACCATGCATGTTACATACTGAGTGAAGTTTTCTTACCTCTGGTTCGAGCGTGAAATAATATAAGAACAACCCTTGAGAATGATCGATCCTTTGGTCCCTTAGCGGTCACCTAGTCATAACCAAATATGGAATTCTATCAATAAAATCAATAATAAAAGGTTCGTGATCTAAACCTCACTCCTGGGACCTCGAATCCTACTAACACGATTAATAAATTCAGTCTCGAGCCTTAAGAATTGAAACCCCGAGCCAAAAACCCTTAACAGTGCCCAAAAGAGTACCCTGGAAAAACAAGGTAGCACTCAGCGCTGCCCCCCAGGCACTATGGTACTACAACCAGAGCTGCCATGCCTTGGACAACGCTGTAGTGCCCATCCCTGGGTGCTGTAGCGCCAGAACCAGGGTGTTTCAGCCTTGGTTTTTCCCGTTCGAGATCTCCAATTTCCAAACTTCAAATACTAATTCCAAACCTCTACCAAACTCACAAATGAACCCAAAAACCCATTCTACAAGTCTTAGGCATCATAACCCAATCAAACTTTCCCTTGGTCAAATGACCAAAATGACCATAGGTTAAATAAGTTCCTTTCAAGCCAGCAAGGGAAAAATCATCCTTTCACGTCTATCTCATTAATTATAATTAACGTCCTCAAATTTCTGTTATTCCCAATATTCTCAAATTCTAATAAAGCATATCCCATTACCCTTTAATTCCTGGTAATGTACTAATCATTAAATTATCCCGAGACTCACCCCGAGCACCGAAATTAACCCCGTTATGACCAAACTGCTAACTTGCATTCAAAGATCGTCTCATGCCGAATAGCTCAAACAAATCCACTTTATAATGTGGCCTCATCAATAAATTACCAACATGCATGAAAATATACAAATATGCCCTCAACGGGCCAAATTACCAAAATACCCTTATAATGAAAAATGGACTCACATGCATGCATTTATCATCATATAATAATATAATTCACATAATCATGCATATAATCATTTAATGGCCTAATAAATCAATCATGGCCCTCTCAGCCTTCTAATCCGGCCATTAAACCTCATTAGGGATTTTGGGGCCTTACAGTCTTCGATAGTCCTTGTGCTCGGAGATTTAGATGGGGAAGAATCACTATTTGGAGGAGTATCACTTGGCTTAAGGTGCGAGGAGTCGGAATCTATTTCTCTGTCACCTCAGTTGTAATGATTCATCTACAAAAAAATAAGGGGGAGGTGAGTAAACCAAACAGAAAGTGTGTGCAAATTGAGAAAAATTACATACTGGAGAAAAAATTTAAGTTTGCCTGGACAGTGTGTATCTTTTCCTTCATAAAGAAAAATTACTACCCAATGAAAAACTTTAGTTTTTTCCGAGCAGTGTGCATTTTTCTATAACGAATACTAGTTGTTCGCTGGGAAAACTTTAGTTTTATTCAAGCAGCAAGAACGACGTCTATAAGCAAAGTTTGAATGAGCAGAAGGTTTTTATATAAAAAAAATGATTTTGCTACTCGGTGGTGGCAAAACACAACGTTCTATCCGAGGATTGTGACAAGCAAATAAAAAAGTGCATTTCAAAGGTTTTGCAAATCTTCTCAAAGAATATTCAATGTTCTTCAAAGGCTTAAGAACCCAAAAAATTAAAGTTGGGATTTTGGGTCATTTTTCATAAAATTTCAACAAATCGGAGTTAAAATTGGCTAATCCAAAGCCTAGGCTACATCAAATCAACAACAAAAATCCTATTTCTACATAGATTTGTCCAAGAATTTTTCAAAAATTTTGAGAAGGGGGTTTCGAATTTCTGAGGAATATAACAAACTTTCTTCTAAATGTTTAAGCGAAACATGCTGGAAAATAAGTGCAAACTTTGAGAAACTTACCCAAAGGGATGATGGAAGCCTTGGATTTGTGAGGGATGCGTCAAAATGGCTTGAAAAATGCTACGCATCGTCAGGTTTGAGAGAGCATCGGTAAGGAGAATGAAAAGTTTTTTGGTTTTTGGTCTATGAAGAAGATAAAAGAGAAGTGGGGTACTGTGGAAAAATATACTGGCTTTTTATCTTCTCTCTCACATTTTCCCATGACTTGGGAAACATGTAGCCATCATTTCCATGAACAAGAAATGCAATCATGGGTTATTAAAAAAGCGAGAGAATACTGAAAGCCATTTTTTTGGAATGTGGAACACAAAAGGTATCAAAATTAATAGAGAATTACCACGTGGGTTTTTCATGGAGATTGTTGTTTGGATATCCACTGACGAAATATAATGGTTGGTCAAACATTCACTCCTTTTGAAAGATGCTGGTCGAGCAAAATATTTTTGGACTGCTCAGATAATTTCTGCCCAAGAAAAGTTTATCATATTTTAAATACATACGATAAACTTGGGGGCAAATGTTATACTTAAAAATTCAATTTAATAACGTGGAAATTTGAAGTGACATGTAGCAATACATTTGTACCAAGTGGCACATTGATGATAAAAAAATGTGCCAACCAGAGGGAATGTAAGGGATTAGAAAATGCTCTACTAGGCAAAACTTATATGCCTATCACTGGTCAGAGAGTTGTCAACCAGTGAGTGCAAGAGTGGTTGCCTCTGTTCGAGAACATGCCGACTATAGACTTCAAAGGAGCATCTCAGAAACATGTCGACCAGAGACTTCAGAAGAGCATCTCAAGAACTTACTAACCAGTAGGTTCTCTAGCAGCAGTTCAAGAACTTACTAAACATTAACTTTCTAGCAGATCCCAGGAACATTCTCGACCAGAAATGTTTGTAACTGCTGGAGGATTTTTCTCAGATATCCCGAAATAATAGCATATTTTGTTGTATTTTGAATTTGATTAATATTTTGAATTATTTTATTAATTAAATGTAGTTGAAATGACTGGTGACTGAGTCAAGACTCAGGGCTCATTTTGTACGATCCATGCGCCTATAAATACATGGCTCATGGCTTCATTTGGAGGACTTTTGGATTGAAACCCGACTCTCTAGAGAAACTCTGTCAAAATATTCTCTAACTTGCACTTGAGAAACTCAATTGGCCAAGGTTTATCTAATCTCAAGTGTAGGTTGGCATATATAAAAACACTAAGTGGATTAGGCAATTATCAATTCTTTGGGGTTGAACCACTATAAAACTCTTGTGTCGTTTGTTTTCTATTCAGTGCTATTTTATTTTCTATCGTTTTTGTGTCTACTCGTCATTGGCCAAAACGATGGTCAACACTAGTCATGATCAATACATATATATATATACATTAAATCAACACACACAAGGAAAAAGATATTACCTCTTGGAGCCTATCAAGATTCCTTGAGTCTTTTAGTATAATCAACGATTTTCCTATCCAATGAAGACTCACACCTTAGCCTTCCAAGTAGTTCCACTAACGCACAAGGACATGTGTGGGCACATAGGATTCACAGGTTGATTATTTAGGCTCTCTAGATGTTCTCAACACATGAGATCTAGAGAGTTTGGAGAATAGAGAAAGCTAGTACAAAGTTCTAGAATTTTCAGGCCTAGAAAATTCTATCGACACTTTTCTAAGAATGTATGATAACAAAGATAACAATTGATTAAAAGAATCACTTCTTTTTAGGTTTATAAAGATAAATACAATAATTTTATTTTTATTTAAATTTATTAATTCAAATTGATCAATTATAACATAATTTAATTATTTATTTAAATCAAATTTAAAATTAATAATCAAATATTTATATAAACAAATAAATTTGAAATTCAAAATTCAAATCTCAGGGATAGTGTGCACCAAAGTGGCGCCACTCACCATGCGAGACAGTGAGTGGCGTGAGCCACTATATAGCCACCCTAAGTTTTCTCATTTCTTTATTCCCAAAATATATTTATTCCCATAATAAATATCAATTAATTCAAAATTAACCTTATCTTAAAATACTATCAGTTTGAATAATTATCTTATAATAGAACAATAATTAACTCTCTCAAATATTAATCCTAACACTGATTAATATTTATTTTAACTAATATAAACTTTTTAAAATAAAAACAAATTATTTAAATAATTAATTAATTTATAATCAATTAATTGTACATAATTATAACACAATTATCACTTTTCCTTGGAAAATAAATATCTTTGCAATTTACTCATTTTCTCCATTAATCTTGCATGTGACATCCTTACCCTTGACATTGTAGGACAAAGGCAACTTGGGGACTATGAACCAATAATATGAAACTCCAATCAATTAGATTATTAATTAAACTCTTTAATTCAATAATATTATTTATTAATTCCATTATTACTCCACTATAAATATGGAATTGCACTCTAAGTAATTATAGACTTATATTTACAGAGTTTTCTCTTGTAGTTCATTGATGTAATCAATAAATGTAGTTATGTCCTCCATTTATTGGTCCACTAATTAGAGCTGGTCAAGAATTATTTTTTTACCCTTCTAATTACATCTTATTCCTGAAGTAACATTAATTCACCAGTGAATAATTAATCTATAATCATGTTATACATTTAAGCTCAATTACTATTCAGTCACAGAATTAACCCTTAAGGGAACCAATATTCGATCTGTTAGAAAAGCATGGATTCCTTTATTATAATATCATGTTTCCAGCCATTCATGATATTGAATCTCCAAAACAAAATTCACTAGCCTCATTATATCAAGAGACCGTAACGAATGAATCAAAAGATCCAATAAACATAAACATGAGTTCATGATAACTCAAGATTTTGACTGATATACAAATGATCATCTATTAAGATATGAATTAAATCTTTATGGAAAATGGTAAGTTTATAAAGATATTTAACTCACATCGGTCATGTCATATATAATCACTATTATGTAAAACACCTTTACCAAGAAGTCTATCCACATTAGTAATTCAAATTTAGATTAGTCGCATCTCATATGCTTAGTAAACCGTACTTGCAGCCATTCATTAAAGATTTCATACTTTAATATGTTGCTGACTATTTTATTCATTATATATGACCTTAATTCTCTTGTACGCATACAAGATCATATTCTCATAAATGAATATGAAATTTTATGATATTTATATAAATTATTCAAACAATAATTATAACATTCAAATAAAATAAGAACGTACTTTTATTTAAATAAAAAATGTCTTTTCACATGCTTTTAGGGCACAAACCCTAACAATCTCCCACTTGCCCTTAAAGCAAGTCAGGCATCTCTCTCAATCCCATATTGCGTACATGACCCATAAAAGACTTTGAAGGAAGTTTCTTGGTGAATAGGTCTGCTAGGTTTTATTCTAATACTATCTTCATAACTGTCTCTTACCAGATGGTATTTCATTTCGATATGCTTTCCTCTTTTGTGGCTTCTAGGTCCCTCTGAGTTAGTTACCGCTCCACTGTTGTCACAATACAAGATTAGTGGCTTCTCCATATCTGGAACTACTTCCACATCAATGTAAACTTTCTGAGCCAACCCATTTCCTTATCTTCTTCACAAGCCACTATATACTCGGCTTCCATAGTTGAATTTGCAGTACTGGATTGTTTGATATTTCTGTTGGTAACTAGTTTACCATATGCACAGCGAAAAGCACGAGGTGTTGGGCCCAAAGATTTCAAAATATTTTATTTATACAAACTTTAAATAATTGAAAACATTAATCATACAAAAATAAAAAGATGAGGATTTACCAATTGAAGAACTATCAAGAATCCTTGCTATCTTTTTGTATCTCCAACGAACATCCAATACAAAGCAGTTCTTTAAAATACTCAGACCAAGATCTTTCAAGATGTATCTCAACACCTTAAGATGTGTGTGTGGGCACATAGAGTAATGGTAGGAAAATATTTCATATTCATAAGTTATCTTCAACACATGAGATCTTGGAATATTAGGTCTGAGACAAATTTTAGGAATCGGAAAATATTAAGATATATTTTCTCTCTCTTGAATATTTTGAAATATTACGTATCTTATGAAAACTATATTATCTTATAGATGTGTGTGGGCATGATGTGGCGTTCCTGGTTCAGTGAGTTGGGATTGAATTCCATGCTCACATGGGTGGTCCTCAAATTCATAATCCAGGTACTCTCCTCCTCGATCAGATCGAAGTACTTTCAGTGATTTACCTAATTGCTTTTCAGCTTCAACTTGGAATTCTTTAAACTTTCGAAAAGTCTATGATTTCTTTAGAATCAAATATAGGTAACCATATCATGAATAATCATCAATGAAGGTGATGAAATATTCAAACTCTCATCTTGCTTGCACATTAAGTGGTCCACACACATCAATGTGTACAAGTTGGAGTGATTCTATGGCTCTTGAGCATTTTGTAGAGAAAGGTCTTTTGGTCATATTGCCTTCCAGACAACATTCACTGACTGGAAGAGAACCAACAATTAATTCTCTTAAAGGTCCCTCCTTTGCTAGTATGTTAATTCCATCCAAACCAATATGGCCCAATCATAATTGCCATAGATATGTTTTACAATCGGAATCAATCTTTTGACGTTTAATGGACCTTGGGTTTGGAACTTTAAACATTTCAGATTTGTATATAGATCACTCGTTTGCTTTATGTTTAGACAGCCTATCATCGGATTTTGCATGACATATTTCAATACCAGATCTTGAGACAACAATTGAATTATTATTGAAATAAATATCAAAACCTTGTTCATGCAACATAGAAACTGAAATTAAGTTTCTAGTAAATCCAAGAATAAAATAAACATTGTCCAAAACAAGAAATTTATTTTTATCGAATTCCAAACGAGTTGTTCCAACAGCTTTGGCAGAGATGACTTGACCACTGCCGACCCTCATAGTCACCTCCTCATTAGCAAGCTCCATCGAAGAACTAAGAATATGTTAAGAAAAGCAAACATGATTAGTGACCAGAATCAACAATCCAGGATGATGTATCATCTCCCACTAAGTAGGCTTCTAAACAAGTATATCATATTTACCTTTCTTCTTCTGTTTAGGTCTGAGAGATACTTAGGACAGTTTTTCTTCCAATGACCCTCAACTCCACAATGAAAGCATGTCCCCTTGGGTTTCTTTTTCTTGGAAGTTTTGTTATCCTTATTCTATTTGTTCTCCTTGCTTTTAGATGACTTTTTAGGCTTTTTTTCATGTTTCTCGTTGTCCTTATCATTAGATTTCTTTATCTTCTTATTTTTTCCCTTTTGAAGAGGAAGGTTTAGAATCAGAAATATTTTCTTCTTCTCTTTTGAATTACTCTTATTGAGTGATTTGAAAGTCTTCAACACATTCAACAACTGAGTCATATTATACTCCAACTTGTTCATAACATAGTTTGTAGTAAATGTGGAAAAAGTTGGTGTGAGCGATTCAAGTATCAAACTAACTTGAGTCCTATCATCAATGGTTGCTCCATGAACTTCCGCATCATGCAATGTATTGATCATCTTTAGAACATGTTCTCTAATAGAAACTCATTTTTTCATTCTCATGTTCATAGAGGCTCTAGTAGCCTCATGTTTGCGTTGATTGGCCTGCTGTCCAAACATGGCTTGAATAGACTCCAATATTTCATATGCAGTCTCGATGTCTTCATGCTTGTTTCTGAGTACATCACTCATACAAGCAAGCATGTAGCATTTAGCCTTGTTGTTGGATAAAATCCAAGCAACATACTTATCCCTTGCATTTTTGGGAGCAGTGGTAGTAGATACCTCAGGATATTTCTCAGTAAAGACAAACTTGTGGTTTTCACAAATCAACACAATGTTCATGTTTGATTTCCAGTTCATAAAATTATCACCAGTGAGATTTTCATTTGCAAGTAAAGCAGTAACAGGGTTTGAGTTATTCATCATTGCTGAAATAAATAAATAAAATAAGAAATGAATTAAGCACATATTATGAATATCAATAACTTTTTGGAATAGTGAATACGATGCATGAATGAAACAAATTTAAATAACACATAATAACAATTATTACTAATTTTGTAATAATTTAATTTGAAAATTAATGGACCAGCCTTAGGGTAGGTCAGACTAATCTCAAATTAATTTTAAGGCAATTCTTAAATCCATAAGTGAAAACATAAAATCAACTATTTTCTCTTTTGACTTACGAAAAACCGCTAGTTTGGTCAAGATTAACTAGTCCGCTCGAAAGCCTAGTTAATCTTTGTAAGTGTAACTCATTATTTTAGATTAATGACTTAACTTAAGTGTGTTCCTTAGGGTCATTCAAACTTGAAATACACCATACAATCCTATTCTTATAAATAAGTTAACCTTGAATAATAACACAGTGAGTAACCTTCCTTAGGGGGATGCAAACAAAGGCGCCTCGAGGCCCATTCAATGAAACATCGGCGTTAACTAATAATGGAGACTATAGGAGTTATTGTTATGACTCCTGCTCCCACTCACTATTTTAGAATATGTGTTTTCTCAAAACATCCTATGCTTTTTAATTAAATTAATCTAATTAATTTACCAAATTATATTCTAATAATTACTAATCTCATTAAGTATTTAATCATTAAACAAGATTTAATCATATCACTAAATAGGCCCTTAAATATCTAGTCAATAAATGCTCTAATTATTAAGAATATCATTTGTTATCTAATAAAATTAATTATTAAATAGGTGTTTGAAATTAATACTTAAAAACAATTTACTGCTTTGTTCTAGATTAATCTAGATAAATTATATGATTCATTTAAAGCATATAATCAAAGAGGATGTTTCCTAATTCAATCATGTTTCTACTCGATATGAGATGTATGCTTGAATTATATATATTGTGTGGGTAATATGAATGACATGTTATAATGTCAGACAATGTTATTAAACACTTAAAATGCATTCAAACATTTAAATAAATAAATAAAAGCAATAAATAAGTAAATAAATGTGAGTCGGGTGTTTTGGGTATTTCTAGAAAAATAAAACACTTGCAATAATTTGCAAAATAAATAGAAATAAAACCAAGGCATCATGAAGAATCTCCATCTCCATCTTTTGGGTCTTCTATTATTTTTTTGCCATCTAGCCCAAATTTGAATTATAAATGACTTCAATAATTTTAAACAATCTTTTAAAAATATTGAACTTGGCTGATAAAAGCCTAATTAGTCATATAGGTCCATTTAGAACCTGTGCCACTTAATTCAAAATTTAATTAGAATTTTAAAATTCCAATTAACAATTTTTAGGTCAAGCCCACAAATTCAAGGAAACCAATAATCACTCCAGGGCTCGGGTAAAGAGCCAAGTGAGTTAAGGTTTTCAATTTGGGGCTTGGGTTGGTGGGGCACCTCAAAGAGCCACCAAGCCACAAAGGCTCGGGCATGCAAGGTAGCAGAGCGCGGCTAGGCACGCTAGGCAGCAAGGCACACAAGCTGCGCTGAGAGCCAAAAGGCTCGGCAGGCTCGGTTGGGCACGACAGGGGCGCCGAGACGCATGAGCGTGCACGCCAGGGGATGCGAGAGGAGCGTCAGAGGCGTTGGGGAGACGTGGGGCTGGGTGCCTGGTGCACAGGCAGCTACGGGCATGCGACAGGGCGATGGGGCTATTGGGCATGCAATAGTCGTTGGCGCAGGGGCTCGGCGTACCGCGAGGGTATTGCCACCCTTGGGGATTGGGGCTCAGGATTTTACACTTTCGAAATTAAGCATACTATTGGAAAAAATTACATTACAAAAAATCTTATGCCTCATATGGCTTCCAATTTTGTAGATCTAGAGAAAGAAGAACAATTCCTAAACCCAAAACATCATATAATTTATGACTCTTAAGAATAACCATTCATCAAAATAAACATCAACCCATTCAATACATATTAAAATAATATAAGAATGCATATTATACCCACACAAGAATTAATGCATGCATAGATTAATGACTGCTCTAGTACAAATTGTTGGTAACTAGTTTACCATATGCGCAACCAAAAGCACAGGATGTTCGGCCCAGAGATTTCAAAAATATTTATTTAAACAAACTTTCAATAATCAGATCCATTAACATGAAAAAAATTAATCAAATAGAATTAAAAAGATGAGCATTTACCAGTTGAAGAACTATCAAGAATCATTGCTATCTTTTTGTTTCTCCAATGAACATCCAATCCAAAGCAGTTCTTTAAAATACTCAGACCAAGATCTTCCAAGATGTATCTCTACACCTCAAGGCGTGTGTGGGCACATAGAGTAATGGTAGGAAAATATTTCTAATTCACAAGATATTCTCAACATATGAGATCTTGAAATATTAGGTCTGAGACAGAGTTCTAAAACATATTTCAAGGATTGGAAAATATTACGATATATTTTCTCTCTCTCTTGAATATTCTGAAATATTACGCATCTTATGAAAACTTTATTATCTGGTAGATTTATAAGAGAATTATTTAAATTCCCAACTATAAATTTATTATTATTAAATAAATAAAAGAAAAATATCAATATCCAATCTTGATAAGTTACTATAGCTACACGCCAACTACATTTGATGGTCTGTGATAGGCGCGTAACATCCCTATTTCTTGGGATGTGTTCCAAACAATTTCCTTTTAATTATCATAAATATATTTTCACATTTATTTAAATAAATAAAATTAATTATTCCAATTATTTAAATGCCAATTTCGAAATCCCCATTTTATTCAAAAATTCATTTAATTAAAATGTCAATTTCAAAAATTGCCACATTAATTAAATAATTTATCTCAATTACATATTTGACCCTGAAGAACAAATTTCTTCCAAATATGCTTTTATCTTGATTTTTCACAATTTCCACTATTACATTCAATAGTGTTGATAGAGCCATCTCGAGGAGCTATGGACCTGTAATTTCAAGCTCCAATAAATTTAGATTATTAATTAAAACTCTTTAATATAATAACCTTAATTTATTAATCTCAATATTATTCCACTAAAAATATGAGACTGCACTCTTGTAATTATAGACATATATTTATTGAGTACTTTTAAATATATAAAAAATGTTCATCGATTTAATCATTACATACAATTCAATCCTCTATTAATGGTTCATAACTAAAGTAGGAATTAATTACATTTTAACCACTTTAATTATATCGTGTTTCCTTAAGTACCATTAACTTTACTAGTGAGGGTTAATTCAAAATCTTGATTTATGAATTTGAGCTCAATAACCTTTCAGTTTCAAAAGTCAACCCTTAAGAAAACCATTATTCAATTCCTCTAAAAAAATGTATAGATTCCATATCTGTATATTATATCCTCAGCCATCTACATCAATGAGTTCCAAAAAAAAAAAATCAACCTGATCATTCTAACAAACCATAATGAGTGAATCAAAGAACTTATATGACATAAACGCGAGTTCATAATAACTTCAGGATTAAGATCAATTTGTATATGATCATTTTATTGATATGTTAAATTAATACTTATTGTGTCTCGTTCATGTATAACCACTTTATACAAAGTACCTCTTCTAATATGTCCTATTACATTAGTAATCCAGATCTAGACTACATGTATTCATAATAATAGTGAAGCGTACTTACAGTATTTCATCCAAAGATTCCATATAACTTTGTTTTACTGCGAACTATTTAAATTCATTCCCTACAATCTTAATCCTATCGTACCAATACAAAATTGTAGTCACAACAACGAATTTGGAAATTTTCTGATATTCATATAATATTATTCTAATAATAATAATAAATAATAAATATACGCTAAAATTCATTTCATAAAACATTGTTCAATACATATGCTTTAAAGGTCACTAATCTCAACAATTTCTCCAAACTACAGATCCTCCACAAAGAATGAATACTGACCCAGATGTCGATTTACGACTTTCTTTGTCTGATTAGAAATCAGAATCAATGTATCCAGTAGGTTTTAACTCACCCCCTGAATATACAAGCATATAATCTCTCATTCTCCGAAGATACTTGAGAATGCTCTTAACTGCAATCCAGTGTTCCAAACCAGGATTTGATTGATAACAGCTTACAATTCCCACCGTATAGCATATGTCGGGCCTAGTACACAACATAACATACATAAGACTCCCAACTCTTGAAGCATAGGGACACTTTCTCATGTCCTCTTCTTCCTAAGGTGTCTTTGGAAATGGTTCCTTGGAAAGAGTAATTCCATGTCTGGTCAGTAACTGACCTTTCTTGTAATTTTCCATTGAGAACCTTTCAATCGCATTTTCTACATAATTTTCTTGAGAAAGCACCAAGAGCTTGTTCTTCCTATTCCTTATGATTTTGGATTCCCAAAACATAGCTCACTTCTCCCAAATCTTTCATTTGAAACTTTTCAGCTAACCACTTCTTCATGTTTGACAGTGTCTCTACATCGTTTCCAATGAGAAGAATATATTCCACATAAAGAACTAAGAAACCACTACTTTACATTTGACTTATTTATATACACATGCTTCATTGGCATTATGTTCGAAGTCATATATTTTAATTGTCTCATCAAAGGTAATGTTCCAAGATCTAAATGCTTGCTTCAATCCATAAATGGATTTTAGCAACTTACACATCTTATGATCTTCCCCCTTTCTTCACGAACCCTTCTGGTTGTACCATATAGATACTCTCATGACAATAGCCATTAAGAAAAGCCATCTTGACATCCAACTGCCATATCTCATACTCATAGGCGGCATCCATGGATAAGAGGATGTGTATGGACTTTAGCATGGATATAAGAGAAAATGTCTCTTCATAATCAACACCCTCTCTCTGAGTGTAACATTTGGCTACAAGTCTTTACTTAAAAGTCTCTACTTTCTAATCTGCACCTCCTTTCTTCTTGAAGATCCATTTGCACCCAATGGGCCTGACATCTTCAAGTGGGTCTACAAGTTCCCAGAAAGAATTGGACTACATTAATTTCATTTCTTGGTTCATGGCCTCTTCCTATTTTCCCTTTTCAGGATCTTCTATTGCCTCCTTAAAGGTCAATGGGTCGTCCTTGTCTGTGTCAAAAATAAGGACGTGTGCCTCATGTTCATAACAAACATGTTGTCTCACAATCCACCCACTACGACGTTGCACTGGGGCTTCATTTTTAGGAAAAGTGGTCTCTCTAGTTTGTCGTTTATTATTTAATGATGATGATGAGCTGTGAGTTCCTCCAAAACTACCTTGCTCTGAGATTTATAGTTAGTCATATAGTCATGCTCAAAGAAGGTCGCATTTGTTGAAACAAATACTTTTTGGTCCTTTTGACTATAGAAATAACTACCTCGTGTCTCTAGAGCATAGCCCGTGAAAATGCACACTTCAGACCTTGAGTCAAGTTTCCCTGACTTAGGTCTAAGAACATGAATAGGACAATCCCAAATACGAAAATGGCGCAAACTAGGTTTGTTACCATTCCACAACTCTTGTGGTATCTTGTTTATAGTCTTAGATGGGAGTACATTAAAAAGATGAATAGCATGTCCCTAGAATGAGAAAGGAAGAAATGAATAGCTTAACATAAACTTGACCATGTCCAACAAGGTCTTGTTTCTTCTCTCTGAAACACCATTTTTTTGTGGCATTCCAAGTGTGTGAGTTGGGATAGAATACCATGCTCCAGCATGAAATATTTGAATTCTAAATCCAAATAATCTCCACCTTGACCTGATCGAAGTATTTTAAGCGTCTTACCTAACTAATTCTTAGCCTTAGCTTTGAAGTCCTTAAACTTGCCAAAGGTTTCTGACTCCCTAAGCATTAGGTAAGTATGACCATATCTAGAGTAATTTTTAATGAAAGTGGCAAAGTACTCATAAACATCTCTAGCCTATACATTAATTGGACCACACACATCATTGTGTACACGGTATAATGGTTCTTTGGATCTATTTCCTTTCCCTGAGATATGGTGTTTGATCATTTTCCCTTCTAGACAGGATTCATAATTCAGAAGAGTTCTAACAGTTAGTTCTCAATGATCCAACTTTTGTTAACCAGTTTATTCTGTCTAGACTAATATGACCTAGTATTAGATGTCATATATATGTGTCATCATCTTTTGAAGTTTTTGTCTTTTGTTACCTTTTGGTTTAGGTACTTTAAATAACTCAGAGTTATTTAGTGATCGTTCATTTGCCTTGAGCATATACAATCTGTTTGTTTGTTCCACATCACAAATCTTGAAACCATTCTTTGAAATAAAAATCACATTATTATTAAAGAAACTAATGTTCTAAAAAAACAGGAATAAAATAAACATTATTCAAAATAAGAAAATTGTTCACAAAATATGAACAGACTGTTTCCAATGCTCTTGCTGACACGAGTGCTCCACTTCCAACTCGCATAGTCACCTCGCCATCAGCATGTTCCCTTGATGACTCAAGTATATGCATTCAATGACCCAGGATGACATATCGTCTTCAACTACACAAGCTTCAAGTACAAACAAATCCGATTTACCTTTCTTTTGCAGCTCAGTAAGATACTTTTTATAATTTTTCTTCCAATGACCTTCAACTCCGCAGTGGAAACACTTTCCCTTTGGTTCCTTCTTTTTGGAGTTTTGTCATTCTTGTTCTCCTTGACTTTTGGTGCCTTCTTGCCTTTCTTGGACTTCTTGCCCTTACTCTTTTCATTGTCATTGTTCTTCTTCCTCTTCTTGGTTTTATCCTTAGAGGATGAAAGCTTCTCCTCTGTGACATTTTCCTCTGCCTCTGTAGTTATTGTTTTGTTAAGAGACTCAAATGTCTGCAGTTCATTCAACAACTAGGTCATGTTGAACTCCAACTTATTCATAATATAGTTGGTTGTGAATGTAGAGAAAGCAAGAGTGAGCGATTCAAGTATGATGCTTACTTGAGTATACTCATCAATGACAACTCCGTGTATTTATGCTTCATGCATCACGTTAATCATGCTTAAGACATGTTCACACACAAAAACACCTTTCTTCATCTTAGTATTCATGTAGGTTCTAGTAGCCTTGTGTCTACTTTAATCAGATTGCTACCCAAACATGGCCAACAGAGATTCCATTATCTCAAAAGAAATCTCCATGGGTTCATGCTTTGTTCTCAGAACATCATTCATGCTCACAAGCATGTAACACTTAGGCTTGTTTTTGGATAAATCTAGGCATCATATTTTTCCCGAACATATTTCGAGGAAGTGGCAGCGGGCTCTTCAGGACATTCCTTTGTTAGGACAAATTTATGGTTCTTACAGATCAACATAAAATTTAGATTTGACTTTCATCTTATAAAAATATCTCAATTAAGTTTTTCAAGTGAAAGTAAAGCAGTAATAGGATTGCCCACGTTTGACATTACTAAAAGAAATAACATAAAAAAATATTATGATTGAAAATAAATATCAATAAATTCAAAAAGTAAACATGACACATGAATGCAACAATTAAAACATATAAACTTAGCATTTATTATTCCACGATAAAACTACCCGACAATTAAAGTGTCACCTTAGGGTCGGTTAAGTTAATTTCAGACAACTTATAAGACACACTTATCTTTATTATTTAAAACTCAAAATAACTCATATTTTCTCTTTTAAAAATAAAGTATCGCTTGTTTGGTCAAGATACAATTATCCACTAAAAAAGCTTAATTGTATCTTTGTATGTGTAACCCATTATTTCAGAATTTGTGACTTAACTTAGAGAGTGCCGCCTTATTGTGGGTCTGTCAAACCTAAAATATATCATTCTTTCCTATCTTCGTGAGAAGCCAACATTGAGTGTGCGAGGTGTAGGAGTTGTCGCGTATGGGCGCGTGGGTGTAGGGTCTGGCACGTGTGGGCACTAGGCAGGCGCAAGGCCTGGGGCGCTGGACGTGGGGCTCATGGGGCTCTTGTCGTGTGCCTTAGCTGCATGGCTCGGGTCCCTCATCTTTGTGACCAAAATTTTTACAACCAAAATTAAAAAATTCTTATGCCCCATATGGCTTACACAAGATCTAAGAAATATTAAAATCAATTCCTAACCCAATAGTACCATATAATTAACTATCCATCATTCAACCATAAATTCAAAAAATATAACCATCCATTCAATATACATATCAACATAAATATATAAAAATGCAAGAAACTCACACTACATTAAATGTATACATATATGTAGACTACTCTGGTACCAAATGTTGGTATTAAATAGAATAAAATCAGGGATGCAGCTGAAGGTGGGGAGGGGGGATTTTTAAAAAAATATTAATATCGGTAAGGATCAATACATATATCTATACATCAAATCAACACACACAAGGAAAAAGAGATTACCTCTTGGAGTCTATCAAGATTCCTTGAGCCTTTTAGTATAATCAACGATCTTCCTATCCAATGAATCTCACACCTTAGCTTTTCAAGTTATTCCTCTAACACACAAGGACGTCTGTGGGCACGTAGGATTCACAAGTTGATTATTTAGGCTCTCTAGATATTTTCAACACATATGATCTAAAGAGTTTAGAGAAGAGGGAAGGCTTGTAGAGAGTTCTAGAATTTTTAGGCCTATAAATTATATCGACAATTTTCTGAGAGAGTCTGATAACAACATTAACAACTGGTTAAAAGAATCACTTCTTCTTAGGTTTATAAAGATAAATAAAAATATTGACACAGTTTTTCGCCAACAGGGTATTTAAGAAATAATAAGGTTGATTAGTGCTTAATAATAAACCAAAATATGAAATGAATTCACAAGAACACAAATATTTTTACGTGGTTCACTAGTTAAAATCTACCTAGTCCACGAATCTATATTATTGTTGTTTCTCTCACTATTTTGGCAGAGTTTCAGTATAATAGAATCATCGTCCCTTTTCCTGTCCAATATTCTCAGTATTTATAGAGAAATTCCATGGATAGTTTTGGGTAACCGCGTGAGTCAATCATGGATTTACATATTTATTACATTTAATACAAACAATTCCCATTTAGACTGGGATATGATTTGATCACAAAATAAATGGTCTCCTAATATCTGGAACATTAAACATGACAGGCTGGTCATAAATAATCGTATAAAAGTACCCGAGTCTTTAGGGATCCGCGGGTACCCAATATATTTTAATTATCACGAGCTGGATATCTCTAAGAGCTCGTACTTTGGCAGCCATTTGAATATCATGAGCTCGTGCTTCACAACCTTCATGTCTGTAGCTCGGGTTAAACCCAAGACGCCTAACACCATACGTGCCCATGTGAAACTGAAGTTGCTTATGTGGAAAATAAACAGATATCATTTCCTTGGTTATTTCTCTGTATATTTATTCGCCAGCTGTACCCGAGCTGAGTGAAGGACTCGTGTTGAAATTAGGGTACAACTTTTGCCCCCCAAGTCCCTGCTCGTGGTTCATGTCGTCACCCTCTAGCCTACACAGTAGGGACTTTTAGATTGCAGTTGCATTAAACCATGCCTACCCATTACTCGAGTACTGGACACGTGGTATACCACAATTGGCGTCTGTTCGGGTTTTGAGGTCTGCAATAATTGTCTTGTCACCTCTTTGTCGTCGTTTTGTCTTTTTAACCATGGCCTTTGGATCTTGTACTAACCAAATCGGATGGCCCAAATTAATTTATGTCATTTACGTATAAATAGGGTACGAAATTTTCAGGTTTCACCACCTTTCATTTGAAATTTTTCTATATTTCTGAATCCTTCTTCTTTCTCAGAAAAACCCAAAAATCATTCGTTGCACCCAATTACTCAGGAGTCTTCCAAGAACTTTGCCTTGCAAAGTCACTTCTTTTTATAAAAGAACATACTGTAAGTACCTCGTCTTTTAGTTTTGAAGAAAATTTTCTTTTACTAGTCTTCTTTTTTTTTTCTTTTTTCTTTTCACCATGCTCATCCGCACTTCACCGTAATCAATATTAAGCTATTTCCCAAATGTTTTTAGTAGATAGGCTTCAACTTAGATTTAATGAGTAGGTCCTAAAATATATTTGGAACTATGACATTCATAAAACTGGGTAATTTCTGGGTAAAGCTGGGTAGTCCATGGCGAATTTAGAAAATACCTATTTGTGATATAGAAGATGAAAAGTTTTTAGGGTCCAAACCAGGTTGCTTAGGGGTCACGCTTCTTGGGTGGTTTTGCACTAAACCGCCTCCCAAGGAAAGTAGTGGCCTGATATTCTGACACACAGATCCCTAAATATCAGGGGTCTGTTAGGAAACCGAGGCACGTAATTTAGGGTAGCGCGTGACATCACGCGATGGGGCCGAGGCTAACTTAGCTCGTACATCAAAAGTAAACCATTCCCCCCGTACTTCCGCATCGTAACCTTTAAATCCTCTTAGGTTGCCTACTAATTAGGTCGTTCTGTTCGTTAGGCGAACTGATGGCTCCCAAGAAGAACACACCGAAGAAGAACGCAACCAGCTTGTCCTCTTAGCATAAGAAAAAGGGGAAGGAGGTCACCCCTGAGTCTGCCATTCCCCACTTCGGTCCGGTGGTGGAAAAAGGAGGTAGTGGTTGACCCCAACTCCTACTTCGAGGCGAAAAGAATCGTACCCAAGATCACGACCCAGGGGAGGGTGAACTAGATCATGCTGAGCCACAACATCGAGGTTGAGACCGGAGTTCTCATTGCCTGACCTGCCTTTGAAGGGGAACAGAGCTGCTCTCCTCTCCAGGACGATTTTGCGGCTTAGAGTGATGAACACTTGAAGGCAGGTGCCTTCCTTCCCTTGGACCAATACTTCATAGACTTTTTTGAATTTTGTGAAGTTGGCTCCATTTCAGCTCCCCCTAAATTTTTATGGGCTTTTGGCGGGGCTGAAATACTTGTTTTCGACGCATCAATGGGAGGTCCCCACTCTGGCAGATATATTATATTTCTTTTGCCTCAAAGCCAGCCCAGAACAAAGAAGTCGAGGTGACGGGTTCTACTTTCTCACCAGATTTCCCAATTCTACTCCTGTCATCAAGCTCCCAAGCCACGCTAATGACTATAAAGACTTGTTCTTAATGTTGAACGGGTTCCGAAACTGTGAAAACAGATACTTCAACCATCCTCGTAAGTTCTTTATCCTCTGACCTCAACTCGGGAAATTGTATTCTTTCCAAGATATTTCCCTTGTACATGTATCAACTGAGTTTATTTCTCGTGCAACCATATTTGCGAGGATGGCGAAGTCCGCAACACTTGGGGGTCAGTATGAGAAATTTTCTACGCTGCCCTCAGTGAGAAGGACCATCGCCAGATCGTGAATAATGTCACGATGTTGGCGTGCCAGTTGATTGGCGAAGGCTAGACGTTGGCCTTAAAGACCCGAGCTACCCTCCCGGTAATCCACGAGCTCCCACCCTCTCAAAAAAAAGGCCTTGTCGTCCATCGAAGGCGAGGACGAGGAATAGGACGAAATGCCTCTTTTGCGAAAGATGCAGGTTACCGAGGCTATTTGGGAACCCGATTTAGAGCGAGCTACATCAGGGGCAACAGTCGGCCTCTCCGACCAAGGTAACCCATATTCTTATAGGGAACTAGATAGGGTTGTTGCCGATTTCAGGTTAGTTAGATTTATCCTAAATCATCTCATCCACCGTCATCCTCACAACCCAGACAGTAATATCACCCAGCTCCAGTGTGTAGACCACTTGGTGGTGCGTCATGACAATAGTTACCCTAAGGGCACCATTGTTGTCAATAATACCTTAAATTTTAGGTCTGCCATCTTTGAGGAGTATGGAACCAACCGTAGGACATGGCCTTCTCTGCTCCAGGGCGCCTTTGCCCTTGGATTTAAGCAGTACGTAGATGAGTCCAGCCCCGAGGTAAAACCAGAACCTAAACCTCCTAGGATTCAAGGAATACTAATCGTAGACTCTCCTTCTTCTCCAGTATCCCCAAGGCCAGAGGTCGTGATAATAGACTCCTCCCTTAGCCCGGAGGGTAGGATCTTTATTTATTTTCTTTCTATATGTTTTTTACTTTATTTGAGAACTAATCCCCTCTTGTTCTTTTCATGTGAAGAGATGGAACAAACCGGAGCTCCTGACCTCCATACTGCTTTCCAGACCGGGAAAACCGGCTCGGGCCCTGTCGTGAAGAGGCCCAGATTTATGAAAAAGGCCCCTCCGGCGGCGGGAAATGTCCCAAAATCCCCTGCTAAAGGGAAAGGCACGAGCTCGATAGCCTCGGTGTCTTCCGTTACTGAGAGGAGGATTCCTCCTCCTCCTCCACCTTGGTTCGTGCCTCCTCAGGATCAAGTAATACAAGCTGATCCTCCAACTCCCCCTGCCCCAGCTGTGACCATCCGAATACCTGTAGATCCCCAGGATCTAGAAAAAATCCCTAAAGCCTTTCGGAAAACCTTTACGAGATGGCAAGCCACATGGTGGGGCACACCTATAAGGCTAGCTCGAGTGACTTGAGGAATATCGGGAGCGGAGCTCAGAGAACATCCTAGAGTCAGCCCTGGGGATGAACCTTACAGTAAGTTATCCTTCCTTGGTGACATCTTTCTTTTTATCGCGTCTAAGGATATATCTGACTTGCCTTGTTATTTTCCAGTCTGCCCTGGCTCAATATCGCAGTATATCCTGGGCTAAGGCTAGAAATGATGAGCTCCAAGCCGAAATAAATGCCGCCAAGACTACCCTGATAGCTGCTCAAGAGGGCGAGCAGGCCGCCAAAGCTGCCTTTGCGGCTGCTCAAAATAGCGAGTATGATAGTTTGCTCTCACCTCATCCCAGGAAAGCGAGCAAGCTGGAAAGATTGCCTTGGATGCTCTCCAGGCTCAAACTGCACAACTCTAGGTCAAGGTTGATGAATCCAAAGCAAAAGTGCTCGAGGCCGAGGCCGTAGCCAAAGAAGAGAATGCGGCCTCACTGTCGTCCATGGAAGATATGTTGTACCATTGTTAGGCCTTTAACGAGGATGGGAACTTTTTTTCATGGCTCCCGCGCTGTGGGATCCATACCATTAAAAATTCAAGGCTCGAATCTTGTTAGAACCGTCAGAAATGAGGGATGCTTATGCGGCGGGCGAGCAGGAAGGCGAGGAGGTTACATCCTCAGAGCGACCTGGAGGAGGTCAATGACAATCTTTTTCCTTTTGTTTTTATTTTTTTATATATGTTTGTAAACAATTGCCTTTTCGCTCAGTTCGAGGTTTTTCTCCTCAAGACAATTTTATTTTCAATTTATATATCTAATCTTTTTATCTATTCATCTTTCCTTTATTATATCTCATGTTTATGACTCCTTAGACTTGTACATTCAAGATTTTAGGAATCAATTTTTAGATCAGGATAGATATTTTGAGCTCGGTTATATCCAAACTTTATGCGTTGATCATACCTGTTAAGAATCAGGCCTTAAACCCGATTATATCCGGGATTTTAAATATTTTAAGCTTAGTTCGTGTTAGGTTTATTGATAACGCGAGCTTTAAAAAGCCCTTGATTTTAAATAATTTTCCCAACTTCCAAATTTGTACCTGGGTGTATCCAGTGTTTTAAATGATTAAAACGGAGTTTATGCTCGGTTTATTGACATCTCGAGCTATTAAAAAGCCATTGAATATTCAATTTTCCAAGCTTCTAAGTTTTGGACCTGGTTGTATCCAGGGTTTTAAGTGATTTAAACTTAGTTCATGCTAGGTTTATTGACATCTCGAGCTCTTAAAAGGCCGTCGAATAATCAATTTTCCAAGCTTCTAAGTTTCTGACCTGGTTGTATCTAGGGTAGTTTTGTACCTAGTTGTATCTAGGGTTTTAAGTAATTTAAACTTATCTAGCGATCTTATTCTGATCCACCTCGTGTTATATGCCTCCAAGTAACCAGAATGTAGAGAGTTTCTTGGTTGCTTTTACAAACATCAATACACAAGCTAATACAACCTTAACAAGAAAAATTATTTAAAACCACCTTAACAAGAAAAATCATTTAATAATCCATCTGTTATTTAATTAAATGGCTTTTATAATTAAGCCTTACATGGATGACTGTAGTATTGATAATACTTTTTTAAATGCATGGCATTCTAGGTCCGTGGGACTATCTCCCCATTCAGCCGAGCTATCTTGAAGGTTCCTTCACGCAAAACTTCCACGATCTGATATGTTCCTTCCCAGTTCAGGCCTAAAACGCCGTCCTTGGGATCCTTATTCGCCATAAAGACCCTTCGGAGAACCAGGTCGCCTAATCCAAAACTACGTCTCTTGACTTTAGAATTAAAGTAACGAGTGCTTTTTTGTTGATAAAGGGTGAGCTGTAATTGTGAATCCTCTTGTTTCTCATCAATCAGGTCGACAAATGCGTTAAGTAATTCATTATTTCATTCCTGGCTAAATGTCTTTTGCCTGTGAGTGGTTACCATAGCTTCGACTAGAAGGACGACCTCACTTCCAAAAGTTAAGGAGAAAGGAGTGTGTCCCGTGGAGGTTCTGTGAGAAGTCAGTGTGTCGGAGCTGTTCGTGCCATACTCCTTTGGCCTCATCTAACCTCTTCTTAAGGCTTGCGTTTAGGGTTTTGTTCATAGCCTCGACCTGCCCATTGGCCTGCAGATATGCTACCGAGGAGAAACTCTTAATAACGCCGTATTTTTCACAGAACTTAGTGAAGAGATCACTGTCGAACTAGGTCCCATTGTCCGACATGATCTTTTTAAGAAGACCAAACAAACATACAATATTCTTCACCACAAAGTCCAGGACTCTCTTTGAAGTGATGGTTGGATAAGGCTCGGCCTCTACCCACTTTGTGAAACAGTCGATTGCCACCACCGCGTAACGAACTCCTCCCTTGCCCATTGGTAGGGACCCTATTAGGTCGATTCCCCACACCGCAAATGGACACAGGGATGAGATCATCGTTAGCTCGACTGGAGTAGCTTGAGAAAATTTGGTGAAGCGCTGGCATTTGTCACATTTCTAAACATATGAGATGGAATCTTTTGTCAAAGTGGGCCAAAAATAGCCCTACCTCAATATTTTCAATGCTAGGTTTTGCCCCCCAACTTGATCTCCACAAAATCCTTCATGCACTTCTTCCAGAATTGTTTTAGCCACCTCAGGCAGAACACACCATAGAAGAGGCAATGAGTTACCACGTCGGTATAATGTACCATCCACTATCACTTACCTCAGAGCTTGATAGAGTACCTTTCTTACATCCTTTCTTTCCTCAGGTAGCCTTCCCATTGTGAGGTAATCCATTAAGGGTCCAAGTCGGTCTTGTGTCAATCATCTCGACCTCTACCATTTTTTCTGTTACGCTCGGACTCTCCAAGAACTCCATTGGCACTACATTCAAAGTCTCAGCTTCCTTGGTGGTGGCAAGCTTTGCCAAAGCGTCAGCATTAGAGTTCTGCTCGTGAGGTATCTGTTCAACAATACTGTACTCAAATTCAGATAGCTCCCCCTTCAGCTTAGCTAGGTAAGCCACCATCTTGGTACCTCGAGCTTGATACTCCCCCAGCACCTGATCAACCATGAGCTGAGAATCGCTATAACACTGGACGGCGTTTTCTTTGAGCTCCTTCGCCACTCTCAGTCCAACCAGTAAGGCCTCATATTTGGCTTCGTTGTTAGATGCTTCGAATCTGAATCTCAGAGTTGTATGGAATCGATGCTCTTCTAGGGAGATTAATATGATCCCAGCTCCTGATCCATTCTCGTTTGATGATCCATCTACAAATATCTTCCACAACTCTTGCACCGATTCCTTCAAAAGCTCCTCTTGAAATATGGTGCATTCTACCACAAAATCAGCAAGGGCCTGACTTTTGATTGAGTTTCGTAGCACGTACAATATCTCGAACAGGCTAAGTTCAACTGCCCATTTCAAAAGACGTCCCGACATTTGAGGTTTTTGCAATACCTGCCTTAAAGGTTGGTCAGTCATGATGTTGATTGAATGGGACTAGAAATAAGGTTGGAGCTTCCTGGAAGCCAATATCAGACAGAATGCCATCTTTTCTATAAGTGGATATCGTGATTCAGCTCCGAGAAGTCTCTTGCTTAGATAATACACCAATTTTTTAGCACGGTCTTCTTCTCGAACTAACACGACACTGACTGCATTTTCTGTTACGACCAAATAAAGGAATAAAAGTTCTCCAGACATAGGCTTAGACAATATTGGGGGCTCGGCCAAGTGCATTTTTAGGTCGAGGAATGCCTGCTCGCACTCCTCAGTCCATTCAAATTTCTTGTTTCCTAAGCTCTCCAACTCAAGGATGGTCCAACTTTCTTTTGCCTTTACCTGCACCACATAGCATCTGTGAGCCGAAGCCCAGCAAAAAAACTCAATATGCTCATAAACAGTAATAACATGTCATCAATTCATAATGTGCATGCCTAGCAATAATATACTTAATCATGCATGCAAAAAAATTCAGATAATGACGGGGGATTCATGATGAGGAATCCTACCCTCCTAAATGGATGACTATCAAGTCAATCCTAATCAGATGAGTAATTTAACACTTTGTGGTTCCGTTAACCATAATGAGTGACTGACGAGCAAGTCACTACGGGGCTCAGCACCCACAGCCATGTGACGACACAGTCACTTGGGCCTCTGGCCCTAGCTCTAATCAGATGAATGACTGATGGATAGTCCCACACTTAAACAGATGAGTGACTATTGAGCAGTCACTATGGGCTCAGCACCCATAGCCATGTGACGAAGCAGTCACCTGGGCCTTCTGGCCCTGGCTTTAAGTGACTAGCCATAGGCTAGACAAGCGCTTTTAGTTTTCATCGAACTTGAGGTCGGTCCGGCATTAATGCTCAAGTTGAGTCATTCAATGGAGATGTTAATTAGATCTAATCTTTGTCAGCTTGTGTTAAACACACCAAGGTCGTTCTTGAATTATTAGTCAATACCATGTGACCAGTGCTAGTACTACTGCCGAACTTGACTAGTGAGTCACAACTTCACAGTTAATACTGACACCATTGCCAATTCTGACTAATTAGTCAATGCCACACACAAGTAAGCAATGCTACCAAGCACATATCATATGTCAAATATCCAAATGTAGGGCATTCAGAATGCTTACTTAACGGTTGCTAGCATAATTATGATCATGCACAAACACAGAGACTCAAGCTCTGATCAATCTCATATTCAACATTCATGGCATGCCCTAATCACATGTTTCCTGTGCATCACAAGCATCACATATTAGGTGCAGTTTTCTTACCTCTGGTTCTAGGGAGAAATAACAATTGAACAATCCTTGAGAATGATCGATCCTTTGATTCCTTAGTGGTCACCTAATCATAACCAATTATAACTTCCATTAATGAAAATCAACAATAAAAGCGTCTTGACCTAAACCTCACTCCCGAAACCCTAATTGTACCCAAATGGTGAGTAGATTCGATCCCGAGCCTTAGGAATTGAAACCCCGAGCCAAAAACCCTCAAGAATGCCCAAAATATGCATCAGGAAAAATAGGGTAGCGCTACAGCACTGCCCCCCCAAGCGCCCTAGCGCTACAACTAGAATGACAAACCCATGGCTAGCGCTGTAGCGCTCCCTTTGGGCGTTGTAGCGCTAGGAGCAGGCAGATCTCCTTGGTTTTTCCCCTCCTTCGAATCCTCCATTTCCAACCTGAAACTCCAACTCCCAAACACCATTTTAAGTCCCAAATGAACCCAAATACCATCTACACATGACCTAGGCATCATAACCTAAGCAACCTTAGCCAAAAACTCCCATTAAAACTCAACTTTTAAACCAAAACCCAACTGAAACTCAAATAGAAAAATAGAGCAAGAACTAAGATTTTAATGGCCAAAAACTCACCTCAATATCAGCTTAGAACCCTCTTCAATGGTGGAACACAACCCTAGATTGTCAAATCTTGGTTCCCTAGCTTGGTTCCTCAAAAGAAGCTTCAAAATCCAACGAGAAATGAAGAGGAAATGATGATCAGTTGAAGAAGGAAGAGGTGCTCTATTTTGGTTAACTTTCACAGCCATCTAATGGCTAATATATATCCTTTAGGGTGAAAAGACTAAAATACCCTTAGGTCATTTCAAATCCCCTTTACAGCCACCAAGGGAAAAATTGTCATTTCCCGCCTATCTTGTTAATCATAATTAACACCCTCAAATTCCCGTTATTCTCAATATTCTCAAATGCTAATAAATCATATCCCATTACCCTTTAATTCCCGGTAATGTTCTAATCCTCAAATCTCCCCGAGCCCCAAAACTAACCCCGTTATGACCAGACCAATAACTTGCATTCAAAGATTGTCTCATGTCAAATGGCTCGAACAAATCCACATATAATGTGGTATTATTCATAATTCTCCAACATGCATGAAAATACATAATTATGCCCTCAACGGGCCAAATTATCAAAATTCCCTAATAATTAAAAATGAACCCATATGCATGCATTTATCATCATATTGTAATATAATTCACATAAACATGCATATAATCATTTAATGGCATAATAAATCAATTATGACCCTCCCGGCCTCCTAATCAAGGTCCTAAACCTTATTAAGGATTTTGGGGCATTAAAAGTTCCCTCTTCCTTTTATCATCAAGATTTTTCCCAATCTTAACAACTCTTGAAGCCTCTTTGTGATCTATACTTACTTCCTTGAGCTCCTCAATGGCCTAGAGCTCTGACCTATCCTCGCCCATTTGTGGGTCAATGTCATCATGTGGGACGACGTCGCTATCCTTTTCTTCTTGAGGTTCTTATGTCCCACAAGTGTCTTCCACTTCTTGGGACTCCTCACCTCTGTCACTTATGGCCATAGCTTGTTGTCCGGGTTGTGATTTTCCCTTCATAAAAATGCTATAGCATTCCCTGGCTGCGAGTTGATCACCTGTGACAGTGCATATCCCCGTAGTTGAGGGAAACTTGATTTCTAGGCGGCGGATAGAGGTTATGGCTTCAAATGCCATTAACGCATGTCGGACCAAAATTGCATTGTACACAGCTGCACAGTCGATCACAACAAACTCGAGTAACTTAGAGAGAGATTGCGAGCCTTCTCCCAATGTTACCACTAATTCAATCATTATGATGGTAGCTGACCCTTTACTAGAAAATTCATACAAAATCATTGAGGTCGCCTTCAATTCTGCTACAGAAAACCCCATATTTTCCAAGGTAGACCTAAAATGCAGATTCACAGAACTCCCTTTATCTACTAGTGTCCTCCGTACTCTTTGATTGGCGAGTTGAACAGTTATGACCAAAGGATCATTGTGTGGAAACTAGACGTGACTAGCATCCTCTTTTGTAAAAATGATTGGTTGTTTTTCTAATCATTGTTGTTTTGATAACCGTTGTTCCGGGACGAACTCCACTCTGTTATGGGATTTTAGTTTGTTAATGTACCTCTTCTAGGCACCTCTGCTCATGCCTGCCAGATGGGGTCCTCCCGAAATTGTGGCTATATCTCCCCCTATTATCGGAGGAGGGTCGTCCTGATTTTCTTGAACTCCTGCTTGATTCATTAGAGCTTCAGGAGCTGACGGAGGGTTTTGTTCAGTGGGCTGACTAGGGACCACGTGATTTCGGGTGTATTGGGCCAAAGGCGCTGCCCTGATAAGGGTCTCGATCTCATCCTTCAGTTGTCTACAGTCATCAGTGTTATGACCGATATCATTGTGAAATCGGCAGAACTTCGAAGGATCTCTCTTCACTCTTTGGTTTTTCATTGGTTCTGGCTTCTTCCATGGAAGGTGAGTAGAATAGGCTAGGAAGATGCGCTCCCTAGTATTCGTGAGGTTGGTATAGGTTGCGTAAACAGGCTTGAATTTTTCCCCGGAATTATTTTTCTTTGTTCCGCTTTGGTCGCCCTCACCATTTCCCTTCGTCTTGTTAATTCCCCCTTGGTTATTCTAGATAATTGTTTGAGTCGTAGCTGCAACATCCGTTACCGCTCCAATAGGCTGGACAGGGATCTAGCTGGTTCTTACGATAGAAGCTCATGCCTCTTCCAAGTTAACACATCTTTGAGCTCATGCCAAGAACTCTTCCACACTATTAACTCATTTTCTCTGTAATTCTTGCCACAAGTCACCTCCAACAAGGATTCTTGTCCATTTCCATGAGTTTGGAGCTATCATCGGCATCTCTAGCTCGTGCAGCGACATTGGCAAACCTACATAGATATGCCTTCAACGGTTCGCCAGGTTATTGATTTACATTAGCCAATGAATCATCCTTAATTCGAGCTGTCTGGGAAGCCCTAAATGCTCTCTTGAAATTAGCAGAAAACTTCTTCCACGAGCTAATAGAATGCCTCTTTTATTGTGTAAACCACTGCCTGGCTGGCCCAATCAGAGTTAAGGGGAATAAAATGCACCTTAGATCGGGTTCGACGTTGTGGGCCATCATCATGGTCTTAAACATCCCGAGGTGATTAAACGGATCCCCACCTCCGTTAAACTTTGACAAGTGTGGCATTCTGAAGCCCACCGAATATGTGACCGCCGAAATATTTGGAGCGAAAAGCTCGAGCTCATCCTCTGAGTCACAATCGTCTTTGTCTTTTTCAGATAAAAGCATCTTCATTTGCTCCTCCATCTGAGCTAACCTCTCGAGGGTTTGGTCCCTATTCCCTAGGTTATTTTGGGGCTGTTCAATAGCTCCCATCCTATCGTACGTGTTTGATGGGTTGTTGTCCCTCCAAGCTCGAGCATTGTTTGGTGGGGCATTGTAACGACCAAAAAATTACTAATAAGGCTTAAGGGCCTTGATGACGGGATTTATTGGTAAATGATAGGAACACTCAAGGAATTAGCTGGAATTGGGAGCAAATGACTAGTATACCCTTAGTTGACTAAAGGATTAAGTGTTATGTGGGAGGGAAATTTGGTCTTTTTCAAAAGGAGATAAACTCAGATTTAGTAGGAATAAAACATAAAGGAGTAGAACCTCCATGCTCCTTCTCTTTCACGTATTCCTCTCTCTCACTCTCTCCTTGATGAACTGTGAAGCTAAGGGTCTAATAGATGCATAAACAAAGCTTGGGATTGAAGAGAAATTGAAGGAAAGGGAAGGTTGGAATTGCTGAAGGAAGTTGGGGTCTTGGAAGGGGAAACTAGAGGGAACTTATGTTGGGAAGTCTGGGAGTCTAAACTAATGAATTGGAGGATTGAAACTGAGGATTAGCTACCATGGAGGTAAGGTTTCAAGCCTTTGAGTTTACTGAGTGTTAGTTGAGTTTTATTTCTGAATTTGGGTTTTGGGATGGAGTTTTAAGGACTTAAGCTTGGGAATCTGAGGATTTAAAGCTTGGAATAGTATTGGAGGCAACTTAGGGCGAATCCCTCTAAGATAAGGATTTCTTTAATGTTCTGAGAAGTATTTTGGTTTTTAGTTAGGGTTCTTGAGCTTCAAAGCTCAAATTTTGATTTTTGTGTTTGGTGAGGAAAGCTAAGCTTTGATGTTATTGAGTTGTTTGGGATGAGCTATAGTGATTTATGTGGTTAATTTTGGGTTTGGAGGTCTTGAGGGATGGATTTTTAGAGCTTTGGCTCGAGAAAATTCGGAGAGCAAACCCAGAAATTTGTAGGTCGGGTTGCAGCGCTGTAGTGCTAGGTGGGGAGTGCTACACTGCTTTTCTAGGGGGCTTTTTGGTTCTGTTTGTAGCGCTGTAGCGCCCTATAGGTAGAACTATAGCGCTACCCTGCCTCTAGCACTTGGTTTTTAGGCACTTTTTAGGGTTTTGTTTGGGGGCTCGGGGGGACGGTTTCACCACTTCGTTTGGTGGAATTAGAGGTCTCGAGAGCGTGAGTTTGGTCTTGGGATTGTCCTTTGAAATTTAAAAGTACCATTTATGGATTGTGACTAGGTTTGTCACCAAGGCTCGGAGCTAAGGATCGTGCTTAGAATTGCTTCACTTTCTCCGCTCGAAAATTAAAGGCAAGAAAACTACACCCTTTTATGTGGATAAGTTGGGACTAAGAGTTCCCTATATTTGTATGCAATATTGTTGGATTATGCCATGTAAGTATGAGATAAACGACCTAAGAGTGCCGGAGTTAATATTGGCGCACAAGGACGCGGCTCGGCCACTGGTAGCTGA
Organism: Humulus lupulus; assembly: GCF_963169125.1. Lineage (NCBI taxonomy): Eukaryota > Viridiplantae > Streptophyta > Magnoliopsida > Rosales > Cannabaceae > Humulus > Humulus lupulus. Next base: position 141,089,341 of record NC_084800.1, on the reverse strand, counting down.
GGTTAATTAAATAATCACTAAGCATGGCCTAAGCGAGCCAGAGTCAGTGAGTTGAACACTGGGCTCGGCCTAAGTGAATCGAGGACAGTAACTTTAACTGAAGGTGCGGCCTAAGGGCGTCGACCCTGTATATTGTATGATATGTTTACTGTGGTTAATTTGATGAATATGACATGTTGAATACTTGGATAATAGATTGTTGATTTGTCAACTGTTATCACTGATTATGTGAATGCTATGGACTGCTGAGTGTTTGGTGATGTTTTATAAATTACTAATTATCGTTATTTGTTGTGCTATGATTTTATGGTTTTCTTGCTGGGCCTTGGCTCACGGGTGCTACGTGGTGCAGATAAAGGCAAAGGTATGATGGATCAATCATGAGTTGGAGAGCTCTGGGGGTGAGGTGTACATTGTCAGCTACTCGGCCTCCACGGTCGAGGGATTGTACAGGGACAAAAACCTAAAATGTATATTTTGCCATTAGAGTGGCCTCGATTGTTCATAACTTTTGGAAATGTTTTAAATATGTTCTTTAAACCCTGTTTTTGGGATCCCGTGTACTAAACATTTATTTTAATGAAAATTATCTGCTTATGACCAAAATATTTTAAACCTAACTTGTTTATGATTTTAGGATCACATTTTTGTTTAAATTACTTGATTAGCAAGTCCTGCACTATTTTAAAAACAGAGTGTAACGGTCTTGGTTATCTAGGGTGTTATAACTTGGTATCAGAGCGGTCTAGGTTTAAGGGATCCTAAAGACTGGCTAGACATGTATACTTTCCGCTAAAGACAAGCTCAACTTAGGGTTTTGTAATTGAATATATGAGATTATATGCTTAATTGCTTGAATGAAATATGAATGCATTAATTTGTATGTTTAATAGGGAGCATGAGATTATGATAGAACCTGGCCCTTGACTATTGTGTGATGAAATTGAGGTGTGCTTATTAGCATTGCTATTGTATGTGGATGAATATTTGGATAATGGTTTGTTTACTGATTGTATGTGGTGAGTTGTTTAAATTGAAACTATATGTTGTACCTGTTTATTAGTATATGGAAGGCATGGTAACTGTGAATGTACTTGGTAGTAATGAAACTTGATAAATAAATGCATAGTATTGTAGATTGGTATTTATTATGCTTTATGTGTGCATGATTATTGTGGTTGTTTGGGCCTGGCCGTGGGATAGTTCTAGGTATGAACATCAGGGCTGAGGGGTTTAGTCGATGATGGCGGATGAATTCAGATTTTTTGTTCTTAAGATGGTTAAGTGGACCTGGTATTGTTATAGTGAGGGTTGCAAATGATAGCTAGGGTTGGAATCCTCCATCTGCCCCTAAATTTCGCAGCAGACATTCGCTGGTACGTGGGTGAAGCTGTGAGGTCTGATAGAGAAGATTAGATGGGTAAAACAGTGGGTTTTGCTGGGGAACGAGATGCCTTGTGTATATTGACAGTAGAGGCACCAGTGCTGGTTTAACTTGAAGATATACACAGATAAGAGTATTGTATGGAAGATTTAGAAGGTATTACCCTCTGGTTTTGAGGAGGGTTTGGACTTGCCTAAGAATTTGTCAGTGGATGAGCATAGCTAACCTCGTTCTTGATTATATGAAGATGATCGATGGTGACAGAGTGGTTGCGTTAAGTAGATGTGGCAGAAGGATGATCGGAAGTGGTACTCAGACCCAAAAGGTTGTCATAACTGGTTGAGAGGAATTCAAGCAGTGATTTAATAAAGAGATTATAAAGACGTAGTCTAAGCTGTGGAGACTAATGAGTTTGTGAACTTGGTTTAGAATGGTAAAGCAATGACAGAGTATGTCAACAAGTTTGGAGAGTTAGTCAATCCACTTTGGAAGTGGATACAAGCAGATGTAGCCAAGAATGATGACTCATTTAAGGATTAAACTCTAGGATGGCCCAGAGCATCAGGGCCGCTCCAGCGCACGAGATGTTTATTTGTGCTTGGACAACAGGGAGGGCCATGTTACTTAAAGTATACGGAATGAGGTATAGAGCGTGAATGCCGTAGGGCAAGAAATGCAAATGATGGTATTCCCATTGGTGGGAATTAGTAAAGACAGATTCTCGGTAATTAGAATAAAAGGACCCCTGACAGTTTTATGGCTCCTGGTTCTAACAGGAAGGGGTTAGGTTTACAGGTTAGCCGCTAGGACAGTGTTGAGACCTAGTAAAGTTATTTAGTATCCATCAGAAGCAGGAGACGCCATCTGGAAAGACGTCAGGTGAGGGCATGTTATCTACATGGAATGGTTCAGTACGTCAGGTCGGACTAGGGATTGCCCGGGATTAGAGAAAGGAAGATTGGAATGCCATGTTACACTCGAAGCCCAAGGATAGTTCCTCGAAGGTAACCAGTTGACTTATAATCTTCATTCTTGGTTATGTAAAAGTTGAAAGAGTTCGGTGTTGTGCATCTCCCAGGAGAGATTCATATATGAAGTTTATGTCTCAAGACTATTGTATGAGGGGCTTGAGATGGTAGTTCACGTTGAGGATGAATTAGAAACTTCTAAAGAAGAGTTGGAATACAAGTAGTAAAGGGGGTTCATAGTGAAAGTAATTGAGCTCGCCTCATGAACGCCTTGATAGGGGCCCGGGTGAGAGTTAATTTTTTAGATAAGAGAGAACCATGGATTGTAGGGGGCATCACTCAAAGTACATTAGTGGGACTGAATGGAAACTGAGCTGGTCAGTAAAGATTCAAATGGGTATGTAAGGGGTGATTGGGTACGCTTTAGAATTGGGTTATGGACAGACTCGGTATCAGGGACACTATGAAGAATGGTATTAGTTTGGCAAAAAGAATTAATGGTTCAGTGGAAATTTTTTTGACTTGGGAATGGATTAGATGGAGCATCATATCGTAGGATTCGTTGACATTGCCTGTTAGGGATGAAGAGTTTAAATGCTCGGTTACAAGACAGGACAATGTCTTCAAGAATTGATCTTCAATCTGGTTATTACTAGCTGAGGATCAATGAAAGAGACATTTTAAGAGTTATTACTTGTACCCGGTGGGGTGTGATGGATTATTAGTAAAGGTTCTTAACTGACTTAAGCTTCAACAACACAGGTAAGTTCAACAACCAGAGAGTGCAGGAGCAGTTTGGATGAGGCACCTTCAAGTTTGTTAGAGATGCGTTGATCTACTTCACAGTTAGAAGCAGAATATGGACGACTACTACACTGATGATACTAAGACTGAAGCAGCAGGGTCACAGATAAGGTTCTAGAAGATATTAGCCCCATTTCTTCAAGGGTATTCAAGGTTATGCTATAGGAAGAAAAGGGGTCAAGTATGAAGAAACTCTGTCAGAAGCCATTAAGAAATTAGTGAAGAACATCTAAGAGATAAGAAGCACAAGGAGACCAGTGAACATGTCATCTATTACATACGTATCTTCAAAGGCAGCTATACCAGAGATTAGAATGACAGAAGAACTTAAGGTTAGACTGAATGGGTGATTTTGTATCAGATTTTCAAAGGACAGAATGAGGATTGGTTAGCACTTTGATATAGGAATCTGTATGTCGTGGATGGGTAATACGAAGGATCTTATTTTTGTTAAGACATGAAACTGTAAGCGGTGAATCAAAGGCTGACACGCGCCCAATTATAGACTAATGAGATGATGGTTTATGCCTCGCCGGAGGTGAAAGAATAGGAACGTGGTCGGTATACATGGAACATTAAGTTAACGATTAATGCATAACGTAAGGAATTTGAGTGTTTGATCATTTATAAGAAAGATAACCCTGAGACCAAGATTTGGTGAGACACAATGGGTGATTCATGTTAGAAACCCTTGATTGCACAAGGAAAAAATTCAATTAGGAGCAGATCTTCTACTTGAGAAGATTTGTTTCAGTTGGATAGGACGCCACGGATTATGGTAAGGTCAGGCAAGGTAACAATTGTGATTGTTGTCGCATCTGTGATTGGTATGGACAGATGTATCGTCCCAAATCTGCTAATGAGGTTCACGACCTTGATTAGTGGGCCGGGAGGGCAATAATTGATTTAATTATGATATTATGTGGATTTGGTAATTATATGATTGGGCATGCATGATTGTGTGTATTAATATGCATGTGGGCCCATTTCCGTGAATAAGGGCGTGTTTGTAATTTTGGCCCGTTGGGGGGCATAAATGTAAATATTCATGTGTTGTGAGTGAGACCCTAGTTTTATGGGGATATATCTAAGATGTGTGATTTGAGACGATCCTCGGGAGCTGTTTGGCTAGAAAGTCACAACGGGGTTGAATACCCGACTCGGGGCGAGTCGTGGGGTATTTCGGACATTAGACGTTTTATGGGGTTATCGGGTATGGAAATAAATATTTTGAGATATATTTGAAGATAGAATGTTTAGGAAGGAATATCGGGGAAATTTATCATTTTGTCTCGGGGACTTAACGGGATTTGGTAAATGACTAATTGCCCTTGGGGTTACTTAGGGGTTAAGGATAGGCTTAAGGGGCAAAAGGGTAAATTGGCTTTAGGAATGGATAAACTTGGCTGAGGAGAAGTCATCCACATTTTCCTCACTTAGACATATGCTGGAATCATCTTTGGAAGCTCTAGAGGAAAGGAAAAGCTAAGAGAAGAAGAGGAGGAAGAAAGCTAATTTTCTTGGAAGCAAATGATGAATTCAAAGCTGGACTTTGGGGCTAGAAGCTGGAACATAGAGGACTAATTCAGGGATTTAATCAAGCTCAAAGGTATGTTTTAAACATGATGAGCAAGCTGAAATTCTACTGGTTTTGGTTGTTAGAACTTAGTCATGCATGGATTGGTTTATAGGATTGGTTTTGAATGTTTGATGGGTGTAAGAATTGGTTCATGAGTTTGTTAGAATGTTTAGGCTGTATGGGTGTGAATTCTGGGCTTAATTTTGAGATTGGTTGAAGTTTGTGGTGTGAGATATGGGGTTAAGCTCAGGGAAAACTTGAAGGAAAAGCTGGTTTTTCTGGGTTACAGGTCGAGCTGCGGCCCTAGGAGGGGCATGCCATGGCCTGTGTGAACATGAGGCCTGGGGAAGCCACTGATTTTGGGGTGCACCGTGGTACTTGGCTAAGCATGCCGTGGCCCATGTCTCTTTCCAGAGAGGTGTTTTGCCTTTGTTTTGAGGCAAGCCGCGGTCCTAATTCAAATGTTGGGTGTTTTGTGGGTTTTTGGCTTGGGGAACCCAATTGTTAAGGCTCGGGATGGAATTTATCACCCAAATTGATAGAATTCAAGGTACCAGGGATTAGAATGGTAACTCGAAGTTATTTACTAGAATATAACTTGATTGATGGCTATTGTTGATGCGTTGTGGCTAGGTCTTACTACTCAGGCTCAGGATTAGGATCGTGCTCGGGATTGCTTTGGATTGTCAGCTCGGGACACCAGGTAAGAGAACTGTTTGTACCCGTAGAGCTATGTGGTGTATTGTACCATATGTATTTTTTGTATCTGTTGTGTCATGTATGTGAATTTGACTATTCGGCAAGAGCCGGAAGCGGCAAGAGCCGAGAGCGGCAGAAGCCGAGATCGGCAAGAGCCGGAAGCGGCAAAAGCCGGGAGAGGCAAGAGCCAGAAGTGGTAAGAGCCGGGAGAGGCAAGAGCTGAGTATGGCAAGGGGCCAGGAGCAGCGTTAGCACGTGGAGTGCGAGTTGCCAGGGCGAGATCCTAAAGGATACCTGGGCTATCCTTACGGTGTGGACCACGAACCTAAGGCTTGGTAAAGCACTTGGGACGGCATGGCCGCTATGTGTTTAGCCTGTTGGTTGCTTTAGTATATGTTGTGTTTGTATTGAGCTACTGCGTGAACATACTGTTGTATTACTACATTGTGTGGTTATTGTGCTAATGTTATAATGCATTGCTATATTAATAGGCAGTTATGCTATTGTGCTTTTGAGCTGGTCTAGATGTTGTGTCTTTGAGCATGCTAGTAGGGTCTGGTATTTGTTTGTTGCTCTGATTGAGTATGGTTCGCTGAGATATACTTTTATTGCATGATATGTTTGAAGTTCTCTTGTTGGGCCTTGGCTCACGGGTGCTCTGTGGTGCAGGTAAGAACAAAGAAGCTGGATCTTACAACCATGAGTTGGAGGGCATGGAGCAGTGTGTACATGTTTGGCCTGCCTAGCCACCACGGCTGGGGTACTTTAAGGAACACGTGGTAAATTTTCAATTTTGTCGCCTAGGTCGACTGTATTGTACTTTGGATTGTGACTGCTTTTCAAAACATTGTTTTGGGATCCCAATGTAATATCTTTATGAATTTTAATAAAAGACCAACCCATGTATTTAACATTTATTAAATGGGTCTTTATTTTTATCCGAACACACTTTCTAATCTTAAACCTCGATTAGCGAGCTAATGACACATTTATAAATCACTTAGTAACGGCTCTAAGGAAGTAGGGCATTACAACTTGGTATCAGAGCGTGCCAAGGTTTATGGTTCCTGGAGATTGACCTAACATGTACGCTCGCTACCAGAGACAAGCTCGACTCATGGTTGGTATTAAATTCGATATTTGTTTAACATTTTATGTGAGTTTCTTTATCTTCTAGAATAGGGACCATGATAAAAATGTATGTGATTTGTGGGAATGAGGTTTGGTGATTGATGCATGAGCATTTGGGTTTTGTATCATAGTATGTGTATGTTTTTGTTCTTATGTTGATTGGCTTTGCTATGGCTTAGCGTGGTATAAGAGTACCAGGGCTGGTAGGTCAAGTTGATGGCTGTAAATGGATTTGGAGGTTGTATATCTGAGGCAGGCAGTTGGATCAGGTGGTGTGATTGATGGCGGTTAAGGCTAGAATCATCCACTGGCCCTGGGATTGGCGACAGGTGGATTTTGACATGCAGATAGGATTGTAAAGGCAAAAGGAAGAGACTAGGTGATTGAGACAGTGGGGTTCCATCAGGAAACGCTTCCTTATGAGGGTTGGCACTAATGGCACTAGTTATGACTTAACTTGATGGTGGAAATAGATGGGAATTACTCCATGGAAGGTTTTAGAAAGGTTAACCTCCAGTCTCTGGGGGAGGCGTGGACTCATTTGGAATTGAACAATGGACAAGAATTGTTAGCCTCATCTTCAGCTATATATAAGAGTGAAGGGTAATGATGGAATGGCTTGTACCACCTACATTTCGCAGGAGGATGCCCGAACATGGTGGGAAGTTACATTCCAGACTCGGAATATTCTCATGATGGGTTGGAAGGAAACTCAGACAAGGGTTCAACAAGAGGCTCTATGGTGAAGTAGTTTGGGTTGCTAAGACCAATGAGTTTAGGAACTCGGTAGAATAGTATGACAGTAACAGGGTATGTTAGTGAGCTTTGTTGATCGGCCAAATCTGTGTTTTGTTTGGTACAAATGGATGAGACCCAAAAAGAGCGATCCACTTGAGGGTTGAACCGTGGATGGCCAGTGTGTTAGGATCGCTCTAGTGTAGGAGATTGTTACCTATGTTTGGGCAGTGGGAAGGACCCTTATTATGGAGGATGTAGGAATCGAGACATGGAATAAGAGTGTCGATGGGCAGAAAGCTCGGCCAAAGGTATCATCATTTGTGGAAGCGAGTAGGAGTAGAGGCCTAGTAACCAGGAAAGAAAGATTTTTTATGGTTCTATTACTCCTAGTCCTTACAGGAGAGTTCATGGTGTTCCAGGCAGTCGTCAAGACGACGGTGAAGTCTGGATAGGTTACATGGTATGCGCTGGGCGTAGGAGACAACATGCGAGTGAGGGATGGGTGAAGGCATGGTATTGATGAGAAATCATAGGGCTTATCAAGGAGAGTTTCCTGAAGACATGAGAGAGAAGAATTAAAGAATACAGATAACTCTACCCTAGCTCGAGTGAACATTTTGATGTGGTTAGAGTCCAAGGTTGGTCCTTAGAGGCGACAGGTTGGTTTTCTAGTTCTTGTTTCTGCCTATAAACTGGATTGATTAAGGTGGTTTTGTGAGGAATATGAGGTGATCTTGAATGTAGATTTGCTGGTTAAATAAGGGACAGCCATGGATTGAAAAGGAAGATGGTGACTTCTGAGGTTAAGAGGAAAGGGTCGGGTTACAGTTGTTGGGTGCCTAGTTTCTGAGAAAGATGTCATTGAGGTTATATCAGATAGAATGGACAAACACTGGATCGATGGATAAGGTTTCAGGTGGGTTCATAAGGATCCAGTGAGATAATTGTCACACTTGGGGAAAAGTGCATGTAATGGAATTAAGGCTGAGATAGAAGCGGTATCTGAGACATTATGAAGTATAGATTCAACTCAGCGAGAAGAATTAAGGTTTGGTTGAGGAAGTGTTTGACTTAAGGATTGATTATACGGAGCATTTTATTATGGGACACGACAATCCAGTTTGACAAGAAAAGGGGCCAAGTCTACGGGGATCGGATAATTTTTTCAAGAATTACCCTGATAAGGTTTAAGAGGCGTTCCAAGAATTTCCACTTGCACTAAGTAGAATATGGTGGAGCTTTAATAAAGGTTTCTAGTTGACCAATGCATCAGTGACTCAGGTAAGTTCGTTAAGTAGAGAGTATGAGGATAATGTTGATGAGTCATATCCAGATAGATCAAGGATGTTTCAGACTACTCCCAGCTAGAAGCAGAACACGAATAACACCCTTATTGATTGTACCAAGGGAGACAAGTTCTGATTTCTCCGTAAGATTTTCAGAGTCATGTTATGGAAGTTAATGAGATTAAGTATAATGTGATTAAGATTGAAACCTTAAGGGAATTACCAAAGGAACACCTTAGGGGACGAAGACTATAGTGAAACTAGAGGGACACATCTTTCTCTGTATGAGGCATGTTCGAGGACATCCATACTTGACCGGGGTAACATGGGGACATAAAGTTGATTTGAACGAAGGGCTCCATACCAGATTTTCAGAAGTTGGTATAAGGATTGACTAACATATCACGGTATTAAAGTTTGTACGTTTGGACTAGTACAGTAGAACGATGCAAGAGACATCATCTTTGTCTAGAATATGGAGTTCCGGTGCAGCATGTTATGAGTTAAGATGCGTTATGTGTACCTGAAAAAAGTGATTGTTTGCACCTCATAGTGGATGGTAAGCTGAAAGTTATACTTATTAACTATGGTTAGAATGAAGTAAGGACTGAGTTTGGTTTGGAACTTGCAGTTGATCATGGGCGAGTATATTCTTATGAATGAACAGTGAGACACAGAAAGAGGATCTTGTAGGAAAAGTTAAGAATCCTATCGTTTTGAAATAAATGAGTTAAACTATGCAGGTCAGATGAGCAATCTGAAAGATACTGACATTGAGGGAAAGATGCGAAATGAATCTTAAGTCACCCTTACAGTTATTACATCCAAGAGGTTGAATGGATGCTGAAGCTACACTTTGTATATCGGAGGGCGCACGACATAGTCGTTTAGTGAATAAAAGCTATCAATCTGAGGCCAAAAGGGCTATTATAATTCTAGTGTATCCTGGAGTTAATATTAAAAGGAAATGATTGTGAACCTAAGGCATGGACCATCTTGGGTAATAGATAAGGTAAGGAATTACAAAAGTTGTGATTGGACCTACTGGATTGGCACCATGGTTGGTGTGAGTGAGGTATCACAAGAGATAATGGGTACGAGATGAGAATGTACGTCTCCATTGGACACCAAGGGTAATAGTGTTAGATGAGAACCCATGGACTTCCAAGTTCTGAAAAGAGGAGGTTGTCGAATGATTCCGAGTAAGATGTTGTGAGACAGGGAACAAGAAGTACTTACTTCGAACAGTGACCAAAGGGACAGGAAGTACCCTACACTAGGAATGGCTCGAGAACTGATGAAATTATTAAGAAACGTTAAGGTTAGAAGTGTCTGCGTTATTACAAGGACATGAGAATACGCAAGTCTAGTTATAGGAACGTAGAGTTCCGAGAGCATGAACTTTGTGTCCTCTGGGTGTTATGAACTAACAAGAGTATGGTAGTTCGAGATGAAAGAGGAGCTGATTTTTGTTTGTGGAATCCTAGTAGGGATTAGGCAAGGGGCCTACAGTTTGGCCCTACCCCAGTGTGGTAGAGGCTTACGAAATATTGCTGGTGCCAAATTCGAAGAAAGAAGGTCTTACGGATTAAGACTATTGTTCTTGTGAGAATGTTGCAAGTAGTGACCAAGTAAAGACCTGAATCTAGGGTTATGATCAAGTTTGTGGGATTAATGTTCCAATCTGTGAGAATAAATTTCGAGGATGAAATTCTGATAAGGAGGGGATAGTTGTAGCGTCCCGAATTTGCTAATCAGGTTTAGGACCTTGATTAATGTGCCAGGAGGGCAATAATTGATTTAATTATGATATTATGTGGATTTCATAATTATGTGATTGGACATGCATGATTGTGTGTATTAATATGCATGTGGGCCCATTTCCATGAATGGGGGCGTGTTTGTAATTTTGGCCCGTTAGGGGGCATAAATGTAAATATGCATGTGTTGTGAGTGAGACCCTAGTGTTATGGGGATATATCTGAGATGTGTGATCTGAGACGATCCTAGGGAGCTGTTTGGCTAGAAAGTCACAACGGGGTTGAATACCCGACTCGGGGCGAGTCGAGGGGTATTTTAGACATTAAACATTTTATGGGGTTATCGGGTTATGGAAATAAATATTTGGATATATATTTGAAGAAAGAATGTTTAGGAAGGAATATCGGAGGAAATTTATCATTTTTCCTCGGGGACTTAACGGGATTCGGTAAATGACTAATTGCCCTTGGGGTTACTTAGGTGTTAAGGATAGGCTTAAGGGGCAATAGGGTAAATTGGCTTTAGGAATGGATAAACTTGGCTGAGGAGAAGTCATCCACGTTTTCCTCACTTAGACATATGCTAGAATCATCTTTGGAAGCTCTAGGGGAAAGGAAAAGCTAAGAGAAGAAAAAGAGGAAGAAAGTTGATTTTCTTGGAAGCAAAGGAGGAATTCAAAGCTGGACTTTGGGGGCTAGAAGCTGGAACTTAGAAGATTAATTCAGGGATTTAATCAAGCTCAAAGGTAAGTTTTAAACTTGATGAGCAAGCTGAAATTCTGCTGGTTTTCGTTGTTAAAACATAGGCATGCATGGATTGGTTTCTAGGATTGGTTTTGAATGTTTGATGGGTGTAATGATTGGTTCATGAGTTTGTTAGAATGTTTAGGCTGTATGGGTATGAATTATGGGCTTAATTATGAGATCGGGTGAAGTTTTGGGTGTGAGATATGGGGTTAATCTCAGGGAAAACTTGAAGGAAAGGCTGGTTTTTCAGAGTTGCAGGTCGAGCCGCGGCCCTAGGAGGGGGATGCCGCGACCCGTGTGCACGCGATGCCTGGGGAAGCCTCTAATTTTGGGGTGCGCCGTGGCGCTTGGCTAAGCATACCGCGGCCCATGTCTCTTTCCAGAGAGTGTTTTACCTCTGTTTTGAGGCAAGCCACGACCCTTAAGGGGTTGGGTCGCGGCCCTAATTCAAGTGTTGGGTGTTTTGTGGGTTTTTGGCTTGGGGAACCCAATTGTTAAGGCTCAGGATGGATTTTATCACCCAGATTGATAGAATTCAAGGTTTCGGGGATTAGAATGGTAATTCGAAGTTATTTACTAAAATAAAACTTGATGGATGGCTATTTTTGATGCGTTGTGGCTAGGTCTTACTGCTCAGGCTCAGGATTAGGATCGTGCTCAAGATCGCTTTGGATTGTCAGCTCGGGACACCAGGGTAGAGAATTGTTTGCACCCGTAGAGCTATGTGGTGTATTGTACCGTATGTATTGTTTGTATCTGTTGTGTCATGTATGTGAATATGACTCTTCGGCAAGAGCCGGAAGCGGCAAGAGCTGGGAGCGGCAAAAGCCAGGATCGACAAGAGCCGGAAGCCGGGAGAGGCAAGAGCCGGGAGTGATAGAAACTGTGAAAGGCAAGAGCCGAGTACGGCAATGGAACCTAGAATTGGTGGTTTTCTGCAGATAGAATGGCAATCTGAAGAATTAATGGTGGTTCTAAGGAATCATGCATTGAATGTACAAATGATTGGGATATTATGAAAAGTATAATCCCTTGATGAAGCAGTCACAGTGATGAATGCTGGATTACAGCTAAGGTGACACGACATAAGACATGGTAAGATAGAAAGCGAGAGGTATTGGTTCTAGGTGAAGGAATGGAAGGCAGTGGGTATTATGGTTCGGTATTGGTTCGGGGGAAAACCAATGAAGCTGTTAGAATTATTAGGCCAGAAGTATATGCCTATCTTAAAGGACATAAGAGTTTGCAAGTTGTACGCTTTGGAACATGAAGTTCCAGGATAAGAGACAAACAAGAAAGAGTATGATATTCTGGGGAAGAAAGGGGAGTTTCGGCTCCCGATTCGGTAAGAGTTCTGAGATTGTACCAAGGTTTAGGCCAAGGGCCTACAAGCTAACCTTACCCTAGTATGGTTGATGGCTTATGAGTATTACTCACATCAATGACAAGATAGAAAAATGATCGTTGATGAGATAAACAGACCCTGGGGTTTCAGCAGAGTTGTTATACAAGGAAGGATTAATGAGATTATAGTTGTAAGAAGAGATTTTATGGAGCAAGACTGTTACTCTAGTAAGAATGTTATTAAAGGACAAAAGGTAAAGGGCTAGACTTTGGAATTATGGCCAGAGGTATGAGATTTATTACCCGATGTGTTCAAATAAATTTCGAGGACGAAATTGTTATAAGGAGGGGATAGTTGTAACGACCCAAAATGACTAATAAGGCTTAAGGGCCTTGATTATTGTGGCGGGAGGGCATAATTTGTATTATGTGAATATATGATTTAATGCATGATTATATGATTACGAGGAAATGATTAAGTGCATGTTTATGAGTATTAAATATGCACGTAGGCCCTGTTTTGCTTATAAGGGCATATTTGTAATTTTTGCTCGTAGAGGGCATAAATGTAATTTTATGTGATTAATTGTCGAGACCATATTGTTATGTGGATATATTTGCAGTTTATGGCTCGAGACGATCCTGGTGAGCGGATTGGCGAAATAGTCACATCGGGAATTTATACCCTGCTCGGGGGAGCCTGGGGGTATTTTGGGAATATGGAAAATATATCAGGGATTATTAGACATTTGGGTAAATAATTGAGAGTTAATTTGATGACGGGATTAATTGGTAAATGATAGTAACACTCAAGGAATTAGCGGGAATCGGGAGCAAATGACTAGTATACCCTTAGTTGACTAAAGGATTAAGTGTTATGTTGGTGGGGTGGGGGGGGGGGGGGGGGGGGCAATTTAGTCTTTTTTAAAAGGAGATATACTCAGATTTAGTAGGAATAAAGCAAAAAGGAGTAGAACCTCTCTGCTCTTTCTCTTTCACGTATTCCTTTCTCTCACTCTGCCCTTGATGAACTGTGAAGCTAAGGGTCTAATAGGTGCATAAACAAAGCTTGGGTTGAAGGGAAATTGAAGGAAAGGGAAGGTTGGAATTGCTGAAGGAAGTTGGGGTATTGGAAGGGGAAACTAGAGGGAACTTATGCTGGGAAGTCTAGGAGTCTAAACTCAAGAATTTGAGGATTGAAGCTGAGGATTAGCTGCCATGGAGGTAAGGTTTCAGGCCTTTGAGTTTACTGAGTTTTAGTTGAGTTTTAATTCTAAATTTGGGTTTTGGGAAGGAGTTTTAAGGACTTAAGCTTGGGAATCTGAGGAGTTAAAGCTTGGAATAGTATTGGAGGCAACTTAGGGTTGAATCCCTCTAAGATAAGGATTTCTTTAATTTTCTGAGAAGTTTTCTGGTTTTTAGTTAGGGTTCTTGAGCTTCAAAGCTCAAATTTTGATTTTTGTGTTTGGTGAGGTTTTTAGCTAAGTTTTGATGTTATTGTGTCGTTTTGGATGAGCTATAGTGATTTATGTGGTGAATTGTGGGTTTGGAGGTCTTGAGGGATGGATTTTTAGAGCTTTGGCTCGGGAAAATTCGAAGAGCAAACCTAGAAATTTGCAGGTCAGGTTACTGCGCTGTAGCGCTAGGTGGGGAGCGCTACGCTGCTTTTCTGGGGGGCTTTTTTGTTCTATTTGTAGCGCTACCCTGCCTCCGGAACTTGGTTTTTAGGAACTTTTTAGGGTTTTGCCTGGGGGCTCGGGGGAACGGTTTTACCACTTTGTTTGGCAGAATTAGAGGTCCCGAGAGCGTGAGTTTGGTCCCGGGAATGTCCTTTGAAATTTAAAAGTACCATTTATGGATTGTGATTAGGTTTGTCTCCAAGGCTCGGAGCTAAGGATCGTGCTCGGAACCACTTCACTTTCTCCACTCAAAATTAAAGGCAAGAATATTGTACCCTTTATGTGGATAAGTTGGGACTAAGAGTTCCTTATATTTGTATGCAAAATTGTATGGTGGATTATGCCATGTAAGTATGAGATAAACGGCCTAAGAGTGCCGGAATTAATATTGGTGCACAAGGACGCGGCTCGGCCACTGGTAGCTGAGGTTAATTAAATATTCACTGAGCTTGGCATAAGTGAGCCAGAGTCAATGGGTTGAACACTGGGCTCGGCCTAAGTGAGCTGAAGACAGTGACTTTAATTGAGGGTGCAGCCTAAGGGCATCGACCCTGTATATTGTATGATATGTTTACTATAGTTAATTTGATGAATATGACATGTTGAATACTTGGATAATAGATTGTTGATTTGTCAACTGTTATCACCGATTATGTGAATGCTATGGACTGCTGAGTGTTTGGTGATGTTTTATAAATTACTGGTTATCGTATTTGTTGTGCTATGATTTTATGGTTTTCTTGCTGGGCCTTGGCTCACAGGTGCTACATGGTGCAGGTAAAGGCAAAGGTATGATGGATCAATCATGAGTCTGAGAGCTCTGGTGGCCAGGTGTACATTGTCAACTGCTCAGCCTCCACGGTCGAGGGATTGTACAGGGACGAAAACCTAAAATGTGTATTTTGCCATTAGAGTGGCCTCGATTGTTCATAACTTTTTGAAATTTTGTAAATATGTTCTTTAAACCCTGTTTTTGGGAACCCATGTACTAAACGTTTATTTTAATGAAAATTATTCGCTTATGACCAAAATCTTTAAAACCTAACTTGTTTATGATTTTGGGATCACATTTTCGTTTAAATGACTTGATTAGCAAGTCCTTCACTATTTTAAACACACAGTGTAACGGTCTTGGTTATCCAGGGCATTACAGGCATTCCCATTATCACGGACTATGGAAGGACCTCCATCTTAACGAGTGTGACTAGCACCCTCATCTCGAGCGTAATTTTTTCTCTGCTAATTCAGGTGATCACGCAGATCAGGCTGTGAATCGTATCGAGGGTGTAGGCCGAGGTGGTATTAGATGTCTAATAGGTGATGGGGGATACCTTGCTGGCAAGGCAATCCTTGTCCCATCAGGGCAAACTAAATTAGCCCACCTCTGTTCTGAATTTTTTCTCTGCTAATTCAGGTGATCACGCAGATCAGGCTGTGAATCGTATCGAGGGTGTAGGCCGAGGTGGTATTAGATGTCTAATAGGTGACGGGGGATGCCTTGCTAGCAAGGCAATCCTTGTCCCATCAGGGCAACCTAAATTAGCCCACCTCTATTCTGCCCCATTATTTCTAGCTCTCTGCCCCATTATTTGTGACGCAGGAGGGTTAGCTGGAACATTTTGTCTCTGTTAGCCTATCCCAGCCCCTCCTCGTGGGTTTCCATGGGTATTTTTAGGTGCGTGTGAAGGAGGCACCGAACTTGGGGTTGCAGTTCTAACCGATCGACTGACGTGTTGATGACCCCTATGAGGGCCACTAGGTTGAGCATTTTGGCGATCTCGCTATAGGCACAGAACTTGGGGTGGCAGTTCTGACTGACTGACTTAGTTTGGATCAGTTATTCATGTGGGACTTATGAGACCCACTTTGCCTCTTTCTGACATTAACATCGGTTGCAAGAGGGGGTAACCGAGCCAAAACCTCCTTAATTTTCCTGTTTTCCTTAGCAAGATGGCTTCTTAACTGCATATTTTCCAACTCAACTGTAGTTAAGTAGTCTAGGTTTGGATTCAGTGGCAATGACGCTGAACTCCCAGTATCGTCACAACCCACCAATTGCTTCCCCAGATGTTGCTGAACTTCAGGGTCGTGCTCATTTGAAACAGTGGTATGATGGGCCTCCTACCCACCAGGCTGTTCTATCTCATTGTCGTGCATTGAGCGAGTGACCACCATGATGAGCTTTTACTGGGATTTTGATGAAAGCACTAATTTCATGCCCTCAATAAAAGCACCAAATTGTTAACGCAGTTTTTCGCCAACAGTGTATTTAAGAAATAATAAGGTTGATTAGTGCTTAAGAATAAACTGAAATATAAAATGAATTCACATGAACACAAATCTTTTTACGTGGTTCAGTGGTTAAAATCCACCTAGTCCACGAGTCTATATTATTGTTGTTTCTCTCTCTATTTTGGCAGAGTTTCAGTATTACAGAATAATCGTCCCTTTTCCTGTCCAATATTCTCAGTATTTATAGAGAAATTCCATGGACAGGTTTGGGTAACCATGTAAGTCAATCACGGATTTACATATTTATTACATTTAATACAAACAAATCCCATTTATACTGGGATATGATTTGATCACAAAATAAATGGTCTCATAATATCTGAGACATTAAATATGATAGGCTGGTCATAAATAATCGTATAAAAGTACCCGAGTCTTTGGGGATCCGCATGTATGCAATATATTTTAATTATCACGAGCTGGATATCTCTCCAAGCTTGTACTTCAGCAGCCATTTGAATATCATGAGCTCGTGCCTCCCAACCTTCATGTCTGTAGCTCGGGTTAAACCTAGGACACCTAACACCACACGTGCCCAGGTGAAACCGGAGTTGCTTATGTCGAAAATAAACAGATATCATTTCCTTGGTTATTTCTCCGTATATTCATTTGTCAGTTGTACCCGAGCTGAGTGAAGGACTCGTGCTGAAATTAGAGTACAATAAAAACAATTTTATTTTTCTTTAAATTTATTAATTCAAACTGATCAATTATAGCCTAATTTAATTATTTATTTAAATAAAATTAATAATTAATAATTAAATATTTAAATAAACAAATAAGTTCAAAGTTTAAATCTCAGTGATAGTGTGGCACCAAAGTGGCACCATTGTATAACCTCCCTAATTTTTCTCATTTGTTTGTTTAATTAATTTTAAGTCAATATATTTATTCCCAAAATTAATATCAATTAATTCAAAATTAACATTATCTTAAAAAGCTATCAATTTGAATCATTTTCTTATAATAAAATAATAATTAACTCTCTCAAATATTAATCCAAACACTAATTAATATTTATTTTAACTAATATAAAGTTTTTCAAATAAATTCTAATTAGTTAAATAATTAATTAATTTATAATCAATTAATTGCACATAATTATCACTTTGCCCCGAAAAATAAATTCCTTTGCAATTTACTCCTTTTCTCCATTAATCTTGTCTGTGACAGCCTTACCCTTGACAGTGTAGGACAGAGGCGACCCGTGGACCATGGACCTATAATACGATGCTCTCATAAACCAGATTATTAATTAAACTCTTTAATTAAATAACCTTATTTATTAATTCTGCTATTACTCCACTATAAATATGGAATTGCACTCCAAGTAATTATAGACTTATATTTACAGAGTTTTTTCATGTAGTTCATTGATGTAATCAATAAATGTAGTTTTGTCTTCCATTTATTAGTTTGCTAATTAGAGATGGTCAAGAATTACCATTTTACCCTTCTAATTACATCTAGTTTCTTAAGTACCATTAATTCACTAGTGAATAATTAATCTATAATCATATTATAAAATTGAGCTCAATAACTATTCAGTCGCAGAATTAACTCTGAAGGGAACCAATATTCGATCCATTAGGAAAGCATGGATTCCTTTATTGTAATATCATGTTTCCAGCCATTCATGATATTGAATCTCCAAAATAAAAGTCACGAGCCTCATTATATCAAGAGACCTTAACGAATGAATCAAAAGATCCAATAAACATAAACATGAATTCAGGATAACTCAAGATTTAGACAAATCTACAAATGATCATCTATTAAGATATGAATTAAATCTTTATGGCAAACGGTAAGTTTATAAAGATAATTAATTCACATCGGTAATCCGAATCTAGATTACTTGCATCCCATATGCAGTAAACCGTACTAGCAACCATTCATTAAAGATTCTGTACTTTAATATGTTGATGATTATTTTATTCATTATATATGACCTTAATTCTCTTGTATGCATACAAGATCATATTCTCATAAATGAATATGGAATTTTATGATATTTATATAACAAACACTCACACATTTTTTACGTGATTTAGTAGTTAAAAATCCACCTAGTCCACGAGTCACTCTTATTAACCTGTTTTGTTCTCATCGTGAAATTATTTATGCAAATTTCACCAAAGTTTCGATATACAGAAAGTCGATCCCCTTTATTGTCCATTTTCCCTTGTATTTATAAGGAATTATGCTTGGATAGTTTTGGGTAATCGTACATATATATGGTAACATGCATTTTTGGGTAACATCCCATTTACATAAATGCATTAATGCCTATTGATTCTATGCCCACAATATCGGGTAATAAATACATAATAATATCTAAGAAATAATAAGCTTATGAGGAATTTCTTAATGTCATGGGTCCTTCAACGTGCTTTACAACCATGCGCACCCGAGCTAGACATTGTCCTTGAGCTGGATGTCGTATGGAGAACACGAACTGTTCAAGATCATCTCTGATGCTTCAAGTAGGTGTCTAGGCGACCTAGATACTTTCTGACTACTGTAACCTAGTGAGGATACCCGTGCTGATCACTCAAGAAGACATGAGATGTCTTATGGATTCCCATCATCTGCTTAACTGCCAACTGTACCCTGAGCTGAGTAATTAAACTCGTATTTTTGGGTACAAAATTTTCCCCCAAGCTCCTACTCGTGCATGGCGTCACTTCTGACACGCACAGTAGAGGATTTTCAACTTCTGTTTTGGGAAATCGTGCCCATCCACCCACTCGAGTATGGGACACGTGTCTTCTTTTCATGGGTGTCTGTTCAGGTTTCGTGTACTGCGATAGTTGTCTTATCAATCCCCTCTTCTTTTTTTGTCTCCGTTAGGTGCATTTAATTCTGGCCATAGGATCTCAAATTGATCTGATCGTGTAGCTTAGATTCGCTCTCGAAGTTTACGTATACATAGGGAAACCAGATCTGAACCTCACGACCCTTTCTTTTCAGCCTTCGCATTTTCTCTTTCTTCTTCGAAAATCTCTCAAACCCTATCTGAAACCCTCAAATTCCCATAACTTTCAGACCTTCTTGTGTAGATTCTTCAATCTGATTCTACTTTCCAATCACTTCGACAATCAAGAACTACTTTGTAAGTATTCACACTTCTGGTTTTTTCTTCACTTTCTTTTTTTCAATAAGTTGTTATGAATTTTTCCAGTATTGTGTTGTTCTTCATTTTTACCTTATTTCGGTCATTGTACGAGTTTAGTGTAGGGTCATGTTTAGGCCAAAAGATAGGGATTTTAGGAATGGTCGTAGAAATTTCCCTAAAAGATTGGTTAGTTTCTGGGTTTTCTGGGTTTGAGTGTGGATGTTTGAGTGTCTGGGTTTGAAGATTTGAAGATTAAAGGGTTTTTAGGTTCAGGCTGCCTTTCAATATACTACTAGGTTTGACATGCGAAAAACTGATTCCTGAAGTATCAGGGATTCCTGAGATAGTGGTGAGTGATCTCTGATCAAGCGTGAATTCATGCGATAGCATCTAATTAGGTTTTAGCCTTGAATGCTAGATTTTTGTTACATCTACCATCAAAGGTAGGTTATATCTCAGGTGGCCTCTAACAAACCAAAAAGAAGAAATTGATCGCGAGTTCGTCTTCCCAGAATAAAGATAGGGAGAAGCAGGTCGACACCGAGAGCCCAATTCCCCACTTCGATCCAGAAGTGGAAAGGCAGGCTGACGTTAGGCCTGATGTCGTTTTCTAGGCCGAGTTCATTGAGTCTTGAATAAGGTCTCAGGACAGGGTAAATAAGATCCTCCTGAGCCATGGGATTGAATTTGGGAGGTCAATCCTTACAGCCTTCCCTCCATTGGAAGGAGAGCAAATCTGCACCCTACTCCAGAACAACTTCGGAGCCTGGAGTGATGAGCACCTGAAGGCAGGTGCTTTTCTTTCCCTAGACCAGTATTTCATAGACTTGTTAAACTACGTCAAACTAGCTCCTTTCCAGCTCCCCCCGAACTCGTGCCGGCTTTTATCAGGGTTAAAATATTTATTTTTGATACATGAGTGGGAGGTTCCCACTCCGACAGATATTTTGTTCTTTTGCTGCCTCAAATCTTGCCCTGGGAAAAAGGACCCAAGTGATGGGTTCTACTACCTCACTCAGTCCCCAACTTCACCTCCTTCATCGATCTCCCAAGCCACCCGAACGACTTCAAGAACGGGTTCTTTATGTCGAATGGGTTCAAAAACTGCAAGAATAGACACTTCAACCATCCTCGTAAGTTTTCAACTCCCTGAACTGTATATCCAAATCCTTCATTATTATTATTTTTTATTGACGATTCTAACTAAGTTGATTTCTCGTGCAATTGTTTACAAGAGGACGAAGAGATCTATAACGTTGAGGGATCAATATGTGACCTTTGCCAAACGCATCGCCCAAGGGAAGGACTAGAAGGCAATTGTAAATGATGCGACAATGGTAAAGTGCAACCTGATCAAGGAAGATTAGACCTTGAGGTTGAGGATTCAAGTTTTGGTTATTGCGAAGGTCAAGGAAGAGGAGGAACAGGAGGAGGTCACACCTCTTGTGCAAAAGAGGCTAGATGAGGTGGCCTTAGAATCGAAGAAAACATGGGGTGAGCTGAGTCGGGGGCAGCGATCGGCATCTCCAATGAAGGTAATAATGATAAGTTTAAGGAATTAAACTAGGCTGCTGCCAAGTTTTCCTTGGCCAAATATAACCCTCATCAGGTCATGAAATGCCACCCCATAGATCCCTACCTAGATGAAACACTTATGCAATGTGTTGACCATCTAGTCATGCAACACGACTTGGTGCTCCTCAAATATACAATTATAGTAGACAATGCCCTTAGGTTTAGGTCCACCATCCTTAACCAATATGGAACTAACCTTTTATTATGGGAAAATCTACGTCGTCACGGTAGTTGTCCTTTGGGGGTCTCTCAGCCCAATTATGATCCTAGTTCGGTAGAGGTACTTGGACCTAATGATCCCTATCCAACAATCCTTCTAGACTCACCCCCACCTCTAGTCATGTTCAAACTAGAGTTCAAGTCCAATGCGGATCAGAATCCGGAGATAGTTATAATCTCCTCCTCTAACTCGGAGGGTAGGGTATCTTTGCAATATTTTACATTGTATTGTCTTTTGATTATATTCTTCAGGTCTAACCCTTTTGCTCGCCTTATTGTAGACAAGAATATGAGTCTTAATGGTGTTTTAAAACCCACTAAAGACAGAACTGATGCTGGGCTCATCTTTAAGAGGCTGCGGACGTCAAAAAAGACCACCTCCGGAATTGGGACCGCCACCGAATCCCCAGTAAAGGACAAAAAATTCCAGCGCGGCCCAAAAGCAGCAACCTACCAAATAGCAAGCCGCTCAAGTAACAACAGTTTTCATGCAAGAGGCTTCTCCCCCTCTTCCTTGTGATTCTGCCCCAACCCATCAAGCCGCACAAGGCGAGGTGGTATAAATCCCTTTTGCACCCCTTCTGATCATACCAATTGTAGCTATCAAAATCTCTGAGGTTTTTTGTGGGAATCTCCAAGAGATGGTGAACCATATGATCAAGCAAAGCAACCAGATGACCCTCAAGGAAATAGAAGCAATTGAGAAGAAGCCCGCTGAAACCGTTCTAACCTCGGCTCTGGGATGAATATGTCTGTAAGTCTTTTACTTATCCCTTTTCTTTTTTACTCCCCTTCTTATCACGATCTAATTCCACTACATTTTTTTCTGTTGCAGTGTTGCCTGGCTCAGATTTGTGGCATTGCTTGCCTTTATGCTGAAAGAGACGAGGCCCGAGCTAAAAGGAACGAGGCCCGAGCTGAAAGGAACGAGGCCTGAGCCGCCTTGTCGACTGCTCTTGAGAATGAGCAAATCGCCAAGGCCCAAGTCGTCGAGGTAATCCAACAAAGGGATCAGCTGCAGGGGAAAATTAATACTCTCAAGCAGGAAGCTTATGTGCATAAAAAGAATGTTTTGAGGCTGAGAAAGCCAAATTTGAGGTCGAGGAAGCGAGGCTGGAGGTCGAGCAGAAAGCCAAAGAGGATGCCGAGAAGGGCAAGGAGGAAATTGCTGAAGCCAAGAGCTCTCTGGAGGAGATGTTCTACCAATGTTGAGCTTTCAACCAGGACAGGGACTTCTACTTCCTGGATTCTGAAATCTAGGGACGTTACCTCCGCAAGTTTTAGGATCGGCTAGCAAAGGAGCCCTCAGAGACCGTGGATACCGCTGCTGCTGCTGGCGAGGAAGCTTAAGGTGGTGATGGAGAGGTGACATCTCATGAGCAAGTTACCGGAGCTCAATGATGTTTCAGGGTGCCCTCTTCATTTTGTCTTCTTTAAATTTTAGATTTTAAATTTGTAACCAGGCTTTTAGAGCCAAGACAATTGCCCTTGGGCTTAAGTTTTTTGTTGTTTGTTTATTTTCTTACCTAATATTGTTCCCCTTCATCTATTGCTTTGTTCATACACATTCTTTTTTTTTTACGAAGTCCTCATGCGTTTGCATAGTTATAGGGGCTATAATTTTTAGGTCTAGATAAATGCCTTATGGCTCAATTAGTTAACTCTAGTCGATGACCTAGTTAAATCCAAGAGTTTTGGTCGTCTAATAGTGTTATACCTGTTGAAACAAGCCTCTGGATCTGGTTATATCCAGGAGTTTGGTCGCCCAATAGCGTAGTACCTGATAGGGATCAGACCTCCAGACCTGGTTACATCTAGGATTTTTTTTACTTTGAATTTTTCTTCACTTAGTTTACATTCTTTGTTTTACTTTGAAAATTTTATCAAATTTTGTTGAATATTTCAAAGATTATGGAAGGTTATATATCCCCCAAACAATCAGAATTTATAAATATTATTGGTCGCTTTTACAAAATAAGCTCGAGATACATTACGAAAAATGACAGCTTTGGTACCTCGTTTAAATTACGCGACAACCTTATATTATTCAAATTCTAAAAAAAAAAATAACAATAGCTTTTATAAATAAGCCTTACAAAAAAGAAGTACTGCTAAAAACATAAAAATCTAACAAAGTCATCCTATTATTGGTAGTATTTCTTGAGGTGTAAAGTGTTCCAGGTCCGTGGGACTAATTCTCCACTTAACTGGGCTAGTTTGAAGGTTCCTTCACGCAAAATTTCCACGATTTGGTGAGTTCCTTCCAAGTTTGGTCCTAACACACCCTCTTTAGGATCTTTGCTAGAAACACCATTCGGAGCACCAAGTCTCCCAGTTTGAGTTTTCGCTCTTTGACCTTCAAGTTAAAGTAATGAGTAATCATTTGCTGATAATGGGGGAGTTGTAATTATGACTCCTCTCATTTTTCCACGATTAGGTCCAGAGATGTGTTGACCAAGCCATGGTTTCGATCCTAATCGAGGGTTTTCTGCCTATGTGATGTCACTAGTGCCTCAATTGGAGCATAGCCTCACTTCCAAAAATTAAAGAGAAGGGAGTGTGCCCTGTGGAGGTGCGATGTGAGGTCTTGTAGGCCCAAAGTACTTGTGGGAGCTGCTCGGTCCATAATCCCTTAGATTTGTGTAGTCGTTTCTTTAAGCTCGACTTTAAGGTTTTATTTATAGCCTCGAACTTCCCATTAGCTTGCGGATCAGCACTAAAGAAATACTCTTGGTTATGTCATACTTCTCACAAAAGTTAGTGAAAAGATCACTATTGAACCGAGTTCTGTTGTCAGACACGATCTTCTTTGGGAGCCCAAAACGGCATATGATGTTCCTCACGATGAAATCCAAACTCTCTTCGAGGTTATGGTCGCCAGAGGCTCGGTCTCGACCCACTTTATAAAGTAGTCGATGGCAACAACTCCATAGAGAACTACTCCTTTTCCATCTGGTAGTGAATCAATCAGATCAATCCCCCATACTGCAAATGGGCAATGAGATCATGGTTAGTTCCATGGGTGCTGCTCGAGCAATTATGCAAAGCGTTGGCACTTATCACACTTTTGGATGTATGAGGCCGAGTCCTTTTTTAGCGTAGATCAAAAATAGCCTTGCCTCAATATCTTTAGAGCCAAGTTTTTCCCATAGCGTGGTCTACACAGGATCCTTCATATATCTCATGTAGGCTAGTTTGTGCTTCCTCGGGCAGAACACACCGCGTGAGGGGTAACGAGTGCCCTCGTTGGTAGAGAATCCCCTCAACTATAACAACCGTGGAACTATATATAACAATTTTCTTGCATCCTTTCGATCATTTGGTAGCTTATCGGTTGTGAGGTATTTTACTATGGGGTTTATCCATATTGGTTTTGTGCCAATCACTCCGACCTTGACTGGTTCTTCTGTTATGCTTGGTTATTCTAAGAAATCCACTGGGACTACGTTTAACGTGTCGGCCTCTTTGGTGGTGGCAAGTCGAGCTAAAGCATCAACATTCAAAATCTGCTCGGGGGGACCTACTCAATGGAGTAGAACTCAAACTCAGACAACTCATTTTTAACCTTGGCTAGATAAGCCGCCATTTTGATACCTCTAGCTTGATACTCCCCAATATTTGATTAAACACGAGCTGGGAATCACTGTAACATTGAATCGCCTTTGCTTTTTGTTCTTTTGCCACTCGTACTCCTGTTAATAGAGCCTCGTACTCTACTTCATTGTTGGATGCTTCAAAACTGAACCTCAGAGCTGTATGGAATCGATGTCCTTCAGGCGAGATCAAAATTATCCCAGCTTTGGATCCGTTCTCATTAAAGGATCCATCAACGAAGAGTTTCCACAATTCTCGCACTGGTTCCCTCATTGGCTCATCATGGAAACATGTGCATTCTGCCATAAAATCAGCGAGTGCTTGACTCTTAATTGTTGTTCGTGGCTTATATAATATCTCAAACTGACTGAGTTTGATGGCCCACTTAAGCAAACATTCTGATGCTTTAGGTTTTTGAAAGACCTGCCTTAAAGGTTAATTGGTTAAGACGTGGATGGTGTGAGATTAGAAATATGGCCTGAGTTTTCTCGAGGCCAAGATCAAGCATAATGCAAGTTTTCTATTAAATGGTATCCAGATTCAGCTCTGAGAAGCCTTTTACTCACGTAGTACACCAGTTTATGCGCTCAATCTTCCTCTCAAATTAATACGACACTGACAACGTTTTCTATCACAACTAGGTATAAGAATAAACATTCCATAGTTGCTGGTTTTGATAATATGGGGGGTTCAACCAGGTGAGTTTTCAAATGCTGAAATGCCTGCTCACATTCTTCGGTTCACACAAACTTTTTGCTTACCCTAAGCAAGTTGTAGAATGGGAGACACTTGTTAGTGGATTTTGAAACGAAGAAGTTTAGGGCCGCCACCTTTCAAGTTAAGCTATGTACTTCTTCAACCTAGGCGAAGGCATTGCTAGTAATGACCTGATCTTTTCTAGGTTCCCCTCTATCCCCCTTGTGTTGACTATGAAGGCAAAAAAAATTCTCGAGGACACCCCAAAGGTGCACTTCTACGGATTTAGCTTCATGTCATATTTCCTTAGCACGCCAAAACATTCCTCCAGGTCAGATACATGGTTGCTAGAATTCTTTGATTTAACGACCATATCATTGACATACACTTCCATGTGTGTCCTGATCTGGTTAACAAACATTTTGTTGACCAGTCGTTGGTATGTTGCATCAAGATTCTTCAACTCGAATGGCATGACCTTGTAGCAATATACATTATGTTTGGTCATGAAGCTGGTGTGCTCTTGGTTTGCAAGGTTCATTACGATCTGGTAATATCCATAATATGATTCCATGAAATACATGAGCTCGTGACTGGCTGTTGCGTCTACCAACTAATCAATTCTAGGAAGTTTAAAACAATCCTTAGGACATGCATTATTGAGGTCGGAGAAGTCAATGCAAGTCTCCACTTTCCATTGGGCTTTGTGACCAAGACATGGTTAGCAATCTAGGTCGGATATTTTGCTTCTCTTATGAACCCACACTTAAGTAAGTGAGCTACTTCTTCTTCTAAAGCTTCTGATTGTTCCTTCCCCAAAATCCTTCATTTATGTACCTTTCTAGGCAAATTCTTGTCTAGATTCAAAGTATGTGTTGACCCTGATTTTGGTCAACTGACACAGAGTCAAAAATGCTTGATGTGGACAGATATATTGAAATGAGAATGATGACAAAAACAAATAAACACACAGGAAATTATAGTGGTTCGGCCCCAGAATCTGGTAATAACCTACGTCCACTTGAGCTGTTATTGATATAAGATTCAAAGGAGTGATCAAAGAACTAGGGTTCAATGAGTTTCATCAACCTCTGAAGAACAAAACAATATACTCAATATGATAGCTCTAATACACTCTCTAATCTCAGATAATTAGAAAGCCAAAAGTCCCTTCCTTGAGCTATCTTTCTCTATTTATAGGCTCAAGGAAGATTACATTAGTTTGTTACAGATATTCTTTCCTAAATAATCGGATACTCAGGAAATCATGGGAGATAATTTCGGATATGATTATAACTGCATAAGATTTTCTCCAAATATAGCGAGTATACGACCAAGATGGTCGTATATAAAGATTGAGCGCTGCGCCACAGACGTCTTTCTGGTCGATGGTCAAACAAGACTTCTGCCAAGTGTCAGCCACGTGTCCAGACATCACTTGCCACATCATCCGTGCCTGTTTTTTGGATAACAGTATGCATCATAACACTTGGATTAATTCCAACCATATCTTCATGTGAACAAGCAAAGACGTACATGCTATTTTGCAAAAACTCAACTAGTTCCTTCTTCCTTTTAGTTCCAAGATTCTTTCCAATCTTTAGGACCCTTGAAGGTATCTCTAGATCAATACTAATTTCCTCAAGCTCCTCCAATGATTGGAGTTCATACCTGTCTTCACCTAATCTCGGATCAATGTCATCTTGTTGGGCAACCTCGTTATCTCTTTCCTGAGGTTCTTCCACCCATGGGCAATTTTCATTTCCCTAGGCTCCTCATTCCCTTCAATGATGACCATCACTTGCTGCCTGGGCTATGATTTTCCCTTCATAACAATCCTATAGTGTTCTCTAGTTGCAAGATGATCTCCTCTTACAGTACATATACCTGAGGCCGAGGGGAACTTCATTGCTAAATGTCGGATTGAGGTGATAGCTTCAAAAGTCATCAGCGCGGGTCTTCCCAAATATGCATTATATGCAATTGGGCAATCGATTACAGCGAACTCAAGCATTTTAGCAACAACTCGCATATTATCCCCTAGTGTCACCACAAGCTCGATCATCGCTATGGTTGTTGTTCCTTCTCCCAAAAATCCATATAGGGTCATCGAGGTCACCTTAAGATCGGCTACAGATAGCTCCATCTTTTCTATGGTAGACCTGAATAGCACGTTTGCAGAGCTCCCATTATCAATTAGTATTCTCCATACCCTTGGATTGGCTAGGTTAATGGTTATCACTAGCGGATCATTATGCAGGAACTGGACATGGCTAGTGTCACCATCATGGGTTTTCAGCTCATGTATGTACCTCTTTTGGGCCCCATTGCTGGTGCCCCCCAGATGAGGTCCCCTGGCAATAATTGATATGTCCCTCCCTTCTATTGGAGGAGGGATGATCTGATTCCTCTGATCTTGTTGAGCCTGGGGTTATTTGAACAGATTTTCCTAAGTTGGTTGAATATTTTGCCCCGCTAGCTAATTGGGAAATACTCTATTTTTGGCATATTGGGCTAACGATCCAGCCCGGATGAAAGTCTCGATCTCATCTTTTGGTTGAGCGTCAGTCATCAGTGTTGTGGCCAATGTTGTTGTGATATCGGCAGAATTTGGCTGGGTCTCTCTTCATCCTCTGGTTCCTCAAGGGCTTCGGTTTGTTCCATGGGAGGCGATTAGAGTTTTCCAAAAAGGCCCGCTCTCATGTATATGTCACGTTGGTATAGACGGTGTATATGGAATTGTACTTTTCTTCGAGCTTCTTCTTTTTAGTGCCATTCTGGACGCCCTCACCATTCCACTTCTACTTAATACCCATTGCCTTGTTATTCTGGGTAGTGGGCTGAGTCTTAGCTACAACATCCGTTACCGCTCCAGCGAGCTGAGCAGGGGTCTGTCTGGTTCCTGCAACAGTGATAAGTGAATTTTAGATTCACTTATTAGTGTCATTTTATATCTAATTTGTAGGTGTCTAGGTTGTTTTGTTTAGTTTTATGCTTGTTTTGTGTATGTGTAGGGTCCAAGGAGAAGTGGTGCGAAGTTCGTACAAAATGGGAGTGAAATGGAGAAAAAATGTGAAATAAGGTTGCAGCCCCTTGTTCTAGCGCTGCAGCCCTGTCCTGAAGAATCAGCGTCCCAAAAATTTGCACAGGCGCTACAGCGCCACCACTAGAGGCCACAACACAATTTCTGACTTGAATTAGGGTTGCAGCGCCACCATCAGGGGTTGCAGCGCCTGACTGTTACAAAGATCTTGTATTTGGCCTTCCAGAAGTGCAGCAACGCCCGTTCGAGGAACAACATCGCCTGGATCTATACGAAAAGTTTAAGTGATTAATTTTGAAGGGCAAAAGAGGTTTTTTGAGGGAATATAAAAGGAAAAACATATTTAGGGTTTTTAATTACATTTTGGAGGAGATTAGACCTGGTATTATACGCTTGGAAAGGAGAACGGAGGCTAGAATTCATCAACATCACCATCATTACATCTAGTTTCTTTCTTCCTCCTTTTATTTTAGTTTTTAATTATGATCACCTGCATTTCTATTGTGTTTAAATTTGTAATGGAGAACTAATCTCCTTTTGTGCCAGAGTACTAGATGGATCTATTTTGATTATTGAATTAAGGTTTCTATTGTTATCTTTATGAAGTTATTTTTGTTTGTTCATATTTTCTTGATTCAATCTTCTCATATTAATGTTTGGCCATCATTATGGTGAATTGAGATCTAGGGTTAATGCTTGAGAACGATAAACTTAGATTGGACATAGGAATATTTGACATAGAGTGATTGTGAGATTGAGAGATTCCTTGAACTCTATGAATTTAACTTAAAAGAATTACTTGCTTAATGACTTCGTGATTAATTAATAGCGAATAGAGATATCATATTGATTAATTGAGATTAATTGCATGTATTCTTGAGAGACATAGATGCATTACATTAGAATTCTGGAGATTTCAAATGAAGAGAACTAATTATGATAATAAAGAAACCATGGTTCATAATTTAAGATAGTGAAATCGTTACTCTAGTACATTTCTCATTCATCTAATCAATTTCCAAGATCATTATCTTCCATTATTTTGTTATTTCATTGTTTATTTTCTTGTTTGAGTTATTTGCTGAATTTTCTAATTAAAATTATAGACTTAAAAAGGTATAGCAATTGGTGAAATTAAATATTTAATCCCTTTGGGTTCGACATCCTTTAAATTAAAACTATATTGCAATACACCGTACACTTGCGGTATAAAAATATGTATCAAGTTTTTGGCGCCGTTTCTGGGGATTAAAATTAATTTTTCTAATATTGAAAGTTTGAGTCTTGATTTTAAATTAGATTCTAATTCGTTTTGTTACTAACGTTATTTTTTGTGCTTGTATTCTCAGTATATGCGAAGGAATAAGAGTTCTACACCTACTGAGCCTTTGAACCATGAAATTGAGCACACACTCCATCAGTTGAGAACTAAGAAAAGAACTGAAGAGCTTAATATGGACAACAATGGGGTGAACAACAACAGTGACAATGGAATCAATAATAATCAACCAGCAGCCGGTAGTGCATGACTTTTGCATGCCCGTTGTGAATGAAAATCTCACTGGAATCGCAAATCTAGCCATTGGTGCCAACAACTTTGAACTGAAACATGCACTAATCAACATGGTGCAACAAAATCAGTTTGGGGGTTTAGCTACTGAAGACACCAACATTCACTTGGCCATATTTCTGGAGGTATGTGCCATAGTGAAGATGAATGACATTACTGACAATGCCATCAGATTGTGTCTCTTTCCCTTCTCCTTGAGGGATAGAGCCAAGAGTTGGTTGCAATCTTTGCAGCCTGGAATAATTACAACATGGGATGAGATGGCAAGAAAGTTCCTGATTAAGTTATTCCCCCCTTCCAAGTCAGCCCAATTACGCAGCGATATTGGGAAATTTTGATAGTTGGAGTAGGAACCATTCTATGAGGCTTGGGAAAGGTTTAAGGACTTATTACAATGTTGCCCACAGCACAGTTATCAAAATTGGATGCAAGTTCAGATTTTTTATCAAGGGTTAAATGCTCCAACACGAACAATAGTTGATGTTGCTGCTGGGGTGCTCTATTAGCCAAGACAGTTGATGAAGCCTTCACTTTGATGGAGGAAATGGCTACCAAGAGTTACCAATGGCTACCAACAGTTACCAGTGGCCTAATGAGAGGTCGGACCCAGTGAGAGTTGCTGGGTTATATGAAGTTGATCAGATAACAACCATGCATGACCAAATTGCTGTTTTACAAACCCAAATGGTTGCTCTGTCAGCGTAGAATAATCCAACTGTTATGGAGAGTGTAGTAGAGACTACTGCAATGCAGGGGCAAGAAATGAGTCCAAAACAAGCCCAGTTTATGGAAAACCGCTCCTTCACCAATAACTATAGAAGCAACAACGTGCCTAATTATTATCATCCAGGATTGCGCAACCATGAAAATTTCTCTTATGCTAATAACAAAAATGTGCTGCAACCACCTCCGAGATTCAATTCTCAATAGCAACAAGAGAAAAAGCAATCATTGGAAGACATTTTGGGCACTTTTATTATGGATTCGAACAAGAGGTTCGGAAAAAATGAAGCAAGACTCGACAATATAGAAATCCATATGACTAACATGGGTGCTTCAATGAAGAAAATTGAGACTCAAGTAGGCCAATTATCTATTACTGTGAATTCTAATCATAAGGGATGTTTTCCTAGTAACCCTGTGGTAAATCCAAAGGAATCATGCAAAGCAATTTCTTTGAGAAGTGGTAAGGTGCTTGATGAGGATAATGTTCAAGAAGGTTCAAAGGAGAAAGTAGAGCCAGTGGTACGAGAGGTAGACAAGGAAGAGTGAGCCAAAAAGCAGAGTGGAAGTGACAAGACTGACACGAAGAAAGATAGCCTTCCAATGTATCAACCTCCCATTCCTTATCCTCAGCAATTTCAGAAGAAGAAATTAGATGAACAGTTTGCAAAGTTTCTAGAAATCTTCAAAAGAATTCACATAAACATTCCATTCACAGATGCTCTTGAGAAAATGCCAAATTATGTGAAATTCATGAAAGAAGTCATGTTGAAGAAAAGAAGATTAGAAGACTTTAAAACTGTGAAGCTAACAGAAGAATGCAGCGCCATCTTACAGAAAAAGTTGCCTCAAAAGGTGAAAGACCCTGGCAGCTTTACTATACCATGCACTATTGGAGGTTCATCCTTTGACTAGGCATTATGTGATCTTGGAGCGAGTATTAATTTGATGCCACTTTCAGTTTTTAAGAAGTTGAGGGTAGGAGAGGTGAAGCCCATAACCATTACTCTTCAATTAGCAGATCGGTCACTTACTTATCCTAGGGGAGTGATTGAAGATGTATTGCTTAAGGTGGACACATTTATTTTTCCTGCTGATTTCGTGGTATTAGATATGGATGAGGACCATGAAATTCCCATTATTCTTGGTCGTCCATTTTTGGCTACTAGAAAAGCTCTTATTGATGTACAGGGTGATCATATGACACTGATGGTTAATAATGAAGATGTTAAATTCAACATATATCAAGTGTTAAAGCAGCGTGACAACACAAGCACCTGTCACCGTGTGGATTCTATCGAGGTAGTAGTAGAAGAGACAATGAGAAAAGAATTATGTATTGATCCTCTACAACATTGTCTTAACTATAGTATTACTCAATCTTATTTGAAGAAGGTGAATGGTGAGTTTGTGGGTGACGAAGTGGCTGAATTTGTGATGGCTCTTAATGTTATTCCTAGTGCTAGTGGTGTTCATGTTGAAGAAACTCTTTGTCAAGCTAAAGGAGGTGAAGATGAGAAGGAAGTGGTGGGTAAGCAAGATTTGAAACAACTCCCAGATCATTTGCGCTATGAGTATCTAGGAGAGAATTTCACTTGCCCAATGATCATTTCATCAAAACTCTCGGAATGTGAAACTGAAAAATTGCTAAGGGTTTTGAGGAAATATAAATCTGCAATAGGATGGGCAATTTCAGATCTGAAGGGAATAAGCCCAACTGTTTGTATGCAAAAGATTCAGTTTGAAGATAATTACAAGCCCTCCATTGAGTATCAAAGGAGTTGAACCCAGCCATGAAAGAAATGGTGAGGGGCAGAAGTTTTGAAGTTGTTGAATGCTGGGATTATTTATGCTATTTCTGATAGTAGTTGGGTTAGTCTTGTGCAAGTTGTACCTGAGAATCAAGAGGATGACAATGTTACAGAGAATAAAGAGGGGCCAATGAATGTGGATGTTCCTTTGGCTATTGGTGGTCCAATTAATCCTAATATGCAATACTCGCATGACATGATGCGATATATTGTCCAACAAAACACAATAACTCATAATTATTTGGCTACTCGAGGGAATATAAGCGTCGGCTCAACTTGTTGGTGGCTCAGTGGAAATTGAACAGAGAACAAACTGATTATTTTGCTTATCCTCCTCCGTTTGATGGGATGCAAGACCAACCACCACCTCCTCCTTATTAGCGAGCATGGACCGTTTGTAAGTTTCTTTCCTGTTCTTTGTAGTTAAACATTGGGGACAATGTTTGATTTAAGTTTGGGGGAGGGACTTTACGAAAGTTTTTTTTTTAATTTTCATTTTGTTAATATGTGTGTAGAGTCGGGATGTTGGATAGTTAGAGTCAGGTTGTTGTGAGTCATGTTTGAATCAAATAAATAATAAAAGTTAAGGATATGTAATGAATGCCATGTACATAAAGTTAGGAAATAAAACCACCTTGCATCAGTGTGCTTGATTTTTCTGCTACCATGATTGATTAATATATGAGAAAGGAATGAACTTTTTGACATGATTGTTAAATTCGTGCTAATTGATTGTGTTATGTGTGTTAAATGGGATTTGTGGAGAGATTTGGTTGATTTCTCTAGAATTTGCGTTACTTGTTATTTGAGACGAATTCCTAGATAATGTGTGCTTAATAAGAAGATGTAGGCAATTTTGTTTGGTCCGTTTGAGCCTTTCTAGCCAACCTGTAAAAAAATTGTATCCTTAGTCACCCTATTTGAGCCTAAACCTATTTGTTGTTTGAAATCCCAAATTGTTGAAACTTAACGAAAATCTTATCAAATATCCTACCCATAATAATATCATGAGGATACAAAGATAATTTGGGTTGAGGTTTTGTAATAGAAAGCATTTTGGGTTTTCCAAGAGAGGAAAAGATGAATGAGAGAAAGTTTCTTCTTGAAAAAGAAAAAATTTAGAATGGAGATACACTCCCTTAAGAAAATATATTGTAGACACAAAGTTTGGGAGAGTGAGCTTTGCTAAAAATATATATATATAAAATAAATAAAGAAGAAACAAAGAAGAAGAAAAAAAAACAAAATATATATATATCTCATTCATGTCAATGTTGTTGAATTTAGGTGTTGGGGATTTATGTGTACATGGTTGTTTGAGAGGTTAGTATGCTTCTGGTATTAGTGCCTAAATGACTTTCTTACCTACCTTACCTAAGCCATACATTGTAATTCATTAAAGTCCTATTGATTCTTAAGCATGCATTGTTTACATTAGTGGAGAATAATGAGTAATGCCAACTTATGGAGTAATATTGATTGTGGTACGACTGTGAGGATTTGATGTGCATAACTACGTCAATTGCTTGAGTTTTAATCATTATGGTGAATAGTTAAAGGATGTGAATGATGATTAAATGATTATGGCAGTGGTTGAGATTGAAAATCTAGATTGTGTTGTTGGGAAATTTCTGAAGCTTTATGTAAGCATGGTATTCAGGAAATTGAAGCTTGAATGTTATTGTTGGTTTGATTCGCGTTGTGTGAGTGTGTTTAGTTGTCTATGGTTAGTTTTTGTCTAGTGTATGTTTTGAGTCGTTACTCGAGGGCGAGTAAATGTCAAGTTTGGGGGAGTTTGATAACTGAATTTTAGATTCACTTATTAGTATCATTTTATTTCTAATTTGTAGGTGTCTAGGTTGTTTTGTTTGGTTTTACGTTTATGTTGTGTATGTGTAGGGTCCAAGGAGAAGTGGTGCAAAGTTCGTACAAAATGGGAGTGAAATGGAGAAAAAATGTATAAAAAAAAATGTGAAATAGGGCTGCAGCCCGTTGTTCTAGCGCTGCAGCCCTGTCCTGAAGAATCAGCGTCCTAGGAATTTGCCCAGGCACTGCAGCGCCACCACTAGAGGCCACAACACAATTTCTGACTTAAATTAGGGATGCAGTGCCACCATCAGGGGCTACATCACCTGACTGTTACAGAGAGCATGTATTTGGCCTTCCAGAAGCGCAGCAGCGCCCGTTCGATGGGCAACAACGCCCGGATCCATACAAAAAGTTTAAGTGATGAATTTTGAAAGGCAAAAGAGGCCTTTTGAGGGAATATAAAAGGAAAAACATAATTATTGTTCTAATTACGTTTTGGAGGAGATTAGACCTGGTATTACACGCTTGGAAAGGAGAACGGAGGCTACAATTCATCAACATCACCATCATTACATCTAGTTTCTTTCTTCCTCCTTTTATTTTAGTTTTTAATTATGATCACCTACATTTCTATTGTGTTTAAATTTATAATGGAGAACAAAACTCCTTTTGTGCTAGAGTACTAGATGGATCTATTTTGATTATTGAATTAAGGTTTCTATTATTATCTTTATGAAGTTCTTTTTGTTTGTTCATATTTTCTTTATTTAATATTCTCATATTAATGTTTGGCCATCATTATTGTGAATTGAGATCTAGGGTTTATGCTTGAGAAAGATAAGCTTAGGTTGGACATAGGAAGATTTGACATAGAGTGCTTGTGAGATTGAGAGATTTCTTGAACTCTATGAATTTAACTTAAAAGAGTTACTTGCTTAATGACTTCTTGATTAATTAATAGCGAATAGAGATATCATATTGATTAATTGAGATTAATTGCATGTATGCTTGAGAGAGATAGATGCATTACATTAGAATTCTGGAAATTACAAATGAAGAGAACTAATTAGGATAACAAAGAAACCATGGTTTATAATTTAAGATAGTGAAATCGTTACTCTAGTACATTCCTCATTCATCTAATCAATTTCCAAGATCATTATCTTCCATTATTTTGTTATTTCATTTTTTATTTTCTTGTTTGAGTTATTTGCTGAATTTTCTAATTAAAATTATAGACTTAAAAAGGTATAGTAATTGGTGAAATTAAATATTTAATCCATGTGGGTTCGACATCCTTTAAATTAAAACTATATTGCAATACACCATACACTTGCGGTAGAAAAATATTTATCAACCAGCAGATTATGCCTCCTCTAGATTTATCCATTCCTGCGCTCAAGCCAAGAATTCATCTACACTCCTTTCTAGTGGAGTTCTTTCCATAAATCACCTCCTACTATGATCCCTGTCCTCATAGCCATGAGCTTGGAGGTGTCATCAGCATCCCTAGCTCATGCTCCTACATTGGTAAACTAGTTTAGATATGCCTTCAGGGATCCATTGGGCTGCTGTTTGATGTTGGCGAATGAATCGGCTTCAACACGAACTTTCTTCATAGCTCTGAAATGCCTCTTAAACTCGAAATTCAGTTTCTTCCGTGAGGTGATTGAATGTTTCTTGTACTTATTGAACCATAAATTGGTCAGTTCATTCAGCGTTGCTGGGAACATGATACATCTTAGGTCAAACCCGACATTGTGGGCATTCATTAACGTATTGAAGGTTCCTAGGTGATTGAACAAGTCGGTGGTTCCATTATACATGGGTATGGTCGGCATCCTAAAGGTAATAGGATATGCAGCTGCCGCAATGTTAGGACTAAAAGGCTCGAGCTACTCATCGGATTAACAATCATCGACTCCTTTTCCAAATATGAGTTTCTTCATTTATTCTTCCATTAGGGCTAGCTGTTTGACGGCTGGATCCTTGGCATCTAGGTAATTTGGGAGTTGGTTATCAGCTCCCATCCTATTGTACGCATTATATGGGTTATTATCCCTCCAAGCTTGATCTCGATTAGGGAAGACATTCCAATTGTCACGTACAATAGACGGATCTCCCCTAGCCTGAGTGTAACTCAAATCATCGTGGCGAGCTGGATGTCCTCTTTGTGAGTTGAGATGATCACGCAAGTTGGGGTGTGGGTTGGAGTGAAGGCTTTGTGCTTAGCTTAAGTGATTCCTCAGGTTGCTCTCATGCCTACCCCCGCGCTAGCTCTCTGTCCAATGGCTTCCATTCGCAAAGCTTACAGCTCGCGGCTAGGATCGAGGACCTGGATTATTAGCATGAGACCACGGGATATAAACATCTTCTAGGGGGGGGATTTCTCACGCTATTCCCTTGGGCTGAAGAATTCCCCTATGGGCGAGGTGGCATTGGATGTCAAATCGGTGATAGATGATGCCTTATCAGTGAAGCTATCCTTGTTCCATCGGGACATACTAGATTAGCTCTCCCTTGGTGTACTCCAATTTCCTGGGTTGGAGGCAGCGCATATTCGTTTCTCTGTCCTGGAGTTGCTGGCTGAGGCACAGATGGATTTGTTGGGATGTCTCTTCTCCTTGAGTGCACTTCAGCTCGCCTCATCTGGCCAGGCTGATTCCTAGGAGTGTTAGTTGAATTATTATTCCTACGAGGGCTGGCAGGTTAAGCATTATGTGGAATCTATTAAGAAGGTACAGAAATTGAGGTCGCAGTTCGAATAGATCAACTGACATGAGGTCGATGAATCCTGTGAGGATTGGCAGGTTGAGTGTTTTGCTGAATCCGTTCAGAAGGTATGGAACTTGGAGTTGAAGTCTAAACAGATCGACTGATGTTAGGTCAATTATTCTTGTAGGGCCTATGGGACCCACTTTGCCTCCTTTCGATGTTAACATCGGTTGCAGGAGAAGGTAATCGAGCCAAAATTTCCTCGTTCTTCTTATTGGCTCGAGAGAGATGACTCCTTAACTCGGCATTTTCCATCTCGACAGTCGTCAAGTACCCCAAGTGACTCCTACCTACTGTTTTCCAAGACGTTGTGGCACAGATGTTCCATCTCCAGTGGGGACGATTGTACTATTTCCTCCTTGATCCTCAGGCTGACCAATCTCATTGTCACGCATTGATTGTGTCACCACCATAGTTTTTACTGGGTTGGATTTTATATGAGAATCCAAGCCTAATCTGCTCTCAATGAAAGCACTAATTTGTTGATACTGTTTTTTTCCAACAATGGATTAAGAAATCCAAAAATAGAGAGATTAGGCTTTTGCTAAACCGTAATTGAACAAATAAAAAATATCACAAATACTCACACTTTTTACGTGGTTCAATGGTTAAAAATCCACCTAGTCCAAGAGTCACTCTTATTAACCTGTTTTGCTCTCACTGTGAAATTGTTTTATGACTATTTCACGAGAGTTTCGATATACAGAAAGTCGATCCTGTAACGCCCCAAATTCCCTAATATGGCTCAGTGCCTGGATTAGGGGGTCGGGAGGCAATAATTGAATTAATTGAGTGCTTATGAGTTATGAGTATGTTATTATATGAATTATGTGAGTTATATTATAATATGACTATTTTGGCATGTTTAGGTGTATTAAACATGCATGTGGGCCCATTTCTTATTAGGAGGGAATTTTCGTATTTTTGGCCTGTTGAGGGCATATTTGAATATATGTATGGTATATGATTGTGATCACATTATTATGTGGATATATTTGGGTTATCCGGCATGAGGCGATCCTACGGGGAAAGTTAGCAGTTTAGTCATAACGGGGTCAAATACCCGGCTCGAGGTGAGCCTAGGGGTATTTTAGTAATTTAGCACATTACCGGGATCTATTGGGTAATGGGGAACTTATTTAGTGATCATTTGAGGATATTGGAGATAACGGGAATTTATGAGACGTTAATTATGATTAACGAGGAAAAGTGGCAAATGGTGGTAACTGACCAAAATGCCCTTGTGAGCATTGGAGAAGAAAATTTGGGTTAAGGGTATTTAGGTCTTTTGGATAGACCTTAGCTTGACTCAGCTGGTTTGGAAGGCTATGGAAAGCAGAGGAACACTCAAAAAACAAAAGGAAAAGCTCTCACTCTCTCTTTCCCATAGCTCTCTCTCTCCCTCCCTGGTGACTTGATAATTTTGAAGTTTTTGAGGAAACAAAGCTTGGGAATTGAAGGATTAGTGTTTAGGATCAAGCTAGGAGTAACTTGGGGCCATAATTCAACTATTGGAGGTAAGGATTCGCTCTGTCTGTGAGTTTAATTTCTGGTGGTATAAGTTTTATTATAATTTTAAACCTTGATGGGTTTTGAGTTTGGGTTTGGATTTGGGTTGGTCATTGGGATGTTTGGGATGCATATGTTGTGTAATAATGCTTTTGGGACTCAGTTGAGACTTTGGGGAAACATTGGGGTGATTTTGGAAGGTTTGGGTTTGGAGAAAATGCAGGAACAACCTAGTTTTTCTTGGTGCACGAAGGAGCGCTGCGGCACTGTTCTTCAGAGTCGCGATGCAGGGGTGTCCCAGAGCAGGGAGCCCTAGCTGTGTGTTGCGGCACTTGGGGGGCTGCGCTGCAGCGCTAGGCCAAATTTCAGGATCCCCAAAATCCAATTTTTAGGGTTTATGCCTAGGGGCTCGGGGGACGACTTCACCACCCCATTTGGTGGAATGGGAGGTCCCGAGAGCAAGGGATTGGTCTCGGGATTCGTTTATGAAATTGAATATTAATAAGATATTAATAATGGGTTGTGACAAGGTTATCGCTAAGGCTCAAGAGAGGATCATTCTCGGGGGTCATGCTTGCTTGCTTATTTGCTTGTGCTTGGACCTAAGGTAAGAAAACTGCACCTGATGCGTGAGATATGTGATTAGGGCTCGGACCTGTTGTTAAATGAATTATGATTAGGGCTCGACCGCGTTGTTAAATGTATTATGATTAGGACTCGACCCCGTTGTTGAGTGTATTATGATTAGGGATCGGCCCCGTTGTCGAATGTATTATGATTAGGACTCGACCCTGCTGTCAAATGTAATATTATTAGAGCTTGGCCTAGCTGTTAAATGTAATATTATTGGGGCTTGGCCCAGCTGTTAAATGTATTATGATTGGGGATTGGCTCAACTATTAAATGCAAACATGATTAGGGCTTGGGCCCAGCTAATGAGCGTGATTATAATTATGCGTGTGTATACCTGTGTAAGTACATTGTAATGTGTTGTATCAGTGTATGATGAATGTATTATATGTATGTCTGTTTCCGGCTGGGAGGTTCGGCTTATAAGTCAGAAGTCGGTCTATTGCACCTAACCAAGAGCTCGGCATGCTAGTCAAGGGTATATTTGATCCAAAAGGGCTCGGCTTACAAGCCAAGGGACTACAGGGGCCTGGCTTATAAGTCGAGGGATTAAAAGGGGCCCGACTTATGAGTCGAGGAGTTTACAAGACCCAACTTATAAGTGGAGGGTTTACAAGGCTCGACTTATGAGTTGAGAGTCTACAAGGCTCGACTTATGAGTTGAGGGTTTGCAAGGCTCGGCTTATGAGCCATGATCAGCACTATGCGCGTTGAGTGCGGGCCATTATGGCTAGGCCACCTCAGGAGTGCATTATGCACTTAACTCACTCAGATGCCATAGGAATGAACGGGGGTGCATTATGCACTTGACTAGCTCGGATGCCATTGGAATGAATGGGAGTGCATTATGCACTTGACTGGCTTAGATGCCAAAGGAATGAATGGGAGTGCGACACGCACTTGTGTGACCCTATGATCACTTGCTTGTATATTATGTGGACTATCTGAATTTGTTAATGTGTTTTCTTGCTGAGTCTTTTGGCTCACGGGTGCTTTGTGGTGTAGGTAAGGTTAAGGAGAACTTTGGCCAGCCATGAGTTGGAGAGCGTTAGGGGCGATGTGTACATATGCAGTCTGCTCGACCGCCACGGCCAAGGTATCGCATGGGAACTGGGGTTGGACCCTGTTATGCCGCTTAGGTCGGCTTATCTTGTATCCCTGAGTTGTAAACAAATTTTAAACTTGTATTTTTGGGATCTCATGTAAAGACTAAAGTTTTCTTTTAATGGAAATGTTTATTCGTTGACCAAGATTTTTAATACATGAAACCTTAGTGGCATAATCACATGTTTTAGTCCAAATGACTCGTTTAGCGAGTCCCGCACTATTTTAAACACACGTGGTAACGGACCCTAATTAGCAGGGCGTTACAAATCCCCTTTACTATCCATTTTTCCTTGTATTTATAGGGAATTATGCTTGGACAGTTTTGGGTAATCATACATAAATATGGTAGCATACATTTTTGGGTATCATCCCATTTACATAAATGCATTAATGTCTATTGATCTATGCCCACAATATCGGGTAATA
Source organism: Humulus lupulus (assembly GCF_963169125.1). NCBI lineage: Eukaryota > Viridiplantae > Streptophyta > Magnoliopsida > Rosales > Cannabaceae > Humulus > Humulus lupulus. The sequence goes on along the minus strand of NC_084800.1, from coordinate 141,048,325 downwards.
AATAGAGAATAATATCTAAGCATTAATGAGTGTATGAGGAATTTCCAAATGTCGTGGGATCCTTCAGCGTGATTTACAACCATGCGCACCCAAGCTAGACATTGTCCTTGAGCTGGATGTCGTATGGAGAACACGGACTGTTTAGGATCATCTCTGATTCTTCAAGTAGGTGTCTAGGCGACCTGGATACTTTCTGACTACGGTAACCTGCTGAGGATACCCGAGCTGAACACTCAAGAAGACATGAGATGTCTTATGGATTCCCTTTGTTTGCTTGACTACTAGCTGTACCCTGAGCTGAGTAATTCAGCTTTGTGAGGTTATATTTTGAAAACAAATTGGGTTATTTGATACTTACGTATAATATATTTCAGACACACTTTATGTTTGAGATAAATAATGTGAAATAAGATTTTTTTTAAAAACAAAATTCACACTTCTACAAATAGTGATTATGAAATTGTGTAAAATTTAACACCTCAGACATGATTTTAAATTGTATAAATGAGGGTGTTACAAGTTTGACCTTTGAATTGTACGAGCCATGGACCCATCAAATTATTTCTCCCAGCCATTGCCTATTTGGGAGGAGCCCGAAAAGATGAAGAAATGACTCTCACCCCAGGATTAATTGCGTGGGAAAGCCAAAAGAGTTCGAATCCAACCTCAAGAGCCACATCCACCAATCCTGCATTATCAGGCCCTTTCCATGGGGGGCACTCCATTCCCTGTGACACCAGTGCATGTTGTGCCCCCGCTGTACTGACACCCTCAGAGTTTCCTCCTCCTATGCTCTTTCAGGTAGGATCAGCTTGGCGAAGGGGATGCTAGAGCCTGTGGCACTGAGATCTCACATTCTCCACAGCTAGACAAGGGAGACTACAGGCCCTTCTCTCGATTTGTCTCGCTAGCAGATGGAGAACATTGTTATGGTGACCACTTTCACTTATCTCCTTTTTTTTCTATCATATTTATTTCACCTCCTATAATTGTTCTCAAAATTTGTTCTGCTTTTCAAACGGCACTGACCATGTGAACCTTCATCGCCAACTCGAGTGGGAGGCCGAGGATTTTTAGAAGACTCACTTAGACTTTAAGAGTGCCCTTTCAGATGTTGAGAGTGCCTATTACGCACTTGCTGCCATAGAGCAGGAGTTTGCAAAAGCTCGTTCTACCTGCGAGGATGCCACCAGAACTGCGGAGCATGCCCAACAGGATGACGCTCCCTGGAAGATTTAGCATGACACTATCGACATGATCCGCATGGATGAGTGTGGCAAGCTCTGTCGCAAGGTCGAGGTAGCTCATAGGGCGGCAAAGAGAAGACTAACAATATTTTTTTCTCTCTAGCGATTCAACCGCAACCTTGACTTTAGCTTCATGGGCGATCTAGTTGCCACAAATATCTTGGCTTATTACAAGACTCGCCTAGCTGAGGAGACATGCGAAGTTGAGGATGGTGTTGCCGAAGGTTCGGATAATGTCGTTATTGAAGTCGCTGATGAGGATGCCACTGGCGAGGATGCCTTATAGCGAGGTGATGCTTAGGGGGTCGCTTCTGGCGAGGGTCGTGCCAAAAAGGTGGCCCTAGCGAGGGCACCACCAGCGAGGGGGCTCCCAGCGACGGTGACTGTCCAACCAACCCCACATAGGCTCTCATCCTTATTTTTTCTTCATTTTGTTTTACTTTACATTGACCTTTGCTCCTATATGTATGAACATTGGCCTTACCTAGGCTGCTTATTGATGTATACTGATGATGACTCTGCTTATTTTTGCATCCACGATTGATTTTGCTTTGCAAAAGTTTCTTAATTTTGCTTTTTTGTTGTTGTTTGTTTGCATGCCTCATTCTGTATGTGCCTTGCACGAACTTTACATGTCTCTACTTCGTTCAATATGCACTTTACATGAACTTTGCATTTTCGCTACTTTGTTCCATGTGCATGATATCCTTTATGCCCCCAAGTGACTAGGAGAGCAAGGGCGCCTGGTCACTTATGATGCGACCAGCCCTCTAATTGACGAGGGGACCCGCGAGGGGCCCTTCCCGCGCCTATGATGAATCTCGTGCATCTTAAGTGAATTGCTTATTTTTCCTAGCTGCCTGTAGTGTCTAGCACGGAGAGAAAGTTGTTGTGTTCGCCCAATCGCCTGCGATGGCTCTCATTTTTCCTCGACCGGACCTGAGATCTGGTCACAGCCCCTTAGGTCCTTTTTAAATATTATTTTCTCTTGATCGGTTGGCCTGACTCAAAAAGTTTCACCATTGGATATTAGACCTTACATGGGATTTAGAGAAATCAAGACTGTCCTGAGGATGTCTATTTTGATTCTCATTAATTGTGTCCTACAAGCCATTACATAGAGTTCACCAAAAATTGATGCAAAAACTCAAAATAATTATATTAAGAGCGGTCCCATGATGGCTGGTCTTTAATTACAAAAGTTGGGAACCGACCCTGTTACTAGTAATACTTCTTCAGGTGCTCTCCATTCCAATGCCTCGGGACTGCCTCTCCATTAAGCCTCGCCATCTTGTATGTTCCTGGTTGCATGACACTTTCTACCAAATAGGCCCCTCCTAGTTCGAACCAAGGACCCTGACAGATGGATCTCATGTATTGAGGAACACACGACAAAGAACGAGGTCGCTAATGGAGAACTTCTTATCCTTGACCCAGGCAGTAGTGAGCCACCTTTTGTTGGTAGGCTTCCACTCGCAAGTTATCGTACTCCCTCCTTTCTTAAATAAGATCTTGGGACTCGGCAAGTAATGATTTGTTCTACTCTTGGTCATAGTTCAATCTTTTGTGTGATGGGATGTCTACCTCGATTGGCAACATAGCCTCATAGCCATAGGCGAGTGCGAAGGGTGTGTGGTCAGTGGAAGTTCTGGCTGTGATCCTGTAGGACCATAGTACTTCCGAGAGTTCGTCTGGCCACACTCATTTCGCTTCTTCTAGGCGCTTTTTCAAAGTGTCTTTAAGAATCTTGTTGACAGCCTCTACCTATCCACTCGCATGTGGATGTGCCACAGCTGAAAATTTATTCACAATTCCATGGCGAACACAAAAGCTTGTGAAGTGTTCGCTGTCCAATTGAGTTCCATTATTAAACGCAATCTTGTACGACAACACATAGCGACAAATGTTATTCTTCATGACAAACTCCAGCACTTTCTTGGAAGAGATGGTCGTCAATGGCTCCGCTTCATACCATTTGGTGAAATAGTCCATGATGACCACTGCATACTTCACTCTGTCCCGTCCTGTGAGAAGATGGTCTATCAGATCAATCCTTCAAACTGCAAATGGTCATGGGCTCTGCATCTGCTTCAATCCATTCAGAGAGGTTCTCGAGGTTTTGGCAACCTTTTGCATTTGTCGCACTTTTTCACGTACTCCATAGAGTCCTTCTTCATGGTTGGCCAGAAATAACCTTGTCGAAGTATCTTCTTAGAGAGACTCTGCCCCCCAGCGTGATCATCGCAAAATCCTTTGTGGACTTCTTGCAACAAGGTTTGGGCCTGTTCCTTAGTAACACATCTTTGCAGCAACATTGAATGTCCCCTTCGGTATAGGCGACCATCTTGTATGACGTAGCGGGGTGCTTGGTAAATCATCTTCCTTTCCAAGCTACAATTCGATATGAGGACACATTCACTTAGTTATTTGGCAATGGGGGTCATCCATGTTTCTTCTTCATCAATTAGCATTAAGGTGTTGTGGTCGCCACCGGTGGCGTCACCGAGAGTACGGTCGCAGATGTGCGGTCACCAATCTCAGCATTGCCTGTGGCGAGGCTAATGTTAGGTGCCACAAGGAACTTGATTGGAACAATGTTGAGTGTCTCTACATCTCTTGTGCTCGTTAACTTTGCTAACACATTGACATTGGAATTTTTCTCTCTAGGGACTTGCTCGATCGCGTAGCGATTGAACTGGGCAAGCATGTCCTTGGCTTTGGCGAGGTAGGTAGTCATGTGTAGCCCGCGGGCCTGGTACTCACCAAGGATTTGGTTGACCATCAGTTGTGAGTCACTTCTGATTGTTAGGCACTTAACTTTTAATTCTTTTTCCATGCGCAATCCTGCTAATAACGCCTCATACTCGGCTTCATTGTTTGTCGCAGCAAAACTGAACCTTAGCACTCAATGGATATTGTGGCCTTCCGGGGTTACTAAGATTAGACATGCCCTAATGTTGTGTTCATTTGAGGCTCCATCCATGTAATCTTGCCAATAATCTTCCCTTGGTCACTGGCCATCATCCTCACCTCTGATCGCTGATTGCACTCAACAATGAAGTTAGCAATGGCTTGTCCCTTTATCGTCATTCTTTGCTGGTAAGCGATCTCGAACTATCCTAACTTAATGGTCCATTTCAACAAGCGACCTGAGGCATCAGGTCGCTGCAAGACTTGTCTAAGGGGTTGGTCTGTTAACACCTTGATCGAATGAGATTGGAAGTACGGTCGTAGCTTCCAGGATGCCAACACCAAACAGGAAGCGAGCTTCTCCATTTGGGGGTATCGTGTCTGGACATCTATCAGTCACTTGCTAACATAATAGACGGGGTGTTGTACGCTACCCTCCTCTCAAACAAATGTCGCACTCAATGCATGGTCAGAGACAGCCAGATATAGGTACAAATCCTTGCCATTGACGAGTTTGGAGAAGACAGGCAGTTGCGCCAAATGTTGTTTTATCGCCTGCAAAGTCTGCTCACACTCTTCTGTCCACTCCAATTTTTTACTTCCCCTAAGGAGGTTGAAAAACAAAATGGTCTTATCAGTGGACTTTGAATTGAAGTGACTGAGGGCAGCGATCCTTCCGGCCAGGCTTTGCACATCTTTTGTTCACTTAAGGGACTCCATATCGATGAGGGTCTTAATCTTGTCTTGGTTTGCTTCGATTCCTCTAGAATTGATTATGTACCCCATGAACTTCCTAGAAGCTACCCTGAATGAACACTTCTGCGGGTTTAGCTTCATTTTGTACTGATGCAAAATTGCGAAAGCATCTTCTAGATCAGCTACGTGCCCCCTGGCTTTCTTGGACTTTACTAGCATATCTTCTACGTAAACATCCATGTTCCTTACAATTTTACCCTTGAACATCTTGTTGAATAGTCACTAGAAGGTGGCTCCAGCGTTCTTCAGGCCGAAGGGCAAGACCCTATAGCAATATAGCCCATGTCGAATGATGCATTACTATCTGATTGTACCCAGAGTAAGCTTCCATGAATGACAGCAGCTCATGCCTAAACGTGGCATCGACGAGCTCGTCAATCCGAGGAAGCAGAAAGCAGTCCTTGGGGCATGCTTTATTGAGGTCTCCAAATTCAATACACACTCTCCAAGTCCCATTCGGTTTGCACACGAGCATCGAGTTGGTGACCCATAAGGGATAGGTGGTCTCTTGAATGAAGTCATTCGTTTCCAACTTCTTTACTTCTACCTTCAGTGCCTCGTACATCTCGGCATCCAGGGACTATCACTTCTGACGGACTAGGGGTGTTTTTGGGTCTATATTCAGGACGTGGCTCGACCGATGGACTGATACATACCATGTCATTATGGGACCACACAAGTTTAACTTTGTTTTTCTGTAAGAAATTGATCACGTCAGTCTTCACGTCACCATTCAGGTTCTTCGCAACCATCATTTAACTCTACTTCTTCAAGCTCTTCGACCAGTCCAACCAGTCTCTCTTCGTCCCTAAAGGGAGGATCCAACTCCTCCCCACTTTGGGACTCGAGTCATCGGCAGCGGTGACGCTGGCTCTATGGTCATCATTGGCAACCTTTTTTGGGATGGCCTTGCCACGTGCGACATCTTCTTCCGTGGCCTTGCCCATCAGAGCCTCGCCATCTGTACTTCTCTATGTTATCGCAATGATGGTCTCGTCGAATTACTCCTTTATACCTTGAATGCCTTGGTCATCAAAGATCATGTTGGCGCAAGCGGCGCTTCCCTTCTTAGCTTTTCTAATCAACGCGTTGTAACATTCATGCGCCTACGCAGTCGATACATTCACTCGTGGGGAACTTGATGGTGAGGTGCCAAATGGACATTATGGCCTGCAGATCGATAATCACAGGATGTCCTAGCACGATGTTGTACACTGATGGGCAGTCGACGACCACGAACGTTGTCATGCAAGTTTCTCTCTAAGGGGGATCGCTTAGAGTCACCGGGAGCTTGATGATCCAATAGGGGCCAAGCCCTCACCATTGAACAAGTAGATTTTCGTTGAGCAGGGTGCGAGGTCGCGAACATACAGATTCATTTTATCTAGGCATGACTTGTACAGAATATTGACAGAGATATCATTGTCAACTAAAAAACCTTAGCACCTTTAGGTTAGCAATCTGAGCCATGATGACCATGGGGTCATTATGCGGGTAGTGAACGTGTCTTGAATCTTTGCTCATGAAGGTGATGTCTTGGTTTTTCATGCTCGAGACCTTGCTTGTTCTCTCTTCACTCGTCATCACTTCATCTACTTGATGGCACAGCTTGCACGCGTACCTTTCCCGCCATTTTCTACTATCCTTGGCGAAATGTGGTCCTCCACAAATCGTGATGACACTAACTATCACCTCGCCTACATAGGCTAGAAATTGCAATCAGTTTGGTGGCAACTGTTGTCTTTGCCTCCCATCATATTGGCCATTGTTCTGGTTCTGGCCTTGGCAGAGATCTATGAAACGAGCCATGTGTCCCTTCCCGACTAGGAATTCTATCTCATCCTTAAGTTGATGACATTCGTTAGTGTCATGACCATGGTCCTTGCGGTAGCGACAGTGCTTGGTATGGTTGTGCTTACTTGGATCCTTCTTTATTAGAATTGACTTTCTGTGTGGCGTCTAGATCTCGGTCGCTACAAAGATATCTTCATGCGTTCGGGCCAAGATGGTGTAGTTGGTGAAGCATGGCTCGTATGCGGGAAGTCTTCCCTCCTACTTGGGCATCTTGTAGTCTTGCCCTTGCTTATGCGATACCTGGTGACTACTCGTTATTTTCCCATTATCGTTGTTCTCGTTACTCTTTCGGTCCACGCTACTCTTTCGACCATGGTCGCCAATCTTCGCCATGTCCACATTCTTCACCACCTCATCTATCTTGATGAACTTATTTGTGTAGTCCAAGAAATCATGCATAAAACAGGCTGCCTTCTTGCTCAAACTGTTCCACAGAAGGCTCTAGACTCTATTGCATGCCATTATCTCCATTAGCCGCCCCTCATCGACAACTGTTTCAGCACGAGCGACTTCCTCTTTGAACCTTATGATGTAGTCTTTCAGAGTCTTCTTCTCTCCTTGCTTCAGATTGGCAAGATGGTTAGCCTCATGAGGGTGGATGCATGTAACATAGAATTGCTGGTAAAAGTCTTGAGTGAGTTGTTCCCAGGAGATAATGGATCTAAGATTGTACTTCCAAAACCATTTCTTAGCGACTCCAACCAATGTGGCCAGGAAAGCTTTGCATCGTGCATTGTCCAACACCTTATGAATCTCCATCTGAATCTTGAAGTCTTTGATGTGCTCCAAGGGATCTCCCTTGCCATCATAGGTCGCCATCAGTGGCATCCTAAAGTTGTCCGGCAGTTGTGCGTCGACGATGGCGGAAGAAGGGGCTCCCCTTTCTTGGATTCAAAGTCAGATCGTTGATCATGAAAATATGATACGCAAGTATACATAATCCATTCAAGTAATATAGATAGTAAATAAATTATCGTTCCCACAAGGACTATCAACCAATTACCAATAAATGCTTTTAAATTTCTATTTGGCTGTCGAGAATAGAGTGATTTTTAAACTAAGACTTAAAATTAAAATAAACTTTGCAAGAATAAAGATTGATTCAATAATTAAAAACCTAGGGTGTTAACTTCATCAACTTTTCATTTTATTAATTTTATTAATCAGTTCTAAATCTCTTTATTCCCATTCTAATAGCATGTTAACAAAATCGATTCCTATTCTTTTTCAAGATATAAGATCTCAACCTATATGCAAGTTTTCTACATCTCTGTGATAAACTTAAACATATAGCAGGCATTAAGCATAGAAACATAATTACTACTCAAGCCATATAGGTACTTTCGTCTAATATGTAACCTATGTCTATATAACGATAGCATATTCAATTCTCATCTTTCGAATTTTGAATCAAAATCATAAATCAAGAAAATATTGATAAGTTATTTACTAGCATTAAGCAAACATTATATAGATTAGAATAAAGAAGAAAAATCAATAGAACATCATAAATAGATTAAATAGAAATCCAAGTGACTACATTAAACCCTAGATAAGAAAATTAGTTCATGGAAAAGAATAGAAAAAGAAGTAAGAGAATAATCAGAGGAACTAGAGAGAGGTCAAGAAGAAAGAAAGAGATCTAAAATAGTCTAAAGCATTCTTTTTATAGTGATAAGGTTGTGAAAAGAGTTTTCTAGATGTTTCCATTTGTTACTTGATAATGCTCCAAAATATCTTTATTTGAAATTCAAATCCTGTAACTCTAGCTTGTGTAATCTTGTAGGTCGAATATCATCATGTAAACATCCGAATTTGACTTTTTTTTTTAAACAAGCTTTCGTCGGTCTTTGAATAAGCTTTTCAACACCACCAAGAACACATAAATCAGATAAGTAAGTTGGGAGATATGGTCAAAATACCAAAACTATCTCAAATTCAAAATATCTCAGATTTTTCCAACAATTTAAGTTTGAATTATCTTTTATCTTCTCCAATAATTTCAAATAAATATTTATTGTTTTTCTCTTGATTGAAGATAATACTTCAAATAAATTTTAAAATATTTCTCAAATATCCATTTAACAAATGACAACCTGAAAAATACAACAACCACACATAAAAAGAACTAAAAATATAAAATAATAATAATAAAACTAAGACTAAAAAGTATTAAAAATCTATCCTATTAATCGCCATTCTTGGTCCCGCCCATTTCTTTGATTGCCTTTCTCAACTCCTCGATTTGGGCATGAATTGGGTCGTTGGCGACCGGGACTCCATGATTGTTGGCGACTAGGGGTCGCCTATGGCGAACTCATTTTTCTTCCCTTTGAGCCTTCAGATGGTCACGCAAGTCACCTTGGCGTTCCACATTATGACCTTAGGCATCACCTCGTCAGTTGTCCAGGTGTTTGCGCATGTCAAGATCGCTCTTAAGTCTTACTTTTTCTCCAAGATGTGTAAAAACACTGTCAGTGTGGGTGTTATTGGCGCCCTCATCTCGCCTATGTGGTTGGCTATGAAGCGACCGGATAATTGAATCTCCACTATGGTTCTGAGCTTGGGGTGGTCGCTGACCTCGCTGGTTCAGAGGCTTAGGGGATCGGTCTGTCAAGGTCGAGATCTCTCAGGGTTTGTCGTGCTTCGAGAGTGATGAGCGGTCGATTACTCCACCCCTTCTCCGTCTGGTACATGGGGTTGCCCTGAAGGAGCTTGGTCACACCTCACTGTCATGCGCACTGTCGTCTCGAAGGCGAGGGTCACCTCTATTTGGCACTGCTCCATGTCCCGTCACCGGGCAGCCATCTCGGCTATGGCGGCGTTCATGGGGCGCAATCGTGCCATCTCTTCTCTTAGGGTGGTGACATCCTCCCGAGTCCCCTTGGGCTTTTGGGGGATGTGGTCTCCATTGCCTTCTTCAAGGTTCTCATGAGGGTCCTCCTCAATGCTTCTTAGAAGAGGAGGATTTGGTGGGGTCGCAGGGCCCTTTTCTTTGGTTGGACCACACCTAAGTGCCATGACCAGCAAAATGGTAGGCTCCCTTGGGTGGTAGGTGAGAAGATCACACTCTGAGACTCACACCCTCAATGAAAGAACCAAAATGTTGACTCATTTTTTCGTCAACTTGCACAGAGCAATAAATGAAGAGTTGTTCAGTGTATAAAATCCCAAATTGGAACTTAATGATGAACAGTGAGAGAAAGGAAAGATAAATAAATGCGATAATAAATGCAAGAGACAAAGATTTATAGTACTTCAGCCCAAAAAATATGACCTACGTCCATTTTAATCAGTATTATTTGTGATGAACTTTGAACCATCAAGAACAAGTACACTTAGATTGAACTTGTTCTTGGGGCAGTTACAGTAATGGTGTAGCATCCCAAATTTGCTAATAAGGCTTAGGGCCTTGATTAGCATGTTGGGAGGCAAATAATTGATTCAATTATGATAATATGTGAATTTGATGATTATATGATTAGAAATGCATGTTTAGGTGAATTAAATATGCATGTGGGCCCGTTTTTGTTAATATGGGCACATTTGTAATTTTGGCCCTTTGAGGGTATGATTTTGAGTTAAGTGCGGTGTTCCGACATGAGGAGATCCTGTCCCGTGGTATTAGAGGAAAGTCACAAGTGTGGTAATTGATATTTAATTGAGTTTGGTAACCATTAGTAACCTTAGTGTTAATGGTGTTAGTGAAATAAAAAGGAAAAGTTGTATTTTTGCTAGAATGGTGAAATGACCTAGCTACCTTTGAGGTTTAGTGTATGGCTTAGTTTGAGGAGGGGTAGAATAGTCTTTTGGTGCTAAATCAATTTATGGAAGGGATTTGCAGTCATTCACACCTAGGAATTTTGAATTTGGGAAGAAGGTAAGAATTTCATCTTTGGTTATAGTTTCTTTTTACTTGTTCTTGAGAGTTTGGGTTTGATTGTTGAAAACTAGATTTTTTGGCTTTATATTTGTGAAGTTTAAGCTTGGGAATCTGAGGCTTTAAGCTTGGAGTGGGATTGGAGGTAGCTTAGGGTCGAATTCCTCCTTAAGTTAAGGATTCCTTTGAATTTTTAAAAGAGTTTCTGGTGTGCTTTTAAGTTTTTAGGAATTTTAAACCATTAGGTGATTTGGAGTTAGGATGTGAGTTTGGGTTTGTTTTTTATGCATATGTGTTGTTTATGTTGTTTATTTGGAGTTTGGGGTTCAGTTGGAGCTTGGGTACACTTGGGGAATGGTTTGGGCAAGTTTTGGCTCGGGGAAAAATGGTGGAAAACCCAATTTTCTGGGTTCGCTAGGAGCACTGCGGGGCTGTTCTACTGAGTCGTGCCCTAGATGGGTGTCGCAGAGCCTGTATGGCTGTGTCGCGGAGCCTGTAGGGCTGTGTCGCAGAGCTAGGTTATTTTCAAGGCCTTTAAAGTTGTATTTTTAGGGCATAGGCCCAGGGGCCTCTGGGACGATTTCACCACCCCGTGTGGGGAAATTGGAGGTCTTGAGAGCACGGGATCGATTCTGGGGTTCAATTATAAAATCGAATAGTAATGAGAACATTATTTATGGGTTGTGACTAGGTTACCGCTAGGGCTCGGGAGAGGATCATTCTCGGAAGTCGTGGTTGCTTGCCTAACTGCTAGCGCTCAGGACACAGGTAAGAAAACTGTTGTACCCATAGAGCAGGGCACGGCCCTATTGTTTGTATTTCAGGGCACGACCCTATTTTTTATGCTTAATATGTATTGTGGATATTTGTGATTTACTATGCTATGTTATGCATGTTTGTGAGTGATGGAGAAGGCCAAGAACAACAAGAAGTCGGGTACGGCAAGGGGCCGGGATCGGCGTTGAGCACGCTGAGTGCAAGCCATTAGGGTGAGACCCTCCTAGGGTGTTGTAACCACCCGCTCAATGAAGACCGTGAAGCCAGGGCTTGGTAAAGCGCCTGGGACGGCGTAGGTCGCTACGTGTTTAGCTCGTTGGTTGTTATGTTGTATACTGTGAATTGTTATGTTATATGTTTTGTGTTGAGTTTTCTTGTTGGGCTTTGACTCACGGTCTATGGTGTAGGTAAGGGCAAAGGAAAGGTCGACCAACCATGAGTACGGAGAGCGAGGAGCGATGAGTACATGTTCGACCTACCTGGCTGCCACAGCCAGGGTTACTTTTGGAAAAATGTACTGTAATGGTTGTTTTGTCGCCTTGGTCGACTGTGTGTATATTTTGAGTTGTAATACAACTTTCTCAACAATATTTTTGAGATCCCAACTGTATAACTTTCTATAATTTCAATGAATGCCCAAATTTTATATTTAATGTTGTTAAGCGAGTTTTATTTCAGTTTAGTCACACTTTTAACCTAAAACCTCGATTGGAAAGCTAATCGCACATTTTTAACTCACATAGTAACGACTCTAAGGAAGTAGGGCGTTACAAATGGAGAGTAGGAGTTTTAATTTGCACCATTTATAGCCACAGAGATGGGAAGAGTTGATGGTGGCAACTTTTTTTCCAATCAGGCTAATTTTTGGTACACTTGGATGAAGGTAGGTTTCTGTCTCACCAAAAATAGCAATATGACGTGTCCTGTTCATTTAAAGGTTGAAGGCGCACTCTGTTGCGGGAGAAGGCTCGGGTGGCGAGGGCCATCGGCGAGCGGCGACCATCCCCGATGACCAGCATGGGCCTCTTTCGACCAGCTAGGACTCCTAGCAACTAGCTGGGGCTTTGTGGTGCGTACTCGTTTGGATAGCGCGACTGGCTAGGGTATTTTCTTCTTATGATGGGTGCAATCATAACCATATGGGGATTATTTGGCTTCATGCAATGGGAGAAGTAGGCTGGTTCTTGTGAGACCCACCTCTTCCTAGGTGTTGGGAGAGTGGCGAGGCCACTCCTCATGGCGACTGGTGGCGTCTGTTCTGTCTTGCCACTTTGTCTTGATACGTCATCGCTTCACGAACCACCACATGACATTGTCAAATTTTTGGTATAATAGAATAGACAGATCGATTATTTGAACACTCCATTTTGACCAATTATGCATTTTAAACTTTTATTTATAAAAATTAACCTTTGGATCATGTATGTATTAATATTTAATACAAGACTAGATATTTAATACTTATATTAATATAAATTTAAATATTATAAAATATCATTATAAAAATAATATATAATACATAATATTAATTTTTATTAAAAAAATTATCATTTATATTAAAAAAGGTTAACATATTATAATATATATTTAAAAACCATAAATGTTTTGGTTTAATTTTTCTTTTAATATGTTTATGTCATTCTTTTATATATATTAATGTTTATTTATTTGAAATTTATATGACAATGATATATGTTTCCCTGTTTTCCCCTCGGGAAACGTGGCATGACGCAATGGGTCCATGGGCTCCCTCAAAGAGATCCAGGCCCATCCTATGGTCGAAGAACAGGGAAGAAGAAAATCTTAACAACCCAATAGTCAATGAGCTCAACAATATTCGATGGACGCGACCATGACAAGGGAACCGGGACCAAGATGCAGGCCCAACTCATCTTCCCGGCCCCAACCTATCCGTATCCTTTGGGATACCAATAGAGGTAGGAGGCTTGCTAGTCTAGGAATAAACCTTGTTAAGAATGAACCCGTCCTAGTGAATGAACCAGGACTCTAGTAAATGAACCAGGACATTAGTAAAGGAACCCGGACTAGATTTCCGGATAGGGCAAGTTTGATCTTCCCTGACGCTGACATGTCCCCAAGAAACACGGAATTTTGTCTCCTCAACTAACCTGCAGAAGAGGATATGCACAGAACGTACGTTGTTCCTAGGAAACAGTACTGCCACTACTATGACAGATCCTATCCCCAGGATCTCCTTAAAAGCCCACGCGGACCAGTCTGAGGTTACGTGTTGACGGTGAGAACTCATCAACCAAGTTGGATTGGAAAACTTATGAGCTTAAGAGTAAACAGAGAGTAGTAAAGAAGTATAGAAGAACTTAGGATGGTTGTATGGACTTAGAATCAAGTTGTAGAGTGAACATGGGGAGAATATTTGTATTACTCAATAGTCTTTGGTTACAATGTCCAATTTCTGACCCCTTTGCTAGAGGGCTGAAGGTCTATTTATAGTGGAGCTCTAATGGCTCCTGATACATTGTGGTCCTGGGGGACAAAACTATACATAAGTACATTGTCAGGGCAGTGGTACCAGACGTAGTGGTGCAGGAGCTGTGATGTCAGCCCTGGTATATGGTCAGAGGCGTGCAAGTAGTGCCTCCACTCTTTGTACTAATTCGTACCACCACTACATGTATGATACAGATGTCAGAGTCATGCCTCTGTCCTCCACATGGTCGTACATCCCGTGCTCGTATGTTCACCACGTACCTGATGGTTGTTCTTACATGTCCAAGACACACCATTGCTCCAAGTTTCATTATCTTTGGCTAAGTGTTGAATGACTTATGGATTCTTCAGCGGGGTAGCTTGGGTCTCCTTAATGCAGAGAGGGGTGTCGGGCCTTGCATAGCCAAAGTCTCGTCCATAATGGTGTCTTCTCTGCTCTACGTGAGTCCCGTAGCTCCTTGACGATATTTAGGCGCGAGGCCCACCATCCCTCAGTGGCACCAGACACGGATTCCTTGCAAGCCTGGCCTCGTATAGTGAGGCCCTCAATGAAGGGCGCCTTACATCTAGGCACGAGGCCCCTTGTCCCTTGACGGCATCCAGGCGGCGATGCCTGGCAATCGACCTGGTCGTAGTGCATAAGGCGGAGGTGCCTCGCGAGATGGGCATACGGATTAGGCACATGAGGCCCTCGCGACACGACATCATAAGACACGCATGAGGCAGGTGGTTTGTGGGATGGATATACGAGGCAGAGGGCGCCTCATGAGATGGATGCGCAAGGTAGGTGCCTCACAAGATGGGCATACGGAGCAAGCCGTTGATGCTCTCACGACAAGGCCTTGCACCTTGGCCTCATGACGTGACTGAGCCCTCACAACATCTCCCTTGAGGGCCTCACAATATGGGAGTGTTTCTTAGATTATGGTCCTTTGAGACCCATAGGTGCGACCCCAATGGAATGACTAAGTGACCCTTAGCCCTTTATTTCAATAAGGGACCGGGCCTTTTTTCCTTAGTAGATTGTTGGCATTCACACCTGCCCCCTAGTCTATAAGGAGGCCATCAGGCATTCTTGTAGACTTTTCTCTTTTTTTTTTATGTGCCATCTTTGTGACATTCACGGTGCAAGTGCCTTTCTCCATTTACAAGATATGGAAAAGCATACTTCATAAATGGCGATCCTTAGGACTCCTTTGAAGTTTAATTAACGCCAATTATTCTCTTATATAGATCTCACGGGTGTCATTGTTGTATAAAACGTCGGGCCACAGGAAGAAGCTTGAGACACTCTACCCGAAGGGGCCAAAGAAACATCGTTTGAACAAGGTGGGCTCTCATGTGGCGCTCTTAAGATGTTGCCCTGGGTGCCTTACGTGTATCCAGCACTTGTCGAATTTCACAGTGAAGAGTTCTTTAGCAATTATTTCTTGTAGTTCCTTTGTCTTGTTGGCTCCTTCTTTATTACCAACAAGTCGACTCAACTGGGAAGTCTATTAGTACTTGCCTGTTGATTGATACCCTTGAAGTATAAGTGGTGTCGATAAAAGATTGACCTTTGGCCGGGGCAGAGAATGATCAACTTACTTCCAAGATTCGGGGACTTGAGAAGACTTCCTCTCCATCTAAGAATAGGAAAATAGCGGAAGCTAAATTCCTTATATGGAACAGAATCTTCGCTTTGACTTTTCCTCATTTGGTTGTTGCAATGTTGCTTAAGGCTGCCAAATGGAGTGCTCATGGTAGAAAACCATGAAGTTTTTCCTGTCCCATCTTTTGCTCCCTTATGTGGGCAGCTTTTTTATTTTTACTTTGATTTGGTTGTTACGCTGGTTCACTTATTTTACCTAAGAGTTTTTTTCTTCAGATTTTGCGTTTTCTTCATGAGGAACTTTTGACGAGTCCCGCTGCGTCCTATGCTTATTTTGTGACAGAACGATATCATGTGTCTTTATGCATGTGGGTCTCTTATTAACACCTCTTTATTTTGAAAAGGTTTCCTTTGGGACCTCTCTATTGCGTGTGCTTCGTGTGTGTTGGTGCACCTTGACTACTTGTAAGGATATGTTGGCCCTTTGGCCTCTCGCTATCCTTTTATATATATTTTTTCTCGTCATTAGGCATAATACTATTTTTGCAAGCGTCTTCTTTGAGACCCTTTTTACAAGCGTCTTCTTTGAGACCTTTTTCATAAGCATCTTTGAGACTCTATTTTGGCTTTTGAGGTGATCTCCCCTCGGGTCGGCACCCTTATAGGGAGATGGTCCTTGTGAAATCTTGTGAGCACCTATTTTCAAGGCCCTTTTTCCCTTGGTAAGGTGACTCAGTCGAGCTAGACTTAGGGATCTCTTTGGGGTCCCCTTTTGTCTTCTACGACGCGGTCCCTTTGCAGGATGGGTTTGTTCATGAAGAGATCATTTTTTAGGGACCTTTTGACTTTTTTAGATTCTATAAGGGTAGCTAGTCATTATAGATTCAAATGTTGTCTCATAAGGTTCACCGCTCTCACATATATGTATTATAAGTACTTTTCTATATATATATGTCACAAGGCCAGATGCCTGTTTCGCACTTGGCCAGGCACCTATTGAGGCTCGTGAGGCTAGGCACCTATTTTGCACATGGCTAGGTGCCTGATGAGGCTCGCAAGGCTAGGCACCTATTTTACACATGGCTAAGTGCCTATTGAGGCTCATGAGGCTAGGCACCTATTTTGCACATGGCTAGGTGTTTGTTGAGGCTCGTGAGGCTATGCACCTATTTTACACATGGCTAGGTGCATGTTAAGGCTCACGAGGCTAGGCACCTATTTTACACATGGCTAGGTGCCTGTTGAGGTCGGGTCTAATACCTCTTAGTGGTTTGTGGGATCTTTCTTGCCAAGCACTTTGTCTTTCATTCTCTCCGATATGCTTTGACAATTCCAGATCTCTGGACTTAGCTGGGTGACTTCTTTGGATCTATATGGGGGCCGATTGTGATGATTTAATGAATCCTACTAGCTTCTTCTTTGAAGCCTTTTTGTAGACCTCTTCCAATTTTCAACTTGATCAACGACTCCTCTATCACGACGTTCTCTTCTACACGGAATCTTCAGACGTATTGGTAGAAGGGTGATTGGAGGAAGGTTTGCTTCCCTTAACATGCAAGTTATTATGGCCCTCTTCCACGCGTATATACTTCTGTGCTCTTTCAAAAAAGTCATCTAAGTTTGTAACCACTCTCTTGAGCATGTTATCCTATAACTTGCTTCCTGGATGAACTCTAGTTGTAATAACCATCTTCAGCTCCGCTTTAGTTGAACTTCCCAACTTTGTTGCTTCCATATTTAACCTATGGATACAGCTCTTCAGACTTTCATTCTCGCCTTGTTTTATGTTAGCGAGGCTAGTAATTGGCATAACATAATCACGGACTGCATGGTGTTTCTGAAGAACTTCGCATGAGAATTGCTGCCATGACTTGATTGTTCCTAGTCTTAACCTCTTGAACCACTTGTACGCAACTCCTTTGTAACAACAAAGCAATGGTACTTTGCTCTGCTATTGACCCCCCTTAACCTCATCAAGTTATTGAAGGAGTCTAAGTGATACTTTGGGTCTGTAGTACCCTCGTACAAAGCCATGCGAGGCTCTTTGAAGCTGGTGGGGATCTGCTCAACCTGGATATCCCTTGTGAAGGGTGAATCATGGTCAAATTGTTCGTCATCTTTGTGCCCCCCAGGTGTAGTGATAATCTTGCCTCGAGGGCTTTGCATTTTTGTGTCTAGTTCCATCTTCTTTTTTCTTAAGGAGTCTTGTGTGTTCTCAGACTAAACCCTTGCTTTGGTTGTGTCCCTCGGGGGAGCTGCGGGGGGTGTGGTTTTTACCTCAGACCCTCTCTTGTTAAAATTTTCCCACAAGTCAGGTGAAACTCTTGTGGGAGTAGTCTTGGGTTTGCACCTCCCGTAAGTGGGGTTCGTGCCAGGTTTTGCCACAAGTGTATAATCTTCCTTGCATTCTGGGCGAGGGGTATAACAAGTGGAGAGCTGCATTTTGTCACCGTCCACGGGTATGGTGGTTTCTCCTCGTGCATGATTTTTTCTCCTATGCTGGGGAAAGGGCATGCTTGACCTTCCTTGCATCAGGTCATTCAACACCTCTTGCATGTTCTCTATTGTGGCTTCAAGCCTTTGATTTTTTTTATGTGCAACTCGCGTATCTCATTCTCGTAAAAGTGAGTTCTGGAGCTGGGACTCACGAAGTGCACTCGTAAATTGTTGTCAGACTTGTGCAAAGAGAGGCATGGATCACAGTGGTCAGAGCGTGGTGCAATCGGTGGTTGAGGAGGAGGGTGCATACTCAGGCCGCCAACACGGGTCATAGATGGTTCACGATGACCTCCCCTAGGTTGGACTGCCAGGAATGATGCCTCCTTCTCCTCTCCAGGGGTTGGATGTTCCTCCGGCATACCTCCATTCTCAAGTGGTGGAGGGTCTCTTTTGGAGGCTTTTAGTTGGCCTCCGTCAAGGTGGATCTCAGCATCCTAAGATTCCCATAGGCGTTTTGAACACCTTGCCATTTTTTCTTGTCAAAATTGATTGAAGAATAGCAACTTGATAGTCGTCCTTCCCACAGACGATGAAAAACTATTGACGGTGAGAACTCGTCAACCAAGTTAGATTGGAAAACTTATGAGCTTAAGAGTAAATAGAGAGTAGTAAAGAAGCATAGAAGAACTTAGGATGGCTATATGGACTTATAATCAAGTTGCAGAGTGAACATGGAGAGAATATTTGTATTACTCAATAGTCTCTTGTTACAATGTCCAATTTCCAACCCCTTTGCTAGAGGGGTGAAGGTATATTTATAGTGGAGCTCTAATGGCTCCTGATACATTGTGGTCCCAGGGGACAAAATTATACATAAGTACATTGTCAGGGCAGTAGTGGTGCAGGAGGCTGTGATGTTGGCCCTGGTATATAGTCAGAGACATGCAAGTAGTGCTTCCACTCTTTGTACTAATTCATACCACCACTACATGTATGATACGGATGTCAGAGTCACGCCTCTGTCCTCCACATGGTCATACATCCCGTGCTCATACGTGCACCCTGTACCTAATGGTTGTTCTTGCATGTCCAAGACACACCATTGCTCCAAGTTTCATTATCTTTGGCTAAGTGTTGAATGACTTATGGATTCTTCAGCAGGGTAGCCTGGGTCTCCTTGATGCATAGAGGGGTGTCGGGCCTTGCATATCCAGAGTCTCATCCATAATGGCGTCTTCTCTGCTCTATGTGAGTCCTATAGCTCCTCGACAATTTTAGGCACGAGGCCCAACATCCCTCGGTGGCACCAGGCGCGGATCCCTTGCAAGCTTGGCCTCGCATAGCGAGGCCCTCAATGAAGGGTGCCTTACATCTAGGCGCGAGTCCCCTTGTCCCTCGACAGAATCCAGATGGCAATTCTTGGCAAGCGGCATGGTCGTAGTGCATAAGGCGTAGGCACCTCACGAGATGGGCATACAGATCAGGCTCTTGAGGCCCTCGCGACACAGCCTCATAAGACACGCACGAGGCAGGTGGTTCGCGAGATGGATATATGAGGCAGGGGCGCCTCGCGAGATGGATGCGCGAGGTAGGCGCCTCACGAGATAGGCATACAGATCAGGCCCTGTAGGCCTTCGCGACAAGGCCTCGCACCTTGGCCTCGCGACGCGACTGGGCCCTCACAACATCCCCCTTGAGGGACTCGCAATATGGGAGTGTTTCTTAGATTATGGTCTTGTGAGACCCGTAGGTGCGACCCCGATGGAATGACTAAGTGACCCTTACCAGTTATTTCAATAAGGGACTGGGCCTTTTTTCCTTGGCGGATTTTTGGCACTCACATTACGTATTATTGGCAGCTGTAAGGCTTGGCTCTACCCAAGCCGGCCCAATGGGCCCTAAATAATCTGCTTTATTAAGCCATATCCTTTGTATTATGACTCCATTAGCAAGTAAACCATGATTACGACCGTATTAGGCCAGGATTAATCCGGCCCAAGCCCATTGCACCTGATTGCCTATAAATAGGACCAGTTGTGCACTATAGCGAGGATCCGAGATTTTCTCTTGTAAGCAATTACTCTGCTCAAACTTGCAGAAAACTCCATTGTCAAAAGCTCTCTAAAATCTAATACAATAGACTCATGGACTATGGCTCATTAACGCCCCAACCACGTAAAAAATCTGCTTGTTTATGTTCGATCCAATCTTTCTAGCTCTCTTTTTTTATTATATTTCTAGTTTCTGAAAAACTTTGTAAACATTTTGGTGCTTTCATTGAGAGCCGAAGGAAGGTTGAGTCAATCTCAAACATCTGCAAAAATGGTGAACACTAGACATACCATGTTTAATCCTGCTCACCAACAACATCAAGACAATGGAGAACCATTGCCCGTTCAAACATTTCCTCAAGGCCAACCTGAGAATATGCCTTATCAAGGGCCCCTGCCCGACGACTCCCAGAACTTCAGAGATAGGGGTGACTACGATGAAGGCTATTATGATGAGGATGAAGGGGAATACGAGGATCACGAGGCAGAAAACCCCGTCGATCTTGAAGAAATGAATATGGAGCCCGAACAAGAGGATCCAGAGGTGGTCTGCTTGAGACAACAGGTCCTGGATCAAGAAGTCAGGATAATTGAACAAAAAGAAGCCACCCGTCAAATGCAAGAGTCCCTCCTGGCTCTTCAGACCTTCATTGCTGCCCAAGGATTGGCAACCAACCCTTCAATTGTTCCACCTTCGGGAACACAGTCGCCTGTCCCACCAATTAGAACTGGTACACCTCACAACGGTAGCCTATCCCTCCTCTGGGACAACATCTCAGAGTCGGCCCGTCGAGTCCTGTTCAGGAGAAAGGAAAAGCAAACCCCCAGAAAAAAGCTCATCCTGTTCAAAAGACTGGGGCTAACCCAGGGAAATTCCCTAGGACAGAACGGATGAATCCTGTCCCAAAACGGGATCATCTGAAGGATCCTCAAGGGAAGTGCCTGCAGGGTATCAAGCCCCGAAATGTCCCTAGATAGGACAAATGGGAACAACACTTCTATCCTAGAGCCTTTGTGAATAAAGTTCACAGAGGGCACAAACGTGAAGAAGAACTGGAAGCCATCAATTCGGGAGACGATACTTCCCAAGTAAACTTGCATGATGGCCTTAATGCTCGGAAGGAACGGGCCTGAAAGGAAAAGATTCACCCCCAAGGAGGTGACTTGAGGAATAACCTCAATGATAGGAGGAACAAGAGAGTCCCCCTGGCCGATGGAATGGCCAAACAGTTCATGGAACAGTTGGCTGCTCTTAAGAAAGTCACGAACCGCTTGGTCTGAAAACAAGAAGGTGGAGGTTCTGATTCCAAAGAAGAGGAAAAGGAGTCATGTGCCAAACACATCCTGGATGTGGTACTACCAAAAGGATTCAAGATGTCGAACCTACCCGCCTACACTGGGAACACAGACCCCAGGGACCACTTGTCCTGCTACAACTGGTTGATGACCGTAGCTCACGTCTGTGACAAGGGCAAGTGCTTGTGTTTCTCGATCACTCTAGTTGGACCCGCAAAAAAGTGGTGGAAGAGAGTTAAGTCGGGATCAATCCAATCTTGGTCTGGATTTCAATCAGTATTTCGTAACTAATTCGTGCCGCCATGAAGATGGACATGCAAATCAGTGCACTGGCTAATGCCAAACAGCATCCCACGGAGACCCTTAGGGCTTATATCCAACGCTTCACGGAGGAAGCCTCGAAAACTAAGGTGGACGACAGACAGTGCCTGGTGGCTCTCCAGTCCGGGATCAGAGTTGGATCCCCTCTCTGGGACGACATGCAGCACAGGAAGGAAGCCACCCTTGAAGAGATCATCAGGAGGGCACAAGGTTTTATCAACTAGGAGGAGGCCCAAATCCAAGTTTTTGGGTGGCAGCCGACAACCCAGTCGAGTGCCCAAACCTTCCTAGGATACAGGATGCAGTATCCCACAAATCTCTATCTGGCACCCCCAGTGTCGTCCGAATCCGCTGGTACCCATGGGATGACGTTCATGACCTTGACGGTCTATGGGCCCACTTCAACGGGGTATGCTACGGCTCATTCAACTTAATTTTCTGGGTACGGAGTGGCACCGGTCGAGTACAGTGTCACTCCCGTCGAAGCCCAACCATCTCAAGCCAGAGGAACTGAGGCAAGTGTAAACCCTTCCCGGGGAAAGAGATCAGGCAAAGGTCAAAACCGATCTGAATCCTCAAAAAAGGGAAGAAAAAAAAAGGGATACGAGCCCCAATACACGGAATATTCCAATCTGGTGGACACCCAAGAAAATATCTACCTGGCCACGGGCAACGTAGCCCATTACCGTAAAAAGAATTCGAGGGACACCAGCAATAGGTGCGGCTACCACAAGGACATGGGTCATACGACCGAAGAGTGTCATCAACTAAAGGACGAGATCGAGAAACTCATCAAGCTAGGGCATCTCCATTAATGGGTTAGAATGCCAATGGTGGTTCCGAGACTGCCAGCAGTTTCCAGACAACCTGCGGCTCTAGGTGCACCTAGATCGTACTGACCTCCCTAGGTAGGGTACGCTACAGGTTCGAGAGCATAGGCCCCTCGGGGGGCCTAATTAGTGCAGGCACCTGGACCCAGAATGCTATATCCTCTCGGAACCGCGCCTCCGCGAGTAGATGGTCACGTGGCCACCATATCAGGAGGCCCGCATCTGGAAGGGCCATCCCGGAACGATTAGAAACGATATCTCAGCGAACTCGATCACGACCACGAGGTATACGCCTTGGTCCAGACTCCAGCCCAACGCCCAAAGTTAATGAACCTGCCCATCACATTCACGGAAGAGGATGCCCGGAACATTCATTTCCCGCATCATGTTCCTATGGTCATCGATGCCCAAATCACCAACAAAGTGGTATCCCGAATGATGGTGGATGACGGGAGCTCTGTCAATGTACTGTTCAAGCCGGCCTTCACCGCAATTGGGTTGACCGAGGCAGATATGGCTTCATGCCCAACGCAGATCTACGGCTTCAATGGGAATTCATTGCTCCTGATGGGTAAGATTCAACTACACGTGACGTTGGAGAACGAGATTCAGGGATTGTTCAAATTTTGTACAATCATAGTGGTGGACTGCCCCACTGCTTACAACGTTATTTTCGACCGTCCTGCATTGGTTGATTTCGGCGCCATAACCTCCATCTGCCACCTCTGCATTAAATTCCCATGCAATAATGGAGGAGTGAGGACAATCCAGCGAGATCAGAAGAGCGCCCAAAAGTGCTATCACATCTCTGCCCAACCAATCTACATGGTCCGTGAAGGTCCTCTTGAAGAGGAAAATTGTTATCCAATCCCCCCCCCCCCACACAACCAGCACGGAGGGTGATCCGGGAGGAGGATGAATTGGACTCGCGGATAGGGCATTAGAACCCATGGGGGAGGTGGAAGAGGTGCACATTAGTGACAGTGACCCGACGAGAGTAATCTGGGTCGGGGGGAATCTAAACTTGGAGGTCAAGGCCGCCATAATTGCCCGGGTAAAAGAGAACCAGGATGTCTTGGCCTGGTCTCACTCGAATATGACCGAAATCGACCGCAACGTCATATGTCATGCCCTGAACATTGACGTAAATGCAACTCCAGTCCGGTAGAAGCGGAGACCTATAGGGGCGTAGAGGGCAGAGGCCCTCAAATTATAAGTTGAGAAGTTGTCCTCAATCAACTTCATTCGGGAGGCCCTGTATTCCGTTTGGCTGACCAATCCGGTGTTGGTACCAA
Source organism: Humulus lupulus (assembly GCF_963169125.1). Classification (NCBI taxonomy): domain Eukaryota; kingdom Viridiplantae; phylum Streptophyta; class Magnoliopsida; order Rosales; family Cannabaceae; genus Humulus; species Humulus lupulus. The sequence goes on along the minus strand of NC_084800.1, from coordinate 141,024,609 downwards.
AGCTGAACGGGACATGGAGCACTTGCATCGACTTCACCAACCTTAACAAGGCCTGCCCAAAAGATTGCTTCCCTCTGCCTCGGATCGATCGGATGGTAGATGCTACATTAGGGTATAAGTTATTGAGTTTCATGGATGCCTACTCCGGCTACTCTGGCACGTAGCAGATCAGAAACACACTAGCTTCTAGACAGACAAAGGTGTGTACTGCTACATCGTCATGCCGTTCAGGCTTAAAAACGTCGGGGCCACCTATCAAAGGCTGGTCAACAGGATATTCAAGAACCAATTGGGAAGGAACATGGAGGTCTACATAAATGACATGCTGGTAAAATCCAAGACCTCGGAGGGACATGCGGATGATCTGGCAGAAGCATTTGCCATCATTCGGAAATATGGGATGAAGCTGAACCCCAAAAAATGCACCTTTGGCGTGGCATCTGGGAAGTTCCTGGGCTTCATAGTAAGCTCGAGGGGAATAAAAGCCAACCCAGACAAGATTAGAGCGTTAATCAAGATGCCTTTGCCACGGAAGCACAAAGACGTTCAAAGCTTGACGGGAAGAATAGCGGCTCTAAGCCGCTTCATCTCAAAATCCACAGACAAGTGCATCCCTTTCTTCAATATACTTCACGGAAGGCATAGGTTCGAATGGATAACCGAGTGTGAAGAGGCCTTCCAAAAATTGAAGGAGCGTCTGGCCCAAGCGCCAATCTTGTCGAAACCAGTGGATGGGGAGTCGTTATACCTATATTTGGTCTTGTCGGAACATGCCATCAACGCCACTTTAGTGCAAGAAGAGGGAAATGTCCAGCTCCCAGTCTATTACATGAACAAAAGGTTGTTGGGCGTAGAGTCCAGATACCCATTAATCGAAAAACTGACATTCTTCTTACTGTCCGCCTCAAGGAAGCTGAGACCTTACTTTCAGGCCCACACCATTAAGGTATTAACGAACCATCCCCTACAAAAAGTATTACGAAAACCCAAATCGTTGGGAAGACTCCTAAAGTGGGCCATGGAGCTTAGTCAATTCGACATAGCATATGTTCCGAGGATTTCTATCAAGGGGCAGGTCTTGGCCGACTTCATCTTAGAATTCACTGGGATCACCGAAGATGAAGGACCCATCGACCCCATAATGTCTCTATGAAAAGTTTTCATAGATGGTGCCTTCAATGAAAATGGGGTCGAGATCGAGATTATCTTAATATCTCCCCAAGGTCATCAGTTGTAGAGCACCCTACGCTTCCGCTTCAAAGTGTCAAACAACGAAGCCGAACACGAGGCTATGCTAGCTGGATTACGCTTGGCCCGAGTGGTTGGAGCAACAAATATAAAAGTCCACAACGACTCCCAACTGGTGGTCAGGCAGATTTTGGGGGAATACCAAAACGAATGGGGAAAAGATGGTCGCCTATGTGATGCAAACCTGAGAGTTACTCCAATCCTTCAAGAAATACTCCATCCGCCAGATCCCCAGGGAACAGAATGTGTTTGCAGACGCATTGGAAAAATTTTCCATGGATGTTGAAGCAGAACTCTCTGGGGTTGTCCCGATTGACCATCTTCCTGTGCCCAATATTCAAGCCCCCCAATCATCAACGCCATAGATTACTCCACGTCATGGATGGGCCCTCTCATCGAGTACCTAACCACGGGGGAATTGCCCGTGGACAAGGCTACTGCCAGGAAACTTCAGTATCAAGCTCCCAGATACGTCATGATGGATGGAAAACTCTATCACAGGGGGTTGTCTATGCCATATATTCGATGTGTATCCAGGACAGAAATGAGTGCAATCATGCATAAAGTGCACAAAGGTTTTTGCGGAGATCACACGGCCAAACTCAGCTTGTCCAAGAAAATCCTAAGGCAAGGATATTTTTGGCCAACAATGAAGAAGGATTGTGTTAATTACATCCGCAAATGTGAAACGTGCCAAAGGTACGTGAAGATCCCGCGAGCCCCTCCAACGGAAACAACCCTAATGAGCAGTCCCTGGCCTTTTGCAGTGTGGGGTATCAATTTAGTAGGATCGCTCCCGACCAGGAAGGGTGGTATAAAATACGCCATTGTAGCCGTCAATTATTACACCAAGTGGGTTGAAGCGGAACCAATGAGCACCATCACCTCCAAAAAGGCCATGGACTTCATCATCAACAACATTGTGTGCTGATACAGCCTCCCTCACAAAATCGTGTCCGACAAAGGGAAGCAATTTGATAGCGTCCACTTCACCGACTTCTGTGAAATACATGGCATCATCAAAAGCTTCTCTGCGATCACAAGGCCTCAAGAAAACGAGTAAACAGAGGCCGTGAACAAGATTTTGAAGGGGACATTAAAGAAAAAACTACAAGCCTGCAAGAGCAAGTGGCCGGAGGAGTTGCCCCGCGTCCTATGGGCCTACCGGACCACGGAAAGAATGTTGACCGGACATACTACATATTCGATGGTGTACGGATGTGAAGCGGTCATCCCAGTAGAAACGGCAGTCCCGTCTCACAGGAAGAACACATATGATCCCGTCCAGAACCACGCCTTACTCCAAGAATCCTTAGATCTCATTGAAGAGATCTGGGAGGAATCACAAGTGCAGCTAAAGATGAACCAAGGAAAGATCGTTAGGCACTTTAACTCTAAAGTTAAGAGCCAGAGGTTCAAAAAATCGGCGATCTAGTCCTTAGAAGAGCCTTCCTTGCAACTCAAGATCCAGGAGTGAGGGTTCTGGGACCAAACTGGGAAGGACCCTATGAAATCCAAAATGAAATATGTCCGGGAACATATCGCTTGAGGCGACTAGATGGAACGAAGGTCCCAAGGGCCTGGAATGCTTAACACATCCGCCAGTATTATCAGTAGTCGGGTGGATTTGATTCTGTTTCTTGTCTAAAAAAATTTTTACAATGTATGCCCGAGGGCGATTTCTTGTGGTAATGAAAATGGTGTATACAAAACATAATAAGAAATGTTGTAAAGAAAGAAAAAGGTCACGTATCTTCATTCTTTACACAAACAAGTGACCTAAGACTACACTCTTTGATCACTTGGGGGGTATGACCATCTATAAAAGTAAGTCCAGGAATAAAGAAAAAACAGGATGCAAAGCTTAGAGCTTAGTCCTGATCCGGACTAGTATAGACTGGTGGTGCAAAACCCAACTCCCTACAAAATAGGAGGCAAGGCTCAAAGCCTAGTCCTAACCTGGACATAAATGGTACGAGGGGCTCAAAACCCAATAAGACACAAGGTTCAAAGCCCAGTCCCAACCTGGACATACATGGTCCGGTGGGTTCAAAACACAACTCCTAAAAATTGGTTGACCTAATGAGGTCTCAAATAACCAAATCCCTATTCATGTTTCCTTTATAATGGACTAGAACCATTGGAACGTGAGTCTTAGGTTTAAGTTGTTTAAAATTAGTCTTATAAATGGCCCAGGTCGTTGGAACCTGAACCTTAGGTTCAAAATAAGCTAATCAACTAATCTCCGATGGTCTAGACCGTTGAAACCTGAACACCAGAGTCAGGACAAATAAATCAAACGACAGTTATTAACTCCTTAATGGTCCAGGCCGTTGGAACCTGAACATCAGGTTTAGAATGAGTAAATTAAGTCATATCTAAAATAAATCTCTAACGGTCCAGGCGATTGGAGCCTGAACTATAAAGTCAGGATAAATCAGTTAAGTTATATTGATGAGTCCAAAATGGTCCAGGCCGTCAAGACCCGAACATGGATCTCAGGACAAGCTAAACACCTTCTACAACATTTCCCTAGTGGTCTCAGCCGTTGGAACCAGAACCCATCATTCGACCCAGATTCACGCAGAGTGCCAAAACACTTAGTGAATTTCGAGGAAAAACATATGAATGTAAAAGGGAAATCATTGCAGAGAAGATAATATCAATATATAACAATAGATATAATAAAAATTGTTTTGGATGCATCCGCATCCATAAAATTAGTACAATTACAAAAAAAAAAAGGGTTGGAAGGAAGCCCTAATTAGAATACAAAGGCCCAGGCCTAGGCTTCGCCCTGACCCGGGACACCCGAAGTATTCTCATCTTGTTCGTCCCCAGCCAGAAGCTCCGCATCAGCTTTCTCCTTGGCCTCAAATTCACCCTTTTTCTAGGCATGTAAATAGCCTCATCAAAGGTGGCCTCCAGCAATGAATTAGCCTGCTCCTTCACTTGACAAGCCTCCTCTCTCTGCTTCATCTCTAGCTGAACCATGCCATTCAAGGCTTGGTTCCGAGACTCAAGGTTGGCCACCTTCTCCCGCTCCTGGCGAAGTTAGGCCTCAGCTGCCTCTAGAAGGGCGTTGATCGAGACCTCGAAGCCACGAACATGATGCAGCTCCGCCTTCAGGTTTCCCACCAACTTCTTATGGTCGGCATCCTTCCTGGACAAAGCCTCCTCATGCTGGGCTTGAACCTGGGCAGCCTCCTCGTGGTTAGCCTTAATCCGGACAGTTTCCTTGGACATGGCCTCCTTAGCAGCTTCCCCTTGGTTAACGACCCCCTCCAGCTGTTATATTATTTTATAATATAATGTTTTAGATTAAATAAATGTGACAAAGAGTGTCACATATTGTAACATATAATAGAGAGTTACAATATTTAGATATATGAGATATATCCAAATAATGTAACATATTTGGTGTTACAAATTTGTAACTTCCAAATATTACCATTTATTGTGTAAATTTGTTGTTACATAATATTGAGATGAATTTCATAAATTCATATGTGATATGGCTCTTAGAGATATGATTTTAACCCCAATAATGTGTTTTGGGAGTTACAAAATCATTTGGGAGGGTTTGGAACCGTTTGGAAAAACAGCACATTTTTTAGTGCTGAAAATGGTCGGTGGTCGCGGCCACTGAATGTTGGTGGCCACGGCCTATGGGACAGAGGCTAGTGGCCGCGGCCACTAATGTCTCTGGCTGCGACCATAGGCTAAAAACTAACCATTTTTCAATTTTTTCAATATTTGTTGAACGGCTCAAAAAACCCAAATAACTCCCAAATCTCATTTTTAATTCCATATTAATCCAATTAAACATTGGTAACAGCCATGTGGGTTGGTGGAATTTGAAATTCAAAGGGTGTCTCTAAACTCTATAAATAGGAGCCTATAGCTCACTTGTAAGACACAACATTTCTATCTATTAGAGCACTTGGCTAGAAACACCTTGAGGCTTGATAATTCCAGAAAGCATTTCCTATAATCTGTGAGAGATCCCTTAGTGCTTGAGTTAGGGGGAAATAAGCTTTTGGACAAAGGTTTCAAACCTTGTTCAAGTTGGTGATCCCCAACACTCTTCACTTTGGTAGTGTGAGTGAGAGTTGTTTATCTTTTGTATCTTGTTCCTTTCTTTCATTCTATTGCTTTTCATCTTTATATCGTTCTTCTCTATTTACTTGTATTTCTTGTTCAAGAGTTGTAATCTTTTCTTTTCTTTTCTTTTGTTTCAAACACTTTACTTTATTTGTAACCTTTTGCTTAGAGTTGTATTTTACTATTCTCTTCTCCTTCATCATCTTCTTCATTTTCTTTGTTTATTTGTAATTTTCAATTATAGAGTTGTAACTCTTTTTAATCAATCATTATTTATTTGTGATATATTGCATTGAGGCAAAATACATATTTTTCTAACAACAGCTCCATCTGAGCCATCTCCAGCTTCATCGCCATTTCGGCCACCAGATCTGCATTCCTATGGGCCAACACGGCGTCCTAGAACAAACCAAAGTTAGAAAATATATAGGTAGTAAGTATGGTAAAATAACGGGCATGTAACTTACCATGGTGGCCTGATGATGAATGGCCTGGGAGACGAACAAGGCATCCTAGCTGGCCAAGGTAGCATGCCGCTTCAGCTGGAGGGTGGACATGGTAGTTCCCACCTAGGCCAGCAAATCCACAGCCAATGGAGTCGTGTCTTGACCCAGCTTAGGTCAAAACCCAGTCTCGACTACCAATCGGTCCACGATGGGTTGGGGAGCATTGAAAGCCTCTGGACGATTGGCAAACTCCACCTTCCGCCAGATGGTCAGGGCCCGGTACTCCTCATCCCATTTGTCCTGGTCATTGTCCCAAGCCTGGGACACCATCTTCATCCTCTCCTCCTGGAGGACCAGATCCCCTTCCTCAGGAAGGACTGGGTTGACAGGGAGCCTGGGCGCATCCGGGAGCTGTTGCATGATGATCAGGCTCTCCCTTAAGGAATACTCCTTGGTCAAGGCAAGATCCTTGGTCCTAGCCCTCTTGGCCCACTTCGAGGACTCTACGGCGACTGAGTCCGCTGCCCTCTTCTCTGCCCTTCCACCTTCAGATGGCTCTTATTCCAAGTTAAAAACTTGGAGAGGAGTAGCTTGAGGCAGGATCGTTTCGGTGGGCGCTGCCGGGGGGGGCTCGCAGCTGGAGCCCTCTCAGAAACTTTCAGGAATGACCTTGAATCCCCGAGGATCAGCTCTATCACCTTTTTCTTGGTCGAGCCCTTGGCAGCCCTCTTTGCGGAAGCATTGGCCGTGGCCTCCCTGGCCTCGATCATCTCCTTCATCTTGGCCACAAGGTTGGACATCTCCGGATCACCTGAAATAGACAAACAAAATGATTATCCAAATATATGAATGGGGATAGAAGTCAAAAAACAAGGGAAATATTAGTCTAAAGTCCTCCGGGATGAACCCTTATCTAAAGAACGGGCACGACTCAACTCCCCTAGGGAGAAAGAATGAATTCGGTCCCCCATATCATCCAGGTCCAAAAAGTTATCGTATTGTAAGAACTCGGACAAGTACATGAGGGTCAATGTGTCTATGATAATGGGGCAAGGAAGCCCCACTTTATTGACGGTCCCAGCCAGATAGTCCCAATATTGTTGCCTATTCCTAACTAAGTCCTCAAAATGAGGAGCATAAGTTAAAATCGAAGGCAAGTTACCTTGCCCCAAAATACTAGCTTCGGGAGTTCCAGTGTTTGGCTACCTCCTCTCGAGAATGAAGTCCAGCTCTTCGGGCACGGCCCTCTCCGCTTGTCGGGCCTGCTCTTTCTTCTTCTTCTCCGCGTCTGCCTTGGTCGCAGTCTCCATAGCCTCGATGTGAACCAGGGCCAGCTCCTCCCTCAAGGTGGGATACCTCTCACATTGTAGCCCCCGGAAGCTAGGGGCATCAATTTACTAGTTGGCGGTAAGCATCCTGACCAGTCGAAGGTTGTCCGTGGTCATGAAGCCTCCTACATCCAATTCCTCGGCGCTAAGGGTGGCATAGTATTTCTTGCCATCTAGGATGGACTTGGTGAGTAGAGTCTGGCCGTATGGACCTGTTTTCCAGGAACGTGAGTGGGGAGCAGACAAAACTAAAAAAATAAGTAAACAAAGAACAAAAATGACTTACCCACACGCTGAAAGTCTAGCACCAATGTGGGGTTCTTCTCTAAGAGGAACCCATATGTCATAAACCAATAATGTCTGACATCCAGGGGGTGCTTCCAGGTGTTGAATGGAGCCGGATCGTGACCACGGGGTTCAATTTATAAAATCTATCTTGGGTCTTATCCTTAGAGTTAAGTTGCAGGCCTAGCTTATAAAAATATAGCACCTCTGCGAGGGTAGGCACTGGGATCTCCTTCGACACGCTGAATATGCGCCATCTTGCGAGTAGCTTGTACGCTTGGGGCAAAAGTTAGAATGGCGCGATCCCCATGAACGTAAGGAATTGCGCGAAGTAATTATGGAGCGGGAGAGTAGCTCCCGCACTGATGTGGCCTATACTCCAGGCCCCGACTTCGCCCACGCCGGTATGGGCCTTCTCTTCCTTCCGGGCCAGTCAGTTGTAGAAGATCCCTGGAGTCGACTCCACTCCCAGATGTTTCTCCAGGGCGTCCAACATTCGATAGTTCCATAATTCATTCCTCTCCCCTTCCATTTCCCATATATTGCCCGTGGGGTGTTTGTGCTCTTCCAGGACTATGGGGCCAAATTGAACGAAGTCCTCTGGATGAAGAGTGACACCACCACTCATGATTGGGGACCTGTAAGTGACAAAGAAAATGAAAGCCAAGCAATTAGCACCAAAATCCAAAAAATTGGTTAAGGTACGAGGGTTCTCCTAAAATTGCCTGGAGAAGTCCCCTCCGGACCCAGATCCAGGATCAATGAAGGTCCCAAGATCCTGGGTCGGGAACTAAAAAATCAAAGGTTTTCTTTTATTCTCCCAAGTCAACCTTGGGATGTCTGAATTGATCCGGGACAACTAGACGGAAATTATCGCCTAGAAAATCTACAATTCATACCTACACTATCCTACCTAGGACCATCCTATACGGTGGTCATGGCCCTAATAGTTTTATGGTCGCAGGAAAAACATTACAAAAAAAAAAAAAAAAGAGGAATAAACAGAGAAAGAAAAATGACGAGAAAACTTACTGAAAGGTGCTTGGTTTGAAAGTTGTAAAGTCTCAGGCGACACAGTCGGCAGAATCTCGGCCTTAAATCTGAGAAGGTGATGCAACAAGTCATCTACTGGTTGAACCAGGACTAAACCGTCGGATAACTGAACAGCAAGAGGTCTGGTCGGAAATAAACAAGCACGGAAATGAACTAATCACCAAAAAAGCTCGTTGGCAAATTGGGACATAAAAAGTTCTCTTTTTTTCTCTGAATATGTAGAATGTGTAAAGTTGGAAAGGAAATTGTCAAGGTATTTATAGGGTAGAAATCCACTATGGGATCCAACGGTTCAGAGTGGGGATCTCAGGATTATCCCAATCCAACGGTCCCGGATGACTCAGAGGCTTTAATTAGCCCAATCGAGCACCAGATCGTGGATTTGTCAATCCATGATCCACACCTACCTGATCCAATGGTCTACATTGAAATTTTCAAAGTTATCCTCATCCAACGGTCCCAGATGGTGCAGAGACATTAAACAGCCCACTCGAGTACCCTATCAACTTCGCTCGTACAGACGGGAAGCCTCAGAAATTACGCTGACATCCATCAGTCACTGGGACAGTCAAAATATTCTTTCCAGATCTATGAGGCGTGAGTGGTATAGACGCACCATCAACTTGAAGACACGTGTGCAAAACATTGTGGATTCGAAGGGACTGGGATCGCCCAATTGGCCCCTAAGTAAATGAACCCGTCTTCTAGGAAACAAACCGGGATATTTGGATTTGATCCGGGCGAGTGAGGCAAGTCTCCACCATGCAAACACGGATGAAGACTTAGGGGGTAAATGTTATCCCTGTTTTCCCCTTAGGACACGTGGCATGATGCAATGGGTCCATGGGCTCCCTCAAAGAGATCCAGGCCCATCTTGAGGCCGAAGAACGGGGAAGAAGAAAGTCCTAACAACCCAATAGTCAATGAGCCCAACAATATTCGATGGGCGCAACCATAACAAGGGAACCGGGACCAAGATGTAGGCCCAAATCATCTTCCCGGCCCCAACCTATCCATATCCTCCGGGATACCAATAGACGTAGTAGGCTTGCTAGTCTAGGAATAGACCTTGTCAAGAATGAACCTGTCATGGTGAGTGAACTAGGAATCTAGTAAATGAACCAGGACATTAGTAAAGGTACCCGGACTAGATGTCCGGATAGGGCAAGTTTGATTTTCCCTGACACTAACATGTCCCTAAGAAACACGGAAGTTGGTCTCCTCAACTAACCCGCAAAAGAGGTTATGCACAGAACGTACACTGTTCCTAGGAAATAATACTGCCACTATTCTAACAGATCCTGTCCCCAGGATCCCCTTAGAAGCCCACGCGGACCAGTCTGAGATTACATATAATAACAGCTATAAGGCTTGGGCCAACCCAAGCCAGCCCAATGGGCCCTGATTAATATGTTTTATTAAGCCATATCCTTTGTATTATGACTCCATTAGTGAGTAAACCATGATTACGTCCCTATTGGGCCAGGATTAATCTGACCCAAGCCCATTGCACCTGATTGCCTATAACTAGGACCGGTTGTGCACTGTAGCGGGGATCCGAGAATTTCTCTTGTAAGCAATTACTCTGCTCAAACTTGAAGAAAACTCCATTGTCAAAAGCTCTCTAAAATCTAATACAATAGACTATTGGACTAAGGATCATTAACGCCCTGACCACGTATAAACTTTTCTTGTTTATCTTCGATCCAATCTTTCTAGCTCTCTTTTTTCATTATATTTCTAGTTTTCGAAAAACTCGGTAAACAATATAAATTTAATAAAAATAATTGATAAATACTATAAATAAAACTAAGCAAACGTGCATTGCACGTTACTTGTATCTAGTATTTATATATATATGCGCATGTTTCATTTTAATTATAAGATTTTTTTTAAATATCTCTCATTTAAACAGACACATAAATATACCTCATTTAAATTAGTAAAAAATTTATTTTGAAAAAATATCTCTCATTTAAAAGGACACTTAAATAAAAAAAAAATAAAGTGATAAAAAATTGAGAAAAACTAAGAAAATAGATATAGAGTGATTTAGATTAATTTTAGAGTGTGTTTACCCAGAAAAGGACAACTAGATGATGTGGCAGAATTAGCCTACACGTGGAATACACGTGGCAGTTTAAGTGAGTATAATCTGTTCAACCATCGACCAAAAGATCATTAGCTCAGCAGACAACATATTTATGTGTAACCAATCTGGTCGTGTCTTTTCATCTATTTCCTTCAAATATGTAATCTTATAATTACATATTAATTGTAACTTCTATTATTATTTAGATACGCCTGTATTAAATGTAATTAAGGTCCATTGGCCCATGTCGAACTCCGTGAGTCTATAAATAAGAATCAAAAGACTCAAGAGAGGGGACTTTGGAACTAGGGAATTCTAAGAGTGAAATAGAGTGTTTTTATCCACGGTAATTGTATTCATCTAAAAGCTTGTGAAACTCGTGAACCCTACTTCATTGATCACAGTTCTTGGAAATATACATCAATAAGAACACTAAGTGTATGTAGGTTGTTACCATTTTATTGGGGTTGAACCACTATAAATCTTTTGTGTCATTTATCTTTTCGTCTTAATTTCATCTCATTTTCTATCATTTTACTTAACTCTGTGTCGTTGATGAATTCGAGGGTCAACAGTTTGGTGCTTTCATTGAGAGATAAACTCAAGACCTCCAAAGAGATCAAATGGCAAAAACATCTAGAAAGACTGGACAAACCTCTGGTGCAGCACTAACCCAGCCTCTTCCACAAAATGTGGCTGAAAATGAGCCACGATTAGAATTCAAAGAGGAGGAAATGAATTTTGAGACCTTGAGGAAAACATTGATTGCGTTGCAGGAAGAGTTATCCAATCTGATAGCTAATCAAGAAAATGTGGTTGAAATGATGGCGTTGCAGCAGAGAGAAATTGATAGGCAACGCCAAGAACTGAATGAGAGGTAGGCCAACATGGATCGCCGACAGAGGGATGCCACTGTTATCCTGGAGGCAGCCATTCAGTTGGCTTAAGGACAACCCGCGCCAGCTTCTCAACCGGATCAGCCACCCAGTGTACTGACACAACAAGATCTGCATTCAAATTGTCCACAACATCACCACACTCCGCCTCCACCAGCAAGCCCTCAGAGGTCGGAGCAGCATCCTGCTGCTCAATAGGATATTCCATTTCAACATCCTAAGCAGCAACCTCTTTCTCGCGCTGGTTGAGATAATACCTAGCAGCAAAGGCAAAATAGGGTCGGACAGCCTCCCCGAAGCCCTAGACGCCAGACTGCTGAAGATCCGAATCCACCGAGCAAGGGACAACGTCCTTCTGCTGGCAGGAGTGTAATGACCCAACTACTCTAGACTTTGGACCATTAACAAAAACTATACATAGACACTAATTTTTAATAAAACTTACAAGTGAAATAATCATTTCTTCATTAAAAACTTGTAAAACAAATGTTAAAGTACATAAAATTTAAAGTAGGATATGGGATCCCATTGTTTTAAAAGAAAAACATAACATAATTGTAAACAAATGAATTACATAATAAAGTGCGGAAAATACATATAAAACAATAATTAAAGAGACTTCATCCTCGAATCGAACTCTCGGTCCTTTGACTCCATTCTGCCTCAATACACATCCCCAAGCTTCCAAGAACCTTTCCCACCATCAAAACTATTTTCCTGCACATAAAAACATAAAGGAGTGAGCCTAATGCCCAGCAAGGAAAATCTAACACATAAATCATATACATAAAATTCATAATGCAACATAAAACATATCATAAACATATGTTACACGTACTATAATGGCCATTATTACTTGGGGTCCTATAAACTAAACAAGTCATATGCCCATTAGATTTGTGGGGCTTGCTAGCTAAGCAAGTCATATGCCCATAAATTTATTGGGGCTACAGGTCATATGCCCAAGTCTACAAACATACAAAATATAACATATAACATATACATAACACTTAAATCATAAGATAACACATAACATAACATATAAAATCCTATCCTATTTTCCTTACCAAAAGTACTGGGATATGAGAACAGGTTTGGGACTTTGGAACACTCCTAAAAACCATAAATGAAAGGGTGAATATACCAAAGAAAAAGGGATGAAAGTGATGAAAGAACTATACCATCAAAATACACTTACCAAGAATCTTATGTTCAAGATCTTAGATTTCCTAGTCAAGAATAAGGAATAAAGTTAGGATGTTAAGTAGAAACTATAAGAACTTAAGGAAAAATAATACCAAATGAACTAGAGTTTGGAATACCTTGAATGCTTCTATGACCAATCTAAACCTTGAACCGAAATGTGCTATAAACCTTACTTCCCAAGTGTTTGGTAAGCTTATAATGATTAAGCTTATAATCCCCAACCCAAGTGTTTGCACTCTCAAAAATAACCTAGCAGCTTGCAGCCTCTGAACTTAGCTTGATGAATGAATAAATGGTTGGGTACTAGGTCCTATTTATAGAGTTCAAGAATGAAAAGATCTTCATTTAACTTGAATAAAATAATGGCTTTTTAAGTGAAAAATATTTGAATTATCGTTCAGCAGAGGCTGAAGACTCGGTCAGAAAGATGCTGGACTTATCAAGAGGTTAAAGATTAAAATGGGAACGTTTTCAAAAATATTCAAAAGTATATCAAAGGAGCCGAAATATCACCCCTTGTAGGCGATATATCTCCTGGGCCAGCATGCCCGAGGCTCGTGCGAAGTTACGTGTTTTTCGTATCCCCGTACTGCGATATATCGCCCCCAATAGCTGCGAAATATCGGCATACGCTGAATATTTAAACACGAAATTGCACATTTTAAGCTTAATTTGAATTGAGTAAACAGCCTTGACTAAGTCGTCTAACGTTTTCAAAGCTGCTGACAGACCCTAGGATATTCAAATATTACTCTTAATAAACTTATTCCTCAAAAATACTTAATTATCATTAAACATACACATGACAAGTGTTACTTTCTTATTGGATCTATCTAAACCTTATAATATAATAAATATTACCATCAATACCAATCATATTAATCAAACCTTAGGTTAAAATTAATATTCTTAAACTATAGGCTAAACTTAGAAAATCTACAAGTGTTACTACGAGTGTCCAATTAAATCCCGGTCTGAACCAAAATCCACAGTCATAAAACTACTACTACTATTGCTATTATTACTACTATCTAACTAGCTAAGTAAAGTTCTTGGACTCTACAAGGAGACAAGTCGAGTCAGGCTCTGAGGTCAGGGGCCCCCCACGACATAATAATGCTCGAGGACCCACCGACCAATTTAGGCCTCCACCTGACGGACAAGACGTGCCAGCGAGGGGAGGGGAAATAGCACGATCAGCAGGTCGCACCATATTCAGTCACGTTTTAGGGATGTCCATGACTATAATGAGGTAGATTCTGGCAAAGGAAATGCTGGTCGAGGGCAAGGAGATAGGTGTGGGGAATGTAATCCCCCACCAAGAGAGAATCGGTCGACGAGTCAGAATGATGGGGGCAGCCTAGGCAACCTAACGTCTTTGATCAACTGAGCGCTAACGAGCAAGGGTGTAGGGATGAGGATTTGAGGGACATACTCAATGACAGGCGGGAAAGGCATGATGAGTATGCCCCTCTGGCACCGGTCGCCCCAATAATACCAGACACTGTACAGGCCCAGCTTGATGCGCTGAATCAGGTCATCCAGAAGCTAGTGGGGAGTTGAACGTCCCACATTGAGTATGACTTGAGAAGAGGCACTCCGTTTATACAAAGAATAGCGATGGCTAAAACTCCAAGCAAATTTAAGATGCTAGTATTACCCAACTTCAATGGATTTGGAGACCCAGTATCTCATGTGAATAAATTCGAGATACAAATGGACATCCAGAAGGTGTCAGATGATGCGCGATGCAGAATTTTTCCAGCCACCTTCTCCGATACTGCTCAGGAGTGGGATTTCAAATTCCCTCTTGCTAGCATAGTGTCTTGGGAAATGTTTGTGAAAGAGTTTTACGGGTAGTTTTACACTGGTCGAGTACATCCGACCGAGGCCAACCAACTGCTTGAGATACACCAGAAGAAGGGCAAAACCTTGAAGGCGTATTTCCAGTGTTTTATGCGAGCCACTGCTGGGGCTAAGATAGTTGGTGATGAGGGGAAGATGATGGCACTTACTACTGGAGTACGGCGCAATTCATCCCTTTGGAAAAATTTAAGGAAGAATGGGGTAAAGAGCACCCAAGAATTCCTGGACCGAGCGGACCAGTACATCAAGCTCGAAGAGGCAATTTGTAGAGTCCAAGAATTTTACTTAGCTAGCTAGATAGTAGTAGTAGTTATAGTATGTTTATTACTGTGGATTTTGGTTCAAGCCGGGACTTAGTTGAACACTCGAAGCAACACTTATAGATTTTATAAGTTTAACCTATAGTTTAAGAATATTAATTATAAAATAAGGTTTGATTAATATAGCTGATTATAAAGATGTTATTTATTATACTATAAGGTTTAGATAGAACTAATAAGATAATGACACTTGTCGTGTGCATATTTATTAAGGAATTAAGCATTTTTTAGGAATAGTTTTATAAGAGAAATATTTGAAAACCCCAGAACCTGCCAGCAGCTTTGAAATCGTTATATGACTCAGTCAAAGTTGTTTACCCAATTCAAAATAGGCTGAAAAAGTGCAATTACGTGTATAATATTTCAGCGTATGCTGATATATCGCAGCTCTAGGGGCGATATATCGCCACACGGGTAATACGAAAAACACATAACTTCGCACAAACGCATTGTCGAGCCTCAGGATATAGGCCCAGATGATATATCGCCTACCATGAGCGATATATCGGCCCTAGGGAAAGTTTTTCAAACTTTTTTGAAATCGGGCTCATTTTATTCCTCAACCTCTTGATAAGCCTCTAAACCTTTTGACTGAGTCTTAAGCCTCTGCTGAACGAATATTCAAATGTTTTCAAGTAATATTCATTATTTTTATTCAAGCTAAAAGAAGATCTTTACACTCCTTGAAACTCTATAAATAGGATCTAGTACCCAGCCATTTCTCTCATTCTTCAAGTTGTGTTCAGAGCCTTTAAGCTGCTAGGTTTACTTTAGAGTGATAAACACTTGAGTTGGGTTATAAGCTTTATCATCTTAAGCTTATTAAACACTTGGTAAGTAAGGTTAATAGTGTGTTTTCCGATATCGAGGTGTAGTTCAGTTCTAGTACATTCAAAGGTATTCCTACTCCTAGTTCATTTATGTATGTTTCATTAGTTTCTTATAGTTTTCTTTACTCAAATCCTAACTCATTGTTTTTCATTATCTTGGTTAGGTATTTAGGTTCTTTGAACTTAAGATTTCTTGTCGGTAAGTTTCTTCTCAGTGGTTTAGATTCATTTTTTTTTTTCATCTCCTTCTTTTAGAAATACTCACCTTCTAATTGTTGGTTTTTAGGAGTGTTCCAAATCCCGTCCTTGTTCTCATATCCCGGTATTGGTAAGGAAAATAGGATAGAATTTTATATGTTTATATGTTATGTTATGTTATGCTATGTAATGTTATATTATGTATATTGATAGACCTTGGGCATATGACTTGTATAGCTAACAAGACCCCACCAATCTATTGGGCATATGACTTGTTTAGTTTACAAGCCCCAAGTAGTATAATGGCCATTGTAGTAGTATATGTTTATGATATAGTTTATGTGTATGTTTTATGTTTCTAGTAGATTTTCCTTGCTGGGCATTAGGCTCGTTCCTTTATTTTTATGTATGTAGGAAAATAGTTATGGCAGCGGAAGGATTCTTGGCAGCTTGGGGTTGTGTATTGAGGAAGAATGGAGTTGGTGGACTGTGTGAACGATTCGAGGACGACGTTGTTTTTAGTCTTTTTAATTATGTTTTCTATTTATTTTCCGCACTTGGTTTTGTAACAAATTTATTTAAGATTTAAGTTATGTTTTATTTTTTAAAAAAAAACAATGGGATCCCATACCATACCCCGAATTTATGTATTTCAACATTTCCTTTATAGTTTGTTTTATAAAGTTATGAATGTTTTGTATGTATGTTTTCTTAAGAATAGTGTCTATGTATAGTAGTTTTAATGGTCCAAAGTCTTAGAATTAGTTGGGTCATTACAGTTGGTATCAGAGAAAATGGTTCATTCGCATGAAGTTCTCCTTGATACACATGCTCAAGCTCTGAATCTAACCGCCAAGTAAGTGTTTCTGATTATAGTTATTATGTTTATATGTACAGCTAACGATTTTAGCCTTTATGTTTTCAGTTAAAATGAATGAAGCATTAACTTATGAGGATATCCAAGCCATTAAGGCCTTAAAAATAATTAGAGAACCAAGAAACACCGTAGGAGTGCTAGAAAGAATCACTCGGAGACTACTTTTGTTCCATAGGGAGATAGGTCACCTCCAAGAAACTAAGCAAATCATGATGAGATCAACGGAGCAATACGTTTTAGTAATTAGACTTTTTAGAGATTATCCTACTGTGATTGCAGCCTTAGAAGATATTTGGGAGACGATAGATGATGAAGATGAATTGCCGGTAGCTATGAGATATTATTTTCTCATACTTAGGTTCACTTCAAAAATGGAATTTCAATTTACAAATGAGCAAAAACATAGAATTTTTACGAATCTTCCTCGAGGGCATTTTGAGGCACAAGACAATGATAACTATGAAGAGATAGATGACGATATGTTAGATGAAGGATCAGATGTAGAAGATCCTGATTTTTAAGAATAGATTAGTTTCTTAATTATTTTGTTTATTTGCATTTGTGATTGTAAATAGTGAAAACTTTTTTTCCAAATTAATATTATTGTTATTTTGGTGACATGAATGAGTTTGATTTTCTTTTGCAATCATAATAAATAATGACTAAGTTCGGTGAGGGTGAATACAAATCAATGAATCGAGTTCTCTATGTTGAGAGTTATGGGGCCATAGTAGTGGGAACGATTTTACTGATCCCAGCCCTCCCTCAATATGGTTAACTTTGGAACAAAGATGAGTTTCGAGCCTGAGAATTAAGTCATATAGGATGATTCGAAACAGACTTAGAAAATAATAAAGATGGCTTATTTTTCTAAGTATAGAAACCCACTCTAATAATAAAGAAGGCTTATATAATTTTCATAAGAAATCATAATTAATAGGTTTGAGTTATGTTTGTTTAGATTAAGTTTCTGCCTTAGAGCCTGTTAGGGTAAAGTTCTAACATGTTGTTCTCAACTGTTAGAACTCTGCTAAGATGTCGTTCCGAAGATCTGCTCGCACCAATGGAAATGCCTCCAACGCTGCTCTTGTAAGCAATGAAGCCCCTCCAGTTCGCAGAAGGGGAGTGCGTGCTACTGCCAACCGAAATGCACCGCCGCTGCCGGTTGACAACACTGCAGAAATTGCCAGACTGCGACAACAAGTTAAGGAATTACTGCAGCAACAACGACAACAGGCTCAGCCTCAAACTCAGCCTCCACCTTCGCCACAACCTTAGCATATAACCCCAGCACCCCATCAAGTTGGTCCATATGGGGGATGGCCAATGGCGAACTACGCGTCGTACCTAACTCAGCACATGGAGCCAGTTTATGAGCAGTTTCATAAGCAACACGCTCCAAACTTTGAAGGGACAACAGACCCCTTCGAGGTGGATTAATGGCTCATAAATGTGGAGCCAATCCTGACGCACATGAATCTCGGCAACGCGGACCGCATATCCTGCGTTTCATCTCTGCTCAAGAAAGATGCCAGAATATGGTGGGACTTAGTCCAGCAGACTCATGATGCTGCCACCATGACTTGGACCAGATTTGTGGAGCTGTTCCACAAAAAGTACTATAATTCAGCAGTTATCGCTTCAAGAGTAGAGGAGTTCGTTGGTCTGAAACAAGGGAGTTTATCAGTAGCAGAATATGCTCGGCAGTTCGACTGATTAGCCAAGTTTTCACCGGAGATGGTTCCAACAGACTTTCTAAGGGTGACCAAGTTCGTTAGAGGACTTTGACCGAAGATTGAGCTAGGGGTTAAGCTAGCAAATCCGGGAAATACTACCTATGTCGATGTTCTAGAAACGGCAATAGAAGTAGAAAGGCTTCAAGCTAATGTTAGTAAAGAGGAGGCCAGTAAGCCTAAGCCTAAACAGTCAAGTCAACCTCAAAACGGTCGAAACAAAAACCACAACAACATAAATCAGTCCAGCAATGACAATGAGCAGAAAAGAAAGCATCCTGACAACAAGCAGTCCGACCATGATAAAAGGGCACGGACGAATAATGGAGGTAATAGGCCGGGTTATGTAGAATACCCACAATGTGCTAAGTGCCAGAAGAAATATCCTGGTGAATGCCAGGCAAACACCAAGGGATGCTATAATTGTGGCCAGGAAGGACACCGGAAGAGAGACTGTCCCCAGCTCAAGCCAGAGGGGAAAAAGGAAGACAAGATGGTTCTTGCCAAGGTATTTTCCTTAACCCAAGGAGAAGCTGATGCTGGCAATAAAGTGGTTATAGGTCAGGTTTTTATCCTCAATAATATATGTTCTGTATTATTTTATTTGGGAGCCACTCATTCGTATATCTCGTTAGGAATGATAGAAAAACTAGACAAACCTTGTGAAAGATTTAGAGCTAGGTTTGTAACAGAGTTGCCTTCGGGAAAAGTAGTTCTACCATCACGGATAATACTATGCGTACCGATCAAGATTGAGGATGTAGAATTAGAAGGAGACCTGATAAAACTGGAGATCAAAGACTTCAACGTGATACTAGGCATGGACTAGTTAGCAAAGCATGGCGCAACCATTGACTACAAACGCAAGAAAGTGACGTTCGAGACTTCTGACGGCCAGAGACTATGCTTCATGGGACAACGTTAGCGGAAGGATTCTTGGCAGCTTGGGGTTGTGTATTGAGGAAAAATGGAGTTGGTGGACTGCGTGAACGATTCGAGGACGACGTTGTTTTTAGTCTTTTTAATTATGTTTTCTATGTATTTTCTGCACTTGGCTTTGTAACAAAATTTATTTAAGATTTAATTTATGTTTTATTTTTAAAAAAACAATGGGATCCCATACCATACCCCGAATTTATGTATTTCAACATTTCCTTTATAGTTTCTTTTATAAAGTTATGAATGTTTTGTATGTATGTTTTCTTAAGCATAGTGTCTATGTATAGTAATTTTAATGGTCCAAAGTCTTAGAATTAGTTGGGTCATTACACAATTTCCAATGAAGGGAAGGCGCCTGCAGACGACCAGGGTCTAAAAAAAGATCCCACTAAAGCCACCAATGGGTCTGAGAAACCCAATGGCAACAGCAAAAGTAACGGGAAAAACGGAGGAAAAAGGGCGAACCACGAGCCGTCAACGTCTGAGAACAAGCGCCCTAAAAGTAATAGATATGAGCTGAGGTTCACCAATTACACAGCCCTAGTCGAAAGCAGAGCAGAAGTGTACTAGGCTACTAGCACCACTGTTCCTTTCATGCGACCAGCCCCGATCAGGAAAGATATCTCCAAGAGAGATACAACCAAGTTTTGTCATTTTCACAACGACTATGGGCATGACACCAACGAGTGCAACTAGCTAAAAGATGAGATTGAATTCCTTATCAGACAAGGACCCTGAGAAGATATGTCTGAGCCCCTGGAGGTTCTTAACGAGAGGCTCAAGAGGGCAATGAGCAGGCACTTGTATGCCAACGCTCGCCCCCTTTACAGCCAGCTCCAGTTGCTGGTACATTGCTGACCATCTGTGGCGGCCCACACCTGGCAAGTGATAGTGGGAAGGCAAGGGAACGATATGCTTGAACCTTACGACACGAACAGGATATTGAAATGCTGAACGTAGAGGAGTGAACTCCCAAAAAAGCTTGAATAGAGGAAGAACTAATAACTTTCTCTGAGCTTGACGCTCAGCATGTCCGATTTCCCCAATCGGATCCTCTGGACGTGGACATCCAAATCGCTAATATGATGGTTAAGCCGGTGTTGGTGGGTACAGGGAGCTCAGTAAACATTATGTACAAATCTTCTCTGGAGAGGATGAAGTTATCAGTGTAGGATTTGGAGCCATGCAACCAAACCATTTGTGGTTTTTCTAGCGAAGGGCTTGCGGCAACCGGGTCGATCAGGCTTCGAGTCATATCAAGGATTGCACCTGTGAACTGGACATTACTCACTACTTTTAAAGTAGTTGATTGTCCTTCTGCATATAATGTTGTGATTGGAAGACCTATTTTAGTCGACCTGCGATCCATGACCTCGGTCTGGCACCTAGCCATGAAGTTTCCAACTGACGCAGGGGTAGGATGCGTGTTGGGAAACCAGCGAGAAGCACAGGAATGTTATAATTCCTCAATTACCAAGGCAAAAAGGGGCAGATTGGGAGAAAAAGCTGAGAAAAGGTTGTTGTTGGCGAATGAACTACAAGCCCAATCAGGTGTGCTAGTCACCAAATAGGGTGTTGCCCAAAGTGAGGATAGGGATTTAGATCCTTGCTTTGGGGATTTTGAAGAAGATGTAGGACCAGTGGAGGACCTTGAGAAGGTCCAACTTGTTGAGGTAGATCCGACCAGGGTTGTGAAAGTCGATAAAAACTTAAAGACAAAAACAAAGCAAAAATTGGTGGAATTTTTTAAGAAGAACCAGGAGGTGTTTGCCTGGTCGCATAAGGATATGGTTGGGATTGACCCAGCAGTTATTAGCCATGTCTTGAATATAGATAAAAGCTTTCCACCAATACAACAAAAGAGGAGGTTGCTCGACAAAGATAGATCAAAGGCATTAAAAGAGGAAGTCAATAAGCTAAAGGAGAACGGATTCATCAGGGTGGCGTTTTATCCTTCTTGGGTCTCCAAGCCTGTACTAGTTCCCAAGCTGAATGGCAAGTGGAGGACGTGCATGGATTTCACAGACCTCAATAAAGCCTACCCAAAAGATTGTTTCCCACTCCAAAGGATCGACTAGTTGATCGATGCCACCTTAGGGCATGAGATCTTATCATTCATGGATGCATACTCTGGGTACAATCAGATCAATATGTACCCACCTGATGAGGATCACACTAGCTTTCGAACCGATACAGGGATTTACTATTACAAAGTAATGCCTTTCGGTTTGAAAAATGCTGGTGCGACTTACCAACAACTAGTCATGATTCCTTTTTTTAATTGAAAAAGAAAAAAGTACTTTAATTATATTCAATCACATGTTCAAAGAGTTGATCGGTGTTAACATGAAAGTAAATGTTGATGACATGCTGGTTAAATCAAAGAAGGAAAAAGAACACATCGGGGACCTGCAAGAGTGCTTCAATGTCTTGGATAAATATCAAATGAAGTTGAATCCCCTTAAGTGTTTCTTTGGAGTTGGATCGGGAAATTTTTTGGGGTTCATTGTGAACTCGCGAGGTATCGAAGCTAATCCCGAAAAGATCAAGGCCCTGATCGAGATGAAGTCGCCTGCCAAAATTAAAGATGTTCAAAGCCTAACTGGGAGGATTGCTGCTTTGAGTAGATTCATTTCCAAATCAACGGAAAAATGTGTTCCATTTTTTAATTTACTTAGGGGCAATAAGAAATTTGAGTGGATAGAAGAGTGCGAGCAGGCTTTCTAGGCTCTAAAGTCTCATATGTCACAACCACCGATTTTGTCCAAGCCGGTCGAGAAAGAAACTTTGTTAATCTATTTGGCAGTCACTGAGTATGTTGCTAGCGCTGTCCTGATCAGAGAGGAGGAACATGTTCAAAAAGTTGTGTATTATATAAGCAAGAGGCTAGTAGGAGCAGAGTTTCAGTATCCGCCCATTGAGAAATTAGCCTATTGCTTAATTTTGGCCTCCAAAAAGCTACAACCATACTTCCAAGCTCACCCCATCATAGTACTCACCGACCAGCCACTACGGCAAGTCCTGTAGAAACCAGAAGTCGCCAATCGATTGTTTAAATGGGCAGTTGAACTTTGACAGTTTGATATTTCTTACTCGCCACGAGCAATTGTGAAGGGACAGGCTTTAGCATACTTTGTCACGGAACTTACTGGGCTCCAGGATACCGAGCCGATAGAAGAGCCTGAATTCCAAAACCAAACTCCTTCTTGGAAGTTGTTCGTAGATGGCTCTTCCAATGAGCACAATGCTGGAGCAAGTTTGATCTTAGTCACGCCTGAAGGACATCGATTCCACTGTGCAATCAGATTCGACTTCACAGCGTCCAATAACAAAGCCGAATATGAAGCTCTACTCGCAGGATTAAGATTAGCTAAGGACATTGATATAAAGTTGTACGCCCTGAATATCTACATGCACTATGGCGAGCTAGAAAAGGGCCTAAATCGATATGCCACGTGTCAACCGTCCACCCGGAGCTGTTTGCTATGGACCCCTAAACAACCAGCCCGAGCTGATGGATCATTTAGCTGCTCCGTGTGTGGAGTTGTTGTGTCGACATAATAGAAGCCATGAGCTAGAGCCACATTAAGCTCGTGGTGCATCAGAGGTCTGACACCCCCGAATCCTTATAAAGTCAACCACGCAATATAAACGTGCATATACCAGACATCACGTATCTGTTCTATTCCTGAATTCTCGGATACGCAGTATAAACGTGCGTGTTCAGACATCCCACACCTGATTTGGGCCATGCGGCCCATTACCCATATTTACCTATTGATTAGACCACACTTCACTGTAAGGTTTAGGAATTAATCATCGGTGTCACATAAATGACATGATGGATGAAAAGATCACGGGATGACCCCAATACCTACCCAGAGATCAACCCCCTATAAATACCAAAACCCTGGATGGTGCAAGGGGTTGGCTACTTCTTGTAAAGCAAATACTTTGTAAGAAATAATAAGGAGAGATCAATAATATCGACTGGTGGACTAGGGGGATTTTAACCTCCGAACCACCTAAAAAAAGGAGTGACCATCTTTTCTTTGCAATTAGTTTCCACATTCTAGATTATTGTCATTTTCACATTACGGTTTATCAATCAGTACTAATCCATCCTATTTATTCGTATAATTATATGTTGGCAAAAAACCATGTCGACAAAAGTCACTTGAAATCTACAGTGACTCCCAGTTAGTGGTTAATCAAATTATTGGAGAATATCAAGCTCGGGGTCTTAAGATTGTTGCTTATTTGAACAAAGCAAAGGACTTATTGGCACAATTCGAAAAATATACTCTCCAGCAAGTACCTAGAGACCAGAACTCAAATGCTGATGCTTTGGCCAAGTTAGCAAGCGCGAAGGATACTGACACCTTGAATATAGTACATGTTGAAAAATTTTCCACACTGAGTATTCAAGCAGAAGAGTCTT
This sequence comes from Humulus lupulus, assembly GCF_963169125.1. Classification (NCBI taxonomy): domain Eukaryota; kingdom Viridiplantae; phylum Streptophyta; class Magnoliopsida; order Rosales; family Cannabaceae; genus Humulus; species Humulus lupulus. Next base: position 141,000,747 of record NC_084800.1, on the reverse strand, counting down.
CCCTGGTAATCCAAGTGACAGACACATGGATGACGCCCTTCATTGAATACTTAGAGCATGGAGTGCTGCCGACGGACAGAAACAAAGCAAGAACCCTCCAAAGACAGTCGGCTCGATTCATTCTGGTCGATGGAGTTTTGTACAGGAAAGGGTACTCAATGCCACTTCTAAGGTGTGTTTCAAAGGAAAAGGCCAAGGAATTAATGCGAGAAGTCCATGAAGGTTTCTGTGGAGATCATGCTGGGGGCAGAGCTTATCAAAAAAGATCCTAAGGCAAGGATACTTCTGGCCAATGATGAATGAAGACTATGTGGATTTTGTTCATAAGTGTGACAAGTGCCAACGGTTCTCCAAGATACTACGAGCAGCCCCTAATGAGCTAAAACAGATGCAAAGCCCGTGGCTATTCACAGTATGGGGGATAGATTTGATTGGGCATTTACCCACGGGAAAGGCAACGTCAAGTATGTTGTAGTTATTGTTGAATACTTCACAAAGTGGGCCGAAAAGCTGAGCGAGTAGCAACAATAACGACCAAGAAGGTGCTAGATTTTGTGGTAAAAAATATCATGTGTCGCTATGGGTTGCCAAGAAAGATTGTCTCAGATAATGGCACACAATTTGACAGCGATCTGTTCACAGATTTTTGCAAAAGGCACGGGATTATCAAGAGTTTTTCTTCAGTAGCTCATCCGCAAGCAAACGGATAGGTTGAAGCTGTCAACAAGACACTGAAGAATACCCTGAAGAAAAGGCTTGAAGAAGCGAAGGGAGCATGGCCAGAACAGTTACCTGAAGTCCTTTGGTCGTATAGAACGTCTCATCGAACAGCAACGGGCCATACTCCATTTTCTTTGGCCTATGGATATGAAGCCATGTTTCCTATTGAATTAGACCCACCATCACATAGAAGGTTGGCATATGATCAAAGTATTAATAATCAGTTATAGATGGAATCTTTGGGCGCACGAGCAAGCTCAACTCCGAGTAGCAGCTTACCAGCAAAAGGTTGCTCGGTATTTCAACTCTAAAGTACGCAAAAGAAAATTTAACGTGGGAGATTTGGTACTTAGAAGATTTTTTCTTAACACCTGCTATCAAGTTGCTGGAGTGCTTGGACCTAACTGGGAAGGTCCGTATCAAATTGAAGAAGTCCTCCAACCAGGAGCCTAAAAACTTGCTCGCTTAAATGGAGATCTCATTCCTCACTATTGGAATGGAGAACACCTGTGCAAGTATTATCAATAAAACAGTTCTTTTAAAATAATTGGCTTGTATTAATTTCACTTTTTACAAGTTTATGAGCAAGGGTTAGTCAGTCATATGACTAGTCGCTTATAAGTATAAGATCAATTTTTTGATCACTCGTACAACTAGTCGCGTATAAGTATAAGATCAATTTTTTTATCACTCGTACAAACACAATTGTCCATTTATTACAAGAAATAAAAGGAACTGTGCGCAGCCAGTTATTGTATTTACTACAAGTATTTGCCCATTACGTGTGTTGTTTTGCTATATTATCATTTTTACAAGTCTCTATTACGAGCAGTAATGTTCGAACAGGTCTGGGTCTTGGCAAGTGACTGAGGACCTTAAGCTCCTCAATCACTTGGGGGGCATATAAGGTACTAAGCAAGCAAAGCATATCAACAAGCATATGTAAACACACGAGCAAAATAAGGGAAAGCATACTACAGTACTTAGAGTATTTTTCAAAATTTTGTTTAAATTTTGTTAAATCAAAACAAAGTGATATGCTAAGTTTGGTCATGCGAACAGATGTTATAATAAATTGAAAATATTATAATATCAAAGTTAAGTGATTTACAGTGCGAGCAGTTACTGCTCGGATGTAATTGCTAATTAAATTAAAAGCTTCCCTATGCAGCAAAATATTGTCTTGACATCATGAACTGTGGTTCATGTGTCCTAGTTACAAATTAAAATAAAATAAATAAAGTTATGAAGCAGCAGGAGTAGCTGGAGGATCTTGAGGTTGTTGGTCGACTGTGGTATCAGCACCCTCGTCAATGCCTTCAATACCTGTGGCCAAAGAAATCTCAAGGGATCCCTGAGCTGTCTCCTCTTCCTCTAGGCGAGCAATTGCCAGCTTAGCCTACTTTATATGTTCCGACAAATAATCATAGTTTTCCTCGGGATTGCTTTTCCAGAACATATAAAAACAGTTGAACACTGCATCCTTAAACCTCTCAAAGTCACTAGCGTTGGTCTCTTCGAGCAATTTGACTTGCTCCTCCAGTTCAGTAGTTTCTTTCCTGCTAATAGCCAGCTCGTCTTGGAGTTTGGAAGCTTCTTTGAAATTAATCACCGAAGCCTCCCTATACTTCTCTTTGGACTCAGTGACTTTGGCCAAGGTCTCATTATGTTGCTTTAGCTCCTCGCCCATTTTGGCACTTTGCTCCTCAGCTGCTCTTAGCTCCTCGCCCAGTTGGGCGTGTCTATCCTCGGGCGCTTTGAGCTGCTCAACGAGTCTTCCCTCGATAGCCTTAATTTCTTCAGCATGCTTGGCAGACGTCTCCTCCGAATGACGCCAGCCAATACTCAGGGTCAAAACTCCCTATGATCAAAGAAAAAAGCAAAGCTGTTAGTATAAATAAAAAGGGCGAGATAGACAACAAAGGCACAACAAAAAATAGCAACTTACACTGAGTATTTCATTCAGTGAGTGACTAAGAATCTGCTTAACCTTCATGGAGGAGACATTACTGAAGGCTTCCTGACTGCGCCGATGGCTTGATAGCTTCTTCAGTTTATCATTGGCCGAGTTGTAGGCTGTGTTCAAAACAGCCTCGGCCTGAGTTTTTCCTGACTGGTCAAGAGGCGTTGGGTTGATAGGAGCTAGAGGAGTCGAGTCAATAGAAGTTGGGGGAGTCGGGTCGATGGGAGCTGGAGGAGGAGTAATTTCCTTGGAAGGTACAGGTGTAGGAGGTTTCTCAGTCCGAGCCCTTTTCTTGGAAGGGTCGCTGCTACTTTCCCCAGGGTACTGCCTGCTTTCTTTCCTCTTGCTCGCAGAAGTCCTGGCTTTGGGTTTGTTGTACAGTTTGAATGCATCTCCAGAAGTCATGATTGTAGGATAGAAATAAACGATCAAACAATATAAATTAAGTTGCCAAAAAAAGCAAGGAAATAAGAGCAATGAAAATTCTAAGTAGTATACCCAAGCTATTATTAATGGTCGATACATTATTTATTGTACTACTGCTACACTCATTCTCTGCCTCGAAGAAGTCTGAATTTAAACTACTGATCGCATATTTAAAGTTGTCGTCCCTGTCAAATAAATGACATGGAATGGCCAAACTTTCTAAAAGTGAGAAGTCAGTACAGTTCTCATCGGAAGACTCGAGTATGGGCTTGGGGTGTTCTGGAAGTTTCTGCTTACCCTTCCCGTGTGGGGTCGGTGCAGCAGCAGCTATCGATATACCGGAGGGTTCCTTGATGGTCACTCCTGTAGCCTGCCTCCTCGGGGGCTGTGACACTTCCTGGTGCTGCTCAGGGATCTCTCCTCCAGTAGCACTCCCTGCTGTGGACTCCCTCACATCCTGGTTGTTAGGAGTATGTCCTAAAAGCATGTAAAAGACATTTATTATTTCAATGAATAAATAAATACAATGGTCTATTATTTTTATATTTATATTATTCAATTATTGTTTGAATAATTTTTGTAAATATCAGAAAAATTCCATATTCATTATTGAGGATGTAATCTTGTATAAGTACGAGAGAATTAAGATCACATGAATGAATAAAAATAGTCAACAACAAATTGAAGTTATGGAATTATTTAATTGGGGTTGTAAGTACGGTTTACTGAGTATCATGTTGATACAAATAATCAAGATTCAGATTATTGATGTGGTAAGACATCTCGGTAAAGGTGATTTATATAATATGATTATATATGACAGGGAACAATATGAATAAAAGTCTTTATCAAAAACCATTTAATAATAAAGATTTGTAATTCATATCATAACTGATGATCATTTATAAATCAACCTAAATCATGAGTGTTCATGAACTCTGTTTATGTTTATTAAATCTTTTGATTCATTCGTTAAGGTCTTTTCATAGAATGAGGCTAATGACTTTTTTTTTTGAGATTTAATATCATGGATGGCTGGGAACATGTATCAACAATACAGAATCTAATATTTCCTATCAGATCGTATATTGGTTCCCTTAAGGGTTAATTCTAGAACTGAATGATTTTGAGATCAAATCTATAATTAGATTATAGATTAATTGTTCACTAGTGAATGAATGGTACTTAAGGAATAAGAAGTGAATTAGAAATGTAAAATGGTAATTCTTCCATTCTAATTTATGAACTAATTAATTAGAGGGTTGAACTATTGTAAGATGGTTATATCAATAGACAACTTAAAATAAGATTTCTGTAAAAATATATCTATAACATAAAGAGTTCAATTCTGAATTTATAGTGGAGAAATATCATAATTAATAAATTAACTATAATGATTAAAGAGTTTAATTATTTAGTTTTAATTTATTGGAGCTTAATGTTATAGGTCCACGGTCCCCGAAATGGCTCAAACAAACACTGACAAAGATAAATACAAAAATGGGCAAAGGACTTATTTGATAAGTAAAATATTTTTCTATGCACTAAACATAATTATTGTATAATTATGTGTAATTAATTAATTATTTGATTTAAAAATATATATAATTAATTTATTTTTGGGTTTTTTGGTATTTAAATAATGATGAAAATTGGGAAAAATCACATGCCCTCCCTGGCATGAGGTGGGCGTGTAGCACAGTGCACAGTCACTGTGCTACACGCACAAGAAGGTTCTAGAAGGATATTGGTTCAACAATTTTAGTTATTTAAATATTAAACAAATAATGAGATATTTTAATATGATTAAAATATTATTATTTAAACAAAAATCTGATAACTAATTAGTTAATTTTAAATTATGTAAAATAACTAATATTATTTATTTTTATATATTGGATATATTAAATATGGGAGATCAGTTTTTGAGAGCGATACTTTTCAGTGATAGAAAACATATCGTGAAATCTCCCTGAGAGAAAGAGAACAGTGCTACAAGCATAGGTCACTGTTCTTCACAAATTTAGGTCTAAACTTTATCAGATCTCATGTGTTGAGAACATCTGATAAATAGATATTGCCTATTGTTTTGTATAACGAGCTCACACTTGTTCTTTGTGTGTTGAGAACATTTTGGAATATCCTGGTGTAAGATCTCAAGAATTTTTGTCGTACAAAAAGATAGCAGCAAGGAAGGACTTGAGGTAATGTTCTATTCATCTCGTTGATTCAATATATATGTATGTGAAGAAGTAGATCTAGAAATCTTGTGGGGTTAAATTAACAATTTTGATTGTTGTTCCGCTGCGTATAATCTCTGATTTGATCTATAAAAACCAACAAATGGTACTAGAGCCATCTTCACATATATATATATATATATATTGAATCTGTGTGGGTTTAGTTTTGTGCATTTATTTATTTATGATGAATGAATGGATGGCTTAATATGATTGAATGCATGGGAATGCTGAATCGTTAATTGTATGGTGTTTTTGGGTTATGATTTGTTTATGATTAGATCATTGTGCAATCCATTAAGAGCATAGGATTTATGTAATTTTATTTGGTTTTTGACATCATAAAACTGTAATTCCGATCACACAAAGTCAAAACGGAGCCCGGGATTCAGAATTCAGCCACCATTCCTCTAAGGCCATCCTCTGAGCCACTACCGGGGACGTCGTACGGACGTCCGTGTGGACCATACGGACGGGTTCGTACAGATCCGTACGGTTCCGTACAGTGGGCCCCGCCAGCACCTTCAAGTGTCACGTGTCCCTGTCTTACTGGTCCATAATTTTTTTATTTTTCTAAAATTAATCTGTTATTTTTTTATTTTTAAAATGTTAAATATCCTATTTGTTAGAAATTTGATATTTAAATAATGAGATATTTTTGTTATCCTGGCAACCTTTTTTGAATTTTTTATTTAAAAATTTATTTTTCAAAATAACGAATTTTAATTAAATTTATTTCTGTTTTTTAATTAAAAGTTGTTTTAATTAGAAAGAAAATAAAATTATGATTATTTAAAATTTTTGTTTTAATTAATCAAGATAATTAAAAAATTGTTTTCTTATTATTATTCTAGACCAACGACACATATCCTACCAAAAGTAAAGTGAAGAAGCCCGATGAAGATCGAGGCAATTTTTATTTTATTTTGATTTTATAAAGAGGTTGTAAAATTAGAAATACCCAAAAGCACCTGGTTCAACATTTATTGTTTATTTATTTAAATAATTGCTTTCATGTGATTGATAATATGTTCATGCATTTTGTGCCATACATAAAAAAACCCACACAGTCATTATCATGCATCTCATTGAAGAAACATGATTATTAGGATTATCCTATATGTTTATATGATTTATTTTGCGAAACCAGTTGCATATAAGTTTTATTCTTTGAAAACTTGGTAAAATATCACACCATTTTTTCAAGTCTTTATGACTTAATTTCTTTAAACCAACTTTATTTTTAAAAAAATTAGTAAAGTTTAGATGAATATAATTGGTAATTTAAAATTGGACGTAGACCTAGAAACTTGCTTTCTTACCAATTTTAATTATGTTCATAAAGTTTAAAGAATCTATAATTAATTTGGAGTTAATTAGGTTAAAAACACTTATTTCAAAATAGTGAGTGGGAGAGGGTTGATAATTCAACATAACCCGTGGTCTTCATTATTAATATAACACCGTGAGATATGAATAGCACATCACGACGGCTTTGTTTTCGTCCCCCTAAGGAAGGTGTCTAGACATGTCAATAGCAAGGTTATATTTCTTACAAAGATAGGAACTAATGATGTATTTTAGGTTTGACCGACCCTAAGGCGGCATGTCCTAAGTTAAGTCATGAACTCCGAAATAATGGGTTACACTCACAAAGTTATGATTAAGCTTTTGCAGTAGATAATCATAACTTGACCAAACTAAGCGGTACTTTAATGTTTAAAAGAGAAAATAATGAGTTCTTTTGAGTTTTAAACAATAAAGATAAGAATGTCTTATAAATTCTCTAAGATTAATTTGACCGACACTAAGGCAGCACTTTAATTGTTAGAAAGTTTTATCGTGGAAATTAAACTTTATTTTATGTGTTTTATTGTGCTCATGCATCACGTTTAATTTCCGAAACTTTGATATTTATTTTTCTAAATATAATAATATTTGTTTTTATTTATTCCCAGCAAAAATGTCTATTGGTGAATTACACACTGATGCTTTTCTGAAATCCTTGGTTTTTGAACCTGAAAATATGCAACACTGGTTTCGAGGCATGTTGACCATTTTTTCTTATAAAAAGATGATGTCAACCATCTGTGACAAACCTCAAACATAACCACATTTGGCTACTAGCTATGAAGCAAAAGAAAAATATGCAAATGGGATGAAATCCGATCGGTTGGCACATTATTGCATGCTTTCAACCATGTCTGACGAAACAAAGGAAAAATATATACACTATGACTCAGAACATGAGATGTGGCGAGCAATGACAGAGGAAGCCTTTGCTGAGTATCATCGTTCATATCAAACGAAAAAGGTAAATAATATTTACATATATTTTTCAACTTTGAATTATAGATTCAAATACTATGAATATCAGATTCAAAATTTGTGGATAATAGATTCAAAAATATATGCCACTAATCTGTTTTTCTTTTTATAGAATTAGAACCCTAAAATGGAGGAAGAGACTGATGAGAATTTGAATAGCAAGTAAAGAGATGGAGAAGTTGAAGAGTAGTTTTATTAAGCAATTTTATTGTTAGTTGAACAATTTAAATTTCTTTATTTTTTTTATAGAAATTTTAGATTTCTTTAAACAAAGAAAACTATAGTCTAGAAATTTAGTTTATTATTAGTAATTTTGATTATTAATGTTTGGAAACTTCTTTCTATGTTTTTGCATAACATTTATTTCTTTTATTAATAAAGTAGTTATTATTTAAATAAATTATTTATTTACTTGTTATGCAAAAGCTTTGGGATAAACAAAATATACATACTTATGATGAATGATATTTTTTTTTTTTATAATTCTGAATTATTTAAAACATCTAATCCTAGATCTATTAAACTGATTCTGATAGTGAAACATATCTGTGGCACTTGAGATTGGGCCATATTGGTCTAGACAGAATAAATAGGCTTGTAAAGGATGGTCCTTTTAAGAGAACTATCTATTGGATCTCTCCCTGTTTGCGAATCCTGTCTAGAAGGCAAAATGGCCAAGAGACCTTTCTCTCCTAAAGGTTCAAGAGCCACAGAACCACTTCAGCTAGTACATACGGATGTTTGCGGTCTACTTAATGTACAAGCAAGAGAAGGTTATAAATATTTCGTCACTTTCATTGACGATTATTCAAGATATAGTTACCTATAATTAATGCAAAGAAAATCTGAAACTTTTGGAAAGTTCAAAGAATTTCAGCAGAGGCTGAAACGCAATTAGGTAAATCACTAAAAGCTCTTCAATCTAATCGAGGAAGAAAGTACTTGGATTTTGAATTCGAGGACCACTTGCATGAGTATGGCATTCAATCCCAACTCACTACACCTGAAATGCCACAGTGAAATGGTGTTTCAGAAAGACGAAACAAAACGTTATTAGATATGGTTAGATCAATGATGAGTTTCTCATCATTACCACTGTCATTCTGGGGCAATGATATTCAATGTGCTCTGTACATGTTGAATGATGTTCCATCTAAGTCTATTCAAAAGACACCCATATAATTATGGAATGGTTGTAAACCTAGTTTACACCATTTTCAAATTTGGGGGTGTCCTGCACACGTGCTTAAAGGAAAGACCGAGAAGTTGGATTCATGCTCTGAAGTGTGCATGTTTGTGGGATATTCCAAAGAGACTAGAGGTGAAATTTTCTATAGTCCAAAAGAAAATAAAACATTTGTATCGAAAAATGCAACTTTTCTTGAATATGACTATGTTAATAATCTCAAACCTCGCAGTAAGGTTGTTCTGGAGGAGATAGTCTCGAATGAAGTTGCAAAGTCACCAGCAAAAACTAATGAGAAACGGCAAGAGGAAACTGCTAGTTCTAGTCAGAATAGTAGAGAACCTCATCGTAGTGGGAGGGTTAGTAAGCAACCTACATGCTATGAACATGAAGTTCAAATGCTTGTGTCTGACATAAACAAAGACGATCCATTGACATTTAAAGATGCAATGAATGATTCTGACAAGGAAAAATGGCAAGAAGCCATGAACCAAGAAATGGAATCGATGTATTCCAATTCTGTCTGGGTTCTTGAAGATCCACCTGAGAATATCAAACCCATTGGTTGCAAGTGGATATTCAAGAAGAAAAGAGGAGCGGATGGGAAAGTAGAGACTTTCAAAGCAAGGCTTGTAGCCAAAGGTTACACACAGAAAGAAGGGGTTGACTATGAAGAAACCTTTTTCTCCTGTAGCCATGCTAAAATCCATTCATATACTCTTGTCCATAGCTGCGTGCATGGATTATGAGATTTGGCAAATGGATATCAAAATACCTTTTTCTAAATGGCTACCTTGACGAAACCATTTACATGTCTCAACCAGAAGGGTTCGAATTAAAAGATCAAGAGCAAAAGGTTTGCAAGCTTCTTAGGTCCATTCATGGACTCAAACAAGCTTCTAGATCTTGGATTCTTAGATTTGATGACACAATTAAAACATTTGGTTTTGAACAAAATGTTGACGAATCTTGTGTCTATAAACAAATCAAAGATGATATAGTAGAATTCCTCGTTCTTTACGTTGATGATATCCTACTCTTTGGGAATGATGTAGAGACATTATCAAATGTAAAGAAATGGTTGGCTGACAAATTCCAAATAAAAGATTTGGGAGAAGCGAGCTATGTTCTAGGCATTAAAATTCTAAGAGATAGAAAGAACAAGCTCTTGGCACTTTCACAAGCAAATTATATTGATAAAGTGCTTGAAAGATTCTCTATGGAAAATTCCAAAAGGGTCAATTGTCAACCAGACATGGAATTACTCTTTGCAAAGATCAGTGTCCAAGGACACCACAAGAGCAAGAGGACATGAGAAAGTGTCCCTATGCATCAGCTGTAGGGAATCTAATGTATGCAATGTTATGTACTAGACCTGACATATGTTATGTAGTAGGGATTATCAGTCGTTGTCAGTCAAATCCAAGTTTGGAAAACTGGATTGCGGTGAAACATATTCTCAAGTATCTTAGGAGAACGAGAAACTATATGCTAGTATATTCGGGTAGTGACCTTGAAGCTACTGGATACACTAACTCAAATTTTCAATCAGACAAAGATAGTAGAAAGTCTACTTCTGGGTCAATATTCACTGTTGGTGGTGGAGCAGTTGTCTGGAGAAGCATTAAGTAATCCAGTATAGCTGATTCAACCATGGAAGCTAAATACATAGCAGCATGTGAAGCAACTAAAGAAGCAGTTTGGCTGGAAAAGTTCTACACGGATCTGGAAGTGGTTCCAGAAGTGGAGAAACCACTTGTTCTTTACTGTGACCACAGTGGAGCAGTGGAAAATTCTAAAGAACCAAGAAGCCACAAGAGGGGAAAGCATATAGAGCACAAAAACCACTTAGTCAGATAATTCATACATAGAGGAGATGTGTCCATTCTGAAAATCGTATCAGAACACAACCTAGCAGACCCGTTTTCGAAGACGCTTCTTGCAAAGCAATTCAAGGGTCATGCACGTAATATGGGATTTAGAGAAATGCCTTACTTACTTTAAGTACATGTGGGAGATTGTTAGGAGTATGTCCTAAAAGCATGTAAAAGACATTTATTATTTCAATGAATAAATAAATACAATGGTCTATTATTGTTATATTTAGATTATTAAATTATTGTTTAAATAATTTTTGTAAATATCAAAAAAATTCCATATTCATTATTGAGGATGTGATCGTGTATTAGTATGAGAGAATTAAGATCACATGAATGAATAAAAATAGTCAACAACAAATTGAACTTATTGAATTCTTTAGTTGGGGTTGTAAGTACAGTTTACTGAGTATCATGTTGATACAAATAATCTAGATTCAGATTATTGATGTGGTAAGACATCTCGGTAAATGTGCTTTATATAATATGATTATATATGATAGGGACCGATATGAATAAAAGTCTTTATCCAAAAACCATTTAATAATAAAGATTTGTAATTCATATCATAACTGATGATCATTTATAGATCAACCTAAATCCTGAGTGTTCATGTGTTGGATTAGCTTATACAGGATCTTTATTTATTTTCATGTATATCTAATATTAAACAAATTAATATGAGATAGGCTAAAACATGTTTCTAAAATTGAATTCAAAGAGAAACAAATAATAGAATACTTACAGTATACGCAACGGAATTAAAGATTCCTTCCTTCAATTTCTCTAACTTTTGTATCCTCTCTGTCGCAAAGTATTATCAAGAAATTGAACCGATCTTCTATTTTCTTCACGATCTTCCAATGTATCCTTAGAACCACCTAGACTAGTGTGGGCAATTCTCAACACATGAGATAGATATAAAGAGAAGAAGAGAAAATAACAAAGAGGCTTAGAAAAGGACTTGTGTTTAGAGAGAATCTAAAACTATCAAAAAATCTGACTTGTGACTTATCAAACTTATTTTATTTCTCTATAAGCACTCCTTTTATAGAATCAATTAGGCCATTTAATTTAATTAAAAAATCAATAAAATAACAGCCATTTTGAAGCCCTATGTCGAAATTATCATGGGCAATAGGCCCGTGAAATCTCTCATTTGATTATAAGCCCGTTGGACTTAAAATCAAGGCCTGTATTATTTTCTATTGATTTAATTAATTAAATAATTATTTAAATCCTTTATCAAATTAATTATTTATAATTTGAACCTTGATTTAAATTTATTTATTAATTTAGATACCAATTTATCTTAATTAATAAATCTGCCATAAATTCTCTTTTCTTCTCAAAATTACACATCTCTGTGAAACTATCTAAAATTGACCTGGTCAACTTTGATAATTCTAATTGATGATTAAATCAATTAATTGAGACTATCTAGATGATTTTATCCAAGGTACAATGGGGACCATGGGCCTATGAAATTAAGCTCCAATAAGTTATCATAAATCTAACAAATAAATTTACTAACTTATTAATTCCTCGTGACTCCACTATAGACTTGGAATTGCACTCTTGAATTCATAGAACGCTCTATAACAAATATAGATATGCTATTAATTATCCATTGTTACAACCATAATTGTCACTCAATCCTCTGTAGACGGTCTACAATGAGATAGGACTAAAATACCGTTTTACCCCTCATTATATTTTATCCTTAAAACACTTAGTTCCTTGTAAATGATATTTCAATAAACTAATTTAATTACTGAAATGAGATCTCTATCATTTAACACCTTGAACCAAACTAAAAGGAAACCATCGTTTCACTTCTTCATCAGAAGCTATAGATGTTCATATCTATGATTAACACTCCCACTCAATTATACTACCGAGTTCCCAAGATGTAAGTATGGGCTAGTCCGTAGGGTAAGCTGGTAACGAACAAGTCAAAGAACTCAAATAATACAATCAGTTAGAATACTAACCACTCAGAATTGAGTTTGAATTGACCTATGGTCAACTATATGATATGACTAGAATAGATAATAACGGTATGTTTACTTATCTTATCAACTGTCAATATCGGTCCAGTCCGATGTAACAAATACATCCGATCTTATCTACTTTACTAATGTTCTGAAAAGAACATAACACTGTAATGTGTAAGTAGATCATATCGTAGATTGGCAAGTCAGTGTAAATTCGGTGCACTGACTAATCTTAGGACTAACTTATTTTGAACATATAATCATATTTTATATTCCACTGTGATTACGTCACTATAAATAAGATTAGCTATATGCTCGGGATTTAATAGAAGTTTATATTAAACAAATAATCATGAAAATAAAACATGTGAGCAAAGTGATTGACTAAGTCAAAAAATGATTTCTATTCTTTTATTGATAATAAAATGATATTACAAAGAATTTGAGTTTTAATTAGGGCATAAAACCCCCAACATCATGAACTCTTGTTTATGTTTATTAAATCTTTTGATTCATTCGTTAAGGTCTCTTCATAGAATGAGGCTAATGGCTTTTGTTTTGGAGATTTAATATCATGGATGGCTGGGAACATGTATCAACAATACGAAATCTAATCTTTCCTAACGGATTGTATATTGGTTCCCTTAAGGGTTAATTCTAGAACTAAATGATTTTGAGCTCAAATCTATAATTAGATTATAGATTAATTGTTCACTAGTGAATTAATGGTACTTAAGGAATAAGAAGTAAATTAGAAAGGTAAAATGGTAATTCTTCCATTCTAATTTATGAACTAATTAATTAGAGAGTTGAACTATTGTAAGATGGTTATATCAACGGACAACTTAAAATAAGATTTCTATAAAAGTATATCTATAACATAAAGAGTTCAATTCTGAATTTATAGTGGAGAAATATCATAATTAATAAATTAACTATAATGATTAAAGAGTTTAATTATTTAGTTTTAATTTATTGGAGCTTAATGTTATAGGTCCATGGTCCCCGAAATGGCTCAAACAAACACTGACAAAGATAAATACAAAAATGGGCAAAATGACTTATTTGATAAGTAAAATATTTTTCTATGCACTAAACATAATTATTGTATAATTATGTGTAATTAATTAATTGAGAATTAATTAATTATTTGATTTAACAAAAATATAATTAATTTTGAATTAATTTATTTTTGGGTTTTTTGGTATTTAAATAATGATGAAAATTGAGAAAAATCACATGCCCTCCCTGGCATGAGGTGGGCGTGTAACACAGTGCACAGTCACTGTGCTATACGCACATGAAGGTTCTATAAGGATCTTGGTTCAACAATTTTAGTTATTTAAATATTAAATAAATAATGAGATATTTTAATATGATTAAAATATTATTATTTAAACAAAAATCTGATAACTGATTAGTTAATTTTAAATTGTTTAAAATAACTAATATTATTTATTTTTATATATTAGATATATTAAATATGGGAGATCAGTTTTTGAGAGCAATACTTTTTCAGTGATGGAAAACATATCGTGAAATCTCCCTGAGAGAAAAAGAACAGTGCTACAAGCATAGGTCATTGTTCTTCACAAATTTAGCTCCAAACTTTATCAGATCTCGTGTGTTGAGAGCATCTGATAAATAGATATTGCCTATTGTTTTGTATAACGAGCCCACACTCGTTCTTTGTGTATTGAGAACATTTTGGAAGATCCTGGTGTGAGATCTCAATGATTTTTGTCGTACAAAAAGATAGCAGCAAGGAAGGACTTGTGGTAATTTTCTATTCATCTCTTTGATTCAATATATATATGTATGTGAAGAAGCAGATCTAGAAATCTTGTGGGGTTAAATTAACAATTTTGATTGTTGTTCCGCTGCGTATAATCTCTAATTTTATCTATAAAAACCAACACTAGTGAGGTGCAAGAAGGCCGACCAGCCTTAAGTTGCTCTCCGTGACCAGCTCCTTGACGCTTTTTTCGTTGTCCGTCAAGCTGGCCAAGGCAGCTGCCCTTATCTTCATCTCTGGAGTAGGGTCTGGTCGGTACCATGGACCTAAACAACACCAAAGTTCTAAAGACAGTATAGAAAAGCTAGAAGAAATTAAACGGCCAGTGAGTAAAAGATTTACCTCCTCGAGTGAAGGCTAGGTTATCAGCGACCAGGTCTGTTGTGAGAAAGTACTCCTGAAAGTACTTCCCTACATTGGATTTGTAGGTGATATCGCTTAGGAAGGTACGAGCGGACTCTTGGTGATAGAAGTGGAAGAACCCCGTGTTGTTGTGGTTGGGGTTAGACTTGAGATCGAACAAGTAGTTGATCTACTGTGGCGCAAGTACAGGCCATTTCTTATGGTTATATAGGATATAGAGCACAGATAATACTCTATATTTGTTGGGAGTGATTTGAAAGGGGGCGACCTCAAAATAATTGGCCACCCCTTGGACGAAATCATGCAGAGGCAAGATTGCCCCTACCTCGATATGGTACCTCGACCAGGCGCTGAAGGCACCCCCAGGCACGTTTTCCCTCTGGTCGGGTGAAGGTTTGATGAGGGTTATCCTAGGAAGACCGTACTTCTTGAGATAGTTAGTTACCATCCTAGCAGAGACGATGCTAGGAGGCGCAACATACCATTCAACCTCTGGCCTAAGGCCATCGCGAGGTCGAGCTTTAGTTTGGATTTCAGGTGGTACAATATTTACAGGCTGTGGATTGGTAGAAGCCTCCTCGGTGCGAGGGGCAGGCTGGTTAGAAGGAGAATTGGCTGTTCTCTTCTTTCTACGAGCAGTATACTTCACGCGACCCATGTTCAGTTGACTAGTCGGAGGTCTGGTCGCTGGGTTGTGTTGAGAAAGTGGGACTTCTGAAAAAGGCAGCGACGGTTGTTCTTGATTCTCAAACATTAGTGCAAGAAGATCGTCATCAATCGACCTCTCACCTCCCCAAGGATTGTGTATGAAAATCTGAGAACAGAAAAAAGGAGATGAGAATCTACGACCAACAGATAGAAAAAGTGGAAACGTTGGGATAACATTGCTCGTGTATAAAAGATAAGTTTTTATACGACCAGCGACATTCTAACGTAAACACTAAAAACATTCGAACAGTTTGGAAAAACAGATTAAAAAGCATAAGTGAAAAGTTTTTTTAGGGAAACTTTTCGACTCCGAAAATAGGCGGGAAAAACCTAGATTTTTCCAAATGCATAAAAATTGAATTTTTACTTTGATTTTGCACCCTAACTCAGTATTCCTACTTCCCAAGCTAATTTCTAACCCTCATTTAGTGTTTTTGCTAATTCAAACTCCTATCCTATCATGTTACTACCTACAACCCCAATTACCCCGGAATTGCTTTTTCTCAAGAACATTCAAAAACTCAAAGCCCGAATATCATAAAACTAGAGAAATGAATGTTGCATGGTATAACAGAGACAAATCGATCAAGAAACTTACTTGAATGGAAGATTGAAGTGAAGTCACAAGTGTTGATATAAGCGACTGAACAGACACACAACGGATCACCAAAATTTTCTAAGTTTTTTTTTTTACTTTTTGCTTCTGAGTTCTTGAGAAGAAGAAGAGTGGTAAAAAGTAAAAAGTGAGAAGAGTAGGTTATTTATACTGATCGTGGCACAGTTAAAAAGGTAATGATGGGGGATGAGTTTTCAAAATGTGGGGAATCGTGTTAGCCGTCAAAACACTTTTGGGAAACTACAACAGCCATAATTAGCTACTTTTTTTAAAAAGGCGCTGACAGATGTGACAGGTCATATGAAAGGTCGGTCGCTTAAGTTTATTATATGCTGGTCCCAGAAAAATAAACTTGGGGGGGCAAATGTTTACCCAAAAAATGACAACTTGATGACGTGGCAGAATTAGCCTACACGTGGAATACACGTGGCAGTTTAAGTGAGTATAATCTGTTCGACCATCGACCAGAAGATCATTAGCTCATCAGACATCATATTTATGCGTAACCAGTCTGGTCGTGTCTTTTCATCTATTTCCTTCAGATATGTAATCTTATAATTACATATTAATTGTAATTTCTATTATTATTTAGATACGCCTGTATTAAATGTAATTAAGGTCCATTGGCCCATGTAGAACTCCTTGAGCCTATAAATAAGAATCAAAAGGCTCAAGAGAGGAGACTTTGGAATTGAGGAATTCTAAGAGCGAAATATAGTGTTTTTATCCATGGTAATTGTATTCATCTTAAAGCTTGTGAAACTCGTGAACCCTAGTTCATTGATCACAGTTCTTGGAAATATACATCAATAAGAATACTAAGTGGAGGTAGGTTGTTACCATTTTATTGAGGCCGAACCATTATAAATCTTTTGTGTCATTTATCTTTTCGTCTTGATTTCATCTCATTTTCTATCGTTTTACTTGACTCAGTGTCGTTGACTAATTCGAGGGTCAACAGAGTGTCACATCATCTCCAAGACACTTAAATAAAAAATATATTTTTTTAAGAAAAAAGTTGAATAAAAAATGAGAAAAACTAAGAAAATAGATAGAGTGATTCAGATGAATTTTAGAATGACACATCATCTCCTTGAGGAATATATAAATTAAATATCTCTCGTTTAAATTAGCTAATAAATTTATTTTGAAAAAATATCTCTCGTTTAAAAAGACACTTAAATAAAAAAAAATATTTTAAAAAAAAAGTTGAATAAAAATATGAGAAAAACTAAGAAAATAGATAGAGTGATTTAGAATAATTTTAGAGTGCAACTTCATCTCCAAGACACTTAAATAAAAAAATATATTTTTTTAAGAAAAAGTTAATAAAAATTGAGAAAAACTAAGAAAATAGATAGAGTGATTTACAAGAATTTTAAAATGTCACATAATCTCATTCAAACTCTCCTTTATATAAATAAAATATAGATTTTAGAGTGCTACGTCATATCATTGGAGCTCTCCTTTATATAAATAGATAGATTTAAAAAGACACTTAAATATATTTTATTTAAATTAGTTAATAAATTTATTTTAAAAAAAATCTCTCATTTTAAAAAAACACTTAAATACCTATCATTTAAATTAGTTAAGTTATAATAAATATATAGAAACTAATATAAAGTAATATAGAGTTAATAGTAATCAATTTGTTATTATATATAGATAGATATTTATAAACTAAAATAAAATAAAATAGAATATAGTTAATTATTATATATATTTTTAAAAAAGAATAAAAATATATATTTTTTTAGAAAAAATTGAATAAAAAATTAAAGGCATGATTAGTATCTTGTTAGGATTCAATTGTTAGGATTCAATTTTATGATTCCAAAAACTAAAAATAAAAAATAAGTAGTATTCACAATAATACATGATTGGGAAGTTATATTTTTAAACTTTTTTTATTTTTTCGCCCTAAAGCCCTAAAAACGTTTTTTTCTTCCAAGTCTTCTTCCTCAAGTGCTCTAGCGTTGAAGGCCTCTGGCGAGTTCTTTTCACTCCTTATTCGCGACCTTCTCATTTCGCCTGACATCTCTTTCTTCCACAAGCTACAATCTGACTTTGAATCCAATATTAGATCTCTCTCTCTCTCTCTAAGTTATTTTGTTTCAAATTTTAGTTTTTGAGATCTATCCCTTATGTTCATCTATTTTTAGTGACTGTGTAGAGAAAGTAGCGGTTCCGTCATTGAGAAACATCCCTGTACAATATTATTTTCATATTTTGTACCCTTTTGTATATTCAATTATGTATACATTTGAAACTATATGATCTAGTAGCTTGCATTATGTTTGGCTTGGTGTTATTTTGTTCTGCCTAGAACTACACTAAAATTGTGTTAATATTTCTTTTGTTGAGTGGCTTTATGATATTTTATTTTGTTATGTTTGCCTTTTGTCTGATCCATGTTAAGGGCTTTTCCTTTATATTTTTGTGTGATATATATATATTTATATACACTCCCTGTCATCCTTATTTTTCCTTCGGTCTGCAAGAAATTATTGTTAACGAGTTTATAGTCTCTACTTTTGATGCACAAGGAATACAACCAGGGTACTTATCTTTATGTTTAACTATTCATTTATACCCTCTTTCTCTTTTACTTTAGACTGGATTTCTTGTCCATGAATCACTTAGAGAGGAACAAAAACATGATTTTGGAAATTTCATCTTTTCCTATGCTACACACCCTTAAAGATGATAACATTCAAGGCTATAATCTAGTTGAAGTTTCATTGACTATTTCATTCGATCTCTATGCCTGACTTGTACAATATTCGTATAGAACATCCAAATCATATGCATAGTTGGTTTATTATTTTGTTTACACTCTCTGTTTACATGGGGTCAACAAAAGTGTAAATCCTATAATTGGTTTTTTATTGAAATATCTTTTTCTTAAAAAGACAAAATTGGTTGAATTAGTTGTTTCCCTTTATTATAATTTTCGGAATTGTTTGTTTCCCTTTATTATAATTTTCAAAATTGTTTGGTTTCCTTTATTACAATTTTCGGAAATCTACTTTCCCTTTTTGTGAATTTTGGACAATAATGTGCTTCCTTATTTAGCCTATATTGTCTCATTTTGATAAAGGGAAAAAATATATTGCAAATATTCGGTACTTACCCAAAGTGGTTTATGGATTATTTGCTTATTTATTTTCGTGCAGCTCAAGGATTGCTAACAGGAAACTGGTTCTTTAATGTCATTTATTGTTGTTTCCTTTTTGAGCTTGTTTTTTATCCGACACAGGTCTGAGCTGTCCCCACCAATATCGTATCTGTTGGATCAGCATCTTCTAAAAAAGGCAACTCTTCATCATTCAAGAATAACTTCTGTGATTTTTGCCTTTATTAGAAGAATTCTTTCTCAGCCTTTATGAGCACGAAAAATGACTCTATAAATAGGGCTCTAAAGGCAGTGAGAAGAGTGAACTCTTTGGTGCATTATTCGTGAGCATTATTGTAATATTTGTGAGAGTTCCTCTTTGTATTCAAGATCATAAGTATTCACGTGATCTTGTAGTAATATGTGTGTTTAGTTTTTAGTGGTGAGTTTATACCATGTTCATGAGTGGATACACATTGTAATTTGAACACAATGTTTATAGTCTTCGGGAGAAGATTTTTACAAGCCTTGCGTCGGGAGGATGCAAGCACTCGTTGGCCATTGAAGGGAGTTCAAGTGGTTGAGCGTTTCAATCAAAATCAGATTAGTGAAAAGAAGTACAACAAAGTTGCGGCAAATCTCAAGAGGGAGTCTTGTTTTGTTTAAGTTAATGTGTTTTGTACTTGTGATTCTTTATTAATTGGTTTTATTCTCTGGGCGTGGCCCCAAGGGAGTTCAAGTGGTTGAGCGTTTCAATCAAAATCAGATTAGTGAAAAGAAGTACAACAAAGTTGCGGCAAATCTTAAGAGGGAGTCTTGTTTTGTTTAAGTTAATGTGTTTTGTACTTGTGATTCTTTATTAATTGGTTTTATTCTCTGGGCGTGGCCCCAAGGAGTAGGTTATCTGAAAGGGTTTCTGAACCTTGTAAAAATTCACTGTGTTCTTTATTGTTTTGCACTGTCTTTTTATTATGTTCAGTTTCTGTCGTGACAAGTTTGGTTTCTGTCCCGACAAAACTGTAATCTGTGTAAACTGTTAATTACCATTCCGCACTTTAATTAATTCACATGGTTTAATTAATTTGGTAATTACTAAAAACGAAATTTCAAAAAGTTTCTTAATCAGTTACCTAGTTAGGTGTGTATTCTATATATGGCTTAATCTACTGCTCATACTTATGTATGTGTGTATGTATACGTATATTTATATATTCATAGCTTTCTCACCTATGGCTCATAGCTTGTAATTTGAAATATGCAGCCAATACTGACTTGCCCATGCCTCTTATTCCCTTAGTGAAAGCTAACAAGTGAATATGTTGTACTTATTGGTAAGGTTGTGCAAAAAAATTTGCAACCCATCCAACCCTAATAATCCGCCCAAATCAATCCGAAAAAATCAACAAAAAATACAATCCAAAAAATCCGACCTTTATTTCAAACCGCCCAATTATTATATTGGGTGGGTTGAAATTTTTGGCAACCCGCCCAATTAAAGATTTATCTACTTTTTTAATTTTATATTTATTTAATTATTAATTATACATATATAAAACTAAATTCAAATTAATTGTTTTTTTTATAAAAAAATCCTATATTTTAAAATAAAAATGATTTTAGTTACAAATACAAACTAAAAATAGAGAAAATAATACAAAAAATTAGTGAACAATGATTTTTTTAGAAAAAAATATATTTTTCAAAAGTTTCGCGCGGTTTGGGTGGGTTAACCCGTCCAAACCAATGGTAGGGTTGAACTTCATTTTTTTTAATTGGATGAGTTACGGATTGAAAAGTACCAACTCGATTATAAGTTTAAATTTGTCAAAAATTCACCAAACCCGCCAAAACCGACCAATGAACACCCCTACTTATTGGTAAGTTGGATTTTTGTTCCATTGCCCACACCATCACCTCTATTTAATTTTCTAGTTTTCTGACTTTTATTACCAAATAATAAGTACTTCATAATTTCTAATCATGTATTTTATTCTAATATTTGATACTCATTATTAATAATTTTGAGTTAATGTGTAAATGGGTAGATAATGTATTTTATTCTAATATTTGATACTCATTATTTTTCTTTGAAAGTTTTGTTTAAAGACTTGGCCTTTGAATATATTTGCTATTGATCCGAGTTTTAATGTTTGATGTTGAAAGAGAAATAAATCAAAAAATAATAGTAAAATGTTGCCTTCCAAGTCTTCCCTGGTTCTGTATTTGTCATATAAATATATATGTGTTGTGCGTGTGTCTATATATACAAAAAGAATAAAAATGAAAAGAAAATAAACACTCTTGGAAATAAATGTTCTTTACTCTTTCTATAGTGTGTAAATAGAGACTTGTGAGCAAATATGAGAATTCTATTTGTACTAAGTACAACATAATTCCATATTGACACGGACAAATGTGGCTTAATTATAGTAACAACTTTTAGTTAATTTAAAAAATATAACTTTAATTTAGAATAAAAATCAAAATTAATGACAATACAATATTTTTATGAATTTAATTAATGTATTATTATTAAATTTTAATTTATTAATATTATTAAATTTTACTTAATTAAATTTATTGATAAATCAAAATCTAGTATCTTAAATATATAAAATTAAAATAATATTCATATTCAGATTCAGATGAACCAATCACATATTTAGTTGATGTTATATTTTTAAATTTAACACTTATTACAGATTCAGTGACCTTAAAATTTAAAAACTTTGACAGACATTGAACTAATCACATTTTCATATTTTCATTTCAAAATCAAATTTTTCAAAAATATAATTTTTTTAATCTCAAATCAATTGTAAAAAAAAAAAATAGTCGTTCAGTGGAGTTTTATATATTTGTAACTTAAAGTGAAAGGACAATTATACCTATATTTATTTGGCTACCTTAAAATAATAATGAGGGGCAATTTAGGAAAATAATCCTTAAAGAAAAAACACAAGACATCATCTTCTCCAGTCTCACTCCAACGCGGAACTCTGGTTATTTCTCTGAAAACCCTAATCGCTCTTTACATACCAAATCTTCGAATTAAATTGGTTATTTTTTTCTGTCCCATTATTTGAAGTTTTCGGATACCGATTTTCTTTTTATATTTTGGGATAAAAAAAATATTTGGTTTTGAAATCCAAATAGCTATGCCGCCGAAGCAGCAATCGAAAGCCGATGTGGCGAAGAAGCAGAAGGTCGTAGAGGATAAGACCTTTGGGCTCAAGAACAAGAACAAGAGTAAGAATGTCCAAAAGTATGTTCAGAGCCTCAAACAGTCTGTTCAGCCGAAACCCGATGCAGCTAAACTCACTGCCAAGGTTTGTGCTACACACCTATCTCTTTCTCTCTTATATCTCTCTCTCTCTATATATATATGTGTGTGTATTTTTATGATTTGATTCTACGTGATTTTGGGATAACGGGTCTGTGAAAATATGTTGTAAACAGTAAAGGGATTAGTTATTTAGTTTAGATTTTTTTTTCTCCCTGGTGTTTTCTTTTATTCGCTGGTGAGTTTGGTTTTTGAATTTTTTTTATTCGGGAGGTCCTGGATGAGGATGTTAATTGATTGAGTAATTGCGTGGACAGAAAAAGAAGGAGGAAGAGAAAGCTAAAGAGAAAGAGCTGAATGATTTG
Source organism: Humulus lupulus (assembly GCF_963169125.1). NCBI lineage: Eukaryota > Viridiplantae > Streptophyta > Magnoliopsida > Rosales > Cannabaceae > Humulus > Humulus lupulus. Next base: position 140,977,762 of record NC_084800.1, on the reverse strand, counting down.
TTCAAGGTTGCTGTCAGTCAACCCAAAGTTCCAGTTGGTATGTACTATGCATTCTCACTGTTGTATTCGGTGACAGTTGGCTTTCCGTTTTGTTTTGTTTGTTTTTTGGGTAATTTTTTTTTAGTCTTTAATGAAATTTTGGACTGAGAATTTTGATAGGTGTCGATCCCAAGTCTATATTGTGCGAGTTTTTCAAGGTCGGACAGTGTACTAAAGGTTTTAAATGCAAGTTCTCACATGATTTGAATGTCCAGAGGAAGGGTGAGAAGATCGACATTTACAGTGATAAGCGTGATGAAGGTGAATTAACAAACAGGGCTGTCTGATTTATTCTTGTTTTTATTTGTGTTTTGTTGATGAACCAATGCTTTACCCTTTTGCTCTTTTTGTTCTTTTCTGGGTTCGTTATTTGTTAGACACCATGGAGGACTGGGATCAGGAGACACTGGAAAAGGTTATTGAGTCAAAGAAGACCGAGTACAACCAGAACAAACCAACTGAAATTGTATGTCATATACTTCACTTTGGTTACATAGATACTGGTTGTTGTAGTAGAAAGTTTTTATTCAAAGGTGTGGCTCTCCTCTCCCAGAATGTTCTTTTTTTTTACCTGTTTGTTGTAGCTCCAATCCTTTATTAAACCGTGTGTTGCTTGGCAGTGGCACGCCAGATGTCTGGGAGGCTTTCAAATATCACTTTTGTAATTGCAAGTGGGCATGTAAATGTTTTTTGTGATATATGGTGCACCACTTGCACTTTAATTTTTTCAGTTTTGCAGTCACTGCTTGTGCTGAAGAATGTGAAGAAGCAGTATATTGGAGTCTGTTCTGGACACTTTTGATGAATTTTTAATAGATTAGCTTGTTTCTGGAATTAATGAAGTTACTGGAAGTTTTTTGCTTGTTTGCATTTAGTTTGAATTGTTATCGATTTGAAAAATATACTAAGTTGAGTTTCACTTAATTTCTGGATTATCAATGCATATGACTTTCCATTTTAGGAGAACTTGTTGATTTTAACAATTGTAAAGCATTTTTTTTTTCTGATTATAATGGAAACTGGTTAGGCAATCATGACTGAACTCTTCAAATACAAGTTGCTTAATACGAGTTAGAACTTTGAAACAAAGGCAGCACAGAGTAGTATCTATCTTAAATCCTGTAATTTCTGTTACTTGACTTTGGGGAGGGGGTGATACAATTGCTGGGGTAGCAATTAGACCGGGATGGAAACATTACGATGAACTTCATTGTTTGATTTGATCTAAACTAACTGTGTATTGTACACCCAACGTTAGATTGATCACTTATTTGTAGAGGGATTTAGCGTGTCATTCATGAGGGCCCATGGTTAATTTTGTGTTAATTCATTGTTCCCCTTATTTAGGATTTACAACTTGATTTCTGACAAAAGATGATCTTCCTCTGTAATGGAAATTAACTGAAATTTTTAATATACTATGTATAGGTTTGCAAATACTTTTTGGAAGCTGTGGAAAAGAAACAGTATGGTTGGTTCTGGTCTTGTCCGAATGGTGGCAAAGAGTGTCACTACAGGCATGCCCTTCCTCCTGGCTATGTTTTAAAATCTCAAATGAAGGCACTTCTTGAGGAAGAGGCTGACAAAATGCCGATTGAGGAAGAAATTGAAAATCAGGTGAAAACTATGAAAGATTATTTTTCCTCGTTAGATTTTTTCAGGTCATATAGACTTCAAGTATGCATCTTGTTTTAACTCTGTTTTGTATTTTAAATTCTAATTACTGTTGATCTACTGGTTGCTTCAGCGTTCCAAATTAACATCCTGCACTCCCATGACGCCTGACCTATTCTTCCAATGGAAGAAGAAAAAGGTGGACGAGAGAGATGCTGGCCTAGCTGCTCTACGAGCTGATAGGGCAAAGAATGACCGAATGAGGTTATGTATTGCTTTATTAAAAGCTATAAATTTTTTTTGCTTTGGTCTATTTAGCTGTAAAATATATTTAATATGATAATGATTTTGTCTTTTTGTTCTTTTCAGTGGTCGTGAGTTGTTTCTGTCAGATGCGAGCTTGTTTGTGGATGATGCGGAGGCATATGAAAAATACAATAGGGAAGAACCTAACGATGATGAAGAAAAGGTAATCCTGCTTTCTTCTTCCATTGTTAAACAGATAAAAATCTGATTTTTAGCACTTATGGTGCGCTTGAGGAAACAAAGTGTTATTTGAATTGTATTATTTATGACTAGTTTGTGTATTTTGAATATATCATTGTTAATTTGAAAGATAATTCCTTGATTGTTATAATAGTACTAATTGGATCTCATGTGCCTCTAACTGCTGGCATTTGCATTGTTCTTATCATCTTCTTAAATTTGGATATATGCCTTTGCTCTATTTCATATTTCAATGGTTGAGTTGACGTAAGGTGTTGCTTATTATCAGGACGACAAGAATGCTACCGCAGAGGGTCCAAGCTCCTCTTATGATGCTGTTTCCAACTCTGGAGAAGTCCCTGATTTTGATGATGACGATGACGAGCTGGACTTGGATGAGTTGAATGAGCTTGAAGCAAGTCTGTCGACAACCTCTATTCAAATCCGTGAGCCAGGTATTGAGACATCTTGAAAGAGAGGGATTTCAATTAGTGCTGTCATTTTGCTTTAGAGTTAATGAGGGACAAACGGGACTCCAAGTCCTACAATTTTTAATGAACTTTACAAGAGGAATAATGTATATCTTTTCTGCTGGGGTGTTGTGAAATTATGGGTACTACTAGTTCTTGCTGGTGATAGGATTGTGGTTTATCATTTAATGTTATCCAATTTCCAAATTTTGATCAACCTTGTTCTTTCTCGTTTTATTTATTTAGGACATGTTATAAATTTCCTCGAACTCTATATTTCATATGATACTATCACCAATATTTCATATGATTCTTCTCTCTATACTCTCCCACATCCTTTGCCTCATCTCCTTAATGAGTATCAATTTATTCTTTGAGTCTTATTTGTCCTTGATGGTAATTAATTGGCAAGGCATGAAATCTCTCGGTGTAGTTTCATTCTTTGCTTTTGCTTGTAATAATTCATATGTGACTTAAATATAGAAATGACCATAGGCATTGAAAATTTCAAAAGAATCTGATAATGCAATGGGAGGGGTAAAGAGATGTAGAGGTCAATGAAAGAGAGAGGAGGGGGTTTGACTTTGTGTGACTTATTTAAAATTAATTTAGGAAAATACCATGCGTTTTAGCTTCTAATGATAATCTTATGTTTTATAAATTACATTAACATTAATCCTACACCTGATTTTGGTTGAATTATTTTATAAAATTGATTATTTTTATTCTTGTTTTATTATACTTAAGTTATTTATTTTTTATTTTGAAACTAAAAATAAAATCATATTAATTAAAGAATTTAATTTCATAAAAAGTTAAAATAAGGCTTAGTGGACTTAGTGGTGCCATTTTGAAGATTCAGAAAATTGGCATTTATTAAGACGTACATTTTCAGAGAAAATCATGTATTTTGTAAGTAGTTTAAAGTTCATAATGCACTTTAGGGAGTAGTGTGGTGTTAGCTCTACATGTGCTGAGTGAGCTACTAATTGCCAATAGGCATCTAAATGGAGTGGGGCGGGGCTTAGTTTCTTGGAGCATGGTGGGCTGTTTCACCCTATTTAACTTTATTTTAAAGAAACATTGCATTATAATTTTAGAATTCTCCCTAAGTCTATATATTATTTATTTATTACCATCTTTATTTTTTACACTTCATATCAACTACACACTCAAATATTTTATTTTATTTTAAAATTTACAAAAATTAATACAAGAATAATAATGAATTATATAAAACATATTTTTTCAATTTTTATAATTATTTCATAGAGTAATTGTGAAATAAAAAATTATATAAATCTTACATCTAAAGTCTATTTAGAATTAAAGATATTTTAAATCACATATAAAATGTCAATATTACGTAATCTATATTTATATAAGTAGCATGAGAGAATTGAGTTAGATTATAGGAAAAAAAAAGTTTTCGAGGCGGGGTGGCCCCGCCCCGCTTGAATTCCCCGCCTCACTTGAATCCCACCCCATTTTTACCGGGGCAAAGACGTCTTGTCTGGTCGGGGTCCCGCCCCGCCCCGCCCCACCTCACCACCCCATTTTGCCATGCATATCTACCTGAGTAGGATCGACTTATAGATATTATTAGGTCAATTTGGTAGTGCGTTGAAGTTACTCACTTGAGGTTTGGTGGTACGTTTTCCTTGCCTAAGTGACATTGTTAGTTGCAGAGAACGCTTTTGTTAAAAAAAAAAAAAAAGCTTGTTGAAATGGGTGTGTTGAAGTATGCTAGTAACCATTGAATGCTTGGTAGTCATGATAGCAATCGAGAGGGACAAATTTGTTAACTCTATGAAATATTTGCATTAGTTCAGAATGTTTTAGGTTTATTTTATTTAAGTTTTATTGTTAATAATTAATTTGATGTTTATAATGGAAAATTTCAAGAAATATGTGAAATTGGAGGTCGAGTTATATTTCACATTCAAGTTGTATTTTGAATCGATTTTTTCTATTCAAGTCTAATTTCGGTCATGATCTCGTCATTTTCTGAGGATTGTTCTTGAAATAAGAGTTGTAGATCTCTTTTTCAACTTTCTAATTCTTTTGAATCATTGCATTTGGAGTCTGGATGAGAAAGTTATGCATATTTTACTGAGCAAGATTGGATAAAGAAAAATGCTTTGGGCAACAAGCTGAGCAAGCCCTCGTGGGGAGTCACAACTTTTACCTATAAATGCTTTGGGCAGCAAGTTGAGCGACACGAGGGCTTGTGGGGAGTCACGACTTTTACCTATATAAATGATTTTTAAAGGCAATTAAGGGGGGATTTTATATTTTTCATTAGTGTTATCATATGAGATCAAATTTGAACGCGGAGAGCAAGTTCTTGGAGTGAAAACACACAAGATAACATTGGATTTTGAAGAATGAAGACAAATCAAACTACCTAGTTTCGTCTTTTCTTTATTTTATCTTTATCTTTTGAGTTTCGAACCATGAATTGTTATTCATATTTGGTAGTTTGCTGTAAGATTATGAACTAGTTTTTTTCCAATGCCTTAATAGAACCCTACGTTTATAAATAAGTTTTCTTCTTAATTCTTTATTTTGATGTTCATACTAATTGTTTATATTGATTTGTGCTTAATAATTTTCAAAGAGTGATCAATTTTGAAATAGAATTAGTAATTTAGGTGGAACTTAGAAGAGAAAATCTAAGTTAGATTCAATCAATATAGCCTATGATTAACTTGTTTATGTTGATTTGTGTTTATGATAGGAATATACCTAATGACCATAGGTAGTCAAATTAGGGCTAGACTTAATGCTATTGATAAATTTAAACTCTTTATAGAAATATTGGAATTAATCTATCAGTTAGATTAATTTGTGATTTGGGAAAGCCTTAAGAATATTTACGAACCTTTGACTAGCAATTAAAACATTAGAATAAAGATGATGAAAAATTCTTATGGAGAACATATGGGAAATTAATGACCTAAATATTTGAATATCTTTAGTTCTTTTGCTGTGTTAAGAGTTATTTTCTTGAATCTCTATTTACTTTTTTTTTTTTAATTTTCTTGAATTATTATTTGACATGAATAGAAAGAAAAAAAAAGTGTTTGGTAATTAGCAACTTAAAGATTGGTCTCAGGGTGATCGATTTTAATATACTACTTGTCATGAAACGTGCTCTTGACAAAGGTTGATAAAATTAATTACAAACTTTGGTGGATCAATTAGAGATAATCTACTTGTTTGTGATGGAGGACAGGAAATGGAGACGAAAGTAGCAGGGGTTGCATGTGTGGGCACGGTACCCTTACGTATTTTTGTACATTTTTAATGGAATTAATAAAAAAAAATTTTTGTCTATAATTAATGATTATGCTATTTAATAAATATATATATATATATAAATACCATAAAATTATGAATTCATTATCGTAATATATAATCTTGTATTGATATAAGAAGACTAAGTGCTAATTTGGTACAACTATAATGTGGGAAAAAACTGTTGTGCTGTGGGGAAAAGATGCTGAGTGCTTGGTAAATTACAGATTTTAAAGTGTTGTGAGTTGGAAAAGTTGTATCAGAATATTTGGTAAATTATAAATATGATTAAAGTGTTGTTAAATATTAAAAAATTAAAATAGATGTCATATTTATTTTATTAAAACAAATTCACAGATACTAAACATACTCAATAGATTTTAATATAAATATTTGATTTATTTAAACATGTTACAATTATAATAATATATTTTTTTCTAAGACGTGAAATTGACATGTGTTTGATGAATTATAATTTAAAAATAATGTAAGATGAAAAATAATAATATAATAGTGTATAATAAACTCTACATTGAAGTGATTGTTAATTTACAATTATTAAAAGAAAAGAATATTTAAAAATATCTAATAAATATATTTTTTTTGAAGAAAATAAAAAAATTAAGATTTAAATATTATGTATTTATTATCATATTAATTTATTTTAAAATTTTTATATTTTGAGTAATATATAATAATAAAGTAGATGTATTAAAATACATTTCCTGCAAAGTTTTATCAAAAAGTTGCTTTTAGAAAAAGCTCAAAGTGTGCCAACTTTAGTTTTTAGTTGTATCTTCTGCAAAAACTATTCAATAAGTTGTTTTTTTTACTATTTACCAAACATTTTTATTGCACATCTTCTTCAGAAAGCAGCTTTTAGCTTTTCTAAAAGCTCTCCCAAATAGACCCTAAGACTATAGGTATTTGTTGACCCTCGATTTGGCCAACGACACAGAGTCAAGAATACGACAAGAAATGAGATAATAACCAAGAGTTTAATCTAATGGTAAAGAATAGACACAAACGATTTATAGTGGTTCGACTCCAATGAATGGTAATGACCTACGTCCACTTAGTGCTATTATTAATGTTGAATCCCAATATCATGATCAAAGAACTAGGGTTCTTGAGTTTCACAAACCTTGGGAGAATTACAACAAGACGATGGATAATCGCACTATATGCTCTCTCTCTCAGTATTCAGGAAAAAGATTAAAATGTCAAAAGTCTCTTCCTTGAGCTCTTTCATGCATATTTATGGCTCAAGGGGGGTTACATGGGCCAATGGGCCTTAACTATACTTAATATTCGTGTATCAAGGCAATAAAGAGGAAATAATCAACGTAGTTATTACAAGATTACAATCTTTTAAGGAAATAAACCGAATCATACGACCAGCCTGGTTGTATCTAATCATGAGGTTTGACGAAGCAATGTGTAGCTGGTCGATATTCGAACAACATCTCCTTATTTCGACTCTGCCACGTGTCAACCACGTGTGAGAAATCCTTGCCACGTCATCAGCAGCCGTTTTTGGGTAAACATTTTCCCCCAAGTTTACTTTACTGCGACCAGCATAAAGTAAACTTAGGAAATTGACCATTCGCTTACCCCACCAAATCTGTCAGAGCCGTCCATGCCTTCTCGAAAAAGGTAACCAATCATGTCCAATCAAATCTTTTTGGTTTCCCAAAAATTGTCTGACGGCTATTGCACTTCCCCATACTTTAAAAAAAGTAATTCCATGATTACCTTATTTACGGCGCCACGATCACTATAAATAATACTCCAAGATCACATTTTTACTTTTTACCTTTCACTCGCATTCTCTTCTTCAAGAACTTTAAAGAACTTCGACCTTCAGAGCTCAAAAGACCCAGAAGCTTTCATCGCTGATCTAAGGAACTTTCGCTCAGACGTTCAAAACGTTCGTGTTCATACTCCAACTTTAATCCAAGTAAGTTCCCCGAATCTTTCTGTCGTTTGGGATGCCATGTAAAACCTTCTTATATATCTGTTTTATCTCTGAGCTTTTAAATGTTCTTGGTTGAAGTTGCTTTGGGGTAAGTGGGTATATTGATCGATATCTGATAGGATAGTGAAATAATATTTTATAGGTGATAGGAGTCAGTTTGGTAGTTAAGATTGTAGATTTAGGGCGTAAAATTGAAGTAAAAATTCGATTTTTAAGCTAGCTGAAAAACTGGGGTTTTCCCGCCCTTTCAGAGTCGAAGAGTTTTTCCTAGAAAACTTTTCACTTCTGCTTTTTAATCAGTTTCTCAAACTGCTCGTACACAATTTATTGTTTTTGCTAGAATTCTGCTGGCCGTATAAAAGCTTAGAGCAGCGCTATTCCAACTCTCAACACGAGTTTTTAGGCTTTAAGTTCTCATCTCCCCTTTCTCTGTTCACAGCTTTTCATGCAAGATCCGGTGGGAGGTGAGAGACCTATCGACAACGACTTGCTAGCCCAATTACTTGAGGACGAGGAGCAACCGTCGCTGTTGATACTAGAAATTCCCTTTTCTCGCGTCACCCCAAACACTCCATCGACCCCACTTCAAAATATGGGTCGAGTAAAATCCAAAGCCCAGAAAAGGAAACCGTCCGCTTCCTCTTTAAACAGCCTACTCCTTGGGCTGAAACTCCTTCGACCAGTGGTCGGGAAGAGAACACCCCCGACCCTGCTATCCAATCTCAAGCCCAACTTCTAAATGCCATTCAACCAGATGTTGAATGGTATGTTGTCCCTCCTAGTCGAGTAACGATTAGGATGATTGCCAATTACATTAAAAAATACGGACTTCCTGGGGTGACCCTAGTCCAACCTACCAGAGACCAACGGGAGAATATGCCTGGAGGCGCCTATAGCGTCTGGTCAAGATATCACATCGAGGCAGGAGCGATCCTGCCTCTCCATCCTTTTTTCCAAGGAGTGACCAACTACTTTGGGGTCGCTCCTTTCCAAATAACCCCCAAACGGGTATAGAATGCTCTCTGCACTCTATATCCTTTATAGCCATAAGAAATGGCCTGTCCCCACACCATACGAGGTCAACTATCTGTTCGACCTAAAATCCAACCCCAATCAAGAAACACATGGGGTTCTTCCACTTCTGTCACCAGGAAACGACCCGCACTTTCCTGAGTGACACAACCTTCATATCCAATGTGGGGAAATACCATCTAGAGTACTTTCTGACTACAGACATGGTTGCCAACAACCTGGCCTTCACCCAAGGAGGTAATATTTTAACTCCTCTGGTCGTTTATTTTTCTTTATTTCTTTATGCATTTCCCTTATATTTTTAGTGCCTTTCAGGCCCATGGCTAGGACCGGCTCCCACTCCAAACATGGAAGTCCGATCAGCACTCTTGCCCAGCATGACTGACGTAGAGAAGAGCGTCAATAATTTGGTCACAGAGGCTAACCTGAGGCTGGTCGGGCTTTTGGCACCTCACCAGGGTGTGAGGGAGACAACAGCGGGGAGTGCCACTGGCGAGGAGATTCCCGAGCAGCACCCAGACGTGTCGCAACCTCAAAGGAGGAGGACGACTAGAGTGACAATCAGAGAACCCTCCAGCACCCCGCAAGCTGCTGCTCCCCCAGCTCCACTGGGAAAGGGAAAAAAGAAAGCTACCAAACCCTCTGCCCCTATCAATGAGTCCTCGGATGAGAACGATACTGTTTCCTCATTCTTAGATAGTTTTCGAATTCCCTGTCACTTATTTGACGGGGACGACAACTTTAAGTATACTCCATTCTTAAATTCAGATTTCTTCTAGGCAGTAAGTAGTTCAATAAGTAATGTAGCGACCAATAGTTGTAGCACGGGTACTTTACTTATAATCTCCTTACTTTCTTTTTTAATTCCATCTATATATATTGTCTCACTGCTCGTATTGTTTCCTTTTGTGCAGGACTGTCGTCCGAAGATGTATTCGAACATTACAAGGCCACTGCTGCTTCCTCAGGTAGCTAGAAAGACAGTAAGAGGACTCGGGGAGAGAGAAGCAAAACCGCCTCAAAGAAGGCCAGGACTGAGGGTCCTTCAGAAGTTGTTCCTTCGAAGGAAAACACGCCACCTCCATCTCCACTCGAGCAGCCGGCCTCAATGCCTCTGGCCGACCAGTATTCCACTCCTCCAGCACCGGTCGATCAGCATCCCACTCCTCCGGCACCTACTAGCTAGACACACCGCACTCAGCCTGAAGTCTCTTTGTCCAAATTCGTGGTTAGTTCAGCCAGGGAGAGAATATACAAGCTCTCCAAACACAAACGTAGTCAAGAGGCCATCGATGGCACCATATCCATGGAGACCGACCAAATACTAAATCGAGGGCTGAATGAGATAGTCAATGTAAGTTGCTTTCTATAGCTGAGTAATTTACTTTTGATTTTCTGCCCTCACCTTATTCTTTTCATCTGGTTGCAGGGATTGCTGACCATGACTGCTGGCTGGCGCCATGCGGGTGCAATGGTGTCCTAGACCAACAACTTTGACACCAGGCTCGCTGAGGCCATGAAAACGCTTGAGGGTAAAAATGCTGACCAAGCAGAACGGTGAACTGCTCGAGAAAAATGCGGAGCTGACCAAGCTGAATGATGAACTGCTCGAGCAAAAGGCCACGCTGACCGAGGAGTTGTTGGAAAGCTGGGACGCCCTGAAGAAATCTAATGAAGATAAAGAAAAATTCAAGGAGAGTGCCAAGCTCAATTACTGACAATCCAAACAGCTTGAGCTCGATCTGATTGCGAGTAGGCAGGAGACGGAGGAGATGGAAAGGTGCGTGAAGGAGCTCGAGGAAACTGAAGCCAAAAACTTGGAGAAGTACAAGGAAGCCACCCACCTTTGCTTCTATGAGTTTTGGAAGCACAACCGGAAGGCCAACTTCATCTACCTGTCTGAGCGCTTAAGACAGACTCTAATGCCTCAGTGCGCCATTCGCCTGGAGGAAGAAGAAAGAGCTAGAATTCCTGCTTCCCCAGAGATTTCTCTGGCAACGGGGATAGATGGCGCAGACAATGAAGCTGGCGCTACTGTCGACCAGGATGCTCCTCAAGACCCTCTAGCCTCGTAGTCTTTTTCCTTTTTTCTTTCTATCTTTTGACTACACGACCTACGGGTCGTGATGTAAAGACAATTACTTTTTTAATTATAAAATTTTATTGTTGCATGGGCAGCTTTTACTTTTAACAAACCATTACATCCGAGCAGCGACTGTTCGCGGTGTAAAGGAATTCCTCTAGATATTATAATATTTGCATTTTATCATAACATCTGTTCGCATGACCGAACCTAGCATAGTACTTTGGTTTGATTTAACAAAATACAAAATTTTGAAAAATACTCTAAGTACCTTAGCATGCTTTCACTTATTTTGCTCATGTGTTTACATACCTTTCGTATGCTTTGCTAACTAGATGCTTTATATGCCCCCTAGGTGATTAAGGAGCTTTAGGTCCTTGGTCACTTGCCTTGACCATAACCTGTTTGAACATTACTACTCGGAGCAAAGGAATTTAAACGATAATACAGCAAAACAACACACGTAATGAGCAAATACTTGTAATAAATACAATAATTGGCAAGAATGACTGGCTGCACACAGTCCCTTATTTTTCTCGTAATAAATGGAAAAAACGTATCTGTACGAGTGATCAATAAGATCTTACACTTATAAGTGATTAGTCACATAAAATGACTAACCCTTTTTCACAACTTGTAAAAAATAAAATTAATACAAGCCAATTCTTTAAGAAGAGCTGTTTATTGATAATACTTGCGCATGTATTCTCCATTCCAATAGCGAGGAATGAGATGTCCATTTAAGCGAGAAAGTTTGTAGGTGCCTGGATGGAGGACTTCTTCAATCTGGTATGGTCTTTCCTAATTAGGTTCGAGTACTCCAGCAGCCTGGTCGCGGATGTTTAAGAAAACTTTTTGCAGTACTAGATCTCTGACATTGAATTTCCTTCACGCACTTTAGAATTGAAATACCGGGCGAATTTTTGCTGGTAAGCAGCTACTCAGAGTTGGGCTTGCTCACGCTTCTCATCGATTAAGTCCAGGGATTCCATTAATAGTTGGCTGTTAGAGCCTTGATCGTACGTTATTCTGCGATGCGAAGTTGGATCTAACTCAACAGGCAACATAGCCTCATACCCATAAACCAAGGAAAATGGGGTATGGCCTGTTGCTGTTCGGTGGGAAGTTCTGTACGACCAAAGGACTTCAGGCAATTGTTCTGGCCATGCCCCCTTAGCTTCTTCGAGTCTTTTCTTTAGAGTATCCTTTAGCGTTTTATTGACTGCTTCGACTTGTCCATTTGCTTGGGGATGAGCGATTGAGGAAAAGCTCTTGATAATTCCATGTCGTTTGCAAAAATTCGTGAACATATCACTATCAAACTGCGTGCCGTTATCTGAGACGATTTTCCTCGGCAATCCACAGTGACATATGATGTTTTTTATCACAAAATCCAGCACTTTCTTGGTCGTTATGGTTGCAAGTGGCTCGGATTCGACCCATTTATTGAAGTAATCGACAGCAACCACAGCATACTTGACGCTGCCTTTTCCTGTGGGTAGAGATCCAATCAAGTCTATACCCCAGACTGCGAACGACCACAGACTTTGCATCTGTTTCAGCTCATTAGGGGCTGCTCGTGGGATTTTGGAGAACCTCTGGCACTTGTCGCACCTTCACACAAATTCCATCGAGTCTTCATTAATTGTTGGCCAGAAGTACCCTTGCCTCAGGATCTTTTTTGATAAGTTTTGTCCCCCAGCGTGGTCCCCACAAAATCCTTCGTGTACCTCTTTCATAAATTCTCTGGCCTTCTCTTTCGAAATACATCTGAGGAGTGGCATCGAGTATCCTCTTTGGTACAAGATTCCATCAACCGGGATATAACTAGCAGCCTGCCGCTGAAGGCTCCTGGCTTTGTTTCTGTCCATTGGTAACACGCCCTGCATCAGATATTCTATGTACAGTGCCATCCATGTATCCGCCATCTGGATCACCAAAGTAATCTTCTCTGTTTGGATGCTCGGAACAGAAAACCGTTCAACTGGCACTATGTTCAGAGTATCAACATCCTTCACACTTGCTAATTTGGCCAAAGCATCAGCATTTGAATTCTGGTTGCGAGGTACTTGCTGAAGGGTGTACTTGTCAAACTGTGCTAATAGATCCTTCGTTTTGTTTAAGTAAGCAACCATCTTTAAACCTTAGGCCTGGTATTCTCCCATGACTTGATTTATCACCAGCTGAGAGTCATTGTAGATGTCAAGTGCCTTTATGTTCATGTCTCTGGCCAATCGTAACCCAGCGAGCAATGCTTCATACTCGGCTTCGTTGTTAGAAGCAGTAAAGTTAAACCTGATTGTGTAGTGAAATCGATGCCCTTCAAGCGTTATCAAAATCACTCCTACTCCTGCGTGGCACTCGTTAGAAGAACCATCTGTAAATAACTTCCATTAGGGAGCTTGGTTTTGAGGCTCAGGTTCTTCAGGTTCTTCATGTGTTTTTGACTGCTCGTTATCTGGGAGCCCAGTGAACTCTGCGATGAAGTCAGCTAGGGCTTACCCTTTTATTGATGCTCGTGGAAAGTAACAAATATCGAACTGCCGAAGTTCGATCGCCCATTTCAATAATCTTCCTGCGGCTTCTGGCTTTTGAAGAACTTGCCGTAGAGGCTGGTCGGTCAGAACCGTGATTGGGTGAGCTTGAAAAAAAGGCCGCAGCTTCCTAGAGGCTAAAATTAAGCAATAGGCTAACTTTTCAATAGGTGGATACCGCAGCTCCGCTCCAATTAGCCTTTTGCTTACATCATAAACAGCCTTATGATCGCCTTCTTGTTCTCTTACTAAGACAGCACTAGCAGCGTATTCTGTGATCGCCAAGTAGACGAACAAAGTTTCCTTATCGACCGGCTTCGATAGAATGGGTGGTTGCACCATGTGAGTCTTCAATGCTTGGAAAGCCTGCTTGCACTCCTCCGTCCATTCAAATTTCTTGTTGCCTCTAAGTAGATTAAAAAATGGGACGCACTTGTCCGTTAATTTGGAAATAAATCTACTCAGAGCAACAATTCTTCCGGTCAAACTTTGAACATCCTTGATCTTTGCTAGCGATTTCATATCGACCAGGGCTTGGATCTTCTCAGGATTAGCCTCGATTCCTCTCGAGTTTACTATAAATCCCAAGAACTTCCCTGATCCTACCCCAAAGGAGCACTTGAGGGGATTCAACTTCATTTGATATTTGTTCAAGATGTTGAAGCACTCTTGCAAATCCTCTATATGCCCTTCTGCCTTCTTCGACTTAACCAACATGTCGTCGACATAGACCTCCATGTTTGTGCCGATCAGCCCCCTAAACATGTGGTTGACCAGTCGCACCTGCGTTTTTCAAATCGAAGGGCATTGCTTTGTAACAGTAAAGCCCTGTGTCAGTCCGAAAGCTAGTGTGATCCTCATCAGGAGGATACATACTAATCTGATTATACCCGGAGTATGCATCCATGAATGAGAAAATCGCGTGCCCTGCAGTGGCATCGACCAGTTGGTCGATCCTGGGGAGTGGGAAACAATCCTTAGGGCAGGCTTTATTAAGGTCTGTGAAATCCACGCATGTTCACCATTTGCCATTTGGCTTGGGAACTAGCACAGGATTAGAGACCCATGATGGATAAAACGCTACCCTGAGGAATCCATTCTCCTTAAGCTTCTCGACTTCTTCTTTCAAGGCCTTTGATCTATCTTTGTCGAGCAGCCTCCTTTTTTTTGTACCGGTGGAAAGATTTTGTCTATATTAAGGACATGGCTAATGACTACAGGGTCTATTCCAACCATGTCTTTATGCGACCAGGCAAAGACCTCCTGGTTTTTCTTCAAAAATTCCACAAGTGCTTGTTTTGTTGTTGTCTCTAAGTTTTTACCGACTTCCACAACCCTGGTCGGATTTTCTTCATCGAGTTGGACCTCTTCAAGGTCATCGATGGGTCCTATCTCTTCCGTAAAATCCCCAAAGCGAGGATCTAAGTTTCTATCCTCACTTTGGGCAACGCCCTATTTGGTGACATTATCACCTGATTGGGTTTGTACATCAACTTCCATTTGCAACTCTTTTCTGGGAACCTCCCTCGATACACCTTTCTTCGCCTTAGTTATTGAGGCATTGTAGCACTCCCTTGCTTCCCGCTTATTTCCGAACACGCATCCTACCCCTGCGTCTGTTGGGAATGTCATGGCAAGGTGCCATATTGAAGTGACGAATCGTAGGTCGACCAGAATTGGCCTCCCAATTACGGCATTATATGCTGAAGGACAATCAACTACTATGAAAGTAGTGAGTAACGTCCTGTTAGCAGGCACAGTTCCTGCGGTAACTGGAAGCTTAATCGACCCAGTTGGGGCGAGTCCTTCGCTGGAAAAACCATAGATGGTTTGGTTACATGGCTCCAGGTCCTTGACGGACAGTTTCATTCTCTCCAGTGAAAACTTGTATAGGATGTTGACTGAGCGTCCTGTGTCAACCAACACCCTCTTTACCATCATGTTGGAAATTTGCACGTCCATGATCAGTGGATCGGAGTGTGGGAATCATACGTGCTGGGCATCGCCTTCAAAGAAGGTTATTAATTCCTCCTCTGTTCGAGCCTTCTTTGGTGCTCGATCCTCCACACTCATCATCTCGATGTCCTGGTCGTGGCGTAGGGTTCGAGCGTATCGTTCCCTTGCCTTCCCATTGTCCCTTGCAAGGTGTGGGCCGCCGCAGATGGTGAGTAAAGTGCCTGCCACAGGGGCTGGCTATAAAGGTGGCGAGCGCTGGCGTGTAGGCGCCTGCTCGTTGCCACCTTGAGTCTCTCGCTGAGACCCTCCTGCGGCTCGCACATATCTCCTTAGATGTCCCTGCCTAATCAGGAACTCAATTTCGTCTTTCAACTAGTTGCATTCGTTAGTGTCGTGCCCATAGTCGTTGTGAAACACAACAGAATTTCGTCGTATCTCTCTTAGAGATATCCTTCCTTATAGGCGTGGGTCGCTTATAAGGCACGTTAGAGCTAGTCACCTGGTAGACTTCCGCTCGACTTTCGACAAGGGCCGTGTAGTTGGTGAATCTCGGCTCGTATCGATTTCCTTTGGGGCGCTTATTGTCAGAGGTCGGCGGCTCATTGTTCGCTCGTTTTCCACCATTCCTACCATTTCCATTCCTGTTGCCCTTGCCGTTGCCATTGGGTTTCTCCGACCCGTTGGCAGCCTTGGCGGGTTCTTCCTTTGGCCCCTTGTCCTTCGTTGGCGATTTCCCCTCATTGGCAATCACATCCTCGAGCTTGATATATCGATCAGCTCGATCCAAAAACTCCTGGGTACTTCTTACCCCATTCTTTCTTAGGCTACTTTAGAGGGGGGAGTGGCGCCTAATTCCAACAGTTAGGGCCATCATCTTGCCTTCGTCACCCACTGTCTTGGCTCCAGCCGCTGCTCGCATAAAGCGCTGGACATACTCTTTCAAGGGCTCTCCCTCCTTCTGGCGTATCTCGACCAGCTGGTTGGCCTTTGTGGGGTGTATGCGACCTGCATAGAATTGTCCGTAAAATTCCTTCACGAACATCTCCCAGGATACTATACTAGCAGGAGGGAACTTAAAGAACTACTCCTGGGCAGTGTCAGATAGTGTCGCGGGGAAGATCCTGCAGCGAGCATCTTCTGACACTTTCTATATATCCATTTGTATCTCAAATTTGTTGACGTGAGATACTGGGTCTCCGTACCCATCAAAGTTTGGCAGTGTCAGCATCTTGAATTTACTGGGGGTTTTAACCACAACAATCATTTGCACAAACGGAGTGCCCCTCCTCCGATCGTACTTTATGTGGGATGTTCTTCCCCCGACCACCTGTTGTACTTCCTGGTTCAGAGCATGAATCTGAGCCTGAACCGCTTCCGGGATCACTGGGGTGACCGGTGCCGGGGGAGCGTACTCATCGTGCCTCTCACGACGGTCGTTGAGTACGTCCCTTAAATCATCATCCCTGGGTTGCCCCCCAACGTTATGGCTAGCTGGCCTATTCTCTCTAGGTAGGGGGCTTCTGCCTCCACCTCTTTCCTCATTCCTCCGACCAGCATTCCCTCTGCCAGAATTGACTTCATTATAATCGTAGCCGTCTCAAAACTGGGGCCGACTACGACGTGATCGAATTTTCACAAAATTTCCTCCTCGGGCTGGAATTTCCCGAGTGTCAGGGGGAGGCCTGCACTAGTCGTTGGGTCCCCGTGCATTATTATGCCGTGGGGGGCCCCTGACCGCAGAGCCTAACTCGTTGTTCCTTCTGTTGGTAGAAGAACGATGTCCCCTACTCAGTGGATTTGGCTCTTCATCCCCTGCTCGGGCGTCAAGGGCTGCGGGGCGGCTGCCCGACCCTATTCTGCCTCTGGTGTAGGGGATTGCCTCGACCAGCTTGAGATGGAGGCTGTTGCTCAGGATCTCGAATTGGGACATCATCCTGAGCCACAGGTGGCTGATCCGGCCTTTGGAGGCTTACTGGCTGGAGTGGAGGACTTGGATTGGGAGCCCGCTGCGGTGGCGCCCTCGGTGGTTGATCCGGTTGAGAGGCCAACGCAACCTGTCCTCGAGCCAATTGAATGGCTGCTTCGAGAGCGGCCATGGCATCCCTCTGCCGACGGTCCATGTCCACCTGCCGCTCACTCAGCTCCTAGCGCTGACGTTCAATTTCTCTCTGCTGCAGCACCATTGTCTCCGCTGCGTTCTCCTCATTGGCCCTCAGATTGGCCAACTCATCCTGCAACACCCCTAGTGTTGCCCTCAGTGTTTCCGTACCCAACTCCTCCTCTTTAAACTCTAAATGTGGTTCATTCTCTGCCACATTTGGAGGAGGAGGTTGAGATGATGCAGCGCCAGTGGCCGGTCTAGCTTTCTTAGATGTCTTTGCCATTATATTTTCTTACAGTTTCTTGATCAATCTCTCAATGAAAGCACCAGAATGTTGATCCTTGATTTGGCCAACAACACATAGTCAAGAATACGGCAAGAAATGAGATAATAACCAAGAGTTTAATCTAATGGTAAAGAATAGACACAGACAATTTATAGTGGTTCGGCCCCAATGAATGGTAATGACCTACGTCCACTTAGTGCTATTATTAATATTGAATCCCAATGCCATGATCAAATAATTAGGGTTCTTGAGTTTCACAAACCTTGAGAGAATTACAACAAGATGATGGATAATCGCACTATATGCTCTCTCTCTCAGTATTCAGGAAAAAGATTAAAAGGTCAAAAGTCCATTCCTTGAGCTCTTTCATGCATATTTATAGGCTCAAAGGGGGTTACATGGGCCAATGAGCCTTAAATATCCTTAATATATGTATATCAAGGCAATAAAGATGAAATAATCAACGTAGTTATTACAAAATTACAATCTTTTAAGGAAATAAACCGAATCATACGACCAGCCTGGTCGTATCTAATCGTGAGGTTTGACGAAACAATGTGTAGCTGGTCGATAATTGAACAACATCTCCTTATTTCGACTCTACCACATGTCAACCACGTGTGAGAAATCCTTGCCACATCATCAGCAGCCATTTTTTGGGTAAACATTAATGAATTAAATAGTTTTTAGTAAATTAAAGTTAGAAATCTTTAATCATCTAGCTAGTGTGGTCCATTAGCATTTGGAATGAAAATGATCTTGATTTGGATCATAACTAGAAGTAGTTTAAAGTAACTAAATTTTTTTTATAATGAAATTTTTTTAAGTTTGAAACAGACATGAGTTTAATTTTTTTTTTAATAATGTATTGTTTATCTTAAAGAGTTGCAACCATGTCACTAGATGATTATTTACATATCGTTCTAAATCCTAAGTAGTTATGACCTCCTAATTATGTCAACTAAATCTTTTGATTCATTAGTCACAGTTTGTTCTTTACAAGTATGATTTATGTTTTGGATTTTTATTGTGGTATAAGTAATTAGTGTGCAAAATTACATTTTTTAAGTGTTATTTATCTGAATAAATTAATACAAATTATTTATTTTCATAATTTTAAATGCAAATTTATTCAAGTTGAAAATATTTGATATAATCTAATTCTATGTTAAATTTCAAATTTGAAATAAAAAGTTGATAAAAATAAAAATTTAAAGAAAGCTTTAAATTGGGCCCAATTCTATTCCCTACAATAAACTTGGCCTAATTCCAAACTATTTGAAGTCTCCAAATACAAGCTGTGGGCATCCTTCTTGTCTCTCCAATCACTTTATGATAAGTGGAAATTATACCTCTCCTATGATTGATTTTATCATTTAATTATGAGATGTTTTCATGTCTATGACTCTATTTAAGGTAGTTTTATAAAAATATGGGCATTTGAACTAATCTACCTTTTTATGACTTTTTTGACTTGGAAGTTAATATTTATGAGATTTTCTTTCCCACAACTTTCCAAATAAAATAATTATGCCATATTTTTAATAATAGTTATGTCTTTTTTGATTTTGAAGGTAATTTTGTTTCATTTTTTTTTTCTCTTTTTTTATTATACTTTTTGACAAATTATTTTTTAGACCGTGTGTTTTGTAAAATGGTTCAAATAGATCCCTGAACCCGATTTCGGTCAAAGTTTTTTGAACTAAAATCACAAATAATTCGCCAAACTTAACAGTTTAAAACAAAAATACAATTATTCTGCCTAATATCTTTGTTGTCATATTCAATTTTTTTATTCATCAAAGTTGGGTTTAGGGTCTATTTGAACAAAATATAGGATCCAAAAAATAATTTATCAAATTACAATGTCAAAACAAGTAATGAGACAAAACACAATACCCAAAAAGATATAATTTTCCTCCCATTTTTTTTTTGTTTTTTCATTCCCCCCATTTTTTCTTATTTTTTCTACTTCCATTTCTTTTTTCCATAATTTTTTGTCACATATATTTTAATATTACATAATTATTTAATTTTTTTTTATTATTGTACTTTTTTTTTAAAAGTTTTTTCTACTCTTTGTAAAAAAAATTCAAATCAATTTTTTCAGCCTTTTATTTTTATGTTGTCTTCATTTTGTTTTTCAGTTCATGATTTTTTTTATGCTAGGTTAAGTAGTTGGTTACCTGATAGATTACCTTTCATATTTTTATATCATTTTTTTTTCTTTCTAAATTTGGATATCCCATCAGGGTAACCTGTTACCATCTTAGGAAGAACTAGTTACCTATATTATAAATAACCAGTTAGCATCATGATAACTTGTTACCATCTTAGGAGTAACTAGTTACCTATATTATAAGTAACTTGATACCATCAAGATAACTTATTACCATCTTAAGGGTAACCAGTTACCTATATTATGGTATCGGTTACCACAGACTTAAACTAAACTTATATTTCCTAGCTACATAGTTAGATAACATCCCACAGACTCATGCATGTTGTTAGCTAACAATTTATCAACAAATCTCTCAATGAGAAGGATCTTGTACATATGCTAATAAAACATAAAATATAACTCCTCAACATAATATTCAAAAAAGTTCATTACATAGTGTAGAAATTGATTTACCATCAAGAGGCATTTGTATATTTTTTTTGATCAATATGTGTGTGTGTATGTGTATTTTTTAAGGTATACATTTATGTTTCATGAGATTAAAGTTAATGATATTTAACCATTTTCCTATTGCAAAATTTTTAAATGCCATTGGTTGGGGATCCAAGCAAGACCATTGAGTAGCAATCTTGTAAAACCCATACAACTTTATATTCATATCATTATCAAGAGCTAAAACTATATCTACATTACTAGAAGGCCCAACTAACCCATTGGTGCACCGAACAACTTTTTAAACTCAGTTGTTTCTACTTTAACTCATTAAAGAAAACAAAGATGAAGGAATAAAAAAAAAATGAAAGGAGAAAACACAAAGATAAAAAAAGATATCTAACCCATGATTGAAAAAAAAGTACAAATGGAAAGAGTGAATTTTTTTTTTACATGAACTAGAATAATTCTAAAAAATAGGAAGAAAGAAAATTGAAAAGAATGATTCCAACAGAAATTGGGAAAAAGAATACGTACGGTAAAAAAAATGTAAACACAATAATGCCAAAAATAAAATAGAAAATTTTGAAAAATAAAATAAAACAATTATATAATATAATAATAATATATACAGTAAAAAAAGTGAAAAAAAAAGTAATTCTATAAAAAAAAATTATGTATAGTAAAAAAAGAGGAAGAAAAAAAGTGAAAAGAAAGTAATTCTAAAAATAATTACATAAACATAAAAAAATTGGAAAAAAGAACACAGAGTAAAAAAAAGGAAAAAAAAAAAACCACAGTAAGGGCAAAAATAAAATAAAAAAACAATTATATAATATAAAAATATAAAAAACATAATAAAAAAAATATAGAATTATAATTTAATCTTAACAATTTGAGTGAAATAACAAAATTGTCCTAAAAAATAGTACAAAACTAAAAACACTCAATTTAACTAAAACATATGACATTATTTTTACATCATACAAAAATATGAGAAATTTAATCCCATGTAATTAACTTTAAGAAAAAAACCATATATTTTGTGAAAAATGAAACTCCCATATTTATGTAATTTCTTCATTAATTATTTATATGAGAATTTAAATTTGTTAATATTTCTACAGTTTTTTTTTCTTTTCAAATATATAGCTTTTTATTTCTCATATAAATGTATAATTTAACAAATAAGCCATAGTTTTTTTACATAATTAAGTTATATTATTTTATAATTGCAATTTTGAAATTTTAATGTCATTCTTTTTATTATATGTTAGTTTCCTTTTGGTATGCATGTGTGGGTGTATATATTTATGTAGAACGTAGTTTTTTTTTATTCCTAGAGGAATCTTCTTAATAATGTACTATATCTAAATAAATAATTCTATATATATATATATAGATATATTGTTTTAAGGATCTATACCATTTTGTGTCTCTATATTTTAGCTTATAGCTTAATTACATGATGGATCCTCTGTGTAAAAATATATATTTTTGGATACTCTGCTTTCTGCTTTGTCAAATAATTAAAATGATCACCCGATTGTTTTTAAAGCATTTTTATATTTAGTTTTTTTTTTTAAATAGAATAATAATGATTCAATAAAATTCAAAAACTCAACAAGTGTCAAGAGAATTGAAATTATTGTTTTATTTGGAAGTTCAAAGGCTGTCGATAGTAATTGCAGCTGCAGGCAATCAATCGCTTCCCATCATTTTAATTTCACCCTATATTCATTTCGGATAAGGAATTGGTTACTACAAGAGCAATATTGTAAAATAACCCTATACAATATAGTATCCAATATTATAGTCTATACTTAAGAATTTACATTGGCATATTTGTTCAAATAAAAAAACTAACATGAACAATTGTTCCTTCGCTAACAACTTTCTTTGCAAATGGATCAGTGTAATTGGATTTAGAGAGCATTTCCCTAGTCCTTTCATGGGCACCCAGGATAACAAATTCCTAATTTCTTTAGAAATGGAATTTAAAATCCAAAATATTTGTAACGACCCAAAATCGCTAATAAGGCTTAAGGGCCTTGATTAGTGTGCCAGGAGGGCATTAATGGATTAATTGTGATTTAAATATGTAATTATATGTTTAGTAATGTTTTTATGATAATATGAAATAAATATGTGATATATGTAAGAACCACATTATTATGTGGGCAGGACCGCGGAGCACGACTCGAGACGATCCTAAGGTCAGATAGCGGGAAAAGACACAACGAGACTTAAAATATGACTTTGGACAAGTCAGGGATATTTTAGGTATCGGATAGCTATTTAGACTATTGGGTTATGAAAATAAATATATGGAGATATATTCGAGGTTAGGATGTCTAGGCGGGAATATCGAGGGAATTTACCGTTTTGGCCTCGGGGACGGTTCCGGCACCCCGAGCCTTGGGATTAATTTAACAAGTAAGACAAAAGTTAGGAAGCCTTTAGGAAAAATATAAACCGACTTAATTTCCTACTCAGCTGGCTACTCTCTCTCTCACTCTCAAGAAAAACAAGGGAAACTAAACTAGAAACACTCAAAGGAAAAACAGAGGAAATTGGGGAAATTGGAGCTGAAGAATTGCTAGAACTTAGAGGAAATCAGGGGCAACTTAGAGGTTTAGCTCAGCAAACAATCAAGGATTAAATCAGGGCTAAGGTAAGCATGAATTTCCTTCCATCTGTGGTTAGAACTTGAGTTTCAGCTGGGTATTGAGGTTTTGTTCAATTGATGATTAGGGTGGAATTGAGCTGGGGAAATCCTTGGATTCAGCTGGGTTTTGGCTAGGGGAAGGGTTCAATCAAGAACGTAAGCTTTGTTTCATGAACTGGTGATTTGAGTTTGAGTTTTGATTTATTAAATTGGGTGTTTAAGTTCTTAGGGTTTCAAGGGTTGAAAGTGAGTTTTCTATGGGTTATTGAGTTGAATTTCTGTTGAATTGTGTAGCATAAGTTGTGGAAATGTTGGGTGTTGAAGTAAGGAGCTTAGGGGTGGTTTTGGCTGAGGTTTTGAGTTTTAAAGTGATGGGTTTTCTGGGCACGAAGGGAAGGGCCGCGGCTCTGTTCTAGAGCGCTGCGGCCCTAGGATGAAGAAAGGCCAGGGAGGCTCGGCCAAGGGTGGGCGCTGCGGCGCCCAAAGCAAGGGTCGCGGCGCGTGTCTTTGTTCAGGTTGGCCTTGGTTCTGTTTTGAGGCTAGGGCCACGGCTAAGCTTCAAGGGTCGCAACCCTTGGTTGTGCACATGAACTTTTGAGGGTTTTAGGCATGGGAATGTGGTCTAGTTTGCTCGGGATTGGTTTCACCACCGTGCTTGGTGGAATTCGGATCCCCGGGAGTTAGTTTTGTAACCGGAAACCTATATTTGAATATTAATGGAACCCTATACTTTGGTTGTGACTAGGTGATAAAGGCTTAGGCTCGGGAACGGATCGTGCTTGAGGGGCGTTGCTCATAATCAATAACCATACAGACTAAAGGTCAGAAAACTGCACCTGGTTGAATATATGTGACGGGACTAAGGGTTCCCTATCGTAATTGCTTGAAATGATGGTATTATGCCATGCAAGATATTTAGTGAACCAACGGCCTAAGGGTGCCAAGGGTTACACTAGCGCACAGGGCGCAGCTCGGCCACTGGTAGCCGAGGACAGCTTATTATGCACTGAGCTCGGTTTAAGCGGGCCGGAGTCAATGGGTTAAAAGGAGGGTGCGGCGTAAGTCATCAGCCCTGAATATTATGTGATATGAGTGTAATATGTGATTGATTGTATCTTGAATCTAAATATATGTGCTGAATGTCTATTGTGGATTATTTGATGGGAGTACATGTGTAATGAATTAACTGTCTGTTATCATTGATTGTGTTGTATAAGATGTTTTCTTGCTGGGCCTTGGCTCACGGGTGCTACGTGGTGCAGGTAAAGGCAAGGGCAAGTTAGATTAGCCTTGATTGGAGAGCTCAGTGAGCGGAATGTACATAGCCAGTTGCTCAGCCGCCACGGTTGAGGTTTAGGCAGGGACGCGAGACCCAAAAATTGACTATTTTGCCTTAGTATGGCTAGTAATTACTCATGTACCTTTGGGAGTCTGTAAACATACTTTTAACTCTGTTTTCTTATGGGATCCCGTGTACGTAACAATTTAATTATATAAAATGAGTCTTTTGAGACCAAAACCTTTTTAACCCTAGCTCTTACATGTTTAATGGCACGTTTTTAAGATAATGACTTGATTAGCAAGTCTTGCACCTTTATAAGTACACAATGTAGCGGTCTTGGCTATCTAGGGCGTTACATATTACCATGTTGTTTACCTTGAGCCAGGAGGAGTGAAGAGGATCGATTGATGGGGGTTGGGGAAGAGAACCATCAACGAATGCCAACTTGTTCTGTGCTCCAAGGGAGATGAGCATCGAACATTTCCATGATGGGAAATTCGATTCAGAAAGTGCAATGCCCTGGTTACTCCAAGACCGTTACTGTGGACTTTAAATAATGTTTAACTCGCTAAACGAGTTATTAGGTTATAAACGTGCATCTATGTGTCATTAATAGGCCATGGTGAAAATCTTGATAAAAAGAAATTGATATATTTTATTTAAAACATTAAACTGTACATGGGCCCATAAAAGTGTTTACAAAATTATTTACAATCCAAAATGGTCATTACAGTGTAAAAATTACAACCTGCTGACCTAAGCGGCAAAAATAGGGTTAACCCCTAGTTCCTCTGAGAAACACCTTGGCCGTGGTGGTCAAGCGACTACATATGTACACATCGCTACGTAAGCTCTCCACTCAAGGCTGGGTGAGCTTTTCTTTCCCTTTACATGCACCACATAGCACCCGTGAGCCAAGACTCATCAAGAAAACTTATTACTGCATGTATGTAATATCAATAAATGATTCTGGTAATCATTCTGGGCCTTACAACCCTAATCAGATAGGTGACTAATGAGTCATACTCTCTGTAGGTGACTAATGAGTCACACTCTGTATAGGTGACTAATGAGTCACACTTTGTATAGGTGACTAACGAGTCATACTCTGGGGCTCTGCGCCCTAAGCCATGTGACGTTTCAGTCACCTGAGCCTTTTGGCCCTGGCTCTAAGTAACTAGCCTTTAGACTAGAAAAACGCTTTAGTTTTCTTCGACCTTGGGGTCGATCAAGCATTTCATGCTCATGTTGATTAGATCAAATCATTTCGGCGTGTGTTAAACACAATAATGCTGTTCTTGACTCTTAAGCCAATACCATACGACCAGTGCTCAGTATCACCGCTGATCTTGGCTGATAAGTCATAGCTTCACAATCAATACTAAACACCATTGTTGTTCCCTGACTAATAAGTCAGTGCCATACATAGATAAGCAAAGCTGCTATGCATTTACTATGCAATCAATGTCCATATATAGAGCACTCAACATTCCTCATCAATAACCATGCATA
Organism: Humulus lupulus; assembly: GCF_963169125.1. Taxonomy (NCBI): domain Eukaryota; kingdom Viridiplantae; phylum Streptophyta; class Magnoliopsida; order Rosales; family Cannabaceae; genus Humulus; species Humulus lupulus. The sequence continues at coordinate 140,951,807 of NC_084800.1, read as the reverse complement.
TCACATAATGGGTGCAGTTTTCTTACCTCTGGTTCGAGCGTGAAATAATAAAAGAACGACCTTTGAGAACGATCGGTCCTTAAGTCCCTTAGCGGTCACCTAGTCATAACCAAATATGAAATCCCATTAATAAAAATAAATAATAAAAAGTTCATGGTCTAAACTCCGCTCGCGGGGCCTCGAATCATACTAAAACGGTTAGTAGATTCGATCCCGAGCCTTAGGAAATGAAAACCCGCGCTTAAGACCCTTAAAAACACATCTTGACACAAATGGGAGGGCCAGGCCGCAACCTGCTCCTAAGGGCCGTGACTTGACCTAGTGGGTCGCGGCACGCCTGCTAGACAGAGCCGAGGGGAGGCTCTGGAATGGGTTCAAGTCGCGACTTGCATGAACTCGGTCGCGACTTGACCCTGCGAACCCAACTCCCCTGTCTTTCTCTCAATTCAAACTTTGCCCAAACCTTCATCAAATAAATCCAAAAATCACAACCAATCATTATCAGAACATTACCAGCATTCAACCAACAAAACCTAAGCTTTGAAACACTTACAACCTTACCATATACCCAATTCTACAATCAAAATTCAAAGCTTAAACATAACCTTAAAACAGAGAAAAAACTTTAAACTTCAGCTGAAAACCTTACCTTAAACACAGAATTGAATCCCCCTTAGCTGCCAATCACAAATCTAAACCCTCAAGCCTTGATTCCCCAAGTTAAATCCTCAAGCTAAGCTTCAAAATTCCAAGCCCGTGAGAGAGAGAGAGAGAGGATTGAGAGAGAGAAGGAGAAAGTTACTCTAATTTTGTCTTAAGCATCTACAACCTTCCTAGCTTGAAACATATCCCATGGCCAAAAGACCAAAATGCCTCTAAGCCCAATTAAAACCTTTACAGCCACCCAAGGGCAAAACAATCATTTCTCGTCTATCCTGTTAATTATAATTGTTTACCCCAAAAAGGACAACTTGATGACGTGGCAAAATTAGCCTACATGTGGAATACACGTGGCAGTTTAAGTGAGTATAATCTGTTCGACCATCGACCAGAAGATCATTAGCTCATCATACATCATATTTATGCGCAACCAGTCTGGTCGTGTCTTTTCATCTATTTCCTTCAGATACGCAATCTTATAATTACATATTAATTGTAATTTCCATTATTACTTAGATACGCCTGTATTAAATATAATCAAGGCCCATTGGCCCATGAAGAATTCCTTAAGCCTATAAATAAGAATCAAAAGGCTCAAGAGTGGGAACTTTTGAACTTCCGAATTCTAAGAGTGAAATAAAGTGTTTTTATCCACAGTAATTGTATTCATCTAAAAGCTTGTGAAACTCGTTGATTACAGTTCTTAAAAATATACATCAATAAGAACACTAAGTGGAGGTAGGTTGTTACCATTTTATTGGGGCCGAACCACTATAAATCTCTTGTGTAATTTATCTTTTCGTCATGATTTCATCTAATTTTTTATCGTTTTACTTGACTCCGTGTCATTGACCAATTCGAGGGTCAACATTTTGGTGCTTTCATTGAGAGTTGAACTTAAGACCTCCAAAGAGATCAAATGGAAAAAACATCTAGAAAGACTGGACAAACCTCTGGTGCCGCACCAACCCAGCCTCTTCCACAAAAATGTGGCTGAAGATGAACCACAATTGGAATTCAAAGAGGAGGAAATGGATTCTAAGACCTTGAGGACAACACTGATTGTGTTGCAGGAAGAATTAGCCAATTTGAGGGCTAATCAAGAAAATGTGGCTGAAACGATGGCGTTGTAGCAAAGAGAAATTGATAGGCAACGCCAAGAACTGAATGAGAGGCAGGCTGACATGGATCGTCGATAGAGGGACTCCACTGCCGCCCTGGAGGCAGCCATTCAGTTGGCTCGAGGATAGCCCGTGCCAACTTCTCAACCAGATCAGCCACCCAGTGTACTGCCACAACAAGATCCACATTCAAATTTTCCACAACATCACCATACTCCGCCTCCACCAACAAGCCCTCAGAGGCCGGAGCAGCCTCCTCCTGCTCAACAGGATATTCCGTTTCAACATCCTGAGCAGCAACCTCCTTCTCGCGCTGGTTGAGATAATCCCCAGCAGCAAAGGCAAAATAGGTCCGGACAGCCTCCCCGAAGCCCTAGACGCCAAACTGCTGAAGGGACGAATCCACTGAGCAGGGGGCAATGTCCTTTTGCTGGCAGGAGACAGGTCGAGTCAGCCTCTGCGGTCAGGGTCCCCCCATGACATAATAATGCCTAGGGATCCACCGATCAACGCATGCCTCCACCTGATGGACGAGATGTGCCAGCAAGGGGAGGAGGAAATAGCGCGATCAGCAGGTCGCACCATAGTCGGTCACATTTTAGGGATGTCTATGACTATAATGAGGTAGATTCTGGTAGAGGAATGCTGGTCGAGGGCAAGGAGAGAGGGTGGGGAACGCAATCCCCCACCAAGAGAGAATCGGTCGACGAGTCAGAATGCTGGGGGGCAGCCTAGGTAACCTAACGTATTTGATCGACTGAGCACTAACGAGCAAGGGTGTAGGGATGAGGATTTGAGGGACGTACTCAATGACAGATGGGAAAGGCACGATGAGTATGCCCCTCCGGCGCCGGACGCCCCAATAATACCCGACACTATACAGGCCCAGCTTGATGTGCTGAATCAGGCCGTCCAACAGCTAGTGGGGAGCCGAATGTCGCACATTGAGTATGACCAGAGAAGAGGCACTCCATTTATACAAAGAATAGCGATGGCTGAAACTCCAAGAAAATTTAAGATGCCAGTATTACCCAACTTCAATGGATTTGGAGACCAAGTATCCCATGTGAATAAATTCGAGATACAAATGGACATCCAGAAGGTATCAAATGACGCGCGATGCATAATTTTTCCGACCACCTTATCCTGCTCAGGAGTGGTTTTTTAAATTCCCTCCTACTAGCATAGTGTCTTGGGAAATGTTCCTGAAAGAGTTTTATGGGCAGTTTTACGCTGGTCGAGTACATCCGACCGAAGCTAACCTACTGGTCGAGATACACCAGAAGGAAGGCGAAACCTTGAAGGCGTATGTCCAATGTTTTATGTGAGCCGCTGCTGGGGCTAAGACAGTTGGTGATGAGGGGAAGATGATGGCACTTACTACTAGAGTACGACGCCATTCATCCCTTTGAAACAGTTTAAGGAATAATGGGGTAAAGAGCACCCAAGAATTCTTGGACCGAGCAAACTGGTACATCAAGCTCGAAGAGAAAATTGCCAACGAAGGGAAGGCGCCCACAGATGACCAGGGTCTGAAAGAAGATCCCACTAAAGCCACCAATGGGTCTGGGAAACCCAATGGCAATGACAAAAATAACGGGAAAAACAGAGGAAATAGGGCGAACCATGAGCCGTCAATGTCTGAGAACAAGCGCCCTAAAAGTAATAGATATGAGCCGAGGTTCACCAATTACACGACCCTAGTCGAAAGCAGAGCAGAAGTGTACCAGGCTACTAGCACCACTGTTCCTTTCAAGTGGCCAGCCCCGATCAGGAAAGATATCTCCAAGAGAGATACAACTAAGTTTTGTCATTTTCACAACGACTATGGGCATGACACCAATGAGTGCAACTAGAAAACAGATGAGATTGAATTCCTTATCAGACAAGGACACCTGAGAAGTTGTGGGAAACGAGCAGGCACTTGTACGCCAACACTCGCCCCTTTTACAGCCAGCTCCAGTTGCTGGTACATTGCTGACCATCTCTGGCGGCCCACACCTGGGAGGGGATAGTGGGAAGGAAAGGGAACGATACACCCAAACCTTACGACACGACCAGGATATTGAAATGCTGAACGTAGAGGAGCGAACTCCCAAAAAAGCTCAAACAGAGGAAGAACTAATAACTTTCTCTGAGCTTGATGCTCAGCATGTCCGGTTTCCCCATTTGGATCCTCTGGTCATGGACATCTAGATCACTAATATGATGGTTAAGCAGGTGTTAGTGGATACAGGGAGCTCAGTAAACATTCTATACAAATCTTCGCTGGAGAGGATGAAGTTATCAGTGCAGGTTTTTGAGCCATGCAACCAAACCATTTATGGTTTTTCTGGCGAAAGGCACGCGCCAACCAGGTCGATCAGGCTTCCAGTCATAGCAGAAACCGCACCTGTGAACATGACATTACTCACTACTTTTATAATAGTTGATATTCTTTCTGCATATAACGCTGTGATTGGAAGACCTATTCTAGTTGACCTACGAGCCGTGACCTCGGTCTGACACCTAGCCATGAAGTTTCCAACTGGCGCAGGGGTAGGATGCGTGTTGGGAAACCAGCGAGAAGCGCGAGAATGTTATAATTCCTCAATTACAAGGTAAAAAGGGGCGGATCGAGAGAAAAAGCCGAGAAAAGGTTGCTGTTGGCGAATGAACTACAAGCCCAATCAAGGGAGCAAGTCACCAAATAGAGTGTTTCCCAAAGTGAGGATAGGGATTTAGATCCTCGCTTTGGGGATTTTGAAGAAGATGTAGGACCAGTGGAGGACCTCGAGGAGGTCCAACTTGATGATGCAGATCCGACTAGGGTTGTGAAAGTCAGTAAAAACTTAGAGACATCAACAAAGCAAAAACTGGTGGAATTTTTGAAGAAGAACCAGGAGGTGTTTGCTTGGTCGAATAAGGATATGGTTGGGATCGACCCAGCAGTTATCAGCCATGTCTTGAATATAGATAAAAATTTTCCACCAGTACAACAAAAGAGGAGGCTGCTCGACAAAAATAGATCAAAGGCGTTAAAAGAAGAAGTCGAGAATCTAAAGGAGAACATATTCATCAGGGTGGCGTTTTATCCATCATGGGTCTCTAATCTTGTACTGGTTCCCAAGCCGAATGGCAAGTGGAGGATGTGTGTGGATTTTATAGACCTCAATAAAGCCTACCCAAAAGATTGTTTCCCACTCCCAAGGATCGACCAGCTGGTCGATGCCACCCAGGGCATGAGATCTTATCATTCATGGATGCATACTCTGGGTACAATCAAATCAGTATGCACCCACTTGATGAGGATCACACTAGCTTTCGAACCGATATGGGGCTTTACTGTTACAAAGTAGTGCCTTTCGGTTTGAAAAATGCTGGTGCGACTTACCAGCGACTAGTCAATCACATGTTCAAAGAGCTGATGGGTGTTAACATGGAAGTATATGTTGATGACATGCTGGTTAAGTCAAAGAAGGCAGAAGAACACATCAGGGACCTGCAAGAGTGCTTCAATGCCTTGAACAAATATCAGATGAAGCTGAATCCCCTTAAGTGTTCCTTCGGAGTTAGATCGAGAAAATTTTTGGGGTTCATTGTGAACTCGCGAGGTATCGAAGCTAATCCCAAAAAGATCAAGTCCGTAATCGAGATGAAGTTTCCTACCAAAATAAAGATATTCAAAGCCTAACTGGGAGGATTGCCGCTTTGAGTAGATGCATTTCCGAATCAACGGAAAAATGTGTTCCATTTTTTAATTTACTTAGGGGCAATAAGAAATTCGAGTGGACGGAAGAGTGTGAGCAGGCTTTCCAGGCTCTAAAGTCTCATATGTCACAACCACTGATTTTGTCCAAGCCGGTCGAGAAGGAAAATTTGTTCATCTATTTGGCAGTCACCGAGTATGCTGCTAGTGCTGTCTTGATCAAAGAGGAGGAACATGTTCAAAAAGCTGTGTATTATGTAAGCAAGAGGTTAGTAGGAGCAGAGTTGTAGTATTCGCCCATTGAGAAATTATCCTATTGTTTAATTTTGGCCTCTAGAAAGCTGCGACCATACTTCCAAGCTCACCCCATCATAGTACTCACTGACCAGCCACTACGGCAAGTCCTGCAGAAACTAGAAGCCGCCGGTCGATTATTGAAATGGGCAGTTGAACTTGGACAGTTCGATATTTCTTACTCGCCACGAGCAGCTGTAAAGGGACAAGCTCTAGCAGACTTTGCTGCAGAACTTACTGGGCTCTAGGATACCGAGCCGATAGAAGAGCCTGAATTCCAAATCCAAACTCCTTCCTGGAAGTTGTTCGTAGATGGCTTCTCCAATGAGCACAATGCTGGAGTAGGTTTGATATTAGTCATGCCTGAAGGACACAGATTCCACTATGCAATCAGATTCAACTTCACAGTGTCCAATAACAAAGCCGAATATGAAGCTCTACTCGCAGGATTAAGATTCGCCAAGGACATGGATATAAAGTCACTTGAAATCTACAGTGAATCCCAGTTAGTGGTTAATCAAATTATTGGAGAATATCAAGCTCGGGGTCTTAAGATGGTTTCATATTTGAACAAAGCAAAGGACTTATTGGCACAGTTCGAAAAATATACTCTCCAGCAAGTACCTTGCAACCAGAACTCAAACACTGATGCTTTGGCCAAGTTAACAAGTGCGAAGGATGCTGACACCTTGAATATAGTACCTGTTGAACATTTGTCCACACCGTGTATTCAAGTAGAAGAGTCTTCCCTGGTAATCCAAGTGACATACACATGGATGACTCCCTTCATTGAATACTTAGAGCATGGAGTGCTGCCAACTGACAGAAACAAAGCTAGAACCCTCCAGAGACAGTCAACTCGATTCATTCTGGTCGATGGAGTTTTGTACAGGAGAGGGTACTCAATTCCACTTCTAAGGTGTGTTTCAAAGGAAAATGCCAAGAAATTAATGCGAGAAGTCCATGAACGTTTCTCCGGAGATCATGCTGGGGGGTAGAGGTTATAAAAAAAGATCCTAAGGCAAGGATACTTCTGGCCAACGATGAATGAAGACTTTGTGGATTTTGTTCGGAAGTGTGACAAGTGCCAAATGTTCTCCAAGATACTGCGAGCAACCCCTAATGAGCTAAAATAGATGCAAAACCTGTGGCCATTCGCAATATGGGGGATAGATTTGATCGGGTCTTTACCCATGGGAAAAGGCAACGTCAAGTATGCTGTAGTTACTATTGACTACTTCACAAAGTGGGATGAAGCTAAGCCACTTGCAACAATAACGACCAAGAAGGTGCTAGATTTTGTAGTAAAAAATATCGTGTGTCGCTATGGGTTGCCAAGAAAGATTGTCTCAGATAATGGCACACATTTTGATAGCGATCTGTTCACAGATTTTTGCGAAAGACACAGGATTATCAAGAGTTTTTCTTCAGTAGCTCATCCGCAAGCAAACGGACAGGTTGAAGCTGTCAACAAGACACTAAAGGATACCCTAAAGAAAAGGCTTGAAGAAGCGAAGGGGGCATGGCCAGAACAGTTACCTGAAGTCCTTTGGTCGTATAGAACGTCTCATCAAACAACAACGGGCCATACTCCATTTTCCTTGGCCTATGAATATGAAGCCATGTTGCCTGTTGAATTAGACCCACCATCACATAGAAGGTTTCCATACGATCAAAGTATTAATAATCAGTTATTGATGGAATCTTTGGATTTGGTCAATGAAAGGCGTGAGCAAGCTCAACTCAGAGTAGCAGCTTACCAGCAAAAGGTTGCACGGTATTTCAACTCAAAAGTACGCGAAGGGTCGCTGCAACTTTCCCCAGGGTGCCACCTGCTTTCTTTCCTCTTGCTCACAGAAGTCTTGGCTTTGGGTTTGCTGTACCATTCGAACGCATCTCCAGAAGTCATGACTGCAGGATAGAAATAAACGATAAGACAATATAAATTAAGTTGCCTAAAAAAGCAAGGAAATAAGAGCAAGAAAAATTCTAAGTAGTATACCCGAGCTACTATTATTGGTCAATACATTATTTATGGTACTACTGCTACACTCACTCTCTGCCTCGAAGAAGTCTGAATTTTAACTACTGATTGCATATTTAAAGTTGCCATCCCCGTCAAATAAATGACAGGGAATAGGCAAACTATCTAAGAGTGAGAAGCCAGTACCATTGTCATTAGAAGACTCGAGTATGGGCTCGGGGTGTTTTGGAAGTTTCTGCTTTCCCTTCCCGTGTGGGGTCGATGCAGCAGCAGCTCGCGGGATACCGGAGGGTTCCCTGATGGTCACTCCTATAGCCCACTTCCTCGGGGGCTGTGATACATCTTGGTGCTGCTCGGGGATCTCTCCTCGAGTAACACTCCCTACTTTGGACTCCCTCACATCCTGGTGAGGTGCCAGAAGGCCGACCAGCCTTAAGTTGCTCTCCGTGACCAGCTCCTTGACGCTTTTTTCGAAGTCTGTCATGCTGGCCAAGGCAGCTGCCTTTATCTCCATCTCCGGAGTAGGGTCTGGTCAGTGCCATGGACCTAAACAACACCAAAGTTCTAAAGACGGTATAGAAAAGCTAGAATAAATTAAACGACCAGTGAGTAAAAGATTTACCTCCTCGGATGAAGGCCAGGTTATCAGCGACCAGGTTCGTTGTGAGAAAGTACTCCTAAAAGTACTTCCCTACATTGGATTTGTAGGTGATATCACTTAGGAAGGTACGGGCGGACTCTTGGTGGTAGAAGTGGAAGAACCTCGTGTTGTTGTGGTTGGGGTTAGACTTGAGATCGAACAAGTAGTTGATCTCATGTGGCGTAGGTACAAGCCATTTCTTATGGTTATATAGGATATATAGCACATATAATACTCTATATCTGTTGGGAGTGATTTGGAAGGGGGTGACCTCAAAATAATTTGCCACCCCTTGGAAGAAATCGTGCAGAGGCAAGATTGCCCCTGCCTTGATATGGTACCTCGACCAGGCGCTGAAGACGCCCCCAGGCATGTTTGCGCTCTGGTTGGGTGAAGGTTTGATGAGGGTTATCCCAGGAAGACCGTACTTCTTGAGATAGTTAGTTACCATCCTAGCAGAGACGATGCTAGGAGGCGCAACATACCATTCGACCTCTGGCCTAAGGCTATCGCGAGGTCGGGCTTTAGTTTGGATTTCGGGTGGTATAGTATTTACAAGCTGGGGATTGGTAGAAGGCTCCTCGGTGTGAGGGGTAGGCTGGTTAGAAGGAGAATTGGCTGTTCTCTTCTTTTTGCGAGCAGTATACTTCATGCGACCCATGTTCAGTTGACTAGTTGGAGGTTTGGTCACTGGGTTGTGTTGAGAAAGTGGGACTTCTGAAAAAGGCAGCGACGGTTGTTCTTGATCCTCGAATAGTAATGCAAGCAGATTGACATCAATCGGCCCCTCACCTCCCCAAGGATCGTGCATGAAAATCTGAGAACAGAAAAGGGGAGATCAGAATCTACGGCCAACATATAGAAGAAGTGGAAACGTTGGGATAACGTTGCTCGTGTATAAAAGATAAGCTTTTATACGACCAGCAACATTCTAATGTAAACACTAAAAACATTAGAATAGTTTGGAAAAACAGATTAAAAAACAGAAGTGAAAATTTTTTTTAGGAAAACTTTTCGACTCCGAAAATAGGCGGGAAAAACCTAGATTTTTTCGAAGGCATAAAAATCGAATTTTTACTTCGATTTTGCGCCCTAACTCAGTATTCCTACTTCCCAAGCCAATTCCTAACCCTCATTTAGTGTTTTTACTAATTCAAACTCCTATCATATCATGTTACTACCTACGAGCCTGATTATCTCGGAATTGTTTTTTCTCAAGAACATTCGAAAACTCAAAGCCCGAATATCAAAAAACTAGAGAAATGAAAGTTGCATGGTATAACAGAGACAAATCGATCAAGAAAATTACTTGAATGGAAGATTGGAGTGAAGTCACGAGCGTTGGTACAAGCGGCTGAACAGACACACCATGGATCTCCAAAGTTTTCTAAGTTTTTTCTTTACTTTTTTGCTTCTTAGTTCTTGAGAAGAAGAAGTGTGGTAAAAGGTAAAAAGTGAGAAGAGTACGTTATTTATACTGATCGTGGCACAGTTAGAAAGGTAATGATGGGGGATGAGTTTTCAAAACGTGGGGAATCATGTTAGCCGTCAAAACACTTTTGGGAAACTGCAACGGCCATAATTTGCTACTTTTTTGAAAAAGGTGCTGACAGATGTGCCATGTCATATGGAAGGTCGGTCGCTTAAGTTTATTATATGATGGTCGTAGTAAAATAAACTTGGGGGGCAAATGTTTACCCAAAAAAGGAAAACTTGATGATGTGGTAGAATTAGCCTACACGTGGCAGTTTAAGTGAGTATAATCTGTTCAACCATCGACTAGAAGATCGTTAGCTCATCAGACATCATATTTATGCGCAACCAGTCTGGTCATGTCTTTTCATCTATTTCCTTCAGATACGTAATCCTATAACTACATATTAACTTTAATTTCCAGTATTACTTAGATACGCCTGTATTAAATAACCAAGGCCCATTGGCCCATGAAGAATTCCTTGAGCCTATAAATAAGAATCAAAAGGCTCAAGAGTGGGGACTTTTGAACTTCAGAATTCTAAGAGTGAAATAAAGTGTTTTTATCCACGGTAATTGTATTCATCTAAAAGCTTGTGAAACTCATGAACCCTAGTTCATTGATCACAGTTCTTGGAAATATACATTAAAAAGAACACTAAGTGGAGGTAGGTTGTCACCATTTTATTGGGGCCGAACCATTATAAATCTCTTGTGTCATTTATCTTTTCGTCATGATTTCATCTTATTTTTTATCGTTTTACTTGACTCCGTGTCGTTGACCAATTCGAGGGTCAATAATAATTAACGTCCTCCAATTCCCATTATTCCCAATATTCTCAAGTAATAATTAAATTATATCCCATTATACATTCATTCTTGGTAATGTACTAAGCATCAAATTACCCCCAGACTTACCCTAAGCCCGGCAATTAAACCTCGTTATGACCAAACCGCTAATCTTTCTATCTAGGATCGTCTCATGTCGAATAGCTCGACCATATCCACATTATGATGTGGTCTCATCCATAAATCACAAACATTCACATAAATATACAGATATGCCCTTAATGGGCCAAATTACGAAAATTACCTTCTAATAAGAAGTGGCCCACATTCATGCATTTAATCACATAATTGCATAATAAATCAATTATGACCCTCTTGACCCCCTAATCCAGGCATTAAGCCACATTAGGGAATTTGAGACATTACAGAAAGGATTGAAGAGGTACATTGTATTCCAGGGTGATCTCCATTGATGAGGTAGTAGGGGCTACCCTTATCCTCGTGTGCAGATCGATCAACAACGGATTGGAGTGGAGCAAACTGATTAGATGTGGAGGCAGTGCCAACAGTGGCAGCGAAGGTTGGAGCTCTGCGATTGGAAGATGAATTCTTGCGACCTAGAGGCAGATCCATGGGTTCAGACGACGAAGTAGTGGAGTCGACAATCGGATCTGAAGGTTCTTACTCTAGGGTAGCAGAGCTTCATGCAGAACTTCTTGTGCGTGGATGCGCCATGTTCGAGAATCAAGAAGAGATTTATTTCTCTGATACCATATTAGAGAAAACAAAGGCTTTTGTTTTACTGAATCAATAAAAGTTAATCAAAAAATAAGCCTAGATGATATATCTATAGGCTGGGGCCCAATATAGGTTAGTTAAGCTAACCTATTTTGTTATACAATAAAACAGAACTAATTATGGTTTGACTAAACTTAAGCTAACTCTAATATAGGAAAAGTAACTTACAAACAATTTTTTTTCTTCTACACGTAGAGTTTCAAGTTTCTTTTGAAAGAACCATTGCCAATTCTGTATAAGGAAACGAACCTACTGGAAATAATGACATAATTTGAGACTCGACCAAACGTTCTTATTTTATGAATATTGAACGCTTTTTTTTTTTTTTTTATCTTTTCTTACTCATCTTCTCATTATTGTTCTCCATTTTTAGCTATTACTTTTAATGTGTGATACCATTAGTTGTATTCATAATTTGATGAGAGGCCAAATTATAAATATCCCAAATTGATTTTTATAATCAACTAATATAAAATAGGTAGTGTTTCCTAAGACTTGATATTAATGTTATGCTTGGTATCTTTATATGGGATTAACCATTGTTTGAATTTATTATTTTATATTAATTCTTATGTGAGCTTGGTCTACTTGTCTTGTTCTATATGCAGATAGTTCATCTTTTGCTGCCACAATATCTGATAATAATAATTATATTCCTATGCTTAATGGGACCAATTTCAAGGATTTACGCCCTAAGATCAGATTAGACCTATACTATATATTGATATTCTTCTAAGTTATCTGAAAGACAAATCTCAAAAGCTTGAAAATTATCGAAACATTTTTCTCAAAAAAAAAAAAAAAGAAATCCTTCTCTTCTCTAAAAGCTCTAGATCTCATGTGATAAGAATATATAGAGTCAAAAATTTTGTTCTATATATTCTACGTGCCCACACACGTCCTATAGTCTATTGAAGATTGGCTTGGAAGGTCATGGTGTAGATCTCATAGTTAGACAACGTGGATTGGATGATCGTTATTATTTTATGAAAAGACAGCGAGGATTCTTGATAGACTACAAGATGTATGGATCTATATTTTGCATTCATAATTTAATGAATATATATATTGATCTTGACTCAGTATTAAAATACATATTTTGATAATACCTTTCGCTGCACACTGTGATTTACACATTTAATACAAACAATTGACACCATAGCGATCTATACATATGTATACATTAAATAACTAAATGACTTGCATTTGTTATATATATGGTGATATGTATGAATTAATGAATGATTTGTTTTTTGAATGTATGGTTGAATGGTTGATTGTTAATTATGTGATAATTATTGGGTTAGGATTTGTATTTAATTTTCTAGATCATGTGTAAGCCAATATGGGGCATAAGAATTTTTTGTAATTTTGTTGTAAAAATTTATGCACAAGAGAAAATTGAGGAGAGAAAAGGAAGAGGAGCACCTGCCAGCTAGCCTGAGCACTAGGCGCACCCGCCAAGCCTCTCAGGCTAGTCAGCCCCAGCCACAGCACCCTGAGCCCCCTGCCATGCTAGCGCCCACGTGCGCACCATCTCGAGCTCCTGCTCTTCACGCGCTTGTGCACCTCGAACCCCCAAGCTTCCTGCTGACTGACGCCTAAGCTTCCAACCACCTGCCTCCTTGTGCCCAATGTGCCATGGCTTTTGGCCTATGACACACCTAAAACTCTAACCCAAAAATATCTTTATTTAATTTTGTTAGAAAATTAAAATATCTGTTAATTGGTGGAGATATTTTTATTCCAAGTTTTAAATAGTCATTTAAAATTATTTTTTTCCTATTATTTAAATTCAATTAATATTAAAGATAATAATTTAGTTTTTTTTAATTAAAAAGTATTTTTAATTAATGAAATAAATTAATTAGAAAGTTCTTTTAATTAATTAAAGGGCTGGGCCTAAAGCCTACCAATTATGAAGATTGGCCTCAAGTGGAGAATGAACATCCTTTGGAAATTTGTATCTATGAAGCCCAATTTGAAATTTTGTTAAATTCTATTTTTCAAATGGTTGTAAATTTATAAATACCCAATAGTTACTCGGTTCATCATTTATTGTTTATTTATTTATCTATTGTATTTATATATATAAATGTTCATTGATGTGATTGATAACACGATCGTGCATTAGTCAATTACATGACATAAATGAAACCCCACATAGTTTACTTAATCATGCATCTCATATGTAGAAACATGATTATTTATGATTTTCCTATGTGTTTATATGAATTATTTTGGCGAAATCAATTGCATGTAAACTACTAAGTTGAATTTGGTAATCACACCACTCTAAAGCGTTTAGTTAAGCCCTTTTAAGATAACCAACTTTAATTAAAAATGTTTTATTAAAGTTTGATGAATGTAATGGATTGATTATTTATTTTAAGTTCATCTACATTTAGAATTAAGATCTTTGAAAGTTTAAAGGAACTTAGACCCATTTAATTTAATTGGATTAATAATTAATTATTTTGCATTCATAAGGTTATAGAAACTAGTAATAATTAGTTAAAAATAAATACATTAATTGTAGAATAGTGATTGAAAAAAGATTGACATATCAATGTGACCTATGGTCTACATTATTAGCACAACATCGTGAGATATAGAGGGGGCCTCGAGGCGATTTTTTTCTATCCCCCCAAGGAAGGTGTCGAGCCATATCAATATCAGGATTGGCTTCTTTAAGATAGGAATAAGTGATGTATTTTAGACTTGATCGACCCTAAGGCAGCATTCTCTAAGTTAAGTCATGGACTTCAAAATAATAGGTTACACTCACAAAGAAATAAATAAACTTTTGCAGCGGATAATTATGTCTTGACCAAACCAACGATAACTTATTTTTAAAAGAGAAAATATGAGATGTTTTAATTTTAAGTTAATAAGGATAAGATTGTTTAATGGACAATCGAAGTTAATTTGACTGACCCTAAGGCAACACTTTAATTGTTGGATAGTTTTATCGTGGAATAATAAATGAGGACAACATTGATTGTGTTGCAGGAGGAGTTAGCCAATTTGAGGGCTAATAAGGAGAATGTGGTTGAGACGATGGCGTTGCAACAGAGGGAAATTGAACGTCAACGTCAAGAGTTGAATGAGCGGCAGGCTGACATGGACTGCCGATAGAGAGACGCCATCGCCGCCCTGGAAGCAGCCATTCAATTGGCCCAGGGACAACTTGCGCCAACTTCTCAACCAGATCAGCCACCAAGTGTACCACCACAACAAGGCCCAAACCCAAGTCATCCGCCTTAACTGGCAAGCCCTCAAAGGCCGGAGCAACCTCTTGCTGCTCAACAGGATATTCCATTTCAAGATCCTGAGCAACAACCACCTTCTCGTGTCGGTCGAGATAATCCCTAGTGTCAAAGGCAGAATAGGGCCGGGCAGCCTCCCTGAAGCCCTAGACAACAAAATGCTGAGGAACCGGATCCACCGAGCAAGGGACAACATCCTTTTGCTAACAGAAGGCATGCTGAGTTAGGCTCTACAGTCAGGGCCCCCCCCATGACATAATAATGCCCAGGGACCCACCGACCAATGCAGGCCTCCCCCTGACGCTCGGGAGGGACCAACAAGAGGAGGAAATAGTGTGATCAGCAGGTCGCGCCATAGCTAGTCACATTTTAGGGACTATCATGATTACAATGAAGTTGATTTCAACAGAAGAAATGCTGGTCGAGGGCAAGGAGAGAAAGGTGAAGAAAGGAATCCCCCATCAAGAGAAAATAGGCTGACAAGCCAGAACGCTGGGGGGCAGCCTAGGCAACCTAACGTCTTTGATCGATTGGGTGCTAGTGAGCAAAGGCGTAGAGATGATGACTTGAGAGACGTGCTCAATGATAGGCAAGAAATGAACGACGAGTACGCCCCTCCAGCACTTGTCGCCCCAGCAATACCAGACGCAGTATAGGCCCAGATCGATGCGCTGAATCAGGCCATCCAGCAGTTAGTGGGGAGCCGAACATCCCACATCGAGTATGATCGGAGAAGAGGCACTCCATTCATACAAAGAATAGCGATGGTAGAAACCCCAAGAAAATTTAAGATGCCAATATTGCCCAACTTCGATGGATATGGGGACCCACTATCTCATGTGAGTAAATTTGAAATACAGATGGACATCCAGAAGGTGTTGGATGATGCTCGCTGCAGAATCTTTCTGGCCACCTTATTCGATACTTCTCAGGAATGGTTTTTCAAATTCCCTAATGCTAGCATAGTGTCATGGGAGATGTTCGTAAAGGAGTTCTACGGGCAATTATACGCTGGTCGAGTACATCTGACTGAAGCCAACCAATTGGTCAAGATACGCCAGAAGGAGGGAGAGTCCTTAAAGGAGTATGTCCAACATTTTAGGTGAGCGGCAGCTGGAGCTAAGACAGTTGGCGATGAGGGGAAAATGATGGCACTTACTGCTGGAGTGCGACGCCACTCACCCCTCTGGAACAGTTTAAGGAAGAATGGGGTGAAGAGTACCCAAGAACTCCTGGATCAAGCAGACCGGTACATCAAGCTCGAAGAGGCGATCGCTAACGAAGGGAAGTCGCCTGTAGGAGACAAGGGACCAAAGGAAGATCCTGCCAAAGCCGCCAATGGGTTAGATAAACCCAATGGAAATGGCAAAAACAACAGGAAAAATGGTGGAAAAAGGGCAAGCAACGAGCCATCAACGTCTGAGAATAAACGCCAAAAAGTAATAAGTACGAGCCAAGATTCACCAATTACACGACCCTAGTCGAAAGCCGAGTAGAGGTGTACCAGGCGGTCAACACCACTGTCCCGTACAAGCGACCAGCTCTAATAAGGAAAGATATCTCGATACAACTAAGTTTGTCATTTTCACAATGTCTATAATTATGATACCAATGAGTGCAACCAGCTGAAAGATGAAATTGAGTTCCTTATCAGACAAGGACACCTGAAGAGATATGTACGAGCCATTGGAGGTTCTCAGTGAGAGGCTCAAGGAGGTAATGAGCAGGCACCTGTACGCCAACGCTTGCCCCCTTTATAGCCAGCTCCTATGGTGGGTACATTGCTAACCATCTGTGGCGGCCCACACCCAGTAGGAGATAGAGGGAAGGCAAGGGAGCAATATGAACGAACCTTACGCCACGACCAGGACATTGAAATGCTAAATGTGGAGGAGCAAACTTCCAAGAAAGCTCGAATAGAGGAAGAGTTGATAACTTTCTCTGAGCTTGACGCTCAGCATGTCCTGTTCCCTCATTCGAACCCTCTGGTCATGACGTCCAGATCGCCAATATGATGGTTAAGCGGGTGTTAGTGGACACAGGGAGCTCAGTAAATATTCTGTACAAGTTTTTGCTTAAAAGGATGAAGTTGTCAGTGAAGGATTTGGAGCCATGCAACCAAACCATTTATGGTTTTTCTGGCAAAGGACTCGTGCCAACATGGTCGATCAGGCTTCCGGTCACAGTAGGAATTGCACCTACGAACATGACATTACTCACTACTTTTATAGTAGTTAATTGTCCTTCTGCATATAATGCTGTGATTGGAAGGCCTATTCTAGTCGACCTGCAAGCCATAATCTCAGTTTGGCACCTCGCCATGAAGTTTCCAATTGACGCAGGGATAAGATGCGTGTTGGGAAACCAGCGAGAAGCGAGGGAATGCTACAATTCCTCGATCACTAAGGCAAAAAGAAGTGGATCGAGGGAAGGAGCCGGAAAAGGGTTGCAATTGGCCAATGAGATACAAGCGCAATCAGGTGAGCACGTCGCCAAGTAGGGTGTTGCCCAAAGTGAGGATAGGGATTTAGATCCTCGCTTGGGGATTTTGAGGAAGATGTAGGACCAGTCGAGGACCTCGAGGAGGTCCAACTCGATGAGGCAGATCCGACCAAGGTTGTGAAAGCCGATAAAAACTTAGAGACAACAACAAAACAAAAACTGGTGGAATTTTTGAAGAAGAACCAGGAGGTCTTTTCCTGGTCGCATAAAGACATGGTTGGGATTGACCTAGAAGTTATCAGCCATGTCTTAAACATAGATAAAAGTTTTCCACCAGTATGACAGAAAAGGAGGCTGCTCGACAAAGATAGATTGAAAGCTTTGAAAGAAGAAGTCGAGAAGCTAAAGGAGAACGGGTTCATCAGGGTAGCGTTTTATCCATCGTGGGTCTCTAATCCCGTACTGGTTCCCAAGCCAAATGGCAAGTGGAGAACATGCGTGGTTTTCACAAACCTTAATAAAGCTTGCCCAAAGGATTGTTTCCCATTCCCAAGGATCGATCAGCTGGTCGATGCCACTTCAGGGCACGAATTCCTATCATTCATGGATACATACTCTAGATATAATCAGATCAGTATGCACCCACCAGATGAGGATTACACTAGATTTCGAACCGATATAGGGCTTTACTGTTACAAAGTAATGCCTTTCAGTTTGAAAAATGCTGGTGCGACTTACCAGCGACTAGTCAATCACATGTTTAAAGAACTGATCGGTATAAACATGGAGGTATAGGTTGATGACATGTTGGTTAAGTCGAAGAAGGTAGAAGAACACATCAAGGACCTGTAAGAGTGCTTCAACGTCTTAAACAAATATCGGATGAAGCTGAATCCCCTTAAATGTTCCTTCGGAGTTGGATTAGGGAAAGTTTTGGGATTTATAGTGAACTCACGAGGCATAGAAGCTAATCATGAAAATATCAAGGCCCTGATCGAGATGAAGTTGCCAACAAAAATAAAAGATGTTCTAAGTTTAATTGGGAGGATCGCCGCTTTAAGTAGATTTCTTTCCAAATCAACGGACAAGTGCGTTCTATTTTTTAATCTACTTAGGGGCAATAAGAAATTCGAGTGGACGGAAGAGTGCGAGGAGGCTTTCCAGGCTCTAAAATCTCATATTTCGCAACCACCAATGTAACGCCCTACTTCCTTAGAGCCGTTACTAAGTGAGTTTAAAACATGCAATTAACTCGCTAATCGAGGTTTTAGGTTAAAAGTGTAGCTAAACTATAATAAAAGTCATATAATTTGAAAATGTAATCATTCATTGAAATTATAAACCGTTATACATTTAGGATCCCAAAATACTATTTAGAAATATTTACAACTCAAAAATATGATTAAAGTCGACTAAACGATAAAGTTTGGATTAATACATAACATCTCCCAAAAATACCCCTGGCCGTGGCGGCCAGGCAGGACGAACATGTACACGTCGCTTCACGCCCTCCATACTCATGGTTGGTTGACCTTTCCCTTTCCCATACCCACACCATAGAGCACTCGTGCGCCGAAGCCCAGTAAGAAAACTCAACACAAATAATTAACATATGCATAGCTATCAATCAACATATAACAAGGAAGCCAAAAGCTAAACATAGCAGCCATGCCGTCCCAGGCGCTTTACTAGTCCCTGGGTTCGTGGTCTACACCATGAGGATGACTTAGGCAACCCAGAAGGGTCTGACCCTAGCGACTTGCACTTCGTGTGCTTAACGCCGCTCCCGGCCCTTTGCCGTACTCGGCCTTCGCCTTTCTCGACCTTTGCCGTTCCCGGCCCTTTGCATTTCATTAAAAAATATGCAACACATAACATAAATCTAACAAATACTTAAACAAATAGAAACTCAATCAATAGGGCTACGCCCTACAACACAATCACATAGGGCCGTGCCTTGCAATACAAACTATAGGGCCTCGCCCTGCTCTACGGGTACAACATTTTTCCAACTTGTGCCCAAGATACCCAAGCAACGCGATCACGAGCATAGTCCTCTAACTCGAGCCTTGAAGAAATCCTAATCACAACGCATGAATAAAATCAACTATCAAGTTCTAACTCATTAAATAGTTTCAAGACATAACTCTTGCCTCTGGGACCTTGGTTTCTACCAAACTGGGCAGTGGAAACCTTCCTGAGCCTTAACGTTCAAGTTTCTGAGAAAAAAACCTTCAATTTTCCAAAATTCCTCTTTTGGGCCGTGGTCCACCCCCCCTTAAGGGCTGCGACGCGCCCCAAAGTAGAGGCATAATGCCTCACTGTTGGGCAACTCGGGCCACGACACCCAAACCTTGCGCTGCAGTGCCTAGGAAATTCTTCGAAGCCCCACTGGCCTATAAGCTCAAGCGGGTTGCGGCGCTGATGAACAGGGCCGCATCACGAGCCCGAAACCTAGAAAATCCCATGTAGTTCTACAAGCCAACTCCTCAGAAATCAACCCGAATCAAAACCTAAAACCCAGAGTTATCCCTAGAATTCATATCCAAACAATATCAACAGAGTAACCGCCCCAAGATTTATCCAAAAAACACTTCAATTCCATCACCTAAGTTCCAGCTCCCAAACTCTAAAAAAACAGAGGAAAATTAAATAGAATTCAAACTTAAATCCTTACCTCTGTAATAATTTTGGCCTGAGCAATTCCTACACACTTCAAGCCCCCAATCCTTCAACTCAAGACCCCCAAATTCTTCAAAGTTCCAAGACACCAAAGGGTGAGAGAGAGAATCAGTGGAGAGGAAACCAAAGTTGAGTATTCCTTCTGTTTGTTTCTTTCCTTCTAACCCCTTCTAACCTTAGCAGTCAAAGATATCCAAGCATATCCCTTACCAAAAGTCTAAAGTACCCCTTAAGATTATCCTAACCCCTTAGGTAACCCAAGGGCAATTTAGTCATTTGTCATACCCCGTTAAGTCCCTGAGTATTCTTATAAATCCCCATTAATCCCGACATGTCCAAATCATTACCAAACTAATACCCGTTACTCCAAAAATCCCGAACACATTTTACGTTCCCAAAATACCCCTAGGCTTCTCCCGAGCTGGGTATTTGACCCCGTTGTGACTTTCTAGCTAAATCGCTCCCTAGGACTGTCTCGGATCGTGCATCACAAATATATCATCACTCACACGTGGTAAAGATCACAATAATCACAAATATTGCATTTATGCCCTCAACAGGCCAATATTACAAATATGCCCCTAGCAACCAAATGGGGCCCACATGCATATTTAATTCACCTAAACATGCATTTTTAATCACATACTAGTCAATTTCACATATTAATACAATAAATCACTTATTGCCCTCCAGGCACGCTAATCAAGGCCCTAAGCCTTATTAGCAAATTTGGGATGCTACAACTATCCCCTCACATAAATTTTGTCCTCGAAATTACCTGAATAACTCGAGATACTGCTCTTGCATATCTGATTCAAATTCCCACGTCGCCTCCTCAACCCTGCTGTTCCTCCACAGTACTTTCACCAAGGCGACGGTCTTGCTCTGCAAGACTTTATCCTTTCGGTTGAGAATCTGAACCGGCTTCTCCTCATATGATAAATACTGGTCCAGCTTCAAGTTCTCATAACTCAGTACAAGTGTAGAATCTGATATATACTTCCAAAGCATGGACACATGAAAAACATCTTGAACCCCTGATAGAGTTGGAGCATCACCAATCTATAAGCTACCTCTCCAACCCGTTCCAGGATCTCAAAGGGGCCAACAAACCTAGGGCTCAGCTTGCCCCAAACACCAAACCTTTTCACACCTCTCAAGGGTGAAACCCTAAGGAACACATGGTCACTGACTTGAAACTCCACACTCCTATGTTTCAAGTCCGAGTAACTCTTATGGCGACTCTGGGAGGTGAGCATTCGAGCTTTAATCTTTTCAATCGCCTCATTGGTCCTTTGAACCATCTCTGGGCCCAGGTATCTCCTCTCACCCATCTCATCCTAGTGGATAGGTGATCTACACTTTCTCCCATATAGCATCTCATACGGAGCCACTCCGATAGTTGCCTGGTAACTGTTGTTGTACGAAAACTCAATCAAAGGGAGATACTTACTCCAAGATCCCCCAAAATCCAGCACACAGACTCGCAACATATCTTCCAATATATGAATCGTCCTCTTAGACTGTCCATCCATCTGAGGATGATAAGTGGCACTAAACTGCAACTGCGTGCCCATAGCCTTCTTTGCAGACTCTCCCAAAACTTGGAGGTGAAGGTGGGGTCCCTGTCGAATACTATTGACCTCGGAGCTCCATGAAGTCGAACAATTTTCTTCATATACAGCTCAGCATACTGCTCCACAATATAAATCATTCTAATAGGCAAGAAGTGGGTGGACTTGGTATACCTATCCACGATCACCCACACTGAAGCATGTTGTCCCACGGTCTTCGACAAATAAACCACGTAGTCCATGGTGATATCCTCCCACTTCCATTATGGAATCCCTAGAGGCTGCAATAACCCTGCTGGCCTCTGATGTTCAGCCTTTACCTGTTGACAAGTTAAGCACTTGGCCACATAATCCACCACGTCCCTCTTCATTCCAGACCACCAATACAAGGCTCTCAAATCTTCATACATCTTTGTTGAACCTGGATGTAAAGAATAGGGAGTGGTATGAGATTCATCCAAGATCTCTCGCCGGATATCAGAATCCATCAGAACACAAATCCGACCCTTGTACTTCAGTAGTCCCATCTCTGAAATAGAGAAGTCCTTAGTCGCTCCGACCAAGACACTCTCTCTAAGCCCTCTCAACTGGGGATCCTCCCCTACACTTCCTTGATCGTCTCAAGGAGTGTAGACTGAAGAGTGATGTTGGCTAACTGACCAACCACCAATTCTATACCCGCTCTAGTCATCTCCTTAGATAACTTATCAGATATCTGCCTTGAATTGAACAGTTGTCCTGGGCCCTTCCGACTCAATGCATCAGCCACTACATTAGCCTTCCCAGGATGGTATAGGATATCATAATCATAATCCTTTACCAATTCTAGCCACCGTCTCTGGCGCATATTCAGATCCTTCTGAGAAAAGAAGTACTTCAAACTCTTATGGTCAGTGTATATGTCACACTTCTCACCATACAGATAATTTCTCCAAACCTTAAGTGCAAATATCACCGCTGCCAACTCCAGATCATGCGTGGGATATCTCTGCTTGTACTCCTTTAGCTGGTTTAATGTGTAGGCTATCACCTTTCCGGCTTGCATTAGCCCACACCCTAAACCCTATCTGGAAGCATTATAATAAACCACAAACTTCTCACTATCTGACGGCAGACCCAATACTGGAGTGGTGATCAGTCGCTGCTTCAATTTCTTGAAACTATTCTCAGAACTGTCTGTCCACAAATACTTAGTCTTCTTTCATGTCAATTCAGACAATGACGTGGCTATCTTGGAGAACCCCTCAATGAACCACCGATAATACCCTGCCAATTCCATAAAGCTCCTAACTTCTGGTACACTGCTTGATCTAGGCTAATCTCTCATTGCCTCAATTTTGCTTGGGTCAACCAGAATCCCTTCTTTACAGAAAGAATGACCCAGAAACGTGACTTGTGGTAGCCAAAACTCACACTTGCTGAACTTACCGTATAACCTATGCTCTCTCAACCGCTGCAACACCAGGTGCAAATGCTGCTCATGCTCTGTCTCTGACTGAGAGTACACCAGTATGTCATCAATGAACACAAGCACGAATTTGTCCAGATAGTCCTTGAAGACTCTATTCATCATATCCATAAAGGCTGCTGAGGCGTTGGTTAATCCAAAGGACATAACCAGGAATTCAGTGTCCATACCTCGTGCAGAAAGTGATCTTTGGTATGTCCTCCTCTTTAATCCTTAACTGGTGGTAACCTGACCGAAGGTCAATCTTGGAGAACACTGTCTTCCCCTGTAACTGGTCAAATAAGTCATCGATCCTAGGTAGTGGGTACTTGTCCATAATGGTCAACTTGTTCAACTCCCCATAGTCAATACACATTCTTAAGGATCCATCCTTCTTCTTGATGAACAACACTAGAGCACCCCATGGCGAGAAACTCGGTTTGATGAACCCCAAATCTAGTAACTCCTGCAACTGAATCTTCAGTTCCTTCAACTCTGTCGGAGCCATTCTATAAGGTGTCCTAGACACTGGCTCCGCCCCTGTCACTAATTCTATAACAAACTCGATCTCTCGCTGTGGCGACAATCCTGGCAAGTCCGTAGAAAATAGATCTGGAAACTCACATACTAATCTGATCTCACTCGGTCCAACCGATACAACCCCAGAGATATCCACAATGTTCGCTAGGAATCCTATGCAACCTTCCTGCATCAGGTCTCTAGCCTCCAGTGCTGAAATCATAGGTACTCGTGGTCCACTAACTGTCCCCACAAATACAAAGGGTACCTCCCCAAGTCACCATCTTGTGCTTGTAGTCAATCGTCGCCCCATACTTCGATAGCCAATCCATCCCTTACTCAATCAGATCAACAACCAACTCTCTATCATCTATCTTTACTGGCAATGCTCTAATCCACCTCCTAGAGACTACCAATTCCCCAGTCGGCAACAAAGTCTGAAATCCCCTAGCATACAACTCACTAGGTCTACACAGCTGATCCATCACTCTAGCAGACACAAATGAATGAGTAGCCCCCAAATTAATCAATACAGTAAAAGAAGAACTAGCACTAAAAATCTGACCTGTCACGACTGAGGGGCTAGCCTCAGCCTCAGTCTGAGTCAAGGTGAATACTTTGGCAGGAGCAAGACTGTCGCTCTGCTTCGGCTCCTCTTTCCTAGCTTGTGGGTAGTCCTTCTTCAAATTATTGTCATTCCCACAGATAAATAAAGCCCTGATCCTATAATCTCCCTGATGTCGTCGCCTGCACTGAGGACATATTGGGAAACTCCTCTAGTTTTCACCCCCCGCCCTGACGGCCACTAACAGCACCCCGTGCCCTCCTATCCAAGCTAGGAGAAACAAAAGATTCTGGGGCCTTTCTCTTATGATCAATGGGGCCACTACCCCGACTGGATCTAGTAAAAGGAGGCACTGTCCTCTTGGCATCGCACCTAGCAACGCCCTCTCTCTAAATCTGATCCTCGGCCCCCTCAGCTGTAAGGGCCTTGTCCACTACCTGGGCATACATAGTAGTCTCTGGATCCAAAGTAATCTTCACATCATAGGCAGTCATAACATTTAACCCCCGCACAAACCTATCCTTTCTTATTGCATCAGTTGGCACAAAATATGACGCGAACTTCACCAACCAGTCAAATATCAAGGCGTACTCAGTAACTATCAACTGGTTCTGAATCAAGTTGATAAACTCATCAACCTTCACAGCTCAGACTGCAACACTGTAATACTTCTCATTGAAAATATTTATGAACTCTTTCCAGGTCATAACTGCAACACTTCTTCTCTGAGTCACTACATCCCACCAGATGCAGGCATCTTCTCTGAACATGTAGCTGGCACAAGCTACCCTTTTGTTTCCTTCCACCCTCATGAAATCCAGGATGAAGGAAATCATATTCATCCACTACTCTGCCCGTAGTGGGTCTGGTCCACCCTCAAAGGTGGGAGGATGCTGCTTCCCGAACCTCTCCTACAAAGGTTCCCACCTATTCTCCATAATAGGCTGAACTGGCACTGGTACCACAGCCTGCTAAACTTGCAACCCAGTGCCCTGAGGAGGGGCCTGTTGCCTCAGCTGTCGAAGCTCTTCTTCTGTTCGGTACAGTCTGGCTTCCATTTCGGCAAACATCTGTTGCCAATTTTGTGGGGCAGGTGGAGGGTCCTGACCCTAGTTGTCATCCTCGGCCCTATTGCCACGGAGTCTGGATGATTGTCAATGCATCTCAATAATATGCCTATAATTAACGATGCCGCTCATCAGGTATGATAACAACATCCAAAACCACCTCCCAATTCACATCAACCAACCATAACAGTAATCCACATAACAAAAATAACATACAACACTCAAGGGGCCATGCCCAGCATCATGCCTATGTTAACTTATTCATCATGCTCTATATAAAATAATAAGGCAAATAGAGCACTTAAACACATAATCAAGCATATAATTCAATCATTACCAACCAACCATGAGTCGAGCTTGTCACTGACAACGAGTGTACATGTTTGGTCAATCTCCAGGAACCATAAACCTTGGCTCACTCTGATACCAAGTTGTAGCGCCCTACTTCCTTAGAGCTGTTACTAAGTGAGTTTAAAACGTGCAATTAACTCGCTAATCGAGGTTTTAGGTTAAATGTGTAGCTAAACTATAATAAAAGTTATATAATTTGAAAATGTAATCATTCATTGAAATTATAAAGCGTTATACATTTAGGATCCAAAAATACTGTTTAGAAATATTTACAACTCAAAAATATGATTAAAGTCGACTAAACAAATTTTTTTTGATTAATACATAGCATCTCCCAAAAATACCCCTGGCTGTGGCGGCTAGGCAGGCCGAACATGTACACGCCGCTTCACGCCCTAGATACTCATGGTTGGTTGACCTTTTCCTTGCCCTTACCTGCACCATAGAGCACCCGTGAGTCGAAGCCCAGCAAGAAAACTCAACACAAACAATTAACATATGCATAACTATCAATCAGCATATAACAAGGCAGCCAAAAGCTAAACACATAGCGGCCATGCTGTCCCAGGCGCTTTACCAGGTCCTGGGTTCGCGGTCTACACTGTGAGGATGACTCAGGCATCCGAGAAGGGTTTCACCCTAGCAACTTGCACTCCGCGTGCTTAACACCGCTCCTGGCCCCTTGCCGTTCTCGGCCTTCGCCGTTCCTGGCCCTTTGCCGTTCATTCACAAATATGCAACACATAGCATAAATCTAACAAATACTTAAACAAATAGAAACTCAATCAATAGGGCTACGCCCTGCAACACAATCACAAAGGGCTGTGCCATGCAGTACAAACTATAGGGCCTTGCCCTGCTCTATAGGTACAGCAGTTTTCCTACCTGTCTCCCAAGCTACCCGAGTACTGCGATCACGAGCACAGTCCTCTAACCCGAACCTTGAAGAAATCCTAGTCACAACGCATGAATAGAATCAACTATCAAGTTCTAACTCATTAAATAGTTTCAAGACATAACTCTAGCCTCCGGGACCTTGGTTTCTACCAAACTGGGTAGTGGAAACTTTCCCGAGCCTTAACGTTCAAGTTCCCGAGCTAAAAACCCTCAATTTGCCAAAATTCCTCTTTTGGGCCGCGGCCCAGCCACCCTTAAGGGCTGCGACGCTCCCAAAATAGAGGCAAAATGCTTCACTGCTAAACAACTCAGGCCACGATGCCCAAAGAGCAATTCCTATACACTTCAAGACTTCAATCCTTCAACTGAAGACCCCCAAATTCTTCAAAATTCTAAGACACCAAAGGGTGAGAGAGAGATTCGGTGGAGAGGAAACCAAAGTTGAGTATTCCTTCTGTTTGTTTCTTTCCTTCTAACCCCTTCTAACCTTAGCAGTCAAAGACATCCAAGCATATCCCTTACCAAAAGTCTAAAGTACCCCTTAAGCTTATCCTAACCCGTTAGGTAACCCAAGGGCAATTTAGTCATTTGTCATACCCGTTAAGTCCCTGAGTATTCTTATAAATCCCCATTAATATTGACATGTCCAAATCATTACCAAACTACTACCCGTTACTCCATAAGTCCCAAACACATTTTACGTTCCCAAAATACCCCTAGGCTCCTCCCGAGCCGGGTATTTGACCCCGTTGTGACTTTCTAGCTAAACTGCTACCTAGCACTGTCTTGGATCATGCATCACAAATAAATCAACACTCACACATGGTAAAGATCACAATAATCACAAATATTGCATTTATGCCCTCAACAGGCCAATATTACAAATATGCCCCTAGCAACCAAATGGGGCCCACATGCATATTTAATTCACCTAAACATGCATTTCTAATCACATACTCATCAAATTCACATATTAATACAATAAATCACTTATTGCCCTCTAGGCATGCTAATTAAGGCCCTAAGCCTTATTAACAAATTAGGGACGCTATAACCGATTTTATCCAAGTTGGTTGATAAGGAAACTTTGTTCATCTATTTGGCGGTCACAGAATATGCTGCTAGTGCTGTCTTGGTAAGAGAGGAGGAACATGCACAAAAAAATTTATATTATATAAGCAAAAGGCTAATAGGAGCAGAATTACAATATCTGCCCATTGAGAAATTAGCCTATTGCTTGATCTTTGCCTCCAGATAGCTGCGACCGTACTTCCAAGCTCACCCCATCGCAGTACTCACCGACCAGCCACTACGGCAAGTCCTACAGAAACTGGAAGCCGCTGGTCGATTATTGAAATGGGCAGTTGAACTTGGACAATTCAATATTTCTTACTCGCCACAAGCAACAGTGAAGGGACAAGCTCTAACAATTTTTGTCGCAGAACTTATTGGCTCCAGGACATTGAGCTGATAGAAGAGCCTAAACCTCAAAGCCAAACTCCCTCTTGGAAGTTGTTCACAGATGGCTCTTCCAATGAGCACAACACTGGAGTAGGTGTGATTTTAGTCACTCCTGAAGGACATCGATTCCACTGCGCAATCAGATTCGACTTCACAGCATCCAATAACGAAGCCGAATATGAAGCTTTGCTCGTAGGATTAAGATTAGCCAAGGATATGAACATGAAGTCACTTGAAGTCTATAATGACTCCCAATTAGTGGTTAATCAAATTACTGGAGAATATCAAGCCCAGGGTCTGAAGATGGTTGCCT
Source organism: Humulus lupulus (assembly GCF_963169125.1). Classification (NCBI taxonomy): domain Eukaryota; kingdom Viridiplantae; phylum Streptophyta; class Magnoliopsida; order Rosales; family Cannabaceae; genus Humulus; species Humulus lupulus. The sequence goes on along the minus strand of NC_084800.1, from coordinate 140,923,773 downwards.
ATTTAAACAAAGCAAAGGATTTGTTGGCACAATTTGAAAAATATACTCTCCAGCAGGTACCTTGCGACCAGAACTAAAACGCTGATGCTTTGGCCAAGTTAGCAAGTGCAAAGGATGCTGACACCTTAAATATAGTGCATGTTGAATGATTGTCTGCACAAAGCATCCAAGCAGAAGAGTCCTCCCTGGTAATCCAAGCAACAGACACGTGGATGGCACCCTTCATCGAGTACTTAAAGCATGGAGTACTGCCGACGGACAGAAACGAAGCAAGAGTCCTCCAGAGGCAATCAGCTCGGTTCATCCTGGTTGATAGAGTTTTATACAGAAAGGGGTACTCCATGCGATTCTTAAGGTTTGTTACAAAGGAAGAGGCCAAAGAATTAATGCAAGAAGTCCATGAAGGTTTCTGCGGGGATCATTCTGGGGGGCAAAGTTTATCAAAAAAGATCCTAAGGCAAGGGTACTTTTGGCCAATGATGAATGAAGACTCTGTGGATTTTGTTCAAAAGTGCAACAAGTGCCAAAGATTTTCCAAGATACCACGAGCAGCCCCTAATGAGCTAAAACAGATACAAAGCGCGTGGCCATTCACTGTATGGGGGATAGACTTGATTGGGTCTTTGCCTACGGGAAAAGGCAATGTCAAGTATGTCGTGGTTGCTGTTGATTACTTCATGAAGTGGGTCGAAGCTAAGCCACTTGCAACAATAACGACCAAGAAGGTGCTGGATTTTGTGGTCAGGAACATTGTGTGTCGCTATGGGTTGCCAAGAAAAATTGCCTCAGATAATGGCACACAATTCGATAGTGATCTGTTCACTGATTTTTGCGAAAGGCATGGGATTATCAAGAGTTTTTCTTCAGTAGCTCATCCATAGGCAAACAGACAGGTTGAAGCTGTCAACAAGACACTAAAGGATACACTGAAGAAAAGGCTCGAAGAAGCAAAGGGGGCATGTCCAGAACAGTTACCTGAAGTCCTTTGGTTGTATAGAACATCCCGCCGAATAGCAACAGGCCATACTCCATTTTCCTTGGCCTATGGGTATGAAGCTATGTTGCCAGTTGAATTAGATCTGCCGTCGCATCGAAGGTTGGCATACGATCAAGACGTTAATAGTAAGATATTGATGGAATCTCTAGATTTGGTCGGTGAAAGGCGTGAGCAAGCTCAACTCTGAGTAGCAGCTTACCAGCAAAAGGTCGCTCGGTATTTCAACTATAAAGTACGCGAAAGAAAATTTAATGTGAGAGATTTGGTACTAAGAAGAGTTTTCCTCAACACCCACGATCAAGTTGCTGGAGTGCTTGGACCTAACTGGGAAGGGCCATACCAAATCGAAGAAGTCCTTCAACCAGGCACCTATAAACTTG